>NC_133420.1:41340000-50665000 GCF_049350105.2 Macaca mulatta
GACTATTCAGAGTGGTGGGTATGAAAAGACAATGAATGAGGCTGATGGAAACTAAATGATCTGAAAAATCTCTCAGATGTTTGCAAACTATATCCCATGAGCCAACTTGGCCCATCACCTGTTTTTTTAATAAATAAAGTTTTATTGGAACATAGTTACATCCATTTGTTTACATATTATCAATGACAGGTATCTTGCTGTAATGGCAAAGCTGAATACTTGCAACAAAGTAATAGTAGTTACTTATGGCCCAGTAAGCCTGAAATATTTACCATCTGGCTCTTTGCAGAAAATGTTTGCCAAGCTTGATCTAGATTCCAGGGCATTGCTACTCAAAGTGTGGTCCTTGGACCAGCAGCATTGGCATCCCTTGCTTATTTGAAATGTAGATTATCAGGCCCCAAACTAGACAAACTAAATTAGAATCTGCATTTTAACAAGATCCCCAGGTGATTTATCTGCGCATTCAATATTAAGAAACATTTCTCCTGAATAACTAAGTAGCTGAGAACTTTGACTTTGAGGTCAGAGAATCCTAGCTCTGCCATTCACTAACTTTGTGGCCTGGAGTAAGTTATATTCCCTTTCTAGTCTCAGTTGTTGGACACATATAATAGGGATAATGATGCTATATCATGGGATTGTTTTAAGAAATGAAATGAAATGAAACACCTGAATGTCAGCTCATAATAAGAGTTGAATAAAAGGTAGCTGCTGTTATTAGAATCTCTGCTATTTTAAAAATAACACCAAGCCCTTAAAAAAAATAAGAAAACCAAGCCCTATGTAACCCATCCAAGCTTACATGTCCATATGTACATGAACAGGTCAAGGGTGTGAACTAGCACAAGGTTCTCTGCCTCTGAGCCCATAGTGTGACCCCTTCTACTCCACTGGACTTGATGGACAGATGACTGATGGATACAGATCGAGCTATAGCTCTGCCACTGATGAGCTAAGCGACCTTGGACAAGTCTCTTATCTGCTTTGAGTTTCAGTTTTTCTATCCAAGAATGTGAACAACTAACCTGATCACATTGTTCAGGCTTTAAACCATCAAGGATCAAGTGTCGAGCACATAGTGCAGGGCTTGGCACTCAGGAGACGCTCAATACAGCGAACCCATTTTTTTGTTGTTGTTCGAAAAAAATCGAATATTCTTTAGGCGGCAGCTACCCTGGAGGACAATGAAAACCTGTCAACATTCTTGTTGGACAGCTGCCTGTTCTATGTAACTCGGGTCCTAACCAGGAGCTAGAAAATTAACTTGGAAACGAAGGATGCAAAAATGAGTGTCTCATTCTGGGTTCCTCTGGGTCTCTCTGCCTTCCTCTGAGCAGACACTGGGCTCCAGCAACACCTGGTACCTGCAGAACTCTCAGGAAATCGGCTTGGTTAGAGTGACTTAATAGCCTGCTCTCTAGCCAAAACAATTTGCAGTGGAAAAAGCAAGGGTTTAGAAGTCAAGCAGATACAGATTCAATTGTGACTACAACACAACCTCTCTTTGTGGCTTTGGGGACCCCACTTAACTTTGTTATGCCTCAGTTTCCTCATCAGTAAAATGTGATAATTACCCCTTATTTTCAGTTAAGCTAATGAACTGATTCACTGCTGCCAAACAATCTCAGCTAATAAATGCTGTTATTTGCCTCAGTGGGTGGGGGAGTTAAAATCACAAACAGTCCTTTCCGTAATAGACATTTGCAGATCTATTGGGTCAGAGATGGAGAACTGGGAGCCTCCTCCACCCCTTCCTTTTATAATAGAGAAGCTAAGGAACAGAAATGACATGGCCTGGCCCAAGGTCACACTGTGGGACAATAAGACGGGCCACCTGGATCCCTGTCAGAGGGTCTTTCACATTTTGTTAGGCCGCATCTCAACAGCCCAGGTCAACACAAATGTCCCTTGTTTTCAGAGTCACCGGTAGCTGAGCAATAAGTAATTGGGCCCCTCCTCAGAGGCTGTAATCAAAGGCAGCCTTGAGCTTGGAGGCAGCTCCAACAGCGATTGCTCAGCTAGCTGAGGAAGAGGCTTGAGGCCAATATCAGCGGCCCTGGGCTCCTGACAGCAGGTGTGGATGATGAATGGGCAGCTTAACGTGATGGAGCAAATTGATCATTGCATCACCGACCACAACTTATTCATTTCTGCAAAGAGGGCAATTCATTACCCTGCATGTCACGCTGCCCATGTCATTGCCAGAGATAAAAGCCTGAGGCCTCACAGCCTGTGCCTCTCATCACATTCACCTCTTCTTAAAGGGAGAGAAAGAATGCTGAAATTGAGAGCCAGATGCTCAAGGCTGCTCCAGGGCCCTTATTCTTGCCAGATCCTGGAGGCCATTTCTTCTTCACCAGGAAATGAACAGGAGCGAACCTCAAGAGCTTCTAAGCCAATCAACAAAAGCAAATGCATTGCATCTTTGAGGCCAGTCTTATATTCTCTGGAGCATGAGGCTGAGAAGGATTCTGAGGCTGCATGCAAGCCTAATAGGAACGAACGCCAGAATTGATTAGTAATGTCTATGTAGGTCTAGAGTAAGTAGTCAGACATACCCTATGCATTATTATTCATAAAGTCGTGCTGGTGGTGGTTGGGCTATTTTCTGCAGCTCTCAAATCATGTCAAGTGCTCACTAGCATTAAGAATAAACTAAAAGGCAGTTACGAATACAGTAATGCAGTTATAACCAAGTAATGAAAAGCTTACATATTATTGTGATTTTCATCAATACAGTTGCTCTCAACTACAGTGACACAATCCACAGGCTTTGACCACATGAGTTATTGGGTAAGTCCCAAGAAATGTAACAACAAAAATAGTCAAAATTACTCAAGTTACTCTAATTTTTAGTATTTGAAACTATGGGGTTAGGTAAGTTGTGAGAAATGTAGTGCTAATAAAAATAGTCTAATTACTCAAATTTCAAAATATTGTGTCTTTTGGAGGGATTTTTAAAAATGCGATGCATATGACATGATAAGTAAAATAGCATCTCCCACTTGTGTTGGGGGATGTTTTCTTGAGTGGAAGAGAGAAAAGTGAGATCATAGATAATGCTAGTGATTGCGTGCTTACCGATCCCCTCCTGATCTTAACCATGGCATCTCCCATAACTTCTGCCACCAAATACCAATACCACCCTCTCCCACTCACCTCTAGAATGTAGCTTGCTTCCTATCTAAGGCAAATCCCTCTGCCTGACCCTGATCTCATGCACTTCAATTTATTGAAGGACCTTGTTCTACTGATCGTACCTTCCCTCTCCTTTATCTTTGTAGACTCTATTTACAGTCGGTGCCAAAACCAAACCTAACTGACTTAACTATAAATGGGAACCAATTGTGTCACATGACCAGAGATGATGCTGTGTGAGAGATGGGCTCACACATGGCAGTATCTACAACCACAGATCTCTTTTTTTTTTTTTTTTTTTTTTTTTGAGACATATTTTCACTCTTGTTGCCCAGGCTGGAGTGCAATGGTGTGATCTCAGCTCACTGCAACCTCCACCTCCCAGGTTCAAGTTGTTCTTCCTCAGCCTCCAAGTAGCTGGGATTACAGGCATGTGCCACCATGCCCAGATAATTTTGTATTTTTAGTAGAGATGGGGTTTCTCCATGTTGGCCAGGCTGGTCTTGAACTCCAGACCTCAGGTGATCCATCCGCCTTGGCCTCCCAAAGTGCAGGGATTACATGTGTGAGCCACTGCCCACAGCCTAGTTCTCTCTGTCCCTCCCTCTCTTATCTCAGTTCCCATCTCTGTCTTGACCACATTGTTTCTGTGTCTTCCATAGGTATAGGGCATGGGCACCAAGAGCTGTAAAGACACATTCTTACATCTTTAATGTAAAGGAAACAGAAAACATCTCTCTTCCTCTGTATGTCGTATAAAATTCCAAGGAAGGATTTGTTTTGTCCCAGCCAAGGACACTTACTGCAAAGGGGAATCAGGTGCTGTGATTGGCCAGATCTTGCATATACTATGGCCAGGAGGGAGGGCACTTACATATCTGTAACCTAATTTCCCCTATAGCCATATGGAGTGAGAAAGAGATAATTCTGGAAATGAAAGGAAAAGAGAAGGGCGGTCGGAGGGAGTCTCCTGATGCTACCAGAATAAGGTGGAAAGGATGCTTGCCAAACGAAAACCGTAACTTCCCATGACAAGCTTTAACTTCTCCTTCAGTATTGGCTATGTTCTTTCAGTATTTAAACATATCCAACCATATCTCTTATTAAAAATGAATAATAATTTACAATAACAATAATCCTCTTAATCTTCTCCTCTGATTATCCATTAATATATATCTCTCTCTCCCTCCCTCCCTCCCTCAGCAGCAAATTTATTAACTGACTACTTTCTTTTTGTCATTTATGTTCCCTCATTTTCTACCAACTTCTCAGCTCACTGGAAAATTACTTCCTTTATCACAGTGGTTCTTAAGTTGGAACAATTTTTCCCACCTCCACCCCCAGGGACATTTAGCAATGTCTGGAAACAATGTTGGTTGCCCTGCCTGAGAGGGTACTACTGGCATCCAGTTGGTAGAGGCTATGAATGCTGCTAAACATCCTACAAGGCACAGAACAAACAATACAAGAAAGAATTATTTTGCCCAAAATACCAATACTGGCAAGATTGAGAAAGCTTGGCCTCTTCTAGAGCTATCTCTTTCATTCCTGGCTTCCTTGCGTATTCTTTATAGACCTCTGTAAGAGAACATTCAAACTCATAACTGATATTGAAATAACAATCACCACCAAAATAAGAAAAAAGAAAAGCTTTGCTGTTTATTGAACATTGTCCATATGCTAGACAGTGGTCTAAATGTGTTTCATGCAGTTGCCTTATTTAATCCTCACAAAGGCACTATGAGATAGGTAGATAGGTACGATTATTGTATTAATATTTAAAGTCACATAGCCTTCTCATAGGGCGAATAAAGTTTCAAACTCAAATCCAACTGATTCCAAAGACTGTTGCTTCAACCACTAAACAATAAAGGCTCTATAACCCCTGGAACCAGCCCTTAGTGTATTCACCAAGAAGCTACAAAGGTAGGCTTCATTATCGTTTTTCCTAGGCTGGCCTACTTGAACATTAAATTCTAGAACTGGTCACAACCTGACCTTGTACCCCTAAAAGTCACGATCACAGTCTCAAGCCATTCCAACCCACAAAGATTCAATCAGGCAGAACCAGTGCCTTCACATCAACTTCCCCTGGGCTCTTCCTCTTACACTGGTTCTGATACAGTCTCAGCCCATCCTCTTTGCTTCCTGCCCCAGAAGAGAAGGAGATTTCATCATTTAACAAAGAAAAGATAAGAGAGAGAAAAGGAGAGAGAGGTCAGTACTTCTCTAGTATATTTTCATACAGTGATGATAAATACATTGTGGAGAGTTCAAGTTCGATTTTTAAAAAATGTATCAGTTTATATCACTTAGAAGCAACAAATCATTCTAAGTGGGACTAAGGTGCTAAATACTAGAGCTCTTTGGAAGGCCACCAAGCTCAGGAGCATTTTCAAACTCATAGAAGTCTGGTATCTGCCAGACTTGGTTGACCTTGGATCTCTTTTATTCAGAGTATGTATTAAGAGTTTGCTGGGATATATTTTGACAAGTGCTAGTCTAATTACTGTTATGAAAAAGAGGAAGGGGCCAGGCATGGTGGCTCATGCCTGTAATCTCAGCACTTTGGGAGGCTGAGATGGGCAGATCACTAGGTCTGGAGTTCGAGAGCAGCCTGACCAACATGGTGAAACTCTGTCTCTACTAAAAACACAAAAGTAGCCGAGGGTGGTGGCGTGCACCTGTAATCCCAACCACTCGGGAGGCTGAGGCAGGGCAGGATAATTACTCAAACCGGGAGGTGGAGATTGCAGTGAGCTGGTATTGAGCCACTGCACTCCAGCCTGGGTGACAGAGTGAGACGCTTTCTCAAAAACAAACAAACAAACAAAAACCCACCAAATTATTTCTCTCCTCTCTCTCACTCTCTGTCTCTGTTTTTCTGTCTCTTATACACACACACACTCACACATATAAGTCAAACTCTGTCTACTGAAAGGGCTCAAGGACAGCAATCCTTTTACCCCAACCCTCCATTACCCGATAGCAATGAGCATATGTAGCGTCCAGATCTTTTCCTCTAAGCATCACTTCTACTAAAAAGAATCAGGGCCCCTGGGAGAAATGGCTGACTTCAAAGCTAGAACAAGGAACATTAAAGTTATACCAGGAATATCTTGTTGTTCCAGAAAGCAAGTCTGAAGTATGGAAACATGTAAAAAGACCTAGGAGTTAGCTTGGGGACACTGCCACTAGTCAAATTTGGTACAAGTTGAGCATCAAAATAAATAATTATAATAATATAGTATAACCCAGTCAGTAAACAAGAAAGCTCCATTCGATACTAATATGCATTAATAAATGAATACACTTAATGTTTGATGAGGAAAGAGATATTTACATAATTTCAAAGTACCTCCCACAAAGGACTTCACAATTACAGAGGAGTAAAGAGTTACTTTATAGTAGGGAAAACTGGCAGACAACATCTTAATTGAATGAACAAAGTGACTATCACCCTCATGGGCAAATCAAAATCATGGACCACCTGATAGAATGCCCTATCAAAGAATCGTGACTTCTGTGATATTCCATCTGAAGACCTAAGTCCTGAATCTAATTATGAAGAAACATCAGATAAACCCAAATTGAAAACAGTTGCTGTTCAAAAGCTTCAAGATTATGAAAGACAAGGTAAAACTGAGAGCATATTCTGAATTTAAAAAGACTAAAAGACATTACCTATGAAAACAATGCATGGTTCTGACCTGAATACTTTTCCCTAAAGGACATTATTAGGACATTTAGCAAAACTTGAATGGAACCTGAGGATCCCACAGTAGTAATGTATCAGTGTTAATTTCCTGATTTCGATAGTTATATTGTTGTTATATATGAGACTCTTTTGTTGGTAGAAAATAGCGCTAAAGTGTTTGGATTAATGGGGTATCTGGTTGGCAACTTACTGTCCAATGGTTCATGGAAAAATATTCTTTGGTCTGACCAGGACTATAAAAATACTTCCTGAATCCAAACTTTATGCTTTGAGAATGAGTCTGTGTCTCTGCTAGCTAAATTTGGACCAAAGAAATCTTCTGCATATCCTCATGAGTAAAAAAAAGATGCATGTAACTTTTATTCCCCCTTGCTTTTAGGGGGGTGTATACAGATTTGGGATATGCTGAAACAGAGAATAGAAAAAGAAAGTCATTCAGATGGAAAATCAAAGTTGTTTACACATAAATTACTCAGTGAGATTGGCAATGCAATCCCTTTGGGAAGCAAGAAGCATCTTCCCAGAAGAAATAACAACCTCATCAGCCTAACTCAGATGTCTCTATGAGACGTTCACATTCATTATCTTGAAAACAGCCCACAGAGGCAGAATGAACAGAAAATGTGAATCCCATTTCACTCAGTAAGAAACTAAGTTCCTTAGAAGTTGAGCAACTTCCAAATGCCCCATGTCCAACAGGTGATGGATCAGGGAATAAAATATGGAACTGTCAGATTCTAAAACCATTTTCAAGTCCCCATTGCCTTCCAAGATACACATCAGATAGAGTGTCCCTTGAAGAAATATCAGGGGTTAGTCTGTATTTCCTGGCAACGTTCCTCTCCTCTCCTTATAACCTGCTTTGGCTTAATACACATTGGAGAACTCTGTCCTGCTTTTTCCTACCTAGAAATTTAAAGACAATCTGGGGTGGTTTTGTTTTGTTTTGTTTTGTTTTGTTGTTTTTGTTGTTTTTTGACAAAAATGTATACTTGTGGCCAATCACTCAGGCTAGTTGAAACCTCTAGTCCCAATTCCCATTATGGAGGTTGGGGGTGGCATGGGGAAAGCCTTAGAAGATAAAGGTGGCACGTAAATCCTTTGGTCTACAGAGATCCTGGAGCACTTATTACTCTCATCCTCCCCACCCTTTTTCTGCCCTGCATCCTTCCCACCTCAAGCCCCTGAGATCAGACCTTCCTCTTTTTCTTAAAGGCTCAAATTCCTGACCTTACTGAACAACACTCCTGGAGTAGACAGGCTTGATACCTCCTCAACCCCTCACACACCAGCATGCACATTGTACTTTTCTCTTTCCCTGTTTCTATTTTATTGTCCTCATTCTTTATCTCAGCTCTAACACTTAGTGATCATTATTAGATTTCGAGAAAGTTGTACAGCTAAGGAATTTATTAAATTTGCCCTTTGGCTACAGAAAACCAATAATCGTTATCAGAGAATTTAAAGAGAGTGAAAGGAGAGGGGAGTTTAAGTTGGGGGTGGGGGAATAAACATGCATGCCCTTGTTCCAGGATGCTTTTGATGTCCACAGAATCTTTCACAGGATGTCTCTGCATTTTTTCACACTAGGCTCCATAAGAATTAGTAGGGAGCCTCAGGGACAGTAGAAACTCTGATAGAAGGGAGAGATCACTGGGGGCTGGAATGTTCATATAAGGCTTTCTGAGGGAAGAGGTGGTGATATGATTTGGCTCTATGTCCTCATCTAAATCTCATCTCAAATTGTAATCCCCAGGTGTCAGGGAGGGACCTGTTGGGAGGTGACTGAATCATGAGTGTGTACTTCTGTCTTGCTGTTCTCATGATAGCGAGTGAGTTCTCAAGAGATCTGATTATTTGTAAGTGTGGCACTTCCTCCTTCGCGCGGGTGCTCGCTTTCTCTCCTACCACCATGTGAAGGAGGTCCTTGCTTCCCCTTTGCCTTTTGCCATGATTGTAAGTTTCTGAGGCCTCCCAGTCATGCTTTCTGTTAATTCTGTGAAAACATGAGTCAGTTAAACCTCTTTGCTTCATAAATTACCCAGTCTCATATAGTTCTTTATTGCAGTGTGAAAACAGACTAATACAGGTGGGATGGGGTAAGTTGAAGGGAAACAAAGACTCATTGATACACAAAGCACAGGACATCCAGAACTGTATGTGTGTTATTCATAACTGTGTTTCCAGCAGCACTAAGAAAAATATTGACCAAATAATAAACCAGGTGGGACTTGATAAATTTGTATTTAATAGAAGGAAAGTGGAAGGAAGGAAGGAAGGTAGGGAGGGGAGAAGGCAGGAAGAAAGGGAAAATCATAAGGAGAATGAAAGAGAAAGGAAAGAAAGAAAAGAAGAAACATGACTGTAGGCTAGAGTGCTAAAAGGCAAAGAATGTATGAATAAAAGATTGCTTCTCAGCATCAGTTTGGGCTTAACTTTGGTGCCCTGACCTTCCCTACCCTCTACATTCACAGCCTTTAGGGAAAAGGCTAAGTTTTATTCCCACTGGCGGCCTGACGTTCAGTCCCCATTTCATTACTCACAGAACATGAATTTGGTGCAAATATTTACTACTTGCACATGTGATTCAGGGAAAGATGAGCACCATCTCTTTGTAAGAGCTTAACCAATATGGGGACTTTCCTTCCCAGTGATTTGTGAGAGTTGATATGTGATCCTCAGTCCTGGGCAGTGAGACAGGAGGAGGTCTTTTGGAAAAGTTCACCTTTCTCTTAAGAAGGATATACCGTTACAGTTGCTCACTGGTTTTGAACTTTGCCACTTCTAGCTTGGAATCTTGAAAATATTTTGCCTTCTTGAGACCTTGAATGGAGACATTTTGAGATATAAACCATCACTGAACATGCCAGAGTGGATAGATGGAAAGGCTAGATCTTGATGACACTGTTGAGCTGATGACTTGACCGACTCTGAAATTCTTACTATCTCTGGACTTTCTGATATAAGCAACAATTCATATCTTTATGGTCTAAGCCAATTTTGGTCATACTTTTCTGCTTCTTTTAGGCCAACGCATCCTAACTGATACAGTACCTCAATCTGATGTAATCCAGTTCCTCATAACAGCTCAAGCCTCATCTCCAACTAGCGTTGCCCCCATCTTTTGCATTTCAGCCACATTAAATTGTTTATGACTTCCCAAACATACCCTACTATGTACATTCATATCTTTGCATGTGCGTTTTTTTCTTTTTTTTTTTTTTTTTTTTTTTGAGACAGAGTCTTACTATGTCACCCAGGCTGGGGTGCAGTGGATGCGGGTCACTGCAGCATCCATCCCCCGGGTTCAAGAAATCATCCTGCCTCAGCCTCCCAAGAAGCTAGGATTACAGGCATGCAGCCACCATGCCCCGCCAAATTTTGTGTTTTTAGTAGAGGTAGGTTTCCCCATGTTGGCCAGGCTGGTCTCAAACTTTTGACCTCAGGTAATCCACCTGCCTCGGCCTCCCAAAGTGCTGGGATTACAGGCATGAGCCACCGTGCCTGGCCTGCATCTGCTTTCAATTTGATCTTCTCTCCCATGTCTGTATGGCACATGACTTATCATCATCTCCTCTCTCAAAACTAACTGAGATGTCACCTCCTCAGGGAATCGTTCTACCTCTGATTTGTATAGATCTCTCCATCACATGGAGGTTAAGAGCATGAATTCAGGAGGCAGGATTCCCAGATTTAAATTTGAGCTCTGCTACCTACTCGTATTAAGACCCTGGGCATTTTGCTTAATCATTTTCTGCTTTAGTTCTCTTCTTTGTAAAATGGAGATAATAATAGTACTTCCCCATAAGGTAGTTATAAAAATGAGATGAGTGCATATTTATAAAAGCACTGAGAACAGTACCTGGCACATGGTAAGCCCTACATTAATGTTGGCTATTATTGTTGTAATTGTTGATTTTCATATCCGTCTTCACAATGAACAAGTGAGCCTGTGAACTCTTGGAGGGCAGAACTTTGTTTTCTTCATCTCTATATTTTTAGTACCCATCATAGAGCAACGCATTTCTAAAGTAAGTTCTTAAAACAAACAAAGAGGCAAACAAAATCTTGTGGGATGGGATAATATGGAAAAAAAATAGAATGGAAAGAAACAGAATGCATTGCAATGGAATGGAACATGCTGGCCATGCAGGAGACCAGCACATTTAAAGCACAAGATACTGCCTAGAGTTAAGGCTTGCTTCTTGCAGTGTTCTGAATGTCAGGCCAAAGGTAGGAATTTTATGTTGGAGAAATTAGAGAAGCCTTGATGATTTTGATCTGCAGAACTACACAATCCTACATGCATCCAGAACATGAATCTGCCTTATTTTAAGAATTTTTTGGAGATATAATGTACCTACAATAACAGTCGCCCATTTTAAATGTACATTTTTAAGGAGCTTGGGTAAGTTTACAGAGTTGTATAACCATTACCGATATCTAATTTTAGAACATTTGAATCTGGCTTTTTTAGATTACAGGTTGAATTGTAGATACTTATGTAAGCAGGCTAGTTGGGGTCCCGTTTTATAGGTTAGGGAAGAAAGAAAGGTGAGTATCTGTATCTCTTTAGTCTGAGCCTGAGCTGAAAGTATGTACACTAACCTCACATCTTTGTGCTCACAGGTGTGCCAGGAGTACCGGTGTCTTCATTCATTCCCCTTCCCCTCTAGAGCCCAGCATTTATACACAATTTATTACATGGTTTTCCATTTGCCCCTTCCCCTCTAGAGCCCAGCATTTATACACAATTTATTACATGGTTTTCCATTTGCCCCTTCCCTTCAGGCTATGAGCTCCTTGATGTTTAGAATCATGCCTTATTCATCTTTTTATCCTCAGTCCATAACTACTGGCAACAAGACTTGGTATATAGTAGGTGCAGATTTAATATGGTTAAGAAACTCAGACATGTAATAACTTCTAATTCTGGCATCACCCCATCAATGGAAATGTGCTGACATTTCTGTAGTGTACAGCCATCCAGAAGAGGATGTGAAATGGGATCACAAAGAGGAGAGTTATGAATATAAAGGCTTTAATATTGGCATTTGGCAATTATAGGTCATGTGCCTCAGCTGCACACTCTTCTGCCATTGCTGCCTCTGGGCTAAGGCTGTGTGGTGTTTCCTGAAGTTCTTGCTCTGTATTGGGCTGAACTTGGCCTCTTATTGTTTCAATCTTCCTCATATGAAAGTCATCTAGAAATGTTCCCTAAATGTCACACCACTTGTTTCTGGCTAGCTTCCTTATATGCAGAAAGGACACCTGCTCAAGGAAGCCCTCACAGGCCATTCCTGCCAGGTTGAGTGTATGTGTGCACACATGCACATGAGCAGCAAATCAGTGCTTCAGCTTGTGCAAGAATGGGAGGACTTTCATTGCAGGCACATATTCCTAAAATACAAATGGTGATGCAATAAGCATTTTGAAGCTGGATGCAGGGCAGGGACAGTATCCTACAGAGGGCTATGTCAGTCTAGCACCCAGGACTCCCTGGGCCAATGATCAAGTCATAAAAACCAGCAGAAAGAATGAGAAGCCACCAACCCGAAAGGAGGTAGGAAGTCCAGGCATCAGAGAAGAGAGATAGATCAGAGAAGAGGGTCACCTCTTGCTGGGAGATCAGAACGGTGAGTTCAATGGAGGTTCAAGGTGAGCTGAGACAGTGGTCAGCTGCAATTGGAGGAGGGCCCAGGCTTAGCTGAACTTACCAGCACTGAGGTCTGAGGGCCTGAGTGATAATAATCTTATCCCAACTTGCCACACTGCACTGGATAGAGGAGAGACCTCAGAGAAGCAGGACCACATTGTGTGTGTGTGTATGTGTGTGTGTGTGTGTGTGCGCACACATACACACATATTTTACTTTCCCACTTAAATTTCTATAGACTTTTAGAGCTTGAAGGGACTTCTTCTTTTAGCTTATCTAGGACTCAGGGCCTCTCAGTAGCAAAGCCAGGATTATAATTCAAGTAGTCTGCTGGCCCAATGTTCTTCCTATCTCTCTGCTCATGTCGTATGGCTATCTTGCTTGGTTTTGGTAGTATGGATCCAACAGTCTCAACTCTGGTATCTAACACTGAGGTCATTTGGTCTGCATAAAGGCTGTTGTAATGAAAAAGCAATCATCAGCCTCCAAACAAAGTCTGTAGTTTGTTCATAGTATTGGTTCCATATTAATTGCTTAGGTTTGATAAATGTACTAGAGTCTGATGGTTAATTTTATATGTCAACTTTACTGGCCCATGGAGATGCCCAATTATTTGGTCAAACATTATTCTAGGTGTTTCTGTGAAGTGTTTTTTTTCTGTAGCTTGAGTAAAGCAGATTGTCTTCCATGATGTGAGGGGTAGAGAGTCTCATCCAATCAGTTGAAGGCTTGAAAAGAACAAACAACTCACTCTTCTCTGAGTAAGAGGGGATTCTCCTGCTGACAGCCTTCAAACTAGGACATCTGTTCTTCCTGGATAGTTATGTAACATTTTAAGATGAATGAAAGCTGGGTGAAAGGTGTACAGAAATTATCTGCACTATCTTTGCAACTTTTCTGTAAATCTAAAATTATTCCAGAATAAAAGACTTAAAAAAAAAAAGTCAGGCCAGAATCACAACTATCCCAGATTATCCCAGGATAATTCCCCAGAAAATTCTAAGCACGCTAGCAGAGTTAAATACCTTGCTAAACAATATGCCATAACCAAGTCTTAATGGATCTCAAACAAGCAGCCTCAGTTGTCTTCTGCAGATACATGTCACTCAGCGAAAGGGATGTGTTCTGAGAAATGCATTGTTGGTGATTGGAGAAATGCATTGTGCAAACATCAAAGAATGTACTTACACAAACATAGATGGTAAAGGTTACCGCACATCAAGGCTATATGATATAGCCTATTGCTCCTAGGCTTCAAACCTGTAAAGCTTGTTACTGTACTGAATACTGTAGGCAATTATAACATTAGTAAGTATTTGTGTATCTGAGCATATCTAAACATAGAACAGGGACAGTAGAAATACAGTATAAAATATTCTTTTAAAATTATCTCCCTGTATAGGGCACTTACCATGAGTAAGTGTGGGCCTGGAAGACAATCAGTGCTTCAGCTTGTGCGAGAAAGGGAGGACTTTCATTGCAGGGACATATTCCTACAATACAAATGGTGATGTGATAAGCATTTTGAAGCTGGATGCAGGGCAGGGACAGTATCCTACAGAGGGCTATGTCATTCTCTCCTCTATCCAGGGCAGCGCGGCAAGTTGGGATAAGATTATTATCACTCAGGCCCTCAGACCTCAGTGCTGGTAAGTTCAGCTAAGTCTGGGCCCTCCTCCAACTGCAGCTGACCACTGTCTCAGCTCACCTTGAACCTCCACTGAACTCACCGTTCTGATCTCCCAGCAAGAGGTGGCCCTCTTCTCTGATCTCTCTTTCTTCTCTGATGCCTGGACTTCCTACCTCCTTTCGGATTGGTGGCTTCTCATTCTTTCTGCTGGTTTTTATGACTTGATCATTGGCCCGGGGAGTCCTGGGTGCTAGACTGACATAGCCCTCTGTAGGATACTGTCCCCGCCCTGCATCCACTGGAAGAACTCCGGAAGTTGTTCTCGGTGAGTCAGTGAGTGGTGAGCGAAAGTGAAGGCCTAGGACATTACTGGACACTACTGAAGACTTTATAAACACTGTACACTTAGGCTACACTAAATTTATTTTAAAATTTTCTTTCTTCAGTAATAAACCTAAACATAAAACTGTAACTTTGTTTTATTTCTTTAAACTTTTTGACTTGTAATAACACTTAGCTTAAAACATACATATGGATGTACATGAGTGTTTACATCTTCATTCTATGAGCTTTTTAAAAGTTTTTTCCACTTCTTAAACTCCTTTATTAAAACTAAGATATGAACACACATTAGCTTAGGACCACACAGAATCAGGATCATCAATATCACTGTCTTCTACCTCCATATCTTGTCCCACTGGAAGGTCTTCAGGGACAATAACACACATGGAGCTGTCATCTCCTATGATAACAATGCCTTCTTCTGCAATATCTCCTGGAGGTATCGTCTGAGGCTGTCTTACAGTTACAAGGACTTGTCTGAGGCTGTTTTACAGTTAACTGATTTTAATAAGTAGAAGGACTACACTCTAAAATAACAATAAAAAGGCCCAGCATGGTGACTGATAACTGTATTCCCTGTGTTTTTGGAAACTGAAGTGAGAGGCTTGCTTGAGGCCAGGAGTTTGAAACCAGCCTGGGCAACATAGTGAGACCTCTGTCTCTACAAAATAATAAAAATAACAATTAAAAGTACGCTAGAGTAAATACTTAAACCAGTAGCATAGTTGTTTATTATCATAATCAAGTATTATGTACTGTACATCATTGTATATGCTATACTTTTATGCAACGGACAGTATGGTAGGTTTGCATACACCAACATCCCCACAGACACATGAGTAATGCATTGTGCTAGGACATTAGGAAGGCTACAATGTCACTAAGCCAGTGGATTTTTTCAGCTCTATTGTCATGCTATGGGGCCACCATCATGTATTTGGTCCATGGTTGATGGAAACATCATCATGCAGCCCATGACTGTATTTGTTATCATTTTTCCATCTAAATCATTGTGAAAACTGGCTGCTGTTTTTCTCATTTCTTCCCTTCACTTTGGAGCTGTGAGCTTTATGAGACCACGTTGGTATTGTATTCATCTCCCTCTCTAGCACTCAGAAGAGGCCTACACATAGTAAGTTTTCGCTACCCAAGATTTGTATGTGTGTGTGATTTGCTCAATTTGGAAAAAAAAATACAAAAGAATGACACAAATGATTTTATTTCTGTTTAGCTGTATCTGTCTAAAATACAGTCAGCAAAATCTTATTGAGAATCAAATGTGTGATGAGCCCTTTGGTAGACATGAAGTATGGGGAGTTACAAAGAAGAAAAGCATGTAATCCCTGTCCTCCAGGGTGACTCTGTGGAGGGTCAGAAGAGTTGGAATAATGATAATAGTAATAATTTTTTTAAATAACAAAAGCAAATATTTTATTAAAGTTAAAATTATTTCAATAATAAAACAATTGATTTTATTGTTATAAAATCAATTGTTTTATTGAGTATTTTCTGTGTGCTAGCTACCATGTATCTTACTATAGCTACTACTACTACTAATAGCTAGCTACTATTTCATCATTAAATAAGGTCACAGTGTTGGCACTATGACTGCCTTCATTATGCCAGATGAGAAAATTGAAACTATGAGGTTAAGTCACTGGCCCAAAGTTGTACTAGCTAGTGACAGAACCGGGATTTGAACCCATGACTGGCCCACCAGCAAAGCCTGAGTTGATTACCGCTGTGTTCTACAGCATTTCTGAATTGGTACTACTGTTTCACACATCTTTCTTTTTATAACAGAATGGGTACCCTAATAGGAAGTGTCCTATTCATATTTATCTTTATCCTTTCAAATCTTAACACAGTGTTTGGCACATAGTAAAGAAAGTAAATGCTTGTTGAGTTAAATTGTGGAAATAAGGCCTAGAGAAATAAGGAGGGCAAAGGAAATCCCTTCCTGGAAATATTCCCTTTTTTTAATAGCAAAAGTTATCTCAGAAAGATGATCAATTCTCCTTTGGAATTATGCCCCTGTGTACTTAAAGCAATGAATTGTTATCAGCCTGAAGAAAACAATATGTGATAATATATTGAAGCCCAGATAATGTGCTGTGGTTTGAGCCAACGCATTGTCCTCAGATGGAGCAAAGAGCTGGCCATGATCTCCAGGGCCCTTTCAGCTAGCTGAGAGGGGAGCAATTGGATAAAGGCCTGAAATCAAACTTAATATAAGCACTGCTTGGGGGTGGGGGGTACTGTGGAGGGCTCAGGGGACCTGTGAACTGCCAGCAGCCAGCTCAAGGGCAGTGCCATTGATCCGCCCTGGAGAGGAAATGTCACTGCTCCTTGTGGACCAAAGGAGTTATGTATTTGGAATTGGAGGTGCATGATTTTGGAGGGTGTATTTTTAGAGTAACAAGGAAAAGTCTCTGCCATCAGGAAACCAGGATTCTGTTCTGATTTGCATTAATATAGGACCCAGCCTTTCAGAGTCTCAGTTTTCCCATCTGTCAATCGAGGATTGTAATAGCATCCTTCTCTACATTGCAAACAGTGCTTCATGGCACTGACATGAGGTAGCATGCATAAAAATGATTGCAAATGTGCAAAGTGGTATTCAAGTGTATTACAGTACAGTAGAGTGTGAATTAAGGTAGTATAGTAGAAAGACCATGGGTGTTAAGAAGTTGTCATTTCCTATTTCTCTCACTCCACTGCATGATTGAACAAAGGAAAGTTACCAACTTAAACCTCCGAGTGCTTGTTTCCTCATCTGTAAAAATGGAATCAATGCCTATCTCAGAGGTTGCTGAGAAAATTAGAAATTATGTATGAAAAGGTCTGGTACACAGTATGTCTTCAAACAGCTGATAGATATTTTGTGAGCTTAGTTTCAGTATATCTGCCTCTCATGTTAGACAGTGTACTTTATGAAGGCAGACAAGATGTCACATTTATCTTTGCAGTTGAGTGCAGCATGTTGCTTGGCAATTCAGTAAAAACTAACACATATTTATCAAATCAATTATGTACAGTACTAGGGTCAAATAGGAATCAGAGAACAATTACTGATTTGTTTTTTTTAATTTCAATTCCATTTGCAATTTTCTCTTATCCTAAACCTCAAATGCATTTCTTTCTAACCACTCCCCCAAAAGTAATGTAGTTCTTGAACTTGATCCTTGGACATGCTCATTCAACTAATAGATATTTATGGAGGGCCCACACATTATGTGTCAGACTCTGGGCTAGGCAGTAGAGAACACAAGTCCCTGGTCTTGGTAGAGAAATAATAAGATAGTGCCAGTAAATAAAGGTTTAGGGAATAGGCAGATATGAACTACCCCGGGGGAAAATGAAGTCCCAAATGAGATCTGAGGGAAGTGTGGGAGTCAGAGGAAGACCAAGAGGATGTAATATCTAACATGTTCAGGAACAGGCAGGTTGCCCTAGATGACTAGAGTGATGGTTGGTGACAGGGAATAAGGAAGGAGGTGGGAGAAGGAAGCTGAGGGGTGAATGGTTGCTCAGGAGTTAACCATGAAGAGCCCCTTAGATTATGTTCAGGGGTCCTTTCTCCTGAAGGCAGTCTGAAACCATGAAAGCATTTTAAGAAGGAAAAAGAATTACTGGACCTCCATTCTAGAACCATTATTCTAGCTCAGTATGAAAGATGGATAGAAGGGGAAATCAAGGTTGTTGTCCTAGCATTGGCTGAGCCCAGGATTCTCCCATGAGTTACCAGTTAGAAAAGTTAAACCAAATTAGAACCAGTTAGAAAAGTTAAACCAAATTAGAAATCCAACACATACAATTCAAACAATGATGGGTCTTTCACACCTCTTATATTCAAGGCCCTAGAGTCTTATGCTTCCAGTCAATGTGCTCTCACATCTAACAATTTGTCCAGCCGCTAAGGAGCTAGACAGGGCTCTGCCACTTACCTTTGCTCATCATTTTTTCTTTTCCAAAGACATAAACAAGGTGCCAAGCCTTGGGCAGAGTTTTGGTAAATGAGAACGAGGTGAAGATGTGTGTAGGTTCATTTGTTATCTGAAGCCACCAGATTCACCCTTCAAATTAGACAAGGGGAAAAGATTGATACTAAAGTGCTCAAGGGCTGTCAGAAAACCCAAACTTTACGCTTGAAAATTCCTAGAAGAGAGAAATGTCTCTGTAAAATGTCAGTTATGTGCCTGGTGACATGTTGGGTGCTTTTTGCAGTTTCAGCAATCTAATAAAGTGTCCAAGAGCATGGATTTGGGGACCAGAGAACCTAAATCAAGTGCAAGTTCTAGCACTTGCTAATGGAGTGACCTTGGGCAAACTGCTTAACCTACCCCATAGGATTGTTGTGAGAATACAATGAGAACATGCATGTAAAGTGCTTGGCACCTCATCTGTACACAATAAATGTGGTTTTGGCAGTACCTGGGGTTGTAGTGGTGGTTGTGATTGTGGTGGTGGGAGTGGTTATAATTCTGATTATGGTGATGGTTGGAATGTTGGTGGTGGTGATGGTGGTAGTGGTGATGGTGGTAGTGGTGGAGGGGGTGATGGTGGTAGTAGTGGTGGTGGTTGTGGTGATGGTGTTGGTGGTAGTGATGGAGGTGGTGGTGATGGTGGCAGTGGTGGTGGTGGTAGTGGTGGTGATGGTGATGGTGATAGCTGTGGTGGTGGTGGTGGTGATGGTGATGGTGATAGTTGTGGTGGTGGTGATGGTGATGGTTGTGGTGATGATGGTGGTAGTGGTGGTGGTTTTAGTGGTAGTGATGATGGTGGTGGTGGTAATAATTGTGGTGGTGGTGATGATGGTGGTGGTGGTGATGGTAGTGGTAGTGGCAGTGGTGGTGGTGGTTTTAGTGGTAGTTTTGATGGTGGTGGTGGTGATGGTAGTGGTGGTAGTGGTGATGCTGGTAGTTGTGATGGTGATGTTGGTGGTAGTGGTGGTGGTTTTAGTGGTAGTGGTGATGGTGGTGGTGGTGGTAGTGTTGGTGTTGATTGTGGTGGTGGTGGTGGTGATGACGTTATTTGCCCTATAGCTCGGTGATTAAGATCACTGACACCAAAGCCAGAATTCAGTGGGATCAAACCATGAGATGGACTTGGTGGAATTCAGTCTGGTATCTATTTCATTTAAAATGTTAGACCTGGAAGTGTCTGTTCAACCAGCACAGACATGAAGATTTGCTAAGGGAATTATCGCCAATTGGCACCCTTTGTAATTACTCCTAATGCATAACTCCTAAAAACAACCTAGCAGGGCAAATATTACTCCCCTAACCTCTACAGGTAAGAAAAATAAAGGTTCAGAGAGTTTAAGAACATTCCCTGAGTTTGCACATCTAGAATGGGAAAAGAGTTGGGATGTACACACATAACAACCTGACTCTGGGCAACCAAACCTGCTTCTCCAACAGCCACCATATATGGACAGGGGGATATATAAACATCAACAGAAAATCATGGAACAACCATCATTTGTCTGTGCCATGCCTCAGCCTGTGGAGCTAAATGAATTCAAAAGCCATTTTTTTTTTAACTTTTATATTAAGTTCAAGGGTACAAGTACAGGTTTGTTACATTGGTAAACTTGTGTCATGGAGGGTTGTTGTACAGATTGTATTACCCAGGTATTAAGCCTAGTACCTATTAGTTATTTTTCCTGATCCTCTTCCCTCCTCCCACCTTCCACTCTCTGAAAGGCCTCAGTGTGTGTTTTTCCCATGTGTCCATGTGTTCTCATCATTTAGCTCCCACTTATAAGTGAGAACATGCTGTATTTGGTTTTCTGTTCCTGTGATAGTTTGCTAAGCAAAAAAGCCGTCGTGCTATAGGGCCATCACTTAGGTGTATACTAGCCTGCCTAGCTTCATTACGCTTCCGGGCTTACTTGGGAGTATTGTCTTCCTCACAAGGTTGTCTTAATGACACTCTCGACTCTGTTAATTGCAAAGTGTTTTGTGTGCATTAGCTGCAGCTGGCATTGCTCCTGATGGGGACTCCTGGGCTTTTTAGGGGGCTTGGAAGAAAATTTGCAGAATATTGGCACCTCTGCGACTGTTGAGAAAAGAAATGGGGATTTTTTTATCCAAGGCATCGAGGCACCTCTTTGGAGCAATAGCTTCTCATTTGTGGAAGTGGAGCTGATGATATTCGGCAAATACACAACAGCACACTGTGTGGTTGTTAAAATATTGAATTGCATCTGGATTGGTTTTTAAATAGCTGCTGCCTGAGCCCCCAAGTGCCCTAATCACCCCAATCCCTCTGCTTGTTACTCCCCACACTCCCCTTG
Source organism: Macaca mulatta (assembly GCF_049350105.2). NCBI lineage: Eukaryota > Metazoa > Chordata > Mammalia > Primates > Cercopithecidae > Macaca > Macaca mulatta. The sequence goes on from NC_133420.1 coordinate 41,360,789, forward strand.
ATCCAGAAAAATAAAAGGACTAACACTTTGCACAACTGAGGTCTCCAGGACCCCACCATATTCAGAGTGCCTGATTGGTGGTGCCCTCCATGTACCCACTATTATATATTTTTTATTGTTCTCTCTGCCTGAAGACATTATTTAGCCAGAAGACAGAGCGATCCAGAAGAGTCAGACAGGCCATCCACATCATCCTGTCAGTATTGTTTTTGTTTTTTGTTTTTGCCTGGTGTAGCATCCCGTACAGACTCATGTGGGTTCCAGCATAATTGGTATGTCCTTCCTATTCCATTTAAATGGTAGCGTTTTAGTAAATGCTGAATTTTCATTGCCTTTTTTTTTTACGTAATAAAATTCAGGAACAATCCTTGCCAATAAGTAGTAGCTTCAAAGGGGCTGCCATCTCCGTTTTGTTAGATTCTGTTTTCCTCTCCATCTTTTCCCCCTCTTGTGAAATGAATGCTATGGTTTAATTGCTTAAGTGCTCTTGTTTCCCATCCAAACTTGTTTTGGCTTGCCTTTCTCATAAACATGAGGCAGAATCTCCAGACTTCTCTGCAGGAAGGGACTGCCTCATACTCACCTTCGCTCCAGCTCCCCTTCTGTCTGCTTGAAGGAGACCAGAGGGAAGACAAGAAAACAAACAACATCACCATCCAGAGTTCTCAGAGAAAGCCAGTCTCAACCAATTTTACAGCATTGAATTGGGAGATACAGAGAGCAGGTGATGAGAAGAATCCAGGAGGGATGCTCGATTTGTTTGAATGTCCATAAAAAATCCCTCCCCCGCCAACACTTTATTAGCACAGCTAACTCTTAGGATTAAATTAGTCTACAATAGCATAGACCCAAAATAGAGCCTGCTTCAGCATAACATGGAGATTTGTCTTTTGGGTAAAAGTACAGAAGTAACAACCCAGGACTGGAATTGTAGCTCTTCTTTTTGGAGACGGAGTCTCGCTCTGTCACCCAGACTGGAGTGCAGTAGCTCAATCTTGGCTCACTAAAACCTCCACCTCCTGGTTTCAAGGAATTCTCCTGCCTCAGCCTCTCGAGTAGCTGGGATTATAGGCACGTGCCACCACACCTGGCTAATTTTTGGATTTTTAGTAGAGATGGGTTTTCACTGTGTTGGCCAGGCTGGTCTCGAACTCCTTACCTTAAGTGATCCACCTGCCGTGGCCTCTCAAAGTGCTGGGAGTACAGGTGTGAGCCATCACGCCCGGCCTGGAATTGTAGCTCTTTACTATGTCCATGCAGAACTGAATGGCTCCTGCAGAACTGAATGGCTCCTGCAGCTTTCTGTTCCTGCATCCCTGACATCTAGCTCTCGTGGTGTGCTCCAGGGCACATGCATGTAACTCACCCATCCACATTTGAAGCAGTAGGATGGAAGCAGGGGGAAGAGCAGCAGAATGTAGAACCAGATGCCTCTGAAGGAGGAAACCTGGAGCTGCTATCACTTACTTCCACATATATCCTATTAGCCACAATGTAATCTCACAGCCAAACCCATCTTCGGGGAAGGTTGGGAAATGTGGAAGCCAAAAACCCAATGAAAATGTCTATTACTATCGGAGGAAAGAGCAGCCATTAGGGTCCACTACCAGGCTGTTTGTGCTTGTATTGCATCAGATACCTGGCTGTGTGTCTGTCTCCATTGTTAGATGGCAGTCAAAGAAGTTGGTGACTGTATCTACTTCATTATTGTGCATCCACCACCTGGCACTGGGCTTCACATATCAGAGATGCTCCATAGTAATCTTCAGAAAGCACCTGCATCCAATCATGTCATTCCCCTGCTTTACTCACAGCAGCTTCCCATTGGCCTTGGCATCATATTCAAATGTGTTACCATGGCCTCTAAGGTCCTGTCTCTTCAAACTCACACTCTACTACCCCTTCCCCCTACCACCCTCATCCTCACAGTTCAGCCAAACCGGCATGATTTCTGACCCTGCAACTATCCAAGCTCATATTCTTCTCCAGCCCTTCATGATTGCTATTGCCACTGCCTGGATGCTTACTCTCTCTACCCCTACATTCATTTACCTGGGTTTCTCTTCATTAAGATCTCAGCTCAAATCTGCCTCTTAACATTTTCCTGAAATTACTCAACCCCACACCACCATCACTCCCATGCCTCACAATCACACAAGAGATGTGATATTTGTATGCTTTAGTATTATCGAACATTTACTTGCTTACTTGTTGGCCCTTTGCTTCCCAAATCAGAATATATGCTCTTGATGGGCAGAGATCCTGCCTGCTTTGACACCTATGGTATCTTAGCACCTAAGACAGTGTCCAGTACCTTGCCTGCTGTTAACAATCACTTGTGGCATCGATGTGCAGTTAACAAAGTGGCCAGATTGTATCTTCAGAAGTTAAAATCTTTTGTTCAATGTAGTTAACTATATTCCCCCACAAAGTTGCAAAATAAAACCTAAGAATCTGCCTTAAAACTCATATGAATTCAATAATTTGTTACCTAATGCCCCTCCCAAGTTAGGAATCTGCCTTCTTGTCTTCCCCCATGCCATGAGAGGGAAGTCTCCCTCCGGGGCAGTGACTGGGGCAGTGACTCCCCATCCCCACCCACAACCCATGTCTCCATCATAATAAAATGAATAGGCTCGAAGGGATAGGCAGATGGCAGGAAAGCATAAATATCAGTTGGAATGATGAGGCTTAGCAATAAAGGCTCAAAGAGAAGGAAGCCAATGTGTGCTGATCAGAACCCTGCCAGATACGTCACAGCAGGTTGATGCCCTGTTCTAGAGATGGTGAAACAAAAGCTCAAAGGAGAGCGGGGGAGTGTACCTGGCATGTTGGAGAGCTGCATGAGCTCAGGCAAGTAGTAGGAGATGAGGTCGAAGAGGTCGCTTTGGCAGAGGGTAGGAGGGTGTAGATTCAGCGATAATTAGATTGGGGGCAGTAACCCAGAGGTTGATGGGAAGGACTGGGACTGGAGGAGGAAAAATTGAGAGGGAAAAGATAATGAGTTTCCAAAGCGCTGGTGAAGGAGAATCCGTGAGCCTCAGGAAGCGGTCTAATGGAGGGGCGGGGGAAGTGGGTGGTTGTGAAGTAGACACTGTAAAGGTCAAGGATGATTCCCAAAAAAATGTCTGCCTTGGGAGTCTGCACAGAGAACTTAAGTCTTTATCATGCATACAAAGTACTCGGTAAATATTTATTGAGTCAAATCCAATTTTTCTCCCTTCCCTGCCCTTCTACTGAGCTTTTGCTTTATCCCAGACTAAATATAGAGTTCTCAAGTGCCCAATCTTCGATACCATCCCCTCTTTGTCACCCTGAATCCTGCTGAATGAAATCGGACACCTCTCTCAATCCATAACAGCATAACCCTGCTCAGAACTATATAGAGTTATAGCATAACTCTGCTTAAAAAGTATATAGAGTTCTTGGGTACTCAATCTTGGATGTCATCCCCTCTTTGTCACTCCCAGTCTTGCTGAATGAGACCTGACACCTCTCTCATTCCACACCAGCATGACCATGATTACGTCAGGACAAAATTTCAAAACATCAGCTGGAGCCTGGAGTTGGGTCATTCAGAATCCAGGTCAGGGGTCTTAAGAAGTCTTCTGACTGCTCAATAGGCACCTCCTTGTACTCATCATCTTCCAAGAAACTGCAGACACACAGCCTTACCAGCAATGATGAAAAATACCAGCAGTATTTACTGAGCAACAACAAAGTGGACCATCCCAGTGGTGCCCACCTGATGCTCTCCTCACCTGGCTGTCCTCACCTCTGTTCCACTGCCCATCCCCTTCCCCACTCATCACAGTTTCCCATTAGCTTTAGCAAATGGGAAGTCACTTGCCTTGCATTTACAGCTAGGGAACTGGACACCCTGGACCTCCAGCAAGCATCCTTCCCAGTACATCCCATCAGCCTCCATTAATATCAGGGGACTGACAGCTGAGATTGACTGCCTCATTAGCAGGCGTCGTGTGGAACTCTGACAATAATTAACAACTCAACAGTCTCATTTGCTGGCCTATCAGAGAAGTATTCAATCAAAAATGTAATTTGCCCGATGCCTCCATTTAGCATGGGAAGACTATTCCTTCAAAGTTTTAAATAGTCTAATTAAGAGGGAAGAAATAGAAGGGAAAAATTATTAACAGTATAGGTTTAATGTGAAATTGCTGGAGCGAATTAATAATGCAATAACCATTTTTAGCAGCTGTCTATCAGTTTGTGGGCCAGAGTAATTCAATTAGTCAGCAAAGGGTTGTTCAGATGAGATAGTGGGGAACAAGTGCTATTTTGTTTCCCAAAGGCACCATGGACTTTATTTCTCCGGGTTTGGGAGAGATATGTGCAAAATACTCCAAGATGCTGCACAGAGTCAATGTTTGGGAGCAAATGTGCCTAGTGGTTGGAGCAGGTGAACTGGCTTTTTTAAGATCTCCCAAAAGTCTCAGTGGCTCTCCTTAGGGTTCTCTTCCTGCAGAATTGACTCTGCAATGTCAATACCCTTGATTCAAAACAAATAATCTATACCAAAGGAAAGCATTGTAGCTAGGCCTGACTCAGGATTCCAGCCATGTCAGCTTCCAGCCGCCTAAGAGTGCCGCCACACTGGTCAGTGGCTTCTTCTTTTCGTCCTGCATCTGCCACACTTCCTCCTCTGCTCAGGAAGACCTTTCTCTCAAGAATGCTTTTACAGTGTCTGTGTACTAAATCCTGTTAGTCCTTCCAGGTCCAGCACATCTGCATACAGCCTTCTTTGTTTCCCCCAAACAAGCATTCTAGTTCCCAGGTCCTTTCCAACACTGACATTCTGCCACTTCTTCTTTACCTGTAAATGGAGATAAAATGCCGGATCCCACTGGAAGGTGAAGAGGCCTATGTGAGGAATGTCAGAAATGCAGGCCAAGACAGGCCTGGATTCTTATTTTGATTCTGCCATGTAATGGCTGTGTACCCTTAGGTGATTTTTTAACCTCTCTGTTCTTCCAGTGTCTTCCTTTGTAAAACAGATGTCAGAATTCCTATTTTGTTCACTTCTTCTGAAGGGATGAAAAATGCAAAAGGCCAGGTGCGGTGGCTCACATCTGTAATCCCAGAACTTTAGGAGGCTGAGGCAGGTGGATCACGAGGTCAGGAGATCGAGACCATCCTGGCTAACGTGGTGAAACCCTGTCTCTACTAAAAATACAAAAATTAGCCGGGCGTGGTGGTGGCTGCCTGTAGTCCCAGCTACCCAGGAGGCTGAGACAGGAGAATGGCGTGAACCCGGGAGGCGGAGCTTGCAGTGAGCCAAGATCACACCACAGCACTCCAGCCTGGGCGACAGAGCAAGACTCCGTCTCAAAAAAAAAAAAAAAAAAAAAGGAAAGAAAAATGCATAAAAAGCTCATAATACAAAATAGATGCTTAAAAATGGCCACTGTTGCTATGAATGCACTCAATACAGTGTTAAACTTACAGGTCAGCTAGATAAACATCCTTTTTTTTCTTTTTCTTTTTTTCTTAACCCCATACCTGACAAATTCCTTTGTACCTCCTCAAGTCTTTGCCTCTCTAAGCATTTTCTAGTAGTCAACTCTTTTAATATAGTTTTCTTTTCTTCCTTTCCCTTCATTTCTCTGTTCTTTTGTAAACTCAGAGTATGTGATTTATATCATATTACACTTTGCTCCAAAGCAGTGCCCAGCAATCTCCCTTGCATGTGGTAGGCTTGAGTATCTGCTGCAGAAACTGGAAGTATATACAAGGTTAGAGGAGGAAAAGCTGTTATGACAAAGATTTCTGAGTAAATATGAGCTCAGGGGTGTATGACTGCCCATTAGTCTTCAAATCTATATGTGGAATTTTTTTAGAATATCTGAAAAATGTAATTGGTGTTTCTATTTAAAGATATATTATACTGTAATGGTTAAACTGCTAGACTTTGGTGTCAGTCACAGCTGATCGGCAATTTAGCTGTTTCTCTGAGGCTTCCAAAGTCCCTTCTCTGTGCGTCAGTTTTCTCATGTGTGAAATAGATGCTGGTAGAACTACCCTGGGGGCTGTTATGAGGATCCAGAAAGGTTTTTCACATATGGCATCTGCCAGGTAGTAGGTATTCAGTAAATGGTCATTGTTTTTGCAAAATTTGGAAGAAGGAGTCAGTTGGGAGACCAGGGATAGCAACAGGGAGGGAAGCTGAGGCGGGCTGTGGAGTGTCATGAGAAAGGCTGGTCTCTAGCAAGTTGAAAGCAAGGAGGAGATACTGTGGGTTGCTGCACACACATGAAAGGGTATGCAGAGAGAAGAGTAGCCAAAGCTAAATTGGTGTGATTTCCCAAAGGGAAGAAAAACACCACAGGGAGCTGTCAGCATTGGCAACTGGTTTTATGCAGCAACAGGGCAGTACAATGGAGTTTTCAGTCACTTACTCACATATTCCAAGAACGCTTCTGTGAGTATGATCCTGGGGTAGGCATTACATGGGAAAGAAAGATGCATCAGAAAAGATCCCCCCACCTCCAGCCCCAAGTTGCTTATGTTTAGAGAGGGAGCTGGCACTCAGGCACAAGAGAGTTTAGAGCCTAGTAGAGTCCAGCCACGATTCCCTGGGAGTCCGCAAGTACCTAGTACAGACTTCTGTTGTAACTCTAATCTATTCACTGTGGCCAAGACAATTCTCATAGATGGAGCCAATCAATCCAAAGCAGTGAATTGTATAAATACTTATGCGTGTGCTGTTATGAAAGGGAGTTATCAGAGCTGGTTAAAGAAGGAATCTGAACACCAGCAAAAGCCAGGAAAGCAAAACCCACCAGCTTCCTGTTAGTAATGATAAATATATGAAAACAAGACACTCTGTGATTGTAAAGTTTATCATAGCTCTACATTTATTTCAGGATGGCCATGTGACTTTCTCACCTGCTAAGGACTCCACATGCATGATCTCCTTTAACAGTAGAAACCAGTCTTTTGGGAGATAAGAAGTCATGCACCCTAGGGAGAGGTTCTGATGAGGGAGGTGGTAGAGACCACCCCAATAAAAGCAGAGGTACGGATAGAAGGAGACAGAGATACCCTTTCACATACATTCCTCAGTGAAACGCTCAGATTTTCTTTTTTCTTTTTTTTTTTTTAATTTATTTATTATTATTATACTTTAAGTTGTAGGGTACATGTGCATAACGTGCAGGTTTGTTACATATGTATACTTGTGCCATGTTGCTGTGCTGCACCCATCAACTCGTCATTTACAACAGGTATAACTCCCAATGCAATCCCTCCCCACTCCCCCCTCCCCGTGATAGGCCCCGGTGTGTGATGTTCCCCTTCCTGAGTCCGAGTGATCTCATTGTTCGGTTCCCACCTATGAGTGAGAACATGCGGTGTTTGGTTTTCTGTTCTTGTGATAGTTTGCTAAGAATGATGGATTCCAGCTGCATCCAAGTCCCTACAAAGGACTCAAACTCATCCTTTTTTATGGCTGCATAATATTCCATGGTGTATATGTGCCACATTTTTTTAATCCAATCTGTCACTGATGGACATTTGGGTTGATTCCAAGTCTTTGCTATTGTGAATAGTGCTGCAATAAACATACGTGTGCATGTGTCTTTATAGCAGCATAATTTATAATCCTTACAGTCTACAATGAAAATGGGTTTCTTTGGTACTCCTCCTCAGCCTTCTCAAGGATAGATGTCTCAGCTGACTTCTTTGCTATATTCCAGCTAATTAGTTTTACTAGAACTTGTAAACCATGAATCATTGTTCTCAGACTCTGTTCAACTGTTCTTGCTTTTATCTTTGTTTTTATACATCCTGTTTTGTTTTTATTTCTAAATAATCTCCTGATGGCCCTCTCCCTCATGTATATTTAATTGCATGCAACTAATTAAATGCCTCTTGGTCATTTTCTGATAAAGTGATTAAGAACTTGGGTTTTGGAGTCAGCTACACATGAGTTCAAATCTCAACTCTGTCACTCTGTGGATGACCTTTGAGTTAACTTATTTAAGTATCAGTTTTCTCATCTGTAAAATCGGAGTTTTAAAAGAGTTACCTGCTCACGATTCTGGAAAAGACTTAAATGAAGCAAAGTACATAAGGTCCATAAGATAGTGCCTGGAGCTCAGTAATTAAATGCCATATTTAAATTATTATCAGCATGGCTAGACGTATTATTATGAGCATTGGTCAAACATCTCTGGTAACTCCAATGAAAAACAATAGCAATACCAAAATTATATACATGTGTTTTATCAAGGGAAAGAGGTTGAAATGGAACTCGATAACATGAAGGCAGGGACCAAAAAGAAGGAGGAAAGAACAGAGAAGTTTCTACAAGAACAGATAAAGCTGGCAAGTCTATAGAAGATATAGCACCAAAGAGATCTATGCACCAAAAAGAAAGCTCTAACTTGCAGTGGCAGGGGTGTGGCAACAATTAAGGGATCTGCATAAATTATTGAGATCAGTATGTTTTTGAAGCAGTTTTGAAAATGGTTTTAAGAGCTCTGATGAGAGAGAGGTCATTTACAGCAGGAAGCTTGGAGACATCATTGATGGTTTCTTGGACACTGTAGTATTTGAACTTGGTCTTGGTGATCATACAGGGAATGACATTACAAACAGGGGCACCACCTAAGAAAGAGCTTCCTGGGAGGCCAGGATGAGATGGCATGCACAGTAGACCAGTTTGGATGGAGCATGATAACGAACGGAGGAAGAAAGTTTTGGAAGAAAGGATGTGATTTAAATCATAAAGGGTCATATGTTCAGGCTACAGTGTTTCAGCTTTACCCTACAGGCAGTGAAGGAATACTGGATGTTTTTGAATGTATGAGCATCCCTGTGTGCATATGTGCGTATGTGCGTGTGTGCGTATGCGTGTGTGTGTGTGTTTGTGTGTTGTGTTGTGTATCTCCTAGCATATAGGGGACAGGACAGGGATGTTTCAGGGAAGGTGAGGTACATGTGGTCTAAGCTGAACATCAGGAAGCTTGAGCTTTCTTAATAATTTTTTAAATTATTAATCATGGCCTACAATATGTTCATCCCCCCCACCCCCAACACATAGACAAATAGGAGCAGCAGGGTTTCTATTTAGATTTGCCTGAGAGACTGGAAGAAGTACTCGGGAACTGCCGATAATGCCTAATAAGAGAGCAGCTTCCGGAGCCAGTCCCGAGCTTCCTTTATTGTATCTGTGTAGCAGAGAGCCTGTATGAGTACATGTGAGTATGTGTGTGCACACATACATCTGCATGTCCTTCCCCGCACTGGAAAAGGAGCCTGACTTGTCTGTTTTTCTGAGACTACAAGTCCCAGATGATGAAATCTAGCAGGAAGAAACTCATCTTCTGCCCCATTACAAAGCTACTTGAAAGATGACTGTCATGATAGGTGGGCATTCCTTCTCTAACTGGGAGACTCCTCACTCCTCCTCGTAAGGTTCTCAAGAGGTTTCATTCAATGTAAAACACTTAATAGAATGCCTAGCAGGTAGGAGACTGTCAATAATTATTAATATGATGATGGTAGTGGTGGTGGTGGTAATGACTAAGCAGGGGCTGTAGCTCTGAGCAGAATATACTAAAATATCTGATATGTTGTTAACTGTGAGAGAGGAAATGATTTTTTTTATATAAGCAAATATGGTTGTATTTTTAGTATTGAACTGAGGGCCAAGAGACTTAGATATTAATAAAATATTGGCTCTCTGGACCTCATTTTTCCCATCTATAAAATGAGGGATTTGATTCTAAGGGTTCTCTCAGCTCAGATCTCCTAAGTGGCAAGAGTAACTTGTTTGGCAGTCGTATACTAGTCAGAGTGTTAGAAGATTTGAGCCAGAGTGACTTCATCTTGAGTAGGGGCTAGGTAAAATAAGGCTGAGTCCTATTGGGCTGCATTCCCAGGAGTTTAAGGCATTCTTAGTGACAGGAAGAGACAGGAGGTGGGCACAAGATACATAAAGACCTTGCTGATAAAGACCTTGCTGATAAAAGAAGTTGCAGTAAAGAAGCTAGCCGAATTCCACCAAAACAAAGATGGCCACAAAAGTGACCTCTGGTGGTCCTCACTGCTCGTTATATGCTAATTATAATGAATTAGCATCCTAAGAGGCACTCCCACCAGCACTATGACTGTTTATAAATGCCATGGCAACATCAGAAAGTTACCTTATATGGTCTAAAAAGGGGACGAACCCTCTGTTCCAGGAATTGCCTGCCCCTTTCCTGGAAAACTCATGAATGACCTACTCTTTGTTTAGCATATAATCAAGAAGTAACAATAAGTATAAGCAGCTGAGCAGCCCATGCCACTGCTCCCAAGGGAGTAGGCACTCTTTTTCTTTTTGAGATAGAGTCTTGCTCTGTCACCCAGGCTGGAGTTCAGTGGCACAATCTCTGCCTCCTGGGTTCAAGTGAGTCTCCTGCCTCAGCCACCTGAGTAGCTGGGATTATAGGAGCAGGCCACCACATTTGGCTAATTTATTTATTTTTTATTTTTTTGTATTTTTGGTAGAGATAGGATTTCACCATGTTGGCCAGGCTGGTTTCGAACTCCTGACCTCAGGTGATCCTCCTGGTCTCCCAAAGTGCTGGGATTACAGGCGTGAGCCACTGTGCCTAGCCTGGAGTAGTTATTTTTTATTCCTTTATTTTCGTAATAAACTTGCTTTCACTTTGCTCTATGGATTCACCTTAAATTCTTTCTTGTGCAAGATCCAAGAACCCTCTCTTGGGTTCTGGATTGGGACCCCTTTTCAGTAACAAGAGGAGAAGCTTCCAGAGCCTTCACCTCAGGACCCTGCTCCACAGCACATGGGAGATGGTTTCTGAGGAGGCAGATGTAGAAACCATCAGCAAGTGCCTTCTCTTAGTAAGACCCGCTCAACACTGAAGTGGTGAGTTCCCTGGCACTGGAGCAAAGCATGCTCTGTGTGGACACTCCAGAGAGACCCTTTGCATGGGTCAGAAGTTGGATTAAGTCTCCTCTGCTGAGATTTCTTCCAAGTCTGAGACGTAAGGATTCCCAGTTGAATTCTTGATTTCCACCCTCTAGTTCTTTTTGAGATTTTCCTAACCCTAATGCAGAACAACCACTCATCTGAGGAAATCTCCTAAAGAAATCTCCATCTCCAGGGGTAAAAGCTGAGGAAAGTTGGTATACATCTCTACCAAGCCTCATCAAAGAACACCGAGTCATATCACACAAAAGTTTTGTATAGCTATCTACTCCTCACTCACCTTTTCTCATAACCTCAAATGGAACCACTCTACCTCAGGCAGACGTCTGGTTTTTCCAGGACAACTGTAAAGACAAGGGCATCAAGAGAAGCTGTGTAATAGCTGACTTGGACCCTCCAGGAGTGACTATCTCATTGTAGGGTTAAGGAGCATCTGGTACCATGATCAACCCAAACCTGGGGGCAAAGAAACAGAATGCAAAGCTTCTGTCCTTCAGTGAACAAATTGGCTGGCTGTGGTGATAACCTCCAGATGTCAGAAGCGATTAGAAGAGACAGCACAGGAAGGGTTTCTAGACTTCTGGCTGAGTCGGAACAGGTCTCAAAATCCTATACACAAAATAAAATTTTGGTTAGAATTTTACTGTTACACCCTTGGAAAGAAGGGGACAAGGTTGAGAATTAGACAAGCTTTGTTTGAGTCTGAATCTTAATGTCCTTATTTGTAAAGTGGCATTGTTGAACCTTACCTCTTAGAGTTTGTTATGAAGTGTAGGTGAGAAATACATGCAAAGAATCTAACACTGCCTGTGGCAGGTTCTGCACCACCTCTGCCCCATAAGGTCCCTTCCAATCTTCATGTCCTGTGAATCTATTGTTTTAAGCCACCATTTTTTAAGAAGCATTTTTGGAGTAAAAAGGCAGAAATCTCTTTCATTCTCCAAACTTCCAGCCCATCCCAAAGTACATATTTCTTAGCAGTTTGATATGCTTGCCCCCAGAACTGTTGACATGAATTTACATAGGTAAATTTTAACCCAATTGGGATCACACTGAATGTTTTTTTGAAACTTGCTTTTTCTACTAATACAAAGTTTTAAAGATGTCTCCATATCAATCCATCCAGATCTACAATATTCTTTTTCACAGCTCATTAATATTCCATAGCACAGATGTATCATGATTCATTTCACCACCAGCCAATAATGGACTTTTACATTATCGCATGTTTTCACTATTACAAACAATGCAACGATACAGAGACATGTGCATGCATTTTTGTGATTAGGTTTGAGTATTTTTAAGTATCTTCAAATGGAATTATATGTTAAAATGTAAAAATATTTGATATTTTGATAGGAACACCTAAATTTCCCCCCTGAATCTATGATTCCAAGGCTTACATGAACCATCATTGAAAAAAATGATTAAAAACTTATTATGAATCAGACATTGTAGCAATATATAAAATTAATCATAACCAAACACAGGGCCTGCCTTGAAAAGCTTATAATTTGTTATGGGTACACATGTTTATGAACAATAATAATTCAAGGTATAAAGTATTCAGGCAGAGCTTAGGGAAGAAAACAAGTGCCCTTCCTGGGGAAGATAGCTTTTGACTTAGTAATGGATAGGAGGGTTGTAGTTATGTCGTTCCAAGAGGAGTCCTACCTTCAAAGGAAGCAGTAAGGAAAGACTTCTGGAAGGAAGAGGTTCTAGGCCAGAGAAACTTCTATGAGAGAGGAAGGAGATGTGAATAAAGAAGTAGAGAGATGGTGATATGGTTTGGATTTGTATTACCACCCAAATCTTATGTTCAGTTGTAATATCCAGTGCTGGAGGTGGGGCCCTGATATGGTTTGGCTGTGTCCCCACCCGAATCTCATCTTGAATTTTAATTCCCATAATCCCCATGTGTCAAGGGAGGGACCCGGTGGAAGGTTATTGGATAACGGGGGTGGTTTCCTCCATGCTGTTCTCATAATGGTGTGTGAGTTCTCACAAGATCTGATAAGTGTTTGGCAAGTTCTCCTTCTTTTCTCACTATGTCTTTTCTGACACCTTGTGAAGAAGGTGCCTGCTTCCCCTTCCGACACAATTGTAAGTTTGCTGAGGCCTCTCCAGCCATGCAGAACTGTGAGTCAATTAAACCTTTTGTTTATAAATTACCCAGTCTTGGGGAGTTGTTTTTTGTTTTTGTTTTTGTTTTGTTTTGTTTTTGAGACAGAGTCTCGCTCTGTTGCCCCTGGCTAGAGTGCAGTGGCCCAATCTTGGCTCACTGCAAGCTCCGCCTCCTGGGTTCACGCCATTCTCCTGCCTCAGCCTCCCAAGTAGCTGGGACTATAGGTGTCCGCCACCACGCCCAGCTAATTTTTTGTATTTTTAGTAGAGACAGGATTTCACTGTGTTAGCCAGGATGGTCTCGATCTCCTGACCTCGTGATCCGCCTGCCTCGGCCTCCCAAAGTGCTGGGATTACAGGCGTGAGCCACCACACCCGGCCAGGTAGTTCCTTATAGCAGTGTGAGAACAGACTTGTGCAGGCCCGCTGGAAGGTGATTGGATTCTGGAGGCTGTTTCTCATGGTTTAAGAGCATCCCCCTTGATGCTGTCATCATGATAGTGAATTCTTGTGAGATCTGGTTGTTTAAAACTGTGTGGTGCCTCCCCCATCTCTGTCATGGTCCTGCTCCTACCATGTCAGATATATGCTCCCACTTTGCCTTCAACCATGAGTAGAAGCTCCCTGAGGCCTCCCCAGAAGCAGATGCAGCCATACTTCCTGTACAGCCTGCAGAACTGTGAGCCAGTTCAACCTCTTTTCTTTATAGATTACTCAGTCTCAGGTATTTCTTTGTAACAGTGTCGGAATGGACTAAAACAGATGGGTATTTCCTGTGAGCACATATTCTAAAATAAAGCAGGCGTAAGATCAGATAGACTTGAATCCTGGCTTTGCTCCTACTAGCTACATTATCTTGAGCAGGTAACTTAACCTCTAGGAGCTTCAGTGTATTCATCTGTAAAATGGAGTTAGTAATCATAGTGACCTCAGCAAGTCATCATCCATCATTTCACCAAATACTCAGTGAACACATACAAGGGTCCTCGTATTGTTCTAGAAAATGGTATGAAACAGTGAACAAACCAAACAAAATCCCCCAGCCCTCATGGAGACAACATTCTAGCTGAGGGTAAAATGATGCATATGTGGTCAAGAGCTTAGCATAATACCCAAATCATGGTAAAGCATTTTTCTTTATACTATTAAGGCAAGAAGGCATTGTGAGCAAGAGGAAGGGAGCTTGCAGTAGACAGGTGGGATCCTGACCTAGGATTTTTTTTTGAGAGACCCTGAAAGTTGGTTGCTCCCATTCTTCATTTTATTTATATCTTTCCATTGGCCTCTTTCATGCTGTTCCCTTTAAGTTATTCCCTGTTAATTCTGCCTCTTACTAGAGCTGGAGAACCACTCTTCTGCTTTTAAGCCACTAAAATTATTTAGAGCCTCTACATAGAGCAAAGCCAGCTGGCCTTACTCATCTGAGCCTGGAAGCTCTACTGGGGGAACCAGGGAGAGGGGCTACTTCTGAGACAGAGCCACGTGCTCAGGAAAAAGGTCCTCCATCCAGGGAAACTGCTGCTGTCCAGGAAGAAAACTTTTAGAGCTCAGACCATCTTTAAAGAGCATCTGATCCAGCCCCCATTTCCATTGTTCTGTTGTAACAGAAGAATACCAAGGAGGCAGCATTTGAAACAAGGCTTGTCCATTACAAGAACTAAATTGCAAAGAGCAAGAGGTGTTTCTGACAGCCATGAACTGATGACCACCACACTCTAATTCCTAATTTAAAAAATGACTATTTATTTATTTATTTATTTTTTGAGACAGAGTCTTGCTCTGTCACCCAGGCTGGAGTGCAGTGGCGTAATCTCAGCTCACTGCAGCCCTTGCCTCCTGGGCTCAAGCAATCCTCCCACCTCAGCCTCCAAAGAGGCTGGGACTACAGATGCACAGTACCAGGCTTGGCTAATTTTTGTATTTTTAGTAGAGATGGGGTTTTGTCATGTAGTCCAGGCCTGGTCTCAAACTCCTGGGCTCAAGCAATCCACCTGCCTCAGCCTCCTAAAGTGCTGATTACCGGTGTGAGCTACTGCTCCCGGCTAAAAAGTGATGTTTTTGTAAACAACTGACACAACCAAGAATTGTTCCGTGGGTCAACAGAGGAGGAGGGACCTTGTTGTTTTTAAGAAGCAAGAATGAAAACTTCATAGGTCAGTAAACCTCAGGGAGTTAGGGGACATTAGAAAGAGGTTGCAGCATTTGTCCAGTAGAATATTTAGGATTGTTAAAACATTCACAGTGTGATTTCCAAGGGAATTGAGGTATTATCTTTTAGACATGTAACAGGAAGTAATGTTGATCACTGAGGCTCCATTTCTCTTCTACATTTGGAGAGACAAAAGCCCAGAGATGGGAAAAATTGCCAAAGTCACACAGACAATTAGGGGCAAACATAATCACAAAATCAGGACTTCCAAATGAGTAGCTCCCTGCCCTCCACCTTCATCCCTACCACATCAAACTTGTTTTTTGTTGTTGTTGTTATTGTTTTTGCGATGGAGTCTTGCTCTGTTGCCCATACTGGAGTGCAGTGGCACAATCTTGGCTCACTGCAACCTCTGCCTCCCGGGTTCCAGTGATACTCCTGCCTCAGCTTCCCGAGTAGCTGGGATTACAGGCGCCCACCACCACACCCGGCTAATTTTAGTATTTTTAGTAGAGATGGGGTTTCACCACGTTAGCCAGGCTGATCTTAAACTTCTGACCTGAGGTGATCCACCCGCCTCAGCCTCCCAAAGTGCTGGGATTACAGGCGTGAGCCACTGCACCCGGCCTGTTCTTTGATTCAATCTATACCAATCAGTTAAGCTGGGAACTGATACCTCACATGACAAGGACTGCTGTGGGATTGGGTTTTACTCTCATGCCAGGCTCTGTGCCACACACTTGATGAACACAATCGCAAAACATCCTCTGTGGGAGGCACGCTCTCAGCTCCCTTTTGGAGATGAGAAAACTGAGGCTCAGGGAAGTTTTTAAAAATGCCCAAAATGATACAATGAATAAATAGCACCAGTTTTAAATTTGTAGTTTTTATTCATTTTCCCATATAAAAAGAAATCCCTACTCATAAAAAAATAGAAAATAGAGACATCTTAAATAAATATATTTTTTAAACCCCAGGCAAACATAAATATTGTTTGACTCATTCTGGAGTTTGCTTTTTAAAGTTTTGTTAACTATACAGACGTATGTATATAATCATATGTCCATACAATTTTGTGCCAGCTTCCTACTAAACCTAAGCATGTTCCATGTTTATTACACAGTCTTTGTAAACATCATTTCTAATAGCTGCATAATAGTCCATGTAATGGAGATGCCAGAGGGACACTAGGAAGCCAAACAATGGAAAGGAGGGAAAACATAGAGAAAAGAAGGTAGAAGATTGACATTTAGAGGCAGAATGTAAATGAAAAAAATGTGAAAAAATGTTTGAAAGAAGCCTATGGAATCTGGCCATTATCTGATTCATAGAGAGTTTTTTAGGCAGGTTTTTCAGAATGGCATGATAATTCAGGGAAGAGCTCAGGGAGAGAGAATGGTGACCTGTTTACATTTCTAGCCTGGATTATTACAACAACCTGCTCACTCTATCCCCCAGCCTCAAGCCTATGACATGGAACAAGAAGTTCCATTGTCTATGAGGCTACCCCCTGTGCCCTCCACTGCCAGTCACCTGCAGAAAGCCCTCCCTGCTTCCTGGGCAATGAGCAGCTCCTCCCTCTACTCTGCTAGCTCTGGGTGCTTTGCCCATTCATGCAGGTATGAGGCAGTGTATCAGTCCCTATATATGCTACTGATAAAGACATACCCAAGGCTGGGAAAAAAAAGAGGTTTAATTGGACTCAGAGTTCCACATGACTGGGGAGGCCTCAGAATCATGACAGGAGGTGAAAGGCACTTCTTACATGGTGGCGGCAAAAGAAAATGAGGAAGAAGCAAAAGCAGAAACCCTTGATAAACCCATTAGATCTTGTAAGACTTATTCACTATCAGGAGAACAGCATGGGAAAGACCGGCCCTCATGATTCAATTGCCTCCTCCTGGGTCCCTCCCACAACAGATGGGAATTCTGGGAGATACAATTCAAGTTGAGATTTGGGTGGTGACATAGCCAAACCATATCAGGCACTATCTTGGGGCTAGTACCATATCTCTCATGTTCATGCAGAGTCCTAGGGCCTAACACAGTACCAGATCCATAGAAGGTACTCAGAAGAATTTTACAAACTTTTATAATTAACCAATTACATGATCAATTAATTAATTAACACAGGCTACTTCACCTTTCCATTCAAACTTTTTCTCCTCTGCAGTGTTTATAAGTCATTAATGCACAAAGGAATCATCTGGGGACCAGACCACGGCAAATTGCAGATTCTTATTTAGAGCGTTTGGGATGAGGCCTGGGATTCTGCATTTCTAACAAGTTACGAGGAAAAAGCTATGCCTCTTTAAGACACAAGTTCAGAAATTCTATTGTTTCCAGACCCAAAAGTTTTCACATCCTATACTTCAATGCATTCATTTATTCACTCAATAAACACTGATGGGTCATCTACAGTAATCTAAGCCCTGTGCATGGAACAGGGGGCTCAATCATGATCCAAGTAGACATAGTCCCTGCCCTCTTAGAGCTTATGGTCTAGTAGGAGGGGCTGACATTAATCCAAAAACTCACCAATTATTACTACTTGCAAACTGAGCTATGTGCCAGGGAGGAAAGTAGTGCAATGTTATGAGAGTTCACTTGGATCAAGGGACCTATGGAGGGGGTTGGACAGCTTTTTTGAGAAGGTCACAGTTGATCTAACATCTAAAGGATGAGCAGGAGTAAAGAGAAAGGAGGTGAGAAAAAGCATTTCAGGCAGAAGGAACAACATGCGCAAAGACTGTGTGCAGTAAGAACATGATGAATATGACTGGGGTCTTTGCAATCCACAGGGGCCCACAAGACTTCCCTGTCACTTGAGCAAAATAATGAGAAGAGAAAAAGTCTCCATAGAGATTTTTTCCAGCCCCAATGGCTAAAACAATAACATTTCTTAAACTCTTATAGAATCTTGTATCAATGGGAAAGATGGGGATAGAAGTGAGAAAGGGAAGACCAACTCTACATTAGTATGGGTTTTGATTTGTTTATTGGTTGGTTTGTTTGTTTTTTGAGACTGGATCTTACTCTGTCACCCAAGCTGGAGTTCAGTGGCACAATCTTGGCTCATTGCAACCTCTGCCTCCCAGGCTCAAGCAATCTCAGCCTCCCAAGTAGCTGGGACCACAGGCACACACCACCACGCCTAGTTAATTTTAGTAATTTTTGTAGAGATGGGGTTTCACTTTGTTGCTGGTCTCAAACTCCTGAGCTCAAGCGATCTGCCCGCCTTGGCGCATGAGCCACCGCATCTGGCCCATATCTTTCTGCTATAGGAGGAAATGGAACGTAGGCCAAAGGGTCCAGGTGTTGGTGTCAGATAGCCGAAGACCTGAATTTAAAATTTTGCCTCTATTACTTAACACTGATCTTGGGCAAGCTGTTTATACCTTTCTGAACTTATTTTCCTCACCTGTAAAATGGAAGCAATCATATAGTACCCACCTTGTAGGGCTGCAGTGGACAAAGTTGCTACTCTGTGAATTTTCACTCTCTCTCCCAGCTTTCCTACCACAAGACTTTGGGTGTCTGAAGAGATGTGATCTTGCTTTGATGGCTGGACACTTTTCATTGATGGTAGACCATTCATGTTCAGGGACAGACAACAACATGAAACCCCAACATGTGGAAATAAGGCTACGTTCTAGAGAAAAACCTGTATCTCGACTCACCGCACTTCCAACACCAAATGTAGGGGTGATTTCCCCCCACACCAAGTTCTCTAACTCTCTGGACACCAGCTAAGTGTCCTGTAATTTAATTCAATTCTGACAAAAACTCCTGTGGGTTTGAAAGCTCAGTCCCAGAAGACTGCCCTCACTTCAGACACCTGACGCAAGTATCCTCACAGTTCCCTCTGACTTGGCTACAAATTCAGGGGTGCCCACAACCCCACTCCAACCCCCTTTCCACCTCACTCCCCATCTAGGCTCAATAATTTGTTAGGACAGCTGACAAAACTCAGGGAAGCATTTACTTTGATTGTATTGGTTTATTCTAAAGGATGCACATGAACAGACAGATGAAGAAGTACATAGGGTAAGGTCCAGAAAAACTCAAGTGCAAGAGCTTCTGTCCCCATGCAATTGAGATGCACCACCCTCCAGGCACATGGATGCATTCACCAACTCAGAAACTCTTCAGACCCTGCAGCTTAAGGATTTTTATGGAGGCTTCATCATGTAGCCACAATTGATGTGATTAACTCTCCAGCTCCTCTTCTCTTCCCAGATAATGGAGAGTTGAGGCTGAAAGTTCCAAGTTTCTAATCATGGCTTGCTCTTTCCGGTGACCAGCTCCCATTCTGAAGCTATCCAGGAGCCCACCAAGAATCACCTCACTACAACAAAATATGCTCTTATCAGTCAGGACATTACAAGGGTTTTAGGAGCTCTATGTCAGGAACTTGAGGCAGAGGCCAAATATATAGTTTTCATTATGTCACACCTCCTCATGAGTAAACAGTGAAAAGTCAACTTTGAGACCTTGTGCTGACGTGCTGGTCTGCAAAAGTCTCTTCATCAAGAAGTTTGTCCATGGCCATGGCCATGGCCATGAGAACTTTTTGGTCTTTTAGGGAGTCTAGAGTCACTGCTACAGACATGTTAAGGTATCAGCCGAGATATTTGCCTTGTATTCAATGGCATTGACATATCTTAATGGGGACTGCTCCCCAGGGCAAGAGAGGGCGGTGTGTTCTGTCAAAATGGGGCATCTCTAAGAAAAGTTTACAAAGAATATCTCACATTTTGGGGGAAGGGACTTGTGGAGCTGCCCCCTAATCCTGGGCTCCTCCTGTGTGAATTTGAAGGCTGAAGTATCCTAAGGCAGCATCTGGAGGTTGGATACCAGGCAGATCTGAGGCCAGAGCTCAGCTTCAGCACGTACTGGTTTTATGACTTTGAGCTGGTGATTGCTTCTCACAGAGCCTTAGTTTGCTCATCTACAAAATGGGGATCCCAGGATCCATTTTGAGGTGCAGTGGGAAGAATTAAATTAGCCGGTGAACATTAAACCTCTCCAGAGCGCTCTGCCTTACGAGGTGCCGTTAGTGCTGTGGCAGCTGCCAGTGATATCTGGCATAATTCTTGGCCCTGCCACCCGGGGTTGGGTGGCATAAAGTCCTATCCTCTTCCCTCTCTGAGCCTCAGATGCGAAGATCTGCACAGTGGGCTTCTCAGGACCACCTCGTGAAGACTGAGATTGAGATTGTCAAAAAAACACTTTACAGGGTCTGGCAGAGAGTAGGACCTCAGCAAAGGGTCCCTCTATGATGTTACCAATGCTGTTATTATTACTCAGTCAGCAAGGACTGGGATATGCTCAGCTTAGAATTGATTTACATGACCAAAAGACTCAGGAATTAGATGCATTCTCCTGAAGTTCAGAGCTGTTGTCCTTCAAGCTACTGAAGTTTTATTTAGACCATTTATTCTATTCCCATTTTACAGATGAAGCACTGGGGCCCCGAAAAGGGAAGTGTCTTTCCCATGTTCACATAGCTAGTCAGTAACAGCCTGCACTGAACCTGATTGCAGTCCTGTGCTCTACCATGCCACAGCAACTCTCCCTCAGCTTCTTTCCTAGTATTCAAGGACCTCGTCCCCATAGCAAGAGTTCTTCTAGTCATATCGTCTGCTCCTTCCCTAACAAGACCAGCTCAGCTTCTCTACTTTCTATTAACTAGAACAGTTCATATTTCCAGGCTCCACACCTTTGCCTATGCTGTTCTATCTAGAATGCCTACTCCACCCCTTAAGTAAGGAAACTACCACCAATCTGTTCCTTTTCTCGTCTCTGGGGCCCTGGAGCTAGAAATATACCCACAGAGGTATACCATAAGTGAATGTGAATTTTCTGATTCTACCAAAGTCATGTGCCACCCCAGAATTTCCATGAGGACTGAATAGAAAGGAACTTGGTCCACGTGGCTCCACTCACCTTCTCGCACACGCCTGAGAGTTACGAGCAGTATAGATTACTTTAATGACAGTATTACTTCCAACTGCGTCTCTCCCATCTGTTCTTCCCCAATTACGAATGCAGAAACCCAGCATGTGTCTCCATTCTGGCAGTAGAGAATGAAATATAAGTGCTATAAAAGGGAGTATATTCTTTGAACAATACAGTTGGCACCTGTGAAGCTTGCCTTGCGTTTCAGATCCCCCTGCGTCTTCAAGAGGGAGCTGGAGCCTCCTTTTAGAAAAGGCTGCAGCATGCCCAAATCATCCTCCCCCTTCCCTCAAACCCAAGGATACCAAGAAATGACAAAGCCAGCAGGGTTTCGTGGGAATCAGGAAAGAGCCTGGAGTTGTTGTGGAAATGGCTCAAGCCAAGGTGATGAGAAAACAGAATTAATGAGGGAGTCTATTTGCCACATCAAATGCGCAAAGTGGGGGTTGAGGCTGAGAGAGATTAGAAAAAGCAGGCTCCATGGATATAAGCAGAATTTTAAAATCCAGAGGTATGTCAGGGAAAGTAAACTGAGTTTGTTCTCATTCTCATTTTGCATATGAGAAACCAAAGGCTCAGAAATGTTAAGTTACCTGGATGAGTCCAAGTGTGGTAGCTCATGCCTGTAATCCCAGCAGTTTGGGAGGTGAGGATCACTTGAGGTCAAGAGTTCAAAACCAGCCTGCCCAATATGGCGAAACTTGGTTTCTACTAAAGATACAAAAATTAGCCAGGTGTGGTGGCACATGCCAGTAGTCCCAGCTACCCAGGAGGCTGAGGCAGGAGAATCACTTGAACCCGGGAGGCGGAGGTTGCAGTGAGCCGAGCCGAGATCACACCACTGTACTCCAGCCTGGGTGACAGAGTGAAACTCCATCTCAAAATAATAATAATAATAATTACCTGGATGAGATCTCACAGCA
The DNA here is from genome assembly GCF_049350105.2 of Macaca mulatta. Lineage (NCBI taxonomy): Eukaryota > Metazoa > Chordata > Mammalia > Primates > Cercopithecidae > Macaca > Macaca mulatta. The sequence continues at coordinate 41,382,906 of NC_133420.1, forward strand.
ATGAAGAAGGAAGTGCAGGCCTGAGTTCAAACCCAGCTCTAATACAGTATGAAGTTGATGTTCTTCACTGCCACGGCACCCCCACTAAAGTGAACCCACCTCGCCAGCCCCAGCCACAGATGAATTGACATCCCTGCCTGCATGCCCATGCCAAGCAAAACCCAAGCTTGCATCTCTTACCTCTGCCACAGCAATAAACAGGATTAGATGCAGAAAGAAAATAAAGAAAGGGCAGCCGAGTCCCAGATTTCAGAAAACAAATCATTCTCCGGATGAAATACACTTCAGGGGGAAGAAATCCCTAAATGTTTTATTAAAGGAATTCAACAACTACAAATATTAACAGCAAGGCTATGAATTATTTAAAATTCAACTACCTAAACCAGCCTATAAATTAAACATGAGAAGTTCTTGTCAGAAAGAGAGAGGCTGGGTGAGCTCCCAGTTCTTAGCACTGAGAAGGAAGAAGGCGGACCTTGTGTTTTCTGAGCACCTACTGGGTGCCAACTGCTTTGCTTTTCTCACTTTCCAGTTGGAATCTGACTCTAAGCCTAGGAAAGAGATATTATGGGTTGCATGGCACAGTTGCAAGAAGCCAAAAGTTTGAGACAGAAAGTGGTTTCTCCACACTCACAGTTAAGTAATAGGGGAGCTAAGGTTCAGCCAATGTTTGCATGGATTCAAAGCAATCTCTTTCCACTGTGCCAGGCTGCGTTGCAACTGGAGGACACATGTAGGTGTAAAAGCAGAAAGCAGAGACCTTAGACACAGTCACATTGAATAGAGGAGAATAAACTGCAGATTCCAGTGCCCTGACCCATCACAGACAAGCAAAGCTTCCTGGGGTTAGAATGCCAGGGCGTTAGTCACACACTTGTCATTGTTGTTGTTTCTAGGCAAGTTTTTTTTTTTAACTGATTTTAGATTTATAGAAAAATTACAGAGATAATACAGAGAGGTTTATTTATTTATTTGTTTGTTTGTTTGTTTGTTTATTTTTTGAGATGGAGTCTCGCTCTGTAGCCCAGGCTGGAGTGCAGTGGCCAATCTTGGCCCACTGCAAGCTCAGCCTCCCGGGTTCACGCCATTCTCCTTCCTCAGCCTGCCGGACTACAGGCGCCCGCCACCTCGCCTGGCTAATTTTTTTGTGTTTTTAGTAGAGATGGGGTTTCACCGTGTTAGCCAGGATGGTCTCGATCGCCTGACCTCGTGATCCGCCCGCCTCTGCCTCCCAAAGTGCTGAGATTACAGGCGTGAGCCACCGCGTATAAACCACCTATTTTCTTTTAAAGTTAGCATCTTGCTTTACCATGATACAGCTGTAAAAACTAAGAAACTAGCATTGGTGCTGTATAATTAATTAAACTCCAGACCTTATTTGAATTTCACCAGTTTTTCCACTAATATCCTCTTTCTGTTCCAGAGTCCAATCCAAGATACCATAATTACTTTTACTTTTCATGTCTTCTTAGTTTTTTCTGGCCAGAGACAGTTTTTCAGTCTTCATTTGTTTGTCATAACCTTGAGGGTTTTAAGTAAAACTGGTCAGGCCTTTTGTAGAATGTTCTTCAATTTGGGTAATGTAATTTTCACCAGCTGTGCATCAATGGATACGTATCTTGATCTTTCTTAAACTTTCTTCCCATGCTGTGAGTATGATTAAAGATAAAGCATGGAAAGCCCTTACCCTGGGCATGTACTCTTAGCCATCAGGATCATTATTTCATGGGATGGATCTTACTTGCTTGAGAATAAAGATGCTATGGAGTAATTTTGTCTGATATACTCAAGGCCATCCAGTTGCTTTGCTATAAAAAACACAGATTCACAGAAGAAGAACTAGTAGGATCATTTGGTCTGACTTTCCATTGCTACTTGAAAACCTGTTATAAGGCAGGTACCTCTGGTGATGAGGCACATACTGCTTTATGAAGTGCTCAAGCCATCTTTGAGCTGCTCAGACTGGTCTTGCTCTACCCTACTTCTACTAGGATTCATAAGAATCCCAGTCTGCTCACTCTTACTTTGCAGAATGACTATTTCATCCCTTCTCTCCATGCAAAACTCCAACCAGCCTCCCACTGTCACCCTCTTAACAGATACTGTGGCTTTTTATTGCACTGAGAAAATGTAAGTAATGTGAAGAATCAAGTCTATTAACTACTGGCATCCACACCCTTCTTTTCTGCTTTTTCTTCTTTTATGATGGGCACTCTTCCCGTGTCTGTTTGAGTCCAGTCCCTTAACTCAGGCAAAGGTGGATTTACCAGAAGCCTCAGCTTCAGGATCCTCCACTTCCCAGCCCCGGACAGTACTGAAGGTTACTGAGGGTTGTAGAATGTTAAAGATGGGGGTTATAATCAGGAATGTTTGTATGTAAGCATGTCAAGTAAACAACCTAAAGCAATGGTTTTTAAGGTAGTGGTGGGCGATGTCTGGAGACATTTTTGGTTGTCATAATTTGGGAAGTGCTACTGGCACGTAGTGGGTAGATGACAGGGATGCTGCTGAATCCTATCATGCATGAGACAGTCCCCCACAAAGGATTATCTGACCCAAAATGCCAATCTTGCAGAGATTAAGAAATCCTAGCTTTAAAAGTTTTCAGAAAAAAGATACATGTATCTTTAAAGTGCTGTTGATTTGTTATGATTTCTCTTCTCATGCTAAATAAATATTCAATTCTATGCCTAATTTTTGAATGTATAACTTTGTATTCTTTTTTCTTAAAGGGGACTCTTCAAATTGCATTAGCTCAGGCCCCACAAAATTTGAACTGCACTTGTATTCAGGCCCTAGACATTCCTTTCACCATGGTGAGCTTTGCTCCTACAATTTCTCCCCTCAACTGGGTCATGACTATTTTGGTCCAGCTATTGGACCAAATGTTTGCACCATCTTCAATTCCTCACCTTCTTTCTGCCTTGATTCCCCTTCCACTAGACTTGTCCTTCCCCTGTCTCTCAGGAATATTATAAAATCTTGTTGTTGATGTTCCCAATGACCTACATCTGGCCAAATCCAATGACAAATTCTCAGTTTCCATTTGCTGAACACTTTATCTCATATAAAATAGCTGGTCACTGCTTCCTGTTAGAAATCTTTTTGTTTGTTTGTTTTTAATTTGGCTTCAAAGACAATACTCTTTCCTGGTTTTCTGCCTACCTCACAGGCAGCTCACTCTCCCTACTGGATCCTCCCTTCTTTCTGACCTCTCCGTGCTAGAGGGCACCAAGGTGCAATCCTCAGACCTCTCACTCCCCAGGTGATTTCATTCAGTGCTGAGATTGTAAATTCCAATAGCTCCAATCCCAACCTCGTCGTAAGTGCCTCCATTTGGATGGCTAATGGACATCTCAAACGTACCATGTCTGACACGGAACTCATTATTCCTTCAACCTGTTTCTCCCACAGTCTGCCCTACACTGGAAATTGAACCAACACACATCCTGTTACTCAGGCCAAAACACTTGGAGTTATCCTTGACTAGTTCTGTCTCTCACACCCACAGTCAAACCATCAGCATGTCCTGTCAGCTCCAACTTGAAAATGCAGCACTTTTTCAAATATGTCTCAACACACTCAATCATTCTCCTAGTCCAAGCCATCATCATCCCTGACCTCGGTAGATGGTGACCTCTTCACTGGCCTCTATTTCTCCTCTTACCCATCTCCAACACACTCCATTCTCCACCTCTGCACAATATCTGGAATTATCCATTTAAAATAAAAATCAGATCATTTCACCTCCTGCCCAAATGCCTCCCTGCCATGACTTTTTTAGCACACTTAGAATGAATCCAGTGTCCTCCCCACCACCTCTGAAGTCCTTTCTGATCTGACCCCTGCCTACTTTCACTATTTCCTACCACCATCTCACTCCAGTCCCTTGCCTGTTCATTGTCCTTCTAGCACTCCATGCTTAGTTTTGCTTCAGGGCCTTTGCCTTTCCTGTTTCCTCATCAGGAAATGCACTTGACCCAGATGTACAAGTAGGTAGCCCGTCACTTCACACAGGTCAACTGAATCTACTTCATGCATGTGTATGTCATAATGTATAATATACATATTATACATGCATACATTATAATGTCACACATGGTATATGCACACGATATGCAACTCTGCATACACAGCTTCTCAAACAGAAAATAGTGGCTGCTCTGAACAATGAAAAGGAAGTGTCAAATGTGGGCTAATTCTCACCCTGTTTTTTCCCCACCTCTCTCTGTAGTTTATGCCAGTTGACTTTGTCTTCCCTCTGGAGCCACACAGAACAAGGTTCTCCTTTGGCTCTGTGAGAGCCTTTCGAGAAAGGAAACAACCAGAATAAAAATAGAAAGCTTTCTTGATCCAGGCTAATGATGGTGGTGGTGACCATCATGTTTGTATAGAGAGGAAGAGGCTGGAAGTGATAGCCTCCATTTATTGAGTCAATTATCTGGCAGGCTCTGTGCTAAGAATTTGTAAATCTTTACTCCATTTGATACTCATAGTAACTCAGTGAGGTGGGTCTTTCTTCCTTATTTTACAGATAAGGAAAAGGCTGACTCAGAGAAAAACTACAACTCACCTGGGCTTACAGAGCAAACAAGTGGCAGAACTAAAACCTGCCCTCATCTGTTTAACCCTAAAGTCTATGCTAGTTGTATCCAAGCTCCTTTTATCTTTCTTCCCTTTTCTGAAAATGTTGATTCAAATTTGTTAACCTAGAGAATATGTGGAAGAAGTAGGACCACGACCCATCCAGATCCATAGCCTGTGTCATTTCTTTTCACCTGCACGCCTTGCCCTGCAAGCCGTTATGCTTCAGGTTTGAGATTCCAGACCCAGAGATCCTGCCTCTGAAAATGTGAGGGGTGAGGCTATCTGCCCTCAGCTAATAACTCAGTTCTGGCTATTCTCGAGAGCTGACCTAGTCTTACTGTTGGGTATATTTGCCTCTAACCGATGCCTCCTGCAGCCTTCAGTAGTGAGCAAGACAGGACCTCTAAGGCTATCAGCATCTTACTGGGGAGAATTTGAGGCCCAGGGGGCTTAGGACCCATGTCCTGCAGCATAGGATTTTCCTGCGGTGTCTTACCTCCCGCCTTCTGTCATCCTCTGTTCCCTCCCATTTCCACCCATCCTTCACCACCTCCACCACATTTTGTTTTCTAGCTCAAATGGTAATGATCTTGCTTTTACATAGCCCCTATCTGCCAAATAGATCCCTGTGCACAGTTCAGGTGTTGGTAACGGATATTACCCGCCATCCGTCTTTCTTAATCACACTCTGCTCCTGAAATGCAGCCACTTCTAGAGTGAAATATAGCCCCCATTTAGCCATGCTTAACACCAATGGGGGAGCCCATGAAGGCAGGTCTGCCTTTCCAGATGAAGGTGCAGCACGATCCGAAACAGAGGTCGGAAGCTTTTCCTGGATCTGGGATTTGAGCCAGCTGTCACTTCTTGGAGCCTGCCTCAGACACTTCCCTGAGGGGTTGTCTCTTCCTCTCTGATGTGCCTCGGGGCCAGTACTGAAAACTGAGGTGTCTTGGCTTCTGAAGACAGCCTGAGACACAGCCTTCTAAGCTGCAGTGAGAGAAGTTCACTACCCAGCTCTGTTGCTGCAGGCCAGGGAAAAGGGAACTGATCCCCCACATTACTGACTCTACAACCTACTCCGGCTAAACAATCAGTAAACACACACCGTGGGTCCTAATCCACGTTTCACACTTTGTACCTGAGTGATCTTTTACAATTCTTTAAGCCCTCGGAATCCTAGTGTATCATCTACATAAAGGGAATCATAGTCCTAGCTGAAGGGGTTGTTCTGAGAGTCAGAAGAGAAAATGAATGCAATGCTCCTAGTAAAGATGATGTAACAGTTGCTCAATAAATGTTAGCAATTGTTACTGTAAAGTAATAAATGAACAAATACTACATAGGGAAATGAACTAGAAAAATTTTAATAGAGACATTTTAAGGAACTATAGATTTCATGATATTTATTGATATAATAATAATATAAAACTCTAACTTCAAGGTATTACGTTGGCACAAAAGTAATTGCGGTATTTTGCTGGTTGAATTACCTCAAGTCTGTCCCTCCATATTCTGATTATGGGCTGACATTTCCCTCTCAACCCATCTCAACTCACACTCCCTGACTAGTCACCAAATACCAGACTCTGAGGTACAAAAACAAACAAACCGAAAAACAAAAACAAAAACAAGGTCCAGAAGCTGTCTCCTAGAAGCTGACAGTCTGTAGGTGGTGAGGGGCACACAAGAAAACCATTCTTCTTTTATGTTAAAAGATTAGACTAGAGCAACAGTATTTAACATAGGGCTGCCCAGACGCCTGGCATTCTACAGGGATTGGGAAGAGTGGAATGGGAAAAGGGTCTTCTGTCCATGGAAAGGGGAAAGGGAAAAGTATCTGGGGGGCTGGAATCTCGGTGCCCCACTCCCATCCTGCTTCTCCCCAGAAGCACAGCTCTGCTTTCTTCAGTTTCCTATGTCCAGATTGAACATAAAGTCACGTTTCCTTTGAAAAGTTCTGCCTTTTGTTTTTCCCTCATCCTTTCTGAGCCACTTTCCCAGGATTTGCTCCTGAAGTGTGACTATCTAGCACACCGTCCACTCTTTTTGATCCTTATCACTTATGTTATTTAGTAGCTCAGGTGAATTTGGGCTTCTCGTCTTCCCATGAGCCTGTGAATTCTTTGGGCGCAGGGTCCTTGCAACCTTCCCTAGTTATCTGGAGCCCCAAGCACTGAGCCTGAGGCACAGGGGTTCTCTCCTGCAGCTTTGGCAGAAATCTAAGGCCTGGAGGGTCAGTGGAGAACAGGGACCTGCTGCTTCTCCAAGGCTGTGAAGGGCAGAAGTGAAAAGGGGAAAATGGGGAAACAAAGCTTTAGAGAGATAGAGAAAGCATTTTCCACGTCTCTGAATGAGGATGTCTGACTCCTAGGCTCTTAAACCGCCCCCACCCCGCCAAAAAAAAAAAAAAAAAACACACAGGAATCACTTACTCCTGTGCTTCTGTGTGTATCTGTGTGCCCTGAGCACCATGAATATTGGAGGTCTACCCTTAAGCCAGCCACCCACTCTTCTAAGGAAATTCAGTAAATTTAAATTTAAGCCTCATCTTCCAGGTTGTTATGAAGGTATATTTGTCACTGTAAGAACATAAAACACATTTATTTAGTGTGTTGTTACTTTAATGTGTAGCTTTTCAATATTTAGTCTTATTGTACTAGGCATCTATTTGTTCTCTTGCTCTGGGCACTGTGAATGTGAGGGGCGGGCCCATCTGCTTAGGAAGACAAAGGCAAGTGACTGAGTGGGAGGCATGTGACCGACCTGGCCTTTCCTGCCTGCGTCCAAATACTCCCTTCTACACTAACGAAAGGGTAGCATGGTTAAGAGGATAAAGACTGTGTGTTGGGATATAGTGATTGGCTCTCCTGCATTCGGGACATGCTGCTTTCTTGGTGGATTGGTCGGGCCCTTCGTCTCCTTTTATATCCTGTGCATGTCTTGGTAAAGTGCTAAGTGTTTTGTACCTTTACAAATGCCGCTTTTGTATCACACCAACTCCTGCTGGTGGCTCCTGGCAGCATACAATAGGTTGTACATTTATTTCTGCTAGGACATTTCAAAAGGAGCATACTTTCTTCTGTACAGGAAAATCTGCCTCCCCACCCACCCGCGGCCCCTCCAGAAGTGAAGCCCAAGATTAGCTCCCCGGGCAGTCTTTTCAGTTTCCTGAAATAGCCAAGACTCTAAGGAAGGAGGGGGAGACAAGAGGCTCCCAAGGCCGGGAGTGGGGAGGGTTTCAGAAGGCCAGGCCTGTTCCTCATTCTCTGCCAAAAAATAGGACCACAGAGGGGCCTTTGGAGGACTTGGAGGAGAGTTGCGGGTGGGAAGGGTGGAAGAGCATTTGGCCTGGGCCCCATAGTCACAAATGGCTGCAAACATAGAGCTGTGACGCTACCACCAAATGAATTTCTAGAGTCCGCAGCCATGGTACACTCCAGAAGGATTGAGAGATATTCATCACGAAAACTTAATCTTGAGTTTATGTTTGTAATCCTGTTTGTCGTGAATTTCTTAAGAAATGAAAATGACCTAGGTCTTTCTGCTGTGGAAAACAGACATAGATACCATTCAACAGGTGGATTAATAAGTGACACTTCTATAGCACTCCAACTATACCAAGTGCCATTCTTAGTGGTTTACATGTATTAATGAACTCCTTTGTTCATTTGATCCTTGTGATTCCAACCTTCTAAGATGGGTAACATCATTATTTCTCTTTTACCAATGAAGAAACTAAAGCCCAGAGGGCTCAAGTAAATTGTCTGAGGTCCCATAGGTGATAAGCAATGCAGCCAGGATTGGAGAGCAGGCAGTCTGGCTCCCAGGACAGGACTTGAACCACAACACAGTACAGCCTCTTGAATATGAACAGCCTGACTAGACTGTGAGTGTCATTCTGCAGTCCCACCTGCCACCTCATGGTTATTCTTCAGGCTGTGTGTGTCCTACCCCATCAGGCAGCCCTTTGAGACTGTCTGCCCCTAAGACATAAGAGCCTTCTACAGCCTTAACCCCTGATGCTCCTGTGTCCTGGAGAGAAATACTTCCCAGAGCTGCTTAACTTCTATCGTATGTATGACAGGCCCTGTGGTAGGCCTTAGAGCTGCACCAGAATCAAGGGAGTCACTACGCCTGTCCTCACCCATGTGCAGTTGAACGAGAGGGACATACAACACTCAAATTCTGACATGATTCTGGCAAGGATGGTAGAAGGATGGGGACCCTGTGGCGCATAGCAGAAACTCTCAACCCTGGGAGACTGGGGGAGGCTTTCAAATGCAACTAATGATCTGAGACATGAACAATGATCCGGCATTGGAGAGCCCAAAAGCTGAGGGAAGGGTGTGAAGCGTGTTCCTGGCAGAGACCTGGAGGCAAGTGAGAGCTGGCCCCTTCTTGTCCATCTGCTGTGCCAGTCACCTGTGAAGCACATCCTGGGGGCGTCAGCCTGACAGTAGAGGTAAACAGGCCTTTTCAGACCTCTTTCCTTTGGGCCTCAGGCCTCTGCACGGAAAAAAAGGAATGTCAAACTACTAATACAGTCTCATGACTCTCACATGCCACATCCTGGGCTGAGCTCTTTCCCTGTATTATGTCATTTAGTCCATCTCAACGAGGAACCTGAGGCCTAGAGAGAGAGTATGTCTCATATCCAGAAGAGTGGGAGGTGGGTTCAGCACCCAGGCCAGGATATGTCCAAGTTTTGCTATAGAAGTGTCAGTTATTATTAATCCACCTGTTGAGTGGTATCTAAGTCTGTTTTCTACACCAGAAAGGCCTGGGCCATTTCCATTTCTTAGGAGACCCTAACACTCAAGGTCACATTGCAAGAGGTACATGTGAGATGGGAGATACTGTTGTGGCCGGCTTTGAAAAATCCAATCAGTCACAAATATCCACTATGTACTAGGTACTAATGCTAAGTAAACATCAGTATATAAAACAAAGATCCCAGCCAACAAGGATTTTGCATTCTAGTGGGAGAAGACAGCCAATAGCATGATAAATAGGCAAATTATATAGTAGATCCGAGGTAATAAGTGCCATAAAATTACAGCAGGGTAAAATTACAGCAGGGGCTTAAGAGTGGTGATGGTGGGGTGAGAGCCACAATTTCAGGTAGAAGAATCAAGAAAGCTCTCCCAAGAATACAATATTTGGGCAGAAAAAAAGGAGGAGGAGGAAAAGGAAGAGGAGGAGGAAGAGGAAGTGAAGAGGAGGAGGAATGCAGCATATGGATATCTGGAAAATATCATTCCAAAGAGAACAACAGCAAGTGCAAAGGCCCTGAGGCAGATAATCCCTGGTGTTGCAAGAGACAGAGTGAGGGGAAGTAATAGGCGATGTGGTCAAAGTGGTAATGGATGGTCAGATCCTATTGGGCTCTTCAAAGACATGAGAATAGCCTTGACTTTTACTCTGAAAGAAGTAAAAGGTTTTAAAGTAAAGAAGTAAAAAAATATTTACTCTGGAAGCCATTGGAAGACTTTAAACAGAAAAGGAACACTATCTACCCTAAGTTTCAAAAGGAATACTCTGGCAACTTTTTTGAGGATAGACTTATATTAATTAGGGTTCTCCAGAAAAAGCAGAACCAAAAGGATACACAGTCATGCATCGATTAACAACAGGGATATCTTCTGCGAAATGCATCATTAGGTGATCCTGTCATTATGACAACATCCTAGATTATACTACACAAACCTAGATAGTATAGCCTACTGCACACCTGGTTATGTGATACAGCCTATTGTTCCTGGGCTATAAACCTATACAGCAGATTGCTGTACTGAATACCGTAGGCAACTGCAACACAATGGTATTTGTGTATCTAAGCATAGAAAATGTATACCAAAATATGGTATATTTTTTTACTTTATAAAATTTTCATTTTTCACACTTTACACTTTTATATAACACATCTTGAAACACAAACACATTGTACAGCTGTACGAAAGTATTTTCTTTCTTTATATGTTAATTCTATAAACCTTTTTCCTATTTTTATTTTTTAAATGTTTTTGTTAAAAACTAAGGCACAAACACACGTATTAGCCTAGGCTTCCACAGGGTCAGGATCATTAATATCACTGTCTTCCACCTCCATATCTTTTCTCACTGGAAAGTCTTCTGGGGCAGTAACACACATGGAGCTGTCATCTCCTATGATAACACTGCCTTCTTCTGAAATACTTCCTGAAGGACGTGCCTGAGGCTCTATAACAGTTAACTTTTATTTGATTTTATTTCATTTTATATTATTTTTATTTTCTTATTTATTTGAGACAGAGTCGCACTCTGCCACCCAGGCTGCAATGCAGTGGCACGATCTTGGCTCACTGCAACCTCTGCCTCCTGGGTTCAAGCAATTCTTCTGCCTCAGCCTCCCAAGTAGCTGGGATTATAGGCACGCGCCACCATGCCTGGCTAATTTTTGTATTTTCAGTAGAGACAGGGTTTCACCATGTTGGCCAGGCTGGCCTCAATCTCCTGACCGCAGGTGATCTTGGCCTCCCAAAGTGCTGGGATTACAGGCATGAGCCACTGCACCCGGCCTATAACAATTAACTTTTAAAAGATATAAGTAGGAATATACTCTAAAATAACAATCAACAGTATACTATAGTAAAAACATAAACCAGTAACATAGTCATATATTATTATTATCAAGTATTATATACTGCACATTAATTGTATGTGCTACACTCTTACATAACTGGCAGTTCAGTTTGTTTATACCAGCATGACCACAAACAGGTGATTAATGCATTGTGTTATGCAGACTGTCGCAACGTCATTAGACAACAGGAATTTTTCAGCTCCATTATGATCTCAGCTCGCTGCTGCCTCAACCTCTTAAACTCAGGCAACCCTCCCACCTCAGCTGCCTGGGTACCTGGGACTACAGGCATGTGCCACCATCTCTGGCTGATTATAAAATTTTTTTGCTGTAGCAATGAGGTTTTACTATGTTTCCCAGGCTGGTCTCAACCTTCTGGGCTCAAGGGATCCTCCCAATTCAGTCTCCCAAAGTGCTGGGATTGCAGGTGTGAGCCACTGCACCCAGCCTTCCAAAATAATTTTAAAGGACCACTGTCATATATGTGATGTGTTATTGACTGGGCATATAAGGTGAGTTAAAGTAAAAATGGCCATATGAATAATGCAGCTTTCACACACATGCACATGCACGCGCACTCATACACACACACACACACACACACACACACACACACACACAATCAGTAGCCAGAAATAGGATTTGGAGTCAGAATTTAGGTAAAATTGCAACCACAACCACTCGTTCTACGTTTAACTTTGAACAAATTTTTCCATTTCTTTCTTCATTTTTAGGAAGTCCAATTAAAACAGAAAGAAAGAAAGACACAAATTCTTGGATATGGTAAAATGTTTTACCCCCTGGCAAGCCGGGAGCAAGCTTATGGCAAAAATAAAACAAAACCGGTACAGAAGCAGTCTCCTTATTGCTTTACAAAGTGAATGTGCTGTCCCCTCCCACTTATTTCCTGTGGAGCCTGAGAACCAAACGAAGGTGGAGAGAGAAGAAAGAGGGGGGCAGGAAAGAGAGCGATGGAGAAGGGGAGGGAGGAAGCAGGTGAAGTGATGGCTTAGTTCCTCTTCATCCTTCCTGCAGGATGAGCTGGCATCAATGGCAGGCTTCCTGCCTTGTCTCCATTCTGCATGTGCTGCCTTGAAGAATCGGTCTCACTTCTTACTTTAGATCATTTCAGAGGGCTCTATTTTTTCTCTCTGACTTGTACTTTAATTTTTAAACTTTTCATTTCTGAGGATTAAGTCTAGGAATATAGCTCTCAAGAAGAAAAATTCCTGAAAATGATTTCTCTCTCTGCAAATTACATATCACAGAAACAATAGACTCCAGGCAGCCATACATATGGTTAGGGGGGAGAATATCAAAAAGCATCACCCATGAAAAATGGCAAACCCTCCTCTGTCATGTCCTTCCACACTCTCTGAACCTTGATGTCTTCTTTCATAAAATGGGATTATGGAGGCTTAGTTCTCAGGGTTGCTATGAGGATTAGATGAGGATCCAGCATGGTATCTGGTAACTAATGCTGCTCTCTACAAATGGTAACTATCATAATCGTCATAATTGTAATTGCCCAACATGTTCTTCTTGCCCTTTACACAGAGTCAGTTTACCTAGACAGCAGTATTGCAATAGAGAAATAGTTTAATAAATGCAGATTCAGCTAATAGGAGAGGAGTTTATTACTCTAACAGCCTCCCTGAAAAATTGGCGGCTAAGGTTTTTTAAATATAGTTTGATGAGCAGGGGCCTAGGGAATGGGGAATGCAGATTGTTGGGTTGAGGATGAAATGAATAGGGAGTTAAAGCTTGTCTTCTTGTGCTGAGTCAATTCCTAGGTGGGGGCCACAATATGAGCCACTTTTATGAGTCTGCTTGGCTATCAGAATGCAGGAGGTGAAAAAATACCTCAAACACCAATCTTAGGTTTTACAACAGTGATGTTATATACAGGAGTAATTGGAGAGGTTAAGAATCCTGTGGTCTCTGGCCACATGACTCCTGAGCCATAATTTTTAATCCTGCTGCTAATTTCTTTGTTTTACAAAGGCAATGTGGTCCCCAAGCAAGGATGGGTTTTGTTTCAGGAAGGAGCTGTTATTATCTTTGTTTCAAAGTTAAACTCTAAACTGAATTCCTCCTGAGGTTACCATAGCCTCCACCAGGAATAAACAAGGATAGCTTGGAGGTTAGAAGCAAGACGGAGTTGGTTATGTCAGATTTCTTCCACTGTCATCATTCTCCTATGTTGGGTTTTTCTCGCTGTTATAATTTTGCAAAGGATGGTTCATGATCATTATTATTTTTTGGGGAGGAAATTTATTCATGAAGGCAACATGGAGAAAATAACCTGAAGGAAAATAGCATGTGGGCATGGGAATGTTGGGAGAGATAACAGAGTCCCAGGTGGGGAAACAGCCTGTGTAAAAGCAAGAGGCCTGAACACCTTTGGACACCACTGTGGAAAAGGCCAGTCTGCCCTAACAGCTTCTCCTGATTGGATTTAACTCCAGCAGTTCTAACTCAGGTGTATGGTATGTCCCTTTGACTTTGCTAAGACCCCCAAGTGTTGTCATTGTGGAATGCCTCCTCATTGATAATCACTGATACCCACAAAGCCAGATAAAATGGTATATTAATGTTTAGCTGAATGGTTGCTCAGTTCCAACAACAACTGGCACTACGGGAATTAAGAAAACATCGAAAACTTGTTAATACTGAGTCTATTTAAGCAAATTCCTGATTCCATGGGGGTTAGGCAGGAACCTCAACTTTCAACTCAATAAAGAAATAACACTGGATGTGGTAGCTCACGCCTGAAATCCCAGCATTTTAGGAGGTCAAGGCAAGAAAGAGCATTACTTGAGCTCAAGAGTTTGAGACCACCCAGGGCAATATAGTGAGACCCATCTCTACAAAATATATTTTTAAAAAATTAGGCAAGTGTGGTGGCACATACTTTTAGTCTCACTACTTGGGTGGCTTAAATGGGAGGATTGCTTGAGCCAGGGAGATCAACAGTGCAGTGAGACGTGAACGTGCCACTGCATTCCAACCTAGACAACATAGCGAGACCCTGTCTCAAAAAAATAAATAAATAAACTTAAAAGGAATAACTTTTAACAATTCTTTAAAGTATGAAAAAATACAGATAAGAGAGCAGGGAACAAACAGGAGGTGAATACAAACTTATGATCTAGACAGAAGACACTACGGGTTGCCCTATGGTCACTTGGCTTTGTGAAATTGGTCTGTTTTGTCAACCTTGCAACTGAAGAAGTGAAGGCTCTTAGCAGAGAAGTTATTTGCTAGGTAGGTTCACCAGGTCTTTCCAACTCTATTTTCCAAACTCTTTTTTTTCCTTTTTTTTTTGAGACAGGGTCTTGTTCTGTCATCCAGGTTGGAGTGCAGTGGTGTGATCATAGCTCACTGCAGCCTTTGACCTCTAAGGTTTAAGTGATCCTCCCATCTCAGCCTTCTGAGTAGCTGGGACCACAGGCATACACCACCATGCTTGGCGCTATTTTTTCTATTTTTTGTAGAGATAGGGTCTCACTATGTTGCCCAGGATGGTCTCAAACTTCTGCACTCAAGCAATCTTTCCACCTTGGCTTCCCAAAGTGCTGGGATTACAGACACGAGCCACTGCATCCAGCTTCAAACTCCTTCCACATTATCATGTAGTCTCCTGTGATACTAGGCTACGCACTAGACATTTCTCTCCTTTTTTAAGTTCACTTAAAAATGCATGAATCAGTTCTGCTTTCATAAATTAGAACAATATCACTATAACTAAAATCACTCTGACTACCCCATCCACATTTATCATTGCTAATCTAGTCTTTGTCCCTCCTCTCCCTGCCCAAAAGTAGCCACTCATATAAATGTGGTTTTTATCCTTCCAGGTCTTTCCAAAATAACTTTAAATGAGTTTGTGTTGTCACTTCAGTCCTTTAAAAATACTTTTCCAAATATGTAACCTACCCGTAGGAATGCTGTGATGTGTGCTTGTTTTTTAAATGGTGTCATACTATATATAACATTCGGCATCTTGCTTTTTTTTTTTTACTCTCAGCAATATTTTCTGAACTCTGCTCATGGTGACACATAAAGATTCAATTCATTCCTTTTAAGAGCAGGAGAACATTTCGGCATATGAATATGCCAGTTTTATTCAGCAGTGCCCTAATTGAAGAGTATTTAGGTTGTTTTCAGTTTTTTGTTACTACAGAGAATGCCTCAGTGATCACTTATTACATATACATATTTGTGTGTATGTTTAAGCACTTGAAAAGCTCACAGTTAAACACTAACAAGTGGAATGCTCATCATATATCATTTTTATCTGTGTGAGAAGCAATTTCCTAAAGGGCCTGTAATCCTTGATTCTGAGTTTGACCATCTGGTTGTCAGAATTACTGACACTCAGTCTGGGAGGGAATGTGAAGATTTAAGCCTCGCTTTTTAGAGTTAGACTGTGATTGCCCAGAGAGGAGACTGACTTGACAATCGTCACAGAGCACAGAGTTTGATCTTGCAGTCCTTCGGCTGGTATTACCACTTGCCATGTGTCCTTCCCATCTACATTTGGTCCTTGACAGCTGTCACCTGTAGCTTCAGTGCGCTGCACCTAAATCTCCCTGCTTGAGGTTATTTTTTGGGAGTGGGTGGGGAGTGATGATGGCCTTAGACACAATCCACAGCAAAAGATGAACAGGGAGTTGGTAGAAAAATATGCCAGATTTCTTGCCCCTTCATGGAAAGATTCAGGGATGTATCTTACCCAGTCTCTCAGAGAGACCATAACGAGATTGAGTTATTGTTGCCCACCTGGTAGCCCCCTCATTAACACACTGATATGGTTTGGCTCTGTGTCCCCACCCAAATCTCATCTCGAATTGTAATCCACAAATGTCAAGGGAGGAAGGTGATTGGATCACTGGGATGGTGTCCCCATGCTGTTCTCATAATGGTGAGTGAGTTCTCATGAGATCTAATGGTCTTATAAATGGCAGTTTTCCCTGCTGTCTTCTCTTCTCTCACCTGCCACCATGTGAGAGGTCCCTGCTTCCCCTTCTGCCATGATTGTAAGTTTCCCAAGACCTCCCCAGCCATGTGGAACTGTGAGTCAATTAAACCTCTATTTTTATAAATTACCCAGTCTAGGAGGGCCACAGCAGCTCACGCCTGTAATTCCAGCACTTTGGGAGGCTGAGGCACGTGGATCACCTGAGGTCAGGAGTTCGAGACCAGCCTGGCCAACATGGTGAAACGCTGTGTCTACTAAAAATACAAAAAATTAGCCAGGCGTGGTGGTGGGCACATGTAATCCCAGCTACTCTGGAAGCTGAGGCAGAAGGATCGCTTGAACCTGAGGTTGCAGTGAGCCAAGATAACGCCATTGCACTCCAGCCTGGGCAAAAAGAGTGAAACTCCATCTCATAAAAAAAATCAAAATAAAAATTTAAAAAATAAATTACCTAGTCTCAGGTATTTCTTTATAGCAGTGTGAAAATGGACTAATACATACACCCTTGTTTGCTTTCCTCCATTCCTTGGCTCAATTCTCAGTCCCTCACTTGCTTCCTGAAATCACCTCCCAAATCAACAATTATTACCCCATTCCTTAGCTCTGGGTCAGCTCTCATAGAACTCAATCCAAGATTCCATCTATATTCCAGGCTCTGTGCTTGGCAAATAGAATACACATATGAATAATATGTGACTTTCTGTACTTAACAAGGGCACTTAATGACTCAGGTCTTCTGACTGTTGTTTATTTGTTTGTTTGTTTTGCCATATCATATCCATGCATTTAAATTCGGTGGCATTTATTGTTTTTTAAAATTCAGTTGGTCTTCTCACAGTCTGACTAAATGAAGTTTTATTGTAATAACTTAATTCCACTCCCTTTTTTTATGTAAAGACCTGACTAAAATAATAATCCTTAAACACACGTTTTAACTGGAAACTGAGCCACTGCCCCAATGCTCTATTGACATCTCCATTTTTCTGATATTTATGTTTCTCCTCCCTCTGCCCTTAGTAAATGTTGATGTTCAGTTCACCCTGATCAGTATTTAGCCCTTCTGGTCAATTTATCTTATTTATTGATCTAAGCAGAAAATCAATATAGTCTTCATTTGCTGTCCTGTTGAATACAGGAGAACTTGATTCTGCAGAAACTATGCCCAGATTACTAAGACTTTGATAGGATACTACCACCAGACTCCATTCAGAAAGCCTTCCAGGATCCAGTTCTAACTCACATCCTCTGCTCCCGTGCTAAAACCATGAGTGCTTCCACTTCCACCCTCTTATGAATAGATATGGAGCCTCCCTTGGGTCTCCTAGCCAAGACTTGACCCCCGATGCTTACTAAGTACAAGTTGAGTATCCCCTTATCTGAAATGCTTGGAACTAGAGACGTGTTTCAGATTTCTGATGTTTTCAGATTTTGGAATATTTGCATAGAGATACAGAAATATCCTGGAGATGGGACCAAAGTCTAAACATGAAATTCATATGTTTCATATATACCTTATACATATAGCCTGAAGGGAATTGTATACAATATTTTTAACAATCCTGTGCATTAAATAAAGTTTGTATACATTGAACCAGCAGAAAGAAAAGGTATGGAATTTTCCACCTGAGGTGTCCTATCGCAATCAGAAAGTTTCCAATTTTGGAGCATTTCAAATTTCAGATGATCAGATTGGGATGCTCAACCTGTACAAATAAATGTATTAAGCTTGCTTTCAGAATGTGTTGGCTTTCAGAGAACTCTACCAACTCACGGGGCCACTTACATAAATGTGCAGGGAGGTAAAATGCCTTTACAAAAAATAAATAACCCAAGAACATTTTGGAAAACCAGTTGCTTTTACATCATAGCATCTATTGTGGAGCCTTAAATTCATACTGTTTGCAGAGGTTTGGGTGTCAGGAAGACCTTGAATTCTAATCCTATCTCCTCGCCTGATTAACTGAGACATTGCACAAATAACCTATCCTCTCTGAACTTCTCTTTGCTGACCTACGAAATGAGAATAGTCTGGCACCAGTGGCTCACGTCTGTAATCACAGCACTTTGGGCGACCAAGGCAGGAAAATCACTGAAGCCTAGGAGCCCAGGAGACCAACCCGGGCATGGTGGTGCCCACCTGTAGTCCCAGCAACTTGGGAGGCTGAGGCAGGAGGATCGCTTGAGCCTGGGAGGTCAAAGTTGCAGTGAGCTGTGTTTATGCAACTGTACTCTAGCCTGGGTGACAGAGTGATACCCTGTCTCAATAACTAAATAAACAAATAAAATTAGAACAATGATAATATTTTATCTATCTTCAGGATCATTCTCAGAATTACAAATCATGCTGGTCAAA
The DNA here is from genome assembly GCF_049350105.2 of Macaca mulatta. Taxonomy (NCBI): domain Eukaryota; kingdom Metazoa; phylum Chordata; class Mammalia; order Primates; family Cercopithecidae; genus Macaca; species Macaca mulatta. The sequence goes on from NC_133420.1 coordinate 41,401,452, forward strand.
CTCATAGTGGGGTGCTGGCTCCTATCTTTATGTGATAACTATCATTTGCCTATTTTTCTCCTTTTCTTTTAAATTGTAATGGAGTCATGGGCTTTTTATTAAATAGGTATTTACAAGTCTTTCAGTCACCATGAAATGTCAATTACCATCCACCCTGTCCCTACCTACCACTTCCTTTGAAAAACAAGAATAATGCTGAACTAAACTCTGGGTTCAGGGGCAGAAAGGAGGCCCACGTGTTTTCTATCTAGGAACTGGCAAGTAAATGTCTGGGATTTTTTGGTAGTGGATTTTCCCTCTAACCTGTGCTTGTGCAGGGCAGGGCACTACGAAGACTCTCAGTCCTAGAAGGGAAGTAGGGAAGGCTAGTCATTGCTTTTCTGCAGATGCTCAAATGAAGTGAAAAGCAAACACCCAGGCCATTGTGTGGCAAGGCAGTAAATGTGCTAATGGGAAAAATGTGGATGCTCAGAAGGGTTCCAACCAAGCGTGGGCCTGGGGGCAGACGTTGAGTGTTCAGAGAAGCTTCAAAGGCTGATCTCGCTTGGTATCCTTAAATTAGCAGGAGTTAACCTGGCAGTGGGCTTGGGATAGAGAAAGCAATTATGGACCTAAGAAGAAAGAAGTATGGTGGCTTGTAAATGGATAGATTTGGCCTGTTGCATAAGTGGAAATAATTACTAAGGTGAGGAGGGAAGATAGGAGGGAGGGAGGGAGAGGTGTTGGGGTAGGGAATGATACTATTAATAACTGTGTGTCTTGCTGAGTGCTCACTCCATGCAGGCACCTACGAGGAACCCTGACACATTATCTTATTGAGTTCAAACAATACCAAGTAGAGTCAGGTTCTACTAGCATCTCGGTTTACAACTGGGAGACTGAGGCTGGAACAGTCAGTGACCTGTGCAAAGTCACCTAGCTAGTAAGAAGGTATAGCCAGAATTACTCCTAGATCTCTCCTGCTTTAGAGTAGGCAGAATCTTAGGCACCTGCAGTCCTGCTGAGCTGCCCATCAGGGCATTAATTATAATGGAGAAAAACTTCTAACAACCAAATGTTCTCTAATAAGGGATTGGATCATTTAACTGGGCAACTTCAAAACAGCCATGAAAATGATGTGTTTGAAAGAAACAAAAAAGTGTCGTGAAATGTCCTTGGAGTAAGATTAAGGAAAAAGAAGAATATGAAGGTATATGTATAGTAAGATTCTAAAGTGTGTGTGTGTGTGTGTGTGTGTGTGTGTGTGTGTGTGTGTCATACACCTACCTTTAGTAGATTTTGGAAACACTTCAGTGTGTAAACCAGATAAAAACTCATGCCCTTGTGTAATTTACATTCTAATGGGAAGAAGCAGAAGATAAATAATAAGTGTGATGAACTATTTTAGGTGTTAGGAGATTGGGAGTACTGGAGAATGGAAAAGGGGTGTAAGTGCCATTGGCCATGGGATGGAATTGCCAGATAAAATATTCAGTGTCCAGTTGCATTTGAATTTCAGGCAAGCAATTAATAATTGCACTATTTGGGAAGTGTGTATACCAAAAAAATTTTGCTGTTTAAAATCCAAATTTAATTGGGTGCCTTGTGTTTTTATTTGCTAAAAGTGACAATCCTCATATTAGGAGGTCATCCCATGACACTGTGCAGGTGACATGTTAGCCATGAGGTTATCTAGAGAAAGAGCATTCATGCTTCGATCAAAGACAGCAAAATAACGATTGCAGTGCTCTCTGTGCAGTGGGATTAATGGATTTGTTTTTCTTTTTTGCTTTTCGATGTTGTCCAAATGCCTTACAGCAGCAATGTATTACTTTTATAATAAAAAAATAGATTAAAAGTCAATGCAATCTCACTGGGACCAGCATGGCTTCATCTGCCTTCTCTCTTTTGCTCTCACCTCTTCATTCTCAGAGCTTCCAGCAACCAGCTCCCAGCCACCCCACCCACTCTCACCAGTCAGGTCAACAAATCATCAGCCCTCAAACCACAGTACTGTGAATGCTGGTATATAAGACTGGCATCTACACCTTAAAACTGTTCCTCAGCTAAGACTCTGTCAACTTGGGCATGACTTTCTCACACAGGAAGGTTACTTTCTCAACTAATTTATTTTAAATAGCAACTGCTTGGGAAAGAGACGTTCAACTGGATCAAGAATTATATGCGAAGAATTGCAATAAAGTAGTTTTATTGAAACAAAAGAGTGAGCAAGAACAGTATTTCTAAATTTATTATAAATAAATGATTTTAAATATTATACAGATATCACTATTACTAAAGTAGTAAATGAAATTAATTAGATATATGAGTGGTTCCTTTATATTTCTAAGCAAAGTATTCAGGCATATCAAATAACTTAAAATTTTAGGAAAATGTGGAGTAGTCTGTCATATTCAGGACCTCGTGGAGAGGACTTGCTATATACGCTAAACACTACAGGCTTTTCCATCTTAGTGGTTACAGTAAGTAACAGCTTATATACCTTGAATATTTCCAATGCAATCAACTCTAAATGCTTTGTTTGTATCAATTCATTTTATCCTCACAACAATCCCATGAGGATGATGCTATTGTTATTCTTATTCCTATTTTGGAGTCTAGCTCCAGGGACTGTACTTTAAAAAATATATGTAATTTTTATCATGGAACATGTCAAACATAAAAGGAAGTGAAAAGATAGTAAAATTGATGACCAAGTGCCCATCACTCCATGAAAATCAACCCACTTCATGGACTAGAGGCCAAATGTTAAGTTGGTCAAGTGACTCCGACTCATCAAAGCCCATTGTCATAGAGCCTGCCTGCATCTTTGTGCACGCCCTTGTGCTTCTCTAAGCCCCCATTTCCTCATCTATAAAGTGGGGGTAATGTAGTTGCTGCTTCACACCCTTGGGCTAAGATAATTAGCATATGCTAAGTGCCTAGCTCACTGCCTGACACGTAGTAAACACTTGACAAACATGATTCAATTAATGTTCATCTTCCCCACTCTAATGAAAGCTGAAAAAGAGCAACAGTGACAGAATACCACCAAACACCAACCCAGGCAGGTATTCAGGAAATATCTTTTGAGTAAACAAAAGTGAAATATCTTCTGCCTTAACCTGAAAGCTCCACCACATATGCCCAATGATCTTTCAGCAGAGAAATTTTCCTGCCCAAGTTAATAGTTAGCACTACTCCAAACCTTTTAAAATATAAACAGTCTTTAAGAGAAATTGTATATGAATACAAATGTCAAGGTACCTCTGGCTACTGTTAGCAAAATACACTGAACAATGAATATATTAGATACATCAGCACCAGGCATTTGGGTTCTAGGAACTTTTGCCTTGATAACTCCTGGAGGCCCTGGAATTACTTCTAGATGAACTAGAATTGCCTTGTTGATGTGAAGCCTAACAGAGAGCTGAATTCTTCCTATGCTAACCTTGAGGCCACTGGGGCCAAATGGAATTTTAGACGAAGCATAGGAGTAAAATCACCAATAAGATCAATGCTACATTTTCTTTCTGTGAGCAGCTGCCTCAGGCAGTGCTGAGTTCATATACACCCCCCTCCACCCACCTGCCACTTACCAGCCTGGAATAGGTCACTTCTTGGAGCTGCTGTAAAAGGAAGATGCAAATAGCATTCATGAGACTCGTTAAGAGATTGAATGAGATAATATTAGAAGCTTCTTTCCACCCTGGAGAGCTTTAAACATGCTGACTTCCGTTACCTTGTCGTCCTTATCAGCGGTGCCATGAATGCATTCTCATCTTTCAAACAAGAAAACAAGCTCAGAGAGATTCAGTGACTTACTCAGAATCACACAGTTTTGACAGGGGATTTTCAAATGCTGAAGTGTCAAAAGATCATTTTATAGGTATGTGCTTGGATGTCATTTATTTAAACGTGGTTAGGGGGCAAAGAATGAAATTCTCTTGGGTTTTGTGCGTGGAACTGAGATATCTACAATGGTGGGGAAATGGGTTCTCTTGATTATATCATAAAATAACCAGAAGATTTCCTTTAACTACCATGTTGAGCTATTGCTAGCAATTTGAAATTTTTATGTGAGTGCCAGGCAGCCGATCATCTGGCTGGCAGGTGCAGTTAGAAATATGGAATAAGAAAGGAGTTTATTTATAAATGGCCAGATGAATCCCCAAAATGAACTTGTCAGTCAACCCAAGGAATGTAACTATGAAGGAATAGGAAATTAATGATTGTCCCCTTTGGCGTAGACAGGCTCTCCAATACCAGGCATATGATTTGCTGGCTGTCAGCACATTTCTCGCTCCCCCTGCCTGGTTGCCAGTTATTTCTGTCAATACAAACTCAGTTCAATACCTCTGAAATGTTGATCAATAAACTCAGCACTTGCTGGTTGAAATGAGCTTTAGCATTAGCTGGGAAAATAAGGAGGAGAGAATTAGAGTCCTTTTCCTCCCTCCTCTCTTTCTTCCCTAAACTTTCTTATTTTTCATTTTTTTGAGACAGGGTCTTGCTTCGTTGCCTAGGCTGGAGAGCAGTGGCAAGATTATAGCTCACTGCAGCTGCCAAGTCCTAAGCTCAAGTGATCCTCCTACCCCAGCCTCCCAAGTATCTGGGACTACAGGCATGTGCCACCACATCCGGCTAATTTTCTTATGTATGTGTGTGTAGAGACAAGGTCTCCTATGTTGCCCAGGCTGGTCCTAAACTCCTTGGCTCAGGTGATGCTTCTGCCTCAGCCTCACAGAGTGCTAGGATTATAGGCATGCGCCACGGCACCAGGCGCTAAACATTTATTGTACCAGGCACACTTCAAAACCAGTTCTAATTCCTGAGGATGCACAAGAAAAAAATGAGAATCATGAACCTGGTGAGCAAAGAGCGCACTCCTATGTAATGGGATTTGCCTTATTAGAGATGGACCTGGAAGCCAGGGAGGTGAATAGGCCAGCAGCAGCAATTTCACTGCTGTGCCTGTGTTGAAGGGAGGGCTTCTAGCTTCATGGAGGAGGTGATAATTCAGCTGGGCCCTGAGACGTGAGTAGGAGTCCACCAAATAGGCATATGAGAGGAAGGCCATATCCACATATCCAGAGAGATAGTGGTAAGACATGGCAGTTCCCTGCTCCCTCTTGCCTTCTTTCTTCCTCTTTTTTTTTTCTTTTGCTTCCTTCTCTTCCTCAAGAACGAGCCTCCAGCCCAAGCATGATGGCTCACACCTGTAATCCCAGCACTTTGGAAGGCCAAGGCAGTTGAGGCCAGAAGTTCGAGACCAGCCTAGCCAACATGGCAAAACCCTGTCTCTACTAAAAAATACAAAAATTGAGAGTGTTTTAAAGGAATGAGACTAAATCCTTTGCAGGGACGTGGATGGAGCTGGAAGCCATTATCCTTAGCGAACTAACACAGGAACAGAAAACCAAACACTGCATATTCTCACATATAAGTAGGAGCTGAACCATGAGAACACATGGACACAGGGAGAGGAACAACACACACTGGGACGTTGAGGGGGGTGGTGGGGAGGGAGAGCATTAGGATAAATAGCTCATGCATGTGGGGCTTAATACCTAGGTGATGGGTTGATAGGTGCAGCAAACCACCGTGACACACATTACATGTCCTGCACATGTATTCCAGAACTTAAAAATTTTTTTAAATTACAAAAATTAGCTGGGTGTGGTGGCGCATGCCAGTAATTCCAGCTACTCAGAAGGCTGAGGCATGAGAGTTGCTTGAACCTGGGAAGTGGAGGTTGCAGTGAGCAGAGATCACGTCACTGCATTCCAGCCTGGGTGACAGAGCAAGACTCTGTCTCAAAAAAAAAAAAAAAAAAATGAACAAACAAAAGAAAGAGCCTCTGGAGAAGGCTCACTATCACTTTTAGGGCAAGAGTGATAAAAATATGAATAATATAATATCATAATACATAGTTTCATATCAAATGAATATTTATTGATCATCTATACTGTTTCAATAAAACCATCAGAGGGTCCATCAGAAGACAATATGTTGTCACTGCCTATATGTACACTGCTGTATCTGGCATGCCTACACAAAGTAGTCATGAATGAATACATTTTATTTTTTTCTTGAGACAAGGTCTCATTGTGTCTCTCAGGCTGGAGCGCAGTGGTATGAGCAATGGGTCACTATAGACTTGACCCTCTCAGGATCAAGCGATCCTCTCACCTCAGCCTCCCAATCTGTTGAGATTTGTAGCCATGAGCCACCCACCATGCCAGGTCTAATTAATACATTTAATTTAGATTGAAGGTCAGACACTTTATACATGTTACTGCCAATCTTATGATACATGAAAAATATATATTATCAATATGATTTTTTATCCGAATGAATCGATCAGATTTATCCTTTAAAATGTAAATCACTTTGGGGCTGGGCACAGTGGCTCATGCCTGTTGTCCCAGCATTTTGAGAAGCCGAGGTGGGTGGATTCCTTGAGCTCAGGAGTTCGAGACCACCCTGGGCAACATGGTGAAACCTCGTCTCTAAAAAAAGAAAAAATACAAAACTTAGCTGGATGTGGTGGTACAAGCCTGCAGTCCCAGCTACTTGGGAGGCTGAGGTGGGAGGATCACTTGATCCCAGGAGAGAGAAGCTGCAGTGAGCCAAGATCATGCCATTGCACTCCAGCCTGGGTGGCAGAGGGAGACCCTGTCTCAAAAAAACACAAAACAACAACAACAATAAAAAGTAAATTACATCACTGCAGTCTTTGCTCAAAACTCCTCAACACTTTTGCATTGTGTATCTATCTCTCGGCCTATAGTAAAACTCAAAATTTGCCATGTAAGTTTATTTATATGTTTTTCCAAATTTAATCTATCCAACAACCTTATGAAATAGGCATAATGTCCCTATATTCAAATAAGGAACTTAGCACATAATTAACAATAACATCGACAGCAGCAATTTATTGAGCAATTGTTTCACATCAGACACTGTGCTAATCACTGCATTCGCACTCCCATTTGATTACCTCCGTGAGTCTACACCATGATGATCTTGACAAGAAGGCCATCCCTGACCTCCTTACTAAATCAACATGCCCCACCCCAGCTCTCCTAAGCTCCCATTATGTTAATATTTAACTCTTAAACCACATAAGTCTTTAATCCTTGTTCATTGGTTTGTTGTCTGTCTCCCCTGCGTAAGAGGGAAAGGACTCTCTTTAATACTCTGCTGCCTTTGCTGCACCTAGAGCAGCACCTAACATGTAATACATGCACAATAAAATAATATATATTTTTATTTCTGAGCTGCCAAATTCTATCCCCACTAAAAACAAAACAAAACAACAACGAAAAGCAAGTCAGGCATAGTGGCTCACACCTGTAATCTCAACACTTAGAGAGACCTGAGTGGGAGGATCACTTGAAGCCAGGAGTTCAAGACCAGCCTGGACAGCATAGCAAAACTCGTCTCAACAACAACAACATTAGCCGGGCGTGGTGGCACATGCCTGAAGTCCCAGCTACTCCAGAGGCTAAGGTAGGAGGGTTGCTTGAACCTAAGAAATAGAGGCTGCAGTGTGTGATCGCACCACTGCACTGAAACCTAGGCAACAGAGCAAGACCTTCTTTCAAGAAAAAGAAAAGAAAGAAACAATTGCAGGAGGAATCAGTCTTCCCACATTGCTTGGGCAGTCTGCCTTTGAGGTACTTAACAGACCAGCACTGTCTCTACCAATTCCTTCCCCAAACTATTTCTTTTCCCACTGGCAAGGCAGGCAGGCCAATTAGTGGCCTTGTCTAAAATGAGACTGACAGAGCAGACCTGTGGGCAGATAATAGCATGTTTCCTGGGATTGTAGATCTGTCTGACAGTGGGTCTATGGCCAGCACTAGGCTTTTTTGCTGCCTGACGTTGTAGGTCTTCACAGACTCTTAAGAAGTAGAGGCAAGAGTATCAGTCCTGAGGTCTTCTCCCCTACCTTCTCTAAACAGTAGCACAGAAAGCCCACCTGCCCCTTTGACATAAAGAAAAGACTACTTTTTTCATATTTTCCTGCATAAACCTAAACCTGGTGATAGTAGCTGGCATTCAATAGGTATTTGCTAAATGATTGAATGAATGAATGAGTAAGTGAATGAATGGATGAACACGCTTTGAAATGAATGGGCAAACAGCCTTATTGAACATACAGAAATTGAGGCTCTGAAAAGAGAAGCGATATGGGCTGAACTGTGTCACCTCAAAATGTGTGTGTTAAAGTCCTAACCCCTAGTATCTCAGAGTGTGACTATTTAGAGACAAGGGTTTTTGTTTGTTTGTTTGTTTTGTTTTGTTTTGTTTTGTTTGAGACGGAGTTTTGCTCTGTCACTCAGGCTGGAGTGCAGTGGCATGATCTTGGCCCACTGCAACTTCTGTGTCCGGGGTTCAAGCGATTCTCCTGCCTCAGCCTCCCAAGTAGCTGGGATTACAGGTGCATGCCACCTCACCTGGCTAATTTTTGTATTTTTGGTAGAGATGGGTTTTTGCCATGTTGGCCAGGTTGGCCTCCAACTCTTGACCTCAGGTGATCCACCCACCTCAGCTTCCCAAAGTGCTGGGATTACGGGCATGAGCCACTATGCTCGGTCAAGATAAGGTCTTTTTTTTATTGACACATAGTATTTGTACTTATTCATGAGGTACCTTTAATATTCTGTTACATGTAAAGGATGTGGAATTATCAAGTCAGGGTGTTTATTATATCCATCACCTCGAGTAATTTTCATTTGTATGTGTTGGGACATTTCCAGTCCTGTCTTCTAGCTATTTGAACATGAGACTTTATTCCTTCTATATATTTATATCCATTAACCAATCTCTCTTCACCCATGACCATACACACAACCTTTCCAGCCTCTGGTGGAAATAAAGTCATTAAAGAGGCAGTTAAGGTTAAATATGGTGGGCTCTAATCCCATATGACTGTTGTCCTTATAAAAAGGGGAAATTTGGAGATTGACATGCACACAGGGAGAATGTCATACGGACATCAAGGCAGAGATCAGACTGGTGTATCTACAAGCCAAAAAACGCCAAAGATGGCTGGCAAACCACCAGAAGAGTAGAGAAGCATGGACCGGTATTCCTAAAAGAAAAGATTAAGACATAGACACAGAGGAAAGACCATGTGAAGACAAAGGGAAAAGAAAAATCTATAAGCCAAGGAGTGAGACCTCAGATTACAGCCAACCCTACTGACATCTTAATCTTGGACTTCTAGCCTCCACCCAGTCTATGGTGTTCTGCTAAGGCAGCCCTAGCAAACTATCACAGGAAGTGACTATCCAAGTCCTCTCGCACTAACAGCAGAGCAGGACTTGAATCCACTTCTCCTGGAATCCAGGTTCCATGACTTTCTCCTGTGCTCCATGGCTTCCTAGGCGGCATAAGTCCCCAAGCTTAGATCTGGAAGAGACATGGGCTTCTAGACAAAGCCTGCCTGTCTGGCTGTGGGATGGAATTCACCAAGCATCTCTATTAACGATGAACTCTAGGCACACTTCACTTGATCTTCATCTTTACCTTCTGCTTACCTCATGCTCTCCTGGGTAGAGACAGGGCAAGGTGGAAACCCCTCTTCCTCTGCCTTTTGTCTTCTGCTGTCTCCTTCAGATGCCACAAGACTAGCATCCCTTCTGGTCTGTCCATGCGAAAGTCAGCATCTCCACTCAACACTGTTCCCAAAAGCCTAAATCTTAGTCTGTTCCACTGACAAAACTCAGGAGTTGCTGAATGAAATCCAGATGCTCTGAATGAAAGTGTTTCATAACGACTTGTAGATGATAGTTCTATTTATGCCATTGCCCTGTCTAGAAACCTCCCATGCCTGACCTGCATCAGTCTGCAAACCCAAGGAGGCCTACCCTCATGGGCTACATGGAAGAACTTTCAAGAGTTAGAAGAGCGTGGATAGTTTATGAACAATTGATTTCTGCATCTTCAATCTCCACGCCACTTAGGAAGGCTGAGGGTGTACTTTCAGATTCCCAAGAGTAAATACCTATTTGGCTTAATTGTCAGTTCACTTGCTCACCAATAAAGTCGGAGGAAAGCAACGCCTTAACTCAAAAATCTACAAGAATGTATCCAGTGTGTGTGTGTGAGGAAAGGGGGATGTGAATTTCCGCAAACCCAAAACAGAGGTGTTGTTATCAGAAGAAAGGGACATGGATATTTATAAACAAATACAAGGGCTGTCCACCATGTAGTCTCACTGCCGACTCCACACATCCAACCCAGTTAAATGTCACCTCTTCCTCAAAATATCTGGCTTTGGGTTATATGGGGATATGCATTCATGCGTTTACATCAATATAATTTTTCTTGCCTTTTAAAAAATTAATATTATAACAAATTTTTTCCATTTCATTAGTTACACCTGGAAATCACGATTTTAAACTTTCACAGGATATCTTGCTGTGGGAATGAACCATATGTTGATGATCATTTCCTCACTGTTAGATATATAGAACATTTTCGTTTTGCCCCATTATAAACAATGCTGTGACGAACGTCATTGTGCATATGTCATCATCTGCATTGCTCATTTTTCCTCTAGAATTGATTACTGTGATCACTTGGTCAACGTGTATGAACACTTCAAGAGTTTTGATACATTTTGCCAGATTGCTTTCCATAAATGTTAGCAAGTTATACTCCCACAGTGGAATCCGAAAATAGTATTTCACTACACCCCCTTCAGCACTGAGAATTATCATTTGACAAGAATATTTGCCAACTTGATTGATGAAAATGAATACCTTTTTTTTTTTTTTAAGAGACAAGGTCTCTGTCTGTCACCCATACTTCAGTACAGTGGCACAATCATAGCTCACTGCAGCCTTGAACTCCTGGGCTTAAGCGATCCTCCCGCCTTGGCCTCCCAGAGTGCTGGGATTACAGGAGTGAGCCACCATGGTCAGCCAATATCTTCTTGTCAAATAAGTACAAATTAAGACATAGGCAAGCTTTTGGGGAATAGTTTACACTCAAGATTTTCATTTCCACCATCCCACTTTGATTGCAGTCTTCCAGTTTTTTGTTTTCTGCCTCCGTACTCATGACGCTAACTCAAACATAATGACTGTTCTCAGTCCATGACCCTCTGTACCTCTTCTCCTCCTGCTTCTCCTTTTCTGCCCCCACTGTTGTCACCTTTTCCTTCTTTCTCGGTGTCATCACTGATCTTTAAAACAATAATATATTTATTTATCTTTTAACAAGTATATTTAATCACAGGGTTCAAAATTTCAGATACAAAAAGACTGAAGTCTTTTAAAATCCATACAGTAACTTTCACTGTCTGAACCCAAACTGGAAGTAACCTCTTCCCTTTCTGAGCTCCTACAGGCCTCTCTAATAGTCTTTTTGCCATGTCTTTTCTACTCTGCAAGACTGCTGCTGGCATTGTTGGGGACAGAAGCTATGGCTTACTCATATCTGACAGCTAAGAGCGCAGGGTCAGAAAGAGTAGGTACTTAATAAATATCTTTGTAATAATAAATGGAATGATGGATGGATGGGTGAATGGATGGATGGATGGATGGATGGATGGATGGATAGATGGATAGATGGATAATTCTTTTATTGTTCCAAAAGAAATTAGGAATCATTGCTTGAGGCACTGAATGCTTAACAATTTTACAATTATTGATGATCACTGGGTAATTACCTTGTGATTTTCACCACATAAAAAATCCATTCATTAAGTTGTGCTACAAATATTGTTGATATTTCAAAACATCAAATAGTTCTTATCCAGCAAATGAATTTACTAGTGTTTAATTTCCATAACTCACTGTCTACTACTAAAATTTTTGCAAGTAGCTGACAGACTGAACACAGCCTGTTGCTGTCTATGATTTCCATAATGGAAACCAATTCTTTGTAGGCAGTGGAGGTGCCTTGTGTTTTACATAAGCTGGAATCTTTTGGGAAATTGCACTTCCCGCTAGCCTGTCAACACCATGCAAAGGCAGTAGCCACCCCAGGTGCAAACAGAGAAGTGCAGTAAAAGGGAATTCACACTGGTTGGATTTTTGCTTTATGCCCAGCAATGCATGTGGTGCTTTAAATGGCTTATCATTTTTTCTTTTAATATCAGTCCTGAGAGGTAGTTGCTATAGTCTCCACTTGACAAATAAGGAAGCTGAAGTCAGAGAGGTCACACAGTGAGGTACAAAGCAGAACTGGGATTCCAACTCAGATTCAACAAGTGGCATTCTGGGAGAAGAATGTGGACTCCAGAGTCAGAGGCAGTTGGATTCCTATTAGGGCTCCACTAGGAAATTATGGACTTTTAAATGACTCAGTTTCTTTATCTGAAAAATGGGGTAATGAGATCCACCTTGTGAACTAGAAAATGTCTATAAAACGCATGTGACTGGGCCTGGTGAGTTCCCTTTTCTCCCACCTGTCCCACACTTTAATAATGGGCTCACTGGGTATTTATGCAACACACCTTCCTCCTCCTCCTCTTCCACATTCTGTGACTCTGTTTGTGCTGTCCTCTAGCAGCCATCCTGTCTTTCTTTTTTCTTTCTTTTCTCCTCCTCATCATTACTGTTCTCATCTTTCTTCAAGATCCATGTGTGGCTACCTCTTCTAGAAAGCCTTCTCTAGCTAGCCGAGGAAGAGTTGTCGCTTCATTTTGAGGACCTCATGATGTCTTTATGCATCTATAATATGTGTCTACTCAGCTTCACAGTGTAAATCTTTACTTGCTATCTCTGCCCCAGCTTGTGCCCTTCTTGAAGGCAGGGGTCATGTCTCAGTACCTGTGAGTACCAAGTATCTATCATGCGAGCTAGCACCTAGTAAGTCCTTAAGAAATTCGGAAATTCATCCCCATCATGGCACCTATGGCAGTCATGGATGGCTGCAATAAACTTCTTTTGCCCTAAAAGGAATGGGAAGGGAGACACAGAAGGGCCAGAATTTGCATATTTGCACAAGGGACGTTGCCTTATTCATTTTACCCCGTTCTCCAGCCACCCTTGGAGGAAACATTGCCACAACGTGTTCACAGATAAGGAAACTGAAGTTCTGAGGCAGGAGGTCATTTGCACAAAGGCAAACCCCCTGAAAGCTTTTGTTTACTTACTTATTTATTTATTTTCTGAAAAACATGTCTGTTAATTCACCACATCACATGTGCCCCTTCAGGAAAGAGTTATTTTGGTGTGATGATAGTTGAGTTTTAATTTCCTGTCTTCCTATCAGGACCCAAGCTTCTGATTATATTCACAGTGACAGCTATACAGAGAGAAGCTTTTTCCAACAAAGTGTCATTGTCAGCAGCAGCTCTTAATCTGGGGTCTATGCTGGAGGTTCATGAAATTTCATGGGAAAATAATACATCTTTACTTTTGCCAGCCACTCATTGAAATTTAACATTTCTTTCTATTACAAACTCGGGCAACAAACATAGGTGTGTCAGCAGCACCTGTGACTTGGTCACCAGTAGAAATTACTTATAGTTTTATATCATATTTCATTTGTTGTAAATGTCTTAAAATATACTTTTTGGCTCATCATTGCTTTGAATTTATGGTTGTTACTATATATGCTACTAGATATTTTTACTTAATGTGTCAATAAAGGAACATGTAGATTATGTTACAATTGATTTTTAAATACATTTTGATAAATGGTTTATTTTAGAATGCCTTTTCATTTGATTTTATCCATATAAAAACACAACTCTAAGTTGTGGTCCATAGGCTTCATAGGCTTTACCAGACTGGAAAACAGGGCCTGACACCAAGTTAAGAATCCCTGTTCTCAGGGCTTGAGTCATTTTTAGGATTGGTGAAAAGCAGGCTATTGTTAGTAACAATTACTGTAACAATACAAGCAAATGTATTGGTCTTCGTTATGGACTCAGTGCTTTGCAGCATTTCACGTGTTTTTATTCATTCATTTGTCCAATACAAATTGGGGTGCCTGCACAGTGTTCCAGGCACTGTTTAAGGCACTAGACTTCAGTGAGCATGACAGAGCCCTTGCCTTCATGGAGATTTTATTATCTAATGTAATCCTCATGAAACCTAAGAATTAGGTATTATAATCTACGATTTATGTATGAGGAAACTGAGACTCAGAGAGGTTGAATAAGTTGTTAGTTTTCTCTGCAAATGAGCAGCAGGGCCTGGGTGTGTGAGCCCAGGGCTGGTTCCTTATAATAACACAGTCCCTTGATTTCCTCAGGTTCAAAACAATGAATTCTCATTTTTGCTCTCTCTCTGTCTCTGTCTCTGTCTTTGTCTCTCTCTCCAATCTTGTATTTTCACCTTATTTCTGAAAGTGAAATTGACAACTGGAAGCAGTTGTCAGCCTTCTTTGGAAGCCACATTACGTTATTAGAAATTGGAGCTGGAAGAGCCCTTAGAGATCACCCCATCATTGTAGAAATGTAGACTCTGAGGCCCAGAGAGGGTAGAGGATCACCCAGAGACACACAGCAGAGGGAGGCTAAGCTGGACCCTGATACTATACCTGAGCCTCCAGGCCATTGCTCTTCCTTCTAGAAGTCACAGCCCCATTTACTGTCTAATGCTGGGCTCTCCTGGCTCGTGGCAACCCCCTCTGCCATCCAGATCACCAGTCTCTCATGCCCCTGAGCAGCGGGGCACACCTGAGTTTGGGGAAGGTGCTGGCTTTCTGAGCAATCATACCTGAGACCCCAGGACTTCCCATCTTAATGAGCTGCTTCTGTCTGAGATGAGAGCTGGGAGGAGCCCTCAGTGACTCCATGTGGGTAATTTATGAATAAATAATCCTCAAGTTTCAGCATTTGCCACTGAAATTTTTTGTTTCTTTTTCAAAATAAGGATGAGATTTGCAAAAGGTAGGAGAAAGGGGTGGGTGAAGAGGAGAATTTCTTTTTTAAAAAAATTAAGTTCTGGAATACATGTACAAGACGTTCAGGTTTGTTACACAGTTAAACTTGTGCCATAGTGTTTTGCTGCACCTATCAACCCATCACGTGAGTATTAAGCCCCACGTGTATTAGCTGTTTATGCTGATGCTGTCCCTCCCCCAGCCTCCTGACAGGCCCCAGTGTGTGTTGTTCCCCTCCCTATGTCCATGTGCTCTCATGGTTCAGCTCCCATTTACAAGTGAGAACATGCAGTGTTTAGTTTTCTGTTCCTGCATTAGTTTGCTGAGGATAATGGCTTCCACCTCTAACTGTGTCCCTGCAAAGGACATGACCTTTCTTTTTATGGCTGCATAGTATTCCATGGTGTATATGTACCACATTTTCTTTACCCAGTCTGGCATGATGGGTATTTGGGTTGATTCCATGTTTTTGCTATTGAGAATAGTGCTGCAATGAACACACACATGCATGCCTCTTTATAATGGAAAAGACTTATATTCCTTTAGGTATATACCCAGTAATAGGGGGTCAAATGATATTTCTAGTTCTAGATCCTTGAGGAATTGCCATACTGTCTACACAATGGATGAGCTAATTTGCATTCCCTCCAATAGTGTAAAAGTGTTAATATTTCTCCACAGCTTTGCCAGCATCTGTTGTTTCTTGACTTTTTAATAACTGCCATTCAGATTGGCATGAGATGGTATCTCGTTGTGGTTTTGATTTGCATTTCTCTAACGATCAGTGATGTTGAGCTTTTTTTCATATGCTTGTTGGCTGCTTAAATGTCTTCTTTTGAGAAGTGTCTGTTCATGTCCTTTGCCTACTTTTTAATGGGATCATTTGTTCTGTTCTTGTAAATTTGTTTAAGTGAAGAGGAGAATTTCTATGACTAAGTAGTCAGAACAAGCACAGGGAGGAGAAGATGGATTTTTTGCCAGAGGAATGATGATCTCTGCAATCAGATGGACTCCATGGTCACTGTGCATGGTGGGGGTGGGAGTGGAGGACACACATCATCACAGCTCTCCTGTGGACAGCCTGGGCGTGATGAAACCCTGCCAGATCACAGGCTGGTTTGGTTTCAGGGCCTGATATTTTCCAGGGAAATCTGCCCTAACTGCACACTCTCATTCCCAAATCCCTAGATTAGCTTGGTCCCTCTGCCATATGATCTTATTGTATTCGGTATTTTTAAAGCATCTATCACAGTTTGTAATTATAAATTTAGGTATAGATAGGGGCATAGGCATAGATGTATAGATATGAAAATATAGACATAGATACAGATACAACAGACATAGCCATAGCCATAGACACAGACACACATATTGATATTGAGGCAGGTATTTGTTGAGTGACTGTTCCAATAACTACCTGTGTTGAAAACAAGTGCTCGGTGTAGCCAAAAGAAACCCACGCTTAGACAGAAAATTTCTCAGCAAGGCATGTTTACTTCTGCAGAAGGGTGCTGCTTGTGCTGGTTACAATCGCAACAGCACACTGAACAAAGGAGAGAAGGGGTTTTTAACCCTAATGCAGTTCCTGTTTGTGTGTCCTTCCCCTATTGGCTGGGGTTGGACCGCACAATCTAAGCTGATCCCAGTTGGCTGAGACTTAAACTTTTCCAAATAGGGTAGATGCCCGATTTGTGAAAAAAAGAAGGGGGTAGGTTTGGTTTACAATTTATGACCAGAAAGTTGAGTCTTTGAAGAGGAACTTACTTGTCCCAACAACTGTAAGCCCTAGAGGGACAAAACCCATGTTCGTTTTGCTCTTTTCTGTATATAGGCACACCTCAGAGATATTGTGTGTTAGGTACCAGAACACCGTAATAAAGCAAATATCACAATAAAGTGAACTATACAAATACTTTTGTTTCCTAGTGCATATAAAAGTTATTTTTTACTCTATAGTTTATTAAGTGTACAATTGCATCATGTTTAAAACATAATGTACATACCTTAATTAAGAAATACTTTATTGCCAAAAAAAAAAAAAAGCTAATGGTCATCTGAATCTTCAGTGAGCCATAATCATTTTGCTGGTGCAGGGTATTGCTTCAATGTTGACAGTGGCTCACTGATCAAGGTGGTAGTTACTGAAGGCTGAAGAGGCTGTGGCAATTTCTTAAAATAAGACAACAGTGAAGTTTGCTGTAACAATTGATTCTTCTTTTCACAAAAGATTTTGCTGTAGCATGTGATGTAGTCTGGTAGCATTTTACCCACAGAACTCTTGTTGAAAGTGAATTTATTCCTTCAAACCCTGCCACTGCTTTATCCACCAAGTTTATGTAATATTTTAAATCTTTTGTTCTTATTTCAGCAGTATTCACAGCATATTCACCAGGAGTAGTTTACAACTCAAGAAACCACTTTTCTTTGGTCATCCACAAGAAGCAACTTCTCATTAGTTTTATCATGAGATTGTGGCAATTCAGTCACATCTTCAAGCTCCACCTCTAATTCTAGTTCTCTTGCAATTTTCATATCTGTAGTTATTACCTCCACTAAAGCCTTGAACCCCTCAAAGTCATTCATGAGGGTTGGAATCAACTTCTTCCAAACTCCTGCTAATATTGATATTTTGACCTCCTCTCATAAATCAGAAATGTTTCTCATGGCATCTAAGATGGGGAATCCTTTCCAGATGGTTTTCAATTTATTTTACCCAGATCCATCAGAAAAATCACTATCTATGACAACTATAACCTTACAAAATGTATTTCTTAAATAATAAGACTTGAAATTATTTCTTCATGAATGCGCTGCAAAAAGGATGCTGTGTTATCAGGCATGAAAACAACATTAACCTCTTATGCATTTCCATCACAGCTCATTTTTCTGAGCAGGAGTTCTCAACAGTGGGCTTAAAATATTCCGTAAACCATGCTGTAAACAGATGTGCTGTTATTCAGGCTTTGCTCTTCTATTTATAGAGCACAGGCAGAGTAGATTTAGCATAATTCTTAAGGGTCCTAGGATTTTTATAATGGTAAATGAGTATTGGCTTCAACAGCTGCATTAACCCCTAATGAGAGAGGCAGCCTGTCCTTTGCATCTTTGAAGCCAGGCTTCTCCTCTCTAGCAATGAAAGTCCTAAATGGCATCTTCTTCCAATACAAGGCTGTTTCATCTACATTGAAAATCTGTTGTTGAAGATAGTCACCTTCATTAATTATGTTAACTAGATGTTTTTGATAACTTGCTGCAGCTTCTATTAACACATCAGCACTTGCTGCTTCTCCTTGCACTTTTATGCTACGGAGATGGCTTCCTTTCTTAAAACTTATGAATCAATCTCTGCTTAAACTTTTCTTCCACAGCTTCCTCACCTCTCTCAGACTTCCTAGAATTGAAGAGAATTAGGACTGTGCCCTAGTTTGGGCTTAAGGGAATATTGTAGCTGGTTTAATTTATCCACACCTCTAAAACATTCTCCATAACAGAAATAAAGCTGTTTCACTTTCTTATCATTTGTGTCTTCACAGAAGTAGCACTTCTATTTTCCTTTAAGAACTTTTTCTTTGCATTCACAACTTGCCTAACTGGTGCAAGAGGCCTAGCTTTTAGTCAGTCTTGACTTTCTACATACCTTCCTTACTAAACTTAATCATGTCTAGCTTATGATTTAAAGTGAGAGATGTGTGACTTTTCCTTGCATTTGAACACTTAGAGGAAATTGTAGGGTTATTAATTGGCCTGATTTCAATATTGCTGTATCTCAGTGAACAGGGAGGCCTTACATTTACCGAGTAAGTTGGCCACCTTATATGAGCGCAGTGAGGGCTCCCCAAAACAATTACAATGGGAACATCAAAGACCTTTGATCACAGATCACCATAACCGATATAATAATAACACGATTTTGAAATATTGTGAGAATTACCAAAATCTGACGCATAGATATGAAGTGAGCACTTTCTTTTGTAAAAGTGGCACTGATAGACTTGCTTGATGTAGGGTAGCCACTGACCTTCAACTTTTAAGAAATAATATCTGCAATGAACAATAACGTGAGGTGCAATAAAATGAGGCTGTGTCTATACCCACCCTCCAACTCCAGGGGTGAGTGCTGGGTAAATATTTGTTAAATGCACAAACTCATTTCCAAAACACAACAGCCCTTTATTGAGGATCTTTATCTGTTTGAGCCTGGTGATAAGAGACTTTCATATTTTTTAACTCTTTGAATTCTGACCCACAATTCTGTGAGTTGAATATTATTGCCTCCATCACACAGATGGACAACAGACATTACAATCATTTTTTCTTTGTTCTAAAGACTGCACAGCTGATGGACCTTATTGTGCCTTCCTTCTCTTCCTTCAACACCTGTCCTTATTCAGTGAACAGCTGCAGCAGGCCCAGTGCACTGAGAGATGTGACCGAGGAGGACTCTAGGCATGCAGGAAGCTTACAAGCTACTCAGAGGCACAAGACAGTCACAGGAAGTTATGAGACCACTCTGAACAGCAATATATATATCTCAACCCAAATTAGTGCAAACCACAATTGCTAGAGGAAGGAGAATGTTAAGTGTCAGCTAAAACACCAGTCCCAGAATCTCTGGGTGGAAAGAACTCTTAAAGAGAAAGGCAGGACACTAGAGTCCGAAGTCAGATACACCCAGGGTGAAACCCAGCTCTGTCACTAGGACTCACTGCCGGTCCTCTCACCTCTGTAAATGCCAAGTCCTGCACGTGAGTGTGTACATTTCTTTTCAAATTGAAAAACAAAAAACAAAAAACACCAGATGTATTAGTTTGTTTTTGCAGGCTATAAAGAACTACCTGAGACTGGGTAATTTATAAAGATAACAGGTTTCACTGGGTCAGTGTCCCACAGTCTGTACAGGAAGCATGGCTGGGAAGGCCTCAGGAAACTGAGTAACATGGTAGAAGGGGAAGGGGGAGCAGACATGTCCTACATGGCCAGAACAGCAGGAAGAGAGCAAAGGAGCAAGTGCTACGCACTTTTGCACAACCAGATCTCGTGAGAATTCACTCACTACCACGAGAACCTCAATGGGGAAGTACACTGCCTCCCCGCTCTGCCATATCCAATCACCTCCCACCTGGCTCCTCCTCCAACACTGAGGATTACAATTCAACATGACATTTGGGTGGGGACACAGAGCCAAACCATATCAACAGGGATAATAGCACAATCCCATAGGCAATTATTAAATGAGATAATCTATATTAAGCCAAAGTTCTCATGTCATAAATTCTCAGTAGATATTAGACCTTGTGAATATTGTTATCACCATAATATTGTACACCCTCTCCCCTGGAGCCCTGATTCCTTCCACAACTATCCCAGGAAAATGGCCATCCCTCCTCAGTATGCATTCCTGAAGGCTGGAGCAGTAAATTGGAAGAGAGTGTTCCCTTGCTGAATATTGCTGGCTTTGGAAAAGTTCAAATCTACTTCCCTGTGGCTTGTGCCACCTCACCCTATCCCTCCCCTGGAAGATGTTTTTCAAGAAATCCTTATAAAGCAGTCACCATGTGCCAGGCACTGTCCTAATGCTTTACCTACATTATCCATAACAGGTCTCAAAACAGCCTCAAAATGGTGCCTGAGTTTCTTTCTCCTATGAAATGGGAATGTATCATTTACATCACTGTGTTTTTGGGGAGGATTAAGTGAGTTGATACATGTAGTGCTTAAACCATTTATTGGCACAGTATGAACGCACAATCAGCATTAACTATTATTGCCATAATGATTTGTGTAAACTATTCATCTATGGTATTACTCTAAATAAAAGAAGGATCTGCTTTTAAATTTTTGGGTGGCAGTCCATAGCTTCCAGGGTAAAGTCCAGAATCACCATGGCCTGGCACACAGGAATCTTCTCTAGCCTGGCTCCTGGCACTCCTGCTGTTTCAGCCTTTGCCATATCTCACCTCCTCCTTCACAGTTCAGCATTTCTGCATCTCTTGAAGCCTCTCAATCAGGGTATTCCCTCTCCTACCTCTAGGCCTTAGCATATTCTTTCCCTCTGCCTAGAATTTATTTATCCCACTCTATTTATCCCCCTTTACCTAATTTCCACCCATCCTTTATGTCTCAGGCTCTACATTACCTCCTCCAAAAAGCCTTCTCTGAGCTCCTACTTCCAAGGTGTGGCAAGAGAGAGAGTCATCTTTTTAGTCCTGTGGCCTCACTTATCTTGCTAAGTTAGTATTTTTCTTCCTGCCTAGCACACGCTATGTCACATCCATTCCTATGTCTCCCAGGAACCCAGCCGAGTGCCCAGAACAAGCCCAGCACCAATGAAACATGTTTAACTGAGTAATGGACCATGTGGGTCTCAGATCTTTCATCCTTTCTCCTCCGTTGAGCTTCTCAACATTCTCAAGGCATGGGTCTTGCAACTTTGAGGGACTTTCCGGTACTATTAATTATTATCAGTTGTTAGGCACTTACTGTGTGCCAGGCATTTGAACACATTTGCTCTAATCTATTACTCATGCTACCTCTGCTAGCTAGGTATTAATACCCCCATTTTACAGATGAGAAAATTGAGGCTCAGGGTTTAAGAGACTTGCCCAAGGTCTCTGGATCACCTGAGGTCAGGAGTTCAAAACCAGCCTGGTCAATATGGTGAAACCCCGTCTCTACTAAAAACATAAAAATTAATCTGGCGTGGTAGCACATGCCTGTAGTCTCAGCTACTTGGGAGGCTGAGGCAGGAGAATCGCTTGAACCCGGGAGGCGGAGGTTGCAGTGAACCAAGATCGCGCCATTGCACTCCAGCCTGAATGACAGCGTGAGACTCCGTCTCAAAAAGAAGAGGCTTACCCAAGGTCTCATAGTGAGTGAAGCTGGGATTCCATCTCAGGGCAGCCTGACTCCAGACAAACTTGCCCTCTTGTCTATTGTTCTACACTGTGGCTCATGCTATTAGGGGCTGAGAAGGCTCCCTAAATCCCAGGGCAGGGGGAGCTGTAAGATATATGAAAACATGTATCAACATAAACACCTGTATATGAATGTTCATAGCAGCATTATTCATAGTAACTGAAAAGTGGAAACAACCAAAATGTCCATCAACTAATGATGGATGAATATAATGTGGAATATCTATATAATGGAATATCATTTGGCAATACAAAAGGAACGAAGTAGTGATACATGCTGAAGCATGGATGAACCTTGAAAACACTATGCTAACTGAAAGTAGCCAGTCACAAAAGACTACAGATTATATGACTTAATTTACATGAAGTGTTCAGAGTTGGTAAATCTGTAAAGACAGAAGATTTGTGGTTTCCCAATACTAGGGGCATTGGGAGGAAGTAGGCAGTGACTCATAATAGAGGCAGGGTTTCTTTTTGAGTTGATGAAAATATTTAAATATTGATCACTTAAACTGTACCCTGCTTAAACTGTACACTTTAAGTAGGTAAATCATATGGTATGTGAATTATATCCCAACAAAGCTTTCTTTCTTTAAAATTAAAAAAAAAAAAAAAAACTGAGCTGGAATTTTTGTTTGTTTGTTTGAGATGGAGTCTCGCTTTGTTGCCCAGGCAGGAGTGCAGTGGCGCGATCTCGGCTCACTGCAACCTCCGCCTCCCTGGTTCAAGCAATTCTCTTGCCTCAGCCTCCTGAGTAGCTGGAACTACAGGCACCCACCACCATGCCCAGCTAATTTTTTGTAGTCTTAGTAGAAATGGGGTTTCACCATGTTAGCCAGGATGGTCTCAATCTCCTGACCTGGTGATCTGTCTGCCTCAGCCTCCCAATGTGCTGGGATTACAGGTGTGAGGCACCGTGCCCACCAGGAGCTTGATTTTTATCAGTACCTTGTCTTAGGTTCCTCTTTCCCAGGGAGCTTAGGAAACAAGGTTGCCGGCTATTACCAGCGAATGATTAATCTGCATCAGTGGGGGACTTGTCACTGTCTTGGCTTGGCATCATCCATTCACATCTCTCTCTGAGTGACACAGACCTTTCCTGGTATTTATTAACAGTGGGCTATGTCAGCATCTGTTCCCAGCCACCCTGCCTAATGCTCACCCTGAGTGGGGCTTGGGCTGATTCAGCCAAATGGAATCCAGGTGATGCATTTGCACTTGACCGGTCAGGTAATGAGGGGATGGCTGTCTCACCCAGTCTGGTGGGGTCTGGCTATCTCTGTTTTGGAACCAGTATTAACAGAAAAAATAATAATTTGTATGTCAGAGATAGAAAGATGTTTGGAACCTTTTACACAATGTCTGGGTTATATAGGAACAGAAACAGGTGCTGGGAGGCCAAAGAAAAGCCATAATAATAATCAGCTCAGTACGTGGTATGCAGCAGGTGCTCAGATATTTATTGAATGAATAAACAATGAATTAAGTTTGCATTAGGTTTTAGGGTTTGGAAAACACATTTCCATATCATGTTATTATATCCTCATAATCATCTACAGAGTTGAGAGTGAGACAGATATTGTTCCCATTTTACAGATGAGAAGGCTGAGTTTCAGAATATTCATGTAGGAGAAAGAATGTGAAGTTGGACCTACCTGGGTTCAAATCCTAACTCCAACACTGACTTCAGGGTTTTCACATCTAAAACAGAAAATAATTCATCTGGCTTTGTCTTTCTATAAATATAGTTTTTGTTTTGTTTTGTTTTGTTTTGTTGAGACAGGGTCTCACTGTGTCACACGGGTTGGAGTGCAGTAGCATGCTCACAGCTTACTGAATCCTTGACCCCCACCTCCCCAAACTTGCCAGGCTCAAGCAGTCCTCCCACCTCAGCCTCCTGAGTAACTGGTACTACAGGCACACATCACCACACCTGGCTAATTAAAAAAAAAAAATTATAGAAATGGGATCCCACTCTGTTGCCCAGGCTGGTCTTGAACTCCTGGGCTCAAGCTATCCTCCCATCTCAGCCTCTCAAAGAGCTGGATTATGGGCATGAGCCACTACACCCGTCTTTAATACAGTTTTATTGAAACATAGCTACATTTATTCTTTTGTGTGTTGTCTATGATTGTGTATCACAAAAGCAGAGTTGAGTGATTGGGACAGAGACTGTATGGCCTGCAAAGCCTAAGATCTTTACTATCTAGCCCTGTACAGAAAAGTTTGCCGAGCTCTGTTCTGTAGAGTGGTTGAAAACCCTCCACACAGTTCCTGGAGTGTGGTAGGTATTTAATTGAAGTTGGTCTTTTCTCCTTCCAAATAAAGGCACAGATAATATGGCGAGTGACTTCATCATGATCCTTTCCCTAAGATTTTTCAAACCCTGTAAGGACCACAATGAAACATGAAGTGTCTAGAGTGAGAAGAGCCAGTGCAGTGTTAGGAGCACTTTGATAAGAGTCAAGGACTGAGGTGTTTTATTTAGTTCTGGCTCTGTCCTACCAAGCAAATGTGGGCACATTCGCCCTGTGCCCTGTGTAATTGCATGAATTGTGTCCCCACAAAATTTGTGTTCACCAGAACTTCAGAATGTGGCCTTATTTAGAAATAAGGCCTTTGCAGATATAACTAAGAAAAGGTTACAACAGATTAAGGTGGACCCTAAACCCAACTAATGGTGTCATTTTTTTTTTTTTTTTTTTGCTTTGCTTTTTTTTTTTTTTTTTTGAGACGGAGTCTTGCTCATCGCCCAGGCTAGAGTGCAATGTGATCTCAGCTTACTGCAAGCTCCGCCTCCTGGGTTCAAGCGATTCTCCTGTTTCAGCCTCCCCAGTAGCTGGGATTACAGGCACCCGCCACCACGCCCTGCTAATTATTGTATTTTTAGTAGAGATGGGGTTTCATCATGTTGGTCAGGCTGGTCTCGAACTCCTGACCTCACGTGATCCACCTGCCTCGGCCTCCCAAAGTGCTGGGATTACAGGTGTGAGCCACCACGCCCAGCCCAAATGGTGTCATTTTAAGAAGAGGAGAAGACACACACACACAGGCAAGAAGGCCATGTGATGATGGGGACAGAGGAAGGAGTCCTGAAGCTGCCAGTCAAGGAAAGCTAAGCATGGCCGGGAGCCATGGAAGGCTCTGAAGAGGCAAGGAAGGATTCTCTCCTTGAGCCTACAGAGGGACCAGAGCTCTACCAAACCCTGATTTTGGACTTCTGGCCTTCGGAATGGCGAGAGAATAAATTTCTGTTGTTTTAAGTGAGCTGGTTCATGGTACTTGTTATGGCCCTCCTAGTAAACTTCAACACCGTGCTTTCCCCTTCTGTTCCTGCATGGAGTGAGGCTATTGTGGATCACATGCATGACCCAGGAATCAGGTTATGGGAAGTACATAAAGACCGCCCAGGCTCTGCCCATTCTGTCCTCCTCTGCTAAGACAGAGAGATTGAACACAGATTCTTACTGGCCTTACTGTTAGGAGGGCTCTGACTTGCCCAAGATACAGAGTAAGTCGTTGAAGCTCAACTCAGGCAGCTCAGGACTCGAGGTCACGCAGATTCGAGTGCACAGCCTGGCCTCACTGCATCACGCCATTGAGAACTGCAACAAGTGACATAACTTCCCTAAGACCCTGTTTCTCCAGCTGCACATTGGGTATAAAACTGCCATTTCTAGGGCTCTTGTGAAAATCACAGATAATATTACAGGAAGGAAACCTAGTACCATGCTTAGCACATAGCAGGTGCCCAGGAAATCCTAACTAATGAAGAGGATATTGATAATTTTGGTGACTGCTGGCAAAAGTGGGATTCTCACCCTGGTCTCCTGATGCCCCAGGGCAGTGTCCATCAGTCCAGCCTGTCTCCGCCCCCAGTGCTCTTCCATTCTTCTCTTTGCTGCCACCCCCCCCACCCCACCCCGAGATTGGGGCAGCTCTAAGATCCGACAGACCTTAAACCCTGGGCTCCACAAGCGAGATGAAGGATTGAGCCACAGAGTTAAGAAAACGCCAGTGTCTGCTTTAAGCTCTTTTTCTGTCTTGTGCTCAGATTCTTCATTCCCTAGCCTGACACAATCACTTCTCTTGACTTGGTAATGGCCCCTGTGTCAGGTCTTTGTGTTTTAAGTAATGTTCCCCTCATGTAACTGATGTTTATGCGGAATCAATCCTTTTAAAAGCGGACAGCCT
The DNA here is from genome assembly GCF_049350105.2 of Macaca mulatta. Lineage (NCBI taxonomy): Eukaryota > Metazoa > Chordata > Mammalia > Primates > Cercopithecidae > Macaca > Macaca mulatta. The sequence continues at coordinate 41,427,398 of NC_133420.1, forward strand.
TTGTATTTTTATAACTTGAACTGTCTCCAGGTTCCACAGAAAGGTGACATGTTTTAGCTTGTTTTTCACTTCCCTTTCCTTGTTTCTTTGTTGTCCGGTTCTGCTCTCCATGGCTCTGTGTTTTCTTCTCTTTTCTTTTTCTTTTTTTGAGACAGAGTCTCACTCTGTCTCCTAGGCTGGAGTGCAGTGGTGCCATCTTGGCTCACTGCAACCTCTGCCTGCTGGATTCAAGCGATTCTCCTGCCTCAGCCTCCTGAGTAGCTGGGACGACAGGCACGAGCCACCACGCCCGACTATTTTTTGTATTTTTAGTAGAAACGGAGTTTCACCATGTTGGCCAGGCTGGTCTCGTACTCCTGACCTCAAGTGATCCGCCTGCCTCAGTCTCCCAAAGTGCTGGGATTACAGGCATGAGCCACTGTGCCGGGCCTCTGTTTTCTTTCTCACTCAGTGTCTTTCTCTTCCCTTTCATTCTGTCTTTTCTGCATTTGTCTCCTCCTGCTCCCTTTTCTCATTCCCCCTTCCATCTTCTCTCCCTCTCCTCAGCACACTTACTCATTTGTTCTGTTTACCTTGAGGATGTCTCCTCTTTTCATCTGTTTCTTATGCCTCTGTTTCTTTCTTTGCTTTCTTTTTCCAATTCTAACTTTTCATTTTTATCTGTTCACATTCTTTCTCTCCTCTATTTGCCTTTCTTTTCCTCTCTGTCTCTATGACCTGTGTCCCTCTATAACTCTCTGTCTCTCTGTCTGTCCATCTATACTTTATCTGTTTCCAGGTGACTGTATGTGTTTCTGTCTCTCTGTGTCCCTTCTTTCCTTCTCAACAGTTTCTCTATCTGTTTGTCTCTTATTCTCTCACTTTCTCAGGTCCTTCTGTCTTTTTTTTTTTTTTTTTTTGAAATGGGAGTCTTGCTCTGTCACCTAGGCTAGAGTGCAATGGCAGAATCTCGGCTCACTGCAACCTCTGCCTTCCGGGTTCAAGCAGTTCTCCTGCCTCAGCCTCCCGAGTAGCTGGGATTACAGGAACATGCCACCATGCCCGGCTAACTTTTTATATTTTTAGTAGAGATGAGGTTTCACCACATTAGCCAGGATAGTCCTGATCTCCTGACCTAGCCTGCCTAGGCCTCCCAAAGTGCTGGGATTACAGGCGTGAGCCACCGTGCCCAGCCGGGTCCCTCTGCCTTATCTCCTCCCCTTACTTTCCATTTCTTCTTCTCCCTTCTAGGGTATTAATATTTTAATAGGCTTAATGTCTTCCCAGGATCCTCAACTCTCTTCATGATTCAAAAGTGGCAAGTCTCCCCAGAGGTTCATTTCAGGAACTGTTAATTCTCCTCTCCCATAAACCTGTCACCTGGCTGCATACAAAGTTAGGAAGCAAGGGATAATCCTGGCAGCGCCTCATCCTTCTCCTTTGTCCCTGTGCTGCATCCCTGAACAGGAAGGATTTGGAACGGGGACCCAGAGTTGGGGAAACAGAGAAGACTGCCCTGCTGAGGAGGTTCTTAGTAAAACTACTCACTGGTGAAGACTGCGTCTAAGCCTTTGAGTGTTTTCTGTGTTTCATTCGAAAACGTTTACCTAGCACAGGTTCCTTCCAGGCCCCTGGAGGGCTAAAGAGAAATGAATAAATCTTGAGCCTTTTCCTTTAAAAGCTTATAGTCTCTCTGGGAGACTGTGAAGCTGATAATTAAGATCAATAAGTTAAAAGATTTAGCCAATATGCTCACAGGGAAAAGGAATTAATTCTAGTAGGGGGAAGCAGAGAAGGTTTCATAAAGGTGGTAACATAAAGCTACTGTGTAGTTCGGGAGTCAGGACCTTGCCTAATGTCACTGCCGTGTCCCCAGCACCTAGCATTGTGCCTAGTACATGGTAAGCACTCAGTAAGCTTGTATAATATATGAAAGAAAGAATGAATGAATGAATGAATATGAAGAGTTTTCAAAGACAGATTCTTAGGATTTCATCAGGTAAGCATTTGGAAATGGGCATCCCAGGCAGAAGGAAGAGCATGATTAGGGATGGAGAGAGGTGCCTGCAGGTACCACACCCAGATACCCTCTTCAGGGCCAGCCCATCCCCCCACCAGCTGTGGCTGTCAGTGACTAGGCATTGCCTTCAGCCTCAGGGAACTGGCTTATCCAAGTGTATCCCATTCCAGACAGCAGCCCCCACCAATGACTGGCTACTGTGGGGATGCAAAGGCCTGGATTCCTTGCCTTAATTCAGGACATCCATAAAGGGCCTTCTCAGCTCCAGAGCTCCCTGCAGGATCAACTGATGCTTTAGACCCGCATTGTAGGTCAGTCTCTCCCTTTACCAAATCCTGCCTTGTTTGCTTGCCATTTATTTTTTATTTTTTATTTTATTTTATTTTGAGACAGGGTTTTGATCATGGCTCACTGTAGCTCAAGAGATCCTCTTGCCTCAGCCTCCTGAGTAGCTGGGACCACAGGCATGCTCCTCTAAACCCTGTTAATTAAAAAAAAAACTTTTGTAGAGACAGGGTTTTGCCACATTTTCTAAGCTGGTCTTGAACTCCTGGGCTCAAGTAAGCCTCCTTCCTAGGCCTCCTAAAGTGCTGGGATTACAAGCGTGAGCCACCACGCCCAGCCCTTCCTCGCCTTCTACAGATGCATCTCCCAAGAGGGCTCGTCAATAAACCTCTTGCATGTAACTTTCCAGTTTAGAACCTGTTTTCAGAGATTCTGTGTTCAGGGAATGAGATGAGGCCTGTACCGAGTGGATAGAGATATGAGGAGAGGGTCAATGGGGCTGGACAGGTAATCAGGGACCAGATTATGAAGTCCGAATGCCAGAGAAGTTAATTTATATTTTTTCTCTAAGTACTGGGAAGCTATTGATCAGAGGAGTATCTAATTAGAGCTGGGATTTACCAAGTTCACTGACAGTCAGTATGAAAGATGGGACAGAAGGGGTAGGACTGGAGGCAGGAAATGAATTAGGAGTTTCAAACCTGGTCCAAGCCTGAGGTGGAGAAGAATGGGAGAAGGTATGCAGGATGGTGCAGAGATACCCCCTCTAGTGTGTGCTAGCCTCTTCCTGCTTCATTTCCCTTGCTTCACAGCTCTGGACCTCATGAGGCACAGACCAGGGAAGGATATGTGCTTCTTCTCACTGCTCATGGTGCTCCTTTAAAATCTCCTGTAAGTGTGGAAATCATATACCCCAGTGCAAGTGTATCTCTTATTTTGGGCCCTTTCTGCAGAAGACAGCATCAGAAGCTCCCATCTGTATCCTCCATTGTAGAGAATTCCATCTCATAAAATTTTGGCAGATCCATGGATTATGGTATCAAGTCTAGTCTTATCTTTTAAGAACCTCATTTGGGAGGAATCATGTATTTCCCTGGAATCCCATGACCTTTCCAACAACTGTTGCTGACAGTCTCGATGGTGTGACTTATACACAATAGTCTGAAAAATAAGGATCTAGGGCCCTAGAGGGTCAGACTCCTGTGTTTATGTCTTGGCTCTGCTGTTTATAGACTGTTGGATTTGGAGTCAGTCCCACAATCTTTCATGGTTTCAATTTTATATTCACAAAGTTGGAATAATAGGAATGTGCCCAATTGCAGAGTTGCTATAGGGAGCTCTGAAATCTGTAGAAACAGGTAGGATGCAAGCTAAGAGGTAGTGAGAAGAGCCTTCTCTTTGGACTCAGCTGGAAGTTAATACAAACTTCACTTCTGTCACATTGTAAGCTGCTGGCCTTCAGCAAGATACTTCACCTTGCTAAGCCACAGTTTACTTATAGTAAAGTGTACATCTCATGACTGCCTCCAAGAATCATAAGTATTAATGAAATAAAGAGTATAGAGTTCTAGGTCTATTTCTCTGTATCACAACTTGACAAGCACTGTGTCATATGATGGTATACCTGTTGTTGTTTCCTTTTTGTAATATTGATTGTTATTATTTTCCTGATTATAAATAAGTTATGGTTTCAAATGTATTGAATTCACATTTTTTTAAATCTAGGGATGCCAATGTCTCTGGGGTTTAACCATCCCCTTTCTCTCCAAGGGAAGAAGCGATGCTGTCCACATACTTTGAAACCATCAATGACCTGCTGTCCTCCTTCGGGCCAGTTCGTGACTGCTCTCGGAACAATGGGGGCTGCACTCGCAACTTCAAGTGTGTATCTGACCGGCAGGTGGACTCCTCAGGATGTGTGGTAAGTGCCCATTGGCCCAGGAACATGGCAGTGGCCCAGGTGCTAAGGCCACCTGCTGGAAGCCCTGCCCTGTGAGGGAATGCTGGTAAGGAGGATAACACTCGCACTACCCTCACCTACCTCTGCAGCCTTCAGCATGCCAACCTACCTTGGTTTCCTCACCTGTAAAGTGAGAACATTATACATACCTCTTGGAATTGCTGGAAGAATGAAACAAGATATTATAACTTAAGTGCCCACCACACAATAGGTCTTGGAGAACTTCTGACCTTCAGAAGCTTACAGTCCATTTGAGAGTAAGACAGGGAATGCCTTGCCTCTGTGAATACAATAGTAGGGGGAATGTCAATGAGGTGTAACTAGTATGGACAGGAGGTGCTTTGGTGTGGTCCAGAAGAGAAAGTTTCAGCTGGGACCTCAGTTTCATAGAAGGCTTCCTTGGAACGTTGGCTTTTGGCTTTCGCTTTGGCTTCAAAATTGCCAAAAGATGAGTCAACTTACATTAGGGAAAGAGGGGAGACAGCCAAGCAAAGACATGAAGGAAGGGAGAGGCAGCCTTGTTTGCTTGGAATTTTAGTATCTAGTGTGGGACAAGGTCACAGAAGAAGAAGTGGGAGGGTTCCTGTTGCTTGCAGAAGGGTGTGCCAAAATTGATGGTTTTATAAGAATGACCTAAGATACAGGGTTTGACCTCTAGAAGCTTTTATTCTAGAGAGGAAATTAGGTCCCAGGAACCTGACTTTTTAACGTGTGTGTGTGTGTGTGTGTGTGTGTGTGTGTGTGTGTGTGTGTGTATGTGTATGTTGGGGTATCTTGAAAATACACTTGGGAAACATTGCCACATAGGCTAAACTCAGCCTGGCATTCAATGTTCTTCTTTCTGTAGTCCCTTTTCAGTCTCTCCAGCCACATCTCTTATTGCTTCATTTCAATCTACACTAGAGCCTAATGGAGCTAATTAGATGGGGTTCTATGAACTTGCCTGCCTGTTTCATTCCTCAGAACCTTTTCTTGTACCTTCTCTCTGCCTAGAAAGAATTGCTTTCCAAGCCTATGAAGCAAACAAGTGAACATCTTTCCCGAGACATCTCCTTTATAAAACCTTTTCCCTCCCCACAGGTGACCTTCTTTTCCATACAGTATCCTTACTGTATGCTGTACTTAGCTTTATTAAGTCACTTGTGACACATTATAGCACAGACTGGCTTTTCAGTTTATGTTTCTTAAAAAACTGAGGGAGAACCCAGGGAATCTGTTGATTTGGCTCAACACCCCAAAAGTACCCATCTCAGTAAATAAAGAAAAAAGAAAGAAGAAGAAGCGAAGGATAGAAGCAGGGATGGGAATCCTGCTGTGGACAAGGCTGTCTGAATAAGACCCAAGGGAGATAGAACACACACTTGGCCCTTAATGCAGCTACACACCAGCTGAGAAACAGACAGAGGTCAGGAGATCAATATGAAGAAGCTTCTAGAATGAGATAATGCAATGAAACTATATTTGAGATGCAAAGATCAACAGATCTTCAGAGGTGAATGGGCAATTAGAAATTTTAGTGATTAGAATTCTCAGGATTACAAGTGATAGAAACTAAACTCAAACTAGTATAGGCAAAAAAAAAAAAAAAAAAAAAAAAAAAAAAAGGAAATGCATTGGCTTAAGTTGAAGTCTGGACAAAATTGGATTGAAGGGCTCAAGCAATGTCATTGGAATCCCCCTGCTAATCTTAGCTCTGCTTTCCTTAGCACTGTGCCATTCTCGGGCCAGCTGCAGTCTGGATGCAAGTCCCATAGGACAAAAACGCCTCTTTCCTAGTGCCTCCAACTACTGTCACCAGATTCCTTCTCATTGGGCCAACTTGGTTGTCATGCCCATCTATCCCTGCACCAATTACTGGTCAGGGGGATTAACTGGGCTCATCCCAGAGCGAGCCATGCCTGGAGCTTGCACCAGGAGGCAGCTACACCTGAAATGCATGGCCCTGAGATGGGGGAAGGCATAGATTCTCAAGAAAAACTGGGGTGCTGGCAATAAGAGTTGTAGATGCTAGATTGATATACATCAACAGCTGTCTGCCTCAGACCATTGAAACCTAACCCTTCATATAGCACATTGGAAAGGTGCTATTGGGGGAGAGGAGGATTTGCTCAAGACTTAAACCCAGCCAGTGGACAGGCAGCTCAAAAGGATGTCCTGTGTTATGTCCAGAACATGAGGCTGACCTTTTTCAAAGGATTAAGTTGTCTGCCTCTTTCCTTTTTTCCATTAGTTCTCTTTTCTCTAATCAAGATCCTTGTCTTTTTTCTTTTAGGATAGACATCCCATAGGAATGAAACCTCAAATACAGAGGTGTGTGTGTGTGTGTATAGGTTGGGCTTATGTCTCTTTGTCTTTTATTCACATAAACTGGAACAATTAAAAGAGAAAGAAAGAGAAAGAACATTCATTCCCTAGGGGATAAGAGAAAATTCAACGGTCTGATGAAGTTGTCAAAGACCCTCCTCCCTAGATTAAGGATGTAATTTTAAAAGCACTACTTTAGGGTTCAATGGATGTAAGGCAAGCTCCTCTCTGTGCTTCAGAATAGACAGGGCAATCCCACGTTTATCCTGAGATTTTAAATCCCTTTCATTTCTCTGTAGACTTTCCATCATGTCTGTAAAGAGAAACTTCTTCTCTTAGGTCACCTTCTAAGAAATTCCTTCAGGTATTACATAATAATGCCTTATATTTTTAGAATACTTTAGAGTTCTCAAAGCATGTCTACAAGCTAAGAGCTCATCCTCACAACAAACCTGGGCAGTAGTAGATTCCCTCAGGAATGCGGAACAGGCTCAGGAAGCAGTGACTTTCAAGGTCTTACCACCAGGTGGCAGGGTGGAAGACCAAGACTGTGTCTCACTATCAGTCCTCCTGCCAGGGCCACTTTGGCTTGCTTTCCCACACTGGGAGCTGAGATGAGTTCTTGTTGAAGAATCATGGAAAGGAGACTGGGCTGAGTGATTTGGGCTAAAGCCTGGATTTAGGCATTAGAATGACCATAGCTTTGGAGTCTATGTTGACTTCATTAGCATCAGTTTCTTAATCTTTCAAAAGGGAGCAATGGTACTTATAAATTTTTCTTAAAAAAAAAAAAAAAAAACTCAAAAGGCTCAAAGAACATAACTGACAATGATCTGGGATTTACAAAGTACCATTTATAAGTGAGATAATGAGACCACATTACTGATATTTGTATGTAGTGGATATATATGCGGCCACACAAATTTAGGAGCACAGCATATCTAATGTTCTATAACGTTTCTGTAACTGAATTTCATTTCATTTCTGTTCCATTGTTAGTGGAAACTTAACTCTAGTCAATTTCAGTTTTTTTCTGCCTCCCATCTCTTAACTGAACATTTGAGTTCAAAGGGCCGATGTACCCGTAAGGCCTAGGAGCTAAGGGGATGTTTGGTGCTGGGCCATCACTTTTTAATCTGGTACCTGCTCCTTTATTTGACCCTTGTCCATCACTCTCCTTCCTCTCCATTCCCACCTGAATCACAGGTGTGTAGTACAGCTGCTGCCTCATCTGCTTTATTCCACCACAAGGTCATTTAAAGCCAGCTGACTCTGTCCACCAGCTAGCTTTTCCAGCCTCTAGAGGGCATGAGAAATGTCTAACAGTTCCACCTGGAGGATCTGAGAAAACCTGTCTGGAGCTCTTTTGATCTAGACATGCCAGGAAAGGATCTATACTCCGCTGTTTTCACAGTGGGGAGGAGCACTCACTATGCTTGCTGTCAACCTGTGCTATATAGCAAGGGATGCCCAGAACCCCTTTACCTTCATAACCCTCAAGCCCACCTGATATTCTGTATCCCCTCATCCCCTTCATCCACTCATGGGCTTAGCCTGGTAAGGATAGAGGATGGGACCCCTTTTACGATACTCATTAGCATTTTCTAGATTACTTTGTTTGACTTCCAACATTCCTCTCTTCCACCAGCTCAAATGACCTTTACTTCTTTGTGGATACGAGGGAAGATAATTCTCTAACAGATCACAGATTCTTCTGTTGTTTTATTATTGTCATTATAATGATGATTATTGTTTTACCTTCTATAATAGCTCTGCCTTCTAGACCTCAACTTTTGAAACACAAGATTTTAAAAATCTGACATATTTTTGCTCAGCTTTCTGGTTCTGCTGTGGGAGGCTTCCCTTTGGATAATGTGTTTCTCATACAGGTAACTGGTCAATTGGAGGATGGCCACAAGATGTGTAGTAGGCAAAATAATGACCCCTGCAAAGATGTCCACATCCTAATTCCCAGAACCTGTGACTGGTATGTTACCTTTCATGACAGAGGCAGGAATTAAATTTGCATACAGAATTAAGATGACTAGCTGACCTTAAAAGAGCGAGAGTATCTTGGATTGTCAGAGTGTGCTCAGGAAGGCAGAGGAGTGGGGTAGAGAGAGGCAGCATTGCCAGTTATGAAGTTGGAGGAAGACAGTTACGTGCTAAGGAAGAGAAGTGGTGTTTAGAAGCTGGAAAAGCAAAGAGACAGACTTACCTCTGGAACCTTCAGAAAGGAATGCAACCCTGCCAACACCTAAATTTTAGCCCATTGAGACCCAAGTTGGACTTTTAAATTGTAGAACTGTGAAATAATAAATTTGCGTTACTTTAAACCACCAATTGCGTAGTAGTTTGCTACAATAGCAATAACATACTGATAATAAGTAAAAGATCACATGAGGAGGGTGATACAGTAAATAATATATAAATAATTATGCTACTATTTTTATTTTCAGTTATTTACAAGGAGATCATATCCCTTGACCAGGGATAGAGGAAGTAACAGTGAATGAAACATCAGAAAAGAGAGGGAGCCTGTGTTCCCCTTCAGTATTTCCAAGAGTGAAAAATTGTTGTGTGTTGGAAATGTTATAAATCTGACAAACATAATGATGTCAGCAAGGCACAGTATGAAATGTAAGCTATGGGTCCATTTATTCTGTGTGGCAGTATAAACACTGCAAAATTTTAATCAAGATAGAGAACAAAAACAAAGAAAACTGCAAGTACTTAATCACAGCATCGTATGGAGGACACTTCCACCACCATCTCTAAGTAACTGCTGCCCCCGGACGCATTTTACTAATGCCATTCTTTTATGTTTTTCTAGTTTTCCCAGCATGGGAAGCCTTTTGATGAACCCAACACCAGACAATCTGGTGATCGCAATACCCCTTTTGAAGTATCAGTTCATAGCTCACTTTCCTGGTTCCAGCTTTCTATTATTGTGTAACAAACTACCCCAAAACTCAGTAGCTTCACACACTCTTGTTTTGTCTATAGTTTTTTGAATCAGGACTAGGTGGAGGGTACAGCTGGTTTGTCTCTGATCAAAGACAGATGGGACATCTGGGGCTGGAGGAGTCATTTGCAGAAGGGTTCCTTTATTACTTGTCTGGGGCTAGGACTGGCATCATTGGTGGTTGACACTGGCTATGCTGAACCTGAGCTAGGGCTGTCGACTGGATAGATGATTTTATCATGGGCTCCCCATTTGGCTTGGGCTTCTCACATCATGAAACCTGGGCTTACCAAGGGACCATCCCAAGATGCAGCGTTCTAACTGCCTAGGCAGAAGCTGCAAGGCTTCTTAGTCCCCAGCCTCAGAAGTCTCAGAACATCATTTCCACCACATTCTATTGGTCAAGCACGTCAATAAGGTCAGCCCAGATTCAAGGGGGAGAGAGCTAGATTTCACCTGTCAATAAGAAGAGTAGCAAAGAATGTGTGGTCATCTTTAGTCTACCCATTTACCCATTGCATGGACACAGACAAGGGCTACTAGAGCCAGAAGGGACCCTCTCCCATTATACAAACAGAAAAACAACGGCGTAGAAAGATACAGAAATTGCTCAAGTTCATGTAGGGAGGTAGTAATACAACCTAGATTTAATTCCAAGACTCCCTTCCAGTTGCACATTCCAACAGCTAATGGCCCCATAGCATCACCTTTGTCACTGTATAGTATAATTCTTTATTTTGCAACATTCCTGTATCCAGCACTGTGAATGGACCAGGAGCAAAACACCACAAGAGTTACGCCTTGTTTTATAAGCCCCTTTAGAAGACAAGACAGACCTCAGCAGGATTGCAGCGTAACTTTGAACAAACCACTTTGTTTCTCTGTGTGAGAATTATCTGAGAGGATTGGTGTGAGTATTGCAGAGAAAAGAATGGTCATAAGAGAGAACTGGCATTCACTGAGCACCTACTATGTGCTATTTTGCCTATGTTCATGGCAATTAATGCCTATAACTGTCACCTACCTGGAACTATCATGTCCATTTTCCAAAATGAAAAGCTAATAATATAAAAGCAACCATCCATACAAAGACTGTGCCAAGCATGGTTCTAAGTGCTTTGCTTCTTTCAACCAACCTTATGCTCACAGTAATAATATGAGCTAGATATTATTACCTTCACTTCACACATGAGAAAAATAAAACTATCTGGTAGGAAACTGGGGTATGTGGAGAAATATAATGGAAAAGGAGGATAGAAAGGAGGGGCAACATTGAATAGTCAGGGCCTTCATAGAAAGGAAGTGGAAGGATTTGCATACTTGCTGGGTCCTAGAGTGATGATGTCTTTCAGGAGGAGCCTGTATGGTCAGTTATTAGCCCTGCCCTTGAATTCCAGACCAATTTCAAACTGATCACACACTCCTCAACCTCACAAATCACCCATTCACATTTCTGCCTCCTCGGCCCCATCTTTTCAGGAGGAGCCTGTATGGTCAGTTATTAGCCCTGCCCTTGAATTCCAGACCAATTTCAAACTGATCACACACTCCTCAACCTCACAAATCACCCATTCACATTTCTGCCTCCTCGGCCCCATCTTTTTCTTTTTTCACTTTGACCTAAAAAACCATCTGGCCTGCCAGATATTAGGAAAGATCACAGGATCCCTGATTGCACAGAGGTGCTGAAAGAATAACAACAAGAGGCTGCCTTTCTAAAAGTCAAGACAAATAAACATATGGATTTCCATTTATTATAGGCCAGGGACCTTATAGCATTTCTCAGAGGGAGGCAAAAACTGGAATCTGGTTCAGTAAGAGAGAGAGATGGCTTTTCTCCATTCCTCATCCTTTCCCCCTTTTAATAACTCAATTGGACTGTAATTAAAGGAACAAAATTCAAGAGGGGTGGGGAAGACTAGCAAGAAGAATCAGCAGAGTGAGAAATCACCTTGGAGCACAGCCCAGGCACTGCTGACGAGGGAAAGCCCAGCCCTGTCTGCCTGGGCATGTAACCCTCCTACACCGTACAGCTGGGCTGAGCCTCCATGGGGTCTGGCCCCTAGAGACTTGTTTTTCCTTTCCAGAAGTGGACTTTCAAGGCTAAATTTATCCCTGCAGATCAGCCACATGGGGTATGATAGATTCAGAAGACAACTGAGACAGGTTTTTTCAAAATTCAAAATGAGGGGACTGATGGTTGCCCTATTTTTCTTTTTAAAAATTGTTAGAAAGATGCAAAGGCAGCAGGCAGGTGTCTTTATGGAAATAACTTCAGACTCTTGGGTTGGGAAACAGGATTTACAGGATGACACATCTCCCCCATGGTGTCTTCATCAAAGTATCCTCTGGTCGAATAGGTCCACAGATAGAGAATTATCTATATATATTAAATACCTTGATCAGTGCCTGATATTAGGCCTGATATTATTAAAGCTACTAAAAAATAAATGAATAAATGCTATAAATAACATCAGTTCTAGTATTACTGATACAGATATAGAGAGAGAGTGTTTCAGTACTAATTATGTGCCTGGCCCTGGAAATCCTCACAGCTACCTTATAAGCCAAGCATTATTATTACTCCCATTTTATCCATGAGGAAATAGAGTCAGAAAGTATGAGAAACATGCCCAAATCCAGCCAGCCAGGTAAAGGCAGAGCAAACTCCAAACTCTGTCAAACTCCAAAGCTCATTCTCTTAATTCATCAGAAGACACTTTCCCAAGGCTGAGAATAGTTCCCTAGGGATAGGGCGAATGTCTCCAATGTTACAGAGCATCAAGGGAGGGGCACTTTCTTCTCTTTATCCTCTACCAATATCCAGCATTTATTCCTCCTCCTCTGCATCCAAGAGATCCAGAGGAAGCTAAAGAGGATGAGTATTGGAAAAGGACATAAGAATAGCCAGTAAAGAAGGAAATTGGAACTGTACTGTGTCCACTGATTCAATGCCTGCACACAGGACTCAAAGCTTGGGAAATGAAAAGGAGGGCGTAGCTCCTCAATCAGGAGCATTTGCATCTTTCCAATCAGTGCATTTGCATCTTTCCTTTATGAATTTGGAGCAGGCTAGGTGGGTAGGTGGCGTAATAGCGTTTCCAAGATTATTATGTGTGGTATTCTCATAAAGCCTCTGCACCCTTTTATGACATTAAATATTTTATTCTCATGACATTTGAAGCCTTCTCTATTTTTCCCCTTATTTTATTTCGTTGGGACTTGGATTTGCTGGGTCTGATGGTATTTCTGGTAAGCTGGTTTTATTGTGTGGAAGTCATTATCTGTTAAAGTCAGGAAGCAGCCCCCCTTTTTCCAAAGTGATGGGTTTTATCCTTTCATTCCTGAAATAATGGTGTGGGGGAATAATGAGAAGGGAGCCCCAAATTGGAGGCAGGAAATGGAAGCTGCTCTCCTGGTTCTCCCACCTATTGTCTGCAAGCCCTGCATAAATCACCGCTCCCATTACCATCTCCCACTACCATCCCCTACCTTCAGGAAGCCACTAGAGTGCTTAAGTACACAGTTTTTACCATCAGAGAAACCCGGGCCAAAATCTTACCTTGTCATTCACTAGCCATGTGACTTTGGGACAAGTTACTTAAAGCCTCTGAGCCTTGGGTTCCTGTTGAGTAAAATGGGGATAATAATACTTATGCCTGCCAAAGCTGCTGTTAGGACTAACTGAGATAATGCATACACAATAGGCTAGAACATGGCTTTAAAAAGGCACAAAACATGGTTGCTATTATTATTATCTGATATCTCATGCAGGGTTGAGGATGGTGGTGGTGGCAATGATGAGAGCTAAAATTGTTTGAGTGCTTGCTATGATCCAAGGCTTCTAAGGTGGATCTCATTATTATCCCTTTTCTTACAGATGGGAAAACTGAGCCAGAGTTAGGTAATTTGCTTGGCTCAGGAACACATAGCTACTCGGTTCTAGAGCAGTGAATTTGGGCCAAATTGGGCCACAGCAGGTTGATACCAAAACACTTAACCAGGACAAATGCATATATACCACTAATATTGCCCAATATTTCATGAAGGGGAACATACCAGCATTTGCTTTGTCTTCTGGTTGAACACGTTGATGGCTTCCAGATTTAATCTATTATAAACCGTGCTGCTCTGAGCACCTTTGGGAAGAAGCCACCTTCTGTGTTTTGAGCTGTTTCTTTAGAAGAGATTCCCAGAAGTCTATAAGGACAGCTTTCAAATTGTATTAGTGTTTCATGATTTGGATGAAGGTGTGGATTTTTTCAAAAGGAGCAATAGAGCATCTGGTGTTCCACACTGTTGTAGGTGCTGCTTTTCTTTCAGAATACAGCCCAAGGGCAGGCTAGGGTGTCTGGCCTAAAGGGTCTCTGAGTGATAAAATAAATGTAGTACATTTGGGAGTGGAGTCCAGTGAAGTGTACACTGTGTCTGTGAGTGAGGGTCCAGATGCAACAGGCAATGCAGAGGAGAGTAAATGAGGCCGTGGGTCTGCTGTCTCCTTGAGGGTTTGAGGAGGTCGGAAACCATGACTGCAGGATTCTTAGTAGCTGCGCCAAGCACCAGTGAGTGTCTCCAGAGGCATCAAAATGCTGATCATCAGACACGTCCTTAGCTCTGAAACGAAAAGCTGGAATAATTGTGTTCATCTTAATTATAATAATAGAATTTTTGCATTCATAAGGTATTTTCTCCATTTGATCATCAATCTTCCTTTAATTTTTTTTTTTTTTGGTTTTCTAAAAGTAGCTAACTCTCATTATAAAATAAACGTGTACAGTGTTAAAATGTATAAAGAAAAAAACTCAAGGCCCTTTTTCTTAACTACTCACCCACTTTAGATAAATGTGCCACGGTTTGGTGTATATATAGATAGACATATATCCTTCTATATACTTCTTCCCTATGCATATGCAAATATAAATAAGAGTTTATATATGTAATTTTAAAAATGGAAGTATAGAAAGCATACAGTTGTGTTTCTTTGGGACAATTTTCTAAGGCAGAGCTACACATTCTGCTTTTCCTAGACCTTTTCCTTTTTTTTTTTATTTTTTATTTTTAAGACAACTGACTTCCTAGCTTGATCTTAACTCTGTGTGTGTGTGTGTGTGTGTGTGTGTGTGTGTATGTGTATGTGTGTGTGTGTATTTTCTCCTTGGGTCATAAATAAAGATGATCAAATTGAGGCTAAAGCGCACAGGAGCTATGCTTGGATAGAACCCAGGCGTCCGAAATTCCAGTGTAGGACTCTCTTCCACCCAGAATAACATGACTCTTTTATTTTTTTAATTTTTTTTATTTTTATTTTTTTGGGAGGGGGGACGGAGTCTCGCTCTGTCACCCAGACTGGAGTGCAGAGGCGCAATCTCGGCTCACTGCAAGCTCCGCCTCCTGGGTTCACGCCATTCTCCTGCCACAGCCTCCCGAGTAGCTGGGACTACTGGCGCCTGCCAGCACACCCGGCTAATTTTTTGTATTTTTAGTAGAGACGGGGTTTCACCGTGTTAGCCAGGGTGGTCTCGATCTTCTGACCTTGTGATCCTCCCGCCTCGGCCTCCGAAAGTGCTGGGATTACAGGCGTGAGCCACTGCGCCCGGCCTGACTCTTTTATTTTTATCATCATTCTTTTGTCTTTTCTCATAGATCTTGAGGATAAGTGGATGAGAAATGACATTATTATTATTGTTATTAAACTTCATAAATAATAAAGGTATCCTTTTGCCTGTATTCTCCAGCTTCTCTCTGATCCCGGCTTTAAGAAGTCTTGACCCACTGGCCCAGGTATTTTGAAATCTCTTTCCCTTGAGGGAGCATACAGTGAGAAGGTTTCATCAAACACTCAATAGCCTTTCTCTTCATTGAGAAAATTCTACCCGAGCTGAGTAACAGACGTTCCTAGAGAGAGATGGGCTAGTTAATCAGAATTCCAGTCCAGTGAAAATAATAGACTTGTCCATGATTCAGAGTTAAATTCAAATCCCATTCCTGTAACTGGGAAGCTGTGTGACTTTGGACAAATTGCCGAATGTATCTGAGCCCCTCTAATCTGATCCATAAAATGGGAATGATCCCTGCACCTTACGATATTGTTGGCTGGACCCAGTGAAAGTAGCCAGGCATGAGCAAAACCCAGGGCCATGAACTCCCTTCCTAAGATCAGGTCCTATTGTGTAGGAAGGAGCTTGGCGAGCTAGGAAACATAGTACCCTTTTCTGGCTTTCCTTGGTTTTCAGAAATTTTCTTCATCATCACTGAAAGGGAAGGGTGATTTTTCAGGCCCATTATCATGGGGATAATATAGTCCGAGGTGAGGAAGGGACCCTGTTTCTCAACATGGCTCTGTTTACTGTGAATCCTCAGCTACACTCTTGTCCTTCCTACAAATTCAGAGTTAAACTTGATTCTCTCTGGGGCATCTCCCTTCCCCGTCACAGTCCCTAAGTCAAAGATGTACTTCGGTCCAGAGTGGGAAGACACTGCAGATAGGCCTGTATAAGAGCCAGTGGAATTTGGCACCCCTCAACTTACTCTGCAGAGCTGTTCTTTCATGCACGTTGAACCTTAGGGAGAAGACGAGGTTCTCCATTGGAGGAATTTCAGGCAGAAGTGGTGGAACTGACCTTCACATTTTCATTGTTGCCTTATTTAGGGAATGAAGCAATTCAACTAAAAACATATTTTGTTTAATGAAATTATTATATGCACATACAAGAATATTTAGAACATATAGAGAAAAAAAATATCACCCACAGTGATGCGACCTCCAATAACTACTACTAGCATTTTGACATGTCCTTTTAGTAGTTTTGCTATAAGATTAGATAGATAGATAGATAGATAGATAGATAGATAGATAGATAATTTAGCAATTTTACTGTGCAATAAAATATATAGAAAAATGTGTAAATCATTATTTACAGTTTCAATACTAATTAAGCAATTCTCACCTAAACCATCACCCATGTCAAGAAATAGAATATTGCCTGCATTCCAGAAGCCCTCCCCTAACACACCCACTATGCCTCCATTTCCCATTTTAACCCTGTCCTCCCTTCTGGAAGTGGCCAAGACCCTGTCTTTCATGCTAATCATGTTTTTTACAGTTTTCCCACATAGGTATGCATAGAGTTGCTCTTTTATTTTATTCTTGACTCTTGGTAACGGATTCTCCAGCATCTAGCACATCTTACCAAGCTAGATCAAAGTTGCCTTTGGTTGAAGCAAAAATTGGTTATTAGACAACCCACAGTTTCATTTGAATTTTAGCTGCATTCAGAACTCGACAACTAAGTACTGCTGTGCCACACCCTCTTCTGGGCCCTAACATTAGAGAGATACTGTGTCCTAACTAGCAAGAAGCCCATAGTCTATTTACAGAGCTAGAAAATGACGCTTTAGATCCTACTCCCTAGAGTCACACATGGATCCTTCCTTTCTGCACAATGATAAGATGGACTTTCTCCTTCCATAATGATTCCCTCTGGTGTAGACTCTGGTTTGGGCTGCTGCTTCTCTCTTTTGAATCTTTGGCACTCACATGAGCGTATTTATTTTTCTCCAGCTGGTACAAACCCTTGCAGGTTTTTTCCTAAGACTCATTTTAAAATGTTACATCTTGAGTTCATCCTGGGTAAGAGGAGAACCTTTTAGGCAGGGGATGGGGTAGAAAAAAAGAACAAATGTCTCAAATGACTTTTAAGTGTAACTTTGGATCTCTGAATCTTCATAACACCCCAGCAAAATGGTATCACAGTCTCCGTTCTGTGAGTGTGGAAGCCAACTCAGAAAGGGAAGTGACATGTTCATTGTCACTCAGATAGGAATTGGCAGCACGGATATCAGGACTCCTAGCTGAGAACTCCAGTAACTACCAGATGAGATTGGTGGGATTTGAGAGCACTGGTTCTGGGGTCAGGCTTCCCAGTGTACAGATTCCTGTTGTTCTAGTTGATGACACTGGGCAATGTAGTATCTGTGTTTTCATATGGACAACAGCATCCCAACATGGAGCTGTGGGGAAAGTTAAGGCAGATGATGTGCACTTCATCCATCAGCTAATATTTAGTACTCAGTAAATAACATCTAGAGAACAGTCAGACAGGCTACCGGGGAGGCCTTGGGAATAAAACCTTGAAGGGCCCTGCCCTGGACTAGGTGGTTTGTACCTTGCTGGCCTTGCTGTGGGTGTTAGAATTGATCCTGGATTCCCAGCACTTATGAGTTTCCTTCCACCCACCTCCGTTCCCAGAACACTGGACTTGGGAACCTCATCCTTTTCAGTCCCTTGAGGGTCCAGCATATATGGCATCTGTCTCCATTCAGAGAAGGATTTTTTTTCTTCTTTTAAATTGCGCTCTGCAACAAAAAATAAAATATGCACACCATCCAAAATTATACTCAACATAAGCTGAATAAATATATACCCACAGAAGCATATGCTCAATGGTTGCTGCTCTATGCTTTGCAAAGCCAACTAACTAGCTTATAAAATCTTTCTCACTCACAGTCCGGGTGATCAATGAGAAGGTGTGATGTGAGGACACAGCCTCAAGCTGCAAATTGAGTTTTTAGTGACAAGAGATGGGGAAGAGACACCAGCCTGTTAAACCTAGCAGCATGGAAATGTCCATATCTCTAGCCTGCCCTAATGAAGGCCTGGCCCTGACCCCTGAATAAGTAGCTCACTGCTAGGCACAAGTTACTTGGTATCAAGCTGTACAGGTTCAAATCCTGTCTCGATCCCTTCCTCTGTAATAATGAGAAAAGTTGCTTTAAACCTGTTGAAGTCTTAGTCTCCCAGTATTCAAAAAAAGGTGGAATAATAGTACCTGCAAATTAATATATATTGGTGTTTATCCCTGTTTCTGGGCCTATAACTTCTAAAATTCTTGTTATCAAAGTGATAAGTGTCTTTTGTATACTAACGAGTTGACTGATGGCTGTCCACCCCTAGGTAGCTTCAGGGAGGGCTGGTCACAGGAAAGACCAAGGCGTGATTAGAGGATTGGGACTTTCAGCCCCATGCCCAGCCTCTGGCCTGGGGAGAAGGGCTGAAGGTTAAGTTGATCACCAATGGCCAATGATTTAATCAATCCGGTCTAAGTATTGAAGTGTGCATAAAAATCTAAAAGGACTAGGTTCAAGAGTTTCCAGAGAGTAGAACACATGGGGGTTCCTGGAAGATGATATGCTCAGAGAGGGCATGGAAACTCCGTTCCCCTTCCCATATGCTTTGCGCTGTGCAACTTTTCCATCTGGTGTTAATAAACCAGGGAATGTAAGTATTTCCCTGAGTTCTGTGAGCTGCTGTAGCAAGTTACTGGAGCCCAAGGAAGGGATTGTGGGAACTCTGATTTATAGGTGGTCATCAGAAGCACAGGTTTAATAACCTGGGGCTTGGAATTGGCAGTGGAAATTGGAGGCAGCCTTGTGGGACTGGGTCCTCAACCTGTGGGATCTGACACCATCTCCAGTCAGATAGTGTCAAAATTGAACTGAATTAGAGGACACACAGCTGGTGTTTGCTGGAGGATCTCCCAGAGAATTGGTTGCTGCCAGAGAGAAATTGCCACACACTTCTCGGTGACCAGAGGTCACAGAAGTGTTCTGTGTTGATTGAGTTGTGAGAGGGTGTAATAGGAGAAACTGAGTTTGTGTTTCTTTTGTTTTCCTTACATGTTTGTTGTATGAGGAAGTATTGCAGAAGGGCTAAGAAAAGACACTCAGGTGCCAGGCTTCCTGGCTCCACCGCTTACCGGCCGTGTGACCTTCATCAAGTTAACACACCTCTTCATGCTGCGCTTCAGGTTCCCCATCTGTTAAGTGGGCGTGGTAATGGTGTTTGCCGCCTAGGGTTGCTGTGGGAGGGAATGAGTTAATGCACATTCAATGCTCTTAGGAGGAGACCTGGTTCCATAGTTAAGTGCTCAGGCAAGGTCACAATAAGCTATTTTCCCCAAACACCTCCCTGCACTTGGTCTGTAGCAAAATCCCCTCAGCTCTGTGCTACTCAGAGAAGTAATAGGACATGAGGCTTCTGAAAACGGAGAGACATCCAAGCATCTATAGTGAGGACCTGGAGCAAGTCATCTTCCCTCTCCAAGCCTGTTTTCCATCTGTGAGTGGTGAAAATAATGGTGCATTCTTTTCTGGGTTGTTGGGAAGATTTCATAAATTAGCGTAGCCTAGCAGTGTGTCTGGCATATGGGGTGTACACAGCAGATGTTCATTTTCATCCCAGCACCCTGAACCCAGGTGAAGACAGTTAGAGCCTCTGCCTTGGGAACAGAGAGGGCGCCTTCACTGAGTCTTGCCATCAGCCCAGAGGGTTCAGCTTTGTAGCAGTGCAGACTTGAGTGGAGCCTCTGTCCTGCCCCACATGTAATCACTCTATGATCTTGGGAAGTTCTTTTACATCTCTGCACCTCAGGATACTCTTCTTCCAAATGGCGTCAGCACCTCTCTCCACGAGGCTAGAAAAGTATAACAGACGAGGAAGTAACTTAGAAAGCTTAATACACTGTAAAAGGCAGCGTAGTGTGGCTTCAGATCCTGACTGTGCCACTCACTTGCCTTGTATCCTTGGGACAAGTTGCCGAAGCTGCCTGTGCCATAGTTTCCCTCTCTGTAAAATGAGTAGACTAGTAGTTCCTAAACCATCAGGCTGTGCACATAATGAGTTAACATTCAAAACACATTGAAACAGTGCCTGGCACACGGTAAGTGCCATTAAGTGTTAGCTATTATTATTATTAATGAGCTACACAAAGGCTATTTATTATCATCACCAGATAGCTATTGAATAGACATTCCTCAGGAGTCTTGGCAGATTTTCTTAGGAAAGTGTTCCCTGGCCTCCCCTCCCTCAGCCCTTGGTGCTTATAAAAATCCTCAGCCAAGCACGGTGGCTCATGCCTGTAATCCCAGCACTTTGGGAGGCCAAGGTGGGTGGATCACAAAGTCAAGAGATTGAGACCATTCTGGCCAACATAGTGAAACGACATCTCTACTAAAAATACAAAAATTAGCTGGGCATGGTGGCACATGCCTGTAGTCCCAGCTACTTGGGAGGCTGAGGCAGGAGAATCGCTTGAACCCCGGAGGCAGAGGTTGCAGTAAGCTGAGATCGTGCCACTGCACTCAAGTCTGGTGACAGAGCAAGACTCCAACTCAAAAAACAAAACAAAACAAAACAAAAACCTCAAGAACTATAAAAATATGCTTACTTATTTTTCTCCCCCCCAATAGACTATACGTATCTTTTTTTTTTTTTTTAAGAATAAAGTTAAGGTTTTATAATTTGTGGAGGACAGTAGGCCCTGAATAGGCATTTGTTGAACTGAACCCTCGCTCTGTGCAGAAGGCTTCGTGACTGCCACCGAAAGGTTGACTAGCCATTTAAAGAGGCTGTAGGGGAAAGCTGCAAGCATGTTCCCAAGTCACTTGCACTAGACCAGGTGCCTCTTACTGCAGGAACCCACCTCCCTTGGAATTCCTGTTGACATCTGGCAGAGAACCATAGAATGTCCAAGATGGGGGACCCCTTAGAGACCAGCTACCACTTTTCTCACTGGACAGGTAGGAAGACTGAGGACTGGAGAAGGGAAGGGATGTGCCCAAAGCAAGGATGGTAGCCTGTGTCCCCTAATTCCCTGGGACTTCTCTAATGGGAAAAGCGGGCAGCATATATTCAGATAATTAGCTGTGATCAGCATGTGTGAGCAAACCCAGCCACACAGTAGCATGCTGTCATTCCAGCACCACTCTTGATCAGAAACCATCCTGAAACATGACTTATCTCCCTCTTGGGGTTCATCCAGTCCTTCCAGTTGGTCTAGATTTTCTTTGAAGTTAGGAACCATTATGTCTTTCACTCTCTACTTCCCTTTTATTAAAATACATTTTTTAAATTGTTTTAATTGTGATAAGATACGCATAACATAAAATTTATCTCCTTAAGCATTTAAAATGTACAGTTTGGTAGTGTGATGCAAAATTCACATTGTTGTACACCCAATCTACTGCACTTATCTCTCAAAACTGAAACTCTATACCCATTAAATAATTCCTCGTTTTCCCTTCCCCCAGCCCTTGGCAACCACCATTCTGCTTTCCATCTCTGTGAATTTGACTGCTGTAGGCATCTCATATAAATAGAGTCATACAGCATGTGTCTTTTTGTGACTGGCTTATTTCACTTAGCATAATGTCCTCAGGGTTCATCCATGCTGCAGCATGTGTCAGAATTGCCTTCCTTTCTAAGGCTGAATAATATTCCATTGTGTGTGTATATGTATGTGTCAGTGAACACTGGTTGATCCTGCCTTTTAGGCTATTATGAATAACAATGTTATGAATAAGGGTGTATAAATATCTCTTGAGGAGTTTATTTTCAGTGCTTTTGGATATCTATCCAGAAGTGCGATTGCTGGATCATATGGTAGTTCTATTTTTAATTTCTTGAGGACCTCCATACTGTTTTTCATAGCAACTGCACCATTTTACAATCCTACCAAGAACGTACAAGGGCGCCAATTTCTCCACATCTTCACCAACACTCGTTATTTTCTGAAGTTTTGATAACAGCCATCCTAATGAGTGTGAGGTAGTTTTGATTTGCATTTCGCTAATGATTTACTAATCATGTTGATCCTCTTTTCATGTGCCAATTGGCCATTTGTATATCATTTTTAGAGAAATGTCTATTCAAGTCCTTCGCCCATGTTTTAATCAGGTTGTTTGTTTTTTGTGGTTTGGCACATTTTTTATCATAAACCATTTTGAACTATGACTTTTCTCCCTCTGGAAATTTACCTGATCTCTACCATTGGTCCAGATTCTTCCTGAAGTCAGGAACTCTCATATCTTCTACTCCTTGGTGCCTCCACAAGAGAGGAATAGTATGTTTGGGAGACCAAGGTGGGTGAATCACGAGGTCAGGAGATGGAGACCATCCTGGCTAACACAGTGAAACCCCGTCTCTACTAAAAATACAAAAAACAAAATTAGCCAGGCGTGGTGACACGCACCTGTAGTCCCAGCTATTCGGGAGGCTGAGGTGGGAGAATGGCGTGAACCCAGGAGGCAGAGCTTGCAGTGAGCCGAGATCGTGCCACTGCACTCCAGCCTGGGTGACACAGCGAGGCTCCATCTCACAAAAAAAAAAAAAGAAAAGAAAAGTAAAAAAGGAAGGAATGGTATGGTACAGTGGAAAGAGCAGGGGCCTGGAGTCAAAAGCCCCCATGTTTGCACCCTGGCTCTGCTAGAACTACAAAGAAAGACACATCCAGTCACAAAGCCTCAGTTTTCTCTTCCGCAAAAATCAAGCTAATAACAGCAATAACAGCAATCTCATAGAAGTGTGGGACTTCAGCAAAGCAGTATAAGGAAAACAGGAAAACATTTCCTGTAGTGCCCGGCCCACGGTATGTCCTGAAAGCATTTGAATTTCCTTTCTGGTGTCTTCAGTAAGTGTATGTTGAATGTTGCACAGATGGCTGGCATGTGGGGATAATGGCCTGTTGGTATTTCATTGGAACTCAAGCCAAAACTAAGCAACACAACCAGACATTTTATTACATTCCAAAAATATTTACGGAGCATTGAATATTAAGAGTGATAATAATCATAATAGCAACTTTTATAACAATCGGGATCTTACCATTGTGCCAGACACTATGTTAGGGACATTAAATGTCTAACTTTTTTTTTTTTTTAGCCATTCTGAGTAAGTGTAATTAGGCTCATTTTACTTTGAGGAAGTTGAGGTTCAAATGTTAATGAACTGGCTGGCTAACATTACATGGTTAGTAAGTGGCAAAGACAGGTGGGATTCAAGCCCAAGCTCGCTTGACCCCAGGGGCCACATTTGCCTTGCATACTGGCTTGTCTCCCTCCCACGTGCTGGGCTGAGAAAAGGAAGCTGTGTGTATTACAGTCCCCGTCCCCAAATAGCTGTGGACTCATGGGGAAACAGACTGTGACCCAGAAACCGTCCCACCTGGCAGAATAAAGCTTGTGCTAGGAGAAGAATAATGAACATGGGAGAAAAAGAAAACTGATTCTTTCTGACGTGGGACATCAAAAGGAAGAAGGAACTTCCACACAAGGAGTTCTCATTCGTGACAGCACTGAATGTTCCCAGCAATCCCAGGAGGTGGTTATTTATTATTGAGTCTATTTTAGAACAGGAAAACCAGGACCAGAAAGGTGCAGTGACTTGCCTGAAGTCACACAGCTAGGAAATGACAATATCTGGATTAACCTTATTTTTATTTTTTTGTCTCCTCAGCATTCTTCGGCTTTTTGAACTCAGGAACATAACCACAGAGACTGCTGAGATATAACTTACAGCATTTTTAAAAATTTGATTTAAAAAAATAATTTCAACATTTATTATAGATTCAGAGGTATATGTGCAGGTTTGTTACCTGGATACATTGGGTGATTCTGAGGTTTGCGGTACAATTGATCCCATCACTCAGGTACTAAGCGTAGTGCTCAATAAGTAGTTTTTTAATCTTTGCCCCTGTTTCTTCCCTTTCACGCCCCCTGCCTCCTTCCTCCATCTAGTAGTCCCCAGTGTCTCTTATTGCCATTTTTATGTCCATGAGTACCCAATATTTAGCTCCCACTTTTTTTTTTTTTCCGAGACAGAGCTTTGGTCACATTGCCCAGGCTACAATGCAATGGTGCAATCTTGTCTCACTGCAACCTCTGCCTCCTGAGTTCAAGCGATTTTCCTGCATCAGCCTCCCGAGTACCTGGGTTTACAGGTGCCCGCCACCACCCCTGGTTAATTTGTCGTATTTTTAGTAGACATGGGGTTTCACCATATTGGCCAGGCTGGTCTCGAACTCCTGATCTCAGGTGATCCACCCACCTCAGCCTCCCAAAGTGCCAGGATTACAGGTGTGAGCCACCGCGCCCAGCCTAGCTCCCACTTATAAGTGAGAACATGTGGTATTTAGTTTTCTGTTCCTGTGTTAATTAGCTTAGGATAACGGCCTCCAGCTGCAACCGTATTACTGCAAAGGACATGATTTCCTTTTTATGGCTGCATAGTATTCCATGTGTATACGCACCACATTATTTTTTTATCCAGTCCACCATTGATGGGCACCCAGGTTGAGTCCATGTCTTTATATTGTGAATAGGGCAGCAATGAACATACGGTTGCATGTGTCTTTTTGGTAGAATGATTTATTTCCTTTTGGATGTATACCCAGTAATGGGATTGCTGGCTCTGAAGGATACATAATTTTCTTCAAGAAGAGGAGGCCAGGCCCGGCTGAGGGCAAAATGTGGAGAGAGAGACTGAGGGCTGGACCCTGCAGGGAACAGGTGCTGGCTGGTGGTGCCTAAGTGGTTTCCAGATCCAGGTGTAGGCAGAGATGAAGCAGGGGTGTGGTTTTCATTCTGTGCCAGGGAGCTCTCCTGGGGGATGGGGGCAGGCTCTGTCTCCTCCACTCTGAAGTCTCAGGCCCCCTGGTGGTGCCTGCAGCAGCTGTCCTTCATTACGCAGGACTATTGATCCCTGTAATCCTTTTTGCATGCCTCTCCCAACCCCCCACCGCTTCCCTCCTTGTCAGCACCGAAGTCCAGCACAAATTGAGCGGCAGCTGAATTGGCATGAGTTGATTAAAACTCCCAGTAATTATGGGCTCTTGATTGGCCTGGTTGTCCAAATCAATGTCTGCATTAATAGACAGGCTAGCTGGCCTAGTTGACAGATTGAGGCTGAGTGGCGAGAGGGGTGGGGGACTGAGGACTGGCAGAGCCTTTCCCACTCACTCATATGCCAGGAAGCACACCAGAGGTCTCCTGGGATGAGAAGAACCAAGCCCACTCAGTTTCTTATCAAAGGGATGGTTCATATTGAAGAATTCAGCAGCCCTTCCTCAGCCTGTGTGATCTTCAATAACCTTGCCTGTAAAATGAGTATATTGTATTTTAGAGGTCCTCTGAGTTTTGGGGGGATTAAAAAATATAGCATACTGGGAAACACCCAGCTCATGGCAGGTGCATAATAAATATGCATTTCATTTCCTTCCTTGCATCTTTCCCTACCTCTTTTTTCCAAGATGCTGTATCTAATCTGTATATCCAAGACTATGCCACAAGCAACCTCTCTGTCCCTAAAGCACCCAAGTCCTCTGATAACCCATTACAGGGCCCTTCCCACAAGATTCTCACAATCTCTGTATTAACCTAGCCAGTCTGAACCACTTGTGACACCACAGACAGGCCACCTCCATGCGGTTCAGGGAAAAGAGCACCTCATTTGGTCCCATAGTCAGGGGGCTTTCAATGGTGGGCTTAGTCAGCCTCTTGCTTGCTGTTTGACCTAAGGCAGCTCACCTGACCTCTCTGAGTTTCAGTTTCCTCATCGGAAAAGTAGGCATGGAAGAAATGCCTACCATCTCCCTGTATGCGGTTCCTTTACATTTCTCCCTGAATGTGTCCTATTTGGAGAAAGTAACAAGGTAACTACAACAGCAGTTAGCATTTTGTGAGCACCTGTCAGGTGTCAGGCACATGTCAGGTACATGACCTCCCAGGATCCTCTCACAAGTCTAGTGAGGAAGGAGTTACTTTTGCCAGTGTATAAACTGTGGAAACTGAGGCTCAGAAAAACTAGGGCACACATTGAGCAAGTGTCTCAGTCAGACTTCATTCACAGTTGTGTGTATTCTTTGTGACAGTGTACTCTGGCTTTCATATATGTTTAGTCTCGTTATTGTCACATTTCATTTAATCTTTACCACTTTGGGCATGGTGGCTCATACCTGTAATCCCAGGGCTTTGGGAGGCTGAGAGGGGAGGATCATTTGAGGTCAGGAGTTCAAGACCAGCCTGATCAACATGATAAGACTCCATATCTACACAAAATAAAAATAAAATTAGCCTAGTATGATGGCACATGCCTGTAGTCCCAGTTATTTGAGAGGCTGAGGCAAGAGGATCCCCTGAACCCAGGATTTCAAGGTGGTAGTGAGCTATGATTGCACCACTGCCTGCACTCCAGCCTGGGTGACATAGTAAGACCTTGTCTGTAAAAAATAATAACAATAAGTAAAAAATATTTACCATAAATTTTGAGGCATACTATTGTTGAGACGAGTACTATTTGTAGGAGGTAATACTGTTATTATGCTTGCTCTGGCCATGAGACTTAAAGAAATCAAATACTTACCTAGTCCTTGGAGGAGAACAAGGCATTGTTCATAGTCAGGCAGGTTTGGGGACATCCTGTAATGTCTTAAAATACATTCAATCAATTCCAAGGAAATTCTCCATTTTCCTCTTAAATACTTCAGAGCTAATTTTCCCCTTTTTACAATTCACAGTTGCTTTGATAAAAACTGAGCAGTTTTTATCTGAAAGCCTTCCCTGACTTCCTGCTGTCCAATGCCTCCATTGAAGGAGACTGAGGCTCAGAGTGTTCCCATCTGAAGGCTCTCAGACAATTAAAGACCTCAGCCGGGGCAGTGTGCAGTGGCTTATGTCTGTAATCGTAATCCCAGCACTTTGGGAGGCTGAGGCAGGTGGATCACCTGTGGTCAGGAGTTCGAGACCAGCCTGGCCTAGTGAAACTCCATCTCTACTAAAAATATATATATATATATATATGCTGGGCATGGTAGCACACACCTATAATTCCAGCTACTTGGGAGGCTGAGACAGGAGAATTGCTTGAACCCAGGAAGCGGAGGTTGCAGTGAGCTGAGATTGTGCCATTGCACTCCAGCCTGGGCAACAAGAGTGAAACTCCATCTCAAAAAGAAAAGAAAGCAACCAGAAATTTTTGGCTGGGTGCGGTGGCTCACGGCTGTAATCCTAGTACTTTGGGAGGCTGAGGTGGGCGGATCACCTGAGGTCAGGAATTCGAGACCAGCCTGACCAACATGGAGAAACCCCCGCCTCTACTAAAAATACAAAACTAGCCAGGCATGTTGGTGCATGCCTGTAATCCCAGCTACTCAGGACGCTGAGGCAGGAGAATTGATTGAACCTGGGAGGCGGAGGTTATGGTGAGCCGAGATTGCACCAATGCACTCCAGCCTGGGCAACAAGAGGGAAACTCCATCTAAAAAAAAAAAAAAAAAGAAGGCCACGGTCAGGCAGAACTGGAATCTAGCAATCTGGAGAGCCATTCACATGCATTTGTCCAGGGCCTGCTAGTGTTTGCCTGCCACCCCTATTTTGAGGATGATTTCATCATAATCCTTAGCTTCCAGAAGGAGAAACTGAGGCTCAGAGAAGCCAAGTGACCAGCTCAGGGTGGTATAACCAGTAAAAGGCTGGGTCTAAGTCTAGAGCTCCTTCCATTACCCCACCTGCCTTTCAGGCCCAAGTTTGTAGCAAAGAATGAAAATGCCACACTGATGTCACCCAGGACCCAGGTGGGGCAGGGCCCCACCTCTAGCGTCAGCAGGAAGTCCCCCAGGCTTATTTACCATATGATTCACTCAGGCCCTAGGACAAATTGTTCTGTTTTGCAAGTTGGTTGTTTTTCCTTCTCCTGCTCAGAACAGCTGGCCCACCTTCTAGACCTGGGGGTGGGATGGTAAAACAGCTCATTACAAATTTTGCACTCGGAGCAATTTGCATTCCATAATTAATGAACATTAAAATGCATAATTACAAACAGAAACAAATGGCTTGGTGGTGATGAAAAGTCGAACTAGGAAGCAGCAAAGAGCAGGTTAACGGTATGGAGGAAGAAGCGGGGGGTGGGGAGGAGCCCGGCAGGGCTAGCCTGTGGGAGGAACCTATGGTAATCCTCCAGGCATCCTCCTCTCCCTCCCTGCTAGGTCTTCCAAATCTCAAGGCTCAGAGACTTGCGCTCAGAGTCTTCCTATGAGTCCTCCCCTGAAATGGAGCAGAATGGGGGCTATGAGGCTCTGGAGCTGCACTCACCTGGGTTAGACTCCCCACTCTCTCACCTATTTACTGTACAACCTCAGCAAAGAAGCACGCTTTCATGTGATGGAGTCCTTATTAGGCTGACCCACCCCCTTTCTCAAGCCCCTGCCCAGACCCACAGAGCCTGCTTCCCCAGACTCCTTTTGTGGACTCTAGGAAAGTGCTTAGAAATAATTGGATTCACTAACTTCAGTAATCTCTTCAAAGTAGCAAACAAAATCACTTTATTCCTCTGCCAACAACCCTCCTAAGGCTTCCAGTTGCACTTAGAATAAACTCCAGGTGCCTTGTCATGGCTGAAGTCATGGGTCTTCAACTTTTCTGTATGAAGGATTATATAGTAAATATTTTAGGCTTTGCAGGTCATATGTAGTCTTTTTTTATCTCATGTTCTTTAAAAAAAAAACAAATGTAAAAGCCATTCTTAGCTCTAGGACTGTGCAAAAATAGGCTTTGGAGGAGTGGAAATATTTATTTTTCTGGCTAAATACAACGAAAAACCCTGGATGTCCTATATAAAACAAGCATAAGACTGAAAGGTGGAGCCTTGCAGACCAGCTGAAGACTTTGGGACCCAAAGAAAGACATGGTGGTCAGTTCCTCAGATTCTCTCTTTGCCTCATGTGTCCCATCTTTGGAGCTACAGGAGCCTGCAGCTCAGAAATGTCAATAGGCACATGTGAAGGAAAAAAAGCAAAACAAAACAAAACTGCTCTCACTAGCCAAAATACCAGGAAAAGGACAAACTAGCAAGACAGAAAAATGCTAGACAATAACTGCTCTACTCCAGCCAAACACCACAGAAAAGGAAAAAAAATTAAAATGAACCCATCCCTCCCCACGGGAGCAAAGGTTGAATGGGGTGGGGAGCCAGGACTTTAACCTCAATGATAGATAGCACCCCCACCCCCTGGCCTATTCAGCATCAGTGAAGAGCATGGCCTTCCACCCCTAATCCACAGTATTGAAGCACCTTCCCCCTTCCTGCTGGGTTGTTGTCAGGGAAGAACTAGTAGAAAGCCAGGACATTTGCCACGGACGAGCATTAATGGGGGGCCACCTTCCACCCAGTGTGGTGTTAGTGAAGATTAAGTAGGGAACAGTGACTAGACATACCCATCCAGTGACTACTACTCCCATCCAGGAAGAGATCCGTGAAGTCCTAGTGGGGAGGTAAATTCCCACCTTCACCCAGCTGAAAACAGGGGCATTTTCTTTGGGGTATCAGAGAAGGCCACATGGGAAACCTGGACTTCTTCTTTCCCTTGTCAGTAACAAGGCCACCACCTTCCCCTGCTGGATGAGTACCAGTAGAAGCCAGAGAAAATAGAAGGTGTGAAGGTCTACCTGGGTGCAGTGGCTCACACTTGTAATCCCAGCTACTCAGGAGGCTGAGGCTGGAGGATTGCTTAATCTCAGGAGTTTGAGGCTATAGTGAGCTATGATTGTGTCACTGCACTCCAACCTGGGTGATGGAGTGAGACCCTGTCTCTAAAATAAATAAATACATGTCAGTGAAAATGTTACCAGGGGTTCCTTGCTCCCAGAGCTCCCAAGATGGTGGCAGGCTGCTTCCAAAATGGCGGCGGGGCACTTCCAAGATGGCGGCAAGCCTCGTGTTCTCTGACCTGGGGTTCTTGGCCTCACAGATTCCAACGAATGGAATCTTAGGCCATGCGGTGAGTGTTATAGTTCTATTAGAAGCTGTGGGTCACGGAAGAGAACCGTGGAACCCAGTGACTAGTGTTCGACTTGATTAGGACGAACCCAGGCACTTAGCCGTGCAGGAACAATGGCAAGCCTTTAGCCCAATCGGGAGTGGCAATGGGTACCTCGCTGGATCAGGAGCACAGCGGACACCCTGCCGGATCCGGAGGGATGGAAGTCAGCAGCAGGTCTGCCACAGCAGCAAACAGCAGTGGTTGACGGCAAGTGAAAGCTCAGCTCGAGCCATAACAAAACAGGGAACAGAGTGAAATAGAGTGAAAACAGAGCTCCCACATAAAGGGAGGGGACCCAAAGTGGGTTGCCATTGCTGGCTTGAATGCCTGAGCCTTGTCCCTCCCACTGTGCTCTCAGGCAATAGATGATTAACTATTTCTTTACCTCCTGTTTTTGCCTAATTAGCATTTTAGTGAGCTCTCTGACTGGTCGGGTGTGGGCTAAGTTGCAAGCCCTGTGTTTAAAGGTGGATGCAGTCACCTTCCCAGCTAGGCTGAGGGATTCTTAGTCAGCCTAAGAAATCCAGCTAGTCCTGTCTTTCAAAAAGAGCCAAACTCTGTAAAATATTTGAAAATATTTATTCTGAACCAAATATGAGTGACCACAGCCCATGACAGAGCCCTCAGAAGATACTGAAAACATGTGACATGTGCCCAAGGTGGTCAGGAGCAGCTTGGTTTTACACATTTTAGAGAGGCAATTGGCAGGGGGTGAGGGTTGGGAGTTCCAGGCTGTAGGGATATAGGGATGTTCTAGTTAAGATAAAAATTGTGGAGACCAAAGTTCCTTTGATGTCTTTTAGTGGCTGTCCTTAAAGACAATAGATGACAAATGTTTCCTATTCAGATTTTAGTTAATCTCTTAAGGATTGGGAGGGTCTGAAAGAAAAAGATGTAGTTATGTTAATAGACATTCTTTACCGATGCAAAATTTTCCCTACACAGAACAGCTTTGCAGGGTCATTTAAAAATATGTCAAAGAAACATGTTTTGGGCTAAAATATTTTACCTTTTCTTCCTTGTCTCATGTTATGCCAGAGCCAGGTTGGAAATTAAGTCACAATATATAGGATTAAATAAACCCATCTAATGAGAATTTATGATTTGTAGGGCATGACTCTCCAGACCCTTCAGATAGTAATTTGGGCAAGATAAATAAATCAGAGTTGGTCCTCATTAATATAAATAAGATCTGGAGTTGAAACATAATAATATAATGTAATGCCAGAAATGTTCAGGTCACATTAAATGTAAATAATTTCTGTTTTAGAAATTATTTATTATTTTTTTGTGAAACAGCATTTTGCTTTGTCGTCTAGGCTGGAGTACAGTGGCACAACCACAGCTCGCTGCAGCCTCAACTTCTTAGGCTCAAGCGACCTTCCCACCTCAGCATCCCAAGTAGCTGGGACTACAAGCACTTGCCACTAGGATAATTTTTTAAAATTTTGTAAAGATAGGATCTTACTATGTTGCCCAGGCCAGTGTCAAACTCCTGGCCTTAAGTGATCATCCTGCCTCAGCCTCCCAGTGTGCTGGGATTACGGGCATGAGCCACAGTGCCCAGCCGCAAATAGTTTGAATACCAATATTAAAAGGCATAAACTAGTGGAGTGAGTTTAAAAGCATGACCTAGTTATATACTGTCTGCAAGAAATTCACATTACATATAATGATATAGACAGATTGAAAGTAAATGGATGGAAAAAGATGCATGCAAATGAAGCAAAAGTGAGAGTAGCTATATTAATAACAGATAAAGTAGGCCTTCCAAATAATTACCACAGAGGGGAATCAAATAATGATAAAAGATCATTTACCATGAAGACATAGAAATCCTAAATGTTTATGCATCAAACAACAGAACTGCAAAATGTGTGTTTTTTCTTTTCAGTTCTAACAGAACTGAAAGAAAAAATAGACAATTCTACAATGATGGTTGGATACTTCAATACCCCTTTCCAAAACTGATAGAAGAACTAGACAGGAGTTTAGCAACAATATAGAAGAACTCAATAACACCATTAACAAAAAAGATGTAGTTAACATTTATAGAACCTTATGCCCAACAAAAATAGAATATATATTATTTTCAAGTGCCTACAGGACACATAAAGACAAGACTATATCCTGGACCATAAAAAAGCCTCATAAATTTTAAGATTCAAATTGTATGGAGTGTGTTCTCTGACCACAATAGAATCAAACAAGAAAGCAATAACAGAGCAATAACAGCTGCCTTCAGCAGCTGTGGACTGCTGTAGCAAAATAACATAAATTGGGTGCTTTGAACAATAGACGTATTTCTAACAGTTCTGGAGGCTGAAGTCTAAGATTGAGGTGCTGGCTATTTCCGTTTTTTGGCAACATTCTCTTTTCCTTGCTTGCCTTCTTTCTGTGTCCTCATATGTTAGAGAGGAAGGGAGCTCTGGTCTCCCATCCTCTTCTTGTGAGGTACTAATCCTATTTATGAGGGCTTAACTCTTATGACCTAATCATCTCCCCAAGGCTTCAACTGCAAATATCATCACTTTGCAGGTTGGTTAGGATTTCAACATACAAATTTTTGGGGGGACATAAACCTTCAACTCATAACAGAGATAACAGAAAAATCTTCAAATCCTTAGAAAGTAAACAACACATTGCTGAATAATCAATGGGTCAAAGAGGAAGTCTCAAGGGAAATTAAAAAATGGACTGAACTAGATGAAATAAAAATACAATGTATCAAATTGTGTGGCGACACAGCTGAAGTCATGATTCATCCTTTTAACATATCTGTGTCTTTATATTCAATGAGAAGGAAATGTATAGCCCTAAATGTATACATTAGAAAAAAGGAAGTTACATATCAATAATCTAAGCTCCTACCTCAAGAAACTAGAGAAAAAAAGAGCAAAATAAATCCACAGGAAGCCGAAGGAAGGAAATCAATGTGATAGAAAACAGAAAAACAACGGCCGGGCGCGGTGGCTCAAGCCTGTAATCCCAGCACTTTGGGAGGCCGAGACGGGTGGATCACGAGGTCAGGAGATCGAGACCATCCTGGCTAACACGGTGAAACCCCGTCTCTACTAAAAAAATACAAAAAAATAGCCGGGCGAGGTGGTGGGCGCCTGTAGTCCCAGCTACTTGGGAGGCTGAGGCAGGAGAATGGCGTGAACCCGGGAGGCGGAGCTTGCAGTGAGCTGAGATCCGGCCACTGCACTCCAGCCTGGGCGACAGAGCGAGACTCCGACTCAAAAAAAAAAAAAAAAAACAGAAAAACAGCAAAGTCAATGAAACAAAAAACTGATTATATGAAAATGACAATAAAACTAAACAAACGTAAGTAAGACTGAAAAGGAAGAGAGGAGAGAAAATAAATTACCAATATCTGAAACAGGTGATATTACCACAGACCTTGTGTAAATCAAAAGGATAATAAGGGAATGCTACAAATAATTTTACACACATAAACTTGACGAGTTAGGTGAAATGGACCAATTTCTTAAAAACACAAACTACCACAATTTGCCAATATGAAACAGATAATTTGGAAAGCCGTATAACAATTAAGGAAATTTATTTTGTCACTTTAGACTCCTCCTCCCCTCAGCTCCAAATCCCCGTCCTGGATAGTTTCACTGGAGAAATATACCAAATGTTTAAAGAAGAATTAACATCAATTCTAAAAAAAACAAACAAAACAAAACAAACAAAAAAAACTTCCAGAAAATTAAAGGAGAATACTTCCCAAATCATTTTAAGACATTAGCATTATCTTGATAATAAAAGCAGACAAAGACAGTTCAAAAACAGAAAACTACAAAGACCAATAGCCCTCATGCATATACCACAGTTATAAAAATCCTTAACAAAATATTAGCAAATAGGACTCAACAATACATAAAAGATAACTATACACAGTGACTAAGTGGGGTTTATTACAGGGATGCGAGATTGGTTTCCTATTTGAAAATCTATCAGTATATTATAATTGTCAGGATCTCATCCCCTGTGACTTGCACATACAAGCCCAGATGGCCTGAAGTAACTGAAGAATCACAAAAGAAGTGCAAATGCCCTTCCTCGCCTTAACCGATGACATTCCACCACAAAAGAGGTGAAAATGGCCAGTCCTTACCGTGATGATATTATGTTGTGAAATTCCTTTTCCTGGCTCATCCTGGCTCAAAAAGCTCCCCCACTGAGCACCTTGTAACCCCCACTCCTGCCCGCCAGAGAACAACCCCCCTTTGACTGTAATTTTCCTTTACCTACCCAAATCCTATAAAATGGCCTCACCCTTATCTCCCTTCGCTGACTCTCTTTTCAGACTCAACCCACCTGCACCCGGGTGAAATAAACAGCCATGTTGCTCACACAAAGGCTGTTTGGTGGTCTCTTCACGTGGAGGCCCATGACAATAATCACAGGCAGAAGAAGAAAAATCACATCGTCATGTCAATGGATACAAGAAAAGCATTTGACAAAATTCCACACCAAAATGATTTTTAAAACTTCCAAAAAAAATAATAGAGGAGAACTTACTCAACTTGATGAAGAACATCAATAAAAGAGATACAGCTGACATATTTGTGGTGAAAGACTTAATACTTTCTCCAAAAGGTCAGAGACAAGAAAAGGAGATTCACTCTGCCCACTGTTATTCAACATCATGTGGGAAGTTCTGGCCAGTGCAATAACAGGAAAAAAAAAAAAAAAATCAAAAAAGGAAGAAGGCATTCAGATAAGAAAGGAAGAAATAAGACTATAAGACTGACCCATTGGCAGATCACATGATTTTTTTACATAGAAAATCTCAAGGAATCTACAAAAGAAATTTCTAGAAGTAATTAGTAAGCTTGGCAAGGTCTCAGAATACAAGAAAAATATACAACATAAATTGTATTCCCGTATACTAGCAATGAACACGCGAACGTTTGAAATAAAAAATACAATACCATTTGCAATTTCTGAAACATAACAAAATATTCGATGTGAATCTGACAAAATATATAAAAAATACAATATAATTTGCAATCCCTAAAAGGTAATCAAATACTCAGATGCAAATCTGACAAAATATGCATGGGTTATGTTTAGCTTTAGCAAAACTTTAAAATACTGGTGAAAGAAATCAAAGAAGATCTAATCACATGGGAAGACATACTGTATTCATGAATTGGATGGCACAACATAATAAAGATGCCCACATGCCTCGAATTGATATAAAGGTTTAATATAATTCGTATCAAAACCTCAGCATGATTTTTATAAGTATAGACAAGATTTTTCTGGAATTTAAATGAAAGGCAGAGGAATTATAATGGCCAAAACTTCTTTTGAAAAAGAAGACTAAAGTGGAATAAGTCTGTCTATCCTATTTTTAGGCTAACTTTATGCTTCTTTCACTCCATCCTCATTAACTTTTTATCGTATTATACTTTTATCTTTATTCATATTTTTTTTACTCTACAAAATAATCATTTTGTTTGTTTACTTGTTAATTATTTGTCTCTTCTCTAGAATGTAAATTCTATGAGAGAAAGGTCTTGTCTGTCTTGTTTACTACTACATTTTTGGCACCTAAAACATTTCCTTAGCACTGAGTAGGTTGGTGTTTGGTGAGTATTTGTTAAATGATCTAAAGAAGGACTTAGACATATGGAAAAGAAAAAAATCAGCTAATAGTTTCAGTTACCTTTATTTATATTTTTATTTTTATATATTTAGAGGGTACAAGCCGGTCTCTTTCATGCTTACACTGTGTAGTGGTGAAGTTTGAGCTTTTATTATACCCATCACCTGAATAGTGAACGTTGTACCCAATCAGTACTTTGTCAATCCTCACACTCTTCCCACCCTTCCATTCTCCCAACTTTTGTAGTTTCCAGTGTCTGTCATTGCACTCTCTACGTGCAGGTGTACCCATTGTTTAGCTCCCACTTATAAGTGAGAACATGTCATATTGGACTTTCTGTTTCTGAGTTATTTCACTTATGATAATGGCCTCCAGTTCTATCCATGTTCCTGCAAAAGACATGATTTCATTCTTTTTTATGCCCTAGTAGTATTCCATGGTATGTCTGTGGGTGGGTGGGGAGAAGGGAGGGGTAGGAGTGTATACCACATTTTCTTTATTCAATCAACTCTTGATAGACACTCAGGTTAATTCCATATTTTTGCTATTATGAAATAACACTCATGTTATTATTGTTGCAGTAAACATATGAATGCAGGTTTTCTTCTTTGGTTTTTTTTTTTTTTTTTTTGAAACAAGGTCTCTGTCGCCCAGGCTGGAGTGCAGTAGCATGATCTCGGCTCACTGTGACTTCCACCTCCTGGGTTCAAGTGATTCTCCCACCTCAACCTCCTGAGTGGCTGGGAGTATAGGCATGTGCCACCATGCCTGGCTAATTTTTGTACTTTTAGTAGAGACAAGGTCTCACCATGTTGGCCAGGCTGGTCTCGAACTCCTGGCCTCAAGTGATCCACCTGCCTAGGCCTCCCAAAGTGCTGGGATTACAGGCATGAGCCACCGTGACCGGCCTAATGTAATGATTTTTTCTCTTTGAGTTTATACCCAATAGTGGGATTGCTGGATTGAACGGTAGTTCTATTTTTAGTTCTTTTAAAAAACCTCCATACTGTCTTCCTTAAAGGTTGTACTAATTTACATTCCTACCAACAGTTTATAAGTGTTCCCTTTTCTCCGCAGCCTCACCAGCATCTGTTGTTTTTTGACTTTTGAATAGTAGCCATTCTGACAGGTGTGAAATGGTATCTCACTATGGTTTTGATGTGGATCTCTTTGCTGATTAGTAATGTTGAACGTTTTTTCATGTTTGTGGGCCACTGGCATGTCTTCTTTTAAGAAGTGTCTGTTTATGTCTTTTGCCCACTTTTTAGTGGTGTTATTTGTTGTTACTTGTTGAATTGTTTAAGTTCCTTTTGGACTCTGGACATGTGACCTTTGTCGGGTGCACGATCTGTGAATATTTTCTCCCATTCTGTAGGTTGTTTGTTTACTCTGTAGATGGTTTCTTTTGCTGTGTAGATGCTCTTTAGTTTAATTAGATCCAAGGACTTAGTCACAAATTATTTCCCAAGGCCAATGTCCAAAATGGTGTTTTCTAGGTTTTCTTCTAGGATTTTTATAGTTTCAGGTCTTAATCCATTTTGAGGTTTTTAAAAAATATATGACGAGAAATATGAGTCCAGTTTCATTCTTCTGTGTATGGCTATCCAATTTTTCAGTACCATTTATTCATTAGTGATATGATTTGGATTTGTGTTCCCACCCAAATTTCATGTTGAATTGTAATCCCCAGTATTGGAGGAGGGGTTTGGTAGGAGGTGATTGTATCATGGGGGCAGATTTTCCCCTTGCTGTTCTTGCAATAGTGAGTTCTCATGAGATCTGGTTGTTTAAAAGTGTGTAACACCTCTCATTTTGCTCTCTTCCTCCTGCTCCAGCAATGTGAAGACGTGCCTCTTTCCTCTTCGCCTTCCTTCATGATTTTAAGTTTCCTGAGACCTCCCCAGCCATGCTTCCTATACAGCCTCTGGAACCATGAGCCAATTAAACCTCTTTTATTTATAAATTACCCAGTCTCAGGTATTTCTTTTTTTTTTTTTTTTTTTTTGAGACTGAGTCTGGCTATGTCGCCCAGGCTGGAGTGCAGTGGCCGGATCTCAGCTCACTGCAAGCTCCGCCTCCCGGGTTTACGCCATTCTCCTGCCTCAGCCTCCGGAGTAGCTGGGACCACAGGCGCCCGCCACCTCGCCCGGCTAGTTTTTTGTATTTTTTAGTAGAGACGGGGTTTCACCGTGTTAGCCAGGATGGTCTCGATCTCCTGACCTTGTGATCCGCCCGTCTCGGCCTCCCAAAGTGCTGGGATTACAGGCTTGAGCCACCGCGCCCGGCCTCAGGTATTTCTTTATAGCAGTATGATAATGGACTAATACAACTGGAGTATCATTTTACCAGTGTATATTTTTGTTGACTTTGTCAAAGATCATTTGGTTGCAGGTATGTGGCTTTATTTCTGGGTTCTCCATTCTATTCCATTGATCTAGGTGCCTGTTTTTATACCAATACCATGGTTTTGTGGTTACTATGCCTTGTACTAAAATTTGAAGTCAGATAATATGATTTTCTAGCTTTGTTTATTTTGCTTGAGATTGCTTTGGTTATTTGGGTTCTGTTCTGGTTACATATGAATTTTAGGATTTTTTTTCTGATGCTTTGAAAAATGATGTTGGTAATTTGATAGGGATTGGATTGAATCTGCAGATTGCTTTGGGCAATATAATCCTTTTAACAATATTGGTTTTCCAATTCATGAGCATGGGATGTTTCTCCATGTATTTATGTCATCTACAATTTATTTCATCAGTGTTTTGTTATTATTTTTATAGAGATCTTTCACCTCCTCGTTAAATATATTCCTAGGTATTTTATTTTACTTTTGTAGCTATTGTAAACGAATTGCTTTCTTAATTTGGTTCTCAGCTTAGGTTTTTTTTTGGTTTATAGAAATGCTACTGATTTCTGCATGTTATTTTTTATCTTGAACTTGATAGAGTCTTTAGGGATTTTTAGATATAAGACACAGCAAACAGGGATAATTTGACTTCTTCTTTTCCAACTTGGATAACTTTTATTTTTTCTCTGTCCTGACTTCTCTGATGAGAACTTCCAGTGCTATGTTGAATAAGAGTGTTGAAAGGGGACGTCTTTGTCTTGTTCTAATTCTTAGAGGAAATGCTTCCTCCCCCTCCGCATAAGGTATCGGCTGTGGGTCATGGCCTTTACTATGTTGAGGTGTGAATCTTAAATACTTACTCTGTTGAGGATATGTTTTTATCATCAAAGGATGTTTAATTTTATTGAATGCTTTTTTTCCTGCATCTATGGAGATTATTGTATGGCTTTTGTCCTGAATTCTGTTTATGTGATGTATCACGTTTATTGATTTGGATATTCGAATCTTCATTACATCAAAGGGATAAATTTCACCTGATCATGGTGTGCTGTTGGATTTGATTTGCTAGTATTTTTTTGGGGGGGAGACGGAGTCTCGCTCTGTTACCCAGGCTGAAGTGCAGTGGCATGACCTTGACTCACTGCAACCTCCGCCTCCCGTGTTCAAGCAATTCTCCTGCCTCGGCCTACCGAGTAGCTGGGACTACAGGTGTGCGCCACCATACCCAGCTAATTTTTTTGTATTTTTAGTAGAGACAGGGTTTCGCCATGCTGACCAGGCTGGTCTCAAACTCCTGACCTCGTGATCTGCCCGCCTTGGCCTCCCAAAGTGCTGAAATTACAGGCGTGAGCCACCATGTCCGGCCTTTTGCTAGTATTTTGTTAAGCAAAATACTGACATCTATATTCATCAGGGATATTAGTGTATAGTTTTCTTTTTTGTTGTCGTTATTTCCTTGTATGGTTTTGGTATCAGGGAGATACTGGCCTGATAGAATGAGTTAGAGATAATTTCCTCTTCCTCATTTTTTTGGAATCGTTTCAGGAAGATTGGTGTTAGTTCTCTTTGGATGTTTGGTAGAAGTTGGCTGTGAATTCATCCAGTCCTTGGCTTTTTCTGTTGTTGTTGAGAGATATTTTTTATTATCGATTCAGTCTCACTACTCATTATTGGTCTGTTCAGGAGTTCTGTTTCTTCCTGGTTCAATCT
The DNA here is from genome assembly GCF_049350105.2 of Macaca mulatta. Lineage (NCBI taxonomy): Eukaryota > Metazoa > Chordata > Mammalia > Primates > Cercopithecidae > Macaca > Macaca mulatta. Next base: position 41,467,242 of record NC_133420.1, read on the forward strand.
CCATAGGTTTTGTGTTGTCAGGAATATATTCATTTTTTCTAAGTTCTCTAGTTTGTGAACATAATAGCCTTCATAATAGTCTCTGATGATCTTTTGTATTTCCATGGCATCAGTTGTAGTGTCTCTTTTTACATTTCTAGTTGTATTTATTTGAGACTTCTCTCTTTTCTTGCTAGTGGCTTATCAATTTTTATCATTTCAAAACGTTATTTTTTCATTTCATTGCTTTTTGGGTCTATTTCGTTTATTTCTGCTCTGATCTTTGTTATGTCTTTTGTCCTGCTTACTTTGGGTGTGGTTTGTTCTTGTATTTCTAGTTCTTTTTTTCTTTTCTTTTCTTTTTTCTTTCTTTCTTTCTTTTTTTTTTTTTTTTGAGACAGAGTTTCGCTCTTGTTGCCCAGGCTGGAGTGCAATGCTACAATCTTGGCTCACTGCAACCTCTGCCTCCCAGGTTCAAGAGATTCTCCTGCCCCACCCTCCCAAGTAGCTGGGATTACAGGCATGCACCACCACACCCGGCTAATTTTGTATTTTTAGTAGAGATGGGGTTTCTCCATGTTGCTCAGGCTGGTCTTGAACTCCCGACCTCAGGTGATCCGCCCACCTTGGCCTTCCAAAGTGCTGGGATTACAGGCGTGAGCCACCGCTCCCGGCCGTATTTCTAGTTTTTTCAGGTGTCATGTTAGGTTGTTAATTTGTGATAATTTTTTGATGTAGGCATTTAATGCTATAAACTTTTCTCTTAGCACTGATTTTGCTAAATAATACACATTTTGAGATACTGTGTTTTCGATTTCGTACAGTTGTTAGTTGAGGTTGTGGTGAAGTTAAGCTGGGACCTTGAACACAGAGTGAGCCAGTCTTCACACCTGATGGTGGCAGCAGTGGGGTGAGTGTGCCTGTTTTTAAGCCCCAAAGCAGCTTACTCTAGCTTCAGTGTTAGTAGGTTTTTGAGGGCTAATTCTTGGGCCATTAGTTGGCTTGCTTAGAAGCTAGTAGTGGGAGCAGTGGGCCCAATGTATGGATAGACTTTGGGGCCCCTGGGAAGCTGGTGTAGTGTGGCTGATGGCAGTAATGGTGGTTAGAGCCACCCACTGGGACTCAAGAAACCCATGTTGGTCTCGCTGGGAGATGTGATGAGTTGGGCGGGCTGGTCCCTAGTCTCGCAGTCACCCACAGCAGGATGGTGGGTATTGTCCTGAGTGTGCTTAGGAGAATGTAGTCTACCCTGTCACTCTCCTAGCAGGGTGGTGGCTGCAGCCATGTTACCTCAAACTCGGCCCCAAGGCTGGGGCACAGTCCAGCGTTAAATGCTCAGCATGGTGCCAGCTGTGGGCTGTGACCAGAAAGGTGAGCCGTATTGACAAGAAACTGTGGTGAGTGTGGCCCACTTGAGTCTTGGTCTCACAGCAGCCCCTTGCAGGGCTGTGGCTATTGTCCTAGATGTGCATCGGATAGCCTGGTCTCCCTGTCCCTCCTTGACTGGGTAGCAGCTGCAGCCACATCAACCCAAACTCACGCCAATGGTAGGGTGCAGCTCAGCATTAAACTGTCAAAAATGGTGCTTTGGGCCTGATACCAGAGAAGGCAGAGTTCATCCCAGGCAAGCAATGTGGGCGAAAAGCTGTGAGAAGTACAGTCCATCCATGTCTCAGTCTCAATAGCAGCCTGCAGCAGGGCAGTAAGGAGCTTCCTGGGGATGTGTGGGAGCACCCAGTCTTCCCTCTCCCTCTTTAGAACAGTGCAGCAGCAGCCATATCTGCAGATTCTCAGTATCTTGGCTCTCAAAATAGTGCCCAGCTGTGTCTACTCCAGGTTCAGATGCCTGTGGGATTTTATGTGGGTGCTCATTCTGTAGCAATTGTTTTATGCAACCGTTAGGCACTTCATATGTCAGGCCAAAGGCCCCAGTAGGTTGAGGGTTTCCCCACAGCCAAGGTGTAAAACCCCATTTTGGAGCCCTGGGGGGTTCTCTCTTACTGTTACCCCACATCCAGGAGCCCATTCCAGCTCTCAGTTGGTTTCTGACTAGGCAAACTGCCTCAAAGTCTCTATTTACTTACTCCTGGTGCTTCTCATTTCTTCTCTGATGAATCTTAGCATTCTCTTCTAGACGATCTGTTTGAAATGTGTGTATCTACTTATTATTCTGGTTCCTCTCCATGGAGGAGGTACATCCTACCTGTATCTAGTCAGACATCGTGATTCTTCCCAACTAAGCTAGGATTTCTTTTGGGGTTTCGGTTAATTTATAACTTGTTTATATATCCCCATACATTTAGTCTTCATTTATTAGGCATCTATTATGTACCAGCTCTAAAGCCAGATATTTCAGAAGTGTTTTCTCATACAATCTTCAGAAGTGCCTCCAAGAGAGACATTATTTGCATTTTACAGATGAGGAACCTGAGGCTGTCTCTGAGGTGAGGCATCCTGCTTATATGCTCAGTGTCACAAATCTTTCATTGGAATTCAGGCCTGACTTTAGTCCTCATATCCAAACTGGCTCCTCCACTTACAGAAAGAAAACAGGCCAAAATAGTTTCAAGGACTTGTCCAAGGTCACGAGGCAAGCAAGCGGCAGTGCCTGGTAATGAATTCTAGTCTTCCTCTTCCAGTACATTAGATGTCTCTTTTCTCTTCTTGTAGGAGCTTCCTTCCTACAGGGTTCCCTTCCTACAAGAGGAGAAAAGACTAAAATCTCCCGGTTTCAGTATTCCATAGTCACTCACATTTGCGGAGTTTTTATTTTCCCAAACACATTTTACCATACTTCTTTATGAGTGTTCTATAACTAACTAGTTCTCTGACAGATATGTATATTTATCTCTCAAACCAGATTCTAAGCTCTTTACAAATACCTATAACAGCAGAACTACTTGCTGATTACTGCATACATTTATCTGCATACATTTATCTCACTGTATTAGTTAGCTATTGCTGTGTAACAAATTATCTCAAAAATCAAGTCACTTAAAACAAAAAGTATTTATTATCCCACAGAATTGTTAAGGGTCAGAAATTCAAGAGCAGCTTAGATGTGTGGTTCTGGCCCACCCCTACAAAGTCTCAGTCAGAATGTCAGCTGGGGTTGCCAATATCTGAACAAGCTTGGATTGGGGCGGGATAGTTTATTTGCAGGCTCACTCATGTTTTGCTGGCAGGCCCCAGCCTTACTGGCTGTTGGCCAGAGGCTTTACTTCTTTGCCACACGAGACTCTCCATAGGGCTGCTGAAAACATGGCAGCTTGCTTTCACTAGAGCAAGTGATGAGAGAGAGCGAGAGACAGACAGAGGGAGAGAAAGATCTCTCTTATGATCTACCTTTAGAAGCCACATACCTCCTCTTCTGCCACATACGATTGGTCACATAGACCAATTCTGGTGCAGTGTAGGAGGGGATTACACGAGTCTTAATACCAGAAGGCAGGAATCACTGGGAACCATCTTTGAAGCTGGTGACCATACTATTTACCCATCACAGTAATCACGTGAAGATAGGAGACTTTATGTCACTGCCTGAAGGTTATATAACTTATAAGAGTAATGTGGATTCAGATCCAAAGTTAATATACAGACACACTAAATGTCATTTCTGGCACTCCACCTATTCATTCAGCAAATAACAGGTACCAACTATATGCCAGATGGCTTAGGTAAAGCCACATGGTCCATACTATTATAACATTTACCTTTTGGTGGAGGAGACAGATAATAAGCAAAAAGCTAATTAAACACTAATAATATACAGATAATCTCAAACGATGGCTAGATCTCATCTGCCCCTACTCATCCTCAAAGGTACAGGGCATGAAGTCCATGACAGAGGAAGGAATGATGGTAACTGGTAAACCCACTTCATGTACTTAGAAAGCCTTTCCCACAGGCATGGATCAAATCTTACCTTTAATTTGCTGTGTGATGTTGGTCAAGTCCCCTTACCTTCCTGACCCTCAGTTTCCCATCAGCAAATCATCTTGGGGAGAGAGACTATAGGATCTGCAAGTTTGCAAAATGCTTTAACCTGAAGGGAAGTGAGTGTAGTGGACAGAGAACACCAAGCTGGGGCAAGGGAAGCCTGGCTTCACGTTCTCCATTCATGTGCTGAGGAATATGGGGTGATGTCCTCTAACTTTCTGGGCCTCAGTTCTAAAGTAAGGAGGTTAGATGAGCTCTAAGCCCTGCCTTGTTCTATCTTCCTACAACTAGACGTCAGTCAGCCTGTAAATAACAGGACTTCCTACAGCTACACGTCAGTCAGCCAGTAAATGACAGGACTTCCTACAACTAGATGTCAGTCAGTCAGTAAATGACAGGACTTCCTACAACTAGATGTCAGTCAGTCAGTAAATGACAGGGTGGTGAAGTGCCTTGCCCATTAGGCAGTTAATAGCAACAAAGTTGGGAAGCCTGAGAAGCTCTGCCTCTGTCACCACCAAACTGTGTAACCCTCTCCTCAGCTTCCTCCTCTGCAAAATGGGAATCATGACGGTACCTACCTTGTCTGCTGCAAGAAATTGCCGCAAACTCGGTGCTTAAGATAATTATTAAGAAGTTTGTTCTCTGCCAGTGCTGGAGGCCAGAAATTCAAAATGAAGGTGCTGGCATTTGATTTCTGGTGGTGCTGCTTCTGGAGGCTCTAGAGGAGAATCCGTGCCTGGCCTCTTTCAGGTTGTGGTAGCAGCAGCATTGATTGGTTTGTGGCCACAATGCACCAATCTCTGTTCCACTCCCATGTCGCCTTCTCCTCTGTGTGTGTAATTTCTTTCTGCCTCTCTGTCATAAGAACATTTGTGATGGCATTTAGGCCAACCTGGAAAACCCAGGAGGGTGTCCTCAAGAGTTTTGACACAATCACATCAGCATAACCTTTACCATAGAAAGTCGCATTCATAGATTCCAAGTTGCAGGGCTTAGGACAGAGACATGCCTTGGGAACCATTATCAGCCTGCCACTCTACCTCATGTATTTGCTATAGGGATTAAATAAGTTAAAACAGGTAAAGCACTTAGATAAAACCTGTAGTTTAGTGAACACGTTTAAAAAACAAATGTGGTAGAGAATCATTGGGGGATGGGAAGAACTGAGACCATACCCTGCCCAGGTGTCTTCTGTAACCTGGTAGGAAGATCAGTCATTCTTTTCAGCATGCTCCACGAGTCTGCAAACAGACTGAAGCCAGGTCCCAGTACCCGCAAATGGCTCCAAATGACCTTGTGACCACGTGCCCTCTTGTCTGACGGTGAATGTTCAGAGACAAGCAGGGGCTTCCTCTGAGCTTGTATTAATATGTACAGCACTTGCCGGGTACAGCACTTGCCGGGCGCGGTGGCTCAAGCCTGTAATCCCAGCACTTTGGGAGGCCGAGACGGGCGGATCACGAGGTCAGGAGATCAAGACCATCCTGGCTAACACGGTGAAACCCGTCTCTACTAAAAAATACAAAAAACTAGCCAGAGGCTGAGGCAGGAGAATGGCGTAAACCCGGGAGGTGGAGCTTGCAGTGAACTGAGATTGTGCCACTGCACTCCAGCCCGGGCGACAGAGTGAGACTCCGTCTCAAAAAAAAAAAAAAAAAAAAAAAAAAAAAATTTGTACAGCACTTCACTCACATGGAAAATTGATTTTTTAAGCACAAAATGCAGCAGTTTTATAACCTTTCTGCAGCTTGACAAAGGCCATTTATAACCTACTTTCTCTGTCACTCTTCCTGGCGCCAGTCTCAAATGTCTTGAAGAACTCTTGCATGCATTTGTAATTATAGAATCTTCTCAGGCAAAATTTAATTTCCAAGAGGGCTGACCTTTTTTTTGTTGTTGTTATTGTGGTTTTTGTAAATTAATTTTTATGTGTATGTTTTATTATTGGTGTTGTTTAGGTGACGGCATGGGAAGCGGAGCAGGGAGTTGGACGGTGGGGGCTCACGGTGGGAAGGCATTTTAATCAGTGATGTCCGGTGATGGATGAGGAAGGCTGGGCTCTGGGTGTTAATCTTTGTGGACAAGAAATGCCAGCAGGAGGACTGAAATAAAAACCCAGTACCTCATTTTCTCTTCTGAAGGCAAGAGTGTTGGAACTACTTCTCCATCAGCTGGGATGGAGAAGATGAGCTCAGCCTCATCAAATGATAGAAAACTAAATTAAATCAATAGCCATCTGTCTCCACAGTATATGATTTTCCACTAAAGGAGCGCATAGCAGGTGCCAGACCCACTGACAAGAGCATTCTAGCTGAGGCCATTGAAGGTAGAACTCCCTGGAGTTTGCTTAGGGACCAGAGGATTATGGGGAGGGCTGTGCATATGGCCAAGCAGAGCACTTGGTTTTCTATAAAGGGAGGGCCTTGAATATCAGTTTACAGCAGATTCACATGTTTTAAGATTCATTTACTTATTTAAGCTGGGGAGTGATGCTATTTAGAATTAGCACTCTGTTGGCCATTTGGAGGATGGTTTTGAGAAGGCCTGACTGGAGTCCAGCAGACTGGCTAGGAGCCCTTTCCATGATGTTGTGAGTATGCAGGAATCTCACTTACGGCTCCAGGGACAAGGGTGGAGAAGAAGAGACAAATTCAAGACAGGAAGGAAGGCAATTCACATTTTATGAGTACCAAATTATGTGCCAAATTCTGAAGTAAGGGATGCACCCCCATGATCCACCTTAAGCTTCACCCGGGAGGCGGAGCTTGCAGTGAGCCCAGACCGAGCCACTGCACTCCAGCCTGGGTGACAGAGCGAGACTCCGCCTCAAAAAAAAAAAAAAAAAAAAAAAAAAGCTTCACATCTAATCTGTAGTTGTAGATATTGTGCCCATTTATTAGATGAGAACATTGAAGCTCAGAGACGGCAAGTAACTTCTCTGGGTCACATAGTGAGAAGAGGAAAAGCTGGAAATTAAACTCATACTGGTAGAGGCTTTTAAATATATATCTGGCAGCCTCCCCATGTGACTTTTCTAACAGTAGACCCTGTAGGGCAGTAACAGTAGAAACAATAATGCATATGATCCCAGCAATGTCAATATTAACAAGCAGCTGACATTTGCTATGCTGTTGCCGTGTGAGCCAGTGTTCTCAACACTTTCCTGACATTATCACTCTTCATTCTCACAATGCCATAAGAAGATAGTCACAAAAGTCCCATTTTACAGGTGGGCACGCTGAGGTTCAGAGAAGTAAAGGGACTTGTGGAACTTGTCACAAAGCTATTAACTGACCAAAGGAGACTGAAAACCTTTCTATCAATCCCTGACACATGTCTCTTCCAGGAGGGAGGAGAGGGCATGATGATGGGGCCTACAACCTCCCAAGCCATAACCACCCTGTTGCCCTCTCTCTGAGCAGTGCCCCGAGGAGCTGAAACCCATGAAGGATGGCTCCGGCTGCTACGACCACTCCAAAGGCATTGACTGCTCTGATGGTTTTAATGGCGGCTGTGAGCAGCTGTGCCTGCAACAGACGCTGCCTCTGCCCTACGATGCCACTTCAAGCACCATCTTCATGTTCTGCGGGTGAGTCTGTGTCCCCAAGGCCCAGGCGCCCCATTTACAGAAGTGAGGGATGCATGAGAAAATGATCAGACACTACAACTCAGCAAGGCTGAACTTTGACGTTCGATAGAATGACCTTTCTGCCTCTCCTGTTTTAGCCCAAGAACCAAAAGCCAAAATTATAACCTTCTGTTGGGTGGTTATAAATTATAACCTTCTTAAAAAAGAAAAAAATGAGAAAAATAAATATTGGGTTAATAAATATAACCCATGCCCAGGCCTCATCCTAGAGCCAGGAGCTTTTTCCTACTGAAGCCTCCTGCCCTTCTGAATCTACCTGTATGGCCCTAGTCAGTGCAGTTTGGAGACAAAAGCAGACGTCTTGAAGGTGGTCACAAAGGTTTCAGGTTTGGTGCATAAAAGCACAGGCTAAGCCCAGGCTTCAAGCTCAGTTTCAGCAGGAATGTAACAGTGTGAGTGCAGTGTTCAGCCTTTCTGTGTCTTCATGTCCATATCTGTAAGGACAATTAATTGGAGGAGGGAAAGGCTAAAGGAAACAATGTAGGTAAAGCTTGCAGGGCAGTGCTGGCTCTCGAAGGACTCAAGCTGAGTTTTGAAATAAGTTTGAGGCTAAAAGGGGAACATGCTGGGACTAACTTGCTGAGTGACCTCCGACAAGTCATGTTCTCTGTCTGGGCCACAGTGTGACCATCTGTGAAAAGAGATCTTTGGGGAAGGATGGCTGACATTTCTTCCAGCTTACCTTGCTTTCCATTTGAAGACTGCAATGGCCATTACCTCTGCTTTTGACAGCACCTTGCATAGCATTTGGTCCTCAGTAATCACTCAAGAAAATAGACTTTTTTCTTCTCTCCATTCCCTTTCTGATTATGTCTTAGTATTAGAATATTAGCTTATCTTTTGACATTCTGTGACTCAGAAAAATAATCTTGTACTCGTGAAAGAAGTACATTTAATGCTCTCTTTACTAAGAGAGAAAAGCAGAACGGGACATTTAACAACGTTTTCAGTCCTATGTTTCACAAATAGGGGGTGAGCGTGGGCATGGGTTTAATTTCAGTTTACCAGAAAAATTAATTTAACTTGTATGATTCTAGTGCGTAGAGTCCAGTTTTTCTTCGAGGGCTTGTTTCAAGGTCTCCTTTCCTGCCCTAGTTGCACTTAGGGCTGCTGGTGCCTTTGTGCAGGTATAGAAGCAGCTCACTGGAGGCCCTAGATATGTATCAGTAAAATAAATAAGAAATAAATTAGGGTATGCAGACCTGAATTTATAGCGATCTCTCCTCAGCTTAAGTGACTGCAGGGCAATGTTGAGTAAATTATGCATGGCTTTAGATCTTCAGGCTGCATACAGAATCAGCCATGTTCTTGTCATTGTTATTTTTCTCTCTCTGTGTTTGGGATGGGGTGGGGGCTGTTCTGTGGCAAATAACAACAGTAACAGCAGCAGGAGCAGCAATAATGGATTTTGACATCAGAAACTATTACCACCTTCCATCCACAGCACACTACAGGGAACCGTGGATTCAAAAGACACGAATTCTAATCCTAGCTCTGCCACTCTCTTAGGCATAAGGCAAGCCTTTCAGGACGCCTGACCTTCCATTGTCTCATCTGTAAAATTTTTATACCTACTTTAATGTAATGATAATTCTGAAGAGTGAAAGTATTTCATATTTGTTACCCTCTGAAGGTTAAGAAACATGCCTAAGGTCATATGACTAGTGATGTGGCTCAATATCTCCTTGCTGTGTGACCTTGAGCAAGTTAATTAATGTCTCTGTGCCTCAGTTTTCTCATCTGTAAAACAGGGATAATAGTAATATCTGTCTATAGAGATGTTATAAGGACTAAATATATTACCATTTACATTAATATTTGTGAAATGCTTTGGAACAATGTCCTGCACAGAGTTAACAATGTATGTGTTTGTTAAATAAATTAACTTAAATGATTCTAATAACATTTGCTAGTGACCTGATGCACTAGACAGGACTAATCAATGGGCAAAAACTGGAAGCTTTCCCTTTGAAAACTGGCACAAGATGCCCTCTCTCACCACTCCTATTCAACATAGTGTTAGAAGTTCTGGCTAGGGCAATCAGGCAGGAGAAAGAAATCAAGGGTATTCAGTTAGGAAAAGAAGAAGTCAAATTGTCCCTCTTTGCAGATGACATGATTGTATATTTAGAAAACTCCATCGTCTCAGCCCAAAATCTCCTTAAGCTGATAAGCAACTTCAGCAAAGTTTCAGGATACAAAATCAATGTGCAAAAATCACAAGCATTCTTATACACCAGTAACAGACAAACAGAGAGCCAAATCATGAATGAACTCTCATTCACAATAGCTTCAAAGAGAATAAAATACCTAGGAATCCAACTTACAAGGGATGTAAAGGACCTCTTCAAGGAGAACTACAAACCACTGCTCAGTGAAATAAAAGAGGACACAAACAAATGGAAGAACATACCATGCTCATGGATAAGAAGAATCAATATCGTGAAAATGGCCATACTGCCCAAGGTAATTTATAGATTCAATGCCATCCCCATTAAGCTACCAATGACTTTCTTCACAGAATTGGAAAAAACTGCTTTAAAGTTCATATGGAACCAAAAAAGACCCCGCATTGCCAAGACAATCCTAAGCCAAAAGAACAAAGCTGGAGGCATCATGCTACCTGACTTCAAACTATACTACAAGGCTACAGTAACCAAAACAGCATGGTACAGGTACCAAAACAGAGATATAGACCAATGGAACAGAACAGAGCCCTCAGAAATAATACCACACATCTACAGCCATCTGATCTTTGATAAACCTGAGAAAAACAAGAAATGGGGAAAGGATTCCCTATTTAATAAATGGTGCTGGGAAAATTGGCTAGCCATAAGTAGAAAGCTGAAACTGGATGCCTTCCTTACTCCTTATATGAAATTTAATTCAAGATGGATTAGAGACTTAAATGTTAGACCGAACACCATAAAAACCCTAGAAGAAAACCTAGGTAATACCATTCAGAACATAGGCATGGGCAAGGACTTCATGTCTAAAACACCAAAAGCAGTGGCAACAAAAGCCAAAATTGACAAATGGGATCTAATTAAACTAAAGAGCTTCTGCACAGCAAAAGAAACTACCCTCAGAGTGAAAAGGCAACCTACAGAATGGGAGAAAATTTTTGCAATCTACTCACCTGACAAAGGGCTAATATCCAGAACCTACAAAGAACTCAAACAAATTTACAAGAAAAAAACAACCCCATCAAAAAGTGGGCAAAGGATATGAATAGACACTTCTCAAAAGAAGACATTCATACAGCCAACAGACACATGAAAAAATGTTCATCATCACTCATCATCAGAGAAATGCAAATCAAAACCACAATGAGATACCATCTCATACCAGTTAGAATGGCAATCATTAAAAAAATCAGGAAACAACAGGTGCTGGAGAGGATATGGAGAAATAGGAACACTTTTACACTGTTGGTGGGACTGTAAACTAGTTCAACCATTGTGGAAAACAGTGTGGCAATTCCTCAAGGATCTAGACCTAGAAATACCATTTGACCCAGTCATCCCATTACTGGGTATATACCCAAAGGATTATAAGTCATGTTGCTATAAAGACACATGCACACGTATGTTTATTGTGACACTATTCACAGTAGTAAAGACTTGGAATCAACCCAGATGTCCATCAGTGACAGACTGGATTAAGAAAATGTGGCACATATACACCATGAAATACTATGCAGCCATAAAAAAGGATGAGTTCATGTCCTTTGTAGGGACATGGATGCAGCTGGAAACCATCATTCTCAGCAAACTATCACAATAACAGAAAACCAAATACCGCATGTTCTCACTCATAGGTGGAAATTGAACAATGAGATCACTTGGACACAGGAAGGGGAACATCACACACTGGGTCCTATTGTGGGGAGGGAGTAGGGGGAAGGGATAGCATCCTAGGAGATATACCTGATGTAAATGATGAGTTAATGGGTACAGCACACCAACATGGCACATGTATACATATGTAACAAACCTACACATTGTGCACATGTACCCTAGAACTTAAAGTATAATTAAAAAAAAAAAAAAAAAAAAAGGACTGTGAAAGTCTTAAGAAGACTCAATGGGTGAGAGTGTGTGGTGAGCTGTTAAAACCCATCCAAATGGTAATAAACAGGACAAAAGAAACAAAACCCAGGCATCCTAAAAGCAACTGCAGTTTCAACAGGATTTGGAAACTGTCTATTAGGAATGCAAATGAGAAGTTACCACATTTGTTAGAAGCACTGTAAACAATGAAAGCTATTAGCAGGTACTTGTGAGAGAGATGGTCTAGAGAGAAGTGGGATGCGATTGAATTAAGCAAGGAAAACAAAATAAACTCATTATCAAGAGGACCTTCCCAACTTGCTCAAAGCTCTATGACCTTCCTAAGAGTGTTCTGGGTAGGAGAAGGTTTAATAAATCTGTTTGCAACCAGGTTAATAATAGCAGCTAACATTTACTAAGGACTTTCTAGGTACCATGACTGTTCTAAGTGCTTTGGGTACATTAGCTCATTCAATTCTCATAACAACTCTACAAGGGATATACTATTATGATTCCCATTCTATGGCTTTTTGTTTTGTTTTAAAAAAAAGCACAGAGTGGCTCAGTAACTGTCCAAGGTCACATATCTGGTAAGTGAGGTTGTGGAGATTGAAACTTAGGTATTGTGGTTCCAGGTTCAGTCAAGACAGATCTGATGTCATTGCTGGCCTCTGGCCACATCTAGTCATGTGGTCTTTGGCAAGTCACTCAATTTCTCTGAGCTTGTGCTCTTTAATGTAGAATTAGAAGTGATTGTAGCACCATTGTGAAGATTAAATGAAAGTATACATGCACAGGAGCTGTCATAGTTAAGCACTCAGTAAACCGTAGTTATAATTAGTCTAATAAGTATAAAACCATATCATTTAATTATGTAATTACTGGATTTGATGTCTTGTTTACTACTTTGTCTCCAGTACCTAAAACAGTGCCTGGCACATAGTAGGTTAAATTAATAATTGTTAAGTGAAGTTCCTCCATTAACATGGCTAAAGAAGTTTCCAGTCTGACTTTTCCAGTTGCATTTCCAGCTAGGTTCCTCTTCCTAGGTTAAGCCTACTGGTTTCAGTTTCTGGAGTTTTGACAACACTGTTCTCTCTGTCTCCTGTCTCCGTCTCCTTTGCACCTCCACTGACTCCCATTTGTCCCTGGCCCTTTAGCTTTCACCTACAAGTTTCAATTCAGGCATCACTTTTTCAGCAAGCCTTCTCTGAGCCCTAAGAGGCGTCAGGTGTGAGATATGCAGTTACCTTGGAAGAGGATGATAATAACACCCATCCTTTCTTTCTTTTCTTTTTCTTTTTTGAGACGGAGTCTCGCTCTGTCACCTAGGCTGGAGTGTAGTGGTGCAATCTCAGCTCACTGCAGCCTCTGCCTCCTAGGTTCAAGTGATTTTCCTGCCTTACAGCCTCCCTAGTAGTTGGGACTACAGGTGCGTGCCACCACACCCAGCTAATTGTTTGTATTTTTAGTAGAGATGGGGTTTCACCATGTTAGCTAGAATGGTCTCGATCTCCTGACCTCATGATCTGCCCACCTTGGCCTCCCAAAGTGAGTGCTGGGATTACAGGCGTGAGCTACCATGCCTGGGCAATATTCGTACTTTCAAATGGATAATATTTAAATATTGACTGAATGTTGCATGGGGTTAGGGCCTATATAGAAAGGACATTTTTTCCTTGTCTTTTTATTTATTTGTATTTCTACTTACAAGGGAGAGGAATATTTACATTTTGTCTCAAAATCTAATTTATCCCAGTGAAATCTTGACATCTCTTGCAGACTGGACCTCTGGCTGGCTGCCCTGATTGTCAGCCTCTTATCAGTTTAAGTTCTCCAAAACGGAGTAAAACATCCTTTCTCTGGGATCCCACAGCCCCCATGGCTCTCCCTGTGATCACCCCATAGCTTGGTTGATTTACCTGCATTCCTGTCTGTTCCTATCATACTGTGAATTCCTCATGAGCAGGGTCTAGGTCCTAAGCACCTGTGTGTCTCATTGCCATTCCCACTGCTTGGCCCAAAGACTTACTTGGAACCATAATGATTGAATTAAATAATTCATCCACCTAAGATTTGTTGTGTCCTACTCTGTGCCTGGTCTTTTATTAGATGCAAATAATCATTGAGTACGAGTTCTTCTCCAGCAGGGGCAAAGAGGTGCCTAAGCCTCACTGGGTCCTGACTGATACTGACAGAGCACAAGTACCAAAATGGTAGACAGAAGCAGGTGAATTCAAGATAGGTTGAGAAGGTCATTGGATATTAAGCTAAAGCCTGTAGAATAAATCCTTAGAACCAGTTTTATAGGTGAGAGGGCATCACCTTCTGTGAAGACCTTGGGAAGTTATCTAGCAACAAAGTTTGTCTGTTGTGTGTGTGTGTGTTTACAGTGTCTACCAAACACACTTCCAAGAGAACTTATTTTACTCACATAAAGCCAATATATTTTTAAAAAGCTATTCATATGAAGATAGGAATGATGAGAGTCATTTTAAGGAGGGAAGAGAAAATGGTTTCAGAAGCTCAAAATGAAAGAGTCACTCAACGTGAGATAAATTTAACTGTGTGCTTCTTGGCAACCAAAGTAAACAGAGAGAGAGAAAAAATACCCCTAGTGGATTATATAGTTGTCCTTGTGTGAGAAAAGGAAAGTTGTAGTTTTTTGTTTTGTTTTGTTTTCAGGAGTTATACACCTTTTTCTGACATTATTTGCTAAGAGAGTTATTTCTCATATATTCCTATGTAAGAGATAGTGAGCCATTTCTTCAGCATTTTTGAAGTTTCAAGCATTTTTCAGATCATTTAGAGGAGGAAACTAAGGCCCTCAAGGTGGGGGCACTCACAGCCAGTTAGGAGGTAAAATTGGGATAGGAGCTTAAGATATCCCAACCTTCTTGCTTCCAATGTAAATGAAAGTGCCCTAAAAACACATTAGCTCAAATAACACATCCAGCCTCAAATAGTCCTTAGTAGCCTCTCTGTCTAATATTCTCTTTATGTAATTTTAAGAGGGAAAGGAGATAAACGTGTTTAATATCCATAGTAACTGGACGCCACTTATTTTCACTGTCAAAGCTGAAGTTTAGTCTAACAGTAGAAAACACTGAATGACTGAACAGAGACAATGGCCTTCATTTTGATTATCAGTACCAAGTGGAAGAGTTGGTGGGAGGTGAGGGGATTCATTCAGGCACTTGTTTTATTGTGGTTTCCACCTTTTAGGTTAAAGCCTGAGCCCTCACCCCTTTCACTTCTGGTTGGAGAACATGAATTTTACTTCTAATCATTAGCATAGAATACTTGCATGCCAGGTTCTTGTCAAACATTAAAACTTTGTTTTCTCTTTTTTTAAAACATTTGTAAAAGCTCAGGTGTAAAAAATATTCACCGACAATTGATGGAAACATGTAATATCCATTCATTTGTCTGGATATCTATTTTCCAGTGTGTATTATATGGAACATTAGTTCCATGAGACATTCAAATATTCAACAACAACAGCAACAACAAACTAAATGTTCAGAGTTTCCCATGTGGAAAAATCTGCACTCCTTAACTGCCTCTTACAGATTCCCAGAGTACCTGGGGATAGTCAAGTCTCTCCCAAATCATGCAGTGGAGAAACATATTTCATTGATTCTAGAGTACGCATATTTTCCACATTTTAACATTTCTGAAGTGGGAAGGTATCTTAGTTTTAATGATTTGACAGAGTTTATTTGGCAGTCTTTTTTTTCCTTGTTTCTTTCTTAGTGTTATGCAAGCTGGTAGTGTTTCTTACCATTGTTAGGGGTCTTAGACTATATAAAATCTACTATATAATTAATCCAGAGTTTTCCATGGAATTCTATTTTCTATTCACTTCCTTCTTTTCTTTTTCGAGAAACTGTAGATTTTCCCTTGAATAAAACCTATAACCAAAGACCACTCAGAGAACACGTCCTCTGATCTTCGTTTTGGCTAATGTTGGGACAATCCTGAGGATATTGGTGAAAAAGATTCCCATGATATCAGTCAGAAGGGTTAATGCAGTTGAGTTCCTTAGGTGCTGGTTCTAGCCCTAATGATCCCAGGATGAAGTTTTCACAGGTTTCTGCATTAGGAAAACTGGGAAGGAACCTGTTTCTTTCTTGCCTTAGTAATAGGATACTTAGATTTATTCCTAACATTGGTCCAAGTCTACCTGTTGTGCAGTTCCTTGAGCTATTCTTACCCTTAACTACTTTTCTCTCTCTCTCTCTCTCTCTCTTTTTTTTTTTTTTTAATCTTGAGACGGAGTCTCGCTCTGTCACCCAGGCTGGAGCGCAATGGCGCAATCTCAGTTCGCTGCAACCTCCTCCTCCCAGGTACAAACAATTCTCCTGCCTCAGCCTTGCAGGCAGCTGGGATTACAGGCGCCCACCACCATATCCAGCTAATTTATTCTATTTTTAGTAGAGATGGGGTTTCGCCATGTTGACAGGCTGGTCTCAAACTCCTGACCTCAGGTGATCCGCCAGTCTTGGCTTCCCAAAGTTCTGGTATTATAAGCATGAGCCATCGTGCTTAGCCTATTCTTTTTTTTTTTTTTTTTTGAGGCAGAGTCTCACTCTGTTGCCCAGGCTGGAGTGCAGCAGCACAATGTCCGCCTCACTGCAAGCTCTGCCTCCCAGGTTCATATCATTCTCCTGCCTCAGCCTCCCAAGTAGCTGGGACTACAAGCGCCCACCACCACGCCTAGCTAATTTTTTGTATTTTTAGTAGAGATGGGGTTTCACTGTGTTAGCCAGGATGGTCTCGATCTCCTGACCTCATGATCTGCCTGCCTCCACCTCCCAAAGTGCTGGAATTACTGGCGTGAACCACCACGCCCGGCAGCCTATTCTTAATATTTTTAAGGATTTGATTCCCTTTCTTATTTTAAAAAAGTTTCTAGGATATGCATTTTGGTAATTCTGTTGATTCCATAAACCATTGAAGAATAAATTAATAAATAAAGGATAAAATACATGAGAAAAAGAAATACTTTGCTTTGAGAGTTTGTACACAATACCATTTTTCTGTCGGTCTCAATTTTCTCCTTTGAACAACAAACAGATAGGAGGAGGTCATTTGTAATGAACTAGAAGGACCACAGGATTTGGAGTAAGAAAATCCAAGTCAAGGTTCTGGCTTTTCCAAAATGCTCATGTGACCTTGATTAGTGCACTTAGATGTCCCGGGCCTCAGGATTCTCTGCGGCAATGTTGGAATGAAAGTACCCATCTCACAATGTTGCTATGAGGATTAAATAAAACATGCTCTGAGCTAAGCACATAGAAGGTTTTATGGTGCACTCTCTAAAATCCCATCTAGGTTTGCTATTCTCTATAATGTGATGGGTGTGTTAAGGGTAACACATCCATTGCCTTCAGCTAAAATGCCCAGTTTGTATCTCTGCACTCATTTTATATTTTTCATTTTGGCACATGTATAAATAGAGTTTCATGTAGATCTTGGCTGGTTTCCTGTGAGCCTACACTCTTTAGAATTTCTATAGGAAAATCTCCCAGATGACAGAATGTTCTAAAGAAGCTATATAATTATGTGTCATAGTACAAAAATAAAATTAAAAAAAAGAAACCAACAACTAAATAGACCTTAGCATAAACCTTCCTATGCCCTTAGGTGGCTCGGGGGGGAGCGGGGAGAACTGCTCCTATTTCAAAACTCAGGGGATCATTTGCCTTTACAAGGATGGGATTTTTTTTTTTCCCCTGAATCTCTCCTGCAAACCACAATCTTTTCCCACCCACAGGGAAAAGAAAAATCACTGTAAATCCACAGTTGTGATATGCTTAAAGTTGTACACACACACTCACATTCACACACACCTCTTGAGCTCCTAGGTTTGATTCCCAGCACCGCTATTGACTAGACATAGACATACCTCCATAAACAAGTCACTCAACTTCTCTAAACCTCAATTTTCTTATCTGAAAGTGGAAACAATACCTCCCTGTGAGTGTCATGCATTTCCTATTGCTTCTGTAATGAATCACCACAAAGTTAGCATCCTAAAATATCACACTTTAGTTTACAGTTCTCAAGGTCAATATTCCTAAAATCAAGACAGTGACAGGGCTGCATTCCTTCTGGAGGCTTTAGGGGAAGATCTATTTCCTTGCCTTTTCCAACTGCTAGGGAGTATCTGCATTCATTGACTCATGGTCCCTTACTCTGCTCCCCTCTTGTTCTCCTCTGCTTCTAAGTTGCATCTACTCTTCTGACTAACACATTTATCTCCCTCTTATGAGGAACCGTGTGATGACATTGGGTCCACCCAGGTAACCCAGGATAATCTTCCCAACTCAAAATCCTTTACTTAATCCCATCTTTGAAGTCTCTTTTGCCATGTCAGATAACCTTGGGTGTTCGGGATTAGGATGTGGGCATTTTGAGGAGGCCATTATTCAACCTATTACAGGTTATAAGAAGCAAACTTTTATAATTTGGAGTCCTCTAATTCAGAAACATAGTTTGTATCTCTATCAACTGTTCTTTTAAAACATTCAGTGAAGTTTTTGACTTCGTGCATAAAGGTTTTGCACGTGTCTTTTGGAGATGTACACACATACACTCAGACACACATACACACACAAATAATACATATATTTGACTTCTATATAATTCCATAGGCATAAATATAGACAAATTATATATATATACACCTTATTTCCAATGAATGCCATATAAGAAGTTATCAATTATGTGCTGTGAAGCAGAAAAAAAAGGAATCAAAGAATAGCAACTATGTCAACTTTAAGAAACCTGGATCTAGGGAGAGGCTAGCAACTAGGATATGAGTACCAATGGAAATAAATTTATACTTCCTAGGATATGGAAATGGGTTAATAGACTGAATAACAACAACAATAACAATAATAAGCATAATAGCTGATGCATTACTTGAATACTGTATGAGAGATACGGTTTCATCCTTTGTATAAGTTATCTCTAATTTTTACATCCCCATGATAAGGATTGTCATTTTCCTTAATGGATTATGACACCAAAGCCTAGGGAAATTAGCAGACTTAATCAAGGTCATATAACTGGTAGATGGCACAACCTGTATTTGAACTCAAGTTTAGTTAGCTCTAAAATCTCAACTTGTGACTCCCTTAGAATCTCAATAAATTCACCAACATAGAAATTATACAGACTGGCCGGGCGCGGTGGCTCAAGCCTGTAATCCCAGCACTTTGGGAGGCTGAGACGGGCTGATCACGAGGTCAGGAGATTGAGACCATCCTGGCTAACACGGTGAAACCCCATCTCTACTAAAAAATACAAAAAACTAGCCGGGCGAGGTGGCGGGCGCCTGTAGTCCCAGCTACTCGGGAGGCTGAGGCAGGAGAATGGCGCAAACCCGGGAGGCGGAGCTTACAGTGAGCCGAGATCGCGCCACTGCACTCCAGCCTGGGCGACAGAGCGAGACTCTGTCTCAAAAAAAAAAGAAAAAAAAGAAATTATACAAACTACATTGTCAGTCTAAAAATGCAGTAATATTAGAAAAAGAGGAACAAACAAAGTATCTACTTTGGAATTATATTTTTAAATATCTTCTAAGTGACACTTAGATATGGAAAAAATCAAACTCAAATTTTCACCTCGTTAGAAATGAGCAGGAGCATGAGGGCTGCATGTCAAACTTATGGGGTGTGGGCAAAGCCGCAGTCAGAAGCTTCAAGGCATTTATTAAGAAGCAAGAAAGATTGAAAACAAACAAATGAGGCATTTAACTCAAGCAGCCATAAAAAGAAGTATAAAACAAAGTCAGAGAAAACAGCAGGAAGGAATTAATACAAATAAAAGCTGAAATAAATTAAATAGAAAAGAAAAAAGGAAACTCACCAATAAAATACAAAATACAAAAAGCCTATTCAAAGGAGAGAGCAAAGAAAACAAAAACACATTATGAATGAGCTAGTGCTTTAACTATAGAAACATAAAAGACAAAAGAAATTTAATGAGAACACTGCATAGAACTTTACACCAATACATATGAAAGTCTCGATAAAATGCATTATAATGTTAGAAAATATAAATTACCAAGTTTGAGTCATGAGGATATAGAAAATCTAAATAGGCAGATAATAAGGAAATAAATGATAAGAGCTAAATATCTACAACTGAAAAGAAGTCATCAAGCCCAGGGGATTTTATAGGCAAGACTTACCTAATTATCAAGTAATGGATAACATCTTTCCTATATAAACTGATCCAGAGAAAGAAACAAAAAAGGATAGTTTTTTAACTTATTCCGTAATCCTAATACCCAAACTGAGCAAATATATGCTTATCCATTTAGAAAAATTTAGTAGACATGTTAGAATGTTTAAGTTCTTTATGTTCGTAGGATACAACATCAACTTAGGAAAATCAGTAACAGCTTTTCTCAAATCAGTAATAACTATGTAGAAAACATAAAAGAAAGCATACATGAAAAACTGATCCTATTCCTGAAGTTTAAAAGAATGCAGCAGTGTAATTTTTCACTCTAAAAGGCACATATGATCTTTACACATAAGCAAAGGAAGTACAGAGAGGTTACGTAGTTTGTCTGAAGTCACACAACTGGTAAGTGGCAGACTCAGGATTTGGACTCTGTTAGTCTGGATCCAAAACATACTTGGATAAACCTCTACAGCATAGTGCCTTTCATAAATGCCCATGAATAATCTCCAAAAGACACGTGCAAAACCTTTATGCAAATAATCAAAAACTTCACTGAATGTTTTAAAAGAGCAGTTGATAGAGATACAAACTATGTTTCTGAATTAGAGGACTCCAAATTATAAAGATGCTGTATTAGTCAGGATAAGATAAGCTTTCTTCCTGTAGCCAGTGAGCCTCCTCCCCCAACCAGAAATTTGTGCACAAAAGTTAATTTCTTAATTGTGCAAAGTCTATTGTGATTGTGGCAGTCTTCCTCCATCCTGTAGAATGCATCAGGAACACATGGTTTCCAAGCTTGCCATAACAAGGGAAGAGGCAGCTTGAAAATCACAGGATGTTTTGAAAAGGCTAAGTCTGGTAGTGACTTGTATGGTGTCAGCACAGATTCCATTTTTCAGAATTCAGTTACATGGCCCCTTCAGCCCAACTGCAAGACAGGCTTAGACATGTAAGTCCAGGAAGAGGACATGGTGTTGTTAATGCAAGATGTCTTTGTCACAGTTATCAGAAGTGCCCAGCACAGAGTTAACTTGCAAAACGTATTTATTAAATAAAAGAAAAGTAAATAAAATTAGTATTAAAATCTTCCCCCAATTTAGTTTACAAATTCAAAGCATGGCCACCCAAAATTCCACTAGGGATTTGCATATAATTTGATAAGCCCATTCTGAAATTCATTTGAAAGGAAAAGCATGGAAGAGCAGTCAGGACTTTGGAAATAGAAAACTAGTGTTGATGAAGGGGAGGAGTATTACTTTATTACTATACCCAAAACAGGCAATAAAGCTATAGTAATTAAAATAGCTTGGAATTACTGCAGGAATATACAGATAATTAAACAGGAAAAACACCAACCATGTATACATGGCATATGTAGGGATTACACGTGTAAAAAAAATAACATTTCAAGTTTGTTGTTGAAAGGTCACACATTTCAGACAATTGTCAGCCATTTTAAAAAACAGTTAAAATAACCACTCACACTACATTCAAAAATAAATGCTATACATATTAAATAACCAAAGATTTTTTAAACCTATACAATACTACAATAATATACAGAAATATATTTATCATCTTGTGGGTTTCTAGAGATTGCACAAATTTCAGACACAAAGACCAAGAGAGAGAGGTAATAAGATATCAAAAGCAAGATTAAAATACAAGCACAGACTGGAAAAAATGTTAATATATATGGAAGGTGAAGGATAACTACCCAGAAAATATTTAGAGCATCTATAAACCAATACAAAGAAAAGGGCAAATATCACAATAGAAAAATAGTCAATGCACATTAATGGATAATCTATAGAAGGAGAAATGCAAGTGACCATAATGTGAAAAGGTGCTGAACTTAATCAGTAACAAGGTAAATGCAAATCCAAACAAAAATGAGTTATTTTTCCTATCCTAGATTGGCAGTAATGAACATGAAAGATGTAGAAAAATGGGATCTCCCATTCATCAATTATAGGATTGTAAATGGTAGAGACTCTACAGGTGACTATTTAGTAGATCTATCAAAATTTTAAAATTCATAAAACATTGACCAAGCAATTTCTTTTCTGAGTATCTATTTTATAGAAACACATAGTTGGGCGCAATGATATATGTGCAAAGATCTTCATTATGGCACTGTTCGTAATAACAAACAGCTATAAACTGCCAAAGTGCCCATCAATAAAAATTAGTTAAAAGCATTATGGTACATTTATACTGTGCAATGCCAAATAACCATTTAAAAAGATAGATCTATATGTATAGTATTTTGAAAAGATCTCCAAGAAATAGCATCAGGTGCAAATGCATGTCTCACAACAATATATAGTGTAATTCTGTTTATGAGTTTATTATGAAATGTGTATGTGCATATGTGTGTGTATATAAATCCCCCCAATTTAGTCTGCAAATTCAAAGAAATGTGTATGTATACACACACAGACACACACACACACACAAACATACACGCACAATATGTATTTAAATGATCGAAAAACTCCCGGAAGAGCACATAACAATTAACAATGGTGACTTCTGGGACAGGAAGTGAGGAGTGGGAAATGAAGAAGTTCCATATTTTACTCTATAGACTTTGATAATGGTTTGTTTTGTTTTGATTTTGAGATGGAGTCTCACACTGTTGCCTGAACTGGAGTGCAGTAGCATTATCCCGGCTCACTACAACCTCCACTTCCCAGGTTCAAGTGATTCTCCTGCCTCCGCCTCCTGAGTAGCTGGGATTACAGGCGCCTGCCACCATGCCTGGCTAATTTTTATTATTTTTTATTTTTAGTAGAGACAGGGTTTCACTATGTTGGCCAGGCTGGTTCGAACGTCTGACCTCATGATCCACCTGCCTCACCCTCCTAAAGTGTTAGGATTACAGGCGTGAGCCACTGCGCCCAGCCAGACTTTGATAATGTTTACTCAACTTCAACAATAATATATTTATTCACAGTTACACAGGCATGTGGGTGTGTGTGGATGGGGGGGAGAGAGAGAGAGAGAGAGAGAGAGAGAGAGAGAGAGAACTCTAGCCAGTATACCCAGGAAACCATTTCTCCATATTTTCTGAATAAATGGATGGAACTAGACTTTATCAAGCACTCATCATGTACGATTCACTTCCATATACACTCATTTCATCTGCACTGCAACTGTATTAAAAGGGACTTAGTAATATTTAGCAGATGCAAAAAGAAGGGGATATACTTTACCAAGGCTCCGAGACAGGGCCCTTTTCCAAGAGATTTCCCCACTGCACTATGGAAAGGAACATGTGAACGTTAGAAAGACAATCAGTGCATCAGTGCAGTACACCAGGGATTGGGGAAAGCGGAGAAACAGTGACGGTTTGCTTCATGCATGAGACTTCCTGGCTTTTCACTAGAGTAATCTTGGGTCAAGTTTTCAGCTCTGCTTGTCTTCTTTCTGCCTCCAGTTCAACTCTATATCTGTAGCATCAGCTACTGCTTCCCACAACCTGTGTACATTTTCTTTCCAAACCACCATACAGAGCCTCTTCCTTCTCCCATCTGAGTTCCTGAGACCCTTTGCAGTTAGAATCAATGAATCTTTGCTACGCCCTTTGAAAGAAAGGCAAATAAGCGATTGCCTGCTGTATACTTTCTCAAACTGGTATAACCCAACCAGGGTCATTTTGTGCACGTAGAAGGCACTAGATTTGGAGGAGACAAAAATAGACAAATGTCCCTTTTTCTAACAGAACTGAATTTGAATATCAACTTTGCTACTTATAGTATGACATGCTTTACATCTTGGCTCCTTATTTTGCTTATGTGTAAAGCAGAAATGATGGTATTACTCTTTCTTCATGGTTATATAATAAATACATAAAGTGTTCAGTGAATAGTGCACGCTCAACAAATAGAAATACCACCATTACTACCACTGTTATGATTATTGTGTTAAGTACATTGCAATTCCTGGGTTTTTTTTGTGGCCAATATATCGTGTGACCTTATAGCATCCTACTGAATTAAGAAAGGTAGGAGTGTCTACTGTATTTTACACATGAGGAAACTGGGGATCATAGACATTAAATGACTCACTCATGTTCACATAGGTCACAAGGAGAAAAATGAAATTTGTACAGGTCTGTCCAATCTCACAGATGATTTTCTTGTCTGTCTTTACTTATTTATGTGCACCATAGCCCTAGTGTGTAGCAGTGAACTTTGAAAAGGTAGACACTCATAGAATTCCAGTTTCTGGAATGATTTTTTAGGGGCTGAGATCTCTGATTTCTTGCCCCAACCACCCCCATCCACTCCAGCCCACGCGTCTCTGAGATTTCTTTGTCCCTGTAAATCTTCAAGTTGCAAATATTCAGATGCCTGTTTTGCCCATAGATGAGACCATCGCTGTCTCAAAGGCTGGTCAAGGGCTTTTCTGGCTATCAGAAATGGGTGGTTAGACTAACGGAGGCTGCTAAAATCCCTAAGTGAACAGAAGCCTTGTGCTGTCCATGGTCCTGGAAAGTTTCACCTCTGAGCTACCAGGATGATAAAAACCTTGTATTTGCTACAGTCTTCAAGCTTCGTTGACAGATGCACTGGGAATAGATTCTGGTTTGAGACACTAGTTGATAATTCCCTGTGAATTGGTCTGTCATGCTTTTTAAAGTCTGTGTGTTCATGGGAAACAGTTTTTAAATTTGCTTTGTGTGTGGATGTGCATGCTGGTGTCCCCTTGACTCCTCTAAAATGTCACAAATGACTTTCCTTGAATTTACCAATTTGCAGTATTAATGTGCTTCTCTCTAGACATCTGTGCCCTAGATAGGTTCCAGGCAGAATAGCTGTCTCCTTCCTAAACTCTGACCTGTTTTGCAGGGAAAGGAGGCCTTGGTTTTAGGTCACCCCCAATGGGGGCATTCAGGGTGTGAAGCTAATTCTCAGCTCTGTTTTATCATACAGTTGCGTGGAGGAGTACAAACTGGCTCCTGATGGAAAATCCTGCTTAATGCTCTCAGATGTCTGCGAGGGCCCCAAGTGCCTCAAACCTGACTCCAAATTCAATGATACCCTCTTTGGAGAAATGCTACATGGTTACAACAACCGGACCCAGCATGTGAACCAAGGCCAAGTCTTCCAGATGACCTTTAGGTATGCTGTAGATACTTGCATATTGCTGGTCTGAGTCACTGACAAGCAACCTGGGCACAGGGAGGAAGCCATGGGCACAATGGGGTAGAGACCTGTTATTCAGGCCAACATCACTTTAAGCTCACAGGTACCCTCTTAAGAAGTGTTGAAAGTCAGCTAAATTTATTCCATAAGGTTTCTTTTTCATGGTCCTAGCATATATTTGTCCCACCATACCATTTTCCTAGCTCTATCCACATATTTTAAATTCAATCTTTAATTATCCTATAAGTACAGTTAATGGCATTTTGAAAAACATTAATTAATCTTTCAGTCTACTGAAAAATAAGTATTTTATGTATGCTGTTCAGGCAGTTCAAAAATAAAGACATTTAATGTAGTAGGAAATAAAAATCCCATCACCCAGATATACCTAGAATTAACATTTTCCTGAATGCTCTTAAAATTTCTACTTCTCTCTTTCTTGCTCTGTTTTTTCCTATCTGCCTACACACACACACACACACACACACACACACACACACACCCCAAATCCCAGTAAAGCTGTTTAGAAATTGCTTTTTTCACTCAATAAGTGAGTGATGGTTAGGTTGGCCAGATTATGTGAGGATTAAACATGCAAGATGTTGGTAAAGGGTTTCCTTGGACAGTTGAAGAAACTGGAACTGTTCTGCCTAAAGAAGATAAACCTTAAGTGGTGACTTATTCATGCCTCAAAGCTTGAAGAACCATAAGGTAGTAGAGTGAGATTTGTTGCATGTATAGAAAAGGATTATCTAAATGCACACACACACACACACATGCACACACACATACTTTTAGCCATGTTTGCATAGAAAAAGAATAAGATATTATCACAAAGCAGGGTTCTCCTAATCATTTGAGGTCATATCAATAAAAGTCAGAACTAGTAATAAGTCACCATGATAGTCATCATTGTTTCCATTCCATCATCTTACTAATAGTAGTGATAATTGTATTATGAGTGGTAATAATGGTTACCATTTACTAATAATTATTCTGTATCAAGCTCTTTACTACTAACTACTACTGCTAACAATAATAATGTCCACTAACATTGATTCAGCATACGCAAAAGGGTTTTCTAAGTACTTTTGACCTATTAAGTTATGTAATCCTCACAATGATCCTGTGAGGCAGAGGTTATTATCATCCTTTTTATACAGAAGAGAAACAGAAATCTAAAGTAGCTTTCCAAAGACTCCCTTCTAGGAAGGAGGAGAGCCAAGATAATTTCATTTTAGCTTCATTATTGAAATCATTGGAGGCACTATGACCTCCATTTTACAATTGAGAAATTAATCCAGAGAGGTTGAGTGACTTTCTCAAGTTCATCATCTAGTAAGAGGTAGAGTCAGGAATCAGATGTAACTTCAGCTGACTCTAAAACCTTGCTCTTGTATTTCAATTCAGCATACCCTCTTACTCCCATTTTAGAGAATGAGAATGGAGATGTGAATTCACTAAAACTGTTTATCCTTGTAATCATCATATACTCTTTCAGAACCTCCTCTTTCCCATGTACCATGCTGGTTATTGGGCATAAGATGGAAAATGAGAGAGAAATAGCCCCTCTGACACTTTAGGTATCGTTGGCAGGTGGACCCACGACTCAGATACTCAAGCAGAGGCTGAATGCTACTTTACTGGAAAAGCTCTGAGCCAGGCATGGTGGCTCACACCTGTAATTCCAACACTGTGGGAGGCCTAGGTGGGAGGATCACTTGAGCCCAGGAGTGTGAGACCAGCCTGGGTAACTTTGCAAGATTCCATCTCTGCTTAAAAAAAAAAAAAAAAAAAAAAAAAAAAAAAAAAAAAAAAAAAAATTAAAACTGGGCCTGGCATGGTGGCTCACGCCTGTAATCCCAGCACTTTGGAAGGCCGAGGCGGGCAGATCACGAGGTCAGGAGATTGAGACTATCCTGGCTAACACGGTGAAACCCCATCTCTACTAAAAATACAAAAAAATTAGCCAGGTATGGTAGCAGGCACTTGTAGTCCCAGCTACTTGGGAGGCTGAGGCAGGAGAATAGCATAAACCCGGGAGGCAGAGCTTGCAGTGAGCTGAGATCGCGCCACTGCACTCCAGCCTGGGTGACAGAGCGAGACTCCATCTCAAAATAAAATAAAATAAAATAAAAAATAAAACAGTTATTTGAACATGGTGGTACATGCCTGTAGTCCCAGCTACTCGGGAGGCTGAGGCAGGACCATCACTTGAGCCTGGCCACTCAAGGTTATAGTGAGCTATGATCATGCCACTGAAATCCAGTCTGGGCAACCGAGTGAACACTTGTCTCTATTGAAAAAATAAAAAAATAAAGAACAACAAAAATCAGAAAAAGCTCTGAGGGAAATTTAAGGATAGTCTGGATGAACTGTGGTTCAATGCTGAGATTCTATGATACTAGTTTTCTATAATTTTAATGGTCTATGAAAGTATGTCTTGAGCAACATCGTGGATAGAATAATGCTGCTTGGAATACAAAAGAAAAAAATAAGGAATTATTCCTTCTCTTTGAGGAAGAAATTTAAAAGCTTGCAAGATGACATGCACAAGTTTTAAAAAAATAGAAAAATTTAATTTGCAAAGCAGTGTTCCAAGGAAAGACAATGGTTTCCAAAGAGTTCCCATGGGAAGCCTGTTGAAAGGAATTAGAAGGAAAGATAAAGGGCTTCTCAAAGGACAAGGCTTGTGAACTGAGGTTTGAAGTGATAGCAAAGAATAGTGCCTCGGGAGAGATAAGAGTTAAAGGGCATTTTCCTGTCCAGGAAGGAGCCTGCAAAGGCCCAGACATATGGAAAAGCAACAGTGGGAGTCAAGAAAACAGACTTGCAAATGAACCTGACTTCAAATCCCAGCCCCATCCACGGCAAGCATAATTCTACGCTTCATCTTTAAAACGGGGTGCTTTTAACAGAAGCCAGCCATTTCCATAGGTACATTGCATGTTTTATGGAGTTTCATTTCTCACAGCAGCTCTCAGAGTAGCTGGCATTTGATAATTGAGCCAATGTACCATTCTCTTGTGTGAAGAATAGCTTGGTCCAAAAGAAGGATCCACATGTGTAGTAAGAGGCTAGATCCTGAACAAACTTCATTAAATCCTGGGATCCCATTTCACATGCAGGGAAAGGACTTGTTCACAAAGCAAGTCATTGTGGGACCAGCCCATGTTCTCAGATCTCCTGACTGCCTGGGGTGTTTATCTTTCCGCCGCCAACAGACTTGTCAGTAAGAAAGAGCATGGCACCGCTGGGGGTGGTGGCTCAGGCCTGTAATACCAGCACTTTGGGAGGCTGAGGCGGGCGGATCACGAGGTTAGGAGATCAAGACCATCCTGGCTTACACAGTGAAACCCTGTCTCTACTAAAAATACAAAAAATTAGCCAGGCGTGGTGGTGGGCGCCTGTAGTCCCAGCTACTCGGGAGGCTGAGGGAGGGGAATGGTGTGAACCCGGGAGGCAGAACTTGCAGTGAGCCGAGATAGCGCCACTGCACTCCAGCCTGGATGACAGAGCGAGACTCTGTCTCAAAAGAAAAGAAAAGAAAAGAAAAGAGCATGGCATCTTAAAGCCTGGCCTAGGGGTGTCCAGTCCCAGTCCCAGACACAACTTTAGGCCCATTAAAAGTCGTTGTTCTGCCTCAAACACTCTGCTTATTGTTTCCAACTTCTCAACCCTGGATTGCCTCTGAACAGCCAGAGCCTAAGTGCCCTGATTTGCCCATGGAGAGGAGTAGAGTGAACAGACCAGGATTTTCTCTTTTGATGACAACCTCAAGATTTAGAAAACTCCCAAGACTACCACCATTATATTTGAGCAATCCATTCCATTTAAGCTCTGTTATCCTTGGCTTCAGCTAAACTTTCTTTGCAATTATTTCCATCTCCCGACCATGTAACCTCTTGGAACCATGCTAAGTCAGTTGCCTCCCCACTGTGGAAAGGCAAGCCACTTCTGATGAGTCTAAATTTATCTTTTCCCTTTCTTTCCTTTTGAAATGGAGCCTCACAGTGTTGCCTGGGCTGGAGTGCAGTGGCGTGATCTCAGCTCACTGCAACCTCCGCCTCCCAGGTTCACACGATTCTCCTGCCTCAGCCTCCCAAGTAGCTGGGATTACAGGCACATACCACACCTGGCTAATTTTTTGTATTTTTAATAAAGAAAGGGTTTCACTATGTTGGTCAGATGGGTCTCAAACTCCTGACCTCGTGATCCACCCACCTCGGCCTCCCAAAGTGCTAGGATTACAGGCATGAGCCACCGCGCTCAGCCCTAAATTTATCTTTTTCAAGTCTCCCTTCCTGAGCTCCAGGCAGTGGGGAGAATGGAGCTCCTTTGTCCTTCATGTTACTGAAAGCCTGCAAGTATTTCAGCATCAAATGCAGTTGTCATTTCTCTCCTCCTACTACTTCCTTCCTCCCTCCTCTAAGTAATCTCTGGTCCAGCCCTAGAGAGTAGCCAGCAAGTACTGCCACCAGCCGTCTCACCATATGCCTCATTTCCTGACAATTGGCTGGCCGAGGATATCAAACTCTCTACCAGCTAGTGTCTCCTGTGTGACAGCTACAGTTCTGCTTTGTTCTCCTCCCTGCCCCTGCCTAGATCACCCCACCTAACAACTGCTGATATAAGAGAGGTCTGTGTTTTCCATTTCCTCTCTTGAATCTCTGAAAGAGCAACCCGGATTTCTGCTTTACAAAGCGCTTAAAAATGTAATGTCTCTGACCTAGACGAGAACTTAAAGATTAACTATTTCAGACCTTACTTGTACAGATGGAGAAACGGAAGCTCAGGAAAGGATATAACTGGCTCAGTATTCACAGTGACTGGAACTCCTCTCATGCTGAAAGTTAGTTTCGGACTGCCAAACCAGTGCTCCCTGGTTTCTTGTTCTGCAATAAAGGATGTATGCAACTACTTTATATCCCATATCAGCATGTGGTGAGGAGAGCTATGTGTTCTATCCCTATTCTCGGTGTAGAGTGAGGACCCAGGTGTCACAGGGGGAGACCAAATTGATAACTAAGGAGGGATCTTAGGCAAGGACCACTCCATGGGGAGCTACCTCTTCAGGTCACTGCATGTAGGCTACAGCCTGTTCCTGAGGGTGTGAGCATGTGGTGATATTTCCTGACCAGTCCGAGGGTTCGCACTGTGTGCAAAGATTAAGCATGGTGCACATTAAGGGACTCACATGGAAAGCTTAAGATAGGGCAAGAGTGACAAGGAGACTCAGACAGACAGAGCAGAGGCAGGGAGAGAGAGGCAAAAACAGAGGAGACACTAAAGAACAGTCTGTGTCACAGCAGGAGGGAACAGCAAGCAAAGAAAGAATTAAGAAGAGATGTAGAGCAGTGAACAGAGTTAAAGAGTTACAGAGACAGACAGCAGAAGGTGGGGAAATGGGAAATGTGTGCAAGATGGAAAGACTGAAGGAGACATGAAAAGATCAAGAAAGAAGTACATGGAGTTCATACAAAAGTCAAAATACAGTTCGTTCCTAGGAAGGGAATGGGGCTTGTTTTGAGAGACTGGATGGAGATGAGAGAGACCACTTGATTAGGAATTAGGTTGAAATTGACATGAATGAAGCCTTTGGTAAAATGTCAAGTTCTGTGGAAATGGGAAGAGCCAATGATTTTTCTTCCAAATTGCTCCCAGGTCCAGTAAGTGATGTCAAGCTTTGTTGTTTTTTATCCCTTCCAGTGCACAGTGTTGGTCTTAGTGATCCATATAGGGTCACTGTCAGAATCCCCTTTCCTTTGTTCTTGATCAGTGTGGGAATTGACAGACTGTTCAAGTGAGATAAACTCACCAAAGGTTGGTGGTATTTGATGTTTATTTGTTTGTTTTTACTCTCTCCCCGCCCCCTTACTCATTCATTCTACTTCATTCCTATAAGGAAGGAAGGTCAACTTTGGTTATAGATTGCAGAGATTTAGATAAACATCAGTCAAGAACTATTATTGAACCTGGTGTCTCAGAAATGGCAGGAAGGAGAAGTTGCTTGGAAATGGGGACTGAGCAAATTGCAGTGGTAGATCTTGCAAAGGCCTCATCATAAATAAGATAGGTCTGCTGGCCACAGGCATTTGCCCATAGGCCCTCAAGAATGACCTGCAAAGAGCTGGAGGAGCTCATAAAAGATTTATTAGAAAGGGACTTTTCAATCTTGTCTGCTTCTCAGATGTGCATATTGTATAGCATAAGAGGACAGTTTGGGGTAAGATGTGGGATTTGGGGATTCAGCACTGACAACCCACGCCTGGCAACACAGAAGGGCTTTCTATACGGATTCAAGGAAAGCTGGTCTTTGTTAGTAGCACTCACTCTTTCCCCCACTGAGGATACTGAGTCAGTTCTTATTAAGTGGTCTCCAAAGCTGTTCTGGCCTATGATTTTTCTAGTGCCTTCCTAAGAGATGATTAATTAAACATGCTGCTTCTGAAACCTTCTTTCCCCTCCCTTCCACCTCTTTCCCTCCTCCCCCCTTTTAATGGTGTGCACATTTTTTATGTGTCTGGTCCTATACTGAATACTTTATGTGTTTTTCCATTTGATCTTTTCACACCTATTGCAAAGGAGCCATTAACAACTTGGCTTTATGAATAAAAGGAAATGAATGTATCAGTCAGAATGCATTAGTTTGTGTCTTGGGAACAAACAATTTCAAACTTCAGTGGCTTGAATGTGAAAGTTTTTATGTGTTGGTCATACCACATGCCTCTCCCTGGATGGCAGGGGCCCTGGCCGTTCTGGTGTTTGGAAATCTAGACTGACAGAAGAATCACCTTTCTGTGCTTCCATTAATGCTTTCATAGTGAGAAACAAACTTGGCTATCATAACTTTCTCCTAGCAGTGAAATTCTGCTTCTATTTCTAGTCAAATTAAGTCCCATTGCTATCTCAAAGGACTGGACAGAGACATGCTATCTTATGATGCGTCTTACGATAAGACATGCTATCTTATCTCAGCACATCGTAAGACGCTGAGAAGCAAAGGCACAGAAATATTTGTGGGACACTGAAGCACAGAGAGATTAGGCTAACTAGCCTAGCAGTCAAACAGCTAAAGAAGTGGTAGCATCTGGGTTTAACACCAAAGTTCACTTAGCAGTCATGCCTTCCAGGCTCCTAGCACTCTCCTGTTTCATATTGCAGCCTCTGAGAACTATAATACGTCCTTCTATTCTCTTGTCAATTTCTTTCATTCAGTTACTGAAGAACCACAAACTTTATAGCTGGAAAAACCTTGGAGAACAATTTGTACAAACTCTCCTCTTGTTCGTTTGTTTGTATGGGACAGAGTCTTGCTCTGTCGCCCAGGCTGGAGTGCAGTGGCACGATCTTGGCTCACTGCAACCTGTGCCTCCTGGGCTGAACTGATTCTCCTGCCTCAGCCTCCAGAATAGCTGGGATTACAGACGTGTGCCACCATGCCCAGCTAATTTATGTATCTTTAGTAGAGACAAGGTTTCACCATGTTGGCCAGGCTGGTCTTGAACTCCTGGCCTCAAGTGATCCTCCCACCTCAGCCTCCCAAAGTGTTGTAATTATAGGTGTGAGCCACTGCACCTGGCCAAACTCTCCCCTTTAGTAGATGGGATACCTGAGGCTCACAGTGGTTAAGTAAAGTGCCTAAAGTTGTATCACTAATACATGAATAAGCCAGTCCTTCAACCCTCAGCCTGTTTGTCTGCACTATATTCTGTCTGAAGGCTTGGAGACATGGCATCCAACCCTGTACAGGAGCACCAATGCCAAGGTCCTGTAGAGAATTAGTGGCAGAACCAGGCCTGGAAGTTGTGTTTGTGCACTCTCAGGTCTGTGTGCTTTATAACAGATGATGATCTCATTGAAATAAGAAAAAGCAAAAGAGGCTGTTAGTGGAGACAGTATTAATTAAAAGGAGGCATTAGCTTCTGATTTTTCAAGGCTATTCCCAAGCCTCTCTATGAAGCAATATTCTGCAATATTCAAACTCTTAGCAAAATCCTTAATTTGTCACTTGGAAACATAGCAGTTTGCTGCCTTCTTTGCGGGACCATTGGCAAGATCTTGGAAGTGCACTGAGGACAGCATTTGGAACTGGATTAGAGGAGTCAAGGGGTGAATTTTCCTGGCAGTCTAACTCCTGAACTGGTTGCAGAAAAAAATCTCTTTTCTTTTGTGTGGCTTCATGTTTCCAAGGTTTTCGGACATCTTTGGCAGGAATCAAGACCAATGTTGGGCGTACCATAGGGGCTGGAATCAGAAAGCTAAATTTCTTTTTTCAAACCACTTTATTAAAGTATAATTGACATAAAAAAAGTTGTTCATATTTAATGTACACAACTCAATTAGTTTGGAGATAAGTATATACGAGTGAAACCATCACCACCATCAAGGCCATAGATAGATCCATTACCTTCCATAGCTTTCTCCTACCCTCTTTGTTTATTTAGTTTTTTTGTGCTGAGAACATTTAACACCCAGCATTTTGGTATGCCAAAATGGGAGGATCTCCTGAGGCCAGGAGTTCAAGACTAGTCTGAGGATTATAGTGATATCACATCTCTACAAAAAAAAAAAAAAAGTTAGCTGAACATGGTGTTGTGCAGCAGTAGTCACAGCTACTTGAGAGGCTCACTAGAGCCCAGGAGTTTAAGGCTGCAGTGAGCCGTGATGGCACCACTGCATTCCAGCCTGAGTAACACTGTGAGATCCTGTCTCAAAAAACAAAATGAAACACTTAACATATCTTAGTGAAATTTGAGTCTACAATACAGTATTGTTAGCTATGGAGACTATACTGTAAAATAGATCTCCAGAACTTATTTATCTTGCATAATAAAACTTTGTTCCCAAAACCTTGTACCCTTTAGTCCTTGCCTCCCCATTTTTCCGTTCACCTAGTTTCTGACAACTGCAATTATACTTTCTGCTCCTATGAGTTTCTGATACTGTTCTGCCATTTCCTGCTGTATCACCCTTGACCATTCTTCTCCATGGTTTCTGTGGCCTCTTCTGTAAATTAAGGCTAGTGCAAATATCAGACAGAGGCTGAGAGCATCTGATACAAAGCATAGCATTTTTGCTACTCAACTCTTATGGCCAGGAGCTTAGTGAAGCCTTTCCTATTCACCTGATCATAAGAATCACATGGGACTGCACCAAGACCCACCATTTTTCCCAGAGAAGGGGATCAGAAAAGTGCATTTTTACCAGTATTTCCAGGTGGTTCATATGATCCAACAATTTTGGGATACAATGACTTGGTGTTTAAGAGGCTAGCTCTGGACTCAGAGACCCAGCTTGCCTTTGGTCAACTGTGTGACTAGAGGCACATTATTTCATTAAGCCTCAATTTCCCCCATCCCTAAATTAAGAATAATAGTAACAATGCCCACTTCCTGGTGTTGAGATAATTAAATGGAATTGGAACCTGTTTCATATCTGTCCTTGGCAGACAGAAGACCCACGTGCCATAGGGGGCTACCAGGTTCATCACTAAGGAGGCGCTGTAAGCAAAGCTCACCTGCATATGCAGGATTATGCAGGGACTAGATCCTCTTCCTGACTGGTGTGCTGCTGTTAAAAGCTAAGAGGGTCCAAATCCCGTGTCTGCCCTTTCCAAGCTGTGTGGCTTTGGATAAATTTCTTAACTTCAATAATCTCAAGATCTTCAACTATAAAGTGGTGTTTTACCTTAAAATATCCTCCAAGAGCTTTGGCAAGGATTTAACAGGCAAATAAGCAAAGCTCCCAGCACACAGTAGGTTCCCAATAAATATTCCTTTCTCTGCCTTAAATTGCATTCCTTTCCCCCCAATTCCAGGAGCCATACAGCAAATGAAGATTTTTTTTTTTTTTTTTTTTTTTTTTTTTTTTTTTTTTTCATTCCCTGCAAAACTTTTTTCTGAACTGGAGCCAGGGTTATCCTCTCAACTTCTTCCAAGCAGCACATGTTTTGGTAAACATGGTGCTTTCATCAAATGCCCAGGATAGGGGTAGAAGCTCAGCCCTTCATGCTCTGGGGATGAGGGTCATGGGAAGTGGACAGCTCAGCTAGCAGTGTAGAATCACAGCCTCGGGAAAATATAATCTCTCCAGTGTGTTCTGTCACCTGTGTCTTACAGGGTCACCCTTTTTTTTCCTGCCTGAACGTTCTATAGTGAAATACATCTCATTAGGAATGTGGGATTTAAGTGTTCATATTTACTATGTGGAATTTGATAAAAGGCCTGGGCCCAGATCCAAAAGTTGCAGTGGTGTGCTAATCTCCCACCTCTGGGGTGATATTAAAAATATTTAATGATAAGGCCAGGTGTGGTGACTCACACCTGTAATCCCAGCACTTTGGGAGGCCAGGGTGGGTGGATCACGAGGTAAGGAGTTCGAGACCAGCCTGGCCAACATGGTGAAATCCCGTCTCTATTAAAAATACAAAAAAATGAGCTGGGTGTGGTGGTGGGTGCCTGTAATCCCAGCTAATTGCGAGGCTGAGGCAGGAGAATTGCTTGAACCCAGAAATCGGAGATTTCAGTGAGCCAAGATCGTGC
Source organism: Macaca mulatta (assembly GCF_049350105.2). Lineage (NCBI taxonomy): Eukaryota > Metazoa > Chordata > Mammalia > Primates > Cercopithecidae > Macaca > Macaca mulatta. Next base: position 41,502,763 of record NC_133420.1, read on the forward strand.
CATTGTACTCTAGTCTGGGCAACACTAGTGAAACTCTGTCTCAAAAAAACAAGCAAACAAACAAACAAAACAAAAACAACAACAAAAATTACCAATAAGCATAGAAGTGCCACTTGCCCAATAGGAAAGGAGGCCCTTTCAAACAGCATGAAGCTTAACCAGCAAGTCTTGCTGGACTGCACATCAGTCTCACTCACCTACTACCTGTCCTAGTTTTCTTCCCCTATTATCACCACATCACATCCTCTGTCCATTTCCCAATACCCTTAAAGCATAATCCATCTTGTAAAACGATGTTTTCTATCCCTTTCAAAACCTGTGTTTGGGGGGCATAGGCAGATATTTCTCCCATGACACATGTTGACAAAGCAGATTGATGCTCATACTCTTTACATGAGAAAATTGAAGCCCAGAGAAATGAAGCATGGCATTCAAGGCCACACAGCGTGTAAATGACGGAGCCAGGATTGAAGGGCTGCTCTTGTAAACACTCCACAGCCTCTAGATGTGTGTGCTCAGGCACAAGCACATGATCTAGACCAAGCTCGTCCAACCCACAGCCCACGAGCCATGTGTGGCTCAGGATGGCTTTGAATGTGGCCCATCACAAATTTGTAAACTTTCTTAAAATATTATGAAGTTTTTGGCTGGGCTCAGTGGCTTACACCTGTACTCCCAGCACTTTGAGAGGCCGAAGCAGGTGGATCACCTAAGGTCAGGAGTTCGAGACCAGCCTGACCAACGTGGAGAAACCCCGTCTCTACTAAAAATACAAAATTAGCCAGGCTTGGTGGTGCATGCCTGTAATCCCAGCTACTCGGGAAGGCTGAGGCAGGACAATCACTTGAACCTGGGAGATGTAGGTTGCGGTGAGCCAAGATCGCACCATTGCACTCCAGCCTGGGCAACAAGAGTGAAACCCCATCTAAAAAAAGAAAAAAGAAATATGAGTTTTGTTGTTGCGTTTTGTTTTTGTTTTTGTTTTTTGCATATCAGCTATTATTGGTGTTAGCATATTTTATGTGTGGCTCAAGACCATTCTTCTTTCAATATGGCACAGGGAAGTCAAAAAATTGGACACTCCTGGTCTAAACTATATGATCCTCTAAGAGCTGTGAAGCAAATAATAGCTCATCATCATTATTATGCATGAAAACCCTATCTAAAGGTGGGAATTTTCCATATATCTGCTTAAAGTCAGAACTCAGTACACATGAATTATACTGGTGCTTCTCAAACTCTAATGTATAAACCGATTGCCTGCTAAAATATAGATTATGCATCAGTAGGCCACAGGTAATAAATTCTTAGGCTCTGCATTTCAAATAAGCTGCTAGGTCCGAGGACCAGCTTTTTTTGTTTGTTTGTTTGTTTTTCAAACATATTTAAGATTCTCTTTTTTCCGGACCTCAATCCCGTTTCCCAAAGGACTATTAAGTTCCTTTTGTATTCACCAGAATTTTAAATAAATTAAAATATGTATTTCCAAGGGGGATCATATGATCAAAATAGCTAGCTAGCCAGCCAGCCATACTGTTCTGCACCTTGAATTTTTCATTTACTCATAGCTCTTGGAGAGCTATCAATGTTTATAGATCTTCCTCCTACGTTTCAGACATGCCATATTTTTCCATTGTAGGGATAACATATGCTCCATGAGGGCAGAGATTTTTGTCTGTGTTGTTCATTGCTGTGTCCCCAGTTCCTGCTGAATATGTGTTGAATGATTGAATCATGTAATTATTAACCACTCCTTTATTCATGCACATCTAGGTTGCTTCCAGTTTTTGGCTTTTCCGAAACATATTTCAGTGAACAACTTTTTATTTATTTATATATATATATATATATATATATATATATATATATATATATATATACACATACACACATACTAATACATCTGTAGAACAAATTCCTAGGAGTAGAATGATTGGATTGTTATGTGTGTTTTATTTTATTACTTTTTTTTTTTTAATTTTTTTTTCAACTTTTGAGATTCGGGGGTTACATGTGCTCATTTTTTACCTGGGTATATTGCATGATCCTGAGGTCTGGGGAATGAATGATCCCTTTGCTCATGTACTGAGCATAGTACCCAATATTTAGTTTTTAAGCCTTGTCCTCTTTCTCCTTCCTCCCTCAGTAGTCCCCAGTTTCTGCTGTTCTCATCTTTATGTCCATGAGTACAGAGGACTAGCTTTGAATAGCAAAGTGTTAAACTGAATTTAAATGCTAGATGGAAACACCAGCTGCCTAGGTTATACATGAGAATGGAGGATTGTTGTTCCTCCATTTGCCAGTTTGAAAGCAGGAACCAAGTCCCAAGGCCAATGACACTAGAGATCCATGGAATCCTAAAGAAGTCTCCTCATGTAATCCTCTCTAGAGTGACCAAGTGCAGAGAATATGTTTCAGTTTTGCAGCAGCCAGGGGAGACAGTCCTGTCCTGCAATCCAGTAGGCCCCCAGTGCATAATGTAGCAGAGGTTATTTTGCATTAATCCACTCTGCTATCTGATGGGCACAGGGATGCCCAGAGATCAGTGCCAACAGAGAAGGCACTTATTGAAGGCAGGCTGCAAACTCCCAAGTGCTGAAGCCACGGTTGGGTGCCTGGATTCGAGCCTCCTCTATGTGCCCACACTGCAATTTGAGCCACAATTGGATGCAGCAGAAAGCTACTTACCAGCAGAGAGCAGTGCTGCATTCTGCTTCAGGTCAAAGGTTGAAGACAAACTGGAAAAGTATGGAGAAATCCATTTGGGAGAAGACATTGGCCTGGGTGAAGCTTTATTATTCTCAAGCACTGAAACAAAAATCTCATAGCATCAACACCCATTAGTTTAACTGGCGACAGAAAGTAAGTAGTAAAATTAAGATCTAGTGAAAGAAGCTTTTTATTGTTTTTTTTTTAATGGGGAGTAGGGAATTGCAATCCATTTTTAAACAAGCCCTCTGTAATCTTTCCCCCTATTTATGGTAAGAGAGGAAAGAAAAATAGCTGCTTTAATTTTTTAAAATTTTATTCTCAATGTTCACATCTCTAAATATACCAAACATGGTCATTTTATGAAGAAAACAAATTATACAGAGCATACTTCAAATGTTCTCCAACGAACCTAAAAATGTGTCTCTAGACTGCAAAAGGTGCTAAAACAACAAAATCAACAAGATCCATTTTGCTTGTCTTCACAGCTCCCTTTCCCCCCTTTTTTTTTGGTTTTGTTTTAAATTTCTGGCCTCAAAATCCCTGACTCTGTTCTTTTTCTAGAAGGGGAAAGCCTATCTGAATCATTGAGACATCTGAAGCAGAGACAATTTTTAAAGAAGCGCAATTTCATTACACTCAAATGCAGGCCGTAACTCAGGCTGGTCTAAATGCTCAGAAGGAAGAGTCCTTAGGGAACCTATGAACAGATAAGGATAGATTGTAATTAGCACAGTCATTGTAATTAGCAGAGCAATTGTAATTAGCACAGTGATTGTTTGTTCATTATGGGTGCTTCCAAAGTGACTCCAGGCAGTTTGTTCTCTTAAGTATCTTCTGCCATTTCCCCCCATGATCTTGTTTACACTGCTAATGCACTAAAGTGCTTAGCAATCTCTTTTATAAATAAACACTTAAAAGTTATGGGCCAGCCCAGCCCCTGGTCAAGCATTATGCATTCTTAATGGAGCCCACAGTGCTGAAATTTTACTATATTACATTATGGTAAGTCCATACTGGTATCTCACTCAAGAAAGAAATCACACCTCAGAAGTCATTTGTTACTATTATTGTTTTATTAATCATGAGAGGGAACAAGATGATGACAAAGAAATGAACTTGAGGTCAGAAGTTCTAGCCCTGACTTTACCACTAGTTCTCATTTGTGAGTTAATGAGTTTTGGTTGAACACCTGTTATATATCAGGTCTTATAAATCTCTGGAGATAGGGCTGGGCATGGTGGCTCACACCTGTAATCCCAGCACTTTGGGAGGCCAAGGCAGGCAGATCACGAGGTCAGGAGTTTGAGACCAGTCTGGCCAATGGGGTGAAACCCCGTCTCTACTAAAAATACAAAAATTAGCTCAGTGTGGTGATGCATGCCTGTAATCCCAGCTACTTGGAAGGCTGAGGCAGTAGAATCGCTTGAACCTGGGAGGTGGAGGTGCAGTGAACTGAGATCACACCACTACATTCCAGCTTGGGTGACAGAGTGAGACTCCATCTAAAAACAAAACAAAATAAAATAAATTCTCTGGAGATAAAAAGAGGAAGAAGACAGTTGAGGTCTCTATTCTTGTGCAGATGGACTCGCCAACAAGTGCATTTTGCTCAGTGAGAGGCAGCAAAGACTCCCTGGAAGAAGTGCTCCCTGAGACCTGGAGGCTAGAGTAACAGTTAACATGTGAGGGAGTGTTCCAGGCAAATGAGAGCAAAGAGGGTCTGTAGACGTGAACATCAAGGTGGGTCATGAAGGGGTGGAGGGATAGGATTGCGGAGGTAAGGAAGCCATGGCGGAGGATGGACATTCCTACAGGAAAGGCTATGTAAGCACCAAAGGGGGGCCGTTACTAGCTGTAAGACCTTGCACCTTCTAATCGCCTTTCTCAGCCTCAGTTTTCTCACCATGAAATCAGGGAACAGAACAGTGCCTGCCTCACAGGAGAATTATGAAGAGGAGGAAGAGGTGATGAGAAAAGCAGGGTTAGGCCGGGTGCGGTGTCTCATGCCTGCAATCCCAGCACTTTGGGAGGCCGAGGCAGACGGATCATCTGAGGTCAGGAGTTTGAGACCAGACTGGCCAACATGGTGAAACCCCGTCTCTACTAAAACTACAAAAATTAGCCAGGTGCGGTGGTGCGTGCCTGTAATCCCAGCTACTTGGGAGGCTGAGGCAGGAGACTCGATTGAACCAGGGAGGCAGAGGTTGCAATGAGCCAAGATATCACACTACTGCACTCTAGCCTGGGCGACAGAGTAAGACTCCATCTCAAAAATAAAAATAAAAAATAAAAAATAAAAAAAAGAGAGAGAGAGATAGAGAAAAGACAGGTTAAAATGCCTTGTAAAGATTTGGTAATATTAGTGACATTTGCCTCAACATGAATCCAGGCATCCGTGAGATACCACTTACTCCAAAATTGTGTCGTAGTATGCATTCTGTCACACTTGAAATCATGTGAGATGCAAATTTGCCAGCATTACTTTCTTTGTATTCCTTCCAGATAAATGAAAAAGTAAGTCTATTCTAAGCTCACATTAATAAGCCCACACATGTGTATCAAGAAAATTAACTTTTAGGGAAATATTTTTATTTCAGAGAGATGCCCTGAATAGAAATGTATGTAGTAACAGTTCTAATGAAAGATATGATCACAGTTTATTGGATGTGAATTTATACAGAAAGCTCCAAGGGCAGTGGCTGGGGTTTTATGTAACATCACCACTGAATAATTACTATTAATGATAATGTAGTGGAACACCTCAAAGGTGGCTTTTAAGAGTCCAAAATGAGCATTTATTTTTTATGCAGCCTGAGATCCTCAGATGAGCCCATTAAGTGGACAGTTAATTAGCAGGTACAAGCCAGGAGTCAAAGCTACAGGCATTTGAGTAGCCCAGGGCTGGTTAATTCATTGTATGCCTGAGGACTTTGAAAGAACCTTAAACCCTGAGTCAGCCTCTCCATTCTTTACTGAGTTCCCAGTGACCTTGAGGCTGCTTCAGTTTCTTTTGATGCTTTCTAGAGTAGAAGGAAAGAAAGACGATGAAGTGATTGTTCTTACTTCTCATGCCATAGTTCAGAGAACTAAAGTTATTCTAAAGGATACCCCTGTAAGTTTCTATTAATTCCCTATTTCTTAGGAGTTAGTGAGGACCCAGCCACTGGGAATAAACAACTCCAGAGACCATATAAGCATTTTGCAGCTGTATTTGCAAAGGAGGTGGAAACACAGCTTGAGAATTAAGCTAAATTGCAATTTAATTTGCTTCAGCTTTGTGCTCTAGCCAATCAGTACACATCAAGTGCTTATTCTGTGACAGGTTCTGGGGATTCGGGCTGAACAAAACTCAGTCTGATGTTGGTGTAAAGGGGAAAATAATATACTTTTTTATTTTTTGTATTATCTAAGGCTATGTTCACTTTGTTTTTTACTGTCACCCCCTGTCATAGAAAAAAATAGGATTGAATTCTTCTTAATGAGAAAAATTAAATACTAAGGGTTACTGTTTTGTTGGGTAGAGTTAGACATTGGAGTACCACAAGCCATTGTACTGTCTAAGACAATTTCTGCCACTACTGAGAATGTATCATGTTAGTGGATTTACAAGTGTCATTTTATAAATGAGGTAACTGGGACTCAAAGAGATCTGATAACTTGACTGACATCACATAGCTGGGGTCAGAGCCTTACTTACTGGGTCTTTATGAAACTTGGGTGTTCTTTTCCATACTCCACTCAGACAGGGTTATTTTTAATATACAAATACCACTTGTATATGTTTATGAGATACAATGTGATGTTTTGATATATGTGTACACTGTAGAATGATTAAATCAAGCTAATAAACATATTCATCATCTCACATACTTTTTGTGATGAGAATATTTAAAAACTTTTCAAAGCAAATTTTTGAAATATACAATACATTATTAACTATGGTCACCACACTGAGCAATGGACTAAAACTGACTCCTCCTGTCTAATTGAAACTTCGTACCCTTTGACCAATCTTTCCCTGTTCTTCATCATCTCCTCCCAACTCCTCATCCTCTCCCCACCCCCTGCCTCTGATAACCACCATTCTACTCTCTAATATGAGTTTGACTTTTTAGATTCCATATACAAGTGAGAACATGCAGTATTTGTCTTTCTGTGTTTGGCTTATTTCACTTAGCATAATGTCCTCCAGGTTCAGATAGGATTTTAAAAATATATATATTTTTTATTTTAAACAGTTTTAGATTTATAGATAAATCACAAAAACAGTACAGGGAGTTCCCATATATCCTGTGACCAGTTTCCCACAGCATCCTCTTACATTTGTATGATACATTTGTTATAATTAATAAATCAATATTGATACATTATTATTACCTAAAGTTCATACTTTATTCAGATTTCCTTAGTTTTTATCTGATGTCCTTTTTCTGATACAGGAGCCCATTCAACATACAGACATCAAAGCAAAATTACACTGGATAGTGTTAAACGGCAAGAAAGACTTTATTCAAGGCTATTGCAATAGAGGAAGGAGAGAGAGGTCTGAACTCAATTTCACTGAAACTGAAAGGGAAAGGAGGGTTTTTAATTGCTGGGGTAAGTAGAAAAGTACCAGAGGACATTAGGAGATAAAACAATAGGATGTGTCCGGCACATTGAGTTATTCTTGACTTTGCAAATGTATTTCTCTGTGATTAGGCCATCTGTGTTTGCTAATTGGTATCCATGGAAGTTAGGCTTCCACCCTTCCACAGAGACTGGGAGATAGGGATACTGTCTTCCTTGATGATTACATTTCAGAGAGATAGCTCCCATGTCCTTGAGAAAGACAGTCCTAGGTTGTAAAACTGGCAAGAAATTTTCTAAAAGATTTATGTCTTAAAGGGGAAGAGAAATAATTTACAATTGCAAGTTTCTAAAGTAAATGCTCTAAGAAAAGGCAGGTCAGGGACCTAGAGACTGGAGAAGGCTGCCTGGTGCTTAGTCAAGTTGATGCAAGGTTAAGAGCATCTTGGTCACCATCTCACACTGACTTGTCCATCTCCTTAGCTCCCCTTGGCTGCGACAGTTTGGTAGGCGTATGTATTAGTTCATTCTCACGCTACTGTAAGGACATACCCAAGACTGGGTATTTTATAAAGGAAAGAAGTTTAATGGACTCACAGTTCCCCATGGCTGGGGAGGTCCTAAGAAACTCACAGTCATGGTGGAAGGTACTTCTTCACAGGGCAGCAGGAAAGAGAAGGAGTGTCCAGTGAAAGGGGAAGCCCCGTTTAAAACCATCAGATCTCTTTAGAACTAACTCCCTATTATGAGAACAGGATGGGGGAAACGGCCCCCCTCATTCAATTATCTCCACCTGGTCTCTCCCAGGACCCATGGGGATAATGGGAACCACAATTCAAGATGAGATTTCAGTGGGGACACAGCCAAACCATATCAGTGTAGTTTTAAACTGATTTCTTAATAGGTATTACAGTTACAGAGTTTAAAAACACAAACAGCATAAAAGACATCCAATGAGGAATGTCACTCCTTTCTCAGTTTTTTTCCATCCTTTTCCCCTGTCCCCCATTTTTATTAGTTTCTTGGGTATCTCTCCAGTATTTCTTTATGTAGTACTGATCGTAGTAACAAGAGTAACAAGTAACAGTAGTGATTGTAGTAATAAGAGTAACAAGATAACAATGACACACTGCACCAGACACTATTTATCCTCACTCTACCAAAAATACTTTTGAGCACTTATTCTATGACACTGACTATTGTAGGAAACCAGGAAGACAATAGTGAACAAAATATATAAAAATCCCTTGCTCTGAAGGTTTATATTCTAGTGTAGGGTACAGATAATCAACAAATAAATATATACTCTGTCAGGTATACACATTGTGGAGAAAAGCAGGTTAAGTTGAGGGTGTTAGAGGGTTTCAGGCAGGGAATTCTATGTTTTATGGGCTGGAAGACTTCTTTGATAAAGTGACGTTGGTACAAAGATCTGAAACAAGGCAGTGAACTGTGCACATATCTGGGGAACAGCTTCCAGGTAGAAGGCACAGTAAGTTCAAAGACCCTTGACATTTTCTGTGAACCAAAAGGAGCTTCGGTGGATGGAACAGAGGGGGAGAGGGGGCAAATAGTAGGAAAAAAGGTTACAAATAAGGAAGCAATGGGTACCAAGTGGGGAAGTATGGGCCATTTTGTATAGGGTCCTGTGGGACTCCTAAATGCAGTAGCTTGGAGAAGCAAACCTAGCTAGTGCATTATTTGAGCAGAAAATGGCTATAATCTGACTGGGTTGTGAAGAATAGACGTTAGTGGGCAGGGTGAAATCAGGAAAAGCAGTTCCCAGGCTGCTGCTGTGGTCTAGATGTCAGACAACAGTAGATTGGAGCATGTTCACACAAGTCAGCATGGTGAGAGGTGGGCAGATTCTGGTTGTATTCTGAAGGTGGGACAACTGGATTTACTGATGAGAGAGAGAAAGGAGGGAGGCAAGGTTGGTGACCTGAATTTTGCCTGAGCAGTCGGACAGACTGATGTACCATTGATGGAGACAGGAAAGCCCACAGGAGGAGCAGGCACAAGGGAGGGGAATAGAAAGAGAAATTTGTTTTCGATAATGTTAAAAGATGAACTTGATTGTGGAACATTGCAATCATTCATACAAGTAGACCATAGTGTGATGAAACCCCAGGCACTCATCATCTGGCGTCAATAGCCATCATCTGGTCATGTCTAATATATGTTCTTATGGTGATGTCAGGAAGCCAGTAGGATATACCAGTTCAGAAGAGAAATATGACTTGAAATGTACATTTCAGATTATTTAGCATATAGATGACAGAAAAGAAATGAGAGGACACAAATTCATAGGGAGTAGATACAGAAGAGGAGAGCCTGAGCCCTGAGTCCTGCAGTTAAACATTGGCAAGGTGAAGAGCCACTAACAAAGGAGACTGAGGATGAGCTCCCAGTGACACGAGAAGAGACCCGGGCAGCAGCTTCACTGTTCAAATGCATTCAGTTCTACAGCCTCTAGCGTGACCTAGAGGAGCTGTCAACCTTCTCCCCTCCCTTATTTTTTTAACAGATGATGACATTGAATTGCTAAGAGACTAAATAATTTTCTCATTATCATTTGGCTGGTAAAGGGTGGAGCCAGGATTGGAATCCAGACAGTCTGGCTCCAAATCCATATTCAAATATCCATTTCTCCCTCCTCTTTGGTTTTTTTTTTTTTTTTTTTTTTTTTTTTTTGAGACGGAGTTTCACTCTTGTTGCCCAGGCTGAAGTACAATGGCGCAATCTCGGCTCACTGCAGCCTCCACCTCCCTATTTCAAGTGATTCTCCTGCTTCAGCCTCCCAAGTAGCTGGGATCACAGGCATGCGGCACCACGCCTATCTAATTTTGTATTTTGAGTAGAGATGGGGTTTCTCCATGTTGGTCAGGCTGGTCTTGAACTCCCAACTTCAGGTGATCTGCCCACCTCAACCTCCCAAAGTGCTGGGGTTACAGGCATGAGCCCCAAAACACAACCTCTCCCTCCTCTTTTAACACTTGGTGGGTCACACATCCTGCTCCATTCATATCACTGTGCTAGGCTGAGGGACTCAAAGGTAGGGACAGTAGGGGAACGGGAGAATGCTATGAAAACATGAGCATGTTAACGTTAACTAATAACACAGGACATTGCATGTGTGATGGACCACCACATGACCTTAGTCAATAATTCAATACTGTCTAATAACATTGATGATGATAATATTTGCTATTTACCAAACATGTCTGTGGACCAGGCACTCCGCAAAGTGCTTCAAGTGCTGTCTTTTCTTTAATTGCCACAACAAGCTTATGGAGAAGAGCCAATGTTATATCTGTTCTGTATCTAAAAACGTTGAGGTTTAAAGAGCATAAAAATTAGTGGTGAAGGATTTGCTCTGTTTCATTAGGGGCATTGTGAATGAATTGTTCAGGAGAAAAGTGGGGAAGGAAACACAACATAGACTTTGGACCCAAGTAGATGTGGGTTCAAATCCTAGCTCTGTAGAGTGTGGTCTTGATCCATTTATCCACTCAAGCTTCATTTTTCTTTGCTGTAAAAATAGTGATTAAAAAAATACTGTGTCTCATAGTATGTGGTCTTCATACTATTTTTTCTCTGAAATACCTGTGAAAAATAAAATTCATATTTGTATTCTTATTTGATATTTACCTCCCCTGCTTACCTTGACCATTGACTCTTCATTATTATAAATTTCCAAGACCTAGCAAAGTATCTATACAACTAAGTTGTCAACAAATGGTAGCTATAAATTACAGATGGATTTTTGTTATGTTCACGGATAAAGAACATAAGATTTTGCAGGTTAGAGAAGCTTCTGTGCTCATGGATTAGGAACCTCCTCAGCCCATAGCTCTTTACACCCTGTACTGCCCTATATTTCTCCTTCCTTCTACCTAGTTTAGGCAGTAGCTTAGTTTAGAGATGAGACCGCAGCTTTGTATGCCAGCAGACCTGGAATTGAATTCAACCTCTGCTGCTATTAGCTGTGTGACCTTGGCCAAGTTATCTGACCTCACTCTATGCTTCATTGTCCAGGTGAACATATTAACTACCTCATTGGATAGTTGGATATATATTAATAATATACAATGTTTAAAGCAATAGATGCATAGTAGATGCTCACTACATGCTAGTTATTTCTCCTTCTCACTCCCAAGACAGAGTCATGTTTATTTTTATGCCCAGTGATGACAGTGAACAGGGCTTGATGCATGGTAGGTAGTTAACAAGTTAGAAGGCAGAAAGGAGGAAATAATGATAAAGGAGGGAAAGAGGGAGGGAGGGAGAGAGAGAGGGAAGCAGGAAGGGAGGGAGAAAAGGAAGAAAGGAAGGAAGGAAGGAAGGAAAGAAAGAAAGAAGGAAAAAGATTTTATAAGTTTGCCTGTGAGACTTGTTAAAAAAAAAAAAAGGAACTGTTTTTTACATTCATTCATTCATTCATTCATTCAAAAAATATGCTACACTGACTAAATTTTAACCACTGTTCAAGGCAATGGAGTCACAGAAACCAAGTAGTTGCGATATATGCCCATATGTGGAGGGTGCTCATATATCCTAGTTTTACTAGGACGGTCTAGTTTATGAGTGTTGTTCAAGTTCCTCTCCAGTTTAGCTTACATCCTAGACAAAAGACCCCTGGATCACATGATAAATTATGTAGTCACTCTACCTACTGAACTCATACACTAACAAAAGAAAGATACTTAGTGAAATTCAGTAAACTGACCTGTGCAGTGTTAGATGTGAAAGTCAGAGTGCTACCAGAGCAAGCCCACATGGGGTGTAAGACTCCAGGTAGATGGAATTAATGTCTAAGCTGAGTTGTGAAGAGTAAGTAAAAGATTGTTAGGTGAAGAAAAAGAGGGACTGAGACAGCAGTTAGCTTATAAGAGCTGGTGCAGAGAGCACATTGCCCTAAATGTGAATTTTGTTTGGGTTAGCCATCACGGATCCTCATTCCAAATATAAAGACCAAAGGGAACCCAAGTCAGTGTTCAGAAAGTGGCAAGTATGCAGATCTCTTTCCTAGTCTTCATTCATTCAGTACGTCCCTAAGTGGAAGAAGAACTGCTCTACTTGACTTAAGCATCCAAAGTGGGTGGCAGTCCCCAGGGAGATGAAAGGATAATAGAAGTTTATAAAACATGCACTCTTAGGTTGACCCAGGGGACCTGTCACAGAGGTGCCAAAAAAGACAGAAAGAAGAATGGCTGTCTCCTCAAAATTAGCTTCACTTGAAAAGACAGAGTTCAAGAAGCTTTTGTTCCAACAAAGTTATGTTAATATTGTCAAGTTGGTGCACTGGGTCGCTGAACTGGTACTTGGGGACTGTCATAATATTGATGGGGAGTTTGGCAAGTTAATTTTGAATCTGTCGCTTCACTCTTCTACAACTCTTGCTTTTTAATAAAACTCCACAGTGATTGTGGGCTCCACTGACAGCTGGGGAGTGATCTTTGAGTCTGAAACTGGCATGGCATGATGTTTTCTCCTCTCCCTTCGTGACCCTGTCCGCTCTTTCTCTCCCTTCCCCAAACTGTAGTTACCAAACTGAAGTGAGAAATCTTTTCTCTTACAAAAGAAGTGTCACTGTTGGAGGCAGCATGGGGCCCTGGAAAGAATATGGGTTTTGGAGTTAGACCCACCGGGGTTTGAATGCTGATGCTGCCACTAACTAGCTGTGTAACTTTGTGAAAGCTGCTTGAGGTATCTGAACATTCAGTTTCTCTGCTTGTTGTGATGTAAAATCATACATGTCAAAGAACCTGCTACAGTTCGCCAGCTTTCAGATTCCTTTCTTCTTTTCAACAATATGTGGGGCAAGAACGGCAGGTATCTGGCCCTGGACTGAAATGACAAGTTAACCGGAAGTCATTCTTCCCTACACACCTTTAGTAGATCCAGTGCTCAGATTGCATCTAGAAACCCATGGAGGAATCAGAAGAAATGTAATTATAAAAAAATGTCCAACACTTTTGAGAGCCCCAGTGAGTTTCTAATGAGGTTTTTGCACAACAGACTAATGACAGTTCTAATTAAACCCACCCCACTGAAGCTAAAGTCTTCATTTTCTTTACACCCATACGACTGTTTTCTCTGCTGGGCTTGTGGACCGACACAGATTGCCAGGAAATTGTGCAAACATCCAAATGATATAGGCATGTGACATTTGCCCCTGGGTGTGAGTTTTCTAGGGCCAATTTCCTGCCAGCTTTAAGAAGATCCTGTATGCCTATTTGTGTCCTCAACTTTGATCCGATCCCCTGGTAGTGCTTGAATTCAATTTTTCCTGTTTTTGAATTTACATTTTCCTTGTCAAAGTTGATTTAGTTTATTTTTTGGTTATCATAGTCACTCTGTCTGCATCACTCTCTTTCCAAGACGCAGCCCATTCCATGGGCTGTTTTGTAGAAAGTGCCAGTCAGCTGACTTACTTCTCCCTCCTTTCTGCAAAATAGAACTCTAGGCAATGTGTGAATCCATTTTAAAGAATTTGACACGGCGGTGCGTGGTGGCTCACACCTGTAATCCCAGCACTTTGGGAAGCTAAGGCAGGTGGATCACTTGAGGTCTGGAGTTCGAGACCAGCCTGACCAACATGGAGAAACCCTGTCTCTACTAAAAAAACAATAATTAGCCAGGCGTGGTGGCACATGCATGTAATCCCAGCTACTTGGGAGGCTGAGGCAGGAGAATCACTTGAACCCGGGAGGCGGAGGTTGCAGTGAGCTGAGATTGCACCATTGCACTCCAGCCTGGGCAACAAGAGCAAAACACCGTCTCAAAAGAAAAAAAAGAGAATTTAACATTCACTCATTTATGTATACTAATTTATCAACTATGCTGTGACAGGCTCTATGCTAAGTCCTAGTATATACAAAAGTAAATAAAATAGCTCTTGGTTGTGTAGGGGGCAATGGAAATGAAGACAACTAAGGAAAAAGAATGAGGAAAGCTGCTATGATAGATACGCTTGTCCAGGCTCATGAGGTTCTTCTGCTGTCTGGTGCTCAGTCCTAAGCCCCACTTCGGTTACAACCTTCTCTCTTCTCGCCTGAAAAGACAAACTGCTTGATAGAAACTTACTGTCTTCACTTCCTCACTTTCTAATTGCTTCTCACACTTTTCAAATTTGATTGCTCCCATGCTGTTCCCCAGAAATGCTAGTCCTAAACCAAGGTCACCAATTATATTACCAGTGAATACAGCAGAGTGGTTAAGAGCATGGGGAGCAGAATGAGAACACCTAGACATAGATTTCAGCTAAGTCCAGTCAGTGAGCAAATTTGGTTTCATCACCTATTAAAGAGAAAGTTGCATTTAAATCAGATAATGCATATTAAGCAGTGGGCACATAGTAGGTATGCAGTTATTGTTACTTATTTCTCTTTTCAACCTCCTGTTCTCTTCTGCTCCACCCTGGCCACACAGAATTTGATATTCTACATTTGCTTCTTTGTCCTCTTGACTGGTTTGTGAATTTCTCAAGAGCAGAGACTACATCTTCTAGAATCAGTACTCAAGTTAGATTCTTACAGAGTGAGCACCCAATGATTGTAGTAGTTGTTCAATGAACGAATGAGTGGGTGAGTGAATGAATGTGTGATGAGAGAATTCATGTGTGAATGAAAATCAAATAAACTACTCAGCAGATTGATATATAAACATGAATATATAATATATAGATAATAAATGTGTAAATGATTGTATGGATGGATTAGTGAAGTGATGAATGAGTGGTGAAATAGTTGAAGAAAAGGCTGAGACTGGGGGGAATTTAAAAAACGAATGAAAATGCAGATGAATGTATAAATTAATTATTGACCCAGGTGGACATGGAAGGAGACTTGATCTGATATTGGCCATGGAGAGTCATACACAACACATCACTTTGGGGAAATTTAATGTTACTCTGAGAAAATGAACAAAAAAGGAAGGAAAATTAGCAATACTAGAGAAGACTTTCCTGGAGTTTGAGGAACCTTAAGAAATAAATCAGTGTTTAGAATTTTCTTTGTGGTAAATAGACCCTTTGGGAGGAACTCAAAGGTGAAAGGTCAGGGAATGCTCCAGGAAACAGATGATGTAGGGAGGTGTCCGTGCTGCTAAAAAAAAAAAAAAAAAAAAAAAAAAACTAAGACTGGATAATTTATAAAGACTAGATATTTATTTTCATGGTCTTGGAGGCTGGGAAGTCCAAGATGAAGGCACAGGTAGGTTCAGTGTCTGATGAGGGGCTTGGTCTCTTTTCTGAGATGGTGCCTTGTTGCTGTGTTCTCTGGAAGAAAGGGATACTGCGTCCTCACCTGGCAAAAGGGACAGAAGGGGAAAAAAGGGACCAAACCCCATCCATTAAGCTCTCTTATAATGGCCTTAATTTATTAATGAGAGTGGAGCCTTTAAGACCCAAACACCTACCAAAGGACCCCACCCTGCAACACTGTTGCAATGGGGATTAAATTTGCAACTCATGAGTTTTGGGGGACATGTTCAGGCCGTAACAGAAGGGAGCACAGAGATTATAGCGAGAGTGGTAGGAATTGACTGAGGCTGGAAAATTACATGTGGTGGAGTTCTATTTGTTACAAGTTTCTTAAATATCAAGTTTAACGTGTAATTGCTTTTTACTGTATAATAATCACAATCATAATAGTAATTAGCCATTACCTTCTGACTGTACCTAACAGTATGCAATAGTTCCTCTTTGATTTCTCCCTCTTGAGTTTCACAGATGTCTCAAGAGGGGCCTACACTCCTTCCATTGGCATTCACTTAATCAATCATTTAGATTCGGGCCCCTTCTGTTCTCCTAAAGGACTTCAGACAGGTGGCAATAAATTGCATATATATAGTGAGGTATTTAATGCAGAGGGGTATACTTTATTTTTATAACAAGTTTTATTCTAGAATTCTGAGCTAATAAAGCAGCTATAAATGGTGCTGAGTCGAGGAAAATTTTGACAAGGACGGGTGCACTGGGTTCCTCGTGCAAGTGGAAGAAGCTATAGCTAGTCATCAGGGGAAGGAGAGACTAATTAGCACTGCATCCTGGGAACAGTTTTATTCATGGCTCTCCTCACAAGAAATGTTGAGCAATACCATGGAGGGTGTCTTCAGCAATTATTTTGAGAAGCCCCCAAGTATTGTCCCTATGGTCTTTTTTTTTTTTAATTGATCCTCAAATAATAAGCACACTGATACCTAAAGAAGTAAAAATAATAATAATAAAATAAAATAAAATAATAAAAATCCCCTAATTGTAAAGCTACTAAAGACATGATCAAATATTGAACTCAGATCTTCCAAATTATGTCCTTCCTGCAGCTCATTTTATTTTTTTTTTGGTATACTGTCTGTTTTCTCTACTTTTGAATTCCAGAGTCAGTTCTTGAACTGTAGTGCTATCTTTCTAGATTTCTCGTTTCCCAATATCATAGGTGTTTGCTTCTTGGGTGTGGTAACATCCCACAGCATAGACATCACTTGGGAGCTTATTAGAAATGAAATTTGCAGACCAGGCTCAGTAATCCCAGCACTTTGGGAAGCCAAAGTGGGTGGATCACAAGGTCAGAAGTTCAAGACCAGCCTGGCCAATATGGTGAGGCCCCGTCTCTACTAAAAATAAAAATAAAAATTAGCTGGGTGTGGTGGCACACACCTGTAGTCCCAGCTGCTCAGGAGGCTGAGGCAGGAGAATTGCTTGAACCCAGGAGGCAGAGGTTGTAGTGAGCCGAGACTGCACCACTACACTCCAGCCTGGCGACAGAGTGAGACTCCGTGTCAGAAGAAGAAGAAAAAAAAAAAAAGAAAGAAAGAAAGAAATGCAATTTGCTTCATTTCCCAGGAACTTTGCTAAATTAGAATCTGCATTTTAAAAAGATTTCCAGTTGAGTTACATGCATATTAATATCTGAGCAGAACTGGAATAGAGTGTTTCTGGAGGTGTGGTCTTGGATTGGAGCATCAGCATCACCTGGGAATTTGGTGGAAATGCAAATTCTCAGTCACCACTGCAGACCTTCGGAGTCAGAAACCCTAGGGGTGGGTCCCAGTAATCAGTGATTTAACAACCGTCTCCCACCCCACCTCTCATGCCATGTCTTCCCCCTGTGATTTTGATGTACACTGATGCTTGAGAACCACAGATCAGAGAAGACAGTATACCAATCCTTGGAATCAGACACACCTGGGTTACAACCTAGATGCCTCATCTCATTATTTGTCTGATAAGCCACTCCCACTCTGACCTTCAGTTCCTTATAAGCAAAATTATGAGGACAGTGAATAATGGAGGAGAAGGTGAGATTATGACACCTGCCCCATAGAGAAGATATGATCATCAAATTGTCTATAAAATGTACCCTCCCCCTGGTGTCCCAGGGCCTTTCCATGCTGTATAGATGTCTTCATTTCTTGTCTGGGCCTCAGTCGCCCTTCTGTCACATTCTTTTCCAGACCAGAAATAGGGGTGAGAGTCCCTGACCCTTACCCTGGGAGCAGTACCATGCATCAGCACCTGATGGTTCCATTGTCCAACCGGATTTGGTAACAATGCACATTCACACAGCACAGCTTGAATCAGGGGCAGTTTGAATTAACCTGGCGAGACAGGCATCCCATGAAATGGTATTCAATTTTTTGCTAGAGCTCAAAATCCAGAACCTTTACGATGTCTCCTTCATCCACTAATTTTGTAATTTTGTCAGGAAAAGCTATCAAGTTTTCTAGGATGATTTGTTCTGCATGAACCTCTAGTGTTGCTTATTGCTCACTATTCCGTTATTTTTCCAATGCTTACAGATATTCCCTGGGCACATTTGTCCAATTATTTTACTCAATATCGATACCAGGCTTACTGGACAGTGATTTTCAGGATTACTTCTCATTAACCTCCTAGGAAGACCAATTCTGTTTTTGTTCAGTTTCATCACCAGCACTCTCCAAGCTCCTGCCTCCCCTGCACAAACCCATTAGCTCTTATCAGGTTGTTCCCTGTTGCTTGACTTGGTAGCAACATATTCCTCTGCCCTCCACGCTTACCCCAACCCCCCAAAACCTCAATAACCAAGGCCATTTTACATATAGAATCACAGAAAACAAGGGGTGGAAACAGTCTTAGAGAGGAGGCATATCGTCCGGGAATAGTATAGGTTTCAAGCCCAGACACTTGGATTGCAATTCTGGCTTCTCTGCTCAGGTGTTTTGTGCCCTGCAGGCAGGTAACCCATCCTATCTCTCTGAGCCTTGCTTTTTTACATCTGTAAAATGGGACTAATTAACCTAAAGAGGGATAATTGAAAAGATTGAGACAAATGCTTTATACTCAGCACTATGCTTGGTGGGAATTTCATACTCTATTAATGATAGTCCCCTCACCCTGTACCTTACCTAAAACCCTCCCTTTACAAAAGAGGGAATATATCTAGAAAGGAGACACATGAAAGACCACATAGAATACAAACCCTACAGAACACAAACCCCACAGAATGCAGCTCTCTGATTGCTTGTTTAGTGAGAAGAACTAGCTCTACCTTTGGCTCCTTCCTGCTTATTTTATAGGCATAGATGCAAACCATGCAAGGATTAGTGCTTGTTCATTTATAGCATGGACTGGACTTCAATACCCACTCTCCCTCCAGTGAGGCACCCTTATGCAGAGCACAAGCTGCACAATCATATGTAGAGATGCTGCCTCTTCCCTTACGCCATGAAAAATGAGATTTGGAAGTATCTTCCAACGTTGGATTCTCTGATTTGTCCTCCTTTGAGATGTCAGAAACAAATATGTCTGAAGGCTTGGCTGGCTGGCCTGCCTGCCTGCCTGCCTGCCTTCCTGCCTTCCTTCCTTCCTTCCTTCCTTCCTTCCTTCCTTCCTTCCTTCCTTCCTTCCTTCCTTCCTTCCTTCCTTTCTTCCTTCCTTCCCTCTGTCCCTCCCTCCCTCCCTCCCTTACTCCCTCCTCCCTTCCCTCCCTTCCTTTCCCTTCCTTTCCCTTCCTTTCCCTTCCCTTCCCTTCCCTTCCCTTCCCTTCCCTCTCCTCCCTTCCCTTCTTTTCATTCCTTCCTTCCTCCTTTCCTCCCTTCTTTCCTGTCTCCCTCTCTCCTCTCCTCTCTTCTCCTCTCCTCCCCTCTCCTCTCCTCTCCTCACCTCTCCTCTCCTCTCCTCCCTCCCTCTCTCCTTCCTTCCTTTCTTTCTTGTGAGTAAAGGCAGGGTGTGAGAAAAGATGGGCTGGTCTATAGAGGTATCTCATATAACTACTGTAGCAAAGCAAACATAAAGAATGGGTCCACATTAAATTAATTTCATTGATTTTTTTTTCCTCCTTTCCTTTGAAATCTCAGAGTGTGGAGGTTATAATTGGGCCTTTTATTTTCCTCTGCTGAGAGACTCAGTGGAACCGCCATCCTGAGGGCCTAGAGCTGCTTGTTTACATATCACCCTTCAGGACTGGATAACAGATAGTCTTCTTTTCCGGCCTGAATCCCATTCCATTCCCTTTTATTATGTGTCCCTGAAATTCCATTACCTGTTCATGGTCTCAGTGACTCAGCCACAGTGGCTGCAGTAATGATGGCTTTCAGAGCTGAGCTAATGACGCAGGCACTGAGGTGTCTCCAGACCAAACAGCTAGCTGAATCTCAATTTAGCAGGATTTAAGACGGTGGTGTCATGCATTATGCATGAGCATGTGCCTGTGTGTGTAGATGGGTGCATGTGGGTTTGCTGGAGGCAGGGTAGAGGGTGTACGTTTATACCGAAGGCCCTGCATATTGGCGGTCACAGTGAGGAAAATGAGATGTCTGATGGTGCAGAGAATTTGCTGGGAGATTAGCAGGAGGACAGGGAAGGATATGTTGGTAAATATGAACAAGCTTCTAGCCTTCACTGGATTATTATTCTTGTTCCTAGGAAGACAGCACAGCAGACTGACTAAGAGCTGGGCTCTGGAGCGAGATGGCCAGGGATCAAATCCACCAAAGCTGTTTACCAGCTGGGTCACCTAGTGCTGAAGATTTAAGGCTCAGCTTCCTTATCTGCTTAATGGGATCCTAATCTGATAAGGGGATTAAATGGAATAATGCAAACAAAGCTCTTAGCATTGTACCTAGCACAACAGAAGGTATATAATAAATGTTGGGTGCTATTATTATTCTTTTCCACCAGAAGAAAGCTTCTATCTTCAACCCACTCCCAAATAGCCTACTTTCATGGATCCAGGATACCTTTTCCTATGCCCTGATGAATATGACTTGGCCACTGTGTAGAACAGAAAGCACGAGATGTAGATTCTTGTCCTTGTCTGCCATTGGGTAACCTTGGGCAAGCTCTTCTTGACCCTGATCTCCAGCGTCCTCACGTACAAATTAGAAAATGAGGGTCAGAGTACATCAGACTGTGTTTCTTGGAGGGGCAGTGGTCTTTAGAACAGCCTGAAGAGTCCCTTCCAAAGAGATACGGATGAATACTGGGGAGTCTGCTGCATGCAATATCAGTTTCATGTATAGGAATTCCAAACATGGATTCTGCTACAAATAAATGCACAAACCACTGTTTCAACAGACCACTCATGCACTTACAGTTTTTATATTCTGTGATTCTACAACTTCCTGGTGGACAGAGCCAGACAATCAGAGGAGACAGTAACCTCTCTCTTACACTATGAAAGATAGGTATCCTGGGGATGTAGGGCTAATTTGGGAACAATGTATGCCTTAGAAGTGCATGGGTGGTTCAGTCTAGGCTAAATATCTTTATATGTAGGAGGGAAAAAAAGTCTTTACAATCAGACAAAGCAGATTCAAGCCTGGGTTTTCTATCCCTCACTTGCTTGATGATATTGAATGAGATTCTTAACCTCTCTGAGCCAGAGTTTTCTCATCTGTGAAAATGAGGATAATGGCTCTTACTGCAAGGGAAGTGGGAACATGAAGTGAGATAATATGTTTATTAATAATTTCACGTTGCTCAGTATGTGGTATATACTCAGAGCGTGTTTTCTTTTCCTCTCTTTCTTACCTGAATTCTGAGTTCTGTGTTTGTTGCAACTTTTTAAAGCCCGTCTTTGAGTGAGCTTCTCCCTTATGAAGGAGACATGGTTCCATCTGCCTTTCCTGTTATTAAGCTACCACCTTTTCTGTGACCCCATCTTTCTCATGACCTCCTCACCTGGCTACAGCATTTCCTTCTTCGAATCCACAGACCTCTGGGTCAAGACCTTGGCAGAAATATAAACTCTATGAAAAGAGACTTTCAGAGAGGAAAAAGCTTTATGGTAGCAGATTGGGAAGATTCATAGAGACCCCTTTGGGCAGGGCAGGTAAATGTTAACTCAAAGTTGAGATCCAGGGCTTTGCAGTGAGAATCAAGCATGTGCTAAAGGCTAAAGGCCCCAGAAAAGGGGCAAAAATTTAGAGTTAGAGTTCTATGTCCTAAAAGAAAAATATCAAGGATAAATGAACATGGCTTACTGGGTGGGCTATCAAGAGAGGTATTCAAAAAAAAAAAAAAAAAAATAGGATGGAGGTCCAGTGTCCAAAACTGGTTTCTATAAAGAGAGTAAAAGCAGGAGCCAGCTTGGTTTCTTCCCCTTCCATTCCTTTATTTCTTTTTCTCTTCCATCTTTTATTTTACTGCTTCTAGGAAAGCCTCAGGCTAGCAGGAAAGACATGTCCCTAAAGAAATAATGACTATGCCATTTGGGGTGTTTTTAACAGACTTGAGAATCAAGTGCTAACCTAAAGCTAAGCCCCCTGAGGAGTTCATATATTTCCTTTGACTGGAATCAGGTCCTGGTGACTGCAGCCAAGATGAGACTGCTGGCCCAAATTACATGGCTGTTGTGTAAGGAGAAGAGAGCTAGGGAGATGGGAGTTGAGGAGGAGGGAAGTCCTGGGAATGGGGCTCAGTGATCATTGTAACCCATAGTGAACCTCTGGCTCACAGAGTCTTTTAAGGAGTAGTTCACATGGCACTGCTCAGATTTCTAAGTCACTAACTCAACTACATGGTTGGCATTAACTGACCTGAACTCCACCTCCTTGATCTTACCTTCTGACCACCAGTATTACTCTGTTCTCATGCTGCTATTAAATACATACCTGAGGCTGGGTAATTTATAAAGAAAAAGAGATTTAATGAACTCACAGTTCCATGTGGCTGGGGAGGCCTTACAATCCTGGCAGAAGGCAAAGGAGGAGCAAAGGCACATCTTACATGGTGTCAGGCAGGAGAGTGTGTGCAGGGGAACTACCCATTATAAAACCATCAGATCTCATGAGACTTATTCATTATCACAAGAACAGCATGGGAAAAACCCACCCCCATAATTCAATTACCTCCCACCAGGTCCCTCCCATGACATGTGGGGATTATGGGAGCTACAATTCAAGATGAGATTTGGGTGGGGACACAACCAAACCATATCACAACCTGAAATCTAGTCTTTACATTTTCAGTTCTCTAATTGGGTTCCTTATCATCTGTTCCAGTCCTGCTTGGAACCTAGGATTCTGATGTTTAAGAGAGAGGGAATATTTAATATATTTTATAAATATAATGGCATGGCTACCAGGCAATCAGGATGGATCCTGGAGCTATCAGATTGACCTTCAGTCATAAACAGCAAGAAAGGTTGTTTGCATGAGTAGTAGTGTAATGTTGTCACTGATGTAGAGTCCTCATCCCTCCATGGACCCTAGATGTTCTCTTGCCTGCCTGCACTCCTAGCTACCTGGCCTCTTGGCCTTGAAAATTTCTAGATGAAAGAGACCATATTCCAGTTGGGCATGGCCAACTGTCCATGGACCTGCTGGGAGCCTGGCACTTGATCTATAAATCTCCATATCATCAGGTTATTCTTGGAGAGGCCTCTTGCCCTTTAAATGAAAAAGATATATCTTACCCCTCATCTTCACTCTAAATACAATGGAAATTAAGTAAGTAATTTCAGATAATGTGATCCCAAAGACAGTACACACTGAGATGAATTAGATTCATTCATTCGTTCATTCATGAGCCCCTACTCTGTGCTAGATTCTGAGTGAGGTGCTGGTAGTACAACCATAAATTGGATGCTGTTCCTACCCTCTTGGTACTTATGGGATGGTGGGAGAAAGATAAGCATAAATGTAGTACTATTTGACACATGTTACAAGAATAACTACCATTGATTATGTGCCATGTGCTTTATGTGGATCACCTTATTTCTTCTAAACAACAAAACTATGAGGTAGACATTCACTATCCTCCATTGACAGCTGAAAAAATGGGAACATGGAGAGGTAAAGTGACACAGTCATTAAGTGCCCTGTAGCAGGTCTTCTCTAGTCTGACTGGTGAGTCCATTAGCCTCCTCTCTTAATGACTGTGCCCTACAAATCCTGTGTTATGATAGAGGAAGCATGAAGTGCAAGGAGTACCTGATGTAGCCAGACTACCTGAGAAGGCCTCTAAGAGATGATGTCTGAGTTGAATCTTGAAGGGTAAATAGTTGTTAGGCAAGGACAAAGGAATGGATATTTCAGGCAGAGAGATCAGCAGATTAATAAAGCAGAAAACATGACAAGAAAATACATAAGACTGCCAATGGTTTGGTCTTTCTGAAGCACAGGGTCAATCTTTGCATGGGGAGGTAGAGAGGTGGTGAAGCTCCGTATAATGGCAGGTTCTACCTTCTTGGCTCCTCAGAGAGCATCTTAGTTACCACATTGGTTTAGGAAGGAGACTAGATTAAGACATGTGAAGGTGTCCTTGGGGAAAACCCTCAATAGAGTCCTTCTCCAGAACTTTTTATGGAGGAGTCTTGGCTTTTCTGTAGGGGACTCATTATCACCTTGAAAAAAACACATGTAAATACATGTGTGTTCAAGAACGAGAAACTAACAGTCTGTAAAAGGAAACCAGGAGAGTGCTGGAGACAAGTTTCCATAAGAAGGTGTTCAAAGTCTGGAATTGTTTATCTTGGAGAAGCAAATGCTCAGAAGGAAAATGACAGCTGATGTCAAGTCTCAAAAGTTATGACAAGTTATAAAGAAAGAGCCAGGGATCTGCAGTCGGACAGGCTCGTGAAACCTTGGATCAACTACATCATCTCTCTGGGATCTGGGTTTCTAAGGATGAAAGGGGAAATAGTTTTTCAGCACTATTCTAAGAATTAAAAATACTGTATATAAGGCACCTGGCACGTAACCCACACTCAGCAACTGGTAGCCACTGTTGCTATAATCATTGTCCTGCAGAAGATGTAGGTGAGGAAAGGACTAGTCTGGTATAGACCCCTAGACCTGAATAAAAAAATCAACTATCTTTCCTACAACCTTAGGAATAGCCATCTACAGTGGGCATAATCCACACCACAGTGCAAATTGGCACCAACCTTCATCTATGTTCGCCAATATCAGCTGGATCTTTAACACTAGTGGGAAGTTCTCATGTTGGTCTCCACCTTTTCTCTATCCTTGCAGTAGATTTTTTTTTTAACTTTCAGAGCCCTTGTTTAAGCCCCCAATTTAACCTCAGTATTCTTTTCTCATTCACTATTTATTTATTTATTTATTTATTTATTTATTTATTTATTTAGACAAGGTCTTTTTCCTCTGTTTCCCAGGTTGGAGTGCAGTGGCACAATTATTACTCACTGCAAACTCAAACTCCTGGGATCATCAATCCTCCTTCAGCCTCCCGAGTAGCTGAAATTAAAGGCACCCACCACCATGCCCAGATATATATATATTTTTAATTGTGTACAGATGGGGTCTTGCTATGTTGCCCAGCGTGGTCTTGAACTCCTGACCTGAAGCGATTCTCCTGCCTTGACCTTGCAAAGTGTTGGGATTATAGGCATGAGCCGCTGTGCCCAGCTTCATCCACTATTTTAAAGACAAAATACAAGTGAGATCATCAGGCAAGAAAGAGCATAACTTTCAGACTTTCTTCTCTTGTGCCACATGCACATTTATTCTTGCATCTCTTCCTCCCTTAGGGGAACAGGTGTTTCTTCTCCTGCCTAATACTTATCCCACCCCCCAAATCTTTTAAGGAATACAATGTCATTAATAACTTCTTTTGTCTTAAGCATATCCCTCTCTCGTGTTCTTTTCCTTCAGCCCATAAATGTTTGTCTCTCCAATCTCATCCCCTCCTCATTTGCCTTTAGCTACCACCTTATGTCTTCCATTCACAGCCAGCCTTCTAGAAAGAGAAATCTATGCAAATGGTCTCCACTTCCTCACTTCCCACTTACTCTCCCGCCCACCACAGTCTGGCTTCTACACTCATCACCCGCAGTCACTGCTTCTCCCAAGGCCAAAAGTGCACCAATTTATGGTTATATCCAATACACATAATTCGCTTTTCAGTTCATCCCAACTCTTTTATTTAGTACCATTGTTTACTCATTTGAAAACTTATTCACTGACTTCTCTGTATAGCACACTTCTGGTTTTCTTTTTGCCTCTTTAGACACTCCCCAGCCTTCTGGGGGCTTTAGGCTTAGTATTTTTGTCATCTCTCCCCACACACTTTCTCTGGGCTACAGACTTTCAGAGCGTCCCATGTATGTTGTTTTTCAAGTCTGTATCTCCAGCTTGGGTCTTTCTTTACAGTAAAGTAAGATATATCCAATTGGTCATAATAACTTCATTTGATGGGCAAATACACCTCACAGTTGACTCCCAAACTTACCCGTTTAGTAGTCACCAGAGCATAGATGATTTTAAAATATTCTTCATGAGATTGCCCTCTTAATTCATTTGTGCTCCCATAGAAAATATCATAAACTGGATAACTTATAAACAACATAAATTTATTTCTTATAGTCCTGGAGGGTGGGAAGTCCAAAATCAAGGCAGATTTACTATCTGTTGCGGGCCCACTTTCTAGCTCACAGACAGTGCTTTCTTGCTGTATCCTGAAATGGTGGAAGAGGCAAGGGGGTCTCTCAGGGCACTAAACCCATTTAGCAGGGTTACACCCTCAAGATCTAATCACTTCCCAAAGTTCTCACCTTCTGATACCATGATCTTGGGCCTTAGGATTTCAACATATTAATTTATCAGGGACAGAAACATTCAGACCATAGCAATTGTCTAGGGGAAATCTAGGTAGTGAAAAGAACTCAGAAAGATTATTTGGAAATGGAGACAAGAAAACAAAGACAAGAAAACAAGAAACAAGATGATGGAGGAGGGGTCAGGGAGGCAGAGAAACACCAGATGCTGGGAAGTCATAGGATCTCCAGGAGAACATGCTTCTCAAGGAGAGTTTGGTCCTCTGTGACATAAGCTACTCAGAGGTCACCTAAGACAAAGATGGAGACCAGCAGTTTTGGCAAATTGGAGGTCATCAATAACCATGGTAAGGTGGAATATGTGGAATAAATATGGCAAAAAGCAGATAGGAATGGGTTGAGTAAGGATAAGTGGTGAGAAATTGGAATCAGTGACATAACTCTTTTTTCAAAAAAGAATTTAACAAGAAAGTGGAGAGAGAACATCGGATTTGGGAGTTTACAATATATTCTAATTGTCTTTTTTACTTGTACGATTCTCCTACTAGACTGCTAAGTGCTTGAAGACAGGGTCTTTTTTATTTTTCGGATTTGTTTTATTTTGTTTTCATCTTCAATGCATAGAGTTTGGCACAAAGTAGGTGTTTAGTAACATTTGTCTTGAAAAGATAACTAGATCTATGAATAGTTGCATGGGTTGCTTATGGAGGTACTTAGTGCTCTTTTACTGTAGATATGCCATTAGGAAATGGAGAACTTTCTTCCTTTCTCCCTCTCTGCTTTCCTTCCTTCTGGAGATATTTGCTGCATTGCTCCATTGCATGTGTTCCCCATCATTGTTGACAGGGCTCTCAGCAAGGATGGATCTGCTAGTGCTGGCTGCAGGGACCCCTGCTCATGAGGGTTCTGCGCATAGTACACCAGGAGGTTCTATCCCTGTTCTGTGATGTGTGGAGGACAGAAGTCACCAAAAGCAAGGTCCGTGCATTGCCAACATGCCTTTGAAGAAGGCCTGTAGTCTCCATCTGTCTCTGGAGCTGCTCAGCTCACAGCCACATGCTTTATTAGTGTCTCCTTGTTACTGTGCTATTAGGAGTTGTCAGCTCCCTCCATTCCTAATGTTCTCCTCTGCTTTGAAATGTTTTGTCAGGCCTGCATACGCCTAGAGAACAGAGGTTCTGAGTTCAGCGGAATGTGTCTTACAGTGCATCCTCCAAACCTGTCTCTGGGTGGCATGCTTAATTAAACCCAAACAACCGCCCTCACCTCTACCCCTCCCTCCCCTCATAGGGAGATAAGCTCTGGGAGCCAGCAAAAAGCAGCTGGAGCCTGTGTGGAGGCTACCTAGGGTGCGAGTAGGTTGGCAGGCAGGGAAGGGGCAGGTTCCCATTGAGTCAATTCTTCAGGCCTCGTTCTCTCCATCTTCTAAGCATGCACACCTCTGTGTGTGTGTATGTGTGTGTGTGTGTATGTAGGATTGTGTGTTTTTATATGTGTATGTCTGGGTATGCATAACTGTATATGAGCATGGATGTATGTGTTTGTGTGTGATGTGATTGTTTTAAGTATGTGAGTATGATTGTGTTTATGTGTGAGTGTGAATGTGTGTGTTTCTGTGACTATCAATGTGTATGCTTCTGTGTGTGATGTTACTGTGTTTAGGTATATAAGTATGAATGTGTGTGTTTATGTGTAAATATGAATGTGTGTGTTTAAGTGTACGTGAATGTGAATGTGTGTGTTTATTTGTGTGTATGTGGCTGTGTGTAAGTGTATGTTAGTGTGAATGTGTGTGTTTATGTATGAGTATGAAGATATGTGTTCGTGTGTGTGATGTGACTGTTCGAGCATACGTGTATGAATGTGTGTGTGTTTAGATGTATATGAGTATGAATGTGTGTGCATTTATGTGTATGTGACTGTGAATGTGTGAGCTTGTGTGTGTGATGTGACTGTTTAAGTATATGAGTATGAATGTGTGTGTGAGTGTGAATGTATTTGTGTATGTGAGTGTGAATGTGGGTACATTTATGGGTATCTGACTGTAAATATGTATGCTTGTGTGTGATGTGACTGTTTAGGTGTATGAGTATGAATGCATGTGTTTGGTGTGAATGCATGTGTTTGGGTATGTGAGAGTGTGTACGTTTATGTGTATGTTGCTGTGAATGTGTGTGCTTGTGTGTGTGTTTGTGTGAGTATGAATGTGTGTGTTTGTGAGTGTGAATGTGTGTGTTTGTGTGTATGAGTGTGAATTGTGTAAGGGCCTGTGTGTGAATGTGTGCCTGTAATGTGTGCATGAGTGTGAACTTGTGTGATGTGACTGTGTGTGGTTAAGTGTATGTGAGTGTAACTGGTGTTTTGTGAATGTGAGATGAGTGTGTGTGTCAGTACCTATGTATATTTGTGCATATATACCCATGGGGGTAAGAGGGCTGAAGTTTGGCCCAGCGGGATTGTCGTCTCTTTGTCATAGTTTTAGGCCATTTGTATAGGATGTCTGCCCTACCCCGGGATCTTTATAATAACTATTACCAGTGACCATAAATGGAGGCTTGCCTTGTTTTAGGCTCTGTTTTAAGCACCTTAGATACATTTTCTTTTAATATTTAATAGTTATATTGACAGATAATATTAGCCCCCTTTTCACTCAGTATTGAAAGAGAAAATTACTTGCCCAAGGCCACACAACGCTTATTCCCTCCCCCAATAAAATTAGCATATGTTTCTGTAGAAAATCCAAGCACTGTTTCTAAAAATTAGCAAGTTAAAGAACTCCGAAGTTCCATATGCTGGTGACCACCTTCATATTTTAGTGGACTTCCTTCCAAGTGTCACTCTGTGCTTGCAGTCACACATTATATACAGAAACATGTAAGGATGGTACAGTGTACACTTGTCTTTTTTTGTACTTAATAATACCCCCTAGAGATTTTTCCCTTCTAATTTTTAAAGATCAGCTGTATTTTTAATGCCTGCACAGTATTCTATTATCTAGACTTATAATTCATTTAATCAATCACCTATTGATAGACATTTAGATTGTTTCCAGCTTTTGACTATCGTAAACTATGTTGTGGTAAGCATCCTTGTAAATACAGCTGTGCACACTTGTCTGCTTGTCTTCTTAGGATAAATCCCGGAAGCAAAACCTCTTGGGCAAGAGATATGCATATTTAAATGTTGATACCCAATATCACATACCCTTAAGAAAGGTCAAACTAGTTTACACTTCAATTCCCTAATGTGGTGGCTTAAGGAAAGTACTGAGCTAGCTAGATTGGAGGTAGATGGTATTGTTGTGAGGAAGGGGTTTTGAATAACCTGGGGACCTTGCCTAGCCCAAGACTCTGGGACCAGGAGCTGTCTATGCACTCAGCCGCAGGGTGCCTGGTTGATGAATGCAGAGAGAGAAGGAGAGCAGGGCTTTCTCTGCAAGGAAAGGTTCATTAGGCTGCTCTGCCACATCGGATGATGCTCTCAGGTAGAATTTGGCCTCTGCTCAGAAGGAACCCTCTTGGGCTGAATTACCGTAATTCAGCCCATGCTGTTTCAGTCCTCAAATTTGTCATTAGCAGGCATTTTGTAGAGGTATCAGCATTTCACACGGTGTCTCTCAAAGATAAAGAGGATTGACACAGAATTAAATGAGGAGGAAAACAGAGACAAAAGCAGAAGTGGTGGGGTTGCGTATGCAGGCACATGCAGATACAAAGGTATGGTGGGGGCCTCTCAGAAGAACTGAGGATTAGACTGATGTCTGCATTAGACCATTATTATTTTTTAAAATTTATACTGCCCTCGACTTCCATTTAAAATAACAAGGACGCTTAAAGTTCCCAGATGTCAGCACTCACATAAAGTAGGAAGACAATTATATCAGAAACAACTAATGTAAGCTTATTGTACTCTAAACTCCTTGAAGGCAGGGATTAAGAAAGGGGTCACAATTCTTGGACGATTCGGGAAATATTTGAATAAGTAAATGAATGAATGACTTTAGCTATTAATAGTAATGAAGTTATCCACAGAAAGAGGTTAAATGGAGAAAAAATAGATGTGTTTCAAATGTTAGTTTCATCACTGAGTAACTATCATTGCAAGTTGGGTTTGCTAAGAAAACAGAATCTGAGTTCAACAAGCACAATATTTTTTCAGGAGTGGCTTTGGCATTGACACTGTGGAAGGGACAGGGCAGAAGGAGGACCAGAGAGAAGTTCAGCTGCCCTGCAGGCTCAATGACAACCTCAGCCAACCCCACAGGAAGCTCAGGGCTAAGGAGGTCCTTCAGCATTGGCTCAAATTGGGCTAAGACATTTGGGCTAAGATCTCGATACTCCTGCAATAACCAGTCATGGTTGTGGATCATACTGAGCAGGGGCAGGACCTTAGGTGAGGCTGAGGCAGTCCCCATAAGGGCTGACAGCTAAAGACTGCATGCTAACGACACACCCAGCATCTGGGACCAGTCCCTGCTCAAAGGGAATCTGGCCGGAGCATCACAACCTCTGCCACACTAGCTGTATGACCTTGGCCCAGACATGTGATTTCTCTGATCAGCTCTCATATCCATGAGGTTAAAAAAATGCATCTTATATAACAGGAGTGTTGGAAAGACTCAGAGGTTCTGTGAGTGATGTGTCCAGAATATTTGGCTCCCAAGGGAAGCTCAGTGAAAGCTACATCCTGTTTCTCTTTCTCTGGGCTTCCTCTGCAGCACTCTTACCCTGCTGGTACTGGAGTTATCTGGTTGTTTCTCTCCCTCACCCTCTCGCAGACACCCACCCACAACAGCCTAGCTCAGTGCTTTGCATGTTGCAGCAAAAGAAAGCATAGGAGAACTTTCTGAGTATCTACTATGAACCAGATGCTGGAATGCAAATTCTCAACCTATCATCCTGTTCAGTCCTCTCTGTAACCCTGACAGCTGGGGTTAGTGTCCCCACTTTACCATAAGGAAAGAAACTCAGAGAGGTGAAAGACCTTGCCCTATGTCACACAGCCAATCATTGTGGGAGTTGGGATGAACATCCAGGTCTAGCTGACTCTACATCCTTAAACAAACCCAGGCTGTGTTTTCTTACAGCACATCACCTTCCATAGGTATTCTCTTGCCTCTTTGAGGGAAGTCTGAGTGATGGGTTTGGCCTGGAGGAGAAGTTTTGGGTATTTGAAGATGGTTTTCAGGGGCCCTGAGTGGTTGTGTGAAGAGAAGGTGTGCTAATGTCTCCAAATTGCTGCACTCAGGGGGCAGAGTTATACTCACTTCCAAAAAGGAAAGGAGAAAATGAGTATACCTTATAAATTTCAGACCAATACTATAAATGCTGGGGGGACTGTGATAGAATGAAATGGCTACCCCTAGCCACATGTGTCCAAAATAGCAAGAATTACTGTTAAGCACCTACTACATGCCAAGCACCATGCTCAACATCGCATAGACAGTGGTGAACAAGATTGTCTCCGTCTCTACCCTCACACAGTTTGTAGTCAGGAGGAGAAGACAGACACTGAATCCATGATTATCAGGGGTCCTCAGAAAAGGAGGAAAATTGGCCCCTTATGAGAGCATCATGGTGAAGTAAAAAGAGAACAGACATTGGACTAAAGTAGTCATGGAATTGAAGTAGTTTTTATTCTGTATCTCTTTGGGCAAATGAGCCAGTTTCTCTGAGCCTCAGTTTCATCATCTGTGAAACGGAGAGAAATAACAAATCCCAATGTCACAGGGTTGCAACAATCAAATAAGTCAATATGTCTGAAGTAGGGGTGAACAAACTTTCTGAAAAGGCCTCGATAGTAAATATTTTGAGCTTTCCAGCTACATGATCTTTGTTGCAAGTAATCAGCTCTGCTGTTGCACTGGCAAAACAGTCACAGACAACTCTTCCATGGAAACCAGTCCATCCCGCCACCCATTCACTCAGTGTGTTGTGAATGCATTCCAATAAAACTCTATTTATGGACACTACATTTTGAAGATTATATAATTTTCACATGTCACACAAAATATGATTACCTTTTAATTTTTTTCCAGGCAATAAAAAAATGTAAAAACCATTCTTAACTTATGGTATATACAAAACAGGCAGAAGTCTGGATTTGGCCTGCAGTTAATGGTTTGCCAACACCTAATCTACAAAAGTGGGGATCATGACAGGTATTCAATAGATAAGAGTCCGCATCCACCTTCTTCAAGTTGCTAAGCATTTATGTTTTTCAAAGCACTGGAATGTTAGTTACCCAAATTAGTTCCTCCTGGAGTCCCTGCAAGATAGACAAAGAGAAAAATAGCATCCCCATTTCGGAGGTGTGGAAACTGAAGCACAGAGATGCAAGGGATTTTCCAAGCTCACAGACAACAAGTGGCAAAACCGGGACCTTGAGGCTCCAATTTTGTACCATTTTTCATTTCTGAATATCAACTATAAGAATGAAAGACAGAGTAAAGTAATGATTACAGCAAATATTACAGATATAATTAAATAACTGATAACTAATATTTCAACAGTGCCTTAGACCTTGTAGGTCACTTTGACACAAATTATCTCATTAGTTCTTCACTGAAAACTCCACAAAGGAGGAATTATTTGTAGCCCCTGACTCTCAGGGAGTTATGCACAGCCACAGACCAGACCTGATTAAATGGCAAAGCTGTATGTCCACATCTATGAATCTTCACTAATACCTATAGAGTGTTCTCTCCAAGCCTTTCTGAATATTGCATAAGGGACAGGAATCCTCAACAGCCCCCTTGCTCTTCTTCATCCTGAATTCACTCCAATTCATTCTTCATATAGCAGCCAGAGTGATCGTCTAACATGAAAGTCTCATTAGATCACTCCCCTGCTCAGAGCTCATCAGGGCCTCCTCATTGTGCCTAGGATAAAGTCTAACCTCTTTATCTTGGTGGACACAGTTCCAGACATCTGGACTCAAGCCCATCTCTCAAGTGTCTCCCGTCACTGTTCCCACCCCTTGTCTTACCTGCTATCATCCATTTCTACAGAGCTGCTTGTAGTTCCCTGGGATTACTCATGCCTACCTGACTTTGTACATGCTGTTCCCTCTACCTGGAATGCTCTTCTAGTTTCTCTGCCTAAAATACTCTAATTCATCCTTGATTGACATCAGGAGTCCGCCAACTCCTCCAGGAGTCTTCTTTGAACCCCTTTTTCCGTGAAAGGCTAAGTGATCCTTCCTACTCTGCACTCTACTCTTGCAGAGAGCACCTCCAAGAGTAGGCCAGTTCACATGTCTATCTCAACAGGATTATGAGTGCCTACCACACAGTAGGTACTTCCTGTATAAGCATTTAATCATTAAGTGAATGAATGAGCTACTTTAAGACAACAGGATAAGGGATGTCTCATTTAACTGTGTACTCTGAGAGCCTGGGTTCATGCCTGGAACACAATAGCATTCAGCATCCAGTGACTTGATGACTGGAAGGGCAGAGGGATCGATGCAGGTGCAGGTGAATAAATTGAAGGTTGATGGACAAAGTGACAACATGCACAACCACGAATGAATAGCAGATATGAGGGGTGGCAGACAGTTGGCTATTCCCCGTTGTACCATGCACAGGAGACACCAGCCAGAGCTGCCCATTTCCAGCTCCCAACCATCCTTCCAGCATCTGAGCACATTTCCTCTTCCCTAAATCTGCAGAGAAGCTGCGTTTCCCCACCTCCGCGTCCTCCTCTCCTCCCCCAACCCTTGAGAGTAGGTTTGGTGTTCCTACAGATGTTTGTATTCTCTGCAGCTGATGAAAATATTCATTATCTTGTTAGCTGCGGCGGAGAAGGAAGTGCAGATTTGCATTTTCCCAGTTAATCAGGGTGGCACAAGTGGTGCCTGTCACCCAAGCCTGTTCCCTGCCACCCCCACTCCCTTCTGCAAGTGGTAGAGTCAAAGTGGGATTTCCCACACTGCAGACTTTACCTCTCTCCCCTCCCCCTTCTCCAGGCACAATCTAGAAGGTAAAAAAGGAACCCGCAGCAGAGGAGACCCAGCCTGCACACACTACCAGGTTTGCTTCCCAAAGATGTGCCTTAGTGTGATTCTTCCTTGCTAGGAATCCTCCCATTGTTCCCAAGTCACAATCAGGTCTGAATTGCTCAGCCTGGCTTTCACATATAAGGTTAGGTCTTACATCAGTGTTAAGCTTTGTATGTCACAAAGTGTTTTCAAAATCATTCATTCATCTGATTCTAGCAAGTGCCCTCAAAGATGGGTGTTACTGTTACTTTGGTTTTGTTCAAGTGAGTCACCCAATATTATGTGGCCACCAAGTGTTGGTGCCACAAAAGCTGCCCCATACTTTTCTGTTCAAAAAACAGTCTTAACACTGAGACACTGATTTGGCTTAGTGGAGGCTTTTCTCCTGGGTGTGGCAAAAGCTGGCACTTTGAGGTTAGCCTGTGCATCTCAGCCCTGGCAAGGCAGGGAAGTTTTGGCAGTCACCTGGGATTTTCTACCTGGAGAGGTTGAAAGATCTGTGTCCATGGAGTGTGTGCACACGTGCTTAACAATGATAATAATGATATCTTACTTGTTTTGGTAAGCTCCTAAACCCGTCCTGATAGCCCTTCCCATATTTATAGGGAAGCCTCAGGTCTGGTGCTTCGTATCTTTTCTGATTGATAAAGAAACCAGGGTCCTGCAAGAGAAAGATCATATCTGACATTAAACAGATATTTAACTACCTGACCCAAGGTTATTTAGTCATCCTGTCAGTCATTTCATAAACACGTGCTGAGCAGGCTTATGTGTCAGGTACTATTCTGGATGTTGGTAAAACAGCAGTTAACAAGAGAGATTAAGGTCCTTGCCCTCATAGAAATAACATTCTGGGAAGAGATGGGGATGGGGCAGCAGCAGAGAGAAAATCAACATGTATTTTCAGTGGTTGTAAGTGATATAAAGAAAAATAAAGAGGGCCGGGTGCAGTGGCTCAAGCCTGTAATCCCAGCACTTTGGGAGGCCGAGACGGGTGGATCATGAGGTCAGGAGATCGAGACCATCCTGGCTAACACGGTGAAACCCCGTCTCTACTAAGAAATACAAAAAACTAGCCGGGCGAGGTGGCGGGCGCCTATAGTCCCAGCTACTCAGGAGGCTGAGGCTGGAGAATGGCGTGAACCCGGGAGGTGGAGCTTGCAGTGAGCTGAGATCTGGCCACTGCACTCTAGCCTGGGCTACAGAGCGAGACTCTGTCTCAAAAAAAAAAAAAAAAAAAAAAAAAGAAAAGAAAAATAAAGAAGGATAAGGAATTGGAAAGTTTTGCTTTATACAAGGTGATCGTGGCAGGCTTCTTGGAGGAGGTGACAATTAAGCAGAGGCCTAAATGAAGTAAAACATTCATCAGTATACAAGCAGAAAGAAATAGCACAGCGGACAGAGGGAATGGTGTATTTCTCACTAGCCAAGTCAGTGACCCAGAAGAGAAGAGCATAGTCGTGAAAACAGGCACTGGTAGCAGCAAAACACAGGTTCCGATATTGTTACTGCTCCTTAGGAGCTGCATGACCCCAGGCAAATCCCTCTACCTTATTAAGCCTCACAGCTCTCATAGGTAAATTGTGAACAATCGGTTATGTATGTTGTGAGACTTAAGGTAGAAAATGTTTACAGCTCAGTGCCCCTCAATAAATTATCTGCTTTTACTCTATAGGGCTAAAGGTCTAGGAAATAATTTCTCACACACGCTTTTCTTCAGTCATCCATTTATCCAGCACAAACTGGGCCCATACCATGTGGTAGAGTCTATGATAGCTATTAAGAATGCCATGGGCCAGGCGTGGTGGCTCAGACCTGAATCTCAGCCCTTTAGGAGGCTGAGATGGGGATGATAGCTAGAGCCTAGGAGTTCAAGACCAGCCTGGGCAACATGGGGGAGACCTTGTCTCTACAAAGGAGTTAAAAAATTAGCAGGGCATGGCGGTGAGCTTCTGTAGTTCCAGTTACTTGGGAGGCAGAGGCAGGAGGAATGCTGGAGCCCAGAAGTTTAAGGTTACGGTGAGCCATGATAGCACCACTGTGCTCCAGCCTGGGTGACAGAGCAAGACTTTGTCTCTAAAAGAAAAAATAAAATAAAAGGAACACAGTGGCTTATTTATCTAATATGTGTTTGTGTCCACTAAGCCAGGCACTATACTAGGCAGCCTTGGGAATACACAGATGAGTATAACAGACAATGGCCCTGGTCCCATGTAACACCTGCCCCAGTGTTCTTGGGGTTCAAGTTCTCCCACCCTCAAGCTGTCCGTTGATCCCAGAGAAAGCTCCAAGGCCATAGCTGCCAATACACTGCCTGTGTGTGAATTGAAGAAAGGAGACACATCCCTGCATAGGCACTAAGCTTGGCTTGCAGAACAGGGATGAATTTCAGTCTCCATTTGCCCTCTCAGCTGTGGCACAATCTGCAAAACTATGTTTGGGGGCATCACAGAGCTCCTGATAGATAAGATTCTTCTGTCAGTAATGTCCAAAATAACCCTGGACCTTACTTCTTAGCCTGGGTGTCCTCCAAAGAGGGAAAAGGGAGTTCGTCTCCTTCGTCATACCAGTGACCCCTGAGAGCTGGCACATGTCTGTCCTGTGAGCCCTGGCACTCTCCTGGCATGGCAAGCCCCTTCTGCCTAGGAAATAGCAGCATGAACTGAGAGAAGGAGCTCCAAGTTACAATGCCGGACGCACCACAAACTGCTATTCTTTGGGCAAGGCCTTTTTCTTTGCTAGCAATAAGTTTTCCCATTTTCAATTATTCATGACAACAACAGCAGCAGTATTAATTGAGTTCTTACTACATTCCAGGCACTCTTCTAAAAGTTCTACATGCTATTTTGATTCCCAAACAATCCAATAAAGAAGATGATTTTATTGGCCTCATTTTACAGGGAAGGAAACTGAGGCACAGTGGAGGGACTGGACTAGATTTTTATCTCTCAGGCTGCTTCTAGTAATGGCATTCAGTTGCTGTTTGAATCTGCTGCTCATTCATTCATTCATTCATTCAACAAATTCTTATCCAACACCTGTCATTATATCAGGGCCTGTGATAGGTGTTCTATGTACTATATCTCATTTAATCCTCAACAAATGGCAGCGTGTAACTTTTTTATGATCTTCCTTCTACCGATGAGAAACTGAAGTCTCAGAAGAAGATGATTGGTCTCATCCATTGGGCCAATCAGCCATCTTTACTGGACACCTTCTACATTACAGGCCCTGTCCTATGTGTTGGGGAGACGGTGCTATGTTCTGGGAAGATAAATATTCTGTGGAGCACGTAATGATAGAATTTGCAGAGCAGTGGGTAATAAGACAATGAGCCCTACATTCTACCATGCAAGGGGTTTGACTGTTTTTTGAGGATGCTTGTTAACATACACAGATGGGGGCCCTTGTGACATTGTGTCTCACAATGAAATTCTCTACTAATATGTCTACATAAACACCAGAAGAAAGACTCCATCCTCCTCCAGTCAAGAGACTCTCTCTATCCTCCATTTCTCAAACTCTCAACCACCCACATATCTCACACCCTGAGCCATGGGCTTGTTCTGTGACACCCATGCCCACCATGATCCCAGTGGGCCAGGAACTTCTCATGTCTTCGGTAATTAAGTTCACGCATGCCAAAAAGAAAAATAGCTTCACAGATGCAGTCGCAAATTTTAGCTAATTAACCATATGGTCTGGATTGCTGACAGAGCGGGAAGGCACTCCGGGTAAGTGCTGGTTTCCTGGCTTCCTGCAGGGAAGGAGGACTATTAGGTGTGTTGCCACATTCTCCAACACAAGGGCATGGCGACTCACAACTTTGCACCACCTGCTTGGAGTCCTCTTATCAGTTTCCTCGCTAAGAACTGTCCTGAGGAAAGGAGTCCTCAAAAGAGGGAAGGAGAAGGGACTGGCCTATGGACAGGAAACGCTTTTCGCATTTCAGCAGGAGCTGTAGGCGGAAGCACTCTACTTCAGGGTGGAGGATTTGGAGAGACAGACCTAGCAAGTGAGACACAGTGTGGCATAATAGACAGCACCCTAGAAACCTGGACTTTAATCACAGAGTTGTCACTTATTGGCTCTGTGACCTTGAGTACATCACTTTGCCTTTTTGAATTTAAGCCACTCAGTTTCCCTTAGTGCAAAATAGCAGGATTGAACTCGCCAATGACCGTGTGTGTGTGTGTGTGTGTGTGTGTGTGTGTGTGTGTGTTTTATTCCGAGCATCTTATAGATAACTGGAGATACCAAGGAATGAGAGAGGGAAGTAACAGGGATGGAGGCCAAATTGAGCTGACTTTCCAGCTGCTGCTAGAAGAAGGCTGACTAGTGGAAGGGAGTTGGGGGTAGGGTTTAGAATAAATATTTATTGGTACAAATTCACTGAATAGGTACCAGAGCTAAGCCCCAAGCCATGGGTTTGCAAGTTCTTTCAGTGGCTTTGGGAAATGGAAATCTGTTAGACTCAGAATTACTAGAGAGTCCCAAACAATTTAATGATAGAAATCATTAATATTACTTGTTGAGAATGTAAATAACTTTATTCCAGAAAATGTGTTCTTTCTGTGACTTATATCATTTAAAATCATCACAACAACCTTAGAATGTTGATAATTTGATCCACATTTACTGATTAGGAAATTGAGGTTTAGATAGGTTCTGTAATAGGGCTGAGACCGTTAGCTCTGGCATCTGTTAAGACTAAGTTTGAGCCCCTAGAGCTTGCGCTCTGCAGAGTTCCTAGAAATGTAGCTTAAATCAGCATGCTGCTCTCATTTGGACAGGACAGTGGTTAAGTGGCTGTCTGATGCCTGCTTGAAAGTTGAGTGACTGTGGAGGAGGACAAACTAAGTCCCAAACAATTTTTATCTGAAAAAGCACATGCATTAGTTTTACATAGCTACTGTAACAAATTACCACAGGCTTAGTAATTTAAAAAAACACACATGTATTCACTCATAGTTCTGGTGGCCACAACCAAACTGAGTCTTGTAGGGTTACCATTAAGGTATTAGGAGGGCTTTCTTCTGGATGCTCCCAGGGAAAAGCCATTACTTGTCTCACTCAGCTGTCAGCGTTCCTTGGCTTGTGGCCACATCACTCCAATCTCTTGTTCCATGTTTACATCACCTCTGTCTCTTCTGTACTCAGATATTCCTCTGTTTGCCACTTACAGGGATATATGTGATGGTGCTTAGGGTCCACACAGATAATCCAGATACTCTCCCCATTTTTAAATCTTTGATTTAATGCAGATGGAAAGTTAGACTAGTAGAGTGTTCCTTTGCAAAGTCCCTTTTGCCACATGAGATACATTAGCTTGCTAGGGCTGTCAAAACAAAATGCCACCAACTGGATCGGTTAAGCAAAAGAAATTTATTTTTCACAGTTTTGGAGGCTAACAGTCCAAGATCAAGACATCAGTAGGGCTGGTTTCTTCCGAGGCTCCACTCCTTGTCTTGCAGATGGCTGCCTTTTCTCTGTGTGATCACCTGGTCTTTCCTCTGTGTGTGCACATTCCTGCTGTCAATGTGTCCAATTTTCCTCTTCTTAAAAGGACACCAGTCAGATTGGATTAGGACCCATCTTAATGACCTCATTTTAACTCAGTTACCTCTTTAAGGGCCCTATCTCTGAATACAGACACATTCTGCAGTTCTCAGAGAGGGGGTGACTCTGAAAATTTCAGGATATGAGGATTTTCTTTTTGCAGGGGAGAGGGGATAATTCAGCCCACAGCGTAAGGTATCATTCACAGGTTCCAGGAATTAGAACCTGAATATCTTTGAAGGTCATTATTTAGCCTATCATTGCATTTTTCATTTAAATGGATCCAAAGGAGCTTAGGCCATAGCTGGGGCACCCAGATCTGGCATTGAAACTAAAAATTGGAAGCAGGAGTTGGTGGCAGGGGCATGAGCAAAAGTTAGCACCAAGAAGTTCAGAAGCAGGGTGGGTTTGAGTGACAAAAACTGGTTCAGAATGAAGGCTATGAGTGATGAGTCCATGTCCAGGTTCTACTCTGACATGCTATTTCTAGATCAGAAGGTGTGGGCCTGGTGGGTTACAGGAATAGCAAGGGAAGAGAAGTTGATTTCTCCCACAATAATCTTGAGATTATTGCGTCGAAGTTCATACTTGTTGGAGAGGTTAGACTATAATTTTTTTCCTCCCGGAATGATGTGGTTGCAAGAATTCCAGCATTTTTATTTTTATTTTTTTAGGTAATTAAACTAAACAACTCCTAAACACACTTTTCAGCTTAAAAGTCTATACAACAGGGATTGCCAAATTTTTTCTGTAAAAGGTCAGATAGTAACACTTCCAGCTCTAGGACACGTGGTCTCTCCCACAACTACTCAACTGTGCCAATGTAATACCCAAGGAACCATAAACAATGCAAAAACAAATGGATGTGGCTGTGTTCCAATACAACATTATTTACAAAAATAAGTGGACATCACACCAGTTATAATGACAATCATCAAAAAGACAGGAAACAGCAGATGCTAGAGAGGATGTGGAGAAATAAGAATGCTTTTACTCTGTGGGTGGGAGTGTAAATTAGTTCAACCATTGTGGAAGACAGTGTGGCGATTCCTCAACGATCTAGAACTAGAAACACCATTTGACCCAGCAATCCCATTACTGGGTATATACCCAAAGGATTATAAATCATTCTACTATAAAGACACATGCACACGTATATTTATTGCGGCACTGTTCACAATAGCAAAGACTTGGAACCAACCCAAATGCCCATCAATGATAGACTGGATAAAGAAAATATGGCACATATACACCATGGAATACTACGCAGCCATATAAAAGGATGAGTTATGTCCTTTGTAGGGACACGGATGAAGCTGGAAACCATCATTCTCAGCAAATTAACACAAGAACAGAAAACCAAATACCGCATGTTCTCACTCATAAGTGGGTGTTGAACAATGAGAACACATGGACACAGCGGGGGTAGACAGGGGGGTAGGCATCACACACCAGGGCCTGTCACCAGGTGGGAGGGTCAGGGAAGGATAGCATTAGGAGAAATACGTAATGTAGATGGGTTGAGGTTGATGGGTGCAGCAAACCACTATGGCACGTGTATACCTATGTCACAAACCTGCACGTTCTGCACATGTACCCCAGAACTTAAAGTATAATAAAAAAAAATAGGTGGACATCAGATTGCCTAGAGATGTATAGTTCGTTGACTCCCACTTTGTAACAATAGAATTTACTACAAAAAATACCTAGACTATGCATGTTATTATTAAATTAATATATTTTATTTTTAAGGCAGTTTTATCTTTATAGAAAAATTAAGCAGAAAGTACAGAGCTCTCATATATTATCTCCACTTTTCCTTCCAGTTTCTCCTCTTATTATTCATCATGCATTAGTGTTGTGAAATGTGTACAACGGATAAGCCAATATATGATTCAATATTAGTTAATAAAGCCCCCAGTTTACCTTTTATGTTGTATAGTTCTATGGGTTTGAACAAATGCATAATATCATGTATCTACCATGACAGTATCATACAGAATATACAGAATACTTTCACTGCCCTAAAAATCCCCTGTGCTCCACTTGTTCCTCTCTCTGCCTCTCTCCCTGAACTCCTGGCAACCACTGATCTTTTCACCGTCTCTGTAGCTTTGCCTTTTCCACAATGTTATATAGTTGGAACCATGCAGTATGAAGCCCTTTCAGACTGGCTCCTTTCCTGTAGCAGTGTGCATTTAAGATTCCTCCATGTCTTCTTGTGGCTAGACAGCTCATTTTTTAAAGTTGCAGAATAATATTTCATTATATGGATATTTGTTTATTCAACCACCTATTAAAGGATATCTAGGTTGCTTCCAAGTCTTGGCAATTATGAGTAAGATCACATAAACATGTGCAGAGTTTTGTGTGGACATGTTTTAAACTCATTTGGGTAAATATTAAGGAATGCATACAATTGCTGAATTTTGTGCTAAGACTGTTTAGCTTTTTAAGAAACTGCCAAACGATTCTCCAAAGTGGCGTACCATTTTGCATTCCCAACAGCAATTAACTCTTTCTGTTTCTCCATATCTTTGCCAGCATTTGTTGTTGTTAATGTTTTGGATTTTAGCTATTCCAATAGTTATATAGTGGTGTTTTGTTGTCATTTAATTTGCAATTCTAGAATGACATGGGATGATGTGTGTACATTCATATGCTCATTTGCCATCTGTATATTTTCTTTGGTGAGGTGTCTGTTCAGCTCTTTTGCTCATTTTTAATGGTACTGTTTGTTTTCTTGTTGAATTTTAAGTATTCTTTGTATATTTTGGATATGCTTTAGCAGATGTATGTTTTGCAAATATTCCCAGTCTATAGCGTGTCTTTTCATTCTCTTAACAAAGTGTCTTTCACAGAGCAGCAGTTTTCATTTTAATAAAGTTCAACTTAACAATTTTTTCTCATGGATCATATATTTGGTGTTGTATCTAAAAACACATAATCAAATCCAAGGTTACCAAAATTTTTCTCCTATGTTATCTTGTAGAAGTTTTGTAGGTTTTTACATTTAGACTTACAATAATTTTGAGTTATTTTTATTTTGGGAAAAGTGTTGAATCTATGTCTAGATTTTTGTCTTTCTTTCTTTCTCCTTTCTTCATCCTTTCTTTTTACTTGGCACATGGATGTCTA
Organism: Macaca mulatta; assembly: GCF_049350105.2. Lineage (NCBI taxonomy): Eukaryota > Metazoa > Chordata > Mammalia > Primates > Cercopithecidae > Macaca > Macaca mulatta. The sequence goes on from NC_133420.1 coordinate 41,545,749, forward strand.
TTTGTTTCAGCACCGTTTGTCAAGAAGACTACCTCTTCTCCATTGAACTGCCTTTGCTTCTATGTTACAGATCAGTTGACTAGATTTGCATAGGTCTATTTATGTGCTTTCTATTCTGTTCCATTGATCTCTTTGTCTGTCATTTCACCAGTATCACACTGTCTTGATTACTCTAGCTTTATAGTAAGTCTTAAATATCAGGTAGTGTCAGTCCTCTGACTTTGTTTTACTTCTTCAATATTGTCTTGGCTATTCTGGCTCTTTTGCCTTTTCATATAAACTTTAAAATCAGTTTGTCAAGCCTACAAAATAACTTACTAGGATTTTGATAGAGATTGCACTGAATCTATAGCTCAAGTTGGAAAGAACTGACATATTAACAATATTGAAGATGAACATGGAATCTCCTTTTATTTATTTTGATCTTTTATTTCCTTTCATCAGAGTTATGTAGTCTTCTGTATATAGATCTTCTATGTATTTCGTTAGATTTATACCCAAGTATTTTATTTTTTGATACTAATGTAAATGATGTTTTGTTTTTAATTTCAAGTTATAATTGTTTACTGTCAGCATATGGGAAAGCAATAGACTTTTGTATGTAAATCTGTGTCCTGCAAGCTTGTCATAATCACTTATTAATTCCAGCAGTATTTTGTTGTTGATTCTCTGGGATTTTCTGCTGCATATTATTTTTTTAAACCTAAATCACATTTCTAATAATAACAGTAATAACAATAACAATAGTTAACACCTATGGTGCACACAGTATGATGTGCGCGGTGCCATGCTGCATGCATTATCTTGCTAATTCCACAACAGTTCAGCAACACTGGTACTGTTATTTTGTCCCCATTACATATCAGGAGACTGAAACTTAGTAAGAAATGCTAACTTGTCCAAACTTGCAAGAGTGGAAGCAGAACTTTAACTCTGAACTTCTTACTAGGAAATAAATAACCATAGTAACAGTAACCATTTCACAGGCAAATATATACATAGGCTGTTTATAGTTATTGTTCCTTTTACCACCCATGAACCACACAGGCTATTTATATGCATTGTCTCTTTTAATCCTCATAATTGAATTTATAAAAGTAGGTACTATTATGATCCTCATTTTATGAGTGAGGTAACTGAGTCTCCTGAAATTTAACAACCTGCTTAGGGTAGCACATCTAGTAAAAGGTATGGTTTAAGGCCCTCTCTCTATGAGTGGAGTAGGTTATTATAGACAAACCTGAGGCTTAGCATGATTGTGTGATTGTATGTGGTAACATAACCAGTATCTAAGAAGGTGGGAAGCTGGATTCAGGATCTTACAAACTGGATTCAATTACATTTCTATGTCAAATTTTGAAAAGAACAAAAATTCTATTCATTGATTGGATTTGTATTTTTCTAGGCCCTTTTAAAGTCTTGATATCCCTTAGTGTTAAGGAGCACTTAACAATAATTTCCAACTGTCCTGTAACAGCATGTACACTTCACCTTTGTTATGAAGCAAACTGGCTAATGTCCACACTAGCTGGGTTCTGCTTGTGGCTCCAACTTATGACAGGACTGTTGGAATTGAACAAGAAGGAATATGCGAGATGGTCAGGGCTCCTCATTATGCAGTGTTGCAGAAAGCACATGCGAATATTACTGCCTTTCTATTGTCTTTGGGTGTTTTCTTTCTCCATTGCTAATGACTAATAAAAAAGAGAGAGAGGGAAAGAGGAGAAAGAGAGAGAGAGAGAGAGAGTGAACAAGAAAGCAATTGCATTAGATTTTCTTCTACTGCATCAGGTTTCTCATCATTAGAGGTGGCTATATAGATAGACTTCCAAGGTGCCCCAGGGAGAGTGGGAAAGACAAAAGGGAAGAAGAAACTTTCAGAAATGTGACCCCAGCCACAAATTCACACCAAAACCAGCTGTATTTATGCCATATGTTCTGATTCCAAAGTCCATGTTATGACTTGGTTTTAAATGTTAACATTCAAAAAAGTTCTTTCTTTCTAACTGCTACAAGGAATGAAGTAACAAACGAATTGATGCTGTGTGGTCAGTTACAACATGGCTTTGATTATTTTCTATCTTTTGCTTTAAGAGTTTTTTAACATTATTTTTTCTTTAATTTGCTGTCCAGTCTACTGAAGGCTCAATTCTACAAACATTTTCGAATTGGATACCAAGTATGCACCGAGTACTTTGTTAGGAGCTGCAGAAGGAGAGAGAAGACAGTTAGTGTGTTAGACTATTTGCATTGCTATAAAGAAATACCGGAGGATGGGTAATTTCTAAAGAAAGGAGGAATATATTAGCTCATAGTTCTGCAGGCTGTACAAACATGGCTCCAGCATCTGCTTTTGGGAAGGGCCTTGGGAAGCTTATAAGCATGTTGGGAGCTAGGGGGAGCTGGGCATGTCACATAGTGAGAGTGGGAGCAAGAGAGAGAAGGCGAGGTGCCACACTCACTTGAACAACCAGGTCTTGTGTGAACTAACTGAAAGAGAACTCACTTGTCACCTCATTGTACTAAACCATCCATGGGGATCCACCCCTATGATCCAATCACCTCCGACAGGCTCCACCTCCAACACTGGGGATTATGTTTCAACATGGGATTTGGAGGGGATAAACATCCAAACCCTATCAGTTAGTTCCTGCCCCCCAAAAGTAGGGAAACAGACAAACCATGGCAATTTCAGTGCATGCCTTGATAGGAAGAGAGATACTCAACTTATGGTGCCGGGAGCATCTCTTTTAGCTTTACCAACTCCACCAGAGGTTGTGGGTAAGTTCTGTAGTTAGGAAAGAATCAAATTTACCAGTGGCACGGGGGGAAGGATTCCCATGATGTAAAGAAAATAATCCCAAATTAGTGACCATATGTCCGGTATTCTCATTATAGCTCTCTCATGTGGCTTGGACAAATTGTGCATGCTGTCGGGGCAGGAGGAGAAGAAAAGGGTTTGAGGTCCATTTGCATCCTTCTTATGCCTAATCACAACAAGCTTTTTGAGTGTGTTAAATTAAAACGCGCTAGAGTGGTGCATTTTACAGCAGCAATAGCTACCGTTTATTGAGAGCCTGCTATTTTCAGGCCTTCTGAAAGCAATTCATTTTATGGGTTCTTTTCATCTTTACAGCAAGTATGTGAGACAAGGATGACTATTATTTCCATTTTTCTGATGAGGAAACAAAGGCCCAGGAAAAGTTCAATGTTTTGTCCAACTAGAGTTACACAGGGGATGGGAGGTGGACCAGGATGCAAATGCGGGTGTGTGACTGCAAAGACTGCTTCCAAAAAGGTGAGAGAGAAGACACAAGATACCTATGAGAATAGGTCTTCCCATCTTGAGAACTTTCCCTTAGCCCTTCATACTGGAGCCATGTGGGGACACTTGTATTATTCAAATAAATGACCTCAGGGCTTAAACACTCCCTGGAGATGGGAAATGACTTGCTCAAGATCACATAGCAAGTTATTGGCACAGCTTGATAAAACCTGGACATCCTGGCTCCCTGTCCAGGACAGGACTGGGTGCATAAGGAATGATGATAACATGCACTAGGATTCAGGGAGAGTTTGTCGCCTTCACCCCCGGACTCATCTGGCAAGTGTTTTACATACTGTGTGTCCGCTCTTATTCTAGACCCCTGAGATAACCATGATATGAACAAGGAGTCCAGGCCTTGCCCTTGACAAGTGTGTAGTGAAAGGGTGGTGTGGGATAGAGGATTCCTAAGATTAGAGAATACTCAGAACACTGGAATATGAAGATCCTAATTGAACTGGAAACATATTAAAAGTTACGGGGATATGGGCTTCTGCCCTTAGCTGTGATAAAATAAGCAGCTAGACCCCTCAGGGATTGAGGGAGGTAGTCTGCATCCTGCAGCCCTGGAGTTAAGGCTGGAGCTGGAACAGGAGGGCTGGACTAAGAGGTACCCCCTCATCAAGGAGCCCAGCTGCCACTTTGAACCGGGGAGTTATTCGCTCTGACCCTGCAGATCTGTTAAGGAGGCCATCATTAGGTTTCAATTTGTGTTTAGCTTCTGGGGCAAGGCTAATCTTCCTCTCTGAATCTCATTTATAGCATCTGGAAAACAGACATAATGATAATACTTTGTCAGAAAAATGCCTAGTAATGTTGACTTTTCTCCAGCCACATCTCTAAAGTTTTATGTCAAGGTGTGAGGGCCTTTCACTCTCTTCCTTGAGTAGAGGGGAAAGTTCTGGAAGAGGCCCTGGTGACAGCAGCCCAGCTTGTTCTCAGTGTTATGACAGGACAAGGAATCCCAGTGCTAATACACAGGGAAGGAGATGGAGGGCGAAGTGGCTGAGGAGAAGATAATGTTTCTCTAGCCTGCAATTTCTTTCAATTTCAGGGATCGCAATTACCAGGGCAGAAGTTAGTAACAGCCATGCCTGGAATGCTTAAGTGAGTTTGGTGCCACTGATGGAAATTGTTTTGCATTTAGAGAGGGAAGACATGTGCTTTGTGTAACGCAGGCTTCACTGTGACTCTGTGTATGTATGGGGGTATGTGTGGTGTGTGTATGTGTGTGTGGGTGTGTATGTGTGTGTGTGCTCATGCACACCTGTGTATAAATGAGCATGGCAGGAAAGAGGGAAGAAGACCAGTGTGACTACGGTTGGAGAGATAGGTGGCAGAGTGGAGGCAGGTGGCCCTGATTCACTTGTACATGACTCCAGGAAAGTGGTTCTTACCCCTCCGAGCCCCAGTTCCCTCACCTCTGGCAGGGAGATAATAATACCTAACTCACAAGGTTGTTGAGAGGGTTGGAAAGAAAGCCTGCAGAGAACCTAACACATGATATACATTAGCAAAGGGCATCCATCTAAGACATTCAACCAGCGTCGGCATTTACAACAAGTCAACCTTTACTTTTCAGGATTTCATTTGGGGAAAAATTAAACATTTACCAGCATATTTTTGCATAGTGTTTAAGAATATGAAGTTAAATTGTTCAAACCTCACCTTATAAGTTCTGTGCATTTTTCCTCTTTTATGTCTCTGCTCCCTCACTAAAAAGAAGCAGAACAAGAGTGCTTACCTTGCATGGTTGTTGGGCATGTGAAATGAGATTGTATATGCAAAGCCCTTAGAATAATGTCTAGCACATTGTAAACAATGAATAGATATTAGCTTTAAAAATGATACTTGTTATTCTGTGTGCTAGGTATCTAGGGAAGGGAAGGAAGGATGGCAAGGGAGGCAGAGATGAATAAGGCAGTGACTAGGCCCCATGGGAGGGAAATTGCAGTACCACAGCTGAATGGATTGTCTACCCTACATTGCCATTCAGCTAAGAGACACTCAGCACTTTATTGAATAAGCACTTCTTGAGCCCCTAGTGCATGCATCAGACACTGCGTTAGGGCTGGGTGCACAGCAGTGAATAAGACAGATGTAATTCTTGCTCTCGAGTGCTCATGGTCCAATGAGGGAGACAGAGGGGGACTGGGAACAACAGTCCAGTGTGAAAATGCTAGCATAGCAGCAAAACAGGGACTGCACAAACACAAAGAAGGAACATCTAACTCCCAAATGAAAGGAGGGGCATTGACAAAGTCCTCCTAGGGAAAAAGAAAACTAAAAAAAAAAAAAAAAACCTAGAATGTGACAGGCAGAATAATGCAAGATGCCCATGTCTCAATCCCGGGAACCCATGAATAAGTTATCAGTTATCTTACACAGAAAGGAGAACATTCAGAGTGCAGGTGGAATAGGGTTGCCAGTCAGTTCATCTTGAGATGAAGAGAGTCTCTGGATTAACCAGGTGGCCCCAATGAAATCAAAAGGATCTTTAAAGAGGAAGAGGGAGGCAGAGGACAGGATGAAGTGAGTGTGTGATGTGAAAAGGACTCAATTGACCGGGCATGGTGGCTCACGCCTGTAATCCCAACATTTTGGGAGGCTGAGGCGGGCAGATCATGAGGTCAGGAGTTTGAGACCAGCCTGACCAACATGGGGAAACCCCGTCTCTACTAAAAAATACAAAAATTATCGGGGCATGGTGGCGCATGCCTGTAATCCCAGCTACTCAGGAGGGTGAAGCAGGAGAATCGCTTGAACCCAGGAGTCGGAAGTTGCAGTGAGCTGAGATGGCACCCCTACACTCCAGCCTGGGTGACAGAGCAAGACTCTGTCTCAAAAAAAGGACTCAATTTGCCTTGGTTGGCTTTCAGGATGGAGGAAAGGGGCCATGAGCCGTATGGACAGCCTTAAGAAGCGGGGGAAAGGCAAGGAAGTCAACTCTCCCCTAGAACCTCCAGAAAGAGTCATCTCTGCTGACACCTAGAAGTTAGCCCAGAAGCCCATGTCAGACTTCTGACCTACAGAACTATAAAATAAATTAATGTTGTTTTGAGCCACTAACATCGTGGTGATGTTTTACAGCTGCAATAGAATGCTAATACATGGAGCTAATGACATATTTGTGTTAGAAACATCATTTCAGAAAATCGTTCTGGCTGCAAGATAGTAAACGAATTGGAAGGGGCAAGGCTGAATTCAGAAAGCATGGTTAACAGGTCATTGTAGTAGTCACTATGGGAGGGGATGATGGCCTCCAGGACAGCTATTAGGGACTGTTTCTATACCAAACCCTGGAATCAGACTGTGAGGAGGAGGAGGGATCTGAGGGAAACTAGTTATATAGATCCTTGCAGCACTGAACATTGAATCTGAGATGGGAAACACGTGCAGAGAACAATCATACCTAGCAGAGTTGGTGATCTTGAGATCAGAGCCAAAGTCAAGTGCTGTGGAAACAGAAGGATATTGCTTCCAAAGAAGGGACTCAGTGACAGCTTCCTGAAGGAGATGACACCACGAGGTCTGTCTGGGAAGTCTACAAGAGAGTGCAGAGGAGGTTGCAAATAAACAAATACCTGGAAGGAGTTCACAGTTCAGGGAGGGTATCAGGCAGATAGAGAGGTCACTCTGCCTAACCCTTGAGAATGCACAAGTCGAAACAGGACTGGGTTGGAAATTAAGAATAGGGATTGATAGTCAGTCCAATTCTGCCAAGAAAACACCTGCAAGGCCTTAAATAAGACACTTCTCGACACTGCCTCTGTTTCTTTTCCTATCAAATGGTGACAGTAATGCTTATCATTTCTGGGAGCATCAGATGTGATTAGAGTGGACCCATGGGTATGCGCCACTGGACGGGCCAGTGAAGCAACTTTGCAGCCATGGTCCTTGAAACACCCTGGACAGTAGGGGTCACAAGCTGCATTCTGCCATGGAGCAAATGGCAGTTCTGAGAGCCTCCATCTGGGAAGTGACTTGGCCTGCTCGAAATGCTGGGGGTTAGGCTTGAGATCTGACCATCTTCCTGTGGGGCTCACAGTTAGCAGTTAAGCTGAGGTGGACTGACAGATAGCAGAGGCAGAAAGGAGGCCGAGGACATATGTGGCGGGACAAAACACACTGGTCTGTTTTCTAGCTGTGGTTAATGAACTCAGGTAAGTGTGGAGGGCTCTGGTTCTCAGTACTACTAATATGCAAATCTTGGGGGGGCAGGTGCCCGGAGTCAGCACAGGAGCATGGACTTGACTGCTTGGGCTCAAACCTGCTCAATAAAAAACCATGACTCTTCTTTTACTCCCCACCACATGCAATTGGCAATGGAGATCAGCAGGTTCTATTTCCTGACTCTCTCTCAAATCTGTGCTTCTTCTCTGTATTCTGTTGTCCACTTAATTGGTTATGTCTTGTCTGGATTACTGCAAAACCTCTTAACTGGCCTCCCTCCTTCCAGCCGTTTTTCAGTCCATCCTCTACCCTGTAGTCAGGCAGTCTTTTTGAAGCTCCTATCTGATGGTTTTGCTTTCCTGCCGAAAACCTTACAGTGGATCTCCTCACCCTTAGAATGAAGCCCACCTTCTGTAGCATCACTTAGAAAACCCATGAGATCTGAACCCTACGTGGCCTCCTCTAGCTCTATCCCATCCTTGCTTCTCACTCACTGCTTTAGCATCTTGAAACTTAGCTTATTGCAATTTCCAGAACATGCCATGTAAGTGTTATATCTGTGCCTCTTCCATTCACACACACACGCACACACAGACACATACATGCCTACGGGCTTTTGTGCATGCTGTTCTTTCTGCATGGGCCCCACCCTCACCGCCTTTTTCTGCCCTCTTCCTTATTAACCCCTCCTAGTCTGTCAAATCTAACCTCCTCCAGGGAGCCTTCCTAACCTCCTCAGTCTACATTAAATTTTCCTTCTCTTCATTTCCTTTGTCCTTGAACTTTCTCAATGAAACTTAGACTTTATCCCTCTAACCTATAACCATCCATTCTCACAGTCAAGCATTCAAAAATTATTTTGCTGCAACTCAGTATGCAAAAATACTGTTGTCTTAATTTTATAAAACTGACATAATAATTCTCTCAAGTTTTCATTCCACTGATAGCAAAAACATATTTCCTCCTGGTATAGTGGCTCACGCCTGAAATCCCAGCACTTTGGAAGGGTGAGGTGGGCATATTATTTGAGGTCAGGAGTTCAAGACCAGCCTGGCTGACATGGTGAAACTCTGTCTCTACTAAAAATACAATTAGCTGGGCGTGGTGGCACACACCTGTAATCCCAGCTACTTGGGAGGCTGAGGCAGGAGAATCACTTGAACCTGGGAGATGGAGGCTCCAGTAAGCCGAGATCACACCAGTGCATTCTAGTCTGGGCAACAAAGTGAGACTCCATCTCAAAAAAAAAAAAAAAAAAAAGTATTTTCATTTTTTGATTAAGGATACAAAACATTTTCTCTAGAGTAAACATTAAGTCCACTCAAAGTTGAACTCCCCACCAGTCTTGCCTCAGTTGCATTTTCCACACCAGCCTTGCCTCTCCCTCTTACCAAACAATCTCCCCTACCCTTTAACTTGGCCTCAGAGAAGGCAGAGGTTGGTAAGGGCAGGTCTCTTGTACAAATGTATTCTTGTGGATCCTTGCTGGTATTTGCTATGTGATTTTTTGGTTTGAGCTTGGCTCTGAGCGCTAGCACTGGCATCCATTGAGGTATGGAAGGTCTTGGGTAGTTTTCTGAGAGGATCAATGTGTTGGAACCCACAGCCAATGTCCAAAGTCATTAGATCTCAACACTCTGAAGCCCCCTTTGTTCTAATGTTCTAATCCCAGCCTCATCCACCATCCCTGCCACCACGGGAGTGAAGGATTTATGCCAAGAGGTCTTTTTATTTTTAATTTTATATTTTTAATTGACATACAATAATTGTACATATTTATAGGGCCAGGAAGTCTTGACTTTTTTATCCCCTTTACCCTGTGCATGCAGAACTTGGTGGGAGTGGCGCCAAATTCCAGTCTCTTCTTGACTTACTGCTACTCTCTCCCAGGAGTTCCTGCTGGCTTGTTGAACAAGGGGCTTGCAAACTTCCCAGACTATATCCTGGGTCTAGGGAAGCAAACCCAATCACCCCTGCTCACCTGTCTCAAGATTCTTAAATATCTTAAGTGTTTATTGACACTACTCTTGTACTTGGGATGAATGAGGGGTGGTTTGACTTCCAAAAGGCCAGGAGGAGGGTCATTGAGGCACTCCCATCTGAACTCTCGGCCACTTGACTTTCCTCTCCAACAATTCCTTGCAGCACCAGTGGTAGAAAGAAGAACGTAGTACTTCCTTTTCTTATCTGGTGGGAACAATTGTGAGGCCATCACCTGCCCATTCTGTATATTAAAATAAAATATAATGATCTGAGTCAGCAGGACTGGCTTTTGATAGAGAAGGAAACTTCACTCTCAGCACAGGCTGGCTTTTGAAACTCTTGTCCAGCTTGAAACACTGCAAAGTCAGCTTTGAGAGGCAAAGCTCAAATAGGATTTCTGGAGAATGAAAAACATTTTAACATTTTCAAAACAATGATTTACCTTGCACACATGTGCACACATACATAGGAGGCATTTGTAAACATGTGTGTCTCCTATCAGGCTGTGAGTAACTGGAGGACAGAGAATGTTGTTTTTATTTTTGTATTCCTAATGCCTGACAAATAACAGTAAATATTTGTTGAGTGAATGAATGAATAAATGGCTAAATGAAAGAATCACTAAATCTTGAGTGCTTGACCAGATAACTTAAACTATGACGCATAATTAAGAAGTAGAGCATATGAAAATAGTTTCTAACCGCTGCTTAAGAAGGGCAGAGCTTCAGGGTGGGCTGGTACCAACCAACCAGTGTTAGCATCAGTTTATCAGCACCAGACCCTATAGGTGTCTCCAGCACCTGCAGAACAGCTACAAAATCTAGCCCAGCACCTCTCAGGCTGAGGTTCAGACAAATGTTTTGTACCAGCCTGTTCCTCTCAGTTCCAGAGAAGGGCAGTGGCTTCTGCACATCATACAGCCAGCCAGTGACAGAGCCAAGATGAGAACACAGGTCTCCCAACTGCTTGTTCTCAGAGGACACCAAATCTCAGCCAAAGTTATCCTTGTCATATGGCATAAAGGCTCAGTTCAGTCAGAGAAGAGGGATGGGGCACAGTGTACACCAGGGAATATGTCTTCATCAGCTTTGGGATTTTAAGGCAACCTTTTTTGAAGCTTCTGGCCAGTGTAGGAAGAGCCAGAGAACCAGACAAGGAGAGCGGGCCCCTCCCTGCAAACTCAGTAGCTCCCAAGCCAAGGCTCCTAGCTTTCCCTCAAGGAAGAAAAGACTGCAGACAGTGCTGGCTGGCTCTAAGGTGATTTACCTTCCTGAAATACCTCAATTTAAATGCTAATTTCCCCTAGAACGAAGGGGTGATGGCTTTTGCATGCTGGTTGCTGTGTATTAATGTACCCAAAACACACATATTCTTAAAAGAGGGTGGCAGGCAGCAAAGACCTGAGGAAGGGTGGAACAGAGTGGCAGAGGAGTCCAACTTCCCTTGTTTGTCTTTGCTGTCAGCATGGCTGATCAGAATGAAGCTAGACATGGTGCATCCTCAGTGGAAATGTTTTGTAGGATTTCTGTCATTTAGAGGTCATATGCAGGTAGCCTGGGAGGGTAAAGAGACCTTCCCCTTCTATTACACACGGTTCAACAAATGCTCAGGGGCATATACAGTGAGACAGGCACTGTGCTGGACCCTCTGAGAACCTTGGAGAGATTCAGAATCTAGTATGGAAACCAGGAAAATAAGCTAGCATTAAAAATAATTTTACGGCCGGGCATGGTGGGTCATGCCTGTAATCCCAGCACTTTGGGAGGCCGACGTGGGCAGATTATGAGGTCAGGAGATCAGGACCATCCTGGCTAACATGGTGAACCCCATCTCTACTAAAAAAAAAAAAATACAAAAAATTAGCCGGGCGTGGTGGCGGGCACCTGTAGTCCCAGCTACTCGGGAGGCTGAGGCAGGAGAATGGCGTGTACCCAGGAGGCAGAGCTTGCAGTGAGCTGAGATCACACCACTATTCTCCAGCCTGGGCGACAGAGCAAGACTCTGTCTCAAAAAAAATAAATAAATAAAATAAAATAACTTTACATAATTCCTCCTCTTCACACATTGAAGCTGAACTCATTATCGCCATTGTACAGATGAAATCACTAAGGATCATAAAATTTGAAGTGATACTCCTGAAGGTCACACAGCTAGAATTTGTATCCATGTCTGTATGAGTTCTAAGCCCATACTTTCTATCACTAGATCCAAAGGCCACATCTGGAATCTATTTACAAACAAGATGCATGAAAGTAAAGTGATAGAAAAGATGTATTTCAGCTGGGGAAAACTGGAATGGTATTATGGAAATGATGGTTTTTCAATGGGGCCCTTTGCTGCCCACTGGCATTGTTCATTTTAGAATGTGCCCACACCTCTACCTCTACCTGAATGTACATATGCACACCAAGAATGGGAGGCCCAACCAACCCTTTTCTTAGGGAGATCATCTGTTCCCATCCAGTCCCCACTGACTCAGTGGCCCCTGGCCCCTCTGTCCAAGGTCCATGGGAGCCAGCGTATGTATGTACTTAGGAATTTAGGGGAAGAAAGTAGGGTTTTGAAGCTTCTTATGGAATATTAGACTCAAATCCTCAATACGCTTTGGGTCCTGAAGCATTCTGGGACTCTATGGCAAAACATCAGAAAGGGCTTCATCAATAGATGTAGGTCATGCACATATTACCACTGTCTCTGGATTTTCTTCCTTCACTGCGTCAACAAATGTTCGTGGTGCACCTATTTTTTCTCAGTTTTACTCAGGTACTCAGTTTGCACTGCTGGGCCCTGAGGAGGCAGCACTACATTGGACAGGCATAGTTTGGGGCTGCATGGAACTCACTGTCTAGTGGGAAAGACAGGTGTCCAACAACATCTCCCATGAGCACAAATATCATTAGAAATGATAAAGCCCTTCATAGAGGAAAACAGCAAGATATGATAAGGATGTGTAACAAAAGAACTGATTCCAGGGAGAGTTCTTAAAAGGCAGAGGAATAGTGGATGGTCTGAATGATGAGTAGGAGTTGTCCAGGTGCAGAGGGAGAGCAAATTCCAGAGAGAGGGCAAATTCTAAGTGGGTCCTTGTGTGGGATGGGAGCATGCCCCAGAAAAGGAACTTAAGGACAGTCAGAGCAGGAGGAAAACAGTGGCCCAGGGGGCTGTGGCTCAAACAGTAAGGCAGCAGGAGTAAGTAGGCAGGGTCTAGATTATGAGGGATCTTGTAGACCTCAATGCGACATTGATTCTCTCCTGGTCTTCATGAATGGAGGCATCTCCTCTGATTTTCCACTGCTGTATCCCTAGCACCCAAAACAGTTCCTGAAAAAGGGTAGTGCCCCAATGAATGTGAAATGAAGGAGACCTCTCACTGTCAGAGTCCCTGGGGCCCAAGATCTACTATTTTAGAATTGATGAATTGTTTCCTTAGAAGGTCAACTGAGATTGAACTGTTTTTATAGATACATTTGGGAGATGCTTGTCTGTGTGTTTGTGTGTGTGTGTGTGAATAAGTGAATGTTGTGTTTCAAGCAGCAGCAGAGCCACTGTTTGTTTAATCAAGCATCTCTCAAAAATGCCTTGTTGAAAGCACACTTCACTGTGGTGGTGAATAACAGAACTACCCGGTCTCATCTCTAAATGAGTCAAGCTATCCCAGGGATCAGGAGCACAGGCTTGGGATCAATTCACTGAGCATGTACGTACTGTGTGCTGGGCTCTCAGCAGGAAGCTAGGGGTGTTAGAATTTGGTCTTGGCCACTGCTGCTTTCTAACCGTGGACCTCAGTTGGACAAGTTCCTTAACCTCTCTGAACATGTTTTTTCATCTATAAAATGGAAATAATGATAGTACTTGTCTCACAGAGTTCTTATGAGGTTAAAATGGCATACACACTCCTATATCTGTTTTAATTTCAATCGTTTTGGGGGTACAAGTGGTTTTTGACTAGATAGATAAGTTCTTTAGTGGTGATTTCTGAGATTTTAAGGCACCCATCATCTGAACAGTATACACTGTATCCAATATGTAGTCTTTTTTTTTTTTTTCCCCCGGAGAGAGTCTTGGCACAATCTCAGCTCACTGCAACTTCCGCCTCCCAGGTTCAAACGATTCTCATGCCTCAGCCTCCCGAGTAGCTGGGATTACAGGTGTGTGCCACCATGCCCAGCTAATTTGTGTATTTTTAGTAGAGACAGGGTTTCACCATGTTGGCCAAGTTAGTCTTGAACTCCTGACCTCAGGTGACCTTTCCGCCTCGGCCTCCCAAAGTGCTAGGATTATAGGCATGAGCCACTGCGCCTGGCCCCAATATGTAGTCTTTTATTACCCCTTTTCCGACCTTCCCCTGCCAAGTCCTCAAAGCTCATTACATCACTCTTATGCCTTTGTATCCTTATAGCTTAGTTCCCAGTTATAAGTGAGAACATAAAACATTTGGTTTTCCATTCCTGTACGCTACTATATCTTGACACACTGCCTTGAATATAGAAGATGGTCAACAAATGCAATCAGTAAATCTCAGTAAATATTATCATATTGCTAGGGTTAGTTACCTAGCAGCTTTTACTACACATACACACACACACACACACGTTGGCACATGAACTACAGCATAACTGATGAGCAACAGATATGATCAATAAATAAATATGGTCCATTATTTCTGTCTTCCTATTATACGAATTAGTTGTGTGGTAGTTTTTACTACACACACACACACACACACACACGAGCGCTGAGAATCTGAATTATTCCTGAGCATCCAAGTTTAAGCCAGCACCCTGCCAGCTCCCTGGTCGCCTCTCCCAGGTGGGTGGATTCTGCAGCTGCTGTCTGGGCTTCCATCTGAGGTTCTCAGCCCAGCGGAACTTTCCCAGCAGCTACTCTTCTCATCCGTGTTTTGCCTCCCAAAACAGCTGATCGATGCAAAGGCCCCAGGCGCCCTCTGCTGGCAGAGGCCTTGCAGGACTTGTGGCCATCGCCCAGGCAGTTGCAGAGGGACCCCAGTACCCGAGAGACCATGCCGTTGCTGTGTTTTTCATTCGGGCTTCATCTTCGCCTACCTGCCCCCCTCCTTCCCAGCCTTCCATATTGGCTGGCTAATTCTCACCCCTCCATTTTCTCTCTCTTTCTGCATTTCTCCAAGTCCCCCTGTACTTTCTGGTAGCTCAGGAAGGAAAACCTTCCTCCGGGAAGGGGTGTCCTGAGCCAGGCCCCTGCCTCCTGAGTTTGCCCACTCTACTTCCTTGCGTTGTCCCATTGGGGTCAGATTTCCTTGCAGAGCTAAGATGGACTTGACAGGAAGGCAGAAGGATTGGAGGAGAGGGACATGGGGATAGAGAAGGTGGCATTACCTTCCCTCCTCTGCAATTGTAAGAACATTTCTAGAGATTTGAAATGGAGACCCTTGGGTGGTAAAGTGAAAAATGATAGATTTGGCTTCAGATCTCATTTCCCAAATGCACCCAGTGTGTAAGTCCATAGAAAATCCATTTCCTTGTCGGTTAAACGGGGAATATATGCCTATCTTGTGGCATTGGTGGTGAGGCTTGAAGAGTTCACATAGAGAACAGAGCCTGGGGCATGTGGTGAATAGCTCTCTCCTCTCTTGTAGGAGCAGCAAGGTCCTCGTCTTGGCTGCAGCCTGTCTGGGCTCAGCACACGCCCAGGCACTATGGCCCTTCCAGCTTTGACAGCCTGTGTCTGTCACAGGCAGGTCCTTCCACACCCGGTACCCAAGCAGTGATGAGGAGTGCTAGAATGTCTTTTGAAGACATCTACCATGACCTGTTAGAGAAACAAAGACTCTATGCCAGGCATACAGTAAATATTAACCCTTCTATATTCAACTATCTGAGTGAACGCTTAGGGAAAGGCAAGCTGAGAAATAAAAGCACAATCTAGTCATGTTTACTACATAATAAAGTACAAAATATACTCGACTTAAGCATTGGGTTTGCTTTTAAACCTGATAGAATTCTGGAAAATTTAAATGCCAGATTGAATCAACTTTAAAACTTAACTCATGGTTGAAAGCAATGTATTACTAAATTTTGATCTGGGGCCAAACCACCTGGGATCTCCCACTTCCCAGCCTTGTGGCCTTAGGTAGTTACATAACTTCTTTGTGCTTCAGCTTTTCAATGTCTAAATGGGGAATGTAAATGACACCTACTTCATAGAGTTGGGTGAAGAGTAAGTATTGGCAACTGTGCCTGGTGCATAGTAGGTGCTCAATAAAAGGCTATTGTCATTGTTGCCACTCCACTAAGGCCAGCTGAGTAGCTGTTATGATCCCCATGTTACAGAACAGATCATTGAGATTTGGTTGGTTTGCTCCAGGTTACACAGCTAGGATGCAGTGTGGGCAGAATTGGAGCCCAGTCCTCATAGGCTCCTCTCAGCTTCCAAGGCTGAGCTACCTCCTTACCTTCACTCTGGCCTCTCCTGCCCAGAGTGAAAACAAGTGCTGGGGATCTTGCAGGGAAGAGACCTTGTGCAGCAGCACCTGGCACATGCAGAATTCCTGATAGCAACCCCCACCGATTGTTCTGCATGGCCATTTTCGTGTTTTCCCCACTAGGCTGAGAAGATCTAGAGGACAAGGGGACACATCAATCTGTCTCTGTGTTCTTAGCACCCCCCCAGCACAGGATTCCACCCAACTATGTGCTCAGTGCATGCCAGTTGACTGCCTACGGCATGGACTACCCCTTCATCCTGCTACATCTTTCAGGGAAAAATCTATCACCAGAGACCACCACATCACAAGGGAGGAATGAGGACATTTAGTCCCGGCTAGTGTTACATGTTATGTGGAGGTACTTCCATTGACCAGAAGCCTGTCTTTTTAAATTCACATTGCTATTCCACACTCCCAGATTTGCAGACAAAGAGCAACCATCTGGGTAGAACCCATTATCACCTGCACACACAGACATAAACAAGGATGACTCCACAGACAGCCATGGCACACCCACACACAATAGCATGTTTAAATGGCGAGTGTGGGCCTTAAAACTCACCATCATGCACATGCATCCTAGGCAGAAAGTCTTAGGCACAGCCAGACCAGCTCCACCATATGTTAACACCAAATCTCATGTTACTTGTCTTCAACTTAAAGATAATGATATCTATCTTTTGGGAGTGCTGTGAAGATTAAGTGATAAAATGTATATAAAGTATTTAGCTAGATTCTAGCAAACTATAAAGATTCAATGAATAATACAGATGACAAAGACAATGATGATAATGATGGTGATGCTGGTGGTATTGAAGATGGTGATAAAGTCACATCCTCTGGACTCAGAAATGAAGAAAGTGTTCATTAAATGGATGAATTGATGATGAGCTTCAAAGGTGCCTGGAGTGGGGTGCAGAGATGTTGAGCAGACAGGAAGGTGACCCAAGCCACTCAACACTTTCACAGGTGCTTTTGATCTGCCTGAGATATAGGCTTCAAAGGCATTGCTTTGGCATCACGTATTTTTGTTTTCGTGCTTCTGATTTTCATTTCAAGGTTGACCATTCCATGCGTCAAAATGAAGTAATAAACATCCTCCTTTTGTTCTTCTCCTCCCCCTTCTCTTCTCTCCTCCTCCTCTCCAGACTATAATTCGTGTCTTTAATGCTGGGGATTTCTGAATATAAAGGGACCTCAGAAGTCATATTTAATATGGAAAAGCCCTCGATACCATCCATGCAAACTGGCTGTCAAGTTTTCTGCTTGCACACCCTCAGTAACAGGAAGCTCACCACCTGTCTTGGCAGGCTGTTAATTTTTAGGCAGGTCTATTGTCTGGAAGAATGAAATCTGCCTCCCTCTGCTGCACTGTTATTACCATCCTCTCAGAACTTTGTTCATGGTTCAGTTCTCTGGGGTCATTCAGAGGTCTGTCTTCTGTTCCCTGGGGCTGACCTGCAGGAAAGGGATAGAGGCACCTAAAGAAGTTAGAGCAAGGGAAAGAGCACTAACCTGGAGTCAGAAGACATGGGTTTGAGTCTAACCTATTAGGTTGTGATTCAGCAAGTCATTCCCTTTCTCCAGACCTCAGTTTCCCCATCTGTAAAAGGAAAAGTTAGAGCCAAAAAAAAAAAAAAAAAAAAATCTTAGGGCCCTTCCATTTTACCAAACATCTATTTTTCCAAGGTTTGTTTGTTCTTTTTTGTTTTTCAGCCTCATCTTGCCCCCTTGTTCTTCAAACACTACACACTATTCTCAGTTCTCACATCCTAGTTCAAGATTGCCACTGCTTATGCCAGGGGACATTTAGCAGCCACATATACAGTGTATAGAGCATCAGAGAGTATCTTAAATAATTGGTAGGTTTTTCTCATTAAGTGCTTACAACAGCCCTTAGATCTGAATCTCACTTTATGGACAAGGAAACTGAGGTTCTGAGAGGAATAGTAGCATGCTTGAGGTCATACAGCCAAGTAAGCAGTGGGGCTAGAATTTGAACCCCAGCCTGCCTGATTCAGGAACCTGTAGTTAGCACCATGTTCTCAGAGCTAGGATTCAGGAAACCAGAGGCATCACAGCAAAGCCACCCACCATGAGTCTTTATTCTGACTACAGCATCCTGCCTCCTTGCCCTGCAGCCCCCAGCAGCCTCCACTTCCTCGATTTGGCAGTCTCTCTGCTCCTCTCCACAGGGAGAACAACTTCATCAAGGACTTTCCCCAGCTGGCCGACGGGCTGTTGGTGATCCCGCTGCCGGTGGAGGAGCAGTGCCGGGGGGTCCTCTCCGAGCCCCTCCCGGACCTCCAACTGCTCACTGGTAAGACACATGTGCCAGACCCTTCCCAGGTTTCCTGACCACACACCTAGTCTCCACACCTAGTGCATATCAGTCTTCAGCAGATCCAAGATGGGCTCCATCAAGCCTCCTCCTTCATGAGGAATGGGATGGGAAGGAACTTGCCCCTCTTGGGCTCCTGCTATTGGCTGTGCAGAACCAGGGACTTCCCCGAGACCCCAGACTTGGGACTGCAGTCATCTTTGAGAGGAGGTTCCTCTCTGAGAACAGGAACAATTTTTCTCAGTGAGAGTTTTGCCTCTGTGAATGAGTCTCAAAACACTTTTCATTCTCATTGACAATTTTCTGGTATTTTTCCACTTTTAGTATTTTATTTTTCTTGGTTCATTTTAAGTCATTCTAAAGCAAAAAAGTGAACTCTCCAACCAGGAGCCTCTCCTGCTTGAAAGCACTTGAGTTACACAGCTCGTTTTTGTGTGTGGGCACTGTGCCATCTGTTGGGTGGGTATTATTTTTACCATTTGATAGATTAGGAATCTATACTTAGAGAGGTAGAAGGGACCAGTCCAAAGTCACACAGCATATCTGCCAGGACTAAACCCTGGGTGCTATAGCACCAAGTCTTTTGCCCTTTTGACTCCACTTTGCAGCTCCCCCACCCCTGCAACCACTTTCTCTCCCCACTGGGAAGTTGCCTTTTGCAGACTTTCCTGAGACTCCATATTTTCTGTCCAACCCCAGGGTGCTCTTTCCTCTTTTTGTGCTCCGAGTTCCTCTCCTACCCTTTTCTTAAGAAATTTCCTAAGATGTGAGGGTCCTGACTCTGCCTTTGTGATACTGTGGTTGCATGCCTTATCCACAGCCCAGGGAGAATAGTCACGGGGAAATCGTTATGGGGAAGGATATTAGAGCTCTCTCACTGAGAGGGGAATTGTCCCCCAGGGAAGACCCCACAATGTCACAGACCTAGGTTTAAATCTCTGCCTGCCCTCCCCATCACTTGCAAGCCTGGGAAACCTCAAAAGAGTCATCTAACCTCTGTGAGCCTTTCCTGTGAAAGAGCATAGATGGAGGAGAGAACCCACATCGCTTAAGAGGTCCTGGGGTCCAGGCACTTTTTATGTGTTAAACCATGTAACCCTGCAAGGCCATTATTGTCCCCTTTAAATTGGCTAGCTAGGTCATGAACTCCTCCAAGGCCACGTGGCTAGTCTATAGTCATGTCAGGATTTAAACATAGTTGGTCTCAACTCCAAAGCTGATGGCATATCCACTATGTTACATAACCCCTGACCTGTGCTATTTCAAAGAGGGACCCAGACGTAGATCAAATGAAATCATGGATATAAAAGACACCTTGTAAAATGTTACAAACAATTTCACTGCCTTCCTTAATTTTCATTTTTTATAAGATCATAAAATTTCAGAGCTAACATGGGCATCTAGTCTAATCTTCCTTCCTGATGGGGAGTCAAGTCTATAATATCTTTCCTGAGTGGTTATCCCTCTTTGGATACCCCCAGTGATGCGGAGTTTACTACCTCCTAAAGCAGACATGTCCATGGTCTGTGAGGAGGTGCTGTGCTTTAATGGAAAGGCCCCTGAACCTGTCATTGATCCTGGTATGTCCCTGGACAGTTTCCCTCTCTGAGCCTCAGTTTATTCCTCTAAAATATAGGGTATGGTCCGGGCACAGTGGCTTCTGCCTGTCATCTCCTCACTTTGGGCATCCAAGACAGGTGGATCACCTGAGGTCAGGAGTCTGAGACCAGCCTGGCCAACATGATGAAACCCCAACTCTACTCAAAATACAAAGAATTAGCCGGGCATGGTGGCGGCTGCCTGTAATCCCAACTACTCAGGAGGCTGAGGCAGGAGAATCACTTGAACCCGGGAGGCAGAGGTTGCAATGAGCCGAGATCTCGCCACTGCACTCCAGCCTGGGCAACAAGAGCGAAACTCTGTCTCAAAGAAAACAAAACAAAACACAATGCCAAAAAAATAGGGTATGATAATTATTTTTTAAGGATTCTAATGAGAAATAAAGATCATGTATATAAAATGCTTGGCACACTATGGGTATCCATTAGTGGTTCAAATTGTTATGATTCTTTGTTTTGACTCAAGGATTTTGGAGATTTCCTAATAAAGGGAACTGTTGCATTTCAAGATATTTATTATTATTATTACTACCAGGAAAAATTCCTTCCTCCATCACATAGCTTCATTCCAACCGTAATCCCCAGGTAGGGAGCTGGGATGGGGAGGGCAAGATGGGAGTCAGCGACAGAGTAACCCAGGGATGAGTTTATGGTTAGGAACAGAGTGAGAGTTAGGCAGTCAGTGGATAGGCATTTATTGAGAGGATACTAGGCCAGGCTCTCTTCTGGACTCTGTAGAAGGGGAGGAATATAGAACATGACCTTGACCTCAAAAAGCTGACATCCATTCCAGTGGCGAAGCTTTTCTTTCAGGCTTGAATCCAGGAACGAGCAGGGATGGAAGGAAGTGAGGGATGGAGTGAGAAGATGGTTTTATAAATTACTTGATAATCAGAAGAAGTTTTTTGTTTTGTTTTGTTTTGTTTTTACATTTGGACATCATGCCACCAAGTGAAAGAGCTGCCTCTCAGCAGCCTGCACCATTCTGCATCCCTCTGTTGGAGAGAGGCCTTGGCTGCCAGTGCCCCCACCAAGTCTGCTTTGAACATGAATGAGCAGTAATGGAAGGAGCAGAGACTGCCTTGTCCCTGGTGTCTGAATCTTCTTGTGCAGATGTTTTCTCTGCCCTTAGTCAAAAACACAGTCCTCCCCTTCCTCCCTCCACACAATCTCCTTTTCTCCCCAGCCTCTGCAAAGGAAGGACGGGAGAGGCAGAGCAGGTAAACAAAGACGACGTATTTATAACAAACAACCTCGCTCCAGTGGACATATCTTTGGGGATCATGAATATTTTACTTTAAAATGAAAGCCTCTGAAAAACTATTTTATTCCTGAAAAGGCTAAGGAGGATAAGGAGGAAAAAAAAAAAAAGGTGACAGTAATGGACAACTTTAATACTGCAGTAATGTCCAGGAAGAAATCATTTGTTACAATGAGATTCTCATTTTAATCTTGGTATCAAATATCTCTTTAAGTGCCTACTCACCAGGGGACAAGAGAAAAGGATAGAAAATGTGCCTGCCATTTGCAGAGGCACAGGAAAGCATGGATACATAAAAACAGTAATAATAACTGCTGATGTGACTAGCATCTTTTTAATGTATTTTTGTTCAGCTTATAAAAAAGAGTTTGCAAAGCTTATGGTAGAAAATTTAGAAAATAGAGGTGAATATAAATCAGAAAACAAGAATTTTTCATATACCACTGCCCAAAGTTAATCATTTGCTAACACTTCCTTGTGTCTTTTCTTTTTTTATTTCTTGTTTATACCTGTGTTTCCTGAAATATATTCTATAAAACATGAATTCCAAGAGACCTTTCATACGAAAGGGCTTTTATGGTCAAAGAAGTTTGCACACTACCTTCATGCATATTAATCTAATCAAGATGCTGAGAAATTATACAGTTAAACTTTGTTTTGCCTGTGTTTCTCAGTCTTACTTGAAATAGAGTTTATTTCTGTATACCTCTATTTTACATAATACTTATGAACATCCATGTTGCCATGTTAAGAAATGATAGTCTACATAGGGGTCAGCAAACATAAAGGGAAAGTTAATAAATGTGTTAGCCTTTGCAGGTGGTTTGTATTGCAACTGCTCAACTCTGCTGTCATAGTGTGAAAGCAGCTATAGACAATACATAACAAATGGGCTGTAGTTTACTTACACATGGTCTACATGCACAACATTTCTAGGTTACCAAAAGGCTCCCACTTCTAGTACCTTACTTGAGCCTCACAACATGCTTATGAAATAAGAGCATTAGAGATAGCTACAGTGTCGATGTGGAAACTGAAGCACTGAGATATCTAGTGCCTGGTGGCAAGTTGTAAATGGGGTGAGGTAAGACATAGATCTGATCTGAGGTTGCTCTTACTTGTAGGGTAAAGGGGACTTGCAAGCTATAGAGCAGAGAGAAAAATGAGGGGTGGAGCTGAGATTAGAGACCAGGAAGAGGCCTGGAGGGTGGGGTTCATAAAATTGTCAATCCCAATGAAAGCTTGCACTTCCAAGAGGTGTCTGTTACCCAGAACCAAGAGCTGCAGGGTGAGCCTTGTGGTGTGAAGCGTCTTAATTCTGGGCTCACGTGACCATCTTATTTCCTCTCCCAGGAGATATCAGGTATGACGAGGCCATGGGTTACCCCATGGTGCAGCAGTGGCGGGTCCGGAGCAACCTCTACCGTGTGAAACTCAGCACCATCACCCTCTCAGCAGGTGAGGACAGCGGACTTGGAATAATTTAGCACTTGTTCCCAAGGACCTAGCATGTTCCAGGGTATGTGAGAGCACTAGGGATGCTGAGGAAATGGGATGCATCCTGTCTTCCATCAAGGAGTCCCAGGGAGGGTGGGTGGACCGGAGGCTGACAGACAGTAGAGTCAATGCAATAGTGGGGAAGCGGTGGCACAGAAGACGGAGCTAATCATTCTGGGGGAGCTAGAGAGGCTCCCTTGAGGAAAAAGTATCTGAGTAGGGTGTGGAAGTATGAATAGGAGAGTGGGGATAAACAGTCATCTAAGTCCTATTTATGTTTCTGAAGTATTTCAAGCTTGTGAATTATAAATTCTCCTCAGATACCAATTTCTCCTTCTCTCCTGGCTAATTTATTTTCCTGCCCATCTCCGATACAAAAATCATATATAACTCCCACACCCCCATCCCTTTACATGTACCACCCACATTGTATCCACATGAACTTTAAGCTCCAACAGATGGCAGCAATTTATAGTGCCCAAAATGGTGCATGTTCTCTCATGCCACTGTGACTTTGCCCATACTGTTCCCTCTGTCTGGACCTCTTTGTCTTGGGAACATATGCCATATTACTCTGTGATGCCTCTCCCATTCTCCATTCCCCTCAAAACAACTCACAGAATTCTCGGTGCTTGAATATCTATATCAAGACATTAACAAGTGCTTGATTTATATTAGAATCTTGTCTATGACCTGAGAACTGTGGGCGGGGCTTGGGTCTTATTTATTCCAGTATCTCCAAAACTAACAAAGATCAGCAGATTGTTGGTGCTCATGTATGATGGAGGAATTTTTTTAAATAAATGAAAACTGAAAAATAAGGAATGAATGAAAGAACCTGGAATGAGGCCTGGCCTAGGATTTTCTACCCTGACTCTTACTAATAACACTGTCACGGATTTATTGTCTGAGTGTCCTCTAATTATCTATGAGTTCTTTTCTTCTCTTTTCTTGTTCAATATCACTTTGTTCATCAGCAAACTGGAGCTCTTATAGCCTGGGAATTGGAGGATTTCACCCTCTGGAAAGTAGAAATAGTAATTATTGCTGACATCTGTTAAGCATTTTATAATGTTTCATTTCTTATGACAGAACAGTACTGCAAGGAAGGCATTATTTATCCCATTTTTCTTCACATAAGTATACTGAGGGTTAGGGAGGTTAAATAACTTGCCCAAGGTCACACAGCTAGTAAGTGGCAGAGCAGGGAATGAATGAATCAAGGATTTGATTGCAGTTTTGTCTGCCTGGATAAGAGCCTCAGGGCATCTCTGTGTATTATTTTTTATTACTGAACAGGAACCATCATATTATTAACACTACTGTATTAATTATCCAGTTGCATTACTTAACAGGTTGATGGAGAGGGGTTGTTCTCATCAGACACCCATTCTTTGAGCCCTAATTCTGTTTTCTGCCCCCCACGTCCCATACTGCACTTGTGAATAAGACTGTGATGTTCCTATTAGAAGTGCAAAGGTGCATCTGCTTTAATTAATCAATATGATGCTCCTGGAAAACCCTTTTGTCAATCAAATGTTGGCAAATTAGAGCTCACTTTTAATGTTGGAGAGAAGCTTGTTCTTTTACATTTTACTTTGATGTGGCACAGTATTGGTTGTTCTTGTAATAATTGTGGTTGGTGTGTTTGCTGTGTCCCAGGCACTGGGCCGTGCACCCAGTTGGGGTGGGTGTGCGGGGAGGATGCATGTGCAGATACAGAGACAAATAAGGTAGAGCTTCTGACTTTAAGGTGGTGCATGTTGAAAGTGCAGAGAGGAGGCACTCCTGTCCCTGATGATGGGAAAGGCTTCTTGGAGGAGAGGTGACTTCCAGGGACCTTGAAGCACAGCTGTGACTTAAGGAAGACATAGGGAGGCCATTTCAGGCATATGTGTGTGTGTGTGTGTGTGTGTGTTGAGGGTAGTGAGAATGCAAGGAAAGATAGAATGATAGAAATTCCAGGTCACATTCAGGATAAATAATAAAACTAATTTGGCTGGAGCTAAAACTTAGTGTGGGTGGCTCATGAGAGATGAACTTGGAACCTTGAATATCTAGAGAAGGTCACTAGGCTTTGTCCAGTAGCAGGGAGGAGCTCAGGAAGGCCCCTGGAAGAATAGCTTGGTCATGTGCTTGCTTGAGGAAGGAGAGAAAGAGGGGTAAGGCACCAAATCCAGGCTGGGAAGAACCTTTGCCACGGTATAATTTGCTAGCTGCCAGCCTCCCGCATCTGACCACCTCCACCTGCTCCTCTCTTGTCCAGGCTTCACTAACGTTCTCAAGATCCTGACCAAGGAGAGCAGTCGGGAGGAGCTGCTGTCCTTCATCCAGCACTATGGCTCCCACTACATCGCAGAGGCCCTTTATGGCTCAGAGCTCACCTGCATCATCCACTTTCCCAGCAAGAAGGTCCAGCAGCAGCTGTGGCTCCAGTATCAGAAAGGTAAGCCCGGAGTGCCTACTGGAGGAGGTGGCCAGGCAGGGTATAGAGGGAAGGTGTCTGGGGAAACAACTGAGCTGCCTTGGATCTAAATCTTGGCTCTACCACATCTAAGCTGTGTGACCTTGGGCAAGTCCCTGCCTCTCTCTGAGCTTCAGTTTCACCATGGGCAGAGTGAGGGATCATACAATGATTTTTGCAGGATTCTCTCAAGTTAGGCATTTTCTGAGGCCTCAAGTTAGTGTTCTAGACTCCAGAGCCCTTGCCTTCTCCTGCAAGTACTTTGCTTCCCACATCCTCTCTTTGAAACAACTGCCAGGGATCAGGTTCGGGTCAGCAATTGGTGTCTTCTTGATGCTTTCTTCTCTCCAGGCTTCTTGGGAGAACCCAAAAAGAGCTTGGGTTCTTCTCTCCCAAGAAGAGCTCCCTTCCTCTGGAAAAAACAATCGCCTCGTGACCAAGCGGACGGTTTCCATTATGTCCTGTGGAGAGGCTTTTATCCTCAGGAAGGTTCAGCAGATTTCATTTCCCTTTGATTCTCAGCTATTATCAGAATTGGAATTCCTCAGACCAGGTGCAGGAGACCAGTCTCTGCCCACTCACCTTGGGAAGGTTTTTCCTTTTCCACCTCAGTTTTCCCTTCCTGTGAAATGGGTATGTAAGTAGCTATTCTTGTCTGCTTCTCACATTAAAGATAAGCAGTTTATATAATAGCATTTTGAGAAAGCTAAAAATATCGCACATGTATATACATGTGTTTTAATAGGTCAGTGTATTCACACTCCCACTTTACACATGAGATAATGAGTCTCAGATATGCCACATCAAGTGCCCGTAGACACACAGCTAATAAGTAGCAGGGTCAGGATTGGAACCCAAGGCTGGCTGACCACAAAAGCCCATGTTCTTTCCCTCTTTCAACTATACTGAAGTGCTTCTTGATATAGTTAATACTATTATTATCAACTATTTGTAAAAGAAAGTCTCTCAATTGATGCAAAGGGCGAAGAGCAATGTTAAAAACATGCTTGCATCTTTTCATACAGCTCAGCCACCCTATCTCCAAGAACGAAAGCAATCACAACAAAAAACCACTAAGTGTGGGAGCCAGGAGAGATCTGAAAGATCTCATTGAGCATAGCACTCCAGTTTTGCAGTTGAGGAAACTAAGTCTGTAGGGGAGAAGGGAGCTTTCACACAGCTCTGCTTGGCAGGGCCAGGACCAGGTGGGATTGCTCTACACACCCTGTCTAGTGCTTTTTATGTAGTTGCACATTCCCGAATGGATAAAACCCTAGTCCTGCCTTCCCAATCTCTAGATCCCTTCCTTTTGTCCCTGGAGGCTTTGCATCCCCAGTCGTGTTCTTACCCCTTTCTGCTTCCTGTGTGCAACTGAGTGGGGCAAGGGATGGTTTATGGGCACAGTGGATATAATTGAGTTGTCTGGGAATAGCTCCGTTTTATGACTGTTAACAATGACAGTCTTTAAGGAAGTGCATTAAATCAATAGAAGTCTCATCGTGCTACCCTGCAAATAATGTGACACATCATTAAGCAGGGCAATAAGCTTCAGGACTTTGAAGTAATACAATTAGGTTATGTTTATAAAAACCTTCGCTCACTGTGGCCACATAAGTAATTTGCTTCATATCACGTTTGGGGCCTGGGACCCTACTCTGATTCTAAATCCCACCCCTTTTCCATGCTTAGCTGTCTTCAGACTTTAGAATTTCTCATTCCAGAAAATCCCATTCCTTGTCTGGTGGATCATGGAATTTGTTACAAATAAGATGGGAGAGGAGGAAGAAAGAGTGCTGAAACAACAGCTAGGAGGACCCCCTCAAGACCTGGCTTTGCCACAAACTTGCAGGGTAAACTTGGTGTTTTCCTTCCTGGGCTTCTAGTCTACAAAGGCACTTTTCTTGCTTCCATCATCCATACTTGCTCCCAAGAAGAGAATAGGGGATACATTGAGGTCAACTTAACCATTCTGTGTGTTTCTTCCCCTCCATCTTCACCTGCTGTGACCACCTAGATGGTAGATCAGATACTCTGGTTTTATTTTTTATATTTGGGAGTGATGCTAGGGAATGGGGAGATGAGAAGCTGGGGATTTGCCTCTGTAGAGTTGAAAGAAGTCTTTGGACTTCAAGATAGCTAGTATCCCTTTTCTCCCCAGCCATGAGTTGTGTGTCACTGACATCTGCTAAACATTGGACAGGCCAGGATGAATCTGGGCTTCGGAGCTGATACCTCGGGGGACAGAGCTTGTGAGAGGAGGAGGGACAGTGTGGTGCTGAAGTGGGGTGGAGGATATTTCATGTCTCTACTCCTCTTTATACACACCTGGCAGGTAACCTCAGGTAAAGGAATTACTAAGTCTCAGTTTCCTCGTGTGTTAAATGAGGGATAGTAATTCTCCTGCCTGGCTTTTGGGAGAATAAAATGAGATGATGCAGGTAAAATGTCTGGTACATAGTAGGTACATAGAAAACAGTAGCTTGAAATAAAGTAAAAATTGTGGGCATCAGCTGAGGATTCTAGTCCCCGCTCCATACCTTGCTCATGTGTGAGCTCAACCCTCAGTTTTCTCTGTGAGCTACAGATGTCACTAGAAAAATCCCTGTAAGTGTCCTTTTAACTTTCTTAGTGGAAGGAGGAGTGGAGGGGCCAAACTTGGTAGAGTAGGTTGGAGAAAATAGACCAAATAGGGCATGGATAACAACTATGAGCATTTATACAGCCCTCTACAGTTTGCCGATGGCCTTCCTATGATCTTCTCATCTACCTACAAAGCAAAGGAGGCAAGGGTGCTCACTTCTCCCTTTACAGAAGGGAAACCTTAACTTACAGAGGCAAAGGGCCACCGTTCTTACTGAAGGAGATGGTGTTTGAATCCAAACTTGAGCCCATTGCTTCCTTCGCCCTAGTTCTGTTGTCCCTGGACATTAGAAACAAATGCCCTAGCCTTCCCAGGTTTCATAATGATGGGACCCTGGCCACTTTTTTGATCTGGGGAAGCCACTGGAAATTACTGGAAAGCCAAGGGAGATGGGGGTGAATGTGCCTTATTAAAATATTTCCCGTGAGAGGTTTACTCTCATTCCCCTAAGTGTTTCTAAAGGTACATTCTGTGGGCAAATAAAATCATAGTTATCATTCATTAATTCTTTGAACATTTCCCAACTGTTTTTTCTCTGTATTTTCTTGTGTCAGATGTTGTGGCACCAAATAAAGAAGATATGGGCTCTGTTCCTACGTTGTTCATTACCCGCATGCCTTAGTCTACCAATATTTCATCATTTTTGTTACAGACTTTAAAAAAAAATCCACTAGTAGACAGCAGGGAAGAGGGAGGGGGCTGACATTTCCAGGCTGGGTGGGATACCCAGTCACTATCATATTATGGTCTCTAGCTTTCATGTGCCAATTCTGATCAACTAGGGAATGGCTTGTCTAGAACACTGTGTGCAAGTTATTGGGATAATTGAGAAAGGGAATTACGATCAGTTGGTAATATCTATTCTAGACTCAGAAAGGAAGTGTGGTGGTCTGGATCCTCTGTATTTTCTTCCCTGTAATAGGGCAAAAATAAAAGCTAGAATAACAGGCCTAGTTTTTGATGTTGATCCCAGAGGGGGCACGGGGCATGCCAATAACCACTGGTAAGAACTCCAGGTAGGAAGGCAGAATTTTATATCACCAGGTGGGAATTCTGAGCTTTCCAGTAGTCTGTAGGTGACTAGAGCATCAAACAGGTCAATAAGGTAGAATCTAATCCAATGCAGGAAGAGCTGGGCCTTAGGACACAACTAGAGTAGCCAAAGTCATCTCTGGAAGCTCCAGGTTCCAGGCATGATTAGTATGGAAGCTGTTTAGCCTGTTAGGGTTTCTTTAGCCATTACCTCTGCTTCCATGCCATTCCCCCAATCAGTGTGTGAACTTCTGAGTCTCTTGCTCTAGCATAATGTGCTCTTGATATCCCTGTATTTTGAAAAAAACTACCTTCTTCTCACTGGGGCTCCATTTTACCTTTTGACTTGATATTCACACATTCTCCCTAGCTGTGATCATGAAACATGAGTTTTATATCATGATGAGGGTTCACTGTATAAAGTCACCCTTCCTGTGGCTACCTTGGATAAAGACATTCTCATTTGGAGATAAAGCACAGGTTTTACAATCAGATGGACCCCAATTCAAATCCCAGCTCTATCTCTTACCAGATGTGTGATCTTGAGCAAAGTGGTTCATTCTTCAAGATCGGTTTTCCCATATGCAAAATGCAAAGTCATTGTGTAGATTGAGTAAGAAAATAGAGGAATGGATGGACCCATCCAGCTCTGAGTTGAGGACCTAATTATCTTGATCCAACCCGTGCCCTCCACCCAAGGCTGCCACATCCACTTCGATTACTGTGTTCCCAGGTGTGTATGTTTGTGTGTATGTATGTGCGTGCAGGCACACCTGTGTGTGAGCAGGGGTGGGGGTTGCTAATTTGCTGTCATCCCTTGTCGTCATTGTGACCCAGGATCAAGGGCAGAGGTAGATTGTCCTAGGATTGGGAGGGGCCTCAGTGAGTTTAGCTACAGGCTTGGAGCCAGTGAAAGCAAGGAGTTGCGGAAGTGGACTGGAGAGATATCAAAAGGAATCTGCAACTTTTATCATCCCCTGTAATTCTCTACTTAGGGAGGATAGTGATAGATGCAGGAATTAGCAATATTATGAGTTTTCTAAATTTTTAATTGCTTCTTTTTTATAGAGAAACTGACTATGGAAGGTGACATACGTGTTTGTGAAATAATTGCTCATTCTGTGTGTGCGTGTGAGAGAGAGAGAGACAGAGAGCTAGAGCAAGAGAGAGAGGAAAAGAAAGGCAGAGAGAGAAAAGGAGGAAGGGGAAAAGGAGACAGAAAAACAAAGAGAGATATACAAAGGCACACCAAAATCCACAAAGAGAAATGGAGAGATAAAGAGAGGCTAGAAGTGAAAGAATGCTATGCAATTAAAAGTGTACTGCCTAGGTGACCCCTGTGGAAGGACATTCTCTGTGTGAAGCTTGCACTGCTCCTGAGTTTAGATTGGGAGAGTCCATGGTATAGAAACATCCCCACAGATAAATACATGTCGCCACTTCTAAAAGGCATCTTATCTCTATTATAATTTTCCTAGACTGTCCAAGGGATTGCATTTCTGCATTTCCATTTGAATTACAATGCGCTTTTGAATGTCAGCTGAAACATTCCTAGACTACTTTTTAAAGGAGTTTTTGGCTGTTTAAAAGGCATCTCAGGGGTTGTGGGTGGAGGAGGAGAAGGGAATGATTATTCAACTGTCACCTTTTCTTTTGAGGACAGGTGTGGCCAAGGAACTGATGAGAGCTGGATAATTCTCCAGAGCCTTCAGTTTCCTGAGGGAACTTGCTTCTAAGATGGCAACAAGATATGAACGTAGTTGTTCTTAGGGTCTGAGACCTGCAGGGTCTTGGTTTACTTCTTCAGTGATTCAATATCCTGCAGACAGTTTTCAGGTTCCATCTTCCTGACCTTTCAGTAGCCTTTGACAAAGTTGTCTGCTTCCTGTGTGAAGCACTTTCCTGTGTTCGTTTCGGTGATACCACATCTTCATGGTTTTCTACCTCCCCTCCGAACTGTCGCATCTCTCTCTTCTGCAGGTTCATCCTCTTCTGCATCATTAGTAAGTGAGGTTTCACAGGAGCCTGTCTTATGGGCCACTCTTTCTAGACTGTTTCTATGGTCATGATCTCTGTTGTGATGCCCACACTGATGAGTCCTACTTTATACCTCCAACCTCAAGCTTTCCTCTGATATTTGCTATCATTCTAGTTCTCTTGCCTGCCCAAACTCCACTCCACACAACCTAATACTTTTCTATTGTTCTAGTGAGAAGCACCACCATCTGTTTAGAAGCAGAACCAGAAACCTAGGAATCCTTCTCAACACCCTCTCTCAAGATCTGAGAGCACTGACTTCGAACTACTTGACCCCAGGGCAGTCACCTCTGAATCTTAACTCCTTAATTTTATCCTAGGTGAAAAATCCCAGCCTGGCTGCATTTGTCTATGGTGGTAGGAGTTGGCTAACTATCCCTTTCCTCTCCCTTTGTACCTTAGTTTCTGAGAAGGTCTTCTGCTGAATTTTCCCCTCCATTTCCAAACCATTCCAAGTTCTGTCAGTTTTAATTCTCAAATAACTCTTAAATTTGCCTACTTTTTCTATCTCACTGTTGCCACCCTATTCCAAGTCACCATCATAGCTTGTCTGGACTCCAGCTTTGTTCTCCTGCCTGGTCTGCCTGCATCTACCCTGCCACTGTGAATCCTAACCACACGGCAGCACTGAGGATGTGTATTAGCCAGGATAACAGAACCGACAGGATGGATATGTAGCAAGAGACTTAGAGGTAGATATATAGATACAGATACAGGCATAGATACGTAAATATAGGTGATATAGATACAGATTTATTATAATAAATTGGCTAGCATAATTATTGAGGCTGAGAACGTCCAACATCTTGCAGTCAGCAAGCTGGAGACCTAGGAGAGCAGATGGTGTAATTCTAGTCTGAATCCAAGGCCCTGAGAACCAGGAGACCCAATGCTATAAGTTCTAGTCTGAAGGCTGGCAGGCTTGAGATCCAAGAAAAGAAGATGTTTCCATTGGAGTCCAGAGGCAGTAAAAGACCAATGTCCTAGCTCAAGACATTCAGGCAGGAGGGTCAACCTTTTGGTTCTATTGGGGCCTTCAACTGACTGGTTTAAGTCCACTCACATTGAGGAGGACAATCTGCTTAGTCAGTCTACCAATTCAAATATTAATCTCTCCAAATTCATCCTCACATACATACCCAGAATACTATTTGACCGAATAGTTTGATAACCCAGCCAAGTTAACGCATGAAATTAACCATCACAGGATGTTTCTAAAATAGAGATCCGAACATGTTATTCCTTGGATTAAAACTTCTAGGTGCCTTGTCACTGCCATGGGGATAATTTGCAAATTCCTTCCCATGGCCGCAGGGCTCTAACAGATCTGATCTGTCCTCAGCCAACCTCTTCAGCCCCGTGTGTCTCCGTGCTTTCTACCATTTTGTCATACTGACTTTCCTTCAAGTCCTAGAACAAGCTGCGATCCTTTTGTCACTTGGCCTTCTGCTGATTTTTTTTTCCCCATTTTTGCTGAATCACTTCCTATCACCCAACTCAAATGTCACTTTCTCAGGAAACATTTCAAGAAGCCTCAGGCTATGTCAGGATCCTTTGCTACATTTTTATTTTCTTAGAATGATGTTCTTTTGCTACACATAACCTGTTTGTAAGTTCACATTTATTAGTTTACATCTTTCTCTCTTGCTGCACTGTAAGCTCTGTGAAGGCAGGGACCCTGCCTGCTTGGCTAATGCCTAGTCAGTGCCTGGCATATTGATAGCATTCAGTAATGTTTATTGAAATAAATGAGTGAGTGAGTGAGCCTTGGAGGGTCATAAATGCCTTAGTGGTATAGGCAAAGTGTTGTTCATCTGCATTTGTGGTTTATTTGGGATGAAAGTCTCCATAGCTTTCTTGCAGTCTCAAAGGGTTCTCTGACTCCAGAAAGGATGAAGACTACTGGTGTATTAAAAGCACTTTGTTGAAAATTTGAGAGCACTGATTTTGAACTCAGATAAACGTGGCTTTTCTGATTCCTAGCGGCTTGACCCCAGGGCAGTCACCTCTAAATCTTAACTCCTTAATTTTATCCTAGGTGAAAAATCCCAGCCTGGATGCATTTGTCTATGGTAGGGTTCCAGCATGGTGGTAGGAGTTGGCTAACTATTCCTTTCCTCTCCCTTTGTGCCTTAGCTTCTGTGCAGTTATTTGCAGGATCAATCTAGCTCTAGGGAAGTATTTACTTGGACAAGGCGGAGAGACTGGAGGAGATTAAATATGAGCTGGACACTCACTAGTCTACGGCAGGCCAGAAGACGGAGCCAACTTATTTCTCCTCAGAACCATGCAAAAAGACGATACAGGATGTGGTTCATTAAACACAAATAGGCCCATGAGACTGCCATTTCCACAAGATGAAATTACCAAAAAAAGCATTTGTTCCCCAGTTTAGATTGAGTCCATCTGGAACGGAACACCCTAGTCTTTTTCCTATTGGTGCATACCAAGAATAATAATCCTCTGCATGTGCTCAGTGCAGTGCATCACACAAAGCACTTTCACATACATTATTTCATCCAGTTTACTCCTCACAAAAAGTCTGTAAGTCAGGTGTTGTTATCTGCATTTCATGCTTGAGGAAACTGAGGCTCAGAAGGGGAAAGTAACTTGTCAGGATTCACACCAGGGAATTTGGCAAAGAAGGGATTTGAACCCAGGCTGCTTTAATCATGGAGTTGGTGTTGGTTCAACCATACCACAGTAGCCTCAGAGAACTCTTTAGATGTTGGTATCAAACCCAAAGGTAAACATTTGCTCTCCTGTTGTTTCTCTTATCCATAGTTAAAAGAAATGAGGAAAGCTAAGACTTGGAATTTAGACCTTCAGCTTGAGCAGGGGTGAAAATATTCTCTTTGCCACCAATATCCCCCTGCATAACTTGCTTCCAAATCTTAGCTTCGGGGCTGCATTATAAAGTCAAACCCTACAAAGTCAGAGTGGGAAGAGGCATTAGCAATCACATAGTCAGGCCTGCGTTTTTCTTCATGTGTCCATGGCAATCAACTTCCTGGAATACTGCATTGAGATTCTGGGCCAGGACTCTGCTCAGTGGAAAAGAATGCAGTGATTACTTAGCAATATCTGTCATGGATGTGACAGTAAGAAATAGTGATTTGTGTAAGGTGTTTTCTATTCTTATCTTGGTTAGCCATTCCCATTCTACAGATGGGAAAGATGAGGTCAGCTTTATGCAATCAATTAGAAACTGCAGTGGTGAAGAGAGAAATTTAATAACCAGGTAGAAGCATCGTTTGGCCTTCCCTCTCCTGAAAACTTAGAACAAATTCAAAGATTACCTGTTGCCAAAGCCTCCCACATACTCATAGATGGCAGAGTCAGTGGTTGGCAGACTGCTTATTATATTATTTGGGGTATATGTGTGTGCATCATTACCTAAAGCACTGGAGACCATCCCCACTGTCCATCTTCCTAGGGGAAGTGACAAGAGATTGATGCTGTTGTAAACTAGGTTACTCTGATTCAGACAGGGGCCAAACCATACTCATTCCCGGTCACAGTCCCAGTCCCAGACAGAGATGCAGGGCCTAAGGGAGCAGGATTGTTAGATAGGACCGTTTTCTCTCAGCAGTCTGGCACTAAGAATGTGGAATTTCCCTGGAGATGAATGTGGAGCTTTTGCTATCTCTCTGCCTTCAGCCCCTTAATGAGAACAAAATGGTCTGGAGGGAATACAGATACACACATTGAAGTTTTTGCCTTCCCTCGGTCATTATTAGCAGGTCTAACCTACCAACCTGAGAGCAGCCTTGCTCACAGACAACCCTTTGAGACACCACACCCCAGGGGGCCCTGTTCTTCCCCCTCTGCCTCTCATTTCTTTCCTTTATCCTTTCTCACCACTCTATCATTCCACAATAGTTCCCTGAGCCCCTAATATGAGGTGCTAAGGAGGCTAAGGCAAGTGAGACACAGTCCCTGCTCTCAAAGATCCCACAGTCAAATGGGAAAGACATAGGTGAACAGATTATTTTATAAATGCTTTATAATTTGATAAATGCTGTGATAGAGGAAAGCATTAGGTGTGCATGTATATGGAGGGTGGGGAGTGGAGGGACCAAGGCTGAGAGATGGGCCCCTAACCTACTGAGGGTGGGCTGGGAAGTCTTCCTGGAGGAAAAGATGTCTAAACAGGAACCTGAGGGTGAATAGGCATTTGCCAACTGGGAAGGTGGGGAGGAAGGAGACTCCACGCAAGGAGACAACAATGCAAAGCTAGATTTGTGGTTAGGCCTGGCACCTTTAGGAATGGCGAGGCCTCTTGAACCAGGAAGGAGCAATAGTGCCTGCATCCCCTCAGTGCTCCTAGGGAATGCTATTGGCTTCTTTGTTAGACCTTTGAATGTCACTGGGCCTGAGTCTCCCAGTAGTTAGAGACACTCCCATTGCTTCTATCCACAGCTGAGAACTGTCACAAATAGGAAAGATTGAATCTCCAAATGCCTTAAATTAAGTGAAAACAACTGGCCACTTTGGGAGATACCAAGGGAATAACTGGAAAACGTTTAGACCTCACATGATTCTTATGCAGATGATGTGAGATCATGTGATTATGTGGCTCATAGCAGGAACTCAACACAAGTCAGTCATTGATGCCTTCTCCTCCCCACAGGTGTAAGTTTCAACAAATGGCAACATACATATGAAGCTATGTATCATCTGTTCCATTCTCTAGATGTGTGACTTAGGTCAGGTCTTTTTGGTTCCTGGAACTCAATTCTCTTATCTTTAACATGGGTATAATAATGCTTATCTTGCAGTATTGTTATGAGATTTAAATGAATTGATGTTTGTAAAGTGATTATTGCTACACCTGGCATATAACAAATGCTCAGGAAATGCTATTTTGATCATCATTCATTATTATCATGAGACATAATTAAGCCAATAATGATTATTATTACTATTAGTTTTCTCAAGCAAAAGGCATAATGATATAGCCTTTTCTAGTCCTGACTACAGCAGCCTAAGATATATGTCTTCTTCCTGCCAGACTTCCTATGTCATGGCTGTTTCTCTCTGGCTAATCTGCCAGCTTTTGAATTCGAGCTCTTCCTAAACCTGGAGGTGGGAATAGAAGGTGAGATTGTCAGATAGCACAGCCTGGAGCTCAGCAGTAGGGCACATGGCAGCATGTTTGCACAGCTGAATACCAAGCTTATATTGTTCTAGAAGAATGTATAGGTGTGTGTATATGTGTGTTGGAAGAGAAGGTGACAGAGGAAAGGCCAACAATTATTTACATGTGTTGAGTTCCTATTATGAGCCACTTAATCACATGATCTCATATTGTCTTCATAACAACCCTGTGAGGTCCAGATTATTATCTCTATCTTCCTAATGTGAAAACTTATCTGCTCAAGGTTTCATGGCTAACAAAAGGTAGAGCCAAGATTCCATCCTGGGGCTGTCTGACTTCCAAGTCTTTATGTCATGTACTGAGAATTCACTACATGCCAGGAGGTATGCTGGGCATTTCACATGTACAATTTCATTTAATCCCTACAACTTCCTACAATTGGTATCTTTATGCCAGTAAACTGAGATTTGGGAGTGAGGGGTGAGATATACCACCCAAAGGCACAGAGTTGGCAAATGGTACTCTCTCATGCCTTCTCTTTCTTCTATCTTTTCTTGCTCCAATTCTCTTACCATTTACATTTTATTATTACTTAGCCAAAATGGGCACTCCCAAAGTTCTCCTTGAGTGGCATTTCTCTTCTCCCTGCAACAATTAGAAGTACTTAGTCAGGAAGAGTGAAACAAGAGGGAGACTGATCAGTAGGATGTAAGCCTGCATGATGCTCACCAGCAGGCTCCAGACCCTTGTTTCCTAGCAACCCCTTGGCTCTGAGACGGGCCTTAGAGATCAACTCGACCATTGATACATTGGATAGGAGCTGGCCTTAGTTGTCTTCACCTGACGTACCAGCCCTAGGCCCCAGGCTTTCCTCTTTAGGGTCCTTTGTCTTTAGGGTCTTTCTTGCTGTTCCCTCCCATTCCACAGATGCCCAGAAAGAAGGCTCTTTTGGAGATCTTGACTCAATATGTCTCCAGGGTATGGGGCACCAGAATCATTGAAGTTTACAACTAGAAAGATCCTTAATTTAACAAATATAGATGGAGGAAATGGAGCACCATGGAGAAGAAAAATAATTGCCCAAAGAGAACGATTAGTTAATAACAAGATTAGGACTCAAACAGGATTAGTATTCTCTCTTTCTTCCCCCATCCAAGGAAGTGTGTTGAGTGGCAATTCAAAAGGCCATGTGTCCAAAGGTCACATGGCTGCTAATAGGCAGAGACAGGATTCCATTTCAGGACTGTCTGACTCCCAAGTCCACATGACACGTACTGAGAATTCATTACATGCCAGGAGGTATGCTGAGCATTTATTATCTCCATTTCCTAATGTGGAAACTCACCTGCTCAAGGTCACATTTTTACATTTGTAGCAGCTTTATTGAGATATATTTCATATACCACACAATGAAAGGTATATTTTTGAGCCTTCTCTTCCAATGGTGACATTGCACCAAAACAAAGTTCGGGTTGAGTCTAGAAAGGAACACAACTTTCATTTATTTTACAGTTGAGAAGATTCTCTAAGGAAAAGCAAATCAGAGGGAACCACTCCTCCCACCTTTCAACCATACCCCATTTGCTATTGCAGCTGGACTTAATGATTCAGGGATGCAGGTGGTGCGAGGAGCAGGCGGTGGCATTACCAGCTGATGCTAATTGTGACCCAGAGTGGTCACATATGTCAACATATGAGCTAAGCTGACCCCTGGTTTTATTCAGCAACAATTATAGTGCCTACTATGTTTCAGGTACTGTGCTAGATGCTGTGGATGCAGCAGTAAATTAAACATTGCTTTGCCTTCAGAGAGCTCATTTTAGTCTTGGAAAAAGATATTTAATGAGAAAAATCACCATGAAATATGTAAATGCTAGAGGGATAAATATAAAGACTGGCATGAACACCTGACTCAAAACAGTTAAGGTGGATCTGAAAGGGCATTGCAGAACACTTGAAGGAGGTAAGATTTAGGCCAACACATGTGGGTATGGAGAGGGTAAATGTTCCAAGATGCAAGAAAAGCATGTACAGAAATGTCCCTAAGATAAGAACAAAGAAATTGTGAATGGAGCAGAGCTCTAGAGGGGATGGAAGTGGTGGTAAGATAAACCTAGAAAGACAGATGAACAGGAATCAAATCCCACTGGACGGTATAGACCATGTTAAGAAAGTTGTAGCTTCACTAGGAGCAATTAAAGGTCATTTAAAGGTTTTGTATATTATGATTAGCATTTGCATTTTAGAATTTGACTCTGGCTAATGTGGGATAGGGCTCGACTTGGGATGGGAGGAAGTATATGTGGGATGCTAGATTACAGTTAGGAAGATCAGTTAGGGAGTTGTAGTAGGGTTTCAAGGAGAAAAATAATAGCTTAAAATTTAGCAGCCATGAGGATTCAGAAAAAAAGTTAATGTATGTGAAAAATATTAAGTTGTTAGAATGATGAGAACTTCATGATGGGACAGTAGAAGGTGAGAGGTGAGGAAAATGATTAGACATGGTGCCAAGCTTTCAGACTTAAGGGCCTGAGTGAATGCTGGAGTTCCTTAGGTGAAATAAAAAAGGAGCAGCAGCTATGGTAAAGCCAAGTTCAGTTTTGAATATATTGAGTCTAAGATTCCTAAGGTATATACAACTGGCAATATAAAATGGGCAGCTGGGTATACATCAATCTGGTGATCAAAAAGAAGGTAAGACATGAAAAATACAGTTTGGTATGTAGCTGCATACGTCATTGAAGTCATAGGAAAAAATGGTATCTTCCAGAATAAAAATAAATGTTCCCTTTTGCAATTTGTTTTCTTAAGCTACTTTCCTGCTGCCATACCTTGTATTATTTCTGACATTTTATTTAGAGACACTTTATTTCATTCAGAGAGGCTGACTATGCTGCTCATTTTTAGGCAGCTTTTACTTGTGTAAAATGTTATGGGGCATTGAACAATAGTTATAGTACATATTGAATAGGCTGGAGTTAATATGCCCATTTCATTGAGGAGAATAAATAGGCATAGTCACCAGAGCAGAAAGGAGGAATACACACTTTCAGGGTTTTTGCTTGAGAATTTGCACCTTACATTTAGCTAATTAGCCTTCTATGCAGGGTCTACGGTATATTTGCCTATTTGTATGTGCCCTTTCTTTCAGTGTATCAATTAATGGAAGTTTCATTCTTCTATACCCAGTCCCTGAGTCTTGGATCAGGTGAGGTAATATGCATGTCTAATCCCTTTCCGTCCTTTGAGGCCATGATATTCTTCATTTAACTTCATTTCTTACACTTTTACAGAATCATTAAATGTATCAAACGAATTTCATATCTTGGGGCCTGAGAGATTTAGAGATTTATTACTAGTTTTAAGTTTAAATATTAAATGTCATTTCACAAAACACATGGCTTTATTCATGTGATTGCTCAGAAATTAAACTTACAAATTTTTTATTTTTTTATTATTTATTATTAATAAAAATTTATTATTTTTTGAGAGAAAGTTTCACTCTTGTTGCCTAGGCTGGAGTGCAATGGTGTGATCTCGGCTCACCGCAACCTCTGCCTCCTGGGTTCAAGTGATTCCCCCACCTCAGCCTGTAAGCTGGGATTACAGGCATGTGCCGCCATGCCTGCTAATTTTGTATTTTTAGTAGAGACAGGGTTTCTCCATGTTGGTCAGGCTGGTCTTGAACCTCCAACCTCAGGTGATCCGCCTGCCTTGGCCTCCTAAAGTGCTGTGATTACAGGTGTGAGCCACTGCACCTGGTCTGAAATTGTCATTTATCATAATATGAAGTTTCTTTCAATATTTAACTCTAAAGATTCGTTGTCACTCTGAAGTGGTGGGATGGATCCCCAGCCAACATTTGCTTTAGATGTTGAGGCTGATGATACCACACACACATTACACCAAGAGGATATGAAAAGATGTATCACTCACATAATGAAGCTTTCTAGGGAGAGCAGAGGGAGCTTCCAAGCAGGTCCAAACGTGGTTTGAGAAAGCAGGGAAAGGAGACTGGCTTGGAGTGGGAGGTGAGGGGTATAGGGTGAGGTTGGGGAGGTTCTCATATATTATCTGGGGCTTGCATGGATTGAGCTTCCCTCTGGCACCAAAGGTAGGCCTACCTAGGCTTCCTTATCAGCTTTCCCAGATGTAAGGCTGAAGGAGAAGAGGGAGTAAGTAGAAGAATTTGAAAGTTGTTAGCAGTCAAATACCAAAAATGGAGTCAGAATCTTTATTACAATTCATCCCCGATATTTGACTGATGATTGAAATGTGGCATGTTTCACTTAATTGAACTTGAACTTGTTTAGGTAAAATGAACCATTATGGCTTTCTGTGAGGCCTGCAGCCTGAGGCTCGTAAGGGATGTGAAAGTTCCATTAAATGCCTTGTACAAGAGCCCAATATTACATATTTTGAGAAGTGAAATGAATGCTTTAGTCACTATCAATAATTTCTAGACTACTGAAGGGGCTAAAGTGTTAATGAAGCCTTTTATTGTGAATTTATTATAAGCAGAAAATTATTATAAGAATAATTTTCTTATAAGCAGAAATTATTATAAGCAGAAAAGACCTTGATTTATACTGTGAGTATAAGTATGTGTATACACACACACACACACACATACATATATATGAAGCAAGAGAGTCCCAGAGTTATTTAACCCAAAGAGGCAACCTTGGATAGAGAACTGTTATTGCTGTTATTGGCTGGAGCAGATGAGCAAATCACTGGCAATGGCTCAAGAGTCTATAGAACTGTGCATATGTTGGTCAGGGTATTTAGTGCTAAAAGGACCACATAAAGTTTGGCCAGTTGCACTGACTTGGGTCCTGTCTCATTATTAGGGATGTCCCAGTTATGGGCTAAAAATCAGGAACTTTCCAGCAAGCTCCATCATATACGATGGTAGTGATAACATCTATAAAGTGAAGACATTCCCTTTACTCTTCACTCTGTTGATTGCAAGGGCTTCCGCAGATATCCAAAGGGTCTGGGAAGGGGGATGACTTTTACCAGCACCATGGCATCTAGCAAGGGGCTGAAGATGGTGGTGGGGGACCTTTTCCTATAGGCGAAATATGCCCGGTTTGGCTCTATGCTATAGCAAGGAAACCTCAGTGGCTATGCTGAATTTTTATGGTGCTGATTTCAAGACCTAAGGGATAATGGGCAGCTGGTATGGAGAGTCACAGGCTGAGGGCCTGTGACAACCAGACTGTTTCCAAGAGAGCCCAATATGCTTCCAGCAATTGCACTCTAATGGCATACAGCATAGGGCTGAAGGGACACTTTCTTGCACAAGATGCCTGTGGGCAACCTAGGGCCATCAAGTGTGGGCCAGAGACTTCAGGAAGCATGGGAGGAGGTTGCTAAAGCCTTTAAGTAAAGGACTCTCAGGGGTCACTAATTGTAGTGCCTGTATTATCATTCATAAGTGGGCTTAATAGCATAAATGGGTTTAAGTAAAATTTGTAAATGAGAAATATGCTGTCTCCAGAACTCAAAATAGACTAAAACATACTGGGCTTTAAAAAAAATTGCAAATGCTGTTTCTGGCAAGTGTCAGGGATAGAATGGCCATCAGCTAATAGCTTTCAGGAATTTAACCAAGGTGGAAGGACTTGGTACAATGTGTGGGGTAGTGGTCCATCCCTTTTTAGTGAGCTCTTTTATGACTGTATGTATAT
Source organism: Macaca mulatta (assembly GCF_049350105.2). Lineage (NCBI taxonomy): Eukaryota > Metazoa > Chordata > Mammalia > Primates > Cercopithecidae > Macaca > Macaca mulatta. The sequence continues at coordinate 41,587,382 of NC_133420.1, forward strand.
CCTCAGTGATTGTGCCAAATGAATCTTCTTGGAGGATGATGTGAACAGTATGATCAGTGTTTACTGTGCTTCTGAAGAAAGTTAGATGTGGTTAAGATTTTGTCTGCAGGCTGTGTGAAGGCCTGGCTGTTGTTATCCCATGGGTAGCTGAGTAAAAGGATACTGCATCCCTTTGATGGTGAAGGCAAATTGTGGCTAAGTGGCTGCTAAAATATTAGCCAAATCTGTGACTTAAAAGTATTTACTAGTTCTTGATTAAAGTTAGTAATTTTGATAATATTTGATATGGGAGCCTTATTGGATAGAACTTCAGCATTAAGATGGCAATAATCTACTGTGAGATGCCATTGATTCTTTCTAGGTTTCTGAACAGGCTACATTGGGCCGTTAATGGTGAGGCAGTGGGGATACTCACTCTTCTCTAAATAGGTCTGGTATATGGGTTTCAAACCTCGAAGACCTTGTTTTAATTTAAATTGGGCCATATTAGCTATTTTAACTAATGGAGGAGGAGAAGGTCCATGCCGTCCCATTTTGGCAAGCTGATTTGTAAGTGCCAAAGGCTTAATTCAATTTTATTACTCATTGGGTTAGAGCAACCCCGCCCACTATGCCATATGTTAGGTTAATGGGTGCTATGGCTATGGGGAATTTAGGCAGGGCAATAGTTCTGATTAAGATGAGGCATACCTATTTGTCTTCCTAACATGTCCTAAAATATCCTGTTAACTACCCTAAGATTATAGGGATACTTTGTTTAAATTTAGGGGAATTCCAGGTATAATTTGAAACCCAATATTAATGCCATAAGGGTTTAACAACTGGTACATTTCAGCAGATGTTAAAAGTTAATTTGGAACCTAAGTTGTAGAGGTACAAAAGCCAAATAGTAACCTTTTATCTTGTTTTGTTGTTGTTGCATAAATTCTTTAATTTTGGATTTCCTATTGGGTCAAACTGTGAACCTCTGTTTCAGTTTTTTGTTTCTTTTCCCCAGCATCCAGGTTTATTTTATTTTATTTTCCTTTTGGTGGCTACTGTATATCATTTGGTGGTGGTGGTGTGGGGAGGGGTTGGGGAGGAGGGAAGTTCCTCTGGATCCTGCTCATATGTGTAAGATTCTTCCTCCAGAGTTGCAAATATGTATAATCAGGATTAGGGTCTCTCTCATGCCAACAGGTGCTTTATATGGTTTGAGGACCCAGTGCTTAAGTTGGTTTTGAAATAGCTCCTTGGCTATACCATGGATGCTTTTCCTTATAACCCTTAGGATCAGGATTTTTTTTTTTGGTCAGGGGGCATAGTGGCATAGGGCATAGGCAGAAGTAGCAACAAAGGCATTTTGTAAAGTCCTAGTAAACCATCTGCTTTTGGGAGTGCACCATAGCATTCAACATGGTCTTCCTCCACGAGTGACTACCAACCAGCCTGCATATTGCAAACAGTATTGTTTTTTTTGAGCACTCCATACAATGAGGGCAACACCTGGTTGAGATAAACAACCAAAAGTCACAGGTAAGAGTCATTCCTCTGAGCCTCGTGACAGTCACAGCTTACACTGGGATTCAGAAACACAATTCAGAGACATAGGTAAGTCTGGACCAAGACACATGACCCAGGGCCACTTTATTCTTGTTCTTAAATGCCAATTATTAAAAATTCCAACTTAGCTGAGCACATCTATAACAGAAGCTTGTTAAGGCTCAGTTAACACAGTACAAAGCAGCACAGCACAAAGCATGAGCTTGCTAGCAGTGACCAAAAAAAAAAAAAAAAAATTCTAGCCAGCAAGAGTCAGTTAGCAAACTAAAGCAAGAGGAAAGCCTTGCAGTGGTAGTGGTCATCTCCTAGACCCTCTGCTTGTTGCATCAAGTGTTTAGTCATCCCCAGAGGAGAGGTTGAACCCCTTACCCAAAACTTGGTTTAGGTGTTAAGACTGATATTACATTAGGACCAAATAGATACGAAAAGGTTTATCACTCACACGAGGCTTTTATGGAGAGCAGCGTGAGTTCTCAAGCAGGTTCAGAAATGGCTTGAGCAGGGAAAGTAGAGGAGCCTGGCTTTTCCTAATGGCTTGGAGGTAGGGCTGCAGTGAGGATTCTTAGGTGGTTTGAACTTCCACTGGCCACAAAGGTGGAAGCATTTGAGCTTTCTTACTGGCATGTCCAGATATGGGGCAGAAGGGGGAATAGTAGGTTTTAAAAACTCAGCCAGTCAGACATCAACAAATGAGTCTGATTGCACTACAAAGTTGTACTAAGATTATAGCACTTATTTGGCATAGGCTTCTCAGGGGAGAAAAATTCAGTATTACTTCAGAATTTTTAAAAGACAGAAAATGTATTTCTGAGACAATGCCAATCAGTGATTCCCCATCAGGAGAGATATTAGAATACTGAAGGGATGCATTTTCCAACTATGCCTTTGTCCTCCACCCTCAGGATTCCAAGGAGATTCTGATCCATACCCTACCACCTCTGTTAGATATGAAGCCTCACTGAGCCATGGGTACTGTTGGCAGTAAGTTATATATAGTAGGGCAGAAAAAAAGAGAACCATTTGAATTATTACTTAACCACTTTAGACCTTTGAATTTCTTTAATATCCCCACATTCTGGGGTGGTTTTAACTTCTGGCACCAACTTCTCACTCTTCATCCTAATCTTGTATCTTTGTTGATGATATTCCCTTTACTTTTAAGGCCCTTCAGCAACCAGATCTTCTCAACTAGAAACAGTCTTTGCTCAAACACTTAGCACTCCATTTCTATCCTGTTACCATTTATCTTACTCTCTAATTTTATTATTTGTTTACATACCTTATCTCTGCAGCCAGACCACAAGCTACTTGACTGCAAAATTCACGACTGTTTTTCTTTGCATTCATTACTCATATAAGTATTGCTAATAATAATAAAGGGTAGATGTCTTATGTATGTTTAATAAGTGAGTGAATAAATGGAATCTCAGATTTTGATATTCTTTGACAATATGCAATGCCATTATAGTTATAACTAGGTAAACTGAGTAAATCACCAAAATAAAATCCTGGTTTTATTTGTATAGGGAAAACATGCATTTGACTTATATACATTCACACACACTCTTCATGGTTTCAATAAAGATTTCAGGAGTTAGTAAATAATTTTCCTTTGGGGTTGCAGGGGTGGGACTTTCCCTTACCAGTTTCATATCATCTTTATATCATAAAAATGAGGTAACTTTCAGATATATTTGGTTTACTGTAATTTCAAAAACACTTTTTAGTCTGCCAAAAGGCATTTATATATCCATCATCTCTTCACAATACTGCAATAAAATGTGAAACAGAGTCATTACTAATGAGAAAACAGACTGAGAGGTTAAATGACTTAATGGTCATACAGCTAATAATTGAGGGAAACAGGACTAAACTCAGGACTCCCTGCTTACAAAGCTCAAGCTTTAACCACTTAACAGGGAGATTTGTGGCTTACTTTTATAATTATTTGAGTTAATAAATGTTGACCTAGAGAAAAAATTCTTTGAAGCTAGCCATCTAAAGAAATAGCTAAACATGCATGTTTCTAAGGTTTTAAAAAAATTTTCATCTCTATGTGTGCATGTATATATATATACTTAGATGTACGTACTACATTCGTGCATATATATATATATATATATATATATATATATATATATATAAAATCTTTTAAAAAATCTTGGCTCTATATACCCCTCAAGAGCCAAGATGTCATCTTAATTACTTTAATCAAATGATCAGACTTTAGGATTTATGTGCAGCTTTCCTAATGGGATACATTGCTGTGACTGAGTATTGCTTCTGCCCCTCCAGCAATCCCAATCTTCCTCCAATAGGCTTTTCAATTAAGAGGCCAAGAAGTGCTGAACATGCTACTGCATCACCAATAATCTCCCTGACTTTCACTTGAATGTGTATCAGCTCACCATGAAGGAGAGGATGCTTTTGCCCCCTACAATGGAAGTCACACATTTTCTGAACTAGGTGCTTTTATATATACTGTCCCATTTATATATTTTAATTCTCACAACAGCCCTTTAAAACATAAACTGTCATTCATTTTTTTACCAAGGAAAACTCTAGCTCAGCAGGGTGACAATAGCTAAGTTACACAAAGTCACAACAGCTGAGGTAGAGAAGCAATTATATCAAGTTGGGGATCTAATGTAAACAAAACACATTCATAACAAAGATTATGCAAAAATATTGGGGGGAAACTCAACAATTTCATTGGTTAACAAATTAATTAAAATCATAGAGCTAGAAGGGATTTTGGTGACGTACCAACACCCTTATTTAAATAGATAGGGAAATTGAGGCTCAGAGGTATAATCACCTGAGGTCATACAGCTATTTAAAATGCAGAGCTGTGATTCAGACACAAGCCTGACTTGAAGTCCAGTGATCGTCTCACTAGAGTACAATGCCAGACGCAGAGTTGGCTCACTAACTTCAGACTTAGCTTGGGTTCCATGAATATTAATGATATTGACAAGATAAAGCCATAGGTCTGGAGTCTAAGTGTATATTTTGCTACACAGCCTTCTACCTCACTGCTGTCCTGCTTGTAAAATTCATCCAGGAATCTGTTTCATATCCATAATTTGTTTTGAGATGCCTTGAGGGGCTGCACGTCCTGAGTGCAAATCGGCATCCTAGTCAAGTGCAGGGTGGAGACCTGAGTCTCATCCTAGGTTCTCTTCCACTTCCCTCCTACAGAGTAAAGTAACACTTCACTTTTAAGAGGCCATTAATTAGCACTAGATTAAAAGTACAACTACTTAAGCGTTACAGCCTTACCCAGAGGAACACTGTAAAGCTCAAGCCACGTTTATTCTACTGATTGGAATAACAGAGTGCCCCTCTGCAGACTCAAGACTGGCCCACAGTAGGCAGTTAATAAATATTGAATGAATCATTGCTCCAAAACCTTAAATTCTATGTAACCACTCAGAATGATAAAGGGAGGAGGGGCTTAACCAAACTCTAAGTCAATTGTTTGCCACTAGGTTTTTACACACCTTATAAAAGGACTTGTCTGAGTATTCCTTTTTATCTAATCTAAGGGGGCTACACTAGGAAGACTCAGGTTATTGGAGCCCCATTAAGTCAGGTAAATACCTGGACCAATTAAATAACTGAGAACATATTCTATACTAGGCACCATGTTACATGGTGGTTGGGGTTGCAGGGGTTAGACTTTCCCTAGATTAGTTAGCCCTCAATAAAGCTCAAATATATGGACAGATAATTGCAACACAGTGATTTATATAATAGGAATATGAAATAGACAGTAGAAAGGAACAGATGAACTCGATACTTGGAGACTTGTGAGGGGAGAGAAATGCCTGAGAAAGGTTTTAATCACCAAATAGAAACCTGTTAAGCAAGAAGAAAGGAACTGTTTAGCTTGGTTGGAACACTTCCCACCACCAGGTGCTCTTTTGAAAAACTAGATAAAAGAATAACAGTCATCATTTATTGAATATTCCAGGAATGAAACCAGGTTATTTTCACATCTGTTATCTCATACCCTTCTAGGAGGCAGGGATCATTTTTGTTATTTTCCAGAAGAGGAAGAGTTAAATGACTTGCCCAAGGCCACATGACTAATAAGACAGAACTATAAGGTAAGCAATGCGGTAGTTCAGTGGTTTTCAGAAAAGTATTCTATAGATTCACAAGTTTTGCAATGGTAGCACAAGAGGTAAGGTAAAGGGAGGAAACAGCATATTCTTCAGCGGCACAAACCTGCTTCAATCAGAGCAGCTGCTCTTTGATCTATTTTACATGATAGACTTCCATATAAGACTTTATTTGGACAAGGGTACTGCTGCTTTAAAAAACAACAACAACAAAAACTGCTGTAATTGAACAAATTAGTTTCCTGGGGCCCTAGTCTGCAATTTAGTCAACACAGCAGATAATTAAACATTGACTGTACTAAGCACAGCCTAAAATATTCACATCAAAGGGGAAAAAGAAAAAACGCTTAGATCACACTTCCATTTTGAGCTAACAGATACCTGCTTTACTTGAGGGAAAAGGCATGACTGGTTTAGATGGGTAGAGATCTAAATGTTGAATGTCACTCAGTGATAGCACCTCTTTCAAAAGCACGGGCAGCTGGAGGATTCCTGGCCTCATTTACCTCCAGCCAGCCCACAATATTATATTTATTCCTCCACTGCAAACGGTGTGCCAAAGGCCCGAGCCACTGTTATTACCTCAGCAAGTCCCCCACTGACAGCAAAGACAGATCTCCTGCTGCTGGGTGCCCACACAGATAAAGTGGCTCTAATAACTAGTGAAGTCATTTGTGATGCACTTTTAATTGGATCAGTTTCCTCTCAATTACCCAATCTTTGAAAATTGGAGGCAATTTCATAATCAGAATATGGGGCTTTCTCCAGATGAAAAGAACAAGACAAACTAGTTCAACATCATTTTAGTGACCTCTTTACCTATCCTTTGGCAGCTATTACGATACAAGCCAAAGAAACACTACCACCATAAAAACAATTTTGAGCAGCTCAGTTTAGCAAATTTTGTTTACATGAAAGCAAGGGAGTTGCTCTTTGGCTTGCCATCAGCCCTGCACCTAGAGTAAGATATATTGCTTAGTAAACACTGAAGCCTCAGAAACCTCATCACAGGTTCTCTCACCCACTTCTGATCTCAAAAATAAGACTAAATTCCTTTTTGTGAGCTGTAATTATAAACATAAAACATATAGCAGAAGCTCAATTTAGAATAGGGTATTGGTGACTCTAAACCTTGGGGGATGATTCTGTACATATGTATTTGGGAGAAAGATTTGTGTTATTATCTTTACATAACAGTGCTTTTGGCGGAATTTTGACGTGGATAGATACCTACACTTTCAAAGAACACAGTGAGATAAGGAAGTAAAATGGCATAGCGCAGGTTATCCCTCTTATCATCTCCAAAATTCCATATTTAATTAAAAGACATGAACACCAGTGATGAAGAAACAGTTCTCAATTATTTAATGCTTGATAGAGAAATGGAAAGAAATCCTGAAACCAAATAGTATGTACTCACTTGAGGAAAATACAGAATAACAAACCAACAGTTTTGCTGTTTGTTTTAGTAATGAACATGAAAATGTGTCCACCTCTCCATTTTGTTGGCCCTGGCCTATGCTGTACAATTCCTTAGACACAGGCCAGAAGAGAGAGGTAGTATGAAAAACGATGAGCCCTAGAGACTATCCAAGTTTGCTGACTATATCAGCATTTGTTTGCTTATTCCTAGCTTCCTATGCTTTGGCATAATTCCAATCCATATTATGCTTCTTTAAAAGGCAAGCAATTTCCAGGCTGAAGTCGTCAATACCAACCAACTAGGGTCAATCCATTCTGTCACATCTGCAGTTCTCAATCCAAGATGGCACAGATCCTCCAGGCGAGAGGTACTGCTTCCTAAAGGGCCTGTGTATCCCCTTTGGTAGCACTAAATGAATGAGCTTTCACACTGGTAAAGACGATCAGACTGAGACATAATGTTACAGGAATATGTCTGAAATGTCACTGAAAGGTGGAGCATATCCCACTGAAGCATGCACAGTGAATCCAATCAGAGTTGAAGAGAAAGTGTCACAGATGAAGCACATTGTAATAGGAAGGAAACAATGGATCAAGGGCATCAGAGCCAAACGGGAAAAAATCAAGGATTTAATACAAGGGCACATTTCAAACATGGCACAAAGGGCTAAAGTGGCTCTCTCTACTAAAGCCTTGGAAGTGCCTAATTGCTAATCAAACTTCAGCTAACACCATTGCGTGTCCTATTTGGGCAGTGCATCTTTTAAAGCTCTAAATTTAGGTGGGAAGTGGGGAGGGGAAAATAACAAATAAAAAACATAAAAAGATGGAGCTTCTAAAGTTCTAGAACTACCCAGCTGGAATCAGGACATATGCCGAGTCTATTCTCTATGTGCCACTAACAACCAAGAACTATGGGAAGGGAAGCTGGCTTGGGAGCAGAAGAAAATGATATTTCTCATCCCCTATGGGGTGGAGTATCTTCTCAGATGGTAGCTGTAGATCTTGATGCAATGATCCCAACAGTCCAAGACCAGCAGCTGCCCCTTAGGAGTGAGGGCTATGCCCACCGGACAAGTAAGTCCCTCTCGAATAAGGACACTATAGCCCCCACCCTTAGGAAAATGGAGAATTTCCTTGCGACTACTGTCAGCCACAATGAGATCACCACGAGCATCCACACACATGCCAGCAATGCAGCGGAAATCCTCATTCTCCGAGAAGAAGTGGCTAATCTGGCGACCCAGCTGCCCATCGGGACCTACAGAACCAATGGAAAAGCCACCTTCCAGGTGGTGCTCATTCTGTCGATTCTCCAGATTGAGGCCTAAGCCCTGGGTGAAGTAGACGGTGCCCTCAGCATCACAGGTGACAAATTTGGGCCGCACAGCACTGCACAGGCAGCTGTATTTGACCACCCCTGATCCTCGATCAACTGTGAAACACCAAAGCTTTCCACCTTCCACATCAGTTACTACAAACTGGCCAGATGGCAGGGCTGTGATACCCCATGGTTTGCTCAGCTGGCTCCTGTGACAGGCCACACAGTGGCCATCCAAGGTATATACCTTGAGGGAGTTATCATAGCTGTCAGTCACACCAATCAGCCCCTGGCAGTTCATTGCCACTGAGAGAGGAGTGAGGTTGGGTAGATCCGCCCCAAGAAAGCTTAGCACAAAGCTATCAATGCCACTGGGGCTGCGGCGGATTTCCTTCAAAAAGCCTTTGCGGGTAAAGACTTGTATACGATAGTTACCACGGTCAGCAACTAGCACTTCACCTTGACTGGTCACGTAGAGACTGACTGGTAGATTGAACATTCCTGGAGTGCTGCCTTTGGCCCCCATCTTCTTGAGAAAGAGGCACTGCTGGATATTGGAGGCTGCCTCAGGACCCCGCTGTTTAGCAGGTGAGGCCCTAGGGCTGGCAACCACTTCCTCCGGGCTCATGTCCATCTCTCTAAATGTAACAGAGGTAGAAGCAGCAGAGGCTGCCGCCTCCATGGCCCAGGAATCTTCCATGTTAACTGTCCGGGGCTTCTTAACAGCTTGCCCAATTTGGAGGGGGCCAACATGACCTACCTTAAGGAGCTCCACATCTTGCAGGGTGAGCTCCCGAGGTAAGCTGGCAGTAAGCTCTGGCTCCTCCTCATCAGCTGTCTCCTCCAGGAGTGCTACATCTGCTTGCTTGATCTTGGCCAGGAAGTAGTCACAGCGAGACACAGCCTGCACCTCTGCAATGTTAAGAAGGTAACTCTGCTCCTCTACCACTTGACTATTGGACTTCTCAACTTCAGCCAAAGAGCCTGTGAAGAATTTCCGAGAGCGAGCCAGCTCATCCTGGACCCTGCGTTCCTCGTGTCCATACTCCTGGAGAACTGCTTTATACCTTGCCTGAAGGTCCTTGGAGACACCTTCCAAGGCTACCTTCCGCCGCTGCAGCTCCCCCATAAGTTCCCGCAGACGAGTCAACTTCTCTCCAAAGTCCCGACGCCGCTCCTCAGCGGCTTCTTTGACAGGGAGTGTACAGTGGCCAGGAGGCTGATGGTCTGCCTCCCGGCAGGGCTCACATAACACCAAACCACAGCTCCGGCAGAACTGCCGGGGCAGACGCCGCCCACAGGACCGACACATGAGCAGCCCCACAGCCTCGCTGAGCCCAGCTGTATCAATGATCTTTAGCACTGTCAGATTGTCTGTCAGCTGGGTCAAGCTGGTTATGCGGGTAATCTTGCTGCAAAAGGGACAGCGGACACCATTGATGCTACTGGCCAATAGCTTCTCCAGGCACTGGCGGCAGATGGTATGGCCACAGTGCAGGAGCTTGGGACGCAGCTGCTCTTCTGTGAAGGACTCCATGCAGATGGGGCATTCTAGCACTTCCCGGAGGGCATCCAGGTTCAGGTGAGAAGCTGCTGCTGCAGCCATTGCTATTCCTTTGAAGGGTACTGCTAGCACAGCTCAGAACTGAACAGCACAGTATTCATGCCCTAGAGGGTAAAATTCCTGCTAAAGAGAAAAAGAAACCATTATTCATTTTCCTCTGATTATATAAATCAATTCACTCAAGAAACATTTAGAGAATAGCTATGATCAGTCGTTCAGTCATTCACTTACTTAACTATTTTATTGAGGTCTATTATGTGTCATGTGAGGGTGACAGGGAAACAAACAAGACAAAACACTGCATAGAGGGTAATAATTCAGATTCTGGAATCTCAGACACTTACTTAGTTGCATGACCATAAGGAAGTAACTCAAACTTCCAAAAGCTCTTTCCCCATCACTCATCTGTAAAATAGAAAAATGGTGTCTACCTTATTCTATTATTGTAGAACAATCTATTATTGTAGAATAATGGTTATTGTAAGGGCTAAATAACAAGATAAATATGATGTGCTTAGTATATAGCACCAGGGAAGTAGTATACTTTAATAAATGCTAATGATTACTTTCATATTTGGTGAGTTTTACAACTTACAGTTTACACTAACAGAAAAGCACAGGAGAATTACGCACAGTAAAAGGAGTAAGTGTGACATGCAGGTCCACATAATGTTCTGCTGGAGTACAGTGGATGGAATGATAGATTCCACCTAACAGACTTGGGGAAGGCTTCCCAAAAGCAGTTTCACTCCTAAGATAAAGAAATGAAGGACTGAGGGATAAAGGTACTTTAAGCAAAGAAAACCATGTAAGCAAAAGTGTGGAGGCTGTTTTTTTTTTTTTCATCATGTCATAGAGTTTACTGTGTCATGTTTGGGGCCCTAGGAATCATCCACAGACTTAGAAAATTGTGATGATTAGCTTTAGGTAATCTGCAAAACATTAGATCAGAAAATACACATTTTCCATGCATCTATCCTCCTACCTACTCATCTATCCACCCATCTAAGTTTAGGTATCTTGTTCTGTACTAGATACAAGAGGTCTTCAGGATACAGATCCTGCTCTTCAGATATTCAAACTTTATAAAAGACAAGACATGTAGGCAAATAATAATGAAGGCAGAAAGTAGTACTATAAATGAAATAAAAACTAAGTTTGATGGGGGTTGAGGAGTCATTCTAATTTGAAGGGACACAGAATTTTCAAAAGGAAGATGACATTTTATATTGGCCTGGAAAGAAGCATAAACACACGGAGAGGGAAGAAAGGAGGCGGCAAAAGGCACAACCTTAACAAAGTTTAAAAGGCAAAGGAAAGGACAAGAAGTTTCATGTATTAGGAAGAAAACAGAGAATATTTAAAATCTATGCATTTTATTTTCTCCATCTTTAAAATAATAATTTTTAAAATAATAAAGACAGTGGAAATAATACTGTCTTTACAGAGTTAATGTAAGAATTAAATAATCTATAGAGTATATAGAATGCTAAGATTTGGCTCTGCACAAAAAAAGCCTTAAATGAATTTTAGTTCTCTTTTTTATTATCCTTAGATTAAAACAGTGGGAGTATATATGGGGAATAGAGTAACAGGCTTGGAAAGGTAAATTGGGGGAATAATTATAAAAGGTCTTAAGAGCCAAAATGAGATTTTTGAGCTTCATTTTCAAAGGCATGGTGAGGCGATAAATGTTTTGAAGCAGGAAGCTGATATGATCAAAGCAGGAATGCAGTGGGGAAACAAATCAGAGAAGACAGGGGTAATGGGGAGTCTGAACTAGGGAGCAGGTGGTGGAAATGAAAAGATTCATTTGAGCAATATCCAGAAGTATAATCAGTAAGATTTGAAAGGTGAGTGGATTATAGTGGGGGAGTGATGAACAGCTGAGATAGCCAAAGACTCAAGCCTAGATGATTTAAAAAATAGCAGTGCCTTATCAAGATAGTTTATTTCTGGCTTACAGTACCCTCTGCTTCATCCAGTACAAACCATGAACACTCCAACCCTCTTGATATACATATGCTTATGAAGTTGACCCAGAGAGATCTCAGTGCTCTGTAGCCTTAGGTTACTGTCAACTTATACCCCAAACCAGAACGAATAGGTCTAGCAAGTTGAGGCACATGATAAAGTCAGCATTTCATAAATGCAAATCCTACAGCTGTACCTGTGCAGTCTTGTGATCTGCAGATGGTCAACCACTAAGGAGAAGGAGGAAGTGGAGGGCAAGTTCGTTGGATTTTAAGGACAATGCATTTAGCTCAAGAACACTTTGCACATGACATCAACTCTTTCTCCAGGCATAGAGAAGAACGGGAGTTAATGTAGAGATATATATTACCATAAGTTTCTACTATATTAGCTTTGGAATGCAATCTGACAAATATATAGCAGAAGACATGCACAATTATCTAAAGTCAATTCTTCCTCCCTGATATCCCACTTCCTTTGTACTACAAGGGAAACTATGCATCTAGTGCCTACTATGTGCTAGTTACTGTGACAGATACTTTATATGCTTAACCTCTTTTAATCTTCATGATGACATTATGAAGTAGGTAATATATTTATTATCCTATTTACAGATGAGGAAACGGATACTCAGAAAAACTTGCTCAAGGTCAGGCAGTTCAAACATGGTAGAACCTTGCAGTACAGATATTTTTACTTTATTTAACCTAACATTATTTCAAGCTATTTTTTACTGTCACATAACAATGATTAACTCATGTTCTCTTGACCATACTCTGGGGAATGCTGCCTTATGGCATATGCATTTTCTCCATAACAGAGAATGAACACTAATCTAGTTATGAGATTCTGCTGCTATAGAGTGGGATAGATTGATTTATTAGCTGAGTGACCTACTCTCACAGAGCAAGCTTGCAATCCCTTCTGACTCAAATCCATACCTCAGCAAAACAGTATTTACCACATATCATAAGCATATGAGGTCTGATGTGGATATCTGAAACTATGAATGGTAAATTCTTAAATGCCAAGTGTCTAGGGGCAATAGTATAGACAGAGTGATAGAAATTACAATTCAGGATCCATGCAACCCTTCTAAATTCTAAATCAATAGCTACAGTTCTCTCTTCTATTGTCTGGGACAACAGACTGAGGACAACATTTGGAGTTTGAATCTAGAACATTACCTTACAATGCACAGGGACATCTGTGTTCTTCCCAGAGCTGGCAATGCAGATCAGTTTATTAGACAAGGCTGCCAACTTGTAAAAATGGCAGCAAATTATTTCCCTAGCTTTCTGGAATATCATATTTCTCCTATTGAAAAGCTTCCTACCTCTCTAAGACATAAGGTTAAAAAAAACGAATTTACTATGCCCACATCCCCAAATTATCTCAGCTGACTACAGCTTCACCAAGCTCTCTGAGGATGTCAACAATTCCTGCCCCAAAGCTGCCATGCTTTGCCAGGAAAACCTGTGTTCCCTTCACGAAAGCATAGGGCACGGATATAGCCTCAAACCTGGAAAAAGCCAGAACCACTTTTCCCATTTCCATGACTTGAAAACATGGCTTTGTGAAGGATCCTAGCCTGAAATGGAGCTAAGAGACAGGCAGATACAGCCTGTCTCCTCCAGAAGGGCACATCTGGTCATTACTGTTAATACCGAGAATGACTCAGATAGAAGGTCAGTTAGACTTCGGTTTCCCCAAAAGGCTACACAAATAAAAGGAATTGTCTTATCATTCCAAATCTTTAAGTAAGCTGCCCATTTTCTGCCAGCTATCAACTCTGCAACCAATCAGAGTGAGTATCCAACATGCTATGTATCATCTTGGCTCCCTTCATGATCCCTTGAAGGTCTGTTTCCTGTTGTGCACTTTGTCCCATTAATTCTTGACCTCCCACCTCATCTAACATCAGCTTACCATCTTCTCACAGCCCTTGACATAATGATTAATACTGTACATACCGTACCATACTGTACTAGCACATCTCTTCAGCTCCCAATGAGAATCTATCCCTTAAGCTGTGTCTACTCTGGCTGCCCTAAGACTCAGAAAAATTACATAATCATATTCCATATTAATCTAGCCTCTTCTAGCACCACTGGGTTTTCCCCATTCCATGAAATGAGTAACCAAGGTAGTAGAAAAAGCAAACAAACCAAAAAAATGAACCTTGAAGTTATATAGAACTGAGATCATATCTTAGCACTGTCACAAGTTGTGGGGAAGAAGGCAATTTATTTAACCTGTCTAAACCTGTTTTTTTAGTTTATAAAAAGAGTACTGGAATGACTATGGATTTTATGCATATAAAGTACTTAGCCTGATACCTGTAGGTGGACAATAAAAGGATGCTAAATAAATAATAACCAGAAACAGCATTAACAATAACTGTACTAGTATTAATAACACATTCAGTTTATAAACTACATTTTGAAAGCATGAAGAAACTTTCCTTTCATGGCATACAAAGGCACATAAAGATTAATAAAAGGGCTTGTCAGTTTTGAAGAGTTTTAATTGAGTATGCTAGACATCCAGGCTAAAAACTGATGGGTAAATGAATTTACAACTTCTATTGCCCAGAAAATGAGCTGCTGTAGCTCCTTCAAGCACAGACTAAGTATGAAATGCTAGAATTTGCAGCAATCTCCTCACTTGAGACCAGCAGGTGGAGGTTGCAGTGAGCTGTGATGCTGCTGCTGTACTTCAGCCTGGGCAAAAGGGGAAGAAAAGGTAGTAATCTCAAGTTGTAAAATAGATGAGAAAACTAAGACCAGGAGGGGGATATTAAGACCACAAATCACACAACAGAACTAGGACTAAAAGACACGAACAAGGAGTGGGCAGTATTATATAGATTAAGGAAGTAGGCCTGAGGGATCAGGCTTTCCTGGATTTGAATTCAAGCTCTACCACTTATTGTGAAGACATGGGCAAGTTATTAATACTTCTATAGTTCTCAGTGTATCTATGAAAAGAGGCTTTAAAATAGTCTCTTCCTCACAAGGTTATTGTAAAGATTAAATGAGATTACGTGTGAAAAGCACTAAGTACAGTACACCAAGCCAGGCATGCAATTAACTATAAATAAATAATAGTTTTTATTATTATTAGCAGTAGTAGTGGCAGCAGCAACTGCTGCTGCCACTACCCAACCTATTAGAAGAAATGAATAGGCACTTTTCAGCAGACTGTACTCAAGGCCTCAGATACATACACTTAAACAATAAAAATTCTGAGCCCTCCTAGAAATTGTTTTACCTGATCCCAGAATCTAAAGATTACAGATGATCTAAGGTTTCAAATCTTCATCTAATGCTTGAATCGCCACCATGGGGTAGTTCTCTAGATGTCTCTATTTCCTATACCTATATCAGCCTTTGGTGGTTTAGGCCACAAGCAAAACTGGAGAACTTTAAGCAATTAACAAAACAAATCTTTACTAAGCACCTACTATGTGTCTGGCCCTGTGAATGGTACTGGTGATACAATTTTGAGCAAAAACAGACATAAACAGTGCTTTCCCCTAAAAACTAGACAACATGTAAAATATTGCATTTCCTTTCACAAGACATAAAAGTCCATCCTACTATTGACATGCTCCCCTGGTTTGACCGGTTTTTTTGCAAGGTTTATCTCATTTCCTTTTATGTCAGCTTTCTAAACTTTATTCCTCATGCATTCTAACAGAATGCTAATCAAGTGCAAAACTATCCCTGTGCCACCAAAGGCCACTCATTAACAGGACTGATTTTAAAGAAGTCAGTGAGGCCACCACCTGACATCCACTCCTGTGTGTGGGAGAGGATTCTGATGAAGTTTAGATTACTAAGGGCATTTAAGGCACCTGCAGACAACTAAGATAAAGTCAACAAGTAGAGGCTTATAGGGAAACACAGCCATGCTCCTGAAGTTGTACCAGTCTGGGGCAAACAAAACAATCCAGAAGGAAGTATGTTTGTAGAAAAAGAAAACTTGAGCTAAACTATGTCAAGGGCAGGCTAAATGATAACAGGGTTTCCTGGAAAACATGCTTGCCTGTTGTCTCTGTCTTCCTCTAAAACTGCAGGACCTAGAGAGATTCCCTTGCATCTTTCACAAACATCTGAGTAGTATCTACGCTGCCAATATGACTCAAGGAATACAAGACAAAGGAAAAATCAATAGCCCTTTCTCAGAGACCTCCAACTCACCTCAACCCTCGCTCTTTCAATTCCTTTCCCTGCATATAACATCTGTTCATTTAATCATGAGATTATGATTAAAGGATCAAGGAGATTCCAGGAAATATACAAAATGGGATGAGAATTTTGGGGATACTGGCAGAGACTACTTAGGGTTATCAAAATCTGGCAAAGAGCCTGGGCAACATAGTGAAACCCCATCTCTACAACAAATTAAAAAAAAATAAAAAATCAGGTGTGGTGGCATGCACCTGTGGTCCCAGGTACTTGGGAGGCTGAGATGGGAGGATCACTTGAGCCTAGGAGGTTGAGGCTGCAGTGCGCTGTGACTGTACCACTGCACTCCAGCCTAGGTGACACAGCAAGACCCTGTCTAAATAAATAAATCTGACAAAGCAACACTTAGTTCCCTTCCAGCACTGCCTTCCTTTAATAATTGCTAACACTCTTAAAGCAACTACTCTTTATTGTCAGGCATTTTTTTATATGTTCTCATAGTCTCATAATAACCATGTAAAGTATGTGTCATTCCTCTTCAAAAATAAGGAAACCAATGCTCAGAGAAAAGTAGCCTGTCCAAGGTCTCAAAACCAGTAAGTAATAGAGCAAGGATTCAAATCCCAGTGTTAACTCCCAGTCATAAAATTACTAACTTAAAGGATGTTTCATAGTTCCCTAGCTTTAGATAAAGTCTGGCTGAGAGTTGGTAAGGGCACCTAGAAATTATTTTTAAATTTGATTGTTTTACCAGAAAGACAAGATGGAGGGAATGTCACAAAGGTTCCACATCAGTGTGCACAGACAATGATCTACTTTAAGGGCCTTATAAACTTTTGGCTTCCAACTACTCTCCAGACATAAACATAGGGGCTCTGAAGGGTTGGAAAAGCCTTCTAATAAAACTACTATAATGTAACATAGGTGTAAGACACAACTGGGTTTGTATCCCAACCTAGCCACTTGTTCTGTAGCCCCGGGTAAGTCACTTAACCTGTTATTTTTCTCATCTATAAACAAAGAATAAAACCCAGACTGTTAGCAGGATGACTGAATTCACTAAGATAACGCACATAATAAGCACTCAACAAATGATAATCATTTGCATTTTTAATAGATTGAAGCTGACAGGACAAGTGCTTGTCCAAGGTAACATGGGAAATTAGAAAGAGTAAGGAGTTTAGACAGGACTGATTGAATTCCCATGACATATTTTCTTTTAGGGATGTGCATGGATATTCCAGCTAAGTCTTGCTGTCAGATACAGTCAAGTTTTGTTTCTGAACTGGCTTCAGCAATGCTGTAGCTAGTCCTGGAAATGATAGAGCCAATGCTACTATTCTGTTCCAGGGAAAAGCAGTCCAAAAGAGACCATACACAACAGTAGTTACTCTCCTTCAAAGTATGACTGCCTTCAGCCTCAGTCCCTGCTGTGCCTTCAGCCTCAGTCCCTGCTGTGAGGTTTTTTTTCAAGCCAACAGCCTCCATACCTCACCCCATAGTCCGCTGCACCTCATCCTGCCTGATAACTTCAAGCTCCTCTCCTTATCTAGCCCCTGGTCTTGGTCTAAGAACAAACCAAGAACAAAGTCCAGGGCTCCTCCCAATCTAGTCAGAGAGATTTATCCCCCAACTTTAGAGTTCAATCTGATAGTCAGTGATTCTCACTGGGCAATCCTCGTTTTCATTAGAGGGGAATGGGCTGAGAAAATAAGACTAAGCGGGTCCTAGCAAGGAAAGTGGGAAAATACAGAGTTACAGAGATCTGGGTATGAGCTTAACTGTGTCATTCCTAGCTATGAAAACTTAGGCAAGTCACTTCCTAAGCCTTAGTTTCCTCATGTGTAAAACTGAATACCGTCCTTAGAAGGACTGTCATGAAAACTGAGTAAAGAAGTAGATACAAGACTAAAAATTACTAGACTTTGAGAACTTACTATGTGCCAGATCCTAGGCATGCTAATTTACTTCACTAAATCCTCACAACAATTCTGTGACATAGGTCCTGTTATCATAACCCCATTTTACAGATGAACAGCCAAGGCACTGGGTGGTAAGTAACTCATTCAAGGCCACAAAGTCAGGAAGAGATAGAGCTAGGACTTGAACCCAGGGTATCTGATTCTAGGGCAGAGTGCCTCAACTTTGGCATTACTGACATTTTAGGCAGGATAATTCCTTACTGGGGGGGAGGGGCTTATCCCATGCATTGTCAAATGTTTAACATTAACATAAAACATTATATTTAATGTTTAATCTACCCACTTGAGGCCAGTAGTATCCCCCACCCTAAGTGTGACAACCAAAAAACATCTCCAGACATTGCCTAATGTCTCCTAGGAGACAAAGCCACCCCTGATTAAGAACCACTGCTTTACAGTCTAGCACAGGACTAAATGCTCAATACATAAGGGTTCCCTTTTTTTGTTGTTGTTTGATTTTTTTGTTTTTTTTGTCCCTCTCCGAGCCCAAACATCTCACTCGCAGAGCCACTGCCCCTTCAAGCTGCAATGGATCTTATATAGGATAAATTATTCCACTCATTCCCCTGGAGGTCTCACATTCTATCTGCTATGGTAGCTTGAGAGTACAAGGAAAAAGGGCTTAGGCAGATGACCTTGAATAGTTCCATTTCTTCTTCCCCAAAGCCTACCACTTTCAGTGGACCGGGGGAGGGGGAGGGAGAAGGCGGTGGTCAGAGTGTAGTTAGTGGGAATACCATACCTGCCTTATGATAACGGATCTTTGTTTAATAAATGAAGAAGATTCTACCCTTCACAGGGATTACCACACTCCTTCAGGATATCTGAACTGAAGATTTATCACTTTGTTCCTGAACACCTGAACTCTGCTCATCTTCATATACTCATCTAGAGTTTCATACATTACTTTTAGGTCCTTGGGTCCCCTAAACTCCCCCCGTCTCCCATGCAGCGATTTAAGGAAAATCTCTTTAGCAGCCCAAGACACCAATCCACATATCTACTCAGTGTCCTTTGATTCTATAGCCCAGTTAGGACATCTCCACCCCACGATTCAATCCTCTCCAAACCCTGTCCTCAACCCTCTTACAATACCAAATTCCAATCTTTGGGGCTGTATAACGCAACCCTCATCAATTCCTCACTCATATGCCTCAAATCCCTCGGACACAGATCCTTTAATCCCTATTTCCAAATCTTTGCCGCACTCAGCTCCGCACCTCAGTTCAACGCCCTAATTCCTCACCTCAGATTTCTGCTCTCCCTCAATCTGAACCCCCATCTCCTGCATTCCATCAGGCACTGTGCCGCCCTCAAACCCTGCTCCTTCCTCTTATGCACTGAATGTCATGTGCTGCCTTCACAACTCAGCCAGCTCCCTTCTTCCTGCTAACAAGAGTCCCCCAAGAACTCACCCCACCCCCTCTATCTCACCCTCAGCCCACTCCGAAAGCCCTTTCTCAATAGCACTTAGAATCGCCCTAGACCTTGCTCCTATCATCTTACACCCTATCCTTGCCAGATGCCTAGCGCCCCCAGATTCCCTCAAATCTCATCGGGGCCCCCCAGTTCCTTCATATTTCTGAAATTCTGCACCCAGGTCCCTCCAGGGCCCTGATTCCCTCCCATCTCCCACATGCTGCACCCCGTTCCTCCTCAGGGCCCCCACATTACCTCATACCTCCCGAGATGCTGCCACCGCATATCTCTTCAGAGCCTCTCGCTCCCCTCCCCCAGCTCCATCTCCTCGGATCTCCTCAGCCCCACGAATCCCTCCCGAGCCTGCCCCTGGCAGCCCCACCCCCACCCTAGTCCTGCCCCTCAGATCCGGTCCCCAGACCCTGCCATTCGGGCGCGGCCGCTGCACGCCGGCACGTTCCCCCGACCGGCCGCTGAGCCACGGCCCACGACTTCGGCCGCGGTCCCTAGTCCCCAGCCCTCCTTCCCGCCCCCTACCTGACCGCCCGCAGCTCCGACGAGTCCACCGCCGCCAGCCCACCCGCCCGCCGTCCTCTGCGCACGCGCCGTTGAGCGCCCTTTGCCGGGCGCCAATTCGCAGAGCTCCCTGTCCGTCACTGAGCCCCGCCTCCCGAGGCATGCTGGGGCTTGTAGTGCAGCGGGCCCCAGCGCGCGGGGCCAGGCGGCCCTGCAGGGGTGAGCTTTCCTCTGAGAACCCGGGGCCTTAGCGACACGTAATCCAGTGTTCCGTCGCCTTTGTGCAGATGAAGAAACCGAGACCCATGGGCGAAAGGGACCTGCTCAAGTTCACTCAGTAAGTCAGGAGATAAGCCAGAATGCGTATCTGACTCCAGTCCAAATGTCTACCCTTTCCCAAAACTGTAGCCTCCAGGGTAGTCCTCAACAAAGCGTTGGCACCTTGCTGAATCTGTTTTTCCATCTGAGAAATGGGCCAACGGAAGAATCAAACTTCCATTCTGGGGAGGGCGAGAACCGGGACTCCCTAGGAAGGGCAGTGCTTTGGCCCCATGTCCTGTGCTCTGATAGAGCGCTGCACTAGAGACAAGTTTATCCATGAACACATTGCTCTGTAAAGGAACGTTTTGCCTACTCAGCTGGGAGGCCGACAGCAGAGGCAGACATGGGGAGTACACGCTGCAGCCCCTGTCCCTGCAGGCTGAAGGTACCCGGGAATCCAAACCAAGTGTAGTTTTGGGGAGTCAGAGGTGAAGGTGGAGGAGTCTTACCAGTTGGGAGGTGACCTGGCCTGAGATTTGAGGGAATCTAGGGCACTAGGCATCTGGCAAGGACGAGGTCTGACACAGGACTGACTAGCCACGACCTGCACTCCCCGAAGTAGTTTGGGGCCAATCACCTATTCTCCAAGGTGATTATACTGTACAGCTTAGGAGCACAAAGGAGTTTGAAGTAGGATGGTCTTGGATTTGAAATTCCCCTTAGCTATGTGACCCTGCACAATGATAAAACAGTAACCAAAAACAATGACTAACATCTTTGAACACTTGCTGTCTGGCTACAGCTAAGGACTTCAGGTGCATAGCTCACTAAATCCTCATAAGGACCTCATGAGATAAGGCAGCTGATGGTTAACCTACACCTGTTGTGTAACCTAGGCGGTTACACAACAAGGCCACCTGTGCCTAAGTATTGGAGCCCAGATTTGTACCCAATTCTATCTGAGAACCCACTCTTAACCTTGTTTACTCTTTCTCCCCATTTTCTAAATTTCTAAGTGAAGTTTGCCAAGAAGATAAACCAAGATTATGGTAGTTTGTACTTAATGATAACTATATTTGAAAAATTGCAATTAGCAGGTAGGGGATAAGGGAGAGGTGGTGCCAAATGATTTCTCACTTAGACTAGTTAGGGAGACTTTGCACTTGTTTTTTTTTTTTTTTTTTCCCTGAAAACCAGTTATCAGCCCAAAGTATAAATTTAGGACTGTTCATAGTCTTACACATATACATCTTATATATGTATGTATATTTATCAATACAGACATAATGATGTTTCCCTAATTACACAGGAGTATTAAAAATACTCCTGGGGATCTAACTCAAGCAAGTGTTTTGAAAAGAAAAAAAAACTCTCTTCTCCCTTTAAAAAAAAATAAGTGTTTGGCTCTTCTTTAATGTTTAATTTACTTACCAGTTAAATGAATTATTATACCTCCCACAAACTCTTAGAGTAGAATAAGCATTCTAGGAAATGCACTCATTTTTATCTTATAGCTTGACATATCCTGGCACAATATTAGACTTTCTCTTACACAGAGGCATTTAAAAAATAATGTTTGTGGAGTGCTTTAAACACTCTTTATTCAGCATTTTAAAGTAACAGATTTTTATTTAACACTTGAATCACCTGTATCAGTGGAACCACCCAAGGAGTTTACTTTGACTGCTGCCTAGACAGAGCTGATTCATCAAGACAGGGGAATTGCAATAGAGAAAGAGTAATTCATGCAGAGTCAGCTGTGCGGGAGACCGGAGTTTTATGATTACTCAAGTCAGTCTCCCTGAGCATTTGGGGAACAGAATTTTTAAGGATAACTTAGTGGGTCAGGGGAAACCAGTGAGCCAGGAGTGCTAATTCATGCAGAGTCAGCTGTGCGGGAGATCAGAGTTTTATGATTACTCAAGTCGGTCTCCCTGAGCATTTGGGGAACAGAATTTTTAAGGATAACTTAGTGGGTCAGGGGAAACCAGTGAGCCAGGAGTGCTGATTGGTCAGGGATGAAATCATAGGGAGTCGAAGCTCTAAGATTCGAAGCTGCCTCCTTGCAGTAAGTCAGTTCCTGAGTGGGGGGCCACAAGATCAGATGAGTGAGTTTATTGACCTGGGTGGTGCCAGCTGATCCATCAAGTGCAGGGTCTGCAAAATATCTCAAGCACTGATCTTAGAAGCAGTTTAGGGAGGGTCAGCATCTTGTAACCTCCAGCTGCAACTCCTAAACCACAATTTCTAATCTTGTGGCTAATGTTAGTCCTACAATGGCAATCTAGTCCCCAGGCAAGAAGGAGGTCTGGGTTGTAGGAGGTCTGGTTGAGTATAGGGTTGTCACCATCTTTGTTTAAACTATAAACTGCAAACTAAATTTCTCCCAAAGTTAGTTTAGCCTATGCCCAGGAATGAATAAGGACAACTTGGAGGTTAGAAGCAAGATGGAGTCAGTTAAGTTAGATCTCTTTTACTGTCTCAATCATAATGTTGCAAAGGCAGTTTCAGTCCCTCACTTTGGGTTTTGTAACACCTTAAAGTGTAGGGTATGAAGATGGGAAAATGCTGTTGATTGCTCTGGCTTCTTCTTGCTGACAGGGGACATAGTGGGAATGGGAGTGAACCCCAAGGTGAGAAGAGTGGGACCACTTTGCAAGTATCTGACCGGCTCATGCAGGTCTGGCTGGGCTTCCAAGGCTTGCATGGCAAAATCATTAGTGCTTTCATCTATAGTTTCAGTACAGTATTTAGGTGAACAGCCTACTATAAGGTAAATAACGAGTCCTAGGATGAGGAGTACAATTCTCAAATTTAAAAGCAAAGATTTGAAAGCATTAGTTTGGGGACTTCTAACCCACAAATAATTTAGGATTTAGTCAGAATTGTACAAAAAACTCAAGGACAGCTAACAACCGCTAATAATAGGTTTCCTTGTGAAGCATAATTTTTCTCCCTCCAGATCCCATTTTTATTAAAAACAAATCATGATAGAACTGATTTGTTTACAGAAATATACTTTAGTCTTACTATACTTGGCCTGATTATTTGCATAAAGTACAGCAAGAATAATTATTTTTCTCTTAGGGTCTTCTTTGTTTAAATTGGCTTTGATGGAACTCTGTTCCATGAGGAATCTCAGATAAGAGTTTTTAAAAGCCAAGCTCATCCATGGGTTTGTACCCTCAAATACCTATGAGTTGGGTATATTCCTCTCTTCTCAAGGTTCCAAGGTAGCTCACAGGTCAGGAACCTTGTGCGGGGACTGCATAGACAAGGTATGAGGTTAGATTCCGCAAGGGGCTTTAATTGGCTCTATACGTTAACTTTGATTCTTTGAAGGAAGCATGCCATTCCAGTGAAAGCCTTGGTAAAATAACCAATTTCTCCAATTGTGTCCTGTTACAAGAGAAAACAGATTCTTATTACACTTACGCAATTAACTGTACTGCCATAAATTCAGAATACTTACAAATAGTTTCCATATTAGGGGAAATCAGGTAGAGAGAAACAAATATGCTTTAAAATTTCTTCACAGAAGTATTTTTTACTCACTTGTTAAAAGTTACAAATAACTCTAAAGAAATATGCTATCTTGAGTGAAAATGAAAAGATTACCAATGTTTAACACATCAGCTATCTATAAGAATCCTAGAAGTTTCATTTTTTCCTCTATTCCAATAAAATGATTTTTAAAGTTATCTGAGACCTGCACTTAGAGTGCTATATCTGATTATAAACTGCCTTTTGAAAAGGACAAAAGGAAGACAAAATGTCTGTGGATGACAAAAGTCTATAGCCACTATTAAGGCTACAATTGACTAGGAATCTTGGTTACTTCTGTGGCATACAATAATTTTATTTAACAGTTATAATTATTAATAATGTACTCTAAATCATATCAGAATTATAGAAGTTTCCCATATTTTTTGGAACATATACTAGTAACATATTTATACAAATACAGTCCAAAGAAAACCAAACACTATTCACCCTTCAATTTGAAAGTTTTTCCTTGATTCTAATGTCACAGTCTCCAGAGTTTTTAATCAGAAACCTGCATTTAAGAGTGCCTGTTAAATTTTATAGCTGATTATAAAACCATCTGTTAAAGAGGACCAAAATGAGACAACAATAGTATATGGATGACAAAAACATTTTAGGACAGCCACACTTGAAGACACAATTGACAAGGGAATTTGTTACCTCTGCAGCACACAGTCATTTAACATAATAATTATAATTATTACTGATAACATATACTAAGTCATATTAGAATTATAGAAGTTTTACATAATTTTGGAACACACGCCAATAACACATTTACGCAAATGTTCCAAAGAAAGCCAAACATCATTTCATATTTACCAGTGCTTCTTGTATGAGTTTCATATGAAATAAGCCAAATGTCATTTTAGGACTTCAGAGGATTTAATATCTAAAAGATTAGGTTAGAAAGAGACGTAATTTATAATTCAATTTTGGAAAGTTTCTCAAATAGCAAAGGTTTAAAACACTGAATATTATAAAATAGAATCCCAGGTCACCATAAGTCATCCATTTGGCCAAAATGATAACCATAACTAATTCATTTGGCCAAAATGATAACTTCAAAAATTTTTATTAAAAGAAGAAAAACCTTTACTCTGATAGAGGAGACTTAACTTTCCAAATAAGACCCAATAAAGATAGCATGAGGCTGACTGAATTTGTCTGTTTTCTGTCTTCCCTTTATATCCCTGCCATTTACCCAGAGGGTAAAACAAAACCCTTTCCTTATCTTTTAACATTACATAAAAATCATCTTCAAAAGAGAAAACCAGATTTCATGTTTCCATTAGTGCATCTTTAATGTTAAAACCAGTTTTTTAAGTAAAATTTTATATCCAGTTTTAATTAGTTTGATCATAAGGTAAGATTTTCGTAAACTGTTTCGGACCCTTTACAATTTTCTATCAAACAGATCAATTTTCTAAGAAAACCTTGTTATTTGGACATATGGGCCCAGATTCTGGCCCCACATCAGTATGATTTTAATGTTTTAACCTATGGAAAAATGCTCAATAATTTCTTTCAAATCTTAGCCAAGTTGTTTATACCCACAGAATGTTTTTTTACAAGATCAACCCTTTAAAGCCCTTTTCACTTTGCTTAAACCTTCAGTTTTGTTCTGTTACACTTTTAGTTTAAGGCAATCTTTAAAACCCTCTAAACTAGACAAAATTACATTCCTTTTAACAAAAGCCATATCTCCAAACCTTCTTATGATCTTTTACCAAAAACACATTCCCTACACACCTTGTATGTAAAACTGTTTCTCCAGTGGTCTCAATAACATGTTACAATGTTAACCCTTAGCAACTTTTATTTTTAGTGAAAAACCTGATAAGTAAGTGAGTTTAATTATGTACTGGGGTGGAGCCTAGGACATCAGACAGAAGTGACAATAAGGTCTGACTCTTTTTATCATAGCTGGTGGGCATGGCTCTTCATTTGTCTCCAGGTCTTATCTATAATCTAATGCCCCAAAGTAGGTAAGTTGAACACTTTTCAAAAGTCAAGGAAACAGTTTGACCTTAAAGCATTTAACAAATATGATATCTGACCTTAATTTATACAAATGTCTACATTTTTAAGACATTTTATTTTACCAATAATTTTTAAAACTGTCTTTATTTCCAAAAGATGACTGAAGTCATGTGAACAAAAAGGCACTAAAGTTTCTATTTTTCTGATAAAATATTTGATTTAAGTGCTTATTTTTCTAAGCCAATTACTCAGAGCTCTTTTATATGTAAACGTACACACATATAAATAGATGCTTCAGCACTTGTAACATTTTTCATTTGCCAGTTTATTAATTGGATTACTAGCTTCAGGGTGGAGCCCTTGGAGGAACAGGGCCAGGAAAGCATGCCTTTCTAGGGTCAAATAGGCAGCAAATAAGCAGCTGAAGGCAAAGACAGATCCGCAAAATTAAGGGTGCCATTTTATACTGGATCCTGGGTCCCCAAAGGGAGGGAAATACTATGGGAGAAGACAGTGCAGTACTTCTACCCTGCATTTCATTGCAAGGCAACCCAAAGCCAGTCAGCCTATTTTGTAATCAGCCCATCTCTCATGGGAGTCTCATCTCCCAGTAGGGGATGGGGATGTTTCCTTATCTTCCAGGTGGCCAATAGCATGCTTCTATGATCCAAGTGTGCAAAAAGTCAAGTATCCCTGGTAAGCACTATTAGCCATTCCTTAAAGTATACTTCCTACCTAGTTGTTACACACCAAAACTCTCTCATATTGCCAAGTAATTTCTGATATCCCCCAAACTCAAAACTGTCAGATAATACAATGCAAAACAGAACAGAGTGTTTGATTTTGAGACGGATCCATCCACTTTTAATTCCTGGGTTTTAATGAAGGAAACAGAGAATTTTTTCCAGAACGGAGTCTGTGGCTCCTCCTCTGTCTTTCCCAAGGAGGCCCAGGCTATCAGAAGTTATCTTAGTGCCTCTTACGTATGCTTTAAGAGTGGCAAGACAAAAAAAATGGAGATAAATAATTCAGTTGGTTGAGAAGGAAAAAAACCTTTTTCCAGAAAAGCAAGTTCCAATAAGAGAAAAACATAAAGGCCTTTTAAATATATCTATAGCTTGTTTATCCACTTTTAATTAAGCTGAGTTTTAACCATAGTGCTCTTTAAAAATAAATCATTTCAAATCTCTTATTACCTGGCTTTAGCCATGCCAAGCAGCCAATATTTCTAGCTTCTAAACTTTACCAAAGGTAACTTCCTAGGTGCTTCAAAGACATGGTACGTAGTTTCTTTTTTACAAGATGTAGAATCTCCACAAGGTAGTTCAGATACAGGAAAACTCAAGAGAGGAAATCAGAAGCTACCATGGGGGGAGGCGGGGAACCTCAATAAATGACAATGTAACACTAATAACAAACCAGAAAGAAACCATTCCAGAAACCAACAATTGAACCCAGGCCACCACTTTCAAAAGATAAAGCCTTGGCTACTGAGCTATTCAGTACTGAGCAATTTCTATTGCTTTTCCTAGAAGGAGCCTAGAGAAGCCAATTTCAAGCTTGCAAGGCTTTGAACTGCTCAAGAAAAATTTTTATGGCTAACTATGACATGAGCCTGCAAATCTCTGTCCTCTGGATGGTGCAAACCAAAAGAAAGTATCCCCACATGGTCACAAGGTTGAGCTCTTAAGGACACAAAACAAGACCAAGGAATTTTATACTGTATTGGTTTCAGGGACCCATAGCAAAGTTTATAACTGACCAACCTGCCAAACTGGCTTGAAAAGCAGGCTTATAAGGATCCTAAATCCACATTCTGTCCTGTGATACCCCTCTGTCCACTACAGAACACAGAAAGACAAATTCTTAGCACAAAGTACACCAGATTTGCTACAGCCTAAGACTAGTCTCACAAATCCTTTTTTCTATTAATCAAACCCTGGCAGGGGAGACAAATAGTTTACTGTTTACCCAGACAGAGAAAGAGAGAGAGAGAGAGAAATCTGGCTGGTAAGAATTTCTTACCCTTTTTGCTGGCATACCAGGTTCCCAGGTTCCTTTTCTCTGCAGCTTCTAGAAGAACAGAGTGGCTTCTGTGGTGTTCAAGCCACTTTACAAGAGAAAATCACCCTTTACTGTTTTGTGGAACCACAGACAAGATTCTTAGTTTGCAAATGCTGCCCAACAGGCTGCATGGAGAACCGAATTAACATTTTTCATCCCAGCAAAATACACATAACAAAACAGACATTAGTCACCTTGTTCAGCACCCAATATCAACCTGGCAAAGCTCAAACTTTTTCCCTGTTGGTCCCTGTTGTCTTTGATCCACTCCAGGTGGGAAGGGATGACCTCTAAATGGTAATTCACAATGGGGTCTCTGGGCAAGGCCAAGAACAGATGGTCACCCTGAGACAGGCCTGTTGAGCTTTCTTTAGGGCTCGCCAAATGTAACTAGACAAATAATGAGGGTTCTCTGAGTTAAGCCTGCTGGACTTCCACCAGCAATTCCTTCTGAGATCCCCTCCACATATACAAACACACACAAAGACACGACAGACAGAAGGCCTTCCAAATCAGATCCCTGACCAAGAACTCCAAGAGTATCCCTTCCAAACTATCCTCCTATTCTCCATCTGAGAATCCTCTTCGAAATCCTCCTGAATGAGAAGTCTCCCAAACCAAGACTCTTCCTACTAGTTAGACAGAACTAACCAAGAACCCCCACAAGGAGCCAAACAGACACCCTGCAATGGGGATACAGACACAGACACACCATGATGGAACTGTAAACAGACTCCCTGCATTGGGGCTACAGACACCCTGCCATAGGGCTACATACCAGTTGGGAGAAGGAAGGAGGTATTAGAAGCACCTAGGATAGTCACCAATCCAAACACCCTACAATGGAGCTACAGACTGACACCCTGTGTTAGGGCTACAGTTAAGGGACATCTCCCCAGGATTATTTCTCCATTGCAATTAAATCCTTGCACACTGGATCAGCAGTACCCCACCAATAGAGCATCAGAGTCAGCCCCAGTCCAAAAGAACTAGGCAGCCACTTGGGCTGGCCTCTGGATCCATTGCTGGAGGGTGGGGGGCACTGAACCATGAGCAGGTAGCCACATGGGCAATCCTGGACAAGCCCCCAAATTTGTAACTGCCCAAGGGGTTCACCTTGCCCACTGCCTAGACAGAGCCAATTCATCAAGACAGGGGAATTGCAATGGAGAAACAGTAATTCAAGCAGAGCTCGCTGCTGTGTGGAAGACCAGAGTTTTATTACTACTCAAATCAGTCTCCCTGAGCATTTGGGTAGCAGAGTTTTTAAGGATAACTTGGTGGGTGGGGAAAGCCAGTGAGCCAGGAGGGCTGATTGGTCAGGGATGAAATCATAGGGAGTTGAAGCTGTCTCCTTGCACTGAGTCAGTTCCTGAGTCAGGGGCCACAAGATCAGATGAGCCAGTTTATGTAGGGGATTGGTCAGGGTGGTTGGAGAAATTATAAAAATTATAAAGATAGTTATAGGAGATAGACACAAACCTTCTTGGAAGGCCGGGGAGGTTGCATAGCTTCAATAAAAGATTTGGCTGAAGATAGCCTAGTCCTCTTTACCTTTAGTTGATAGCAAAGAAACAAATAACAAGAGACTGTGGGAAGTTTTATCTAAATAGCTTGTTTACTCTCATTGTCCTAAAACCAACCTTTAATCATTCACAGGCAGGATGGCTCTCTCCTGGGGAGGGCAACCAGATTAACTGCCCACAGGTATGTTGATTCAAAGCCTTTGTCATTAAATCTGTGCTGAATAAATGCTGGCAGGGCCAGCTAGTAAAGGTGCACAGCTGCCACAACTGTCTGTGTGGCCCGGCCCTGTAGCTGCTCTTTCACTGAGTATCGGTGTCTGAGTATGTTATTCATCTGTCATGCAGCTGGGGTCTGTGGGTCAGAACCTGCCAAGTTTATTGATTTGGGTGGTGCCAGCTGATCCATCAAGTGCAGGATCTGAAAAATAAGCACTGATCTCAGGAGCAGTTTAGGGAGGGTCAGCATTTTGTAACCTCCAGCTGCATGACTCCTAAACCATAATTTCTGATCCGTGGCTAATGTTAGTCCTACAAAGGCAATCTAGTCCCCAGGCAAGAAGGAGGTCTGCTTTGGAAAGGGCTGTTACCATTTTTGCTTAAACTAGAAACTACAAACTAAGTTTATCCCAAAGTTAGTTCAGCCTATGCCCAGGAATGAACAAGGACAGCATGGAGGTTAGAAGCAAGACGGAGTCAGTTAAGTTAGATCTCTTTCACTATCTCAGTCATAGTTTTGCAAAGGTGGCTTCATCAGTTTGCTAAGGTTGCAGTAACAGAGTACCACAATCTAGGTGGCTTAAATGAAAAATTTATTCTTTCACAGTTTTGGAGCATAGAAGACACAAATTAAGGTGTCATCAGGGCCATGTTCTCTCCAAGACTTCTAGAGAAAGATTATTCCTTGCCTCTTCCAACTTCTGTTGGCCCCAGACATTTTTTTGTGTCATGTGAGCATAACTTCAATCTCTACCTCATCATGGCATTTCCTCTGTATGTATGTCTACACATTCTTTTAAAGCCATCTGTCATATTGGATTAAGGACCTGCCCCACTCAAGGATGACATCATTTTAACCAGTTACAACTAAAATCACCCCATTTGCAAATAAAGTCACATTTTGATGTACTGGAGATTAGGCTTTTAACATATTTTGGGGGAGGACACAATTCCACTGATAACACCACCCTAGGAGCTTAATATTGTTAGTTTTCTTTCATTGTCTTTAAAATAGGTATAACAATAGTTAACACAGGATTGTTGGGAGCAAGATGAGATATTATGTAACTGGTGAATGATATCCAGTTTTTTGGTGTGATGAACAAAGAATTGGACAAAACCCACAAACAAGGCAAGGAAGGAATGAATGGATTTATTGGAAATGAAAGTACACTCCACAGTGTGGGAGAAGCCCCAAACATAAGGACCAGAATTTTGTGGAGTTTAAATACCCTCTAGATGATTCCATTGGTTACTTGGGTGTACGCTGTATGTAAACGAAGAGGATGAAGTAAAGTTACAAGTTATTTACTTGGCCTATGGCCTACCTACCGAGAGGATTTTTCCTGTCATAGCTTAAGTGGGAATCAGCCTTATGTTCCCTGCCTCCAGACCCTGTTTTCCTGTCTCAATTGGATGTAAAACATATAGCACTTTGCCTAATGTGTAATAATGTTCATTATATTGCATTTGTTATTATTAATAATATAAAATAAGTTTGCTTATTAAGGACACCATTGTCTAGAAAAAGTGAGGGCTTTGTAATCAGACAGAACCCCAACACCACCCAGCTGGAAAGGTATTTTTGGGAAGAGATGAAAAGATAATTTGAAATAATTATTGGTATCTTTTTGCAACTGACAAGTTCTATAACTTTGGGCAACTAACTTTACCTCTCTGTACTTTGCTTCCCTCCTCCGCAAGATGGGGGATAATAGTAGTCATCTACCACACAGAAATGTGAGTGTTTGATGACTTAATAAATCCAAAAGGCACCACCTGGTAAAGAATAAGTGCTCTGTGGATGTTAGCTGTTAATACAATCATTATTACTGTTGTTATTGTTATTACTATTCTCAACACAATAGTCTCGTTTTCTTCTCTCATTATCAACTGAATTCTGAGGAGGAAGAGAATATGGGAGAGAAAATGTAAGAAGTTAAAACTCCTATACAGCCTAACAAATATGTCTGAGTCTAGAAGTTTATAATTACTAGAATTTTTTATGAGACAAGATCTCATTCTGTCACCCAGGCTGGAGTGCAGTGGCATGATCTCAGCTCACTGCAGCATTGACCTCCCTGGCTCAAGTGATCCTCCCACTCAGCCCCCCAAGTAGCTGGGACTACAGGCTCATGCCACCACACCTAGGTAATTTATTGTAGATATGGGTTTTCACCATGTTGCCCAGGCTGCTCTTGAACTCCTGAACTCAAGCCATCCTCCTACCTCAGCCTCCCAAAGTGCTAGGATTACAGGTGTGAGTCACTGTGCCCAGCACTATAATTTTTATGAAACAATATAAAATTTTATGTGTTACTTATCAGTCATTATATAACAAATTACCTCCAAAACTTTGCCACTTGAAACAACACACTTTTTTTCTCTCACAGTTTCTGTGAGTCAGGAATCCAAGCACAGGTTATCTGGTTTCTCTCCTTCACAGTGTCTTACAAAACTGCAGTCAAGTTAATGGCAGGAGGTGTGGTCTCATCTGAAGGCTGAAATGGGGAAGTAGTGATTTCCAAGATGACATATATATTTTGATGAGATTCAGTTCCTTAAGGGTGGTTGGACCAAAGTCCTCAGTTCCTTGCTGACTTTTTGCTGGAGACTGCCCTCCATCCTTTGCCACATGAGCCTCTTCATGACTCATTTGTTGTTTTTAAAGCCAGCAAGAGGGAGTCTAATACAATGGAAGTTACACCTTTTGTAACCTAATCACAGAAGTGGCATCCTCTCAATATTGTCATATTCTGTTGGTTGGGGGCAAGTAACTCAAGTGGAGACGGTTATAACAGGCGGTAAATATGAGGAGGGGGGATTGTTGAGGGCCATTTTAGAGTTGTTCCCTACCCTCAAATTGCTCTCTCATCATCTCTTTTTCTTTCCTCCTTCCTTTTCTTATTATCTGTTGGTCTACTTAGTTCTACTTTTTGCTGAAACTCTGACTCTATCTCCATATGATGTGATGTACTCGGCCCCAAATTTTTCAGTCTAGCCTATACCTGATACTTGGTAAGTGCTCAATAGATGTTTGAATTCAATTTAAATTTAAAGCATAAAAGAGCATTTTAAAAGAGTCAATGTTATCAACCACCTTAATATAATCATGATGTTGGTTATATTTATCTAATTGTAAACATTTACTAAGTTCCTCTTACTCTGTTAATACATATCTATAATAATTCTAGGTATTCGAAAACTTTCTTTTCTAATAAATATAAATTTTGGCATTTTATTTACTTAACATGAAAAATGTTTGAAATAATTTTTTACTGGCCTTTATAATTGTCAAACTGGCCACCTAAGAGTTTGTCAAGTTGACAGACCCAACTTTGAACATTGAACAAGCTCAAATAAGATTGCAAAAATGTCCTTGTGCAGATACATTTTTTTTTCCTTTCTAGTTTATTTCCTTGAGTTGATAATGGAAACAACTGGTCCAGAATTTTGAAGCTTTATTTTAATATCATATACATTTATGTTCATTGACCAGACCCAATTTGTAATGGTTTGAACTTGTATGGATAGTCAGAGGTCAGAAATAATAATGTTATTGCCCAGAGAAAATTCCCTGTGCAGTGCTAACAACCTCAACTCAACTCAATGCTAAATGAGGGCTGCTGGGAAAATTTTTCATAGGCGTAATTCCTGCCAAGCCCTGAATCTCAGCCCCAGTCCCAGATCTCCTGCTCCTCTTTGCTCCAGTATTTCAGCCAGTTTTCCTCTTTATAGTTGCTACCATTAACCACTCCATCAACTGGCATCTGTAAGACTGCTGGGCCACAGACAAAGAGACAGTCTCCTTTACCCAACCCCTCACCTCCACCCAATGTATTATTTTCATGTCACTGCTTATCTATTCTTCTGTTTTATTTTGAAGAATAGGAAAATGTTATTGCTTTTTAAAAATACAATATATAAGCCTGGGCGCAGTGACTTATGCCTGTAATCCCAGCACTTTGGGAGGCCGAGCTCCCCTGACCCAGCCACTCAGTCAGACTTGACCAGCCCTCCTACCTGCTGCCCTTGCGGACCCTTTGTCCAGGGAGATTGTCATCATGATCATCATCATGGTGATTACTAGCATTTATTGATTCCTTACCATGTTCTAAGTACTTACATAGTTTAACAGTACTAGTTATTATAAACAATAAACCCTTAAATCTCAGTGGCTTAATACAATTAAGGTTTTTGTGTTTGTTCAGCATCCCAAATAGATGTTTTTGATTGATGGGTGGCTTTATGAGAATTAGTGCAGGCTGGGCGTGGCAGCTTATGCCTGTAATCCCAACACTTTGGGAGGCCAAGGCGGGTGGATCACTTGAGGTCAGGAGTTCAAGACCAGCCTGGCCAAGATGGTGAAACCCTGTCTCTACTAAAAATACAAAAATTAGCTGAGTGTGTTGGCATGTGCCTGTAATCCCAGCTACTCGGGAGACTGAGGCAGAGAATTGCTTGAACCTGGGAGGCGGAGGTTGCAGTGAGCCAAAATCGCACCACTGCCCTCTAGACTAGGTGACAGAGCAAGGCTCTGTCTCAAAAAAAAAAAAAAAAAAAAAAAAATTACAATATGTAAGAAATCATTGCTAAGCTGGATTTCATTGAAATGAAAAACTTCTGCTCTGTGAAAGACAATGTCAAGATAATGAGAATACAAGCCAAAGACCGGGAGAAAATATTTGCAAAAGACACATCCAATAAAGGACTGTTATCCAAAATATATAAAGAGCTCTTAAAACTCAACAATAAGAAAACAGCCCAATTAAAAAAAATGGGCTGAAGACTTTAATATACATGTCACCAAAGAAGATAGACATGGCAGATAGGCATATGAAAAGATGCTGCACATCAAGTGCTGACAAGGATTCAGAGCCACAGGAACTCTCGTTCATTGCTGGTAGGAATGCAAAATGTGCAGCCACTTTGGAAGGTGGTTTGGCAGTTTCTTACAAAACATTACAAATGTACTGTTTGTTTGTTTGTTTGTTTTTTAGATAACAACTGTTATTGAAGTTTAGAGCAGCAGCGTAGGTCCCGCTGTCTGTAGAGCAGGGCTACTGCATAGGCAGTGTGTCCAAGGTAGCAGCCCTGCAGATGTATTTATACCCACTTTTAATTACATGAAAATTAAGGAGTGATTTATGCAGAAATTCCTAGGATGAGGGTAACTTCTGGTTCATGGGATCGTTGCCATGGAAAAGGATGGTAACTTTTAGGTGTTGTCATGGCAATTATGAACTGACATGGCACACTGGTGGGCATGTCTTGTGGAAAATGGCTTCTGCCTGACCCTGTTTTAGCTAGTCCTCAGTCTGGTCCAGAGTCTGAATCCCCACCTCCAGAGCTGAGTCTCACCTCCTACCTCAATGGCACTTTGGTGGGCACATCTTATGGAAAGCTGCTTCTGCCCTAGCCCTGTTTTAGCTAGTCCTCAATCTGGTCTGATGCCTGAGTCTCCGCCTCTGGGGTTGAGTCTCACCTCCTACCTCCCTGTTTTCACTGACTGACACACTAAGTCATTTCTAGCCCACTAAGCCCAGCCATCCTTACATCTGTCCTAGCAAAATACTGCATTCCTTTCATGTCCTTTAAATCATAGTCTTACCATGTGATCTTGCAATTGTGCTTCTTGGTATTTGTCCAAAGGAGTTGAAAACATATATCCACACAAAAACCTGCACATGGATATTTATAGCAGCTTTATTCATAATTGCCCAAACTTTAGAGCAACCAATATGTCCTTCATAGGTGAATGGATAAATAGCTTGTGGTACATCCAGACAATGTACTACGTTGAACAATAAAAAGAAATGAGCTTCTAAACCATGAAAATACATGGAGGAAGCTTAACGTATTAGTAAGTAAAAGAAGGCAGCCGGCCGCTGTGGCTCATGCCTATAATTCCAGCACTTTGGGAGGCCGAGGTGGGTGGATCACCTGAGGTCAGGAGTTCAAGGCCAGCCTGTCCAACATGGGTGAAACCCCATCTCTGCAAAAATACAAAAATTAGCCGGGCATGATGGCGGGTGCCTGTAATCCCAGCTATCCAGGAGGCTGAGGCGAGAGAATCACTTGAACCTGGGGGGCAGAGGTTGCAGAAAAAAAAAAGTCAATCTGAAATCTACATACTGTATGATTCCCACTGTATGACATTCTGGAAAAAGTAAAACTGTGAAGAATAAAGATTCCAGGAGTTTCCAGGTTTCCAGTAGTTGGGAGCAGGGGATATGGATGAATAGGTAGAGCACATGGTATTTTTAGGGCAGTGAAAATACTCTGCATGGTACTACAGTGGTAGATACATGTCATTATACATTTATACAAACCCGTAGAATATTCAACACCAGCACTGATTACTATGATAAATTACAGACTTCACGTGGTTATGATATGTCAGTGTACGTTCATCAATTGTAACAAATGTACCACTCTGTTGGGGATGTTGATAACAGGGGAAGCTATGTGGCAGGTGGGTCAGGGGGGCACGAAAATAGAGAAATTTTCTGTGCCTTCATTTCAATTTTTCTGTGAACCTAAAGGTGTTCTAAAAATAATCTTTAAAAAACAATACAAGTGAGCACACATTTACAAGAAAGAATCAAAACAGTACATAATGTAGAATATGAAAAATCTCCCCTCATTCTATTTCCCAACAATAATTTTCCTTTTCAATTTTGTGTAATCTGGCAGCCGTCTTTTCTCAATGTTTTATTAAGGAAGATTTTAAGTACACACAAGGAGAGAAAATGGTATAATAAATCTCTATGTATTCATCACCTAGCAATAATTGTTGTCAATATTTTGCCAACTTTGCTTCAGCTATTGCTTATCTGCAATTTGTTTTTTTGTTGCTAGAGTCTTTTAAAGCAAATCCCAGATACAGCATTATATTATTCCTTCTGTAAATATCCCAGTGTATATTGCAAACAGATAGTTTTTTTTTTTTTTAACATAAGCTCAACATCATTATCACATCTAGCATTTCATATTCAAATTACCTTAACTGCTTCAAAAATATCTTTCATAGTCTGTATATTTAAATACAGATCAAGGCCGGGTGTGGTGGTTCACGCCTGTAATCCCAGCACTCTGGGAGGCTGAGGTGGGTGAATCACTTGAGGTCAGGAGTTCAAGACCAGCCTGGCCAACATGGTGAAACCCTGTCTCTATTAAAAATATGAAAATTAGCCAGGAGTAGTGGTGCACACCTGTAGTCCCAGCTACTTGGGAGGCTGAGGCAGAATAGCTTGAAATGGGAGGCAGAAGTTGCAGTGAGCCAAGATCATGCCTCTACACCCCAGACTGGGTGATAGAGCAAGACTCTGTCTCAAAAAATAAATAAATAAATAAATAAGTACATATAAAAATATAAATAAATAATATGGATCAAAATGTCTATATGGTGTTCTTTTAATCTATAATAGTTCCACACTTTAATTTTGCCCATGTTGTTATTTGTTGAAGATGTCGGCTCATTTGTCCTTTAGAACTATTCAGATTACAGATTGAGCTAAGTTCTTCCTCATGGTGTTAATTTGTTCCTCTTTTTTAGGGATTCACCACCTGTTTTTGTCTTATAGGCTCCTTTTGTAGAATGAAGACTATAACCCCTTTTC
Source organism: Macaca mulatta (assembly GCF_049350105.2). Lineage (NCBI taxonomy): Eukaryota > Metazoa > Chordata > Mammalia > Primates > Cercopithecidae > Macaca > Macaca mulatta. Next base: position 41,624,660 of record NC_133420.1, read on the forward strand.
TCAGAAAAATGTTTTAAAATAAAATAAAATACAAAAGACTACAAAAGAAATAAATTAGGTCAATCCATAATTATCAAAATATTTTAAAAGTATGATACAGTAATATATGTGCATCTTTATTCATGATAAGATCTAGTAGAGAGTCTATTATAATTCTAAGTTGGGTCAACCATAAGTATTTTGAGATTTGTAATAACTGTAATGTGATAGAAGTACATGTGAGTTTCATTATGTCAGTCATAGGAAATGTTAATACTACTATATTTTGTTAGTGGCATTCATAATTTAAGGAAATAGTAAATTGCAATGATAAGATACTAAAAATAAAGGTACTTTTTTTTCCCTATACAAGTCTGCAGACCCCAAATTCTGTCTGTCATCCAAGGAGTACCACCTGAATTACACAGGATTGCCGTGTGCATCTTATAGAATCATATCAGAGGCACTTAATGCCTGTTGTACTACTTTTAGTCACATTAAGTTTGATCAGCAAGTTCAGAACCTATCAGTCCAATCCATTCATTAGAAATTTTCTCATTAGCCTTTCTCTTAGTAGTTTTAGGATTCATTGATGATAGTTGTCTAGATCTATTCTTTTATTAGAAATTATGAAATGGTAATTTTATGATTCTGTCATTATTACTGCTCTTATTACCTGCAGTATTTACATAAAAAATGTGATTACCCTGAAATTCAGTTCAAAGCATGGCTGATAACTTCATTCTTTTATCAATTTTTAGAACAATATGTTTGTCTCCTAGCAGTCTCTAATAGTAACTGATGAGCTTTGTTAATTTGGTTTTTATTTGTTTCTTGGTTTTGGTTTGGCTTTGGTTTCAGTTTTCAGAACATTATGAATTAATGGAAGTTTATTTGTTTGATAAATGTCAATCAATTGCAATTATTATTGTTTTCCTTGTTCGAATTGTTTAATGTTAGGCCAATGTGATTCTCTTTAAGTTGGTTTGTATGTCCTTTTGAAATGACTTCATTAGTCCTGACCTTGTTTTTTGTTATAACAAAACATCCCAGGCTCAGCTTGTACCATACTTGTTCCAGACTTGGATTCAGGAATTTTTCCAAGTATCCTTTGTTCCTTTTAATGAAAAATAGCATTTAGAAACCAGAATCTGGGCAGTAGGGGTATTTATTGCCTAGTACATTATCCTTATTTCTAGGCCTTTTCAGTTGGCAGAGCTATGAAATGTTTTTATTTTTTCAAAGAGAAAAACAAGTCGTAAGTTTTTATGATTTCCAACTGAAATTTCAGTTTACATAATTTTTCATAACACTTCTTAATACCTGAATTGGTTGTCTGTAATGCTGAAAAAGCTTAGTTCCCAATCACAGTAAGGTAATGGCTTACTTGCTATAGCCCACAACAGACAGGTTATTATTTCAAAATAGCAATACCAATTGTGTCAGTCCATTTTGTGTCACTATAAAGTGGTATCTGAGACTGGGTAATTGATAAGGAAAAAGGTTTATTTGGCTCACAGTTCTGCAGGCTGTACAAGCATGGCACCAGCATCTGCTTAGCTTCTGGTTAGACTTCAGGAAGCTCTTAGTCTTGATGGAAGGTGGTGGAAGAGTAGGTGTATCACATGGCAAGAGAGAGGGAGCAAGAAAGGGAGAGGGAGGGAGGTCCCAGACTTTTTAACAATCAGATCTCGAAGTAACTCATTATCACAGGGAGAGCACCAAGCCATTGATGAGGGATCCACGTCCATGACCCGAACACCTCCTACCCCATCCCACCTCCAACACTGGGGATTACATTTCAACATGAGATTTGGAGGGGACAAACATCCAAGCTATATCACCAATATTACAGCTAGTGGTAAGACCATTACATCTAGATTTACACATCATTTGTGTTTGTTCAGCATCCCAAATAGATGTTTTTGATTGATGGGTGGCTTTATGAGAAGTAGTATAGGCTGGGCATGGTGGCTTATGCCTGTAATCCCAACACTTTGGGAGGCCAAGGCAGGTGAATCACTTGAGGTCAGGAGTTCAAGACCAGCCTGGCTAAGATGGTGAAACCCCGTCTCTACTAAAAATACAAAAATTAGCTGGGTGTGGTGGCGCACCACTAAGCTGTAAAATCAAAATACTGCATTTAAAAGCCACTCTAAATATTTATTTTCTCTATACAGCTATATCAACACTTTGATGTAGAGTTATAGATATTTTTTCAGTCGGTATATAATTTGTAGAGATTGTTTTTGTTTTTCTTTTGTGATTTAAAGAAAAATTATGTAAAACTTTTGTGTGGTGCAAAGCTAAAACTTAGAAGATATACTGCAAAACTCTGGCTTCTATTCTTATCCCTGGATTTTATATATATATAGTATATATATAGAGTGTGTGTGTGTGTGTGTGTGTGTATATATATAGTACTCCCTTCTTTTCTATACAAAAGATAGCACTTTAAACACTGCTCTGAACTGGACATGGTGGCTAACACCTGTAATCCCAACACTTTGGGAGGCCGAGGAACATGGATTGCTTGAGCTCAGGAGTTCGAGACCAACCTAGGCAACAGAGAGGCCCAGTGCCTATTTAAAAACAACAAAAAACCTTAAACATTGTTCTGCACATTCATTTTTTCCATTTAGTAAAATATATTTGTGATTACTACAATCACATACAGTATTATTCTAATTCATTTTTAAGTACATAGTACCCCACTATTTGGATGCTTCATAGTTTTTCAACCAATTACCTGTTGATTGTCCATAGACTACTATGGTAAGAGATTTATTGCTGATTACTGTGACATAATGGGCAGAAGCAACAAAAATTGAATATTCAACTTCCAGAATTTATAACTACCTTAACTTGAATCTCTAGCAACGTAGCAGAGTGGGAGGCAGCCTAATATTGTGGAATAGTGCTTAGAATTAAGGAAGGTCACAATGGCAATCCAGGTGTTCTTGGATCCCTGAATTTCCCTTTGTGAGCTTCCATTTGCTCATCTTTAAAAAGCAGTAATGAAACGTACCTCTCACTGTTAGGATTTATAGAGACCAAAGGGCATAATGTATGCAAATCAAGTAGCAGAACATCTGGCCTGGAATATGTGCCTGTAAAATTGTAGCTATTGTTAATATTAATTTTACTGATAGCCTCGATGTAAGACAGGCAATCTCTGATGAGTTTCAGCCCTTTTAGTTTTTGTTGAGTGGGCTCATTAATCCTTCTCCTGGCCCCTAGCAGCAGTTTACAGGGCAGAGGAGAGCTAATGGAGAAGTAACTCTTGAACATGTTTTCCAAAAGTAATGCCTACTAACATGTTTAAAGGTTGTCTTTTAACATGAGTATTTTAAACATTTTGTTAAAAATAAGAAGTTAGAAATGTGAAAGCAAGACTGTGAACCCCCAGGAAAGTGGTAAGAGAGTAGCAGCTTGTTTTCTAATGGTTCCCTTAACTGGCTAATGGTTCCTAGATGACTCCAGCCGATGTTCATACCCTCCTGGATGTTTGAAACTGGCAACCTCCCACTGGCCCCAAAGTGGCCTCCCACTGGCCCCAAGGTGGGCTAGTACACCTTGTTGGCCTGCTCTCCTGCCTCAAATGTGTTCAGGTGGGACAATCTGGGAGTCTATCTAAAGCAGGCCATTAGCATCTCAGAGGCCTCCAATTCCGTAAGCCTTGTCCAAGAATAATCGTTTCTGAGCATTTCCTCTTTGACTCCTAGCCTGAGAAGTGATTGGAAGGAGGAGGAAGGAATTGGGAAGGAACTAATCTTGGAATCTCTTCTTGAGGGGTAAGTTTTAAACAGAGTTTTTAAGAAAGTAAAACAACTTGATCCCAAGAAAGAGAAGGCAGTTCTCCTGTTAATGATCCATCGCAACTCCTTTGGACAGAAAAGGGGCTTTGGAGTCAGGCTTATGAATGCCTAATGACCTTCGACTTCGGTCTGTCACTTCTTGGAAACTCTGTTTTTTCAGCTGTATATTATAGTTTTAAAAAATTATGACATTACTTGTCCAAGGCACTGTTGTGAGGATTCCACGAGATCCACAATGTCTTGCATTTGGCAAAGAATAGAAGTTTGGGAAATGTGGTTTTCTTTTCTATCTTCTCTGTTTTCCGAGCACTTTTCCTATCACCATCTTAAAAATAAAACTGCATTAAAAATAAGACTATGTTGTTAGAATAATACTAGTAATAGTAATAATAACAAGAACTGGCATGTTTTGGGTGGCTACTAAGTGTCTGGCATGATCCTACATTTTATATATATTTATTTTGAGATGGAGTCTCACTCTCGTTGCCCAGGCTGGAGTGCAATGTTGCAATCTCTGCTTACTGCAAACTCTGCCTCCCAGGTTTAAGTGATTCTCCTGCCTCAGCCTCCCGAGTAACTGAGATTACAGGTGCCCACCACCACACTCAGCTAATTTGTGTATTTTTAGTGGAGACAGGGTTTCACCATATTGGCCGGGCTGGTCTCGAACTCCTGACCTCAGGTGATCCGCCCACCTCAGCCTCCCAAAGTGCTGGAATTACAGGCGTGAGCCACTGTGCCTGGCCCATTACCTTAAATCTCAACAACTTTATATTGTCAGTGATATTAGCCTATTTTATACATAAAAAGCAGAGACTACTATGAGGAAGAAGCTTGTCTATGGTCACATGCAGGACTGTGGCTAGCCTGTAAGTTACCTTTTATATGAATTAGGAAGAGGAGCTCCTCTACTTGTATTCAATTGCATGAGCACAGGCATGGCAAGTGAAACTGAGGCTGGATTTAGTCCCCACCCGCCCTTTTGCCTTGTCACCTTTTTACAGAGCTCAACTTGTGTAACTATACAAAGAGGCCCTGGTTGCATGCCTAATTTTGACCAAACTGAATTTCACATCCAGATGTATATGAAGTTCAGACCACATCCCTTCCATTACCACCTTGGAATTTTTTCTCTTCCTGTCTCCTTTAAGATCCTGCTGCATCAGTTATCTTTTTTCTCTGCCATATCTTCAGCATCTCCTTCTCCATCTCTGTTTTTTCACTCCCAGCCAACATGCCCCATCAGATCTCTACACTTGAGTACCACAAGGATTGAAACAAATTATTATTCATATTTTTCCCCCTTGTGCCTAGCTGTAAACCTGGCACTGAATAGGCCTCAGCAAATGCTCTTTCAGAATTCTTTTAGTCATTGTACTAAGCTTCCTTGCATCATAGCTAGCTTTTACTGTTTCCCTGGCTTCCCTCAGTGCAAGTTGCTTTGCACGCTATGATCGTTCTTTGGCAAGGATCAGAACAGAGGTTTCCCCAGAGCAATCATCTTAAGTAGGCACTAGAGGGCAGCAGGAGATCACATATGACCTTTTTTTCAGCCTCCTATTACTGGCCACAGCCTGCCTTGCCTCAGGAGGAAGAAGTAGATGTTACCCTTCAATGCCGACTGATTCCTCATTCTGGCCAAGACACTGGCCACTACTAGGCTACTGGGCAGCGTCCAGGGGTCCCTCTCACACAGAGAGTGTGACCTGCCTCAGAAATTTAACTGCTTTCACTTGAAGACATGTATCCTCTTGCAAGTTATACTTTATCATGCTGTGCCTCAGTTCTCTCATTTGTAAAAGGGGGCAACAATCCCTACTTTGTAGGATGATGGAGAACTGTATGAGATCATAGGTGAAAATGGGTTAGCACAACATAGCTTGTTTTATTCCTAGAAGAGTTGGATGAGGAATTAGTATCCCCATTTTACAAATGAACACACTAAGGTTGGAGAGGTGAAGTGACTTGACTAAGATTTGAAATCAGGTGGTCTGACTCAACAGTTTTGGACTTATGCATTCAATTCTACCCTGGTCTACTGTCTTCTTGTAGGTAGAAGACAGGTAATTTAAGGGGAAATTTTTGACAGTTAAACCATCAGGCAGGTTTCAAGGGAAGATTTACAGATTCAGACATGTACAAGAGTTGAATAATGCTAGGATGAATGCCAAGGGCCGGAACAAATGACCTCTGATGAGGCTCTTGACACCCTAGCATTGGATATTTTTCATTAAGTTTAGTTTCTCATTTATCTTCTAATCCAATATTTAGGTACTAAAATCATTAGCATTTTACAGATGAAGAAATGGAGACTTAGAGAGGTTAAGGTCTTGTTCCAAGGTCACCCAGCTAGAAAATGAAAAAGATGGAATTTAAACTCAAGCAAAACACTGTGCTATAGCTGCCCCTCTGTAATTGTGCTTATTACTTATACATTTAGGGGAAGAGCTTCCAAATTCACTTAGATTAGGAAATCAGTTGTCCTAGGGTTTGGCAGTTTTATAATTTTGGCTTCTTATTTTTGGAATCTCCACTGTTGCTTCTTTCCATTCCCCAAATGTGTGTGAGTGTGTGTGTGTGTGTGTGTGTGTGCTTGCAATATGAACACAACACATACACCACAACATACACATACTCATACACATATACCTTCTCAGAAGCTACCCAAGAGTGCCCCCACGGTTCCTGGAATAGGAATTTCATCTACCTAGTTAGTTGTTTAATTTTAGTATGACCCTACACCCCAACTAGAGACCAGGCATGAGTACTGTAGATAAGGCATCTAATAGTGTAAAGTGCCTAACTCTGGGCGTGGGTCTGATGCTTAGGATGAGAAGTGTGGTTCCCAGATGAGAAGTTAGTCTAAGTTTAATAGTCTTTCCACAGTGGAACTTGAGGCCTGGAAAGGTACTAATTTCCACATCTTTAGAAATGTCCAGGAATAAATTGGAGGATTATTTGGTGGTAAATGAAAAATTAGATGGGATTTCTGACCAGGTGACCTTCAGAATGCTTTCCACCCAGGAGACCCTATTAGCCCATGGAAATGGGTGAGGGAGGTTGGGGTCATTGCCTGGGGGTAGGAGGTAACGGGAAGACACAAATATTTGGAACGGATATGACTCATCCTGTAGGAGTGAAAACTGGTGCTGAAAGTTTTTCAGAGAGGAAATACGGGCAGTGGAAAGAGCAGAAAACCTGGGTAGAAATAGCTAGACTAGTTACTAGCTGTGTGACTTTGGTCACGTTACTTTACCTCTCTGATCTATCAAGTGTACATTAATAAAATAAAACGAAGACCAACTGTCTTTGGAGCTGTGGTGATAAATTGGGATAGTTGGTCTGAAGTCTGATAAGTGTTGCACTAGTGGAGCAGGAGTCAGATTTATGCATTCATCTATTCATTTGTTCAGATATTTACCTGCAGACTGTCTACATGATGTCCAACAGTGAACTCTGTGCTGCGAATGCAAATGTTCATTAACAATGGCCATGGTCATTGTTCTCATGAAGCTTATGGTATATTTGGAGAGAAATATATTTATTTAATTATTATATTAAATCAATAGAAATATGACGTGTACTATAATGAGGATATAAACAGTTCAGTTCATAGTGCAAGTTGAGAATAGTTAAAATATAGTCTGTGAAAACATGTGTGCTCAAAAGTATATACATATGAGTTGATTCTGCCACTCTTTGTGATATGTTTACTGGGTTAATTTCCCTCTACCTCTAGATGAAAATCTTAGCAGACCACATCTAATCTATTATCACTTATGGAATAGGCAGCAGCACTATCGATATTTTACATTGCTGACATACGTTCAAATCAGGAATTAGGATTTCCAGTCCAATAGTTTAATCAAACCTTTGGCAAATAAAATCTCCCTATCTTTCCCAATAGGAGCATTAAGAGGTGGGATATGGTTGGCCTTGCACCTCTGCTTCCCTTTCCTTCCCAGTATAAGCAAAAAAAAAAGAGAGAGCAGTGGTCAGGATTAGGAAGGTCATACTTGCTCTAGAATTATTTTACCTGGCTTTGCAGTCTCTGATCCTGGCATCTTTAAAAAGCTGGCCCTTTCCCTTGGGGGCTTGTTCAGGGGCTTTTCATCGGTCCCCATTGCTTGGGACTTCTCACAAGACCTGAACAATGCCATTTCTCTTTGGCTGGCTTCAGTGATCCCTTCCTACCTACTGTTTCTCTGGCTTCCTACCCCATGGAGATTCACTGTGGGGGACCCATCACTCTGTTAGATTCCTCTTGGGTAGAGCTTAAAACAGTTCCAGGCCAGTTCTTTCTTCTGTGTGAGCCGTATACAGTTCAGAGGAAACAAGCATTTTTCACTGGGCAACTTCTGGGGGTTTGGGCTAATCCCCATGCAGCTCCTTCTGTTCTGTTGGTATAGGCCACTACAGCTTTTTCAGATGAAGATGGAGCCTAGTCCATTTTCTTGACAGTTGCTGAAAATATATCCAAGTTCTCCAAGTGTCACTCCTGAGGGTTCCTCTCACAAAACTTAGAGTTAGAAGATAGCATTTAACACTTGAGCTGCCTAGGGTGCTGAAGACTCCAAACATGGTAATAGTTCTTTGCAAAACAAAAACAAAAACAAAAAAAAACTTCCTTAAATCTCTTCTTGCAAATACAAAAATTAGCCAGGCATGGTGTCATGTACCTGTAGTCCCAGCTACTCAGGAGGCTGAGGCAGAATTGCTTGAACCCGAGAGGTGGAGGTTGCAGTGAGCCGAGATTGCGCCACTGCACTCCAACCTGGGTGACAGAGCAAGACTCTATCCATCTCAAAAAAAAAAAAAAAAAAAGAAAAATCTTTTCTTGGTGCTTTCTGACCTCTCTTTTTTCTTTTTTATTCCTTTTTTTTTTTTTTTTTTTTTTGAGACAGGGTCTCACTCTGTCACCCAGGCTGGAATACAGTGGCAGAATCTCGGCTCACTGCAACCTCTACCTCCCGGGTTCAAGTGATTCTTGTGCCTCGGCCTCCCAAATAACTGAGATTACAGGCGTGTGCCAACACCCAACTAATTTTTGTGTTTTTCATCGGGATGGGGTTTTGCCATGTTGGCCAGGCTGATTTCAAACTCCTGAGCTCAAGTAATTCACCTGCCTCGGCCTCCCAAAGTATTGGGATTACATGTGTGAGCCCTGTGCCTGGTCTAACCTCTTTTTATGTCTTTGTTCTGGCTGAGTTTTCTAGAGTTATGAAATTGGTTAGATTTCATCTCCTTTGTAAATTCTGCATCTAGGGGCATGACTTTGGAATTTTACTTCTATTAGGCCTTGGTGTCTCAACAGAAATTTCGATTTTAATGTCGTGTAACAACAACAGCAATGTAATTATAACAACTACAGCAACAACAACAATAACAAATAATATTTATTGAGTGCTTAACTTGTTCCAGGCCCCTTACTTAATCCTCACAATAACTCTTTTAGGTTGATACTATTATTTATAAAGGGCACACTAATGATGCTGGACTTTGATTGTTGGGCTGAGGAAGTTCATATTGCACAACACAGAAGTGCAGGCCTTGCTAATGGCATTTCAGCTGGCTATTTTCCCCTTCTTAAAGATATTTGTGTGGGTCCTTGAGTCAGGCCTCAGAGCAATTGCTTTCCTCCAACAGGAGACAGTAACTCCGCCTAAGAAATGATCCAATTTCAGTAATTCCTGGGAGGCCATTGCTATAATAAAGGCCATTCTTTATGATATGAAAGTCTCACCTTTTCCCCTCTCCCTTAATGTTTCTAATTTGAGCCCCTCTGGTCCCTGTGGAGCTTTTAAATGCTTCAAGTGCAAACCTAGTGCCAAAGCAAGCCTGTCTGACTAGGGAGGCAGAGCCCTGCACTGTTGCCGAATATTGAACAAACATCCGTGCAGCTTTGGCTCTCCCAGAAGTCCTTAGTCTGATGCTTTGTTTTGTTTTCTGGATGAGGGCAAGCGGTGCCATCACCTCCTGCCGAAAAGCCCTGGCTGCCCTCCCAACAAGGAGTTGTCACTTCAACTGAGGCTTTTTTTTTTTTTTTTTTTTTTTTGGTGGCAACAAAATAATACCCAGCAGGAATTTGGGAGGAGAAAAAAGAGAGTTCAGTTGGCAGGTTCTCAAATGAATGGGTTGTAGTGTCATTGGAACTGAATTGGGCTTGAAACCAGACATGATCCTATTTTGGAAGCATTGTTCAGAGGGATGGGAAATGTGAACAGAGGATAAGTCTCTTCAAAAATGTTCTTTTTCCTTGGCCTGTTAAAGATACCGTATTTTAACCTAACTCTCCCATTCACTTAATGGCAAGAGCCTACATAAAAACCTAGAGAGGGTCAGAGTAACTGGAAAAGTGCTCAGCTATTCATCTGTTGACCTTTTGATTAGAGCACTAATTTTACTTTGGGAAGAGGTTGTGTATTGACTACAATCATTTATTACTTATCGTCCTTGTAATTTACCAATTCTGGCTCTTAGGTTCATCGATGCTTGGATAAGGCAGCACAGGGTATTTATGTTTACTATATATTTAACAAATATTTAAAATATTTTTGAAAGCCTGCTGTGTTCCAGGTACTGTGTAAGATGGATATGGGATCAGCAAAACTGATGCTGTCTTTTCCTTCATGTAGTTTACGATCTCGAGACGTTAATAGGTGATACAGAGAACAGGATGCTTTGAGGGTCTGTAATATGAAATCTTAGTAGGTCAGGTGCAGTGGCTCATGTCTATAATCCCAGCACTTTGGGAGGCTGAGATGGGCAGATTACTTGAGCTCAGGAGTTCAAGACCAGCCTGGGCAACATGGTGAAAAGCTGTCTCTACCAAAAAATACAAAACAACAACAACAACAACAGCAACAACAACAACAACAAAAAAACCAAAAAACAAGAAAACATTAGCCAGGTGTGGTGGCGTGTGTCTGTGGTCCCAGCTACTTGGGAGGCTGAGGTGGGGGGATTACTTAAGCCCAGGAGGCAGAGATTGCAGTGAGCTGAGATTGTGCCACTGACTTCAACCCAGGTGACAGAGAGAGACCCTGTGTGTGTGTGTGTGTGTGTGTGTGTGTGTATCTTAGTATACATTAGTGGCATGAGGAATTCAGGGAAGGCTTTTCTGAGGAGTAGGCAGTTGAACTAAGACCTGAGGGATGAGTGGAAGTTAGCTTGGAAAATGCAGGGCTGGAGATGGGGTGGGGGAAATAATTCTGTGCAGAGAGAAGAGCCTGTGACAGGATTGAGAGGGGCAGAGGGTATATGCAAGGAATTTAGCCATTGTAGCTGAACTAGGAGGAACAGAATAAGAGATCCAACTGGAGAGGCAGCATGTTGTCTAGATCCCACATTTTCTATGTGCTGTCTTAAGGGTTTTGGTCTTTAACCTAAGAGCAGTGAAGTGCAATGGAAGAGTTTTAAGCAGGAGAAGAATATAACATTTGCCTTTCGAATAGATGACTTTAACCACAGGTTAAGGTTGAAACAGAAGCAATTAGCTTTTGCAATTGTAATGTCTACAGAGGAATAATTAATGGAATGGCTAATGGTGTTCCATCTTAACTCTCATCTAGATCATAACTTAGGCGTGACGCAGTCTCTAAGAAAAGGGTCACTGTTAATACAAGTGCGTGAGACTTAGAAATAAGTCCCTCTCCTTATTTTGGTCATAGGTTTCAATGGGGTTGGACCAGATTATAGCCCTCCTTTGGCAAAATTAACCCTTAAATTCAGCTGTAAATTCTATACTGCTACTGTGGTGCAATTTTCAGCCAAGGTTGTGGGCTTTTACTGCACCAATAGGGATGATAGATTTAAAAAACTGAAGATTTATTGAACAAAAGCAGACTAGCAAAGATCTATAGATTATTGTATTGTTAAATGGATAGTTATATCTTTAACCCAATGACTGTGAATGTTTGTTTGATCAAGGGGATTTTTACTCTTAGCACCAAGTTATATTTCTTCTCAATGAAATTATGTGCATATAGCAAGGTGCTATGGGGATCATGCCATCTGTGTTTTAAAATATGAGATAACATGAGATAGTCATTTAAATGATGAATTGGTTATTAGAAAACTGGGATTGTGTGTTGAAAGGATCACTGACTCACTGTGTGACCTTGGAAAGTCATTTTCCTTCTTTGGGACACACTTTTCTCTTTTGTAAAATGTGAAGATTTGTACTAGATCAGCATAAAAGTGTGTTCTTTCAATAGTTTTTGAAATCCATTATATGAAGAAAAGATACCCCAGTCTATTTTTTCTCCCTGGAGATGCATGATCTAAGTATATTGATGGTGCATTTGATTCCACAATTTTTACATTACCTAATCCATCATACTTCCATATTCCTGTGTGGTTGGATCATTTCTCTGAAACTCAGTTTCCCCATCTATAAACTAGGTCAAGAGCAGGGGTTGCCAAACTTTTTCTGAAAAGGGTAAGTTAGTTAATATTTTTAGGCTTTGTGATTATAGAGTCTTTGTTGTAACTACTCAATTCTGTCATTGTGGCTTTTCACAATAAATAAATGAATGGGGGTGGCTGTGTTCCAATAAAACTTTATTTACACAAGCTGGAAGGGGACTGGATTTGGCCCATGGGCCATAGTTTGTTGACCTAGGCCAGAGTGTGGGCTAATGAGTCCCTAGTGTCCTCATTGCTCTGACTCTCTCTTGACCTTCTCCCCGAATGGCTATTCTCTCCCAAGTTTGAAGTCATCTTTCCTCAAAACTGTCCCTCTGGTCTATGAAAAGTCATCATCATCTTCTTTTGAAAGGTCTGGATATAAGACTATCCTGTCTCTAGCTGCTGGGATGCCTTCCTTACACCCTTGTTTTGTTTGTCTTAGTAACTACCCTTCTTTAATCCCTGTGAAGGATTGGTTAACTGGAATTTTCCTTGTCTTCCTCCCCCAGAGCCTTTGATCTGATACTCATAAGCATTTGCTGACAGCCAGACAGAAAAGGTGGAGGCCAGATTCCAGGCCTGAGGGCCCAGAGAGTAATGAATGAAGGCTGCGTTTATTTGTATTTCTAATTGGCAAGTCCATTTCCAGATCAGCTGCGTGTCACTACAAGCCGAGAACAAGAGCAAGAGATAACTCTCCTTTTTCTCCCCGACATCAGGGCTCAGGGCCCCTATTTCCACTGAGGCAGAAGCTTGCCTTGACATTACCAGGCTTTGTTGAATCTGCCAGATGGATTAAGCTCCGTCTCTTAGTATAAAATTACCATGTTTTACCGCTCAGATGACGCACTGCACATCTGTGAGGATACCATTCACATAGTCTGTGATGTAAAAGGAACCCTCTCGGATGTACAAATCACTTTGCTGCTTCAAGGTTTTTGATATAGCCATAGAACCCCCCCCTTTTTTTTTTTAATGAAATCTTGTATAGAAGGCCAGTCTATAAAAGAAATATAAGTGAAACTGCTCTGTTTGAAACAGAAATGAGAGTTTAGAGCCCTGCCTGCTCAATTTCCCTCTTTTTCTATACAATCAATTGCTGTGGTGCTTCCTAGGATCCCTAGGATTCCTCAGAAGAGTTTTGGAGACTCTAGACTAGATCATGAATATAGCTGTAGCCATTCAGAATTCTATAATCTCTCTGTCTGACTGAGTATCAAATACATCCCTCGCACCATGTTTGGCACTGAAAGTGGGTAGGAATGGAAGCCATGGCCCCTGGTCTCCAAGAGTTGATAATATTGTTTTAGAGGTCAGCAGAAAATGGGAAGGGAAAATGAACTTAAATGAGATCTCATAAGTAGAAACACTTATTCAGAAAAGAAGGGCTGGGGCAATGAAGAATGATTCCCTAAGGACAGTAACATTGGAATGGAGCATAGATAGATAGAAGAGATGTGGAAAGGCCGAAGGGAAAAGCAGCACAGAGTGAGCAAAGGCACAGAGGTGGGAAATACTGGTTTACAGATCAAGAGAGATGGCACAGAATGAAGCAAGCATTAGATCTCAGTGTGCACATGAAGAAAGAGGCAGGAAAAGTGTGTACAAGGCAACAGGTAAGCACACACACACACAAAAAGGAGAAATAATGTCTTTTCCAGGCAGTCCTACCTCCTTCTTTCTCATTTGCTATTCATAACTGATTTCATTGGTATTATTAACTCCATTTCTCAGAATTTATCATTGGAGTCACCAGGATATTGACATTTTCCTAAAGTTGCGGAGGTATTTTCAAGCAGAAATGAGATTTCAGATGAAGTTGGCTTGATCCAAAGCTTGTGTGTTCCTTGTAATATTGGGCTGCATGGAAAATATAGGACTAGATATAAATTTTAAAGGAAGGATATACTTTTTGTAGGTTGACAGACGACAGAAAGGAATTTTTGGTTGTCTAAAAAATACCTTTGAATATTTATATCTTGCACAATTACTGAGTAACAATGTAGCCCAACCTACCAACTTTATTTATTCATTTATTTTTCATTTATTTATTTATTTTGAGATGGAGTCTCACTCTCTTGCCCAGGTTGGTGTGCAGTGGCACAATCTCAGCTCACTGCAACCTCTGCTTCCTGGGTTCAAGTGATTCTCCTGCCTCAGCCTTCCGAGTAGTTGAGATTATAGGTACATACCCCCATACTCGGCTTGTATTTTTAGTAGATATGGGGTTTAGCAATGTTGGCCAGGTTGGTCTTAAACTCTTGACCTCAGGTGGTCCACCTGCCTTGGCCTCCCAAAGTGCTGGGATTTCTGTGCCTGGTTCCAACTTTACATATGGGGAAAATGAGTGCCAGACAAAGTGAGTGGATATTTAATGTAAGTAGTAGGACAATACACCATTCTGGCCTTTGAACCCTCATTCTGGCAGTCTTTCCAAGGCATCATGAATAAATCACTCTATCATCTTTTTACCTCTTCAATGGATACCAGCTTCTTAGCATCTGTATTTTGTGAGTTCAAGAGTCTGGCCTTTTGAGTAATCCTGAGTTTACCCTTCCCTTTTCCTGTTTTGTGCCTCTCCAGAGACCACAGAGCTGGGCAGCAAGAAGGAGCTCAAGTCCATGCCCTTCATCACCTACCTCTCAGGTTTGCTGACAGCCCAGATGCTGTCAGATGACCAGCTCATTTCAGGTGTGGAGATTCGCTGTGAAGAGAAGGGGCGCTGTCCATCTACCTGTCACCTTTGCCGCCGGCCAGGCAAGGAGCAGCTGAGCCCCACACCAGTGCTGCTGGAAATCAACCGTGTGGTGCCACTTTATACCCTCATCCAAGACAACGGCACAAAGGAGGTAAGCTTCCCTGGCCCAGCCACTCAGTCAGACTTGACCAGCCCTCCTACCTCCTGCCCTTGTGGACCCTTTGTCCAGGGGAATTGTCATCATGATCATCATCATACCATCATCATGGTGATTACCAACATTTATTGATTCCTTACCATGTTCTAAGTACTTACATAGTTTGACAATACTAGTTGTTATAAACAATAAACCCTTAAATCTCAGTGGCTTAATATAATCAAGGTTTTTGTTTGTTTGTTTGTTTGTTTGTGCAGCATCCCAAATAAATGTTTTTGGTTGATGGGTGACTTTATGAGAAGTAGTGCAGGCTGGGCACGGTGGTTCATGCCTGTAATCCCAACACTTTGGGAGGCCAATGTGGGTGGATCACCTGAGGTCAGGAGTTTGAGTGCAGCCTGGCCAACATGGTGAAACCCCATCTCTACTAAAAACACAAAAATTCACCAGGTGTGGTTGCAGGCATCTGTAATCCCAGCTACTTTGGGAGGCTGAGGCAGGAGAATTGCTTAAACCTGGGAGGCAGAGGTTGCAGTGAGCCGAGATCGCGCCATTGCACTCCAACCTGGGTAACAGAGTGAGACTTGGTCTCCAAAAAAAGAAAAAGTAATGCAGGGGCTCAGCCTGTTCCTTGTGTGCTGCATTGATCTGATGCTTCCATAATTGCTGTGGAAGGAGAAAGAACAGGGAGGGTTGAATATCATAGGTTTAAATAGGCCAAGCCTGAAAGTGGCAAGTGTCATTTTACCTCTCATCCATTCTATTGATTAGAACTCAGCCATTGTCCATACCTGTCTGAAATGAAGACAGGGAAATGGATTTTACCTGTGTGCCTAGGAAAAGATATGGGTTTGGTGAAAATCTAGCAGTGTCTACCTCAGTACAATACTTGCATTATCTCATTTACTCTGCCCTCCAGATCTGTGATTTACTTACATATATTGGTTTGATTCATATGAAATTGCTGCCATTTGGCCATTTTTTACTTGTAAAATGGCAATTTCATTTGGTTCATTTTAATATCATACCCATTTTACAGCTGAGGAAACCTCAAAGATATTAAGTGATTTGCTCAAAGTTGGTCTGCTCCAGAGTTTATATACTTAGCCTTGAAATTATTGCTCCTCTTTTCTCTTTGGTTCTCTCACTTTTAATTATAGAATGGCAGGGCTTGAGGGGACTTATGAATTATTGGTTCACTGGTTTGCAAACTTATCTTTATGGAACACTTTTTCCAAATGCAATCTTTCTTGAAACTCAATCCATAAAATCAGGAATAGTGATGCCACTAGTTCAATGAGGCAGAGGAAGGTAGATAAAGTATCTCCCATTTGATCCCCACTCCTCCCTCTACAACAGCTCCTAGATACCCCTGGGCCTCCAGTGGTAGACCACTGACTAAGTCGAGTGGAACTCTATGAATCCTGTGCCCCTCCCACAGCATCCTTCTTGGCTAAGTGCTAGAGGGTGTTAAGTGCTCATACAGAGCTTCATAGAGGAAAGACAAGGTGTGGGAGTAAGGAGGTGGGGAAAGTGTCAGGTAGAGGACCTAAGGAAGAAAAGAACATTGTTTGTACAAAGACCAAAAGAAATGTCCCATGACTAAGACCAAGGACAGAGGGAGAAACAAAATGAGTCCTGAGCATTTCCACAATATCATAAGCCAGATTGTGGAATCTCGACCCTATCCTGCGGGCCATGAGGTGATGATGATGCATGATTATTGGCAGGAGGCTGTTGGGATTAGATTGTGTGGCAGAAGGAGGCCTCTGTAAAAAACTCAAATTCCCATCCATGGGACAGCAGTGAAATAAAGCGTAGGATATATATTCGATAGAATATACTACAAAAACCAAGATGAGTGAGCAGTAGTGATACCCGTCAATATGAAATGAGTGAACATATTATTAACTGAAGAAAGTAAGTCCCCAATTTTTTTTTTTTTTTTTTGAGACAGAGTTTTGCTCTTGTTGCCCAGGCTGGAGTGCAATGGCGCAATCTCGGCTCACTGTTGCCTCCTGGGTTCAAGTGATTCTCCTGCCTCAGCCTCCCAAGTAGCTGGGATTATAGGTACCCGCCACCATGCTGAGCTAATTTTTTTGTGCTTTTAGTAGAGATGGAGTTTTACCATGTTGGTCAGGCTGATCTTGAACTCCTAACCTCAGGTAATCGACCCACCTCGGCCTCCCAAAGTGCTGGGATTACAGGCGTGAGCCACCATGCCTGGCCCCAAACATTTTATATGGCACAACACCCTTTCCTCCCTTCTTTAAGTTAAAGCACACCTACACCTCAAATATACTATCTTTTAGGAATAAATACAGATGCAATAAATATGATTTAAAAAGAGAAACAAGGAAGTGATGAACATAAGAGTCAGGATGATGGTTATCTTGAGTCAGGAAAGTAAGGTAATAGCATGAGGAAGCATATGTTACATGTAAGTAGTCAAGTTCCTAGCTGGTGTTTCTTTGTTTGTTTGAGACTGAGTCTCGCCCTATTGCCCAGGCTGGAGTGTAGTGGCGCGATCTTGGCTCACTGCAACCTCCACCTCCTGGGTTTGAACAATTCTCCTGTCTCAGCCTCCTGAGTAGCTGGAATTACAAGCGCCCACCACCACGCCTGACTAATTTTTGTACTTTTAGTAGAGACAAGGTTTCACCATGTTGTCCAAGCTGATCTCGAACTTCTGACCTGAAGCAATCCACCTGCCTCAGACTCCCAAAGTGCTGGAATTACAGGTGTAAGCCACTGCGTCCAGCCCCTAGCTGGTGTTGGTGGTGGTAGATTTGTGGGAGTTCATTAAAGTTTAAAAAGTTTATTAAAACTAACTAGGTAACTGAACAAATAAAGCCTACCCATGTATGGCTCAACAATGAGCTTCAGTCCTAAACTGAACATTGCAAATAATTTAATTCTGTGCATCAGAGGTCCCCAAACTAACACCAACAATAAAATACATATGTGTATGTCTCCACACCTCCAACGGCAGGGTCAGAATAGACTGTGAGAATGTAAGAGTAGAATCAAGGAGATCCATGAAGAGGCTGTTGCAGATTCCAGTAAATAACAAGAACAGGGCCAGGGGTAGTGGTTCATGCCTGTAATTCTAGCACTTTGGGAGCCTGAGGTGAGAGGATAGCTTGAGTCTGGTGGGTTCAAGACCAGTCTGGTGCGGTAGCTCACGCCTGTGATCTTAGCACTTTGGGGGGCCAAGACAGGCTGATCATGATGTCAGGAGTTCAGGACCAGCCTGGTCAACATGGTGAAACTCCATCTCTACTAAAAATACAAAAATTAGTTGGGTGTAGTGGCATGCACCTATAATCCCAGCTACTCAGGAGACTGAGGCAGGAGAATCGCTTGAATCCAGGAGGCGGAGGTTCCAGTGAGCCGAGATTGCACCGTTGCACTCCAGCCTGGGCGAAGAGTGAGACTCTGTCTCAAAAAAAAAAAAAAAAAAAAAGGAGCCTGGTGTGGTTGTGCACACCTGTCATCCCAGCCACTCTGGAGACTGAGGTGGGAGGATCGCTTGAGTGCATCAAGCACTCAAGGAAGAGGTCAAAACTTCAGTGAGCTATGATTGTGCCACTGCACTTCAACCCGGGCAACTGAATGAGACACAGTCTCCAAAACACAAATAAATAAAAATACCTAGTAGCTCGACTAGTGTTGTATCAGTGGATGTAGCTGTGTGTGACTGGCCTTCTGGGACTTGGTGAATGAGCCTATGAATATCCCTGTTTACTGCTCTGTGAACTCGCCCCAGTGACGGCCTTTCTGGGCCACACTGTCCTCATCTGCAATGTGACACACTACAAGCCAAGCCACGGGACTTTTGCAATGTGTTCTTGGCACATGCATAACAATAGATAGGCTGGTGGTGCCTTTCCTGTTTGTGCAGGAGCCAGATTCCCCTATGTCTGGATTCCATGCCAGGTTCTCTCAGCATCATTGAAATATTCAATTTATTGGAAATCCAGTGAGGTCTTTCTGAGGCCAATTAGTGGTGTGTAATCAGAGAATCCCAAGAGTGTGAAAGTGGTCACTAGATGTCACTGTTCTCCTTGCAGGAGACCTGTGGAGCTGGAAGTGCTGGTCATTCATTCATTAAGTATCTTTGTGCCCCCACTGTATGCTAAGACTGCGTTATACCCTGAAGAGTGAACAGTATGACAAGTGGATATGGTCTTTATCTTTATGGAGTTCACAGACTTATGGAGAAGACATTATTAATGAAACAATCACATGAATAAATAGAGTCAAGACTGTACAGAGTACTAGGCTGGTGGGTTGCAAGCGTGTATCAAGGGGCCTTGTGCAGAGAAGGCTTTCCTGAGGAAGTGACATGTAAAGTGAGCTTTTGGGGGCCAAGTGCTTAAAATGAATGTGAAAGTCTGGGGTTTCAGAAAGGAAGAGGAGAATGAGAACATCGCTGGTAGAATGCCCAACTTCTGCAAAGACCTGAAGAATGAACAAATGTGACCCATTTCAGGAAGAGAATGAAAACCAGTGTGGCTGGAGCTGAGACTGGGAGAAAACCCCATGGACAATGCTGAAGAGAAGTCAGGCAGAACTGCACAACATGTGGTGAGAAGCTTAGCCCCAGGGCAGTCGGGAAGCCAGGATAAGTTAGAACAGACGACAGGCATGGCTACTGTCTTCTCACTTCCACTCTCTTTTCCTCTTAGTGATCCTTGCAAAGAAAGGTTAGAGCTGAAAGACTGTAGGTAGCTTCTTCCAAGCCTCCAGTTTCTTCTCTCCCTTCCCAAACACAAATGA
Source organism: Macaca mulatta (assembly GCF_049350105.2). Classification (NCBI taxonomy): domain Eukaryota; kingdom Metazoa; phylum Chordata; class Mammalia; order Primates; family Cercopithecidae; genus Macaca; species Macaca mulatta. The sequence continues at coordinate 41,644,503 of NC_133420.1, forward strand.
AAGGCCTGTTTAAAGTGTCATGGCAGCCTAAGGGATGGAGTGCCTTAGGCATTTCCAAGGGAGCCAGGTTGCAGTGGGAATGAGTGGGATAGGCCCACTGCAGGTCTGGAAATGATCCTGGAGGAAGGGAATATGGCCACAAAACAAATCTGGTGGGAAGAAAAAGCAGCTACTCTCATTTTGTTTATCATTTGTTTCTCCAACTCTGCCTCAAACTCCCATCACCCTTCCTCCCATCACTTTTCCATCTTTCTAACATCTCTACAGGCCACATGGATACAAGAAAACACTAAAGAGCCCTGACCTATAGTTGAGGGGCCTGGGCTTTCACACTGAGTCATAGCAAGTCATAGCAAGTTCTTTTCCCTTTCTGGGACTTTCTTTTCCTACTTCAAAAAACAAAATACAAACAAACAAAAAAAAGATAAGTTGAGTCAGTTTCTTTCTGAGTTTCCTATAAGACACTTTATTTACATGGAAGCAGATAGTACAGGATCTTTGCTCCACCGCCTTGTGTTGGGATCTTTCTTCAATCCCCATTCACAGTGTGATGCTGAATGGTGTCTTCATACCTCAGTTTCCACATTTGTAAAATGTGGTCTCACAATCCCTACTTCATGGGAATCAAACGAGATAATGAATGCATAATGTCCAGGAAGAAATCACTTAGCAGATGAATGTTGACTATGATAGTGATAAAAATAATGTTTATTTAAAATGGCTCTTTTCTTTTTCTATGTTTCCTTTGGTAACTCCTTTTCTAGGTAGTACTTGAAAACTTTGCTGGTGCCTAAAGTGCTGGGGACATGACATTTTAGAAGAGGATTCATATTTTGTATGGGAGAGGCCATTGGCTAACCTAAAAGGGCACTTTACAAATGGAGGGATCTCAGGGGCATTTTCTCACTTTATAAACATTGCTGGAACTCATACTGTGTTGGCAATGAATATCATAGCTCATTCTAATGCAGAATGGAAGTTCTTCTCTATGAGAACCCCTGACCCCTGGAGTAGAAGCTCTGAGTAAAATCCTGAACCCCATTTTATGGCACAGTTAGGGACTAACAGGGAGAGAATATGCCATGCCTGAGGTTTGTGGGGTATTTTTGTCCTCTGATTCTGGACCAAGGTATTCTCGATGGCCTTGGGGACTGTTGGATACTAGCTCCTTGGGTAGTTGGGGTCTCCTTAGGTACACTCCAGTGAATGCATGGGAAAAGATGATGCCTTCTGCCTAAGCTGGAAACGAGCCCTTGATTATACTTTGTGCTGTTGTTTTGAACAAGAGAAGGAGAAAAAAACTCTTTATGATGCAGAATTTGATTAATGCATAAATCTCCCTCCACCTGTTAAATGGCTCTTACACAGCCCAAAGCCACAGAGGTTGGCTCAGCACAACTGGTGCTTAAATGTACAAGACTTCATGCGGTTGTTAACTTAGCTTCCGGGTGAAAGAGAGTCTTCCAAGTGGAGGAGGCAGAGGAGTGGCATAGTGAAGAGCCAGACAGAGTTGGATTTGAATCCCTTCTGTGCCATTTACTGTCTATGTGACCTGACTTTTACTCATTTGTAAAGTAGACAATCTATTATTTATCCCTTTTCATCTCAGGGCTGGGAGTTTTCTTTGGGAAAACAGAGACACTAGGAATCTGAACTAGGCTCTGTCCTTGATTATTATATGACATTGGACATGCTTCTACTGTCTAGGTCTCCTTTTCTTTATCTGTATGATGAGAAAAGCAGGCTAACGTCATCCAAGGTCCCCTTTGGCACTTTGATAATGTCAGCTCTAACTTCTACCCAGGATATAAAGCAAATCTTTTGAGGTTGGAAGAGGCATCCTGTGACCCAAAATTTGTTTCCCATTCAGAGACAATGCCAATTTTACTCCTTAAATTTAATACTCGAAGGAGAAAGGTATACATATCTTGTAGTCCATCCCAGTGGCACACAATGATGTAGCATTTATAAGCAGATGGGGCTATTAAAATCATATCCTGTTTATTTTACAAATGAACCTCTTTATTTTATAGATAGCAAAACTAAGAACAAAGCTGAGGACTGATGTTTTTTCAGGTCACATAGCCAAGGCTGAATTTGAAGTAAGACATGACTTCAACCCTTAGAAATATCCTTTATTTTTCCAAGGCTCAGTTTTCTCATCTGGGAAATGGGTGGTAGAAACTTTCCCCACAGATGTCTGTAGAAAAATTAAGAGACTTCTAGCATTTTGAAGGATGTAAAATACTCTGTAGATCTGAGTGGTTCTTTCTAGCCCTCAGGTTTTCTGACTTCCAATCCTGTGAGCATTTTCTGTTCATGCTGCCTTGGGAAGAGTCATGTGTAATTCTGGTCTTGTGGTTGTCTGACCTTCCAGCAGATCCTTTCTCTGCCAGAAAAGCTTGTTTGTTTCATTTCCACTTTTTGGCTCAAACTGAGAAGAGAATTCCAAATAACTACTCTTTGAAGAGAAATTAACAGCCAAGTCTCACCTCCTCCCCCAGTTATTACCAATACCCACCATCACTACAACCATGACCACTACCACCATCACTACGCTACACCACTAGTATCACTACCAGCATCACCCTCACTCTAGCCCCATTACTGTGATTATCTTGCATTGGTTGCCTACTGTGTGCTAGATACTGTGTTAGAAAATGTGCTATAGAGAGGAACGAGACACAGACTGTGCCTTCAAGGAGCACGCAGTCTAGTGACAAGAACACATATGCTACTATAATTACTTACATATGCTACACAAATGCATGATTTATTTTTGAATAGTGCAATAGACATTCCAACAGTGTTAGAATAGAGAAAGAAACTCTGAGAGGGAGAATCTGGAAACAATTCTTGAAGAAGGGAAGGTGGATATGGGCACATAGTAGAACTGCAAAGCAAGTTTTTTGATGATGATGAAGACAATAATATCCACCAGATACATATATATGTGCTATGTGCCAAAAGCTGTGCTAAGGACTTTACATGCTTTATCTAATTTAATCATCCAACTTATGAGGGAAGTACAATTATTATCCTTATCTAACAGATAAGGAGATGGAACCCCAGAGAAGCTTGAACCGAGGTCTGTAAGATTTCAAAGCTAGGCTCGACCAGAGTTGGAAAACTGTGGCCCATGGGCCACATCCAGCCTGCTTCCTATTTTTATAAATCAAGTCTATGAAACATAGCCACATATATTGATTTACATATCATCTATAACTGCTTTCCTGCTGCAACAGCAGAGTTAAGTAGTAGCTACAGAAAATAGTATGGGGTGCAAAGCTCAAAGTGTTTACTTTCTAGTCCTTTACAGGAAAAGGTTTGCCAAACCCCGGTCTAGACTAAGCAATATTGGAAAACCAGGGGACAGAAAAATGTGTCAATACTATGTGCCGAGCATGTAGAATAGAAGAATAGAAGAGTAAAGCCTAACAATTATCGAGTGCCAACTATGTGCCTGGCATTTTAAAAAGTGCTTCATGTGTATTAAAATACATTCTCTTACTCTGTCCCCCTACAATACATTTGAAGTATTCACTATTATGCTTACTTTACAAATTAAAAAACAAAACCTGAGACTTCAGAGAGGTACATAATTTACCTAAGATAACATACCTAGTGAATTGTGGGGTGAGAATTCAAACCCATGATGTCTGAGTCCAAAACTTTTGTGTTCAGTCAGCCATTCTTGCAACAGGCCTGAAAGCTTAGGTAGAAGTAAAACTGGAAAAGGGATAGGCAGAAGGCTGTGTTGTGGGCAACTTTGAATGCCATGTTGTAAAATTTAGGTGCTGTGCAAACCATATGGCATCTTTCAAGATTGTAGGTCAAGGGAGAGATATAACTAGATTTGAGTCGTAGAGTAGCAACTGTAGTAACATTAGAAGATGAATCGCAGGGACTAGGACCAATTTTATGGCAAGAGTTGTTAACTTGGCATTTGGGGATCCTTGACTTTGTAGGATCTTTGGATGTTCATCCCTAGAAAGTTTTTGCAGAATTATACATTACTTGTATTTTTCTCTTGGAGAATAGATCCATATTCTTGACTCAAATGTTGTAGAATACTAAACTAAGGGGGTTAATGTCAGTTAGATGGGAGGTATATGTATGAGATGGCTGAAGAGTGAGAATTCCATTTACATAATTTGAACAAGTATTGACTAAGGGGCTCCTGTTGGCCAGACACTGTTCTGGGCACTTGGGATACCTCAAGGAGCAAAGCAGGCATTATAGCCTCACAGTCTAGGAAATGAATTTCTACTGGAGTGTGTGTGAGAGAGCCATGAAATAAGCAATCAGCACAGTAAATAATATAGTACATTAAAAAGTATAGAAGAAAGGTAGAGCAGAATAAGGGAGGTCAAGAGTGCCTAGTGAGTGTGGAGTTCTGGATCTCAGAGTGTCTCAGTGGATCAAAATCACTTAAGGTGAGAATGGGGGAAGTGTTTGTTTAAAATGGAGTTTCCTGGTCTCTTCCTACTGATTCTGTGTGTTTTTTTTTTTGTTTTTTTGTTTTTTTTTTTTTTTTTTGTGGGTTGGGAGTTTTCATTTTCCCAACCTCCGCAGGTAATTGTGGTACAAAATGAACTTGAGAACCACTGCCCAAAACCTGGTTCATATGTCATTTTCAGTTTGAAATTCCTTCAGGGAATTCCTTGTTTAGGGATTAAGAAAGTCAAGTACTTCCTATAATCTAGCTTAAACCTTCTCTGCTATTGTGGGTCACTTCCTTTCTATCTTAGTGCATTCTGAGAAGGAGGTGAACCGGCCAAGAATCAGACTGTCAGGCAATCCTTGGCAACGGGGAAGATCAAAGAAAAGAGGGAGAAATAATCCACATATTACTCAACACACTCATGGTCAATTACAAAAGAGGAACTTAATACTTGGCTTGCCTACCTGCAAAACTGGAAAACATAGCTCTTTCATGAGACCTGAAGACTACCAGATTCAATAATAAATGCGAGATATACAGTTTTAGCAAATGCAAACATTTTGCATGTCAGAGAAGAGAATATATTTTTTTTCCCATGGGACATTGAATTAGTTATTACATGCAATAAAAAAAGAGAATGGCAGAAAAGCTTTCCCTTGTCCTTTTAATAATAACAAACATTTACCGAGCACTTCCATGGTGCCAGGAGCTTAGCTAAAGCACTTTATGTACTTGGCTCACCGAACCCGCTCATCAACTCCACATGGTGGGTGCTATTATTATCCTTTTTTTCCCTAGTGTGAAAACTGAGGCATGGAGAAGCTAAATCACTTGTTTCAAGGTCTTACAAATAGGAACTTATAGAACCAGGATTTGACCTGGGCACCTGAGTTGCTTCTCACTTTTCTGTCTACTAGCTACTCTTCTTCAACTTTTAAATAAAAGTTAAAGTCTAATGCATACTAAAGACAATGTCATTGCGTTCAGTTACCTTCTCCAGCTACTGTCTCTTCATTTCTTAACCTAATGGCCAAAACTTTTGAAAAAGCAGGCATCTCTGTCTACATTGATTCACTTCGATTCATTCTAGGGTTGGCTCCTACCATACAATAAAAGTGCAGTAACTTCTCATTTGTAACCCTTGCAGACCACTCTACTACATTTGCCATGAATTGCCTTCCCTTTCTTCTGATCAGTATTTTCTATTTCCATTTTTGAAATCCTGAAACCAAGGAATCATCTTTGATAACTCTCTTTCCTTTCCACTTGCACCCATTCCCCACAAAATACAACCCATTCCAAGTCCTGTAGATTTATCTCCTTAAGAATTTCTCTAATACATTCACTTTTTCCCAAACTGATCCAAATCTTGCCTGTACTATTTCAGTAGTCTCTTGTCTAATAACAACCCCTACCTCTTTTAATCAATCCACTTCTTTGCAGCCAGAGTGATATTTTCAAAACTAAAACTTGCTCACATCACTTTCCTGATTAAAACCATTTATCGACCTCCAGTTGCTCTTGTGATAAAAACCAAAGTCCTTGTCATGGTGCACAGGGGCTGCTTAGGCGAAAACCTTCTAATTTCTTAAAACTCATCTTGTCTTCTTACTTCTCTTGCTTTCTGTGCTCCAGCCATAGTGATCTTCTAGTTTTTGGAAACTCTGTGCTCTGTCCTGCCAAAGAGACTTTGCACATGCTATTCCCTGCAGTTGGAATGTACTTCTCCCCTTTTCTTCTTTCCACTGAGTGAACTGTTACTCATTTATCAGCTTGCCAAGGTTTCCAAATTTGATAAGATCCTCCTTGTTTATTTGTTCACTTACTTTCTTGGGTCTCTTTGTCTTTCTTCCATAGCAGTTATCACACTTTCTAATTATACTTTTACTTTTTGAAACTGATTGATGCCTGTGTCTCTTCCTCTTCCAAATTGTATTATTTTATTTTGTGGTCGTAACAGAGTTTATGAGGAAGAAACAGCAGATAAACTCAGAAATGGAAGGGATTACAGAAGCATCCAATCCAACCCTAGTCTATTTCTCAATTCCTTTCTTTCGCACCTTGCAACAAGTTGTGGAGACCGTGTTTGAGCATTCCCAGTTTTCAAATGGCTTGCTCAGTGACACCTAAGCATTTGGTTTCCCTCACTGAGAGAAAATCCTTTCTTATATTGAGTCAAAATATTTTCCTATACATTAGGGGTAAACTTCATGAAACCAGGTACTACACCAACTTTTAGTGAACCTTATACTCACAACTTATAGTAAACTGCCTGATGCATAGTACAAATTCAATAAGTACACGTAAAATGAAAATACATGATTGAATGAATGAGTGAAAAAAGGTCACCAGCTTGCATTGGCATGCTTTCACATACATTGGCTCCTTTCAATAGAAGCATGAAGGTAGCACTGTTTATCTTCATTTTATAGATAAGGAAACTGAGACTTGGAGAGTGTAGTCAGCCATTATCTAAAGCCCCATAAGGCTAGAAAATATAAGAGCCAGGGCTGGAATCCTTTTTCCAGCTGTCCAATGTCTACTTATTTATCACACCACCATCATTTATCTGAGGGTGTCATCAAAGACTGCCCCAGCCACAGCAGTGCTGGGCTTCCAGGAAGAGCGATCTGCAGGCTCCATCCCTCTTGGAGCTTAACCCTGTTCACAGGGAGCTCTTCTTGGGTCATTAGGCAACTTCAGTCAACAGTGATGCTAAGGGCCTGGAGAGAATTCACAAACAACTCAACTCTCTCTCTCTTTCTATTTCTTCCTAATCTAAGAAGAAAAAAAAGTCATTCCAGATGTGTCTCACAATTCTCCAGGCATATGCAGTTGAAAGCAGCATGAGTTTGTACCATTACACAGATGGTCAGTCTGTGCAGTGCCTTCTCTGGGCGACAGACTTACATCATGCCTAGCATCTCTGAGCAAAAGGATTCCAGGCTATAAATTCATATCCTGAGAGAAGAGGAAGACCACAAAGAATGTGGATTCTCGTTGGATCATGTGTTTCTTTTCATTTTTAGCTTCATCTCCAAATTATCCCATTTAGGGGAACACTGTTAAATCCCAGGATCTGCTACCCACTCCAAAATCAACTTAGTTCAGAGAAGCATAACATATACAAAGGTAAAGAGAATATAATAATGAACTGCCATGTACCTATCATCTTCTAGTTTTAGTAGTCATTAATCATGCCAAACCTGTGTTACCTCCTCTCACTTCTGCTTCTACAATGACCTGGTAATTTTGAAGCACATCTCAAACATGAGATAATTTCATGTGTAAATGTTAAAGTCCTTATCTCTTAAAGATAAACACTCAAAAGATAACCTTAATACCCTATCCAGGATTCCCAAATGAACAATAATTTCTCTATATTATCAAACATCCCGTTATTGTTCATGTTTACCGAATTGTCTTATATCTTTGGTAGCTGTTTGCTTTTTCAAATCAGAAACGAAGTAAGATCCAAATGTTGTAGTTGGCTGATAAGCGAGTCTCTTCTAACCTATCCGTCTCTCTTTTTATTCCTTGGGATATTTTGTGGATAAAAACTGGGTTGTATGTGCTGCAGAGTTCCCCACAACCAGGATTTTGCTGATTGCATTCCCGTGGTATTATTTAATGTCCTCATCTGGCCTTGTATTTCTTGTAACTGTGTAGTTAGTTCTAGAGGCTCAATCAGGCTAGATTTTTTTTTTTTTTTTTTTTTTGGGCAATTCCCCACAGCCAGTATTGAAAAACCTGTAGACAAAGGTGGTCTATTCGAAAAACTTGAGCTTTTTACTCTAGTAGTTGAAAGGTTGTCTTTCATCTGGTCACATCTTTCATCAAGCCCTAGTTATTTCCTTTCTCCTATGTTAGTTACTTGTGGCAATGTTCTTTGAGCCTTAATTCCCTCACGTATGTTTACTAACTAGAGTTTACTAATAATTCCTAATATCTGAGAGTACTGTATTGCATGAGATGGGTATTAACATGTTTAGCTTTGTGCTGGTGCCTAATAAGTGCTGAGTAAAGACAAATTCTTACTTATCATATTTTTGCTACTTTCTGCTTTTCCTCTTGTTCCTCCTTCTCTACATTTCTTTTTTTTTTTTTTGTTTATCACAACAGTGCCTATGAGAAGAAAGGAATAGAAGGGATTATACAGGCATCTAGGCCGATCTTTATGTATTACTTGATTCTTTTCTCCTATATCCCACAAGAGCTTCTTTTTGAATTCTCCTGGAATGGTTTTCTGAGTGACCTACTAAGCATCCTGTTCCACCACTACTAGAACATCCTTCTTTATGTATGTATGTATTTTTTTGAGACCAGGTCTCACTCTGTCACCTGGTCTCAAAAAAATACATACATACATAAAGAGGCTGGAGTGCAGTGGCACAATCATTGCTCGCTGTAGGCTTGATCTCCCTGGCTCAAGCGATCGTCCAACCTCAGCCTCTCAAGTAGCTGGAACTATAGGCACATGCCACCATGCTTGGATAATTTTTGTATTTTTTGTAGAAATGGAGTTTTGCCATGTTTCCCAGGCTTGTCTTGAACTGCTGGGCTCAAGTAATCTGCTAGCCTTGACCTCCAAAAGTGCTGGGATTACAGGCATGTACTACCATGCCAAGCCCCTTCTTTATATTGAATCAAAGTATTTTTCTATACATTTCTTGTCCTTCTAGTTTCTAATTCTGTTTATTAACGCTGTACTGAGCAGGTTTTAACTATTGATTTACTAGACAGAGCATATATTTTGAAAGCGAGAGATGAGGGTTTATATACTACTTTTGTCTCAAAAAAAATACTGTATGCCTTTTGGGATGTTACTTAAATTCTTTTGTGTTACCATCAGCAAAATGAGATTAATAATATCTACCTTATAGAATTGTTTTGCAAAAGTTCATGTAAGGTGCTTAGCAACACTGCCTTGCACTAGAAAAAGCTCAATAAAAGTTAATCCTCTCTCCAATTCTAAGTGACAGTCTTTCAAGTATTTGAAGATATTTTAGGTCTCAGTTGATTTTTTTTCTTCTCTCCTGGAAATCATTCCCAGTTCCCTCAACAGTTTTTCATCACATGGGTCTGAATCTTGATGTAGACTCTGCCTTAGTCCATTTCTGCTGACAGAATACTTGAAACTGGGTAATTTATAAGGAAGTTTATTTTCTCATGGTTCTGGAGGCTGGGAAGTCCAAGATGAAGGTGCTGGCAGGATTGGTGTCTGGTGAGGGTTGCTCTCTGCTTCCAAGATGGCACCTTAGTACTGCAGGCTTGGGAGGAGAGGAACACTGTGTCCTTACATGGCAGAAAGGACTGAAAGGCAGGGCAAAAGAGCACTCACTTTAACCTTGAGCCCTTTTATAAAGATAATACTCCTATTTATAAGGGTGGAGCCCTCATGACTTAATAACCTCCCGGAGACCACTCCTCTTAATATTGTTGCATTGAGGATTGAGATTCAACATGAATTTTGGGGGAGATATCATGATTTAATCCACAGCCAACTCAGTCTTACCCAGGCCATACTGATTATAGGGCTCTGAAAGAACTCCAGTATGTCTAAGTACATCTTTTGTTTGTTTGTTTGTTTGTTTGTTTGTTTGTTTTGAGATGAAGTCTCACTCTGTTGCCCGGGCTGGAGTGTGCAGTCTCAGCTCACTGCAACCTCCACCTCCCAGGTTCAAATGATTTTCCTGCCTTAGCCTCTCAAGTAGCTGGGAGCTGGGATTACAGGTACCCACCACCACGTCTGGCTAATTTTTGTATTTTTAATAGAGATGGAGTTTCACCATGTTAGCCAGGCTAGTCTCGAACTCCTGACCTCAGGTGATCCACCTGCATCAGCCTCCCAAAGTGCTGGGATTACAGGCATGAGCCACTGCACCCACCAAGTTTAAGTGCATCTTAATGTGTGGTATGTGATTTATGAAGAAAAAAGTTAGAAAGCACAGAGACTATTACTGTTGCCTTAGAGTTAAAGATGGAAATCAAGTATCTTACTTCCAGACTTTTAGACTTCTCCTGGGTCACAGTAGCTTCTATATTTAGTGCCATACACATAGTAGGTATTTAAAACATAACTTTTGAGTAGCTGAAGGAGACAGAAGCTCAGAAGGAGAAATATCAGTATTACATAGCAGTGGGTTATGGAGCTAAGATTTAAACCCATGTTTGTCTGGTTCCATAGCTTGTGTTCTCAGCATGCAAAGAATAGAGCCTTTTTCATTACTGGCTTTTTCCACTACACTTTGGCATGGGCAAGCCTGTTCTATCATCAGATAGGCTTTCTTGGATTCTAGAGTTTCTTCTATCATTTACCACTTCATCTTTCTTTGACAATAAAACTTGTTGCTCCGTTCTCACTTCTTATTTCTTGGCCCCTTGGAAACTGGCTTCTGCTCTACCATCTAATCAAAGTTTTTGTCTCAAAACTCAATAAAAACCATCTATTAGCTCAATTCAAAGCCCTTTTCTTAATGCTATTTCAGAGATCATACATCCACAATCAAAGGAGCTTGAACTTGGCTTCTTCAACTTTAGCTTGCTCAACCTGGATCTTTTTCAGAAATTATTGCTTGTCTTCCAAAAATCAGAGGGAACACCGGGCAACTGAAGCATAACATAGCAGGTGCTTGAGGTAGTGTAGTATATGTTAGTGAAGCTCTTCTCATCCCTCTACAGTGTTTCCCTGGTGATTGTTTCTCATATGTGCAGGTACTCATTTTGAATAGAGCTGGAGATATATAGATATAGATAACATATAGGTATATAGATATTGGTATAAATATAGATAGATTTGCTTATTTTTATGTGTCAGGAGAGCATTAATTACATTCAAGGCAAACAGACTTACCAGTGAGATTTTGATATTTTAGAGGTTTTAGTGAGATATCATAGAGGGAACCATAGTTTTAACAGTCAACCAGATTTACGTTTAAATTTCTTATTTCATGCTTACCTGTTGGATGGCATTGTACATTCAACTTAGCTTACTTGAGCTCCATTTTCTTAGATGTAAGATGGGAGTAATATGAGCACCTACTTTATAGGGTGGCTCTGAATGTTATGTAAGATGACGGATGTAAAGAAAAGGCAGTACATGAATCAGATAGACTTAGGTTTAAACTCCCATTTTGCATGTACTATGGAGATATAATTTAATTACTCATAACCTCAATGGAGGTAATAATAGTATTTAACTGTTAAATAAGACTATGCATGTAAAGCACTTAGCAATAGCTAGTATAATTAAACACTTGATCAATATTAGTTGTAGCTTCTTCTTACTTCCTTTTGTTCTTCTTAGTCTTCCCCCACTTCTCTCTCTTTTTCTCCCACTATCCTCTTCTCTTGCTTCTTATTAAAGCATCCAGCACAGAGTAGGCATATAACAAACAGTAATTGTCTTACCCTTAGAGATCCACTGATTCAAAAATCAAAAGGGCAATCAGTTCACAGAGACAAGGAAAGTTGTACTTCCCCAAAGGCAAAGATAATATCTCTGATAGATTGTTCCAGTGCTGTATTGTTTTTTCAATAGAAAATATTACAAAGAATAAAAATAATTCCGAGTGAGTGTAGATGTGCCCAGAGTCTCATTTGTCTGTAATTAAACTGTTAAAAAATTATTTTGCTTATTAAGTTACTTTCTTTCATCTAGAGACTATCCAAGTTCAGGGCCTAGTCAATATTTGTTTAATTATCAAATATATGTGGATTTTGGTATAGATCTGACATTATTTTAGGCACTTTATACATGATCCTTGTACATTTCTAAATGAGGTAGATCTTAGTGTGTACCCATTTTATACAGGCAGAAAGTAAAGCATAGAGAATTGAAGACAATTCTATCGGTTTGCTTAGTGATAGCACTGGGATTTGAACCCAGGAGTCTGGTTCCAGTGACCATGCTCCTAACCTCAATGTTCTGCCATCCTTCCATCATGTGTAACATCCTTTCCTGGGTTAAATGATCTAGACTTTTCAGAATCTCATTTGCCATGATAGAAATATGACTACATTAAAGCTGATAAGAATCTACCACTTCCAAGCTTCCTCAGCCAAATGTAAAAGGCTCCCTATCAAAGGCCAAGGTAAACTCAGAATGGGTCTAGCTAGACTAAGCATGTCCCCTCCTGTCCTGTGACCTTTATTTTCCTGCCCCCACTCATAGTCCCATAGAAGCCCCACCAGCAGGAGAGGCTTCCTCCCTCAGATGCCTCCTTAGGGACAATGGGCGTACTGGAAAAATGAAATCATCAGTGGCCACAGAAGAGAAATTGTGTAATTCTTTACTTAGGAACTTGCCATTAACTTAAGCTAGCATTTAGAGATGCAAACTCCACAATCTTGGACAAATCCTTCACTTGAAACTTTCCCACCCGCCTCTCATCTCCAGATGTTCTCACCACAGGAAAGAGGAGTTAACTATCTATCAAAGGACAGCAGGCTTAGAAGACAGGTCTTGTCTCTTGGGTGGGACTGGAATCCTCAGCTAAAGGTTTCCCTTAGGAAAAGTATGTGAGTTCCAGCCAGGTTTCCCCTTCCAGGACTGGGCAGTCCAGGAGCAACGCCTTTGTAGGACACAGGCTGAAAAGGGGAACCATCCTCTGAAGAACTTAAATTTGTGTAAGACTAACAAACCCTTGACAGTTCAAGGTCACAGAGCAAGATGCCTTGGGAAGATGACTCATGATTAGATGGATGAGGCTACTGATATGGCTGTGTCTTCTCCCTGGAGTTATAACCAATGTTTCCTATTGCTCATAATTGGTCTGCTATTCATCACTTTCACAATTGCTCTCAGCTCTGTGACAGGCAGGACAAATGATTTGGAGATAGTTTAGAACAGTGTAAGCACAATCTATTGCCCCAATGACTGAGCAGGTCTACTAAGATCACATAGATCACACACTCAAATAGCTCCCTGTCTTCTTTCCTCAGACTTTATTACTCATTCATGCAATAGTCATTCATGCAACAAACTTTTATGGAGTACCTACTTTGGGACATGCCTTGTGTGAGGAATTTCTGATAAAATAAGGCAAACAACTCATAGTCCGGTAGGGAGGATGGACATATAGATAAATAATTTCATAAAATGTGGTAAGTTCACTAAGAGATGTGTTGTCAAAGGTACAGTAAGGGCTTTCAATTCTGCTGGGAAATCAAGGAAGGGTTTTCAAAGAAGGCTGAAGTTGTAGTGGTTCTTAAAGAATGAGTATGATTTGATTAAAGATAGAATAAAGGCGTTATAGGCTGGGGGAACCCATGTACAAAGATACAGTGACATAAAAGTTTCTTGCCTCCCTGGTCCATGACAAAGAGTTCAATGTAGCTGGTATGTAAGACTGGGACAGACTATGGTGGTGGGATATGAAGCTAGAGAGGTTGTTTGACATCACTTTGTGAAGGGCTGTGTGTGCCAGGCTAAGAAAAATGGTTATATTTTTCTTAGTCAAAACTCTTTTTAATTGTTTTATTGTTTTTCTTTTTAGAAATATAGAATAGAAATGAGGTCTCGCTATATTGTCCAGGCTGGTCTCAAATTCCTGGCCTCAAGCAATCCTCTTAAAGTGCTGAGATTATAGGTCTTTTTAAAATTATTATTGATAGATAATAGTTGTACATATTTTGAGGGTACATGTGATATTTTCTCTCTCTCTTCCTTTCCTTTCCTTTCCTTTCCTTTCCTTTCCTTTCTTTTCTTTTCCTTTCCTTTCCTCTCCTTTCTCCTCCTTTCCTCTCCTTTCTTCTCCTTTCCTCTCCTTTCCTCTCCTTTCCTCTCCTTTCCTCTCCTTTCCTCTCCTTTCCTTCCCTTCCTCCTTTCTTTCTTTCTCTCTCTCTCCTTCCTTCCTTCCTTCCTTCCTTCCTTCCTTCCTTCCTTCCTTCCTTCCTTCCTTCCTTCCTTCCTTCCTTCGACTCTCCTGCCTCAGCCTCTTGAGTAGCTGGGTCTACAGGTGCATGCAACCACACCCAGCTAGTTTTTGTATTTTCAGTAGAGACGGAGTTTCACTATGTTGGCCAGGATGGTCTCAATCCTTGACCTCATGATCCGCCTACCTCGGCATCCCAAAGTGTTGGGATTACAGGCATGAGACACCGCACCTGGCCTACATGTGATATTTTGATACATGCATACAATGTATAATGATCAAATCAGGGTAACTGGGATATCCATCATCCAAAACATTTATCTTTTTTCCTTTTTTACATTGGGAACATTCTAATTCTTCTCTTCCAGCTATTTTGAATGCATTATTGTTAACTATAGTCATGCTACTGTACTATTGAACAGCAGATCTTATTCATTCTACCTAACCATGTTTTTGTATCTGTTAACCAGCCTCTTTTCATCCTGCTTTCTCTCTTACCCTTCCTATGCTCTGATAACTACCAATCAACCCTCCATCTCCATGAGATCCACTTTTTCAGCTTCCACATATGAATGAAAACAAGTAGTATTTTTCTTTCTGTACCTGGCTTATATCATATACATAATTATCTCCAGTTCTATTCCTATTGCTGTAAATGACAGAATTTTATTTTTTATGGTTGAATAATGCTCTGTTGTATATATACATCACATTTTCTTTATCCATGCATTTATTGATGGACACTTAAGTTGAGTCCATATCTTGGTTATTGTTAACAGCATTGCAATAAACACGACACAGGCTAAAAGAGCAGATATCTCTTTAAGATACTGATTTTATTTCCTTTGGATATATACCCAGTGTGAGATTATTGGATCATATAGTAGTTTCATTTTTAAGTTTTACAGGAATTCTCATACTATTTTCTATAGTAGCTATACTAATTTATATTTCCACCAACAGTATATAAGAGTTCCCCTTTCTGACCATTTATGCCCGCATTTGTTACTTTTTGTCTTTTTCATAATAACTATCCAAATTGGAGGGAGATGATATCTCATTGTGGTTTTGATTTGCATTTCCCTGATAATTAGTGAGGTCAAGCATTTTTTTCATATACTTGGCCACTTTTATATTTTTTTTGAGGACTGTCTATTCAGCTCTCTTGCCCATTTTTAAATTGAATTATATGTTTTCTGTTTTGGGTTTTTTTTTTCTCTTATATATTCTGGATATTAACCCTTTGTCAGAGCCATAACTTGCAAGTATTTTCTCTCATTCTGTGGATTGTCTTTTCACTCAATTGACTGTTTCCTTTGCAGTCAACAAAGGATGATTTTTAATTTGATGTAATCCTATTTGTCTATTTTTGCTTTTATTGCCTGTGCTTTTGAGGTCTTATTCATAAAACTATTGCCCAGACCAACATGAATCTATTTTTTTTATTAAGTCCTTATTTGGTTGTGGCAAATAAGGACTTGGGACTGACCAGGGCAAGGTTAACTGGTCCCCCTCACTCCTCCTAAGAATATGTCATGTGCCACCCGCCTTTAGTATTTAGGAAAAATGACCAGTTTGGAGAAAAGGATTCAGTCTTTAAGTTGAGACCTGTGTTTGAGTCCTAATTCCTCGATTCGTGACATTGATGAAGTCACCTGATCACAGGAGCATCAAACTTTAAAAAATTTCACTTTTTCAAGCGTTGCATGGAATCAATACAACCTAATATATAGGCTGTTTGTGGGGATGAAAGTGACCCGTGGTGGTTAAGCATTTAGGCTTTGGAATTTGAGAAACGTGGGTCTGAGTTACGTAACTTAGGAAAGGAACCCAAACTCTCTGGGGCCTCAGTCTCCTCCTCTATATAGTGACACCAATAGGAGTATCAAATTCATGGTGTTGCTGTATAAATTAAATGAATCCCTGCAGTCCGTTCTCACTGAGCACTGTGTTTGGAATAGAAAAGTGTTCAAAAAATGCTCACTGTTATTTTTAATGCATTAAAACCTAGTACTTCATCTTCTGTGTGAGATGGATGGGAGCTGAAATGACAAGACTAACTGACAAGACGGGACTAACTGACAAGAAAAATTACTCCTTGCCTGAGGATCATATAATCCTATCATCTTGTCTGTGTACGTCTTGAGAAACAGACAGCTGACAGAGCCCTGTGCACAAGCATCTCAGTGGGTTGTATATTTATTTCTCTAATATTTTTTCATTAGTGGAGGTAAGTGTGGCAATAGGGGGGTTTGCCTGGCTCTAAATGTCTTCTTCCTGTCACCCAGATTAAGGAGCTGTTCTGTCGGGCTCTCATCATTCAGAGGAGAATGGTTTGAAAAGTGAAGCTTATCCTGACGGGGGAAATTAGGTGTCGTTTCTGTGATTTATAGAGCCATAGATTGAGCTGCACAATTTCTTATATAGGAAATGGGTCCCTGCCAGTTAGTATTTATTCACTCTATGGGGGGATCTGAGGCCGAAAATAAGAGATGGGTTGAAGAAGGTCAGGGGGCACTGCTTGGGATTTGAAGTTGAGTCCAAAGTAGACCCTCTGCCCTACTGTGTTGTCTGGTTGACCTTGGTCCAGCATCTTCTCTGACCTTTCACTTGCTCATCTGTAAGAATTACTGGAAACAGGCCGGGTGCAGTGGCTCATGCCTGGAATCCCAGCACTTTGGGAGACTGAGGCAGGCGGATCATGAGGTCAGAAGCTTGAGACCATCCTGGCTAACATGGTGAAACCCTGTCTGTACTAAAAATACAAAAGATTAGCCGGACATGGTGGTGGGCGCCTGTAGTCCCAGCTACTCCTGAGGCTGAGGCAGAGACAGGAGAAGGGCGTGAACCCAGGAGGCAGAGTATGCAGCGAGCCAAGATTGTGCCACTGCTCTCCAGCCTGGGCGACAGAGTGAGACTCTGTCTCAAAAAAAAAAAAAAAAAAAAAAAAAAGAATTACTGGGAACAGTAAAAGCTGCTGCCTCCGCAAGTTGTTGGGAGGATAATAGGAGCTAACAGGGAGATGCCCTAGCAGTAGGCACAGAATAAAGAGATGCTTAATAGGTGTCTGTTCTCTTTATCCCACTCCTCTCTTTCTTCAAAAACTGTTAATGGTATGCTTGTCATCTGTGTGACCTCTGCAGAGAGGATGCCAACTGGCAGGAAGTCAAATAGACTTTCTCTAGAGCAGTTTTATGTTCTCAGCTAAAGTGAGCAGAGAATTCCCATATACCCTCTACCCCATATACACATAGCCTCCCGCACTATTAACATCTCCACCAGAGTGGTACATTTGCCACAGTCAATGAACCTGCATTGACACATAATTAGTACCCAAAGTCCATAGTTTATGAGAGGGTTCCCTGTTGAGGTTGTACTTTCTATGGGTTTTTACAGATGTATAATTCCATGTATACACCAGTATAGTATCACACAAAGTATTTTCACTGCCCTGTAAATCCTTTGTGCTCTGCTTATTCATCCTTCACTTCTCCCTAACCTCTGGAAACCATGGATCCTTTTACTGTCTCCATAGTTTAGCCTGCTTACAGTCAATTCTAGTCAGTGTATCTAGGATGGGAAGTTCTAAAAGGGATGGGGAAATTATGACAAGCTTTGAGAAACAGCTAAATCTTAACATAAGTGAGAAAGTGATCGGAAATAGCAATGCTGTGATTTGAATGTCCAACTTGAAGAAACTAACAGGTGACAGTAAGACCCAAGGAGGGGAAGAGACTTACTGAGGTCACACAGTAAATTAGAAAATGTTAGCGTTCTCTTGGATTCTCTTATCTATGTCTCCTTACTCTTTTCATGCTCTGTACTTTTTCTGTGTGATTTCATTCACACTTATGGCTTCTATTACATTGAACTATATGATATTGCTGACATTTGACTTACAAAATTGCAGCTTCATATGATATTTTCATTGGTCCATTCTCATTTGTACAGTGAAAAATCCCAAGATATGCTAAAGGTGGGTGGACTCAGGGGTGTGAATAACATTTTAAATAAATGGATTGTCTTTTATATGGAGACTTGATATTTCAAAGCATAGATTTCCTGGTTTAAGCCAAATGTCCAGAATTCAAAGCCTGGCTCTACCACTTAGCAGCTATGTGACCTTGGAAACAAATGCAGATTGGACATAATGACTACACCTAGCTCACAGGTTGTTGGGAAAAGTTAATGAGTTAATATGTCTAAAGTACTTAGGGTGTTGTGAGGAGTAATACATAAAAAGAACTTAGAACAGTGCCTGGCTTGTAGTAAGTACTCAATAAATAGCATGTAATTATTAATATTCTCTGCTGCAGTGAGAACATTGCTTATGGTTGTAGTGGCTGACAGCATGGGCTTCAGGATTAGATGGCTTGAGTTCAAGTCCTGGTTCTACTACATTTTAGAGGGTGACCTTGAACAGGCTATTTTAACCTTCAGACCTCAGTTTCCTAATCTATAAAATGGGGCTAGGAACAGCAAAACTACTACATAAGGCTATTGACATGATTAAATGATATAATGTATATTAAAGTGCTTACCACCCTCTCAGTAAATGCTGTTGTTATGCTTGCTTTCTACTAAAATGACAGAAGTTGGTGGTTTGAACCCAGGACCAAATGTAGGCAACTTGGTGTAGTGAATGTTTCTCTTCTTTGGGCCTCCTAGTCTGTGCAGAGTTGTAAGGACCAGCTTCATGTCTCAGGACCCTTCTAGATCTGAAATGCCAAGAATCAGTGCCAGTGAATATGCTTGTATGCACTTCAGAGCCCTCTAGCTTCTGGGATATATATGTAGTTTAAGGGTTCTACTTCCCATTGCTTGGCTACTCCCTAGTTTCTCCCTTTTCCAAGCAATTTTTGACATGACTCACCTCACTTGACTTCCTGTTTTGTTTGGGAATAAGAAGATTTAAGTCAACTAACACTACCTACTTTTCTCCCTTTATGTGTTTTTACCCATGCTACTTAATTATACATTCATTGATTTGCAAAAGAACAACCAATTAATTGCCTTCTCACTGTCAGGACAGATGGGCAGGTCTTGTTTCATTCCTAAGGAGTGGGTCCTCCAGCCCCTGTACCCTATCTCCTATGGCTACCAGGGAAATGGGTAACTGGAATCTTCTGCAGCCATTATGAGGAGATATGCTGATGACGGATGGCAAATGGCCCAGGTAGATCCTATCCAGAGTTCCAGGCTGGGCTAGAAACCTCTATTTCTGCTTTTTTTTTTGCAGACACTGCTATGATAACCTCTTCAATCCTTCCCATGTTCATCAATTCCGTCCTGATCAACTACACAATATGTGTTTCCCTATAAAGCTGGGATGTCAACCACTGTCTCTTCACCTCCCATCTCTCTAGGCCCTAGAAGCTTCTTATTTTATATCTTCAAAAACTTCTGGGCAAAAAAGCTATCAACCCCACTCTCCTCCAAGCTGTGATCACAAGTGTCTCCAAAAGGGACTCTGCCTCCATAGTCCACCCCAATCTCCTTTCAATGGCATCAAGGTAATTTAGGCTTTTTATGGTGACCAAAAGAGATTCATTTCTGTCATCTCTTTTGTTAGAAGAACACAATAATATCAAGTGCACAAGTTTAATCCTTGGCAGAACATCCTATTTTATATTTAAAACATATTTAAATATGGTATGTTTATAACGTATTTAAAACATATTTTGGGTGCCCTATGTGTTCACTCTTTTTCTTGAAGGTAGGGACACAGAGATGAATCAAATTTATGACCTTGTCTGGGTGCAGTGACTTATGCCTATAATCCCAGCACTTTGAGAGGCTGAGGCAGGCAGATCCCTTAAGATCAGGATTTTGAGACCAGCCCGGCCAACATGATGAAAACCTGTCTCTACTAAAAAAAACAAACAAACAAACAAACAAAAACAAAACAAAACAAAACAAAACTAACCAGGCATGGTGGTGCATGCCTGCTGTCCCAGCTACTCAGGAGGCTGAGGCAGGAGAATCTCTTGAACCCAGGAGGCAGAGATTGCAGTGAGCCAATATCATGCCACTGTACTCCAGCCTGGGCAACAGAGGGAGACTCTGTCTCAAAAAAACAAAAAACACAAATTTATGACTTTACCATGGAGAAGTTCACAGTTTGATAGGCGATAAGGACACACAAATAAGCAAGTTTCAAGCAAATATGAAATTTGTAAAAATTGAATAAGAGGAGAGAGGGACAAAATCTCTCAAGGTGTGACAGGGTCCACACCTCCTTCCTAGAGTTCAGTAAGGAGGAAGAAGTGGGAAAAGGGCACTTCAGACCAAAGGCACAGCATGAGAAAAGGCTTGTGGGTATGAAATAGTGCATGCACTACTGTAAGAAGTTGGCATGGGCTAGATCACAGAGAGGGGTGCAAGGGGGTTGAGATGGGAGGAGAGTCATCAGCTGAAGAACAAAGGAGGTTGAATCAGTGGAGGCTTTAACCAGAAAGTGTGGAACATTCAAAAGGCTCTGAGTGAGAGGATAGAATAAGTTGTGATGTTTTAGAAAGTTGTGAGAGGACATGCTGGAGAAGGCAACATGAGAGTGGGGAGACTAGTTCAAAGGCCATGGCAAGTGCCTATAGAATGGGCAGCACCAGGGAGACAGTGGTGGGGCCAGAGTGGGGAGGGTTTTTTTCTTCCAAGACAGAGTCTTGCCCTGTCACCTAGGCTGGAGTACAGTGGCACAATCTCAGCTCACTGCAATCTCCGCCTCCTGGGTTCAAGCAATTCTTCCTCAGCCTCTCGAGTAGCTGGGATTACAGGCACCCACCACCACGCCTGACTAATTTTTGTGTTTTTAGTAGAGATGGGGTTTCACCATGTTGGCCAGGCTGGTCTCGAACTCCTGACCTCATGATCCACCCACCTCGGCCTTCCAAAGTGCTGGGATTACGGGTGTGAGCCACTGCGCCCAGTCGGGAGGTTGATTTTGAGAAGCCTTATAAGGTTGACCACCACTTTTTGACTGGAACCACCAAACTGACATGGGAGATACAAGTAATCCTGGGGAGAAGAGGATCACAAACATACACACACATTTTCTTTGCTTTTATCATTTATTTGGTTTGTTTTATTCAGCATTCCATGTGAACTTTTAATTAAACAAACATTGACTGCCTTATGTTAAATGCTAGATACTGTGTTTGGCCCTAAGATGTAGCCAGTTGGTAAAAAGATAATAGATTGTTTTTTTCTCTAGAAAGCCTTTCCCCACCTCATTTGTTGTGGGTTAAGCAGTCATGTGACCAAGTTTGTTAATACTGTGGAGATGAAATCCATTAGGCATTAGTAAGGACTTCAGAGCATCTTTTTGGAGTCATACAGACCAGAACCATCTTAGTATCAAAAATAACTGACTTGGTATTAGCACATGAGAATACTTTTTTAGTGTAAAAATTACAGTCATTTGAAGTATAGAATGTGGAATTTAATTCATGGGCTTAGTGACATTCTGTGTAGATGTTTCTAAATATCTTAAGTACAGGGTGTTTACCTAAAGTTTAAGATTCCTAAGACATTGTCATGTTTTAGAGCTAGAAGAGCCCCCTTCCTTCTGTATTCTCATAGCCTTCTGTGTGTATTACTTCATAACATTTGTACTATAGTAATTATAATTGTTTGTGTGTGTATCTTTGCTAATAAATTGCAGATCCTTTGAAATTAGTGACTTGGTCTTGTTAATCCCCTTTCTTACTTTCTGGAAGGCATAAGGTATGTAGTAGGAAGTTCACTGAATGTGTACTGAACTTAAACCTTAGAAAACATATCTTCTATCCCCTCATTTGTAGATAGGGAAATTGAGGTTAAGAATGAGGAATCTTTTATGCAAGTTCAAAAAGGAAAGTAACAAGAGAGTCAGAAATACATCCTAGTTTTTTTGATTGCTTAATATTTTTGTGGCTGTTTTCTCCTCTTGCCCAGCTTGGTTTCCTAGCTAATTAGCCAGAAGTTGGAAGCATTTACAAGTTGTGGAAATGCAAACCTTCTTCGTTATGAAAACCAATGGCCATGCAAATATAGCCATTAAGTACAGAATGTGTTTCTTAGGTCCCTCCACTTATTCAAAAGCTAGGAGTCAACAATGCCTCCAGTGTAAGGTTTCGTTTTCTCTCACACACACAGAGACACATACGCATGCAGACAACACACGCACACACATAAGCACATGACCCAAGCAGAGCAGCCGAACAGGAAATTTTGGATGAAATATTGGCATTTATTGTTCCTATGTGACCTACTAAGGTCAAGGGTACAAGGATTCAAATGGGCTTTAGTTCAAGTCCCTCCCTGTCCGTCCATGCTTTTCTGTAAGTGGGTATTGAGCATCCATCTCAATGGGTAATTTTGAGCACTCAACGGAGGGATAGAGTAGTTTCATCGTAAAGTTGTTCTATCACCTTGGTCCAGCCAGCTAGCATCTCTGGGTCACTGTATCTGCATCTGTAAAATGGATTAGGTTAGATGATTTACAGAGTCCTGTGAAGTTGGAACATTCTATGATTTTCCTCCCCCGGGATCTAATTGGACTCTGGATGGAGTGTTGCAAGGACGGAAGAGGTGAGGAAAGAGTGATCCTGCATTGACCCAGTGCTGGCTTCTGCAGCCTTACGAGGACTCCCCGTTTGATGCTGGTCTTTTATCAGGGTGTGTTTGTGTTCTAACCAGTATTTGCCTGGCCATTGCACCAGTCCCCATTCTGTTCCTCAGGGTTTTGGGAAAGAGCCAGTGGATGTGGATTCTTACAGGCAGGATTTCTTCCCAAAAAGAAATCCACTGCCTGGATGGTGAAACTTTGTGAAACTTTGTGAAACTCACAAAGTCCAGAGAGATTTCCTGTTTTGTTTTCCACAAGCTCAAGTTCCTATTTATTATAAAAACCAAACACATACACACACACACACACACACACACACAGTATGCTCTCTCTCTTCCCATTGCTGGGGTCCAGTGCAACCTTCCCATCTGTGTCACTTTCACCCACGGCCCTGGTTTTCACCGTTATGGTAATTAAGCCTTCAGTGCTGGCTGGAGATGTTACAGAATTTTAAGCCATCAGTAGTTAAGCACATTAATTTTACTAAGGGGAAACCTGCAAAGGGAGCGAGAAAAGGTCTAACAGTCAGCATGACCTCATGCAGTCGCATCTGGTTTCTGTTCTCATGTGAGTGCCTCCTTCTGGTGCTGGCTAGAGAAGGGACATTTGTTCTCAGCATAGGTTCTGGCACCTAGTAGGAACAGTTCTCTTACTGTGTGACACACCCCGGCCCGGGCACTTTATATGCAAATCGTTTATGAAATATGCTTACACTAAAAACATGTTGCCTAGAATTTGAATTTAACTGAGCACGCTGTGTTTTAATTTACTGAATCTGGCAACCCTACTTGGGATTAATCCCATGGCTCAGAATTGTTGAACAGAAAAGACCTGCACTTGGGAGTCACAGAAATCTGGGTTGGGATTCTGTTTCCACCATTTACTTGCTGTGTGATCTTGAGAAAATTGCTTGACTGCTCTGATTCCTAGTTTTCTTATATATAAATGAGAATCGTAACATCTGTGTCTCAGGACTATTGTGATTATTACATTTTAATACACTTAAAGTACCATGTACTGTGCCGTTTAGTGTTTCATGAACATTAGCTTTTATTATAATTGTTTTTTATTTCTTTGGGTCATGACACTTAACTCAGGTGAAATTTGATCATTCATTCATTCATCCCTAGGAAATGACATGGATAAGAATGTGTGGCAGGAATAATTGGAGAGTTTTTGTCAACTTCCAGGAGAAATGAGATGGAAGCTTACACAGGAACACTCTTGATAGACACCGTCTACTTCTAGATCTGTGTTCTGGATCACTCAGAAGGGAGACCCCAGACCCACTTTATACAAACATGTTCTACTTGAGTCTTTTAGACAATGCAGAATGAAAAAAGTGATATCTTGGTAATCAAGTGCCCTTAGTGGTGTGCAACTTTTATTTAAAAGCATATCAAAAGTAAAAAATATGAAAGAAATGAAAAATAAGGCCATCATACAGAGCAGGCAAAGCACAAAGGAATAAGAGATCAACATTCTCTGAAAGTCTTACGTTTTAAAGACAGCTGTCATTCATTCAGAATCTGCAATGCGTTGAAATGTCAGTGTTAGCATCAAGCACACGCTGAAGTTATCTTCCACATCAGAGCCCAAGGGAGGGGAACAAAGTAGAAGGTAAAACTTGAGTCCTGTCCTGTGCTAAACTGAAAAAGTGCCTTCCAAGTTCTTTACTGCCAAATATTAACGATCTATTTTTCAATGTGCATTCATGTATTTACTAACTGTTGACTGAACAACTGTGCTAGGTCCCACAAGAATATTCATGTGACTAAGGCCTGGCCCTTGCCCTTGGTGGGACCAGTGTTTATTGGTGAGACAGGCAAGGAAATGTGTTGGTAGGTATGGTCTAGTGTGTTACGGTATCCAGAAGAGAAGCATGGTTCTAGACTTAAGAAAGTTATGGTGGGCTTCCCAGAGAAAAGAATGTTTCCTATTTGAGACCAAAAGAGTAAACTGGAGTGCAGAGAGGGGAATATTCCAGGCATAGAATGGAGTGTGTGTGTGTGTGTGTGTGTGTGCGCGCGCGTGTATGTGTATGTGTTTTAAAAAGACTATGAAGCACGTTCAAATTAAATAGAACATTGATTATCATTTAGAGCAAAGGTCAGCAAACTGTGGCCCTCAGACCTAATCTAGCCTACTACTTGTCTTTGTAAATAAAGTTTTATAGGAATACAACCATGCCAATTCATGTAAAGTATCATCTATGCCACTTTCATGCTACAAAGGCAGTGTTAAGTAATTGTGGAAGAGTCTACCTTGTCCCGAAGCCAGAAATGCTTACTCTCTGGCCCTTTACAGAAACTGTTTTCTGGCTCCTGATTTAGAGCACATTTTACATAAACAGGAATTCACTGTTGGTGGAAATGATGTGGGTGCACGAGAACGGATGATACTGTGCAAAGAAGGTCAGGAGAGTGGTGAGAGATGAAAAGGTGGCCAGGGGTGAGAACAAGGCATTTAGATTTTTATCCTGAAGACTGTGGGAAACCTTTGAAGGTT
This sequence comes from Macaca mulatta, assembly GCF_049350105.2. Taxonomy (NCBI): domain Eukaryota; kingdom Metazoa; phylum Chordata; class Mammalia; order Primates; family Cercopithecidae; genus Macaca; species Macaca mulatta. Next base: position 41,669,935 of record NC_133420.1, read on the forward strand.
TTTAAGCAGGGCAATGAGATGGTCAGACTTCTATAAAAGGCAGTGCAGCAAGGTGTTTAATAAGAGGGCAGGCTTTGGAGGCAGATTACCTTGGATTGGATCCTAGCTCTGTCACTTACTATCGTAAACCTCAGTCAAGTTATTTACTTTCTGTGTGCTTCAGTTTTCCAATTTGTAAAATGGGAAATTATAATAATAGTATCTATTGTATGAGGTTGTTGTGAAGATTAAGTAAGTTAACACAGGTGGAGTGCCGAGCCCAGGGGACACTATCAATGGATATAGTTTTTATTGTTTCTCAATGATCCTTCTGGCTCCTGGGGAGGGGATGGCCCAGGATGGGAGAACCTGATAGTAGAGTGCAAGGGATTTAGGGAATAGGTGGGGTCTTGTGCTTAAAGGGGCTGCTCTAAAGCCCTCGATGGCTCACATCATGGCCATCAGCACGTTTTCTCTTGATCTCTCCCCTATTGTCTTCATTGTCTACTCTGTCCTCCTTTTTTTCCAGGCCTTCAAGAGTGCACTGATGAGTTCTTACTGGTGCTCAGGGAAAGGAGATGTGATCGATGACTGGTGCAGGTGTGACCTCAGCGCCTTTGATGCCAGTGGGCTCCCCAACTGCAGCCCCCTTCCGCAGCCGGTGTACGTATGTATGGCCCCTTTTCCTTTGGCCGTCCCTTTTCATGGACTCACACTCCTGTCCTGCCGGCCCATGCCATGACTTGCTTTTGCTCCCAAGGTGCCTAACAAGATCCCCAAAGACCCTGGAGGCTACCTCCTTTTTTAGGAAAGAAGGGAGCTTTGGCAGAACAGAATTGTGGCACAGGAGCGGACACTGATACTGCAGTGTGTGCTTGTTTTAAATGATGCCACTCAGTTCATCATTTCTTCCTTCAGGCAACCATTCAGCAAAAGCTTGTAGGCAGCCGACTACTTTGTCAGGTCTTGTGTTAGATAATGGGGCTACTGAGGTTAAAAAACAACAAAACAAAACTGGAGAACCTCTTCTGCGAAACAAGATCGGCACAGTCCATGTACTTAGGGAACGGACAATTTAACGGAGGAGATAGATGCCAAAACAAAAACAGGAAAATACAATTTAAAAGTTTAAATAAGGGCTCAGCACCATGGCTCATGCCTGTAATCCCAGCACTTTAGGAAGCTGAGGTGGGAGGATCTCTTGAGGCCAGGAGTTGAGACCAGCTTGGGCAACATAGTGAGACCTCGTCTCTACAAAAAAAAAAAAAAAAAAAAAAAAAAAAAATAGCCCGTGTGGTGGCACATGCCTGTAGTCCCAGTGACTATGGAGGCTGAGGTGGGAGGGTCACTTGAGGCCAGGAATTCAAGGCTGCAGTGATCCAAGTTTTCACTACTGCACTCCAGCCCGAGTGACAGAGTGAGACCCTGTCTCAACAGCAAAATCATTTTAATAAGAAAAATATGAAAAATAAACAAAGACATGCTATTAGGGGGAATAATGGGGAGATGTTTTAGTTGGAAGAGAGAGGGAATAGTCCGGGAAAGCTCTCTGAAGAGACCTAAATTAGGGTAGACACCAGCCAGGCAACAAGTGATGAGACTCATGTCTCAGGCAGAAGGAACACCATATGTGAAGGGCCAGACACTGGAAATTCACCATCTGAGGAAGTAAAGGAAGGTCATTGTGGTTGCAGGCATGTGATGAAGAGGGAGAAGTGGTATGAGAAGCATAAGAGAGGGGCAGGAACCAATACTGGAAAATAAAGTCCCATAATCGACCTCTGTGGGTGAGAAGAATCACGTTATGAGATGGTCTTTGAAGAGACAGTGTGGTATTGTTGAAAAAAGGAATCTGGGATAAGGATAAGCAAAGTCACCATCATGGTCCTGTCCTCAGCTTGTTGTGTGACCTTGTGCAAACTGTTTCCTTTTTTTGAGCCTTTCCCCATTTTGTGAAATGAGGGAATTAAACTTCATCGTCTCTAAGGACCATTCTAGTTCTAACCTTTCATCATTCTATTTTTTTTTCTTGCTTTGCAAAAAGATTTACTCCAGGAGTTTTACTCCTTTCAATAGTGTATTTACTTAAGGATATTAAAAAGTTAGCTAATACATTGTGGGTATTAAAGAGAATGGCAGAAAAGTGGAAAGTTCCTTTGTTTGAAGGCACTGCCAATTTAATTGAAAGTGAAGCATCATTGAGAATACAGTATAAATATATGGACAACTGATAAACTGACATTGAGCACATATCGTGTGCATGGATTAATTTATGAAATTCTACATTGCTCTTGAAAGGTGGCTCCTTGTCTTCCCATTTTATGGATGAGAAACAGAGGCCATGAGAGGGGAAATAACTTGCCTAAGGTCATGCAAGTTGGTGATCGTGAGTGGAATCAAGATTTAAATTCAGACTGAAACCTGTGCTTCACTTTGACACATGCTGACTCTTTTGGGTCCCAGCTGGTGTTGGCTGCCAAACAAGAATCTTCCTGTTTATTCCCTGTAGGCTGCGGCTGTCCCCGACAGTGGAGCCCTCCAGTACTGTGGTCTCCTTGGAGTGGGTAGATGTTCAGCCAGCTATTGGGACCAAGGTTTCCGACTATATTCTGCAGCATAAGAAAGTGGATGAATATACAGACACTGACCTGTACACAGGTAGGTACATGAGTTCCCATTTTCTTGGGATAGTATGACAGAAGAGGGAAACTGGGATTTTCTACTTTCTTTGGAGACTTGGTCTCATCTCTCTTGGGAAGGCATTGGAAGATTTCATCGTTTAGTGATTTTTCGCTGTCTATCCCTGTGTGCTGTTTTGTATGAATTTGAGCGAAGAAAGATAGCAAGTTGCAGTTGGAAAGAATTTCTGATTCTCTGAGTTGGACCTTCAAAATATTATGTCAAAGAACTAGTTGATTCTGAAGACAATTTGACCTTTTTCTCTCTGGGAATGCCTGCAAGACTCTTGCTTGAAGGGCTTGATCTGTAAATATATTATCTCTGGAACTGAGGTAAGGAAATTCACACAATTGGGTTTCTAGTGAGATACACTTGGAGTCTTCATTAACTAGTGCTGGGAAAGAGATAATTGGAAGTGATTCCAGCATGCAGGAGCATTTGAGAATGTTGGCTTTTAAGAGGGATACCTTTGATTATCACTCAGAACATTATTTCTGAGTTCTAAATCTTTGACACTGCCAAGAAACGAAGTGTTCACTTGTGATCTGTACTGGGGCTTACATTTTCTGTTCTCTGTTGAGACTTCCATTCAGCAATTATTATTTTCCAGCCAGAAAACATCAATTAGACATCTATTTTTTGTGCCAGGCACTCAGCTAAATGCTTTGTTCAGCATCTTAATCCTCGCAGTTTTAGGAGGGTTAGTGATTATTGTACCCATTTCACAGATTAGAACATTGAGACTGATCCAAGGTTATTCAGCTTGTGATACCTCCTCAAATTTATAATTTTAATCCTGAACCAAGACTTGGCTATTTAAAGAATTAAAGGAGTATAATTATTTGCCCAATTAAATTATAAACTCCAAGAGGTAAGATGGCTTTTCTGTGTTAGTCATAGTTGAATTTCCAACACTATCACAAAGTCTGGCATTCAAATATGAGTTGACTGAATGAATAATAAATGAATGAAAGGATCTTTATTGTTCCCTTTTCTGTTTCTGTCTTCCTGTTTTCTACCTGTCTGTCTTCTACACCTCTCCCATTCCTCTCTGGGCTATTTTTGCTTTGACTCCTCTGAAATTCGGAAGAAAGTGATAAAATGAGGCTGTGAATGAGAGAGAAGTCAGAAAAAGAAAGGCCCAGATTATGGACAACATGAGAAGTCAAGTTGGCTGCTAATAGGTCGCCTGGGATTGATGTGGCTTTTTCCACATTATTGACTGAAAGAGACAGAACAGACTGGAGTGGACATCACTTTCACAGAGGGGCGGGTCATGGAACAGTAATTGGGCCGCTGATTTTGTCTCATCTTTCAAACTTGGTTAATTCTGACTTTTGACTCTGTATGGAGTGCATGCATATGTGTTTGTGCAAGACTGTGTATCTGAGTATGCATAGGCAAACTGAAGTGTCTGTGTGTTTGTATTATCTGCATATGCATTATTTTTATGTGGGTGAGATTTACCACTGTCTGTGAATGGGTGGGTGTGTATTTTGTGTGTGTGTGTGCGTGTGTGTGTGTGCGCGTGTGTGTCTTTGTCCTTCTGGAGTGCTGTTTTTTAATAGCAGAGTTTTGTAAACCACAGATAACCAAGGGAAATGAAAGTCCTCCAACAGTGGGTTTACACTTGAACAATAATGCTTCACATCTCGATCACATCTCCATAGCGTGCTGTTCTTCTCACAATTAAAAACAAACAAACAAAAAACAATGTAACTTAAGAATGATCATGAACTTTGTTCTACAGATAAAGTAAGTAAATCCCAAAGACATATGTGACTTTCCTAAAGTCCCATAAACACGTATGGCAGAGTCAGGCTTTGTAACCAGGTCTGTCTTATGCCCAGCACAGTGCTTGTTCTTATAGACCATGCAGAGTCTACATCAAAACTCAAGTGTTGCTTCTTCCACAAGGGCACTTGATCCTTTCAGCAGAAAGTCCCTTCCAACGTAGTGCACTCACTCATTCTCTCTACCGTTTATTTGGCATACTCCATTCTTTGCCTTGAAGTACCTCTTCCATATCAGCAGAAAAATTCCAGTGTTGGAAGGATCTTAGGAGATCATCTAGTCTTGCTTTCTCTTTAACACTTCAGCATGCACTGATTACATGCCTCCAGTGTTAGAAAGCTCAGTTCTTCCTAAAGTTTTCTGTATGTATGATCATGTCATCTGCATACAGAGACAATTATATTTCTTTCTTTCCAATTGTGATGACATTTATTTATTTATTACTTGTCTAATTGTTCTAGCTAGGAATCTTAGTACTACATTGAACAGAAGTGGTAAGAGCAGACATCTTTGACTGTTTTTCTAATTTTAGGCATTTAGTCTTTCACGGTTAAGTATGACGTTAGTTGTATGTTGTTGTTTTTTAATGTAATGTTTGATTACATCAAAGAAGGTATCTTCTATTTCTAGTCTACTGCAAAGACTTTGTTTCCATTAGAAATGGATGTTGAATTTTCTGTGTCTATTAAAATGATGGTATAGTTTATCTCTCTAAATTTGTTAATATGGTAAGTCACATTGATAGATTTTCATATTATAAAACAACCTACCATGTGAGATTTATCCCAGGAATGTAGGTTCTTTTATCTGGTTTTTTTTTGGTTTGGGTTTTGTTGTTGTTGTTGTTGTTGTTGTTGTTGTTGTTGTTTTTAATTAGGATCATTCTGGTCTCACAAAATGAATTATAAAATATTTTCTTCTTTTCAGTTTTCTGAAATGTATCTGTCGTCTCAGATAATCAGCTTGGTTAAAATTGATAGTATTTTTTTCTTAATCATTTTGTAGAATTCACCAGTGAAGGCATCTGGGCTTAGACCTTTTCTTGCAAGAAAGTTTTTAACTACTAATTTAGGTATTTGATAGATATAGATTTATTTAGATCATCTATTTCTTCTTGAGTGATGTTTGGCAGCTTGTGTGTTTTAAGGAACTTGTTCATTCCATGTAAAGTATCAAATTTATTGGTAAAAGTTTTTTATGGCATTCTGTTAATCTTTTGAAATCTGTTGAGATTATAGCGATATTAGTCTCATCTTGATATTGGTGATGTGTGTCTCCTCTCTTTTTTTTCTAGATCAGTTTGGCTAGATAGTTATGACATTTATTTATATTTCCAAAGAATCAACTTTTGGTTTTATCTGTTTTTGCTATTTCCTATTTCATTGATTTATCCTCTAATCTTTATTATTTTATTTGTTTAGCTTACTTTGAGTTTGGTTTTCTCCGTGTTTTAATTTTTAAAATGGTAGCTGGGGCTCTTGATTTGAGGTCTTTCTTGTAATGTAGGCATTCCCTCTAACTACTGCTTTAGTAGTATCTCAAAGGTTGTGTTATGTTGCGTTTTCATTTTCATTCAGTTCAAAGCATTTCCAATTTCACTTTTGTTTTCTTCTTTGACTCAAGAGTTACTTAGAGGCATGCCACTTAGTTTTCAAATATTTGGAGGTTTTCAGAAATTTTTGTTACTGCTTTTTAATTTGATTCGGCTATAGTCAGAAAATATGTTTTCATGACTTTAAACATTTTAAATTTATTGAGACTAGTTTTTGGTCTAGATGGTCTATTGATGTATTCAGTGTCCACTTTAAAATAATGCGCATCCACTTATTTATGGGTAGAGTGTTCTATAAATGCCTGTTAGATAAAATTGGTTAATTATGTTATTCAAGTCTTCTAGAGCCTTTCTGATTTTCTCTCTTCTACTTGTGTCAATAATTGAGGGAGGGCTATAGAAACCTCTGATTATAATTATGGACTTATTTCTTCTGCAGCCTTATCAGTTTTTACTTTATATATTTTGAAGGTATTGTTATTTATGTTCATAAACATTTAGAATTTTCATATTCTCTTGATGAATGGATCCCTTTACATTGTGAAATGGTCTTGCATATTTCTGTTACATTATTTGTTCTGAAATCTACTTTGTCTAAGTACTCCAGCTTTCTTTTGATTGGTATTAAAGTCTATCATTTCCTATTACTTTATTATTTATTTATTTATTTATTGAGACAGAATTTCTCTTTTGTCACCCAGGCTGGAGTGCAATGGCACAATCTCAGCGAACACAACCTCCGCCTTCTGAGTTCAAGCAATTGTCCTGCCTCAGCCTCCAGAGTAACTGAGATTACAGGTGCCTGCCACCACACCCAGCTAATTTTTGTATTGTTAGTAGAGATGGGGTTTCGCCATGTTGGCCAGCTGATCTCAAACTCCGGACCTCTGGTGATCTGCCCGTCTCAGCCTCACAAAGTGCTGGGATTACAGGTGTGAGCCACTGTCCCCAGCCGTTATTTTACTTTTATACTATCATTGCTTTATATTAATAGTGTGTTTCTGGAAGACAGTGTATAGTTGGGTCTTATTTTTTAATCCAAGCTGGCATTATTAACTTTGGGGTGTTTAGACCATAAAGTTGGGATGTTTAGACCATTTCTATTTAATGTGATATTTGTTTGTTTGTTTACTTATTTTAGAGCCCATGACCTGCTTAATAATGTGATATTTGTATGTTTAAGTTTATCATTTTTCTTTTTTTTTTTTAATATTATCCCATCTTTTATTTCTCTTCTTTTTCTATCTTCTTTTGGATAGCTTTTATGATTCCATTATATCTCCTTTGTTGACTTTATTAGCAATAACTCTTTTTTTTTTTTTTTTTGAGGCAGAATCTGGCTCTGTGGCCCAGGCTGGAGTGCAGTGGCACCATCTCAGCTCACTGCAGGCTCCGCCTCCCGGGTTCACACCGTTCTCCTGCCTCAGCCTCCCGTGTCGCTGGGACTACAGTCGCCTGCCACCGCGCCCGGCTATTTTTTTTATTTTTTAGTAGAGATGGGGTTTCACCGTGTTAGCCAGGATGATCTCGATCTCCTGACCTTGTGATCCACTCACCTTCGCCTCCCAAAGTCTGGGATTACAGGCGTGAGCCACCGCACCCGGCCAGCAATCACTCTTTTATTTTATTTTATTTTATTTTTAGTATTTAATTAGGTGAGCTTTATTTTCAGTTTTCCCCTCCCAAATTGGTACAAGCAAAACAAGCAAACAAAAAGTTTGCTCTCAAGCCTCATGGAGTTAACAATCTAGTCTTTCTTTTTGAGCTATTGACAGTGTAGCATGGCCTAGTCCTCTCCTTGGGATCTAATGGCTCTTATTGCAATAGGTACCCTTTTATGACAAATCATGAGAATAAGATTTGGATGATGTTGAAATGATTAATCGTGTAGCAATTTTGACCAGATAATCATTTATATTCATATATTTGTGTGTGTGTGTGTATATATATGTGTGTGCATGTGTATGTGTGTTTGTGTGTATATATATGTGTATGTATACATACATATACAATGGCTTCAAAAGCATGACTTGGAGTATTTTGCTCCTCACAAGTTTATTTATTATTATTATTATTATACTTTAAGTTTTAGGGTACATGTGCATAACATGCAGGTTTGTTACATATGTATACTTGTGCCATGTTGGTATGCTGCACCCATCAACTCGTCAGCACCCATCAACTCGTCATTTACATCAGGTATAACTCCCAGTGCAATCCCTCCCCCCTCCCCCCTCCCCATGATAGGCCCCGGTGTGTGATGTTCCCCTTCCCGAGTCCAAGTGATCTCATTGTTCAGTTCCCACCTATGAGTGAGAACATATGGTGTTTGGTTTTCTGTTCTTGTGATAGTTTGCTAAGAATGATGGTTTCCAGCTGCATCCATGTCCCTACAAAGGACACAAACTCATCCTTTTTTATGGCTGCATAGTATTCCGTGGTGTATATGTGCCACATTTTCTTAATCCAATCTGTCACTGATGGACATTTGGGTTGATTCCAAGTCTTTGCTATTGTGAATAGTGCCGCAATAAACATACGTGTGCATGTGTCTTTATAGCAGCATGATTTATAATCCTTTGGGTATATCCCCAGTAATGGGATGGCTGGGTCATGTGGTACATCTAGTTCTAGATCCTTGAGGAATCGCCATACTGTTTTCCATAATGGTTGAACTAGTTTACAATCCCACCAACAGTGTAAAAGTGTTCCTATTTCTCCACATCCTCTCCAGCACCTGTTGTTTCCTGACTTTTGAATGATTGCCATTCTAACTGGTGTGAGATGGTATCTCATTGTGGTTTTGATTTGCATTTCTCTGATGGCCAGTGATGATGAGCATTTTTTCATGTGTCTGTTGGCTGTATGAATGTCTTCAAAAAGTGGGCAAAGGATATGAACAGACATTTCTCAAAATAACTCTTTTAAAAAAAATTTTAGTGTTTGCTTTAGGGTTTACAGCATGAATACCTAGCATATCATAGTTACCTTCAAGTGATATAATACTATTTCAAGTATAGCACAGGAAGGAATCTTATAATAGTATCCTGTTCTTCCTCTCTTCCAAGCCTTATGCAGTTTTTGTCATATGTGTTATTCACATATATGTTAAAAATTACACAATTTATCTTTATTATTTTTTTCTTATTTTTTTGGTATTTAAGTAATAACATAAGTGATTTTATATATTTACCCTTGTAGATACTAACTTTGGTACTCTTCACTTCTTTGAGGATCATTCATGTTTTCATCTAGTGTCATTTTCTTTCAGCCTAAAGGATGTCTTTTACTATTTCTTATATTTTGTCAGTTAGTGATGCATGCTTTCTGATTTTGTTTTTGTAAGATATTATTGCTGGACATGAAATTTTAAGTTGACAGATTTTTATCCTAGTAATTAAAGATGTTACACTTCGGTCTTGTTTGCATTGTTTCAAATTATAAATCTGCCATCATTCCTATCTTTGTTCATACATATATATATATACACACACACATATATACACACGCACACCCATATATATAATTCATATATATATACACCCATATATATAATTCATATATATATATATATATATAGAGAGAGAGAGAGAGAGATCCTTTTTTCTGACCGATTCTAAGCTTTTCTCTTTATTAGTCATTTATTTCTTGTGTTAGAGTTTGTTGGGCTTCTTGGATCGGTGGGTTTATGGTTTCATTAAATTTGGAAAATTTTTGGCCATTATTTTGTCAATTTAAAAAATCTCCCTCCATTTTTCTTTTCCTCCAACAACATGTATATTCAATCACTTGAAGTTGTTACTCATCTCGGTGATGCTTTTTTCATTTTCAAAACTTATTTGTTATCTCTGTATTCCATTTTAGATAGTTTCTAGTACATATCTTCGGTGCTTTCTGTGAAGTGTAATTTATTGTTCATCCCATCCAGCATTATTTTTCATCTTGGACATTGTAATTTTCACCTTTGGAAGTCCAATTTGAGCCTCGTTAATATATTCTATTTCTTAAATTTTTTTACAAATGGGATATAGTTACAATAACTTTTAATGTTCTTGTTCGCTAATCCTGACAACTGGATCAGTTCTGGGTCAGTTTAAAGTGATTGATTTTTTTTTTTTTTCCTCCTCATTATGGGATACATTTTCCTGCCTCTTTGCATGCCAGGTAATTTTGTATTGGATGCCAGATATTGCGATTCTTGCCTTGTTTGATGCTGGATATTTTGTATTCCTAAAAACATTTTTGAACTCTTTTGTATAGAGAAACAATTTGATTCCTTTAGATCTTGCTAAATCTAAAGATTCCTTTAGATCTTTAAGATTTGTTAGATGGAACTGAAGCAGTGTTTAGTCTAGGGCTAATTATTGTCTACTACTAAGGGAGAACTGTTCTGTGTGCTCTACAAAGTTGCCCATAAATTTTGAGGTTTTACAGTATGGCTGGCAGAGACAGGCACTATTACTGGCCCTTGTATGAGCCTCAGGCATTGTTCTCACTAATTCCCTTGTTTTGGGAGATTTCTCAGATACATGCATCAATCAGTACTCTGATGAATATTGACAGGAACTCCTCCACAGATCGCTTCAAGTTTTCCTCTATGCAGCTCTCTCCTCTCCATTACTCTTGTCTTATGAACTGTAATCACTTTGGTTTCCCTGGTCTCAGAACTCTGGCTGGGCAATTCAGGGAATCTGTCGGGCATTTCCTCTCCCTGAACAGTGGCTTGAAAACTCTCTAAGGGCAAAGAGAAATTTTAGGGCTCACATAATTTGTTTTCCATCTTTCAGGATCTCTGTACTTTGTTGCCTAATCTCTAGTTGTTGACAAGCTTGTTTTATGTTTTTCTTTTTGTTTGTTTGTTTGTTTGAGATGGAGTCTCGCTCTGTTGCCCAGGCTGGCATGCAGTGGTGCTGTCTTGGCTCACTGCAACCTCCACCTCCCAGGTTCAAGTGATTCTCCTGCCTTAGCCTCCTGAGTAGCTGGTACTACAGGCACGTGTCACCATGCCTGGCTAATTTTTTGTATTTTAAAAAGAGACAGGGTTTCACCATGTTAGCCAAGATGGTCTCAATCTCCTGACCTTGTGACCTGCCTGCTTCGGCGTGTGTGTGTGTGTGTGTGTGTGTGTGTGTGTGTGTGTGTGTGTGTGTGTGTTAATTTCTTAATGTTGTGGGCAGTAGGGCAAATAAATCCAGTCCTTGTTATTCCGTTTAATCCAGAAATAGAAATCCAAGATTCTTCTTTATTTTCCAGCAAGCAGTGCTCTAATCCAAGGGTTACTTTTTAGAATTGAGGTAAAATTTGCTTATTTTTGGTTATCTGGCCTAGGGTCACTTTACACAGATCTAGGCCCTTCTTCCTGTAGCCATTCAGAAGATTGGAGACAATGACATACATGCTTCTGTCTTTACAGGGTGTTTTTTAACCTTTCCTTGTAGGACTTGACTTTCATTCTCCACATTGTTCAATTCCTGAATTTGTGGGTGGGCAGTTGTTTTTAAAGATACAGGCCGGGCGCGGTGGCTCACGCCTGTAATTCCAGCACTTTGGGAGGCTGAGACGGGCGGATCACGAGGTCAGGAGATCGAGACCATCCTGGCTAACATGGTGAAACCCTGTCTCTACTAAACATACAAAAAAATTAGCCAGGTGCGGTGGCGGGTGCTTGTAGTCCCAGCTACACAGGAGGCTGAGGCAGGAGAGTGGCGTGAACCCGGGAGGCGGAGCTTGCAGTGAGTGGAGATTGTTTGTGCCACTGCACTCCAGCCTGGGTGACAGAGAGAGACTCCGTCTCACAAAAAAAATAAATAAATAAAGATACAAGATGATGAATCTTGTATCCTTATATGTTGGGGTTTCCCCACAGTGCCTGTCATACGTGGATGTTCAGTTCACTGAACTGAATTGCATGTGGATAGACATATTCATGTCTTAACTTTTTGACTCTGCATTAATTCCTTAAGCACTGTGTAGTTTTATGGGGTCTTCTGTAGTCCTACAGCCTAGTTAAGTACATGGTAAGCCCTCTAAAAATGTGTCATGACCAACTGATGCTGTAGTTGATTGGGAAGGTACATCTGAAACATTCACCTCATCTGTTTGCCTCCGTGTCACCTTTATCATGTCTAAACCCTCTGGAAAATGAACTTGGCTTAAATTGAAATTTCTCAGTTCACTCAGTTGAGTTTTGTCTTTGAGAATATAAGCCTAATCAAAGAATATAGACTTGGGAAAACCTGGCTTCTGGTTTTATTTTTCACCACTTCTCAGTGAGAGAGATCTAGGGTTAGTCAACATCTTTTCTAGAGTTCAGTTTCCTTTTCTGTGGAATGGGAAAAACAACACCTTTTCACAAGCTATTTTTAAGGGTTAATTCCGGCACACGTCTTGAGACACAGTAGGTACTAATACTTTCTTGTTGTTTCCTATTTCCATGAATTAAAACAAAATTAGAGGGAGAAATAAATGTTAGGAAGAAAACAAAATAAGATTTAAGACTTGTTTTGGATAGAGAGTTAGGATTACTCACACATTTGGACAGGTGAGGCCAGAATAGGGAAATGTGGGCTTTATCCTTTGATCTCTCTGAATTTTTGCTGGCAGCCAAGTCCAGTGCTGGAATTATTTATTTATTCACAAGCTCATGCGTGCATGTGCACAGACATAGGTGCTTACACAGATCTTTCTCTCTTTCTTTCTCCCATGTGCGCACATGAACACAAACACACACACTTTATGGCTGCCATCTGTTTCACACCCTTCTGAACTAACTTTTGAAATGCTCACTCTCCCTCCCTGTCTCCTACCCCTGCCCCCACCTCTAGGTTTGGCGCCCTCTTTGTCTCCTTCAGAGAAGCCATCTCTCAGTCAGTTCTGGGATGCCGTTAGGAAAGCCAAGCATAAGTAGCCTCCTGTTCCAGTTGTTTTTGAGCAGAAATGGGGCTTGTTGTAGGGGGTGGCTGAATTCCCCGCACGCTAATCTGTCATCAATATTAAAAACAGACGTCTGGTTCTCCCTCATGGCCTCATCAGAACAATTGGCATGGGTTTCAGCCTCTTGGGCAGAGTAGATGTAGGGGGAGGTGGGAGTAAGAAGCTGGGCCGAGGCACAAGCAGATTTAATAAATCCAAACCTCCCATTTGACCTATGAAGAAAAAGGCTCAGAGGAGACGGACTTGTCCAGAGCTTACACACTTGGTGAGTTACTGGTACAGCCAGAGCTAGAACTAGGGCTCTGGTTTCTTTACTATCTACCCCCACACCCTCATCCAGTACATTCAAAGATTTTTCACTAGTTCATATTACCTCCAGTGTGATTTGCTCTTGTTGAGAATAGACCTAGAGGCAGATGGAAATCAGGGGATATAGGACATTTGTGTGGCTTGAGAGAATGGAGTCTTTAGCTACTGACAGCAACTACTGAGCAACTAGTGAACTCTGATCTTGTAAAGGGGATTGTAGCCCATCAGGCTTACCACTTCTTTGTCTACTTTTATATAAACTAGCTTTGTGAATCCCTAAATTTCCGAGTAGAAGAACCTCAAGCATTGAACCTGCCACTCTCAGTGTAAGGATCAGAAGAGTGAGGACAAGAAGGGATGGGTCACACCTAGCATCATAATCTCCTGTTTCTCTGTCTGGTGATACTCTCACCACATGCCTATGCATTTTCTTTGGTCATCTTCTGCTCTCCTGCTGGATTTTTTTTTTAACTTTAAAAAAATCAGAAACTTCTCTTTGTCTTCATGGAATTCTCAGCTTCAGCTTGTTTAGTTCAGGGCTGGAAGGCCAGCCGGCTCTGTTGGCACTCACAGAGGCAGCAGGCCCTATCCACTAGCCCCGGCACCTCCTCATACAAGGCAGCAACATCTGGAGCTGGTCAGTGCCCCTTTCTGCCCTGGCATCTGGGAGCCTAATGGGCCTCTCCCCGGCTGATCAGTACCACGCTTGCCTCCTGCCAACTCTCAACTCTTGTCTCTGTTTCTTTCTTCCTATATCCTTTCCTATTTCCTTTCTTCTCTCCTTCCTTGTTTTATTCTTTTTCTACCTTTATGTGTGTCAACTTCCCTTGGTGACTGTCTCTTTCTTCTTTTTGCTCCATGTCATTCTCTGCCCATGTCTCAGCTGACCTTTGCTTGTCTTTGTCTCTCTACGCTGGCTCTGATATGAGCTGCTCATTTAGACTTACATGTGGGTAAAGAAGAATGTCCAGAGGCCATCTGTACCCACTCTCAGCTCTGCTGTTCTTTCTCTGCCCCTATTATCGTTAAGGATAATCTACAACTGAAAAGGCACTCCCCGTCCCAACACACACACCATCCCATCTCAGACCTTAGACTGAAAACTTTATCAAGTAAAAGGGAGCAGTTATGGAGGTGAATTTATATGAGGAATAACTCAAGGTGAAGGGCAGCAGGTCTCTTTTCTCCAGTAGCTGAGAGGATGGTGGCAGCAGTGGCTGTGATGGAGCACTTACATTGTAGGTATTTATGAAATCTTGTGGAATTTACTTAGTTCCTCATGCTGTGTGGGCCATGGCTGAACTGTGCTGTTCATCTGAGAAACTAAAGGGGACCTCACTCACCTGCTGTCCGCTTACCCTGGGCCAGCCTGAGAGAGGTGATGTCATTGGAAACTACGCTTTACTCCCTCAGCTAGAATTGGGGGGTGGGGGCGAGGGAAACATGTTTTAAAGGGTGAAGTACAAACCTACATGACTGCAAACATCTGAAACTGATATTAGGGGCTCAGAAAATATTTCTGTCACTCCAGCTGCTCTCTGGGTGAAAGGTTTCTAAAGTCAAAGGCTTCCAAAGGGAAAAGATACTTGGAAAGTCTTAATCCTGTTGATTCTTCCATGCCACCCAGCCTGCCTTCTATATCACAGAATTCTTTACAGCTCACAAAGCACCCTCATTCATTTCATGAATGTGTGTGGAGCTCTTAGTATGGTCTATGTCCTGGGCATGGAATGTTAACAGGACAGGCATAATTCCTGCCCTTATGGAGCTTATAGTCAACAAAGAGAGTGGTATAATTTAGCGAGAAATTGCTCGGATAGCATAGTGGGTGCTGAGATAACTCAGATGCTGTAGGGGCACGGCAGAGAGGTTTCTAATTCAGTCCAGTGGGGATAATAAAGGCTACTCAGAGGAAGTGGGAAATTGTTTGAGAGTCTGGTTCCAGTAATTCATTATGTGGATCAACCTCTCATACACAAGACTACAAACCCCTCCCCTGGAGATCACTCCCAAGCTGGTCTTTCTCCCTCCCTGTTGCCATCTGTTGCCATTCTTGTCCTTAGTAGCAGCTTCCCATTAGAGATGCCAAGAGAATAAAAATCTGTATTTCTCTCTTTACTCAACAGAATCTCCTTCCAGGCCAGGCAAGAATTATGCTGTGTTGGTACCTACCTGTCATCCAGAGTTTGCCCAGACTAAATCTATCCTACCTTGTGTCTATGACATTGTTATTCCCCAAAAGGGGAAGTCTAGCTGAATCCAACCTTCATCGTCTTGCCTCAACTGAAACTGATTCTTTAAGTATTTTAAGTTCCTGGTTTGGAGCTTTATCTTCGTCTGTGTTCTTGCCATCACGATAGGTAAGGTCAGGGTTTTTTGTGGATTTTCTGTCCAACAATCCAGTCTCTCACTTCCTTGATATGCTCATCTCCAGTGACCATTTCTCCATTCTGCCTCAGCCACCCACTCCTGGGCCACACTGTAGACTTTGTCTTCACATGATATTGTTCCATAAAAAACCATCAGTTCCAACATCCCACTCTTTGACTTCAATCACTGCTTGTATCAGTCTCTCAATCTCCCTTGCCTTTCGGTCTTTTAATTTCCCTGCTTGGTCAAACACCTGCACTGGATGCATGCAACTCTCCATCTTCTGTGATGGTACAGTCAGGCAGCTACAGAAAAACACAGTTTTGAATATTGTCATCAATGTATCATTGATGACTGGTCAATGTTAACTGGTCTCTTCATGCTTCCATTCAATCTTAACTAGGTTTCTCCTGTCAACTTACATTCTTCTTCATCATTCTTTGAGATGGGGGTCTCGCTCTGTCACCCAGGCTGGAGTGTACTAGTGTGATCTTGGCTTACTGTAACCTCTGCCTCCCTGGCTCAAGCAATCTTTCTGCCTCAGCCTTCTGAGTAGCTGGGACTACAGGTACACCCCACCATTCTCAGCTAATTTTTTGTATTTTTGGTAGAGACGGGGATTCATCATGTTGCCCAGTCTGGTCTTGAACTCCTGAGCTCAAGTCATCTGCCCGACTTCGCCCCCCAAAGTGCTGGGATTATAAGTGTGAGCCACCACACCCAACCTTCATCATTCTTAAACCCATAATACCCTATTCTCCCTTTATTCATTAAGAACAATAATGGAGTAGTGTAATTTTTCTCCAAATAATTTAAAATTTTTCTTGCATACTCTCCCCATTTCCTCCTGATATAATATAGGAGATGTCCTCCTTTCTTTCTAAAGTTAGTCTTTTCGTTGCAGTATTTCTTATGCCTTCCTAAATTATTAGAAATCTACATGTAATCTCTCTCCTTATATCCTATATTTTGTATCTCTCCTTCTTTAGTAGATTATTTACATCATTTATATGCTCATAAATTTTTCTTCTTAGAACAAAGACACAAAACATTGCATCTTCTAAAATGATCTCTTTCCTTTTCTTTATAAACACACCTTTGAAAGTATAGCCTACAATGGTTCACTTCATCTTTTCATTCCTCAGCTTACTCCCCTCTGTCTTCTGCTACCACCAAGTTACTAAAACATTTTTCTCCATGAACATTTGTGAACTCTATGTCATTAAATTCAATGACTTTTTTGGGTCATAAACTTACTTCATATCTCTATGCATTCTACAGGATCTGAAACATGTGCTGTCCTTGGTTTCTTCAGTACTATACCTTCCTGGTTTGGTATCTAACTCTCTAACTCCAACTTAGCCTGTCTTACAGGGTCTCTTTATCTGTTCTTTATCTTGAAGCCTCTTACGGCTTGCTCCTGTATATTCTTTTCTCAATTTAATCTCTCTCTGGGTTACCACACCTAGTCCAATAGTAACAATCAATGTATTCATTGCTTTTACATATGGGTCTCCACCTCATTTTTCTGAACCCCCTAATTATATCCAACTGACTATAAGCATCTGTAATTCGATATCTCACAAGCAATTCAAACTCCTCAACACATTCAAAACTGGATTTGCTATCATCTCCCTACAAGTTTGCTCCTTTCCAGTTGTTCATTTACTCTATATAGCTGGTGCCACTATAAACTAAGTTTCTTAAAGCAGTTACCTTTAACTTTTCTCTTGTTCACCTTCATGTTCAATTTATAACCAAGATATTTTGCTTTGATCCCCATTATCTCTTAAATCGGCTCCTTTCTTTTTATTTCCATTGCCTAATCTAAGCCACTCAATATCTTCTGCAATCATTTTTTAAATAGTCCTCACATTAGCCACTTTTCCCTCCCTTTCAGTTATCAACTCTAAAGCCAGAGTTACCAGTTAAAATATACATTTGATCATATCTAGCATAGTATTTGGCAAACCATGGACATTCAATAAATATTTGATGGATAGGTATCTTATTTATAACTATGATTCTTCTAATTTAAACCTTTTAAGAACTTTCATAACTCTTCTAACTTCTAAATGAAAACTTTTTGACACATCGTACAAGGTTTGAATAATTGCAATTACCTACTTCTTCTCTCTACTATTGATGCTACCGATTTTCTTTCCCACTTGGGCCTGTACACTCAGGTCTCAGTTTAAATGTCACTTATCTGAATGCTTAGATTAGATTTGGCCCTCTCGTTGACTACATGAACTTTTAGCATTCTATACTATTCCTAGCTTGGTAGCACTTATTACAATTCTGAATATATTTTGGTTGGTGGAGGCAGGGATGTAGCATTTGCCTTTTGCACTGAAATATTAGCTTCTCCGAAGTGTTGTTACATTTATCTTTTTTATCACCCTATCCCCAGTGCCTGGTACATTGCCAGGCACGTAGTAAGCACTCAATAAATACCTGAAGTGTGAACGGGAAGTAGTGAAATGAAGTGAATATTGAGGGGTGGGTGGGATGGAAAGCGGTTCAGGTAGAGGAAACAGCACGCACAGTGTCCTTAAGGAATAAAAGGACAGTGGGGCTGGAGTGTAAATTCTGAGTATGGAATTTAAAAAGAAGGGACTATAGGAGGAGTGAAATCATAGAGAGTGGTTTAAGTCATGCTAAAGAGGAAAAGTTTTATCACCCTGGCTGCTCTATGAAGTATGGATTGAAGGAACTTTAAATCAATTATCTTATTTTACCTACAAATTAGTCCTTCCAATAGGAGGACAATATTATCTACATCTACAGATGAGGGAGTTGAGGATAAGTCTTGTGAAGTTGATAGTTGAAGGTCAAACTTCTTATAAGTGTGGAGCCAAGAATTGAATTTACGTCTTCCGACCATTTGATCTACGTTTCTCTATTGCTCACTGCCAGTGTGATGACAGCCAGAGGCAAGAAGCCTGTGGATCAGAGGATCAGGAAGAATGGCTGAGTAGTCTTTTTGTCTTTTCTTTTCTTTTCTTTTCTTTTCTTTCTTTCTTTCTTTCAGACAGGGTCTTGCTCTGTTGCCCAGGCTTGGAGTGCAGGGGCCCAATCACACCTTACTGCAGCCTCTACCTCCTGGGCTCAATCAATCCTTCCACCTCAGCCTCCCAAGTAGCTGGGACTAAAAGCATGCATCACCACTCTTGGCTAGTTTTTATATTTTTTCGTAGAGATGGGCTTTTGTCATGTTGCCCAGGATGGTCCCAAACTCCTGGACTCAAGTGATCCACCTACCTTGACCTCCCAAAGTGCTGAGATTACAGACATTAGCCACCATGCCTGACCAGAGTAGTCTTTTCTATAGAAGTTCATTGCTCTGAGAAATTATACTGTGTGGCATCAAGGTGTAGACTAGGAGATCCAGGCTATAGGACTAGGGTTTGATTTCTGTTGTCCACTTGGAGGGATGGCTGACCTTGGTCTGAACACAGCCATTAAAGACATAGCCTGAGGGTGAAGAGAGAAAATAAGAAAAGGGGTACAGCTGTAAAGTCCCTTCCTCCTCCATCTGACATGGGGAGGTGGAAGGGAGGTAAAATTCCCCTCTCAGGCATTATTGATGAGCTTTGAAAAATATAGGTTAATTACTTCTTCATTTTGATTCAAATCTGTCCTTATTTTTCTCCCCACTAGGGGCACCTTGTGTATTTCCACTATGACTTCCTCACCAAGCTGTCCTGCCTCTTATCTTGTCCCTATATTCAATCTTCCTCATGCTGCCAGTCATATCTGTCCATACCAGTGTTTCTCAAAACACATTTTCCATATGTGAATTGCATCAGGGAAAAATATCAGAACTAAACACAGGTGCTTCTCAGAATTGTTGTGAGCAGCAGATGAAATGATATATGTTGTCTGTAAGATGCCTGGGGCACATAGATGATAGTCAATAATCATTCATCCCTTTTACTTTCTCCTTACCTTCCTTTTTGAAAATGTACACAATTAAAATACTCTTGCTTATCTGAAATATTGGCTTTAACTTAGAGATAGCAAACCAGTCGCTACATGTTTTTAAATATTTGAATAAGTGGCTGTCACTTGAAATCTGGATGCTTTTTATGTGAAAATCTGGATTCCTGGCTTCTGCTGAAAAATAGTGAGTTTTGGCAACTTTAGACTCACATTCTCACATGACAGCAGTAGGCATGAGAGTTGACTAGCAGCTTTCCGCTTTAGAGAATGCATGCAAACTAGTTCGTCTTAATCCCCTCTTTTAGATTTTCTGACATCCAACCCACTACATTAACTTACGTTATCTGCTTTGCTCTGAAGATATTTGAAAGTGTCATCTTTAATTTAGACCAGGGACAGAGGATAGC
Source organism: Macaca mulatta (assembly GCF_049350105.2). Classification (NCBI taxonomy): domain Eukaryota; kingdom Metazoa; phylum Chordata; class Mammalia; order Primates; family Cercopithecidae; genus Macaca; species Macaca mulatta. Next base: position 41,689,903 of record NC_133420.1, read on the forward strand.
TTCTCTTGAGAATGTTGCCATGCCTTGGAATATTTTCCCCTGCCATTTGCCATTATTTAGACAGTGGGATTTGATCTGACTGTTCAATAACAGAAATGCCTCATAAAAATAGCTCCATTTTTAAACGTTCATTGTATACCCCACAAGACTCCTAGCCTTGTGAAGGTATCTTTCCAGTTCATCTAAGATACCTAGTTCAACAATACGAATTATCCATCTTCTCCTAGCATAGAGTCTGGTTTAAAGTAGAAGTCTAATGAGTAACCATTAAATGAGAGCACTGAATGAATAAAGTAGAGATGCCATGTTAAGCTCATTTAATCCTCACAATAATTCTATGATGAAGTTACTCTTGTTATTGTCTCTTTACAGAAGCAAAAACTGAGACTCAGAAGTAGTCCACTCAGTCACAGGCATCTAGAATCCTAAAAATATGAGGTTGGTGCAAAAGTAATTGTGGATTTTGCTATTACTTTACTTTCAATGGCAAAAACCACAATTAATTTTGCACCAACCTCATATCCTATTTGGAAGATACTTACAGATCAGTTAAGCCAACCCCCTAGTTTCACAGATGAAGCAACTGAATCCCAGTGGTGAAGGAACTTCCCCTCAGTCTCCTGGCAAGTTATGGATGACACATACATAGGGTCTCCTGGGTTCCAGCCCAGTATTGTAGCCCACACGACCTGCCTCCAGGAGTATCCATACTTGGATTTATTTACCAATCCCATTCTCAGACTTCATAAACTTCCTTTTGACTTCCCTTTTCCTGAGTCATTCTGTCCTACCTCCCAAAGGAGAGATTTTGGGTACTTCCCTGGAGCCATCTGAAATGAGATCAAGGAGCTGTGCTCACATGACCCCAAACTCCCCAGGGAGAACTCAATTACCTTGTTCTGATCCGGCCTCACCTATGCCAGTGGGAAAAGTTGAGGGTGGAGTTCCCTGGAAAGAGAGAATTTGGTTATTAACCAACAATGAAGGCAGGATTGTAAGAGAACAATTATGAGCCCTGTTATAATTGCCCTTTAATCTGTAATTGCCAGGTTTGTCTCCAGCTCACCTTTGGAGTCTGTTGACCCATTAAAAAGCCTCAGGCACAGCTGACATCAACGATGTAGGAGAGCTTTTCAACACATCAGAGTTCCCTGGGAATACTCACTCCAAGATTCCAAAGACTTCTTAGAATCACAGAAAATCTGGAAGAAACTCTAGTGAACACAGCCCTCTACCCAATGTAGAGATCACAGGTAGCCACCTACCCAATATCCCCTATCCACCATTCACCTCTCACTCACATTATACAGATAAGAAACAAGACTTAGAGAAGAAAAGTGACTTGACTGAAGTCATTCAGAGTTCATGAATATAATTCTGTAGCTCCTAGGACATATTAATAGATCGAGGCCAGGTGTGGTGGCTCATGCCTATAATCCCAGCACTTTGGGAGACCGAGGCAGGTGAATCACAAGGTCAGGAGATCAAGACCATCCTGACCAACATGGTGAAAGCCCATCTCTACTAAATACAAAAAATTAGCCAGGCATGGTGGCACGCTACTTGGGAGGCTGTAGCAGGGGAATCACTTGAACCTGGGAGGCGGAGATTGAAGTGAGCCGAGATTGCACCACTGTACTCCAGCCTGGTGACAAGAGCGAAACTCCGTCTCAAAAAAAAAAAAAAAAGATCATAAGTCCTGGAATATTGTGTACCTTCAACACTGACCATTCACGTGTCAAAGAGTTGGATCACAATACCTATGGCTTTGGGTTCACTCACTGATCATGAGTTCTGGGGACAATTACCTCTGGAAAGGGTACCAATTTCAAAGGCCAGAAAAAGATGGAAGCCATACATTCTAGTAGGCAAGAAAATACATTTTTTAAATATAACCATCCTTGAGAGATAATCCCCTTATATTTGGAGAGGCAAACAATATAACCCAAACTCTTTCCCTTCTTGAGTTGACTTTTAGGAAGCTGATGACTAACTTGACATGTGAGAGCAGTAACAACACTAGCCTACTTTCTCATTGTTAGACACACCAAGCTTGTTACTTCACATCTACTTCCCTCTGCTTTGAATTTTCTACCCTTCCCACTAGTGGTTCCCTTAACTGGGGTTGTTAACTCCTTTATAGCACATGAGTCTTAATCCCATTTTCATCTGCACAGAAAGCCTTTCCTGACTACCCAAATATTAGGTTTCTTCTCTATCACTTTCTATCACATCCCTCAGTATTACTACCCTTATATCATGCAGCATTTGTTGAAATTATCTCATTTATTTGTATATTTGCTCATTTACTTTTGATTTGTCTGCCCTTTAAAAGATAGCTTGAGGCATAATTGACATACAAAAATTGCACACATTTAATATATAGATAATGATGACTTTGGACATGTGCATGTATCCATGATGTCATCACCACAAGCAAGAATCAAAACATACCCATCACCTCCAGTAATTTTATTTTGTGCATTTATGTATGTGTGTACATGTGTGTGTTTGATAAGAACACTTAACGTGACATCTAGCCTCTTAAAGCATTTTAAAGCACACAATACCATATTAACTATAAGTGCTATGTTTTACAGCAGATTTCTAGAACATATTCATTTTGTATAACAGAAACTTTATACCCCATTGAAAACCAACTCCTTGTTTCCCCATCCCCAGCACCTGGAAACCATCACTCTAGTCTCAGCTTCTTTGACTTTGCCTATTTTGGATACCTCTATATTAGTGGAATTAGGCAGTATTTGTCGTTCTATGACTGGATTCTTATACTTAGCATAACGTCCTTTAGGTTCATTCATGTCATTTCAAATGGCAGAATTTCCTTCTTTTTTAAGGCTGAATGATACTCCATTGTATGCATATACCATGTTTTCTTCATCCATTTATTTATTGATGCACCCTTGGGTTATTTCTCTATCTTGACTACTGTGAATAATGCTGCAATGAGCATGGGGGTACAGATATCTTTCCAAGATCCTGATTTCAATTATTTTGGATATAAATCCAGAAGTGGGATTGCTGGATCATCAGCAGTTCTATTTTTAATTTTTTCAGGAACCTCCATACTGTTTTTCACAGTGGCTTCACCTTTCTACATTCTCAACAGTGATAAGAGTTCTCTTGCTCTTGAGCATAAGCTAAGTGTAATCATGCCTTAGGACCTTACTTGTCCCATTCCATGCTGTATCCCTAATATCAAATATGTAAATTATGCTGTTGTTACCTGTCATGAAACAAGATAGTCACACCACAAGCAGAAAGGTATCTAATATAAACAGAGCCCAAACAAGAATGAAGCAAGAGTGGCCGGGCGCGGTGGCTCACACCTATAATCCCAGCACTTTGGGAGGTCGAGGCGGGCAGATCATGAGGTCAGGAGTTCAAGACCAGCCTGGCCAACATAATGAGACCTCGTCTCTACTAAAAATTCAAAAATTAGCCAGGAGTGGTGATGCACCCCTGTAGTCCCAGCTACTCGGGAGGCCGAGGCAGGAGAATTTCTTGAACTGGGAGGTAGAGGTTATGGTGAGCCGAGATCACACCACTGAACTCCAGCCTGGGCAACAGAGCGAGACTCCATCTCAACAACAACAACAACAACAAAAAGAATGAAGCAAGAGTAATGACATTTGTTAAGTACCTACACCATACCAGAAATTTTGTAAGCATTGTGGCAAGTGTAAAGCTATTAAAGGGAAAGAGAAGACAGTCAGCATTTATTGAACACCTAGATGCCAATTTATCCTATATAATAATCAAAATTGTTCTGAAAAGTAGTTAGTATTATCTTCATTTCACATGTGGGAAAACTCAGGTTTAGAGGGGGCATAGTCACTTACTTAAGGGCATAGAATTATTAAGTGATAGAGTTTGGACTTGAACTTAATTCTTCCTCACTCAGAAACTCTGCTCTTTATCCCTACTCTCGATGGCTTCCAAGGAATCCCTGAAGGGGAAATTAAGACGTATGTGTGTATGCATGTATGTACATATGTATTTATTTATTTTAATAAAAAAGGAGAAGAGAATATAATGAAAAAAACTTGAGGGGGATGTGCTTTTGATTGAGGGTATGGGGACCATGCTAGGAGCTTTTCAAGGCAGAAATCATGGGAAGACTTAAGCTCTGAGCCGGGTTATATTCTGAGCCAGGCACTGTAAGTCACCATGTTTCATGCATTGGGTGCAGATGTTCTGTCATCAATGCATGATGAATCATGCCTTAGGAAGGTCAGATCTGGCTGTTCTGCAGCAGCTGAGCTTCTCAAAGGAGTTCTGGGCCCATAAAATAGGGAAACAGGGGTGATGGAAATGACATCCAATGAGTACTGTTAACTGGCTGAACATAAAGTGACTGCAAAATCAAATATCAGTGAGACTGGACTCTTCTGATGTTGCTCACCTACTGTTAGCTACATGGACAGTCTTGCTAATTATGTAGTTTATAAGTGAGGCTCTTCTCCACATGTAGAGTTGATACTAGTGGCTTATATTTTAAAATTTATTTCTAGCTGACAAACAATTATTGACTGTTAATTCTAATTACTGGGGAAATTCCAGAGACAGGTCCAACTGTAATTCGAGGTAGAAGACGTGTACTCATTCTATTTTGTTTTTGTTTTGATAACCCTACAAACAGAGCTTGAGCACAGATTAGGTAGGTATCCATAGGCAACAGTTTTGAGGGATCATGAACAGGACCCAGAAGGGGAAAAAGCCAGTACAGGGATGTGTTCACAAGATTACTATTGATGTATTGAGGCTCTTGCTGGCTTAAAGATGCAAAGCTGGAGTACGTCTTCTCTAGCTCCCTATCTCAGTTGTTTAAAGATTTGTGTTTCTTAGACTTCTGGGCTATACTTGCTCATATGAGCTGAGAGAGGTCCCACAGCACCATTGAAGGCCTTGGGGTAGGAAGCGCAAAGATATACCTGATGTGTATTCGAGGAGGAAGGTCCTGGGGCAGCACAAAGTGAGTTTGAACTCACATTGGAACTGTCCATTGAAATTGAGGTTGAAATCAGAGACTAAGGATGTGCGGCCTTTGTGAATAAAGTGGGCTTTCATCTCAACCTGGAAGGATGGAAGGGATTTCAATAGTAGCGAACAAGTAAGAGGAAATTCAGACATATGGAAGAGCATAAAGCAAGAAAAGCATGAAGATGGAAATGAAAGGTGCCTGGAGAAGCATAGAATGAGTGAGACTGGATTTTATGGTCAAGTGGATGAAAGCCTTGAAGGCCAGGTTATGATATCTGAAGTCGATTCTTTGGGCACTTGAGAGCGATGAAAGTTGTTTATGGGCCTAAGTTGTGATTAGAATATACTTCTCATTCTCAGTTGAGAATGGCTAGATGCAGGTGAAGTATCACAGGTGATTGTAGTATAGAGTATGCTCTGCCAGACTTGACTTGCATAGGGTCTTGGCAGCAGAACAGAGGATATAATTTGGACAAGTAAAATGAAGGTAAAGATATAAAGCAGGTTACCTCCCTTCAGACATTCTCTTCCTTTAACATCCATGTGGCAAATGGCATTAGCATTCTACTCCACCAACTGGGACAGTTTGATAATTTTTATTAATGTGTGGCCTACTGAGTTACCTCAGCCTTCATCCATCAAGCCCTGTATCATGCCTTTGGCCCACGCCCAGTGCCTCAGAAGCCCATATATCATCCCTTCAGGCAGGGAAGCAGATTCCCTTTTATCTCCCTTGCAAAAGCACAGATGTTACCGCACCCAGCCTTGTCTGGGGTTCAGGCACAGCTTCTCCCTGAATGACCTCCTTGGAATCTTCGTTCCCATTGCATTCCAGACAGACAGGCTTTTCTTTTTTTCCTTCACTCAAGAGCTGCCTCCACCCCACTCTTCTAATTCATGTGTCATGGGCAACATATTTGTGTTGCCACATCTGCCTGGTCCCAGCTGCTGAGTCCATTTGTAAGGCAGATATTAATGCTAATCATTGCCTGAAAAATTTTAGACCATGACATCCTGATGCACGGCTCATTGTTAGACTTCATCCACATCTCATCTTTATCACTGGGAGAAGGAAGGCAACATTATGATGGGAAAAGATCCATGAACTGGGTTGAAGAGACTTGGTTCTAATGCTGAATCCCTTTGTGATCTTGAGATTCCCATCTATGGGCCTCAGTTTCTGTATCTGTGAAGTGAAGTGGTTGAGTTCAATAATCTTTGAGACATTTCTGTCTCTAAGGTTTTATGACTTCCAGCCTTTAGGGATATTAAATGCATATACAGTTACCCCTCTGTATCTGTGAGTTTTGCATTCATGAGTGCAACCAACCTCAAATGGAAAATATTTGAAAACCTTTTCCACAAAGTTTTAAAAAGCAAAACTTGAATTTGCTGTATGCCCAGTTGATATGGTTTGGGTCTGTGTCCTCACCCAAATCTCACGTAAAATTGTCATTGCCAATGTTGGAGGTGAGGGCTGGTGGAAGGTGATTGGATCTTGGGGGAGGATTTCCCCTTTGTGGCTATTCTTGTGATACTGAGTGAGCTATCCTGAGATCTGGCTGTTTAAAAGTGTGTAGCACCTCCCCCTTCTCTCTCCCTCCTGCTCCAGCCATGTAAGATGTGCCTGCTTTCCCTTCATTTTTTGCACATGATTGTAAGTTCCCTGAGGCCTCCTCAGTTATGCTTCATGGCTGTGGAACTGTGAGCCAGATAAACCTCTTTTCTTTATAAATTGCCCCTTCTCAGTTATTTCTTCATAGCAATGCAAGAACGGACTAATACACTGGTACTATGTTAAATCCACATGAATGAAGTGATTGTAGACATTGTATTAGGTTTTAGAAGTAATCTAGAAATGATTTAAAATACAAGGGAGGATGTACATAGGCTATATGCAAATACTATGCCATTTTATATAGGAGACTTGAGCCACTGCAAAATTTGGTATCCAAGGGAGTCTGGCTGAGTCCGGGGTTTTTATGGGCTTCAGAGAGGAGGAACTGTGTACTGATTTGTCCATGAGTGGCCATGGTCAGATCTGGAAAAATCACTGTAAGTTCTCAATCTGGTCCATAGATCTGACAGCCCAGCTCCCAGGCTTCAGGCCATCCCAGACCTGAAGGTGGGGCTTCACTGGGCACCTGACCCTTTCCACCTGGGAACCTGTCTGCCTCCTGCTGCCATCAACTTGCCATCCCTGGCACCCAGGTTGTTCACACTGAGGGGTGCCTGCAGCCCCGTGCAGAGCTGTTCCAGCCCCCTTCCCATGCTTATTGGCACCCAAAGTCTTGAGAGGGCCAAGGCAACAGGGAGCTGGCGTATCAGCCAGGTCACAACAGTGCCCAGGCTCAACCTCAACTTTGATCTGAAATTGGAGGGGGTGCTTGAAGCAGGGAGAGGCCAGGCAGTGGGAGCAGGCATTTCTGAGCCTGTGGGGGAAGGGGGTGATCCCCAGGCCCCTGAGACTGCAGGAATGCCTGGATCCACAGCCGCAAGTGTGTGGCTGCACTGTGCCTCAGAGAGCGGGGTTCCCGCACCTCCAACTTGGAAGTGGGTGGGGCTTCCACCTGTTCCTGGCTCCTGCTGGCTCCATGGAGCACTCAGCCCCTGCTGCATCTCCCCTGCTGCATCCAGTGTCTTTGCAGTGGCTGCTTCAGATGGGCTGCCACTGGCATTAATAGGCTACCCCTCAATGACCATGTCAATGAGTATGTATAGCCCAGATGCCCCTGTGGAGTGGCTGTGAAAATTTGATTATAAATCCAGGAACTGCTGGGAATAAATGGTTGGAAGATTCTGATCTCCTTCGTGTGAAGTATAGAAACTCTCTAGTGGGTTAAAATTGTCCCAACATCTAGGGGGACTCAGCATAAGAGAGGAAGATGTCTGATTGGTATGATAGGCTCAAAGCCGCAGTATGCACAGCCACTTTGCCACAGTAGGCGTGACCTGAGAATGAGGAATGAAACATAAAACTAAAGAGTTGGAGGCTTGGGAGTCTAAGCTTCAGCCTGTTGTAACTGAGGGGTGGGATTGCCCTCTATTGGAGAACCACTGTAATCTGTATAAGGCTCCTTTCTATTCCCTTCGCCTCCACCATGACTTGACACAGAGCCATGCAGAATCCTTGTTTTGGATATCACGTGGCAGTGGCAGGAATTACAGGCACAGAAAAAAAATGGCCAACTTGGAAGACCTGTTGCATTTCTCCCTTCTCTCTCCACAAGTCCTTAGGAACCTTGATTGAAGAAACTTCTGGAATTCTTTTACAATCCAAAGGGAGAGAGGTTAGTTCTGAGAGAGACACTATACTTATCAACACTGTGCATGAGAGACCAAAAGAGTGATTCATCAAAACAAAAGAAATGTTTATATTACATTTTGAAGTTGTCTACATGATCGTTCATTCATTCAGCAATTATTTAATGAATTTCTGTTAACTGTGTATCCAATATGCTGGGCACTTTTAGTTGCAATCTGTTTCTCCTTTCAGCTCTTTCATTCCTCCTACCTTTCTTAATACAACCAGTATGTTGAACTACAGCTAGAAACTTCCCTGTGATCACACCCCCCTGGAAATGTTTGATGATAAAGAATTTAGTGGGGAGAGTTATCCTCGTTGGACATATTAAACACTGAATATGTATTTGCTAATTATTGGGATTATTTCTGTAACTGTAGAATTATATGACCTTCCTCCAAATCTTCCTCCCCAAGTCAATTCTTGACTTCAGTTTACACCAAAAGAAAAAGAGAAATTTTTTGGATCAGTTCATGTCTAAGTTTCCTTATAGGTCTGTATTTCTTAGATCCCAGAGGGATAACCTCTTTTCCGTTATTTACCTTGTCTGTGTTGCTAAGATGTGGGTCAGCTACCCATATAAAAGTGGACAATCAAGCCATTTTTCAAATACATTGAAGTACGAACTATACACTTAAGATCTGTATGTAAGTGGCAATCTTCAATTTTAAAAAATTAGTATGAATAGGTGTCAGAAAATAAAACTACGATTTCTTGAGCTTTCCAGCATAATAATATTCTACAGCTATGTAATAGGAAGTGTATCATCCCATTTTATTGATGAAGATACTACTATTTGACAGATTAAGTAACATATCCAAGATCAAGTAGTTTCCAGTTTTAACTCATCATAGTTTCAAAGCCTATTACAATTACAACTTATTCTACCTTCTCCATAAATTTCCTCCTAATTCCCACCCCAGGACACATTAAGACTTCAGGTTCTTAGATATCTTTGCTTCAGAAGCCCTGGCATGATCATCCTTTTGTTTCTTGCTATGACCCCACTGTCACTGCTCAGTGGATAAACAAACTATCGGTTCCAAGTTCTGTCAATCTGCTCCATTTTATAACTCTTAAACTTGCTGCTAAAGTATTTTCCAAGACACGGTGAAACAAAAACATGTCTTTCAATAGAAGGTCAGAATTTTGGAAGGACCTTTTTGGGTTTTAACATTAATATTGGGCATTAAGTTCTTCTTAAGCAGAGCTGAATTTTTCCTCTTGGGTTAGAGGGATGGGTTTTCAATGACCAGTGTCATTTGGGATCCTGGAAAGCAGAGGGTGGATATTTTTGGCATGTTTCATGCCCAGTGCCTCATTCTCCAGCTGGCTCAGGTTTCTGGGTGGAGTTTCAGTTTTGTAGTAAGACTGTAGACCTAGGAGAGCAGTCTGGCCAATTTCCCCTCAGGTCAGTCTAAATGACAGTAAAAATTACTGGTAACCTTTTCACAAAGCAGAAATTGAAATGGGGCTTTGAAACTTCTCTACATGGAAGTACAATCCCTTTAGGAAGAATAATAGGGAGGTACTGGAATGCTTCTCTCAAAGGGTCTGGGCATAGAAATGAGCATCTCCTGCCTTTCAGTAATGTATTCTACTTTATAAAACTATTTTATACATAGTCTCATCCAATTGCTTACCACAGTCCTATAATGTGGTGTATCCTTGGACTCATTTTCCAGATATGTAAATAGAAGCTCAGAAGGGGACAGTGAATTAACCAAGGACATATAACTGGTAAGAAGTGCAGTTGGGATGTAACTACTAAGGATTCTTGCTCTTGCTGTCAGCCAGTTACTCTACAAGGATTTGGAGTAATCATAGCAAGTCCTGGAAGCTTATATCATTATCCCTACTATTTAAATGGTAAAACTAAAACCTGAGAATGGTAGTGTGGGTAGCCTAAAATAAATCACATGGCTCACTACTAGCAGAAGTGACCATAGGTTGTCTAACCCTGAGTCCATACCAAGATCCTTCTTGGTAACCCTCCACATCAAAGAATGGGTCTCTCACAAGCTTGCCTGAGATCTGATGTTCTATAACAGTGTTGCTTTTTTTTTTTTTTTTTTTTTTTTTAATTTGAGATTAGGTCTTGCTCTGTCACTCAGGCTGGAGTGCAGTGGTGTAATCTTAGCTCACTGCAACCTCCTCCTCCTGAATTCAAGCAATTCTCTTGCCTCAGCCTCCCAAGTAGCTGGGATTACAGGTATGTGCCACCATGCACAGCTAGGTTTTGTATTTTTAGTAGAGAGTCAGTTTCACCATATTGTCCAGGATAGTCTCAAACTCCTTACCTCAGGTGATCCGCCTACCTCAGCCTCCCAAAGTGTTGGAATTACAGGTGAGAACCACCATGCTTGGCCCAGTGTTGCTTTTTAATTGTTGATTTTAGGAAAGCAGATTTCTCCAGCTGGGAATTGGTGGCCTCTGTAGATGAGCAGTAGCTGATGAGTTAGCAGAATCTTCAACTTCAGAGCATGGCTCCTCTCTAAACCCAAATTCACTGTCAAGATTTTGTCCATGGGGGGGCAGAGCAAGATGGCCGAATAGGAACAGCTCCAGTCTCCAACTCCCAGCGCGAGCGACACAGAAGACCGGTGATTTCTGCATTTTCAACTGAAGTACTGGGTTCATCTCACTGGGGAGTGCCGGACGATCGGTGCTGGTCAGCTGCTGCAGCCCGACCAGTGAGAGCTGAAGCAGGGCGAGGCATTGCCTCACCTGGGAAGTGCAAGGGGGAAGGGAATCCCTTTTCCTAGCCAGGGGAACTGAGACACACAACACCTGGAAAATCGGGTAACTCCCACCCCAATACTGCGCTTTAAGCAAACAGGCACACCAGGAGATCATATCCCACACCTGGCCGGGAGGGTCCCACACCCACGGAGCCTCCCTCATTGCTAGCACAGCAGTCTGTGATCTACCGGCAAGGCAGCAGTGAGGCTGGGGGAGGGGCGCCCGCCATTGCTGAGGCTTAAGTAGGTAAACAAAGCTGCTGGGAAGCTCGAACTGGGTGGAGCTCACAGCAGCTCAAGGAAACCTGCCTGTCTCTGTAGACTCCACCTCTGGGGACAGGGCACAGTAAACAATAACAAACGCAGCAGAAACCTCTGCAGACGCAAAGGACTCTGTCTGACAGCTTTGAAGAGAGCAGTGGATCTCCCAACACGGAGGTTGAGATCTGAGAAGGGACAGACTCCCTGCTCAAGTGGGTCCCTGACCCCTGAGTAGCCTAACTGGGAGACATCCCCCACTAGGGGCAGTCTGACACCCCACACCTCACAGGGTGGAGTACACCCCTGAGAGGAAGCTTCCAAAGTAAGAATCAGACAGGTACACTCGCTGTTCAGAAATATTCTATCTTCTGCAGCCTCTGCTGCTGATACCCAGGCAAACAGGGTCTGGAGTGGACCTCAAGCAATCTCCAACAGACCTACAGCTGAGGGTCCTGACTGTTAGAAGGAAAACTATCAAACAGGAAGGACACCTACACCAAAACCCCATCAGTACATCACCATCATCAAAGACCAGAGGCAGATAAAACCACAAAGATGGGGAAAAAGCAGGGCAGAAAAGCTGGAAATTCAAAAAATAAGAGCGCATCTCCCCCAGCAAAGGAGCGCAGCTCATCGCCAGCAACGGATCAAAGCTGGACAGAGAATGACTTTGACGAGATGAGAGAAGAAGGCTTCAGTCCATCAAATTTCTCAGAGCTAAAGGAGGAATTATGTACCCAGCGCAAAGAAACTAAAAATCTTGAAAAAAAAGTGGAAGAATTGATGGCTAGAGTAATTAATGCAGAGAAGGTCATAAACGAAATGAAAGAGATGAAAACCATGACACGAGAAATACGTGACAAATGCACAAGCTTCAGTAACCGACTCGATCAACTGGAAGAAAGAGTATCAGCGATTGAGGATCAAATGAATGAAATGAAGCGAGAAGAGAAACCAAAAGAAAAAAGAAGAAAAAGAAATGAACAAAGCCTGCAAGAAGTATGGGATTATGTAAAAAGATTTTGTCCATAAAGATCTCGTCATTATATACACACGTATGTGTGTGTGTGTGTGTGTGTGTGTGCGCGTAAATTTCCACTGGTATTTTAGATTTTTGGATTCAAGGGGTACATGTTCAGGTTTATTACATAGCTGTACTACATGATGCTGAGGTTTGGGATATGAGTGATTCCATCACCCAGGTAGTGAGCATAGTACCCAGTAGGTAGTTTTTCAGCTCTATCTCTCCCTCCCTCCCCCTTCCTGGAGTGCCTAGTGTCTATAGTTGCTATCTTTATGTTCATGGGTACTCAATGTTAAGCTCCCACTTATAAGTGAGAACACGCAATATTTAGTTTCCTGTTCCTACATTAATTTGCTTAGGATAGTTGCCTCCAGCTGCATCCATGTTGCTGCAAAGAACATGAGTTCATTCTTTTTTATGGCTGTGTAGTATTCTGCGGTATATGAGTACTACATTTTTCTTTATCCAGTCCACTGTTGATGGACACCTAGGTTGATTCCATGTCTTTGTTATTGTGTATAGTACTCCAATGAACACAGAAACATAGATGTCTTTTTTGTGAAATGATTTATTTTCTTTTGGATGTATACCCAGTAATGGGATTGCTGTGTTGAATGATAATTCTAAGTTCTTTGAGAAATCTCCAAACTGCTTTCCACAGTGGCTTAACCAATTTACATTCTCACCAACAGTGTATAAGTGTTCCCTTTTCCATACAGCCTCACCAACATCTGTTGTTTTTCAACTTTTTAGTAATAGCCATTCTGACTGGTGTGAGATACCATGTAATTGTGGTTTTGATTTCTGTTTCTCTGATGACTAGTAATGTGGAGCAATTTTTCATGTTTATTGGCTGCTTGTATGTCTTCTTTTCGGAAGTGTCTGTTCATGTCTTTTGCCCATTTTTTATTGGAGTTGTTTTTTGCTTATTAAGTTTCTTACAGATTCTGAATATTAGACCTTTATTGGATGCATAGTTTGTAAATATTTTCTTTCATTCTGTAGGTTGTCTGTTTATTGACAGTTTCTTTTGCTGTGTGGAAGCTCTTTAATTAGATCCCACTGTCAATTTTTGTTTTTGTTGCAGCTGCACTTGAGGACTTAATCATAAATTCTTTCCCAAGGCTGACATTCAGAATGGTGTTTTGTAGGTTTTCTTCTAGGATTCTTATAGTTGGAGGTCTTACATTTAAATCTTTAATCCATCTTGAGTTAATTTTTGTATATTATGAAAGGCAAAGGCCCAGTTTTATTCTTCTGCATGTGGCTAACCAGCTATCCCAGCACCATTTACGGCATAAAGAGTCCTTTCTTCATTTCTTGCTTTTGTCAACTTTGTAGAAGACCAGATGGCTTCGGTGTATGGCTTTATTTCTGAGTTCTCTATTCTGTTCCATTGGTTTATGTGTCTGTTTTTGTACCAGTCATAAAGGTGTCATTCTAGAAATCAGTAAGTAATTAACCAAAGTCCAAAGACCTTCTCAGAATAATCACTACCATTTACATACTGCATACATCTGTATGACAGACACTCTACTGGGAACATCAAATACATTTTCACAAATCCTTACAGTAATTCTGTAAGCTAGAAGTTGTTATTTTCATATTGAAGAGGAGAAAATTGGTGCTCTGTCAGGAGAAATCATTTGTCTAAGGCAGAACTGGGATTTGAATCCAGATCTATCAGAGTCCTTGCCCTTGCGTAAGACAGTACGCAAAACTGTCTTTCAATTCCTGAACCAGAGACAGTAGGTGTTGGAAGGGACTTTAGATATTTTCCCAGTCATTTTCATGAACCTTGTTTTACAGATAAAATAAGTAGCTCCCAGAGAGGTATGTGATTTTCTAGAAGTCTCATAAGCATGTACGGCAGAGTCAGGCTTTATAACCAGATCTGTGGCCAGGTGTGGTGGCTCATGCCTGTAGTCCTAGCACTTTGAGAAGCAGAGGCCGGTGGATCACCTGAGGTCAGGAGTTTGAGATCTCCCTGGCCAAAATGGCAAAACCTTGTCTCTACTGAAAATACAGAAATTAACTGGGCGTGGTGGCGGATGGGTGTAATCCGAGCTACTCAGGTGTTTCAGGCAGGAGAATCACTTGAACTCAGGAGGTGGAGGTTGCAATGAGCCGAGATCACACCACTGCACTCCAGCCTGGGAGACAGAGTGAAACTCCAACTCAAAAAAAAAATTATATATATATATATATATATATATATATATATATATACACACACACACCTCAAGTTAGTCTTATGCCCAGCATGGTGCTTGTTCTTATAGACCAAAGTCTACATCAAAACTCAGTGTTGTTTTTGCACGAAGGCTTCTTGACCTTTTTCACACAAAGTCTTTTCCTTCTCAACATAGTGCACTCACTCATTCTCTCTACTGTTTATTTGGCATACTCCATTCTTTGTCTTGGAGTACCTCTTCTATATCAGCTGAAAAATTTCAGAGTTGGAAGGATCTTAAGAGATCATCTAGTCTTGCTTTTTCTTTCACATTTTAGTATGAACATTCACTGGTAACATGCCTCCAGTGTTGGAAAACTCAGTTCTTCCTAAAGTGTTCTATATGTATGATATGTCATCTGCAAACAGAGACAATTATACTTCTTCCTTTTCAATTTGGATGACTTATATTTATTTATTACTTGTCTAATTGCTTTAGCTAGGACTTTTAGTACTATATGAACAGAAGTGGTAAGAGCAGACATCTTTGCCTTTTTTCTAATTTTAGGCTTTTAGTCTTTCACCATTAAGTATAATGCTAGTTGTATTTTTTATGGTATATGCCCTTTATTTCATGGAAGGAGGTATCTTCTATTTCTAGTTTGCTGCAAAGGCTTTGTTTTGTTCCCATTTGAAAGGGATGTTGAATTTTCTGAGTCTATCGAAATGATGGTAGTGGCCTATAGTTTATCTTTCTAAGTACTTTTCTCTTGGATTCCTTTGGACCTGAGTATAAAGTTCATCATTGATACCAGGCCGTTTGTCCAGTGAGAGATGGGTATGCACTTGGAGAGTACCTAGGGATTTGGGGCAAGGAGAGTAAAGTCATATTCAGCCCCATGGTCCTCCTAAAGCCAAGGCCTTGCCTCCAGCATTGTTCTGGGGCCTGGAACACTGAGATCTGGAGAGATACATCACTCAAATTTCCTGGAAAATTTCCTTTAATGAATGACCCACCCATTCTCTCCCAGCTCCTTTGCTTCTTCCTGAGTGAGACATAATCTCAGCAATTGGGTTACCTCACATTTCACTTTGTTTAGAAAGGATCACATTTTCCTCCTGTTAATTGGGTGATTAGGTCTTTGTGAGCTCACAGATCTAATCTTGAGATTCGGGTGGGTTGAACTTGGTTGTGGAGACATAATAGGAAATAGTGTTTTGGGGAGTTCGGGTTAGAGGGAGTGACTGAATATTTTCCTCAGTCAGAGGTCTTGTTCAGGGGCAGGTGCAAGTTTCTCCCATGAAGATGGTCTCTTCTACATCTAAAAGAGTTGGCTCAGTGACTCTGTGATGTAAATTCACGTACGACAGAAGCTTGGGAGACTGTCTGCCTCGAGTTATGCACCTTTTTGCCTTGAGGACCTGTCTGCCTGGCCATTTCAGACTCACGGTGTGTGAGTGGGTGTGGTACAGCAGGAGCTCAGGACTTCTGATTCTCTTTGGTTCCAACTTCAATTAAGCTATCAACTTTCTCTGTGGCTTTTGGAAAGTTGCTTTTCCTCTCAGGCTCTGTTTCATCTTCTGAAAACTTTTTTTTTTTTTTTAAGGTAAAAATCTGTGTGTTCCACAGTCTCCTTTTGAATTAAGGTTTTATGTAGTTAAGGACGTCTAACCAGCACATGTACAGAACAGCGTGCCTAGCACTGGGCAGAGTGCTGGGTATTCGATGATGAACAAGTATAGGCAAAAACGCTGCCCACTTGAAATTTAGAATTAAATTGGGAACATAAGCAATAAGCAATTAACTTTAAGCAGAGACTCCCCTGGAGGGAGATCATGGCATTCCATAGTAGTGTGTAGCCAGCAATTTTAACCTGTTTTTGAAAAACTATTTTAAAATAAAAAACATTTATTCATAGGATCAAAAAAAAAAGTTCTCTCTTCAGAAACAGATGTTCCTGGTTGATTAATTGCACAAATCATATTGTTAAAGATCAACTCGTTCTCTAAAGGGTTCAAGGAGAACTGCATGACTATGTACTTCAAGGAGAACTGCATGACTATGTACTTCCTGGGCTGGGAGCCTCTGCTGGAAGGGAGGACCCTGAATCTAGTGGGGCTGGACCACTAAAGTTTAAAGGATTGCCTAATTCTGTATCAGTGTGATAATTTGATTAATACCTGCAAGCTCCAGAAGAGCAGGGCCTAAGTCTGTGCCACTCAGCATTGCATTCCAAAACTCTGGTACAGTGTCTGGCCCATAGTTAGCACTTAACAAATGCTGAATGAATGACATCGAGAGGAGACAAGACAGGGACCAGATCTCAGAGGGATTAGAAAACAGGCTAAGCTACTTGGACTTTATCCTGTAGGCAAAGGGGAACCTTTGAAACCTTTTGAGGATCATAAACATAATCAGAATGGTGCTTTGGAAAGAAAGATAACTTTTCTAAACCTCCTGCTCATGGTTTCTTGTTTCTTTTGCTAAACTGTGAACTTCCTGATAGATCTTTTCTCATGCTTACTGGTGTTTACACAGTTTCATGCACAGAGAAAGAACTTAGGAAACATTGGTAGCATGAGTGAGTGGAAGAATAAACAAACAAAGGTACAATAACAACAAAAAGTGGCTGGGTAGATGAAGAGAACAGTGTTCAGCATGGGCTTGGAGTTAGTTTGAGATCTAAAGTCTCAGTTACATCACTTACTAGTTACGTGGCCTTGGATACAATACTTTCTTTTGGTTTTGGGTCTTAGTTTGACTCTTAACTATGGACATTACTATGTGGCACATAATAGGCATTCAATAAATTTTGACCATCTTTATTTATATTCTTGCTTTCATGGGGAAGATGCGTGGTTTTCTAGGAAAGCTGCAAAGGAGAATCCTTGGACCCTTCCCTCATTCTCTTCCTAGTTTATAATATAGTCTTACAAACCTTAGGGCTGCTAGCCCATGTAAATCACTCCGTACAATCCCTTCATTGTATAGCAAGAAAATTGAGTCCTGGAGACAGGAAAGGACTGATCCTAGGTCCTGCAGCATGTGAGAGGCAGAGCTGGGCCTTGAGCCCAAGTCTTCTGGTTCATTGCTCTTTCTTCACATATGGACAGTGAAATTATCAATTAAACTGGGCTTATGACTTTGCCCTTACACGTTCTTCAAGGTCAATGGAAATTGTTCTTTTGGTTTGTATATAATGTAGCCTTGGCCATTCCATTCCTTTTGCCCAAAAGGTAGTTTTTTGTTTCTTTTTCTCCCTTTCCACCTCTCTGGGAAAAGAATAGTCAGAAAGGATGGGATTAAAGTTAAAGATAAGATTCAGCCCTGCGGCTGTTCTTGCTGTGTCCAGTATTGTCTGAATAAACTTAAACTCCTGCAAGGGCTCTTGGATCTCGGCTGTGGATGGGTCCAGAGATTGTGGTAGACTATAAGTGAACTAATTAAGAAGAGATGAATGAATGAAGAAAAATGATCGCAGTGGAGCTGCCACACAGGGTCACAGCAAGGATATGCTCAGAGACCATCTCACCCAGCTTTCCCATTTTCCATAGAGATGAGGCAGGATTGGCTCAGATCATGCAATATGTCAGTGCAAAGATGAAATCAACTCTGTTCAGAGAAGAAAGCTTTGGTAAGTGGAACTGATAAAGATGGAAGGTCCAGAGTTCAGTTTTGGATATGTTGAATCTGAGGTACTTTGAAACATCCAAGTAAAGATGTGGCAAGACAATTGGATATGAGGACCAGAACTAAGGAAGAATATCTGTCCGGGCAATAGAATTTGGGGGGTTGTCGGGTTAAAGGTGAAACAGTGCATGTCTATACGTTATGTTGATAAAGCCAACTGACCAAAAGGAGAAGTGGGCTTGAAACTGAGGGCTAAGCAGGAGCAACATGATAGAACGACTATGGGAGCTGGGGCACCAGGTAACTAGGAAAAGAAGCCTTCAAGAAGTGAGATAGTGGTCAACTGATTGGAGATGTGAGTTTCCAGGTCACAGTGGTGGTAAATGGCAGAGCCAAAATTTGAACCTAGGTCTGTGATTCCAGAGGTCATTCCCCTTCCAAAATGCCATGTTGCCATCCCGCTGAGACAAGCTTGATGGCAAAATATCCATGACTGCAAGCAGCACTGTCTTTTTATTTCCCTGACTCTCTGGCTTCCTAGACCCCAAATGCCCTCAGAAAAGACTGAAGCTTAACGGAAGGAAGGTCAACCAGAACTTGAAACTCACTCTGAGAACACCAAGGCTCCTTTCTGCCAAACTTTCTCCCCACCCCCATCCCCAGGGAAAAGAGTCCAACAAAACTTCCATTCACTTGTAATTGCTCCACTCCCAGAATTAGAAGGATTTTTTTGTTGTTGGTCTCCTTCTAACACCCTCAAGTGATGCTTTCACAAAACTGTTATTTTAGGGCTGTTTGGACTTGTTTTCTACATAGCTCTTGTTTTCTATTATTTCTCTCTTTTTCCAGGGTTCAGACTAATTAAAGGAAGTGTAAATCACACCTCGTTTGCACAAAATACCTTTCATGAGGTCTGGAAGCAATTTAGCTTCTGTTTGCCAAAGATCTTTAGGAAAGAAAAAAAAATTCACTTTGGTTTAAAAAAGATTAATTTCTTGGTGCCAAAAAAACCCATTAAGTGCACCTCCCATTCCTGGGATCTTTTATGGTTTTCATGTGAAAATGGCAGCCAGAAAAAGAGAGCGGGAAGACTAGGCTGGTTCTACAATTACGGCTGGCCATCCTGTGCCACCAGCTCAGCAGCCCTGCAGCAAAGCACAGGTTTAGAACACAGCCTGGTCTCACAGGGTATTCAGAGTGACTGGAAGATTTGTCACTCACTGTCTTCTGCTCCCCCTTTCTCACCCCAGATTCTAATAACCGCTGATCAATGTTCTTCCAGGGCCATGGGTCCTTGATGTGGGACGAAGCTTGTGAGCAAGATTGTGGACAAGGGGGCAGAGCTGTCACCTTGGGCTACCTCTTGCCTCTCTATTGGAGACCTACTGCTTATTTCAAGTCTTCCTGTTTCCTCTCCCCTGCCCCATACCTCTGCCTCTTTTGCTCTGTATATGTTCATCTTTGCTCTGAGAACGAATCCAGTGTATTTCCTCTGAGCTGCTAACGTCCTAAAATGTGAAACAATGAAGGGCCTCTAGTTATCTTCTAACTTTCTTACTTTAAAGATAATGTGACTGACCGGGTGCGGTGGCTCACGCCTGTGATCCCAGCACTTTGGGAGGCTGAGGTGGGTGGATCACAAGGTCAAGAGTTTGAGACCAGCCTGACCAACATTGTGAAACTCTGTCTCTACTAAAAATACAAAAATTAGCCGGGTGTGGTGGCACGCGCCTGTAATCCCAACGACTCAGGAGGCTGAGGCAGAAGAATTGCTTGAATCCAGGAGGCAGAAGTTGCAGTGGGCAGAGATCACGCCACTGCATTCCAGCCTGGGTGACAGAGCAAGACTCTGTCTCAAAAAAAAAAAAAAAAAAAAAAAAAAAAGATAATGTGACTTAGGGCCAGTGAGGGGGAATGGTTTGCCCATAGTCCCAAACCTATGGCACAGCAGAGCCAGGGGTGTTGTTTTTTTTTATGTGTTTATTTATTTACTTTGAGATGGGGTCTCGCCCAGTCTGGTCTCAAATTCCTGGGCTTAAGTGATTCTCCCACCTCAGCCTCTCAAGTAACTGGGACTACAGGAATGTACCATTGAACCTGGCTGGAGCAAGGGTTAGCCCTCAGGGCCAGACAGTAAGTATGTAATGTTCCTCTCACTCTTTCATAAAGATGACTTTCTAACAGTGGAATTTCTGACAGCAAGATGGTAGGAGAAAATGTTGTAGACTTTGGAGGGGTGGTGTTTGCTCTGCTTCTCACATTATACCCTGATAATGGTTGCATCCATTACCTTCTCATAACATCGGTCATAAGAAAGCAAGAGATGAGCTAGGCTAACTATTAAGGAGGTTGTGGTAGATTGCAGCAGAAACAGAAAACACTTTATGACAGACGGATTCTGCGTTTGAATCTTATCTTCCTGCATTTTCATCTGGGTAACACTGGGCAAGTCACTTCACCT
This sequence comes from Macaca mulatta, assembly GCF_049350105.2. NCBI lineage: Eukaryota > Metazoa > Chordata > Mammalia > Primates > Cercopithecidae > Macaca > Macaca mulatta. The sequence goes on from NC_133420.1 coordinate 41,710,502, forward strand.
TTCCAGGCATCGGTTGCCCCATTTGTAAAATAGAGATATAAGTGCCACTCTCCTACAAATGTTGAGACACCTAAATGAGTTAGTGGGTGTAGTCATCCCACAATAGCAAATCAATACTTGGAGACTGTGGTTTTTCCAGGTGCTTTACCTTTTTTTTTTTCTTTCGACTCCTCTATTTTGAGAATCACAGGTGCCTCACTTCTTGAGAACAAACACCTATGAACACTTCTTGCCTACCCCTCTTCCTCCAAGTGTGGAATTTACTTCCTAAGAAAATAAGTAAATAATAATACAAAAATATTTGGAAGTTTTTAAAGCATGAAATTTCCAGGCTGTTTTTCTGCTGCTCAGTACCTTCTGTAATTCTGTGGACCATAATAACTTTATCCAAGAATGTATTACATACTAGGTTTCTTCAGTTGGTATTTTTTTTTCCATTTGAAAAATCCAGCTTTTTAAAATAAAATGGACTCAGATAGGTAGAGTTTGGGGGAAAAGCAATGGTGTTGTTTCAAGGATTGGCATTGTACAGTAGAAACACACACACACACACACACACACACACACACACACACACACACACGTTGGAGCCAGACAGCCTGGGTTCAAATCCTGACTCTGCTACTTCCTATTTACATGGTCGTAGACACATTTTTTTTTTTCATTTCTGGAATTCTGATTTCATAACTTCAAAATGAGGATTATAATTCTCATAATAGTGATTATTATAAGAATTAAAAATGTTCTTTGAACATTTGTCAGGTAGATCCTGACATTGTCCATGGTAGATACTCACATTGTTACAGAAGTGAGTGAGAGAGAGAATTCTAGAAAAAGGACGTGAGTAGTTCCAGAAAGGATCCTCAGAATCAGAAAAACAGAGTTTGGGTCCTAGTTTCAACAATGATGGGGACTTGGTTTCCTGACACTCAATTTTTCAGTCAATAAAATTGAATTCAACACAGTATCCCTGACACTTGTCCTGTTGTCTCTGGGCTCACTGCCCCTTAGCCTGAGCCCCTGTCCTCATCATTGCTCTTCTGGGTTATTATAAATGTTTTCTTAACTAGTCTCCCTGTCTCCATTCATTCTTCCCCTGTTACCTCTCTGGTTCACTTTCCACTCTGTAGTCAGAGGAAGGATCTTAAAGCCCATTGTAATTATGTTTTGCCTTCAGAATAAGGTTCCCATTTCTTAGTGTGGTTTATAACATTCTCCAAAATCTTACCCCTTCTTGCATCCCCCGATGATCTCTTCTCCCATTCCCTGGCTCTGCTCTGCCCACCCTTATCTCTGGTCACTGCAAGTTGAAATCCCTCTGCTGAAATGCCCTTCGAACTCAACCTGAGACTATCAGAAGAGATTCACCTACAAGCCCCCTAATTATTGGATTGATAATTTAAATCAGTGATTCCATCCCTTCTAACTTCAAGTTGCTCGTCTGTAAAATAGGGACCATCAATCCCTTCTCCACAGGGTCAAGGGAAAAATTAGATGAGGTAACTAACATCACTTGTTCAGCACTTGGCATAAACTAAGTACTTTTCACAGGATTAGTTCTCCCTCTTTTTGTTCTCTTCAACTCAACTCAGACACTGTTTTCATAAACCCAGTGCTCATCACACTGGATCATAACATACATTATTTTTCTCTTTGTTTGTTTCTTTCTTTCTTTCTCTTTTTTTTTTTTTTTTCTTGAGACAGGGTCTCATTCTGTGGTGGCGTGATCTCGGCTCACTGCCGCCTTGACCTCCCGGGCTCAAGTGATCCTCCTGCCTCAGCCCCACCCACGTATCTGGGACAACAGGCACAAGCCACCACACCCAGCTAATTTTTGTATTTTTTTGTAGAGATGGGGTTTTTCCATGTTCCCCAGGCTGGTCTGCAACTCTCCAGCTCAAGCGAGTCAGTCACCTTGGCCACCAAAAGGCTAAGGTTATAGGCATGAGCCACCACGCCTGGCCTATAACATATATTCTTGTGTCTTCCCATTTTACTGGACTCTGAGTTAGTTCTTGGAAAGTCATTGTGGTTCTGCACTTGGATTCTGATTTCAAATCCTAGCCCCATCACCAGCTGTGTGTGACTTTGGATGAATTCGTCTGAGCTTCAGTTTCCTCATCTGTAAAAATGGAAATAACCACAGCATCTACCTCCCTAGGTTGTTGTTAGGATTAAGTAAGAAAATGCACATAAAGTCCTTAGCAGAGCTCCTGGCACATAGGAAGAACCTGTAAATGTTTACTATTATTGTTGGTGGTGTTTTTGGTATTCCTAGTGCCTGGCCCAGGGAAGAGATGATGACTGTTGAAAGGATAAAAGTGCTTTATAAGCAAGGGAAGGGTGGGATGAGCTTTCTGTTGATTTTCAAAGGCGAGATGGTAAAAGATCCAAGGTGGGGCTTGCTTTGTGTGATTATGGGATCAAGCCAGGGCACTTCTGTACACTCTGAGCTGCACTCTTTCCCTCTTTTGTTTGAGATGTGGGAAGGGGGTAAGAAGGGGAGAATGCCCGAAACATTCATTGTGGGACAGGCACAGGCACAGGCACACAGAGTACCAACAACACATGAGCCGGCAGGGCCGTTCTTGCCAGTGTGCCGTAATCCTGTCCTGAAGCACTTCCTGCATTCCTGGCCCGGCCTAGCATCCTCTCATGCTCTCCCTGTGGCAGTGCCAGCCTGCAGGATCATCCCCTCCTACCCTGGCCTCCCATGGGGGCTACCTAAATCATCTTGCCTTTTCTTGGTTTGATGGGAAGCTCTTTGTTTTGGCTAAAATACCATGGGCCTAGGTGGTAGAATATCCTGAGTTTGAGTTCCAGCTACTGCTTACCAGATTTCTAATTAGGTCAAATGACTCAATATCCCTGAGCCCCAGTTTTCTTGCATGTAAAATAGGGATATTAATCCTCATTCACAAGGTTGTCCTGAGAGATATGTGAAACACCAGGTAGTATGCCTAGTCAGTGCCTGACATATTAGTAACTGCTTCTTAGGGGACTGGTCAGTCCTCCTTCCTCTTTTCATTGTCCACAGCTGCATCTGGCCACTGCTCCACACCGACCTCCTGGATATAGGATGAGTTCCCTGTAGAAGGGAGTGTTCAAAGCAAGGCCAAATGGCACCCAAATGCAAATAAAGGGGTGGGACCCTCAATAACCTTTTGGGTTCATTGAAACTTATAATTCTGGAACTCTGTAAAATGCTTCCCAGGTTGGGAAGGTCAGTGTTGGGACAAAGGGGCCACTCATGAGCTTCCTCCTCCCTCTTCCTCTCACCATCACCAGTGCCCTGAGCTTTTCTCCTTCTAGCACATTGCCAGAGAGTTGCCCTTTAGCTGGATAACTCCCCGGCATGTATTCTCATTTCCCTCATCAGCTCACTATGCAGTGAATCTGTTCACATTCTCCTGCCTAGCTTTAGTACACAGTCCAATATAGAGGGAGAGGCACACAGTCAATGTTTTCAGGGGAAAATGATTAAGGAATTTGCTTTGGGGCTATCTGCAGTAGTCAGCACCTGCTGAACTTTCTACTGCGGTCTCTCTCAGACAGTGCCTTTTCTATATGAACAATGTTAGGAAATCCACTTGGGGTGCTTTCTTAGCCTAGGACCCCAAGACCTTATATTAATTTAACAAAGATACATTGATTGCCAACTATATGTCAACCTAGGTGCTTAGTAGAGATGTGCTTTTTCTTTAATGGTCTATAAATTAAGACTCAATGGAACCTATAGAATTTAAGGTGGTCTGGATCCTGCCATCTCCCCAGCCTCACTTCTCATCACTCCTCAGTAGGGATCCTATACTCAGCCACACCAAAATAGTTACATTCCCTAAAGGACTGTGCCATATTACGCTTGTTCATCTTTTTGGACCTTACCAGCCTTCTGAGTTTTTATTTATTTTTTATTACACATTCCGGAACACTTGAGTTTTTTAATCTAAGTTTGTATTTTTATAATTATTAAAAATGTAATTTTACTTTGAAAAAAAGAGACAAGCCAATAAAAGTGATACTGCAGTATCTGGGTTGTGGTAATTTAGAGGCAAATACAGGTGTCATCACCAAGCAGAGGGAATTAAAAGTAGAACCTTGAAGGACAAGGTAGGACTTGAATGGAATGAAGAAAGAAGGATGTTCTAGTTGTAAGTACAAAAGTCTGAAGGTTGTAGCTTGTGAAGCATGTACAAGGACAAGAGACACCAAGACAAATGTAGGTTAGTATGTATGGATGCTGAAGGGAATAAGGATGGAGTCTTAACTTGAAATCCACTGTACATTGTCTTTCATTGAATGCCAGGCTGCCACACTTGATTTTGAGCCCGTACCGGTTGGAGGGTTACTGAAGTTTAATGTGCAAAGGAATAACATCATGGGGTGTGCGCTACAGGTGAAATAGCAGAGATGTTGCTCTGATACATCTGATGAAACTGGGACTTCTGCACATTGACTTTGCTACCTGCAAAGGGGAGGTGGTCCACACCCAGTCTGTAAAAACAGGCAAACATTTTAGCATTGGCCTTGACTTATTGAAAAGAGAAAAGGCCAATCTCTTTTTCAAGAGGAAACTAGGTTTGTTGTCTTTCTCTGCCTTCCCAACAGACTAAATCCAGGCACATGTTCACAAGCACCTTCCACTGGGATCAGTGAGCTGTTTATTCAGCTTATCTCAAATGCAGGCAGCTTTCTCTTTGCATAGCTGCAATAAGCTCACCCTCAGGGCTTAGAACACAATTGAAGTGGGGTTGGGTGGAGTGGGAGACAGAAAGGGAACAGTTATGAGCAGGTCTGGGTCCTGACACTGGCCTTTGAGTATACGGTTCCCTGTCTTTTAAAAAGTGATTTTTGTAGCCCAAAAAGGCCTTATTTCCTACCTTTTTCCTTCTTACTTAAGACTTGGCAAGTTAGGACCCATGGACTAGCTGTCTGTTTTGTAGATAAAGTTTTATTGGAACATAGCCATGTCCTTTTATTTACATATTATCTATGGCTGCTTTCACTCTACATGGCAATGTCAAGCACTTTCAACAGAGACTGTGTGGTTCACAAGGCAGAAAATATTTACTACCAGCTACTTCACATTTAAAAGTTGCTGACCTTTGATCTAACTAAGCTTCCTCTATCCTTCAAAGCATAGCTAAAATTCACTTCCCCTGGGAAGTTTTCCCCGACTCTCCCAGGTCTCACTCAGTCCTCTCACCTTGGATGTACAATGCCACTTCTTGTCCACATTTTTTAGTACCATGTTTCTCTTTTTTATATTATTTTAAAAACAATTCTAAGTACAATGTATGGCTTTGGGGACAACTGCCACATTTTATATTTTCTATAAAATCATACTCACAGGAGTTGGCAAAGTGGAAGTTGTATATGGTTTATAGCGAGGTACCTGGTATTGAGTGTTGCTGTCACTGAGCAATGCCATAAGTTGGGACAAACTGTTTCACTTCTCTGAGTCTCTCTTCTCATCTGTCATTTAGCATGATAACATAGCACCTACCTATGTAGGTGAGTACAAGATCCAAAGAGATTAACTCAAAAAAACACATAAAAGCAAAAGCAAACAAACAAAAAACATGATTCTTGTAGTAAGTGGTTATTTAATAATAATTGAATTATGATACTTGGGGTCTTGCTTTGCCCATGTGTAAATTTCGAATTTTCTCCCATAACATTCTGGAAAAAAATCCATTATTCATATCTTTTGTGAAATGCTGAGTGCAGTCTCCTCCTTTCTTAGAAATTCATAAGACATTATCATATTAAAGGCTCTGAGATATCCCATGAGAAAAAAATCTGTTTAACTTTATTTAATCTTGTATTTTTTCAAATTTATTTGGCCACACCTTGAAATAAGTATTAATGTCTCATGGGAGGTGATGTTCTGAAGAACACACTTTGGACCAATTGGGCCAAGTGGTCCTTTGGTTCACCTGGAGCTGTCATCCTGAGTTAAAGAATAGCCATTGCTTATCAGAGCCTCCTCTTTAATCACCAGCCCAAGAAATGCAATGAAAACTCATGGTTTTTTTGTTTTTGTTTTTGTTTTCATAAAATGGTGCTTTTGGTTGTGTTTCTTCTATAAGGCAAGAAATAGTAAATGTGCATATTCTTAAACCCCAGGATATTAACCATGCAGGCTGTTGGGTGTTCTGCCTCCTGGTGTGTGTGTGTGTGTGTGTGTGTGTGTGTGTGTGTGTGTGTGTGTGTGTGTGCATGCACCCACATGTGTGCATACAGCACCTTTCTCTTCCTGTTGAGGCTGTGAGAATCACACACCTGGGGCATTACAAGTCCTAGGTGCCTCTATAACTATTCCCTTTCTTCTCACAAGAGTGCCTTTGACCTCTTTCTGTTAAATAGACTAGAAACGTTTCAGTCCTCCCTCTTTCTGGAACTGGAACCCTTGGGTCTCCACCTTGGGTCCCTGTTGCAAAGGGGAAATTGGGAAATTATTACCAAGGGAAAGCATGAAGTCATTGGGTAAGCATAGATTTGAGATTCTGACTTCCTCACACATAAATTGGGAATAGGAATAGCTGACCCTGTCACCAGTGAGGGCTAGCACACATTTAGTTGGCTTATGCCCATGGGGCTGAGACCCAAGTAGGTGAAGCCTTCCTCACCACCTGCTCAAGACACATCTGCCAAATACTCAGTATCTCAGTGCACTTATTCACACCCTCTTTCCTTCTCCAAAATATTGCACTTTAAATGGCAAATTATAGGGGGACCCTACCCATTCCTCTCCTAAAGTCCCTTATTAAGAAGGCTGGAAGTCTCAGGAGTGAGCAGCAAGGGGAAGAGGAAGTGTTTCCAGTGGTGTTCGTGGCCCATGTAGCCAACAGAGGGCGCTCCCACACCATGCAACACTGGGGTCCAAGGATCCGGGCAGTTCCCGGGGAAGGCGGCCAGCTGACCTTTCTCCAGGCTGTTCTTGGGTTGCCAGAGCAGCGGAGGTGTCAGCTGAGAGTGGTCACAGCCTGGGGAGGAGAAGGCAGGGAGAGAGGCTGGGGCACCCGAAGGGGAGGAAGAGCTGGCAGGGAAAACACACAGACGCATTTCACAGAGACAGAGACACAGGGAAACACACAGAATATGCAGTTGTACCTACAAATAACAAATGCAACATACCCCACGCAGACACAGCATGCAGCCAGGGGATTTAGGGAAATCATACAGGATGCAGACTCACAAATGAATGTAATCCATCCCATACAGGTATACACAATGCAGTCATCTCAGCCAGCTAAACAAAATCAAAGGCAACACACAGACACAAGCACATACAAACATACATGTGAGCACATCATCCAAGAGGGACATTCAAGCTATGTGCAGTTGACGAAAGGCAGATAACAAAGACACACAGACACACACACGGGAAGCACACAGACACATACAATAGATCCACAACACATACAAAGTCACACACCATGGGGATAGCACGCCATGCACAGACAACACACAGCTTGTACTCAACACATGACAGATGCCTCAAGAGGCATATCATAGATAAACAGCACAGGCACACAGATGCGTAAACATAGCCACCTTCCCACAGGCATACTGTAAAGATATACGTACCATGCGCCATGTGGATCCATCCAGCACAAACAGGCATACAGACACATTAGATGGCCACTCAATAGCACCCACCACACACCACACACCACACACCACTCACACTCACCATATGGACGTAACTCCACATGGATCAAAAGCACTTGTAATTCAGTAAATGTTTCTAAAAAAGAAAAGAGGGAGAGGCCAGTAATGGGGAAAGAAAAGAGGAAGAGTTGTGAAAGATGGAAAAAGAGACAGAATAGAAGAAAAGTGAGAAGACCCAGGGAAGGAGGGCTGGAGTCCAGATCGAGCGCTCAGATCTGCCTCGGTCATGATAGCAAAGAACAAGCTGGTTTCAGGTAGCACCCCTGGGGAAACCACATAGACTTGGTGGCTACAGCAGGGGCTGATGGTGCCCCAGGGAGAGCAAGCCACCAGTGTGGGGCCAGGGGTTGTGCCTCAGTCTTATCTGGGGCAGTGGCACTGAATCATATCTCTCTGAGTCCTTGCAGCTTCCATTTCATCTCCAGGGAGATCAGCTCCAATCTTCCCCATCTCATTTAATCCTGACCTGTGAGTGTCTTACTGTTCATATCCGACTTTCTCTAGGCAGCAAATGTAGCAAAGAAACAATTACCAAAACTTTCAGGATGTATCTCCTTCCTCCTTTTAGAAATATACCTTTTAAACAATAAAGGAGAACACGTGAGTGATCCTAACAGAGCTTGTTCTGCCAGAAAAGACAGGACAGGTCAGGATGGTACAGGATTCAGCAAAGGTTGCTTATTATGTAACTAAACAAATAAAGCTTACTTGGAATCACAGGATTTTGAGTGAAACAGATTCAGATCAACAAACTTTCTCAAGCAACCATCCTGGCTCAGATCAATGCAGGGTGCTGGGATATAGAAATAAGAGACTCAGCTGGGTGCGGTGGCTCATGCCTGTAATCCCAGCCCTTTGGGAGGCCGAGGCAGGTGGATCACGAGGTCAGGAGATCAAGACTATCCTGGCTAACATGGTGAAACCCCATCTCTACTAAAAATACATAAAAAAAAATTAGCCGGGCGTGGTGGCAGGTGCCTGTAGTCCCAGCTACTTGGGAAGTTGAGGCAGGAGAATGGTATGAACCTGGGAGGCGGAGCTTGCAGTGAGCCAATATGGTGCCACTGTAGTCCAGCCTGGAGCCTGGGTGACAGAGCGAGACTCTGTCTCAAGAAAAAAAAAAAAGAAAAAGAAAAGAAAAAAGAAGGAAAAAAATGAGACTCAAAGCCCTCATGTTAAAACCTACAGAACAATGGGTGATAGATAAATAAAATTTAAAACTTATACAATAAGAGGTAAAGGGTTAAATAAATATTTGGTTATTTTTCTATTGATAAGGAAAGAAGGGGCAGAATGAACATTAATTGAAAACCCACTACATGAACTGTGCTGGGCACTGTGTATCAGTTATCTCAGTTAAAGCTCATAAAACAACTTTGGAAAGTAGAAATTATCAGCTTCATGCTTCAGATAAAGAAAGCAAGGCTAGAAACGTGAAGCCACCTGCTCCAGACAGCAAAGTTAGGGAGCCCAGATTCTAACCAAGTAGCCTGCTTCAGAGCCCCCTGCCTTTCCCACCCCATGGTAATAAGCATCTCCAATGACTTTTCACATCTTGAGCAAGAGTCAACAGAAGCAAGAGACAGACAGTTAAAGCAGAGAGACTCTGAATTAGACGGCATGATGGAATACATTAGACTCTCCAACCAGTCAGAGAAACCTTGGGCTGTGAATTTGCTGGTCATTTCCCTAAGGCCTTGCGTGCTCCAGTTTCTGGGTCTGGAAAGAGATCTCCACTTAGGTATCAACATGCTGATTCCCAAAGTTCCTGCAGGGGCCCTCTGTCCTTGGACGGTTCAGCTCTCGGCTCCGTCATCATGCAGCCTACCATGTGAGCCAGGTGTCAGGGATCTCTGGCATCTTGTTTCCTTAGGTGTCAATATGTAGAGAAAAGAAGAAGGGCAGCAAAACTTGTGAACTCAAATGTGGATTGAAGCCGAAGAGAACCAAATTCTCTTCTCCAGTTCACATGGTCTGGAGCACACATTTCTTTACTGTATCACTGAGTGTCTGTTGTGAATTTTCAGATAAACAGCAGAGCTGGAAGGAACACTTGAGATTGTCTAGTTCTTTATTGGTAGGAAAGCTAAGGTATAATAACATGTCTTAATTTACTACTGCTGTGTTTTGATTGATAATCATGACAGCAAACATTTATGAAGTACTTAATATTGTGCCAGGAACTACGTTAAGCACTTTGCACATATTGCATCATCAGATGTTCACTATGCTTCTGTTAGGCTGGCACTATATTTGTAATTTTCACACACAAGCAAACCAAAGCTCTGAGACTTGCAGTGGCTTGCCATGGATTGCGTGGCTAGCCAGTGAAACCGTTGACATGCAAACCAGGCCCATCTGATTCTTAGTTCTAATTCCTAACGACTTTGGTTTGTTGCTTCCCTGACTACTGAGGAAACATGGAAAGGGATATTTAGCCCAGATTTAGAAGGAAGATAACTCAGGTGCAGAGAAGAAGAGTATCTTGCTCACACTTCAGAGATCTGAACCTCTCATCTGCTTCCTTACCTACTCTTCCCTGGACCAATCTTGACCCTATCATTTTTCTTTCAGGGTTGGTTTAAAAAAAAAATGTCGGAGTAAAAAAAAGGCCTCACCTTGCCTAAAGGATGTTTTTGTAATATTAGAAAGTGGCATTCTCCCTGTCCTGAGCTTCTTTCCTCTTTAGCAGGTCACCCAATTGTTGCCTCCCAGTTGGCTCCTTTGAGTGGGGGATCCTCTATCCCTTGGCCCCTTCAGTCATGCCTGGTTCAGTTTGGTCCTGTGGTCCTGGCCCCCCATCAAGGTAGTAGTATCTTTCCTCAATTCAAACCTAAACTGAATATTTGTCTCTGGGCCTCAGAGAGGAACCAGACTCAGGGTGGTGAAATGACTGGCCTGGAGTATCCCAACAAAGACTCTGTGTATAGAGAATGGAGGGCTGGCTGGTAAGGCTGGGGGCTATAGTGTTCAAATGTTGTTCATGCTGATAGGATGGGTCTCTCATTTGGCAAGAAGATTTATCTGGCATTTTGTAGCTCTGTCTGCTGAGATTTGGCTGCAGATTCCGGTTCTCAAGATGAAAAGGTTAATGGCTGCCTTTCTTCTCAAATATATTTTCTCCCTCGCTTTTCTTGGTCTTTCCTCTACTTAACATCTCCTAAAAAAAAAAGATAAAAATTAAAATTAAAAAAATTAAAAAATATATCCAAAACTCCTTCCACGTGATGAGCTCACTATCGGCTAGTCTACTAGTACAGTATTGAAATGAAATACAAAGCATCCTTGTCCCAATAGGAAGGGCACCTTAGGTTTTCTATCTGCTAAATGGATCTCAGAATCATTTCTTAATATGTTTTGCATTATACATTTTCTAGTATCTATCCTGGTGAGAAGGAGAAATGAAAGCGTGTATCCCACATTTGGGGGCTTCATCTGAATTATTAATGACATCTAGAGCGGAATACTTAGGCCTTTACTGAGAGACTAAGTACCTGAATTATAGTTTCAGCTCTACCATTTGTTAGCTGTTTAATCACATCTTTACAGTGAGGTGATAATAATATTCATGTATACAGTAGAGGCTCAGTGAATGTTAGCTACTATTTTTGCTACCTGTTTCATTATGGTTATTATTAAAGGCACAGTCTCTCTGAGGTTTGGTTTTCATATCTAGGATGCAGGGATAATAATTCTTACCTTGACATTTGGGAGAGGGGTGTAAAATGAGAAAGTGCCTAGCATACAGCCTGGCAGGCAGTAAAGTTTCAATAACTAGCAGTTATTCAATAACTAGTAGTATGATCTGTCCTGCCTTCTGCCTGCCAACCCTACTTCCTTCATCTTCTTTGTGAAATAGTTCCCACACCACTATTTTATGTGTCTTATTTAAACCACCTCTTACTGGTCTTGCTGTCTTCTGCCTTCGCTCCTTCAATCCATCTTCTATGCTACAGCCAGAAGGATCACCCAAGGCCATTTTGATGTCACAAGCCTCCTATGACTGTTCCCCATCTGGCAGAGCCTACGTTTTTAGGGACATGAGAGCCCCTATCCACCCCCTGAGTCCAGGGAGAAGCCACATGTCCACAAGGTTTCAGCCCAGTGACTGGACAGTGACTTCCCAGAATAGGCTGTCAGCGCCCCTCCCCGCCAACTGAGAAGAGCACTCAGTAGGGAAGAACTGGGGAAGGCTGTCAAGGCTGCCACCGAGAGACAGAAGCCTAGGCTTGCAGCCTCACAGAGATGTACTACAGCCAGCTTGTCTGGCTCCTGAGGACAACTGCACACATATCTTTCCGAGTCCACGTTCGGTGAAATCACAGTGGTAGTGTGAAATTGGCCAGGGTGGAAGTATTTATATGTTGGAAATCAGCCAGCGCTACAAATCAGCACTTTTCGTGTCTTCCCACAGAGAGCCAAGTTGTTAAACATTTACCAGCACTCAACTGAACCTCAGTCTTATCAATTGTTCACAAGTCACATGACCTCTCTCAGTCTTGGTTCCTTCATATGTACGTTGAGGATAGTGTGTTAGCTTGGATCCTCTGAGACGCAGATGCTGAGATGGGATAAAACATCAAATGATTGTATTAAGGGAAAGGCCTATGTGAGAGAAGATGGGAGTTTGCTTGTGAAGTCTGGGTGGGAGCCATCAGGTTGGGGTGAGTCTGACGCTGAGTGAAGGAGAGTGGGAAGGAAGGTTGTGCAGAAGCATCCCAGGCTGCTGCCCAGCCTAAGGGAATCCTCCAGACAGTCTGCCATCTGAGGAGGATTCCTGTATCTCCCAGAATGGGCTTGCCTCAGTATCCCTGCTATGCCCAGTCATTGGCTAGGAGCAGCCTATAGAAAGTGTGGCCTCAGTGCAGATGCAGGGTTAAAATTCAGAGTACTCAGACTAGGGCTCTTGATTAGTTAAGCCCCCTGTCATTGGATTTCTGCATGGTGAATCATTGTGGCTGCTGCAGATATTGACACATCAAATCCTGTTGATCCAGATCACAACATATACCTTTAGAAATATTTTCTAAGCACCTAACCTGTGCAAAATACCGTTCTGAGTCCTGGGGATGGAGACATTTCCAGTAATAAAGTTCTGGACCTTATAAGCCCCATACAGAGGAGATTAACAAGTAAACAGATACATTCAGGAGAATGTGAAAAGTAAGGGGATGATGGCTAATGAGGCTGTCAGTAAAGGCTGCATAGAAAAATAAAGGATTGAGCTGATCCTGGAATGAGCCCAGTATTGGGTGAAATGGAAATTCCAGGCAGAAAAATCTTCAAAAGCAAAGTCGCAACATATGAAAGAGCATGAAAGATTCAAGGACTTGTGCATGACTCAACATTGATTCAACATGAGATACAAAAGCAGAATTACTGAGAAATGACCCTGGAGGAGAAATCAATGCAAGACAAGGCTAAGGAATTAGATGCATTTATTGTATTTTTTTTTTTGGTTTTTTTTTTTTTTTTTTTTTTTTTTTTAAGAATGTAGACAAGTGAAGACTATTACAGACTTTCCATCAAATGCATATTTTAGAATGATCACTGGCTGCAGCTTGGAGGATGGACTGGAGGGCTATGTAACAGACAGAGCCTACACACGTAGAAGGCTGTTGGATGTAGAAGATGATGAGTGAAGAGTCTGAAACAGTATTCAAGTATTCAGCTTGTGTTATATGTACTTGTAATCGAAGGTCTCTCTCTAGATCTTCTACACCATAGTTTTCTAACTTCAGGTCATAATCCATTAGTAGATTGTGAAGTCAACTTACTGGATTGGAGCCAACATTTAAAAAAAGAAAATAGGATGTAGGCTGCGTGTGGTGGCTCATGCCTGTAATCCCAGCCCTTTAGGAGGCCAAGGCAGGTGGATCTCTTGAGTCCAGGAGTTCAAGATCAGCCTCGACAACATGGCGAGACCCTGTCTCTGCTAAAAATACAAACAAAAAATGACCGGGCCACGTGGTAGTGTGTGCCCGTGGTCCCAGTTACTCAGGAGACTGAGGCTGAGGTGGGAAGACCACTTGAGCTTGGGGTCAGGGGTGGGAATGGGTGGGCAGGTGGAGGGAAGGGTGTGACTGGAGGTTGCAGTGAGCCGATATCACACCACTGCACTCCAACCTGAGTGATGAAGTGAAACACTGTCTCAAAATAAATAAATAAATAAATAAATAAATAATTTATATAAATAAATATATTTATATAAATATATATATATTTTTTGAGACACTGTCTCAAAAACATTATCCTGAATATATTATACATACATTATCCTGAATGTATCTGTTTACTTGTTAATCTCCTCTGTGGGGCATATATATATATATGTGTGTATATGTATGTAATATTTCAGATTGTATTGCATGTGGCAAGCCTAAGGATTTTTTCATAAAGCTTGCACTTCAGTCATATACACATGCATATGTATACTAGATTGGGATGGAAAATATATGAATCACAGTCAAAAAAGTTATAGACTATGAAATATTGTAGGGCAGTGTTGTGTCTTACACGTCTTAAACTCAAGGAATTACAAAGTTGGAGGAGGCCTTTGGGTCTAGCTGACTTAGGTTTGTACTCCAAGTCTACCTCCTTCAATTGGATAATGATGCTTAGAGAAGTTAAGTGATTTCTCCAAGATCAGATAACTCTTATCATATTCCTTACAATACCTGGTTTGATTAAGAAACTGAATCTGTGAATGCATTTATGAATGAGTACAGATTATAAATTAATATCATAGAAATATTTGAGTAAATTAATTGAATAAATGAATCCATGAATGAATGAATGACTAAATCTATATATGACTATATGAAAAAATAAATAAATGAAGTACAAAGGAAGGAAAGAAGAATCGGAGGGAGGAAGAAAACTCTCGTATCCTTTCACAAGCACTGGGAATCTGTAGACTATCAGCCAAGAAGTGAAGGATTTCTGAATGACCCCAGGCAGGGGACAACAACCAGTTGGAATTAATCATGTGGCCAGCACAGAGATCAGCCAAAGTTGATGCAAGTATCATTACTTGATACTGCAAGTAATGATGGTCTTGGAGTAGACTTTGTTACACACTCGTTTATTGGGTGAGCTATTAACTGTCTTAGCATCAGGGTAGCAAGGCGCCTGACATTAGAGAATGAATGAGGTGTTTAGGGTGGGGAGAGATGGGCTCTTTTTCTAGCTCTGGTCTGCTGAGTCATCTCCAGCCCCAAGGGCTGCCATGCCATTATTTATCAATCCCATGACCAGGAGGCAATCAGTTCCATGTACTTTGGGCCACCTCAGAAAGCTACATGTTTAGTTCAGGGGAGAAGTGCATTAACATAGAAGAGCAAGACCCAAAGAGCCACCTGAGATCACTAAAAGTTAATCAGGCCTCTGTCATTTTAACTATTTGAATCAGGTTTAGATTTAACTCTGGACTTCTCTGCTTATTTGATGTGTGGCACTGGGTTAGTCACTTTACCTTTCTGAGCTTTCACTTACTCAACTGTAAAATAGACATATCAATCTTAAACTGGTTCTATAATCCACATGCTTGCAAAGAGTTTATGGTGTATAGATGCTTATCCTCTACCTCTCTTCTTTGTCCTTAAAATCTCCCATGCTTTTTATCTACTTACCAATTCAGTTATTCAACAAGTATCTGTTGAGTTCTTACTATGTACCAGGCACTGGTATCAGCAGTGAACCAAAGAGACAAAACTCCTTGCCTTCACGGAGCCAACATTCCGGAACATGAGGTTGCAGGTGCAATCCAGAGGCACCATTCGCTCAGCTCTAAAAGATGATTCTAGAAGGAAAGGGAGACAGGAAAAGGAAAAAAAAAAAAAAACAAAATAAATATTTTATCAGATGTTGATAATTGATACAGAAGAAAAAGAAAAGCAGAAAAAAAAAGACAACTATGCTACATGAGGGAAAGGGCTGTCTAGTTTTAAATAAGTAAGTCAGAAAAGAGCAGTGTTGGAGCAAAGATCGGAAGGAGATGAGAGATCTGAATGAAAAGCGTCTCAGGCAGAGGGAAGAGCAAGTGCCAGACCTTGAGATGGGAGCGTGCCTATGTGTCTGAGGATGACAAAGAGACCATTGTTCATGTGGTTCTCTCTATTGCAAATTCTTTCCTTGCTATTCTGTTGAGAGAATTCTCAACTAATCTTCAGACCTCAGCTCCTTCTCTTTTGTCATACCGGACAGAAAAATTACTCTGCGATGGTCGCTTACATCTGTTCTCCTCCAGAATGCAAGTTCCATGAGGGCAAGGCTTATGCCTCTCTTGGTCATCTCTGTGTCTTTAAGACCAAGCATACTTTCTGGCTCAGAGTAGGCACTGAATGAATATTTATTAAATGCAGTGTTAAATGAACGCATGAGCTTTCTGAACCTTCCCTCTGTCTTCAGCTTAATCAGTGCCCCTTCATCCTTCATTTTTCAAAGTCACGCATAACCTTTGCTTTCTCCAAGAAGCATTCTTTCTTTCTTTCTTTCTTTTTTTTTTTTTTTTAATGAGGCAGAGTCTCGCTCCATCACCCATGCTGCAGTGCAATGGCATGATCTCGGCTCACTGCAACCTCTGCCTCCCAGGTTCAAGCAATTTTTCTGCCTCAGCCTCCTGAGTAACTGGGATTAAAGGCACCCTGCTAATTTTTGTATTTTTTTTCTTAATAGAGATGGAGTTTCGCTGTGTTGGCCAGGCTGGTCTCAAACTCCTGACCTCAGGTGATCTGCCCACCTAGGCCTCGCAAAGAGCTGGAATTACAGACTTGAGCCACAGTGCCCAGCCCAAGAAGCATGCTTTAATTTGTCAAGGTTATGCTCACCTCTCCTTAACCTGATCTCCAAAGTCCACACAGGAGAACATTAGTCCAGTGGAATGCTAATATATGAGCCGTAGAATATAAAAACAGTTCTGGGACCAGTTAGTTTCGAAAAGTGTTGGTTAATCAAATGTAAACAGGTTTCTTTATTCAATGACTTTTCAGAAACTTTCATATGTCAAAGGGGCTTGTGAATTTCAAAGAGAGGGGAATTGTTAAGGAAAGTTTCCTAAATGTGCTTGACTATGGTGCTTTTTCTAAAGGAACAATTTTCAGGAACCCACTTTGGGAAATACTGACTGAAAATTTGTTGGGATTCTCCCATCTTTTGGACTGTTCTTTGGTTTAACCTCAGCCAACCTCTGTCACTCTAGCTTCATGGCCCAAGGCAGCCATTCTGGTTTTGATTTCTCCCTCTTGCTTGCCTTCTGAGACAAGGGCTTCTCAGGAAGAAGAAATTACCCCACACTTTAAAATTTTCCTGGCCAGTAGGGAACTCCTAAAGGAATATGAAGTTCATAATTGTGTAAATTAAGAGGAAGTCAAGGGAATGAAAAGGGGACACCTATGTCCAGGCCAGTGGAGGACAAGAACATGGCTTTCCTTCTTACCCTCCATAGCTACCTTCTCACCCTCCATAGCTACCTTCTCAAGTAGTCTCAACAATAAAAGTTTGGCAGGTCAGTTCATGCTGTAACAATTAAATTAGTTGTGGTATGTAACAGATGGAGCTTGATACTCATAGGGATGGGATCTTTATCTTTGTTCCCTGGGGCTGTGGGAGGCGCCAACAGGCTCCTTCAGATTTTGACAAGGAGACTCTTGTTTTCTCCATCTCATTTTATTTGTCTTTCTCAAAGTCATTCTCTGTTTCTGTTTTTCTCTTTGGTGGTCTACTTTGTCTCCTTTGTGTAAATTTGTGTAATTCCTTTGTGTTAATTTGGAATGACTTTTCTCAACCTGGAACCTGATGATCCAGCCAAACTTTAGGAAGTGGAAGATGATAACTGGTATGGTGGAGAGATTAGAAAAATATAACTGATTTTACCTCAATGTATTTTATTCTACTTGAATTTCATTTAAATTAATGAAGATTTATTGAACTTCTACCAAGGGCCCTTTTTAGTCGGCATTGAGGAGGCTAAGATGATTAAGTTCTAGCCGTTGTTCACAAGAACTTTCTAGCATAGCAGGGGAGACAGACATAAGAAAATGACCAAATGCATCACGATGCATACTAGAGTAGAGGATATTAGGCAAGAGGGAACCTGGGTGCGAGTGTTTGGATGATTTGTGTTCATGGGATGAGTTTGAAGCAGGGACACACTCTCTCTCTCTTAAAGCATCGGTTCTCAACATGTTAGTCCTCCAGCCTTATTTTCCCTACACCCTCTCTCAGCTTCATCTTTTCAAACTACCCAGAGTTCATCTAGATATCTCTATGTCCACCCCATCCTAGCATAACAACACATGTACATTTTTCTTTGTTCTTGTGGAAACGTTCCTGGCTGCTTTGCCAAATACCAGTCGTGATGTGTAGTTTAAATAACTTTCACTTTTTCTGAGAAGCTCCCCTCTATCTTTCCTCTCCGCCTCCCTTTCAGACCCAAATATTAATACTTAAATTCTGTGCACCTAACATAATGTTCATGCCTTCAACTATTCAAAAAATATCTATTGAATGCCTCCCAGGTCCCAGAGACATTTTGCTAGAGGTTAAAGACACAAATGTCAAGAAGATAAGGCATAGCTCTGACCACATGGTACTTGCAGTCTAGTAGGAGACAAACACATCAATTGAATTATAAAACTAATGAATGTATAAGGAAGAACCATCTAGAAGAAGGAGCTCACTTGTGTTAAAGACTTAAGGCTGGAGGGAAGCTGGAATGATGGACTGATAGACAAACTTATTGAAGGTTACTATGATGGGAGGAGATAGAGAGGGGAAGAACAACAAGAAGGGAAGAAGGGAGAGGAAGGATAGGGAAGTCCAGATCCACTGGGTCTAATGTTAAGGTTTTTGGATTTATTCTAAATATAATGGAAATCTGGGGACCGACTGGCTTGATGCCCCATAAGGAGTAAGACTATTTTATTAATGACTGCCTCCATAGTTACCAGAAAAGTGCCTCACATGAAGGCTTATGGAATGAGTGAAGGAGCTAGTGAATTAGTGATGTAATGAGATTTTACTTTACAAATACCACTGGGCTGTTATGTGGAGAATGAATTGTAAGGAGGCAAGAGAGGCAATGTATATAAGCCAAAGAAATGTATAAGTCACATTTATACATTTTTAACTCACAATTAACATTTACAATGTTAATTGCAGCCCATTTGGGACCTCACTAGCCTGTGGCAGTATAATACAATAGTTACAAATAAGAGAATTCCATCCAGACCATCCTGGGTTCAAACCCCAGTATTGCTACTTATTAACCAGCAAGACCTTAAAAGCATCGCTTTGTACAATTGTTTCTTTATCAATAAAATAGAGACAATAATAGTAAGTGCCTTTTAGAGTGTTGTGAAGAGTAAACTAAGAAGAAAGAGGAAGAAGAAAATGCTCCTGGCTTATATTAATAGTTCAAGGAATAAGAAGGCAGAATAATATAAAGGCCACAAATACAGGTTCTTAAGCCAAACTTCCCAGGCTCAAATCCTGATTCTGTTACTTATTAGCTGTGTAACTTTGGACAAGTTCCTTAAGTTCCTTGAAGCTCAGCTTCCCAGGCAAAATAAGGAAATTAGTACTAAAGGCCCTTATCCAAAGTCCTTGGTATTAGATGTGATCAGGGTTCAGAATTTCTTTTTGGATTTTTAGAAAGGCACTGCAGTGCATATACCACATATTTTATAACATTCTCGTTGGATTCACAGACAACATCCCCATCATCATACTTCCTACTTCTGCAGTTAGACATGTACATACACAAACATTCTAAGTGAGAGTAAAGAAAAAAGACCATAGATCGTAATTTAATTCAGAGAATTATTATCTTCCAAATAAGTTGTGAAAGAAACTGTGTATGTGCTCCAGCCTGTTTCTCATCACCAGAAGCATAGGACTCTGCATAGAGATGTATTCAGCATATGTTTGTTGAATTTCCTCTCCCTAGATGATTTTCTCATCCATCTGGTCTGATGAGATTTCCAAGGTCTCAGCTCTCTAAATTGGTTTGTGGGACGGAATAAGGTTAGGGCAAGGGATTTACAGTGTAGCAAATGCCCCAGAGTGGAGTTTCCAAGGGTCTTTCTGATTGCAACATTTAACACATATGGAAGAGGAGGGGAGATCTCCTCCAGCCCCACAGGGTGTAGGCCTCACCAGGTGGCAAGCTTCTTTGTCATTGCCTGGCAAGGAAGCACATAAGGTAGAGTCAGGTAAGAACAGCTTCCCTACCCTAGAATGTAACCTGCATAAAGGTAACAATCTGTTGCATGTTTTGTTGACTGGTCTGTTCTAAACACCAACAAGAGTGACTGGCTCATAGTAGACACTCAATAACTATTAAATGAACGAGAATGAGCATTTCTTAAGTATCTACCTTGTGCCAGGCCATTTAGATAATTTCTTTCATTATCACATCAGTCTTGTGTAGAAGGGTATATTCTCATATCCTTTTTACATCTGAAGAAACTGAGGCTCAGACAAACTCAAGCCCTGGCTCTTTCTACTGTGTCTGACTGTATCAAGATAGGCGAACCTTGTGTCTGGTAGGTACTAAAGATTGAGGCTGAGCTGAATGGTCTGAGAGTACAGCCCTGTCAGAACCCTTGGCTTGACCAAAGCAAGCATCTCTGAGGAAACATATGACTTTTCCAGACCTAAGACTCCTGGGCTGCTTGGGTCCACTTCTCTTGAGTTGAACTTCCTGGGCCAAGTCATTGGCCTGTGACTGTGCAGTGTCATCCTGCTGAGAAATGGTCCATGTCCTTCCATAAGCTCTCTTGGTCCCCAGAGAAAAAGGGAACCCTGTTATGTAATTCTAGCTCAGTCATCACTGACTGCACTACCTTAAGCAAATCACTTTTTTCTTTTTCTCTTCAGTGCAGTTAAAAAAAAAAGCAGTAACCATATTTGTCTTGCAGAGGTATAGAGAGAATCAGAGACAGAAAATGTAAAGGGTCTAGAATAGTTTCTGTCATTTTAGTAAGCCCTCCTAAGTGGAAGCTGCTACTACTGCTGCTATTTGTGTTGTTATCTTATCTGAAAGTCTCCAAGTGGTCTGCAACATCGCAGCTGAATTTTGGGATGCAAGATGGGGTGGGGGCTGTGTGCTGACATTAGTCTGAAAGTCCTATGTGGACAGGGACTCTGCCCTTCATCTCAGCCCCCATGATATGGGATATGGTCCATAGTGGGATCACAGTACTCATTTGCTGAAAGAAAAGACTGATTAACAGGGTGGACATGGTCATTCTATTTCTATGCTTATAGCTCTGTAGTGGGACTAGTGCAAAAAAACAAAAATCAAACAATGTATATTCAGTTACAGACTCTTAGAACATGGGCAGTGCTTGAAGCAAATGCAAGTTCGGAGCTGTTGAAAACCCAAAGAACCACATGAGAGGTGTGTGTTTGATTGTTTGTTATGAAGTTTTATTTGTTTATATTATCACTGTGCCTCTTTTATCCTGAGGGTTCATAATTGCTCAAAGACAGGGATATTACATTCTTTATAAACACTTAGGAAAAAGGTATGGAAAATACCTGCCACAATGTCAAAAGAGTTATTTTGAAGATCCTCCAAATTATAGTACTTGCACTTCTGTACCAATTTCCAAGCAGCCATGTCTCCATCTAAATTGAGAGCAAGAAGGATACATAAAGAAACTCGTGGCCATCCATCTCCAGGCATTTAGGAAGGGCCATAAAAGGGAAGGGAAATATTATTTATAGGCTTCTATTACCTGCTACATATCATGCTGTGTGCTATAAATACTTTCATTTAATCCAAGAATACTGCAAAAATTAGACACTTTCATTTAATTCAAGAATACTGAAAAGTTAGGCATCTCTCTTCCCATTTTACAAAAAAGAGATTGAGAAACAGAAAAATTATATATGTTCTCCCGAATCACATATCTAGGAAGTTGTAGTGATTTACTCTCAAAATTCTATACTTTTAACCATTATATCACTGATTTTTTTTTTCTTTTTTTTTTTTTTTTTTTTTTTTGAGATGGAGTCTCATTCTGTCGCCCAGGCAGAAGTGCAGTGGTGCGATCTCGGCGCACTGCAAGCTCCGCCTCCCGGGTTCACGCCATTCTTCTGCCTCAGCCTCCTGAGTAGCTAGGACTACAGGTGCCTGCCACCACACCCACCTAATTTTTTTGTATTTTTTTAGTAGAGACGGGGTTTCACTGTGTTAGCCAGGATGGTCTCGATCTCCTGACCTTGTTATCCACCTGCCTCAGCTTCCCAATATATCACTGAATTTAGCAACACTTAGTTAAACCCAGTAGTAGATATATTAACATATCTCTCCATCTACATTTTTCTGTATCTATGTATTCTACATAAATAATATAATGTACACATATATATGTGTGTGTACATGTATACTAATGACTTCAGCTTTCTAGGTGTTTATAGAAAAACAAATGGGTAAAGTGGGTAGAAAATTACTTTAATATGTGGGTCTGGTTATAGTTTTACATTTGCTTATGATCCAGAGTTATGGGGTTAAACTTAGGGACATTAGGGTAACTACAGTCTTAGAAAGTTAGAGCTAGAAGGAATATTGGTCATCATCGAATTGAGTCATTGTCAACCTCCTTTCCCTTTCTCTCTCTCTCTTTTATTTCAGCAGAACTATTTGTTCAAACACAATTTTAGAAAAGCCCAATGGATGAAACAAAATAAAAACAGGTGGCTTAGAGATCTGGTTGAAGCCTCCTTCTCAACAGCCTCTGTGGACTTTTATTTTATTTAATTATTTACGAAAAATAAAGTGGAGTATGACTATGTTGCCCAGGCTGGTCTCAAACTCCTGGTCTCAAGCAATCCTCCCACCTCAGCCTCCCAAAGGGCTGGGATGACAGGGATGAGCTACCATGTCCAGCCCTCTGGGCACTTTTAAAGAACCCTACGGCTTAAAAACCATGGATGTAGGACCTCTCCTCCACCCCAACTTTTGTCACCACTGAGGAGACTCAAGACAGAGACGTATAAAGAAATGTTTCCCAGTCTCTTGGAAACTTTTTACCAAAGGTGAGGTAGGACTTGAGCACTCAACTCAGAGCGCTCCTCATGCTTTATTCCAATTATTTATTCATATTTTTTATCTTTCCTATTGGAAGATGTAGTACATGGAGGGCAGGGACAGAATCTGAACTATTCTCCACTTTATCCTCAGTACATAGCACAGAGCCATGCACATGGTAGGTGTTGAATGCAGTGCTGTTGAATAGAGGATTGGATGGATGAATGTCAATTATTTTTGCCCAGTCCGGTGCTGCCATGCTGTGAGTTGATGATGCATCCAAATGATGGGTCAGTATACTCACACATGTGCATCCCAGAACTAGCAGCCCCTAACCCAAGATACTAATTGTCCTGAATAATTATCTCTCCCTCTCTGCACCTCTGCACCCCGAGGCCTCTCCTCAGTCCACAGCCAGCAGCTCTTGTCACCCAGCTGTCGGATGCAGGGTTGTGTGTGTGTGTTTTTAATTCAGCTGACCCCATTCATTGTTCAGTGAAAGTTAAATCCATGGAAAAATCCATCGTCCTTTCCTTCTTCCTCCAGAACTGGGATATCCTCCTTTTTGTGACTTCAGAGCACTATCCAATAGCTTTCCCAGAGGTCAGCTTCAGCCAGAGGTCTTCTGTGAGCTCTGGTGGCCTGGGGAGGGGACAGGGTGGGGAGGTGGCCTACACTGAGTTGGGAGAGGAAAGCCCATTCCCATTTACTTAAACCCATTCTCTGCAGTTTGGGGTTGTCCTGGTTTCACCCTCCTGCTTTGCTATATTTCAGACTGCGGGTGGGGACAGAGCAGGGGAAGAGGCCTGAATCCGGGCCCTTAGCTCAGTTTGGCTCAGAGATCTCAGCAGCGCGAAAGTGGGCCGGCCTATGCAGCTGGCCTTGTGTCTTTTCTTGGCCAGGGAGCAGAGAGGCGCAAACTGGGGGAGCTCGAAGAACACATAGGGCCTCAGCCTCTTGCTGGGGTGGCCTCTGGGCAGTGTGGGCTGTTTTCTGTGGCCTCTAAAGTTAAAGGGCACTTTAGCCTTTTTAGAGTTTCTATAGACCTGTTTTCCTCTCTTACAAGCACCAATTAAAGATAATAGTTGCTCATGAATATCTGGGTGTCACTTTATACAAATTAGTTTTCCCAGAAACTATTGTGAAAACTGAAGTTCATGTGATCTCCATTAGAATGTTCTGGCAGGCAGTTTCAGGGTGCGGAGTGCACAGATAATCTCACAGTTTCCCTCCTCAAAGGATCCTGGAAAATCAACAAGCACAGTGTTCCTGCATCTCATCTGAGCATCACCTTCACAATTTTGCCGTACCTGGAATATTATTAACTTAATGTATATTTCTTAAAATTGACTTATTTCTTTCTTTTCTTCTTTCTTTTATTATTTTTGGTTAAAATCAATGATTTCAAAATGGAAATATATGACACTACCGGTAAATGGAAAACCAGGATTACATGCCATAAATAGAAGATAAATCTAAAAATCAATACAGTGAAAACAAAATAATTTTATAAAATTCTAGGCAGATACTGTTGCCTCTGGAATGTTCTGAGCCAGAGCCTTGTTCTCTATCTTTTAAAAAAGGGAGGCTGGCGAATGTTACAGAGGTGTTAAGGACATATTAGCACTAAAACAAGCCATCCTTCATGACTTAATTTGAAGTACTATAAGAAAATTAGAAAGTGTGGGAGGTTTCCTTTGCATTAAATGATTTGAGTCACCCACCAAGTTGCCTCTTTGAAGGAAACAATTCACTTTCTATGTATGGGGTCTCATAGCTAAGGATTTTGTTGAGAAAAATATTATACATATTTTTCACGGCAACGCTCTGTCTCTGTGGTATTGTTAAGAGAGACAATACATTTTCAGCATTCTATCTACCACTGCATGTTTTTCCATCATACATAAGAAGGACATGAGAGTTAAGTGAACTAAAGTAACTATTATAGTGATAAAGTGATTAGGTAATCTCTGCTAAATTATAAAAACTAAAAAGTAAATAAGTCACAGGCATGTTGAACTTTATGGGTAGCTCGTTCATTTATTCATTTATTCATACATTCATTCATTTATTCCGTTCAATGCTCATTGAGCAACTTACAGCTTTAGATGCATCCACCCATAGCTAGTAGAAAACCCTTTGGAGGCTGATATCTTGTCCTTCCATAGCAATTTTCTAAAACTTCAATTTTTGCCTAAGGTCAGAAAGTCAGAAGATAGATTCACCCCAAATTTGACTTTCCCAGACTTTCTAAAGGAGGAAAAAGAGGTTATAACCTTTGTTGAGTACTGGGAATGTGGCTAGGTGTGCTAGGTAGGTGCTGTGGTTCCTACCTCATGCGTGGAGAAGTGGAGGCCCAGCTAAAGTGATTTGTCCATCACGCCAGCCTAGGAAGGTAAAAGTTCGACCTGGGCTCAAGTCTTCCTGATCCCCATGCCAGTGCACTTTCTGCTACATCTCAGAGCTACATGCTTATAAACATTTTGAGAGTGGAACATTTTTCTCACATTTGTTTTCTGTTCCATTGCAAAGCCTAACACTGTCCTGGACACGTCGTTTTTGTGCAGAAAATATCTGCCGAGGATAACAGTGACATAACAGAGGAAGGGAAGTTGAAGTTCAGAAGAGAAAAGTTAAGGAAAACAAGCAATGAGGACTGGGCCAGTGCTCTCTGGACTTCCCTCCCTTCCCTAGGGCTCTTTAGAGGTGAATGCTGTAAACATCTAAAGTTGCACCTTTTTATTTATTTTTAATTTGGAAACTAAAATGAAGTGAGGTCGGAGTGATTATCGACCATTCTTGTTTTAGAGTCAAAGGTAGACTTTCTGGCTTCTTCCCTGGCATGTCTGCAGATTCACAGAATCTTCCTCAAACCAGCAAACCATTAAAAAAAGAAGAAGAAGAAAGAGGAGGAAGGGGTAACTTGCTCTTAAGGAGGAGGTTTTGCCTGAGCCTAACTCAGATATCTTTTAAGATACCCAGCCAGGAGAAGCCTTCAATACTCTGTCTTACCTGGCCCCATCCTCTGATACTGCCTGAACTTTCTCTGTAGTGAGTCTTTTCACCTTCAGTCCTGCTAGCCAACCTCGCTGCAACCTTTCCCATTCTCTTCATGACCCTAATAATTTCATGGATTTCCACTGTAAGCCATAAAAGCCCGAGAAAAGCCCTTGACTGCCCTGCAGAGGTTGTGCACGTCCACTGACTATGCCTATGCCGCTTGGATCAGAGTGTCCGGCCCCGAATCTCATCCCTGGTAATGCCAAGTTTCAGGGCACCAGGCCTTGGGATCTTTATTTTTCCTTTGACTCTTGAGTTGGGCTTGTCACCCCAGAACACATAGCAGAGTCATCTAGCTGGTGGAGTACTGGGAGGAGAGTCGGGAATCAGGGGTTCGAATCCCAGTTCCACTGTGACTTGGTACATGAGCTCTGATAAGTCTCCCATTCTCTCCTTACAAAATAATGAGTTTGGACTATATCAGCAGTTTTCAAAATGATGTTATTAGACTGTAGGCATACTTTGAGGCACCCCAGGAATCACTGAGAGAGGCAAATTCTAGTGGACGAGCGCTTAAGCCTACTAAGTTCCTGCTACAAGCAGAATGTTTTACCTTTACCTGCTGAGTTTTCCTGTGAGAGTTTATGACGAATAAATAGTTCTATGTTTAAATAAAAGAGTGTGAAAAACACTTATCCCCCTTAACTCTGACACCAATTTTCCCAAAGAAAATAAATAAAATGAGCAGAACACATTATTTTCCCAGTGATATGCCCATTCTATGTAACAGATATGAGGCATGGGAAGGAAGTTAACTAAGAAAACACCTTACTTGCTCCTCTGTGCTTTCACACATCCCAAGAAGAAGGAATTGTAGAGCCTTTGGTGTTAGGAGAGTGCTGTGTGCTAACTTTGGTCTCTGTGAGCTACTACAATAAGGAAGCAAAGTCTTCATGGATTTTCTGAAAATTATTGCAATCAAGTGTATGTGTATGTATATGTATATGTATATGTATATGTATATGTATATGTATATATGTATATGTATATGTGGTATATGTGGCAGGCTACTTCAAAATCTTTTGGCCATATCATTACGGATAGAGCTACAAACTTGGCTAGATAGCATCTTCCTTTTCTCTACCTTCCCTACAATTCTTCACAGCTCTTCCTATTTCCTGAGAAACCGAGACTAGAAAGTCCTGCTCCCACACTCTCCAGCTTGATTTCTTACCCTCTCATACTGTCTTTTCTAGCCTCATTGAACTGTAGTGTTTTGGGGAGAAATGAGGACTAAACTAGAATGATGGCAGTGAGGATGGAGGTGCTGAGAGGTGGGATCCATGGGACATGAGTGATATGTGTTTGTGTTGTTGGGGGTGCTGGAGGAAGTCAATGGGCACAGCAGATATAGGCACAGAGGGTTTAACCAAGACCACTGACTCTGTGAATGTTGGGGCCAGCCCCCAAATGGAAAAGATTGGAGGAGAAGCAGTTCCAGAGGGAAGGAAATATAGTAACTGATAGAACTGAGTCCCAAGGAGTCAGGAAGGGCAGGAGCTGGTTTTATAGAGGTTGAAGGTTGCTGTTACTCTCTCTCAAACATCCCTCTCCTAGTCTAGGGCCCAGATGTAACAGGACAGGAGGAAATTACGGGTGATGGCAGAATAAAGGGAATGGGACATGCACATTGATTTTCTCGGTGTTCTCAGTGAAAGGTAATTCTGAAGGAGGGGTAGACTAGGCTGAGAGGAGAGGGATACGATTTAGATCAGGGAACAGGCTAAAGTGTTTTGCAACATGTGATTCATTTATATCAGAATCATCAGGGAGAGCATGTTGATTAATGCAAATGACTAGGTTGGTCCCAAAATGACTGCAGCAGAATTTCTGGGAATTTTTATTTTTTTACACTCTCCCCAGGTGATTTTTATGTCTACTAATATTTGAGACTCCCCCTGATTGAGAATCTCCCTGGGATGATGAAACCAACTGATGTTTTTCACCAAGGGTTCCCCCAAGCCCTTTGATTGCCCCTTCTCTCCTGGCTCCACGTCCTGGCTTCCTGTGAAAGGCAGAGCAGACAGGGTTTCCCTGAGTACCTGCGGCTTCCTTTAGGCCGACAGTCGGGTTGCATTGTGCCAAAAGGCTGACATCTATTCATAACAGGAGCCAAGACTGCTTCCTCTCCTAGCAGGCAGCAGAGCCTTACAGCAAGGCCTCTAAAGGGCGGAAGAGTTTAAACGCTAACCTTACCTTGTCCCAGCCCACCCTACATCAGGTTGGATCTTTCTGCATTTGTCAAGGGCAGGAATTCCTTCCTGTCTCTCAGGGATATTAGGAGGAGGGAATGAGTTTTTGAGCGTTAAAGTTGCTGTAGATCTGCCAGCCTTCATTTCTTTCACCAGTAAAAGAGCAGAACAACATTCCTATATTGCAGCATTGTCGGGTGCATTCTTATTTTCTCTCCCTTCTCTTCTCCCAGTCTCTGCCTTGCCCACACTGTTTTCAGAGAGCAACTGAGCTTCAGTTGAGTAATGTAAGCTACATTTTCTGATGACCACTCCAGGCCAGACCTAGCACAGGATCCCATAGAGAATCCCATAGGTGACTCATGACAACAGCAAAGTAACTGTTTTTTAATGCTGGCACTATGTTCCAGGTACTCCTCCTATATTATTTCTAGTAATGCTTACAACTATAATACGGGGTAAAATTGACAGGTTTATATTGCAGATGAAGATACTGTGCTTCGAAGCAGACAGATAGCAGGTGGCGGAAGCTAGATTGAAGCCCAGATCCTTCACAGTTCACAATTTATGCCCAGAGACATTATATGGATGTAAATCTGGTCATGTAGAACTTTCAATTTTGTGGTCTGAAATAAAAGACGCAGAGTGCTAAATATTACAGGGGACAGACTGAACACTTGATGTGGAGTTATGGAAGAGAAAGAGAATGATTCTGACTGTAGTGATAAGAGAAAGCCATTTGGAAAGATGGAATTAAAGCAGGGACATTTCATGTGGGGTTTTTGTGTGTTTGTGGGATTTGAAAGATGTCTGTGGGTTCCATTGCATACGAGAGTGAGCACATCATAAGCAAAGGTGAGCAGTAGGAAATGTCTTAAGGTTGGTAATTGCGGTTTTTGCCATTACTTTTAATTACTTTTAATAAATGGCCTTATAGGTAGTGTAGGAAGCATGGAGGGAACCATGAGTAGAGAGATATTACAGGGCCAGAATTGGGAGGCCTCAGATGCCATGCAAGGCAGGGTATCTGTGGGGAAGGGCACTCCAATAGAAGTGGACATCAAACAAAGGCCTGGAGGCAGGAAAGGGCAGGCCACTTTGGGAGTCATCTTGTTGTTCAGCATTTTGGGGGTGCAGGGTCTCCTGCCCCATTTGTTTCCTACACCTAACCAGAATCCTTTCATAAAGGTTGCAGGGCCCTCTGGGCTGGGATCACCTTGCAAAAGAGCATCTATCCTGCCTGGATTGAGCAAGAGGCTGGAAACAGGGTGAGGAAGTAGCAGCTGTGAGTCAGACCGCCCCCATGCAGGCTCCAGCCCCAGGCTTGGGGCCCCAGCTGGGATCAGAGCTCTTGCCTGGGTTGCAATTGCTGAATACGAACTGTACAGCCAAGTGTGGCTCAGAGCTGCCCTGACTCACAGGGTACTATCCGAGTTGCTCGTGCCTCAGTTGTGGCTTTTATTTCTTTTTCTCCCTCTACATTTTACCCCTTTCTCTTCCCTGACCTCCCATTCCTTTCTTTGACTTCCTTCTGTTTTTTTTTTTTTTTCATTTTTGATTTGCCCTTTTTTGCATTTCCTTCTTTATTTTCACCTTCCTCCTCCTCCTCCTCTGATCTTCTTATTACTGACATTTTTGTAGTTTGCTATGTGATTCAGATGACACAGGTTCTAGACCAGGCCACCAGCCACTCATTATGTGACTTTAAACTCATCCCTTAATTTGGGACCCCAATTTTCTCATCTATCCAATGAGACAATTTAATTTGATGATACTTTAAAGACAAAGACCCATCAGAATTTCTCCTTCTAGAAGTCTCTGCTTCTTACTCCTTTGTCTCTTTGATAGAATCCTTACATGCAAGAGCCCACAGGGATCTCAGCATTTATTTAGGGTCATGGATCTAGACCCTGGTTGCCTACAGGAATCACCTATTGAGCTTCTGAGAAGTACTGCTGCCCAGACCCCATACTAAGCCAATTCAATGGTCATTTATGGGGATGGTGCCCAGGCATCGATTTTTAAAACCTGCCCCAGGCTGGGCACGGTGGCTCACACCTGTAATCCCAGCACTTTGGGAGGCCGAGGCAGGCAGATCACTTGAGGTCAGGAGATCGAGACCAGCCTGGCCAACATGGTGAAACCCCGTATCTACTAAAAATACCAAAAATTAGCCGGGCATAGTGGCAGGCACCTGTAATTGCAGATACTCAGGAGGCTGAGACAGGAGAATCGCTTGAACCCAGGAGGCAGAGGTTGCAGTGAACCGAGATTGCACCATTGCACTCCAGCCTGGGCAACAAGAGTGAAACTCCATCTCAAAAACACAAAACAACAACAACAACAACAAAACCCTCCCCCAAGTCATTCTCCTATGCAGCCAGGGTGAAGAATTACTGACATACAAGCAGCTGCCTTTTGGTAAAGGTAGAGAGACAGAGGCATTGAAGCCTGGAGCTGGGCAGGGTCACGTCCAGAGTCACGCTGTGAGTCAGTGCAGACAGAACCAGAACGAAGCCTCCTGCCATCTCTGTCCCCTTGGCCTCGACTTTGAATCACCTTAAGCAAATGCCACGGCCTCTGGTGGAGCCAGGCAGGAGAGCAGCATCCTGACTGCCAGAGCCTGGCTTAGAGGCAAGGCCCAGACACAGCCCCATTAAGCCAGGCAGTGCCTTACGGGAATCGCTCCTGGCTCCAGCTTAGAAAACAAACAGAGTGCTTTGGTTTTCTTTGGCTGCGTCCTGGGGTGGGGGAGCTAAGAGGAGAGCACCTGAGGACGCAGGTTTGCTGCTCTTCTCCTAGGCAAAGTGGGGCTGCCAGAGGCAAGGAGTGGAGACAGGTGGGCAGGGTGTGTGGGGGTGAGTTGGGAGTGTATGCCTCCCGCAGCTGCTGCCTCAGACAACCTGCCTGAGAATACACCCCACGCAGAGGCTGATGCCTTGAGGGGAGGGAATGGGACATAGAACCTCAGCTTGAGGGGCAGCTCAGGTAGACCCTGCACCTTGACCTGCCTGCAAATAGACCCTCTCAGGTGTATGTGAGCTCCAAGTCCTCATCTCAGACACTGGTTATAGTGGAAAGAGACCTTGGTTGGGGTCTTAGTTATAGCTGCTGTTTATTGAGAGATCCCTACCTACCAGGGACTGCAATAAGTTCTTTAACTTTATATATAACTGATACAGATTCCTCTCAGCTTTCTGGGATAAAAATGATTGGTTTGCCCACTTCACAGATAATGAAGCAGGATCGGAAAGATGAAGTCCACCACCCCAGGCACATAGCCCTGAAGGCACAGAGGAGATCAGAATCAAACTCAATTCAGCCTGATTCCAAAGTTCAGCCACTTAGCCATTACTCAACATTGTTTTTGTATGAATCAGCAGACCTGAGTTTCACTCTCCACTCCTTTTATGTCAGGCCATGTGACAGTTTAATTGATCTCTCTGGACCTCAGTTTCCTCCTCTGTAAAATGATGCTTGTTCCGCCGATTTCACATGACTGGTGTGGGTATCAAATAAAAGTTGGACACGAGGCAGGTTAGTAAACAACAGAGGGATATACAAATATAAGAGATTATTGCTGTTATCACCAAACACAGCTGTATCCACACGTGGGGAACCACCATCCCATATACACCTGTCCACCCTGGTGACCTTGGTCTTCCCTGGAAACCTCTTTTGTTCTCAAGGATTCAGGTAGAGGAGTGGAAGGAGAGGGAGGAAAAAATAAGAACCTGTTTATAAAACACTTCACATCTCCCAGATGAAAGCTGCTAGATAAATATCACACCACCACATAAATAAAGCATAAATGAAATAATATTATTCCTTCCCCCTCCAGCCAGCACGCCTGCAGACACTCTCATAGAAGCTGTGGGCAGCTGGGTAAGTACAAAGAGGGCTTTGGAGTCAGTGACAAGAGTTCAACACCTGCTCCCTCAATGTATTGATTGCATGACCTGGGAGCTGGTTACTTGGGCTCTCTGAGTCTCAGTTTTCTCATCAGATAGTTGGAAATTTAATAAAAAGTCTATTACCTGGTTGCTATAACCATTAAACAAGCTCCTGTCCATATCTCTGGTATAGAACTCATGACCCTAGATGCTATTTACCTCTTTATATACTTGATTTCCCCATTCTATTATAATGTTCCAAGAGGCAATAGCTGTGTTGCATTTTGATATGATGGTACAGGTATATGCTCTATAAATGCCAAGTCCTTTTCTTTTGCAGTTCTGTCAATGTCACCCCATCTTCACACCCTCAGGGCAGAATTCAGACCCATGCCTATCTCTTAATACATTACTCAACTGGAACAGAAAGGGTAGAACTCTGCTACTTATCAGTTGTTTGACATTGGGCAAGTCAGCTTACATATCTGAGACTCAGTTTCTCCATTTCTGAAATGGGCACAATGTCCCTCCTACCCTATCTAGATGATTGCTGGGAGGGTTAAATATGATACTGGCAGTGTAAGTGCCATGAAAATCATAAGGAATGGCATCTGTAATGGGAACTCATCATATATCAAACTGGTACATTGGATTTTCATGTCATTTCTATGAGGCTCTGAATACCCAACTTCTGCAGTCCTTTTGCACCATCATCTAAGACTCAGTATCTTCAGTTTTTACCTTTGGATCAGAAGACTCAGGTTGTCTCCTCTATCCTGCTCTTCCCAAGTCACTCTCATCTTTATCTCCTCCCTGTCTTCTCCTATAAGTGCAGTCAGGGAAGATGCAACACTGTTCACTTGGAAGTCAGGAGACCAGAAGTGAAGTCTGGACCTTGAGTCTGATATCCCACTCTGGAACTCAACTTCCTTTAGTGTAAAATGAAGAGTCCATATGACAATAATCATCAGTTCTCACATTGTTAGCACTTTTTTCCTTCATAATTTCACAGGGACTCAGAGAGGTGCAAGTGACTTTCCCAAGGCCACTCACCAACAAAGGTCTATTTAGATGCTAGAATTGTGTTTTATCTCTTCATCCCCAGTGCCCAGTTCAGTGCCTGGCTTGTGCCCTATATTCAGAAAATGTTTGTTGAATGCATTTTGACACTGAAAAAGATGTGAATTTTCTTATTTTTTTCTGCTAAAAATTGATCATTAAAACATTGGCTTTTAAGAAAGATTGGATTTGTTTCTAAAACTTCTTAAACTATTGCTTTCAAATAAGTTTTTCTGCAAGCTTAAGGAAACTGTGGTTAGACCTCAGGGGATGACAAGCTATACAATGAAATCGCTTAATGGGGTGGGGGTATAAGCCCCAATCTCATCAGTTTCCCTGTGGGATATATGCGTAAGGTTTTTTGGAAAGGTGGAGTCTACTGCTTTGAAAATGTTTGAAAAATGACTGCTTTAAGGAAATGAAAAGGAATTGAATATTCCCAAATGAAGCATTTTGTATAGAATGGTGGGTACATGTGGAGACTCCAATCCACAGTTCATTTTCCAGTTTTGAGAACAACACATTTTAGGACCATGTGTAATTACAGAAAACCACTGGCACCCAGCCCTACCTAGGGGCTGAAACTCCAGGCCCTCTCAAACTCTATTTTCTTGAGGCAAGCCAATGGCCCCAGGCAGGCGGCCCCCCATGCCAAGTCTGGCATCCCTGGCTCTGCGTTGGCACATTTGGGCACTTGGACTGACTCTGGGCCAGCAGCTGCTGGTGCAGTCCAAGAACATTACTGGGAAGCTGGAAGGAACTGTCCCAAGGCTGAGGAGGAGCCGGGTCTGTCCATGTTTTCTAAGGCATACAGGGGAGCAGGTAGCTGGGCCAGGAGCAGGCCATTGGCACTCTCACCAAGGGTCTTCTGGCTCAGATTCCAAAATAAGCTAGGCAGAATGTTTCTGCAGCTGGGAATATGGGGGAATCCCTATGAGGCCTTTTTATGCTTCATGACTTTTTATGTCCTTAAGACAGCCACAAAAATCTCTCTCAGCTTCATCTTCTTTGCCTTGTTTCCCACCAATTTGACTTCTGAAAAACTGCTGTTGTGTTTGCTCCTGTGGTCTAGAGGCCTGGCCCCTAGCGCCTAATCCAAAGTGTGACCTTTGGTGTCAAAAGTATGAGGTCTGCATGCCCTTAACTGTGTTCCAGTGTAAACTTCTGATGCCCCCAAAGAACCAATCCATCAAATAACTCATGAATAAAAATATGTAACTGTCAGAAATGTGATAGAACTGTCAAAAGCACGTGACATCTACATAAATAGAAGAACCCAAGTCATCCTCTCCTCTTTTTCTGGCACAGGGAAACATAGCAAATAACTGCTAAAATTTTAAAGAAGCAAAGGTGGAGCATTTCAGGGAAAGACTTACTGCTATCATGCCTAAGATACCTTGTGTCCGTGAATGGTGATTTTCGACGCAAAACATCTTTTTTTGGTGAGGTGGATTGGGTATGGGGACTGCTGTCACAAGATAAGTCACTTGATTAGACATGGAGGGTTTCTGGGTTGCTCCTATCTCCTCCCTCAAATATCTGGGGACACTCCATTTTTCATCCAGATACCTCATTTCTCCGCAGACACTGCATATTCCTCAGTATGACTGTCTCTGTGCAAATTTCAGGGCTGATTCATCATGGAATACTAGAATGCCACTAAGTCCCCTTGGAGAGTTTTGAGTGTAACCCTGAATTTGCAAGAGAAGGTCATTTTGGCAGTCCCTTCCCAAGTGTTTCTGCAGGGAATTTGGACATTGCTAACTCATTTTCTGTTCTCTGTGTTAGAACTAGACAATGTTATGTTCTCATAGGAGAAAAGACAGTGAAGGGTTTAGTCATCTACTCCCGGTCACATAGGCTTTGTGAGGGGCAGTGACGAATTCTGAACTTCAGGTTCTCATCAGTGTTTGTCCACTGGGCCCTGTAGCTCAGCAGAAGATACCAACAGGAACCTCACAAGCGTCATCCTGATGTCACAAGTAGTTCTGGGGCCAGCGGGTTTGTCAGTGAGGTCCCAGCAAGGAGCTGAGAAGCATCTATCAGCTCCAAATTCACATGAGAGGAAAACAAAATTCCATCATAATGTTGACCATCTGTGGATGAGGATGACTTTTCAAAAGAGGCCACTGGAGAGAGGGATAAGGAAAATAAAGACTATTATCTTAAGGGATTATAATTTGAAAGGGATCACTGGTTCAACTGAACAACATAGGATATGGCACAGCAGTGAGTTATTTTACCTTGTGGAACTCCTGTTTTTTAATTAATGTTAAACTTTTTTATGGCAATCTGTTGCAAAACTACTGTATGCCATGATCAACAACAATGTGTATTAGACTGACGATTTTTTTTTTTTTTTTTTTTGAGACAGGGTGTCACTCTGTTGCCCAGGCTGGAGTGCAGTGGTAAAATCATGGATCATTGCAGCCTCAACCTCCCTCGGCTCAGGTGATCCTCCCGCCTCAGCCTCTAGAATAGCTGGGC
The DNA here is from genome assembly GCF_049350105.2 of Macaca mulatta. Classification (NCBI taxonomy): domain Eukaryota; kingdom Metazoa; phylum Chordata; class Mammalia; order Primates; family Cercopithecidae; genus Macaca; species Macaca mulatta. Next base: position 41,745,907 of record NC_133420.1, read on the forward strand.
ACGTATGCACACACTACCATGCCCAGCTAATTTTTTTTTTTTTTGTAGTTTTTATACAGATAGGGTTTTGCTATATTGCCCAGGCTGGACTCGAACTCCTAAGCTCAAGCAATCATACTGCCCTTATGCTATAATCTCTATACCTATGATTATGAAGAACTCTCTTCCTTTTCTTTACATTTTTTCTATGCTTGCAAAAACAAACAAACAAAAAGCTTGCCAGATAGTCTTTAGGGTGCTTATCTAGTAGAGGTAATAATCAATTTAAAAGAGTTCCAAAAATATTTCTGTCCAACAAGATACTATATGAGTTTTTTTTTCAGCTGGATGATTCCAAAGATGAACATCAAGCTTATATCAAAAATAATAGTCTTTTGTTTTGTTTTGTTTTGTTTGAGATAGAGTTTTGCTCTGTCACGCAGGCTGGAGTGCAATGGCATGATCTCGGCTCACTGCAATCTCCACCTCCCAGGCTCAAGCAATCCTCCTGCCTCGGCCCCTCAAGTAGCTGGGATTACAGGCACCTGCCACCATGCCCAGCTAATTTTTGTATTTTTGGAAGGGCTTCTCCATGTTGCCCAGGCTGGTCTTGAACTCCAGAGCTCAGGTGATCCACCCACTTCACCTCCAAAAGTGGTGGGATTACAGGTATGAGCCACCACACCCAGCCAAAAATAATAGTCTTAAAACAACATTTCGATGCATGAGACTGATGATACTCTTTGGTAACTCCAAAATGTAATCTAGGTTTCCCATAATATATATAACTTGGCTTTGTTCAGGTTTTTCTAAGTTGTTTTTAAAGTTAACATTGAAATTATATTTTTTTCTAATACCCTTGCAATGATCTTTGACCAAAAGTAGTAAACATATTAACTTGAACTGAACTGATTTTAAAACAACTTGCTCAATTGAAGTGGCAGAATTTATTAGGCACCCTTGTAGATGAAAGATCTCAGAAGGTCTTATAAACCACTAAAAGTTTATGTTACCTTTTTATTTCATTAAAAATAGTTTGTTGGTGCTAATGTAAATTTGTCAAACTTTCTTGAAGGCAATTTAGCAGTATGTATCAAAAGAATTCACTTATTCTAAGAAAGTTACTCTAAAAGATTTACATGTGAGAGTGTTCATTGGGGTTCAATTAAATAATGTTTAATAAATAGGAAATAAAAGACAGTCATTTAAATATTACTGTTGAAGTGTGGAGCAGGGGCAGGAGGAAAAGAAATCATGAGAAATAGTTGTGGTGATGAAAAAAATGTTCTGTTCCTTTTTTTGTTTTTTTGGTTTTTTTTTTGAGACGGAGTCTCGCTCTGTCGCCCAGGCTGGAGTGCAGTGGCCTGATCTGGGCTCACTGCAAGCTCCGCCTCCCGGGTTTACGCCATTCTCCTGCCTCACCTCCTGAGTAGCTGGGACTACTGGCGCCCGCCACCACGCCCGGCTAATTTTTTTTTTTTTTTTTTTTTTTTTTTGTATTTTTAGTAGAGACAGGGTTTCACCGTGTTAGCCAGGATGGTCTCAATCTCCTGACCTCGTGATCCTCCCGCCTTGGCCTCCCAAAGTGCTGGGATTACAGGCGTAAGCCACTGCGCCCGGCCGAAAGTGTTCTGTTTCTTGACTGTGTCAATATCAGTACCCTGGCTGTGATACTGAGTTATAGGTTTGCAAGATGTTACCACAGGAGAAAACTGGGTGAAGAGTACACAAGGTCTCTCTCTATTATTTCTTATAACTGCACATGAATCTACAATTATCTTAACATTTAAAATTTAATTAAAATAGTATGTAAGTGTCTTAATTAAAGCGCTTCTGGTTTTAAGGATGTGGATGTCTTTATTGAGAGCTGAAGGGGAAATCTTATAAATCAAGAAGGCACAGAAACTGAGAAGTTATTAGGAACCACATGTGCTATTCTGTCAGTCTTTGGAGGGCCCATCAGCTCTTGCCTTTTTCTGTCTGCTTCCACCTGCTCATGGTTAGAGTCACTGCCCCAATCTGGTGCAGAGTTTCGTCCACTGCCTATCTTCCTGGTACCTTAGTACTATCAGCTATAATTCCTGGGGAGTAAATGTGATTGGATCACCTTGGGTTAACTTTTTACTCTCAGTGCAATTAACTATGATTAAAGCAATAGAGTTAACTAGGAAAACCATGGCTACAAGAGCCCAGTGTTCCATGTGTTGGGACCAGCTCTCATTATAGGTTGGGTAGAACTTGCAGTGGCTCATAAGATTGTAGACCCTTCTCGCTCTCTGTATTGTCCATTCAAGCAAAAATGACTGTAAGAGTATATGTCAAAATGTTGTATTATCAGTTATTTTCTTTGTGTTAGATCTGGCAGATTTATATTTTCTCTTTCCCTCTTAAATTTCCTACTATGATCACATTTTATTTTCTGTTATAAGAAAAATATTTCAAATTGTATAAAATTAATTTTATGATAGAAAAGAGTATGACAGTTATTATAGAATGCAGAAACATGAACAAGTTACAGCTATATCAGCCTAATATTATCATAATTTTGGCATATTTCTTTCCTCAATGTCCATTCCTTATGTAGTGGAGAACATCATGTATATTTTTTTCTGCTTTTTTTTCCCATTAGATGTGGCATTCGGACTTTTTCCTCTAGTTTCAAAAACCTTTTGTAAAAATTTTCATGTTCATATACTGTTTCATAATATGGGTATCTCAAATATTATTAATCATTTATTTAGTGTTGGCCATTTAGGCATTTCCAATTTCTCAATTATTTTGGAGACTGCGAGGTAAACATAGGTGTTTGCATTTTAGACAAAAATAATCTCTTATGAAGACCAGCAACTAAAAAGAAATTTTGAAATCCACTAAATTCATTTGTTGGATGGAACTGATCAGCAGCCATTCTTTTCTATTGTGCTCCTTTTCTTTTGGAGAGTCCTGTCCCTGGGTCAGGTCTCTTTAGGATTAGTGGCTTTAGATGGTCTGCTTGGTGCCCTGCACACAGACGATCAGGAAGGCACTTACAGGTGGGACGATCACTCGCCAAGGAGAATTCATCCCAAAGCTGCCACCCAAGCAGTTGTCTGCCGTGGTGAACACATTTTGACTACGGGCCCAGAGTTTCCCCTCCTCATGTGTTATTCCATGCATCCTCAGGTCTCTGGGAATCTGAGTTTCAGAGAGGATTAAGAAACGAAACTCTACATATAATTAGAGGGAAAACTGCAAGAAATAATTTTATCTCTTTCTTGCATGTTTCTTTCAGTAAGAGATAAATTTAGATGGGCATGATTTTTTTTTCTCTTTTCCTTATTTTTTAAGCCTGTGATCTGATGCAGGATCTAATAATAAATGGTAAATTTCTCACCAGACATGAATAAAAATTTGAATTCGAATATCTCATAGCCAAGAGGATCCATAGAAATAGACTCAGTATAGAGACATTAAATCTTAGGAATGGAAAACATAAAGAATACAGCCAGTATTTTACAGCTAGCCATTGGCTGGAAAAGCAGTCTCATGTAACTGAGTCACGTACTATATTTTATCACATCAAGGTGTCATTCATTTTAAGAGACTTTATTTTATGTGCCATTTATAAAGCAAAGAAAATGATGCCAACTGAACTATAACCCAATGCTTTCTTATCAATTATATTTTTGGACCTCATTGAAAGAGCTCATTTATTCTGATTATATTTTTATAATACAGTAGTTTACACTTATCCACAGTTTTGTCTTCTGCAGTTTCAGTCACCCGTAATCAGCTACAGTCCAAACATTTTAAATGGAAAATTCCAGAAGTAAACAATTCATAAGTTGTAAATCCACGCCATTCTGAGCAGCGTGATGAAATCTTGCACCATCCCATCCAGGACGTGAAGCATTCCTTTGTCCAGCGTATACACCCGTTAGTCACTTAGTAGCCATCTAAATTATTAGACTGAAAACCATAGTATATACAGGGTTGGTACTATCTGTGGTTTCAGACATCCACTGGGGTTTTGAAACACATCCTCCATGGAAAATGGGGACTACTGTGCATCATTCTTGTGATATAAAGCAAAATAAGTGTTCAAATGTTCATAAAACTTTGCATTCAATGTCTGCCTTTTCTAAACCACTTTTGACTCAGTCTTTAATTTTTTTTTTCCATATACTATTGTTCTCTCTGCCAGCCAGCCAGTTAGTAATGTTACATTTCTTTTCTTTTTCTCCTCCCTCACGGATTTTTAATAGTTTCATTGCAATATAATTTACATACCATACAACTTCACCCATTTAAAGTGTACAATTTGATAGCACACTAACAGAATTGTGCAATTATCACCACAGTCAATTTTAGGACATTTTCAACACCCCAAAATAAACCCTATACCCATTAGCAGTCACTCCTTATTTTCCCCTTATCTCCTCAACCCCATGCAACCACTAACCTACCTTCTGCCTTTGTTGATGTGCTTACTCTGGACATTTCCTATAAATGGAATCATACCACGTGTGGTTTTTCTGTGACTTGCTTCTTCACTTAGTTCTCAAGGCTCATCCATGTTGTAGCATGTACCAGTATGTTGTTCATTTTTATTGCTGTGTTTCTTAAAAGAAGACTCCATTATTATTTCTGGTATTTTCTTTCAAGGTTTAATGCTGCTGCTTTCTTTATCTTACTAATTCTTGTCAATGAAGTTTGTTAGACAACTGTCAGGATCCATGTTCTTTCCAAAATTAATTCTTAAGGAATTTGTGGCCTGAAATGTCAAGGATTGTACTTATCCAGGTGAACTACCAGGAATGACAGCCAGATTCACGTAAGCACAGGTGATGATATTTGCTGCCTGGCTGATGGAAACTGCATGGCATCATCACTTGTAGGATGCACCTCAATTTCAGACATATTCAAAGACAAAAATTTTGCATTTTAGAATTAACAAAGCATGGAATACAATTTTAAGTACTTTTCCTTAGATCAACATGAAGAATTTTCACTCTGAGATCCAACAGGCAACAGACTTAGGACACAAAGCCTTAAAACTTGAGTGAATTTGGAATTCACAAGTCGAACACCACAGCTAAAGCAAGAGTCCCCTTCAGATCTGTGATTCTCTGCACTTGGGTGTGAGAATCACCTGAAGAAAGTTTTTAAAATACAAAGTCATGGGTCATACATCCCTGAAGATTTATTTTCAGCAAGGCTAGTGTAAAACCCCAAATTTTCTTTCTTTTCCTTCCTTCTTTCCTTCCTTCCTTCTTCCCTCCCTCACTCCCTCCCTCCCTTTCTTCCTCATTCCCTTCCTTCATTCCTCCATTTGCTCCTTTATTCCTTTCTTTCTTTTTTCTCTCCTTTTCATTCTTTCTTTTTCTCCCTTTCTCAATCCCTTCTTCCCTCTTTCCCTTCCTTCATCCCTTCCTCCCTCCCTTTCTTCTTTCCTTTATTTCTAATCCAGGAATGGGGACCACAGCTCTAATTCATTCCTATCAGATGAGCTAGAGGCAGCCTAAGCATCAACTAGGAGGCATTTTTGTATGGTGGGTTCAACACTTAATTTGGAGTCATTCAGATCTGATTTCAAATTTTGATATGAACACGGATAAGCCGTATGACCTTGGGAAAATTATTAAGCCTCTCTGAGTCTCAATCCCATTCTCTGTAAAACTGGAGTATCCTGGAAGGTTTGCTGTGATAACTATGTAAAAGAACACACTAGAGTGCCTTGTATATACAAACGGTACTCTCCTAATCCCTGCTGTCATGGCTCAGATCTTACTCTCTGGTTTGAATCACTACCATTACTCTTAGTACCTATGTCTTGAAATTTGATTTTTTGATTCTAGATTAGTATCCTGTTCCCATGTGGCATCTGCCTCAGCAATTTTGATTCTATGATAGTCAGTGGAGTTCGCTGATTTTACTAATTTGCAGTTAACGGTCTTTCTAAACCCTGGGTCATATTTAAAAATTTTCTCTAAGAGATTCTCTTAGGTTTTCTGACTTTAAAATCTCAAGGGCAGTTAGCTTGCACCAAATTTTAGTTATTTACCTTCCAGGGCTTCACTGTATGTTTACGGTTCCCAATGTTCCTACCACATGTATACATTACACATTATTACACATATCACCCTGTCTCCTATAATGTCCATAGGTTCAAGAAGGAGGTAAAATCTGTAATTGTCAGAAATATAATCCAACTCTCAAATGAATGTGAAGTTATCAATGTAAATTGTGAAACCAAAGTTGCATTTCTGTTTGTACCACCATTATGTAAACGTGAATAAATTTTGGTGAACAACGAGGCCAAGTAAAAGAAAAAAAATATAAACATCAGTAAGCAGAGGGACTCTGGAGCATATGTCAAATAGAACTTTAGAACTCTGATTATGCCCCATTGCCATATTTGAGTACCATGGCTGTGCATTTAGGATATAAATACGAATGAAAGGTGGTTCCGTTTTGGAGATCATAGCCTAGTAGGCCACAAGACAAGGATATGAACAAACACAACACAGATGATAAGTGTTTCCATGGAGGGAGAGTGAAAGACAAAATGAGAACACAGACTATGCCCCAACTCGGACTAAGGGATGAAATGGGGCCAAGAAAGTGTCTCAGCTTACATTAATACATAGTAATTGAATAAAATGCTACACTTTAACTTCTGTCTGGGCATAGTTTTCTGTTTTTGAATAACATAAAATAATATCTGTATTCATTGATTTAATAAATATGTATTTAGTACCTGTTGCATACCATGCTCTGTCCTAGGTGCTGAGTATTCAAGGAATAAAAAGAGAAATAGTCCCCACTATCGGGGGATTATCAAATGAAGCTGACAGATATTGACTTAACAGACATATGTAGGCAATTCAAATCATGAGAGGTGCTATGAATGGAAGATAGGTGTTATAAAAAGGAATATCAGGAGAACTCTAATTTAGTTGAGGGGAAAAGGTTATTCTCATATTAAAGAGTCTTCTGCCCTATTTCCTGACTCCTGTTTGACTCATTCATTTTTTCATTTATTCATTAATTCATCAGATATTTTCTTGTTTTATTTACTTATTTTTTCTGATAAATAGAAATTTTGTATATTTATGGTATACAGCCTGATGTTTGATATATGTATAAATTATAGAATGGCTAAGATCAAACTATTTAAGATATGTATTACCTCATATACTAATTTTTCATAATGAGAACACAAAATCTATTCTCTTTGTAATTTTTAAGCATACAATATATTATTAACTATAGTCACCATGATGTACAATAGATCTCTTAAATTTATTATTCCTAACCAAAATTTTGTGCCCTTTGACCAACATCTCCTGAGTCCCCAAAGTGCTAACCTGTAGTAACTATGATTTTACTCTCTATTAGTGTGACTATTTTAGATTTCATATATAAGCAAAATCATATGGTATTTGTCTTTCAGTACCTAGCTAATTTCACTTAACATAATGTCCTCTAGGTCCATCCATATATCAAATGAGAGGATTTTCTTCTTTTTAAGTATGAATAATATTCTATTGTGTATATATACTACACTTTATCCATTCATCCATTGATGAATACTTAGGTTGATTCCATATCTTGGCTATTGTTACTAATGCTGCAATGAACATGGGAGTGCAGATATCCACTTGACATACTGATTTCATGTCTTTTGAATGTATACTGTATTAGTCTGTTTACATACTACTATAAAGAACTACCTGAGACTGGGTGATTTATAAAGAAAAGAGGTTTAATTTACTCACAGTACCATATGGCTGGAGAGGCCTCAGGAAACTTACAAACATGGTGGAAGTTGAAGAGGAAGCAAGGCATGTCTTACGTGGTGGCAGGAAAGAGAGAGTGAAGAGAGAAGTGCCACACTTTTAAACCATAAGAGTTCATGAGAACTCACTCACAATCATAAGAACAGCGTAGGGGAGACTGCCCTCATGATCCAATCACCTCCCACCAGGCCCCTTCCCTGACACATGGGGATTACAATTCTAGATGAGATTTGGGTGGGGATACAGCCAAACCATATCATTTAGCCCTGCACCTCCCAAATCTCATGTCCTTCTCACATTTCAAAACGCAATTGTGCCTTCCCAGCATTTTAGCATTAACCCAAAATTCCAAGTCCAAGTCTCATTTGAGACAAAGAAAGTCCCTTCCGCCTATGAGCCTGTAAAATCAAAAGCAAGTTAGTTACTTCTAAGATACAATGGGGGTACAGGCATTGGGTAAATGCCCCCATTCCAAATGGGAGAAATTGACCAAAACAAACGGGCTGCAGGTCACATGCATGTCCGAAACCCAACAGGACAGTCATTAAATCTTAAAGTTCCAAAATAATCTCCTTTGACTCCATGTCTCACATCCAGGGCACAGTGATGCAAAAGGTGGGCTCCCAAGGCCTAAGGTAGCTCCACCCCTGTTTCTCTGCAGGGTAAGCCCCCATGGCTGCTTTCACAGGCTGATGTTGAGTGCCTGAAGCTTTTCTAGGTGCATGATGCAAGCTGTTGGTGAATGTACTATTCTGGGGTCTGGAGGATGGTGGCTTTCTTCTCACAACTCAACTAGGCAGTGACCCAATGGGAACTCTGTGTAAGGGCTCCAACCCCACATTTCCCCTCTGCATTGCCTTAGTAGAGGTTCTCCATGAGGGCTCTGTCCCTGCAGCAGACTTCTGCCTAGACATTCAAGCATTTCCATACATCCTCTGAAGTCTAGGCAGAGGCTCACAAACCTCAACTCTTGTCTTCTGCGTACCCACAGACCCAACACCATGTGGAAGCCACCAAGATGTGGGGCTTGCACCTTCTGAAGTGACAGACTAAGCTATACCTTGGCCCATTTTAGCCATGGCTGGAGCTAGAACATCTGGAATGCAGTGTGCCACGTCCCAAGGCTGCGTAGAGCAGCAGCCCATGAAAACCATTCTTTCCTTCTAGGCCTCGAGGCCTATAATGAGAGGGGCTCCTGTGAAATTTCTGAAATGCCCTGGATATATTTTCCCTCATTGTCTTGGCTATTAACATTTGGTTTCTCTTCACTTATGCAAATTTTTGCAGCTGATGGCTTCAATTTCTCTGCAGACAATGGGTTTTTCTTTTCTACCACATGGGCAGGCTGCAAATTTTCCAAACTTTTATGCTTTGCTTCTCTTTTAAACATAAGTTCCAATTTCAGACCAACTCTTTGTGAACACATATGACTGTATACTTTTTAAAAAAGTCAGGTCATCTCTTGAATGCTTTGCTGCTTAGAAATTTTTTCTACCAGATAACCTAAATCATTTCTCTCAATTTCAGAGCTCCACAGATCTCTAGGGCAGGGGGAAAATGCCTCCAGTCTTTTTGCTAAAGCATACCAAGAGTGACCTTTGCTTCAGTTCCCAATAAGTTTCTCATCTCCATCTGAAACCACCTCAACCTGGACTTCATTGTCCATCAGCATTTCAGTCAAAACCATTCAACAAGTCTCTAGGAAGTTCCAAACTTTTCCAAATCTTTCTGCCTTCTTCTGAGCCCTCAAAACTATTCCCACTTCTGCCTGTTACCCACTTCCAAAGTTGCTTCTACATTTTCAGGTATCTTTATAGCAGTGCCTCACTTCTGGTACCAATTTTCTGTATTAGTTGTTTTCACACTACTATACAGAACTACCTGAGACTGGGTACTTTATAAAGAGATTTGACTCATAGTTCCACATGGCTTGGGAGGCCTCATGAAACTTACAATAATGGTGGAATGTGTAGGAGAAGCTAGGCTCATCTTACATGGTGGTAGGAGAGCGAGAGTGAGGGGTATGGGAAGTGCCACACTTAAACCATCAGATCTGATGAGAGCTCACTATCATGAGAACAGCATGGGGGAGACCATCCCTAGGACCTAATCACTACCCATCAGACCCTTCCCCAACACATAGGGATTAGAATTTGAGATGAGATTTGGGTGGGGACACAGAGCCAAACCATATCATATACCCATTAGTAGGATTGGCTGGATCATATGTAAGTTGTAGTTTTAACTTTTTGAGGAATTCTCCTGCTGCTTTCCATCACCATAAATAGTGTACAAGAGTTTTCTTTCTCCACACCTTTGCCAACAGTTACTTTTCATCTTTTTGATAGTAGCCATTCTAACAGTATGAGGTGATTTCTCATTGTAGTTTTAATTTTCATTTCTCTTTTGATTAGTGATATTGAGCATTTTTTTCATATACATGTTGGTCTTTTGTATGCCTTTTTTGAGAAAAGTCTATTCAGGTCCTTTGCTTATTTTTTAATTGGACAATTTGTTTTCTTACTAAGTTTTTGGAATTCCTTATATATTTTAGATATTAGCCCCTTATCACATGTATGGATTGCAAATATATTCTCTCATTCTGTAGATTTTGTTTTCACTCTGTTGATTGTTTCCTTTGCATTTTAGTTTGATGCAATCCTATTTGTTTATTTTTGCCTTTGTTGTCGGTGCTTTGGGGGTCATATCTAAAAAATTATTGCCAAGACCAATGTGATGGAACTTTTCCACAATGTTTTCTTCTAGTCACTTTATAGCTTCAGGTTTTATATATAAGTCTTTACTTCATTTTGAGTTGATTTTTGTACGTGGTGTAAGAGTCAATTTTATTCTTCCACATGTCAATATCCAGCTTTCCCAGCACTGTTTATTGAAGAGACTGTCCTTTCTGTATTGTGTATTCTTGGCTCCTTTGTTGAAAATCAGTTGGCTGTAAATGTGTGGATTTATTTCTGGGCTTGCTATTCTGTTTCAGTGGCCTATGTATCATCAGACATTTTCTAATCACTTGTTTTGGGCCAGAATTGGATCTAAGCATCTAGGATACAGATATCAGACTGAGCTCATCAGAAACTTAAACAAATCTGCTAGGGATGCATACTAAAAATCATGATGAATCAGAAATTGTATTTCTGAAACGAAAATTTACTTTCGCAGTATTTCTGAAACCAAAATTTACTTTCACATCTTTTGTTTTTTTTTTTTTTTTTTTTGAGACAGGATCTTGCTCCTTTGCCCAGGCTGGAGTGCAGTGGTGCAATCTTGGGTCACTGCAACCTCTGACCCCTGGGTTCAAGCAGTTCTCCCACCTCAGCCTCTCAGGTGGCTGGGATTACAGGCATGAGCCACCGTACCTAATTGTTTTTTTGTATTTTTAATAGAGACGGGGTTTTACCATGTTGGCCAGGCTGGTCTCGAACTCCTGGCCTCAAGTGATCCTCCCACCTTGGTCTCCTAAAGTGCTGGGATTACAGGCGTGAGCCACTGCACCCAGTCTTTTGTCACATTTGCTACACACACCAACCCCACAGAGTAGGTATGATTATTCACATATTACAAGCAAGGAAAGAGGGGCTTTTAGCTGTTTCCATAATGTGGTACACATGCATATAGAAGAGACCGGAGCATGTATGTGAACCTGAACCTTCTTTTGTCCTTTTTGTGAATGAAATCAGCATCAAATAATAGAGGTTGGGTCTGGATCAGAGAAGAACAAATGAAGTGGGCTGTGAGGAGGTTTTGGATAACGGAAGTCTTCCTAGAGGAGATGGCACTTGAGCTGGACCTTAGAAATGAGTAGGATGTCACTAAGAAGGACTGTGCTTTGACCTTTTTATTTAGAGCTTTGACCTTTTTCTCAGGCCCCTGGATAATTATTAAGGACCTTTCTGCAAGGAGACAGTATGGCAGGAGCTTTGCTTAAGCTTGCACCTGCAGGATAAAGGAGTGAGAAGGCACATTGGGAATTCTCAATACTTCCTTCTGCTACTGCTGTTGAATGCACGTGGCTTGCTTAATAATTCTCCTGTTCCTGCTGCCCCAGGTTACTACAATCACTCAAATTCATGCACCACTATAGAGATGAGATGAGTAGCTTTTGGATGTGAGTTTCAATCTGATGCTTCATTACATGTACGACAGTGGCCAAAAAGGGCAGAAGCCATCTGTGGTGCAAAGGCTCTCAGACTGGATGAGGGGAGAGCCAATGAGGAAGTCCCACCTCCTGAGGAGTCACCTGCTCCCATGCTCTGGTGCTTCTTCCTATGCCACATCTTCCACCCTGCAGCCTACACTCTGTTGGGAGGGCCCCAAGAAGGTGCATGATCTACAGCACATACTGTCCACATGTGTTCCAAAAAGTCAAGTCACCTCTTGAATGCTTTGCTGCTTAGAAATTTCTTCTGCCAGAGATACACTAAATCATTTATGTCAAGTTCAAAGTTCAACAGATCCCTAGGACAGGGGCAAAATGCCACCAGTCTCTTTGCCAAAGCATAGCAAGAGCGACCTTTGCTCCAGTTCCCAATAAGTTCCTCATCTCCAACTGAGACCACCTCAGCTTGGACTTCATTGTCCATATCACTATCAGCATTTCAGTCAAAACCATTCAACAAGTCTCTGGGAAGTTTCAAACTTTTCCACATATCCCTGTCTTCTTCTGTGCCCTCCGAACTATTCCAACCTCTGCTTGTTACCAGTTCCAAAGTCACTTCCACATTTTCAGGTATCTTTAAACCAGTGCTCCACTTCTCCTCTTCAGTTCTCTTTTTGTTGGAGCTTATGAATTTTGGAAGTTAAAGCTTTTGGATCAGAGATGCCTAGGCAGCTTAGAGACAGAACAGGCACATCTCTACAGAGAGGAATGGGTACCTTGGCCATGTAACCCTGAGAAGGAATGCCAACTTTCATGTGAAAGTCGTGTGAGGGGCTCACATCCCAGCAGATCAGAAAGGTACTAACAATTTTTCAACATTGTACATGGAACTTTATGGTTTTCAAAGTGATTCTGCCAACATTTCAGTTCACGAAACACCAAGGGAGTATGAGTTTTTATGCCTTTTGGGCAGAGAAGGAAACTGAGACTTAGAGAGTTTAAGGGTCATTCAACTCATAGAGGAGGAAAACTGAACTGGAACTCATGTCATCTTGCTCCAAATATAGAGCTCTTTCCATTACACCAGGCTGCCTCTCAGAAAGCAGTGAAAGCCTGCAAGGGAAAGGTGTTTCTGGCACCTCCGCACGGAAGGGAACTCTGACCACATTTTCCCATGGAAACATTTTCGCCCATGTTGGTTACGATCTATGGCTGGAATAGTAAGGTACTGTGTTTCAGCAGTGTACTTGCTTTCCAGTCAATCTAGTTACATTTCACGTAGCACCTATTAGGTAAGACTATAACAAAAATGTTTAAGAAGATATTTTTCCCACTCTGGTGAGGGATGCAGACATAGGCAGGAGCCACTGAAACAATAGGAGCTGCCTAATCTGTCCCCCACCAAGAATGACTTTTCTTTTTCTTTCACCAGGGAGTGACATCCATGTTAGAAATATTCTGTCAATGAAATGAGAGGTAACATCCATAATAGAGTTTTAGGGCAAGATATAGTTCAGTCCAAATCTAAGCATCTAAGCTATGCCACTGTGTGATTAGAGGGGAAAAAAATTGGCCTTTCTCTCCTTGCTAAAAATTCACCCAGCACTGGCCATAAAATATAGTTCGTGCATCTGTAACCCCTGAGAGAATTATTTCCTCATGGAACTCAGCTCTGGTCCTTTGCCTGCCTTGTGGAGGGCTGGTTCTTGTTATGGGAGGTTTTTAAAGTACCAAAGTAATAATTTGTGAAGTAAGGCCCATGAACTTCTTGGTTTAGCAAATTGCGACTCTAGAAAATAATATTTGAAGCTGGTCTCAAAGGCTGGGTTAAATAGGAAGTGCCCATGTTTACCCAAGCCAAACCTGGTAGCCATCCCATCAGAGCCTCTTCTTTGCCCCCTGCCTCATATATGCCATTATCAGCAAAATAACAAGAGCCCTCTATTGTTTAGGGCCTACTTTAGACCAGAAACTATTAAGATCTTTCTATATCATATCGCCAGTTCTTACAATGCTGCAAAGGAGGCATTATGACCTTCCATTTGAAAGCTGAGCAGGTGGAAGCTCAGAGATGTTTAGTAACCTATTCAAGATCACCATGCTCTTTTTTCTATACCAGGTCAGCCTGAGAGGCTGAGTGAGCTTTGCTGCTGACCAAGTAAATGCTCCTGGTTTACTCAGGAGGGTTAGGGAAATAGGCAGACCTTTACTTGTCTTTCTTACTGTCTTTCCTTTTGATCAAAATGTCCATCTCAAAATGTTTAAATCATCTCCAGAACAAGTTCGAGTTCTCCTATGTCTGCTTTTGATGACCTTTCTGTCTCTTCCTTTGCTACCACACTGCCTTCTGTCACTAATTATAACTGTCATTAAAAAAAAAAAAAAAAAAAAAAAAGGTATCTGAATTATATAATGGGCTTGGTAATGAGAAAGGCATGCTGTCTTGAACTTTATCTTAATAATAGTTAATAGCCCTCAGGTGGGGTCATGAAAGAGTCTCCTACAACATTATAATAGTTGTTTTGACTTCTAGATTTTTCTATCTTAGTTTTGGGGTCTTTGTTTAGAGGAAGATGCTTGGTGGGTTCTTAGGGCATATGAGGTGTTTCTGAAGCAAGACGCCAGCCTTATTTTGGAAGGTGTGATAGCCCTAGAATTTCTAAATTTTATTTTTTTATTCATAGTTAATAGCTATGCCAACACACAGCTGCCTTAGTAGAGGTAATACAGAATTTAGTGGAAGACAAAACAGGGTTAAAGTCTTTGCTCAGGGATTTACTTGCTATATGACAGGGACAAGTCATTCAACCTCAGTTTTCAAATCTGTACAATGAAAGTAATCTACTTCCTGCTACTTAACCTCTGCTGATAATTCTTATTCCTCTTCCTCTTCATCCTCATTCTTTTTAATTTTTTTTTCTTTTATGTTTTTACTTCAGTACGTTTTAGGGAAACAGGTGGTGTTTGATTACATGAATAAGCTCTTTAGTGGTGATTTCTGAGATTTTGGTGCACCCATCACCTGAGTAGTGTACACTGTACCCAATGTGTAGTCTTTTATCCCTCGCCACCCCTCAGCCTTTCCCCCAAGTCCCCAAAGTCCAATGTATCATTCTTATGCCTTTGCAACCTCAAAGTTTAGCTCCCACATATGAGTGAGAGCATACGATGTCTGGTTTTCTATTCCTACGTTACTTCAGCTAGAATAATAGTCTCCAATTCCATCCAAGTCACTGTGAATGCCATTATTTCATACCTTTTTATAGCTGAGCAGTATTCCATGGTATATATATGCCAAATTTTCTTTATCCACTCATTGATTGATGGGTATTTGGGCTGGTTCCATATTTTTTGCAGTTGTGAATTGTGCTGGTATAAACATCTGTGCACAAGTATCTTTTTTGTATAATGACTTATTTTACTCTGGATATATACCTATTAGTGGGATTACTGGATCAAACAGTAGCTCTACCTTTAGTGCTTTAAGGAATCTCCAAACTGTTTTCCATAGTGGTTGTACTAGTTTACATTCCCACCAACAATGTAAAAGTGTTTCATTTTCACTGCATCCATACCAACATCTATTATTATTATTTTTTTATTATGACCATTCTTGCTGGAGTGAGGTAGTATTACATTGTGGTTTTTATTTGCATTTTCCTGATAGTTAGTGAAGCATTTTTTATATGCTTCTTGGCCATTTGTATATCTTCTTTTTTTATTATTATACTTTAAGTTCTAGGGTATATGTGCACAACGTGCAGTGTTGTTACATATGTATACATGTGCCATGTTGGTGTGCTGCACCCATTATCTCGTCATTTACATTAGGTATATCTCCTAATGCTATCCCTCCCCACTCCCCCAACCCCATGACAGGCCCTGGTGTGTGATGTTCCCCGTCTGTGTCCAAGTGTTCTCATTGTTCAATTCCCACCTATGAGTGAGAACATGCAGTGTTTGGTTTTCTGTCCTTACGATAGTTTGCTGAGAATGATGGTTTCTAGCTTCATCCATGTCCCTACAGAGGACATGAACTCATCCTGTTTTCTGGCTGCATAGTATTCCATGGTGTATATGTGCCACATTTTCTTAATCCAGTCTATCATTGATGGACATTTGGGTTGCTTCCAAATCTTTGCTATTGTGAATAGTGCCGCAATAAACATACGTGTGCATGTGTCTTTATAGCAGCATGATTTATAATCCCAGTAATGGGATGGCTGGGTCAAATGGCATTTCTAGTTCTAGATCCTTGAGGAATCGCGACACTGTCTTCCACAATGGTCGAACTAGTTACAGTTCCACCAACAGTGTAAAAGTCTTCCTGTTTCTCCACAACCTCTCCAGCATCTGTTGTTTCTTGACTTTTTAATGATCGCCATTCTAACTGGTGTGAGATGGTATCTCATTGTGGTTTTGATTTGCATTTCTCTGATGGCCAGTGATGATGAGCATTTTTCATGTGTCTGTTGGCTGCATAAATGTCTTCTTTTGAGAAATGTCTGTTCATATCCTTTGCCCACTTTTTGATGGGGTTGTTTGTTTTTTCTTGTAAATTTGTTTGAGTTCTTTGTAGATTCTGGATATTAGCCCTTTGTTAAATGAGAGACTGCAAAAATTTTCTCATTCTGTAGGTTGACTGTGATGGTAGTTTCTTTTGCTGTGCAGAAGCTCTTTGGTTTAATTAGATCCCATTTGTCAGTTTTGGCTTTTGTTGCCATTGCTTTTGGTGTTTTAGACATGAAGTCCTTGCCCATGCCTATGTCCTGAATGGTATTGCCTAGGTTTTCTTCTAGGGTTTTTATGGTTTTAGGTCTAACATGTAAGTCTGTATTCCATCTTGAATTAATTTTTCTATAAAGAGTAAGACAAGGATCCAGTTTCAGCTTTCTATGTATGGCTAGCCAGTTTTCCCAGCACCATTTATTAAGCAGAGAATCATTTCCCCATTTCTTGTTTTTGTCAGGTGTATCAGATCAGATGGTTGTAGATGTGTGGTATTATTTTTGAGGGCTCTGTTCTGTTCCATTGGTCTATATCTCTGTTTTGGTACCAGTACCATGCTGTTTTGGTTACTGTAGCCTTGTAGTATAGTTTGAAGTCAGATAGCATGATGCCTCCAGCATTGTTCTTTTGGCTTAGGATTGTCTTGGCAATGTGGGCTCTTTTTTGGTTCCATATGAACTTTAAAGTAGTTTTTTCCAATTCTGTGAAGAAAGTCATTGGTAGCTTGATGGGGATGGCATTGAATCTATAAATTACCTTGGGCACTATGGCCATTTTCACGGTATTGATTCTTCCTATCCATGAGCATAGAATGTTATTCCATTTGTTTGTGTCCTCTTTTATTTCACTGAGCAGTGGTTTGTAGTTCTCCTTGAAGAGGTCCTTCACATCCCTTGTAAGTTGGATTCTTAGGTATTTTATTCTCTTTGAAGCAATTGTGAATGCGAGTTCACTCATGATTTGGCTCTCTGTCTGTTATTAGTGTATAAGAATGATTGATTTTTGCACATTGATTTTGTATCCTGAGACTTTGCTGAAGTTGCTTATCAGCTTAAGAAGATTTTGGGCTGAGACGATGGGGTTTTCTAAATATACAATCATGTCATCTGCAAATAGTGACACTTTGACTTTCTCTTTTCCTAATTCAATACCCTTTATTTCTTTCTCCTGCCTGATTGTCCTGGCCAGAACTTCCAACACTATGTTGAATAGGAGTGGTGAGAGAGGGCATCCGTGTCTTGTGCCAGTTTTCAAAGGGAATGCTTCCAGTGTTTGCCCATGCAGTATGATATTGGCTGTGGGTTTGTCATAAATAGCTCTTATTATTTTGAGATACATTCCATCAATACCGAATTTATTGAGAGTTTTTAGCATGAAGGGCTGTTGAATTTTATCAAAGACCTTTCTGCATCTATTGAGATAATCATGTGGTTTTTGTCTTTGGTTCTGTTTATATGCTGGATTACGTTTATTGATTTGCGTATGTTGAACCAAACTTGCATCCCAGGGATGAAGCCCACTTGATCATGGTGGATAAGCTTTTTGATGTGCTGCTGGATTCGGTTTGCCACTATTTTATTGAGGATTTTTGCATCAATATTCATCAGGGATATTGGTCTAAAATTGTCTTTTTTTGTCATGTCTCTGCCAGGCTTTGGTATCAGGATGATGTTGGCCTCATAAAATGAATTAGGGAGGATTCCCTCTTTTTCTATTGAGTGGAATAGTTTCAGAAGGAATGTCACCAGCTCCTCTTTGTACCTCTGGTAGAATTTGACTGTGAATCCATCTGGTTCTGGACTTTTTTTGGTTGGTAGGCTATTAATTATTGCCTCAATTTCAGAGCCTGTTACTGGTCTATTCAGGGATTCAACTTCTTCCTGGTTTAGTCTTGGGAGGGTGTATGTGTCCAGAAATTTATCCATTTCTCTTCTAGATTTTCTACTTTATTTGTGTAGAGGTGTTTATAGTATTCTCTGATGGTAGTTTGTATTTCTGTGGGATTGGTGGTGATATCGCCTTTATCATTCGTTATTGTGTCTATTTGATTCTTCTCTCTTTTCTTTATTAGTCTTGCTAGTGGTCTATCAATTTTGTTGATCTTTTCAAAAAACGAGCTCCTTGATTCATTGATTTTTTGAGGGGTTTTTTGTGTCTCTCCTTCAGTTCTGCTCTGATCTTAGTTATTTCTTGCCTTCTGCCAGGTTTTGAATGTGTTTGCTCTTTCTTCTCTAGTTCTTTTAATTGTGATGTTAGGGTGTCAATTTTAGATCATTCCTGCTTTCCCTTGTTGGCATTTAGTGCTATAAATTTCCCTCTACACACTGCTTTAGTGTGTCCCAGAGATTCTGGTATGTTGTGTCTTTGTTCTCGTTGGTTTCAAAGAATATCTTTATTTCTGCCTTCATTTCGTTATGTACCCCTTAGCCATTCAGGAGCAGGTTGTTCAGTTTCCATGTAGTTGAGCGGTTTTAAGTGAGTTTCTGAATCTTGAGTTCTAGTTTGATTGTACTGTGGTCTGAGAGACAGTTTGTTATAATTTCTGTTCTTGTACATTTGCTGAGGAGTGCTTTACTTCCAACTATGTGGTCGGTTTTGGAATAAGTGCAATGTGGTGCTGAGAAGAATGTATATTCTGTTGATTTGGAGTGGGGAGTTCTGTAGATGTCTATTAGGTCTGCTTAGTGCAGAGCTGAGTTCAATTCCTGGATATACTTTGTATCTTTCTGTCTTATTGTTCTGTCACAGTGGGGTGTTAACGTGTCCCACTATTATTGTGTGGAAGTCTAAGTCTCTTTGTAGGTCTCTAAGGGCTTGCTTTATGAATCTGGGTGCTCCTTTATTGGGTGCATATATATTTAGAATAGTTAGCTCTTCTTGTTGAATTGATCCCTTTATCATTATATAATGGCCTTCTTTGTCTCTTTTGATCTTTGATGGTTTAAAGTCTGTTTTATCAGAGACTAGGATTGCAACCTCGGCCTTTTTTTTTTTTTCCATTTACTTGGTAGATGTTCCTCCATCCCTTTATTTTGAGCCTGTGTGTGTCTCTGCACGTGAGATGGGTCCCCTGAATACAGTGCACTGATGGGTCTTGACTCTATCCAATTTGCCAGTCAGTGTCTTTTATTTGGAGCATTTAGCCCATTTACATTTAAGGTTAATATTGTTATGTGTGAATTTGATCCTGTCATTATGATGTTAGCTGGTTATTTTGCTCTTTCGTTGATGCAATTTCTTCCTAGCATCAATGGTCTTTACAATTTGGCATGTTTTTGCAGTGGCTGGTACCGGTTGTTCCTTTCCACGTTTAGTGCTTCCTCCAGGAGCTCTTATAGAGCAGGCCTGGTGGTGACAAAATCTCTCAGCATTTGCTTGTCTGTAAAGGATTTTATTTCTCCTTCATTTATGAAGCTTAGTTTGGTGGGATATGAAATTCTGGGTTGAAAATTCTTTTCTTTAAGAATGTTGAATATTGGCCCCCACTCTCTTCTGGCTTGTAGGGTTTCTGCCAAGAGATCTGCTGTTAGTTTGATGGGCTTCCCTTTGTGGGTAACCCGACGTTTCTCTCTGGCTGCCTTTAACATTTTTTTCCTTCATTTCAACTTTGGTGAATTTGACAATGTATCCTGGAGTTGCTCTTCTCTAGGAGTATCCTGTGGTGTTCTCTGTGTTTCCTTAATTTGAATGTTGGGCTGCCTTACTAAGTTGGGGAAGTTCTCCTGGATAATATCCTGCAGAGTGTTTTCCAACTTGGTTCCATTCTCCCCATCATTTTCAGGTACACCAATCAGATGTAGATTTGGCGTTTTCACATAGTCATATATTTCTTGGAGGCTTTGTTTGTTTTCACTCTTTTTTCTCTAAACTTCTCTTCTCGCTTCATTTCATTCACTTGATCTTCAATCACTGATACTCTTTCTTCCAGTTGATCAAATCGGCTACTGAAGCTTGTGCATTCATCACGTAGTTCTCATGCCATGGTTTTCAGCTCCATCAGGTCATTTAAGGACTTCTCTACACTGGTTATTTTAGTTAGCCATTCATCTAATCTTTTTTCAAGGGTTTTAGCTTCTTTGTGATGGATTCAAACTTCTTCCTTTAGCTCGGAGAAGTTTGATCCTCTGAAGCCTTCTTCTCTTAACTCATCAAAGTCATTCTCCATCCAGCTTTGTTCCATTGCTGGCAAGGAGCTGCGTTCCTTTGGAGGGGGAGAGGTAGTCTGATTTTTAGAATTTTCAGCTTCTCTGCTCTGTTTTTTCCCCGTCTTTGCGGTTTTATCTACTTTTGGTCCTTGATGATGGTGATGTACAGATGGGGTTTTGGTGAAGATATCCTTTCTCTTTGTTAGTTTTCCTTCTAACAGTCAGGACCCTCAGCTGCAGGTCTGTTGGAGTTTGCTGGAGGTCTACTCCAGACCCTGTTTGCCTGGGTATCAGCAGTGGAGGCTGCAGAACAGGGAATATTGCCGAACAGCAAATGTTGCTGCCTGATCATTCCTCTGGAAGCTTTGTCTCAGAGGGGTACCCGGCCGTGTGAGGTGTCAGTCTGCCCCTACTGGGGGGTGCCTCCCAGTTAGGCTACTCGGGGGTCAGGGACCCACTTGAGGAGGCAGTCTGTCCATTCTCAGATCTCATACTCCATGCTGGGAGAACCACTACTCTCTTCAAAGCTGAGAGACAGGGACATTTAAGTCTGCAGAGGTTTCTGCTGCCTTTTGTTGGGCTATGCCTTGCCCCCAGAGGTGGAGTCTACCTACAGAGGCAAGCAGGCCTCCTTGATCTATGGTGGGCTTCACCCAGTTCAAGCTTCCCG
The DNA here is from genome assembly GCF_049350105.2 of Macaca mulatta. NCBI lineage: Eukaryota > Metazoa > Chordata > Mammalia > Primates > Cercopithecidae > Macaca > Macaca mulatta. The sequence goes on from NC_133420.1 coordinate 41,767,105, forward strand.
GCTGCTTTGTTTACCTATTCAGGCCTCAGCAATGGTGGGTGCCCCTCCCCCAGCCTCGCTGCCACCTTGCGGTTGGATCTCAGACTGCTGTGCTAGCAATGAGCGAGGCTCCGTGGGTGTGGGACCCTCCAAGCCAGGCATGGGATATAATCTCCTGGTGTGCCGTTTGCTAAGACCATTGGAAAAGTGCAGTATTAGGGTGGGAGTGACCTGATTTTCTAGGTGCCGTCTGTCACAGCTTCCCTTGGCTAGGAAAGGGAATTCCCTGACCCCTTGTGCTTCCCAGGTGAGGCGATGCCTCGCCCTGCTTTGGCTCACGCTCGGTGGGCTGCACCCACTGTCTTGCACCCACTGTCTAACAAGCCCCAGTGGGATGAACCCAGTACCTCAGTTGGAAATGCAGAAATCACCCCTCTTCTGCGTCACTCACAGAGTGGCCATCTTGGAACTACCCTTGTATATCTTCTTTTGAGAATTGTCTACTCATGTCCTTAACCTACTTTTTAATGGGATTGTTGTTTTTTTTTTTTTCTTGCTGATTTGTTTGAGCTCCTTGTAGATTCTGAATATTAGTCCTTTGTCAGTTGCATGGATTGTGACAATTTTCTCCCACTCTGGGTTTTCAGTTAACTCCGCTGATTTTTTTTTTTCTTCTGTGCAGAAGCTTTTTAGTTTAATTAAGTCCTATTTATTTATCTTTGCTTTTTGTTGCATTTGCTTTTGGGTTATTTGTCACAAAGTCTTTGTCTAAGCCAATTTCCAGAAAGGTTTTTCTGATGTCTGATGTTATCTTCTAGAATCTTTATGGTTTCGCGTCTTAGGTTTAAGTCCCTGATCCATCTTGAGTTGATTTTTGTATAAGGTGAGAGATGAAGATCTAGTTTCATTCTCCTACATATAGCTTGCCAGTTATCCCAGCACCATTTGTTGAATAGGGTGTCCTTTCCTCACTTTATGTTTTTGTTTGCTTTGTTGAAGGTCAGTGGCTATAAGTCTTTGCCTTTATTTCTGGGTTCTTCTTTCCATTCCATTGGTCTATGTGCCTATTTTTACACCAATACCATGCTGTTTTTATGACCATGGCCTTATAGTATAGTTTGAAGTCCAGTAATGTGATGTCTCCAGATTTGTTGTTTAGTCTTGCTTTGTTATGTGGGCTCTTTTTTGGTTCCACATAAATTTTAGGATTGTCTTTTCTAGTTCTGTGAAGAATGGTGGTGGTATTTTGATAGGAATTGCATTGAATTTGTAGATTGCTTTTGGCAGTATGGTCATTTTCATAATATTGATTCTACTCATTCATGAGCATGGAATATGTTCCATTTGGGTATGTCATTTATGATTTCTTTCAGCAGTTTTTTTGTAGTTTTCCATGTGGAGGTCTTTCATATCCTTGGTTAGATGTTCCTAAATGTTTTATTTGTGTATTTATTTACAGCTATTGCGAAAGGGATTGAGTTCTTGATTTGATTCCCAGCTTGGTCACTGTTGTTGTATATCAGTGCTACTGATTTGTGTGCATTAATTTTGTATCCTGAAACTTTGCTAAATTCATTTACCAGTTCTAGGAGCTTTTTGGATGAGTCTTTAGAGTTTTTTAGGTATATGATTATATCTTCAGTAAACAGAGACAGTTTGACTTCCTGTTTACCGATTTGATGCCCTGTATTTCTTTCTCTTGTCTGATTGCTCTGGCTAGGACTTCCAGTATTATGTTGAACAGAAGTGGTGAAAGCGGACATCCTTGGCTTGTTCCAGGTCTTAGGGGGAATGCTTTCAACTTTTTCTCATTCAGTATAATGTTGGCTGTGGGTTTGTCATAGATGGCTTTTATTACCTTAAAGTATGTCCCTTCTACGCTGGTTTTGGTGAGGGTTTTAACTACAAAGAAATGCTGTATTTTGTCACATGCCTTTTCTGCATCTATTGAGATGATCACGTGATTTTTGTTTTTAATTCTGTTTATGTGGTCTATCACATTTATTGACTTATGTGTGTTAAACCATTCCTGCATCCCTTGCATGAAACCCACTTGATCATGGTGGATTGCCTTTTTTATATGCTGTTGAATTCAGTTTACTAGTACTCTGTTGAGAATTTTTGCATCTATGTTCATCAGGAATATTTGTCTGTAGTTTTCTTTTTTTATTTATTTATTTTTTATTATTATTATACTTTAAGTTCTAGGGTACATGTGCATAACATGCAGGTTTGTTACATATGTATACTTGTGCCATGTTGCTGTGCTGCACCCATCAACTCGTCAGCACCCATCAACTCGTCATTTACATCAGGTATAACTCCCAATGCAATCCCTCCCCCCTCCCCCCACCCCCTGATAGGCCCCGGTGTGTGATGTTCCCCTTCCCGAGTCCAAGTGATCTCATTGTTCAGTTCCCACCTATGAGTGAGAACATGGTGTGTGATGTTCCCCTTCCCGAGTCCAAGTGATCTCATTGTTCAGTTCCCACCTATGAGTGAGAACATGCGGTGTTTGGTTTTCTGTTCTTGTGATAGTTTGCTAAGAATGATGGTTTCCAGCTGCATCCATGTCCCTACAAAGGACACAAACTCATCCTTTTTATGGCTGCATAGTATTCCATGGTGTATATGTGCCACATTTTCTTAATCCAGTCTGTCACTGATGGACATTTGGGTTGATTCCAAGTCTTTGCTATTGTGAATAGTGCTGCAATAAACATACGTGTGCATGTGTCTTTATAGCAGCATGATTTATAATCTTTTGGGTATATACCCAGTAATGGGATGGCTGGGTCACATGGTACATCTAGTTCTAGATCCTTGAGGAATCGCCATACTGTTTTCCATAATGGTTGAACTAGTTTACAATCCCACCAACAGTGTAAAAGTGTTCCTATTTCTCCACATCCTCTCCAGCACCTGTTGTTTCCTGACTTTTTAATGATCGCCATTCTAACTGGTGTGAGATGGTATCTCATTGTGGTTTTGATTTGCATTTCTCTGATGGCCAGTGATGATGAGCATTTTTTCATGTGTCTGTTGGCTGTATGAATGTCTTCTTTTGAGAAATGTCTGTTCATATCCTTTGCCCAATTTTTGATGGGGTTGTTTGTTTTTTTCTTGTAAATTTGTTTGAGTTCTTTGTAGGTTCTGGATATTAGCCTTTTGTCAGATGAGTAGATTGCAAAAATTTTCTCCCATTCTGTAGGTTGCCTGTTCACTCTGATGGTAGTTTCTTTTGCTGTGCAGAAGCTCTTTAGTTTAATTAGATCCCATTTGTCAATTTTGGCTTTTGTTGCCGTTGCTTTTGGTGTTTTAGACATGAAGTCTTTGCCCATGCCTATGTCCTGAATGGTACTACCTAGGTTTTCCTCTAGGGTTTTTATGGTATTAGGTCTAACATTTAAGTCTCTAATCCATTAGAGATTTTGTCACCACTAGGCCTGCCTTACAAGAGACCCTGAAGGAAGCACTAAACATGGAAAGGAACAACCGGTACCAGCCATTGCAAAAACATGCCAAAATGTAAAGACCATTGAGGCTAGGAAGAAACTGCATCAACTAACGAGCAAAATAACCAGTTAATATCATAATGGCAGGATCAAGTTCACACATAACAATATTAACCTTAAATGTAAATGGACTAAATGCTCCAATTAAAAGACACAGACTGGCAAACTGGATAAAGAGTCAAGACCCATCAGTCTGCTGTATTCAGGAGACCCATCTCACATGCAGAGACATACATAGGCTCAAAATAAAGGGATGGAGGAAGATTTACCAAGCAAATGGAGAACAAAAAAAAGCAGGGGTTGCAATACTAGTCTCTGATAAAACAGACTTTAAACCATCAAAGATCAAAAGAGACAAAGAAGGCCATTACATAATGGTAAAAGGATCAATTCAACAGGAAGAGCTAACTATCCTAAATATATATGCACCCAATAAAGGAGCACCCAGATTCATAAAGCAAGTCCTTAGAGACTTACAAAGAGACTTAGACTCCCATACAATAATAATGGGAGACTTCAACACTCCACTGTCAACATTAGACAGATCAATGAGACAGAAAGTTAACAAGGATATCCAGGAATTGAACTCATCTCTGCAGCAAGCAGACCTAATAGACATCTATAGAACTCTCCACCCCAAATCAACAGAATATACATTCTTCTCAGCACCACATTGCACTTATTCCAAAATTGACCACGTAATTGGAAGTAAAGCACTCCTCAGCAAATGTACAAGAACAGAAATTATAACAAACTGTCTCTCAGACCACAGTGTAGTTTTCTTTTTTGGTTATATCTTTCCCTGGTTTTGGTATTAGGATGATACTGGTGTCATAGAATGTTTTAGGGAGGATTCCTTCTTTGTCTTTTGGATAGTGTCAATAGCATTGGTACCAATTCTTCTTTGAATGTCTGATAGAATTCAGCTGTGAATCTGTCGGTCCTGGACTTTTCCTTGTTGGTAGTTTTTAAATTATCATTTCAATCTCACTGCTTGTTCTTGGTCTGCTCAGGGATTCTATCTTTTCCTGGTTTAATCTAGGACAATTGTGTGTTTCCAGGAATTTATCTATCTCCTCTAGGTTTTCTAGTTTATGTGCATAAAGGTGTTCATAGTAGCCTTGAATAATCTTTTGTGTTTTTGTGCTATCAGTTGTAATATCTCCCATTTTATTTCTAATTGAGCATATTTGGATCTTCCCTCTTCTTTTTTTGGTTAATCTCACTAATGGTCTATCAATTTTATTTATCTTTTCAAATAACCAGATTTTTGTTTCATTTATCTTTTGTATTTTCTTGTTTCAATTTCATTTAGTTCTGCTCTGATATTTGTTGTTTCTTTTCTTCTGCTGGGTTTGGGTTTGGATTGTTCTTGTTTCTCCAGTTTCATGAGGTGTTACCTTAGATTGTCTATTTGTGTTCTGTCAGACTTTTGATGTAGGCATTTAATGCTTTGAACTTTCCACTTAGCACCACTTTTGCTGTATCCCAGTGGTTTTTGACAGGTTGTGTCAATATTATCATTCAGTTCAAAGATTTTTTAAATTTCCATCTTGATTTCATTGTTCACCCAATGATCATTCAGGAGCAGGTTATTTAATTTCCATGTATTTGCATGGTTTTGAGGATTTTTTTGGAGTTGATTTTCAATTTTACTTCACTGTGGTCTGACAGACAGTACTTGATATAATTTTAATTTTTCTTAAATTTACTGAGACTTGTTTTGTGGCCTATCATATGGTCTATCTTGGAGAATATAGCATGTGCTGATGAATAGAATGTGTATTCTGCAGTTGTTCAGTAGAATGTTCTGTAAATATTTGTTAAGTCCATTTGTTGCAGGGTATAGTTTTTAAGTCCTTTGTTTCTTCATTGACTTTCTGTCTTGATGACCTGTCTAGTGCTATCAGTGGAGTATTAAAGTCACCCACTGTTATTGTGTTGCTGTCTATATCATTTCTTAGGTCTAGTAGTAATTGTTTTGTAAATTTGGAAGCTCCAGTGTTAGGTGCATATATACTTATAATTGTGATATTTTCCTGTTGGACTAGTTCTTTTATCATTATATGATGTACCTCTTTGTGTTTTTAACTGCTGTTGCTTTAAAGTTTGTTTTGTCTGATGTAGGAATAGCTATTCTTACTTGCTTTTGGCATCCATTTGCATGGAATATCTTTTTCCACCCCCTAACCTTACATTTATGTGTTAGGTGAGTCTCCTGAAGACAGCAGAAACTCAGTTGGTGAATTCTTATCCATTTTGCCATTCTGTATCTTTTAAGTGGAGCCTTTAGGCCACTCACATCCAATGTTAGCATTAAGATGTTATGTACTATTCTATTTATTGTGCTATTTGTTGCCTGAATACCTCGGGGTTTTCTTTTTTTAAATTGTGTTATTGTTACATAGGTCCTGTGAGATTTATGCTTTAAGGAGGCTCTATTTTGGTACATTTTGAGGATTTGTTTCAAGGTTTAGAGCTCCTTTTAGTAGTTCTTGTAGTGCTGGGTTGGTAATGGTGAATTCTCTCAGCATTTGTTTGTCTAGAAAAGACTATCTTTCCTTCATCTATGAAGCTTAATGTTTCTGGATACACAGTTCTTGGCTGGTAATTCTTTTGTTTAAGCAGGCTAAAAATAGGACCCCAATCCCTTCTAGCTTGTAGGATTTCTGTTGAGAAATCTGCTGTTAATCTGATAGGTTTTCTTTTATAGGTTACCTGATGTTTTTGCCTCACAGCTCTGAAGATTCTTTCCTTTGTCTTGACTTTAGATAACCTGATGATGGTGTGCCTGGGCAATGATCTTTTTGCAATGAATTTCCCAGGTGCTCTTTGAGTTTCTTGTATTTGGATGTGCAGATCTAGCAAGGCTGGGGAAGTTTTCTTTGATTATTCCCTCAAATATGTTTACCAATCTTTTAGATTTATTGTCTTTCTTGGGAGCACCAATTATTCTTATGTTTGGATTTTTAGCATAGTCCCAAACTTCTTGGAGGTTTTTTTCATTTTTTAATGTTATTTTTTCTTTGTGTTTGATGGATTGGGTTAATTTGAAAGTCTTGTCTTCAAGTTTTGAAGTTCTTTCTTCCACTTGTTCAATTCCATTGCTGAGACTTTCCAGTGCATTTTGTACTTCTCTAAGTATGTCCTTGATTTCGAGAAGTTGTGATAGTTTCTTATTTATGCTATCTATCTCACCGAAGAATTTTCCTTTCATATCCTGTATCATGTTTTTTATTTCTTTAAGGTGGACTTCACCTTTCTCTGGTGCCTCCTTGATTAGCTTAATTATCAGCCCTCTGATTTCTTTTTCTGGCAATTCAGAAATGTTGTCTTAGTTTGGATCCATTGCTGGTGAACTGGTATCATCTTTAATGGGTGTTAAACAACTTTCTTTTGTCATAGTAGTAGAATTGTTTTTCTGGTTCCTTCTCATTTGGGTAGACTATGTCAGAGGGAAGATCTGGTATTCAAGGGCCACTGTTCAGATTCCTTTGTCCCATGGAGTGCTCCCTTCCCTAGGAATGGGGCTTCCTGAAAGCTGAAATGTAGTGATTGTTTTGCTCTTATGGTCTAGCCACCCAGCAGAGCTACCAGGCTTGAGGCTGGTACTGAAGAGTGTCTGCAAAGAGTCCTGTAATGTTATCTGTCTTCCAGTCTTGCGGCCATGGATACCACCACCTGCTCCAGTGGAGGTAGCAGGGGAGTGAAGTGGAATTTGTGATGGTCCTCAGTTGTGTTTTTGTTTAGTGTGCTGGTTTGTGTTGGTTGGCTTCCAGCCAGAAGATGATACTTTCAAGAGTGTGTCAGCTGTGGTCCTATTGGGAGGATGCAGACTTACCCTAGGGATACCTGGTTAAGTATTCAGGTTTCTCAGGTGGTAGGCAGAGCCATAGAGCTCCTAAAAGATTATGACCTTTGTCTTTGGCTACCAGGGTGGTTAGAGAAAGACCAGCAGGTGGGGGCAGGGATAAGCATGTCAGAGCTCATCCTGTCCTTTGATGGGGCTTGCTGTGACTGCTATAGGGAATGGGGGTGTGGTTCCCAGGCCAATGGATTTATGTTCCCAGAGGGATTATGGCTGCCTCTACTGAGTCATATAGGTCACCAGAACACCAGTTAAAGCCAGCAGTAGCAGGCCTCACCCCACTCCCATGTAGCCCACAGTCCTAAAGGCCAGTCTCACTCTCACTATGGCCCCCCAACAGTACCAAGCCTATTTTCAGGAAGCTGGTAGCCAGGGCTGAAAACTTGCCCCAGACCACAAGCCCCTCTGTTGAGAAAGCAAGCCAACTCACAGTTTTTTGGCATCTCAGGGAGACTGCAGCAGTGATCTAGTTCCTTCAAAGGGTCTGTGGATTCTCTTGGCTTTCTGGTATGTTCCTGCAGTAGTTCTTGGAGCAAAAGTTCACAATATGCGTCTCCCATGCTGCTCTGTCCATCCAGGCAGGAGTTGCAAGCTAGTCCTTCCTCCTATCTGCCATCTTTGAGAAAAGGCCCTCATTCTATTTATAATCATAATGATCATCATGACAATGTTGTTATAAAGATTAAATGAGATTATGATGTAGAAGGAATTTATAAAGTGTAAATGATGATGATGCATTAATAATAATAGTATCTTTTTGATCTCTACATGTTAGCTGCTGCCTCTTGCAGGATATAAAGACTGGAGACTCGTTTTGTTTCTCTTTCAATCATTGTACCTATATCCTAAGCTCTCTGAGTCTGAAACAGTAGATATTTGGAGGCTTAAGTCTCAACCTTTATTTCTGCAATACACAGGGTAAGGTTGGTAGTCAATGCAAGTCACATTCCCCTAGAAGTTTCCAGGTGCGTGACTCCTAGATGTAGTTCTACTTCCTATTCTCCTGCTCAAGAAATTATATTTATATGTTAATAAGATAAGGGAAATTATTATACAGTTGTCTAACTCAATTCTTCTCAAATGTGGTCCTCAGACCAGCAGCAACAGCATTACCTAGGAACTTGTTAGAAGATTAAATTCTTAACCCCCAACATAGGCCTAATGGATTAGTAACTCCAGTGGTGTGTTCCCACAGTCTGTGTTTTAGCAAGACATCCCTGGTGATTCTGATGCATGATAAAGTTTAAGGGATATTGGTCTAAATTATCAAAAAAAGCCAAACATTCTTAAATGTTTCATCTTTATTATTTGTGACTAATCACTTCTGATGTCTACTCAGTAGATCATTAACACCATAAATGAAAACTTCTTAGGTCACTAAGCAGCCTGCATGTAGGAGCCACAGGAAGTCAAGTGGCCTTTGACTGCTAGTAACAGTAACCTAAACTCAAATGAATTTAAAAGACAAGAAAATGTATTATCTCAGGCTACCAGAAGTCCAAAAGTAGAGTGTATCCCTATATGGTATATCAGGCACCCAGCTCTTGGTCTCTGTAATGCCCTTGTTTCTGCCTCCAACCGTCTATTGGCTCCTTCCTCAGGACAGTAGCAAGATGGTGATCTGGTGCTGGTCAAGGAATGGTTTGCAAGGCTTCTAGCCACATATCCTGACACTTTCAGTAGCAGAAATGGATTCTATCCCTTTGTTTCCATCATAAGAGAGAGAGGAAACCTTTCTTAGAAGCTCTTCAGCATACTTTCCCTCACATCTAGATCTCATGTCCATAACTCTAAACCAACCGTTACCAAACAGTGTTTGGCTTATGCTTAGTTTTTGCCATTTCCTAAGGGGTCAACCCGTGAACAAAGTGAGGGTGCTGTCATAATAAAAAACAGGGAAAGCTAGGATTCATATTAATATCCAAATGAAAATTCAGCTTATTCGGGAGCATGTTTAAAAATTCAGAGACCATAGCATTAGGAGATATACCTAATGTAAATGATGAGTTAATGGGTGCAGCACACCAACATGGCACATGTATACATATGTAACAAACCTGCACGTTGTGCACATGTACCCTAGAACTTAAAGTATAATAAAAAAATTTGCATTTCCATCAGTAGTCTATAAAACATGCAGTTGCCTCACATCCTCATCAATAGTTAGTCAGAATTGTTGTTGCAGGAATTCTAATACTAATATAGTGGCATCTCATTGAGATTTTAATTTGAATTTCTCTAGTACCTAATTATGTTGATTATATTTTTGTGTATAATTTACTATCTATCTGTGCCTTTTGGTGAAATGTCTGTTCAAGTATTTTGCCCACTTTCTAAGTAAAGTATATATTTTCTTACTATTGAGTTTATAGATTTTAAAATATATTCTCGATATGTATCCAGAGTATATATTTTTTAAAGTTTGTTGGGTTTTTTATTTGCAAATATTTTCTACTGGTTCATGATTTGTTCTTTCCTTCTCTTAAATTATATTTTGTCCAATAAATATTTCAATTTTAATAAAAAAAATTTCAGAGATCAAAGAGAGGTGTGGGATGGAAATGAAGCTGCAGATACTGAGTCCACACTCAGAAGTGCCACCTGGATGGTGACACCTGTGAGCATCTCCCAAACTACCTCTTCCTTGCCCAATAGCCCTGACTTTTGCTTTCTTCATAGCACTTCCTTCAATAGAAACACTTTCTTCTTTGCCCTCTAGTTATCCTTTTGTCTTGTGTATAGAGATGCTGAGGAAAGAATATTTGACAGTCAGTGGAGCTGGTTCCAGATCTTAGATCCTTTATAGTAATTCTGCATGTTATTGTGACGAATCAACTCCCCTCTCTGATACTCAACTGCCTCATCTATAAGGCAAAAATAAAATCATCTGCTCTGAAGTGCTGCTATAAGGTTCAAAATAAAGAAAAAAGTCCTTTGTAAACTGTGAGGTGCCATGTGGGCAAGGGTTTTGATGATACCTTCATGGGTTAGTGCTTCCCAAATGGCGGACCGCTAGTACACACACACACACACACACACACACACACCCCTGTACCCCTCACAAAAAATTGACTGGTCTTGTTGAAAGGAACACATTCAGTGGGAATTGAAATTCTAGAAGAGTGAGCAGAACATATGGAAATTCCTTTAGGCTGTAGAACTGGGCGAGGTGATGACAATGTTGACTTTGATGCCACTACCATGCAATGAATGTATAATATGTGCTCACCAAGCTCATCTAGCATCACTGATCCTCACGACAGCTTTCTGAAGACTCTGTTACTATCTCTATCCCTGTTGTGTAGGTGAGAAAACGGAGGTTTAGAAAGTTGTGGCTGGATGCAGTGTCTCATGCTTGTAATCCCAGCACTTTGGGAGGCCGTGGCGGGCGGATCACCTGAGGTTGGGAGTTCGAGACCAGCCTGACCAACATGGAGAAGCCCTGTCTCTACTAAAAAAATTACAAAATTTGCCAGGCGTGGTGGCATATGCCTATAACCCCAGCTACTCAGGAGGCTGAGGCAGGAGAATCGCCTGAGCCCAGGAGGCAGAAGTTGTGGTGAGCCAAGATTACGCCATTGTACTCCAGCCTGGGCGACAAGAGTGAAATTCCACCTCAAAAAAAAAAAAAAAAAAAAAAAAGTTGTGAAACTTGTCCAGGTACATAAGCTAATGAGGTCCCTGTAAACTAAAGCAGAAAGAGAAGTGGTGGGATTGGATGTGAACATTAAATGGGGACCTGAGGATTGAGTTTGCAGGACAAAAAGAACATATCAGACAGAGAGACAAGTGGAAACAGTACCAATGTGGGAAGGTGCCAGGAACAATAAGAGAGGAGTGAATCTGGACTGGGAATCCATTCATTCACTAATTCAAAAATATTCTGAATACCCACCAGGCGCCAGCATTGGTGCCAGGGTCTGGGAATATTGTGTTCCAGAGGGAGGATGGGAGGGATACTTCTAGGAACTCATGCCCTTCAAACCAACAGGCTGCCCACCAACTGGACAATAATGATGGAGTGTGGACTGCCATTAGCACAGACATTCACCTTCTAGTTCAGTAGAAAGTCTGGTTTGGTTCTAATTGGACTCTGTTTTTCTCCTGCTATGTGTCTTCAGGCAAGTCACTTTCCTTTCTGTGCCTGTTTCTCCATCTGGAAAATAGGAGATTCACTTAATTGGTCTTTAAAGTCCCCAGCTCTGACTCTGAGGATGTCAGATGACAATATTTCAATTTTGCATTTCAGGGGGACAAATTATGGAGAGCCTGGATACCTCTGGGTCTTAATCTCAAAACAGTTACTCACTATCGGTGTAAGTTTGGAGATGCTCACTGATGTTGCATCTCCCTTTCTTCATCTTCAAAATGAGCATCACAGTGCCAACTTCACAGAATCTCTGTGAATGTTAAAGGAATTGTGTATGTACAGCACCAAGCACAGTGCCTGGCCTATAGCAAGGAACCCAACAGTTGGCCCATGCCATGACACATGCTTTTTTCTACGCCATCTTCCTTAAACCAATCCCCAGAGTTTTTCTAGGCCTCGTAATTCTTTAAATGATGAGTGAACTGAGGTCCAGAGAGGGCAGGTGAGTCACAAAGTAAAAAAGCAAGTCAGAGCAGAGCCTACGTCCAAGCCCAGGTTCCTTTCCTCTCCAGGGAGCTGAAGAGTCAGTAAGTCACTCCCTCCCCTGCAGGACTTGGCTATCCCCAGTTGGCAAATGGAAACTTCTGGGCAGTGAAGTAAGTCATCACCTCTTTATAGAGCGGAAATTACTCTGAAAGGGTAATTGGACTTCTCCTGCCTGGCTTTTTGGAGCCTTGGAGATGGCTACAGCAATTCCCTTCCTGCCCTCCTCCCACATTCTCTCTATTTATCAATCCCTTCCTCCTTTTAGCTACTAGTGGCTGGTCTGCCTGCTCTCAGATGAGGGCAGAGCTCTAGTTTGTTCATGAGACTCTAGCAAGGGCTATGTCTGGGTGGAGATCATGTGAAGTCACTCCTCACTCCATTTCTGGGGCTTCCCGCCTAAGAGGTAAAATCCCAAATAACACCCATTCCCCAGTGTATTGGAGGTGAAGGGGAGCGAGCAATAGTAGGAAATACAAGTTGGTGAAATACAAAGAGCTTTGGATTTGAGTCTGGCAGCTCAGTTTGCTAGTCCCACTCCTGTTATCCACCAGCTGAAGGATTTTAGAACATTTTCTTCACCTCCTTGGGCCTCAGTTTATTCACATGTGAAGTGCGAATCAGAATTCCAGCCTTGCTAGCCTCTCAGAGTTTCATGAACAACTATGAGTTAAGTCATTCAGTAACCACTTATTGAGCACCTACTACATACCGAACACTATTCTAGAAGCTGAGGAGAAGGCACTGAACAAACTCCTATCATGGAGCTTATGTTCCGAGTGCAGAGTTTTGGGAGGCAATGATGGTAAAGTGGTAGATGTGTAATATAGAGTCAAAGAGTACTATGTGTTTGAAAGAAAAAATAGGGTATGAGGGTAGAGGTTGGGGGGATACCATTTTATTTAGGGTGATCAGGACAAACCTCTTTGAGGGTGTGATGTTTGAGCAGAGACCTGAAAGTGGGAGGAAGTGAACCATGTGGCTAGCTGAATGTAGACTGCTCCATACTGAGGATGTAGCAATAGCAAAGCCCCTGGGGCGTGCTCAGAAGCACCAAGGAGGGCACAGTCACTGAAGTGTAGTCAGCAAAGGGGGAGAGAAGGTGCTCTAGCTGGATCGCCTAGGAGTTGATGGATATGAAAATACCAGGTGCACTGTAAAGTTCTAGTGCAACATGAGTGCCCCCGAACCATCGCCACTTCTTCTTGTTTTGGAAATACATTTTATACATTAAGGAGAAGCACTGGGTCAGATATTTTACACATTGAATCCTTGAAACATTCTATTAAAGTGGTAATACTTCTTATTCCTGTTTTACACAAGAGGATGCTAAAGGTAGGAAGCCCAGTTTTGTCGGAATCCGAAGGTGGTTCTTTGCATGTTGTAGCAGACTTCTGGTTTTGGTTTGATTTTGCCTTGCATTTCTTAAAAAATAAATTCTAATGACTACTCAGATCCATTTACATTGATTGGGTATCCAGTAAGGGAGAGGTGGAAACAGGGAGGCGAGCTGGGCACCAGGGAAAAGCTGAGCGGGAACCAACATTGTTTCCCCAGAGCAGAGACTCCCTGGATTTGTGATCTAGATGGTTCCATTCATCAATAGCCTCAATGCAATTAAAAGAAAGAGTAGACTATCAGATACTAAAAGCACATGGGATGAGAAGTCAGAGATATTGATGACCCATATGCAAAGTAGGGTGCTCTGATGTGCTAGCATATTTAGTAATTATTGAGAATGTAAAGCATTTCAATCACTTTTAGAGGATGTGAAAGTGTCTCTGACCTTTACTCTTCCCTCATAATAGTCAAATCTCAGTTGTGCAATTTAACCAGGTGACATTAGGCAAGTTTGTGTATCTCTCTGAATCTTGATATACTTATTTGTAAATTTAGGGAAATAAACTAACTTGTGTTTTTGGGTTTTTTTCAGGGGACAGGGACAGGATTTCACTTGGTCATCCAGGCTGGAGTGCAGTGGTACTATCTTGCCTCACTGCAGCCTTGACTTCCCAGGCTCAAGTGATCCTCCCACCTCAACTTTCTGAGTAGCTGGGGCTACAGATGCATGCCACCACACCCAGTTAATTTTTGTACTTTTGTAGAGATGAGGTCTTTCTATGTCGCCCAGGCTGGCATATTGTTGTTATTAAGCTGAAATGAGATGCAGTGCATGAAATACTAGGCATAGTATCTAATGTTGTGAATGCTTAAGTATATCAATTGTCACTGTTATTCTGAATAATATTATTATTATTTGAGAGTGCAAGGTGGAAGTACAAGCAGTAGTTAGCAATATGAAACACTCTCACAGGGTTACTGTATCAGAAAAGATTAACTGCTTAATAAACACTAGTTATTATTATTAACTCAATGTCCTTTAAGTAAAATGGGTTGTCTTCTTAGACCTCAGAGAGTCGGGTGTTGTCTCCCCATCTCACCTTCCCTTCTTTCTCCCTTACCGTCCTCTTTGCCCTCACCTTGGTTGGGCCCCAATCCTGGGGATGTCAGATACAGTTGCACAGGTTTTGCAGTGCACAATGCTACTACATTGCAAAGCTCACCATTCCAATTGTAGACATCATAAACATGTATTAATCATTGATCAAGTGTCTTGTTCTAACAAATCAGAATATTGGAACAAGGGAGGGAAGTATCTTAAGAAAGAGATGATTGTTATTTTTCTATTGTTTTTCTGATTTGCACAGAGGCACCCTATAGGCTAGCAGTAATACTCTGAGCTTTAGTTTTCCTGTCTGTACAATGAAGCCCTGAAACAGATGATGCCTCAGGATCCCCATGCCTTTGGGTCCTTGCAGGTCCAGAATTGGACACTGCCCTACCCAAGCTCATGAAGTCAGCTGTGGGACTATGGAGGGCAGAACTGTGATGTGGACTGTGACGCCTTAGAGACCTGTGGGTTATTGGTCTCTCTACCTTAACCACAGGTACCTGTAAACTGGGGGTGATAATCCTAAACTGCCTACCTCACAGGATTATAGTGAGGATTAAATGAGGAAAGAGAGTGCTTTGTAAACCCTAATGAGCTGCACAAATTGGAAAGATTACTTACACATACGAACATACTCATATATTCATATATGTAAGTATTTATGTGTTTATATATGTTACATTGTAGTATGTATGTGTGCATGTGTGTATATATAGTATATGTATGTGTGTATATATGTGTGTGAGTGTGTGTGTGTGTATATATATATGTAAAGCTGTTAACTCACAGGGTTAGGTATGAATTAGAAGCTTGTAAAACATGTTTACTCGTTCAGTATAACCCAAGGCAGTTATTAAACAGTAGGAAAAACTGACCAGCTAAATTTTCCAAGCCTAAAAACCCTTTTATAGTTTTCATTGTGGATTGAAGGGTGACCTTGTTTCCTTTTCTTTATTTAAAGGAAAATTTTAACATAAGTGAGGAAGCAAGGGAGTCATTTTAATAGAATGAAAACCTCTACATGTGGGTAGGAGGGATAGATGAGGGATCTGGATGGAAATGCCAGTCACCTCCTCACTCTCCCCGCTTCTGCTCCCAGATCATCTGCCCCCAGGAGAGGTGAGACCAGAAGTAAAGCTGCCCTGGTCACTCAAGAGCATCCACCTCCAGAAGATGCCCTTCTAGCTGGTCCTGCCCTGCCCTTTCCTTCCTTCCTTCCTTCCTTCCTTCCTTCCTTCCTTCCTTCCTTCCTTCCTTCCTTCCTTCCCTCCCTCCCTCCTTCCTTCCTTCTTCCCTTCTTTCCTTCTTTCCTTCCTTCCTTCTTTCCTTCCTTCCTTCTTCCTTTCTTTCTCATTCCTTCTTTCCTTCCTTCCTTCCCTTCTTCTTTCCTTTCTCCTTTTTTTCTTTTCTTCCATCTTCCTTCCCTCCCTCCCTCCTTCCTTCCTTCCCTTCTTTCCTTCCTCCTTCCTTTTTTCTTTCCTTCCATCTTTCTTCCTTCCCTCCCTCCCTCCTTCCTTCCTTCCCTTCTTTTATTCCTCCTTTCTTTTTTCTTTCTTTCCATCTTTCCTCCCTTCCTCCCTCCCTCCCTCCCTTGTCCCTTCCTTCCTTCCTTCCTTCCTTCCTTCCTTCCTTCCTTCCTTCCTTCCTTCCTTCCTTCCTTCCTTCCTTTCTTCCTTCTTTTTTCCTTGTTTGCCTTGGTCTTGGTCTTTCTGACTCCAATTTTCTCTGTTTCTCTCTCTCTGTCTCCTCACCAACTCCTGTCTATGTCTCTCTATTTCTATCTCTGTCTTTCTAAGTCTCTCACCTTCTACCCACTTCTCTCTGACTGTCTTTTTTCTGCATTTTTATTTCTGGTTCTCTGTCTCTGGCCCTATGTGTTCTTATCTATGTCTCTCTCTTTCTTTCTCCATTTCTCCTCTCTCTCTCACTGTGGCTCTCAGTTTCTGCTTCAGTCTTTCTGAATATTTTCTGGCTGTAGTTCTCTCTTGGTCTCTTTATCTATCTCTCTCTCTCTCTCTCTCTCTCTCTCTCTGTGTGTGTGTGTGTGTGTGTCTGTGTGTTGTGTGTCTCCTTCTCTCTGTGTTTGTTTTTTGTGTGTCTCTCTCTCTGTCTCTCTGTGTGTGTCTCTATGTCTCTCTGCCTCTCTGTCCCTGTCTCTCTGTGTCTCTCTCTCTCTCACATATATGCACGCATACACATACACATACACACACACGCATTTGGAAATCTACCTCTCTCTGCCACCTCCCAGGTCCCACCTCCTTCTCAATGATTCACCTCAGCCTGGTTAAATGGTGTTGCTTGCACGACCAGAAAACCTGACTCATCTTTGCCCAGGCCTTCTCCCCACCCTTCTGGAGGCTTGCTGCCTCCAGGGATGGAGTGGGGAGGGGGATGTGCTTTTTGTGTGCGTGCAAGTGCGAGTATGGAGGAGAAGTGAGTGTGGGGAATGGGATGGGCTCAGGACCTCATTCAATCCCAGTGGTGCTTTTGGGTTCCCAGAGATTGCCTTTGGGGAGTACTGGTCAGACTTGGGTTTGGAGCTTGGATTCTTCTCCCACCCTAGGGGAGAAGAAGATAGACAAACAGTCTCCCTTATCTACTGAAGATATCCCAGCTACTAGTTAATGGCAGGCTTTGAAGTGTATATTTAGAAAAGGGAGGGAAGTTTGGGCATTCAACTGTTTTTAATCTTTGGACACATAGTTTGTGCAGTTCTGGTTTGGGAGGATCAAAAAGTGTGAAATACATGAGGATAATTCACTTTCCCTAGTTTGTTGAGTTTTTCCTTTCTGCTTACCCCACCCAAAGTATTTCATGAATTGGTATTTTTTATAATAATAGTGATAATAGCAAAGCTGCTGTTTACTATTTACCATATGCAAGGCAATGTGCTAGGTGCTTCCCATACACTATTGAAATTAATTCTCATTTGATTTCATTGATTCCCTAGAGACAGATATTCTCACATTCAGTTTACAGATATGGAAAATGAGGCTTAAAAAGATGACATAACTTGCTTAGAGTCATTTAGCAAAGCTGGAATTCAAATCCAGGGCTGAGCACAATATTGTCTGTTCTGCTGCCTTTCCCTCTCAAAGGAGATTTGATATCAGTGTCTTAGTGAATTCAATTGCCTAACATGTGTGGAGGGGCACAGTAAGGGCGGGTTCCTTGTTAGCCACTGCAGGGGGTGGCTGTAAGACTATATTAGTCATGGCTCAGCTCACAGCCTGGATGAGGAGACAAGAGCATAAGTTAGAGTTACAGAAGCACGGGATCAGGGATTAGAAATGTGTGATCTGGTTCCAGTACCTCTTCAGCTACACACATTCCTTTCCTGAGATTCAACTTCCCCTAAATGGAAATTTTCAGTTCCATCGTGCTGTGCCCACCTCATCATGCACTTGTGAAGCTTAAATTTAATAAGGTGGTGGAGGCATACATTGTAAACTAAAAAGGGTTTTACAAAAGGAGAGGGCAATGGAAAGAGAAGGGCAATCCTCACTGCACAGGGATAGAAAAGTCAAAGGGTTAATGGGTAGCCAGTGTGGGTGACTGAGGTGCTGTAGCAAAGGGTGAGGCTGGGCAGAAACTCCAGGGTTTGTCAGGCATCAATAAACAATCATATCAATTAGGGAGATTTCCTGGGGTGTGGTGTCTGGCAGATAGATAAAGTGATAGGGAAATATAGAGGAAAATAAACAGGAGTTGGGTGAGTTGCAAGACTGAATCAGGTAAAGGCTGGTGGAGAACTTGATGAGCATTCTTTCTATTATGGTCATGTGCTTTGGTGGATGAGGAGATGAACTTATTTGTACAGAATCTCACAAGGAGGTAGGGGCACTGAGTCTCTACCCAGTGCTCTTTTGCATAAGACCCAGTGGCCTCATGGGATTGCTGTTTCCAACACAACTCCAAGGTTGATGCATAGTGAGGTCCTAGCATCCCCCAATCTTCCACCCCGTGGACTTTCTTCCAGTGGGTAAAGGAAGCCATGCTTGTTCATTGACTCACTTGTTCTGCATAAGCCTAGGCACTAGGGCTCAGGTGGTGACTAAGACAGGCCAGGTACCTTTCCATAATCCTCCCAGTGCATGAGGGGAGGAAGACAACTACATATGTAATTACAGGACAATGAGTTACGAACTCTAATAGTGAGGGACACAGGGAGCTGTGGGAACTCAGTTGAGGGGCCCTAAATTTTGCCAGGTGAAGGCAAAGAGTGACCAAGAAGAGCATTTTGAAAGACATCGGGTATGAGCAAAAACTTAAGGGATGAACATCAGTTGTCCACACATGTTTACAAAACCTTGACTGAGTCATGAGTTACCTCTCCAGCATCACCCTTGCCTTGATTCATTCAATCAACCTTTAATGAATAGCTCCTGCGCCCCCCACACTCTGCTAGACACTGGAGAAATCATGAACAAGATGGACAAGGCTCCTAAACTCATGAAGTTAATATTTTCGTAATAAAAAGCAAATAAAGAGGTAAATAAACTGACAAACACAGTAACTACAAATTATCACGAGTGCTTGGAATACAATGAAGAGTTCTCTGGTGGGGCATAACTGAGAGTAGGCAGTTTGGGTTTGCATTAGTTGGGGTGGTGCAGAGGATTCTAAAGGGATGGAACTTCAGCTGAGATGATGGAACAGAAGCAGCCAGCTCTTTAGAGAACTAAAGAAGAGCTGCGGAAGCTCTAATCTCAGTACTACATTTTCCTGCAGCATAGCATCCTCATACCCCAACTTTTTTCTCTGTGTGTGAAGTGAGTTAGCTTATTGGCATTCAAATTCTTCTGCGTTTAAGATGGCTATGTGTCCAGGTTATTAAAGATCCTTCACTATCACATTTTTTGTGCCCTGCTATGTCCTTGGAGCTGAACATTAGCATACATATCAGAAGTACTGACCTGGCATTTTTATTACCTTACCTGGCACTGAGAATTTTCCTTAACAACAACTGCTGACATATGCATCATGTTTTGCAAATTATAAAGCCTTTCATGGATTAAAGATGGGGTCTTGCTATGCTGCCAAGGCTGGTCTTGACCTCCTGGCCTCAAGTGATCCTCCTGCCTTGGTGTCCCTGAGAACTGGGATTATAGGCATGGGCCACTCACTGTGCCTGGCCTTGAAATCCTTTTATTTTAGAGACAAGGAGACTGAAGTTCACAGAGACAGAGCAATTAAGAAGTGCCTGTTGTGGTGGAAAAACAACAGGCTTTGGAATTGGATCAACCTGGGTTCAAGTTCTAGCTTTGCTAGGTAGTAGCTGTGTGTTTGGACAGCTTGCCTTAACTCTCTGAGCCTCTCTTTTCTTCTTCACAAAATAAGAATAATAACTTCAACCCTGCTAGATACTATGCTTTTTCCTCACATTTGTGGACAGAGGGGCTTCTAGGGCCCACTGTCAGCAACCTCGTGGTTTTTGCCTTTTTGTACAGAGAGGGAGATGTTGAATGACGTGTTTGACCCAGGGAAAGTTGGAAGTATTAGGGGAACTGAGAATCTGATGGTAAGCACATTGTACAGTTGGTTCTTTCCACTTTACAATGATATAACATTTGGGAATGGAATTTTAAAAAGGAAAAAAGGAAAGGAAAAGAAAACCCTCCATGGATGAGTGCTTCAAAGGCAGTGAACTCACACTGTGGTCCTTAAAGAGTGATGGAGGGGGAGGGGAACTTGGCTTTCCTTCATCCCTCCCCCTTCTCCCCAGTCTGGTCCCCAAATCAGCTTTCCTCACACATGTTAGCAATACCCGCTGCAGCCAAATGCATTAGCATCATTTGTCCTCGAGACAGCGGGGATGACGAGGGCTTTTATGGCTCTAATTAATCCAGCTGTAGAGAAAGGAAGGCTTTATAACCCAAGTGCATATTAATGTTGAGGTTAATACTATTAAATTCAGTATTAATCATAATTTGCAGGACTCCTTGGTTGACTGCACGTAAAAGCAATCCTTGCTGTTCTCCCTTGCAAAATGTGAGTATCACAGGGAAGAGGTTTTGCTCCTGTGGTTCAGAGCTGTGACCACAGTTGTAGTCCTTTCCCTGGCACCTAGAGGGTGTTCAATAACTGCTTGTGAACTGTTTGAATAGTGAGGTTAACAAGTTTGTCCTAGACCTCAGAAAGGAAGACAAGTCAGTTGCTCTTTCTACAAACTCCTTAAAGGCAGAGACTGTATCTTTATAGCAGATGCCTCTGGGGCCATGCCATATCCTCTTGGCCCATGGCTATTTCAGCTGCAGCTGTGGTGAGCAGCTCTGTGCACACTCAGGCTCACTTTGTGCTGCCAGTGACCTCAGATGCACACTTGCACTTTCTGCCCCACAGCCTTATGAGAGATTGAAGGAGCTCCCTAGGCCTGTGTGCAAGTACAACTTTAAAAAAGTGTGGAGAAATTACACTCGTGGGTGAGGGACTTGATATGGTTTGGCTGTTTCCCCAACCGAATCTCATCTTGAATTGTAGTTCCCATAATCCCCATGTGTCATGGGAGGGACCCTGGTGGGAGGTAATTGAATCATGGAGGCAGGTTTTACCCATGCTGTTCTCATGATAGTGAATAATTCTCAAGAGATCTGGTGGTTTTATAAAGGGCAGTTCCCCTGCACAAGCTCTCTTGCTTGCCACCATGTAAGGTGTGTCTTTGCTCCTCCTTTGCTTTCCACCATGATGTTGAGGCCTCCCCAGCCATGTGGAACTGTGAGTTCATTAAACTTCTTTTTCTTATAAATTACCCAGTCTCAGATACGTCTTTAATTGCAGCATGAGAATAGACTAAAACAGGACTCAACCAATGGGAATCAGGAACTGGTAGATAAGTGCTCCATCTCCGCGACTTCCAGCCAGACAATTCTGGGGGGTATCTTGTTCCCTCCTTAAAAGGTTCCTGAAGAATTAGGTCCCATCTTGTACAGCAGCAAACTTGAAGATGTGCCTTTATATTGACTTTTTCTCTTCCCTGTCTTACTCTGCCCTTTACCCCTTGCCTGCTCCCTGGAATCACTTCCCAAATAAACCTTTTGCACCCAAGCCTTTGTTCTTAAGCTCTGCTTTCCAGGGAATTAAAACGAAAGTGTTCTTTATGATTGTGCTCCCAGCAATCAGCTCAGTTTGCAGCACACAGCAGATACATTCACTCACTATATAAATATTTATGGAAAACCTGCTGTGTACAGGCACCATTCTAAGTGAACAAATTCTCTTACTCATAGGGCTTACAGCAGGGGATACAGGCAATATATCAATCCATCAATATATGAAAGAGAGTGATAAATTTTGTAAAGATAAATGAGTAAAGAGGGTAAAGGGTGATAGTGAATGCTCCTGTAGACCGAGTGGCCAGAGAAGGCCTTTCTGAGCAAGTGACATTTGAGCAAGGATTTGGGAAAGGAGAGAGAGTAAGCCATACAATGACAAAGGGAAGAGGGCTCCGTGGAAACCACAGGTGCAAAAGCCCTGTGGTGGGAGTACGTTTGGCACGTTAGAGGAGGAGGAAGAACGTCAGCATGGCTGGAATGAGTGAGTGAGGAAAGGAGCTCAGGCAGTGAGGAGGAAGGGGCTGGAGGAAGCAGGACACTGGAGATATCCCATGAATTCTTGTTGATTAGTAGTCTTTATATCCCTCACCCTAGGCAGCGTTTTATGATAGGAAAGGCTCAGATTTTGGAGTATGACAGCTTTGTATTTGAATTCCAGCCTTCTTGTTTAGATAGAGTATGACTTTGGACAACTTGATTTAGATCTGTGAGCATTATTTTTTCATTTATAAAATGGCAATCATAAAACATACCTCATAGGATTTGTATCTGAGAGGACTCCTGATTGCAAGGAACAGAAAACAAATGGAAAGTAGCAAAAATGGAAAAATAGTAATTCATGTATCTGAAATACCCAAGGGTAGATGTAGACCTCAGGCACAACTGGGTCCAAGGCTTCAAATAATGTCATCAGGACTTGGTTGGTGTCTGTTCCTGGAGTTAGTCTGATTGATTAAGCCTAGGTCACTTGTCTTTTTGGCCTTTGACATGAAATGTCTGGCTATTGATCACGTGCCAGTCTCTGAAGGATAGAAGGGTCCTTAGCTCTACCTAAATTGTTTACACTGAGATTGGGGGAGAGCTGGTTCCCCAAAGGAAAACAGGTGCTATTGGTAGAAAGAGGCGTGCCTTTATAGCCAGTCAAACCAGCAGATGTCCACTAGAGGGCAAGCATAAGGATGAGCCTGAAGGCTCAGCACGATGCCTGGCACACGGGAACTCTCAGTAGGTATTTGCTAGATCACTGTTGCCTTTTTTGGAGCCCTTATCTTTACGTCATTTCCTCCTTTCCTGTATTATTTGTGTCCTATTTACTCCTGAAAGGTTATGCAGGAGGCAGCCTGGCTATCCCAAGAGAGAGTTCTAATGCCAGGTGCTGATGTTGAGTAAATGGGAGCAGATCCAGGCTTCAACCACTGAAATTCAGTGTCACAGCATTCAATAAATAGCTGCGTCATCAGCCCTGTGCTGGATACTAGTAACACAGGGGTGACTGAAACAAAATTCCTGCCCCAGGCATCTCGCAGTCTGGAGGGAAATGTGTAGTAGGAAAGGCACAGACTTTGGGTACTAAATGTCCTGACTTCAGCCTTTAGTCTGCCATTCCTGGGTAGATTTTTGTGAGAAAGTTATTTACAGATGAAACTGTTTCCTCATCTGCAAAAGCACAATTCACTGAATTCATTAGATTTTATCGAATTTTAAGCAAGATGGATTGTTTTGAATATTTAACCAAGACAATATAAGTAAAAATGTCTAGCATTGTTGATGCCGTGTAATAAAAGCCAAATAACATTTTCATTTCCTCTCCTTTTGCTTCCTTTCTTTCTTTGTTTCTTATTTCATTCCTTCTTTCCATCCAAAATGACTTCTTTTTGCAAAAAAAAACAGGAAGATTTTAGGGAGTTAGATATGATGTAATGCACCTAAAAGCGACTGAGTGTGATAACTAAAAATTTTGCCATCAGACAAATTATTCAGACCTGAGGGAGCAGGGATGAGGGGAGCAGTAACATTTGTAAGCTATTCATATATCAGACATATTATAAATATTATCTTACTCAATCCTTACCTGACTCTCTGAAATGGATAGGATCATCTTCTTTTCAGATGAAGAAGCAGTCTCTGAGAGTTTAATCATCCATCTCTACATAATATAGTTCATAAGTGGTAGGCCTGGCTTCAAAACTAGGTGACATCTGCTCCCCAAAACCCACTGTCTTTCCACTACCTCCTATTGCCATTACAGTAAAGGTGAGGATCACTACACACTGCTTCTTCAGATTTAAAATAACACCATGTTTCAGAAGAAACAAACCAACTGCAGCTGATAGGTGTGAGGCCCTCAAAGATGCATTTTGTCCCTGACACGTTCTCATAATGAATGTCTACAGTTGCCCAAGTAAAGGAAATGCAGAGAGAGCCGTGCTTCTCCCTGGGCACCATGACAAAGAGCATCTGCAGGTTAGAGAGGCCAGGCCCAGAATGGTGACTCCTAAATCCACTTGGTGTTTCCCGAAAAGAGTGTGGAGCCCTGAGCTGGGAACCTTTCTCCTCACCTGGGCTAAAAGGCTAGCTGTCCCCACCCCCACATCTCCCCACTCCCACTGCTCCTTCCATTCTGGAATTTCTTTGCTGCTTTTCTCCCAACCTGTTTTCAATTTGCTCTTGTGGCCAGCTTTGACTGTGACCTCAACTCATTCAGAAGCAAGAGGGTGAGGGGAGAAAGAGAGAGAGAGGGGAAACAAGGAGAAGGTTTGAGGGACTGCTGAAAGGAAAGGGAGAGGGAATTGAGGGATAGAAAGTGGGGCCTCTAGAAAAATTGATCCATGCTTTGTCGGGTTGATTCTGAAGCTGCAGCAGAATCATGATTAACATTTTCTGCAGAAGGTAATGAGAGCAAGGCTAGAGTCTGAGTGGATAAAGAAATGTGTGGGGGTCTGGCCCCAGCCCACTCGGGTTACAGCCCCAGAAGAGCTGTAATAGGGAACAGGCACATTCCTGTACAGCGACTCCCAACTCCCTATCTGTTTTCAAGGAAAGAAAAACAGGAAAAGAATGTTAGAGACTTGGACGAACTTGGGTGAGGCAGAGGCAGCAGCCTGGGTTCTAGGAGGGTTCTACCATAAAACCCTAACAAGGTACCAGGGAGGTGGGAACAGAGGCCTCCCAGGTAGAGTGTCCTAGTGAAAGGTGCATGGGGCTCAGATGCAAGACAATGGGCTTGATTCTGGATTCTGCCCCTGAGTAGCTGCAAATCCTTGAATTAAGGTGTAGCATTCCCAAGCCTCTGTATTTCTCTCAGAGAATATAGCACAGTTCTGGAATTCAAACACTTTAAGCACTGAAACTTTAAAACCAACTTTTATAAACAGTTTTGTAAAAAACTAAATAAAAACATGGACCATTAGTATATAAAAGAGATCAAACTAGAGTTGATCTAGTTGAAGGTCAGTGTGAGTATGTGGAAGACTGGCCCCAATCTCTCTCCTGTTAGTGTTCATCCTTGCCCCTGGAGTTCTCTATGTTATAATCTGCAAACCACTGTTAAAATATATGATATATTAGAAACATACTAAGCTCCTATCTCTTGGAGACTTTGTGTCTTTCTCAGAAATTCCAGGCTTAAGAAGATGGCAAGGAGGAACCATGTACCTAGCACAGTGTCTGGTGCGTAGTAATTGCCCAGGGACTGTATGTCACATTCATGTTGAATAAAGTGGTCAGAAATTGGGGAGGAAGGGCTCCTGTGTTAGCTTTGAGAGATTTTCAATTCTCAGTGATTTTATCTCATAGGTTGGCTGATACAAGTTATCTCCTAGATGCCAGGAGTCAAGACACAAAGTTTTTGTTCCAAATCTCCTTCTGTTGAGTGTATGGGCATGGACCTGTCACATTCCTTCTCTGAGCTTCAGTTTTGTCACCTGTAAAAGCAGAAGCTTGGATAAAAATATATCTTTAAGAGTCCTTATCTCTACTCTGTTATGTTGAAAACAAGAATAAGAAAAACAAGGCTGTTCATGGTGGCTCATGCCTGTAATCCCAGCACTTTGGGACGCTGAGGCGGGCAGATCACCTGAGGTCAGTTCAAGACCAGAATGGCCAACATGGTGAAACCCTGTCTCTACTAAAAATATAAAAATTAGCCAGGCATGGTGGTGGGCGCCTATAATCCCAGCTACTTGGGAGGCTGAGGTGGGAAAATTGCTTGAACCCGGGAGGTGGAAGTTGCAGTGAGCCGAGATCATGCCATTGCACGCCAGCTTGGGTAACAGAGAAAGACTCTTTCTCAAAAAAGAAAAATAAAAAAAGAATAAGAAAAACAAAAGCAGTGATAGTTAATACACATTTTAAGCTCTTACTGTTTTCCAGGATACAGTATTTTATATGATGTTTGCAACTCTGTAAGTTAGATACTATGATTCTCCTCATTTTGCATATAAGAATATAGATGTACAGAGTTAAGGAGCTTGTCCAAGACAAGCAGTAAGTGAAGGAGTACTAGGATTTAATCCTAGGCAGAGTAAACGTAAAGCCCAGGCTCTTCACCACTGCTCTGTATATTATTGCTCATTCAGTTGTATGGTTGCCAGATGCAGAGTATGTTATATTGTGGAACCACAATACATGTGTTGAATTGCATTGATTTGCATTTGTGCATAGAGAAGCCCCCAGGCCTTTCTTAGTACCCCCTCCACTGGGTGAGGAAGAACACTGGGGGATTACTTCATTCACCTGTCTTCATCTAAGTTGCATTTAAACCTTCTGAAATCCAGTGCCAAAAAAAGCAATCTTACAATTTACTTTATAGGTTTGTTCTTGTATTTAACAACCCTTCCTGTTGTCAGATTACAAGCTGTAGAAGGTCAGGGACCATTTCTTTTATTGTCTCATTCCTCAAGCTAAGAGAGTGGCAGGAATTCAATTGCAAATTGAATAGCATTGAGAAACCTCCCTTTCTGATACTATCATTTTCAAACTTTCTCTAGGAGGCAGCATAGTATAAAAGAAAAGATATGTCTTTGGAACTGAAAAAATAAGGGTTCTAATCTCAGCTCTCTTCCTTTTTAACTGCAACATTAACCTCAGCTTTACCATTGGGATGATAAAATCTAACTTGTTAGATTGCTATGAGGATTAAATGGAAAAAAGAAAAGTATGTACTAGATGTCAGTTGCCTTCCTTTTAACTTTTTCATTTGGAGATGATTATTCATACAGTTGTGACTAGAACTGAGCACTAAATATCCTTATAATGATCTTGGTATGATTAGTTATACTGCATATAGTACAGGTGAGCCAGTTCCTTCACTTGAATTAAACCTGCAAACCTTAGAATTTTTCAGAACATAGAATCATGCCAATCTTATTGACCTGACATGTTTATGGGGCTTGTATCCATGGTCCAAATTATTCTGAAATTCATGGAAATATCTGGAAAGCTATTCCCATTTGAAAATGAATGTCAACCATCTTTTCATCTAAAGACAGGTAATTAACACAAGCCACAAACATACTGAATTCCTTCATTGATATGGTTTGGCTGTAGCCTCACCCAAATCTCATCTTGAATTGTAGTTCCCATAATCCCCATGTGTCCTGGGAGGGACCTCGTAGGAGTTGATTAGATTATGGGGGCACTTCCCCCATGCTGTTCTCATGATAGTAAGTGAGCTCTCATGAGATCTGATGATTTTATATGGGGCTTTTTCCCCCTTCCCTGGGCACTCATTCTCTCTCCTGCCACCCTGTGAAGAGGTGCCTTCCGCCATGATTGTAAGTTTCCTGAGGCCCCTCAGGCCATGCAGAACTGTGAGTCAATTAAACCTCTTTTCTTTATGAGTTACCCAGTCTCAAGTATTTCTTCATAGAACTATGAAGAATTGCTATGAACTATGAGAATGACGAATATACTCATGAAGATCTGACTCTCTCATTGGCTATCTGGAAACAAATTGAAAAGCAGACAGACATGGATCCAAGCTCAAAGAAAACAAACACATGTAGCCAGACTTGGAATCCTGAGAAACCAAATGAAATAAGACCCTCACTCCATCTAGCAAATAATCCCATGTCTTCTCGCTCCCCTGCCTTTTTTTTTTTTTTTTTTTTAACTTTTTATCACATACATTGCTCTGGAATTTGTGATATTTTTTGAAATGGACGTATTGTTAGTTTCTGGTTGTACTGTGAAAGAACCTGATATAAGAAGCCTACAGAAGAAGTGTGGGATGCCAAAATTTGTGCTGAATAAAAGATTCATTCATGTCTTCATTTTCCAGACAAATCTCTGGTTCTAGGCATCTTTGTCTCTTTCTAGACCCTTGGCTTTACTTTGTAGACTCCAAATGCATGAGAGTGTTGTCAACTCCTTGTAACAAAAAGAAAAATGGAGACATTGAGAAGTTTAAGGACGTGCAACCCATGGTGGAAATAGTACTCAGTCTCAGGTCTGTCTTGCAGTAGCAGCTGAAATTGCCTGTTGCCAACACTACCCTGATTTAGACACTTGATCCTAAATCTAGCATCCACATGTCAAGTCTATGAACCATATATTATCTTTGTGAAAAATGGAAACCGAAAAACATTACCCATCAGACCTGTTCTATTGGACTATAGGAGCAAATACCTTCTAGAATTGTTGTTCGGCTGAATCCCAGGTCCATCTGGCCAATTCAGTCAGATAAGTCTTGCAAGATTCACTTGTAAGAGGAAGAAAGAAACTCTTCTTTTTAAAACTGTTTTTCTTTAAGAATGAAACTTTTGGGCCAGGCACAGTGGCTCATGCCTATAATCTCTGCACTTTGGGAGGCCAAGGCTCAGGAGTTTGAGACCAGCCTGGGCAACAGGGTAAGACTCCATCTCTACAAAGAATACAAAAGTCAGCTGGTGTGGTGGTGCATGCCTATAGTCCCAGCTATTTGGGAAGCTGAGGTGGGAGGACCTCTTCAGCCTGTGGGGCAGAGGCTCCAATGAGCCGAGGTTGCACCACTACACTCCAGACTTGGCAACAGAATGAGACCCTGTCTCAAAAAAAAAAAAAAGAAAAAGAAAATAAATAAATAAAAATAAAGAATGAAACTTTCGTTTGAAAGACCAACAGGAAGTGATCCGTATATTCTGCTCAATCAGTTCCTTGGTAGAGAAGCACCCCCAGGCTGCTGTGAGTCCTAGTCTTCTGAAACACGAGCCAACACTATTGTTGTTTTATGGTTTCATGACATTGTCTTGTTCTTAATCCCAGGTAGAGAGGATGTAATGGAGCTGACATCCTTTTCTGGTTTATTACTGGGGTTGTACATGAATAGAGCTCTGAGGAACTCTCTATCAGGCAAGAAGAAAAGAAGAAAACAACAGTTGAGAGGCCTCATATCATTTTATACTGTGTGGTACAAAAATACCTCATATGTCAGTTTTTTTCCTAGATCATCCAATTTTAGAATTGGAGGGGAACTTAGAGGCCATTTAGTCTGGCCCATTTACTTTATCTATTTTTAAGTAATTTTTATTGATATTTTTATGGGTTACAAAAGCAATATATGTTTATTGAAGATAATTTTTAAAATAGAGAGAAATAAAAATAAGATAGAAAAAGTGCCCATATGTCACTCTCCAGAGTCATTCTTAAACTTTTGTTTTTTTCTTCCTTATGTTTTTAAATGTATGTGCATATAAAATTTCTACAAAAATGAGATTACTTTGTAATAGTGTAACCTGTTTTTTTAACTTCACATTATGTCATAAATACCCTTTGATATTCTTCCACAAATTATTTTTAATGACTATAAAATAGCCTATTGCATCACTGAACTCAATTGATATAGCCATTTCTATATAGTTGGACATTTAGCTGTTTCCACATTCTTGCTAGTATAAATAGTACTGCAGTGTTTGTCCTTATAACTTAATTTTTGTTCATATCTGTATTTTTATTTTATTTTTTCAGGAATCCTAATAATGATTCTAGCACCTTCACCATGCAGAGGAGAAAACTAAAGCACAAAAAATGAGGATTTAGTTGTCCATGACTATACAGCAAATTCTCAGCAGAACTAAGACTAGATCCCAAGAGTCTAGATGTTCAGTTATTCTTTCTAGTTTTCTTTACTTCCTAGACTTCTTTATTAGTCCTGTTTCTAGTAAACTTCCACTACTACTTAAAACCCAATGGTTAGATTTAAAGTAAATTAAAGAAGTGATGGAGTTTGAGGATTACAAATATGTGGCACATAGTCTCCCATTGTTCCATCCTGTACATGGTGAAGGTTCCGTGACATCATGTACATCCGGTACACGATGAAGGTTCCATGACCTTCATCACTAATCAATCACAGAACTCTTTCTTCCTTAGCTGGTCTCTGTCCATCTCAGTATAACACTCCATGAATCCAGTACCCATGCACAATATTGGCAAATTGGCATGAAAATTATTTTACATCTTTAGTCCAGTTCCTTCATTATACAAAGAAGGAAAATGCAATTCTAAGAAAGAGGAGTCTTGCTCAAGGAGTTAAGAGGGAGTGAATGGCAGTGACAAGGCCATAGTAGTTACAGAAAAAAAAAGCATAATATCCTTGCTACCTTTTCATGCATTTTTATTACACAATAATTTACCTCATTTGAGCCTTGCTACAATCTTATAAAGGTAGGTATTAGTATTTCCACTTGATGGATGAAAAAATTGTGCATAAATATGAACAAAGAGTCATCAAGGCTAAATACAAATCTGTGTCATTGTCATATATTTTGCTTTTTCTATCCATTATTTTTCTTGATAATGGTATCCAGACATTTGATAGGTTTGAATGACAGCAAAAACATGTGCTCACTATGGCCTGAGCTGGGGAGTTCATCTTTCTTTTTCTCCCTCCAGGAGAATTCCTGAGTTTTGCTGATGACTTACTCTCTGGCCTGGGCACATCTTGTGTAGCAGCTGGTCGAAGCCATGGAGAGATCCCTGAAGTCAGTATCTACTCGGTCATCTTCAAGTGTCTGGAGCCTGACGGTCTCTACAAGTAAGATGTGTTGGGTGTGTGGGGACCATGAAGCAGACAGGATGATTTTAAGCCTAAGAGGAATGGCATGAGTTATTCTGTGCAGGCCAGCCAAATGTTTTGTTAGCTAGCCTATATGTGCAACTTGAGATTCTAAGGTTTAGAAGTGTCCATTTGAGAAGTATGCCACAATGGATCACAGAATCACACCAGGTGAGTGCTGAAGTGCCCAGAGAGACCAGAAATTTAAAACCATTCCTTCTGCTGATTAGGAATCTGCAGCTCAGAGAGAGAAGAGTGTTTACTCAAGAGCACCGATCAAGTTATCAAGGATGGTTGGGACAGGGATCTCTGCCTAGTGGTCTTTTACCTCTTGTATCCTTTCTTCTCTTTAAATATTAGATTAGTATATCTGATATATAGACACATACACACTGAAATATGCATACTGAGATATATATGCCGATATATATTTAATATATACTTTTTATTAATAGATCCAGCTAGCCTTTTAAAAATAGTGCAATTATCACTCCTTTGTAGAGTATATTGGAGTCACTGCATTCAAACTTCTGAAGATGCAAGAGATAGTCACTCTGAGCTTCATTTGTTAGCCTTGGAAGAGAAAAGGAGCTCATTTGTTACTTTTTATTTCCTACCTCAGTGAGTGTTGTTTTTAGATCTGGATGCAACCATCATAAGCTATAACATAGAGCTTCATAGACCAACTCTCCTTATGTACCCTAATTATGGAACCATAGGCCACCTCCCTTATCAACTTAGAAAGCTGAAGTTATTACAAAGTTGAGCTTTATTCACCAGTTATTCAACTCATTTATTTATTACCGTATTTAGCCATTCAGGGATTCATTCTTTCCTCCATTTAACTATCTATCTGCCCGAAGATTTATCTATTTTCCATTCATCCCTCCCTCTTGCCCTTCTTCCCTCTTTCCCTCCATTCATTCGTCTCTTATCCATCTATTCACCTGCTCTTATATTCCTTCATTACATTAATTTATTCATTCATCAGTTACTTCATTCACACATTCGTTCACTGATTCATAACTTATTTACTTATTCAGTAGACATTTGCTGAGTATTTCTTGTGTTTTGGTCTTGTGCTAAGCACTGTGGATATGAATGAGACTGAGACAGAAGTCCTATCCTCAGATAACATAACCTAATGATTGTGAGAAAGGCCACAGGCTATGGATTCAAATCTGGCTTTGACATTTTTAGTTAAGTGACTTTAGATAAGTTGCTTTACCCCCTAAGTCTCTTATAAAGCCTTTGTAAAACAAATAATAAAACCCACCTTGTAGAAATGTGTGATAATTAAATGAGAAACACCCTGGCTTGGTATCTCCAAGCATGTGCGCAATAAGTGTTAGTCCCTCCACAATCTGTGAACCTTGCTTACCTCAAAACACAACCCATCTTCCCCTTCCTCTCCCTCCCTCTTCCTCACCCTTTTGAACACTTGATATATTCAGGCTCCTTGGTAACAACCAATGTGTTGGGTCACCAAACTCAAGAATGTCAAAAAAGCTGGCAATTGAGTCTTCTGCCCCTGACTCTGCAACCTACTATCTCTGAGATGTTGGGACCCAAGCTTTATCTTAAGTCACTTGGGGGGCAGTGAATGTTCTAGGAATGAAATCCTCAAAGTAAATATGCAATTCTACGTCTTCCAGTGGGACATCTGGGCAAATTTTACTAAAGTTTTAGGATGTACCTTAGGCCTTAAAGAATGACCACCATCGCCTGTAATCCCAGCACTTTGGGAGGCCGAGGCGGGCGGATCACGAGGCCAGGAGATCGAGACCATCCTGGCTAACACGGTGAAACCCCGTCTCTACTAAAAAATACAAAAAAACTAGCCGGGCGAGGTGGCGGGCGCCTGTAGTCCTAGCTACTCGGGAGGCTGAAGCAGGAGAATGGCGTGAACCCGGGGGGTCGGAGCTTGCAGTGAGCGGAGATCGCGCCACTGCACTCCAGCCTGGGCGACAGAGCAAGACTCCGTCTCAAAAAAAAAAAAAAAAAAAAAAAAAAGAATGACCACCATCCTCATGATGAGTAGGGGGATTGGGATCTGACTTTGAGAGCACAACTCTAGACACTCTTAATCAATAAGCACTCACCAACACCTTGGGCTCTGGGATAATGACATGTGTGAAGTGAAACACAAGTATGTGACTACATTAAGAGAGATTAAGTCCTCTCTAACTCTGAAAACTATAATTCTGTGAAGAAAGTGAATGGCATTTTCAAAAGATTTTCTGATAGATGGCTTCTGGTTTCTCCCCTCCTTAGGGTTATAGACTAAAGGCACACAGACCTGGATTCAAATCCTGACCCTGTCCTTTATCAGCTCTGTGACACTGAGTGAGCTGCCTAACCCTCTGAGTCTCCAATTCCTTCTGTTTGAAAATGTGGATAATATGGTGTTTGGCCCACTGGGACCCCAGGAGGACTCGATGGGATCATGGACAAAAGCTATCTAGTGATGAGGTTCCAGTAGAAGCCTAAGAAGTGTTAGCTATTATCAATGTTGCTGTTGTTGCCCTTGTAATAATTTCAACTTTCTCCCATCCATCTACCAAATGATAGAAGATACAGCATCTGGCAGAGAAGGATGGTGTCCTGTTGGGTGATTCCTATTCACTAATACAGAAGGAGTAACCCTGTCTCTGGGTGACACTGTAGGGGCTTGATGTCATCTGGGCTGGAATCCTGCAGCCCCATTATGTAGAGAGCAATGAAATGTTTTATGGAATCCCAAAAGCAATTAACACTGAGAGCTGACAAATCAGCTGACATTCTTTAAAAGTGATGAACACTTTCCTTTGCCCCTTCTTTTCCTCACTGCCTGACACCACCCCTCCTTTCCACCTCTTAAAGTATGGCACATTCCTTCTTCCTCTGTCCTGGAAATGTGCTTGTCAGGAGCTTGTCATCTCTAACTCTGAACACTTCTCTATTTTATTTATGTATTTTTGAAATGGATGATGTTAATGGCCCTGGGATCCAGGCCGCTCTGACCAGGAACCAGGGTGTTGTTTGGAATGGTCTCTTATCCCATTGGCGGCTCTCCTCCCATGGAGTCTGACCAGCTCGGTCTGGAGTTTTAAAATAGTTCCAGTGTCAGTTCTTAGGGATTCTCATTTTCTGCTTGCTCGTTTTTTACCCAAATTCTTCTTCCTCTTGAGCCAAAAAGACTGTGTGTGGCAGTAGAAATAGCACAGGCCTTGGGGACAGGCAGGGCTGGGTGTGAACCCTGATTCTGACGCATGCTCATAACCTGCCCCGAGGCAGGTTTTTCACTGCTCTATGAGACAATTTCTACCTCTGGAAAAAGAGGCTGATGATTGTCCCTATCTCAAAGGGTTGTAAGGAAGAGGGTTGACTGAAAACTCCGCAAACAAGGCTTACCTGAATTCTTGGCATGTAGGCAGCCTGCAGGAAGTGTTAGCCACTTTCTTCTTCTCCCCTGACTCTTCTCAATCCCTGGTTATCAGTGTCTTTTCTAAGCACAGCTCTGGAGGAACTGGCCCTTATCAGGCAAGTTGCAGTCCCACTATCCTTGGAAGGAACGACCATCCAGAATCCTTTCGGGAGAAATGGAATGAGAGGAGAGGATTGATGCAGAGGAGAGAGGTCTCAGAATGGCCCAAGTTGTAGTTAAGCACAGTCAGACACCAAATTCTGCACCCATGCTTCTAAAGGATTCAGGTGGCAGGAGAGTGGAGGACTAGTCTCTCCACCAGAGAATCTGGGCTCATGCCCTGCTATTAGTTCTGCCTCTAGGACCTTGAATTAAATGTTCAGATTCCTTCCCTGTTCTGCACTGTCAGCGTCTTTAAAATCAAGGTGCATGAGATTCTAGCTCATGAGTTCTGTCATGGGATTTATTTTCATCCCCTCTCTCCTTCTCCTGAGCTTCTGCCCTTCCAGCTTTTCTAGCTCTCTCACATCTATTTTGCACTACTGTGCCTCTCTGTGTCTCTGCCTGTTTCTCTTTGTCTTTTATTCCCTCGCCATGTAAGTATTTTCTGTATGGCTTCCTGTCTTTGTCTGTCTGTCATTCTCCCTACCATTCCTTTTTTTGTCTTTTTATTCATTATTTTAGTTTATGTTGCTATAAGTGTATCTCAGTTTCTTGGTCCTATTTTTTTTGGAAATTTGGCCTCTCTCCCTCTCTCTGGCCCCACTCCAACCCCAACTCCCTCTCTCCACCCCACCTAGGAAGGCAAATTTTTTCTTTAGCCCCTCCATCCATGTAACTTTACACAGCGCCACAGGGTAAGAATAATTGAACGAGTGAAAGTCAAGGCTGATTTTCTGTCCTAAGCTCACCCTGGTGTAACAAAACAGAAACATCAGCACCCGTGCCCTGTTTAAATTGAATTTCCTTGTTTGTTTCATTTGTTTTGCTTTTGAATGAAAACAAACAAGAGCAGCAGAGGGAGAGGGTCCCAGGAAGGTCTGACAGCAGGGCCAGCTCCTGCTGCCGTGGGTGGGTTGTTGGAATTGAGGGGTGACCCTGAGCAGGAGTCTCCACTCAGGGCCAATGGCTCAGGCCTGGCTGGGCATCCATGGTCCCTGCCCTTGCCTGGCCAGAGGCCCAGACACCCTTCTTGTAGCTGCTCTCCAATTTCCTATTACCCAAGGTAATTAGCCTCTGTCTTGTCTTGGCTGCCTTGCCTTTCTCTAATTGTGGAAGGCTGCCAAAGGGTCCTCAGCAAGCATGCCAGCAGCAACCAGGCCTGATTCCTGGGGTGGGGGATGCATTCCCACACATTCAGAGGCTTGCCCCAGACCCGCCCTCACCTCCCTGGCTTCAGCTCTATGAAAGGAATGCCAAGGGAGCCTGGGGACAGTAGTCAAGTGCCAACATCCACGGTGGGAACAGAGGCTTGGGCCAGAGGCTCTATCTTAGCGGGGTGGGTAGAATTGGAAGAGTAGAAGAAAAAGCAAAGCCCTGGAGAAGGGAGGGCATTGCGAAAAAAAGCCTGAGGTTGGGAGTCTGACAGAAATTTTCACACTTGCTCTCAGTGGTACGTTGGGTCAGTTCTTCCCCCTCCTCTGGTCTTAGTGTTATTTGTGACATGGAAAGGTTAAGTTCAGTGAGTCCCGAGATTTGCACACTGAGGTAGGAATGGAGACTCCAAACAGAGGTTCTGATGCCCAGTACCACCAGGACTTTCTGGATAATGCTGCTAGTAATAATAATATTTTATTGAGTATTCACTATGTGCCAGGAACCATTCTAAGGTATGTGTACTATCTAATTCAATTCTCATGATAAACCTATAGATAGGGTATTGTTATTTTTATCCTCTCCCATTTCACAGGTGGGAAAGCTAGGGCTTGAGGGAGTAATCATTTTCCCCAATGTCACATAATGAGAAGGGGTAGAGCTGAGATTCATACCCAAGCTGATTCTTAATGCCCACCTGCACCTCCCCTCCCCTCCTCCCATGTGCTGTTCAACGCACCTGGTGAGGTATGAGTGGAAGAGAACTTCCTAACTGCAAATGACACTGTTTGCAATGGAAAGAACACCAGGCTTGGGAACCGAAGACTCAGATCACAGCCCATAGATGGCAGGTGGGGGTGCTTCACACCTCATCCTTCTCATTCGTACGATGGAGATAATCAGTCTCATCCATAAAATGGAGATAATTTGTCATATCTCCCCCAAATTAAATTGGATAGTAGACAGAAATTTGCTTCAACATTTTCATAAGGTTGTGTATACATGTGAAGGGTTATCAGTGCCACTCTATGTTTTTCAAAAAGCAGCAACAGGAAAGGCAATAGACTCTGTCTATCTCCATCCCCTACCACTACTAGCACACACACATAATTTTAAATTAGGCCTATTAAATCAGACAGAGGTGGGTTTTTACCCATTGAGTGGCATTGGGCAAGTGTCTTCACTACTCTGTTTCAGATTTTTTGTTTCATTTTGACTTTTTGAGACAGTCTGGCTCTGTCACTGAGGTTCTGGAGGGCAGTGGTGCAATCACAGCTCACTGCAACCTCAAGCTCCCAGGCTCAAGCCATCCTCCCACCTCAGCCCTCTGAGTAACTGGTACTACAGGCATGTGCCATCATGTCCAGCTAATTTTTGTTTCTTTTGTAGAGACGGGATTTTGCCATGTTGCCCAGGCTGGTCTCGAACTCTTGGGCTCAAGCCATCCACCTGCCTCATCCTCCCAAAGTGCTGAGATTACAGGCATGTGCAACCATGCCCAGCCTGCTTCAGTTTTTTATCTGTAAAATTGAATCATAATAGGATCTATTTCATAGGGTTATGAGGATACAGTGAACTGAAATATGTAAAGAGGACAAGATAATGTCTAGCTCATTGTCAGTGCTTACCAAATGGCAGCAGGGGGAGGAGTAACCACTGTGACTACTGTTTGTGATGACAGACATTACCTAAGCAGTCACATGTGGGATGGCCTCTGCTAACACCATATGTTCACAGCCTTCCAGCAGGTTGGCGTTCTTCTCCCACACTGGCCCCTACCCACCACTCTGCAGGCACGCTTGCTAGAGTGCACCAGTCTCTTCCTTCCTCAAGGTCTTTGCCTCTACTGTTCTCTTTCCCTGGGATGTCCTTCCCTTGGCTCTTCCATGTGTGTTTCCTTGTTCTCCTTCAGGTCCATGATTAGATGTTGCCTCCTTAGAGACGCCTTCCTTTGCCACTTGTATCTACCTACCTGCCGTGCACACAGACACACAAAGCCATGGTACTCACTAATACTGTAATAATTTAGTCTCTGTTACTTGTTTTTGTGTATCTTTTCTCACTAGAAGGACACTGGACCAGGGTCTGTGTCTGCCTTGTTCATCCTCTATCCCTGGTACCTAGAAAGGTAACTGACACTAGGTAAGAATCCAGTAAATATTAGTTGAATGATTTGAACACATTTTCAAGTCAATGTAGAAATTCTGTAGACACTGACTTCTCCCCTTCACTCATATAAAATTTCCTACTCACTTTCTCACCAAATATTCAGGAGACACCCACTATGTGCCAGGCTGTGGTCCAGTACTATAGCTCTACATCTGTCTCTAGTTTTCTATGTTTCTATTTCTATCTTTCTCTGTCTACTTTCCTCTCTTGGCTCCCTCCTTCTTTTCCCTTCCCTCTCTCCCTCCCTGCTTCCCTTCCCTTCCTCCTTTCCTTCCCCACTTCCTCCCTTTCTTCCTTCCTTCTTTCCTTCCTTTCTTCCCCATCCTTCCTTGCTTACTTCCCTCCCTCCCTCTCTTTTCCTTTCTTTCTTATAAACCTTATTTAATCTAATCCTCAAAACAACTCTGTAAGGTAGTTACTATTATTCTCACTTAACAGATAAGGCAACTAAGGCACAGAGAGGCTAGGTAACTTGACTACAGCCACAGAGCTAGTAAGTAGAGGCAGATTTCCAGCCCGTTTATCTCCACTGCCTGAACTGAAAATTGCCACACTGAATTATGAGAAGAGTTGGGCATATAGCAATGACAGGGGTCAGAGTGGAAGCTGTGGGCAGGGATCTTTTATGCAAAGATCCATGCCCAAATGGGTTGGAAACAATATGGAAAACAAACTTTTAGTTTTCACACAAAAGCTACATGGCTACCATTGAATTTCAAACTTTGTCCCTTCCCTGCCGTCCTCATAGCACTACACACACAGTTGTACATGGGGTCTGCATGAGAACCCCTGCTCCTCCCTAGGGATGGACTCCCGTTGTCATTTGCGTGATACACTTGATTCCCAGCTCTCATCTGCTGAGCTATTTCCCAGCACTCTCAGACTCCCATGTGTTTCAGCAAACAAGTCCAGGCTCCTGGCCCAACAATCCTATTCCAAAAGCCCAGGGGGCTGGGAGCTTTGGATGGAGCATTGCTGGCCTGTCCACCACCCTCAGGACACCACCTCTCCTGGGCACAGCCTGGGAAGCACATCACAGAGGCAGCCAGGGCCACCACCATGGATACTATAATTATATATTAGATGAAATCCCAATGTTTCCCTTTATTTACATTCCTACCCTACCCTCTTCATTTCCTTTCTTTGTGCCAAAAATCAGCACAGAATTTACTGGAAACAGCATGAAAGTCATCAGGAGCCCTCCAGGGCTGGCTTTCAAAAGTGCTTGTCCAGATGATAGGAGGTGAGATTGCTGAGGGTCATCCTGTCTCTGGCCCTCAGCAGCTATGGGGCCTTTGGCAAGTGGTTTCCGCTTTGGAGGCCTTCATTTCTCCATTTGTAGAAGAGGGCTTGAAAGGGGCCGTCTCAAATGAACTTTTCATGAATTCAGAGGCTGTGCATTTCTTTTCCTTTTTTTTTTTTTTTTGACACACAGTCTCCTTCTGTTGCCCAGGCTGGAGTGCAGTGGTGTGATCTCAGCTCACTGCAACCTCTGCCTCCCGGGTTCAAGCGACTATTCTGCTTCAGCTTCCTGAGTAGGTGGGACTACAGGCATGCGCCACTGTGCCCAGCTAATTTTTGTAGTTTGAGTAGAGATGGGATTTCACCACATTGGCCAGGCTGGTTTGAACTCTTGGCCTCGTGATCCACCCTTCTCGGCCTCCCAAAGTGCTGGGATTACAGGTGTGAGCCACCACACCCAGCACGAGGCTGTGCATTTCCAGAGATGATGGGGGCAAGGAGACGGTCTCCAGCCCCTGGCAACTGGAGAGGCAAGGATCTAGTCCAGGTGAAAGAATTTTATTCAGCTTAAGATCAGATGTTTCTGCTTTCTCTTAGCATCAGTGACCCAACGCTCAGTGGGCCTGTTGGGCCACCTCCTAGATAGGACCCTGAAGGGACTTTCAGCTCCTGTGAGAAGGGAGCAAACAGGAAACCTTCCATGCTGACCAGAGGCCTGGGCTGCAGCCCAAGGTTTATCCAGGACACACCAGGGAAAGAATCCAGGAGAGGCTTGATAGGGTTCTTGTACTGCTCTGTTCTGGCTTTTTCTTTCCACTGTGAACTTTTCATTTATTCTTTATTTCATTTCATTCCTCCTTTCCTCCCTCCATTCATTTTCTTCCCTGGCTCTCCTCCCTCCCTCCCTCACTTCCTTCCTTCCTTCCTTCCTTCCTTCCTTCCTTCCTTCCTTCCGTCCGTCCTTCCTTCCTTCCTTCCTTCCTTCCTTCCTTCCTTCTTTCTCTTCTTCCTTCCTTTCTCCCTCCCTTTCCCTTTTCCTCTCCTTCCTTCCTGTATCCCTCCCTCTCTTCCTCTCTCCCTCCTTCCCTCCTCCTTCTCTTTCTTCCTGTTTCCCTGCCTCCTCTCCCATATTTGTAACCTCTCTCCTTTGCTTTCTCCTTTTGTTCTTTTTTAAACTGTTTCTGCCTGGCCTTTTATTTCCCCCTCTGCACTCTGTTTCTTCTTCTTTTCTTTCTTGTTCTCTCTTTCTTGGTCATGGACACTACTTCCCTCTTCATGTCACCCTGGCTTCCTGTCCATCTTTCTCTGTCTTTTTCTTTTCTGTCTTTCTTTCTTTTTTTTTGATTAGGAGTCTCACTAT
Organism: Macaca mulatta; assembly: GCF_049350105.2. Lineage (NCBI taxonomy): Eukaryota > Metazoa > Chordata > Mammalia > Primates > Cercopithecidae > Macaca > Macaca mulatta. Next base: position 41,807,132 of record NC_133420.1, read on the forward strand.
GTTGCCCAGGCTGGTCTTGAACTCCTGAGCTCAAGCCATCCACCTGCCTCGGTCTCCCAAAGTACTGGGATTACAGGCGTGAGCTACAGTGCCTGGCCTGTCTCTGTCTCTTTGTGTCTGTGTGTACCTCTCTTCTACTTGCTCTGTGTCTGTACCCCTGTCTCTTTCTCCTTTTCTTATCACTTCTCAGTCCCTGTCTTTCTCAGCCCTAGGGTCTCTCTTCTTCTATCCTCCTGTGCATTTTTCTCTCCACTTTCCTCCTCTAACACCCCACGCCCCACACCAGCCTAAGTACAAGGATCTGTGCCTATTATCTGATTCTGGGCTGAATGGCAATTTAGGTGTGACCAAGGGTCTCAGAGCTCAGTAGGGATGGGGCTGACCGATGTCCCCAAACTCGAGTGGAATGTGAACTTCCCTTGGCTGTGGTGTCCAGTTCTAATTGGTTAGAGGATGGGGGCAAGTACGGCAGCCCGGCGACTCAATTCCATCTAACATCAGGTCGTACTGACCTCTCCAAAGTGCACAGTTGGGGCCTGGGAGAGGGGAATCGCTGTCCTCAAGCCAGAAGCAAATACAGCCATGCATCCCAGGCCAAGAGAGACTCGTAGAGGAAAAATAACGCTGTTTTTCAGCCGACAGACAGTGAGGCTCCTAAAACCTGCTGGGGACTCTCAAGCAGGCTATTTCTTTCCTCACACTGCGTCAAGATTCCATCCAGGAATGGGACACCAGCCAGGGTTCCAGAGGGACGGGGCACAGACTGCTCATGTGACCTCGTGGAATGGGGAGGGGGTCGGAGCTGAGGCTGCTCTGGAGGGCTAAGCCTTGAATACTGAGCAGAGGAGCTGGGCTTTCTCCTGCAGGCAGAGGGGAGCCAGGAAGGGCACTGGAGGAGGGACAGGATGTATCTTAACCTGTGTTTTGTGGTGACAACCCTGACCATGGTTTGGAGAACAGGCTGAGTTGAGCTGAGAGCCAGGAGGGCCATTTGATATTGATAAAAGGGGGAAGGATGGAGTCCACACACATTTGGGGACCAGTAAGTGTTGCTCTGATTAGTGAATGTGCTGGGCCAAAATGGAACAGCACAGTCTCAGGAAACATCTGGAAACAGCTTTTTCATAACTGACTGCAATGCACAGTGTTCAAGAAAAGAGCATATTTGTTGACTGTCTAGGAGGTGCCTCACAGTAAGGTAGGCACTTGTGCTGCAGAACTAACCAAACCAGAGTATTTGCCCTCATGGAGCTCATATTCATGATGTTGAATACAGAGAAGGGACCAGGTTGTTACCTGACACTGTATATCATGCTCCAGGGGCTGTGGGGACACCAAGGAAGAGCCACTAGCCCAGCCAGGAGAACCCTCTGCTGCAAGTCTTCTGAGGAAGTGGGAGGATGGATTGCAGTGGGTTGAACAGTGTCCCTGAAAAATTCACATCTATCTGAAACCTCGGGATGAGGCTTTATTTGGAAATCGTCTTTGCAGATATATTTACTTAAGGATCAAGATGAGGTAATACTGGATTAAGTTAATTCCTTAATTCAATGACTGATGTCACTCTAAAAAGACAGAGCAAAGAAGACATGTGAAGACAGAGGCTGAGATTAGAATGATGCCGCCTCAAGCCAAGGAACACCTGGGGCCATCCGAAGCTGAGAGTGTCAAGGAAGGATTCTTTCCAAGAGCCTTCAGAGGAAGCATGGCCATGCAGATGCCTTGTTTTCGCACGTCTAGCCTCCAGAACTCTGAGAGAATACACTTCTGTTGTTTCAAGCCACCAAATGTGTGGTGCCTTTTAATGGTAGCCCTAAGAAACTAATATGAGGGAAAAGAGGATTTGGGACAGAGGGCAGATTGTGAGCAGGCTGGGGTACGAGAGACAACGGTGAAGCAGACAGTATAGCTGGAATGTGGAAGTCCAGGCAAAGTAGGAGATTTGGGGCTATGGAGGCAGGCAAGGACCTTATCAGCCAAGTTGGGCTCCATGAGGAACATGGGGAAGCTTCCAGGGAGTTGGTGGTATGAATGAGCTTCATTGCTGCAGGAAAGAGTTGACTTGCAAGGGGAAGGCCAAGCATCTGAACAATGCCTAGAGGAGAGGAAGCAGGTCCCCAAGGCCCTAGAAATGATGACCATGAAGAACACTTGAGTGACCTTGAATATTTATTCAAGTTAAGAAAAGACACAAAAGGGTGCAACCAATGTCTTCAACCCTCTGTAGAGCTACGCAGGGTAAGGGGCACAGATGTGTTCACTGTGACTCCAGAGGGCGGGACAGTGGTACAAGGCTATAAGGCAGATTGATTTTGGATCCCCACAGGAAATGTTCTATTACTGACTTTCAGTGAGCTGCCAGTCTCGGTGGGCAGTGAGAGCCCCATGCTCAGGGCAGCAGGGAGCTGTTAGGGATGAGGCAAACTCTAAGCCATGATTTATAAGGAGGAACTTTCCAGTGATGGCAATGAGTCAGTGTGGCCAGATGCTTGATAATAGAGAGTAGTGAGGACTGCAGTAAATTAGGCATGGCACAGAGAATACTTAGTTCCAGCTGCTGATTACCATTTGAGACTGCTGACTTGGTGTTAATACATCTTCCAAGCCAGAAATCTAGATGCTTATGTGAAACCTCCTAATTATTACATGCTGGCAACCAATTTAAAATTGGCCAAATAAACCAATTTTGTAGGTAAGAATTAACCTGCAGATCATTAATTTGGGAACTCTTATGTAGGTCACTTCTCTCAGTGTATAGATGAGGAAGCTGAGACCCCAAGAGACTCATTGGCATCATAGTCAAGGCAGAGCCAGGAATGACACATGGGAATCCTGACTTCTGACTTCTGTCTTTTACTGGTGGGCTGTGACCATCACTTTCTACTTTAGGGTTCCTTGTCAGGAACAAAGCACCCAGTTAGTTCAACATAGGGAGAGGTGTCTGGAGTGAGATCACAAGCCCCATGTAGGCTGCATGCCCAACTTTGCTGTCCATCCACCTGGGGCCTTGGGCAAAGAGCTTCAGTTTTCTAATCCTCAGTTTCCTTTTCATTGCAATGAGGGGCTCAGATAGACAAGTTCCTTTCTGCTCTGATCATTTAAGACTCTAGGAATGAAACCAGGCTAGAGGCCAGGCTTCTTAACTTTTCCCTGCTCTCATTATCTTGGCTGTGGGTCCATCACTGCACATAGAGGGGCTGCCTTCCCCCCACTCCCACCTCCATCTGTGAAGAATGTTGTGAGCAGTCCTGAGTCATCACTGGAAAGGTGTTAGTGGACTGTAGGGATCACCATTAATGATGTGTAGAGAGTCAGAGGTGAGACAGAATCCAGACTTCTGGCATTTTTCTTGCTGTTCTGTTCTCCTTTCCCCCAAAGACAGACTCCCCCATCCACCAACAACCCTATTCCACTTTCATATTTGAATCACAGGATAGTAGATCTTGAGACTGCAAACACCACTGATCTAAACCCTCTCTCTTTATGGGAAAAACTAAAGCCAGGGAGGAGATAGGGCTTGACCCAGGTCACCCAGAGGGCCGGAGCCAGAGCTGGGCTGAACCAGGGCTCTTCACCTCTACTATAGCCTACCTGCTGCTCTCATGTACTAGATTCAAGCACCCATCTGCCCCTGATCCTCTTGGGTATCGGAGAGTCTATGAGCATGGGGTTTTGAGTCAGATTATTCTAGGGTCATTTCAAATCTCAGACAGTTTCTGGCTGTATAAGATGCTTATTTCTTCTGGGTCTCAATTTCCACATCTATACAGTGAGAGTATTGCTATTTTCCATGTTAGAATTTTGTTGTGAAACAAATACACATGCAGAGCTTCCAAGCATAGGGTGTCCGGAACAATATGAAACACGTACTGTACCAAGTACATGCAAGATCTTGAGTAGATCTTTTTTTTTTTTTTTGAGACGGAGTCTTGCTTTGTCGCCCAGACTGGAGTGCAATGGCACGATCTCAGCTCGCTGCAACCTCCACCTCCTGGGTTCAGGCAGTTCTCCTGCCTCAGCCTCCCAAGTAGCTGGGATTACAGGTACCCACCAACATGCCCAGTTAATTTTTGTATTTTTAGTAGAGACGTCATTTTACCATGTTGGCCCAGCTGTTCTCAAACTCCTGACGTCAGGTGATCCACAGGCCTCGGCTTCCCGAAGTGCTGGGATTACAGGCGTGAGCCACCGCGCCCAACCTCAAGTAGGTCTTTATCTGCCAACTGAAGTGATGACCTTGAAGGAGACTCATGCTTGGCTAATTGTCCTGCCCACTGTGCAGTTACTCATGTTTTTCTGTTCCTGAGCATCTCCCAGAAGCCCTTTGGACAAGGGATCTGGCTAGTTTGAGTTATTTTCCCCCATCATCTGACATAACAAGAGATGCCTTTCCTCCCTCTCTTTTTATTCTACTATTCCTTGAACCTATACCTAATATGTTTCTCTTTATCAGAGAGAATGAAAACTGTCTGTAATCTCAGAGTAGAATAGGTTTTAGAAACCATGGTTTAGTTACCTGTAAATCCATAACATATGTCCTGGCACTTAGTAGGTACTTAATTTAGCAAACATCAAAGATTGGTAATAGGTATTACAGGTTGAATGAATGAAGACAGTCTGTCATGTAAACAGCGTAGCTATCAGCCAAGAACATAGCAATGATGTGGTCCCTGCCTCCCAATCGTTGCTATCATGTACCATTTATCAAATTCTATTACATGCCATTCATTATGCTAAGATCTTTTGGTCCACTAACTCTTTGAACCTTAATAATATGGTACCCTCTAAGGTAGATACTATCCATATTTTATAGGCAAGGAAACTAAGATGGGAAGGCTTAATGGTTTGCCCAAGGTCACCTAATTAGTAAGTGGCAGAACCATGATTTTTTTTTTTTTTTTTTTTTCCCCAAGACAGAGTCTCGCTGTGTCACCCAGGCTGGATTGCAGTGACACAGTCTTGGCTCACTGCAAACTCTACCTCCTGGGTTCAAGCAATTCTCCTGCCTCAGCCTCCTGAGTAGCTGGGATTACAGGTGTGCCCCTCCCAACACACAGCTAAATTATTTTTTTATTTTTTAATTTTTACTAGAGACGGGGTTTTGCCATGTTGGCCAGGCTGGTCTTGAACTCCTGACCTCAGATGATCTGCCCGCCTCTGCCTCCCAACTTGCTGGAATTACAGGTGTGAGCCACCGTGCCTGGCCAGAACCATGATTCTAACATAAGCTGTCTGGCTCCAAAATCCGCACTTGTGTATTCTTATGCACTTCTCTCTTACGCAGTGACCAAGCTGGAAATCAAAGTCTTATGGCTGAGACTGAAAGAGCTTTGCCCAGTGTTAGGGACAAACTTTTAAGCAGCTAATCATCTTGGGGGTAGAAGGTGATTTGCCCCATAATAAAGGCATGGGAGTTCTGAGGAGGCTGTGATCTCTAACAGCCAGTGTGCCTTTGGGGAGGCACCTTTGAGCTAGGTCTAGAAGAATGGATAGAATTGAACACTTAGAACTGGGGAGGTTATGGCATCACAGGCAGAAGGAATAGCTGAAATGAAGGCAGGGAGGTAGGATATTGAAGGGACCACATATGGGGTACAACAGAAAGTTCAGAGCAGTTGAAATGTATAGTATATGAGGTTGGAGAGGCAGGACTTGCACGGCCTCATAATGTGTGCTAAGGAGGAGCAGTAATAAGGCCACACTTGGGTTTTAGAAAGATCTCCGTGGTGCATAAGTTAGAACAGAGGAGACTGCAGGTAGGGAGACTAGTTTGGGGTCTGGCTGAGAGAATAAATCTGGATTTAGAACCATGCAGAGGGCTGGAGAGGAGGCGACAGATGATGCGGGTCATAGCATGTAGGGCTGTTGCATTCGCGGGTTTCTTTGGGACTCTATCAAAGGACAACCAATAAGTCAGCCTTAGTGAGAAGACAGAGCCCAAGGTTTGAAATGTAAAAGCCTGGTTTCAAATTCTGACTCCTCCAGTTTGTAGCTGGGTAGCCTTTGAAAAATTGCCTAACCTTGGAGACCAAGCCTTTTCCTGCATCCAAAAAGTGAGAGTAATAAATTCTTCTTCAGAGTGTACGTGTGAAATTAAAACCGAATATTCCATATGTCCATTTCTGGCACCTAGTAGGCTCTTTATTCCTAAGAATTTCCTGCTGTCCTTTCCATTTGCTTCACTCTTATTGCAGTAAACATTCATATGAATTCCCCCCCTCCACCGCCTTCACTGCCCAACTTCCCTCTCTGTCCCTCTTTCCCCGGGATGCCAGAAATGAAATAACATTCTTCACATGTTTGTTCTAAAGCTCCTGGCAGCCTTCCCAAAGACCCCTGGCTGGGTCAGGACTGATTTGCATTAGCATGTGTGAGGCCAGCCTGAAGGGGAGGGAGAGGCCCTGTTTTCAGGGAGTTTCAGCAGGCACCCCTGCCAGAAAAAGGAGAAGTTACTATTTCTTTCTGGGAAACATTCACAGATTAAAACAAGCAAGAAAGGCCGGGAAGCTGTCTCGCTTGTGGAGAGGTTGTGTGTGGGTGAGCTGCCTATCTGACTCTCACGACTGGATCCAACTCCTCTCACCCTTATCGCAGGCCTGTCCCCAGAAATCTCTCCTCCAAACAGTGCAGTAACTTAACACCATTACATAGATCTTTCTTAATCATATCTATAGCCTGTAACAGGGGGAAGAGAGAGAGCAAAGAGGCAAAGAAGACACTCAGAAGCTACAGGATAAACAAACAGTAATTTTGCTGGCTTCTACACAGATATTAAATCAACACAAAAAATCATTTAAAAAAAGAAAAAGGAGAGGAAACCCCAGAGATTTTTTATTTGTTTGTTTTTGCTTTAATCTTGTTAATTTTTGAACAATACATTGTCTTAGAGTTATAACTTTCTTCCAGGAATCTCAATACCCTTGTTCCAATGTAGGTAACCAATGGCAGGCCAAGGGGAGTCCCCTCAAGCATACCCATTGGCATCATGAAATATGCCATTTTTAGAGGCAAGAATCATGCCATTTACAGAGAGGACAAATGAGTTCTGGGTGCTTTATTGGACTTTATTTAACTTCCCATAATTTCCCTTATTCATCTTCAGTCCACAATCTGAATATGCTTACTTCAGGCAAGACTTTTGCCTTCTCTTCATGGCAGTGTTCATGTAAATACTTTGGAGTGCAAATAAAAGAATAAATGATATGAATGGCTATTATATAAAGATTGCTTTCAATTAAAAATAAGGCACCATTCTAAATAATTTCTATAAGTTAATCCATCCACCTTTCTCAATGAGACAGTGTTTTTTTATTATCACTGTTTTACAGATGAGAAAACCAAAACCCAAAGAAGTAAAAAAAATTTACCAAAAGCCATGCCACAAGTCAGTAGCAGAACCAGGATGTGAACTCAGACAGTTTGTCTCCAGAGTGCAACTTCCTAGTTATTAACTGATCCAGCATCCCCAGAAGTCACATTAGCATTTAAGGAGCCTAGTACAGCATGTGCTGTTCCCCTTCACAGGGCCTTGGAACATGCCGAATCTTTTCCCTGGGTTAACACTATTCATCCTTCAGTGTTCAGCCTAAATCTTTTTTTTTTTTTTTTTTTTTTTCAGAAGGAGTCTCGCTCTGTTGCCCAGGCTGGAGTGCAGTGGTGTGATATCAGCTCACTGCAACCTCTGCCTCCCCAGTTCAAGCAATTCTCCTGGCTCAGCCTCCTGAGTAGCTGGGATTACAGGCACCCACCACCATGGCCAGCTAATTTTTGTATTTTTAGTAGAGATGGGTTTTGCCATGTCGGTCAGGCTGGTCTCAAACTCCTGACCTCAGGTGATCCTCCCACCTCAGCCTCCTAAAGTGCTGGGATTACAGGTGTGAGCCACAGTGCCCAGCCTCAGCCTAAATCTACATCCTCAGAATGGCATCCCCAGGACCCATAATCTAAATTATGTACCTTACCTCCTTTCTTTATTGCAATTATCAAACATTGCAATACAGATTTATGTGTGCATTAATGTTCCCTGTTAGACTTGACAGTTTATGGGGTATAGTGTTTGTTTTATCTGAGTACACTCAATTGTGCAAACACAGAGGCACTCAGTAAGTATGTATTGTATAAGTGAATATATATAATATCACATATTAGCGTAGCTAGAATTATGAGGCACATACTTTTCCCCTCTCACTTTAGAGATAAGGAAATGAAGGCTCACGAAGGTTCAATAAATTGGCCAAAGTCACTGATGGAATAACTGGCAGAACTAGTATTTGAAAGCAGGTCTTTTCTGACCTCAGAGCTCAGGCTCTGACCTGCTGAACTATATTCCCTCCTGCTGAGCTTTATAAGGGGCACAGGGGAACGAGGCATGGTTTGCCCTAAAAAGTTCTCCATTTTGCTGGGAGGAGCCAGTTGTATACATAAACCACTATACCTCAAGCCAATTGAAATTGGTGAGCTGGTTCTATAACATTATACAGATCACGGGCTATGGAAAAAAAAAAAAACAAACTTGGGAGAGCAAGGAAGTTTTTAGCAGGCAGGGATGACTTCCTCCTGCCTTTATTTATCCAATACACATTTATTCTCTAGGAGTATGTTCAAATGTGACACCCTCCCTATTAACATTTAGTGTTTGTTTACTCTATTAGTTTTCAAGTGCCTTTTTCTCTGTACAACTCAGCACTACATTCTTGGAACCCAGAGATGAACAAGACATTGTCTCTGCTTCCATGGAACTCACGATGAAATGTGGTCAATGATATGAGAGCTCAGACGAGAGAATGCCTTTCAGCCCAGTGAAAGCTACCCAGTAACGATGATATTTTATTTAAGTTTTAAAGAATGATCAGAATTAGTAAGATGCAGATAGCAAGAAAAGGAAACATGATTTTCCAAGAAGAGGAGGTTATCTGTGCAAAGTTACTGAGAAGCAAGGCAACATGGCACATTTGCAACCCCTACTCAAGTCATTTTGGTGCAAAGGAACAAATCTGGATGATGAAAGAAGTTGGTAGGGCTCAAATCATAAAGGGACTATTTTGCCAACCTAAGGAGTGTTGACTTTATCTTGAAAGTAGAGAGAGCTATTAAGGGTCATGAGCCAGCTGCTCAGTTGACATTGTCAGATTTGCTCTTTAGGAAGATCACTCTGGCTAATACACTAGCAACAGATTAGAGGTGGGACCAAACTATAGGAAGTAATTTGGGAAGCTGTTCCCAAAGCCTGGATGAGAGCCAGCGAGGTCTAGTGTAGGCAAGAGTTGGAAGAAAGAACGGAGATTAACAGAGGGTGAGGGATGATCCACAGACAATTCCTCTGTGTACGTGAACATCCTTCCTGATGCTGGTTGGTAAGAACTCTACTCCAATTCCTTTCCTCTTAGGTGGGCCCAAGGTACAGCAGTACTGGTGACAACCAGGAAACTTTCTCCTAACATGTCCTGTGGACAATAAACAAAATGTAAGCCTATTCGAGTTGGTAAAAGTCCCCATTTTTTCCTTTCTAATTTTTATACGTAGTTAGCTTGCCTCTCTTTCTGAAAAAGGAAATAAAGTCTTTGGGAGTGCCACTAGTATATATGAGGCTAGCAGGGTTGAAAGAAGAATGAGTTGTGGTTTCTTTCCCCAGAAATCTCACATACCAGTGGGGATAACAGCAAGTAAAGGATTGATAATGATAGTGTCATTCACGGCTTCATGTCCTCGGTACTGACACTCAGAGGCATGAGAAGCTAGTCCCTTCTGAACAGGTATGGGTCTTTCCCAGAGCCTGGAAATTTGGTTCCGCACCAGGTAGAAAGAGACCTAACCAACGTTGTGTGGCCAGGCAGTGGCAGAGGTTTTGTTTGCTCATTACTAGGCTGAGCTGTAGAGCCAATCGTAGGAGCAATCTTCATTCTGGGACTAGAGTTCACTAGAGTCCTGCTAATTATAACAACTACCTACCCTACCATTTCTTGAATATTTAGAAATGTGCCGGATACTAAGTTAAATGTGTGATTTGAAAACATTATGTTGTTTAATCATCACAACAACTTTATAAAGGATATTTACATGAGTTTAGACTCTTGGATGCAACTGACAGAAACTCATATCAAAGTTGTTATGGAAAATAGAATGTATCTGCTTATATAACTGGGAAGTCTAACAGGTGTGCTGACTTTAGCCCCAGCTGGATCCAGGAGTTCAAATGATGTCATAAGACTCTGTCTCTTGGCCAGGTGAAGTGGTTTTTGCCTGTAATCCCAGCGCTTTGGGAGGCCGAGGCAGGCAGACCATGAGGTCAAGAGATCAAGAACATCCTGGTCAACATGGTGAAACCTCATCTCTATTAAAAATACAAAACTTAGCTGGGCATGATGGTGCGCACCTGTAGTCCCAGCTACTCAGGAGGCTGAAGCAGAGAATTGCTTGAACCCGGGAGGAGGAGGTTGCAGTGAGCCAAGATTGCACCACTGCACTCCAGCCTGGTGACAGAGTGAGACTCTGTCTCAAAAAAAAAAAAGACTATCTCTCTCCTGAGTTTGCTGTGTGTTGGCTGTGTTCTGAAGTGAGTTTTCCTTATGAGGGGGATGAAGATGGAACCTAGCAACTGTAGACTTTGATGGTCCTTCATGCTTTTAATCTCAGAAAGAAAGAAACACACCAAACCCCTTTTCCAGCACCCCTGTCAATCCTCAAGAAGGAACTCTCGCTGCCTTGCTTGGCTTATGTCACCACTCCTCTGGTGGGAGGCGGGAATGTGAGAGGAACAGTCTCACCCAAACCACATTGAGAGTTGGAGAAATAGTTTGTTAGTGGATATAGGTACCATGCTTCCAAAACAAGGAGTAACAATGGCTAGGTAAGGAAAACAAACAAAAGTGAAAGCAAAGAATGTTATTCTCGGAGTCTTATTATCCCCATTCTACAGATGATAAAACAGAAGCCTCACAAATCATGGGCTATGGAGAAAGAAAAGCTTGGGAGAGCAAGGAGGTTTTTAGCACCAGGCCTGACCTCCTCCTGCCTTTATTTACCTAACACACATTTATTCTCTAAGGGTATACTCAAATGTGACATCCTCCCTATGAACATTGGGCAGAAGCACAGAGCCAGGTCCATATCTAGGTCTTTCTGATGCCAACACTCTCGACTTGAACTTCCACCCTGAATTGCCTCACCTTACACTGGATGTTCTGTCTGAGCAAGGTGTGGGAAGGTAGAAAACCCTACTTGGAGGCAGCAAACAAATTTATGGAAAGAGAATAGGTGAGGGAGGTCACAGAGGGAATGGGCTGATAGGAGCTATGAAGCAGGCTGCTGTAAGGAACTGCCTAGAAGTCCCAGCCTCATATCTAGCCTTTGAGAAACGTTTGCTGAGCCGATGACGTCAAGACTCATTGTTGCAGACCAGAGATAAGTGAAGGTGGCTGGACTGGCCAAGAAGCTAGAGATCCAAAGTGCCTTAATGCCGTCTTAGTCCTTGGACCAATACAAACCTCACAGAGATTTTTCTGCAAGAGGGGGAGCAGTTTTGTCTTCAAAGTCAAGGTGAATGCAGCACAGGGAGCCCTGGACAAGCAGTTGATTAAGTGCCAGCTCTATCACTCTTCTACTATGCGTCCTTGATTCAAAAGCCCCCTTCCCACCCTCCCTGCAAACATCAAGTTCTCTGAATGTAAAATGTGGGCAATAAACCCTGCTTTGTCTTGCTTTCAAGGTTATTTGTGCAATATGCTTTGCAAAGTATAAATTGATAGGTGTCAGGGATGTGTTCATTTCTTTTAATCATGAATACTGAAATAAAGAAAGTATGGAGAAAGTACAATAAGCCACCACGTGTCATTATGCAGGATTACTGCATGTCAGTACTGTCACATTTGCTTCAGAGCTCTTTATTTTCTCCTAAAAGAAATTAAAGACACACTTGAAGACCTCTCATCAAGTAACCTTCTCAGCCCCATTCTGCCCCTCCCATCTCTCCTAAAACACAACCACTCTCCTGAATCTGCATCCGTCAAATCCACAGAGCAAAGTGGGTTTGTGTTTGTTTGCTTGCTTACTTTTAAATTGGCGCCATCGTCCTTAGTTTCATACGTAAGCAAATTGAAACTGCAGCTGCTTCCAGCTGACAACTCGCAGCTTGTATTGTTATTATTTATTATCAATAGTAATTTAATTTCTGTATAACCATGTATTCAAAACCAAGTCACAGAAAGTACCACTGGATGTTATCTGTCTTCTGGGAACACTTTCCCCCTTTTATGTCAATACCTGTAAGAAAATAAATATTTTAATAATGTGTTCTTCTAATCTTGTGCTTACGCAAAGCCTTACGTCTCTGAGAGCTTGTCCAGCCGTGGCGAGGTCTTATCAGGGCCAGATGCCCCAGCCGTACCCAGCCAGCCAGTTGCCCCCATTCTGGTAACTCAAGGTTTCTAAGGCTGATGTGTCCAGTCGACCAGAAAGGCTTATCTTCATGGGCAAAGGAAGCCGGTTGGTGGCTGGGGCTCTGAGATATTAGACAAAGGCTGTACCGGGTTGCCTGAGTTCAAAGCAGCAATCAAACCTGCTGGCTCTAGTAAAGAGGGACAGCATGATAGAGAGTATGCAGCCTTCGTGGTGGAAGCAGACAGACTTGAATTTTAAACTTGTGCTCTGCCACATCTCAGGCAGGTATGCTAAGGGTATGCTCAAATGTGACATCCTCCCTATTAAAACTGGGCAGAAGCACAGAGCCGGGTCCGTATCTAGGTCTTTCCCTCCATAGTGACTGCAGGGAAAGACCTACAGTGACCTTCTCTGAGCTTCTTCATATAGTCTGCACAGTTGGGTTGAGGAGGCACCTCCTTTGCAAGTTTCTTAGGAAAATAGAGATCAGGCATATCGCATCCATTGTGCCTCACACTTACTTATCAGACACATGGCTGATGGGAAAAAATGATAAGTTGATCCCTATAGGCAAGGAGAGACCCCAGCAGTGTGTCCCAGAGAGCGAGCATCAAAGCAGTAGGAGATGGGAAACAAACAACAAAGCAGAAACAAAATTGCCCAGTACAAAGGCTCTGTGGAGACTCAACTGGCACACAGCACTCAATATGTTAGTCATACGATTTCTCGTATTCTACCCCCACCACCATATACGCAACACGCACATGAATACTCAGTACTCAGGGATATGTTTCAGCACAAACGTCCATACATGAATGGACCACATAACTGCTTTCAAGGAAGATAATTATAACCAACATATTGAATGCTGTGGGCCAGTCACTCTGCTAAGCCTTTACTGATATTTTACAGTGATTGCAGGACACTAGTAACATCAATATCTATACATTACAATTGATGGAAGTGAGTCCTAGAGAGATGATGGTATTGTGTTCAAATCACAATTAGTGAATAGCAAACATATAATCCTCACAAAAATTTATATGACTTAGAAAACCAAATGCATAACCGTGTGCTCCGTTGCCACTTTACATACATGCATGCCACACTTACCCATCCTCCCATATTATTACCAGGCTTAGGGATACACAGCCTCAGACATACAGATGTGTGTGTGTGTATGTATATATATATATTTGTTTATATAGATATACATTAAGACATTTATCATAATGTCCACACACTGACAAATATACATTCAACCATTAATTTGTTTACTTATTCTGCATATCTTTAATACTCCTTTGCTATGTGTCAGATTCTGGCTATATAAAGACAGAAAATGGCTGGGAATGGTGGCTGGCACCTGTAATCTCAGCACTTTGGGAGGCCGAGGTGGGAAGATCACTTGAGGCCAGGAGTCCAAGGCCAGCCTGGACAACATAATGAAACCCTGTATCTCTCTCAAAAAAAAAAAAAAAGAAAGAAAGAAAGAAAACTCTGTTCATGGTGGCATGCACCTGTGATCCCAGCTACTCAGGGGTTGAGGTAGCAGGATTGCAAGACCCTGAGACCCTGTCTCAAGAACACAGACAGACAGATAAAATGCAGCCCTGCCCTTTCAGGAGCTCACAGCCTAGTGGAGAAGATAGTGTAAGAAACACAGTGTAGCTATAATGAAGTTATTTGCAAGACACTAAAAGAAGTACAGAAAAGGGAGTGCTCTTCTTCTCCATACTAAAACTATACCCCTTACATTAGTTTAATTCAACTGTTGGAGACGGCTTCCCAGAGGGAGGTACATGTGAAGGAGTAGAAGTTCCCCAGAGAGGTGACAGGCATTACAGGCAGAGAGAAATTCAGCAGGGACACAGCAAAAGCCCATAGGCTGAAGGACAATGGCATGCTTGAGAAACAATATGCTGTTTGGTATTGCTGAAGCATATAATGAAGGCGGAGAAGTTGAGAGGAGGATGGCAGGAGTTGGGAGATAAAGTCCTGATGTCAAATCCCTTTATGAACCAGCTTAGGGAGAATAGATTTTATGTTATGGATGGTGGGGAGAGATCGAAGAGCTTTGAGCAGATAACCATTTCAGAAAAAGACCCTTGGAGAAGTGTGATGAGCAGATTAGGGTGGTGTGGGATGTAAGGGGAAGCCTGAGAGACTGGTTGGGAGATGGTTCTAATTGGCCGGGTGAGAAATGATTGCAGCCTGAACTAGAACAATTGCAATGGAGGAAAAAGCAAATACATTTGAGAAATTGTTGAAATATGGACTTCACAGAACTTGGAAACTGATTGAATATGGGAGTGAGACAGAGGGAAGGGTTGAAGGTGATACCCAGGACATGAATGAGTGACTAAATGGATGCTGCTGCCATTTACCATGATGAGGAGGATGACAGGAAGAACAGTTTTGGGGGATGCGAGGAGTGTGAAGGCAGGAGTTTAAGATGTCTTTGGACATCCAAAGGAGATATCCAGTGACTAGCGGGTAATATTAGTTAGAAATTTACTTCAGAGTGCCATATGCAAATTGTATATATGGCCAGACACACACACACGTTCACTCAACACTTACCCTTAAAGAGCAATCCTAGGAGGATAAGGCCTGTTGAGGTAAAAAGCAAGAACTTTCCTGTAACCCAAGGAAAGGAATATTATCACATTGTTCCTATATTATCGCCAAACCTACTGACCTCTTTGAGCTTATTGGCTCGAAGAGTCAGGCAGTCAACAGTGAGTTGGAGTAAAGCATTGAACTTTCATTTCAGACACTCTTTATTCCACAGTATAATCCTGGTGATTTTTCTACACCTGCCCCTTGTAAGGCAAGAAATTCTCCTTTCTCTGTACTTTTCAAGAAGAATATGGAATTATTATTGCATGGCATGGGTTAAGACAGGAATTCCCAAAGAATTGAGATGTGGCATGGCAGAAGGTTGAGAGCCCTGGCTCTGAAGCCATGCTGTTCGGGTTTGAATCATTGCTCTGTGTATTCTAGCCAGGACATACTGAGAAAGTTACTGAAGCTCACTGCTCGTATTTCTTCCTGTGTAAAAAGAAGACAATGATAAAACCTACTTCATGGGATTGTGATGAAGTTAGATGGCCTTCTAGCACATTATATGTGCTTCATCATTTCAAAGGTTTTCTATATGAGGACATTTTTAAAATGTCCCATGGGGGCTCAAATTGTAGCAGAAAGAGAATGGTCTTTAGAATCAGGCTTGGGTTTAAACCCTGGCTTGCCAATTACTGGTTGGATCAGCTTGGGCAAATCATGCCAAACCAGAGCTTTAGTTTCTTCAATTATAAAATGGTGATAATAACCGTTATTTAACAGGCCAACATGAAGATCAGAGGCAATTCATGTAAAGCTCCTAGCAAGATGCCTGACCTAAAATATGTGCAAAATACATGATTGTGTGATCAATGGTTCTAGAATGGGTTTCTCCCTGTTGTCTTCCATCTGTGAATGAGGCGTGTGTAAGTCAGGATAGGCTAAGCTAAACTGTGTTAACACAAACACTTTAGTGCATAGCATAACAAAACCTTAATTGTCACTCACTGGACATATCTACTTCAGTTTGGCAGGAAGCTCTATTCCAACAGTCACTCAGGGATCCACACTGATGGAGGCTCTACTGAATCATGAATATACCTTCTGGAATACATTGGCCTATGGGATCCTCATGGAAGGGGAAGAGAAGGATGGAGAAGGCACACCAAATCTTAACCCACAGTTCACTGGACGGAAAAAAATCACATGGCCCCAGATGAAGAGGGAAGAAATCATATTCTAGGAGTGAGATGCCACAAATAGTTTTTATGTAGAAGAGACCACAATCTAGGTGCACAGATTTTATTTATGTGTGTGCATGTGAGTACATATAAACAAGTATGTGTGTACATATAAACAAGTACATATAAACAAGTATGTATACTTGTATACACATATGTGTATTTTACACACACACATATATATTCAAAAAACATTTTTGGGGGTCCTACTATGTGGTCTGGCACAGTTTTTGGCACTGGGGATATATTAGTGAATAAAACAGACTAAATCCTGTTCTCATGAATTTTGTATTCAAGTGGGAGTGACAGACAAAGTCAATAAATATGATAAGTAAATTATATAATATATTAGAAGAAGATTATAAATCTTGTGAAGGAAAAAATAAAGCTAGGTAAATGGTATTTGAAATGTAGCATTTGGGGTATAGTCAAAATTTAAAAGGGGAACTTCATGGAAAAGGAGGTGAGGGAAGGAACTGGGGAGAAATTATTCCAGGCAGAGAGAGGAGGATGTGCACATTATTGGGAACATGCCAGAGGTTGAAGGTGAATCCCCCCACTAGATTGAATACAGTTATTTCTGTTTGGCCAAAAAATAGGAAATGCTGATGAGAATCATTAAGAATGGTTGTTCTCTAATAACTATGTATTGTGCTGTTACCATTTGTTAAGACATGAGCTGGCCGGGGGCGGTGGCTCAAGCCTGTAATCCCAGCACTTTGGGAGGCCGAGATGGGCGGATCACGAGGTCAGGAGATCGAGACCATCCTGGCTAACACAGTGAAACCCTGTCTCTACTTAAAAAAAGTACAAAAAAGTAGCCGGGCGACGTGGCGGGCGCCTGTAGTCCCAGCTACTCAGGAGGCTGAGGCAGGAGAATGGCGGGAACCCGGGAGGCGGAGCTTGCAGTGAGCTGAGATCCGTCCACTGCACTCCAGCCTGGGCGACAGAGCCAGACTCTGTCTCAAAAAAAAAAAAAAAAAAAAAAAAAAAAAAAAAAAAAAAGACATGAGCTAAGGGCATCTTATCTACACTACAGAATCCTCCTAACAGCCCAGTGTGGCAGATGGAACTATGTTTATTTTACTGACAAAGAAACTAAGGCTGAAGGAGACCAAGTACTCACCCAATGTCACAAGCCTGCAAGCAGCAGAGATAATCTTTAAACAAAGGATTTTCTCCACTTATTTGACCATGACCCTAAACTCTGCACCATATAGTTCCTTTGCAGTCCTCGGATCCTACATTTACAAATTTTAAAAAGACATAGCTATTCACTTAAGATTTCATTGAAGGTTCCCTATTTCCTCTATAAGTAACACTTTCTACTTAAATGAGGAAATATGTGCCAAGGGTTGGGTGGGAGGTGTTGCTCAAACTTAGACATAAAAAAGCTAAAGATAAAGGAGAACCATGCCATCGTTAACGAGGCAGGATCCTTCTGACTCCATTGGTTTTGGTTTTTCTGTTTGTTTGACGTATAATTCACATACCATGAAATTCCCCTTTTTAAGGCTACATTTCAGTAGATTTTCTGTTATAGATATTAACAAAGTTGTATAAACATCACAACTAATTCCAGAACATTTTCATCACCCCAAAAAGAAACTCTGTAACCCATTAACAGTCATTTCCATTGCCCCCTCCTCCCAACCCCTGGCAACTACTAATCTACTTTTTATCTCTAGGAATTTGCCTATTGTGGACAGTTCATATAAATGGAATCATACAATATATGTCCTTTGTGTCTGGACTCTTTCACTTAGCATGTTTTCAAGGCTCAGTGAATATTGTAGCTTGAATAAGGACTTCATTCCTTTTTATGGCAAGTAATATTCAGTTATTTAGATATACCACTTTTTGTTTATTCATTCATCAGTTTGTGGATATTGGGTCATTTTTCACTTTTTGGCTGTTATGAATAATGTTGCTATGAACATTTTTATGCAAGTCTTTCTGTGGAGATACATTTTCAGTTCTCTTGATTAGACAACTTGAAACGGAATTGCTGGGTCATATGATAACTCTGTGTGTAACTTTGAGAGGAACTACAAAACTGTTTTCCAGTGTGGCTGTACCATTCTGCATTCCCACCACCAATTTATGAGGATTCCAATTTCTCCATATCCTTGCTAACAGTTATTATTTTGTGTCTTTTTGACTATAGCTATTTTAGTGAGTATGAAGTGATGTCTCATTGTGGTTTTTATTTGCATTCTCCTAATAACATGATGTCAAGCATATTTTCATGTGCTTATTAGCCATTTGGATATCTTTTTTAGAGACATGTCTAAATCTTTTGTCCATTTTTAAATTGTGCTTTGTAAAGTGTTCAGTTGTAATGCTGCTTTATATATTCTAGATATTACACCTTTATGAGATATGAAATCTGTAAACATTTTATCTAATTCTGTGAGTTGTCTTTTGACTTTCTTGATTGTGTTCTTTGAGGCACAAACGTTTTAAATTTTGATAATGTAATATCTAAGATTTAATGTAATATCTAAGAAAACTACTGCCTAATCCAAGATCATAAAAATTTTCTCTTAAGTCTTCTTCTAACAGTTTTATAGTTTTAGCCTTTACATTTAGGTCTTTAATGACCTATTTTAATTTTTGTGTATCGTGTGATATAGGGATCCCACTTTATTCACTTGACAAGGCTACCCAAGTGTTCCATTTGATGAAGGGTCTTGTTACAGAGAGTATTCTGTTCCCACTGTATTTTCTTGGCACCCTCCTTGAAAAACAATTGACCATAAACGTATGAGTTTATTTCTGGGCTGTCAATTTTATTTCATTGATCTATGTCTGTCCTCATACTAGTGTCTGACAGTCTTGACTACCATAGCTCTGTAATAAATTTTGAAATCGGAATGTATAAGTACTCCAGCTTTGTTTTCTTTTTAAATATTGTTTTGGCTATTCTGGATGCCTTTCATTTCCATGTGAATTTTAGGAGCAGCTTGTCAATTTCTGTAAAACAAATTGTCAGATATTTTAATAGAGATTTTGAATCTACAGATACATTTGGGAATATTTCCAGTTTAACAGTGTTAAGTCTTCCAATCCATGAACACAGGATGTCTTCACATTTATGCAGGCCTTCTTTAATTTCTTTGAATGATATTCTGTAGTTTTCAGTGTTCAAGTCTTATGCTTGTTTTGTTAAATTTATTTGTGTTTTTTTTTTTATTCTGTAAATATGGTTTTTTAATACTGAACAAAGGAATGGTTTTCAAATTTTATTTTCTGATTGTTCATTGCTAGTAAATAGAAATACAATTGATTTTTGTATATTAATCTTGTAACCTGCTTGACTGAACTTATTTTTTAATTAATTTTTTTATTTCGAATTTTTATGGGTACATAGTAGGTGTATGTATTTATGAGGTACATGAGATATTTTGATACAAGTATACAATGTGTAATAATCACATCAGAGTAAATGAAGTATCCATCACCTCAAGCATTTATTATTTCTTTGTGTTATGAACTTTTCAATTATGCTCTTATATTTTTAAATATACAATAAATTGTTGTGACTGTAGTCACTCTCTTTTGCTATCAAATACTAGATGTTATTCATTTTATCTAATTATATTTTTGTGCCCATTAACCAACCCCTTTTTTCGCCTTCTTTTCCACTGACCTTCCCAGCCTCTGGTAACAACTATCATTGTATCCTCTAGCTCCATAAGTTCAATTTTTTGTTGTTGTTTTTAATTTTTAGTTCTCACAAATGAGTGAGAACATGCAAAATTTGTCTTTCTGTGCCTGGGTTATTTGACTTAACATAATGTCCTCCAGTTCCATCCATGTTGTTTCTAATGGTAGGATCTCCCTTTTTTTTTTTTTTTTTTTTTTGTGTGTGTGTGTGTGTGTGTGGCTGAATACCACTCCCTTGTGTATATGTACCACATTTTCTTTATCCATTAGTCTGTTGATGGACTCAGGTTGTTTCCACAGTTTGGCTATTATGAATAGTGCTGAAATAAACATGGGAGTACAAATATGTCTTCAATATACTGATTTCCTTTCTTTTGGGTATATACCTTTCCTTGGATAGCTGGATCATATGGTAGTTCTATCTTTAGTGTTTTGAGGAGCCTCCATATTGTTCTCCATAGTGTCATATTAATTTACATTTCCACCAATAACATATGAGCGTTTCCCTTTCTCCACATCTTTGCCAGCATTTGTTATTACCTGACTTTTGCATAAAAGCCATTTTAACTGGGGTGAGATGACATCTCATTGTAGTTTTGATTTGCATTTCTCTGATGATCAATGATGTTGAGCACTTATTTATGTACCTGTTTGCCATTTGTATGTCTTCTTTTGAGAAATGTCTATTCAGATCTTTTGCCCATTTTTAAATGGGGTTATTAGAATCTTTTTCCTATTGAGTTGTTTGAGCTGCTTATATATTCTGATTATAAATTCCTTGTCAGATGGGTAGCTAACAAATATTTTCTCCCATTCTGTGGTCTGTCTTTTCACCTTATTGATTGTTTCCTTTGCTGTGCAGTTTTCACTTGATATCATCCCATTTGTTCATTTTTTTCTTTGGTTGCCTGTACTTTTGGGCTATTACTCAAGAAATCTTTGCCCAGACCAATGTCCTGGAGTTTCCCCAAAGTTTTCTTGTAGAAGTTTCATAATATGAGGTCTTAGATGTAACTCTTTAAATTATTTTGATTTGATTTTTGCATATGGCAAAAGATAACACTTTGATATTTGGATACCCAGTTTTCTCAGCACCATTTACTGAAGAGACTGGTCTCTCCCCAGTGTGTGTTCTTGGCACCTTTGTTGAAAATGAGTTAACTGTGGACGTGTGGATTTATTTCTGAGTTCTGTATTCTGTTCTGTTGGTATATGTGTCTGTTTTTATGACAGTGCCATGCTGTTTTGGTTACTATAGCTCTGCAGTATAATTTGAAGTTAGGTCATGTGATTCCTCCAGTTTTGTTCTCTCTGCTCAGGATAGCTTTGTCTATTTTGGGTCTTTTGTGGTTTCACAGGAATTTTAGGATTTTTTTTTCTATTTATCTGAAGAATGTTGATATGGCTTGGTCATTTCCCTACGCAAATCTCATCTTGAATTTCCACGTATTGTAGGAAGGACCCAGTGGGAGATAATTGAATCATGGGGGAGATTCTTTCCTGTGCTGTTCTCATGATAGTGAATAAGTCACTCAAGATCTGATCATTTTATAAAGAGAGATTTCCCTGCATGAGTTCTGCTCTCTCTTTGCCTGCTGCCATCCATGTAAGATGTGACTTGCTCCTCCTTGCCTTCTGCCATGATTGTGAAGCCTCTCCAGCCATGTGGAACTGTAAGTCCATTAAACCTCTTTTTCTTCCCAGTCTCAGATATGTCCTTATCAGCAGCAGGAAAATTGACTAATACAAATGTCATTGGTATTTTGATAGGGATTGCATTGACTCTATAGATTGCTTTGGGTAGTATGGACATTTTATTTATTCTTTCAATCTATGAACATGGAATATCTTTCCTATTTTTGTGTGTCCTCTTCAATTTCTGCCTCAATGTTTTATTTTTTTATTTTTTTGTAGCAATCTTTTACCTCTTTGATTACATTTATTCCATTTTATTTGTAGCTATTTTAAATGGGATTCCTTTCTTCATTTCTTTTTCAGATTGTTCATTATTGGCACGTAGAAATGCTACTTATTTTGTATGTTGATTTTGTATCCTACAACTTTGCTGATTTTGTCAGTTCTAATGTTTTTTTTCCTTGGTGGAGTCTTAGGTGTCTTCAAGTATAAGATCATATCATCTGCAAATAAGGATAACTTAACTTCCTTTTTTCCAATTGGGATGCCCATTATTTCTTTCTCTTGTCTGATTTCTCTAGCTGGACTTCTAGTACCATGTTGAGTAACAGTGATGAAAGTGGGCATCATTTTCTTGTTCCAGATCTTAAAGGAAAGGCTTTTTGGTTTTCCCTATTTGGTGTAATATTAGCTGTGGGTCTATTGTATATAGCTTTTATTGTGTTGAAGTATGAACTTTTTTTTATATCTAACATTTTGTGGACTCCTTTTTATTTTCCATATATATGATTATGTCTCTACAAAAATAGATTGTAGTACCTTTATTTTTCTTATCTGGATGCTTTTTTTTTTTTTTTTTTTTTTTTTTTAGATTTTAAGGATGGCTTGGGCCTTTTTTATTGTCACTGTTAAAGTAAACTCAGTTTACCAGCAGTCGTATTTTTAGAGAATTTTCCAAATTACCTTTTTCTTCAATCTTAGAAGAGATTATTGACATCTTTTCAAAATTAAGTAGTCGTTGGTCGTTTTGCCCGAATAATATCTTTTGGAAGTGATATGAGAATAGTCTCATGTTTATATTGTTGATTTTCTTGTTTTTTTTTTTGGACACTAGTATTAAACTGAAAATTTAATAACCTTACAACTTAAATAATTTGTAGTAAAGAAAATGTCACATGGGGTTTAAATGAGCAATTAACTATTACTTCCTACCATAAACTGTTTTTTTTTTTTTTTGGAGTTTTTTTTGTTTTTTGTTTTTTGTTTTTTTTTTCTGTTGTTGTTGTGTTTTTTTTGAGATGGAATCGCACTCTGTCACCCAGGCTGGAGGGCAGTGGCGCAATCTAGGCTCACTGCAATCTCCACCTCCCAGGTTCAAGTGATTCTCCTGCCTCAGCCTCCTGAGTAGCTGGGATTACAGACGTGTGTCACCATGCCCAGCTAATTTTTGTGTTTTTAGTAGAGACAGAGTTTCACCATGTTGGCCAGGCTGGTCTCGAACTCCTGACCTCAGGTGATTCACCCACCTTGGCCTCCCAAAGTACTGATATTACAGGTGTGAGCCACTGTGCCAGGCCTCCTACCATAAACTTTTTTTTTTTTTTTAATACTTTCAGTTCTAGGGTACATGTGCACAGCGTGCAGTTTTGTTACATATGTATGCATGTGCCATGTTGGTGTGCTGCACCCATTAACTTGTCATTTACATTAGGTATAACTCCTAATGCTCTCCCTCCATGCTCTCCCCACCCCACGACAGGACACAGTGTATGATGTTCTAGGGAACATCATGTGTTCACATCACAGGACCTGTGACCAAGTGTTCTTATTGTTCAATTCCCACCTATGAGTGAGAACATGCAGTGTTTGGTTTTCTGTCCTTGCGATAGTTTGCTGAGAATGATGGTTTCCAGCTTCATTCATGTCCCTACAAAGGACATGAACTCATCCTTTTTTATGGCTGCATAGTATTCCATGGTGTATATGTGCCACGTTTTCTTAATCCAGTCTATCATTGATGGACATTTGGGTTGGTTCCAAGTCTTTGCTATTGTGAATAGTGCCGCAATAAACATACGTGTGCATGTGTCTTTATAGCAGCATGATCTATAATCCTTTGGGTATATACCCAGTAATGGGATGGCTGGGTCAAATGGTGTTTCTAGTTCTAGATCCTTGAGGAATTGCCACACTGTCTTCCACAACGGCTGAACTAGTTTACAGTCCCAACGACAATGTAAAAGTGTTCCTATTTCTCCACATTATCTGGATGCCTTTTTTTTTCCTTGCTAAATTGTCCTGTCTAGAACCTTCAGTACAATGTAGAATAGAAATGGTAAAAATAGATATCTCTATTGTCTATTTCTACTTTGATATCTCTGTTATCAAATTCTACTTTGCCATAGAGTATAGTCTTTTTTATAGTTGTCCAGTTTGGTTAGTATTGTGTGGTATCTATACAAGGGATGTTGGATTTCATCTGGTTTTAATCAGACAAATTCTATAATGATAACACCACCTTATAGAATTTGTTTTCGGTGTTCCCTCTTCCTTTGTCTTGGTGGAAGAGCTTACAGAAGATTGGCACTAACTGGAGTTAATATTTGCTATCATTCACCAGTGAAGACATCTGGTGACCCATTGTGAAATAGGAAAATAAAGCAAAGTCCATGGGGCAGAAATTCACCCAAGGTCACAATAGGCAACCCTGAGTTCAGGCTCCAGCTGAGCCAGTGCTTCAGTGTGTAAATTGTTTCTAGTTTTCTTAACTACGATCAAAAGTGGATATTGCTGTCATGGGGTAAGTGATGAGGAAACTGAGGCTCACAAACATGGCATGATTTGCCTATACATGCTGTGGCTGAACTGGAGCTCTAACGAAATCTTTTGAAAAACAACACCCTCCAGACCCATTGCCTTTGTGCAGGGATTTGGTTTTAAAGAAGCACTGTTTCCATTTTATCTTACTTGAGTATCATAAGTAAGCAAGACAAGCAAGATAACATTTATTGTACCAAGCACTGTTGTGGGTATTTCTCATGCTGTTCATTCTTATAACAATCTCGGAAGGCAAGTATTGTTGACTCCATTTTACAGATAGGGAAACTAAGACTCTCAGAGATGATAGAAACAGGAAATAGAGAAAGTCATGATGCAAACTCAGTCTTTTAGACTCCCAAGCACAGGGCTTGTTTCTTCTTCCCACTCCCACCCCTCCACTCATGGAAAGAAGAACTCACATATGAGACGGGAACTGAGTTCAGCTCAGAACTGAGTAGATAAGAACCATTCTGCCTATAGTGTTCCCTGACTTAATGGCCAAGAGTAAATCCAAGTTGGTGGCCTCTGCTTGGCCTCTCCTCCTCTGAGCTTGGCTTTGGCGAAATTCAATCTTAAAGACACCATGGAAGAAGAAAAGGGCTTTAGGGTCAGATGTGGGAAGAGAAGTGATGTCAGTGTTAAAAGGAGCAGTAGTGTGTTCCTGTTGTAAGATCTCTTCCTTGTCAAAAGTTGGGAACATGGAGTTCATCCTCCTAATAAACTTTAACTTCCTCTGAACTGTGACTCAAGACCCACTTGGGACCAATGAATGCCTAATAATTTTATCCATTTGGAAAGAGCACTGGACTTTGAGTGAGTAGACCTATGTTGGGGCCTGGCTGAACTACTACTACTATCTCTGTAGCCTTGGGAAAGTCAATCCAAATTTCCAAGGCTCACTTGCCTCCTTGTAAAAAGGATTTAATAATACACACCCCTTAGGCAGCTGTAAAGGGAACAGAAGACAACTGTGTAAAAGCTTCTAGCACTGTATCTGATACAGAGTATGTGCCCAGGAAATGTGTGTAGAATGTCTAAGGCACTTTTACATCCATAATCACCATTTAGTCCTCACACCATCACCATGGGGTTATTGACAAGTCACTGAGGTGCAGAGAGGGCAAATAATGCCACCAAAGCTACATAGCTAGTTAATGACAAGGTGAAACCTACACATCATATCCTCTGCCTCTCAATTCAACATACTTCCAAGTGATGCCTTCTGAAAAAGTCATTTCTATAACTGAAGTCACTTTAAAAATTATTATTTATATCTGAGTTCAGAGATGCTGTCTAATATGCAATAAAGATATTTTTTAAAGCCTACAGTTTGCTTCAAAGATCCCTGGAATGCAAGTTGGAGTAGAATAATTGGGCATTCTGTGTTCAGTTCGTTCCTTAACTTGAGACTATAAGGTTAGTCTGTGTCTGCTTTACCCTAAAACAGCCTATTAAAATATAAACATCTTCCAATTAAGTACTATAGCTAGTACAATTATGTGTTATCATTTAGTCCACACCCTGAATAAAAAAGAAGGAGGAGGAAAAGAAGGAGGATGGGGAGAGGAAGGGACAGGAGAAGATCAAGAAAAGAAAGGCAAACACAGTCATTGTTGTTAAAGCCAAGAAACATGCCAACCTGCATTTTTTTTTTCAAGAGGGATCAGGTCACTCATATTTGATGAATGAATGAATACACTCACACAGATCATTTGCATAGTATTTATGTATTTAAATCCACTGTCTCATTCACTCCTCAAAGGCTTTCAGAAAGGAGAGGGCAAGAATTGTCATCATTTTTTTCGCACAAAAAAATGAGAGTCCTGTAGGTGGTTGACAATGCTAGTTTGCAGCAGACAGAAGATCCAGCAAGATAAAGTCTAGTTCATAGTAGCTTTTAAACTCATATCTAAGGCTTAATCCGCTGTTTTGAAAGAAGGAAGAACAGACACACCTGAAGCAAACATAGGGGCAAGAATACATTTTTATTGAAGAGCTTATAGTACTGTGTCCCATTTCTTGTTCATTTGACCATCTCCCTGCTCTTCTGTGAGCTCTGTGACAGCCAAAACTCCACTCTTTTTTTTTTTTTTAATGGGTGTTTCTTCCCTGCTTAGCAGAATGCCTAGCACCTTATAGGCATTCACTTATGGCAAGGCACACAGAGTGGAACTGCTGTGATAATCACTCACTCTTCAGGTATTGGAGATACACTCAACACACTTTAATTGTAAATCAATTTACGTGCATTTAATTTTAAATGTTAATACTATAATTATTTGTTTCTGAGTTCTGATGTTCACTGCACTATGAATTTTAGGGAGATGCTCACATACCAGTGAATTTCAGGGGATTTAGCAGTCAGAAGAGTGGATGCCTAGCACTATTTCCAGGTTGCTGTCACCTCTGCCTGAGCTTAGAACCAACACTGGTTTCCAGACTTGGCCTTCCTGCAGAGCTCTCCCTGCCAGCTCCCCACTCCCCTGATTCTTTGCCTGTTAGCTCATACAGCTTGAGGGGTTGAAGGGAGTGCAAGTGTGGGGAGCTGGTGTTTGCAGCCCAACCACAAACTGCTTTACCTTTGTTCTAAGCCAGGGCCTCCCAATCATGCCTCAGACTGAGTTGTTTTGAAAGTAGAAACTAGGATGTAGGATGGGAGTCCTTAACACCAAGATGGTCTCTTTGTTCCGGGCACTAGAATTAAATATTTATGTTGGCAGAAAGCATGGGTTGTCAGCTTGAGTTGGGAGACAGGAAAGTTGGGTTCTGGTGCTCAAGAGTGGGTGGCTGCCTGTGAGAGTGAGCAGGGATGCATAGCAGCCCCTGGTGACTCATTCTCACGCCTCATTTTGGTACTCCTAGACTAAAGGGGAACAGAAATACTTTGCCTGGTAGCTAGCACTCAGCTGGGGGGATGTTTGGACATCTGAATTTTGGCAGCCTCTCCAGACCAACTTGCCCAGTACCCTCATGTCTTAGGCTGGGAAACTGAGAGCAGAGCGTGGTGGGACTTACCCAATGCCATTATTACTCAAAATGGAGTCTAGATCTTCAACATACCATGGAGGCATTAGACCTGCAGTTAGAGAGCTGTGTGACCTTGAATCAGTCACTTGAACTCTCTGAGCCTAACTGTAAAATGGGAATGATTTCTAACCTTGGGATTAAATGAAATAATGTAAGCAAAAGATACTCCATTTAGTACTTTCAAAGCTCTACACTGGAGTCAGTAAGCTTTCCTCTGGAGGTCCAGATAGTAAATATTTTAGGCCTTGATGGTGCTGGGATTTCTGTCACAATTACATGATTCTGCCATTGTAGTGTGAAAGCAGCCATAGAAAATGCATTCAAAGCAAACCAAAAGAGTGTGATTGTAAAAGGTTTATTTACAAAAATAGGCAGTGGGCCAGATTTGGACTATGGGCTGTAGTTTGCTGATCCTGCTTGCAATGTTTGTTAGTTGTTGCAGTTACTATTGATGACACAGCAAATGACCCCAAAACTTAGCAGCTTAAAATAACCATTGATTTTGCTCGTGGATCTGTGGGTTGGAAATTCAGACAGTACATAGCAGATTGGGCTGTCTTTGCTCCACGAAGAGTGGGGCCTCAACTGCAAGAATTCAAAAGCTGGGAGTAACTTGCCTGCTTGGGTGAGAATTATCTGATGGCTCCTTTACTCATCCATCTGGAGCCTAGGTACCAGGGCTGCGGAAGCATCCACATATGGCCTCTCCTTATGGCTTGTCTTCATCCCACCACAGTGGCCTCAGGGCACTCAGATTTCTTATATGGAGGCTCACGGTTCCAAATGAGAATGTTTCAGTGAGCAAGGTGGAAGCTGCATCCCCTTTAATGACCCAGACTCAGAAGTCACACGGCATCCCTTCCATTTTGCTCTACTGGTCAAAGCACTCATGAGCCTGCCCGTATTCAAGGTGAACTGTCAAAGAACTGGGGCAGAGGTCTTGTTTTAAAGCCATTATAGAAGAGATGAGTTGTTTAAACACATGCACATTGAATAACAGTTATGCTAACTTACCACTTACCATGTGCCAAGCACCATTTCATGAACTTTATTCCTCTAACATCCCTTCGAGATGGATAATATTATCATATACATTTTATTTTTACTAATTTATTTATTTAGAGACAGGGTCTCACTCTGGTGGCCAGGCTGGACTGCAGTGGTGCCATCTTAACTCATTGTAGCCTCGACCTCCCAGGCTCAAATGATCCTCCCACCTCAGTCTCCCGAGTAGCTGGGACTACAGGTGTGTGCCACCATGCACAGCTAATTTTTGTATTTTTTGCAGAGATGGGGTTTCACCATGTTGCCCACACTGGTTTTGAACTCCTGGGCTCAAGCGATCCACCTGCCTCATTCTCCCAAAGTGCTGGGACTACAGGTGTAAGCCATCACGCCAGGCCACACACTTTAAAGACAAGAAACACTACACTACAGAACAGAGAGGTCAATTAACTTGCCTAAGGTCATAAATATAGTAGGTTGTAGAACAAACATTGGAACTCAGGTAGCAGGTTTCCAGTGTCTGTTCTAACCCCTACACACCCTGCCTCATCGTGATCATAAAAGCAGAAACGCTCTTTCTACTACTTGAGTAGAGCTGGATTCAGAACCAGAGGCTTTGGACTTCAGAGTGTCTAGCAGTCTTCCCATCAGAAATCAGTCAGAAACACTATTACACATTTTCTCTGCATCCAGACTGTCTGGGCATCATGAATAGTACAAGGGAAAATATACAGTACTTGATTTTGTTCACAAGAAACCTAAACTATGGGTAGGGAGATTGCATTCTGATTTCATTCTCACAATCCCACAAGATAAAACTTTTGTCCCCATTTTACAGATAAGGAAACTGAGGCTCAATGGTTAAATTTCTACTTGCTCAGTAGCTTCTTACTACTGCCCAGGTGGAGTCCAGATTCAAATCCAGAACAGTCTTATTTGTAAGTCCATGCTCTTTGCCACAGAATCCAGTGGAGAAAAGTCTGGAACGTGTAACGCCAGCTCTATCGAAGAAAAAACAACTCTCAGTTCCTAGAAAATTAGATCTAACCTATCCCTCAGCAGTGATCTTGGTCCAGTTCCCTCACTGCAGAGATGGGAGGCTGAGGCATAGAGATGGGCATTGAGGAGTCCATGGCCATCCAGCTTCTCAGATCCAAAGCTTAAGCTGGGCCTGGGTGCTTTTTCTACTGCCCCTGTCTGCCACATTGTGCTGGAAGTGGCAGGGAGGGGAGCCATGGCAGTGGGGGTGGGAGAGGTGGGCGTGAGCTAACGGGAAGTTGTTTGCCAAAGCTGTGTTGGGGGAAGGAGCATTTTACAAGACCTGGGCCTCTGGCCTGGAAACATCTGTTTCCCTTCAAATCAGCGAGGAGACTTTTGCCTCCCCAGAATGCCTAAATCATGTTGCGGCTGGGGAAGAGCAGGCGTTGGCCTGGAGACTTCAAACGCATTCTCCTGTACTCTCGGGGACCCGGGCCTGACGTGGGCCTCTAGGGCTCTGTCCCTGCTCTTACCCCCTGTCAGATCTGTGAGAAGCTCTCACCGCCAATTAACTTCTTGGTTGCATTCTCTCACCCCTGCTGTGAGGAGGTCTGGGGGTCTTGGATGGGACCAACAACAGCTTCCTTTCTACCCACCCTCCTCTGATCTCCACTGGGACCACTTACTCTCACTGAGGGTGAAGTCAGAGCCTTGGGCAGTGGCTTAGTACTAACCCTAATGATGATGCCAAAAGCGATTGATTGCTTATTGGTTATTGCATAGCATATGTCAGGAATTGTGCTGAGCACTTTCCATGCTGCACTCTCTTTTATTCTAACGAGAACCCTCCATGGTGAGTTTTAATATTATGATTCCCATTGTACAGGTAAGTACATTGAGACAAGGCTACACAAAACCAATATACGAGAAGCCAGAATTTAACAACAAATTGTCTGATTCCAAAGCCATGCCTTTAGCCCTCTTGTTATTCCATTCATTTTAGTAACCCTTCCATCTAGTCATCTTCTGTTCATTTTACAGATGGAAAGACTGATTTCCAGGAAAGGGAAATGAGCCTCATATTCATTCTGACCTGTGTGTGCTGAGCATTGGCGCACCAGGTGTAGGTGTTTAGAGATGAGCAGAACCATATTCTGATCCTGAAGACAGTCACATACTCATAGGGGCAAGAGAGAAGTGAAGGGGTGCTGACCTAGCTGTGTGACATGTGCACCATGTGGCATGGGCACCATGCAGGGAAAAAGGAGGGCTAAGCAGCTTTTCAGATGGGTCAAAGCAGGCTTTCCAGAGGAGGTAAGGTTTGAGTGATGCTTCAAGGACAAGGTGGAAAGGGGTCAAGTGAAGAAGGGGATGAGCGACTCAGCCAGAGGGTGCCGCTGGTGGAAAGGTTCAGAGATGGGATCTGTGTTCTGGAACCATTAGCAGCTGGAGATGTCTCTGCTGTGAAACAGAGTAGGGAGGAAGGTCAGCAAGCACACCTAGACCTCTGACCAGAGCTCAAATGAGGGGGTTCCAAGTTGAGGAGTTTGTCCTGAGAGTGATGGCCTTTGTCCTAAGGATGATGAAGATGATGCCCTGAGGATGACAATGAAACACTGAAAAATACTTTGGAGCAGTCATCCCAAGGCATTTCCCCACACAGTGTGTTTGTTTGGATTTCAACCTCCCAATACACTGAGGCTGTATTACTTTAGGTATGCAAGATCTCATACCATGCAGTCTGTGGACAAGCTGGTACTCAAATTCAGGTTTCAGCCACCTT
Organism: Macaca mulatta; assembly: GCF_049350105.2. NCBI lineage: Eukaryota > Metazoa > Chordata > Mammalia > Primates > Cercopithecidae > Macaca > Macaca mulatta. The sequence continues at coordinate 41,838,230 of NC_133420.1, forward strand.
GGCCAGTGTTCCTTCCCCTGCAATAAGGCCAAGCAAAGGAATAGCAATGGTTTGGGCCTGGAGCTCCAGGTTCCTAAATAGACCATCCAATGTTATCCATGAGCCACCTCTTTCATAATGAAAGCATCCCGTAAGTAGACTTGGACCTCAATCAGCCAGGGCATGGAAATGTAGGAGAGAGCACTGGAGGAGGAGTCAGGAATGCCAGAGTCTTTAGTATGAACTTATTGGCAAGTGGGTTTTGCACAAGTTGTTTTTCCTTCTGGGCTTTGGTTTCTTCACTTATGAAATCATGATTGGGAGTTGATGGTACAGGAGTTTTAGTTCAAATTATCAGTGAACCTCAGCTTGCTTCAGAGAGACGATGACAGAACTGAGCAGGGAGAAGCTAACACTCTTTCTGATCCTGAGAAACTCAGAGGTCTGATTACTCTCTCTCTCCCTCTCCCTCTCCCTCTCCCTCTCCCTCTCACTCTCTCTCTCCTCACTCTCTGTCTCTGTCTCTCTCTGTCCCTGGCTCTCCCTCTTTCACTCTCCTGCTGTATGGATTTGCTTGCGGTATATATTTGTATCTGTTTCTTGGTCTCTGTCCCCCTACTTCCCACTTTCTCTGTCTCTTTCTCCCTCTCTCCTTCATTATCAGGGACTGCCACTTTCTCCCCTTCACAAATAACCCCTCCAGGCCCTGCCTGGTCCCCTAACAGCTTTCAGATGTGCCTCTGGAACAGTTCTACAATTACATCTGAGACAGGCAGAAAGCGCATGGCCTTGTGACTTTTGACCCAGGATTGTAAGGTTGACATCTTCCTCCTTCTCCACCCCCCAGCAGGGTTGCGTGAGGCCTCCTCCATCCCGAGGTCCCCACTGGCATGTTTGGTTACTATAATAACAAAAATAGAAGCTACCTTTTAGGGAGCAAAGATTGAACTGGGTCTATTATTGTCATTGTATCACTGAGTCTTGACCCCCAACTTGTGAGATATAGATAATTTCAACCTATTTTACAGGTGAGGAGACTGAGACTCAAAGAAGGTGAAGTGACTTCCCAAGGAATGTTCAGCCAGCAATTGGAGAAAGCAAGGATTCTACCCAGTTTTTATGGCATGAAAACCTAAGACCACTTCTTCCCCAGCATGGTGGGGGCTCTCTTATTCATGCTCCTTGGCTAAGCAGCAAGATGACCCTGGGCCCTCTTGGGTGGAGGAAGTGGATTGCAGAAGCACCACAGGAGCATAAGTGGCCTATGAGAAAGCAGTGTTAAAACATATTCCTACTTTTCATATTTTGAACTTTCATTCATATATTCTATTCACTACAAGCCTTCCATGTTTCCCTTGGTTGAAATACATCTTCTCTTCTAACTCCAAGAAAGCATTTTTAAAAATGTATTGTCTTGCACAAATAAGTGCTCTATATATGGTCTTTATAAAAATCCTCGTCTTACAAGCCACTTTCTCATGCATCACTCCATGTCATCCTTGAGACAACCATGTACTGTCTGTGAAACTAACCTCATTTTATTGATGGAGAAACTAAAATTGAGAAATGAGAGATGGTATGCTTTGATTCATTAATTCATACCGGTATTTATCAAGTGCCTACTATGTGCCTAGCACTGTGTTAAATGACAACAATATGCTGTACCCAAGCTGAAGTGTATGCACTCTGGGACATGCATGCACTCTGGGACATGCATGCTAGCGTTTACATCTTGCCTCTGCCACTTTCTAGATGGGTCCATATGTGGATGATAAGTGCTTACATAATGTTGCCCAATGCTGTTCTCACTTCCCACCTTGCCACTTGCTTACTCTCACCTCCTCGAATTTATTTATGATCTTGTTCTCAACCCTTCTGCATGGCTTTCCAATGATAACTTACCTCACAGTGCACTTAAATTTCACATCTATCCATACTGCACTTGTGAGGTGGGTGGCAGTCTCTCTATCACAGTTGCCGGGTGCAGAGAGGTGCATGAGCTCAGAGAGGTGAAGCAACTTGCCCAAGTTCAAAACACTAGGCAGTAAAACTGGAATATGAACCCACATATGGCCATCTCCAAGACCAGATACCTTCCTCTGTCACCCCCTGCTTCCTTTGTACCAAGAAGTTTTGACTCATGGTACCCTTTATTAAAACAACCTTTGAGGCCTCAGGTCATGGGAAGTCAAAGCTGGCAGGGCCCATGTAGGTAACCCAGATCTGATCCTCTGAGCTTGCAAGTGGGAGCAATAAAATGGCAGCTGAGAGCAAAGAGCGTGGGTTTTAGAGTAAGACAGATGATTGTCTTGGCTCCTTAATTTTCTGAACCTGTGACTTTGGACACATTGCTTAATTTTTTTAATCTTCAGTTTTATCTTTTGAAAGGTATAGATAATGAGGGTGATTATTTTAGCATGTTTTCATAAGATCAGAAAACGTATGAGATGGCACTGCTTCAACATAGTTGGGGTTCAGCAAATGTAGCTAATGGAATCACATTTTTACAGAGTTGGTTTCTACAGAACTGTGATCAGAAGACAACAGCTTATGGTGGTTGCATGTATGAACTTTAGAGTCAGAGAAACCAAGGTTTAAATTGCCAATCCTAGTAATTACCATGTGGTTCTGGGCAAGCTGTTTCCCCTCTCTGAGCCTCACATATAAAATAAAGAGAGTAATAGTACCTGTCATTTAGGATTGTGTCGGGGAACTAATTGTGTTAATGTAGGTAACTCTTAGCTCAGTGCTTGACACATATTAGGGTCTTAGCACTTAATAATTAATTTGTATAACCAACTTATAATTATTAAGTGCAAGTAAGTATGGCCAATCAGGGCTCACCATTCTAAAACTTGGTAATCATAGTGTTTTGCCTATTTTATAACATGGGATACTTTGAGATGCAGGGGAGGAGGTAAGAAAATAGGGCCATTAGGACCCCAGTCTCTTCTACTTAATGTAGGGAACCCTCTACCCACTTCACACTACTGCCTCTACCCTTAAAAGCTAGTGAAAAAGAATGGCATGATGCAGACAGAGCACTCAGATGCTCAACCCTTCTATTCAGACTGTTCTTGGCCTCTAAGGCTCACATCACCTAGAAAGTTGTTTCTGCTCCCTTCTTAGACTTTGCTTAACTGTAGAACTTAGAGATCTGGGAATATAAGGGTCACAGAGCTTCCCCAAGATAGGACAGAGGACAGAGGCTGCTGTAGAAAGAATTAAGTGCTCTGGATTAGACTTGAATCTGCCAGGTCTATGTTTTACCAGTTCTTCCCTTCTAAGGCCACACAGGCTGTGTCTGCTCCCACCAATATAGCATGGAGCTTCGGATGACATCACAGAAAGGTGGGGATATGCCTTATAGCCAGATTAACCCCCGTTCTGTTCCTCAGTAACTGAGACAGTGGAAAGATACACAATCTAAGTCTCAGTGTCCTCATTGACAAGATGTGGATGACAAAAAAATCCCTCCCTTTTAGGCTGAGATGAAGTGCAAAGTGCCGAGTAGGCAGTTAGTGCTCAACAAATGCTTTATAATTATCATTCTTTTCTAAAAATCATTTTTCCTATAGCCTAATGTGCCATGACTGTGTTCTTCCCTGCAACTCCCAGGGCCTTCTGTGAAGTCACAGCCTGGTGCTCTGTTTTCTTGCTGTGCTGCAGGTTCACTCTGTATGCTGTGGATACACGAGGGAGGCACTCAGAGCTAAGCACGGTAACCCTGAGGACGGCCTGTCCACTGGTAGATGACAACAAGGCAGAAGGTAGGTGACCTAGTTTTTCAACTCCAAGGTAACTCCCATATTTCCCCTAAGTTCTGTACCCAACAGTCACTAATCATTAAACATACACACACACATACACCAACACACTGGCACAGGGAGAAGAAAGTGAAGGCACTAAGGGAATAGGAGAAACATGGAGCTAAATTAATCAAAGTCATGAAGGGAAAAATTAAGATTGACTAGCAATATCTTTGGCAGTGGAAAGACTTCCCCCTCTTTTAGAGAGTTGATCTGTGTTCTGACTTACAGGCCGGGAATGGTAGGGAGTCAGAGCCCCATGACTGTATCTTGTCCCTTGGCCTAGATTTCTCAGGGACCATTTTCTCCCACTTGTCTTTGCTAGAGTAGTAAAGAGATGGTACCTAGAAGACCATTTCACCTTGTGGTGCCCATAGCAGATATCATTAGCAGATCACAGCATGCTGTTCCATCCAGTCCCATGGTGGCCTCCGAATCCTCAGCAGAGAGCTACCATCAGTGATTATCAGTCAGTTAGCATGCAAGATTAAATGTTTTTGCTACTTCCGGTTCATGACGTAAACAGCAGGCAAAAAAACACCTGAAAAAAGTACAAGTAGTCAATCAGATACACCATATACTTAGTTCTTGAGCATTGTGTAGATGTAGTTTCTATATCAAGTCTAGCAAAATGTGACAGTGGCTCATAAGTCCTGGTGGTCTACTTAAAGTTGAACAATTATTTCTCAAAAGTTCAAGCAATGCAGTAGAGACATGGTCTCCACCTTTTAGGAATTCACATTGTGGGTGGTGAGACAGACGTTTCTGCAGATGGCTCAATAATAAACTCAATTATAAATGTTTTATATGCTACCAAAGGAGAGGGGATTTAAAGTATTTTCCTGATAAATTTAAAAATTTTTTATTTTAAAATAACACATGTCCATTGTTTTTTTTTTTAAAAAAAAAGTACAAATAAAAATCGAGTAGAAAATAGGGTAACATAAATGTTCCTCCCATTTTTACTCTAAGTTTCCAGATTCTCCTAGCAGCAACTGTTGTCAGTAATGATTTTGGGCCACATAGAGATTTCGATCGGGGTTTTTGAAGCTGAAAGAATATACCTTCTAGTCATGTTGAATTGGAGTTACTTTCATTAGCAGGAGTAACTGAAGCAGTAGAAATAGCCATGAACAGCAAGCAGAAGCCTTTGGATTTTCTTTGAAAGGTGTTTCAAACGGGGACCTGTCAGACCTGATCACAGAAATGTGTTGGAAATACAACAAAGGGGAAATAGAAGGAGGGTGTTGAGATTATCCAAGACAGTTTATTTAAGCCAATTGTATGTAAAATCACAGTTACAATAATTATATTGATAATTAAGCTTGCAATTATGAGCACTAACTTTGTGCCAGGCCCTGTGTTGAGTGCTTTGTATCCACTCTTTAATTTAGTTCTCCCAATGCACCTCCAGAATAGACATCATTACCTCCAGATGACAGGAAACCAAACACAACCAGTCAATAACGTATTCCTGATGAAATTAAGGTTTGTCTGCTCCCAGAGCTTATGCAAGCAAACTCTCTCACCACTGTGCCTTTCTTATTGAAGCCCATGCTTATATCCTTACTTGTTTTCACCACTCAGTGATCAATTTCTGCCCTTCTGACCTCTCAGAAATAGCTGACAAGATCTACAATCTGTACAATGGGTACACAAGTGGAAAGGAGCAGCAGATGGCCTACAACACCCTGATGGAGGTCTCAGCCTCGATGCTGTTCCGAGTGCAGCACCACTACAACTCTCACTATGAAAAATTTGGCGACTTCGTCTGGAGAAGTGAGGATGAGCTGGGGCCCAGGTATGAGCGTATTTGTGTGATTGAAAGGGCATATTCTTTTTGCTTCCAGTTGACTTTTCTAGACCCTTTCCCCATAGGCTGAGAATAGGCTTTATCAAGTAAATAAGGGTGATTATCACCTTAGTCGTGTCAAGGCTAAAAATAGAAAATGAGCAGGGAGAATGAAAGACTCTTGGAACTTTAGATTCCTGCACTCCTGGAATGTTTAATAGGGAAAGGGCATTGATGCTGTTTGCATTAATCATTCTCCTTGCTCATCTCCCACTTTGTTTTACAGATAGGAAACTTAGGCTCTTTGAAGGCCTGTGTCCTAACCAAGATCACGGAGGAGAACAGCAGCGGCGCCATGGTGCATAATCCAGGGCCTTTCTCAGTCTTCCATAAGAAGTCTGAGTTTTTCTACAGTAAATAGCTATGATTTTGACTAAAGTCCATTAGTGAACACGACTACATAAATTGATGAATTCAACATGTATGAAGGCTTTATTTTTGTCCTGCATGCCAGTCACTATGCCAGGAACCAGCAATGATTCAAACAGAACTAAGGCACAGTCACTATCATCTAAAGCTTCATAAAGCAGTATATGCAATGGTGGCTGCGTTGTATGTCTTGCATCTAGCAGCATTCATCCATTCAGCATATATTTAACAGCACCTGTTATGTGGTGGCTGCTGACAATGCAATGGTAAAAAGGTAGAAATGGTTGCTACCTATATATAACTTCCTGTTGCAGGTAGTTAAACAGGCAGTTATGTAGAGCAGGAATAATAAGTGTCATGATAGCAGAAGAACAGAACTCTTTGGGAACATACATGAGACATAGGCATCTGGTCTAGGTCACCCAATGAAGCTGCACTGGGGCTGAGAGCCTGAGGCCTAAAGTTTGAGTTGGGGTAAGGTGAGTGAGGGTTGCTGGGGAGAAGGATAGGTGTTTGGAGTAGAGAGACTACCTGACGGAATGCTCAGAAGAGAAAATATTACATGACAGTGGAAGTTTTCTTCTCAACTTTGGATCATTTGCCTACCACTTTTATGACTTTTGCCATCTCACCACCATATATATTTTATTTTGTATTTCTTTCTTAGATTCACTTCTTATTAAAAATGTATTTGAACAGAAAACACATTATCTTGTAAAGGAAAAACCAACACCATCTTCCCTTAATAGAAAATTAAACTTAGCCCTTCAATACAATGGACAAAATCAACAAAAGTGGAACAAGACAAAAAACGGAAAACAATGTTGTTCAATTCTAGCAGAGCCTGAGGCTGTCCCTTCAAAAGGGAGATTAGTTAGAGAAGTGTTAAAGACACAGCCCCAAACCAAGATTGTCTTTTCTTTTTTTGAGATGGAGTTTCGCTCTTGTTGCCCAGGCTGGAGAGCAATGGTGCTATCTTGGCTCACTACAACCTCCGCCTCTTGAGTTCAAGCGATTCTCCTGCCTTAGCCTTCCAAGTGGCTGGGATTATAGACACCCACCACCATGCCAGGCTAGTTTTAAAAATTTTTTTTTAGTGGAGAGAGGGTTTCACCAAGTTGGCCAGGCTGGTTTCGAACTCCTGACCTCAAGTGATCCGCCCATCTCAGCCTCCCAAAGTGCTTGGATTACAAGCATGAGCCACTGGCCGGCCCAATATTTTCTTTTTGAAGTAACCTGAAAGAGGGGAAGAGAATGCAAGAGCTAATCTAACCACTTTTGCAAACGTGATTCATTTTTGTTTAATATTGGGTCTGTGATCATCTTGAGTACCACCTAAAATCCTTTCCCTACCCTAGAAGAACTCAGCCTGCACTTTGGTAAACACTGTGTTTGGAGCAACTAAAGAATTTCCGTGTAGTTGCAACAAAGTGTGTGACAGCAGGAGTGGTAAGAGATAATAAGGGGGAGGTCAGTGGGAGCCAGATCCTGAATACTCTTTAAATTAGGTTAAGAAGTTGGTATTATCTCCTTAGGGTAATGGTAAGCTTTTCAAGTATTTTTCACAAAAAGGAATAATATTATCACACCATCAAAGGAGAAAGATCCCTCTGGCTTGATTATAGGGGTCAAGGTAAGAAAGCGGCAGTGAGGCTCTAGAGGCTGTTGTGATAGTAGTCCCAGGAACACAGCATAGCATTCTAGGCCAGGGTGGCATTGGTGCACTGGAGAGAATCGCATGACTTCCTGAAATACTTAGTGGGCAGCACTTCATGCTTTAAAAACTTCGAAATGACCATATAGGGTATTAATGCCATTTTTTGGATGATAAGGAAATTGAGGTCCCATGGGGCAAAATGAGCTGCCCAGAGTTGTGCAGAGTTTGACATGGAGGCCAGTTCTGCCTTGAGCTCTCACCTTGAGCCCTTAGAACATTTGCAATGGCCCTCCAAGAATTTTAGGCTCTCAGGGACAGAGATGAGAGCTTGGTCCAGGGATAAAAGGGATCTCACCCCAGGGCAAGGCCTTATCAGTTCTGTTGGGTCCTGGACTTTAACTTTCTCCCTTGCACATGAAAGGAAGGTTCTTTAGATAAAACCTAAAAGAGGGCGGGACTGGCAGGCTGAAGTGAAGAGCCCCAGATGAAAGCTGCTGTGTGAGTCTTCTCAGCTGCCATCTTGCCTATGGACAGAGGAAGGCATTCCTCTCTTTTGGGCTTTCCCAGAGGGCTCAGGGAGTTTGTGTGGAAGCTAAACCAGAGCTCCACTTCTGACTTTGTCTTTACAGCCTCCTGGAATCCTTTATGGGCCTCCAGGACATAAATCTTCTGGAAAGGCCGCCAGGCCGCCCACAAAAGATGGGCAATCCACTCAGTAATGGACTGTGATAACCTGCTAACCCCTAGTCAGGCAGTCACCAGCCACTGTCTGTGAACGTCCCCACCCTGTCACCCAGCTTCCTCCTCCTCTGGTCTTTCTAGTCTCCAGGAGGATATCTGAGATTGCTCCAACATCCCATACTGATTATGTCAGCAGGAATCAAGGAAGCTGCCTCCTAATCTATCCTGGTGCTGCTAATAAACTCACTGTGCAACCCTGGGCTCTGCCGCTTTCTGGCCTTCAGTCTCCTCACCTATAACATGATCAGGATGAACTAGAACAGTGTTATTTTTTTTTAACCAGTGGCTTTTTTTTTTTTTCCTAAATAAATCTTACATGGAATCACAGCCCACCTCCACAGAGAATTATCTAAAGTGTCTACCCATTTGCTCTGTCACACCCTCATGGTTTAACTATCGTTCCTGCACTTACTAGATTTAGAATCTTATATTGCTTGTATGTTTACTTACATATTATCTGTCTTCCCCACTACAATGTAAACTATGTGTAGTTAGTGATCCCTTATGTCGTATTCACATTTATAAGTAGGTGCTAAGTAATTAGTTGTTGAGTAATTGGGTAATGAGATAATTAAATGTGTGGACCAGATGACTAAAGATTTGTTCTGGTAGAAACTGGAGTGGGTGGCCTGGAGTCCCACCTGCTGGGTCTCCTCTTCTATGCCCCTCCACCCCACCCAATCCCAAGCATCCCTTATGTCTCTCCAAGCCCTCAAGAATCTTTAGATCACAGTTGGAAACAATTGAATTCCATGAACTCTGAGGTCTTCTAACATTCCAAGAAATGCAATGTCCTTGCAAATATTAAAAGACTTGAAGATATCTCACTTGATTGATTGATTGATTCATTCATTCATTTAATGTGCTAACTATGTGTCAGGCCATGTACTGGAGGCTAAAAATACAAGTGAAGATGACAGATCCTGCCTTTACAAGGTTCAGCATCTAATGAGGAAAAGATTGGTCAGCTGGCAATTGCAGTGGCATTTGGCATGTGAATGGACGAGCATTTTAGAGCAGTGCTTCTCAAACTTCAACGTGCCTGAGAATCACCTGGGGACTTGTTACAATCTAAATTGACTCAGTAGTCTGGGTTGGGCCTGAGATTCTGCATTTACTGAATTCCATGAACTCTGAGGTCTTTTAACATTCCAAAAAATGCAATGTAACAAGCTCTCATAGTGATGTTAATGTTGTTGGCCCCAAAAGCACACTTGGAGTGACCAGGTTCCAGATGCAGAAAGCTGGAGCAGCTAATCCAGACCTGGAGCTCAAGGAAGAATCCTTATGAAAGAAAGAACATTTCTAAGTTTAGAAACAGAATGAAGAAGGGTCCTCCAGGTGGAAGGGAGAGAGTCTTCTCATCAGAAGGAATTACCAATGCAAAGATGAGAGAAGGTTGGGTAAGAGAATATACTTCAGTTAAAAATATAAATCTTATTGGAGAAGAGAGTTCAAAGTGAAAGAGGAGAGTTCAAGGTGAAAAGGAAAAGCAAACAAACAAAAACAACAAGGCTGGATTGTTTAGCAAAGGACGGATCATGATGGCTCTTGTGAGTTCTGTTCACAAGTTTCTTCTTTCTCCCAGAAGCCATATAAATGTTTTAAACAGAGGAGCAATTTGGATAAATTTGCTCTGCCTTTCAAGGATTAGCAAGTGTGCAGAACATCACAGTGTAAATAAGAGATGGCAAGATGCTTCTCCAAAGCCAGGAGCCCAGGGATTCTGTCCTAGCCTTGTCACCTACTTGTTGTGTGACCTTGGACACAAGCCATCCCCATTCTGGACCTCGTTTGTAACATGAAAGGGCTGAACTCCAAAGTCTCTTCCAGCTGGGAAGCCAAGGAACCAGAAAACGCTGAAGGTCATAAAGACCAGAGAACAGACACATCGTTAGTATCATTTCACCTCCAGCCCTACACGTTTTGTTTTTCAGGGACCCATGTTGGCTAGAGTGATAAGAGGTTTTTCCAGGAGTACATTGAGGACTGATATCATAAGATGAGCTCTATTAGGATTCTCTTCGACTATGTAATCACTAAACCCCAAAATGTTTTCAAATCTTTCCTGTATCTGTAGTCATATGTGTCCCCATAAGATTTAGTGACAAAAGGACATCTCTTACCTCTGCCTAATAAATCTATCAGGCCAGTGTCCCCCAGAGCCTAGTTCTTATGATCACAGGTTACTGCAAACAGCTGCTCGAAGAAGACCTGCTGACACCCAGCTGTCCCCATCCATAAGGTTCCTATTAGGAGACTTGAAAAACCGAGCTCATAGGTGGCCACGGACCAGAATTTTCTCGGGTCAGAACGTCCTTGACCACTCTTGGGCTTCTCTATACTTTCAGTTACGTTTGAGCATATTGAGAGAGAGGAGACAGCAAGCTCTTGAGGACATCTTGCTTCCATGAAATTGATCTATCTGGACAAGGAATCATGTATTCATGATGTCAGCTCCTCTTGCCTCCATGGCAGGCATTAGGAACAGATTGCAGAAATCATCACAGGATCTTTCTCAACATGCCATGGGATTTGAAAAGAGTTACACATCCCCTGCTGTGTTCTTAGTGAAAACAAACAAGCCTGGGATGTCACTGTATATTCCTCCAAGATTGTGTTAGCTGCTTCTTTGGATATGTTGAATTACCTCTCGGAATTTTTAAGATAATGGGAACAAGAGCAGACTTAGGCTTCTAGGGTCATAATCTTGTAATATCAGAGGCACTTTTAACTTTTTTCTGTATATTTTGGCATTTCTAAAATCAGGACGGATTGTGCACAGTGGACGTGTACATTAAGCATTGTATTCCTTTTTTCTTGAATGGCTGTTATTAAAGCATTGGCATATCTTATAATTAAAGATATCTTCCATTCTACCTTCAATTAAGAACAAAATGCTAATACTAATACCAACTAACTATTACTAACAAAGAAATACTAACAAAACACACTGACTTTGGACGTTGAACAAGTGTCCCATGGATCTGTTTTCCCCACTGATAGTATATAGCAAGGTTAGTTATTGTCTTGAAGTTCCTATCAGTTCCAACTGAAATAGTTTTGGATCAGTTGAGACTCAGTCATTTCTGTCATCAAAGAACACATTTTTGAAAAAGTCTTATGATTTCTTCTGAGTGGATGAAAAGAAAAAGCAAATGCAAACATTTTCAGTGGTCACCTTACAAATCACATTTCAAACCTGGTGTTAAAGGTGTATAACCAGTGGCAGTATCTGAGCTTTTGACTTTCTGTTGGATAGGAGCAAGCTGAGGCTAAATTTGATGTAGGTTTATTTTGAAAGTAACCCTGATGAACTACTGGAAAGTCATAAAACCATGGCTTCATTGCACAAGTTCATCACATCAGCTTAAAAATATATGTGTATATATTCATATTTTAAAATGAAAATACCTTCATTTGATTTTGTTCTGAAATAATTCTTGTTCATTATATAAAATCCAAATGGTACAGAAATATATAAAATAATGAAAATTGTGTACCTCTCGGCCACATAATCCCAAACCTACCCCAGAGATTGCATTGTTAACAGTGTACATATGTATTTCCATATACAGATATGGAAATGCATGGAGATAGGGAAACAGATACAGGCTTAAGAATATGTTCATGTCTACAACCATAGCTCTATCATCTCTACTATGTTTAACAAATCCATGAACTATGTTCTAATATCTGCCTGTTTCTGTTTAATAATATGCCGTACAAGTTTTTCCCCGCAGATACATATGTCAATGTTTTATCTTTTTTAAGGGTCCTTTAGTCATGCAAATTTGTGACTGTATCACACATTAATCTGGTTTTGTATTAACAACCAACATATTTCTTACAATTTCTTTGTTATTATAAACAAATCCACATAAACCTTTTGCCCACTTGCCTGATTATTTCTTTAGGTCCACATGATACTTTTGTGCCATTTCATCCCTTTATTGACCCTTGCCGAAGAGTTGCTGTGTTTTGAAAGCTAAGGACTGAAAATTTTCTCACTTCAAGTCAGTTTGCATTTCCTTCCTTCCTTCCTTCCTTCCTTCCTTCCTTCCTTCCTTCCTTCCTTCCTTCCTTCCCTCCCTCTCTCCCTCCCTCCCCCTGTCCCCAAGACAAAGTCTTGCTCTGTCGCCCAGACTGGAGTGCAGTGGTGCAATCTCAGCCCACTGCAACCTCTGCCTCCCATGTTCACACGATTCTGTTGCCTCAGCCTCCCAAGTACCTGGGATTACAGGCACCCGCCACTACGCCTGGCCAATTTGTGTATTTTTAGTAGAGACAGGGTTTCACCGTGTTGGCCAGGCTGGTCTCAAACTCCTGACCACAAGTGATTCGCTCGCCTCAGCCTCCCAAAGTGCTGGGATTACAGGTGTGAGACACCGCACCCGGCAGTTTGCATTTATTAATTCGTTATTCTTGCATAGTAAAGAGCTGGACACCAGAGGAGACCTACACTGTCCAAGAAGCAGGTGGGAAATATTAGTTGAGCATCTATTATTGGCCCAGTTATTTATATTTCATTTAATCTCCTGAACAATAGATTTTGAAGATTAAGCAACAGAGAATCATGTGGAGTTATGTAAACTGTCCATAGTTGCAAGGTCTAAACTCTAAGTGTTGGAGTCTGAATTTAGAATATTGTCTTCTGATATTCAACTGGTGTGCTGTGAAACCACATCGCATCCCAAGATATGTGCACAACTAAGAAAAAATGTGATATGTATCTCCACAAATAAATAAAATGCTTCAGCAGCAAATGGGAAAACATGACTTATGATAGCTGAGAAGATCTGGAAGGCTTCCTGAAGATGAAATTTCAGTGTGACTTTGAGTCATGAATAGAGCCTCAGCAAAAGTGGTCCTCTCAGCTCAGGAATTCAGTGCTTGGCAATTGTGTCACAGCAAATTTTGCTGTGAAGTGAGTGGTCATCAGATGATATTTCTCTGTGGATCAAGGCTCTCATGCCTTTTAGATTAAAAACAAATAAACAACAATGACAAACACCTGTTAGGACTCCCACTGTAGCACACCCCTTTCTAAAACAGAATTGATTTAATCACCTCCAGTGATGGGGAACCCACTGCCACATGGAATAACCCATTCTAAATTTAGAGGACTTTAGCTTTACATTTTTTATTATTTTGAGCCAAATGTGTCTTCTGGTAGTTTTAGGGTGGCTGTGTCATATGCTTTGGTGCCTTACAGCAGAGGATTGAAACCTCGCCCTATCCTCCTGTCACCCTGGTCAGATCAATGACTGGCTTGAAGCTCTTTTTTATCACCTGTAGACTCTAAAATTGTGTTGAGGATTAGATGTAGAATAATGTTGCATAGGTACACTTTCTGGCACATAGTGGGTGCTCAATAAATTATAGTCATTATCATCCCTGACCCTCAGATTGTTGCCCATTTGTCTTTTGTTGCTACAACAATGTAACTAATGGCCTAAATCTCCTCTTCCATGGGCACTCTCCATTCCTGCTTTCAGCTCAGCAGGCTTGCTTTTGAGACACCCCTCAGCATCATGATCTGGCTGCAGTTTACATGTGTCCCTCTTACCAGAAGTATCGGAGGTTCTCCAGATGGAGCCTGATGAGGACACCATGAATAAAGCCATTACTTCCCTTAACCTCTGTTCTCTCCACTTCTGAAGGTTATGTTCCCATTTTTGTGCAACCACATCATGTCCTCAATTCTTATTAAACTTGGGGTCAGCTAACTCAGAGACACTTAAGCTCAACTCCAGAAGGCAGGGAGGAGGGAGGGAGGCGAATGGAAATGTTTTCTTCCTGCCTGTCTTCTTTTTTTCCATTTCAGGGCCCCCTTAGAAATTGGGTCTCTGTCCTGTCTGATTAGTGAGTCAACAGCTGACTGGGGAATGCTGCTGGGAATAGAATTGTTCCCAGAAAAGTGGCATTTGGGCCCAGCCCCTGACTCTTTCACAAGCGATTCCTATCTCAGTCTCACCTGCTGATAAAACAATAAATTAGTATGTGGTGGCCCTCCCTCACCTCTTGCTTCCTATCCCAGTGGGTCCTATCTCCAATGAGGAAGATTTCATTTCTGGTATTTGAGAAAAGTGGTCACTCTGACCTATGATTTCCCCTCCAGGGAAAACTTGAAGCACGCCTGGCCTTTTGATTTATGGATCTCTATTGACTACAATTTATTAGACAACATTTTTGCCTTTGGTCTCTCTCACTCCCACTCTTCCTTCTCCTTCCCAGCCTTTGAGCAACTGAAACCCTTCTCTCCATGGCTTCACTTTCTGAATTCTTCTTTGTTTTCTTTTTTTTTTTTTTTTTTTTGAGACGGAGTCTCCCTCTGTCGCCCAGGCTGGAGTGCAGTGGCCAGATCTCAACTCACTGCAAGCTCCGCCTCCCGGGTTTAGGCCATTCTCCTGCCTCAGCCCGAGTAGCTGGGACTACAGGCGCCCGCCACCTCGCCCAGCTAGTTTTTTTGTATTTTTTAGTAGAGATGGGGTTTCACCGTGTTAGCCAGGATGGTCTCGATCTCGTGACCTCGTGATCCGCCCATCTCAGCCTCCCGAAGTGCTGGGATTACAGGCTAGAGCCACCGCGCCAGGCCTCTTCTTTGTTTTCTAAATGCAAACATTGGTTCAGTGCCTGTTATGTACAAAGTCTTGTGCTAGATGCCTGTAGCCATCATTTCATTTCAACCTAACAACAGCCCTACAAAATAAATATTTCTATTTTCATTTATACAAGAGAAAACTGAGGCTTAGGAAGGTGAAGTGACTTGCCCTTATGGGCTCTAAAGCCTGTGTCCTTTTCACTGTAATATTCTGCTTTCAATCATTGCTAACATTTACTTAGAGCTAAGCAAATTGTCCATAGTATCTCATCCTCCCAACAAAATTGTTATTCTCATTTTATGGATGCTACAACTAAGAGTTAGTGGCATTGAAGAATTTGCTCACAAACCACGTAGCTGTAATTTATAGAGTTGGGATTTAAATCTGGGATTCCAGAGCCAACACTTCATCTTGACTCTGGAATCAGGAACCCTAGTTCTAGCTTTGCCTTTGTTACTAACTCAAGGTGTTCCTTAAAGGCAAAATCATTTTCTCACTCCAAATATGTTTTCCTAATCCATGCAAAAGGAGGCTTTGTCTGTTCCTTTGGAAGAAGGGCATTTGGGCATGTTGGAAGAATTGTGTTTTCCAACATCATTTTCTATTTATATTTATCGCTTACTTCTGTGACTGTCTAATCAGAAAATGTCTCTCCATTGCCCAGAATAAAATCCAAATACTACATCATGACTTGGAAGAGTCTGCCTGGTCTGATCCCTGCCAAGCTCACTGGTCTCCCACCTATTCTTTGCACTGGTTATTTCAAACAACTAGTGGTTTATGTTCTCTCCAGTCTAAGTTGGGATGGGCAATTTCCTCTGCCTTCTCATCTACCTGAAAATGCTGTTTCATTATTGAAGACCTAGCTCAGGTGTGATATCCTCTTGAGAGACTACTGTGAGTCTCCAAACTGAGGATTGATGTCCATCTTTTATATTCCCAGAACAGCATGCTTAGTGTTCCTCAGCCTAGTGCTCTGCCCCCGAATTAGAGGCTGTTAATATTTCTGTCTGCCTGTCTCTTGTCACTGACTTATAAAGATACCCAAGGCTTAAACTAGTTAATATCAGTCACAGGGCCTGGTACACAAAATACACCTAATGATAGATAATAATGATGATGGCCATGAGAGTGATGGTGGTGGTAGTAATGATAATGGTGATGATACTTTCTAGCATGCATCAGGTGCTACTTTGTGCCAAGTAATTTTCTAAGAGTTTGACATGTACTGACTTAACCCTCACTATAACTTTATGAGGTGAGCCATCTGCTGTTCCCTTTGCATAGATGAGCAAACCAAGAAAAGAAGCTTTTTTTACCAGTATAGAGAAAAATCAAACCAACACCTGTAAGTACAACAATGGGAAACAGTTAACACCTCACTGTGCACTCCACTTGGTTACTTTTTTTTTTTTTTTTTGATAGAGTTTTGCTCTTGTTGCCCAGGCTGGAGTGCAATGGTACGATCTCGGCTCACTGCAACCTCCGCCTCTTGGGTTCAAGCAATTCTCCAGCTTCAGCTTCCCGAGTAGCTGGGATTACAGGCATATACCACAAGACCCAGGATTTTTGTATTTTTAGTAGAGACAGGATTTTACCATGTTGGCCAGGCTGGTATCAAACTCCTGACCTCAGGTGATCCACCCACGTCATCCTCCCAAAGTTTTGGGATTACAGGCATGAGCCACCACTCCCAGCCTCCACTTGGTTTAATTCTGTTTTGCCTCCTTCCACTCAGTTCTCCTCAAACAACCAGAAGTATTTTTAAACAATTCAGCTCCAAACCTGTTACTTTGCTTCTTGAAATATTTCGATAAGTCTCCCACTTACTCTCAAGACAATAATCATAGTTAACATTTATTGACAGTTTATTATGTGTTTGTTAATTTTTTATTTTAAAAATAACACTTTGGTAGATACAGTTATTATTTTCATTTTGTGGGTAAGGTAAGAAAACTGTGGGACAAGTGGTAAAGCAGTTCACTCAGTATCGCACAGAGTGAGTGGCTGAGCTGGGATTTGAACCTGAGCAGTCGGTGTTCTGGAGCCTGTGGATGTATCATTACTCCATACAACCACTGTCCTAGCTGCTAGGCTCCAGCAGCCTGACTCTGGCTCCTTCCAGTTTTCCCTGTGTCCCTACTTGTATACTGTATTGCAGCCATAGATTCTCAGAACATCTATACATCTCTTATCTTTGTACTTTTACCTGTACTTTTTTTTTTTTTTTTTTTTTTTTTTTTGAGGTGGAGTTTTGCTCTTGTTGCCCAGGCTGGAGTAGAGTGGCACAATCTTTGTTCACTGTAACCTCCGCCTTATGGTTTCAAACAATTCTCCTGCCTCAGCCTCCTGAGTAGCTGGGATTACAGGTGCCCACCACCACGCCCAGCTAATTTTTGTATTTTTAATAGAGACAGAGTTTCACCATGTTGGCCAGGCTGCTGTCAAACTTCTGACCTTGTGATCCACCCGCCTTGGCCTCCTAAAGTGCTGGGATTACAGGCGTGAGCCACCGTGCCCAGCCGCCTTTTACTCTTCTTTATCTAACTCCTATTCCTTTAGGAGACTGAACACATGTTTCACACATAATAGGAAGTCTTCTTGGACATCCTTGATCCTACTTAAGTACCTTCCTCTGTTTTCACACAGCTCTCGTGACTTCTTTTATAATTGCTTTTGTCACTCGTATTATCATCTCCATTTGTCCATCTTTTCTACCAGAAGTTCTGCCACATAATAAATGCTCAGTAAATCAGCAAGAAATGACTTTATCTCCTTCAACTTCACAACAGTTTCGTTTTTCAAATGAAGAAATAGATTTAGAGATGTTAAGTAAATGTCCCCAGGACACAGAATTATTAAAGAATGAAGCAAGAACTCAAGTGAGAAGGGATGGAAAAGAAACTCCTCAGGCTCCTCTTGGGGGGGCACTTGCCCAAGGGGAAAGAGGACTGTGGCTTGAGTGTGATTATGAAGTGATGAATTCTTGGCACCTCAGAAAATATTCCACCCAAGTGGTGAACTATACAAAGAGGACTTTTTGAAAGGCACCTCATAAATTGTGCCCACAAAATGTACACACATAAGCCCCGTCCTTTTTCAGCTGCTATGCAGGTGCCTAACACAGTCTCCCATTTGTGGGGTCTGTTGTTGTAAAACTCCTTCCCTCCTGTGGTATCAGAGGGGCATGGAGAGGACAGCAAGAGAGAGAACTTCTCATGTAGCCTCCCAGGGTGCCTGGGCATCTTGAAGATGCTGGAACATAGAGAAAAGTGGTTTCCACATGGAGACAAGACAGCTTTGCACTGAAGCTGACTTGTAATGTGACCTGGGATAAAGACATTCTGTTCCTTCTCTAAGCCTCAGTTTCCACATTTTTAATGAAAGTGGGTCAGACTAGGTCAGTGGTTCTCAACTTGGGTGATATTGCCCCCAGAGTATATTTGGCAATGACTAAAGACAGTTTCACTGGGGCAAGGGTGCTATTGAAAATTCTTCAATGTCTAAAGAATTTTGACAATTCACGATTGGGGCAAGGGTACTATTGGTGGTAGGTGGAGCCCTGGGATGCTGCTAAATGTCCTATAGGATTGTTCCCACAACAAAAAAAAATCTAGCCCAGAATGTCGATAGTGCCACCTTTGAAAAACCCTGGACTAGGTGATTGCAACAATCCTTCCTGGCTTTATTTGTCTATGCAGCCATCAGATTTCTCCCAGCAGCACCCTATAGGGCTCTAGATAAGTTCTTAAGGTTATCCTCCATAGTACAGAATGATTCTTGGTAAGGCTAGTCTTTAGCGTAACCTTGATCCTGAGGGCTCATTCCAGCAATCCTTTATAAGAGTAGCTATCATTTATTAGAAGCTTACTCTGAGCTCTATATCAGGCATTAGGCATTTCTCATACTCAACTTGAGAATAAGACCATCATCATTTTTTTAAAGATGGAAAAAAATGAGACACAGAAAAGTTCTGATTTGGGGACATATATATATTTGATGAAAGGGAATCACAAAGGGCAAGATTTCAAAGTTTCCAGACTGGGAGAAAAGAGTGTGAAAGAGTTCATGAAATGAGAACACAGACAGTTAGAAAGGGACTGTGGGTGGTCAGGCCTAGATTTAGATTATTTCCAACTCCAGTGGCCAACTTGATGTTTGCCTTGGTCAAGTAGTGTCACTATTCTGAGCCTTGCTTGAGCTCCTCACCCATTAAAAGGGGGTAGACAATACATTCAGGATAGTTATAAAGGCTAAATAAAAAATTTAAAATATATGTAAAGTGCATACCCAGTGTCTAGCATATGGTGTCAATAACTTTTAGTTGTTCTTGTTGCTTTTTAATCATTATAATAATATCTATTTGATCAGAGTCCAAGGCTGGTCACTTTCAAACTCCTAGGGCTCCCATATCCTAGAAGTAAAAATATTAGGTTAAAGGCTATGACTCTTGTTCATTTTTTTTTAACACATTGCACAATTGAAGAAGACAGGTTCTGGGGTAATTTTTGAGTGAGTGTTTGAAGTTCCACACTCCGATCCGGAATAGATAGGAAATGGTTGGGAGAAGAATTTCTCATTTGTTTGTTGACATTTACTCACTACCTCAAAGGCCTAACTCTTGATCTGAGCTTCTTTAATCATGGCTGTCTCATCCTACCTTTCAGGAAGGCCCATCTGATTCTACGGCGGCTGGAGAGGGTGAGTAGCCACTGCTCCAGCCTCCTGCGGAGTGCCTACATCCAGAGCCGTGTGGAAACGGTGCCCTATCTTTTCTGCCGCAGCGAGGAGGTCCGGCCTGCAGGCATGGTGTGGTACAGCATCCTCAAGGACACCAAAATCACGTGTGAGGAGAAGATGGTGTCAATGGCCCGGAACACGTACGGGGAGTCCAAGGGCCGGTGAGGGAGGGTATTGCCCTCCGTGAGCACAGAGACTCTCCATGGGAGGGGGAGCAGTATTCTCCTGGATCCTGGGGCCTGGGTGGGCTGGGGGACAGCTGAGGATGGGCCTAGCAGATGAAACTTGCCAGCAAGGCCAAAGCAAATAGTTTCTCCTGTGAATAGTGGACAGAGACCTTTGAATTATTCATTTTTCTCTATCTTTTATTTTTTCAAAGATATTATTTGACTCTATCAAAAGTCTCTCCTTTTTAAACCTTTTCTTATGGATGGCTGTCAATCCTGAGGCAGAAGTTTTCAGGTGGAGACCAAGCGGCCTTTGCTCTTCTTCCTCCTTCCTGCCACACTCTGCTTTCTTCCTGCCATGGACCCCTGGAGGAGACCTATGGAGGGACAGTTTTGACCTGACCCCTAGAGGACACAGTTTTGACCTCTTCAGCACCAGGAAGGAAGCTCTGAGGATGGTTGCAGTGAGGAAGCATGGGTCTTTAAGGACTTCTCTCTCTTTTTTGCTGGACATTATTGAGTTTGTGGGACCCTGCCTCTTCCTGCTACCTGTGAGTCTGCCCAGAGTCCCCTGCAGGCCTGTCCATGCATTAAAAATTCCTATTGTCTCTCTTTCTGCTTGGGTAGTATTTCTTACCAAAGGAATGTTCTTGAGAGACCTCTGTTTATTCACTTATTGAGTATCTACACTGTGCCAGTCACAGAGCATATGCAACTAAAGACAGAGAAGCTTCCTTCCCTCAGGGACCTTATGGCCCAGTGGAAATTATAGAGAAGGAGTCTGATCATTTCAAGCTGTGCTAGAGGAAGAATGGAGGTTCTCTGCATTCACTGTTGGAGCATGAGACACACTGGAGGGCTCCTGAAATGCTTCCTTGAAAAAGTGATACCTAAACCCAAAGGATGAGGAGAAATAAGCCAGACAGAGAGATGAAAAAGAAGGGATTTGCTTGCCAGGCACGGTGGATCGTGTCTGTAATCCCAGCGCTTTGGGAGGCCAGGGCAGGTCGATCACTTGAGGCCAGGAGTTTGAGACCAGCCTGGCCAATATGGCAAAACCCCATCTCTACTAAAAATACAAAAAATAAAAAATAGCATGGTGGCATGCGCCTATAATCAATCCCAGCTACTTGGAAGGCCAAGGCACGAGACTTGCTTGAACCTGGGAGGTGGAGGTTGCAGTGAACCGACATGGTGCCACTGGACTCCAGCCTAGTTGACAACTTAAAAAAAAAAAAAAAAAAAAGATGGGATTTGCTCCAGCAAGAGGGGATATGAACAAAAGCCCAGAGACAAGAGAGAGTACACCTCTTTCAAGGACTGAAAACTTTCCTTAAGAGTAGGGATCAAAGTAACAAGTGTCAAAAGGTGAGGCTGGGAGCTTGGCAAGGTGAGGCTGGGACCTTGGCAAGGCATTGGAAGCTTTGGAAAAGAAGCTTGACACTGTTTTGGAGCATCCATGACTATTTATATAACTAAAATAGTCAACTTGCTCTTTAAGAAAATCATTCTCACTACAGGGTGAAGAATGGATTGGAGAAGGCCCTAAAGAGAGGGGTACCATTGTCATTTTCCATGAAGGAGGTGATGGTAGCTTAGGGGGAGACATTCCAACATTAGAATCTCCCTTTATGTATCTATTTTTGAAACAGCTTTATTGAGGTGTAATTGAAATCTCCTTTTAAATGATAATTGCGCTGCTTCCGGTATACCCTTCCCTGGGAGGGTAATGAGTACAAAGAGGTGTTATAAATTCTTAACACCTTTGTATTAGCTCAAATAGGCTACCTAGCTTGAGCAGATGGGATGTAGGTCAGGTATATCATAATGCAAAGATGACACCTGTGAAGAGAAGAGAGTATAGCACTGTGGGGTTTCACAAGAGGAAAAGATACTGATTATCAATAAAAGAGAAGCCATTCCAAATATGCCTATCCTCATTTGTATAGTGGTGAGTAAAAAAGAAAAAACAATGGCTACTTCACTTCTCAATTTGGCGAATGTTGATGAGATTGACAATCCCCTTCCCGATAACCTACATACTGAGGACATTTTTGCCCCCAGGACTCAGATTCATATGGGGAAATAGGTAACACAAAAGCAAACAAGGCAGAAAGGGATTCTTCCAACCTTGGTGCCTGGGAAGCTTCTCAACCTCTCACAGTCTAAGCTCTAAGGCACTTTTTCAGGAAGTTTACTATTATTGGGTTTATGTTTCTCTAAGTATACAGGTGGAGCTTCTAAATGCCTCTTGTGTATACCACTTCCTGGGTATACATGGGCCTTCAGAGAGCTATCAGTTTGCTGGGCCTGGGTCCCAGGTTTTCGGAGAGCTATCCAGTTGCTGTAGCTTTCCATTGTCTTGACCCAACCTGAAGAACAATTTAGCTCAACGGTTGCAGAAAATTACAACACTCAGTGTGCTGGTGTGGTGGTCTGAGCCTGATTTAGCTTGAGTCTGACAACACTGCTGTTCACCAGCTATTGCCCTTAAGGGAGGAACTTGACCTCAGGTTTCTTATCAACAAAGTGGAGTCAATGCTGGTCCCACCTCAAGGGGTTGTTTCCCAGCTTGAATGAGAAAGGAGTTAATATGCATCCAATGGAGTATATAGTGTTTTTGTTTATTTTTTTCTTTTTTCTCCTGACAGAGACAATATGCATAATACTATGAATCTTGGGCAGATATCTAGGAAAATCTGGGTGGGAAAGGCCTAGATAATTCTGATTAAAAGAAAGAATTAATGATTAACAGCTCTGTCAGCTATGTGAATTGTAACTAGTGTCAAAAACCTAACTCAAAGAGAAGTGGTCACCATGGTGGAATTTAATGCAATAACAAGACCCCCAAAGAGAAGTGTGTGGTTAAAAAAAAGAAATATTCTTGACGCGTAAATGAAGCTGGGAGGTATGGTGCCCTGGCATCTGCATGACCAGATTGATCCATACGCTGCCATGGAACTTGCCAGGGAAGCTCATGTCACAATATGCTGGCAAGGATGAGACTTCTTGTGTAGTCTTCACCGCCATATAAAGAAGTTGTGAACACACAAAGGTGTGTGTTAGGGGTGCATAGGAAATCACCCCTAAATGACCTCATCCTTCTGGATGGTAAAGAAATATCTTCTCTCAGCAGACTTTGTGATAAAGTGTGCCCTACAGACAAATGCTGGTAACTACCATTTAAGGAATCCTCATCATACGGATGGCTCTACATACTTATCTCATTTAACCATGGGCAAAACAGTCATGTGCTGTTGTGGTGATCATTTTACAATTCAAGAAACTCAGGTTTAGGCAGACTGAATAACCTGCCCCAAATCCTGTAGATAGTAAGTGATGGTATTGAGATACTGAGATCTAAACTTGAGCAGACTAAGTAATTCCAAATGATGGGCACTATGTAAGCACGCTACCTGCTAGGGCTACTAAGTGCAGTACCTCCCTTCTCCATCTTAAGTCAAAAACTAAGTCTAACTTCCAACCAATACCTGAGTACTGATTTCCAGGTTTGGGGTACTAACATGAACAGGATCTAGCTCCTGCCCTTAAGGAACTCCCAGAATTTAGCTAACTAAATACAGTGTGATAAAATCAGACACTCTGGAGTCAAGCCAATCTGGGTTTAAATATTGGCTGTGCAATTTACAGTGAGGCAGGGCTAACCCTTAAGAGAAATTTAGGAGGCAAACTCAACAAATATTGCTAACTAATAAGCTCAGGTTAGCTGGCATTTACTTAACCTCTCTAAGCCTTACTTTTCTCATCTGTGAAAGGGATAAATATACTACTTCAAAGACTGTTGGGAAGATTAAATTAGATGATGTATATAAAGCCATTGGGTACTTGAAAACAAAAGTTCTTAATAAATAGTTATTATAGTGACTTTTTTTTAAGAGACAGGATCCCACTCTGTCACCCTAGCTAGAGTGCAGTGCAGTGGTACTAACACAGTTCGTTGCAGCCTCAACCTCCCAGACTCAAGCAATCCTCCCACCTTAGTCCCCCAAGTAGCTGAGACTACAGACGCACACCACCACACCCAGCTAATTTTTGTAATTTTTTTGTATTGTAATTTTTCTTTATCCTGCTCAACCTTGTCTCGAACTCCTGAACTCAGGCAATTCTCCCAACTCGGCCTCCCAAAGTGCTGGGATTATAGGCATGAGCCACTGTGCCAGTCCTAAAATGACTTCTTTACATGAGAAAGGGTGGGTGCAATGGACTCTGCCATTGGAAGGCAAGTCATCATCAGGAAAACCTTCATAGTCAAGGGTTTATAAGAGTTCAGTAAGTAGAGTAGGAGAAAAAGGGCATGAGGGACAGAGAGACAAGCATATTGATGAAAAAGTGTGCCATATTTGAGGGATGGTGAACAAGTGGTGTGGTCAGAGAGATGGGGGATGTGTTTGGAGAAGCTGTCAGAGCCAGACCGCATTGACCATTGGAAGGCACTGGACTGAAAGTAGAGGTGTGACATGGGCATATAAGCATTTTCAAAAGCCCCTTCGGGGTGCAAAGTAGGACAGTGGGGAGGAGAGAGTGAGCGGCAAGGAGACTAGATAGGAGACTATAGGTATTGTTTAGGAGGAAGATGAGGAAGCTTGAGCTAGGGCCATTGCAGTGATGAGGCTGGATCTGAGAGGTGTCAAGGAAGTTGACTCAGTAGGATTCGCTAACCAAAGCCTGATGACTTGGGTTTTATCTTTCCCCACTGCTGACTGAGTGTTACACTGGGCAGAACTAGCTGGGGCATGAAGTGAATCATGAATCACATGGGTTCAACGGACAGTGTGCATGGATGAGGCATGATTTACATCATGCAGAAACAGTCATTGGGACATCAGAGAGCTGAGAATATAATTTAGCTTTATGTGAAAACCATTCATGGCCCTGAGTGTAATTATGCACAAATGTGCTATGACTTTCAAATGCAGGTGTGGGAACCATAGCAAAGGGCTTACGTAAGTAGTGTAGAATTTTGTGGAAGTGTAAAATACTGGACTTATAGAAATAGTGCTGAGTTCTCTCCTTCTCCTCCTTTCCCTCCTCTTCCTCCTCATCTTCACTATCCTCATCCTCATCACCATCATCATTTAATTCATTGCTTACCATAAGACATTCTTTACATAAATATCATTTCATATACTTCTAACAACTCCGTGATGTATAAATTATCATTTTTTTCAAAGATATGAGAAATGAATCTGAAGGAATTTAAGAAACTTTCTGGTCTCAGGCTGCTAGTATGTGGCAGAACCAGATTTCAATCCAGATCTCACTGGACTCCAGAATTTTAACTACTATACTCTGTTGTCTCCTCAGGTAGAGACCTCTGGTCTAGTCTTGCTCCTGAAGTAGAGCTGCTATGTGACCTTGAGCAAGCCGTTCACCTCTGTGGGCCCTGGGTTCTCCATGTACCCCCACTACACTAGGGGAGATCTGTGTGTCACGGATGTGAAAGATTATATCAGATGATGACTCAGGTACAAAGAGCACTTTTAATCTCTCTTTTATCTTCGCTACCTCCCTTTGAGATTGACAACAGCAGGATGACTGTCTCTGGCCAGTCTAGAGAGGGTCACAGTCTCAACCAGGTTGCCGCAGAGCAAGGAGACCTGGAGTTCCCTAACACTCAGCTTCTTCTGCAACACCACATTCCCAGACAACTCTACTGCCCCAGAGTCAACCTGAGTCCCTGTCCTGGCCACACAAACCATGGGATGCTGATGGTTCAGTAGCCCTGGGCAGGTGACAGCCTGTTCATGCCTTGGTTTATCTCTCTGCTACTTAAAGGAAATAGTCCTCCATAAGGTTTTTCTCAGGATTAAATGGGTCAGTTTACATTAGATACTTACAACAGCACCTGGCATGTGACAGGCAGTTTACACATGTTGATTGTTGTCATTTGTGAACTCAACTCCCCACTCTCCAGACACACAAAAGTCTCAAAAATGCCTTTTGCTCATCCCCTCTCATCACTTGCAGGTGGGAGTGGAGTTCCAGCGTGGGCAGATCCGCCCTAAATGTCATACACTGGCTTCCTGAGGCCTTCTGCCTTCTCCCAGAAGAGTTGATAACTCTTCTCCGAGGTCTCACAGTGGGGACTCCCTACTTTCATTTTAGCCCTTTCCTCACTCAATGTCATTCTTCTCCAAAGGACTATGAGCAACACAAGGGCATGGTCTGGTTAGAATTCCTTCTGAACCCTGGAGCCTTGCCCTGGACCTAGCCCATAGCTAGCACCCATTGAATTTGAGCCTGATCCCTCGAATGAGGAAATCCTGAAGGAAGATCCCTCAGCAGCACTGTGAATGTCCAGGATCCCTCAAGAACAGTGGTCCTTCCAATTTGCACTGTCAATGCAGCCTACAAGGGGCCTGGAGAGAAGGCCACAGCCAAACAAAACCCAAGGGCTTTGTGTGGGGGTATGCTTTTTAATTGGCCTCTGCCCATAAAACTGCCAGACCCTGAAAGGCGTTCACTGTCTGTCTCCCTTTGGAAACTTTGCTCCAAGTGTTTGTACATGTTATAGCCAAAGCCAAGCTGTTCTGTTTTCCTGTTTTACAAGAGTTGGCAGCAGGGGAGTGCAAGGGGCTACAGGTGTGCTCTGCTGGACAGGGAGGCATGTATGCCTCTGTGTGTATGTGTATGTGTGTTTGTGTGTTTGTGTGTGTGTGTGTGTGTGTGTGTGTGAGAAAGGGAAACTGGGGAGGTTGTCAGTTTAGATAGTCACAAGCACCCCAAATGGGTAATTCAGAATTCAGATTCTGGACCCAGCCCTGACACTAACAGGCTGCTGGACTCTAGTTTCTCCCTAGTCTTGCCCTCAGGGTCTCTTCATAAACAGGTTAGCCAGACAAGAAATTTACTGAAGAATCCTTCAGCTTTACTAATTGTTTTTTCAATCTCTTAGGGCCTGCAACTGGAAAAGAAGAGGGTAAACAATTCTGTGTATTTGTAGAGGAGGAGGATGTTTACAGAGCAAACTCCTGGAGCAGACGTGTTACTTATTCTAGGAAAATTGCTCTGACCATAGCCCCAAATTCAGGACAGGAGTTCCGCCTTTCAGTTCTCATAATCCCCACATATCTGTGACGTTGCTACTTAACCCATTGGGTTTTAATTATGCCTTTAGATATTTGTTTTCCCCTAATATATCTGAGCTCCTGGATAGAGCCGTGTTTTATGTCTCCAGGGCCCATAGGTTAAATCATACATTAGATACTAAAGAAATGTGTGCTCATACTGCTCCATGCAGTTTCAAAGTCATTTTTACTTAAGTCTTCTGGAATGGGGCTCATGATCTACCCTTTGTAGTTGAGGAAATAGAGGTTGATATATGAGTTTGTGTTCATGCAGGATCTTTAAGCCTGAGTAGACCGTGGGCTTCTTTCTTCTGAGTCCCAGACCAATTCATTTTGGAGTCTACCAGAACGTTCATTCATGAATTTGCTAAGGAGCCACTGAAGGACTAAAGAGATGGTGGGTATAGGAACTAGAAAAGTCTAATCAAATGTAAGGCCTTAGCGCTCTCCTCCTTGGTCAGAGAGGCTGATCTCTTGGGGATTTGGATTAGAAGGACAAATTTCAGTAACGACCAGAGCAGCAATTGCCCTTTGTTGAACACTCCATGGCCAGGGTCTGTGCTAAGCATGTTGGTTGAAGTATCTCATTTAGTTGTCAGACATACACCATATTGTAGCTGTCAACACTCCCATTTTACAGAACAAGTATTGAGGCTCAGGGAATTTAGGTGATTTACCTGGAGCCATGCCATTAGGAAGAAGCCAGGGTGCAGTTCTTGCCTAAAACATGGTCACTCTACAACATTCTCATAACTCCTCCAGAGGCCAGTGCTCCCATTTTATAAATATGGAGACTGAGGGCCAGAAATGAAAAAGTACCCATTCAAGATCATAAAGGTGCCAGAACCAAGAGTAGAGTGTTTTTTGGTTTTATTTCCAATGCATTCCTGACCCCATGGTAACCCCAGGTCCATCTGCTTTTCTGACCTCTGGGCAAGTAGAGAATAATAGGGGGAAAACTTTACCTCTTCTCAGAAATCAAGGCAAATGCCAAGTGGGTTAGCCTCCCCAGGCAGTTCTGTAGCACAAATACCAGCCTATTTGCTGCAGTTCACTAGGTTTTATGATCAGGGATGACGTAGTTTCTTCACTCACTTGCAATCTATTCAACTCCACAGTCAACGAACAGCCTTCCTGGGGCAGAACAAGAGGCAAGTCTTAGAGGAGCTGTCTGCAAAGATCATCAAGGCTGGCCTTTTTTTTTTTTATCAGAAAATAAAAGCATGACTCATTGACTGTGTAGCCCTAGGCAAATTTCTTTCCTTCTTTGGATCTTGATCTTCCATGCAATATAATTTGGGGAACTGGGTTCAAATATCCAGATGACTTGGGAGCTTGGGGAAAAATACAGATTCCTGGGCCACATTCGTTGAGATTCCAATTATGTCTTGGGACTCTGTGTTTTTGCAACTTTCCCAGGATGGCTTTGATACATGCCATATTTGGGAATCACAAACATGGATGATTCCCAAGAGCCTTTCCAACCAGAGCACACAGAGTCTGTCCATTTACATGGAAGATGCACCAAGGCCCAGTCCCCATCTTCAGATGTTGCAATAGTAAGTATGCAGCTGAAGGAATGCACCCCTTTGTTGGAGTTCAAGAGAATAGAGTTAAGACAAAAGATTTGCTTAGGGAGTGTTCATATAAAGGGCTGCTTTTTGGGGAGGGGAGGATAATATGATGAGCTTTCTATCACTAGAGAGTTACAGGTTGAGAGGCAACCAAGATGAGATGCAGGTCCCTGTTACAGGGAACAAAACACCTTCATAAGGAATTGTTAAGGGAGGGAGAAATTCTGAAGAATAAATATTAATCTCTGGAGTCAGACAAATTGAGTTCAACTCTCAGCCTCCTCAAACATAGAAACTTAGCAGACTTGGAGCTCCATTTATTCCCCCCCCCCCAAAAAAAAAAAGGAATCACCAGATGTGTCTACCTCACTCAGACCTTGTAAGGAAGACACTATAAATAAATCAGAAAGGGCCTGGCATAGAATGTGACACACAGTAAGTGCTGCATAAAGGTTTGTGGTTTGCTTTGCTTTTTCTTTTCTTTTCTTTTCTTTTTTTTTTTTTTCTCTTATTCATTCCTTTGGCATCACTATTAGTTCCCACAAAACCTAAATCTAAATTTAGGGAGAAAGAACTTCTCACTCAACCTTATTTTCTGTTACATAAGACGCTGGGGGTTACACTGAAAACAAAATCAACAAACAAAAACAGAACAGAGGATGACTATTGGGCCGCAGAGGTTTCTGTGGTTGGCTGAGGACATGGTACATTGGATGTGGATGAGAATTTTCTGCCCCTGTTTCTTTTGAGTTTCCAAGTGAAACTTCCAATTGGGAATGAGCCAAGTTCAGAACCCACTCAGCACATCTGTAATTGGGTTAATGGTATTTGGACTTGTTTAATCTATTCACCTGATGTCAGGTGGATGTCACATTCATAGAACTTCTCTTTATGCTGAGCTAAAATAACACAATATTTTCATGCAGCAGTGACACAGGCAACAGTGGCACTGGGTTCCATAGCCTCCTGCCTTATCACATTCACACCACAGTGCAGAATGGAGTTTAAGCATTGTCATGCTCTGCCCTATTCATACCCTGTTCATAAGACCTTTTTGTCTTATGCTCTATACCTAAGCTGCTTCAAGTTCCCTGCCATCCCTTGTTTTTTCAGACCTCCATATCTTTACCCATTCTGCTTCCATAGGTATGTATATTCTTGCCAGCTTTTTTCCTTCTGCCTAACTCTTGCTTTAGTGGACAGTAGCAATTTCTCTATTGGCTCCTCAGAAACAGTTATTTCTTCTGATCAATGCCTGATTCTTTTTGGAAGAAAGGAGTAGAGAACCACCTCAGCTTCACTGGGTATGATCTTGGTGGAACTTAAATCAAAGTGTTATGTTCTTCCATCGCAGGCTACCCAAGCATAAGACCTGCATGTGGCCAACTAGATTCTTACTCCCAACACTCTGAACTTTGAGTAGAGTGATACAAGAAAGGAACAACTGGAACGTCTTGAACTGTAGAGCCTGGATTAGATTTTTTTATCTGTTTTTGCTGCTAAGACCCTGGAATGATCTGGCTTCTTCAAGTCTCTTTCTCCAGCCTTCCCTCACAGGTTGAAACCTATGAACGAAGCCCTCTCAAACATTTGTAGTAATTTTCCTTTGGGCCAAACTACAGCTGCCTCTTGCAGCCTATGAACTATGACATATATATTCAACCATGATCTAATACTGTTTTCTTTGGGAAGCCTTCCTTGAACCCTCAGAGGTGGAGCTCATTTAATCATTCATGACATCCCTATGGAGGACCTAATATATACTTGATTCTGTACTGGGTTCAGGTAATATGAAGTCTTGGTACCTGCCCTCTCCTCTGAAATTCCCAAGCACCAGTCCTAACTTAGCATGTTGGAAAGCTCTGGGTTTTGTGACTTATCTCCCCCAGAGTCTGTGGAGTCCATAATTACAGTGCAATGCTCCATTCACCTCCAGACCTCTACTGCCCAGCATAGTGCCCAGAAAAAAAGTTGATGCAAAATAAATGTGTGTTGAACTCAGTTGACTTCCTTTTGGGGACACCCTACAAAGCAATCTCAGCCTTAAATTCAAAACTGCTTTGAGAACTAACCCAGACACTGTTGTATTTGGGAAAGCAAAGAGGAAAAAAATGGTTGGAAAAAAAATTGCAGTGGATGTGTACTTTGATTCAATGAGGCATTCTTTTGCTGTTAGCCTGGTTTTAAAAAATCACCTCCTAGCAGTAGCCATGACCCAATAAGCACTTTGGTGACTGGATGGAAAGATTTCATCTAGGGGTGCTAGTAAAAATCCCAGGAAAAGGGATTCCCATTCCTTCTCTCTCTCCATACACTCCTCCCTTCCCATAAGGAGCCTTAATGGACCCTCAGTGCAACTCTGACATGATGGAAACTGCAAAGAGATGGAATTTCCACACTGGACAGAGAACAGAAGAATGTTATTTTTCTCACTGAAACCTTGGAACTGGCACGCTGCCCTTGGGTGGGAAAAGGGGTGTGTGGGGAAAGGAGCTAGAGTAGGGGGGAAGGGCAGCAGAGGCTGAGATGAGATGATGGCATGCCAGGCCTCCAGATGTTTGCTCCTTGCAGATGTGTCAGTGACGGTTTGACCCACACATCTGGGAGATATCACCACAGTTCACATCTGGAGAGTACTTCACAGGTTACAAACTCTCTTACTGATGTCTCTAATTGGACTCCCATGGCAGAACAGATACTGTTGTCCCCATTTTATCAATGAGGCTCCTAGAACTGTCACGTGGCCTTGCTTAGGCAGTGATAACAATAACAATGGCAATGATAATGATTGCCAACACTAGTAAAGCATTCAGTAGGTACCAGGCACTGGTCAAGCACTCTATAACCTTAGCTCATTTAATCTACATGGCATGTCTTTAAGATGGACATTTTTATCCCCACTTTAATGAGTCACACAACAATCTAATAATTTGCTTCAGATCACGCAGAGAGCCAGTGGCAAAGGTGGGGGATTCAAGCCTAGGCAGTTTTCCTTCAAACTCTATGTCCTTAAGCATTATTTACTGCCTGCCTGCCTGCCTGCCTGCCTGTCAAAGCTGGGAATAGAATCAAGTCTGACCCTTAATTTCATCTTGCTGCTTATAGCGTTAAATAAAGATAGAAGTGTGATTCTAGTTAAAAAGTATTTATTCATTCATTCACACATGTGCTAAGTGACTACAACATGCCTGTCACTGGTTTGGTCAGTAGAAACACAGAATTGAGAGAGAATAGTCTTCTATTTGGTTCTAAGTGTTATAAGCACAGTGGCCATTCTATCTCCAACTCCTGAAATTGGGCATGGCACATCTTGGGCACTGAATAAATATATGTTGAATGAATGGGTTGTACCTGCTCTTCAGAATAAAGACTTATAAGTGAATACATGTTCATGTTCTTATATATTATGTAAAATAGTTAGATAATATAGAGTGTTGAGACCTACAATGTGGTCTGGAGATGGAATAGATGAGCACAAGAATGCAGGAGATATCCAGGCACTTCCAATAGTTCAGTACATTTAAAATGGAGAGGTATTGTAGTGGAGTCACTATCCGACAAGTCCAAACAGATAAGCAGGGATATGTTCTGAAAAGTTGGGCATTGTATTTTAGGACAGGGGTCAACAAACTTATGTTTTTTTGTTTGTGTGTGTGTGAGTTTGTGTTATTTTTAGAAATGGGGTTTCACTCTTGCCCAGGCTTGAACATAAAGGCACAGTCACTGCAGCCTCGAACTCCTGGGATCATTGCCTCAGCCTTCCAAGTACCTGGGACTAGAGTCCCAAATAGCTGGGACTACACCACCACACCTGGCTTAAACTTTGTTCTTTAAAAAGCCATATAATAAATACTTTAGGCTTTGTGGGCCATACTGCTTCTGTCGCAGCTACAGATTTCTGCTTCACAAAAGCAGCCATAGATAGTATATACATAAATGAACATAGCTGTGATCCATCAAAACTTTATTTACAAAAATAGGCAGAGGGCCAGATTTGGTCTGTAGTGTGTAGCACCATTGATGCAGCATGATCAGATTAGGTTTCCTTTCTTCATTCACTTCTTAAGTATTTACTGAATACCTACTATGTACCATGTATAGTAGCAATTGCTTTATTTTTGTTGCTTACAATCCTGAGAGGCAGAAAAGAATCAATTACAGCAGCCTGGCAAGTACTGTGATGAATGGAAACAAAGGGAGTCGTGAGGTCACAGAGAGGGGCCCCTACCTTAAAATTTAGAAGGGTGAACACATATCACCCTTCTTCAAGGAAGAAATATTTCAACTCCAGCCTAAAGGATGAATAAGGCTAGATGATGAAAATGAAAGAATGAAAGAATGTTCCAGATATATAAACGCTGGGGAGTGATAGAGAACTTGCAAGGTTAGTGAGCCTAGAAGAAATTCAGCATACCTTGAGCACAGATTGTGAAAGGAAGAATGGTAGGAATGGAGGCTGAATATTATCAGTCATATCAGTGCTACCCAATAAAAACAAAGTGTGAGCTCCATATGTAATTTAAAAGTTTCTGATAGCCACATTTAATTTTTGTTTTTCTTCTTTTTTTTTTTTTTTTTTTTTTTGAGACAGAGTCTTGCTCTGTTGCCCAGGCTAGAGTACAGTGACACAATCTTGGCTCACTGCCTGTGGCTCCCTGGTTCAAGTTATTCTTGTGCCTCAGCCTCCGGAGTAGCTGGGACTACAGGCATGCACCACCACACTGGCTGGTTTTTGTATTTTTAATTAGGGATGGGGTTTCACCATGTTGCCCAGGCTGGTCTCAAACTCCTGGCCTCAAGTAATCCGCCCACCTTGGCCTCCCAAAGTGCTGGGATTACAGGCATGAGCCACTGCGCTTGGCCCACTAATAGCCACATTTAAACATTTTTTTTAATAAACAGGTGAAATTAAAATTAATAATGTATTGTTTGATCTAAAATTGTGACATTTTTATGTGATTAATATCAGTAATTATTATGAGAAAAACCTCATTACCTTTGAAATCCGTGGTGAATTTTTGACTTGCAACACATGTAAATTCAGTCTAACCAGTGCTGAATTTCAAGTGCTCAGTAGCCACATGTGGCTACTGGATTAAACAGGGCCAGGCCGGATCATTCAGGACCAGTAGCCCAGCAATGTCTGGACTTTAGCATCAGTGCAATGGGATTTTTAGGTATCTTTCTGGTAGCAGGGTAGCCTGTAATCTTACAGCTTGTAGTTTCCTTCTGGCTAATTGCAACAAGGTAGGAAGCTCAAAGAAGAAAAGCAAAAATCATAATAAAGGATGAAAAGAAAATGACTAGCTTTGGGTGGAAAAGAAAAAGATACTGTTGCTTTACCAGAAAAACTGTGAACATAGATAACGGAACCAAATTCCTAACTGACCAAGATCGATGACAATCGAGAGGTCAGATGTCTTATTGAGTCTGGTCACACAATGAAGTCTAAACCTAGAAGTCTGGCTAATCATCAGCTCTGTGAATTAACTGGTGACCAGAAACCATCTCATTTGGAATCTGAGACTGTCAAAAGAAGAAGACCGGGTCAATCCAAGAAGCCACCTCATTTTCCTTGCTGCCAGTTGCAGGTTCAGGTTGTAGAACCCATCTCAGCCTGAGGAGAAGGAGTTTGGCAACCCCTCACCTCTGAGCCTACGAAGGCTGAGACCCATTTCCCAATTGAAAACTGAGACTCATGTCCTAGGTGATGGGGTTAGTGTTGGTTATACCTACCACATGTCAGGTGCCTAGTTGTCCTTCTGTCTGTTCCAATTCCCCACTTGGCCTCAAAGCTTTAAACCTTAGCTTTCTACTTGATTAACCAAACTCTCCTCCATATCTGACTCCGTTATCCAAACAGGCAATTTGGATGTGTGAAGAGTTGGAATTACTGATTTTTTAAAAAGTCAAATTTGCTATCTCTAGAACATACTCATCTTGGAAAGCTTTAGCAGTTGGAGGTCTTTGGAGGACAGCTTCTTTAATGAAAAATCAGAAAGATTGGTAATTGATGTATGATTTTTATGTTAACAGGCCTTTCTAAAATGCTGAAAAACTTTGTTCTCTTAATTGGTTTAGTTTCAGCCTGGAGTTTATATCACTAATTGGATTAGCATGTGTTTTCTTCATGGATGGTACTTGATTCAGGCTCTGTTCAAATTTATTCATATCTCCCTCAAATAATCACAGAAGACCTACTGTATGTCAGGGGATACAGGTTGAATAAGAGGCAGCTTCTGTGTGTATCTAAGGAATGAAATAAGTAAACAATTACCATAGTGTGGTTAAGACAATTGTGGAGGAAATAAGAGCTGATGTGGGCTCACAGGGTTTCCAGGCTTGGTCAGGCACAGAGAAGCCTTCTAGCTTGGTCAGGCTCAGAGAAGCCTTCTAGGAGTGTCATTAGGCATTGTTATGTTTTTGAGTTCATAAACAGATTGCCTTAGTTCAAATTCAGATTTCATCTGATTATTAGTCATATGTCATTGAGAAATTTATTTAAAATTTCTTGCCCCAATTTCCTCATTTTTAAAATGAGAATACTGATATTTACGATGTCAATGGATTTTTACATATATTAAGTAAATGATTATGTGTGAAGTACTTAAGTTCATGCCAGTCATATAGTGAGTCTGCAATTAACGTAAGCTATAATAATGATCATTAATGAGCTCGTCTAAACTCTAAAATGAAGAACAAAGAGGAGTGAGGTGTGTATGTATGTATAGATAAGGGCAGATGTTCCAGAACTCAGAACTAAGAGAACACTGCAAGGTAAGGTAACTAAAGGAAGTTTGGTTTGGCTGTAAAAATTGAGGAGTGGGTAGGGAGTGGATGGGGATGACAGTAAAAGATAAGCCTAGCAAGGCAGGTAGAATCTACTGTGAAGGGTTTAGGTAGGCTAAAACTTTGGGCAACAGTATTTTTGAAGGAGTGAACGTGTACAAATTTCAGGCTCTGAAGACAAATTTACAGGTGAATGAGGTCCCAACAACTGATACCTTGTATGTGTTAACATGAGTTCCAGGAGAGCTGCAGATGTTTGAGATGAAAGCATTTGGCAGGGAGCTTTGTGGAAAATATTTTAAAAATATCAACACAAAGAAATATGTGTAACAACGTGAAGGAAAACCATTCTGCTAGTGGAAGAGAAATACCAAGGTTTGGGTTTAGGTCTTGGATGGTGCATACAATGTCTGGAAACTAAGTTCTGTCTTTGGTTCCTTGGAAAGAGGTTTTGAAATTGAAATTGGTCCTTGCAAATTTCACCTCCTTGGTCTGTGCTGGTATGGTGTGCGTGTGTGTGTGTGTGTGTGTGTGTGTGTGTGTGTGTGTGTGTCTGTGTCTGTACAGATGAATGGATGGATAGATGCACTATGTCACTGTTTTAAGGATTGAAGAAAATGGGATGTCTGGTCACCTCCTTTTTTACATGTGGTCTGTGTTACCTTGACATATTTTTTATCCTGGAAAGGAATGTGTTCGATATGATGCAAGGGTATGCAGGAGAATGAGCTACTCCTTTCCATGCAAAGCTCAAACAGGCCTCCAGGAAGAACCATAGAGCACCACTCCAGCTCTTAGACAAACTCTTGTGAAAGGACACCACTTCTATGCTCTCTTATACATTTGGAAGAGGAATATAAAGCCAATGAGGAGAAAATATGGAATCCTGAAATCAAGCGTGCCTGAGGTCTTCTCAGCCAGACTACCCTTCTTTTATTTTTCTAAAATCCCATTTGTTCAAGACTCAGCTCAAGTGCTACCTCCTCTAAGTCTCCTGGGCTCTTCTGCAGCCCCATCTCCTGGGATTAGCCACATTTAGACAATGTTCTGACCACATCTAATGGCTTGCAGTTCTCTAAGTGCATTCCTGTGCATCCTCCCACCCACAAACCTTTGTCCAGGCTGCCCCCTGTGCCTGGACCACCGATCTCTCCCTTCTTGATCTGCACGGCTCCTACTCATATTCAAAACTCCATGTCAGCAACATGTTCTTGCCCTCAAGCCTGAGGATCTTTGACATTGGAATTTAAAGATGCATTTACTCATATCTGCACCAACAGACAGAGAATTCTGTGAGGGAAGGAGTCATGTGATTTTTTTTATTATTATTATTTTGGGAATCCCTATCACCTAGGATATGAGTATGTGAGTATGTGGATTGCTGAAGGGACTGGCATCTGTGGTTCTCAAAGCATTGCCCTCTTGATCAGCAGCAATCACATCATATGGAAAGTTTTTAGAAATACAGATTATTGGGCCCTACACCAGGACTATTAAATCAGAAACTCTGGAGTGGGACCCAGAGATCTGTGTTTCAGCAAGCCTTCTAGAGGACTTTGATGCATGCTAACATTTGAGAACTCCTGGTCTAGAAGAAGGGGTTGACCACTGTGATGAGAAGTCCATAGCTCTGAGAGGTTCTGTTGATTTCAGCCTCAATAGAACTCAAAGGTGTCATGAGCTATGGACAAACAGTTCTTTACTTTATTCAGAGGTTAATCCAGGGAACTCTCTGGACAGTCTTCTGTGGATTTAAATTGTGAGAAGGACCCATCCAACTACCCAGGTCTGTCATGGCCTATATCTCTTGCACTCAATTCCCCTATTCTATGAAAAATGAATTGGTATTGATTTGACTCCTTGTGGCCTTTATATCTTTTACGGCTACTTTTTTGGCCCCTAAACACCCTGGGATGTATGTGCGTTTTACCTAAATCATATCATCTCTTTTTTTTTCCTCAGTCTCTGTATAAAACCTATACTTATGCTATCCTACTACTTTGTATAACTCTATTGATCCCAACTTCCTTTTCTCATTGCCTCAGCACTACCAGATCATTGCTCACCTCCACCACCACTACTGCTTCCCATTTGGTCCTAGTGAATCCTGGCTCTCCCTTGCAATCTTTATTTCACACAAAGGGATCTACCTCAAAATTGAAAATTGTTCCTACAACTCTTTTCTTAGAAGCTTCTGTGTTTGTTAATCTCCCTTGCAATGGTGTCCAACCACTTTAGTGCTGTAACAGATCCCACTGAAGCTCTGCCCATATTTGTTGGCACTGTAACATCTTCTAGCATGACTTCCCATCGCCACTGTTCATTTTTCTTCGCCTGAGAGCTTTGTCTGGTGGCCTGAGCCCACTCTGCCCACCAGCAGGTAAGACAGATGTGCTGGGGGATTAATGCCCCAGGGAAATCTCTCAACCACTGATAGGCATGATTGGATTAAATACCTCAGTTTCCTAACATCTCAGGTGGGATAATTCTGAGGAGTGTGTCTTCTCCTGGCTCACAGAATTTGTCCCCAGGGTGATTAAGCTGCAGCTGATCACAGTAGTAATGTATTTGATAATACTACCTCTTTTGATGACCTTACCGTCTTTACCATCTCCTCTTCTGTTACTCATTGGAATCATCATCCAGATAATATACTTGTACTTGAACCTTTGCCTCAGAGTTGGTGATAGGGTTTAAATCTCACCTTGAATTGTAATAATCCCCATGTGTCAAGGGCTGGGCCAGGTCGAGGTAATTGAATCATGGGGCAGTTTCCCCCATACTGTTCTTGTGGTAGTGAATAAGTCTCATGAGATCTGATGGTTTTGTAAATGGGAGTTCCCCTGGACAAACTCCCATGCTTGCCACCATTTAAGATATGCCATTTCTCTTCCTTCACTTTTCACCATGATTGTGAGACCTCCACAGCCGTGAGGAACTGTGAGTCCATTAAACTTCTTTCCTTTATAAATTACTCAGTCTTGGGTATGTCTTTATTAGTAGCATGAAAATGAACTAATACTGTTGGCTTCCAAAGGAACCCAAACCAAGAAATGCATTTACAAAGCTCTTGGCAACTGGTCTCTTTCTAATTCTCTGACATCACCTGGCACCTTTCTGCCCCAGTGTGATTTCTTGGTTCCCCTTCTTTCAAATTGAGATCCTGGTGGCCTGAATACTTACCATTCCCCAAACAACCATGCCCTAATTCACCCTTTTGGTCTTTGCACATGCTGTTTTCTCTGCCTGCAGTATTGGCCATTTTATTCTGCAATGGCTTTCCACATTTGCAACACCCCACACATTGCACTCCAATGAGCTAGTTGCTTGTCTTTGTATTTGGAATATTTGGATACTCTGCGAGGAAAATGGCTGTGGATGTCTATCTTGGCCACCACTCTTATCAGTGTTTTAGTCCAATGAATTGTGCATAATAATGCTCAATAAACAATTGTTCAAAAATATTTGAGTAAATGAATACTTTCATAAGTTAACAAATGTGTTTTTGTGGTATAAAGTGGTGTATATATGGAAAAAACTATTTCTAATATGATTTTAACAAGCTGACACCCAGACGTTGTCTAAGAGACTTGGTCACCATCTCTGCAGCCTCTGGGAAAAATTCTGTTTGGAGTGCCAAAGATTAAAGAGGGAAATAAAAACATTCAGCTAAGCATGTAGCCCAGGCTGGAATATACATGTTTCAGCCTCAGAAAAATATGGAGATAACAAACTTCCCACTCCCAGGGTAGTCTGTGGCTCGGCTGCATGTCAAGAAGAAAGAAAACAGAGCATCTCAAAAACTGTGGTCCTTCACTGCCTTCAAATCCCCCTCATTTTGTCCCTAGGCATGGAGCCCAGGTTTCTAAACTCCACAGATCTCTGCATTCCATCAAGACCCCTGTGGGGAGAGCCCAGGTACCAGGTAGCAGCAGGGGCAAGTTAGTCAGTGATGTCACTCTGTTTTCTACTCAGGGGCTCTGGGCAAGTGGCAAGTTCAAGTTCTGAATGAAACCTCTGTTAATTTCCCCATCTGTAAAACAGAGTGGATTAGACCAATTGCTTTTACATCATGCTCTTTGGAACCCTAAAGCTCTGAAGAAAATAGAATTGAGCTACTAGGAATTGGGCTACCCCACCCCTCTTGATTAGAGAAGCTCTTTTGACTTGGCATTTCAAATAAATTTTGCACTTGAAGAATGGATTCTGCGGCCCAAATTTCTGAGAATGTTTGACTGATTCAGTTACATCTGAGGCAGCCCCTCAAGGATATAAAACCCAGTGAAGGAGAAGGTAGATATCAAAATTGGATATAGGGGCTGGGCATGGTGGCTCATGCCTGTAATCCCAGCACCTTGAGGGGCCGAGGCAGGTGGACCACTGAAGGTCAGGAGTTTGAGACCAGCCTGGCCAACATGACAAAACCTTGTCTCTATTAAAAATACAAAAATTAGCCAGCCATGGTGGCAGGTACCTGTAATCCCAGCTACTCGGGACGCTGAGGCAGGAGAATTGCTTGAACCTGGGAGGCAGAGGTTGTAGTGAGCCAAGACTGTGCCACAGCACAGTCTGGGCAACCGAGCAAGACTCTCCGTCTCAAAAAAAAAAAAAAAAGTGGCAGGAGTTCATTGTCAGCACATGGAATATCTTTGGGTAAAGCAAATTAAAAACTAGTCTAGCTCTGTTTGGGGTAGAATGGAGTTCCTCAGGGGATAAACTCCATTCTTTTGGCTGCTTCTTCACTGGCTTCTCCATCACATCTCTTAGTGTTCCATCATGGCACTCGGTTAGCAACAGGCTCAGACAGCTCATCTCGTCTTCATCTTGGTAATCATTATCCTCATTGCTCAGATGAGGAGTCATGAGGCTTAAAGGTTAAGTGGCTTGTCAATGATCACAGGGCTATAAAGCAGAATAGCAGAACTGGAAACTAGGACTCCTACCTACACATACTTCCACAATGCCAACACACATTGCTTCCCTGCTCTACATTTTGTATTATAAAACTGTTGTATTTTAAGGAAACTTTGCTAACCTTTTCCCTTTGCCATTTCCCCTGTATACCAGTTTTATAGTACAAAAGGTATTATAGGGCCAATTTTTGTGGCCCTATAATGCCAATTATAGGGGGATAACTTTTGTGGCTGAAGTTAAATGGTGTCTTATTCTCCTTCCCCCAATTGCTCTGGAAAAATGTCTTCTTTCTATGGAGAAATTTTGTGGATGACTCTTTTAAAACTTTTTTATACTGAGATATAATATACATACAGAAAAGTAAGTAAACTTTTAAGTGCTTGGTGAATTTTCATAAGCTGAACAGACTTGTGTAAACAGCACCCAAATCGAGAAAGAGAACATTACCAGCACCGCATGGTAACACAGCATGTTAGAGGCTATGATCCCAGATCTCACCTAATTCTATTCTGACCCCTTTCCCAAAGCCTTCCTCTCTCATCTTGAGACCCTATGACAAAATCACTGAGGAGTCATCAAAAACATTGTTTGAATTTCCAAACCTACAAACCTGATCACATGGTCTTAGGTTTCTATATTTTCCTGATAGCTGGTCCTAGAAAATAGCCAGATTTTCCTGTTTCAATATTTTATTGTTTAAAAGTGAAATCTAATGTGAATTTTACTTCCTGCTCAATTTTTCTATAAACTAAAAACTTATTTAAGAAATAAGTTTTTAATTAAATACCCAGTCTATTAATTAAAAGAAAGAAAAAAACACACCTAAAATTAATCAATTAGTCAACTCCTTCACACTGCCACTGGAGGGACCTTTCTCAACCACAAATCTGACCATGTAAATTTTGTTCAGGAGCTCTGCATTGCTGTTAAGATAGAGCCCCAAATCCTTTTTATGGCTCTTGGTGACTTATCCATCCTCTAGTTGGGCCACTGTTACCCTTTCTACTGTCTAAACACATTGGCACTTTTTTCAGTTCTTTGAAAGTGTCACGCTTTTTCTTACTTAGAAGGGTGCACCTGCTGGTCCCATTTGCTTAAACACACCATTTGCTTTTTCTCATTGCCAATTCCTTCTGTCTCTGAAAAGGTCAGTGACTTGCCCAAGTCACAGGGCAGATGGTACTTGAACTTGGTTTCCCCCATTGCTAACCCATGCTTCTGTATGGCACCGCTATTTCTCACCTCAAACATCATTCCTTTAGAGTTTAAAGCAAAGAAGCAAGGGTTCTCATGGGTTGAAGGTTAGAGAATCTCTGCTTTTGTCCAAACTTTTTATTTCTGGTGTTAAAGGTTAAGAACTGAATAGAT
Source organism: Macaca mulatta (assembly GCF_049350105.2). NCBI lineage: Eukaryota > Metazoa > Chordata > Mammalia > Primates > Cercopithecidae > Macaca > Macaca mulatta. The sequence continues at coordinate 41,879,882 of NC_133420.1, forward strand.
TTACTAATGCCAGTGCAGCATAATAGAATGCTCCCCTCCAAATTTTTTAAACTTAAACATTAATTTTTTTGGATAGACAAACTCTAGAACTTACGTTATAAGTATAAATGAATCAAAATACTGAATATTTCTGCCTTCTTTGAAGTGAGAAAGAAATAATTTCCCATTTGACAGATTAATAAAGTCCAATGAACTCTCCATTACTCTGTGTGTGTGTGTGTGTGTGTGTGTGTGTGTGTGTGTGTGTGTGTGTGTGTGTTTAGGGCTGGAGAAAGAAGGAAGAAGATACTGGATTTAAGATCTTTCATCTTGCAGTAGGAAGCTCTTTTCCCCATGAATTTCTGTCTCTTCAGACAAAACCAAGGAATATAAAAAGCCACATTAAAACTCTCATCTTTTAATCTTTCTGTTTGAGAAATATTGGCCTCTTTTCAGGAGCTGATTGTCTAAATGTTGTTTCAATCTTCACGTTGAATAGAACTGTGTAAAACATTTTTCTTTTGTCAATTATTTTACTTTGAAAATAACCAGTTATCTGGAAGAATTTAGAAATGACTTTTTTTTTCTTTTTTAGTAGTCTCCCTCATGTTTCTCCACGAGTTATATTTTTAGAGTCCGAAAAAAGCCACCCCACTATGAGTAGTTCTTGACTTCCCTATCCCTGCCCTTCTATATAATTCACATTGATGTTCCCACACAGCCTTTTTGTGAAAAATTCAAAATGTAGTTATCAGCAGATAAACACATATTTTGACCTGCCTTATGCTGTTACTGCCAGCTAGCAGCTCAGTGGACAGTGCCAATAAATTCACTCCATAAAATGCCTGTGCAAGCTCTTGAATGATTTATGCATTTTGTTTTTATTATCTTATAAAATAAGTAGATATCACAAAAATTAGTGTATTATTACTTGTTGTAGCCTGATCTCATAGTACTCATAACAAGAGATAATATAATGTGTCCAGCACTGTTCTAAACACTTTGCATATTTGTCTCATTTAATTCTAGCAAAAATCTTATGAGATACTTTTATTATTTTCGTATCACTTACGGGAAAACTAAATCTTAAAGCCATTAAATAATTTTCCAAAAATCACATAGCTACTATCTGGTGATAAGATGAACAATGAGATACACTAGACAGATTGAAAGCAGCAACATTTCCATTTCAGCTGCAGGCTCATTTTCACATATAAAAAAATTATATATATGTGTGTGTGGAGATATATATATATATATGCCTGCATATGCATATGTGTGTGTGGATATATATATGATATTGTAATACCAGAAGAGTAAGAAAGAGTTAATCTTAAAAGATAGAACTCCACAAGAATGAACAATTTATCCCACATTTTGCCTTAGACAAATGAAAACTTAGTTATGAACTAGCTCTGATCCACAGCTTAGCACTTGGGAACCACTACACTGGTTTGTGTCTTTGGACCATACCAGCATTTACATCTGGAAGTATATTATTAAAGGCTGTGTGCAAAAGGTGGTATGTAACCAAGAGTGACACATGCTTTAGCTTCCCAGAACTTTCTTATAACATGTAAGAAAGTTTTTCAATTTTTGCATACACAAAATTAGATGCTTTCAGGAATTAATTTTTGTAGAGGAATAGATGTATATTGGATAAAATCTTGTGCTGTCATTGATTGTCCAGTTCCAGGCCCCAGGGCTCTCTCCATGTTAGTGTGTATATATGACAGCCCTTTATCATTCTGCAAGAGACAAAAACCACACAACAACACATTGAAGCATACAAGCTATTATATATTTTCATAATATAGAACTTTATAGTAATCAACAGTGGCAAAATATTTCTGTCTCTGACATTATTATTTGTGAGATCCAACCTGTAATTGAGATAAGAGAAAACAGTATGGAAAAACAAATCCACAAGAACAGGATAAAAATATCATGAACAGTAAAATATGTCTAAGTATTTAAAACTGTATAGAAAAAATAAATTAGATGAACAATTGTGTAAATATAAATTAAAAAAAGATGACATTCTTAATAAATAAAGTTTACTATTTACATTTTTATATATTGCCAAAAGATTTAACTTAGATCCATAAAAACACATAAACAGAAAAAAAAACCAAACATAGGAGCAGCAAATTTATGCGCGTGAGGTACAGAGAAAGGATTGGAATTGTGTTTAGTTTTTGGTGTTTAGATTGTTTTCTTTGTGTCTTTTTTCTTTTTCTTTTTTTTTTTTTTTCTTTTTTACCATAGGCCAGTAGAATTCTTATGAGAACAGCTTTTAAGCACTTCAATGGAGTGTCATTTTTTTGGTAGCTTCCAGAAGGTGCCAAACAGGTTTCAACATCATATTAATTAGAAATACCCATAATAATTATAACAATAATAAAAAGGTATAATATGATACATAAATATGGAAGAGCAGTTTGTAATATGAATACATTTTCTCTAGACGAGATCACAGTTTTATTTTGTAAATATTACATTTAAGTATATATATACACACATATATGTACAACTATATATACATGTGCATATATATGTAAATTTATATTTATATATAATATCTTTATATAGATAGATATCTGCAGACAGGTTATTGATTATAGAGACCCAAGAAAGCAACTCAATAATTGTTCAAAGGTTTCCTCACTGACTGCTGGTGTGTAGTTTAAGAAGCCCCCATTTGTTTGCACTCAGAATGCCTTATCTTCTTTTAATGGAACACTTGATGTGGAATTTTAAGTCTGAGAAGTGAGGTGCCTTCTGAAGAAGAGATTTTAGAGACTCCCTTCCTCTATAAGTTAAAAATGACCGGAAGTCTTAAGTAGACAACAGTTAGCTGACTTTGACATTGTAGGACATAATCAGCTTTAAACCAAATCATAAAACTGGTAAAGGGTAAGATCAAATCTGCCAAAACAATAAAATATTCTCCAATAGAGGTCTCTCTTTTAAGATGGACTACAATTCAGGAGCTCCGGCTTTATTCCTTGAAATATCAAACAAGCACTCCTTGTCTTTCTGAAAAGGCCAATGGGCCTGTGCATTCTTGAATAATAATCCATGGACTTTGTGTCAAGCGTTGGCCCTCACAGCCCACCTAAAACCTCAGGGCCTCAAAATCTCCTGCCCTCCCACTCTGAGGTAGGTATATAGTATTATCCCCATTTTGCAGCTAGAGAAACTGATGCAAATGTAGAGGCAACTGGATAACTTGTTAAAGATCACTGAGCAAACTGCTGCCTGGAGTCAAAAATTCTAAGTTCTTTACAATAGGGACATAATTTCTCTTTTGGCTATTATACATTTCTTTTAAAAAGCAAGTGATTCATAGGAATTGGCAAAAGTTGAATAAATTACAAGAACAAGCTTTTATTCATTTGCTATTTGGTTTTTATGTTTGTTGTTTACTTCGTTTGCTTTGTTTCTCAAAACTCACTGGGATTACCTGTCTGGTCATGTAGCAGCTTTTTAAAAAACTGGACTGTGCAGTGTGGTTCTGAGTGCAGTCTTTATAAAGCCCAGTGCTGTACTGGTAAATATAAACATTTTATAACGTGAAAAGCACAACGACACAATATGTCCCCTTAATATCTGGAAAAAACAATATCAAGCCCTCCCACTCCCTACTACCACTGATTGCCACCAAACAAATAAACAAAATGCCCACCCCCCCAACAACAACAATAACACATCAAGGGAGAAAATGTCATATTTCCTGGACCTACCACAATGTACAGAAAATAACAGACAGTGTTATCAAATCCCACTCTATGTCTTCTAGGGAAATGTTTATGTTTGTGTCTACCTACTGAGTCTGTAGAATAAACAATTTCCTTTAGGAAACATAAAAATAGGTTTTTTATTCTTATTTTTTAATCATGCATTTTTATTTCCTTTTAATCTCTTTGTCTTCTATTAATCTCTATCTGTACAGCTTTGTCACCATTTTTTTTATTTTCTCACTTGAAGTAGTTCCAGAAAAAAACACAAAACCTCAAAACTGTTAACTTGACCTTATAATTTCCTTCCTTCCTTCCTTCCTTTTTTTTCTTCCTTCCTTTTCTTTCCTTCTTTCTTTCTCTTTTTCTTTCTTTCTTTCTTTCTTTCTTTCTTTCTTTCTTTCTTTCTTTCTTTCTTTCTTTCTTTCTTTCTTTCTTTCTTTTTTTCTTTCTCTCCTTTCTTTCTTTCCTTTCTTTCTTTCACACAGGTAACACCTATAACAAATTGACAATTGCAACCAAGTTAAATCGAACCTGGAAGGGAGGTAGCTGAAATGTGTCTCAAAGAATTATTTTCAACAAGTAGCATTTAAGCATTGGCCAAGGTGGGAATAAGACCAAGAGAACCGTCTAGGCAGTGACTCAATGTGTTGAAGCCAGGAGTGGCAGCTGATACCCTACATTTTCAAAGCCCTACCATCTATGACCATTAATCTTTCCCTTCCTTGACACCCCAATTCACCATTGAAACTGATTTCCCAAAGACTGTATTTCCTTAAAAGGTTATTGGCACAGAATCGGGGGGGGCAATGCAAATCTTTTGGGTAGGTAGTTAACATTGTGACTTGGAAAAGGTTCCCTAAATAGGGCTTAGAGAACTGTCCACCTCATCTTTTCTTTTTTACTGCTAACAATCTAATACTTCAAATGCAGAACCTTCAGTGTTTTAGGGCCTTTGAGCTGCTGATACACAATAGTGCATCAGAGCTGCCTCTCAGTGCTCTGGTCACCTAAACAGAAGATGACTGAAGGAATGAAACGATGAGTTAATTCCCAGGAGGAAAATGAAACTGGGAATAAATACATTGCTCAAATTGAGCTGACACTCCTCCACTAAGGTTTGAAAAGACCCTATTAATGATACCTTCCACGTGGGCATGAGGTTGGCCACCAATCAAGTAGCCTCTTTTGCCTAATATCCTTGGCAAATATATGTTTGTTAGCAACAGGTCTGAATGAAAGAGACTGAGTGGGTCTTAATTCAGAAGAGCTGAATTCACTCTGTGAGTCTGAAGATACAAGTCAGCCTCCAGGAATCTTTGCTTAGCTGGATAGTGTGGGGATAGATGATGATGGGAGTGAAGATAGAAAGAGGATAAGGACTGATTTGAGGGAAGCTGGTAAGGTTCTTTTGTGGCTCCTGAAATCACATCATTAGTAATGTCATCTTTGGGTCTTCAAAGTTTTTTGTATTACCTATGGGTATAATTAAGCAACTGGGAGGGTTGATACTGTTACCTTTCTTAGCTTGTATCTTCTAAGTTAACATCACACAGGCTAATAACTCAGCTAGGGCAAGAGAGAGGCCTGGAGAGTTGGCAAGAGTGCGAAGATACTGGAGAGGGGTTCAGAATAGGATCGATTCTTCTAATATTATTCTTATTTCTTGCTAATAATTGGTCCTTATAATTACAGTGAAGTAATGGTCTGGATATAAATGAGATATGGTTTTGTGAGGAAGAAGCATAGAGGATTATTCTTAACAACTGTGGCAGTCTTGCCAATATGGAACCCAATTTCAGAGTTTGTGAAATGGTATAAGTCTCATAAACTATCTCAGCACTGCATCCGTATTTGTGGGCACCTGTGCCAAAAGCACCTTGATATGTTTCTTTTTCTTTTTTTTTTTTCTTTTTTGAGACGGATTCTCGCTCTGTCACCCAGGCTAGAGTGCAGTGGCACTATCTCGGCTCACTGCAAGCTCTGCCTCCTATTTCAGGCCATTCTCCTGCCTCAGCCTCCCAAGTAGCTGAGACTACAGGCGCCCGCTACCACGCCCGGCTAATTTTTTTTGTATTTTTAGTAGAGACAGGGTTTCACTGTGTTAGCCAGGATGGTCTCGATCTCCTGACCTCGTGATCCGCCTGCCTCGGCCTCCCAAAGTGCTGGGATTACAGGCGTGAGCCACCGCGCTCGGCGATATGTTTCTTAATGTAATTGGCCAGAGATGGCCAATAGATGTCTTCTCAAGTGTTTTTGATCACCAGTTAAGTGCTACTGGGAGTGATATAATATGGTGGTTTCTAAAGTTATTTTTGGTCCCATTTTTTTTTCTTGAAAAAAGACTATGATAGATTAACAACACCTGCCTTGGATGCAGGAGTTAGGTGAGGCTGCACATGTGCGTGATATTTTCTATCCCTATGCTAGGTTTTGTTTCTGTTGGCTGTCTTCACTAGACTTGAGATGACTTGATTTACAGTAATCCCTATGTGATATAACTAGTCTAGACCTTCCCTTCACCTCAATTCCCAGCTCCAGGTTTCAGAAAGCATGTCACACTCAACCTTTCTCTCCAGTTCATCCTGTATTAATTTCTTCCCATATTAATTCAAAGGGAGTGGACAAGTACCTGGCTGAAAAGAAACAAAGAGATCCCCAAAGTGGTGGGGGCTTCGACATACAATTGGCTAATTTTCACTTAACTTTTGAAGGCTAGACATGGGAGAGAGAAAAGCATTGCCCAGTCACAGGTATGGAAGGGAGTACTGGTAGCTGGAAAAACCATATAGAAAACACGATGACCATGTTGAGTTGTTGGTGCTGAGGCTGTGAACTCTTTGGCTTCCGATGGCCCTCTCGAGAACAATGTATACTATTCTTATAAAAGATTCTTTCTCCCAGAATTATATCTCCTCAGAGCAACAGCGAAGTTCTCAGGACCAAAGCCTACTCTAGCCTGAAGGGCTAGGAAGATTAGGATAAGGATAATAATCCAAGAGTCTCAACAATTCCAATAGTCTCTGGATGGCTCCAACATCATAGAAATTTAACACTGTTCCACTTGTTTACAAAATCTAACACTGGCTTAGACATTCTGGACTTTCAGTGAGGGTTCCAGCATCTGATGTCCCTCAACTCCTTTCCAGGGTGAGAGGCCCACTTACAGGAAACTTAACTTCTCACCATGTGGACCCATAAGGGTTTTTCTCTTGCAGAAGGGCTAAAAAGTGAGGAGCTATGGAAAAATGTGGGTCACTTTTAAGGCAGACTGTTTGGTTGTGTGGGATTTTTTCTAACCTAGTTCTACCATCTTGGATTATTCAATGTATAGGATAGAGCAGCAGGAAAAGTAGCAGCAAATGTGGTCCCAAGGCAAGTTTTGAGGGAACAGGTAAGTCCTAGAGGGATATTATTACCTCAAGCCTCAAGCAAGGGGCTGACATAATACCTTGACATTGCAATCCTAAGCCATTCTCAGATTGGCCTCGAACCCTGGAGTTGGGGTAAAATCCCCCATGGCAGCAGAAGAATTGGGGCGCTTTGCATACCTTATAATCTTTACCTCTTCCTAGCTCCTAGTTCCCTAGAAGATAGGTGATCACAGACTATTTCACTGCCAATCCCAAAGGACTGTACAATTGTGCATGTCCTACATATTCCGAGCCTCAGGGTGTGAACTATCTTGACATCTCCACACTTGGTCTTAGCAGTTTCTGCAAATTTCTTTCTCCCAAGGATAGTTGGCTAGGAGCTTGGGAAAGAAAAGATTGAGTTTATTCCAGTCTCTCTCTGCTCATCTCCAGAACTGCCCTCACACAGATGTTTGTATGGGTGTGTATGCATGCATGTGTACTAACCACAGATGGGCACACTCTAGATATAGAACATGTTTCTTGCTGTGGTTGTGTGACAAATGGCTAGAATTTTAGGAGGCTCTGGGACTGCACACTGTATATGCAATCCATCTCAGACTTTGGGATGGGAATCCATTTCATCATCCAGCATGGCGAAACTTGGTTCATTCACCCCACTGTGAGTCCTTCCTGGGTAAAATTAAAGGCAGACCGGTTGGGTGCTAAGGATCCCTGGTGTGGAGAGGCCATTCCATTGAGCAGCTGACTGTGAAATCAATACCAAAGGGATGCGGGTCCTGGCGTTGGGAATTCTTTGACAACTCCTTGTCCTTCCTTAGCCATGGCTGTATCCCCGGAGGTCTTTCCGGCTGTGTTCTTGGGCCTGGGGGTCCCGACAAGCACAGTCACCTTGTAGGTCACAGGACATAGGGAATGGGGTGACCTGCAGAAAGAGAGAAGAAGCGAATCAGGTGGTTTGGTCTGAAGCAGTAATGATCAGGAAGGCAGTGGGGGGCAGTGATACAATCACTGGATTTGAGGAGCAGAAGGTTCAAGTTCAAGTCATGGCTCTGCTTCTTGCTATATCCTGGTGATAACTTTTATCTAGAGCACCATGATCATAATCACAGCAGTTTTCATTTACAGAGGCACTTGCTATGGGTCAGGCATTTGCTATGGGGTAAGGCAATGTACTCAGTGATTTCCAAACAAGAAAACACTTTTGACAACTCTGTAAGATAGATGCTGCAACAATCACCCTTTTATTGATGGGGAAACTGAAGCTCAGAAAGGAATAAGAATTTGCCAAAAGTAATAATAAGTGTCAAGTCTGGTATTTAAAGTAAAACAAGCTACTTATCTCTGAGCCTCAGGTCCCTATGTAGAGCTGATATAATAAGACCCACTTTGTACTGTAAACTATAGGAGCTGAGTAAAATCATGGGTGGAAAATTGTAGTGCACTATAGCAAACTTGGTTAATAGAATTGTGTAATGGAATATCTGATGTATACGTGATCAAGTGAAAGAAAGGATGTGGAAGTGTCCTCTGAGAAACCATAAGTCTCTGCACATATTAGTCATTTTGATTTTAGTAGGCAATGATGAAAACAAAAAGCATGTCTCAGGGAAGCTAGACCACCTTCTGGGAGGCTTGGAATCCTGAGTAGGGAATAGATCGTATGGAGGTTTCGCACAAAATTTGAAGGACCTGGGAAGCAGATTTTAGCATACGAAAAAGTGAGAGGACTGAGTTCAATCCAGTTTCCAGTTCGTTCTTTCATGTGTTCTGTGACCTTGGCCAGCTTTCCTTTCTGAAAACTGATAGGAAGAGCCCAACAGAGCGAGTGTCTTCCCCATCCAGCAGATAATCTATCTTTCCAAAGAGCACAGTGCAGTCCCTGCTTGAGTCCCCGCCTGAACTAACGCAAGTAGATTTCACCTCATTGCATCATGACATTTGCATATCACTTTCCCCAGAGAGTCTCCAATCTGCGCAGATGGATTTAATGACCTCATTTGCCTCCTGCCTGGACAGGGTCTCCAAGTGGTCACGTAGTCTCAGAGAGAATCTTTGTTTCTATCCCTCTCTCTCATGTACTTGTGTACTCATTCTCAATGTCTAGCTCTTCTTTTTTCTCTGCCTCTTTGACCACTTTCCCTCCCTCCCAACCTCTCTCCATCCTGAAATTTTGCAATAATTTAAAACGTAGAATGGAACATCAGGAAGATTTAAGTATACACCCCAGCTTGAGACGTGACCTTGAACATGTGAGAACATCTACTTGAGACGTGACCTTGAACATGTGACAATTTCTCTGGGTCTCAATGAACTCATTCATTTAATGGGAAAAATAAAAGTGTAGACCTCCTGAGGTTGTGATAAGGAATACATGAAATAACTCACGAAAACACCTCACACAGTGCTTGACATATGCTAAGTGCTCAATTATTCTCTCTCTTTCTCTCTCCCGCTCCCTCTTCTTTATTTTTTTGGTCTATCCTCCCACCACTTCTGTGGCCCATAAGGCAGAGACCAGGTCAATCGTGTTTATTTCTGTTTTCACAGGGCCTAAGCCACAGAATGAATAAATTTCTATGCATTGCTCTATCTCTCTCTGACTCTTTGTACTTATGGCTACCACAAGTCTTTGTTTCTCTTTTCAGTTTAAATTCCTAAGTGCTTGATGCTGTGGTAAGCATTTCCACAGTCCCTTTTTCCAAGCAGCACCTCTCTTGCTCACAGCTACTTGCTGTTCTCTGTTTAGGACATTTACTTTCCAGCCTCTCTGACTCTGTGGAATACATCTAGGATATTCCATCTAGAATCTAGAATATTTGCTCCTATTCATTTTACCTTGAAGAGAAGCACAGAATGTTAGAACTGGAAGTGTCATAGAGAGAAAACCCTCCAGTCCAAATAGGGAAACTAAGGGGAAAGCCAAGTCAAAATCCAACCAGTGGGGTAGAGTGTGGACAGTACTATCATGAAAGCCAAAAGGTTCGGGTTGGGATCCTTGTTTGCTTCACACTCGCTGAACGATTTTGGGAAAAAATCCCTCCACTGTCATGATCTTAGGTTCTACATCTATGAAAGGAGGATTTTTAAAATACCATATTTCATATCGCATTTTTTGTGAGGATCAAGCAAGAAGAAACATGCAAAAGTCCCAGCACATGACCTAACACCTTTGAGATGCTCAGTGCCGAATACATATATGCTGAATCAAATTTCTCACTCACTCATATTTCACCATCTTTCCTGCCTATTGTCCCCCACCTCCCACCTTCCACACTTGAACAATCTCCTTGTCCTTAACTCCCCCATGCTTTATCCATCCCTGTCTCCTACCCTTGCTCTCATTCTATCATTAGCACGATCCAGTTACCTCTAATGTCTTCTCTAAAATTCTCTCTGTAACACTTTCCCATTGAGTTCAAACACCCATTAGGGATGGTTTCATGTCTGCTTTATCTTTTGTGCTTTCTGCTGCACCTCACTCAAGGCAAATATTCAAAAAATTATATGTCTTAGAATAAAATCCAAAGTCCTTACCACAAGTTCAAGGCCTTGCATGATCTGATTTCTATATAATTCTCAGATCTTACATGGTTCCCTTCTCCTCCTCACTCTCATTGGCTTCTTTATTTATTGGTTCCTCATATACTCTGTTTTCCTACTTTTGTGTCTTTAGCCACTAATGGTCCTCCACTCTGACTGCCCTTCCCTGGCCAGCTCTTTTTCATTGTCCAGGTCTTTTCTCAAGTATCACTACCTCCCTCAGTAGTCTGACCAAAGATATTAGGTTGGTGCAAAAATAATTGTGGTTTTTGCCATTGAAAGTAATGGCAAAAATGGCAATTACTTTTGCACCAATCTAATAGCACCATCGCCTTCATACCATATCACAGCATCTTATTTTTACACCCTTCTAATACTGAATTACTTCTTTACTTCGATGTCAGCTCCCTCTGGGCAGGGACCATGACTGTTGTTGAACTGAGTCTTTATGCATTCAATGACCCATGAATGAATGAGCAAATGAATGCATTAATATGCAGGCAGAATACAAATCAGGGAACCTCCACTCTTGCAGTTGGCTGCTGGGTGACTTTAGAGAAGTTACTTCCCTTCTCTGAGCTTCAGTTTCCCTACCTATAACAAGAGTTGATTTTCATAGCTTCTAACTTCCCATCTGGCTGAAAATCCTTCTCAGTCTGAGAAAGGTAGAAGGCAAAGACCTGGCCAGAAAGGAAGTTGAAACATAGAATTTCTTCACAAATCCTGTCTTGAATGCTTCCCTTCCTGCCCTCCCCAGTTCAATCAGCTTCTCCAAAATTGTTGGCTGGCAAGGCCTTGCCACCAGTTAGCTTCTCAGGCCTGTCTCAGCACTCTGGCTATGCTGGAGTGGTATCACCTTTTTCTTCCTTCCCCAGGCCAGTCTGGGCAGTTTAAGCACTTCCCAAATAAACACCGAAGGAAACTCAATCAGAATATGACAAAGCCTAGGAGGGTTGGTCTCAGGAGGCCTATCCAGAGCCTCCTTGTCTCCACTACATGCTTGTAAGTAGTATGTTGTAGACTTTACACAGAAACTGTATGACTTTCAGCAAGTCCCTGGCATCTTCAGCCTCCCCATCTGTAAGACAAGAGTCTTTATCAAGACCTCGCAGGGCTCTGGTGAGGAGTCAGTGAAGTCATGTCAGGTTCAACCTAGCTCTCAGAGTGCCCAATGTAGAGGAGACACATGGTGTTTTCTTCCCTCCTGTTGCCTCTTTGTGAACTGCCTGTTCAGAGCATTGTCTGTTACAAGCTTCCTCACTGATCACAGATATAAAGCTGAGAAGAAAAGGGTAGAGATTTTCAGGTATTCCTAGGTCTAACCTGGAAAGGACTTTGGGACACCTGTTCATGCAGGTTCAAGCGGTGAATACCATTGTACACACACTAGTGATTCCCAAGGACCTTCCACATGCCAGATGATTTTTATATAATAGCTCTCTGACTCCACACCACCTTGTGAGACTATCACTATTAGCTACCCATCTTGCAGATGAGAAAATAGAGGTTTCAGAATGTTTAAAGCAAAACTAACCTGTCCCAGGCCTCAGTACCAGTCAGTGAGTTGATGATGCAGGATTCCAAAACCCAGTTCAAACACTTGAGAGCTTTTCAGCAAGTGAGAGTAAAAAGAAGGGGGGGAAAAAGGTATTTTCTTCACAACGTGAAAAGGCTGACTGCTGCTTTGTCTTTTTAATCACCAATAACCTTTATCCTTATTATGTGCCTGGCACTGAGCTAAACTCAATGTGTATCATTATCTTACTCACTCTGCCCAGCAATGCTAAGAGGTAACTATTCTTACTATCCCCATTTTACATCTTAAAGGAAACTAAGATGCAAAGAGGTGAGTCAGTGGACTGGCAGGTGGCCTGGCACTCCTTAGCACCATGCCCCAGGAGGACGGCAGAGCAGCAGTCAGGGTCCTCTCTTCGCAGATGAAGAAACTGAGGCATGGAGAGAAGAATCACATCTTGATAAAATCAGAGCTCTGAGCCCAACTGCCAGATTCCCTGACTCCCCAAGCAGCTCCCCACCTTCTCCCTGAGGCGGCCTCCCAAGAAAACCTACCACCCACAGCATGAACACCATGGTGGCCAGTTTACATTTGGGGATTCGCAGCATCATGTGGCTAGGCTGTCCCATAAATGGCTTGGCCACCCACTCTGGGATTCTGTTAGCAAGCCAGGGCCATGACTGCCAGGATTCTCTCCTTTTTTACTCGGGGCTAGAGAGGGTGCTCCGGCACATGGGTTCTCCCTCTGGGTGAGCTGCTGAGGCTAACACCTCCATCTGTGAGTGTGAGTGGCTCAGGAATGCAGCTGAGGCAACTGTACCACAAGGCTCTGGCTGCAGATCCTGTCTAGAGCTGAGAGACATGCAGGGGCTGGATTCTGACTCAGACTCCACAGGGAGGTAACTAGCAGAGCATGGTGGGGGTGCTGGTTGAGGAGGGACAAGAGTCATGTTGTGCTGATGGTCAGAGAGCTTTGACTCTGTCTCCTGCTGGCTGTGGGGGCCACATCACTGGCAGGTCACTTCACCTGGTTGAATCTTAGGGTCTTCACAGTGCTGATGGAAAGATTTCATGAGGACCAGGTAGATAAAGGCATGACACCAAGGGCAAAGATTCCTCTGTAAGTTTCTTAAAGGTAGGATGGATACAGTACCTGGCATAAAACATGGAACAGTTAATGTATACAGAAGCTTGTTTAAATGAAGATAAAGTGGTCATGTGGATAAATGGAAGATAAAGTAGAAAAAATATGGGTCAATTGGAGGAAAGCACTGGCCTAGAGGAGAAAAAGACATGTTTGAGTCTTTGCCCTGTTGCTGAATTTGGTGTATGCTATAAGGCAAGTTACTTCCCTTTTCTGGGCTTCAGTTTCTCTATCTGTAAAAAGGAGGTACTAACAGTCCTACCACACAGAAGCATGTTGGGTAAAGTATGAAATGCAATAAAGCATTTAGCATAATGCATGGCATAAAATATGTGCTCAATAAATGATGATGCTAGTGGTGATGGTGGTGATAGTTTTGACAGTGAGGTAATGATGATTATGGTGGTGGTAATAATGTTGATAATTATGCTGATAATTTTTTTGGGATAGAAGGGCTGGATTCCATCATAGGACCAAAATAAAATGAGTGTCTACTTCATCCATAAGGAAAAAGTCAGGGCTACATTCCAAAGCGGGGGGCCAGGGGAGGGATGGGATTTAATAACATTCCAGAAGCCAGTAATTTTTGAATATGGAAGAGTTAGTCTAGTGTGCTTAGCCATCTGCTTGTTGTCTCTTACTAATCCTCCAAGTTAAGCATATCTACTCCCTCTTCTAAAAGGCCTTCTGGGATTCCCTAGACTGGCTCAGTGCTTCAAATTCTTCTGAATACCACCATTGGCCTCTGGATAAAGTTCAGTCTCCTTGGCTTGGGTGATAAAAGCCTTGCTTATCCATCTAGGCTCATCTTTCATCCCTTTTCCCCTTGCACCATGCTCTGGGCATACTCAGGGAATTATAATTTCCTTAACACTTTCCCTAGTGTCTGGGCCTTTGCACAGCCTATTCCTCTGGCCAGAGATACCCTTTTCCCTCCCACCCCTATCTCTGGTCCTCCCTTACTCCTTTCATCTGGGAAATAACTTCTGGTCCTTTCGTGTATTGCCTTTGTTGTTGCCTTTCCTAGGAAACTTTGCTGACCTCCTGACTTGCTGTGTCTCCATGAGTACTTGCTATACTCTAAATGTCTGGCTACTCATCCATAAAACATGAACTCAGCGCAGCTGGGACCAGGTTCTTGCTCATGGCCTAGTACAGTATCTATCACACAGCAGGTACTACCCTAAATTCACTCGTTCAAAAAGTATTTATTTGTGGGTGTTGAGTACGTACTATTGGACAGGAAACATTGAGGTACACTGGAAATTGGAATCTATCAATAAACAAACAAGAAGCACATTCTTATCCTCATTAATTCTGCATTCTAGCATCAAGAGGGGTAGGGGTCATCTGATCATAAATAAATATATTTTATAGTGTATTACAGGGTGATAAGTATTAGGGAAGAAAGAAAAAACAAAACAGGAGGCAAAGCAAATGAATGTGGGAGTGCCAGGGTGATGTGGGGTGGGTGGTCAGTGTTGGACTCATTGAGAACATGGCACTTGGGCAAAGACTTGAAAGAGGTGAAGGAGTGAGTCATGAGGATGAATAGAAGAGGGTTCTCCACCAAAGAAATTGCCAATGACACAGTGACAAAGGCTGTAAAGTAGAAGGATGCCTGAGCTGAGTTAAGGACAGCAAGGAGTCCAGAGGGCCAGAGGTGGATAAGAAAAGGCATAGACAGTGGGAAGGGGGCAGTCAGAGAAGCAATGTGGGTGGGAAAAGCACCCACATTTTCCCAAGGGCTTTGCAGGCATTGGGAAAACTTAGGTTTTCACTCCAAGTAAAATGGGAAGGAACTGTATGTCTTTGCATTGAGGTGTGATGTGATCTGACTTGATTTAAAAGGACTATTCTGCGAGGTTAGGAGTTCAAGACCAGCCTGAGCAATATGGTGAAACCCCGTCTCTACTAAAAAAACAAAAATTAGCCAGGTGCGGTGGCACGTGCCTGTAATCCCAGCTACTCAGGAGGCTGAGACAGGAGAATTGCTTGAACCTAGGATGCAGAGGTTGCAGTGAGCCAAGATTGTGCCACTACATAATGAGCCTGGGCAACAGAGCGAGACTCTGTCTCAACAACAACAACAAAAAGGATTATTCTGGCTGTTGGCTCAAGAAGAGACACTGATGTACATCCCCAAGTCAGCTACCCAACACCCAGCCCTTTGTTGATATAGGTTATCACCCACTCTGCTAAGAAGGCTGCTCTCCATGTAATGATGTTGATTATTTTTCCATATCTTATAGAATCACTAACCTTCTTAGACCAATGACCAATATGCTACATGTTGGGTAAAATGTCCTTTCTTAAGAAACCATGTTCTCATTTAGATAGGGTTTAAGATTTAGCAAATCGGTCATTTAGCAAATATTGCAGCCCTACACATAGTTGCATGAATTGGGTGCACCATCCTGTGCTGAGATGTGTTTCTGGGATTAACCTCTTCTTATTCTCTGTAGGTCTCAGTCTTAACTATCCCTCCGCTTCCTGCTCAATGACCAACTCATCCAGGAAGCCATCTGAAGAGTCCTTAGGCACATTTTTAGAAAGCCTTGGTATGTTGAGTTCTTAGACAGGAATCTAATTCAAATATCAAGACATAAAAACCCAAAGTGAGTCTGGCCTACTCAAGGTCACAGAGTTAATAAGTCACAGAACTGGGACTATACCCCAACTCCCCAGACATCTATAACAATCAGTCTCTTAGCAGCCATCTGAAACATGACCACAACTAGTGTTCCAGGCCACCACACCTTAGAAAGCTTTGGTATGTTGAATACGTTAAGGTTGTTTCCCTTTTCTCCCTCACACCCCAACACATGCTTACTTAGAATGATTCCAATTATAAACTCAATATTTTTTGTCATGAAGGGAAACCATTGGAGCGACCATTCTGGAAATCTGCTTTGTATTTGAGGCTCCTCAAGGCTCCAACAGGAAAATAATAAACTGACATCCTGAGAGGCTGAGTCCTGCCCCTTCCTGTCTGCCTCACACTGCAGGCAGGTGTCTGGGTGGGAAATTGGACACCCCTGTCAGACAGAGTTTCCTGCACTGTCTTGCTCTTGTCTGCCAGCCGGGTCCAGGTCACCCCATAAGGCGGATGTGGGGAACAGCTGGTGTCTGTACAGACAAATACGGGAGGGAGAATGAAGGGAGCAGACAGTCATCATGCTGTGCCAAGGCATCGCAGAGGCCCTAGCCCTGGGAACTGGGAAGAAATTTAGGTGGAAAACTGGCAAGAAGGAAGTCTGGGAGAAGATGCTGAGTGCTTAACTCTGGGCCTGGAGTTCATACCAAGAACTTCATTCTTGGAGGTCTACAAAGCAAGAAGATTACCCACAAGGGGCAGGACAAGATGCTTGGGCAAGACACAAGCCCATTGCAAAAGGATGTTCCCAGGGGTTAGAGGCAGGTGCTGTGCAGCTTAAGTTCTCTTGGTTTGCATCTTAGCTTTACCACTTGCTAACTGTGTGAACTTAACCCTTCTAAGCCCCAGTTTCATCATCTATAAAATGAGGATTAAAAAGATAACACATAGGGCAGCTCACATCTGTGATCTCAGCACTTTGGGAGGCTGAGGCTGGAGGATCATGTGAGCCCGGGAGTTCAAGACCAGTCTGGGCAATACAAGAAGACACTTTCTATACAAAAAATATGAAAATTAGCATGGTGTGGTGATGTGTGTCTGTAGTCCCAGCTATTTGGAAGGCTGAGGTGGAAAAATCATTTGAGCTTATTAGGAGGTTGAGGCTGAAGTGAGCCACTCCAGACTAGGTGACAGAGTGACGCTTCATCTCAAAAGAAAAAGAAAAAGAAAAAAAAGAACAACATCTACAGCAGGGTTATTGTGCTGATGAAATGAAATGACATGTAAAGCAAAGCAATAACTCTTAGCTATTACCATTCGTTCAGAGTTAGGAAATCCTAAATCCCAAACACAGCTCTGTCACCTTGTACAAATGATTCCACTTCCCTCAACCTCAACATTCTACTTGGCTGAAACATTCTGGAGTTTAAGTGAGAGATGCACAGAGATCCCAGCCATAGCCCAGCACATAGTAAGTGCTCAGTTAACTGAATTCCTATAATTTAGAAAGTTGCTTGAAAGTCACCCAGGGGTGAGTTTCTCTGAGTGCTAGCCTGGGTGCGTAAGGGAAGGGAATGTCTCATGATATGGGACTGGGGCTGAGGGGACAAGTGGGACCTAAACAGGTCCAGCAGGTAAGGGCAGAGGCATGAAAGGAAAGTAACCTCTCTCCTTCTCTGAGAGGCTTCCTAAGGTGGAAGATGGAAACAGAAACCAGCACTTTCTTCTGTCCTGTGGATGCCCAGGGGAAACTCCAGTCTGGGCTGCCGGGGATGTCAGGATGATGGGAAGGCTGGGAGACTTATCTTCCCCCAACCCCATCCCTGCTGCTGCTGGGAAAAACTGCTCTCCTCTTTGCCAAGGGAGGGGTCCCACCCCCAAGGTTCCCTGGCAGTCTGGGCTTATGGTGAAATGTCTCCAACCAGAATAGGGAGGGTCATGCCGAGGTGTGCTGGGGACATAGGCACCCCGTGTGCTTTCTTCTGAAACTCAGCACCATGCAGGAGAAAAAGCAGAACTTGTGAGTCAGACAGAACTGGGTTCAAACTTGGGCTTCCCCACTCACTTGCCAAGTGAACTTGGGCAAGTCCCATATATACTCCAAGCCCAGACTGGTTCATCTGTGTGATGGGGATAAGAATAGTGACCTCTCTGTGTTGACAAGAGGATTAAAGAGGATTGCAGAGGCCAAGTGTCTGGCAGAGTGTCTGAAACATGCAGTGGTTCACTTGGGGAAGTCTTGTGTTCTTATTTATTGTCTCCATCTATCACCACCTTTAAGCCAGTCTACTGCAGGGAGTATTTGGTGGTGTCCAAGAAAGAGGATAAAAGTTTCAAGAAGTTGAAGTTCCCTTAAAAGTCAAACTGGGAAATCTAAATTGTAGGAAGTGTGATTTTAATTTGAGACACTATTCTTTTCCAGAAGTCAGACTTCTAGGAATCTTGCATCTGAAAAGCCCCAAACACCTGTCCACAACTGAAATAATGATGGCAAAGTCCTATCTGCCATAAAGGAGGCCGTTAGTCTCTCTAATCCACACTTCATGTACAGTTTTAAGAGACCTTTCCTCTTCTACCCCCAACCACTATTCACCTTCACCAGGAAGACTCCTGCTCCCTCTTCAGATCTCCATGTAAATGTCCCTTCCTCAGAGAAGCTTTCTTGGACCTTCATGCTGTTCTCCATAAAATCTCACACTTCCTCATCATTGCCTCTTCCACAAAAGTAATTAAATGCAATAGTTGTGTGGCTCCCTGCTTAATAACAGGCTCCCCTAATAGACTACAAGTTTCACAAGGGCAGAAATACTGCCTGTCTACAACCTGGTCTGGTGCTGAGTACACAGAGATCCTCAGTGGACATTCAACTCATTGGATGAAGGCAGCTTGGCCATCTGCATTCTACACCCTCAGCCAACAGGAAGAAACAAGAATTTAAAGTGGAAGAAGAGGATTTCTTAACATAAAAAGCCCAACTACATTTATAATGCGGGTAGACAAGGAAGAAAAAAGAGCATGAAATGCATCAGAGCTAGCAAAGAACCGGTTCTGGGGTTCCTTAGTGAAGAGTCTGTGCTTATCTCAGGGCCTGGGAGTCTGAAATTGCTGCACTGGAACTCAGTACAGGAACAGAGAGCCAAAATGGTGGCTTGATGTTCAAATAATATGTATATGGTAAAGTTACTATAATAATTTGGAACCTGGCCAGGCACAGTGGCTCATGCCTGTAATCCCAGCACTTTGGGAGGCCAAGGTGGGTAGATCATGAGGTCAGGAGTTCAAAACCAGCCTGGCCAAGATGGTGAAACCCCATCTCTACTAAAAATACAAAAATAAGCCAGATGTGGTGGTGGGCACCTGTAATCCCAGCTACTTGGGAGGCTGAGGCAAGAGAATCGCTTGAACCTGGGAGGCAGAGGTTGCGGTGAGCCGATATCGTGCCATTGCACTCCAGCCTGGGCGACAAAGCGAGACGCCGTCTCAAAATAAATAAATAAATAAATAAATAAATAAATAAATAAATATTTGGAATCTGAACCTGAACCTCAATCTCATGACTTCATATTCCCACAATGCACTCCGTAGAGAGAGGAATCCATTTTGGAAAGTTCTCTGTCAAAAAATCAGCTTCATATTTCATATTTTAGTACCTAAGTTACAATAGGTAGGAACGTTATTTTAAATAGAGCTGCTCTTTCTCCAGCCACTGGTGTCAGATGGAGCCATAATTCTGTACAAACTTCTGTTCAAATACAAACTTCACCGTCCATTCACGTTCAAAGGTGGCTGATTCCAATGGAAGAAAATGGATAATATTGTTCACTATATTCATTTGGAAACAGGTATCAAGAGCCTTAAATATGCTTACACCCCTCCCTTAGCATTTCAATTGTAAGGATCAACGATAAAGAAATAATTAGAGCTATAAAAGTATTTTATGTGCAAAGATGCTCATGAGTATCATTTTAGTTATAAGAAAAAGGAAATAATCCAAAAGTTAAAAATAAGAGTTGAAGTAAATTGTTATATAAATTATCATACATCACAACCATATAATAAACAACAATGCAGCAAAAAATACAGCTGAGATGTTTATACTACTATCAGATTTTTTTTTCTTTTTTTTTTAATTTTGAGATAGGCTCTCACCCTATCGCCTAGGCTGGAGTGCAGTGGTATGATCACGGCTCACTGCAGCCTTGACATCTCTGAGTTCAAGTGGTTCTCCTGCTTCAGTCTCCCAAGTAGCTGGGACTACAGACATGCGCCTCCATACCTAGCTACATTATTATTATTATTATTATTATTATTATTATTATTATTATGATGTGTAGAGACAAGGGTCTGCCTGTGTTGCTCTGGCTGGTCTCCAACTCCTGGTCCCAAGTGATTCGCCCATCTTGGTCTCCCAAAGTGCTGGAATTACAAGCATGAGCCACTGTGCTCAGTGCAAATAATTCTTATGTCTAAGATTTCCTATGCTAAGTAAACAAAACTAAGCAAAACAAGATTGCAAGCTAGAAAGACAGTGATATATACATAGACAAAAATACCCTCACACTTAACAAAATACACAGAATAAAATACACCAAAATAAAAAGCAGTGGTTTTCTTTGGGTTTTAAGATAATAAGTGAATTCTTTTGTTTTCTTCTTTCTGAATTTTCCAATATGCATTATTTAATAATTAGAAAAAAATGATAAAATTCCTTAACAGAAAATGAATTTTATTGTCCCCTACTTAAGCAAAAATTGTACACCTTCAGTGTCCTATCAAAAATCAAAACCAAACCGAAACCAAAGAAGGGTAGGCATCTGAAAAGTGTTGCCCACATGGGACTGACTGATCCTGGACAATCCCAGAATCTTTGTTCCTCAACCAAAAGATTCAGTAACAGCCATTCGATTAGAATGTGTTCCTTGGGTCTTGTCCTATTTGTTCCTGTATTTTGGGTCAGAGCTTCTTTCTTGAAGAAACCAACTCTCCTAAGGATGTTGCAAAATAAAGGGACTGGGATTGGAATCCAGGAACCTCACTCTTTCTATCACTCACTTTGTCACCTGGGACAAATCATTCGTCTTTTATGGGCCTCAGTGCCCCTATTAATAAAATGAAACGTTTGGGCCAAGATAGTCATAGAGGGCTCTTTAGGCATGACTGACTATGATTCTTTGCTTTTCCTGTCTCAGAAACTCAGTTCCCCCTTCTTTAAAATGACACAGATGAAATGATCTTTCAGCTCAGATTGCAGAGGAATATAAAAATAGAAATAGTTTTCCATTAACTCATTCATCACAAGAACGCTTCTCAGCCCAGGCTGGCTGGGTTACCACCTTGCTCCCAACTCTTGGCTGGGGCTCCTCACTCTGGTCTCAGTGGCAGTCAGAGAAAAATGGAGGTGGCCACTTTTCTGTGAGGGGTTAACATGCATCTATCGAATGTTTTTTCTTTGGTTTACTATAAACACTTGAATCACTCCTGGGTGATTAAAGAATAAAGAAAAAAATAATATAAAGAAAAAAAACCATGACCATGACCATCTTTCCCTAATTCTACAGGTATGACAAATAAGAGATAATTAAATGCTCATAAGACTGTAAATGACCTCATTAGGGATGTACTATTTTCTCTCTCCTAGACTTCAGCCCTACCCCCTAAAAATGTACATTCTCTCTGGGATTTTACATGCCAGTGTCCTGCTCCAGACACCATTCTTTTGACCACCTCCTCACCCCTTCCTCTTATCCCTCAAGTTTCAGTGCAGATGCCTCTTGCTCTGCAGCGCCTTCTCTGACCTCTTGCCTAGCCCCCCAAGCACTTCATCCTTCCTTTCTGAAAGTATGTATTGCAGTTTTATTATCTGCTTCTGTACCTGATTCTAAGCTTTGAGAACCACATCTGTAAAAATCAGCCAGGGCCTAGCCCATGATATTAGTTCAACTACTGACCAAAAGAATAAAAAAATAAAATGAAATAAAGCTTGTGGACAGTGCTGGCACAGTTAGGACAAGGGTTGTCCAGCCATGTAGCAGTGATCCTGGCCCCACAAGCTGGAGAAGCGGGCAGGAGGCAGCTGTCGAGGACTGCACCCTGGCCTACCTTTTTGGTCTTCACTGTGGAGGTGCAGCAATCCCCGCCGTCATAGTTGCAAAAGGCTCGGTTGTTGATGGCATCACAGTAATTATCTCCCATGAAGGGCTGGAAAGTGAGAGAGAAGCAGGAAATGAGGCCTTGTTAGCATCCTGGAGTGAGTGGGAGCTGACGTCTGCAGTCCTTCGGGTGTCTGTCATCTTTTCACAG
This sequence comes from Macaca mulatta, assembly GCF_049350105.2. Lineage (NCBI taxonomy): Eukaryota > Metazoa > Chordata > Mammalia > Primates > Cercopithecidae > Macaca > Macaca mulatta. The sequence goes on from NC_133420.1 coordinate 41,902,074, forward strand.
CCCTCCACGATTAGCTGGCCAGGCTTCACATCCCCAACACCCCCTTGGATAAGTTATCACCTCTACCATTCATAAAGACTCTTATCTTTCTTTGTACCATTCATAAAGACTCTTACCCAGTTTTTTCCAACTAGAGTACAGTTATGCTGAGGTACATACTCTTGTGTGCTTGGGTATGCAAAACCACAAATTAAATGACTTACATCTTCCTGAAAGAGGGCTCATGTTACTCAAAGACATGACCAGGAAACGTGAGCCTCCTTCTCCCACTTTTTTCAGTAGTAATTAAAAACATAATTTATAATAAAATATATGCAAATATGTTAGGAAGCTGAATGTAAACTGCCCCAAGAAGTATTAAAAAACAAAAGATAAAATGTAAGAACTCATAGAAATTTGGCATCATGGTCTGTGTGTGATGGTGGGCTCCCTCTCACAAGGAGAGCAGATATACTTGATGTCACATGTTTTACATGTTTGTTTTCTTCTTTTGCTCTCCAAACAATAAGTGAGATAGGTATTGTTTTTCTCACTCTACAGATGAAGATGTGGAGACTCAAAGACAGGGACTTGCCCCAAATCACACTGGCACAGTCAGAGTAAGTGATTTAAATCTAAGTTGGCTCTATGGTTTTCTACTTCATCATTCTCGGCTGTTCTAGCATATGCTGATTTATTTCTTTTCTTCTATGTGTTTTTCCACCCCGGGACACACCCAAGATGAAGAAAAGATAATAGAGTCAAGCCTTTATTTATCTGAACCCAGAGCCTTTTTAGGGGAAAGTCCAAGAGTCTCTTGGATTCCCTAGTCACTTGTATTTCCTAATCCCAACCGCTAGCACATTGTATTCTGTGGTCTGTTTATGTTTCTGTAGCTGGTGCAAGACTGAGCTCTTCATGGACATGGGCAATGCCTAGTTTGTCTTTGCCTCCCAGTCACCTCATTTAAGGCTGCATACAACTTTGGCTCTTAGTAATGTTTCTGCAGTGGGATGTAACTGTACTAGCATAGTGTCAAGGGCAGCTGGCAGGGATTGAGAAAACCTGGGTTCTAGTCCTCCCAACCTCAGCCAATGGGGTGGTTACTTCGTGGTTTTGGTTAAGTAGCTTTATCTCCTCTAGGCCTCAGGACTCCCACTAATGAAATAAAGAGGCCAGATTAGTCCAATAATTTCTCAAAATAGTGAACCTACCCCTCTCCTCACCATCAAAGGCAATATTGTGTGACATTTCAATATAGAAAGCAGATGAAAGTGAAACCACTCTGATTAAAGTGCTGGTTGGGGTCTCTAAAGCTCAGTAACTCATTCATGGGAAAGAGACGTCATTGGTTTAACATCTTTGCATCCGAGCATGCCTTCTGTGATCCAGTGATCTCCCTTTCTCATCTTCACTGCTCCAGAAAGAACCAAGCTCCATCCCAGGTGGCATTCCTGGCTTTTGCCTCTGTGTTCCAAATTCTCACTCACAGAACCTTTGCACCCTGAACTCATGATGCCAGATTTCATTTCCTCACTCAACTATTAGAGTCCTAAAAAGATCACAGCTAGATAGAGCTCTAAGAGCAAGGAAGACCTGAGCTCAGGTATGTGGGTATGCATGCACATGGCTGTGAGTTCAGATGTGACTCTGCTGTGTGACCACCAGAATGAACACATCACATTCACATTAGAACATCGGGGTACAAACAATGAAGGATAAACCCTTTCTTTTCCTTCCTGCCTCAGGAGGTCTGCCTGTGGGCTATGTTCTTTTTTATGTAATAAATGAACAGAATAATGATGGAGACTAATTGTCCCTTCCTTAGAATTAAACGAACTGGCTTGGTAAAGAAGTAGCTAGGGAAAAAGAGAAAAATTAAATGAAGGTGGTACTTTTTTATTTGAGCCCAGAAAAACATTCTCCAGTCCCATCACTAGTTACTTTACCCTATATGTTCTTTCCTGCAACCATACCCTTTCATCCACCTATCCATCCATCCATCCATTTATCTTTATTCAATCCTATGTATTTAATTCCTACTATGTGTTACACATTATGTTAAGGAAAGGGATGCAATAGTGAATCGACATAGATATAGTTCCTACCCCTCCAGACCTTATACTTTGGTGAAGAGACAGACTTTAATCACATAATCACACATCTAATTAACCAATTTCAACTCTAATAAGAGCTATGGAGAAGAGGTGCGTGATGCTATTAAAGAGTAGAAAGATTTGATCTAGACAGGGACTCAGTGAAGGTGTCCCTGAGGAAATGACGCTTCAGCTGAGATCATAAAGATGAGTAGGAGTTAATTAGATGGGGGTGGAGAAGAGAGAATTTCTAGAGACAGGGAACAACATGAGAAAAGCTCTGGTACTTAGAGATTTCTCCTGTCTCTGGTGTATCTCATGTTGCTACTTCTACTAGTAACGCATTCAGACAAACAAACCATCCTTCAAGATCTAGCTCAAATGATACCTCTCCAAAATGCCACCCCTAATAGCCTCAGGATGCTCTGTGCTGCCATAGCCTCTTTTATTTGATTTTGTGATAGCTCTTCAGAATTTTAAAATTATCTCTTTAATTGTCTATATCCTTCACTATAATGTGAGCATCATCCATTTATGTATCCTAGATTGCTAGCAAAATGTCTGGTATTTGTGCAAAACTTTATCAAATATAGATTCCACAAATTTATTTATTAAAATGATGGATGGATGGATGGATGGATGGATGGATGGATGGATGGATGGATGACAGGCAATAAGATATCATAGATGACTCCAGGAGAGCATAATACTATTTTCACTGGACTAACACCAATATATTCCCAGAACTGGAACAGTATCTGGCATATAAGAGGTTCTCAGTGAAGCTTTGATGAACAAGTGAGTGAATGATCACTTTGGACCCAGCATGGTACAGAAAACAGGGGCTCAAGGGTCCCCAAACCCTTTCTTTATCTTGGATACCTCTGGATACTCGAGGTTGATAGTCCCAGAGTTTGTATGTCTTCTAAGCATAATTTTCAGCTCCAGACAAGGCACTATTAGAACAAAGCTAAAGAGGAAAGGAGATGAGGGGCACCTGCAAGGGCAAAGGCGATAAACATCACTGACAGGGCTCAGAGTCTGACAGGTGAGGGTCTCTTGGGTCTCACTGCTGAGTCCAAGGAAGGATTGAATTCTGCTGTCACACTGGTTGCCCAGACCACTGACTCAGCAGAATGAGTGCCCAGGTAACTCAAGCTTTCTTTTCCCACAATGCTGGACTGGCCCAAAGAAATAGAAGTAAGCAACAGCCACAGGGCCTTGGCTTTGATTTTGCCATTCCTAATTGAAGCCTGGGAGAATGGGGTTCCTAAAGTCAAGTACAATGTCAAGTGCCCTCAGGAAATCCCTCAACAATGCAGAGAAAAAAATGTATGACCTAGGGACTGTCTTGTGACACAGATTAGGGAATGGATCATAGGCAGGCAGCAGGAGAAAAAGCACCAGCCTGGACGTTAGAAGAGCTGGGCCCATGTTTTGTCTTTGTGGTTATCATGCTGTGCAAACTTGGACATTCCATCCCCTCTCTGGCCCTTGGTTTCTACTCTATACACCAAGAAAATAGAGCTAGATCAAATTAAGAGCCTTCCCAGTTTTGGCATTCCATCAAATTTTAGATCCAGCCACTGCCTGGGTCTCCGTTTACCCATTTTAAAAATAAAAGGTTAGTTGAGATTAGTAAAAGAGTCTTTCTGGTTCTGGCGTTCTAATACTTTCATCAAATACAAATTTTTCTAGGGCATGGTCTGATCCTTTTCACCTGCGTTTTCCTCAGTGGGCTCTGGATGAACCACAGAGATTCGGCCATCCACCTGGAAGGGATTTGGGACCGTTTTTTCACTGCCAGCTGGGAAGAGCCACAAGGGGCAGAGTAATGTGCAGAAATGTCTTTGAGTTCCGTGGACAGCCCTCCCTTCAGGACACAGCTGATGTCCCAAGAACCATGCTTCTTGAGTCCTCCCAAGCTTGTCACTGAGACACCAAGCCAGATCTCTATAATTCCAAGCTCTAAGGAATGGCTCAACTGTGAAGTCATAGAATTTAAGGGTTATAAAGGCTCTTCCACTTCAGCTCAATGGTTAGGTGTAAGGCATTCATATTCCTTCTAGGGTGGAGGCATGAGTAAATGACTAAGATGTGGGCAGAAGGAATAGGTCTGCAAGTAAAGGTCATCAGTAACATGGAAATTAAAAAGAAAAGCACCTCACATGACTCTGTAAAGGTTAAATGTAACAATGTTGGTAAATTTCCAACATTAGCATATTCTAGACAGTAAATCATTATAGCCTCCTGCCCTTCCTTTCTTACAGATTCCATATTTTGTAGACCACAGGCTCTGGAGCCACAAAAGCCTGGCCTGGAACCCAACTCCATTCCCTATGCTTTTTAATATGCTTCTTTATATCTCTGTGCCTCAATTCCATCATCTGTAAAATGAGGCTGCTAATCCCCGTCCAAGAAGTCTGCTAAATGGATATTTTCAACACTCAGTAGGTATGGCAAAGGATAGCCAACATTAATATAACAATAACAATAACAACAGCAGGATTATTTCCAGGGAACCGAGGAGTGCCTTCCTGGTGACTCACCTCACAGCCTTTGACGCAGTGAATCAGAGCAGGGTGAGGATACCACTTGAGACCAGCAGTGCAGACAACTCTCTGTGGGAAGAGGGAGAGAGAGGTCAGATGGGCTTGGGATTGGGAGGGACCCACCTCCGTGTTGGCATCACATTCAACCACCCCACCTCTTCTGGGACCTTCCAAGTCCTGACCTCACCCTGGCTTTTACATGGAGAACTTGCCTGGGTACTTGCAATAACAGGAGCCATAAGATTAAAATAATATTTGTGTTCACCGTATGTGTCATGGTTCTGTATTTCCCTGGCAGGAACAAGGGTTGAGGAGAAGCAGAACTTGGGGGTGGAGACACAATCAGAAAGGCCCTTCAGAAAATTATTGACTAATGTTCAACCCATTCGTGGAGTTGGGATAAGGTTGGGGGAGGAGGGGTGTGTGCGTGTGTGTGTGTGCGCGCGCGCATGTGTGTGTTTGCATGTGTATGTGTGCATACATGTGTGTGGCTACAGCAGGAGGATGGGAGAAAAGTGTGGAGAAGCATTTCTTAAAGCATGAGCTGAAGACCACTTTCATCAGCATTGCCGTGGGAGTGTGTTAAATTACCGGCAGATTCCTCAGACCTGCTTTGGATTTAATGAATTGGATTTTCTGAGGCCAGGCCCTGAGACTCTGCATTTTAGCAAGCCTGTCAGATGACTCCAATGCACACTGCAGTCTGAGAGTAAATGTGCTATTATGAACCAACCTATAGTTCAAAACCCTGGAAAGGCAGAGAACCCCTCCTGCTGTCACCTGCTGCCATGTCATACAGGTCTGCCTTCAGTTCCCTGAGGTTGCCCACGGTGAATTCATTCTTGCTCTTCCCCTTCCCTGAATGCCCTTCCCCATTTCGTCACTTTGAGAATCTTTTCAATGTCTGCTCAAAACTTATGTCTTCTTTGGCACTTTTCCTAGCCCCGTCAGGCAGAGCTTATAGGCACTTATTTATAGCCTCCTCTTTAAAAATAATGATGATGATGATGATGATGATAATGACTACTAAAATATATTGAGTATATTTGTTGTGCTAATTACTGTATGCATTATCTTATTATTTCTTGCCATGATGCTGTGAGGTGGGCATTAATCTTATGTCATAAGAGAGTAAATTCCCCCATGCTCCATAGCTGTTAGGTAGGGAAACCAGGATTTGAAAATAACCAATTGTTTCAGAAATGATTTAATAAAGCTCATAACATAAAATCCAACATGATGATATTTTTTAAAGTGGGTGAAAGGAGAAAGCTAAATAAGACTAGAAAGATAACATAGTATCAGGGATACAGCTACCATAAAAATTCTAGAAGCTTGGCCAGGTGCGGTGGCTCACACCTGTAATCCCAACACTTTGGGAGGCCGAGGCGGGCGGATCACGAGGTCAAGAAATCGAGACCATCCTGGCCAACATGGTGAAACCCCAACTCTACTAAAAATACAAAAATTAGTTGGGTGTGGTGGCATGTGCCTGTAGTCCCAGCTACTTGGGGGATTGAGGCGGGAGAATTGCTTGAACCTGGGAGGCGGAGGTTGCAGTGAGCTGAGATTGAGCCACTGCACTCCAGCCTGGTGACAGAGCAAGACTCCATTAAAAAAAAAAAAAAAAAAAATCCTAGAAGCTCCCTTTTCTATTCTCCATAGATGCCCCAGTTTTCATGCCAGATTACAATTATTTCTTTAAAGAATAAAATGAAATGAAATAAAATGGTACATGCTTAGATGTGTATTGAGAGGCAACTGTGAACAAACAGCCATGGAAGTCCACATGATCAGAGCTTGTCTGACTGACTGAGAGGCCAGTTGATTAATTTTAATTAAAAAATGAACAGTCACATGGGCCAGAATGTGGAAAATCCATGTAAACAGCCTATTCTCTCCCTGAGGGCAGACCTATATGGGAGCCAAATTGTAATTAGGTTTCTTGGCGAGGTTGTGACAAAGGGAATCAGGTGACCCTAAGACTGGATTGGGTGCCTTTCTTCTCTGCTCCATAGCATGTCAGGTTCACATTAGATATGCCATGCCTTCAGCAATGCCTGGCACACAGGGGATGCTAAATAAATATTTATTTTATAAAGGAACAGATTCTTCTCAAAAGAGAGATGATCTTACCAATGGACAATAATTTATTTACTTGTCTTCCTGTCTTCTAGAGCATCAGAAGATCATCTAAGGTCAAGCACTAGACTTGTCCTCTAAACAAGTCTAGTTTAGAGGACCAGTTTAGTATAGGCTAAATGTAGCCACTCTCATCCTCCAAGTAAATCAAAGACCTTGGAGAAAGAGCTTAACCTGATGATCTTCCAATCAGTCTTGCAATGTGAAATCTACTATCTTGTCTCTTACTACTTCTGTTGAAATTGTCTACCTGTCCCCAATACACGCATAAACTGGTATGGGGAAAAGTCATGGGACATGATATAGGACAGATGTGGTTGCAATTCTGATTTGGAATTGCTTTGCAAATTTCCACTATGAGATTTGGTTCTCTCATCCATAAGATGGGTACTGAAAATGTCATAGACTTGTTGAGATGGTGCATTCATATAAATGATGTGAAAATGGTAAACCTAGTACCAATTGTGTAAGTTTCTTGAGGGCAGGTCCTGAGTTGTAGACATTTCTGTATCCTTCCAGGGTGAAGCATGGAGCACAGTGAAGAAATACATGAAGGAATGTGATACAAATACAAATGAGAGAATTTGGGTTGTTTCAGTATTCCTTTCTTCCAGTTAAGCTATGTTCTTCCCCCTCTGCCTCCCAGCCATGGGGCTGGGTGAAGAGGATCATCTCCTTTCATTCTCTTAACCAAATTTTCATCTCTCATTATGAGAGTCTGTTCCCAGTCAAAATCCATAGATGTTGGAGGGCATTTGGTAAAGGTTCAAGAAGTAGAAAACAGCAGTTAGAATTCACTAGGGATTTGATGCTCATGCCTTCCCCTGTTTATCTGAGGGCTAATTTAATCCATCTGTAGGAGTGTCTTGGTGTGGTTGTACAAGTTTCTGTCAGTTGAGGTTTACCTGACGTGAGTTTGGAAAAAGGACTTTTATACTATCTGCATAAGCCTATTTATCTTTCCAAGGCTTTTGGATTTTCCACTATTACTCAGGGCTGCACGCCCCACCTGTCTCACTACAGGGCCCTTCTGTGTGCTAGAACTGGGAAAGGGGACAGGCAGTGGGAGCTGAGGAATGGCGAGGCTGTTTATAGGAGAAGTTGGGAGATCCCAGGTGGGGCCCCTCAAATGTCAGCCTTTTTCCTCTTGATTCCAGTGAGACATCTAGCCCAGTCACAGCTTTTTCAGATAAGGTTTTGTAAGAGGGCTTTCATTTCCTGCCTTGGTGGTAGGAAGAACAGACTATCTTTTCTTCCTGGCTGCAATTACCATCATCATCATTGTCATCATCATCAACACCACTGGCACCACCATCATCATCACCACCACCACCATCATCATCATCAACAGCACCACCAACACTACCACCACCATCTGCACCATCTTCTTTTTACCATCATCATCATAGCAGCACCACTACCCCGCCATCATCAGCAGCATGAAAACACCATCACTAACATCACCACCTCCACCAACATCAATACCATCATCACCACCAGTATCCTCATCCTCATCAGCACAAAATTCTCTATTTAATAAATATTATGCTCTAAGCCCTGGGCTTGGAGCTTTCATCTCATGTAATTCTCACCATAACTATGAGATAGGTACTATTTTTGACTCTGGTTTACACAAGAGGAAACTGGGGCACAGAGAAGTTAAATGACCTGCCCCAAATCGTACACATAGGTAGTGACAGTCAGCAATTAAACCCACATTTATCTGGTTTTAAGGTCTAGGCTTTGAACACCATAATCTCCTTCAAAGTATACCATCCCCTGAAGCTGTAAGTATAAAATAGCTTACTTTTTTGACCGACGGGAAGACCAAAGTTCAGAAAGGTGGAGAGGCCCTTTGAGACAAATGTTGGAGGGGGTAGAGCATCTAAAAGATGAAGGTCCAAGAAGACAGGCCCCAAGCAGAGCCAAAGACATGTGAGAAGGCATCTAAGAGAGCCCCCTCATCCAGAAGCCCAGATCTGACACCTCTCCTGGATGTCTTCTAAGATGAGCCCTTTTCCCCTTAGCTTTTTCCCTTGATTTCTGGGACCTGCTATGAGCAAATCATATCAGTTGTTATTATTATTATTATTATTAATTATTAATTATTTGCTTTTTGTTATCAGCCACCGAGTTTCTAGCTTCTTTCCAGGGAGAGCTTTTTAAAAGCCTAGGCTTTTCCCACTTCGTATTCCTAGTGTTTGAAGAGTACCTGCCACTTGGAAGTGCATACTCGATGTTTATTGAATAAGTAAATGAACAAATGAACAATCAAATAAACGAATGTATGAGCGTGTCCATAAATGAATAAAAAAAATCAGTAGATTCTGGCTGCATCTCTTTGACCATGGGCTTCCCCTCCAGTGCACTCAGTTCTCCATCTCTATGTCAGTTAGACTGGATTTCACAGTCACTCAGAACCATTCGGCCTCTGACCTTTAGACACTCGGCAGGGTTTTCCACAAAGCTACCTTCTTTTCACAAATGAATTTTGCATTCTGTGTCTGCATGTGTTGCACATTTTTGAAAGACATGTATGAGGGGTGCCCTTGCAGGATGGAATGCCGTGCAATTAGCTAGCTAATTCTGCCACATTCATTATGTGAATTGGGCAATGACAACCTCTTTGAGCCTTAGCTTCTTCATCTCTAACGTGATAATCCTTACCTCACTGGGGGGTGATGGAGACAAAATGAAGTGGCGTATATAGAATTGCCTAGCAAACCATGTCTACATATTAGACATAGTCAATAAATGGCAATTTATCTCTCCTTTCCTTAAGTCATTCCCTCCCTCTCTTTCCTCCTCCCATTTTTTTTTTCAGAAGCTATTATAAAAGCCAAGGTCTCAGCACCTAAAGGAATTATAAGGTTCTGAGGATAGGGAGATGCACTTTCTATTGTGAAACACTCTCAGCATCCCTGGGCAAGGGACGATGTGTGAGCAAATTGGATCTATTTCTTAGGAACTGATGGAAGACAGGCTGCCACCCCAGAATTCTAGATCCCCAGACTGGAATAGTCTGTCTCATCCAAAGGTTGCAAGCCAACAGCTTCTAGGCTACACAAACCACAGAAATGTTTGGTTTGGCATACAAATGTTTTAAAAAAGTCAAAATTAGTTGCCAAAATTTTTTAAAAAGAAAGATATTTCAAATTTTAAAAACGCCAGGTTTCTTGTACCCAAGAAAAAATGAAAAATTTGGCCACAGGAGGCCCACATTTCCACATTGCTGCACTTGGCTAATGCTGTCGCCATTTGGAAGCAGAAAAACAACAACCGTGTTTTCCATAGTTTGCCATAGTCCCCACCATTCCCTGCAGTCTCTCCAGCATTGAACCTGAGGGGCATTTCCACCTCTTATTGAGTTTGTATCATTTTGTTTATTAGATTAGAGGAAGACTTTTCTGTACCTCTAATCACTTTCAAAAGTGCATGTACAGGGAAGGGGACTGAGAAAAAGAAGGCTTAGGACACAAAAAAGGAGGTACATTGTGTTTCTCTTTATAGAAATTGAAAATACACTTATGAAAATGGCTCATGATTTCCAATTATATGAAGTTTACAAATAAGCAAAACCAATTCTTAGAGATAGGGACCAAGTCTACAAATAAATTTATAATTTAGCAAAACCAATCCATAGTGATAGAGAACAAAACAGTGGTTACCTTGGTGCTGGAGAAATTGCCTGGCATGGGGAGGGAGGACTCCCTGAAGATTTGGACAGGTCCACATCCTAATATGAGTAGTGGTTTCATGAGTGTACACAGACAAAACAATTTATAATGCCTTACACTTACGATAAGGAAGTAAGTTATAGCTCAATAAAAAAGAAAAGAGGGAGGCCGAGACAGAAGGCTCACTTGAGGACAGGAGTTCAAAATAAGCCTGGGCAACATAGTGAGACCTCATCTCCACTAAAAAAAAAAAAAAAAATTAAAAAATTGAAAAAAAGAAAAATAGAAAAGAACTTCAACAGTATCTGTAAAGTTTTTATTTCTTAAGTTGGGTAGTATGTGTATGGGTGTTATATTTTTCTGCAAGTCTTTCTTTCCAAAATATTTATAGTAAATACTACTACTAATATACCTCAGTGTTTATTTTTAATTATTATTATTATTTTCGGAGACGGAGTCTCACTTTGTTGCTCAGGCAAGAACACAGTAGCACAATCTCGGCTCACTGCAACCTCCACCTCCCAGGTTCGAGCGATTCTCCTGTCTTAGCTTCCTGAGTAGCTGGGATTACAGGCGTGCACCACCACGCTTGACTAATTTTTGTATTTTTAGTAGACATGGGGTTTCACCATGTCGGCCAGGCTGGTCTCGAACTCCTGACCTCAGATGATCCACCTGCCTTGGCCTCCCAAAGTGCTTGGATTACAGGCATGAGCCACCGTGTCCGGCTGCCTCAGTATTTAATGTACAAAAGAGTATGTTTGGCCTGCTTCACTCATTTCCCCACCTGCCTGGTTCAGGTGGCATTTCAGTTTGTGACTTCTGAGTGAAGCCTAGCTCTCACTTCACAACTAGGTAAACTGTGGCCTAGAGAAGTGACAGGATTTGCTCCAGGACATACAGCAGGAAGGCGCCAGAGCTTACACTAAAACTTTGGTCACCTGACTCAGCAATCATAAATATTTAGCAAGTACCTGCTGTGTGCTAGGCACTGAGGGAGGTACTATGGTAACTAATATGACCATGGTCCTGCCTTCACAAAGCTCAGTGTCCTGGTGTCCTCATCATGACCTGTGATCTCAATGTTGACATACCACTCATCTAAGTAGTCCTCATTCTCTTCATTCATGTCAATATATGTAAAGGACTTAAAATAGAGTCTGTGTTGACTAAGTGTCAGTGGTGGACCACAGCTGGCTTGCATAGGCTCGCAAGAGCCAACTGTGCCTGGATCTTCCCAACTTTGTGCTCAGTGACAGCAACCTGCAAACCTTGAAATCCGCCACGGTAGGAATATTTGTATCGCAGAAGTTGGGAAATGCTACAAATCAGAGTTTAATGTTTGTGGAGAGCCAGCTGTTAACTATTTGCCAGCACATCCCTGGTAAGCCATCAGTAAATGTATTGCCTTTATTACTCTACATTTCATAAACGCTGCAAGGATAGCTGAAGTAAACTATCCAGACTGGCCTGGGTCTCTCTTCAACTTCTCTTATGCAAGTAGCTTCCACCTCTGAGATTCCATTACTTCCATTGGAAGCAGGAAGAGACTAATACCCACCTGATAGGGACATATGTGTGTGGTTATGCGTGTGTGGTAGGGGGTGGGGGTGGAAATAAAGGATTGGAAGTGCCTGACCCAGTGCCCGATCACAGCAAGTGCCCTGTAAATGCCAGTTCTTGCCTCTCACTCTCTTACCCTGGGGATAAAAGTGGCAGCAGCTGGAGCAGAGCCTCACCCCCAGCTATCTAAATTGCACTGGTGCTCGCGGGCAGACCCCCAGAAAGCAGAGGAGCTATCCAGGGCCTCCTCTGGCCTGGAAATGCCTGCACCAGCAGCTCTATTTCTGTAGCTCTCACCGCACAAGGGGCAAGGGTGCAGCAGAGGCCAACTTTTCTGCCTTATTCCTGGAAATCATCAATCTCTGCCCTTCGCCCTCCTCCCTTTTTCTACCACATTTTTTTCCTCCTGGATAATGAGGCCTCCAGAGACCAGTGGAGGTCTGAACCTCGTTATGGTTCTCTCGGTAGGCCAGCATCAATAAAGGCAGGCAGACCAGGGAACTGGGTGGGGGATGGGGCAGGCAGGCAGCGGGTGGGCAATGGTGGGGAGGGGGGGCAGCTTTCAGGCTTTCAAATCCCTGGATTTATTTCACAGTGAATTATAACTGAACTCTTTAGTGCCCAGGGCTCACAGAGGGAAGGGTGGGAATTTGCCCAGGGGGTAGGAAAAAGGTCTTAAGTGGGAGGCTGGGCCAGGCCAAGAAGATCTCTGATGCTGGGGTGAGAGGGAGGTCTCCTATGTCTGTTCTGTATATGAGTCAAATTCACCTGCTTTCGGGTATGTGGGAGTTAGGGTGGGAAAAGGAAGGAGAGCTGGTAGTATTGAAGGAACTGCCAATCACAAGTCCAGCTTGTCATTCCAGTTATGCTGCCTGTGTAGACCAGCCGCCTTCCTCTGTAGGCCTCAGTTTCCCTATCTGTACAATGAGGAGCCTGTTCTTGATTATCTCTAGCTGCCTTGAGATTCTGACATGTGGGCTCCCTGCATGCCTGGGTATGTGAGCATATCAGGACGCAATGGGGCATTCAGGGGAATCTGTGCAGGAATTCTGGTTCAGGAATGGTGGAGGAAACAGATGACAGAGCTTGAGGTTTGGGAAACAGGGCTATCTTGTGGATATGGAGAGTCAGACAGAGAAAGAGAGAAACAGAGGGGATGATGGAAAGGAGAGTATGGGAGGGAGGAAGACAGAACAAGGGGAAAGGTATATCAGAAGAGGCAGGAGAGAAAAACAGAGTGGAAAAACAGAGATAGGAAAAAAATTAGAGAGAGTAAGATGGAGACAGGAAAAGAGAGAGCAGAAGAGAAAGAGGAAGCAAAAAGGAGGGGAGGAGTATGCCGGGGCACACAGAAGAGTGGAGGAGGTCTGGCCAGGTCTATACGCCCAGAGTGCTGAGTAAGCCCTGGCAATTGTGCCCTCAGCGCATTTGAGAAACAGTACACCCAGTATCAGGTTCTGCCCAGCTATCCAGAGCGTGATCTGTAGCAGGCAGGCAGATGGCAGCTCCCTGGCTCCGTGGCCTCTCAGCACCCCAGGCAGTAGTCTGGTGGAGAGACATAGAGCTAAACCTCACCCGCGCCCCAACCCCGGTCTCCTTCTTTCAGTTTCTTCAGGGTGAAGAGCCAGTGCCCAGAGTGACACATGAGGCCTGGACCTGTGATGTCCCGGGGGACAAAAGCAGGGCCTACATCAGCTCCAGGAGCCCCAGTTGATTGGGTGACACAAAGGCGAGTGGGAACAGCCAATCTCAAAGTCAAACCGACACTGCCCCGAGGTGGGGGCCTCTGTAGTCATCTGGCTGGGGGCATGCCGGCCTGACACCGTGGGAAACACACAGGGCTCAGACTCAGGTTTGGGTTCAAGCCTTGGTTCAGGGCCCATCACCTCACTTCTGATATTTCAGTGTCCACAACTAGAAAATGCAAACAATGACCCCTCTTTCATACAACTGTACTGAGGCTGAAATACAGTCTTCGTGCTAAGCACTGGACACATGAACATGGCAGGTTCTCCACAAACAACCGATATTACTAGTCTGCTAGACACCTATTAATTGCTTTCCCTGAAACAGGTAAAGCTTGGAGAAAGACACCAGAAACCTAGGCTATGTAAAGTGCAAGGCTACATGGGAGGGCACCAGAGAAGCCACACAACACCGTCCTTATGAGTATGGACTTTCCAGCCAGACAGACTCAGGTCTGAAACCTGGCTCTATGCTCCCTACCTCTGTTATTGGTGCCTCAGTTTATTCCTAGGCTGATATCAGCATTTAGTAGGACAGTAAATAAAAGGCCCTTCACGTAGGTCCTGACAGAGAGAAAGTATTAAATAATTAAAGACTAGAGAAATGATTGTAAGTCTCCTCCCCACTCTACCCCACCTCCCCCCAACACACACCCACAGGGCAGGTGTGATGATTAAATGAGATAATATATGTGAAAGAATGAACTCAGGCCCGGGACATAGCAAGTGCTTAACAATATCATTTTCCTCCCCCTTAGCTGCAGGTGGGTAGATGTCCCTGGTCACTCACCTCCACCCGTGTGGGGTTCAGCCAGTGGGGGATGTCACGCACGGTCACGTTCATTGGCAGGATGATGGACTCGCTGTTGTGGTCCAGGCACGAGGTGGCACACTCCGACCCTGAGGGAAGCACAGCATGAGGCAGCGGCTCAGGCCCCAGACCCTCGACAGCTGCAAACTGTCCTCCTGCAGAGTGGGCCCTGCCACTTCCTGGTCCCCAGTGGACTCAGCTACCCAACCTCAAGGCAGTGGGAAGGAGAAGGCTCCCCAGGCAGGGCCACCTCTGGTCTCCCTGACTCCATTCACATGCCTCCCATCTGGCTGGTTCCTGCTGCCACCCTCATTGGCCCTGACCCTAGTTTGATCAAGCTCCTCCTCTGCTCAAACACCTTTCCAAGGCTCCCCACATCCAGAACAAAATACAGCCCCCTTTGCTAGGCGTTCAGTGCCTCCTGCAGTCTGGTCAATCTTCTCTCTCACTGACCACCTTCCCTTTCTGGTTGGTTCAACCGGACTGAACTATACTTGGTTTTCCATCTGAGTCCCACAATTCTCAGCCTCTGTCCTTCTTCTCTTGTTCATCCCATATCCTGAAATGTCCCCCAATCTGCCTTCCCATAACCAAATTCTATCCATTATTCAAGGGCCAGTTCAATTCTTCTAAGAAGTTTGCCCTGATTTTCACAACTGAGTGAGAGTACTCCATCATTAGATGTGCCTGATTCATCTCGGAGTTTAACCCCGTGTCTGACACCCAGGGAGAGCTCAGAGCACTGGCTGAGTGAGTGATGAGCACATAAATGCAATACCAGCTTCTCTTTCCCCAGGGTTTCATCCCTGCCCTTCCCTGTGCCTTAAAGACCCTTCCCACTCTAACAAGTGCATTTTTAATGATCCCACAGACCTCAATCGCATGCCACTTGCTCAGAGAAGACCTCCATGGTTTCCTGACAGGCCAAGCCCCTCATAGGTGCCCATGACAGAATTGTCATGTGACCGTTTCCTGTTTGCTTGGTGAATGTGATGTCAATAGCTCTCTTCTCTGCTGGACTATAATTCTATAGGGCCAGTACTACCCATGGTCCCCATTCTATGTCCAGAGCTTGGCACTATGCATGGCAGATTATGGGCACTCAATAAGTATATGTGAAATGAGTGTAAGAGACAGTGAATGAATAAATACATCAATGGATCAGAAAATGAATGAATTAATGGATAAATGAATGGCATGATGACTGACAGATGAATATGCATTTAGGTATCTTATAAAGGAGGAAGTAAGTACATAAATGGATAAGTGAATGAGTAAATTATGAATTAAATGGATAAAGGAATTTTTAAAAAATCAGATAATGAGTCAAAGAAGGGGTAAATGAGTAACAGAGAGAGGGCTACTACATAGAAGCCCTTGGTCCAGGAACTTTTGCGTGAAGACAGTTGACTTCCAGACTGTAGGTTGGCAAGTTGACTCTAATTCAACTCATTCATTCTCTACCCTGACCTCACACATCCTGCGGTCATCTGAAAAATCAAGCCTAGTCCATGGAAAGTACTCAGTACCCCAAAGAGGCATTTATTCATGTGGGCAAAGAAACAACCGGTCAGAATCCGACTAGGCCTGAAGGAGGCCATTTCTCTGTCAGTATCAAAACCACCCTCCAAACACTAGAAGCAAGTCACCTCTTTTCTTTAAATATCCTATTCTATTAGCTATTTTAAAGGCCCCCCTTCCAAATACACATATGTATGTATTAGCCATTTTAGAAGTCCCCTTCCAAATATACATATATACGTAGAATATATGTGTGTGTGTGTGTGTGTGTGTGTGTGTATATATATATATGCTGTAAAAAAAAATCAGGTAATGAGTCCATGAAAAGCTGAATGACTAACATGGCATGCACAAATAGATATGCATATACATACACACATAAACATGCAATATACATAGAGGCATGTATACATGTATATGTATATGTATATATATACAATCTATCCAATGCCCTTCCTGTTGCCATCTTATCATCCTTTCTAGTCTAAGAGGCTCACAAATCTAAAGAAAGAGCAAGGATGGAGTGGCAGAGGCAGGACCATGTTTAAAAGCCCTTCACTTTTTAAATTTGTATTTATTTTTACTTTTTTTTTTTAATTATGAGAGTCTCACTCTGTCACCCAGGCTGGAGTGCAGTGGTACGATCTCGGCTCACTGCAACCTCCGCCTCCTGGGTTCAAACGATTCTCCCGCCTCGGCCTCCTGAGTAGAAGCCCTTCACTTCAAACACAGGGACACTGAGCCTGACTAGGGGCAATTTCTGGCCCCACCCAGTGGTTTTCCTATGTTACCTGATTTCCCTGCAAATCCAGCCTGTTTCAGTCATGACATCCGTTTCACAGGCTGGAGAGCCAAAAGGCACAAAGCTCAGGGCACAAAGCTGTTGAGGAGAGAGCCACATCTCTAATTCCAGGCCCCACAATCGATACAATGCAGCCACACAGAGAGAGGAGAGAAGGAGGCAGCCATCGAAGCAGGAGAGATGGTGAGGGGCCAGAGAGACAAGAAATGGGGACAACACAAGCAGACAAAAACGATGAGTGATGAGAATAAGGAGCAAAGATCCCTAAGCAGTCAGAGGAACTGCTTATGGGGTATGCTTTATCGTGAGACCAGTTCTAAAGGAGTTTTTAGGTAGCAAAGATGAGACAAGGCTGTGATAATAAAATTCTTTTGAAAAAAAAAATGCAGCCTCTGAGAAATAGACAAAGGCTATCTTATCCCAAGAGAGGAAAAAAATATAAAATTAAAAAAAACCCAAAAAACCTGTGGTCAAAACAGGAGACACTTGCTGTCCAATGCAGCAGTCGTGTCTTAATTTCTCTTTCTCTGCGTCTCCCTCTCCTAGGCTCCCCTCCCCCACGCCAGCTCTGGGGCTTTAGGACCAGGCTGCTGTGTTGTGATATATGAGCCGTAATTGGCATCCTTGCAGAGTGGTGATCTCACCAGGCCTCTGCGTCTCCTTCCCGGGAGGCGCAGGGAGGGTGGCAGCCCTGGTGGCAGCAGCAGCAACTTTCTGAGGGCTCATAACTGCCACAGAAGCCTCCCCAAGTGGCCTGGGGGAGGCACGCAGGGGGAGCTGGTCTGGGTGACTCCAGAAGGTGCCCTCCAGCCCCTAAGCCCGACACATATCTCACCCCTGCTTATAAGGCCAGTGATCAAATCCCTCTCCTTGGCAAAGTGGATTCTCCCCAGGGAAGGGCTCAGCCTGGGAGGTGGAAGTCAGGGGCATTTGAAGGAAAGTGAGGATACAGCTGGGGCTGAGGAGTGGATGAGCAACAACTGCTCTCCTGCCTTGCTTCTCACTCTCATCCTCAGCCTTCCTGTCTCCCTGTGTGGCTTTTTCTCTCTGCTCTCCTCCAATGTCCCTATGCACTCATCATCTGCCCTGGATTATCATGTTCATAAGATGGACATCTGGGCGCCAGCCGTGGGGACTTGGGGTACAGGAAAGGGGAGTTAATTCAGGTTGCAATATCACATAGATTTTTTCCCCTTTCTGCTTTGACCATGAAAATACTAAGTAGGTAAATACCACCCTCCCACCCCTTCCCCTTTTTCTCTACTATTCTGATGGAGAGAAGAGAGCCAGGTATTGTACTCATTTGCATACAGTTGAGACATGTGAATAAAATGTGTAAATGCGTCTGTGAGATTTGTTTGCCTTTTGTTCATCTTTCTGTGTGTTTGACATGTTTTGGGACATAAAATGTGTTTGCGTTTGTTGAAGTATGAGATTTGTATGTACTGCATGTGAGTGCTATGTATAGGTTTATGTGCTACCTGTGTGTGTATGTGTTTGTGTGAGTGATGCATTTGTGTGGTATTTGGCTGATGTGTAGGTGTTAGGCATGAGCTTACTATATGATGTATGTGTTTGGGGCTGTTTGGTTATGAAACATTTCAGCATGTGGCATGTGTTTATGTATGAACATGTGAATGTATTTGAATGTGTCAGTGGGTATAGATATGCAGTAAATTTGTTTCTGTAGTTTTTCCCTAAAGGTCACTTAATTAGGCTTTTTCTCACAGGGCCACTCAATGCCAGTTAAGAGTATGAATGAATATTCACTTGCATATTATGATTGAGCTGGAGGTTGGGACCCCCTCACAGACATACACACCTATCAGGACCACGCACACCTATCAGGAATGATGGAAAGGAGAAAGAAAGTGTTGGCCTTGGGATGGTGCAGCCCATGCTGCTCACCACGGCAACACGTGTTGCCCCACCTTCTAGAATGCCTATATTAGCAGGTCCTATAAGATCCCATCTCTCTGCAACCCTCCTGGTCAGCATTACAAGATGCTGTATAAGAACTTACACACAAGATGAATTGATGGCTGTATAAGATCTTAAAGTACCTTCCAAACCATCAGTGAGAGCAATCATGTGCTTTGGTGTTTTCTGACCCATGCAGGAGCCAGTGTCTTGGGCTAAATGCAAGAGTGCTGATTCCCACTGTAAGTTAAGGTGAAGAACTTCTGCTATCTGAGTGCATGTGTTTTCATCTTCAAAAAGAGACGGACAGTCCCCATGAACTTTCCCTCTCCAACCACAGGCCTTGCTTCTGGACATGCAGTGATAACTCTCTGTTTGCTGGATGAAAATCATGTTGGGTCTCTGCACATTCAGATAACCTTCTACAGCAGACATCCCTGGCGATTGCTCCATAAATCATATTGGCCAGGAGAAAGGACATTCAGTTCCCTAGGCTTTTCATCATGGTCAATTAGGGAATCAGCCCAAAAGGTCAGCATCACTGCCCTTAAATGAGGTCACACTCCTTGCACTCTGAGTACCCTGGAAAGCTGTGGTGCTTGTGATTAACGCATCCGTCCAGATACCTGGTTTCAACGAGGCAAATCCCTGGCATACATTCCCAGCTTGTCTCTCCTCACTGTGTGTATTTCTTGAGCTGGCCTGTCACCATACAAAGAGTATTTTGAAAATGCAGTTTATGCTCATCTTGGATGCAGCTGAGATGCCACAGAAAAAAGTCAGGCTTTGGAATGGGATGGGTCTCAGGATTTGGGAGCATGTTCCATTATCCCCTCAAGTTTTGATGCCCTCATCTACTAAAGGTTATTGCGAGAATAAGATATAATGCCTTTCAAGTGCTTGACGAAGGGCCTGAACTATATCAGGTACTCATGAATGTTTAGTATGATGCAAATTTTAAAATTAATAATAAAAGCAGCTGTACTAGACTACTATTGCTTCCCTAAATGTGATGTGTGCTTTCATAACTCCTGCTCCTCAGTCACAGAGTTTCTTCTGCCTGCAATAGCATTTCTTCCCCGACAAGCTTTTTCAAATCCCCACATAAGCATCCCTTCCTCTGGGAGTCTTCTGTGTCCCCCCCGCAGGCACCTGACAGCTTTTCTGTATTCTGGTGTAACTGTTTACACTCACCCACCACTGGGTCATCATATCCCTGTCCCTGATTCTCTTCTTGGGAGGGCATGGTCTACACTCATTCATCTCTCTTTCCATAGTGCCTATGCAGGAACTCATGTGACCAGGGTGTTCAATGACCCACCCAGGCATTAGCCCTGAATTGCTGGAAGGAATTTCCCCTCCTACTGCTCCCCTCTTGGGCCCACCATACCTATGGCATAGCCATCAGGGCACTGCAGTTTGAGGTTGCTGTTGAGCTGGTTTGGGGCCGAGCACTGGCCTTGCATCTCCTGGCAGACATGGAAGGAGCCACTCCAGGTGCCGTCTTTCCGGCAATTAATGATGTTGCTCCCACGTCCCTGAACAACAGAGAAACACAGTCAGGACCAAGAGAGACACCAGCCCCAATTGAATAAGCTATTCAGAATAAAACAGAAAACAATTTTTCATCTCTCCAGAGCTCTGAAGTGTTCCAAAACAATTTCTTAACAATGGTTGAAACTCAACCACCCTGAAAAGGAGGTATTGTTAGTGTGTTTCCATTTTATATATTGGAAAACTGAGGACTCAGACCGGGAAGAAACTTGCTCAAGGCCTTCCAGAATGCCAGTCCAAGCTTAGTAGTCTTTCAGAAATTTCAATCAGAGCCAATTATAGTTTTGATTTGTGTGTGAGAGTTTTTTTTTAATTGCGAGGGTAGGAGCCCATCAGCTCCTTGACTGACACAGAGAGTAAGTGCATGGGTTAATGAGGAGCACTAAAGTTTGCTTCCTCTTAAATAGTGAGAAAGCATCCTATGTCAGGGCTCTGTCATATGTTGACTAAGTAATCTGAGTCTAGTTGAGAAGCTTTTTCTTCCAAGACATTTCTTTTCCTTTCCTGATCTTCTCTTTCTTTCTTTCATTCCATTCCATTCTATTCCATTCCATTCCATTCCAACAATAATGGCATGAAGAGGGTGATATGGGGGTATTTATATCTGTGCTTTCCTCCCAATTCTTTAAAACAGGGAACTACAGTTTGTCGATCTTCTGCAAAGCATTAGGCAAATGCAGCTTGAAGACATAATCCCTTCTTGAAGTCCCCTTCCAACTTCCGAATTTCAGAAAGTTAATTCAAGTAAGATTCCTTAGTGTCCAATCTGTGCCCAGCTCTGTGGGGTGCAGAAGTGAAGACAGCCAGTGCCCGCCTCTGCGGGCTAGTGGGAATGGCAGTCATGTGAGCCACCAGCCATGTCACTGTGACTGTGCTCAGTGAGGCAGATTAAATATTATACCAGTGCTGTGAGTACACAAGGAAGAATAACTGGTTATGAGGGGACAATCAGGGAAGGCCACTTAGAGGAAATGATATATGGAAAGGGATTTTCAAGGATGCATGGAATTGCAGGCAGAAAAGGAACAGAAGACACTCCTGGAAGATGGAAGGGCATGTGCAAACAATGAAAAACATGGTGCATGTTGGAGGGCCTGGTGTGGTTCTAATTGTATGACTCAAGGCATGAAGAAGGGGAAGATGAGCTGGTAACACAGATAAAGTGTGGAGCCTTAAATGCCAACGTAAGTAGTTTAGACTCTATGAAAAAGAAATGGAGAATCACAGGTGGTTTCTGTGCAGGGGACCCACATTCTGAAGGATCTAAGAACAAGCTATATATTCTCTACTCCTTTCAGGCTTATAATAAGATGAGAAACTTGACATAGGCCAGAGGAGCTGGCTGTGCTCCACCAATGCAAAAATTTATGCAATGGCTTCCTGTGACCTTCAACTTCCATGCAAACTCCTGTGCTGGCTCCAGAACCCTCCCAGCCTTAATTCTGCCTAATTCTCCAGTTTCTTGCTCTCCACAGCACCACCACCAACCTTGAACTTCAGTTTAAATTGCCTGCACTCGTGAAGGCATCATATGTTGTGCTTTCATGCTCACTGCTCCTTCCGTCTGCTATGTTTCCTACCCACCCGCCTTGTCTACCTTGCAAACACCTTATCTGGCACAACCCATCCTGCTCTCGTGCCACCTCAATTCTGCATGGGGCACTACCTAAATGTCTCTGACAAGACATTACCTATTTGTTTATCATCGGTTTTGCAACAAGACAATGAGCTCCTCAAGCCCCAGGCCGGTGTCCTATTCAACCTTTTATCCTCAGGGTCTTCCACAATGCCTAACAGGTCCAGGCCACTCAGTGCATTCATTCATCACTTAATAGACATTTTTGTTCATTCAAGAATTGTTTGTTTAATTCTTGTTTGTTCATAACAAGAATTGGTGGAGAGTGATAGAATGTATTTCTTTAAGAAATAAGAAAATAAATGAATGCGTGGATGAGGAAATAAATGTACAAGTGAGTAAATGAAGAAATGAATGAATGAGGGAATAAATTATGAATGAATGCATGAGAAAATGAATAAACTCCTTAAAAGAACTGATGTAAGCTGAGGCTCCCCTATGTGAGAAAACAGCTGCAAAGATACAGGATTGGAAGAGAAAGGGGCCCCTTTCCAGGCCTCTCCTGTGCCGGCAGAAGGAGGGTGCAATTGCAATGGAAACCTCTCTGGCCTTGGGAGAAGGGTGGCCCATCTTGAGCATGCAGCTGCAAGGCGGCTTGCAGAGTTCACTCCCAGAGGTTCTGTAGGGGCTCATGGCAAAGTTACGCAGCTTCATGTGGCTTCAAAGAACCCAGACTCTCCCTCTCAGAGCCCCAGGCTCTAGGCCCCATGATTCTCCTGGGCCCTCTGGGGAGTAGGAAATTGACCCCAATTTCCTGGAGCCTTGGCCTGGGCCTGTGATGCATTTGGCTTCCAGCCCCTGAAGGGCTGCAGACCTCAGCACTACTTGGGCCAGGGCTGGCTGGAGAGCTTAGTTTGTAACAGAGAATGTATTAGAAGTAGCCGGAGTCTGCTCATGGAGTTTCACACTGGGGAGGCCCCACCATGAATGAAAGGTGGGAGCATAAAGCACTGGTTTTGCTACCATTGGTTTATCTCTCTCCTGCCCAGTTCATCTGGTACTTTGTGTTGCGAAATTTGCTTTTAAAAATATGTAGCATCCTTTTGCTAAGACACCTTAGCCTTCAGAACGAGGCATACTGGTAGGTTGGCACTTCAGGGCTTCTACAGTGGAATCCAGATGACATTTCTGGCTCCATCTCTTGCTATGTACATATCCTTCCTTCTAGACAAGTGAATCGCTTTGTTTCTCCTGCAAACTTTTCTTGCTTTCCCACCTCCACATCTTTGCCCTTGCTGTGCCCTCTGCACAGCAGACTTTCTGGAGCCTCTTTGGATTTTTAAATCCTTCTTTAAGAGTAGATGCTAGTGCATTCAGAAATTGCCTACCACCTGGTTTAGAACTTCATAGTCGATTATTGCTGACTGAGTCTAGTTTGACCAGAGAAGATCTGGCATAATTGAAGCTGCAATCTGGGAAGACCAGAGGGTACTTTTTCTGGGTGTTGTCAGGGAACTGACTGAGTATGTTTGACTCCAAATGTACAATTCTTCATGCTAAGGTGAAATCTCTTATAAGAGGACTGAATATCTCTCAGCAAAACAGTTTGCCTCTCTGTGCCTGTGCATCTGTTTTTACAAGAGCATATTGAGCTCTAACTTCCCTGCTGCTTTAGCTACACAGATCCACAGAGAGCTGAAGGCATATAATAATATTATCAAACACCTATAACATGCTCAGTGCTTTAAAAATCACTTGAACAATACAGTAGAGTGAAATTATATTATTTTTGCAGACTTGGGAACTGACTGTTAGAAAGCAAAGAAGTGAGTTTTCGAATGATGCTCGTGTCATAGTTTTAAGAGCCTGGGTGTAAGTCAAACTGCCTGAATTCAAATGCAAGCTTGGCAACTTCCCAGCTGGGTAGATTTGGGGACGTTCTTTAACTTCTCTATGCCTCCTCAAGTTCCCTGATTGCTAAATGGGCATGGAGTCTACTACCTGAGAGAGTGATCATGAGGATCATATGAGTCCATTTATATAAAGCATTTAAAGCCTAACACACATACTGAGCTCTGTAATTGTCAGATGAGGTTCTTACTCACTCTACTGTACTGTCTCTAAGAGAAGTTTAGAATAAACCCCACCAGCAGTGCATTTTAGAAATGACAGCAGCCAGAAAGGGGAGGTAATGTGCCCAAGTCAGAGAGGTTGCCAATGTCAGGACCATGTCTCTTGACTGTAAGCTGTTGTACCCTAGTAGGATGAAGGAAAAGAAGAGAAGAGGAAGAAAGAGGGAGAAGTATTAGGTTTCTTCTCCTTAGAAGACACGAAAATAAACAAAATAATAGCAGGAAGAAATGTAGCAGCATCCGAGCAAGAAAAACCCAGGCAGCAAGTGCAGGAGCTAGATGGCTAAGATTTGGAGGCATGCTGACTTAATAACAAGAGTGTCAGTTCCACCACATCTGGTTGTATAAGACAGGGCAAATCAGTTTACACCAGCTTCCCCATCTGTAAAATGGGGCAGTAATGCCAGATGCCATGGGGCTTAAATGAAGCAATCAGTCTAAAGTGCTCATCCCAGTGACTGGCATGTAGTAAGTGCTCGTTATATTTCAACTGCTGTGAATCATTTGTCTCTGTTCCCAGTCAATGCCCTCCTATGCGTTTTGTATCCTCCAAGGTAGGTACAGGGGTGACATGTTGCCCCACGAGGGAGGATGAGTGGAAAGTGTGAATTACGAAGTGACGTAGTTTAAGACCTGGCTCTGCTTGTACGACTCAGGGTAAGTCTCTTTCCCTTTCTGGGCTTTAGGGCTCCCATCTGTAAAACAAGCGGGCTGCAGTGGGGGTCTCTGAGGTCCTGCCTACCTCTAACATCACATGGGCCTGTGACTCTTCTGAACTCCTCTAGGACATCCTGGGTGCTGGCCAAACATTTAACAACCCGGAAATGAAAACCTAGCTGAGGCACTGCACATATGTGAGCTATACCTCGTCGTTGGCAGGGCTCACAAATGGAGAGTGCAGGTCTACACCCCTTGTGGCAGAAAGGCTTTCAGAGACACCTTCTGTGATCTGTGCAATGAGCTGGGTGTGTTGTAGATTCCACCACACCCTTTCTCTCTTGCTCCTGCTGAGTTGCTGAAATCCATCATTAGGTGCATCACTTTGCCCACAAAGCACCTTTAGCTTTTTTCCTCCCCTGCTGATGCATCTTCCAAAGACCCCGTCCCCATCCCAAGGCTGGCCACTCCCTGAATCACCTATAAAGCCCCCCACAGTGCTTCTCACAGCGAGCCAGGCCTATGTTATCTCATCAACCAGCTTAGGGCCATCTGAGCTGCATTAAACCCTGAGATGAGTAGCTCCTCACCCCCTGGGGATAAAATCTCTGCCTTTCGCTGCTGGTCTGCCCTGAAAATGTTGGGAGCAGTGGAAAGAGCAGAGCTAGGGATCAGAAAGACCACCACCTGCTCTTTTGTCGCCACGGGCAAGAACTTAGCCTCCCCAGGCCTTCTTTCTGCATCTGTAAAATGGGGATTCTGTTTCTTTTCCAACTGTATGTTGTGAGCTGTCAAAAGAGAGCAAGCCTGCAGCAGCAACTTGGTATACATTAGACACTCAAAAACAAAGACAAAGAAAGCTGATATCATTAAGGTTCTCTGTGCTGGTTTAAACAGACAAGAATACCATAAGTGCTAGAGCTGGACTGTCTGATATGGTAGCCACTGTACAAGTATGGCTATTTACCTTCAACTTTGAATATTTTAAATTAAATAAAAGTTAACATTTTGTTGCTCATTCGCTGCAACCATGTTTCAAGTGCTCCATAGCTACACGCGGCTAGTGGTCATCATTTGCACAGATATGGATCATTTGTATCACGGCAGAAAGTTCTACTGGGAAGTGCTGGTCTACAGGAGCTACAGTACTATTTATTCTACAGGTTTATTTAAGCAAGGGACTGGGTTTGACTACGGCTCATGCTGGTCTCTTTACTCCACACTCTGGCCTCATGCAGGATGGGTGCCTCCTTCTCAGTTTTTTTTTTTTTTTTTTTTTTTTTGCTTTACTTTAAGTTCTGGGATACATGTGCAGAACGTGCAGGTTTGTTACATGGGTATACAGGTGCCATGGTGGTTTGCTGCACCTATCAAACTGTTATCTAGGTTTTAAGTCAAAAAGAGCCCATAGAGCCAAGACAATCTTAAGCAAAAAGAACATAGCTGGAGGCATCCTACTACCTGACTTCAAACTACACCACAAGGCTACAGAAACCAAAACAGCATGGTACTGGTACCAAAACAGATATATAGACCATAGAATAGAACAGAGGCCTCAGAAATAACTCCACACATGTACAACCATCTGATCTTTGATAAATCTGACAAAAACAAGCAATGGGGAAAGGATTCCCTATTTAATGAATGGTGCTGGGAAAACTGACTAGCCATATGCAGAGAACAGAAAACTTCTCAGTATTTAGAGCTAGCCAGCAGAGGGCTAGGTTGCGATCTGTTGTGTTTCTAGGCCCTCCAGGAGCTCACATAGAGCATAGGGGAGTCTCACCACTGGAGTGACCTTAAAGCAGGCTAGTTCATTTGTCTAGTCCCCAGGGCTACCACATATGATTGCATAGGTTTTGCACTGCACAAGGCCAGTGGGTACCCATAGACATGCTCTATTTTCATTACCTCATTTAATCTTCACAAACAAACTATGAGGTATGTAGTATTCTTTCTCCTCATTTTATATACAAGGAAAGTGAAGCTTAAAGAGTTAAGTAACTTGGCCTCCAGTGACTAGGTAATGAAGCTGGGATTTGAACTCAAACTACAGATCCAGTGTTATACTGGCTCCCAAAGAATGAATAAAGTGAGGTTTGTATTTGCTTTTAGTGGCAGTGGAAGAGAGTGTGTGAATCTCCCCTACAATAGCCCTTGTCCTTTCCCGTCAGGATCTGAAACTTGTTTGGAAAGCAAAGAATCCCTGCTCCATACAAGCTGATTCAAGATGCTCTGGGCCATGCATTTCTGCTATGTTTATAGGCAGCAAGAGGGAATCTGAGGTGAATACTAGATTTGGCTCTCAGGCCCCTGGTCTGAGGGTAGAGGAAATTCATTTTCAGTACAAAGTAGAAATGTCAATTGTATTAGGAGTCCATTTGGCACGCACACCCTCATTCTTTAAGCAGACGAGCAATACCCTGCTCCTTTGCGACTAGCCTCTCCGTTAGTTGCCAAACAGAGCTGCTTGAGTCATCTGATACATTTACATTTTCTTCTCCTTTAAATACAAACTGGCCATGAAAGTTACTTGGAAGGCCCCAGGCAGGCTGAGTTTCAGTTTGATAACATGACCGCAGCCAGAATATTATTTGGCTCATCAGTTTGGGTAACTGTTAGCAACAGTTTTATGTAAGGGAGTGAGAGGGAAGCTGATCGGCCTGCAAGAGGCCATGGTAATTTCTAGCCTTTGTTTGTTCCGGCACTGGCTTCTGCCTCCCTGGCAGTCAAGGATGGGAATGACTCCCATGAATGGACACAGATGCCATGAATGTATGAGAGCAGGATTCTCAGGTGGTGCCTACTGGACTCAGCCCATTTACAGTTGGAGACAGGGGAACCTGGATTCTCACTGTGACTCGGCCGATGACAGCTGTGTCACCATGGGGAGTTGAGTAACCTCTTTGAGTCTTGGTTTTCTCATCTGTAAAAGGAGGAACCTGCCTTTGATGTTCATTGTGGTCCTTCCTCCTGCCCTTAGTTCTGGTGACATTTCCTGAGTACCTACTAGGTGCCTGGCACTGTCCTAAGTGCTGAAGGCACAAGGACGGGTGCAGATGCAGTGAAGGACTGTTTCACAGCCTAGTGTGGGGATGTGGAATGAAAGCAGGCAGTGACAACGCAGTGTGGCCAATGCTGTGAGGGGGAATCTGAGGAGGGGCATGGGGGAAGCCTGAGGAGGGCCACGGAGCCCAGCAGTGGAAGGGACATTGAGGAAGGGCTCCCGCAGGAAAGCGTGCCTAGGCTAAATTGCGAAGGAAGATGAGGTGTCAGGCAGCTGAAAAAGGTACAAGGATAACTCTTTTTAAGGTAGAGAATGCAGAGGTGGGGAAGGAAGATCCATCTTATTGGTATGGGGGAAGGGTCTTAAATGCCACCCTAAGGAGTTGGGACTTTATCCTAAGGGATGGGGGCTCCTGGTTCAGAGAGATTAACATAATTGCTCAAATCACTCTGGCTGAAATGTGAAGAAGGTACTGGAAAGAGGCACAGCAATGAAAACAGGAAAATGATCAAGAAGCTGCATGGTGGCTCATCAAAGAGATGATGTTGGCCTGAGTCAGGGTAGTGGCATTGGGGACAAAAGAGAACAGCTTCAGGAGATGCTGTGGTGGGAGAATGGGTATGACTCGGTAATTGCTTGGATGTGGAGGGAGTGAGAGGGATTCAGAACGGTGGTTTGGTAGTGCCTGGTATTTGGAGGCTAACATGAAATAACAAAGACCAATAAAGACTGATTGAAGACGATGCCAGCACTGAAATCTGTCCCCACCTGGCTGATGATCCTTGCACACCTGTGAAACACAGGACTTGGGTTATCAACTCTACATGGTTGCTTTGATGGAGATGGAGCTCCTTGTGGACTTAAGGTTTTTTCAGCCTTTTGTTTCTTTTTCCTATTCTTGATTCCCATACTGTCCTTTTGAGCATGTGTAGGATTTGAGGAAAATTCCTTCAGCAGAGGCAGGCAGAAGTGTTGGACTTGCTCTCAGTTACATGTGCATTGAGATAAAATTCAAACCTTTCTCCTTCTGCTCTTCCTGTCTTCCACGGTGTTCTCAAAACTGTACTTCTCATCTATATGGTCCCCTTTTTCCTTATGCTTCAGGAGCCAATTGATGTCTAAGTATAGTGGCAGTCTTGTGATTTTAAATACTTCAAGGACCAACATGGGTGGTAATGGTGGTAGCAAACTGGCAAAAGAGCCCTGGCCATTCCTGTTTGAGGAACTTAACTTTTATCAACTTCATACATTGGGATTCCATGTATGATTTCCTTCATAAAAGTTCCAATGCTTAAAAAAATTCAAAGCTAAGAATCTCTGAGCAAATAAAATATGGTATTGCAGGTAGGAAAATGAGGTTCAGAGAGATTATGAAAGTAGATAATTAGAGCCCAGTTTCTTAACTTCTGCACTGTTGACACTGCCATTATACAACTTGAGCCTAGTTAGACAGTCTCTTGGAGAAAGTGGTTCCTGAAGTATAGGCTAGTTTTTGGTAAGCAGAAAGGAAAGGGACCATGGTATCAACCTCAAGTTCCAGGACGCTTACCTGGGAGGCGTCGCTGTCTTCACACTTGATCCTACACTCACTGTTGAACTGGAAGCCATTAGTGCACTGGTAGAGCCCGTGGAATTTTGATGGAGGTGGGTCACAGGTTACAGGAACACAAGCTCCCTCCTGCCAGCTGCCATCCTGGGTACACTGAGTCTTGAAGGCCCGTCTTCAAGGAAAGGATCAAAGAGGAGACATCTCAAGGACCAATTGGCTAGATCCATGCCCTGCATGAACACCACCAGCTGGGCCCCCATTTCCTATTTCCTATTTTTGATTCCCCACCTGACCTATTGGGTGGTGGTGGGGCCTGTGTAGGGATTAAGGATAATTCATCCACAGAACTCTTTTAGCAAGAGCAGGCAGAAATGTCAGGCTTCCAGCTACATGTAGATTGACACAAAACTCAGGCCCTTCCAGCCCCAGGTTCTCTCCCCTTTTTTACAGAGTGTTCTGATGGGTGTTAGAACCATGATGCTATGATTATCCACCATTTACTGAACAACTACTATGTGCAAAGCACGTTGTGAACACTTTACATGCACATGTTCATTTGTTCTTCATAGGAACCTTATGTTGTAACTGTTATTATCGTACCTTTCTTATTGCTAAAAAAAAAAAAAAAAAAAAAAAAAAAAAAAAAGGAAGTGCAGAGAAGTAAAGTCACTTGTCTGAGATCACATCGCCATTAGGCAGCCAAGCTGAAACTTAAAGTTTGTTCTGTTCGACCCAAAGCTAATATTATTAACAAATCCTTCTAGCTTCTCACAGAACAGAATGGGATGAATGGCAGGCATTGCCTCCAGTGAAGAAATGAGTGCAAGGCATTTGAACCTAACTTGTCCTCCCAGAGCCCATGAGTTTGCATTTCCAACCCCACTTACTTCTTTGACTTCCGAGAGGATCCAGGCACATGGTATCCAGGCTTGCATTTGTATTTGCAGAAGGAGCCCACCTTGTGCTTATTCTCTCGGCACCGGGGGGTCTGGAGGTCTGCATTGGGCACGGGGGGTGGAGCGAGGCACATGAGCTCACACAGGGCTTCTGGGAAGGACCACAGCCCATCCTCCATGCAGGTCAGGAGGCTGTTGTTGCCTGGAAGACAAGGGCAAGCAGGGATAGAGGAGGGAGGAGTCTCTGATAGCCAAGCTAGCCAAGCTAATGCATAGCCACTTGGATTTTAGCTGACTTGACAAACCAGGAGATCCCTTATGTGGAATTCCAACCCCTTCTACTTCCAACTGAGGAGCCTAGGGAGATCAAGAGAGCTGCCACAAAGAAGAGGAGATCTAAATGGGGGGAGTGAATTACCCCCATGTCTACAGTGAATTAAAATCTAAGGCTTCTGACTTCTGATCCTGAGCCTCTTCTGCTGCATAGAAAAGACACATTCACAATCCTTGAATCCATCTTTCTTACTTTACAAGTGGGCATCTGAACACAGAGATGGAGGAACTTGCCTTCTAATAGTTGGCAGCAAAAGCTCATACCAGAAACTACAGCAAACTCTGATATCAGTGAGTGTATAACGTCAAGCTGCCACTCTCCCCCTGGGCCCAGCACCCCTGTATCTGTCCTGCTTACCACCTCCCCCAGCTCCCAACAGCAATGCCTGGAAATGACAGCATTGTGTTATCAGGAGGTTTGATTTTCTGTTCAGGTCCTGGTGCTCAGTGAAGCTTTGCCAAAGCAGCTGAAAGAGCAGCACTTCCCCCGTAGCCTGTGCCAGCTCTGACAGAGTGCTGATTGCCATCGGGAAGCTGGTCTGAAGGGGAACGTTGCAAATAAAAGTAAAACACGGGAGTTAGGCTTTTCACTGCCAGCTCATATATTATCGAGGCACAGCCTGCCTAAAACCTTCCCGAGACAAATAGAGGAGGGCCTAAACTTGTATTTCTCCACCAAACTCTCCTCTTCCTGGTTATTACTGAATGGTGTTGACAACCAGGGCTTGAAGCATTTGGGAAGCTCAGGGAGTTGCAGGTTGGAGGGGTGGAGTGGTAGGGAGAAAACTGACATTTATTGAGCAGTTACTGTGTACCGAGGACTTATTGAGCTGTTACTGTGTCCCGAGGGCTTCTGATATGCAATCTCATTTATTCTCACAATAAACAGTGCATTTAGTATGACAGTCTTTATTTGGAAATGAAGACTCAGAAAGAGGTGACTCGACCAAGTTATTCTAGTTGGCAAAAGACAAAACTGAGGTTCAAAACAAATTCTGTCTAACTACAGAGATGGTTGTTTTTAATGGGAAGTTGGCTACTACATATGATCAGCAGGGCTTTTATTATTCATTCTGGAAGCATCAAATCTCAATTTTCCGATCTGTGAAAAGCAAACAATTGCTTCTGCCTTTCAGGGTGCTCAGAAGATGAAATAAAACAACATTTATGAAAAGTGCCCATGAAAGTGTTGTCAATGTCTTCATTTGCTTCTTAACTTTTTTCCTTCTTTCCTTCTTCCCTCCTTTCCTTCCTTCATTTCCCCACTTCCTCCCACTTTCCTTCTTCTTTTCATCTTCATTAGTAGCTCTGAAAGAATCTTCACAGAAGTCTTCATTCATTCAACCAACATCTATTTAGTGCTTATTCTGCACCAGATACTTTTATATGTTGAAGGAAAAGCAGTGAACAAAATAAAATAAAACAAAATAGAAATAGCTCTGCTCTCTTGAAGCTTGTAATCTAGTGGAACAGGGAGGAGTACAATAAGTTATCCTAAAAAGTATACTACTTAGCGTGCCAGAAGGTGCCAAGTACTATGAAGAAAAAGCAGGAAAAGGAAGAAAGGGGAGAAAGTACTTTGCAATTTTATATATGCTTCTCCACTTACTCCTTCTCATTTTTGTCATTTTTCTTCTTCGTCAGTATGATTCATCCGGTTAGCACAAGGCAGATTGGTGTCTGTAAACCCCAGAGGGGATTCCACATTGATAAACTGTGAGACTGACAACTATAGATATTTTAACATCAAGTAAAAAGAGTAAAGTGTGCGGAAAGGTGATTCATTTGGTTTCCATAGAAGCATAGAAGCATCCGGAATACCAGGGTCTACAAACTTCTTTTTGCACTGCCCTTGCAATCGGGGCAGTCATTGCTTTGGGGTGCCCAGGTAAAGCACAAGGTTAGTGAGAAGGGGAGCTGTATAAAAAGTACAGGAAGCACACTCTCTTCAAATTGCCCAAGAGAGATAACATATCTGCGGAAAAGGTGTTGGGACTCTAAAAAAGTACATTGTATTACCTTTGTATGTTGTAAATTATGAAGTGAAAGTAATGGTTCTTCTGTGACAGGAGAACATAAAGATTCCAAAATGCTAATCAAGAGAGAAAATGCAAACCAGAAATGTGCTTTCTGGAAGAGGGTGAATATGAGTTAGCAGTGCACCACAGCTAAAGCAGGCACTGGTGATTCAGGACCATGGATATGTCCCCCCATCCCTGCAACAAACTCCAAGAGAGTTTTCAGCCGGGCAGTATTTCCGTGCACCAGCTGTAGCCACTACCCTGCATCTACAATGTGGCTTTGAAGAAAGTAGCGTATGATACATGATGTGCCCTTCCTTTGTCTTCTTGGCACTGGCCTGTATGCTGTGAAAGATGCTTACTGCACTGCCAACTCTCTGCCTGAGGCTTGTTATACTGGTCATGGATGCTTACTCTGTCCATATGTAGGGCGAGTTTAAAGTACCAAGGAATTAATGCCCCTGGAAGCACCACTAAACTAATGGTGGAGTTGTTGGATTCATGTGCCAGTTTCCAGAGTTGCAATAACTCTGAGGCATGTTCTCCACTGTCTCCTAGAGTTTCCCAGAGGGACTGAGCTCTAGTTGCCCACAGTGGCAACTGGCTTTAGAAGAGAACCTGTTGACTTTTGTCAGTTCCATGTCTTCTGCCCTCATTCCCCCACTGTATTTCCTGGGGGAACATGATTCAAGACATGAAGTGAAGGCATGTCTGAGCCTGAAATTCCTGGTAGAGGGTAATATCTCTTGGTAGAGGTGTTGATATTAGAGATTAGGTTCCATCAAGTTTTGGGACTCTGTAAGTTCACTTGTTCATCTTTTAATGCAGACAAATACATCCTGCTCAGCCTTTCTACAAATGTGGCTAAGGAAATTCCAATCTCTAATGAGCATTAAAATAATTGTGAACTTGTAGCAGTGTCAAAAGAGAGGTACTTATTTTTATTACTTCATTTAAAAGATTACCCAGGAGATTGAGTCTCTTTTGGAGTGCCATAAAGATTGAAATTAACATAGAACAGAACTCAAGGAGAGAAATTCAGACCTTCAATCTGGTATTCTAAACACTTGCCTCATGTTGTTGGCACTTTCTAGATCCTAAGGCAAGGGCTGTATCTTGTACCTTCTTTACTCCTAGAGCCTAGCCTACTGCTGAGCACATAGCGGGTCCTTGGTATTCATTTGTTGAATGCATAAAGTATGAATTTACCTGTGACCTTGAACAAATCACCAAACTTGTTTGTCCCTAAACCAAAGCCATCTCTGAGTTCTTGTCCATCTCTAGCATGTTAGAATGTGAAATAATATTGGCCACTATATTGTTTGGAGGAAACAAAAATGTAACAGCTGGACTGGAATAAAGACAAGCACTCAATCGAGAGGCTACATTAGCCAAGGGCTGGTACGGGGAGATTGCAAGGAACAGAGGGGTTGACTTGGTAAGGGGTAGACTTTAACAGAAGTTACAGAGGAATAAGACAGATTAAGAAGAACAAGAGGTAAGAATAGAGGAGAGGGCCAGGTGGGGCAAAAACTGAGGGCAGGAAGGATTTCAAGCTGGTCATTATCATTATTATTTATTGACTGTTTAAAATTAGTGCTTTTACTATTCACAATAGCAAAGACATGGAATCAACCTAAATGCCTATCAATGATAGACTGAATAAAGGAAATGTGGTACATATATACCATGAAATACTATGTGGCCATACAAAAGAATGAGATCATATCCTTTGCAGGAACGTGGATGAAGCTGGAGGCCATCATCCTTAGCAAACTAATGCAGGACCAAAAATCAAATACCACATCTTCTCACTTATAAGTGAGAGCTAAATAATGAGAACACATGGACACATAGAGCAGAACAACCAACACTGGGGCCTATTCACAGGGAAGGGGGTGGGAGGAGGTAGAAGATCAGGAAAAATGGCTAAAGCGTATTAAGGCAGGCTTCATACCCAAGTGATAAAATAATCGGTACAATGAACCTCCATGACACAAATTTACCTATATAACAAACCTGCACATGCACTCCTGAACTTAAAATAAAATATGTTTTTAAAAAATTATTGTTCTTTTTGTTTAAACTATGTTATGATCAAAGAAAAAACAAAATGTAGAAAGGAGGAAAGAGAAGCAAGTAAAAGAAGGAAAGGTGACATTGATCACCTCTTTACCCCCTGGCTTGAGATAAGGGTAGGAGGGCAAATTAGGTGCCAATATCAAGTTCAAGAAAAAGGCGGCAGGACCTTTGCCCAGTCAAAGGAAAAGCAAAGTTGGGATCACCAACTATTAGAATGATGGCCCTCCTAAGGCCTTGTCTCCCCAGCCAGGTCACTCTTCCCTAACCACAGTTGGCAGCGGAAGGATATGCATTGTTTTGATTAACGATTATTATTAGCCACAATGAGGGCTGTAATAATCAATGCTAATTTATGCACTTCCCTTTCCCAAAGGCCTCTGATTGATTGAGAGAAGTGTGATTTCCTAGTCTGGAGTTATTAATACATTCCACATCTAATCCCAGCATTCTAGGACACCCAGGTCAGCTACTCACTTTTTTCTAAAATGTGACCTCCGGTATGCCAGAGTCTTATTCCCCTCAATAGCCCTGGTGCCTCGCTCAGGAGGATGCCAGATGCTTCCTGTCCATATCTGCTCTTCTCTGCCTAGCTGGCCCCTCTTGATAAGTAGCAGCCAGCATTGGAGAAAGACAGACCTGGGCTTCAATATGGTCCCCACCACTGATGGTGCAGCCTTGGGCAAGTTCTTTAAACCCTCTGAGGCTTGGTGTGAAATGGGAATAATAGTAACACTTACTTCGTAAGGCTTACTGGCCCTAATCATACGAGTGAATTCATTTCATCAGTTCCAAATGCAACTCTTTTTTCTTTTTCTCTCTTCCTTCTTCCCTCCCTCCTTCACTTTTATCCTCTCTTTCTTTTCTTTTTTGCAAGATTTCCAAGGTCTTGGAAAGGGCTTCACTGTCATAATTATCCGTACTCTCTTTTTTCTTTCTTATCTTCACAGCAGGGCAGTTTACATAAACACAATTGGTAGGAAGAAGTCAGGAGCACAGATAAAACCCCATCCCACTCTTGGTGTTTGAGAGCCAGAAAGAGAGCCTGGATGTAGCCTCTAGGTTTCCCATAGACAGAGGAAGGCTGAGCTGGGGAAGGCGTTCTTGATACCTTTCAATTGTGCAGGGTGACGGCACTGGAAGGAACACTGACTGCCAAAGGTGGTACCATTAGGGCAGGAGAAGGAGGCGGCGTAGACATGATGGTGGTCTGGGATGCTGCAGTCCACTGGCTCACAGGCCACCTGCTTATTCCACTTGCCCTCTGTACAGGTCACTGTGACGCTGGGTCCCATCTGAAAGGCAGAGGCGTGCATAGTGAGGAGTGGCAGACTGAGCCCTAGATGTGGAGAAATACCCTTCTTCCCAAGGTGACAGCTCAGAGTCTCGTCCAGGTACTAGGAGACCAATGCTTAGTGTTTAACGTTAGCTCACTTTTAATGATCCCAATAATTGCATGAATTAGATATTTCAGTTCTCAATTAAAGACACAGAGACTGAGACTCTGAGACATTACATGATCAGCCTTAAGTTAACCAGCTGGAAAAAGGATAAGTCGGACTTGAGTCCAAAGGCTATGCTCTTAACTGCTGTCTATAGAGTCTCCCAGATCATGATTTCCATTTCACTGTGAGAATCTTGAGGTTTTGAGACCTCAAAGGGCATGATGACTTCTTTCACAAAACAGACTGTGAAATACAGTTCAATGGTAGGACATCAAGTGTTGATTTTTGTGTCTTTTATTAGCTCTAGGGGAGTTACTAGGAACCTGTTGTAGTGCTTGGCACACAGTAGGCACTCTCCATGGCTATAGGAGACCTGGATGTTTTTCCTCCATGTTATCAGACCACAGGCAAGTTCCTTTCCTTACTTGAGTTCTCCCTTTGGCAAAATGGATGGATTGAACTCAAGAACTGCTCAAAGATCCACTCCCTACTCTGAGATTTAGTGGCTCAATAGTCAAGAGAGAAAGGCACAAAGTCAGAAAAAGCCTAGGAAAAATGAAAGAGTAAATGGAGATTTGAACCGAACTACAAGATGGCAGAGCTGGGCGGAGGGCAAGGCCATGCTACGGAGCCAAGGGATGGACAATCATTGCAGCCTGGAGGCTTTCATTCAAGGAGGAAGCCACTAAATCCTAGAGACTGGAGATGCCAAATGTTGATCTGGGATTTTAAAAGCAAGGACATTCTCCCTCTTAAGCACACATCAAAGGGATGTGTGCTTGAGTGAGGTCCCTCACTGCCAAAACAGTTTCATTGTTTCTACAGGAGTTCAGGCCTGCCAAGTCTGACACACAGAAGTAGGTGTCTAAGAAGAGCAAGTCCAGAAGTTCTGTACAAATAGGCATTCCCAACAATAAAGAATGTGCCCTGTGTGCTTGCAGTTTGAAGGCAAAGTCCACTGGCCAGCCCTGGAAAATGCTACATTTACTGACGGAAATCCTCAAATCCCAGGACAACCTGTCCCACTCCCCCATGCCCCACCTGGGACATTATAGCACCATCTTGCTGAAGGAACATTCTGTCACATCACTCCAAATCATTCACTACCACTAATCTCATGCAGGACACGTCCTATCTTCCATGACTCCTTTGATGACTGAGGGGGTCTCCCTGCTACCAGTCTTACTGCTGAACTCCAAGCTACACCTACATAGAGTATCTAGAAGAGACTTTGTCACCAGGATCTGACCATGTCACTTCCTGCAACAGCTCCCTGTTGTCCTAAAGATCAACCCCACACTTCCTGACAAAACTGACAGGGCCCTGCACCAGTGGATTCAGCTGGCCCTTCCAGCCTCATTGCTTGGGTGAGTATAGAAAAAGAAAACACACAAACAAACAATCTGTGGCATGTTTTTTTTTTTTTTCCTCATCAATGTGCTTCCACATACTATCCATGCCTGTGCCTAGTGCATATATTTATATATTTCTTCCTTCTCCCCAACACACACCCCTTTGCTGATCCATGTCACTTTTCCCAGGCACCTCCCTTGAATCTCCCTGTACCTCCACAACACCCTACACTTCCCTTGACAGCATTTATCACACAGTGCGGTCATTATTAATGAGTTGTCTGACTTTCCCTCCACCACTAGGCATGAAGCTCCTTCAGAGGAGGGACTTGGTTTGTCTTAACGGCTTCCTCTTCTTTAGCACTTAGTATAGCATCCAATTTCCAGTGAACAGATGCTTTGTATGTAATGAATTAGTGAATGAATGAACATCTCATTGACAGGGCTCACCTTGTCCTAAAGCAGCCCATTCAATTATGTCAGAGTTCTGACTGTAAGATATTCATTCCAAAATACTCAGCCCCATGGTCTTGGAGATTTGCAACCTATACAAAAACACTGGCAAGTATTGTGTAGAACACCAGTCAGCACAGGAACCCTTTTTCTTAGAGATTCCAGACTGCTTGCTTGGTTAATTGATTCATTCACTCATTCATTTAATCAATAAATATTTATTGAGCACCTACTGTGTGGCAGCACTATTTTAAGTGCTGCTGGGTATTTAGCAGAGAACATGTTCAACACCCAGTAAGCCTTCTCTGGGCTGCAGAGAGGCTCTGAGCTCAGCACCTGCACATACCTGGCTCTTGATCAGCTCATCATCCCGCCGTATCTGGAGCACGTAGCCTGTCCGGCAGCTCACAGTACACTGGGCGCCGTGGTAGCGGTCGCTGCTGGAGCAATTGAGAGAAGCATTCTCCACAGCCAGCTCTGGGCAGTCAGTGTTCTCACATGCGAAGTGCACGCAGCTGGGGAGGAAAGAAACAAAAGGGGAAGAAGGAGTCTCCTCACAGGACAGCCACACTCAGTTGGAAGATAAAGGCTAAGAGCCTCTTTCTCCAAGATTTCAGGGGGCTTGAGACTGTGGACAGAAAGAGGTGCTGGCTAGGGTAAAGATGACCCTAGAGGCAGTGAATAAAATTTCTCATTAAGAGCACAAGGTATGGCAACAGACAAACCAGAGTTCAAATCTTGCCAGTTGAAAGCTTTGCACATTATAAAGATTTAAACCTTGAATAGCCTCAGTTTTTCCATTTGTGAGAAGGGGATCATCATGATTACAGTGAATATTTATTGAATTTTTCTATCAGGCACCAGGTTGAGCAAAAACTCTTTTTTTTTTTTTTTGTTTTGAGATGGAGCCTCACTCTGTCTCCCAGGCTGGAGTGCAGTGGCCAGATCTCAGCTCACTGCAAGCTCCGCCTCCCGGGTTCACGCCATTCTCCTGCCTCAGCCACCCGAGTAGCTGGGACTACAGGCGCCCGCCACCTCGCCCGGCTAGTTTTTTTTTTTTTTTTTGAGACGGAGTCTCGCTCTGTCACCCAGGCTGGAGTGCAGTGGCCGGATCTCAGCTCACTGCAAGCTCCTCCTCTCGGGTTCACGCCATTCTCCTGCCTCAGCCTCCCGAGTAGCTGGGACTACAGGCACCCGCCACTTCGCCCGGCTAGTTTTTTGTATTTTTTAGTAGAGACGGGGTTTCACCGTATTAGCCAGGATGGTCTCGATCTCCTGACCTCATGATCCGCCCGTCTCGGCCTCCCAAAGTGCTAGCTTTTTGTATTTTTTAGTAGAGACGGGGTTTCACCGTGTTAGCCAGGATGGTCTCGATCTCCTGATCTTATGATCCGCCCGTCTCGGCCTCCCAAAGTGCTGGGATTACAGGCTTGAGCCACCACGCCCGGCCCTTTTTGTATTTTATGAGTACCCACTTACAAGGACCATTTTGAGAATTAAATCAGTTTAGAAAAAAATGCATAGCAAAACTCCTGGCATATGCTAAGCACTCAATAAGTGGTAGCTGGGCCGGGCACGGTGGCTTACGCCTGTAATCCCAGCACTTTGGGAGGCTGAGTTTGGCGGACCATGAGGTCAGGAGTTTAGGACCAGGCTGACCAACATGGTAAAACCCTGTCTCTACTAAGAAAAAAAAAAAAATTAGCTGGGCGTGGTGGCGGGCACCTGTAATCCCAGCTACTCAGGAGGCTGAGGCAGGAGAATAGCTTGAACTTAGGAGGCGGAGGTTGCAGTGAGCTGAGATTGCACCATTGCACTCTAGCCTGGGCAACAAGAGTGAAACTCCATCTCAAAATAAATAAATAAATAAATAAATAAATAAATAAATAAAAGTGGTAGCTGATGTTATAAATACACCTATGCTCTATTACCTAGTTGGCAAGGTACAGCACATCTCTGAGATTCAGCATACTCTCAAATTTGGCCAACCTCATACAGCCACGAGACTCAACTGAGATGATGGAGGTAGCAGTCTTTTATAAACTGTGAAGTAACTTACACATCATTAGTGGAGTTGTACGGAGACTATGACTTGCATCTTGCTGCAACTCTGAATTCTACCTTTCTGCCAGTCTGAATTCCACCGTTCTTTAGGTCTAAGCATCATGCAAGTTTCCATAGGAAGCTTTCCCTTGTGTCCCTTGGCAAGCACCCTCATGGGTATTCTACCCTTCTTTCTCTAAGGCTGTTGCCTCATGTTTGATGTATTAAAAACTCAGTTCCTCAGTGCCAGTGGAACATACCAGATTGCAGGCTAATCTTTAAGGATGCAAACAGAAACAGCATCAAATCCTCATTCTTGGATGATCATTCCCCTTGTATTACAGTTAGGCAAGCACTCAATAATATTAGTTACTATTTGCTGATTGCTTATATACATGAGCTCACTCCATCCTTACAACAACCCTATGAGCTAAGTGTTACTCATTTTACAGTTGGATAAATTGGGGACTGGCAAGATTACGTTACTTGTTTAAGTGCTCATCCAGAGAGGTGACTCCAAAGGCCTTGTTGTTAACCTTGTCCCATGTTTCTGGACTAGAATGTCCTTGAGGGCAGAGAAAATGCCTATTTCATCTTGGTGTACTTTGCAGTGCCAATAAAAATTCATTGCAGATGTTTCCTAAATGGCAAGAAACCAATGGTGATGGTGCCTTGCAATAGCTCTTAAACACTTTAAAGAGGTTGATTCTGCCTAACGCTAAAAGCTTCTAAGGGGCAGTTTTCTCTGACTTTTGCCTCTCTGACTGTGTCTACCCCCAACACCTGGCCTATCGTATGCCCAGATGGGTAGATTTGCATCCAGAACCTCAAGGCTTTTATGTTCCCGTTTTTATCTAGGAGACGGAGACATTTTGGCCAAACCAGTGTCAGAAAAGTTTTGCACTTTTGTTTGTTTGTTTGTTTTTGTTTTCTCTCAGTTTCACGATACCCAACTAAGGGTTTTACTGTGACCTATTCCTGTTCTCTATCATCTGCTCAAAAGCATAGTGAGAAATAAAGTCTGGAGGCGGGGGGAGCTAAAAGCTTCCAAAACATATCACAAACCAATTTACTTTTTTAAATACCCAGAAAAAGACAAGCATTTAATTTAGGTCTCAGACCCTCACTGATGGGAGCTTTGCAGTTCTCCAATACTCTCCTTCTGAAATGCAGGGCAACTGGCATTAAGGAACACTTGTTGAGACAACTCCAATTCTCAGCCCTTTTTTCTTAGTCCTGACAGCCTCAGCGTTGTACCATGTAGAGACCTCAAAGAGGCTGTAACTGTGGAGTCAACACAAGGGCTTTGACACCAAACAATGCATCTGTTCACATTGTGTAAGCACCAGGGGAAGGAACCACATGGTTCCAATTTAAATATATTTACTCTGTAAGCTACTAGCTCCCAAGCTGTTCTTCTGACCTGTGCCTAGCAGTTTGGGCATTCTTACTCTGCACTCCCAGAAGATACCTGGGCTCTTACGAAGACCCAGAGGGAAAGATAATTTTCTTCTTTAAGTTGCAGAGCCATTAAAGTATAAACAGTGCCTTCCCCAATTATTTTGTGCGCATTAAGTTCTTCACAAGAAAATGAATATCTGAAATGCTTCATTTTCTAGGGTAGAAGGAGCACAAGGTTTATCAATCAGGGAAATCTGGGCTCCAGCCCCTGCTCTGCCATTTAACAGTTGTTTGACTTCGGAAATTTATATAACATCCTGAGGCTCAGTTTCGTTATCTGTAAAGTGGAAGTAATAAAATAATTTATTTCTTAGGATTGTCAACAGGGTAAAACATCATCCACTGATTCATCTATTAAACAGACCTTCACTGGGGGCTTTACTGAGCACCAGACATTGTTCTATACATTGGGAATATAGTGGACGGAGGGGATAAACAAGATGCCTGTTATCTATGTATTTCAGGAGGAAGGGTGTGTGCCAAAAAAAAGTAATAAATGAGATCATTTCAGATAATG
Organism: Macaca mulatta; assembly: GCF_049350105.2. Taxonomy (NCBI): domain Eukaryota; kingdom Metazoa; phylum Chordata; class Mammalia; order Primates; family Cercopithecidae; genus Macaca; species Macaca mulatta. Next base: position 41,943,957 of record NC_133420.1, read on the forward strand.
ATGCATGCAGTTAGGGCGTTAAACCAAGGTGAAATTATAGAGAGTGACAGGTGGTGGAGAGGGGCAAGGCACTTTATAGAAGGATCCATGAGGAAGGGACATCTGAACTACTACCTGGATAAAATGAAGGGATAAACCATACACAGGTTTGGGGCAGAGGCAGAACCAGGCAGAGGGAAGAGCAGGTACAAAATTCCAGCACAGGATGGAGCTTGTTGTGTTTGTAGACTAGAAAGGCCAATGTATGAGAAATGCTTTGAGGTCAGGTGTGGTGGCTCACACCTGAAATCTCGGCACTTTGGGAGCTGAGGCAGATGGATCACTTGAGGTCAGGAGTTCAAGAACAGTCTGGCCACCATGGTGAATCCCTGTCTCTAGTAAAAATTTAAAAATTGGCTGGGAGTGGTGGTGCACACCTATAATCCCAACTACTTGGGAGACTGAGGCACAAGAATCACTTGAACCTGGAGGGCAGAGGTTGCAGTGAGACAAGATTACACCACTGTACTCCAGCCTGGGAAACAAAGTGAGACTGTGTATCAAAATAAATAAATAAATAAATAACATTTTAAAAAAAGAGAGAGTGAGAGAAATGCTGTTGGAACTATAGAGCTACTTGAGAAGATGAGTCTCTCTGTCTCTTTTTGCTACAAAAGGAAAAACAGGCCAGGCGCGGTGGCTCACGCCTGTAATCCCAGCACTTTGGGAGGCCGAGGCAGGCGGATCACGAGGTCAGGAGATTGAGACCATCTTGGCTAACACGGTGAAACCCCGTCTCTACTAAAAATACAAAAAATTAACCAGGTGTGGTGGCGGGCACCTGTAGTCCTAGCTACTCGGGAGGCTGAGGCAGGAGAACGGCATGAACCTGGGAGGCAGAGCTTGCAGTGAGCTGAGATCGCGCCACTGCACTCCAGCCTCGGCAATAGAGCGAGACTCTGTCTCAAAAAAAAAAAAAAAAAGTCCTTGGTCCCATGAATCACCTGACCAAAAGATCTCATGGTCAGATCAGTAGGGGTAGCACTGAGTTCATGAAACCAGTTAGTTTTCTTAGTTGCAGGACTTCTCAATAATTTGGATAATCCATTGAAAATTTCCAGAAGGGGCTAAGGTACACGTTATTTTTTAAACTCTGATCACATTTTTTTTCATGGGACGTTTCTTAGGACTACTGCCTTCCAGAATACACTTCAGGGATTGAGGCATCCTGCTTTTTCAGCACATCTGTCTGCACCTGGCCTGCAGGCTTGAAAACAGGAAGAAAAGGGATAAGGGAGGTAATATGTGTCAGGCATTGGCCACTCTGTTTCACCTACATCACCTTATTTGCATTCCACACAGGAACTCCTTGAGGTAGTGATATTATTCCCATTTTCAAGAACAGGAAACTAGGACTAAGATTTTTAAATTGCTTGCCCAAGGGCACTCAGCTTGGACAGAATTCCAGTGGAGATCTGCCAGTCTGTCCCCTAAGTCGCTGCTCGTTTTTCTTTGCTATCCTGTTGGTTGGAAAAGATTGTGTGAACACACTGTCCAAAAATGATAAACATTACCCTGACTGACCCTCTCAAATAACTCTGTGATACAGCCCTGTCATTTCTGAAACACAAAAACAAAAAACAAAACAAGGAAAACAAAATAAAGAAAAGGCTCTGCTGCTTCATTAAAAAAAAGAGGGAAGGATTTAGTAACAGTGATGGGAAGTCAATAAAAATAACAAAAGAAGGAGAAAATGACGACACTTCTCTGAAGGGAGAAAGGTGGCTGATTGGATGGACGAGTGGGAAAGGATGCAGGTAATTCTATAGACCAAATTCTCACACCTGGGCAAAAGTGGAGGTCCCTGGGGTGCAGAGCTAATCAGATACTTAAATAACTTTTTTTTCTTTTCTTCTTATCTACAAGTGTAATATATTTACCTATGGACTCAAGTTCCACATAGAGGTAAAACCATATCTGATCCAATAGCCAACTCCCACACTGCTGTCTCCACTGTCAATAAGAACGGACTCCAGTCATGCATAACAGAGGATACCTGGAGAGTTCTGGAACCCGCATAAAGCCAGAAGTTAAAGGGCTGACAAGGGTTCCTCTCCTGGTTCTGTTCCTCGACTCACGACTCACAGTATAACTGCTGTGCCCTGCCACTTAGCTGCAATTATGCCATAGGGAAGCAGAGATAATAACAGAAAGGCTGTTTATAAATCATTCTGGGTTGCTCAGATGGGGAAACAAAAAAGACACGTGCTCCACATTGGGAAATGCAGGGAAAACTGTTCTTGGCATCAATTCTGCAAGTTCACTTAGGAAGTGAAACGGTGAAAGAGCTACTGTGCTAGGACCTCATTTTCTACCCAGAAATGAGGCTACTGGGGGAATGATCCTAAAAGGTTCTTTACCCTGGATTTCCAGGAGCCAGTATTGTGGTGTGGTATGGAGGCAAGATTTTGAAGATTAGACGATGCAAGTTCAGTGGTCTGCAGGGTTCAGGTGAACTGAGTGGGGTGTGTCGAGGAGAGGGTATGTGCCTGGTCAGAGAGCAGAGTGCTTTGCTCCAGTCGAAGGTTGCCTAGTGGGATGGAGGGCCTGATGTTTTCAAAGCTTCTCATTTCTTTAAAGAGGTCCAAGAAGAATTCTGGTTTTTAATATGAACTCTCCTGATATTTAAATGTTGGCAAGTAATTAAAGAAGATAACTAATAGAGGCCAAAGAGAGATTGTTTATGGACTAATATGGTCTATGGAACACCAGTCTTGAAATCTCTGATGGAGAGGAAAGATAACTGGATTCCTGAGAACTAGATTCCAATGCTGGTTTTCCTCCTAACTTGTTGGGTGATTTTAGGTGAATCACTTCCCTTGCTTAGACCTTAGATTTCTCATCCTCAAATGAGGGCACAGAAGCAGGAAATCTTTGAGAGCCCTCCCCACCTTCAGGCCTCATGATTTTATGAGAACAAAACAACAGAGATCTATAATTTCAGAGCCCTTTGAAATGAGAAAAATAAGAAAAAGTAGTCTTTGGTAATCTCAAGCATTGCCAAGGATATGGAGCAACTGGAACTCTGGTAGATCACTGATGGGGCTGTGAATTGGACAATATTTTGGAGAAGAGTCAGGCAGTATTTGGGATAGTCAAAGACATACACATGCTTAGGCATAGCAGTTCCATTTGCAGTTATATTCCCCAGATGTGATTCTCAATCAATATGCTGAGAGGCACTAATTCCTTTGCGGGTTGGGGAAGTTGAATGAGATTATGGCAGCGATCTGAGCAATCTGTGGTCTCTGGCCAAGAGCAGCTTCATTCGGTGTTCCAAATCCTACTTATGAATCCCTGTATCATTATGTAATGGGATATTCCACACATGGGGTCTCATCAGGGCACAGACTCTAGAAATACTTGGCTCCGGTCTTTGGGCACCCCCACCCCCAACCAACCAACAACAGTCTAAGTTCTCTGTGGCTGAAAGTGTTAATGTAGCCATGTGAAGAATTTGTTTCCCCCCAAAGTTGGCCTTCTAAAATTTAGCTCTCAATCAGAACTGCCTTTATCTGAATGGACCAGCATGTAGAAATGGGGAAGAGTTTGAGATAAAGGAAGAAAGAGAATGTGAAAAAGAGGTGAGAGGAAGAAAGGAAGCATGAAAGGAAAGAAGAATAAATGGAGGGAGGAGGGAAGGAAGTTACTTTTCTAAATACATGGTCCATTCAATTTTATAATAAACTGTTCAATTTCTGTTAAGAACCACAAGGGTGGATGAACATGATATATGTGCATGTGTGTTTGTGTGTGTGTGAGAGACAAATACTGGAGCCTCAACATCACCACTGTAGTTTTTCTCATTAGAGAAGCCTGTTAACCACCCCACAACCCACCACTGTGCTCCCCTCCCCACCTTTTCTCCTTTCCACAACTTGGTGTGGGGCTGAGATTTGACTAGAATTGCACAACTGGACCCCTCCTTTGAAAACTGATCCTGTTTTCTTGGGTCTCTGAATTTATACCAAGTACTGCAAAGAGACTGGAGACCCCTGAAGCTAGGGTAGAACACATTACCCAAACTGGTTTTGCTATAGGACTCCTCCCAAGGCAGCACAGTAGGCATCACACGGCTCTCAGGAGGAGAGACAGAGAGAGAGAGAGAGAGAGAGAGAGAGACGGAGAGGTGGGAGAAAAGGGAGAGGAGAGAGAAGGAGAGATGCAGGGAGAAGAGGAAAGGTTGTGGGAGGGAGGACAAGAAGGGGAGGGGAGAAACAGTACTTTTCACTACCTGGGAAACAGCTGAGGGTAAAGTGGGATGTTTCTCTTACAACCAGCTGAAATTTGTGCTATAAAAAGTGATGCTACTTATTTTGGTGTTTTGAGAATGAAGGAAAACATCCCATGGCTCTTTACAGTTGCTGCTTATTTTTCTTTCTTTTCCTCCCTTGTTTGTTTGTTTTAATGCATTTGCATGTTTGCAGAGTCCTGCTTGTTTTGGTAAATGCCTCTTTAGCTCCCCATGAACAGCTGCTGTCCTTTCCCCACTGGGGCGCTCAGGAGGAGGTGCTGCTGCTCTGCAGCCTCAGCCCTCAAGACTCAGCCTGTCATAGCCTGATCCAAGCTCAGGGACAAGTCAGCCAAAGACCTCAGAGCTGCAGCTCCATCCCCTTACTCAGAATTCCTCTGAATAAATGAGCATATGGGTCCACTTGTGAAAATTCCTCTTCTCTGATACTTGTGCCTTGCTGTGGTGGGCAGAGAATGGCTTTCGGAGACAGACAAAGTAGGATTTTGCCTCTTACTGCCTGGATGGTCATGACTCACTCGCTCTGTTTCTCTGAGCCATACCTCACAGAAGAAGTGCAATAATAAGATAATGTTCCTATCTATTAGGGGCTCAACAAGTGTTTGTCTCTTCCTGTCCTCTCTCATCTTTCCTAGCTATTGGGAATCACACACTGTTAGAACTGGAAAGAACTGCAGAGAATCCATGCAATCCACCATCATCATTTTAAAGATGGGGAAACTGAGGCCCAGTGAAGGGGAATGACTAATCCAAGGTCACATAATTAGTCAGATATAGGGCAGCACTTTGCCCTCATTCAATGTTCCTCCTACAACCAAAGAACTAACAAATACATATCGATCGATATGTTTCAGTCGTTAAATATTTCCTACTGTTTACTTAGGGCACAGACACCATTCATCGAGAATTCAAACAAGTCAGTCCTGGCCTCGGTCAACTTATGGATGGTCAGAAAGGCTGGCTAAAAATGGGAAAGTGTTGTGGAAAAGGTCTAATGGATTTCCATTGACATGGTTTCCCCAGGCTTTGAGAATTAGCTTATTTTTATAGGGTCTGGAAAACAAGGGATAAAAACATCCTCTTAGAGTGAAATAAGACAATGAGTTATATTTAAGAAGCTCTTGCTTCTGAAAGATTGCGACAGACTTTGCACAACAGAAGCTAGAGACAGTGGGTGCTAAACAATGTGGATTTTGCAACCACCTTTTGTGTCCTCTGTGGTAACAGGGGCGTGGGAAAGGCTGGTTGTCCCCCTCTTCTCTTTTCTTTTCTTACCCCCCAGGTATACAGGGCAAGACTGAATCAACTTTCAGAAAGCCTCACTCTTGCGGAGCCGACAAAAATCATAACTTTCTCTTCTTCTGGATCTCATGAAACAAATCTGAGAGACGCTGTGCAGCTCTGCACAAGTTGTCCCCTTTCTGGGCCCTGTGATTCTACATGGTAACACAGAAGTTTGGACATGTCAGATGGATGAGATAATCTCTGAAGCTTTTTCCAGCTCCAACTTTAAGAACTTTACACAAAATTCTGTGCACAGAAGCAGCACCATCATCATCAAAAGGTGGTTATAAATATTCTTTTCAAAATCATTATGTTTACATAGTGCCTAACAGTTTGCAGGAACACTTTTATCTGTAGTGCAACATTTAACCCTCACAACCACCCTGTGGAGTAGATTTCATCTGCTTATTCCAAAATAGAAAACTATGACTCAGAAAACTGAAGTGACTTGCCCAAGAACACACATTCAAGAAGTGGCAATGTGGAGGTTCAAACCCAAGTAAGAGTATTCCCAAAACTTGTATTCTTTTCAGGAAAGTCCACTCCCTTATAGCTCCAAACTAGGTGCATTAATAGATGCTAGCTCAAAAGCACTGAGGGAGTGATGTCATGCAGTTGAAAGACAGGCTCTTAGACCACTCGTGACGTCATAGGAGCTAGGCTTGTGGAAGACAGAGATTTCACCTATCTCTGAAACACATGGTGAACTAGGATGATGCAAATACCAGTCTCACTCTATCCCCCTTGGTTAGGAAGGTTATGCCTCCTGCCTGTGCCACCTAGGAAGCAGAATATCCCAGTATTTCAGAGATAAAAGAGAGCTAATCCTCTTTTTGTTCAGATGAGGACCTTGAGGCTCAGAGAAGGAAACTGATGTTTCCAGGGTCACCCTGCAAGCTATTGTCAATTCTGCCGCTGCAAGCCAGGTGAAGGAGGTTTTTTCACCACACAACCCTGCTTCCCTCAATTGTCCTAGGAATTCAGAGACTCATGGGCCTCTCAAGCCCAAAGGCAGAGCCGGCCAGAGGCCAGAGGATGGATGGAGAAGGGAGAAATGCACAGACTTTTTACAGCCACACAAATGGCTACCCAGCTTCAAAATCACGCTGTCTCCACTCGGCTACAAGTGGCCCAGGGCGAGTCTGCCGCGGGTCCCTTACCTCTGCTCGGCAGGGCTGTAGGTCTCCCCTCTCTGGCAGCTGCTCAGGGTGACGGGGTCAAAGTTGTCGAAGGAGCGGAGGGCCACCCCCGAGATGGCGACCAGGGGCGAACTGAAGCTCACACGTACCGCCTGGCTGTGGTAGAAGGGCTGGCTGAGGTCATGGACCACAGGGATAATCAGGGGATTGTTCCTGCAGCTCAGGACATGGAGGCCTGTCAGGGGAGACAGAGGGGCCGAGGGGCCAGGCTCATTACTCAAGGCCAGTCACGCCCTCCCCAACGGGCCCTTCCCGAAGCCCCCAGACCCTTTCATGTCACTGCACAAAAGCACCATTGGGCGGCCGGTGAGGATTTTGAGTCTGATTGAAAGTTTCTTTGTCTGCCTTTTTTTCCTTGGTTCCAAATCTTTCCAATCCCCCTGCCTCCCTGCCCCCTCAGCTTCCCCTTCACCTACTGCCCAAAGTCCCTCTCCCTCCCCCAAATGGCCACCCCTCAGCCAAGCATCCCAGGCCCTCACCTCCCTCCCACATTGCTGTAGGGCTTATTGGTCTGAGTTGCTGGGTTTCAGGCTGCCTGCCTGGTCAGTTGGAAAAGTGATGGAAATAATTCATAGCAACAGGCGCTTCCCAGGGTAAAAAGCCCACTCTCATAAGTAATCTGTGAACCTGGGAGCAGCCCTGAGAGGAAAGGACCTCTTGCTTAGTCTGCAGAAGAGGTTGAGAATCGTGGGCAGGGATGGTTTTCCAGAGGAACACAGCCCGGGCATGGCTAAAACTCTAAGAAAAATCCAAGCTTGCCTCACTCAAGAGTCCTCAGTTTTGTTTTGTATTTTTTTAACGCAGGCAGCAGGTTCCCATTCTCCAAGAAGGAAGGGAGAGGGCCAGGGAGAAAAGATACACAAGGGACAGAAGGAAAGGAAGGCTGTGGCAAGATATAGTTGGCAAAACAGAAGCTGGCTTTGGTGTTGGGCGGACCTGAGTTTAAATGATGGTGTAGCCCCTTCCTAATAATGGGACTCCAGAAAGCCTCTAAAACTCAGTTTTCACATCCAAAAAATGGTATAATCCTAACCATGTCCTGGCAGACTTGCTATGTAAGGAGAAGTCTCTCGTGTGGAAGCCTGAAGCAGGTGCCCTTCTCAGTTCCAGAGGTGAAGCTGCCTCTGAGAATCCTGGGATGCTGTGGACTGAGGAAGATGGTGATGGTGGGGGTGGAGGGGAAAATCAGAAAGGCCTCAGGCATCAGTAGCAGGATCCAAAGAGCTTCTGTGGAACCAGACTTTTCCCCACTCTGCTGAAAAACCTCTCCTCAGAGCCCTGGGCTATGCAACAATAACTACGAAAATATTTGTTTCTCACTTAGGGAAATTTCCCAGGAATCCTGCTAAGTCCAGAGGGGTTTTCTTTCTCTTCCTTATTCATAGGTTCCCCTTGCCTTTAAAAGTAACTAAATAAATAAGCATAAAAACAAAACAAGAAAACTTTCCCTGATCCCTTGGCTTTTATCTGACCCTGAAATGACCCCTTCCTGCTTGCTTCATACAGGTCTTTGAAAGGCATTCTCTGCAGAATGGTCTGGGCACAGCTTTGAAGTCCAGGCTTCAGTACTGGCCAAGAATTCCAAATGCTTGGAGTAGCCAGGCTGCCCAGAGCTCTCCGGGGTAGACTGGAAGTGTGAAGGTGTCATAGGAAATTCGTAGCGACAATAGGAATTTCTTAGGTTCTGATCTTGTGCTAGGCATGGTTACAGCAGTGTCAAATAATAGCGCACTCTGACTCTAAGGTGGATATCATTGTCTTTGCTGTGTATATGAAGCAAGTGAGCCTCTAAGTAACGTGCTTTGAGGGCAGGAAGATTGCTCACCTTCTCAAGGTGAGTGAGTGGTGGGGACAGGATCCAAACCTCAGCTGTCAGCTCTGGATTCAGGCTCTCTTCTCTGAACCTCAGTACATGTGGGTATGCAAAGGGGTGGTACAAGTGGCAAGTCCAGCCCTTGTCCTCCCCCTTGGCCCTGCACTTAGGCAGGCCCTCCCCTTAGGCAGGCCCTCCCATGGTAGAACCTGACTCCTCAACTGCCTCCCTACTCCTACAATATTCCTATTCCTATTCCCATTGGAAACTTCTCCAGAGGTTATATTGGTGATACAGTCCCCACTTGGGGTGGAGGGTCATGAACACTCCCGGTTATAGGGTAAAAGGCAATAGGCTATGACACTGAAAATCTAACTAGTAATTCCTGACCTGCCATGTGACTTGGGGTCTCTCAGTGCCTCTCTTTGGGTCTCAGGTGGTGATATATACAATGGGGAAATGGCTCTTACTCAGTCTCCCTCCTTCTTGGGGTCTTTGGGGAATAATATGGGATATCTGAGGTTAAAGGGGGCTGGCAGAAGGGAGTGCTTGGCCATTGACTCCTTATCCCTGTATCTGCCAGATCTAGATTTCTCTGGATATATCACCACATCTTGATTTGAGGGCAACCAGAATGCCAAATAGAAAATAAGCAAGAAAGGGGAGAAAGGAAGGAAAAGCTCATTCTAAGCTGATTCTCACAACTAGTCATGGTGCAGAGGTGGAAGCAGGTACCAAGAGCAAGCCAAGCCCAGGAGAGCATGCTTACCTAGATCGTGGCTCTGATCTTTGGTATCAAGCAGCTGCACACTGATGGTCTCCTGTTTTTGGTCCCCATAATATGTCCCATCCGTCACCAGGTGGACAATGACAGCTGCAGCAACCATTGGCTGAGAAAAGTACGCCTGAAATTGCAAAGACATAGGAGGGTCACATGTGCACTCAGTCATGTGGTGGGGAGGCAGCCCCATTGGGGTGCATTTGAGGAGAAACTTCCTTTTTAAGAACTGGGCTACTACTCATCGGGGTCCAAGGTGGGAAGGGGGACAATGAAACCTAACAGTGAAGAGCACAGGCTCTGAGATCAGAAACCCAATTTCAATATTTGCTCTGCTCCTACTTAGCTGTGTGACAGTGAGTGAATGGCTGGGCCACTCTGGGTCTACATTCCATCATTTCTAAATGGTGGATTAAAAAAAACCCAACAGGTACATCATAGACTTGTTGTGAGGTTCTACTAAGATAATGAGATAATGAGAGTAAAGTGTGTAGCAAAGGTCCCGGTCCACACCAAAACCCACAAAACAACAATAAATACTATTATCTTTCACTTCTCCATGTCAACCTCTGCACTCAGCTTTGAGGAGAGAAAGCTAAAGAAGATATGGCCCTTGCATTTTTGGGAATTCAAAGTAGGTCAGTGACACACAGCCAAAATGCAATAATATCCACAATCCTTAGCCAGAAAGAAAGACCAGACAGCTCTGTAATACCATGTCACAAGTGCCTTCCTACAAGTGACCAAACATGTGCAGGACAAGAAGAGAGATAATGGTCACTTCTTTCTCTGGTGATCAGTAAAAGGTTCAAGGAGGAAAAGATAATTTTAAAAGATTTTGAACAATGAATAGGAGGTTCCAGGCGGACAAGATGTATCCCAAACTCTTTGCTAAAACAAGAGCTCAGTGGGGGCATTCCATGAGCAATTAGGATTCCATTTCAGGAAGCATCACACTGCTAAGTGTTTTGTTCCCTGTTCTTACAATTAACACCCTCAGCAGGTAGACAACCCATCTTCAGAAAGGGTCATGGGAGTCCGTGTTTTCTGTGGCTCGCTGCTGGAGATTCCAAAGCTCTCAGAGCTTCAGCTTACCCGGAGCCAAAAAGTGGTTTGAGCCAGCTGGGAATATGGGTAGCTGATGGTGCAAGGGTACCAGGCGTGCTGGGAAATGCCTTCACTGAGATCTATCACCTTGGTTCGACACACCTGGAAAAACATAAAAAAAAAATTATGTTTTAGAGAGTGTCAGAAGTTCAACTAAATTCAATTTTACAAACCTTTACTGTTCACCTATTTTGCTCTTGGCACCACAGGAAAAAACAAGGATGAAAAGACCAGAATCTGGTCCAGGAGCTCACATTCTAATGCAGAAGAGGTAATCCTCAACACTTTTAAGGATATAATAGATAATGTGTTTTGATGGTAGAGATGACAGAGATATTCTCACAGAGACAAATCCTGGAGGAGATGATATTTGAGTTGGGCCTGGAAGAGTAGGGCAGTGATAAGAGGAAGGGCATTGCAGGTGGAGGGAATAGAAGCAAGGCTCAGAGGAAAGCAGAAACCCAGAATGCTTAGGTTGTGATAAAATGCCTGTTACTACTGAGGCTGAGGGACAGTGGCAGAAAAGGTGGGTTGAATAATTAGATCTCACAGAATCTTGAATGTCAAGCAGATGATTTTAGAAGAAATCTGTAAATTGTGCTCCAAGTGATATTACAACAGAGAAAAGACTGTGAAAACATTAGCATTTGCTTCTCCATCAACAAAGAAAATCAGTTCCATCACTTTATACACACACACACACACACACACCTACACACACACACACACACACACACACACATTCATTCTCAATGACAGATAATACCAAACAGTATTAAAAGAAATAGGAAACATTTATAGACAAGCAGGATTCTTCAAACTTAGGAGTTTCTTGCATATTCAAATGTCACTTTGTTTACTGATTCATTCATTCATTTGAATGATATTTATTGAGTAACTATTGCTTGTCAAACACTCTGGGACAAAATGATAAAAAAAGACAGATGCTGAAGAGCTTAGAGCAGGCAATGTGTGCAGATATTAGTCAAGTAATTACAAATACATATATAAATATAAACAGAAAACAGTGTAATGAGGGAAAGAGGATAGGAACAGCTGAGCTGTCCTTGACATTGGTGAGGCCTTTGGTAGAAGGTCATCCCAAACTGACACTTCTCCTCTGGTCTCTAATGTGGCTCCTCTCTCAAAACTTCCCTGTGAATTTGGTCCTGTCATTTCATGTCTTCTCAGTGCATTCTACTCATCTGAAAAGTACGGCTGACCTGGAGAGCCCTGAGGATCTCATATGCTATTGAAAAAAAGTGATATATCCTCAACAAGATCAAACAAACATAAACACCTAAAACAAGCAAAACCAAAAGTAAAATGGAAAAGTATACACAAGGATTAAGAATATCCATTTCTACAATAAATATAGTAGGAAAAGATTGGAAATAGTTTATATGTTCTCCTGTTGGTGGAGAAATGTATAAAATATGAAATATTCACATGACAGAATTCTATTATGACAAAGGAACAGTAAGAGAAATAAACTAGATTCATATACAAGGATGATATAAAAATATTTTAATGCTTGGCTCAGTATGGTCTCTAGTCAAATGAAAAGGAAGCCCTAATGGTAAGCTCACAGCCATCAACATGGAGAGATCACAAAACGTAACATTGAGTGGAAAAAAAGAAACAAGGTGCAAATGGATAAGTACATCATGACGTCATTTATAAAAATAACACAAAGCAAAACTATATATTGCCCAGCGATTCATGCGAATTAAAAATAGAGTAGAGAAGTATACATCAAATTCAGGGTGGTAGTTGTTTCTATGTATCAAGGAAGGGAATGACATTGGGAGTCAGGGAAAAAAGGGCCCTCAATCTTATTTGTGGTGTGTTATTTTTCTTACAGAAAGAGACATGAAGCAAATATGAAAAAATTTGCACAGTTGTCAACTGCAGGTGGTCCATAAACCTGTTATACATAGGTGGTTTTGGTTTATATCATCCTATGTAATTTTATAAATTAAAAAGAAATCCAAACTGTTAGCTTAGAAAGCCATTGAAAATAGATATAAAACCATCAACATCAGTTTTCCTAACAATGTGTTCAGTACAGTGGGCTCCAATGACCTGGACCAGGTCTGAATTTTCTACGACAGCCCATCCTTCTTACTCTTGGCACCATCTTGCTGAGAATCCCATCTATATTCTATGCTATGTGCCATTCTGGGAATCCCATCTATAAATCTGTGCAAACTCAAATGCCTCTCTTTCCATTACTTCTTGCAATGGTTCTGGCTTCAAGGAGGTCTTGGAAAATGCCAAGTCTCAATTATCTTTGTAATAAGTAGACACTAATCGAAGCACATGGTTGCATCATAATCTGCAGTTGCAAGCATTAGTACTTTTATTTTTAAATAAACCTTTTGTTGAAGTAATTTCATATTTATAGTAAAGCTGCAAGTATAATACAGATAATACAGATAACCAAAATGTGGTGTGCAATTGTGAACAAGTTGTCTTATCTTTTGGCCCTTAGTTTACCTTGCACATCTGAATGCTGGGTTATACAACAGGTTTTCATGCGTCTTCCATGGATTCCTTGGATTCCATGAAGAAGTTGGCCAGGGGATCATGATGTAGAGAAGATCTACTTAGTTTCCACTCTACTATTTCAAACAGAGCATCTCCACTCACCTGTTTTATATATCAAGCTGCCTTATAATATTTCATTTAAGAAAAGAGTTTCATTGCTTTAAAAACATCAAAAAGTATTGAAATGTGTTAGCTGCCAAAGTTCCCCTCACCCCGGCCCTAGAAATTGATGGGTTCTGAGAGCACAATATTAATTCTCTGAATATCACTGGTGACTTCTTGAGAAGAAACATGCTATGAATCAACTATCCCATTGCCTAGGAATTAGGTGATGGCTTCAGTTATTCAAATCTCTAGAAGTCTCACACTGAGGAGGCTAAGAGTAGAACACAGCCACTTAAATGGGCTGGAAGACGTTTTTAAGTTTATTTATTTTTCTCAAAAACAACTGGGATCGGGTTTAGGCAGATCTGCCAGTGGATTGTGTTACACTTTACAACAGTACAAGACTTTGCATAAACTATCTATGGAATTTGAAATCCAGGCCAGCAATTCGACATGTATCATTTCGGAATTCTTTCCCCTTGTGTTCTTAGCTGTCTGTCTCCCAGCAGAACTTGGTGAAGCACATCTCTGAAGGCTGGATTGGGGGTGGGTCTTATCTCTGCATCTGAAACATTCATGGCTACAGGAATCTTTGACATGAACAAAGCCCTCTTATTGCTTAAATACTATTTCCTCTTGTCAGTTCTATTAGCACTAGACAGGGTTTTAGAGGAATATACTGGCGTTATTTTATTCTTCTGCTTTCCTATTTTGTTTTGTGTTTGTTTCAAGTTGGCTGCAATCCTGACCAAGGACAGTCAAAGCAGATCAGAGAAGAATGAACAAATCCAGCTGAAATTTTGCCCAAAGCCCTAGTTGATCTGCAAAATCATCTATGTTCCTGGGGAAGTGGAGGGAGGCTGGAGAGGAAGAGAGAGGCAAACCCTTACAAGCCTCCTGCTTTCATAGACGTTGAGTGAATTTGCTCATTCAGCAGCCATTTACTGAGGGCATATGGCATGCCAGGCTTCAGATAACTGCAAACAAAAGAGCCTTGCCATGACACAGAGTTGGTCACTAAGGACACAAGTGTGATCTCCAAGGTGACTGATTTTATGGGGATGCTCTGTTTTCATCCACCCTTGTTTTTTTGTTTTTTTTTTGTTTGTTTTTTTGGGCTTTTTTCACTTTCCAAAAAGGCAAATCCAACTCCATAAAGCATTGCTGAACAATGTTGACTTTACTGAATGTTTTGGGAAGAGACATGCAGGAGAGTTACATCACACATTCTAGGGGCCTCTTTAGCTCTCCCTACCATCACCCCTAAGCTCCTCTTCACTTATCATCTCCCTTCCTCCAGTTTCTTCAGTGACACTGGCTCCAGTGACATTCCCAATCTTTCTCAACCTTTTCCCCCTTCCCAATCTGCCCATTTCTTATACCCCATGCAGAGCCATACTCCATCCTTCCAGTGATGCTGAGGTTCTTCCTAGCCTTCCAGCCCTAGAGATGTCAGGAAGTAACACAGTAACCCTTTTTCCCCTCTCTGCCATGCTGGTGTGAACAAGACCTGCTCCCTCCTTTCACATTGTTCCCTGTCTCGTGGAACACATCAAGACTGCTCTAGAAACACTGGCAACCTCTAGGCTTTCAGTTTTAGGGAAATGGAAAAGGAGATAAGGAGAGATTCTATGGAGCTGAAACCTGTTTTTCTGTCCTGCCCAGTCCCGTGTTTATTGCAGTATTATTCATGATAGCCAAGATGTGGTAACAACCTACATGTCCATCAACAGAAAAATGGATAAAGAATATGTATATACAATGGAATATTACTGGACCTTAAAAAAGGAAAGTCTGCAATCTGCAATAAGAGGAATGAATTTTGAGGACGTTATGCTAAGTTAAATAAGCCAGACATGGAAAACAAATACTGCATTAGCTCACTTAATATGAAGTGTCTAAAATACTCATTCATAGAACCAAAGATGAAATGAATGGTGGTTGCTAGAGGATGGGGAAGGAAAAAGTGATCAGTGACTAATCAATAGGCATAAGGTTTCAGTTAAGCAAGATGAATAATTTCTAGAACTCTGCTATAAAACATTGTTCCTATAGTGAACAATACTGTACCATACACTTAAAAATTTGTTAAGAGGGTAGATCTCATGGTGTGCTCTTCCCATAATAAAAAATAAATAATTATTACTTTGAATGACTCTTCCCATAATAAAAAATAAATAATTATTACTTTGAATGACTAAAATGTTGACATTCAATGTTGATCCACTGGCCTGAAAGTATTTGACTCTTTGAACCCCTGGTACAGGTTTAATGGTGTCTACACTGGCAGAAAACCTGCTTGCTTCTTTTCTCATCCTGGGCAATCTAGCAGGTCCCTCCAAGCAGCTTCCCCAGCCCTTATTCTAAGAAAATAGTTGGTCCCTGGGGTGGCTTCAGGTCACAGCTTTGTTGTCCTGGGACAACAATAAATAATTACATTTATTAATGTATAAATACATTAAATATTTTTACATAAAATATTTTATTACATAAAATAAGTGAAGGGAAAAATAAATTGATATAGCAGTGCTAGGCAAAGAGCAGATGTGGTTGGGCTGACAAGCACCCTCACTTAGGTCCTCTCAGGTTGGAGGAGGGATGACATAGCCTCTTGATTACTTCATGGACATACAGCTCATTTCCATTATAGAAAGCCTATGTACCATTGGACAGTCCTCTCCAACAGTCAGAGAGAGAGAGACTCCTGGCTCCACTTTCTCCTACTGTTTCTTCTAAGTAGCAATGCCTATAAGCTTTCTTATTTTAAAGTTAGATGGGACTAGAATAGGTTATCTGCTGAGACCATTCCCCTTTGCAGTGGTCAAGGGAGGGGAGGTATCTTGCACAGTAATGTATAGCCAATATGGAGCAACATATTTATGAAAAAGCAAAATTTTCTGTCTCCCAGAAATAGTGCACTTTTCTCACTTATGTTCTGTACCTTATTGATCCTATTTTTGCCATGTAGAAACATCTCCAGTGACATTTATACCTCTTCCCCCAAGAAATCATGGCAGAAATGACAGACAGCAATTCTAGTGCCCAACACCATTCTCTTCTCCAAGATACCCAGCCCTGTGTCTTTTATGGAAGCTGGGCAGATGACTGCTTCTCACCCTCATCCTAGCACCTGGAGGAACTGAAAGGCTAGTGACCCCTTTTCCACTTGGCCTTGAGGGAGGGCCACTCATTTTAGCAGAATCCCTTCGACTCTCCATTATCTGCAGAGATAATCTGTGTTTCCTTCAAATACCATCCATGGACAGTAGAAGACCTGGCTTAATTCCAGCTCTGTCACCAATTAACTGGACATTTCTCTCACTCTCCAATTCCCCCTCTGCAATTGTACTAAATGGTTGCGCTCAATGACCTTTAAGGGCCCCAGGAGCTTAAGGACACCCACAGTCATAACATCCACCAAGGGTTTCATAGTCACAATATCGTTTAACCCTGATAGTCTGGGAGATTAGAGCCACTGCATTTTCTCTGGTGAGAAAATGAGGCTCAGAGGCTTTGAAAAACCCTTTCAAGGTCCTATATCCAGTTGTATATCACAACTAGGAGTTGACTGATCTCTAGAATTCCATGTTCTGTATACTTAATTACAAAGCAACACAATTGCTACTTGGACTCGACCGAAACCTCTGCTTCCTCTGGTGGAGAAAGGGCACCAAAGACCAGTCTTTTTGCTTCTGGTCCCACCACATTCATTCATAAAAATGCTCCCCATAATTAACTTTCCAAAGGGGAAAAACTAACCATACCACCCTGCTACTTATCCACCCACCATGCTGCCCACGATCCACAGGATGGAACCTTCCCTTGACACAGCTTACAAAGGCTTTCAGGAGCTGGTTTCAGCAGCTTCCACCAATTTCACTGCTCTCTGTGCTCCCTTCCCTGGCATCTATACAGTGATGTCTCCTTCAAGCTGGACAACTCTTTCTCCCACATGTTGTAGACTCCCCCTCCATGATGCTGGAGCCCAGAACCCCCACCCCGACCACTGCTGCACTGCCCATTTTGTGAAATACTACACGCATTTCAAAGCCACTCTCAAATATCATCCCTCCTCTGAAAGCCTTTACTCACTCCCCAGGCAGAATTAATTGCTCTTTTTTATGTGTCCATATAGTTCCTTATTTATACCTCAGTTACAGCACCTGTCAAGTTAGATTATAGTTGTTTAGTGTCCAGTCTCATCTCTTTAAACTCTGAAGACTTCCAAGGTGAGAAGCATGTTTTATTTATCCTCAAATAAATCCCAGCAGATTTCCCAGCACACAGGAAATAATAGGGACCCAGCAGGCAACAGCAGCAGTAGCAGCAGCAGCAGCAGCAACATGTATCAGGTGCCTATTCTATGCTGGGCACTGTTTTAAGGACTCCATGTGTACTAAATCATGCAGTGCTCACAAGGACTCTGTGAGGTAGATATTAGAATGATTCTCATTTTACAGATAACAAAATTGAGGCCCAGTAATTTGCCTAGGGTCACACAACTAATTAGCGGTAGAACCAAAATTGAAATCCACGCACAAATTTAGCCCACATTCTTAACCATGGATGTTAACTTCAAGAGAGCCTGCCTACATACCTCTCAGGGCTGTGACAAGATTTTTAAACAAGAGAATGGATGTATCTGTGCTAGCGGGGTCTTAATCTCAGCCACATGGAAGATGGAATTGGGACTTCTTGTCTTCCCCTGGGGCTCCTGAAATAGAAGCTGCTTCAACAGACCAAAACAGGCCTTTTCAGGTCTGCCCTGGAGTGGAGTGATACGGTAGAAAGAACCTGCAACTGCCAGGCAAGGGACCTGCCTCCTAGAACTGACTCAATTGCTCACTTTTTCTGACCTTCTCTCTTCCTATTTATGGAAAGACAAAGTAAGATGAATTTATCTCCAGAGGGCTTTTCAGTCCTGACATTCTGCTGGCTTTTGATTCACAGCTTCTCTGGTGAATGCTGCAGAAAAGAATGTTGACTCTAAGTGTAAAACAAGCAAAGAAACAAACAAACAACAACAGCAACAACAACAAAACCACACCGTGCAGCAGGTGAACATCCTGTTGACTTCTGAGACTTACGGGTCCCTTTCTCTGAAGCTGAAGGCTAATTTCCAAGACACCTTTTTAGACAAAGACAATCAGAACAGTAACATAAAAGTTTACTGCAGCCTTTCCAGCAATGCGTTTTCTCTCTCTCTCTCTCTCTCTTTTCGTGTCTGCAATTGCATGTTGCAAAATAGCTGGGGAAATCCTTCGTCCAGAGCTTTGGGATCATTGGATGTCTGAGCTGGGAGGGTCCTCGGAAATTCTTACTCCAATTCTCACATTTGATGGATGGAGAAACATAGCCCGGTGAAGGGAGAAGAGACTGACTTAAACATATACAGTAAGCTCTTCTGTGATGGGCCAGGATGTCTGGTGGTGACTAGGGATTCCAGGTCTGCAGCAACAGAGGACTCTGTGGCTCCAGGACCTGGGGACTCTTGTCCACTCAGTGCACTGCCAGCCGCTACATCCAGCACCCGCCTTCAAATCCCCCTCCTTTGCAGAAGACTGCTTTCAATTAGAGGAGTTAACGATGTCTTGCTTTCAAAGGGTTTTTTAAAATCCAGTTTATCTTCCACCCACACACGATGTACACAAAGGCAGGGAGACGGAGGGAGAAGAGGGGGAGCGGGGGCTCTGGTATTTTCCCACACAGGGGACATGCCATGAGGTTTCCATTGAATTTCGATTTTACAGATTTACATGCCCTTTTGTCAATCATGGGAGGGAGGAAGTGCTCATCAAGCCTCTAGCCCAACCTCTCCAATTTCCTTTTTCCACCCAAAGGGACCTGCGAATGAGCCTTATAGAAGAAAATAGGAAAAGGAATGGGGAGGAGGAGTGTGGGGATGGATACTGACAATAACAATATGCATAAATGCACGAGTGTGCAACACACACACACACACACACACACACACACACACACGGCCAGGCAGTGTTTCTCAATATTTCTCCTTAGGCCACATTTTAACCTCAGGCTTGCAGTTCCAATGCAGGGTTATTTCCCAAGAATTGCAAGGGTGCAAGAAGGACATAAGTTGATTTCCTGATATAAACCCCCAAGATCCTTAAGGGTCCTGAGGACTACAGAAGGGAAAGCCTGCTGAGAGACAGCCTGTAAGACTACAGCTGTAAAGGGCCTCAGGGAACCTGGACACAGAATGGCCCAGGTGAAATAAAACCTCCTCCATAAACTAGGCTTTGCTCTTTTTATCAGATGGTGTTCCCCCTCCTCAGTGTTCTCCTGGGAGAGTCGGAGAGGGCACCAGCTCTTTTTATTTTATTTTATTTATTTATTTATTTTTGAGACGAAGTCTTCCTCTTGTCCCCCAGGCTGGAATGCAATGGCATGATCTCAGCTCACTGCAACCTCCGCCTCCCAGGTTTAAGCGATTCTCCTGCCTTGGTCCCCCAAGTAGCTGGGATTACAGGTTCCTGCCACCATACCCAGCTACTTTTTGTATTTTTAGTAAAGATGGGGTTTTTACCCTGTTGGCCAGACCTCAGGTATTCAACCCGCCTCAGCCTCCCAAAGTGCTGGGATTACAGGCGTGAGCCACCACGCCTGGCCGGCACCAGCTCTTAAAGATGGTCTGCCCAAAATGGGTGCTGCCTGTGTATTATCTCATTTTACCCTCCTAATAATCTTGTGAAATAAGCATCTTTATCCCCAGTTGAGATTTGGGTAGGCATTTATTAGCTTGTCAAGACTTAGTAGTCAAACTCATGCTCATCTGACTCAAAGTCTGTTCTCTACTTACTCCATGGCTTGACCTCCCAATAACTCTTGGTCCACACCCTTGGTGTAATACACTTGCATTGTGGTTCCTTGTATGTCCATCTGAATCTCCACATATGAGCTTCAAAGACAGTGCCTATGCCTGATTTCTCTTTCCTTTTCATCAGTGTTTAATGCAGGTTACTGGGCAGGGCTCACTGAATGTCCCCTATGTTAAACTAATATGGGTTTTTCAAGGCTTTATAGGCAGTTCACTGTTGATGCATTAGATCTAGAAATCCAAGTCTATAGGGCCTAGACCAATGTTTAGAGATAATAATAACCATGTAGTGCTGGAAAGGGACCAGGAGAACCAGGACTCATTCCCATGTGACATCAGTGCTATCATTCTCTCATCCATTGCACAGGACAGGCACCATTAATTAAACAGTGCATCCCTGAAGGTAGGCCTCTAAATCCATCTCAACAAAACACCATGGGGAGTCATTGTCAATTGCTCAGAACTGGCCTAGAAGATGAACCCTATTTGCAATTCTTGAACTTGGTCAAGTTCAAGAAGAATGAGCTTTTACCTTTTCTATCTTCAGTATTAAGAGTAGAGGAAGGTCCAGCTTAGATACTAAGCAAATATTCGTTGAATAAAAGAATGTATAACAACAATAACGCTTTACATGTCTCATCTCAGTTAATGCATATAATGAATAAACACAATTCAAATCTTCCAGCTTCAGGTTCAGGGCCTCTCCCACTACCTGCAGAGCACTATAGACCTCTCCTACCTGGGATCTTCTCTTCATTCCTACTCCTGTCCCTGCTTCCCTCTTATGCCTCTAATTCCAAACTGACCCACTGAACACAGAAAACTTTAAGGGAAACCAAGGGTTAACAGATACACAACACAACACACAGGCGCACACACACACACACACCCCCCTCCTTTTTACACACTTAATAGCAATGGCAGCAAAAAGAGAGGGGGGAGCCAGGCTTTCTTTTACCAACCATTAGAAACAATTATCACTTTCCCCAGGCCTCCAGAGCAGCTTTCCCCTTTGATGCCTGCCTTAAAGAGATAGAGGGGAAAGGGAGGGGTGGTTTGCCTTTCTTTCAATATGAGGATTTATTATTTGGCATAGACAGACAATCAAGGAAAGAAGAATTTCCTGTGTGCAGGGCCAGAGTGTGAAACAGAGAGATGGCTTCTTCTTCCCTCCCAGAGTTCTAGAAATAGCAGCAGATCTCAGGGCCTCCACCCAGGAGACACTTTCTGATAAGATAACTTGGCATTGGATGCCCTCCAGCTTTGGGCTCAGCTCTGGGCTGATTAGCACCTCGTTGCTCCAGGGATCTGTCCCTAACACATTAGGCATTTCACACTCCGTAGGGGTCTTATACCCTTCAGGCCGGCACCTCCCCACAAGTCTGAAATCCTGGGATTTAGGGTGCAAACCCCTGGCCAGGCCAAATGATCATGGAGGAAAAGCCAGGCTTTCAATGGAAAGGGAATATAGAAATCATATAAGGCATCATTGCCCTACAGCATACTAACATTTTTACAGGTAGGGAAACTAAGTTTCTTAGAACTGATATGGTTCGGAATCATAGAATCGATTCTTAGAGACTACTCATTAAATTGCTCAATTTCATACACACAGGTTCAGGATTTCTGGGGGACAGCAGATAGATGTCTCAACCTTCTTCTAAGGGAAAAGCTTATGTTAGAGGCCTAAGACAGCATTCATGAAAGTGGTAAAGCTAACATGTTTTCTTTGCCATCATTTACTGTCCAGCACCTATGTTCCAAACATAGAATCCCCACATTCCCGGGAAGCCAGTGTTACTATCCTCCTCCTTGTTTGTCCTATAGATAAACAGCCTAGGCTCAGAGGTAATAAATAAGGCACCAAGGCCACACCTGTCAGGAGTGGATGTTGAAGTCTGTGTTACTTCAAGTATATCTCCTATTCCCAGTCCATTCTACAGATGAGAAAACAGAAACCCACACAGTGTACACGCTGATCTTAATGAGAATGGTGACAATAACGGTGAGGATGATAAATATCCAAATGCTTTCACCTCCATGGACACCATCCTTATGGTGTCATTGTGACGGGGCGATGCATCGCCCACCCCACCCCCTTTTTTCAAATGGAGAAAGAAAATTCACAATAGCAGTGGAAGTACTGATTAAAATAATGACACTAGTCACTCATTTATATTGCATGAAATGTTAGTTCTCACACCTCTACCCCGTGGGGTTGGCATCAGCTCTCCGTTCTGCAGACAGTACAGCCAGGCATCGGGCCGAGTCTCTTCCTGGATGCCCGTTTTGAGGAGGAGATGGGCAGGGGGCTCGAGCTCCTCCAGCTAGTAAATCCTCTAACAAGGGAGAGTGATTAGTGTCGGATGTGGCGGTCGCCTTTTGTGCTGCTGACAACTGCTGCCATTAAAGGCCTGGCCGTGCTCATTTCACACGGGCCCTCCGCAGGCCTGCTCCCTGTCTCCCTAATTATGCCATTCACTAGTCGCCCAGGCCCGCCTATGAACTCCTGACCCAGCACTGAAAGACTTGGGATCTCATTACTAATCTCTTAAGCCACCTAGTCCTCCAAAATACATCCATTTAAGTTGGAGGCCAAGGCTTTGGGGTGGGAGGTGGGGAGAGGGAAAGTCTGGCACAGAGACTTCTCATGACACGGCCATTTCCCCTTTCGGGAGACTGTGGCCTGAGCCACAGGGCAGCTGGCATGACTGTCCGGCTCAGCCCAAGGCAGGCCCTGCTGAGGGCCGGCGACGGGGTCTCGAGACTAGGAGTCCCTTGGACAGAAAGGGGAGGACATCTGGGCCCACCTGTTTGTAATTTCAGGGGTGCGGGTGGGGGATGAGGCCTGTGTTTGTTTTAATTATTATTATTGTTGTTGAAAAGGGAGGAAAAAAATGAGCAGAAACTGCTAACATCTGGAGGCTGCCGTCCAGTTTACGTAATCTCTTGCAGCAGAGGAGGAACACGGGATCCCCAGCCAGATGGTCCGTGGGTGACTTCACAGCACATGTGCTACCTCCAAGAGTTAGATGCTGACGGGGTTAAAAGAGTGGGATGCAAAACCTTCCTTATATTCTTACAGGGTGAGAGGCAGTGGTTTGGGTGCTCCCAGGGATCTGTTTTCTTTTGAAAGAACCATTTTTTTTTTCTTGTCCAGACTAGGCTCAAATGTTTCTACGTCTCTCTCATTCAGTCATTCACTCATTCAACAAACATTATTTAGCACTTATTGATGTGTTAGGTTCTTCATTCCCATGGTCCGCATGAAGAAAATGGACCCCAAAGGAACGAAAGCAATAAAGATAAAAATTCCTTCTCCTAAAAGCTCCCAAACCCATGGGGGTAGGAGATGAAGAATGAAGCAAGCACACTCATAGAGAAATGTGGTAGGTTCTGCGTTCAAGTGCTGTGAAGGCTGAGGGAGGGGCTTGGAGAAGGGAGTTGCTGAGGCAATCTATGTCTGAAGGCCAGGTCTTAATATCAATATCAAATGGGCTCTAGAGAGCAGGAACTGGAGAAAAAAAGAAAAAAAAAAAAAAGGCCAGTGAAGGAGAAAAACTCGGCCACAGCTAAGCCATAACAAACCCAGTTTTCCAAATGATGTCAACAGCAGAGGCGTGAAGGATAAGTTTGAGATGCTGAATATTGCTGTGAACACAGTTCTGAGCATGTTATTTTAAAAAATACATTGCTAACTTTCTGTAGTTTAAACTTTATTTTTGCATTTGTTCTGAAAGAAATTAATGAAATGTTACAAATTCTAGATCAGAATATAAAACCAGTGTAGACTCTGGATCAGATCAAGAGAGCACTGTTAACTTTAGTCAGGATAAACACTTGACTCTAGACAGGAGCACAGAGCTACTGCCAGCAGTAGAAAATTCCAAGGCATTTCCAGCTCCAGATAAGAATCCTGAAAAATCATGAATTTTATTTCAGAGCCCAGAGGCATTGTCAGTTCTAGAGCAGTATGTTGAGCACTGAAACACTTCCAAGTTCTGGACCAGAATACGAAAACACCATAATCCTAGAACAGGGCTGGGTAATGCCTTCTGCTCTATAGCCCCAAACCTGAAACTGACTGAGATTTAGACAGTGAAGATAAAAAACACACATCTACTTAGCTTTAATCCAAATGCTTTCTCTGCTGGCTCTAGAGTGAAATTCAGACACACAGCCAACCCTGGAGTAAAGCACTAAAACATGGAAATCTCCATCACTCAGCTCAGAGCTACTAAGACTAAAGGGGACTGTCTTAGGAAGCTTCTACACCTCTCCTCGTCCTTTGATTTTAAATCAAAGCCCCTGGGCATTCATGGGTTAATCAGAAAAGTGATGACCACATCCAAGTTCGGTGCCTGGTCACCGAAACCCTTGGTTACAAATAGTTGAACAGTGGTTAATGGCAGTTTTGACCACACTGGCCTATTCAAGAAAGGTCAGAGGAGTGATTTTTTACTTAAAAACATCTGTCTTGAAAGAACAAGACTTTCTCAAGTTCATAAAACTAGAAGTTTCCAGGTTGTTGTTTTTGTTTCCTCCCCTCTTCCCCCTTTCTCCTGTTATTCAGCTTTCCAAATTAAGAGCTGTGTGTTCCAGATTGTGTTGAAAATGAAGTACAAGTCACATTACCTGCAGGGAACCTCACTAGATGCCAAGATGATCATGCAGAGTGCATTGTCTCTGGCTCCTGCTTCTCACTGCAGACCTCAGGGTCCTCCCATCCCCTCTTATAGCCTAAATGAGTAAGGGCTGGGAATTGCTGCATGATTCACTCTCTTCTTTTTGCTTTTGAAGAGGAGGCAGTACTCTTGTCTAGGTTGCCTCGAGCTTGATTTTTTCCTAGGAAGAGTCTCCAAAGGATGCAATGCAGTGATGTATGTGAGGGACAGGCGGACAGTAGTCACTTATGTTTTTAACAGTGTCCTGCAGACCTTCCAATTCAAACAAGAACTCCCATTTTTAAAGACAAAAGTGGCATTTCTCCCTGGCCTGCCCTTCCACGTTTCAGAGGTAGAAACAGTGACTGTGATGTACAAACCGGGGAGCTTTGTCCACCACAGGTGCAATGGACACTATTGACTTATGTGTCCACCATTCTATCAGCAGAGTTCTCTGAGGAACAAGGACCTTCCAGAGTGATGCTTTCCCCTAGTGGCAGCCTTGGCCAGGACAACAGACATCTGCACAAAAACAGGGTGTTGAAGCAGCTGCTCTGAGATGCAGTGCCTGGGAATCCGGGATCCACAATGTGAACTTCTCAACAACCCCTGCACCTGCCACTTGCCTGAATCTTTCACTGAGGACCAGAAGCCACATGCATTTTAAATCAAAGGAATGTGAGTTGGAATTTCAGCTTCTGCCATTCACTGACAACATGGCCTTGAACCCTTCATAAAGTTTAATATCTTCCACTGCAGAATGAAATGATGGTACCTATGTTGTAGGGTTGTGAGGATTCAAAGAGCTCTTGCACATGCAAATATTTAGATACACCCTACTCACTAAAGTACAAAATTGACATTTTCCTCCTTTATAACTTGCTGCTTCTTTCTTTCTGGCTATAGAGGGACATGGTTCTGGGTTCAAATTCTAGACTTCCCCGTTCTACCACTGGGCTACCTGTAGAACTTGGGTAAGTGACCTAACCTTTGTAAGTCTTGATTTACGCCTCTGTAAATCAGTGAAAATTACAGTAGTTACCTCATAGGGTGGTTGACAGGTTTAAATGTATTAAAAAACAGTGTCGAGTTCCCTACCTAATGTAATCACCCTGATAGCCAAGTCATTCCGATTATTCTACTCATCATTATCAATTTCTGTAATTACTCTTATATTATGGTTATTACTGGTATTTGTTGTTATTGTGTAGTCCTTCCTTTTCCTCTGTCTCTTAATTCTATATTCCTTCTTTCCTTTTACCTCCACCTTTTCTTCCTCCCTTCTTTCTTCCTCTTACTCCTTCACACCCTTCTGTGCTGGGCCTTGTGTTGGGAGATCTCTCTGAAGGTGAACCACATTCTCGAGTCAGAAAGGAAGACCATTAGGTTTCCATCCATCTCTGTAGGAAGCCAATCACAGGAAAATCACTTAGACCCCAATCTTTCCTGCAATAACAAGAGGCAAAGGGTAGAGCTTCTTTCCTGGGACTCAGCCTTCAGAAGCTGTTTCCTACTTTTTGCCCAAAGCTGTTAGCAGACCAAAAAAAAAATTATTTCTCAGTATTTATCATGAAACTCTATATGCCAGGCCCTGTTCTTGATGCTGGAACACACAGTAGTAAGCATACAAAAACAGTTACCAAAAAACCCTTCTCATTGTGCAGTGAACATTCCGGGGGTGATGATGGATTACGGAGGCACAGAGTAGCAGAAAGAACTTGAGGTCTGGGTTCAGGATGGGTTTTCAGGTCCTCTTCCTCCCCGAATTCACACAGCAGCACTTATCTTCTTTGTAATGTGAAGGGATGAACCAGGAGAGTTCAGAAGGCCCTGCCTGCTTTGATCACCTATGATATTAATAGGAGGCTGTAACCTGGAAACATAAGGGAATCACTGTAGACACTGATTTATAAATGTATTCCAATTATAAAGGAGGTAACACCCAGCAGATATTGTTCCCAACAACATCATTTAATGAGTCCATTTTCTAAGTGTTGTCCACACAGCAGGCCCTGTGCTCGGCATGGGAAATACTTAAAAGCGTAAGATGAGGGCCAAATCCTTAGCTGCTCACCAGTCATTTGGTATGAAAAGCTGTGGACACAAGCAATGCACACTGAAAGTCAGCTTGTGCTCAAGCCTGTCTGATAATTCCAGAAGTGTTCTGTACATAGAAGAGGGAGGCTGCTCATGGGCTGAGGTTGTCAGGGGAGGGATATGCAAGAGGAGCCACTTGAGCTAAACGCTATAGGATAGTTAAGCCCTAAAAAGGTAGAGGAGCAAATGATGGTGTTTCCAGGCAGGAGAAAAGGAAACCCCAAGACATATCTGGAAATTGCAAGTTGGCCCATACTGCCTGGAATGTGCCTCTTAGGCAGTGGGCTGTAAAGCAAAGGTAGAGATTGTGCGTGGCCTTGTCTGCCAAGACGTTTGGAGTTTATAAGCCATGGGGAACAAAATAGAAAGCTTCACAGGTGAGAAATCACTGAGACCAATATTTCTTGTGAATTATGGAGAATATACTCCAAAAGCAAAAGTCCTCCAGTGAGAATTTATGCAGACTTAAAAAATTTAAAACATTGAATTACAAAAATTTAGTATGTCATATCTCACTCTGGGAAAAAGAAAGGTCATTAAAAAATCTTTGGAAAGGCCGGGTGCGGTGGCTCACACCTGTAATCCCAGCACTTTGGGCGGCCGAGGCGGGTGGATCATGGAATCAGGAGATCAAGACCATCCTGGCCAACATGGTGAAACCCTGTCTCTACTAAAAATACAAATATTAGTTGGATGTGGTGGTCCATGCCTGTAGTCCCAACTACTTAGGAGGCTGAGGCAGGACGCTTGAAAAACCTGGGAGGTGGAGGTTGCAGTGAGCCAAGATCACACCACTATACTCCAGCCTGGCGACAGAGTGAGACTCCATCTCAAAAAAAAAAAGATGTGATACAATGACAGAACTGAATGAATTTAGGTAGTACTTACCCTATTCCAAGCACTGTCCTAAGTGCTTTAAGTGTGCTATCCCATGGAATTCTCACCATCTCCCCTTAATTATTTAATTTTACAGATGAGAGGACTAAGGCACAGAGAGGCCAATTAATTTGCTCGAGATCTCAATGCAAGTAGCAGCCCTGGCATGTGATGTACTCTA
The DNA here is from genome assembly GCF_049350105.2 of Macaca mulatta. Lineage (NCBI taxonomy): Eukaryota > Metazoa > Chordata > Mammalia > Primates > Cercopithecidae > Macaca > Macaca mulatta. Next base: position 41,971,737 of record NC_133420.1, read on the forward strand.
GACCTGCTCTGTCTAGTAGGGGAGCCCAATACCCACATAATATGCTATTTAAATTGAATGAATTAAAATTAAACCAATTAATCAGTTCCTCAGTTTCATAAACCCCATTCCTAGGGCTCAATATCATAGGCGGCTAGAGGCTACTGAACAGGACATTCATATGTAGAACATTTTCATCATCATGGAAGGTTCTATTGGACAGATAGTCTGGAGCCTGGTCTGTGAACACTGATACAATTTTGCTGTCTCTGAAACATAAACTCCTGACCGTAGCTCCATGGTGCATGTCAGTTTATCTCCTCCTTCCCGTTGCATTAAATTGATACTCTCTTCCTGGAGCCCTTGCCACCAGTCAGTTGCACTGCAGACATGGGCATTACCCAGGTGGCATCTGCATCTCTGAAAGCAGTACCTTGACAGTAGACCAGATCTCTCCCAAACCTGTGACTTCCCCAGGGGTCTCTCTTCCAGGAAGGGGAGAAATGCAGACATCACGGAAGTGTCCCCTTCCACCAGCTGCACATATGAGTCATGTTTGGAAAAGGATTCTGGGGTGGGCAGGAGCCCCAGGGAAAACTTTCTTGGACTGTCCTGGCACAGGGAACCTCTCGGCAGGGACATCTCTCATGGGCCTCACTGGGCCCATTTCTCTCTGGAAAACAAACATGTACAAATGTACCCAGGATACCCTGGTGCTTGGATCTGGCTGAAGAATTACCCAGGGTTTAAGAAAATCATGGTTGGAGTTTCTTAAGAGGAGGCAGAAGGCCCTTTCTGGTCTCATTCTACAGGTAACATACCCAGGCTAATTTATCAAAGTAAGGATGGGGAGGAATAGAGAGTGGGGAGGAACAGAAAGTAGGGAGGAGGGGGCTTGAAAGACAAACAAAAACAAATGAACACACACACAAATAAAAACAAAATCTTGCATACAGCCAAACTCTAACTCCCTTCGAAACCCCATCCTTTGGGTCTGGCTTGAGAAAGTTTACTTTCAGACTTAGAGAAATGAGTATGTGGTTTTAGGCACAAAATTCAATACCGCCAAAGCAGCAGGCTCAGCAAGCTCAACTGGCTATTGCTTCCTAAGAGCATTACAGCCCAGGAGAGTGAATGCTGTTTACATTTTTTACATGTTTCTTGGGTACAGAACATGAAACTAAATTACACAGCAAAGGCCATGCTGGTTGAATGCTGGTGACCCCACTTAAAACAATAACAAAAAATAAATAAATAAAAAAGGAAAGAAAGAAAGAAAGAAAGAAAGAAAGAAAGAAAGAAAGAGAAGAACATTAAAGACAAGAATGGAGAAGGGTTTTAAGGGAGCCAGAACAAATGACAGGGATAAAATAAAGGTTTCTGGTCCTGAAGCTAAGACTGAGGAAGAGGATGTGGAGAATGAAGGCGATGAGATAGGAGTAGGCCAGGTTTGGAAGAAAAAGGAAGAGAGAGGCCAAGGAATCTTCCTAGATGGGTCATGGAAGGGGTTGGCAGGGATGTGTCTAGTCTACACGCAGAACCAGTGGAAGCAGCCCCAAACCACAAAGCCTTGCTTATTCTTGGGCTTCAAGTCAAGAAGTGTCAGTTGAAAAATGAAGACTCGCTATTCAAACCAGGATCTCACCGTTCCACGTCGCACCTTCCCCAATCAATCAATACGTGTTTGTTGTATGCCTACAAATGCCAGGCTCATCCCTTCATTGTTTTCCTCTCTTACACATTTTTGTTCCTTCTCCAGATTCAATTTGCTCAGGGATAACATGGTTTAGTAGGGATGTGAACTGACACGAATTGGATGTCTTGCAAGACGTAGCCATGTACTGGACACTTTATATATGTTAGCTCATTGGATCCTCATACCATCTCACAGAATGACAGCAGGACCATGTGAAGATGAGAACAACTGGGGTTCAGAATACTGAAGTCATTTTCCAGGCATCAGACAGTTGGTAAGAAACAGTACTCAAGTTAGGTCTTTCTGGCTTCAAAGCTTATGCTTCTTCTGTGAAACAATATGGCTACACTACAATGTTTTTTAAAGTTTCCCCCAAATCCCCAAGTGGAAAGAAAAATTACTTTCTGGATAGCCTGTCGCTTTATTCAGGTTCGCCCTTCCTCCTCAAAGGTTAACCTCTAAGGTTAACTCCATTTGTCCACATATCACAGCACTTTGCAAGCTTTGTCTTTTCTTATCGAAAGAAGCTATTTTGGTGTCTTCCTTCCTCCATGGCACATAACTTACTGCTTGACACCAGTGGTTGCTTTGTTCAACCTCATGTTGAAAATGATGCTTTGGACACAGAACATTCACAAGATTCTGTTGATTTTGAATCCAAATACCAGAATCATTTTGTAACAGATGGGATTGAGAGGTTCAGGGAATTTGTTTAATCAAAATCAAGTCTTTATTAAGTGAAGTAAGACCAAGAGACTCTCAAAGTCTCTCTCTGCTTAAATTTCTATGCCCCAAATACTATTCTGTTAGAAAAAAAGTCCACATGTTGTCCCTAATTGGATTTGTTCCTCAGTTGCCAAAACTTCACAGGCAGACAGAAATGTTTCTTTAAAACTTTGCTGGTTGCTACCAGAAGGAAAACTGCATTTCTGTTTCATCCTTGACAAGCAACTGCCATGGAGATGTTACTAATCCTATTTTACAGATAAAAAAACTGGGTTGGGGGCAAAGAGATCTGACTTGCTGACAGTCTCACAGCTAGTAAGTGAAAATCAGGTTGATCTGATCCCCAGATCTGATCCCCAGATCTCATTTTTTATAAAGCTCCAGTCACTCAGAGTTTTTCAGTCCAAATCCTAGGGCCAATCAGAGTGTCTAGATTTTTGTAGATTTCAACAGATATTGAAAGGGTAAATGACCAAAGGATGAATAGAAGAGACAGCCAGGAGCAGAATCTAGTAGATCTCTTTGCTGAGGCCCCATAAGATTCAGTAGATTTAAAGTCTCCCACAGCCCAAGGTTTTCATGACAAGTTTTGGGGGTGGTTATAGTGACCAACTTAGTGGGCTCCCTTCTGAGGCAGGCTCTGATTTTTACTTTCCTGGAGGGATTTTTGGGTGCCCCACACCATGGGACAGGCTGAACTAGACCATGGTACTTTCTGTTCTGTCTCCTTAGATGACTTGCACACGTGCTCTTGAAAAATTATTCAGAAACCACCAGGAGAAAGCAGATCCCTTGGGTATTTGGGAAAACTGCTTGGAATTGTCTCTGAAATTTCAGCATGTTCCCTTCGCCTTTCCTCCTTCCACCACCATTGGCAAAGGTTCTCTCATTTCCCTAATGAGAGGAGATGAGTGCTTTGGTGAAGGCCATAGCAGGCAGGGCAGGCAAGGAAGGGACAGAGAGCCCCTTAGAAGTGACTTCAGCACTGGGTATATAGAGTACAGGATTTCTTCCTGCCCTTTGCAAATAGCACACTCTAAATAGCATTGCGGAATTGCTTATAAATGCAGAATTTCCAAGTGAGGCTGTTTTAATGCAATACCAGTATCCTGGTATAACAAAAGAAAATAGAAGAAAGAGTGCCATGGGTGGGGTGATTCATCTCCCTGAGACTCAGTTTCTTCATTTTGAGAGAGGAATATTAAGAATTCTCAGCAGGGTTGTTCTGAAATCTATGCAAAATAATACAGGGCCTGGCATGTAAGAAGTGTTCAACAGTTGTCAATGTTCTTCTTTCAATGGACCAACCATGTTAGTCTCCTGCTGAAAAACTCAGAAAAACTCCCCACTGCCCTCAGGATAATGTCAAGTTCCAAGCATTGGCAGGATTTTCCTAACCATATTTCCTAGCTCATCTCTCTTGACTTCCCCTTCATTTATTATTTACCTTCTTTTGGATATGCCCCTCGCAGCCCCCATCATGCGATTCTTTCCTCCCTCTCCTGTCCTCCAGCTTATCCTTTTAGTTGAAACTCAAAAATCACTTCTCCCTGTCTCCTGTGGGTCCGTCTCTCTGAGCACTTTGTACACTGCATCGTAAGTATACGTGGAAAGATTTCTTATCCTTGTATCCATACAATACCCTAGTGGGTATCTAGTCCCTTGCTCTGGAGACAAGGATGAGGAAGACACAGATGAATGGTTTCTCCACTCCTGCCTCAGACTTGGCAGCCATCAAAAAATATGCACATCTGGCTGGGCGCAGTGGCCACACCTGTAATCCCAGCACATTGGGAGGCTGAGGAAGATGGATCATTTGAGGTTAGAAGTTTGAGACCAGCCTGACCAACATGGTGAAACCCCATCTCTACTAAAAATACAAAAATTAGCTGGGCATAGCAGCATAGGCTTGTAATCCCAGCTACTTGGGAGGCTGAGGCAGGAGGATCACTTGAACCTGGGAGGTGGAGGCTGGAGTGAGCTGAGACTACACCATCTGTCCTGGAGGATAGAGTGAGACTTTGCCAAAAAAAAAAAAAAAAAAAAAAAAAAAAAAAAAAAAAAAAGAAAGAAAGAAAGAAAGAAGAGAAAGAAAAAAAGAAAGAAAATATGCACATTTTACACTTTTCTTTCACTGACATTTTAAGGTTTCCTATGTATAGCACATAGCTTGTAAATTGAACGAAATTTCTTCTTCCTCTTTGTGTTTCTTCTTCCTATTTGTGCATTTATTATTTTTTTCTCCCCATATTCCTGCTATAATTAGGCAGACATTCCAAAATTTAAGAAATTATTTTTACATGCAAGGGTTGGCAACTAAAAACACTTATGTGTCTCTCTTATTTCCATACACACATTTTAGAAAACTCTCTGGAAAGGGCAATGGGTGAAAGAATGGGTGCCAAAACCTGGAGATCTAAGCAGTAGGCAAAAATTATAGGGCAGTATTTTGGGCACTGGAGAGAGGGAATGCCCACTTTCCTGGTAGGTCTTAATGCATACCACATATTAAAAGATGCAAAAGACACTAGCTCTTCTAGCTTATTCTCATGTGTCAGTCATTGGAGCAGGCTTGAGCTGTCTGGTCCTGTAGCTGTATTATGAACACAGTGGCCTGCATCTTGGTCCTGCCCCTTATAGAGTTGAGCCCTGAAGCAAGTTACTCTGCTCTCTGAGGCTTTGTGTCCTAATCTGTAAAGTGAGAACAGTGATTCCTACTTCTGTAGTAGCTTTAGTAGGATTCATGAAATTTGGTGGAAAGCCTGGAAGAAGTTGACAAATGCTATTTTTATAATTTGTTTAGGATCTTCTGAAAGTGGGCAAAGGACTTTTCTGTCTTACACACTGGCTCTAATCCCTACCGGCTGAGTAAGCTGATAGCAGTGTGGTTTCTTCCTCGGGGAAACTCCCTCTAAATCTTACACTCTTGGGTCTTTGGCTACTATTTCTAGTTGAAAACACCCTTCTGATGACATGGTAAGCTTTATGAAGGCAGAAAAAGAACCAGTACTTCTTTGAACCTTCTCAAAGTGCCTGCTGCAGTTCTGAGTATGTAGCAAACATTTGCTGATGCAACAATGTTTAATTCAACAAAATCTTGACTGAGCTTCTGTTCTGTGTGGGTCCCTACAGCCAGCTTTGGGGGGAGTGCAAAGAAGGAAACCTGACACGAATAAGACAGGGAATTAACATTTGTACTTCCCATCAAGTGAACAAACCGAGCCCAGAGTGTTTTCTCTGCATCCTTCATTTCTACCAGGTAGATATCATTCATCTTAATTTCTACCAGGTAGATGTTATCATTCTCATTTTCTATAGGACACTAAGATTCCCAGAAGAGTAACTTACTCAAGGTTTCCATGTCAGAACGGAATTTAAGAGAGCAGAGCCAGATCTGCATGATTTCTACTTCACCTCATTAACGGACGTGCTCTCTCTCACATTCATTAGTGCAGGACTCAAACATATTTCTGTTCAATCAAGTGAATAAATAAATTAATACATAAATTGTTATCTCGCAAGGCGTAGTATGGTTTGCATTTTATTGATTGATTGATTGATTGATTGATTTTGAGATGGAATTTCCCTCTTGTCACCTAGGCTGGAATGCAATGGCACTGTCTCAGCTCACTGCAATCTCCACCTCCCAGGTTCAAGCAATTCTCCTGCCTCAGCTTCCCAAGCAGCTGGGATTACAGGTGCCTGCCACCACAACCGACTAAATTTTGTGTTTTTAGTAGAGATGAGGTCTCACCGTGTTGGCTGGCCTCGAACTCCTGACCTCAGGTGATCTGCCAGCCTCAGCCTCCCAAAGCACTGGGATTACAGGCGTGAGCCACTGTGCCCAGCCTGGTTTGTATTCTAGTAGAGGCATGAAGTATTATGAATGGGCCAAGGAATAATAATAGCAACTCAAAATGAAGTGGTCAAGGACTAATATACCCAATTGTGGGTTAATGGGACATAAAGTCAGAGAATAAATTACAAAGAAAAGAGGCATACCTAGGTCTCACCTGCCTTCTAGTAAAGGAATCTTCTGTTCAGTCAGCTGCCCAGACTGAATGTCTTATAATGGGGAACTTCTTATATCACAAGGCACTCCATCCCACTGTGGATAGTTCTCATTCTTTGAAAAGTTTTCTTTACTTTGGCCCTCAAACTACTGCCCTCAAAATGCTTAGTCTAAGTTTTACCCTCAAAGGATTAACCAAATAAATTGGTTGGTTGACTGAAGGTCTGTAATCCCTTAAGAGAGCACTGTAAATTCCAGATAGTCTTAATATTTCCATTTCCTACTCAGGCCGCTGCAAAGGAGGAAATGTTTGGATAGGAGGAAACAGACTTTGGTAGAAATGCTGGGGGTAGGGGTAAAAGGAAGGAATATCAACATCTCATTTTGGCAGCCTTTTGTGTAAAGCATTAGAGAAATGTGAAACATGGAGACAAAATAAGAACAATAAGAGATCTTTGCAAGCACTTAAACCAAACCAGGTTCTAAAGTTCCCAGAAGAGAGATAACTTGATTTTTTCGGTTAATTTCCATTTTTTTTCTGTCTCAGGAACTTCTTAATTCCAGCTGGGCCAAGAAGGTGCATGGCCAAAATATCCAAAGAATGTCTCTTATTATAGGATATTCAACCCAATTTGCACAACCAGGAAGTTTTGATACTTCTGATAAGGTTTGGATATGAGACTCAATGTTCAGGGTTAGCTTTGCCTTAACCAAATTTGGGAATCTTGTTTGAAAAGAATGAACGAGAAACACTGGAAACCATTAGATATGGCAGACTTTTACAACATCAAAACTGAAGTTTTATTCAATATTCTCAAGCCATATAGTACAATGCATGCTGTTTCTTTGTAGTAGTCATAGAGATCCTGCAGACTTATTGTGATAAGAATGTGCCTTTGATAGAATTCTCACTCCTAACTCTTGTACAGTGACTAGGTCAGAGGCTGGGTATTTCAGTTCTTTGGTATCTTCAACAGGCTCTAGCACAGAACTAGGCACATAACTCCAATAAACATCTGCGTTTATCATTTTTATTGCATCAGGGAAAAATAGAAAGTGGGACCAAACTGAATTGTAAAGAGGAAATGGGAACGACTAGGTTATTTCATCATTCCCTAAGTTAATGGAGTGTCCTAAGGAACTCCAGGGCATCATGGAACACGGCCACCTCGTCAGGGAATGGGAACAACCTGAGTTTGAAGGTAGAGGCAGTGACTATAAGTTTGCTCAAGGAGAACTGAAGTACCTCATGAGGTCTGCAGAGTGACACTCAACGCTGAGATCTATCCATCTAGGAGTCTTTCTGCTTGTTTTGCAGTGAAGTTTTCCAGGAATCCAGCCACTTCCAACTTTTGAATGTGACCTCATGTTCCCAAGGGCCCACTGTCATTCATCTTCCATGAGATTCTTCTAATCCTAGATTCTTCCCTTATGGATTATGTAACTTATAGTGAAGCCGCTGTGTTCCTCAGTTTCTCCAAGGTAGACAACAATTCCTACCTCGAAGAATGACAAGGAGATTGGCTGTAATGTGCATACATGTGTCCAGTGCCTGGTGGACCTTGATAACTACTATTTCCTTCCTGCTATTCTCTTCTATCTGCTTTGGTATTCCCATGCTCCTACAGGGCCTTTTTGTGTGTAAATTTGTGTATGTATGTTTGTGTGTGTGTGTCTGTGTGTGTGTGTGAGAGAGACAGAGAGGGAGAGAGAAGAGGGAGAGTATGAGCATCTGGGGGGAAGTGAGAAGCACATGATACAATTCCCATCTTTTTCCTAAGCCCGACTTCTAAGAGCCTCCCAGCTCCTCCTCTCAAGCTATCAACATCTTCACTGGAAGCCCTGACAGGGTGAAAATTAACCACCAATCTCTTCTAATCACTGTACAAGGTAATGAAGGGCACAATTATATTTCCTCCTCATTCTCTGTTGTTGGAAGGAAGGTACGTTTGCACTTCAGGAATAGCCCTTACCTCTAATTATGCAGGCTCTGTGTGTGTGTGTGTGTGTCTGTGTGTGTGTGACTGTGTGCCCATGTACATGTGTATGCGTGTGCCTGTGCCCCTGTGTGTGGTGGTGTTAGGGTGTGTGTGTGTGCGAATGACTTCTAGGTACTTGCTTTCAGATGAGGAATTCAGAAGACTTTTGTTCCGCTGCCCTCAGCCTGGCCCTGCACCCAGCCTGCACACATATTCCCTCCCCTGACCCTGTATTCTCCAGTGAGCTGATCTCATTATGGCAAATTTAGTTACAGCTGAAATCTCCTTGTAACAAAGATTATGTCCAAGCCCAGAGTAATGGAACCTAGTCGATTTCATTAAAATAAAATTGGTTACAATGAATAATTCAATAGGATGATTTTGTTTCCTCATCTCCTCTTTGTAGATCGAAGAGCTAGTATTTATAATGATTTTTTAAATTGGATTTTTGTTTAGGAAGAGATAATCACCAGTAATTCCTGACAGCCCCTCCTTACAAGATTGGAATAATTGCCCCATGAAGCTTCTTTTCAAATGCTAAGACTGGAAAATTTTTTCTCTCCTTTTCTCACATTAGTCGCAATAACCTTTGGGTGATTTTTAAGCACAGCTGCTACCTCAACTCTTGCTCATGGGAGGTTCTGAGTGTGTTAATAATTCTCTTGGTTGAAGGTTGTTTTTAAAACATTTCTAAGAACTGGATGCTAGTGTTGAATTTGGAATTCCTGTTTCTTTTGCTGGCCCCAGCCCTGTTGTTTCTGAAGCAGGGCATTCTATGTGATAGAGAGGCAATGTTTGAGTGTTTTCTGTCAGTGTCATTCATTTGCATGTGGCAATGGGATGTATGTGTGTGTATGTGTGTGTATCTACAGTCAATTAAACACACATTTGCTGGGCGCCTATCTAGCCTGTGCTTGAAGATGAGGGGACAAAGATGAATAAACTGAAACTTGTTCTCAAAGAACCAGCAGCCTAATGGGGGAGCCAGACAGACAAACAGATACCTCAGAGTTCAGTATGATAAATGCAACCACACAGATGATTCCACCAAGCACAGAGGTGGCACACTGGGAGGATGAACCCTAGCCATTCATCTATCCATGCACTGATTCATTCATTCAGCAGGCTGGCACTATACATATTAAGCATCAGGAAATGCCATGTTACCATTTGTTTCCACTCTCCTGAGGGCATTCAAAAATAAATGCAAATGAATAAAGGCTTTAGTAATGTAAACATAAACAAAAAATGAATGAAGAAATAATCAAATACATGCAACAACTAAAAATGAGGTAGTCCTACTCTGTACCTCACCCAGTGATTCTTCACTGGACCCCAGAGGAAGGTCATATCTTTCTTTCATCTAGAAGCCAGGCCTACCCCACTGAACCTAAATCAAGAAAGCAGTATTAGAAAGGAATGTCTGGGAGTAGCAGCTCATCTGCAAGGCCAGGAGGCAGGCTGGTCTCTGAAAGGCCACTAGGCCAGGCAACCAGAAGCGCTGAGTCATGCCCCTGAGAAATGTGAGTCTTGGGGAAGGCAGGTGCTTCCTTGGCAGGATAATTGGAAAGGGGGCCCTCGGGACAGCATGGCCATCTCTAGAATCATATAAGCACTGGTGGCCCCAAAACTCTCACTCCCTGGACTAAGCTGTCAGTCCCCGGGAGAAGAACTGTGCCACATAAATAGTGCATTAGGGGACTGAGGCATGAGTCACAGCTTCTTAGAATTGGGAAGGCCCTTGGAGATCAACAAGCTCAACTACTCTGTATTTTAAGGATGAGGGAGAAAAATAGGGCCCAGAGAGGTGGGGGAACTAGTCTAAGGCCACATAGCAAATTACTGTAGAATTACTGTTAAATCAGGGAGTACACAGTTGGCACCCCCTAAAAAGTGGGACTTCTAATATAAATTCATTCTTACCTCATTGAAACACATGGTATATGCAAAATGGAGTTCTTTCTCCAAATATTAGTTATCACAGGCAAGGAAATAGGAGGAAAGTCATTACCCCATCATACAATGTTCCCTGCCCTAACAATTCCAGATCAAATCCTTTACAAATGGTATTCATGAAGCCCTAACAGTACATTTAATAAAGATATGCTCCAGTGGCCACATCCAATGACACTGCCTTAGAGGTGAGTAGCCTTGTGGGGCATAGCGGAGATTTTGAATGTCTGCAGGAAATGTCACACATGGTTAGGATCTTACCTGGGATGCTGCTGGCTGTCCGATGATGACCCAGCCTGGGCACTGCTGGTCTTGATGAGATACTGAAGCATTGGATGCCCATTGATCCAGGAATCCCTGGGGCGTGTAGACACCACAGTCCTTAATGCTGGTTTTTTGTTCAAACTCCTCACATACCCCATCACCATCATGGAAATAGCACCGGCTGGGTTCATCTGCAGAAGATTGACATAGAAAGGGAGAGAATAAATAAATATTTGTTCTTTGGCCTCAGCTATCATCAGCAGCTGTAGAATCAGACCACCAAAACCATTGGCACTGTCAAGCCCATCATCATTAGTCACGATGGACTATTAGTCAGTCTTTAAAAAAAGAGGGAAAATCTGTCATCTGCAACAACATGGATGAAGCTTGAGGTCACCATGCTAACGGAAATAATCCAGTCGCAGAAGGACAAATACTGCATGATTCCACGTATAAGTGGCATCTAAAGTAGGGAAGCTCATAGAAGTAGAAAGTAAAATGGTGGTTTCCAGGGTCTTGGAGGGGGAGGAAATGGAGAGTTGCTTTTCAGTGAGTATATGGTTTCAGTTGCACAACATGAAAAAGTTATAGGAATCTGCTGTAAAATAGTGTGCTTATAGTTAACGATATTGGACTGTACATTTAAAATATGTAAAGAAGGTAGACCTCGTGTTGTGTGTCTACGCTGTAATAAAAAGTTCACAAACACTTTCACTTTCATTACTCCAAATATTCCTCATAAAAACTTTGTGAGGAAGATATCATTCTTTCAGATGAGGAAACTGAGATTCCATACATCTTTAATAACTTGCCCAATATCACACAGTATGTTAATGCCTGATCTGGGTCTCCAACTCAGGCATTCACTTTCCAAGTTCTGAGTGCAGTTGACACAACAGAATTTCACAGATGCAAACTGGGGGTTATTTAACTCCAAAGAGGATTTCAGTTTTGCATTAAAACATGAACTGATTTACAAGGGACACTTGCTTCAATTCCAGATCTGAAACCAAATTGCTCTGTTAATTTGAACAAGTCTCCTTGCCTCACTGGGCTCAACCATCAGAGCAGAGAAAGAGGTTACACTATTGAGATGCCAAGAACCCTTCCTGTCTAATGCTATAGGCTTCCAAGGGCTGGTCAGATACCCTAGGAGTTTCAGTTAAAGACCAAGTGAATTCTCAAGCTCCCATGTCATCTAAACCACAGCAAGGGCTTCTGTTTGGAATGATTTAAAGCTGTAGCCGGTTGCAATGATTCTCACTTAGCTGCAAGGACAAGGATAACAGAAGCACAAAGCGAGCAGTAGGATGCCTTCTAAGTAGGTATGACCTATGCATGTTTCTTGATATTTCAACACAGAACAATACAAGGAAAAACCTCAATGTGGCCATCCAAAAGAGATCACCTTGTCCACCTTTTTACTAATTCTAGCACCAGCTCTTCTGTGCTATTTTCCCAACTTTTCTAGGCAAAGCTAAATACCACCTCCTGTGTGGGTGCCTATTTTATAAAGATTTCTATCTTAACACTTATCACACTGTGCTGCTATTAAGTCTACATGTTGCAGGACTTCTGAAAGATTTTGAGCTACTTGAAATATAGTTGCTAGCCAGTGTCTTAGGGTTACTATATAATTTATCATCCAAACTAGAGCACTTTGAAAATGATAGTGGTGCTATTAAAAATTATGTCCAAACAAAAGGAACACATCCTGGGAAAATCTGAATCTCTCAGACAAATCAGGATATATGGTCACCCTAAGGCTTCTGCTTGATTTAGAACATTCTTCCACAAAATAATAGAGTGGAGCTCTGGAGAGGGCACTGAATTTAGGGCCAAACACCAGGGTTTGGTTTCTGTCCCTTATATTAGCTGTGTAACTTTGCACAACTGGCTTCACTTACTTCTTGGCCTCTGCCCCCTGTCCCCAATCTATAATGTAGAAATTATAGTCCCAACCAGGATAATCTCTCAGGATAACCATAGAACTCTAATAGGAAATGAACATAAATGTGCTTTGTACATCCTACAATAATCACTGAGAGAGAGAGAGAAAAAAATACTCTTCTTTTAAGGGGTCGATTTTCTTCTAATGGAGGAATTAAATCAGCTTGTGAAATCAGTGCTCACTTGAAACACTTTCAAGCAACTTTCCCCTAGCTAGAAAGAGCCCCCACCAAGGAGAAACAAGACAGATTTCTATGACCTTGAGTATCTGAAAAGAAGTCATTGGATTCAGGGGCAGCAGAATGCTGAACTTCTTCCAAGCTGCAAAATCCCTTGTTTATTTCTGGTGACAGTTTACCTAGTGAAATACTATCAAAGGAGCCCAAATAGGGCCGGGCACAGTGGCTCATGCCTGTAATCCCAGCATTTTGGGGAGAGCCAAGACGGGTAGATTGCTTGAACAATCTGATGAGCCTGAGCAACATGATGATACCCTGTCTCTCCAAAACATACAAAAGTTAGCTGGGCACAGTGGTGCACACCTGTAGTTTCAACTACTCAGGAGGCTGAGGTGAGAGGATTTATTGAGCCCAGTAGATCAGGGCAGCAGTGAACAGTGATCACACCACTGCACTCCAGCCTGGGTGACAGAGAAAGACCCTGTCTCAAACAAACAAACAAAAAATAAAAAAGAAAAAGAAAGAAAGAACGAGTAAAAGAAACAGAATAAATCAATTAGTTATAAGTGACCAGTAGCATTCATGGCAGTTCAACCCTAGAAAGAATATAGGCTCAGCACTTCTCAGTAGCTCCAACCTCTTGTGAATGTGGCCTCTCTACATACCATATAACCTAGGCCCAATCCAAGAGTGACCAGCCATAAATCCAGAGTACACTCTTCAGAAACTCAATACAGAGAACTGAAAAGAGCAAGGGTTTTCACATCAGGCAGAAGTAGGTACAAATCTGAATTCTGCTTCCTATAAGCACTACAAAGATGACATAAATAAAATAACCTAACCTCTCTGAACTTCATTTTCATCATCTGAAAAAAAATGGAGGTAATGATGTTTACCCAGCATTGTTGCAGTGATTTCAGATGACTGTGGGTACAATGCTGGCCCCTTCATCCATTTTATCTAATGGAAAACTGTGAGCTCGAGGAGGAAGGCATCTGCTTCCAGGTCACAGAGACAGGTGGTAGCAGAGCAAGAAGTAGAAGACTGGCCTTTTTATACCTAGCAGAGAAATCCTCCCCCTACATGCCATAGCTACAGAATGACGAAAACAGCCTCTTGGAAATAAGATCATAGGGGTGCCTAACTCTTGGTATCACTATCTTTTCCTCCAATATAAATAAAAATAGGGTTAGATCATATTCTCTATAAGGGTAAGATCTAGTCTCTAAAATGACTTAATTTCCTTAGCAAAAAACCTCTCAGAATGACAGAAATTGGGGTTAGATTTTAATTCTTCTAAAGGCTAATTTCTTCCTGATTATGTTTAAGACCACAATAAATTTGTCTGCTAGGTCAGCAGAACCTGAGGATGGAGGAAAGGTAGAAACAGACATAGGTAGGTAAACAGGTATGTAGGCACGTCGATAAGTAGACAGATTATATATGGAGAGGTAGAGGAAGAGTTAAAAGACAGAAAACAAAGATGGAGTTAAAAAGAAAACAAGGGAGAGAGAGAGAAAGAAAGAGAGAAGGTGCAGTTTCTTTCCAAGATTCTGCTGACAAAGCTATTGTGAGTCCCTTTTTAAAATAACATCCTTGGACACAGCTATTCAGTTTCTGTTGCTACTAGTGTCCCGGGGGCCCTTGAGCTACATCTGCCAGCCCGTGTCTGGGGAATTCTCTCTCCCTCTCTACTCCCTTTGCCCCAAGCACAGAAGAGAACAGAGTGAGGAATGGAATACAAATGTGCAGCCAGAAAAAACAAAGACAGCAACAACAAAACATTAAAACAAACTGGTCTTGTTTTCATTACATCAATTTACTTGGTGCTCCTTAAATACTTTCTGCTTGTTACTAAGCAGGTTGTAGTGAAAAGAGTCTGAAGTCAATACCAAGGTCAAATAACTTCCATGTAGTAGCTAGGTGGCATTGATAATAATACAGTACATTTCATTGTGAGGGGTACTATGAAAATTATACACAGATATACACATGCATGTGCACATGCACACACTTTTATACACATATACATTCTGAAAACATAATACACTTTCAATAAATATTTGTTGAATGAACGAATAAATGACCAAAATGTGGCATCCCCGATGTATATACTCTCATCCAAATATAGTTTAAACTCTGCACTCTTTGACTGTTTTCTTTAGACTGCGCCTTAGGGAGAAGGAAATGGAGCTGTAAGCCAGGTGGTGACTAGCTGATAGTGGGATTGCACTGGGCACTCTGATTTCTCCATCCCACGCCATCTTCCCCTCACATCAGGGAATTCCTCACTTCAGGTTCATTCCCTTTCGTGTGGTGACACATTTAGAAATCTGCTCTATCCAGCTAGGAGACTTGATGTGGGTGGGGTGCCATTAGCAAAGTCTGTCTTCCCCAGTTGAGATTTCATATGCCAGAAACTTTCTTTTCCTTTTGGAAGAAAAGAGTTCAGCTTCAAAAGCCTGAGGCAGATGGACTTTCTGTAAGTGAACAGACATAGATGATACTGCCACCAGTTGACTTTTATTTTCATTTGTCTGGGGCATCAAGGTGAAATGCCATGTCCCTGAGTTTCTGAGGCATGTCTGCAGGACACTATTTAAGATACACAGAGATTGTTATTCTCATTTGAAAGCTTGGAAGACCAAATCTTAGGAAAATGAGATTAGTTTACCTTGAAGTATAAGCAAAGGCTCAGGTTAGCGCTATTGTTAAGAGTTCTTATCCTTGAAGTCGGAAACCCTGGATTCAAGCTCCTGATCTATCTCTGATTATTGGTTAATCTTGGACACGGTATTTCACCTCCCTATGCCTCAGTTTCCCCATATATAAAATGAAAACAAAATTACATTTTAGACTTTCTCAACAAGGTTCTGAGGATGATCAAATAGCATAACAGACTGAGATGGAAAAATAATACTGGTCTTAAAGACAAAGGGTCTATTCTTAATAATGATGCTAATGAGGTTGGAGTTGGAGAAGAAGTCTGCTTAATTAGAGATTCTACTTTTCTCTACCCAGCCCCAGACCCTAAGGCATCTTGAAGGATAGAAATGATCAAAGAGGATGCATGAGCTATTTTCAATATAAATGTCAAGGAAGCAAGTAAACGAACAAAAGAAAAAGGTAACAACCTAAAGAAAATAATATACTGACTTATACTGGAATGATTTCAATACAACTGGTGGACAATAATTAACTTAGCTGGATTAGAAACTTTGGGAATTTATGACATCACTGGAATCACTCAGGTGAATACGTGACAAAAATAACTAAAGAGGCTAAAGAAGTCAGAGCTGGAGAAGGGAGGAACCATTCTCAGGTTCTGCTGACCTAGCAGACAAATTTATTGTGGTCTTAAACATAATTAGGAAGAAATTAGCCTTTAGAAGAACTAAAATCTAACCCCAATTTCTGTCATTCTGAGAGGTTTTTTGCTAAGGAAATTAAGTCATTTTAGAGACTAGATCTTACCCTTATAGAGAACATAATCTAACCCTATTTTTATTTATATTGGAGGATTGAATGTTTATTAAATTATTCGTGTCTTCTCAGTACAAGATATCAGGGATAATTTTCACAAAGAAACTTGCCTTCACATTGACTCTCATCAGTTTCAAAATGTTGAACAGATAGTCATAAGTTATTGGTCACTGTAAAAGCTAACTGAAGCCAATGTGTTCTTCAAACAAGGCCTGAGATAATGTATATTCTCCAAGATAGTGGGATAATTTAAGGTATTTTGGCTATAACTCTTCTACCTGACATATGAATCTTACCATGCTCCTCCTTTGATAGATCCTCACTACTTACAGAGAATCATTTTCCACCGGCCATGGTGGCTCATGCCTGTAATCCCAGCACTTTGGTAGGCTGAGGTGGGTGGATCATCTGAGGTCAGGAGTTAGAGACCAGCCTGGCTAACATGGTGAAACCCTGTGTCTACAAAAAATACAAAAATTAGCCAGGCATGGTGGTGTGTGCCTGTAATCCCAGCTACGTGGGAGGCTGAGGCAAGAGAATAGGTTGAATACGGTAGGCGGTGGTTGCGGTGAGTTGACATCACGCCACTGCACTCCAGCCTGCGCGACAGAGCAAGACTCCGTCTCAAAATAAATAAATAAATAAAAATAAATAAAAATAATTTTTAAAAAGATCATTTTCCTTAGCTTGGCATACAAGATCATCCACAAACTGACCTCTTCATAAACATTCTACACCAACAATTCTGTTTCATTTCTCCATGCCCTTACAAAGGTTATTTTTCTCTGCCTGAAATGTGCTTTCCATTTTTCACTTTGCTAACTCCCACTGGTTCTTCAAGGTTCATCTAGAGTATCTCTTTTGCAAGTCTTCTCTATTCTTCATCCCTTTTTCCTGACTCCCACCCTCGCTGAGTGTCATTCCTGTGTTCTCACAGTTCCCAGATTTCTTCCAATACAGTTTCCTTACTATCTATCTGTGGGTCTGTTTCCTTATCAGGCAGACAAGATCTCTGCGAACAGAATTGTGGAGTCCTTCCCAGTAGTATTTCCAACCCATAACAGTGCTCAGAGTAAAGGGGACACCAAGCCAGTGATTGAGGAATATATGACTGGATGAATGACAAATGAAAGCTAACAATGGATTTATCTTAGAGTTCATTTGTTACCAAATTATACATAGTCTAAACTAATTAGGTGTTTGTGTACTTTTTTGTAATGCTATTACCAACCATACCATGATAGTACTACAAACCAGATTTCATCAAAACAGAGGCACCTTCTTATAGGGTATGTCATACTTTTCCTAAAAGATTCATCAGCTTCACTATAAAATTTTCTCAAACCTTGGGATTGCAGTTTTCAAAATTAAACCCCAAGGGATTGCTTCTCAAATATTTCTGAGATGCCCAGCTAACACTAAGAACCCAGTCATTCATTTTTTTATTATTTCAGCAATGAGTGAGCAACACATAACAGCTACCAAAGCTTTCTGGAGACTTTAGGAGTGAGGGCTATTGCAATACCCAGCTAAAATATCTCCTAATCATTAGATGAGAACTGGAGAAGGTTATAAATTCATTTAATCAATATACTAACATCTACTTGTTGTCATGCTGGTGCTGGAAATACATTGATGAATCAGGACAGGACTTTCTCCTATCAGTACTTCTTGGGAAAATGAGAGAAGGTTTCGTTGACAAAATAATTTGAGGGAAACATCATAGAGGATATAAATAATTTGAGCATGCAAAGAGAGGGGTCTGAGTAAAGGATAAACTTTGACCAATACTTAGTAAGGGAATGCAGTAAAACCTGGAACTAATACATTGAGAAACTGATCTGAAGCTAGATACAAAAAGGATTGCGATGCCATGTTAAAGAAATTGAAATTATCCCTTAGGAATCAGGAGACTTTGAAAATTTTTCTAAATGAGATAGTTATTTTGTACTCATAACTTTTACACTGTTAGAGGCAATGAGGTGTTATAATTGATTTTTCTTAGCACACATGCCAGTTTCTACTTATTTGAACAAATTGCATAGAATTGCTAAGCCTTGGTTTCCTCATCTGAATAATGGTTGAAGGATTGAATGTTTATGAAGCTCAAGTCACTGAATATTAAAGGCAAGTATATAACAACCAAAAATATGTACTTAGTTGTTTCTATAGACCAGGTACAATGATAAACTATAAGCACAGAGTAATAAATAAAATAGCCACCACTTCTTCTTTTGTGAACTCACAACTAGTAGTAAATGCAAGTAAAGTCCTTAGTATGTAACAGGTGGTCAATAAGTGGCTGATGATGATGATGATCATGAAGTTGAAAGCAATTATTTCATTTTACTTATGGGAAAGCTGAGGTTCATAAAGTTGAAGTGATTTTCTGAAGCTATTAGAGAGAATTTCCAGTACAGATAAGACTAGACTGATGGATCTTGAATTTATAATACATGTCAAATATAAATTTGTGTTACAATTTGTAATTCACTGCACCATGCCACCTCATCAGACCCAATTTCTTTTCTTTCTTTCTCTCGCTCTCTTTCTTTCTTTCTTCAGTCTCGCTCTGTCTCCCAGGCTGGAATACAATGGCATGATCTCGGCTCACTGCAACCTCTTCCTCCCGGCTTCTAGCATTTCTCCTGTCTCAGCCTCCTGAGTAGCTGGGATTACATGCACCCGCCACCACGTCTGGCTAATTTTTGTACTTTTAGTAGAAACATGGTTTCACCATGTTGGTCAGGCTGGTCTTGAACTCCTGACCTCAGGTGATCCACCCCTCTCAGCCTCCCAAAATGCTGGGATTATAGGCATGAGCCACCATGCCTGGCCCAATTTTCAATATATAATTCTGGGAGCAAAATAGTTGGTTACCCTTAAGTGAGTCTCAATATTACTTTTGGAAATCTCTGATTTCACTTTTTGTAACATTCACTGGTATAGGCTAAATATAACTAGTCTGGGAAGCTATTGAGGTTACTAATCTTCCAGCCCATTGATGAGCCAAAAGGAAAACCAAACATACACAAAACTACCTGTAGATGGGGAGATGAGGGTTCTTAGTCACTAATTTAGAGCTTAAGGAGAAAGCAAAGAGTTTGAAAGTGCACTCTTCTGAAATGAACCTCCTTCCAAAGGATGAGTGGATTTACCTGTCTTTCTAAATTTCCTGCAAATAAAGATAGGACAGCTTTTGAGAAATTAGTGTCTATTTCTAGATAATAAAACAGTGATTGACATTATGATATTCTCTTTTAGTCCAACGATTACTTCTCAAAAAGGCCTTTAAAGGCCAGAAAAAAAGTAGAATATTTTAAGTTCAGCTGTTTATTTAGAAATGGGTTCAATAACAACAGTCTTTATGCCACATCACAATTCTTCCAAACAGCAACAAAAAGAAAAACCCCCGCACACAACAAGCGCGATCTTTGTACTTAAACATTAGTTTCTTGGAACAGGGGGAGCAGGAGTGCTTACCTGCTGAAGGTTTACAAAGGGGAAGCTTGGGTGGGGCTGGGAGGTGGCTATATATTGGCACATGTGTCCTCTGGGACAGAAATATCTTGACTTTATATAGCCTATCTTTCAAAGGCTTCGTGTCAAACCCACATTGCTGACCTCATTTAATTCTATTCAAACCAGGGTTTGTTCTTAACCTCCTCATCCAGATCAGCTTGCTCAGCGTACAAAAGACAGGGTAGTGAGGGCTCCTAAAGAACGATGAATGTGCTAACAAGCTTCAGATGCTGATTAGGTCTACTGAATCTGAGGAGCTTAAGTTGGTTTCTGGTTCCTTCAAAGGTTGGCCACATATTCATATGGCCAGAAATTCCTCCCTGTGTTTCACTGTGAGAATCAAGCATCCTCCACCAAACTGAAGGCACTGGAAAAGAAGATCATCCCTGGAAGTAGTCACATTATCACACTAACTCTACACTCAGGCCCATCAAGGAAAGCACCTGTAGCACAGCCTCATATTCTGTCTACTTAGCCCTTACACACTCAAAACTGGTTTTGCATCTTCCTTACCTTCTTACAAAACAGCCTATGAATCCATGAATGATTTATCTAAACTATGAATATTTTCGTGTTTGAAATACTTTTTTTTTTTTTGAGACAGAGTTTTGCTCTTGTTGCCCAGGCTGAAGTGCAATGGCGCAATCTTGGCTCACCACAACCTCCGCGGGTTCAACTGATTCTCCTGCCTCAGCCTCCTGAGTAGCTGGGATTACAGGAATGCACCACCAAGCCTGCTATTTTTTTTTTTGTATTTTTAATAGACAGGGTTTCTCCATGTTGGTCAGGCTGGTCTCGAACTCCTGACCTCAGGTGATCCACCTGCCTCGGCCTCCCAAAGTGCTGGGACTACAAGTGTGAGCCACCATGCCCAGCCTGTTTGAAATACTTAATAGACTCCTACAAAATTTTAACTTCCCCAACTAGCTTTCAAGTCCTTTTGTATTCTAGCTCCAACTTTCATACTCATTCTTAGTTCCAACCACACCTCCACCATCAAATACATCCAGTTCTTTCCCAGAACTCACATCTCAGAGCATCTGCCCTTACTTCCTTAGCCTGAAAGGCTGGTCCTGCCTTTGAGTCTTCCATTAAGATTTAATTCTAGCAACTTCGGCTCTATGATATCTCTCACTTTTCCACATCACTACTTGTTTGGCACAAACCATTTCCCTTTATTTCCTACATCACTAGTCTCCCAAATCAGCAAAATAGAATATAGCCCATCTAAAGATCTAAAAATTTAAAAACTCTTGAAATATACAAAGTTTTTAAATTAACAAAAATGTAAATCTCCTTTCATTCTGTTATACATCTTCTAAATACTATTTCTCTTACCCCACATTTCTCTTTTTATGATTCACAGTAAAATTTATTGCGTCTTCTAAACCAGTGTTATCCACTTTGTCTCCTACACTTCACCCATTGGTTCGCTGCAGTCTAGCTTCTATACTCACCACTCCACCAAAATTAATCTCATTAAGGTCACCTTCAACCTAAAAGTTGCTAAAGTTGAGCATAATGTAAAAATCCTCATCTTGCTAGACTGCCTTGAAGCATATAAAGAAGAAGCCCCCTTCTTTCTTTTTGCAGTCCTCCCTCTCTTGACTTCCATGACATCATGTCATCCTAGTCGTCTGGGCTCCTCCCCCACAGACTCATTTGAGGTCTTCTCCTTCCCTAACTCTACATGAAATGTTGCCAGACTTCAGGGTTAGATGGGGACCCCTTTTTCTTTTCTACCTACAGTTTCTTATCCTGTCTCAGTTTCTAAATAAAAATTTTAAAACCTCTATGTGCCAATGACTGAAACATTTATAGCCTTAGATATGACCTCTTCTCTGAATCCCAACTGCCTAAAATTATATCCCTACTAAATATCTACCTATTTAAAGGCATCAAAAAATCATCAAAAGACATCAAAAAACGTATCTCAAACAAACATCCTGATTTCTCCCCACATTCCCTTTTTCTCCACCTTAGTAAATGACAACACCATAGCTTAACAATGACCAAACCGAAACCTTCCCAGTCACCTGTCCTGTTTTTTTTCAGCTCACCCTTTAACACCACACAAACTCCATCAGTACACCTCATAGGCTGCTTTTCCCTGGGACATTTCAAATAGATCTACTTTGTTCTATCACTACCACCTTAGTTCAAGCCAACATCACTACTGCAATTCTCACCTAACTAGCCTATCTGCTTCTCTTTTCTCAACCATTTGTTTCCCAGCTATCCCTCCTTCAGAACATAGCTATAGTGCTCTTCTAAAAACATAAACTGCACCACGCCATGCCCCTCATCTAAAACTCCTCAATGGCTTATCATCTCATGTGGAAGAGTTCAAAGTCTGTATCCAGGCCTACAAGCCCCTGCTTTATCCCTCCATCTCCTGTTATTGTCTCCTTGCTCATGACCTTCCATTCATGCATGCATGCATGCATGCATGCATGCATTCATTCATTCATTCATTCATTCATTCATCCAGACAGACATCTATCCACACAAGTGTCTCTTCCTTAAATAAGCAACCAAGAACCTGAACTTGATGTTCACATTTTCTGGAATATCTCTTTCCTGGCTTATCTCATGACCTCTTCATTATTTAGCAGTCATTTCAAATATTACTTTCTCAAACAACAAGCAGTTAGCTCACATTCTAATTCTCCATCCCCAATGCAAATTAGCATACCATATTGTTTTATTTCCTTTATAGTAGTATTCACTATCTTAAATAATTTTTTATTTTATTTAAAATAAATAAAATAAAATAAAAAATAAAAAATAAATTTATTTAGTATTGTTCCCTGCTCCCATACAACCAACACAAGTTTTATAGAAGATGTTTCAAAGTGCATCTTTTCCATTAGGATCAAGAAAACTACCTGGCTGGCCAGGCGCGGTGGCTCAAGCCTGTAATCCCAGCACTTTGGGAGGCCGAGACGGACGGATCACGAGGTCAGGAGATGGAGACCATCCTGGCTAACACGGTGAAACCCCGTCTCTACTAAAATATACAAAAAACTAGCCGGGCGAGGTGGCGGGCGCCTGTAGTCCCAGCTACTCAGGAGGCTGAGGCAGGAGAATGGCGTAAACCCGGAAAGCGGAGCTTGCAGTGAGCTGAGATCCGGTCACTGCACTCCAGCCTGGCTGACAGAGCGAGACTCTGTCTCAAAAAAAGCAATATACCTGGCTATATTATGTCATGTTTAAAAATACATGAATAAGTGAATAAATGAATGAATGATTTTGTGCAGCTCTTGAATTCTCAGATATTTCTGGCCCTTGTCTTACTTTAATTAATATCCCGAATACTTAGGATCGTGTCAGTCTCATAGCAGGTACTCAGTAAATGATGAATTAACAAAGTTCTTTTGGAGCTTTAGAATCTCTGTTATCAATGATTCTGAAGATGTCTCAAACCTGATTTCAATCTGCTTTAGTAGTATTATGTAAAAATTTTTATGAAAATATTAATTAGAAAGAGTTCAGAGCATAAA
The DNA here is from genome assembly GCF_049350105.2 of Macaca mulatta. Classification (NCBI taxonomy): domain Eukaryota; kingdom Metazoa; phylum Chordata; class Mammalia; order Primates; family Cercopithecidae; genus Macaca; species Macaca mulatta. The sequence continues at coordinate 41,994,983 of NC_133420.1, forward strand.
TCCAAGCACATATTAGGGGGAAAATTCAATTCTACACAAATTGTCTCACAATGTATTTTTTTTCCTATGAGACATCATGCTTCACCATCTGTCTCAAATATTGTTTTATTTTCTATCCTAACTGAATTTGAAAAGAAATGGAATATCTGGATAGGAAAGGTAGCACATATTAGACTAAAATTTAATAAAGAGACTTGACAGTCTTATGAATTGGAACTTGAAGATGCATTTACATCACCTTGAATTTAGTATAGTAATTTGAATGGCTTAAAAAGATTGTAAGCAAAGATAGTAATCCTTATAAATGACAATGCAGCCAACAGAGCAGAATGTTCAAAGCCCTAAATGACTTTCAGCCAGTTCTCTTTCGGGTTTCAATGATATCTCAAGATATGAAAGGGGGGTAAAATCCAGTGCTACATGAATTATATAGCAGCCAAGAGATAGGCCGGCATTCTAACAACAAACAGAAGGAAGAGCAATACCTAGGACCCAAAGGTCTATAAAAGTACGGGCAGGAAATAACGAAATGAAATTTGGTCTGGATAATATAAGCTAATAAATGGAAAAAAACAATCCAAAACACTGATATGCAGAGAGCGTGCGAAAAGTGGCAAAGAAAGAGGGTAATAAAAGATGGCAAACTACAAAGGGAGTTTCAGCGGTTTTAGTGTGATTGTATCTCCATATTTAAAAAAAGACAGAGAGAGAAGGAAGAAAGAAAGGGAGAGAGAGAATCAAATGGGACACTTTCTCAAATCCTGCAGCCTGCTACAGTAATGGGCAGGGAGTCAAGGGAACTGGAGATTAGAATAGGTACCGTGATCAACCCTATGACTTTGGACAAGTCACTTTCCCTCTCTGGGCTGCTGTTTCCCCTTGTATAGAATAATAGTTAAATCAAGTAGCTTTGTGATCCCTTTTAGCTGTGTCACTCTAAAATATATTTAGTTCTTGACATTTTCCCCTTTGATCACTAAATCAGTTATTCAGTTAAGAGGGAAAACATGGAAAAAAAAAAAGATGGAGAAACATGATCAGCAAAATGAAGATCGAGAAGGGTGTAGATGATGAACCCATTCCGAAAAACACGCAGAGAACTATAACGAAAAGCAGATGGAATAAAGGGCCAGAAGTTAAAAGTGTGTGCCTCAACTCTGTTGCTAACTTACTTTCATGGTACCAGTAACATACATCATCATTCTGCATCTGATTCTTTTTGCTTATTAAAAAAATGACAGTATTACTTTTCCTACCCGTTTTCAAAAGTGGGTGAAAAGATAAAGTAAAATAATGCTATGAAAACTAAAAACTACTCAAACATAAAAACTATAAATAGTGTTGTTTTCACATTTTACTTTTGCAGATACAATCCAGAACTCATGTCCCCAATTATCAAATGGCTTTTCTAATTTTTTGTTTAGGTTTTAGCTCAACCATTACCTTCTCAGTGAGGACTTTTCTAAACACACTATCAAAAAATAGTTTTCACCTTCACTACAATATCTATACCACTAGTCTATTTTATTCCCTTCATAGCGTGATCTAACTTCTTCAAATGTTTACTTGATAATTTTATTCTCTCTAAAACAGAATGGCAACTCCGTGAGAGCAGAAACATAGGCTGTTGTGTGCATTGTTGCATTCAGACACTAGTACGTTGAAGATAATCAGAAATATTTGCTGAACAAATGAATGGTTTAACATTGCAAGGTTCTCTAGACATTCTGTATGATTCTAGTTTCTATGCTTCTCTGTGTAAAAGTGGCAACTGAAACTTAGAAAGATTAAGAAACTCACTGAATGCTGCATAATCGTTAGAGGTCAAGGGTTCTGACTGGTTGATTAAGGCTTATCATACAAATATTGGGACTATTCAATGTCAAATAAAAATTGCTCCGTGAGAAATGCATGTTTGTAAGCATTAAGTAAAACAAGGCATGCAAATGAAAGTCTATCTATCTATCTATCTATCTATCTATCTATCTATCTATCTGCATATCTGTTCTGCAATCCAGTAAAACAAGCAGCCCATCATTCTGATAAGGCATGCATAAGATTCCAGCAAAGAAGGAAGCTTGGACAAGTGGATGCTATGTCTACCAGTGGGCCAAGGACTCGAGGATGAGTCAGGCACAACATGAAAACCAAGCCAGTTACCCCAATCTGGCATAGCTGGTTGTGACTAAGGTGACTGCAGCATGCTATGTTCTTGGTAGGGTTCCCATGCAGAAACCAGAGTGTTAAAATGGATCCCTCTCCCCTTGAGCTCTGACTGGTTTGGTTCACCTCAGAGACCATCCTCCTGCTGTATGGTTTAGATAAGTCTAAAAAGATGAGCCATTCAAGCCACAGTGTCTTCTCCAAGCTGATGAGACACGCTGCAGTCCTCTAAAGAACAGAAAAGAGAGGGTGCACAGGATTGCTCTTGGGTAAGTTTTCTTTCTCTTATGTAATTAATGGGTTACTCTTCAGCCCTTAGAATAAAATGCTATAATAACTTAAATCTACATGCTCTGATTTGTATTGCTTAACTCTAATTTTCTTCTTTAACAAGATGTGTATATGTCTTTCCAGTCTCTCAATAAGAGGAGGGAAAGTAGGGAGAGAAGGAAGGGAGGGAGGGAGTGAAGAAGCAAGGAAGGAAGGAGGGAGGGAGGGAGGGAGGGAAGGAAGGAAGGAGGGAAGGAAGGAAGGAAGGAGAGAGACAGAAATAAATTGATCCTAAATCGTTTCTCTTTTTTTTTTTTTGAGACGGAGTCTCGCTCTGCCGCCCAGGCTGGAGTGCAGTGACGCGATCTCGGCTCACTGCAAGCTCCGCCTCCCAGGTTCGCGCCATTCTCCTGCCTCTGCCTCCCGAGTAGCTGGGACTACAGGCGCCCGCCACCACGCCCGGCTAGTTTTTTTTTTTTAAATTATTTTTAGTAGAGACGGGGTTTCACTGTGTTAGCCAGGGTGGTCTCGATCTCCTGACCTCGTGATCCACCCGCCTCGGCCTCCCAAAGGGCTGGGCCACTGCGCCCGGCCTTTTTTTTTTTTTTTTTGACACGGAGTCTGGCTCTGCCACCGGGCTGGAGTGCAGTGGCATAATCTCAGCTCACTGCAACCTTTGCCTCTGGGGTTCAAGCGATTTTCTTGTCTCAGCCTCCTAAGTAGCTGGGATTACAGGCACACACCACCATGCCCGGCTAATTTTTGTATTTTTAGTAGAGACAGGGTTTCACCGTGTTGGTCAGACTGGTCTTAAACTCCTGACCTCGTGATCTGCCCACCTCAGCCTCTCAGAGTGCTGGGATTATAGGCATGAGCCATTGCGCCCGGCCTGGTCCTATATCTTAAGACTTAACTGGGAACATTTGAAAATATCAGTCAAAACCATTGCCCTTTTTGATCAGAGATGGTAAGAGTAATCATAACTATTCATGTTCACAAAAAGTTCCAAGAAGCAGTGGTCACTCTGAAGTCAGTTTCCACCAAATGAAGGATGTGTTTGCCCAAAAAAAGCATGAGACCGCCGATTGAGTCACTGGCTATAGATTCCAAGCTAGAGGCCAGAGAAGTTGTCTCCAGTCCTAGCTGGACCAGTCATGGCTGAAGAGGCCAATTCTGGGCCACTGATGTGGTAGGATATGGTCAAAGAACAGGACCCTGGATGGGCACCAACCCTGAGCGATAATCATATAGGTATGAAGATGTTTAACCTGAAGAAAAGAAGTATCAGGAAGGACACAGTGGAAAACTCTTCTAACAAAGTCCAGTTGGTCTAAAATTGAAAGTGGTTGCCTTAGAACATACTGAGTTATTCATTCAACTTTTCCTGACAGAAGCTTGATGATGACTGACAAGGTGTACAAGGTCCCTGCCTGATTCTTCAAGCTTCTCTCTTCTCGAACGCACTCTAGTCTAAGCTCCGGGCACAAATTGTCGTTGCCCCAAGTGGACCATGTTCCCTCTCACCTCCCCACCTTTGCAGAAGCTTTCTTCAAATCCCCAGAGCTGCCTTTTCTATGGCTAGTCCCCATTTGTCCTTTATTCATAGTTTAACCTCTCAAAAACCTGTCTGGAAATCCACCCCAAGAAGGGCTAATGGCCCCTCGCTAGATCTTCCTATAGCATCATCCACTTCCCCAACTAAAATTGTATTTAGTGTATTTGTGAAATGAATAACTGGATAACTTTCTTCATGCTGGGCATTGTGCTAAATGTTTCAAATACATAATGCATTCAATTCCAGAAGAGCCCCGTGTTGTTTGGTACTATTATTATCCCCATTTTACAGACAATGAAATTGAGGTTTCAATAGGGTAAGTCATTCCCATGCTGTCCAGTTAATCTATTTTGTATGGACGTGGATATTCAGGAGAATCTGATGAGATGGGTTGATCTGATTCTCTCTGGGATGCCCTATGATTTGGTATTACTTGGGGGCTCAGGGGCCTGATGGAACTGTGATCACGACCTGGCTTTCCACTAATTAGCTGGTGTCAATGGCCAGCACACTTTAGCACTGAATCCCAGTTTCCTTTTTGGCAAATTGGTAAAATAATGACTATCTTCCCAACTGTTTTGAGGACAGAAAAAAATGAGAAGCTGTTGAGAAAGCACGGAGCACCACATCCAGCATTTAAAAAACAATTTTTTTAAAAGTAAAAGATCAGGAGTTTCCCTTTCCTTAAAGGAAGTAATCTGTCTCTGCTACCTTGTGCCACAGTTAAACTGCACAGGCTCAATAACTTATGTTTTGGTTAAACGTTTTTAATTTTTTTAGAGTGAAATCCGAGTTTTTGTTGGCAAGTGATTGAACACGCTGGGCCCAGCCTCCAGGCCCACAGTCCATTAGGAAATTTACGAGGCGAGATGGGGACCTTCAGCTCAAGTACTCCCTTCAGACGCAGTACTTACAAAGCCATCAATTTCCTTAACAAAGAGCATTGGCTTAAATGCCCCTTAAAGCAGTGTTATTTACACAGCTATCCACTTCCTTTTGAATTCTCTGCCTGGGGGGTGGCAGACCTGCAGTTCTTTCCAGCTACGAGTTAATTAGGCTTTCTCCCCAAATGGAAGCAAGCCGCAGACTGAGATTTGGTATTAAAAAGCAGCTCAATTTGGGGCCATCCGAGAGTCTTATGGGGTGATCCAAATACCACCAAAATCACTGGTTCCACCCACCCATTCTTCTAAAATTCTAAAGCCTTTGGACCTTACCGAAGAGTAATGACCTCTGTCAGTAACAGAGATAGAGAAGGAAAGGCAGCGTTTGAGCCGGTCTCTACTTAGTAAAAGAAGCCTCAAAAAAGTACTGCTGGCTAAGATAAGGTACTTTCTACCTTTGCAGTCTATCGATATAGTAAAATTAACGTTTTAAAGAAGCCCCCACCCCTTTTGTGGCGGAACTAGGATTTGGATACAAGCAGCCCAGTTCTGGGATCTGAGCATGAAACCACCACCCCGAGCCACCTGACCCGAGACAACTTGCCCGAGATGACAGCTAAGGGGGAAAGTCTCCGATTCAGACAGGATTGTCTGACTCTAAAGACCAGCAAGGCTCAACTACACTTTCTTGCCTGAAAAATCAAACTGTCTCTTAAGAAATACATCCTCCTTTTACTCATTTATCCTATATTTACTGAACTGCAAATTATTTTTCAGTCCCTGGACTAACTGCTGGGAAATCAGATGAATTAAAGCAGGTCTCAGCGCTCCAAGAACTCAGGTCCTAGTGAGAGGGGGGAGATATGTAAATGATGACTGCACAGGATTCTGATCTGAGGTACAAGATACTGTGGGAGCACAGAAGAGGGACCTCCACTCCAATCTTACCCAGATTTGAGGTTTCCCTTAGGATGCAACACCTGGGTTTTATCTCTCAGAGAAGGAACGGATGGTGGGGAGCATATTCCAGCAGGGGGACTCTGTGAGCAAATGAGGTGAGGCCAGAAACAAGGTCGGAGGTATAAAGTACAAGACGGCGTTGGAGTATAAAATGCAAATCCTGGCCGAGGTGGGTGGGTCACAAGGTCAAGAGATGGAGACCATCCTGGCCAACATGGTGAGACTCCATCTCTACTAAAAATACAAAAATTAGCTGGTTGTGGTGGCGCATGCCTGTAATCCCAGCTACTCGGGAGGCTGAGGCAGGAGAATCGCTTGAACCCAGGAGGCGGAGGTTGCAGTGAGCTGAGATAGCGCCACTGCACTCTGGCCTGGCGATAAAGCGAGAATCTGTCAAAAACAAAACGAAACAAAACAAAACAAAAACAAAAACAAAAAGCAAATCCTGGGCTCAGATCGTGCAAGGCCTTGAATGCCACAGTAAGGAATTTGAATTTATCTCAAGGGCAACATGGAGCCACCTGACACTCTCAATTGGAGAGCAACAAAAGGTGTCTGCACTTTAGGATGCTTGCTCTCACCTATGGGCAGGTAGATTGGGGCAAGCAAAAAAATGAACCAGCAACCTGTTCATTTTATAAGTGTTCTCTTGTAAAAGCCTAATCAGGAGCTGAAGGGGGCCTCGGGTAGGGCAATGATCATAGGGAGAGACAGACTGATTTGGTCGAAGACAAGATAACGTTTTCAAGGTAACATGGGAAGAATGGCAATTATTTGGATGTGGGAAATGGCAGAGAGGGAAGAGTTATGGATGTTTCCCAAGCTTCTGTTTAAATGTCTGGTTGGCTACTGGCGCCACCAGTTGAGATTAGGAAAAACACTTGCAGCAGGTCTGGAAAGAAAGATGGCAAGCTTTGTGTAAGATGTGTTGACTGTGAGTTCCCGTGGGGCGTCCAAGTAGAGCAATTAGATATACAAGTTCATGGGTCAAAAAAAAAAAAAAAAAAAAAAAAAAAAAGCACAGACTAAAGATAGAGATTTTGGAGTCATACAAGGAGAGAATGGAGAATGAGAGTGTGCCTGTTATGGAACATTGGAGACTGCTGATACTTAAAGAGTAGGTGAAAGAAGGTCTGTGGAGGGATGGTCAGAGAAGTTAAGAAAAACAGAAGAGGCTAACACTTCACAGGTACCAGGAGTTCTGAATTTCAAGAAAGAGCCAGATAAGACAAAAGAGGAAACTACTGAAATATTTCTGCTTGAACATGCTATTTAATAGAATCTCATGCATGGCTTCCCTAAAGAATGATTGTCAAATTTCGCTCAGTCTCTTCCAGGGACAGACAGGTCACTCTCTACTTGTGAGTAAGAACTAGATTATTACTTTTGTAATAATCTTTGTCTTACTTTTGATAGCCGTAATAATAAATATTTGTTGATCACTTTCTGGAAGACAGGAACTGTCACAAACACAGCCATCCCTTGGTGCCTAGCATGAACCTGGCACGTAAGAGGTGCTCAATAAATAAAAGCCTATGTGATGAATGAATAAATTGATAAATTAATAAAACAATATATCATAACAATCCTATGAAGTCAAGAAAGCACTCCTATTTCTCAGGTGGAAAAAGGTATTTGGGGGATGAAGCCTGAGGCAGACAAGTGGTCCTTGTGCTTTGGGGCAGGTCAATCAGCTTTTCCTCTCTCCCTGTCCCTTTAGAAGTTCTCTTGGCAAAAAGCACACGGACAAATGGAAAAGGGATTTCAGACTCTCGTGCGGCCCCTTCCTTGGTAATGAGGCTGAACTCAAGTTATATACGTGGTTTTGGACTCCTAAACTGAGGGACCAGCTCCAGCCAGGACCTTTCAGAGTCCTGCCAATGGCGGCTGATGTTTAATTTAAACTTACGGATAATTTGGGCTGAGTTTCTGACTGCTGTTGAAAGCTAAAATCTCCCTGATCTCTCTTTGGGTCAGTTTGCCAAGAGTATTTTGTTGGCCCTTGAAGAGCATCCCATTCAGGGAGGTTGATCTTTTTTAAAATACTGCTCTCATCATGTCATACCTCTGCCCAGAAACTACTGCTTGCCATGGGGTAAGAACTGCCCACTCATCCCCCTGTGACTTCTCTGGAGTAGCTTCCTTTAGGACTGGTGCACTCACTGTATAAAGAAAAGCCCTCTGTCTGGACCTTTATAGTGGCAGAGTGTCAAACCTGGTCTTATCTGAGTCCCACTGTCCAGAAATCTTTCCCAGGCTCACCAACCCCCTACCAGGGGCTTTCCACTGCTCCCAGGGGGCCTCTAACACCAATCCCTTCATATCTTTAATGACCACTGCCTTCTGTAGCCCTCCAACAAAGGTTTCTGCTGCTTAACCCTGCATTGCACGGAGCTTTGTATGCAGCAGGTGCTTAATATAGACAAAAACCAGTGTGAGCCTGGTCACATGCATTTTAGACTGACTGCAGGACCACCATGGTTGCTGCCTGGAGGAGAGAGAAAAGCAACCGTGTGCTTGAGGGCAGAGCGACAGACACTGGACTTAGGCTATTTTATCTTTCTGTCCAGTAAGTTAAAATGAAAAAAAAAAAAAAAAAAAAAAAAAAAAAAAAAAAAAAAAAAAAAACCTCAGTCCTTTAATAACTATTATAATTTCTTATTTGCTTTATATTAACATCTCTTTGGTACTTAATCAGTATTGGCCTAGAGAAAGTTGGTGGTTTTTAGTTTCTTTCTCTGTTAAGTATTTAATGATCTGTAAACAAACACTTCAGACAGTGTTTCTTAAAAAGACCCTGGGATCCTTTTGTTATGTGAAGATTTCTTTAGCTCCGTGCATTGTTTCCCCTTCTCATTATCTGTTTGCTGCTAGGCTGTTCAGCTCTTGAGAGTACACACTTTATTAGATAACCTTAATGATGGAGATGTAGCATAAATTAGTAGTTAAGCCTGAGGGCTTAAGAGCCAGAGACTTCCAGGGCTAGAATCCCTTACTGGGAATGTAACATCTCTGCGCCTCCATTTCTTTACTTATAATGCCTGTATAATGTTAAAACTACCTCATAGGATTAATGTGATTAACCAGTGGAATTAATAGACAAAAAGCTTGAGTGAATTTTATCCAATTAATTTAATTAAATTAATAATTTGAGTTATGTATACTACTATGACTTTTGTCTGAGATGGTGAGATGGAAAAAGGGTGGAAATATATGCAGTCTATACAGTTGGCCCTCCATATTCATGGGTTCTCCATCTGTGAATTCAAGAGATGCAAAATAAAATTCTATCTTTGCTAAACATGTATAGACATTTTTTCTTGTCCTTATTCCCTAAACATTACAGTATAACAACTATTTATGTAGCATTTACATTGTATTAGGTATTATATGTAATCTAGAGATGATTTGAAGTATACAGGAAGTTGTTTGTAGGTTACATGCAAATACTACTCCATTTTATATCAGGGAATTGAGCATCAGCAGATTTTGGTAATCACAGAGGTCCTGGCAGAAATCCCCCAAAGATATTGAGGATTGACTGTATATTTCTTACTGGCTCTTTCTTGTTCTAAAGGTTTCATATTTTGGAGGAGGTCATCTGGTGACTTTAGTTTTGAAGTTGGGCAGATCTTGGTTCAAATCTCAACTCTGCCACTTAATAAGCACCTGCTTTGAATAAGCCACTTCGTCTTCTTGAGCCTTAATTTCTCCTCATGTAAAATGGGGGATAATGGCCCCCACCTTCCTGTAGCCTTGGGAAAATCAAGAGGATAGTTAAGTGGAGTGTGAGGCAGCTGGCCTGGCATAAGATGCAGCACTCAGGAAGATTTTGCTTGTCAGGTGGGTGGTTTCCCAGCTCAATAAATATTTGTTGAATGGAGGCCACATTCTCAAAAGTCACTGAAACATTTGGGGGCTCTGTTGTGTCACCTGGAACATGGTGTTAACAATGCCTGGCAGCCAGGGGTGCTATGGGTTTGAAATGAGCTATTGCAGCAGGTTCTCCATAAATATGAACACATTCCCTTCCACTGGTCAGGGGAGGATCCTGGATGCTGCCTGAGCCTTTTGGACGGTCATCTGTTTGGGTTGCTCTGGCCACCCTTTTTAGCCTCAAAGTGTCAGTTGCTTCAGTGTCTCAATGATTGGCTCAAGTTGGATGTTGGGACACGAGGGTAGATGGTATGGCTTCTTCCCTTAAGGGTAAGGGACACAGATATGGAAGTAAAATACATGAGGAGTCAGTGAAATTATAGCTATGCTGGTATAGACTCAGGAGGGAGATGGATGAAATGATTCTCACTCCTCGCTCTCTCTCTCTCATCTGCGTTATTCTGCCCAACTGGCTATACTTTTACCTGCTTATACAGTCATCTCTAGGTATCTTTGAAGCATTGGTTTCAGGACTCCCACAGACATAAAAATCTGAAGATATTCAAGACCCTTATACAAAGTCCCTTAGTAGTTGCCTATGACCTATGCACACCCTACCATGTACTTTAAATCATCTCTAGATTACTCATAACACTTAATACATTGGAAATACTTTATTGTTTTTCTATTTGCGCTGTTTTTAAATTGTTGTAGTGTTATTATTTATTTAGTCAGTTAGTTTCAAATATTTTGTATCTCAGATTGGTTGAATCTGAGGATGTAGGATCCAAGGATATGAAAGGCCAACTGTATACTCATCCATCTCTGCCAGCAGTCAACAATTTTTCAGTAAAGGACCAGATGGTAAATATTTTGGCTTTGTGGGCCATACAAGATTTCTGTTGGAATGACTCAATTCCGCCTTTGTAGTGGCAAATATGTAAACAAAGGAGCATAGTTGTGTTTCAGTAAAACTTTGTCTACGAAACCAGGCAGCAGGTTGGGTTGGCCATGGGTGGTGGTTTACTGATGCCTGGTTTGTGCAAGTATGCACATGGCTATTATGCCCAGGGCAGGGCTTGGTAGAGAGTGTAGAAGGCACACACTTGAGTCTCCTTCTCCTTCCTTCATGCTGTAAATAGCAGCCTCACCATAGTCCTCAAGGGCCTGAGAAATCAGAGCCTGCTAGACTTCCGCCTCATGCCTCCTTTGTTCACTACAGTCCAGCCATGCTGACTTCCTTTTCCCTCTTCAAAAGTTCTTCTCTGCCTTGGGAATCGAATAGTCTGAACTTCTTGCAATCCTTGCTCGGTTACCTGTTCCATATCTCCCTAATGGGTTCACATCCTACTCAACCCTCAAGTCTCAGCTTAAATGTCAAATCTTCAAGGAGATCTTCTTGACCCCCTCAATGTAAAGGAGGCCCTTTGGTTATACACTTCTAAGTATTTCCACTTAGTGTCATTTTCAACAATGACACTAAAATAATTATTTGTGTCTTTTTCCTAACCTCCCTGGCCTTCCTTTTTCACTGCTGTTTTCTTTGAAACAAGCACAGTGCCTGGCATACAGCAGGCATCAAAAAATATGAACTAAATGAATGAATGACATCATCCAGCAGCCAATTTGCAGAATCTTCTGCCTGGGTCTGACCGCACATGTTGGGGCAAGCAGCTGATTTTTCCTGCAGGCTCTAGCAGTGAGGTTTTCACACAATCCTTACTGCCCATCCATCATTTTATTTTAGGCACATTACTTTTCTGTCCAACAAGAAAAGGAGGATACAATTAGGTCTATATCCCTCACTTGCTTAATATTTCAATTTCCCTCAGGGTACTCCCTTCAAGTAGAGATCACAGCTCATGAATATTAAATGTCTCTTCCAACCCAACATGGACTCCAAGAAACAACGGAGAGCCGGGAGCTAAGAAAAGACCCTGATACCCAGCCCAGAGGCCTCTACCCTCTCCCAGGCCGCCTCAGTCATAACTGCACAGATGTACATCAAGGCATATGTATGTGCAGATGAATTTCTGGTCACTTTAAATATCACAATGAAGTCCTTGTTCTTGGCTACCCAGATTCACCTGCCTTGGACTCTGGCTGCCTTTCAAAGGCACACATCAAAGTTTGGTCTCGATTCCTCACATTCAAGCAAGCACCAAGTTGGTTCCCTGAGCCTGACCCCTTCCTGAGAGTCAGGAAGCTGACCTGGGCTGCGGGCTAGAATTCCTCCCTTCTGGCGTCAGAGGCCGTTCTCTTTCTTTTCATTCCAGCCTTGCCTCTCTGTGGGGTAGGCCTCCCGGGTTTCCAAAGGAGGTGGTAAGCCTTGGTCTGAGGCAGGATGGCAAGCTTGATCCTAACCGGTGCTGACTCAAGGGTGTTTGAATGCATCCATCAGACCTCCCTGTTGAGTACTTCAGATCTTTGGTGCTGCCCGCACGTCAGCCTTCCGCCCCATCGCCTCCTTTTCCTGCTCTTTTGTCCCCTCAGTGACCCCCTTTGACCCTTTGGGTGAAAGGAATTCCTTTCTCTTCCCCAAGCCCTGATTTCTTTTAAAATGCACCAGTTTTAAAACAATAACAACCTGGGATTTAAATCCTAAAAATCAGAGCTGAAAGCTCCCTGGGAGCTCATCAAATTCCCTCATTATTTTACAGTGGGGAAACTGAGAACTAGGAGATTCGGTCATTTTGCAAATGGTACCACTGTAATTTAGCATCAGGATTTGGTTCAGGACCATTTTTGCAGATGATGGGTCAAATGCCTTTGCGTCACTCACAATTGAGATAGGCAATGAGGAAGGGGAAGAAGAGGTGGCATTAACTGACATCCTTGATTGTCCAATAACTGTTGTGCATTGTGCTAAACACTCTATGGATGTTATCTCATTCTTTTTCTAAACAAAACTGTAGGTGTTATAATTACGTCCATTTTTCAGAAGAGGACACTGAGACTCAGAGGGATTGAGAGATGCCTAAAATGATCCATGTAGTAATTGCAACCAATAGATATTTGAACTCAAGCTCCTCTGTCTCCAACATTGCTATGACAACCTTATTAAGTGCCAAACACATTTTATGCTAAAAAAAAATGATTTGGCTACTGTCAATGGAGGGTGATCTGTTAAAAATAAAAATATAGCCTAAAATACAGTATGACCTTCCATTGGGGGTATGGGCTTTATGCCATGGAACATTTATAGGGTGATAATAACTGAAAATGATTGTTTCATGATTCATGAAAATGGCACAAGAACATGTGCATTCACTTTTGTTTCCTGCTGTGGTTCAATGGCACCAAACAGAAATAGTGGAAAGGAGAAACACTCTCTTGCTGTGGGCTTCAGGGCAGACAAACTCTGAAGTCTCCTTCTTTGACCTACCTGGCTATATGACTTTAGATATTCACTTAAACTCTCAACGCCTCAATTTTCTAATCAGCAAAATGGTGTAATTATTTTGACTCTACAGAGTTGCTGGGAGGGTGAATGAAATCACTTTTACAAACAGTTCTTAGCAGAAAAACTGGCACAGTTGGGTATCTAATAAACGGAATAACTTCATGGTTAAAACGTGTAGACTCTGCTTAGATGTTGTGAATCTCATGTTTGCTATTTCTCTGTGTAACTGTAGGCAAGTTACTAAATCTCTCTGAACCACAGTTTTTTCCTCTACAAAACAGGGATAACATTATTTATCTCATAGGGTTTCTGGGAAGATGGATACAACTTCTGAATTAATCACATTAATTGGTCGGGCATGGTGGCTCACGCTTGTAATCTCAGCACTTTGGGAGGCCAAGGCAGGCAGATCACTTGAGGTCAGGAGTTCGAGACCAGCCTGTCCAACATGGTGAAACTCTGTCTCTACAAAAAGTAGCAGGGTGTGGTGGCACGCATCTATAATCCCAGCTACTTGGGAGGCTGAGGCAGGAGAATCACTTGAACCCGGGAGGTGGAGGTTGCAGTGAGTCCAGATCATGCTACTGCACCCCAGCTGGGTGACAGAGTGAGATTCTGTCTCAAAAAAATAAAAAATTAAAATTAAAAATAAAAAATTAATTATGACAATAATAGCATCAGTAGCAAACACATCTACTGACATACTTGTCAGGTGTCACCATTTTAAATGCTTTACAAATATAAACTTGTTTTTCCTCGCGATAATTCTAAGAAGTAGGAACTTACTAACCCATTTTATGAATGAGAAAACTGTGACACAAGCTAAGTGTCAGGGACAGGCTTTCCACCCAGAATCCGTGTTCTTAACAGTGATACCCTATGTCATTACTTCGGTGTTAAGAATGCCACCAATCTAGCTGACGTATTATCACCCTCGTCATCGCCTTAAAGACTACCACCATGACCCCCATCTATATTCCTCTTTCTTTTTCTTCTTTCATAGGCCTGCCTTCAAGCCAAGGGAAGCTTTATTTCAAAAATGTGTTCTGGGAAAAGTTACTACGTTTTCCACGGAGGGAGGTCTGATTGAATACATGCAGTCTGGAGAAGTTTTATTTTGTTTTCTTAATTTTAATTTTTTTAAGGTGAGAGGTGGATCATCTATTATGATTTCACATTGTTAGAAAGAAAAATAATAATAAATGCAACTCCCAGCAGAGCCCACTCTTCCCCCTCTCCTCCAGCAGATGCTGTTTTCCTTTTCAGTCACTGTTGTTCTAAAGTCTCATCGGAACCTCCACTAAGAAGACGGGGCGATTCATCTTCTTGTTTTCCTTTCTCGCCTTGGCTCAGAGCAGGCCAGAGCAGCCTGACAGAGGGGCCACAAGGCTCGGTGAACCCCTGCCCCTCCCAGCAACTGGTGGGGAGGCGGACCGATTCTTCTCCCCCGCTTGATGTGCCTCACAGAGGAGGGGAGGGAGCTGGGGCTGGGGGTTGCTAATTGAGTTACTGGCCTTGGCTCTAGGACAGGGCTGGGGATGCTGTGTCAGGGATCACAAAGTGATGCTAATAGCAGGAGTAGGGGAGAGAAGAGGAGTGTGGAAGGAGGGAGAAAAAGAGACACACAGGGAATGCCTCTACATCTGGGAAAGACGACGTGGGGGTCCCTTTCGCTTTGTTTTCTTAACTATATATCAGCGTCAAGCAGGATTTGAAACCCAAAACCTTTAAATAGCTGTTTGACAAATCAGAGATTCCTCAGTATCAGGTGAGGGAAGAAGCTTTAGAGTCCTCAGTCCAGTCTCCCTAATTTCACAAAGGGAGAAACTGAGACTCTGAGATGCTAAGCTACAGCCAGGAGGCCTCTAGGTCTAAACTAGGACCTGGACCCGGCTATGCTGAAGAATACAGGGTGGGAAGTCAAAACAGAACACGAGGGCGTCTCCACAGCTGCATCTCCTGTAATGCACTAGATTCCATCTCAGAAGGTCGCACGCTTCCAGCACCAGCTAAAGATATATTACAAAGTATAACCCCTTTTGGGGACCCTTCACATTTTGTCTGACTAATTTGACTGTTACCCCACCTCCTTCAGCTTTTATCAGCAGCCTGTCTATAGTTTATGACTCAGTGCTTTAGAGACAGAATTCCCAATGCTGTGAACAATGCCTGCAGCCAGTGCCTGTTGCGGGGAGTTATCATTTTACTGATATCACATTTTTTCACTGAAACCTCAGGCCTGGTGTATGTTATATTTTTAAAAGAGGGGGAAAAAAGACAAGATAACTTCCACATTGCAAGGGGAAGAAGCCTGCATTGCTTGGGAGGTCATGTGGGTGGTGTTCATTTTAACAAGCAACTTATTATGTGCTGGGGGATGAGGGCACCAGGGGTGGGAAATTGAGAACAGGAAGTCCCCAGGGTGTTGCATAATAACACATTGGCACCTTGGGAATATTTCCGGATGTGTGGGCTTCTGAAAAGTGAATGGGAATGTCACCATAAATCTGTCACCCACCCTAACGCTGGTGTTACTAAGCCAGAGAAAACATCAGCCTTTCTAAATGGAAGCAGGAGAAGGAGAAAAAGGTGGAAGAGGTAGAGGAAGAGAAGGAGAAAAAGGAGAAGAATAAGAGGCAGAAGAAGGAGTGAAGGAAGAAGAGGAGGAGGAGAGGAAAAGGGGGGAAGAGGAAGAGGTGAAGAGAAAAGAAGAAAAAGGAAAGAATGGTGGAAGGAAGGAAGAAAGTCATTCAAATGGAGAGGCAGAGGAGTAGAAAAAGCAGGGTTCTCTACTCAGACTGGAGACAGGATCACACCTCTGTGTGCTGTGTGACCTAGTGCAAGTGAAGATGTTATAAGAGACCTCAGATCTCACATATGGAAACAAGAGACCACCTGTAGTTCACAGAAAACAGAAGTGCGTATGAAGAACAAATCACTTAGTGGGTATCCATAAATGGTGGTTGTTGCTGGTATCCTGTGCCCCCAACATTCCACACAAACACACACGGAAAAAAGTAATAGCTCATGTGCATCAAGCACATCCAACTTGCTAGAAATGGGGTTAAATCTCACATTATCTATGGCAATAATTTTCAGTCAAGACTCTGAGTGACAGTCAACAAAAAACAACTTTGGATAAATTAAGCAAAACAAACAAGCAAAATTTACTCGAAGAATATTGGGTACGTATGGAACACTCTCTGGAGAGCCAGGACTTTGTGCTCTGAAACTCAATTCCAAGCCCAAGATTATGTCCCAAAACTAGTTTAGTGAGTGGATCCAGAGCTGGTGCTGTGCATAGCTATCTCAGCTTTGATGCTAGATGCCTTCCCTGGTACTTAGGAGGCTGATATGGATGTGGCTACTCCCACCATCCTCAGCAAAAGGGTGTCTACAGTATCCCTAAGTCTAAGGACTACTAGCTTCCAATTCAAAGTCTTGGGTTGGTGTGTCTGATTGGAGGGCAGAGGGAAAGCCTAGGTTTTATATACCCACACTCAAGCTACCAGGAAGACCGGGAGGAGACGCTTGGATAATCAACTTCTTTTTTTTTTTTTTTTTTTTTTTTTTTTTTTTTTTTTTTTTTTGAGACAGAGTCTCGCTGTGTCACCCAGGCTGGAGTGCAGTGGCGCGATCTGGGCTCACTGCAAGCTCCGCCTCCCGGGTTTACGCCATTCTCCTGCCTCAGCCTCCGAGTAGCTGGGACTACAGGCACCCGCCACCTCGCCCGGCTAGTTTTTTTTGTATTTTTAGTAGAGACGGGGTTTCACCATGTTAGCCAGGATGGTCTCGATCTCCTGACCTCGTGATCTACCCGCCTCGGCCTCCCAAAGTGCTGGGATTACAGGCTTGAGCCACCGCGCCCGGCGGATAATCAACTTCTATACTAAGCGTTGGGTTTTTCCTTATTAGAATAATTATCTCCTAAGTCTAGGAAGGAAATTCTGATAGATAGCATCCAAAAATATTGGTAAATAACTTCCACTGTTGGGTTCTAGGACTTTTACCATTTTCTACATGAGAACACTGAGGCTTAGCCAGTTACACATCTAAGTCATGGTATGCCTGATCTCCTGGCTGCTATCTTGACCACTGTCTTAACAAATGCAATCATGGAAACAATGTCAACCTCAGCACAGCCTCCCACACTTGTCTCATTTCTCTGACTCATTAAAGATTGGTCTGCTGGGAGTAAGGATTCACTGTCTATTTTTCAGCTGTTCCTTTCAGAGGAAGATAGTTTTCTAGACTTGAGCTACACGATTTGTCCTTGGAATGTAGTCCCTGGGAGCTGGGATCTCTGGAATGCCTGTATCTCTGTGAGTGTCTATAATGAGATTTTAAGTGGCCAGTGAAGGGCGTAGCTGAAGGCTTTCCTCTAACATAAACTCCACTCAACATACAGGGGTAACAGAGAGCCTTCCCTGGACACTGTCCACACCACTGATGGTTTTGTATTCCGTTCCATTAATTTGTGACATGACTTGATTCACAATTTTTTTTTTTTTCATTCACCCTGAAAGCCTGCAAGACCAGGAGCTATCTTTTTTGGCAGGTAACTTACCATAGTGAGCTCTGGAGTCAGGCTCTCTGGGTTTAAATTCCAGCTCCACCACTTAACTGTGTATCCTTAGATCATCACCCCATGCCTCAACTTCCTCTTTTGAAAGGGCAGTTCAGTACAAGAGTTGTTATGAGAATAAGAGTTTATAAATGTGCTTGGTATATAAGAAGTATTCAGCAAATATCATCATCAGCAGCAGAACACAGAATCTGGTAGAGAATAACAGTCTACAAAATGAACCTAGGAGGATCTCAGTCTCATCCTCTCGGAAACTCCCTCATTTTTTTCATTTTGTTTTGAGACAGGGTCCCACTCTGTCACCCAGGCTGGAATGCAATGGCGCGATTTCGGTTCACCACAACCTCTGTCTCCTGGGTTCAAGTGCTTCTCCTGCCTCAGCCTCCCAAGTAGCTGGGATTATGCGTGCCCGTCACCACTTCCAGCTACACTGTATGTTTAAAATGCAGTTTTTTGTTAATAAGAAATGGTGAACCACATTATGATTTTCACCTACTATCTGCACCTGGCTCCAGTAAACAAGCATATAAAATATCCCAAATCCATGGAACAGGGGTTGATAAACTTCATAGGTAAAATACCAGATAATAAATATTTTAGTTTCTTTGGGCCATGGAATCTCTGCTGCCATCACTCAACTCTTTCACTGTAGCATGAAAGCAGCCACAGTCAATATGCAAAGTAATGAGTGTGACTGTGTGCCAATAAATCTTTATTTACAATTACAGGGAGTAGGTTCGTTATGGCCTAGGGACCACAGTTTGCAGACCCCTTCCATGGATGAGGAGCTTCTACCTATTAGAGATGCCCTTATTTTTCCTGATCATTGCATAGTTCTGAAGCAACACAGCAGATGAATGTCAAGGCTCAAGCATCCTTTTCAGGGTACCACATCCTACCTTCATCCCATCCTACTTTCTTTCCAGAAGCACATAAGTTACATGCCACATCAGTGCAAGTTAAATAGGCAGATATTTTTCACCATGGTCTGGGACTAGTGTTAGTTGCCATAAGGATGATGACAAAGGTAAGAGTTTGGCTCAGGTAGAGCTCACAATTAGAAGGAATTCAGTCACCCACCTCGAAAAAATCACACAACAGAAGCGCAGGTAAGGCTCTTAAGTTTAAGTTAAGACCACTTAACCCAATCATTTAAAAATTTACAGTAGGTAAACTGAGGCCAAGACTAAGGAAGCCACTTGGCCAGAGTTATGTAAGTTCTCAGCACAGCTGGCACTAGAACCTGGTTTTCCTAATTTTAATCCAAAGTTCTTTCCACCACACCACTAGGCTAGTATCAAGCTTTTACTACGGACCAGACCATACTCAAATCCACAGAGGAGAGAAAATTTTTTGGCAATTTAAAACCCAAGGCCCTGCCTAGAAACTCCCGTGTCCTTCCTTCTGGGGCATCTTCTTATCTTCCAACCATAAATATTTACAGAGCACTTCAATTGTGTTGCTTAGCCCCTACTGGGTGCCAAGAAGATAGTAGGTGCTCAACAAATGTGTGTTGAGAATTGAATAAGACACACGTGATATATGGTCTTCACCGTCACGGAGCTCACAATCTACTGGGAGAATGTCTAAATGCACCCCTGTAATGCACTGCAGATGCGAGGATGCAATGCTATCTTTTCCTCTTTAGTCTTGGAAAATTGCCTGTCAGTGAGAAATCTTCCCACGAAGGTTTTCATCCCCTTGTAACTGCCCCTTCTCTCTTCAGATAGAGCACCTCTGTCTTTTGTACTTGCAAATGAATTGTGATTAGTTTTCACCTCCAGCCCAGGGGATTAGCTGGGGGACCTTTGATCTTCAGGTATCGATTTGCATCTTAAAGGAAGTATGATCTCATCTGGGCCAGCTCAAAATTCCACCCCTGCCCCCCAAGCCCTGTCTGTTTACCAGCCCGGGGCTGACCAGGGCCTCCCAAGTGGGGCTGAAACAACAAGATCAGCCAGACTCCAAGAGAAGGCAGAGGAAAACAAATTTCCCAAACGGCTTGGTGAAGGTGGGAAAAGGACATTTGCTTCCTAAACACAGGCTGGTCTGCTATTCCTCCTTTCTCAGATCGGAGAGACTGTCCAAGTTTCTGAGTCTGCAGAGGGGACCCTGGTAGTTCCTGGATCCCGGCTGGAGGTTGCAAAGCAAAATGAGTTGAGCTTGAGAATCAGACAAAATCAGGTTCAAGTTCTGATTCTGTCTTTAATCACCTTTGACCTGTATAACTCTGGACAACTTCTGAAATTTTTCTGGCATTTGATTTTTTCTTATCTCTGAAGTAGGAATAAAAGCCTTAAAACATCTCCAGTAATACCCATCCTGGACATTTAGTGTGAAGAAAAGCAGGGATGTTTGTAAGGTAAAGCTTGATCAAAAGAAGTTACCCGTCACTGGCATCATCTATGAGAGCTTAAGCTCTTGAGGGATTGCTTTGTTTGTTTTTTCACTGCTGTATTTCCTGATACTGAAAACAGTGCCTGGCACGTAGGAGGCACTCAATAAACAGGTGTAATACAAAGGAGTGAATCATCATTTAGTCATAACTATTGTTAACCAACCATTCTGCACCGTTCACTTCTTCATGAAGGCCACGAGAAATGAAAAAGACGTACCAATACAATTGAAGGAAACTTCTTGTCGGCAGAAAAGGGAGCAGCCGTCACCATTGATCTTGTTCAAGTCATCGCATTCTTCACCTTGGTCTCTGCAGAGCAGATATGGAAGAGAAATGTGCCAATTTAGTCTCAAAACCATGGCTGGACATGGAAAAGTCCCTCCCTGGGCCATGAACTGTCAGTGAGACCTTGCACAAATCCCTTTCTCTGTCTGAGTCTCTTTCTTCATCTTCAAGATGAGATTTCTAAAAGGTGTAGACTTATAAGATACTTTCACATTTGCTTTGCTTTGTGTTTCTGATGACAAAGTGGAATTCCTGATTCCAACTCATTCTCTGAGATTCTCTGAGTCAGTTAACAAGTCAGATGGGAGTAACACATGGAAGAACTAATGAACAAATAAATGGTCTTGCTCTCACAGCATCTAGGAAGTCTCATGGACATTTTCTTGTTTCTGATCTTAAAAGAGCATATTTGAAGGAAAATGTAGAGATTCTGTTCCTTCACCACTCCCTGCCTTGATATCCTTCTTATTCTCCCAATATACTTAACGGTAACAATTTTTTTTTCATTCATACATTCAAGTTTAGTCACCCTTCCATTGGAAAGTTTTGCTTTCTCCATTGGGTGTGTCATTTCTTGGTGTCAAGAACTCCAAGGGCTGCGAGACTACACTGTTAAGAAATATTAATGCTCCCTTTGTTTTTGTTGGAATTATTTCCATCACCTAAGGATGATTTTGCAAAGGTTGGGATGGGCAGAAAATGAGCAATGATCTTTGAATTGGGCTTAGGTAACAAGAAGGAACAGCAAAACCTGAAAGTCTGGATGGGTTATTGCTTTCTGGAAAACGATCATCCTTCAAAAAACAAAACACTTGGGTTTAGAACCCCATGTCTCAAACTAACTGTATAATTTTGACTAAGTCACTTGACCTCTTGATCTGATATTTCTGTGATGATTTAAATTTAAATTAATTGAAATGAATTATAACTAAAATTCCAATCCTCAGTCATAGTAGCCACATTTCAAGTATTCAGGAACCACATGTAGCTAGTGGCTACTGTAAAGAACAGCACAGAACACATTTCCATCATTGCAGAAAAATCCATTAAACAGTGCTCCTGTGGATGCTGAACTTCAGTTTTCTCATGTGCTAAAATGGAAATAATTAGTCCTACTCCTCTGAGTAGCTTAAAGTGGTCAGTACAGTGGGTGACACATAGAAGATGCTCAAGGAGTCACAGTCCCCATTCCCACTTTGCTTTGGGAGGTCTCTGCAGAGTGTGTGACAGCTGTCCCTCCCTCCCCAGAGACCAGCTGGGACCTGTCACAGCATGGAAGAGGCCTTAGACTTCTCCTTTCACCCAGGCAATTAACACTGGACAATGTTTGTTGCTTTTAAGAGGTGTCAGAGTAGCAGGATAATGCCTTGCAATCAATCCTTAGGATGTCTAGGGCATTGCATTGATCTCCAAAGAGCCACCCAAGTCCTCTCCTGTCTGCACACCTATGAGCAAAGAAGTTTGTATTTCTAGCTGGTCTCAGCATTCTCTGGCAGTGGATCTTGCTTGCTGGAAATTGCTGATGACCTTGTGCTTCTAAGCTAATTCATGGGTTGTTTTGGAAAAGACTTAAAAAAAAAAAAAAAAAAAAAAAGTACCTGGGCTGGTTCCCTAAGCCACAAAGCTTACTTTCAACCTCCCTTCCATTGCCACCCAAACAGTGTTCTACTGGTTTAAACAAAACATTCGGGTCACTACAAATATCTTCTAGGCATGACAGATCTATCATTAGATAAAGAGGTTCTGCGAAACCTTATTTGACCTCTGGGGCTGGAGCAGGTGGCCATCTTTCTCTGTGTCCATAGACATCTTGCTCCATCTATCACAGCACTTGTCAAACTGACTGCCTTTGCCTGTTACTTGAGAGCCCCTTATAAGAGACTGTAATTTGCCAAAGGAAGTGACAGAGTCTTCATCATCCTAGCACCTCAGTTTCTGGCACAGTGCCTAGGATACAACAGACAGCATGTAGCCACTCCTTTACTTGTTAGTTTTGCAGAGTTGTCACATCGCACAACAATGCAATGGGGAATCCAGATGAGAATTTGGGCCCTCTGTTCATGTACTGGTTCTACATCTTACCAGACATGGAAGCTTGAGAAAACCTCTATAATCTCTTTGTGCATTAGTTGTTTATCTGTAAAGTATTATAATAAGACCTATCTCACATGGCTGTTGGGTGGAAGAAGTCAAGGAGACAATAATGTAGCACAGTGCTTCATGAACAGTAGAGGCTCAAGAAGTGTGTATAAATATTATTGCCATTATCAAAACGCTCATCCATTGCCTTCACCTTTACCCGATCTATGAAACGTAGGATCTGCTGCTATGGATCATTTAAGACAGCACTCATCCATTAAGGGCCTCACTGAGTGCTGCATCTATCCATATTTCTTCGTAAATTCTTTTACAGAGCAAATTGACTTGCATCATTCCAGGAAAAATCCTATTAGCTAAGATGATATCCCTTCTTTTCCCCAAAGTTTTCCTTCCCCCCACTCCCCATCCCCACTAAGGGAAACATCTGTAAGCTATATTTAGTTTCCTACAAAGTATATCAACAAATATTTGATATCTACAGGTAACTGAACATGTGTTTGATGTTTATGCAAGATACTAATGCTAGGTAAAAATACTAAAAAAAAAAATGTATTAAATTAAGTATACTATTTAAAATTAATAATAATTATGATACTAATAGTTTTAGATCAGCAAGAATGATATCATTTGTAGTGTTTAACCAATGCATCTATATCTGTTTCCACCATGAGCTGAGATGAGCAGCAGATGAGAATCGAAATCTGGCGACTTGAAAAAAAAAATTGGGCTAAATTAGAAATTCCCAAATCACAATTATGAGTTATCAGCAATGACTGCAAATATTTTCTGGATATTCTAGATATGAAGTTCATTATTGGACCCACAAATGATGGGGTACTTTCTCCATGGAAAGCCCTCCGCTTAATTGTTCAATGTTCAATCAGACAGTAGCTGTATTAAAACCTGGAATTTGATGAATTAATGTGGGAGAGAAGAGCGGGAAGTTCCCCTTTCCCCAATTTTACTGCATTGGAAACTATATATTCTTTTTCTGTTGCTACATATGAATGTGGATCTTAAATACACACAGCATTGTATGTTAAATAGCTCAAACAAAGTGAGGAGCTTTCTATTCTGTACTATTCTGTACAAATTCTTGGCAATCAGCTGATTTGCACTATAATGCAACACTTAAAAAACCCTTACACTAATCTCTTCAATCTTAAACATTTTGACAATTCAGATATTAAATTTCAGGTGTAGGACATTTAAGAAATAAATATATGAGCCCAAAATATATATATATATATATATATATGTGTGTGTGTATATATATATGATATAAATATATGTTCCTGCTTCAGAAAGCCACTTGAGATTATGCAAATAATTACGTGCCTTATCAGTGCCAATTTTTAAAATGTCATTTCTTATTTTAATAACTTGAGTTAGTACCTTTTCATTAACAGTTGGCAAACTTTAGTTGTGGAGTGGGGAGCAAAGAGGAACAGAATCTTATAAATACTGCTATCTTTTTACACAGCAAGTTTAAAAGATATAATTTGCCAATGATCTGATCATGTTTGCAACATTTCTATTGCCTTGAATATTAAGTTATATTCAGAAAGAATACTGCTGGCAAATAACTGATGTCTATGTGGATGAGTATCTATATGCCAGCTCTTTTCACTTGCATTACTGCATCATCCTTGCTGTATTCCTAGCTGGTCCTTTCATCCTAAAGCTGATGTTTCCAGTTTACATTCCATACCACAAAATCATCAGAAACAAATTAAATTGTTCTTCCCCTCTAGCTTAGTGTTAGTGATGAACAGAAAGAAAGAGTCATCTAGTGTGTGTCTTTCATATATGTACTACTCCTATGAGTTGATTCATGTTCTACACATCAGTGGTTTCATCCAACTGTGAAGCAAATTCTTTTTTCATACCACCCCTCCCCTTATAGAAATAGTAATTGCAATTCCATATTGCACAGATATTATGTGACACCCAACAGTGCTATTTAATGAAGAAATTTTGCCAATAGCTTGTTTTGCCTTCTCCACATGTAATATTTATCATTAAATCTGTCCATAGTTTAAAAAGTCTCTTAGCAATAGTGTGACTTGCAGATAAACACTTTAGCAATGAGGAGCATAATTTTAGCAATAAGAGATATAATTTTGAAAGATTATTGGTCTCTTCTCCACCTCTAGAAACAAAACTCTCAATTTTGTGCTAGAAAACTTTTTTTCTTATTCTGGAGGAAAAGCGCTTAAAACTTTATTTATTGAGTTTTAAACAATGCAAAAGTCTTGGTGGCTCCCCTTCCCTATTTGCCAGTTGCATAGCATCTTGTCCTGAGAATAAGAGGATGAATGGATTGATAATCTCATAAAATCCACACTTACTGATTCATTTGCCTCAGTGTACTCATATACACATTCAATTTTCACTCCAGAGTACTGTTTATTATTTATGGGTTAAACATTGTAGTGAGTTAAAATACTTCACTATCTTTATGAGCCTTTGACCCATTTTGTAAACTGTTATATAATATGATACAATAGAGGTAACAAATAAATATGCAGTTTTCACAAATGTGAATGGTAACCAGCAAAGTACGTAAAAGTGTTTTAACCTAGATGAACTGCGTCCTGTTAACTGAATGTGTGCTGTGACTGGGACGGAAAAATCTAATGGAATCCTTGTAGCACACATAAAGCAACTGAGAGCAAGAGCAAATGATAGTAGGTGCATAAGGGTAGTTCTGTCTCAATCATATGTTGTATTACATAGTTGCAAAATGTATGTGTTCAAAAAAATAGTCATAGCTTTTCTTCTGAGTTCAGCAAATTGTTTGGAGACCAATCCAGAGACTGCTGGGGACCACTAGTAGTTCACAGCTCATGCATCGAAGAATATGTCATAAGCTCTTCTATTCAGCACCCTAACCATCTCTTGACCTAATCAGCATCCCTCCTCTTCTTTCTTTAATTAGATCTACTTACTTTTGTATAATGCCATCGCCACAGTACCCACTTCCATGGATGTATGTGACAGCAGGTGACGGCTCACTCTCTTCAGTTCCTGAAATAGTTATGACCCAATACTGGTACACACTGCTACGATTTAGATCCCTGGAAAATACAAAGAAGACATAATTATACAATTACAATACTGGGCAGACAAGGAGAGAATGGTAAACTGACCCCCTGGAGTCCGTTCTATCAGTCTTGCTCATTTGTGAAATCAAATGCACGTTTAGTTATCCAATACTTTCTATTGTCCACTATGGTTACATCAGTTGGCTAAGTATAATGGACTACACTAAAATGTACAGTAAAACTAGCATCAATTGACTGATAACTATGTACTTACTATGTGTTTTTTTTCTTTAATTTAACCTATACAGCAACCCTGTTGGAAAAGTATCAGATGGCAAATGACTAAAAATGAAGATGTTTGTGAGGAAGCCATTCAGGAAAAATAAATATAAACAAAAGCAGAGAGGTGGGAAAGCACCACACCAGATTCTTAGGTGTGATCATGTTTCTTCATTTTAAAACCTGAGCAGAAACTCCATTACACGTGAGCAAACCCCTTTCTGATGCTGCATGTACAGTGGATCTCTGCCTCCCTGCCACTTGCTTCTCCCTACTTCTTTCACTCTTGACAAAATAATAATAATAATAATAATAATAATAATAATAACAGCATCCATTAATAGAATATGGGGCCTTAGGCTAAACACTTTTCATGAATTTCTTATTTGAGAATCAAAACATCCCTACATGGCTGCTAGTATTTACATGTTGATTTTACAGATGGTGAATCTGAGGCACAGGAAGGTAAAGCAACTTGTTTATAATCATATGCTATTAAGTGATATCCTATATTCTGCCTATCTTATCCCTATTTTAGGTCTGTTTTAATAACCTCGCCCCTTGCAAAGTCGGGTCATGTCCTGGGAATCACAATTCCAAGGACTGCTTCCTGCCAGATTTCCATCTTGCCTAGATTGCATCTCTCCTCGACCTAAAGACCTCCTAGTACCTGCTCTGACTTCTCAAAAACAAACCACCAAATGAACACGGCTACTGCCAATTATCCTCCAAGGCAAATATATGTTCATGTCAATTCCACATGACCACATCTCCCTCCCTATTTCCTTTATGACCATTCTCAAATGAAGATGTTATTCCTGTCTTTCATCTACCTCTGTATCTATTCTTTTTAATAATAATTTTTTTAATAATAAAAAAGTACCATGGGAAAAATCACAAAATGATAATGAAGAGAATTCCTATCAGATTCCAGAGTTGGGGGGGATTTCATAAACAAAAGGATGATGTCAAAAAATCTCAAGTTCTCCTGCCCATCTGTTATTTCAGCTGCTGTTAGGGTTTGGGCTGTTTGGTTAAGGCCAGCAAGATAACAGGTGCAGGGGCAATGGACGGAGAATGTCTTCAGACTCTCAACGCAATAATGAGTTGGAGTTTATGAGCATTGAAGGACCCTGGGAAAGAACACAACTTTCCTGAGAATATTGGATGTATTACCCCAAAGGGAGTTTGTTTCAGCAGCACTGGAACTACTAATATTGTGGGTAGACCAAAAATCCCTGGAGACTTAGTGCTCTGCCAATGAAGATGAAATAGGTGGACATACAAATATCTTGATTTATGCATGAATGATGGTTGTTTTGTAAACCTCGAATCCTATTTTGTTGATAGACTTATAGGGTTTATGATTTCATTTAGCTCGTTGGCTACTTTATCCACATCTAGACTAATGAGCATACACTTCATCTGGTGATAATTCTAAAACTGGAGTGGGGTGGAGAAAAACGTAACAATCCCAGGGGATACACAAAGTTACATGATAAATATGACATGCATTCTATTGTGTGTTCATTTTGTTCTAAAATACGGAGGCATGTTTTATATTTTTTAAATGGCCACGTTGTGATATAAAATAAGAACTTTTCTTCAGACTACATCCCAGTCCACTGGGGCTATCCAGTCATTGTCTAAGTAGATAGGGGTAGTTCTCTGGAAAAGGGTGAGTATGAAAAGTACCTCTCTACATTGTGTTTTTCACTTCTGGCATGTGTCATGAGTGATTTATGGCTGATCATATTTAAGGTGCTTGGCTAATATTTGTGAATGTTTTCCTCCTCTCTCTACTTTGTCCTCTTGCCTCATCTCTTCCTCCTCCTTTTCCTCAATAAACTTCAACATAGAGACAAGAAAACATGTGTTTCTGTCCTGGCTGCCTCACTTATTAGCCAGGAAGTCATGGGCCAGTGTTTCACCTTTCTGAGCCTATTTCAAATCAGTCATAAACCTGGCTTCACAGCATTTATCTGCAGATTAATTAAGTGTGAGAACATTTATAAAGCACATATGTGTCCCGCCTATGATAAACATTTAATAAATGTTAATCCATTACAATTAATGGTTAATTATCAATATCCTTGTCCACTGAATTTATGCTATCGTCCCCTTACTAGAAGAGATGGAGAGACAAATAAGTAATGTAATCTTGGTTAGGCAAGCCCATGAACATGGAGCCATGATCTACCATGTGTGCCACGGCTTGATGAAAAGTATCTTTTCTGCTACTTCACTTGGCTGGAACACCCCCAGTGCCTGGTAGTTTGCTCTCTTTCCAGGTGACCCATTTCAGCTTCTGAAAATTCTGAATCCCAGAACGTTTCTCTTTACCCTGGGGTGAAATCTGTGTCCCTGTAACTTCCACCCACTGACCTCCTTCTTATCCACCAACATCATATTTGATTAGTACAGAAACCTTAATAACCTTCCTTCTTCTAGCTGTGTGTGTGTGGTTCATATTTCATTGTTTTCCAGAAGCTTAAGCAGCTCTTTGAGGAAAGTGTTGCTATCCCACGTTTTCAGATAGAAAAATAAAAGCCCAAGTCACTCCCTTAAGTTAAAAGGTGGGGACAGTGGGATGGGTACAACAGTTACTAAAAAGATCATGTTTTCCACAGAAAAATTTCTATGATAAAACTATATTTTCTCCAAGTTAAAGTCAGAGTTAATGTTAAATGAGGGCTCTTTTCTCAAGAACCTAGGTAGAATAGATTTCCTTCAGAAGGATAAGCTAGTGGCTTCTGAAGGCTTTGCTGGAGGTTAGAACCTATTTCATTGTTGGTCTAAAAGTAGGACATTTTTGTCAAGTTGTGCCTTTCAGCTGCTCCTAAAACCATCTGGAAAGCCTTATGCTATCACTTGAACTCCTTCCCCTCCTGTGCCTCCTACATTCAGATGGACCCTAAGCCCTCTCAATTCTCCCTACTCAGGAGTTTCTACATCATCCTTTCTTCAATTCTCCTGTGGCCCATATGTCAATCTTGATGACCGAAGCAGCTTCTGGCTTAATGTCCTGCCTCAACCATATCCTGTTTCCAGTCTTGCCAACATCGTCAGAATATTCTTAAATATAGAGTCACTCTCCAGCTCAAAATCTTTTCACCTACTGCAGCAACAGGAGCTTGCTACCAAGCTGAAATTTCCAATTTACTCTTTCTTTGGAACTAAAATTTTAGCAGGTCATCTGAGATGTGATTATTTTGGCTACTTCTGATTTATTTCATCAAATTTTGAATGCCATTTTCAGTTTTTTCTTTTTAAACTTCAACGATCATTAGTAGTAAATCATCAAGTCTGCATCTGAATATTTTATGTTTGTAGCTAATATATTTTAATGTGATGAAGTTGTTTGTCTCTTCTGAAGGGTTGTTCTGTGGAATCTTTGCAATTTTTTTTTTTTTTTGAGAGGGAGTCTCGCGCTGTCGCCCAGGCTGGAGTGCAGTGGCCGGATCTCAGCTCACTGCAAGCTCTGCCTCCCGGGTTTGCGCCATTCTCCTCCCAAGTAGCTGGGACTACAGGCGCCCGCCACCTCACCCGGCTATTTTTTTGTATTTTTTAGTAGAGACGGGGTTTCACTGTGTTAGACAGGATGGTCTCCATCTCCTGACCTCGTGATCCGCCCGTCTCGGCCTCCCAAAGTGCTGGGATTACAGGCTTGAGCCACCGTGCCTGGCCTTTTTTTTTTTTTTTTTTTTTTTTAAGACAGTCTTGCTGTGTCACCCAGGCAGAAGTCATAGCTGTCACTGTAGCCTCAAACTCCCTGGCTCAACCAATCCTCCCATCTCAGTCTCCCTAGTAGCTGGGACTACAGGCATGCACCACCACAGTGGCTAATTTTTAAAACATATTTTGTAGAGACTGAGTCTAACCAAGTTGCCCAGGCTGGTTTAGAACACCTGGGATCCAGTGATCCTCCCCACTCGGCCTCCCAAAGTGTTGGGATTACAGGCATGAGCCACTGTGCCTGGCCCTCATGCCTTTTTTCTTTTTTAAACAAAACAAAACAAAACAAAACAAAACACCTTTTTCTACATTTAGCTATCTTTCTTTAACACATATCGCAAATGGCATATGTGCCAGAGGGTTGTATTTCTGATAATTAGAAACAAAAATGCTGGCATTTCTGATTGATAATAATCTCAGTATTCTGCCTCAGAAAGTCATATTGATGGTAAATGTATATCAAATTTAGAGCACAACTTACACTGAAATTTAATTACAGGTTGTGAAATCATTATCTAAAATATTAATACATACATAAAGAGGGTAAGCACCTTATGACTTAAGCTTAAATATGCATTTAAAATGCATAAATTAAAGCGTATTGGTATGTAGTTAATATGATAAGTCAATTAAAACCTATCTGAAATCTGTAGACAAGTCATGTGATTTTGCGGGGGTCTGTTTTTCTGTCTTCTAATTAGGATGTTTGATTCTTGTCCCATACCACTGTGAAGGTCAAATAAGAAACATAAAAGTCATATAGGAGGAAGGGGAGAGACAGCCTCATTACCCTATTTTGCTTCTTCCAGAAAACTCTCTTTGAGCTCCTTAAATACTCATTATTGATCCTATTGTTTCCATATCATAGCATTCATTTATCATTGTCTATCTCTTCAAATAGTCTCTATAACTAAACTGTGTTATATTTCTTTGAAACTCCATCTTCTGGAATAAAAACAGTAATCATAGTTTCTATGTGTTGCCCACTTATTATATGCTAGGCACTATGTATCATGTTTTCTATGTACAGTCTCAACCAAAAGAACAATCCCTTGAATAATTATCCTCCTTGTCAGATGAGGAAACTAACAACACTTAGGAAGATTAAGCTACTTGCCGATAGTCACAATATTTTTGTCATGGAGTAGGGACTTGAACCAGTTCGGTCTAACTCCATTCCAAGACGGTGCTTTCCAAAGACGGAAGCCCCAAGCTTTCTGAAAGTACAGCAGAACAGAAATCAGAAGACTTTGTTTTGGATCACAAAGAGCTTACATACAAAGACCCGTTGAAAGATTTGGAATTTGTGTCTTGTGACTTCCAAATCTTTGTTTTTCTATATTAATTTCATAGTATTTCCCTATGAAATACTACTGCTGACTCATTGATCATGGAAAAGACATTTCCTCTTTCTGTCCATCCATTTTTAAAAATCTATGAAAGAACAATCTGGGAAGGATGTGATGATTAGTTCTGCAATCCATGGTTCTAATTCAGTGAGGAGTGTAGTGTTGTATCCTTATGTCTTGAGCTTTTCCACAGGCTACAAACTGCTTCAGCATTTAAAATTCTGCACTGAGAATGTGTGTAGGTCTGGACCTATCACCCAGATTATCTGAGTTAGAAGACATAAGATGGGACCACCTAGGATGCCTTTGGCTCAGGAAGAGCCCAAGTGTTCCAGTCTAGCCTTGAGCTAAGAACCAGAGGGTATGTCTGGGCACTTGGTATATAAGCCTTCAGCCAAGAATGGGAAGGGAAGGAAACATTCACTTTTTGAGCCTGAGATGATGTGCCAAGACTATACATGCTATTATTATTGTTTTAATTAGAAAATACTTCATTTTTATAGAAAAGTACAGACTATACTATAACCAATATTCATAGGCTTACTATACAGCTTTGTCAAATTATAACTTTGTGCCATATTTTCTTCATATCTTTTATTTTTGGTGTGAAAGGAATAAATAGTGATCAAGTTTAAACCCACCTGTATGCTCCTCCTGTATCTCATTTCCATCCCATGCACATTTTTATACTTTTTGCACATATGTATTGTTTTACATATTTTAAATTTCATAGATGTTTAAATACTATACTTATTTTGTAGCTGGCTGTTTTTCTTTTTTCCTTAGCATTGTTTGAGATCACACATATTGCTACAAATAGATCTGGCGTATTTTCACTAACATAAATATTTTATTGTATGAATATATTATACTTTATTTGGCCATTCTTTTCTTGATAGATACCTAGGTTAGTTCTTTTATTATTCCTAATATTGTTATTTAATCACTGTGTTTATTATTTACAACAATGTTGCTTTAAACATTTGTGTTCTTTTCCTCTGTGCACACAGCAAGAGTTTTCTGAAGGAAAAAAAGGCTAAAATGGTATCATAGGTTAAGGTAATTGCATCTTCAACTACTAGATATTGCCAAAGTATTTACCAACATGATTGTATCAATTAACACATCTACCCAAATGCTTCCCATTGCTTCAGGTCCTTGCCAGCACTTGATTCTGCCAAATATGTAATTTTTTTTTTTGTCAATCTGATGGTTATTAAATGATACTTAATTATTGTTTTATTTTGCCTTTCCCTGATTACTAACAAGCCTGAGTATCTTTACACGTTTGTGGATCAAGTAGGTTTCTAGTCATGCGTATTGTTTGTTCATCCTTTTGCCTATTTTAAATTAAGTTGCTTTTGCTTTTATACATTAATATGTAAGTATATTTACATATACTAGATATTAATTCTTTATAATTAAAGCCATTGCAAATACCATTTCATACTCTATGACTCCTAATTTTTCATTATGTTTATGCTGCTTTGTTGATAAGAGAATTTCACGTCCTTCATGATTTGTGTTTTTCATATGTTGTTGAATAAACGTTACTTTAAGATCAAAAAATAGTCTCTTTTATTTCCTTTCAATAATTTTAAGGTTTTGTTTGGTACCTATATGGTTTCAAGCACCTACGATACGTTTTTGTTGTTGTTGTTGTTGTTGTTGTTGTTGTTGTTTTTGAGACGGAGTTTCATTCTTGTTGCCCAGGCTAGAGTGCAGTAGCGCAATCTCGGCTCACTGCAACCTCTGCCTCCCATGTTCAAGCGATTCTCCTGCCTCAGCCTCCCAAGTAGCTGGGATTACAGGCATATGCCACCAGGCCCAGCTAATATTGTATTTTTAGTAGAGATGGGGTTTTGCCATGTTGGCCAGGCTGGTTTCAAACCCCTGACCTCAGGTGATCCACCTGCCGCAGCCTCCCAAAGTGCTGGGATTACAGGCGTAACCCACTGTGCTTGGCCCACAGTATAGTTTTTTAAATGATGTGAAATAAGGATTGTTTTTCCCCCAAATATGTATTAAAATTATGTGTCCAGCACTAGTTAACCTCTTTAAGATAACAGTTAATCCTTTCACTACTGAATTGCAATACTGCCTTTGCATATATCATTTCAGTACTTTCATAATTTTTTTTTTCTGGGTTATCTTGTTTCATTGGTCTTTTTTTTTTTTTTTTTTTTTTTTTTTTTTAACGGAGTTTCGCTCTTGCTTTCCAGGCTGGAGTGCAATGGTGCGATCTCAGCTCACTTTAACCTCCGCCTCTCGGGTTCAAGCAATTCTCCTGCCTCAGCCTCCCGAGTAGCTGGGATTACAGGCATGCGCCACCAAGCCTGGCTAATTTTGTATTTATAGTAGAGACAGGGTTTCTCCATGTTGGTCAGGTTGGTCTCAAACTCCCGACCTTAGGTGATCCGCCCGCTTTGGCCTCTCAAAGGGATTACAGGCGTGAGCCGCGCCGCCTGGCCTCATTGGTCTATTTTTTATCTATTGTTTTATCAGTAGCAGTCTATAGTAATTTCCATAGCAATATAAAAGTCTTAATTTACATTGTAAGTTCATTCTATAGTTTCCCTTTTCAAAAGAGCCCTTTGCTCTTCCATGTGAACCTCCTTGTGAAGCTTCATCCTTAAAAATGCCTGTTGAGATTTGGATTCTAATTTCATTGAATGCATCAGTGTATTTGAGGAGAAAGGGCATCTTTATGATACTGTGTCTTCCCATTTATGCACAGTTTATCTTTTTATTTATTTAGGTCTTCTTTTATAGTCTCAGTAAAGTTTTAAAGCTTTCTTCATAAAAATTGTGATGATTTTTTATTAGCAATATATGCCTTACTCTAAGCATTTTATAGGTGTCAGTGCTATAGTAAATAATAGCTTTTTATCTAGCTATTTACATACACACACATACACACACACATCTACACAATTACATGTAGGTATATTTGTATTCTAATAGTTTGGGGATAATAAAAAATAATTGAGTGTTATATAAATTTATATTGTATTTGGAAGTCCTCATAGACTGTTTTAGTCATTCTAGCAATTGTTGATTCTTAGTAATTTTTCTATATTGTTTCCAGTAGATGAGGAATAATGATAGTTTTTTGTTTCCTTTTCAATCCTCAGACTTTTTTTGTTTCTATATTTTGTCTAACTGCACTAGGCTGGAGACCAATGGCAAAATTGGGCATTCTGAATATAACCCTGTGATCAAAAAGATACTTATTCCCAGTTTACTATAATTTTTTCATCATGAAGGAATCTGATTTCACAGGGTTTTGAAAAATACTCTACATCTAGTAAAAATCACTGTTTTAAAAATTATTTAATTCACAAATATTGTGAATTACATTAAGAGACCACCTAATATTAAAGTCACCTCTTTAACATTGTATGTGGTTTTTAATACATTGCTGAATTCTGTTGGCAAATATCTAAGATTTCTGCTTATTTGTTAGAAATCCCATTGATTGAAAAGTTTCACCTTTTTTCATTTGTTTGTGTTTTGTTTGTTAATGTACTGCATTGTGGACAGAGCTCATGTTCTATGTGATACTGATACTTTGATATTTGTTTAAATTTGTTTTGTGGCCTAGGACATGGTAAAAAAAAACTTTAAAAAATAGTCTGCATCTCTATTCTAGAAGGAAATATTCATAATTTGGTTCTGTATCAGGGTTCTATAAATTTTTATCACCTCAAATTTTTTTGTGTTGCTCAAAATCTTCTAGATTATTATTATATTTTAGTTTGCTTGATCTATAAATTATTGAGAAAAATGTGTTAAAATATCACAATGTCATGCATTTATCTTTTTTTTAGGTAAAAGTCATTGATTTGTATATTTCCAGGTCACATTATTTGGTAAATTCAGGTTTTAAATCATAATATCTTCCTTTTATCATTATGTGGTGACTTTTTTTTAGTCACAGTAACATATTTGCCAAATGTTTCCTTAGTCTGAAAACAGTATTAATTTGTTTGGTTAGCATGTACCTGGTAAATATTGTCCCCACTTTTACCTTTAACCTTTCAGCAAAACTTTCTTGAGTTAAATCTGACTAGAGAATCTCCATCTTCATCCAATTGACTTTAATCTGATTAGTATAATGACTTACACTTCCATTTTTTCCTTGCTTATCTATTCCTTTCCTCCTTTCTTCCCTTCACTTGGATTTATCGAATTTTTAAACTTCCATTATTTGTCTCTTCTTTGTTCATTTTAACTACGAAAATTGTATTTTCTAATTTTATTTATTTTTTATTGTTATTGTATTCTGTTTATTCTAAAATACTAATTTGTATACTTCTCACTAAAGTCAAAATTTAGTAAAAAGCCCTTAGGTTGTTTACTGACCCTTATTACTGATTCCTTGTTTACTTTTTTTTATGTTTTTAAATTTTGAGATGTTTCATGTTCAGTGGATTTTAATCTGTGGGAATCATGGGCTCCCTGGGTCAAGTCCATGTCCTTCCTCAGAGTGATTTTACATTAATGTCTTGTTACCCCTGCAACATCACTAACCTGGAATCTTTTTTTTTTTCCACTTAATTTTTCAGCTCAGGCATTTTCACACCATACTCAGCAGTATAAATTCAAACATGAAGTCTTTGTGAGGTATAAGCAAATGGTTTTAAATTTCCACTTACATCCTAGGCAAAGATAGTAAGTCTTAATGACAGTTAAGTCAAATCATGTTAATTGTCATGTTATTAAGGTAAGTAGCTAGACATATGCATATACATATTTTTTCCCTAGTACACCCTTTCACTAAACATGTAGATTTTCAGGGGTCCTGAAAATCTCATTTAAAATCCTTATTTTAAAGGTGTTAGTCCCAATACACTACCTTGCAGAGTTGGAAAGCCACATCTCCCCTTCTGGGGTGAACAAAAATATTCAAGCTACTCAAAACTGATAGCTCTCCCTTATCCAAACTATACCAACCAAAAATTTAGATCCAGGGCTTACCTGTTCACTTCCCAGTTCTATTTTATTTCTTGCATGTCTTGCCCCTGGAAATATCCTTTCCTGTTTTTCTGATCTCAGTCATGCATTTTAAAGGATGCTAGTTATATCTGTAACATTTTATCTAGAATATCCAATGAATGCTCATATTGGAAATGTTTTTAGTTTAGTTTACCAAAATTTCCAACTATTTCTAATATAAGCCTGAAAGGCAGAAATTATTTTAATTTCTCAGTTGTGACTCAGTGTAGTTCAGTCATCTGCTCAATGTCAGAGACATAATAATTATAAAACAAGATTTAAACCATGCTGTTTGACTCTAGAACCCTTTATGTTTCCATGACATTGAGCTGACTTTTTGGATGGGCACGACCTAGTGAGCCGTATAGCAATATCCAGTAAAATACAGACCACAAAAACTATTTGCAGATAAAACAAGCTTCCCTTTATGGTTCTAAAATATTTTAGGAAGGTGAAACTCAGATTATATTATGTTATGTTATATTATATTATATTATATGTATTTTAAATGATGAAAGGTAGAGAACAGTAGTTTCAACTCTAACATATCTTTAGAATGGAAGCTGACTTTTTAAGAAACTGGGAAGTGACAGTATATAATCGCAATTGCTTTTTTTCCCCCAAAAATAAAGATCATCCATGTTTATGATAGCAAATTAGAATGCTATATGAAATAATTAAAGTAGAATAATCTCAAATTCCATTACCCTGAGACAGCTACCAGGAACATTTTGTTGAGGATCCTTTCAGTATCTTTCTATGTATATACACACATACACACATTATTTTGTATAAATATAAGATCACAGATTTGTAATATCACTTCATATTTAGTGTTCATGAAGAAAGACTGGCAAGTAAATCCAGATAGTAGCTTAATGCTAGCTGATTATATTTATGACTTTGATTATTTTTTAAAATTTCTGAATAAATATATTTGTATTATTTTAGATGTCCTTACACTTAACCATCCAAATAGGCTTCACTGGTTTCTGGGATGCAAAGATGAACACAATATGGTCCTGCTTTTAGGATGCTCATTGGATGTCAGGGAAGAGACAACATTAAAATTGATGGCTTTAAAATAGCCTAAAAAATGTATGTGCTGTAGGAGCGCAGAGGGTTGGTTTCTTACCCTGGATGATGGGGAGGGAATGTGAGAAAATTTCCCAAGGAGGTACACTGGCTTGACTGGAGAAAGTCAGAAGAAGTCATCAGGAGAAAGAGGAAAGGACTGGCTATCCCAGCAAATGACATCATCATACTTGTTTGGTGGAAGACCATTTAGGTAGCAGTATTGATAATTAGTTTGGAAGGAAAGTTGAAAAGGCAGTACCTGAAGGGAAAGAGACCAAATATTCCCTGTAGGATGGAATAAATGGAGCACCTACAAAATTTTGGTAGTATTCTAGATATTTTTATATTCTATTTTATTTAAAAAGAACTAAAACTTACAAAACGTCCTTCTTTACTGAATGGCCTTGGAGATGTGATTTTGTCTTCTCAAAAGAATTTATTTCTTAATATTCACATATTAAAGTTACATACACACAGTTTTTCCCACTGAGTGATGACTATATATGCCTTAATTCCAATTTTGTCTGAGTATTACTCTGAATTTTTAAGGAAACCTTTTATTTCTGTTGACTGAGAGGTCCTTTGGTCTCACTTTTTATTGGTGGTGGGGGTGGTTGTTAAGGATCTGGGACAGAAAGTATTGCATGCCCTTGGGAAGCAATATTTTGAAAGATAGTTTAACATACTGACTGTGGACCAAGTATCAGAAAGAAAATGGCTACTGTTTTATTAGTTTTTGTTGTGACTGTGGCCCAATCAGCTATTTTTCTCTGGACATCACCTTTATTGTTCAATTTTTAAAAAAATGTTTGAAGTTCAGTCAAAATGGAGGACTGAAAGATGACGAAGATACTGCCATTGGTTTCAAACAGTTCAAAGGGCAAAAGAGAGGATAAACCAAGTAGAGTGTGATTGTAACACAAAGTAGAGTTTGGAGAGTGCTAGCAGAGGAAGACCAAATAGTGGTTTAAATAATGAGAAAGGCTTACGGAGGTTTCTTTTTGATACCTGGGTTATGTTGTTTTCCTTCCACAGGTGTCCTTAGTGTCCCATACTTTATTACAAACGTGAACACACATTTTGCAATCACATGTTGAATGCCTGACTACCTTGGTGTATGTTAAGTGTTTCAAGGACAGAGAACATTAGCCCTTCCTTGCTGTATCTCTGTGCCTGGTCCACTGTCTAGCACAGAATAACTTCTCAGCAATATCTGTTGAATTAATTGTTCGAGAAAGCACGCATATATGGTGCTCTGAATAGTAGAAATAGCATAAAGCAAGACAGAGGTAAACTTTTTCTAGATTAAGAACAGTTCATTTGGACTGAAATTCAGGGTAAACCAAAGGAAGTTGAAACGTTTTGCTAAAATGGTTGGGTGGAGTGTACAGTAGATGGCAGGAGGCTCTGAGGTGAGATGTTGGGGCTTGAGTTATCAAGTGACGGAGGATCACTGTTGTAAATGCAAGGAACTGAATGCAGTAATTCTCCAAGCCTCCAGCCTATCTCCAGCTGTAGAAGTCAGAACTTAGATGTGCTAACAATAGTTGAGATACTGAATCTGCATCCAGTCTTTGTATAGCCTGGGATCCCACCACACCCATCTTCCCTCTTTCTGGACCCAGCTACTCAGTAGACTGTGCAGCCTTTCCACTTCAGGTGCCCCCTTATTAAAGCAAAGCTGTCATGCTGAGGACTCAGTGCCAAGAAAAAAGTCTTTGGGAAAATGGCCTTTTGCCTTGCAACATCCATCTTCTTATTTCTCCTGGTGGTCACTGTGAACTCCAACCCATTGTCTGGATTAAATAAATGAAAAATGAGATGATAGAGATCTGGGACTCCACTGGGCATTTGGATTCCTTCTCAATGGGGCTAGGGTCCATCCCTCTCACACAGGTAATGCAAGATTCATTCTTTTCCTACTGGCAACACCATTCTTACTCTGTATAAGGCTCTGAAAGAAGCAATTGTGTACATGTGACTGATTAATTCCAGCAGTCTTTGATATAATTGTCCAAAGATTTGCCCTGGTACTAATTTAAAACACAGTAGCCAATTTAATAAAACTAACAGTTTGCAGCCAAGGCCTTTGTTATTTTGTTTTAATCATCTTTTACCACCAATTGAAATGATTTTCTACTTTCTTGGTGCAATAAAACAAAATAGAAGGGAAAGAATGGAGGGACAATGTGGAAATTATAAAAGATCTAGAGCTTCAAATCCCAGGATAAGGTAACAGCAGTCCTGAGATTTAACTGGTAATTTGTGTCAGACTGAGATTTGAAGGGAAGACAGTTTGGAGGAAACTCCACACCTGGATAGCATTAAAGAAGGGAGAGAGGAAAAGATCTACAAAGAACTCTTGTTTTTTCCTGAATGCAACCAAAGGCGATGTGTGACAGCTTCCCCAAACATTCTACTGGTGATGGACAGGTCACTTGATTACAGAGCAGGGGCTTGTGACAAGCTGACCGGTCGCCAAGGACTCTGGGAGCCAAAACACCAGATACAGTTGGAGGTAAACAAGGCATGCTGCAGAGTGTGAAAATCGAGGCCAAGTCAGGGCCAATGAGTCCAGCGGAGGGCCCCAGTGACAGCTGGTGATTGAGCGGCACTAACTGAACACAGTTGTGGAGGGCCAAGGGCCAGTAAGGAAAGCCATCTCCTTTCTCCTCCCTGTGGCCTCTCTGGGTGGCCAGCAATTTTATTATTGGCAGAGGGCAAACCCAACAGCATTTTCGAATTTGGCACCACATCTAAACCATTTGGGGACTGGGCTTCTCTTTCTTCTCTCCCCTTACCCTCCCCAGGAGTGGCTTGAGTGTCATCAAAGCCAGTGTGCAGTTAGCAAACTACATTTCCTCTCAATTCTGAAACCCATGTGCACTTGGGGAAAATGTAATCCTTATGTTTCTGATTCATTTACACTTAACTCATCAAAACACTATTTTGTAAGAGCTATTTGATGTCCACGAAGTCTTCTGAGCCCTTTTGTAAGCCTTGCTTCTTAGAAGCAGGAAGTCACATTTCTGATGAGAGAGAGAACTTGAACCTAAAAGGTTGAGTTTGTTTTGAAATGAAGGCTCTTGGAGGGTCACATGAACCTGAGCTTAGCCAAATGCGTTCTCTCATTTCCTATACCAACCCCGTCACCCGCACCAGCTGCCATGACGTTACTATGTTAGCTCTCTAAGATTTCATTCTGAGCAAACAAGGGAGACTTCTCTACGATCAGAGGGAGCCGAGTTCAAATGTGAGTCCCAAGGTCTGGCCAATGTCCAGCACTCTGTTACATAGGGGAAGAAACACCTGGACTGGGAATTAGGAGCGCTAACTTCAATTCTCTGTTCTGCCATTGAATGACTGTGTGACTCTGAAGAAGTGGCTTCCTCTCTTTCAACTCAATTCTCTCATATGTCAGTCTCTCAAGTGTCAGTCCTGGTGTTGATGATCTTCAATGCTCTTTCCAGGTCTGAGAGTTTTTCAGTTTAATTCCTAGACAGTAGGAAGTTTGAGCATCTCAAAATTCTCTGCTTAAAATTTTTGGAGACTGACTTTGTATACACAGAGCTTAGCTCAAGAAGGAAACACAAATATGTAGAAATCAGAGCTGGATGACTTTGAATATCACTTACTCCAAGTATCTCATTGTGGGATGGATACTAAAGCCCAGAGATGGGAAACAAATGGCGGTAAGTCATATGGCAAGTTAATGGCAGAGTCCAGCTGTCCTGGCATTTTTGACTAACATTCCTAGATGGAAGTTTCTAAACTTTTCACTTCATAGGATTTTGAAACTGGGGCAAAAACCTAGTTCCCACTCTGACAACAAGAATGTAAAAGCCAGCATCAGAATGGAAGGGGAGCTGGTATTGCTTTGCACAGTGAGGTGGTGTCTGGCTTGTATTAAAGCCCATGAGTAAATGATTAATCCTGGGTAGAAAACAAAGCCTGAGTCTTGTAACGTTATAGGTATTAGTTCTATGGAAGATTAACCCCCGATCCCCCTCGGGACCTCTTTAGAACATTGGACTACACTTTGAGAATCAGTGGATGATGAAAACAGGTGGTCTCACAGGTCTTTGTTTGCCTGCTCCCAACACATACACACACACATGCAGGTACTCACGCATGCATGTACATGCACACACACAAATGCATGCAAACCTGCACATGTATGCCTCAATTGCTCCTGTATCTCTACATAGGAAAGAAATGTTGTGGCTGAAGGTGAAGTGCCTGTATGCCTGCCTCTGATTCACAGGCCAGCAACTGGAAGGCACTTTTGAACTCCTCCTTGTTTCATCCCAACCCAAATATGCCTCTATAGCTGCATTCATTGTGTGTTTCAGTGATGCCAGTAACACAGGCATCTTTCATAATACACTCACCTGCCTCCTGCTATTGATTAGTTATCCAGGTATTTTTTCCCATTAATATCTCTCAGCCTCATCCAGTACTCTCCATTTCCACTTGACTACCATAGACAACTGTCATCATCTACTTCAGTTTGCCAACATTGCTTTTCCTCCTTTACCATTTATGGTCTATGCCTCCATCCTTATTTCTATCCAGATATACACACACAGTCAAAGAGATGTCCTAAAACCAAATCTAATGAAGATCTTCTCTTACCTTACAGACACTCAACGGCTCATCACCACTCTCAGAATGAAGTCCAGACGTCACAGCAATGAACTCTGGAACCATCATGATCTAACCCCTGTCAACTTCTCTGGCCTCTTTGCTCAACCTCTCTTCTTGAAATTTTACCCTCAGCCACCACCCTGAGCAAGCAGTCTCACCTTCCTTTCGTGGCTTCATTTTCTTGCCTAGGCTTAGTTGCCACCTCTTTCAGGAGATTCTCACTGACCTGTGAAGCTGAGTGAGGAGCTCTTAGCCCATGTGCCTCCCTTAACATAACATCTTTCACACTGTTAGATATCACTTGTTTATGTGTTTACTTTCACATTAAGTAGACTAAGCTCCTGGAAGGCTGGTATGTCCCTTACTGACTGGTTTGTCTTCACTGCCTACTATAGGACCTGTTACACAGACAGTGCTAAATAATTGCCTGTTGAATGAATGAAACACAGAATTACACCTTCTGGCCCAATGCCTTTGCTTTAAGGATAAGAGAGCTGAGGCCCCAAGAGGAGCAGTGACCATGCTATAAGATTCTCATTTGTCCTTTCAATCCTCAAGTAACTAATCCACCTTGGAGGTTAAAAAAATGACCTCCAATATACCAGATATGATGTGTATTATCATGATTTTCTGGCCACTTATTGATGTACCACAGGGTTTACTGATCAATTTATTCATGCATGCATGCATTTATTTCATCTGCATTTATTGACCATCTACATGATGTCTGGCCTTGCACAAGAAGCTAAGGATAGAGAATAACATGGCAGATATTACACAGCCCCCACCTCTAGTATCTCAGTGTCAAGTTAAAATGCCACCCAGGAAAAATGCACCAAAACATTTTGAAATTG
The DNA here is from genome assembly GCF_049350105.2 of Macaca mulatta. Classification (NCBI taxonomy): domain Eukaryota; kingdom Metazoa; phylum Chordata; class Mammalia; order Primates; family Cercopithecidae; genus Macaca; species Macaca mulatta. The sequence continues at coordinate 42,037,448 of NC_133420.1, forward strand.
TCTTATCAAGGAAGAGCTTTGTAAGTCCTAAGAGAAAGACTGGGTCTAGGTGGAGTCCTGAGAGTCCCACTGTGCCTGGAGGCTTTCTTTAGATCTACATGGCCAGCCTCCAAACTCAAAGTTCAGACTTACTAACAAAGTGACATATAACCTGCTGCCTCCATCTTTACTTAATTAGATGCACTGAGCACAGTTGAGAGCTAAAGGATAATCTGAACAGAATGTCGGAGCTATGACCTACCCCTTTATTTTATAGAAGGGGGTCTTGGGCCCACAGTTGGGGACCCATCTGATCAAGGACACAGCAAAATTTCAGGATACCAATACTAGAATCCAGGTCTCCTGATACAGGGCCAGCACGTGGTGGGTTTTCTCTCTTATTTTTTCTTTAACTGAGTTACAAAGGTTAAAGTACAATTTCTTTTCCTTCTTCTAACCCAACACTGAAGCATGGCAACTCCTGTTAGAGTTTATGGGAAACTGCTTGATGTGTGTGTGTCTGTGTGTGCCAGAGTGTTTGCCTTTTGCACATACTCTCCATCATGGCTCTGGCCAAGAACAAGCCTAGTGAAAAATCAGACAATAGAAAGAATCATGAACATTTAAATCTTTATAGTTCACAAGATTGCATCAGGTTCTTGCAAGCCTATTATCTTATCAGTTTTTCCCACCACTCCTTGTTAGACTATATGGACAGTCACCCACTTTGTCTAAGGAAAGGAACTTAAGCTCAAACAATGGAAGAAACCTGTTCCACAGCAAGGCTGGTGCTGGTGTTGGAGTCAGATCTCCTCATTCCAAATTCAGCATCTCTAAAGTGGTGTCTGAGGTTGTGTTTTAACAGACACAACATAAACCCACCAAGACCTGCCCTCATGATTCTCAGTGTCTCCAAGCACAGACTGAATAGATTTTGTCCACTCCTCTTGCCAATGCCCAGTGTGAGATAAATTCCTCCATTCTTCTCACATCTGTAATTGCTCTGACAGCTGTTATTTTCCTTCTCTTTCCTCTTCATTTATTTGTTTTTTTTAAAAATCAGGAATTGGAGCAGCACAACCAAGTCTAGTCCATCCTACCTACCCCCAGGGTGAATAGAAAATAACAAAGTAGTAGGTGACACCAGGAAAGGCATTGCAACCTGATTTCACTAACTCATCATTTCCAAAGGAGCTTCCTCAGTAATGCCAGTCCTATGATATGTGATAAGAAAACAGCGTACCTTTTTCAAACAATGTCAGAATAGACTACATAAAGCATTCCAGCAATCTCTGGGAGATTCACAATGAAAAGTAACATGTTTTGTGAAGTTCTGCAGAACAAGGCCTCTTGAACAGAGTTTAAACTAGGATTCCTTGCAAACACACAGACCTCTTTTTCCCTCTCAGAACTGATATTAATATGTCATGCAACTATTAATCCATAGAAACCTATAGAAACATTTGGACATATCACAATTGCTCTATCTGTTTTTCTGCTGACAGATATAGACACATTTTCTCTAGCAATGTGGTGCAGCTGGATGATTAAGACCCATCATCCCCTTCCCCAAGGTAACAACATTTATTTTCTCTCTCTCTTTTTTTTATTCTTGCAGACAGGGTCTCACTCTGTTGCCCAAGCTGGAGTGCAGTGGTACAATCATGGCTCACCACTGCAGCCTTGACCTCCCAGGCTCAAGTGATCCTCCTCCCACCCTCCTGAGTAACTGGAACCACAGGTGCACACCACTATACCTGGCTAAATTATTATTATTATTATCATTATCATTATTATTATTATTTTGTCAAGATGAGGTCTTTCTATGCTGTCCAGGCTGGTCTTGAACTCCTTGGCTCAAGCAATCCTCCCACCTCAGCTTCTCAAATTGTTGGGATTACAGGCATGAGCCACCGCATTTGGCCTTCATTTTCTTTTCTATCTATAACCTTGCTCTTTAAAAAACCTGACTTCAATGTCTAGGCTGTGATCATTTCTCAGGAGAACCATCTCAATTCTAACCAATAGTCTGGCATGCCAGGAAGTTTCTTTCCACTCAAGTTTATTCATGCATGTTTATAAGAGGCACAAGGTTGAAGTGGCTAAGAATCTTACCTCTAACTCTTCCAGAGGGAAGTTTCTTAACATCTTTAAACATTAGTTTTCTCAGCTGTAAAGTGGAACTAATAATAAAAGCTCAAAGAATTTTTTTAAAAGGATTAAATAGGAAAAACTTTTTAAAGCACTTAGCACAATGCCTGGTACATAGCCAATAAATGATGGATATAATTATTACACTGTATTACACTTGTATAATAATACAAATAGTCCTAGCTTAGAGTCATCAAACCCATTATTTTACCAGCTGGGTGTATGTGGGCCCGTTACATAGTTTATCTGAGCATCTTGTACAGAATGGGGGAAAAAATCTGTTGAGGACATTAGGATAACTGTTGAGATTATTTATTAATGGGCACTGTGTCAGGTCCGTTGTAAAGACCTATTACATTTTTCCTATCATTATATGGAGGACAGGCCTAATGCATTTTGGATACTTCATTCAAATATACATTTAAAACGCCTTCTCAAAGCCTTTCAAAATCATTCTAAAACAGGAAGGGTTATGTTAGCTACACACAATTTTCCATATAGAGTATTGCTTTCTTTCTATTTGGATGGCATCAGGATTGAGCAGATTATTTTATCTTTAATGATTAGCTGAAAGATAAGAAAATATGGTGGATGAGATAGTAATTTTATGGTTATGGAAAAAGATTCTGTTACTTTGAGGAGAGGTTTCTTAGCATGTTGTAAGTAGACATGCGTTGTGTGGCAATAGTTCCAGTCCAGTCATGAACAATTTCAGTCCTATGTGTTTAATCAGCCTTCTTAGCATTTCTTCTCTTATGACTCATGGGCATCTCAAACACAATATGTCTAAGACTGAACTCTTGTTCTACCCCATGCCCAACAAAACAATAAATTAAAATATATTCCTCTATTTCAGGGAATAACATTTCCCTCATTCCAGATACCCAAACCAGAAATTCGAGAGTCATTAAACAGCTACTTCTCATTAAACTGCTTGAATCCGAACTATCACCAAATCCTGTTGGCTCTACCTTTAAAACATACCTCCAATTCATTCACTTTTCTATGCAGATAATCATCATCTTTGGTTTGGACTGCAGCAGTCAACCCTAAATGGATTCACTCACTCTTCCTCAATCCTTTCTTCACAGAGTACCAGGGAAGTATTATAAAAGCTCCAAACTGATTGGTTTAGTCCCTCTATTTCACAGTCAATAAATCTAAACTCAACATGAGCCACAAACTCTTCATAATCTGGCCCCTTCTTTTTTTATTTATCTAAATTTATGGGGTACAAATGTAATTTTGTTACATGCATAGACGACAGAGTGAAGTCAGGGTTTTGGTGGTAGCTATGGTCTGAATAATGTACACTGTGCCCATTAAGTGATTTCCCATCATCCACTCCGTTCCATTCCCCCACCCTTCTGAGTGTCCATATTGTCTGTCACTCCACACTCTATGTCTATGTGTACACATTATTTAGCTCCCACTTATAAGTGAGAATATGAGGTATTTATCTCTCTATGTCTGAGATGTTTTCCTTAAGATAATAGCCTCCAGTGCCACCCATGCTGCTTCAAACGACAAGATTCCATTCCTTTTTATGACTGAGTAATATTCCATTGTGTACATGTACCCAATTTTCTTTATCCCATCATCCACTGATGGATGCTTAGGTTGATTCCATATCTTTGCAATTGTGAACAGTGCTGTGATTAACATATGGGTGCAGGTATCTTTCTGATATAATGATTTATCTTCCTTTGCGTAGATACCCAGGACTGGATTGCTGGATCAAATAGTAGTTCTATTTGAAATTCTTTGAAATATCTCCATGCTTTTTTCCATAGAGGTTGTACTAATTTACATTTTAACCAGAAGTGTATGAGTTCCCTTTTCTCCACACCCTTGCCAACATCTGTTATTTTTTGTCTTTTTATAATAGTCTGGCCCCTTCTATCTCTTTACTCATTTTCTACAGACTCTCTCTTAATTTAATGGGGAATTATACTCTATTATAACGTCTTGTAATAATAGTCTTCAGTTTGTAATTATAATTTTACGTGTGCTATTATTCAGTTCTCCTACCAGATTATAAGATTCAGAGTTACACTGCCAGTACAAACATTGACATGCAGAAGGTACTCCTTATTAAATGCATGAGTGAATAAATGTAGAAACAAACAAATGAATAAATTTATCAATGGAGCTATTAGTTCAATTTTTAACTTCTATGGGTCTCAGTTTGCCCATCTGTAGAAGAAAATCTATAATGATTCACTCACTACAAAGTTTAGTAGTGCATTCGAGTAATCTATAAAAATTTATGTAAGCAGTTTTGATGGTATTAGCACCAAACAGGAGCCCTTCACCCTTTCAAAATTGAGAAGGCACTTGGAGACAGCACTTCTATGGCTGTTGCTGACCCTGGAGATCAGTTGATTTTGTTAAGCCCTTTTGCTTATCCTAATATTCCCAGAACCCATATTTCATTCTGAGAAATATTTGGCCCAAGACTGATGAGAGGGAGTCATAGGTGGATAACGCCTGGTTTCCAGAACCAGAGTGAGATTGTGCTGACTATGTGCTCCCCTGGCCTGAGCTAAGAGAAGTGGTATTCATTCTGGGCTTGGAAAAACAACTCTCTCTACTGATGCTGCTCATCTCTTCTGGTGGGTGGGACATCAGAATGTAGGCAAAACCATGCTGGGCAGGCGTGGGAGAAGGCCCTGCTCAGGAAGGGGTCCAGCCTGAATCATGCATTTCAGCAACAGGTTACTGGAAATCATGCTGGTTTGGCCATGTCCACACTTCCTAAGCCGCCTCCTCCTCATCTGCTTAAATGTTCAAAAAACAATAAAAAAAAATTTGCTTTATTCTCTTTTTGGTGTTTATTCTATTGCTTTTGGAAATAAGAAGATCTAATTTTAGTATTCATTTTCTCCATCCATCAAGATACCATCTTGTTCTTTGTCAGACATTATGACAATGACTGTGCTCTGTTTCTTGCCAGGCACACCCTTTGGGGTCAGACAAAGGTATATAAAACTTGGCCTTAGCATCTATTAACTGGGGCAACTTAAATCATGATCTTATGTCTTATAGTCTGAGCTTCTCCATCTAAGAAGTCAGGCATGCTAATACCTAAACATCATTGGTAGACTTATAAAAAAGTACTGAGCATATATGAGGTTTTCACTACATGGTAGTTATTGTTAGCAGCAATGTTAGTGCTACCAGTAGTAAATGCTACAAGAATACTAGCAATGTGAAGGTGGTTAACACAGTGACTAAATTTAAGCTCTGCTGAGAGCAGAAACTGGGTTGGTTTTGTTACTTCTTGTATCTTCAGAATGTGTCATGGTTCTCAGCAAAGGGATTGTACTAAATCAGCATTTGATAAATATATCAATACATAAAAGAAGAATCAGAGTAACTTCTTCATAAATGCTATTTCCCTCTTAACTTCCTGTTTCACCCTGGATTCTGATAACATTAATGGATATGCAGTAGGGCTGACACTGAAATCCCAATTTAATGAATGAGAAATTGAGGTGTGAAGGAGATTAAAGACGTGGCCTATCTTAAGGATATGAATAGACAAGTCACAGAACAGGAAATGCAATTATCCAGTAAATGTATTTGAGTAGATGCTTACTTAAGAACACGTAACAGAAATGTCAACAAGAAGTCATATTTTTCCCAACAAAGTGGACAAAAAAAGTGCAAAGAAAAAATACTTCCATTATGCCAAATAATAAGCAGTCATGATACAAAATAGCAGGTCTTGGCACACACTGCTGGTGGGGTGGAAGCTAGTTCACCTGCCCAGAATGTCATAGTTGTGTCCCTTAAAATGAAAAAGACCCATATATTGTTTATCACCAGCAATTTCTCAGTATTGACCCTAGAGAAATGCTTGCATGAATGCATGTGCCTACAAGGATGTCTGTATGAGAATGCTGACTCCAACATTTGCTTGCAGTAGAAAAATGTATGAAGTGACCTAAATGCCCACCATTAAGGGTATGGCTAAATTACCTGTAGCACATTCATACTATGGGATACTGTACAGCAGCTAAAAAGATTGAAGTATATCTAAGAACTGAAGTAGATAGATATCCCAAATTAATACAATTTCCACCCCAAAGTTAGACATTTGATCTGTGGTCGAGCACACCCTTCTGACAGGCAGTATGCTTGTTCTTTTCTCCCTTCATTTATTCATTCATTCATTTATCAATCTTGACTGAACATCCACTTAGTTTCAACCATTTGAACTGTGGTAAACCTCTTCAATGATCAGCTGTTATGCATCCTTCAAGTCTCAGTTTACATGTCTCTTCTTTCAAGAAGCCCTCCTTACCTATTCATGCTGGGTTTGACACCCTTCCCATGTTTTCTCACAGCCCCCTGCCCCCCGTGCTCCTCACACCATAACACTTTTCATGCTGCAGTATAATATTTTTCATTTAGAACCGTGTGCTCATGAGGCCAGAGATCACGTCTATTAATCAGGGCTGTATTCCTAGCACAGAACAGACATTTAATAAATACTTGTTAAATGGGATAAGTATTATTTAACATGGATTATATTAGATTTTCACTAGTTGATGGATGGATGAATGAATAAATTAATACACACAAGAACAAAGGATGGATGACAGGGTGAGAAACGGAAAGAGCTATAAAAAGAAATGAGGCTTAGGGAAAATAAAGAAAGAAAGAAAGTGGTGACTCAGCTCGAGAGCCATAGAAAGAGCATATAAGAGCCACCTGTGCCTTCACCTGACCCTGATTTGGGCTAAACTTTCCAAATCCTCTGAGGCTTAATATGGCATCATGTATCAGTGTTATAACTAAGATCTGAAAGCAAGAGACTCATCTTTTGAGAGCCCACTTTGTGCTGCTTCTGACTTATTCCTTACATGCTCAACAAGTATCCATGGAGCCCCTACTGTGCCATATAAGTGTCATAAATTCTGTACTTCAGGTGAAGGAAAAACCACAAGCACTGTTAAATATAATACAACACAAACTATGATCAAGGACTAAGGATCATGTTATAAGAAATTCGTATTCCAAACAGGCTGGGATCCCAGGGATGGTGGCTCAACTAGCTTTCATTATTAGTTAGTAGGGGACACTTCCGGTCTCTGTTCAAATGTCATCTCATCAGAGAGGACTTCCCTGACCATCTATCTAAAAATCATTAAATATTTTCCAACTGAGATATTATACGATAACATGCTTCTTTTATCTCTCCTCAACTACATTGTAATAATCAACGAAAGCAAAAACTTTTTCTTGCTGTATTCATTATTGCACCCCTAGAGGCTAGAAAGTAGTTAAGCTCATGTTGGGAGTCAACAGATATTTGCCGAGCAAGTGAATTGATGAATGAACTAAAGTTTCTGATTGATGGGTGTTCAAAGCATTTGACATTCAGAGGCAGAAATTTGGATCTGATTTGTAAAATTTGGACACACAAGAACGTCCACCCAGATCATATAAACATCTCCTTTCCTTATGTCTATTCATTTCCCCAAAGACTTATATTGAGAATGCCAAGGAGGTGAGATAAAATAGATATAGATTGTGTTGGAAGCTTTACAGGTCTGAATGTGAGAGAAGAATTAATAGATGACTAAATTGGGATACACGAATAAGCCAGTTGAGAGAGATGACTTTTAAGAGTGTTTCTAGCTCCAAATTGAGGATCCTAAGAAAACAGAGGCATAAACAAACATGCTTGTTCAACCAGAGAATGAATGATCAGGAGCACTAGCTTTGGAGTTGACAGATCTACTTAAGAGCCCAGCTTTGCCCCTTGATAGTTGTAAACTGTAATCCACATTCCTTCTCTAAGTTTCCAGTCCCTTTCTATAATCTGGGGATAGGACCGCCTACATTGTGGGGTTGTTGGGATGATTAAATCAAATGAGATTATCTATGTAAAGTCCCTATTTAGTGCCTGACACAAAGTACAAGCTTATTACATTTTGGCTTCTCCATTTCTCTTCAAATGCTAAACTCCTCATTCTTCTTTCCAGAACCATTTAAAGAACATTTACTCAGTGCTTACCTTGTGTCTATAATTGTTCTAGGTGCTTGGAATGCACCGGGAGAAAAAGAGGGAAAAAAATCTAGCCCTCAGGGTGTTTACATTCTAGTTCTAAGTTTAGACTTCAATTCATCCAAGTTTGTGTTAGAAACCTCTGACTCTGTGTTTCTGTTTCTTTCATCAGAATATTATTTTACTGCAATGGCACTGCTTGCCTGTGCCTCTCTTTTCCCATAGACTGTGAGCACCTTGAGTTTTCAGCACCACTGGATCACCATTTCTTAACATAGTGCATAGTGCCTAATAGATACCCAGTGAATATTTGTTTCATGAAGTGATGGATGAATGAGACAGACCAACGAGTAGATGGATAACGAGAGTGAGCTACTTTTCACTGTTCCTGGTTTGCTTTATACTTTTCTTTCTTAGTTTTGCCCAGAGTATTTACTTCTTGGAGAAATCTGAAGATTTCATATAGGCCAAGGAGCACAGTGCTCAGTACAGAAGCACTTGACAGCCAAGTGGAGAAAAAGATGCTTCGCTGTTATTTCTTCCCAGCCAGAAGCATAAAGAACTGCCTGTGTAACTTGTGTTATTGGACACCAAGACATCAAGGGTGGGCCACAGGGACTGACTGTGGACTAGTGGCCTCTGACTTGTAAGCCTGTCTTCCGCTTGCTATATTTAGAGCTTTGACCAGATCGGATGCATTTCTCGGCTCTAAAATTCTGCCTTTACATTACTGCAGTAGGAGGTAGTGTGAGTAGCGGTTAGGAAGGTGAAATTTGGAATTAGACTTAGGTTTGAGGCCTGTCTATGCCATTACTAGCTGTATGAGGTTAGTTTAATCACTTCTCTGAGTTTAAGCTTTTTCACCTACCTCAGAAGTGTCTGTAAGGCACTTAAAGCAGAGGAAATACTTAGTAAAGGTTGTCATTATTATTGTGGTCCACATTTCAGAAGGGCATCCAGAACCAGTGAGGTTTCCTCTGGGTACTGATTCTTACAGATAATCCCTATTGAATTCCTTTTACTACAAAAAAGTATATGAATCACCTGTAACCCCAGACACTTCTCTGTGTCTGCCCACAGAGAAGGGCTTAATGTGTTGTCCTCTCATTGTACAGATATGGAAACTGAGGTCCAAATAGGTGATGTGGTGTGTCTTTGTGTCATATGATGAGTTTGTAGCAGAGTTGGCACTGGTCCCCTTTCTTCTGATAGTGGCATTTCTCATTCAATAGAGGGGTTTCCACTTAAGGGAGATGGAGATGTTCCACATTTCTTTCTGGTCCTGGCCAAAAGTAATCAGTCTACTAGAAGTTTCCATGGGGTAAGCACAGAAGACTCTCTCTTCATCACTGCCATACCTTGGGAAACTATCTCCAGTGTAGATAACAGAAAGAATAAATATTTTTGTTGAGAGAAAAAAAATGAAGACAAAGGTCAAAGGGAATCATGTAATGGGTTGAGTCAGGAAAGAAAAAGAAAGCATTTTTTCCCTCTCCTCTTTTTCTCCAAAACAGTCTTTATATAGAACTTGTATAAGAGCCAATTTATTTGATATGGAAAAAATGTGAAAGCAGCAAAATACACATACACACACATACACACACAAAGAGGTATTTGTGGTGGGGTTCAGAACTCAAATTACCAAGAGATAAAGGAGTTGAAATGGTAGGTTGATTTGGAAGGATGTGTTTCTCTTTTTTCAGCCTCAGAGAATATTCAGGTCAGGAAGTCCAGCCCAGCCCAGCCCAGATCTCCAATAAACTCCTTGAAACACAAAAGAGTACAAGAGGAAGGCCAATGAAAGCCTCAGTCTAGCCCTTGTGCCTGTCACATAGTAGGGACTAAAGAAATATTTGGAGAGTGAATGAAAGAACAAATTGTGCGTAAGAGTGTCGACCTCAATACTGATGATTTGGCATAGTATGTAGCACTTTTACAAAGTAGGTAGGAGTTCAGCACTTAAGTTTGCGTGCCTTTAGGAAAGGGACTGGTCTGAGTCATCCTAATACTGTTTCCAGTGCAGAATCTGGCATATAGAATGTTCTCAGTACATATTTGTGAATTGAGCAAGTAGTTGCATGAGTGAAAGAGAACTTGGAGATTCCTGGACCTTGGAGACAATTTAGAGCAGTGGCTATTAAACTTTAACTAGCATCCAAATTACCTGGAGAGGCCCTGCACTCAGAGTTTCTGATTCACTAGGCTAGACTGGGGCCTGAGAGCCTGGCCTTTCTCAGTTCCCAGGTGATACTAATGCCGTGGGTCTGGGGCCACACTTTGAGAACTTGTTTTACTGCACTGGTTTTTAAACTTGGTTGCAAATTATAATCACCTTATGAGATTTTAAAAGTTCTAATGGTCAGGACTTATTCTTAACCATTAAATAAATATCTGAGGGGATAGAGAGTGGAAATGGGATACAAGGGAGACCCAGGCAATTTTTAAATGTCCCAGTTTTTAAATGTGCAATCCAAATTGAGAAGAACTGGCCAGGCACAGTGGCTCAAGCCTGTAATCCCAGCACTTTGGGAGGCCGAGGCAGGCAGATCACGAGTTGAGCTCTCAGACCAGACTGGCCAACCCGGTGAAACCCCATCTCTACTAAAAACACAAAAATTAGCCCAGCGTGGTGATGCGTGCCTGTAATCCCAGCTGCTCAGGAGGCTGAGGCAGGAGAATTGCTTATACCTGGTGGGTAGAGGTTGCAGTGAGCCAAGATCGCACCACTGCACTCCAACCTGGGTGAGAGTGCAAGGCTCTGTCTTGGAAAGAAAAAAAAGAGAAGAACTAATCTAGTGCAACCTCCTGCATGCCAAGTTGAGGCATCGGAAGACTAGAAAGGACAAGTGACTCACCTAAGAGGGTAGAGGCAGTTAGTGATTTAGCTGAGATTTAGCTGAGAATAGAACTAAGCTAAATCACTAAGGGTGCTTTCATTTATTCAGTTTAATTTTCACCATTTCACACTTATCAACCCATGGCAGCTCTCACAGGCTCATAACTTGAGGCAAAAAAAATGAAAGCTGAGTTTAAACTGAGATTTTAAAACATCTATTATTTCTTCCCTCCATTGCTTTATAAAGAAAGTTTAAGTGGAAGCATATTATAGAACTCTACCACTCTAGACAAGTGAGGAGATGGAAGAGACAGGGTTATGGAATATTTTTAAGGCAGGACTATCCTTTAAATTTTAAGTACATTCTCAAACACAAACCAAGTGCTCGTTCTGAGTTCTTAAACAGCTGTTCCTCATCTTTGATTCAATGAATTAGAAAGAGTTTGCCTGTGATGTGCACATTAATTGCTAGTATGTAAAAGGAAGTGCTGGTAAAGTGTTTGAAAGTGGTTCTGCCCTTTAAAAAGATTAAAAGTTTCCTCTAGAACTTGGTTTCCATTAATGATTGGCTTAGTGAATATTTTCAAGTAGACAGAGCGGAGATTGTCTTACATTATTTTAGAACCAAATAAAGAGCCACAAAAGGCCTATAGAAACCATTGACACCCAAATTAGATGGCGAAGACTCTATCCTTTTTGTAGATTAAAACAGAAGTTGGAATCATATCTTTAATTGAGCATCAGTTGAGTGCACTGGCTTAGAAGTCAGAACGAAATTCCAATCATTACCTTCACCACTTCCTAACTGTGTGATCTTGGATGAGTGACTTCACATCTCTAAGCCCCAGTTTTCTTCTTTGTAAAATAAGAATAGTACGGCTGTGGTTGTGGAGAGGATGGAATGAGTAAAAGATGCAAAGAACTTAGCCCATTTTCTAGTACACAGGAAAAGCACCAATGGCTTCATTATAAGATGGTCTTCCTCCTAAGACAGAAATTCTGAGGATGTTTGGGGAAGAAGTAATAGAGAGGTGACTTGAGAAGTGAATAATTTTTTTTTTTTTTTTTTTTTGAGATGGAGTTTCACTCTTGTTGCCCAGGCTGGAGTGCAATGGCGTGATCTCGGCTCACTGCAACCTCTGCCTCCTGGGTTCAAGCGATCCTCCTGCCTCAGCCTCCCGAGTAGCTGGGATTACAGGCATACATCACCACACCCAGCTAATTTTTTTGTATCATTAGTAGAGACAGGGTTTCACCATGTTAGCCAGGCTGGTCTTAAACTCCTGACCTCAGGTGACCCACCTGCCTCGGCTTCCCAAAATGTTGGGATAACAGGTGTGAGCCACCTCCCCGGCTGAGAGGTGAGTATGAAAGACAAGTACTACTTCACATAAGAGCAGTGAGCATCCAAAAACAGTGACAGAAACCCAAAGCTGCAAAGGCCTTAAGGATCAAGTGGGTTTGAACCACTGTTCTGCCTCAGGAAACAAGACAAAAACGCTGTTAAAGTTGATGTTCACTTTCCAGCACAATTTTTGTGCAAATACCTAGGACTGTGCCCAACCCCCAGTCAATCTACTATAACTTCACCCCTGATTCACCCACTGAAAAAGCAATCAAAATGCATAAATTGTCTTTAATTTAATATAAAAAGAAAATCATTCACAAACTTCAGTTCTTCTACTTTCATTAGTAATAAATGATTTTCTCACTGCTACTCTCATCCAACCTCCTTCATTTACTATTGGAATGACTAAAATTAAGAAAGGCTTATGAGGCTTAAGGTCACACATCAGATTTGTCACTAAATCCAGGTCTAGTGGTCCCTTTCCCATTGCTCCTCCCATGATATCAACTCTGCCATGTTAAGACAAATCTACACCCAATGATGGGTTACAATCCATAGAATGAGTCTTGGCTGTGATGAACCTTCCCTTTCCTGTCCAGGCCTCTCTGACCTGCCTCACGTTTCTCCACAACCCACCCACTTAATAAACTCCCTATTCAGAGAGTGCACTTACATGTCTATGAATTTCCTATTGAGATGTAGGATGGAGGCCACATCCACCTGGAGAGGAGGGTCCCGGACCACCTTATACTGCAGGGGCTTACACTGTAGACAAAGTGGGGTATCTGCAGTGGAGGTCAACATGGCAGCATCGATCTCTAGGTGCTCGTCCAGCGTGTAGATCTGGATGCCGTACACCTCCTCGCCCACGTCCTGGAGCCTGATGGTCAGTGGGATGTCACAGAAGACATTCTGAGGACCCAGGGAGATGTTCTTCCCACTGACAGTCAACAGTTTGATGTCATTGACAGCTCCACTGGAGTCCCAGTCAGTGGAGACAAAGGTCACCCAAATGGTCAGAGACTCAGGGACCAACGGGTAGAGGAATTCCAGCTCGAGGTAGCAGCCTTGAGGCTCAGGGCAGGCTGGAGGAACTGTGTGTGGGTTGACAGCTGAATTTGGGCTCCAGGTGCGGACACTGGACTTACAGGGCTGTTCAACATCAGGATGACCTACGCAGAAGAGATGAGGGAATGAGTTCTTGAAGAAAGAGCTTTATTCTGATCCTTAGAGTTTCCTGTGGACCCCAGGAGAAACCAGCCTGACTAGAACTTAGACAGAGGGGAAAAGGAGAGGAAGGTTCTTGGTGTCTTGGTGAATCTGCTATACACACAGCATCCATCTCATCCGCACCCCTGCAATACAGATTTCAGAGGAATCACCAGACATTCAGTCAAACTGCTTTCATCTGATTACTGAGTCAATGTTCAAACTTTCCTTCCTCATCTTCCACTTAGGAGGCTGTGCTGCCTAAGATGAAAAGAAGTAAAGGCTCCAAATATAGAGTGAATCGATCAGGTTCATACAACTTGAAGTGTAAAGGTCAGCATTGGAACCAAGTTTTGTTTCATTTTGGAATCTGCATTCTTTGTTCTTGTCCCTATTGGATGCAGGGAACTCTAGAATAAATTAGAATCCTTGTGGTGTTACTGCCATTGGTAAAACCTACTTGGAATGACAGAAATCCTAACCCCACCCCCTGACCAGCAAAGAATATGTGAGCATAAATAGCATCCACCCTGCAGACTGAGGACCTGGGAGGAAACTGTCTAGAACCATGAACAACAGAGCTGGAAGGCAGCCTTGGAGCCCTCTTATCTCTCCTCCTCCCCTTCTCTACATGCGGTCATTCCATACCACTGAGCTTCTCTGCGCTCTGTTCTGTCTGACTCAGGAAGGGGAGGGTTGGGTGAGGAGCAGGGAGAAAGAAGGAGGGATTCTTCTCCTCTTTCCCTAGGGAGATGATGCCTCATCCCCACTGATCTCAGCCTGCAGCGACTTCTGAATTTTTCTCTGCTGAGATCACATCTAGACTCCCAGAGAGCTCTTCCTTGCACTACTGAGAAAAAGAACCAGGACTCAATGTAGTGACTGGCTCTAATTTGTTTAAGGGAGCCTCATGAGAGAGACAGACCAGATGGTAAGATGAAGGACCTCAAGTTGTCCAACTAGCCACCTTAAAAAAAAATTAAGAGACAGAGTCCTGCTCTATTGCTCAGGCTGCAGTGGAATGGTCTGATTGTAGCTCATTGCAGGCTTGAATCCCCCTGCCTCAGCCTCCTGAGTAGCTGGAATATAGGCATGTGTCCCCATGCCCACCTAGGCACATTCTTTTTTTCTTCAGTATCAGTGGTTTGTTGGGAGGGTGGTGGTGACCCTGGACATTTCTGAAGCAAATAAGGAAAAAAAAAAAAAAAGATCTTTGCTTAAAAATGCTTTGTGGTAATGTTTCAGGGTAACAGGAATCACTATAATGTCAACACTAGAAAGTTATTTGGAGTGAAAAAACTATGCCAGTGAAGGCTGTAAATGCCTCTAACCTCCTTGCCTCTGCTTAGCTAAGAAAAGAGAGAAGCCACCAAGTAGAGATGGAGAAGAGAAGAGGAAAAGAGAAGGAGGTGTGAGCAAATACACAAAGGCTTCTTAGATATAATGCATCAGAGCAAGAAAAGATGGATTTAATTACAAGATTTCCTCTATCTCTCCTTGGCTAGTTTCATTCATTATTTGCAGCAACTGCTGGCTCAAAGCAACCTGTAGTTTAGGGGAAAAACACAAGTAGGACTCCCCACCTAGCTGAAGCCTTTCTTCTTGTCTACTTTCCAACCCACTGAGTTCCTGACTCTCTTAACTTTGTGGGACGTTGACACACATGTATCACTTATTCATTCAGTCAACTTCATTGAAGGCAGCACATTACAGTATATGAAACACATCTCCCAGTCATTAGTTAACTCATCTGATTGTCATCAAAATCCTGTAAGACAAAATCGTTGTCATTTTGTCTCTATCAAAGAGCACTGTTTCACTCAATGCCATGCAGCTTTTGCTTAATACAGTGCGCCTGGTCCATAGAGAATTCACATAGTGGATGCTCAATACATATTTGTTAAAGGAAGGACCTTCTATCCGGTTAACATCGAGTTAAAAGTTACAGCATGGAACATTAAGGCATGCTTCCTGATGGTGGGTGCCAGGTGAACATTCCACCCCTCCATGGGCTTTCTCCTGCAACTGGCAAGGGATAAAGTAATCTTTCTCCCTTCCTTGGAGAAAATGACTGTCAGTGGTGGGAAGCCACAGGAGAGCAAAGATGACAAATCTGCCTGGCTCATCCTTCCTCCCTAGTTTCTTGTTAATCAACAGAGGAACCAAATGCTTCCAAAGGACAGGAAGGTGAGTCTGGTCATTATACTCAAGCAAGTAAACAGGAGTAGAAATCTTAGCAAAGCTTGTGGTTGTCTGGTTATTAGAGACAAACCCTTAGATGTAAAAAAGAGTCCCTAGAGGCACTGAGTGTAACCATAACCAAAGCAGCAACCTCATTAATAATGCCAGCCTTCACGAGTTGCCCATCCTCAATGTGCAGGCACTGTGCCAAGGACATTACACGCCTCAGGTCTTTTTACGCTGGCACTAAGTCTGTGACGCAGGTCTTATGAAATTCATTTTACAGAAGAGGAAACTGAGACTCAGATGGTTCAGAAATTCCCTGGCAGGGAGTAGAATATGATATTGTTGGTCCAGGCAGTGTGCCAGGCTTTGAAGGAATGAAAGTTGGGTTAAAATATCAGTTATAGGGTTTCTTACTGTGTTACCTACTGTAATGTTACCTACCTCAGGGTTGCTGTAAACCTCGAATAGGATGAGATCATTAATAGATTCTCATAAATATATTAGTTCTGTCCTGGAAAGTAGGGAGGTATTAACAAGGAAAATATTGGTAAGAGGAGGTATTCCAAGCATGAAAACAGTTGGGAGAGAGTGTCAGTTAAGGTTACTATGGTTTTGAGTACAATAGTAGAGCCACAAATGCTGAGGCTGGTAAGCTAAGTAGAATCAAGATTGTGAAGTGGTTTGTATACCACATTAAGGAAACTGAACTTTATACTGAAATAGATGAAGAGCTACTGAGAAATTTTAAGCAACTGAGTGACATCAGAGTTGCCTTTTAGGAAAACCACTGTTGGCCTGGTGTGGTGGCTCACGCCTGTAACCCCAGCACTTTGGGAGGCCGAGGCGGGCAGATCACTTGAGGTCAGGAGTTCGAGACCAGCCTGACCAACATAGTGAAACCCTGTCTCTATTAAAAATACAAAATTAGCTGGGTGTGGTGGCACATGCCTGTAACCCCAGCTGCTTGGGAGGCTGAGGCAGGAGAATCGCTTGAACCTGTGAGGCAGAGGTTGCAATGAGCCGACATCACACCACTGCACTCCAACCTGGGCAACAAGAGTGAAACTCCATCTCAAAAAAAAAAAAGAAAAAGAAAAGAAAAAAAAAGAAAGTAAGTAAATAAAAGAAAAAACACTGTTTAGAGACACAGACACCATCCATCCATCCATCCACCCATCCATCCATCCATCCATCCATCCATCCATCCATCCATCCACCCATTCATTCCATTTATTCAAAAAGTAACTATTCAGTGCCAGGTGTGTGTCCAGAGGTAGGCTAGGCTCCAAGAGAATAAGTTTGCCAACATGATCTCTGTTCTCAGGGAGCTTTTAGTCTTGTGAGACCAGTTAGGAGAGTACTGGACTAATGCAGACAATACATGAACTGCAAAAAAGCATGCAAGGAGATGGCAAGTCAGAATTCCAAAGGAGGAAAAATGAACACAGCTGGTAGATTGATTGGACATGTAGTTGCAAGGTAAGGACAGGAGCTGAAGAAAAGAAGCAAAGAGAGAAGGGAAGGAAGGAGATAAGGAAAGGGGAGGAGGAAGTGTGAAAGTGGAGAAAAGAATAAAGAAGAAAAGAGAAATAAGCGCAGAAGCCCTGTTACTTCATTATTAATAGATATTCTTTTGTATATATGGTGATTAAATGAAAAATTACATATTTATATAAGTTGTCCACTAAAAATAAGGTCATATATGTGTATAGACATATATATTTATACATACTCATGCTGATCTACATTTACATTTGTGAAACACCATACAGGCACCCATTATATATCTATGTATATACACACTGCAGCTGTTGACACAAATATAGTTATAAAAACTTGCTGCCAAGCTTTTTTCCAGGTGAATAGTTAAGAACACCTGAAATATTCTGGGCAGAAAAATAGAGAAAACACACAAATGAGAAAAAATGAAAACAGTTAGTGCCATGTGCTAATCTCTCATGGAAAACCCAACACTTGGGATCTATTTAATACTTGCATAAGTGATCTTAACTGGGATTTGAGTCAGTCAGATCAAGAAATTTATATTTATCTAATTTATAGGCTACAGATATAACATGGCATCAAATATCTCAAAAATATTTATGTATGAAATACAGTTTTTACTCAAGAGGTAGGAGCACAACCACTGTCTATGAACAAAGGCAAACAGTTCTATGACTGTATTTACCTTCTTTGAAATGAAGTTAATGAAATGCAGCAGATTTCCAATAAAGATTTGTCAAATGAAGAGTCTTCTGCTAGTTAATATGGGATTATATGAAAAGAAGTTACAGCTCCATGGAATATTAGAGCTGGAAGGGACACATTATAGTTGAACTTTTCATTCTGCGGATACAATGCCATTTTCAGAGAAGCTATGTGACTCACTCAAGGGCACAGAGTACATCAATAGTAGGTCTGAGACCATGATCCAATCCTCCTCCTTTCTCTCCCCTGCACTCCCCATGTTTTTTCCCCAATCCTACAGATATGTCTGGCATTGCTCATGAATTTGGGTGTTTTAAGTTAGTTTGGGAAGTCCAAAAACTTAAACATGCAAAGATAAATAGGATGAGAATGAGTTGAGGAATAAATTGCAGAGTTTGGCTCATGGAAAAGTTTATTTCTTCAAGGATATTAAAAGGGTCTGAGCCAAAAGGATCACAGAGACTGTAATAGGATGCTCTAAAAAAAGAACAGTGTCTTTTCCTGGCCCACATGTACTAAATTTACATAGGAGGAAAACCCGGGGCTGCTGAGTTTCCTTGGAGCTCCGAATTGGCTCAGGGAACCAGAGACCTCAGTGCCTCCAGTTGAACTCCATTCTGCATATTATGCTTTAAGAAGGTCAGGAACAAACTAGGAGCAAACTTCACCAACTAATAGTCGCGTTGGATGTAGGTGTGGGGAGATGTCTGGAAATAATTTTATTCAAACAAGTGGTAGAACAAAGCAAGATAATTTTAGCCAGAGACATCTCAGGGGAGAATCTTGCTAATTCTACCTTCCAAGTACCTCTCAACCCCATAAACTTTTCTCCATTCTCACAGCCACCGACCTCACCAGCCCACCATCATTCCTCAGCTGGATTTTGGCAACAACCACCTTGCTGCTTCCCTTCCTCCAGCAACCAAATTCTCTTGATCTCTTCTTCACACAGCAGCCTGAACAATCTTTACGACACCCAAGTCATACCATATATCATGCCCTAAGGCACGTGGTTTTCTCATTGCCCTCGGTGTGAATCCAAACCCTTCCTCACCTGGCCATTATCCATCTCACCTAGAGTCTTACCTCTGCCACCTCCACCTTGTTTTACATGTTCTGAACCTACTTAAACTCTTACAGCCTTACTGAACTTTTGCTTATGCAGGTTATATCTATTAGTAGTTTCCATATTGTAAACTAAAACCAAGAAATTTGAAAATTCAAGAATACGTAAGAGTGTGTTCCACTAGCTATCAGAGCACAAATGACATCACATGTCATGTGTCTATCAGATAGCTCCATTGGACTCTCAGGAGTGAATGAGAGTGGAAAAAGCAAATGATGTCATACGTAATTTTATGAAAATACTTTTGACTTTGAGGACACCCTATAAAAGTTTCCAGGAACCCCATAAGCCTCTGAACTAGATTTAGAAAACAGCCACTCTGTGAACATACCAAACTTTTTCAAATTCTCAGATGCACCTTGTTAATAATGTTGTGATATTTCGTGGGAAGACTGAGTCTCCAGTTCAGAATGAAGTCCTCTTCTTATGGGCCCCCAGCACCACTTGGTACTTCTATTACCATAAGCCTGTTCACATTGAATGGCAATTGGCCATTTACTTATCTGAATTCCCTAGCAGACACTCAACATTGCCTTGCCCATGTGCCCAAGACAGTGCCCAGCATATAGTGCCTGTGTTGGTCACTAGTGAGACGGGTTCACTAGATGCAAGTATGCAAAATGTTGTCAGGTGGCGGAGACACATTCTTTGTGACAACCCAAAGTGGGTTCAGTTTGGGTGGAAAAATTACAATTGCAGATTTCAAGAACTTTCTAAAAAACTGGAGCTTGAACAGGTGCCAGGGAACCTCAGTGAGGATGCACATAGAGGGGATTCCTGCACTTGGGGGGAGCCCGGGCCTCATGACCCCAGGCGTCCCTCTCAGGTCTGATAGCCTGTGATTCTGTGAGGCTGAACTGAGGGCTTTTCCCAGACATCCCTCTTGCTTTACATTCCAGATGGATTTGTTTAGACTTCCCAAGTTTGACTCTCATTTTTATTTTAAGCTACTTTAAAAAATAAAGTGCGGTGCCGTCGTTTTTCAACTTCACTTTCCTCTCTGATCCTTCCCCCTTGCTTTATTCTATCTCTGGCTTTTTCTTTTCAACCTTCTTTCTAAAAATATAGAGGATAGCGGAGGAGTTCTCACTGGTGTTCAGTGAGAAGACTGATTCCGCTCCCTCTGATGCACTGGTGTAATAGTGTGCTCGCTCAGTGACTGCTGGCATGAGCTGACCTGCAGAGGAGCAAGATGGACTGGGTGGGGGCAGGGTCTATGTGCACAACCCAGAGGACCAGTGATGGGGAGATGAAACAATAAGAGGAAAGTATGGAGCCTCTGCCAGCCTGGTTCTGAGGCCAAGTGACAACAAGCGTTTGGCAAAAGGTATTCTTCTCTTAATTTCAATAATGATGTAAGAAAGCACAGAGATCATTGGTTCCTTGGGAAGCTGGTGAGACACTCCTGAGCAGGGAAAAGTCTGATAGTGGGTGGAACCCATAACAGTGGCAATCATAAGGCACTTCCATTAAGTGTATTACAGGTAAATAGATATCAAAAAGAGGGTACATAGAAAAAATTAAAAGGAATAGTTGCAATGCATGTGAAAGTGCTCTGTATAGTCTAAGAAATAACAGAAGAAGAATCAAAGACCACTGATGCCTTGAAGCCCCAAAATATTTGTATTGACTCTAAAGTGACCTTGTTTGTAACTAACTACAAGCAGTTGGGGACTGAAGGATATATAAATACCCCCAAGACACTGTGCTTGTATCAGGTGTGTGGCCTTGGGCGCCTCTTTAATATCTTAGTGTCTTTGTTTCCTCATTTGTAATACGAGAACATGTTAGGATGGTGCAGGTGCTCAAAAAGTGTTTGTCAAATGGATGAGCACTTGACTACTAACCTTGCAGGATGATGTTAATCAAATGAAATGATACATGAGAAAGACCCATAAAAATCATACTACTCCAGATATATTGAAAGACCTGTTCTTTGCACACTCCACCTGTCAGTGAGCTTCCAGAAGGCTGACTTACCTTCTGCTTCACGAGGGCTCCAGTGTCCTGATGGGCTGCAGGGCATTGGGGAGGAGGCGTTGAAAGCATACTGTACCAGGATTCTCCCTTCCAGGCAAAGATCACATGCTGATCCCAATTCTCTAGGAGGCCAAGGAAAGGGAAAATGCACCGACTTAGGAACAGTTGAATGAGCAACTGATGGGACTAGGCCAGAGTCAATGGGGCAGAGGACACAGCAAATCTGTGTTTCCCCCTTTCCTCCCTACATATGCCAAGGCTTCTAGAAATAACCATAAGTGAAATGCCTCCCCATTGCCCAGCAAGAACCTTGTTTGGGCCTAAGTGGCCTCTGTTCTGATGATGTACACATTTCTCTGATTTTTAGCAGCACGAAGTCAACAGGCTGAAGACTCACCACCTGCGGTAATTTTAATTTTATCAGGCATGTAAAGTTCCACTGAAGATTTGCAATGTAGTTACGAGAAAACCTTTTGCTCCATTTCATTCTCAAAGTTTACTCCTTTTACAATATTTATCAGGTACCTATTATGTGCCAGACACCATCCTGTGTTTTAGGCATTAAATATGAAGAGGGCATGGTTCCTTCATCTGAAAATAAGAGGGCTGGATTAAACGATGGCTAAAGAACCTTCCAGCCTTGACATTCTGTGGATGGATGAGTCACTCCTCGATTTTACAGTCAAAAGCAGTTTCTCTACCATGCCATCTAATTCATTTTAGCAGCTTTCCAAGGGGCTAGCCAATCCCTCAATGGGACCAGTCCCAGAAGTGGAATATTACGATGGCTTCCCCTACCAACTTGTGTCTTGTGTATCTGGATTCAATCTTCCTTTGGCCATAGCAGTCTCTGGGATCCTACTCATTTTCCAGATTTGGCATCTGTTTATGAGGCAGTTGTGGAGAAGGGAGAGGAATGAGTCCTCTTCTCCTGTCTTGTTGTGAACCAAAACCAGCAAATCTGAGTGACCTCTGCAGAGGGACTGGAAATGAAATCTCGGGAAGATGTTGAGAAATGTCCCAGCACAACCCGTTATTTCTCAAAGTGCAATGGTCCTGACGATAACTCTGTCATAATTCCTGGAAGAACGTCTGTGCTTTGGCTACCTGAAAGGATGCAAGGGAGAAGCCAGGTCTGAAGCCTTATGGCTTTCCCCTCACAGAGACATTCACTATGCCTCTGGGCTCACACAGTCAGGAACCTTGTGCTTGTAAGCGTCACAGTGTGTGGTTTCTCCCTGTTCCTCCTCCACACAGCTGACAGGAGATCATCCCCAAACCTCAAGATGAACAGGTCATGCCCCTGCTTACCTCTTTCTGTGATTTTATCCCCTAATGCCCTGTGATGTGGTATTCAATCCTCTTTCATACTATCCTCTGCTTCACTCTAGCTTTGTTTCTCTCCACGATAAGCTGTGCCTACCTATCATGTTGTGTCATGTTACCCAAATCCCCTCTGCAGACTTTTTTCACTTGGCTGATGTTTCTCCTCCTTCGAGTTCACCTTGGACATCATTTCCTCTGTGAAGACATTTTTTTCGACATGCAAGAGAGTTTCCCCCAAAAGATTGTGAGGTCCTTGAGGACAAAGTCAATATCTAATAACTATCTTTTTATCTCACACGGCACAGCACACAACTTATTTTATAATGTTGGTCAGTATAAGCAGTTGAATGGATGCATGGATGGATGGATGGATAGATGGATGGATGGATGGATACTAGTCACTTAAGCATGTGCTAATACTCATGGCTAACCTAGTGCAGATCTTCAAATTGTAGGTTTTGCGTTCTCAGCCTTATCATTGTAAGTATGAACCCATATGTAGGTGGAAATTTTGCAAGCACACTAATATTAATATTCAGTGATAAGATAATCATTAAATAGTCCATGGTTAATATGCTTAATGGAATGGCAAGCAGTTATTGCAGAAATATTTATAAAGATTATGCAACTTCATGGAAAATGTGTAAGCTATAATATTAAATGAAAAAGTCACATCCAAAGCTAAATCTACAGCAGTATCTCAATGTTCAAATAACCTTATGAAACAAAATATTATCAGCAGCAATTTCTGGGAAATGGAATATAGGATGATGGATCCCACCCCCTATTATTACTCTTTCTGGTTTTCTAAATTTTCTCAATATTTTAAATACATGAGTTACTCTTGGAGTAGCAATAATAACAATTATACAAATATACTCATATGCAGAAAAGTAGGAGTGGAGAGAGAGACTTCCTCAGCACTGCTAATGAAGGCAGAGTTCCCTTAGGATGACCACAATCCATGCTTAGTGGCTCTGAGTCACATGACTGGCTTTAGATTGACACTGGGATTACAAATGTTCTGGGATGAATTCAGGAACCATGCTGACCTTGATGGTCATTCATTCCTTCTTTCTATATCCCTTAGATGTTTTATTGTGGGCGATACACATAAAGCCACCTGAGTTTCAGTGAATTCTTGATATGTCCCAGGCTCCCAATAAATACTTTGATGAGTGCACAAATCATCATCCAGCTGAAGCATATGTATGATGTCCTGTCCTACACATCTAGGAATTGTATGTGTTTCCTAACTTTCGCATTCATTTTGTCTTCATGGGTGCCTATATTTACACATAAACATACACAAACATGCACAATGAAATCATAGACATGCAGGATACCAAAGCTGGGAGAGCTCATCTTTCTTACTTGGGTTTCATGAAAATCAAAGCTTAAAGCTCTAAGTATGTGCTGTCCACTATGGCAGCTATTAGCCTTATGTGGCTATTTAAATTTAATTTAATTAAAAATAAATACATTTTGACATTTGATTCTTCAGTCACACCGTAACATTTCAAGCCCCAGTTGGCTAATGGCTGTAATCTTAGTGCTGATATAGAATATTTCCATGATTGCAGCAAATCTTATTGGACAGTGTTTCTTCAAGGCATCCATTATATATAATGAATTAACTTGTCTCCTGTGAAACTAAAATAGTACTTATTATGTACCATCTTTGGGAGAAATGAGGAAATAGTTACTTAAATCATTTTCCACATCTTAAAATTTAGAAGAGGAACCTTGGTTGAGAAAGGCCAGAACTTCTTTGACTTACGGATCAGAAAACTGAGACCAAAGGCAGAGGGAATGGATGAGGTCACAAAGACTTCAGACCCAGGTTTCTTGGTTTTCAGTCCAGTACTATTTCCAATACACCATGGCCAATTGTCAGATAACTGAAACCACCCAGTCAACACGTGTTTGCAAGACAGATAAAAATAAAGGAGTTAGGAAAACCAGGGGTGGCCTTGAATTATTTATTCAGTTGCCCATGTGTGAGGACACAGGCTGTGGGAGGATCTGAATATGTTTTTTTAAGGGAAACCCTTGTATTCTCTTAGACCACAGATGTGAGAACAGCAGGAGGACATGAGGATGGCCAGGGGCGAGAGGTTGGCATTGATGGATGTAGTGGAAAACACCAGAGGCTTTGCAGAGAAAGGGAATTTTCAAGTAGCTAAACAGCTCTGGAAAATGTTGCACAAAATGGGAGCTGATATTTCTTGAACATAGAGTGTGTGTGCTTGGCATTTCACAGTTATCTTGCTGAATTCTTCACAAAAGCTAGGTGACGTGGGCATGATTAGCACATTTTGATGGAAGAAGACCCAGAGGATCAGAGGTGAGATGGCTTTGCTCAAGGTCCCATTGACTGGGAATGATAAAGCTGAGGATGGGAAATGGATGACCTGACATTAAAGCTTGTACACTTTCTACTAAGCCAACTTGCATGAGTATAAATTCCATCTGTGTGGGAGAGTGATATACATTAAAGACAGTTCCATTTCTTTACAACAATTTATTGAACTTGTGGACTGACTTCTTTTAGCCATAGACTATGGTCAATGTAGCTGCTAACTCTAATTAGATATGTTTTGGAAATGTCAGTTTTAATTTAACGTATGATAACTATGTTATGAAATCTTAAACTGAACAGAATAGCGATTGTATGAGCCTCAAGAACCAACTGACTATAGGTTATTAAAAACATATTGATTGAAGCTGAGGACACTGTGTAATAGAGACATATCTCATTACACAACAATTAACCCTCCAATAGGTTTCCAACAATCAGGTGGTATTTATTTAATGGACAATAACTGCTTTATGAAATATAAATTAAATACATACACAGGAAGCTTCATTTACAAAACTTCCATTTTTAAGTGGAATGGAGGCCAAGGCTTGACCAAAAGTCTGATACTTCTCATCACCACAGAAAAAATAAATAAATCTATGGGCTGCTGGAAAGCTCTGAAGTGTCACACGAGGTTTCCCAAACCCAGCTCTGCGCTCCCAGTGAGGATGGCTGGGGCAGGGGAAGGGGAATTTCTACAGAGAGCATAGGAAGTGCATTTCCTGCCCTGATGATCACATTTGCCAGCTGCCAAAGAAGGTTCTAGACTCAGGTACTGATGGTAATGTGATGAAAAATTAGTGCCCACATTTTATGTGGTACTGGGATCAAATATGTTTCAAAATTTTTAAAATTTTATTTTAATTGACATATGATTGTGTATATATTTATGGAGTACAGTGTGATGTTTTGATATTTGTTTACAATGTGGAGTGAATAAATTGGGCAAATTAACAAATCCATCATCTCTCACACTTATTTTTTTTGGCAAAAACATTTGAAATCTATTCTTCTCACAAATTTGAAATATACAATGCATTATCATTTATTAGAGTCACGATTCTGTGCAACAGATCACTAAAGCTTATTCCTCCCATCTACCTGAAACTTTATGCCCTTTGATCAACATCGTCCCTTTCCCCACTCACCCCACCTGCCTCTGGTGGTCATCATTCTACTTTCTACCTCTATGAATTCAATTTTTTTAGATTCCACATATATGTGAGAGCATGCAGTTATTTGTCTTTCTGTGCCTGTCTTATTTCACTTAGCATAATGTCTTCCAGGTTCATTCATTTTGTTGAAAATGACAGAATTTTCCCCCTTTTAAGGCTGAATAGTAGTATTCCACTGTGTATATACAGATGCTCCTTGACTTACAATGGGGTTAGGACTCACTCAATAAACCTATTTTAAGTTGAAAATACGGTAAGTTGACAATGCACTTTTGACTTAGATATTTTCAACTTAAAATAGGTTTATACCATCTTAATACTCAAAGAAATGCTGAATGCATATTGCTTTTTAATCACTGTGAAGATAAAAAAAGTGGAAGTCAAATTATCATAAATTGGAGACCATCTGTGTACCACATTTTCTTTACCTGTTCATCTGATGATGGACTCCTAGGTTGACTGTATTTTAGCTATTGTGAATAATGTACAGTGAACATGGGAGTGTAGCAATCTCTTTGGCATACTAATTTCAATTTCTTTAAATATATACAGAGAATTGAGATTCCTGGATTATATGGCAGTTCTATTTTGAATGTTCTGAGGAACCCCCATACTCTTTTCCGTGATGGCTATATTAACCTACATTCCCACTGCCAGTGCTCAGGTGGTCCCTTTTCTCCATACCCTGGCTAACACTTGTTATCTTTCATCTTTTTGGTAATAGCCATTCTAACAGGGGTGTGGTGATATCTTTTTGTGGTTTTAATTTGCCTTTTCCTGATGACTAGTGAGGTTGAGCATTTCTTCCACATAGCTGTTGGCCATTTGTGTGTCTTGAAGTGTCTATTTAGGTCCTTTGCCTAATATATCTTTGACATACACACAAATTCAGACAAATACACTTGTAAATGAGAATTTCTTGCTTCTTTTTGTGGCTTTTATTTATTTTTTCTTGCGGGGGGCAGTGTAATGCCTTTTCTCCAATTCTAGTTTTGAAACAACTTAATGAAAGCACATAGGAGTCTGAGATAACACAATACAAAACAGGAGCTGAAGCCCAGTCCCTACCACTTTCTATGGCTCTCTGGTCACCTTTCAGCCTCTTTCAGCTCCAGTTCTCTTTTTTATCTAGCAAATGAGGAAGATGATTCGTTTTGTACAAGGTTACCAGAAAGATTACATAAGATTCTGTATGTAAAGCATTTGGTAGAGAATCCCTCACATAGTAAGCACTTGATAGATCCCAGCAACTACAATAAAGTAATATTAACTAATTGTTAGCATGGTTATTATTTTTGCCATCATTAATATATCACCATTAGTAGATGAAGCATCCCAAAGAAGGGCTGGGCATAGGGGTAATACACTAATCTTCCCTGAATTACGGCAAAATTCCAAAATAGATGCAAATACCTTGGTCTATTTTCATGACCCTTTTAAATCTGGTCCCCTTAGAGCTTGAGCTCCTCAAGGAGTCTATATGGGGGAAAGTATCACAAGAGACCATTTGATTCAGGTCTCCACCTTCAAGCCACTGTAGTATCATTAGACCCAGTTTTCAGGGAAGGGAGAATTAGGCTTAGAGAGAGAAAGTGACCTTCTCAAGGCCATGTGGTTAATGAACAGTCAGGGCAGCAGAACAGAGGTATCTTGTGCCTTAGTTTATCATTCCCTTGTCTTATAAAAATGCTACCTTTAGTTCTACAAAATAATAAAAAAAAATTTGGCACAGTCAAAAATTGTGTTTATATGTTATATATGTATATGTATTCTTTTTTCTTTTCTTTCTTTTTTTTTTTTTGAGACAGAGTCTCACTCTGTCACCCAGGCTGGGGTGTGGTGGTACCATCTCGGCTCACTGCAACCTCCGCCTCCCGGGTTCAAGCGATTCTCCTGCCTTAGCCTCCTGAGTAGCTGGGATTACAGGCGCCCCCCACCATGCCCGGCTACTTTTTGTGTTTTAGTAGAGACGGGGTTTCACCATGTTGGTCAGACTAGTCTCCAACTCCTGACCTCATGATCTGCCTGCGTTGGCTTCCCAAAGTGCTAGAATTACAGGTGTGAGCCACCGTACCCGGCCTTGTATATGTATTCTTTTATGTAAATATGTACTTATATACAAACGTGATACACACATATATATATCCATATATAAGTATATATATGATATAATCTAATTGAAATATAATATAATATAATAATATAATATAATATAATATAATATAAACGTTTTTGCCTAGGCAATCACAACTCCTGAGCTCATGGAGACAAGACTAGTACCTCCATCCCAGAGGAGGTCTGTAGCAAAAGAGGGTTCCAAGTTTCTAATAACAAAGTGAATCTAAGTACCCATTCACTTAAAAATATTTATTATTATTTATTCATTTCTATTAACAACCATTTATTTATTCCCTGATCCCAAATTTAAAGCATGCTAGGTGGTGGAGATACCTTTTGAACAAGAACAAGAAATGCAGTAAAAATCCCTCTCCAACTCAGCTTCCCTTCCAAGTTTCCCTCTTCTTGGCAGGAGAGAGAGAAAGGGATCAACATTACACAGGGCACACTCACCTTTCAAAGAAATGGCCATCTATAGGTGGGAACCACTCCAGTGTCACAGAGTCCGTTGTGTGGCCCACAACTTGGGGAGCGAGGGCAACAGGCGCCGGTTTCCTGGAGGGCTGCCAGCTCTGGTAGACCAGGTCCAGGTAACAGTGCATTCTGGCGACTTGATTGGGCGTGAAGGAGTCCGTACAGTCGTCATCTGCAAGCAGGCAGAGGGAGAGATAAGCATCATGCTGCAAGGGCAGGCAGGCATACGAGAGAGTTATGACGGCTCCTGGCGGCCCGAGAGCCAGCACCCAAGTCGTTCCTTGCCAACTCGGGGCTGGCCTCTTCCAGCGCTCAAGAGTTAATGACCTGTGAACAAATTAGTGTAGTCATCACTTCTGGAGACAGGTGAGAGGAAACAGGAGGGAGGGAAGAGTGGATGGAACTGAAAAACTATGGCTGAGACTGGGAAGAGAGCAGCCCGGAGGTCATGGCAAAGGACACAGGCAAGACGAGCTATTTCCCACGGCCCCCAGATCCACCGGGTACTAAGTCAACAATTCCATTACTTCCTCCCTCCCTCAACCCCCACTCAATACGTCTCATTCATTCATTCATTCACTTGTTTATGCACTCACTCATTCATTCATTCATTGATGCACTCTGGTTCCAACTCACTCCTTCACATTCTTTCATCTACTCATTTATTAATTTCACTGTTAACTGATGTGGTGATATTGCCCTTCAAACAAATCTTCTGAGTGTCTACTACATTTCTGCTCTGTGCCCAAGGGCATGGAAAGATGAAACTTTAAAAGTTCCTGCCCATGAAGAGGTACCAGTCTAGTTATGAGGTCAAGACCAGTCCAATGTATGAGTCAAGGTTGTTACAAGGCTGCTAAAGTCCGTGATGTCGATCAGTGATAAGGGAGGAAGACAGCATGGGTGGGGGCAGGGACAGGCAGGTGACCAGGAAGTCTTCTAAAGGAGATAGTTGAGGTTGATCAGATTGCATGGCTAAGATTGGAAAAGAAAGGAGAGGGGCTGCAGGAGAAAGTGCTGCACGACTACAGAGGCATGGTGCCCTAGGCAGAGAGCACAGGCCAGGGAGTCAGGCAGACCTGGGAACAAGCCAGGGTAGTGTGCATGCTGAAAATATGAGTAGTAACATCTCCCACTCAGTGCTGCCATTGGTCCACTGTGCTTTAGACACGGTAAACCTCTTCCTTTCTCTCGAGTTTTGGAGTATGCATTACTATTTTCCTTATTGTACACAAAAGGATATTAAAGCTGACAGAGGGTAAACAACTATTTTAAAATCACAAAGCTAGGGATACATCTGGGATTTGAACCCAGGCAGTCCTGACTTCAAGGCCGTGCTTCTGATCAATATGAGATATGAGAACTTCTTTTCAAGCATAAATGAGACATTGTATGGATATAAAATCCTGCAGGTGGTTGATAAATGGGAGTTGAGTCTGAGGCTAAGGGAGCTTGGAACACAATCTCTCAGGTGTCTTTGGATCTAACGACCTTTGATCCTAATCTCTTTTCCAGGGCATGACCTAAGACTTGGCCCTGAGGGAGAACGCTTGCTTCCCATTTCTCCCTCCAGCAGTTTCATTCAACTGCCCCAGGGGCAGGACAAGGCACTGTTTTGGCTTAATTTCCAAAAACACCACTTCCCAGAGGTGTCCACCTGGTCAGGGAGCCCACAGCTAGGCCCCAGACAGAGGAGCACAAGGCTCTTGCAATCTTAAAATAAATCCGCTACTGGGAATCCTGCAGCATATACTGGTTTCTTCTTATCAAACAAACATTAAATACGTTTGGGCAGGTGCTGGACAGTTAGACATGGCTTTGAGAATCCAGCTTAGGGAAGGGGCAGAGGTGTAAAGGAGGTTCTATACAGAAGCTGCCTTAAATCCCCTTAGTAATTTTTTCCAATCTCCTTTCCAGCACCCCAGGTAAGTCTTTAACACATTAGGAGAAGCAGAAGAGCCCAGTGTCTCTTAAGAAACACAGTATAGTGAATAAACGAGTAAATCTCTCTCAAACCCAGATCCCACCATGTAACTCCTGAATACCAAACATTCTATGGTTCCCTATTGCAAGGAAAGAGTCCTCAGTCCAAAAAGGGCCAGATAATTGGACACTTTTTTCTTTGTTGCCATGAACTTTTGACTTCATCTCGAAAGCTTTGGAAAAGCCACCGAATAGGTTAGATGCAGGAAAAGGGCATGATGGCTAAGGGAAGAAGTATAGCCATGCGACTAGATTAGTGCACATAGAATCTGGAGTCAAATGGACAAGTGATTTTCTGCCCCCAGTGCCTCAGTTACCCCATCTGTGAAGTGAAGACAGTGATGATAACACGATTGCTCATTTCAAAACACAGCCAAGGTGCAGTGATGTGGGGTACTAAGAGCAATGCCTGTCCCATGATAAATGCTAGTAAATGGGAATTGGAAATAGTGTGTATGTGGTGTGTGTGTATGCTTGTGTGTGCTCATGTATGTGTGAATGTTACAAAACTGGAAGCAGGAAAAAAATTCAGGATATAAAATATGCATTCTCTTTGATCTAACAATAAGGAATTTATGGATTCAAAAGATAGATACTCTAGGATAAACATGGGTAAAATAGACATACAAAGATGTTTCTTGAAGCATAATTTATAATGGTGAAAATATTACAAATAGCACATCTGTTCATTTACAGGGAAATGGCTGTGTACTTTAAGGCACAGACATAGAACAGAATACTAATCAGGCATGACCAAAAAATGAGATAACTTTAAGACTCAGTTCCCTCGTGCATAAATTGGGGGCATTTAAATAAACTCCAAACCATGAATTTGTGAGAATTCAACAAGCAAGAGCACAAAAAGCATTTATCAAAATGAATGATGCTGAAAAACAGTAGGTTTTTTTCCCTGTATAAATATCTACTCTACTTGCTTCCCCCACAACAAAAAAGTATATTTTTCTTTTATAACCTAAAAAGGAAACATTTTCACATTTGTCGATAAAAAAAAAGTTTGAAAAAATGGATAGGTGATGGAACCTAGTAGGGAGACAGGAATGTATTTGAACTTTAAAGCTGAAGTTGAAGCTGGACACAGTGGCTCTCTCCTGTAATCCCTGCACTTTGGGAGGCCAGGGTGGGCAGATCACGAGGTCAGGAGTTCGAGACCAGCCTGACCAACATGGTGAAACCCCATCTCCACTAAAAATACAAAAATTAGCCAGGTGTGGTGGTGCATGCCTGTAATCCCAGCTACTCAGGAGGCTGAGGCAGGAGAATCACTTGAACCTGGGAGGCAAAGGTTGCAGTGAGCTGAGATCATGCCACTGCACTCCAGCCTGGGTGACAGAGTAAGACTCCACCTCAAAAGAAAAAAAAAAGAAAAGCTGAAGTCGAAATCTATCCCAAGGTGCACTACTTGGAGACTTAGCAGCTATCAAAATCTTGGGAGAGGTACCAAAGGGTTTTCATTTATCACAAAAACTCTGTCTCAATTAGCTAATGTCTAGAGTCTGCCCCACTCGGCTTCCGTCCCCCCAATGCCTCCCCTCTTGAAATCTATGGCCACTTCTTCTGGTCTCCAGGACTGGCCAGCTCATCTTGTTTTTCTGTCTTCATCTTGTCCCAAAGCAGAAAGAACTTTGGGACTTCAGCACTGGGAAGCCTATGCTAGTCCCCACGCTGTTGATACAGTACCCTGGGTTTGCTAACTGAAGCTTGCTCTCAAGAACAAATGTTCACCTGTGGCTGAAAGGCCCCACTGCATGGAGGTTCAGGACATGAACACCATGCCTTCACTCCACTTAGGACCTTGGGCACAATGTTGACCCCCTGTCAACCACATTTTCACCCACCATAAAATGAGGAATAAGATGTTACCTGTCTCATAAAGCTGATGAGAGCATTTAACAAGCTAACTAATGTCTAGTGAATGGATAACTAAGTTGCCTTGTGTAAAACTCCCTGTCTTTTTGATGTTTTTAAAAATAATGATAGTAATAATAGTCATAATAAATGTAGATAATAAATTTATAATAAAAAATTCACTGTAGAATATTTGGAATATGTCGAAAATGTTACAAAAAATAAACATTACCCTGAATTCATTACCTATATATAATAAAATTGATGTCTAAGGTATATGTGTGTATATGTATGTATATGTATCTGTTTGTATAGGGACGTAAATATCTACAGTAAATTTCTGTAATTCTTATCACATACATATGTACAGGTCTTACATGATATATATGGCTTTCTGACCCTTTTCACAGTAAGTAGTCAATGAATAATCCTACTAATCATCATTTGTTGAGCACTAATTATGATACCAAGGACAGTTCTTTTTTTTTTTTTTTAACTTGCATTTTAAGTTCAGGAGTACATGCACAGATTTTTTACGTAGGTAAACTTGTATCATGGGAGTTTTATAGATTACTTCATCACCCAAGTATTAAGGCCAGTACCCATTAGTAATTTTTCCTGATCCTCTCCCTCCTCCACACTTCAGTAGACCCCAGTGAGTGTTGTTCCCCTCTATGTGTCCATGTGTTCTCATCATTGAGCCCCCACTTATAAGTGAGAACATGCGGTGTTTGGTTTTCTGTTCTTGTATTAGTTTGCTAAGGACAATGGCTTCCAGCTCCATCCGTGTCCCTGAAAAAGATATAATCTCATTCTTTTTTATGGCTGCATAGTATTCCATGGTATATATGTACCACATTTTCTTTATCCAGTCTATCATCGATCGGCATTTATAACAATAACAGACCTAACGGCTTCACTTGTACCGTTACACCTACAATCAGGCAAGGCAAGCATCCTTATCATCAATGGTATTAATGAAATAACTGAGGCTCAGAGAGGACAAGTAAACTGCTGAAGATCAAAGCTGGGCACAGAACATTCAACTTTGGTCTCCTCACTCCAAATTTCATGCTTTGAACCACCATGTTACTCCACTTCTGTTCATGTCCTTCAGCCTTCTTCTCTGTCATCTTTAGTGGCCCTATAATGTTCTATCACATGAATACCTTGCAGTTCACTTCAGCAATCCATTATCTTTGGGCTCGTAAGCAGTTTCTAATTATTCATACATTTTTTTTTCTATACCTGGCATATAGTAAATGCCTAATAAATATTTAGGAAACAAATATCATTAAGAACATTCTTACGGTTAACTCTTTAAGCATACCAATTGATTTATTTGCTTTGGATATATTCCTTAGAAGTGGAATTGCTGGGTCAATCTATGTGTGCATATTAAGAAGCCATGACATACAGAAAGATGGGGACAAGACACTTGCTCCTGTAGGCTAGAGAAAGCCTGGCTTCCTGCATTTTTGAGGACCAGAGTGTCCTCCTCCAGGAACTCTTATAGCCTATTATCTCCAGAAAGTGGAACTGAGTCTGCTGCTCTTTTATCTGCTGAGGTTTCCAAGAGTTACCCAAGAATTCCACGTAACTATACTCCTCTGGAGCTCCGTCCAGCCTGCCTACTGAATTAGGCTTCCCCCCATCACCTGCCTGGTGCCTGCTTGATCTGAGCATTTGGGGCACTCTCAACCTTCCCCAGAACCAGAAAATGAGGCAGATATCTGCTAGTTAATAACACAGGTTCTGCAGTAAGAAACACTTGGGTTTAGGTTTCACTTTTGCCTTGTTTTAACTTTGTGATGCTGGGCAAGATACTTATGCTATGTGAACCACATTTTCTGCATCTGTAAAACTTGTGCACTTCCTTGGGCTACTTTGGGGATTCAATGAGACAAGCCTATGAAAAGTTTCATACAGTGTCCGGCATATCACACGTACTCAAGAATTACTGCAGGCCTAAGCTAACCAATATGGTAGCCACCAGCCACGCGCAGCTATTCTGATTTAAATTAGTTAAAATAAGATTGATAAATCAGGTCATTAGTCACACTAGTTGTATTTCAATCATTCAATTACCACACAGGTAGTACAGGTAGTGGCTACCATACTGGCCAGAACAGATACAAACTATGTCTATCTTCACAGAAAGTTCTGTTGGCAATGCCGAGCCACAAACCTTTTCCCTACTAGTGATCAAGCCTGAAGAAGAAGCACCCAGGAAGATAAAGCAACAAGAAGAAGTTGACCCAGCAATGTCTTCACCCAATTGTCTTGATGGAGAGAGCTCTCATGGTGGCTCTCCGCAGCCCTGAGAACCCAGTCTTGTTCTGCATTTTGAATTTCATCCAGCTGCTTTTGTCACCTCATCTATCAGAAATCCTAAGGAAAACAAACATTTCAAAGCTCGTGGTCGCCTTGAATATGCTTTTGTGGGTGTAAGTTTGTTATCGTAGCTCAGTGAATTAGTTCTGCTGTTAATGGGTCACTGAGCTGAGGGGTTCCTTTAAAAAAAACAGTAAATCAATCACCCTTTAGATCTGTACAAAGGGGAACAAAAAAAGATTTAGTTTATGGGGGTCTGGTAGCTAGTGGCAGCTCCTAGCCCCTAAGAGGCCGGCAAACTTCCAAACTTATGTTATTGTTTATTTTGCATGTACGTTGAGCTGGCCAAGAAAAGGTGCTACAGAAATGGAACGTAAGCAATGTTGTATGAGGGGATGGGGCACCGGATACGGGGTGTCAGCTTGGCTGGGAATGGGAGCCCAGTGGGAATCTGCTTTTCAGGAAATACCCAGCACCCTGGTCGTTTTTGAGCACTCAAATCTAAGACTCTTAATTGTACCAGAGGTGGGTTATTGACACTTTAATTTAGGTTTGGACTGTATGAACCTTATACTGGAGAGGCCCCCAGGGGTCATCAGCCCAAATGGACAAGCAGAAAGAACCACTGGGGATCACAGAACCCTTTGCATTCCAGCAGCAAATTCCTCTCTTCAAATGCAATGAGGCAAAACCTCAACAGAAATGTAAAATAGTCAGAAAGTGGGTGCGCTTTCCCTGGCTCCAGCAGGAATGAGAGCCTAAAGCCCTACTCATATAGCCACCAGGGCAGTGCCCTGAAGCATCTCTGTGGAATAGAGTGTAAAAGCTACCCAAGTTGCTCAGTTTCCCCACTCAACCATCAGCTAGCTGTCTTCAGAAGAAATATAAGAGTAAAAGAGAAAAATAGTTGGAGGCAGATATGTGACTTGGTGCAAATGACTTCAGTGAGCTTCAATGCTGCCATCTGCAGAGTGGGGATAGTTCTAACTCTACACATTTGTTGTGAGAATTAAATGAGAGAGAGCATATTAAAGGCCTTTCTGGACAATATTTTGTTACATGAGTAGAAATATTGCTTTTGAAAATAATAAATTTTATATACCCGTTATAAGAGAATTTATTCATTTTCCTCCTTCCCTCCAACTCTCCCTCTCTCCTCCCTTTCTTTCTTTACTTCTTCCTTTCCTAACAAACATTTATTAAGCACTGGCCCCTGTGCTAACTTCTGAGAATAGAATGATGTATTAGATGCAATCTTTTCATTGATAGAATTTGCTTGTTCTAGCGGGGAAAGAGACACCAAGTTGAGTATGATAACAGAATTTGATGCTGGCCCGCCATGTGCAATTGTGTGCATTGTGACAAACACAAAGACTCTTAGCTGAAGGTGCAGTGGTAAGGGCTATGACAGCCCTGAGGAAGGGGTGTCTTGTTCTAATTTGCCAAAGGTGCTAAAAGGGCTCAAAGGCCTTGATGTATCTTGTCCTAAAGGGAAGTGTAGGGTATCCCCTAATGCTCCTAACACTGTTACTAGTGGTACACAAATGGACTATGATGAGATATATTCAGTTAGGAAAAAAAAAATCATACCCAATCTCATGTCATGATTTTCTCTTTGCAAAATCCAAAGCAATCTTATTGTTCTTGTAAAACATAATAACAGAGAATGTGAGAGTTTTATGCTTATCTAAGGGACACATGGGTTAAATAAAAAAAGTTCAACAACCACGAGCTTAGAAAAATGTGCTGCACATTTAGGAAGGATCATGGAGATGCAAGTCCAACAATTCCATTGTCTTGAGAAAAGTGAAACCCAGAAAGAGAATAACCCAAAGACATTAGGTGGATGAGTGGCAGAGCTAGACCTTCCATCCTTAGAAAAGGTAAGTAGCTCGTTCAAGGCTCCCCCAAGCCAGGATTGGATCCCACATCTGACATCCAGTCCTGTTCGCCCTACAGAGTGTAGGGCCCTACCTGCATAGCTCATGAAGTTGTTGTAAGGAGTGTTGAAGAAGCTATGAAAGCCACAGGTGTCATTTCCTGGCCCTGGGTCACCGCAGGACTTGTGTTTAGGGGCTGGGTTGGTATCATTGCAGAGGTCTCCAGTCTCGAAGGAGGGCTCTGTCTCCATGCAGGGGTCACTGCAAGACTGGATTTCTGAGATGCCTCGGAAGACGTGATAGAGGCCCAGGCTGTGACCGATCTCATGGATCATGGTATGGGTGTGCCCAGGCATGCCATAGAAAGATGGGTTCAAGACAATGCCACCTGTAAGGAGAAATCCAGAGAATCAGGCAAACTAGGTACTCTGCTTCTTGGTACAAGAACCCTCAAGTCCACCAAGAATAAAGAGATGCTGCCCAAAATAAACACAAGCTTCTCCACCCTAGGACTCCATTGCCCTGAGAGCTGTTACAACCTGTGACATGAATCATGACTTATCAGAGCAGGAAGGAATCTCAAAAGTCATTTTGTACAATTCCTTCATTTTTCGTATGAAAACGCCAATGCCTAAAGAAGTGAAGGGACTTACCCAAGGTGATTTCAAACTATTTCAATGGAGAGCAATTCAGAAATTCTGATTTCTGGGCCAGTAAACCTTTCTGCTGCAACCTCTCCCTTACAAAGTAAGGCCTACTCTTATTTCCAAATATTCTACATATTCTTGTCTAGACAAAGCCCTCAGGGTCAGAGATCTTGGTTCTGGTTCTCATTTTGCCTTCACTAACTCTGTGACATCGAGTGGATTAATTAGCATCTCTGAACCTCATATCTTCATCTCTGATGCTGTAAGAGCATGAACACTCATGAAGGTCAGCACCATGTTGTATTCACTATTATAACAGTTTTCATACTAGCTAATGTCACTTGAGCAGGACTCTTAATCAATATTCTATAGTTAATGACTATCAAAGGGCCTGGAGCTGAGTATCTCATTAAATGTGTGTTGAATATTTGCTGAATGTTAACTCATCTAAAGAAGTTTGTGAGGTTTAGCTAATCTAGTGTGAGCAGCTAGAATAGCACCTCCATACATCAAGTACATCACCTGAGGACAAGCAGCATGATCATCACCTGAGGGCTTAGTAGAAATGCAGAATCGCAGGCCTCACCCCAGACCTACAGAAGTACAATCTGTATTTTAAAAAGAGCCTTGAATGACTTGTCTGTATATTCTAGTTTGAGAAGCAATGGTCTATACCACATGCCTCAAAAAATTGAAAATTGCTTGGCTCGGGCAGATAGACAGAACAGATCTCAGCAGAATTTATGGGTAGTATTTGTGCTGTGTTCATGTTAGGCATTGGAAAGATGCATACAGGCTGTCAGAGAGATAATTAAACTTTAAAATTTAACAATGTTTAGGGGAAGGTTAAAACTCAGGTCTGTGAACCTTGAAAGTAGGCACTTTAGGTGTAGAGCAGCATCTTATAAAAATAGTGAGGAGTTAGGGTCTTGTTGATTTGAGCTGGCAAGCCCCACATGGGCATGTGGAGTTTCATCTTAGACTGAACCTCTGGAATGGTGTGCTTGCTCAGTCAAGGGACTCATAGAGTCTATGCAGAGGTCTCTGATTTTGAAGAAGGACTCTGTCTCCATGTTAGGGTCACTGGAGGACTTGATTTCTGAGATTGAATTTCTGAGCAATTTTGAATTGCTTAGAGGTTTCTAACACAAAGATAAAGATGTGTGAGAGGGCATGTGAGTGTGTGGGTGTGCACATGCACTTGGGTATGAGAAGAGGGCAGGCAGAGGCAGGGAGGAAGAGAAATTGAGACAGGAAATCTTTCTCAATTATTTTCTGTCAATCACAACATGAAACATAATCTGCTTCCCACCCAAGACTTTTTCCAGGGATCATGGTGTAACAGCAGAAAAAGAGAGGAAAAATATGGTTGTAATAAATTGGGTTTGACTGGGGCTACTGCAGAGGAATTACTCATGAGCAGCATCTCTTGGGATGGGGAGAGGGCAGCCTGGAGTCCAGCTGGAGTTAGCTGACATGGGTTGCAATCCTTGTTCTGCTTCACACTGGCCTTGTGACTATGGAAAATGGACTTTGCATCTCTGGTGAGCTCTAAAATAAGCAGCTACAATAATGCCAATGATTCTCTGTCTCTCCATGAAGCTTCATTATTAAGGTAATGAGAGGAAAGGACCGTTCCAGGGATGATGACTGGATTGCAGACTTAATGTCTAGGCTAACCCTGTTTGCTTTACCTCATCCCCTCCCAACTCACCCCTTTTCACAGAGTGACAGCACTTGGGCCCCAGTCCTGTTTCATTGCTTCTCTTAAAAGGTGAAATAGCTTGAGCCTGACATCATCCTGAAATACTATAACATGCTATGGATTTATAGCCTCCCTTATTCCTGGCCCTGAGCCAGTCTCTGAAATTTATGGAATTATCAGGAGTAGTTTTTTCTAACTGTAGAAGCCTGCTACTCAATCCTTCTCAGACTCTGATCATGGCCCTTTCAGTTGCTTTTCTAATAGGACAGAATTTCAGAATTGAGAAGGATCCTTAGGGTCTTCTGGCCTCCTAGGACCTGCTTACTTAATACTGAAGGACACTGAGACCTGAAGAAGGAAGGATAATTGCCTAAGGCCATACTGCTAAGTAAAGTCACAGCTGAAAACAAACACGAATTTTGGCTCTAGTCTAGCATTACTTCCATACATCATACTAGGTATGTGATATAAGCTGATCACCTTCAAATTTGCCTAAGCTGCACGCTCTCTTCTGCCCAACCCCGCTTGTCTGTGTCTGTCTATCTGCCTATCTACATATGCCTATGTAGATACCCATACATCAGCTATCTCAGGATTTCTCAATCTCAGCACTATTGACTTTTTAGTCTGCATAATTCTTTGTAGTGGACATTGTGGACATTTAGCAGCATCACTGGCTTCTACCCACTAGATGCCAGTAGCATTCCCCCATTTGTAAGAAGCAAAAATGTCTCTAGATATTGCCAAATGTCTCCTGGGGCATAAAATCCTCCCAGCTGAGAACAAGTAGATATTTATCTTTGTATCTATCTTTATTTATACAACCACACACAGGCACACATACACACACACGCACACACAAATTGGTTTCATTCTCTAAAAAACAATTGAGACATGAGAGTCGTCTGGAGGAAACTAAGTCTATGGTTTCATTCAGCAAAACTTCCATTATTTGAATTTCTAATTTCCAAGACAGAATAGCAGTGGAGCAGCTACTGGACTATGTTTCACCGGGAGACCAGGCAGGCCTGAGGATAGAGTCAGCACTGTCACTGCTGAGCCTGAACATTCTCAGATAAAGATGTTCACTGAGTCATCACGATTCATTCTTGTAAATAATGGGAACATTCTACCAAAGGGAAAATTATTAAATAAATGGCAGTGCCCTTGTTCAAGGGAATATTATGTGGCTATTAAAAATCTTGTCTTTAGAGAGGGGGAAATAACCCAGAAGGGTGCTTTTCTTTTGTGATTTTAAGTGAAAAAAAAATGTGTGGGAAGTTAAGGAAAAGACTTCTGCAACATGGGAAAAAAAGGAGATAGTATAATATTAAGTGAAAAAAGAACACAGAATTTCATCTATGCCATGATTTTTAAAATGTACAGTTAAAAAAAATGCATGTTTACATATAGATGTGTCCTGGAAGAGACCATGGAAAAAATAAAATTAAAGAACTACAATGTTTGCTTACAGGGCCTGGTTCAGAAACTGTTGTCATGTCTAACTTTTGGTGATTGGTTTGTACAAACTTATGTCTTGTTTATGGATATGTATAATTTGAATGTAAGAAGAGTTCCTGTTGGTGTTGGTGGGTGGAACATGGAGGAACATGGAGTTCTTGCGAACTCACTTTTTCTTGCCTCTTTGGTGTCTTTCAAGCCAACCCATGACTGGCTGTGCCAGTACAGTGTGGTTACCAGACTAAGAAGATATTTGCGGGAACTAGGAGGCAAAGGGTATAAGGAGAAAGCAAACAATGGACAGTGTTGGAAACTTAGATTCCAATTGTGACTGTCACTGTCTTGTGTATGATGTTGGATAAGCCCCATTTCCTCTCTGGGTCTCATTTCCTCATTGATAAAACATGGTTAATAATACGGTGCTATTTCCTTCAGAAAATTGCTTGGTGGTCAAAATGAGATAAAGGATGCTAAAGAGTTTTGTAAATTAAAAAGTGATAAATAAATGGGTTTTTCACCCTCATGACTACCACCACCACCATCATGATCACAATAATGATCAGCATCGCACTAAATGTATTACTGTGCTACTCCAGTTGCCTCCTGAAGGAGTTTCTAAGACTCACCTAAGTGCATTAGAGCCTCCTTGTCCCATGGCCAAGTTGCTACTCCTGCCAACTCCTCCTCTGAGGAGTTTGCAAAGAAAATATTGAGATGTGTTGATCCATCCAATCTAAGAATGTTCTTCAGCTCATTAACATCCAAGTAGGCTCTGAAACAGAAAAAGAACCTTGACTGTTATCATGCCCCCAAAAAGATACTGTTTAAATAATAGGCACACTCCAAATAATTTAGAGCTACTTTGTGTGCCAGGCACTTTGCTAAGCACTTTATAAACACTACCTTATTGAATTCCCCCAATAATATTATAAGTAAGATGATTCCATTTTACAGATCATAAAATTAAGTCCTCGAGAGTTTAAGAGGCTTGCCAAAGTTGTTAGGCTTCTTATGAATAGAGATGTAGGGTAGTATCATTATCTCCAGAGGCTTAGAGAACCTTCTTCATACCTAACTAAGTTCAAGCTGCTACTTGGCAGTGTTTTCCTTTTTCTTAATGCTGTCTCTCCCCAGGAGTTCTCACAGAGCCCAGCCAGTAGCACACATTAATGATGGTTTCCTACTCGTCACCTCTTAGAATAATAGAAGGGCCTCCCCATATATGAAAGTCCAAGTTCCTAGCATGGCTTCCAAGACACAGACTTCTCTTTAGCCTCATCTCTCTCTACAACCTCTCTTGAGCACTCCACTGCATACAGACAACATCTCTGCACCCTGTGTGGTGCATTAT
Organism: Macaca mulatta; assembly: GCF_049350105.2. Classification (NCBI taxonomy): domain Eukaryota; kingdom Metazoa; phylum Chordata; class Mammalia; order Primates; family Cercopithecidae; genus Macaca; species Macaca mulatta. Next base: position 42,079,173 of record NC_133420.1, read on the forward strand.
CCCATTGGTACCTTTATTCATGCTGTTTCCTCTGCTGGGACTCTGATCAGCATTTTGTTCTCTGATGAACAAATACAAAGTCTGTTCTGGTATCCCTCCTCCAGGAAGACTTCCCTGATGCTCTTTTCACCTGCACCCCTTTTAACATCTCCATACTCGTCCACCTCCTACTAGCAGTGCACTCTCTCTCGTTTGCCATTTCAATAAATTGCTTCCTCTTTCTATTATATAATACATACTTGTGGCCACCTGGGGGAAGGGGAGGTGCCCTATTCATCTCTGTTTGCCCAGTTCTTGGCACAAAGCTTGATACCCGGTGAGCCCTCAGTAGATTTTGATGGAATTGAATTAAATTGGGAAAAGTAAGAGTAAAAATACTTAACTCTCAGTCTCAAATTCAATAATTCCTGACTAATGGGGCCTTGGTTTCCTTATCAATACATTGAAATTAGTAACAGCTGCCTGATGCTCCACAGAGCATTTCTGTGGGTGGAAAACCTACACCTCTACCCTGCTGTGAACAGGATACATCTGAGACCTAGCATATCATGGCCGCCCATGTCACAGAAAGCCCCAAGCTCACGAAACCAAACATTCCTGTGACCATAATTTGTACAACTTTTCGCAAAAAACATGAGTTGAAGATATAGGTGGGCCCAGGAGAGCTTACATCTATATCTAGGTTGAGCTGACTAATTCCAAGAATAGCCACACAAACTCAGATATTGACCTGAAATCTCGCTGCTGAGCCCTTCTCTTCCCCAAGAGCCCATATTCAACTTCTTAGGCTGGAAGCCTTGTGAGGAATTCTATTCAGTCTGCTCTGTCATCAGGGAAGAGAACGAGGAAAGAGACAGCCAACATTTATTAAGCATTTGCTGTATGCCAGACCCTGTGCTAGGTACACATGTCTCATCCCTGTTTGGTAGCTGAAGCAATGCAACGGAGTGGGTGAGATGGCTCATTCTTAAGCTACAACCCTGGGTTTGAAGCCAGCTCTTCCACTTTATGGCTGGGCCACCCTGGGCAATGTACTTAACTTCCTGCACCTCAGTTTCTTTATATACAGAAAGAGTGTGGTAATAGTACCTACCCCATACAGCTGTTCAGAGGGTTAAGGTAGTTAATAAAGAGAGCATAAAGGGCTTAGAATAATGCCTGGCATGTAGAAAGCCCCAGTGCATGTTTAGCTATTCCTATCACTTATCCCCATCATACAGATGAAGGAACAGGGGTTCAGAGATCACACAACTGGCGACAAGGCCAAGTACAAATCTAGACGTGTCCAACTCTTCCCACAACCTCACCCTCATTTCCAAGCTCACCCAGGCCCACAGTGAAAGGAGAAACAATGCATGGGAGGAGAATGAAAACACAGAGGAGCTGAGATTTTCTTGGATCAGCCCTTTCCACATAATTTATTATTTTCTAATTGATTTGTTCATTTCCATCAAATGTTCTCTCAGGCAGAGAACACAAATGTTATTAGAGAAAGCCACCTCTGCCCCATAGCTCTGAGATGAGAAAGCTTCAAGAGAAAAAGGGTGGGGTAGGGGCAGGGGAGACATTTTAATTGGTTGTTTATTCAGTGGTAATTGCAGAAGCCAATCTTTTCAAGAAGTGGTATTCATCCTAGCCCAAAGCAAAGAAGTGGGATGTGGGAGCCTCTCCCTGGCTTGTACGTGATTTTTTTTTTTTTCATACTTTGGGAAGCCTCCATTTCCCTAAGGCAGAAGAATCCACAGCAGCAATCCAGGCCCCACTGGCCTCTCTCTTCCCCACCTCTCCAAGGGGAACCCACCCAAAGGAAAAAAAAAAAAAGCAACAACACAGCCCTGTGGATGAAAGTTTTCCTTTTGCTGCTTGAGGTCTTCCCACTAATACAGAGCCAGGCTGAGTGTCTGTCAAATATATCAGGGGGAAAATCTTCAGGACAGGAGTCCATGTGGGTATTTACCTTCCTACCCCTATGCCTTGAAAGGATTTTTTTTTTTTTTTTTTTTTTGCGTCAACAAGATAGAAGAGAAAGCACAGGAGGTCAACTTCAGAAGGACCATGACTGTCTAGGGATAGTGAAGGTGAGAGAAGGAAAATGGCCACCTGACTTCCATTTTGCAATTGTTGGGAAGGCTGTGTATACATTGTAAATTGGTCAAATGTACTTTAAAATGTCAGGGCTCATGCTTGTAATCCCAGCACTTTGGGCAGCCAAGGCGGTGGGAATGCTTGAGGCCAGGAGTTTAAGACCAGCTTGGGCAACACAGGGAGATCCCATCTCTACAAAAAATTTAAAAAGTTAAGCTGGGAATGGTGGCACGTGCCTGTAGTCCCAGCTACTTTGGAGGCCGAAACAGGAGGATTGCTTGGGCCCAGGAGTTCAAGGCTGCAGTAAGCTATGATTGTACCACTGTACTCCCACTTGGGCAATAGAGCAATAGGCCATCTCTTAAAACAAAACCCAAACAAACAGACATTACTCACTTCCCAGGAAAATCAATCAAAATCCCCAACTCACACAGAGTTGGACAGACAGACCTATATCTATCGGCAAGTTGTCTGTCCAACTCTGTGTGTGTATTAGTCTGTAGATTAATCTGTGTGTATTTATCTGTAGCTTAATCTGTGTGGCTTAATCTGCGTAGAAGCTTTGCTACTCAGAATTGGACAGATAGACCTATATCTGTGGACAAGTAGGTTTAAGTCTCTGAGTATCAATTAGCTCGTGCAGATCCCAACAGGATCAAATAAGATAGCTCAGCACAGTCCCAGCACATAACTAGAAAATGTGGGCCCTCCATATCCTGGTCTCCTATTTTCTCCTGCTGGGAAAGAACCTAAACTGACAATCTGCCTCTGGGTGGCTCTCCCAGTCTCAGCTTTCAGTGTCTCTTCCTCATTACCCAACCTTCTTCCTCCTACAACCTCAATCACTCAAGTTCTCTTGGTTATCTTATTCTGAGAACCTCTAGATTTTCCAATTATGCCCAACCCCTAAGCATGTCCATTAGTTTCCCTTCTCTGCCTTGCAATCTTTATTCCCGATTCTTGGCCCTTTTAAATCTTATGAACCCTGCAAAGTCCAGCTTACATGTGATGCACTCTATGTATCCTCTTATGACCACCCTCGTCTATAAAGTAGGGATGATGATTACCACCTGTCAGGGATGTCATGAGGATCAGAGGCAACACAGGTTAAGTGCCTAGCATGGTGACTGGCACAGAGAAGGCATCACTGATCAGAATAGGCTCCTTTTATTGCATTATTGTTAGCAAAACGAAAATTATTAGCAACACTCAAATCATCATCATCACCACTATCTGAAAATGAGTCCTCCTTCCTCTGTGCCCCCTACTTTTAATTCCAGTACTTATCACTCTGCTTTGGGTTATATTCACTGTGTGAGCATCTATCTTTTCTATCAGGTAATGAGCTTCTGGCAGTTGGGACCAAATCTTTATTATCTCCGTATCACTTAAAAGTATCCTTCAAGAGAGAACCACCACCGATGGGCAGCTACTGAGTGCCTCTCTCTCAAATTGCATAGTTTCAAAACAGGATGAGCAAGCCCAGAGCTCAAGGAAGGGAAATGACTTGCCCAAGGTCATATATCTAATACAGGGAATAGAAAAGCCTGCCAACAAACCGCTCTGCTCTAACCTATGTACATGTCACTCGTGTATAGCAGCAATTTTGTACCATAAGTAAAGTCACCTTTTCCTTCAGGTGGACACAGTTCCCTGCATAGTTTAGAGAACAAATCATGGGAAGGATGGCAGCCTCCATTCTCTCCCTCAGCTGGACACCTGGGTGTGGGAACCTGCATTGTCTGAATATCTGACCACTCCTCACTATACTCTGCTGGCTGTTCTGTAGCTTGGGGTCCCTACCTGTTCAGTGAGGTTGTGAAATAGATCAGTGTCTTCCAGATCATGGTCTACAGAAGGCTAAATTTATAAGAAAGAGATGAATATTTAAAGAAAAATGTTGCTGAATCAAATGGGTTTGGGACATGGTCTGTTAAACAAGGTTAAATACATATATTTTTTTAATTGCAAGAATTTTCGGAGCCTCAAATATACAAAATAAGAGTAAGATAGATAGTGCAGGAAGTGTACCCAAAAATATGTAACCATAATTCCTCTTCCACACCCCTCCCCCTTACACACTTCCACCTTTGCCAAAAACCAAACAACAGTACAAAAAAAAAAGTTTGGAAAATGTTGGCTAGATCGAAATGTCCCTCCTGATTTAGATACTTTCCCCTGAGCCGCGTCTCAAGAGTGGTGTCTCAGTGTCTGTTTTCTTCCTACACAACCCATGCACCTGGATCCCACTGTGGAGATTGCGGGTCCCCTGGAATGTCTGTTTCAGGGGGCCCAGCCCTGATTGCCAAGGCGCCCAGACTTTACCCCTTTGCCAGAACTGCATTTCAAAGCCATGAGTGCAGTTCTGGAGGGAGATCAAAGCTCTCTCAACTCAACTGTCATTAGAATATTTTCTTTATGCATCTCACTCGTTGGTGAGTGCCAACAACATATTTCCTAAATGCACTGGCCTGAGATGGCACAACTCTGTAATAATCTGAATGAGAGGGCTGTCAGGGCCTGTTTTATTGAGAGAGAAGCAAAAGGGAACCACATTCAAAATGCAAAACAACAACAGCAACAACAACAAATCCTTTAAATAAAATCATGGGAAAAAAGTGTGAGAGGGCCTGAGTTTTTTCACCTCTAGAAGCATAATACACTGGCCTTCCCGTTTCAATGGTACAGCTTATAGTGAGCCCAGGTCAAGACTGAGGACTCTCAATTTCTATTCCCATTCAAAGCAGGTCACTCTTCAGTGGACTTCCCCTATGCAGAAGTGATAGCTGAAGAGATCTTTAAGCAACATCATGCCAGAGTCATGCTTCCTGGGCTCTTGATGGGTGTGGCTGCTCACAGAGATGGTGCTGACCATGTGTAGATGCCCTCAACTGGAGGAGGGTTTGTGTGAGCTATACACCGGCCAAGAGTGGACCACTTTTAAGCTAGCTAGAGACTGGGAACAGTTATTTCAGGTTAGAATAAAAGGCAGCAGAGGGTGATTTTAAGAGAGAGACAGACTGGCATTCAAATCCTCCTTCTTCCACAAAGTGGCTCTGTGGTCTTGGACAATTGACCCTGTCACTTTGTATCTCAATTTCCTCACCTGTGAAATGGGAATTAGAAAATTCAACCCAGAAAGGGGGATATAAAAATTCAAGGAGGAAGGAATGCACAAGGAAATGCCTAGAAGAGTACTCAACTCACGAAAAACCCTCGAGATGCAAAATTCTCTTTCAAGCTAGTTGATGGATCAAGAGAAAACTGGCCTTAGCTCTGAATGCCTGTTGGGTTCCTGCTCCACCAGCCAACCCTGGTTCCCAACACTGGATCAATGTGTTTACCTTCTTCACAGGAGGTTGTCCTGTTTCTCCATCTCATAGAGCAAATTCTGTAACATTGCCCATTTCCAAATTCTGATTGTAGCTTGTCATTTCCAAGGAGGTTCTCAAGTCCATGAACCACTACTTAATTCTCAGAACACACCAGACCATTTGAAAATGATTATCAAATATAAAGATCAAAGCCACTCAAGGCAAGTCATTAAAGCAAGATAAACCTCAGAATGTTTATTGCATCCATATCCTTGTTCCAAATAACAAGCTTTCTCCAAGCTGTGACCAGTACAAAAACCTGAATTTTGTTCTTTATCCCAAGGGCCCTAACAATCTGGACTTGATCTTCCTGCTTAGTTGCATTGTCAAAAATGCCTAAATCTGCCTCTCCAGTCTATAAAAAGAGACACAGAAAGAAAATGCTGGGAGAGTTTATTAAATTCTTGGAATCTTGAATGATTAGTTTCCAAAATAACAGATTTTGTATGGAAGCTTGACACATAGAAAAGAAAAATGTAATAGCATCAATCAAAGACTAATTTAAAATTGATCATTCCTTTATTTATTGAATGAGTCATTCTTTCCTTACCTCCGTTTTTTCCTCCCTTTTTCCCTGCTTTCATTCTTTCTTTCCTTTCTTCCTTCCTAATTTCCTTCCTTTCCACATATCATTCATTCATTCTTTTCTGCTTTCATTCATCAACACTTATTGAGATTCTATCAAATACCATGCTTTAAGCTAGAAACTTTGCCTCTAGATAATGAAAAAAAGCACAATTTTCATTATCAATGTATTAGAAGTTTTATGAAGAAAGTGAGACGAACAAATGAATGATCACAACATAATATGATAATATTAATAACACTACCATTTGGAAAAGTTTACTACACACTGGAACTGTTGAAGTATTTTTGTATATTTTTTGAAGCTTTTCAAAAGCCCTAGAGTATCCCAAACTTATAAGTGATGGAACCAAGGATAAGAGGGCTGACACCACTTTTCCAAGGTCCCTCCACTTGGAAAGTGTCAGAGGTGGGACACAACCCCTAGTCTGTTTGATGCTACCGACCAGATCCTTAGCCATTAGTCTCTTACTTCCTCTTATCATATGTGTTACGATAGAGAGGGTGGGTGTTAAATATAATGAGAGCATGCAGCAATGACACCCAGCTGAAGGAGGGTCAGAAGCCACTGAGGTTTTCACATAAAGAATAAACCCTGGTTTGATACTGAACCAAGTGTGGGAAATAGAGAAAATGGCAGAAGCTCCAGAAAGCCCAGCAGCGTAAAAGCATGAGAAGAGACACTACAAGCCCTCACTTGCAAGTTTGAGGAACCTCACAAGATGAAGCTGGAGAGGACAGCAATGGTTACATCTGTGCTATAGTTTGGATATTGTCCCCTCCAAATATCACATTGAATCACCCCAATGTTGGGGGTGGGGCCTAGTGGGAGATGTTTGGGTCATGGGGGCGGATCCCTTAAGACTCTAGCATCTCCCCACTCTCTCTCTTGCTTATTCTCTTGCCATGTGATCTCTGCATATGCTGGCTCCTCTTCACCTTCCAAGCATGAAGGGAAGCAGTTCAAGTCCCTCACCAGAAGCAGACACTGGTGCCAGGCTTCTTGTACTGCCTGTAGAACCATGAGCTAGGTAAATCTCTTTCCTTTGTAAATTATTCAGTCTCAGGTATTCCTTTGAAGCAATACACAACAAACTAAGACAATGAGGAAGGGTCTTGTATACCAGGCAATGGAGAATTGAAAGTGTACTGGGAGTCCCAAGCAGACGACGGCAGATTATATGTAAGAGGATAAAATGATCTGGTTTACATTTTCCAGGGAGATTTCTGAAGGAATTTGGGAGATGGAGTAGAGGTGATGAAAGTGGAGAAGGAGGCATTTGCAGTGTCTCACAGCAACAGGAATGTATATAAGAAGTAGTGGTATTCGTACATGGGGAAAAATTTGATACTGAGTTAGGGTGGGAGTGAGGGAAGCTGAAATGTTGGTCTGGTTTCTGATTTTGTCTCCTGTAGTATTTTTCTTCTATCAGTCACAGACACTGCACATCAAAGCCCCCTTTATTGCTGTTCTAAATGCTAGACCCAGTAAGAGATTTATCTGCCAGCGGCATGTCCTTTGCTGAGTCTCCTGGAAGGCCAACCCATAGGAAAATCACTGACCTTCAGCTCCTTGTGGATTGGATCACGATGGGACCAAATAATGGGTGGGATGGAGAATCCTGGGAATTTGGTTCAGAGGAGAGGAGGTGCTGGTTCAGAGAGGCAGAGTGTGCCAGTGGTGAGGTTCTTAGACTTTTGGGATATTATTAGATTGATGCACAAGTAAACTGTGGTTTTCAATCTTACGTTTAAATGGCAAAAACCACAATTACTTCTGCACCAACCTAATAATAAACATTGCGATGGAAGTCAGCAGTGATGTGTAATTTTGATGGATAAATAAAGCATTCAAAAGGGGAAAAAAAACACTCCACCATGTATGAGGTCCCTCATATCATAAAATAAATGGTACTTGAGTAGTACTCCAAAAGAAAAAGTAATCTCAGAATAAAGAGCCCTATTTTACAATGCATGTGTTTTACTAGAAACTACACAGCTGCTATTTTTCTCATTTACCTTTTGTGAAATAATTTTAGAGATTGTTAGGACAGAAAGCAAAGTGTCAGAACACCTGGTTCCTGGCAAGCTCAGCTACACTCACTTGGTTAACATGAATCATCCTCTAGGACACAGCCTAAAAGCTACTCTGACCCCCTATGTCTGAGTCAGGTAGCCATTCTCTGTGTTCGCTCAGCACCTTGGACTTCTCCATAACAGCAATTATCCAGCTAGCTATTTATCTTGCTGCAGGAAATTCCAAAAGGGCTGAATTACAGGTGTCCTGTGCAATGTTCAATGTTGTACTTCTAGCATCTGGCACTGTGCTTGGCACATAGAAGGCAGTCACACACACTCATGCACAAACTATTGGATGAACAGTCACTTCCCTAAGATCTTCTCTTGGGGTACTCCAATCTCTGTTTTGACAGCCTCAGAAACTCAGAGTTCATTTATTTTCAGAGCAGCCATTAAGGCATGAGGAACCTCTTGCTAAGTAAGGAGGTGCAACAATTGAATTGTGATGCTGTGTTCAAAAGTAACACAATAGTAATGTAATTATCTTATGTCAGATGATCATTTTCGCAACTGAACTATAAAGTTCAAGGGCCCACAGCTCTCTTCCCGCTACTTCACTTCCTTCTTGGAGCATCAAAACCACAATTAATAAATAACACAACTGACCACATTGAGCAGAATATGCACAACTCATCGACAGCCCTGTGATTTGTCTTACGCTTAAAGAACAACTAAGCAAAGACAATCACATCTCCTTCATAAGCTGCAGCAGTCACAATGTTTTAGGAACAAAGGTTATTTCAGAAGACTGCATAGTTTGGCTCTAGATTTTAGCCATGTAGGCACATAACTGATGTGAAGGCTAACTAAAATATAGTAAGTTTAGAAAGGATAAATCAAGAATTATATAATCACCAATATGTGTTAAAATGGCAATGTCTAAATTTTAATCTGGACCATAGCCCCATACAAATCACTTAACCTTAGGCAAAAAACAAATTTATTTAAAACTAAAACAATACAGTCCGTACAGTACATGTAGGTCCCTCTGGATGACCTTGAATAAGTCTAGTAACTTCTACAAATTTGGGTCTCCTTTGGGGTTAAAGAGAGACAACTCTTAGAGAGTCATGTGATGATCAAGAAGTTCAAGTATAGAGAAATGATGCTAGAAAGCATGACATTATAAGTCAGGCTGTCAAAAGTAGAAATAAATTCAAATTGATTTTTGGAAAGAGGATGCCACATTTGGAGCCTGAGGGAAAATAAAATAGCAGACATGTAGACTGCCCCACTATGGGGTACCATCACAAGGCCACTGTTGGGACTTGAGAAATATGAGTAGGATTTTTTTTTCAGCTTGCCACAGAGCATAATTGTTCCTCATTACCACATTGAACACTTTGTACTCAAGTAGATACAGGGGCTGGTCAATCCTTTGAAGGCAAAGTCTGTCTCTTATATCCCTTGGTGTCTCCAGTGCCAGTGCATGGCTTTATTTCTACCTTTTAAACATTAAGCCCTTCCTCTGTACATTAGTTCTATTTTCCACTATCCTGGAAACAGGATTCCAATGTCTGATTTGAGAATATCTGTGCATGAACAAACCTCAAATCCTCCCACTTTACAGATGGAGAATTTGAAACGAGAGAAGAAAAGTGTCTTACTTCATCCTGGTCACTAAGTTCCTGGAAGAATCTAGTCACTTCCTTCCTCATGCTTGGCCAAACCACTGGCAAACTGTATTTTTCTACCATGGATCCTCATGGGAAAGAAACTAGCTTTACATCTCTCTTACTTCATGATTTTGTGGAGTTATAATCACCATTGCCCTCTGTGGCCATAAAAATAGTTCAGTAGTTAGAAGTGAAGTTCAAGGCTAAGAGCTGCAGTTGGCTGTCTCAACTCACACAAGTTTGGAATCAAACACATCAGAAGCTTGACGCGGAGACAGTGCTCCTCCACCCTTCACCACCAGGCCACTAAAACAACCTAGAACATGGAAAAGAAAAAGAAAGAGAAGAAAGGAGAAAGGAGGAAGACAGAAAATGCTCCTCTGAAAAATGGGGAAACACGAGCATATTCTAGTTATGCAAACAAACCCGTGAACAAAATGCACTGCTATCCACACACTAGTTTTGTGTTTTCAGAAAGTGAGAGTGGAGGTGTGGAGGTTCCCTCTCAGGAGGTGGAAAACTGCCCAGCAGTAGGTTTGAAGGAAGAAGCTGAGCTGTAACCAACTTAGGAAAATGTATTTCAGTAAAACAAAAGGTACTGCTGTCTGTCAGTTCAACCCTCTCTCGCACGCCCATCGGCTTTGTTTCCTAACCTGGAAGGGCATCTGACCAAGTGCAGAGGCTGTCATGAGTGGTCAGTGTCATCAGTGGATGCAGAAAGGAAATTGAGAGTGCTGAGCATGCCAAACCCAGGGTGGGAAAAAACCAACTGCCTCCTACTGAGGCCCTTAAAAGGGCACCAGTGCTGCCATCCATTCAGGCAGCTGGGCATGGAACAGGGAACACATTTGGGAAGGGGATGAGAGAAGGAGCACCTCAGATCCTGGCATGTTCCTGACTTCTCCCCACAAAAGAGTTCCAACTTTTGTCTGTAAACTTTGAGAATACAGAGTATGCTGGGGCAAGAGTCCCAGGCCAGGAGAGAGAGCGTTGGTTGGTGTAGTCCTGAGCATATTATGGGTACCCTCCTGGCTTCCTGGCTTCCAGTTCCTTCCCTACTCACTATTCAATGAACCCCAACTTGGAATCCAAGACATGCCTTTGCTTTTTTGCTTGAAATGCTTAAACTTAGTGTGGCATGCTGCTTATCTCTTGGGAAAATGAATACATTAGCATTCAGTTTATACAGGACTTTTGGAATTAAAAAAATATTTAAAAAAATGAAACCTGTGGGTGATAAAATAAAAGGGCTTTTGGTAGTACAGAGTGGTTGATTAGGTTACTTCTGTCTCTTACTCCCACACTGAGATTGTAGTGAGGGGGCTCAGGATTGAAAAGGGGCTAAGAATTTCGGGATATGTACAATAAGAAGCCAGAAGATCTATCAGAGGAGGGAAATTCCCAAACAACAGCAGCAATAACAACTGCTATTTTCAGACCTCACTATGTGCCAGGTGCTGTCCTAAAGGGTTGACTGTGTATTATTTCATCCAATCCTCTAAACCACCCAATGCAGTAGATTGTTACTTTCATCCCTGACTTTACAGAGGAGGTAACTGAGTCTTTGACAAAGGAAGAGACCTGTGCAAGGTTACAGAACTGTTAAATGACTTGACTGTAGTATGCTCTGTCTCCAAAACTTGTATTCTTATTTATTTGCTAGACTGTACTGATCTTCTACTGTTCCTCATAGGTCACTGTTTTGAGCTCCTTATTAACCTCATCTTTAGGGGTCTCGAGCAGTTCTTCTTTTAATTCAGTTCACCTCTCTATTCTGCTCTTAAGACCAAAGTGATATGTGTGCAAGGCTCACAGATGGAACTTGTGAGTAAAGGTGGACTTTGTTTGAAAGAAAAGCATGAGGAAAACCCAGACTGAATCAGAGAAAATCAAACCATATGTGCAAGTATGCCTGAATCTGTATGGCCTGTGTATAAACCCTCAAGCAGGCACGAGGGCTGGAGATGGTAGAAACATACAGTAACTTCACCAGTCTGGCATATCTCTCGTTATGATCCATCCCAACATTGCCTGGAATGGTGTTATACAGAAATATGTCCTTTAACAATGCCAGACATTTGGGTCATTTTAAAAATAAGCCAGTGTGTAAATTCAATAACTCAATGAGTTTGATAGAAGTTATAGGGTCTTTATTTAAAAATACCAATTCTGTGGCTAGTCCTTTTTAAAAAGTTAGTATTTCAAGAATGAAATAATCTTAGCAAATGCTCTCAATTTGTAAATGGCAGTTTCATCCAGGCCTGTTTTTATGAGCCTGTAGGAACACAGCCTCTGTAAAACAATGCTGACAGGCAGGAGATGGTGTCCACATGTGCACGCAAGAAGGGAGGAGACTTTTCTCCAGCACCTACTACGTGCCAGGTACTGTATCATACCAGGTGTCTCACACAGATGACTCCATTTGAGTGTCATGACATGCCACAGGATAGCTGTTATCACCCAATTATTACATATGAGAAACCAGTGACTCTTATTGAGCAATGTGCCAAGGTCAGACAGCTAGTGCAGAGCAGAGCCAAGATTCAAACCCTGGTCAGTCTCTAGCACGCATAATTTTTCCACCACACCAGACCTGACTCCTGTTATTGCTTTAATGAATATTAGTCACGTTAAGTAAACCCTGATATTCTGATTATAAAATTCCAAGCAATTTCTTTTACATGATTACTGGAAAAGAATGAACAAAGTTACTGAAAAAATAACAATGCTCCCTTTCATCTGCATGCTGGTTAACTCTTCCCAGAACTCTTTCTGGGATATTATTTTATGAGACCCTCATGGCAACTGTGTGATCCAGGCAGTCAGATACTATTATTCTCTCTACATAGATGTGGAATTGGAGGCTCAGAGAGATTAAGAGGCTTGCCTAAGATTGCATAGCTAACAAACTGCCCAGCCCAGGCTAGAATCTATTTCACCTGAATTCTTTCATTCTAACTCAGCCTGAGTCTTCAGTGTCTACAGTCTGAAGAAAAAACTGTGGTATCTACCTGCATGAAGCCCCAACAAGACTCACATCTTTCTTGCATCTTCTCAACATCTTTCCACTTCAATTTCTTTACCCCATTAACACTACATGTCTGGCCTGCCCACCAGTTCTTTTCTATTATTACAAAGCCTGCTCATGCTAGAAGCCTATTGCCGTCCCTTCTCCATCATTAAACCTTTCCTAACTTCTCCAAACCACAGTGATCCTGCCCTTTCTCAGAGCTCATGGGAGCCTTATAGGCTATGCGGCTTACAGGGAAATTAGTCATCTGCCCTCTTGCCTCCTCTGGAATGACTGTAACAAAATGTCATTAAACCACAGGATACAAGCACCTTGAAGACAGAGATTATATCTTGGACCCCTACAGCATTTATCACAGTTCTCTGTATACTAAGGTGTCTTTATAGAATATGGATGATGGGTAAGAACATAAACATACTAAATATACCCTTTCCAGGTTTTAAGCTGGTGTCTAAGGTGTCTATAGGAAGCAGTTGAAATAGCATGGGAGTAGGAAGTGAGATCCTGGGTCTCCATCGCAGCTCAGCCCCACTCTCACTGGGTGGTTTGCATCAGTGTCTGCCCTTCCTTGAGGGTTTAGTCTCCCCATCTGCAGCAAGAAAGTCTCCCCATCTGGACCAATCTACTGTTCCATTAAGCTCTGAGAGTCCCTCATTCAGATTGAAAAGGAAGGGGAAAGTAGGAAGTTTATGCTCCATGAGATCAAATCAGAAATTAAGTAGGAAACCCCACCCAGAGAGGACAAATCAGTCAGCAGGCCCTGATTAGAGCAGGGGAAGAGGCTGATGGGGGCTATAGCTGCCAGCAGAGTGGTCAGGGGTGACCTCAAGACTTACCGCAGCCTCTTTTGTGAGACTTCCAACAACACTAACTGGAGTCCAAAAGCAACAAGCACAAAACCTGGCCTCAGGAGATTGCCCTTGTTACATTAAATAACAGTAATAATAATAATAATAAGAAGAAGAAGACAAAGGAAATAATTCCCAAATTATAATAAAGAGAAGACAAAGGAAATGTTTCCTTATGAGACAACAGTGTGTAGGGAAAGTGTCTTTTTTTCCCACCCATCCCATTTTGTATGAGTAGATATTCATGAACAAAGGTGAGTTCACTTGAGGGTGCCAGGGCGTATGGTTTGGAAGGGTCCAAACAGGAACTTGGTTGTTTTGTTGCAATATCCTCTCTCATGAGGTAGCTACAGTCTTCAGTGTCAAATGCCCCTGGATTTCCTGACACTGAAACTTTTTATTAATATCCAGGTTTTCCATTTCATTTATAAAAGGGTGTGTGAAGTGCATTCTACCTGCATGTAGACATCTCTAATGGCTGCAAATGAAGTCCTGCCTCCCTGGCTATTCTCTACCACTGTAGAGAATGGCCACAGTTCACCTGGAGTGTCTTTTTTCTAACTGGCTAGTGTCACAGCAAGGCATTTACTGCTCACACAGACTGCTCCTCCCGGCTGGTACTGTAGACCCTTCCTTCACACCAGTGATTGCAGTGGGGTGTTTACTTCTCCGTCTTACCCATTAGGTGGTAAGCTCTGGGAGGGCAGTGATTGGGCTGGCACAGATATAGCATTCAACAAATATTTATTGCGAGAAGAAAAGGACAGAAGGAAGGGAAGGTGGGAAGAATGTAGGGAGAAAGGAACAGAGGATTAAGCCTAACATTAAAGTTTTCCATGAGATAAACTGAACTTTTCTCTGCTCATGGTCTAGATCTCAGCCATAATAACCCCTTAAACTCCATGCTCTCTTCTATACACCACTCCTCACCCTCTCCACTGCCTGGCTTATGCCCTACCCTCTTCATGGGCTGGCTGTCTCTATGCTCCGGACATCTCTGCTTGCTCATGCAGATCAACTCCTCACCCTGCTCTGTGCCCTTGGGAGGCTGGCTACCTATGGCTTGCATCAACAGGTTCCTTTGTTTTGTGACTTCAGTTGGATTCATCAAATGGGAAGCAATGGCAGGAGACTGGCAGGCAGAAAGAATGATAACATGGAATTTACTCTCCTGGTTCCCTTCTGGTCAGGTGGCTGTAGGCTGGCTGCTTCCCTTGCTGAGAGCCACAGCTGCTGCCAGGAAACCCTCTCCACACAGCCCCTCTCTCTGGGTCCCATAACCACTTTCTCCTCTTGCCCCTACAGGCCAAGGGGGTAAATGGCTCTCCATGGCTGTCCGCCCTAGAGTATAGTGTGAGGCCTTGTTGGTTATCCTTAATCCCGCCTACAACATTGTAAATAGCTTCTCCTTGAAAATAGCCCCTCCTTCAACTCTCCTTAATTATTCTGTTTGAATGTGCCATCTGTTTCCTGCTAGGACCCTGACTGATGCAGTCTGCATCTTTACCTCTCAGCAGGCTGCCTATTCTCAAATGCCTACTCAAATCATGCCTCCTCCAGCTGATTTGCCTTGTTTTCCTAGTCAAATAAATCTCTGCTTTTTAGGTCTCCTGTCCTACTGTGTGCCACTAAATTTACAAATTAGAGTTTCTTATGTTTCTATATGACTTTCCCACAAAAGTGGAAGCCCCTCAATGGTGAGGAACATGTCCAACTCATTGCAACACTCCCAGTGAAGAGCAGAATGGCTGGTGGGATAGACATGTCCAATAAATGCCTGTTAAAGAGAAGAGAAACAGTCAATATTTGGTTTTCTGATATGATATGGAATAAGGTATTACTGTGCAGTGCTCAACCCCAAGACCACAAGGCCACTTTCTCCACGAGAACTGTAAACCTAGCTATGGCCTCATTATCCATGGCTATCAGTACTGACTTGCATGCCTCTGATGAAGGGGAGCTCACTCACCCACACACAAAGCCCTCCCCCAAAAGAACTATTTTGACTGGAGATGATATCGTCTATTACTCAGCTCAAAGCTGCCTCCTGTAATTGCAACACTCTAGTCCCAGCCATGGCCTAGAAACCATATAGAAAAATTCTGTGACTTTCCCACAGGATAGGCCTTCAGAGCTTGAGGTGTTTGTGTCATGACCAAGTAATCATGACCCTCTCTCCCTCCCTATCTCCCTCCTTCCCTCACTCCCTCCCTTTTTTGTTTAAATTCACAAAGCAAAAATTTATCTGCAACCTTCTACAGGTTTCTGTCTGCACACAGGAGAGCTGATTCGGCCAGAACCCAGAAAACCCCAGCCTCATCAAGAGATGACACGTGGCCTGGTGGGCCTCACCCAGGGCACACAGCTTTCCCAGCCAGCAAACAAACAAGCCTTGGTCAAAGCGGTCACAGCTGGCACATGGTCGCTCACAGACACTCTGGGCATGCATTCCCGTGACTTAGAAAAGAGGAGGCCTTTGGAACCTGCCAGTGTTGTCTGCTGATTATGAGGTATCTGGAACCTGGGCCCCTCAGCAACAGCATGGTGCTCTGCAAAGGTCAGCTGCTCTTCATCCTGTCTCAATGATACACAGTTTTTTTTCCCCAAAACTTTAGTAGCGCCACTCTCCCTATCACCTGTCTCTTCATTCTGCTTCTTATTGTTCCTTAGATTAAAAAATACCCTTCTTCCATGGGAGGTTTGAACCTAGTCGTCCTGAGTTTGAATCCAAGCTATCCATTTATTAGCAGAGTGAGCTTAGGTAAGTCCCTTCATCTTTCTGAATCTTGAATTTTCAAAGCAAAACAGGGCTAAGGGTAACCACCTTCCTGGCACTTGGCAGGTGCTGCATAAACATTTGTTGCATGAATGAATGAGTGAATGAATGAGCAAATAAATGGATGTGCAAATGAATGGATGACATCCAATTATATCCATTCTACCCCACACCCATTCTGACCAGGCACAGAGGTACCTCTTGGGAGTCTAGTTTAGTGGAGCACACTGATCACAGACTTGCACTTGTGATTTAGCCTAATGATTTTCTTGACCCATGAACTTAGCTAAGTCACTGCACTCTCTAAATTTCCTCTATTTCCCATCAGTCAAATGTGAATGTTAACCTCTGTGTTGATTCCCCTGCCAAGTTCTGGAAAGGCCCAAGTTAAAGCAGAGATGACAATGCACTGTGATCTGGAAGAGACTGGTCACACACCAAGGCTTCTCTTCACATGGACTGCTCATGTCTTGGAGCCAAGGTGAGAGTCCAGGGGCCCTCCTGGTGCCAGGAAGCTGAGCTGAGGTGCTTTCTGACTTGCTGCCAGGCAGGGCATTCTCCTGCCAGCATCCTCATTCTTTTGCACGTAGGTATTTTGTTCATGCACAGGAGGCCCTTGCTCTTTTGAGAGAGACATAAAGAGAAGAGTCAGCAGAAAACCTGCAGAGGTCGGCAAATGTGCTCGAGCCATCAGCAAGTCCAGGGTCCTGTGTGTTGGACAGAATAGAAAAGTTCAGTGTGAATCTGGGAAAAACAAGAAAGTGGATATTGATGGTCTCTCCGGCTTGAATCTCGTTCCTCCAGGTCCCACATTTAATACAGGTTACTCTTGAGTTCACCTCTGGGTTCTACTTTGGGATTACTGGTTATAGTTGATAGCAATGGCAGAGGCTAAGTGAGGCATTAGATCAAAGGACCCCTTTTCTGTCCTTTTTTTTAGCAGTAGATGAGAAATTCCCTCTGCCTGGAGTGTCCTCCCTTCTTCCTCCACCCAATCTCTGATGTCAAAAATATACCTATTCTTTTTTCAGGTAAATTTTATTGTGTATATTTAAGGTAGACATGATGTTATGGGAAACATAGAGATAGTAAACAGTTTACTATAGTGAAATAAATTAACATATCCATTATCTTAAGTCACCCATTTTCTTTTGGTTTTGTACCAAAAGTACTTAAAATCTGGTTATTTAGCATGAATCCCAAATACAGTTCAACCTTACTTCCTATAGTCCTCATGCTGTACATTAGTCCTCTAGATTTGTTCTATTATACCGATTGTTTTGATCTTGTTGTTCATTAGATCTCTAGATTTGTCTAACATTCTTCAAATTAGAGCTATTCTTGAAGATCTTGCTCAAATGTCACCTCTCTCAAGAAGGCTTCCCTGATATAGTCAAGCTGAAAGTCAACTTTTTCTCTTTGATCATCTAGGGCAGTCCCTAAACACAGCACATTACCTTTCATTAGACAAGTAATGATAAACATACTATTGAGAATTAATGATGTGCTACAAGAGAGTGTACTTTATATGTCTCCTCTCTATCAATCCTCAGAGCAACTTGACAAAACAGGTACCATTATTTCCCCCATTTTATAGACGAAGAAACAGCTTCTAAGAAGTTACAAAATAAGGAAGTCACAGACAGCTGAGACCATGGGGCCAGGTTGTCTAGCCCCATGTGACTTCATCTCTTTGAGCCTGTCCACCAGAACTTTCTGTGATGATTAAAGTGTTTCATATTGCTTTGTCAGTATGGTAGCCACTAGTCCCCTGTGGCTAGAGTACTTGAAATGTGGCTAATGCAACTCAGGAATTGGATTTTGAGTTTTATTTAACTTCGACTGACTTAAATTTAAGTAGGCACATGTTGCTAGGAACTACCATATTGGACTCTGCAACTCTCACCCACTCTATGTCATGCAATACAACAGCTATTTGTACTCAGTTCATATCACTCAATTTGAACTCCGGGCTCTTAGAAAAAACAGGGCTCTCAGGCTTCCTACAGAAATAGGTACTGAGTGCTCATGGTAGGCACTCAGTACCTATTTCTGTAATAAACTGTTTGCCTATGGTCTCCACGATGACCTGAGTAAAAGAGTTGCCTCAATCATGAAGCTGCTGGTTGAACCAGAAAAATCCCCATATTACTCATGGGCCTCAGGTGCCTTATCTATAATATGGAGGACATCAAGTTCAACTTTCAACAGGGCATCTTTAGCCCGGTAAGGTCTTACCTGTGTGGAGAGTCGGGGTCAAAGCAAGTCTGAGTGACATCGGTGATTTTAGGGTCACAGCACTCTCCACCATCAAAGTTGAACCGTTCATAGTTGCAGTCCATGTCACACACCCCGTTCTGTTGCTTCTTCACGAAGGCGGGGTGGCGCAGGTGACGGCAATCCCCGCCGTCATGGCCGGTCAGCGTGTGGTTGCACTCGGGGTCACAGTTCTCATCCCCAATCTTGCTGATGTCACAGTTGGCCAGGATGAGGCGGCGGCGAAGGGAGGAGTTGCTCACCTCCAGCACCTTCAGCTCCCAGGAGATGTTGTAGTGCTTGAAGGCCTCAGCCAGCTGCTGGTGCTGGAAGTCCACCTGCTCACGGGTCACCATCGGGTTCTTATGATCATCTTCATAGAGGTTGACCACGCGGTAGCGCACCACCTTGGGCTGGCGGAAACTCGGGAGCTGATTGTAGCTGGCGATGACCTCTGTGTTGTCACACAACGTCTGTCCGCACAGAGGAGGCTCCAAACTTGTGTCCAGCAGAAAGCCGTGGGCATTGCTGAATTCCACTTTGGGGCTGCTGCCATCCTTCATGGGGGACCAGGCATGCTTCACATTGTCCCAGTTCTCCTGGAGGAGGAGTTGAGGTAGAGCAGTGTGGGTGCCATGGGTTTCCATGTCAGACAGTATCTCCCGCTGAGTCCTGGCCACCTTCCACAGACTGAAGTGCTCGATGTAGCCCCGGTAGTTGTGATTCAGGGCACTGCCCCCTAACATGAGCACTTTGCACTTCTGGGTCAGTGGGCTGAATATGCCACCCACTTGCTCCCCAGAGGTGGCCACCTGCGCACCATTTACATAGAGCTTCATGAACCGCCCATCATAGGTGGCAGCTAGATATACCCACTGGCCTGGGAGGTAGCTGCGGTGGGCATTGATGGTGGTCACTTGCCGAGCCCGGTCTGTCTTCAAGGAGAAAAAGTAGCGTGGGTCTCTGTTGCCTTGGTCACTGATGGTGTGAATGCCCACGACCCATCCTCGGTCACGTGAGGTATAAGAACATTTGTCATACAGCCCTATGTGGCCCCAAAAGAGAAAGATTAATAAATAAAGGATGGAAAAGGAAGGGGGGTTAATTTATTTTTCTCTTATAAAATTTGTATCAGGTTATCCTAGACTCATCACTTTCCAACTGCTCTGTGGGATCCTAGCAGTGCCTCTGGGACCACCTCGAGGGCAAGGCAAGGGCTGGAGGAGCTGAGAGAGTGAATAAGTTGGGTTTGGGGCATTCTCATCACAACTTTAACCTGCGAAGTGTAACTTTTATTAGTTTTGAATATGAAGCATACAAGAAAGATTTTTGTTTAAAGAAAGGGTACTTCACCTAATGAAAATGCAACAACAACAGCAATAATAATAAAAATCTGAAAACCATTTTCCAAAGCTGTTGGATGGGGAAGAGGACTTCGTAATTAAGAGGGTGTTTTAAGTGTAAGATAATATACACGGTGAAAGGAGAAACAGAGGGAGATGATAATGAACAGAAGATGCTCATTTAGAAGGGAGGTCCCTACAACAGTTACCAGAACTTTGAGTGCACATCTGCCATTAGCAGTCATTAAATGATCAATGGCATTAAATTGTCAGGAAAGTTGGGGTATAAAAGTGAGGGTCAGGAGCTGAAAAGCTGGAACTTCATTCTCTAACAGGAATCTTGCCATTTATCCCCAAAGAAAGAAAACACACTTCAGAGCTAAACTAGAAAGGTTTTCAAAGATCACCACTACCAAACCGTTTGTTTGACAGGTGAGAGAGCTGAGCCCCAGAGAATAGAAGGCATTTGTCAAGTCACAGAGTCATTGACAGTATATATATATATATATATATTTAATAATAATGAGCAAAATCTCCTAAGCCTCTATGGCAGGCCAGACATTATGCTAAGGTCTGTATATGCATTAACTTAATCCATGTAATATCCCTAAGGTGGTGACATTAAGTTTCTCATTTAACTGATGAGAATATGGAAAGGAGATGGAGAGACAGGTTGAAGGTCAACTGCTTGGTAAGTGGATCCTAGATCCATCAGACCCTTAGATTCACCATCCTAGGCACTAATTTTATAGCAACTCTCCCTGCCTCACCAAAGTCATCAGGCATCTGGGCTATGCCACCTACCTGGAGCATGTCACACATTTGAGTTTGATATTTGAGGAAGTTCCAAGCCAAGCATCTCTATAGTTACTCTGGGAACCCCAGGAAGTAGGTTAGCGGATTCTCTCTGGATCAAATTATCTTTATGCTCACCAACCCCCATTTCCTAGCCTTTCTGGAATATACCCAGTGTCCTTGGCACAGACAAAGCTGTTGGATGGGGAAGAGGACTTTCTAATTAAGAGTGTATTTTAAGTGTCAGATGATGTATGAGGCCAGGTGGGAGAAGAAAGAGAGGGAGAGGAGAGTGAATAAAAGATGTTCATTTAGAAGGACAGTGACCGCTCTCAGCTGGAGAATTGTTGTGGTCACCATAACTCTGGGAGTTCACCTGCCATTAGTGCTCATCAAATGAGCATGGAGAGCTTCCAGCAAAATCAATAGAGGAGGCCCACACACTCTTCACTCCTTTGTGGGCAGTGGGAGCTTAGAATTGGTGTAAATCTCTTTGTTAGCAGCTGACATGGCCAGCAGTCTTGGCCCAGCATCTATGCCAATCTACACCTCTCCTCCCACTTCCTGCTCAACCATCTTTCAGGAAATGGCCAGAGTCTCCTTATAAAGTCATCCTGCTCTTACCATCAGGACAACCTTAATGAAGCACCAAGTGCCTCCTCTGATGTCCTCTGTGTCCTGATCCTCTATCTGGTAAAGGAGGGGGTTAAGTGAGGTTCTGTGTCACATACTAGGTCCAAGTCTGATTTTCTTTATTCTAGACTTCCCAATGACTAACATGCAAGGTACCTCTTTCAAGAAGTTCTTCCTGACTGCCCTGTGAATAGTGATTATTCTCTTCTTTGAACTCTTTTTACTTTTAGGAAACTCGACATGTGCTCTTCGGTTTTGGCAGTGTCTGTGTTCTCACCATTATCCCCTCTCTGCTAAACTGTATTCTTCTCGAGAGCAATGGTTATGTCTGTGTCATTCCAGTAACCTGTCCAGCACCTTGCTACAGCAGGCATGGGAATGATTCTACATAGAGCAGGAGATGCGAAAGGGTAGGGATTTTAAGGACAAACAGAATCAAGGGCATTAACTTATGTCTCTACAACTAAAGTACAGGGAGAATCAGAGAATAAAATCTATTATTGGTAAAGTAGAAAGATCAGGATCTTTGGACTCACGGTAATTTACTTTGAATCTTGACAACAGCAGTTACTAGTTGTACAAATGGGGCAAAATTGCTTCACCTCTAAGCCTTAATTCCTTCATCTGTATCTCTAAATATATTGTCATAAAAGACATAGTGAATATTACATCCTCCGCATACAACGGCTGTCCATATGAGAGTTCATTGTTAAGATGCTGAAGGGTTCAGGGGCAATGTAGAGGATGAAAAGGAGTGAGGAAATGACAGCAAACAAAATACAAAGGCCAGAAAGAGAGGGTACCCTGAAGGCATTTTGCCCGATATATCAAGAAGGAAGGCTCAAAAAAGCCCCGGTCCTCCTCAAACCCACTGGCAAACCCTTCTTAGAAATCATAGATTCCGTCAGCTTAGATGATATCATGAGACTACATATTAAAAGCTGCCTCCCCACTGACTCCTTCAAAAGCCTAAGATCCAACTCCAGATTTGAAGTGAGTTGCCCCAGATCTATCTGTTGCTGCCCATTATGGGAACCAGTGAGAGCAGAGGTTCCTGAAGCCATGACATTCATGCTCTTTCCCACCTCTTAGCTCACCTTCTGTCTCTCCCAGCTAACCCTATCACTCATGAAAAGAAAATGAATGACCTTCTAACGAGAAAATTAAAATCTAAAACAAGATCCTTTTTCCCTCTCCTTCTCTGTCTCTCTCTCTGCAGGTTTTTATTTTGTCAGGGGCTCCCAGTCCCTGGTTTTCCTGTTGCCTTTGGAAGGCAGCTAGCCTAGTTAGCAAGGTAAAATGTTTACACATCTGTAGGGTGCTCTCAGTTCAGAACCTTGCCGGGGCTTGGGACCCAGGCTCAGGCCACCTCTGTTTGCAATTGAGAGAAGGGGGAAGAAGTGAGAAAAGGCAGATTCCGCCAAAGAGCTAAGAAATAAGGGGTGGCTTAGCCATGGGAGGCAGAGAGGAAGGGCAAAGAGAGGGTTTTCAGTGGAACCAAAAAGAAACACATTAAGGGAAATGAGAACCTTGAAGCAGCAGATTCACAAGTTCAGAGGGAAATATTTACCTGGAGTATAAGTAGTGAAAGAAAATCACGGAGCTTCCATAAGGTTGGGGGAGTATAGTGGCAATGGGGTTTTATTTCTATATGAAAATAACTTAATCAACAGTAGTCTTATTTTAGGGTCTGAAAGGGAAGCATCCCTGTATCACCAGCTCAGAACCAGAAGTTTGGCACCAGAGATCAGGCTTGACTTGCCAGGTAACCTTGCCTGGGACAAGTCATACCACCTCCTCTATGCTGCTGAACCTAATTTCCCTTCTCTGTAAAAGAAGGGGTCAGGATAAAAATGATCTCTTGCTAGAATTTAAGAGCTCTTTTGTTCTCTGTTAGAATGGTTCCTTGTAAGGAGAAGGTGCTCAAAAATATGTGTTGATTTGAATTAGATGCCTTATGTCATTCCCAACTCTTGCATGCTTAGGTTCTGTCTCCCCTGAGGATCTCTATACAGGACACAGAATGCTCTTCTCTGGAGGACACAAAAGAACGCCCACATTTCCACACTGCCCTTCCTCACAGTTCTCCATGAAGATATAGGCATAGTACAAAAAAAATGGTGCAAATGTGTCTGAAGTCAGCACCATGTGTGTGGGACTAGAGGATGATCCCAGGGCATATAGTCCCATGTGGCAAGATGGAAGGCCACATGCAATTTTGCACACAATCTACATATAATTAGCATATGTCTGTCTCAATGCGATAAGCACATAGAATTAGACAATGAAAGTGTGCAAGAGTCCCTCTACAGAAGTGTGTCTGGGCACACTGCACACAGGGAGAGGCTGAGGTGCAGCAGGAAAGGAGCCTGCCCTGGTCCTCCTGTGAAGGTACTATCGCTGGAACCCTGGCCAGCTGATCTTTCTAATGCACCCCATCTTCCTGCAGCTAGGCTGGATGTGAAAAGGGTTCCACAGGCCCCCAGAAACTTGATGTCTCTTTTTTTTCATTGCCTCTTTTTCTTCTCATCTATGCATTCAATTTCATCCCAGAAAGGAATAACATTCACAAAAGAAAAAAGCTCAAAGGCATGGAAAGAGTCTCTCAGAACCTTGGCTAAGGCTGTACAGAGTGTGGGAGAATACTCTGGGCATTAGGGGTATTCTCTAAAGATCATCACGGTAGATATTACCCCAAGGCAAGTCTGTCTGATGACCCCATGCCCCTCAGGCATATCTTCCTCCTGTATATTCCTCATACTCCTCCCCATTCGAAAACTACCTCATCACCGAGTAATTACTCATTCAAGATCTGTGCTTCCCACATATGTGGCTGTTTGCTTCATTTATAAATGCCCAACATCCAACCTGAAGTCTGGTATGTTGTAAGTGCGCTGTAGAGTTTGTTATTGAAAGTTAAAAATAAATAAAGAAAGGGGGGATACTTCCCTATTTCTGCCTTCTCTATAAGAGTATCTTACTCTTTATTGAGAACTTACTATCGTTTACTCTATGTTAATTATCTTGCCTAATCTTCACAACAAATCAATCAGCATTGTTCCCTCTTCAGGGTAGACTGATGCTCAGGATAGGGAAATGGTTGCCTAAAGCAACACAGTTCAGAATCCAGGTCTATAGAATTCCCACACCCAGGCTCTTAGTCATGGTCACCACATTAAGTGCCAAAGGCCAAATGTTTTGTTGTAGGCTGTTTAAAGGTATGGCCCCCTCTGGAAAGATTTCTGTAAGTTCTGCAGCACCCACACAAGCAAGGTGAATTGAATTGAAAGCCAGGAGGCTGCTGTCTTTATCGTTCTACTGTATGGACCTAAACAATTAACTAAGAATCGATGGTTCTTTATTACTAAATAGTAATCTATTCCACTGGGCTCACCCCACTTCACTAGAATCCAAAGTTTGTCCAGGCATAGTTGTCCATCTGGAGTTCCTCCTTGAGCTTGTCCTTCGGCATCTGGACTTCCGTTACCGGCCTACCTGCCTGATGGTTTCTGACTCAGGTTTCCTCTAACTTCCAAGGTCTATATTGATTTTTCTTCCCACACTCTTGGCTGCCTCTCATTTTCTTTTTCATTGTGTTGGACTAAATTGTGTTCCACCAAACTTCATATGTTAAAGATGTAACCCCCAGTACCTTGGAATTTAACTGTATTTGGAGATACAGTCTTTTAAAAGGTAATTAAATTAAAGTGAGGTGATAAGGCAGATCCTAATCCAATTTGACTGGTGTTCTTATAAGAGGAGAAAATTAGGACACAAGTAATACAGAGAAAAGACTATGTGAAGATACAAGGAAAAGACAACCATCTACAAACCAGTGAGAGAGAGAAAAAAAGAAAGAGAGAGAGAGAGAGAGGTCTTGGAAGAAACAAACCCGGCTGACACCTTGATCTTGGACTTTTGATCTCCAGAATTTTAAGAAAATAAATTTCTGTTGTTTAAGCCCATCAGGTTGGGGTCCTTTGTTATGACTGCCCTAGAAAACCATCGTTCAACCAGTTTTCTAAGCTCTCCCACTGAAATTTTTCTAAAATCTATCTTATCTCCTAATATCTGTTCCCAGTTCAGAATTTTTCTCTTGTTACAATGCAATGTCTCAATTTACTCAATGGGTGTTTTGAGTAGAGCAAGGTGTATTAGAAAGATAGCAAAATTGGTGGTGTGTTCATCACATACAGGAAACATTCCTCACTGGGGAGTGGGGTTTCTGTGTTTCTGAATCACCTGCTGTGTGTTGGGCATGTGGGCAGCAACTTCCCTCTCAAGGTGTCTCCTAGAATCCTCACAATAATCTGCTACAATAGGTACTATTTACAGATCAGAAAACTGGAGAGTCAGAGAGGCGAGGTCCCCTGCCTAAGGTCCCACAGCACTAAGGGGTAGGAAAAACTGGAATTTGAGTCTCCTAATTTCAAATTCGAAAGCTCCCCCACAGTTGAGGGGGACTCTAGCTATGCTTTCTTCCTGTGGTCTTGCCTAGGATGTTTTCCTGGGAAGCTTTAAGTCAACATAAAATTATCTCTGATAACATTTGACTTTCTGCCATCACAGTCTGGGGGCAGGGAGGAGGGGCTGAGATAATTAGCAAAGGATGGCAATTTATATGCAATTCGTGTTTTTGTTTGTTTTCTGTCATTGGGAGAGCAGATATAGAAGGAGAAAAACTCTACCAGGACATTTCTGCTGTGAAAAAGTGGTATTTTAAAATAAATAATGATAATAATAACAAACACTTTCTGAAAGCCTCTATGTAGTCGTCTCTTTACTAAACACAGACTAAGTGGGATTTATTAGTATTCTTTTGACAGATAAGGAAACTGAGATGTAGAGAGGTTAATTGATTTTCCCTCCAAGGATTCAGCGAGGGATTGGGAGAATCACGATTCTAACTCTCATCGCTCTCACTCCAGAGCCAAAGCTCCCCACCAAGATGCTTTCCATGATGGATTGGTGTTCTCAATCCACCATGAAGGCTGTAATGTCCAGGTCTGCCATGCTGTGCTGTGGTCTCTGGGTGAGTAGCTCCCCACTCTGGGCTTCCTCACTTCCTTTCCTTAGGATATGAGAGTGTTAGACCCGGCCACAGAGGTCCCTTCCATATACATTCTGTGATTCCAAGATCCCAGTGACTCCAGGTATCCCAGCCTTGGTCCCCCTGTGGGAGACATAAGGTCATTGCGGGGCAGGGTAAAAGGCAGTTTCAGACCCTTCAATTAAAGGATGCCCACTAGCTGTGGGACATCTGCCAGGAGAATACAAGAAGAGGTGAGAGGATGAGGGGATGAAAGGGGGAATTTAGGTCAACAATCTGGTTTCTTTCATGAGGCTAAAAAAATTAAAAGCTAAAGGTTGGAACTGGTCCCTTTTTTGTTTTATTTTGTTTTGCTTTCCCTTCCATGATTTAATCGCTAGTATCAAAGCCACAGAGGAATGCTTGAGAGAGCAATCCTATGGAAAGCTTTTATCTGTCCAGAGGAGAGTGATTAAAACAGACAGATTTGGGTTAAGTATACCCATGGTCCCTGCACTTGGTTCAGTCGGGGGGAGACCCACCAAAATGACCTGGAGGACTCAGCACCATCAGGCATTCAGAGGAAGGCTGGGATGTCACTGAGGAGGGTACCTGGGGGACTGCTCCTCAGCATCCTCATCCCTCTGGATCCACCCTGGGTCAAAAGATTTGCCTTAGGCTCAGAGGAAGGAGGAGGCTTAAAGGGAGACATACAGGACTGGAGGATTATACCAAGTTATACTGGGTTCTGGACATCTCTGTGTCTTATACAACAGAGGCAGGAGCATTGAAAGTAACCACATGGAACAATTCTCAAGGTCAGGTTAGCTCAGGTGTTTCCCATGTGTTGGCCACGCAAGTGTAGGAGGAGGACAAGACTGCCCTTCTCAGGATGGCATGGAGCAGTAGACTGAGCACCCTCGATGGCACCTGTCTCTGCTCTCCTGCCTGTATTCTTTTTCCTTGCCGGGAACTGTTACCTGAAAGTACCTTGACTACATGGGTCTGCTCACCCTTTTTACTAGCTGTGTGACATCAGGCAAGTTAATTTACCTCTCTGAACCTCAGTTTTCCCACATGTACACTAGGATGAAGAATCTTATTCTGTACACTTCACAGATGTCTTCTGAGAGAGAAAAGAGATAAATGTATGCATATTTCCTTATAAACTATTTAAGGCCATCCAGATGTGAGGCAAGCTTGAGAATAGTATGCCTGAGGGTTCCTGAAACCCATAAGTTTTAATAATACACAGACTTATGTGATGCATTTGTGACAGCAAACTGCTCTTGAGGGCTCAAGGTGCACCAGTAATTCCCTTTGGCTCTTGTGTCTCCAGTCTTCCTCCTTTGCTCATGTGTAAGCAGTCTGCATGGACATAGAAAGGTTGGGGGATTACAGGCCAGTAAATCTGAGTTCAAATGCTGGCTTTGCCATTTACTAGCTATGGATGGGAAAGTCAGGGCACCTTTCCCAGTATTAGTCTCCCCATCTGTAAAATGGACATGATACATCTTCCTCTGACAGTTGTAGTGGGGGAACTAATGAGAATACAAATGTGACAGCACTTGGCACATGGCCACTGGCAACAAAACAAGTGTTACAACACATGGACAGTGGCATGAGGCTGATCTGTGTATCTCAGCTCTGCTCCCTGTTAGCTGTGTAGCCTTGGGCAAAATCTCTATCTCCTTGATAGTTTCCTCATATGTAAACTGACAATAACAAGCACTTAATAAATAGTGCCATTTCCACGATTTAGTAAGAGAATCCAAATATTCATTTGCATAGAAAGGGATCATTGTAGCTACACTTTTCAAAAATGTATATTAATAATAAATATCTTTCCGGCCAGGCAAGATGGCTCACGCCTGTAATCCCTGCACTTTGGGAGGCTGAGCTGGGCGGATCACCTGAGGTCAGGAGTTCAAGACCAGCCTGGCCAACATGATGAAACCCTGTCTTTACTAAAAATACAAAAAATTAGCCAGGCATGGTATTGCATGCCTGTAATCCCAGCTACTCAGGAGGCTAAGGCAGGAGAATCGCTTGAACCTGGGAGGCATAGGTTGCAGTGAGCCGAGATCGCGCCACTGCATTCCGGCCTGGGCAACGAGAGCGAAACTCCGTCTCAAACAAAGAAACAAACAAACAAAAAATAATAAATATCTTTCCTTCTTTTTCAGAATTGGGATTATTTCCCCCCTTTTTGTGCTGTTAAATACACACATAAAGTTTTCTTTCTGACACTGTTCTCTGAAATGAAGATGCATGTTTATTCCTCTCTTTTTTCACACATTATTGATGAAATCAGTGCATCTAAAATTGGTGCACATCAGCGTAAGAAAGGAAGTGGAGAAGGACAAGAAAAAAAGACCAAGAAGAAAGAAGTGGCGGGGGATGGGGTCAACGAAGTACAGTATAGTTTTGTTCATCCTTGAAAGTTGCACAGCACAAACCAGATCCTGGTGGACTGAGCAGGGCTGATGTTGGGGCTGTCTTGGAAGAGAGATCTTTCCTTCGGTCATTTCAATGACTTGAGAATCTACAAGCTCCTCTCTCCACTCACTCATCAAGCCTTGGAGACAATGATACCACTTGCCAGAAAATGGTCAAGGGTCAGTTCATCCTGCTGTCATATCCTGCATGGCAGCCCCAAGACTGACCCTTCACCATTCATTGAATTAGGCAGAGTCAGGGCTGGAAGTTCTCTTACTGGTTATTTAATCATCCCCTTTCACAACTAACCTCATACTTGAATCACCTGGACAATATTTTAACACATGACTGACTGCTCATATTTCCAGGCCAGCACAATGATTGGCAAGTAGAAAGCACCAATTAAGTTGACAAAATGTTTATATGTATGCATGCATTTAAGGGGAAATAAAGAAATGCATGTGAGGGTGTTTGCATGAGTGAAAGCACAGTGGACAGTCTGGTGGTGAAGAGCACAATATGGGAGTGAATACAGCTGTTTTAAGTTTTGGCTCTGTGATGACCTTGAAGCAGCTCTGGTTGGAAGGATGTAATAAGACACTGTTCATAGAACACTTATCAAAGTGCCTGGTGTACAATAAGCATCCAAGAAATGGGCATCATGAAGGATGTATGTGAGGAAAGAAAAAACAAATGCACGTGACAAGTATCAGAGAAATGAGACAGAATTGAAGAAGGAGAGAACTGTTTCTAATAAGCTCAGAAACATATTTTACATGTCCCTACAGAGCCACATGGACATGTCAATTTAATGTCACTAATAAAAATATTGGGGGGGGTGTCTTTCTTCTCAGTACTCCAGAGAGCAAGACATCAATAGCCATTAATACTATTGGAGAAGTAAAGGAAGCTTCCCTGATACGATAACTTTCTCTCAGTTTTGCTATAATCAGACCTTGGCTCATCTTGTCAACTCCATTTTTATCTCTCTGTGTAACTTTGCTTGTGTGTATGTTCATGCACATATGTTTAAAGTTTAAAATAATATATCACATATTGCCTAGCATAATGGTGGTGCTTAGTAGGTGCTCAACAGACTCTAACTGAATGAATGCTGTATATGTAGTTATAAGGATACTATAGCATTCTATCCACAATTTACAGACTAACAGGAGAGAGAGATATTTATCTTTCCAAGCTGGGGTGTGAGATATGATTTCAAATATCAGCTCTGCTACCATGGAGCAGAGATTAGAGCAAGTCATAATTTTGGTCTGAGCTTTTCTTCTCTTACTTGGTAAAATGAGCATCCTATTATGCACCATAAAGGGTATGAAAAAACAGCTAGTGCTTAATCCATCATCATTATCATTATTGGAAAACTTCTAATTGGCCCATGGTCCAGAAGTTTCATCGCTCCCTGATACAGACTGTGAAGCATCACCAGATTCATCATCTTAAAATACTATTTTTTCACTATTCCCTCAAACAGACAAACCTCTTTCTCTGATGCCCTCGGAGTAAAGGCCAATATCAACTTCACCTTTCGGAAATTGGTCTCAACCTATCTCTGAATATGTAGACAGACCCCGGTAAGATTTCCTCTCTTTGGCCCACACTGTTTCCTACAGGTGGAAATGTCTCCCTATTGTCCCTGTCCTTTCTCTTTTCTGATCTTCAAAACCAATACCAGTATTATTTCTTCCAGCAGACCTTCAGTCTTCATGAGTCTCCACCATCAGTTATATAAATGTTGATAAGCACGTGCTATCTGACACAGATGTAGTAAGTCTTTGACCCACACATCTTTCTGTACCAGCCACAGGACACTTGGGCTGTTTCTTGATAGGTCACACACATAGTTGTTGAGGGCATAGCGTCTCTTTTCTCCTGAGTCTTTCTGGGGTCCTAATACTGTTTTTGGTTGTTTAGTTGTTGATCTAATTTTTTTTTTTTTTTATGGCAATGATCACTGTTGACAGCATGACTCATTTCTGAGGTCAACCTCCAATGGTTCTCTCCCCCGCTAGACTGTAAGCCTCATGAGAGCACAGAGTACATGTCTGTCACCACCCTGTATCACTATATAGAGCCTCTATCACTATATAGAACCCTCCATATTGTGGCTAGGACATAAGACCTCAATAAACGCTTGCTGAATGGATAAATAAATGAAAGATTTATGTGCCCAAGGTTTGTGAGGAAACCTAATTTGGGTGGATTTTTAGGTTTCAAACAATCTTTTCTTCTTCTTTTAAATTTGTATTATTGTATGTTTAACTGACAAAAGTTATGTATATTAATACTGTACAACATGATGTTATGAAATATGTATACATTATGGAATGGCTGGACCAAGTTAATTAAGTATGCATTATCTTACATGCTTATTAGAATTTTTGTGGTGAGAACACTCAAAATCTATTCTCTTAGCAATTTTCAAGTGTGCAATAGTAACTATAGTCACCATGTTGTATAATAGATCTCTCGAAGTGATTCCTGCTGTCTAACTAAAATTGTGTATCCAGTTTTCAAATGCTCCTCTCAGTACTGGAGGTCACCCTGATTTAGAGGCAAGAGTAGGGGTCCTTGTTACATCATATAAGCTCCTTCAACTTCCTGGCCCTCGATTTTTCCATCTATATAATGGGAGGTTGGCATCAGTGGTCACTAGGTTTGAATGTATAAATAGTGAAAGAGTAACAGGGAGTTAGGAAAACACAGCTTAGCTGTGTGTTGGCAAGAACTTAGGCAAGTCACATTCTCTCTCGGGTGTCCATTTTCTTATTTGTGAAAGAAGATGACTGTGGTAAAATAAATTCTACCAGTTTTCTTAAAAATGCAGAGAAAAAAATTTCTATATAGAGGGTAATAAGACATGAACTTGTGCTTTAATTTGCTACTATTAATCTTGGGCAAATTTCTTTTCATCCATGGTCACTTCATGACTTTCATGAATTAAATATATATATAATTATGATTTATAATTGCATTGTTATAAAAATAAATGTAATTGAGAGGCTGGATTCCTTATTATAGATGTATTATTACTATATTATTTGTTCTTCTGATTCTAAAATATATTAATTAATCTAAAAGAAATCCATTAATTCTAAAAGAAAGAATTAATCCATTTTTGCAGTTTAACAACCATAGACCTCAGGCACTGTGCCAACTGTGTCTCCAGATGAGTCATCAGCCTTGTTTTCATCTTTGGACCTCGGTTCCTCATCTGCCAAAGAGCACTGGGAGGAGGAGGCACTGAGCACCTGTACCCAATGTAAGCAGCCAAGAGGAATGGGGAAGATTCTCACATGGGAAAGTCAAATGATATAAATTTCATACCTGATACAGGCCTACAGCAAGTTGTATAAAAACACAGCCCACACAGTGTGGGATGAGCTCTGGAGAAAAAGCTCCTCTCTCGGATAAGCTTGCCATCACCTCATCTTGGCCCACACAGCCTAGGGTGAGCCTTTCAGGAGAAAGATGGCAAAGGGAGATAAGAAAGGGACAAGGCCAGACAGGCAGATCTCTGCTTTGCAGGGCTGGTGCCCTCCAGAATTACCCTTCTAGTCAGGGAGAGCGATGACAGCTGATGCTTACCGAGTGATTACTATGTGCCAGGTGCTGTGTGAAACTCTTTGCCTAGATAACTTAGGTAACTCTCACAATAATGCGAACAGGGAAATATTATTATTATCACCATTTTACAGATTTTACAGATGAGAAAACTGAGACTCAGAGAGTCCAAATAACTCGCCTAATCCTGAGTAACCTGTTGGCCAACTGAAAAAGATGGGGTTTAACCCCAAGCAATCAGATTCCAGAATTCACATTTTAACTTCTAAATATTTCTGCTTAGTCAGGAGAAAGCTGACTACACCAGGACAAGGGGCTGCTTTTAATGATAAATAAAGAGAAATAAATCGAGTTCTATAGTAGAGGTACAAGCAAACAGAGCTCAGCAGAAGGACTGCTTGATTCTGACAAGAAGGTGCAGGGAAGTTTTCCTGGATGAGTCTCAAAAGAGCTGAACCTTGCATGAGGTACAGGATTTGGGGAAGGAGAGGCTGGGCCAAGACTTTCTAGCACAAGGTGAAGCACGAGCAATGGCAAGAGCTGTGAAGTCCGCCTAAAGGTAACTCTCGAGATGAGAAAGACATCTGCTTTTGATAGGATTGAGGGTGCACAGAGTAACTGAGGGAAATAAAGTACAATGGCTGTCTGAGGCTAGCTCACAAAGGGTTGTGAATGACATGCCAAAAGATCTAAAGTTTCTTCCATAGAAAAGAATGAATCTTTGGTGTTTTTTGGGCAGTCCACAGGGGTGGGTGGGGATCATTAGCTGGGGATTATATGGTATCCCTTTTGACAGTCACTGAGCTAACAGAGCCAGGACTTAAGTCTCAGGACTCCTGTCCAGTGCTCATGTGGCAATCTGGAGCCATTTAGCCTTAAGATTCATTACTGAAGAGGGTGAAATATGAGCACATTTTCAAAGAGAGAGGTCTGATACACTACTAAATTTCTATTGTTTTGACATCTGTTAGAAAATCATAAATTATAAATAACTCAAAAAACCCTTTAAGGCTCTAAATGGATAAATAGTTTTTAGATGCTCTTTGGGGCTTCATAATTTAAATTCTGTTCCACTAGGTAGAGGATGATTAGTTCAGCCTTGATCCTGGTCTCTAGCTGACCTTGAGCAAATGTCATCTACCTTCTGTCTCTTGGTTTCCCCATCTATTCAACTGAAGGAGGATGGAGAGTTGGTCTTCAGATCCCTTGATTTCTCTGAGAGTCTATCTCATAAACTCCTTGAAAGAAAGGGATTTTATCTCCTTTGACTTCATATCCTCATTGATTAGCTTGAGATCTGATACATGGTAGACTGTAAAATATTGTGGAATTCATAGTACAAACTAAATTTTAAACTCAAGACTCCAGGGATCTTTAAGGGACTTTAAATCAAAAGTTTGGAAGTGGTGACCATTTTTTTAAATAAAAAAAGGTATAAAAACAAGCAGATCAGAAACCAGACAGGTTAGTATTTTCTCTGGCTGTAAAAGATGCTCAGAAACTGAAAGACTATGAAACAGAGAAGATTGATGAGGAGGAGGCCAAGAACACTGTAAGGTCAAGGGGGAAAACAAATGTGAAAAAGCATAGAGAGAGAAATATGTGTTTTAGGAGTATCAGGTGATTCCGTTTAATCAGAAGAATCCATGTAAGTCAGTGGTTCTCAACCAGTAGATTTTGCCCACAGGGAACATTTGGCAATGTCTACATTTTTGATTGTCACAACTGGGGAGGAGGGTGTGGCTACTGTGTCTAGTACCTAGAGGCCAGGGATGCTGTCAAACTCCTCAACAAGGAATTACGCATTCCAAAATGTTAATAGTGCTGAGGTTGAGAATCCTGGTGGAAGCAACGAGGGAAAGTTATGGTAGTAAACAATGCTTAGGGAGGAAGGTGAATGTGAGGCTGCAGAATTTAGACCCAATCTAGACAGGTTTATGGTGGAGGAGTTAGAATATGCACTCTGAAGACTGCTTCCACCACTGACTTGTGTGGACCTTGGGAAATTCACTTAACATTCCTCATCTTTCATCCGGAAAATTGCAGTAATAATAGTACCCACCTCAGAGGGTCATGGTGAGGATTAAAGAGTTAATGTATGCAAAATTTTATGAACAGTGCCCGACACATGTAATGCATTAAATATATTAGCTGTTATGCATAGGTAATAGGGAGCTACAGTAGACTCAAGTTCAAGAGAGCAGCAATAGCGGCTCCTCAGTTGATGATTCCTTAGAAAAATGCTTAGAGCTGCATGATTATCATGTGACTATTACATCCACCCAATTAATAATCCTTCTTCAATCAGCTTCTGCTTCAGATGACACTGCAGGCGGATGTGTTTGGGTTTGTCTTGCTGTCTGCAAGCAACTCCCTGTCTGGGTTTTGTCTCCTAGATATCCACAATGCCCCGGCCAGCATCTGACTGCCTCTCCAGTTCAGGCTCCCCATGGTTTCAATGAATAAGGAGAAGGAGATAGAGAAAGTCAGACATGAGGACAGACGGAAAGATGGAAAGGCAGGAAGCCTTCTGTGAAAGCTGCTGCCAGTGATACACACTGTTCACAGAGATCCCAAGTATAGAGTCAGGGGCATGTTTCAGACGCTTGTTTGAGCTACTGATACTGTTCTTTTGGAACCCTTGTTTGTAAACAGATATTTCTGCTAACACTGGGCTTTGTAAGGGTGGACAGAGTCGGGCGGTGGGGGGGGATGAAAGTGGGGGTTGGAGAAAAAGGCAGGTTGTGTCCTAGAGCCTTAGACCATGTGTTTGTTGTTGAGAATACAAAGACCTCACTGTATTAAATGAAAATGCTTGTTTTACAAGGCGAGTGGGAATATGATAGGTACATGTCGAAAATGCTTCGGAAACTGAAACAACCTCATGCCACAAGGGTGTTCTGCTACATCATACATCCAGAGGCATACACCGAACATGAAGGCTCAGCATCACTAAACAAGGGCTTTGGGAGGCTGTGGGAAAAGAGAGTCCCAGAAGCTAAGTGACTGGCAGCTCCTTTCTCTGGTCTCACCTCAGCCTGCCCTTTCTCAAAGAGAGGGCTCCATTTCAAACTTTCTATTGGTTTTCCAGCACCTGCTAACCTAAGGGTAGAAACTGTTATTGATCTAAAATACTACTGTTGATACAGGAGCCTCTGGTAATCTAGATCCAGACTTAGAGCACTACCAGGAATATCTATAATGATAGAACTATGCAGGAAGAACACTAACTTTTTCAAATTAGTTTTCAATGAGTGGTTTTCACACTCTACTCTGTGAAAGCAAAGGTTCAGTGAAGATGTCTCAGGGAATTTTTTTTTTTTTAAGAACTCACAGCGGCATAAAAACAAGAATTGGAATCTCCTAACTCTTCCTCCAGTTCTAGCACAAAGCCTGGTAAATGGAAGATTACATGTATCGAAGAATGGAAGGATGGATGGACAGATGAATGGATGGATGGGTAGACGGACAGCAGAAAAGAAGAAAGTAAAGAAGGGTAGATGGATTAGGGAATGAATGGGGATGAAAGGGGATGGATTGATGGAAGGGTGGATGGAAGGAAAGAAGGGAGGGAGGGAGGGAGGGAGGGAGTGGGGAGAGGGGATAGGGAGGAAGGAAGAAAGGGAGGGAAGGAGAGTTAATAGATGGGTAATGGATGGAAGAGTAGATTGATGGAAGGGTGGATAGATGGCTGGATTTGTGGATTCATGGTCAAAGTCCACAGTGAATGCTTATGGGCAGGACCACTTCAGGCCACATTTGAAGTGAACTTGCCTATTTAAAAACTCAGAGAAACTCAGAAAGCAGAGTTTGAATAAACAAAGTTGTAGATTATATTTCTAAGAAATAAACTAATTCTTCCTTAGAGGAAAAAAAGGTCCAAATTCTATTTACTCCAACAAGGGTACAGATGAAGGAAAGTGCAATTGCTCAGTCTGATATGACAACTCAACATCAACATTCTCATTTTCACAGATCCCCTACAGTGTTCATATTTTAGAGCTGGGAACAAGCTTCAGGAAATGACCTGGTATGCCCCCTGTTTTTCAGCATGTAAGTCACCATTTGGGGGACATAGATCCCTTCAAGAAACTTAAAAGAACTTTGACTCCAGAAAAATGTGCACAACCTCAAATTTTTACAGAAAATGTCTTGGGGTTTACAAATCAAGTACTTCTGAACCCAAGTGCAAAAACTCCCCTATCCTCTGTTGATCTAAAATAGGAGTGCTTTTCTGGTATTTCACTTGGTATTCATATTAATAAGGAAATAAATTATAATTATATTAACCAAAATACTAAGTCATAACATCAGCAATCGATCCATATCATGATGCTGCTGTAACTGAGACTCCACTCTTGGCCTCACACAATCCATTCTCCACATAGTAGTCAGAGTGATTTTGGAAACCATAAACCAGATCCAGCAACTCCATTGTTTGAAGCTCTCTGATAACTTCTTGGCACACTAGATAAAAAAAAAAAAAAACTAGTGTGCCATCCTCCTCCTCTTATATTCTAGGTGAAGACTGCAGGAGGAGCATGGACATATCCCTTATAATTCCACCTAGCTCTTAGCAGCTCTCTCTAAGAATAGTTTGGATAGGTCAGGTGTGGTGGCTCACACCTGTAATCCCAGCACTTTGGGAGGCCAAGGCGGGCGGATCACTTGAGGTCAGGAGTTTGAGACCAGCCTGGCCAACATGATGAAATCCCGTCTTTACTAAGAATACAAAAATTAGCTGGGTGTGGGGGCAGGCGCCTGTAATCCCAGCTACTCGGGAGGCTGAGGCAGGAGAATTGCTTGACCTCGTGAGGTGGAGGTTGCAGTGAGCTAAGATGGTGCCGCTGCACTCCAGCCTGAGTGACAGTGAGACTCCATCTCAAAAAACAAAACAAAACAAAAATGCGTTTGGAGAGGCTGAAGGACAGCCACAGGGAAGGGACTTAAAGCTAGCATAGATGGTATACTGGTTCACTGGAAAGAAAGAGAGGCAGAGAGACAGGGAAAGATGATAAGCATATATATTTCAACAGGTAACTGGTTAGCTCAGAGAGCCCAGGGCCATATCTCACAGTCAATGCCACTCACGATGTGTCTGCCTTCACTGTTTGGTCTTTCTAAGGCCTATGCTATTAATTCTCAAAGCACCTTTCCTTCACAGCACTCACATTCAATTCACCTTATCTTATTCCTCATTTGGAGCCATCTCTAATCTGTTCATTCATTTAACAGTGTTTACCCAGCACTTACCAACATGACTAGTATTCTGCGAAATAATAGGAATAATGCAGAGATGAAGACCAAAATAGTCTCTGCTCCAAGGAGCTCAGAGACAATTGAGGAGAAACAGACAGACACCAAAGAAATCACAACAGAGTGTGATAAATGCTATGAGATGGTAAGATAAGGAGTTGTATTGGCTTGATTCATATGGTGATGGATATTGAATTGTCCAATAATTTCCTAACACCATGGTCCTAAAAGATACTCTGAGTAACTATCTACAGCTGAGGCATGAATCCAGAAGTGTTGATTATTCTCATTTGATTTATGGCTACATGTTTAAAATTACATACATGACTATACCCCCACACAAGGCAGAGCACACACTCTACCTACATACACATTCACTTCATGAACAAGTCCCCAATCCTTCCAGGTGGAAAAGATCACTTATGCCTTTGAAATTTCAGAGCACTTTTTAGACCTCATGATAAACATGGGTGTTTCATAACATAGTGTTTCTGCTCTGTACTTCCCCAAAACTCTATTAATTGCTTAGTTATAGCAGTTACCATGATGTCATGTATCTGTTTACCAGTCTGCTTCCACTACTAGGACTGGGAGCTCCTCAAGGCATGGAACTATGCCTTGTTCTCCTTTTTAATTCTCATCTCCTAACTCAATGTATAACATATAAAAATTGCTTAATAACTATATATGAAATAGAAGGATGAATGGTTAGAAAGAAGGAAGAAATGAAGGAATATTTACCTTTCCTAATAAACTTGCATTTCTCATTGAACCTTAAAGAATGTCTAGGACAGCAGATTGGCATATAAGAAGTTCTTTAAAAAAGTTATTCAATAGCTATATGATGTTTTCTAATAATCTTACTAATATAAACCCATAATTATAACTATCACCCCACACTGTAAGGGAAAATAAAGTGACCCAGTGGAAAGAGCATTGATGTGAAAGTCAACAGATCTAAACTTGAGTTTCAATTTTGCTACCAATTTGCTGATTAACCTTACTCACTTAGCTTATCTTAACAAGTAAACATCCGTGGATCTTAGTTTTTCAATCTGTAAACTGAGCAGATTTGATAAAAGCAGTTTCTGTTACTCCAGCTTTAGAATTTAGGAAAGGGAAGGTCAAGATATTGTATTTGTTTTTAGCAGACTTAATCAGCCTCTTGGGGGGCTGTTCTGTAAAGGGGTCATCCTGAGAGCTTAATACTGGCTCTATCAAGGCTTAATCAGTTCTGATGATAGTCTCCTCAAAATCAGCCTTGTTATTCCAGAGTCACTTTTCTATTCAAAAGCTCATATTCACTCAGCAGGGTCACCCACATAATTCCAAGATTTGCCTGAGAACTCATCAGGGCCCTCATCAGAGGATGACAAGGAGGCTCCATTGAGCATATCTGGGGAAACATGTCCCAGGCACTGATTCTCAAAAGAGGAATCCAAAAACATTTTTGGCAAAGAGAGTATCTTTGAAATCAGTGTACAATTGGTCCTCCTTATCTGTAGCCTCTACATCTATGGATTCAACCAAATTCAGATTGAAAATATTCCAGAATAAATTAAAATATGATACTTAATAAAAATAATACAAATGAAACAATGCCACATAACTATTTATATAGCATTTACACTGGATTATGTATTATAAATAATCAATAAATGATTCAAAGTATATGGGAGGATGTGTGTGGGTTATTCACAAATATAATGCCATTTTACATTGGGGACTTGAGCATCCTCAGATTTTGGCATTGCGGGGGTTGGTGCTGGAACCAATCCCCGGTGGATACTGAGGGACAACCGTATATCTCCTAAAGGACTAAAGGTGGGAAATGCTCTAATGGATGTAAATTGTCTTTCTGTTTGAAAATCACCTGCAAATAAAATATACTTTGCATATCTGAGATTTCTTAGCCAATCTCTTTGAAATCTTATAATGTTCATTCAGATTTTTCCTCTTTTTCTTCCTCTATCCCTCCCTCTCTTCCTTCTTTACCTTTTCATTCTACATTCTTCAAATGTTTGCATTAGCCACTGGGGGG
Organism: Macaca mulatta; assembly: GCF_049350105.2. Taxonomy (NCBI): domain Eukaryota; kingdom Metazoa; phylum Chordata; class Mammalia; order Primates; family Cercopithecidae; genus Macaca; species Macaca mulatta. The sequence continues at coordinate 42,118,941 of NC_133420.1, forward strand.
CACCATCATTCATTCATTCAGTCATTCATATATTCATTCTCTCATGGAACATTTACTGAGTAATTGCAGTGTTCCAAGTAATGTGTTAGGCCTTGAGGATGAAGAGAGACAAAATTAAACTGGTATGGATTAGAATTCCAGTTTCACCACCCATTAGCCATGGGTACTTCAGGGAGTCATGCAACTTTATAACCCAGTTTCAGAGTGTTCAAAGTGTAGCATTCAGCATAGTGCCAGCACATAGTAAGTGCTTATTATAAGCTGGCTGCTTTCATTACTGTTATTACTGCTGAGAATGTGTCTTCTCTCCTAGGGGTATATAAACAGTGGATAGAGAATTCCAGATCCTGAGGTCATCACAAGGTCTAACAAGATCAAGGAAAATCAAGGAAAGCAGATAGAAAGCCCCACTATCAGAAAGGAGGGAAATGGGTGAAAACTCAAGCAACAGATATGACTGCCAGGACACTTGAGGCTCAGAAAGACACTGATAAGGGGGAGAGAGGGAAATCTGAGAGGCAAGCAAAGCTTAAGATTATGTGCTGCCATGCACACACAAAACAAACGCTTTGCAAACAGGCACAGGGCTGAGAGACGAAGACCAAGGCCAAAATGTGGCTTGGATTAGAAAGGCCACAATGTGAGCTGAGGAGGCCCTTAAATACACTATTCCCCTCCCCCTTCTGTTTTGGAAGGCCAGATTTCTTTTCCCTTCTGACTTCTTTGCTCAGGGGTAAATGGAATTAACCACTGTGTAATGTTTCTGACGGTGACGCACATGCTAGGTCATGTGCTTTGGTTACGTAATGCAACATGCCTAAGGTTCCTGAGCTCTTTCTCCCAGAATCATTAGATATTCAACTGGTTCTCTTATCCAGTCAGCCATTTATTAAACAAAAATACATATTGCCCCTTTATAGGTCAGATACTGAGCTAGGCAATAGAGAACTTGAGATGGATGAGATCTCAAATATGTACACAATTAAATGTCGTAATTCCAGGTGTTTTGATTAAAGTGTGCAGAAAGCATAGTGGGAACAGATGAATAAGGTAGGGAACAAGTTACACTTTGGGAGAAGTTATGAAGGGCTTCTCAGAAGACAGAAAACTCTGGCAAAATCCTGTAAAGGCATAAGCATTCTGCAAAATGGTGCACTGGAAATAGAAGATAAGCCAAGTAAAAAAAGTGATAATTAAAAAGCCAGGTGCATTTGGGGGAACTTCAAATAATTCAGATTTTATTGAAAAGCTTTTAGCTAGAGGTGACAGAGTCAGGTTTGCATTCTGGAAAGATCTGACTCTTAGATGTTGGTGAGCAGGTTGAAGGGGGTGCAGGGATTGAATTTCAGAGAAGTGGGCATTGTAATACTAGGGAAATAGTCACAGCAAGAAATAAAGAGGATTTAAGGTACAGAGAAGAGAGGTTGGCTATAAACAGTTTAAGGAAGCAGGACAGTCAGGAATTGAAGACTGATTGAACATGGTAGATGATGTAATTTAGAGTGGGTGACACCAATGAAGATCAGGATGCAAGGAATTTTGGAGGAAAGATGATTGTTTCGGAAGTGTTGAGTTTGTAGAACATGCTAACATTTCCAGTAGACAGGTGGATCTGTCAGTCTGGAGCCCAGTGGAGTCTGTACAAATAATGACCATTAGTAGACAGATGGGTAATTAATCTATGGGAAAGGGTGTAAAGTCAGGAAACAAGTGGACCCAGATCTGGCTTAAGACTTTAAAGTATTTACCAGTGGAGGATCTACCAATGTAGAAGTAACATTCTAAGTTGTCTGCTTTGTGACACAAAGCTTTTGGGCAGTCATGCAATAGTATCTACCAATGGAAGAGTAACATTTTAAATTGTTATCAGTCAGTGGTACTCAGCCTTACCCAGCTTGGTCACTGACTTGGACAAGCCACTTTCCTCATCAACCCTCAGTCCCTCATCTATGAAATAAATGGCTTGGGTAAGTCCTTTGGACTTTGACACACCTTGTTTCTTTGGACTTAAATGGAGTTTACTTCACAAAACTGAGTATCACATTTACCAATGTTTTATGTTTTCCGCCTGGGTGCCTTGCATCTTAAGATTGGCCTATTAACACAGCTTTCTCTCTTCTTTCATCAGCCTCTGAGCTGAAAGATCCGCAGTCACACTGGGGAAAATAACCCCCTCCATACAAATGCATTTGGCCATATTCTGCCGAGCCATCTTTCATGTTCACAGAGCAACAGGAATGGATATGGGACAGACATAGGAATGACTTCTTAATTACAAGGATAACAGGTACAGGTTGGACCACCGGCTTCCTAAACGCACAAGGCTATACCAGGGCTCTGCAACTATTGGTACGCTGCCCCTACTCACATACTTTGATATACCAAGTTGTTACTGCTTTTATGTCTTAGTTTCCTCCAAGTGGGTTGGAATCTGAGACCTGACCAGGGTTCTCTACAATCTGCAGTAGAAGAGGGGAACCTCTTCTATTCTTCCAGGTTCTGTGGACCCTGGGTTTGTGGCAAATAACACTGAAAACCAAACACATTTTCTTTATCTTGTTTGGAGAAAAATCCAAGTGGTCAAAGCAAATAAGCTGGGTATGAGGAGTAGGAAGAGAGAGAAGAAGGAGGGAGTTGAGAGGAAGCAGGATATACTTCAGGGATGACAGTTCCAGGGATCCTCTGAAGGAAAACAATCTGGAAAATGATGACAGACTCCAGAGTTCTGGTATTTTAATTCACTGAGTTATCTGATTAAAATGATAAGCAATACTAAAAGGTCCAGGAATTTGTCTGGAATGGCCTTTATATCCTAAGAAATTACAAAATATGAATATGCTAGCATTCACCCAGTAAGTGATGACTGGAAGTTGCTCAGCGAGTTTTCTGGATATTTGTGGGGGCTATAATTAGTTATATTATTAATAGTATGGCTTCCAGCTATCAGGAAGTACCAATATTCCCCAAATAATGTCTTCAGTCAGTCTTAGAAATTCTACCACTGGTACATTGCTTTGTGACACAAAGCTTTCTGGGCAGTCATAAAAGAGTATCCACCAATGGAGTAGTAACATTCCAAGTTGTTACCAGTCAATGGTACTTAGCAAGAAGGTGTACCATCTTCTTTTTCTCCCAGTGTTGCTGAGGCGTGGAAGCCGAAAATGTGTTCACAATTGGCCCCTGAGGGTGACAGGCACAGGCACCACCTAGTGGAGGAAAATACACCAGAAAAGGAAGAAAACTGGAACTATTGCCAACTTCACAGTTTTGTCTGAGGACAGCCTTGATGAGGATTAGAATCTTAGGAGGTGTCTGTACAAGTGTCTTTAGTGAAGATAATCCCTATGCTACCACAATGTTCAGATTTGAAAACTGATTCTGAGAGGGAAAGTGACTTGCCTAAAGTCACACAGCAAGCTAGTGTCTAGAACTGACATCTCCTAGCTCAAAGTGCATTGCTCCTCCTTTTGCGATACACCGTGGCCTTCTCCAGAAAGCCTCAGGCCTGCTCATAGGTCTTTTCTCCAATGCTACTCTCAGGATGGCTTCCCTTAACCAATCTTTTTCAAATCTTACTCCTCACTCCTCCGGCATCCCCACTCCCACACAACATTCCTAGACTTCCTTCTCAACTCTTTCTTTATAAACATTCACCTGACATTATGAGATATATATGCTTATTCATTTATAGTCTGTCTCCACCTTCTCCCCAACACCCACTGCCCAGAATATAAACTCCCTGAGGGCGGAGATGTTTCTCTCTTTTGTTGACTACTCTCTCCTCAAGGCCTAAAACTGTACCCAGCATGGAGCAGAAACTCAAAAGATACTTGTTGCATGCTTGGGCAGGAAATAGACAAATTTTACCTGGTCTCTTTTTCTTTGTTTGTATTTCTGAGATTTTTTTACAATGAGCATGCACTGTTTTTTTTTTTTTTTTTAATGACATAATAATGTGTTTATCTTGTTTGCCTTTCATTTTAGTTTTTTAATTTTTTAATTTTTTTAATGATAAGATGACAGCAATAACTCTTTCCTGAGTTGTAAGGGAGGAAAAGGTAATTCCTGGCTTTGCCAAAAGAGAAAAGTATGTCTAACTCCTAGAGTTATTGAGAGTATTAGAAATAACACGTGGCAATGGCTGGCACACATAATACTGATATGAGTGAACATTTGCTGGGTTACTGCATGGTCTAGATTCCATTACTAAGCATTTTCCACATGGAGGCCCAGTTAATCTTCAAAACAACCCTACAAAGTAACAGCTAGTATTATCTGCACTTTACAGAGGGGAAAAGTGAAGCTTGGAGATACTAAGTAACTTGCCCAGGGTCATGCAACTAGCAGGTGCAATAGTCAGGATTTGACCAGGCAGTTTGATTCCCGAGTCTGGTGATCAACCATTGCAAAATAGTTCCTCAGTAAACATGTGCTCCCTCAGGTCGCTGCCCCAGGGCTCTAGAACGCTCTAGAATTGCTCTCCAGGTAGTTAAGGATGGAGAGAAATAAGGAACCAGAAAAATTGGAACTAAGGGTATGTGGACCTGTGAGTATATGAGTATGTGTGTGTGTATTGTCACAATACTTTTGGGCCTGTCATAATCACTAGCAGATCCCATGAAATTCTCATGAACAGAGCCATTTCACAATATGTAGGGCAGTCCCATACAGCAAATAATTTTCTCACTCAAAAGCTTCTTATTGCAGAGCAAGTCTCCATTTGCCCCTTCTCCATGCTCCTCCTAAGGCTCCCCTCTTCACTTTTATTCCCCTCAAGTTCTCCCTGGATAATCATTTTCACTTGAGTTTGCAACTGTACAGAGAGGAGGGGATGGGGAGCTCCTCAGATCTGAAGCCTGGGCTGCATCACCACCTTCAGTTAATCTTTGTGTGACCTTGGGAGAGTCCCTAACCCTCTCTAAGCGGTGGTCTCCGTATTTGCAAACCTTTCAGGTCACAGAACACGCAGGGAACTGAGACTTCACTTCCTCCTGTGGCTCTCAAACACTTTTAGTATTTTTAACTTTGTATTATGGAAATCTTCAATGGCACACGAAAGCATGAACAAAAATGTATTAAAGCTCCAAGGTTTAATCACTTGGTTTCAACAACTGTTAGCAGTCTGCTAATCTCTCACGTACCACTACCCCCAGAAAGCCTTTTTTTTTTTTTTCCTGGAGTTTTTTAAACAAATAAACAAACAAAATAGACAAAATATAATTTTACCCACAAGTACTTCACTATGCATTTCTAACAAATTAGGATCTTTAAAAAAAACATAAGAACAATATCATGTCACACCTATCATGATTAACAATAACTCCTCAGTGTCAGTCCACGTCCATTTAAACTCTTTGTAATGGAGGAACATATTCGTTTAAACAGAAGCTTGTAGAATCACACAATTTAAGTGTGATAAGGTGAAGGGAAGGAGAGAGACAGAGTCCTGCCCTTCACCCTTGTCCCAGAGGCATCCTACGATTGGGGAGCACAGTTTGAAAGTCCCTATTTCACCCCTGACCCTCTTTTTGCATCCTGAGAACACTGAGGTCCAGAGAGAAGCGGTAAATGGTCAAGGTCATAAAGCAGTAAGTGGCAGGATTTGGCAGACTTACGAAGTCCCAACATCAAAGAACTTCAGTGAGGTCACAGGCATGAAAAGGTTTGCTAACTCCATAACTGTTTATCATCTACAGTGTGAATGATGACAAAAAAAGCACCTTTCCAGGAATGACCTTGATTGCACTAATCTTTCGCATCTCTCACCTTCTAGCTCCTCCTAACCATGCTGACCTGTGCACTGTGGTCTAACCTCAGCCAACAGCTTCGCCTGCCATTGTCTCACCTGGTTCCCATGACAGCCCATGAGATGGGGACACTGAGAGTAAACATCCGCCAAACCCTCTCTCCCGAGGCCCCAGTGGTTAAGTCAGAGACCACAGGTCACACAGCTCAGAGGAAGCCAAACCAGGACCTGAACTCTGACCTCCTAATTCCCACTTACAGAGCTTCAAAAAAGCCAAGGAACTTACAAGTCAGTTCTCAGCTGCTGGTGTCAGAATCACAGTTGAGCACTTCCAGTAACTGCATCAAGGCAAGAAGCAGAGCTCTTACTACAGTAAGAAGAAAGTTAGGAGAACCTTAGGGAAAGGGAACTAAGTTCCAGAGAAGGGGAAGCTGGTAAGGAGAGAAATAGATGCCTACTGGATTCCTGAGCCCTCGGCCATAGGTAGATTAAGATACAAGCTGCTCGTAGAGGGAGTCCTCCTACCTCTGGTACCTGGAGATTTTCTCTTTTCCTTATTGGAGACACCTGCAGCCAGTGCTGGTTTTACAGTGATCTCAAGGTGAGAGGTTTTGAAGTAATAGGAACACACATCTTTCTAAAGAACTAGCCCAGGGCAAAGTGAATGGTGAATGCCTCAGAGCTGGGCTTCCCTTTCTTATAATCCTTCTTCCTGTTCAAAGAGGCTTCTGTCTCCAAAACTCCGAGAGATTCATTTGACATCAGGTGCATCCTGTAAAGATGGGGACCACCATGGTCCCACACAGGAATGGCACTGGAAAAAATGAAATGTCAGAACCTGTGGCACCCAGGGGTTTGGAGTGAACAGAGGAATTCAGGATGGAAGAGGGGTCCTTCAGAGTTGGGGCACCAGAACTTTCCTAAAGGCTTAGCTACTACCCAGCTCAGTAAGCAGGGAACATCACTTCCCCTTTGGGCCTCTGCGGAACAAGGGGATGTCAGACTACATCGGTAATTACTTTCACTAGTGGTCCTTCAACATTACTTGAGAAGGTTTTGGGCCAACCCGTTCCCAGGCCAACCCCAGACCCACAGCATCAGAATCCTTAGGGTGCAGCCTGGGCAAAGGATGTTTTAAAAGCTGGTTATTCCAGGTGCAGCCAGGAATGGGAAGTGCTGGACCAAATGATCTCTCAGACTATTTAGAGGGGACTACCTGTGAATACAGTTTAATTTTGTGTGACCCTGGTCCTCAACTTTCCTGCTGCACAGTGAGCTGTTTGACCCAGATGATCACCGAGTTCATGTCCAGGCTGGCCATACACAACCCATACTCCCGAGTTCTGTATCTACTGGCCTCAATTTTGCCTTCCTCTGTGCAGGGAATAATGGGAGGTGCTTTCCCAGGTTTCACAGCCTTTATCACTTCTAGTTGTTCACTGAGTGGCAGCTCAAGGGAAGGTGAGAGTTTGGGGAGCACCTGGGGAAGGAGCAAGAGGTCGACAGTAGATCTGTGTGGCTTCCTTTTTTGGAGGTGCTTGCTCTCTCTGAATGCTAACTCGTTTTCCTGTTAACAGGTTCCAGTGGTTCTGGGCCTCCTTTGGCTCTTATTACCGAGGGGTCATCCTAGCATGTCAAAGAAGAGAAGATCAAAGTGAAAGAAAGGTATTTGAAGGAATCTAATTATTCCCCAAGATACATTATTTACTCTAGAGAGACTCCCCAGCAACTCAAGAAAGGAAGCCCTACAAACAGTCCCCACTTTTGAAAGCCAAAGCCGGAAACTGGAAAAAGAGATGCAGCTACTTCCTAGATCTGGCTACCCTTGACCAAGTCCCTAATACAAGTTGACACTGCTCTAGGTACTTTTTCATTGAAATATCCTGATGTCATTATGCCCATTTTATAGATAAGTAAACCAAGGGATAGATGGATGAAGTGACTTGACTCAAATCACACAGCATGTAAGAGAAATTCCAGCCTGTCTGTCCGATAATTTGATGTGAAAAGAAAAACAGACTTGCTAGGTCTCATCCAGGGCTTCAGTTGAGATTTATACCCATTTCTCATCCTCTTCAGTCTGTAGGTGTATGGTCAACATACAGAGATGCAGAAAGGAATGGAAATGTTCCACAGAAAGATTAAGGAAGAGCATGTGAATCATTTCTTCTCTCTCCAGAAAGACTGCTGAAAGAGGAAACAAGAACTTGGGTTCACATCTAGGCTCTGTCCACTGAGAACCTGTGGGACTTTAGACCAAGTCATTTCAACTCTCTGAAACTCAGATTCCTCTTTTGTGAAGTACAGGCGATGATACACACTTCTCAGGGTAGTTGTGAGGGCAAAACATGCAGGCACAAGGAAAGGGAGCACCCAGCTAGAGTTGAATTTCTTCATACCTTCAAGTGTTCCCCAGTCCAGAAAGCCAAGACTGAGATCTTTGGAAAATCATGTCTAATAAGAATGAAGTTTGTTGAGCACTTATTACATACCAAGTCCAGTTTTAAGTACCTTCCACATCCAAGTTATCTTAGCATTTACACCACTCTATGAGATGAGTACTTGTGCCATCATCATTCTGTACATGAGGAAGGTGAATGAAGTCCAGAGAAGTCAACTAGCTTGCTTGCCCAAGGTCACACAGTTAGTTAGGGGCAGAGATTCTACTTACGTAAGCTGGCTACTAAAACTGAGTTCTAACTATTACAATATTCTAGATCCCAGGTAGGACTACAGATATCGGGAGAAAGCCTTGTTAATATATGGACTCCTAGCCATATACTTAAACCCAGCCTTCACTGTTACAGCAATGCTGAAGTGGAGAAAATGTGGGCCCTCTTTTATGAGGGTTGGGTGAATACTAGGAAGCGGGGGCTGCAGAAGGGAAGGAAAAAAAGATTCCTGAGAGTAACCAGCACACTTAATCCAGTCCAACCATTAGAACAAAAGAAAAAGGGCCAGCCAGCAGAGGTGCTGGGTGGGATTCAGGTAAATCCTTTTCTCCTCCTGAGCAGGAATTCCGAATCACTAAGGGAAGGGGAGTGGGACAGGGGTGGGAGGAGGGCAGTACTTATCTTATCTAACAGGTCAGGAGAAACTTTAACAAGATTAACTGCTGCTCAAGGCCTCTGCTCGATGGAGCAAATTGAGTCTTTTGTTTTCCTTTTCTTTCGAACTGGAGGGGTGTTGGGGGGGCAGTTGGGGGATGAGGAACTGGGGTCTGGTTCCTCCTGCCTGGTGTGGTACAAAAGCGAAGGGATGTGTCAGAAACAACCCCCCATCCCCTGACTTGAAAGGGAACCCAAATTGCTATGCATGAAGGCTGAAGGCTGTGTGTGGGTGGTGGGTCCGTGTGGGGTGAGAGGTGATGGTGTTTATGAGACACATTCTCTCAGCAGTGCAGGGGGGCAAGGCCTGGAAGTCAGATGCCAGGGATTAAATCCTAGTTCCTGCCGCTGAGGAGCTGTGTCATCTAGCACACGCCCCTCCCCTCTCTGTGTGTCTCTTTCCCCATTCGGCCAAAAGGGAAACTGGCTTGGGTAACCTCTGAGGACCCTTCTCACAGTAGCCTTAAAGGATTCTTCAGTCCTGGAGACCATCCACGGGTGGACCCTCCAGAGAATCCTACACACAGGCACTTTCTAACTTTGGCTTTGTTTTTGCCTGCATAAGCCTTTTCTTTTTTATGTATTAATATATATATTCTTCTCCTTTCCTTTCAGAAAAATAAAAGGCATGTTTTCTGAGCTTCAGAAGCAAACTGCTCCTTCGCTCCTTCCCCCGTCTCTCCGAGCGCCTGTCTGAACTGGTGTCAGTGAAGTTTGAACCGGGGCAGAAATAGCATCCCGGGCGGATCTGGGAGCATAGCCCGCCTACCAGGAGAGGCAAGGCCTGCCTCTGCCAGACGACAGACCCGGTTAACAGCACCGTAAAATTAGACCTTTACGAAACCCAATTGAATCCTGCAGCAAAGAGTGATGTAAGGCAGCCTGGCCTGACAGCAAGACAGCAACTCTCTGCCTGAAATAGCAGCGCGGTCCCTGCTGAGCGATGACTGCTCTCTCAAGATAGGTGACCAGGGATTCCTAGGAAAGTGGCAACGCCCAGCCAGAGAAAGCCAGCAGAGGTCAGGCAGCAAACTGGGCACCTGAGGTCGCAGCGAGAGGGTGAGCCTTAGCACCGGATCCTTGCTGCCCACCTCGATCCTGGCTCTCCCAGCCCAAACTTACATGAAGGAGGGAGCTGAAAAAGTACTTCTGCAAAGAACCTCTGTTTGTTTGCTTTTTAATTCAAGGAGAAGCAGGTTCTTTTTAGTCCAACAGCCTGTACCATGTGGAGGATATGCAGAATGAGTCTTTTCTGGCTCAGAGCCAGGTGTTTACACACCGCCAAATCTGGCTCCAACTCAACTAGGGGAGGGAAAAGAAATCCACCAGAATCCTCAGGAGAAAAGCTCCTGGCTTTCTGGTGCTACACGACAGCAGTGCTTTTTTTTTTTTTTTTTTTTTTTTCGTTTTGAGGGGAATGTTATTTCCACACATAAAATGGACCAGGCATTTTATACAAGCAATAATAACCTAACGTCCCCCATTCAATTAAAGTATTTTACTGCAACAATCTTTGTGTGAGAGAGTGAATGAGTGCTCAAGAGAATGCGTGTGAAGAGAGGCTGCTTGTCTGAATTATAGACATTTATAAAGCAGTCTCCTGTGGAATCCCAGGTGTTTTATATATATGTGTATATATGTATATACATGTATTTATGTAGACACACTTACATAGCTAAAATACATTCACTACCCTTTCACTGATGATGCCTACATAACCCTGTGCTCTCCTCTCTACGGGGAATGCCTTCCAAATCACTGATACGACAGGTAAAGACTAGGAAAAACCAGACCTACAGATTAAAAAAGAATCACCTCCAAGCAGCAGTCTCTTTGCTTTTTCACATGTTTGGAAAGAGAACTCAACATACTACAGCCCTAAATTATCACCATCGTCATTATTATTAAGGATAACATCTCCTCTGTTCCAAATTAGACCCTCCTCTGGGTAAATAGGGCTTGCGAGTTAAAAGTGAATGAGTTCAGTTTCCTTCTTCTTCCCGGGGAAAAAAAAAAAAGGAAAAATAGCAGGCGATGACGTCAGTTGTGGGTTGTTGGGGGGAATCACTGTATCGCTCTCCTTTGATAGCTGGAAAGCGGGGGCTTTGGGAGACGTATTCTTGGGATAGCAGCAGAGTGTGTGTCTCCTAAAGGGGTCTTCATGTCAATTGGATAGTCAGTGCTACATCTGTGAAAGTCCAAGCCATGGAAAGACAGGAAGAAGCAGAATTGCCCGAAGAGCTCAGAGCTTTCCCTTCTAAGAAAGTGTGTGTGTGAGGGGGTGGGATCGCAAAACGCCTTCACACGTTTCCTGGCTGCAGTGAAGGGGGAACCCCTACTCTCACTTTAAGACGTCCCAGGACATGGCAAGATTGTTTGTGCAGAAAGGGAATCTCCCAGACAGAAAAGGCAAAACTTTCCTTCTCTCTTCCAGCGCCGCCCCCACCTCCGCTCCCCAGTTTTATTAAAGGCATTTCCACAGATTCATTTAGAGGGGGAAAAATGGATGCAGAAGCATTTCTAAGGTTTGCAATCCTCGCAAAGTGTCCGGTTTCACTATAGGCTTTGCTGTGGAACAGCGAAAGGGAGAGAGAGGGAGGTTGAGGAGGGAGAACTCAAATTCATTACGGGCTTATAAAGTTCCAAATGAGAAAAGCGCCCCGTTTCGCAGCCGCGTCTGGGGAACGCTGGCGGGGTGTGCATTAGGAAGGTCTCGTCCCAGCCCCGAGTGACAGGCAATGGGCTTTAAAAGCTAGGACATAGGATGGCGGGGAGGGGATGAGGGTGAGTCCCAGAGGCAGGCTTCAATCAGTGAGCAACTTTGGGGCACTTCGAGGACTTCTAAGTCCTGGCGATTACAACAACCTTGCCCTTGCCGGCTTTCGGGGGAATGGGGCCTAATGTAGGGGAGTTACCCCTATTAAAATGTCAAAGAAATCAACGGTCCCCAAGTCTCCTTTCACAAGCATCTCAATTGGGTCATCCTCCCTTTCATCCCAAACGGAGAGAGTGCATCTGACCATTCGGAGCACGGGTTATGTGCCCTAGGCTCTCCGGGAACCAGCCCTCACTGGCCGAGGGTCCGCGGGGCCGCCAGGAGGACTCACCAGGTTCCTCCCAGGGATCGGGCAGTGACGCCTTCCAAGTGTGCCCATTCCACTGATGGGGCAAAGTGAGGCTCTCAGCTCGCCCAGATGTCTCTGCAACGCTCGCGGGGCAGCTAACGCACAGACACGCCCGCAAGCCCCCGACCCGCCCGCCACCAGCGCCCAGACACCCGCGCGCTTCTGGGGCCGCAGGGACGGTGCAGCGCCCGCCGGGGCGCCCTCGCCTACCTGTGATCACTGCCGGAGACCTCTGGCCCCCTTCCGCTCGCAGCCACACTTGCAGCGTGAACGCGTCCCGGGGCAGCTCGAGGTCGGCCCGGAGGCGCAGCTGCTCGCCTCGCCCGCTGAAATAGAGCGCCCGGCTCGGCGGGCTCGGCTCCTCGGCGGCGCCCCTCGCCTCCCGCTGCTGCCGCCGCCGGGGGACGCGCACGGCTTCCCAGGCACCGCCCGGCGGCGGCGGCGGCGGCGGCGAGGCGCGGCGGCCGCGGGCCGCCCGGGTGGCGCAGGTGGCCGGGCCGGCGGCGGGGCGAGGGGATCGGCCGGCCCGCGGGTCTCTCCGGGCCCGGCGGGGACGCTCGGCCAGCCCGCAGCCCAGCGCGGCGCTCAGCAGCCCCAGGTGCAGCACCCAACTCCAGAGCCGCATGTCCGACGGTTCCCCCCGCCCCCCCTTCGCCCCTGCACCGCCGCCCGGAGCTGCCAGCTTTGGGAGCCTCGGCGCCTCGACTTTCTTCGCTTCTTCACCCTTCTTGCGCGAGCCCCCCCTTCCACTTGCTTTTTTCTTTTCTTTCTCGCTTTCCTCCTCAAGGTGTGTGCTCCACTCTCCCCACCTTTGAAAAATACAGCCCAACTCCTCCTGGTTGGCAATTAATTTCTCTCCCCGCTCCTTTATCTGCCTTATTTCCCCCCCTAACAGCTGGTTGCCTTCCTCCTTGTTTTATTTCATTTTATTTTATATGATTTCTCTCTCCTAAAAAAAAAAGCTCCTCTAAGACTGATCCGCTGAATTCCCTCCCCCCAAAAGATGCTCTAATTTATTTATTTTTTGCGTCCTTTATAACACAAGCCACAGCCCCCTTCTCCCCCCCCCCAGTCCCCCCTCCCCTCCCTCCTTCTTCTCAAAATGAAAGGAAAGAGGGGGAAAAAATCCCTCAGAAGATGAGTAAACAAGCGTATGCTAATCTGCTCCCCAGCGCTCCACCTTCCCAATTGAATGAGTCCCTGTTAAAACTGCGGGGATCATGACTAATCAATCAGTTTGGAGAGGCCGAGCTACCCAGCTTTCCTTCACTTTGCCGTTTGCCTCCTTTCCTTCGCTCCCGCTTCTCCACCCCCTCCTTTTCTTCTTCCTTTTTTTTTTTTTTTTTTTTTTTTAAGAAGACAATCTTAAAGTAACAATTTAATGAAATTCTGTACACACCCCCTTACGGTCCTCCCAGCTCTCTTCATTCCTGCTCAAAACACACATTCCTGTTTTTATTTTGTTTTGCTTGCTTTTTTTCCCTCCCTCACTCCCCCCACTTATTATTATTATTATTATTATTATTATTATTATTATTATTTCTGGTGGCGGAAGAAAAATCTCTCTCTTCTCTTAGGATCCCCTTTGCACTTTGCCGGTAAACCTCATCCTTTTCTATAGCACATAAAGAGTCTTGAAACTTGATTCTTAGATTTTTAAAAATTCTCTCTCTCTCTCTCTGTCCCTCCCTCCCTCTCTCCCTCTTTCTCTTTTTCTCAGTCTCCCCCTCACTCTTCTTCCCCCTTCCTCTCTCCTCTCCCTTTACCTCTTTCCTTCTTCTTTTCCCTCTTTTTTTGCTTCCTCTGTCCTTTTCTCTCTCAGAATTTCCTTAAAGTTGTACAATGATGAACCATTCCCCTCTTTTCTGAGCCCCCAGATAAGGCTGACTTCAGCTAACTCAAATGTTTCCAAAGTCCTTATGGAATCATCAGAAGAAAATAGAAGAAAGGCCCTGTCCAGGACATCCGCCTTTCAGAAGCTGTAGTCCCAGTGCGACTGGGTCTCTGAATTCCCCCGAATATTCTTTAAAATACTCTGTTGGTCATTAGAAATTATTTTAATTTTATAGGAAGAAAATGAGAGAAAAATATTAATTTGCCTAATTTTTTCAACTGAAGCAATTCAGGTCCTCTGAAATTGTTAAAGTCACAGGTAAGGATCTGACTATTTGCTGCTTTGTAGGTCTGTTTTTGAACTGGGACATACGTGTAATATATTTTTTTCTTCTTTTTTCCCCCTCTTTATAGAACTCAAAAGCTCCCCCTTATGGCAAAACAGATCCTCTTTTATTTTGTCCAAGTGTTTAATAAGTCAAAACGTGTTAGCAGTGGTGGATTACAAACTATTAATTACCAATCTATTCCAATAAGGTAGTGATAAAAATATTCTGTGTGAAGTTTGCATGTGAATAGCGTGCTGAAAGCCTGCAATGAAATTAACTCCACTAAATTGTAACTTTCTTCTCCAAGTGCTCTTATCTTCCGAGCTGCTCCAGATCTTTCTTGAGAGCTGGCAACATTGCTACACGCTTCAGGAAGAGAGAAAACCAGGGAGGAAGAATGTTTGTTGGTGAAAGTATGACGATTTGTCGGATGAGCAAATGACTCAGACATCCCCTCTATGAAAGCTGGAATGCGATATATGCAAAGATCATGGAAGCGTTCTGAAAATGGGAGATCTCAGATTCATACCTTCCTAGTTTAGAAAGAAATTGCTCTATAGTCTTAGACTAAGTACATTTGAACTATGTTTCTGTAGTCATAAAATGAAAATAGCACCATAACCTAAATGTGTTTCCAGAGACTGGCTGGAGGAAAGAAAATCTTGGATGCACAATGTCATGAATAAAGAATTCGCCTAAGCAAATCTTTGACTTTTTGCAACTCCAAGTCATCTGTAAAAGGCTGCCATTGGATAAAAAGAGAGCTATGTTGAACAACATAAATTGTATCATTCAAAATCCCGCTTCCTCTCCAATAGAGGCTGGATCATGACTACTGATTTACTTCAGTTGTGGCAATTAGGCATTTAGAAACTGCATGTCTTCCAGGGGGATTTTTAGTCATTGTATGCAGTAATTTTGAATATTCCTAGACAACTGGGAATTATTCAATTCTCAGACCAGCAGTGGGAGCACAAGATTTTTCCTTCTCATTTCCTACTCCCTTCAACTCATATCAGTTCTCTGGCCTTGAGTAAGTCACTTCATTTCTCTTCCCTTCCGCTTCCTTACCTTTAAAATGGGAATATCTACTTGGCAAATTTATTTTGAAGACAAGATATGCTCTGGAGTATAATCTTTTGTAAACAATAAAAATGATATATGAATACCATTTGTTCTATTGTTGTTGTCAAAGACAAAGGGCTCCTCAGGTTCTTAAAGACAAACAAGAATTGAAGAGGCCAAGTTATTTCTCTCCTCTAGGAGGCAGGAAAACGAAGGGACAGTGAAGTTCATGTCTTATAGCTCTTTGAGCTCCTTGATCTCAGTCCCCAAATGCATTGGGATCACTTGGCAAGACATTTCACTTATCGATTCATTGAACATACATTGACTATTTGTTTCCATCTGTCTTGGAAGCCATTCTAACTCTTTATGCATATATGTATGTATGTATTTGCTTGTTTTTAATTGAGTGCATAAAATTAGATAAAATTTAATTATTGGTTCATGACTCACCCTAACCCTTGATCTATGACTGACATTCATATATATATGTATATATATAAGACCTTCATATATATATACACACACACACACACGTGTGTGTGTGTATGTGTGTATATATATATAATGTATCATGTGCTGCTATCCCTTTTTTACTCCAACACTTGATCTTTTATGGATGTGTTCCCTCTGTTTTAATCATTTTTAGTAGAAGAGCAATCATTTGAATGTCAGGTGACTCAGAATCTAATTCTGCTTTGTGTAGGGTCTTTAGATCTCATTCTATTCTCATGTAAAATGAAAAAAACTGGAATCAAATATTCCTAAGATCATTTCCAGATTTGAGATATAATGGAGCCTCTAACTATTGGAGTAAGGCAACAATTCCCATCTAGTCATCCCATATTCAGTTAGTTTCCTTCCATCCAGTCCCCCTCCCCAGGGATTCCTTTAAGTTCATGGGGATTTTTGTCCTAAAAGGTACTTTGACTCTGTTTCTTTACTCTTATGATATACTTCTTCAATGTTCATTTTGTTTGGTAATTACTAAAAGCATTTTTCCAGAAAGGACATAAGGTTCTATTGGAAGTTAGAACAGTAACGTCAAAGTAGGGCCCTAAAGATTGATACTGATTTTAATGTGGGTGGGTGAGGGTGGTTCAAAGTACGTTTCAGAGTCACCCTGACCTGGGTTCCTATGACTCTCAGCAAATTGCCTAATTTCTCTGAGTCTCTGTGACCTTACCATGGAGTTGTCATGAGGACTAGATTAGTGTGTTGCATGACATAGTAGGTCCTCGATAAATAAGTACCCTCTCTTCATTTCCACAGATCTAAATTTTAATGGCCCTTTGAGCTTTTTTCCTCAGCTTTTCTCTGGAGCCAGAGCCCTATGTATTTCTTATGTCAAGCCAGATGGATAATTCTCATCTTAGAATTCCTAAAGCAAACATCGTCTGTCTCACAGAATCTGGAACTCACTGAGATAGGATCTCCCATTGTTCTTAGTGTAGTGTACTGTTTATATCTTTCCTCCAAGATTAGAACCTTTCGAGGGTGAAGACCTTTAAAGGCAAGAATCTTCAAGGGCCAGTTCTGTCACCTGCTCGGAGAATCTTCAACTAACTGCACGCCTCCTGGAGCGGCCTGAAGGGCTCCCTCCTCTGGGCTCTTGTCGAACTTCCTCTGAATTTCTATCAGCACACCCTGAAAGCAAACTCTTAGGCATAATTACATATTGGCATGCTTCTTTTTTCCATTTGGGTCAGAGACTGTTGCATTCATATGTGTTCTTTCCCAGCTGCCTAGCTCAGCGCTGTGCATAAAGATGTTTGTCCACAACCCCTGTTGAATTTAAGTATATATATTTTTATATGTTGTAGAACTTCTTTATTTTCTCCTGTGGTGCCAATCATGGTGCTATGAGTCCATTAGTTTCTTAATAAACAATTAATTTAATTTCTTTTTTTTCTCTGCCTCAGTTTTCCCAGATAATGCATCTGTGAACACCCTGACAGATACAGTTCATCAGTTGCTCAAGTGATGGTCATTAAAAAGAATGTAGACTTTGGAGTAGAATAAATTGGGTTCAAATCCTATCTTTGCTAAATAGCAATTACAGTAACAGCTTATGCTGATTGAGTGTGCACTGTGTTCCAAGCAATATATAAGCGCTGTTTATTGGAACGATCCCATCTAATCCTTATAGCAAACTTACAGAGGAGATCTAACAGTCATCCCATTTTGCAGGAGAAAAAAACAACAACACTGAACTGGAGAGACTAAATAAATAGTGGAGAGCCCAGCCAATCCAAATCTAGCACTCTGTGTACTAGCTCAAGGCGATAGGAAAAACAACTTAACCTTTTGAATCTCATTTTTCATTTTTATGGATTTCATGGGGTTATCTAGAAGATTAAATAAGACGTGGATATCATGTTGCACAGTGATGAGTACATATGTCAGTGGTGTTGGATAAACATTAACTTCTTTACTTCCCCCCAACAGTACTTTAGTTGTATTAATTTAACATATATACTAGAGTTGACAATTGTAATAATCATACCAGCAGTCATAATGACTCCCTCATATTAAGCACCCACTATGTGTTGGACCCTGTACTAAGTTTTTAACTTCACAAGACTAGGAGGTAAGTCTGAATCCAGTTTATCTGAATTGCCCATAAATTTTCTATCTGTCCTTCTGTCTTCTTAAATCATATGAAAAATAAATTTACCCACAGCGCAGAGTAGTTTTCAGAATCTCCAAGATCCTTTGGAAACAAAAATTAATACAAATGATTTACGTATTGCTGTTCTGAGGTTAGAGCCGCACAGAAAGAGAGCTGGTGATCAGATTGTTTGCCTGTAGGGGGTAGATAGGGGGTTGGGAGTCAGGGACTTCTGAAACTGGAAGTGAAGATGGTGACCTCAGGATGTTTTCCTCTGTATGTTTTTGAAATTTTTGTGTCCAGTGGTGGTTGGCTTAGAATCAACTAGAGTTCTCTCTTAACCTTCCTGCAGGTTTAAGACTAGGAAACTGAAACAGAAATGTCTGCATTACAACCCTGGTCCTTTGACTCATGCCAAGGTGCCCTATTTTGTTAATCTCAGGTGCCCAAGGCATTTCTTATGCATAGAATTTTAATTAAAGATGGAGACCACTAATTTACACTGCATGCTTTTAAAAAATTGTAAAAAGGCATATTATTTTATAAATTTCATTTATTATTCCTTTAGTAATAATAATTAGGTATGATTTAGTATGACAGACACTATTCTGATTGGTTACATATATTTAATTTTACATTCATTCAATTCTCAAATTATGATCTGTAATGTTTCTTATTTTCCTCAATTTTTTCAGATTAAAAAAATGAAGCTGAAAATAATGAGATTTTTAAAAAGTTGGTGAGATTCCATGACACATTTGAACCAAGGCTATCTCTCTCCAAAGTTCACATTCTTAACTGTTTGGCTGGCCTGCCTCTAATCCACCTTTAATCTTGCTATTGTTTTAAATTTTAATCAGGAAAATATCTCGATATCCCCTGGAAGAGGAAGCTTTGTGAGAAATCAGAAATGGGCAATGGTGGGCGTCCCCTTCATGCAGTGCATGTTGCAGTGTTTTGTTGAGTGGAAAATGAAACGTTTGATAACCCCTTCTACTTAATTCCAGGACAAATGTATCTTGTGGTTTATTTGAGAGGAGGCCTTGAGTCATATAATGGACAATGCTTTCAGATCTGTTTTTTTTTTAATTTTTTTTTCAGAAATTGCAGAATCTCTGTCTAATTGGCCAGTTTTATATCAACTGAGGTTGAAGACGTGCAATTTTTCTTCAGTGAAGACCTTCTCATGGGAAACTAATTCAGCAATGCTTTGTGATGAGCTCAATCTACAGCAATTGAGAATAGCATGACTTGCTGAGCCCCTTCTCTGTGCCATGCGTGGACCTAACCTACAGACTCACAGCAACTCAAATAGGTAGGTTTTGCTTTGTCTGTTTGAAAAGATGGGAAACTCAGGTTCAGAAAGAGGCAGCAATTTACACGGAATCACCTTGCCAAAAGATGTATGTTCAAAGAAGAACTCTAACCTATGTGCTTTGACTTCAGTCGAGTGCAAATATCTTCATAACATTGTTCTTGATGAAACATTAAAAGAAATCATTCCTAGAGGATTAGTTTTTATCCCTGTCTCTTGTATTTTAGATTTATACTCCTGTATTCCTTTCTGTGCCACACTTCAAGCTTCTGGAAGATGAGACCTGAGTCTTTTGTCTTTTGCAACTTTTCATGGGATTTACCCTCTGTGTTTTTTGTTTTTTGTTTTGTTTTGTTTTGTTTTTTGAGATGGAGTCTTGCTCTTGTCACCCAGGCTGGAGTACAGTGGCAGGATCTCAGCTCACTGCAACCTCTGCCTCCCGGGTTCAAGCGATTCTTCTGCCTCAGCCTCCTGAGTAGCTGGGATTACAGGTGCCTGCCACCACGCCTGGCTAATTTTTGTACTTTTAGTAGAGACAGGGTTTCACCATGTTGGCCAGGCTGGTCTCGAACTGACCTCAGGTGATCTGCCCGCCTCGGCCTCCCAAGTGCTGTGATAACAGGCATGAGCCACTGTGCCTGGCCTACCCTCTGTGTTTTATACTGAATAGGAGTTGAGTGAACATTTGGTGAACTCTGTGAAACTTCCATAGCCCTTAGCTATGTCTGACTTCCAGAATTTTGTCATGCTTCTCCTACACCTTAGCTTGAGTCCTACAAATTCTTAAAATTCATTTGAAGAAAGTCCTGACTCTTTCAGGAAAGTTTCCTTATACCTTCCACCAACTGGAATTAATCTCTCCCTCTTCTGAAGCTCTCATACTTAATCCCCAAGCCATTGAGCCAGCACTGTCATGCACAGCCTTATGTTGCTACTTAACTTGTCACGTGGTCATAACCTTAGCTAGATGGTATATAAAGACAATGTTAGCCGTTAGTATCTGACACACCATCTCATTATAGTTTGTGTGTGTGTGTGTGTGTGTGTGTAACAGAAAGTGCTTTACAACTTGTTAAATCTAACACTCTTGATTCACAAATAAAGATCCACAGAGGGGAAAGGACTCTCCCAAAGTCACACATCCAAACCATCCCAAAGTGAGAATTTCCTAACCAATATGCTTCCTACTAAAATGCTGCTTCTGTTATTGCAGATGATGATAATTCATTTATTTATCAATAATTATTTATCAATTGTCAATTATGTGCCCAACAATATGTTAATGCCTGGCTAGCTGACTAGCATGATTTTTCATTCTTAAAATTATTATTAGTATTGTTATGAATAGTGGACATTTATTGGTGTTTTATGGGGTGAGTGTTTATACATTACATTATTTAGTCTTTATAAGAACCCTAGGATGCAAGTAATATGATTATCTTCATTTTATAGAGAAAAACATCTTTAGACTACCGCATAAATTTGCAACAATCAAAAACCAAGTACAATTGGCTCCAAAGTTCATATTTCTTAACCTTTAAGATAAACTACAGCAATGAGAAATTTGAAATTTCCTTCATGATAACTGGAGATTTACTGTGCAGTGCCTCAAGTCAGTCCTTAACTTCACTGATAAAGGGAACCAGCAGTGGCCAGCCCTTCAAACTTAGGTCCATATGCGATACTATTACAATGAACATTGAGAGAAAGCATCACATAATCCTGGGAGCATACAGACCCTGGATTGACTTGGACCATGCATAAAAACACTAATTTTATTTTATTATTTTTTTCTTTTAATTTTTATATTTTTATAACTTTTATGTTCAAAAGTACATGTGCAGATTTGTTATATAAGTAAATTATGTGTTGCAGGGTTCGATGTATACATTATTTTTTCACCCAGGTAATAAACCATAGTACCTATTATTTTTCGATCCTCACCCTCCTGCTGCCATCCACTCTCAAGCAGGCCCTGTTGTCTGTGGTTCCTTTCTTTGTGTTCACATGTATTAATGTTTAGCTCCCACTTATAAGTGAGAACTTGCAGTATCTGGTTTTCTGTTCCTGTATTAGTTTGCTTAAGATAATGGCCTCCAGCCCCATCTGTGCTGCTACAAAAGACATGACCTGATTTTTTTTTGATGGTTGCATAGTATTCTATGGTGTATATGAACCACATTTAAAAAATTCAGTCTACCATTGATGGGCATTTACAATGATTCCATATCTTTGCTATTGTGAATAGTGAAACCACTAATTTCAAACAGTTAATAAACAATAATAACTTTCGACAGTGGCCCTAGTTTATGGAGATTACTTTGTGCTCCTCAGAAGAAAGGGAAACTTAAACTTATTTTACACTGTCATGTTGAGAAATGATGAGCTCACACTTGGATCTGCTCTTGCAGTGTTCAGTAGGGCCATGGGAGAGACTAGACTGGTTGAGTAACTCTAATGGGACTCAAGAGTCCAGGCTCTGGTCTCACTTCTGCCACTAAATTCCTGTGTTGCTTTAGACAGATCTTTTATTTTTCTCTTTGAGAACGTGCCAGGACTTTGGAAATGGAAACTGATATGGTTCTTGCTCTTATGGGCAACAGATAAGCCCTAGTATAGCTGTTCTCTAGGACCACTGTCCTTTCTGTTCTATAGAATCAAAGTCCTTTCTGATTGGTTGGTTGTTTATGAACTGCACAGTATTAAATGGCTCTAAACATTACCCACTTTCCTATACATTATTAAATGACTCTGAACATTACCCCATGTTTATACACAATTTCACATCTTATTTTATAGACTTGGTAATTTCCTTCCTGATTCCAATGATAATCCTGTTAAGACTCCCAGATGATGTGCCCACTAAGAGTCCTACCCATTCAGTTCTTACCTGATTCTCATCAGCACTCTAGAGTCATTCCATATTACTTCTGAACACAGTTCAGGATGGTAATCTAGGTCTTGAAGTTCAATGGGCTATGAGTATGAAGCGGTTCTCTGGACAACAGCCTTACCCAGCCCATCAGGTTTCAACCTACCAAATTATCTCAACACCTTTCTCAGACTACCTGGTCACTGTCATGCGTACGTTCTCAAAGGCAGTATTAACTGATTTTTATGTCCTGCATCATGATATTCATCATTTAGAGGGAAGAGAGTGAACACTATCAACCCAGATAGACAAGTGGAGAAACCATTGGGTGGTTATTACCAGCCAAGTTACTCAGCATCTTCATGAGAAGTCGGTTAACAAACTCTTGTGGGTAGAGAAGCAAGATTGGAGAGAAATGAAAAGTTCCTATGCCAGGAGCAAAAGTTCCTCCCTGCCACACACTGGCTAGGTTTGAATCCTGACTATATGACTATGTGCAAGAGACTTAACCTATGAGTCAGTTCACTCACTGATAAGACGAGAGCAGTAATAAGAAGATCTGCTGTTTAGGGTTTCTGTGAGTGTTAAATGAATCAGTATTTACTAAGTATTTGGGGCTTGTCTGGTACAGAGTTATCACTCAAGTAATGGAAACTATTTTCATTTTAATAGTCTTTCTACTGAGCTTTCTACACTCCTTAGTGGCATCCTCAGATAAAAATGAACATAGCATTTTTCTACTGAATAAATGTTTATCAATCACCCCACTGGGCACCTGGCAATAGGCTAAGTGTCAAGGATTCAAGTATGACCCATGTCTTCATTAACTCACCTGTCCAATAATAATACTAATAAACATATACTAAGAATCACTAAATGTTGGGTGCTGCATTAACCTAGTCAATCCTATCAACAAAGTCCTGAGTTTGTGCACTCCACTCACTTTTCAGAGAAGAAAATTGACCAGACAGGAAAAGCAACTTATTCACGTTGCTAAAATATGATACAGCTACAATTCAAACTCAGGCAGTTTGAGTCCTGAACCCACCACTTAACCACTTTGCCATATATTTCATTAGAAAAGCAAAATATTAAATAACAACAACAGCAAACTGAGTATGATAGAAACAGGGATTGGGATGGTACATACTGGGGGACCTCTGAAGAAGAGATTGGGAGAGCCCAGGGTAAGCATATAAACATGAGTCTAGAGGACTTTCGTTTTGTCTATATTTTTGTCTTTTATATCCACAATGAAAGTATATTTATGCATAAATTTTAGTTATTTAAAAAATAGAAAAATACTTAAAGATGAATTAGCAACACAGGCTCTTTATATACCCAGTCCGCTTTAGAGTTTGCAAAAAGGCTTTCTCTTTCATTACCTTACTGAAAAATTAGGACCTCCCTCCAAAGGGATGAAACAGCAGGAATCTTTATTAGCCCCACTTTAGAGATGAGAATCTTGAAGCCCAAAGAGGGGAAAGAGTGTCAAGTGACTGGCCTAAGATAAAACAGAAAAGAGGTGGTAAGCCTAGGATTTTTCATGTGAACATTAATTCATGAATTGACTCCATCTTGGCTGGCTAATTCAAGTTCCCATTGCTGCTAGACAGTAAAATTGATGATGATGATGGCGATGATGTGCTAATTAAAATTTCTATGGTGCTTGCTAAGACAATGCACACTGCTAAACTTTAAAGCATCAAATCTTCTCATCACCCATTTGAAATAAGCACAATTCTTAGCCATGTTTTCCTAATGGAGAGCCTGGGGCTTACCAGCAAAAGCTGACTGACTCCCTGGAGGTTATGGTAGGGTTTCAGCCAAAGTCATAAAGGCAAAGAGACTTTGCTTTTATTACTTTGCACTAACGCCTTTCTTGCCAGTCATCAGAAAGGAGAAAATAAACCCACACTAACTCAACTTCAAGGCTAACTCCTGAGAAAACATTCCCAGAGCACCTGAGCTGTTGTCCTGCCCTCATCTTCCTGCCAGCCACTCTACCCATCTGAACCTGTTTCACCATCTGAGAAATGGAAATGACAATGCCTCCTTCACTTCACAGAACTCAATTCTAAAAAATGATATGATCCAATATACAAAGGAGTCTCTCCACAGAGGCAGCTCCTTCGCTTTGCCTCTTATGTAAATGTCCTCTCTGGCCAAGCAGGATGTGAAGACTAGAGAATAAGCTTTGTGACTTAGAAGCAGACTTGGGAGTACAAAAAGTGTGGATTTAAATTCTGGCTTGGTCACTTACAAGATACATGTCCCTGGGCAAATTACTTAAGTGCTCACTTAGTCTCTGTTTCCTCATCTGTAAATAGGCTTAAAATTATCCACTTTTCAACACCATTGTGAGACACAAATGGGATAGTGCACTAAAGTCCCTGGCGCGGTGCCTGGCACAGAGTACGTGCTTAAAGATGAAGCTGTCTGTGATAGGTGTCCATATCTCACACCACACTCAGCCCATTTCTAACGCTCAAAACCCACTGAATGATAGAGAGTTACACAACTTTTACAGGAGCCATTCCAACCACAAATACTTGTTCCAAGAAATTCTATTCTATCCAAATGGATTCATTCTCAGTCTATATTTCATGAGGGAAAAAGAGAGATAACATTCCATATTTTCATTAGACCTGCTTTAAATTTTCTTTTTCTTTCCTTCCTTTGTCCCTTCCTCTTTCCTTTCCCTTCCCTTCCCTTCCTTTTCCTTCCCTTCCCCTGCTCCTTCTTTCTTCCTTGCCCTCTCCCGATCGCTTACCCTCTCTCCCTTCCTCCTTCCCTCCCCTCCTTCCCTCTCTTCATCCCTCCCTCCCTCCTTCCTTTTCCTTCCTTCCTTCCTTCCTTCCTTTCTTCCTTCCTTCCTTCCTTCCTTCCTTCCTTCCTTCCTTCCTTCCTTCCTTCCTTCCTTCCTTCCTTCCTTCCTTCCTTCCTAATATACTATTATAGAAATAGTACGTAGGCTCAGAAATAAGGAGAATTGGATTCTAAAGGAGATGTGGTAAATGGGGCACTTGGAAAATTGATCTAACTATTTCTCCTCCTGCCTACCTGTCCCATGAAAATGACAATTGATCCAACTTTTACCAAGCACTCACTTTATGCTAGACACCATGCTGTAAACTTTATAACCATTGTATCTTGATGTCACATACCTAATATCTGTCAGATGATAACTCACCTCTGAGTAGCTTGCTCTCTTTACTCACTGAGAAATACTATGTATGAATTTAAAAGTGTTCTGAATGGACTTTTAAGCTATATAGAAATCATTATTATTAATTATGATTACTAACAATCTCAATACTGGTCAAAGTTATAGTGATAACTGGTCCACTCGAGTACAATTAATGCACTTGATTTGATACCTTATGGTCACCAAAGTTGTGTAATGGATATATTCTGTGGCCTGCTTGACATGGCTATCATTATTTTTAGAAATGTTACCAATATTTTAATGAACATCCAATTACACTAATGTTGATTATAAGGCCTTCTTTATAAGTGTCACAGAACTCAGAGCTATGTATTCCTGATCAACACAATGGAAATTTTGATGTTCTAGTGAACTTTCTCTGATGATTTCCTTATAATATTCTATTATAGTATCATTGTTAAGAGAAATATAGCTGAGATAATAAAACTCATGGAAATATAGATGCCAAGAAAGGCAGAGCCAGAAAGAAATTTGTCATGACCAATATATCCCATCCTAGTCTTAGAGATGGGAAAATGCAGGAACAGGGTGGGATGTCAATTCACCCTGGGCTGTGCTGGGACAAAATCCAGGTCTCTTGAGTCCTATTACATAAGTGCACAATCTACTCTTTCACAATTCCTGTGGATAGCACGAGTTCAGCTAAATCTTTTTGATGAAGTATGCTAATGAAACACATTTTAGGCCTAGAAATTTCATTAGGAATTGAATAAGCTCAATAGTAATAATAATAATAATAATAATAACAACAACAACAACAACAACAACATAATCAGGGAATGCCATGACTCCCACCAGTTATGTTCTCCTGTCTAGGTGACTCTAATCCAAGGAACTGTACATCTTTACAGTGCAGAAGAAAGGTTGCTACAAAGATTAACATGCCATTTTAAGGTGCTTATTATTATTGGTTTTCAATGTCCCTGAGGAGTAACTATCTTGCCCTTCACATTTCCTAAAAAAAAATTGTCACATTCCCTCAAAAGTTAAGCACTCATACGCCAACTCCCATCCCAGCCAGCTAAATTCTCCATGTAGTTATATACTTTTGGTTGTTGTTATTCTGGATTAATAAGCTCCAAACAACACCTTTATTGCCTGGGGGAAAGAAATGTGACAGCTCCAGATGGTGGCCCATCAAAAGCCGAATATGCTCCTGAATCCTCCTCCTTCATGGCAATAGGGTCCCTGGTGGAAAGGACTGCCACTGGCCAGCAGCTTCCACAGAGGAGAATGCAAGGGCTGGCTACTGCCCCCTGCCCACCAACTGAGACTCTATGGGAACAGTCAAGATTTTAAGGATGAACAGCTCATGCTTAATCTGTACCTTTGTCCCACAGAAACATAAATGGTACTATCTCTTGCTTGAATAAATGTTTTGTTAATGATATGACATCGGAAAGTTATGCTTTCGATGTCCCCAGATGGCACAGGAAAATGAAAAATCTCACCTCACTTGATTATTCTTCAGATCTCCATGATGACACTAATTATATAGTCTAATTAGCAGGCTCCTGTATGAAGATCATGAGCTAGTTGAAGAAAGTGAGTAAATCTTGAAATTTGCTGAATTTCTTCTTTGGCTCAATGCTAAGTGCTTGGGACCTCTTATAATAAGAAAAAGCTTAAGAACGAATGTATGAATTTGCTGATTTATTTTTTCCACCAAGTGGAATTTAATTTTTCCACCAAGTGGGCAATTTAATTTCTTAATTTAACAAACACTGTATAGAGGTATACATGCAGCCATTTGGAGCCTCAAGGGAGAAGTGGTTAATTCTAACATAGATGAGAATTGAGGAGGGCAAAAGTTTGAGAAGATTTCAAAAATGAAGAAACACAGATTCACTCAGACTAGGAGAAGGGTGATGTTTTCAAGCATAGGAAACAGCATGTGCAAAGGCCCTGTGGAACAGCCGAGATAGATAATTTGAGAAGTGCAGTTGCTTTTGCTGGTCAGAGCATAATTTGCACATTGTTAAAAAAACTTGGACTGGATCCTGAGGCCAGTGATAGGCAATGAATGGTTTTCTATAAGCAGCTAATATGATGGGATTTACATCTACAAAGGATCACTCTGGCTATTGTTCAAAGAAGGGATTATACTGGACACTGGAGGTGAGAAAACAGGACTAGAGGCTAGATGACAGATAGTGAAGGCTGCACAAAGAAAATGCCTGAAGATGAATAAAAATCGGTTTAGAAAGTAAAATCAACAGGACTTGCTGATGGTGGAGTGATGAGACAGAAGGACAGGTTGCAAACCTATAATCCCAGCACTTTGGGAGGCTGAAGATCACCTGAGGTCAGGAGTTCAAGACCAGCCTGGGCAACATGGAGAAACCCCGTCTCTACTAAAAATACAAAAATTAGCTGGGCATGGTGGTGCATAACTGTAATCCTAGCTACTGGGGAGACTGAGGCAGGAGAATCACTTAAACCTAGGAGATGGAGGTTTCAGTGAGCAGAGATCATGTCACTGCACTCCAGCCTGGGCAATAGAGTAAAACTCAATCTTAAGGAAAGAAGGAAAGAAAGAAAAGCAAGAAAAGCAAGAAAAGAAAGAAAGAAGGCAAAGTCTTGGAAAATAAATTCTGAAACTAGATAGAATATCACTGGAGAATGAGAAGGGGACTCACCACTTATGCTTGCTGGTGATCTACGTTGAAATATTCTTAATCAGGGCAGGGTTGAGGGGTAGCCATCTCAATTCCATTGTTAGAGATGAATTATTTTTTTAGTGCCACATGGCTACTAGCTTAACTTCAACACATTCTCTATTTCTTGGAACAAATTCACTAATCTTATTTAAAACAAGGCACTGTAAAGAAGAGGTTCTCAATATATACAAGCCTCTCCCCAGTGTAGGAATTTCTCTGTAAACATCCCTTATCTAGGAAGGTACTGGCTTCCTTAAATTCTTCCTAAGACCAGAATCTCAATACCTTTCAAGACAGTCCTGTGTGAATTTGGGAAAATTTAATGGTGGACACGAACATTTTTTAGTCCATTTTTAGTTTACAAATTGTTGTTTGTATGAAATCCTTTTAGGTCCAGTATCATCCTACCAGGTAAGTTAAGAGATTTTCTCAAGATCACGTCACCAGTAGCTGGTAGTACCAGGTTTGAAAACCCTAAATGGTGCCCTGCTCCTCTGCTCCCACAAAGTTTATGTGTCACTGCACTTCAACGTTGCATGATCAAATTTTCCTGTTTCAGTGTTGGTTTCCCTCATTTGACTGCAGTCTCCTTGAGAGCAAGAACTCTGTTTGATAACTGTTCATTTCATGCCTGGTTCATGAAGTGGCTCAAAATACAGGAATTTTACAAATGTTTATTGAAAAACAACAAAAGAGTATCTTATAATTTGGTCTTTTTGTTGAAAGAATAAAGTCTAACGTTTTCTTCCCTGAAACTTCTAATCACAGTTTCATCCTTTAAAGTCATGGAAAAGAAATCTTCATCTTTCACCTGAAAATCCTTCAATCACGGCACATTAATCCAACATTCATCACCCACAGCTTTTATATATGGCTTCCAATTTTCTCTTCTAGTCATAAACTTTGCTCTTCTTGTTCTGCTTTCTAAAATGTTACTAATTAATAGTGGGCACAACAAATAGATTCCACCACAACCAGCTGTTCCCTGATTAAAACAACCTTACCCATGTATACAAGCTCTTGATGATTTCAAGAGACCAAAGAAAAATTGTCACGGCATCAGGGATTCAGCACCCAACCTTCAGGCAGTGCCTAAGTAGTGCCAAGCCATGTGCATGAAGAGAAAACCAAGATGAGTCAGTTGCCCAGATGTTTTGTTGTCAGGTCACCAAGGATCTTGATGATTGGGGCCGAGATGCCAGGGTTTGTGTGGCCATGTGTAGTCACGGCTTCAAAGGGAACACAAGCCTAATAAAGCAAAGACTGATTCCAGAACTAAAACATGGGGCTGGAAGGAGAAACAAAGAGAGGCAGGAAGATCTGGGCACAAGGAGGGGTCCCTAGTAGAGGATAACGGAGAGGCTCTTAGGAGACCAGGGTTGTGGGACAGTATGGAATCTATCAGAGGTTGGTATTGAGGAACTCTCATTGTCTTGGTTTGCCATTCTTGGAAGGAGGGATACTGTTCCATTTAGTGAACACCAACTCTGTGCTACAGATTGCTCAATGTGCTGAGAGTAAGTTGTGCACAAGATAGCCATGGTATATTCTCCTAGTAGCTCAGAAGTTAGTGGAGACAAGGGACGTTAGAATGCCTGTGAAATGTGTTTCAGTAGGGAAGTGCAAGGCACTGAGAGGTCTCAGGACGTTTATCTGATACAGGTCTATGAGTGTGTGCATGCCAGAAGGCTTCCTGGAAGAAGTAGAATCTAAGCTGAATCTTGAAGAATGAGTAAGTTTAGCCAGGCTTTGCCATGAGAAGCCTGTTCGCATCAAAGGGAGAGTATTATGAAAGTGTGGAAGTGAAATATTGAGACGTTCAAGAAATGGAAGTGAGTTCAGTAATGAGGGCAAGGACTTCTGCTTTGTTCCCTGTAGAGTTCCCAGTGCTTAGGACAGTGTCAGCAGGTTGCATTTGTTCAACAAAAATGTGTTGAGTTAATGAAGTTTTGAGAAAGGTATCATATTTTCCACCTCAGGGTTACCCCTGTTTTTACTTCCTCATTCTAAGTGCATTTCATCCTCTCTTTCCTCTTCTTCTCAAATGAGATGAAAGAATCACTGAGGCCCTGCAATTGGAGGTATACTGGACAGACTGCAGATCAGCCTTGGATCTGAGCTCTCATTCCAGTCTGCCAGGATTGTTTGTTGCGACTTTGGACAGCACATGTCTATGTCCTGGATCTCTGTAAAACGTAGGGTTTGGACAAGTCAGAAATTGCCAACTGGTGGTCCAGGAATGTATAATATGCTTATTTGGCTTACGTATTATCTTTAAAACACTTGTATTTAGTGCCAACATTAATATTTTTAAGGATATTAATTGCCAACATATAAATATTTGGGTGCATTAGAGTTCCTACAATCACAGAGGGCATCAATCTTGGGACCTCTGTAGCAGCTTTGCCTTTAGATAAAACCCGGCCTTTCCAGTTCACTCTCCTGGCTGACATCACATCATACTTTCCCTGCTTGACCCTGGTGGGCATTGAAGTTTACCACCTGTGCATCAAATGATCTCAAAGGTCCTTTCCACATTTAAAATCCTTGGAGGCCAGCCCCTGGTAATGTGACAAAATGAAGAACAAATATCATCTACTGATTTTTTCCCCCAGTAGAGCAAACACTTTTCAAATGTGCATTTAAAAAGTGATTCTCTGAAGATAGTACTCAAGGTGGAGTTGGAATCATGTGGAGAAATTAAATTATTGTTTGGTTTGACTGTTAAGGCCCTGACTATTCTCCCATTTCACATGACCCCTCAGCAGATAGTTAAGAGTAGTGGGTAGCATGGAAACTGAAGCACAAACCCACTTAGGCATGAGCAAGGAAAGAAAGAGCTCTAGAAGTCCCAGAAGAATCGTTCTGTGTCACCTACCCGTAGCCAGGCATCCAACAACAATCCTAACCCAAACGTGGGCTGAAACCTGCAAGACAAGATGGACTTAAAAGAAGTAAAAGGAAGGTAGCAAAAGCAATTCAAGCATCAGAAGTAAGGCTAGAATGAGATCTGAGATGAACAATCACAATGCACACAGTAGGCATTTAATAAGATGATGACGTATTTGGGGAAAACTGAGTGGTACCATCTTTTGCAACAGAGATGCACAGATGTCTGTTAAGGGGAGACCAGTGTATCATTTGGAACTGGACTTCCTCTTGATATGATGCCAGGAGGAGAGGAACTAACATTTGTGGGCACCTATAGCATATCATACACAATATTTTGTCATCCCTTTATGCATCATAACTCTATAGAATAAAGTGTTCATTTTATAAGTTAGGTTTCCTGTGGCTCAGAGAGGTAAGAGAGTTTCCCAAAATCGTGGAGCAGAATTTGCACCCGGGCCACTTGGGCTTCCCTTCCCTGTCTTTATTATGTTTGTTTCTGCTGGCATCTCCCATTTTTCAGGTGTTTTGTATTCTGGTGCCATTTCAGCAGGCACTAGGTTTCTGGAGTCCTACTCTACAGCAAGCATCCTCTCTGGTTTTTGACTAAAAATTATCAACTCAGGCCTCTGGTCTGGCTCAATTTGCAGGTCATCCCTTTCCCTCTCTTTAAAAATACCTGGGTTCCTGGTCTCATGCCAAATACAAGGGAGAAGGCCAGAGACACAGAGACGTCTGGCAGATTGTCCCCCTACCTGAGGCCCTATTAGTGTGACCACATACTACAAGAAAGATGGAATTTCCCTGATTCAGCAGAACAAAATGAGCAAGAGTTGGCCCAGGCTTGTCTCTTGGTACAGATAAAGATGTGGGATGTATGAAACGATCTCACAAGCTCCCATGTCATTTTAGTTTTGCTGAGCAATGGAACTGGTCCCTGTTTTATACAGGCCAGAAGAGGAAAAGTCTATCACATTTTGAGGAGGGATATGCAGCTGGGAAGAATCCAGAGGAAGAAAGAATTGAAGACAGTGGCTGCATAATCACTGACAGGCTGTATAGTATCAAGTATACTCCAGGACTCTGACAAAACTGGATTTAGAGTTTGCCTCTTGTTTGTAATTCACATATGTATTTTTGGTCTTTTTTTGTTTGTTTGTTTTTTCCTTTTGTGGAGAACAGAGTCTTGTTATATTGCCCAGGCAGGTCTGGAACTCCTGGGCTCAAGCTATCTCCCTGCTTTTTGCCTCCCTAAGAGCTGGGATTATAGGCATGAGCCACCGCACCTGTCCAGTAATTTATATACGTATTTTTTATTGTCATAAAATATAAACAACCGGGGAAGGGTGCAGTGGCTCATGCCTGTAATCCCAGCACTTTGGGTGGCTGAGGCGGGATCACCTGAGGTTGGGAGTTTGAGACAAGCCTGACCAACATAGAGTAACCCCATCTCTACTAAAAATGCAAAATTAGCTGGGCATGGTGGCGCATGCCTGTAATCCCAGCTACCCAGGAGGCTGAGGCAGGAGAATCACTTGAACCTGGGAGGTGGAGGCTGAGGTGAGCTGAGACTGGGCCATTGCACTCCAGCCTGGAAAATAAAAGTGAAACTCCATCTCAAAACAACAACAACAACAACAAGAACAACAACAACAACAAAACAACCTAGAACTTGTCATTTTAATCACTTTTAAGCGTGCAGTACTGTGGCATTAAGTATATTGTCATTGTCATGCAACCATTACCACTACCCATCTCCATCTTTTTAATATTTCCCAGCTGAAACTGTATACCCATTAAATGCTAACCTCCCATTCCCCTGCCCCACACACCTTGATAGACCAGTTCTACTCTCTGCTTCTGTGAGTTTGACTACTCTACGTATCTCATATAAATAGAATCATGCAGTATTTGTTTTTCTGTAACTGGCTTATTTCACTTAGTATAATGTCCTTAAGGTTTATTCATGTTATAATTGCATCAGAATGTCCTTCCTTTTTAAGGCTAAATAATATTCCATTGTATGTATATACCACATTTTAAAAATCCATTTATCCACCAACGGATGCTTGTGTTGCTTCCACATTTTGCTGTTGTGAATAATGCTGTTGTAAATACGGGTGCACAGATACTATGGAAATATTTTTAAAATCATGGCTAATATATATTCTTTGAAAGCAATGATTAGTAGCTAACATTATGTAAACAACTGAGGAGCCTCACTGGGCATATTGTAATGAGGAGAATAATTTCTAGTACAATAACAAAAAAATGGCTGTGACTAAGGGAATTATGGGAAATTGGTCTTCTCCACTGTGCCAGAATTATTTTCTTAAAAATAAAATATCACCATGTCACCTCTCTTCTTTAGGTATATCCTCTAATGTACATTAGTTTCAGAATAAAATACAAATTCCTTAACATGGCATTCATGACCTTAGCCAAGCTTCCCAGCCTCATCTGTTATCTGTCCATTTATCCCCAAGCTGCCTATGAAGCAATCATTCTGTACAAGGAGCCCACCTTGTTCTTTTATGCCTCAGGCTCTACACTCTCTATTCCTTTCATCTTTATCTTGGAGAGCCCTTCACTGTAGTACATATGACTTGGTATGGTATAGCAGCAGTCTCTTCCCATGTCATTTGCCTATGAGCTAGAGGGTGGGGATTTTGTGTTACTCGTTTCTATAATACTTCTATTAATCACGGAAGGACTTAATGCTTTTTTATGTGATTGAATGAGGGAAAGTGCAAATATTGCTCAGTAGATAAAACAGGATTTGAACATCTTGATTGAACCCCTGTTTGGCTATATAAATCCCTTTTCAAGTGACAAGAAAGGATAAGCCACAAGCACATCTGAAATCTGAAAGATTTTCATTTGAAGACTCAGATGAGAACTGCACTTCCTTCAGGTTTTTTTCAGCACATGGACAGCAAGAGTACATACTGTAAATTCAGAGTTCAAATTAGAGAGAAACAGGACCAGAGTATGAATTAGAGAAAAATGGTATGAATAAGGTTTTGCAATTACTGAAAAGCTTCAACATAATCTCTTTAGATAGTCTTTCTCATGGGCCTTTTAAAATTTCATACAGCAGGAATCATTTATTTATTACTATTTATTTATTTTACTGAATTAATACTTTTAATTGACAAAATCATATAAATTTATAATGTAAAACATGTTGCTTTGAAATATGTATACATTGTGGAATGGGTAAATTGAGCTAATTAACATATGTGTTACCCTATATAGTTATCAATTTTGTTCTGAGAACATTTAAAACCTACTCTCTTAGCAATTTACAAGAGTACAATGCATTGTTGTTAACTATAGCTACCATGTCTTACAATAGATCTCTTGAACAGATTCTTTCAAACTGAATTTTTGTATTCTTTAACCAACATGTCCTTCAGACCACCCCACTCCAGTCCTTAGTAACCATCATTCTGCTATCTACTTCTATGAGTTCACCTTTTTTGATTCCACATTCAAGTGAGATTATGCAGTATTTATTTTTCTGTGCCTGATTTATTTCACTTATAATGTCCTTCAGATTCATTCATATTGTTGAAAATAAACCTTTAAAAATAAGAAAATCATTTCATTTGCAACAACATAGTATGCTTTTTTTTTTATTTTTATTTTTTGAGACGGAGTCTCGCTCTGTTGCCCAGGCTGGACTGCAGTGGCGCCATCTCAGCTCACTGCAAGCTCTGCCTCCCGCATTCACACCATTCTCCTGCCTCAGCCTCCCAAGTAGCTGGGACTACAGGCGCCCACCACTATGCCTGGCGAATTTTTTTTTTTTTTTTTTTTTTTTTTTTTAGTAGAGACGGGGTTTCACCTTGTTAGCAAGGATGGTCTTGATCTCCTGACCTCGTGATCCACCCACTTAGGCCTCCCAAAGTGCTGGGATTACAGGTGTGAGCCACCGCACCCAGCCCATAGTATGTTATTTTGTATATACACCACATTTTTTTCATCCATTCATCCATTGATGGATACTTAAGTTGACTCCAAGTCTTGGCAATTGTGAATAATTCTGTAATGAACATGTTAATGTAGTTATCTCTTCAACATATCAATACCATTTCCTTTGGATATATATCCAGAAGTGGGACGGCTGGATCATATGGTAATTACAGATTTAAGTTTTAGAGGAAATTCCGTATTTTCTATAATGTCTCTACTGATTTACATTTCTATCATCACTGTGCAAGGGGCCCCTAGTCTCCATATCTTCTCTAAGACATGTTATCTTTCACCTTTTTTATTATGGCCATTCTAATAGGTATGAGGTGACATGTCACTGTGGTTTTAATTTGCATTTCTCTGATGATTGATGATATTAAGTATTTTTTTTATTGGGTATGTGTATGTCTTTGTTTGAAGAGTGTCTCTTCAGGTGCATAGCCCATTTTTTATTTGGGTAATGTGTTTTCTTACTACTAAGTTGTTTGAGTTCCTTATATATTTTTGGATATTAACCCCTTATCAAATATCTGATTTGCAAATATTTTCTCCCACTCCATAGGTTACTCTGTTGATTGGTTCCTTGTTTGTGAAGAAGATTTTTCAGTTTGGAGTAAGTAATCCCATTTTTCTATTTTTCCTTTTGTTGCCTGTGCTTTTGGGTTTATGTCTAAAAAATCGTGCCCAGACCCATGTCATAGAGCTATTCCCCTGTTTTCTTCTAGTAATTGCACAGCTTGAGGTCTTACATTTAAATCTTTAACCCATTGTAAGTTGATATTTGTATGTGGTGTGAGAAATTCAGTGTTCTGCATTTAAATATCCAGTTGTCCCAATACAATTTATTGAAGAGATCATCCTTTCCCCATTGTGTATTCCTGTCTCCTTTGTTGAAAATCAATTGACTGTAAATTCATGTATTTATTTCTGGGGCTCTATTTGGTTTCATTGGTCTATGTGTCTCTTTTTATGCCAGTACCATGCTGTTTTGATTACTATAGCTTTGTATTATATTTTGAATTGGGGTAGTATGATGTTTTCAGCTTTGTTCTTTTTGCTCAAGATTGCTTTGGCTGTTTATGTTCTCCTGTGGTTCAATATGAATTTTGGAATTTTTTCCTATTTTTGTGAAAAATGTCTTTGGTATTTTGATAAGAACTACATTGAATCTATAGAGTTTTTTGGGTAGGATGGACATTTTATTGTTCCTCTGTTCTTCCAATCTATAAACATGAAATATCTTTTCATTTATTTGTGTCTTTTTCAATTTCTTTCATCAATATGTTATAATTTTTAGTGTATAGGTCTTCACTTCCTTGGTTAAGTTTATTCCTAAGTTTTTTGTTTATTTGCTTTTTGTAAATAAAATTGTTTCCTTGATTTCATTTTTGGATAGTTCATTGTTAGTGTATAGAAATACTACTGATTTTTGTCTGTTGATTTTACATCCTACAACTTTACTAAACCACCTTATTAGTTTTAACAAGTGTGTGTGTGTGTGTGTGTGTGTGTAGTTTAGGGTTTTCTACATGTAAGGTCATGTTGCCTGTGAACCAGGACAGTTTAACTTCTTTCTTTCCAAAGTGGATGGCTTTTATTTCTTCTTCTTCTTTTTTTTTTTTTTGAGATTTCCTCCTCTTCCAATACTACTACTCTCCTCCTCCCTCCCTCCTCCTCCTCCTTCTTCTTCCTCCTCCTCCTCCTCTTCCTCTTCCTCTTCCCCTTCCTCTTCTTTTTCTCTTTGAGACAGGGTCTTTTTCTTTTGCCCAGGCTGGAGTGCAGTGGCAAGAAATGGGCTCAATGCACCCTCTGCCTCCTGTGTTCAAACGGTTCTCATGCCTGAGTAGCTGGGATTACAGGTACGCTCCACCATGCCTGGCTAATTGTTTTGTATTTTTAGTAGAGATGGGGTTTCGCCTTGTTGGCCAGCCTTGTCT
This sequence comes from Macaca mulatta, assembly GCF_049350105.2. NCBI lineage: Eukaryota > Metazoa > Chordata > Mammalia > Primates > Cercopithecidae > Macaca > Macaca mulatta. Next base: position 42,155,637 of record NC_133420.1, read on the forward strand.
CGAACTCCTGACCTCAAGTGATCTGCACACCTCAGCCTCTCAAAGTGCTGGGATTACAGGCATGAGACACCTCACCCTGCATAGATGCCTTTTATTTCTTTCTTTTGCCTAATTGTTCTGACTGGGACTTTCAGTACTGTGTTGAAGACAAGTGGAGAGAGTAGACATCCTTGTCACATTTCTGATATTATTGAAAATTTTTTGACTTTTTCCCATTGAGTATAATTTTAGTTTTGTGTTTGTTACACATGGCCTTTACTGTGTTGAGGTACTTTCCTTCTATACTTAATTTGTTAGGAGATTTTTTTTTTTTAAAATCATGAAAGGATGTTAAATTTCATTAAGTGCTTTTCATTTTAACATCTATTGAGATGATCATATGGTTTTGGTCTAACAGGAATAATTTAAACTAAATTTCATGATACCAAAAGACTTTAAAGATCATGAGGCAAGTCTTGCTCTCTGGGACTTGGTTTACTCATTGACAAAATGAGAAAGTTGGACCAGAGATTCTGAAATGCTCCAAATTTCTGTCAATTTGGCTATGCTCTCCAAATACAATATCCTAAATCTAAGTACCTCCAAAAGTAATCCTGAACACCTTTTATGGTTAGCATTTTTTCCCCTAGACACAGTTATCTATGATACATACCTATGCATATAATTTATATTCTCTGGTACTAGAAGAACTCTGTTTTCTCACCGCTTTGAGGCCCTGCAAACATTTCTCTCCCCTGAGCTCCCTTCTCTTTGCAAAATATCACCTAGCTTTTTCTATTTTATAATTGACAGGGTCTTCTCCATGTTGGATGTGCCCTACTCTATCCTTACCATCTTCAATGATGGGAAAAAGAATGAATTCTGAGACTTCAGTGGAATCAACCTGCTACATCTAAAGCCCAGGTTTCATGTTACAATGAATGAGGGCAAGTCAGTAATATCAGCTGAGATTTCATCCAGGACTAGTAGTAATTTGAATTTTAGGATTTGTTTGGCATAAAAGTAGGATGAAAGCTTCTAAGAGAGAAGAAACAGTTATAAGAGATGGAAGGAGATTTGGGACCTCTTTCCTCATGGAATCTTTACAGATGAGTCCTGTCATTTGTTGTGTTAATTTTCTGTTGCTGTTGTAAAAAAAGTTATTACCCCATTAGTGGCTTTAAACAAACACAAATTTATTATCTCACTGTCCTGTGGATTGTAAGTTTTGTTTGGCTTGGCTGGATCTCACACAAAGTCCAGTGGACTCTGAGTAAGGTCTCACAATATCAAGATCTAGGTGTCATCAGGACTGTGTTTCTTACTGAGTTTCTTGGGTGAGAATCAACTTCCAGGCTCATTCAGATTGCAGGATAAATCCAATTCCATGTGATTTTAAGACTGGCATTTCTATTTCTTTGCTGGTTATCAGCCTATGAGAGTGGCAGGAGATGAGGTTGGTAATGGAGGTTAGGGCCAGTTTGAGTTTAGCTGGCATTTGGATTCTGTTGTAAGGGCAATAAAAAACAATTAGAGTGCTTATGGAAAGGAGATACATGATTTGATTTGTGTTTATAGACATTACTTGATAATCCATGTGGGCAATTAATTCTAGTAATACAAAAGTGGAAACAGGAATACAAAACAGAAATCTATTCAAGCAGATCAGGCCAAAAATCACAGTGGCCTGACCAGGGGCATAATAATAGTCTAAGATCTAGACCCTGAAGCAGTACAACTTCAAGCTTTCTGACATAATTTGAGAACCTCAGGATCGACTCATGCAGTTTTTGAAATTAGATGAAGTCTTAGAGAACATTTCACAAAAGCACTGCATTTCAAAAATATAAGACAAAAATCCAGCCTAAAATAACTTGTCCACGCTCACACAGTAAGTTGGTGATAGAGCGGTGATTAGAACTGTGCCTCTTGACACCCAGTACAGTGCTTCTTTTACTGTATTCACATGCTTATATTGGTCCTTATCAAGTATTTCACAAGCAAAATATTGCTCACAAAATGCAGAGACCATTTTGACTAAGAAAAGAAGGAAGATATGTTGTTCTTGATGTTGGGGGTTATTTTAAGTAAAATAAGAGCATGGATCAAAGGAAAAGGGGACCTGTTTGCAGGTATCTGAGAGATGAGGCTAAAGGGAAAAGCTTCTTAGAAATAAGAGCATGACTGATTTTCTCTTATGCCACCAGGATAGCCTGGCAAGGCTGGGCCTGGTTTCCCACCAGGTAAAAGTGATGGGTTCCCAGAAAGCCAAAGCTTTTCATGTATTCTTGGCAAAATCACAATTTAGGATGAGGGCGTGAACACATCTTCACTTTATACTCTGCTAATTTAGCATCTGCTGCAGTTAAGAAAGGGTATGTGTGATGCTCATGTATAACAGAAGCCAAAATAAGTAATAAAATCTGCCCTTAGTGGTAACAATGTATTATAGCATAATGCAATCTTCTCTGACTTCACTCTTCATCATCTCCTCTACTTATTCATATTGATTTAATCTTATGGTATCTGTGTAATGCATATAAGTCACATCTAAGTGTGTGTGTGTTCATGATATACTTGTGTACAGTCACCCCTCATTATCCTTGGAGGACTGTTTTCAGCACTTCCTACAGATACCAAAAGTTGAAGATACTCAAGTTCCTTACATAAAATGGTGTCGTATTCTCATATAACCTAAGCACATCCTCCTGTATACTTTACATAATCTCTAAATTACTTATAATAACTAATAAAATGTAAATGCTATGTAAATTATTGTTATGCTGGTATTGTTTTCTCATTTGTTTTTAAACATTGTTCCATTGTTCTTAAGCAAAAAGAACAAAGGTGGAGGCATCACATATCTGACTAAAAACTATAATATAAGGCTACAGTAACCAAAACAGCATGGTTGTTATACAAAAATAAACACATATACCAATTGAACAGAATAGAGAAACCAGAAATAAAGCCATACACCTACAGCCATCTGTTCTTTGACAAAATTGACAAAAACAAACAATAGAGAAAGGACTCTATATTCAATAAATAGTGCTGAGATAGTTGGCTAGCCACAGGCAGAAGAATGAAACTGGGCCCCTACCTTTCACCATAAGAAAAAAAAAAAAAACTCAAGATGAATGAAAGATTTAAATGTGCAACCTCGAACTGTAAGAATCCTAGAAGACAACTTAGGAAACACCATTCTGGACATTGGTCTTGAGAAAGAATTTATTACTAAGTCCCCAAAAGCAAGTGAAAAAAAAAAAAAAACCAAAAAATTGACAAGTGGGACCTAATTAAAGAGCTTCTACATAGCAAAAGAAATTATCAACACTATCAACAGAGTAAAAGGAAAACCTACAGAATGGGAGAAAGTATTTACAAATTAAACATCTGACAAAGGTTCAATATCCAGAATCTATGAGAAATTTAAACAATTCAACAAGCAAAAACAACCTATTAAAAAGTAGGTGAAAGACATGAACAGACACTTTTGAAAACAAGACTTGTAAGTGGGTAACAAACATATGAAAAATTGCTACATATCACAATTCATCAGAGAACTGCAAATTAAAACCACAATGCAATTCCACTCAGAATCGCTATTATTGAAAATACAAAGAACAGTAGATGCTGGTGAGGCTGCAGAGAAAAGGGAAGACTGACATACTGTTGGTGAGAATGTAAATTAGTTCAGCAAGTTTGAAAAGCAATTTGGAAATTTCTCAAAGAACTTAAAACAAACTACCATTGAATCCAGCAAACCCATCACTAGGTGTATGTGTGTGTGTGTGTGTGTATATATATATATATATAAATAAAATAATTCTACCAAAAAGACACATGAACTTATATGTTTATTGCAGCATGTGTCATAATAGCAAAGACATGGAATCAACCTAGGTGCTCATCAATGGTCACTTGGAGAAATAAAATGTGGTACATATACACCATGGAATACTACTTAGCCATTAAAATGAATGAAATCATGTCCTTTGCAGGAACATGAATGCAGCTAAGGGCCATTATCATAAGTGAATTAATGCAGGAGCAGAAAACCATATACAGCAGATTCTCACTTACAAGTGGATGCTAAATATTGGGTATTCATGGATATAAAGATGGCAAAAATAGACACTGGAGACTACTAGATAGAGGAGGGAAGGAAGAGGGCAAGATTTGGAAAACTGCTAGGTACTATGCTCACTGTCTGGATGATGGGGTTAGTCATGTCCCAAACCTCAACATCATGTTACCCATGTAAATGACCTGTACCTATACCTCCTAAGCGTAAAATATCAGTTGAAATTATACACATTAAAAAACCCATAAAAATAAAATAAAAATGAAGAGATCAGTGTTAGGAGAATAAAATATAAATTGTTGTACTTTTTTATTGTTTTGTTTTCCAATATTTTTAACCCATGGTTGGTTGAATCTGCATATGCAGAACCCTTGTATACAAAGGGCAGACTGTATGTAAATTATGTTTATATGTATTTCTTTTTTCTGTTGTGAAATCCTTGCTTAGTCTGAAGATAATTTAGTCTTATTTATGTCTGCTTAATAAAAATGAAAGATTTAGCAGACCCATAGACATCTATTTGCATGAATTAACTTATATGAGAGGCTTGTGTTTATTTTTCTCTCTTACTGAAGGAGAAGAGATCTTAGTGAATGCAGAGGTGGGGACTGGGAGAAAGGTTGGGGATTAAGAACAGGAGAATGTAGTGGACAATAGGTCATGTGCGCCTGCTTTTTGATAGCACTGTAGGTGAATTTTTAAGCAGATTTGTGGGGGGAAAGGTGGAAAGGAAAGAGGTGATACAGGAGAATGGAAACAGGAGGATGACTCTCTGGAGAGAAATGTTGGTAGCAGGAGCTAAATTATCTGTTTCAATGAGATAATTTGTGATACAACTCAAAATATATCAATTAGCTACAGCTGTATAATAAATTACACTAAAAAAATAGTGGTGTTTTTAATGGAGATAGATAGTAGAAGGAGTGGAAAGATGGTTACTAGAGGCTGGGAAGGGTAGTGGGGTATTGGGGGAGGTGGGAATGGTTAATGGATACAAAAATGGTTAAAATAAATGAATAAGACCTAGCATTCAATAGCACAACAGGTGACTATTGTCAATAATAATTTAATTGTATATTTTTAAATAACTAAAAGAATATAATTGGATTGTTTGTAACACAAAGGATAAATGCTTGAGGGGATATATACCCTTTCTATGATGTGATTATTACACATTGAATGCCTATATCAAAACATCTCATGTACCCCATAATGCCTACTATGTACCCACAAACATTAAAAATATATATTTTAAAAAATATATATTTTTAAAAATACAGTGGTTTGAAAAATTGTAAATTATTTTTCACAAGTCTATGACTTTTATGAGCAGTTCTGCTAAATGAGGCTGGTTTTGGTTGGGCAGTTATTCTGGTCTTTCTGGGACTCAGGTGATCATCTGAGTATTGGCAAATCTAAAATTGCCTTGGCTGGGACAGCTACATCTGTTTCACGTCTCATCCTCTAGCAGTCCTGTCTAGGCGTGTTGTTGAAAGTTCTTTTTCAAGTCTCTGCTTACATCAAGTTTGTTATTACCTCATTGGACAAATCACATGGGCAAAACTCAGATTCAGGGAGTTTACTATCAATGGATATGGATTCAGAGAGGAGTGAGAAGTTTTGCAATCAATCTACTACATATAAGCACATTTTCTTCAGGCCATGTCATAAAGATCTTGCAGAGTTGAGGAGTGGAGCATTCTCCTCCTTTAGGCCTGGAATGTAACTTGGGTCTGATGCAATGGGTACTGTAGAAAATACAGCAGGGGTTGGCAACTCCAGGAGCTCTCAACTCACTATTGAGATGCTGGTGGGAGCATGTGATGAGTGAGTTACTCCATGAACAAAGTCTTTTTGACAAATTGTTTTGGGCACATAGTCATAATCATAAACAAATCTTTGGAAGTATATTTTGGAATACCTTAGCATAAATCTTCCTCAGCAGGAGTACAGAATTGTCATTCAGGATCCTGAGTGCCATGTTAATGGCAACAACCACCCCAAGTGACTTTCTACAGGAGATGTCAACAAAGGGACCAAAATATAAGAATAAGAGATAAGTTACTACTGAGTATATGTGGATAGCAACAATAATTGGAAAGGGATTTTAGCTAGATGGTGCTAAGATCCTATAATCTTGCAGGTGGGAGCCTTTGAAATAACAAAATTTGGGTATTCATGCTATAGACACTTCAGGCTAGTATGAATGACATAGGGGACATGCCAGTTATATTTACATATTTATTTGTTAAGGTTCCTGCCATGAAAAATAGGCGACAACCCAAATTCCTGCCCATTAAGAACACTGTTTCTCTCTTAAATTTGAAAGGTCTCATCAACGGTAAATAAAAAATACCTAATAGTTTTTTATTTACATATTTTTGAAAAAAAGACATGGAAAAGTAGGAAAATAATGTGCACTGGCATCAGGCAGACCTGAATTACCATTTTAAAATTTTATCCCTTAATGATGTTTAAGATTGACAAACTGCCTAACCTCTCTGTATCTCTTTTCCTCATCTATGAAATGGGATTGACCACATCTTTGTCACAAGATTGGGAAATGGATTAACAATAAAACATGTAAAATACCTGACACATCACAGGTGTTCTAATAAATAAATGTAGTTGTTTCATCATTTATTGCATATCAACTGGAGTCCAGGCATGGTCCTGCATGTTAAAGATGGAAAAGAGCCAACAGTCCCAGCATCCCACCTAGGGATTCAATGATTGAACAAATGAGTAACATATCTGTCTCCCCTTACAGAGCAATGGATTTCTTGAGATCACAATCAGTGATGAGTCCGTCATCTTAGACCCAGCATCTCCAGCATCTAGCAGAGGACTTGATGAGGCAATGCTTTTGAAATGAATTTTATTATATATTAGAAGTCTGGTTTTTCTTATCATGATTAATATGAAGTCTCTCATAGAATAACTGTTTAGTACATTTTGAAAGTGAATGACTGAGTGATCAAGAGAGAGAATGTAATAAAGAAAGGAGGAAGGAAGGAAGGAAGGAAGGAAGGAAGGAAGGAAGAAAGGAAGGAAGGAAGGAAATGGTAAAGAAATGCCTCATCATTCAGTCTTTTCCACCAGAATCCTTGAATATTTGCTCTTGAGAAATATTGCTGCTCACCTCGGATGGAGCTACTTCTGCAGAAGTAAATGGACAGGCAACAAAACATAATTATGGCTTCAGGCAACCCAAGACAGAATGGGAGCAGGGGAGTGGGGGAGACATCTTATACCCTAGTCCTCTATCTTCTTGGAATAAGATTGTCTTTTGTTAAATAAAAATTATTCCAATAGCTTTAGTGCTAGGAATAACTTTTGGTTACATGGATGATGTACATGTAATGATGAAGTCTGGGATTTTAGTGTACTTGTCACCCAAAATGTGTACATTGTACCCAATAGGTAATTTTTCATTTCTGACCCCCTTCCCATACTCCTCCCTTCGGAGTTTCCGGTGTGTATCACACCATTCTGTACGTCTTTGACTACCCTTAGCTTAGTTCCCACTATAAGTGATAACACATAGTATTTGGCTTTCCATTCCTGAGTTACCTCACTTAGGTAATGGCTTTCCTCAAAACTATACAAATGCATGAAAATTAAATAATACTCCTGCATGATTTTTGAGTCAATAATGAAGTCAAGATGGAAATTCAAAAAATTTTCAGAATGAATGGTATCAGTGGCACAAGTTATAAAAACCTCTGGGATATAGCAAAAGCAGCACTAAGTGGAAAGTTTATAGCACTAAACGCCTACAACAAAAAGACAAAAAGTCCTAGGGAAGCTCAGGGACTGAAATAAAAAGATAGAAAGGTCACAAACTGACAACCTAATGTTATATCTCAAGGAACTAGAGAAACAACAACAAACCAAACCCAAAGCTAGCAGAAGAAGAGAAATAACAAAGATCAGAGCAGAACTAAACTAAATGGAAACCAAGAAAACAATACCAAGGAACAATGAAATTAAAAGTTGATTCTTTGAAAAGATAAATAAAATTGATAAACCACTAACTAGATTAACCAAGAAAATAAGAGAAAAGATTGAAATAAGCTTAATCGGGAATGAAAATGGAGACATTACAACTGATACCATAGAAATACAAAATATTATTTGAGACTAGTGTGAAAACTTCTATGCACACAAACTAGAAAAACTAAGGGAGGCCGGGCGCAGTGGCTCATGCCTGTAATCCCAGCACTTTGGGAGGCCAAGGTGGGTGGCTCATGAGGCCAGGAGATCAAGACCATTCTGGCCAACATGGTGAAACCTCATCTCTACTAAAAATACAAAAATTAGCTGGGCGTGGTCACGCACTCCTGTAATCTCAGCTACTCAGGAGGCTGAGGCAGGAGAATCGCTTGAACCAGGGAGTCGGAGGCTGCAGTGAGCCAAGATCGTGCCACTGCACTTCAGCCTGGAGACAGAGCAGGACTTCGTTTCAAACAACAACAACAACAACAACAACAACAACAAAAACTAGAGGAAATAGATAAATTCCTGGAGACATACAATCCACCAAGCCTGAAACGGGGAGATATAGAAATCCTGAACAGTCCAGGTTTAGTCTTGGGAGGGTGTATGTGTCTAGGAATTTATCCACTTCTAGATTTTCTAGTTTATTTGCATAGAGGTGTTTATAGTATTCTCTGATGGTAGTTCGTATTTCTGTGGGATCAGTGGTGATATCCCTTTTATCATTTATTGTACCTATTTGATTCTTCTCTCTTCTTTATCAGTCTGGCTATCTATTTTATTAATTTTTTTGAAAAACCAGCTCCTGGATTCTTCGATTTTTTGAAGGGTTTTTCATGTCTCTATCTCCTTCAGTTCTGCTCTGATCTTATTTATGTCTTGTCTTCTGCTAGGTTTTGAATTTGTTTGCTCTTGCTTCTCTAGTTCTTTTAATTGTGATATTAAGGTGTTGATTTTAGATCTTTCCCCCTTTCTCCTGTGGGCATTTAGTGCTATAAATTTCCCTGTAAACACTGCTTTAGCTGTGCCCCAGAGATTCTGGTACATTGTGTCTTTGTTTGCATTGGTTTCAAAGAACTTATTTATTTCTGCCTTAATTTCGTTATTTACCCAGTAGTCACTCATGAGCAGGTTGTTCAGTTTCCATGTAGTTGTGAAGTTTTGAGTGAGTTTCTTAATCCTGAGTTCTAATTTGGTTGCACTGTGGTCTGAGAGACTGTTTGTTATAATTTCGGTTCTTTTGCATTTCCTGAGGGGTGTTTTGCTTACAATTATGTGGTCAATTTTAGAATAAGTGTGATGTGGTGCTGAGGAGAATGTATATTCTGTTGATTTGGGGTGGAGAGTTCTGTAGATGTCTATTATGTCCACTTGGTCCAGAGCTCAGTTCAAGTGCTGAATATCCTTGTTAATTTTCCGTCTTGTTGATCTGTCTAATATTGACAGTGGGGTGTTAAAATCTCCCAGTATTATTGTGTGAGAGTCTAAGTCTCTTTGCAGGTCTCGAAGAACTTTCTTAATTAATCTGGGTGCTCCTTTATTGGGTGCATATATATTTAGGATAGTTAGCTCTTCTTGTTGCATTGATCCTTTTACAATTATGTAATGCCCTTCTTTGTCTTTTTTGATCTTTTTTGGTTTAAAGTCTGTTTTGTCAGAGACTAGGATTTCCTTTTGCCATTCCGGACATCAAATCTTTCTGGCCTGTTTTTAGTCTTTTCCCCAACATCTGAACTATTTTTTTGAGGCCAGCATCTTCCTGATACGAGAACCTGGCAGAGACACAACAAAAAAAGAAAATTTCAGGCCAATATCCCTGATGAACATCGATGCAAAAACCCTCAAAAAAATACTGGCAAACCTAATCCAGCAGCACATCAAAAAGCTTATCCACTGTGATGAAGTCAGCTTCATTCCTGGGATGCAAGGCTGGTTCAACATACCCAAATCAATAAACGTTATCCATTACATAAACAGAACCAATGCCAAAAACCATTATTATCTCAGTAGATGCAGAAAAGACCCTCGATATAATTCAAACCCCCTTCATGTTAAAAGCTCTCAATAAACTAAGTATCGATGGAGCGTACCTCAAAATAATAAGAGCTATTTATGACAAACCCACAGCCAATATCATACCACATGGGCAAAAGCTGGAAGCATTCCCTTTGAAAACCGGCACAGGACAAGGATACCCTCTCTCACCACTCCTATTCAACATAGTTTTGGAAGTTCTGATCAGAGCAATCAGGCAAAAGAAAGAAATAAAATGTATTCAAACAGGAAGAGAGGAAGTCAAATTGTCTCTGTTTGCAGATGACATGATTGTATATTTAGAAAATCCCATCGTCTCAGCCCCAAATCTCCTTAAGCTGATAAGCAACTTCAGCAAAATCTCAGGATACAAACTCAATGTGCATAAATCACAAGCATTCGTATACACCAATAATAGACAAACAGAGAGTCAAATCATGAGTGAACTCACACTCACAATTGCTACAAAGAGAATAAAATACCTAGGAATACAACTTACAAGGGATGTGAAGAACGTCTTCATGGAGAACTACAAACTACTGCTCAAGGAAATAAGAGAGGATACAAACAAATAGAAAAACACTCAATGCTCACGGATAGGAAGAATTAATATCATGAAAATGGCCATACTGCCCATAGTAATTTATAGATTCAATGCTATCCCCATCAAGCTACCATTGATTTTCTTCACAGAATTGAAAAAAAACTACTTTAAATTTCATGTGGAACCAAAAAAGAGCCCATATAGCCAAGACAATCCTAAGCAAAAAGAACAAAGCTGGAGGCATCATGCTACCTGACTTCAAACTATACTACAAGGCTACACTAACCAAAACAGTATGATACTGGTACCAAAACAGATATATAGATCAATGGAATAGAACAGAGGCCTCAGAAATAATGCCACACCACATATACGCCATGGAATATTATGTAGCCATAAAAGAATATGAGTTCATGTCCTTTGCAGTGATATGGATGAAGCTGGAAATCATCATTCTCAGCAAACTATTACAAGAACAGAAAACCAAACACCGCATGTTCTCACTCATAAGTGGGAGTTGAAAAATGAGAACACATGGACACAGGGAGGGGAACATCACACACCAGGGCCTGTCTGGGAACTGGGGGCTAAGGGAGGGATAGCATTAGGAGAAATACCTAATGCAGGTGACAGGTTGATGGGTGCAGCAAACCACCACCATGGCACGTGTATACCTGTGTAACAAAACTGCATGTTCTGCACATGTATCCCAGAACTTAAAGTAAAAAAAAAAAAAAAAAAAAAGCAAAGCAAAGAAAAGAAATAGCGCCACACATCTACAACCATCTGATCTTTGACAAATCTGACAAAAACAAGCAATGGGGAAAGGATTCCCTATGTAATAAATGGTGTTGGGAAAACTGGTTAGCCTTATGCAGAAAACGGAAACTGGACCCCTTCCTTACATTTTATACAAAAATTAACTCAAGATGGATTAAAGACTTAAAAGTAAAACCTAAAACCATAAAAACTCTAGAAGAAAACCTAGGCAATACCATTCAGGACATAGGCATGGGCAAAGGCTTCATGACTAAAATACCAAGAGCAATGGCAGCAAAAGTCAAAATTGACAAATGGGATATAATTATACTAAAGAGCTTCTGCACAGCAAAAGAAACTATCATCAGAGTGAACAGGCAACCTACAGAATGGGGGAAAACTTTGCAATCTATCCATCTGACAAAGGGCTAATATCCAGAATCTACAAGGAAGTTAAACAAATTTACAAGAAAAAAATAACCAATCTCATCAAAAAGTGGGCTAAGAATATGAACAGACACTTCTCAAAAGAAGACATTTATGCAGCCAACAAACATGTGAAGAAAAGCTCGTCGTCACTGGTCATTAGAGAAATGCAAATCAAAACCACAATAAGATACCATCTCAAGCCATTTAGAATGGCAATCATTAAAATGTCAGGAAACAACAGATTCTGGATAGGACGTGGAGAAATAGGAATGCTTTTACACTGTTGGTGGGAGTGCAAATTAGTTCAACCACTGTGGAAGACAGTGTGGCGATTCCTCAGGGATCTAGAACCAGAAATACCATTTGACCCAGTGATCCCATTACTGGGTATATACCCTAAGGATTATAAATCATTCTACTATAAAGATGCATACACATGTGTGTTTATTGCAGCACTGTTCACAATAGTAACGACTTGGAAACAACCCAAATGCCCATCAGTGATAAACTGGATAAGGAAAATGTGGCACATATACACCATGGAATACTATGTAGCCATAAGAAATGATGAGTTCATGTCCTTTGCAGGGACAGGAATGAGGCTGGAAATCATTCTCAGCAAACTTACACAGGAACAGAAAACCAAACACCACATGTTCTCACTCATAAGTGGGAGTTGAACGATGAGAACACATGGACACAGGGAAGGGAACATCACATACCAGGAGCTGTCTGGGGGTGGGGGGTTAGGGGAGGGATAGCATTAGGAGCAATACCTAATGTAGATGACGGGTTGATGGGTGCAACAAACCACCATGGCACATGTATACCTATGTAACCAACCTGCACATTCTGCACATGTATCCCAGAACTTAAAGTATAATAATAATAATGATAATAATAATAATAAAATAAATTTCAAAGCTGACCAAAAAAAAAGAAATCCTGAACAGCCCACTAATGAGCAGTGAGATTGAATAAATAATAAAAAAAAATCCTCCAACAAATAAAAGCCTAGGAACAGACAGATTTACAGCTGAGTTCTACCAGACATTCACAGAAAAATAAGTACCAATGCTACCGAAACTATTCCAAAAGAGGGAGAAGGAGAACATCCCCCCTAACTCATTCTATGAAGCCAGTATCACTCTGATACCAAAGCTGTGAAAGGACATAGCAACAAAAGAAAAGGAAACACCAATCTTCTTGATAAACATACACACAAAAATCCTCAACAAAATACTAGCAAACAAAATCCAATAGCACATTAAAAAGAAAGTACACCATGATTGAGTGGGTTTCATCCCACGGATGCAGGGATGGTTCAACATACTCAAGTTAATAAATGTGACTTACCACATAAGCAATTAAAAACAAATGCCATATGATAGTCTCAACAGATGCAGAAAATAATTCAATAAAATCTAGCATCCTTCATGATAAAAATCTGAACAAACTAAGCATAGAAGAAACATATCTCAAAATGATAAAAACCAAATATCACAAACCCATAGCCAATATCACACTGCACAGGGAAAAGTTGAAAGCATTCTCCCTAAGAAGTGGAACAAGACAAGGATGCTCACTTTCACCACTTCTATTCAACATAGTACTGGAAGTCCTAGCCAGAGAAATCAGGCAGAAGAAAGAAATAAAGGGCATCCAAATTGGAAAAAAGAGGAAGTCAAACTATCCCTGTTTGCTGTTGATATCATATTGTACCTAGAAAACCCTAAAGTCTCTTCCAAAATACTCCAAGAATTGATAAATTAATTCAGTAAAGTCTCGGGTTATAAAACCGGTGTATACAAATCAGTAGCCCTGCTATACACCAACAACAACCAAGCTGATAATCAAATCAAGAACTCAATCTCATGTACAATAGCCTCTTTCTTTTTCTATTTTTTAACCTTCTGAATGACAGGAATTACTCCCTCCCCCAATGCTCATGTGTGCTCATCTCATATACCAGAGTCTCCAGTCGTTTTTTTCTCAACAGCAAGCACAAGGGTAATTTATCTTCCCCTGGCTAACGTCCTCCAGGGAGTTCCATCTCCCACTCTCCTCACTCCCTGCTGCATTCTAACTTCTCACCACCCAACCATTGCTGTCTCTCAGCCCTTACCCCAACCCCTCGGTTGTCAGAATGAGCAGAAATTAATTGATTCAGAGGCGCTGTAGTAGATTAAAACATTCCAGTTATACTGCCTCAGTTTTTGAGAAAAACAGGGAGTCTTTAAAAAATAAAGAGGGGGAACTAGCATCGAGTGAAGTGGGGTTGGGGAAGAAAAGGGGATGATCTGAAAACTTGGATATAGGGTTAATGTATTAGAAATTTGGCCTGCATTCTTCTTGGGACAATGTTGCTGCATGAAATAAATACCGTCTTGAACTTTCAAAATGATTGCCATATGTTTTGGGGTTGGAAAGTTGCCTATCCCTTCTCTTCACTTCTAACTTCCCTCCTACCCCTATTCTTGTTGATTCACTTAAGGCTTAAGTTTGGTGAAATCCATATCTTTGCCATCACTTTGCTATAGGTTATAGATAAACTGGAGAGGAAGCCTTGTTGCCAGCCACTGGAGAAGGGGAATTTTCTTCTTGTTGGGTGCCAAAAGGCAAAGAGATTCAAACACTTGCAGCAGTTCTTGCCTGATTGAGGGAGAACACTGGGAAACCACAACAAAGTCCCAAGGCTGCTCCGGAAGAGTAAGGATAAAAAAATCTTTGGATTGAATACTGGAAGTTGCAGGGAGGCATATTTTAGCAAAATAGGGGTAAAAACAGAAATATTCATAGGAATTAGAAATATCCTAAAATAAAGGAGACTTCCCCAGAAGGTAGAAGCTTTCTTTAACATGTCAAGATACTGTTGAAAGACATTATGAATTCAATGAAGGCTTTACATAAATCTATGGTTTACAATATTTTGTGGCTATGAAAAATTTTCTCTTTGTTTATGTTTGATCAGACTATACTGGAACCCCCAGTGTATACATAAGGATAAAAGCAGTGGTATACATTTCTTGGAAAATTATTTAATATTTTTATTGTCTTGATTAATATAAAAATAAGAGATCTGGAGTCACAGTATCATGACACAGTATTGATAAAGTCCTGAGTGACATAGATTTGTGACTATATATAACAACATTAAAAAAAAACTTGCCTGAGAGACTTTGGATACTTTTAAATTAACAGAGATAATTGGAGAAATGGTGAAAAGAGTTTTGCACCAAAAGCCATGAACTTGGTAATTCAAGTTAGCCCACTTGAAATGTCTTGATATTTTATGTACAACTAATTTATTTCTTCTATTGCACAATTTAAACATGTGCAGAGTCTCTGAAACATTAGAGGTCCATGGTACATCATTTTCAAACAACTGCTCTAGAGATCCATAAGCTCCCATTCACTTCTGATGTTGTACAGTTTTAAGAATCTTGAGTACAGTGAAGATTGAGAGATTTCTTATCCATGTGGTAGGCTGCATGAATCCTGTGTTTACTTAGGAGTGTTGGTTATGCTCATGGAGTTATTTAGGAAAATATTGACTCTATACTGCATGTGGAAGGAGATAACCTTTCAGCAAACTAAGGCTGAAAAGCAACTCAGTCTAACATAACTGATCAAGGTACATGTTGTTAACAATTGCCATAAGGGATACTGAATAATCTTAAATATGTGTCTTGATTCCCAGAAGCAGATCTTGAGGTAAGAGTTCTAGTGTAGATAGTTTTTTTAGGAGGTAATACAATAAAGCAGCAGTAATGAAGTGGGGAAGTATAACAAGGAAGGAAAGGAAACCTTTAAGTAGGTTTTTAAGTTATTAAGTAAATCACTGCTATAGGCATCTAGAGCTCTCATCCTACTGGGGAAGTCTGGGAGCCAGTGTTGAACATGCACTTAAAGTGATCCTATGGATGACCATACCCACATTGGGATGGCTACTATAAAAATAAGAGTGAAAAACAAAAAATGACAAGTGTTGGCAAGAAGGTGGCAAAATCAGAACCCTTGTGCACTGTTAGCGGTAACGTAAACATGGTGCAGCCTCCATATGAAGCAGTATGGCGGTTGCTCAGACAATTAAAAACAGAATCATCATATGATCCAGGCATTCTACTTCTAGGCATATACCCCAAAATAATTGAAAGAATGAACTCAAAAAATAATTGTGCACTTAATATTCAGGGTGGCATTATTTACCATAGTCAAAAGGAGGAAGCAACTCACATGTTCAGTAGCAGATGATTGTATAAACAAAATGTGGTATATACATATGATGGAATATTATTCAGCTTTATAAACAGGAAATTCTGACACATGCTACCATATGGATGAACCTTGAGGACATTAGGCTAAGTGAAATAAGCCAGTTACAGGAAGACAAACACTGCATGGTTTTACTTACAGGAGGTACCTAGAGTAGTCAAAATTACAGACAGAAAGTAGAATGGTGATTGCCAAGGGCTGGCAGGAGTGGGAAATGGGCAGTTAGTGTTTAATGTGCATAGAGTTTAGTTTCAGTTTTGTAAGATGAAAAAGTTCTGGAAAGTGGTTGCGCAACAATGAATATACTAAACATTACTGAACTGTACACTTCAAAATGGTTAAGAGCGTAAATTTTATATTATGTGTATTTTACCACATTAAAAAAAAAAACACCTATGGGAGGAGCAAGGAAGCTGTGTTATTTACACACCAACACCTGTTATTGGTTGAGGGATGCACCCAAAATATTGATTCTCCCACTTTACTTCTGGTCTGTTTCAGACACAAGTTAAGTGGGCTTTCTGGCCTGAGGAAGCCCACACACAAAGAATTGAGAGAGGGGAAGTCTTGGGAGTTGGAAAATCAGGCTAGCGTGCATGGAAATGGTAAAAATAAAATAAGAAGCACCACATCAGAGAGAGAAAAACTGGTGTGAAAATCATAGTGGAAAGACCTGGGGCTTTGTGTTCAGAACCAGTTACATAGTCTAAAATCTAGAATCATGAAAACTAGCTATGCAACCTTGGGACATTTTTCTTTTCACTTCTCTCCACCTTGAAGCCTGCATCTGTAAAATTGGGATGATAGTACCTACAGTAGACAATTGTCATTTTGGTATACCATGCATATGACTTGTTCCCCATTTGGGAGGCTTCATTGTGTGTCTGGAAGGAAAGCAGAAAAGTCAGTATGAGATTTGCATCTTTTCATGTGTCCTGGAATGAATGGTATAACTCTGAAGTGGCTCATTGGATGCCTCTGCCTTGGACTTTCTAGGTCAAGTGAATGTGTCAGATACAGTGGAACCAGGGAGAGGGGATTCTCAGTTGGAGCGGAGGTGTCTCAGTGTCAGCATTCATAGAGGGGAGGTCTACAGATGCCTCTTTTTCCTCTGCCCAACAACAACCTGTTGTTTAAGAGAGGCAGAGGTGAATTCTGTTGTTGCTGATACAATTCCCACCTCTTAGGGGTGTTTGGAGATTAAAAGAAATTAGATATGTAGGGCATTTTGCACAGCTCCTGGCAGGGAATGGTATGGATCCTTTCCTTTCTTGACAACACGGAAACTTTGTAACAGGACTGCATACTCTCTTACAAATGCAGGCTTCGGGCTTTTTCCCGTTCTTGTCTATCCATCATGCTCACTCCCCCATGTAAACTTCATGCATTCTTCTAGGAAAAACAAAAAGGTAAGCATTTATAGAAATCTGTTTCATGACTTAATTCTATCCAGAAGAAGGCACAGAATGATGGATGTTTAAAGTTTGGTTGTAGTTCATTGACATCATCTATCAGAGTGTTTTTTGGCTTTTTTTTTTTTTCTATTTCTTATTGTTGACAATTTCCTCCTGGCGAAATTATAGATAGAGCCCCAATACATGAATTAAAAGTTAAGTTGTTACTTTGTTTCCAATTTGCGATATATTATTTTCCTTTGCTAAAAATGGCCTTCTGCTTTGAATTGCAATAATTTATGTTCTTATCCCACTTACTTGGTTTTCTTTATCTAAGTAACCATCTTCCCATTCTCACCATTACACATACTGTAAAATTAGGCACATAATGAACAGTCAATGAACATTTATCAAAAGAAATAATCCACTACTGGTAGGGGGCAGTGTTTTCACCTTTAGCTTAATCACCTAGTGATTTTATGTGGTTGAAAATGTCTACGATAGCAAAGGGAGAAAAGAACTGTTGAGATTATGAGGACACAGTAGCTGTTGGTCTCATAGGAGCAGATAAAAAAGAAAAAATCAGTAAGACTTAAATGATAATGAGTAGGATATTCAAGTTAGTTTTGTTCTTTCATTTTAGGAACTGCAAAAATAGCATAGAAAGTTCCAAGGTACCATTTACTTAGTTTCTCTTGATCATTTTACATAATGATAGTACATTTAAAAATTAGAAAATTGATATTGGCAAAACACTCCTAAACTACTGACTTTATTCATATTTCACCAGCTTTTTCTATGTACTTTTTTGGTGTATGGTTCTATGAGATTTTAACACATGTATACATTTGTACAACTACTACTACAATCAGGATATAGAAATGTTGCAACAC
This sequence comes from Macaca mulatta, assembly GCF_049350105.2. NCBI lineage: Eukaryota > Metazoa > Chordata > Mammalia > Primates > Cercopithecidae > Macaca > Macaca mulatta. The sequence continues at coordinate 42,174,030 of NC_133420.1, forward strand.
CGTCACAAAACTCCCTCATGCTAACTTTCAGTAGCCACACCCTCCCCAAGTCTGACTCTGACAACCACTAACCTGATTGAGGGATGTTCTATCACTAGAAGTTTTTCACTGCAAGAATTTTATATAAATGGAAGCATACAATATGTAATCTTTTAAGATTATAAAGACACAGCCTAATGTCTTTAAGATTTGTCTAAGTTTTTGGTTGTGTCAATAGTTTGTTCCTTTTTAACGCTAAGTGGTATTATGTTGTATGGATATACTAGTTTGTTTATCCATCTAGTTGAAGGATGTTTGAGTTATTTTCAATTTTCTGAACTTGCAAATAAAAGTATGTCTTTGTCAGTTCAGGTTGCTATAACAAAGTACCAAAGACTAGGTGGCTTAAAAAACAACAACAAAAAATATTTTTCACGTCCATGAGTACCCAATGTACAGTTCCCATTTCTAAATGAGAACATGTGGCATTTTGTTTTTCTGTTCTTACATTAATTTGCTTAGAATAATGGCCTCCAACTGCATCCATGTTGCTGCAGAGGACATGGTTTTGTTTATTTGTTTCTTTTTATGGTTGCATAGTATTCCATGGTTTACGTGTACCACATTTTCTTTACCCAGTCCTACATTGGTGGACATCTGGGATGATTCAATGTCTTTGCTATTGTTAATAGTGCTTATTGCCAGAAAATTTTTATTTTAGCCATTTTATTAAGTGTGTACTGGTATCTTATTGTGGCTTTAATTTTCATTTCACTAATGGTAAACGAAGTTGACAATATTTTATGTATATATCTTCTCTCTATATACCTTGTGTGATAAAGTGCCATTTTTTAAAATAAGATTGATTGTTTTCTTACTGTTGAGCTCAGAGCATTCTTTACATGTTCTGATTAAAAATCTTTTGCCAGACAAGTGATTTGCTTATTTTCTCCTAGTCTACAGTTGTGTTTTCATTCTCTTAACAATAACTTTAACAGAGCAAAACTTATTAATTTTTTAAGGTCAGTTTTAACTTTTTTTATTTTATGGATTATGGTTTTGGTGTCCTATTTAAGAATTCTTCACTTTATCTTAGGTTACAAGGATTTTCACCTATGTGAAATGTTCTTATAGTTGCAAGATTTATATTTAACTCTATAATCCATTCTGAGTAAATTTTTGTGTCAGATGTAATATTTAGTTCAAGGTACATTGTTTTTGGTCTATGGATGTCCAGTTGTTCCAAAACAATTTGTTGAAAAGGCTATCTTTTCTTTACTGAAATGCTGTGAACTTTTATCTAAAGTAAGTTGGGCATATTTGTGTGTGTCTATTTCTGGGTTCTCTGTTCTGTTCCCCTGATGTTTGTGTCTATCCCTTCATCAGTGCTACACTGTAGAGTTTACTGTAAGGATATAATAAGTTTTAAAATAAGGTAGTATAATTTATTCAATTATATTATCTTCCCAAATTATTCTAGCTATTCTAATACTTTGGCTTTCCATACAAATTTTAGAATCATTTTGTCTATATCTACAAGAATTCCTGATGGGATTCAACAAGAATTGTATTAAACCAACAGGTCAAAATGGGGAAAACTGACTTTATTAGTCTGTTTTCACACTGCTGATAATGACATATCCAAAAACTGGACAATTTACAAAAGAAAGAGGGGTTATTGGACTTACAGTTCCACATGGCTGGGGAGGCCTCACAATCATGGTGGAAGGTGAAACACATGTCTCACATGGCAGCAGACAAGAGAAGAGAGCTTGTGCAGGGAAACTGCCATTTTTTTAAAACCATCAGATCCCGTGAGACTTATTCACTATCATGAGAACAGCATGGGAGAAACCTGCCCCCATGATTCAGTTATCTCCCACCAGGTCCCTTCCACAACACATGGGAATTATGGAAGCTAAAAATGAGATTTGGGTGAAGGCACAGAGCCAAACAATATATTTCCACACTTGGCCCCTCCCAAATCTCATGTCTTCACATTCCAAAACCATCATGCCTTCCCAACAGCCCCCCAAAGTCTCAACCCATTTCAGCATTACCTCAAAAGTCCACAGGCCAAAGTCTTATCTGAGACAAGGCGAGTCCTTTCTGCCTATGAGCCTGTAAAATCAAAAGCAAGCTAATTACTTCCTAGATACAGTGGGAGTACAGGCATTGGGTAAATACAGCCACTCTAAATGGGAGAAATCAGTCAAAATAAAGAGGCTACAGGCCCCCTGCAAGTCTGAAATCCAGTAGGGCAGTCAAGTCTTATAACTCCAAAATGATCTCATTTGAATGCATGTCTCACATCCAGGTCATGCTGATGCAAGAGGTGGGCTCCCATGGTCTTGGGCAGCTCTGCCCTGAGGCTTTGCAGGGTAGAGCCTCCCTCCCAGCTGCGTTCATGGGCTGGCCTTGAGTGTCTGTGACTTTTCCAGGTGCATGGTGTAAACTATCAGTGGATCTACCATTCTGGGTTCTGGAGGACAATGGCTCTCTTTTCACAGTTCCACTAGGCAGTGCCCCAGTGGGGACTCTGTGTGGGGGCTCCAACTCCACATTACCCTTCTGCATTTCCCTAACAGAAGCTCTCCATGTGGGCCATGCTCCTACAGCAAACTTCTGACTGGACATCCAGGCATTCCCATATATCTTCTGAAGTCTAAGTAGAGGCTCCAAAACTCCAATTCTTGACTTCTGTGAACTTGCAGTCTAAACACCACGTGTAAGCTGCTAAGGCTTGGGGCTTCTATCCTCTGAAGCAACAGCCAGAGCTGTACCTTGACCCCTTTTAGCCATGGCTGGAGCAGCTGAAATGCAGGGTACGAAGTCCCTAGCCTGCACAGAGCAGGGGGCCCTCGACCTGGCCCATAAAACCATTTTTTCTTTCTAGGCCTCTGGGCTTGTGATGGGAGGGGCTGAAATGAAGACTTCTGATATGTCCTGGAGACATTTTCCCCATTGTCTTGAGGATTAAGATTCAGCTCCTCATTACTTATGCAAGTTTCTGCAGCCATCTTGAATTTCTCCTCAGAAAATGGGATTTTCTTTTCTATCACATAGTGAGGCTGCAAATTTTCCAAACTTTTGTGCTGCTTCCCTTTTAAAACTGAATGCTTTTAACAGCACCCAAGTCACCTCTTGAAAGCTTTGCTCCTTAGAAATTTCTTCTGCCAGATACCCTAAATAATTTCTCTCAATTTCAAAGTTCCACAAATATCTATGGCAGGGCAAAATATTATTATTAGCTTTGCTAAAACATAACAATAGTCACCTTTGCTCTGGTTCATCCTTATCTTCATCTGAGACCGTTTCAGCATGGACCTTATTGTTCATATCACTGTCAGCATTTTTGTCAAAGTCATTCAACAAGTATCTAGGAAGTTCCAGACTTTCCCACAATTTTTTGTCTCTTTCTGAGCCCTCCAAACTGTTCCGACCTCTGCTCGTTACCCAGTTCCAAAGTCACTTCCACATTTTCAGGTATCATTTTAGCAGTGCCCAACTCTACTGGTACCAATTTACTGTATTAGTCCATTTTCATGCTGCTGATAAAGACATACCCGAGACTGGGCAATTTACAAAAGAAAGACGTTTATTTGACTTACAGTTCCAGGTGGCTGGGGATGCCTCACAATCATGGCAGAAGGTGAAAGTCACATCTCACATGGTGGCAGACAAGAGAAGAGAGCTTGTGCTGGGAAACTCCCATTTTTTAAAATCATCAGATCTTGTGAGACGTATTCACTCTCATGGGAACAGCATGTGAGAAACCTGCCCCCATGATTCAGTTATCTTCCACCATGTTCCTGCCACAACATGTGGGAATTATGGGAGCTATAAGATGATATTTGGGTGGGGACACAGAGTCAAACCATATCACTGACTTTTTTACTTTGTTGAGATTTCCAATTCATGAACATAGTATGTCTTACCATTGAAGTATTTATTATTATTTTTCATAAATTTTGTGTAGTTTTCAGCTACTAATAAAGATCCTGTGCATGCTTTATTAGTGTTGTTGTTTTGTTTTGTTTTTTTTTTGAGACGGAGTCTTGCTCTGTTGCCAGTCTGGAGTGCAGTGGCATGATCTTGGCTCATTGCAGGCTCTTACTCCCCGGTTCAAGCGATTCTCCTGCCTCGGCCTCCTGAGTAGCTGTGATTACAGGCACGTGCCTACACGCCCAGCTGATTTTTGTATTTTTAGTAGAGATGAGGTTCCACCATGTTGGCCAGGATTGTCTTGATCTCCTGACCTCGTGATCTGCCCACCTTAGCCTCCCAAAGTGCTGAGATTACAGGTGTGAGCCACTGTGCCTAGCCATTTTATTAGATTTATACCAGAGACTTAAACCTAAAACTTCAGGGTTTTTTTTTTTTTTTTTTTTTTTTTGAACTATGATAGGTGGTATTTTGTTTTAAACTTGAGGTTCTAATTGTTCATTTTTAGAAGATAGAAATATTGTTGATTTTCTTTTCTTTTTACGTTGTATCATACAATCTGGCTAAACTTACCTAACAGTCTGGGAGTGTTTTGTAGAGTCAATGGGGTTTTCCATATAGACTATTTTTAAAATTCTTCTCTTAATGTCCCACTTAGTTAATTTCTTAGAGAAGTGAGAATTAAATAGGGCCTGATGTCATCACTGCACATGTTCTCTTTAAGAAATAAACAACTGAGATTCAGAGTCTTAGGACTGATATAGCAGAAGACAATAGCTAGGATTGGAAGAAAAATCTAATATTAGAATACTTTTTATTCATAGTGAATATGAGAAAAAGATTGATAAACTCAGTAATACCTGGATTCATTAAAAAATGAATAGAAGCAATAAAGTAATCTTTCTAGCTCTTGTGAATGGCCTATTATACTCTGTGTGTTGGTTTCCAGATTGGGCCATGTGAGATGAGCAACTATCACACTACACTTAAATACTACAGTCTAAAGACGTTGAGGATTATTGCCCTTAGACAGAATGCATTGTATGGCATTGAGTTGTGGTTAACTTTTGACTGTAACTTTACACTTAAAAAATATGTCTTCTTAGTGTATTATAGAAATTCAGTACACAGGAAATGGGTTCAAAAAGACTTGGTTTTAGTCCTTGCTGAATGAACTTAAGTAAGTTACTTGATACCTAAATCTTAGTTTCCTAAGCTGGAAACTTAGAATGGTACAATATATTTTATTATATTTGTATATTTCATAGATGCTAATAATGTGATGAGGTAGGTGTCATTGTTTCAATGTTACAACTTAGGACCCCCTGGCCTAGGGGGTTTACCTTGCTCAAGACTATACTACTACTAAGAAGCCCAGAGAGGATGTGTATCTAATGGTTGTTGGATTCTAAAGCCCATGCATTTAACTATTAAATTATAGAAAGTCCAAATTGGCAGAATAGAGAAGTTATTAAAGTATAGCAGGACCACAAAGGAGAGATAAGAGGGACCATGTACTATAAGGCCATATTCTAGCCGTGAAATAAAGTAGAATTACCTGCCAGGAGTAGCTTGTTGATTTTCTGCAATTAGATTTTAAACATAATCATTAACAGTGGGACCATATGGAGACACCTTAATGCATTTAAAAAACAGGTATTGTCAATGTATTGTAATTTAATTTTAGTGGTCATAGATAGAACTGGGTTTTTAATTAGCAAGATAGTTTTCTCCAACTATTTACAGAAATTTCCACTGAAGAGAAATGATGAAAGACACATACAAGTATTCAGGGGAAATAGAAAAATTGAAATCTTATTTCCTATCTCAAAGAAATAGAGTTGGGGCTAAATTAAGAGAAATTTCAGTCACAGTTTTTTTTGTTTTGTTCTACCATATTGCAAAAATTAGTAGGAACAAAAAGGAAACATTGAATGAACAATGTATGCTGCCAACAATCCTCTAAAGTAGACAGTCATTTTGTCTTGAAGATAATGCTCAAAGAGGTAACTGAACTTATTTGTGGTTGCACAGCCAGTAAACTAAAGCTTTGGTACCCAAAGTCAGGCTCCCCTGATTGCAAATAGTTGCTCCAACCAATACATCATGTTGCCTCTCAAATAATAAAAACTTGTCCTGATTTTGATTCCAAGGTGTGTTTACCAGTATGTTAAAGGAACTATATAGTTTATAAATTGTGTGGCATTATTACCACTGACAAATCCAATGAGTCATTAGCATCCTTAACCGGGTAGTGTAACTGTTCCTGCCATGGTTGTCTTGTTTGCCTTCCATCCAGAGTTTTGAATTAAATATTCATTCACCATTAAAATATTAATGCAACCCCACTGTTTCTGTAACAAATATTAATTTCTTATGGCATTTCCAGGAAATGCATAAGTTATACATTTTATATTCCATGGGAAACTGCTCATTCTACTTTTGTTCATGGCTACTTTTGTTCCCAGTTTTGTTCACTCCTCTTGGGTACAGGAGTCTGGAAAAGAGCAGGAGAGGGGAGGTGTTTGATTTGTAAATCGAGCCCCTGACCAGTCATGGCTTTCCCGACATTTTGCTGCTGTGTTGTTACTGGTCCAGGAAATCCTCCCACCAGCAATTCAGGAAGCCTGTGGGATAAAGCCAAGGAAGACCACTGTGATTAAAACCCACTCAGTAGGTTAAACTTTTAGAAATCACTGAGTGTTAGGATTTCAGGATGGATCGTTTCATCCTCTTTCATTATCCTAGCCTCACTCACTTTTCTTCTCTCCAGACAGGAATGCATTTCTTTTTTCAGCCTTGATGCTTTTCAGATGTTTCCTTATTAGAAGAACATCATATTCACGTTTTGGGGAAAGGGAAAGGTGACAATTCATAGTTAGAGGGGTCTCTTCTTATAGTCTCAGAGAGTTTTCTTTGCAAAATCGATGCTCAGAATTATCCCGTGGTGCTTGTCAAAATGTAGATTCAAAATGTGATTGGTCCATCGCAAAACTCACTAAATCAGAATCTGGATTTGGGGTGTATTTAAGACCTAGGAGATTACAATGCAGCCAACATCTGAAATGCTTCAGTGTATGTATTGAATTAACTAGGCTTTGGTTTGGACAAATTTGGATTCAAATTTTAGCACCACTCCTTATTCACTGTGTAACTCTGGGCAAGTTAACTTTGTAGTTCCCCTATTGATAAATAGGAATAATAATAATACTTCAAAATGTGATTCTTACAACTGGATGAGATGCTATATATGAAGCAATTAACATAGTACATGACATGTAATAGATGTATAATGATGTTATTTATGAATCATATTGATAATATCAAATTCATAGGTAAATAACTTTGCAAATCCCAACCTCCACACAGGAAAATTATAACATCTAGCCCTGTGTAGCTCCTTCTCCATCAGCGGAGCAGTGTCCCTGGGATGTGAGGAACTTACAAGAAGCAATAAGATAATTTCAAAGGGAGACAAGATTCATAGGCCAAATCCCTGGAGTCCAAGGCAGCCTAATAGAGGACCCCCAACATGTTGTCTATAAGGCTTATGGTTTTCAGAATTAATTCGTATTGTGTCAGCTAAAAGAGTTCCTTCTTGAGAGCCTTGATGGAGGCTGATTAATTGGGCAATTTCCCATGACTATTTCAGGTCTTTGAAAGTTGTTTCTTGTCCAGTACCCACCCTTGGCACATCTCAGAAGTGGAGCTGTCTGGACTTTGCTGCTCTGCCCCAGGACCACTGGGGTTCATCTAGGTGTTCTGAGGGAAAGTCTTGTAATTCTAGAATTTTAGGGCTTTAAGGTTAAATATAACTAGGCAGAAAACTTGATTCTGTATTTTACCAGCTGGGTATATGGATAAGTCATTTAACCTTTCAAATTCTTAGTTTCTGCACTTTAAAAATAGTTCATGATATGAAAATTAAGAGAGAAGACATATGCAAAATGCCAGGTCATACAAGTTATACTCTCTTCTTACTTTGGTTTGTAATTATTTTCCTTTGGTCTATACTTTCAATATTTTTATCTTTCTTGCAAATTTTGCAATAATTGCTATAATTGCTATAATTCATCTTTTACTGTTTCCCTTCACCTCTCCTACCTTAATTTATTAACTTATCTAAGTATAGAGAGAACTCTTTAAGCCAGGAGACCACAAAGCTAAATATTACTTTGGGGTCAGAGCTGTACTGAACAAAACTTTGTAATCACCTACATGTCTGCTTTTTTCAGTGGTTGCTACAATCAGCACCCCCTCCCTTTCAAATTAATAGATATTAAGAAGTTGAACTGCTTTTACGTTCACTTGGAGTTTCCAGCGTGCTGTGGCTGTAAAACCAAACTATTCCAAACTAGGACATGTTAGTAGAAATGGAATGCTTAGAGCAAGAGAATCTGGTTTTATTCTGATTCCGGCTGGTCAATCCACAGTCACAATGGAGTATCCAGTTGTGGGAATTATACTTTGCTACCAAAACAGACAAAGAGTAGTATGTTAAAGAGGGAATCATGTTGCCAGTGAAGTGATGACAAAAACAAGCCAGATAAGAACAAGCAAGAGATTTGAGCCTTGAAGGGATAAGATGATGAGGAATGGACTAAGATGTGATCACGGGTAACACAAATCTGAAAAGTGGGATTCAGTGTATTCCATGAAACTGCAAATGAATAGAATTAGATTCAATGATTACATTTCACAAAGATGTGTGGGCTCGACTTTGTGAGAAACAACTTTCTAACAACAGAGGAATCCTAAGATGGAATTCACTGCTCTATATGGTAGTAAGCTCCCATGTCTGCAAATGTTGTTGGGAAGAATGTTATCCATGTCAATATTTTATTGGAAATGACATTAAGCAACTTAAAAAATTCCTGAGATTCTATGGATGAATCATAGAGATACTGTACAAGCAGGAAAACATTTCTCAAAGTGTGTTCCTCAGAATAGGCATGTTTTAATGTAAGGGTTTTACAATCAAGTAAGTTTGAAAAATGCTTATTTGGCTTGGTTAAACACCTTCCTAGAGCATTTATTTAGTTAATGAGTACTGTGAATCTCCAAAATTGTACAGGCTATATAAAAAGTTTCCAAAAATTGTTTGGTCACAGAACCCTTTCATTTACTATGCAGTTTTTCCTAGCGGAACATCTCATAATACTAGTGTATGGTAAGCACTTGTGTACTCTTGCAGTGGTAGAGTAGGCTTTTGAGTCATAAAGAAACAGGCTTAAATCATGGCTCTTCCATTTACTAGCTATCTATTTTTGGACAAGTTACTTTTATTTCTCTGTGCTTCCTTTATCTTATGTGCAATACCTACAAGGTCTGAATGATGCAGAGCATAATACTTCTACATTGTAAGAATATTACAAATGTTGACCATGACCATCATCATCATCTTCATCATCATCAATATTCTGGACAAGATCTGATAGGGGTTCTGCTTCTACAGTAGTCTTTAGAGTCATTTGAGATTTAATGCAATAAAATGTTCATGGCATTAGTTTTTGGGAAGTGAACTTGGCAATATCAATTTAATTTTAAAATATCATGTACCCTGACTTCTCCAATCCTTTTCAAGAAAGCCACCTTCAAAAGTATTTGCACAAATACACTAATATGCAAGTACATTAGAAAATTGTGTGTAACATCAAAAGACTAAAAAAGATCTAAATGTCTATCGCTAAAGGCTTTTTACCAAAACAAAACAGCAACACAAAACAAGACTTTCCACTGTGGTATTCAATGTGGTCATTAAAAATAATGATACAGATCTGTTGGTGTTGACAAGAAAAAATTTGGTAAGTGAGAACCGTAACATTTTGGAACTCAAAGGGTGCTCAGAGATAGAAGCCTAGCTTTCTTGTTTTACAGATGGGAAGATAACATCCATAACGGTAACTGACATCATGACATCAGAGATGTGATCTAGCTACAAAGTGGCCAGGAAACTGTATCTGGTATATCTCCACTGCCCTGGTGTATAACAATAGGTCCAAAAGGAGAGAAGCCCTCAAGATTCTTACCACCTCATTTAGCCCCACCAATATCTGTGTAAATCAGCACCCAGCAAATCAACATCTGTGTAAATCAGCACCCAGAAAGGGGGAAGACAACCATTCTCACAAGTCGAGGAGCCTCTACCCTACTAGAAAGCACTCCTTATTTGTCTCCAGGCTGCCCAAAAGAATCAGACAGGAAGAATGCTGGCTCAGTGACCGTCTGGTTTGGAAATGGGAACAGACGGCTGTCATGTTCTGAAAAGCCCATTAACGTTCACTGAATTATTCAGTTTCTTCCTTGCTCCTTCGCAGAGTGATCTGTCTTTTACGGATCCATTCAGTGCTTTCCAACTTTCCACTCTTCAAGAGGGAAGTCATGCTTTGTAAACTTTCCTGTATAGCTAAGTTTGGAAGAAAATTCAATGATCAGACCATCTTTGGTCCCATTTTATGCTATTCCAATACAGCCGTTGATGTTGAAAGGTGGCTAGGTTGGGGCGGGAAAACACTAGTGCTAGGGAACATGCATTCAAATTCCAACTCTTCCACATTAACACCACAAACTTGGACATGCTACTTCACCTCCTGAGTCCTATTTCTTCTCCTCCAAATTTTACAGATGAACTGTAATATTACTTTAACTAACACTGGTCTTTAGATAACTAAGTAGAAAGAAATATACGCAAAACTGCTTGTAAGCAAAGAAGCACAAAGCAAATTTTATGTACACAGTACTTACTATTACAACATCGAGGCATTGGAAGGAAATCCTTATCATTTGTCTAAACTTGTCTTTAACTTTAGTGAGTTCTGATCCATCTAAATAACATCTGAAAAGCAACAACACATGTAAAATTGACTTCAGAGAATTTTAGATTTGAACAGACTATTGCCCTTAGCATCATAATACAGGCTGCTGTATTTACTATCAGAAGCTCAGTTCTGTAGTGGTCTCCTGACAAGAACTCAGTATTGTGTCCCTACTGATTTTTTTGGATATCAATGTTTTCCTAAGCTACTGCTCCCTCAATCTCTTGTTCACCTTCACCTAAGCGAAAAAAAGACACTTACTGGAATGAATATGTCACTTATCACTTATGTTTCATAATACCCCTCTGAGCTAGGAGGGTCATCTGGGAATTTGGCATGCAAGACAAAAAAAAAAGGTTTATATCTTTTGCAGACAAACATGGAATGAATAACAGGGACATAAATGTGATGAAGATTGAACAGGGAACAGTTGAGCAATTGAGTAACATGACTCATTCTTACCTCATTCATATTTATTAACAATAATAATAGTCTACAGAAGGGCTCCAATGTGTCAGAGCTTTATTTGCATCATCTCATTTAATCTTCCTAATAAACCTATGGTGTGAAGGTTAATTCTCACTTCTGAAGAAGGAGGAAACTGAGGATCAAACATATTGTGCAATTTGCCCAAGATTTCAAGATGAGTAAGAGATAGAGGCTTAACCAGGGTTGCCTAAATACAAAGAACTTTTGTATACAACACACCAGTGTTTCTCCTTGGATGGACAGATTTCACATGCTTTCCATGTTGGAAATGTGCTTAGCATATAATCAATGTCCACTAGATGTGCTTTGTTTATGTTGAGTTAGCATTGCTGCACAGTGGACAAAAAAAGTTAGACAAAAGTAAGAAACTTCCAAATAAATCACACTGAACGACAAGAGGGCAGATCCATTGCTGGTCTATATATTATAAATCCCAAGTTTTCCTCTTGTCTTGAACATCAATATATTGTGTGACTTTGAGCAAGGCACTAAACCTTTCTATGCCTCAGTTTTCCTGCCTGTAAACAGGGACTGTTGTACTTGCATCACATATCTAGCTGGGTGGTTCCAGAAATCAAATGAGATGTCAGGACAAGCACTTGGCAATAGAAAGACATTGCTGTTATCATTGTTCTTTATGATTAAGCATAGAGTTTATGGTATCTCTGTCTGAAAAATAACTGTGATAAACTCATATAAGCAAAGGGCTGGGAGGATTGTATGCAAAGACGTGAATGGAGGGGAGTAGGCGGTGTGTGGGTGAGCAAGATGAGTAATATGGGTACTGTGAGGCATGAGAAGTATTACAAGAGTTCATGGGAGGCTGAATTCAATCCAGGATAACAAGTCTGTAGGGTGAACTGGAGGTGAGACAGGTGATACACAGAAGTGGATTTTGGAAGAAGTCAAAGACGGGATTGATTGACTCACTGATTCACTTCTGGCCCCATCTCCTGGAACCACAAAGCAAGTGTTAACCCCATGGAATAGCTTGAGGCAGAAGAAAAAGTGCCTTTAGTAGATTTACACTGGGAATATACTAAGTATATGGGAATAGGAAGACAGTCAAGAGTAGCAATTACAAAGACAATAGTCATAAGGACAAAGTGATGTATTAAAAAGTGATTAAAACAGAGCATTGAATATAGTCAGCACTTAATGAATGGTAGTGATGATAGTGGTACTGTTCATTGGATGCTTAGGGAATATGAAAAATAGAAATGTATATAATGTAGCCCCTGACTTCAAGAAACTCACAATCAGTAGGACCATTCAGGAAAGACTTGAGAGAGGAAGAAAGAAAATGGAACTCTGATAGATTGTTTACAAAATGGTTCTAATACCTCCACTTATTCCTGTATCCACATCTTTTGCAATGCTATTTAACAGCTTCCCCCATTAAGTGGAGTCTTCCTCTCTAACCCTCAAATCTGGGCTAGCCTTGGATTTTGCTTTGCCAGTAGAATGTGGCAGAAGTGACTGTGCTAGTTTTGAGTAAAAGTCCATGAGGTATTACATACATTTGCTTTGTCTCCTAGATCCTTGCCAGCTGCCATGAAGACCAGCCCAGGCTAGCTAGATAATGTAAGACACATGGTTGGTCAAGTGACCCATCTCCCAAGTTGGCAGTCAATTGCCAAGCAATGAATGAGGGTATCCTAGACTAGTCAGCCCCAATTGACCCACCAGAAGACTACAAACACATGTGTGAGGCCAGCTGATGTCTTCACAGCCTGGACAGATAAGAACTTCCCAGAAAATCTAAAGACTCGTGGGCAGTAAGAAATTGTTTTGTTTTAAGCCACAAAGTATTTGAGTGGTTTGGTATTTAGTCGTAGACAACTGATACTGGAATTGTATTCTGTTCCTGTATACCATCTTCTCCTATCATCATCACAACTGCTCTGTGAGACTTTGCATCATGGACCCCATTTTTGAGATGAGGAAAGAAAGATTTAGTGAAGTGAGAAGTAATGTACCCAAGGTCAGGGGACCAGAAGTGGTACAGTCAAGGCTTTACTCTGTCTGTCTGTTCCAAATTCTATGTAGTTCATACTATGTCACACTACCTTGAGTAAGGTGAAAAAAAAAAAAATGACTTGTGGGTTGATCAGGGCGTTTGACTTTGGGACAAGAGTTGAACATAGTGGAGACAGGAGAGCAGGCCACCCACGGGTGGGGCTCCATGAGGGCATGCACCAAAGTCTGAGCAAGAGAACACCAAGAGTGAAAGCAATAAAGGTCAAGTGGGATGATTCTTGTCTAACCTTCTTAAATCATGAAAGAAAGGAAAAGTTGATCACCAAGTAAAAACAAGGAGGGATTTCAGGAAGAAAGAATGACACAGGTGAGGGCTGGAAACATGGTGAATCAACATTCCCATCCAAAAAATGTGTGACCTTAAGTGGGAAAGAAGAGAAATGGTTTAAAATAGGAATATCATAGCCAAACATGGGACAGCACAGAATTTCCAGTACTTCCCTCGCAACACAACTCCCCCCTTGCAAGGAGAAATAAATTTGGAAGAGAAGTCTGGAAAGAGCATTTTATCAGAGCCCAGGAAAATCTGTGTCTTGAACGATACCAGAAATCCTTCATGCATCTCTTTCATTGTTCCTTTGTTCAAGATCCTTTCTCCTGCTCTATAAGTAAGGGAATTCTTCAAGGCTTTCTCCTTGGAATTGATGCTACTGCCGCTCACCTAATAATGGTAGGATAAACTTTCTTTGCATATAGTAGGATCACACTTCTAATCTCTCTGGGGTGCAGTGGAACATGAGACTAGTCCTGATCAATAAGTTGTAAAGATAAGTATTATGTGTCTTTTCCATGCCAGAATATTTAAGGGATAAACTGAAGACCCACCCAGCAGAGGTCTTTTTCCCTCTGGTGCAGAGACAACATTCAAGATAGTGGTGGCTCCATCAACTTGGTTTCCTAAGTGACAGCGTATGGGAGAGTTTCCCTGTCAACCAGTGATGAAAGCAATACATAAACCTTTGTTATTATAAACCACTGAGAGATGGAGGTTGGTTGTTACTGAAACAGACCCTACTTTCTTCTGAATAAGGAATCTTCTTCTCTTTGCTGGTCTAGATGAAAACGCATTAAAGTGTGTTCTTTGTAACATCAGTTCTGAGAGGTTATCTATTAAAAGGATTCTATTGTCAATAAACTCTGGACAGCACTGCCTACCCTAGCCTCATCTTAGAAAATCTCTATAAACACTTTGAAGCAAATTGGAGTATGCTATTCTAGACTCTGTCTTTAGCAAACCTATATATTCTTTAGGTTTCAAACACCACATGTATGCAGCTTATTTCTAAATACATAACTCCTCACTCTTAGAGGTCCCCACATAGAATGTTATTCTGACATTTCCAGTTCAATATGGAAGATCTCATGATCTTCCTATAACTCAATCTGCTCCTATTTATTTACCATACTTCTCTAAATACACTAAGACATTTTCTATTTTCTGTATGAATATACAGTTCCAAGCTCCCTAAAGTCATAAAATAGTCCATCACTATGTATGCCTAAACCAAGCACAAAAAGTGACCCATAATGTGTATTAATAATGATTATTAAAAGGACTGGCATCAGGGAAGCACCTTATAACTGTAAGGATGTTTATTCTGTCTTTTCAAATATGACACTCCTGGAAAATACATAGGTTTTAGAGTTCAGGAAATTATGGTGTGCATTTCAGCTCTCCCTTCATAGCTTGCAAACCTGGCATGTTAATTTACCTGAGTTTTTTGTTTTTTTGTAAAATAGGTATAAGAATACTAACACATAACCTTGTAGTGAATATTCAAGTATACTTTACAGTTTCACCACACATGTGAAAAGTGCTTAAAATTTTAAGTTATCTTGCCTTTCCTCCTGAACAAATAATGATCTTTGCCAACATTTAAGTACTGTTGGTACAATTTGAGTTATTAATTTTCTGGAAAGAAAGTACAAGCTCGATGAAGGTTATCTTTAATGTATCTTAGAAAATCTCACAGTGATCAGGTCTTGACTGTGATTTTGTTTTCTCACTACCTTCTGGTTCTAGCCACATATTTCTCTCTCTCCTCAACGTGATGCCTTGTTCCTGGGCATCATCATTCATCATTCA
This sequence comes from Macaca mulatta, assembly GCF_049350105.2. Classification (NCBI taxonomy): domain Eukaryota; kingdom Metazoa; phylum Chordata; class Mammalia; order Primates; family Cercopithecidae; genus Macaca; species Macaca mulatta. Next base: position 42,189,384 of record NC_133420.1, read on the forward strand.
GCTCCAACACCATTCTGGCTATTCCTTAACTGCTGTTGGTCTTTTCACTAACCCATTCTCCACATTGCTCCCAGAGTCATCTTCCATAACGGCAACTAACTCTCCTCCTGATAACTTTTGAATGGGACCCCATTGCTCTTAGAATAAAGACCAAGCTCCCTTCATGGCTTGAATTACCAGAAAGGCACTTCAGGGTGTGCCTCTCTGACTACTTTAGCCTTATCTTCTGCCAGTCTCCTCTTTAAATTCAACATTTCAACTATACTGAACTGATTTGATTATGCAAACAGGCTGTATTTACTTGCATTTGCCAATACTGAGTCCTTTACCAGGCAAAAATATCCTAGCCCTTCATTTAGTCAATCTCAATTCATCCCTCAAGACTTGGCTGAGAAACCTTGAAGAAGGTTTCCCTGTCTAAGAAAACTTCCTTAGCCTCATTCCCGTGGCACTTGGCTACACTCCAATATATTCTTTGTGCCCATGAATAGAACATGCATCAGGTTACTAGTCTGCCTCTCCCACTAGGAATTTCCTGAGGGCAGGCACAATGCTTGAGTAGGAAGTCAGTAGAGAGATGTGTTTTGAATGAATGAATAAATATGTTCTTTCAGGAGCAGCAGCAGTCATTAGTTCTATTCATTGCATTGGTCACTTAATGCTTTTTGATCATGTGGCAGAATGCACATTCTTGCCCCCTTGTAGATGGGTGAGCTAAGTAATTAGTTCCAGCCAACGAGACGTAAGTATCATTTGTGAGTTGAGCATTTAATTGTCACAGTAAGTCCCTCTAGAGCACTTTATTCTTTGAAACAGAGACAAGCAACATTAAAGTTGGTGACTGCTCCATCAGCCTATATCTCTTTAGAGGCACATGAGTAAGAAATTAATGTTTGCCATTTTAAACAATTGAGTTTTCAGGGTTGTCTGTAACTACAACATAATCCATCCTGACTTATACAGAAGGGATGCAGAAAATGTGACCTAGTACAGTGAAGGAAGTGTAGAAAGAGGGGAAAGTGATGGTGGAAATAAAGTCCCTCTTGTTGTTAAGGCTGAGAATTCTCCTGTGAGGTTAAGCAGCAGCTGCCTCTGGTTCAAGGTGAGCAGCACTTGTGAGGGACCCAAGGGTTTGGCAGGTATGCAGAGGCACCTTTATAGGGTGGCTGACATTTATGATCAACATCAGGTTATGGCTGGGTAAAGAAAAAGAGTTTTAAGGTCATGATGTCAGCAGAATAAAACTCCCTGCACATAATATGAGTAATCTCTGTGGCTCCGCTCTTTGTGGACCAGTTTGGGGTAAATTTTGATCCCAGGGTTTTGTTCGAAAGTTTCCATGTAGCCAGGAAGCAGAGTCAGGCCATGCTGACTCTTACTGGTGAGTGTACCTGACATATGTACTTAAGAATGCATTCCTTCTTGAGTAGACTGCACTACTGGGAAGTCTTCATAGTTTATTGGGATGTTCTCTTGAGTTCATTCTTGTTGGTGGCATGCAAGCATTGCATGGATCATGGCTTTTATGTGGGAGATATTACTTGCAATCCGTTTTGCAGAGATAAAGTGTGGAGCTCAGAACTTATCTAAATAATTCCAGAAAGAAAATAGAAAAGATAAGATTAAAATCAGTATAATATTAAAGATAATCCTTGAAGAGTGCTATCTCTGGGATAGGCACAATGCTAAATGTTTCCCATGAATTTTGTCATGTATTCCTTCCAGTGATCTTATAATGTAAATATTATTTTTATCCACTTTTACAGATAAAATATCTTAGGCTCAGAAAGATTTAGTGACTTTCCAAAGGTCACACAGTAAAGAAGTGGTTGAGTCAAAATAAAAATTGAGCAATCTGACTTTAGAGCTGTGCTCTAGACTACTTCATTACACTATGCCCCAAAGGAATAAAAGTATGTTAAATCTCTCCTTTATGTTAAGCACAAAGAACGGAAATGTGCTTAGTCATAAGAAAACTTGTTTTCGGACAGAATAATTAACTTGCTAAAGATTTACAGGTGGTAGAGATTCTTCTTGGGTTCCCCCACCCCCACTGGGTTGTTTCCTTTAGAGTCTCCTAACCTTCATGTCTTGCCTAGTAATCTGGCAGGTAGTTAGCCTAATCCTTCTCTTATGGCTAGTTCCAGATGATTTTTCCAAACTCCAAAAATTGTGCTTCTTTGGAAGTCCATTCATCATTCATTCACTCAATAAGCATACTGAGATCCTTCTCCATATCAGGGGGACAGAACTACTTAGATAATGTCATGAGAGAGATGAAGAGGAAATAGAGTAGAATGTTCTGAGGTCCTCCTAAAAACTTACTATCACATACTTTACATGTATTATCTTATTTAATCTTCAGCAATCCAATAAGGTAGGTATCAGTTTTTCCATTTTATAGATAGACTAGATAAATAAGGCTCAGGAAAACTGAATAAGAAGATTTGAAACTCAAGTTTTGCTGGCTTCAAAGTCAATAGTCAATCTACCCTTCTAGTCCAGAAGAGGCTACTTTCTTTCTGATGTGTCATAGGTAGAACAGTTCCAAATGATGAGACACTGAGCTCCTGATACTGCATCAGAGTCATCTAGGGTTTAGGTGAACAGTGCAATTTCTGGTTCTCACACAAGACTTGATGATTTGGGGTCTATGGGGTTAAGTCCCAGAGATTTGCGTTGTAATGAGATTTTCGGATGATGCCTGTGAACATCATCATAGGTATCTGATCATGTTTATGTCTTATAAGCACTTTATGAAACGAAGAGTGTAAAACCTTCTTGGGAAAGAAACAGTGAATGTAGAGCTGGTGGCCTCAGGCTGTGAAGGCAGAACTGATCAAGACTGATGGCTTGGGCTAGAGGAGGAAGGCAGGATATGTTCGTGTGTGTATGTATATATGCATGCCTTAATGTATATGTGTTTATGTGAACACACACACACGTGTGTGTGTGTGTGTGTGTGTGGGTGTGTGGTGCTGAAAGATACTAAAAGAAAGAAAAGGGACTCCCATATCTCATTTGATTCAAGTGTTCACACTCCTTTAATTTTTCCAAGAGACTATTTGAACCATTCTATTCCCAAACTCATCTTCATTATTTTTCATCTCTTCACACTGGTTTATTTTTTCTCTAGCCTTCATTATCTCACTTTACTTATATTACTTCTTAGTACATCTACTATTGTCTTTTTCGTATATAATGTGAGCTCCATTTGGAGTTATGCTTCTCTGATTTCCCAAGAAAAATTGCATCCAGAGGATGTTCTATTTAGAGGTAGTGTGTATGTAGGTTAGGTTTCTTAAATCAGATTGCCTGGGTCAAAATTCTGTCTCTATCATCTAGTTATTTAATTGCTTCATGGCCTTGAGCCAGTATATATTGTGAAATCTGTAAAAACACACACACACACACACACACACACACACACACACACACAGGCTTTGTGACTGCCACCCAGGTCGATATATATATTTTACTACCCATATTTGGTGTTATGTATTTTTGGAGATGTTAAGCAATAAGCAATATAGTCGGGAAATTGTCACCACAGACATCTAGTTTCAAATCCCACTTCCACTATTCACTAGTTCTGTGACCTTGAACAAACCTTCTAAACTTCTCGAACCTCCATTTTTTTTTCCCATAGCTGAAATGGAGACCATAACATCTGAATCTTAGGTCTTGTGTATGTGTTAAAATAGATAATGCATGTTTAACATATAGCTTAGTATCTTGTATATAGTAGCTATTTAGTAATATTTTGCATCTCCATATAATACATCTCTACCAGAGATGTTTGAAAGAACATAAGGCCATCTGGGATAACTCTTTGCCAATGAAAGAATTACCTAAACAACAGCCCTGATAAGAAGGTGACTGATTATTTCTTGAATTCCAGAAACAGAAAACTCAATTGCTTGCTAAGCAGTACCTGGTAGCAATTTGACTTTTCCATGTAGAAATGCAAATCCCTGCCTTAGAAGAGAAAGCTTAGTTTTATTCTGCGAGGTCTGTATCTTTTTTTTTTACTGGGCAATGCTTTCTCATACAGTGTCTGCTTTTCATTTAATGACAACTGTTTTAGATTCTTGTTGACTATACTGTGAATATGCACCTGGGCACTGGAGCATCACCTGCATCATGAACTTAAATATTTAAATCTGCTATCTAACTCTAATACCTGACTTATGTCTTGTTTGAAACTGTTTCACAGTCAAAAGGGCACTATTATAAAAGCCTGTCTCTACTAAGCAGAGGTGCCATTTGAGGTTTTTCTGTGTAGGAACATTATTTTAGGCATTTTACATTTATTTTAATTTTCACTTATTGTCTTATTTAATCCTCCCAAAAAACTTTGAAGAAGATGTTACTATCCCCTTTTACGTTTAAATTTAAATTTCTTCATTTAAATATGAGGAAACTACATCTTGGGGTGGAGGAGGTAGTAACAAGTTATAGGACTAATACATACTCTGAATCTAGGCATGTGTAATTCCGAATTTCATAGGAGAAAATGTTTTCTTACCTCATTTTAAAAAAATTAATGCTTCCTATATTTAGGAACACTCTCCTTTATTGAGTTCAATATGTGGTTAAGATGACTATTCAATTTACTAACTAGAGTCTTAGAGAGCTGCTTAATTGGGTATTTTATTGTTTCAGTTATAAAATATAATAGAGATACAAAAAAGCACACAAAACAAAAAAAAATGAGTTACTGTAAATAAAGCAGCTTTGTGACTGCCACCTGGCTTAAGAAATAGAATCTTGCCAGTACTCCAATAGCACTACCTTGTGCCCTGTCTCAAATCAACCCTGTATCCCAACCTCTCTCTCACAAAACTGACAACTTTCCTGACTTATTTCTAGTCATCTCCTTCTGTATGAGTCCATTCTCATGCTGATAATAAAGACATACCTGAAACTAAGTAATTTATAAAGGAAAGAGGTTTAATGGACTCACAGTTCCATATGGCTGAGGAGGCCTCATAGTCAAGCAGAAGGTGAAGGGAGAGCAAAGGTATATCTTGCATGGCAGCAGGCAAAAGAGCTTGTGCAGGGAAACTGCCCTTTTATAAAACCATCAGATCTTGTGAGAATTATTCACTATCACGAGAACAGTATGAAGTAAAAAACAAAACAAAACCCATTCATGTGATTCAATTACTTCCCACCAGGACCCTCCCATGACATGTGGGATTATTACTATTCAAAGTGAAATTTGGGTGGGGAGACAGAGTCAAGCCACATCATTCTGCCCTTGGTGACTCTCAAATCTTATGTCTCTTTCACATTTCAAAACACAATCATGCCTTCCCAACAGTCCCCTAAAGTCTTAACTCATTTCAGGATTAACTCAAAATTTCACAGTCCAAAATGTCATCTGAGACAAGGCAAGTCCCTTCTGCCTCTCAGCCTGTAAAATCCAAAGCAAGTTAGTTACTTCCCAGATAAAATGTGGGTACAGGCATTGGATAAATACATTCATTCCAAATGAGAAAAATTGGCCAGAATGAAGGGACCACAGGCACCATGCAAGTCCAAAATCCAGTGAGTCAGTAAAATCTTAAAGCTCTGAAATAATCTCCTTTGACTCCATGTTTCACATCCATGTCCTGCTGTTGCAAGAGTTGGGCTCCCATGGCCTTGGGTAGCTCTGTCCCTGTAGCCTTGCAGGATGCAGCCCCTGGCTGCCTTCACAGGCTGGCATTGAGTGTCTGCAGCTTTTTCAGGTGCATGGTGCAAGCTATCAGTGGACCTACCATTCTGGGGTCTAGAGGATGATGGTCCTCTTCTCATAGCTCCACAAGGCAGTGCCCCAGTGGGGACTCTATGTGGGAGCTCCAACCCCACATTTTCCTTCCACACTGCCCTAGCAAAGGTTCTCCATGAAGGCAAAATTCTGCCTGGACATCCAGGCATTTTCATATACCCTCTGAAATCTAGGTGAAGGTTCTCAAACCTCAATTCTTGCCTTTTGTGCATCCACAGGCTCAGCACCATGTGGGAGTTGCCAAGGCTTGGGGTTTGCAGCCTCTGAAACCACGGACTGAGCTGTACCTCGACCCCTTTTAGCCATAGCTGGAGGAGCTGGGATTCAGGGCACCAAGTCCCTAGGCTATACACAGCAGGGGGGCCCAGGTTACCATTTTTCCCTCCTAGGCCTCCAGGACTGTGATGAGAGGGGCTGCTGCTAAGGTCTCTGACATGCCCTGGAAACATTTTCCCCTTTGTCTTGGCAATTAGCATTCAACTCCTCATTACTTATGCAAATTTATGCAGCAGGCTTGAATTTCTCCGCAGAAAATGGGTTTTTCTTTTCTACTGCATCATCAGGCTGCAAATTTTCCAAATTTTTATGCTCTGCTTCCCCTTTAAACGTAAGTTCCAATTTCAGATCATATCTCTCAAGTTCAAAATTCCACAGATATTTAGGTCAGGGGCAAAATGCCACCAGTCTCTGAATAGCAAGAGTGACCTTTACTCCAGTTCCCAAAATGTTCCCCATCTCCATCTGAGACCACCTCAGCCTGGACCTTGTTGTTCATATCACTATCAACAATTTGGTCAAAGCCATTCAACTAGTCTCTAGTCTCTAGGAAGTTCCAAACTTTCCCACATCTTCCTGTGTTCTGAGCTCTTCAAGTCTCTAGGAAGTTTCACACCTTCCCACATTTTCCTGTCTTCATCTGAGTCCTCTAAACTGCTCCAGCCTCTGCCTGTTACCCCATTCCAAAGTCCCTTCCACACTTTCAGGTATTTGTATAGCAGCACCCCACTCTACCAGCACCAATTTACTGTATTAGTTTGTTCTAATGCTGTTAATAAAGACATATCTGAGACTGGGTAATTTATAAAGGAAAGAGGTTTAATGGACTCACAGTTCCACATGTCTGGGGAAGCCTCACAATTATGGAGGAAGGTGAAGAAAGGGCAAAGGCACATCTTACATGGTGGCAGGCAAGAGCTTGTGTAGGGAAACTGCCCTTTTATAAAACCATTAAATCTCATGAGACTTATTCACTATCACGAGAGCAGCATGGGAAAAACCCAATCCTATGATTCACTTGCCTCCCACTGGCTCCCTCCCACAACACTTGGGATTATTACAATTCAGGGTGAGATTGGATTGGGAACACAAAGCAAGCCATATCACCTTCTGTTTCTTTATAGATTTGTCACCTAAGTATCCACCCCTAGAGACCATAATTTAGGCTTGCTCTTTATTGTTTTTTAATGTTGAGTCTATTAATCTATAGGTTCACCCTCTAACTCTCACTTTTCCTTATTCTTCATCTACAAGAGTACTTAGGGCATCTGGGAAGTCTCTCACAGTCTGGATTGTGTTTGATACACATTCATAGTACAGAACAACATGTTCCCCTGTCCTATTTCTTGCAAAGTGGCAGCAGGATCCAAGGCCTGATGAGACTCTATTCAATCCCTTTAGTAACATTGGAAGTGGTGATGAGTTCTTCCATCAACAACTGCATTATGACTGCTGGTTGTTTTTCTTGTAATGTTCAGAGCTTTTGAAGATCAGTAATTGGATCTATCAATTCACTGGGGAAGGAGAGTTCAAAATACTCTAATTTTATTTTATTTTTTGCATTTATCTACTGGGATATTTTTATAAAAAGTCACATTCCATTACCTACTATTTAGTTAACCCGTGGTACAGTTGCTATAGGAAGGGCAGGATAAATGGTTGAGTCTTTCCCTTCATTCACCAATTTTCAAGGTAATGAACTGGTTTTAATCTCATCTTATTATGAAGTTGAGTTCTATTTACATTAATTTAAATGTACTTGATGGGTTTAATCAGATTTTTTTTAATTTTTAATTTTTTTTGACACAGGGTCTTGCTTTGTTGCTCAGGCTGGAGTGCGGTGGTGCAATCATGGCTCACTGCAGCCTCAGCTTCCCCAGCTCAAGCAATCCTGCCACTTCTGCCTCCAGAGTAGCTGAGACTACAGGTGTGTGTCAATACACCCAGCTAATTAAACTTTTATTATTATTATTATTTTTGTAGAGATGGTGTCTCATTATGTTCCCCAGGCTGGTCTTGAACTTTTGGGCTTAAGAAATTCTCCCATCTCAGCCATTCTAAGTGCTGGGATTTATAGGCATAAGATAGGCCCAGATTTTTAAATCTTTGAGAAAATAAAGGTCCTTGACAAAATATAGAAGTTTCAGGGAGAATTTCAACACCACTCTCTTATAGAGCTCTGGGACAAGTAATCATTTAAAAGCCACACATCTATTTATTGGGAACTTAATGTGCATATGAAACACTTTTTTCTTTAGAAAAATATTCCCTCTTCCCAAAGGAGGTCACCTTCACACTGTTAATGAAAAAGCACGTAAGGTAAGAAGAAACAGAATAGGACAGTGCTTTATAGAAAAATTAGTAATAGTGTACACTTTTTCTTCTCCATATCTTTCTTTTTCTCCTATTTCTTCTCTTTTTTCCTTTTGAGTATGGAGTGTTGAAAATGTACTTGGGTTTAACCTAATACAGACTCCAAATTAAAAGACAGAGCAAGAATATCTTCAAAGTCTTCTATGCAACACTGGATTAACGAAGCTCTCCAGTTTTGTGGTTCAAATCAGGGAAGGCAATGAGGAAGTTGATGGGATGGTTGGCTTGTCAAGCAGCCTCTGATATGTCATGCAGACACAATGAATCCAAGTCTCCATGAAACCAAGGAAGGATAATGTGGTTCATATAGAAAGGTTAATTATGGATGTTTCTTTTTTCTTTGACAATCCTTTCAGTATTTATGCTTTTGGTTTGCTCAGTGGAAGAAGCTGAATACAGCAGTGTTCTGGGAATTTTAAGGGATTTAAAAGTGAAAGAGATTGTGCTCTGCATCCTGCACTCCACCACTTATTTTATGACTGGATAATTTTTGGGAAATTCCTTAAACACTTTGAGCCCTATGTTTCTTAATTGTTAAACAGTGAAGAAGCATGTCAGTCTACTTTGCGAGGTCATCGTGGGCATTCAACAAACTAATTTCTGTGAGGTGCATGGCGCAACACTGAGCACAGACCAAGCACTCCAAATATATCGGTTTCTTTTTTTTTTGCCTTCTGGCTTTCAACAAATCTTAGAAATATATATATTTTTTAATGTGAAAAACTAATGGAATTGGAAAAATGCAGGCAAAGGAGTATTTATAGCAATTTTCTGGTAATGGGTTATTATACAAAAAACAAACAATTTTTTTAAAAAAAGAAACAGAAAGGGAAGGTGGGAGGATTTTTGTAGAGGGATATAAAGGCAAGAAAAACAGAAGTGAGGGAACAGAGACACAGATACAAAGATGAAATGCTGCAAGCCATACATAGGGATCAGTTTACAACTGGGTGAGCTGTAGTTGAAGGTGGACATAAAGATGTAGGGGTAATTGAAACTGAAAAGCTAGACTCATGGATGGGTGGAGGCACTGATGTGACCCTGAGAAAGGATGACTAAGCTCTCAGTGGGTAATGACATGTCTGTATCTAAACATAAAACATTAAAAAAATCAAAATAGGTATTTGGTGACTCAAACCTAGGGAGAGATTCCTCAAACACTGGTGAGAACAAAAACACCAAGGAAGGAAGAATATTTTGGGGAAGATTAATTATGTTTGAATAAAGTTGTTTATTTTCATTGCTGTAAAACAGCCTCACGATTCAGCTTTCTTCTGGCAAATGACATCTCCACCAGGAAACACCCATGGATTTCTGTGTCTCACGCTGACTTCCATCTGTTGCTGTGTTACTCAATGGCAAAAGGCACCCATATTTTCCCTTGCAGAAGATATATTTATTTCTTGGTACGCACAAAGTCGGAAGCATATTTCTTTTGGTTTATTTGATTTCATAAAGGGGCAACCACAGTAAATTCTAAATATTTAAAATCTGATTAATTCACTCAAAAACTGCTATGCTACAATGTTGTCACTGAGAAGGGATGCAGATGGAAAAGATTCTTATCTTCCTCCTGATAGCTGAGAAACCAATTACAAGGGGATAGATGGGATAGATCATTTGTCTCCAGAGAAGGCAATGTGAGGTAGTGAAAGGGGAACTAGGCTAGGAGTCAACACTTTTGTAGTCTTCTATGAGCTCAGTGGCAGCCTGCTTGTGTAATCTTGGCAGTCTCATGACTGCCTGTGTATTCAAAAGGGCACAGGTTTTAGAGACACATTGACTCAAGTTAAATTTCTCTTTTGATCACTTACTAGGTATACAGCCTTGGGCTGTGCTCTGAGTACCAGTGTGCTCACATCAAGTGTTTTAATAGTCATTAACTACCTGTATGGCCAGGTATGAGACACTAAATGAAGCACTTATTTGTTGATCAGGCCCACAGATAATGTTCATACAAAATATGTTTTCCTCTCCCTGTAATTGTACTGAGTCTCTTTAACTGCAATGAAGGCAATAAATTCATGCCAGTTCTAGGGAGTTGCATGATTCAAATAAATATATATTTTTGTACAGAGATGAGAAGCTTTATAAATTGTAATAGTATTGCTATTTGAAAATGTTCTTATTTTGGTGTCTTGTGCCAAAAATAAGGAAATTATGAGAGGAAAAATAAGAGTGCAAACAATGATAAAGTATTATGTGGCAGATACCATGTTAGGTGCATGGTGCATTTATTTATCAGCTCTGTAAGCCATAGCAAGAAATACTAGTTGCTGTAATTAACAATCCCCAAATAAAAACTTATGTACAGTGATCACAGTCCAATGTGGCTAGAGCAGCTTTTCTCTGAGTGACATCTTTCATCTCAGACCTCTTCTAGGACCTTAGTGTCCTTCCCTGGATTTTTTTTAAACATCCAACTGGTAACTAGGGAAGGATTAGTGGGTAGAAAGTTCTGAGGTTCGGGGAAGGGAATGGCCTATGCCACAACTGTCCCATTCTTTTGGCTAGATTTAGGCACTGATGCCCTCACTTAGATATAAAGAACCTGGGCAATAAAAACTACTTATGTGCCCAGAAGGAAAATAAAAAAAATTTGCAGAGCACAGTTTTAGCTCCCTTGTATTATCTCATTTAATCTTCATAAAATTGTTACAAGACAGCTTATAATAAATACTTTACAAACGAGATAACTGGAGTTTACGACTGTTAAATAAGTTGCCCAAATTCACATAATTAGCAATAGGCAAGCTGGCATCCCTTAAATTACCTTTAATTGCCCAGGTTTTGAATTGGCAGCACAGACAGATGAACTTGGAGGGAGGTATATCTGCATACTCAGGTTGGGTTGGTAGAGTGAGAATGACCCCCAAAATATTAAAATAGTTATGGTTTGGAGAATATGCTTTCAATGCCTAGTAACCAGCAGTCCCACATAAATATTATAGGAAAGTATCTTCTCTAGAAAGAAATTTGCAGCAAAATTACAGTTTGTGAGAAATATTAAGACCCTTTAGGCATTTAAGGACTTACTTAGAGACACAGAATACAAACAGAATATGGAAAAAAGTCCTTGTGCTGCAAAGGTTTTGGCTTAGTGGAGAAAATAGGACAAATGCTTGTATAACATTTAATGAAAATATGGTTATTAGAATAAGAGGGCATACTTGTAGAGTGCTATATAGGCTGATTTATAAAGAAATTGGACTCTGTGTTTAGAATATCAGGGTTTGCATCTTTTCTCTACCACTTCCTATATGTGTGTCTCGGGTGAACTGCTTCTGTTCTCTGAGTCCCAGTTTTCTCATTTGCAAAAGGAGAATTTGTAAACAGGAAAAGAAGTTATATATGTATATAAGCCAAACCATATATATATATATATACTGAGTCTCTTTTTTATATATATATATATAAATATATATATAATTTGGCTTAAATATATATGTATGTATACATACATGGTTTGGCTTAAAGCAGATGTTGGGAAATGCTTTCTTTCTCCTTTCTTTTTCCTTTCATGTAATCATACTAACAGAAATAATTTTTTTAAACTAGCATTTATTGGCTGGGCACAGTGGCTTAGATCAACACCATTCTGGCTAACATGGTGAAACCCTGTTTCTATTAAAAATAAAAAAAATAAAAAAAATTAGTCGGGCATAGTGGCGGGCACCTGTAGTCCCAGCTACTCAGGAGGCTGAAGTAGGAGAATGGCATGAACCTGGGAGGCGGAGCTTGCAGTGAGCTGAGATCACGCCACTGCACTCCAGCCTGGGCGACAGAGTGGGACTCTGTTACAAAGCAAAACGAAACAAAAAAACCTACCATTTATTACAAGTCTACTCTGTTCTTACTTGATATACTAGGTAGTTATATGCATGATTCTATTTAATTCTCAGGAGTCTCTTATTGAAGAGGCAAAATCATGTGCCTAACACCATGTCAAAGTGGTAGAGTTATAGTTGGAACCCTGGTCCTCTGGCTTCAAATCCACAAATACCACCGAGCTTTGTACTTCAGCAGCATGGGCCATCTGGTCCAATCATTAATTGTGTTTTGATTCTCTTTTTAGCATCTGTATTTAGGCACTGAGACTCTTTTCTTGAATACTTCTGGTGTTTGAGGACGCATGCCTCCTTTAAACCTCACAGTATTTATCAAGCAACTTCTTGCTTATAAATTTTTTTCTGTTGGACCAAAATTTCTCCTCATATAACTTCCATTCATCAGTCATAGTTCTGCAATCTGGGGTTTACACTGAGCAAGTCTACTTCTGCCTTGAGGCTACCACTGGAACATTTGAATACATTTGTGATGAGCCTTAGGACTTTTCTTCTATAGAAAAATAATCCTGAGGCTTTCAACTTCTCTATGACATCTAGGTCCTTCACCTACCAGTATAGTGGTTTCTGGACAGCTTATACTTTGTCAATATCTTTCTAAAAGTACTGTGCCCAGAAGCAGAGGTGGTTTCCAGTTAGAGGCCAGAACACTGTGCAGCAGACACTGTCCTGGACTCAGCATCCTCATTCATAAGAGCCTGAGATCCCATTAGCTTTCTTGGCAACCTTATCCCATCATTGGCTCATGCTTTCCTTCCAGTCATTGTATATGCCTCAGCTGGTGAATTACAGAATGTCAGGGCTAGGAGAAACCTCAAAGATCATTTTTTGACAAAGGGTGAATTGAAGCATAGCCATCCAGTTCAGTGGCTAGAAGAACGATTCATGCGTCCTTCTTCCCATCTATCCACCCTTCCAACAACTATGTTTTAAGTTCCCTTTGTGAGTCAGTCTCTGTGCTGACTGCTGAGTGTACAGTGGCATACAGAATGGAAATGTTCCCTGCCCTCTTGGAGCTAACAGTCCAGAGAAGAAAACAGACTCTAATCAAGTAATGTCAAGTGGAACATATTACATACACTGTGAAGAAGACAGTAGGAGATCAGAGTGCTGTGAGAAAATATAATGAGGTACCTGATATAGCCCAGAGAGAAGCCCTGCAGACCCTCAATACAAAGGTCTTTTACTGCACAACTCTCCTTTGTCATTTAATTCACCATAGGTAGTAAAATAAAGATAGCTACAAATTCTTTGACCCTCTTTCATCTGAGATGCATGTCAATTTTCCTCCCCTAGAATCAAGTGATGCTGTGCCCATTCCAAGTCTAGCCTTGAAGAAGTCTGATAGATTTCACCTTGAGTCTTGAACTGCCAGGTAGAAAATATGATTATCCTGCAGGAGAGACCACATAGAAGCACCTTGAGACTTAATGGAAAGAGAGAGAGGGATCTGAATGAACCCAGTCTTTCAGACTTCCCCACCAAGGTGCCCTCCAGACCAGCCCAGCCATCAGCTGAATACCATTGAGTGATCCCAGGTGGTGCTACATGGAGTTGAGGAGTTGCCCAGCTAAACTGCTCAAATTTCTGACCTACAAAATTATGAGCTGTAATGGAAATGCTGTTTTTTAAGACCTGAGGATAGTTTCACGTATGGCAATATATAATCAGAACGTTGTATTTTTTCCCTTCCATTTAGAAAGGTGTTTTATTCTTTTTCTTTTTTTTCTTTTAAATTTCAGTACCCAAAAGCTCACATGAGTTGATTCACTAAATATGCATTTTATACCATGCTAGAGGCAGTGGGGGAATATATATTATTTGGAGACATATATATATATATTATTATTAAGAATACAAGTTTTGGAGACAGATCTTGATTTGGATCCCAGCTCTGCCAGTCATCAACTGAATCATCTTGAGAAAGTTTCTTGACCTCTGAGCCTCCGTTTTATCATTTTTAATGCAGAGATGAAAATGTGTGGCTTTGTAAGTTTGTTGTAGGTTATGAACGATAAAATATATGTGAAAAACTTACTGCAGCTTTCTGGCATACAGTGAGTGTCCGATACTATGGCTATTTTAAAAAGCATTATTGTAAACAATGTGATCTTTGTCCTTAAGAATTTTACTGAATCGTGGGAGAGATAGAAAGCATCAGTGCTGTAATGAACTCCATGATGGAGGAAAGTGTAGGATACCATGGGGACATAGAGGAAGGATATTCATTCCAGTCTTGAGGAAAGTAGAGAGGGAAGACAGTCCAGAAGAAATGACGTTGAGAATTAGACCTGCAGAACTAGCAGCAGCTAACCGTGTTAAAGCGAAGGGCTAACTTCACTTTATGCATGTAGGAAATCCGTTCTTGTACCGTCTGATCTATTTATTTTTAAAAAGTGAAGGGGTAGACCATGAAGGTAACTATGTGCCAAATGCCAAGGGCAGAAAGGAAGTTGGCCAGTTCAGTAAATGGTAGATGGTTTTTCATCACTGGAGCATGGTATCCGGTTTTCTCATATCTTGTTAAACTTGAGCCATTGAATCTTCTGGGACCCTGACTCTAGTCCGCTGTATTAACTATGCTTGCTATACAATCTTCATTTCAGAACAGGTAAGTGTTATTAATTATCCTTCTCTAAATAATTGCTGGAAATTTTGAGCAGAACTAGGCTGGGCCCCAAGTATATGAGATAACAAAACAGTTTAAATTAAATATGTATAAATTTATAATGTATACATTTAATATATGCTATATTACATAATACATAGTATATTTATACATATTATATATTATATAAACATATACGTTCATATATAAGATTTATATGTTCCAAGAAATAGAGATAGAAACAATTATGAAAAAATACTATAAAAGCAAAATAAATTTTCAAAAAAGAACATTTCAGAACAGGTAAGTGTTATTAATTATCCTTCTCTAAATAATTCCTGGAAATTTTGAGCAGAACTAGGCCCGGTCACTATACTCTGAGCTCCACTGTTAGAATGTCCCCCCTGCCTGGATGCACACACAAAAACCTCCATATAGAATGAGGTCAACAATAATATTAAAAACCATGTATGGAAATAACCTACTATAAAGGACACAAACAGAATAGGTAACAACCCCAAGCATATGAGATAACAAAACAGTTTAAATTAAATATGTATAAATTTATAATGTATACATTTAATATATGCTATATTATATAACGCATATTATATTTATACACATTATATATTATATAAACATATATGTTCATATATAAGATTTATATGTTCCAAGAAATAGATAGAAACAATTATGAAAAATACTATAAAAGCAAAATAAATTTTCAAAAAAGAACATAAAGTCTGAAAATTAACTTTATAATTTGAAATGTATGAAGTCAGTAGACAGTTTTAAACACAACTTAAGAAAGAACTGGTAAAACACAAAATAAAATAAAATACATTTTAGAAAATTGCTCAGAGTAGTGCAGCAACCTAAAGGTTTTCAAAACAAAGTTGTAAGATAAGGAGCCTGCATGGTTTGATCCTTCCAAGGGCATAGCTTCTTGACCCAACAAAATGTCCTGCTTTTTGCCATTCTTCTCATCTCAAACTGTATTTACTCTCCTCCTAACTCATTCCGTCCTTCCTGCCAAAATGTGGCAGGCTCACTAGAGCTGAGGTGGTGATTCCAGTGCTAGGAAAGACAGGGGAGATTCCAAGAACTACTTGAACAACTCAAGTTATAATGCATGTCCTAAGAAAGCATGCCAGCACGTTTCTGGAATATTCTGAACTGCATAGAGCTATAAATCTTCAACATCACAATGTTCCCTATTCTGTTCTTATACTTTTAAAAAAGCAGGGTTTTGTTTTGTTTTGTTTTTGGTTTGATTTTTAGCATGGTTATCTAAGTTGAAGAAGATCTCAGTAAAGAGTTCTTTCTCTTCCAACCTTCCAGAATCCACAGACAACCTCCACCAGTGAATTAAATATTTGGTCATCCTTCAGTTAGTTATTTCTGGAGTGGTTATAATATAAGTCATTTTTACAGGAATTTATGGGCACTTAAACCTAGGTACTGTCTGTAACTGTGTTTTATGGGCAACATAAATGATTCTGGGCCTTTCTCCCCTTTTCTTGTCTGTTCGCATCACAAATAATCATATTTCATAACCAGAGATGTCTAGCCCACACTAAATTTTCTTTGCCTGATGCTGTAGGTAGGATATGGACGTGCAAAAGGGTGATGGCCTGGTACAGGGGTGGATGACAAGAAGAGGGATTTTGTTATCTCTTGTGGGGGCAAGTAGTACTGAGTTGCGTAAAAGTCCACATTAACTGGCTTTTAATGGACACTGTTAATGGTTTTATTGCAATTGCAAATATCCCAAGGTAGAAACCATTCTCAGAGAGATCAAAACAAGTTGTTAACTATGGTGCTTGGCGGGGCACGGGAGGGCGCTGTTATGCCCTGAATTTGATCTCTCACCCCCAAATTTGTATACTGAAGTCCTACATTCTCCCCATCCCAGTACTTCAGAATGGGGTTATGTATTTAGAAATACCCTTTAATGAGGTCACTAAAGTAAATTGTTGGGGGTTTCTAATTCTACATGACTGGTGCTTTTATAAGAAGAGGAGATGAGGGCACAGACAGCAAGAAAACCGAGGAATGACCATGTGAAGACACAGAGAGAAGGGGAACAAGTTCCTACATGCTGTGATCTTGGATTTTTAGCCTCCAGATTTATGAGAAAATAAATTTCCAGTGTTTAAGCCACCTAGTCAATGGTGTTTTGTTATGCTGCCTAACAAAAAAAAAGGCAGAGGACAACAACAAAAAACATCAGGCAGACTGGGATGGGGTCATGGAGCAAGTGAGGCACTCCCTCTCATGACCACAGGGCAGCCTGAGGTCCTTACAACCCTGGGCTGAAGCCCTTCTGAGGCGCCTCAACTTCATCCCAGCTCCACCCCAGACAACTGTCAAGAGACCACCTGGCACGGAACAACCACTCAAACTTCATGATAGGGGCATTTGAACTGAGGTTATAACTCTCTGGAAGTTCCCTGGGGTTTTTCAAAAAAGGGATCTGTGTTTAACCTGATGATGGCTGCGTTTTCCTATTCATTCATTCATTCATTCATTCATTCATTCATTCAGAAAATTCTAGTGAGTACATAGCACATTCAGGGAACTGTGTTAGGTTCTAAAAGGGAGTAGCAATCAAAAGACATTATTAAGCACCCACTACGTGCCAGTTCTATACAAGGCCTTAAAAAACAGGGGCTTCTGTAGGTATTTTAAAGTAACTTCTTCAGACAAGGTGCTGAGCTCATATCTGTGGAAGAGAGGCAGAGTTGAATAGCACACGGGTGTGCCCACCATTGGCTCACAGTCTTTCTGTGGAAACAGGTATGTCAAAAATAACTCTTCCGTAAGACTCTAGTTATGACAGAAAGACAGACATACCTTGTAGGAGCACAGGAAAGGGAAAAAAACCATCATTTTAACTGAGGGGATTTGAGGAGGCCTTGTCAAAGATGTGGGTTACCAGTTGTCAAAAAACAAAATTAAAACAAGTTTCATTTAAAGATTTGACCTGGCTTTTATTCACAATTCTAGAACTGGGCAGCAAGTTTAAAAAATTTGGGGCCTGCAACGTAGACCACTATGGACATTCAATGAATTATGTACAGAGACAGCTGAATTGGTTACAGCTTGGCATTTTGCTTTGTTTGAATTAGCTGACCACTTGCCATTGACTAGGACTTGGCTACTGACATTGACAGAGACTCAGCCACTTGTGGCAATCAGGCTTTGAGCTACTCCTAAGTCAGCTACTCCTAAGTCAGGCTTTCGGCTACTCCTAAGTTAGCTACTCCTAAGTCACACTTTCAGCTACTTCTAAGTCAGTAGGAGCTTTTGGCTACTTCTAAATCAATTATTCCTAAGGCTTTGAGCACCTCCTAAGTCAGCTACTCCTAAATCAGGCTTTCAGCTACTCTTAAATCAGCTACTCCTGCATCAGGTTTTCTGCTAGTCAACATTTTGCACATAAGGACTCAAATACATAGATATCCTCAAGCCAACATTTAGTTAAATTCAACACAGTACAATTTTGAACCTCCAAGCAGGGCTTCCCAGTAGGGGATGAAGAAGGAACCTGGGCTATAAGTATTGAAAAAGCATCTGTCACACCTGCTCAAGTGATGTCAACTGGCAAGGGCTCCTGCCCCTTAAGGAGATGGCATAAATATCCTTTTTTTTTTCTTTTTTTGTCGAGACAGCATCTCACTTTGTCACCCAGGCTGGAGTGCAGTGGCCCAATCGTGCCTCACTGCAGTCTCAACCTTCCAGGGTCAAGTGAGTCTCCCACCTCAGCCTCCTGGGTAGCTGGGAGTACAGGTGTGTGCCACCACACCTGGCCAATTTTGTATTTTTAGCAGAAACAGGGTTTCGCTGTGTTACCCAGGCTTGTCTTGGACTCCTGACCTCAAGTGATCCTACTGCCTTGGGCTCTCAAAATGCTGAGAATAGAGGCATGAGCCACTGTGCCTGGCCCAGAAGGTAAATATTCTTGAAGATACTGAGATCTGTGAAAAGCAAGATGCCTCATACAGGAGGTGAGTGCTCCTGGACTTGATGCTTGGCTCATCTAATGAACATCCTTGGATCTTTGTGTTTTCTTCCATAAAACAAGCGGGTTGTGCTAAACCACTGGTTTCCAGACTTCTGGATTTCATGGACTACAACAATTTTTAAAAATTAAGAGTGGGTGCAACATGCTTCTAATTTTCCCAGGTCAGCACATTTAAATGTCTACTATAATCTCTGTCATTTTGCTAGTCAGTGGCCTACACCTAGGAGCCACCACTGAATCTCAGGGTCACCCAGCTCTGATATTCTCCCCACTGTGAAAGGTGATACGAACTATTTTTGAAGATTCTAAAATTTAAATCATAGCTTATAAACTGGTGGTCCAGGGGCTGAGTTCAGCTTGTGGCTGTTTTGTTTGGACTGCAATGTGCTTTAAAAGAATTTCAATCAGATGCCAACATTGGAAAGTGGTAAGATTCACATAAAAATCCAGATTTCTCATTTAAAAAAAAATGAATATCTGGCAACATGGCCTGCCAGCGACTGACAGCAGTCACTTGTCTCTGAATGTGGGTCCTCCGATCCCACCTTCCTTCCCACCTACACACCATTATCCAGAACACTACCTACTTTCACCTAAGTACCTTCCTGGTCCTCCAGGGCATTGAGGTTTAAGATTCCTAATTTAAATCATTTCAGTGAGACTTGATATGGGCACTACAGTTCTGTCAGTGGATCTCAGTTCCTTTATCAACAAAACAGGCATAATGTGAGGATTAAGTGAGTTTGGAAGCTATGAAGTGTTGGGCAAGTGCACAGGCATAGTAGTTTATAATTACTGGTGAGTTTGGGTAACTCACACTCCCTGTCACAAGTTTAAAAACCCAAACACTTGGAGTATTGGAACAAATAGGGTGGTTTCTGCCTTTAGGAAATTCAGGGTCTACTCAGAGGTAAGAAGCATTGGGCAATGAGGAGAGGCAAGATAATACAGTAAAGAAGTCGGAAGTTCACGTAGTGTTTGCCTCTGAGAAGGTAACTAAGGTAGAAAAGTTGATAACTTCAAGAGAAAAGGAAGCCATCATCGTGAACCTAAGTCATAATTAACCTTTATTATTATTGACCGAGATTTTTATTATGCTAAGTTATTCTGTACTGCTGACATCAACTATGTAACAACAACAGGAAGATCCATTTACTGGCCTTTTCTGTACCACGCATGTGTTAAAGGCTTTTTCAATGTTCACTCCAAGCATATTTATTGAGGCCCAAACTTGTCCCTAAAACTAGAAGTACACTGATGAACAAGGCAGGCAAGATCCCTGTCTTCATAAAGTTTAGTGGGAAAGACAGACATTAAACAATTATATACATGAAAAAATGTTTTATTATCAGTGTAGTAAGTATCAAAAGGAATGGTGCTATCAGGGTATATAGCAGAAGGATCTACCTTAGTCTGGGAAGGTCAAAGAAAACTTTCCGGAGGAAGAAGCATTTAGAAGAAAACCTTAGAGGTATATAGGAGTTAACAAAGCAGCAGAGATATGGAGAGCTGAGTAGATAGAAAGAGAAGATTTATATCCATATATATTAGTTATTTGGGTACTTGAAGGGATTATTTCCATCTCAGAGATCAGAAAACTGAAGTTTGGAGAGATTGAATTAAGCTATAAATGACAATAATGGGATGGGGTTCCAGGTCATACATCAGAGCTACACTCCCTTCCTAACTCATATTACTCCTCCTTAGTTTGTCAACCTTTTATTCTCTATAACTCAAAGTATTTCTTATGAGTAAGGAAGAGAATAGATTAGCTTATGTGACTGTGTCGAAAACATTCTACCCTCTCTCTTCACCTTTTTAAGCCCTACTTATGCTTCTCATTCTAGCTCCAGTCATGTATTTAAATGAGTGTTTGATTCATATTTATCCCACCACCAATCTCCCTGAGCCATAGCTTTGCAAAGACAAGGGTTAGGTATGCTTCTGCTCATGTTATATTTCTGGTGACTAGACACATACCTGACATATAGTAATTGTTCAATAAACATTTGTGGGAGAAAAAAATTCACAGATATGAAGCAGAAAGCATTTGCCGGAATGTTCAAGCAAGGTTTTGGACTTGAATTTTCCCCCAGCACAGACAAGAACAAACTGTCTATAATTTCCCACAAACAGAAGATCAATTTTTGCTGTGACAGCATAAGTCCATCCTGGTGGGAGAAAATTAAGTCACACGTTTGCCCCTGGCATAAAGTTGTAGATTTTTGGCAGATGCATTCCACCATTTTGGCTGTCAAAATTTTGTGCGTACGTGTGTGTGTGTGTGTGTGTGTGTGTGTATTTCTTTTCCAACAGTCTCCTTCTGTTTCCATGGAAAAATGCCAAAGGAATGTGGGGGAGGGGAGAGTCAAAGAAAGAGAGATATTAAATTTTCATTAGAAGTGATCAACAGAATTTATTTATTCAAGGAAAATGACTTTAGACACATCAACAATAATAGTAGCAGTGGAAATAATGATAATATAATTGCAATAACATAATCATCATTTAATCCTGTTAACAAACATTAAAGTCACGAGGAATTTATTGAGTGCCTGTTGTATGCCAGACCCTATAATAGGTGTTTTTTTCTAATAAAATTATCGTATTTAATTCTAATGATTGACTTGTGAAGTATAAAATATCTCAATTTTATAGATGAAATAACTGAGTTAAGTGAGAAAACAAAATATAACATGATCAAGATGACTCAGCTTGAAAATGAAAGAGACATAATTTAAACTCAGGACAATATGACACTTTTTCTCTTTATCACACTCTTTCAAAAGATGAGGTGGATCATTCTTAGGCTATTCTTTATGGTTTTGGGGTAAGGAAAATTTGACTTCTCTGAGTGAATCTCCTAATGATATTTCTTTTTTACACGGTTGAGCTACAGAGTAAGATCTAAAATTCTGCTTCCACAATTAGAATACTATTAAAGTTTAAAATCAGACTAATCAAATTATAGGGTCTATTTCTTATTAACCAACCACAAAAATATACTTCATTCACTTATGTGGTAAGTTCAGAAACAGGGGTTAGGAGTCTAGCAGACTTGAGTTCAAATCCCACTTGCATTATTTAACAGCTGCACTTTTTTTTTTTTGACTAATAATTCAATTCTTCTGAATGTTTTTTTTTTCCCACAAGGGAGCTTAACGATACTTCCCTTACAGTATTACTATAAGGAATAAGAAAATCAATGTATATGTACAATCCTCATCTTCAGACAGGCAATACCTCTTAGTTCCTCATTGTTTTCTCTGTGAATTTTATCTCCAATCACCTGTACTACTTTCCTCAACATCACCCTAGGGCTGTCCCCCAAATCTGCAAACTTTCCTGTTGTTTTCTTTAAGACTGTGTTCAACTATGCACTGCATAGTTTCTTTAACCTTTCTTTTCCCGTAAATCAATCCCAACAGCCCTTTTCCTCCATAAAGTGATTTACTATATTTCTTCCCCTACTGGAGGCAAAGCAGGATGTAAAACTTTGCCACACTCATAGCAGTTAGGGGAGAAGAAAGACATCAGCTCACCAGAAGATATGGATTGCTTAACTGTCCCAACAGAGTGAGAAGGGGTTGAGGTAGAGGCTTTCTGTGATTCATGATGATCTTTCCTTATAGTCCAGCATCAGAAGGAATTCCAGCAGGCCAGATTCTGGATCAGCATTGGATATCGTAATACAGAGGAAGGCACCTAATCGTTCATGTCCCTTCTGACATGCTGCCATCAAGTACAGGGTATTTTCTTCCTTACGCATTGTCAAATGTGGTTTTAATCAGCTGCAACCACAAAAAATCACAAACTTTAGGATTTTTTTTTTCCAGTTTCTATGCCTGAATAGCTTTGCAGGGACCTGCAGGAGACTAGTTAGGACCCCTAAGGTATGAAGGAGCAGATAGAAAACAAATGGCCACGTGCACCAGTTCTCAAACAGACAATGTGCTCATCAATGCCAAGAGAGACAGAGTACACATGCCTGCCCAGCTCTTCACTGGAATTCTAGCCCTTGGATCTCCACTGCCAACCCACGGCCCAAGGTGCTACTAGAGTGAGCTTCTGAATATGCAGCTATCAGCCCTCCCCAAATAAACTCCTTTGCTGATTTCCTGTTGCCTGATGTAAATCTGAGCATTACTGCACTACCAAGAAGTCTCCTAAATATATCAAATTCTTGATTCCTCGTGTCTTGACCCCTCCATTCTTGTTTTGTCCAAATGACTAAGCCCTACCCATTCTTCTAAATCCCATTCTGAATCACCTCTGCTAGGAAACCTTCTCTGATCCTCTAAACCAGATTAACTGCCTTTCCTCAGTAGTTTCAGAGCCTCCCAAGGTTTGCATAGGACATTATTCATAAGCTACTGTATTGTAATTATTTACTTATTTGTCTATGTTATTAGACTATGAGAAGGTTGAGGATAGAAACATTATTTTATTTATCTCTATGTCCCCATAATTAACATGGGGCCTGACTCATATGTGAGGACTTTGTATTACATACATAGCATAAAAACACACAGACTTGGAATTGGTTAGATTTTTTTTCCTTCTTCTTTTTTTTTTTTTTCTTTCCTAGGCCTTTTCCCTGAAAAGGAGTTGTTTAGATTTGGATTTGAATCTACTCATTCTCATTTATTCTCCAGGTAACTATTGAAAAATTACTTCACTTTTCTAAGCCTTAGTTTGCTCATCTGTAAAACAGGAGTAATAATAAGACCTACCTCACAGCTGTGTTTTGAGGACTAAATGAAATAATGTCAGCAAAGTGCTTAGCACAGTTCTTAGCACATGGTGATCCCTGGTACACTTACTATAAATACTCATTTTAGTGTTCTGCAAATATTTCATAGATGAGTGGATAGCATGAACCATGATGGCAAATGGTTCTAACAAAATGGACTGATGCCAGAATTTTGCCTTAAACTCCATTGACCCAGGAATAACTCTGAGGCTTTGGGCTGTTCATTAAGACTTTATTAAAATTATTTTAACCTTTGGTGGTTGCCAGAGCCAGACATGCCGGGGAGCTGAGGTTTGCCACAATGAGCTGTGTCCTCCCACGCATCCCAACTCTGGCAGAGCCATAGAGGGGCCTGGGATCATGGCCAAGGGAACATACTCCTCACTCAAACCTGTACACTGACGTGTCTTCTGGAAACTAGAAGAAAGGCTAGCTGTTTGGCTCTTTTGGTGACACTGAGTCTTGTAGCTTAAAAATATCTACACACACCCACCTGACTCCAAAAACCTGGTCTGAACTCAAGTATAAGCCAGTCTGACCTTGTGTTGCCCTACAGAGAAGGCTTCCCTGACATACATTCCTTGCCATGTATGGAGGAGTATCATCAGAGCCACCACAGATGCTACAGTCTGGAAGAAGGGATGTCCCAGGTGCTTCTTCTGGAACCAAGAGCCTAATCTCTCTGCATGTTCACTCTTGCAGTGAGAGTAGCGATGTCCTGGACCTGTAGTGATACTCTCAGAGCCTTCCTGAGGGGTCTAGATTTGTTCACTTTTCCATTAAGGGGATCAGATGCTTCTACTTTTTCAAACGGTTTCTTCCTCTCTTTCAGTGTCTGTGCCTGCCTTGAAGTAATGCCCCTTTCTACTTCCCCATCCACAGTTGTGGTGGTCTTCTCTTCATTCACTGTGGGGCACAACGTCGGTGATATATGTTCATTAAGATTTAGTAAAATTTCTGAGTCTCAGGAATAGGTTTTGTGAGGACCCATGGTATTAACATTTGCATGGGCTTCTGACATCCTTTTTATATTCTAAAGTCTTTTTTCTTCCAGATTCCCAGATTAGTAGCCATATTTAGACTAATTTTCAAGGTAATGTATATGATTGTATCCAGGGTTTAAAGTCTGCGACGCACAGATCACACTATAAGAAAAGTAAAGAGAGACAATAACCGTTGGTGGGAGTTGGAAGGGATAATGTGGTAACACAAATTAGGAGGGTTTCCTAGCTTAAACCTAGCTCAAGACACCTGTACCAGTGTCCTCGTCTGCTGTCCTCCTCCCTTCTTTGAGCAACCATTCAACCATTCCTCCTCTGCTTCAACTCCTACCTTCCCTTCCTCAGTAGTAATTGCTCTAGAGGAAATATTACGGAACACAGCGACTCCTCCAAAACTGGGTTTCCGAAACAATTTGGACAAAAACCAGAATCTCACTTAGCAAGCGATGGGTTTAGAGGGTGAATATGTAACTTAAGCTGAACCAACCAGTACTCTTGACTGTGCCTTAAAAACAAACAAACAAACAAACAAACAAACAAAAAGCCCTGAAACTAGGAGGAAAAGAAATTTTCTGTCTTTTTTTCCTTGGTGTTAAATCAGAGAAGATTTAATCCTGAAAGCTGATAAGGGCTTCATGGGAAAACGATTTTTTCAGTTTTCCCAGTTCAACTGCTATCCTTCTCAGTTACATAAGATAAAAGCAAACAACTTTCTCTTTTTGCCTAGGTTAATTCAAGTTGGTTTTCTGTCCTGTCAACAATTACTTGTTTTTTTCATTAGTTGTGCAGAGGGACTGGATTGTAAATTGAATGAGGAGAATCTGTGTTCACATAGAGAGTTCATGAACAAACATAGTAGAATGGGTGGGACTGACAAGGCAAAATACTTAGAAGTTTCACAGGAATCCAAGAACTGGATCAGACAGTGAAAGTTGTCAGAACATCTCAGATGGTGGGGTAGACTGTGAGAAATCTATCCCCTTTTTCTGTCTTACCACAACCCACATCTCACTGTGTCCTCTTTTCATAGGCATCTGCTTGAATTCATCATACTGCGGAGTTCATCATGCCGCTTCAAGTTTTTGTGCCTTTGCTCATGTAGTGTCTATTTTCAGGGGTCATCTCTATTGGAGAGCCTTGTTGGATTCCTCCTGACCCTTCTCTGTTCCTCCTTGGTGCCACATGTATGTCTTTGGTTGCATTTATCTCTTCCATTCTTGTCTTCCATCCTAGACCCTGAAATATATCAAACCAGTGATAGTGCTTCCTTCTCCACATCTTGGGAATTAAGCAGATAACTAAGAATGGAGAAGGAAGTGAGATGGCTCATAAGAGCTACCTTAAAGAAGAAAATCTCATCACAGGTCCTGGTCCCAGTGGGCCTTGTTCATATGCAGCCTCTACTCTAAATCTTGTTAGAATCCAGTCACTGCTTTAGTGAAGACATGGACAGAAGTGAAAGAGGTAAATGAGAGGACAAAGAAAGAAATGTAAGAGGCTTCTAGTATGGTTTTAGTGTCTTAGTTAAAATTTGGGTTTTAACTTATTTTGGACTTTTTGATATACTCTTTCTGGGGACAAAATCAATTTTATTTTGTTTATCTGACTTTTAGGTGTGTTATTATTCTAATTTAAAGAGTTCTTAAAAAGGTTGAGTCCAAAGATCTCATTTTCTTGAAAAGGAAAATCAGACCCTAAACTGTGAAAGTGACTAATTCAAAGTGACTTTTCTATCCAGTCTGTTTATGAATGCACTTATGTATTTACTCCATAATCACACATGAGGTGCTTACTCCATGACCATGACTATTTCAGGCACTGGGAATGGAGCACTGACTATGATAGAGTCAGCACTTATGAGGCAATCATGTTCTAATGCAGGCAAATGAACACGGCAAAATAATAAACAAGAAACATCAAGTGCTGAAAAGTGTGACCACAGACATCGAGGACTGATGTGATAGGGTGTGACAAAGGGGGCATCTTGAGATTATTGACTAATTTCATTCTGTTAAAAAGGTGTTATGAATATGATCCTCATTAACAGTAATTAACTGCATTCTCAAACCAGACTTTTCCTTTGAACAAAGCTAACAACTTAGTTTTGTATCAATTGTTCCGTCTCACTGCTGGGGTAACATTTTCCAGTTTAGAAAGTAGTTTTATGGACAGCATCTCATTGAATCCTACCAATAACCCTGAGAACTGTGGGTCACATAACAATTCTCATTTTCTAGGCGTGTAAATAAAGGCTTACAGTATTTCACTGTCATGCCTACCTTCCATCGCCCATTAAGGACAGAGCTGGGATCAAATCCAGGAGTTTGTTGTTATTATTATTATTTTATGGTTATCACAATATTGTGTGAATTCCACATCACCACTCTAAGTAAGGGAGGAAAAAAATATTCTGGGAAGGTTCCATACAGTTATTTGTTTGGTGTGGATGCTGTTTGCATCTGTTTTGAGGTGTTGAGCAGAAAAACACTCCGTTTCACTGAAAGAACAGCAAGTTCTCTCAAGCCAATACTCTGTCCAATCACCCACTAATAAGGAGCAGGACAGGACTACAGCCTGTTTGACCCTATGTTGTTTGCCAAGTTTGAGTCACTGCCTGCCTCTTTGTGATGTGGTCCTTGGAACTCAGGTTTAGATTCTTCACTATGACATCTTGGTCTTTATAACACCATTTTTTTTCTCACCGTGGTAATAGCAACATGCCCTTGTTAGGGTGAGATGATATTTTACAGGCCTTTGTATTTACTGTTTTTACAACTCTTATTACATGTGTTTTGGGGCCTGTTGGCTTGCCCTTTTTCCTCAGGAGACTGTGAGCTCCTTAAGGGAGGAAACTCCCCACATTAATATCTCTACTCCCAATTTCAGCACATAGCAGACACGCAATCCTAGGACAAAGAGTGAGTTTGGTGAAATTCAGCCACACATTAAGTAAGAACATTACTGTAAAGGGTACACAATTCCAAATTGTATTGCCAAAGGCATCTGTGGAAATTTGTGAGTTTTTTCTCAAAAGATATGATTAACTAAACATATAGAGCTCTCTTTCTTAAATGATTTAATTTTAGTTCCCGCAAGAATCTAGGGTTAGAATACATTGTGTGAGAAGGTGACAGAAACCAGAATAGGGGGAAATCACAAAATGATCCATTTTGTGCAGTCATATTCAATGCCAATGTTGCATTTGACTGGTCGAATACTTATTTCGTCCATCAGTATTTTTCTTCATTTTTGTTTTTTTTTTTTTCCCCCTACTGAAGACATCATAGGAATCTACATAAATCATAGCTTTCTGGGATTTTTTTTAAGAGTTGAGAATTTTGGGGTGAAAAGTGTACATTATTTCTTTCAATGAAAAATGCTTGTCTCTGCATCCTTGACAGGCAATTTTCGCATTCAGTGTTGGCCTGTGGAGACTCCCTGGATGACTGTTCCACAGCCTCAGTAGCTGGAAGAGCTTCCCATATTGAACAGCAATGCTTCTCCTATAGCTTTCAGTTTGTCTTGTCCTGAGTTCTTTATTCCCGTGGCAATTCTTATGAGGTTGAAAGACAAAGCTTAAGTCTGTCCTGAATCTTCTCTTCTTCAGTCTAGATAGTCCTGATTCTTGCAGTCATTCCTGTTGTAGATTCTATCAAGAGGAAATATAACAAAGAGACAGAAGCTGGTGTTTTGAGTCAGAATTCCTGAATTAGAATACTGATTTAACTTTATTAATCATGTGAACTTTGGCAAATTATTCCTCTTCTCTGGCCTGTTTCCTTATCCTCAGTTATAAAATAAAATTAGTAATGGCATCTAGATCCTAATATCAAAAGGCTATTGGAGAAGTACATGTACTCCTTATGTATGTACATAAAGATTCTTAAAACAGTATCTTGCTCATGGCAGGTTCATAAAATGTTAGCTGTCTTTTAAACCTTTATACTTTGAGGTTTTTCTGTTTAGGTAAAATCTGCCTTGTTTTGGGCCCCTTCAAATACATGTTTGGCCTTTGCTTTGTTTGCTAGAACATATCAGGAGCACCAAATCCCAAATGGAATTCTAGAGACAGCTCTATCCTTCATGATTACAGATTATGATGCCTTTTCTGTGAGTCCCGGCACCGATAAAAACCCCTGTTGTCTATTTTTCTTTGCGAGGCCTGAGTCGTCTGAATACACTGGACAACCTTACAGGAAAGTCTGAGAATTTCATTGCATCCAGAGGAAAATTCTGTCTCCAAAGGGTTTACAGAGTAGGATTGGTCTTTCTCTTGATTGGGTTGATAAACCTATAAAAGAGAAATTATTTCACAGAACAAACAACAAAAATTCCCAACCCATCTTTGTCTCCATATCACAGAGCAGTTAGTTTTTTCCAACGAATGTCTCTTTCCTCTTTTCTTCTACCCCATGTCTTTATCCTTCAGCAGTCCTTTCTATGTCTTCCTTCTGGGCTTTGACCAATGCTGCTTCCTGTTGTAAAGATCTCAGGATATACAATCTCCTTTTTTCCTTAAGTGCTTTTCTTGCAAAGACCATTCTCCCCTGGCTTTCTTTCCCCAACACATTTGAAATTCTACTATAATAACATTACCTGTCTTGTTGCCTATGAATCCCTTCTTCAACGTCTCCTATGAATAGGATGACAATATAATTTATCATCCAAACTGGGACGCTTTTGACAGTGAAAGAGGAAGTGTTAATAATTAAATCAGTGTAACAGATAAACTAGGACTGTATCAGCAAGCTTGCGTGGGTGATTGCCCTATCTAAAAGAGACCTCCTAGTAGTCTCTGTTTGATCAACCTAAAAGTGGCACTTGGCTCAAATCTCAAGACCCTCTTGTGCAGTAAATATCCCATTTGCAAATGAAGAGATAGATGGCAGAGTGGAGAGAGAGAGAGTGAGAAAAGAAGGCAGGAAAGGGGGTGGTCATTCAGCTATTAAGCAGAAATTGAACTTAGGTTAATTTTGCAAATCTCGTGTCCTTGCCCTATCTCATATACTCCTGAACTCATAGCCTTTCCTTGAAAAAGTGTATCTTTCACAATTTTTTACTGTATCCTAATAACGATTTAAACATACTTTAAAAATTTTTTTTTACTATTTATTTATTTATTTATTTATTTATTATACTTTAAGTTCTAGGGTACATGTGCACAACGTGCAGGTTTGTTACATATGTACACATGTACCATGTTGGTGTGCTGCACCCATCAACCCGTCAGCACCCATCCACTCATCATTTACATAAGGTGTAACTCCCAATGCCAACCCTCCCCCATCCCTCCTCCCCATAATAGGCTCTGGTGTGTGATGTTCCCCTTCCCGTGTCCAAGTGATCTCATTGTTCAATTCTCACCTATGAGTGAGAACATGTGGTGTTTCGTTTTCTGTTCTTGTGATAGTTTGCTGAGAAGGATGGTTTCCAGCTGCATCCATGTCCCTACAAAGGACATGAACTCATCCTTTTTTATGGCTGCATAGTATTCCATGGTGTATATATGCCACATTTTCTTAATCCAGTCTGTTACTGATGGACATTTGGGTTGATTCCAAGTCTTTGCTATTGTGAATAGTGCCTCAATAAACATACATGTGCATGTGTCTTTATAGCAGCGTGATTTATAATCCTTCAGGTATATACCCAGTAATGGGATGGCTGGGTCATACGGTATTTCTAGTTCTAGATCTTTGAGGAATTGCCATACTGTTTTCCACAATGGTTGAACTAGTTTACAATCCCACCAACAGTGTAAAAGTGTTCCTATTTCTCCACATCCTCTCCAGCACATGTTGTTTTCTGACTTTTTAATGATTGCCATTCTAACTGGTGTGAGATGGTATCTCATTGTGGTTTTGATTTGCATTTCTCTGATGGTCAGTGATGGCAAGTATTTTTTCATGTGTCTGTTGGCTGTATGCATGTCTTCTTTTGAGAAGTGTCTGTTCATATCCTTTGCCCACTTTTTGATGGGGTTGTTTGTTTTTTTTTTCTTGTAAATTTGTTTGAGTTCTTTGTAGGTTCTGGATATTAGCCCTTTGTCTGATGAGTAGATTGCAAAAATTTTCTCCTATTCTGTAGTTTGCCTGTTCACTCTGATGGTAGTTTCTTTTGCTGTGCAGAAGCTCTTTAGTTTAATTAGATCCCATTTGTCAATTTTGGCTTTTGTTGCAATTGCTTTTGGTGTTTTAGACATGAAGTCCTTGCCCATGCCTATGTCCTGAATGGTATTACCTAGGTTTTCTTCTAGGGTTTTTATGGTATTAGGTCTAACATTTAAGTCTCTAATCCCTCTTGAATTAATTTTCATATAAGGAGTAAGGAAAGGATCCAGTTTCAGCTGTCTACTTATGGCTAGCCAATTTTCCCAGCACCATTTATTAAATAGGGAATCCTTTCCCCATTTCTTGTTTTTGTCAGGTTTGTCAAAGATCAGATGGCTGTAGATGTGTGGTATTATTTCTGAGGACTCTGTTCTGTTCCATTGGTCTATATCTGTTTTGGTACAAGTACCATGCTGTTTTGGTTACTGTAGCCTTGTAGTATAGTTTGAAGTCAGGTAGCATGATGCCTCTAGCTTTGTTCTTTTGACTTAGGATTGTCTTGGCAATGCGAGGTCTTTTGTGGTTCCATATGAACTTTAAAGCCGTTTTTTCCAATTCTGTGAAGAAAGTAATTGGTAGCTTGATGGGGATGGCATTGAATCTATAAATTACCTTGGGCAGTATAGCCATTTTCATGATATTGATTCTTCTTATCCATGAGCATGGTATGTTCTTCCATTTGTTTGTGTCCTCTTTTATTTCACTGAGCAGTGGTTTGTAGTTCTCCTTGAAGAGGTCCTTTACATCCCTTGTCAGTTGGATTCCTAGGTATTTTATTCTCTTTGAAGCAATTGTGAATGGAAGTTCATTCATGATTTGGTTCTCTGTTTGTCTGTTACTGGTGTATAAGAATGCTTGTGATTTTTGCACATTAATTTTGTATCCTGAGACTTTGTTGAAGTTGCTTATCAGTTTAAGGAGATTTTGGGCTGAGATGATGGGGTTTTCTAAATATACAATCATGTCATCTACAAACAGGGACAATTTGACTTCTTCTTTTCCTAACTGAATACCCTTGATTTCTTTCTCTTGCCTGATTGCCCTAGCCAGAACTTCCAACACTATGTTGAATAGGAGTGATGAGAGAGGGCATCCCTGTCTTGTGCCAGTTTTCAAACGGAATTTTTCCAGTTTTTGCCCATTCAGTATGATATTGGCTGTGGGTTTGTCATAAATAGCTCTTATTATTTTGAGATACGTTCCATCAATACAGAATTTATTCAGCGTTTTTAGCATGAAGGGCTGTTGAATTTTGTCAAAGGTCTTTTCTGCATCTATTGAGATAATCACGTGGTTTTTGTCTTTGGTTCTGTTTATATGCTGGATTACGTTTATTGATTTGCATATGTTGAACCAGCCTTGCATCCCAGGGATGAAGCCCACTTGATCATGGTGAATAAGCTTTTTGATGTGCTGCTGGATTCGGTTTGCCAGTATTTTATTGAGGATTTTTGCATCGATATTTATCAGGGATATTGGTCTAAAATTCTCTTTTTTTGTTGTATCTCTGCCAGGCTTTGGTATCAGGATGATATTGGCCTCATAAAATGAGTTAGGGAGGATTCCCTCTTTTTCTATTGATTGGAATGGTTTCAGAAGGAATGGTACCAGCTTCTCCTTGTACCTCTGGTAGAATTCAGCTGTGAATCCATTTGGTCCTGGACTTTTTTTGGTTGGTAGGCTATTAATTATTGCCTCAATTTCAGACCCTGCTATTGGTCTATTCAGGGATTCAACTTCTTCCTTGTTTAGTCTTGGGAGAGTGTACGTGTCCAGGAAATTATCCATTTCTTCTAGATTTTCTAGTTTATTTGCTTAGAGGTGTTTATAGTATTCTATACTGATGGTAGTTTGTATTTCTGTGGGGTTGGTGGTGATATCTCCTTTATCATTTTTTATTGTGTCTACAGTATGGCAATTCCTCAAGGATCTAGAACTAGAAGTACCATATGACCTAGCCATCCCATTACTGGGTATATACGCAAAGGATTATAAATCATGCTGCTATAAAGACACATGCACACGTATGTTTATTGCGGCACTATTCACAATAGCAAAGACTTGGAATCAACCCAAATGTCCATCAGTAACAGACTGGATTAAGAAAATGTGGCACATATACACCATGGAATACTATGCAGCCATAAAAAAGGATGAGTTCATGTCCTTTGTAGGGACATGGATGCAGCTGGAAACCATCCTTCTCAGCAAACTATTGCAAGAACAGAAAACGAAACACCACATGTTCTCACTCATAGGTGGGAACTGAACAATGAGATCACTTGGACTCTGGAAGGGGAACATCACACACCGGGACCTATCATGGGGAGGCGGAGGGGGGAGGGATTGCATTGGGAGTTACACCTGATGTAAATGATGAGTTGATGGGTGCTGACGAGTTGATCGGTGCAGCACACCAACATGGCACAAGTATACATATGTAACAAACCTGCACGTTATGCACATGTACCCTAGAACCTAAAGAATAATAATAATAATAATAATAATAATAATAAAGAAAAAGAATTGTCCTGAGCTGTGGCTGAAGGCTGAGCATTTATACTCCTGCATAGACCAATAACTGGATGCAGGCTAGGAAGGGAGACTCCCTTGAAAGGGTGCTTTGCTACCCTCTTCATCGAAGAGCAATTCTGAAAGAAAGCTGACAGCTTAGGCTGT
The DNA here is from genome assembly GCF_049350105.2 of Macaca mulatta. Classification (NCBI taxonomy): domain Eukaryota; kingdom Metazoa; phylum Chordata; class Mammalia; order Primates; family Cercopithecidae; genus Macaca; species Macaca mulatta. The sequence goes on from NC_133420.1 coordinate 42,222,832, forward strand.
CAGCCAGCAGCATTTTTAGCAGCTGGGAAAAAAAGTCCTTTAGTCCTGTAAGGGGATCTGAGCAGCACCCTACCTGTGTCCCAGCATCCTTGTGTGATAGGAAGACACCATCCAGAGGCCTGAATCAGACTTGTGCTGTGAAAGGAGCCAATGGGGCTTTGATTGCAAGTATTGCAAGGTACTAGATCACCTAACTACATACGTAAAATATCTGTGTCTTTATTTCTTTTGCCATATGAGGGAAGTATGGAAGTCTGGCCCAGAGTAGAACATTAAAGAACCCAAATGACAGAGTATAAAGATAAAAAATTTATACCAAGGTACATTAGTTTGTATTAATTTTGTAGCACTGCTGTACAATGAACTAGGTGGCTTTGACAACAGCAATTTATTCTCTTGCAGTAGAACCCAGAAGTCCAAAACCAAAGTGTCAGTAGAGTTGGTTCATGCTGGAGGATCTGAGACATAATCTATTCCATGCCTCTCTCCTAGCTTCTGGTGGCTGCTGGGACTCCTTGGAGTTCTTTGGCTTGTAGATGCATCACTCCAATATCTACTTGTCTTTATGTGGACTTCCTCTCTGGGTGTCTCTGTGTCTTCTTTTCTGTCCTTTATAAGGATATTGGTTACTGGATTTAGGTTACTCTAATGATCTAATTTTAACTTGATTATGTTTTCAAATACTCTTATTATAAGATCACATTCTGATTTACCAGAAGTTAGAATTTCAATGTATCTTTTTTGGGGGGAAACAATTCAACCCACAACACAAGATAATGTGTGGCTGAGTTCCACTGATGTTTCCTTGATTCCTCCATTCCACGGTTCACATCTTCCATCATCTCCTCCCACCGTCATTGAATGTGAGGCAGTCCAAACTTTCATCATCCCATGTGCTCTGTTGAAATTGCCTCCCAGATAGCTGTCCTGCCTCTGAACTCTCTTTCTTCTGAAATCTCTAACATGTACTTCTTTCAAAATGCATTATTGTCTACATGGTTAAGTCTAAAGTTTACCAAGAGTGTCGAGACTCTGGAGTCCCATTTGAACCTATGCCTTCAGTTTCATTTCACACTGTACTCCTCTGTCCTCCACATGCCATGCTAGACTCTCTCAAAGTACTATTTTTAAGAACTTTATTGAGGTATAATTGATATACTAAGAACTTCACATATATAATGTATAGTTTGATGCATTTGGACATATGCAAACACCCATGATACCATTACCAAAATCAAGGTAATAGATATATCCAAGACCTTATAAATTTTTCTCGTATCCCTTTGTTTTTGTTTGTTTTTGTCTTTGTACTTGTTGCTTTGGTGGTAAGAACACTTAACGTGAGATTTACTCTCTTAATACGATTTGAAATGCACAACACGGTATTATTAACCATAGGAACAATATTTTACAGAAAATCTCTAGAATTCAGTCATCTAGGATAACTGAAACTTTATATCCACTGAAAACACTCCCCTTTTTTACAAAATCTCAAATGAGTCCAGAACATTTCTGCACTCACATCTTCACCATGTTATTTCGCAAGTCACATATTTATTAATATATATCCTTCACTATTTTTGTATTTCTAAAAGAAAGCCAACTTTCAAGATTTACTCCGACTACTATTTTGTTTTAAACCATCCCGTAATTGCTCTTAGCTGATAGCAAGTCTCTTCCTCTGCCTCCTGTGTTATTGGTCTTACTACACTTAATTTTTTGCCAGATTAAGCTTATCTGTAGCTCTGTCTTTAGTGTGCTATTTGAAGACTGTACGAAAAATGACCATGATGATATATTTGTCTCGATATGCCCCACAAACCTTGGCATTCAATGTTTGTTGAATTGATTTTTAAAATTAACATAATCAACAACAAACATCACATTTTATTATTATCACCAGAATTTTTTGCTTTTTTTGTGTCTTTGGATAACGAAAACACAAATTTAAGATACTTTTATAGTATTTTTTTTTTCTACTGAGAAATGCTTGATACTCCACTCCCTCATCCCCACTTTTTCTTCTTAGAAGCAATGTGGATTTTATGCCAACACCATTTTAAAGAATGGGGGTGGCTTGGGGTGGAAAGAATTAGAGATTTTTATTGTTTAGATAGGGCAATGCAAGACCATTTCTTAACATGTGCTTAAATCAAGTTTTCCAAGGACAACCGTATTACACAAACCCAATAAAAATGATTATTTAAAACTAAATATTCAGAAGTTAGTAGGATGATTGGGGCTAAGTGGATATTTTAGCAAGGTATATTTCAATAAAATGTTTTAGGGGAAATTGATGTGGGGCAATGCCAATTGCAAATATACTTATGACAAATTGAAAGACGGAACATTTTTCTTGGGATGAGAAAGACTTTTCTAATCGACTTCATGTAAAAATATATATATCATTTTAAAACACCAATCTTTATAAACATAGGATAATCAAAGGGAAGGAAACAAAACTATCCAAAATCCTTTATCACAAGACAAAAAATGTAACATGTCATTATATTAATAACCTTCCTCAATCAAAAATGTATTGTCCACATTATTTGATAAAAGCCGCGTACATGTGTGTCTGAACACTTCCCTTATTTTTCTGTTTCAAGGCACCACCCTTTACAAAACATTCTTAGAATGAAGGCTATCATGTTAAAGTACATCACCTAAACAAGAATGCATGAATCATTGGCATCTTACTTTAGCAAGCTACCCTTCATTCTAAGAATGTTTTGAATATCAGCCTATGTTACAAGAATTATTTTATTAAATAATTCTTATGCAACTACTCTAGGCAAAGCACTGTTTAGGTTGCTGCTGACACTACATTGAAGAATATACATAAAGTTGTCATCTTTACAAAACTTTCAAGTAAAAGTAAAGACTTGTAAAAGACAATGCAATTACTCCAATATTTTTTTTCCTATCTCTCTGAATGAGTCCTGGAATAGAAATATATATATATATATATATATATATATATATATATATATATATATATATATATACACACATATATATCTCTCTCATAAAAACAAAAAAAACTCTTCCTGAATTGCTGAATGTAAAATTTTGCAGAGTATTTTAACATTCATTCTTTAAAGAGAGAGAAAAGTGAAGGTTTCTTCTCTCTCTCTAAAGAATAAGGCTGAATGAACCATTTACAAGTTTGCAAAATTTCATTTTATTTACCTCAGAGCTTCCTCTGTCACATATCATCTGAGTACCATGAAAAAACACCCTGGCAGCTGAATAATCATAACAATAACATTTGTTGTATTTTATTTTACACACCAAAATCACTCATTTATGCATCTCTAGGGGTGTGTGTGTGGTGTGTGTGTGTGTTAGATTTAATGAGCAAGATGGCAAACTTTATAGCTACTAGCAATGTATGAAAGCAGAAATATCAAGGGTATTTTGGGTACCTAAAAGCACGGGTAAAATCTTAACAGGTATTTTGCCAAAGAGGAAAGCATCATAAAGTTCAAGGAACTGCTGTTTGTTGTGCACCTACTAAGGTCGGTTATAGTGCTGAGAATTTTCACATACTTTATCTCTCTATTTTTCAACAGTAGCCCTGTAATCTAGGGTTCATTTCTAAAATATACACGAGGAGCATTCGAAAGATAAATTGAAGTGGCTGCATTCTGATGATCAATCCATGACTAAGCCAGGATTTGAACACATGTTATTTAATTCTAGACTCAGCATTATTTGTTTCTTGAAAGTTGAAGGGGATCCTTATCATAGGAGATACTCAAGCAGAGATTGGAAGACCACATGCTGAGAATTTTATTACGATGAAAACATCTGTTGAAAAATAAGATAAAATAACCTCAAGTTCTGCTCTAATGCCGAGATTATCTATTATTGTAATTGTGGAGGGAAGGAAGGAGGGAAGGAGGGAAGGAAGAAAGGAAGGAAGGAGGGAAGAAAGGAAGGAAGGAAGGAAAGAAGGAAGGAAGGAAGGAAAGAAAGAAAGAAAGAAAGAAAGAAAGAAAGAAAGAAAGAAAGACAAGTAAAAAAAGAAACCCTTAACAGAATTTGCTACAACTGCTTATACTGTGATTATGAACCAATGTCCCCAGTCATCACCTAAGGAAGGATGCACTAATCTTTGGCATGTAAGAGCAGTGTTTATTCAGACTTGTAAAACCTTTGACACCTAATTTCTATCTCTGTGTCTCTTAGCTTTGTTTATTTATAAAGCCAAATTTCTTTATCTACCATACATTTTTTCTTTATGTTATTTTGTTTGTTCCTGCTTACCATCTAACATAGTTATTTATACTTTTCTCTCATTCCTTTTCTACACTCTGACTCTTGAAGCAAAAGAATGGTCATGTGGTTTGGCTCTGTGTCCCCATGCAAATCTCACCTCGAACTGTAATCACCATAATCCCCACGTGTCAAGAGTGGGACCTGGTGGGAGATGATTGGATTATGGGGGAAGTTCCCCCATGCTGTTCTTGAAATAGTGAGTGTATTTTCATGAGATTTGATGGTATTATAAGGGTCTTGTCCCCCATTTGCTTGTTCATTATCTCATGCAGGCCACCATATAAAATGTGCCTTTGCTTCTCTCTCACCTTCCACCATGATTGTAAGTTTCCTGAGGCCTCTCTAGCCATGTGGAACTGTGAGGCAATTAAAACTCTTTTCTTTATAAATTACCCAGTCTTGGGTATGTCTTTATAGCAGTTTGATAACAGACTAATATAGTTGGTGTCTGATTCTTTATCTCAACTTCCTAGCACAATGCTTGACATGGAGAAAGGACTTAATCATTATTTAATAAATGCACAGAGCCAGCAGGTATTAAAAAGGTAAAAAATTTTGTGCACCAGGAGAGTGCCCAAGGCAAAAGAAGCAGTGTATATAAAGGATTGGATACCTTTGAGTGCGAGAGCAGGTCTGGTATGAAGAATTAAAAGAAGTTTATAGTATGTTTGTAGCAGAGGGTGCTTATGGAAGGCAATGAGCCCAAAGATAGATGGGCCTGAATCTAATAAAAAGAATTCCTTGAAATTCACTTGAGAGCAATGAGGAGCTTCGAAGTGAAGAGTTTTAAGCTGTAAAATAACAGAGTAAAATAAATGATAATGAAATATCATGCTGGTTACTATGTAGAGCAGAAGAGACAGAATTGTAAATACAGAGAGGAGTTAAAGGTCATTGAAATTGAGATGAGAGGTTCAAAAGGCCTAACTTAGGCAGAGTCGAGTGGGGGTGTCATATATGAGAAAGATTGAAGAGGTAGTCTTACGAGGATTCTGGGAATGACAGGGCATGAGGGCTAAGGGACAAAGGTATGTTGAGAATAACTTCCTGGTTTCTGATTAAGTGGTTCATGGATGATTAGACAATTCATTGGGATAGGGACTAGAAGGGAGATAAAATGAGCTCAGTTTCATGCCAATGTAAAGATTCTGGTGGGAATCTAAGAGCTCTCTAATAAGCAGTGGAATATGTAGTTATGGAGCTCATGAAAAAGAAGAGGGCAAGAAATTTAAATGTGGAAAAGATTCAAAGGCTCATTGACCTTAATTTGGTTTGAGATATTAAAAACTTTTTTTTGTGATATAACTGAATACATGAATGTTATAATAGGTTATCTCTGGACCTCTTGGGACATTGAATGTTATGTTGGAGTTACCAACTACTTTTGCTGTTCCAAAAAGCCCTGTGGAATAAGGCATTCATTCTTAGCATGTCATAAAGACTAAGTAAAATGTAATATTTGTGTATCTAGAATAGAGTCACATTAAGTAATTGTAGTGATGTGGGCTATCTGCATGAGAAAAACAATGTTTTATTTGTTAGATGCAGTAGGTTTAAGAGATAAAATTGTTCAAAGCAGAATGTTGGGGAGGAGAAATAACAGTTAAACTCATAATTGGACTCCATAAATGAATGATTCTGTTAATAAAACTTTACATATTTATTTAAATTGTGGTTAAAGTAAGGTTAAAAATATCAAGGATCAACTTCCTGAAAAATTTGACCAAAACAGGAAAAAAGTTGGAGAATGGAAATTTATAGGCCAAGACTGCCTGACTTTATTTTTCAGAGAGATCCACTGTACCTTCCACACCACCTCAATTGCTCTTAGAAAATCTGGAAATAAAATAATTATAAAATCTGATTGAAAGATAGAAACATATTCTAAAATGTGGAATACAAAAAAGCCATAAGAAAAACTCACAAATTCAATATGGCATACAAGGAGTAAGTACAAAAAGCAAATAGTTTTAAGATGTTCCTCAGTGAAGGGAGGTAAGAGGAACTGGGGAATGTGTGTCATACAGAACACCTACATCTAACAAGATAAAGATAACTGGAGAAAGACTAAGAGGAATTTGCATTGCACAAAACAGCTGAAGAGTCCCAAGATTTTGTAACCAGTGCCGACAAAAACTTCAGAATCATTTAGGAAACCCATGGTTGTGTTGCCCTTTTCCCCTCCTCCAGCATCAACAGAAAGCCACAGTTAGAAAATGTTGGCTTCCAAAACTGTGATCTATGCATGTTTCAAAAGCAAAGGATATTTGGTGAGCAATGGGTATCGGAAGTTACTTTGACAAGTAGTGTTGATTTGGGCCCCACAGGAGTGAGATTGGAAATGGTAGTTTTTCTTGGCAAACTTGAGTTTTAAACCCTTTGTATCTTGAATGCTGGGAGAGGCAGAGAGATTTCCCAATAAGATAAGGTAATGTAAAAGAAACCATATATCTTGGCAGGCCCTATGTATTTCATATTCTCCTTGAGGCTAACAAGTTTTAGAGTTCTTGCATGCGTGCATGCACACGTACACACAGGCACACACATGCACGCGCGCACACACACACACACACCGTGTGCTGGGGCTATTTATTTATCATTCTGAACTGTGTTGGTCCCTTCTCTCTGTCCTTCTTCTCATGTCAAGTCCATAAAAGCACACTTAAGTATGTGATTCTTTGACATTTGATTTGTGTGGTCAATGGAAAACCACTGTTTTAAATTCCCTGGAAACATGGGTCATGGATACTATATTTAAAGAAATTTTAGTCATCAGGTGGCTGGATTTTTCCACCAGTATTTTCACCTTGCGTTGACTAACTCACATACACACTCCTTATCCTCCCAACTTTTGTAAGCAAATGCATCACCATCCACATCACTCTGATACACACACACTGTTCATAATGACATCAGAGGCCCATGATATTTCTTTTTTGAGAGAATTTTCCATTTGGGTTGGAAAAAAAGGAAAAGTAAAGAAAGTAGGACCAAATCTAGTCATGCAGTGTCTTAACATGGAGAATGTAGGTTGAGAGGAGGTTTTAAAATTATCACTGGGGTGTTAGTGAGGGATGGAGTGGAGGCCCGGTGGCAAGGCTGAATTCTATGAAGACTTTGGATGCAATGCCTAGGATGTGACTATCCCTGATGTTGGTTGTTGGATTTCCTCTGGGAACTCCTTCAGTAGCTGGAAATATGTGGTTTTATTTTCATTTCAAAGCATTAGCAGAATATACATTGTGCCTAAGGGAAGGAACAAACTACGTGAGGGGGGACTAAGATGTTTTTCCTGCCCTTGCCAGAGGTCAGCTAACCCAAGACTTCAGCTGCATGTGCTCCTTACACAATCCCAAGGAAAAAGACATTTATGAACCAAACTCCAGGTCTCTCCCTTGTCACCATCAAATAAATTGAGCACTCAGCTCTCCAATTCAGGAGCTTTTAAGGTTCTGTCTGTGGCTCAGCTACTGAATCATCATCACCCTGGGCCCTCATTAGTTCACCTTCCTGTGATCAAATCTATAACCCTTGGTAAAACTGTATGGGACTTAGTTTCTATGTTTCAGCTAATGGCAATAAAGCACAGTGTTTTTTAAAGTGCTGTTGTCTACTCATGCATATATATATACACACACACACATGCACACACACTTATCTCCTTAAGTGTGTGTGCATGTGTGTGTGTATATATATACGCACACACACACATATATATAATAAAGCATGAAATTATTTTAGGATTTATGTTTTCTCTTTCTTCAGAAACACTGTAGTAAAAAAAAAAAAAAAAACCATAACATTTTGCTTAGGTTAAAAAGGCACATGTGCCTAATACAATAAACACATCCTCAGAAACACAATGAAGTGAACCTTCTTTTACTTAAACTTCAACTATGGGAGAATAGGTAAAGAAAGTAGTTATTTCTGGCAAGATGTTACACAAATACAAACTTCATGCCAGGATTAAGAGTGGTTTAATGGAAAGAGCTATTTTCATTAGTTTCCTTTGCTGTCATTTGCTAACCATGTGACATGGAACAGATTACTTTCAACCTCTAGAACACAAGTGGTTCATCCATAAAATGGATGACTTACGATTTTTTGATTATTTTAAGATGTAAACAATATATCATGTTTCTTTTTATTAACAGCTTTAGTGAGGTATGTTTGACATGCAAAAAGCTGTAGATATTTGATGTATACAATTTGATATGTTAAGTAGATAAGTATATATCCCAGAAATCATCATCACTATCAATGCCATAAATTTATCCATCACCTCCAAAAATCACCTCCCACTTGCTTTTTTTTTTTTGTGGTCAAAGCACTTAACATGAGATCTATCCACTTAGCAAAATTTTAAGGATTCAATATAGTATTGTTAATCATAAGCCCTATGTTGTACAACAGATCTGCAGCATATATTTATTTTGCATAACTGGACCTTTGTACTTTTTAACCAGTACCTCTCCATTTCAACATCTCCTCAGCCTCTTGCAACCATGTCACATGGTTAGCAAGTGATGAGTCTGACTACTTTAGGATCCCACACGTTAGTCAGATTATGCAGTATTTCGCTTTCTGTGTCTGGCTAATTTCATTTAGTATAATGTCCTCCAAGTCCTGCCATGCTTTCACAAGTGGTGGGATTTTCTTCTTTTTTAAGGCTGAATGGTATTCCATTATATGTATACACCATATTTTATTTATCACTTGCCATCAACGAGTATTTAGGTTGTTTTCATATCTTGGGTTCTCTGAATAATGCTGCAATAAACCTGAGTGCAGATAGCGCTTTAAGATCTAGATTTCAATTCCTTAAGGCATATACCCAGAAGTGGGATTGCTGAAACGAATGGTAATTCTGTTTTTATTTTTCTGAAGAATTATCACATTTTTTCCATAGTGCTGCACCAGTTTACATTCCCACCAACAGTGTACAAGGGTTCCCTTTTCTCCACATCCTTGCCAACACTTGTATCATGTGTCTTTTTGATAATAGTAATTCTAGCAGGTTGTACTTTGTTCTTTTGATAATGATGAGCCCAATGGGTGTGAGGTGATATATTATTGTGGTTTTAATTTGCATTTTCCTGATGATTAGTGATGTTAGATACCTTTTCATTTATCTGTGGGCTATTTGTATGTATTCTTTTGAGAAATGTCTGTTCCGGTCCTTTTTAGATTTTAAAAATTGGATCATTTGGATTTTTACTATTGAGGTGTAGGAGTTCCATATATATTTTATATAATAACCCATTACCAGATATATGTTCTGTAAATACTTTCTCTTGTTCCACAGATTGAGTTTTCATTTTGTTGGTTGCTCCTTTCACTATGCAGAAGCTTTTCAGTTTAATGTCATTCTACTTGTCTATTTTTGCTTTTGTTGCTTGTGCTTTTGTCATCATATCCAAGAAATCATTGCCTGGTTTAATGTGTAAAAGGTTTGTTTTTCTCTTTGTTTTTTCATGAGTATTATTGTTTCATGTTTTAAGCTTAAGGTAAGAGAAGGGTCCAATTTCATTCTTTTGAATGTGTATATCCAGTTTTCCCCAATGCTCTTTATAAAAGAAACTCCTTTTTCTTCATTATGCTCTTGTCACTCTTGTCAAAGATCAGTTGAACTTTCAATGTACCAGTTTTTGACCTCCTGGGTTAAATTTATTTCTAAGTATCATATTTTTGACTCTATTGTACGTGGAATTGTGTTTAAATTTAAATTTCCTTTTTAGATAAGCTATTGTTATTATCTAGAAACAAAACTGACTTTTGTATGTTGACTTTTGTATCCTGCAACTTTACTAAATTTGCTTATTGAGTTCTAATAGCTTTTGGGGAAATCTTAAGGGTTTCTTACATATAGGATTATGTCATCTGCAAACAGAGGCAGAAGCAGAATTGAGGTGATATCATTGTGTTAATATTAGAAATAAAACTATGATGCTATTTGGAGAAAGCTCAAAATTGATATAACAATGACTATAAAGACTCAAAAGTGAGACACTGACTGTTGGGTTGAACAGGCTAACACACCATTGAAGTGGAGAGAGAAAATGAAGATTGTAGTTGGATACAAGGTCAAAGAGACAGTATGGGGCAGGAAACTATGCAGAGCCCTGCAGGCCATGGTGTGGACACGGGTTTGCATTCCGAGTAAGAGGGATCACCATTGGAATGTTCTGAGTAAGAAGTGCCACAATTTGACTCATTTTTAAAAGACTGCTTTACATTCCCACAGTAATTACAGCATTATTCACAATAGACAATATATGGAATCAAACTAAGTGTTCATCAGTGAATGAATGGATAAAGAAAATGTGTATATGCAAAATAAAATATTATTTATCCTGAAAAAAGGAAATCCTGTCATTTGTTACAACATAGATAAACCTGGAGGACAATGCTAAGGAAAATAAGGCAGACACATAAAGACAAATATGGAGTGATCTCACACGTGGAAAGTAAAAGGGTTGAACTTGTAGAAACTGTGTAGAATGCTTGTTACAGAGGATGGAGGTGGGGGATTGGGGCTATGTTAGTTAAAGGATACAAAATTTCAGTTAGAAAGGAGAAATAGGTTCAAGTGGTTTATTGTACAACATGCTGACTATGGTTAATAAATATATTTTTGAAAATTGCTAAGAGAATAGATTTCAAGTGTTCTCACCACACAAAAAGTAAGTATGTGAGGTAATGCATATGTTAATTGCCTCAATTCAGCCATTCTACAGTGTATACATATATCAAAAAATGTTTTATACAATAAATATGTACAATTTTCATTTGTCAATTAAAAAGTCTATAAAAAAGGACTATGCTAGCTGCTTTGTTGAGAAGATATTAAAAGGAGCAAGCAAGGAGTCAGGTTAAACAGATCATTAATAGTTCAGGTGAGAGAATATGGCAGCTTGGACCAAGGAGAGAGGCATGGAAGTGGTGAGAATTGATATTATTCTAGATATATTGTAAGGGTTCAATAATGAGGATTGATGTGTTGGAGAGAGAGAGAGAAAGAGAATGATCACAAGACTGCTAGTTTTTTGGCCTCAGAAAATAAAAGGATGGCATTTTCATTGGCTATAATGTGGAAAATTACAGATAGGGCAGTTTTAGTGCAAGGGTAGTGGGACAATATTATGAATTAAGTTCTCAAAAGTTAATTTTAAATGCAAAATGAAACATCTCTATGCAGTTGTTGGGTTGGTAATTGTTATAAAAGTCTGGCGTTCAGGTGCAATATTTCCAGGCAGTAGGTAAAATCTAGGAGTTGTCATAAAGATGCCATTTTTATTTTATTTTATATTTTATTTTTGAGACTGAGTCTTATTCTGTCATGCAGGCTGGAGTGCAGCGGCGTGATCTTGGCTCACTACAACCTCCGCCTCCCAGATTCAAGCGATTCTCCTGCCTCAGCCTCCCAAGTAGCTGGGATTACAGGTATGCACCACCACGCCCAGCTAATTTTTGTAATTTTAGTAGAGACAGGGTTTCACCATGTTGGCTAGGCTGGTCTCAAACTCCTGACCTCAAGTGATCTGCCCGTGCTGGCCTCCCAAAGTGCTGGGATTACAAGCGTGAGCCACCACACCTGGCCAAGGTGGTATTTTAAAGACCAGAAATGGGATGAACTTAACTAGGGAGTATAGATAAGGATAAACTATCCCAGAATTGAATCTTAGACATTCAATGTTTAAAAACGGCAAAGATTAGGAAAAATCTTCAAAGGAGACTATGGAGTGTCTGGAGAAGAAGAAAGAAAACTAGGTGGATGGACTGTCCTGGCAAATAATGAAGAGAGTTCTTCAAAGAGGAGAGTGATACACACTATTAAATGCTCCTGATGAGTAAAGTGAGTACTGAGAATTGACTGCTGAAGTTAGCAACATGGCAATTACTGATTACTTTGATTAGAGTGGTTAGTGTGGGTGAAAGTTTCACTAAAAAGAGTTTAAAAGAGGAGAGGAGGGGAGAAATTGGTAACCAAAGTTTTTTCCATAAAGTCAAAGAAAAATAATATGCAGGTGATACAAGAAAAAATGATCTCATTTTTTTTTTTTGTTAATAGGAGAAATAACAATTTTGCATGCTCAGTGGAGGGATCCCGAAGAGAGAGAAAATTAATCATTCATGAGAAAAGAGGGGAGAATTGCCTGAGTAATGTCTTTGACTAGATGAGAGAGAGGATAGTGTCTACTGATGAGGTGGAAATCTTGGTCTTGGATAGCTAATAGGTTAGAATGTAGATATTCTTATATATTCAGGGAGGTACGTGAGAGGTTGTGGAAATTATCTTCAGATTGATTCCATTTTCTTAATGAAACAGGAAGAAAAAAAGGGCTCTGCTGCGAATGAGGATGGAGAAAAGGGTGTTGGGGATTTCAGAAGCAAGGGCCAACTCAGATATGGAGGTTTTTAAAAATGATTCCAATCCTGTCATTCAAGGCGCCCTTCAATGGTTCTGACAGTTAGTTGCATAGATATCTTCCAAGTGTTTGGAGAAGGTAATTGTGTACCCCATGAAGTATCTGTTCTCCTTGGTTACAAACTTCTCAGGCAACTGTTCCATGCAACATGACTTTCAGAATTTTATGATATTACTTAGTCTTTTTTGAGGACTCTAGATTTTCAATATCTTTCTAAAATGAGATGTTCAAAAATAAAGTCAATGCTCTGAATGTGTTTTGACTCCATAAATTATTAGACAACCTACTAGTCTAACCAGGTTGCACTGTCTTTGGAAATGCAACTTTGACTTAGGCTTCTTATTCCACAAATCCTTACCCAAATCCACAAAACCATTCCAATCTTGTGCAATTGATTTGCTTGAGATTATATTCAGGATCTCACACTAACTTCTTTAAAATCCTTCTTTGTTGGTTTCAGATTAGCATTCTAGACTGTAAAGGGCACTCTGAATGTCATTTCAGTACTAGAAAAGAAAATAACAGGTGGTGTTTATTGAATAAGTGCCAAACACTGGGGTAAGCTCTTTAAAGGCATTTGCTAATTGAATTTTCTACACAATCCATGAGAAAGATGTGGTGCCCATTTTATAGGTGAAGAGACTGAGGTACTGAGTGATCAAATTGCTTGTCGAGAGTCACAAAGTTAACAATGTGACAATCTGGGATTCAAACTCAGAAATTTAATGTCAATGTCTAAGCTCTATTTTATGCTCAAGAGAAACAATCTGTTTGGAGGAAGAGCTGAAAGCATAATTGATGTCTCTATTCTGAGAACTCCTGAAAAATCAGTCCCTTTTCTACATCTCCAAGCTCCTCATCCTCCCATGAGATAGTAAGACCTTTAATTTTTATATGTCACCTCTTATGTCTAATTCCTAAATGTTCCTATTCTACTATTTATTTCATTTAGCACTTCCAGGGGTTGTGCTATCTTCAGATTTTGCAAAGCATTTAAACTAAGTGGACAGGCATTGGAGAGATTTGGGACACCTGCTGAAAGTTTAAAAGCTGTCCCATACAAGTCAATTTTAGCCACAATAAGCAAATTTTATTATCCTTTTCTTTTTACATTTTGATGAAGTTCTTATTTTTCCATGCTGATCTTCCATATTGAATTATAATGGAAATCTCCCTCCCATCTTTTCCTTGTTATACATGTGCATTTTAAATACAATTTCTAGAATAAACATGTTTCAAAGCAATCTCTGGTTCCAAAGACTATGACACCCTTAGTAGGTTCTTCCAACTTTAAGCCTCACATGGATTTCCCAACTGTCCAGTGATTTAACTTGTCAGATTGCTGGAATCAAGTCACTCATACATGTTACCCCTTAATCTCCAACTGAAAGCCATAGCCTTCCCTTTTGCAAAGAATGGCACTTCTATTGCTTTAGAAATCCAAACTGTCTGCTCACTGTTTGTGCACAGCTGCAGCAGCTAAAAGCATCTGGCATGCAACATATGGAATTTAATTTCCTGATATTTACATAGATTGAAACTGGTTTTGCTCTAGACTTCAGAAAATCTTTGCACCAGATCTTAAGACAAAAGTTTTCAGATAATTTTATGCCCACCTCCCATACTCCCCTGCTGCAATTCCTTCAGTGACCAAGAGGACAATCAGAACATGAAGTCTGCTAGTGCTTCATCATATTGAAAGATTAAAAGAGTCCTCCACTTATTGGCTTTGCTGTGTTGATGGCTTACATTGGTTCTGTTTTCAACTGGAAAACTCTGGGTTTTAAAGTATGTGTTTCCTTGGGATTTTTTTTTTTTAATATAAATCTTTCCATTGTAATGGGTGTAAATTTACAGAAAAATTGTGAAGATAGTGGAGTTACAATATACCTCACATCCAGTTTCCCTTATTATTGATTGACTTCTTACATTGACATGATAAATTTATCATGATTAATGAACCAATATTGATACACTATTATTAACTAAAGTCTATACTTTATTCAGACTTTCTTAGTTTTTACCTAATGTCCCTTTTCTGTCTCAGGATCCCATCCAGGTTAATGCATTACATTTAGTCCTCATGTTTCCTTAGGCTTGTCTTCACTGTGCCAGTTTTCTAGACTTTCCTTGGTTTTGATGACCTTGACAGCTTTGTGGAATGCTGCTGAGGTATTCTATAGAATGTCCTTCAGTCTTTTTTTTTTCCTCTCCTGATTAGAGTGGACATATGCATTTTGAGGAGGAAAATCACAGAGATATTTTCATCAAGTCATACTGAGAGTACTGTCTTAGTCTGTTTGTGCTGCTATAACAGAATACCACAGACTGGGAAATTTATAAAGAACATAAATTTATTTCTCACAGTTCTGGAGGCAAGCAAGTTCAGGATCAAGGATCCAGCATCTGGTGCATCTGGTGAGGGCCTTCTAGCCATGTCCTCACCTCAAATGACACAAGGCAGAAGGGCAAAATAGGATGAACTCTGTGACCTCGCATGGTAGAATAGCAAAAGAGGGAGAACTCACTTCCATAAGCCTTTTTCATCAGTGTTAATTCACTTATCAGGGTGGAGACTTCATGACCTAAACATCTTCCAAAATTCTATACTTCCCAGCACTGTTGCATTGGGAATTAAATTTTAAACACATACATTTTAGAGGAGGGGACATATTAAAGCCATAGCATATATTATATATACTATCAATCTGGTTTGTGACTATGGATGTTAACCTTGAACACCTGGCTGAGGTACCATTTGTCAAGTTCTTCATGAGAAAAGTTACTCTTTATTTTCCCCCTTCCATATCATACTCTTTGGAAGAAGCCACTATAAGAAGAAGAAACGTAGTTTCCACATTGGGAAGTGGAAATTATTCTCCACCTCCTTAAGGGCAGAGTAACTGCATAAATTATTTGAAATTTGTCTTGGCATTTGTATTTTCTCCCCAATTTACTTATTCAATCATTTATCTGCATCAGTACAGAGTCATGGATGTTTATCTTATGTTTAAGGTTACATTCCAATACTGTTTTATCTATTTGGTTGCTCAAATTGTTACAGTTTTGGCCATTGCAAACTCTTTCAATTAGCTTCTGTGTCCTTTTGATATGTCCCATCACTGTGAGATTTGTCTGTTTTTTTTTTGTTTGTTTGAGTTCTTTCCTTTTTGGCACTACAGAATGTTCCAGTCTCATCTTTTATATTTCCTTCCACAGTCCTAGAATCAGCCAATTCTTTTCTTGAAATTTTGTTATGACTCAGGTAGTCCTAATGAGGAAATTCTCACTGGTTGTATAGTTCTCATGGGTAGTAGAACCCGGACCCAGTAGCTAGTTAGAAGCAGTTAGTGAGAGATAATGCACATCATTATAATTCCAACTGCTTAATCTTGAAAATCTCATGCACTTGTGAAGCAAATATTTATAGAAAAGCACTGTGTTCTAAACAATAAGATAATTAGATGTTGAGGACATACTAGTTTATGAGAACTATGGCCTATTCTTAGAGAGTTCACAGTCTAATGAAATAAACAAAAAAACAAGCAACTATAATACATTGAGTAGATGCCAGGGTGGAGGAAAGTAATTCTAGGATTAGAGGGAAACATGAAAGACAGTCATGTAACTGAAGCAGAGAAAATATCCTGGAGGTGAACTGATGAATGTATTGAGGAATTTATAACCAAGGTAACTCCTTTGGGCCTTCTGATCTAATAAAAGTTTGTGATTTCTTCAAATATATGTTCTCATGGATCCTCTCTTGTAATTTTAGTGGTTACTTTCCTTCAGAAGCTGTAGTCAATTAGAAGAATCTATGTCTTTCCATCATCACATCATGAATAAAGAGACAGACCCCTGATTCTTTTCTCAGGAAGGAGTTACAACAATGATGAAAATTGTGCTTTCCTCCTAAGGCACTCTGGGACTAAGAGATACAGATGCTCTTAAACTTTCATGTGGCTTAGCATGCGAGTGGCTTTTACATTTCAGAATTAAGAACTATAAATTTATTTTTCTCATTTATGGATATCTAAAAGAAATAGCATTTAAATATATTTTTAAACAGATTATATTTTCTAAAGATAATTGCAACAATTTCTTCTATTTCATGTGTTTCTCTCACAATGAAACTTTGATATTTCTCTGATCAAGTAGTAGGTCTATGTTCTCTCCTCTTATATACGAGTGAATTGTCACTGTGATGGAAGTGATATTGCTAACTTCTGAAGCTAGGTCATAAGAGTCATGTTCCCTAGCTTCTACTGCAATCTCTCTTGAGACATTTACTCTTGGCATTCAGATACCATCCCATGAGGAAGCCTGAATGAGCCCATGTGGAGATACCACATGGAGAGTCCATATAGGGGTTGAGGCTGAGGAGCCCATTCAAGATCCTGGCTGACAACCAGCATCAAATGCAAACCACATAAGGGAAGGTGTCTCCAGATTTTTCCAGCCCCCAGCTGTCAAGTCATCCCTTGCTTAAAATTCTGCTCAACTAATGCCCCAGGCATCATAGAGCAGAGACACATCATCTTCTCTATGCCCTGTCTCACAGAATTCATCGCTATAATAGGACTTTTGTTTTATGCCATTGTTTTGTTGGAAAAAGGGGGATGGAGGAGGTTGTTATTATCCAATAGTAATAACTGAAATATAAGTAGCCATCTCTCCAAGCCAGTGGCCCCTGATGGGAGAGTCAGCCCTGAGCTGTAGAAAGCCTAGCACTCTCTATTATAAGCTATGTGATTTCAGGTTATTAACTTGTAGTTATTATTCAATGTCTGTTCCTTCTTCTTAGTGATTCAGATGTACAAGAACAGGAATGTATGTTTCCTATTCATTTCTGTATCCATAGGGTCTAACACTGTTTCTAAAACTTAGCAGGCAGACATAACATATTTGTTGGAAGGATAGATGTATGCTAGGAGGCATGGTTGAATGAATAGGGTTGTTAAAGTAGAAAAGGTATATGTTTTTAGCAGTGTCAAGTTAGAAATAAATAACATTCTAACATTGTTTTCTTACCTGAGAATTTCAGGCTATTTGGCAATCTATTACTGCATAATAATTTACTCTGAAGCATAGTGGCTTAAAACAGCAAACATTTTATTGATCATGATTCAGTGGGTCAAAGTTTTGGGTTTGGCTTGACTGACATTTTATTTTGTTTCAGTTGATATTGACTAGGCTTAGTCTAAACTGGTCTTACTCAAATGGGTAGCAGTTAGTGTTGGTTACTGTTTAGAGGCTCATCTGGAGCTATCAGCCAAGGATCCTTCATGTAGGTTATGGTTGTCCTTCATGTAGGTTACTACTATATGTGTGGTTACCCGGGGCTTACAACATGGTGGCTTTTCTCTTAGAGGAAGCATTTAAAAATATGAAAGTGGAAGCTGCATATATTTTAAAACTTAGCTTTGAAAGTTATACATCAATTCTGAGATGTTGTATTAGTCAAATCAAATTAGATGACCAGCTCAGCTTTAATTGAAGAGGAAAGAGCATTACCTATTGATGAGAGAATGACAAGGCCACATTGCAAGATAGCATTTGAGGTGGGAGATGTTGCTGTGACCAGAAATAATTTGATTGATTTATTAATTTTATGTTAATTTATTTGCTTGCAAACTGCCTATTTATACCAGTACTTTAATTCCCAGAGGTTTTTACTTTCTGGCCACGCACAGACCACTGTGCATTACAGCTAGTCTTTCGAGCATAGCATTAAACTTCAAGTCAGAGGATACGAGTTTGGATTTTGTATTTATCATGTAACTGCTATCTTTCTTGATTTATAGTTTAATGTCCCCAAACAATTGACTTAACTTATAAAACCATTGCAATTATCAATGTTTTATTAGGTATCTTAATTGTTTTAAAAATAAATGAGTCAATTATTACAAAAACTCTTTGAATTCTCTGATAAACTGTATAGTAATGGCAGATCCAGGTTGTTCTATGCCTCCTATATGTTTGGTACTGTGTCATATGCAGTGGGTATAATCAGCTTTAATCTTCACAACCTGAGGCTCCAGAATTAGTAGTTCCACTTTATCGAGGAAAAGTATTCAATTCAAAGTCACACACCCAGTAAATGATGATATTAGACATTCAAACTCAGAATGAGTTCCAAAGCTCATGTTCCAAAGTAATAAGCACAACCCCTTTCTTTTAGCAATTCATGATCTTAAGTAACATGCATAATATTCTACCATATAGACAAACTCCAAATGTATGAACTTGCAGGTGGGCATACCGATTTTGAGTCCCAACTCTGAATTTACCTGTTGTCTATGTCCGGGCCAGTTATGTAGCATCCCTGAACCTCAGAAATAAGAAAGCTTAAATGGGGGGGGGGGTCGCATATAATACACCTCACAGGGTTATTTTGTGAAATAAATGAAATAAAGCAACCATCAACATAGTGTCTGGAGTAAATTTCCAAGATACACTACTTATTTGATTGACCATATGAAACATTTATTTTTAAAAGTCAAAAACAATAGAAAACCAGAAAAAGTTAAAAAATCAGCAATTTCATGTGTTCCAAGCTAAATTATATGTGTGTAATAGAATTTTTCAAATATATGTGTTTTTTTTATTAGAAGTACTTAAAAATGATTAAACAGAGTGTGGTTATATCTTCATAATAATTCGATAAATAATCCAAAATAAAATTGAAATAATTTAATTTATAATATCATCATAAAAGATAATACACTTATGAACACATTTAACAAAAGAAATAGAAAGCTTATACTCTAGAAACTATAAAACAGTGTTGAAAAAATCAAAGAAGACTTAAATAAATGTGAAGACATCACGTGTTGATGAATAAAAAGACACTTTGTTAAGACCCCAATATTCACCAAATTTGATCTACAGATTAAACACACTGTTCTTATAAAAATGTCAGATAGGTTTTTTTTGTTTGTTTTTTAGAAAATGCCATTCTGATTCTAAAATTCATGTGGAAATATATATATATATATATAGCCAGAAAAGCCAAAAAAGGCTTTAAAAAGAAAGGCAAAGTTGGAGAATTCATACTTCTTGATTTCAGAACTTATTTCAGAGCTATAGTAATCAAGGATTCAAGACAGTGTGTTACTGGCATAAGCACAGATATATAGCCCAATGAAACAGAATTTAAAGTCTCAAAGAAAACCCCCTGTATTTATGGTCATATTAATTTTGACAGAGGTGTAAGGCAATTTGGTGGAGAAAAGAATAATATTTTCAACAATGATGCTAGGAAAACTGGATATCTACATGGGTAAGAAGGAAGTTAGACTCCCTTTCTCACACCACACACAAAAATTAACTCAGAATGAATTGTAGACCTAAATGATAGTTCTAAAGCTGTAAAACCCTTAGAATGAAATATAGGAGTACAACTTCATTGTCCCGGGTTAGGCAAAGTCATCATAGCTGTGACACCAGAGGCCCCCATGACAAGGGAAAAAATATAGATAAATTGGGCTCCATCAAAATAAAGTAAATCCAGTATTTCAAAGGACACTGTAAAGAAATTGAAAATACATGCCAAAGAATGAGATAGAGTATTTGCAAATCATATATCTAATAAGAGATTTGTGTCAATAAGCTCTTACAACTCAATAGTAAAATAATAAATAATCTAATTTTTAAAAAATGGGTCAAGGATCTCAATAGACATTCCGTCAAAGAAGATATACAGTGGCTACATAAAAGGATTTTCAACTTTAACATTACAAGCCATTGGGGAAATGCAAATCAGAACCATAATTAGTTACCATCACAGCCACCCATGACGTCACCTGAGATGGCTAAAATAAAAGAGACAGATAGTAACGAGTCTTAACATAGGTGTGTAAAATTGGAGCCTACATCCATTACTGGCAGGAATACAAAAATGTATCGCTGACTCTGGAATATAGTCTAGAAGCTCCTGAAGAAGTTAAAGTTTCTGTATCCCCCTACAATTTCCTTCCTGATTCTATATGGAAGAAAAATGAAAATAAAACAAGGTTATTCAAAGCAGCATTGTTCATAGTAGCCATGAAAGTAGAAACACCCATAACTAATAAATGAATAAATGAATAAATAAAATGTGGTATAGCCACACAGTGGAATATTAGGCAGTCATAAAAAAGAATAAAGTAATGATACATACCATAATGTGTATGAGACCTGAAAACATTATGCTAAATGATGAAGCCAGTTCCAAAAGACCATATACTGTATTACTTAATTTATATGAAATATCCAGAATAAGCCAATCTGCAGAGACAGTAAATTAGTGATTGTCTAGGGCAAGGGGGTTAGAAATAAACAGTGACTTTTAATAGATACAACATTTCTTTTTAGAGTGATGGAAATGTTCTAAAATTGATTGCGATGATGATTGAACAACTCTATGAATATGGCAAAGAGCATTTAACTTTACACCTTAAATGGTGAGTTGTATGGCATATAAATTACATGTATATACAACTGTTCAAAATAATACTAGCAGACATGTATATCATTGACGATGTGCCAGATACTCTTCTGAGTTCTCTATAGATATTAATTCATTTAATCTTCATTACAATCCCGTTAGGTTGCAATATTTTTATTTTCTCTTTAAAGATAAAGAGAAAGAATAAGAGAACAGATAATTTGTTCAAGGTTGTTTGAGTAAGAGTGGGGCTGAGATTCTGATCTTGATACAGGATCTTCATGCTTATTTACTATGGTATATCACCTCTTATCAATTACAAAACATGCATGTACCTCTATCTTTATGCCCTTTTCTCTTCTTAAATTCTGCTTTGGTTGTGCACTTCCTCCAACCAAATGATTTGTGGTGGGAGTTTTTGTCTGTGTTAGTGTCAATGCTATTCTGAACATTTGTCTTAACTGCCCATCTGCATTTCCCCGTGCTCCTCAAGTCCAAGTAACTGTAAAACTAAACGTCTCCTTTGAGGCAGGTTGGGCTTTGTTTTTCATTTCTACTCAGGGATCCACATGTCATTCTAAAATGGGAGGTGCAGGTGAGATAGTCATGAGGTTTAAAAGGAAAGGTGTTTGTGTCAGATGATCCAGAGTTAGAATCTTGTCTTCATCTCTGCTAGCAGCATGACCTTAGATTATTTACTTTATTTCTCTAAGCTTCAGTTCCCTTATCTTAAATTGGGGATGAAGATAATACTTATGGGATGACATGATGGCATTGCTGTGAAAATTAACCTGTGTAAAGCTATCAGAGAATGGCCCACGCTCAGAAAACAGGAGCCATCCACCTTATTCACTTACCCCACCAGTGTCCTAGTTTTCCAGCATGGTTAGCAGAGCATACTGAGGGATGAAAGTCCTTCTCAAGCTCAGAAAACTAATTTCTTCCACCCTGGAAAGTTTTCACCTCCCCAAATGACACAGTTAAACCAGATTGAAAACCTAGGACAAAATACTCTATAACTGAGAAGAGAGTGCATGATGGGACTTGGCTTGATCTCCCAGTTTCTCTAGAGAAATTAGAGCGGCTAAGATGTTTAAATCCCCAGCCAGAACCCATGATTTAATTTGGTTTTATAGTTCTAAGGATTGCCTTGTTGTGGTTTCCCTTTATCACATACAGAGCCAGATCTCTCCCTTACCCACCATGAAGAAGGGATCCAGGCACTGTAAACGTGTGCTGGCACGGCACTTAGTCACTGAGATTCTTATTATGTGGTCTCCTTAGGCAGTCACATCTGCATGGAGGCTCGGGCATAAGGACCAAAGACAGGACATGGGCTGAATAGGGGAAACTTTGTGCTGCCTTGGGAGGAGCCTGAGCTCCTGTTTGCATCCTGAGTTCATGGTTTTACTATGAGATTTCAGTCAAGTCTCCTGCCTGAGCCTCCATTTAGCCACATGTAGCTTGGAAATACTAATCCACACATCGCCATATTGATGTGAGGATGTGAGAGCTGATGCCTGACACTGAGCAAGTTTTCAATCAGTGTTATTAGATGTCCACTAGGAAACAGAAGGAGAAAAGTAGCATGCATAGAGTTCTGAGCCATCTTTCTTGATCTCATCGTCATCATTCTGGGAAAATGGGATTGAATGAGCAGAAGAAAGTCAGTTCATTTTCCTTTGTTTGAGAAGACGTCTAGTAACATTTCTTGATATGTCCTGTCCATTCTACTTTTGACACTAGAATCCTAGATGGAAGTAAGAGTAGAGATAATATAGCCCCACCTACTCATTTAACAGCCAGGGAAACTGAGACTGAGTAAGGGAAATTGACCTACTGAAGAACACACAACAAATGAGTTTCAGGGTGTGAATCTGATGTTTGTGTTCTTTTCACTGCATGAAATTGTTTCTGGTAAATCACCTGAGACAAATTCAAAGAGAGGGAAGATTGCAGTGATTGAAAAACCTACTATTTGATCTCACGATAGGGTGACTGTAGTCAATAACAACTTAATTATGTATTTTAAAATAACTTTAGGAATGTAATTGGATCGTTTGTAATGTAAAGGATAAATGCTTGAGGGGATGGATACCCCATTCTCCGTGATGGCTAATTTCACATTACATATGTATATTAAAACATCTCATGTACCCTGTAAATATATACAGCTACCATATACCCACAGAAGTTTTAAAAACTAATTTAAAAAATAAAGAAAAGAAATGTACAAGGAAGAAGAGCTCTTATTTGATCAGAGGAGGAGGAAGTATGAAAGTGGAGCAGAAGCAGCCAGCCAAAGGCCTCCGAGGCCTTGCTTAGAGTTTGGGCTTTAGCTTGAAGGCAGTGGGAAGTCATTTTTACTGGAATACGAATGACTTGAGGGCAGAATTCTAGTTCATGTCATCTTCGTGAACCACTTCCTGGCATGTAATATCTGGCACACAGTAGAATTTGAGGAGTGGTTGCTTGATAATGCTAGATTTCCAAATCGGAGAACCTGCATGGCTGGAGGAACTTGCAAAATCCCTTTGGAGTTGACGCAAGTTGGAAGAAATTCTGAAAACTTGCAACAAACATTCACTTTTCTAATCATTCTTTAACATGAAAAAATAAGCATAGGAAATAACTTCAGAGATAGCTCTTTCAAAAATGTTGTGACCCTGTTCATGCACTGAACTGGTAATTAGTAAACTTTCCCCGATAGCTAGTAGATAGTGCGTGACCCTGCAAAAGGCTGGTTCCAGGAAGTGAAGTAAGTAGGTGTTTTTTTGTATGTTTCAAAGAAAATATAGTTTACAAATAAAAAAATGCAATCTACAATAAATAAATAAATAATAAAACAAATTAATGAATAGAAGTTCAGAGCCTAAGAGATTCTCCATATGGCATCTGCCTCAGCTTCACCTTCTACCCTGAACATATATGTGCTTCACTGCTCTTGATCATTGCTACACAAGACATTTGGTGACACGCTGACCTCTAGTCATTCTCATTATATTTATAACTTTGTAACAAATTATTTAGAAAAAGAATTAGAATAATCAGAACTGGGGTTTGAAATGAATTAGTAGCCCTTGGAACTCTGAGGGAGTAATAGGAGTACCAAAGTATGGATGTATCATTTCACCAAATGGGTGATCTGTGATTGAAAAATTTAACTGAGCTGGACTAAGATCGCGTTAGCTAAAAATAGGGAAAGGCCTTGAGCTGCCTTATAAATGATGGGTTCATAATGGAAGTGGAAACTGCTCAACATTTACTGGACGTTTTCTAAGTATCAGGCACTGAGCTAGATGTCTTATTTATCATTTGTCTTGTCTATTTGATCATCATACCATCTTTACAACATGAGAGCTATCATCACCACAATTTTGGGTCAGCAACTTGAGCTTCAGAGAGACAAGAATCTGTGGAGACGGGAGTGTATCTGTTTTCCTCACCACTATGTCCACAGAACTAGTAGTATGCCTGGCACATAGTAGGTAAGTTAAATGATTCCCCCACAGCCATAAAACTGAAGAATTATGCAATGAGAAATTGAATGGTGGTCGACATGGATGTATGTGACTCTGTGTGTCTGTGTGTGTAGAAAGTCCTAGCTTGAATGACATCACTCCTTCATTCATAAACTTCCAATAAGTTTCCATTGCACAGGTCGTTATTCCAACAAGCCTTTGTTGATCTCTCCAACTTTGTCCCTGCCCTGTCTCCTTTTTCTTTTCCATATTCCAGTGTCACTAATTTTGTGTCTATCCTTCCAACATGCTGAACTAGGTTTTGTCTTGCTGTTGCTCTTTCCTATCTCTAAAACAATCTTCTACTCCCTTAGCATAGCTAGCTTTTCTTATTTTTCCTGTTACTGTGCAAATGACGTTTCTTCAGATAAGCTTACTCTAACAACCCAATCTGAACTTGTTATCCAGCCACTGGCTGTCACATCACTCCTTTTATTTTTATGCTCTATTTATTCCTCTCTGAAATGAATTTTACTTGTATATGCTTTCTGTTCTTTGTCAGATCTCTATTAGGATGTTAGTTTTATAAGAGGGGAACTGTTGCCTCTTTTTTATTCATTTTTGTATTACCAGCACCTAGAATATTATTGGCATTTTAGTAGATGTTCAAAAGTATCTATAGAATAAACAAATCAGAGAATAAATGAACAAATGGGTGACTGTTGCCCGCTGAATGAAGTCCCCAAATACCAAGCCCCAATTCCTCTTGTTTTCTGCATAATGTCCTAATATAGGCTTTCATCACTCTTTCTCCTCCTAATCTTATCCTTTTCTGTAATGGACAGCAATTTGCTCACCACATTCTACCTCTACTTCCCTTCTCTCAATTACCAGGATCCTGCTATTAAAGTACTTCACTTATGTCCCAGCAATACTTAACCACTTAAAGTTTCCTAAATGCACCATTCCTTTCTCTCCTAGCCTTTATTCTTGTTGTTCCCTCCTCCTGGACCACCCTGTCCTCCGTTGTCACCCCATGCTTTCCACTGCATAAATCCCACAGAACCCACCATACTCAGCACAAATATTCCCTTCTATGGCAAACCGCCTCTGATCTTCCCAAATGGTGATCCCTCCCAGTGCCCCTTTAGTGCCTATTCCATATTGTATTGTAGCATTTATCCCACAGTTTAATTATGCTTTCCTGATACTTTCCTCCTGGAAACTGTTAACCCAGGGGAAAAAGAAAGTAAAATTTTACCACTCTCTGAATCCCAGCTAGAGTACAAAGTTAAGCATGAAATGGCTACTCAGTGAACAGGTGTGAATGAAGGAGACAGTGAATAAAAGTAAAAAAAATTAGTTAATTTTTACAGAAACAAATCTGTGAATATTTGACCCAGGTTTTACAGTTTAGTTGACACTGAGAGTGACCAGTTTTCCTTGTTTGCTCGGGACCAAGAATTTCTGAAATAAGAGACTTTCAGTGCTAAAACCAGGATATTCCTGGGCAAATGAGGATGAGGTTATTGCCCTATACACACCCAATTTTCTTGATATTGATAGTGATAACAGGAGAAATTGATTCAGTGAGGTTTTTAGGTTAGGTAAGATTTCAGGTGAAGGTTACTGGATGGGAGACCAGAACTGCATAGTAGACTAAGATTAGAAGCAGGGGAAGGATCACAGTGGCACTTCCTCCTGGAAGGTAAACTTTTAGGGTGGTGTGGTGGCATACAGAAGGAGCAAACTAGGGGACAGGTGGGTCTGGGCCTCACTCTAATTGCCTCTTACTATCTTTATGGCATTGGGCAAGTAAAATGACCCCTGAGCTTCCTGTCTGTGAAGCATATTTTCCAATGCCAAATGAAGCACTATTACAGGTCCTAATTAAGTGCCTGACACATAGTAATTGCTCAACCAAGCACTATTCCCTTCAGCAGGCTGTGAACCTTATACAATGGGAAATTGAACAATGGATACAATGGATCATTGTCTCCAGACCCTAAAGTAGGGTTGTTTCAACATGTAGGGTTAAGTAGTTATTACATTTTCCAACCTGAATTAGCAAGAAGTTTGGTCTCATGAACCATTGGTTTTGTATATAATTAATACTACATTCTGTGTAATGTGTGTCTTAACTCTAGTTATGTGACTTTTTAACAGTTCCCTTGTCACAGCAGTATGCCTGATGTGGTAAGGTTACAGAGAGAGATCCATAATTGCTCAACAATCACAAAAAATACCAATATTCATATAAAACATGTTGTATCCTTTTGACCGAGCAATTCTATTTCTAGGAATTTGTCCAAAAGAAATAACGCACAGTGATGTTCATCTCAGTATTGTTTATTACAGTGAAAAATCACAAACAACCAAAATGCTTAACAATAGAAATTTGGCTAAGTTAGTTACATTTTAGACATTCACTGGATACCACACAGACATAAAAAAAATTGTATTCCCTAAAAGTATTTAATGACTTGGAAAGAAGTTCAAGGCATATTGTTAAATGAAGAAAGCAGATAACAAAACGGTATGTTCAATATGATTCTAATTTTGTAAAATAAAAATCATGAAAGAAATAACATTAAATAATACCAGCAGTAGTGTCATTAATGTTTGAGAACATAGGCTGTGGAGTCAGAAACCTTGGATTCAAATTCCAGCCCTACTTTTTTGCTATGTGATTTTGGAAATTACCTTACTTTTCTTTGTCTCAGTTTCCTCATTGGCAAAGGGGGGAAAACATTTGTTTCCATATTATAGGATTTTTTGTAAAAATTAAAAAACTTATATCTATGAAGTGTTAGAAGATTACCTGGTACAAAGTAAATACTATAGAAGTGTTGGCTATTATTTTTAATTTTAAAAGTGAAGTTATTTGTAACAAACAGAAAATGAATCCTCTCTATGCAAATCCATCTGGCAATTAATTGCCTGAGCTAGAATTTGAACCTAAGCCTGTCTGACTCTATAATTTGATCACCTAACCATTAAGTAATTCAGAAAAAGAAATGTTAGCTATGTTTTTCATAGCTGTAAGATGATGCATAACTTCTATACTCTTCTTTGTGATTTTCTAAAAGTTTAAAAATGAATACATATTGCTTTTATAACTAGAAAAAAAACATTATTTCAGCACTAAATTTTAAGTTGTCTAAATGAAGTAAAACTTCTTATGCTCAATTCTACCTTTATTAATTAATTGGCCAGTTACTTTATTTCTGCACCATGACAGGGTGAAGAGGCAAGCTTCATGAGAGATGCTTCAAATACTACAAGGTGCCAAATTCATAGTCACAGAAAACGGGTCGCAGGTACCCAAAGTGCTTGATCCAGAGTGTACCTGTGACCCGTTTTCTGTGACTATGAATTTGATGATCAGCATGTGTTCCAGAATCAGACAGAATTGAGTTCAAATCCCAAAGCTATAAGCCCTTGGACAAATTACCTAGCTACTCTGAGTCTTAGTTTCCTTCTTTATGAAATAGGATAATAACAGTTCTTCATGATGTCTTAAGTAGTTGGAGCTCTATGTGAAATGACCATCATTATTCCAGGTAAACAGTAGGTGCTCAACTATTGGTAATCATTAAGAGGATTATGGAATTTTGAATTAACACTTAGAGCTACTGAATCACCCTACACTGGCATGACATTGGGGAGTTCTAATTCCTACACTGTAACCTTAAATGGCAGCAATAAAATATTAAAGCCTCCAACTACTGGTTGGGTGGACCAACATTAGAAAGCCGTCTGTAACTCATTTCTATAGTGAAGGAAAACTTTGCCATTGTTTCTCACTGTGTATCCCCTCCTTTAAAGAATAACTAAAACACTAAATGCACCCGTTTTATGAGATGTTAAAAATACATCAAAGATTGAACTCTGCCTGCCTGTTGCTGATTTGGAAATGGGCTTGAATGCATTCCTTACATCCAGATTGAATTACTATTACTTTTACTCTGCAATACTGCCAGACTTTTAAAACTTTTTTTTTTTTAGTAGGACTTGCTCTGGGTCCAGAACATGGTAATAGGAATTAATTCTGGCAATTCTATTGCTTACTCTGCTCACCAGCTCCTAAATATCAACACACGTTCTGAATTTCAGCCAGAATTGATTGGAAAATTGGCCTTATAA
The DNA here is from genome assembly GCF_049350105.2 of Macaca mulatta. NCBI lineage: Eukaryota > Metazoa > Chordata > Mammalia > Primates > Cercopithecidae > Macaca > Macaca mulatta. Next base: position 42,251,580 of record NC_133420.1, read on the forward strand.
TTCACTAGGGTTCAGATTTGAGATCAGTTAACACCAGACTTCTGGAAACATTGGCTGCCCCCTTGGGCCAGTGAGTGGTGAGGTTATTCTCCTTGAAAACAGAGCTGAAAGTCATGCCTTTCTTCCTCCCTTTTTAGTGATTTCAGACTTTGCATCCTGCTGCAAACTGCTCTGAGAGTGGGAGTACACAATGCTTCATGCAGGCTTTACACAGAAGGAGAAACCTGTTCATACAGAGGGGATGTTCAGACCCGTGTTATCAATTCAGATTGTCAGGTTGAACCACAGAGAGGGGGCAGGATCTACTGAGTGCGATAGACTGAATTGTGTCTGTCCCACCACTCTGAATGTATTTGTTGAAGCCCAGCCCCTAATGTGATGGTATTTAGAGGTGGGGCTTTTGGGAGATAATTAGGTTTAAATGTGGTAATGAAAGTGGGATTCTTGTGATGGAATTAGTATCCTTATAAAAAGAGAAGGACACCACAGGCATCTTTTTTGTCACTGTGTGAGAATACAATAAGAAGGTGGCCATCTGAAAATCAGGAAGCGATCCTCAGCAGACAATGAATCTGTCATCATCTTGATCTTGGACTCTGCAGCCTCCAGAACTGTAAGAAATAAATGTCTGTTGTTTAAACCATTCAATGTATTGTATTTTGTTATAGCAGCCTGAGCTAAGAAACTGACACTGAGAGTTATGAAAGACTATAACCCATATTCCCTGAATCTCAGGCTACAGTTATTTTTTCCTACTTTGCCATATCTCATATAAGAAGTCTTTGCTATCACTCTAAATAGTGGGTAGTTGATAGATTAACTAACTATACCATCACCTAAATGTGGCCTGGATCTCAGCAACCTGTAACACATTTGATTAATCAATGGGTGGACAATGTACATTCGCCATCTTTCAAATTGTGGCTTCCCCATGAGTCCCTTTGGTCCTTCACTGAGCCGTTTTGCCATGCACAGAGAGTATAATGCCACTTAGAAGTTGCAAGTCCACTTTGGAACACATGTTCCTGGTTCCAGTTGAATTGCCTTCTGAATGTGGAACTATTTAAAAATCAGAATACTGCTTTCCTGGAAGTGAGAGAAACATAAGAGCAGATGCATGCTGGCAATGTTTTCTGTAATGTAGGCTGTGACCCATGCTAAAATTAGCCTTTCAAACTCTCTACATATTTTGAACATAATGGCTGCATAGCCTGAGAAGGGCATCTCTGCAGAATTGTGGATTGAAATTATGTTAAACTAGGCAGCAGGAGTTTTATCAAAATTGGACTTCTGACATAGACTGGGAGATCTTTTAATTACATGATCAATAAGATTTCAAAGCAGGCTTAGAAAGTCATCAACATCACTTGTGAAGTGTAGTAAAATATGAGAGAAGGAAAAACTGAGAGTCCTGTGTCAAGAATCCAATTGACAGTCATTAGGTTTTATCTGTGTCAAATTTGAGAACATTTAACACCTGTCCCAGAGAAGTGCACAGGCAGTTATGTGAAACACCCAGCTGCTTCCCAGAACCCACAAGTCCACTGAAGATCATCTGTAAAGAATACACAGGAGACAGCCAGTGAAGAGAGCTGAACAACGAACTCATAAAAGCTTGCAAACAAACAGATTTCCACGTTGGCAAGCCAAGTCCCAAATGTTACTTACAGCTGGGTAAATTTGACCTTCCAAGTGTTTGTTCTTCTTTGTCACCCATTTTAAAAACAGAGACTCAACCCAAGATTACATGGAAGAAAGTGTAGCATAACAGGTTGGTTAAGGGATCGGACTGTGGAGTTTGACTGCCTCAGTTGGAATCCCATTCACGCTACTTACTAACTGCATGACCTTGGACAAGTTGCCTAGACTGCCTAATCCTTTGTTTCCTCACTTGTAAAATAAAGAATAATAATGGCTGTGCCAATTTCATAGGATGTGGTAAGGATTAAGTGTGTTTATCTACAGAGCTCAGTACAGTGCCTGGCACATAGCAAGGACTCAATACATGTAAGACTATTATTGAAATAGTTTCTTGCTTCTCACCCATAAAACATTCTGTGTATGTAACAACACACCTAATGAATCTGGGCACATGGCCGCAAAGAAAGTGTTCAGGAGGTGAGTAGGAGAAAAGCAAAGATTGCTTAGCTATGCATAATCATGATCGTTGCTATCTCTTATTGGCACTGTGTCAAGCACTTTATGAATATCATCTTATTTAATCACCATGGAATATTAAAAGGTAAATACTGTTCTCATTTTTTGTACAAGGCAATCAAAACACAGCAAGGTTAAGTAATTTATCCAGAGTAAGACATCCAGAAAATAGGCTCAAATTTGAGATATTCTGGTTCTACATTTGATCTTCTGAAGCCAACAACAAGGCCAGGCACAGTGGCTCATGCCTGCAATCCTAGCACTTTGGGAGGCCGAGGAAGGAGGATCTCTTGAAGCCAGAAGTTCAAGACCAGCTTGGGCAACATAGTGATACCCCCATCTCTGCCAAAAATATATATTTAAAAAAAATTAGCCTGGTATAGTGGCATACACCTGTGGTCCAAGCTATTCTGGAGGCTGAGGTGGGAGAATGTCTTGAGCTCTGGAGGTCGAGGCTGCAGTAAGCTGTTATGGCACCACTGCACTCCAGCCTACTGATAGAGAAGAATCCTGTGTCAAAACACACACACACACACACACACACACACACACACACACACACAAAATCTTTGCGTTTCCTAAGATTGCTTGGTGCAGTTTTGGCATGACACACAAAGAATTGTGTCACATCACATCAGCATAGTCCTGTCTTATACAATGGAGCGTCGGTAAACACAACTTACACTTACATGTTGTCATGGGAATGGAAGAGAGGGAGGTTTCTATATGTCCACCAATTTTCAGAAAGGCGAAACAAGCAGAGCAAATACATAGAAAAAGCTAAGACAAATGGACTCCTGTTCTTTGAAGTTCTCTTTCCCCTGATGAGGCAAATTTACAGGGCACTTTCAAAATATATTCAGTTCAGGTGAGCATAGCCAGTATTTATAAATGTTGCATATCACAGGTATTGTGGACGGGAATCAGCAAAGATGATTTATACACAAAGAAATCTGATGGAAAAATAAATAAGGCAACTGCAAAACTGTATATTAAAGCAGAGTGATTAAGAGCCTGGGCTTGGGAATCCTGGCTTCATTATTCAGCATGTGAACTCAAGCAGATCACTTTACTTTTACATCTATAAAATAGGTCTATTATGTAATCCCTACAGAACAGGACTGCTAGCATAATGATATGGAATAAAGTGCATAAACAACTTAGTATTTGCACCTAGAGTCACTCAACAATATTAATTACTATGATTAAATTAGACCACCTACCTAGGTCTAGTACTAGTTCTACCACCTACTGATTTTGTATTCTTGAGCAAGTTACTGAATCACTCTGTTTTCTTACATGTAAACTGGGATAAAAATAGTACCTCCTTCAGCGGGTCATTACAAAGATTAAGTAAGTTAATATTGACAAAGCACTTAGATAAGTGTCTGGCACATAGTAAGGGCTCAGTGGTAGCTATGACTATTATTGCTGTGATTTTTTTGGATAGAAGTAAGCACGAGATGCTGTAAGAAAATAAACAGTCACCTAACTGAAGTTGTGATGTGTGAGCAGGAAAAACTTCCTAGAGGACAGTATGAAAGTGTAGACCAGGTGTGGGGAGATGAGCAGGGAAACAGCCAGAGAAATGGGAGATTTAGAAACAACACATCTTGCATTTCTTTATATTCAGACTTCAGTGGAGGCCTTGCCTCTCACATCTCTTGCTTTTGCTGGTTGGAGTTCATAAGTCCTACAATTGGTTTGAAGGCAAATTCCAAACTCGAAAAGGAGTGAGAGGGGGTAAGAGGAGAATGCAGTAACTCCTTTTGAAAAAGGGCTGCAATCATTTAGCCGATTATTTAACATTGTGGAATGCAGTAAGGTCAGAGACTGGCTCACCTTTCAATGTAACTACAGTCCCAATGAGCAATTTCTAAAATTGCTTGAAGTCATTTATACCAGTGAATGCATATGCATTAGAGCCTGGTTAAAGATTTAGAGGATAAGCTGGTTAATAGAATTAATTTAATATATCCGGTATAATTCAGTGGAACACATGAGTGCCCTTCAGAGCCTAAAACTGATGGGAGAGAAACAAATCCTTGTACCAACCATTAAAGAAGGATTAGTTGGCCTCCTAAAGGAGTAAGCCCATGACTTTCATTCTTCTCTAGCTGTATGCACAATGGATGTCTTGATAAATAGCTATAAACCGTTTACTGGAAATTGGACTCTTTCTTTCTTTCTTTCTTTCTTTCTTTCTTTCTTTCTTTCTTTCTTTCTTTCTTTCTTTCTTTCTTTTCTTTTCTTTCTTTCTTCTTTCTCTCTTTCTCTCTTTCTCTCTTTCTCTCTTTCTCTCTTTCTCTCTTTCTTTCTTTCTTTCTTTCTTTCTTTCTTTCTTTCTTTCTTTCTTTCTTTCTTTCTTTCTTTCTTTCTTTCTTTCTTTTTCTTTCTTTCCCTTCCTTCCTTCCTTCCTTCTTTCCTTCCTTTCTTCCTTCCTTCTTTCCTTCCTTCCTTTCCCTCCCTTCCTCCTTCCCCTCCCTCCTTCCCTCCCTCCTCTCCTTCCCTCCCTCCCTCCCTCCCTCCGTCCCTCCCTCCCTCCCTTCCTCCCTCCCTTCTTCCTTCCTTCCTTCCTTCCTTCCTTCCTTCCTTCCTTCCTTCCTTCCTTCCTTTCTTCCTTCCTTCCTGGGATAAAAATAGTACTTCCTTCAGAGGATCATTACAAAGATTAAGTAAGTTAATATTGACAAAGCAGTTAGATAAGTAAATAGAAAATGTAAATAGCACATAGTAAGGACTCAGTGGTAGCTATGACTGTTATTGCTGTGATTTTTTTTTGATAGAAGTAAGCATGAGATGCTGTAAGAAAATAGATAGTCACCTAACTGAAGTTGATGTGTGAGCAGGAAAACCTCCCTAGGGGACAGAATGAAAGCTGTCCTTCCTTCCTTTCTTCCTTCCTTCTCCCTCCCTCCTTCCTTTCCTTCCTTCTTTCCTTCTTTCCTTCCTTCCTTCCTTCCTTCCTTCCTTCCTTCCTTCCTTCCTTCCTTCCTTCCTTCCTTCTTTCCTTCCTTCCTTATTTTTCTCTTTTTTTCTTTGGCCACTTCACATTCATTCCATGGTCATACTTGATCCCTTTGCCTTATTTTTGAAGTCAAGAGGGAATGCATAAAAGACCAGAGTACCATACATTCACCAAGGTCATCCATCATCCTTTGTGAGATAGGGTGGCTAGAAAAAAGCTACCTTCACCCCTCTCTGCATAGCCTGAGTGAAGATCCAGGAAACAGTGGCTAACATCCTTATTTAAAATATAACCTGACTTAGTACTGAGGTTGCTGGTGGGAGCTGAGAAGAAAGCCTCCCAAAAGAATCTAATATTTACTGCAGTTCATCAAGACATCGACGTCCCCACCTTTTGCAGTTGAAACATGATTTTGTAGGACCAAATGTCTAGTTTTCTGAAGGTAATTCAAAACAAGAGTATATTGTATTTTGCTATGGTAGATCAAAGCTTCTTCTTCCATCCCTGTCCAAGTTGTGATGCCAAATTAGGGAGACCTTTTGACTCAGAAAAAAAAAAAAACACATTTGGGAAGATATTTTAAGATGATGAGAGAGCTTCTATTTATGCAACTCTCAGTGATATAATTTTTAATAGCACTTTTATATAATTTTTAAGCTGTCAAATCAAAACAGTACTTTTCTAATCTGGGAAAAATAATTTGGGAGTAAATATTGATTACTCTTATGTGGTATGTTTGTTTATGGCCAGAATGACAATAGAAATATTCTGTGTCACTGAACAGGACATTCAGGGGGAATTTTAACAAAAAGAAGAAAGTAAAGAAAAAAGTATGCATTTTCTATTTACATAAAAGGATACATGGCAAGCTTGTTTGGCTTTCAAGGATCATGAAAAGTGCCCAGCATGGTGTGTAGTAGATATGAACCACATAAAAACAAATGTGCTTGAAGTCTATTTTTACCAAAATGGTATAGGTATTTTATCTTATATCAATTCATGTTCATAAGTAAATTCCCATTCTACACTATAAGCTCTTAAAAGACAGAAATTATTTTCTTTTTTCTCTCTCTACCCCTCCTCAGGTCAACATAAGTGAAAACCCTGGGCCAGAGAGAAAGGAAGGCCTGAGCTGATAGCCCAGTTGTGACTGGCATGGGCAAGTCCTATCACTTCAATATGCCTCAGTTTCCTTAACTGTAAAATGGGGATAATGATGTTTACATTGTACCTTAAGGAGTGATTGTAAGAATTCAATGAGAATGTTGTGACAGCAACCTGCATGGAAACTTGCAGCTATATTTTCATTACTTGTACATCCCCAGTCCTTTGCTTTTATAGCAAAGATCCTGTTTCACAAAAAGTGTGTCATTAGTGAGCATGAGCATAACATTAAACAGGGATAAGTGGCTCTGTCTTGATTGGTGGAAGTTTCTACATTGGCTGCAGCTGCATAGCTGTTTTTATGCATATTGTATGCAATGACTTAGCCATTTGCAATGGTTGCGAAGAAAGCCAAGGGTCGGTGCTATAGCAAAGCAACTCCTCTTTGCTCTGGCTACAACAGGCCTTTTCCATGCCATGACAGACACAATCCATTTTGAATCCGAACAGATAAAGAAATAAAGAAGGACAGAGAAAAGTGATAAAAGCAAATAGAGGACAACAGAGGAATAAAAAGACAAGGATGCAAATAAATGTGGTTTTGAAACACTCTTCTAATTCTTTGGGAAGAACAGACAGCAGTGTTGAGTTAATGACCCAAAAATAGGTCTGAGCAAACATTTGCCAATGATCTGGAAAAGAATTTTTTTTTCCTGACACTTCTCTAAGTAACAGTAGAACTTTGGACTCTGGGAAGGGAGGGTAGTGCTGAGGCCAGGCAAGGTATTGCTCACCCTTCATAAGGTTCTCTCAGGCACCCCTGCCAAACTTCAGACCTGGCTTGTGACAAGGGAACCTCTGAATGCTGTGGTTTGGATTTTGCTTGTGGCTTAATTTTCATATGTGAGGTCTTCTCATGCCCAAGAAACCAGGCCTTGCCCAATCGAAATCAGACAGAATGGCCACACACATTTGCAAGATTGCATGCCATCTTGTCTTTCTTGATGATTTTCATAGGGCTTTCTTAACAAAAATGGAAGAAACAGGTAGAATAGGAGTTACGGGAGTTCAGTCCTTCTCTTTTCCTTATGTCTAGACCAACATTTTACAAACTGATTACTCTGAGGCATGGTCATTGATATTAACAAGAAAAGTGCTGTTAGGACAAACAAGTTTGAGAAGTGGGTTTAACAAAATGAAAGGGGTCTTTTTCCTGCAGAGAACACTGATAGGCTAGATGCCATTATACTTATTCTCAATCCTCCTGTTATTTGTTACACCAGCATCAATGGACACTGTCACCTACACCCTCCTTGAAATACTTTCTCCAATTAACTCCCAAGTTGCTGCCCTCTCTTGGTTTCCTCCTACTTCATTGGCCTTTGTTTCTCTGTATCCTCCACTGACTTTGAGTTCCTCTTCCACAACCTGAGGAGACTGAGCCTCAGTCTCAGGTCCTCTCTTACTTTAACACACATATTCATTGAGTAGTCATCTTGGTTTATGGACTATTTATTTATTTATTTATTTATTTATTTATTTATTTATTTTGAGTCTGAGTCTCGCTCTATCACCCAGGCTAGAGTGCAGCAGTGGCATGCTCTCAGCTCACTGTAACCTCTGCCTTCCAGGTTCAAACAATTCTCCTGCCTCAGCCTCCCAAGTAGCTGGGACTGCAGGTGCTTGCCACCATGCCTAGCTAATTTTTTTTTTTTTTTTTGTATTTTTTAGTAGAGACAGGGTTCTACTATCTTGGCCAGGCTGGTCTTGAACTCCTGACCTCTGGCAGTCCACCTGCCTCAGCCTCCCAAAGTGCTGGGATTACAGGCGTGAGCCACCACACCCCGCTGGATTATGCGCTTTAAATACCATGTATATGCTGATGACATCAACATATCTTTTCTACTTAGTGTGATCTCACCAATTATCTTCAGGTTGATACTTTCAATTACATAAGTGACATATATGTAAATATACAAATATATTGCATACATATTGAATAAACATTTCACATGTAATATCTCCAAAATGAGACTTCCTCATGGTTTCTACACAGTTTCCCACTTTCAATGAATGAAACCACTGTTTTCTGTATTCCTCAGGACAAAAATGCAGGAATCCTCCTTCATTCCTTGCATTCCCTAACACTCTACATCCAATTCAACCCCAAGTTTTAACCGCATTACCTTTAAAATATTTCTTGAACCTGACTGGGTTTTACCTTTAATATGCTTATTCCAAGCCATTATCATCTTTCACATAGACTACTGTGATTACCTTCTAACCAGTCTCCCTTGGACACACTCACTCTCCACAGTCAATTAACGACACTGTGTGATCTAAAAAAACAGAAATCAGATCTTGCCACTCCCCTCTTCGAATACCTCCTGAGATTTCCCATCATACTAAAAGTAAACTGTAAACTTTTCCCCATATTCTAAAAAGTTCCGTATAATCGGACCCCTGCTGATCTGACCTTATTTGTTACCACTATTCCCCTTACTCACTTGTGTAATGACACATCAGTGTTTGTGCTACTCAGAATAGGCCAAGGTTGGCCTCAGGACCTTTACACTGGTCAGTACTGCTCTGCCTCATATCCTCAACTGGCTTTTTGCTAACAGTTCACAGAATCAATAAGTACTTTTCCCTCTGACCCTCAGTTTTCTCCTTCTAAATAATGATCAAAAAGGAAATCTGCTATATTTTTATTATATAAGGGAGGTGCTAAATGGACAAGTGTGGCAAAATCCAGGATTTGCAGACTGCAAAAGTGTCAGCACATGGAACAATACTTTGGTCCCATGCAATAGGATTGATTCATATTATCAATAACCAGATCAAACTAAAGGACACATTAAACATTTAGCACTATAATTAACCATGGCCTTTGTCATTTCAATGTGAAATGTCTTAGTCATTTCAAAGTGAAGACATAATGTATTGTAAATCTTGTTCGAGCCCCATGTGAAAAAGTTCCATTCTTTGGTTAGAGGTTTGAACTAAAGTTGAATCATTTATTTGAGCATAACATTTCAGAGGCTTTTCCAGGTAGTTCATTAGGAAACAGATTTTGTCCTCATGACAACCTTCTGACGTGAGTATCATTATCTTAATTTCACAGATGAGGACACTGATGATTGGTGAGTGAAACACTTCCCCAAGGAGACAGAGCAAACAAGTGACATAGATGGTTTTTGAAATCCACATTTTTAAGAAAAAAATTCACATTGTTTTACATAAGCAAAAATTCAATGTTTGCTCATGAAACAGTTGAGTTATGAACTTTTTATACGTAAAAGAAGATTCCATCAATAGTAAGAATATCTGATTATGTGTGGTATGGTCAAAAGCCATGAGGCATTAACATAAACAAAGAAGTTTTAGATTATATCACTTTTTGTCTCTAAATCTCAGAGTATTTTCATAAGGAAGAATATATGACATTATGGATGCATTTAAAAACATAAACTAGGGAAAACGAGAGCCTTTCTCAAGGAAGCAAATTTTCATTGAGAGCTGTTTGCATGAGAAAGATTTGCCTCACAAAAGTGGTATTACCATCCCTGGAGGTACATCAACAGAGAATAGAGAATTCACAGTACGGGATATTATAGACTAAGCCTTGCTGGCTCACACAAGCTGGACCAGACAGTCTCACACAAGCTGGACTAGATGTCCTTTAGGGTTCTTTCAACCTTAAGACATGGCTTCTCAGTCAATTCCATCAATATCAATTGTTCTGTGTTTAAGCTTGTTCTCCTTCCAAGGCAGAGTCTGAGGACTGGGTATCAGGCAGTTTAATTGGGAGATGATCCTAGGAAGTAGAGTGAGAATGGAGAGAGAGTAGCAGGAAATGAGGAAACGCCAATCAACTGTGGGCTGTTAAATTTATAATTATTGTGGTTCTGCTGACACGCTTGGAGGAATCTTAAAAACTGAGCATTGGCCCCTTGTTCCCAGAAGACTGGGGGCTTCTTTCATCAGCTTCCACCTAACTGGTCAAGGCTATGCTTGCATAAGAGTTGAGTACACTTCTACAGTTCCAGAGAAGGCCATGAGGAAGAAATGTGGAGAGAGATTGTGGTGTCCTGCTGAAGGTGCATTTTTGTTGCATTTTGCATTTTGAGTGCATTTTGAATTGTCCATCATAGCTGCACTAAGGTAATAGATAGGATAAGGGTATAAAATGTGGGGCACTAAAAGGATTTGCCATACCTAGTCTTTGTTTTGATTTGCTTTCTAGGCTGAAGTCTTGAGCAATCAGCAAGAGCCCCATAAATAAATACTTCTTCCACTCTGATTCTTCTATGAGTACAGGGTTAGCTGTGGTTCCTGTGTTAAGCAGAATAATACCCTCTTTGACCCCCAATATGGCCCCTTAATAATTTATGGAAACTGTGAATGTGTTAGGTTACAGATCAAAGAGAAATTAATGATGAAGATGAAATTAAGATTGCTGATCAGTTGGCTTTGAGATGGGAAGGTTACTCTGGATTATCTGTGTAGGTACAGTATCATCACAGTGTCTTTATAACTAGAAGACAGAAGCAGAAGAAAAGAATCAGAAAGAGGGTAGCACAAAAAGAACATTGCTGGCATTGGTGATTGGAGGAAGGCCCAAGAACCAGGAATGCTGTTTTTGTTTTTGTTTTTTTGGTTGTTGTAGTTTTTTTTTTTGTTTGTTTGTTTGTTTGTTTTTTTAGACGGAATCTCACTCTGTCTCCCAGGCTGGAGTGCAGTGGTGTAATCTTGGCTCACTGCAACCTCCACCTCCTGGGTTCAAGCAGTTCCCTGCCTCAGCCTCCGGAGTAGCTGGGATTACAGGCACCCACCACTATGCCCGGCTAATTTTTTGTATTTTTAGTAGAGATGGGGTTTCACCATCTTGACCAGGCTGGTCTTGAACTCTTGACCTCGTGATCTACCCACCCTAGTCTCCCAAAGTGCTGGGATTACAGGCATGAGCCACTGCACTCGGCCTGCTGGTCATGTTTAGAATCTGGAAAAGACAAGAATATGGATTGTCTCTTAGAGCTTTCTGAAGGAATGCATCCCTGACAGTACCTTAACTTAGTCCAGTGAGACCTATTTCAAACTTCTGACCTTCAGAACTGTAATATATTTGTATTGTTTAAGCCACTAAATCTGTGCTAATTTGTTATAATAGCAATGGAAAATTAATGCAGTTCCCCATTTCCCAGTACTATAGGACAATCTATGGAATCGAATCAAAAAAGATTACTGCATTGGTCAACTTCTGGCTAAAAGAATGTTGCTGCATGACAAACAACCCTTACATCTGTGGTTTACAATAATAAAAATCTATTGTAGGCTCATAGGTTGCTGAAAGTCAGTTGTGGGATATATGTGAATCTGTGTATCGTCATGTGGCTGAGCTCTGCTAGGCTTGGCTGGGCTATACTGGGGTCTTGGCTTAGGAGTGGGTTCAGGTCAGCTCCACATGTCTTTATTTCATGACCTAGACTGAAGCAGCAATAACTCTATGGGACATACTATTCTTCTGGTGGAGAAAAGAAGCTCCAAAAGGCTAATACATGCTTGCCACATCTCTTAAGGCTAATTGACTAAAGCTGACACATACAGTTACTTCTGCCCATATTCTATTGGCCCATGTCAGTGACAAGATTCAGCTCTAGTCATTGGAACCAAGAAAAGCACCCTGACCTACAAGAAGAATGTCAAGGTCACGGTGGGAAGGAAAAATTGTGGACAAATAATACAATCTATCACCAAAGGGCATCTGTACCTGTGAAGACGTGAGCTCATCTGTCTCGTGCAAAGACAGGTCTCATCATGGTCTGGCCAACATGGTTGGGTCTCCCAGTAAATGATGCAAATCTATAGAGATCTGTTAGGCTGCAATGCATCTAAACAGACTCTTAGAATCCTAGCTTTAAGAATCACACAAAGAAGTGTAATCCAACTGCCATATTTTAATAGGAAAAGAAGTGTGCTAAGGAAGGATTTTCCCCAAACTAACAATAGTAGAACTGATATTAGAACAAAGATCTCTAAAACAGTCAAGGGCTCAACCCACAGTCTCTTTAATTCTGAAATCCTGCTCCGTAGCCCCCACCCCAACTATGTTACTACTCCAAATCCTTTGAAATCTGTATACTAACAGTACGACTGAATTGAAAAAGATGAGGTTGATTATACCAGCATCAGACTGACAAAGTCCTCATTTTTCTCCTCTAAATCTTAGGTTTGAACAAACCTTTATTTTGGCTGGCGCTAGGGAAATCCCATTCTGCCTCTGCCTGAGGTTCTGTTTGGGTGTTGCAGAGCAGTGATTCACAGGAAAAGTACCTTCCAAACCCACAGGGGTTCCTTCTTCTTCTTCTTTTTTTCCCCCCAATAGAAGTAATTTTTGGACTGCTGTGAGATGCCCAGATGGAGAGTGCTGTAGACACCGAGGCTCTCTTCCTGGCCATGGGTCAGGGAGGGTATCTTCAGGGGCTTTCTCAGTCTTTCTCTCTACAGGAAGTTTCAATCCTCCAGACAAAGAAGGGTAGGTTTTTCCCTATACCTGAAAAGCTCTTTTGTTATCTTTTTGTTCCACCCAAGCATGGAAAGACCCCAGACCAGTTGTTATCTGCTCCAGGAAACCTTCCCTGATTTTCCTGAGCATAGTTAAGTGCTCAGTAGCACTTTGTGCAGCCTCTGTCCTATCACTTACCACATTGTATTATGGTTTTTTTTTTCCTTTGTACAGCTACTTCTGTCGCCAAATTATGCCCTCTTCCATTGCTGGGACTTTATATTACTTACCATTATGTCCTGAGCATTTAGTACAATGTCTGCCACAGAGTAGGAATTTAGTAGACACTTCTTTGATTAATAGAAATTATTCTATTGTTTCTTTTATCTTATTTTAGCCAATACCTCATAACATCATATAATGAAATACTGCAAGATAATCATTTATCATATATGCCTGAATGAATGTAAGAATAAATGAAAGAGATGTAACATTTACTGAGTATCTTCTACGGGGTGATCTCTATTTTACACATCATCTCAACACATAGAAGCAGGCACAGAGTCACACACATGCATGTTCACATGATGCATGTTTATTTTAGAAAAAAAAGGAAAATGGATGTAAGGATATGATGTGGTGTGAATGTTTGCACCCCCATGACCCCAAATTCATATGTTGAAACTTAAATGCTAATGTGACAGTATTATAAGGTGGGACCTCTGGAGGGTGACTAGTTCGTTAGGGCTTTGCCCTCAAGCATGGAATTAGTGCCCTCATAAAAGAAAGCCGAGAAAGCTTGTCCACATCTTCTGCCATGTGAAGACACATAGAAGGCACCATTTAATGGCAATGGGCCCTCACCAGACACCATATCTGCTGGTATCCTGACTTTGTGCCCTGACTTCCCAGATTCCTGAACTGTGAGCAATAAACTTATGATGTTTTTACATTTCCCAGTCTATGGTATTTTGTTGTAGCAACCCAAATGGACTAAGGTAGAAATCTTAAATTGATCTTCAATTACTCACTATATTACAACTCAAAGATAATATTCTTTCATGTTTTGTTGAAAATCATTCCAGAATTTTTGAAATACATTCATTTTTTTCTTGTAAGAATGCAATTATATCATTGTTGAGATTTATTGTTAAATTTGAATTGGTAATAGCTCTTTGTTATTTGTGTTTTAAGCATGTTGATGTTAGGTCTTTTCCTTAGCAATAAAGTTAAAATTGATATAATCATAAATATCACTCCTTTTCCTTATGATTTCTAACATCGATGTCATATATAAAAATGTTTTGGAGTGTCAAGATGTAAAAATATTAATCTCTATTTTCTTGTGGCTTCATTTATTCCAATGATTTTTTTTTCTTTTTTCTCCCTCCCTCCCTTCCTTCCTCCTCTTTTCTTACTTTTTCAGTCAAATCTTAAGTCCAAGTGAAATTTTATTATACTCTGAAATTAGGCAAGGATCTACCTTTGTTTTATTTTTTCTAGTAGTTTATCAAATTGAGTTTTATATAATTGCGGGAATTTACTAATAGTTTGTGGTAGTTTTAAAAGTTTTAATAATTTGAATTTTCTAAGTGAATAATAATATTATGTGTAAAGATATTTTTTGTTATCTTGATTAATAGTTATATGTTCTATATCTTCTTTTCATATGGCAACGGCTGTAACAGTGTTAATGACAATGGTGATAATGGACAACTGTATGTCCTGTGAAATTTTAAGAGAAATGATTCTATTAAAGTTGCAGTACTGAAAGTGATAGTGGTTGTTAGTGTAAGTTAGGTTACTTCAATAATGTTAAATAAATGTTCATATTTCCTAGTCTAAGGTTTATTTTTGTGTTAGAGAAAAGCATGAGCAAAAAAAAGTTAAGATAAATATAGAAACAACAAATATGGCAGGGATATAGCTTAGATAAGTCCTTTTTAAAAGTTAAAGTACTACCAAGTTGAGTTTTAAAAAGAATAAAGTTTATTAATATATAGTTCACAAGAGTTATTCCTGAAAAAAGGAGACTCAAAAAGATTAAAAATAAATTTTGAACAGAAGCATTTGCTAATCACACACACACACACACACGCACACACACACATTCAGCAAATGAACAAGAAACAACAACAAAAAAACAATTTATTTATCATTAAATAACTCACTACCTATATGCTATTCTCTTTTTTTTTTTTTTTTTGAGACTTTTGGCGAAGTCTGTTGCCAGGCTGGAGTGCAGTGGGGCAATCTCAGCTCACTGCAACCTCCGCATCCCGGGTTCAAGCAATTCTCTTGCCTCAGCCTCCTGAGTAGCTGGGACTACAGGCATGCACCACCACACCCAGATAACTTTTTGTATTTTTAGTAGAGATGGGGTTTCATCATGTTGGTCAGGATGGTCTCCACCTTGTGATCTACCTGCCTTGGCCTCCCATAGTTCTGGGATTACAGGCATGAGCCACCGTGCCCAGCCTCTAAGCTATTCTTTAAGTTCCTAGGCTTGGCACTTAAGAACTTTCCCAAAACATAACTACTCACTGCTCTTAAACACAATGTAGAACTTCTTGCCCCTATTCCCTCCACTTAAAATATTTTTCTAGTTCTCTTGGTTCTCTTCTTTGTTGGTGACACCCAAATGTGTCACTCTTCCAGAAGGCTTCTACAGTCACTATTCACTTTGGTGATTATCCTTTCCTTGGAAGCCCTTTGCTTCTTCCTGCCTGAGTGGTTCTGAAGGAGCTCAGAAAGTTTCACTTGTCCCTATGTGTGCTGGTCTTGGGTCTCGGCTCAACATCATTTCTCTCCTGGATTACCAAGGCAGTCCCTAACTAGTCCCCATGCCATTACAGTTCTAAATAACTCCTCCCTTGCAGTCTAACTGACTTGTATATAATGAATGTAAGATTATACCACTCTTGCTCCCAACCATTCTTTGCTTTTATTGGTTACTGGCATTAAGTTAAAGTTTTCTAATGCGGCCTTCAAGGCTTCTTACAATTTTGGTTCTGCTTGTTTTCCCAGTCTCATCGCATTGCTTTAGACATGATAATTCCCTTCAATTCCTCACATTTGCCAAGTCTTTTCATCTTTGGATCTTTTTGATATGTTTTCCTCTGACTAAAACATCCTTCTCAGTTTTTATTGAACTTCCCCTTGAGGTTTCATCCTAAATGTTGTTTCCTTGATAAAAACCTCTCCACCACCTCCTGGAATGGCTAGGTAACCTTACTGTGTACTCTCCTGGTACTGACATAATACCCTCTTTCTAGAACCACAGAAAAATTGTTAGTTACATTTTCAAAAGTGCATCTCCATAGACATCTAGAAGAGATAGAATAAGGTGTTCTTAACTTATATTTTCTAGCATCTAACATAGCCCCTGACATATTGAAGTTAATTCAATAAATATTTGGTGAACAAAATAATAAAGCCATACTTGGTGAATACCTTAATTAACCTCTTTTCTTAATAATGTAGACAGGGACAAATTAATAAACACTTATTTGGAAGACTTTTTTTTAGAGCTGTAGCTTCCAAATAATTTGTGTGAGCCCAGCAGTCAGCCAATGAGTTCTGTTTTATTGATCTAAAAATAAATAAGGAGTACTACATTGCCAGAAATGATCTCAGCTCACTTCTGGGAGGTTAAGTCTTCATTGGAGGCATTTTTGTTGCTCAGCTGCAGAATGGAGGTCCCCTCCAGCAATATCCAATTAGCTAAAGGGGTTTAGGGATGATTTTGGCAAACTTGACTCAGTTTTGGGCATGACTTTGTTCCATTCCTTACTGTGCACATCTTGCCATTTCTGAAGCTGTGAGTCAGGCTGATGGCAGCCAAGCAAGTAGCTGAACCAGCATGTCCAAGGAGATCCGAGGTGTCCTTGGCTAGGGTCTTTGATTCTATCCACTAGGGGCAGATGTTCTAGAAGTGATGTCACTCTCTTCCTGTTCAGGTCATAGCTATACAATGGGATTTGTGCAAAGAAGATGTCAAAGTGAATTATATGTGGCTGAAGAATGCTTTTTTAGGGAATGTTTATGTACATATGCATGCGTGTATTTTTGCCTATTTATTTACTAGAGACCCAAGGGTTGTGAACTCTAGTTCTTGCTTTGTCATGACTCACTGTATGACCTTGGGCAACTTATACCTCTTCTTTGGGTAGACCTCTGTTCTCCCACCTACACCACAACTGTGTTGGGAAGGTAATCTATTAGGCTCCTTCTAGCAACTTTGTTCTTTTAATTATCATGGAGAATAGCAATATTTATTTCATTGTGTTTAAGGAACTGATAAATCTTTCTGAATGCTAGCAAATCAATGGTTCCATTTAGTCTTTTATTACCAGTGCCTCAAACAGGTCTGCATTCATAAAAATTCAATACTCTTGCCAATATGTAGTGGAATTTAGAAAGGAAATTGGGTTGCCTTCTGCTGGTTGACTATGGCCAGGTTTAAGCAGCATGGAATTAAGAACGAGAATCCATTGGGCAAAGTGGAGTTTTTAAGATGGCTAAGTTATGTAATGGAATTCAAGATCCTAATTTGGAATTAAATTTTTTGTCACTTTAGGTCTTCTGAAAATGAATTATCAAGAATGTTATGACACTCCAGACCTCTTCAAAATAAACTTTTCTTAAACACTTATCACTTAAACACTGATGACCTTGGGAAAGTCATCTCTAATCTCTGAACCTGTAATGTGTGACTTTTGGATCAGGAAGCCTCTAACATTCCCTTTAGATGAACATGAATAATCATGGAAAATTTACAGGTCATAAAGCATAATCATGTTGAATGCTTTTTCATTTGGACCCATAGAAATATTGTCAGCTTATGCGTTGCTATTATACTATCCCTGAAATGTCACTATTGGTCTGAACATGGAAACAAACAGAAAATAATAGAACAAAGCACAGGAACAAACACTGACCGAATGCTTTTTGTGAACCAGACCAAGTGCACTGTGCTCAAATATTTTATCTCCTCTAACCCTCGCAGCAGCACTGCTATGTAGGAATTGTATTAATGAGGAAAGTGATAACTCAAATTATACTTAGGAAAGCTATATTGGATAGGTTTATCATGGGGAAAAAGATAATTCAAAGGCTTTTGATGAAAGTAACATTTTATTTTCTTTATTTTGTTTCAAACCTTTATTTTTGTTGTTTACTTTTAAAACGAAAATCTTCAACATTTTTGTCTAGTATTGATTTGGGCAATTGGTGATATTCAGTATATAAATCTTATTCTAATCTTTTTTTAGATGTTCTTAACTTTGAAATGTTAAATGAATTAATCTAATGTAAAAAATAAGCAAAATATTATTTATTTCAGCAACTGCTTTTGACATTCGTGCAAAGGAAGTTGAACTTGAGCAAGGAAATATCATGGGAATTTTAATCACTCCTTTGCTTATGCTTTCACCTTCCCCCTGCAATGTCTTTATAGTTGGTTAAAGGCAAATTAGGTTGGTCTTCACAGCCTGGGAGACCTGGGTGTGAGTTGTGCTTGAGCTCCTTCCAATATGTTACCTTGGCATTGCTCCATCAGAATACTGAGCTTCTGTCACCATGTGAATAACCAGGCCAACCTAAAGGGTTGCTGTTAAGATTCAATGATAATATGCACTGCACATTCCTCAATACCATGTCAGATTTTTCCTCTTAAAATTGTTCCTTTGATTTGAGAATCTGTGATGCTCTCTCAATTACCGTGTTTTGAATAACAAATTTTGTTTGGGGAAGGTATATTATCCGGAGACGTTCTCAGCCAATTCTAGGGTTAGATTCTTACAGAAGCCATCTAATAGAAGTAGAGTTTCTTTTTTAAAGGCAGTTTAACATAATAAATATTTCATAAAAGCCTCATGCCTGAGGAAAGAAAGAAGGAAGGAAGGAAGGGAAGGAAGGAAGGAAGGAAGGAAGGAAGGAAGGAAGGAAGGAAGGAAGGAAGGAAGGAAGGAGGGAGGGAGGGAAGGAAGGAAGGAAGGAAAGAGAAAGAAGGAAAGAAAGAAAGAATGAAAGAAAGAAGGAAAGAAAGAAAGAAAGAAAGAAAGAAAGAAAGAAAGAAAGAAAGAAAGAAAGAAAGAAAGAAAGAAAGGAAAGAAAGAAAGGAGGAAAGGAAGGAGCTGGGAAGGAGGGAGGGAGGAGGGAGGGAGGAAGAGAAAAGAAGAAAGAAAAAAAGGAGGGAGAGAAGGAAGGAAGGAAGGAAGGAAGGAAGGAAGGAAAGAAGGAAGGAAGGAAGAGTTAGATTCTGTGGCCCTTGTTAGAATTCCAAATGGAAGACATGTAAACATTCTGAAGCCTTCTTAATTTTGACTAATACAGAGCTATTGGTATAAATCTGTAGTGCTTTGAATTACACAAAGTTTAAATTTTTACACAAAGTTTAAAAATAAATGTAGATTGTCTTTTAAAAACATATGTTAATTCAAACAAATTGCCAAGCAGGTGTCTCTAGGGACATACCTTAGTCAATAAAAAAGAGTGATTTGTAGTAAATTTATCAGTAGTTGATACGTAAAGTGTTTGAGAATAGCTCATTCTCTTATAGTGTTTAAACATTCTTTCCAATGATATCAAAATTGTGTATTTATTTGATAAGCAAATCCTTTTTTCTCAAAATAATGTAGTGGTAAACATCATTCATTTACATGTCTCCATTGAATATTTTATGTTCACTTTTCTAAGATTTAAAATATTAAGAAAAATTCATGAAGTTATTTTTATTAAGCTACTTTAGAAGAATAAAAACAGATTTAAAAAAGCTATTGATTCATTCTAAAAATACTTGGTTTCTCATCAATTTTAGAAATTTCTACAGGAAGAACTTTACTGAGGCTAGAGTAGGGGTAGGTAAGAAGAGGGTTGCAAATTTGGGAAAATCTCTACCAGATGTTTGATTTCTGTTAAACTTTTCTCCACCAGTCATCTGGCAAGATTCTCAAAAGACAGATATCAATCTCTTTCTTACAACTTACACCCTATATTCTAATATTTCTAAATAGTAATACACCATCATAACTCAGTTTTTACTGTCAAGAAAATATCGGTGAGATCGTGTTTACTCCTCATGTGCCCACCATCACACAGTGCACGCTTTCTTCTACAAAATCCCCGTTCTTCTTCGTGACTTTCTCTCCTTTATCCGTAAGGATCACATCTCTGCCATACATCCACAGCTATGTTCCTTGAGTTATTTATTCCCAGACTGCAGGGAAACTACTTCTAAAGTAGAAGGATAGTTCACCCTGTGGTGAGCTGTAAAAAAAAAAAAAAAAAAAAAACAGATTATGAAGTTGACCAGCCCTGGTTTTAAATCAAAGTTCTGACATTTTCTAACTATATGATCTTGTACAAGCACGCAATCTCTCTGAGCCTCTGTTTTCATAGCACTTTTGAAGGAGTTAAGTGAGAAATATAGAGAAAATCCTTATCTCTGTGCCTACTACTTAGTATTAGGTATAAGGGGCTTAATAAATGGTAGGTGATCATAATTTTCATCATCATTATCATCTTTGTTATGGGTTAGTGTAATGTGCTGAGGCTCCTCAGAATTGAATTCATGTCTTTCACTTCCCAAAGTCATAAAAAATGTGGTAAATTTTCTTTTGGCCATTCAGCAAATATTTACTGACCACCCTGTTGCGTAATCTCTGGAAAGAAGCAGTGTACATAAAATGGGCATTGCCCCTCCACTCCCGCCTTACATGCAATTAAACAATTAGTCATAGAAACTAGCATACAGTTATAAATGGAAAATGGTCGACCAAGTGAGAGGGGGATGCCAGGTTATTGTGAGAAAAGGTGTGTGTGTGTGTGTGTGTGTGTGTGTGTGTGTGTGTGTGTGTGTAGGTGAAGCATGTATTAGAATTAACCAGGTTTGAGTAAGGAAGTGAACATTCCACATGAAAGGAACAGTAAATGTGAAAGCTCAGAGATATAAAAAGACTGTAGAATAGAAATGTGTCTTTCTTAAAGACATTTCTTAATTAGATATGTGTCTTTAGAAAGACACATGGCTTCCTTGTTCACTTTAGCCACATCATCTTTTAAATTTCAAGAAAATTAAGGAGAGATGGGAGAGGTAGATGAATATCAGAAGACACAGGGTATAATATGGCACCCACAGAAGGAGCTTGGTCTTTATTCAAGAAGCAATGGGCAACCATTTAAGTGTTCAGGCAAAGCAGTAACAAAAATGAACTTATAGTACATTTTTTTTCAGAGGGAGGGGATGGTGACTCACTATATTCCCCAGGCTGGTCTGGAACTCCTGGGCTCAAGAAATCTTTCCAACTTAGCCTCCCGAGTTGCTGAGACTTCAGGCATGGTCTACCATGCCCCAACTCCCTAACTAATATTTTTAAATGCTGACTGACTATTAAAATTGTATCGGAGGGAAGGAAGTATGTTGGTAGGAAAACCATCACAAGGTTTCTATAGTAGGCTAGGAGAGAAATGACAGTGGCTTGGAGAAAGAAGGTAACAGAAAAAAAAGCACTTTGCCAGTAAATCTTTTGACTGTGCTTAGCTAAGATGACCGCGTCATAAATATATGTAACCTCTTGCTGCCAGTCTACCTGTGGGGCAGGGGAATCGCCACAGAATATTGGAGTTGACATGAAAGAGGTAGTGATCTGTGCTTCACAATTGATTACACCATAATTAATTACAATGTTCACCCATATGCATTCATTCTTTTTTTTAACTTATCACACATTTATAATTATGAGGATCTATGAGAATCCCTAGGCAATGGTTCATGTTAAGTGAGTGACTGACTTTTCATAACTTAAGCATTCTCTTGTTTATCCTTTTTTAAACTAGAAGGGCATGTTTAGCAGACACACAAAAGAGACAGGCCCACTTAACACTCTGCCTGCTCTGATGGGCTGGTAACAAGTAGGCGCCAAGACTCAGAAATAACTGTAGTTTCTGCTCTACTTTCTGGATAATCTAACTACCCAGGCGATAGAAGATTTGTGTCTACCAGATTTTAAAAAAATCCTTAGTTTTTGTTCTACTGCTATCAGCTTCTTTAACTTATTTTGAAATTATGTCTCCTTTCCTTCAGCCACATTGTTACAAATTTATTATCTAGGCTGATGATATCATCTGGAGAGGGCCCAGGGCTGTGGTCATTCAGCTCCTCTTTCCACATTACATAGGCAGCTTCTTCTCTCCCCTTTCAGGTCATTAATTTTTAAAAAGAGGGCTTGCTTTAAATATCTAGAGTAGTGCTTTCAGCTGTGACACAGAGAAGGTTTCCCCTTTCACAGCCTGCAACACGTGCCTGCTTCTGATTGAAGGCTGCTTGCCCAAGTAGGCATTTGAGATCCCTCAACATGTCTCATGAGAAGTCCTTGGTCAAAGTCATGCTAAAGGCACTTGTTAACTTTGTTTTCAAACTGGAAACAGACTGGAGAAGGAGTGGGAGACCTGAACTGGAATTGTATGTAATGGGCTACAGGCCAGGAGATTGGAATAGCTTCTCCACAGATTTATTGTGGGG
Organism: Macaca mulatta; assembly: GCF_049350105.2. NCBI lineage: Eukaryota > Metazoa > Chordata > Mammalia > Primates > Cercopithecidae > Macaca > Macaca mulatta. Next base: position 42,273,837 of record NC_133420.1, read on the forward strand.
TGTTAGTAATTCCTTTATGGTTCACTATCCTTCTGTGTAAAATGAGAATGGCTTCATCCCTCATCTCTAATTTCCAGGAATGCAGGAAGCGTTGGAAGACGTACCAAGTTTTGTAAAAGCACTTTGAAGCTCATACATTCTACAAGTATGTATTGAGCACAGAATATATGTCAAATACTGTGCTTAGCACCAGGTATAAAGTGGTGAATAAAACAGGCCTACATGCCAACATGCAACTTATAATATAGTTGGGTAGGCAGATGATATACAATATCATATATATATTATATATAATGTATATACTATATACTATATATATACTTATATACTATAAGTATATAGTTATAAACTGAAAAATGTTCCGAATGGTTTGGGCTATAACGATATTTGGAAATGGAAGTCTGTGTAGAGTGGTCCAGGAATGCCTCTCTGAACAGCTAACCCTGAAATTAAGAATTAAAAGTTGAGAAAGAGGCAGCCATGAAAGAGGTGTGTGCGGTATGTGTGTGTACAAGTGCACACATCAGGGGAAAAGACAGATGTTATGAGCAGAAGAACCAATTTGTGTGGAGTATATTAAGTATAAAAGAAAGTTTGGTGTATTTCAGGAACCAAATACACACTGATGTGACTGAAGGCCAATGACAAATGGGTGAAAAGCATTACGCACATATAAGATATGATAGTCCTACATTTTTCAAGCTGTTTAGTGAGAATGCTGATATTAAAATGCATCCAAATAATAGATTAAACTTTCCAATCAAATTACCAAATACTGAGGACACGTTGCCACCTGCTACAAAAATGAACGAGTTGTGGTACTTTGTCCTCAGATAGTTCACAGTGTGCTGAAGGATAGAAAGGCACAAGAATAAGCCAATCGCTATAAATACAAGATAAAAATAAATAAAAGTACATATAACGGGTTATGGAGAACAAAAAGGAAGAAGTGATCACAACCTTTTGTAGTGGGTTTGCATATGGAGCAAAGCTTCTTGGAGGAGGTGAAATTGAAACTTGTCCTTGAAGATGGGTCATATTTCCACCAGTGATACTGTCATTTGTAACCAACTGATCATCTGCTTTTTAATTTTATATTAAGACATTTTATGTAATTAGCTAAAATTTAAGAATGATTATATGGTGTGAGGTCAAGATCACATTCCTACTACTGCTTTTGCCCTTCTTGGCTGTGATAGACCAAAATGACAGAATGCCAAAGAATAAGAGGGGGAAAAGAAGGAAATCTCTCAGGCTATTTCTATGCTATTTGCTCATGTGATCCCTTTTACCTGGAAAAATGTGATTCATCCCATTGTGCTTCCTGTATATTCTTCAAATTAATAAAAATGCCTAATTCACTTAGTGCCTATTTATCTACCCATTATGTACATACTAACACACTATGCTTCAACCCTGTACTGGACGCTAGGGATACAGAAGTGAATTAAGATGTCTAGCACATAGTCTAATGCATCATAGACACTCAAAAATATTACTTGTTAAATGAATAAAAGGCATGAGCTAAAGTATATTTTAGACAGAAACAGCAATGTGCAAAGTCATATAGGAATGTAGCACATTACAAGAAATGAAAATAATCATGCATAGCTAGAAGAAAGAACATAAAGGAGAGGCCCATAAAAGAGAAGCCTAGAGTGATAGGGAGGGACTGGATCATGGTGGACCTTGAGGAAAATGTTGAGGATTTCGAACTTTGACCTTGCAACTATGGAGCATCTGTTGAAAGGTTTTAAACATCTTAAAACAATAACAAGAAAATCCAATGAAACAGTAAACAAAAACAACAACAAAAGCAAAAACACTAGAAGGAGGGCATGATCTGTATTTCAGCCTGCCTCTGTATGGTACTTGTACAAACAAGAGAGAAGTCATTCTTCTTTTCTGAACACATTTTTAACATAGGTAGAATGTCCATAAAAATTGTCTGATTTTGGTTATAAAGGCAAACATTTTATGGTTCCCAATATTTGTACTAATTATTTTTCCCTTATCCACTCAAGGCTGATTAAATAAGAATATTTTCAGCTGAGATTTTTTAGATATACTGTACAAAAGGGAAACACCTTAAATTCAGGTGACCAAATACCTTAATTCACCTGGGACAAATTATCCTATTGTCCCATCCAATTTACAATTTGTTCAAGGTTTTTTTCATTTTTAGTAAAGTATCATTATTAAAAGTTGCATTTGAATTAGGGAGGGTGTGTAAGGCCTCCACATTATATTCAGACTTTACCATGGCCTCAGCTTGTAGTGTATGAGACACATTCAATGCAGACGACTTCCTTTAACACAGACTTCCTTTTACAGTTACATCTGAATGACAATCATCCTTAGTCCGTTTTGTTGTTGTTTTTGTTTTTAGAACCTTTTCACACAAAATAACCAACATTTTCCTTACAGAGTCAGCACACAAGCAGGACTGGCTAGCAAAATCCACCTTTCCTGTGTCTGGAGGTGTTGAAAAAATAATTCAACAATGCTGCCCCTGCTGGCCACCGGTGTACCATGCAATAATTTCATGGCCCCTGCCACAGCCCAGGAAATGGAGGAAATGGCCAGGCAGGTCAGTGAGAAATAAAGAGGTGATATGTGCATGAATACGAACGGGAAACAAAGGCTGAGTAGTCCTTCCACAGAAAGTGGTCTGAAATGCCCTTGCTGCAGTCTTTTAAAAAATCATTTATTGTTTGATGTAAATCTATAATTACATATTGCTTTGTTTGGCAATGGTTTTTAATTTTGTGATAAAGCCTTCCAGTCTTAATAAAATCGAATAATGAAAGTGCATCTTTAATAAAACAGAAATTAAATACCGTGATTCTTGAAACCATTTCAAGAGATTTGAAAGGTTATTTTGGGAAAACGACTAGATGACGGTGCTTAAATATGGGCAGTGGCAGAAGGTACAGTCGAATGCCATTTGGGGGCATCTAGTTGTGTAGCTACAATCTTTTAAAGGAGATCCTATTGTTAATCAGATAAATTTATATTTAGTGCTGAATTAGAATGAAATTGAGAAGATGTACAATTTTGTAGCACCTAAATTTAGCATCATAAATAGAGATACTTATTTTATAAGTTTTTGTCTTGTAAAAATATTTGATGAAAGAGCCATCTGGTTAAATTGAGAGAAAAGAGTACTTGTAAACCATATTTGTGCTGAAATATTTACACATTTAAATGTGAAAAAATAGAGTTGATAATTTTTCCTACTTAGCATAAATTGCTCTGAGATGTGCAGGTGTCTTGGCATCTGTAGAGTGTATTTTCTCAATACTAAGGTTTACTAAGTAAAGTCAATTGAGGGTATCAACAATTTTACATTTCTTGACCATAATGCAGATCTCTGAGAAAAACTGCAAGCAATTTAGTGGAAATATCAAAACTAAAAGGACCATACTGAGAGCAAAAAGCATTAGAAAAATCAGCGATACTAAATTAGATATAAATATGTCTAAGAAAGTCATTATATCAGCTAAATATCCACTGATAAAAGTTATCATTTCCTCTTTTCAAATAATCAATACATTAATTTAAAAAATAATTTCTGTAAGTATATGTGAACTTAAGCTATTTTAAAAGATAATTTAATTTTTGGAAACAGCTTTTATAAAGAATGATTTTATAGGTTTGACAGTATAATAAAACAAGTCTGTCAGGCAACAAATAAATATTTGAAAAATTATACAATTATTTTAATAGTTTAAGAGCTTTGTGCTCAGAAGTGCCCCTGTGAGCACTGTGAATTATGTGATTATTTCTTATAAAGCCCCTTTTACTTTTCCTTGATCTCTTTGACCAAGGGTATGTTGTATCTTAAGGCAAGACTATCTTACAGTCCCTCTGCTATCACAATCTTGAATGTAGTGAAAGACGTTTTTCCTCAAATCAATTCTAGGGGCTATCCTCTCACCCCATTCCCGCAGTCACTAGTATTTGGAGACTTGTGGTTGAACAGGATCTCTGGAATGAATATCTCAGTGGATGCCAGGCACAATGGTCCTACATAAATAATTTGCTTTGAGGGCTTCTTAACATCAGAAATGGGTGCTTTTCCAGATTAATTCACCTTTTTAATCTGTCCATAAATAGAGGGGAGTAATAGTTGCAAACTGCTTAGTTTCATTAGAAAACCTTTCTACTGTTTTTAATGGCACAGGGAGTCCAAGAAGGTCTATTTTTAATTGTTTCATGTTTTACTGATATCCTGGGCACCAGTTGTCTATCATTTTCTAAAAACCACTAAAAAATTTAGAGGCTTTGAACACATTTTATTTGTTCACAGTTCTGTGAGTCAGCAATTTTTGTTGGGTGTTTCTTCTGCTGGGTTAATTTTGGGTCACTTACAACGACTGAGGTTAGCTGGCAATTCAATTAGAGCTGGATGATCTCAGTTGGCCTCACCCTCAGGACTGGCAGTTGGCAGACTACTCTCTGGGGTGCCTCTCAATCAGGTGAACCTGAGCTCCTACAAGTTGTAGTGTCAGGATTTCATCAGAGGCAAGACTGCAAAATATGATGCATAAATACGTTTCAAGTCTCTGCCATTGTCGCACTTGCTAATACTTTTTTGACCAAAGGAACTCACAATTTGGCCAAGCCCAAAATCAAAGTGGAGGGAATAAATCTCTACTTTTTAATAGGAAGGATGACCAAGACATATTGAAAAGGGTGGACATACAAGAACAGTGGAATTATTGTGATCATCTTGGCAAGCAATTTACCATATTGTCTAATTTTGCTCACATTTACAACACATTAAGAATGCAATCATGGCTAAATGCCTATGTGAAGCACAAATAATACTGTAGCGAGGCACATCTGTGGGTGAATTCTTTCAAGGATCGGTTGCCCCCATTACAGTGGGGGTGATACATAAGCCCTGCCAACTTCACAGTTTGTGAGCTAGATTGAAATTGTGAATACAGAAATGCCTTATAAATTACCAAACAGATGAGAAGGATTATCATTAATCAAAATCCAGCACAAACCATGCTCCTCCCAAGACATCTCTCTTGATATTCCGTCCATCACCAATTTCTTGAGTCTGCAGTTTATTGGCACTTGGAGTCTAAACCACATTTTACTGTCTCCTAATTATCTGTTTCTTTGTGTAATTGTTCCAATGCCACCTTCAGTAATTCAGGATACACACGTTCAGTATCATCTAAGTGTCAAGTCTAGCTAATTATTGGAGAGACAGGAATGAATCAGGAATAATCCTTGATTAGGGGGAACTTATACTCTAGATCCTGATCTTGGCTAGCCAAGTAATCTCAAACGTGTTTTATGGAAGTTTAAAATTAGGTGTCCAGACCAGGCGTCTGAGGATGCAGCCGTGACTCTTGGGCATCTCTCTTGCCCTGAATCATGGTCCCCTTCCTCCTCCCAATTCTCCGGTCCCTATAGACACTATAAGTGTATGAGTCAAACTTACTTATTTATTTTTGCTACTAGTACTCTCAGAACCGCAATTCTAAACCACCTTGGCAGATAGGGGCACCTTGGCATCCCTAGCACTTGGGACAGGTCACTACTGGTAGATATGTTGTATGTGCTGGTTAGAAGATAAGTTGATTTGTGTATCACCCTGACACTAAGTCTTCCCTTGACTTAATTTTTTTTTCTGGACTTTTATTATTTTTGTTTTGGCTTCTTGTTATAGAAGAACTAAATATTTAAAAATAGCTGTACTAGTGCTATCAGTATTAAAACTGAAAGCTTCCAGTGGGTATTAGGTTCTATCATTGGTGATATGCAAGCAATGACAAATATGTATCAGATGGTGAGTTACACTACATATCCTTGACTTTTGTCTTTTGTGAGGATGATGTTCATGATTATTAGCTTCCTTTGTAATGACCTGACTTCTGTCTCCAGGGTGATTTAAGATACCCTTATTAGACTGTGTGGTGTGTGTGTGTGTGTGTGTGTGTGTGTGTGTGTGTGTTAATGAGAGCACAGTGGCCTTTCTGATATCTCACTAAGATCATCACCATTTTTATCTTTATGGGGCCATTTACCCCAAGAATCCTGTAACTGGAAACATTTTATGAAGAAGCCATGTTTCATTTTAAATGAGACAACCACATAAAATATTACCAAGTGTGTGTCTTGAGTTTGCTTTGGGCACAAAACTATTTTGAAAAGCTTGCAACTAGAAGCAGACTAGTAAAGCAAAATCCTGGACTCTTCAGAATGCACATTTAGGATCTAATTCAGGCTTAACCTTGCTGCAGCTCTGTGACTTTAGACAAATCACTTCCTCTCTCTGGGCCCCAGTTTTATCATCTATTTCTCTAAAATAAGAATGTCATTCTAAAAGAGGCAGTATCCCCTCACCATCCAGGAGCCCACATCAAGCCTTTCAGTGGGTGTATGAAGGCAGCATGGTTTCCTTGGCTTAGATGACCTCATGTCTTCCAAATCATTGATGAAATTGACCAGGATAAGGCTGTGTCAACTCTTCCTCTAATACTACTTCCAGTAATAAATTTGGATACATCTCCAGTAATGGGTGTGAGCTCAGCTTACTGGACCTGTTTTTCTCAGAATAGCTTTATGGAGAACTGCTGCTCACAGGCAGACGCCTGCTTTTATCACACCATATATCAGTAAGTGAATGACTGTGAAATCCCTTCTTACTGTGCCAGCCAAATGGATAAACAGAAAAATATAGTCATCTCACAGCCAAATCACCAGTGGTATTTATGATGCTTAAGGGGGAGAGAGATCACATGCTTGCATATTGTTTCAGAATCCATTCATTCATCCACCAAGCATCTTCTTTCATGCTCCCTCCCTCTAGACATTGTAACTGGGAGATGAGAAGTGAGCAATGGGGACAAAATAATGCATTCGCTGTGAACCAAGTCCTCAAGGAATTTATAAACAAGTGGAAAGGATAAGATGTGCACAAAAAGAGAGTTTATTTTATCTTTGGATAAGGTCATTTTCACGTCGCTTGCCATTTATTTATTATCATTAGCTCATCTAGAAAACTATGACTCTTTTTGTTTTGTTTTGTTTTGTTTTTGAGATGGATTCTCACTCTGTCGCCCAGGCTGGAGTGCAGTGGCGCAACCTTGGCTAACTGCAAGCTCTGCCTCCCGGGTTCACGCCATTCTCCTGCCTCAGCCTCCTGAGTAGCTGGGGCTACAGACGCTCGCCACCGCACCCGGCTTATTTTTTTTGTATTTTTAGTAGAAACGGGGTTTCACTGTGGTCTTGATCTCCCGATCTCGTGATCCGCCCGCCTCGGCCTCCCAAAGTGCTGGGATTACAGGTGTGAGCCATTGAGCCCGGACAGAAAATTATGACTCTTTTAAGGCAGGGACAATGATTTGCTTATTTTCTGTGACTGTCCTCGTCAGTATCACCTACCCTTATTTCTTTACAAGAACACTTCTCCTATTGAGTGTTGAGTCGACCACATCCTCTCAGTGGTCCATGAGGAACAAGAGGGTGAAGACTGATCGTGTCTTTTCTAACTTTGTAATCATTGATTTATTCAACAAATATTTATAGGACTCTCATTATGTGTAAGGTATTTTTCTATACCTAAGGGTTTCAGCTAATGTTCTAGTGGCAGAATCAGTAAATAAATAGAAAAAGCATAGAAGATAGTAGGCACTGGGGAGGAAAGTAAATCAAGGGGAAGACAGGAAGTGTCAGGATCAGGGGTGATTGCAATTTTACCTTGTGTGGTAAGAGAAGGCCTCATTGCAGAAGGGTCATGTAAGCAAAACCTTGAAGTAGGTGAAAGATGAGGCAGGTTGGTACTAGAGAAAGATTATCATGGGCAGGAAGGAGGGGCAGGTATGAAACACAGAGGTGGGGCTACACCACGCATGTTCGAGGAACGGTAAGGCTGCCAGTGTGGCTGGACAGGTCAGAGCAGACTAAAACATTGCACAGGGCTTTGTAAGCCATTGTAAAGTTTTGGCTTTTACTCTGAATGAGTCTCCAAGTTCTGGTGCACTTCTTGTTACTCAATAAATATGTGTGGAATGAATGTTGAATACATATTCCTGATGCAGAAATAGGGACATCAAAATTTCTGGGTCCTGTATTCAGTTCTCCCAGACACTCAGCATTTTCTATTTCTGTCTTGGGTGAGTGAGAGGATGGTAGCTAGATGGAGTAGTAAGGCAATCACATGCCTAAACTTTCCACTTTGGAGACTGAATAAAATGGAAAGAGCTGTAACAGAGAAACCAGCCATGCAGATGGGGGTTCAGAGATTGAGAGAGAGAATCGGTGACAGAGTCTGTGTGTAAGGGGCCATCTAAGAGATAACACTGGGTGTAGGATTTGGAAAAAAGTGGAAATTGAGAATGTAGGATGAAGAGAGGGACATCCCAGGGAAAAAGAATAGTATATGCAAAAGCATAAAGGATAGAGAACATGTTCAATGAACATGGGATGGGCAAGATTTGCTGAAACAAAGAATAGGTAAAGGAGAAACAGGTGGGGCATCATATAGAGACTGTGGCTTAGAACTAGATCACAGAAACTTTGAGTGCCAAACTTAAATATCAGCAGAGAAAGAGGAATCATGGATGGTTCTGGAGCAAAGAAGTGGAAAAACAAAGGAATTAAGCAACCAGCTTTGGTCTAGTATGTGAGGGAGATACCAATCATGGAGTTGCTGTAATGAGGGCTCATCTAGATTTTCAGTTGAAGCAGCAGGAAAGCCATGAGAAGGGTACACAGGAAGTATGGAGGAAGGCAAACCCCCATGGCTTAGAAATGCATTGTATGGGGCAAGGAATTTTATCAGTTCACATTCTCTGTACGTTTTCCTTATAATTGTTTATGTTCAAATATTAATCAGCATGACTCCTCCATTTTCTCTCTCTTATTTCCTTAGGTCGGTAATTTAGAATATTTTGAAAACTCCCACATTTTCAAAAATGCACGTCAAATGCATGCTGCAGCTCAAGTAGGAGCTTCTTAAATGCAAACTTCCAGCTAGGATAATTCGAACGTGGTGGGGGTTTGAACACTTTGCAGAAAGGTCTGGAGAAGCACAAATGTCAAGGCAGCTAAAAAGTGTTTTCTTGTGTTAAATTACTTTTGATTTGTGTTACACAGAAAAAATGAATGAGGTGCTCTTGAGACATTTTAATCAAAAGCAGCAGTGTAGCACAATAGGAGCAAAGAATCTGACAATACACAATCTGAGTTCAAATCCCAGCTCTTATATTTAGTGGTTGTGTGACTTTGGGCAAGTTCATTAACCTTTTTGTGCCTCAATTAGCCAAGGGGTAAGAATGATCTCTAAAGCCTTGTGCACACTCAGGTAGGTCCACATGATCATGACTAGCCACAGTTTGGGTAGTCTATATACATAAACACATATAATTATTACTGACACTACGAAAGCAATATAGTGGGTGGGACACACTTACATTCACGGTGGTGTGAACAGCATTGGTGTGAGCACCTCACCTGCAGTGGACCAGGCCCCAGGCTTGGCCTGCCTTGCTATGCAGGAGGACTAAGCAGGACACGCAGCTGGTAAGTGGCACAGCTGAGTGCTGAAGCCCAATTAAGCTGTAGCCTTTACACTAAGATACACTTTGAAAGTCACCAGGTACAACTTCCTCATTTCACAGAGGGAAATGGAATTCAAGGATATTAAATGATTTGCCCATAACCCCAGATCTAATTAAGGCAGACCTAAAACTAGTGCTAGGTGTGTCTGACTTATGAATAAGGACCCTTTTTTATCTTCCTCCCCATATTCTCTCCAAAACAAACTCACACGTGAACCTCTTCTTCATAGTCCTTTTCCCATTCACTAAAAGCCATGGCATCATTAAAGAATCTACTTTGTTCTCTGCATACGTAGTCATTTTCCTCAACACGGTTTGCAGAGTCTCATCCTTGACTTCATTGGGAACTTTATGTCCCATAAGTGACAAAATCAAGACCAAGGCAGTGCCCTAGCTGTCCCTTAAGCTCCCACCGGATGTGATTCACCAACAATAACATCCTTTCTTCCAGTCGAATGCCACCTCTCACTTTCCACCTGTGGCCTGATTTTCATGGGTCGGGTTTCCTGGTTAGACAAACTTGTGGTATGCTATGTGTGGGATGAATGGCGAAGGGTTAAAATAGCCCAGCCACAAAAGGTTACTTCTAAGCTTAGTCTCCTAAAGTTCCAACCTCCCCATCATTTTTGCTTTTGTATTGAAAAACATGCTCTGTCCAGAAAAATCCCCAGAGAGTAGGTTGCCAGGTTGTGGGAGTAATTACCTTTCCAGAATTAACATGAAGCCAGAAAACACCTTGTTGGGGGCCTGGCATATGATATATTCATCTTAAATTAGAAGCACAGCATCCCAAACTTGGCAACTGATAGCCATCTTCAACCTGCTCTGGCCAGCCTACACAGAAAGTTTTGTACTTCATTTCAGGCTTTGCATTTATTTTTCAAAATGAAAATATGTTTATTGATTGCTTCTTAACACTAGAAGCAATTTATACTTATTTTAAGGCATTTAAGTAGTAACAAAGTGTATAAAGTAGAAACTAAAAATCTATCACCCATACTTTCAACCCAGAAATAACCACAATTAATGGATTGATTTTAGACTTTTTTTTTCTAGGTATATATTTGATTACATTTTTTTCTTTAGGAAAATAGGCTTATACTCATATATACATAATGTCTTTGTCCTATTTTTGGCTTTAAAGTAGTTTGTACATTTTTTTCTTCTATGTCACAGTGGAGTTTTTGAGGTAGTAAAATATACATAACAAAATTTTTATTGTAACAATTTTTAAGTGTACAATTTACAAACAGTAAGTACATTTGTACAACCATCACCACCATCCATCTCCAAAACTTTTTCATCTTCTCCAGTTGAAACTCTGTACTCATTAAGTATAACTCCCCATTCTCCCTACTCCCAGTCCCTAGCAAATAACATTGTTCTTTCTGTCTCTATGAATTTCACTGCTCCGAGGTACCTCATATAAATGAAATACTACAATATTTGTTCTTTCGAGTATGGCTTATTTCACTTAGCATAATGTCTTCAAGGTTCATCCATGTGGTGGTATGTGTCAAAAGTTCTTTCCTTTTTATGGATGAGTAATATTCCATCGCATTTACATACCACATTTTGCTTATTCATTGATCCACTGATGGACATTTGGTTTTCTTTCACATTCTGGCTCTTTTGAATAATGCTGCTGTGGACATGGGCGTACAGACATCTGCTTCAGTGTCTGCTTTAGCTCTTTTTGATATATACCCAGGAGTAGAACTGCTGGATCAAAAGGTAATTCTATTTTCAAATTTTTGAGAAACTGCCATATTGCTTTTCACAGCAGCTTTATCATTTCACATTCTCACCAACAACGTGTGAGACTTCCAATATATCAACTTCCTCACCAACACTTATTTGCTGCTTTTTTTTTTTTAATAGTAACCTTCAGAAGAGATGTGAAGTCGTGTTTTATCGTGATTTTTTTTCTTGCATTTCCCTAGGAATTAGAGATGTTGAGGGCTTTTCCATGTGCTTATTGGCCATTTGTATACCTTCTTTAGAGAAATGTCTATTCAAGTCTTTTGCTCATTTTTTTTGGAAAGTTTTTTTCTTAAATCATAGTTTGTTTTACATTCTAGGACACATGTGCAGGATGTGTAGGTTTCTTATGTAGGTAAACGTGTGCCATGGTGGTTTGCTGCACCTATCAACCCATCACTTAGGTATTAAGCCCCACATGCATTAGCTCTTTATCCTGATGCTCTTCCTTCCCTCACCTCTCCACCCCAGCGACAGGTCCCAGGGTGTGTTGTTCCCCTCCTTGTGTCCATGTGTTCTCTTTGTTCAGGTCCCACTTTTGAGTGAGAACATGCAGTATTTGGTTTCCCATTTCTACATTGGTTTGCTGAAGATAATGGCTTCCAGCTCCATCCATGTCCCTGTGAAGGACATGATCTTGTTACTTTTTATGACTGCATAGTGTTCCATGGTATATACGTACCACACTTTTTTGTCCAGTCTATTATTGACATTTTGTCCTTTTTTTAAAACCAGCTTCTTTTTTTGTTGTTGTTGAGTTGTAGGAGTTCTTTATATATTCTAGACACTAATCCCTTATCAGGTGTGTGATTTGCAAATATTTTCTCTCTTTCTATGATTGCTTTTAACTGTTGATACTGTCTTTTGAATCATGAAAGCCTTTAGTTTTGTTTAACTTCAATTTATCTAGTTTTTTTTTTTTTTTTTTTTCTGATTCAATTTTAAATAAGATGTCAGGTCTGTGCCTGTGTGGAATTTATACATTCTGGTGGAAGAGACATAAATTTAACAATTAACTACACAAATATTTATTTGTGTGGTAAGTAAAGCTATGAATGCACTGACCAAGCTTACCTTACCTATTGGGTGAGAGAAGACCAACTGAGGACTTGAAGGTCTTTTATACAGGAGTTAGATAGAAAGGGATGAGAGGAGTGTTGGAGACAGGCTTCCATGATAAGCATATGAATCTGTGAAGCCCCTGCAGAAGGTGAAGGGACAAGGAAAGGCTGCCAAATTTGGATGCAACAGAGTGAAATAGACCCAAAACAGATCAGACAGGGTGCTGAAAGCCATGCCTTTATAATCATGGCCAGCTTGTTGCAAGTTACTGAAAAAAATAACCTAACTTTCATGAGAATAAGAAAGTATGCATGGGAAAAAGGTGTGTGTGTTGGGGGGGTGGTGGAGTGGGGGGTGGTAGCAAGGAATGTATTTGCTCATATTGAAAAAAAAAGTAAGAGTAACACTTGCCTTGGAAATAATCAGATCCAGGAATTCAGATCATGCTGCCTAGACTCTCAACTCTCATATGTGTTTTTATCTTTATTTCAGCCACATTCTCTCATCCTACAGATGGACTCTTTCTAGGTGTTAGAGATTGAGGGATTTTGGCTATATATGGCCCCATACAACTTCCTAGCTATATATTCCAATGGAAGAAGAGAACTTTCCTCTACTGAGTACATATAAACCTCTGCATCTTGCTTCTGGCCTAAACTTGATCTTCACCATCAACATCAAGCAGAGCAGCATGAGATGCTGTGCAGTAAACAAACAATTCTTGGTCACGGGCTTGCTCTTGCAGTCTGGAGAGAAAATCCCGCAACTGAGAGAGCCACCATGATTTCCTGAAGTATTTGGTAAAGAAGTGTTCTCCAAAGGCAAAGTCAGGGGATATGTATTGCTATTATCAGAGCTAAGGAAAAGACAGTAGAAGCTTGAAATCTCAGATGTCCGCAGCATCATGACACATAGTTAGGATTGCATGCTGAATGGAAGGGGGAACCTACTGAAGAGTTTTCAACAGAAGAGAGACCCAATAAAACTTGCATGTAAATTATAAACATTGCTGCTGTACAGCATTCTGATTGGAGAGTCAAATGTAGATGCACAGAGAGCAGTTAGAAGGTTATCATAGTAGTCTAGAAGTGACTGTGGACTTGTAGGGAAGTGACAAATATTTAGAAAACAAATTCAATAACACTCAGCAATCAGTTGGACTTGGGGTATGAGGAAGGGAGAAATGTCTGGTCTGATTCCATCACAAGGCCTTGTATATGCTGTTCCCTTTGCCTAATAATTCCCTTTTCCCCTCTTTTAACCTGGCGAAATGTTGCTCCTTCATCAGGTCTCAGCTTGAGCATCTCTTCTCCAGGGAAATTGATCCTCTTGCCTTTCCTCTAATGCTGTTTAATTTCCCTTCCCATCACGTATCACAGTTTATAACATTATATTCACTCACTTATAAAGTACTTTAATAGTTTAGCTCCTCTACAAGGATGTATAATTCTTGAAGCAGGAGCTGTTCTCTCCCAAGAAAATGAAAATCTCCGTCATTAAGTACACAACCACGGGGCCAGATTGCTTGGGTTCAAATCTTGATTCTGCTGCTGGCCAACTGTGTGATCCAAGAAAAGCTAATCGACTTCTCTGTGTCTTCATCTCCTGATCTGTCAAATGGAGATATGACTAGTCCTACTTCATGGAGTTGTTGCAAGGAATACATTAGGTAATATATTCAAAGCCTTTAGAAGGATGTCATGTTTATAGTAAGCACTAGCACAGTGATAGCTACTTTAATTGTTCTCTTCTTCTTTGTCCCTAGCACCTCTCCCAGTGCCGGCAGCCACACAATACATATTTGAAAAGTAAGTGGAAATCTTTCAAGTGTGAGTTACTGTGTGGATATTGGTGTAATGCACAGAGAAGAGGAAGCACTGGAAGATGATCATGGAAGAGAGAGCAGGCAAGCTTGCAAAATCAGCCCTGGCTATTTAAATAGTATCTGCCTACGATGCCGTCAAAGAAAAATGTTGTGGAGCAGTTGGAAATGTGACATTGAAGCTCAAAACAGAGGCCTGAGGGGATTAATTTTCCAGAGCTGCCATAATAAGGTACCACAAACTAGGTGGTTTAAAACAATAGACATTTATTGTATCACAGTTCTGGTGACCGGAAGTCTGAAATCAAGGTATTGGCAGGATTGTACCCCGTGAAGGGCCCCAGGGAAGGATTCTTTCTTGCCACTTGCAGCTTCTGGTGGTCCCAAGTGATCATTGGCTGGCAGTAGCATCACCCCAGTGTCTGCCTCTGTCTTCGCATGGCCTTCACTCTGAGTCCAAATCTCCCTTTTCCTACAAGGATAGCAGTCATGCTGCATAAAGGGTCCAACTACTCCAGTACGACTTCATCTTAACTACTTACATCTGTCACAGTCCTATTTTCAAAAAAGTTCACATTCTGAGGTATTAAGGCAATCAGTGTTTCAGTGTAACTTTTGAGAGGACATAATTCCACCCACAACAGAAGTGATATACATTTGGGGATTACTGGCATTTGAATGCTATTTAGTGCCAAGGCTATAGAGAAGAGCAGCCTTGTAGCTAAGAGCTCAGGTCCTATCAATCCACACAGACCTAGGATTGACAATCAGTTCCATTACTGACTGGCTTAGATCTTGGTGAAGTTGCCTAACATTTCAAAGACTTAGTTTCTTAACCTGTTAAAAAAGGGATAATACAAATACTTACCTCCAGGTTTCTTATAAATATGAACTGAGGAAATGATTGTAAAGTGGTGAGCATAGCACATCTTATAGGGTGAGTCTTCAGTAAATGGTGTCTGTTAGTTAAGATTTTGTATGTAAAGAATCTAACCTGAGAAAGAAAGAGAAGCAAGGAATAAATTTTTAACCAAGAGGAAACACCCCCATTTTAGTTAGAAATGACCCAAGAGAGCAACCAGAATAATGAAAATACTATAAACTACTTTCTGGTGTTTTGGATTTATATATAGTTCAAGAATGTAGCCCTGTGCCTGGCCTAAGACAGATAATCAATATGCAGTTGGGTGGCTAGATTGAATGAACATCAGGGACATATTTAGCCACCAGAAGAGGAGTATTAAAGGTAGGTAGGCAAGGAAAGAGGATTGAAAGTTACCTGGAAATCTGGAAGGCTCTAATGCAGAAGAGAAATTACACCTATTCTGTAAATGTGGAACTAGAACTAGGGGATAGAAATTATAGGGAGAATCATTTTTACTCAATACTGAACATTTGCTGAGGTCTCCACTCCTCAATTCATGCAAACAGAGATGGATAACACCTAGCCAAATCATTTACACAAGGTGTCTTTGTACTGGGGAGATGGTTGGATTAGAGGTCTGATGAATTTATTTCCACCTGTGATTCCAAATTGATGTTAAAGAGACTAAAAAGAAGAAACATTTATTAGATGAAAGGAATGTGATAGATACAATTTAAGAAGAGACATGAAGCAGTATAAAAATTCCTTCCTATCTAATCTAGTTTCTAACTCAGCTCTATTTTCAAAGGCCAAAGCTACGAGCCCTTGAATTCGCATTACACTTATTCTCCCTTATGCTAGATTTTATATGGAGGAGGACCAACAGTTTTTGAGAAGCACCTCTGGATCAAAACAATAATCCATAATTCCTTAAGAAAAAGCTAATAATCATATTAATGTTCTTTAGAAGAAAGAAAGCCAAGCCAGGATAGTAAAACAGCAAGCATTTTCCATCATTTTTGGATAAGGCAGAAGACAAAGTCCAGTTTATTTCGAGTCTGAAGGGAAATTTAAAATTTTCAGGACTATGAAGGACAATGCAAGAGAGGCATTGAAGCGATGGGGGAAAAAAGAGTAGGAGGTTTCCTATTTTAAAACCCCTTTTGAAGTGAATTCTAGCTTCATCTTGCCTTCATTCCCAGCTCCATCCTTGGGAATGAAAGATTTAGTCTTCTAGCGGCTTGGAATGCTGCTGGCTGAGAGCTCTAACTTGTCAGGCTTCTTCAGGAATTGCCTGAGTGGAGCAGGGCCACCTTGCCCACAGGTGTTCCCTTTCTTGAGCAACCCACACCCACTGATTGATCAATGACTGCATCAAAAGGTCTGACATGCTTCTATCATCCAGGGATGTCTCTGAAGGCCATCTCAGCTTCAGAGCTCCCCATGAAGTTGACTGAAATTTTTATTGGATTTTGTGTCAGCCAGCTTCTTCAATCATTTTTTTTTAAGATCACTGTATTTATATGAAAAAATTACCAAAACAGATTGTTTCTCGGTGATTTTGTGTTATTATTACTATTAAACAGTTTTACTGAGGTATAATGGATATAAAATAAACTGTACTTATTTATGTGTAAATAGAGTGACTTTGGATATATGCATGTATCTGTGAAACCATCACTTCAATCAAGGTAATAGGGTAATCAATTACCTCCAAAAGTTTTCTTCCATTGCAATTTTAAAAGATGTGTTTTATATGCCATGGAGATAAAAATGGGAAATTGGACCAAAAAAAATTTCTTTTTATGAGAATGTGAAAAAAATATTTTCTAGATGTACCAATTAAAATATGCTTAAAATAATTGCACATTTATCCAATTTAGAAATATGTTCAGTAGCCATTATCATTCTGAATGTTCACTTCTAATTTTTGACATGGATCTACATTGGTATAGAAAACTGCACACTTTCCTTTTCTCTGCAAATACGGCACAATTTTATTAACTATTATTCTCATGTTATACAATAGATCACTGGTCTTGTTCATCCTACATATCTTCCACTTTGTAACCTCTAACCTACTTCTCCTCATTTTCTTCCCGCCCTCAGCTCCTGGTGACAACTCTTTAATTCTCCATCTCTGTATATTTTTACTCTTCTTTAAAGATTCCACATGTAAGTGAGATTATGGAATTTTTTTGTGCCTGTCTTATTTCACTTAGCAGAATATCATCCACATGCATCTATTTTGGGACAAATGCTGGGGTCTTCACTTTTAAGGTTGAATAACATTTCATTGTGTATGTGTGTGTATATAAGGCAGATAATCAATATACAATTGAATGACAAAATTGAATGACTATTGAGGACACACAGACACACACATTTTTTTATCCATTCATTTGTCAAGGCACACTTAGGTTGTTTCCATATCTTGGCTATTTGTGAATAATGTTGCAATGATCATGAGAGTTCAGATATCTTTATGGAGTGATTATTTCATTTCCTTTTGGTATATGACCAGAAAAGGAATTGCTCAGTCATATGATAGTTCTATTTTCAATTTCTTTTGGAAGCTCCACACGGTTTCCATTATGGCTACACCAATCTACATCTCTACCAACAGCACACAAGGGTTCCCTTTTCTCCACACCAACATTTTTGCCAACATTTGTTATTTCTTGACTTTTTGATAATAGCCATCCTAAGGAATGTGAGGTGATAACTCATAGTGGGTTTAATTTGCATTTTCTTAGTAACTAATAATGTTGAGCACCTTTTTATAGAGCTGTGGGCCATTTTATATGCCTTCTTCTCTTTATATGCCCAATTTTTAATAGGGTTGCTTGTTTTTCTACTGTTGAGGTGTACGAGTGCTTTATACATTTTGGATACTAACTTCTTATCAGAGATATGGTTTGTAAACATACTTTTTCCCAGTCCATAGGTTGCTGTTTCATGTTTTGATTATTTCCTTTACTATGTAGAAGCTTCTTGGTTTGATGTAGTAGTATTTTTTTTATTTATTGTTATACAGCCTAAGATTTTGGTATAGTATCCAAATATTATTGCCAAGGCCAGTGTCAAGGAACTTTCCTCCTGTGTTCTCTTCAAGGAATGTTATGGTCTCAGGTCTTACATTTAACTCTTTTATCTATTTTGAGTTTATTTTTGCATATGGTATAAATATCCAATTTTACTCTTTTGCATATGGAAATAAAGTTTTCCTAGTGCCATTTATTAAAGAAACTATTCTTTCCCAATTGTGTTCTCTTGGTGCCCTTGTCAAAACTTAGTTGACCCTATATGTTCAAATCGATTTCTGGGCTCTGTATTCTATTCCACTGGTTGATATGTCTATATTAATGGCAGTACCCATACTGTTTCAATTACTATAGTTTTATAAAATTATTTTAAATCAGTAAGTATAATGCTACAATTTTGTTTTGCTTTCTTTGAATTGCTGTGGCATTTTTTTAGTTCCTAAGAAATTGTGGAATTATTTTTCCTATTTCTGTGAAAAACGCCATTGCTATTTTTGTAGGGATTGAATCTGTATGTAGCTTTGAATAGCAAGAACATTTTAACAATATTGATTCTTTGAATCTATGAGCATAGGATATCTTTTCATTTATTTGTGTCTTATTTAACTTGTTGCATCAATGTCTTATAGTTTTTATTGTACATATCTTTTATTTGCTCATTACATTTATTCCTAGGTATTTATATGCTATCATACATGTGATTGTTTTATTGATGTATTTTTCAGTTAGGTTGTTATGTATGTATAAAAATGCTACTAATTTTTTGCATGTTGAGTTTGTATACTGCAACTTTACTTAATTCATTTATTAGTTCTAACAGTTTGTATGTGTTTTTGTATGTTTGTGTGTGTGTGTGTGTACATGCTGGGGTTTGCTACAGATAAAATGTCATCTGCAAATAGAAATAATTTTACTTCTTTTTCTCTTTCCAATTTTGGTGCCTTTTCTTTCATTTTCCTCCTGTTTGATTAGTCTTGCTAGTACTTCCAGTACCATGTTGAATGAAAAAGGCAAAAGTAAACATCCTTGCCTTGTGTAGGATTGTAGTAAATATCCTTTCAGTTTTTCGTCATTGATCATAACATTAGTTGTAAGTTTTTTAAATAAATGATCTTTATTATGTTGAGAAACTTTCCTTTTATACATAAACTGTTGATGACTTTTATCAAGAGAGAATGTTGAACTTTGTCGAATGCTTTTTCTGTGTAAAGTGGGATAATTATGTGGTTTTAAGCTTTCATTCTGTTAATATGATGTACCACACTTATTGATTTGCATATGTTAAGCCAAACTTGCATGCCGAGGATAAATTCCACTTAATCATGATATATAATCTTTTTGTTACATTGAACTTGTTAATATTTTATTGAGGATTTCTGCATCAATGATTCTCAGAGAAATTGGCCTGTAATTTTCTTTTATTGTGATATATCTGTCTGGTTTAGGTATTAAGGTGATACTTTTCTCATAAAATGTATTTGGAAGTACTCCCTTTAGTTTTATTTTTTGAAAGATTTCAGGAGTATTAGTATGAATTCTTCTTTGAATGTTTGGTAGAATTTAGCTATGAAGCCATCTGCTTCTCGGGTTTTCTTTGTTGAGAGGTGTTTTGTTACTTCTTTAATCTCTTTATTTGTTATTGTTCTGCTCAAGCTTTCTACTTCTTCCTGATTCAATCTTGGTAGGTTGTATTTTTCTAGGAATATATCCATTTCCTCTAGGCTATTTAATTTGTTTGCATGTAATTGTTCATAGTAGCCCTTTATGATCCTTTTTATTTCTGAGGAAACTGTTGCAATGTCTCTACTTTCATTGTTGATTTTATTTATTGTTTTTAATTTATCCTTACTTAGTCTAGCTAAGAGTTTGTTGATTTTATTTTTGTTAAAAAAACTCTTAGTTTTATTTGTTTTTCTATGGTATTTCCATTTTTTATTTGATTTATTTCTGTTTTGATCTGTACTATTTCTTTTCTTTTGCGAACTTTGAGTTTAGTTTGCTCCTCTTTTCCAGTCCCTTGAGGTGCAATGTTAGATTAGTTACTTTGAATCTTCCTTCTTGTTTTGTTTTGAGACAGGGTCTCACTCTGTTGTCCATGCTGGAGTGCAATGGCACAATCTTGGCTCACTGAAACCTGCACTTCTGGGGCTCAATCAATCCTCCTATCTCAGCCTCTTGAGTAGCTGGGACTGCTGGCACTTATCACCATGGCCTGATTTTTGTATTTTTTTTGTAGAGATGAGGTTTCACCATGGTGCCCAGGCTGGTCTTGAACTAATGGGTTCAGGTTATCCACCTGCCCATGCCTCCCAAATGGCTGGGATTACTGGTGTGAGCCACCACGCCTGGCCCCTCTTTCTTGTTTTTTAATGTAGACATTTATTGCTATGCATTTCCCTCTTAAAACTACTTTTGTTACATCCCATAGGTTTTGTTTTGCTGTTTCCATTACATTTGTCTCAATATAATTTTAAATTTCCCTTGTGATTTCTTGTTTGACCCATTGGTTGTTTCTTTATCCAATCTTTCCTTCCCTTCCATAGATGTTGATTCTGAAAATACAACCTTTCTGTACTCTGATTTCTGTCTTAAAGTCTCCTTCTTAGCAAACCAACCTGTGCTTTCTTCTTTCACACCTTTTCTCCTTTCACACCTTTTCTCCTTTCAGCTACAATCTAATTTTTCTGCTTGTGTTTACAGCAAAACTGAAAAGTTTTTTTATATTAATTGTTTTCACATCCTTACCTTCCATTTTCTCTTGAACACACAACAATTAGACCTCATTGCTGCTGCTCCATAGAAACTGTTCTTGTCAAAGTTACCACAAATTCATCTTGCCAAGTCCCATCATCCTCATGTTGGATTGCTTCTCAGCAACATCTGTCATAGTTAAATACTCTTCCTAACAATGTACTTGGTTCCTGGGATATCACATCTACCTGGTTTTCCTTTCCTCGCTGGCTGTTTCTTCTCAGTGTCTTTTGCTGGGTCACCTTCATCTTTCCAATCTTTAAATGTTTGTGAACTCCAGAACTTGATCCTTGACTTTCTTATTTGTCTTCGATTACTCCCTAGGTCAAAAGTCAGCAAACTTTTTCCATAAAAGATCAGATAGTAAATATTTCAAACTTTAGGGCAATATGGTTTCTGTTGCAACTACTTAACTCTGCCATTGTAGTGCAAAAATTGCCATATAGAATATACAAAAACAAATGTTTTTATGTTCCAATAAAAACAACCAATGGCCATATTTGGACTGATGGTTATAGTTTGTAGATCCCTGTTCTATGTAATCTCATCTGGTTCTACAACTTTAAATGTCATTACTGACTACCATAAATTGAGATAGTTAAACTGATACTTGGCATCTCTCAAAAGTAGTATGTACTAAAAGGAACCTTTTGACTTTTGTTGATCTATTACTCAACCTGTTTTTCTCTCTCAGTCTTTTTTTTACCAGCAATATAAGTGGCATCACCATTTATGCCTTATTGATACCACCTCACTACTTTTATCCTCCATTGCCAGCTGGGTTCAAGACATGAAATTCATTCATCTGGATTAGTTCAATAGTATTCAGCAGGCCTTTCTGCTTTCCCTCTAAGCTCCCAAGAGTTTAGTCTTTATAGAATGGCAAACATAAATTTCTTTAAAAGAAAGAAAATTAGATTTTAACATTTCCTTCTCATTCTGAACAAATTTCAACCTTCTTACCAAGACCCAGAAGGTCCCAAATGATCTGGTCTTTCCTTGCCTTTGTGGTTTTGTGGTCTGTTTCTTCATGCTCATTCCCTCCCAGCCACATTTGTCTTTTTGCCATTTCGAGTGCCCAGTTTATATTTGCCATGAGGCCTTTGCTGATCCCTCTATTTGGAAATATGTTCCCCCAATTTCTAACTTGCCTCATATCCTTAACTAATTCGGGTTTTTGTTTAAATATCACCTCTTCAGAGAAAGATTTTTTGATTTCCTGTCTTATTAGATCCCTCCCATCATTACCCAGTTACCCTTTACCTTGCTTTGTCTTTTAAAAGCAATACTTATGAGTACCAAAAACTATTTTGTACATTTATTTCTTTATTTATTATTTCCCTCTACTATAATAAAGATTTGAGAGGGCAGAGACAATATGCCATTTGTTTCTTGCTCTCTTTATGATGCATATAAAAGTATGTGGAATGTGTCAGGAAAACAATAAATATTTGTTATTGTTTTTCACTTAAGTATGGTGTACTTAGAACTTACATTTTTCTTTGGATCTTCTGAAATGCCATTATCATGCCTGTAAAGGAATAAACATGGTATAAATCCAGAAGTACCCAGTGGAAAAAAAGAGAAGGTGTAAGTAAGCAGATGAGGTATGTCAACAAAATTTAGGAAGATGGGAAACAGATGGATTAATGAAAACCACATCATCAGTGGGGAGGAAGCAGAAACCCAAATGACTGAAGGAGCATGAAGAAGATCAAAAGAAACAAGATGACTCATGCCACAAAACTTTGCAAAGACTCAGGAAAGTCACCTGGTATCTCACAAGGTAGGAATGAGGAGACAGTTGAAAAGAGGAGGATTCACTGAAAGTTAATTTTTAAATAACTCTGTAACTTATAATTACAGATATCTTCCCCTGGCCAGAATGCCAGGTGCTGCTCTTCCCCCAACCAGGCCGAAAGAATGTGGGAATCTTACTCTTTGGAGAAGTGAAACTAAAGATGCTCTTGATGTGGGTACGCAGGACAAAGCTGAGGTTTAGATAAGACATGTATTAAAAATAGGAAACTTAAGCAAAAATCTACAACCTGAATAGCAAGACTGCTAAGTTCCCTTTTCTACAACTTGACTTCCTTCGAGATGGAAGCTGGTTTATATGCCCAAAGTCAAGGAAAGTGAAAGGTCTCTATCTAAGAAATTTGACCACACTAAAACTGTACAGATATTCACATTTGAAGGAATCCCCAGTAATATGGCCAGGTCCCTGTTTTAGCATCATTCATTGAGGCCCACCAGTCAGAAAGTCCCACTTACACAACCTGAAATTCAAAGTAATTTTTCACTACCTTAAATCGTATTGATGAATGAATACTCAAGGATTGGCAGATATTTGAGTAAATCCTCTAACATGAAAGGCAGAAACCAGAGCAAACTAAAAATGGAAGCTCAAAAAATAGAATTTATGTAAAGACCAGAAAAACAAACTAAAAATAAAAAGCGAAACCTAAACAAATATAGTGTTGTTATAGAAATAAGATAATACACAGCATTCAAATAAGCAAACAAAAAGGTAGGATCTTATGAAAGAAGGGTATTCAGAAAATAAGAACAAGCTTTTGAAAATTAAATATATAATAGCAGAATCAAAGTTTAAATAGATAGGATAGAAGAAACATGTGTTAGTTAATTTTATGTGCTAATTTAACTGGACCACAGGATACCCAGATACTTGGTCAGACATTATACTGGATGTTTCTGACAGGGTGTTTTTGAATAAGACTAAAGCAAGATGCCCTCCATAATGGGAATTGGTCTCAATCTATTGAAGGCCTGATTAGATCATAAAATACTGAGCCTCCCCTGAGTAAAAAAAAGTCTTCAAGACTCTACCTTTAAACTTCATCTGCATCATCAGCTCTCCGTGGAACTCTGGCTGCCACCTTTGGAATGAAACTGGATCATAAACTCTTTTAAGTCTCAAGCATGCTGATCCACATTTTAGATTTGGAATCTAGAGAAACAGATGGATAGATAATAGATAGATAGACAGATAGCTTCTCATCCCATTGATTCTCTTTCTCTGAAAATTCCTAATTAAATAAATTTGAAGATACAAAAGAACAAAAATATAAAAATGTGGAAAAAAGGAGAAAATACATAAAATCAAACTTTTTACACCATAATCTATTTAATTGTAGTTCCGGAAATAGAAGACAGATGAAAAGGAAGAACAATGTCAGAGAAAAATGACAAATCCCCTATCTAAATAATTTTCATGTTGAAAGTAAACACTAGGTCTATGACACAATAGATCAGAGGCAGCAAATTATAGAGCATAGATCAAATTCAGCTTGCGACTTATTTTTCTAAATAAAGTTTTATTGAAACACAGCCATGCCCACTTGTTTAATATTGCTGCAATTACTTTCACACTACAATGGCAGAGCTGAGTAATTGAGATAGAGAATGTATGGCCTGCAAAGCTTACAATATTTACTATCTGGATCCTTCCGAAAAAGCTTTGATAACTTCTGCAATAGATCAAAAGATACACACAATAAGGAAAATCATCGCAAACTTTCAGAACCCCAGAAACATAAAGTAGAAACCAAAAGTTATAGGAAAAATAAGAAAAGGTGTAATAGGGTATAAACAAAGTATAGAAAAAAGAAATATTATTAGAATTTTCCTATGCATGTAATGCATGTGATACATTAAAACTTCCGATGAAAAATGATTTGCAGCTTTAATTTCTATATGGGAATTATCTCTACCTGTTAATTTTCAAATGAAAACAGGTTTAGACATTCGTGATCTTGAAGAATTTGCCTTTTACTCACACTTTTTCCAAAAATATTTTTGGAGGATATGCTCCAAAAAAAGAGACAGTAAACCAAGAAAAAGGAAAGCAAGAACTCAAGAAATCTTAGGTTCCAGTGTAGGAGAAAAGAGGAAATACAAATCTCTAGGACTGTGAAGGGGAAAAATCTCAGGATAACAAATGATTAAAAGGCTTAGGGAAAATCTAATCCACATAGAATCCAGAAGACAGAGGATGCTGGAAGAGATATATTCAAGTTTTAAAAAGTTATAACTGATTGAGTAACTACTAGTTTTGACCACACATTTTTTAATGGAAAAAGCATTATTGAAAGGTGTTCCACTGAAAATAAAGGTGCGATGTTTAATTTTATGTATCAACACGACTGGGCTGAGTGATGCTCAGGTAGCTGTTAAAACATTTACAGGTGTATTTGTGAGGAGGTGATATGATTTGGCTCTGTGTCCCCACCCAAATCGCATGTCGAATTGCAATTCCCAGTGTTGGAAGAGGGGACTGGTGGGAGGTGATTGAATCATGGAGACAAACATCCCCCCTGCTGTTCTCAAGGCAATCATTAACACCAATAAAAACAAACAAACAAAAAAGTATACCAAAACAGAAATGTGATCACAGAGCAAAAACTGGTGGTTTAGTGTCTTAATCCATTTATGCTGCTATAACAAAACACCTGAGACTGGGAAATTTATAATAAACAGAACTTTACTTCTCACAGTTCTGTTTTTTTGTTTTTATTTTTAACTTTTTAGGTTCAAGGGTACATGTGCAGGTTTGTTATACAGGTAAATTGCATGCTGTAGAAGTTTGCTGTACACATTATTTTATCACCTAGGCAATAAGCATAGTATCTGATAGGTCGTTTTCTAATCACCACCCTCCTCCCATCCTCCACCCTCTAATAGACCCCCATGTCTTGTTCCCTTCTTTGTGTCCATGGTATTTCATGGTGTGTATCACATTTTCCTTATCCAGTCTACCATTGATGGGCATTTAGGTTGATTCCATGTCTTTGCTGTTGTGACTAGTGCTGTGATGCACATAAGCACGAATGTGTCTTTATGGTAGAATGATTTATATTCCTTTGGCTATATACCTAATAATCGGATTCCTGAGTCAAATGGTAGTTCTGTTTTAAGTTCTTTGAAAGATCACCAAACTGCTTTCCACAATGGCTAAACTAATTTATATTCTCGCCAGCAGTGCATAAGCCTTCTCTTTTCTCCACAACCTCGCCAGCATCTGTTGTTTTTTGACTTTCTAGTAATAGTCATTTTAACTGGCGTGAGATGATATCTCATTGTGGCTTTGATTTGCATTCCTCTAATGATTAGTGACACTGAGCATTTTTTCATATGCTTGTTGGCTACATGTACGCCTTCTTTTGAAAAGTGTTTGTTCATATCCTTTGCCCACTTTGTAATGGGTTGCTTGTTTCTTGTAAATTTAAGTTCCTTATAAACTATGGATATTAGACATTTGTCAGATGCATATTTTGCAAAAATTTTCTCCCATTCTCTAGGTTGTCTGTTTACTCTGATGTTAGTGTTTTTTTTGTTTGTTTGTTTGTTTTTTGTTTTTTGTGCAGAAGCTCTTTAGTTTAATTAAATATTATTGTCAATTTTTGTTTTTGTTGCAATTGCTTTTGGCATCTTTGTCATGAAGTCTTTGCCAGGTCCTATGTTCAGAATGGTACTTCTTAGATTATCTTCCAGGGTTATTATAGTTTTTAGCTTTAGATTTAAATTTTTAATCCTTCTTCTGTTAATTTTTGTATATCATATAAGAAGGGGTTCTGTTTTAATCTTCTGCATATGGCTAGCTGGTTATCTCAGCACCATTTACTGAATAGGGCGTTCTTTCTCCATTGCTTTTTTTGTCAGTTCTGTTGAAGATCAGATGGTTGTAAGGATGCAGCATTACTTCTGGGCTCTCTATTCTGTTTCATTGGTTTATGTGTCTGTTTTTATACCAGTATCATGCTGTTCGGGTTGCTGTAGCCTTGAAGTATCATTTGAAGTCCAGTAATGTGATGCCTCCAGCTTTGCTCTTTTTGCTTAGTATTACCTTGGCTATTTGGGCTCCTTTTTGGTTCCAAATGAACTTTAAAATAGTTTTTTTCTAATTCTGTAAGAATCCTAGTGGTAGTTTGATAGGAATAACATTGAGTCTGTAAATCGTTTTGGGCAGTATGGCCATTTTGACAATATTGATTATTTGTATCTATGAGCACAAAATGTTTTTACATTTGTTTGTGTCATCTATGATTTCTTTGTGCAGTGTTTTGTAATTCTCATTGTAGAGGTCTTTCGCCTCCTTGGCTAGCTGTATTCCTAGGTATTTTATTCTTCTGTGGCTATTGTGAATGGGATTGCATCTTGATTTGTCTCTTGGCTTGGATGTTGTTGGGGTATAGGAATGCTACTAATTTTTGTACTCTGATTCTGTATCCTGAAACGTTGCTGAAGTTGTGTATCAGATCAAGTAGCTTTTGGGCAGAGACTGCAAGGTGTTCCAGGTATACAATCATATTTTCTGCACACAGGGATAGTTTGACTTCTTCTCTTCATATTTGTATGCCTTTTATTTCTTTCTTTTGCCTGATTCTTCTGGCTAGGACTTACAGTAATATGTTGTATAGAAACGGTGAGAGAGGGCATCTTTGTTTTGTTCTGGTTTTCAGAGGGAATACTTCCAGCTTTTGCCCATTCAGTATGTTGCTGGCTGTGGGTTTTTCATAGTTAGCTCTTCTTATTTTGAAGTACATTCCTTCAATACCTAGTTTGTTGACAGTTTTTATCATAAAGGGATGTTGAATTTTATTGGAAGATTTTTCTGCATCTGTTGAGATGATCATATGATTTTTGTTTTTAATATTTCCCACAATTCTGGATGCTGGAAAACCCAAAATATGTTGCCAGCAGGTTTGATTTTCTGGGGAGGGCTACATCCTCTGAAGAGGAGAAATATCATGTCCTCATATGGCAGGAAGGTGGAAGGGCAAGGAAACTAAAAATGCATGTAGCCCTTTTTTTTTAAAAAAGCACCTTAATCCCACTCATGAGGGCCAAGCACTCAAGGCCTAATCACAGCCTAAGAGCTGCATCTCCCGATACTATCACATCAGCAACAACTGAAATTTGGTGGGGAAACATTTAATTCATAGCACTCAGCCAAGCACAATATTTACATAGTCAGAACCATACAAGTTATGAATGCAATTTTATCCAATAGAATAAAGAAGTTTGTGCAGTAGCATACACTTTATATCCAGATATTTAATCTGGGTATATCCTAGACATTGAGTGGTTTAATTATTTAAACCAGAAATTTTGATATAATTAAACTTGTAAGATCATGATTGAAAGATGATGGGTGTGTTTGCAAAAAAAAATATAAATCCTTGTGTTCTGTAAGAACTCAAAAGAAAATGTAACAACAAAGAAATAAATAATATATTTTTTAAGAAAAGGTAAGAGAGTTAAAAAGTGCCATTCCAAAAATGATAATTCAAGTAACAAAAGGGGATTGCTACTTCTTTTTAAAAATGTTTTGGTCTTTAAAAAATACATAATGTAGTGCTTGCATAATTTAAAAAACTGTTTAAAGAAAAACGGAATTGATCTATCAATCAAATAAGACAATTCCGACTTTCCCTGGACCACGCTGAATTTGGCCAACTCACCCCCAATAACCTTAAAAAAAGAGTTAAATGATATCTACATTAATTAAAAGTATCCAGTGCATAGTAAATCTTCACAAAAACACAGCTAATCTACTCATTATAATAAACAAGGGATAAAATTTGGTTAATATGATTTAGTTTGATTATAAGAATAAATTAGCTTATAAATATTCTGGTTTCGTAAAATAATTTCTAGAGTTCAAGAAACGCAATAATTCTTCTGCCAGCTTCAATAAAATGGTGACTAGACTAACTGTAGACACACCTCCCCCACATTCTCAGTCATCAGTTTTCTAACCATCCATCACTTAATGGGCTGCTGAGAACCCTGCAGGAGTTCAGAAAACAATTGCCAACTAACTGTCTTCCTAGGATGAGCTACAGCACCACTAGAGAGAAGGAAGTAAAATTGATTTATAAGAGGCCAACATTTACAAAACACAATTCCATTGGGTTAGTTACAACTATTTAATTTCCCAAATAAAAATAAAGGGCTTAATAAGTAACAAATTACCCTTTCAAAAGAGCAAAACAAAACAAAACAAAAACAAACAACAACGTTATTAGATGACATTGCAATTTTGCTTTATTTTATACCTTTAAAGAATCTGTTTTCCTAAGGTGCTATATTCTGCTTCAGAAATATGTTTCTTCTCTGATGGAATGTATTCTTCCATGAATTAAAGCAATTTTCTTCTGGAACTGGTTGATACCAAAGATATTTATGACTCATCAAAACATGATAGCTTGTGACTCTTGCTCATAGAAACCCATATGTCTGAGAGACATGCTTTTCCAAATATGGACACAACTCTTTTTTTCTTCTGTTACTGATGAGCCTCACTGTTCATCCCAGAGATCAAAGGCTGTGGGTGGCCTTTCTTTAACTCAGGTTTCTAGGAAAAGGGACCAGGAGGGGTGTTTGCATCCCCACCTATGATAAATGAAGCCTGCAATTGAGAATCAATTTTTAATCATTTAAAATGTATTAAAGACTTACTATGTCTAGGTATTGGTAGAGATGAGAATAAAATGGCATAGTCTGTGACCTAATGGAGGTACAAGCACATAAACATATAATTGCATACCTCTGTGAGAAGGGCTATGATAAAGGGAAGCAAAAATTATAATGAAACGTCCAAGATGACAGTCTAAACAGGCCTGATAGCCTCTCTGAGAAAGGAGGAAGAAAGAGCAAGTGGGAGCTCCCTTGAGAAATGTCTAGACCAAATAAGGCCTGTGGGAAGCACATTGAATATTTACTTACTCTTTCCAAGTAAAACCTATCAAATAAATACTATTACTTTTATTCCCATTTTTAAAAGGTGCAAACAGGCATTTAGAGTGAAATGACTTATCCACAATGGTTACTTCCAAAGCATTAAAGTGCTTTTAGGAAAACAGACATAAAATATCTCACAGCAATCCCCAAGAAAAAGTTCTCACACAAATCCTTTTTGCTGTGAAAACAAATCCTCTTGCTGTGACCTGAGTTGTTTCTGAAAAGAAATAGAAAATATTTAATTTGGGACAATACTTAAATTAATGGGAATTAAAATATAAATTCTTGTCTGGTTTTAATGAAGACTTATTGCTATTTACTTAGTGATTGGTTTAAATGCTTGGAAATATATATGTATGGATACATATAGCTTCCACTCTTGAAAACATCACAGGCTATTGGCGGTAGAGTCTGGAACAACCATCACGTTTTGTCAGTTTTACCTCCATTCCCTTCATTCTATTTCCAATCCAGCAATCATCATTTTTTATCTACACTTTTCTTACAGCTTCCTTTCCCATCTTACTTTCAACCTGTTTAGTGTAGCTAGAATGATCTTTTGAAATTCTTTGTTTGCATAGGTGAGTTTTAAGATGGAAAAATAGATGTATCTGTAGTTCCTTCCTCTCTCCAATATCAACAGAATTCAGTGAAAACAAAGAGGAGAAACATAAACCTTATGCTTCTGTCTCTCATTTTTACATTCCCTTTATGTACACATATACACATACTATTCCATATTAGAAGGTATTAGACTATGAGTTGGTGAGTTCTCCTACTACTCCTAGGACTTTTCTCCCACCACCACTAATTTTTTTACAAAACCGATAAAGAAAAAAACCAGTTATTTAATGAAGATTATAATACAAGGGGAGACAGCATAGAATTTAGACTAATACCTACAAAAAGAAAAGGTAAAACAAAACTTATAAAGGGAAGGCAATTGAAGAATACTGTTTGGGTGAGGGAGAAGGGACAAGATGGAGAAAGGTGAACAAGAAGGCACAATCCATGTTGCTTCTGGGTTCTTCATCACCAACTTACCCGCGCAGGGGAAAACGCAGATCAACTGAGCAGGCGCCGCCAGACGTCAATCCGAAGAGATGGAAACTTACCCGGCGATGCCTATGGAGACGCCCCTATCATGCCCTTACCCCGCCTACTGCCCTCCCCCTTCCAGTACCAATGCATAAAAGTCTGCTGCTGGGGGAGCCGGGGGATCCGGGGTGACTTCTTCCGCCCCCGCATTCGTGGACCGGAGAACTTCAGGGGAGAGCGCCGGGGCAACTTCCCTGGCCCCCACACCTGAGGACCAGAGAACCTCCCCAGAGAGTGTATGCATATTTGCAATAAAAGACTGCCACTTTCTTATGTACTTTGGCCTCATGTTTAATTACTTAGCTCTCCTAAATTAAGTTACATTAAATTAAATTAAGACTACCTTTGAAAATATTGTCAGATGAAATTATATTTGTTACCAGTTATTTGGCTGAATTTATAGAATATGAACAATTGTTTTAATGATTTAAGGGATCAAAAATATTTGAAGACACAAGGAACAACAAAAATATAAACAAGCAAGCAGATAACAAGGCAGCAAGCAAGATCAGTAATGAAATAAAAGTGAAAAATATAACAGTCGTTTAAACCTGCATTAAAAGCACCATCTTTATTGGTGGAAATAAGGTCAGAGCTAGGTAGGATTAAGGAAATTGACCTAAAGAAATACAAAACAGTTTAAAAGCATTAGAAAAGAAAATGTTTATGAAAGACAAAGGAGATAAAATATACATATAATTGGTGTCACTGTGAATACAATCAGGAAAAATGAAAGAAAATTAAAACAAATCAAATATTTGAGTATGTCTCCTCTTTTGTATAAAATGTCAAAATATTTCCAATTCTTGGCCAGGCACGGTGGCTCACACCTGTAATCCCAGTACTTTGGGAGGCTGAGGTGAGCAGATCACCTGAGGTCAGGAGTTCGAGACCAGCCTGGCCAATATGGTGAAACCCGGTCTCTACTAAAACATACAAAAATTAGTGAGGTGTAATGGCACATGCCTTTAGTCCCAGCTACTTGGGAGGTTAAGGTGGGAGAATTGCTTGAACCTGGAAGGCAGAGGTTGCAGTGAGCTGAGATCATGCCACTGCACTCCAGCCTGGGTGCCTGGGTGACAGAGTAAGACTCTGTTTCAAAAAAAAAAAAAATATTGCCAACTTTTGACAAAAGTGCCCAAAGCCTTTCTGTATTGACAAATTTCTTCATGGTATGCTCCTGTGTACTTTCCAATGGAGACTTTCTTCTTTTTGCTTCTTTCCTTCCATCTCCACTTACTCTCCTTACTGCCTTTGCATATGATGCTGTTGCATTTACCAGAAATGTTCCCATACTTTTAGCAGTTCCATGAACATTATCTGTGGTGGGGAACTTTCTATCTTTTGAGGAAATCTAATTTGTTTTCAGAGTACTCCAAGTTATTGATTTAATAAATAAGTATTATTTTCCCCCACGTGAAAGGAAGGACACTGCAGAAAATTTGAGGGTTTCATGTGTCTTTGGAGATACAGTTCAGCCTTGGTAAAGCACACATTTTGATGTATTAAACAAAAGAGTGATATAATCAAATGTTTGATTTATTTTATTTTTATGTTTTATTTATCTAGATCACATTTTTGGTGACACCAATTGTATTTATGTTTTATTTCCTTTATCTCTCATAAACATTTTCTTTTCTATTTTTTTAACTGCTTTTCATTTCTTTCAGTCAATTTTCTCAAGTCTGCCTTGCTCTGACATTATTTTAGATACCCCAAACAAGTTGCTGACTAAGTGAAAAAAAATCATGATTTAAGAAAATAAATGAAGTGATAGTAAGTAGCCAGGCAGAATGGGGAAAGAGTGGGAAAGAATTTTGGCTTTAAAAGAAAGGCATGTGAAAAGTCAAGAGAGTCCTGGGAATCTTCCAGGTACTGCAGGGAATTCAATCTCACTGGGGAGTTTAGATGTCTAAGGAATGAGTGTGGTAGACATTGCTGGAGAATTAAGGGCCCACTAATGTAAGTCCTCATAATTCAAATATATGGATTCATGACACTGAGTGTGATGGAAAGTCACTAAGTATTCTAAGAAGAAAATGCCATGATCATGTTTGTTTCACAGCTCCTCTGCCTTCAAATGAAAGCAGCTCTATTGCCTTTTTGAAGGACTTCTATTAGTCAAAAGATGGGAAGGTTCCTCATATCTCATGTGGAGCTTTTACAATAAGGACAATCTCTTTCATCTGTTTCACAATTCCAAGTTAACCGAGAGTCATTGCCCATTTTGCTTTGATTTCAAATGACAAATATTTTCTCATATGCATTGCATGAAGTTAATTAAGATTATGTGTGACTATACCATTGATAGATTGCTACACTTCAAAGCCAAACTCATAATTTTGAGAATACAAAACCACTTGGTTACAGCTTACTTACCCTCACACTTGAAAAAAAGAAAGTCTTCTCTTGAGTGCTACCAGGAAAGGTTGATCCATGGAGCCAGTGCTCAACTTGGGTTGCATCTGTTGCATCTCATCCTTGTATGTTGCTGCTTAAATGAAGGCTGGGAGGCTCCATAACTTTTTGCTTATCCTTGGCAGAGAATCCACACTGGTCTTAGCTGAAACAGTAAGCACTATTTTCCTGGAAGCAATTTAAAATAGACTTGGTATGTTTAAACCCCATCATTTCTGTGATATAGATGACGAATTTCTTGAGGTTAAGAGCATCAATTAACTAATCACAGACTATACCACTTATTAGCTTTATGACTTTGGGCAAGTTATTTAACCTCTCTGAGCCTCAGTTTCTCCATCTGTAAAACAGGAATAATAATAACACTATTTTCATAGGGCTGTTGGGAGTACTAAATGAGAAAACAGTTGTAAAAATACTCAAGATAATTTTTGACCCATGTTTCAGAGCTCAGTAAAAGGTAACCATTATTATTTAAAATACTATTGTTATTTTCAACCTTTTATCAATGTATAACTCAGCATCTTGCACTTAGGGAACACTTTTGTGGAATTTAATTTTCTAGCTCCTAATAAAGCAGAATATATATTTTATCTCAATCGGTAAAGACAATACAAAATAGACCACATTTATAATAATAAATGACTAGCTAAAATAATTTTTTTACACTTTAGTTTTTTAAGTTTTATGTATTTTCAGAGTCAAGGGAAGATTTCCCATATGCATACATTGTATAGTGATAAAAAGTGGGCTTTTAGTGTACTCATCACCCAAATGCTAAACACTGTATTCAGTAGACAATTTTTCATCCCTCAGCCCTCTTCAGACCCTCCCATCTTTTGTAGCCTCCACTGTCTATCATTCCACTCTGTGTGTTCATAAAATAATTTTTGACAAGCCTATAGATAAATAATTGATTTTAAAATATATAAACATAATATTGGGTACAGATATTGGGGAACATACAATCACAGTCCTTAGGTGAGGTTCTAGAGCTTCCATACATGTTTTTCTGTGAAATATTAATTTAGTATTTCTCAAAAAGATAAATTCTAAGGTCAAATAGTTTCTTTTAGACTGATAGTTTTCTTTAAAAGGACTTATCAAGGTTCTGAACATCCTGAAATGCAATGTGACTTCCTAAGAGGGGGCTATATCATTTCCCAAACTTTTTTGCCGGGAAATGTTTTGGTTTTTGCTTCATGTTCATTAACATCTCTTACAATAGGTGTTTTGAGGAATCGCATTGGGAATTACTACACTAGAAAATATAAAGAATTGTGCATATTACTATTATTTTTTTTCATTTAAGTCTTCTTAAATTTTATTTCATTTGCATTTTATAACTTTTACAATACAGATATGATACATATTTTATTGGACTTATACATAAGTATTTAATTTTTTTATTATTATACTTTAAGTTCTAGGGTACATGTGCACAATCTGCAGGTTTGTTATATATGTATACATGTGCCATGTTGGTGTGCTGCACCCATTAGCTCGTCATTTACATTAGGTATATCTCCTAATGCTATCCTTCCTGCCCCCATCCCCACAATAGGACCCGGTGTGTGATGCTCCCCTTCCTGTGTCCAAGTGATATCATTGTTCAATTCCTACCTGTGAGTGAGAACATGTGGTATTTGGTTTTCTGTTCTTCCGATAGTTTGCTGAGAATGATGGTTTCCAGCTGCATCCATGTCCCCACAAAGGACACGAACTCATCCTTTTTTATGGCTGCATAGTATTCCATGGTGTATATGTGCCACATTTTCTTAATCCAGTCTGTCACTGATAGGCATTTGGGTTGATTCCAAGTCTTTGCTGTTGTGAAGAGTGCTGCAATAAACATACGTGTGCATGTGTCTTTATAGCAGCATGACTTATAATCCTTTGGGTATATCCCCAGTAATGGGATGGCTGGGTCATATGGTATATCTAGTTCTAGATCCTTGAGGAATCACCACATTGTTTTCCACAATGGTTGAACTAGTTTACAGTCTCACCAACAGTGTAAAAGTGTTCCTATTTCTCCACATCTTCTCCAGCACCTGTTGGTTCCTGATTTTTTAATGATTGCCATTCTAACTGGTGTGAAATGGTATCACATTGTGGTTTTGATTTGCATTTCTCTGATGGCCAGTGATGATGAGCATTTTTTCATGTGTCTGTTGGCTGCATGAATGTCTTCTTTTGAGAAGTGTCTGTTCATATCCTTCGCCCACTTTTTGATGGGATTGTTTGTTTTTTTCTTGTAAATTTGAATGAGTTCTTTATAGGTTCTGGGTATTAGCCCTTTGTCAGATGAGTAGACTGCAAAAATTTTCTCCCATTCTATATGTTGCCTGTTCACTCTGATGGTAGTTTCTTTTGCTGTGCAGAAGCTCTTTAGTTTAATTAGACCCCATTTGTCAATTTTTGCTTTTGTTGCTGTTGCTTTTGGTGTTTTAGACATGAAGTCCTTGCCCATGCCTATGTCCTGAATGGTATTACATAGGTTTTCTTCTAGGGTTTTTATGGTTTTAGGACTAACATTTAAGTCTCTAATCCATTTTGAATTAATTTTCATATAAGGAGTAAGGAAAGGATCCAGTTTCAGCTTTCTACTTACGGCTAGCCAATTTTCCCAGCACCATTTATTAAATAAGGAATCCTTTCCGCATTTCTTGTTTTTATCAGGTTTGTCAAAGATCAGATGGCTGTAGATGTATGGTATTATTTCTGAGGGCTCTGCTCTGTTCCATTGGTCTATATCTCTGTTTTGGTACCAGTACCATGCTGTTTTGGTTATGTAGCCTTGTAGTATAGTTTGAAGTCAGGTAGCGTGATGCCTCCAGCTTTGTTCTTTTGGCTTAGGATTGTCTTGGCAATGCAGGGTCTTTTGTGGTTCCATATGAACTTTAAAGCAGTTTTTCCAAATCTGTGAAGAAAGTAATTGGTAGCTTAATGGGGATGGCATTGAATCTATAAATTACCTTGGGCAGTATGGCCATTTTCACGATATTGATTCTTCCTATCCATGAGCATGGTATCTTCTTCCATTTGTTTGTGTCCTCTTTTATTTCACTGAGTGGTGGTTTGTAGTTCTCCTTGAAAACGTCCTTCACATCCCTTGTAAGTTGGATTCCTAGGTATTTTATTCTCTTTGAAGTTATTGTGAATGGGAGTTCATTCATGATTTGGCTCTCTGTTTGTCTGTTACTGGTGTATAAGAATGCTTGTGATTTTTGCACATTAATTTTGTATCCTGAGACTTTGCTGAAGTTTCTTATCAGCTTAAGGAGATTTTGGGCTGAGTTGATGGGGTTTTCTAAATATACAATCACGTCATCTGCAAACAGGGACAATTTGACTTCTTCTTTTCCTAACTGAATACTCTTTATTTCTTTCTCTTGCCTGATTGCCCTAGCCAGAACTTCCAACACTATGTTGAATAGGAGTGATGAGAGAGGGCATCCCTGTCTTGTGCCAGTTTTCAAAGGGAATTTTTCTAGTTTTTGCCCATTCAGTATGATATTGGCTGTGGGTTTGTCATAAATAGCTCTTATTATTTTGAGATATGTTCCATCAATACCGAATGTATTAGGCGTTTTTAGCATGAAGGGCTGTTGAATTTTGTCAAAGACCTTTTGTGCATCTATTGAGATAATCATGTGGTTTTTGTCTTTGGTTCTGTTTAGACGTTGGATTATGTTTATTGATTTGCATGTGTTGAATCAGCCTTGCATCCCAGGGATGAAGCCCACTTGATCATGGTGGATAAGCTTTTTAATGTGATGGTGGATTCTGTTTGCCAGTATTTTATTGAGGATTTTTGCATCGATGTTCATCAGAGACATTGGTCTAAAATTCTCTTTTTTTGTTGTATCTCTGTCAGAGTTTGGTATCAGGATGATGTTGGCCTTGTAAAATGATGATGTTGGCCTTGTAAAATGAGTTGGTCTCTTTTTCTATTGATTGGAATAGTTTCAGAAGGAATGGTACCAACTTCTCCTTGTACCTCTGGTAGAATTTGGCTGTGAATCCGTCTGGTCCTGGACTTTTTTTGATTGGTAGCCTATTAATTATTGTCTCAATTTCAGAGCCTGCTATTGGTCTATTCAGGGATTTAACTTCTTCCTGGTTTAATCTTGGGAGAGTGTTAAGTGTCCAGGAAATTATCCATTTCTTCTAGATTTTCTAGTTTATTTGTGTAGAGGTATTTATAGTACTCTGTAATGGTACTTTGTATTTCTGTGGGGTCGGTGGTGATATCTCCTTTATCATTTTTTATTGCCACTATTTAATTCTTCTCTCTTTTCTTCTTTATTAGTCTTGCTAGTGGTCTATCAATTTTGTTGATCTTTTCAAAAGACCAGCTCCTGGATTCATTGACTTTTTGGAGGTTTTTTTGTGTCTCTGTCTCCTTCAGTTCTGCTCTGATCTTAGTTATTTTTTGTCTTCTGCTAGCTTTTGAATGTGTTTGCTCTTGCTTCTCTAGTTCTTTTAATTGTGATGTTAGGGTGTCAATTTTAGATCTTACCTGTTTTCTCTTGTGGGCATTTAGTGCTATAAATTTCCCTCTACACACTGCTTTAAATGTGTCCCAGAGATTCTGGTATGTTTTATCTTTGTTCTCATTGGTTTCAAAGAACATCTTTATTTCTGCCTTCATTTTGTTATGTACCCAGTAGTCATTCAGGAGCAGGTTATTCAGTTTCCATGTAGTTGAGTGGTTTTGATTGAGTTTCTTAGTCCTGAGTTCTAGTTTGATTGCACTGTGGTCTGAGAGACAGTTTGTTATAATTTCTGTTCTTGTACATTTGCTGAGGAGTGCTTTACTTCCAACTATGTGGTCAATTTTGGAATAAGTGTGATGTGGTGCTGAGAAGAATGTATATTCTGTTGATTTGGGGTGGAGAGCTCTGTAGATGTCTATTAGGTCCACTTGGTGCAGAGCTGAGTTCAATTTCTGGATACCCTTGTTAACTTTCTGTATCGTTGATCTGTCTAATGTTGACAGTGGGGTGTTAAAGTCTCCCATTACTACTGTATGGGAGTCTAAGTCTCTTTGTAAGTCTCCAAGGACTTGTTTTATGAATCTGGGTGCTCCTGTATTGGGTGCACATATATTTAGGATAGTTAGCTCTTCCTGATGAATTGATCCCTTTACCATTATATAATGGCCTTCTTTGTCTCATTGATCTTTGATGGTTTAAAGTCTGTTTTATCAGAGACTAGGATTGCAACCCCTGCTTTTTTTTTGTTTTCCATTTGCTTGGTAGATCTTCCTCCATCCCTTTATTTTGAGCCTATGTGTGTCTCTGCATGTGAGATGGGTCTCCTGAATACAGCAAACTGATGGGTCTTGACTCTTTATCCAATTTGCGAGTCTGTGTCTTTTAATTAGAGCATTTAGTCCATTTACATGTAAGGTTAATATTGTTATGTGTGAACTTGATCCTGTCATTATCATATTAGCTGGTTATTTTGCTTGCTAGTTGATGCAGTTTCTTCCTAGCATTGATGGACTTTACATTTTGACATGTTTTTGCAATGGCTGGTACCTGTTGTTCCTTTCCATGTTTAGTGCTTCCTTCAGGATCTCTTGTAGGGAAGGGCTGGTGGTGACAAAATCTCTAAGCATTTGCTTATCTGTTAAGGATTTTATTTCTCCTTCTCTTATGAAACTTAGTTTGGCTGGATATGAAATTCTGGGTTGAAAATTCTTTTCTTTAAGAATGTTGAATATTGGTCCCCACTCTCTTCTGGCTTGGAGAGTTTCTGCCGAGAGATCTGCTGTTAGTCTGATGGGCTTCCCTTTGTGTATAACCCGACCTTTCTCTCTGGCTGCCCTTAAGATTTTTTCTTTCATTTCAACTTTGGTGAATCTGACAATTATGTGTCTTGGAGTTGCTCTTCTCGAGGAGTATCTTTGTGGCGCTCTCTGTATTTCCTGAATTTGAATGTTGGCCTGCCTTACTAGGTTGGGGAAGTTCTCCTGGATGATATCCTGCAGAGTGTTTTCCAACTTGGTTCCATTTTCCCAGTCACTTTCAGGCACACCAATCAGACGTAGATTTGGTCTTTTCACATAATCCCATATTTCTTGAAGGCTTTGTTCATTTCTTTTTACTCTTTTTTCTCTACACTTCTCTTCTCGCTTCATTTCATTCATTTGATCTTCAATCGCTGATACTCTTTCTTCCAGTTGATTGAGTTGGTTATTGAAGCTTGTGCATTTTTCATGTAGTTCTCGTGTTATAGTTTTCATCTCTATCAGTTCTTTTAAGATCTTCTCTGCATTGATTATTCTAGTTATCCATTCATCCATTCTTTTTTCAAGGTTTTTAGTTTCTTTGCGCTGGTTATGTAGTTCCTCCTTCAGCTCTGAGAAGTTTGATGGACTGAAGCCTTCTCCATCCAGCTTTGTTCCGTTGCTCGCAATGAGCTGCGTTCCTTTGGAGGGGGAGATGCGCTCTGATTTTTTGAATTTCCAGCTTTTCTGCACTGCTTTTTCCCCATCTTTGTGGTTTTATCTGCCTTTGGTCTTTGATGATGGTGATGTACTGATGGGGTTTTGGTGTGGGTGCCCTTTCTGTTTGTTAGTTTTCCTTCTAACCGTCAGGACCCTCAGCTGTAGGTCTGTTGGAGTTTGCTTGAGGTCCACTCCAGACCCTGTTTGCCTGGGTATCAGCAGCGGAGGCTACAGAAGATAGAATATTGCTGAACGGTGAGTGTTCCTGTCTGATTCTTTCTCTGGAAGCTTTGTCTCAGGGTGTACCCTGCCATGTGTGGTGTGAGGTGTTGGTCTGCTCCTGGGGGGGATGTCTCCCAGTTAGGCTACTCAGGGGTCAGGGACCTACTTCAGCAGGCAGTCTGTCCATTCTCTGATCTCAAGCTCCGTGCTGGGGGATCCAGTACTCTCTTCAAAGCTGTCAGATGGGGCATTTACCTCTGCCGAGGTTTCTGCTGCTTTTTTGTGCCTATTATTTTTATGAGCAGCTATTGTTAACTTCTGCTAAGTTAAGAAGCCATAGAGGATACCTAAGAGAAGGAAGAATTTCTTTCCTTTCTCTGATGAAAAAAATGAATGTATCAGAACAGAAGCCAGTGAGAGTAATAACTTGAGTCATGGTGGTTATTTGAACTTGGAAGTTGTGATGATTGGTTTTGGGTGTAAACC
This sequence comes from Macaca mulatta, assembly GCF_049350105.2. Classification (NCBI taxonomy): domain Eukaryota; kingdom Metazoa; phylum Chordata; class Mammalia; order Primates; family Cercopithecidae; genus Macaca; species Macaca mulatta. The sequence continues at coordinate 42,314,179 of NC_133420.1, forward strand.
GGACTGGATTAAAGAATATCCAGGTAGCTGGTAAATAATTAATTATTCTCAATGCTTCACTAGGCACTGCGCTGGTCCCTTTTCAGCTAAAAGGGAAACCCAGGTATTTTGGCATTTGATTAGAATAATTGTGTTGCCTTAGGTGTTTCTGTGAAGGTGTTTTTGGAGATGACTGATGTTTGAGTTGGCAGACTGAGTGGGAATGAGCTGCCTTCCATGTGAGCAGTCAGATAAGTCAATCAGTCAGAGGCTTGAATGGAAAAAATGGTGAAGAAAGGGTGACATGTTGCTTTCTTTTCCTGCTGTTGGACATCAGAACTCCAGGTTATTTGGTCTTTGGACCCCAGAACTCACATAAGTGGCCCCCTAGGCTCTCAGGCCTTCAGTCTTACACAGAGAGTCACCCCACCAGTATCCTTGGTTCTATGGCTTTCAGGTTTGGACTGAGTGACACTACCAGCTTCCCTGTTTTGAGGCATCTGGATTTGGACTGAGCCATACTCGAGTTCCTTCCTTGGTTCTCTGGCTTGCAGACAGCCTATTGTAGGACTTATCAGTCTTCATAGTGGAGTGAGCTAATTTCATTCATAAATTCCTTTTCCTTTCTCTCTCTTCCTGTCTGTATGTACATGTATCTGTCTGTCTGTCTATCCATCTATCTATCTATCTATCTATCTATCTATCTATCTATCTATCTATCTATTCTATCAGTTGTTTCTCTCTGAAGAACTCTTACTAAGAGAGGAGTCAAATGTCAATGCTTTGCCTGATGCTTAGAAATTGCTTCTTACATGAGGTCTTTATTTCTATAACCATCTCCATAAGATTATGGTGCATTGTATCATTCATGTTGTTAACACTGATTAAGAGATGGTTATGAACCAGCTTTGAACTTACCCAGGACTTTTAGGAATCTGTCAATGCTCCTTAAAGTATAGGATGCTACACAGACTAGAAAGACAACATTTGTAAAATTTAATTCTGAATAATTCTTGTATTCCAGCTATTCTTATTGTCTTAGTTGAACCACATATAAGCTCTCCTCTAGCCAGATCCTCTTTTTGGCTATTCCCTCATTCTTAAATTTGCTGAATAATTTTCTAGGATCAGCTTAGCACCCTTCCCTTTGGAGAAACACAGAAGGGCAGCTTCTCTCACCTTAGCTAAATTTCATGACCTCTTGGATATACCTAGGTTCAGCTCTACCAAAATTTCTGTGTCCTAGGCCCTTAGTTCTCTATTGGTGAATACGAAGGTATCCAATCAGATTAATGTGCTTATACATATTCTTTGAGCAACCACATAAATAGGATTCCAGACCAAATACAACTCACTCACACTTGTACTTGCCATACTTTAGGTCAATATTTTAAAATATTATTAAAACTCGGTGTTTACCAAAAATTTTCCAAAATATCAGTGTTTACTGCCAACAGTCTTTACTGTCTACTTAAAAATTATCAACCTAAATGGTCATCAATGGTAGATGGGATAAAGGAAATGTAATGTATACACACCTTGGAATATTATGCAGCCATAAAAAAGAACAAGATCATGTCTTTTGCAGGAACATGGATAGGGCTGGAGGCTATTATCCTTAGCAACCTAATGCAGGAACAGAAAATTGAATACTACATGTTCTCACTTGTAAGTGGGAGCTAGATGATGAAAACACATAGAGGGGAATATCAGACACTGGGGCCTATCAGAGGGTGGGACGAGGGAGAGGATCATAAAAAATAACAGGTACTAGGCTGCTTAATACCTTAGTGATGAAATAATCTGTACATCAAACACCCAAGTCATGAGTTTACCTATACAATGAACCTGCACATGTACTCCTGAACTTAAAATAAAAGTTGAAAAAACAGTTGCACCAACCCTCCAATTCTGCAATTTTTAAAAAGTTTGGAGACAGAGTCTCACTCTGTTGCCCAGGCTGGAGTGCAGTGGCATGGTCTCAGCTCACTGCAACCTCCGCCTCCTTGGTTCAAGCAATTCTCATTCCTCAGCCTTCAGGGCAGCTGGGACTATAGGTGCCCGTCACCATGCCCAGCTAATTTTTTTATTTTTTTAGTAGAGATGGGGTTTTACCATGTTGGCCAGGCTGGTCTCAAACTCCTGACCTCAGATAATCTCGGCCTCCTAAAGTGCTGGGATTACAGGCGTGAGCCACTGTGCCTGGCCAGTTCAGCATATCTTTAAGAGAAGTATTTAATCCCCAGGAAATAACAAAGATTATTAAAGATTTTACATGATACCCTCTGGGGTCTCATTCATTAATTTAGCACATATTTATTGCATGTCTACAATATACCTAACACTGAAATAGGGATACAATGATTAAAAAAAAATAAAAAATGCATAAGCCTGGTCTTTAGTTTCACGAGAGCTTACAATTTAATGGAGGAGAGCAAATTAAACAGGCAATTACAATATAGCATGTTGAGTGCTAAAATAGATGTTAAGACAGGTCCTTGCAAGAGGGTGTGGTTGGGTGTTCCAGGTTTTTCAGTGAGTGAAAGAAGAGTATTTGGGCAAAGTTTTTCAGAGTAGGTAACTTCTAATCTGATATATGAAGAACGAGAAGTTAGCCTAGCAAGTTCGGCCAAGCAAGAGGGACAGGACTAGAGATGAGGATGAAGGGGAAGGGGAGCCCACTGACGGAGAGAGAGGGGGCTTAAAGGATATTGCAGTAAGTGTGAAAATAATGTATGAAAATATCAAGGGCAAAATTTGGTTTGGGAAGCATGGGGGGTGGGGCGGAAGAAGAGAAAACAAAGCTGGAGAGCAATGTGAAGGTCACAGCAAAAAGAAAGCTTGGTGCAATTGTGAAATAGAAGAGAGAACTTGAAATGTTCCCAACAAATAGGATGACAGATATCCAAAAGACTCTGACTTCATCATTGTACATTCTATGCATGGAACAAAATATGCGTGTACCCAATATAAATGTACAAATGTCTTGTATCAATAAAAAAAAAGAAAAAGAAAAAGAAAGCTTGATGCAATCGCAAGGTCCTTACTATGAGTATTCTAAAGACCTGTTAGAGTATTTCAAAGCAGAAAATCAATGTGAATGGGTTTGCATTTTAAAAATTCCCTCAAACCTCTCAAAATGAAAGGTGAATATCCAGTTTTCAAAAGAATGATAACAAACCAAGGAAGATGTGTAAGAGGTTCTCTCCCGAGTCTCAGGTTTTCTGAGAGCTACTCGGTTTTCATCCTCTGGGCAGCTTTTAGTCAGTCCCTTTTGAGTGATCACAACCTTGGCTTGTGCAGCTGGGTTTGTAGCATGGAAGAGATAGAGTCAGACGCCAACGATATATCTCTGTATGTTTCTCCCTTGTAGAAATCAAAACCCTTAAATCACTAGACATGCTGAAGAAGAGAATGTTGGGACTACATTATTTCATGGACAGAGGAAACATGAACTTTTTACTTGGGTAGTGGCATAACCAGGCTCTCTTGGTCTAGAAGGGACGTCATTGAGCAAGAAAGGTGGACACCTGTCTGAATTGAGTGATTGATCCACACAGGAGTCCCGTGGCTGGAAAACAAATGCCCTGGATATTAGCTGGCTCTTATCCAAAATTTCTAAAGCCCATTCCTATCCAAGGGAAGCCACATTTCTCCCCAAGTACAGCAATTTCCAATTACTTTAAGAGGAGGAAGAAATAGAGGAAATTTCACAAAATGACAGCCAGGACTCTCTGGGAGGCTTGTCCTGAATGCTCCTCACCTCTGAGCTCCTTGTGTACTGCCCACCCACAGACTCCCTTATGAAGTTCAGCCAGCAAAGCCCCCAGCCCCCAGAGGGAAATGGCCTAATTAAAATCACACTTCGCACTGCCAAATTGGATATGCTAGTCTCAGCTCCAAGAATGTCTTGGAAAAGTATCTGGAATTGAGTGAGTCTTTCCCAGAAGGGATTTTTTTGTTGTTGTTGTAACAAATGGCAAATTCAGCAGATGGAGGCAAGAGGAATCTTGGTTTGAAATTTTCTGCTGGTCCATGGCTCACGTCTCTTGCTTTCTTTCCATGCCCCTGTTTCCTGTCATATGTTATTGGACTTCCATCTTCTCCTTTCACGTGAATCTTGCAAGGATGACAAGATGAAATAATTATCATCAAACACCACATCTGTGTAGCACAGAGATAAAGCATAAGAGAATGAGACACAGCAAAGCTTATGTTTGATTTCCGACCTTTCTTTGGAAAGCTGGGCAAGGTACTTCATTATTGAAATCACATTTTCCCTATATGTGAAATGGGGATAGTAAACGCCCCACACAAGCATAACGTGGTTGACACATTCTGAGTAGTAGAGAAATGATAACTATTATTATTATAATTACCAGATTTATTTGTGTTATCAGAGTATTATCAATAGATAATTTGAGCAAGACATTAAAATATTATCAATTATCCTTGAGTGTTTTGCCATTAGCTAACTGTTGGTCCTTAGAAGAGTAGTTTTGCCTCTATGAGCCTCAATGTTGTCTTCTATAAAAAGAGGAAGTTTGAACAGCCAATATGTAAGAACTCTTCTAGCTCTAATGCTCTACAATTCAGACTAACCAAGATTGACATTCATTGTTCACTTACCCATTTATTCAACAAATATTTCAATAAAATTCAATGTTTATTCAGTCCATACTCTGTACCATACACTATATTCAGCAATGTACATAGATTAACTCATGAAGTCCTCATAACAACACAACTTATGATTCACAAATATCTTCTGGGCCGGGCGCAGTGGCTCAAGCCTGTAATCCCAGCACTTTGGGAGGCTTAGACGGGCGGATCACGAGGTCAGGAGATTGAGACCATCCTGGCTAACACGGTGAAACCTCGTCTCTACTAAAAAATACAAAAAAACTAGCCAGGCGAGGTGGCGGGCACTGTAGTCCCAGCTACTTGGGAGGCTGAGGCAGGTGAATGGCATAAACCCAGGAGGCGGAGCTTGCAGTGAGCTGAGATCCGGCCACTGCACTCCAGCCTGGTCGACAGAGCGAGACTCTGTCTCAAAAAAAAAAAAAAAAAAATCTGTTCCAAAGTTTGCTGAAAGTCTTATTCTCCTCTATTCAATCTATGCTCTTTAGCATAAAGATAATAATTTTAAATCAAAGTTCTTAACTGCATAATAAAAGAGAAAATAATAACTAATATTTATTAAATGAGGTGCCTTTTATGTGCCAGACACTGTGTTCAATTATTGGCTGGCTGTGTTGGACACATCTTCTGTGCCGGACACATCTTCTGTGCCATATTGGGTTCTCTTAGTGCTAATCCCTGCGGGACCTCAAAATGCTGGTAGCACCTCAGCAATCACAGCAAATCACATCATTTTTAAAGCGTTATTCACAAGCTTGCCTCTATGGCCATAATGGTTAATTTTATGTGTTAACTTGACTGGACTAAGGGTTGCCCAGATAGCTGGTAAAACATTATTTCTGTGTGTGTCATTGAGGATGTTGTATTTGAATTTGTAGACTGAGTAAGGAAGATCATCCTCACCAATGTGGGTGGGCAGCACTAGTAGGTTGAGAACCTGATAGAACAAAAAGTTGGAGAAAGGGCGATTTTCTTCTTTTTTCTTCCACTGGAGCATCCATTTTCTCATGCCCTTGGACATCATTCATCTGGTTCTTGGGCCCTCAGACTCCAGGACTTATACTAGTGGGGTCCCCCACCTCAACTCACAGATTCCCCAGCCCTTATACTTAGATTGGGAGCTACACCACTGGGAGAACCCTACCCATTGTTCTCAGGCCATTGAACTCAGACTGAATTATATTACTAGCTTTCCTGGTTCCCCAGCTTGCAGATGGTAGGTGGTAGGATTTATTGGCTTCTATAGTCACATGAGCCAATTTCCATAATAAATATTATGCCTATATCCATATTTATGTCTACATCTATATATTTATATCTATAGCTATATCATCTATATCTATAGCTGTATCCTATTGGTTATGCTGTCATGTTCTCTATTCTATGAATCCTAACTAATACAATGGCCAAGAAGATCTGCTCGGGTCTGTCTGGCTCCATTTGGAGCTGACCAGCAGCTTCCCCAGAAGGATCAACCCCTACCCCTTGAATTTCCATGCAAAGCCAAACCCACCAACTACATGCCCTGAATTTCAGGTTTTCTTTCCAGTTTCAGATACAAATGAAATGCACAGCATGGAGTGTGGGTTGGGGTGGGAAATTAAGTTTTCTTAGCAACTTTCCAAAGGGATAGATAGAGCATTCCAGAAATATAGAGTATTAACTATGGACCACAAAAGCCAAAAGAATAAATCCTGTCACATGAAATGCTCTGGGATGTAGATTCTTTATACTACTGCCTTGAGATGGCTCATATGACCATGTGGGTCCATCTCTCATAGTACAGCTGTGTCTCTTTACAGTTCATCATGAAACAGTGAGAAGCTCAGTAATGTGTCACTTTGAATTTTTGTCCACCTTTCCATGCCTCACTTTCCTTCTCCTACATTCTTGCTACCCTGGGATTGTATCTGCCCAAATTAAGCATTAGCACCTATTTCTTGCAACAAGTTTGTTTTCTGGAGAACTGGGGCTAAGACCATACAATATTATATCTACTTCTCAAAATAACCCTATGGCAGAGGAACTATTTTTATTCTCAATTTACATGGGAGAAGAAAGGTTTAAAAATATAAAACGAATTGGTCAATATCACAAAGTAAAAGCAAAAGGAAGAATTAGTACTTCAACTAAGGGCTGTCTTATTTCCACACCAACATTCTTAAGCAGTACCCTATAGCTATGGTAAATTAATTTGTAATAAGAACATGCAATCTGTTAGTATTTATTGAATGCCTATTTTAACCATCCTGTAGTATGCATTGCTGACTTACTCTCCCACTGGACAGCTGTGGTGACGAATTTTTACTACTCAGAATCCATTCGTGGTTACCCATTGTTTTGAGAATCAAGTCTCAAATCCTCATCTACCTAGTTTTGAAGGAGTTGTACATACTGCTGATGGCCCTCAACCTCAAACTTCTTGGGGACCCTGCAGGCAATAACCAACAAATACAAGGGCATAAAACTGAGTCATCTTGCTTCATGATGGGTCAACTCTGTGGCACCAGTGAAGATTCACTTGCCTATTGGACCAGGGTGAAGCTTTGCCTAGTGTCTTCTTTTGCTCTATTAACAGAGATCTTTATGCCTTTTCTGCAAGGGAGAGCTTCTACTATTGGGAGATTTTGGAAAGCAAGGGAAATTTCCAGGAAAATACACACATACACACACACACACAGAGACAGCATTTCAGTGTACCATAAACACAAAAATCTCTATCACCCAAGCTTTGTGTAGTATCAACCTGTCATCCCAGCAGTGTTCTCCCATTGATATACCCTTCTGCTCTCCACATTAGAACAAGTACAATCTTGAATTTGTTCCAGCCATTATTTCTCATTGCTCATAGAATCAGAAGCTTAGTCATTGTCCACATTTTGTAATCCAAGGCCGAAACATTGTATTTTGCATATACATATACATATGTATATATTTTGCTGTATATATATATATATTTTTTATTTATTTATTTATTTTTTTTCCTGAGCTTGCAGCTGAATCTTCTAGTGGCTCCCAGGGACCGTGGAGCAATAATTTGAAGTGGCGTGGTAGAGAGATCCATGGCAGAGGGCCAGTTCTCCCTTCCAATAGTTCAACCCAAAGAGAATGGAAGGAGAAAAATAGAGCACCCTGGAGGAAAGAATGCTGAAAATCCCCTTCTCACTTAGTGAGAATGAAAAAGTTCTATTCATGACTTTTACCACCAGGTTTAGGCCTCTGCTGAAAAACAACAAGGAATTTGGAATATCTGCTTAAAATGAGTGTAAATATTTACCCACATATGCTGAAATATTCTTGTGACATTTAGTCTGATGCATACTGCCAGGAGAGAAGGAAGCTCCTGAGCCAAACACAGGAATTTTTTATTTTTAATCTTCCCTGGGAGTAGAGCAAACATTTGCAATGATATAAAATGTATTAAATTCACTAACCCTGGAATTCATAACTGGTTATGCATTGAGTGCTATCATCTGGTTCAGAACTCCAATGTTTGCAAACTCTACATTTCTTACTCTCCTCATTATTCTTCAAGAACTTGAACAGGATTATTCATATTATTAGCATTATTATAATTAAACAGGCAAAAAACATATGTACCTGTTTGTCTTAATATTGTAACAATCACACTGTGATTATTAAATGTATGATTCTATTTATGAGTGCTTATCACTGAAAAAATATTTTTACATTCGTGATCCAGGACATAGTAGGCACTCAAATGTTTGCTGATTCAATCACTCACTTTTCCTTACCATGTGACAGAATCTTTGCTAAGCACTTTACATACATTTTTTCATTTAGTGTGAGGATAGATGAACTACATAGGGAAAGTATGATTTTTCATTTCAACAGGTGAGAAAACTGAGGTTTGGGCTGGACAAATGACTAGAATAGGCATTTGATTAACAACCTTGTGTTAAATGCCCATATCATGTATAAGACCCCATGCTAGGTGCCGAGATTAACTATATATATGTATACACACACACACACACACACACACACACACACACACACAATCTGCCCATGCCACGGTAATTGTATTGATTACTGAGAGAGGAAGACACATAAGTGGTTAGAAAATAGCACTAGTGTGGTAAGTACAGGGATAGGGCCACAGAGAATGGGAACCTAATTTACTTGGTGCAGTGTATGAGGCAAATCAAGGTTGGAAAATGATTAATGAAAGGGCTGATATCCATCTTAAGACTGAGTAGGAGATGAGTAGAAGTGTGTGTGGCAGTGGTGAGGACAGAAGCCTGAGCTTATGGAGAGCATCTCAGGTAGTGGATGTCCACACCATGTATTAAAAAAAAATGCATAAAGAAAATGCCAAGGACCTGTAGAGGCTTGCTCTGTCTGTAACCAAGGGCACACAGAGGGGAGAATGGTGGAAGGAGCTCAGCTGTCAAATTTTGGTAGGTTTCAAATCATGAATGGCTTTGAATGCCATGCTAAGAAATTTGGACCCTACAACTAGTAAGTGGCAGAGCCTGGGCCTGAATTCCTTAGGTCTACTTAGCTCTCTACCACCCCCAGTGACACTTTCCTACTCTGTGTGTGCATGCATGATATGGTTTGGTTGTTTCCCCACGCAAAATCTCATCTTGAATTGTAGTTTCCTATAATCCTCATAATCTCCACATGTCGCGGGAGAGACCAGGTGGAGGCAATCGAATCATGGGGGTAGTTTTCCATGAGATCAGTTCTCATGGTAGTGAGATCTGATGGTTTTATAAGTGTTTGGTAGTTCCCCCTGCGTTCATTCTCCTTCCTGCCACCTTGTGAAGAAGGTGCTTTGTTTCCCCTTCTGCCATGATTATGTTTTCTGAGGCCTCCCCAGCCATGCTGAACTGTGAGTCAACAAAGCCTTTTTCCTTTATAAATTACCCAGTCTCCGGCAGGTCTGTATAGCAGTGTGAAAACAGACTAATACAATGCATGTGTGTGGTTGTGTGTGTGCTTAGGAATCTATATGCACACACTATTTCTGCATTTTGAGAGCTGTGATAGAACTGGCGACGACCAGATATTCATCCAAGGGTAGTATAAATCACAGAAATGTTTCTGTTTCAAACACACTCAGAGGTTTGAACCAGGCTGAGAAAAGTTACGTACAGAAAAACCAGTCGACAATTCCAAAGATTAGAGAAGAAGAATGTTTGTAAGTGGATGAAAACATTTGTAAGTTCCTTGGGGCTACTAAAGTGTTTGGATGTTATGTGTTCTTTGTAAGTTGTGAGTTTTCCTTGTAGACATTTACCAGAATTTTAAAATGTATTTATATTTTTAAAGCTGATGATGCTTTGGAATATTCCATCAGGTCTGCTGTCCAAACTGAATGATGGACAGAGTTAGTAAGAAGTGAAAACTCACATTCATTCCTTCTGCCTAAAACCTGTACCTCACTTCACTTGGCTAATTTCCATTTATTCTTCGGGTCTCAGAGAAGACTATTAAATTCGATATCCTAAATAAGTCCTCTAGATAGAAACAATTAAAAAAAAAATTCTGTACTTCCATTTCATGTAACATCAAAACTGTAATTTAAATAATGATTTATGTAATTCTCTGCATGTTAATGCTCATTTTCTTTCCATTCTACATAATGCATGGTCACAGGAAATGTCTGGTTCACTCAATAAATGTGTTTTGAATAAATTAATAAAAATTAAACAAAAATCAGATAGATCATCATGATAGTCAATCTGGTGTTTAAATTAGTATCCAGCCTGGCATGGTGGCTCACGCCTGTAATCTCAACACTTTGAGAGGCCGAGGTGGGTGGATCACCTGAGGTCAGGAGTTCGAGACCAGCCCAGCCAACATGGGGAAACCTTGTGTCTACTAAAAACACAAAAATTAGTCGGGTGTGGTGGTGCATGCCTGTAATCCCAGCTACTTGGGAGGCTGAGGCAGGAAAATTGCTTGAACCCAGGAGGCAGAGGTTGCAGAGAGCAGACATCATGCCACTGCATTCCAGCCTGGGTGACAGAGTGAGATTCCATCTCAAAATAATAATAATAATAAAAATAATAAAAAATAAATACATTAGTATCCAAAGGATTCCACCAGTGTTTTCAAAGAATGAAATTAAACTTGCAGTTTTAAGATGATGACTTCCATTAACAATTATTGATTATATTCTATGTACCAGGCTCTGTGCTAAGCATTCGATGTTTGTTTTCCCATTTAGTCTTCACAACAACCTTACAAGATAGTAATGTTGGCTGAGACAGAGACTTGTGCTCTCCTTCTACAGAGATTTGTGCTCTCTTTCCACAAAGGAAAGTTGTTGTTGGTAAACAGCTTCCTTGCCAGGGACTTTTTCTAGCCCCTCTTTGCATCTAGGTGGGCAATGTGAATGGTTCTGTTCAACAAAAGATGTGCAGAAAGGATGTGTGTCACTTCTGGGCCAAGGCACTTGAGTCTCTGGCATTCCATACTAATGTCCTCCCTTCTCTTTCTACAGTAAACTTTGAGATAATGTGTTGAAAGTAGAGGCAACAAAGTGGAAGGAACCCAGGTCATTGAAAGATGGCATTGACAAATAACTCCTAAAAACAGCCCATTGTTATTTTGACTAACAAAGAAATTGAGGAACAGAGAAGTTAAGTGACTTTTTTATAGGCAGTGATCAGAAATCATCAGAAAAAAATAGTCTTTTACTGTGATAAGAATGCTATTCGAATTTCAAGGTTTATCTATTACAACATCAAACATTACTTATCCTAGCTAATATAGGTACATAATAAAGGTACAATCACTGTAACTGTTTTACAGAGAAGGAAAGGGAAGCTTAGAGAGGTTAACTTCTTCTTCAAGTGCCCATAGGGATATGGTTTGGATATTTGTTCCCTCCAAATCTCATGTCAAAATATGATTCCCAATGTCGGGTAGGTGGTCTAGTAGGAGGTGATTGGATTGTGGGGGTGGATTCCTCATGAATAGCTTTGAATCATCCCCTTGGTGATGAGGGAGTTCTCAGTTCATGCGTCATCTCACTGTTTTAAAAGAGACGGGCACCTTCTCCACCTCTCTTGCTGCTGCTCTTGCCATGTGACTGCCTGCTCTCCCTTCACTTTCTGCCATGATTGTGAGCTTCAGGAGGCCCTCACTGGAAGCAGATGCTGGTGCCATGCTTCTTGTACAGCCTGCAGAATAATGGGAAAAATAGATCTTTTCTTTATAAATTACACAGCTTCAGGTATTTCTTTACAGCAATGCAAGATTGGACTAATATACATAGGTATTAAGTAATATATAGGTACAGTTTGTAGTGATTCCATAGTTTCATTACTGAGGTGTGTGTAGCAAGGGATTTATGTAGCTATCTGTTTGGGAAAAGGTAGCTTGGGAACATAAAACTTAGCTTCCATGAACTGTTATATGTAATTGAGAAAACTTCAGTTGTTCAACAGGAAGTAATTGGACTGTGGCTAAAGAAGGTGAAGAGAAGCTACAGTAGTCCCACCTCAAGCCAGCTTGTGGCATAATCACTGGTTTTATCTGTTAGAATTAATACATACTGATATGGTTTGAATCTGTGTTCCCACAAGTCTCATGTTGAATTGTAATCCCAAGTGGTATAAGTGAGGCCTGGTAGGAGGTGATTGGAGCAGGAGGCTAGAATTCTCATGAATCAGTTAGCACTATCCCCTTGGTGCTGTTCTTGTAACAGTGACTGGGTTATCCTGAGATCTGGTTGTTTAAAAGTGTGTAGCACGTCCCTCTCCCTCTTGGTCCTACTCCTGCATATAGGATGCCTGCTCCTGCTTTGCTCTCCACCATGAGTAAAAACTCCCTGAGGCCCCCCAAGAAGCAGATGTCACCATGCTTTCTATACAGTCTGCAGAATCATGAGACAATTAAACCTCTTTTTAAAAATAATTTACTCAGTCTTAGGTATTTCTTTATAGCAGTGTAAGAATGAACTAATACAGAGTGGGGCATTGCTATAAAGATACCTGAAAATGTAGAAGCAACTTTGGAACTGGGTAATGGGCAGAGGTTGGAAAAGTATGGAAGGCTCAGAAGAAGACAGGAAGATGAAGGAAAATTTGGGACTTTCTAGGGACGTGTTGAATGGTTGTGATGAAAATGCTGATAGTGATATGGACAGTGAATCCAGGCTGAGAAGGTTTCAGATGGAAATGAGGAACTAACTGATTGGGAACTGGACTAACAGTTGCTTTTGTTATGCATTAGCAAAGGACTTGGAGGCATTGTGCCCCTGCCCTAAGTATCTGTGGAACCTTGAACTTGAGAATGATTATTTAGGGTATCTGGAGGAAAAACTATCTAAGCAGTAAAGAGTTCAAGAGGTAAGCTGGCTGCTTCTAACAACTTATCTCATATAGATGAGCAAAGAAATGATCTGAAACTGGAGTTTATATTTAAAAGTGAAGCAGAGTGTAAAACTTGGGAAAACTTTTGCAGTCTGGCTATGTGGTAAGAAAAAAAGGAGCCCTTTTTCAGGGGAGGAATTCAAGCCGGTTGCAGAAATTTGCATAAGTAAAAAGGAGCCAAATGGTAATAGCCAAGACAATGGGAAAAAAGCCTCAAAGGCATTTCGGAGACCTTCACAGCAGCCTCTCCCATCACAGACCCAGAAGCTCAGGAGGGAATAATTGTTTCCTGGGCCAGGCCCAGGGCCCCACGGCCCTGCACAGCCTCTGGACACTGCTCCCTGCATCCCAATCACTCCAGCTCCAGCTGTGGCTAAAATGGCCCCAGGTATAGCTCAGGCCATTACTTCAGAGGGCACAAGCCATAAGCTTTGGCAGCTTTCACATGATGTTAAGCCTATGGGTGCTCAGAGTGCAAGAGTCAAGGCTTGGGAACACCTGCCTAGATTTCAGAGAATGTATGGAAAAGCCTGGATGTCTAGGCAGAAGCCTGTTGCAGGGGTGCAACCTTTATGGAGAACCTCTAGGAGGGCAGTATAAAGTGGAAATGTGCGGTTGGAGCCCCCACATAGAATCCCCACTGGGACACTGCCTAGTGGAGCTGTGAGAAGAAGGCCACGATCCTCCAGACCCCAGCATGGTAGATCCACTGACAGCTTGCCCCATGTGCCTGGAAAAGCCACAGGCACTCAATGTCAGCCTATGAGAGAAACCAGGGAGGCTGAACCCTGCAAAGACACAGGAGTGGAGCCGCCCAAGTCCTTGGGAGCCCACCCCTTGCACCAGTGTGCCCTGGATGTGAGACATGGAGTCAAATAGATTATTTTGGAGCTTTAAGGTTTAATGGCTGCCTTGCTGGGTTTCAGACTTGCATGGGGCCTGTGGCCCCTTCCCTTTGGCCTATCTCTCCCTTTTGGAAAGGAAGTATTTACCTAATGCCTATACTTCCATTCTAGCTTGGAAGTAACTAACTTATTTTTTTATTTTCCAGGCTCATAGGCAGAAAGAACTAGCCTTCTCTCAGATGAAACTTTGAACTTTGGACTTTTGAGCTAATGTTGGAATGAGCTAAGACTTTGGGGGACTATTGGAAAGGCATGACTATATTTTGCAATGTGAGAAGAACATGGGATTTGGAAGGGCCAAGAGTGGAATGATATGGTTTGGATCTGTGTACCCACCAAATCTCATGTCAATTTGTAATCCCCAGTGTTGTAGGTGGGTCCCGGTGGGAGGTGATTGGATCATGAAGGCAGAGTTCTCACAAATGGGTTAGCACCATCCCTTTGCTGCTGTTCTCATGATAGTGTGTGAGTTATCATGAGATCTGGTTATTTAAAAGTGTGTTGCACTTCCCTCTTCTCTCGGTGTTATGCCCAGACCGTTTATTCCCCGAAGAAGACCACCAGAGTCCAGAGTCAAAGCTAAGCAGCAAGGATCTTTATTACAGGTTCGAACCTGGAACTCTCCCTCGCTTGTGAAACGAGACGGACAGGAGAGCTCCCCCACTCAGCTCCGAACAATGTTATATAGTCTAAGAAAAGTGGGCATAGAGTTATTATACAAATCAGATATATGATTGGCTAGTGTTTGAACAAGGCGATTTGGCTAACTATGATTGGTTCCTGCCATTTCTGATATTTGATTCAAACTTTGAGGCGGGAGAGCAGGTTTATGGCAGCAAGAGTTTATATTACTTAAACACGTCTTGTGACCTTGCCTCAGAACTTACAAAATCTCTGGTATGTGCAAAACAAAATCTCTGGTACGTGCAGAAAACCAGGTACTCACAGAACTTACGAAATCTCTGGTATGTGCAAAGATTAGAGAGCAGAACAAGGGTGTAGCGGGTGGGGGGCGGGTACACATCTATCTTTGTGTCCTTTCATTGGTCCTGTTCCTTTCGAATACGATGCCTTCTCCTGCTTTACCTTCCCAAATGAGTAAAAACTCCCTGAAGCCTCCCGCAAAAGAGATACCACCATGCTTCCTGTACAGCCTATGAAACTGTGAGCCAATTTTACCTCTTTTCTTTATAAATTACCCAGTATAAGGTATTTTTTAATAACAGCATGAGAACGAACTAATACACATGCCAACTACATTTCATAAATATCCTTAATTCTCACAGTATGAGAAACAGGTGGTATATGCCCATTTTACAGATGACAAATTGGAGTCTGAAAGAAGCTATGTGACTTGCCTAAGTCTCTGTAGCTAATAAACAATGAAACTGGAAGTCCAGTCAAGGTCTTTCCAACTCTTTCTATCTCAATTGTATTGTGTCTGTATTCAAAACAGATTTGACTTCGTTAAATTCAGAGGTGCATAGCCAAATCTGTCTTTAATGCCCTTTGAAGTTATACATGGTTTTCAAGCTCATGACTACTATTATTGGATCTCTGCCATGTCCCAGCATTTTCATATACTATCAAATCATTTTAGATCCTGACGAGAATCCAGCTTGGTGAACATTAATTTCTTCATTTTCCAAATGAAGAAAATATGATTAAAGAAAGCAGAGCTTTCCTAAAGCCTGCTCATTAAGTAGGTGGCTCACATGAAATTTAAGCATGGGTTGGCTAAATTCAAGATCAGAGATATTTTCATTATAATATAGAGGTAGGGGACGTAGGAAGATCTCATGGAGTATATAGGGGTTGATGTTTGCCAATATGGTCCTCAAACATCATTGTGCATAAGAATCAGCTGGAAACTTGTTAAAATTCCCACTAATCACTGGGCTAAAATTTACAGATTCTGATTCAATATGTCAAACATGATAACTAGGAATCTGTGCTTTTACCAGGTCCCCAGATTAATGTGTTGCAGGTAGACTTCAATCTTAGACCCTATTGACCACCCCCCAGGGCTTCTAGTCTGGACATTTAGCGAGGCTCAACTTTTGAAATCCTTTATTGCTGTTCCTAGCACTGAGGGAGAAAATGACACATCTCCTTCTGGAAGGAGGCAGAGGCTTGGAGCTTCCAGTCCTGAGTATTCTGCACTTGGCTTCCGTTCTCTGTGTCGATTAGGCCTTTCAAACCAATTACCATTATATATTGCTGAGATTTATAGTCCTTGGTATTTGAGGTTACAAGACTTCCGTTCTCAGGAAGAAGCTCCATGCCATCACTTCTAATCAGCTCAGCACAATGTCTGATTTCCCCTCTGTAAGAGGGCACAATGTTCCATTAGAGTATTAATAGCCAGGCAGAATGGCCTCAATTGCAGTGCTTGGGGAAACATAAAAATTGGCTTTGGGGGTCCAAATTTTTAAAGAACTGTGCTCCTTCTTATAAAAATAAAGACAATGACTCAACAAAAATGACTAAGAAAAAAAATCCCTGACTTCCAATAGGTAGAGTACAGTACATAGAAAATGAATCTCTCCAAAGTATGGGCAAGATAGTCTTTCCTGGGCTTAATATGATAAAGAGAGAATTTACTCCAAGTTCAAAACACAAATAATGTATAGCACAGTCTGTGAACAATTAATTTATTTAATATTTACTAAATGTTATGATTTAATTGGCAAGCAGATGAGTATAAGACAGTTGGGTGTATATCTTCCATAACCATTATTTCATTCATTTATTCATCTATCCATCCATCCATGCCTTCATTTATCCATCCACTATCTACCATTTGCTCAAACATTATGATGTTGAAATATTCAAATATTCCATCTTCAGATAATTTACAATCCCCTCAAGAAAGATGTCTAATGTTCCTCCATTGCCTATAGTATTTAGAAAATTCTAAGACCTTTTGCCCTGTACTCCTAGCCTACATTTTCAGCCTCATTTCTCAACCCTTTTATAATATATAAGCTAATCTGTGTATCTTTGCACTTTGTTTCCTCAAACAAAAATGTCCTTCCTTCTTACCCAAAAGCATGGAGTTTATCCAAACTCCATGCTTTCTTCCAGTGCTGTCAAACACCTCCTTGCTTCATAAAGCCTATTCTAACTCCCCAGTCAGGTAAAATAATTCCCTTTTTTGAATGACCAAAACGGTACTTAATACTACTGAGTGCAATTGCTCTTTGCTCTGTCTCACAGAATTTTTGTTAATGTGTCTTTTCATCTCATGGATCTTGAGCTCTGGTGATTAAAAAACAGGCAAGCCTCAATAATCTTTATAACCTTTGTAATGCCTCATCAATATTAAGAGCTCAGAAATTTCAGTGAATTGAAAGGAGGGAATCCTTTAGTAAGGTAGGATTGTCTCCTGGGCAAGGATTAGCTCTTTTGGTCAAACTTATTCCCTAATTCTGATCTTTGTTGGCAAAAAACCACAGAAGTGACAATAGTATTGTTATTAGTCATTTATTGAGAACTTATTCCTGCTAATTACTGATCTAGTTATTTTATATTATTTATTTTACATATCCTTAATGCCATATTGCTGAGGTAGTTATGGTCACCTCAATTTTAAAGATTAGTGGCCGGGCATAGTGGCTCACGCCTGTAATCTCAGCACTTTGGGAGACCAAGGCAGGTGGATCACTTGAGGTCAGTAGTTCGAGATCAGCCTGGTCAACATGGTGAAATCCCATCTCTACTAAAAACACACACACACAAAATCAACCAGGAGTGGTGGCGGGCCTCTGTAATCCCAGTTACTCAGGAGGCTGAGGCAGGAGAATTGCTTGAACCCAGAAGACGGAGGTTGCAGTGAGCTGCCACTGCCATGGCACTCTAGCCTGGGTAACAAAAGTGAAACTCCATCTCAAAAAAAAAAAAAAAAAAGTAATGTCTGCTGCCTAAAGCAATCCCTAAATTTCCTAAGGTCATACTGATGTGAGTCCAGAGATTTCAGGTACAATGTTCCAGTGCCTATGCTCTTGACCATTAGGAAATATCTCTTGCCCACCCTCTCCCTCGTGGTTACATTTCACAGACTGTAACCTCCACCTAGAGATGCATCGTCTCCTATGAGATCTAGTTCCCGAGGTCATCCTGGTTCTGGAAAAATACATGGGGAAGAGGGAACTTGCTCTTACTTCCCTGTAAGGATCTCTAGGATCACAACAGTTTGGCCTCAGGAAATCCATGGATTGCTTTAGGCAGCAGACACTAATCTCTAAAATGAAGCTGGCCACAACTGCCTCAACTAGGTGACATTAACGATATGTGAAGTGAAATATATATATAATAATTAGGCCAGCTCTCTGCAAAGCCACAGGGAAACATAAAAATCAAGACAACTAAATTAACAGTTCGTATATTTGTTGATTCAGGCAAATGCTGTCTATGAATGAAAAAATATCCACATTACTTAGAAGCTTCAAGGTGGAAAAAAAGACATAGCTACATTAAAACTGGCTTCTAATGCAATAAGATATACCAAAAATAAATCAAGTTTCTTCTATCCTTTTACCATGTACTCCCTTCCCAACCCTATAATTTTTGGCTTTCAGAGTTGTCTTACATGTTTATTAATCAGTGCAGTCTACCTGCCCCGAACCACTAGGGTCTACTACCAAGGCCTTTGATAAAGCATTTTCTCTCACCGCTGCATTGAGGATTTGGTACAAAGTTGTCCACACAGGCATCTTCTTTGGATGTTTTCTTTGTACCAGGCCCAGATCTACACTTACTTACTGTGGTATTCATCCCCCCAGTCCTATGTGGTAGTTCATCACCTTCCTGCAAATGGAGGATAGTATGCCTTCTTTCATTTGGGGAAGTTGGAGAGCAGTGCTGCTTGTTTGGGTCCCAAAGTGATACAGGGTTTAGTTAGACAACTTTTCCCACCCTCCCCATCCTTTTTCTCCCCATGCCCCTATATTGTTCTGAGCTTCTTTATGAGCTTTCCATCCAGTTGTGGCTCTGAAGTTCTAAGAAGACTTTGTTTGGGTGAGATCAGCCAGAAGGATCAGAAAATGGAGGGAGAAATCTGCCTCTCCACCCTCCCTCCTTTGCTCATCTTTCCAGAATGACTCTTGCCTGCTGTGCCTCTTCCCATATGCTACAAGCATGTATGGTCTGTCTGGTTTCTCCCTAAATTAATGCAGCGCCCCTCTTTCTAAAAGTCTTCTTTATATAATGTAATATATGATTCTTTCTCAGCCAACCCATGGTCTAATTCTTTTTTCTAATCCGGTTTTTATCTCTGTTCTCTATGCATCCCTTCCATAATGTCCTATGAAATTTGTCTGTATATTTTCCTTTATTTCCGAGTGCTGCCTGTTTTAAATAGGTTCCTCAGTTCTAAATTTATTCGATGATGCAAACAGGTACTTGAGACAAATAGTGTGGCCTAATAATACATGCTAGACCTTGACTCAGTCATCAGGATTCTCACCGTTTACAAAGCACTTTCACAATCAACATTTCATTAGATCCTCATAGAACACCTATAGGGTGAAACACAGCATATATCATTTCCTCATTTTAAAGATTAATAATGTCTAGTTTAAAATATTAATTGAGCAGATGCAAATACTAATGTTGGTAGTAGGAATTGAAGATGGAGATATGAGTATGCCATAGCTGCTTCTTAGAAACTGACAGGCTCATGAGGGGAGCATGATTAATACCATTTCCTCTTTTCTTCCACATCTGCCTCTTTCTTTCTCTTCTTTCCTTCTTTTTCCTTCCCTTTCATTCTCCCTAATAAGATTTGTGGAATACCCACCATATGTTCAGCTTATGCTACATATTAAGGAAAGATGGGGGAAGGTAAGATTTGCGAATCTTAAACTTATGCATAGTTAGGCATTTTTATATGTGCTCTGACTTTTAACCTTTAAAAGAACCTTGGTGAGGAGACATTATGCCATGGTGTTTACTCCCCTTTATATAAATTAGGCATGGCTTAAATGGCTTGCTCAAGATTATACACTTGGGGGCTGGTGTCAGCAATCCAATCCAAATCTGCTTCTAAGGCCCAGATTCTCTCCACCTTAAAATGCAGACCAAGCACATAATCATATCCTAGTATAGCAGGAACAATGGGACAATGGAAGCAAATATAGGGTTCTGTAGGAGACTGGGAGCAACAAAGCTGGATGGCGGAGATAATTTATAGAGCCAGAAATTAGCCCCAGAAAAGGCAATAACTCACCCAAGAACATATAGCTATTTTGTGTGTGTTAAAGACAGGATTAGTGTTCATATCTTCTAGGTCAAGTCCAACCTAGGTGGCAGATCACTGGACTGCTCACTATTCACCATTTTAATGTTAATTTAATTTTATTTATTATTATTATTATTTTAGAGACGGGGTTTCACTATGTTGCCCAGACTGGTCTTGAACTCCTGAGCTCAAGTGATCCACCCCCCTCGGCCTCCTACAGTGCTGGGATTACAGGCATGAGCACTGACCCCAGCCTCTACCATTTTAATTTTATAAGCTATACTTTTAGGACTTGTTTTTATGTAGCCCCAAGTTATACCATTATCCCCTCCTGGAAGACACAGTAGATCCTAGAAATTGGGGTCAAACCTAAATTTTATTTTAGTATTACATGTTTATTTTTCTGCATGAGCGCATGTAGGGAGATGCATTTCCCTAGATGACTTGAATATGCTCTGAATCAGTGCAGGGAAAGTGCAGAGCCATTTGGCTCAGATTCTGTCAAATGAAAAAAAAAAAAGAAAAAACAAAGAAGAGAGTGAGACTGTGGGAGGCAGAGAGACTAGGTAGCTTTCTGTCCAGTTGTGGCTCTGAAGTTCTAAGAAGAGGTTGTTTGGGTGAGATCAGCCACAGTGATCAGAAATTGGAGGGAGAATTCTGCTACCCCACCCTCCCTCCTCTGCTCATCTGTCCGGAACAACTCATGCCTTCTGTGCCTCTTCCCATATGTTACAAGCATGTTTGGTCTAACTGCTTTCTCTCTAAATTAATGCAGGGCTCCTCTTTTTAAAAGTCTTCCTTATATAATGTAGAACCTGGCAGGCTCAAAGAAAAATTAGCTACCCACATCCTCACAGATGAATAAAAATCTGGGCCTTGTTTACTCTTTCTGCAAACAAGCATCAATTAGAAAAAGTCAAAAAGGGTTGTGCTTTGCCTTCTAACTTGAGAACATCTATGAGGAATCTACAAGTTCTTCCTGGGAGTGTGGCTAAGAGTTGAGATGTTGTGGCAAGGCCACATTGACGTCTATGAGCCTGTCTGGACCATTTTTTTCAAGAATAGGAGGAAACTTTATATTACTGATTGTTTTGGTTTTGTTTCAAAGAAAAAAAACACTTGAAGAAACTGCTTGATATGTTGGTGATGTTGGTGAGTCTTCTCTTTGTCAAACTGGAAGATACCACGTTTTAAGTTGTGCTAGAATGATGAAAACCATGAAAGTGAAGTCAGGAAATCTAGGCTCTGTACCTAAGTACAGAGTCTGTTTAGCCACTGTCCCTGTCTGTCATTAGAAAAGGATTTCATTAGGTCAGATCAGAGGTGGTTTATGCTTGATCTGTGTGTGCCACTGATACCTCCTATGTTCATGGCAGAAATCCTCAATCTATGGAGACCCTCTCTCATGCATTGCTGGAGTATAGCTTCAGGATTCTTCATAACATTTTCCACTAGAGAGTAGTTGTCTGCTAAAATCTATTATTCATCTCCATAATAGATCATCACTTACAGCTTTTCTAGATTTTTTTTAAAAATCTGTTGCCAGGGAAGAAGTATTTACCCTCATTCTACCAACACACTTTCCTTTGTCTCAGCCCCACCCGACAAGTAGAAATGTATTTTGGTTGTGTCTTTTTCAAGTATGTATGAACTTATCCACAAGCAACTTTCAACAACGTTATAAAATTTGGAATTAGTGCAGATAAAAAAAATCAAATGTTTGGTTACTGAGCTAAAAACAATTTGATGTGTTGCGTGTGATCCATCTGAATCCAAATACTCAGTTGGCAAACTCACAAGAGACAAGCATTCTTTCTTCTGTTGTTTCTAATCCAGCCATCCAAATGAGCAAGGAACAAGTCCTAAACATGATGCAGCCTTCTTCAGCTTTGTGGATTACTATACATTTTGGCACTAAGATGAATTAAGATTCAGGAGGTGGCAGATAAAAAGATTTTTCTAAATAAGCTTCCATTTCACATACTCAGATGGGATAGAATTAAATGCAGTGACCTGGAGATGGAGAAGAAGTGGTGTGCAGACAAGCCAAGAGCATTATATTTGGAGTCAGAGAAGGTGGTGGGTTCTGATCTACACTCTCCTCCTATCTTGCGAGATTTTGGATCTTTCTCTTCCCTTCTTCACATGTGCAGCCCTAATTGGTGCTAAGCACCCAGTCCAGTCCCTGTTCTGATTCCATAAATCTGCTTCTCAGTTTCAGAAGGGTGTATAGGTAATCCTGGTGTTTCTCAGAGCTACTCCTGGTTGCATTTTTACATCTTCAATCACTTGAAATCAGGGAAGGGAGGAAATGTATCAAACATCATCCTTCTTTTCCCATTTAATATTCTAGGAAATTAACTTTTCATTGTGTGCTCAGTGACTCTCAATCGTATGAGCAGGAGTCTTCAGAATTTTTAACTTTTATTATTATAATACATATTGGGGTACTTTTGTTGATAAACTTGCAGTGAGGTTTGCCTGCTTTGGGTTTCCTCACTTTACTCTTTCCTGCTAAGTCTCACTATCCAGAATATCCTCTTTCTATTCTTTACAGAATGTTTTTAAAATTTTGTTTATTTATTTATTTATTTATTTATTTATTTATTTATTTTCGAGACGGAGTCTCACTCTGTCGCCCAGGCTGGAGTGCAGTGACCCGATCTTGGCTCACCACAACCTCCAACCTCACGGGTTCAAGTGATTCTCCTGCCTCAGCCTCCCGAGTAGCTGGGATTACAGGCACCTACCATCATGCCCTGCTAACTTTTTTATTTTTAGTAGAGATGGGTTTTTGCCATGTTGGCCAGGCTGGTCTCAAACACCTGATCTCAAGTGATCTGCCTGTCTCGGCCTCCTAAAGTGCTGGGATTACAGGCATGAATCACTGTGCCTGGCTATTCTTTAGAGAATTTCGATCTCTATCCTATGCATTCTTTAAAGCTCAGCATTTTATTTTCTCTATGAAGCCATTCTAAGCCATCAGAGTCAATTTTTTTATCATTTGCTACACACTTGATGATGAAAAATCTTGTTGTCTTCATAGTTATTTCACCTTTTTATCATTTGCCCATTTGTACATTTGTTGCCCACTTCCCAAAGGATTTGAGGAGACACACGTATAATTTAAAATTGTTTCCTGTTAAATTTTAAGCAATGTGGTAGATACGCTTATGTGAATATTATTTTACACATAATCTTTAAAACCACACCTAGAGATGTTATTATCATGATTTTGAGTGAAATAACTTAAAGTAGAATTGATTAAAGTTATACAACTAGCAACGGACAGAAATGACCTTGAAATTTAGTATTGTGTGACTCCAAAATGCATGCTTCCGGCCAGGCACATGGCTCACACCTGCAATCTCAGCACTTTGGGAGTTCGAGGTGGGTGGATCAGTTGAGGACGGGAGTTCGAGACCAGCCTGGACGACATGTGAAACCCTGTGTCTATTAAAAATACAAAAATTAGCTGCGCATGGCGGTAAGGCCTGTAATCCCAGCTACTCAGCAGGCTGAGGTGGGAAAATTGCTTGAACCTGGGGAGTGGATGTTGCAGTGAGCCAAGATCTTGTCGCTGCACTCCAGCAATGGGGACAGAGGGAGACTCTGTCTCAAAAACAAACAAACAAACAAACAAACAAACAAACAAAAACATGTTCTTCATTTTGGGGTAATTAGCAGAATCTGAGAATGAACTGTATATTACATAATAAACAAATACTACATGGCTGAACTTGACAGTATAACTAGTAATGTAAGAGAATATCCTTTTTCTTAGTATGTATACCCTGATTATTCATAGGTAAAGGGCCATGATGTGAGCAGTTAACTATCAATCAGGAGAAAAAAGTGTGTGTGTGTGTAAATGTGTGTGAGTGTGTACTGTAGACAGACTGAGATACAGAAACACACACAGAAACAGATACACAGACAGAGACAAAGAGAGAGGCAGATGTGGCAAAATATTAATGATTGGAGAATCAGGATGAAAGCATATGGGAAATCTTCATATTATTCGTGAAACTTTTTCTGTAGGTTTGAAATCATTTTGAAATAAAATGAAAAACAACAAAAGGGAACAAAACAAGGCAAAATGCATGCTGCTTTTACTACCACATTCTTTATTCTCCTTTTGCCACAAATCCTTTAATCAGTAGGGGAGAAAAGACGTATATTAAGAGCTAGAAAAGAAGCAAGGAGTTAGTAAAGGAAAGACAAAAGCATATTTTTAAAAATCTTGGTTGAGTAAGCTTTCAACAATTGAGTGCCAAAATTAACATTGAGCTTCCTGTAACCCTAGGCAAGGAGAGAAACATAATGGGTATCTATCTTTTGGCATCTAGTAGAAGAAAGTACAGACAGATACACACGTCATCCTGGATTCCACTTCTGAGATGAATTTGTCACAAAAGATACTGAGGAATACATTGGAAGATGTTCTCAGCAGCACTTTAACCAAGAGTCCAAAAGATATTCTGCAAATATCTGTTTTTTGTATATAGCCTTAGTCTGAATGAACATTGAAAAATTAGTGCTAAATCATAATTCCATAAAGACAATCTTTAGGGACCTCAAAGAATATGGTCCATGGACACCACTCTTTGCTGATCTGGCTTCACCTAGGGATAAAACTGTGGAGAATTTTAAGGTTTGAATAATCAGCATGTTTTTAATCCAATATTTACTTGAGATGGTAATGCTTTTGTTTTGTTTTTACATACAATGAGATGCGTACTGTTTCTTAATGTTTAGTATGAGAAAATTTGCTAATTGCTTTATAGTTATATAAATATATGGTTATTTTGCAAAAGATTATGAGATTCATTGAGCTATACTTGTAAATAGCAAGGAGTCATATGAAAAACAATATAGCATGGAAATTTATGGCTTTGGGGTCCCTGGGGGTAGGGAGTGGTCAGTGAAGTCTTCACAGAGGAGATGACATTTAAGCTGATAACGATTAAATAATTCAAAAAGAAAGAAAGAAAGAAAGAAAAGAAAGAAAGAAAGAAAGAAAGAAAGAAAGAAAGAAAGAAAGAAAGAAAGAAAGAAAGAAAGAAAGAAAGAAAGAAAGAAAGAAAGAAAAGAAACAACCACCAAGAGTAGTAAGTTTTACTCTGGAGGTGGGCTCAAGGAACAAAGATAGCTCAAAAGATGAAGTGATCAACTCTGAGTCACACTCAAGGTGACATTTGAAATAAATATTAAAGGACTAGTTTTCCCAGGAAGCAAGGGAGAGAGGTATTCTGAGGAGAGGAAACTGCATCTCCAATGACACAGAAGCATGAAACATGAAAAGCAAATGCACAATAGGTAATTTTAAGTTGCTTTTGTGTGGCCTGAGCCTGCCCATGTAGGAAAGTGGTCAAAAAACAAGCTAGAGGTCAACAGAGGCAGATAATGAAGGACCGCATATAAAATTCCATGGAGTTTGAGTTTTGTTCTGGGAAGCATGAGGCCTGTATTTTAGTAAAGCACTACTTTGTGACTGATTGGGAAGAGTGATTGGAGAAGTGTGAGGCTGGAATCAAGGAAGCATAGTGAAAAGGCTGCTGTGATCATCCAGCAAAGAGATAACGAACTAGCACTGAGGAGCTAGTGAGAGTGAGATGGAGTAAGAGGAGAAGGTGGGATTGAAAGATAATTTAGGCAACAAAATCAATTGATTTTGGTAACTGTGTGACAACTCTGCAAGTGCTAAGAACTATGGGAGGAAGAAATACATCTGTCCTGGGGTCAAAATATCCTAACAATTTACAAAGTGCCTGACTCATGATAGGAGCCCAAATGACCCATTGTTAAATAAACATTTCTAGCTTGAATGACTGAGAAAATAGCGATGTCGCAGCCAGATATTCAACTAATGACACAGAATTGAAGACACTAGCTGATATGCATAGGGTTTCTCTAGGATTAGAATATGTTTCTCTAATTATCATAATGATGGAACATTTACTGAGCACTTACAGTGTACTAGGCACTTGATTAAGCACTGTACATGTGGTATTGCAATTAGCAGTTATGAGTTATGACCATAATAGTCTTAGAGGAATTCTTCTATGGGGAATGAATGATTGCTATAATCGCCATTTTAGAAACAAAGAAACTCAGGCTCTGAAAGATTGGAAAATCAACCAGTGTCACAAAGTTAGTGAGTAGCAGAGCCAGGTGTTGGACACAGATCAGTGTGATTCAAAGCCTATATTCTTTTTCAAAATTTTTTATTTTACTTTACCTTCTGGGATACATGTGCAGAACATGCAGGTTTTTTACATAGGTATACATGTAGCATGGTTGTTTGCTGCAGCTATCAACCTGTCATCTAGGTATTAAGCCCCGCATGCATTAGATATCTGTCCTAATTCAAAGCCTATATTCTTAACTAGGATTCATGGAGATTGAGAGAGAGCAAATTGCTCAAGGTCACATAGTGAGCAAGAGTTTCACAAGGGCTGGAGCCATCTTTTTCTCTTATGCCACGTGTTTTGACTGAGCAGGCCGGTTAAATTCTGATGTCTTACTATAGGACTCAGACTATAGATACGTACCAGCTGTTATAGAGAACATGCAAAACCGCACTATTTACTGGGTAGACATCAGTAAGTCCTCTACTTCCTTTTAGTCTCCAGCCAACAAACAGCTTACTGCAGTGACTTTACTACTGAAGATGGAAAGCTGTTAAAAGAAGAAACTGGGCTTACATAGGGAGTACCAGAACACCAGAAGTGATATTTTCTTATTATAATCTAGGGACAATCAAAGGACTTAGGAGCTCTAAATTATATTAGTAAACAAGAATGTTCACAGAATATTGGCATTTTTTACGCTCCTGGCAAACTACTGAGATACTAAAAATGCATGTTGGAGTTCATAAACTTTCATAATTGCACATGGACACCAAGTTTCTGTCTCAATGGAGAAGAAGATTGTTAGAGAGCTATGGCTTGAGAGGTTCTGGGAAAATCTTCTTTCAAATATCTGCCATTGTCAAGCAACACAGAGGTGCACTGATAAAAGAAATTTAAGGATGATAACACTTCAGGGGTGACATTGTCTAGGATCTAGTTTTACCTATGACTGTCCTTCCTGCCTCCTCTTGAGGGCTTCAGTTTTAAACTCCTTTTTGGGGAGTCCCATTATTTGCTGGGTAGTGCTACCTGGCAGAACCAAGTTTCTTCATGGTCAGGGTCTGTTAAACAGTAACTTTAGTTCTGTCCTAACAGCATCCCCTTGTTCCATAAAAATGATACCTCATATATTGGAGGACAGTTCTTTATTCCACTATGTCCTTTCTCTACAAGGTTTTGGAATGAAGAGCTGTAGTCACCAATATGATAAGAATGCAGATAAAACCAGTCTTTATTTATTGACCACATCAGACAAAGTTCTAGGTGGCTTTTATGGCTGGTATTTTATTTAATCCTAACTAGGACACAGAAACAGAAGTGATAATTATTTCTATATTATAGATGAGTGTAGTAGATCTCAGCCAGGTGTTAAAATTTTACCTGGCTACTCAATGAGTTAATGATGGTTTTAGAATTTGAATTCAAATGGGTCTCATTCCAGAGATTAAGCTTTTTCTGATATACCAAGCAGTCTCTCAAGTTTTACCTTCTTGGGCTTTTTAAAAAGATGTTCATTTCTTCCTTCACACACATTGCTTCTAAATAGTTATATATGTAGAAAAGGAAGTTTGGTTATGGAGAAACGTGTTTATATCATGCTTATTTTGAGTCATTTTCTAGGAAAACTTGTAATTAGGTGAAAAACTAACGAGTAAACTTTTAAGAACATTATTTTGTGATGAAGTTAAGAAACATAAAAATAATATGGCCAGGTCAGGTTAAAACTATCCCCTTTATTTCTTTGTGAATGGAAGTAGAGCTTAGACAGTTTTTTGAAGGTCTGTGAGCCCATGATGGGGATTTGATTCCAAGTGTTCTAGGAGATTGACACGATCTGACTTGTCTTTTTTATATATATGTCATTCCATTAAGTGGACAACAAACTGAAGGACCCATGTAGAGGCAGGGAAACAAGTAACGAGGCTGGTGAGGCTACGTTGGTGATAGGGGGAGTGAAACAGAGCGAGGGACTGGAGTGATGGACTGGGGGAAGTGAAATTGGGTGATGGACTAGAGTGATGGACAAAGGAGAAATGGACAAAAGAAAGGCTCATGAGGGGAGGTGGACTAGGGTGATAGTCTGGGGGAGGTAGACTGGGGAAAATGAAACAGGGTGAGGGACTAGAGTGATGAATGAAGTGGAAATGGACTAAAGAAAGGTAGGCTGGGAGAGATGGGCTGGGATGATAGATTTGGGTGATAGACGATGGTGAAACTGACTAAAGAAAGTGGACCAGAAAGAGGTGGACTAGGAGATGGTGGACTAGGGAGAGGAGTGGACTAGAAGGAGTAGATGAGGGTAATGAATGTGGGTGATGGAGTAAGGGGAGATGCAGTGGGGTAGTGGAGGGGGAAATAATGAGTGGTACTGGGATTTGGGATACACTTTTTATTTTTTATTTTTTAAAATTATTTTATTTATTTATTTTTTTGAGACAGAGTCTCGCTCTGTCACCCAGGCTGGAGTGCAGTGGCGAGATCTCGGCTCACTGCAAGCTCCGCCTCCCAGGTTCACGCCATTCTCCTGCCTCAGCCTCCTGAGTAGGCAGTAGTCTCAGCCTCAGACTACAGGTGCGCACCACCATGCCCGTTAATTTTTTGTATTTTTAGTTGAGACAGGGTTTCACCGTGTTAGCCATGATGGTCTCGATCTTCTGACCTCGTGATCCACCTGCCTCGGCCTCCCAAAGTGCTGGGATTACAGGTGTGAGCCACTGTGCCCAGCCTGGGATACACTTTTTAAATGAAGGTGGCAAAAATTGCCAAACGATTGGCTGTGGGCTTGTGTGGCACTGATTCCACTTCTAAAAATTTATTCTAAGTTGATAATCATGAATCTCCTTCAAGACATAGGAATGTTTATGGTTTAAAATAGCACAATGTTAGAAATGTTTTAATTAAAAAATTAGAAGCTAGTTAAGTATGTTGTGGAAAATTCTGGAATGATACAATCCAAAATTGAGCAGATGTCTTGTCTGGATAGTGAGTTTTTCTGCAGCTAGCTTGCTTCCTTCTTTCCTTCCTTCCTTCCTTCCTTCCTTCCTTCCTTCCTTCCTTCCTACCTTCCTTCCTTTCTTCCTTCCTTCTTCTTTCTCTCTCTCTTTCTTTTGATCTTTCCTTTTTTGTTGATCTGAAATTTTAAAAATGTTTAAAATGAGACTGTTTTATTCTGTTAAAAAAAATCAGTTATGTTTGAAAAGTAAACCTATCCTTATTTGACGGCACTTCTGCACAGCAGGATCAACCAATTTTCCATTTAAAATGTTATCCCCAAAACACAGTTCAGTTGGCCATTGTGTGTAGGACTTCACAAATACTCCTGATTTACTATGTAGTAATATGAGCCCAAACTGTGGCTAACACTGGGATTCATACATGTTTGAAAACTGTCTGGGTACCTGTTTATTTATATGCGTAGTTTTGCACTAGTTGGAGGTGATGGAATGGAGAAGGTTTTACAGAAGGAAGAAAGTGGAATGGTGAGAACAACCGCATGCCTATGATATGTCTGGCATGACCCAGAGACTGAGGTTATAGGTAATTACACAGGGTCTCTGTGGGGTACAGAAGTACAAAGATGGCATCTTTGGTATTCAGGAAGAGAAACATGGCACTGAATGGATGCAAATAAACTCCTGCTCACTGTTGGGAAGCATGCAGTCAAACTTTGGCATTTTGAGAGTACCTGGAAATGCAGAACATCTAGAAATACCATTTCTAGGAGCATCCTGACAAGGTAGTGTCTTTGGAAGTCCTGAGGCTTCGTCTCCAAATGGATTCATGATCTAACATGAAAGAGGGGAAATGGGGAAGTAAATGTAAATGTAAAACATAGTGAATATCATAAAGTACCTGGAGTGAATGGGCTTCATGTGAACCTATGTATGGCATCTATAGTCTTCAAAGAGTTAACAAATTGAGGTTTGGAGTTAAAATCCTTTGTTATGCAAAGGAAAATATAGATTATCACCTTTAATGTAACCCTATTTATATACAAAGGGTAGTATAATGTGGTGGGGTTGAGGCTACAATAGAATATAGAGTCTTAGTTCTCAAATCCTAGAGATGAGAAGACACTGGAAGTTCTCTAATGCCTTCAGTCAATTCCAGTCACCCAAATAGATGGTTCTTAGTTTCTGAATGGCTCCTTTGATGTTACCTACTAACTCCTTTTTGGTGTATCAGATAGTCTAATTTCTCTCTTCTCCCAATAAAGTTTCTTGAAACATGGACAGGGAGGGGTTGTCATGGCTGAGAGGATGAGTTGGGGCTCAAACCCAATCCGTGCTGTATTCACCAACCTATGTGCACAGGCTTGGTGAAATGATGGCTTTATTATTATTATTTTTTTTTATTTTTATCTGAGGAAGAAATGTAAACAACTAATATTCAACAAAAGGTGCCTTTTTGTTTTTTTAAAAAATTATTCATTCAAAGTCATCACACATGCTCAAGGGCAATGTAGAACATGGGCCAGATCTGTTAACTCTGGCCACAATAAAGCCTCATGATGTTCAGTGGGAATTCCCACAATTCTATACTCCCTAGGCTGAAAGGACCCACGTTCAGAAAACAAACTGAAATTATCAGCAAGCTCTCTCAATCAGCCTATGCTACACATGCTTTGTTTAGCATCTCATTCAATCCATACAACACCCCTCAAGAGCAAATTCTATTCTACTTTTATAACTTAGAACGCTGGAGCTCATAAAACTGGAGTTCTTATACCTAGAAGGCAACAGAATCAGGTCACCAACTTGTATTCATTCCATAAGACTTCTTGAATTTGCTACTGATAGTTCTTTCAGTCTTTATAATCATTGGCTTCTTCTGTTGGATTTTTCTTTGGTTACTTCACTGGGGTCCAATCTCTGTTTACTGATTCTTCGTCAATTAAGTAGAATGTTACCACTCATCTCTGTCTGATTTGGGTACACAATATGCTGCCAAACATTTTCAGCTCTAACAGTACTAGAAAAGATGTTATCTCTGAATCACAGCCATCTTTCTCACTGTATCAAATTCATCCTTGTGGCATCTGGCTCTGGCTCCAGCTTTAAGTTTTTGACTCTTCGCTCAATCTCTTCACATATTCTTTTTTTTTTTTTTTTTTTTTTTGTGACAGAGTCTCACTTTTTCACCCAGACTGGAGTTCAGTGGTGTGATCTCGGCTCACTGCAACCTCCACCTCCTGGGTTTAAGTGATTCTCCTGTCTCAGCCTCCAGAGTAGCTGGGATCACAGGCACTTGCCACCACGCTTGGGTAATTTTTGTATTTTTAGTAGAGACAGCAAGGCTTCACCATGTTGGCCAGGCTGGTCTTGAACTCCTGACCTCAGGTGATCTGCCCACCTTAGCCTCCCAAATTGCTGGGATTACAGGCATAAGCCACCGCGGCCAGCCTCTTCACATATTCTAAGACATTTTATCAATTGCCCAACATAATTTTTTTTTTAAAAAAACATTTTATGTAATAATTCTATTTTTTTAAAAACTCTCTTTTATTCCCTCTATTAGGACATGGCCTTAGATTGAACCAATATTAATTTACAGTCTCATTTCTCTTCAGAAGTGGAATCCTAAAAGCATTTTTATTCTACATCTCTTTGGCAGACATTCACACAAACCATTCCACATGACTACATAGAAATTTTGCTTGTTTCTCTCTCTACAGCTGGTCTCCAATTGTTTCATGTGCATTTGTTTTCTTCCCCTGACTTGACTATAAACTCCTTGATAGCAATGTTGTGTACATAGAAATTATGTCATACATGTGAGTTACTTGATCTAATTCTTTATTTACTCAATGCTCCTAGCTCATGCTTTGCCCTCCCTCTTCCTGGTCACCTGGTTAAATAGGCTCTTGATAAATACTTACTGAATGAAATAATGAACCAGCACCAACTAAATATAAGGTGCTATTGTAATAATTGGCTGGGTCAGTCAGATACTTGGATACCATGTGGAATTCTGTGGTAGCATTGGAATCCCACTGGATATATGGAGGTCTGGCAGAGAGCAAACTGTGGTTGAATTTGGGCACAAGAGGGTGAGGGTGGAAGTGGGAAAAATTGAGCAGGAGTCATTATGTCTGGGGATGAAATGGAAGGTCTGAACAGGAAAAATAGCAGCTGAATGGCAGACTGGCTGTTAGGATTGAAAAATCAGGTGTGAAAATCAACTACAATACTAACAATAATGATAATATTAATGAAGTTACAATATTAAAAGTAGACTGTCCCATGCTTTGTTGTTAATTTAACATTTTCTGAGTATTTTCTTACTAAGAAATACCAATTTCTTAGTATTTTCTGAGATTTACAAATCTTCATTGCAGATATGAAACCTAAAATTCATTTTGGAAAAGAACAAAATGGATCATAAAGTAGATGAAATTCTAATTAATGACATTCATACTGGAGAATTGGGTGAAACACAGTGATGCCTTCCAATTTAGTTTTAAATATATCACAAATAAGATGGATTGATGGAGAGAGATGGGGAAGATCTAGAGAGAGATATGTGATAAGACATATTAATAGCAAAATGTTAGTTATAGAATCTGAGTGGTAGGTATATGTATGTTTACTATAAAAATACTTAAACTATATCATTTATTTGAAAATTTTTATAATAAAATCCTGAGAAAAAGTAAAGAGAAATTGATTCAGATCTCTTAAAAATAACCATATTGGAGCCTACAATGATCAGATGAAAATACTAGTTTTTTGGGTAAAATTTTCCAGCATAGTAATAAATCTTCATATTTGTGCAAGGTTTTATTGTCCACCAAGTACAAAGTGTGATGATTGAGGGAAAAGACTCTGCAGCCAGACTAGCTGATTTCTGATTGCTATCTATGAATAAATCATCTAACTTCTTGGTCTCTTAATTCCTTTGTTAGTTGAATCTGTGTAATAATTCTCCTAGGGTAGTTGTGAAGACTAAATAAATCAGTAAATGTAAAATGCTTAGAAAGTGCTAAGAAGCAAATAAGCTCTATATTAATGCCATCTATTATAATTGTAATAATAATAATTATGCCTTCCCTTGGTTCTTAGGGCAGAAATGGTTACTCTGCTTTTCAGCTGAAGTAACTGAGGTCTAGAGAAATATCTCTTGCCCGAAGCCATATGAATTGGTTTTAGGTGATGCTGGGTCTAAAGTCAAGTCTTCTTTGCCTCTTTCAAAATACGCTTCTCCTTGTATTCCAACTCCCATTGCAATGTCCAACCAAATTCAGGGCAAAGAAATGCTAAGTGCCTGGTTGGGTTCCTGGCACATGGTAGGCACTTAAAAAGTAGGTGAATGATAAAAGTTCATTTATAGCACTTACTGTGTCTGTTACCCTGCTAAGCACTATACATTATCTCAAAGAATCCTTGTAAAACCTCTAAGAGTTTAGTTTTACTGCCCTGACTTTCCAGATGAGAGCAGACGCTTTAGAAAGGGTATGTTTCCCAAGATCCCACAGCTAGCAAGTCTGAACCACAGATCCATCTGGTTCCAAAGCCCATGCATTTTTAACAACCCTGCAACACTTTCATGAATGAAGGGAGGCTGCTTCAAAGCTTAGCCGAATGGTAGAAATTAGGGGACATGAGCCATTTTACCCTTAATCCACAGTGCTTTCCCCTGAGTCCTTCTCATCATAGATGCATTGTATTACTAGCAAATGTGAATGTTTTGATGAATTAGGCAAAACACTCCAACTGCCTGTACATTGCAACATCTTCCCTTCAAAGGCCAGGGAATGTAGACTGTACGTTCTTTGTCCAGCATGTCTGAATGCGTCAACGCTGTCTGGGAGGCACAGAGGTGGATGCTTTCCTAGCAGGGGTGAGGCCCCTCCTGAATGTCCAGCTCCTGTATTTGTAACATTGCCATGTGCAGCCACTGGGCCAAGGAATGAAGGGGCCTATGGTCCCAGCCTCCTCAGATTACGCAAGCCAAGAAAAATGTGCAAATCGCATGAGAAAAGCAGGCAGTCCCCAAACATCTTTATTTGTTCATTTCTGTCCCCTGATGCTTTGATTGCAGCCTTGCACTTAGAAATTTCAAGATAAGTATCAGCAGCTGGACACTGGGTAAATCAGAGGGACAGACTCCGTGTAAATACTGAAGTTTCGAAAGCACAAACTTATGTCCAACAGCTTGGAGCACAAGACCCAGTGGAAAGGGGGGGAGTGGTGTTCTGGCTTTGGCAGAGTCAACCTTCTGAGAAACTCATGGACTTGTCTGTACATGCCTGAACTTGTCTGACAAAGCCAAACAGAGATTTCAGGATCTGCCAGATTCAGACACAAGCGGCCTGCTTGCTCGGAACCAAAATGGAACAGTCAGAGGAAGTTCAGGATTAGAAAGGAGAAACAAAAGATTACAGTCTGAAATCTGTTAACAGCAGAGGTTACATGGTGAATGACCATGCTGATGACAATAACCTGAGCTGTCATCTATCGAATGACTATCACTGGCAAGATCTCATATTAGGCTTTTTGTGTCCATTTACAGAGTTAATTCTCCTAACAATCCTCAAGTTCTGATGGACTTTACCAGATTTTACAAGTTAAAAAAAAAAAAAAGAATAAAAAAGGAAAGAAAGAAAGTGAGATGGAATGATAAAACCACTATCTCAAAGTCAGGAACTAGCCAGTAAGAGGAAACAGGTTAGCAACACATGCTTGTCAGAGCCAAGGAACAATTTGTATCTTAAACTGCCCTCATGATCAATGAACATGAATTTAGACAAATGATAATTCCAGAACCCAAATCTGCCTCCCCGCAGTTAGAATAAATAATAACCATTGTGTGCCATTTTACAGTTCTCAAAGGGGTTATGTAATCTACATATACTGGATGTAGAAAAGAGAAAAGTGTCTAATCGGGTTTTGCTTCTAGGACAATAACAGTTCATAT
Organism: Macaca mulatta; assembly: GCF_049350105.2. Lineage (NCBI taxonomy): Eukaryota > Metazoa > Chordata > Mammalia > Primates > Cercopithecidae > Macaca > Macaca mulatta. The sequence continues at coordinate 42,349,346 of NC_133420.1, forward strand.
ACTAGTTGCAAATTTTAGCTAGTAAACACACCATTTTTTTTCTTCCTGACAAAAGGGGGATTTTGTCTGAGAAGAGAAATAAAATGAGAGAGAGACAGCAACTCTCTATTCAGAGACTAAATTAATGGGTAAGGCTGATCTTTTGGCATAATATGAGCTGTGAGGAGAGAGTTTGCTGATGAGATCTGTCAAGAATGTAACAAGAAGATAGACTGGAAGAGTCTGGACCACACTGGGTATGACAGCAGCCTCATCAGCTCAGCTAAGAGTAGATATATTAGTGAGAAAAATTAGAATAATGGGTAAAGCAAGATAACTAACGCTGTAGTTATGCTCTGAAGCTTATTTTGTTATTTAGGATTTTTGGTTGCAAGTGACAGAATCCAACTCAAGGCAGCATAAGCAAAAATATGTGAGATCTAATATAAGCACACGGAGATTTCTCTTGGGACTGCAAATACCAAAGATAAAGTAAAACATGAAAATGAAAATTCAAGGTGGCTGGCAGATTATAAAAACATGATCCCGGAGAGCATGACAGAATCCAAATCTTGAAGTTCTTTGTAGATTTCATTAAAGCACTTTAATTCCTTTCTAAATGTAGCAAGTGGCCAAGAAATGGGAAGCAATGTTATCAAAATGCAGGAAAATGGGATTATCAGATACAATACCACTTGAGCTGCTATACGGGATAAAGGCAGTATGAAGGGTTGCTGTTGGTTGATTTTTTTGACTATGTATATAGTAGTGCTGTTAATTATGATAAAGAACATCAAAATGCAGATATGTGGTTGGAGGAAAACGTTAATGATGCATTTAGTTTTGAACAGATTGGATTTAAGATGCCTATGAGTCTTTCAAGAGTTATCTACAGACACTTAGATAAAAGAGTGTGGAGTTCAGGAGAAGCACATGTGCTGGAGTTACAAATGAGAAATTACCATCACAAAGATGCTAGCAGAAGCCATAGCAGAGAATCAGGATATCCAAGGACTTGATTAAAGGTGAGAGAGCAGGGGACAGCATCGAACATAGAATTCTAACAACAACCACCACCACCAGTTATGGGCCATATGCATTAAGAAGAAAAGCCTTTAAACCTCCCAAGAGTAGCCAGAAAGACAGAGATAATTAGGAGAAGGAACACTTTCTGAAAACTGGAGTAAAGACTTCTGAAAATTTACTTCATAACAGCAAAAAGAACACTAAAAAAATTGACGAAATAAACTTTTACAGAGCTGTAAAACTTAAAAGCTTGTAACAATCTGAAGAATCTTTATTAAAGAAAAATAGCTGAATTTCTGTAAGAATAGCAAAGAGCTTTGTAGCATTTTAACACACACTATTCCTATTTCTTTTTTTTTTTTCTTTTTTCTTTTCTTTTTTTTTTTTTTTTTTGAGACGGAATCTAGCTCTGTCGCCCAGGCTGGAGTGCAGTGGCCGGATCTCAGCTCACTGCAAGCCCGGCTAGTTTTGTTTTGTTTTTTTTTTTTTTTGTATTTTTTAGTAGAGATGGGGTTTCACCGTGTTAGACAGGATGGTCTCGATCTCCTGACCTCGTGATCCACCCGTCTCGGCCTCCCAAAGTGCTGCGATTACAGGCTTGAGCCACCACGCCCGGCCCCACTATTCCTATTTCTCTTTTCCCACACAGTAGCAGTGAAAATCAATTGCCTCACAAGCACGGTAATTGTGAAAACCAGCAGTCTTACAGCTACTGGGGGGATAGAAAGTGTTTAGAGATCTCCCAAAAGTCCATTTCCAGAGAACTATCACTATTTGACCTGCCTGACAACTCCCTGGAAAGCCCCATTCATTCAGACTGGCTTTATTTTAACTGACTCAGCGCTCATTCACTGGGGAAATGCTGTATCCCCAGGGTGTTTGTGAAAAATGAACAGTGTCCTTCATTTAAATTGAAGCTGTCTGAGATAGTGATACCAGTTGTATCAATTAGGGCAAATAAGAGGCTAAGAATCTTGAAGGAAAAAGCTGAAAAATGAAACATTTACCGGGGGCTTTAAAAGACTCCAACATATTCAAGGGCATCTGCAAAACGATGCACATGTGCAGGGCTGTGAGAATGCCCAGGAAAGACTTGAGAAGATCCTAATATCTTATGCTGGCTGACACTGAGAATCTGCATAAGCAGGAACTGAAAGCTAAGGCAGAGTTGAAAACTGGCAGAATGTTGAAACGGTGCCCCAACACATCCACTCAGAGATCCATGGTGAAGTGTGAGAGACCTATGGATTCAAGTCATTCATGCAAATTTTTATCCAATCATTCGCTGACCACTAAGCTAACTCAGCAGAGACTTCAGCGGCCACACACAACACAGTGCAGACTTTAAATAATAAGTTGAGGAAAGTCACCAAACACACTTCAAACAGCAGGAACAACAAACAGTAACAATAGAAAACCCTGGGAAGGGAGGAATCTTATTTCCAGAGTTGCCACATTAGATTATGAAAACGTCCAGTTTTCAACACGAAGCTGTGAAACACACTAAGAAACAGGAAGGTATGGCCCAAACACATAATTATAAACTAAATAATATCATACATGGATTAAAAGAGTTTCCTATATTAAAAAATAAAATAAAAACACAGAAAGATTCTTCATTGGGAGTATATTCAGGTAACTTATAATTATTAGTTTAAATTCTGCTGTACCAAAGTTTGCTAATTAATTTTTAAAAAATACATAGTCCACGAGGCTTAGAAATGCAAGACATGTACACTGAAACTACAAGACATTGCTGAAGGAAATTAAAGAAGACCTGAATAAATTGAAATTTAACCAGATTTATAGATTGAAAAATGTAATATTGTTAAGATAGCAGTACTTCCCAAATAGAACTATAAAATCAGTGCGGTCCCTATCAAAATCCTAGTGCCTCTTTTTGCAGAAATTGACAAACTGATTTTAAAACTTACAGGAAAATGCAAGCGACCAAGAAGGACCAAAATGATTTTTAAAAAGAAAAATAAAGTTAAAAATTCATGCTTTTTAATTTCATAACTTACAACAAAAGTATGGTATTTAAGAAAATGTACTCACATAAAGATAGGCTATAAACTAATACAGTGGAAATAAAAATTCAGAAATAAATCCTTACAATATAATTGATTTTTTGACAAGGTTGCCTAGACAAATCGATATGAAAAGAATAGTCTTTTCAGCAAGTGGTGCTGAAACAACTGGCTATCTATCTGGAAAAAAATGAAGGTGGACCCTTCCTCACACTGTACAGAAAAGCTAACATAAAATGGATCATAGACCTAAATATCAGAGATTAAAGTATGAAACTCTTATAAGTAAATATAGTAGTATATATTCATGACTTTGAGTTAGGTAAAAGTTTCTTAGATACGATACTGGAAGCAAAAGTGAAGACAGAATAATAGGTAAAGTGGATAAGATCAAATTTAAAAGGTTTTTGCCTCAAAGGTAACCACCAAGAAAGTGAAAAAGGCAATCCAGATAATGAAAGTGTTTGCAAACCATGTATTTCATAGGAGACTTGCATCCAGAATATATAAGGAATGATCACAACTCAATAATAAAGATAAATAATGCAATTAAAAAATGGGCATGTATTTGAGTAGACATTCCTCTTCAAACAAAGATATATAAATGGCCAATAAACCCATGAAAAGATGTTCAACATAATACTACATGAGGAAAATTCAAAACAGAACTACAGTGAGACACTACTTCACACTGACTAGGATGGCTAAAATTTAAAAAGTAACAAGTTTGACAAGGATGAAAATGGTGGAGAAAATGATACCCTCATATATTGGTGGCAGAAATGTTAAATGGTACACCTCCTTTGGAAATAAACTTGACAGTTCTTCAAAATGTTAAACACAGAGTTACCATATGACCTAGCAATTTCAGTCTTAGGTATATAAGAAAAATAAAAATGCACTTTCTTTTTTTGTATTATTATACTTTAAGTTCTAGGGTACATGTGCACAATGTGCAGGTTTGTTACGTATGTATACATGTGCCATGTTGGTGTGCTGCACCCATTAACTCATCATTTACATTAGGTATATCTCCTAATGCTATCCCTCCCCACTACCACCTCCCCACAGTAGGACCCAGTGTGTGATGCTCCCCTTCCTGTGTCTGAGTGATCTCATTGTTCAATTCCCACCTGTGAGTGAGAACATGCGGTATTTGGTTTTCTGTTCTTGCAATAGTTTGCTGAGAATGATGGTTTCCAGCTGCATCCATGTCCCTATAAAGGACACGAACTCATCCTTTTTTATGGCTGCATAGTATTCCATGGTGTATATGTGCCACATTTTCTTAATCCAGTCTGTCACTGATGGACATCTGGGTTGATTCCAAGTCTTTGCTATTGTGAATAGTGCTGCAATAAACATACGTGCGCATGTGTCTTTATAGCAGCATGACTTATAATCCTTTGGGTATATCCCCAGTAATGGGATGGCTGGGTCAAATGGTATTTCTAGTTCTAGATAAAAATGCACTTTCATACAAAAACTTGTACACACATTTCCATAACAGCATTATTCATAGTAACAAGTTAGAAGCAACCCAATTGTTCATCAACAGGTGAATGAATAAACAAAATGTTTTTTATATATATATATATGCATGCAATGGAATATTATTCAGCCATTTAAAAATGACATGCTGATACATGCTACAACATGAATAAATCTTGAAAATATTATGCTAAGTGAAATAAGCCAGTCACAAAAGACCACATTTTAAATGACTTCACTTACATAAAATGTCCTGAGTAGTCAAATCCATAGAGACGGAAAGTAGATTAGTGGTCGCCAGGGAATGGGTGGAAGAAGAAAACTGCTATAGGGTATGGGGTTTCTTTGAAGTGATGTAAATGTTCTGGAATTAGATAGTGGTTAAGCTTGCACAACTCTGTGAATATACTACAGATCGCTCAATTGTACACTTCAAAAAAAGGTGAATTTTAAGGCATGTGATTTATAGCTTGATAGAGCTGTTATAGGGGAAAAAAAGAGGAATCCAGAAGACATGATGACAGCAGTGTCATATGCTGCGAATAAGCCCATTTGATAAGAAATGAGCAACGTTTGTTGGATGTAGCAACAGTGAGGTTTTTGATAAACTTGGCTGAAGATAGTGGGGAGGTGGGGCAAAACAAGTTTGATTCATTCACCAAATATTTATGAATTACATATTGCACAATGGCATGTGCCATTGGGATGAGATATGAATGAAGGGAAGAAAGCCAGATGATAATGGGTTGATCTGAAAATAGGGGATGAGAAATGAGAGACTAGGAGTATGCACAATTCTTATAGAAGTTAGGTTCCAAAGGGCTGAAAACAAAAATGTTAGTAACTGGAAGAGGACACATACTCAGCTTGTTTTGTGGTTTGTTATCTGGGAGAAACTTCAGTATTTTAACATGGGTGAACATATTCTCTGTGTAGTGCTGATAGAAAGGATTCATGGGAGAAACAGGGATGGGGTTGATGACACACAATGGCATAGGGATAGCTCAAAGGGACAAGTTCTGGAGAAGTTCACCAGAGCACAGATAGAGGGACTGTCCTTAGGCAGCAAGGGACACAGCCATATATTGGGTTGGGAGGAAGAGAGGAGAGGAAAATGAATGGGAATGAAGCTTAACTTGAAGACTTGTGGGAGAAAACTGAATAAATTTCCTGTCCTGGATTCTATTACTAATAAAGGGAGGTTTTACCTGTGGAGAGCCAAGAATTGGTAGAGTTTCCAGACCCGCTTGGGGTCAGTGAAATAGTGGCCATGGAGGAAGCTTGAGAGGAGAGTGTAGGAGAAACATGAATGATTCCTCTGTGTTGAACAGACAAATCCATAGAGTGTTGAGAGCTCAAGTAAGGTTTGTTGTAGCCCCAATTCACAGGGTTGGACATTTTTTAAAATTCTCCCAGTTTTCAGCAGCAGTGTTCAGACTGTAACATTAATAAAGCAAATCAGTGAATGTTGCATAGTAGAGGAAGTAAAAATACTCTATTGATAAAGGAATTCTTTAAAGTGGGCACCCAGGATCTAAGCTGTGGGAAGAAAGGGAAGTCTGGGCATGACTGGTAGGGAGAAATTAGACGTGTCAAATGATTGAAGGTATTTTTTCTCTTCTCTCTAATCTGTTTTGGATATCCCTTCCTCCTTTCCATCATCTTTCTTCTTCTATTTCTTCTCCTTTTTTAAGAAGCTGCTCATTTAAGATTCCTTTTCTGCCTAGTTGGTGTGTTCTTGATCATGAGCTCATCAGTTCTTGGAGAACTGTTGACTGGCAGGTGCCTGTGTGAAGGTTAGGTAGGTTTAGGATGCTAGTTACCTCTTGGTTCAGCTTTCACAGAGGGGTTTTTATTTGAATTTCACAGCAATCCTGTCCTCTAAGTGAAGTGAAGAAACACAATGCACTTCAATGAGCTAGGGGTTATTTGAATAATGTTCCAAGAGGTTTAGGACAACTCTATGAAGTCCACTACAGGGTTGAAATTCAGTTTGATTTGTTTCACTTTTCTCAATTCCATGCTGACAGATCATTTAATTTATATATGGAAATGCATGCATTTCATTCAGTGAGGGGAGTCCTATTTATTTGGAGGGATGTTATAAATAATAGAAGACCCTTTAAAAGTAATAATCCACCACACATTTTAAATATAATTATTACTCCATCAATGTAATCCTTCCTTGGTTTTATAGATGAGCTTTTCAATATATTTATTCTTTGCCCTCCTCCCCTCCCTAAACATTTTCTTTAAATTAGGAACCAAATATGAGCCAAGCACCATCTTAACCATTTTATGAGAAAGAGTCACTATTTACAAGGGACTTGAAATCCATTTGGGAATATACCACATATTTGTATATATGTATGTTGGAGTACATAACATATGTTATGTTGGAAAGAGTTCATTATTTATATTAACTTTTTAATTAAATTTCATGTGATAACACAGTTTTCCTAGAACATTTATTTGAACACCTGTTCACCCTAGTAATTTTGAAATCAACTTTTCCTTAACATCATTACATTCATGCAATATTTAGATTAGAAATTTATCCAAATCTCTGAAAATTTGATGGCAGGAATTGCGTCATTTAGGTATGACAAACTTAGTCTTAATACCTAACTAATTCTTGCTGATTTTAACTGAAATGTTGAATCAAAACAAATACTAAATCTCAGCATGAATGCCCATCTGCATCAGCTTCTATATAGCTATTAAATTCCGATGTCCAGACACACACACAAAAAATAATCCTTACTACTTAACAGTTTTGTGACTTCAGTCAAGTCATGCGGCCTCTGGACATTGATTTTCTTAGTTGTTAAATGGGGATAATACTTTCTGCTCTATTTACCTTACAGGGGTGCTCTGTTTTATAGGTAAAAGCAGAAAGCACTCAAAGAACATGTTGAACACACATACACGTGGTGTGTGTTCACACAGAAACACATTCTTTTGAAAGGACATTATATCAAAGAATCATAATATCTTCTCCCATGATATGGGTGAATCTGAAAAAAACCAGGATTATCCATTCTGTCATAAATGGCAGGGTTTCTTTTTAAAAGACTGAATGATATTCTGTTGTATATACATACCACATTTTCTTTAGCTATTCATTCATACATGGATATTTTGGTTGATTTGATATCTTGCCAATTGCAAATAATGCTGTAATGAACATAGGACTGCTGATACCTCAACATATTGATTTTATTTCTTCTTCTAGATATATACCCAGGAGTAGGATTGCTGGATTGTATGGGAGTTTTAGTTTTAATGTTTTGAGGAACCTACATACTGTTTTCCATAATGGTTATACCAATTTACCTTCCCACCAACAATGTGCAGAGGACCACTCTTCTAGATATTGTCACCAACACTTAGGTTTTTTGTTTTTTTTTTATTTTAAATAATAGCATTCTAACAGGTATAAAGTAATATCCCACTGCAGTTTCAATTTGCATTTCTCTGATGATTAGTGATGTATGGAATTTTTTTGTATTCCTGTTGACCATTTGTATGTCCTCTTTGGTAAGTGTCTAATCAGGTCCTGGCCCATTTTTAAATTGGGCTATTTATTTTCTTCCTATTGAGTTGTTTGGGTTCCTTATGCATTTTGGATATTAACACCTTACATGACGTACATTTTGCAAATACTTTCTCTCATTCCATAAGCTGTATTTTCACTCTATTGATTATTTCCTTTGCTATGCACAAACTTCTTAGTTTTGTGCAATACCCTTTGTCTATTTTTGCTTTTGCTGCCTGTGTTTTGGGATGTTATCATTGCCCAGGCTAATATGAAAACATTTTTCCTATGTTTTTCTGCAGTGATTTTTACAGTTTCAAATCTTATGTTTAAGTCTAATCCCTTTTAGTTAATTTTTGTACATGATGTGAGATAAAAGTCTAATTTCTTTCAACAAGTGGATATCCAGTTTTCCCAATACTATTTAATAGAGAGACTATAATCTCATTGTTATGTGTTTTTTAATCTAAAAATATCAAACTCAGAGAAGCAGAGAGTAGAATGGTAGTTGCCACGAGGTGGGTGGGGGTGGGGAAAATGGGAAGATGTTGATCAAAGAGTACAAACTTCCAGTTACTCAGGATGAATATGTTCTAGAGATCTAATGTACAGTATGGTGACTATAGTTAAAATACTGTATTGTATACTCGAAATTTGCTGAGAGTATATCTTAAATGTTCTCAACACACACACAAGGTAACTATGTGAGTTGATGGATATTATAATTAATTTGATGATTTTATTAGTCCATTCTCATGCTGTTAATAAAGACATACCTAAGACTGGGTAATTTATAAAGAAAAGAGGTTTAATTAACTCATAGTTCAGCATGGCTGGGAGGCCTCAGGAAATGTACAATCATAGCAGAAGGAGAAGCAGACATGTCCTTCTTCACATGGCAGCAGGAAAGAGAAGTGCAGAGTGAAGTGCAGAGTGAAGAGTGAAGTGCAGAGTGAAGTGCAGCAGCAAGGAGAAGTGCCAAGCAAAAAGGGGAAAAGTCCCTTATGAAACGATTAGATCTCGTGAGAACTCACTATTATGAGAATAGCATGAGGCTAACTTCCTCTATGATTAAATTACCTCCTCCCCATCGGGTCCTATCTGTGACATGTGGGGGATTATGGGAACTACAATTCAAGATGAGATTTGGGTGGGGACACAGCCAAATCATATGAATGATGTTAATCATTTCACAGTATATGAGTATATCAAAACAAAATCGAACACCTAAAATACATATTACTTGTATTTGTCTATGATATTCCAATAAAGCTGGAGAAGAAACAGTACACCATGAGGTACTGATCATGCTGGCTATCATTAATTGCTAATTTAAGAAATAAACAAGTGTTCTTGAATGTTGTTATTAAGAGACCACCTTTAAATTTTCATTATATCAACATTTAAATCAGGGTTTCTCAACTCCATACTACTGAAATTTGGGGCCAGATTATTCTTTGCTGAGGAGTGAAAAGAGACTGCCCTGTGCATTGCAGGAAGTTGAGCAGCATCCCTGGCCTCTACCTCCTAGGTGCCAGTAGCACTCCCCTTCCCTACAATGTAAAAACATGCCTCTAGACATTGCCAAATATCCCTAGGGGGTGTTTGTGTAAAACTGCCCCCAGTTGAGAACCCCTGCTTTAAATAATATGAACCAAGGCTTTCATGAAGTATTTTGCAAAACCCACTGAAACACATTATATATTAAATTCCCATAATACTAAGGCTTTGAGAAAGTGGATGATTTGCCTGAGGTCACACAGAAGGGAATTCAGGGAAACCAGGATTGAAGTTCAGTCTTCTGGTGTCTCATCCATGCTAATACTCCTCCTCATCCTGCCTCCTGCCTCCATGTACTATGTAATCTCAGGCAGGGAATATATATATATACACACACACACACACACACACACACATATATACACATATATACATATATATATAGAGAGAGAGAGAGAGAAAGTGAGAGAAAGAGAGAATGAGAGTGAGAGAGAGAGTAGTGAGTTTACTACACCACTCATAAGGCAATTCCGGAGATGAATAAGTCCAAATACGTTGACATGGCAATATATTGCATGACTTGTATGGATTGACAAGTAATTTCTTTAATGTATATTCTAATTTAGAGTTATAACACACATATGTTTTACTCTTACAATAAACTTGTAATTTCCAAAAAACAAGTGTCAATATTTCCAGTTTTAAAGACAAGCAAAGCAAAGCTCATTTGAGTAAGCTGCCTGAGGATGCACAGCTATGTAATGGTACGGTTGGGATTTGAACTGACCTCTGTTTGATTGTAATCTATCTTTCTTCTCTCACCTCTTTCCCTTCTCTCCATGGCTGATGCCTAGACATTTCCATTATCTTAGGACAATAAGCAGGTGTTACAGCTCCTTAAATTTTTCTGAGGAAAAAAATGAGTCATTCATAGGTGTTCTGCTTAATTCAATTCACATTCGATTCAATTAATATTTATTGAGAGTCTTCAGAGGACTTGAAACTGTACAGTATTTTTAATGAGGTAGAGTTTGCAAATTTCAATCTCTTTGTTTTAAGAAACTTTGAGGATTATTTTTCCCCTTGCTTTTGAGAGATTCTTACCACCTCAGTGAACATCAAAGTGCATTCAAGGGCGAAAGGCCTTCTTTTCTGTTATCTAAACTACTTACGGTTTTTTATTGTGGGGCTATTGATGAAGCATTAATTCATCCAGTTTCGCTGTCTTTAGGAAGCAAATGTCTAATAAGAAGAAGCACTAATAATATTAGTGACTTCAAGGCAAGTTGTAATCCCCTCTGTGTGTTTGCCACTTTTATATTTTGAATTGTCAAGAAACTTTGGAGCACAAAGGAAACAATGGTATGGGGTTTTAATTTTCATGATTTCTAACTTAAATTTATCTAATTTGTTCCTTTACTACTTTACTTATTCATCAAATATAATGAAGTCAGGTGCACAGTGATAAAAAAGAGACAGTTCTTCCTGTAATGGAGCAGACAACTGAGTGAAGCACACAAAGGCATGTAAATATGGATGCAGGAGAGATGGTATGACAAAGGTCTGTGTGGCATGAGTGGAAGCACATGGAAAGGGCATCTATCCTGAATATGGAGCACACAGGGATGCCCTCCATGAACACTAAGTCACAGTTGAAGGATAAGAAAGAATTATCAGAGGTGGGTGGAATCGGGACCAGCATATGCTCAATTAAAGAGTCAAGAAAAAATTATGCCACTTAATGGAGGCAGCAGAAGCTTATTGTGAGTGGAGAATAAAGTGTAAAACACACACACACAGAAAGAGACAGAGAGACTAGCAATAAGTGAGGCTGAAGGGGTACACAAACTGGAATGTGAAAGCCTTGTTTTACATGTTAAAGAGGCCATGCCTAATAGAGCCACTGAAGAGTTAAAGTAAGGGTCAGACCTGTGGCCGATGTTGGTTTTGGGAAAGATCCCATATGCTACATGATGGGAGATGAATTGGCAAGAGACAGGCCCAGAGTGTCCAGTTCAGATGAGAGGTGAAAATGCCTTGAACCAGGGTGATGTCGAGGAAGTGGAGATAAGGGGCTAACGTAAGTGGGATGAAAGTGGTGATGCCCTGGACCAGAGCAATGTCAGCATGATGGTGATAAGAAGGCAGACAGAAAAGGAAAAGAGCCAATTTTCAGGCAAGGAAACAGGAGAAAAATCATTCTGTCATACTATGGATATCGTAGAAGGGATGCCATAGTAGAGGTTTTGGAGACAGACAAGTATTCCATCCCAGCCTGGTGACCTTGGGCAAGTTACTACGATACTGTGTGCCTCAGTTTCCTCATGTATAAAATTATGACAATAATAGAAGTACCTCAGAATATTACAAGGACTCAATAGAACAATATATAAAGCACTTAGCCCAGTACCTGGCACATATAATCTATTCAGTAAAGAATAGTTATTGTCATGATAGTATTTTTTTCTTTCTGTTACGTTAATGTGGTCTCTGAGATGAGGGGTGGGAATGAGAGTGAGGGTCATTTATTTCTATTTTGTATTTACTGGGGAGAGAGGTTGGCTGGATTCCCTGAAGTCTCAGCGTTGAACTCTTAGGATACTGAACTAAATAGTTCTTCTCTTTTGAATCCAGTTTTTGCTCCCCTCATCCCATCCTTTACCCCCTTTCCTATTGAAACATGTGGAACTGCAAACCTCACCCCAAGGGGGACTAAGACCAGGGACACATCTTGTTACCTTTGAAACTGGTTTCAGTTTTGGCTAAAGACAAAGTGCAGACAGTATGAAGGAGGATGGGAGTGGTGGCATGTCTTCAGGAAGGTGCATGAATCTCTTTGGGTGATGCCTTGGGAGAAAATGAAATTCTGCAGAGGTAGGGTGGGCCCTGGGAGTCAGGGATCTTCCTCAACCTGCCTCCTAGTCCCAATAAGGAACCTTAAACCTGCATTTCTTATTTCTGTCTTTACAATACCCTGAGATATAGAAGAGAATGGAGCAGAGCATGTCAGCCCAGGAAGATCTTAATAGACCATGACATTCAATAGCCCTCCTCTATTTCCAGATGCAGAACCAGAGGCCCAAAAAAGGGTTGGAGTTTATTCATATCAATTTCATGATAAAAAATAAAATTTAAAAAAAAACAAATTGCTTCCTCACTGAATAAAAACAATTGTACCTTCTATGTGCTAACCTTCATAGCAGTTCATCTGACTCTTTCTTGTGTTGTATTTCTTTTCTACCTCTTTGTATAAACATGTATACATTTTTCTTTTTCTCATCTGTAGCCTGATAAATCCGGGGAAGTGAGGTTGACTCTGTTTTTTTAAAAAAATTTTTATTTTTTTACCTCTACATTGTACACAGTCTGATATATAGAACCTTGTACCAGACAAAATCTTAATAATTAGAAATTAACTGCTAATAATGGGAAGCAGGTGCATCAATTAGAATGACACACAAAATCTACATTAGAAGGAAGAGAATCTGAAAGTATGCCTCCAAAGAGCACCAGGAGCATTGTATTAATCACTTGATCTACGCTATTTTATTTAAAACTTGTTGGGATTCTAGGGAGCTTCTCAAGTTCTGAATTTGTATAACCAAGTTACACAAATGAGTTGAGTGGATAGGAAGCCAAATGCTGGCTTTATTACTGAAAGAGCTATATGAAATGTGCAGTAGGCTTCTTTTGGAATTAGATGTGCCCACTTGGTCACAGCAATCATGGACATCTCCAGGTCTCTCTGGCATGGCCAGGGCCTTTACTGCCCGGTTCATTGCATGGCAGAGGGCACACCCAGGCAAAGGTTCTGTGAAGACAGAAAGATTCCAAGGAGGAAAGGGATGGTGCTGAGCTATGAATACAGCTCCTTGTTCCAACAAGTTGTGTGAGAGGTGGAGAGGACCTAGAAATGTTTGATCATCGACATCTTCCACATGAAAACACAGCCCCCCACCCCAGCTGGCAACAGTACTCTCAATTACTATAGGAAACAGTGCAATTAATTTTCCCTTAATACAAAGAAGAAAACAAAAACAAAAACCCAAGACTCATCCAGTAAGGGACTTGCTCTAGGTCGTAGGGCTGGTAAAGAGCAGGGCCCTGATTTGAAGCTGGGCTGTCCTCAGGTCAAAAAATCTGCTTTATTTCATCACTTCCTCTTCCTCTAAAGTGGTCATTCCAATTCCCTGTGTCAACTAAAAGAAAATTCTTTAAAAGGATGCTGATTTATTAACTCACCACCTTTATTCATAGGGTCATGTTGCTGGCATTTAAATGAAGACTGATGAGGGCAGAGTATTTGGCAGAGCTCTGTTGTTTGAAGTTCAGGGGGAAATTTTCTTTGTAGCTGAAGAGAGTCAGAGAATATAAATTGTGAGAGGTAAGGGAAAATGATTCAAGACAGCAATGGCTGGTGTTGCTCCCCTGGAGAGAAAGTGCCCTTATTGTGTGTTGCTGAACCGGATGGGCTGGGTGAAGACTCCTCCACTCAGTCTTCTCTCGTTAGCTATTGACTCATCTTAAAAGTAAAACTGGGCTGGGCACGGTGGCTCACACCTGTAATCCCAGCACTTCGGGAGGCCAAGGCAGGCGGATCACAAAGTCAAGAGATCAAGACTATTCTGGCCAACATGGTGAAACCCCATCTCTACTAAAAATACAAAAATTAGCTGGGCATGGTGGCACATGACTGTAGTACCAGCTTCTGGGGAAGCTGAGGCAGGAGAATCGCTTGAACCGGGGAGGCAGAGGTTGCAGTGAGCCAAGATTGTACCATTGCACTCCAGCCTGGCAACAGAGCGAGACTCTGTCTCAAATAATAATAATAATAATGATAATAAAAGTAAAACTAGTACTTTGTTCAGAAACAAAACTAGAAAGTAGCATCTTTTTTTTTGTTTGTTTGTTTTTTGTTTTTTGTTTTTTGTTTTTTGTTTGATAACGTAGGGGTCAGGACTTATGACTAAATCATCTGTTTGACATTTTCCATACTTTTCTGAAAATATCCTCTGTCCATAAGCAGGATGGAACATAAGAACCCATGTTCTGTGTTCATATCAACCAAACTTATATCTGACAGGGCATAATGTAATAAAATGGCATCTGGAAGGGGCTCGGCATATGGTACCTGCTGTCAAAAAACTCATGGGATCCTAGAGCTTCTGACCTCTCAGAGCCTCTTTTTCCTTATCAATAAAATCAGTAGATTTGTGCCTTAACCACTGTCATTGAAAACAATATTTACAAGGCTGGGCACGGTGGCTCTAGCCTGTAATCCCAGAATTTTGGAAGGCCGAGTCGGGTGGATTTCAAAGTCAGGAAGTCCAGGAGGAGACCAGCCTGACCAACATGGTGAAACCCCGCCTCTACAAAATATACAAAAGAATTGGCCAGGCATGGTGGCATGTGCCTGTAATCCCAGCTACTCGGGAGGCTGAGGCAGGAGAATTGCTTGAACCCAGGAGGTGGAGGTTGCAGTGAGCCAAGATCACACCACTGCACTCCAGCCTGGGTGACAGGGTGAGACTCCGCCTCAAAACAAACAAACAAACAAACGAACAAACCATGTTTAGAAAACAGTAGGTTAAATGCAAGAACAGAGCAGTATCAAAAGCACAGGTCTTGAAGGTGAGTAGACTTGGTTTTAAATCTTGGCCATGCTACTTACTGGTGGTTTAAGCTTGAGCAGTCATTTAGTCTCATGGAACCTCAGATTTTCCATATGGAAAACATGGATAACATTTGCCCTCTCTCTTCTTCTGGTGATGCACAAGAACAATGTAAATAAGATACTTTGCACAGTGTTTGACACATAATAAATGCTCGCTAAATGGTAGCTTATTTCATTATGGTATTATTAAACAATATTATCGTTTGGTCCCTAGTAAATATGCATTTATGGGGTAGCATTAAACAGAGAGACTTTATGAGAAGCAGCCTCATAAAGCTCATTTTTAAAAGCTTTTTAGAGATATTGAAGAGGGTATTGTGCTCCATTATATTACACATTTTTCCTTCAATTAGGACCTAGGAACAAAACTGATTTCCAGCTTCAAAACAGGTAAATAACTGTTTCTTCTTGGGAAGTAGTATTTCAATCATGTAACTAATTGCATTTCCCTCTTTGTTTTCTGTGCTAGGAAGCTCATATTTAAAGTTGGACTATAAATTAATACTTATCTAAATACCCTTTAATTCAAAGGTTCGTTATACCAAAGGGAACACCAAGTCCCAAAATTATTTATTTTGTATATTTAACATGAAAGATTGTTCCTCCAAGTCTCAAACTCTTATTCCTTGACAACTACTTTTCCGAAAATTGTTTCCCTTTCTTCTCATCTGGCTTCTTGCACTCTAGATGCCTCATATTTTTAATGTTTTTTACCTGCATCGTGTCATTTAATACCACACAAATGCTGTAAAACATGATACTATTATCTTCACTCTACAGCAAAGACACCTGAGGCTTAGAACAATTAGAACTAACTGATATACTAGTCTTTCGCCTTCTCATCTCACTATACCCTTTCCCTGAATGATATATTTATATGATTTAAACAATACCACTGAACTACACCAATTTTGTACCTATAGCATTGAACTCCCTTTTGAACACTAAGTATTATTTCCAAACAACTACTAGATATCACTCATCTTTCTTTTCCCTGTAGACTTGTTCTTGCCTACCGTAATTGAATAATTTATACAATAAAAATTTTGAGCACTCATGTTTCTGGCACTATGCTATGGGTTTTATATGTATTATCTCATTTAATCCTCACAGTAATTCCATAAGGTCACTTTACCATTATTTCTAGGCGAAAAGTATATCATTTGCCCAAGGCTATCATCAAGCACCTGTTGTAGCCACTCTGATTCAGGAGACAAGACCTTAAACCAATAGCGTTTCCCCAGGTCATGTGAGCTAGAAAATCTCTCTTTATGTCCTCCTTCTTTCTTCCCAGTCATATGCAACTAGTCATCCAGACCCAGTAATTCATAAACCAGTGATTCTCAAACTTAGCTACACATTCGAATTACTTGTGGAGCCTTACAAGCTGTTGATACTCTGCCCCATGACCAAAATTTCTGATGTAATTGGTTTGGGCTGTGTGTGGGGTTCCAGAGTTGTTAAAAGCTCCCTGGGTCATTCAATGGACATCCACATTTGAGGATAACTGATTAATTCTCTAAGTATGGATACCTGAGTCATCATTCTCACTTCTCCTGACTTAGCACTTGTATTAGTCCGTTTTCACTCTGCTGTAAAGAACTGCCCGAGATTGGGTAATTTATAAAGGAAAGAGGTTGAATTGACTCACAGTTCTGCACGGCTGAGGAGGCCTCAGGAAACTTACAGTCATGGGGGAAGGCAAAGGGAAAGCAGGGCACCTTCCTCACAAGGTGGCAGGAAGGAGAATCAATGCAGGAAGAACTATCAAACACTTATAAAACCATCAGATCTCATGATAACTCACTTATTATCACGAAAACAGCATGGAGAAAAATGCCCTTATAATTCAGTTACCTCCCTGGTCTCTCCCTTAACATGTGGGGATTACGGGGACTACAATTCAAGATGAGATTTGAGTCGGGACATAAAGCCTAATCATATCAACTCTGGTTTCACCATTTTCTCCCAGATGTCACAAGGCCCTAACCCAGCACCCTGTCTCCCTTTTTATCCCTTGCCATCCATCTTCCCTGATGACTCTCAGAGTGACCTCAATGAAGCACAGATCTGACCAGCCCACAACCCAGATTAAACGTGGCAATGGCTTCCTACCACCCTTAAGGCATGTTCATCTCCTTATTTTTACCTGCTAAGCTCTTTTCCTTGAGCAGATCCCATACTCTTGCTACAGCCTCTGCCTGAAAACCACTTTCTGCATTTAGCAATGGTGTAATCCATTCTGTGGGCTTATGTTTACATGCCATCTGTCTTTGAGATATTTCTTGTATAACTACATCCCTAAGGAAATCAATTGCTCCCTTCTCTGCGCTCTTAAAGCACAAAGCTGTTAAAATACTGATAACTGGCCGGGCGCGGTGGCTCAGGCCTATAATCCCAGCACTTTGGGAGGCCGAGGCGGGTAGATTACCTGAGGTCGGGAGTTTGAGACCAGCCTGACCAACATGGAGAAACCCCATCTCGACTAAAAATACAAAATTAGAGGGGTGTGGTGGCACATGCCTGTAATCCCAGCTACTTGGGAGGCTGAGGCAGGAGAATCGCTTGAACCTGGGAGGCGGAGGTTGCTGTGAGCCGAGATCGTGCCATTGCACTCCAGCCTGGGCAACAAGAGTGAAACTCTGTTTCAGAAAAAAAAATAATAATAATACAAAAATAAATAAAATACTGATAATTTTACACTAATTAGGCTGTGCTAGATTGTAAGCTCACTGAGAGCAGGCAATGTTTCATTCATTTTTCCATCTGATGGGTACAGCACACAGTATAAGGGAATTGCTTTAAGGAGCTAATAATAACAGTTATTGAATAAATAAAGAAATAAATTAATAAACAGTTGTTCTTTTCAAATGTAACTCTTTTTTATTTTTTTTTCTCTCTTTAATTCAAGTAGGATAGTTTCATCTCTAAGAGAGATTTCTAAAATGGTACCCCATGGTTGGCAACCAGAGAGTTAAAGGTCTGGCTCCTGGCATCTTATACAAATTGTTGCACGGATTTTGGGTTAGCCTTTTGACACAACAGTTTTCTAATCTGTAAAATGGACACAGTGATTTTATGAACTTATTTCACAGAGTCATTAAGAGAGTTTAATGAGATAATAGCTGTAAGACACTTAGCATAGTATCTGGCACACAGTAAGTACTCAAAAATTATTTTTATTTTCTTCTCCACAAAGTCTTCCTTGCTTATGAAAAGCCTCAGTGATGTCTCTCTTTTTCTTTCTTGTTTGGATTTATTTACTTAATAAATATTAATTGAAGTTCCCATACATGACATATGCTTCTCTAAAGTGCTGTGAGATATATGTCTCACAATTATTCACTGTCAATTAATATTTATTTTTTATGTATTATTAGATTAGTTACATATATATATCAGTGGAGAGGACCAGTATTGCCCTTAGAAGCTTACTTTCTAGTGTGGGAAATGAGATAAAATACACAAAACAAATAAGATATATAGAATACATGATGGAGGTATTTCTATGGAGAAAAATAGAACAAGAGAGAGAAACAAAATAAATGTTGGGATAGGATTTTAATTTTAAGAAAAGTGGTCAAGTATGTCTTTGCTGAGAAAGTCTCATTGGAGTGAAGACCTGAAGGAGATGTAAAAATCAGCTGTGTAGGTTTCTGGGGGACAGAATTTCAGATAGAGGGGACTGCAGGCAGGCTAGTGTGGCCAGAGCAGAGTGGCTGGGATGGGGGTGGGGCATAAGTGATGAGTTCAGGGAGGGAACAGGGAGTATGGTCCTTTCAGTTGTTTTAAGGTCTTTGGATTTTACTCTGAATAAAACGAGAGACCTTTGGAGAGCTGTGAGTTCAGGAACAAGAAGTCTAACAGGTTTATTAGGATCACACTGGTGACTGAGTTAAGACCAGGCTGTATGGGGCAAATACAAAGGAAGAGCCTCCAAGAAGTAATCTGGATAAGAGAAGACTGAGAGTTGCAGCAGGCTGGTCACAGGGCAGATGGTGAGAAATTGCTGCATCCAGGATGTATTTTGGGGGTAACACAAACCAGTATGCCATCAGATTGGGTGTGAGGTGTAACCAAAAGAGGCTTTTTGTTCTGAGCAACAGGAAAGATGAAGTTGCCATGAACTGAGACTGGGGAGTCTATCAGAGGAGTAGGTTTGGTGGGGAAAAATGGGAATTTAATTTTGAAACTGATAAGTTTGAGACACCCAAGGAGAGAGAGCAAGTATGCTGTTGTATATATCAAGCTGAAGTTTAGAGAAGTGGTACAGAATAGAGGACATTAGAGCTATTGGTATGCAGGTGGGATTTGAGGCATGAGACAGAAGGAGGTCACCAAGAAAGTGAATGTATATAAAACAAACAATGTGTCCAAGGGCTGAGTTCTGAGATACTTCAATAGCAGAAGATGATGTTGACAAGCAGAAGCCAGCTAAAGAGACTGAGAAAGTGCTGGCAGTGAAGCACCAGGAAAACCAAGAGATCATGTAAGATGTCTCAGATGCCAAGTGAAGAAAGAGTTTCAAGGACAAGGAGGCAGTCAACTGTATTATATGTTGCTAATCAGTGAACCAAGATGAGAATTAATGTTTGACTTTTGTGTATAGCAATGTGGGTGTCAATCATTATTATAATAATTAGGTTTATATATAATAACCTTGATAACAACAATTTTGGTGGAGAGGTGGAGGTGAAAGTGTGATTTAAGAGTGATGAAGAGAAAAAGAGCAGAAAGCTTATTCATGAGCTGTGGGTTTTATACAAGTTACAGAACTTCAAATCCTCCCTACCTCTGTTCCTCCCTCCCTCCTTTCCTCCCTCCTTCCATTTCTCCCTCCCCTACTCCTTTCCCTTCCCTTCCCTTCCCTTCCCTTCCCTTCCCTTCCCTTCCCTTCCCTTCCCTTCCCTTCCCTTCCCTCCCCTCCCCTCCCCTCCTCTCCCCTCCACTCCTCTCCCCTTCCCTTCCCTTCCCTCCCCTTCCTTCTTTCCTCCTTTCCCCAATCTGTAAAGCGGGATGATAATATCTTTTTTATGTATGTAAATCATGACAATATATGATATGTCATCAATAAAAGACAGCCTCTTCCTGCTCTTTTAGGATCCTATGTCTTGTGTTCTCAGTGGCTGTGATAGGATTTGCACAAGTAGGTGTCGATTAAATATCCATGGATGGAGACAAATTAGGTCCTTAATTCTGCTTCTGACCCAGGTGCCTGGTTATTTGTTTGGTGCAAACAGCATACAGTTCCTGTTAAAGGTGATAGCTGAATGTTGGAGGCCACTACCAGCTTTTCAGGAAAGAAGCCTTTTGGCTCAGAATTTCATGGAGCTTCTGACTGTAAATAAAAATTGCATTGACTTCTGCTTGGAAGTGGGGATGGGAGGTCTGAGAGTAAGTGCACTCTGTCCAGGGTAGCCTCCTGCGGAAATGATTTCCAGAGCAGAGTGCCAAAGTGCTTTCGTAAATGACTCTGGCTCACCCCTTTCTCTATCTTCTGCCCTGTGTATACAACATTTATAAAAATAAACATTTGCTGGAGGCATTTGGGAGGAAGCCAAGGTGAAGCACCCAGCAAAAGAAACAGATACACCAGAGAACTCAGAACTCCCAAGAAGAATATAAGCTTTCAGAGGAGGAAACAGAGGGACTAGCGGATGTTTGGGAGGATGGTGATAGGAGAGGAATGTATGTTTTAGAGTTTCCATTCTGTCCACTCTTGGCTTCTCCTTTCATTTGCCATATTGTTATGAGTGAATGAGAGTGAATGAACTTCTCCACTGGACTGCATGATCCTTGAGGGAAGGGACTCTCAAATGAGTACTCATTTTTGGATTTGGGTTATTTATCCAAATATGATACATTTATCAAGTACCTACTTCATGCCAGGAACTCTGCTCCCTACAACCACATTCATCATGCATTAGATGCTCCATAGTTAAGTGAGCATTCCTTCACCCTTAAAAGTTAGTACTGCATTTGCTCCACTGGGCCCAGTGAACATGTCATCTCCTCATAAAAGCCAGATCTAAACTCCCACCCTAGGCAGAATAAGGCTTTTCCTCCTGTAAACTTCATGGCTTTTCAGATTTCCCACTGAAAGCTCTGTAATAGAAGCTCACTGAGTGTGAGGCTTGGCTTTGCATACCTGTACACCCCACTGCCTAGAACAGTGCCTGGCAAATAGCAGTTGCTATGGTCTGAATGTTTGTGCACCCCTCCCTCACACTGCAAAATTCGTATGTTGGAACCTAGTACCCAACATGATATAATAACATTAAGAGGGGAGGCCTTTTGGGAAGTTATTAAGTCCTTAGGGCTCTGCCCTCATGAATGGGATTAGGGCCCTTATAAAAAAGGTTGAAGAAAGGTGTCTTGCCCCTTCCACCATGTGAGGATCAGAAAGTGCCATCTGAGGAACAGGCCCTCACCAGACACTGAATCTGTTAGTGCCTTGACCTTGAACTTCCCAGCCTCCAGAAATACAAGCAACAAAATCTGTTGATTATTAATTATCCAGTTTAAGCTATTAATATTTTGTCATAGCAGCCTGAAAAGATGAAGTCTGCAGGTACTCCATTAATATGAACAAATTATTAGTACCCAATTCCTCATTATTTTAAAGTCAAATATTTTGAGTCTGTCTCTATTACTAGGCTGTGAACACTTTGACGGGAAAGGCAGTGCTATTTTCTTCTTAATTTTTTCATTTCACGGCATAGAGAAGTGACTTAGTAAATGGTAATGGGATAAATGTATAACCAAACCTTCACTATTTTTTATGAGTTTCTTTTAAATTATTCTTTGCTTTATAAAATCTAACATGTAATTTTGTTACACAAAATGTGTATTACAAAAGAGATACAGTCAAAGGCTCTTGCCGAGATAAGGGTACTACAGGGAGTGGTGGAAGGATGTGGTATGTATGGTATGACCCAGACGGATGCCACTAACAAGAACGTCAGAGGACGGGCCATGAAAGCTAAAGAATGAATTTCAATACATTGCGTAGTCAAGCGATAAGTAGTCCTGAATTTGGCAAGGGGTGAAGAAAGAGGTGTTTATTCAGACAAAGAAAACAGCATTTATTATAGCATATAAGCGATAAAGTGAAAGAAAAATAATAGAAGTTCAGGAAAATGATAGGAGTTCAAAATATCCAAAAGGTAGATTGCAGGTGGGCCAGTGCATCCAGTGGAGAGAAGGCACAGAAGTGAGGAAGTCAGGGACCATGTCAAACAAAGCCCTGTTATTCATGAGCAGGTTGGCCTTTGCCCGCTTTCTTTTCTCAATGCTGAGTCACCTATTTTCTGCCCCAATCTTCATAAACACACACAGGCATTAGTTAGATAGGTAATCTACCAGAAAGACAAATGAGCTAATATCAAGAGAAACTAAGTCAGTTGAAAATATCTGGAAATATCCGGTTCGTAGAACTGAACCTAAATTCAAAATCTCTACACATTTTTTTTTTAAAGACATAATTTTACTCTTGTTGCCTAGGCTGGGGTGCAATAGCATGATCTCGGCTCACTGGAACCTCCGTCTCCCGGGTTCAAGTGATTCTCCTGCCTCAGCCTCCCAAGTAGCGGGGAATACAGGTGCTCGCCACCAGGCCAGGCTAACTTTTTGTGTTTAGTAGAGACGGGGTTTCACCACTGTGGTCAGGCTGGTCTTGAATTCCTGACCTCAAGTGATCCACCCACCTCAGCCTCCCAAAGTGCTGGGACTACAGACATGAGCCACCGTGACTGGCCAGTCTCCACACTCTTAAATCCAAAAAGCAGCAGTAGGAATGGAAACTAGATAACATATTTTATGCCAATTCTAATTAACTGGTAGTGGATGTCTGTGGTATGTTTTCAGTTTGTGATCCAACTGTGCTCTATAGAAATGAGATCTCAGATTGATTCACCCTGATGCCTCAGGAGGGCGAGGGGGAAGAGCAGGCAGCCCCACCTGTCATGCATCCCGCATGCCCTGCAATCGCATTGTGCAATTCTCAGTTACACCACGCAGATCTCTATTTCTCAGTGAATTCTTTCTAAATGATTGTGATTCTTCATTTATCCCCTTTCTTTGTTGGAATACTTCTTCACTATGACGCATACCAGAGATTTTCCTAGAAATCCAGAAAACTGCTAGTGCGGGCCAGTCAGGCTAGTGATTACGAAATTCTCCAAATTCAAAAATGGTTCATTTGAATCAGCCAAACCAAAGAAAACTCTTACCACCAATTCCCGCCCACAGATTTTTTAAGCTAAAGTGAATTAGGGTTATCCAATTACACATATATTAACAGTGATTACTACCTTAAGATGACTGCATTTCATTGCCATAGGCAGCATTTGAATTATCCAAGACTTAGATATTGAAAAATGTATGCAAGCTAAGGTGTCAACCCTCCCATACTACGATATTGGTGATATTGGTACTTTTCTGTAGGTACTTACCACGTATTTTCCTGCCATGATGATAGCACATTTCACTTAGCAGCTATTTTGTAAATATTTATTGAATGCATAAAGAAATGAATTAATTGATGCAACAAATAGGTAAATGAGTGAAGGCAGAAATTAATTACACTTATCTAGCGCTAATGGAACTTTTTGAGGAGGAGAACCATGTATTTTCACCTTTGTGTTGCCTTGGAGGCTAGCATGTTACCTAATATGTAATTTTTAAAATTAAACATACATAGATTTATTGGAATATTATCACTCCTAGTAGATTATATGTCTTTATGTACTTTGGACTATAGTCCACGGATATGGACTACATTCCATGTGCTCTTTAAAATTCTTCACAGATTCTAGCACAGTATCTGGTGTTTAGTATGGTTAGACCTAGCAATGTATGTTTTATGTCATCTTTGGGATTTGAATTTCTCCACAAGTGGTTCATGAATCACTTGTGTCACAATATTAATATTAGAACCCTGCAGAAATCATTATTAGTTCTGATTCCAAGACAAAGCATGAGAATTTTTAACAAGCTTGTTGGGTGGTTCTGGTGAACAAAAGTTAGAGTATCATTTTCTAAACTAAGAGCTACTTGAGGATAGAACTAGGTTTATGCACCTTTGACTTTCTTGTACTACAGCATAATTCCCAGCTCACAGTTGATCTTATTTATTGAATGTAGGAGCTTTCAGAGTAAGTTACCTGCTGGCTGTGATGACTGCTAATGTGGTTTAGATCTGTGTCCACCTCCCTTCCTGCCCCCTACCAAGTCTCCTGTTGAATTGTAATCCCCAGTGTTGGAGGTGGGACCTGATGGGAGGTGATTGGATCTTGGGAGTAGATTTCTTATGAATGGGTTAGCACCACTCCCTTGGTGCTGTTCTCATGGTAATGAGTGAGTTCTCGTGAGTTCTGGTCGTTTAAAAGTGTGCATCTCTCCCTTCACTTTCATGCTCCTGCTTCTGCCATGTAAGATGCCTGCTCCCTCTTTGCCTGCTGCCATGATTGGAAGCTTCCTGAGGCCTCCCCTAAAGCAGAAGCTGCTAAGCTTCCTGTGCAGTCTGCAGAATCTTGAGCCAATTGAACCTCTTTGCTTTATAAATTACTCAGTCTCAGGTATTTCTTTATCACAATGTGAGAATGGACAAATACAACTGTCAAATTGGTGATGTACTACCAAGGTAGTCAAATTAACAGGTGATCTCAAAAGGGTGAAATTGTGTATCATATTTGTTTTTGCCGAAGTGCTTCTGGAAGTTAGGAGAGAGTGCCTCAAATTTTGTGAAACTAGGAGTTCCCAACAGTGCACATGGTCTGGGACCTTATCTAAGGAATATGCTCCTAGTATTGTTGAGTTCACTAATCTCTGAACACAACAATACCACCTAATATATTGACATTGATCAGACTCCCTGTAAACAGACTCCAAGGCTGAGATTTGTGTGTTAGAAGTTCATCAAGGGGTGCTTTTGGGAGATACACCTTTGGGAGTGTGAAGGCACTAGGGCTGGGCAAAGGGAGGAGTTGGGTCCCATGAAGTCACAACAGAGGCTTCCATGAGTCCCACCAGAAGTGCTGGAGCTGGGATGGCCTTCAGAGTTGTTCCACATGAGGCAAGAGGGCCATGTTTTTGTACCCCACATTGAAGAATACTGGATATGGGCTGGCCCTGGGAAGGGGTGTGACCTAGGGTGAGGAGGCTCCCTGCAGTAGAGGGCAGTTGGTAGCTGGAGAGCTGAGAGTGAACAGCAATCCCAACATCTGGGAAAAGGAGTCCCTTTTCCCAGGTATCTGCATGGAGGTATCTGCATGGCACATCACTGCATCCAACATGTAAATTGTCTACAATAACCATTTCTGAAGAATTTACAGTTTGAAGATAGTACACTATGTTGCAGTAAATCATAGGATTTGGAGTCAGGAATAATGAATCTAAATCATACCGCTTCTTTTTATTAGCTGTGTAACCTCCATAAGTCACTTAAGTTTTCAGAATCTCAGGCTTTTATTTGTAATAGTGGTGTTTGCCAATGCCTGGCTCCTGGAAGATGATACATACAAGCACCTCTGCCTCCTCACCCTTTCCCCTTAAAGGTTATTTAGCATTGACTTAACATTCATTCATCTGTCAGACATGCCTTTTTTGATTTGACTAATTATGTATTTGTAAAACTAAAATGACTTGGACATAGGTACAGTTGTATCCCTTGAGCATGTTTACTAAATTGGTATCTTTTGAAAAAAAAACTTTATTTTATTTTATTTTATTTTATTTTGAGACAGGGTCTCACTCTGTAGTCCAGGCTGAAGTGCAGTGGCATGATCTTGTCTCACTGTAACCTCCGCCTTCCGGGTTCAAGTAATTCTCCTGTCTCAGCCACCAGAATAGCTGGAATTACAGGCATGTGCCACCAGGCCTGGCTAATTTTTTGTATTTTTCTGTAGAGATAGAGTTTTGCTATGTTGGCAGGCTGGTCTTGAACTCCTGATCTCCAAGTAATAGGCCCACCTCAGCCTCCCAAATTGCTAGGATTACAGACATGAACCATCACACCCAGCAGAAAGAAATAACTTTAAAAGGAAGTATATGGATAGGCTTTACATCATAATGTGATAAAAAAGTAATTAAAGGAAACAATATGAAAAATATTAACCACTTATTTAAAAAATATCTGAGTGCCTATATCCTACGCTAGCCCTATTCTGTGTGCTTGGGATTTATCAGTGAACAAAGTAGATGGAAATCCTCTCTTTTTCAGAGCATACCTTCTAAAAGGAAACTAAAAACAAATTTAAATAAATACACAAGTTTGTTAGAAAGTAGTAAGTATGGGGAAACAAGGATTTAGGGAGGATGCAAGTTGCAGTTTGAAATAGGGTCATCAGAGTGAGCCTCACTGAAAAAAATGGGATTTGAACAAGCATTGTAGGTGTTATGGGAGTCAGCTTTGAAGAAGAGTATTCTGAGTAGAGATCACAGCTGGTGCAAGGATCCTGAGGCAGGAGGATGCCTGTCATATTGGAGGAATAGCAGGGAGTCAGACCTTGAGATAAGTAGAGAAAGTAATCAAAGTGTGGTGCTTTGACTATCCTAACCTCTTCACCAACACATAATTCAGGGCCTACCCTCCCAAAGCCATTCCTAAGACCTTCCCCAAGCCCCTGCTCTGCTGGAGTAGCCCACACTATGTTAACGTTCATTCCTCTTCTCTTTCTAACTCCACACATGGAGCAGGAAACTACAAACACCATGGAGTATTATTATTCCAGTTTTCCTCTTTTTCTATAGAAACCACAATAGTGCATTCAGTCTGGAAAACATCACCAGGATAGAATAAAAAACATACACACAAAAAAAATCTAAGTTACATAGAAGCCTAGAACTGACATCCCCAAATTCTAAGTTTCAAACACAAGCCTGGAATTGACACCCCAAATGAGCTTCCACAAGATAGCTCAAGGCCAGTCCTCATCTTCCTTCAGTATGTCCATGATAGCCACTAAGAGAAACTGATCTTGTATGTTTCCACAGCTTGAATGTTTCATCCTGGAGTGGAATTTATAAAATGGAAAGGAAAAAAATGATTTGTGGTATAAGTAACAATGCTGCCTCTCAGACATATTCCTCCCCTGTGATCTGGATTCCATTTGGATTGAACATTTTCATAGATGTACACACACAGGGTGGTTCCCATTGCTTAAATTCATACTCATAACTCAGCCTTAATATCACAAAAGGATCTAGTGATGGATCTCACAATCTTGTAGAGAAAACTGTGCAAGATTTTAATTGAAGTCCTTGACCTCCAAATCTTCTGTGATTTCATTCCTGAGTATTTGTGAAGAAGGAAAATTCTGGATCCTTTTCCCCATGTTCAGGAGAAGCTACCTAATTTCAGCTCTTGAAAGCCAGAAAACCTGCATATTTGCTGGTCATGATTTGGTGCATTTAATAGTGTGTAGTTCCTTCTGAAAGACCTAAATCTTGTTATAATATTTCTGATGAATTATCCAAAACACATTTTTGCTCTCTCTGATTTTTCCCCAGTGTCTCTAAAAACCATTTTGACAAAGCTACCAAATAACTGAACTTTTTGTCAAGATGCTTAAAATTCATCAAACTCTTTTTTATCTGTAAGAAAGAATCCTGTAACTGGAACAGAATGACAAAGATTTGACACCTGGCACTTCCATGTATTAACTTTGTGATCTGAAGCCAAACACTTAAGCATTCTGCACTACAGTGTCCAAGTCTGACTAAGCTACTTCACAAGAAACTATGCAACTGTACTGTGGAATAAGCTTTGCCGGATAACTATAAAGTGATATTCAAGTGAAAGAGGCATTAAGGTCGGCTGCTGGTGGTCATGAAGGTCTCCTTGTCCCTGATGTAAAATTCTATGACATACAGAGCAATTGCTTAAATTTTTCTAATCCTTTAAAAAAGCAAAGGCACTCGCATGTGCATTTTCTTATTCTACTCATATTATGTCTGTTTCCTTTGGGAGTTAACCCCTCTGATTCCCAAATCTATATCTTACAGCTCTTGAAGTATCATCCTGTTTCTCACTAGGAGAATCAGTTTATGTCAATAATTAAGAACTTAGACTCCGGGGCCAGAAAGACTGCAAATTCTTTCACTCACTAGCTGCTGTGGGTAAATTTATTCACTTCTCTAAGGCCAAGTTTTACAAAGTAAAAATAATAATGGTATTTACTTTATAGGATGTTGATTGTATTTAATGAAATAATGCATATAATTATTTTAGCATAGTGCCTGCTACATAGAAGTGCTTAAAATTGATTATTGTTGTTGTTGTTGCTGTTGTTATCAATATTATTATTTAACCATAAATATTACATAACTCTATTTTTTAAGTTAGGCATTGAAATTTTGTCTGCCAAGAGAAATGACTCTGAGTCATTAAGGTTAAAATATTTACCATGAATATAATGTTGTTAATATATTTTTCTCATAGATCATCATTTCTTTAAAAAAGAAAGCCATTCTGAGGCATTATTCTGATCTCTGTGTTAAAAGGGGTTTGGGGTGGAGGATGGTAGGGAACTGAACCATCAGGCTTAACTGAGAATCCATTGTAATTAAGGTGCTGGGCTAAGAATAGAATTGAGATATTTGGACTCTAATCAATATGTACTTAAAAGAGAGAGGCCTTTCAAGTGGAAGAGAAAAGGGTATTTGACCAGCAATTCTTCTGCTACCATGTACACTGCTCCCTCCAACTTCTCTACCAAAATACACATGTAGAAACTTCGATGTCCAGGTTGCTTTTACTAGCTATTCCCAGTTTGTCCAGCTCTCATTACAACCTGATGCCTTCTTCCCTGAGAGATTTAAAAAAAAAGCTTGAAGTTTATGCAAGTACTTTGTTGCAATACAGATCCTGATGAAATTTATGATCTTGCAGACTTCTGTTTGAATCTTAGCTCTGACATTTACATTAGCTGTGTGACCTTGAGAAGATTCTGAGCATCTCTTGACATATTTTCCTCCAATCCCATGTGATGATTAAATGAGATAATTGAATCTATCATTTCTTGAGTGCCTATCATTCTTCTTGTCCTAGGCAAGGTGAGAGGTACCAAAAAATATTTACTTGGAGTCCAACTTTAGGAGAGATGTGATATGTATATAAATCACACTGTACTATAATGCACATAAGGATGACTTAGTAAGTGATAATTGTTTTATTATTGTTGTTATTATTAGCAGTAATAGTATGATCATGATTATATGCTATTGAAGAGCAATGGGCAAGAGAAGACAGATAGGTTTTCTAGGCAATGGGAGCAACCAGAGCAACTGTGTTTGGGCTGGAACCCAAGATGTAATTGGGACACTAAATGCATATGTAAAGCTGGCAACAGTTAATAATTGGAAAACTCAGAAAGTAAACGTTGAGTCTTAACCCTACCGCCACTCCCCAATACACACAGGTAAGTGCAAAACCAAAAGTAGAAGGTGAAGATTTTGATTCACCTCAAAGCAGCGCATTTTCCTGCATCCTTATAGCTAGGACTATACCTTAATCTTTTCTCCTGAGCAAAGGGATTATGGGAGAGAAGTTCAAACTTCAAGCCTTTCTGAGGTGAGAGGGTTTAAAGAGAGCATCTCTGATTGCCCCTTGGAAGTTTTCACAGATTTCTTTTTCTCTAGATGTGGCAGCTGATGGGGTATAGGATACAGCCTTGCTGTCCAATACGAAACAAAGGAGTACAGTGAACTAGGATGCCAGAATATCAAAATGGAGATTGGCGTGTTTGCTCAGTTCCTTCTTTGTTTTATATTTGGAGAAACTGAAGCTCAAGGAGGGGAAAACTTGGATAAAATCATGTAGCCAGAAGGTAGTAAAAACTACAGCCAACAGGAACCCAGGATGTGTGGCTCAAGATTGAACGCTGTTTTTTTGCCATATAGCACAGCTGTTTGCCTCCATGGAGCATATTACAAAAGAGTGTAACTGAAAAATACCTTAGATACCCGAGGCCTCTCATTTTAGAGATGGGAATACTGAGGCCTGCAGAGAAAAATGGACTTGTCTAAGGTAATAGTGAATAAATTGCTGCATTTCAATTAGAATTTAAATCTCTGTACTCGAACAATATACTTTCTAGTGCCCACTCTCACACTGTTGCAAAAAGCTCATGGGCTGGAGAATTTTGGAAGCAGTCTCCACTCCTTGAGGTTTTCTGCCTATAGACCAGGAGTTAGCCTTTGAAAGCCTTAAGCTTGTGGTTGGCCATGCTCCAGGCTGGCTGTATGCACATCCCAAGTGGCAATTCCCATGAAATATCTCACAAAAACATGGTGGAAAGGAATGAGATCTTTTATTAAATCTGTTTTAGGCTTGTTGCCTGCTGGACTATCTTGGCCAGTTCAACTTCTTCCTCAATTTCTTGGCACTTAAACATAAAGTACAGGTGCTGAGCTTGGGAGTCCAGAGGACTCTAGAATGCTGACCTCAGTGTGAATGATCCTGCGGGCGCTCTTTGTACGTAGAGCACCTATTGACTGAGTGTTGCTGGCCAGAGCTACCTACAGAGATAAGCCGTTCAGCTCCTTGGCCAGGTACTAGTGAAAGAACCACAACAAACAAGGGCATCTGGAAACATGTAATCAGAATTGGCACACTTGTGGGAGAAATGCAGTGCAGTATATTAAATTATTTCTGCAACCACAGCTCTGTATCTAAAAGGGAAAAAAAATCAAACATAATGTTTCATATTTCAATTTTAAAAGAGGGAGGCTTGGTTTTTAACGTCAAACACAGAGTTGAGGGCAAGGCACACAGTTGGATTTGTAATTTATTTACATGTGCTTATTTATTTATTTATGGCTAACCAAGTTCCACAAAGAATTTGAAGCAAAGGATTTGTATTTTTTTTTCCTTTCCAAGTTTGTTTGGGCCAATAGTTGTCATTGAGTGGCTTATCATTGCACTAGAAATTTGGGGGACAGATAAAAGAAGATGCCTCATTCTTGGCCTCAAGGTCTCATTCACAGGAAACAAAGATAGAATTATGATGATGATGATGATGATGTACGCAATGTTATGTTTTATAAAAGTATTATCACATGTGGTAATCTAATGATCTTCTTAGGTGATACTGCAAGCAAATATAATTTCCTCTAGCTTACACAAAGTACTAAATTGACATGATGTAAAGAAAGGAAGAATGGTCTACTCAGATTCACTTGACTGATAGGTGGTAGAATCAAACCTGGATTCCCAGAATTTTTAAATTCAAAATAAAATCCTTGATTGACCAGTTCAGGCACTGAGACAGAAAAGAGGAAGAAAGGCTGAAATTGTTTCGAAAGGCTTTATGAAAGAGATGATATACGACTAAGCAAGAAAGACAAATAAGAGTTTGTTTTGGTGGAACTGAGAAAGAAAACAGCAATGCAACGAATGACTTCTCCCTTCACAGAGGAAACTGACCAAGTTTAAGCACATTCCATATCTACTTGGTGTTAAGTGCTTCCTGAAGCTCATCCACTTGCCTTGTTTGCTAGCCAGAATAGCACCACAGGTGGTTCAAACTATCCTGATGGTTACAAAGCCCAGCTTTCACCTTTTCCTGGGTGAGGGACTAGTTTTGGTAATGGCCTCCATCAGGCCCACTGCAGTTAGAGCCCCGGAAGCTCCAGCCTTGATGGGATCCATGGAGCCTCTGGCCGCATACACAGGCTGGGTGATAAAACCCTTTTCACATTCACCTGGATGATACTTGGTAGAGTCAAACCAGGAATCTACCCACCAGGAAGACTTTTGTCAATGGAAAACAGGAACAGAGAAGGACATTGATAGATACATTTCTTTTTCCATTTTTCCATCCTACCTTTGTCAGGCTGTTTTGAGATGCAGCAGCCTTAAAGGACCAAGCAACCAACTATGTTTTCTTGAGAAGCTATAGTCGCCTTATAATGGCTTTCCCTTAAAATATTATGTTCGCTTATTTCTAGAACATCAAACTCTCCTTGTTTTTCTTGTTCTTTCTGCTCACACCTTAGTCTCCTTTGGAATTCTTAATATTGAAATGCCCAGGTCTTCGTCTTTGGACACTTTCTTATCTAGGGTTAATATTTTTGGGTGAAAAAGCATTCTTATTTCAGATAAATATAAAACATTTTATTTTTTAGCCCAGACCTGTTTCTTGGACTTTCAGATTTGTTTATTAAATGAACTGCCTGATCAGTATTTCTTTGTGTACGTCTAATCAGCATCCCAAACTTAACATGACTAGAACCCAACCTTTTATCTTCCACACATACAGCAAATAAACAAACTTGCTCTCTAGTAGTTTTCCCTACCTCATGAAGTGCCTGTTCTAACCTGCAGTTGCTAGAGTAACCTTTGACCTCTTTTGTTCAACATCCCCCATCATCTCGAATCCATTAATGAATACAGAATTCATCCACTTATCCCCCTTCCACAGCAAGATGCCATTGTATTTTGCTAGATTAGTGCAGGAGCCTCCTAACTAATAATGTCTTTGCTGCTATCCCATTCCCCTAGTTTCAAGGCAGAAAACTAAGCAGCTTTTTTAGAACATAAATCAGATAACAGCTCTCCTTAGCTTAAAACTCTCTTAAATTTTGCAGCTTGCTCAGACTGGAAGCCTGTCCTTAAAATGGCCTACAAATGCCTCTCCAATCTGCCTCCCCATGATGTCAACAACCTTTTCTTTTCTGTCTCCACACCAACTATCTTAGACTCTTTGTCCCTCTTCCAACATGCTACGCTTGCTCTTTCCTTGGGCCTCTGCACTCACTATTCCTCTGACTAGAGGTAAGGTACCATAAATATGTGCCTGGGTCACTTCGTCACCTCTTCAGGTCATTGCTCCAAAGATATCTTCTCAAGAAAGCCCTTTCTGACCACCTTATATAATATTCCCACTGAAGCCTTGTCTCATTTTCCTGCTTTATTATTATTTATTTATATTGATACATATTTGATGTACATATTTTGGGAGTACATGTAATAATTTCATACCTTCATACAATCCTAATCAGGGTAATTAGGATATCCAACATCTTAAATATTTAGCTTTTCATTATGCTAGAAACATTCAACTTATTCTCTTCTAGCAATTTTGAAATGTGCAATCAAATTAATGTTAACTATCATCATCTTATTTAATTTTTTTGCATACAATTTCTCCCATTAAACATGTGACTCATTTCACTTATTTATTTGATGTATTGTCTATACCTATCCTCTTATTATAAGCACTATGAGTCTCAGGCCCTCCTCCAGCCTCCTATCCTCAGCCCCTGAGAGTGTCTGGCACATGGAAGATGCCCAATAGATATTTGTTGAATGAGTGAGCACTCTGTCTCTTTACCCTGAGTACTCCGTGATTGTTTTTCCTTTGGGATCAGTGTTTCCAATTGCTGAGGTGATGAGAAGGGTGTGGTAAAATGCCTTTATGGTCATCGCTTGCTACTCAGAGCCTCAACGGAAGCTGCATCCCCCACCACACGTGCAGGAAAACACAGCACATCCTCTACAGCATATCTGTGAATCTGGCCCTTAACAAAGAGCAAGAGCATTAACATGAACATAGTCCAGACTTACAAAAGGCTGTCTCTGACCTATCAGTCCCTTCCCTCAAGGAGCTTGTAGGCTCATAGGGCAGGTAAGGCCTTCCCAAGCAGCTGGTATAGTGTGCTGATGGCAATGAGTTAGAGAGTGACATTTGCACATGCAAAAGAGAAGGGACAGTATTGGAAAAAGGCTTTAAGTTTTCATTTGAACCAAATGGTATTTCAATGAGCAAAAATAAAATGAAAAGGGGACATTAAAAAAAAAGATATTTACTAGGGGACCACGGGACTTGAGAGAAATGGATTCTGGAAACTGCGGCTGAGCATCTGAGTTCATTCAGGTTCTGAAGGGCAGCATTATGAGTGGACCCCCAAGATCAATAAAAGCCTCACAGAGTCAGTCATTTGGTGACAGTTTGTGAGAATATAACAATGACAACTCTTAAGAAAATAAAAATGCATATGTCAAAATGTGTATTTGAGGGAAGTAAAACGTTCTATTTGGCTTCTGTACCAGGGCTGGTTAGTGAAGAATGAATAAAGCAAGTCTTATTATTATTATTATTATTATTATTATTATTATTGCAATGGTAATTCATGTGGTTGCTTGTGTGGAGCAAGGAAATTCTTGTGTAAATGGCCTTTAATAGAAGTTGATGAACATCTGGACTCTTGTGTGTCAGGTTAGCTTGCAGAGAATTTTACTTTTTAATTTACTGGCTTTTGCGCTCATCCTTTCACTTTTTAAAAATTGGGAAAGTAAATGCACTTTTAACAGGACAAGCAATTTACATTATAAAATATATTTTGTGGTTCTGTTAGTGAACTGAAGCTCTAGCACAGGCAGCTTATATGCCAATTCATCAAAATATATCTGCCCTCAAATAACAGACAAAAGGATCTAGGACTAGAAGATAATAATTTTGAACCCCTGCCTTGCTAATTGTTAGCTGTATGAACTTAGTTAGACACTCCTTCAAACCTTGATTTCTCTCTCAGTGAAATAGAGAAAATACTAAGGCTATTTCTAGGAAGATCCAATGAGATAAGATCTAATAATATGAAGTGCTTTGCAAATTATAAATCTGAGTTTGTCTAGAAAATTTGTGTTCCTATTGCAGTTATTGCTTATATATCAGTTCTTCTGTCCCTTCTTCAGTGTCCTCATTAAGAGATGCTGACAAAAATCAGTTGCATTTATATATACTATTAAACTATTTTTTAAAAAATTAAGAAAATATTCTCATTTACCAATAACATCAGAAATAAAATAAAATACTTAAGAAAAATTTTAACCAAGGAAATGAAAGACCTGTTCAGTGAAAACTGTAAGATATTGATTAAAGAAGTTGAAAAAGATACAACTAAATGGAAAGATGTTTTATGTGCATGGACTGGAATAAGTAATATTGTTAAAATATCCATACTACCCAAAGCAAGCTACAGATTCAATGCAATCCATATCAAAATTTCAATGGTATTTTTTCATGAAAATAGATAAAACAGTCCTAAACTTTACCTGAAACCACTAAAGACCCTGAATAGCCCAAACAATCTTGAGCAAGAACAAAGCCGGAGGAATCATATGTCGTGATTTCAAACTATATTACAAACCTATAGTAATTTCAAAAATATGGCATTGGCATTAAAACAATAGACATATGAACCAATGGTACAGAATACAGGACCCAGAAACAAACCCATGCCTATAAGGTCATATCTTTGACAAAAACTCCAAGAATACACAGTGATGAAAGTCTTTAAATAAATAGTGTTGGGAAACTGGATATCCACAAGTAAAAGAATAGAGCTGAACTCTTATATCACAGGCAAAACTTAGCTAGAAATGAATTAAAGAATGTAAGACCCGAAATTGTAAAATGTGTACCCAAAGACATAAGGGAAAAGCTCTTTGATGTAGGGAAAAATCTCTTTGGTCTTGCCAATGATTTTTAAAAATATGACACAAAAATCACAGACACCAAAAACAAACAAATGGGACTATATTAAACTAAAATGTTTCTGCACAGCAAAGAAAACAATCAACAAAATGAAAAGACAACCCTCAGAATGGGAGAAAGTATTTGCAAACTATACATTTGATAAGGAATTAATATCAAAAATGTATTAAAAATTCATACAACTTAGCAAAACTCTAAGAAAACAAAACAAAATAACAACATACAAGCCTAAAAATAGGCAAAAGATTTGCATAGATATTTCTCACAAACAGACATATGAGTGACCAACGGGTATGTTAAAAAGTGCCCAACAGCACTAATCATCAGGGAACTGCAAATAAAAATCACATTGGGATATTACCTCATGTCTGTTAGGATGGCTATTATCGAAAAGACAAGAGATAGCAAGTGTTGGTGGGGCTATGGAGAAAAGGGAACCCTTACACTATTAGTAAGAGTGTAATTGGCATGGCCATTAAGGTGAACAGTTTGGAGGTTCCTCAAAAAATGAATAGTAGAACCACTAAAAAATGCTCCATAAATCCCACTATGGCTATTAATTCCATTGCAAGGGAAATGCAATTAAGATGCCAAAGAAGTATCTGCACACCCACATTAATTGCAGTAATATTCACAATAGCCAAGATATGGAAACACCCAAAGTGTCTGTCAATGGATCAATAGATAAAAGAAGTGTGGCATATATACACAATGAAGTATATTCGGCCAGAAAAAAGAAGGAAACCCTGCCTTGTGACAACAGGGATGAACGTGAAAAATATTAAGCTAAGTGAAATAAACCAGATATGGAAGGACAAATTCTGCATGGTCTCACTTACATGTGGAATGTAAAAATGTCAGAGTCACAGAAGCAGAGAGTAGAAAGGTGATTGCCAGAGAGTAGGAGGTGGGAGAAATAGGGAGATGTTCAAAATGTACACACTTTCAGCTATAAGATGAATAACTTCTGGGGATCTCAAACATAGCATAATAATGTTGGTGACTGTAGTTAACAAGGCTGTATTGTATACTTGAAATGTGCTAAGGCAGTAGATCTTATGTGTCCTCACCACATGCACACATGAAAGAAGGTGACAGATGTATAAATTAGCTTGATGTTGATAATCATTTCACAATGTACACATTTATCAAATTATCACATTGTGCACCTTAAATATATACTGAGCAATATTTATTGATTGTACTTCAACAAAAAATAAAACAAAATTATATTAAAAAAAACAGACAAAAAACAAAGATATGCTGAATTTAATTAATCTCTGGCTTTATTTCTCCTACTTCTCTTCCCAAAGGCTCAGTGCTAGCGGATTCACAAGCAACCTGTACTCCTCAAAGAAATACAATGATAAGATGAAGGCGATCTCTCGAACTAGCGACTGGGGCTCTTTCTTCAGTGAAAAAAAGTGGGTGTATGCAGACTCCTGAATCTAGATTGCAGGGATGTGACCTATGTAATGAACTTGCTGCTTATGGCTCATCATCTTCTTCAATGACGCGAAAAATAGTAACAACTAATACGTCTCGGGCAAAATAAATACTTTAATGGACTTGTTACAGGTAAGTCTTTTAAAAATCTTTTATTATGAAGTGTTTCATGGTATCCATAATATATAAAGAACTTTAAAATCAATAAAAATGTAAATTTCAATAAGCCAAGATTATATATAGCCAATTGACAGAATAGAAAACATAATGGCTTACAATGGCCTAAAAATATAAAAATATGTTTTACCTCACCAATAATAAGAGAAAAGTAAAAATGAACAATCCAAAACAGAAACAAACATAACAGTGACAGACCACTTTACATCTAACAGCTTGACAAAAATTAAAAATCTAATGTATTCTATTGATAATTCAATAAATTCTAATTGTCTTTAGTCCTGTGTATTTTAGTCACTTTAGTGAACTTCCATGGGTTTTTGTGTGTGTGTCGAAAGAGGTGAAGGAACATTATAATTTTATTTATATAAAGTATTCCATTTACTTATGAAGTCTTCTGCATTGCTTTGTAAATTTTTCACTCAACCACCAGTTTAATGCACAGTTAAATAAAAAAACTTTGCTGTTTCAGTCAATCTTTGTTTACCAAAGATTCCCTCTTTTTCCATCTTGGCTCTGAGGTGTGCTTATTCCATGTAACAGGAAAAAAAAAAAAAGAACTAAATATTTCCTTAATAAACATTGATTTGTTCACATCATTTTAACCATCCAGGATTTAATCCACTTCGAAGGGCTTTTTTCTGTACGAAATGGGACATTTGGGCTCAGCGACCTTTTAGCTTCTTTCCGACTTTGAGATCATATAACTACCTAGATTCCAAATGCATGTTTAGTATTTTAAACATAGTATTCAAAGAAAAGTCAAAGGATTGGTGGAGACGATTGTCAGGGTGGGCTGGGGGTATGTAGGATGCAGTGAGGGGTGGAGTTGAGGAGGTCAAGTGGTACCAAGTGTGGCTTGGAATTCTGCAAGCAGCCGTGGGTCACAGATGAATCTTATAAAGGGCTTAAAGAGTAGTATGTGCACGAAGTTACAGTCACACAGCATTCACTCTGGTAGGGTTGATGACATCTCAGTCCCTACATCAGGTCCGCAGCCTCTGGAGGTGGGCCCTTGTAACCACCCTCAGATTCATGTGTAGGGTGTTTTCCACAGTTCCCTGGGAATCTTCCCCGACAGGGCTCTACCATCCTGTCCCAAGCGGAAACCTTCCCTCCAAGTTCTCTCTCCCTGATGTTAGAATGGGTACCACCTGCAAGCCATACCATGGGACTATTGCCTCCTGCTTAGAAGAGGCTTCTGAGAAACATATTTGCCTTCCTGCACATGTGGGGGATTATGTCAGGGCCTTGGGAGGAAAGATCAAGCTCTTTGAAAATGAGATTATATTTGCGGTTGTTTATCTGGCTTCCCAGAGAGTGAAAAGAGATGGGATGGGTACTGAGGAGAGGAAAGATTTGCTCAGAGCCAAGAACCCTGGCCTGAGAGTCAGAAGGATTATTTAATCTTAATGAAAAAATGGGTTTAACAAAAGTGGCCAATTAATAAAGAGGACTTTTTAATGGAAATATTTATTGAGCTTTTACTACATGCCAGGAAGGTTCTAGGCTCTGAAAATACATCAATGAAACGAGATAAGACAGGTTGCCTATTCTTACAAGTTTAGAATCTAGTGGGAAGTAGGTAATGTGAGATAATTATCATATTAAAATTAAGATAATTCTGTTAAAAAATTCTATTATGTATTAAGATAATTATATTAAAATTAATTCTATTAAAATTACGATAATTTACTTAAACAGCTCATCACTATTTCTGGTACATTGTAAAAGCTCAATACAAGGTAGTTATTTTTAAATGCTCAGTGGTAGGTAAATCTATGAAGGTAGAACACTGTGGGTCTTGCAGTATCCTTATCATCATCAGCACTCAATAACCATTATGTTTATTGAATGACTGAATAAATGGCTCTGCCAATTGACTAGATGTGAGTTGGAGAAACTCACTTTCTCTCTCTAGGATGCAGATTTCTCTTAAGTACAATAGAGGAAGGAGAACACTGCTGATCTATGGCTCTTAATAGCAATCCCAATTCACAACGACCCCATCCTCAGTCCAGATAATCCATCCCGGGTCTCTCAGTCTCACTTAAAGGGCCTTTCAGGGAAAACCTCCACTTATCATTTCACAGTAGTCTTCAACAAGACCTCTAAGCTTAAGATGAACTAATCTAATCACCATCCTCTAAATTCTCCATGTGTTTCTTGCCCCTAGGCCTCTGCTCACAGTACTTCCTCTGAGAGCCTTCTGTTCTTTTCTCCATCCAGTTGACTTTTTCTTGTTATTGACATTCATCATCAACTGTCTTCTCAAGAGAATCTCCCTTGCCATCTCTTCATCTCACCTTGCACATTTAGGCTCCCGTCTGCTATGCTGGCAAAGCTCCCAGGGCTTAACCTTAACTTGGCATGGGTACATTTAATTGTGATTATCTGTTTTAGTGTTTTTTTGTTTGTTTGTTTGTTTTTTGAGATCAGAGACAGTTTTATTTTTTCTTTGTATCCTGAAAGACTCACAGTGCCTTTCACGTAATAGATGCTCCATGATCTTTTTTTAAGACAGGGTCTCTCTCTGTCACCCAGGCTGGAGTTCAGTTACATGAACACAGCTCACAGGGTCTGGGCAAGTTACCCAACCTCATTTGAAATTCTGGGCTCAAGCAATCCTTCTCCCTTGGCTTCCCAAAATGCTTGAATTACAGGTGTGAACCACTGCACCCAACCGATAAATGTTTCTTGAATCGAACTGAGATTTTGTCCTCCATATGCCGCTGGGACAAAAATTGCCAGTCATCATTTTATAATGAGTTCATATTAATGTTGACAACAATTTGTTTTTTTGTTTTTTTTGTTTTTGTTTTTGTTTTTGTTTTTTTACATTGCCCAGCTGAAGAAACAAATAGAAAAAATTTCAAAGTCTGGATGTCAAAAATAATATATAATTCCATGTTAAGCTGAAATAAGATTATAGAAAAGTATCAATGCATTAAAGTAGAAAGTCAATTATACTGATATAAGTGGGTCTTAAACTTAGTTCTGCCACTTAAATTATCTCCCTTCAATCTCTTGGGGGCAATGAAATTAGTAGTAGAAAGAGTACTTGTTTTGGCATGAGACAAATCTGGATTCAGTTGAGATATATATATATCTTTTTCTAACTCTTTTTCTTCACTGACCTGTGAAATGTAGTATATTCTTGAAGTGCAATTCTTTCATTTGTATCATGGTCTAATTAGATATAATACATAGGGTATTCTTAATATTTTGTAAAATGATTTAAGTAAAGAATTTAACATAGAATCTACCCTATGTGAAATACACAATGTACACTGGTTTTTCCATTTATAAAATTAGGATCTTGGGGACAGAATGCATCAGAGGATGTAGCCATGTCTATGAAAATGGTATGCCTAGTTACTGGCCATGGTTGATATTCAATATATGTCTGTTAAAATAATCAAAATGGTGACATCATAATAACTCTTTTGTTGATAACCAGCACTACTTCCTGAAATGTATTTGAGTCAGTTAGAAGCTAGTTTTCTGATGAAGAAGAAAGTAATAAAAACAAGTAAGAAGACATAAAGATAAGATGAAGAAAAGGGAGGAGGGGCAGGAAAAGGAGGAGAAGGATGAGGGAGATGAAGAGAAGGAAGAAGAACAAGGTGAAAAAAGAGGAGGAGGAGGACAGGAAGGAGGGGAAAGAGAAGATGAATTAAATTTTTACAGAAAGATGAGAAAATTGAAATCTTTATAAAGGAGCATAAAATGTGATATGTGTATTATTAAGAAAAAAGAAATACCATCAGTTTGAAATAATTTTTAGAGTTTTCAGCCCAGAACAGTCCTGGTGGACTTTGTCTCTACCAAAGGATACCGTAAGAGGTATTGGGATGAAGCTGCTTTCATCCTTATTTTACAAAGGTCTGCCAACATCTCTTAGGACCAAGTGCTCTATACTTGCGAATTTCTTGGAATTCCAGGATAGCTACGGCCTATGTTTTAGTGACCCAAGGCAGCAAAATTGCAAGGGTCTAAACTGGATTTCTTGATTTAGCATCAAAAGTCTGATCTTTTAAATAGCTTGTGGAAGTTAAAAATGGCCAAGCCTTGACATCAGGGAATTACCCTTTTAAAAAATCATTATTTCTTTAGAAAGCACCACATGTCTGGATTTTTCCATCTCATTATTGGCATGACCATTTTTGCAGGCTTAGTAATGATACTCTTTTTAAACGTTAGTCATAGTAATGAGACCCTTTTAGGAGAGAACTAAAGGCTCCATATTTAGTCTTTCAACTAATGAGCTTGGGTAAAATGTTGAATTTGATATGTGCTATAGAAACAGTTAAAAATGTAGCAAAAACTAGCTTTGAGAGGCAGTCAAGCGTGCCTGTGTATTGGTCTTATAATCAGGAGGTATGCATAAGTTAGGACTTTGCCTTTTCTTGACTATTTGGTTTAATAATTTCATCAGACTTTTTCTTTGCTTGATATCTTTTTAATTTACTTTACATTTTTATATGTTATGACATTAAAAAGGAAAATATCAAAATGAAATATAGATGCCTTTAGGCACTTTTTCTTTTCTTTTTTCCTTGTCTCTGATTATAAGAAAGGAGCTTCGGTGTGGTAATATACAAAATAAATAAAGTTCTAAAAACAGCATAAAACATCTATATCCCACCAACTGGAAATGTGTGTGAGTGTGCGTGTGTACACTCACACACACTCACACACACACACACAAATATGATCTATATGTCTCTAGTTTTCAGTCTGAACTTTTTATTTTTCATCTTTATATACTACTTGCATAATTTTATATTCAACTGTTTTGTTGTTTGTGTTGTTTTTGTTTTTGTTTTCAACCTTAGATGAAGCATATAATTGAGTCACTCTTACTCTATTTCATGGTAATTATCTTGATTCTTTCAAGGCCTCATACTTGTTTTATTTTACTTTGCATTTTATCTTCTATTCATTTTCTCTCCCTCCTCTTTTCCCCTTTGTTCCTCAAAACATCCAGACTAGCATATTGATGTTTCTTAGATATACAGTCAAGCTTAACACATATTTTGTTATTTTATGTAAATATACATTTTTAATTTTCACAAATAAAATTATACATTTGTTACTTATCCTATTTCTTAATTTATTCAATAAATACTGTGTTTTTAACATTTAACCTTATTCCTCTAAATGCATCTAGTTTTTGTCTTCTGTCTCTAATTCTGCTTTGTATTGATCACCCTCTTCTTTATAATTTACCCAACTTTTGGTAATAGACATTTAGATTGATCTACTTCCTTATTACCATACATATCTTATGAATAAATTTGTCATGCACATCCCTCGATAGACTTGTGCATGGCTTTCTCTGGAGTAGATACCCAAGAGTAGGATTCCTACATCCCTGGCCACATACACATGCAATTTCACTTAGTACTACCAAGATTTGCCCTCGAAATTGGCCACACCAGTTCAGGCTCCCACCTGTAGGGCAGGGAGTGGGTTCCCATTTCACTCCTGTACTAGTCCGTTTTCATACCGCTATAAAGAACTGTGAGACTGGGTAATTTATAAAGGAAAGAGGTTTAATTGACTCACAGTTTCAGCATGGCTGGGGAGGTCTCAGGAAACTTAAAATCGTGGTGGAAAGCGAAGGGGAAGCAAGGCACCTTCCTCATAGGTGGCAGGAAAGAGCTGTGGAGGGAAGTGGAAAGAGCTCCTTATAAAACCATTAGATCTCATGAAGAACTCACTATCATGAGAATGGCATGAAGGAAACTGCCCCTACTTTCAATTACCTTCAATTTGTCTCTCCCTTGACCTATGGGTATTATAGGGATTACAATTCAAGATGAGATATGGGTCAGGACACAAAGCCTAACCATATCAACTCCCTCACCCCATACACAATAAGGCACAATTGTAAATATCAGCTAAATATAAAGCAGTGTATGTTATCTCTGCCTGCAGTATTCTTCCCCCAGACATTCACATGGGTCACTCCCTCTCCTTCAAGTCTTTATTCAAATGTCAATTTATAAATGAAGACTTCACTGAAGCTCTTTAAAAAATTGAAACCCCAAACTTTTTATTCTTTTTGAAATTGCAACTCCCACACTTTATATTCCCTTTCCCTTTTTTTAATTATTTAATAGAACTCTGTAATCTCTTACATGTTAATATTTGTCACTGTTTTATATGTCCTTTAAAAATGTATATTCTTTGTTGGGTACAGTGGTCTGTATGTATCTATTAGATAGTGCCTGCTAATCATATTTTTGTAATTTTTAAAAATACTTTCACTTATTTTAAAAATCTACTTGATCTGTTAGAGGAACATGTAAAAATCTCACCCTATAAGTTATTGCCACATTTATTTCTCTCTGATATTCTTATACTGTTGTTTTATTAATTCTGTGTCTATTTCCTTAGGTGCATGTATGTTTATGAATATTGTTTCTTTTTTGATCTATTGTTCCATTACCTATGTTATTTTACTATTTTTCTGACTTAAAATTATATTAATATGTTATAAAAATTGCTATCTCAGACATCTGTAGTCCATATTATCCTCATATATATGTTTCTATTTTTTTGTGTGCACCATATCCTTTGTTTTTAAATTTTTTTCTTAAAGATAACAAATTAGTGGATTTTGGCATTAAAAAGTACAGTTTAAGAATCTCTGAGTCTTGAACAGTAAATTTAAACCATGAACATTTCATGTATCATGATTATATTTTTACTTATTTCTGTAACTTTATTTTGCAGTTCTGTTTGCCATGGTTATTTCCCTTTTCATCTTCCTTCCTGCCTCCAATTAATGGAGTAAATTTTATTGTACAGTTTAGAAAAATTATATTGAATTATTTCTGATAGAGAACATTTATTAAAAATTTTATATTGTTTCGCCATTTTCTTATCAATTTTTAAGACTTTCAATGTGCATGTCTTCCA
Source organism: Macaca mulatta (assembly GCF_049350105.2). Classification (NCBI taxonomy): domain Eukaryota; kingdom Metazoa; phylum Chordata; class Mammalia; order Primates; family Cercopithecidae; genus Macaca; species Macaca mulatta. The sequence continues at coordinate 42,393,635 of NC_133420.1, forward strand.
TGATCAAGAACAACATTTTAGCCCATTTTCTTCTTACTTGTCCTCTTCTCCTTCATCCTCTCATAGTATCATATTGAGTTTTAATCTTAATTCCTATACATTTTTTCTCTTTTCTCACTTTTTTTTTATTTTGTGAGAGATCATTAAGACAATAACTTTTATTAAGGTAATTAATTAACTTTGTTAGCAAGATCTTCTATAATTCTCCTGAATTTAATAGTCTACTTGTAATATTTTTTTATAAAAATGTTTGCAAAAATGGTATTTTTGTATTAAAACTTTTGGGACTTTTTATGCCTAAGACTGATTATTTGGCTTTTTCATTTAGAGTTGATATACATGTACTTTTTTTTAGCACTTTGGAAATATTTCTCCACTATCCTCTTGCATCTAGTGCTTCATACACAATGTTGGTTTCTACCTGGTTTCCTCTTCCTCTATAGATCTGGTCTTTATTTCCCCTGGAATTGGATAAAATTTTCTCCTTTACTGAAGTCTTTAATTTTACTGTACAGTCTTCTTTTATTTCCTTGTTTCTTGTTTGTTTTGATTTCTTTTTCACATGATTTAGCACTCTGAGACCTTTTTATCTGTAATTTTGCTTCTGTTTTATTTTAGGACAGTCTCAATTGTTATTTCTTCAAGCATGCTTTTTATGCATCCCCCACTAACTTCTTTCCAGTATTCCTATTATATAAAAATTGGCAACTCTCTTTTACTCCTTTACATTCCTTAAGTTAAAAGAATATTAATCAATATATTTCTTTCCAATATCTTCCATGTACATTCATTAGTCTGATATTTCCACTTGATTCTTTAACTCTTCATTGAATCCATGCTTTCATTTATTCACCATAAGAACTTAATTTTAGTTTTTTATTTTGCTAACATGTTATCACCATGATTTTTTTTATATTTTGTTTTCTTGCTTTATATTTCTAACAGACTATCTTATTATTCTGAAGATGACTTTTTATGTTTACATCTATTTTCCTAAGCATATCTAAGCTTCATAAAGGCAAGGACCATATCTTATACATCAACTTTTATATCTCAGTTTTTTAAAAATATGACATTCTTAAAAACATTTGCCAAATTACTAAATGTGCTAAATTAGCGAAAGAAAAGATACATTTTATTCATTGTATATTTTTTGAAGTGTTTCAGTGAATGCTTAGCATTTTTTAAAGCACACTTATTGATTAGCAGAAAACTTTTTTTGAGGCTATTTTGCTAAAACTGTGGCTCTTCTGATATGCTAGCTTTGGACTTCCAACCATTAGAACTATAAAAGAATACATTTCTGCTGTTTTAAACTACCAAGTTTGTGTTACTTTGTTACTACAGCCACAGGACTCTAATACACGTGGTGAAAAGTTCTGGGATCCCTTTATACAATGATCTCCCTTCCACCTTTTAGAGATTTATAATATACATTAATATATTAAAAGATCTATTAAGTCAGTGAATTTATTTAGGTCAATATTTTCAAAACTTATTTGAGTCTGGGATTCATTTCTTCTCTACTCTCTTCATAACATTGATAGCCTGTGTGGCTATGATTTACAAAGTACACTTTGAAGAATATTGAATTAAATATTTCTAATCCTAAAATTAAGTCAAAAATAGTTGCAAAATCATAGCATACTTTCTTTCATTTTTTTTTTTTTTTTGAGACAGAGTCTCGCTCTGTCGCCCAGGCTCGAGTGCAGAGGCCGGATCTCAGCTCACTACAAGCTCTGCCTCCCGGGTTCACGCCATTCTCCTGCCTCAGCCTCCCGAGTAGCTGGGACTACAGGCGCCCGCCACCTTGCCAGGCTAGTTTTTGGTATTTTTTAGTAGAGATGAGGTTTCAACATGTTAGCCAGGATGGTCTCGAACTCTTGACCTTGTGATCCGCCCGTCTCGGCCTCTCAAGGTGCTGGGATTACAGGCTTGAGCCACCGCGCCCGGCCTCTTTCATTCTTAAAACAATTGACACACTGTTATTTACGCTTTAGGTAGCAATCCTGTGGAATTCATATTTTCTCTTTCTTCCTCTTTCTTTCTCTTTCTTTCTTCTTTCTTTCTTTCTTCTTATTCTTTCTCTCTTTCTTTCTCTTTTCCCTTTCCTTTCCTTTCCTTCCTTCTTTCCTTCCCTTCCTTCCCTTCCTTCTCTTTCTTTCTCTCTTTCGCTTTCCCTTCCTTTCTTTCCTTTCCTTCCCTTCCTTTCCTTCCTTTTCTTTCCTTCCTTCCTTCCCTTCCTCCCTTCCCTTTCTCCCTTCCCTTCCTTTCCCTTCTTTTCCCTCCCTCCCTCCCTCCCTCCCTTTCTCTCTCTTTCTTTCTTTCTTTCTTTCTTTCTTTCTTTCTTTCTTTCTTTCTTTCTTTCTTTCTTTCTTTCTTTCTTTCTCCTTCCTTCCTTCCTTCCTTCCTTCCTTCCTTCCTTCCTTCCTTCCTTCCTTCCTTCCTTCCTTCCTTCCTTCCTTCCTTCCTTCCTTCCTTCCTTCCTTCCTTCCTGCTTTTTTTCTTTCACGGAGTTTCACACTTGTTGCCCAGGCAGGAGTACAACTGCATGATCTCGGCTCTCTGCAACCTCTGTCTCCTGAATTCAAGAGATTCTCCTGTCTCAGCCTCCCAAGTAGGTGGAATTACAGGTGCCTGCCATTATGCCAGGCTAATTTTTGTATTTTTAGTAGAGATGGGGTTTCACCATGTTGGCCAGGCGGGTCTCAAACTCCTGACCTCAGGTGACCTCCCACCTTGGCCTCCCAAAGTGCTGGGATTATGGGCATGAGCCACCACACCCAATCCAGAATTCACACTTTCAACAGCAAAATGGACTTTGCAAGATATTATATGCAGATAGGGGCCAAAGATAGTAATAATTTGAATTTTTTGCATTAATTCCATTATTGCCATTTTATATTTCACAGGCATTAATAACATTTTGTATAACAGAAAAGCCAACATGTTTTTATGTACTACTCCAGCAAATAAATACTGTAATTTACCTAATGATATCACACTATTACTTCAATAAATGGATGACTGAAAATTATGCTCTATTTCCATATCTACAATAAATTAGGAAAGGGCAAGTATTTAAGTAAGGATAAGAAATTCCAATTTCTTATCCTATGGGACTTAGTCTACTGCACTTTGGAAAGAAGGCATATTTTAAAGATAGAAATGTAAAGGATGAAATGCAGCAAAGTACTGTCAAAGTCTCTCTTTTATTAATTTATTTAACATTTTTTACAAATATTTGTTGAGGTGCTCTTCTATATACAAAACATCGTGATGGGTGCTCTTTTCCCAAATAATAGTAGAAATTAATTTAAGGAGACATTGTCTAGTTAAAACTAAACATTGATGCTTGAGAAAACTGAGGTTCAGGGATACAAAAAAAAAACGTGCCAAGTTGCACAAAGAGTTAATAGAACAACAAACTTGAACTGTAATAATATTAATTTGGATATTTTAATGACAATGCAGCTATAATCAATTTATGTAAAAAAATGAAATCAGATCTCAATGCTACCTTTGCTTTTATTTTTCCCCAACAAATGTATTGATCCTTTTATTATAGCCCAGTAAATGGTTTATTTTGGTGAACGGTCCATGTACACATGAAAATAATGTGTTTCCCGCTGTGTGGAGTCTTCCATAAATTCCAATTAAAACAAGTTCATATGAGAGTTGTTTGTTTCATCTACATTCTCACTGATTTTCTATGCATTATATTAATTATTAAAAGCAGAATGTTAAAATTTTCAACAAATATGTATATTTCTCCATTTATTTCTATTAGTTCTTCTTCATTTTGAAACTCTTATTATGTTCGTGCACATTTAGGATTATTCAGTCTTCCCAGTGAATTGACTTTACCATCTTTATTATTAAGAAATGTCTCTATTTTTCTCTGGAAATATTCATTTTTATGTTTATTTTGACTGATATTAACCCAGCACTCCTAGCATGCCAGTTTTCTTATAATCAATGACCACTTTATAAATATTTTTTATTCTTATACTTGTAGCCTGTATGTGTCTTTTAACTTAAAACACATTGCCTGTAGTAATTGGTTTACATACTTTTTACTTCTTCATATGTTATAAATCCAACCATAGATAGTTATTGCTTTTTGCACTGAACATCCCATTATATTTACAGGTATTATGGAATGAGAAAACACATATTTTAAAGTTTCATTTCTAGTGTGGTTCATTTGTATAGATTGTTTCCCACCTAGCATCTCTTTCCTTTAGCCTGAAAAAGTCCTTTAATATTTCTTATATATTATTTTAACATGTTTGCTGCTGACAAATTGTTTTAGTGTTTGACTGTCTTTTTCATTCATAAGTAATATTTTTAATTTAAAATATTTTATTGTTGGATGCTGACTTCCATGTTACTTTAGAACTTTGAAGATGTTGTTCTTTTATTTTCCGGATACTCTTGGCCTGTTTCTTTTTTTTTTTTTCCCTTGGTAAAGTTTATTTGCTTCCCCACAACGCTTTTAGGCGTTTTATTGCAGTCAAACATTATAAATGAATTTTTACAATATTATCCAAGGTGTTTCCCCAACATATACATTTCTTCTCTTTCTACTTTTTTTTATTATTTATTTATTTTTTATTATTATTATACTTTAAGTTCTAGGGTACATGTGCATAACGTGCAGGTTTGTTACATATGTATACTTGTGCCATGTTGGTGTGCTGCACCCATCAACTCGTCAGCACCCATCAACTCGTCATTTACATCAGGTATAACTCCCAATGCAATCCCTCCCCCCTCCCCCCTCCCCATGATAGGCCCCAGTGTGTGATGTTCCCCTTCCCGAGTCCAAGTGATCTCATTGTTCAGTTCCCACCTATGAGTGAGAACATGCAGTGTTTGGTTTTCTGTTCTTGTGATAGTTTGCTAAGAATGATGGTTTCCAGCTGCATCCATGTCCCTACAAAAGACACAAATTCATCCTTTTTTATGGCTGCATAGTATTCCATGGTGTATATGTGCCACATTTTCTTAATCCAGTCTGTCACTGATGGACATCTGGGTTGATTCCAAGTCTTTGCTATTGTGAATAGTGCCGCAATAAACATACGTGTGCATGTGTCTTTATAGCAGCATGATTTATAATCCTTTGGGTATATACCCATGGGATGGCTGGGTCATATGGTACATCTAGTTCTAGATCCTTGAGGAATTGCCATACTGTTTTCCATAATGGTTGAACTAGTTTACAATCCCACCAACAGTGTAAAAGTGTTCCTATTTCTCCACATTCTCTCCAGCACCTGTTGCTTCCTGACCTTTTAATGATCGCCATTCTAACTGGTGTGAGATGGTATCTCATTGTGGTTTTGATTTGCATTTCTCTGATGCTCTTGGCCTGTTTCTAATGAAAAGTTACTGATAATTGTTGTCACTATTCCTGAGGACTGCTTTTAAGATTTCCTCTTTGTCTTGAGTTTTCATCAGTGTGATCACGATGTGCCTAAATGTAGTTTTCTTTGTGTTAGTCTTTCTTAGTTTCATTGAGCTTCTTAAATACATGGTTTATTCAATTTTTATTAAACTGGGGAATTTTTAGCCAGTACTTAAAGAAATATATTCTCTTCTTGATCTCTTTCTTCCCTCTTTCTAAAACTCTAATTAAACATATATTAGACTGCTTGCTATTATCCCTCAGATCATTGAAGGTATATTCATAATTTAAAGTCATTTTAATCCCTTCTTTTTAATTAGAATGTTTATGGATATAACTTCCATGGCTATGCGTTCAAGGCTGCTTATGTTTTCTGCAGCATCTAGTCTGCTGTTAAATACATTCAGTTAATATCCTTTATTTCAGATATTGGGTTTATTAATCTATAATTTATTTTGTTTTTTAAACATAATTTTTACTTCTACATTGAGATCCCCGTTTTCTAGTTATGTTCACATTTTCCTTTAAGTTCTTGAATATATTTATAGTAACTGATTTAAAGTCCTTGTATGGTAATTCCATTAGTTGTGTTATTTGTGGGCATTTTTGTTGAGTAATCTTTCTACTGATTGTCAGTCAAACTTTTCTGCTTCTTTCCAAGTCTAGTAATCTTGATTTATGTACGTGAACATGTGGATACTTCATTACTAAGTGCCTGGATTTTGCCTTTACTTAAATAATTGATGTTTGTTTTGCCAGGCAGTTAATTTCTTCTGAGGATTTTATGTAAGTCTTTTTCTTCTTCTGGGGCTTTTTGGTAAGTTTTCTTAGGATCATGTAGATTAACCTATACTCTGTGAATTGATTAGTCTTATTTCTAAGGTGAAAGTTGTTTAGAATTTCATCTAAGATGGATAATATCTCTCCATTCTGGCTTGCTTTGTACAAACTTAAGAATCTCACAGCTCATAGATGTTTAGCTAATATATCCCTAGTAGTTGTCTTCTTACTGCTTTATTTTATTTCTTGCCTAGACTTGCAGGCTATATAGTAGGTTCAACTAAGTATTCAGTCAAATACTCAAAGGGAAATCCAAATTTCTGTATGGAGATCTCCACATTTCCATATAACTCTTTCCTCTCAAGTTCGTACCAGCAGTTTGGAAGTGTAAGTTCTATTCCTTCAGTTCCATATTGGAATACTTCCTGCCCTATGGGCCAAAATGTATTCCCTGGATGTAAGCCTGTTGATTTGAGGATTCACTAATTTGTTTCCCATTTCTTAGTGATCACTGTTATGCTTTACCTGTTGCTCAATAGCTGAAAACAGTTGTTTACTATACATGTGATGCTTCAGTTTTTTAATGGCAGGAGACCTAGTTGAGATGAGTGTCCTCAGGTTTTTTGTTTGTTTGTTTGATTTGTTTTTGTAATTAGATACTCCATCTGCTTAATGGTGTTGTCTTTGGATTAGTAGAGAACCCGGGAATGTTTCCTAAATTCATTGTCAATCATTTAGCCATTCCTCTGCAAACATATCAATGTGTCATTGTGGTCTGGCACACGTGTTTTAGATTAAAATGTGCTAGATCATAATAAGTGATTGTTACTGGTTGAATAAATAAGTTAATTATATGATCTGTGTTGCTAAACATACTCTCTATTACAACTGTATCCTCTATTATCTTTTTTTATTGAAAGTAAATTTTTTAAAAATGTACTTTAAGTTCTAGGGTACATGTGCACAACGTGCAGGTTTGTTACATATGTATACATGTGCCATGTTTGTGTATTGAACCCATTAACTCGTCATTTACATTAGGTATATCTCCTAATGCTATCCTTCCCACCCCCACCCCCACCCCCGCCCACGACAGGCCCTAGTGTGTGATATTCCCCTTCCTGTGTCCAAGTGTTCTCATTGTTCAGTTCCCACCTATGAGTGAGAAATGTGATGTTTGGTTTTTTGTCCTTGTGATAGTTTGCTGAGAATGATGGTTTCCAGCTTCATCCATGTCCCTACAAAGGACATGAACTCATCCTTTTTTATGGCTGCATAGTATTCCATGGTGTATATGTGCCACATTTTCTTAATCCAGTCTATCATTGATAGACATTTGGGTTGTTCCAAGTCTTTGCTATTGTGAATAGTGCCACAATAAACATACGTGTGCATGTGTCTTTATAGCAGCATGATTTATAATCCTTTGGGTATATACCCAGTAATGGGATGGCTGGGTCAAATGGTATTTCTAGTTCTAGATCCTTGAGGAATCACAACACTGTCTTCCACAATGGTTGAACTAGTTTACAATCCCACCAACAGTGTAAAAGTGTTCCTATTTCTCCACATTCTCTCTAGCACCTGTTGCTTCCTGACCTTTTAATGATCGCCATTCTAACTGGTGTGAGATGGTATCTCATTGTGCATGTAGATTTTTATATAGCAAAAAAAAAAAAAAAAAAAAAAAAAATCCTACACACAGTTTGACATCAGTGTGTATATTGATCTGATGGCTATGAAGATGACTAAAGATGCAGTCACTGTACTTAAGGGATTTAGATTAAAATTAAAAACGTAAGACCCAAATGTATGGAAATTTGAAGTACTAAGACATCACTTTCACTTTGAATTTGAATTTGTTAAGTCACCTAAGTACATGCCATTGTATATGGTATTATACTATTATTATTTTTAATGTGGTTGACTGATGAATTTGGAAGAAGCCAGAGATGGCTGCCAAATCTTTCTGAAGGAAGAAGCACCTTGCACTTTGTATACTAGCAAAATGTCATTAGTTATAGATTTTTGAGCTTATCGTTGTGTTTCACCTATCGCTTTCAATATTCTGTTTTCACTGACTAGAATATGACCTTCTGTAGTCCTTTTTTTTCACAAACTCCTACTCACTTTTATAAACAATGTTTCTTTTATTATCTTCTCCAAGAAAATAATTTTGATGTTATAAAAATAAATGGATTCTTCTGTGTAGAGCTGAACTTTGCACAAGGTTGAATAGAGCACTTATCAACATATATTTGAAATATTTTTGTAAATTAATATTTTTACTGAAGTATTGAGTTCAAGGATTATTTATTTTTTGCTAACACCACAACTTTTGCTAATACCTAGTGTGAGTCATGGCATGGAAAATGTAAATGAAAAAGAATAGAATAGATTGGAAATGGATAAACTAGAAGAGAATAGGATAGAATAGAACCAGGGAGTCTAGGATAGAATAGAATATAATGTAATACAATAGAATAACTTAAAACATTGGTTAGACACTCTGGAGACATTTTAACTTTTGAAAATTGCCAAAATATCAAGTATTGAAATTATAATTGCTACCTGGTCATCACTTGTGTGACTGATGCAGTAGCAATGATTCTACTCTTTGAAAGTGATTGAATGAGGCCTGTTAAAACCAACAAAAGTGCTAGTAAAGTAAAAAATAAACTTTTAAAAGCCTCCTCTAGCCTGTGCATGTCATAGCTCAGTGTGTAAAGCTCAACCCAGTATTTCCAGGTGACTAAAGGCAGGTTCATCTCTTTCAAGCACTTCCTAAAAATTTCGAGTGAGAATTTTCTTGCCATAGAATGGATCCTTAGAAACCCAGTGACAGGTCAGCATCATAGGGAAGAAGGTAGAAATTTCAGAATTACTTCAAATACCACCAAATAGTGAGATGTAACGGAGTCTGTGAGGACTCTAATATTTTAGTTTTATTGGCTGGTATATCTGTACTCCATTCATTTCCTTATTTACTTATTCATTAGTTTGCTTCTTTATTTAAAATAAATATAAACAAATATTTACTGGTTGCCTACTATTGGCCATATAAATCTCATTTCTTACCCTCTGTTTAGGCATAGGCAATAAGAATTAAGATGTAAAGAAGACACAAGAGAGCAATAATCATGGAGCTAAAAATAAGACATGGACAATGCTGAGAACAGGCTTTTTCGTAGAGTACAATAGGTGCTATGATGGATAAATGCAGAGTGTACTTTGAAATCATATAGCAGGGCCCCCTAAGTTAATATGGAGAGTTAGGGCAGACTTACCTCCTAGAGAAAGTGACATCTACATTGAGAGCTGAATGTCAAGTGGGAAATAATCAGGGGAGGAGAAATAAAAGAGAGCATAGCTTCTTAGAAAGGGTAAAAAACGAAGCACAGTGTGCCTAGAGGGTAGACTGGGGGTACATTGGTGAAGAATGAGGCCAGATTGGTGAACAGGAACAGACACAAAAAGCTTTGTAAGTTTGACTAAAGTGTTTAGAAAGTATCCTTTTTCATTTTTGTTGTAAGAAGAGTGACTATGCGTTACTGGAAGAATTGTAATTGATCTATACTCTATGCCTGTACATATATATGTAAATTATCTATTTGTATATTATATGTATTATGACGTCATAATATATGCAATATGTATATGTATACATGAAATGAATGTGAACGCATGCAGACACATTATGCCAGGTGTACCACAGTTATGGTTTGACTCTTAATTCCTATCCATGGAGCATACTCATCAGCACATCCTTGTCGATGCAAATTCTTCTGCAGTGGGTTACCTGACTCTTTCCTAAGCTCTTCAGACCACTCTACCTCTGCTTGTTGATTAAAAATATCAATCTAAGATGAAAATCTGGTCATGCTGTCTCATTTGTTTAAAACACCCCATTGCCCTTAATAAATTGCATTAAAATAAAATTTAAGCTCTTTAGAAGTGTTGACCAAGACGCTTCATAATCTGAGATTCCCAAATTTGCTGACCAATCCTCAGCCGTCATTGTTCTCCCACACAAATCCGATATTCCAAAAAAATAAATTTCCTCCAGTTGTTTGATGTGACACAAGCGTTTCTAACTTTGTATATGTTCTTCCTCAGTCTCTAAAATTCTTTTTCCTTCTTTACCTGTCTAATTTCTATTTTTCCTTGAAAACCCAGTGCAGGCATCACTTTTTCCTTCCTCCTAGGATGCTATGGGCGTTTCCCCTTCTCTGATTACCCAAACCACCAGTTGTACACACAGTCCCAGCTCCATTACTTGAAGACCATAACTTTGGTTGATACTTAACCTCCAGTATCCTATTTCCTTTTACCTCTTCAAGATAATTACACATCTACCTCTTGGGATCTCTATAAGAATAATAGATTCCACTCAATATATGTTGGCTGGTGTTATTATTTTAAATTATTGTAGTCATTGTTACATGCATCATTATTCTATTAACTGATCGGTTTTTCTCATCAGCCTGAAGGGCAGGTTCATGTGTTTGTTTTTTCTTTGGTGTCATTACTCAGGAACCAGATATGGGATAGGAGTGCAGTGAATCTCTACTGTGTAATGGAAGAAAAAAGGTCTCTATAGGAGCCAAATGTCCAGCTTCACAATTGGCCTATTGTGGGATATTAGGCAGATCATTTCCCTCCCTGGGCCTCTGTAATTTTATCTGCGACATAGAAAGAACGAATTAGAGGGTGAATAAGATGTCTTCTAATTACATAATGTTATTGAACTTATCAAACTATAGGATGAAATGCTTTGACGATTTTTATATTTTTCCTCAGAGTCCACTCTAACTCCAGGGTCTGGTGCAACCCAAGTCCAGGCTCTCAGAAGTTCACTGCCAAATCTGAAAACTGGTTTGTACTGGGTGGAATGAATATTACTTACACTGACACCTCTAATAATTTTGGTCCTGACTGCTTACCAGTGCTGCAATTGGACACTTATTGTTCCTGCTGTTTCAGCAAAGACGTGAGAGGCACATTTATGATTTAGTGTGTCAAAGTCACAGATAGAGAAGCTGTCATCTGTAATTTTCACATGTCAAGTGACTACAAGTTGAGCTGACAGAATGAATTAGGCCTTCTTTCTCTTATTTTGTGTACCATCTCCAGCAACCTGATTTTTAAAAAAGAAAAAAGGAACTTACTTGAACTAAAGTGGTTAAGACCTTGACATTTGCTCACAGAAAGAGTCGTTGAGTCGTTTCTAGTTGTTGACGGGCAAAAGATGCAGTTGTCCCTTATGGAAAATTCCAAGAACTTGTACATAATTTGAGTCATGCAAACCTGAGTTCTGCATGACTGAGCTCTGTCACTCAGTGGTTGGGAAATTTATGATCATCTCTATGCCTTGGTTTCTGCATCTGTAAAGTGGAAATGATAATGTCTACCTTGTGTGATTCCTGGAAGAATTAAATACATGATATTCAAAATCTTTTGGTCAATTGTAAATTGCCAGGAAGCATAAGTTATTGTTAACTGAGAGAATCAAACTTTGATTAACATATTTAGCATCTTTAAAAAACACATAATTCCCATTTTTACCCATGGGAGAGGATTATATTGAAAATAATGTGAATTTTGTTTAAACATTTTGTATCTTATATGGTTTGGGGTACATTTTTTGTAAAGGAATATTTTCAGTGTCCTGGACTGAAGAGAAGCAGAGGAAATTTAATTGCTTCTAATTTTGCCCCACTAGATTTTCTAAAACACAGGAAGGAGATTTGTGCTGATTAAACACACATACATACATATATGCATACACACATGCGCGCGCGCGCACACACACACACACAATTCTATTCTTCAACTTTATATAATTGTCCTTTTTCTCCCAAACACAAAGTGAAGAAATTCAAGGAAAGCTAATGCACTTTGGTTGTAAAATAGGCACATCAACCCATATGGCTGTTGTGAGGCATAACTGAACTAGAATTACGTGTCAAGGGCTTTGCAGATGGTTACACATTATACACAAAGGTGAATGTTTTGGAGGCAGCCATAAAGTGTAAAAATTTACCAAGAGCTTTGAGGTCAAAAGCCCTGAGATCAAATTCAGCCTCTGCCCCTTTGCCTGGTCTTTCCTGCATGGGATAGGGCCTATCTCTTGCAATCTGAAAGCTTCAGTCTCCTTAGATATAAATGGTGGTATTCTCACCTGCCTCACAGGGCTATGATGAGGAGGAAGTAAAATGATGGACATGACTTTGCTCTGTAACCAGTAACATGGTCTACAAATGTGTGGCCAAGATGTGGGTTCTACACTAATTACAGAGAAAGCAAAGGGGTCTCCAAAATAGCTGGGGAATTATTCCTCCCTCCACCTATGCCTTGAACAGGCAAGAACAGTGCTCAGTCAGCAAAGATGCAAAGGTTGAGGCCATGAAGCTGCATTCACACCCAGAGCCTGATGATGATCTCACAAGTGCCAAGTGCTATCAGCCAAAAAAAAAAAAGAAACACACATTTACTGCAAAGACGAGTTTCTTTGCAAAGGAAATCTAGCACTTTGGTCCATTCTGCGTTGGGTGCAAACACCATTCTCTCTCTGAGTCTCAGCTGTGTCAATATTCAAAAAAGAAAGGGATTAATGAAACAAAATGTCTACACTGAGCACTTGGCTACCCCTGACTTAAAATAAGAAAGGAGGGAAACAAAAGAAAGAATATAACCAGCCTTGCTCCCCACTGAGAATTTATTTCCCTTTAATATTCATGTGGGTAACATTCATTGGCAATAAATGTAGACATGCATTTTAATGGCATACTGTATTAGGAATAAAATAAGAACACCCAGAAACTTGACAATACAAATGAGTACTAAGAACCTTTTGTCTGCTCTCTGTGCTAATTTCTGTCCCATCCGTGGAAAACCACCTTAAAACTTTTGCCTTTTGTTTCTGTTTCTGTGTTTACCTGCCACTTGATAGCTTTGTTTTGTAGAAGAGCTCTTCAAAAACACAGGCCATGTCTTCTACATCTCCTTATTGTTTTTGCTTAGCACAGAGATGGACACAAATAAATTGCATGGGGGAATTACATGGGAATTTTGCAGTTCTGGCCACCACTGTTCAAAAAGGACATTGGACAACTGGAGCAGATGGAAAGGGGCCTAGAAACAATGTTATATGAGAAACTAGTGAAAGAACAAAAACAGCTCTAAGCTAGAATACTGGAACACTCAGAGCTGAAGTGAGGGTGGCAGGACAGCATGAGAACTGTCAGTTAAATCTCCTTGTGCCTTGGGAGACTAAATCCAGAGCTCAGTTACACGAAGGAAGGATTTTGCTAAGACTAACCAAAAGAGGACACACAAATAGCCAACAAGTACATAAAAAATGTTCAACATCACTGATCATCAGAGAAATGCAATCAAAACCACAATGAGTTATCATCTCACCCCAGTTAGAATGGCTATTATAAAAAAGACAAAATAAAATGCTAGTGTGGATGCAGAGAAAGGGGGACTCTTATACATTATGGATGGAAATGTAAATTAGTACAGCCATTATAAAAAAAACATACGGAGGTTCCTCAAAAAATTAAAAATAGAACGACTATATGACCCAGCAATCTTACTACTGGGTATTTATACAAAGTAAAGAAAACCAGTATATCGAATTGGCACCTGTACTCCCGTTTTCAGTGCAGCACCATTCACAGTAGCAAAGATACGGAAACAACCTAAGTGTATATCAACAGACGAATGAATAAAGAAAATCTGTTATATACACAGAATGAAATACGACTCAGCCATAAAAAGAATGAAATCATGTCATTTGCAGCAACATGGATGAAACTGGAGGACATTATGTTACGTGAAATAAGCCAAGCAGAGAAAGACAAATATGGCATGTTCTTACTCACATGTGGGAACCAAAGAAATTGATCTCATGGAGGTAGATAGTAGAATGATAGCTACCGGAGACTGGGAAGAGTAGAGTAAGATGAAGAAATGTTGGTCAATGGGTACAGACATACAGGTAGACAGAAGAAATACGTTCCAGGACTTGATAGCACAGTTGGGTGACTACAGTTAACAACAATATATTATATATTTCAAATAGGTAGAAAAGAAGATTTAAAATGTTCTCAGAACAAATGAATAATAAATGGTAGAGGTGATGGATATCCTAAATACTCTGCTTCAGTGATTACACATTGTGTGAATGTATCACAAGCACTCCGTAAATATGTATGATTAGTATGTATCACTTTAAAAAATACCCATACCTGTAATGATTTAATGTTATTCCCCTCCCCAACATTGGTGGTTTTACTTGCTGTGGAGATTTTTACCCGTGGGAATTTTCAAATTTGGAACCAGAAAATCTATCTACTCTTGAATATTACTCTAAGAAATTCAGTGTCCCAAGTGAGGTCACTTGGCTTATTTGAGCATTAAAATATAAAACAAAACTAAGCTTCATCTGGGCACTTGATTTTTTTTTTAACTTTTCCTACTGAGAATCATTGACTCTTCCTCTGATGGGAGAGCATTTTTCTAAAACAGCATGATGGCATTTCGTTTTCCCTGAAGTCCCAACCTCAGAGCTTCCCAAATAATAAACATTCCACATTCAGTCATTAGGGACTCCTCATTGCACAGCCAATGTTTTGCTATAAAGGAATCTGAACAGAAGCAGAAGCAGTAGGAGAGGCGATTCAATTGCTTACAAACTTCATGACAGGAGGGTATTAGATGATCTAGAAAATTAGGATATTTGGCTTTGAGAAACACAGGGAAACTGAGGTCCCAAGAAAAGTAACTTTTTTTAAGGCACCTCAGAGAGTGACAAACCTGGAATGAGAAGGAACCCTTGTGTATTAGTATTGCAGCAGAGCAACGTCAGGAAGCTCATCCAGGGGTCTGGATGCTGCAATGAACTTCAGAGACCACTTGACTTCTCCTAGAGTCAGAAACTAAGCTGGACCCTGATTTCTGTGGAGGAGCCAGAGAGTGAGAGTTAAGGTAAGGGTTAAGGCAGCCCAAACATCCCTGCTCCATCTCCATCATCTTGAAAAGTCAATGTGTGAGTTCACAGTGGACATATAACAGCAGGGCAGGGTCCTCAGTGTCCCTGTCATCCCCTGAGTACCAAAAACAGGGCCAGGTTCCTAGTAGGGGCACAACCCAGCCCCTACATTTGTTGGCTTCTTAATAACCATTTGTTAATTGAGCGAGTGAGAGATAAAGGCGAAAGTAATGTGTGCCCCCAATAACTTCTAATTTAGAGCTGAAAAATCTAAATCTATACAAGTTAGAAAACATAAACCAATACTCCAAAAAGAAAACAAACAGACAAAAAACCTCCAGGATCTTCTACGTGGCAAGCAAAATAGGCACAATCCCTGCCCTCATGGTGGATACATTTGAATTTCTTATACTAATAATCATTTAAAATACACATTGACATATTTCACACTTTGTTACATTGAGAGGCAACTTCCATTACCTGGGTACTTAATAATGGGTAATGCATTTCCCTTTCTGATTAGTACTTGGGTGATTTATGTTCTATACCACAACTCGCTTAGGCAGATTATGCCTTGATTCTGGCCTCAATATCATCATCTGTAAAATGAACAGATTGTGATAAATATCCTCTTAACTCCCAGGTGTGGAATGAATACCAGAGCCTCACCTGGGAACAGGGAAGCAAGTTTGTGGTATTTCACTTTAATCTGCAATGCCACCTTGTGGTTATCAACACGGACCGCACCAAGGACAGGGAAGAGGCTGTGCAACACAGCAACCCACATCAGAAGATGCCGGTTTATTCTTCCCTCCCCTGAGGCTGGATGCACTGAATGGGAAACAGGAGTTTCCTTTCAAGTCCACGTCCCATAACCCTTGGAAGCCTCATCCCGCATAGAATCACCAAGAGTGAACTCTAGTAACACAGTTTGGGGCTTCCTGGAGGCTTGCAAAATGTGTCCGCCCCCATCGCTCCACACTCACATGTCTCTCCTTAGGTCTGCTAGATGATGACAGATGGGACCAGGCTGGGGCAAGACACAGGAGACAGAGATGGAACGAACACAAGCCAACTTCCAGACCAAACTCCTCTTACTCAGGCCATGGGAAAAGTAAGTCATTTCCAGGGTCCAGGAGGCCTGAAGATTTTCAAGCTTCTGATTCCCTTTACTTTCTTCATATAACTACATCTTTTCTCAAGAATACATTACAAAAAGGGGTTGTCACATCTTGGAGTGGCAGTGCACCAGGTCCCTGACCTCAGGTACATACCAGTCAGTTCTAAAGCTGTGATGCCCTAGTTCCAAACACCACACTGCCAATTAGAACATACTGCAGGTGGAGCTCTCAATATGGTGAACTCAAGTGTGTTTGCACTCTGGTGGCAGAGACACTAGGCTTGCTGGGGGAGAGAGAGCCAATTTGAAATTAGCTGGTCCTTAAAAAATCAGGAACTCTAAGAATGCATTACTTTGAAATAGGAAGCAACAAGGCACAACAAAACAGCAATGACAAAGCATCGGTTCAGAAATCCTCACGCTGTACTTGGCACTGAGCTAAACATTTAACATGTGTTGTTTTATTTAATCCCTCTACAACATTATGAAGTCACTACTTTTATTATTTTAAATTTCATAGTGGAAAAAGCCAAGGCTTGCTAAGGCAAATGTAACTTGGCCCCAGTCTCCCAGCTAGGAAGTGGTGTCACTATTATTTTGAATCTCTTTCTTTCCAACTTCAGGTTTCATACTCTTCCAACACCCAGAAGAGCCATGAAGCAAGGAATTCAAAGACTTATCTTCTAGTTCTTACCCACTTGTCATGAGACATTGCATCTTTACTCCACATCTTCAGCCTCTGGTTTCCTTAGATCTAGAATGGAGATGATACAAAACCAGACTAAAGGCAAAAAGCCGGGTCACATCATACTGTGAAGTTCCTCCTAAATCTAGGACTGAAGTTTGTAATATATCAGTTGACATTGAAGTCAAAGGTTGAAAACTAGCAGCCTATAAGGGAATCCAGTTCATCAATTTGATTTGTTTACTCTGAAATTTGTTACAATTTGGAAGTTTAAAGATTTTGGGTGGACACGACTCTCCATTTGATCCTGGTTCCTATTTCTCTGTGCTATCCTATGCAGGTCAGTTGTCTGCTTGACCTCACTGGTGGATGTGTGATTACATGGCTCTTGGTTTATGTCAAATACAAGGTTTTGGTGTTGGTAATCAGAGTGCAGGCCATTATAGAGGCTAACTTCACTGCTAGCCTCCCTCTAGATTATTTTATTAAGCCATTGTTGCCCCAAACTCTGTTGTCTTCTCTGGGCAGCTTATGAGCAACTGAGACGAATGCTATACTACCACAGGAAATATTATGACCTAGATTTCAGGAGACCTGAATTCTGCTTCAAGCTGTATGGTTCTAGGCAAGCTTATGAATCTCTCTGAGCTTCAACTTTCCCACCTATGGGAGGCTTAGAGTAAACGTTGAAAACTTCCATGTCCTGGCCGGGCGCGGTGGCTCACGCCTGTAATCCCAGCACTTTGGGAGCCCAAAGTGGGCAGATCACGAGTTCAGGAGATTGAGACCATCCTGGCCAACATGGTGAAAACCTGTCTCTACTAAAAATACAAAAATTAGCTGGGTGGTGTTGTGCGTGCCTGTGGTCCCAGCTACTTGGGAGGCTGAGGCAGAATAATCGCTTGAACCCAGAAGGCAGAGCTTGCAGTGAGCCGAGATCCAGCCACTACACTCCAGCCTGGCGACAGAGCGAGACTCTGTCTAAAAAAAATAAAACAAAAACAAAAAAAAACTTCTGTGTTCCTGTAAAACTGAACCTTCCATTCTGATTGGCTAAGCAGTAGCTTTTTAATTTAGATGCATGCGAGTATTGTATATTTAAATACCTTGGTCTCACACATAGGCTTTAACTGACTTGGGCATTTATAGCTTTTAGAAGCTTCCCAGGAGATTCTAATGTGCAGCCCAAATTGAGAACCACTGTGCTAAAGTGTGAATTCTGAAACAAAGTAACTTTTTCATAAAGGACACGGAGACATTTTTAAAAATTAAAAACAGGCCGATAAAAAAAAAAAAAACTGATATAAGTGATATGTTAAAAATCCGAAGACTCTTAACTCCAAACCCAGGTTATTTTCTGTTATATTGACCATGGCATAGTATTTAAAGACCCCAATCCATCTTTTTTAGAATACTTAAAATATCTCATAAACTCAACAAATTAAACAATGCATAGCTTGTAAAAAAAAAAAAAAAAAAAAAAAAGCAATACTGTGGCTTCTCCTGAGTTCCCCAGTTCCTGACTAAGGTATACAGGATATTCTCAGGTGGCCTCATGACCTTATTTTCAGAGTGCTAAATAGTTCTCAAAGTCAAGAGAGAAGCTAGAACTAGCTAGGAAGAGTGAAGAAAAAAAACTTTCTGTATTCCAACAGTTAGCTGATTCTTATATACAAACTAAAACAATTAAGCAGCACTTTTAAGATTTTCTAATCATTTAAAAAGCCCAGATTATCACCGTCCAAGGAAAGAGAAATGACTCGGAAGTCAGTTTCTGCCGACACCTGCAGCTTTCAGCAACTCTGGTCCCTGCTTCGGGCTCCAAATCCATCTGTCAAGTCACAGCAACCCATTTGCAAATGCTGTCTGGCTTCACAAGGACTGTTTTATTCATCGCATTTATTAAGTAATAGAAAGTGAGTTATAGTCATTAGATAATATAAAAATTACTTTCATTCAGGTGTCCAAATGAGTCTCTGGCTACAATATGAAAAAAAGAGCTCTGGCTGACTTCTCTCTGTGCCCAAGAATTGTGCCAGGAAGTAGAAACTGGTCAGGCAGCCCTTTCTAGAAGATTAGCTCAGCACTTAAGTTAATTAAGCTTCGTTCCGTCAGATTGGTTTGCTGAGTGTCCAATATGTGCCTGGTCCTGTGCTAGGACAGTGTGACTTTGGACCAGGTGCTTAGTGAGTCAAGCCTCTTTTTCTTCATCTTTGTGATAGACATAATAATGTCTACATCACAATCTTGCAAATGACATAAGACATATTTAAGATCTGTCAAATGTAAAGCAACATGTTCAAAGTTTATTTTTTGTATTATTTGCCTTTTCCTTCAAATCAAATTCAAGACGGTATCATTTCTGTGCAAAGGACAGTTGGCTATCTGATGCAACTGGAAGTTCTTGACTCACTTGCCAGCTGGCTCAGATTACCCCTTCCCCTCCCGGTGCCATTTTGATTGACAATTTGTTGTATATATGGCCCTTACAGAGGCAGTTAATCCTCTGCTTTTTGACCCATAACCTCAGGATTTTGATCTTCTTTCAGTTAATCTCTTTATGTTAATGTTTTTTCTCTTTATGTTAATTCTTAATGCAACATCAGTGAAACTTACGGTTATAAATATTTTGGGAAAAGTGGTTTGCACTTCCAATGAATTACAGATCTGAGATATGGGTGAATCTTTAAAGTACTGGTTCAATATCCTACCTGATTTTCAAAGAACTTGGGGTTTTTAGCTGGAGAACAGAGCATCTGCTGTTCCAGAGAGCTTGCTGGAGCTATCTGTACATACTTCAAGTTATGACATGGAAGATAAATCAGACCTATTGTGTGAGATTAAATAATAGAAAACGTAGTTGGAAGACTTCAATAATTTGAACTATACCACATCTACATGGGCTGTCTGGAAATTCATTGAGTCCTCTGACTCTGCAAATATGCAAGTAAAAGTTGTATTAAATAATGTTGAACATGCTATATGCTGAGCTAAATTGATTCAGTTGTAACTCATAGTATTCAAAATATAGGTGTGCTGGATATCTTGGACAGGTCTCTCCAGATACACTTTCTAACCTTCTGCACCCTTCCCTGTGGCCCAGGTGTCTGATCTCCATGACCCTCCTTGCCTTCTGGCTTCCGGTTGGATTCATCCAGAAGATTAGAGGGAGGAGGGGGGAAGGAGCATGAGGTCAGGGGACTTAACCCATCAGCTCCCTGCCTCCAGGATTGCCAAGGGCTGACTGTGTTCTTTGGGTGATTCTCACAGCCCCGTCCAGGGAGCTTTTTACCTTCTGTATGTGTGTCTCTGGGGTCCCCACAGAACATCTTCCTCTCACCCTGTCAGTACAGGCACCCTGCTCATACTAGACCTAGCAGGCTGCCCTCAAACCTTGAGTTTCCCTATGCCCAGCCCTCACCATTGTCAATACTTCCTTTATTATATTCTCCTCAAATTACACATCTTTCTTTCAGATGAGACTCTGACTGATAAAAGTGGGATAAACATACAAAGTGAGAACATAAAATTTATGAAATAAAGAAGAACTCAGTATGTTTCCTTTTTCCTTTTAATAATTCTCTAAACCCCGCAGAATACAGATGAGACGTGGAAGGGTGAAGTTCCACAGGAAGTTGGTAAGGCCAAAATAAGAACTTACATGTATTGACTTCAGATCACATACCTCAAACCTCTGTCCTGTTGCTTCTCTGAATGCTAAAAAAGAGTTGGTTGAAAATTAATCCATTTCCAACCTGGCAAACACTATTGGTAGGGTCATCAAGGTTAACATCCTCAGTGATAAATCATGTTGGTAGCATGTACCCTTGATATACTATGATGAGAATGACACTTCATCTCTGAGATTTTCCCTCCATAAGCTCATAACCCATAACCCTAGTTTCACTATGAGGAAAACATCAAAGAAACCCAGACTAAGGGACGTTCTATAAAATGCCTGACTTGTATTCCTCAATACTGTCAAGAGCATAAAAATGTCTGAGAAACTGCCACAGTACAAAGTAATCTAAGGAGATTTGCCAACTAAATGTAATGTGGTATCCTGGATGAAATTCTGGAACAGGAATAAGACATTAAAGGAAACTAATGAAATCCAAATAAAATTTGGGACCACAGCTGCTGCTGACATGAACCCATTGCTGAAGCAAAGAAGTACTGGATGGAGCCTGAGGATCCTCAGCTCCCACCAGGAAGCAGAGGGGCTGAGGAGCGATGTGGGATGGTGGCGTAGGAAGCCTGAAAGAGGCTGGAGAGAAACGTGGAGGAAAGCAGATTCTCACATGAGATGGATGGGAAACAGGACTAGATGCAGCTCTGACTTGTACCGACAGAGCAGCATTGGAAGGCTCACATTGTGAACTTTAGCTCCAGATGGACTGCAAGAACAAATCAGCAATCCTGAGAGGACCCACAGACCCTATGAAGGAAGCGGATTGCACTTGCAGGACCTGGGAGACACCCCAAATACTCAGCTGCAGCAAGATCCACCCAAAGAGAGCCTGAGCTCAGACACACCTAGCCCTGCCCCTACCGGATGGGTCCTTCCCTACCCACCCTAGTAGCAGAAGACAAAGGACATATAATCTTGGGAGTTCTAGGGCCTCGCCCACCACTGGATCCTCTTCATACTACCACAGCTGATGCTCTCTGGAGAGTGCCACCTCCTGGCAGGAGGCCAACCAGCACAAAAATAGATCATTAAACCACCAAAGCTAAGAACCCTCACAGAGTCCACTGCACAACCTTCCTCCCCAACCACCTCCACCCCAATAGGTGCTGGTATCCACAGCTGAGAGACCCACAGACTGCTCACATCATAGGACTCTGTGCAGACAACTCCCATTACCAGCCCAGAGCGGGGCAGACTTGCTGGATGGCTACACCCAGAAGACAGACAGCAATCACTGTAGTTTGGCTAACAGGAAGCCACATCCATAGGAAAACGGGGAGCATACTACATCAGGGAACACCTCATGGGACAAAAGAATCTGAACAACAGTCTTCAGCCCAAGACCTTCCCTCTGACAGAGCTTACCAAAATGAGAAGGAACCAGAAAACCAACTCTGGTAATACAAAAAAAAAAAACAAGACTATTTAACACCACCCCAAAATCACACTAGTTCACCAGCAATGGATCCAAACCAAGAAGAAATCCCTGATTTACTTCAAAAAAAAAAATCAGGAGGTTAGTCATTAAATTAACCAGGGAGGTACCAGAGAAAGGCAAAGCCAAATGCAAGGAAATCCAAAACAATGATACAAGAAGTGAAGAGAGAAATATTCAAGGAAATAGATAACTCAAAGAAAAAACAATCAATCAAAAATTCAGGTAACATTGGACACACCTATAGAAATGCAAAATGTTCTGGAAAGTCTCAGCAATAGAATTGAACAAATGGAAGAAAGAAATTCAGAGCTTGAAGACAAGGTCTTTGAATTAACCCAATCCAACAGAGACAAATAAAAAAGAATTTTATAAAATGAACAAAGCCTCCAAGAAGTTGGGGATTATGTTAAATGACCAAACCTAAGAATAATCAGTGTTCCTGAGGAAGAAGAGAATTCTAAAAGCTTAGAAAACATATTTGGAGGAATAATTAAAGAAAGCTTCCCTAGCCTATGCATTCAAATACAGAAGCACAAAGAACACCTGTGAAATTCACTGGAAAAAGATCATCGCCTAGGCACATTGTCATCAGGTTATCCAAAGTTAAGACAAAGGGAAAATTCTTAAGAACTGTGAGAGACAGAAGCACCAGGTTAACTATAAACGAAAATCTATCAGATTAACAGCAGAATTCTTAGCAGAAACCCTACAAGCTAGAAGAGAGAGGAACCCTATCTTCAGCCTCCTCAAACAAAATCATTATCAGCCAAGAATTTTGTATCCAGCGAAACTAAGCATCATATATGAAGGAAAGATATAGTATATTTCAGACAAACAAATGCTGAGAGAGAATTCACCCCTACCAAGCCACCACTACAAGAACTGCTAAAAGGAGCTCTAAATCCTGAAACAAATCCTGGAAACACATCAAAATAGAACCTCTTTAAGGCATAAATCACACAGGACCTATAAAACAAAAATACAAGAAGCAAAACCAATAAAACAAAGTACACAGGCAACAAATAGCATGATGAATGCAATGGTACCTCACATCTCAACACCAACATTGAATGTAAATGGCCTAAACGCTCCACTTAAAATATACGGAACTCCAGAATGGATAAGAGCTCACCAACTAACTATCTGCTGCCTTCTGGAGACTCACCTAACACATAAGGACTCACATAAACTTAAAGTAAATGGGTGGAAAAAGGCATTTCACACAAATGGGCACCAAAAGCAAGCAGGGGTAGCTATTCTTTCATCAGACAAAACAAACTTTAAACCAACAGCAGTTAAAAGAGACAAAGAGGGACATTACGTAATGGTAAAAGGCCTTGTTCAACAGGAAAATATGACAATCCTAAACACATGTGCACCTAACACGGGAGCTCCCAAATTTATAAAACAACTACTAATAGACCTAAGAAATGAGATAGACAACAACACAATAATAGTGAGGGACTTCAATACTCTATTGACAGCACTAGACAGGTCATCAAGACAAAAAGTCAACAACAACAACAACAACAACAACAACAAGAAAACAATGAATTTAAACTATACCTTGGAAAAAATGGCCTTAACAGATATATACAGAACATTTCATCCAACAACTGCAGAATACACATTCTATTCAACAGCACATGGAACTTTCTCCAAGAGAGACCATATGATAGGCCATAAAATGAACCTCAATAATTTTAAGAAAATTAAAATTACATCAAGCATTCTTTCAGACCACAGTGGAATAAAATTGGAAATTAACTCCAAAAGGAAGCTTTAAAACCATGCAAATACATGGAAATTAAATAGCCTGCTCCTGAATGAGCACTGGGTCAAAAACACAATCAAGATGGAAATTTAAAAATTCTTCGAACTGAATGACAATAATGACACAACCTATCAAAACCTCTGGGATACAGCAAAGGTGGTGCTAAAAGGAAAGTGCATAGCCCTAAACAGCTACATCAAAAAGACTGAAAGAGCACAAACTGACATTACAATGTCACACATCAGGAAACTAGAGAAACTAGAACAAACCAAACCCAACCCCAGCAGAAGGAAGGAAATAACCAAGATCAAGGCAGAACTAAATGAAATTGAAACAAACGAATGAACAACAAAAAAATACAAAAGATAGATGCAACAACAAGCTGTTTATTTGAAAAGATAGATAATATTGATAGACCATTATCAAGATTAACCAAGAAAAGGAGAGAAAATCCAAATAGCCTCACTAAGAAATGAAACAGGAGATATTACAACTGACACCACTGAAATACAAAAGATTATTCAAGGCTACTATGAACACCTTTATGCACATAAACTAGAAAACCTAGAGGAGATGGATAAATTCCTGGAAAAATATAACCCTCCTAGCTTTTAAGCTTGGGAAGAATTAGATACCCTGAACAGACCAATAACAAGCAGTGGGATTGAAATGGTAACTAAAATATTATCAACAAAAAAAGTCCAGAACCAGACGGATTCACAGCAAAATTCCACCAAACATTCAAAGAAGAATTGGTACCAATTCTTTTGACACTATTCCACAAGATAGAGAAAGAAGGAACCCTCTCGAATTCATCCTATGAAGCCAGCATAGCCCTAATGCCAAAACCAGGAAAGGACATAACAAAAAAGAAAACTACAGACTGATATTCTTGATGAACATAGATGCTAAAATTCTTAACAAAATACTAGATAACTGAATCCAACAACATATCAAAAAGATAATCCACCATGATCAAGTGAGTTTCATACCAGGGATGCAGGAATGGTTTAACATATGCAAGTCAATAAAAGTGATACACCATATAAACAGAATTAAAAACAGAAATCACATGACCATCTCAACAGATGCAGAAAAAAATTCAACAAAATTCAGCATCCCTTTATGATTAAAACTCTCAGCAAAATCAGCATACAAAGGACATACCTCAATGGAATAAAAGCCATATACAATGAACCCACAGCTGACATAATACTGAATGGGGAAAAGTTGAAAGCATCCCCTTTGCAACTGGAACAGGACAAGGATGCCCATTCTCATCACTCCTCTTCAACATAGCACTGGAAGTCCTAGCAAGAGGATTCAGACAGGAAAGAAATAAAGGGAATCCAAATTGATAAAGAGGAACTAAAAAAGTCACTGTTAGCTGACAATATGATCGTTTACCTTGAAAATCCTAAAGACTCCTCCAGTTTTCTGATGAAAGAATTCAGTGAAGTTTCCGGATACAAGATTAATCAACACAAATCAGTAGCTCTTCTATATACCAACAGCGACCAAGCGGAGAATTAGATCAAGAACTCAAACCCTTTTACGATAGCTGCAAAAATAAAATAAAATAAAATAAAATAAAATAAAATAAAATAAAATAAAATAAAATACTTAGGAATATACCTAACCAAGGAGTTAGAAGACCTCTACAAGGTAAACTACAAAACACTGTTAAAAGAAATCACAGATGGCACAAGCAAATGGAAATACGTCCCATGTTCATGGATGGGTAGAATCAATATTGTGAAAATACCATACTGCCAAAAGCATCTACAAATTCAATGCAATCTCCATCAAAACACCACTATCATTCTTCACAGAATTAGAAAAAACAATTCTAAAATTTCTATGGAACCAAAAAAGAGCCCACATAGCCAAAGCAAGACTAAGCAAAAAGAACAAATCTGAAGACATCACACTACCTGATTTCACACTGTACTATAAGGCCATAGTCACCAAAACAGCATGATACTACTATAAAAACAGGCACATGGACCAATGGAACAGAATGGAGAACCCAGATATAAACCCAAATTCTTACAGCCAACTGATCTTCCACAAAGCAAACAACGCAAACAAAAAACATAAAGTGGGGAAAAGACACCCTTTTCAACAAATGGTGTTGGAATAATTGGCTAGCCACATATAGGAGAATGAAACTGGATCCTCATCTGTCACCTTATACAAAAAAATCAACTTAAATCTAAGACTTGAAACTACAAAAATTCTAGAAGATAACATTGGAAAAACCCTTCTAGACATTGGCTTAAGCAAGGATTTCATGATCAAGAACCCAAAAGCAAATGCAATAAAAACAAAGATAAATAGTTGGGACCTAATTAAACTAAACAATTTCGCAAGGCAAAAGGAACAGTCAGCAGAGTAAATGGACAACCCACAGAGTGGGAGAAAATCTTCACAATCTATACATCTGACAAAGGACTAATATCCAGAATCTACAATGAACTCAAACAAATCAGTGAGAATAAAAATAAACAATCCCATGAAAAAGTGGGCTAAGAACATGAATAGACAATTCTCAAAAGAAGATACACAAATGGCCAACAAACATATGGAAAAATGCTCAACATCACTAAGGATCAGAGAAGTGCAAATCAGAACCACAAGGCAGTACCACCTTACTCCTGCAAGAATGGCTGTAACAAAAAATCAAAAAACAGTAGATGTTGATGTGGATGTGGTGATCAGGGAACACTTCTACACTGCTGGTGGAAATGTGAACTAGTATAGCCACTATGGAAAACAGTGTGGAGATTCCTTAAAGAACTAAAAGTAGAACTACCATTTGATCCAGCAATCCCACTACTGGGTATCTACCCAGAGGAAAAGAAGTCGTTATACAAAAAACATACTTGCACATACACGTTTATAGCAGCACAACTCACAATTGCAAAATCATGGAACCAATCCAAATACCCATCAATCAATGAGTAGATAAAGAAACTGTGGTGTATATATATATACACACACAGTGGACACAGCCATTAGAAGGAGTGAATTAACATTTGCAGCAACCTGGATGAGACTGGAGACTATTATTCTAAGTGAAATAACTCAGAAATGAAAAACCAAACATCATATGTTCTCACTGATATGTTGGAGTTAAGCTAGGAGGATGCAAAGGCACATGAATGATACAATGGACTTCGGGGACTTAGAGGGAAGAGTGGGAGGGGGCGAGGGATAAAAGACTACAGATATGGTGCAGTGTATGCTGCTTGGGTATGGGTGCATCAAAATCTCACAAATCACCTCTAAAGAACTTACTCATGTAACCTAATACCACCTGTACTCCAATAACTCATGGAATAAAGCAACAAATAAAAATTGGCATTTAATTAATTGTAATGTATCCATGTTAGCCCATTATAATATATGTATCATAGTAATGAAAAGTGTTAATAATAGAGGAAACTGAGGAAGGAATATTTAGGAGCTGTCTGCACTATTTTAAAATTTTTTATGTAAATAGAAAACTATTCTGAAAGTAAAACTGTAAGCTACCACTTGTCCTCTAAAATAGAACCTGAATGTGTTGTACCTGAGGCTACTTCCTACCCCCACAAATAAAAGATGATCCAGGAAAAAAAAAAAAAAGCCAGTTTCAAGGTATAAATGAAATGTTTCGGACGATAGCTGCTGAAAAAAAACATTAATTTCAGAAACTTTTATAAAACACGAAAGAACATAAAAATGTTTTCTAAGGGATAGGCCTTTACAAACCACAGATAAAAAATAATATTACAAGTAATCAGTTTTCACAGTTTGATGGTGATATTGTTTTAGTTTTTAGTTCAGTTTTTTTTTTTAAACCCCGAGGTTTGAGAATTATGGGGAAAATTATAGAGAACTAGAGAAAGCGAGGAAAGGTCACTCAGATAACAGATAAAGCTATATATCAACCTACAAAGCCCAAATATATTTTTCCACATTAAGAATTCTAAGAATTTTGGATTTGTACTTTTTAAAACCAAAATGTATCAACTCTAATCTTTTGGTGTTTGAAAGGAAAGAAAAAAATTCAAAAGAAGATATCAAATATCTTATATAAAATCACATTTTGTGAATCAAATCCAGGGATTAAGCTTTCTTTAAATTGCACCTGGGAATTAAAACCTAAAGGGAGAGAGTGTTTGGCCAAATACATTTGAGTTTTTACTGAATCTTAAATGAAACAAATCCCAAATTCCTCAAGATGTAGAGACAGCTCTGAAACTAGTCTGATTTCCCTTACTGCCTGTGGGCATAAGAAGGTCTAAAGAGCCTATAGTTCACCTGCATGCCTGAGCAAGGATGGAAATTTCTCTAAATTCAAAGACACAGAGGGAAAAAAGAAGCTGTAACAGTGGAGGCATTTATTTACTCTGACACATAGTTGTCAGTTGTTTGGCTTTTTCTTTGTGGATGAGATGCAAGCTCAGCACCTCTGGTCAGCTACCTTGCTGATGTTTCTTTAGTTATTCTAATTAAAAGGGACCATAAACTACTATTTCTAAAAATGTGAAATTAAAAGTACCATTGATGGCACCATTAATGGCTAAAAGCACCATTTTCTTATATGTAGCAGAGCAATAATCTCATGGTTATCAGAAAACCCTTTTTCTATGATGAAATGCTTTAAACAGCTCATCCTTGTCCTTGGTGTAAACTTTGATGGTTTGTGCTATAGTGTATACGTCTTCATATATGGTTCAGCATCTGTCAACGATCTGGGACCGGCTACTTTGCCTCATCGAGTCTCAGTTTTCTCTTCTATAAAATGAGATATTAATCACTCTCTAAGGGGAAGCATTGCTTTTAAAGTTCTTAGCACGGTGCTTGTGGGCATGTAATAATTGTGAGCGCCGAAGGTTTTTGACAAATTGTCACCAAAATTAGTCTATCCTTTTCCCTTAATGTATTCATTCATCCATTCATTCATTTAATGAGTACCGAACACATAGGGACTGTGCTAAGTACTGGTGAGAAAATGGTAAAGGACATATACAATCTCCCTGTTGGATATCACGTTGAAGACTTTGATACAGTGAGAGTTGGTTAATCACTTCACAGGGCTATCGAGAAAAATTACTGAGAGGTATAAGACCATGTCTTAGCGGCACCTGCTTTAGGTTGTGAGATAACTCTTCTCAAAGGAAGGGAAGACTAAAATTAGGTCTGGAAGATAAGCAAGACTTATCTAGGTAAAAAGAGTTCATGGACAGAGGGATTTTCCTGTCTACAGACCCACTTAGACAAAGATATGATATCCCTCTTTCCCTCTTTCAAAAACCTGGCGTCCTCCTTCATGAATTCAAACCTTTTCCTTTCTGAACTAGCTATAGAGTTATCAGCTAATTTTACCCTAATGAAAAGAAGCTTCGGTTTATAAATTTGTAGAACTCTAGAAATTAGAAATTCAAATTTCAGAAAGGATATTATAGTAAGTAGCCTTTAATATTTCTTTCAATCTCGGTAGACTAAAATGCAATGAACAAGAAAATTGCATGATGGACATGACATTTTAGGGCTATTTGTCTAAGTAAAATCTGGGATGGAAATAAGGGAGAGACTGGAGGTGGGGGGAATGATTTGGAAGCATCTCTGATACTGAGGGCATGAAGGATCAAAAGATTCAACCAGTCTTATGATATTGAAAAGCAAGAGAAAACCACAGTTGAGA
Organism: Macaca mulatta; assembly: GCF_049350105.2. Lineage (NCBI taxonomy): Eukaryota > Metazoa > Chordata > Mammalia > Primates > Cercopithecidae > Macaca > Macaca mulatta. The sequence continues at coordinate 42,423,229 of NC_133420.1, forward strand.
AATATCTAAAATATAGACTCAACAGGTCTATGTTATTTGTTGTTATAGAGATGAGTTCAAATCTCTGGACTTTGAATTCTAAAAGTACCATGGAAAATAGAAGATAAAAGAGTTTAAAAGAATGTATTTGGGAAGACAAAGATGAGTTTACTTAAGCCCTGCAGGCTGGCAGGAGACTCATGTGGAAATGTCCTCCATATAGGTGGGTATGTATGGACCTTTCTGAGCCTAAATGAGGATTTTTTGTTTTTTTCTTTTTGAGACAGAATTTCACTCGTGTCACCCAGGCTGGAGTGTGGTGGAGTGATCTTGGCTCACTGCAACCTATGCCTCTTGGGTTCAAACAATTCTCCTGCCTCAGCCTCCCAATTATCTGGGATAATAGGCATGCGCCATCATGCCCGGCTAATTTTGTATTTTTAGTAGAGGCTGGGTTTCACCATGTTGGCCAGGCCTGGTCTCAAACTCCTGATCTGAAGTGATCCACCTGCCTAGGTCTCCCAATGTGTTGAGATTACCAGCGTGAGCCATCATGCTCGGCCAGTAAGAATTTCTTAAGTGACCTATACATTGAAAAAAAAAAAAACAAAACTTTTTTCCTACAATTTTAATGAAATTTTCACAATAATCATACATTTTAAAAATAAGGCCCGGTGCAGTGGCTCACGCCTGTGATCCCAGCACTTTGAGAGGCTGAGGCACCAGATCACCTGAGGTCAGGACTTCGAGACCCAGCCTGGCCAATATGGTGAAACCCTGTCTTTACTAAAAATACAAAAATTAGCCAGGTGTGGTGGCGCACGCCTGTAATCCCAGCTACTTGGGAGGCTGAGGCAGAAGAATTGCTTGAACCTAGGAGTTAGAGGTTGCAGTGAGTCAAGATCACCCCACCTGCCCTCCAGCCTGGGTGACAGAGCAAGATTTCATCTTGAAAAAATAAAAAATTAATTAATTAATTAATAAAAAAATAAAATAACACTCCTGTTTCATCTGGACCAATACCTTCTTTTACCTTCTTTTTCTTTTTCCTTTCTATTTTAAGTTCCAGGGTGCATGTGCAGGATGTGCAGGTTTGTTACATAGGTAAACGTGTACCATGGTGGTTTGCTGCACCTATCAACCAATACTTTCTTGATGGGTTTCCAAATGAGAATCAGTCCTTAAGCATGGAAAATGTGCCTGATTTTCTTATTTTGGTCGTGAAGAGACAAGACAAGATAGTTTGGGGTTCTTTGTTTTTAATTTTTATTGAAACATAATAACTATGTATTTTGGGGGAACATAGTGATATTTCAATACCATGTATTGTGATCAGATCAGAGTATGCTAACAGCATACTACAGATATGCTGACAGCATACCCATCATCTCAAACATTTATCATTTCTTTGTGTTGGGAGCATTCAATATCACCTCTTCTAGCTATTTGAAAATATATATCCTACATTGCTATAAAACACTAGGATGTATCCCTCCTATCTAGCTGTAATTTTGTATCCTTTAACATATCTGTCTCTATCCCCCATTCTCCCTACACTTCCCAACCTCTAGAAACCTCAGTTCTACTATTTCTCCTATGAAATCAACATTTTTAGCTTCCACATACGAATAAGAACATGCCATTATTGCCTTTCTGCCCTTGGCTTATTTCACTTAAAATAATGGCCTCCAGTTCCATCCATGCTGCTTCAGAGGACAGGATTTCATTCTTTTTATGACTGAATAGTATTTCACTGTGTATATGTACCACATTTTCTTTATCCCTTCATCTGTTGTTGGACATGGGTTGATTTAATGTCTTGGCTATGGTGAAAAGTGCTGCAATAACCATGAGCGTACAAACATCTCTTCAATATACTGTTTTCCTTACCCTTGAATAAATATCCACTAGTGAGGTTGCTAGATCATACAACAGTTATATTTGTAGTTTTTGAGGAATTTCTATACTGTGCTTCATAGAGGCTGCACTGTTGTAGTAAGGGTTCTCACTGTAGCAAATCTAAGCCAAATCTAATCCCTGCTATCCGTTGTCTGGTAAACTTGAAGAAGTTACTTTTCAGCCTCATTGTACTAAGAGGTTGTTACTTACCTCGTAAGTTTTATTTTTATTTTTTTGTCATTTAGTGAGATAACAATGTAACATGCCAAAAAAGAATCCCTGGCACACAGAATGTATCCAAATATGGTAACAACTGCAATTTAGTATTTTGTACAGCACTCGACAGTTTTCAAAATATTTATATTATACGCTGCATCACTTACTCTTTACTGTTAGAAGGATGTTAGACCATTTTACAGGTGGGAAATATGAAACTTGGGTAACTGACAATTTATACAGCTCTTAAATGAAATTACTTAGATCTATACTTCCAAATCTGTTTCCCACTACGCAGTTCTGCTTCCCTAGATCATGGGAAAGGAAGATGAGAATCCTCAAAAATGACACCATGTTTTTATATGTGCTTCTCTGTGTGCTATATACTAGTTTTACACTTTAATGCATATCAAATTTAATGTATATCAAATAATTTACATTATTTAGAAATACTGTAAGACCAAATTTGATCATCTTTCTCATTATGATTGTCATTTTTATGACTTTAACAGCTTTATTGAAGTACATTTTACATACCATAAAATTCGCCTGTTTTTCAGGGTAAAATTCAGTAATTATTAGTAACTTTATGTAGTTGTGCAACCATTACCACGATTCAGATTTAGAACATTTCCATCACTCTAAAAAGAAGCCCTGTGTCTGTTTGCAATCAGTTTAGAGTTCCTCCTTATGCCCCAGGCCACTGCTAATCCATTTTCTGTCTGTAGAGGCTTACCTTTTCTGAAACTTTCATACAAATAGACCACATAATATGCAGTCTTTCGTGTCTGTCTTTTTCCACTTAGAATGTTTTTGAAGTTATCCACTTTGTCACTTTTATCAATGGGTTGTTCCTTTTTATTGCTGAATAATATTCAATCATATGGCTATATCACATTTTGTTTATCCATTCACCACCAGTTGATAGACATTTTCATTGTTCTCATGTCTGAACTCTTACTAATAATGTTATTATGAAAAATCATATGCAGGTCTATGTGACAAATGTTTTTATTTCTTTTGAATATATACTTAAGGGTAGAATTTCTGGGTCATATGGTAAATATATGTTTAACTTTTTAAGAAACTGTGAAATTGTTTTTGAAAGTGGCTATACTATCTTGCATTTCCAGCATTGTATGAAGATTGCCATTGTCTGTATCCTTATCAACACTCATTATTGTCTGTCTTTTTGATCATAGACATTGTAGTGGATATGTAGTATTATCTCATTGTAGTTTTGATTTGTATTTCCCTATTGACTAATGATGCTGGCTTTTTTATGAGCTATTTGGCCATTTATTTTATTTGATAAAATATATCTTCAAATATTTTGCTATTGTATTGGATTGTTTGTTTTATTATTGAATTATATGACCTCCTTATATATTGTAAATAAAAGTCCTTTACCAAATATGATTTGCAAATATTTTCTCCAAGTCTGTGACTTGCATACTCCTCTTCTTAATATTTTTTGCAGTAAAAATTATTTTAATTTTGATAAAGTCCAATTTAATATTTTTCTTGTATGGATTATGCTTTTGATGTTATATCTAAGAACACTTTGTTCAACCTAACATCATTTCCCCAAAAGTTCTCTTTTAAAAGTTTAATAGTTTTACCTCTTGCATTTAGATCTATGATTAATTAATCTATGATTAATTAATTAGGTTTATTTTTGTGAGTGGTACAGGATAAGGGTGAAAAAAATTCATTATTTCATTTCTCAGAATCGTGGTTGAAAAGATTATTCTTTCTGCAATTGAATTGCTTTGGTACCTTTGTCAAAATTCAATTAGCCATAAAAGTAAAAATTAATTTTTGTACTCAGTTTTTTCCATTGGTTATCCTCAAACAACTGTCACGCTGTATTGCGTTCTGTAAGTTATATAAGTTGAAATCAAGACGTTTAAGTCCTCTATCTTGTTTTGTTACAAATTTATTTTGGCTTTTCTTATTGCTTTGTATTTTCATATAATCTTTAGGTTCAGTTTGTCGACTATTATTTTTTCTAAAACAGTTTAAAAATCTGCTGAAATTTTGACAGAAAATGTATTGAATCCATACACCAAAACTTAAGGAGAACTGCTTTCTAAACAATATTGAGTCATCAGATCTGTGAACATAAACTATTTCTCCATTTATTTAGATCTTTGATTTAATTTCAATAATTTTTGTAGTTTTCATTGCAAAAGTTTAGCATTTCATTTGTTATATATTCCTTACCCTGACGTCACAGAAATAATTTCTTATTTGTTAAATGTTCTAAAGTTATGCTATTCACATTTAGATTGCTAATTCTTCTGGAATTAGGTAGGGAAAATTTTTATTTTGATTGTTAATTCATCTGGAATTAGGTAGGAAAATATTTTATTTTTTCCCTAAGAATAGTCAATTGACTTAGCACTGTTTACAGAAGAATGAATTCTTTTCACACTAATGTAAATACCACATTTCTCATAAAGCAATTTCTCATATATAAATGTGTCTGTTTCTGAGCTCTAAAGTTTATTCTATTGTTTGTTTGTCTACCCCTTAGTTAATTAAACATTATTTTAATTACCATAGCCTTATATAAATTATTAATATTCTGCCCAGCAATTCTGTCTCTTATATTATTATTCAAACTTTTCTTGGCTAGTCTTAGCCTTAAAATCTTTCATACAATCATTTGGAACAACTTGTCAGGTCACACACACATGCAAGCACAAGTGGCACACACACATGCCACACACACACAGACATACATGTACACATGCATGCATATACACAGACTCATACATATTGTTGAGATTGTTATTAAAATTGTACTTATTACTATAGATTAATTGGAGATTTTGTAGAATAATTTGGGAGAAATTAACGTTGCATTTTTTATGTCTATCGACATGATCTCCTGATATTCAAATGTTCTGTTACGTACTTCAACAAGTTTTATAATTTCATTCTTATTTAAAATTCATGTAAATCTCTTTCTGGACTTATTTCTTCATATTGTATAGTTGATGTTGCTACCATAAATTGCATCTTTAAGACATTCATGTTTTCTAATAAATTGCTATGATTCCTTGTCAATACTGATAATTCATGTTTTGATATTGTACCCAACAGTCTAAATTCTTAATATTTCAAATATAGACATTCTCCTAGAATTCTCATGTAGAAATTATTTTGTAGAAATACCAATCATCACTTCTCCCTTTCGAATTCTTTCCTTCCCTCCCTCCCTCCCTCCTTCCTTCCTTCCTCTGTCTCTCTGTTTCTCTCTCTCTCTCTCTCTCTCTCTCTCTCTCTCTCTCTGCCTTTCATTTTATTGTGCTAGCTTGGACATCCATGTCATATTTAAGAGAAGCAGCAATAACAGATATTGCTGCCTTGGTCCTGACCTTACAGGGAATGCTTTTAATATGTCACTATTGAATAGTTTTGCTGCTGGTTTTTTTTTTTTTTTTTTTTGCTGGATAAATTTATCTGTAAAATGCTTTTTAATTTTCTTATATTGTTGAGAGTTACTTATACCATGGATGGAGATTATTACATTAAACACCTTTTTACATTTATTGAGAAGACCATATGTTTTTACTCCTTTTGTCTTTTAATGGTAGGAGTTAAAAGTACCAGATTTTTTTAACAGTTAAAATTTCCTTTTTGAGATAACTTTTATCTGATTATTAAGTATCCAGAAAATACTGAATTAACAATTGATAATAATTCATTGGGATTTTATATAAATCTTTCTAACTGATACTGTTTTAAATTTCTTGTAGTACTCTTATCCAGTTTTGAATTTTAATCTTAGCAAAAAATGACTGGGAGCATAATGTTTTTGCTCAACATTCTCTGGAATAGTTAGTATAAGACAGGCATTGCATATGCCTTATAGTTCTGATCATTTCTGCAAATGTTTAGGTTCAGTTGGAGTGTGTGCATGTTTAGATATAGATGTATTTTTTATTTAATCTCTGTAATGATTTGAGTTTTATCGATTCCTTTTTTCTTGAGTAAGTTTGGTTCTATGTGCTGCTTTATTTTCATTTCTCTCATTTTTTTACTGATATTTTCTTCCCTCTGCTGTTTTTTTCTAATATTTAATTTAATCATTTTTTCATCTATGTTTAGCCTTCTTTTCTTTTTAAATAATTTAATCCAATTTTTTCCTTTTTAACATTTTTATAGATTCAAGGGGTACGTGTACAGGTTTGTTACAAGTATATATTGTAATGGTGAGGTATGGGCTTCTAGAATAGTATCTTCTTTCCTTAAGTAAGGCAATAAATTGGCCCTAGTAACTTCTTTAGCCGTATTACACAATATTTAACAATGCTGTTATGGTAATTCAGATTTAAATAACTTAGTTTTCCTTATTCATTCTTAATCAACAATTTAATTGACTTTTAGTCTTTCAAATGAAAGACTTTAGTTATCTTTTTGTTATTGATTTTTTTTTCCAGTGTGGTTAAATAACACAGTCTATGATATTAACTCTTTGAAATTTGCTTAGACTTCTTGTGTGGCCTAGTTGATGAAACATTTAAAAAATATATTTGAGATGTTTATTTATCTTTCAATTAGTGTGTGTCACATTTCTTTTCTTTCTTTCTTTCTTCTTTCTTTCTTTCTTTTTTTTTTTTTTTTTGATGTTTAAATGTTAGGATGCATACATGACAACAAAGTCAGTTTTGTCAGTCTCTGCAAACTTGCCAAACAATTCAAAGAGCCTAGAATACTTTATCTTGTTCACACTGCCACCCTGTCATTCATGTTATTTATTGTTTAGAATACTTTCTTTGCACATTGTTTCTAATAACCTCAATTTAGTTATTATTGGTTTTGTTTCTGTTTATTTAGGTTTACTTACATGTCTACTTATTTCTTTCCTTACCACTATAACTTGCACATCTCTAATTCCTTTTTAGTATAATTTGCTTCTTTCTGAAATACATTCTTTAGCAACACTTTTTGCAATGGTCTATAAGTCTTTAGTCTTTTCTGAATATTTGTTCACCTTAGTATCAATCTTGAACGACATTTGGTATAATAGAGGCACCAGATTAAAATTACTTTCCTTCGTATATATATTGTTTCATTCTAGCCTCTATTATTACTGATAAGAAGTCTACCAAACATCTAATATTCTTATTTTTATTTTTGCCATTGTGCATTTTCCTTTGTTTGCTTTTTACAATTCTTACTATGTCTACAGATTCACTATGTTTTGTTTGTGTGTTTAGTTTGATTTTTTTTTACTTTTCAGGACTGGTTACAACTCTTTAAACTGATACCTCATGTCTTTATTCTGTTCTGAAAAATTACCAGCTCTTTTATCTTAAATTTTCACTCCATCACCATGCATCATGTATCTTCTCTTTTTGAAACTTCGTTCATTCATTCATCTTTTCAACAAATTTTTTTTTGAGTACCTACTACTTGCTGTACATTGTTTTAGATGGTTAATAAAATATTAACAAAATAAAGTACTGAAGCTTCTAATATCCTACTTCATGATTCTTAATCTATTTTTAAATGTGTTTACATTTATTTATATCTCTGTACTTCAATCTAGGTAATTTATCTTCTTAATCTTCTTGTTCTTTGCTTCTCTCTTCAAGTATGAGTAATCTACTGTTTAGTCCGGTCAGTAATGTTTTAAAAAATTAAGACCATATATTTTTGTCTTTATAGTATATATTTTTTAAATTATATTTTTATAATTTCTTATTTCACTTTAATTTGTTTCTGTCTATGTTCTCTTTAATCATTTAAAATGTATTTATTTGATAGCTTCATTCTTCTGTTCTCTGATTTCAACTTCTTGGGGTATTAATTTTCTGCTTTGTTGTTTCTGTTGATCTCCCACATGGTGGATTATTTCCTCAAGTAATTTGTAATTTTGGACTATGTGTTTACTTTCAGTGGTGGTCCTTCCGCCACACTCCATCCCCTGCTGTCAATGGGAGGCACGTATCCTCTGGATTTTGGAAGTGTCTCCACAGTGTGGTTTCTTTCATTAGTGTATTCTGAAACCATGGGGCTTACAATAGTCTTAGAGAAAATTTCACATTATTTTTTTCACTTGTGATCCCAACTGCATATGAATATCAAATTCTGACCCAATATGCATGTATGGTTCATGTTAATTTCTTCAATTTCGAACTGTAGATACATCTTTTCCTTCCATTAGTCATAGGCAGAAGACAAACTTTCTTGCTACTTTTCTGTACCTGTAGGAGAAAAGATTTCCCCTTATAACACAGATTCTACAATCTTTCATGGCCCTGGAGTTATGTAGAACATCTATATACAGCTTTCAGTTCCCTACAATCCTAAATCCACACTTTTTGTTCCTACAGGAGCATTCAATTCCCATGTTGTCTGCTATGTCTTTAACCACTATCTCATTAACTTGAATGCGTATGCATTTGGCTTAGATCTCTCTCTTAACTCTTACCCTTCAGGATTTGTGCTTCTTTCTTTCAGTCTTAGCTATGTATTGCTATACCACTGTTGCAATATCATTACTATATTATTGTTGTTATAACACATTTCCATGTGTTCAGAATAACAGTGGGTCTCTGGATGCTCCATCCATGATATTGCTAGAAGTGTGAAGAAGTCAGGTCAAGAAAGGAGAAGGACTAACTCATGGTCTTTAGCATGCCTACCATTGAGCCAGATCTCCTGGCTCTCAGCTTAGCTTTCATATTTCCACAATAGGGTGGATGAATAGCCATGTGCTTTATTTATTTTACATGTACTTTGCTCACAGTTTTCTTTCACTCCCGCTTTCCAACTATTCTGCCCTTGTCACTCCATTCCTTCCAAATATGTTTCAAATAAATATTTCTTAAGTCTTAATAAAGTTGCAGTGTATAATATTACACCTTTAAGGCAGTGGTCACATCTCCCCAGGGTGTTGTAATTATAGGATAATATAATACTCAGTAATGTATACAATATGACAATACATTCCTCAGCTCAGTTATGGGATGAAACTTGAATTATATGGGAGAATGACCCTCCAGAAAGCATAGACTATTTGGTATGTAATTTTATCACAAGAGAACATCATTGCCCAATAGAGTAACCTCTAGATATATGTAAGTTTTGAACATTTGAAATGTATCCAATAGGACTGAGGAACTATATTTTAAAGTGTTAATTAATTTAAAGTTAAAGATGGATGCTCTATTCAGTTATTAACAATCTTTTAAGTACTTTTGAAGGATTTCTATATGTGAATGTTTTTCTCTGTAAATTTGATGGAATCAAAAGGTAGATTAGGTATTTCTGATGACAATTTAGTGCTCAAATTGAGATGTGCTATAAAGATACAGTAACTATGATTTTTGCAGATTGATTTTGTATCCTGAGACTTTGCTGAAGTTGCTTATCAGCTTAAGGAGTTTTGGGGCTCAGACGGTAAGGTTTTCTAAATATACAATCATGTCATCTGCAAAGAGAGATAATTTGACTTCCTCTCTTCTTATTTGAATACTGTTGTTTCTTTCTCTTGCTGATTGCCCTGGCCAGAACTTCCAATACTCTGTTGAATAGGAGTGGTGAGAGAGGGCATCCTTGTCTTGTGCTAGTTTTCAAAGGGAATGTTTCCAGCTTTTGCCCATTCAGTATGATATTGGCTGTGGGTTTGTCATAAACAGCTCTTATTATTTTGAGGTACGTTCCTAGTTCATTGAACGTTTTTACCATGAAGGGGTGTTGAATTTTATTGAAGGCCTTTTCTGTATCTATTGAGATAATCATACAGTTTTTGTCATTGGTTGTGTTTATGCAATGGATTACGTTTATTGATTTGCATATGTTGAACCAGCCTTGCATCCCAGGGATGAAGCTGACTTGATCATGGTGGATAAACTTTTTAATGTGCTGCTGGATTTGGTTTGCCAGTATTTTATTGAGGATTTTTGCACTGATGTTCATCAGGGATATTGGCCTGGAATTTTTTTTTGTTGTTGTGTCTCTGCCAGGTTTTGATATCAGGGTGATGCTGGCCTCATAGAATGAGTTAGGGAGGAGTCCCTTCCTCTTTTACTATCGATTGGAATAGTTTCAGAAGGAATGCTACCAACTTCTATTTGTACCTCTGGTAGAATTCAGCTGTGAATCCATCTGGTCCTGGGCTTCTTTTTGGTTGGTAGGCTATTAATTACTGCCTCAATTTCAGAACCTATTATTGGTCTATTCAGGGATTTGACTTCTTCCTGGATTAGTCTTGGGAGGGTGTATGTGTCCAGGAATTTATCCATTTTTTCTAGATCTTCTAGTTTATTTGCGTAGCAGTGCTTATAGTATTCTCTGATGGTAGTTTGTATTTCTGAGGAATCAGTGGTGATCTCCCCTTTATCATATTTTATTGTGCCTATTTGATTCTTCTCTCTTTTCTTCTTTATTATTCTGGCTAGCAGTCTTTCTATTTTGTTAATCTTTTCAGAAAACCAGCTCCTGGATTCACTGATTTTTTGAAGGGTTCTTCTTGTCTCTATTCCTTTAGTTCAGCTCTGTGAGCAAACTCCCATTCACTATTCCTACAAAAAGAGTAAAATATCTAGGAACACAACTTACAAGGGATGTGAAAGACCTCTTCAAGGAGAACTGCAAACCAATACACAAGGAAATAAGAGAAGATACAAACAAATGGAAAAACATTTCATGCTCATGAATAGCAAGAATCAATATTGTGAAAATGGCCATAGTGCCAAAAGTAATTTACAGATTCAATGCTGTTCCCATCAAGCTACCATTAACTTTCTTCACAGAATTAGAAAAAACTACTTTAAATTTCATTTGGAACCAAAAATGACCCTATATGGCCAAGAGCATCCTAAGCAAAAAGAACAAAGTTGCAGGCATTATGCTACCTGACTTCAAACCATACTATAAGGCTATGGTAACCAAAACAGCATGGTAATGGTACCAAAACAGATATATAGACCAATAGAACAGATCAGAGGCCTCAGAAATAACACCACACATCTACAACCATCTGATCTTTGACAAACCTGACAAAAACAAGCAATGGAGAAACAATTCCCTATTTAATAAGTGGTGCTGGGAAAACTGGCAAGCCATATGCAGAAAACTGAAACTGGACCCCTTCCTTATACCTTATAGAAAAATCAACTCAAGATGGATTAAAGATTTAAAGGTTTAAGACCTAAAACCATAAAAACCCTGGAAGAAAACCTAGGGAATACCATTCAGGACACAGGCATGGGCAGATACTTCATGACACCAAAACCAATGGCAACAAAAGCCAAAGTTGACAAATGGAATCTAATTAAACTAAGAACTTCTACACAGCAAAAGAAACTACCATCAGAGTGAACAGGCAACCTACAGAATGGGAGAAAATTTTTGCAATGTATCTGACAAAAGGCTAATATCCAAAATCTACAAGAAACTTAAACAATTTTACAAGAAAAAAACAAACAACCCCATCAAAAAGTGGGTGAAGGATATGAACAGACACTTTTCAAAAGAAGACACTTATGTGGCCAATAAACACATGAAAACAACCTCATCATCACTGATCATTAGAGAAATGCAGATCAAAACCACAATGAGAGACCATCTCATGCCAGTTAGAATGGTGATTATTAAAAAGTAAGCAAACAACAGATGCTGAAGGGGATGTGGAGAAATAGGAATGCTTTTACACTTTTGGTGGGAGTGTAAATTAGTTCAACCATTGTGGAAGACAAAGTGGCGAGTCCTCAAGGATCTAGAACTAGAAATACCATTTGACCCAGCAATCCCGTTACTGGGTATATACCCAAAGGATTATAAGTCATCCTACCATAAAGACACATGCACACATATGTTTATTGCAGCACTATTCACAATAGCAAAGGCTTGGAACTAACCCAAATGCCCATCGATGTTATATTGGATAAAGAAAATATGGCACATATATGGAATATTATGCAGTCATAAAAAAAGAATAAGTTCATGTCCTTTGCAGGGACATGGATGAAGCTGGAAACCATCATTCTCAGCAAACTAACACAGGAACAGAAAATCAAACACCACATGTTCTCACTCATAAGTTGGAGTTGAACAATGAGAACATATGGGTACAGAGAGGGGCGGGATAGCATGAGGAGAAATACCTAATGCAGATGACGCATTGATGGGTGCAGCAAACCACCATGGGACGTATATACCTATGTAACAACCTGCACGTTCTGCACATGTATCCCAGAACTTAAAGTATAGTTAAAAAAAAAAAAATGCAGCAACTAACTGGCCTAGTTTGTCTGAAACTGAGGGTTTTCCTGCATGAGAGACTTCCAGGGCTAAAACCTAGACAGACCCAGGGAAACTTGACAGATTTGTTTAAGCATAAAAACACACTGGATTTTAAAGACAAAATATTAAAAAAAGATATTACATTCATATTTTTATGTTAATGACACTGAAATAATATTTTAGACATATAGAGCAAATAAAACATATCCTTAAAACTATTTCATCGGTTTCTTTTTACTTCATTTTAATGCAGCTACTAAAAATATTGAAACATTACATGTGGCTCACATTATATTTCCACAGAGGTAGTCTAGAATTTAGGCCACTTTGAGTGATTTTATCTATCTATCAATCAACTATCTATCTATCCATTTACTGTGAGCACTCAAAGTTTAATGCCTGGACTTACAAAATCTTTGAGGAGATTTCACAAATCTTAATGCATTTTATATCCCCAGAGCTATTATTTGGATGTTTCTCACCCAAAACGTGGGCTGGAAACTTAATCCTCAATGCAACAGTGTTGGAAGGTGGAGCCTAATGCAAGATGCGAATGGATTAGTGCTGATTATAATAGGATTGGAGTCTGCAAATTCAATCACTTAGTTTCAATCTCCCATTCTTTGTCCTCCAACCATGAGATGACATAGCAAGAAGCCCTCTGTCAAATATCAGCTCCTTAAATCTTGGATATTCAAGACTTTGGAATATGAGACACTAAATTTTTATTCACTATAAATTGTTTGATCTCAGTATTTTGTTATAGTAGCACAAAATGGACTGACACCCAGTGTCTAACAATTAGTACTGTTCATAACTGTCATCTTTTGAGGACTTGCTATATTCTAGGTACAATAGTTTCCTAAATTCCTAAATTCTATGTACCCAAATAGATCTCAATCTCTAAAATAGCCCACTGACATAGGTAACTACATAATATCTCCTAAATTTCTTACAATACATGTAAGAAAACTGAGGTACATAATGGAAAAATAACTCACCAATGTCCTTCTTCCTAGTCAGTGATAGAGCCCAGGTCCCCAACTCTGAAAGATAATTCTTACCAAGATGACTTCAACATGGGTGTGGTCACCTGGGATCTGCATTGACAACTATGGGACTGGAGTTTATATTAACACACAGGAGTAAGAACAAAGAGTGTTGGATCACCTGGACAGGTTTTTTCAACAAATATATAACAATAATCAAGGTAATTGGCATATTTTTCTTTTTACTGTGAGTTTACACTTAGTGTTTGCCACAACTTCGCTTTTATCTTGGGCAGATGTTGATCTTTCTAATACATTGCTGCCTCCTGGCTCAAGGTTTGCTGCCATCAAGAGTAACGACAGTTAATATGTTCCTGAAACATAATAGATGCCAAAACTCTGCTATGTGCTAAACCTGTATTATTTCATCATAACTTAACCTAAGCCTTGTGAGTAAAGATATTATTATAAGCTCCCTTTAATAGATGAGAACATTGAGGCAAAAACTTAAGCAATTTACCAAAAATGATATCTTTCTGGGTAGATCCGGAATGTCAATCTGGTTTCATCTGCTTCCAGAAAAGAAACTTTCTGTCCTTTGAGATACTGAAGATATAACAAATGATCTCAAGATTCTGGCCCCAGTGAATCTGAATCTTGTTTAACACAGAATAGCACAATGTTAGCTTTATAAAATTGTATCTTTTGGGGGGATGTCACCAATAATTTGAGGTTCACACTCTACTAATTTCCTATCACTGCTAAAAAAAATGATCAAAAAAAACAATGATCACAAACTTGGTGGCTCCAAATAACACACATTTATTCTGTATAGTTATGAATGTCAGAAACCCAAATTCAGTTTCACTGAGCCCAAACATAGGTGTCAGCATGGTCCTTCTCCCTGGGGAAGCTCTGGGGGAAACATCCTTTTCCTTAGTCTTTTCAGCTTGTAGAACTCCATTCTTTACATTCCTTGGCCTTTTGCCCCTTTCTCTAGCGCAAGCAGCTTAGCATCCTCAAATTGCTCTACTTTGTCATCACATCACCTTCTCTCCTGTGTTCGTAGTCAAATTTCCCTGTACTTCCCTATTATAAGGACAGTTGTGATTACATTTAGATCACACTCAGATAATGCAGGATAAGATAATCTACTCATTTCAAGACTCTTAACTGGTTAACTCTTGACACGATTTGTACCATCCCTGTAACTATATAAGGTTACATTCACAGGTTTTAGGGATTAGGCCAAAGACATACTGGGGAAACCATTACTCAGCCTAAAAACACTACTTATTTGTGCATGTCCTTGATTTTCACAACAGTCACAAAGGTGAGCACAGATGAGTCTTTTAGAAAAGTGTACATTCTAAATAGCTGTACACAAGTGCATTAACATGTCTAAAATATTGCTCAAAACCTATGTAAAATTAAGTTTCACAGGAAAACTGTAGATGTTGACAATATTAATTCTAATATTCTTCTTTCTTGTTAACTCTCTTAAAAATATATCCAAAGATGTTTGCATTTTGTCTTTCTTTATCATAGAAAGTTTGTAAAATTTTAGTAATTTCAATACTTAATATGACATAAACTAATAAAGGATGGATGAGACTAAAAAGAGTTTATGATGCTGTTTTTATCTGCTTGTGGTGGGTATAGTCAATCTACTTTTGTTCTCATAAGCAGCTTTATTAAAATCTATGAACACTTACAATTTAAAATTTTGTAAGTAGAAGAGCTTCTGTACTTATAACAGTAAATTTATAAGAACATTTTTGAAGAGATACAGACTGCTTATAATATGTGAGATCTCATTAGGTAAATAAAATATTATTTATGCTTGCAATCTAATGAGAAATGTATAATTTATCTTAAACCACTTGCTTCCACATAGAGTTTATACATACTTAGAGTGCATTTATGCCACATGGTTCTCACAGATATCTTTGAGATAGATAGAACAGATATAACCTCCACTTTGCAAAACAAAAAAAAACAAAAACAAACAAAAAAAAAAACCAAAAAAAAAAAAACCAGGCAAATAGATATAATGTCAACTTTGCAAAAACAAACAAACAAACAAACAAAACCTAATGAGAAACAGAATTCAGGCTAGTTCTCATCTGAGATATATGAGCTAATTACACCTAGAGAGACCAGAATACTGATAGATGTCACTATCTTCCTACTGAAGTTATACTGATGTGATTTTATTACACATTTCCTCTAAAGTTACTTAAACATTCTATTTGCTTGCTTTGAAGAAACTGATACTTTTTAAAAATTTAATATGTTGGATTTACTTTTATGACTGAAATTGATTACAAATTCCTTTTTTTTTTTTTTTTTCAAATTTTATTTTACATTCAGGGGGTACATGTGTGGGTTTTTTACCTGGGTATATTGTGTAATGCTGAGGTTTGGGGTATGAAAGAATAGTACCCAGAGGGTAGTTTTCCAACTCTTGTCCCCTCTGTCTCTCTCCACTTTAGTAGTCCCCAGTTTCCATTGTTGCCATCTTTATACCCCTGAATACCCAATGTCTAACTCCCACTTATAAGTGAGAACATGTTATATTTGGTTTTCTGTTCCTGTGTTAATTTGCTTAGAACAATGGCCTCCAGCTGCAACCATGTTGCTGCAAATGGCAATATTGTTCTTTTTTATGGGTGTGTAGTGTTACGTGTTATATATGTACTGCATTTTATCCAGCCCACCACTGATGAGCACCTAGGTTGATTCCATGTCTTTGCTATTGCAAGTAGAGCTGTGACGAACATGCGAGTACACATATCCATTTGGTAGAATAATTCATTTTTCTTTTGGATGTATGCCCAGTAATGGGATTGCTGGGTTGAGCGGTAGTTCTGTTTGAGAAATCTCCAAACTGCTTTCCACTGGGGATGAACTAATTTATATTCCCACTAACAGTGTATAAGTATTCCATTTTCTCCACAACTCACTAGTGTCTATATTTTTTGATATTTTAATAACAGTCATTCTGATTGCTGTGGGATGGTGTCTCATTGTGATTTTGATTCACATTCCTCTGATGATTAGTGATATGGTGCGTTTTTTCATGTTTATTGGCTGCTCATATGTCTTCGTTTGAAAAGTATCTCTTCATGTCTTTTGCCCATTTTTAAATAAAGGTGTTTTTGGCTTGTTGAGTTTTTTAAATTCCTTATAGATTCTGGATATTAGACCTTTGTCAGATGAATGTTTTCTCCCATTCTGTAGATTATCTGTTTATGCTATTGATAGTTTCTTTTGTTGCACAGAAACTCTTTTGTTTAACTAGGTCCCCCTTGTCAATTTTTGTTTTGTTAGAATTGCTTTTGAGAACTCAGTCATAAATTATTTCCCAAGGCTTATGTACAGAATGGTGTTTCCTAGGTTTTCTTCTAGAATTCTTATATTTTGAAGCCTTACATTTACATATTTAATGGATCTTTGAGTTAATTTTTGTATATGATGATAGGCGGGGGTCCAATTTTGTTCTTCTGCATATGATTAGCCACATATCCCAGCACCATTTATTGAATAGGGAGTCCTTCCACCACTGCTTATTTTTTGTTGCCTTTGTTGAAGACCAGATGGCTATAGGTGTGTAGGTTTATTTCTGGGTTCTCTATTCTGTTCCATTGGTCTTTGTGTCTGCTTTTGTACCAGTAACATGATGTTTTGGTTACTGTAGCCTTATAGTATAGTTTTTAATAAGGTAATATTATGCCTCTGGCTGCGTTCTTTTTGCTTAGGATTGCTTTGGAAATTCAGGCTCTTTTATGGTTTTATATGAATTTTGGAATAGTATTTTTCTAGTTTTGTGAAAAATGACATTGGTAGTTTGATAGTAATAGCATTGAATTTGTAGATTGCTTTGGGCAATATGGCCATTTTAATGATATTGAGTCTTCCAAACCATGAGCATGGAATGTTTTTCCATTTGTTTGCATCACTTACAATTTCTTTGAGCAGTGTTTCATAGTCCTCCTTATAGAGATCGTTCACCTCGTTGGCTAGATGTATTCCTAGGTATGTGTGTGTGTATTGTAAATCAGATTGCATTCTTGATTTGGCTCTCAGCTTGAACATTATTGATGTATAGAAATGCTACTGATTTTTATTTTCAATTTTTTAAAATTTTTGTGGATACCTAGTATTTGATAGCACAACAGGGTGACTATAGTCAATAATAATTTAATTATACATTTAAAAATAACTAAAAGAGCATAATTGGATTGTTTGTAATTCAAAGGATATGTGCTTGAAAGGATGGATACCCAATTTTTCATGATGTGATTATTATGTTTTGCATGCTTGTATCAAAACATCTTATGTACCCCACAAATGCTATTGATTTTTGTACATTGATTTTATGTTTTGAAATTTTACTAAAGTTGATAAATTTTATTAGACAGATGGAGAAACAAAGGCACAATGAATCCAATATGCTCAACACAGATATTGGTCTGTTTGTATCTATGTTTTCACAGACTCAACTGATTTAAACATCATCTTAAGAAGTCTTCTTGTTCAAGATTTTGTTTCATCGAATGTATAGTATTATATGTTATGTGTTTATATGCATGTGTATATGTATAAACAAATTATATATATGTACAAATAAATTATCTCTGTATATACAAATATGTGTTTCTTATCTGTGAACTATGCTAGAATATAAGTTCCATGAATGCAATGATTTTTGTATCTTTAGTTTAATAATTTATTTCAAGTGACTAGACTTGAACTGGATTCACAATAGTTACTAAATAAAAATTTGTTGAACAAGTAAATTAAGTCAAATTCTTACCCAAATAAATGAGTGTGGCTTTGATAAGAATATTAATTACAAAAACGTCTCTTCCCTTAAATGGCAACTTTCGTATAATTTATTCTCATTGTGCAAAGGAGAGAACTGAAGCTCATTAAAACACAGAAATGAGGCCAGGCATGGTGGCTCACGCCTGTAATCCCAGCACTTTGGGAGGCCAAGGCGGGTCGATCACAAGGTCAGGCATTCAAGACCAGCTTGACAAACATGGTGAAACCTCATCTCTACTAAAAATGTAAAAATAAGCCGTCTCTACTAAAAATGTAAAAATTACAGGTTTTGTGCACCTGTAATTGCAGCTATTTGGGAGACTGAGACGGGAGAACCCCTTGAACCCTGGAGGCGGAGGTTGCAGTGAGCCGAGATCCTGCCACTGCACTACGGTCTGGGCAACAGAGCAAGATTCCGTTTCAAAAAATAAACAAAGTCAAGCAAACAAACAAACAAAAAACAGAAATGAGATGAATTCACCATGGCCACTCAATAGTTGGCATTTAATGCTATATTTGCATATAAATATAAATGATCCCTTCTACCTCCACTCTACTCAGTTAATAGATAATCACATATGTAGAAGTGTCTTCTTGCCCCTTATGCAGGATTCATGCTTTCATTGAGATCTAAGAGATAAAAGATACAGGTAGTCTGGGGGCCTAATTTTGACCAACAGTACAGGACGGGAATTTATATTGACATTTACCATAGAATAATAGGAACTCCCAAATGCTCAGGATTACCCCCACTTCCTATAGTCCAGCATTTTTCCTCCACACTAAACTGTTCAAATTCTCTTTTGAGAATTACTTGAAAGAGAACAGAGATAATTCAGCCACCTCTCATTTCTACCCTGCTTGTTTAGCTGAAATGAGACTCAATCTTAGACGCTAATTCCTACTCTCAGGAAGAACAGAATGAAATGCTCTGTTTGCCAACAGTGTCCGCAGTGATTAATCTGTACTCATGTTGTGGTTATGTCTGGAGAAAAGCATGAAGCCGTATTTGCATAATTGTTTACAAACTCATCCTACTCATTGATGGGTGTGTATTTACCCCACAAGCTGCACTCAGCTGAGGTTAATACTCTCCAGAGTAACAGAAGAAGAGCAGCAATCATTTTAGTAGAGCAATTGTGTTCCTTAAGGGGTATCAGAAAGACCTAATTCTTTCACTTGACTGCTCTCTTAGCAAAGATCATTGTTAAGGTGATTTGGTTGATGAAGAAAACAGACATTTATTGAATTCCTAAGGATTTAACAAATTCATTTTGCATTCAACAACAACCAAGAAAAAAAGTAAAGCAGTTATCACATGTCTTGTACTACAGAGGAAGCTGTAGCTCAAGAAGGTTAAATGTTTGGTCAATATCAAACAGCTACTATATGTTGAACCAAGACTTGAGTTCAGATCAAATTCTAAATGTTTTAGCGACATCCCAATGCCCATCTGTTGTGTGTGTGTGTGTGTGTGTGTGTGTGTGTGTGTGTGTTTTCTAAACCCATTCCTGCTTTTAAGGAAGGGAAGAGGGTCTGAAGGGATTATTATGTAGTCTCTGCCTAAGAGTTTGTTTATAAAATAAATATTCAATAAACATAGAATTGAAACTTTTTATAAAGGAAGTTCAAATTTTGGGGGGTACACACTTTTATTAAGTATTCAGTGTTTCTTCTATACATTTTCTACAATACACTAGCAGTTCCTCATGCTGTTTTGGGGAGTATTTGAGTTCTTTGGGATTGGAACACAAACAAACAAAACAAAACAAATACAAAAATATTTTTACTGTGTCTTAGATGCACCAAGCAGGGGAGAAGTTAGTCAGCTGGAACTCAGCTGTTGATGCTTTGGCTAACAGTCTAGAAATCTGCCAAAAATATTCTTCCTTTTCAGAAAATTCTTAGCTCAGATCATATAAAAGCCTGTAAGAAAAATTGAGAAATTTGTATAGTTCTCACTCTCAAGTCAAGCCTGGAAAATGGCTTGCCCCAGTGGCTGGAAGCCAGCGACTGTGATTATGTTGGAATCAGAGATGAAGAGAGAAAGACATCTGAACCCACATTTCTTTTATTAAACACACCAATTCTTCTGCCAGGATCATGGAGTTATTGGATTTGACCATGAGGAGGCATAATGAAACCCACACCACAAGAAAGACCATTATTGAATACCTTCTTTACCACATCCTGTAATACAAATATAACCAATATCACCTATAACCATATTAACCCCCCACAACATCCACACCAATAAGCATGTAAACAACAATAAAATAGTAAAACAGATACATGAGGTTAATAAGAGTTGTTATAAAGAAAATTAAATAGAGTGATGCCACAGTAACTTATGGTGGGGTAAAAGTTACTTTAGCTAGACTGGTCTTGGAGAAACCCTCTCCCTATAGGTGATACATAAACTTGAATGATGAAAAGCAGCTATCCATGAAATATTCTGGGAAAAGAATATTCTACTACAGCCTTTGTATGTGCAAAAATCCTGAGTTGAATATTAGCATATGTGTGAAACAAAAGTAGGACCATTGTAATAAACGGAGAGAATGATAGTAGGTAGGTGCTGAGAGGAAGGATCATGAAAGGCTTGGTAGGTTATAGTTCTTACTTTGAATGTACTTTAGTTACCCTGGGATATTGTTAGACAGATTTACACAAAGGAGTTATAGGACATAATTTATACTTAAAAAATGCATTGCTGAATGGAAAATGTGGTAAAGTATAGCAAGAGGGAAACAGGACAACAGTGTCTATGAGCAGTAGAAAGAAAACCATTTAGGGGACTTAGACTGTCATGGGTAGGGGGAGAGTGAGGCTGTTGACTAAATGAGAAGTGAAGGATTTACAGTTGTACTCCATGCAAGTAGAATATGTCAGAGGAGCCTCTGGATTTCTTGATGCCATTACTTTTTGTTACATGACATGAAACATTTGTGCCATGGCACAGCTGTGCCTTGAACCCAGGAACGAATCCACGTGAAAATTTAATGGTTACACACTAATGTGGCTGGCAGTGTCTGTGACCATACACATGGAAAACAGGAGAGTGAGAGATGAAAAGAGTGAAGTAGGAGAAAATGTCAACAACTGCTTTTAGTATTGAAAGAGTTTTAGGATGAAGTATTGATGTGAAGTCCTTGGAGAGCCACAGAAAGATCAAAAGCAAGACAAGATGGAAAGATGGAGAAGGCGGCATTAAAAAAGCAAAAATGGATGGCATGAGGATAGAAAGAGGGATTGAAGAAACAAAGAAGAACAAAGATGTATGTGATAGGGGGCATGGTAGAGGCTTAAAGTCATAAACAGAAATTCCTTTCCAAATCTAGAATAACATACTTCAGAGGAACGCTAGACCTAAGAGTCTGGAACACTAATAATGAGAATCATTATTTTCCACATACCTTGCATATGAAAGACACTGTGTTAATTGCTTTATGAGCTGCATGGGGAAACTGAGACTTTGAGAGGTAATTCAACTTATCCAAAGCCTACAACCATTTATTTTCAAATTCAAGATTCCAATCCAGAGCCATGTAATCCCAAACCACTTATCTCACTGTAAATTAGTTTTATTTACTTTTGAACTGTTCATAAATAGCATCATATAGTGTGAATCTTTTTGGTGCCTGGTGTATTTCTTCAACATTTTGAAATTCATTCATGTTTTTACATACTCCTTTTCATTGTTATAAAATATTTCATGACTATAACACAGCTTGGTGTTTATGAACACATAAGATATTTCCAGGTTTAAAATTATTGTTATAGGCAATGCAGATAAGAACTCTCCTGCATATATCTTTTTGTTTTCCTTTTTTTTTTTTTAAGACGCATTCTTACTCTGTTGCCCAGGCTGGAGTGCAATGACATGCCCTTGGCTTACTGCAACCTCCACCTCCCAGGTTCAAGCAATTATCGTGCCTCAGCCTCCTGAGTAGCTGGGATTACAGGCATGCGCCACCACACCTGGGTAATTTTGTTATATTTTTAGTAGACACACGGTTTCACCATGTTGGCCAAGCTGATCTCAAACTCCTGACCTCAAGTGATCCATCTGCCTCAGCCTCCCAAAGTGCATACATCTTTTAATACACATTTTCACTCATATCTGTTGGTATATATTTAGCAGTGGAAGTGCTTCATCATAGGGTATACACATTTTCTGCTATTGGAGAAAATGCCAAAGAATGTTTCAAAGTAGTTGTACCAAATCCCTTCCTTCATAGGAATGGAAATGGGGAGGCTCTTGAGGGGGAGGAACTTGCCAAAGAAGAGGGAGCTGTGCTTGCCCTAGAACCCAGGCTGCCAGCTCTCCTAAGCCATGTGCCCCTCCCAGAACAATGGTCTACTCTCCTACCCTAAATCATTCACTTCATAGCATTCCCATTCATTTCTCTCATTGGTCTTCTATGTAAAATGCCTAAAACGTATTCATTCCTCCTCTCTGCATATCCAGGAGAAAATTTTTCTAAGTAGAATTAATTTTAAAATAACAAAACAAAACAGGGCAACCATTTGTGGAAAGGCTGTTTGATGGGAAAACCAGACAGATACATTCATGGATCTTCAATGTACCTTTGAGTCAGCTGGGATTCCTTAGTGAGTTTTGTTGCAAAGCTGAGTCATTGGCTTTTGACCACATGTACAAACAAGCACCATTATATTTAAGAAAGAGCAGCAGCACTTTCCAAAAAATATATTTTCCCCTCACTCTCTTTTTCCTGGACATCATGATTTCTGAAATCACCTCAAAGTGAGAGAAGCCACCAATTTCACCAATTGCCATAACAAGCTAAACTTCTGAAAAACACATTATGACACAATAAATATGCATATTTCAAAGCTTTACAAAAAGAATAGAGCACAGTGAACAATTTCACTTCATAGCGTTTCATTAATTATGAAGCAAACAGATATGTGAGATTCAAAGGGTGCATATGTGTGTGTGTCCATTTTAGAGACCTACTAGGAGTTATTTACTATTAAAAAATCCATATAAAGCCTGTTGGCTTCATGGACAGAGATCAGTTTTGTAGGATCCTCACCCCTTCTCAATGTCTGATGTTTTAATTTTTCTTTCTATTAATAAGTCCATGTGTTATTCAGCTTTGATTATAATCACTTAATAAAAACCTTGTCAAGTTGCTTCCCCTCTCTCTGCATCTCCAACAATCCATCCATCTCTTTTCTATCCAAGAAATTCTATAACTCTTAGTTGGGAAAACTTATCTAATGCCTATCACATTTATTCATTCATTCAACAAGCATTTGTTGAGTTCCTGCCATGTGCCAAAGCCCTAAACTCACCACTAGCACTATTATATTGGAATTACATTTTTTTGTGAGTTTCCTTCAAAAGAGAACATTGTTTAATAGAGACCCTACTCTCTGTGACTGCATAGTGAATGGTTTCTGAAATAATTCCCACATATGTCAACTACTAGGAGAACTGTATTAAGACAATTTTTTGAAGTAAATTAGAGACTCAGTGAGAAAAATGGCCACAATCGACTAATATGTCTACTAAAGGTGCATAAGTAGATGAAATATGTATTTGTGTTATTGTCTAATTGAGTTCTTGTAAAGAAGAATGCAAACAACACAGCAGATGGGGAAAGAAAAGTCACAATTGGGCAGTTTAGCAAGCAAGGCTCAGACTGTATGTGTCTGCAAATACAGAACAATTCCCAGCATGTAAGGCTACTGAGTGGTTTTGGAAGGCTTTGGGACATGATCCCATCACTCTTCTAATTCCCAAGAAAAAGACAACACTTTGGCAAACACCCTGTTAAGCAGCACATTGCAAAATACAAATGTATTAGAGTTAAAAAAAAGAAAACAAAAAGACGACACTTAAATGTCTGTCTGTCGGTGACACTTTGGACAAGTCACTCCTCACTTCCCTGCAATCTGTCTTCTCTTTTGCTAAAAGAGGGATAGAATCTTGATGAGCTCTAAGAATGCACAGAAAAACTTGCCTGCTTCTTTCACACATCTTGCTAAATAATTGGAATGAGTGCTTTGCTTAAGATACCAAGCAGAATTCCCTCTTTCTAAGAGATAATCTGAAGAAGTCCATGTGGGCCCCTTTTGGGTGGAGTGGCCAGGCCAGTTCAGCAGATGGACACAGACTGCAGTCAGGGGCTGGTGAATCATCTGCAGCACACGTTAGTCATTCAGGTGCATTTGCATTGAACTCTGTGGCTGGGAATAGGCCCCAGACTCTGTTTGTTTATTTCCATGGATGTCCCAGAGCTTGTTGTGAAATAAGAAATTTATAAATTGTTATGTTCTATTGCTGACAGCTTTCTCCCTTCTCTTGATGCTCAGCAGCCTCTTCGTCCCTTCCTCGACTCTAGAGGGAGGGAATTTGTTTGACTGAACAATGACCAGGTGTCTTGCCCTGAATTGGGAACTTAATATTGATTATCTTATTTTATCCTCATAAAAACCCTGTGAAATAGGTATGATGATCCTAGTATTTAGGTGTAAGAAGAGAGGCCAAGAAAGTGTAAAAAGATTGGCAAAATTCCACAGTTAGGAAGACTCAAACGGAGGACTTTCTTTTTCAAAGCCATGTTCTACATTATATGGCTTCTATCCTAGAAAAGAAGGTTCAGTCACACATTATTTCACTTGGCTCATTTAGCTCTTCATAACAACCTTCTGAAATTGGGAAACAACATGGAGATATATCTGAAGTCTGGAGAAATTGCAATAAAAGTTAATATTCACATTTCTTTTCATTCTGTCCCTTCTTGGGAAAGGAGGGCATATAAATTTATGTTTGTAACTTCGGGTCAAAAATTATAGTAGGGATTCAAAACGTTTTGTGGAACTGAGCTAAATTAGTTTTGTTTTTAACAAGAACATTATTTTACAGTTTGTTTATATTGATTATTGTGGCAGATTTAAATTATGGTAATGGATAAAAGTGAGGATACGCTTAGATGGTAATTCAGGGAAAAATGAAAAAAGACCTACAAAGTAATAATACCATTATTGCAACAAAATTTTTGAAAAGAATCAGCAATCTTACTTTTCTAATTCTTTACAGGAATTGAGATTGTGAAAGAAAAATAAAATCTCAGAACCCCAAATTCACTATGCCAAAGGGAAAAGTTAAGCTTGGGAACTGATTCACTTGAAAAACGACAACAGTGACAACAACACAACTGACCTCCTTTAGTTCCCAAAGAGATAGCTGTAATTTCACATGCTTTTTTTTTTTTTTTTTTTTTTTTTTTTTTTTTTTGAGTTAGAGTCTCTCTGTGTCATCCAGGCTGGAGTGCAGTGGTGCGATCTCTGCTCACTGCAACCTCCGCCTCCTGGGTTCAAGTGATTCTCCTGCCTCAGCCTCCTGAGTAGCTGGGACTACAGGCACACACCTCCATGCCCAGCTAATTTTTTATATTTTTAGTACAGACGGGGTTTCACCATATTGGCCAGGCAGGTTTCGAACTCCTGACCTTGTGATCCTTCCGCCTCGGCCTCCCAAAGTTCTGGGATTACAGGCATGAGCCACTGCACCCAGCCTGGCTTATTTTAGCTTACATAAAATACGAATTTCCTGAGTACCAGACGAATGAATGAATAATTGACCTTTTTCACCTCTTCCTCCCTTTTCACATATAAAATGTGGTTTCAGTGAGACTAGTCAAAGCCTCACGAAAATGTAACGACTTGCCTCATTGGCTACCCTTCCTCTTCTTTTTTCTTTCTTCTTTCCCCTCCTGCCCTCTTTTTCCCCTTTAAATACCAAAGTTCTCAAAACCTTCTTTGGAAAAAAGCACAGGCCACAGATTCTACTGAAACTTGTGTTTCTTTCTTTTTTATTCCCAGGAGTGTCCTCAATCTTGGCAAAATAAACTTCTGACTTGATTGAGATCTGTCTCAGATTTTTTTTAGTTTAAATGATCTTAGGATAGTATGTGAGTTCTAAGTTCACTGGCAGCCTTAAGTAGTTCTAGAAACCATGGTCCTCAGTAACCTGAATCCTCTGAGAAATGATAGCTTTTCCAGGTCATTATCTGCAGTTTTTCTAAGATCAATTGATTAGTCCTTCTATCCATTGGTCTTGAATACATCTGTAACAGCACTGTCCAATCTTTCGGCTTCCCTGGGCCACACTGAAAGAATTGTCTCGGGCCATACATAAAATACACCAACACTAATGATAACTGATAGGCTAAGAAAAAAATCACTCAAAAAAACATCTCATAATGTCTTAAGAAAGTTCACAAATTTGTGCTGGGCCACATTCAAAGCCATGCTGGGCTGCATAAGGCCCACAGGCCGTGGTTTGGACAAGCTTGATCTATAAGGTTCTGTAGTGCTGCTCCGAATTTAAAAAAATAAATGAAAAGAAAAGGACAACTTGAGGACAGGCAGTACTAGAACAAGGTTATATGTATTTAGAACATGGAGAGTGAATTTGTGGCAGGAAACTGCTACTGAAGAGGCCCCTGAAGGGAAACAGATGTCTCCCTGTCCCGGGCTCACATGAGCTCAAAAGAAGTGCGCTCTGAGGGAAAACATCACAACATTTGCATTCTGAAAAAAATGTCTTTAAAAAATATCAGCTTCATAATAAGTCTTAATATCAAGTAGTGTTTGTCCTTCCTATTCATTTTTTTGAAAATTATTTTGTCTATTCTAGGCCCCATGCATTTCCATATAAATTATAGAAGTAGCACGTTAACTTCTACAGAAATCTCTTCTAGGCTTTTGATTGTATTTGCATTGAAGCTATAGGTCCATTTTGGAGGAATTAGCATTCTAGTAATACCGAGCTAAAAGAATTGAGAGGCACCTCCTGTATACGTTCAAAGTTCTCTCTCTGTGCAGTTAACTCCTCTCTATTACTCTGTACTGAGAATTCTAGCCTCCTTGGTCTCCTAGGACTCATTACTGGCTCCTCAACTCAGGGAACATTTTCCGTTCAGACTACATTCCTTTTCTTGCTGTTAGGCCTGGAAACTCTCTCCAGGTGATAAGCTGTGGCAATTACAGTGTTCACCTTGTTTCTTGTCTCTCAGGAATCACTGCCCTTCATTGCCTAATGTCTTGAAAACCATTGGTTCATATATTTTGTTTGTTGGTAGTTTCAGTGGAGTAAGAGGCTAAATATGATCCCTGTCACTCTTTTCTGAGAAATCAAAGTTATTTATTTTTTAATAAATTTTAATAAAGAAAGTAAAGGCATTTTATTGTTATATACGTATTTACAATTTCCGATTGTGTCCACTTCTTTGTGTAAGTGCTAAATTATTTCTGATTATCTTCTATTTGAAAGATTTTTTTTAAAGCATTTCTTCTAGAGCTAGTTGACCAAAGACAAGCTCTTTCAGCTTTCATTTGGTCTGTAAAATTATTTTGCTTTAGCATTTTAATTATATTCATGCTGATATAATATTCCGATTGACTTTTTAATTTTGTTTTTGCCTTTATTCAATACTTTAATAATGTTGCTTTACTTTCTTCTGAGTTCTATTTTTCCTGATGAGTATCCATTGCCTTTTATCCTCTGTGCATAATGTGTTGTTTTTGTTTGCCTGATCACAACATTTTTTATCATTGGTTTAAGAAATTTTATTATGATGTGCCTTGTTGTAATTTTCCTTATGTTTCTCCTGTTTGTTATTTGTGCTCCTGGGATATGTGAGTTTATAATTTTCTTCGGATGTGGAGAATTTTTAGTCATTATTTCTTTAAATACTGTCTTGTTATTCTTTCTCTCTCTTCCCTCCTTTGGAGACTCCAATTGCACATATATGTGGTTGCTTCTAGTTGTCCCATAGCTCACAGATTTCTTGGTTACAGTGATGTCTGTCATGTTTCTGCATGCAAAATTTTAATTACTCCACTTGTAATTAGTAAGCATTATGTGTGGAGATAATTTGAAACTATTTAAATAGTATGCCTCTCATCATCCCTAATGGTAGTATACATTGATGCATACAATGATTAATACAATGGTGTTTTCCAAGTGGTAATTTTGATTTACATTGTTCCTCTTACATTTATCAGTGTAATTCTATCTGATAGGCAGAATAATGGTCCTTCCAAAATGGCTACATCTTAAACCCCAGAACTTGTGTATATACTATGTTTCATGGCAAGGGGAAAATCAGATTGTAGATGAAATTATAATGGCTAATCATCCGACCTTAGGAAAAGGAGCTCAGTTTGAATTACCTAGATGGTCCTATGTAACCACAAGGATCTTTTAAGTGGAGGAGAGATGGAAGAGTTGTGTCAGATCAATACGGGAAAAATTCTACTGATCATCCTGGACACTGATGATGGAAGGAACCGCAATGCTAGGAATGCAGAAAGCCTCTTGAAACTGGAAATGGGAAGAAAATGTATTCTCCTTTATAGCTTTCTGTAAGAAATCTACTTCGGCTCACACTTGATTTTATCCCAGTGAGACCCGTTTCAAACTTCTGACTTCCAGAACTATAATTTTTTAATTTAAGAATTAATTTGCTTTCTTTAATAAATTTGTAGTACAACATTACTCCAAAAACATCACTTTTGTCCAACATAGTTTCATTGTAATAGGAATGAGAAAAAAATTAAACTGATTTTTGGCCAGAGGGCCACTTTCTATGTGAAGTTTGCACATCCTTCCTATGTCTGAATGAGTTTTCTTCAGGTACTGGGGTTTCTCCTTACCTTCTAAAGATGTGCATGTCAGGTTAATTGATGTGTCTGAATTGTCTGAATGTGTGTGCATACATGTGTGTGCATGTGTTTGCATGTATGTGTATGTGTGAGTGAGTGTTCTCTGCCATGGAATGGCATCCGGTCCAGTATTGGTTCCCACCTCGCTTCCTGGGTTGCCAGGATAGAGTCTAGCCCCTGGTGACCCTGAACTGGAATAACTGGGTAAATAATTATCTTACTTTTGTTTCAGTGTTTTATGTTAGCAATTTTTCAGTTTTTATTTTGAAATTTGGTAATTTTTTTTGTGATCAGCAATATATGCTAGGAAATGAACTCTTGTTATACCAATTAGCCTACGGTAAAATTGGCTTCCTGAACCAGTTGAAAAGTCAGAGTTTTCAAAAACCCATCCACTATGTAAAGTGAAGAGTCACTGTAATTTGTTACAATAACAATAGGAAACTAACATATTGTACAGTAAGGAAGGGTATCTTTTTCTCTCCACTTATTTATTGACATTCATTCATTTATTCATTCATTTATTCCTTTGTTATATCAGCATAAGTTTATGGATATTTATTTTATTTTATGACTTATATAATTCAATGTTTTTATTTTCTATTTTTTTGCTTGACTCAACCCAGACTTAGCCATTCAGCTTTCTTCATATCGACTCCTCTGTCCTTTCTCCATGTCTCCGTTATATGATGAACACTTTCTCACCTGGCAGTGCTTACACTCCTAACCCAATGCTTCACTGACCTTCATGAATCATATTTCATATACTTAGTTGCTTCTCAGAATTACTAGTGAACTTGATATATTAAAAAAATGTGGTCTGCAAAAGGAAAAAATACTAAAAGCCATATGAATACTCACATCTTTAAAAGCCTGATTAAAGACGTTTGCAACCATTCACCACTAATGTTTGAAATCAACATAAAGGAAACCATATCAGTTCTCAAAATGCCCTTGTTCCACAATTGAAATTGACATCTTGTGCTGCAATCTTGTTTTTCCATGCCTTCATGTCAGCATTTATTTATGCCCTTGTTTTAACCTAGAAGGAAATGAGAACACAAGTTTCCAACAGGGATAAAAGCTCATTATAACCAAAACTTAACCTTCCAAAACTAATGAATCAGTGATTACTACCAATATAATCTAAAGTATTTTTGCTTCATTAATGCTTATCTTTAAAATGTTAAGTTAAATATGTATTTACAGTTCGTTAATAACTTACCATGCAGCAGAGGTATTTGAGGCCACTAAAAATTGAAAATAATTCTATACAATTCATCTTTATGATTATAGGTAATGAGAACATGAAATTTGATTTACATATTACTTCTCAAAAATATAGGTGCCATACAGAATAAGACTTACTTACAAATGAGATAAAATACATATTGGTGCCCCATGGACAAACTATGGGGAATGTGTAACTTTTGTAGGCTGCCTCAATAGTCTTCATGCACTTGAGTAATAATTTTTAGAGCATTGAATTGGTCTGTTATTTTTAAAATATTTCCCTAATAGAATAAGTAGCCTTCCAGACTTTTCAAAATTCCAGCTCAAAAATCTAACTCAGCAGTGTTTTCAGTATTTAAATAAAAAGTGGCATCATTTACCTATAGAAGAATGCTCCAAGACACACCAACAGTAATTCCTTGGTTAAAAAAAGAAAGATAGAGAAAACTGATCTTTCAGTAAGACGAGAAAGAGGCCAAGCAAGGAAGGCAGTCTCACATAACCACTCTGTTAGTAAGGATAGCTCCTGAATGTAAATTCAGACTGGAGATGGCAAATTCAGTGTTTTTTAATTCATTACAGCTGGAGACAGAGGCAGAAAAATGTTGTGTATCTATGAGGAGATAGCACTTGAGGTGTATCTTAAAGGCTAGATATAGTTTAAGGGTAGGCATTATTGAAGAAAGAGCAGAGGCAGAAGGTTGGCATTCCATACAGAAAGTCAATCTGAAATAAAAGCACAGAACCAGAAACTTTGGGCAATTAATTCAGTCTGATAACAGTAACATATGAAGAGGCATAATGGGAAACTGGAATCAACTTGGAGGTAGATTGTGATGAGACTTGAATGACATCCCTAGATGAAGGACATCATTATTTGCCTTCCAAGCATCCACTGAATCTCTCCACAATGGCTCATTTTGTTTGGCTAGAAATTCCTTTAATTCATGCTTCCACAGTTGGTCCTGATTCTCCTCAACTAACAGATTACAGCAGTCCCACAAATCTTCCCACAGGGTTCAACTCAGAGATGGGTTTTAAACCAAAACCTAAGGCAGTCAACTCCTGATATCGCTATAGATTCAATGATTCGTTCAGAGGGTAGGTCCATACCTTAAGATGAAGCCATTGAAAAAAATCCCTTGACTCTTGTTTGTCTCTCTGCCTCTAGATTGTGTGGTGTGCAGATAGAATACCCATGACTGCTTTAAACATTTTTCCATTCATGAGAAAGACTGGCTAAACAGTAAAGCTGACATTTGGAGGGGAACTAAGAGAATAACAAAGAAATAGCTTACACCCTTGTATTAGTAAGTTTTCACACTGCTATAAAGAAATACCTGAGACTGGGTAATTTATCAAGGAAAGGGGTTTAATGGACTCACAGTTCCACATGGGTGGGGAGGCCTCGGGAAGCTCACAATCATGGCAGAAGGGGAAACAACACCCGTTACAGGGCAGCAGGAGAAAGAGAAAGAAAGTGAAGGGAGAAAGAGCCCCTTATAAAACCATCAGATCTCGCGAGAACTCACTCACTATCACGAGAACAGCATGAGGAAAACAGCCCACCAGGTTCTTCCTTCATCACAAGGGAACTATGAGGATTACAATTCAAAATGAAATCTGAGTGGGACCACAGATCCAAACCATATTAACCCTTATCAAATTGTGTCTATAGTGCAAATTACCTCTGGATTTCTCAGGGATATAAACCAATATATTCTCGTTACCTTTTAAATTATTGCGAGTTTGTTATTGTTCTTTGCAATCAAAAGTATACTGATAGATTTATTATTTAGGAAAGAGGGAACATTTGAAAGTTTTCAAATGTGGATATAAAATGATCAGTGTGGTGTTATTGAAAGATGCTTTTGATATCTCAGTGGAAGCTGGATTGGAGCAGGCCAGTTTGGAAACAGAGAAAAAGAAAAATGGGGATGATATTACATTCATTTAAGTGGAAGATGAATCCTAACTTTAGATATGGCAGTGTGGATATAGGAATGTGGATAAACTGAGAAACATGAACAGGGTCAAGCCGAAGACTATTTTTAGTGCTGACAACCAAGTGAGTAATAGTATTTGACTCATATTTTCGGCTCTGCTCATTCATCCCTCTCCCCATAAGGGGTAGAACATGCTAATGTGAATTTCCAAGTGAGTTATGTATGGGAAGTGATCTTTGACATGGTCCTGGCATGGAAGTAACAAACAGGACTCCATTACTTTAGATTATCAATTGCCCAGTTCCTGGAGCCCAGTCATGATGGAGCATCAGCTACGGAGTGAGAGGGCAAGAGAAAGAAAAGGACAGATGGAGGGGGAACAAGAGTAGAATGGGTAGAGAGGTGATCAAATGTTGGATGGCTTCCAGGAAAACGTTGATCGCAAATAACTTGACTGAGGTGTTACATAATAAAATTATATAACAATAATAATAATGATAATCATACTAATCAAGTTATTGTCATAATAGACATTAATTCTTATTAAGCAGTTACCACATTTCAGCCACTGTGCAAACAATTTATATGCTCTACCTTGCTCAAGTCTTAGAAAGAAACTTGCTCAAGACCAAACAGCTATGAAGATTTGGAGCTGGTGTGGAACACAGTATGCCTGACCACATGGATGTAGAAACATAATTTTTAAAAATGATACCATCCAGGTCCTCACCTCCTTAGTTGAATCTCTTACCAACTGACACTTCAACTCTAACCTGTAACAGTCTTCCTTTCTATTGCTAGCCTTTTCTCACACATTCTTCTTATTCAACTTGAATATCACTTCTCCTGAAATAACTTGCATGACTTTCTGGATCCAAAAAACATTCTCCCATGGTATACTGCCTCATGATAGTGTTAATTGCTAAGCTGCCCACTTTCCATGATAAACCAGAGACTATACAGTCAGAGACTTGACTGTTTTGCTCTCTGATTGGCACACAATGATTATTCATTAATTGTGTTGAATAAATGAATGAAGTCAGAAGAGGAGTGTGTTGGGAACAGAATGCTATTTGTAAGAAAAAATATGTGTGCCTATTTGTGTGTGTGTGTGGGGGGGGGCTTGTTTTCAAAAATAAGATTTAAACAACAGCAAGAATATGCTTAGGCTTTTCTTTCCCGGTGTCCCGGAACCTGCCTGGGTGAGGAGGACTTCGGCATTGGGTAGCAAGGCACGGTTCTGTATGTCTATGCTTCCCACACCTCCTTTTAAATGGTTAGATTTAGCATGAAGATTTCAACTTCAAATAGTCTCCAAAGACATTGTTGGTAACCAGGATAATACTTTTGGTGGCAAAAGGAAAAAAATGAAAGTAATTTAAGAAATGGTCAAAGAGAAAAGAGGCCAGACAATTCAATCTCCTTTCACAAGCACTCAAGCAATTAAAATAAAAACAATTACTCATATACATGGAGCAGGTCAGCACTTTTATTTTATTATTTTTTACAGAATAAGGGAAATGTATAACTCCTAAGAGGCAGCGATATAAATATTTCAGCTGATAGTATGTCCAGGACCAACAAGGTAAAAATAAACTAGATTTAAACAATCAATTTGACGAAGAACTGCAAAAGATATAGTGAAATTCTGCAAAATTGCAAGTCCAGTTTCCCTAGAATATACTTCAGCCTACCAAGACCTTGACAATTATTCATGTTGGAGGACAAGTCAGAAATGCAGACAATGGGAAAATAAACACTCAATCATCTGATTTCAGAATGGCACAGGGTCCAAAAAATGCCTGTTTGTCTCTTCATCCCTGAAACCTGGAGCTGGTCTCCTGATCTCTATAACTTCTAATACATACATTTCCAGTAACAATAAATATGGGTTCTTTGGGAAGAGGCTAGAAAGACTCACTAGTCACAATAAGCTTTTTGCCTTCTTCTTAGTAAGAAGAGGCTTTCTGAATTTTTGGACTTCATACTTAGTTTTCCTTCTGATTTTCTTTGAGGAGAAATTACTATGTGCAGCCAGGCACAGTAGCCCACACCTATAATCCCAGCACTTTGGGAGGCTGAGGAGTTCGAGACCAGCCTGGCCAACATGGCGAAACCTTGTCTCTACTCAAAATACAAAAGTTAGCCTGGCCTGGTGGCACACACCTGTAATCCCAGCTACTCAGGAAGCTGCGGCAGGAGAATCACTTGAACCCAGGAGGCGAAGGTTGGGGTGAGCCAAGAGCATGCCACTGCACTTCAGCTTGGGTGACAGAGTGAGACTGTCTCAAAAAAAAAAAAAAAAAAAAAAGAAAGAAATTATTGTGTAGTAGACCCATGGTCATGCAAAGGATTTTATTTTTAATAAAACATTGCATTATGACATTCTGAAGTTTTGTCTTTCTTTATCTTCTAGCCAACATTCAGATTATCAGTCTGAAATCACAGATCTGACTCTTATACCACTGCTCATTTCCTTTCTGTGACCACTGATTGTCTTCAGGATAATCTCCAAACTCTTGAGCCTGGCACACAAAGTTCTCATGCTCTTTCCTTGCTTAAATCTTTAATCTCATTTCCCACTACTGCCTAATTTAAGTCCCACTCTTCACTCGTACAGAAGTGTGTGGTGATTCTCAGCCGGCTGGATTGTGGCACACCTTCAGCACTGCTGTGTGGAGTGATTTCCCACCTGCCACACCAGTTCTAACACCTCTCTTCTCAATCCATCCTAGTCTACCTAGTGAATTTCTATCTAACCTTTAATCTGAGCTCAATAATTAAATTACCTTCTTTGAGAAATCTTTTCTTATTCTCACAGGCAGATCTTGGAATTCTGCATATAGTTAACTTCAGGTTCTTGAGACCTCCACTGACCACTTAGGATGCTCTATCATTCCTTTTTACTTACAAATGAATTTCTTCAGCAAGGCTATGCCTCTTAGGGTAGACTGTGTATTATTTTTCTCTGAGTCCCACTGCTCAGGATCTTGCTTGATGCAAAATCAGTAATCAGAAAATAGTTGTTGGTTTCAGAGGCTGTAAGTTTTTGTTCAGTTTTCCTTCCTTCATTCATTCATTCAATAAATGTTCATTGAGTTTCCATCTTGGGCCAGCCTTCATAGTAGGTACTGAGGATGTAATAGTGGGTAAAATAGATAATACCCCAGATCTTATGAAGTATACTGGCTGAAAGAGGAGTCAGAAATTATTCCCTGATCCCAATGGTCAACATATAGCTACAAATTAACACTAAATGAAGGACTGTTATTATGATACTGTGATTGATGGATTAGTGTAGGCTTCACCCATGGAGTGACCATTACACTTGGATATGAGCAATAATCTGACCTTAAGGATTTAGAGGTGGGAAAATGGAGATTATTTCACATAGAAGAGCTGGAGTGTTTAGAAGTTCTGTAATGAGAAGAAGCATGGTTTATTTTAATGAACACAATGCACAGAGAAGAAATATTTAGGCCAGTAGTTCTCAACCAGGAGCAATTTTGATCCCCCAGGATACATTTGGCAATATGGAGATGTTTTGATTGTTACACCTGGGGTATAGTGCGGGTATCTAGTGGATGGAGACCAGAAATGCTGCTAAATATCTTACTGATGCTCAGGAAAGCCCCCAACATATCAGTAATGCCAATGTTGAGAGGCCTTAATCTAGTCAAATTTAGTATTAAATGAGGCTTTAATACATTTTAAGTGTCAAAATGAAGCTTTTATTTATTTTGGGGTTTGGTTTTTTGTATGCATGTGAGTTTGATTTTATTTATTCGTTTCATTATAGAGTCAGAGAATACATGTACATGTATGTTACATGGGTATACTGCGTGATGCTGATAATGTAATAATCAGCATCTTATTACATTCTGATGTAACAATATATATAATATAATGATAATTATATCGTTAGGATATTATTAGATAATAATTGCTGTATTATTAGGATATTATTCTAATAATCATGCTATCCAAGTACCGACCAGAGTAACCAGTGAGTAGTTTTTTAACACTTATCTGTTTCCTTCCCTCTCCACTTTTGGAGTGGCCCATACCTATTGATACCATCTTTGTGACTATGTGTACCCAGTGTTTAGCTTCCACTTATAAATGAGAATATGTGGTATTTGGTTTTCTGTTTCTGCCTTAATTCACATAGGCTAATGGCCTCCAGCTGTATCCATGTTTCCATGTTGATGCAAAGAATGTGATTTCATTCTTTTTTTTTTTTTTTGGCTGCATAGTATTCCATGATGCATGCGTGCCACGTTTTCTTTATGCAATCCACTGTTGATGGGCACCTAGGCTGATTCCATGTCTTTGCTATTGTGAATGGTGCTGCAATAAACATAAGGTGTCCCTTTTGGTGGAACAATTTATTTTCCTTTGAGTACATATCCAGTTCCAGTAATGACATTGCTGGGTCAAATAGTAATGCTATTTCTAATTCTTTGAGCAATCTCCAAACTACTTTTCACAAGGGTGAAAATGGTTTGCATTCCCACTAGAAGTGTATAAGTGTTCCCCTTTCTCTGAATCCTCACTAGCATTTGTTATTTTTTGACGTTTTAATAATGGTCATTCTTGCAGGAGTAAGGTGGTAACTCATTGTCATTTTGATTTGTATTTCTTTGATGATTAGTGATGTTGAGCAGAGTTTCATATGTTTGTTGGTCATTTATATGTCTTCTTTTGAGTAATATCTGTTCATGTACTTTGCCCACTTTTTAATTGAGATTTTAAAAATCCTATTCATTTGTTTAAGTTCCACGTAGATTCTGGATATTAATCTTGTCAGATGCATAGTTTGCAAATATTTTCTCCTATTCTGTAGGTTGTCTGATTCCTCTGTTGTTAGTTTCTTTTACCATACAGCAGCTCTTTTGTTTAATTAGATCCCATTTATCTATTTTTTATTTAGTTGCATTTGCTTTTGGAGTCTTCGTCATAAATTATTTGCATAGGTCAATGTTTAGATGAGAATTTCCTAGGTTTTCTACTAGGATTTGTATATTTTGAGGTCTTACATTTAACCCTTTAACCCACCCTGAGTTAATTTTTATATCTGGTTATAGGTAGGGGTCCAGTTTCATTCTTCTGTATATGGTTAGCCAGTTTTCCCAACAACATTTGTTGAATAAAGTGTCTTTTCCCCACTGAATATTTTTGTCAATTTTGTCAAAGATCAGTTGGTTTTATAAGTGTGTGGCTTCCTTTCGGCATTTTCTGTTCATTCCATAGATCTATGCATCTATTTTTGTACTAGTATCTTGCTGCTTTAGTTACCACAGCATTGTAGTATAGTTTGAAATTAGGTAGCATGATTCTTCCGACTTTATTCTTTTTACTTAAGATTGCCCTGGCCATTTGGACTTTTTTTGGTTCCATATAAGTTTTAGAATAGTTTGTTCTAATTCTGTGAAAAAAAAAAAAATGACATTAACAATTTGATAGTAATAGCATAGAATCTGTAAATTGCTTTGGGCAGTATGGACTTTTTAACAATATTGATTATTTTGACCTATTTTAATTATTAAGGCCTTTTTTTCTTTTGACCTAGGAAATTTCTCCAAATTCTGTTTCTTAATCATACTTGCTTCTTTATTACTGATAATGATATTACTGATAATGACTTCTCACTCCTGGTGTAGCAGGCTGCCTCTGGTTGTCCCTCTCAACTTCATGGTCCAGATGACCACTATTTTCTGGAGGACATGTCATCCAGGACTCAGGTTTCAGTTCCACTTCAGATTATGGGCTTTTCCCAGCTCCACATTTGGTTCTGGAAATTCCTGCAGAATTTAAGCACTACCTTTGGCTTGGAAAACCAGACAAGAAGCTCACAAATTCTCAGTACAAAGCAGGTGCTCTAAAAATATCTGTAGACCTACACTAATGTACCATTTACATTTGTTGCAAATACATACAAACCTACATTATGCTGTATTCCTACATGATCCTGAGCAACCAGAATATCAAGGGTCATGTGACAATTAAAGTTCACATTCTGGAGGTCCTTGAGCAATAGACTAAGTCACTCTGTGAATTTTGGAAAGAGTGATATATTCCTAGATTGCTTCTCAATCAGATCTATAAAACAAAGTTATTTGTAGAAAATTTCAAAAGACATGTGCTCAAGCTCAATGAGATATGGTGAATGGAATATTCATGGGTGGGAGTTAGACTTTTGTAATAGGAGAAATATTTTTAGGTCATGCTGGTGGTCAGCCATGGCAGGAGACTACTAAACCAGAATATCATTAAGGAATTTGTGATGGACACCTAAACATAAAGTCTAAAAAATTTTAGAATTGACAAATGAATGAAGCAAACACTCTCTTTCTCTTTTGTTTTGTTTTTGGAATAAAGCTTGTATTAGTCCATTCTCACACTGCTATAAAGAAATACCTGAAACTGGATAATTTATAAAGAAAGGAGGTTTAATTGGCTCATGATTCTTCAGGCTGTACAGGTAGCTAAGCTTAGGAGGCCTCAGGAAACTTACAATCATGGCAGAAGTTGAAGAGGAAGGAGGCGTGTCTTACATGGCAGAAGCAGGAGAAAGAGTGAAGGGGGAGGTACTACACACTTTTAAATAACCAGATTTTGTGAGAACTCTGTTATGAGACAGCACTAAGGAGATGATGTTAACCATTAGAAACCACCCTCATGATCCAATGACCTTTCAACAGACCCCATCTGCAGCAGTGGGGATTATAATTCAACATGAGATTTGGGTGATGATACAGAGACAAACCATATCATTCCACCTCTGGACCCTCCCAAATCTCATGTCCTTCTCACATTTCAAAACTAATCATGCCTTCCCAATAGTCCCCCAGATTTTTAACTCATTCCAGCATTAATTCAAAAGTCCAAGTCCAACGTCTCATCTGAGACAAGGCATACCTCTACTGCCTATGAGCCTGTAAAATCAAAAACAAGTTAGTTGCATCCAAGATACAATGCAGATACAGATATCACATAAATTATCCTGTTCCAAGAGGGTGAACTTGGCCAAAACAAAGGGGCTACAGGTCCCACACAAGTCTGAAACCCAGCTTCAGTGGGTTTCCAAGGCCTTGAGCAGCTTTGCCTCTGTGGCTCTGCAGGGTACACCTCCTGTGGCTCCTTTCACAAGCTGGTATGGAGTGCCTCTGGCTTTTCCAGGTGCACAACGCAAGCTTTCACTGGATCTACCATTCTGGGGTCTGGAAGAGGGTGACTCTCTTCTCACAGCTTCATTAGGCAATGCCCCAGTGGGGACTCTGTGTGTGGGGCTTCAACCCCACATTTCCCCTCTGCACTGCCTTACTAGAGGCTCTCCATGAGGGCTCCACTCCTGTGGCAGACTTCTGCCTGGACATCCAGGCATTTCTGTACTTTTTCTGAAATCTAGGCAGAAGCTCCCAATCCTCAACTCTTGCTCTCTGTACACCCACAGGCTTAACAACACATGGGAGCTGCCAAGGCTTATAATCCATCTGGAGCAGCAGCCTGAGATGTATCTGGGGCCCTTTTAGCCAAAGTTGAAACTGGAGTGGCTGAGACACAGGGAGCAGTGTCCCAAGGTTGCACAGGGCAGTGAGGCCCTGGGCCTGGCCCATGAAACCATTTTTCCCTCCTGTGTCTCCAGCCATGTGATGGAAGGAGCTGCCAGGAAGGTTGAGGCATTTTCCTCACTGTCTTGGCTGTTAACATTTGGCTCCTTTTTACTTATGCAGATTTCTGTAGGCTGCTTCTATTCCTCCCCAGAAAATGGAATTTTCTTTTCTACCACATGACCAGGCTGCAAATTTTTCTTTTTTCTTTATATTCTTTCTTTTTTTCTTTCTTTTCTTTCTTTCTTTTTTTCTTTCTTTTTTTTTTTTTTTTTTTTGTTTGTTTGTTTTTTGGTGGGGTCTCACTCTTGTCACCAAGGCTGGAGTGTGCAATTGTGTGATTTCGGCTCACTGCAACCTCCACCTCCCAAGTTCAAGTGATTCTCCTGCCTCATCCTCTCAAGTAGCTGGGATTACAGGCACACGCCACTAGGCCTAGCTAATTTTTGTATTTTTAGCAGAGATGGGGTTTCACCATGTTGGCCAGTCTGGTCTCAAACTCCTGAGCCCAGGTGATCTGCCTGCCTTAGCCTCCCAAAGTGCTAGAATTACAGGTGTGAGCCACCACACCTGGCCTGACTACAAACTTTTCAAGCTTTTACACACTGCTTGCCTTTTAAATAGAAGATCCAGTTTCAGATAATCTCTTTGTTCACACATATGTTCACATGCTTTTAGAAGCAGCCAGGCTACTTCTTGAATACTTTGCTGCTTAGAAATTTATTCTGCCAGATACTTGAAATCATCACTCTCAAGTTCAGTATCACAGATACCTAGAACAGGGATACAATGCTTTCAGTCTCTTTGCTAAAGCATAGCAAGAGTGGCCTTTACTCCATTTCCCAATAAGTTTCTCATTTCCAACTAAGACCACCTCATCCTGGATTTCATTGGCCATATCACTATCAGTATTTTGGTCAAAGCCATTCAATAAGTCTCTAGGAAGTTCCAGACTTTCTCTCATCTTCTTGTCTTCTTCTGAGCCCTCTAAACTGTTATAACCTCTGCCTGTTACCCAGTTCCAAAGTTGCTTCCACATTTTTAGATATTTTTATAGCAATGCCCCACTTATCCATTCTCACATGGCTATAGAAATACCTGAAACCGGGTAATTTATAAAGAAAGGAGGTTTAATTGGCTCATGGTTCTGCAGGCTGTACAGGAGGCTGGGGAGGCCTCAGCAAACTTGCAATCAGGGCAGAAGGTGAAGAGAAAGGAAGGGCAGCTTACATGGCAGGGAGAAGAAATTGAAGGGGGAGTTGCTACATACTT
The DNA here is from genome assembly GCF_049350105.2 of Macaca mulatta. Classification (NCBI taxonomy): domain Eukaryota; kingdom Metazoa; phylum Chordata; class Mammalia; order Primates; family Cercopithecidae; genus Macaca; species Macaca mulatta. The sequence continues at coordinate 42,464,176 of NC_133420.1, forward strand.
TTAAACAACCAGATATCATGAGAACTCTGTCATGAGACAGCACTACGGGGATGGTGCTAAACCATTAGAAACCACCACCATCATCCAGTGACCTTCCACTAGGCCCTACCTCCAATATTGGGGATTACAATTCAACATGAGATTTGGGTGAGAACACAGAGCCAAACAATATCAAATCTTGAACTGGGCTGTTTGTCAGAATTCCTATTTCACTCAAATGTTAGATATTTTTTGTATATATGTGACCCTTTAGAGATGGTAACTGTTCTAAAATTTCACATTGAGACCAGACCTTCCAGAGAATGAAGAAGTGAGACTCTTCAAGAAACTGTGGTGTTAATGTGCCAATTATCTGCATACAGCTTAAGTTACTAGTTTAAAATTCTATTTTTAATTGATTATCATTTTTATTTGCCTCTCAGTCACCTAACTGTGGTACTATTTTCTGTAAGTTTCTCAGACTGACAAAAAAATTTATGTAATAAAAAATGCTAAAAAAAGTAAAATTATATAGCTAAGAATATAGGCCAAATGCAGTTGAAAAACTACTGAACTCAAATTCCTTTCAAATTCTGGATCCGGTGATTATTTGCTAAGTGTTTCGTGGAAAATCATATTACCTCTGTGCGCTTTAAATTTTCCATAGGTAAACGAGGTGTGATAACTTTTAAGTTCTTAACTAATGGGTGAGAACCAAGGTATCCATCAGTGTCATAAATGTTTTACATGATTTTATGAATGTTGATGGGTACCCTTGTCTCACATCGATACCATATCCAGATAAGGTCTGCAGAAAAAGCTCAGTAAAAATAGTGTCTCAATGGAGACAATAACCAATAAGTAAATAAGTTAGATTCAGCAGATGAGGTATATGATCTCTTTGTCTATTTTATAGTTATATTGATCTGTCTGGCTGTTAATTTAAAAAATAAAGTACTTTGGATTTGATACACATTGTAGGTGTATAGTGCACAATGATGGAAGCATTTGGAAACAACACAACATAATTTTTCTGAGACATTAAAGTGTACAATTCAAACCAAAAGTCATCTCTGGTGCTTCAAATATTCTACATTTTTGTGCCTATCAGTTTGTCTCACACAACTATACTTTCATTAAGTTTCTATTGCATTTGCCAGAGTGGTGATAACAGCCAAGATGTCAACTCAGCAATGGAGTGAAGAATGGATCAAAATAAAAATCTTCCTTTTCTTCAATAATCCCACATTAAACTTGAGACCATCCCACTTCTTGGGGTAGCCTTAAAGATAGAGGGGATTACACATTGTTGCCTACTTCTAGAATGAGGGAATTTGGGGAATAGGTGAAGACTTGCTCAAAGTCACAGAGAATATCAACATTGAAGTGATTAGTTTCTGACCCCAAACCACCAGATCAATAGGATTCTCCACATTTTCCTTATAGCTTGTAATGTCTCTCAGAAAGGACACAGGTAGAATCCTTTTAGGAGGATTCCCTGTGTCTTAGGCAGGAGAAGTAAGTAGTTCCTGAAAACACCCCAACCTAACTTTTAATTCTGATCAGACTCTCTTGGAAAGTCTAGCTCTGTCTTCCTAGAAGTATGCGTTTACACAAGATATTTAACCTCTCTGATGTTCGATTTTTCTTTTTGATAAATAGAGGATAATGGTAGCTATCTCATATGGTGTTGAAAGGTTCATTTAGGGCAAAGCATAAGTCTTTTCATAGACTTATCTTCAATACCAGGTGTGTCACCTTGTACGTAGCAAGCATTGAATATGTGCCCCTTTCTGACTCATTTTCTCATCCTCACTAATTGGTTGCCTTTAGAGGCTAATATCATCTTCAGCATGCCATAGGGTATCAACTGAGAGAATATACACTCAGGCAGTTTTAAAATTCCAGCCCTGAATTGCTTTTTCCTCCTGATTATCTCAATTGTGTTCCTCCCCTAGAGAATCCCTCATCCCCATAGCCATTACCACTCCCCTCCCTCATGCTGTCTTAGTACTTCCAGATGTTTTTCCTCATTTCCTATTTGGCTTTCACATTCTCTATTGGACCTGAAGGAGTCTCCAATTCACTGGTCACAGAATTTCGCAGGTCATTAGCTCCAGTCTGTGAAGGGTTTCCCACCTAATCTGGTTTTTCAGAACCTTCAGTTACCTTACCTGGGATGGGCCCCAAGTGTCTCCCACTAGACTCAGCCAGAAAGCTGGTGAAGCAGAGGGAAAACACTTGGATTTCTTGGCTCTTCCAGGACTGACCCCAGTGATCAGTCAACCAAACCACTTTCTAGCCACATGGTTAGAAATACAGAGTCAATTTCTTCCTAGGTATTAATAGAGTTGATCAATATTAAATCCATCATACCATCTGCATATTTATTTTTAATCATGAAACTCATAATGGACCAGTGATTGTGAGCAAAAGATCTTCTGTGTCTTTCCAAGAAAGAGAAAAATATCACCATGCTCCAAAACACCAGAATATGTTTATTTTTTCCTTGGTTGGACCTGACCGTCTTTCTCTTTCTCTATATTAATTCATTCATTTTATTTTTTAGTTTGTTTCATTCATTTTCTCATTTAAAAAATTGAGAGAAAGGGAGACAGCTGGTTATACAGAACACTTTACCAGACACTGGGCATTAAAAAAATAAGATGCAGTTCTTATCTCCAAGGAAGACAGACATGCACACAAATAAATATCAGCACAATGTACTAAGTACAATGCTAGAGGTGTTTATGCCATAAGATGGCATTAAAAAGTGGGTGACTATTTCTTATGATGGATTATAAAGAGGAGATTCTAAGTTTAGTAATTTGACATTTTTTTTTTAAACTCAACAGTCAAATAATGGAAGAAATGATGTTAAAAGGGTCATCTGAGACATCATCATAAAGTAGGGCACAGTATAGAGTTTAGACTTGATCATCTAGATGATATACAGCTATTGATAAAAATCAAACAGGAAAGAAGTCATTTAGAATGCTCACTTTGACAAAAGTGATGGACACAGATTGGGGGAAAAGATATAGGAGGCAAATATTAAAGAGATGGGGTGACTGCAACAGTTTAGTTCAGGAACAATGGGTCTTTGAACAGGCGCATGGCAGTAGGAATAAAGAGAAGATTATGTGTTTTAAAGGCATGTAGGAGGTGTAATTAATAGGCTACATTGACTAATATATATCATAGTTGAGGCAAGAAAAAATTGACTATGAATCCTGTATTTCTGAAATAAATATGGTTCTTAAATATAAGCATGGCTCTGACAATGCTTTTTTAATCTTTTGACAATATTCACCAACAAGCAACGTAGTCTTTTGAGCTGTAACCATATACCTTGTCCTTCACTTCTAAGTATTCTACTTCGGTCATAAGTGATTTCTCTCCATCCCCCACTACACACACACACACACACACACACATACACACACGCAAATCCTTCTGTCCAGGTACCTCCATGTATAAATCACCTCTTTGCTGCCCCATTGCTCTCAGAATTAAGCCCAGACTACTTAACGTGGATTAAAATGCTTGATGTGATCTCTGCCTGCCTTCCCAGCCTATTTATCCAGTGTTGCCCTGCATTTTCCTTTCCATTATAATCCAACCATTGTGAACTTCCCTTTTGTTAGACCTCTGTGTCTTTGCAAATATGTTTCTTTTGCTGGGGGACACACATGCGTGTGTGCACGTGCACACACACACATACACACAATTGCCTAGCAAACCCCTATTATGTTCAAAGCACAGTTGAAATATCATATCATTTGTGTATCCTCCCCATTATCCCTAACCCCTTGAATGCAGAGTTATGCCATATCTTCTCTCCCTAGACTTTTCGCGCCTTCTCAATGGCAACACTTGCCACATTTATTACTACTAACAAACCGTTAAGAAGCCAAACACTATGCCAGGGGCTGAGGATACATTAATAAGTAGCACCATCTAACTTGCTATTACTTTAGAACTTACTCCCTAGAAATAAAGATAAATATTAAAGAATGACCAGTCATACTGGTTATTGAAAAAAGTACTTTGTACTTTGAGAGTACAGTCCTTGATTTTAACTAAGCCAGGAGTCACTTGTGCTGAATCGTACTGTAACATAATTACAATCATGGAGTAAGGAGAGTGGGAAAAATTAAGCTTATGGCATAGACCAATTAGAATATTAGAAAGTAATAGAATTTGGTACTATGCATATATCAAGGTCTTGATTAAGACCCATTTGTCTGAGATAGTGGCAGAACCTCTGGGAACCTGGAAGCTGGGTTGAAGTTTCTGAGATGATTGAAGTGTGACCCTAAGAAAAATAAAATCAGGTCTGGTGTGGTGGCTTACACCTGTAATCCCAGCACTTTGGGAGGCCGAGGCTGGTGGATCACCTGAGGTCAGGAGTTTGAGACCATCCTGGTCAACATAGTGAAACCCCGTCTCTACTAAAAATACAAAAATTAACTGGGCATGGTGGTGGGTGCCTGTAATCCCAGCTACTCAGGAGGCTGAGGCAGGAGAATTACTTGAACCCAGGAGGCAGAGGCTGCAGTAAGCCAAGATCACTGCAGCCTGTGTGATGAGAGCAAAACTCTGTCTCAAAATAAAATAAAACAAAATAAAATAAAGTAAATAGAGGGCTTTGAGAAGAATTCGTGGTTCATCACCAATCTCTGTCTTAGATTGCAGCACAGGCTAGGCTCTAGCACAAGAAGTTTCCAAGAAGATTTTCTGTATGTGTATTTTAAATGAATGGGTAAATGGATAAACGAGCAAGTAAATGAGTAAACAAATACATGAATTAGAGAATCAAAGAACGAGACAACAATGAAAGATGATATAAGTAAGTGAATGCATAAATGAATGACCAAGTGAGTGAGACTCGTGAATGAGTTAATGATTGACTCAATAAAATGTGAATGAATTTGTACACAATGCGTGAAGGAATACATATTGTCATGGAAACAGAAGTGAATATGAATAAGTGATTGGCCAAACGAATATTACAAGACTTTTTAAAATCTATTTTTTAGAAGAAAAAATATATAAGCAGGTCCTGCATGTTGTAGTAATTAGAGTTTAGAGGAGGTGAGGAGGTGAGACATTTTAGCCTTTATCAATGTCATAAATTCTCAATTTATTCCTATGCAGGAAGAGTTTAGTTCTGTGATTATCTGAAATTTGACTGTCCTATAGTTTCTGAGACTGGGAATTTTGTGCTTCAGTGAGATGGCCTCAACTTATCCCAAACACTCTTCCCCTACATAGCCCTGAAGAAATGAGAAAAAACAAGAAAGATGGCAGGGACTGTGGAATGAGTCTCACCAGGAGAACCCAATGGGCTACTTTTATCAAATATTAGATTCTCAGATATTAACTTCAATCTACCAAGGTCTTGTCCTTTATTCTTTATTCCATGAAATCCGTTTCATCAATGTGAAGAGCTACCTTTTATAAAAATGAGTGCATATTCTGTTTTCTGTTTTCTCAAATTCTTCTGAAATTGATAATATAAACCAAGTGCCTTGGCATTAACTTGGTTGAAAAACAGAACAGCCAAGTGACTGCATTATTCTCATGTAGGGCAGTAATTCTCAAACATGTGGTCCTCAGGTCATCACTTCATTGTCTCTTGGGATATGTGATAAAAATGCCCCTACCTCTCCCTTATTTAGTCAGTACATTTGGGAATATAATCTAGTGTTCTACATTTGAAAACCATGGTTGTAGGCAGATCTCTTTGGCTGGCTCAGTTTTAACTGGAAGATTTATATTATTTAATAGTTTTAAGAACTGGTCCTCAGCAAAGAGAGCTTGGAAGCTCCACTGTAGAGGAAATTTTCAATGGGAGGTATGTTGACCAATATTTTATCTTCTTTGAACAGTTCTGGAATAGATAAGGTCCTCTCTCTAGGTGTCCATTGATAATTCACATTTTTATTGCCTTATCTATCCGTGCTCTAGTCTGGGAATTTTACTCCCCTGTTTTTTGTAGTTTTTGTTGTTTGCTTGTTTATTTGTTTTAGGACTTTAAACATATTTACTCTAATATCCTCTTTCTAATGCTTTAGTGATTATACCAAAATATTACACATAATTAACAAGGTCCTCGGTTAATTAAAATATTTATCCCCATGCTGAACAATACATGAATTTCAAAATTATTTTACACTTCTCACTCCTTCCCAATACATGTGCTGTTGTTGTCTAATATTTAAGTTGCATCTTGGATTGTTTTTATTTTTTAACCTCAAATTAGACACTGTTATTGTTTGGTCAGAGAGTTAGTATTTGTTTGTTTACTGTTTCTTCGCATCATAGACGTTACTTCTGGGGTTATTCTTTATCCATAAACACATCCTTCAAAAATTTCTTTTATGAGAATTTATTCGTGATTCATTCAGTTCTTATTTGTCTAAAAATGTCTTTAATCCAGCCTCAGTCTTTAAAGGTGGTTTTCCTGGCTGTATAAGCCTACAAATTTTTTCAGAACTTAGAAAATATTTTTCTCATCATTTTCAGTTACTCAAGCTCTAGTTAATTTCTATTTATTCTGTCATTGTAATTTAGGTGCCATCATCCACACGTTTCTTACTTTTTGAAAAATTTTTTAAAAATGTTGATTGAAGCAGCCCACCACATTGGATATGCTCGGGATTTGGAGAGTAAGAGACTGGGTTTTGATCACAGAGAGATGATATAGTCTCTGTGATGCTGTTTCCTCTCTCTGCAAACTGAAATTCTTACTATCTCTTTGAAAGAATGTGAGAGTTAAATTAGGTGAGTTAGCTAGGTAAAATGAGGTTTCTTGGTAGTTCCTCAACAAATTAATATTAATAGAGAACTTTGCATATTGCATTGTAATTATTTCATAATGTCTCTGCAAGGATGAGTTCAAGCAAGGTGTTCAATAAGCACTCAATAATTTAATATCCAAGACATCCATAGCTAGTTAAAAAATATGAAACAATTTTAACTGTGAAGTGGCTGTACATTCCAGATACACTAACGTCAAGCAAGAGGCTGGGCAAGAATTTACTCTATATAATGTTCAAGCAGTGTAAAATCCGGTCTTTATGAGTAAGGACATCTGTCAGCCATTGGCTAACCTTTGGCATGGAAAATTACCCAGGGGTCCTCTCAAAAACACTGTATGAATATATTAGGCTGTATTATAAATATTAGCTAAAATAATCAAGCTGCTATTTTTCAAAGTCCTGTTTTACGCTTTCATAAATTACAACATGCCTTTATTGTCTTTAAATTTAGTAAGGTAATACCCCTTGGCTTTGGATGATAATGATGCAATGGTAGTGATAATACTATAATTATAGCTTAAGTTTCTACAATTTCTTACCCCTTAAAGAATTTCTAAACCTTGGCTTGCTATCATGTACAGATATTTTGCTCACTATCTACTTCAAATAACTGTAAAGGTAGAAACCAGCTGCTAAAAACCATGCTTTAGTAGGGTCCAAAAACAGAACAGTCAACTTGACCCAAATGGAACTAGAAGCCAGAATTTTGCAGTCAATATTTATTACTTTTGCACTCCCAGCCACATGCTTCAGGTTTTAGGAAGATAATTCTCTGTTTGTAAAATATAGAAACATGTGTATTTAAAGGTTGGAAAGGACCCTTAATAACAACGCCGTTCCATTTCTTCATCTTACTAATGGGGAAACTGAGAACCAGAGAAGAAAAGGGACTTTTGAAAGCTTTATAACATTAGCAGCAAAGCTGAGAAATGGAATTTAGGTTGACCTATTGTCTTCCCGTCTATGGTTCCAGGTAACTCTGGATCTTTACAGTGACCACCACTCTTACTGACTCTGAAGGTTGGTGCAAGTAATTAGCAATGTTATTTATTCAGCTTACATTGATTGACACTTGCAATACACATTAGAAACAATATGCATAATGGGAATCAGAGATTAACTGAACACAGGCTGTGCCCTGGAAGATTGGAATAAAAATTGCTAAAATGTACTGTTTCCTATATTGCTGAACAGCAATCCAAGTGCTTTACATACACACATATACTCCTGTGTGTATATATATCTAGTTAATACATATAAATATAATATTTATAAAATAATATGTACATATATGATATTCGTGTGTATAGTTATACATCAATTTAATGTTTACATATATATGTATATTCATTTAATATTTACAACTGCTGTGAAAAGGCCATGCACATGTTAAGTGCTTATTGCATATTTTCAGAATTAAATAAAAATCTACCATTCTAATCAAACTTTTATTTCACAGTTGTAGACTCACATATACTAGTAAGAAATAATACAGAGAGATCCTGTGTACCCTTTACCTAGTTTCCCTCAATGATAATATCTTGCAATATCACAAAGAGGAAATCAACACGAATGCAATCCACCTACATGTTCAAATTTTCCAAGTTTTAAATGTACTCATTTGTATGTGTGCATGTATTTATTTCTATGTGATTTTATCACATGTGTAATGTGTGTATCCACCACTACCAAGAAACAGAAGTGTTTCATATGACGACAAGGATCCCTTATATTGTCCTTTTTAAATTTTTATTTCTCTGTATTGTCCTTTAAAAATGCATCCCCATTTCTTTCTCTACCACCATCCTCATCCCTAATTACTTGTAATCACTAACCTGTTCTTCATGTGTTAAATTTTGTCATTTTGAGAATGTTATGGAAATTGAATCATACAGTACATAGCCTTCTGAGGTTAGCTCTTTTTACTTTGAGATTCATTCAAGCTGTATCAGTAGTGTATTTCTTTTTATTACTGAGTAATATTCCACAGTATGGATGTACCATAATACGTTTAGCCCCCTTTTAGGTGCCCTCTCAAAGACACCTGAGTTGTTTTTAGTTTTCAGCTACTGCAAATAAAACTGTTATGAACATTCATATACAACTTATCATGAGAACATAAGTTTTCATTCTTAGAGATAAATGTCCAAAGTGCAATTGCTGAGTCATATGTCAATCACATGTTTAGTTTAATAAGAAAATTCTAAACTGTTTTCCAGAGTGGTTATGCCACGTCCTATTTTACCAGCAATGTGTGAGTAATCAGTTTCTTTATATCCTCACCAGCATTTGATGTTTATAATTTTTGATAGTGTAACTGAGGCACAAGATGGTCAAGTAACTCCTATCAGTCACTCAAAGAACAATGATTGAACACCTAGAATATGCCAAGTACCATTCTATGTGGTAAAAATACAGCAGTAAATTTTAAAAAAAGTCTGGCCTGTGAAACATATTCTAGTGAGGAAGATAGGTAATTTATACAAGAATTGTGTAAATTCTTTTTACAGTGTAGTAAAAACTATACTATTTTACATAGTGATGAGTTCTAAAGAAAATAATTGAGTAGGAAATGTGGAAGTGGGAAATATTTAAATTTTAGAAAGGGTTGCCCGTGAAGGTGACATTTTAGTAAAGACCAGAGGAGGTAAGGTCAACCTTATAAACATTCGAAGGAAGCATGGTGGAGGCAAAGAAACAACTCAAATCCTAGAGCCCACCTCAGTGAGTCTGAGAGCTCTGAAGGAGTGCCAGGAGGCTGGAGTGAGCTGATCTGGGATAGGAAGGTGAGAGGTAGACAGGTCACGTACGGCCATGTGGGTCTGGTGAATGATTTGGGGTTTAACTTAGAGTGAGATTGACAGCCACTGGCAGGTCTTAAGGAAAACAGTGAATCTGTATAACTGCATTTTTAAGGTATCATTTTTGCTATCCTTACACAAGTTTCCATTATTAATAAGCAAAAGAGTCTGGAAAATCTCAGACTCTAGTAGAGAAGCAGCAAATAGTCTTGAATAACAATCCCAGGTGGTAAGTGACGTTGCTGAGATGTTATGAAGAAACCAAAGGACAGAGGAACAAGAGAGTATGCCTGCCTGGGAGGAGAGGAGAGGATGATTTCCTTTGCTTCTCTCCCATCTGCCTGCCTGTCACCTTTCAGGTGGGCACCAAAACCAGACAGGGGTCACTACTCCTCCTCTCTCTGCCTCCATCCATTTCTCTCTGCATCCCACTTCTCTCTGCCTCCTCTCTCTCTCCTCTTCCCTTTCTTTCCTCTAGGTCTTTTTTTTTTTTTTTTTTTTTTTTTTTTTTTTTTTTTTTTTGAGATTGAGTCTTGCTCTGTTGCCCAGGCCGGAGTGCAGCGGCACAATCTCAGATCCCTGCAACCTCTGCCTCCTGGGTTCAGGTGTTTCTCCTGCTTCAGCCTCCCAAGTAGCTGGGATTACAGACATGCACCACCACACCCAACTAATTTTTGTGTGTGTGTGTATTTTTAGTAAAGATGGGGTTTCACCATGTTGGCCAGGCTGGTCTCAAACTCCCGACCTTATGTGACTGGCCGCCTCAGCTTCTCAAAATGCTGGGATTACAGGCATGAGCCACCACGCCCAACCTTCTTTAAGGAAATAGGGCTCAGAGAAATTTGTAAAGCTAAACTCTAAAAGAGTCTCTCTCTTGCTTTTCTCTCTTTGATAACTTTATTAAAATGTTAACATGTATGAACCACTGGCTTCCCTCACTGGCAACTACAGGCTCAGATATCACCTCTTTAAGATCTGCTTTTCTTTATCAGTGTGAACTGTGATGACCCATTTGCAACCCATTCCAAGATTATTGTACTGTGAGATGGATCACTCATAATGCCCATCTCACCTACCTCATTAGGGTGTACCTAAGATCAAAGGAGATGGCACGTATGAAAATATTAATAGAGTGTTGCATACAAAATTATAGTTTATCACTTTTTTATTGACAAGCAAAATTGTACATATTTATGGTGTATAAAATAATATTTCGAGACATATAACTTATATATACACACACATATTTTGGAATGGCTGAATGAAGCTATTTAACATATGCTTTGTTTCACATACTTATCTTTATTTTTTGTAGTGAGAACACTTAAAATCTATCCTTTTAGCAATTTTCAAGTATACAGTACATCGTTATTAATTATATTGCATTTTTCAATGATTTTAAGCTTACAGAAAAGTTGTAAGAACAATATGAAGAACTTCTGCATTTGTCTTGTATGGTGTCTTAGTTTGCTAGGGCTACTGCAACAAAATACCAAAAACTAGATAACTTAAACAATGGAAATTCACTGTCTCACAGTTCTAGAGAGATGGAAATCTAGTCCAAAGTTTGAAATCAAGGCATGGACCAGCTTGATTCCTTCTGAGGACTGTGAGGGAAGGACCTATTTCAGGCCTCTATTCTTGGCTTGGAAATGGCCATATTCTCTCTGTGTCTCTTCCCATCATCTTTTCTCTGTTCATGTCTCTGTGTCCAAATTTCCTCTTCCTTTCTTTTTTGTGTGTAAAACCAATATCTTTAAATCTCAAACTTTAAAGATCACATATGCCAGGACAGCCATAAAGAAATAATTGCTTCTTTTGTTTCATCTTATTTTGTATTCCTGGCCCGAATAATCTACAAATTTGAAAGAGGAAAGGACTAAATTTCCCCTTCTCCGGAGGACACCAGCCGTATTGCATCAGGGCCCCCTCCAGTGGCCTCATATTAAGCCAATTACCACTCTAAAGAACCTCTCCGAGCTACATTCTGAGTTAGTGGAAGTTAGGTTCATCAACATATTAATTTAGGGACAGTAATTCAAGCCATAACATAATGGATTCCCCACATTTACTCTCTTCTCTGCTCTTCCACCTCCCAATTGTCATTAATCATTTTCCAAACCATTGAGATCAACAGCAGATATGCCTCCATGACTCCTCAGTTCCCCACTGTGTATTTACCCCAGGCAAGGGCATTCTCTTCCATTACCACTGAACAAGCCTCCAAATCAGAAAATCAACCTTGATACAGTACAAGCATCCAATCCACATGCCCCATTAAAATTTCACCAGCCATCCTAACAGTGCCCCATTGGCGGTTCTGGCCAAACATATTATTCAGGAATGCGTGTTCCTTTTAGCTGTTTGATCTTATCAATCTCCTTCAGCCTGAAACAGTGCACCTTAGCCATTCTTTGGTCTTCATGTTCTTGATAGTTTTTAAGAGTATAATCTATTCATTTTGTAGACCAAACCTCAACCAGAGTCTTTCTAAAGTTGGCCTGACACAGGCCTTGTCTTCTTTAAAAAAAAAAAAAAAATCTTAAATAAATCATATTTGTAAAAGCAGTTTTAGGTTCACAACAAAATTGAGTGGAGAGTACACAGAGTTTCCATATTCTTCCTGCCCCCTCAACATGCACAGTATCCCCCACTATCAGTAACTGGCATCAGTGGTGCAGTTGTTGTAACTGATGAGCTTACATTGACACATCATGATCTCTCAACATTTATAGTTTACATTAGGTTTACTCTTGGTATTGAACATTCTATGAGTTTGGACTAATATGTAATAATATGTATTCACCATTATAGTATCATACAGAATAGCTTTATTGCCCTAACAATCCTCTGTGCTCTGCCTATTCATCCCTCTCTTCCCCCAGCCTCTGACAACCACTCATCTTTTTACTGTCCCCATAGTTTTGCATTTTCCAGAATGTCATATAGTTGGATCATATAGTATATAGTCTTTATAGTTCTACATACTCCTATATGGTCTGATAGGAGTACCACAGAAGTAACGCTGTGCTTTTTTCCATGAGTCCCCTCAGGAAATGCATGATGTTGACTTATCTTTCTTGTGGTCATGTCAGACTTTATCACCTGGTCATATTGCTCTTGATCAGATTTCTCCACAATACAGTAATCATTTCTTCTTTCTAATTGATGAGTAGTTTGCGGGGGTGAGTGGATACTCAGATATTACTTTAGTGTCCTACTTTTGTCAGAACTCCACCCACTTCCCTAACAGCCATCATGACTTCCGCCTAAATCAACCACAACTATGATGCTTGCTAAGTGGTGTTTTTTTCTATTTTCAGTTTATATTTCTTTCTATATTTATTAGTTGGCATCTCAGTATAGGGAAGAAATTTCTCTTTTACCCCATTCATTGATATGATTAATGGCTTATTTGTTTATATTACTATGGACTCATGGATTTTAATTTCATGGGTCATTATACGTTACTACCACTTTCTGATGTGATTCTCAAATCTTCCCATCTGTGGCGATTAGGAACCTATTGAACTGGCTCTGAAATTATTTTGACATGTTTCAGAATTCTTTGAGCATTTCTTTATTTTCTAGCAAAACAAGATATTCTATGCTCCTTTTATACAATTTCAGGCCTGGATTCAGCCATTAATCCAAGGGCTTGTCATTCCTTTTAGTGGAAGAAGGTATTTAGAAGCTAAGTTTGTTTGACTGTTCAGTGTGCTTATTGCCACTTGTCTGTCATGGCTTAAGGACCTCCCAACGGACAGAGGTAGAAAAAATATGTGTATATGTGTGTGTGTGTGTGTGTGTGTAAGCACATATATATGTGTGTGTGCATGTGTATATCCATATATACATATGCAAAATTGTGTGTACATATATATATGTGTGTGTGCACATTTATATCCACATTTACATACACAGAATTCTTATATTTATGTATATAAAAATGTACCTAATAAACATAAAATTAATGACAATCCCTTTGGCTGCCCACAAATTTGTTTTCACTCTTCCCATTGATGGGTGACGATGTCATTTTTCCTTGAACCTGGACAAACTTGTGACTCATGTATAACCAATAGATAAGGGAGAAATGATGCCACATATTTACTGAGACTCAGTTAGCAAAAGCATGCAGCTTTCACTTTGTTCACCAGAATGCATAAGTATATGGAGCTAGCAATAAAAAAATTCAAAATCAAGGACTCTGGATGATTCCAGTTCCCTACAGTTGGGTCTGCCCAATTATGGAAGTCTTTCCAACTGAGGCCCCAGATGTCATGGAGCAGGCTCAGTCTGTGCCCTCTGTGCTCCCCAGGATCCCTGACCCACGGGATATGCAAACAGAAAACGTTATTTTTTTGTGCTACTAAATTTTGAGATGGTTTATCATATAGCAATAAAAAAAACTGTAAAAACCTCTACTTACAAATCAAATACCTTCATGTTCTTTCTAGATATCTTCCTTTTTATATTTGTAAATCATTTTACTAGTAGTAAGAAAACCAACTCTTATTACTCTTAAAATATTTACTCATTTGCTCAATCATTTGACTTATTTGCTTAATGTAAGCAATCTTCCAACCACACTGGCTTCATCTTCTTCCCTGCTTCTGCCTCCTTAACCCCTGGCCACACCACTACATTCATATATTCTCCTCACTGCCCATACAAATCAACACCTCTTGGCAGCCAGGTATGCTGATGCCCTCACTCCCACCTCCACCCATTTTCCTTGGCTGCAGGACATGCCGATGCATATGAATAGGAAATGGAAGGGAAGAAGGAAAGGAAAATAAAAAGGAAGGGAAACTGCTGTTATTTTCATTTTAGCTGAAAAAAAATCTCAAGGGCTAGATTTGGACAACACTTGGCAAATTGTAGCTAGATGGTCATTGTTATAGTGTCTGCTCTGATCCAGTAAAGGATGCTTAATTTCAAAACTTACCACAAGTGGGTTTCACTATATATTTCCTAAGCTGAGTCCTCCACCTTTGACCTTCAGCTCCTTGCCTATCCACGGGTCTGATTTTCATTGTATTCACATCCTACCCCATTAAGATTGCCTTTCATTGTCTCTAGGTTTTTTGTTGTTGTTTTTTCTTTTCTTTTTCAGTTTGCCCAGCTAGTTTCTAACTGAGGGCAGAGAAGCTGGTCAGGAGAGCATAGTACACTTTTCCTGGACAACTTCCAGAAGTACCTGGACAAGACTCCATGAAGGACTGGGGATTGCACAACAGTGGGTGGGAGTGAGAGCCAGAGGAATTATTTTTATTATGCACAAAATGACCCTATTTTTACAACCTTAAGAGCAGCTTGTGTAATATATAACACACTTTGAAAAGGAGCACATTGTTTATCAGATGTGTAGTCTTTCTTCTTAGTGCAACAGTAACTGGGTTTCAGTTTCTTAGTTTGCTTTTATTATTTCTGTTGTCTTGGACAAATCAATTTCTTATCTTACCTTTGGCTTCCTTTTTAACAAAATAAAAGCAGCACTTCTTATCTTACAAAATTGACCCCTAAATAAAATTACAGGAGCGTTCTCACACCTTCTAGTGAGTTTCTTTACAAAGAAACCATCTTAAGCCATTTTTGTTACTGGGTCTCTGGGAGCTGTATGTTGTTTGGACTTTCAGTTTGTGTTCATGTGTACCTCCCAGTGGATATCAAGTCTAGTGATTAGGTTCTATTTTTGCTTCTAGAATGAAGCCACATGTCTTATCTTTGCCATATCTCATGGCCAATTCAGTTATTTGAATTTTCAACAAATGTAAATGAAGAAAATAACAAGGTAATACTTCCACCTGACACGATGCAACTATCCTATGATTATGATTTTTGGCATGTTAAACATTAGGGATTTTGATGTGTCAGGATTTCAACATTTGGGATTATGGCATTTAGGGTTTTGTCTTTGGGGATTATGATCAAAACCCATATACATGAAACTGATAAAATTGCTTTAAGCCTCCAAATTGACCTGTGAAAGTTTAAAGTCCTTCACAAAGTTTATAGGTGTACTTTACATTATTGAGTTTGCTTTCATGCACTTGGCATGTATTACAAATTTTACAATTGTATAAGATTGTAGCAACCCTGCATCAAGCAAATCTATCAGCTCCATTTTTCCAATAGCATGTGCCCACTTTGTGTCTCTGTGTGACATTTTAGTAATTCTCACAATATTTCAAATATTTTTCCTATTATTAGATTGTTATGGTGATCTGTGATTAATGATCTTTGATGTTACTATTTTAATTGTTTCAGGGTGTCATGAACCATGCCTATATAACATAGTGAAATTAATTGATACATATGTGTGTTCTGACTGATCCACCAACCAGCCGTTCCTCCATCTCTCTTTCTCTCCTCAGGCCTTCCTATCTTATAAGGTGCAACAACATTAAAATTAGGCAAATTAATAACCTTAAAATGTTATCAAAGTGTTCAAGTGGAAGGAAGAGTCGCATGTCTCTCTCTTTAAATCAAGAACTAAAAATAATGCCGCACGGCTCAAAAGGGATGTAGAAAACTGAGCTAGGCCAAAAGCCATGCCTCTCGTCCAAATGGTTAGCCAAATTTTGATTAGAAAGTAAAAGTTATTGAAGAAGTTGAAAGTTAAAAGTACTAGCAAACACACAAATGATAAAAAAGTTAAATAGCCTTATTGCTAACATGGAGAAAGTTTTGATGGTCTGGGTAGAAGATCAAACCAGCTACAACACTCCCTTAAGCCAAAGCCTAATGCAGACCAATGTCCTAACTCTCTTCAATTCTATGGAGTCTGAGAGGAAGCTTCAGGAGAAAAATTTGAAGTTAGCAGAGATTGGGTTCACCAAGTTGAAGCAACGGAAGCCATCTCCATCACATAAAAGTGCAATGTGAAGCAGCAAGTCATATGGAAGGCCTAAGATCATTAATGAAGGTGGTTATGCTAAACAATAATTTTTCAATGTGGACAAAACAGCCTTCTATTGTAAGAAGATGATGTTCTAGGTTCCATAGCTAGAGAAATGTCAACGTCTGACTTCAAAGCTTCACATGACAGGCTGACTCTCTTGTTAGAGGCTATTGCCGTTGGTGACTTTAAGTTGAAGCCACTGCTGATTTACCACTCCAAAAATCACAGGACCCTTAAAAATTATGCAGAATTTACTCTTCCTGTGTCTGATACATAAAACAACAAATCCTGGATGACAGCAATCTGTTTACGAAATAGTTTACTGAATATTTTAAGCCTACTGTTGATATCTGCTGCTCAGAAAAACAATTTCCTTTCAAAATATTACATTAACAATCACCTAGTTACCCAAGAGTTCTGATAAATATGTAAAAGGAGATTAATGTCATTTTTATGCCGATAACACAACATCTATTCTGCAGCCCATGGATCAAGAAGCAATTTTAACTTTCTTTTTCATTTTATTTTATTTTTATATTTTAGATTCAGGTAGTACATATGCAGGTTTGTTACATGGGGATATTGTATGATGCTGAGATTTGGGCTTCTAACAATCCCATTTCCCAAGCACTGACACCAGGCAGGCAGTTTTTCAACTTTTCCCCTTCCCTTCCCCCTTCTGGAATCCCCAGTGACTGCTGATCACATCTTTGTATTCATGCAGTTTAACTTCAACTTATAAGTGAGAACATGTGGTATTAGGGATATTGGGTTTTCTGTTTCCGTATTAATTTGCTTAAGATAATGTTCTCCAGCCTCATTCATGTTGCTGAAAAAGACATACTTTCATTCTTTTTATGGTAGTATTTCATAGTATATATGTACCTTTTCCTTGTCCAATCCACTATCTTATTATTTAAGAAATACATTTTATAAGGCCATAGGTCTTATAATAGTGATTCCACTGATGGATTTGGATAAAGTAAATTTAAAATCTTCTGAAGAAGTTTCACCATTCTAAATGTCATTAAGAACATCCATGATTCATGGAAGGAGGTAAAAATATCAACATTAACAGGGTTTAGAAGACGTTGATTCCAAATCTCATAGAGGACTTTGAGGGGTCAAGATTTCCATGGAGGAGGTAACTATAGATGTGGTAGAAATAGCAAGAGAACTAGACTTAGAACTGAAGCCTGAAGATGTGACTGAATTGCTGCAATTTAATTCAATTTTATTTTTTTGGGCAGAATCTCACTTCGTCACCCAGGCTGGAGTGCAGTGGGATGATTTTTGCTCACTACAACCTCCGCTTCCTGGGTTCAAGCAATTCTCATGTCTCAGCCTGAGGAAGCTGGAATTACAGGTGCATGCCATCAGGCCTGGATAACATATTTTTGTGTGTACATATATACACACACACACACACACACCTATATACACACACATATATATGTGTGGGTACACATATGCATATATATACACACGTGTGGGTACACATATATATACACATATATGTGTGTATATATATACACACACACACACACACACACACATATATATGTATATATATTAGTAGAGGCAGGGTTTCACCATGGTGTCCAGGCTGGTCTCAAACTCCTGGCCTCAAGTGATCCGCCTGCCTCTTGGCCTCCCAAAGTGCTGGAATTACAAGTGTGAACCATCACACCTGGCCTGAATTGCTGCAATTTTTTGATAAAACTTTAATTAATGGACTTTCTTCTTATGGGTGAGCAAATAAATGTATTTATTGAGATTGAATCTACTCCTGATGAAGGTGGTGTTAATATTGTTGAAATGACAGTAATGGATTTTACAATATTGAATAACCTTAGTTGATAAAGCAGATGACAGAGTTTGAAGATTGACTACTGTTTTGGAAGAAGTTCTAATGTGAGTTGAATGCTATCAAACAGCATCACATGCTACAGAGAAATCTTTTGTGAAAGAGTCAACAGCTGCACCAAACTTCATTTTTATCTTGTTTTAAGAAATTACCATAGCCACCCAACCTTCAGCAACCACACCCTGATCAGTCAGCAGCAATCAACATCAAGTCATGACCTTCCACCAGCAAAATGATAACAATTTACTGAAGGCTCAGATGATTGTTAGCATTTTTTTTAAGCAATAGAGTTTTTGTTTGTCTGTTTGTTTGTCTTCACCCTGGCTGGAGTGAAGTGGGATGATCTCGACTCACTGCTACCTCCACTTCTCGGGTTCAAGCGATTCTCTTGCCTCAGCCACTCAAGTAGCTGGGACTACAGGCGCACACCACTACACCTGTGTAATTTTTGTATTTTTAGTAGACGTAGGGTCTCACCATGTTGCACAGGCTGGTCTTGAACTCCAGAGCTCAAGCAATCTGCTCACCTCGGCCTCCCAAAGTGCTGGGATTACAGGTGTTAGTCACCACACCTGGCCAGAAGTAAAGTACTTTTAAAATAAGATATGTACATTATTTGTAGATATAATCCTATTGTATACTTAGTTGACTATAGTGTGGTATAAATATAACTTTTATATGCACTGGAAAACCAAAATATTTGTGCACATCTGTTTATTCTGATGGTCTGGAACCAAACTCACAATATCTCCAAGGTACATGTTTATATGAATCATTGGAAGATATTTGGTTTCCCTTGAGACTTGATATTTTACTTGCCACCTCTGTCTCTACCTGCATTACTTTCGTTTATATAGCAGTAACACCTCAACGTGGATGTTTGGCAGAATTTACTGGAGGATCCTGGGGGCTTCCCTGAAAAGCTGTGCAAAGATCTCTGCATCATAAGGCTATCCACTTCTCCGTTTCTGTCTTTTTTCCCCTCTTTCCATCTCCCAAAGTTCTAGGCACTCTAAAAGTAGGGCACTGCAGCTTCTCTCAGGTTTTAATACCACACGTGCATAGCCAAAGGCATCTAAGGTTTCAGAAGAACAAAACGCTTCTATCTGATAGGCTCACCCTTCTTTGAACAGAGTTGCAGTGTGAGGATAGCAAGCAGACACTCCTGATTCACTGTCTGTCTTTGTTTTTGCTCCTCTTACACATGTAAAGCACTTAGCACTGTACTGACATCTGTGGTTCTCTGATCATTTGCAACACAGCTAAACAGATGCAGCCCAGCCACTCTCTCCTTCTGGCACTATTATTCCTGCTATACTTTCAGAGGCAACTCAGTTTCTTCTATGGCGAACCACCTGGTATCCACTCCTTTCCTTATATTCAATTTAGTATGCAAATATAAGCATGGACAGATAATTATTTCTGAGCACTGGGGTTCAAATATTTAAAACTTGACTCTAAAACAATGATTGCTAATATTAATTGAATGTCAACCAGAAACTTTCTATACAATATATTTAATCCTTGCAAGCATATCTAGATTTTTGTCTAGAGAAGGAAACTAGGGCTCAGAGATATTAAGTGGCTGAGTCAGGGTTTGAATTCAGCCATGTTGTCATAAAGCATAAAACAGTAGCTCTTTCTACTATGTCACATTCTCTTATAACTAATTAACAGAATGATCTAACTTATATTTGCAAAGCCATTAACTAGTCTAAAAGAGGTGTCATTGATACACGTAAGTATAATCGTAATTTAATGATAATCGTTTCTTTGTTTTTCATGGTTAAATTTAATTGAGCTTTATTTGGAGCGTCACATAGCATGCCTTTGTCTAAAACATAGGTTATTAAAAAATCATTCAATAATTCCCTACATCTTAATTATTAACTGTGTAATGGAACTGTTTAACTCTGTGTAAATTCATCAGAAAAAATGGTAGGACAGATAGTACCTTGGGCAAAATGTAGCTGATTCACATATTTGAGGCTCTGTGACTCAGGGAGACAGATATAAATGTTTGTGGCAATTCCTATCTTAACAATTCTTAATATAAATACATGAAGACTAACATGGTGCTTAAATTTCTCACTTGCAAATCCAATTTGGAAAAAGAAGTAGAGAGAGGATTAAAATGGGTATGATCCATAGAAAATATATATCAGAAAGAACTTCAGTTGCAGATATAACTGACATTTATGTATTACTTTACAGTCTATAAAGTGTACATTTATCGGCTCATTCCTTCCTCATAACCATCTTATGAGAAAAGTCTTGTTATGACCATTTAGTGGATGGGAGAATTTAGGGTCAGAGAGCTGTGGCAGTTTGCTCAAAATGATATAGTCAGTAAAGGACAGATTGAGGAATTAAACTGGAGTCTTCTGTCTATAAACCTTATGCTTTTGCCGTTATATCATTTTAGAGAGAGGCAGATAAATAAACAAGTATGAGGTTTGGCTATAATTTATAGAACCTCAGCTTAATCAATGGCAAAATAAAAATATCAGTAGGAACTATAGTTAAACTATTTATTCAATTACCATTTACTTAGTTCTCCCAATGTGCCAGGCAAATAGTAGTGAGTGTTCAAGGGTGAACAAGACACAAGGTCCCAAGCTTCATGGTGCTTGTAGACCAGCAGGAAAGACAGCAATTAGGTTAGTATAAGCTCTGCTCTGTTTTAGGTTCATTAGAAAGAATAAGCAATTGATGTTTAGATCTATGTTGATACAAATTTTCCACTGCTTTTATCAACAAATTCCAGGATGAGAGGCACGTGCAACCCTAAGCTGCCCTTTGCAAGTCTCTGTAGTAGAAGAACGCACATCATTAAGATACAACTTACAGCCTCTCTTCTCCAACCCAGTGGCTTTCATGGTCTTATGTCTCACAATGGTACCTGTTGTTCAAACGCGCCACACATTTAACTATCCATTAAGGTTTACCAGAGACTTGTGCACTTTACTGTTTTACTTATTTATTTTTAACCAAAGAAAATGAAGCTTATTAGAGACTGCAGTCAACACTCATGAGCAGCTTAGGTAAATCCATTTCCCATTTCCCATTTCCAAAAGCTTTAACATGTAACACTCATGAGGTGTCCTGTTTTCAAGTCTTCCCTTTAGCATTCTTATTCTTTCTTTAACACTTTTTTAGATATTAAAAATACCTTTTTAGGTGTTCGGTGTATACAAAATAATATACGTAGGCTTTATATAGGCTATAAAGTATAATAACATAATCAAAACTTTTGAGCTCAGCACCCAATTCAAGGACAACGTGACACTCATTCACATTGATCTATGTGT
Source organism: Macaca mulatta (assembly GCF_049350105.2). Taxonomy (NCBI): domain Eukaryota; kingdom Metazoa; phylum Chordata; class Mammalia; order Primates; family Cercopithecidae; genus Macaca; species Macaca mulatta. Next base: position 42,485,868 of record NC_133420.1, read on the forward strand.
GTTGCCCCTCCCATCCCACTGTTTAATTGTTTATCAGAGTAATATACGGAACTTTTTTTAAAAAGAAGTCAAGCAGTATTATGAGACATGTAACATAAATAGCAATCGTTTCCCTTTCCAATACTGATTCCTATTCCTGTGAGGCATACTATTTCAACACCTTAAAATACTTCTTTTGGTACTCACCTCTATTTTTCTAAATTATTTAGAACATTTTTAGTCTTAATTTTAGACGTTATCTACCCACTGTTAGCAATATCTGATGAAGACCTGTCTGCTCCCCTGCAAGTGTCTACGTCCCATTCCTTTACATCAACACAAAAGCACACACATTTTCCTTCTCGTAACTTTTCAAAATAGTTTTATCTGTTTTTTAAATTAAAATAATCTTTAGTGTTTATATTACTAAACCAGGTAAATATTTTCAGAACTGAATCATGAAATATGGCATAAAATTTTTCTTTGTATTAATTTCCCGTCTTTTGATTTAAAATTGCCTCATTAATCCATTTGCTCAGGGATTTTTTTTTTCCTTCACCCTCCAAATATCCACCAGAATGATAAAACTTTTATTATTTTGGTTAAAGTCAAAACAAAAATCCATCTATATCTGTCTGTCTGCCTATCTATCAATCAATCATTATCTATCAGTCTAACATCTGTTTTTCGCCCTTGAGACCTCTCTCCTAGAGCCTACCATCCTCAGGCTCCCATCTAACCGCTTTCTAGGCTTGGCAAACAGCTCTTGCCTTGGAACTTCTCTTCATCATTATCTTCAGGATTCCTTTTGTCTTCTGTCCAACATAAAAGCCGCTATTTCCTGAAACCCATACTTTTCTTATTTACATTGTGAATCCTCAATTTTATTGGGACACATGAGCTTTCTGTATACAGTTTGTTTTTTCAGTTCTAGCATATTTTAATCTTTCCTTATTTTATCTTTAAATTCTAATGAGAGTCTAGAAAGTAGTTGTTAGAAATATTTTCTTTTTACAATGTTAAAGACTGCTTTATTTTCTTCTGGTGTCTGATGTTGTGTTGAGAGCAGTGATGACATAATAAATCTCGATATTTTTATATGAACTCTTTTTGTCTGTTCCCTGAAAATTATTATAGTCTTAACATCCTCAGTGTTCAGAAATTCCTAGTGACATGTATTTATTCATATTTGTATAATTCATGCACACACATGATTATTTCTTCCAATCAATCTCCATTCTTCTTCTCTTTCCCTTTCTTTCTTTTTTTTTTTTTTTTTCTTTCTTCTTGTTTGAGACCAGGTCTCACTCTGTCACTCAGGCTGGAATGCATCTTCATGATCAGGACTCATTGCAGCCTCGACCTACTGAGCTCTGGTGATTCTCCCATCTCAACTTCCCGAGTAACTAGAACGACAGGTGTGTGTCATCATGCCCAGCTAATTTTTGTATTTTTTGTAGAGATGGGGTTTCACCATGTTGCCTAGGCTGGTCTTGAACTCTAGGCTGAAAGTGATCCACTCACCTAGGCCTCCCAAAGTACTGGGATTACAGGCATGAGCCACTGTGCCCAGTCTTCTTTTCCTTCTTTATTAAAGCTTTACTAATTACTTCTCAACATTTTAGTCAATCCTCTAAAATAATAAGATTTTCCTCACTTACCTTTTTTCCTCTACCTTCAGAGATATTTTCTCAACATTATTTTTTAATCCAATTTGAAAACACTTTTGAGGCACAATCATGATTTTAATTTTCAATAACCATTTTTTGTTCTCATATCATTCCACTTTGTAGCAACATATTCTTGTTTTGTGGATATAATAATTTATTTTACAATTATTATAAACTTCTGATTATGGTTTTACATTTCAGGTTTTGTCTTTCATGGTAGAGCCTGACCTCAAATGTCCCAGGATACTTGACTATTCATTTACATTAAAGAATGAAGAACAAAAATCTAGTGCATAAGCGGGGCTTGTTGACTGTTGGACTGTCCTCCCTGTGTGGTGATCTAGTAGTGACTACGTTATTTGACTGGGGTTCTTAAAATCACTACTTTTTGTTTGTCTCTTTGGGCCACTCACAATCTCCAGAGAAGAAACCATCCATATCTCTACCCACCATCTTCTGTATGCCTTTTGGTTGACTAGAGAGTGTGGGAAGGGAATATTCATTTATATTCTCTTATTTTCAAAGTGGCACCTTACTCCTAGCCTCTGCTTGACTGGACTTCCAACTTGAAAGCATTTCTCATTCTGTATTCCCACATACAAAAAAAAAGGGGGGGGGGGTCATAAAGAAGTAGTTGACTCACTGCACAGCGTATAGTCCATCTAGGGGTCTAGCTCCTTGATTCATGAGCAGGATGTGTGTTTAGCCCTCTACCTTCCAAGCTACCTAGTACCTACAATTTTTTAGCCTTTCTGAGATTTTATGATGTAAGTCAACTTGGTTTTTATTAGAATCTCTTTTGAAAGGCATTTGGGTTTCAGGATTTTCCAGTCTGTGAGGATAGTTATTGCTTATTCATCTGCTTTTCATCTTCCAAAAATTTGTTATTCCCTCTTTTCCAGGTCATTTTGTTTCAAGTTCCCTTAATCATCGTGAATTTATACATTATAATTTGATTATCATCATTTTCATGGTGACTCAGAAGGAAACATAGAAAAACACATGTGTTAGATAGATTGTCATTTTAACTGGAATCCTTTTATCCTGTATTAACATAATATGAATTTGAATAATGCAAATTATATGCATACAGGCTATTTGAATAATGTGACTGTAGAAAAGAATAATATAAATGCATTATCTCCAGAATACAATGGGAATCCTGGAAAATATTACTTTGCTATTATTTGTTATAGGAAATGCTCTACCATGGCATTTTTAGGCTTCATGCACTTTTTCAAAAATGCGTAACTCAAACACATTGAGGAAGGAGAGCATAATTTTACAAAAATGCTTGGTGACTGTTATGCCAGTGGCAGTTTGGGGATCTATGAGAATATAAGGAAGAAAGACCTTAGGAAATGGAAGAGGAGAGGCTTTCCTGAAGAAATGACATTTAGCTTAAGACATGAAGAATGAATGAGAATTGGTTAGGATAAATAGATTGTGTGTGTGTGTGTGTGTGTGTGTGTGTGTGTGTGTTTACTGGAGTTGTGGAATACAAAAGATTGGGGAATAAAAGTGCTTCAGCCAACTGACATATTTTGAATCATTTTAAGATTAGGTATGGAAAAAAAGCCAAGAAAGCCCTAGGGAATTTTTAAGAAGAATACTGAAAGGGACAGATTTTAATTTTAGAAATATACCTGCAGCTCTAAAATATGTAATGGACTACACAGGGAAAGAAGTGCAGACTGGAAACTGAAATAGGAGGCTGCTACTGATGCTTATGCGGAAAAAGATTGGATCATAGTATGTTATGATGTGTTAAAGAGAAATAAATGCATTTTGGAAGTATTAGATAAATTAATCAATGAGGCTTGTCAATAAATTAGTTTTAAGAAAAGACAAATAGAGAAAATTTGAGGATTATTATTCAGTCATTCACGCATTTGCTTGACTTAGAAGCCCAAGTGAAATTTACTTTGAAAAAGGAACATAAGTGATGGAACCTACTGAGAGTAGGAGATTATCAGTAATTTAGATTTCAAGATACTTGCAGGTCATTCACATTGGAATTTTATGTAAGAAGTTGGATATGCTCTTGAAGCCATGAGTTATTCTAGACTGAATATAAATCTGGAGTCATTAGCATCAAGGTTGTAGATGAATCCATGAGAGTAGGTGAAGTCACCCAAGTAGAGCGTGACTGTTGAGATGGCCTGGAATTAATCTCTGAGAAGGACTAGCGTTTAGGGGATAGACAAAGAGAAGAAGCCTCCTTAAGAGATTGAGACAACATCACTAGAGAAGTAGAAGAAAACAAGTCAAGTGAGCTGTCCATGAAGGAAAAGAAATAGCATGTTGAAAGAAGAAGGAATGGTTAATGAAATACAGAATTGAAAGGTGCCCAGTGACTCACAATAAGATCACTGATGATCTTGAAAAAGTTTCAGTGGAGTGATGGCAAAGGCCTAATTGGAGAAATCTGAAAAGTGGCTGAGAAGTGAGGATATGAAGATAGGTGTTATAAACAAGATTTTCAAGAAACTTGGCTGAGAAGGAGAGAGAGGAGAGAATTAGAAGAGGAAAAAGAGGGAAGAAATAAGAAAGAGAAAGGATTATTCTAGTTTGTGTATAGGGAGAAAATTAATCATACAAAAAATGTAAAAATTGTAAAGTAAAAACAATAGAGAGGAAGAGGTAGAAAATGAGTCAGGGGTATGGATACAGGGTGAAATTTGAAAATTCAAAAAAGGACTAAAGTATGTAGGCAAGTGTAGAGACATTGTTTTTAGTTTTTGTTTTGTTTTGCTTTTAGATAAACAAAGGAAAAGCAGAATGATGGGTGCAGGTAAAACTAAATTTTTAAGTCAGTTTGTGGATAGTTGAGGAAGTATACTTCCAGAGCTGTTTCTATTTTTGGTCAAAAGGAAGTGAATTAATCTTCTACAAGTGGAGTAGCAGAGAGAATATAGAAATTTTAAATTTTAAAGTAGTTACTATAGGAGAAAGAGAAGGTGAAATAAGAAAACATACTTAAATTGCTTTGTAGAGTGAAAGACTAAGCTGAAACTGATTACCATAATTTCATCATGACATCTCATTTAAATGTTGTACAAAGAATGCTAGCTTAAGTGACAGAAAGATCTGGATTTGAATTTTGAGCAACAGTGTAGCAGTAAGAAAATCAACTAAATTTCTTGAGACCTCATTTTGTCATCTGTACAATGGGGGTAATTTTATCTACCTTATAGAATTGTGCAGCCCTTGGCAGACAGTCCCTATTATTTTTATTAATCCATTTTTTGGGGGGATATTCAAGGCATACATTGTTCCAAGTTTTAAAAATATATTTTCCCAGCATTACTAAAGACATTTACTTTTTTTTCCCTATAAATAAGAAAAAGTAGCTCTGTCAATGTTTTCCATTGTGTGTTCTGCAGAGATATTAATTCCTCATGATGCTACTAGTTACCCAGCAAAAACAGTTTTAGTGGTCAAATGTTTTGAGAAGTGTTGAAATAAACATAGTTAAGTGGGTTTTGTTACTAAAAGAGCTATCAGTGTCATTAATATATGCATGTGCATTATGAGTTTTCACAGGAAACATATAATGTGTGACAGTACTCAAGGATTTTGGATCAATATTTACTTTTTTTTGGCACAAGACAAACGACCAGTGTTGCATAGAAATCCTTGGTAAATAATCCTCCTGGTCAGAGACACCTTTAACACAGATAAACAAGAATATTAAAAGACCTTATAAATGGTAGCATGCTGTGGCTCTCTTAACATTGAGAATCCATGATACGAATCATTAATTTCATCATTCATTTATTCACATGTTTATTCTTTCACATATTTTCTTTGCACATGCCTTGAGTGGTGTGCTGAAGCTGGCTTGTATTTCCTCACAACAGACTACTGTTAAACTTTCAGGAATTTCGTGAGCCACTTGACGTCATGTTGATAGCTTGAAAACGATCATGGTGGGAGTATTTACACCACAGAAATTGGCAAACACTGCAAATCAAGGTTTCCTTTTTTGGAGAGCCAGTTGTTGAACATTTACCAGCACACAACTGAAAGAGAATTGAGACAGCACAATATTAAGGTGAATCTGACATGCTTTCTGCACTCCAAGGACTTACTTTCTGCTGAGAAAAAAAAAATTGACCCAAATAAATAAAAAAATACTAGAAAGTAGAGGATGGAAAGGAGGTGAAGATGGAAAAATTACCTATTGCATACCATGTTCACTATTTGGGTAATGGGTACTTAGGTGCCCAATCCACGTCAACATGCATTATCACCTGTGTAACAATCATATGCATGTTCTGTTTAATTTCAGAATCTAAAATGAAATTGTTTAATTTTAAAAATGAAAAAGTGATTATTAATAATTATAACAAATAACATTTATTAAACATTTGCTATGTGTTGGGCATTGTTCTAAGTGCTCCTCATGTTTTGTCTATAGAATCTTAGAAAAAAAAAACTTCAGTGAGGTAGATCACATTATTATCTTGTATATATACCAGAGAAAGAAACTGAGGCACAGGGATGGCAAATAATTTTTTTAAAAAATTATCTTGTTACGTGGCAGAACCAATCCAAAATTCCAACTCAGGGTGTCAGACTCTAGAACTCAGGCCTCAAGCATTATGCTTGATTGCTTCTTCCATGCATTAAGAGATGGTCAAATAAAGCAGTGTGGCAATTCTGATGTGGAAAAAAGAGATAACAAAGAGCTAAGGAAAATGGCAGCCTTCTGCAGAAACTTCATTTGTGCCTGCAATGAGTAAACACAACTCACTTTCTCCACCTGCACTTTTTACACAAGCACAAAAGAGTGAGCTGAGGTGAACCATGTCATTAGGGGACTAAACTCCAATTGTCCTTCTCTCTGGCCTGGAGCCAGATCCCCTGCTTTAGGCCGTGTCATTTTCCTCTGAGGTATGCACAAAGTAGAGGTTATTCGTGTCACATCTGTTCCTGCTTTGTGGGTCCATTGGAAAAAAAAATCACTGACTTTATTTTCCAAGGGAGACCCTTTTAAGAAAGACCGGATACATGGTGGCCAGGAGGGAAACCTGTGTACGTCCTTAAAAGTAAACCTTTCAGCATTAGCATTCATAAAGCATATTTTGGCATATGTGCTCAGACTCTAACGTCTCCCCACCGATCCCTGTTGAGGTTTAGAATTTCAGAAACGTCACAATGCTGCATTCCTTCTCTGCAAAGAAAATCGAACCTGTATGTCTATATTACACAACCATATGCAAAATATTCACAGATAGGATGCGCTTTCCTCTAGTTTTCATGAGAACAGCTTCCAACTTTAAAATAGGCTTGGATTTTTTGGATTCTGGTTTTTTAATGAAGAGGCTTTCTCCTGCTAAGAACCTTTGTTTCAAATGAGTAGTGTTTTCAGTAAGCATTATTTCTAAGATTCTTCCATACTATCTTATATATTCATTCTCTTAAAATACCCATGGTGTACAGCTGGATGTGGTTATAGGCAAATTCTATATCTACAAATAAATTCATATATGAAAGTAAATTGAAAGTAGTAAACAATTCTCTGGGCGTTGTGTACAACTCTTTGAAATGGGACATCCTGGATATATTTTCCTTTTCTCTTATGGTAAATTAGTGGTAATTTGATTATTACATAGACATATAAAAATTGTATAGCCAGGTAAGCAACATCCCTTATGTCAAGCAGCTAAGGAGCCATTTAGCTGCTAAGTTATGGAGTGGAGAATTGGTTAGAGGAAAAGACTCTGAAAGAAGAGATCAAAGAAAAGATGAGGACATAAGACATTCCTCACATAATCACCAAATTAACTAGAAGTGGGGAGAGATCTTCCTTTCAGTCCTTTTGACTATCCTACTTAAGACAGGCTCTTGGCTCTGAATTTATTAAGGAGGATGTAACATTCCTATCCCATTTACCTGTGTAGCTAATTCTCCTTTTATGTACTCATGCCTTGCCTCCCTAAACATATACTAGAAACTCTGTGGACAGGAAATATGCTTTGCAATTATACATGTTCTCCTGTTTAGCCCAATACTTTCTACTCAATAAACATTGATTACACTATTACAGGTAATGCGCTCTCTCTTGCTCTCGCTCTCTCTCTCTCTCTCTCTCTCTCTGAGTCTCATTCTTCTTATCTTACCCTTTGAACAATCTGCTCTGGCCATCCTTGATGATTTGATATGCCGGATACCTCCAAGTTCTCCATCTCCATTTGTTTGTTGAGACAGATCCATTTGTTAGACATATAATACCTGAGCTTCTATTTCCAAATGTCTGACCTTTCTTGTAGGACTCAAGGAAAAACAGTAACTAATCTCAACCTCAACTTTCTTATCTATAAAATGTAATTATTAAATGGAATGTATGCAAAAAGCTTGGAATGGTGCCTGACATGTATTAGGCATTCGCAAAATATAATTTCCTTTGCTTTTCCCTACTTTTCTACCTCCTTTTGCCTGTCCCATGCCAGCTATCTCATTGGCCTTTGTCTTTTGGCATCTCTCATCCTTTCTTCTTACAAGGAAAATAAAATAAATTAATACAAAGCAATTGTAACTTCATTTTTAAAAAGACATGCTTGGTTGGAAAAGAATGATGTTCTGTGATATTGTACCATCTGACTTTGACAGTTGATTAAAATACAAAGCCCTGTCTTCATTTACTTGGCCAGTTCTTAGACATGTTTATGTCCTGCAGCAATTCATTGGAAAACAAACTGATCTCCGTGAAATGGGAAACTGTTTACTTAAAGAAGAGGACAATTGGAAAGAGGGTTATGGAGTACCATTTATTAAGTATTCCTCAGTCAGAGTAACCCTGAAGAGTGTCTGTAGGAGTGTGCTTACTAAACGCTCATTATTGAATACCTTCAAGACTTCAAACCAGTCTGTAGGTGCTGCAGGTGACTTTAAGGTAAAAGACAGCATCTTTGATCCAAAGGGGTCAAACAGGAAAGACAGACATACTAAAGCTGCATGGCAATGCAGTGGGATAAGCGTTTTCTGCTGGGAACACAGAAAGCTCTGGAAATGCAGGGAACAAAACAAGAGACAGAGTAGGTTCCTAGAGGGAGTGATGAGAATATAAATGGAGGAAGTGAAAGCATGTGCAGCATTAGCACTGGACGAATCCTTAGAGGTTTTCTGGCCCAAACCCTGCTAAGCCAGGTAGCTAAAGGCTAGAGAAATATCCAAGCTCACATTCTTTGCAATTTACATATGAGTCTGTTGGATATGGACAGATGTTGCAGGCTGTGTTCTGGGTTCAGATGCTGAAATGAAGTTCAGTATACAAGATGTTTATTAGGGATCAATACCTCTGAAAGGAAGAGGGAGGGTACAGGATTGATAGTGGGAGAAGTCAAAGGCCAGGCAGGCCTGATAAGATTTCAGCCATTCCAGAAGAGAGCTTGTCAGAGTGCCCTGCATTAGGAGAAATAACAGACTTTATACCCTGCTTCATCCAGTCTCTGGATGCAGACTGTCCCGGGGGAATGTGAGCTCAATGAGGCAGTTTTCTGTGGCCAAGGTAGACCCTGAAGTTGCTGACAATTGGAGGCCATCTGTTGACTGTATTCTCCATACCCGGGAACATTCCCTTCCTTAAAAGGGTATCTAGGCAGAATATCTTTGTACCTACCAGAATAGAACTGGATTCAACTAGTATCTACTGAAAACTTACTATGTTCTTGACACTGTGCCAAGAAATTTTATAAGCTTTATCTTATTTGATCTTCCTAACATGAAGAAAGTGTCATTATGCCACCTATTAGTTCACAGGTTCATAGGCCAGTTTCTTCATGGTATGAAATGTCAGCAGCAAAACCACTTTTCAGGTGCAAATTCTGAGCAATCTGAGATCATTTACCAGTGTCAGCTATAGCTGGTATCAGCAACAGGCATTGCAACCCCCACTAGTCTCAAGAGGGAGCTAAAAGAGAATCAGACTGTCCTTTAATTTAAAAAGAATTATCAAATCTAAGTCCAAAGGAACAGTGTCTGGGTCAAGTCCACTTCTTCATCTGAGTGGTTTTCAGTGATTACTGAGCCAACAGACCATTTATATCATGCAAGCATGAGATGCAAACATCTTTCCAAGTTTGGAAAAAGATCCCTGAAATTGACCACTCTTCCACAGAAATCAGGAACCTTGGCTATAATATTCTGGGCAAATGAATATTTGAAAAAGTGAATATTTGAATATTTCTAATGACTGGACACCCATAGCCTCACAGTGTTGCCCCTCCTGATTGAATTTCTGCCATTCTCTAGAGTCACAAAGAATAAAACCAACTTCTCTTCTCTCTCTCTCTCTCACTTTTTAATTTTTTTTTAATGAGAGCCACCTTTATGCAAACTTCTCTTCCTTCACCTGAATTGCTAAACTTGGTTCTGGCACTTACTCCGAACTTTCTTCAATCACCCAATCTATGTAAGGTTTTCTCCCTCATTCACATGGTGGATATAATAATATCCACCTAATAAGATTGTGAGGCTTAAACAAAACGTGCCATTTACGTGGTAAACACTCAATAAACAGTAGCCATTATGATCAATGACATTAGTGTTCCTTTTATACTCATGGCAATCCCGATGATCAATAAATTGGAGAGCACAGTACATTTTTTTGACTTTTATTATTATTATTATTAAACTTTAAGTTCTAGGGTACATGTGCACAAGGTGCAGGTTTTTTACGTATGTATACCTGTGCCATGTTGGTGTGCTGCACCCATCAACTCGTCAGCACCCATCAACTTGTCATTTCCATCAGGTATAACTCCCAATGCCATCGCTTCCCCCTCCCCCCTCCCCATAATAGGCCTCAGTGTGTGATGTTCCCCTTCCCAAGTCCAAGTGATCTCATTGTTCAATTCCCACCTATGAGTGAGAACGTGCAGTGTTTGGTTTTCTGTTCTTGCGATAGGTTGCTGAGAATGATGGTTTCCAGCTGCATCCATGTCCCTACAAAGGACACAAACTCATCCTTTTTTATGGCTGCATAGTATTCCATGGTGTATATGTGCCACATTTTCTTAATCCAGTCTGTCACTAATGGACATTTGGGTTGATTCCAAGTCTTTGCTATTGTGAATAGTGCTGCAATAAACATATGTGTGCATGTGTCTTTATAGCAGCATGATTTATAATCCTTTGGGTATATACCCAGTAATGGGATGGCTGGGTCATATGGTACTTCTAGTTCTAGATCCTTGAGGAATCACCATACTGTTTTCCACAATGGTTGAACTAGTTTACAGTCCCACCAACAGTGTAAAAGTGTTCCTATTTCTCCACATCCTCTCCAGCACCTGTTGTTTCCTGATTTTTTAATAATTGCCATTCTAACTGGTGTGAGATGGTATCTCATTGTGGTTTTGATTTGCATTTCTCTGATGGTCAGTGATGATGAGCATTTTTTCATGTGTCTGTTGGCTGTATGCATGTCTTCTTTTGAGAAATATCTGTTCATATCCGTTGCCCATTTTTGATGGGGTTGTTTGTTTTTTTCTTGTAAATTTGTTTGAGTTCTTTGTAGGTTCTGGATATTAGCCCTTTGTCAGATGAGTAGATGGCAAAAATTTTCTCCCATTCTGTAGGTTGCCTGTTCACTCTGATGGTAGTTTCTTTTGCTGTGCAGAAGCTCTTTAGTTTAATTAGATCCCATTTGTCAATTTTGGCTTTTGTTGCCGTTGCTTTTGGTGTTTTAGACATGAAGTCCTTGCCCATGCCTATGTCCTGAATGGTATTACCTAGGTTTTCTTCTAGGGTTTTTATGGTATTAGGTCTAACATTTAAGTCCCTAATCCATCTTGAATTAATTTTCGTATAAGGAGTAAGGAAAGGATCCAGTTTCAGCTTTCTACTTATGGCTAGCCAATTTTCCCAGCACCATTTATTAAATAGGGAATCCTTTCCCCATTTCTTGTTTTTCTCAGGTTTGTCAAAGATCAGACGGCTGTAGATGTGTGGTATTATTTCTGAGGACTCTGTTCTGTTCCATTGGTCTATATCTCTGTTTTGGTACCAGTACCATGCTGTTTTGGTTACTGTAGCCTTGTAGTATAGTTCGAGGTCAGGTAGCATGATGCCTCCAGCTTTATTCTTTTGACTTAGGATTGTCTTGGCAATGTGGGCTCTTTTTTGCTTCCATATGAACTTTAAGGCAGTTTTTTTCCAATTCTGTGAAGAAAGTGATTGATAGCTTGATGGGGATGGCGTTGAATCTACAAATTACCTTGGGCAGTATGGCCATTTTCACAATATTGATTTTTCCTATCCATGAGCATGGTATGTTCTTCCATTTGTTTATGTCCTCTTTTATTTCACTGAGCAGTGGTTTGTAGTTCTCTTTGAAGAGGTCCTTTACATCCCTTGTAAGTTGAATTCCTAGGTATTTTATTCTCTTTGAAGCAATTGTGAAAGGAAGTTTATTCCTGATTTGGCTCTCTTTGTCTGTTAGTGGTGTATAAGAATGCTTGCGATTTTTGCACATTAATTTTGTATCCTGAGACTGTTGAACTTGCTTATCAGCTTAAGGAGATTTTGGGCTGAGATGATGGGGTTTTCTAAATATACAATCATATCATCTGCAAACAGGGACAATTTGACTTCTTCTTTTCCTAACTGAATACCCCTTCTTTCTTTCTCTTGCCTGATTTCCCTAGCCAGAACTTCCAACACTATGTTGAATAGGACTGGTGAGAGAGGGCATCCCTGTCTTGTGCTAGTTTTCATAAGGAATGCTTCCAGTTTTTACCCATTCAGTATGATATTGGCTGTGGATTTATCATAAATAGCTCTTATTATTTTGAGATACGTTCCACCAATTCCAAATTTATTGAGAGTTTTTAGCATGAAGGGCTGTTGAATTTTGTCAAAGGCCTCTTCTGCATCTATTGAGATAATCACGTGGTTTTTGTCTTTGGTTCTGTTTATATGCTGGATTACATTTATTGATTTGCATATGTTGAACCAGCCTTGCATCCCAGGGATGAAGCCCACTTGATCATGGTGAATAAGCTTTTTGATGTGCTGCTGGATTTGGTTTGCCAGTATTTTATTGAGGATTTTCGCATTGATGTTCATCAGGGATATTGGTCTAAAATTCTCTTTTTTTGTTGTGTCTCTGCCAGGCTTTGGTATCAGGATGATGTCGGCCTCATAAAATGAGTTAGGGAGGATTCCCTCTTTTTCTTTTGATTGGAATAGTTTCAGAAAGAATGGTACCAGCTCCTCCTCGTACCTCTGGTAGAATTCAGCTGTGAATCCGTCTGGTCCTGGACTTTTTTTGGTTGGTAGGCTATTAATTATTGCCTCAATTTCAGAGCCTGCTATTGGTCTATTCAGGGATTCAGCTTCTTCCTGGTTTAGTCTTGGGAGAGTGTAAGTGTCCAGGAAATTATCCATTTCTCCTAGATTTTCTAGTTTATTGTGTAGAGGTGTTTATAGTATTCTCTGATGTTAGTTTATATTTCTGTGGGGTTGGTGGTGATATCCCCTTTATCATTTTTTATTGCATCTATTTGATTCTTCTCTCTTTTCTTCTTTATTAGTCTTGCTAGTGGTCTATCAATTTTGTTCATCTTTTAAAAAAACCAGCTCCTGGCCGGGCGCGGTGGCTCAAGCCTGTAATCCCAGCACTTTGGGAGGCCGAGACGGGCGGATCACGAGGTCAGGAGATCGAGACCATCCTGGCTGACACTGTGAAACCCCGTCTCTACTAAAAACTACAAAAAACTAGCCGGGCGAGGTGGCGGCGCCTGTAGTCCCAGCTACTCGGGAGGCTGAGGCAGGAGAATGGTGTGAACCCGGGAGGCGGAGCTTGCAGTGAGCTGAGATCCGGCCACTGCACTCCAGCCTGGGTGGCAGAGCGAGACTCCGTCTCAAAAAAAAAAAAAAAAAAAAAAAAAAAAAAAAAACAGCTCCTGGATTCATTGACTTTTTGGAGGGTTTTTTGTGTCTCTGTCTCCTTCAGTTCTGCTCTGATCTTAGTTATTTCTTGCCTTCTGCTAGCTTTTGAATGTGTTTGCTCTTGCTTCTCTAGTTCTTTTAATTGTGATGTTAGAGTGTCAATTTTAGATCTTTCCAGCTTTCTCTTGTGGGCATTTAGTGCTATAAATTTCCCTCTACACACTGCTTTAAATGTGTCCCAGAGATTCTGGTATGTTGTATCTTTGTTCTCATTGGTTTCAAAGAACATCTTTATTTCTGCCTTCATTTTGTTATGTACCCAGTAGTCATTCAGGAACAGGTTGTTCAGTTTCCATGTAGTTGAGCGGTTTTGATTGAGTTTCTTAGTCCTGAGTTCTAGTTTGATTGCACTGTGGTCTGAGAGACAGTTTGTTATAATTTCTGTTCTTTTAAATTTGCTGAGGAGTGCTTCACTTCCAATTATGTGGTCAATTTTGGAATAAGTGTGATGTGGTGCTGAGAAGAACGTATATTTTGTTGATTTGGGGTGGAGAATTCTGTAGAAGTCTATTAGGTCCGCTTGGTGCAGAGTTGAGTTCAATTTCTGGATATCCTTGTTAACTTTCTGTCTCGTTGATCTGTCTAATGTTGACAGTGGGGTGTTGAAGTCTCCCATTATTATTGTATGGGAGTCTAAGTCTCTTTATAAGTCTCTAATGACTTGCTTTATGAATCTGGGTGCTCCTGTATTGGTCTAAGTCTCTTTATAAGTCTCTAATGACTTGCTTTATGAATCTGGGTGCTCCTGTATTGGTGCATATATATTTAGGATAGTTAGCTCTTCCTGTTGAATCGATCCCTTTACCATTATATAATGGCCTTCTTTGTCTCTTTTGATCTTTGATGGTTTAAAGTCTATTTTATCAGAGACTAGGATTACAACCCCTGCTTTCTTTTGTTCTCCATTTGCTTGGTAGATCTTCCTGCATCCGTTTATTTTGAGACTATGTGTGTCTCTGCATGTGAGATGGGTCTCCTGAATACAGCAAACTGATGGGTCTTGACTCTTTATCCAATTTGCCAGTCTGTGTCTTTTAATTGGACCATTTAGTCCATTTACATGTAAGGTTAATATTGTTATGTGTGAACTTGATCCTGTCATTGTGATATTAGCTGGTTATTTTGCTCGTTAGTTGATGCAGTTTCTTCCTAGCCTCAATGGTCTTTACATTTTGACATGTTTTTGCAATGACTGGTACTGGTTGTTCCTTTCTATGTTTAATGCTTCCTTCAGGGTCTCTTGTAGGGCAGGTCTGGTGGTGACAAAATCTCTAAGCATTTGCTTATCTGTAAAGGATTTTATTTCTCCTTCTCTTATGAAACTTAGTTTGGCTGGATATGAAATTCTGGGTTGAAAATTCTTTTCTTTAAGAATGTTGAATATTGGTCCCCACTCTCTTCTGGCTTGGAGAGTTTCTGCCGAGAGATCTGCTGTTAGTCTGATGGGCTTCCCTTTGTGGGTAACTCGACCTTTCTCTCTGGCTGCCCTTAACATTTTTTCCTTCATTTCAACTTTGGTGAATCTGATAATTATGTGTCTTGGAGTTGCTCTTCTCGAGGAGTATCTTTGTGGTGTTCTCTCTATTTCCTGAATTTGAATGTTGGCCTGCCTTACTAGGTTGGGGAAGTTCTCCTGGATGATATCCTGAAGAGTGTTTTCCAACTTGGTTCCATTTTCCCCCTCACTTTCAGGCACCCCAATCAGACGTAGATTTGGTCTTTTTACATAATCCCATACTTCTTGAAGGCTTTGTCCATTTCTTTTTCTTCTTTTTTCTTTGGGTTTCTCTTCTCGCTTCATTTCATTCATTTGATCCTCAATCGCTGGTACTCTTTCTTCTGGTTGATCGAGTCAGTTAGTGAAGCTTGTGCATTTGTCACATATTTCTCGTGTCATGGTTTTTATCTCTGTCAGTTCATTTATGGCCTTCTCTGCATTGATTATTCTAGTTAGCTATTCTTCCATTCTTTTTTCAAGATTTTTAGTTTCTTTACGCTGGGTACGTAATTCCTCCTTTAGCTCTAAGAAGTTTGATGGACTGAAGCCTTCTTCTCTCATCTCGTCAAAGTCATTCTCTGTCCAGCTTTGATCCGTTGCTGGTGATGAGCTGCGTTCCTTTGGAGGGGGAGATGCACTCTTATTTTTTGAATTTTCAGCTTTTCTGACCTGCTCTTTCCCCATCTTTGTGGTTTTATCTGCCTTTGGTCTTTGATGATGGTGATGTACTGATGGGGTTTTGGTGTGGGTGTCCTTTCTGTTTCTTAATTTTCCTTCTAACAGCCGGGACCCTCACCTGTAGGTCTGTTGGAGATTGCTTGAAGTCCACTCCAGACCCTGTTTGCCTGGGTATCAGCAGTAGAGGCTGCAGAAGATAGAACAAGTGTTCCTGTCTGATTCTTGCTCTGGAAGCTTTGTCTCAGCGGTGTACCCCACCGTGTGAGGTGTGGGATGTCGGTCTGCACCTAGTGGGGGATGTCCCCCAGTTAGGCTACTCAGGGGTCAGGGACCCGCTTGAGCAGGCAGTCTGTCTGCTCTCAGATATCTACCTCCATGTTGGGAGATCCACTGCTCTCTTCAAAGCTGTCAGACAGGGTCATTTGCATCTGAAGAGGTTTCTGCTGCTTTTTGTTTAGCTATGCCCTGTCTCCAGAGGTGGAGTCTACGGAGACAGGCAGGCCTCCTTGAGCTGCTGTGGGCTCCACCCAGTTCGAGCTTCCCGGCAGCTTTGTTTACCTACCTAAGCCTCAGCAATGGCAGGTGCCCCTCCCCCAGCCTCGCTGCTGCCTTGCAGTTAGATCTCAGACTGCTGTGCTAGCAATGAGGGAGGCTCCATGGGCATGGGACCCTCCCAGCCAGTTGTGGGATATAATCTCCTGGTGTGCCCCTTTGCTAAGACCTTTGGTAAAATGCAGTATTAGGGTGAGAGTTACCCGATTTTCCAGGTGTTGTGTGTCTCAGTTCCCCTGGCTAGGAAAAGGATTCCCTTCCCCCTTGTGCTTCCCAGGTGAGGTAATTCCTCCCCCTGCTTCAGCTCTCGCTGGTCAGGCTGCACCAGCTGACCACCACTGATTGTCTGGCACTCCCCAGTGAGAGGAACCCACTACCTCAGTTGAAAATGCAGAAATCACCCGTCTTCTGTGTCACTCATGCTGGGAGCTAGAGACTGGGGCTGTACCTATTCAGCCATCTTGCTCCGGGTCAAGAACAGTACATTTCTTCATATGAATATGATACTTCCATTACAAAGATCGTCAATATATGTAAGTTACTTTTGCTTATGGTTTTTTTCTCCTAAATGTAATGTGCTTTGCATCTAGCTATGATGCTGTAGTCTTTGTGTGCATCTGAATGCTTGTGGGGTACATGAATCTTTTATATTCTATTCCTCGTTATTTGACATATTTAAATATATTGGACAATTTGCATTCACTATGAGGCTTGAAGTGACAGTCTCATACAGAAATCACACAGGTTTGTGGGTCATAGTCAGTCCTTGAATTCAGTTTTCTAAGTAGTGCACTTTCTTACATGACAGAGGTACTTCACAGTGTATGGGTTATCGCCTGCTTGAAAATCTGGTAGATTATCTCCCTGAAGGGAGGGAGACTTCAAATACACACACACACACACACACACACACACACACACACACACACACACAGACACAATTTTCTTTAATTATAGGAGTAATTAACTGAGAACTCCTTGCTTAAAAATACTGTGGTTAGTAGTCTTAGTAATTCCTGAATCAGGGTGGAAGGGATCCATTTTTGTGATCTGTCTTCTGGGCAGAGACAGAATAGAAAGAAAAAAAGACTAAATGGGTAGTGGATTCATCATAAGGGAGTTAGCGAAACTTGTAAGAAATTTCACATCTCTTCCATATTAGGAGAGGCTAATATTCTTAGAATAACGAATGAAATCATGGGTGCTCAGAACAGAGCACCTAATTTTAAAGCTAATGCATGTTCTATTAGCTGCATATGTCAGAACACTCTGATTCATAACTCCACAAGGCCCAGAGCTCTCTGTCCCAAGGGAGAGCAGAAATAGAAAAGAAAAAAAACACACACACACAATGTTTTGTTATGTCTTTGGCCGGTCCTAGACACATGGAAAAGTTTGTTTGCTTCATTTGACTTGCAGTCTTTTAGCCAGCCCATTATCTACACACAAGCCTTCTATTATAACACGAATCCAGGGCATCATTTTTTTCCTCTTTTAATAACTAATATGAGAACCTCTCTATTTAATTAATTAACTAATTTATTTATTTATTTTTAGAGGTAGATAGTCACCATACTGGGCCCATGTAAGCTCTATTTGGAAAGTCTGGCTGGACTTACATGTAAACCTAGAGCTTCATAAATTCTTTTATTTATTTATTTTTTCTTTGAGACAGAGTCTCGCTCTGTCTCCCAGGCTGGAGAGCAGTGATGTGATCTTGGCTCACTGCAACTTCCGCCTCCTGGGTTCAAGCGATTCTCCTGCCTCAGCCTCCCAAGTAGCTGGTACTACAGGTGCCTACCACCAGGCCTGGCTAATGTTTTGTATTTTCAGTAGAGATGGGGTTTCACAGTGTCATCCAGGATGTTCTTGATCTCCTGACCTCGTGATCCATCCAACTCAGCCTCCCAAAGTGCTGGGATTACAGGTGTGAGCCACTGAATCTTTTTTTTAAATGGTTTTTGTCATGATTTCTTTTTATTATTTTACTTTAAGTTTCAGTATACATGTGCAGAATGTGTGGGTTTGTTACATAGGTATACATGCGCAGAATGTGTGGGTTTGTTACATAGGTATACATGCGCAAAATGTGTGGGTTTGTTACATAGGTATACATGTGCCACAGCGGTTTGCTGTACCTATCAACCCATCATCTAGGTTTTAAGCCTAGCATGCATTAGATATTTGTCTTAATGCTCTCCCTCCCCTTGCTTCCTACCCCCTGACAGGCCCTGGTGTGTATTGTTCCCCTCCCTGTGTCCATGTGGAGAACCTCTCAATTTTAATTATCACTTTATCTTTCTGTGTCCAGATTTCCTTACTTTGTTTATATCCTCCACACAAGTATTTCCCCAACTTAGGTATTCAGACACAGGGTTGCACTTGATGCATTAAATCACCTGCAGAGTTGGCTAAAAGTACTGATTCCTGGGTCACACCGTAAAAAACCCAGGGTAAATATAGTCTGACATTGAGCATAGGTATCAGCCATTATATATAGATGTTCATTTATTCAGTGGCTCAGTTATATTTGGGAATTTTCTCTATGATATTAGCAGTTGGACCTCTACAATTCTCTAGCAAGAATATACTGTGTTAGTTCCGTGGTGCCTCTTGGACACCGTGAAAACCTTAACACAAACATCTAGCTTTTCATGAGCTTTCACTAGATATTGTTTCACAGCGGTATTTTTAAACTTTATTTTAAGCTCAGGGTTACAGGTGCAGGCTTGTTACATAGGTAAACTTGTGTCATGGGGTTTTGTTGTACAGAGTATTTCTTCACCCAGATACTAAGCTTAGTACCCATTAGTTATTTTTCCTGATCCTCTCCCTCCTCCCAGCCTCCACCCTCCAAAAGGCCCCAGTATGTGTTGTTCCTCTCTATGTGTCCTTGTGTTCTCATTGTTTAGCTTCCACTAGTAAGTGAGAACATGCAGTATTCTGTTCCTGTGTGAGTTTGCTAAGAATAATGAATGACAATATTTTTAATCTCTTAAATATTTTGCTGAGAATTTACAAGTTCTGAAGAAGAGTAATATAGTATAGCAACAGAATTGAATGTGTCTCCTGTTGCAGGTACCTCCTCCTTATCTGAAGCACCATCTGGGTTACTCTTAATACTTGAGGGTAACTCTTTTTCCAAACAGTTTGAATTTTTACACTGGCCTTCCTCTCACCTTAATTATGCAAGATAGACTCTTTCTTCTCTGTAATACTTGGCCAGAAACCCAAGACTGACTTCCAGTATAAAGTGCATTTAAAAAAAAATAAGCAAACATACTCTTTGCACCAGTCATAACTTTAGGAGCTCTCTTACCTGAAAAAAAAAAAAAAAAAAAAAAAACCCATCCATTTTTTAAGTATCAGTTAAAATGCTGCTTATTCCATGAAGTTACCCCTGAAATCAATATCTTCTCCTCTGAACTTTTTCATTTTATCCACACCTCACTTACCACAACAAGCCTATCCTACCTCATATTAATGGGCTCACAGTTCCACATGGCTGAGGAAGCTTCACAATTATAGTGAAAGGGAAAGGAAGAGGAAAGGAACTTCTTATACGGTGGCGGGCAAGAGAGCATGTGCAGAGGAACTGCCCCTTATGAAACCATCAGATCTCATAAGACTTACTCACTACCATGAGAATAGCACAGAAAAAAACTCACCCCTGTGATTCAATTACCTTCCACTGGGTCCCTCCCATAACATGTGGGGATTATGGGAGCTCCAATTCAAGATGAGATTTGGGTGGGGACACAGCCAAATCATATCATTCTGCCTCTGGCCCTTCCAAATCTCATTTCAAAACCAATCATGCCTTCCCAACAGTCCCCCAGTCTTAACTTATTTCAGCATTAACTTAAAAGTCCACATTCTGAAGTTTAATCTGAGACAAGGCAAGTCCCTTCCACCTATGAGCCTGTAAAATCAAAAGCAAGTTAGTTGCTTCCTAGATACAATGGGGGTACTGGCATTGGGTAAATACACCCATTTTAAATGGAAGAAATTGGCCAAAACAAAGGGCCCTCAGGCACCATGCAAGTCCAAAATCCTGTGGTGCAGTAAAATCTTAAACCTCCAAAATGATCTCCTTTGATTCTATATCTCACATCCAGGTCATGATGATACAAGAGGTGGGTCCCTATGGTCTTGCACAGTTCTTCCCCTGTGGCTTTGCGGGGTACAACTCCCATGCTGGCCGCATTCATAGACTGGCATTGAGCGTCTGTGGCTTTTTCAGGAGCAAGCTGTCAATGGATCCACATTCTGGGGTCTTGAGGATGTTGACCCTCTTCTTATAGCTCCACGAGGCAGTGCCCCAGTGGGGACTCTGTGTGGTGCCTCCCACCCCACATTTTCTTTCCTCATTGTCTTAGCAGAGGTTCTCCATGAGGGCGTCACCCCTGCGGCACACCTGTGCCTGAACATCCTAGGCATTTTCATACATCCTCTGAAATCTAGGCAGAGGTTCCCAAACCTCAGTTCTTGACTTCTGTGTACCCACAGGCTCAACATCATGTGGAAGCTGCCAAGGCTTGGGGCTTGCACCCTGTGAAGCCATGGCCCAAGCTGTACCTTGCCCTCTTTTAGCCATGGCTGAAGCAGCCGGGATGCAGGACACCAAATACTGAGGCTGCACACAACAGGGGGGCCCTGGACCCAGACCAGGAAACCATTTTTCCCTCCTAGGCCTCCAAGACTGAGATGGGAGGGGCTGCTACAAAGGTCTCTGACTTGGCCTGGAGGCATTTTCCCCATTGTCTTCGCAATTAGCATTTGGTTTGTTGTTACTTATGCAAATTTCTGCTGCAGTCTTGAATTTCTCTCCAGAAAATGGGTTTTTCTTTTCTACTGCATCCTTGGGCTGCAAATTTTCCAAATTTTTATGCTCTGCTTCCTCTTGAACACTTTGTCACTTAGAAATTTCTTTCTCCAGATACCCTAAATCATCTCTCTCAAGTTCAAAGTTCTACAGATCTCTAGGGCAGGGGAAAAATGCCACCAGTCTCTTTGCCTAGGAAGAGGGACCTTACTTGAGTTCCCATAAGTTCCTCATCTCCATGTGAGACTGTCTCAACCTGGACTTTATTGTCCATATCACTGTTAGCATTTTGCTCAAAGCCATGCAACAAGTTTCTAGGAAGTTCCAAGCTTTCCCACATCTTCCTGTCTTCTGAGCCCTCCAATTCTATGGACAGTTTCAAACTCTCATATGTTTTCCTGTCTTCTGAGCCCTTGAAGTTGTTAAAACCTCTGCATGTTACCAAGTTCCAAAGTCGCTTCCACATTTTCAGGTGTCTTTACAGCAGCGCCCCACTCCAAATACCAGTTTTCTGTATTAGTTCATTCTCATGCTGCTATAAGGACATACCTGAGACTTGGTAATTTATTTAAAAAAAAGGGGGGGTTTAATGGTCTCACAGTTCCGTGTGGCTGGGAAGGCCTCACAATCATGGCAGAAGGTGAAGGAGAAGCAAAGGCATGTCTTACACGGTGGCAGGCAAAAGAGCACGTGCAAGAGAAATGCCTTTTCTAAAACCATCAGCTCTCATGAGACTTATTCACTATCGTGAGAACAGCACAGGAAAAACCCGCCCCCATTATTCAATTACCTCCTACCAGGTCCCTCCCATGACATGTGGGGATTACGAGAGCTACAATTCAAGATGAGAGTTGGGTGGGGACACAGCCAAACCATATCACATCTTAAAACTTCCAATCTAGTTTGGGGAAGGCCAACATAAATATTAACTGCTCCAACATGAGGTAACTGACTAGTGTAAGAATTAACTATCTATGGGTATATAGTGAAAAAAGAAAACCTTTGCTATTTAAAACCAAAATTGCCTTCTCAAGAGAATAGGACTTGCTAAAGGAGAGGTATTTTAGTTGTCCAGAGCATCTTATTCTTACATAGTTATGCTATATAAGAAGGCATGGAACTCAGAGCCGGCATAAGTCTTTTGAAGACCCAATTTGCTCAATCCTCCCAGTAGTCAATGCTCTTTTCTAGAGCTCATTACTTCACAATTCCCTTCTTTTAGAATTCCTGGACCTGATTTTTATTTTTTTTTCTTTAGGTATTTGACTGTCATAATGAAGCAAGAAGAGCAAAGTGTAAGCACTAATTCAGGCCTTAAACAAAACAGTAACATTTGATGTGTTTGCCTGAATTGTTCTTTACCTTAAGGATTTTCCAAGTCTCTTAACAAAGTCTCTTACCAGGCAAGGGTTTTCCTTCATACATGCTATTTGTCCTCCTTGATGGAGGTGGGGTTTATGATGCATTGTCTGTTATGATCTCTCAATAAAAGCCTCTTCCTCATATGCCGGGTTTTAGTCACAGCTGAAAGCACTATGGAAATTGTTTTTTTCTTTCTTCCATTATCATATATCTTTTCCTTTACTGCCCTAAAAAGGTGCTAACATGACTCTTAGCAATGAAGGGCAGTTTTTCTTATCTGGGCCTAGGTTGCAGCATGCTAATGTAAGAGATTAGGAGGATGCTAAATTATCCCATTTCTTTAAAAAATGACACATAAAAGGTATTTCACATGGTAGCACCAACCAAATCATATCTGACCCACCCCACTAGTGACATTTATGGAGAAACAGGGCTATTGTTGGCTGCTTGCAGAGAGGAAAATGTCTTTGTCATATAATTGATATTCTCAAATCCTGTAAACATCATGCCCTCTAGAGAGCTATATTTTAGAGTCCGTGAGGTCATGATTTGTTCAGAAATTTTGGGGAGTTGGCAAGCAGATTTGGAGTGCTGAATATGTAGCCCTTGGGTACCAATATTCAGGACTAGATATTTGATTATCTGTGTCTTTGTGAATGCAATTTCAAATGCCAAGATTTGAATCAGATATATTAGAAAGGTAGTTTCAACTCCTGAAATAACAGAACAGTGATTCTCAGTCTCTAGTGTGCATAAGAATGCATCAGAATCACCCAGAGAGCATATTGAAACAGATTCCTGGACTCCTACCTTCAAGAATTTGATTCAGTGAGTTTGTGGTGGGGCCCAAAAATCTGTAATTCAAGGAAGCCTCCAGGTAATACAGATATGTTGAATCATGTACACAAATGATGATATAGAGTATTTATGTTAGGAGGCAAAATGTAAGATACCCCCTCTTTCTGATGCACATTGTGTATATTTATAGTTTTCATTAGAGATTGAATGTTTTCGCAGGGGTTACCTTCTTTCGGTTGCTCAAATTGTCAAACATAATGAAGCCGTTATGATTTTGCACCTGATGTTTAATCTGTCTGAATCCTCTTTCATTATCTGTTGGTGTGGCTCATTTTTTAAGCCTCAGTTTAAAGGACATTTCCTGTGAAAATTTTTCTCAGTTGTTTGTTGAGTCCCTTTCATTGTGTTCCCTGAACATTCTGGACTTTCCGTATTACTCATTATCTTTTCATATTGTTCATCATATGTCTTACTACTTAGATGGAATCTTCATGAAATTCTAAACTTTCTCTAGCAAGCTCACTATTATATCTCCAAAATCAAGCAACAGAATTAGCACAAGGTAATTGTACCATAACTATTTATTAATTGCACAAAAGACTCAAAACTCTAAGAAACAGAACAGAGTCACACAGCCCTTCAGAAATCATCTAGTTAAATGATCCATTGTAATAGTGGGGACTTAGTACCCAGAAAGAAAAATAAGACTGGTTTAGTATATTCCAACTAGTGCATACTCCCTTCTTATTTCTTTTCCCTAGCCCCAAATTTATGAAATTTGACCATCGTCAAAAAGAAGACAAGAATTTGATGCACAAATAGAAACTTATTTAAATATAGTGTCTGTAGTCTCCAGACTTCTTCATTGAAAGAGAGTATGAAGTTAGGGCATGTTTCTATCACTGCATGAAACTGGCTAGCTCATTGCTCCTTCCTATATAGTTGCAAGACCTCAGCATGCCTCCCTCCTCAAAAATCTTCATGCAGTTTCTGGGTATCATAGGTTGAGTTTCCCCTAAAAGCAGACTTTAACTAGGGATTTGCATGGAGGTATTTATTGGGTAGTGTTTTCAAAGAACAGCTGTAAAAGCGTGAGGTAAGCAACATGAACAGAAAGAGAAGTAAAAAGGCAACTTTGTAAGGTATGAAGAACTGGAACTCCATTCTCTGGAAGTGGCCAGAAATTGATACAATCACCTCTCTTGATTGTGCATTCTATTTTTTCTTGCTTAAGCAAATGATCACAACATAGGCTCAAATAAAGCCAGCTAGAAAGATTCTGGGAATGAAGATGCCAGGGCTAAACAAGCCATATTGAATAACATGGATTGAGCAATATGTTATAGGCCCTACATTCTTTCTCATTTATTTCTCACCACAGTTTTTTGAGGTTGATTTTACAATGGATAAGAGACTGATACTTATTATGAGACCATCTCAACCTGGACTTTATTGTCCATATCACTGTGTTAGGTAAGAAAGAGTCACAAAGGCCATGCATTTTTCAAAAAGTTCATACATTTACCAAATGAAGTAGCTACAAAGTGAACCTAGATTTGTTTAATTGCATAAAAGCTCATGGTTTTAACTGGAATCCATTGCCAGAATGATGAGAAAAAGTAAAATCAAATTAGACAAGAAGTAGTAAAAGAACCTGGGAATGTTTAACATGGAGAAGTTGAAGCTTATGACAGACAGAGAGAAATAATCAGCATTTTCAATCCTTGAAGGGCTATCATCTGTATAGAGAGAAGATTAGTATGGAAGAGGACCAGGATTGTAGCAAGGCAAGTGGTGCTGAATATTAGGATTGGCATTTTGATGATTGGAATTGTTGAAAAATATACTGGGGATAGCCATGGGAACAATGATTACATAATTATTGAACCCTGGTTTCTTGTTTTCAGACATAATGGTGAACATATCACAATCATGTGCTCAGAGAATGTACAGTTTGATAGGGGAAATAGAGTCCCATTATTGTAAAGCATCAAGCTGGACATTTCTGTGGTGACCCTCTTGATTGTGAAACCAAATATCCAGTTGGAATGGTCAACCTTAACACTTACAAACTACATTTTGCAAAATCCAAGTGTTTCCTAGTATGTCAATAGGTGGCCAGAAGGAAAATCATTCTGCAGTTAAGTGAGTTTGGGAAACAAAGTCAAACGAGCAACTTTGTGAGATTTATCAGAGCTTTGAAAACATGCATTGTGGCTTTCTAATAAACTTGTATAGTAGCCACTGATTCACAAACTTAACTGACCACGAAATCCCTTTTCCATGGACACTTATTAACAGGGAATTAGGGGAAGTCTAGTGAGGTCATAATCTCAATTTCACTATTATTCTGAAATTCTCTAATTCCTCAAGCACAAAATGAGTTAAGGAACTTAAACTGTAGTACTAATCTTGGAAACAAATTCACTGGCCCTTCTTAAACAATTTCCTTCTACTTTCTGAGCCTCAGTTTAGTGTCACTGGCTGAAAAAAAAATATTGCTGAAATTCTCTATCTCCAGTATGTTGTGGTTTTATGGAGGCTTCAGGGCACCAAAGATGACTTTCACCTACTTGACAGTTCTCCTGGGCCTGCCTTCTTCTAATACTAGCAAGTGTCCAACCTGGTGGCTTTGAGCAGGAGCGAATTGTTTCTGGTTCCTGTTCTGCTGGATCGCAGCTTGAAGACAGGAAGCCAAAAAGACCTCCCATTCTGGAGGTTTCCAAATTGAACTGGTTTTGCAGACCTCAGCAATTCAGAATGTTTGAAGATACTGCAGAGATGTGCAGTTCTGCGGTTGACCCCTCTCAAATAGTACATAATTCTGAAAAAACTTGGAGCTCCTCCATAAAGCCATATTTCAGTTGCACATTTTAGGCATGTGATTTCAGCCAAAAGCCATAATATAGCACTGCTGAGAATTTTTTCTTCCAAAATTATGCATTTGGACAAAATGTAGGAACCTAAAATTACAGGAATTGAATGTACCTTCTATGTTAACCAAAGTGCTATGGATGAAATAATAAATCATAGAAATGTAGAGTGTGATGCCTTCCTAGGGATTTGCCAGTTCAAAGTTTCATATAAGACTGCAGTCTTTCTTATATACCTGTGAAGTCATTACTTTCCTCCTTGACCACACTTTTGAATAGTTTGTTATTTATTTTTTATTTTTATTTGATGTTTTTAAACTTTTAATCAACTTTTATTTTAAGTTCCAGGGTACATGTGCAGGATGTGCAGATTTGTTGCACAGGTAAATGTGTGCCATGGTAGTCTGATGCGTAGGTCAACCCATCACCCAAGTGTTAAGCCCAGCACCCATTAGCCATTCTTTCTGATGCTCTCCACAACCCGGCCCCCTCAAGAGGCCCCAGTGTGTATTGTTCCCCCACAATGCGTCCAAGTGTTCTCATCATTCAGCTCTCACTTATAAGTGAGAACATACGGTGTTTGGTTTTCTGTTCCTGCATTAGTTTGCTGAGGATGACAGCTTCCAGCTCCATTCATGTCCCTGCAAAGGACATGATCTCATTCCTTTTTTATGGCTGTATAGTATTCCACGATGATATATATATGTACCATATTTTCTTTATCCAGTCTACTGTTGATGGGCATGTGGAATAGCATGTTATTTCTGAGGCAGACCAATCTGATATCATGCAACTCTTTTATTTGAATGGCCTCTCTTATACATATATCTTCTATTATGTCCATCTGTATTTCTTGCTCAGTATTCTGAGGAATTGGTCTTGAGTTTTGAAGATAAAAAAAAAACCTCCCTCTATGATATTTTAATCTTCCAATATAAACATTCCCTGTTTCTTCATTGGAAATAATCAGACCAACCAGAAGAAAGCATAGCCTTTTAATTTAGAAAGTGTCAGAGTTCTAAACTCTTCTCTTCCACCTGAACATTAACGACCTGGAATTCTCTACCTAGTGTTGCTGAGCCTCAACTTTCAAATTTTTAAATAATGGAAATAATGACTACATAACAGGATTATTGTGAGGAATAAATAAGGCAAGTATGAAGACTTCTCCAAGGTAAGCAATCAGTACACTATATTCTTCACGCTCCCCACTGGCTTTTCTTCTTTCTTTGTACTGATATGATATGCCATGATATGATATGATATATGATATGATATGATATATGATATGCATTCATACACATTTGTCATGCAATGTCCCTGCTTGTCTCCCAAGAAAACCCAGGATCTGGAGGTAAACATAATTCTAGATAAATTGGCTAGCTGGCATCTTACCTCCTTGATTTAGGCCACTACATGTTTATTATTGCATGTATTCTATAATACTAAAACATCTAATTTTTCTTTGCACATTATAATGCAGACCAAAGAAAGAAGACCTTGATTTTTTTTTTTTTTTTTTGTGAGACAGAGTCTCATTCTATCGCCCAGGCTGGAGTGCAGTGGCACGATCTCAGCTCACTGCAATGCCTCCCGGTTCACGCCCATTCTCCTGCCTCAGCCTCCTGAGTAGCTGGGACTACAGGCGCCCGCCACCGTGCCTGGCTAATTTTTTGTATTTTTAGTAGAGGCGGGATTTCACCATGTTAGCCAGGATGGTCTCGATCTCCTGACCTTGTGATCCGCCCGCCTCGTCCTCCCAAAGTGCTGGGACTACAGGCATGAGCCACCGTGCCCGGCCGAATATTTTCAATACAATATTAATATTGGTGAGAGTGCATTTGAGGAAGTCAAAGCAGCCAGTGTACTCAGACAATAACTAATTTCCTTAAGGATTATTTTATTATGCACTCAGTGTTCTGAAATGCCAGTATCTGCAGATGCAGTGTGATTACTTTGCCTTTTTCATTTCAATTATTCTTTAAGAAGAGTGATCATTTTTCATTAGAGAGTAAAAACTTGTATGTTCTGGACTAACTTAATAGAACAAAACAACAAAACATCATCTCTCTGTGAAGTCTGACATCAGCTTTAATCACGTTGGAGGCAATGCAGGTCACTGGACTGGAATGTGGAGGCCTGGGTCTGGTCCCAGCTCTGCACTGAATTGACATGGGGCTTTGCTAAGCCAAAGCTTGTCCTTTTGTGATCCTCAGTGTCTCTCATCCTATCATTAAGGATAGAATTAGGTGATGACTATGGACTCTTTTTCACTCTTTATTCTAGTGTTACAACAGGAAAGAGCCTAATCAGGGAAGCTATGCTCCACAGCCAGTATAAGGAGTTTCCCATAAGAGAGGAGCAGAAAACACCCATTTAATCTTAAAAGACATGCAGAAACTGAAGATTGAGTGTGAAAATTGGGGAGATGAACATTATCTCTTTTCAATCTGAGAGGGGAAAGCAACATGATCAAGATCTATGCAAATCAAGCTACTTACCAATAAAGAACCAGAATGTATGTCTCTTGCCTCCCAGGCCAATTTTTTTTTCCATCCTATCCTTCTGTCCCCAGAAACCACTCAGATATGTCTCTATTTCTTTTGTGTTACCTGTCTATAATTCTGCATCAATAGTAAATAAGGATGTAGAAAATGTATGACATTCATAGCATGTCATCTTCAGATATTATGCCAAAACAAAGAATGTTGCCCTGAAATTTAGCTCTTGCATTAGGTAAGTTTTACATTTGAAAGCATATTTCTCTCTCTTAAAAATTATTCTGTAAAGTTGTAAAAATTCTTTCCACGAAGTTTCCTTGGTGTATGTTATAAACTGCACATCTATAGTTTGAATTTCTCTTATAAAATCTATTTGATTAAAAATATGGAAAAGCATGGTATCACAGAAAAAGTATAGAATCAAGAGGGATTCAGAGTATGACTTATTGATGCTGCATCTTAGAAGTTCTATGACCTTGAACAAATATTTCACCAGAATAAGCCTCAGTTTTCTTATATAGAAAGGATATAAAACGCCTCAGTTTCTTTATATGAAAAGGATAACGTGCCTATCTCATAGAGTAGTTGTAAGACTTAAACAAGATGGGATATTAAAATCCCTTTCACAGTGCCAGGCATATAGGGAGTCTTAATGAATTTATAATAGGTATTTTAAATGAGAATTGACCCAAAGCAAAATGTTGTAAACACTACTCTCCATACCCTTCAATGAGGCTTATTTGAATCATTTTTAACCAAAGGTCCTAATTGTCAAGATGTATCTGAAAAAAATCTTTCTATGACTTGAATTTATATTTGGGCATGTGAACTATCATCAGCCTAAAATCAGGTTCACCCACTTTTCCTAATTTAAAGTTCTCTCATATAATATAGTTCAGTTGCACTTTGATTTTTCTATTTCCCTTTTTTCACCCATAAAAAGGAAATTTTAAAATATCTACACTTCAGCCAGGTGCAGTGGCTCATGCCTGTAATCCCAGCACATTGGGAATCCGAGGCAGGTGCATCACCTGAGGTCAGGAATTTGAGACAAGCCTGGCCAACATGGTGAAACCCTGTATCTACTAAAAATACAAAACTTAGCCGGGTATGATAGTACATGCCTGTAATCCCAGCTGCTGGGGAGGCTGAAGCAGGAGAATCACTTGAGCCCTGGAGGAGGAGGCTGCAGTGAGCCAAGATCGTGCCACTGCACTCCAGCCTGGGTGACAGAGTGAGACTCCATCTCAAAAACAAAAACAAAAACAAAAAAACAAAAAACTGCACTCTAACATATGTCGTAAATCCACAAAATAGACATCTACAGAGAGATACGCTAGGGGCACAGGAATATCCAATTCACATCACTTTCATCTTTGGACTAATGAAGCAGAGGAGAGAAAAATTTTTCTAATAGTCTTAAGTATAAGTGATCCAAAGTTATGTCAATACTTGGATATATTTCTGAGACAATGCAATTAAACAGGTAGATGGTACCTTTTCACTTTCAGAAACATTTGCACAAGGTAGTGGGTTACTCAAAGCACACCGTTCACTGTTTCTTTCCCTTTAGTACCAGAAAAGTTTACAGAGAGAGTGACAGGAATCAAATAACTCCACCTTTGCATCAGGCCCCATGTCAGGCTCTTTATAATCCTTAGCACACGAAATCATCACACAGACTCAGTGAGTCAGATATTTGGTGCTCATTTTACAGATGAGAAAACTCAAGCCCAGAGAGAGAAAGTTTTTTTTTTTTTTCAAATTTTCATAGCTTGAAATTTTAATTCTTTCTTAAATTTGAAATAGGTCTAGTAAGATTGTAACTCATATTTCTTGGTTTGCTTACGTGGAATGCTATTCTTTAAGCTTTAGAGTCACAAAGGTCCATAATTTGAAGACCGATTTTCTTTTCATTTTGCCATGTTTTCTCACAATCCACCATTTCCACTTTTCATGTCATGCTGTTGCTAACTCTTAAACCTTCTTCAAGGGTTTAATGAAATGCCACCTTCTCAACAAATCCCAAATTGTCCACCACATTGAAACTTGCAATACCTCTGCCATCTTGAAGAGACCACTTACCTTGGTCTACATTATCTTGTTTTTCCAGAACTTGTTTTAATGTCTAACAAGCTGAATTATCTACTTATTTATTATGTCTACTGTTCCTTGTATCTTCCTCTAGAATGTCAGCAATAAAAAAGCAGGGACTCATGCCTGCTTTTGTTTACCAGTGTATTCTAATCACCTATAATAATGCCAGGCACATCTAAAGAGCTGAGTAATATTTGTTGTACGAATTACTAATTGAGCATGTCATTCCCTCTATTGTTATTAAATGTAGCTTCAGAATCCTTCTCAACACAGCCTTATGTTTAGCCACTACCGCTGGATCTGAATGATTATTTTAATTAGAATTTAAATACTATGCACCTGTTTCCTTATTTGTAAATCTAAATGGAGTCAGTGTCATCTACTATAGGGCTGTCAGGAGGAGTAAGTAAGTCAATATATGTAAAGTACTTAGCACAGTGCATGGTCTTTAGTAGGTACTCAATAATTATTTCTAACTATTATTTGATGACTTTTATTTATCTGGCTTATAGTACTTTTTTTTTTTTTTTTTTTTTTTTTTTTTTTTTTTTTTGCTTGTTTGTTTTTGAGACGGAGTTTTGCTCTTGTTGCCCAGGCTGGAGTACAATGACACGATCCCGGCTCACTGCAACCTCCGCCTCCAGTGTTCAAGTGATTCTCCTCACTCAGCCCCCTGAGTAGCTGGGACTACAGGTGCATGCCACCACACCCAGCTAATTTTTGTATTTTTTTAGTAGAGACAGAATTTTGCCATATTGGCCAGGCTGGTCTAGAACTCCTGACTTCAGGTGATCCACCCGTCTCAGCCTCCCAAAGTGCTGAGATTACAAGAGTGAGCCAATGCGCCCGGTCTATAGTACATATTTCTAAACAGTTCTAGTGAAAGCATATATAAAAATCTATCTTGTGAATAGAATCACCTTGATTTTCCCCATATTCTGATATGTGAAAATTTAATACTAGCTCATTAAAGAAAGAAGCCTTTTCATTCCTTCAAAGCAGAATCATTTGTTAACTCATTTTATTCCCATAGTACCTAGTACATGCAACTCTTTTTATCTTGTCTTGCAATCATGCATTTATTAGTTACTTTATCCATGAGTCAATGAATTTTTCCATGGCAGGGTCACTTTCTTCTTACTTTCTCTGCTCCCATTTCCTCAGATGGTGTCTGGCACATGGTATAAATTTAGTACATATTTGTTATCTTACTAATATCATGATAGCATTTAGGTGCAGGAGGTACAATTGAAAATTACCAAGTTCCATCCCTATAGTACAGATAGGGATACTGAGGCTCAGAGAAGAGAAAGGAATCACTGAAATAATGCATCTCTATAGTACAGATGGGGATGCCGAGGCTCAGGGAATGGAAATGAATCACTGAGAGCATACAGTTATTGTCTAAGTTAAGCCTATAATCCAATTTTACAAAATATAAGTCCTTGCTGATTTAAACTTTCGGCTTTTCAATTAAATATGTCTTAACATAATTCATGCACTTTTTTTCTCCTTTAATTTCATGGCTAACATTGAAGATGCAACTCTGTTAAAAGTCAAGTTTACATGATCATTTTTCTTTTGGAAGAAAATTTCAACTGGCTAATTCTACATAAAGTAGAATTATCAGAGTAAATAGTGCACAAGTTTGACAATTTATAATATCTAGTCAGTGTCTGAAATGAAATTGGGAAAGCTGAGTTACTAAGTCTACCCTAGAATCAAAGAACCTAGAGTAGGCTATCTGTTCTTAAGAGGAAAGACACTCTTATTACGTTTGAATCTGTTCCTCTCCCAATGTACGGCTGGGATTTTTCATGTACTTCACCGTCATTACACATTTGTTGCATTTACCTGCATCTAGTCCAAGTGCTCATTAAGTATGGGAATCTCTACCCCTTATTTAACTTACCAGTCTTATCCTAACCTTAGATTGCGTGTGTCCAGTAACAGAGCATTGACTGCCTCTGAAGGGTCACTGTGGGACTATTAGCTGCAATGAATTGAACTGAGAAATGTCTCATGGTAACTTTGATCTACTGGCCAGAGTTCTCTTGTCTGGACCACAAAACACATCAATTTTTCCCCCCACAGCAGATGAGATGATATTCGGAAAGAGTAACCACTGCCTCCACCTCACCCCACACACAAACCTATCCAAGTCATCTCTCCTCCAGGGAAAATGTCCCTCTGGCTCAAGCTATTTTAAATGAATAGTAAACCAAAAATTTCTAGTCCCTTTCTTTTCTTTGATG
This sequence comes from Macaca mulatta, assembly GCF_049350105.2. Classification (NCBI taxonomy): domain Eukaryota; kingdom Metazoa; phylum Chordata; class Mammalia; order Primates; family Cercopithecidae; genus Macaca; species Macaca mulatta. The sequence continues at coordinate 42,518,917 of NC_133420.1, forward strand.
GCATAATTGCTTTGATTTACCATGAAAGATTGTTTTTGGACTCTCAAAATGAAAGGGTGAGTTGACCAGTAACAAACATATCATTCAATGGTGTCTTTCAGACAGTCTCATTCCATATTATTTAAGTGGTGTGTGGGAAAGGAAACGGAAATAGCGTTTATGGAATACCTACTCTGCTTTGGTCACATTACATTGATTACATTCTGGGATCTTCACAACACTTTTAAGTACATATTATTATTATACTCTATTTAATAGGTGAGAAAACTGAGACTCAGTGGTTTTAAGTAACTTGATCTAAGCCAAACTAGAGCTGGAAATTGAACTCAGGTCTATTGAATTCCTTAGGCTATTCTGGCACTTTGTCCAGTGGTCTCCTGTCTCAGCGTGCACAACTGTGGTCAAATCTTCACTTCTTTACTATGCCTATGAATACCTCCCATGAATCATAAACAATGTGGTCTTCCAGTAAATCTTCCATAAATTTACTAGAAAGGCCACAAGTGTCCAGTGGAATGATGCATCTTGCCCAGGGATCTGTATATAAACATGGCCTTAAAGGACAGACCTATGTGACCACTGATATTCCATGTAAGATCAAAGAAAAATCCCAAAACTCAATGCCTTACTTAACATTTTAAACTGATTCCCCTGGTGAAATTTTCCCTGTGTGTAAATGACACAGTCATAGTCCTATTGTTGGCACCTTTGGCTACATTTCCTCCACACATCTGAACTCTCGCTGACATTCTGTCTACAAAAGGCTTCTCATGCTTGCACCCTTCAGCTCTATTGTAATTGTCTTTATTAAGTGCACCCTCTTCACTCATTTGTCCTAATTATTTTACTTCCTCCTACTTGGTCAATCTTGCTGCAGTTGTATTTACTCCAGTTTATCCTACAAAGTGTATCAAGAGAGACATTTCCAAATTATATCTGATCAGGTTACCTCCTTGTTCAATAGGTCTTCGGTGCTGTTAGAGGTAACAAACATCTTATTTTCATTCACAGGAGACACCACTAAAGTAACACTGCCTCTTTGTTTCTTAGCCTAATTTTACTCTCTCCTTCCCATAGAGGAGGAGTGAGTAAACCAATTGCTAGGTGAAAGTTTGGGCTACATTTTTTAATTGGGTAGAGTTAATCTATTGAAAGACCATAAACACAAAGAATTTGTTATTTCTCCTCTCTCTCCTGGGGATATTGCACACTGTGACTTAGTCCATCATGAGGTAAGAATGTGTACTTTGCAAACTAGAGTTTTCTCCTATCCTGTGAGTAGAGGTAAATGGGTTTTATTGCAGTAAAAAGAGGGTCCCCAAATCTCAGTGACTTAAAACATTAAGTGTAAATTTCTCACTTATGCTGCATGTTGGTGAGAGTCAGTCATAGTACAGCTTTACATCATTTTTACGTTAGGCCATAGGCTGATGCGTTAGCTTCTATCTGGACCACTGTTGGTCATCAGGGCAGAGAGGAGGAAAAAGCAGATACACTGAGCCTCTTACTGGCTCTCAAAGCTTCTGCTCAGACACATTTCACTTCTGCCTACATCCCACCACACAAAAAAGTCATTTGACCATACCTGAGTTTTAAAATGTGGGGTGGTATACCCCATCACAAGTAGGGGTATCACAAGGAGGGATATCAAATATGAGTGAACATATTACCACACCTGGAACTCTCCCCAGTCTAGACTGGAGCGTGAAACAGGGAGCATTAGCAAGCCCATTTAGTCTTCAGCTAAATGATCCAACCTAGGATTTATTTGTTAAAAAGAAAAATCTGACATTTTAAGTTGACACGCACAAAGTGGAAGTGATTTGTTTTACTCTGCAAAGCTTGTGAGCCTTAGAGCAAGGACTAGAAGCTCACATTCTTTCCACTAAATCAGATTGCTTCTCAAGCTTCATTGCCTATGCCTGGCACAAAGTAGGTGTTCAGTACACGCTTGTAGAATTGAATCAAATTTATGTGACCCACTGGTCAATCTCACACTGAAATGCATTTTCTCAGTTCTATAAACACAGCTCCCACCTGTGTTCTATACTCCAGGAAATTTGGCCACACTCTTAACACAGAACCTCCACAGTAAGTAAATCCCATACCCTCACCTAGTCTGCCTAGACACACACTTTGGTTCCTATATTGGTGTCATATCAACAGACTACCAAAACAATAAATGAAAAACAGACAACTGTCTTAGCAACAGGAAAAGCCTCCACGTGCCACCCCTCATTCTCAGTTTAATATTAATCTATTTCTCTGTTTCTAGGCCAACAATCATCTCCCTCAAGCCTCAAACCTTTTCCACTCTGGAGGAAAGACTAGGTATTTCTCAAATTCGTTTAATGTGTTTTTCCTTCTCTTCAGTCATCTTCTCTGGTAACGTCTTCCATATGTCTGTGAGCCATTGTGTTAAAGAGTTCTGCCCAAAGTCCTTATTTATTCTGAGTGGATTGGAATGGCAGCCTTAAGTCTGGTATTTCCTCACGTTTGACAGCTTGAATTACAGACTTTGGGTACATTTAACGTAATCCATTCATGTGGAATGGCTGTTGTTCCTCTCATAGTAGTTTAAAAATATAAATATTTACAAACCCCTAAGACAAAAGCTCTTACTGACAAGGTCTCTAAAGCAACAGCTTCATGGACAGGAACATTTCCACTTAGATATTTCTATTGACAGAGTTTCAGTTCTCTTGGGTTATGTGTGCTCCATTTAATGCTAATGGAATCTTTGCAAAATCACTGAAACTTATCTCTCTATATGTCCAAATAGGGAAGGGAATGGAGCAGGAGTAAGGGGGAGATTTTCTTAGCAGAATACAGTCAGCTCCTTTAAGGTGAGCCAGCAATGAAGTTCCTGGAACTGTAGGGAATGTCTGAACCCATGGGAATTCCTACTACCTGGGTGCCTTCTCTGTTCCATTACTATGATAAACACTTGATATCTCACACTCTTTTATTTGTATACAAATAAAGCTTTGAGAGATAAATGGACTCATTCAATGTCAAGTAGGTAGCAAGTAGAAATTCAAGGGTTTGATCACAAACCTTATGCTTTCATATAAGACTACATGGACTAGGAGAATATTATAATTAAGTTGTTTAAATACAGAGATACCAGATAATGCTGCAAGAATCTGTGCTTTTGAAATATTTTATCTCAGCCACATATATCCTACAATAGCTACATTAGATTGCCTCTATTCCTGTCAATTTCCTTTATTTTATCAACATCTAATTCTCTCCGCTCATCTCTTTAATGATCTATCAATCTATATTAGTTGGGATTGGTTTCTGTTGTATATGAGGGAAATAAATAACAATGCTTTAAAAGAAGTTAGAAGATCAGTTATCTTCGTTTTGAAGTGTACTGTGGGAAGGAGGTATGAATTTGGTATGATGAGTCTGTTTACATCAGTGACATAGGAGTTTTTACTTCTCTATTCCATCATTCCTGGGGTGTGTACCTCAACCTCATGGACCAAAATGGCTGCACAGTGGCATCCCTTAAAACATTGTTCCAAGCATCAGAAAGAAAAAATAGGTTAGGATGGACATACAGCTTCCCTTTTAGGGATAAGTACCCCATATACACTACATCAGTTTATATCTCTTTTGCCAGAACATCGTGGTGTGATAACACCTAGTTACAGAAAAAGAAAGAGGATGGCAAAGATGAGCTTATAGGTGAGTGATAACATGCTCAGCTGAAAAGTGTAGCTCAACATTACTGAGAAGAGGACTATGAAAACTGGTCCAGTTGATTGACACTGGGACCAAAACTAGACATTCTAACTATTGCTCTAAAATGTCTGTCTTTGCTAAAAAGAATCTTGAGCAGGATGAATATTGGGAATCAACTAAAAGTCTTCAGATCACTGTATTTCAAATCCCAGCTTAAACGTCAACATGAGGTGGTAGAAAGAGTGCTAGCTGTGGCATCAGACTGACCTGGATTCAATCCTATTTCTCTCTAAACAGATAGTTTAGAGAGGGACCCAGAGAATCAAAAGTTTAGAACACAAGACCACAACTAAAGTGTGAGTGTTAGAGCAAAGGCTATGTCAGTGTGTGGACCACTCTAGGCCCGACATGTTAACTAGAGGCAGAGAAAGTTGAGGAACCTAGAGATAAGCCCTCCATCTAGGAAATGAAGGCAGAGAAAAAAGTGGAGTTAGTAAAGAAAATGAAAGGGCTTTGTATTTTGAAAGTGTTCATATAAAAACAGCATGCAGAAGGTGCCCCAGCTGTAGACAAACAGGATGCCCACCTCCAGCTATGGAGCCCAAGACCAACGACACAGAGACCTGACCCCTGGCAAGAGAAGGTCCTTAGGGGCTCCAGACAGGAGGGGGCAGAATACAAATAATCGAGGAACCAGAGTTTGGCCAAATCCTGGGAAATCTGTGGTCAGTGATACATTAACCAGCCTTGGCCTTGCAAAGTTTTAATTGGTGTCATTTCCTACGAATGTGGCCAAGAAAACTGTAAAAAGAATAGAAAGGGACAAAAACAAAGAAAAACAAAGTCATTCATTGGGGGCCCAGTAGATTCCAAGACCAGAGAAGACAGAATGAAAGCCTATGGGATTTTAACCCTTTATCTACTGATAATATCCATGTCAGTTAGTATAATGAATTGTGCTTGGATTCTGGAATCAGAATTAGATATATATCCTAGTCCAATGACTTTCTAACTACAGAACCTTGGAATATTTTGTCATGTCTCTGATCCTCCCTTTTGGAAAATTTAAAAAAGAATACCTGTCTCACAGAGTGCTTATATAAATTAAAGGAGACGAGAGATTTGGAATATAATTGCAAGCTACGATGTGAGCCAATGTGAGCATCTAATGCAGAGGAGTTTCATAATGGCATGCCTTCTAATTCTCATGATTTTGATTTCAATTGCTTTCTATAGCTTGTTCTCATTTTAACCTGGCCAATTTATTTTTTGCATTTTGGTGGTTCTCTAATAGAGCATTTTATTTAGCTAGTGTAGTCAAATCACTATGCTACATTGCTTAACATCTTGCCCGTTGAACAATATTTATGGGGATGGGGCTGTGTAAGTTGATTGAGGTGGCAGCTATTGATACAAAAACTGAAATTCTAATGTTCTACATTTTCTGTCTTAGAGAGGAAAGGATTTTAGAAGAATCTACAATCTTGACCATAAAAAAAAAAAAACAGAACATTTCTATATATGGCTGTGAAACTTACCGATAATAAAGAATGAGAACTCAAACTTCTTAATCCTGATTAAAATTTGAGTTTGAAATGAATAAGCATGGCATGCATTAAGGGAATATGATAATGTGTTAATGATTTTAAGACATCAATCTGGTCAAGAACGTAGTTAAAAAATATAAAGTATAGTAAACTTCAAAATGAAATTACAGATTATATTTTTAAACTGATATGCAATTGAGTCAATATAACGTGAGTTCATATAAAGTTCTTCCACCAGTTTTCTTAAAAGTAACATGGGATTAAAACACACGCAGTTGTCAGTAATTTGTCTATTTGACCTCTTGTATGTTACTCGAATCTAACTCAGAAAGAGAAAGGTGAGAATTTAATTGGAAGAAAACATGAAATGGAAAATTTTGAAATGAAGAGAGTGGGTATATAAGGAAAATATGATGGTACATAAACTGAGTTTTAAGTCTAAATACTCTGACTGAATAGCTGAGTGAACTTGAGAAAGTTTTACGTAGTCTGTAAGAGCTATGTTTTGAATATTTTTGTGCCTTCCAAAACTCATGTTGAAATTAATCCCCAATGAAACAGTGTTGGGAGGTGTGGCCTCATGGAAGATATATAAGTCATAAATGCTCTTTCCTCATATATTAGTCTATTTTCATACTACTGTGAAGGAATACCTAAGACAGGGTAATCTATTTTAAAAAAGAGGTTTAATGGACTCACAGTTCCACATGTCTGGGGAGGCCTCACAATCATGGTGAAAGGCCAGAGTGGAGCAAAGTCACATCTTACATGGCAGCAGGCAAGACAGCTTGTGCAGGGGAACTGCCTTTTATAAAACCATCAAATATTGTGAGATTTATTCACTATTATGAGAACAGCATGGGAAAAATCCACCCCCATAATTCAATTACCTCCTACCAGGTCCCTTCCACGACACATGGGATTCTGCAAGCTACAATTCAAGATGAGATTTGGGTGGGGACACAGCCAAACCATACCACCTCATGAAGGGATTAATGCCACTGTAAAAAGGCTTGCAGGAATGGCTTTACTCTCTCACTCTCTTCAGCCGTGTGAAGACACAGGATTCATCTCCTTCTTCCCTTTCTGTCTCCTACCATGTGACGACCCAGCAAGAAGGCCTTCATCAGATATGGGTGCCTTGATCTTAGACTTGCCAGCCTCCAGAACTGTGAGAAAATACATTTCTGTTCTTTATAAATCGCCCAGTCTGCGGTATTCTGTTATTGTAGCACAAAACAGAAAGAGTCTTAGTTGTCTCATCAGATAAAATATTCCCAGTACCCAGCTCTCAGTGCTGCTAGGAAAAGGAAGAGTAACGGGTTCTATAAAAATCAGACTGCCTCACTCTGATTCTCTGTTCTAGCATATTTTGCCTGTGTGATCTTGGATAAATTCCTCACATTTCTGTGCCTCAACTTTTTTATCTAGAAAATGGTAATATTGGTACCCACATTATTTGAGTGGTGTGAGTATTAAATGTAAGTACACATGAATACTTAGTGCCTTGTACATATTAAGAGCTAAATAAATGATAAATACTAATGTTTATAACACAGCCCCTGAAGCATAGTAAGAGCACAATAAATTATAATTTTTTTTTATTTATTCAGGAATATTTTCCTTTTATGGTCTACCATAAAATGGAAAGGTTAAACCCATTCCATTGATGAAAAGGCTAAGGTTTAGCAACTGGCATATGATGGAATCCCACAAATACCTGGGCCCATAACCCAGGCTTTTTAAAATTCCAAAATAAGGTATAATTCCATAAAAAGTATTCCAGAAGTCAAGCAGCACCTCTGGTTTCTCAGAGAACATGCTATTTCCATTAGAGCCTTCTTGCCCCAAATTTCAATCTCCAAATTGAAAAGGAAAGTTACTGCTATAAACTGACAGTTTGGAATTTATTCCACTTGTCCAAGTTCTTAAATTTCATATATATATATATATGGAAGTTAAATATATTTTCTTGAATGTGATTTATGAGGACTTTCTGACAAAGTTCAAGGGGATCACTCATAATATACTCCTGGACTGCATGCTATAATCTAAACACTGGCAGAAAAGTTTGGGAAAGCAATTCTCCAAACAGTTTCATTGTCATTGAAACCACAGTATCTCGTACTTGAAGCATTGGCCCTGAAGATTCAACTTGCCTTAGAATTGAAATCGACTCAAGTTATTATAAGTTTGTGACTTATCTGATTTATATTAAATACCTAAAGAGAAATGAATACATCTATGGAGTCAGTGGGAGAGAGAAAAACAGTGTCAGGCTCCAAGTCCAAGGGAGGTAGCTCTTCTCAAGGAAAGACTTAAGTAGAATTACTTCCTTTCCTCTTCTGGGAGACAAAGAGAGAAGTCCAATGATTAGGCATAGAATGAGAACAAAATAAGACTAATCTCAAATTAAAAGACTGGCTGACTTTCATGACCTCTGTTTTGGAGTATCCTGACTTAATGGGGTTCTGCATTGCACACTACCATAAGGATTACTTTCCAGATTATGGCACTCTGGGAGACACAAATATCAGTAGATCTATTATTGCCAACAAAGCCTTAATGTACTTTTCAAAGATTATGTATCAAGATGCTTTGAGTGGCAAGTAATAGCAAATACCAGTCAAATTGGCTTAAAACATAATGGGGATTTATTGGCTCATGGAACTTAAAAGCCCAGAAATAGCACTACTCTCATGTAAGGTTTAATCCATTGGTTCAAAAGAAAATGTTGTCAGGACTCAGTTCTTCTCCTTTTTAATTTTTAGCCTTGCTTACCCAGTGCCAGATTATTTTTATTATTTACTTTTCCTCTGGTCCTAGAACTTCAGACTTCCATGTCTACATCCAGCAAGATAAAGAGTAATATCCTATAGTATGCATTGAAGATAAAGAGGTTTGCTTGATCAAAACCCATAGAAGGGTATCTTTTACCCCTACCAGCTAACATCTCTGGATTAATCCTTTTGAATATGGGAATGGGATACAAGGATAAATTCAATCTAATCAGGACCCCCTTCTGTAGAACTGAGAGTGGAGCTAATCCCATCAAATCTTTCAGGCTCAGAATTGTGGAGGTTGAGGGATTAGATATGGAAGAAGCAACCAATAAGTTTTTCTAGCTTCTGGACTCAACCAATTTTTTCCACCCCTACCTTCTACTTCAGATTTTACTTTCTGTGCTTAGTGAACTACTTCTAGTTTGACAAGCACATACTTGATCTTCCAGCCTCTGTTCCAGTCTACTTTTCTCCTGAAATATCTTTCTTTGCATGTTGTTGAAACCATATCCATAATTTAAAGCCCAGTTCAAACAGACCCTCTTCCATAAAGCTCTTCATATTATTCTCATCTAGAGGTTCTCTCTCCACCATCTTATTTCTGATAACAATTTAAATGTCCTTGATTCCTGGGACTGATAGCTTCCAACCTTGTATTCTATTATACTGCATATGTGTCTTTCCCTGATACTACAAGTTATCTGAGAAAGAAGAATGCACCTCCCTAGTTATTACTTCTCATTAGAGTGCCAAGTACCTGCCCAACATATAGGCAATTCAGCCAATGAGTTTTCAAGGTCATTGTCCCAGTGAAACACAGTGTGTATATATTCCTATTACCATCAAAACCCCCATTTCTGCCTCTTAGAGAGGTCTGAGGGCTAAGCTTTCTGGGAGTTTAACCCATTCCTATCCAGCAATGGGCTTATCTGGTAGCCAGTTCTTCCCCTTTCCAAGCGAGTTAGTGCAGTGAGCTGGTTAGCTGAAGCAGAGAAGGAAACAAATGAATAAAAAATAGGGGATTAGAAAGTATTTATATTTTACTTTTCAAAATCATCCTTAATACAATAACTTTGGTCCATAAACTAATGATTCATTAATTATAAAAAGCAATACTTAATTTCCCCTCCCTTCTTTCTTATAATACCACTCCATTTAGATCACATGTACCTGAGAAGGAGGGAAAAAGGTATTCCCTAATTCCAGAAATGAATACTTTGTAAAATGAGGGACTGTCTATTGTGTTGGAGTGTGAGATAAGCAGGGGAAATGGTTGTGGACAAACCACAGAGAGCCTTGAATACCCAGCTAAGTATCAGGATCCTTAGCCAGGAGGAAAAACAGGGCCACTGAAAAGCTTAAGCAAATAAATGATCTGATCACATTTTTGTTCACTTTGTTGAGAGTCCTATCCATTTTTTTTTTACTACAGGAAAAAGAATTACTTTTCACTTTCAAATTTTGCTATTCTTGTCTTTGACTACATCATTCACAGATATTTCAAGTTTAGCACATTTAAAATAAAACTGGATTTTCCTCCCAAAACTTGGCACTACCTCATTATCTTCCTCTTAGTAAATGGCTCCATCATCTATCCTGTTTCTCAAATAAAAATCTTGGAGTCATCCCTAAAATTCTTCCGTCTTTGGCTCTATGCACTGATCCATAAACAAGCCCTGTAAATTGTCTTCATGCCTATCATTGGATTCATCCATCTCTCTCTCTCTCACTGATTGCTACGAACTTAGTCCAGCAGCTCCTGGATGGTGATGATAGTAATTCCAAGGTGATTTCCACTCCACTGTTGTTTGCCTTAATCATCCTTCACATGAGGCAATAACCCAGCTCCCAACTCCTCCCATGGTAATTTTTTCCACTCTTTCCCTCTTCTAGCCACCTCCTTAAACTTGTCTAGTTTATGCCACCCTCAAAGCTTTTGCAAATGCCATTCTCTTTCCTTGAAATATTCCTTCTTCAGTCTCTTCCTGAGGTTGCACTTTCTTACCTTTGAGGTCTCTACTAAAATATTGTCTCAGAATGGCTTTCCATCACTACCCTATCTAAATCATGGTCCCCTTGATTCCCTCTTTTATCTTCTGTTCACAGAACACTTTTATGTGTGCACTTCTTTGCATCTTTATTGTTACTTTGGTATATGTGTGTGTTTCTCCTGTTAGAATATCAATTTGCCAAGAAAGGATTGTGTCAGCTTTGTTCACCAATTTATTGCAGTCTCTAGCACTGTCACACTGTCAGGGATGGATTAAACACACACAGAATGGAAAGAATGTCTGTTAATTTCTGCCCATCTATTGAATTTCATAGGATGTCTGTTGAGTCTCCTCTGAATAGGAAATACAGTTCCCCCTGAATATAAAACAATGGGGTAATTTAACCTCTTTTACTATCTAAATAACTACTATTAAAAAAAAAAAAAAAGAATTCTTAAGAATTTGTGGGATTTAAAGTTTCCTCACCACCAGGAAATGTCCTTGATGGAACTGACGAATGCACTTGAGGCATATCTTGAGAAACAGAAGGTTGGAATTTGTGAAAAATGACAATCTGTGCCCTTATATGGCAAACCAGACTTTGCCAAACAACAATTCTGAAATCCACAGAGTCTTTGTGGATTTGACAGTCTTTGTGGTCTGTGATACGCCACTGCGATTCACCCAGTGACACTGGGGATGAATGCACAAGCTTCCAGCTTCTTTTCTAGGTTCTCCTACCTTAATCCTTTTCCTTAACTAGAGATTTGCCAAGGTCTAATCCTATACTTCTCTTGTGTCTATTCTAATTCTACGATCTATTTCCATTAGAAAATTGCCCCATCTTATCTTTCCAGCTATCAACTTTCTACAGACAAATCTTAAATAAAAGTTTCTAATCTCAGCCTTACCCTCTAATTGGCTCTTTTTTTCCCATCAGCCTTCATAATGGATTCCTCATGTTTCTCTGCAGTCTGGATTTGAATCGGAACCTGACAAATCTAAACTCATTGTCCTTGCTTCTAAACCTCAGCTCTACAATTTACTATTTTCTCTCATCAACAATTTTTTTTGTTGTTGTTGTTCATGGCTTTTTATTTTTACCTGATTGAGCCCTCCCTATTAATATATAAAAACACAGAAGCGGGAAATATTTCCTAGTCTCAGTTTACATCATTGTAAAGACTGTGGATCGCACGATTTTAGAGGGTGCCATTTATACTGCAATCTTTGTGAATGGTGCCCTCTGGAGTTGTATCTAAAAATGTCTCTGACCTTTTCTTATTTTTTCCATCTTCGGTGCCAAATGCAAGCCACTCTACATTGTGGGCACCAAGTAGATGTTGTTGACAGACTAATTTGGCCAAAAGTGAGGACCAAAATGTGTCAGGGAATGTCAAATGCACATCCTAAATCTTATTCACTGGTTTCTGTGAAACACTTGCCATGTTTCCCACCTCATGTAGTTTGCTCCATTCTGAAAAGAATGTGTTTATATTAGGTATTGTCAATTTATCTTTTACTTCCTTGTGTAATCCTCCTATTGTGGAGGCACAAAGCTCAACAAAGACATGTGAGACTAAATAGAAGTTATTTCCTGATGGCTCTGCCCAGAGATTGGTCACGGTGGTTACTCAATCAGAAAATTGGAACATGAATTTTCTCCACTGAGCACTTAGATAATATATTTACAGTAGTGATTGGCAGAGGGCTCTTAACCAGAATCCTTCAATGAGGAAACTCAGAAACAATCTCCATGTCCTTTTGCCTAGCCCAGGACTTGGCATTAGACAAGGACACTCCAAACATATGCTGAATGAGTGGGGTTGGAATTAACCTTCAAAATAGTGTAAATGTCCTTGGTTAATTATCCCAAATCTAATGTGATTCAATTAAAAAGATCTGGCAGGAAGACTAATCAGATAAATTACGATGGATAAGTCATAACATTTTAAAGGGTTTCCATTTACACCCACATAGATCGTACACACTTAGATTTGTGTCTTTTCATGATTGGGGTTTTATGAATCGACATGTACCACAAACACCTCGGAGGATCTGCAGTGAAAATGTCGTATCTGTTTGAATACTCCCCATAACCAATTTTTGAGATAGTTTGTGTATTTATAAAATTTATTCTCAATAAGTGCATATTAACACACTATTAAGATAATGAATACAGAGAATATTTCTTTAATTTTTATTCTTTACATCTGTTAATGTTCTTGGTAAAGATTTTGGCACATGACGGACATTCAATAACTTCAGGAGTTAATGAATAAATCAATGTGGAAAAATATATTTCCCATTGCCAGTTGGAGTTCTTTGAAGCCTTTTGTAGCCCTCACAGAGCCTAGAATAGCCCTTGAGCCATTGCAGCTTTTCTGGCTATATTTGCAAGAAGGGAAGATATGGATATAATGGAAACCTAATAGGTAACAGATACTGCAATTGAGTATTACATTAAATTAAGCTCTGAGCTTCCTAGAGGTCAAATAAGAAGGAACTGCACAATGGATTAAGTGGATCTTGTCTGCTAAAAACAACATCAAAAAAGTGAGTGGACAAGTATATATGGAGAGATCAAGAAAAGAAGTTCATACTAGAAAGCCTCCAAGATCTCATCTAACAGTAATTTTCTAGGCTATCTCACCCTGTGGTTTATAGTATGTCTATATCTTTAATAGGGCCAACCTGAAGCAACCTTTTGATTTAGGATATTTCCCTTTATTTGCTACCCTCAGTTTTCTTAGACAGAATAGTCCTGCTTCCTTTAGAAACTTCCAGGGTTTTTCAGTGTTGGTTAATCACCTGTCTGCATTTCAGTTATGCTCCCAGACTGGCCCCTCTATCCATCTTTCTTTCCCACTCCAAGTTCCTTCCTTCTTGCTTCCCTTGTTTTTTTCTCTGCCTCTCCCTTAATCATTTTACCAACATTTTTTTTTTTGCAAATGAAATATGCTTAATTTGACTTATGCCAATTTTTCCAAGTTTATTTGAAATGGAAATTTAGTGTTTTTTTTTTTTCTTTTCACATAGCATCACATGGAACTAGTCATCTGTGGAAAATTCTTGTGGAGTTACTTCCTTGGGAAGGTGATTATGGACAAACTTGAGGACAGATAGAGCAAAACTAGCTCAAAAACATTCAAGGATCTTCACCTGACCTTTCCCAGTGCTTCACCCTTGTTAGTCTTTAAACACACCATATCCAGTGACATCTCGTGACCTGAGCCACAATCCTTGTCTTCATCCTTTTGTCACTGCAACTTAAACTCCTGAAATCGCAACCTTCTCCCTAATTTCCTTGCTCCAAACTCTTCTTACCATCTCTTTTCCAGCAGTCATTACATTTAAAAATATTTTTTCTAAGGCCTGAGTCAGATACATCCACTTCATGAAGAATTTCATAGTCATTTTCATTCATCATTCCTCCCATTCCTACCCACTGCCCCCAAGGGGAAAAAATTTCACCTTTAGCAAGTGATTCAGCAGTATTTATTTCTGTATATATTTTATTTTACTTTTTATTTTTATTTTTTGAGACAGGGTCTCACTCTGTTGCCCAGACCGGAGTGCAGTGGCACAATCTCAGCTCTCTGCAACCTCCGCCTCCCAGGCTGAAACGATTCTCCTGCCTCAGCCTCTGGAGTGGCTAGAATTAGAGGCACACACCACTACTGCTGAGCTAATTTTTGTGTTTTCAGTAGAGAGGGGTTTCACCATGTTGGCCAGACTGGTCTTGAATTCCTGACCTCAAATGATCCACTCATCTTGGCCTCCCAAAGTCTTGGGATAACAGGCGTGAGTCACCACGCCTGGTCCTGTATATATTTTGAATATTTCAGTGATACACATCAGTCTAGCTCTTTATATATAGTTAATTGTGTAAATGGAAACTTGTCCAAAAACATGAGTGTTGGGTTGAAGTCAATACTTTATATGTACTAGATTGACCAGCCTCTTTGTACCCACCACTGTTCCTCAATAAGTCCCTTTTTATAATAAAACCAAAGAATATGATATTTATACAAACGATGACAATAAACCAGTTTGGAAACTGCCTTAAACCATTTCTCAAGTTGTTTTCTGCACATATGTATTCAGTTCATATATAAGTGTTATGCCTTAAAAGTTCAATATTATTCTGCTCCTATAGGTTACTTTGCAAATGATATGAACAGCATGTCTCATCCATCCATTTTATTTAACACTGGTGTGCTTCCAAAATAAAAAGGTAGTTTTCTTACTGAGTCCCGAGTTTACAGCCTAAAGTTATTATCTGAATATAAATTTATAGGGAGAAGCCTTCTGTGGAGAGTATATATCTACTTTTAGTTAAAAATCTTTGCAGACTAAAAATGGCTTTTGTAATTTGTAACTTGGGTTATTTGTTTACCTTTGCTTATTTTTTTCTAACTTTGGGAGGGGGGATGTTTAAAGTGAAGTCCTTAAAAAAACAAGTCTACAAACTGATTCCAACAAAAGGTATTTTGGAGAAAGTCTACTATAAAATTAACTTTGAAAATATCTTAGAGAGAATAAAATTATCTCCTATAAATGGCATAAATATTTCTTTGCGATGCTTAGCTTATGACCCCAGAGAGATTTTAGAACAAGAGGGCACATTTTTCCTACTTTTAAATAATAATAATAAAATTAGTTCTACTAAGTCTTTATTTTCCATTAGCATAATACTTTAAAGTTTACAAACTGTTCTCATTTGATCTTCCCAATAGGCCTGAGTGGTTGGCATAAGAATAAAAATAGCGACCATTTACGAGAGGCACTGTTCTTACAGACTTACATGTGGGGTGTCATGAATGCTCAAGCAGTCCCATGAGATAAGTATTAGGGTGATGTAAAAGTAATAGTGGTTTTTGCCGTTACTTTAAAAATACTATTGCTGTTGTCATTTTGCAGATTGGGAGCTTGAGGTACTGCTAGTTTGGGATGAAGCTGAAGTATAAACCCAGGCCGTTTGCTCCATAGTTCATGTTCTTAACCAGTGCACTAGACTCTCTCCTGTGACCACAGCTTGCATGAAGAAACACTGGCTAAAAGAGATGATATGTTGACCACTAACAAAACAGAGCACCTTTTTGATGAACAAAGCTAAACATTCGAAAGACAAATGAAGAAGAATGAGTCTATCAATTCAGGGTTTTGAGGGCCTCTTATCCTGACTAAATGGATGCTCCACTATGGACGTAGTTCATCATATTAAAGGCCTTCTCAAAAGAAGACCTTTTAAGTGCAGGTATCCTTAGAAAATCTATCTGTAGATCTATAAACAGGAAAGAAAAGCCTGGAAAACTCAAAGGACGTGCCTAAGACCACTATGGTGTATTCCCCACTACACCTTTTCCAAGGCATTCTTTTCCAGGTTCTGACTTTCACCTAAATCTGTGTAGTTATAAGTACTCATTCTGCCCCTGGATAGACTCGAGCAAGTCATGATCCTGGTCCAACTCCCGATTTTCTCATCAGAAAAATAAGAAGAGCCAAACCCAGTAGGTTTTTAAGAATTAATAACATAAAAATTGTAAGATATTGCTGTAAAAACATACACAGAGTAGCATTTAAAATTTTTCCGGAATCATAGTGGTATGCTATGTTCCATGGATTTTGTATCTTACTAAACTATGTATCATATATCTCTGTCTCTCTCTCTCTATCGCAACCTTTCCTCTTATGTCTTTCACTTACAATCTTTCAGAATTGCACCTCTACATTTCTAAGCAGGACAGACACTAAAATACACATTCCCTCCCTATTTTCGAGATATTTTCAGTCAAGGAATAGAGACAGTTGCCTGCAAAAGAAATTGGAGGCATGTTACTAAGAGAATAACCGGAAAAAAATATTGCAAGGTGAAGACAAAGGGGAATGATAAATTCTCATTTAGAAAAATTGGAGAGGGTTTCAAGAAAGACGTCACACTTATATGGGCATGAGAGACAGAATTTTAGCAGGTTAAGATGAGGACAAAGGATATTTATTCCAGGCGGAGAGGTTATGTGAATAAAGGCAGGGTGACGAGAAACATCAGGGAATAAAATCGCAGGAAATAAATATTAATTTAACAACAAACTCCCACAACACAAGATTACCTATGTAATAAATCTGCACTTGTACCCCTGAACTTAAGATAAAAGTTAAAAAGAAAAGATACTGAGGGTTTTTGTAGCATCCAGTGAAAAAGAGGTCAGAAGCCAGATCTCAGAAAGCCTTTTACGACAGGTCAAGACATGTGGGCTACTGTTCACAGGTAGGTACTGATGATAGAGCAGACTTGTTTTGTTGGGCAGATCATGCTCAGGTCAGAGCAGGAAAGTTCTACAGGAGGCAGCAGTTCAGCCCGTCCTGGGGCAGGGAGACCAGGTGCATAAGATTGCATGCAAGTCAGTGTGTGCCAACGTTATGACAAAGGCTTGAGAATAAAAGAGATGGTGAATGGCTCTGACTTTCTGGACACTCTAAATGAACAATGATATGATCAGTCTGTTAACTTTGAAAGGAGCTCAAGAAATAGACTCGTGTGTGTGTGCTCATGTGTGAGTGCGTGTGTGTGTGTGCATGTGTGTGTATGCATGTGTATGTGTGAAAGAGAAGGATAGTGTGCAATTCATTTTGCTATGAGGGCCATTTCATAGGAAATAACCGAATGCATCAGATCATCATCAATTATTCACCTTGTTCTTGGCAATCTTTCAAAGCATCTTATAGGTTTGTATATTATTTACTCCCTTGGCCTAATGCATTTCTCCTCTGACATCCCTACCTCAACCCTAAAATGAAATAAAATTGTAATCATTTTATAGCACATAGAAAATAAAGTCCAGGGAAACGTTCCTCATTTCCTGGAGGGCAGTGACTCTCCACTAACTGAAGAAATGGAAAATGATTTTTACCATCTTAGGTAGAAGAAAAACAGCAATTTCCAATTAAGCTGTTTGCTCTCTGTGTTCAGAAGGAGGATTGGACTGGTTTGGACCTCCTCTTTCTATAAAACAGAATTAAAATTGTATGTAGTAGAGGACAGGAAAATGACATGATGCAAAATAATGTGTGACACAGAGATGTAAATATAGTGCCTAACATAGCACCTGGCACAGTGTGGGTTGGTGTTCTGCCATTTTTATTACCCAAAGATTCTGAATATAAAATTTTTGACACTGGGATTCTGAAGAAGTCAGACAGAAAATCCCACCGAATTATACAGGACATCAAGATACTCCAGATTCTGGCAACAGATCTCATGTTGTGATCACCTTGTTTCTAACATCACAGACCTAATGGCAGGAATAAAGCTTTTGTTTTATTTTTACTTTTTAATTTGAGAAAACATTAAATTTACAAAAAAAAAAATAGAAAAAATAGTACACAATGCTTCTGTTTATCTTTCACCAAGCATTTCTGGATGTTTTATAACCTTGGTATAATTATCAAACTATGAAATGGACATGGTTGCAGTTCTAGTAACTAACCTGCAAACCTGATGTGACGTTTGCCTGTTGTCCCACTGGCGTCCTTTGTCAGACCCAGGATTTAATTCCAGATTACAGGTTACTTTTCAGTGCCCTTTTTCCTTAGTTTTCTCCAAACTGGGACAGGTCTTCAGACTTTTCAAATTTTTATTTTATAAACTTTTGGTGTATAATTATGACACTTGGAAGAATACAGCTCCATTATTCGGTAGAATGTCTACCATCTGCTCTTCCCTCATATTTAAATTTAGATAATGCATTTTTTGGCAAGAATATCATAAAATTATGCTGTGTTCTTCTTAGTGCATCATATTAGAAGGTAAAGAATGTCCATGTATTTCATGGCTGGCCATATTAAAGTTCATTATTGATTGAAGTGGTTTCTGCCTGGTTTACCAATGTAAAGTTACTACCTTCTCCCATGTATTTAATAAGTACCTTACGGGGAGGTACTTTCTATAAATATGTTTGCATGCAAAAATCTTGTCTCTCATCATACATTTACCCACTAATTTTAGTTTTCATTAATAAATCTTGTCTGCAACAACTATTTCTGTAGTATTTGCCAAGTGATGCAGTCCACTTATCTTTCTTCATATATAAGTTGGAATTCTGCTGAGGAAATAGCTTTCACTTTCCCTCATTTACTTATATATTTATATCAATGTAAAACAACAAAGACTATTTTCTTTGTTTTATGGGTTACAATTCATTACTATTAGTATTTATTTTGTTGCTTATGGTGTCATAAAATTTACCAGTGAAATCTTCTTCAGGTTAACTGGTACATTCTTTTTACATGCCCCATCATTTTTGGAGTATTCCTTTACTTCTTGGCACCGTAAGTTTTCCCAGGCTCATCTTGCATTTCCGTGTACTAGCACTGAAATAATCCAGTACTTAAATGAATTCATTTTTCCTTTTTATTTATTTTTAAAATTGTATTTAGAAACTATTTTGAAACTCTAGGTGTGCCCATTATAGTTGCAGTATTATAGTATTATTACTTCTAGGCCCTCTCAGCAGATAAAAATGAAAAAATGTAAGTATGCACACACACACACACATCTATATCTACATCAATTTAACTGTATATATACACAAATGTGATTTATGTGTGTGTACATATGAATGTGTGTATATAAATATATATACACATACATATATATATTAATTTATCGTAATACCTCTGATTCAAATCCAACATTACACAGTTCATTCTAGCTTTCAACCTTTAATTATGACTCCTTTCTTGAAAAATGAGAAAACTGGCTCTCATTATCCATAATTTGATAGCAAATTTATTTATTTGCTATCTTAGAATGTATTTAAAGTCATTTCAGGATTACTAACCTTATGGAAAACAAACTTATTAACCAGAGTAAAATACTGTGTACGCTTATTTTTGTCATTAGCTTTGCAATTTGTAGTCAAAATCCTGTTTTCCAGTATTACTTAGGTTAGTCCTTAACTTTCCCACTCCCTTCAGTAAAATGATTTCATTTACTTTTTGTAGAGTTAGTTCATTTGTTAATGTTTGTATTCTACTTAAAATTTGCCTCCTTCCCAATTCTCAGTTGATTTTGTCTGTTTGATTGGTTGGTATTTATTTATTTATTTGGTGTGTGATATACTATCATTCTTTCAAAAGTCAAAGCTTTATAGAGACATATGCTCAAGGAGGTGCACTCATCCTTTATTCCTTCCAATCAATTTCCATGGCCTTATTCTTTCCTACCCACTCTGTGCAGGCAATCCATCTTGTTAGTGTCTGGTTTACCTTCCTGTATTTCTTTTTGAACAAATGTACATATACCTGCATATTGATTAATGCCACCTTATTTTTACATGAAAGTTTGCATACTATGATACTGTAAAAGAATGAAACCTCAATCCCTAATCTTTCCAAGTACTGAATTATTAAAGTTGTAAAACTAGAGAATAGGTATACCATTCTTGAAGCCGCATAAACATAAGGTCTTAAGTACCAAAGGCAATAGCATAAAAATATATTCATAGTTGCTCAAATTTCAGCCTAAGCCTCCTCTATAAGCATCCACAGCAAGGTTTCTATATGTTATTCAATGATCCCAAATCCAGAAAAGTTGTACTACTAAGACAAACTTCCACAAAATCATAACTATTAAGTTGGATATAAATGATACTTTATTACTTCTATGGATTTTTGCACTCACCATTTTATTAGACACCCCTATCATCCTGCGAGGTAGCAAGAAGAAGTTTTCTCATCTTCATTTTTACATATGGACACACTGGAACTCAGTTACTTGCATACTTGTCTGCCATCCCCAGTACATGCTGATACTCTGGAAGCAATGCATTTTGCCTCATCACTCCTCTAATGCCTAGCAGAGTTACATGGTACTTATGCAGTAGCGGGGAAACATTTATTGGACAAGATTAAATAGTAAATCCAAGACAAATAGCTAGTCAGGGGTGAAGTCAGGAGTCTTCAGTTTGTGTAGTGATTCAACAAGCATTGAACATTCAATAAGCATTGGACATTTATTTTATACTTGGTACAAGGGACAGAAAGATAAGAAATACAAGGACCATGTTTTCAAGGAATTCACTGTTAGCAAATACAGATGAATAAACATGCGATTAGAATATGATGAGCAGGCTATGATACAGACAATGTTATGGTATTCAAAATATACCATATTTATTTATCTATTTATTTATATAAATTTAAGTGGCACAGGTGCAGTTTTGCTACAAGGATATATTACACAGTGGTGAAGTCTGGATTTTTAGTGTAACCATTACCCAAATAGTGTACATTACACACATTTAGCAACTATAGCCAATTGGGGTCTTGGAGTAACTGAGAGGGGGAGACTGATAGCTTTCGGTATAAGCACCTTCTTGAGGCCTGGAATATTTCATCCTTCTCTTCTTTCACTGTGTTTCTCCCATGGACACTTTTATAACTCATGCTTAGTCTTTGGGTCTCATTCTCCACTTTTTTTTCTTCCATGAAGATGCCCCTATTCTGATTGAATTTGAGAATCCTCATTTGGAGTTTGCTATCACTCTGTGTTTTTCTACATTCAGGAAATTTTTACAAGGTATAAATGCTGGAGGTAAAAAGTCAAATTAATTGCCACTATCTTGGAACACTGCATAGTGGAGAAAACATGGGCCGCATAACTGAGACTCAGTTTTCTTGGTATGGCAGAATGTAATAGGAATTGGGAGATCAAAGGTCAACTGAATCTGAGTTCCGCTCCTCTTGGGTATGTGATTTTGGACAACTTGTTTAATTTTTTAAAAGTGCTATTTTCATTTTTCGAGATGTAAGGATAAAAATGGTACTTACTTCAAGCTCTATGGTCAGAATTTAATATTAAATATAATAAAAGTAAAGTACTTATAAAATATCTAGCATTTAGAAAATACCTGTTAGTTAAGGGTTAAGTATTATTATTCTATCATTTACCAAACTTCTAGACCATAAATCACTCTGTTTTCTCCTCTATCCCAGTGATACACAAGATGTAAACCAGCAGGCAGGAAGAGCACTCCAGGAACTTCCCCTTTTGGCCCATGAATCTTTCTACCTGTTGGCCCCCAATGTCACTTCTAAACTGTGGTGTATTGTCTATCTTCCACCTCTGCCCTGAAAGTCTGATTCCAACATGCTACTTAGGTCCTCTCAGTTCCAGTGTCTTGGTTATGAGGCCAATAAAAATATAGACCCTTGGGGATTGGAGCATTATTTGAATTTTGATAATCAGAGTGTCTATGTCCAAATGAATACTAATGCCAATCCATAGTTCTCAGATTTCTGAACTATCAGAGTGGGAAGGAATCTAAAGAGAAGGATTCATTTTACAGATGGAAAAAGCTGAGGTCATAAATCAAATTAGTAATATAACCAGGATTAGAACTCAATCTGTTCTCTCCAAAGGTTGAATTTTTTCCAATCCATAAATGGGCACATGAAAAGAACAAATCAGATCACTGAACCTACCCTTCTCAGACGCATAAGTCTAAATTCTCTTCTAGCGTATAGATACGGAAATCCTTGGGAAATCTAAGCCAATTTTGAATTCTTTTTTGAGATCTGTCTCTGAGGATTGAGAAATTGAATGTTTTAGACATTGGAAATCTCAGTGCTATAGGCGGAATCGTGTGCCCTCCTCAGCCCCTCCCACCCTATCAAATGTTGAAGCCCTAATTTTCAGTGTGACTGTATCTGGGGATAGGGTCTTTAGGATGTAATTAAGGATACATGAGGCCATAGGGTGAAACCCTAATCCAACAAGAAGGTAGTCTCTAAGAAGAGGAACAGATCTTTCTCCCTCTGCTATGTGAAGACATAGTCAGCGGAAGAGAGTTCTGGCCTAAACCTGACCATGCTGGCACTCTGATCTTAGACTTCCAGCCTCTAGAACTGTAAGAAGGTAAATTTTCGATGGTTTAAACCTCCTAGTCTATAGCACTTTTTTATAACAGCCCAAGTTGACTAATATATCCATTTGCAATGAGGGTACATTTTAAATCTTTAACAAATACAATTTGTAGTTGGCTTCTTAGAACTTGGGGAACAGGGCATTTGTTTGTAAAGTTATTGTTTTTCCATTAAGTGCTCTCCAATTCTACTAGAACTGATATTAGTGAAGACAGAATGATAATGCTAGGTGAAAAGTAGGAGAAAAAAGGAAGAAACTTAGAAAAAATATAATTTGTGTTCTCCATAAGAAGATCAATATTTGGAATGGCAATTATCAGAATTGGGGAGTCATATGAAGTAATGATAAAGAACCCCTCTTGTATTCCGGCAGCAAATGGGCATGATTCTCTGCCTATCCTCCCACCGGTACAAAACTGCTCACAGTGGGACACTGGGATTCCTTGCTCTGGTCTAATTTTAAGTAAATAAAATGATGCGGCACTCTGCCACATCCCTCTGGAAACTATTCCAAAATTGAGCAGATCTCATCTTTCGAAAATGTTCCCTGAGTAATGGAAACATGAGGAAGGGGGATACGCTACAGACCCCGGATGCATCTTTCAACCACAGTGGAATGTAATATACCAGACACACTGTTACAGTGGTCAGGATGGACGTGGGAAAGATTTGAAGGATAGAACAGTAAGCTCTGCTGTCATCTTAAATCATTCCCACTGCTAGATGCTCTCAAGGATGAAATCTCACAACGCTAGGCACAGTGGGAAGGGTTTAATCCCTTTTAATCAATAACATGTAGATATTGTTACATGGAAGCTGCCATCTAGCTAACAGGCTACTTTCCTAATTTTCCTATAGTATAAAAAATGCAGAGGGAGAGTAGAAGAGACAAATTCAGCTTGGAATCTTTCTACCCACCTGTGTAGAACTGTAACCCAGATAATAGGCAGGGCTTCTCCGAATCTTGAGATTTCAATATTTATTTCATTCTTCAGATTTATATTAAGATCCAAAGCTGATTTCAAGATTTTTGTTAGTTGCTAGGAATTTTTTGGCTCTCAAAATCATCTTTGTCTCCTAACTTCAGCATCTATGTGTGCCCTTTTGTTCCACATCTTAACTTTTTATCCCCAAAAACTCACTACTCAGGTCTTAGTCTGCAGTATGCTGAAAATATTTTCAGTTGTCCAGACACTAAAATGTTTTCACTGTCCCTTCTACCTCGTCATCTCAACTTATTTTGATCTTCTTGCCTCTTGTCTCTAATCTCTTCCCCATAAGCTGAGCTCCAGCTCTCATTTCCAGAATGGAAACAAAAATTCATCCTGATTTAATGGAGTCTAGCGAGAGATCATTTATTGTTGCACAGAAATCATTGTCTTTGGACCTTTTCTCTTCACTGAGTCATCCCAAGGGGCTTATTAAGGTACTTTCTACTTTAAAAAATAATTTTATCCTGAAAAGAAATTCTGACATCAGAGCCTAAGATGAGGGAAGCATTTCACTCTGCTGTATTTTCAACTGCTGCTCTACCACTCTGATATCCACTGAGCAGGATAATCAGGATTACAATTTTTGCACCTATGAATAGGTTCTGTACCAAGGACAGATCTTCACTGCAAAGCAACTATAGACCACAGGCATCTTTCTCCTCTGTCAGGCTACTTAACCTGACTCAGCTAGGTTATTCGTTGCTTTGAAGTGAGTTTTCAAAGGTCTCTGTTAAGCACAAATAACAGTTCGAAATTTGTTGTGATGCAATAGAAAGGTATGTCCCTGTGTATTGAGGACAATTGCAATTTGAAATCTATCTCTGCTATATGGCCAAGCATCACTCAACTTCCTTTTTATCTTTTTTAATCTGGAAAGTAGGATTGTATTAATCTGCTCAGTGGGATTAGTTGGAAGTAGAAATATCAAAGAACAGGTGAGTATAAAGAATGTTTGCAAATGTTTAACTATATACTGCTAACGTTACTTATTATGACTTGTCAGTCATTTCTACTGTACTATTGTTTTAAATTGAATTTATTAGGCTTCAGAGTGAAGATTCTTTAGGGCAGATAAGCTGTGTGTGTGTGGTGGTGGGGGGGAGCTTTTACTTGAAGAGATTTACCATAAGAAATTGACATCTGTAATTTTGGAGGCCAGCAAGTGTCATGATTTGCAAATCTGCAGGGTGGGTTCACGACCTGCAGACCCAGGTTGATCGTTGAGTTTCAGCACTAATACCAGCAGACTTGAGCCCCAGTTTAGGTCTAAAGGGAGGAAAGATGCTGATGTCCCAGTTTAAGGCCAGCAGATGTGAACCCCAGTTTAGGTCTAAAGGGAGGGAAAATGCTGATGTCCCAGTTTAAGGCCTGCAGACTTGAACCCCAGTTTAGGTCTAAAGGGAGGAAAAATGCTGATGTCCCAGTTTAAGGCCTGCAGACTTGAACCCCAGTTTAGGTCTAAAGGGAGGAAAAATGCTGATGTCCCAGTTTGAAAGCCATTAAGCAGGAAGAATCCTCTCTCACTTGGGGGAGAGTCAGCCTTTCTGTTCTACTCAGACCTTCAACTGATTTGGTGAGGCCCACTAACATTAGGAAGGGCAGTCTGCTTTACTCAGTTTAACAATTTAAATGTTAACCTCATCTAAAGCACTCTTAGGGAAACACCCAGAATATTGTGTGACTAAATATCTGGGTATTGCACGGCCCAATCAAGTTGACACATAAAATTAAGTCATCACAGTATCATAAGAAGTACAGGAGATCCAAGGACAGGGGCAGAAAGAGAGGTAGATGGGAGAACAAAACCCACTGGATTGGAAAGGTTCCAGTGATCCTCTAGTATTATGTTAATTTGATAATTTAAAAGAGGAAAACGCTAAGTCCAGATAGGCATCTAGGATGTGTTACAGGTAGGTAGTTAAGCCTGAGCCAGAGAGAAGAGGGCTCTTTCCCCACCCACTAGAAATGTCAGGCGCTGGTTTGGCAATTGTCACATTGCCTCTCTGAGAGTGATGATTTAGCAGCGTCAGGGAGAGGCCATTTCTTGATAGTCCACACCCGTTAACATCAAGATGGTAAATAAATGCAGAGCCCAGGGCGAAGAAACTTCCTGGGCATGCATATTAAGAGGAAAATGACGAAGTATGATCTTCCGGGGACACTCCACCGGATAAAAGAAAAAAGCCTCAGAGGGGCATGCCTATAACTCCTTAAACACACGGCTCATGCTCACTTCCAAGGCTAAGGAGGGCTCTGTGCATGCGGGCAGCCCACCCTAAGGGAAGAATCATGGGAAAGAGGCGAGCTTCCCTTGGGAAAGTCCCAAGATTACGGTTAAACGGGGCACTTGACCTTCTCTCTTTAACCTTCATGTGCCTGCGTGGGTCTTTTCCATGCACACCTGCCTTTCTTTCCCGTTCTAAGGCATTTTAAAATAAACTTTCATTCCTGCTCTGGAACTTGCTTCAGTGTCTTTTTCTGCTTTATGCCCCTCAGTCGAATTCTTCCTTTTTAGGTGGCAAGAATTGAAGTTGCTGCAGACCTAGACGGATACGTCCGCTGGTCACTCGGAGTAACTCCGGTCTCTTCCCCTGTAACAGGTGTAGTCACAAAAGGAGAGGCTGCAGGACCAGACCAGAATCGCCTGTGCCCTAACATCTCCTCTACCCCTTTACCACGTCTATGTCTCTCCTTTCCCAAGGAAAAATTCAAACAGTACATTAATTTTTCAGAGTAAGGGTTTCTTTTTTGTTCTTATAAGTGGACACTGAAGGGACTTTACATTTGACAATGTAAAGCTTTCAGATTTGAGGTTTCATGATCTTATTAGAAAAGTTTGAACAACAACTTATACCTTCTCTGTTTCTTATACCTTTGAGAGTGAAGTAAGATCCCTGAGCTAGGAGGCAGACAGAGCAAGTTTGTGTTATCCTGAGCAAATGATTGATGGCATCATGAATGCTCTGGACTGGGAGACATTAGAAAGGCTTCTTATCCACCTCTCTCCCACAAGGGCTAGTAATGCCAAATAAAATACCTACCAAGTAGCTGTCCCCTTTGAGTATCTCCGAAAAGGAGAACTGGCACCCATTTTCTGAGAACCTATTGTACATCAGGCACTTAAACCAGCATTTCAATGTGTTATGAATTTAATTCCAATAACCACTCTATGTGGTAATTATTATTATCTATAATTTACCTGCGAGAAAGTTGACCTTGAGAGAGATGAAGTATTTTGGCCGAAGTTCAGGACACATTAGCTGTAGATTTGCTTTTCAGCCTAGGAGTGTGTTTGCTTCTAAAGTCTGTCTATCATGTAGCAATTAGGAGCATAGATTTTGGTATCACCTGCAATTGAGTTTGGATCCTAAGTCTTCACCTTTTTAACATTATAGCTCTAGCCTTGCAGCCTGTTTCTTCATCTGAAAAAAATAAGGAAAAATAATACCAAATTCAGAAAGACTTCATGAGGATCGAGTCTGTCTGAATTGCTTTCCATCCCACCTTCTACATGTAAGTGCTCAGCAAATGATAGGTGTTATTAATAATACAACTCTCAGTAACTTCTTTGGTGCTGCTATCGAGACTGAATCTAATGCAGTGATGCAGATAATTTCCTCTGCATCTCCAGCCTTCATCCACTTCAGAAACTCGTGGTAGGAACAGTTCTTTTCTTCCCCTCCTCTCCTCACCCTATAGCAACATAGACAAAATCCATTATTTACACTGTCTCAAACAGCCCGAGCTTTAGGAAAACAAACACAATCACTAGAATAGTCAACTAATTAAGATTTCTGCCACTTCTGTCTTGCGTGGGATAGGTGTTCCTTATCAGAGCGAGTGACAGGTACATCCATTCAGTGGGCGAGAAACAGCTTTTTATTCAGTGCACTTCATTAATTCACTGCCAAGAAGAGAACCCCAGTCAAAGGTAAAAACAATTCTGCCTCTAGCTGTACCTAATTGTCCAGCAGCAGAAAGGAGTGTGATGGAGGTGCCTGTCAGTGTTTGAAAGCAGAGCAGATGTTTTCAATTGCTCCCTTCTTTGTAATTCTACCCTGGAAATAAGAATTTCAAACCTAGAAAATAATAGGAATACATGAACCTCACAAAGGGACATACATGGTAAAAATAAAGAAAGAAAGAAAAGAAAGAAAGAAAGAAAGAAAGAAAGAAAGAAAGAAAGAAAGAAAGAAAGAAAGAAAGAAAGAAAGAAAAGAAAGAACGAACGAACAGCATGGGATAACAGAGTGAACACATTTAAAGTCGTTGAATAGGAGTATTTGGGAATTATTTTTCCAATCAGATCAGTATCCAGTGAACACAATTGTACCTCTAAATACCTTGTAATTGAAAAAAAGTCAGATTTTGTTGAATGTGCTTTTTATAATAGAAAAATAACAACATTTCTTTATGATGCCAGGATTTAGCATTGATCAACACTGAATGAGAAGCTTTATTATTCTAACAGATTTTGTTTATAAGCAGAAAATATTGGTAAATCTCATGTAATATAAGGATGCATCAGTAGTTTCATATGCTATGCTTTCATAGAGTTCTATAAGGTTTATAAAGATAACTTAAGTCAGTGTCACTGAAAGAAAAGAGTCAGAAATAACCTAAAAAATGAGTGATTCCGTAGAACTAATATATTCATTTTACCGATGGGGAACTGAGATATGAAGAAATTAACTTACCTAAGATCAGAGAATGAGTCAAGGACAGAGCAGGACCATGTCATCAAATTTAGAGAAACTTGAGCTATGTGAATAAATAATCTTCTTTCTTTCTTTCTAGCAGAGTTGAATGCAATAATTTGAAGGGTGATTAAAACAATTTGAATTCCAGTTTTCAAGCTTATCCAGTAAAAGCTCACTATACCAAAGAAAGAGCATACTAATTCAAGAATATAATGCCAATTTTTACTTTCTACAGTCTTGCTTTGACATGATAATGAGAAAACAATCAGTACAAAATGAGTCTTAGATAGGAATCAGCACCTTTGAAAACAAAAGTCTCCAACAGGAAAAAGCATGTTTATACTTGCTTCTTGAAAGATGGTATTCTGCGGCCTCATTAAGAGAAAAGCACATTACATAGTAAGGAAGTGGGATCTGAAAATTGCTCTAGGTGATTCATGATATCTATTCGACATCTTAGAATCCCATTCTTTAGAAGGAACTTAGGTACTACCTTGAGCCATCCCATCTGTGCAGTGTACCATTCCTGGGCAGCATTCACTGGGCACGAAAACCCAGCTATATTTTGAAGCCTTCATTGAAATAATACAGCTAGAATTTCACACATGAGTTTGAACCTTCTATCAGCTAACAGCACGTTCTTTCTTATTTTGCCCTTGCCCTCTCTGGAGCTGCATTTCTTAGTCTTTCTTGGGCCTTCAGCAACCTCTAAAAGTAAGCCCTGCTCCATAACTGCCATTTAGATATTGGAGACCATGATTATGTGCACCCAATGCCTTCTTGTTTACAAACCACTACCCAGTTCTTTCCACTTGGAAATACTCTACAGTGTTTGGTGCTGTGATGGTTAATTTTACATGTCAATTTGGCTAAGGATAGTAACCATTTTTTTGGTCCAACACCAGTCTAGATGTTGCTGTGTAGGTATTTTTTAGATGTGATTAGTGTTTAAATCAGTAGACTTTCAGTGGTGCAGATTATCCTCCATGATGTGTGTGTGTGTGTGTGTGTGTGTGTGTGTGTGTGTGTTTAGAGGGGATGTCTTCCAATCATTTGAAAGCCTTGAGAGCAAAGACTGAAGTTCTTTTCCTGTGGAGAACGTTGCCTAATATAGGTGCTGTGCCTCTATAATGATTTGCAAAATTAAATAGATACCAGCATCACAGATTGAGATAGTGAATTACTGTAATGCAGTAGGGTTTTCAGAAGCCTTTCACAATTGTGGATAAATCACAATATCTTTCAATACTCAGTATATTGAGATACTTACAGATGTTTGGTAAGGATAAATATATGGGAAGAACATAATACAAGTCCTTTTCCCAGTCTTATTTCTAGCCTGTTGCCCACACTGTAGACAAGCCAGTGTTAGGAATGACATTAGTCTGAGAGATGAAGGGTGTTTCATCTCCTTAGTGACAGCAATGGCCAGATAAACAAGCACCCACCATGGGTACAGGAATTTAACCCTTATAAACGGTTTTCACAAATGTTGTATCAAAGAATTCTGACTTCAATCCCACAAACTAGATACTGATATTTTATAAACACAAATGAAGATATTTGTATTTTATAAATACAAATGAAGGCCTGGGAATATGAAATGATTTGCTCAAGACCTCTAAACTCATGTGTGGTAGAACTCCAAGTCTGATATTCTCCCCAGCACATCTTTCCATGCCTTTCTCCAAATAAATAGGCAGAAGAGAGATGAGATTCTTCTGTGGCTGTGCTGCTCACTCAAGGGAGTCTGAACCATTTTGACCAGGAAAAGCCAAAAGGAAAGGCCTCTGTCAAGGTCAGACCACACATGGCCTGAAGTCATTGTTCTCCATTCCAGCCCCAAGAACTCTGTGAGATCGATAAAAGCATACATTGAGAAATAAAAGTCATGAGAAAATTTTACAAATTAGCTAGCTTTCATTTCCTGTTGGCTTTTCCAGCACATGCTTGGCACCAGATGAGAGTAATGTGGTAATGCAGTAAAATATCCCTGCGAGACACTATCTGCTTAGAGACAGGAGGCAGTGAGATGCTTTAGCCCTTGATGCCCTAAGGGCCTGTCTGGACATCCTGAGGTTTTCTCAGAAGCCAATATAATAGACTTTTTGTCATATCAAATAACTTTGTTTTTTAGGGAATTTCAAGGCATCAACATTATCTATATTTCCACTGCTGGCTCTGATTTGGAAATGCCAATAACGTTGGTTTGCTTTATGTTTACTTGATCTCTAAAAACATGTGTGAGCTCAATCTTGTCTTGTCCTAACTGGCATAATTATTCATCATGGATGTATTTCACGGGATTAGAACCAGTAACAGGAAGTCACAGTGTGCCCTATTTTAACAGAAACAAATGTCTAGGCCCTGAACATGGAAAACAGATTCAACAAGGGAGTTAACCCTCACATTGGAAAATTATTCTCATGATGTAATAGTGACAACTATGATTTATTGAGCACCTACTATGGGCCAGGTATTTTATTGATGTTATTTATAATGCTCATAACTACTCTGCAAAGCATGTGAAAGAAAACTGACTGATACTTGGTAAAGGAAAGTAACTTGCTGAAGGTCACATAGAAAATATCTAACCCAAGCTGGTTTCTCCAGCAGATGTTTCTGCTACTACACTGAAATGTTTGTCTTCAGATCATATATAAAACATGTTAATTATTTATAAGGAATATATATATATACACATATACACTCACACACACATACTAATATGGAATTTAAATTTTAATTATTTTTAAGGAAGATATATACATATATATATACTGATATGACATTTAAATGAAATTTCTGACAAAAAGAACTATTTCATTAAAATAAGTATACTTATTTTTTAGTACCTAAAAAGCAGTTACAGTTATATTAGGTGTTCAATTAATATTTGTGAAATAAAAGATGCATCATTTATTCCAATTGATCCAAAGGGTTGCATCTACGACCTTTTCTCCTACCACCCCATCGGAAAATTTTTAAAAAAGAAAGTCATTAGTTCTTTCAGCAAGCATGCACAGACAACATATATACACTTGTGGCAGATATAGTTCTAGGCAATGGGACACAGTTATAGGAGAAAATATTCTAGCTTCTAGAGAGGACAAAATCTGGGGCTAACAGACTTCTAAACTGACAATGTCAAACAATGTGATAAGTCATACAGGTATGTGCATGTGGGGCCTAAGACAACACAAAGGAAGACTCTAAAGACAGCCTTAAAAGAGGTAAAAACCTGGAGTATTCCAGTGACTGACCAAATGCAACAATCTTTTGTTTTCTTGTGTTTTCATACATTCAAATAAGTTTTTCATTATGTGTAATTTTAGGTTTTTATCCTAGAGTTACAAGACAATGAGATTTGAAAAGTGTGTTGGTCATTTTGAAATCAGATGTTTGTTTTTCTTTGCCATAGAATAGGATGGAAAATTGAAAAGCTTCACTGCTACACAACACTTAGCAACCCTAGATATAAGAGGGTTGTGAATTCAGTTGTATGTTTCATAGGACCTCTTATTATATCTAGGGTTTCTAAGTGATGTGTAGCAGTGGAGCTTTTCAATTTCCTATTCTATAGCAAAAAACAAACATCCGATTTTAAAATGACCAACACACTTTTCAAATCTCATGCAACAAAAGTGATAAAAGGAACTGAGATCTGGATAATGAGAAAAAGGTGGATGCTGTAGCTGCCCTAGGAAGGCAGGGTCAAGGCTGGGGAAAATGTTGAGGGCTGTTGTTTGGGGTCTTCGTGCTGGAAAAATTGGAGTTCAAGCTCCAGTGGAGTCAGGAAGAGGAGAATCTGTGCATGTTCAGGGTGAGGGCTGAGATTTATACTTCTGCATTAAGCCAGAATGCTCAAAGATCTACAGCTTCAATTAAAGGTGGAATAAGCTCAAACTCGCCTTTCTGAGCAACCATATTGTTCACAGCAACCTGTCCCTGTGTGCGGCTTGGAGCCTTGGATATCATACCCCAGTCTATGGTATGCTGTGTTATCTGCTTTTTATGAAAATATCTTTATGTGTTCTGTATAATTTTCCATTAAAATAAGTTAATTTCACTTGCCCTTGGCTCTTAAAATATATAGTGAAATATTTCATAACATAAAATAATTTTTGATAAACTCACCTAAATAAATACACATTAGAAGGGTTTGTTTCAATTTACATTTTCTGAAAGTGTATATTGCAAAGCCCATTCGTATACATTTATGCCAACCTCTAGGTAATATACAAATAATAGTTTGATCTATGCCAATTTAATAGGATAAAAATAACACATCTTGTAAAACGTAAGGCACATGTGTTGGTTCCCATGTGAAGTCAAACACCCATTGACATGTGTATTGACTGTGTTTGTTTCACCTGTGAATTATTTTTATATGTCTACATATCAGTTTCCAGTTTTTCAATTCAGCTGCTTTTATTTTTCCTTTTTTGTTGTTACAGCTAATTATACTTAGTATTTGTGCAGCATGCATTTCTCTGTTTCTAGCACCATTTTTAATTCTTACATCACTGTTATTCATTGAATCCTTACAATAAACCCTATAGGTTAGGTACTATTATTGTCCCCACTGATACAGAGGACAAAACTGGTTCAGAGATGTTGAGGAACTGATAAAACCAGAATAAAAACTGGGGGACTTAACCCTTCTATTTGGTAGTTTTGCTGTTACTCATGTTGAATTATTTTGTTGTGTGCTTTGTAATTAAAAATTGTGAGCTCATCTTCAGTGAAGTTTTATCTAGAAGAACACAATGAGACCTGAGACGAAGACATGATCATCCAGAGAAGATTTTAATTTGCCTATATTAGACATTCCAGACATTTCACTAGCAATTTGTAAAAATTTTACTGAGATATAATTAATATGCCATAAAGTTTGCTTGTTTTAAATATACAATTCACTGAAACAATTTTGAGCAAAAATAACAAAGCTGGAAACATCACGCTACCTAACTTTTAGTGTACTACAAAGCTATAGTAAACAAAATGGTGCAGTACTGGCCTTAAAAACAGAACAGTGAAGCAGAATAGAGAACATAGAAATAAATCTATGCACTGACAGCAAATTGATTTTCAACAAAGATGTCAAGAACAATCTCTTCAATAAATACTGCTGGCAAAACTGGATATCCAGTTTTCTTCATATGCAGAAAAGTGAAAACTAGACCCCTATCTCTCACCAAATACAAAAATCAACTCAAAATGGGTTAAAGACTTAAATGGAAGACCCACAGTGATAAAAAATACCAGAAGAAAACAGAGGGGAAACATTTCATGACATTGGTTTCAGCAAAATTTTTTTTGAATAAGAACTCGAAAGCACAAGCAAACAAAAGCAAAAATAGACAAATGGAATTACATCAAGCTAAAAAGCTTCTACACAGCAGAGGAAACAATCAGCAGACTGAAGAGACAACTTAAATAATGATAGAAAAATTTGCCCACTATCTATCTGACAAAGGACTAATATCCAGAATATATAAGAAACTCAAACAACTCAATAGCAGACAAATAAATAACCAAATCTAAAAATGGAGAAAATACTTGAATAGACATTTATGAAAAGAAAACATACAAATGGCTAACAGGTATGTGAAAACATGTGTAATATCACTAATCATCAAGGAAATGCAAACCAAAACCACAACGAGATACCACTTCATCCCATTTCGAGAATGACTGTTATTAAAACAAAACAAAACAAAACAATCCACAAATGCTGGTGCAGATGTAGAGAAAGGGCAACTTTAAGAAATATATATATATAATAATTATTATTATTTTTACTTTTAGAGACAGAATCTTGCTCTGTTGCCCAGGCTGGAGTACAGTGGCCTGATCATGGCTCACTGCAACCTAGAACTCTTCGGCTCAAGGGGATCCTCCTGCATTAGCCTCCTGAGTAGCTGAGACTACAGGCACATACCACCATGCCTGGCTAAAAAAGAGAAACTCATGCCCTGTTGGTGGGGGTGTACATTTTGTAGCATCATTATGGAAAACAGTATGAAAAGTTTCCACAAAATTAAAAACTGTTACCATATGATCCAACAATTGCACAACTGGATATTACACATCCAAAGGAAATGAAATAAGTAAGTTGAAGAGACATCTGCACTCCCATCTTTATTGTAGCAATATCCAAGATATGGAATAAACCTAAGTATCCATCAACAGATGAATGTATAAAATGTATAAAGATACAGAATCAGCCTCTGTATCCATCAACAGATGAATTATAAAATGTATAAAGAAAATGTGTGTACATACACAATGGAATACTATTCAGATGTTGAAAGGAATGAAATCCTGTCATTTATGGCAGCATGAGTGAACTTGGAGGACATTATGGTAGGTGAAATAAGTGAGGCACAAAAAGACAAAAACCACGTGATCTCACACACATCTGGAATCTAAAACATTGATCTTACAGAAATAGAAAGTAGACCTGTGGTCACCAGAGGCTGGAGAGTGAAGAGGAGAGTGAGATGGGGAGATATTAGTTAATGAATACAAAGTTATGGTTAGATAAGAGGAATAAGTTCTGGTCTTCTATTGCCCAGTAGGGTGACTATGGTTAACAGTGTTGTATTGTATATCTCCAAATAGCTAGAGGAGGGAATTTTGAATCTTCTTATAACAAAAAATTATAAATATTTGGGATAATGCTAAATACCCCCACTTTGATTATTACACAACCTTGCCTTGAGTTAGGACATACTCTGAGGAACAACATGCTCTGGAATTTCCTCAGCATCAGGCTGATAGTGAGGGTTCATGCAAAATCATGTCCTTGCTTGGTTTTCTCACATCCCTCCCGCTTTTACCTTATTGATCTTTCCTGACGGCATGTTCTTAATAAATACCATGTGCATGATTTATCATCTCAGACACTACTTTGGAGAAAGCTGACCTAAGACACAGAATTAGTAAGTACTGTCTCCCATTTCTGTATTCAAATTTTGCACCTCTACAGAGGGGAGGAAAGTAAGATTCAGAGGGGTT
Source organism: Macaca mulatta (assembly GCF_049350105.2). Classification (NCBI taxonomy): domain Eukaryota; kingdom Metazoa; phylum Chordata; class Mammalia; order Primates; family Cercopithecidae; genus Macaca; species Macaca mulatta. Next base: position 42,553,574 of record NC_133420.1, read on the forward strand.
CATATTTTTTTCTCAAGGTCATGGTAAGAGACTTAAGTCTAATATTCTAAAATCTAGTGATGTGAGTTGTACCACAGTGCCTCTTAAATATTTTCATAGGGAAGTAAATCTGATAAGAACAGATTCTACACTTGATCTTAGCCAAAAGGCCGAGAAGCAATAGCGAAGTAAATCTATTATAATGAGCTGCGAAGATTCCTAAGAATCTCTAATTTAAATTATATTTATACTCAGTCTCAGTTTCTTCATTTATGTCATTAGGACACTGTTATTATTGTCAGTGTCTTTCTTTTTGTAAGATTAAATGGAAAAACATAGGGAACATGCTTTGGCATATGACTAGATATTCAGTATATATTTTTCCTTCATTGAAAAGCCAGGGTAAAGAAACTTTAACCCAATAAGGACTCAGGTGTTCTAAATTCGTTTGACCAACCACAGGTTTTTTTTTTTTTTTCGTAGCAAAGCCTCCATTTCTGGAAAAATACTGAAAAATAACAACCTTCTCAGTCCCTCAGACATAATGGACTATATCAACATCTCCATGGACTTGGTGGATAAAGAATGAAGAAACATATGTTTAGAAGGTTTCTTAATAAAGCCTAGCTCTCTCCCAAAGAGGAAAAGTCACAAAAGACTGGCATGCCACATTTAAAACAGTAGTAACCCAGTAGCCCTTCCTAACTGCTAACTAGACAATTCCCAGGAGCCCAGGAAGGAAATCCAGAAGGATATAAACATGAAATGAATCAAGCATGCAAGATTTTCAAGCAAAATCAAGCAATATTTTCTTTTTCTCTTTTTCCTTCTGTTTTGTTTTGATATGTGTTTGTGTATGTGTGTGAAATATTTATTTATTTTTATCATCATCGGGACATTAGTATTCAGAGGAAGGAAAATGCCTCTTGAATGAGATGTTTGTAGGGAAAATTACAAGGGAGACGAGGCTGACTTTGACCGAGCAATGCCCTCTGAGGATTGGGGTGGATCAGAATGGTTTCGAATATTTTTTCTACTCCCCTAATGGAAGTAAAATAACAACATGAAATAGAGGGGATGGAACAGTCAGCAGGAGGATAAATACCAAGGAAGCGATGTAAACACAGCCCCCAATTTCCCCTGCGAGTAAGAGAATGAGGAATGTGTTATTTATCTCTCTTTGCAATCTGCAAGGCAGAGTATGGAGCTGCCCCCTTTGGGAATATCTTCTATAAACAATCAAATAATTTCAGGATGGGATTTTGAGATGCAGTGAAAGGAATAAAGGAGATTGAGAATTTCTCTAACTCCAGGTCTTCACACACCTCTTCCAAGAAAACTTTCTTCATCGTCCCTGGCAGTGAAATAATACCCTCTTTAAAAGAGAGGTACTTTAGAAGTCATGGATTATGCCATTCCTACTCATTATTTTAGAATATAAAAATTAATGCAACCTGGCTAAATGAGTTATTATGATTACTCTGCACTTGCAGATGAGTATGTAGTGTGGGCTCTGGAATTAAACCACCTAGCTTGAACCTTGCATTCATTACTAATGTAGTGTATTACCTTGGGAAAATTGCACTTGTACTTTCCTCAAGCCTCTGTTTCCTCATCTGTAAAACTAATGATTTCTATGTGATAGGATTTCTGTAAGAGATAAACCTGGTAATGTACACAAAGTTCATAGCACAATGCCTAGAAGATATTAAGAGCTCCATAAAGCCTGGAGCTTGTACTTGTTTTTGTTTTTGTTGCTGTTATTACTATCATTATTAATACTTATTAAGAAATGGAAGTAGAATCCAAATTCATTTTTTCCATCTTTAAATTCATCCTTCTTTTCTTTCCATTCTGTAACTTTTAATCTCTTAAGATTTCACATTGCTTTAGCAAATTTTATTGTTCTAATATGTAATAACTAGTGGCATATACATCTGATGCAATGACGTAGTAGGTAGTTTATGGAACTTTTCAGACCAGGCCTTAACTCATACCAATCCCACACATCTCAGAAAATGTTAGCCAGGTAAACAAAGATCGATCTCACCTAAATATAGAGAAGACTGGAGGATTTGTCATCACAAATGGAGTCAACTGTCTTTGAGAAAGTGTTTGCTGACTATGAGTGGAAATGACTAAAATTTATTCTTATAGGGAAACTTTAATCTTTTTTTAGAAAGGGCAGGGCTAGGATAGATAAGGACTTGCAGAATCAATGGCACTTGTCCTGTGCCTTGAAGAATGTGGAAGTCTTTGATGAAGTAAGGAGGTAAGAGAGGCTATTGTAGGTGGGCCAACCACATAAGAAATGGGATGGAGAACTACCAGAATTTACTCATAAGTATATTCTTTAATCCTTAGGCTTCCTCTTGAAAGGCATTTCTTTAAGGATGCATTCCTCAATGCCCCAGTTCAATAGTGTTCACTTTTTTCCCCTCCCTCATAGCATACTACAGTTTTCCTTCAAATTACATATTATAATTTAAAACTGAATATCTATTTATGTATGTTGATGAGGGTGGACTGAAGTAGAGTGGTGTGTGTGTGTGTTTTAGTTCAGTCTCCCCTATTAGGCTGTAAGTTTGTTCTATGAGGATATAAATCTGGTCTATTTTTACATGCATTTGTATCCTCAGTGTCTAGCACCACGCGTACCTGACACATTGTAAATGCTATTACATATTTTTCGTTGAATGAATGGATCAGTCAAGTGACTCGCCTGCATAGAGGGTGGTGCTGTGCTATAGAAATAGATGTACGGATGAGGAGCAAGACAGGTCACTCTGTCTCTGCCCCCAAGAAGACTGTGGATCAATCCCTATTCCTCTCTTAGCCTTCGTTGTCTTTTCTGTAAAGTCAGAGCTAAAGACACTAAGTGGGTTTTCTGGTACTGAAGTTCTAGGATTTTTAATGCTTCTTTAATTATTTACTGAGAAGTATTTGCATTGTACTAGTTAGTACCCATTAGTAAGAATACAATATATGATGGTGCTTTTTAATATACAAATAAAGGATGGTTGAGAGTTCTTTTTTCTTTATTATATAAATATACATTGAGCCCCTACATACCAGGTCTTAGAGGAAGCAGAGATCAGTAAAAAACATGGCCCCTGACCTTTAGCAACAGAGAGAGAATGAAAGAGGAACAAAAGAATGAGAATTAAAAATGACAAGAAAAATAAAGAGAAGAAAGATGCAGGAAACGTAAAGGAGAAGAGGTAAAAGAAAGTTAAGATGAAAAGGGGAAGGACGTGAAGAAGGTATGATTTCTTGAGCATGTATTTTATGCATCTTATCCTATTTTACTGATGTTGAAACTGAGGTTCTAACAGATTAACTCTAAATTTATTGGTAGGACTTGGCTTACTTACAAAGCTGACTGCCTTATGATCTTAATATTGGGCCTATGATTCCTCTCTGCCTGGTGAAACCACATACAGGAAAACAGGCAGTTGCACTGACGTGGTAAGGGACTTGAGAGAGACCTGCACCCTTTGCATTTGTAATCCAAGACCCAGGGCCCTGCCCTCTTGTTCTTCTGGAGTCTCCCTCTTAGTACCTTAGAATGCTTACGTTTCCCCTGCACTTAAAAGAAACATAAAAAGAGAAGAGAAAAGAAAAGAAAAGAGAAAAGAAAAGAGAAAATGTTGCTACAGCAAACTGAAGGGAGAAAGACTATTTTCCCCCAAAGAAAGAGGAAGCTTGTAGAAGCTTGGGGTAAAGACAGGGCGGGATATGGCAGGAAAGGATCAAACTGAAGCCTAAAGGCTTTTGGCTCCTCTCCTCAATTATTCCTTCTCTTCTTTGCAGCTTTTAAGTTTCATTCATTGTATCAGTGGGATTTGGGGATTGGACTGAAGTTGCGGTAATAGAGGTGCTCGAGGCAAACTTTGGTTCTTTAGTTTCCAAGAAAACAATTACCCTAATCTAGCCTGCCACCCCTTCTTCTCCCCTTCGCAGTGGAAATTCACTGGGTTCAGAGAGCATTCTTGGGAGGAGACATGTGTGCCATTTCAGTCACATTACATTGTGTGACTACAATTTGCCCAAATTTCTTTTTTCCCCCACTTACTTTATTTGCCATTTATTTAGTAAGCATTTATCCAGTGCTTCATACAACTAGCATTCATTGAGCTCTTCCCAGGAGCCCAGTGCTTAGTCAAGGATGTGAGATATATTATTTCATCTAGTTTTCATGATGACCCACAAGGTAAATATAATTTTTATCCGTATTTATTCCAAAGAGATTAAGTAACCTGCTCAAATTCACAGCTATGAATTAGACTAGCCAATACGTGAACTCCTTCATTGCCTGTCTTCACGGCCTGTGCTCTTAACATGTCATCATACAATCTCTCAACCACAACCTCTGTGTCCTAATTACCATTCTATGATTTTTAAATAAATCTTGAAACCAAGACACAGAGAGCTGAAGCAATTGCTTCAGGTCCCACAGCTTGAAAACAGCAGAGATAAGATTTGAATTCATGCTGTTTGTTGTTGTTGTTGTTGTTGTTTTTCTTTATTTCTTCCAAAAAAAGAAAGAACACAAACAGGATACATGTGCAGAATGTGCAGGTTTGTCACATAGGTATACGTGTGCCATGATGGTTTGCTGCACCTATTGACCCATCCTCTAAGTTCCCTCCCCTCAGCCCCCATCCCCGAACAGACCCTGATGTGTGTTGTTCCCTTCTCTGTGTTCACGTGTTCCCATCATTCAACTCCCTCTTATGAGTGAGAACTTGTGGTGTTTGGTTTTCTGTTCCTGTGTTAGTTTGCCAAGGATGATGGCTTCCAGCTTCATCCATGCCCCTGCAAAGGATGTGATCTCATTCCTTTTTATGGCTGCATAGTATTCCATGGTGTATATGTACAACATTTTCTTTATCTAGTCTATCATTCACGGGCATTTGGGTTAGTTCCATGTTTTTGCTATTATAAATAGTGCTGCAATAAACATACATGTGCATGTGTCTTTGTAGTGTAATGATTTATATTCCTTTGGGTATATAGTTAGTAATGGGATTGCTGGGTCAAATGGTATTTCTGATTCTAGATTCTTGAAGAATTGCCATACTGTCTTCCACAATGGTTGAACTAATTTACATTCCCATCAGTAGTATAAAAGTGTTCCTATTTCTCCACAGCCTCACCAGCATCTATTGTTGACTTTTTTAAAATAATTGCCACTCTGACTGGTGTGAAGTGGTATCTCATTGTGGTTTTGATTTGCATTTCTCTGATGATCAGTGATGTTGAGGTTTTTATCATATGTTTGTTGGCCAAATAAATGTTTTCTTTTGAGAAGTGTCTGTTCATATCCTTTGCCCACTTTTTGATGAGGTTGTTTGTTTTTTTCTTGGAAATTTGTTTCAGTTCCTCATAAATTCTGGATATTAGACCTTTGTCAGATGGGAAGATTGCAAATATTTTCTTCCATTCTGTAGGTTGCCTGTTCACTCTGATGATAGTTACTTTTGCTGTGCAGAAGCTCTTTAGTTTAATTAAATCCCATGTGTCAATTTTGGTTTTTGTTGCAATTGCTTTTGGCATTTTAATCATGAATTATTTGCCCATGCCTATGTCCTGAATGGTATTGCCTAAGTTTTCTTCTAAAAATAGAAGAAACTTTAAGTTTTCTTCTAGGGTTTTTATGCTTTTGGGTTTTACATTTAAGTCTTTAATCTATCTTGAGTTAATTTTCATATAAGCTAAGGAAGGGGTACAGTTTCAGTTTTCTGCATACGGATAGCCAGTTTTCCCAACACCATTTATTGAAAGGAGATCATTTTCCTATTACTTGTTTTTGTCAGGTTTGTTGAAGATCAGATGGTTGTAGATGTGTGGTGTTATTGCTGAGGTCTCTGTTCTGTTCCACTGGTCTATATGTCTGCTTTAGTACCAATACCATGCTGTTTTGTTAACTGTAGTCTTGTAGTATAGTTTGAAGTCAGGTATTGTGTTGCCTCCAGCTTTGCTCTTTTTGCTTAAGATTGTCTTGGCTATACGAGGTCTTCTTTGATTCCATATGAAATTTAAAGTAATTTTTTCTAATTCTGTGAACAATGTCAATGGTAGTTTGATGGAAATAGCATTAAATCTATAAATTACTTTGGGCAGTATGCCCATTTTCATGATATTGATTCTTCTTGTCCATAGAATGGAATGTTTTCCCATTTGTTTGTGTCCTCTCTTATTTCCTTGAGCAGTGGTTTGTAGTTCTCCTTGAAAAGGTCCTTCACATCCCTTCTTAGCTGTATTCCTAAGTATTTTATTCTCTTTGTAGCAATCGTAAATAAGGTTCATTCATGATTTGGCTCTCTGCTTGTCTATTGTTGGTGTAAAGAAATGCTTGTGATTTTTGCACATTGCTTTTGTATCCTGAGACTTTGCTGAATTTGCTTATCAGCTTAAGGAGTTTTGGGGCTGAGATGATGGGGTTTACTAAATATGAAATCATGTTATCTGCAAACAGAGACAGTATGACTTCCTCTCTTCCCTTTATTTCTTTCTCTTGCCTGATTGCCCTGGCTAGAACTTCCAATAGCATGTTGAATTGGAGTTGTGAAAGAGGGCATCCCTGTCTTGTACAGATTTTCAAAGCGAATGCTTCCAGCTTTTGCCCATTCAATATGATATTTGCTGTGAATTTGTCATGAATAGTTTTTATTAATTTGGGATATGTTTTATCAATACCTAGTTTATTGAGTTTTTAACATGAAGGGATGTTGAAATTTAATGAAGGCCTTTTCTGAATCTATTGAGATAATCATGTGGTTTTTGTCTTTGGTTCTGTTTATGTGATGGATTATATTTATTGATTTCTGCATGTTGAACCAGCCTTGCATCCCAGGGGTGGAGCCAACTCGATCGTTGTGGATAAGTTTTTTGATGTGTTGCTGGATTTGGCTGGCCAGTATTTTATGGAGGATTTTTGCATCAATGTTCATCAAGGATATTGGTCTGAAGTTTTCTTTTTTTGTTGTGTCTCTTCCCAGTTTTGGTATCATGATGATGCTGCCTCCTAAAATGAATTAGGGAGGAGTCAGTCCCTCCTTTTCAATTGTTTGGAATAGTTTCAGAAGGAATGGTACCAGCTCCTCTTTGTACTTCTGGTAGAATTCGGCAATGAATCCATCTGGTCCTGGGCTTTTTTTGCTTGGTAGGCTGTTAATTATTGCCTCAATTTCAGAACTTGTTATTGGTCTAGTCAAGGATTTGACTTCTTCCTGGTTTAGTCTTGGAAAGGTATATGTGTCCAAGAATCTATCCATTTCTTCTAGATTTTCTAGTTTATTTGCATAAAGGTGTTTATACTATGCTCTGATGTTACTTTGTATTTCTGTGGGGTCAGTGGTGATATCCCCTTTATCATCTTTTATTGCATCTATTTGATTCTTCTCTCTTTTCTTCTTTATTAGTGTAGCTAGCAGTCTATCTATTTTGTTAATTTTCTTCAAAGAGAGAACTCCTGGATTCATTGGTTTTTTGGAGGGTTTTGCATGTCTCTATCTCCTTCAATTCTGCTCTGATCTTAGTTATTTCTTGTCTTATGCTAACTTTTGGATTAGTTTGCTCTTGCTTCTCTCACTCTTTAATTGTGTTGTTAGGGTGTCAATTTGAGATCTTTCAAGCTTTCTGATGTAGGCATTTAGTGCTAAAAATTTCCCTCTTAACACTACTTTAGCTGTGTCCCAGTGATTCTGGTATGTTGTCTTTTTGTTCTCATTGGTTTCAAAGAACTTCTTGACTTCTGCTTTAATTTCATTATTTACCCAGGAGTCATTCAGGAGCAGGTTGTTCAATTTCCATGTAATTGTGTGATTTTGAGTGAGTTTCTTAATCCTGAGTTCTAATTTGATTGCACTGTGATCTGAGAGACTGTTTGTTATGGTTTCAGTATTTTTGCATTTGCTGAAGAGGGTTTTACTTCCAATTATGTGGTCAATTTTAGAATAAATTGTAAGTCCCAGTGCTGGCTGCTGCCCCTTCCCCAGGGAGCTCAAATGGCTTAGACAGCAGGCAGCCACAGCTGTGATGCTTGTTGCCCCTCCCCATGGGAGCTCCATAAACTTAAGCAGATTCCAGCTGAGAGGCTGTTGAGAATGCTCCAAGGTTGGGACCACCACACCTGGTGGTATGGGTTCACGAGCGGGATCTCCCTATCTGTGGATTGCACAGTTCCATGGAAAAAGCATTATTTACCCACCTGAGTAGCATGCTTACTCACTGCTTCCCTTGGCTGGAGGGATGGGGCTCCTGCCTGTGGCTCTCAGGTGGATCACCACACCACACTGTTCTTCCTTCCTCTCTGTAGATCACACCAGCCTCCTAGTCAGTTCTGAGGAGAGAACCTGGATATCTTGGTTGCTGGTGAAGGATTCACTCGCTTATTATGGTTCTTTTTGATGGGAACCTCTAAACGCCACTGTTTCTAGTTGGCCATCTTTGCCCCAACCTCAATTAATGCTGTTTCTACAACCCCAAGCTCCACATGAAGGGCTGCACCAGTGTTGAGGGTGGTGATGGGGAGGTTTGCGTTTCAAAAAGGCCATTCTGTCTGGTATATGGTGCATCATCTGATAGGAGCATGTGGACACCAGGAGGCCAATCCTTCTCATGTCCACACTAGGGCAGGGCTGTGAGTTTCTCTATTCTGATTTATATCTACTTCCAGGATGTTCCCGCATGTTCATTTATGTCTCATTTCAATTGTCTGTTAAAAAAAGTGAGAACAGTGCAATTTGCCTCAAACAATGCATTTTCCTAAAAAACAGGACCAGCCCTGTTGGAGACTCTTGTATTTTAATTATGCTTAGCAGGTACATTTTTAAAGAGTCTCAAGTAGGAGTCTGATGGGCAAGCATGCACCTTTCTTCTTCAAAACTGCTACCAAATTAACATTTAACTTTAAAGGAGGTTGCTTTCTCTTCCACAGTGCAGTTTCATATCTCAGCATAGCTGGATTGATTCTCAGATACAAGGGAATAGAGAGAACTACAGGGGTAAAGAGTGATTTGAGCCAGCTTCTAGAAGGTCTTGAATGCTAGGTCAGGGTGTCTAGACTGTATCCAATAGTCAAAGAAAGACCACTAAGTATTTTTGTGTTAGCTTAGCTTGCGATAAGCTTGAGTAAAGAATATTTTTCTCCAGTGACTGTAATCTGGTTTGTCTCTCTCTTTCTGTTTCTGTGTATATGTATGTGTATGTGTATATGTGTGTGTGTGTGTGTGTGTATGTATATTTAAACATACATATATACTAGGTATAAAATTGCATGCATTGCTTATTTTTTTCTCGAACATAACTCTTATACAGGTTAATTGAAGAAAATATAGGGCATATATTAAATATAAAGAATATAAAAATCACATATAATCTCACAATAGAAACTTCACCATGCTAAAATATTTTCTTTCAAAACCCCAGTAAATACATATAATATTGTATCAGACTCACTCTACAGATGTATTAACATCCATTAAGTTAATAAGCCTCTGCTGTAATTAATTCTAGAATACATAACACAGTGGTGACTAAATAAGAAACAGCTGGATCTCAAGTCAACTTTGCAGTGTAGTTTGTAATTTTTCAAAACCACTTATGTAGCACTAACCATGAGCCAGCACTGTTCTCAGTGTATTTAAAATGTTAACTCATTTAATACTCATAACAACTGTATGGGACAGATACTAATATTAATTTTCTTTTTAGAGATGAAGAAACTGAGGGCTGAAAGAGTTTAAGTAATTTACTCAAGTTCACTGTTTAGAGAGCTCAAATTTGTAAATTTTAAAAAATTGTCTCTACTTGTGGCCTCCTATTAAGGATGATGTGGTAGGTAGGATAGTATAGTAGCTTCCCACCCACGTCCTAGTTCCCTATACTGGTGAATATGTCATCTGAAGAATACATTACCTGGCAGAAAGGACTTCTCAGATGTGATTAATTTAAACATCTTAAAATGGGAAGATGATGTTGGGTTATCCAGGTAGACCCAATGAAATCACAAGAGTCCTTATAAAAGAGACACACGGCCGGGCGCAGTGCCTCACGCCTGTAATGCCAGCACTTTGGGAGGCCGAGGTGGGTGGATCACGATGTCAGGAGATCGAGACCATCCTGGCTAACACGGTGAAACCCCCTCTCTACTAAAAATACAAAAAAAAAAAAAAAAAAATTAGCCGGGTGAGGTGACGGGCGCCTGTAGTCCCAGCTACTCGGGAGGCTGAGGCAGGAGAATGGCATGAACCAGGGAGGCGGAGCTTGCAGTGAGCCGAGATGGTGCCACTGCACTCCAGCCTGGGCAATGGAGCAAGACTCCGTCTTAAAAAAAAAAAAAAAGAGAGAGAGACACAGTAGGGTCAAGGTCAGAGAAAAGGAAATGTGATGATGGTGGCAGAGATTGGAGTGATTTGTTGTCATGAACCAAGGAATGGAGGTAGCCTCTGGAAAACATATAAGGAGAGGAAACAGGTTCTCCCCCTAGTTCCTCTAGAATGAATGGCAGCTCTATTGAGTCTTGGAAGAACTTTTCTCAGGTTTCAGACTTCCAGAACATTAAGATAATAAAACTGTGCTGTCTTCAGCCACTAAGTGTGTGATAATTTATTATAATAGCAATAAGAAAATAATACAAATGGGATCTGGAATGTATACCTCTTAACATCTTTTAAGTGTCAATCAGGGGTGCTCCTCCCCAACCAGGTGAATCTCACAGGTGCTACATAAATCATATTTTAAATGAGAGGATCTCAAATATCTCCTCCACCTCATCTGGTACCAAACCATATATTTATAAATAAATAAATAAACACACACTGTTTATTTGCTATATGCATGCTCTCTCTCTATATATACATATATATATAAAAATGTATATGTACATAAAAATTAAGGATGGTGTGGTATGTAGAATAGTAGTTTCACACCAAAGATGTCCAGGTTCTAGTCTCCTATACCTGTGAATACATTACCCGAGTAATACATTACCTAGCAGAAAGGATTTCTCAGATGTGATTAAGGATCTTAAAATGGGAAGATGACCCTGGGTTTTATATATATATATATATATGCGCGTGTGTGTGCGTGTATATATATATATATGTGTGTGTGTATATATACACACACACACATAACAAATAATGCATCAAAAGTCAGCAACGTGTGTATGTATATATTTATTAAATATATTTATCTATAATTACATTAAGTATATAAATATATAGTAAATATATTTATATATTTAAATATATGCATTTATTTAACATTATGTACCAAGACCTTTCCCGATGTCTTTGTGTCTTAGGAGGTGCTCCTAAGGCCCAGAAAATCCACTGCCACCTGTTGATGCAGCACAAGGTGAGAGCTGTGGAACTGGTGGAAAAAAAACTTGCCAAAAGAGTCTTTAGCAGCTGGGAGTGGGAGTGGCTGTTGGAGACCCACTTCCTGCCATGATGGGGAAGGCACGTGTGTCCTCTGGGCCAGGCAAGGCAGCAGCTATCAGGTATCTTGAAAGGGACTGTGCACAAAACTGCCTGCAGGGTGAGGAAACCTAAAGGAGACAGTCTGTGTGAGGTAGAAGGATGGCTGAGGTGTGGTCATAAATATTCAGCCAGAGGGATATTGAAATCAGAGCTCATCAAATTAGAGGGCCCTGCTGTGGTGGAGCTGGAGTTGTGAATTCTTAATAACCCCAGAGACACCTCACAAAGGAAAGAGACAGTCTTTGAACATCTACCACATCCACTCCAATGTCAGCTTTAAATTGTTCTGGTTAACAGTGCTGCCTCTCCCTATACCACCCTGTGAACACTTTTAAAAGGCACATCCTCCTGGTAGAGGCAGCCAAGAACTTGGTGACAAAGTGACAGTATTGTGATAATTTACAAACATGCCCGTTCTCCCAGATGATTGAAGGTCCTCCCCTGAGTGTATAGCTTCCCTAGCACAGTGAGCTAGATATCTTGCTACATTGACTGGGTACACTTGCATGGCATGTAACTTACACAACTGTAGGTGGTAGCCCTACAAGAGAAGTAAGACATCCTTTGTTTCTTCCTCTCTCACCTCACCCTGACCATTCTGGGAGGACTCAAATAGTCATAATAAGTGGGGAAAGAGAAATAAAAGAGTATAGTGGGAAAATACTTAGGAGACTGATGACAAGTCTCTTTACCTCTCTCTACGATTTCTAATTGTGCCAGGCCAGAGCTTGGGAGAGGAAGACGTTTGTTTGTTTGTTTGTTTTATTATATATATTTAAAGTATACAATATGAGGTTTTGCTACACTTAACTTGATATACATAAACATAGTAAAGTGAGTACTAGGGTCAAGCAAATTAACAAAACCACCTCATATAACTACCTTTCTCTTTTTCTTTTATTTTTTGGAGGTAGGAGTACTTAAAATCTACTTTCTTGGCAAATTAACAGTATATAAAACAATCATATTAACAGTAGTCCCCATGTTGTACATTAGATCTCTAGACTTATTAATTCTACATAAGTGTAACTGTATACCCTTTGACCTATAATGTATCATTTTCCCCTGCCATACCCACCCTGGTAGCCACCACTTTACTCTCTATTTCTATGTATCCAGTTTTAAGATTTCACATATAAGTGAGATGATGCATCATATATTTATCTTTATGTGTTTGGATTATTTCACTTAGTATGATTTATCCATGTTTTCACAAGTAACAGGACTACCATATGACCCAGCAGTCCCATTTCTGGGTATATACCCAAAGGAAATGCAATCACAATCTTATAAATATATCTCCATTCCCAGGTTCACTGGAGCATTATCTACAATAGCCAAGATACAGAAACAATCAAAGTGTCCATCCACAGATGAGTGGATAAAAGCTTGTTATATATATATTATATATTATATATCGTTATATGTAACATATACTATATATGTAATACACATGGGAAAAGTTGCTTTTTAAAAAACATTGACTGAGATTGACTTTAGTTTTACAATAAGCTGAACATTTTAGTACCTGGAAAACAAGATTGTGTTTTCCCAAGGAGGACCAGAGAAAGTAAGGAAATCTGCCTAAGATGTAAACCAGGAATATGGGAAAATTTAGTATATAGAGTAAGTTAAAGAGATAATCATTGAAAAGAAAAGTTATTTTCTACTTATACCTATAGACCCATACATTCAATAAACCAGTTTAAAATATTGTAATATAATACTTGTTAAACATATTATAAAGAGCTCCATCAGAAACTACACTGTGTTGGAGAGCAGGTGGGAAGAGAGGTACTTAATTGCTGAGTCTACAGGTCTCTTGTTTCTACAGGTCTCTTGTTTCTACTTCAGCCATAGTAGTCGCCTATTATCAGTTTTATTGATTGGACTTCTTAGCAAAATTTCACTTAAATGAAAATTTTCACAGCCACAAATTATTGAATATCATAGTTTAAGATGCAATATTTAACACTGCAGATAATAATGGACATCTTTTATTGTAGTTGACTGTGTACACAGTGAACTGTCCCTATTGGACTGAATGATTCTTTTAACAGTAGCAACTTTATTTGTCTTTCTTTTTTTATTATTATTATTTTTGGGGGGCGATGGAGTCTCACTGTCGCCCAGGCTGGAGTGCAGTGGCGCAATCTCAGCTCACTGCAAGCTCTGCCTCATTCTCCTGCCTCAGCTTCCCGAGTAGCTAGGACTACAGGCGCCCACCACCATGCCCAGCTAATTTTTGGTATTTTTAGTAGAGATGGGGTTTCACCGTGTTAGCCAGGATGGTCTCGATCTCCTGACCTCGTGATCTGCCTGCCTTGGCCTCCCAGAGTGCTGGGATTACAGGCGTGAGCCACCGCACCTGGCCTATTTGTCTTTCTATCTGCAAGAGTGCATAGAACACAGGGGGTCTCTATTTTGCACACCAAATGAATCAATGATTCTACTCTTACATGCCACATCGGAGTTACAAACCCAACAACAATTTACTTTTTGTCTTCAGGAAATGATGAGATTCCACCTTGATAGTAAAATGGGCCATATTTTAATCCTTATATTTAATTGCACAAAACACCGCTTTAATCCATAGTGCTTTTAGATATAGCATTTGATCATATGAAGGCAAGCAGCCTAGGCAATGATAACTCATAATGACTCCAAGTGCCTCCTAGTACTAAGTGTCACTTGTAGCAGGAAATTGGTGATTTTCAGTTGACATGAAGTGGAAAATTATTTCATGTCAATTGATGCTAGATGGTTCCATTTTTATTAAACAGATGCAAAATGGGTTGGTGTGCAGGAAGCATTTAGTGCTAAGTGAGCTGACATCGATTTGGCTGTAGGGTCAGAGGTTCAAGAGGAATGTGGGAACTGGAAATGCCAGGGAAGACCAAAGTTGTCACATCGGATGAAGCCAGCATGCCTGTCTTTAACGTCTAATTCCTGTGGGATGCCTGGGTGGAAAGGAATCAAGAAGCTCAGCCCCCAAGCTGCTTATGGAATGTTGTCGAAAGCAGGTGTGGAATTTTGTTCTTGTAATTACTTTCCCTGCAAATTCTTGTACCACTGTGTAATCTGGTCTGGGGTTTGCCACTAACCCACTCAGTGACTGTGTGCCAATTGTTACTCCTCTATGTGCCTGTATTCTCATCTGTGCAATATAGGGGCATAAATTTATCCTTTTAGTGTATTGAATTTTTATGTAAACTGTGCTTTGTTCTCAACTGATATCTTTTTAAATACTCACTGAAAATCCTGAGAAGTAGATCCTATACTTACCGTTTTATAGATGAGAAAACTGTGGTTCAGAGAGACAAACTGATTTGAGTCAATGTCACATGGCTAAGAAGGGAAGGAACAAGTTTCTAAATCTATGAGATTCCAGATGCATCATTCTACTCTTGTGAAATACCTGCATTCACACTTAAGCTATATGTATTTTTGTTGTGGGAAAAATATGAGGTTAGAAATCTTCCTCCTGGATTCAAATTTAAACTCAATTACCTATACTGTTCTCCCATCACAGACAAAGCATTCCAAATTTTTTGGCCTCTGCTTTCTTAATTGTGCTAGAGAGAAATAATATCCCCTACATATATCTATGCTCTAATACCCATAACTTGTGCATGTATTACCTTACATTGAAAAAAAAGACTTGACCTATGTGATTAAGGTTGAAGACTTTGAGCTGGAGTGATTATCCTGGCTTATCTGGATAGGCCCAGTCTAATCACATGAATTTCTAAAAGTAAACAAGGAAGGCAGAACAGTGGGCCAGAGAAACAGAAGGACAGAAGGAGAGTCAGGAGAGATGGCAGTGTGAAAAGGCTTGACACCTTGTTGCTGATTCTGAGATATAGGGGCCTCTAGGGGTTGAGTGGTTTCTGGTTGATAACAGGTAAATGGAGACCATAGTGCTGCAACCACATGAAACTGAATTGAATTCTTCCCTACAATCCCCAAAAAGTAACACAGCTTCCAGTACCTTGATTTTAACCTTGTGAGACTCATGCCAAACTGCTGACCTATAGGCTGGAAAATAATAAATATGAGCTATTTTAAGGCTCTAAATTTAAGGCAGCTTGTTATGACAGCAATAGAAAACTAATGCATCAACTCTAAAGTGAAAATAGCAAACTAGACAGTGTCAGGAAAGATAGACCAGAACCCTGCTTATAGAGGAGGAGAATTGCAAGAACATCCTGAGATACTAAAACTTAAAGTGACATGGGTTTGAGAGTTCCTTGAAGCTTACTCTATAAGTACACTTGCTGCTTGGCAAAGTCTTAAAAAGGACATCATACATTATTTTTGGAACTGATATAAAAGAAAAAACGTTCAGAAATAAACTTGAGATCTCTGGCTAAACACAAATTAATTGTGACAAGGAATCTCTAAATTACTTACAATCTATCCTAGTCCCTCGGGTTGTGACATTGAAGTCTGAACTGAATTATGCTGGATGAGGTTGCCAGACTTGGAAAAATCCAAATACTAATGAATTCATTCTTATTCATGGGGAAAAAAGAAAATTATCTCTAGTTTGAGGAAAAAATAAATAACCTGTAGGCTCTATTATTATCCTTAAATAAACTACCCTTAGCTGTAATTTTTTGTTGGCTTTGAACCCAAATGTCTAAGGATCTGAGCAGGCTAGTGGATCTCTCTAGAGAGAAGATAGTGTTGCTGTTACAGAGAGTGATGTGTAGTGGTCTAAGCTCAGACACTGAGAGCCCACTGGACCCTGGCTTGACCTTGTTAGTGCTCTTTCTTTTCCCAGCGGGTTTCCTTTGTTTCTACATTTTTCTCCACATTCTCTACCGGTAAACCCTACTCATCCTTCAGGAGTCAATTCAAATGGTACCCCTCTTTGAAGCTTATCAAGTATCATATAAATCCTCCTCACTCTCCAATTCTGTCTCTAGCCCAAATCTCCTCTCTGGGAGCCAAATTTATAGACTCAACATTCTGTTTGCCATCTGCTCTTGGAAGTTGCAAAATGTATGTGTCTAAAACGGAAATGCTGACTCTTATTCCACCCCAAATATATCCTGCTCCCAATCTCTGCCATTTCAGCAAATGGGAAACAAAAGCAACTCAATTGCTAAGGTCAAAATCCTTGAGACTTTCTTCATTCTATCTTTTTATTCACTACCTGTAATCAATCTATTAGTAAGTCAAAATAATTCCCCCATTCAGTATCTACCCCAAATCATCTGAATTTCTAATGTCACCACCATAGCCCGACTCACCATCATTTTTCATGTGGAGGACTTGGTTAGTCTCTTAGTTCTACCACCCCCCCACCGTCTAAAGTCCACTGTAATCTATTGTTTACACAAAAGACAGAGATCTCTTAAAGGTATAATTCATGTCCTGTTACTCTTCTGCATAAATCTCTATAGATGAATAAACCCCACCAAGCAAAATTAAGTGATTCCTTTGTTTCTTCTATAAAACTCCTTTTATTGATCATCCAGCCTTAGTGTAAAAATTTGTCTCTTTCAATTCCATTGCAATTTCTACCATTCATTTGAGTTAGACTTTGGAGACTGTACAGAGCCAGCTTAATCTTTCTCCCAAATGACAGATTTTCACAGCCCAGTTGTATATCCTTTCACTTCTACACCTTGACTTTCAAAGTTAATATATCTAGCTTAGTGAAAACCAGACTTGAGGGGGAGGGCTTATTGTATAGATAAGGAATCTAACAAACTTGAGTAGAATGGTGTACCCAGGGTCAAGCAAAGAGGTAGTACCACACCAGAACTGGAAACCAGACCTTCTGACTCCCAGTCCAGTGCTCTCTCTACCCATCTCACCAATTCCTGGCCATAAAGGCATCAGGCAATGGAGTCTTCATCTTAGTAAATGACTTCACCCCTTAGTTCTAAGAGGGCCACATGTCATTTCCTTCACCAAACACCCAATTCTGTGCCATTTTCCATTCCAATTAGACACTGTCTGGAAAAACATGAAAGAGTGGAATGTTTTTACATAAGACCAGAACTCCTAGTTGGTCAAGGAGAATGTGTCCAAAGCACTTACGTTGTCTGGAAAACACACGTAGGTGCTCAAATGTGTGTATGTTTTCATGGGGAAAAAAGGAAGGCTTTGGAGTTTGGTTTTGGTACAATGGAGATTTTTTCCAAAAAGTATATGGAAGGTGATGACCTATGAAATATCAAAATTAGCTCCAAAAAGAAACCTGCCTCATAAAGTCATTGATAATGAGAGGTACTAATTTCCTGTGATTCTTAATGATCGCATGATGAAGTTTCCTAACAAGGAAACCTGTTACTCAGGTTCTGACAGGACACTCGTCAATAACTGATGTATGTCAACCCCACATGAGCCTACTTTTGTGTCATTCCAGAGTTGAAGACTCCTACATCATGGATTGGGCGTAGAAATGGTAAATAAGGAGAGGGCTTAAGAAACACAAAGTAGCAGTAAAAATCATGCTCCTGTGGTATATGTGTTCATACCTCAGCCACTAGAAGAATAAAGAATTAGACTGGAAACCCAGTGAGAAGCCCCAAGTTTTGCTCCGGCTTTCCACAAGCAAGTGACTCAAACTCTGTGCTTCAGATTCCTCATTTCTAAAATGAGTAGCTCAAACCATACCAGAACTCCCCAGAGCATATCCCATGGAACATCATTTCTCAAGATGCTGAATTAAGGAATCTGTGTTAAAATGAATTCAGTTGATGTTGCAACACACATCATGCTTTATGATTCATAGTGCATATTAGCTATCAAAAGTTTGGATTGGCCCTTTAGCAATGAAATTCATGTTTTCATGGAATCACTTAAAAGCATTCTGTAGAAACAAGGACCTAAACAATTGCTTTGGGGAAACCGGATGGAATACTTTCAGACACTAACTTTGGGATTTAATCTATGGTCCTGTAGGGAGTACACCGTGCTTAGAGACTTGTAGTTACAGATAATTATCTCTCATTTGGCATTGGCCCTTATTCAGAATTTTTTCTCTTACCCTACTTTCCACGCTTAGCTAATTGTCACATACATTCACTTCCTATATTTGTGTTAATCAGAACCCTTCTAGTCTCTAGTTATAGAAGCCCAACTAAAAATACCAAAATAAAATAATGGGTTGGGAATGAGTATTTCAGCCTATGATATCTGAAAAATTCAAGAATAATGTAGTATAATTGATTGTCACCAAAGATGGGCTCCAGGAACTCCTCTATCCTCTGAAACTGAGGAGAGCAAAGATCACCTGGTGACCATCAAGCAGACCATCCAGAGGCAAATTTCTTATCTGAGGAATTTAGAAATAATTAGTCTTCCCTATTATTTAAAGCAGGCATCTGGTTCCAGATTTATTCCCCCAAAATATGTAATGAACTGGGATTTCTATACATCTCTGGAATGCACACATGTTGAAACTCATTGTGTAACCCTTGCCGACATGAAGGCACCAAAATGTCTACAAATGTAATCATTTACATGACCTGTGTGGCTAATATGGTCTAAATTATCCCAAGCTCCCACTTTAAGGTCCATAAATACCCCTCAGGAAAAAAATCCACCACCACACACTCAGTGCTCTCTTCCTGAGGCATCCCGCTACACTCTTCTGCAGTGTTCTTTCTTTCTAAGAAAACTTTCCTTTTTCAAACCTATACTATTGTTGTCATATAATTCTTACCAACCCGCAAGATGCACACTTTCCAGTGCTGGGGCTCTGACACCTCGCCTGGCAGAAACTTCAGAACACTTGTATCAGAAAGTGGAATCTAATTCCCCTATCCTTGAATCTGGCTAAAACTTGTAAGCTTCTTTGGCCAACAAAATGTAGCAGACGTGATGTTGAAGGAGTCTGGGCCTGTCCCTTAAGACGTTTAATTGCTTCCTTTCCTGCTCTTTTGCTCATTTGCTATGTAAATGAGCCTGAGCCGACTACTGGGCTGCTGAATGATAAGAGAAAAATGGGTATGAGGAGAGAGAAGAAGAGAGAGAAGGAAAGAGAGGTCAGAAGATGAGAACGGAGGTTCTGTAGTAAACAGCCAGCCCTGGGGCCCCAGATGCTTAAGTGTTTCCCCTGGAATGTTATAGCCTCGGCCAAGCTCCTAACTGAATGAAGCTCCCTGATTTATTGACTCCAGTCAACACCATATGCAGCAGAAGAACCACAACGTGATCCCAAAATTATAAGAAAATGGTTTTTTAAAAAGTTGTTGTTTTAAGTCCTTAAGTGTTGAGAGAAATGGTAGATAGGGCTAAACTACTGAAAAAAAAAAAGGAAAAAGAAAAAAAGAGATTAGTGTGAACATGACAAAAATATAAAATACATGGCCCTGGCTTTGGGACCAGGCTGCAAGCAGAGGCCAGAGGGTGATGAAACTCTTAGTGGAGGATGGTGGGGAAGTGTGGAAATTGCTTTGGAGGCTGCAGGAAGGGTGATGGGTCTTATGAGTGGAAACATTATTACCTAGAGTAAAATTGAAATTTTAAGAAAAAATTGACCCAATGAACTTGTGAATCTTGCTGAGATTTTCAGGAAGAATATTGACAGTATTAATTGGGTCTTTTGTCTGCCTATTATGAGAATGGAGATTCAGTTAAGAAAGAGATGTTCATTTCCCAATCAGAATTTAGAGAAAATACTTCCAGCCTAGGATTTACAGGACTGGAAAATAGAACTGTATCTAATTCTCAGTTACTCCCACTGGCATATGACTAGAAAGTAAGACATGTCCTTGGGGTAGATGTAATAACCTGGATACTTCCAGTGAAACGTGAGGATGGGATCAAGGTCAAATCTAAGGTGTGCTTTTATCACCCATTATTAAGACATCAGACATTTTTAAGTTGTTACATTTAAATCTTTCTCAGATAGTCCATAGAGCTAAAAATCTTTAAGGGTATTGTTCATAGCAACTTGATTCTGAGTCCGAAGTGAAGAGAGTTAGAATTTGAAGAGATAATACAGGTGTGAGAGTATCTCAAGTCAATTATAACTTGGTATGTAGTGACCCCACAAAGTTTTTTTATTGTTATTTTTAGTGTGGTTATTCTGATATCTTTTTAAAAACTAGTTCTACTGATGTATTTTATGCCAAAAAATACACCAATTACAAGTATACAGTTTTTTGAGTTTTGGCAAGTATCTGCAATCATGTAACCACCACCAAAGTCAAGAAATATTGGTTAGAAGTGGTGGCTCACACCTGGAATCCCAGCACTTTGGGAGGCCGAGGTGGGCAGATGACCTGAGGTCAAGAGTTCAAGACCAGCGTGGCCAACATGGCAAAACCCATCTCTACTAAAAATACAAAAATTAGCCTGGTGTGGTGGCACACGCCTGTAATCCCAGCTACTCAGGAGGCTGAGGTACCAAAATCACCTGCACCTGGGGACACAGAGGCACAAGAATTGCTTGAACCAGGAGGCAGAGGTTGCAGTGAGCAGAGACCTCAATATTGTACTCCAACCTGGGCTACAGAGCAACAACAACAAAAAAATATATAGAACATTTTATTGCTCTCTTGCAAACTCCTCTGCCAGGCAAAGATTCATAACAACTATCAATTTGCTATCTGTTACTATAGTTTTAATTTTTCTAGAATTCTTAGCAATATAATTATATAGTATGGAGGAATTTTTGCCTGCCTACTTGCCCTTAGAATAAACTTTTTGAAATTTGTCAGTGTAAACGTATCAATAGTTCATTTCTTTTAATGGCTGATTAGTATTTGTTTGGTATGAGTATAACATAATTTATTTATTCATTTATCAGTTGATACATATTTTGGTTGTTTCCTACATTTAACTATTAAGGAAAACAACTGCTTTGAACATTCTAGTACAGGTTTTATTGTGAACATAGGTTTCTACCTTTCTTGCATAAATACCTAGGAATTGGATTGCTAGATTATATAGTGAATATTTATTTAATTTTATGAGAAAACATCAAGCTACTTTCCAAAGTAGCTTACAATTTTGCATTCCCACAGCAATGATTGAGAGTTCCAATTGTTCTACAGCCTCATCAACACTTGGGATGGTCAAACCAATGATATCCATTTGGGTATGTATGCAGTGGTATCTTCTGGTTTTGATATGCATTTGTCTAATGGCTAAGGATATTGCACATCTTTTCATGTGCCTTGGCCATAACATTTTTTTAAATTGGAGTTTTGTTTTCTTGTTATTAAGCCTTAAGTATATATATACATATATGTGTGTGTGTGTATATATATGTATACATGCATACATATATAATATAAACCCTTAATCAGATGTGACTTACCTTCATTATTTCTTAACAATGTCCTTCAAGGAACAAAACTTTTAACTTTGGTAAAATACATCTTATACATTTTGAAGTTTTTGGTTCATGATTATGCACCCTTTCTAAGAAATATTTGTCTAAACCAGTAAAACGAAGATTTTTCTCACTATAGTCAGCAAAATAGTATGGTACTGGCATAAAAATAGGCACATAGACCAATGGAATAGAATAGAAAACCCTGAAATAAAGCCAAATTATTACAGCCAATTGAACTTTGAAAAAACAAATAAAAACATACAGTGGGGAAAGGACTTCCCATTCAACAAATGGTGCTGGAATCACTGGCAAGCCACATGTAGAGCAATGAAACTGGATTATCTCCCACCTTATGCAAAAATCAACTCAAGACACATCAAAAACTTAAATCTAAGACCTGAACCATAAAAACTTCTAGAAGATAACATCAGAAAAACCCTTCTAGACATTGGCTTAGGAAAAGACTTTGTGACCAGGAACCCAAAAGCAAATGCAATGAAAAACAAAGATGGAACTTAATTAAACTAAAAAGCTTCTGTACAGAAACGAAAGAAAAAATCAGTAAACAGACAACCCACAGAATGGGAGAAAATCTTTGCCAAATATGCATCTGACAAAGGGCTAATATTCAGAATCTATGAGAAACTCAAACAAATCAGCAAGAACAATACAAACAATGCCAACAAAAAGCGGGCTAAGGTTATGAATAGACAATTCACTAAAGAAGATGTACAAATGGCCAACAAACATATGAAAACAAAAAAGCTCAGCATTGCTAATAATCAGGCAAATGCAAATCAAAACAACAAGGCAATACCACCTTACTCCTGCAAGAACATTTTTTTAAATTATTATTCTTCTTTAAATTCTAGGGTACACGTGCACAAAGTGTAGGTTTGTTACATATGTATACATGTGCCGTGTTGGTTTGCTGCCCAAATTAACTCGTCATTTACATTAGGTATTTCTCCTAATGCTATCCCTCCCCCATCTCCCCATCCCACAGTAGGCCCCGATGAGTGATGTTCCTCACCCTGTGTCCAAGTGTCCTCATTGTTCAATTCCCAGCTACGAGTGAGAACATGCAGTGTTTGGTTTTCTGTCCTTGCGATAGTTTACTCAGAATGATGGTTTCCAGCTTCATCCATGTTGCTACAAAGGACATGAACTCATCCTTTTTTGTGACTGCGTAGTACTCTATGGTGTATATGTGCCACATTTTCTTAATCCAGCCTATCATTGATGGACATTTGGGTTGGTTCCAAGTCTTTGCTATTGTGAATAGTGCCACAATAAACATACGTGTGCATGTGTCTTTATAGCAGCATGATTTATAATCCTTTGGGTATATACCCAGCAATGGGATTGCTGGGTCAAATGGCATTTCTAGTTCTAGATCCTTGAGGAAATGCTGCACTGTCTTCCACGGTGGTTGAACTAGTTTCACTCGCACCAACAGCCTAAAAGCGTTCCTATTTCTCCACATCTTCTGCAGCACCTGCTGTTTCCTGATTTTTTAACAATCGCCATTCTAACTGGTGTGAGATGGTATCTCATTGTGGTTTTGACTTGCATTTCTCTGATGACCAGTGATGGTGAGCACTTTTTCATGTGTCTGTTGGCTGCATAAATGTCTTCTTTTGAAAAGTGTCTGTTCATATCCTTTGCGCACTATTTGATAGGGTTGCTTGATTTTTTTCTTGTAAATTTGTTTAAGTTCTTTGTAGATTCTGGATATTAGTCCTTTGTCAGATGGGTAGATTGCAAAAATTTTCTTCCATTCTTAGGTTGCCTGTTCACTCTGATGGTAGTTTCTTTTACTGTGCAGAAGCTCTTTAGTTTAATTAGATCCCATTTGCCTATTTTGGCTTTTGTTGCCATTGCTTTTGGTGTTTTAGTCATAAAGTCGTTCCTCCTGCCTATCCTGATTGATATTGCCTAGATTTTCTTCTAGGGTTTTATGGTTTTAGGTCTAACATTTAAGTCTTTAATCCACCTTAAATTAATTTTTGTATAAAGTGTAAGGAAGTGATCCAGTTTCAGCTTTCTACATATGGCTAGCCAATTTTCCCAGCACCATTTATTAAATAAGGAATTCTTTCCCCATTTCTTGTTTTTGTCAGGTTTGTCAAAGATCATATGGTTGTAGATGTGTGGTATTATTTCTGAGGGCTCTGTTCTGTTCCATTGTTCTATATCTCTGCTTTGGTACCAGTACCATGCTGTTTTGGTTACTGTAGGCTTGCAGTATGGTTTGAAGTCAGGTAGTGTGATACCTCCAGCTTTGTTCTTTTTACTTAGGATTGTCATGGCAATTTGGGCTCTTTTTTGGTTCTATATGAACTTTAGAGTAGTTTTTTCCAATTCTGTGAAGAAAGTCATTGGTAGCTTGATGGGGATGGCATGGAATCTATAAATTACCTTGGGCAGCATGGTCATTTTCACAATATTGATTCTTCCTATCCATGAGCATGAAATGTTCTTCCATTTGTTTGTGTCTTCTTTTATTTGATTGAGAAGTGGTTTGTAGTTCTCCTTGAAGAGGTCCTTCACATCCCTTGTAAGTTGGATTCCTAGGTATTTGTATTCCCTTTGTAGCAATTGTGAATGGGAGCTCACTCAAGAAGAAATAACTGAGATCAGAGCAGAACTGAAGGAGACAAGACACAAAAAAACCCTTGAAAAAAATCAATGAATCCAGGAACTGGTTTTTTGAAAAGATCAACAAAATTGATATACCACTAGCAAGACTAATAAAGAAGAAAAGAGAGAAGAATCAAATAGACGCAATAAAAAATGATAAAGGGGATATCACCACGATCCCACAGAAATACAAACTACTGTCAGAGAATACTATAAACACCTCTATGCAAATAAACTAGAAAATCTAGAAGAAATGGATAAATTCCTGGACGCATACACCCGAAATTGAGGCAATAATTAATATCCTACCAATCAAAAACAGTCCAGGACCAGACGGATTCACAGCCAATTTCTACCAGAGATACAAAAAGTAGCTGGTACCATTCCTTCTGAAACTATTCCAATCAATAGAAAAAGAGGGAATCCTCCCTAACTCATTTTATGAGGTCAGTGTCATCCTGATACCAAAGCCTGGCAGAGACACAACCAAAAAAAGAATTTTAGACCAACATCCCTGATGAACATCAATGCGAAAATCCTCAATAAAATACTGGCAAACCGAATCCAGCAGCACATCAAAAAGCTTATCCACCATGATCAAGTGGGCTTCATCCCTGGGATGCAAGGCTGGTTCAACATATGCAAATCAATAAACATAATCCATTACATAAACAGAACCAAAGACAAAAACCACATGATTATCTCAATAGATGCAGAAAAGGCCTTTGAACAAAATTCAACAGCCCTTCATACTAAAAACTCTCGATAAACCAGGTATTGATGGAACGTATCTCAAAATAATAAGAGCTATTTATGACAAACCCACAGCCAGTATCATACTGAATGGGCAAAAACTGTAAGCATTCCCTTTGAAAACTGTCACAAGACAGGGATGCCCTCTCTCACCACTCCTATTCAACATAGTGTTGGAAGTTCTGGCCAGGATAATCAGGCAAAATAAATAAATAAATGGCATTCAATTAGGAAAAGAGGAAGTCAAATTGTCCCTGTTTGCAGATGACATGATTGTATATTTAGAAAACCCCATCTTCTCAGCCCCAAATCTCCTTAAGCTGATAAGCAACTTCAGCAAAGAGGATACAAAATCAATGTGCACAAATCACAAGCATTCTTATACACCAATAACAGGCATACAGAGTGCAAGAACTTTTAAATAAAAAAATAAAAAATAATAGATGTTGGTATGGATGTGGTGAAAAGGGAACACTTTTATACTGGTGGTGGGAATGTAAACTAGTACAATCACTATGGAAAACAGTGTGGAGATTCTTTAAAGAACTAAAAGTAGATCTACCATTTGATCTAGCAATCCCACTCTTGGGTATCTACCCAGAGGAAAAGAAGTCATTATTTGAAAAAGATACTTGCACATGCATGTTTATAGCCCTAGAGTTTGCAATTACAAAAATATGGACTCAGTCCAAATGCCCATCAATCAATGAGTAGATAAAGAAAATGTGATATATATACACTAATGAAATAATGACATATTCAGTAACCTGGATGGAACTAGAGACCATTATTCTAAGTATAGAAACTCAGGAATAAAAAACCGAACATCATATGCTCTCACTTATAAGTGGGAGCTAAGCTATGAGGATACAAAGGCATAAATATGACACAATAAGCTGTGAGGACTCAGGAGAAAGGGTGGGAGTGGGTGAGGGATAAAAGTCTACACATCGAGTAGAGTGTACACTGCTCAGGTGAGGGGTGCACCAAAATCTCAGAAATTGCCACTAAAGAACTTATCCATGTAACCAAACACCACCTGTTGCCCAAAATCTTATTGATATAAAAAATTAAAATTAAAAAAACTAAATGGTAGTCCCTCTGATCCATGCATAGACAATTGAGAGTTTAAACAGAGCACATCATCTAATGACGTAAATCTATTTTTAATAGATTAAACTATTAAAAAAGAGGTTTTTTCTCTTATGATTTTTATGAGTTTTATAGCTTTAGCTTTAAAGCTAAATGTTTAAAAGATTTAGCTATATAATGCACTTCCAGTTAATTTTTATACATAATGTGAGATAAGGGTTAATTTTTTCAGTAGATTTCCAGTTTCTCCACTATTTGTTGAAAAGACAAATATACAACCATTCAATTACTTTGACATCCTTCTTAAAAATAAACTGATCACATATAAACGTGTCTATTTCTAGAGTTTCAATTTCATTGTAATAATCTATATATTTTTCTTATCCTAAACCACACCTTCTAGTAAGTCTTGAAAACAAGTCGGGTAAGATATCCAGTTGTGTTGTTGTTTGTTTCAATAACATTTTTGACTATTCCATGTTACTTACATTTCCACATACGTTTTATTATCAGCATGTCTATTTCTACAGCAACTACTGCTAGGATTTTGTTTGGGATTGTTTTGAATCCATTTGATAAGAATTGTTGAAATATTTTCTTAATGAATTGTGTTTTCTCCTCATGAACATGGCATATCTCTCTATTTACTTAGGTCTTCTTTAATTTCTTTCAGCAGTTTTGTAGATTTTAAAGTACGTTCCTTGTACAAATGTTTTTAAATGTGTCCCTTAGGTATTTCATAATTTTGATGCAATTGTAAATGGTACTTAAAAATTTTGGTTTTAGTTATTTTGTTAATATAAACAAATAAGATTATTTGAAAAAAGAGTTTTTGAAGGTGAAATTCAAATAACACAAAATTAACTACTTTAAAGTGAATAATTCAATTGCCTATAGTATATGCATGAAGTCATGCAACTATCACTTCCATCAAGTTCAAAAATATTTCCATCATTCCAAAGTAAAATCCTTACTCGTTAATCAGTTTTACCCCATTTCCTCCCTCCTCCATGCCCTGGCAACCACCAATATGCTTTCTGTCTCTACGGATTTATCTATTACGAATATTTTATATAAAGGAATTATACAGCATGCGGTCTCTTGTGCCTAGTTTTTTCCATTTAGCATAATATTTGCAGACCCACTCACGTTGTTGCATGTATTAATACTTCATCTTTTTCTAAAAATGAATAATATTATATTGTATGTATGTACCATAATTTTTAAATCTATTCATTTATTGGTGGACATATGAGCTATTTTCACCTTTTGGCTGTGATGAGTAGCGTTGCTGTAAACATGTATTTATACGTACTTGTTTGAGTACCTCTTTTAATTTATTTGAGTATATATCTAGTGAGAGAATTACAAGATTATATAGTAATTGTATATTTAAATTTTTAAGGAAATGACAAATCATGGTGATTAAATTATTACACAGTTCCACAAGAAACGTATGAAGGGACCAATTTCTCCACATCCCTGTCAACATTTTTTTCTTTTCTTTTTCTTTTTTTGTTATGGTTATCCTAGTGGTACCAATAAAAAGGTATCTTACCGTGATTTTGATTTGCATTTCTCTAATGACAAATTATATTGAACATCATTATCATTTTATTTACTTAATGACCATTTATGTATCTTCTTTGAAGCAATGTTTACTCAAATTATATGCCCATTTTAAAAATGTGTTGTTAGTCTTTTTGTGGTTGAGTTGACTTATTTATATATACTGGATGGCAGACCCTTATCAGATATACTATTTGCAAGTATTTTCTCTCATTCTTTCAGGTGGATATCAAGTTGTTCCAGCATTATTTGTTGAAGAAACTATTCTTTCCTCTTTTAAATTGCTTTGGTACCCTTGTTGAAAATCAAATGGCCATAGATATATGGATTGATTTCTGGACCCTCAGTTCTATCTCATTTGGCCTTTGTGTCCATCCTTATGCCTGTACCACACTGTTTTGATTACTTAAGGTTTGTAGTGAGATTTGAAATCAGGAAACATGAATCCTTCAACTTTTTTTTCTTTTTCAAGATTGTTTTGGTTATTTGGGGACATGTATAATTCTATATGAATTTGAGGATTGACTTTTCCATTTCTGCAAAAAAAAAAAAAAAAAAAAGAGGCCATTGAAATTTTAACGTAGATTGCATTGAGTCTGTAGCTTGCTTTGAGTAATACTGATATCTTGACAATATTAAATCTTCCAGTACATGAACATGGAATGAATTTTCTTTCATTTCTTGACAATATTAAAACTTCTAATACATGAGTATTGGATACATTTTCATTCACTTTAGTCTTCAACTTCTTTCACCATTGTTTTAATAGTTTTCATTTGTTCCTAGGTATTTTATTATTTTGGATGCTAACATAAATTGACTTGTTTTCTCAATTTCCTTCTTGAAATGTTTATTGCTTGTATATAGAATAACAACTGATATTTGTGTGTTGGTCTTAACTTTACATCATTGCTGAATTTATGTGTTAGTCCTAGTAGCTCTTCTGTTAATTCATTTAGATTTTCTAAATATAGAATCATGTCATCTGTTAATACAATAACTTTACTTCATATTTTAAGATTTGAATATGTTTTATTATTTTTTCTTACAAAATTACTATAGCTAGAACTTCCAACACAATATTGATTAACAGTATTCAGAATGTGAAACCTTTTCTTATTTCTTCAAGGAAAAGATTTCAGCCATTTACCATTGAGTAAGATGCATGCTGTGGGTTTTTCATAAATGTCCTTTGTCCATGTTAAGGAAGTTCCCTTCTATTCCTAGTTTCTTAATACTTTTAACATGACCTGATGTTAAATGGTCGGATTTTTGTCAAACGTTTTTTTTGAAATCAATTGAGATAATTGTGTGGGTTTTTTCCTCTTTATTCTATGAATATGGTGTATTACTTTGATTTTTTTTCAATGTTGAACCACTCTTGGATTTCTGAAGTAAATCCTACTTGGTCTTTTAGATATGCTATAGAGTTCAGTTTGCTAGCATTTTGTTGTGGCTATTTGTATCCATTTCAATGATGAATATTTGTATGTAATTTTATTTTCTGATGTGTTTATCTGGCTTTGGTATATGGTTAATGCTGGACTCATATAATAAGTTAGAAAGTGTTTCCTTGTACATTTTTGGAAGATTTTGAGAAAGATTGATGTTAATTGTTCTTGAAACATTTTACAGAATTCACCAATGAGGATGTCTGATCCTGGACTTTTATTTTTTAGGTAATATTAATTTTTGCTTATAAACTTTCTGTTTTACAAATTTGCTAAACTAACTTATTAATTCTAGTAACTTATATATTGTAAGATTATAAGGATATTTGAAATAGAGAATCATATCTGCAGATAAAGACAGCTTAACTTCTTTTCAACATTATATGATACTTTTCTTGCCTTGTTGCACTGGCTAGGACCAATAATATAATGATAAATGAAAGTTCTGAAAATGAACATCTTTGCTGTTTTTCCTGTTTTAGTGGGAAGCATCTCATATTTCACTGTTAATTTTTATGTTAGCTTTAGGATTTCATAGGTGGCTTTATCATTTTGATAAATTTTCCTTATATTTTTCTTGTTTTCCTAAAAATTCCTTAAAAGTAAATATGGGACGTCATCGAAAGGTGTTTTTTTTTCTGCATCTATTGAGAGGACTTTTTTTTATTTTATAGTCTAATAAATGACGGATTACATTGTTTTCCAATTGTTAAATTAATTTTACATTACTGAGTATATCCGTTTGGTCATAATGTACTAAATGTTTTAGATGTTGCTGGATTTAATTTGTTTGAAAAATATTCTTGCACCTGTGTTCATGAAGAAGGTTGGGCTATAGTTGATTTTTATAATAGTTTTAACTGTTTTTGGAACCAAAATAAGACGAGTCTCAAACTGAATTAAGAATTAGTCTCCTTCTTGGTCAGGCGCGGTGGCTCATGCCTATAATCCCAGTACTTTGGGGGCTGAGGCGGGCGGATGACGAGGTCAAGAGATGGAGACCATCCTGGCCAACATGGTGAAACCCCATCTTACTAAAAATACAAAAAGGCATGGTGGTGCACACTTGTAGCTACTTGGGAGGCTGAGGCAGGAGAATTACTTGAACCTGGGAGGCGGAGGTTGCAGTGAGTCGAGATCGTACCACTGCACTCCAGCCTGGTGACAGAGCGAGACTCCATTAAAAAAAAAAAAAAGAAAAGAATTAGCCTTCCTTGGCTGGGCACGGTGGCTCATGTCTATAACCCTAGTACTTTAGAAGGCTGAGGCAGCGGGATTGTTTGAGCTCAGGAGTTTAATAGCAGACTGGGCAACATAGTGAGACTTCTTCTCTACTAAAAATTTAAAAAATTTAGCTGTAGGTGGTGGCCCATAAATGTAGTCCCAGCTACTTGGTAGGCTGAGATGGGAGGATCACTTGAGCCTTAGAGGTCAAGGATGCAACGAGCCGTGATTGTGCCACAGCACTCCAGCCTGGGCAACAGAGCGAGACTCTGTTTCCAAAAAATGATAATAAAATAAAAATATATAATTCATCTTTCTTGTTTTCTGGAAGAGTTTGTTTAGACTTGATATTATTTCTTCTTTGAACATATGATTGATGGAATTCACCAGTGAAGCCATTTGAGTCTATAATTTTCTTTGTAGAAAGAAGTAACTACAAAACAATTTTTTAGTGGACATATAATTGTTCCTTGTATCTATTTCTTCTTGAGTGGGTTTTGTCTCTCAGAACATTTGTCCATTTAAGTTTTAAAATGTATTGATATAAACTCGTTCATAATATAATCTCACCTTCTTTTTGATGTTTATAATATGTGTAGCAACATTCTCTCTATTTTGTTGTCAGTCTGGGTAGAGATTGATCAATTTTATTGATATTTTCAAAGAACAAAGTTTTGGGTTTATTAATTTTCTCTACTGCATTTCTTTTTATGTCGGTGAATTTTAACCCTTTTTTTCTATCTTCTGCTAACTTTGTTTTAAATTCTCTTTTTTTTCTGGCTTCTACAGGCAAAAACATATTATTATTAATTTGGATTGTTTTTCATTCTCTAGTATAAGAGTTTAGTCCTTTTGATTTATCCATAAGGTCTATTTTAACTGTACACCACAAATTTTTGGTATTTTCCATTTTGATTAATTTATTCTTTGACACTGGAAGTATTTAAAACTGTGTCAATCCTAAACTTCATATGGAATCACATAAGACTCTATATAGTGAAAGCAATCTTGAGAAAAACAGATTTGGAGGCTTCATAATACCTAATTTCAAATTATATTATTACAAATCCTAGTAATCAAAACATTATGGCACTGACATAAAAACATACTCATAGATCAGTGGAGCAGAATAAAGAGCTCAGAAATAAACCCACACATACACAATCAGCTAATCTTTGGCAAAGTCTCCAAGAATACACAATGTAAAAAGTCTCTTCAGTAAATTGTGTTGGGAGAACTGGATATATACTTGTAAAAGAATGAAATTTTATACTTATACCTTAAAAATTCATCTCAGAATAAAGTAAAGTCTTAAATATAAGATCTGAAACTGTAAACATCCTAGGAGAAAATATAGGGAAGAACTCTTTGACATTGGTCTTGACAATCATTTCTTGGATGTAACACCGAAAGCACAGGGAACAAAAAGTAAAAATAAACAAGTAAAATTATATTTAACTAAACATCTCTACACAGTAAAAGAAACAATACACTGTGCTCACTTCAGCAGCACATATACTAAAATTGGAATGATAAGAGAAGATTAGCATGGCCCCTGTCAAGGATGACACACAAATTCGTGAAGCGTTCCATATTTTTAGGACTTTAACACCATATATTTCCCTCCCAGTTTTTATCCCCTTTTGGTTTAATAAAGCATTTTTCATAATTAGTGCTGTACATTTGATTGCAAACGATTTGGTGATACTTCTAAGCTATAACTATAAATCTCTGGAATTCTATGAATTTCAACATTATTTGAAGTAGTTCTTCAGTTATATTTACATGTGTTGTAAATATACTTTTAGCTAGGAAGTCTTCCAAAATACAAACTACTCCCAGTTAGATATCAGTGAGTTTGAATTATTGAAGAAATGTTGACAATGTTAAGTGTTTGATTTTATATAACAAGCTTATTAAATATATTTTTGTGTCAACTTAAAAAAAAAGAAACAATACACAATGAAAAGGCAAGCTACAGGATGGCAGAAAATGTTTGCAAATCATATACTCAATCAAAGTTAATATACAAAAAATATAAGGAACTCATATAATTCAATAGCAAAAACAAGACAAAACAAATAACCTGATTATAAGATGGGCAAAGGACCTGAATAGATACTGTTCCAAAGAAAGAATACAAATGGTCAACAGATACATGAAAAAATGTTCAACATCACTAATAATCAGGGAAATGTTAATTAAAAAGCAAAAGATATCACCTCACAATTATTAGGATGGATATTATAAAAAAAATCAAAAAGCAGTTTGGTAAATATGTGGAGAAAAGAGAATGTTTGTGTACTGTTGGAAAAATTATAAATTGGTAAAGCCATTATGGAAAATAATTATAAAATTTCTCCAAAAAACTAAAGATAGAATTACCATATGACCCAAAAAAACACACTTCTGATATATATTAAAATGACAAGAAATCAGTATTTTCAAGAGATAGCTACCCTCACATATTCATTACAGCATTTTTTCACAATAGCCAAGACATGGAGACAACCTAAGTTTCCATCGATGGATAAATGATAAAGAAAATGCTTACCCACATATACGTGTAATTCATCCTTAAGAAGGAACAAAATCTTGTCATTTGCAGCAATCCTGATAAACCTAGTGGACATTCTGCTAAGTGAAATAAGCCAGACCCGGAAAGACAAATACTGCATGATCTAACTTATATTTGGTATCTAAATAAACTTGAACTCAGAGTAATAGGATAGAATGATGGTTGTCATGGATTGAAGAGGTGGAGAAAATGAGGAGATGTTAGTCAAATGGTATAAACTTTCAGTTGTAAATTGAATAATTTCTAGAGATCTTAATGAACAGCATGGTGACTACGTTAATAATAATGTATTGCATACTTGAAGTTTAAGAGAGTAGATCTTAAATATTCGCACCAAAAAACAAGTAAATGAGCAATCAAAATAAATAAAATAATGTTGCTTATTATTCAAATATTTGGAAATTTTCCAGACATCTTTGGATTATTGATTTGTAGCTCATTTTGAGAGTGTATTGAGCATTATTTCAGTCATTTTAAATTTACTGCAGTTTGTTTTATGTACCAGAATATGGCCTATAATAGTGAATGTTGTTTGAAAAGAAGGTGTGTTCTATTCTTTGGGAATGAAGTATTCTATAAATTTTTATCAGGTCAGGTTGGTTTATGATTTTGTTCAGGTTTTATCTATGCTTATTGATTTTTGTGTTTGTTAGCTTGTTTTATCAATTCCTGAGAAGGGAGTATTGAAATCTCCAACTAGATTTGTACATTTTTTTTCCTTTTCTATTACTAATGTTTTTTGCTTTATGTATTTTGAAGTTTCAATACTTGATGTATTCGCATTCAAGATTATTATGCCATGTTGATTAACCTCTTATCATTATGGAATGTCTCTCTTTGTCTTTAGTAATATCCTTATTCTGAATCTGTTTTGTTTAATATTAAGATAGCTACTCTAGCATTCTTTTGGGAAGATTTTCCTTGTCATATCTTTTTTTTCATTTTACTTCTAAACTCTCTGTCTTTATGTGAAAATGAATTTCTTATAGACAATATATAAGTATGGTTTACGTTTTATCCAATCTGAAAATCTATGCCTTTGATTTGGTACATTTAGACCCTTTAAATTTATGCAATTAAAGATTTGGTAAATCAACTATTCTGCAAATTGTTTTCTGTTTGTCTTGTGTTCTTCTCTCCCCATTTCTTTTAGGTTAATTTACTATTTTTATTATTTCCTGATATGTATACTTGTGTTTTACCGGTTATAATGCGTTTTATATTTTAGCGGTTATTCAACCATTAACTAATATTATACCACTTTATATATAGTATAAGTACTTTATAACATAGCATTTTTATATTCTTCTTTCATCCTGTGTGCTATCATGTTCGGAGTTTTATTTCTACATGTGTTATAAATAGCAAAATAGGTGATTTTATTTTGTTCTGTTGGTGGCATTTAGTGAATGAAGTCATTTATTATTATTGTCACCACCATTACCATTATCATGTTGACATTTTCTATCTGTTTAACTCTTTAGAAAAATACCTAGTATTTTTGGATTTTTAAAGTTTTTTAATTTGTAAAACAGTGAGAAGAAGATTTTTCTCATAAAATTGTAAGAAATTTTTCTTCATAAATTATGGCACATTGCAGACACTTTATAAGGGCTAAATGAACTGAAATAAGTATGAAACACATGTATAGCTCTGTGCTAGGCACTAAGGGAAATAGAAGTAAGTATAGGAATATTAACCTGCATTTACAGAATTAAGTATGAATTTCAATTATAGAAAAAATAGAGTATATATTAAATATCGATTGGTAATATTTCATTCAAATTTGAATTTCTTATAAATCTTATATAAGTGATATAGACATGCAAGATTAAACTCGGATTAAGAATTGTGTGTAATAATAATTATTGGAGTTAAAAGAGATGTCAAAGAGAGAGAAGTGACTGTGTGCTCTGATATAAAAGCATTTCTAGAAATTGGAAACACTAATTTCGATAGGAGAAGTGAGGACTACAGTTGAAACAAAATCATAGAAGCAAGATTGTTCAAAATGTATTTGCCTATCCATATCTTCTATTTCACTGATAGGCCAAGTAAATACAGGGTGCCGTTAAATCTTGGCTGAATTAAGTTAATTGTTTTTTGCATCTTTTGCAAGCTCAGAGTGAGGCATCAAATCCATTCTCTCCTTATATTCTGTCCTTAAGTATAGTAGTAAACATCTATCAGATTCCCAGTAGTGAAGGAGGCAAATAAAGAGAAGACACATGACTTGAAGTTAAGAAATTTGCATGCTCTGTGGGGAGATAGTTAGGATACAAAAGCATTTATGCAGAGGCAAGAATCTCTAGGATTGTTTTCATTGATGCATAACAATTGTACAGATTTGTGGGGATATATGTGATATTTTGATATATGTATACAATGCATAATTATCAATCGGAATAGTTAGGCCATCCATCACCTCAAATATTTACCATTTCTTTGTGTTGAGAACATTCTAAATCTTCTCTCCTAGCTATTTTGAAATATATAATAAATACCTGCTGTTGCCCTACTGTGCTATGAAATGCTAGAACATATTCCTTCTCTCTAACTATATTTTTGTACACATTAACCAACCTCTCTTCATCTTCTACTTCCTCCTACCCTTCCCAGTCAGTGGTAATAATCTAGGATTATTTTTTATTTCTGACAAAGAATCATTGTAGTAATAAGTTTGTACAAACTTAACTTTCTGGGTAAAAAAACTAATTACAGACCTAGGATAAAAGTAGAAATAAAACCTGGAAATCATCCTTGGTTCCTCTGCCTCCTGTAGACTGTCTTATAATAGAACACAAAATCTTGCGTATTCTACTTTCTACGTATCTACTAATTCCATGGAGCTATTTCCATCCCACGGCCACCATTCTAATCCCAAGTACTATCATTTCACCTCTGATTAAGGTAGATCAGCAGTAACCTCACTAGCTGCCAGCTTCCACTCTC
Organism: Macaca mulatta; assembly: GCF_049350105.2. Classification (NCBI taxonomy): domain Eukaryota; kingdom Metazoa; phylum Chordata; class Mammalia; order Primates; family Cercopithecidae; genus Macaca; species Macaca mulatta. Next base: position 42,589,613 of record NC_133420.1, read on the forward strand.
GTCCTTCAAAATCCATCTACAAATTGCAAGCCCAATGTTTTAAGGATCGTTATTTTTGACATTCTATGATTTTATAGTAAAAAATACTCATATATTTAAGAATCTTTCATGACAATGAAATCTTTCATGTTCAGATTTTGCTCTTGGCACTTACTAGCTTGTGCGGATCCAGTTAAATGCAGACCTGGGAAATTTGGCCATCAAAATCTCTTTTTGAGAATAACCGCATAGTGACAATCATTCGTTTCTATCAAAAATTGTATTCTGGGAATATGGCAAATGCCTGCATCAGTCATTGTACAGGAAACCATAGTAGTGAAGACAGTGGGTGAGAGTGTGAATGTATCAGAGAAACAAGGAGATTCTATGTGTATCAGGTGATTAAAACTTAATGACAAACGAGAAAATAAGTGTAAGAATTTATTTCTCTCTCTCTCTCTCTTTCGAGTTTCACTCAGTTGCCCAGGCTGGAGCACAATGGCACGATCTTGGCTCACCACAACCTCCGCCTCCTGGGCTGAAGTTATTCTCTTGCCTCAGCCTCCTGAGTAACTGGGATTACAAGCATGTGCCATCACACTCGGCTAATTTTGCATTTTTAGTAGAGATGGGGTTTCTCCATGTTGTTCAGGCAGTTCTTGAACTCCTAATCTCAGGTGATCCATCCCCTTCGGCCTCCCAAAGTGCTGGGATTACAGGCATGAGCCACCATGCCTGGCCAGTGTAAGGATTTCTTAAAAGCTCAATGTAGCCATGTAAAGAGCGGCTCTAGAAGATGTAATTTATCAAGCTTAAAAAATCACTCAGAATTTATTCAATTCTTTTATTTTTCAGAAACAAAATATGTTATCCCTTTTGTGTTGCTAATTCAAGAAATATTTTTGCAGGGGTCAGAATCTTAAAGAGTGAGAACATTATAATTCCTTCTTCCAGGAAAATACACACACACACACACACACACACACACAAATATTTTACAATGAGTATTTTTAGAAAGCCTTCGAGGGATGATCACAATAAGTTTATTTTAACGTATTATCTATTTTTTCAACATTTGTATTTGATGTGGTAGTTTTCATATGAAGGGAGGCTTTAGAAAAGATATAGGTAAACTTTCAAGCAGGATTTTACTCTGATATCTCTCTGCAAAGAGTGCAAATGTAGGGCAAAAAGTAAAAGCTGGCCAGTCAAATGAATTGGGAACACATACTATGCCAGAAGTGGAAAATATTTTAAACAGTTCTTATAGCCTGAATATCCCTTCATTTATCCATTTGGTCATCTGGCAAATATTTATTAAGCATGTTTCATTGTAATAAAATAAATGCATTTTATATTTAGGATGACTTGGTTCCAAACTCTGAAATTTATAAACTGATTTGGGGTAAATCAGTTATTTTATCTTATCCCTTCATTATTTTGCCAGGAGTAAATAATCAAAATTGCTTTATAGGATTTTAATAAAGATAAACTGAGATAATTTTTGAAGGTGATAGTCCAGGGATAGGAACAAGTGAAATACTTTGAGCTTATCTCATATAAAGAGGAAATTTGGATGCAAAGATGGATAAGATGCTTTCTTTATCCTTGAGTACCATAAATACTTGAAGTTGAATATAAATTACTAGATACTCAGTAGAGAAAGACACAGATAAGTGGAAGGTTTGGGTTGCAGCTCTGATCTAGACCTGAGTTCACTTTCTTCAGAGTGAGAGAAATGAGTGTCATTATACTTAGAACTGAGGATTGCATATAACTTGCACCCTCTTTACCTGAGTAAAAATGGCCAATAGTGCACTGTCACTAGGTTTGAAGTCTGACAAGATGTAAATGTGATCCCCCAAATGTAGAACTGGGATTAAAGGATTGAGAACCATTGCAGAGCAGTGGAGTCAGCATATTGACATAATGTATGCCATATTCTCATTTCCTGTGCATTGGCAGATGTCACTATCAGATTTCAGTCCTCTTTACTATTGAACAAAGACGTAACCTCAAGGTTTTCTCCAGTGACCTCGGGATCAAATACATATGACACCTTAGAAGAAGCATACTTCATTTTTTGTTTTAGATACAGATAGGAATGGTAAATAAGGTTTCCATTTATTGACAAACTTCAATCAAAGGGTAGTGATTGCGTCATGGAGTAGAAGAGAATTCTGGAACTTTGTTCAGGCTTTTGAGGAAAGAGAGCCATTAATGATGCCTGCTCTAGTGTATTTTTTAGAGGCCCTGGAAAAGCATTTTTTTTTCCCTCAACTTATCTTTCAAGTCAAACATTAACATAATTTGTTTATCCAAAGTGACATGCAAAATGTTAGGTCCATAAAATGACAATTCCACTTAATTTAGTAAGAGTAATCATAGGAATAATCATGAGATCCCATGGGAAAACCACTTTGGGGGAGGAGGATATATCACAGGATGCTTCAAAAGGAGTAACCCATGAACTGAATCTTAGAGAAGGAGAAATCGTGAGACAAAAGAGGAAAAGGGGTAGTATTCTAGACATAGGGAATTTCTGAGCAAAGATTAGAAGCTAAAACTAGCAAAACATATGAGGGATGCCAAGAAGAGTCAGTTTTACTGAAACATGACAGGAAAAGCAAGGAGTGGTGGGGATGAGGCTGGGCAAGTAGGCGAGAGCCTGCATCAATAAAGGTCTTGATTGTCATGCTAAGTTATTCATATCATTTACTAAAGATGGAAAATCATAGAAATAATTGATGGAAGAAGTGACATGATCAGAACTGTGTTATTGAGAAAGACATTGCTAGTTGCACTGAAACAACAATTAGATGAAATAAGGAGTTTGGAAGCAGCAATCTTGGCTTCCAATTCCTGCTTGGGGACTAAATTACTACACGGCATTGAGAACAAAATTTTCCCCTTTGGATCCATCTGTTTAAGTGAAAAACAATTGAGTTGGGTAAGGTGATTTCATTGGGCTCTTGTAGATACAATATTTTATACCAATCGTTTGGTAACTGGATTATTTGATTATCTGCTCCTCAGTTGTATCATTGGAATAGTAGAGAAACTTATCTTTGGGTTTCCTACCATGTACAAGGAGATTGCATGATGTAAGTGAGGTTACAAATATTTTGGGGAATGAAGAAATAGTCAAGCAAAGATGACAAGTTGTCATTTTGTTTTCTAAATAAATTACTAGCCCACAGATAATGGGGAAAATATAAATTTAACGCATTTCCCCAAACTTGCATTTTCTCATTTATCTGTAGATAATTTCTTCTTCTATTGTGAAACGTATCTTTGTGTGTGACTAACGTGGGAAGTCTTTGCTGGACCTCTATAGAGATGGGAAAATGCATTAACATGACGAAGAATGGAGACAGACTGTGTCAACTTTTTCATAATATAGAGATCTAGTTCCTCAGAGCTGCAAGAAATGTTATAGATCTTCTTGTCCAATAGTTTTCAGGTTCTGTTCCTTATGACTTAAATGTTCTATGGAGGCACCTGAGGGATAACCTAGCAAGGAAGAAAGCAGAGATGAGGAAGATAACTTTTTTCTTTCTCTTCTCCTAGAACCATGCTGCTGCCACACATTGAGAGTGCACTGAGAGGAAAGCCAAGTAGATATAGGTACATAGGAAATGGAGATGTGGATCTCTGATGACAGCTTTCAATTCCTCACCCAGCCATGTCTGACATGGTTCTTCCACTTAGATTTCCTGGTTATTTGAGGTAATAGATTTCCTATTTTACTTTTAAGCTTGTTTGAACTCAGTTTCTGTCCCTTATAAAGAGTTTTGAGAAGTACTTTATATGAGAATTTCACATATGACTTTATTTAGTAAAGTATTTTTCCACTGTTTAATGTTGGGAAAATATAAACTTGGGAACCACTGATTTCATGCAACGTAATCTTTTTCAGAGGAAGTGACTGAAACAAAATCCAGGATTATTTCCCAAAGTTACACGTCAAATACATGGCATTGTTGGTGCCAGAATGCAAAGCCCCTGATGTTTGTAGCTGCTCATCTCACTCTAGTTATCTGCCCACATGCACAATATCACCACTTATCTACATCCAACATCACTGTGACTTAGCAAATATCGAGGAATAATATTCCCACACTGGCCAACAGGAAGTTATTTGAGGAAGAAGGCTTATCCATCTCTATAGAGGTCCTGCAAAGACTTCCCACATTAACCACACATAAAAATGTGTTTCACAATAGAAGAAAATGTGCTCAATCAACCAGACAGTGTGGAAAGACCCTGTAGGATTCTTGGAATCCCTTATCCCCAACAGGGGCAATACTGCTTGGACACTGTTAGTGATGTGTCATCATGGTACTGGAGCACCACCTCCTGGTTGTGTTGAAAGTTTAATTTACCTTTTCTAGTCAAAGAAGGTCTGATATTTACTAGAAATTTATGACCTTGGAGCTAGAATGGCCTGGTCCATTACTCTTCTCTCATGGATGAGGAGATAGGCCAGAAAAGGAAAAGTGATTTCTTACCACCATAATAACCAATTAAGAGCAGGGACACAATGAGTACCCGAAAGTAGTCTCCCTGTCCAGTGCCTAATTCTATGATTGTAAAAGTTGAGAAATTTTTAGCATAAGAAACCAAAAAGAGTCTGAAATTACCTGAGGAGGAGAAATAATGAAAGTAAGTACAAACAACTTACAGAATTGAGAGGCCATTGAACAATTGAGTCACAGACTCAAGAGACAATTGGAGATCTAGATAGAAAGAACTGTAGGCATTCTGTTCAGGAACTATCTCAATTCACATGAATCAGCTTTAAATATTGTCCATTCATGCATTACTTCACTCGAGATTTATATCTTAAGGAAACGAAGACTGATTGGCCTGGATTGAGATACTTGCCAAGTCGTGGTGTGAAAGTATAAAAGCCTCTGATATAATTTCACACTTTATAGGAACTACACCTATAGGGAGAGGTATTTTCTCAAAGGAAAATTCAATGCTATTCCCATAAGAAAAGGGAAGGGAGCCCGGCGTGTTAGCTTGTGCCTGTAATCCCAGCACTTTGGGAGGCTGAGGTGGATGGATCACCTGAGGTCAGGAGCTTGAGACCTGCTTGGCCAACATGGTGAAACCCCGTCTCTAGTAAAAATACAAAAATTAGCCAGACATGGTGGCACACGCCTGCATTCCCAGCTACTCAGGAAGTTGAGGCAGAAAAATCGCTAGAACCCGGCAGGCAGAGGTTGCAGTGAGCCGAGATCATGCCATTGCACTCCAGCCTGAGGGACAGAGAAAGACTCTGTCTCAGAAAAAAGAAAGAAAGAGAGAAGGAAAGAAAGAAAGGAAGAAAGAAAGGAAGAAAAAAGAAAGAAAGAAAGAAAGAAAGAAAGAAAGAAAGAAAGAAAGAAAGAAAGAAAGAAAGAAAGAAAGAAAGAAAGAAAGAAAGAAAGAAAGAAAGAAAGAAAGAGAAAGAAAAGGGAAGGGATGCCAGTGAACAAAAACAACAGATGTCAAATGCAGAAACAAAGTCAAGATTATTACTCAGGCATTTTCAAACTAGTGTCATGAAGCATCTACTCATAGACCAGAGCACAAAATTCACATTTAAAATCTTCCTATGCATTGTAGATGCCCTAGCACCAAAGCATGGAAAGCCATGACTTTACACCCTCTGAGTATCTGATACACCTCCTTCTTGGCATTTTCTGTTCCACTGCTTCTTGATAGCCGAATGACAGCTGTTTTACTTTTAGCTATTTCAGGAATGACAAACCAGGTCACAGAATAAGACCATATAATTAATACCTGGGCCTTGCTATTGATGGAAAATATGAAGGGCTCAACAGAAAAGCTCCAAAACCACACCATTTCTAAGACCTCTCTTCTTAGAGTGGGTTCCATCTATTACATGGAAGGTCCCCTTTAGCAGGACTTTTCTACTTTGGCAAAGTTGACATTTTGGGCTGGAAATTCTTTGTTGTGAGAGGCTGTCCTGTCCATTGTAGGATATTTAGCAGCATCCCTGGCCTCTACCTACCAGATGCTAGTAGTACCTTTCTGTTGTGACAACCAAAAATGCTGGTAGACTTTGCTAATTTCCTCTTACTGAAGGTGACAGGGAGTGTGTAATGTATTCTAATTGATAGTTACTGGCATATGTGTTTGGAGATGACCCCAGGATATGTAAAACTAATTTCATTTTTACCTCAGAGGGAACTTTTTATCAGTCAACACTACTCAACGGTGGGAAACTTTGTCTTGGAAAGTAAAAGGTGTTTTAGGGATATTGAGCTGAAGCTGGGTACATACTGGTTAGTGATGCTGTTGGGAGTGGAGCAACATCAGATAGATGGGTTTTTTTGTTTGAGTTTTGTTTTTATTCTTTAAAATGAAAAAAAACCCTCAGATACAGTTATTATATCATTTTATTGCTCTTTGTCCAACGGATATGTGTTTCTATTCAGTTCTTTTGGTTACAAAGAAGCCAATAGAAACTCAGTTTAATGCACAGAAAGGAGTCCATGTGAACCAGATATGGAAAAGAGAAGTCATAAAAACAATTAAGGTATTCTATAGGACCCAATACTCTCTCCATCTCTCCTTCCCTCAGGGAGCCCACAGTCAGTCTTTTGAAGTCCCTCTGACCTTTTCCTCTATTGTCTTCTCCCCAGCAGCTGGCTACCTTTGCTTACTCACAGTCTTTGCTTCCTTAGGACTTGCGTTGGCAGTGACTCATTAAGGCAATTCCAATGTCTTTCTCTAATTAGTATCCTTGGGGATTTAGCTACTAACCTAAAATTTATTTCTTTCCATTGTTTCAAGTTCTAATTTCTGAAAAAGAAAAAAGAATTAAAAGTTAGATTATCTTTCTGCATGTCTGCATGTGAGAGCAACATAGGTAGTTGGTCTGTGTCTAAATTTGCTGTATTTGTTATTGTGTTGTTAGTTACAAATAACAGAAAACCCTGATTCAATTGGCCTAAACAGTAAGGAAAGTCTATTATTTAATAACATAAAGTCCTAAAATCGGGCCTTTCTGGGCCAGTTAATCTTTATATCATCCCTGGAAATCCCATTGATTACCCAAGGATCTAGGTTCTGTACTTGGATCTGCTCTGCTATGCTCAGCGTGGTGGCTTTGTTCTAGGGCTAACTCCTCCTCATGATCGTTACTGTATCCTATGTAAGGCATCTTAGCCAGACATAGCAACATCCTGTGTAAGAAGGCACTGCTCTTACTAAGTTTTCTTTTTAAGAATGAAGAAACCTTTTCCAAAAGTTCACCAGGAGACTTTCCCACATCAAACTCACATTTCATTAACCGGAATTATGACACATGCTATGACTAAGCCAAATGCTGACAAGGGGAATGAGACTACTATGTTTGACTTAGACTAATCATGTTTTAAATGTGATCAGGGGAATAGAGTCAACTTTCCTAAACAACTGATTCTTGTGCAAACATCAGATTGTGTTATCAAGGACAAGATGAAATAGAATGTTTGTGGTAAGGGTGTCTGATTCACCTGGCTTTGGATTGAGTGGTGACTTCTTGCCTTTCCTTCTGTGGTCAAGGAAGATGAGATTCATGACACAACCTTGCTGCCTAGCTAATCTATGGATGTATCTGTCCTTGGATCCGGTGCCCATCCCAATTTCGGTGAATTGTTACAAATAATTCAGCTGGTGGAAATGACAGCGTCCTAGGTAGTAGAGACCATGACTATGACAGTTTCTTTTCAGATGGGGGAGTTGCTAGTACCATGATCATGTGCCCAGTAAAAATTTTTAACTTCTTCTGTTTTTATATATTTCTTCATCTTTCTCGTTTTTTCAATTATAGGTCTATCAATCCTGCACTGAGTGCCTACTATGTGTCAAGTACTTTGGATACATAGATGAATAGGACATAAAACAGAAATTGAGGAATCCACAGTAGCAATGCCACAACCTGGAGGCTGTGTTTACCTGCATGAAATGAAATCTCCTAACAATTTCAACTAGGACAATATATTACCAAGAAAGGGTCGAACAGTGGTATATATGAGAAAAAATAGTTGGCTTATGAAAAAATAGCCTTTCTTTGCTTAAGTTTAAAATTTTTCATAATACTAAAAGTAATAATAGAATTATCTTATATTCTGATGCTGTTTCATAGTGCACAATGCACATTCACTTAGCAAAGTTAATATTTATATCATCCCTGGGAATCCCACAGCAGAGCTATCTTGATTCTTACCAGAAATGGTCTTAGGATAATGATTCTCAACTGACCTCAAGTATGTAGAAGTTAACATAAGTAAGAAACAGAGGAACAGGGGCTTAAACCCAAGATCTCAGTTTCCATATCCACTCTTTATTCTACCTCATAGGCTACTAAAAACATTGTATTTCTTTCTTGATAAAAATAAAGTCATAGGTTATTAAGTGGAACTAATTATGGCACTCATGGCCTGTCCAAGTTAGTATCAATATTTTAAAAGTTTGATGATTACAAAATAAATGAAACTGACTTCTCTCAGGAATGCAAACATTGGGTCAAACTAAGCTAAGTCCCATAGCTAGAAATCATCACAGGGACCTGCTATAATAAATAGATAAGAATAATCTGTAACTAGCATGTCTTCTCTCTATGTATAAATTGTGTTTTAAATATATTGGGGGAAAGTTTGCTCGCTTAAAGAGGTTAAATATTGCTGCCCGCCATCCTGTTTACACTGTTAATTTGCTTTCCAAATCCTTTTAGCTAGATAAAGCAAAGGTAAACTTCAGAATAGGCTCTGTACAAATTATCACCAATTGTAAATTAATGAGCTTTTTGCTTTATCTGAGTTGCAGAAAGACTAAACAAATGTGCTGGAATCATATATTTTCCTTCCATCTGAGGGCTATATTCCCCCCTTTACCACTATTTCCTCTCTCAGAAAATTCAAGATGTCCTCTGATTTAATACATCCAATGTTTCAATATAAAATGGACAGCCAGGCCACCCTCTACCTTTTCTTGTTTCACCCAGTTGGCGACTAAGCCTTACCTACTGGCTTAATCTAATCTTTCCCTTTCCAAACTTACACTCAGCGTAATCAAACACTAATGTAATTGTGTATGATGTCCTCCTTTCTTCACAATTCTATGATGAGGGGGAATGGTTTTGTCAGTAGGAGTGGTATCATATGTAGTTTAACTAAAGGAACAATGGCTTATTGTACTCTCTCCCATTATGTGGCCCAGTTGAGGCTAATTAACTCCCATTTATATACCCTTTACCTCAATTCATACCAAGAGTTTGAACCTGCTCTTCCCAATTCATGAATTTTGTAATGGAGAACGGTAGATCCAGACAAATCCTGATTTAATTTCAACTTTACACCCTCAGGCCAGTTACTTCCCTTTATTAAGACTCCATCTTTCCATATGTAAAATGAGACTATCTGAAGTGATTAAGATCTCTTCAAAATATTCAAAATGTTTTACTTCCACTTTGCTAAATTTTTATCAAAGTGGTGTTCTCTAATTACCCACATCATCAGAACTACTCAAATATTGTTCATGCACTTCTTTGGAGTGCTTTGGAAAATTTCAACAGAATTGGTTGTCTGGTAAACCCAAGGGCACAGGCATAGAAACCAGTTTATAGCATTCTCTTGCAAAATATCTAATGATACCCATAATGTAGAAAGCAAACAATAATTTTGTGTCTGAAAATAGAATAAACTATTCTACTTGGCAATCTTTGCCAGGAGAACAAAAGCTTACTTTTGAAATTTATCCTTCCCTACACCATGACCAGACTGAATGTATATGTTCATAACCTAGGCATTTTTCCTGCTACCTCCAAAAATTTGTTTTTCACCATTTATCATTTTCTCTGGATAATGTGCATGATGATTTCAAAACCTAGTAAAACCTATACATGTTTGATTTGTTCTTCTTTCTACAAATAAAGCAAAATAAGAAAAAAGTGACAAAAAAGCAATACCTTGCAGGTAGCTACATTTTATAAAACCTATTTGCTCTCTTTGCTTATTCAACAATAACAGCCAAGCAAGCAAATAACAGAAAAAGTAAAGGAAACCAAACAACATCAAAATTTAAAACCAACCAACTAGTCACGTGTGGTGCCTCATGCCTGTTAACTCAGCACTTTGGGAAGCTGAGGTGCAGGGATCGCTTGAGGCCAGGAGTCTGAGACCAGCCTAAGCAACAGAGCAAGACCCTGTCTCTACAAGAAAAAAATAAAAATAAAAATTAGCTAGGTGTAGTGTGTACCTGTAGTCCCAGCTACTCAGGAGGCTAAAGCAAGAGGATCTTTTGAGTCCAGGAGTTTGAGGCTACAGTGAGCTGGGATTGCACCCTCACTCCAGCCTGGGCAAGAGAGCAAGACCCTGTCTCAATAAATAAAAACAGAAATAAAACAAAAAAAACAAGTAACCAATCACCACCACCACCACCACCACCACCATAGCAACAACAACAGAAAATGCATTGTTCAATCACCACCCATTTGTAGTAAAACATTTGATTCTATAGACCCAGGCCAGATCTCTCACTTCCTGGGGTATAAACCTGTGTACTTTTTTTGTCCTCTAGACATTTCTACCTGCATATTTCACTGCAATTTTTATTTTTATATACATATCTAACTGAAATGCTTAAAACTGAGCAAATTTCTACCCCAATTCTGTTCTGTTATTCATGTTACCTTATTTCAGTGAACGGCAAAACCAAACCAAAAATATAGGGCATTATTTTCGACTCCCGTTTTTGCCACACCTTTTATAATGAATCACTTCCTAAGTCTTTATGATCTAACTTTTCAGTATTCTCAAATCTTTCTACTTACTTTTATCTCCAATTGCAGCATATATATTAGTGTGTGTATGTATGCGTACTACCATCATCCTTGTATCTGGCTTCTTAATGATGCTACTATTTGCTGATCAATGGATTCTACATGGCAGTTTCAAATGTGAGTGGGACTCTGTTACTCTTCTGCTAATGACTCCACAGTGGTTCCAACTGCCCTCCAGGTAAAGTCTAAGTCACTAATATGGATTACAAGTCTTGATGAAATCAGAGCCCTGATGATTTTCTCATTTCACTTTTACTCTGTTCACTGGCCTCCCCTTAATCTCCAATTCAGTATTCTCGGTCCTGACTGCACTTTAAGATCATCTGGAGAGAAAAAAAAAATGCTTCTCCACCCTTCACCCTCATACAAATGATGACTTAATTAGTCTGAGATAAGGTTATTAATCAGTAGTTCAAAAAAAATGCCACAGATGTTTCTACTATGCAACTACATCCAAACGCACAAAGAGGTCTCCTGTCTCTAGATTCTTTCTACTAAGAACCCCCCCCTTTTTTTTTTACCTGTTTTACTCCTCATATCTGTGTCTCAGATGGAGACATTATTCATTAAATATTGGCTACATGTGTTCAGACAGGCATTTAGGCGGGTTGGGTATGGAGAGAAATAACAAAGTGTGCTGAAAGAGAATTTTAAAAATCTGGATTTGAGTCTCCATTCTGATAGATAGTAGATGTGTTTAGAACATTGCTTAAACACAGGTAAACCTTGGGTTCATTATTTGTAAATTACAGAGAATACAATCAACTGTCCAGAGTTTCTGTGATAATTAAATTTCATAGCATATGTGCATTTCACAAAACAGGGACTACAGGAATACAACTTTAGCAAAGAACACTGGCTTTGGAACGATCCAACACTCATAATCAAGTTTTAAGTCATATGCTTAATAACAATATCACCTACTTTAAAAGTTGCTTAAACTCTCTTGGTCTTAGTATTTGCAACCTTAAATTAGGAATGATATTACCAAAATTAAAGTTCATAATGAAAATTCAGATAGATACACAGAACATTTATAATACATAAAAATTCTCTTGATTCTGTCTTCTGTGTATGTATTAGACTTGAATAAAAAGTTTAAAGTCTGTATAAATTTTAGGTATTATAATAATTATAATGGAATCCATTATTAGTAACATTATTATTTTCTTATTTGTAAAATTTACTCCTTTTCATAACCTTGTTCATTTCCCATAAGTACCTATAAAATATCAGTTACTTATTTTATGTAACACTTCCCACTATAATGGGAAGCCTTTCTTCAGCAACTAGTGTTTTAACTTAGTGTTGGAACCTCTAAACAACTATTTGGATGATCAATGCTAGGCCCTGTATTGACTCTCTTTTGAAGGTTCTTCTTTACTCATTTTATCTGACTACTCAGGCTGGAAACTGGAGACACTGGCAATATTGCTCTGATATTAATCCAATCTAGAAATCATGTTGAGTCATAAAATGCAAGTCATTCTTCAAATTGCTCAGTGTCAAAAGATTCTTCTATATTGGGTCTTATGTCACATGTGATGAAATTAGCTGGCTATATTTTCTGGATGTGAAGTGACACATTGATCATGCCCTTGACACATACTAAGTAGTCTCATTTTTCTGGATTTATAGTTTTTGGAAAATATAAATGCACTCAATATTCCATTTATCATAATATGTGAAGAAAACTGGTATTAATAACTTATACAGGGATTCATTTCTATAAGTGTTCATCACAAAATAGTACTTCAAGATGGGGAGTTATTCATTAAATGTAAGGTATGCTTAGCCAATTTGTAAATGACAATTGTTTGGAAGATAGAGAGGACATGGTTAGCTGTCAGACTCAGTATGCAGATAAATAGGAATAAAGTGGAGCAGAGATAAACTGTTTCTAACAGAAAAACCCCTAGTAGAAATAAATTCAAATTCCTTCTTTTAAATGCAAATAACTAATTCCACAAGAACTGTTCATGGAGTTGTCACTAAGCAAAATCACTGATGGAAAGGGATATGATTAGTTGACATAAGCTCACCATATCAACTGCACAGTCTGCCACAAAGAGAACAGGGATAGGTCTTTCTTGTATCCTCTGCTGGGTTATTACCATTATTTTATTTAATCCTAACAATAATGACTTGAAACTATCTTTAGTTGAACAACTGATGTCTTTAATAAAGAACAAAGTTTTACAAGTTTACTAAATGGAAAAAACAGAAATAAAATCCAGATAAATGGGGTCTCTAAACATTTTTATTCTATTTGGTTTCCTCCTCCTGAAGTCTATAAAGTTCCGCTTCCACCAAGATAGACTAACAAGAACAACTTACTTTTCCATCTAAAACAATAACACACACTCGCACAAACAAAAAACAGGCAAAATACTTGAAGCAACACATTTTAAGATACTGAACATTAGGCAAAAAGAACAGTGATACCTGAAATATGACACAAATATTAAGTAAGCCTTACAATTGCCTTCTCTTATTGTATTGAGAGGTTTTCCAGACCATAACACAAAGAGAATCAACATAGACAAATTCCCAAGGAACTTTTTGAGTTTAGAAAATAGAATGGTAAGTCCAGGGAGGACAAAGCATTTAGAATTCATGGGACAGCATACCAGGAAATGAAGAGCAGCACACAGAAATTCACAGATATCCAGAGGATCCCTCTCTAGTATTCAGTTGTCTGCAGAACAATTCTTGCATGTAAGAAAAGTAGTTTAAAGTGGAGGAAAACAACCAAAAGAATTAGAAGAAACAGCATTCAATACTAATTCAGGATCAAGAAAAGTGTATTTTCTCATCAACCAGACTAGAAAACCCCTAATTCATGAGACATTGGGTGGAAAACACAGAAAGGCTGTGTCACAGTAATGAGAAGTAATTAGCTCTAGATTGAACATTATTCTGGTCTCAACTAATAAATCTTAAAAGCAAGACATGAAAGTATTCACAACTAGTTTAACTTTATTATAAAACAAAGGTTAATAATATAAGTATATAAATATATACAGCTCTCAACAAGGTAATATTTACAATGCTTAGCATCCACTCAAAAATTACCAGGCACACAATGAAAGAGAAAAATATGACTCATAATGAAAAATCAATCACCTGAATTCAACCCAGAACTGACATGAATGTTAGAAGTAGAAGGCAAATACATTAAAACAGTAAAAAGACATAATTAGACATAATTACAAAGACAGGGAAGTAACATCTTTAAAATAATAAAATTATAATTTTAAAACTGCAGGCTGGGTGTGGTGGCTCATGCCTGTAATTCCAGCATTATGGGAGGTCAAGGCAGGTGAATTGCTTGAACTCAGGAGTTCAAGACCAGAGACCAGCCTGGACAACATAGCAAGACCTCGTCTCCAAAAAAAAAAAATGAAAAGAAAACCTCAAGACCTAGAATTTTATGCCCAGTTTAAGCATCTGTGTAAAAGAAAACAAAGAATAAATAAATAAGAATATCTTCAGACATACAAAAGCTAAAATATTCACTTCATCAGACCTGAACTCAAAGAAATGTCAAGGAATTCCATCAAGCAGAAGAAAAATAACACTAGAATGAAATATAAATCAACACAAAGGAATAAAGAGCACTGGAAATGGAAGCCACATGGGTAAATATATGAGTTTTCTTAACATTTAATACCCTTTAAAAGATAATTGTTTAAACAAAAACAAACATGTAGAGTAGTTTATATGACCATGTAAAAGTAAAATATATACAAATAATAAAGTTCAGTAGGGGAAAAATGAAGTGGTACAATATCACTTTGAGGTAGGCTAATAAGTTAAAAATGCATAATACACATCCTAAATAAACAACTAAAAAAACAACTAAAGAGTTACGACTAGTAAGCCAACAAAGAAATTAAAGTGGGGTAATAAATATATTCAATTACCTCAAATAAAGACAGAAAAATAGGGAGCAAATATCAGACGTGACAACTAAAATACAATGGTAATTTCATTAACAATAATAAATGTAAATCTAATAATATCTGCAATTACTTTAAATATAAATGGTCTAGATAATTTAATTAAAAGGCAAAGATTATCAGACTAGATTTACAATAAAAAGAAGACTGAACCATATGCACTGTTTTGGTAATATTTTAAATAAAAACTAATAAGTTATAATTAAAAGGATATGAAAAGATATACCTTGCTAACACTAATCAAAAGAAAGCTAACTAAAGTGGCTAAATTAATATTATAATAAATAGATTGCAGAGTAAAGAATGTTGCAAGGGATAAAATAAGTTTGTTCCATAAAAGGGGAAAATTCATCAAGAAGATGTAACAATCCCAAACCTAAAAGCAGACCTTCGATATACATGAAGAAAAAAATCAATAGAATTTCAGTGAAAATGGACAAATTCATAACCATATTCAGAGGTATCAATATCCATCTTTCAATAAGTACTAGAAGTAGTAACAGAAAACAGAAAAAGGTATAAAATATTTGAAAAAATTAACTAATGTGATTTAATTGGCTTTTATAGTATACTTCTTTCAAGAACAGGATTATAAACACTTTTTTCATGTGTACATATAACGTATACCTAAACTATATTCTGGGCAATGAAATAAGTCTCGATAAATTCCAATGGATTCAATTCATTGAAAATATGTTCTCTAACCAAAGGGGAATTAAGTTAGAAATCAACAACAGAAAGGTCTCTAGAAAATCCAAAAACATTTGGCAATGAAATAGCACTTCTAAATAACCATGAGACAAAAAGGAAAAATATAAGCAAATTTGAGAACATTTTGAGATGAACAAAGATACAAACACAGTGTATCAAAATGTGAGTTGCTATTAGAGCAGTTCTTAGAAGAAAATTTAGAGCACTAACACCTACATTAGAAAAGAAAAAAAGATCTCAATGAAATAACCACAGATTTATCATTTAAATCCGGAAAAAGAAGCATAATTGAATCTAAAGTAAGTAGGAGAAAGAACATACTAAAGATACACATGGAAATGAACAAATAAAAAATAGAATAATAACAAATAAATCAGTGAATCCAATATTTTTCTGGATATCAATAAAATTGGTAAATAACTAGCAAAATTTATCAGGAAGTGGGAAAGAGAGGAAGAACTGGAGAGAGAGAGTGTGAGAACACAAATTTTAAAAATCAGGAATGAAAAAATTGATGTCATTACAGAGTCTAAAAATATTAAAGGATAATAAAGAAATGTTATAGCAATGTTATGCCAATAAATTCAACACTCATACGAAATGTGAAAATTCCTTGAAAAACAGAAAATGTCAAAGGTTCATTCAAGAAAGAACAAAGTAAATAGCCCTATATTTATTAAATAAAGTGAATTTTTAGTAAATATTCCACAAACAAAACCCTAACCCCCAATAGCTTTACTGGTAAATTCTACCAAATATTTATGAAGAAAATAAGCACCATTTACATAACTTCTTCCAGAAAATTGTAGAGGAGGTAATATTACCCAACTTATACTATGACCCCAGCCGTATTCTTTTAACAAATCTAGATTAAAAATATTACAGAAAAACTACAGACCAATATTCTCTATGAATACAGATGCAAAATTTTGAATGAATGTTTATTAGATCAGATAAATAATATGTAACAAATATAATCCTTAGTGACTAAGTAGGTTTTATCCCAGGAAGGCAAGATTTGGTTAATATTTGAAAAAAAAAATAAATTAATGTAATTCTCCAAATTAACAGGCTAAAA
This sequence comes from Macaca mulatta, assembly GCF_049350105.2. Taxonomy (NCBI): domain Eukaryota; kingdom Metazoa; phylum Chordata; class Mammalia; order Primates; family Cercopithecidae; genus Macaca; species Macaca mulatta. Next base: position 42,606,183 of record NC_133420.1, read on the forward strand.
AATAAAAACATGATTATCTCAATAGATGCAGAAAATCGTTGACAAAATCCAATATCCATTCCTAATAACAATTTTCAGCAAACAAGGACACTTTCTTAGTCTACAAAGGGCATCTATTAAAACAAACAAAAACTACAGCTAACATCATACTTAATGGTGAAAGACTGAATGATTTTTCCTAAGAGATCTGGAATAAAACATGTCTGTTCTCACTACTCATTTTTAATGTTGTACTGGAGTTTTAGCCAAAGAATGAGGCAAGAAAAAGAAAATTATGACTCCCAGTTTGAAAAGGAAGAAATCAACTGCTATAATCTGCAGATGACATGAAAAATCTACTCCCCAAAAAGTAAAACATAACCTAAACTTAATAAGTGAGTTTAGCAGGATTGTAAGATGCAGAAGTAACTTAAAAATAAATTTTATATTTATATATTAGAAATAAACAGTCAGAAATTCAAATTAAAGAAAAAATACCATTTACGATAGCATTGAACATATAAAATACCTATGGAAAACTATGACAGAATATTTGTACACTGTTAATTCCATAACATTGATGAGAGAAATTAAGATCTAAATAAGTGTAGAAATATATCCTGTTGTGGGACAAAAACTCAATATTATTAAGCCATCAATTCAATTTTATATAGATCAATTTGATCTATAGATTTCATGCCATCTCAACTAAAACCATTGCTGGCATTTTAATATAAATATGATTTATAGGAAATGTATTTAAATTCATATACAATTGACAAAGGGAAACTAAATTAATTTTCTTTGTCACAATAATTCAGTTCAGGGTATGGCATTTAACAGATATTTTCTTAATGATTTAATATTTAAGTGAATGAAATGAGGAGGAATAAGTTGAAACCTTGCAGACAGAATTGGATTTATTAAAATAAATAACTTCTACACTGTCACAGTTATTGAAGTCAGGTTGGATTTCCTTGGAGAGTTCAAACTCATAACAGAGGAAACAAGTATTTTACAATGTTAATAGTGGAATCTAAATGGTGGGTGTTTAGGAGTTCAGTTATAATTTTTTAAAACTTTTATATATGTTTGAACATTCCCATAACTTAACACTCAGATTTTCTGTGAGATTTCTCATCTACTCACTTTAAATTTTGGGGAGAATCCAAGACCTTCTCCCATCCCCAACAGACTTATTTCAGGGAAAATACACAGTTGTTAAGGAATGATAAGTTGTTTTTTGTTTGTTTGTTTGTTTTGTTTTTTTTGTAATCTGTCTTTTATAGGCAGATCTCTTTGGGAAGTGTTTTCCATCTATATCCACACTCCTGTTTGAAGAAGTGTCCCATGCCCATTTTCCTTATCTCCCTATCTCCCTTGAAACAAAACAAAAACTAAGTAATTATTATGCCAGGTATTGTGCTGAATATTTTAACATTGACTCATTTAATTTCTAATTTGCCATGAATATTGGGATTCTCCAGAGAAACAGTACCCTTAGGATATTTATATATACATTTAGACATTCACTTATTTTAAGGGATTAGCCCATGTGATTATAGAGGCTGGCAAGTCCCCAAATCTGCAGAGTTAGTCAGCAAACTGAAGACCCAGGAGAGCCAATGGCTCAGTTTCAGTTCAAGTCCAAAAGGCCCTGAGAACCAAGAGAGACTATGTTGTAGTTCTAATTCAAAGGCTGGCAGCTTCAAGACCCAGAAAAATCCTGTGTTTTAGGTTAAGTCCAAAGGCCAGTATAAAAGCAGATGTCCAAGTTCAAAGACAATCGGGCAGGAAGAATTCTTTCTATTTGAGGAGAGTCAGCTTTTTTGTACTATTTTAATCTTTATCTACTTAGATAAAGCCCAACCACATAAGAAAGAGCAATCTGCTTTGCTTAGTTTACTAATTTAAATGTTAATTTCATCTGAAAAACACATAGCTGGAGCATGGTGGCTCACACCTGTAATCCAAGCAGTTTGAGAGGCTGATGCAGGACAATAGCTGGAGTTTAGAAGTTTAAGACCAGCCTGGGCAACATAGAGAGTCCCTGTTTCGAAGAAGAAGGAGAAGGAGAAGGAGAAGAAATAATTAGTTGGACGTGGTGGTGCATACTTGCAGTTCCATCTACTTGGGAGGGTGAGGTGGGAGAATCACTTGAGCCCAGGCGGTTAAGGCTGCAGCAACCTGTGATGGCAATGTTGCACTCCAGCCTAGGCAGCAGAGACCTTGTCTCAAAAAAAAAATAATAAAAATTTTAAAAAGCCACATAATATTAACTTTCACATGTTCACCCCTTGCCAGCTTAGTGCAGATACACATCTCCCTAAATCATACTTCATCTTCAAATGTAAGCAATAACAGTGCCATATGCCACATAACATGATGCAACTATCCTGTGTGCAACTGAAAACACACTAATTCCTTATCCAGAAAAGGAGATAAAGTACATGAATGATGTTTACTATTTTTGATATATTGTAAGATAAATACTGTGATATAAAGTTTAAAATACTTAAATTACTATTATATAAAGCCAATAATCTTATGTTACATGATAAGGAGCTAAGGCAGGGAAGAAAACAAAGATATTTGCTTAACATATATATACAAACATGTTCATAACAAGACAAAGGAGGAAATACTCATGACAATTACAATCCTTGTTTCTGTAGGAGTCACATGATCCTAGGTGACATTTAAAATGACCTTCTTCTACTATGTATTATGCATTATTCCTGTGTTCAACAAGCACCTCAGCTGGTCATGGTTAACTACCTGATAGGGTAACCAAATCTTCATTCCTGAAGGGTCTGGTTTATTAGTAGTCCTTCCTTAATTGTGTGGCTATAATTTTCCATTGACTTTAATCAAAGGGCTTGAAAATACCCAGACCCCCTAAGGGATCTCCTGTATTCCAGACATATGCTTCCTTACCTCCAGTGTAGAGTAGTAGTCCAATTTCCCTTTAGGAGTCAGGATAAATCACCCCATTCAGCACAGTAACTCTCTTTGCCTATCAATTCAGAGGCATGAGGAGCCCAACGTGGCCTGGCGGCAGTCTTAACTTCCACTTCAATTTAATCACTGTTGTGTCTTCTCATGGAAGCATTCCTCCCTCTGGAACTAAGACCTCCAGGCCAGCAGAATATAGCAGAGGATGAGACTGCGGTGACAGGAAACAAAATTTTGCTAGTGGGTCACTAGAGAAAATGGTGAGATGAGCCACTCTCATTTCCACCACTTGATTCCCGGACCTGTGAAATAACATCATATAGTAGATGCTGATTGAGAGCATATACAGCCTTCTGTAGAACCTTGCCCCAGGCCTGCAAGGTATTTTCATTTAGCTGGCATTGCAACTGAGTCTTCAACAGGCCATTCCACAACTCTATCAAGCCAGTAGCTTCTAGATGATGGGGAACATAATAAGATCAGTGAATTCTGTGAGCAAGGCCTCACTGGTGCACTTATTTTGCAGTGAATTGAGTCCATTGATCAGAAGCAATGTTGTGTAAAATACCAAGACAGTAGATAAGGGACCCTGTAGCTCCATGGATGGTATTTTTGGCAGAAGCATTGTATGCAGGGACAGCAGATTCATATACAGATTTTGTCTATTGCAGTGAGAACAAAATACTGCCTTTTCCATGATAGAAGCAGTCCAATGTAATTAACTTGTGACCTGGCAGCTGTCTGACCACCTCACATATTTATTTCTCATAGTCATGATTCAAGTTGTGTCTTCTAAACCCTCCCAGGGTATATGAGTTTGTCTTAAATGACAAATTCACCCTAACATACTGTGATGGTTAATACTGAGTGTCAATTTGATTGGATTTAAGGATACAAATTTTTGATCCTGGGTGTGTCTGTGAGGGTGTTGCCAAAGGAGATTAACATTTGAGTTAATGGGCTGGGAAATGCAGACCCACCCTTAATCTGAGTGTGCACAATCTAATCAGCTGCCACCATGGTTAGAATATAAAGCAGGTAGAAAAATGTGAAAAGAGAGACTAGCCTAGCCTCCCAATCTATATCTTTCTCCCATGCTGGATGCTTGAGCCCTTGAACATCGGACTCCAGGTTCTTCAGTTTTGGAACTCATATTGGTTCTCCTCAGCCTGCAGATGGCCTATTGTGGGATTTTGTGATTGTGTGAGTTAATACTTAATAAACTCCCATATATATATGGAATATATGTGTGTATTACATTAGTTCTGTCCCTCTAGAGAATCCTGGTTAATATACATACTAATCCTCCTAAGCTTTTAAATTCCTTTCTCCACATTAAACCAAAGCAAGTACAGTATTTCTGACTTGCTAATTATTGGTCACCTTTTGGTCCCTGTTTCAGCCAACCAACAAAACAATTAGAACCCTTTTTAACTCCCTGAGCTGCAACATTAGTTAAGAATCGCTGCTTAATGACCTTATATCAATAATTTGACTTGATCCAACTTTATGTTCCTTTCACCATTATCCCACACCATTAGTATCTATTCCTACACATGTTCCCTGGATTTTTGTCTGTATATACTAGAAAGCACAAAGTAGTTCTTTTGGAATATAGTGAACCTCCTCGTTTTACTCATGAGGATTTATATTTCACCTTTAGACACCTTCTGGAAAAGAGGGATCATTAGTCTGAGGAGAGCTATTAGTCTTACAAGATAACTATCTTGGGAGAAGCTGTTAGAGTTTCTTCAGGCAATACACAATAAATCCCCTCCAATAGGGATAGAAGATGCTTCCACTATGTCTAAAAAGTCTGCTTCCACTGACAAAAATGATGCAGAATTTAGGGGCTCAATGTCTTAAGCTTCATCAGGATCTTCCCACATATCTCCATTTCAGCTTTCAGGAACCCCATTACTTCCTTTGCAATCAAAGGAGTAACAGAAGACAACCTGTGAGGTTGGTGGTTCAAACTTGCATTGTAATTCAGCCAGTTGCATGATAAAGATTTGGTTTTCCACAACCTCAGCCCTGAGCTACAGGAGATAACAGTCTCCTTCAGGGCTCATATAGAAGCTATCAGGCCATTTATGTGGCACTTGAATTGGGATGTTGAATCCTTGAGTTCATCTTTTTCTTTTCCTACTTAATCCAGCAACATTAGGAGCAACCAGTTGATCTCATTATACGTGTTGGTTAGACAGAAGTGTTTAAAAGTATCATATATAACCATGCAGATCCTTGTAAGATTCTTATATGCCATTGATAAATAGTATGCAATGGTGAGATTTTGTGTATCTCTACTGGCAGACCATGCCACAGACCATCAGTACTTTTTCTATCGCTGAAAATAGAATCATTAGCATATTTAAATCTAATCAGATTAGAGAGCAGATTTCATAAATCCCACAACCCATTCAGAAAACTCATCTTAAAATTCTGTTTCTATTAAACAATAAACATAAGATGGCAGTCTACAAATTGAAAAAAAAAATTGCAAAACCATGTGTCTGACAAGGGGTTAATACACAATATTTATAAAGAATTCATACAACCAAATAGTGGGAAAAATATAATCCAATTAAAAGATGGGCAAAAAACCTGAATAGACATTTCTCCAAAGAAGACATAAAAATGGACAACAGGTATATAAAAAGGTGCTCAACATCATTAATCATCAGGAAAATACAAATCAAAATCACTATGGAATATTACCTCATACCCAGTAAGATGGCTATTGACAAAAAGTCAAAAGGTAATAAATGTTGGAGAGATTGTGAAAAAAAAAAACTCTCGTAACACCATCAGTAGAAATGTAGACTGATATTGCCAATGTGGAAAACAATATAGAAGTTTCTAAAGAAATGAAAAGTAGAATTATCATACGACTCAGCAATATTTTTTCTGGGTATATATCCAAAGGAAATGAAATTACAATCTCATAAAGATATATGTACTCCCATGTTCATTGCATCATTATTCACAATAACTAAGATATAAAAACAACCTAAGTTCCTGTTGACTGCCAAATGGATAAAAAAACTGTGCTATGTGCATACAATGGACTATTACTCAGCCTGAAATAATGCACTTTGCCACAACACGGTTGAGCTTGGAGAACATCATTCTAAGTGAAATAAACCAGACACAGAAAGAAACTTTTCACATTATCTGACTTATATGTGACATTTTAACAAATTGTTTAAATATACAGAGATAGAGAACAAAACAGTGGTTACCAGATGAAGTGGTGGGGGAAGAGGGAGGTGTAAGTCAAAGGATATGAAGAAGCAGATATGTAGGATGATCAGGTATACAGATCTAATGTGTAGGATGAGAGCTATGGGTAACAAAATTGTACTGCATATGGCATCAGGCTAAATTAATAGATTTTAGCTGCTCTTGCCACAAAAACAACAACCAAAAAAGAAAGGGCAACTTTTTTTTGCTATCTATGCATATCCCATAACATCATGTTGTATGCCTTATAATAAATATGCACAATAAGTTTAAAAAACAAAGAATATAATACATATATTGAGTTTATAGAAAGAGACTTCTAGAAGATATTGAACCACTAGATGGAGGGGACTTGGGTCTCTAAATGACTATCTGAAGCAGATCAGCATCACATTTATTCCCCAGCATGCCACTGACTATGACATGTGACATGAGTATGTCATGTCTTTTGGCTATGGCATTAGTAACAGAATAAACTGTTAAAACATATTTTTTAAATTTTTACTTTTAAAATTTATTTACCTGTCACCCAGGCTGGAGTACAGTGGCATGATCTCGGCCCACTGCAACCTCTGCCTCCCAGGTTCAAGCAATTCTCCTGGCTCAGCCTCCCAAGTAGCTGGGATTATAGGCGCCCGCCACCACATCTGGCTAATTTTTTGTATTTTTAGTAGAGATGGGGTTTTGCCATGTTGACCAGGCTGGTTTTGAACTTCTGACCTCAGGTGATCCACCTGTCCTGGCCTCCCAAAGTGCTGGAATCTCCAGCCACAATGTTGTTAATGGAAAACAAATATTCCTCTAGAACCACTCTCAGTGCCAAAATTTATATTTGTCAGAATTCTCCAGAGAAGCAGAACCAATAATTATCATCTCTTAATATCTGTTGGGGGTTGATTCTAGGACCCCTCCATCCTTGAGTATACCAAAATCCAGTGATGCTCAAGTCCCTTATATAAAAGTCCCTTATATATAAAAGGATGGTATCTGTATACAACCTACACATATTCTCGTGTATGCTTTAAATCATCTCCAAATTACTTACAATATGTAATGCAATGTAAATGCTATGTAAATAGTTGTTATATTTTATTCTTTAGGGAATAATAACAAGAAAACAAAAGGTCAGTACATGTTCAGTACAGATATACCATACTTCTTTGTTTCAAATATTTTATCTGATGTTGGTTGCCTCCACATACATGTGGAAAGAGAGACAGAGAGAGAGAGAAAAAAAGAAAAGAAAGAAAGAGAAAGAGAGAAAGAAAGAGACACAGAGAAATATATTTATAAGGAATTGGCTCATGTGATAATGGGTACTTGAAAGTCCCAGGATCTACAGGGTGAGTCAGGAAGCTGGAGTGGAGACTGAGGAGAGCTGACAGTTTAGTTCCTGTCTGGACTGTCAGGCTTAAGACCTAAAAAGAGCGAATGTCCCAGTTCAAAGGTCATTAGGAAGAAAGGCCTCTCTGTTACTTCGCCTTTTTGTTCTACTTTGACCTTCCATTGATTAGATGAGGCCCACCCACATTAGCAAGGGCAATATTCTTTACTCAGCCTACCAATTTAAATGTAATCTCATTCCAAAACATCCTCACAGAAACAGAATAATGTTTGTGTAAATATTTGGGCACCATATGGCCCAGTCAAGCTGGCACATAAAATTAACCATCTTGGCACTACTAAATCTTAGAGAAGAAACTTTCACCATGGCAGAGCCAGGACTCTTTAAAGATGCAACATTTGAGCAAAAAACTTGAATATTATGAAGGAATTGAAGGAATCATGAGATTCTCGGGTAAGAGCCTTTTCTTCAGTTACAGAGGGAAGACCAGAGCCAATGACCATGAGTCACAGCAGGTTACATGCTCTAGGAATAGCAAGGATGCTAGGGTAGCTTGTGTAAGAATGAGTGTTGGAAGCAGTGATAATAAACTTCATAGATATAGCCGGGGTCAGATCACGCATGGCTTTGTAGGACATCAAAAGGCACATAGATTATATTCTATTTGTGACAAATAAGGACAAGAAGAATTTGAGCCTGGAAAGGACATTCTGTGCTTTGAGAAAAAACATAAGATTAAGAGACAAGAATAAAAGTAGGAATATCAATTGAGAGCCTGTTTGTATAATTCAGTTTCATTTTCTTGAAATAAGACTACAGAATGTATACTGGCGGGTTGCAATAAGTGTCCCAATTTGAATGCTGCTCACTACATGGCCCAATCTTTTATATACACCTTCCTTAAGAATTCTGGAGTAAAGTGTGGAAGCTGACATACATTAAGGTTCTTGACCACCTCTCATCTCAGAGGGCAGATATTACCCTCAGGATTTCCTTTGCAGCATTAGAAGCTGCAGGCTCGTTAGACTCCAAATATGTGAACCACCACCACATGTCAACTTTGATTTAAAGCAAAGGAGCTGGCATTGCTTGAAGGTGAGGTCACTGGAATCGGAGCCTTGATGAAGTTTCTCAGAAAGAAAACATTGTGCTGTGTTTGTGTCTCCCTCACATTCCTCCTTCCCCCTCGCCTCACTTCCCACCACATGTGGGTTGGCTGTTCCTAAGGCCCCAGGGATTGAAGGAAAGGCATTGACTTTGGAGCATATCAAAGAGTCTACACAAAACCAGGGAGAAGTCCTCCTCAACCTGGGCACAGTTTTCCAAGGAAAGATATTCTAATTTTGATGGGAGAAAGAGACTGGGAGAAGAAGCTACTTCAGCCTGTTATAGAAAACAACTCTTGGTGTGTGTTCATGGAATTCGCTACATAATAAGGAAGCCGATTCTCCAGCTGTGAGTCAGAGTCTGGCTGATGTAAAAGGATGAAAGAAAAAGCCCCTAGAGGTTTACACAGAGGCAAAATTTCCAGGATTGTGTCCCCATTAACAAAGGCTGGGACCAGGGAGTAAGGTTACCTGGGTTTCAAGATCAGCCCATTCATAGGCATCATGCAAGCCTGAGCTGGTTAATTTTCACCTTTGGCTTCAGTGTTCTCTTTTGTAAAGTAGGGGTAATAATGTTATTTCCTTTGTAGGGTTAATATGAGGATGAGGAGACGTAATGCATGGGAAAAAGCTTTGTAAATTCCAAAGCTATTACCAGTATAAGTTTCTTTCACTTCATACCACTCAACTAATATTTATATTGAAGATCCCTCTGCTTCTATTCCTGTTCTAGGTCTGGGGATTGAACCACAGTCGGATACCTAGTGGAGACAGAAAGTTAAAATCATGTTTGTTTGTAAATGTGAAAGTGTTGGTAGGTGTAAACAGTTTGATTCCTTAGAAGTGAGTTGGAACTCACCTTAGAAGATAGTTACTAATTGTATATCCAAAATTCCTTTCTACTGCAGTCTTTCTGTCTCAGAAGATGCTATTATATGATACCCATCAAATTGCTCAAAACAAAAGCACAGGAGTCTTTGTTTACTCTTTTTTATTTTTTATTTTTATTTTTTTGAGACAGAGTCTTGCTTTGTTGCCCAGGCTGGAGTGCAGTGGCACGACCATGGCTCAATGCAGTCTCAAATTCCTGGGCCCAAGTGATCCTCCCACCTCGGTCTCCCAAGTAGCTAGGACCACAGGCATGCACCATTACCACACACAGCTAGCCCAGCTTATTTATTTATTTTTTTTATTTAGATACAGGGGTCTCCCTATGTTGCTCAGGTTGGACTCAAACTCCTGTGCTCAAGCAATCTTACTGTCTCAGCTGCCCAAACTATTGGGACTATAGGTGTGAGCCACTGTACCCAGCCAATTTTTTTCTTTACTCCTTCCACATCCAGCCTATCAGAAAGTCCTGTATCCTCTGCCTGAAGAAAATATCTTGAAATCTCTCCTCCCCTGCCCATCTCTATTGCTATCACTCTGATGCAAGGCCTTCTGTCACTCTGCCTACATAAAAGTTACCAACTGCTTTCTCTGTCTCCAGTATTAACTTTTACCCTACAGCAAACAGGTCTTAAAGATACAATACCATTTCTTCGGGAAGCTGAGGCAGGAGAATCACTTGAACCTGGGAGGTGGAGATGACAGTGAACCAAGATCACACCACTGCACTCCAGCCTGGTGACGTAGCGAAACTCTGTCAAAAAAAAAAAAAAAAAAAAAAAGCCATACCATTTCTTGCTAACCTCTCTATCCACCTAGATTTCCAACTCCTTAGCATGGCCACTCATGCCTTATGTCATCTGGCCTCTGTCTTCTGGCTAATTTCTCTCACCAACGGTTTAGTCTACTGTAAGCACACTGGCATTCTTGCTGTACTTCAAGAGAATGTTACTGCTATCTTGGGGCATTTCACTGGCTGTTTCCTTTTCCTGTAAAGCTCTGATCCCGGATCATTTTTTCTCCTTCTCAGGTCTCAGCTCAAATGTCTTGACCTCAGAGAAGCTTCTGTCACCACCCAATATAACGACTGCCAGCCTAGTCACTTTCTCACTATGCTGCTTTTTGTTTCCTGAGCATTTATCATTATTTGCAATGATCCTGTTCACTTGTTTACATCTTTGTTGTCCATGGTCACCTATCTCAGAAACTCTGTGGGAATTGGCATCTTTTTTTCTATCTAGTTCAGTACTGTACCTGGCTACCAATCTCACTATGATGTACAGAAAACCCCATCAGGTCCACAATCAACAGCTTCAGAGTGGATCCAAAGGTCCCTTTTATTTTTAGAAAAGCACTTTATAGTACCTTTTAGGGATAAATCTAAAAATCTAACCCACCTAAATCCACCCTAGTTATGCAGGAAGATCTAAGGTGAATGACAGGATCTAAGTAAATTCTGCAGCTTTAGATAAGTTTTGTGTTCAGTGATATCAATTGGGTGTTTTGTGTTTTTAAAAAAACAAATCATGCTTCAGAAAATTGCTTCCCTGGAAAACAGTATTTTTCCTAAATATGGATTTTTACTTACCCAGGGCTATAAATCACGGGGTGTTCTTGTGGAAGTATCAGCAGTTGCATACAAGAGGAGAGTAGATGGAAAGGAATTGTCAGCAGGGGTATGTTGATTGGATATATTTATCATCTCACTCTGGTGAAAAGCTTGTTAAAAAAAGAAAAAGTAAAGGAATGAACAGAACACAGCATTAGAAAGAACACAGACTAAATACCCTTACTTGGTATTATTTACCAAAGTACAGACATGTACCAAACAAGGAAGTTTGTCTACTCTGGATCAAAGGGCCCTAATAAGTGTAAGTAGGTAAGTGGGGGAGGTGAGTAGGGGTAGGATGGCACTGGGAACTGACACCTGCTTTTAAAGGAAGACTGAGAGCTAGTCAGGTATGAGTAGGTAAAGAACCATGGCATTGCATTTGACCTGTGGATTCTGAATGAAGCCACTTCTAGTGGCAATTATAAGTTACTCTCTGTGTTGTGTATCGATTTGGATATCCCCAGCTTCTTAGGAGTGTCCCCTCACCCTTGGTCAAGTCAGGAGGTCGGAATGATCCTAGCCCACTGAGGACACTGTGCCCACTGGAGTGGCAATCTGTTGAGGACCAATGGCAACCAATGAAGTTAGATGGTATCACAACCAAGAGGTAGATGGCAGGAAATAAATAAAGAAATGGCTCTGCCTACATGTGATAAAGTGGAACTTGGAAAATCTACAGCATCAAGAGATATAGGTGGGGTGGAGCACCATCTTTTGGCAATTAGGCTGGTTGAAGCTGATACTAGAGTAATTTTGCTATAAAAGGAAATGTGGCTTAGAGTACTGAGCTGCTTGTCTAGAGGAAAACAGCTCACACAGAGATGAGGAAGACATAGCTCACAGGATACCTACAGTTGGATAAGCTATTTCAGTGCCTTTCAGGACTCACATAATCCTTTTGATGCCCCTCAATGAGCTATGCACAAGTGTTCATTTTTCAATTCCCATTTTGGAAAATAGCTGAGCCCTTTACAAAGCCTAGTAAGAACTCCACATGGGAGGAAACATAGAAAAGGGCTTCTGCAAACTTATCCCAAAGAAACAAATTCTTCAGTCTGGAAGGGAAGATCAAGTCAATCACACATTCTGGAAGAGGTAAGTTACCCAACATATTCTTAAGTTTATGTTGCACACAGGCCTGGTTCCACAGGCATGAGATCGGTGCAGCCACACAGGACCCACACTCAGAAAGGAACCATACTTTGGGCTTAAAGCTCCACGGTCACTTTCTTGAAATCCTTAATTTTTTGTTTGAACTTGTATTGTGGAAGTGAAATCTGATAGGACAATGGAGCATATTTCTGGACTTGGAGTCTTAGTCCTATGGACCCTACAGCCTGCTGCCTTCCCACCTCCCCTGGATAGGTTTTCAGCCACCTGCTCCAGGTCCCTGGTACTTGGTACCTGGGATTCCAGCCAGCCATCCCCTCCAAGCCCCTGCTCTGTGATTGTTGCTGCCCTCCCGCCAGGATTGTGAGGACCCTGGTAGTGTCATCAGGGGTGAGAAACCTATGTTCGCTCTCATCATCCATCTCCAGTTGGGGTCTGCACATGGTGCAGGGTGGCCAGATCAGGATCAGACGTGCATGCCCTGTGGTGTCTCCAGGGGTGTACAGCAGCAACATTCCCTGCCACAGGTCAGTCCCAGTATTAAGACTGCAATTCTATAGTGGTTTCCTGTCCCAGTGGGTTGGAGCAATGAACTCTGTAAAGAAAAGACTGAAATCTGTGCTCCTAGGTAGGGCATTCCACTCCAGTGTGGGGGTTGATGGGAAAGGGAACCAGGCAGCCAGATGCACACAGCAGATTATGGAACAGACCTTGGTTACCTGGGAGGGTCCGCACACATGCAATGAGTATCTCCCTGTTAGAGAGAGGGTGACATTGAATAGTGTTAAATAAAACTTATAGGAGGTCATAGGTTTGGACTGAGCTCCTGCACTAGGCCAAACAGACAGAACCAAAATGGAGTTACTTATGTGGAAGTTCCACACCACCAAGCCAAAACTAAGTTGTTTATCTGACTTTTCAAGAAGTCAGAAGAGAGAGAAATAATAGCTAAATCCCCAAACAGGTCAGTTTTAGCCTCATGATAAGAAAGTCACCTTTGCTTTAACTTTAAAAAAGTTATTTTAAGGAAAATAACTTTGAAACAACCAACCCACTTTTTATTCTGTTTCTGCTTTCCTCGGCACTTTTCTGTCTATTAAGTGAATTTCCTCTGCTTAACTCATCAGAACACTCATACTATTTGATAAAATGAGGTGCTGTCCAATTCTGGAATCACAAAAGAAAGCCAATTAAGGTCTTTAAATTTATTGTAATTTTGTCTCTTGACAATAGCAAACACAGAACAATATGACAACTTGGGAGGAGACTGGCAAAGAAGGAAAATATTATATTTTAATATAGTTTGTGGCACTTTTCTTATTTGTTGAACAAGGAGCCTCACAAATTGTATAGCCAGCCTTGGTTGCATGCATAGTTTTGTGGCTCTTCAGGTAATCCTTGTGTTCCTGCCTACAGCCTTTATATGGCCAAGAAGGCAAGCCTGGACATTTCTCAAAGACAACGCCAGGTCTTAGAACATTAAAAAGCTGAGAAATCTGGTGATAGAGGCAAGAGAGAAGGATAGGAGCGAAACAGGCATTAGTTGAAAGTCTGAGAAGATAAGAGATGTCTCCAGTTTCAGTTTAGCCACCTCACTGCACTTTCTAGAAATGGGTGGGAGGAGCTCCTAAACAAAATCTATCCCTAAAAAAACCAATCTGCAGAACTATGTGAAGTCAACAGCATGACTAGAGGGTGTGTTTCCTACTGGATTCTTAGGGGGTTTTTAGGTGTTTTTTTCACCCAAATATGCCCAAGACAAACTTAAATGTTACAGTTGTAAAACTCCAATACATCAGAGAGGAGAAAGCAAAAGAAACATCTTAGAGTTCACTCCATACAATTTACAGATGGGGAGTAGGAGATCTATACCACTGCCAAGCGGGGCAGAAGAAATGCTCAAATGTATCAGAATAACCTGGTTAGTGACAGAATTTGGAAAATAACTTCTGAGACCCAATCCAGGGAAGTTTCCACTAAATCTGAGCCTTTCTTTCTTTCTTTCTCCTTCCTTCCTTTCTTTCTTCCTTCCTTCCTTCCTTCCTTCCTTCCTTCCTTTCTTTCTTTCTTTCTTTCTTTCTTTCTTTCTTTCTTTCTTTCTTTCTTTCTTTCTTTCTTTCTCTTCCTTCCTTCCTCTTTCTTTCTTTCTTTCTTTCTTTCTTTCTTTCTTTCTTTCTTTCTTTCTTTCTTTCTCTTTCTTTCTTTTTCTTCCTTCATTCTTTCCTTCCTTCCTTCCTTCCTTTTCTTTCTTTCTTTCTTTCTTTCTTTCTTTCTTTCTTTCTTTCTTTCTTTCTTTCTCTTTCTTTCTTTCTTTCTCTTTCTTTCTTTCTTTCTTTTTCTTTCTCTTTCTTTCTTTTTCTTTCTTTCTCTCTCTCTTTCTTTCTTTCTTTCAATGGCTTTCATTTTTACAAATATTAAATGTGAAAAGGCCAGAATTTGCCTTAAAATATGATACCGTGTGTGGAGTGTCTACTACATTACAGGCCTTGAACATTCACAGTTTAACATACAACAGTCTTGTAAATATATTATCATTGCCCCATTTACAAGAGAGGATGTGAAGGCAGAGAGAGTACGTGAAGGCACAGAGAGTACAAATTGTGTAGTCTGTATATGAGCTGAGATTTAAATCCAGGTTAGTACAACTCTAAGCCTGTTATAATGGGTTTAGTGAAACCCAAAATTCAAATCCACCTGGAACTTGTAAATGTGACCTTATTTGAAAAGGGGGTCTTTGCAGCTCTTGATCTGAGGTCATCCTGGATTACCTGCATGGGTCCTGAATCCAGTGAAAAGTGTCCTGACAGGATACAAAAGAAAATATATGGGATATGGTTTGCCTGTGTCTTCGCCAAAATCTCGCTTGAGTTGTATTTCCCATAAACCCTACATGTCGAAGGAAGGGACCTCATGGGAGATAATTGAATCATGGGGACGGTTACCCCCATGCTGCTGTTCTTGTGATAGTGAGTGAGTTCTCATGAGATCTGATGGTTTTACAAGTGGCTTTTTCCCCTTTAGTTTGGCACTTCTCCTTCCTGCAATCCAGTGAAGAAGGGTGTGTTTGCTTCCCCTTCCACCATGATTGTAATACTTCCTGAGGCCTCCTCAGCCAGACAGAATTGTAAGTCAATTAAATCTCCTTCCTTTATAAATTAATCAGTCTTGGGTAGTTCTTTATATCAGCATGAGAATGGACTAATACAGACACACAGAGAAGATGACGTAAAGATAGAGGCAGAAAACTGAAATGATGTGTCTATAAGTCAAAGAATGCCAAGGATTTCTGGCAGCTCCTAAAAGCCAGGAGAGAGGCATGAAACAGATTCTACCTCAAAGCCTCCAGAAAGATTCCACTCTGCTGACACCTTGATTTTAGACTTCTGCCCACCAACCTATGAGAGAATAAATTTCTGTTGGCTTATGCCACCAAGTTTGTGATAATTTGTTATGACATCCCTAATAAATGAATACCTTTCTTTTTCACATCTTATGGCTTCTTATATATACTTTTCTTTGTTTTGCTTCCCTTTTAGTCTCAAGGCTTGTCCCAATAGGAAGATTCTATAGATAATGGATAAAAAGGAATTAAAAGAAAACATCCCATATCTGATTGCTATTTTCAAAGCCATTTCTGGATCAGTTGATTCCATTACACAAGCAAGAATTCTTAAAATGAATTTCCTTGGAAAAATGAGAGGAAGCACCCCTAATAAATTACAAGCCATTGCTCCAGTTGCTTTTTGTTAAGAAAAAAAAGAACAGACCACTGAAATGATTCATAAATCATGTGATTTTAATACTGATGATACCATACAGAACTTTGTTGTTTACCAGGACTTTTATTTCACATGCATGATCTCATATCATTCCCAAGTCAAGCCTATATTTTTTTGTGTTATTTTATTCATAAAAATACAATGGATCAGTGAGTTACCTGCTCAGGGTACCATGATTAGTATGTGTCAGAATAGGGACTTCAGCTCAGCTCACTTGCTCAAATGCTTTTACCATTATGAAAGAAAGGCACAATTCTCTTGTATTCTTGATGGAGAAGTGACTTACTTGCTGAACCTTTTGTAAAAGTAGAAGAGAGGCCACAAGACAATTGGAAGGATTACACTCCAGACTTTTGCTTTTCTTATCTGGTCTGGTTCAAAGCATTTTCTGAATAAAGAAACATTTTATTGTGTGAGGCATTTTGGAATTCAAAATTGGGATTAAAGCCATAAAACTACCAGATGTTTTGGAGCAAAATCTCTAAACATGCTAGAGAATGTACTGTGATGCCTGCCACTTGAACACACTTGAGACACAGACTCAGAGGAGGAGCCTCATTTTTCTAATTTCTACCAGTGGTCATATTCAGGATAGTGCTAAAATGGGAGTAGGGGGAACACTTTAAAGCTTATGGCATTTGTGCATTTTTTCCTGCCTTTATAATTTGACACTATCCCTGAAACATAGAAGATATTGTCTTCATTTTACAGGTGAGGAAACTGAGGCTTAGAGGAATCAAATGACTTACCCAAGGTAACACAGCAAGAAAAGCTTCGTGGCTGGGGTTCTGATTCTGGATTTACACACTTCTCATTCCACCATACTTTATAATGAAATCACACTGTAGAGGTAAATTTAATTCCTGTTAATGGACCAGAAATTGTACGAAGTGTCATCTGCAGGGTAGGATGCTACGGACAGAAATCATTAATGGCTCCAAGTAGATCACAGTCAAGTAGGAGTAAAGGGGAAAAATGCCTCAGCACAGTACCTACATTACAACTACCATTCTGAATTCAGTTGTCCCTCCTTATGTGTAGGGAATTGGTTAAACAACCTTGAGAGTATACCAAAATCCAAGTATGCTCAAGTCTGTGTTATAAAATGGTTTACTATTTGCATATAATGTATTCACTTCTTCTGTATATTTTAAATCATTTCTTGATTATTTATAATACTTAATACATTGTAAATGCTTTGTAAATAGGTGTTTAACTCTATTGTTTAGAGAATAAACACCAATAATGAGTCTGTATATGTTCAGTAGAGATGCAATTATTTTTTACTATTTTCAACCTATAATTGAATCTATGGGTATGGAACCCATGGATACAGACAGCCAACTTTCCTTACAATTTTAATAGTTTATACCTGACCCTTTACCATCAGCTCTATATAGTTAGGCATGTACTCTGTACTATCTAGCATGCCAACTAGAAACAACAAGGTTCTGACTATTAGTAATTAATACAATACAGAAATGTACTAGCTGTTTTATTTAGAATGCTGATAATTGACAATTCCAGGGCTGGTTCTGTGACTCAATGATGCCATCAAGGACCTAGGTTTTTATCTATGTGCTTTTTATCTCATGGTTATAGAACAGCTACTCCAGCACCAGACCTCACATACTAGTGTCCTAAAGCAAGGCAAAAAGAGTTCTGTAAAATGGTTCTCTTTTTATCACAGACTTACTTTGAGCCAAGCATTGTACTTCTCTTATTTAATTTTCATTGAAACAAAACAACTTTGAGAATATCATATTTTCTACACCTTACAGGTAAGGCAACTAGAGGGGTCATTCAATTTGTCCCAGGTATAAGCTCAGAATTCAAACTCAGGTCCAAAATGTTCTGAAGGATAGGGCTTTAACCATCAAGATGCTATAAAACTTGCTTTGCTAAACATGATAACCCCATTAAGGTAAAATTCATACATTAATCATGTATTTGTAGGCTTATCATATAGTGGTTCAAACAGTTATTAAAATGTATTTCCCTCATTCATTTTATAGACAAGGACACTGTAGCACAGAAGAAAATCTTTGAAAGTCATACCACTGTTTAGTGGAGAGCCAGGTCCCAGACCTCAACTCACGTCTCCTGCTCTGCCTTTCTCCTTTTACCACCTTGGTTTCATTCTATTTATGCCTAGGATGGGATGGGCCTAAGATGAGTATATGCTTTATATGTTTCAGTGAGAAGGTGGGGAAAGGGAAGCAGAGAGGGGTGTACTTTGCTGCCATATCTCAGGCAAGGCTCGAATACCAAGAATTTCCCTCCCTTTCCCATGAGAAACTGTCAGGAAAGAAACCACTTCAAGATGCTGCTATCTTCCTATGCAGGGGGTGGGGGTGGGAGGGAAGGAAAAAGAGTGAAAGAAAAGAAAGTAAAAGAGAGCCTAGAATGTCTTTCCATCTACATTACCAGAAAAACCACTCTTTTAACCATTGCTTACCTGCTTACATCAGATGAGAGACTTTTTAAAATCATTTTTTCTTTTTCTTTTTTTTTTCATACCTTCACTTCGTGAGGTTTAAGACAGTGCTGGTGAACATAAGCAAACGATGTGGAACAGTGTGCTTAGGTTTGCCCGGGCTGAGAGAATCATTCCTCTAATGTTCTTTCTATTCTTTTCTCATTTTTTTCTCATTCTTGGCTATGCTATTGTCACTTTCTCTGCACTGAAATCTTTCCAAGGCTCATGATTCCTTAAGTCTTATGTATGGTCCATAGAAAACAGACTCATAATTCCTTGTTTTGATAGCAATTTTCAATTAGCTTGGACCCTGGTGATCTTCTCCAAGGTCCTGTGATTTTTGTTGCCTCATTGAATGTAACTGATGAATTTGGGTGGGGGATGGAGTTGAACCTAATAAAGAATTGTACTTCCATAATGGAAAACAAAAGCCAATAATATTTTTACATACATTCTGAAAAATTGAAACTATAGAGAGAATGTAGCATGCATATTGAGGTCTTAAATCAGCCTAATTTGCCAGACAAATTAGGTAATTAACAAAGGTCTTCTTAAAGGGTCATTAGCAAAGTAAGATTTGAACATGCGACAATTACAATACATGTTTTTCTCATAAAACAGCCAACATGATGACTAGTAATTAACCTCAGAACTGACAGAGCATTATTCCTTCTGTTTCTTTCCTAAGCAAAATTGTGCCAAAATGTCAAGGAAATCCCAAGGGATCTGTTAATTTTCTCAGTGCAAATTAATTTTATGTATTTATTATTTATACCATACATTTGACCAAACAAAATCTATCTGGCGTCTCAATGGTAATAATGTCAGTATCTTGAAATCTTATTTCTCACAATCTATAGTAAAATGATTTCAAGTCATATCTCCTACTTACAGAGACAATATGTCTAGTTTCCTTTTCATAGAACAGGAGCTCTAGATAATATACTGTGTTTATTAAATGGAAAGTAACTAGCATTTTTTGAGCACATATAAAGTGCTAGGTATGAAACTAGACGACTTTTTCAGTTCATTTCATTCTTCCAACAACCTTATAAGGTAGGTTTTATTAATCCCATTTTATGGGTAAGAACCCTGAGGATTAGAGGAAAGTAAAATTATTGGAATAGGATCCATCTGGTTTGTAATCCTGTGCTTTCTTTTACACCACAGTGCATATGCACACACACTTACAAACATGTACTATAAGCCCATTTATACTTTGCACTGAAATTCTTCGAATATGACTGTAAGGTAGAGCATGAAAAATGATCCGTTTAGGTTGAGTCCTTCTAGAGTCACGCATTCAGAAGTCAACAAATGCAAGGCATACCATTGTCATTTGTGATACTTTCCAAATATCTAAGTGTATCTGTGAGAGATATAGACTGTGCTAGCTTGATGACACTCATTGCGTAGGCTAGCCATGAACCTTTCCGAAGAATGTGGAGAAGGAATGGCAAACAAAATGTGGCTGCATCCTGTCCATCTTCTTAGGTTGCCTGGATGTTTCTTCCTCCAGGAATCGTTCCGACTGCCAGCTGAGTGTTTCTTTTTCCCTGAATTCCCTTTTTTAGAGCAATGTTGCTACCACACTCATATACACACAGATTATCTGGAACATATGTCAAAATGCAGTAGGTCTAAGGTGGTGTCTGAGACCCTGCATTATCAAGCTTCCAGGCAATACAGGTGCTGCTAGTCCATAAGGTACTCCTTGAATATAGCAAGAGTTTCGAGCACTCTCCACTTCTTGACTTATCTGATTTTTTTTTTTTTAATTTATAGGCCTTACTTCTCCGACTGAATTATTGTCATTTTCTTGGTAATCTGATTGCAGTTTTAAAAATTCATGTTCAAGAACCTCCCTGAACAATCTAAATGGACATTCAGTGACACTATCACATACACTTGTTTTAATTATCAGACTGGGATTTATCCTCTCTCTCCACACCCCTATCCCTGCCCACACACATTATAGAGTAAGAGCGTAATTTTTTTTCAGCTGGAACCCACACATTAAATGATTACGTGATACATAGTAGACAGACTCTTTTTTTCTTACTACCAATTTCATTTTCTTTGTAGTTAATGTAAGATTCTACCATAAACATGGTATGGTAACTGTAATAGTTTTCTGTGTTCTTTAAAGTTCATTATTTTTGTAGTTTATAGGAGAGCAGTTAGGCTGAATTGAGGGCTACTAACCAAAAATGCCATATTAAACGAAAAGTTTTGTGTATGGATATGAGTGTCTGTGTAAGTATAAAATATGCATAGTATAAAACATAAATATATATATATATATATATATATATTTCCACTTGGATTCCTAGCCTATCTGTGCTATTTTTTGAGATTCTTGATTAAAATTAAGTAAAGCACAATCTTTTTCCTGAGAAGAAAAATCCAGTATTGATTTTTCTTTATTGACCAATCATACATTGCAGCATAAATATTTATGATGGCTGCACATAATAAAAAAAATAAGTTAAATACCACAGAGGAAAATGAAATGTAAATGGGAAAGGATTCCTCGTGGGTAATACATCACTTTATAATCTTATGTTACTCTAAGAAGCACCTAACAGCTTTCTAGAATCAATGCTCAGATTACAAGACCTTCATCATCACAAACAGACATTTGCAATTTGGTCTCCTGTCCTCTTGGGGCTTACCCGTGTCAGGTTTATTTGGCGATTTAGCAAGTGAAATACAATATATATGCAAAGCCCTTCTAAAGTGGCCAGGTGTTTAAATTGAACTCTTCTAATATTTTAGAGCATTTTTGTAGACTCCCCAAATGTCAGAGTTGAAAGGAGCCATAGAGATCATTATTCCATGGTTCTTACTTTATGGTGGAGGGAAAGAAAGTACAGAGAGGAAAAGTGCTGGTCTGAGATCACACACAGCACGCTGTTAGTTGAGCAAGAATTGTATGTGGCTCCCAGTCTTTCAGTACAGTGTCTCTCCTGAGCAAGTCTGTAATTTTGCAGAGCTGAGAGTGATGTGGAAAGGGCAGCAGGGATGCAGTATGAGTAGGGTGTGGATAGCTCAGATTATAAAAGATGAATTTTCCTTAAATACTTAGCCAGGCAGGTTTAAAATTCCAAAGGACACAGTAAAACAGTAAACAGCAGCTCTATTTTTTTCTGGAGTTGTTAATGACTTGGTTGGAATATACAGAGACAGCCATTTGGTTGGACATCAGTTTCTGTCTATTGATCTCAGAAGGCTGGTGAATGATACTGAAGGGTTTTGAGTGTCAGTCTCTAAAAGTCTTTAAGTGGTAGTCACAAAGATCTTTAAGAAAAAGTGGGTCCTCACTGCCACCGTCTTTTCCATTACTTAGTCTTGTGAGGCCAGTAACTTCCATTTTTATAGACTCAGGCCCTTTTTGGTAATTCAAGAAGATGGAAGATGGGATACACCAGTGAATATTATCTACAGGAGTTAGAGATTCTAAATGTACAATGCACACATGTTTGAATGTGAGCAATATTAGTAAATTAAAATTTATGTCATACAGTTAAAAATACACTACGCATTTATCTTCTACATACTATTTATGGGAAAGAGAAAGAGAACATAGGACTTCTGGCTTTTTAATTATCTTTCAGTCTCCTCTCAATTATTATAGCAGGAAATACATAACGCCTCCCTTCTTTGTCATCAACCTCCTTAAACATGCTTACTGAACAAGATTCTCAAATAGTAAATGGTTATGAAAATACACTTCAGTGAGATAACTTCAGGGATCAGACATATATCTAAACTGGGTAGAGATTATAAATCCTGTATTCAAAACTGTTATGTTTGTCCTCAAAAAGAAGTGCTTTTTGGGTGAAATATGTGTGTGTCTGTGTGTGTGTGTGTAAATATATATATATATATGTATATATATATATATATATATATATATACCTGCATGTATATATTTTTAAAGAAAAGAGCAGAAGAAAGTAATAGCTGCTATCTTGCATCAAAAATGCAAATATTCATGGTAACTTGAGTATTCATACCAGGTCAGCAATCCAATGCAGTTTGAGAGTTAAAAGAACTCCCTCGATAGCTCTAAAACCAGAGTCTGGATGACGAGAAGGATACCTGATGTTTGAATTGCCTTTGCAACTACATTTTTTAGGGCGTTCAAATTGCTGCTCGCTAACATTTACAGTTCTCTGCAGCCATAATATACCTCCATGGGATTTGAAAGGAGATCAAAGAAGCAGGAAAGATATTTCTATTCCCAAATTCTTACTAGGAAAAGATCGGTACATGTCAAATAGCTTTTAATGTCCACAAACCCAGTTCTGTATACACACAAGGTCATTTCCATTAGTAAAACCTACACTTTTCTCACCGAAAATCTGTTCAACTCCAAAGAGGAAAGAAACTCTGCTGTGAATGTTAATAGTTATAGACGTTAGCCTTCAGAGGAACTTTCTCAACATTTTAAGTCCCTTTCCCATTGGTTACAGAATATAAACATGCCTTTTATTAAGAGAACTTGCTCTACATAAATTCATACTTTTGCTTAAAAAATTGAAGTAGGTGCAGGAAAAGTAGAATATTTTAAAGAAAGGATTTTTCACTTTGTAAACAAGCCTTGACAAATTTCAGAAAAGCATACCGTATGCATAGCATATCTCTTCTCTAATATCCACATTGCACATATATTAAAATTCAACAGAAGCAAAAGTAAACAAATTAAAATGATTTTGTCTACAGAGGAGGGAGGAGACAAATAGAGGGTACAAATAAAATCTAGATTTCTCTGAATGTATCTCATTTTGTAAATTTTACTTTGGAGACATGGTAAATATATTACATCATTCTAAAAAATAAATCAAAAGAAACCTGGAAATATATAAAAATCAAAAGCAAAACATAATAAATGGATGTGTGTATTCAGTTGGTGACAAAGACACACACGGACAATTTATTTTAGTTGACTATAAAGCACAATAAAGTGTAAATATATACCAAGAACAAAATAAAATGCAAGAAACTTCTTAACTTGCTTTCAGCAGTCATATTGATAGTAGAAACATTGGCTTTTATTCTAATATTATTAGCTATTTTATTTGGATAAAACATATAAGTGCTTGGGAACCAAAATTTTTCATCAGATAATTTAAAATCAAGATATTAAGCAAACCCTAAATTACCTGATTTTGAATTAGAAATAGTACAACCTTGTGAAATATTTTATCTTAAAAATATACATATTTCCTAGTTCTGTCCAAAGAAAAGCATTAGAAACAACGTTTGACCAGTACTAACCAGTAGCAAGAAGTCCCTCTAAGTTCCAGGAGACTGCTTCAAGATGTCAGTTCCCACTAATGAGAACAAGGACACCTTGAAGAAATTATTAATTACTTCTGGATCTGGTGTCAGAAACTTACGAGATGAGCCTGAGATATTGTATCATACCTAGAAAGCAACTCTATTAAGAAATGAGAATATGTCAAAAGGACTTAGGAGTTCCCCAAAAATATTCTCAGGAGTTGGCCAAAAAGTGGGAGAGTTTGGGCCACAAAAAAGACTAATTGAAATAGATTAAAACATATACAATTTTTTATAATCCATGAGTTCATAAGGATACCTTTAAACAAAAATCACAAACTCACATTTTTCACCTTTGTATGAGCCAATATATTCTGAAAACCTCCAAACAAGAAGTAAAAATGCAATTATTAATTCATCTTCTCCATAAGAACTGTATCTTATGTATCCAAATATTTATGGAAGAAAAATATTTCTTTATAGAACAATTGCCGCTATTAAACCTAGGGGTAATAATAGAATCTCAATATTTTGGCATCTCTCATGAAATAATAATAAATCTAGACAATGAACATTCATGGATTTTAAAACCTTAGGTGAAATGCCAATGAGGAACTTTCAAAAGTTTAATCATCATTTAGCTCCTACTTGTAAGTGAGAATATGCAGTATTTGGCGGAGAGTTCTGTATATTAGCTAACTGATAAGAGCATATGGACACATACAGGGGAACAACACACACTGGGGCGTATCGGAAGGTCAAAGGCAAGAGGAGGGAGAGGATCAGAAAAAATAACTGATGAGTACTAGGATTAATATCCGGATGATGAAATAATCTGTAGAGCAAATCCCCATAACACAAGTTTACCTGTGTAACAAACCTGCACAGGTACCTCTGAACTTAAAGTTAAAAGTCTGACATTGTGGAAAGATTAAAAAAAAATGAGTAAGATAAATTAGTTAACACTAAGTTTGGAAACTTAAACGAGAAGCAAGAGACAAAAATTAATAATTCATAATAAATCTGATAAGGTCTAAAAATTGTTCAATCACATGGAAAACACTTGAATCAACTAATTAATCTTAACATCAGAAGAATAGACACCATCATCAAACATGAATTATCTTCTAATATGATGGAATAGGAACCGATATGCTGCCTCCTATAAAGTATTCAAACCTTACAAGATCACAGAAAATACAAGACTAAAGTAAGATATTAAATAAAGATGCAATATAAAAATTCAGAATGAGAAAAATTCTGCAAGACAAAATATCAAGTTTCTACAACACACAAATTACATACAACCTCAGGTGCACAAGCACATACTCACAAAGAGGGATAAGAAAACTGTACATTAAAATACATTGCAGAGACATATCATTCAGATTAATTGTTTTAGATCTTGTTTGCATCCTGCCTTAACACAATGTGAAAATTATATATTTTAGACAATCAGGGAAATCTGAATACTGGGCACATATTTAACAACATTAAGGGATTTTTTGGTATAATCTTTGTATTGTGGCTTTATTTTTCTGAAATATTCTTAATTTTAGATCTGTATATTGAAATATGTATGTTTGAATGACCAAGTGGTGTCTGCATTGGCTTCAAACTAATCCAGTAGTGTCTTGGGTAGAAGGGAGACAGGGGCAAGGAGATGGGGTGAATGAAACAAGATTAACAACATATTAAAACTAGTTAAAGTTAAGTAGTTATTATACTAATTTCTCTCTGTGTGTATATGTTTGAATATTTCAATGATAAAAAGTTTTTAAAATGGTAAAATAGGGTTTAACACATATTTCTTATAATGATAAACCACACTAAAGAATTAGTACATTTTTATAGCAAGTAATAGAAACCCAACTTAAACTAGGTTAAGCAAAAGGGGGAAAAAAAGGAAATGTATTTGATGTATTTGTTTAAATTACTGAAAGTTCCAGCGATGGAGCTGGCTCAGAAACTGAAGATTCAAATGTCAACTTGTTCCATTTCTTTTTCTTTTTAGCCCTTCCCTGTCTCTCTGTATCCCCATCTTTCCTGTTTCCCTCATCCTCTCTCTCCTCTTGTTTCCACTTTTCTTTGTAACTCATTTCTCCTTACTGCAGCCAGCATTACTCTATGAGAAGAGGGAGAGAAATCCAATAATATACAATCCCTGGAAAAGACAGACACTCTCTCAGTGAAGGTCTTACTGGTTTCAAGAACGGAGTTGAACTGAGTTATTATAAACCCCAGTCATGGCTCAGTGACCTCTAGTCCACTTAAGGATCCTCTCTGGTTTACTTTATTCTAATTTTTGGCTCTTTCATCCCTAATTCTTATTATCATTTATTTTCCCTGACCCTTACAGAAAATATTGCCTCATTTTTTTGTTATAATATACTTTTCTATATAAGTACCTTTGTAAAATACATATTATGGTTTTGCATGCATATATACTTGCGATAAATAGCTCATCTGAAACTAATCTTTTGTGCCTTTAAAATATTGTTTTAAAAATAATTTTATTCGGGTGTATTTACATGCAGAAGATGCACAGTTCTTAAGTGTACAGTTAAATGAGTTTGACAAATGTCTATTCCCATGTAATGGACACCTTAGTCAAAACATAGAACATTTCCATGGAAAATGTCCTTCTCTCCCTTTACAGTAAATCCCAAATTAGATGCAACTACTGTTATGATTTCTATTACCACAGATTAGTTTGCATGTTTAACTTCATAAACATGGAATCATATGGTACGTACTCCTTGATGTCTGGCGTCTTTTATTCCACTTAATGTTTGTGAGATTAATCCAAGTGTTTACCTATATCAGTAATTTTAAAATTATTATTTTGTCACTTATCAATATTCTACAGTAAAAGTATAACACTATGTTTTAAGAAAGGTATGTGTGCATCTAATTCCTTTCTTCTGACTACTTCATAGTATTGTACAATATACAGCCTGTATATTTTAATCATCCGATCCCCTGGTCACAGACACTTAGGTTGTCTCTCAACCCCTACCAGCAGAAAATAGTGCTGCGGTAAACATCTTTGAATCCATTCCCTTTGGGATCTGTGTGAGAATTGTTTGGAGCCAATAAATATTCTCATTTCATTTTAAAAAGTTGCTGTCTAGAATGCTCACATCAGTTTTCACTCTTCTTAGAAGCACTTCCAGGCATTGTTTACCCATATAATGGCCATGCATAACAATACAATAAGTTTAAAAATACTAACGAGTTTTCAATATTTAGAGCAGCACTGTACAATAGAAATTTCTGGGATGAAGGAAATATTCCATATCCTCATTGTCCAAAATGGTAGCTACTCACTACATGTGGTTACTGAACACTGGAAATGTGGCTAGTATCATTGAGACACTGAATTTTAAATTTAATTTTCATTAATTAGTCACCTGTGTTGGGTGGCTACCGTATTGGACAGTGTTCATTTCCAGTCCATCAGGAGGATGATATTAGACTTATATTCTGAGACTAGTGGGGAGTCACTGGAAAGAGTTTGAAGAGAATAGTATAATACAACTTGCACTTTAGATCATTCCAGCAGGGGTGGAGAATGAGTGAGTGGAGTGGGGTTAAACAGAAGTCAGAGAATATTAGCTGGAATGCTATTGTAGTGATCCTAGCTAGAGAAGATGGTGGCTTGTGTAAAAGCTGCAGGGCTTGAGAGAACAGACAGTCAAGAATTTAAGCAGAAACACTAATAGGGCTCACAGAGTGACTTCAATAGGGGATCAGAATGAAGAATCAACAATAAATTTGAAGTTTCTAGCTTGAACACCAAGATATATGACTGTACATCGTCTCTGGTAAAAAAAAAAAAAAAAGTCCCAGCAAATTCACATGGAAAAATCACCCGTCAACCAGGGATGGTGATGTGAACTTAGTTGCAGTCCTTTGAGTCATGGAAAGATTGTGTCTGTGGCCAAATTTTCTCAGGCTCTGGAACCCTGTCTATTACTGCCCTTGTTTCACCAATGTTCACACCAAACATCACCTTGATCTTTCACATACCATTTTTTGCTCAGTCATGTGATGACATCTTTTAGCACAAGAGGAATGAAGTGACCTGGGGAATCTTGCATGTATCTGGAAGCTGTGAGGCTGACACAGAAGGAAAAGTCTGGGAACTGATGTGCAACCATTGTTTAATGTTGCAGGCAATTAGTGAGCGGGAACAGCTGCTATGGTTAAACTGTTAAAAATGCCAAAGTAAGTGAAACAGAGCATATGTGATAGGTTTTATCTCCAAAGTACTACTTTGAGGATTATATTGACATAATTTGCCTATCATATTTTCCCCCTTTGAAATGATTTGCATAACATTTCCTAGAAATATGCTCCATATGCGTTTTAGTAATTTGGTGGTAGAAGTGTAAACTCAAGCTCACTGAAGGAGAGCCAGCTAGAAGAAGAGCCATGAATCTCCAACTGGAGCCAGAGAATATCTCTCTTTATGGGGAAGGAGGCTCCACAGGGAAAGCGAGCTGGAAAATGGACAGTTACATGAGTGCTTTCACAGGCCAAACACTGTGCCAGGCACATTGTGCTGTCCGTAGGAAACATTCCAGGTATTTGTTGCCAGCCCCATTTATATATTTGCAAACTGAGACTCCATTAGAGAAGGTAATTCTCTCAAGTTATAGTTTAAAAGTGCCAGATCCAGGATATAAATCCATTTTACTTGACTAAAAAATGACTTTTTTAGACAAAAATTTCACCTATGGAGTTGGACTAATGTAGTATCTCTCAAAGTGTGATTCCAAGTAGCATAGACCTTATGTAAAAATATTTTACAAGTATGAATCACCAGAATCACTACTTCAGACTTATTGAATCGTAAATTCTAGAGTTGGCCACAAAACACGTATTTTTACACAGGTTCAGGTAATTTCGATGTATGTTCATGTTTTAGAACCACTGGAAAAGTGAGATTTAATTAATCATATAGGAGTCAGTTATCCAGGAAGACTACAGCTGGGATTATGGAAGATCAAAAGAAATACAACATATGTTTTCCACAAAAAGTAATTGCAGAATATTTGGGGAAATATGCATTACTGAAATACTGGCAACTTGGCTGAATCGAAAGAATGCTAGATAAGTGATACTGAAACTTGGTTTTCAGGCCCAGATCTGATGCTAATGCGCAGGTTGGCTTTGAATAAATTATTTAACTTCTATATGTTTTCTTTAATCATCAATTATAATGATAATGGTGATGGTGATACGAGTTAGTACATTTGCATGGCCCTGTAGAGTTTACAATGCGTTTTCATTATTTTAGAGGTAAGTGGGATAGTGATCAGCCAAAATTGAAGGTGTTTGCTTAGAAAATCTCTGATATATTTTCTAGATTGACACTATGGAAGACTTTCCATATAAGTAATGTTAAAATATTCAGAATTATAGATGACCATGTCTATGGGTCTTAAGCATAATTGCATTTCAAAGTCACCTGGGAGCTTAACAGAAAGCCAAAAAATAAAAAAATTAAAAATCCAAGCCTCTCTCTTCAGAGCGGAAGCTCGCGCCATATATATATATATCATCTGAAGGGTGTGTGTGTGAACCAAGGTAAGTCATATTACAATCACCATATTAGAATTACACACATGTTCATATATTCTTCTGGTGATTCTAATATGTTTCTAAAGCTGAGAACTATGGCTTTAAATGGGAAGTGAGTTCAAATAAAGGAGAGATAACAGTGGCTAATAGCAGTTCTCTGAAGAGGTAGGGTGACATCCTAGCTAACCATCTTCAGTGACTCTCTGCCATCTATGATGAAATTCTAGTTTGCTTAGCCTGGAATTCAGAACTTTTTATGTTCTGTTTCTTGAGAACACTTCCTGCTTTCTGTTCAATTAATCACTCTTGTAAACCCTAGCTTTAGCCAAATTTGACCCCTTGCTTTCCTCCAGTTACACCCAGAGCTCTACATCTTTTGTAGTTCTTTTAGTGTTGTTTCCTGTGTCTGATTTTGTCTGTTAAAAAAAAAAAACCCTTCTTCCACAGCAAGATTCAAGTGTTAGATCCTTCATGAAACCTTCCCTGATGGTATCTTCTAATGAGCATCTCTCCTTCCTCTGACGTCCTATTACATTTTGGATATTTTATTGACTAGGATGTTATTGACTGCCTTTAGAATTCCTTGTCTCAAATTGCTGCAGTAATAAAGACAATGTGTTATCTCACAAGTCTGGAGGTGAAATGACTGCAAGGCCAATTAATTTAACAGCTCAACAATATCATAAAAGAGTCACATTCTTTCCACCTTCCCCATCTTCTAACCTAGCTTTAGTTCCATTGGTAAATCTAAAAGAACCACCCAGTTACAAGTGTCTTGTACTGATATAAAAATGTCCAGTGGGTGATGGAAGCCTTTGTTGGTTTATTTTGAAGAACATGAAAACCTTTCCAAGAATCTGCCTATCAGACCTCCCCACATGTTTCATTGACCAAAATTATGTTACGTGCTCATTCCTAAACCATTAATTGGCAAGGAGAATGCAATTTCCATGACTGGGTTCATTGAAATACATGTTTAATGGGAGGATTTTCTAAACAAATGAGAGTGCTCTCAGCAAGAAGTGGTGGTAACTGGTGAACAGTTGGCTAAGCTGCTAACTCCTTTTTTCAAGCAAGTATACTCTTTCAATTTATATGATAGTTGTCTATTCCTGTGTTTTGTTTGTTTTGTTTTTTATTAAGCTCAAGTCTCCTTGAAGACAGATTTTTGCTTTATGATTAAAGGCATCAGCTTTGCAGCCAGGACACACCTGCATTGAAATTAAGGTGACAAACTCATCCCAGTTTTCCCAGGGCTTTCCCAATGTTAGCACACAAATTCCCACGTCCATAGAAACTTCTTAGTCCTGGGAAAAGCAGAATATTTGGTCACCCCAGTTGAAATTTCATCTCTGCCATATACTGACCACATAAGTTGGGATTCCAGTCATTACATTCCCCAGCGTTTCATTCAAGACCTGCTTCTTGAATGTCCACAATGTGTCAGGCACTGTTTTTCAGAAAGCTCTCCTTGTTTTTCTGATCACTCTAGCACTAGCTGTTTGATTTCCCGCAATCGTGCTAAAGTTGCCCCTGGACTGCCTTGTGCATGACCCCCTCTCTGCACCCCATCACTCAGAGATGATGTCAGAGGAAGCCTGGCCGCCTGACGAACGGGGCTTGGGAAATCCCCAGGAGTTTTCAGACACTGTTTCTGGCCTGAAAAACAAAACACTCATGAAACAGCCGAGGGTCTCAATCTGCTCAGGGAACATGCTGTCCTCTCCTGTTTGCAGGGCCATTTTCTTGGAC
Organism: Macaca mulatta; assembly: GCF_049350105.2. Taxonomy (NCBI): domain Eukaryota; kingdom Metazoa; phylum Chordata; class Mammalia; order Primates; family Cercopithecidae; genus Macaca; species Macaca mulatta. The sequence goes on from NC_133420.1 coordinate 42,637,306, forward strand.
AAGCAGCAGCTCTGTTTGTTGGACTTTTGGCCCCATGCAGTCACTGTGAGGCAAGGCACATCTCACACAAACAGGCCAGTGAAATGAGGTAATTGCGGCTTTCGATGAATGCTATTTCTGTCTCTTGGGCTATGCTGGCTGGGATGTGAAGAACAAGAGTTAGTGTATCTGACACGTTATGGCTTTCTCCACAAAGTGGAAATAGATAATGCAGGAATGGGAAAGTCCCTCTCTGTTTTCTCCTCCTAATGATGAGTGAATATTCCATGCACACGCTATTTTCAGGCAAGACCTGCACCATGTTGGAAAGTCGTTACAATTGCCAGAACACTTCCATTTGGGCGCAAAAAATGACCTTCAACATGATTTAATAAAACTATGTGGAACATAATCTATGTGTCGAGCGTGTTATACATGTCATCTATTTTCCTCTTCACAAGGACCCTCAGAGATAATTAGTTTTCCTACTGTAGACAGTAGTAAATATGACTCAAAGTGATGAAACTCCAGGACACAGAACTAACATGTATGTGCAAGGCCAGGGTGGGTACCAAAATATCTTCTCTCCATAAGCTAAAGCCATTTACTGCACCAGTGCTAATTTTAGTCATTTAAATTAGATTATTTTCCCCTGAAGTATATTTTATTCTGTCATATTACTTCAAAATGGGAACTATAACATGATTTCTTTTTAACCCAGTTATCACTCTTCACAGTGACATTCTGGACCAGAATATAGTGACAATTTAGCTGAATTTAACAAACATTCAGTTTTCTCACACTGACTGTTTCTGTTTGTTTGAATTCCATGTTTTGTTTTTGTTCTTTTGTGTCCTCTCTCATTTAATTCTCCAACACCCACTGACATTGTCCACAGGCCTACCTCTTGGATTCCCTCATCACTATGACTTATTAAATTTATAGTTTTTAATGTGTCAACTGGATAACCAGATATCATTAAGTTATTGTATAAAAAAAGAGTAAATGAGCTCTACTCTGGAACTTAAGGGGCTATTTCATGACTAAAATTCAAAACTTGGTTTAGTAGGCATGTTTAGGTATCCATAGGAAGAAGCCTTGGGTTAAAAATATTTGGTAAATAGCAGGCTTTTTGGAATTAGAGTTCTAGTGTTAGTCCGTCATATTCTAACTCATAGACTGGCATCCATTTAACCTTTCCAAGTCTCAGTTTTTCTACCAGAAAAATTGGAAACATGCATAATATGCACACTGTCTTTGCAAATATTAGGCACATCATGTATGAGAAAAACTCTTTGCAAAGTGCCTGGTGCCTAGCAAACTTCATAAATGTGAGCTATGCATTATTATTGGGGGTTATTCTATATCCTCTCATGTCACCGCCTATTCCTAGGTCACAGGCTGTGCTGGAAATAGTAATCTCCGAATTTATATTTATAAATGTGTCTACAGGTTCACAGTACCATTTCCATGAAGACTTCTCAAGCATGTTTTTGTCTAGAAAGTGGTAGATAGACTGTAACTGTGGCATTAATTACTTACTGGGTAATCAAATGACCTGGGCTCGAGTTTTAAATTTCAAATGTGCCTGGGATTCAATCTCCAGTTCCTCGTCATTGTTGTTTATTTTCCCCCTCACTTCTCTGTTCTCTTCTATGCCTCAACTTTACTGGTTTTTTAATGCTGAAAAAAAAAATCATTTTAATTTCCTGACTCTAACCATTCCCTAAGTGTCTCATCTTTCACCAAAAGCAGCTAATCAAGGTACTTTGATAGATAAAACATTTCCCACTCTGGGAGGAATTTTCACGCTAGTTGTTGGGTTAGTCTATATATTTCTTCCCTCTATGATTAAAGTAGAAACATGGGCTGGGTGTGGTGGCTTACACCTGTAATCCCAGCACTTTGAGAGGCCAAGAAGAGAACACTGTTTGAAGCCACGAGTTTGAGGCTGCAGTGAGATATTGTCACGCCACTACACTCCTCCATGGGCAACAAAGGAAGACTGCATCCTTAAAAAAAGAAAAAAAAAATTAGCCCTGTGTGGTGGTGCACACCTGCAGTCCTAGCTTCTCAGGAGGCTGAGACAGGATGATCACTAGAGCCCAGGAGTTTGAGGTTGTGGTGAGCTGTGATCAAGCTACTGCAGTCTGGTCTGGGTAACCGAATGAGACTCTGTCTCAAAAAGAAAAAAAAAAAAGCAGACGTGTAGATAGTAAACAGTATCCTTATCAACTAGGAGGCAACTACTTGTCTGAGCCACATTTAGAGGCAGGTAGGGAAGTTAATGAGAGCTTCACTAAACATATGTTTATTTAAGCTGAACCTTGAAGGATGAAATAATCAGGTTCTCAGTCCAAGGACACCCCATTCCTTGGTGCTATTTCAGGTCACAATAAGGTAGACCCAATTAGGTGAGCTACCAGCATGCTCAGAGAGACAATTTACCACCAGTAAAGACCATTAGGGTTAACAGAAGTTGCAAAATCCAGTGAAGGGCTCATGAAGGGTGAGGATGGAAAGTGTTCTTGGACATTTGCTCTGGGTTGAAAATGCTATTGTGTGTTCATTAAAATAGCAACAAAATAAAAGACCCTTCAGGAAATCCCAGTAACTAAGGTCATCAGTATCAAGAAAGCAGAGCCCTAGTCCCTGAGCAGACATTCTGTCATGTAAAGCCTCATTTAGAAATATTGACAAATTGATCTATACTATTTTTTAACGCTTAAAACACTCATGGTTGTGCTTATGTAATTGGAAGGAGGAGGCAGGAAATGGAAGGGAGGCCATTTTATTCTTTCAGAAAGTGCTTCTGCGTGAGTGAAACAAGGACAAACCTACGAGAGAGACAGCCCTAAGAATATTGCTAATAGAAGCACTGAACGGAGGCAAGCAGGTTTTATACCTGGAAGGAATATCAAAGAAAGCTCAAGAAGTACAGCAGCTAAGGACTGCCATGCTACTCTAGGTCTGGCATTGAATTGACATCAGCTAAAGCAGCAAAAGCTATGGTACTTTGAGTCTAGATCCTCTCTTAGCCACCCAGTCTACAAATGTCTGGATGATCTTTAGCTCCCCCTTATTACTCATCACACCCACTCAAGCAATCAGCTACTTCTAGAAACTCTCTCTTCTATGTTTCTATACTGTTTAATTCACTCTGTCCTTGGTATGGTTTGGCTGTGTCCCCACTCAGATCTCACCTTGAATTGTAGCTCCATAATTCCCATGTGTTGTGGGAGGAACCCAGGGGAAGATAATTGAATCACGAGAGCGGGTCTTTCTTGTGCTGTTCTAGTGATAGTGGTAAGTCTCATGAGATCTGATGGTTTTATAAAGGGGAGTTTCCCTGCACAAATTCGTTCTCGTATGTTACCACGTAAGACATGCATTTTGCCTTCTGCCATGATTATGAGGCCTCCCTAGCCACGTAGAACTGTGAGTCCATTAAACCTCTTTTTCTTTATAAATTACTCAGTCTCTGGTATGTCCTTATCAGCAGCATGAGAACAAAGTAATACACCCCTTGATGCTACTTTCATGGTGCAAATTCCATCTAGTTTTGTTTTTTTGTTTGTTTGTTTGTTTGTTGGTCTTTTGTTTGTTTGTTTGTTTTTTGGTGCTGTTTTGTTTTGTTTTTTGCCGTACTGTCCCATCTCATTCTTCAAACATCAACTTGCAAGTAAGTCACATGGGGATTTGATTAAATTGCAGATTCTCCTTTAGTAGGTCTGGGGTGTAGCCTGGAATTCTGCATGTCTAAAAACTCCCAAGCAATGTCTATGTTGCTGCTGGTGAGAGGACTATGCTTTAAAGAGTGAAGCATTAGGGGCAAAGCCAGGTCTTGAACCTCCTACAGCTATGTTTCTTGTACCACTCCCAGCAGTCTTCTGAAGGATTAGGGGAACAGACTTTCTCTATAGACCCCCAAGACTGAAATGAGGACCATTGGGTGGAAGGAATGCAAAATACTGGTATCTGGAAAACAATTCCGACATCAAGAACTGATGGACAGTAATATGGACTGTCTTGTGAGATAATGACTACCCTGTCATTGTAAATATTCAAGCAAGGATCAAACAACATTTTTTCCTAATATTTTACTATAAACATTTCAACCATAAAGGATACTTGTAAAAACTGTACAGTGAAAACACATATGCTTACCTCCTATACTCTATATTAATATCTTATTATGTTAGATTTATCCCATATCTACCCATTTATTAATTCTTGTATTTACCAAACAATGCAGTGTTGTTTTTCTAGTCCTTGTACATGGGCCCCTCCATCCCAAAGCCAGCAATGATGTGTTGAATCATTCGCATGCCTGGAATCTCTCTAACTCTCCTACATTCACATGAAAAAAGTTCTCTGCTTTTAAGAGCTCATGTGATTGGGACCCAACCAAATAAACCAGGACAATCTCCCTACCTTAAAATCTGAACCATATCTGCCAAATCTCCTTCACCAGGTGCATTAGTCTGTTTTCACACTGCTCTAAAGATACTGACTGAGACTGGGCAATTATAAAGGAAAGAGGATTAATGGACTCACAGTTCCACATGGCTGGGGAGGCCTCAGGAAACTTACAATCATGGTGGTAGGTGAAGGGGTAGAAAGGACATTTGTCACATGGAGGCAGGAGAGAGAAGAGTGCAAGATCAGGGAAAACTGCCATATAAAACCATGAGATCTCGTGAGTACTTACTCACTATCATGAGACTAGCATAGGGAAAACCACTGCCATAATCTAATCACCCTGACCTGGTCCCTCCCTCAACATATGGGAATTATGGGGATTACAATTTGAGATGAGATTTGGGTGAGGACACAGAATCAAATCATATCACTGTGTAATGTAACATATTCACAGGTTTCAAGGATTAGAGGATGGGCATCTTTATTCTGCCTACCATAGCCCTATTGCCTGACTAGGGCCCAACCTTCTGCTAGATGAGAAGGTTTAGAATTTTGATTTTCATCTTCCAAACGCTATGTCAGTTTTCCTTCTCTAATACATTTTGTCAACTCTCATTAAATGTGTCTGATATTTTATGTAATTATATCAAGAACAACTTCATATGAGTATTTTAGTTTAACTCGGTAATTATAAGAGTGCTACCTCACAGGATTGCAATAATAATTCAGTAAGTTAATTGAGACAAGGAAAAGCAGGGGGAATACCACCTGCTACAAGTAACTTATTATTCACAAATTCATGATGCTAAGTAGAATTAAGATCAAAATCTCCTTTACCTGAGAGTGCAAACTTTCCTTTACCAGGCTGTCTTTAAGGTCATAGCTGTTAGAGTGAAGATTTAGCATAACTGAATTTCAGAATCAGCATGGAAACAGGTGCATGGTAGTAGTAAAGATGTTTTTGCTAAATATATAACTGACTGAAGCAATAAATGAATGAACAAAAAAACTTTTGCAAATGAGTTACACTGTCACAAAGAAGCCAGAGTCAGATGCAGGTTGACACAAAAGGTGGTCAAAGTCAGGCGTTAGGATATTAGTTGGAACTACTAGGGAAGAGTGTCTCCAGGAAGAGGAGGTTCTTAGTGCAAGCAGAGTTTGAACAAACCTCCATTGCTACCTTCTAAACCCTTTTCCATTGCCAGGCACAGAATGTTCCCATGAAGGGGAATTACTCATGTTTCAGCATTCTTAGGGATTACATCTGTTGTCAGGTGGATAGCTTTGGATTATACTTGTTGTTATATGCTAGGGAGAGAATGCCAGGACAAGGTATGGTTTTCACCTAGAATAACAGCATGACGGAAGAAAATCTGATTTCCCCCCAGGAATACAAATAGCTTCCCAAAGGTAATTTGCATCTCTCCCTTAATAAGGACATGTTATTAACATATATTATGCTTTCCATTGATTATTATATTTAAGTGTCATAACCGTTCTGTGAGGCAGGTATTATTAGTCCTATTTACAAATTTAAAAACTGAGACTCAAAAAGTTTACATGACTTGGCATCACAGAATAGACAAGTAGCTGAACTGGTGCTGAAAAGCAGGTTTATCTGACCTCAAATACCTGTTCTATACCTTCTATCAAAATACCACAAACAGTAATCATTATTGGAATTTGGCTAGTGTTTTAGAACAACACTATATTCTGCCAATTACTTTTGCAATTCTTACGTGAACTTATTTCACTTTCTGAACAATTAATACCTTGATGGCTGGTTCATCTAATTAGCTCACTGTCTTCTTTTCATTACTTTAGTTAAAAATTGTATTTTCTTTTTCTGAAATCTGAAAGTACATCTAAACTTGCATGGTGTATTAGCTCTGCATTTCAAGTTATAAAATAGGAGTTTTAGTTCAACTCACCATTTACCTGTATAACCTTGGGTGAATAGTTTCAATGCTCTGAGTATCAGTCTGATCACCCAATAGATGAGGGTGGTTATCCCTGTTCAGCCTAGTTCAAGGGACTTTGTAGGAATTATTGAATTAGATAATGGGTGTGAAAGAACTTTGTGAACTATAAAGCTCAATGGTGATGTATTAGATTGGTAGGTTATTCTTGTGATTTTATCATTCAGCATAGTGTGTGTGTGTGTGTCTGTGTGTGTGTGTGTGTGTGTTTTATTAGTATTCTATCTATTTATATGAATTAAGTAGGCCAATTTTCCTTATTCAGGATTTGTAGATTTCTTTCTTTGTTTTTTCTTTCATCTTCTTTCTTCTCTCCCATTTTTCTCCTCTCTACTTTCTTCCATCCTTCTATTTATTAAAAAATCACATTTTAGGCTTTATCATGAACTTGGCTCTCTGTCACAGCATAAGGTCAAATAAGGAATAGTCCCAGCCATGAGGAAGCCAACAGATGATCACAAGGAGTAGACAGAGACATGATTAAGAGAGGGAACAGTGGATTAATTAAAGTCCGTGGTAAGAAGATTGCAGAGAAGCTGAAACTCATACTTTCATATCCCTAAGACAATATCATTCCTACCATTTTATAAGCTCCTTCTGGAAAAAATATCAATTATAGGTCTGTGTTTCCAAGGGCAGAATCTGGCTTAAAGAAGAAGGAAGCCAATGAGTGTTCACTGAATATCTGTACATGCAGAATATCATGCTACATTATTTTGTCCTCCCTACTACCCTCATTTTGTAGATTAGAACAAAAGGTCCAGAAACATGAAATACTTTGTGCAATCATAGAACTAGACAATGATGGAGCTGTTTCCATGCCAGGCCAGTTGCACTTCAAATATGTCAAGTCAAAGGCGTCCTTAAGCAACATAGAGAAAGCTTAGTGACAGCAACAGGCTAGATTTTATAAGCCGGGAAGGTCTGTCCTTCATAGTCTTGTAGCCTCAAGCCTTCTATGTCAGCTCCTTTAAAATAGCCAAGGATTACATGTTAATAGGGCCATTTTAGCCAATGTTTTCCTTCTTCAGAGCTATTTCATTTGGGGCCTGTCTGGAGATGCAATCACATAGACCTGTAGATGCCCTTTGAAACTGTCCTAAAGCCTTCTCTTCAAGTTGAACAGAAATCCACTCCAGCCCAATGGAGCAGCCTATGGAAAATTCCTGACACTGTATGTTCTCGTAATTTTTGGAACACTGTAAATATTTGAGTCAGTAGATCTTAATCCATAAACACAGCTGTACTTAAAAAACCCGATGGAGAGTTATTATAATTTAAACAATTGGGTAACAAAACAAATCAATGTTAATCATTTTCGTTTTCTGAGGACAATGGACTCAGACTTCTCATAAAACTGACATGATGAGCTTCACAATTGCATCCACAAATAAACTTACAAATGCTAAGATAAACCATTCTCAACTTTTTAAGAACATTGTAAAAAGAAAGGGAGGTGGGGGAGGGCCAGGGAAAAGAAGAAAAAACAAAACAATTTTGAGCAAGACCCAGACACTCATAACAGTAATGCACATGAGGCCTTCAAAGATAAACATTAAGAGGAAAAACTGTTCGAGGTTTGTCTTTTCTCCGTATAAATTACATTATGAATTAACCATTATTCAGGGATTATTTTTGTTTCTATCAGAGCTACCTTCAACACTTTTGACAAACTTTCTCTTTGCTGAAATTCTCAGAATAACCAATTTATTCCAAGGAGGTTTATTAGGCTCTTGTGTGTGAAGCACCGTGCTAGGCACTGGGAGATAATGTGAGAAATGAAACATAGCCATCACAAATTAACGTTTTAAATAATTGAATAAACCAATGTTTTGCAGGAGAAAAGAAAAGGAGAATGGAATCCAAAAACTCTGGAGGGCATTTCTGGCAGAAAATTTGAAGGGCCATGTTTTACAGTGAAGTTGGAGATCATTGGGGATCTTCATGGAAGAGCATACATTTGAGCTGATGATGTAAACAAGCATAGTCTGAGCGTGGGAACAGGGAGGATTCCAGCAAAGGAAACTCAAAAGAATAGTGACAGAAAACAAAGGCAGTCATTTGGTTCAAGTGCAAGTGACCAGGTAAAGGATTTCAGGGCATGAATTTGGCAGAGCAAACCATGGGAAGCTTGAAGGACTTGGAATTTCAAACCTGGGAGTTGATAACCTCTTCTATAGCTACTTGGAAAGGATGGACTAATTTTGATGGAGACTTGACCAGAACTGGGATATAAAAAGATTTGTCTGGCAAAGTATAGCATGAAATTAAGACAGGAAAAACAAGAGGTGGACCTAGACATAAGATCTGAATCTATAAAAATCTGAAAAGAAAATATAGAAAATACTCTTCTGGACATTGGCCTTGGCAAAAATAATTATAACCAAGTTCTCAAAAGCAAACACGACAAAAACAAAAATAGACAAATGGGACTTAATTAAACTAAAGAGCATCTGCACAGCAAAAGAAACAATCAACAAAGTAAATAGACATGCTACAGAATGAGAAAAATTATTTGCAAACTATGCACCCAATGAAGGGCTAATATCCAGAATCTACAAGGAGCTCAGATAATTCGACAAGAAAAGAACAAATAACTCTATTACAGAGTGGGGAAAGGACATGAACAGACATTTTCAAAACAAGACATACAAGCAGCAAACCAGCATAAGAAAACATACTCAACATCATTAATCATCAGAGAAATGCAAATTAAAACCACAATGAAATACCATCTTATACCAGTAAGAATGACTGTTAATAAAAAGTCTAAAAACCACAGATGTTAGCAAGCATACAAAGACAAGGGAATGCTTATACATTGTTGGTGGGAATGTAAAGTAGTACAACCTTTATGGAAAACGGTATAGAGATTTCTCAAAGAGCTAAAATAGAACTACCATTCAATCTAGCAATCCCAGTACTGGGTAGATGACTAAAGGGAAATAAATCATTACATAAAAAAGATATCTGCATTTGTTTGTTTATTGCAGCACTATTTACAATAGCAAAGATATGGAATCAACAGCCTAAGTGTCCATCAGGAGAGGACTGCATAATGCAAATGTGGTATATGTACCATGGGATACTGCTCAGACATAAAAAAGAAAGAAAGCATGTCTTTTGCAGCAACATAGATGGAATTGGAGGCCATTATCCTCAGTTAAATAACTCAGAAACAGAAAGTCAAATACCACATGTTCTCACTCATAAGTGGGAGCTAAACAGTGGGTACACATGGACATACAGAGTGGAATAATAGACATTGAAGTATACAAAAGGGAGGAAGATGGGAAAGGGATGAGGGTTGAAAAACCACTATTGGGTGTAATATTCACTATACAGGTGATGGGTACACTAAAACCCCAGACTTTCCCAGTACCCAATATATGCATGTAGGAAACCTGCACATGTACCTCCTAAATATATTAAAAATAAATAAATAAAATAAAAAAAATAAGAAGTGAAGAAACCTAGGTAAGGTAAGAAGAGTTTGACTCATGACCACAACAAATGGATGAAGAGAAGAAAAACTGGTATGAGAGATATTCAAAGGATAAAAATCAGAATAATTTTCTGAAAGATTGGATATGGAGAAAGTTAGATTTTATGAACCAATAGAGACAGAAGGTTTGCATTGTATGAGGCCTTTAGGATTAAAACATTTGGTGCTGGGCTTTAATCCAAAACACTATTGAGGCTCCAGGTTATTCTCTTTCTATACATAAGTGAAAAAACTTGATGTCCCCTGAGGTTTTAATGAATGTTCCTTCTCATCCTTCCACTCATCTCCATTTTCTCTAGGACTATATAGTGCAAATTCCACAAGCATGCCTATATAGGGGTTCACAATGGACTGAGAGTCCAGTTTCTTCTCTCATTTATGTGTTTCCTGTGTTCCCCTTAGTCAGTCTATGGAGAGAATACATGAATGATTCTTCTTGTCCTTACTTTATATAAGACATAACAGGCACACACAAACACAGACACACACACAAACACCCATATGACTAACCTTGGGTCATATATTTAGGGGCAAAATGGGAATCAAGCATTGGCGTGAATGGTAGGGATGGAGGAGGATAGAAGATAAAAGTTGGATATGGGGAGGGATCAGAGAGGAAGAGGTTTAGACAGAAAAGGGACCTCGGTTCTTCTCCCAGTGTTATCACTAAGCAGCTGAGTGACTGGATGAATCACTTCAACTTTCCTAGTCTCAGCCTCCTGACATCAGTATGCTTTGCAAATGAGAGGTCACAGAATGCATATAATTATTTGTAATATTGCTATTTAATTTTGACATTCTGTCTGTGGAGCTTCTGATGTGTATTCCTTATCTAACATACACATTACTTTATGAGACAGGTTCTATGATTATCTAAATTGAAAAGCAAGGAAGGGAGTCAAAGTTTTAAAACTTTTACTCAGCACATACTAGAAGCTCGATGCATTTTGTATACTGCCTCATATGCTTATCATAGTACCCCGTTTAACAGATGAGAACACCAAGAATTAGGAACGTGAAGTTCCTATTTTCTGTAATACATTTAGAGCAAGTTGGGTGAGAAATGAACAAAGTGCAAAACTTCAGTGCATTTTTCTGGATCAACTCTTCACAGAACACATTTAACTTTGCATTTATTAAGAAGTTGCTTTGTACAAGGTTCTACTAAACACTAGATCCATAAACACAACTATATCACTAGGTTAGAGTCTAACCTTCTTTACCCACTTTGTAAAGTCTTGTACAGTCTGTCTCTTACTTACCTGTCCTGCCTCAACTCCCATTATTCCCCCTATTCCCACTTTGACATTTCCTGAAAGCATAGCAGAAGTCCCTCTGGTGTTCTCTTCCATTACAACAATGTTGGGCTTTATCACATTTTTTTCTCCCCTTAGAATGAGCTTTTTAAAAAAAAATCTGGCTAAAATCTACTCATTATTCATCTCTCAGTTTAGACGTAACCTCACAAAAAATTCCATCCTGACTTCCCCAACCAACCAAGGTCCCCAAGTAAAAATCTTTCTGTGCTCCTCTTTCACAGTGCTTGGGACATCCTAATTTTTTGAAATTGTTTATTACCTTCTGGTGTCCCCTTTTGATTATAATTTCATTGGAGCAGCAAACGATGACCCACTCTTCCTGCTTCCCTCCCTCCCTTTCTCTCTCCCTCCCTCCCTCCTTTTCTCCTTCCCCTCCCTCCCTCCCTCCTTCCCTCCATCCCTCCCTCCTTCCTTCCCTCCCTCCCTCCCTTCCTTCCTTCCTTCATTCCTTCCTGTGTTAGTGTAATAGCAGGTTCACAAAAATATTTTTTGACTATCTGAATAACAGATTCAATATTCAGTACTAAGTTTGACTAAGGACAAAAGACTGAGGCAAGATTTTATAGGTGATGGCAAGATGAGGAAGCAGTAAAGTTTCCTGGAAAAGACATTAAAATTGGATGTACAAACAGGGATCAAAGAGTCATAGTGCAGCTGATCAAGCTATGAATAACTACAACTCTTGATAAGATGCATAATCAATATAAGGCCTTGTGTGTAGATTCTCGTTTCCTTAATTCCATATAAGTTTTGAAACCAGGTCTTAGCTTCTGTCTTCATGTCTGCCTTTCTGCTACCTCTTACACCCAGTAATATTCTAATGGGAATCTGAAAATAGAGTATCACTACAAGGTAGACTATGTGTCCAGAGTGAAGCCAGAGTAGATAATTGCATCTTAATCTTAGCCTCAACTGGGACTTCACTGTCCAGAGGATAAGCATGTTAGAAAGGCTGAGTACAGGACATGGCAAGCATGGCCTAGAGCTTACAGAAGGAAGAGGGGTCGGATGTTGTCAGAGTGTCATAACCTGCCCAGAAGAATGTCTCAGAGACCCAGCCAGAGGCTTTGTGGCCAACCCACACTCCCCATCCAATTCTGGAAGCCCTGGTTCTAAACTCGTTTCAATTTGTGGAAGCTTTGTTCCCTCCTCCCATAGACCTGGCAGTGCTTCACCTGAGGAAGGAAGCGATTCAGAAGCTATAAACCATTTCATCCCTCAAATATGAAACTAATCCGTGTCACTCAAGCCCAAACCTTTTCCCACCACTGAGATTAAAGAGGACTCTCTGGATCCGCCCCTGCCCTCTGGCACTGCTTTCTTCATTGCTCTGCTTCATTGCCTCTCCATCTGCTCACATAACATAAGAAAACTCTACCTTTTCTCCCTACTCATGGACTCAGAATTATTCTTTTTTGGCTGGCGAGCTGTGGTCTGGGCAACTAAATGAAGCTTCCGTCTTCATTGTGAGACAGCATACTAAATTCATGCAGTGTTAATGGAGTTAATTTAAGTGAATAAGATAAATTTATTTCTTGTAAAGTTTAGTTTGGGGAAGAAGGAAAATCGCTTGTTAAAGTTTCTCTTTTTCTGGGAAACTGTGTTCATTTTCTTCTGATTTATTATTTTGTCCAATACAGGCATGTATAAGAAGTAAAAAAAAAAAATGTACAATAGGACAAGTCTAGTGATAACACAAAAGCACAGAAGGGAGAATGGATCTGTGTAGCAAAATTAGTATGGTCCCAGTTTAAGAGTCAGAAGGAAATTTGGGCCATTCCTCACCTCTTGTGTATTCAGTTTCTTTCCAATTGTATAATATGAAAGTTGAATTCTCAGAAATCTAAATTCACTCAGCACTTACATATGTTGGTTTTATTTTTCCCAGCACTTATCAACTGAATAATCTTGGGAAAATTGCCTTATTTATCAGTTTCAATTTCTTCATTGATAAATTAGGTATATTAAGAATGAAAGGTAAATTAGTCAACCTATGTGAGGAGTTTAGCACATTTGTTGGGTATTAACTAAAGTCTAATTCTTGGTGGTTTAGTGGTGTGATGGGTACTGGTGCTGTCAATGATTGTGGTGGTGACGTGACAGTCATTTAGTTTTGGTTCTGGATTTGATGGTGCTGGAGACAATAGTCATAATGATAGTGCAAGTTGTACTCATCATGGTGACCATGTTTGTGTTAGTGTTGAGTTTCTGGTCTTGGTGGTGACGGTGAGACAATGGTGATAATGGTGAGGTAATAATGACCGTGATGACAGTGTTGCCCAGAAGAGGCAATCAACGCACAAAAGATGAATTTATTTACCCTCCATCACAGTCAGCACTTCTGCTGGCTCTGCCACTAGGTTGGAACTCAAATAGAATACTTTAGAATTTTCCATGAAACCTCCTACTCCCTTCTCCAGAAGATGTAAATTAGGTGCTCAAAACGTTTAGAAAATAATCGAGGCTCCTTTGAGTAAGTGGATATCTACGAAGTGAGGAATTCCTTCATTAGTCCCATCAACTGCACCCAGCTCTGAACTGGGATATTAAGATATCTACAAAAATAATATAGAAAGCACTAACTGAGGAAACTAAATCAGTAAGCACTACTGATTAATGTCAACTTAAGGTCTACTCTTTAAGATTAAGGGCAGGCTAAGCAAAATCAATATCATGTATGAAGGTATAAAAAGATGAAACAGTATAGGATATTGTGGGAAAGATCAAGACCTAGGGGCAGAAGCACAAGAAAGATGAAGGAGCAGCAGGTGGGACTAAAGAAGTTGATTGTGGCCAATCACAGGTGGTCTTGCAAGTCAGGCAAAGGAACACTCATTATCTTCTTGACAGCAAGCAGGCACCTTGAAGGAGGGGAATCTTATCTTCATATTGTCAGAACATTATATCATCTGCACTGTGGAAAAGGGGTTAGTAAGATGGAAATGGAAAACAACAAGACCAACATATCATAGTGGTTCAGATGAAAAATGATGCAGTCCAAACTGGTAAGAGATCATGACAGGAGATTGGAGAGATATTTTGGAACTGCAACTAAAAGACTTTATTAAAAAAAAAAAAAAAAGATGAAAGTAGAATGGTAGCTAAAAAGTAAGAGAAAAGGAGTAACAAATAAATTGTCTTTGTTTCTATTTGAGGCTTCTCCGGGAATTAATGAAAAGACAGTTGAGGAGTATTGTGATGTAAGATAAATGGAAGAAAACCTGAAAAAGTTCGCAATGGCCAAAGCTGCACAATTTGAGGGGAAAAAAAGAGAAACAGATTATGTATAGTCTTACAGTATCTCCCCCAAGATATTTACTCAGTATGGTGGAGATAGGGAGGAGATTTGAAACTTTATAGTGGAAAAACCCAGAAGAGAAACCACTTTCACCAAGTGATCCAAGAGTACATCTCTAATAATAAGACACGTAAACATCATAAACCCAGTGATGTGATGCACTAGGAATGGTAGAATGTCTTTTCTGTGATATTCTTGCCAAAAATACACAGCCTTATTACAATCACATGAAAACACTAGTCAAATTGAGGGATATTCTCCAAAATAACTTACCGATACTCTTCAAAAGTCTCAAGATCATGAAAGACAAAAAAGGAGAGAAGAACTATTATGGTCGGTAGGAAACTAAGGAGAAACAAAAACTAAATGTAATGTGGAACCCTGTATAGGATCCTGAAACACAAAGGGAACATTAATGGAAAAACTGGTGAAATTTCAGTAAAGTCCTTAGTTTCGTTATTAGTATTGTACCAATGTGAATTTCCTAGTTCTGATCTTTGCACTATGGTTATGCAAGATGTTAATATTAGAGGAGGTTAGGTAAAACATATATGGAAATTCTGTTCTATTTTTGCAACTTTTCTTCGCTGAGACTATTATAAGTAGTTCAAAATAAAGGTTTTTGGTTTTTTTTGTTTTTGTTTTTGTTTTTTTGTCTTTTAGTGGACAGCACACTGACTGTTTATTCTGGTTCCAATGTGGTGCTTTTCCACTCACTGTTTGACTTGCAATTATTAAGCTTCTCTGTCTCTTACTCCAGTCTCTCTATAGGGATGACAATATCTTACCTCTGTATAGGTAGTAGTCTGTGTCAGGTGGTTCACGCACTAAGGAATGTATGCAGCACTGTTCAGTTTGGTATAATATTGAATTCAAGTCTAGACTCTTTTACTTGCTAGCTATGAGACCCTAGCAAAGCTGTGTAATTGCTCTAATTTTTTTCCCATCATTAGAATGAAACTAATAATATTATTTAGTTCATAGGGTTATCATGAGGCTTAAATGACATAACAAACAGAGAATGCTTCTTCCAATACCTTGTACATGGGAAAAGTCTAAAATAGCAATTATTAATATTTTCCAAATTTATGTATCTAAAACAAGAAAAGAAATACTGAATCATGCCTATACACAGTCTAAAATGGCAATTTTGCTGAATTGTGTTTAAAGAAGACAGCTTGTCTGTAGTCAGGCATTGTTGACCAAATGAGGTTTTGGGGTAGAGGGTAGAGTTAGGAGTTTCTGTGCTAATCAGATTGGCTGTAGGGGCTGCTCATATTTTCTTCTCCTAGGCCTTTTGCCGTCATCACCCACATCCCTCCCTGGCACACCCTAACATTCTACATTTTGAGTAGAAAACAACCTCAGACAAGGTACTCTGTCCAAACGTGGTTAAGAAGTTAAATTTAGAACAGACGGACAGCCTGACTTCATTTGGCTGCTGAGCTCCAAGTCTCACATCCAAACCACAGTGGTTCTCTATGCATTCCTGAAATCAAGGGGTGGAGAAGGAAGAGTGTTTAAGAAACTCCTACCTTGCATGTCTGTTCTCCTTCTGCAAGCAGTTGTGCCCAGGGGCGTGGGAGCTGAGTTCATTGCTCTCTATATTGTGCTAGTCCTAGAAGAGCAGCCCTAGGGTGGGCAAATGTTGCGGTCAAGTTTCTGAACCAAAGGGCGAAGGCCAGCCTGACAGCAAGGCTACAGAGTCTATCCTTCCAACCTCAATGTGGATCAGGATTTGTCCCTCCACAAGCCCATGGCCACTGCCCTAGTCCAGCTCACAGCATCTCTGCAGGGATTACCACAGAAGCCTCTTTGCAGGCCTCCCAAGGTTCGGTTTCTCTTCCTTCTCTCTGAATCCCACCAGTGGCAGTGCCAAGAAGTGGTTTTGGGAGAGCCCCCAGAATACCTCATCACTCCATTTGGAGCCAGCCTCCCAAATAATCCCCAAATCAATATGCAATCTAAATAAAAGCAATGTCAACACACAAATCTAAATCCAACCAGCTCGTTAGCTGGTGTGCCTGCTCTGTGCAAATACACACATCATCGCTGTTTCTCACTTTACAAGTAAACCTGATCACAACTCCCTTCTGGTTCCCAGTGCCTCAGGATTCAGTCCTGCCTCTGCAACTTGCCATTTAGGGCTTTCCATGCACATGCCTGTTTTAAATCTCTCTTCTCGCTGAGCCCTCACTCTGGTAGGAGTTTCTGACTCCACTCCTAACTCTGATGCCCAGTGCTCCAAGTGCATAGCACTATTTTTGCTTCTTATGCATAACTTGCTCTCCAGTTTTTATCTTTTATATGTTCTCATCCCTCTTCCTGGAATGCCTTTCCCCAGTTTATGACTACATTCATGGCTCAGAGTTCAAAATCTCCACACAGAATCCGTTTGTAGATATCAAAGAAAGTTCTGGTTTTTTGTTGTTGTTATTGCTGTTTTTCTGAAACAGAGTCTTGTTCTGTCGTCCAGGATGAAGTGCAATGGCTCGATATCAGCTCATTGCAACCTCCACCTCCCAGGTTCAAGCCATTCTCCTGCCTCAGCCTCCCGAGTAACTGGAATTATAGTCGCCCACAACGGTGCCTGGCTAATTTTTGTATTCTTAGTAGAGATGGGGTTTCACCATGTCAGCCAGGCTGGTTTCGAACTCCGGGCCTCAAGTGATCTGCCCGCCTCGGACTCCCAAAGTGCTGGGATTACAGACATGAGCCACTGCTCCCAGTTGTTTGTTTGTTTTTTTTTTTTAACAAGGAGTTTCACTCTTGTTACCAAGTCTGGAGTGCAATGGCGTGATCTCAGCTCACAGCAACCTCCACTTCCCAGTTTCAAGTGATTCTCCTGCCTCAACCTCCCAATAACTGGGATTACAGGCATGCGCCACCACACCCAAGTAATTTTGTATTTTTAGTAGAGATGAGTTTTCTCCATGTTGGTCAGGTTGGTGTTGAACTCCCAATCTCAGGTGATCCACCCACCTCCGCCTCCCAAGGTGCTGGAATTACAGGCATGAGCCACCGTGCCCAGCCCAAAGAAAGTTCTTAGAAATTATCTGGTCTATACATATGATTCACAAGTGTCTTCATCAAGAGAATTCTGATAATAGGAAATTAGTACTTCACCAGACCCTAGGCACCACGCTAATCACTTCCCATGCATTAATTCACTGAATACTCATAAAAAACCCTGTAGGGAATGAAGTTATGTTATTCCCATTTTATAACCAGAGTAACTGAGGTTTAGTGAGGTTAACTTGCAAAGGGCATACATACAGAAAGGAAGTGCCTAGGATATAAACTCAGCACCAGAGACTTTGTATACCTCTTATGAAATGTACTATATTGCTTCCGATCAATGCCTTGACCCCTGCATTTACAGTTGGGGTAAATGAATCCAAAAGAAGAAGTTTTTTTTTTTTTTCAAAAATATGCAGTGAGCTTATAAAGAGAGAGAATGAAATCCAAGTTCCCTACTTCTCAACCTATAGGCATCCTACTTGACAGTTTCTGGAAGGAAAGGAAACCAACAAATAGCTCACTAAGCATTAGCTTTACTTCATTATTATTTATGTAGCCGGTTGCTCCATATAGAAGAGAACTTGAAGAAGGAAAGGCAGTCACCTGGTATCCGTTTAGAATTCATGCCTGTGAAGATCCTATTAAGCCATTCCATGAGCTGTAACTCAAAGACATGGTGGAAAATTTATTTCCTTGAGCTTCTGGCCTTCATATGTGAAATGGGAAAGCAATGCCCTCTTGCAGGGTTGCTGTGAGTACTAACTGAAATATTGCACATTAAGCCTGTAGCATGAACCCTAAGAAGCATTCAATAAATAGCAGCTGCCAGCCCATAGGGCACATTCCTTCCAGGTCATGGGCCTAAATTCTCATAGAAAGAGACAACACAGAAGATTTTGAAAATAGAAGAAACTGTAAAGATTTTTTTAAATTGTGAATTCTTCCTTTCACAGGAATAAAACTGAGAATATATATGGAAAAAAAAAGAGAATAGGCCCAGGTCCACAAGTTGCTGGTGCTAGAACTCAAAGGACTAGAAATCTGGTCTCTTGACTCTGACCAGCATGCCTTCTAGCATAGCACTCAGCTTATAAGAACCTACAGACCGCATGGGCCTTACTAAGTGGCAGGCAGAAAAACCATGAAAGTACCCATTCTAATATTTTCTCTGATCTGTGGATCTGAATATGAAACTTAAGAAAAGTTTTCAGCAGATATTGCCCCATCTAAAGTATATACCTATAAGATAAAAATGTGTGTGTGTGTGTGTGTGTGTGTGCATTGTGTTTGTGAAGAAAGAAAACAACCAGGAAGCTGAGGTGCAACTGTGTAAAATCTGCATGAACTCATAGTAAAGCCTGAGAATAGAAGTTTTTGTCACATACTTCACTGAGCATGTTACGAACACCTCTATTGTTACTTCAGAAAGTCCTGACCCTTTGTCTTGTTCCTTTCACATGCCAAGGCTCATTTGCATTTCGACTCCTTTCCTGCACTTTCAGATCCTTAAAACAGGATTTAGGACCACACGTCTTATTCCTTTCTTCTCTTTCTTCTCTTCCTTCCTCTTTCCTTCTCCACCTCCTCCCTGTATTCCTCTGCTCCTCCTCTCTGTTCCTACTCCCTGCTCACCTCCCTCCTTTTCCTTAGGCTTAATGAATTGAAAGTCTGGCCTCTGGGGAAATGCCTCACAGTCAGCAAATAAAGTGGTGATTCCTTGATGCTTTCGTTTTTGACAATTTTAAAATATTAGCTAGAATCATTCAACGAGTATTTACTGAGTCTCTACTATGTCCAGGCACAGCATACGTTATAGGGATCTATGAACGAATAAGATTGTTTCACCATTAACATTTAAAATCTAGATGGGAAAATTATCTACACTGTAGCCAAGGCTTTATTTTTATTTTTTTTTTTTTTTTACCAGTTAAGTTGTTATGATTTCTCATTCAAAGGCACTGTAAAGAGCTAAGGAATTTATATCCTTAAGGAGCTGTGGGTCTAAGAGAAAGAGATCCAATCACTTCCACCTGTGGGTCCAGCTTGTTAAAATCCCACAGAAAAAAAAAATCAACATAAGATCCGCATTCTACATGGGGAAATCATCCATAGCACCCTAAAAATGTCAATTTTTTTCTAATTATGAAAGTAGTAGATTTTTGAGAAAGCATTAATCCTGATTCAGCTGTGGAGAGAGTTCTGGACTATTTGAACCAGTTTTAGAATATTTATTTTATTTCTTCTGGTATAAAATGGAGATAATGAAGCAATCATGCTCCGTGTAACCCCTGAGATAGCTGTGAAGATCTAATCACTTCCTAAGTCTCCATCCCACCACATGACCGGGTAGAAGGGCCCCACCTGGGAGCCTGAGAAAACAGTAACCTTGGAGTCAAGGGCCCTGGAATAGAGACTCTGTCTCCCCTTGGGTGATGTTGACCGAACTCCCCTGGAACACAGCTCTGTCAACCATGATAATAACGCTAGAGTTAGCTTCATTGACAAAGCCAGTACCTAGTGCTCAGTGCCATGCTGGACAATATATTTGCATTGTCTTTTTTTAAGCCACATGGGGAACTCCTATTATTTATTGATATTATCTTCATTTAGTAGATGAAGGTCTTTGGTATTTGATAAACTTGAATAAATAACTTGCCCCAAATTAGTGGTAGAGGTGAGATTTAGCATGAAGAGATATAGGTTGACTCTTAAATATGAATTTTTATCATTAACAAGATCTTATGGTTATTCTGACACAAGATACATTCAGTAAATAAAAGTTAACTTGCACGTTCTCTTTATAAAAAACATATAAACATATTTTTTTCTTTCTTAAAAGTTTTTTAAAAAATATTCAAAATCAAAATCTTATTGCATTACCATAATAAGTATATACTCAAAGCTGTATAAAGGAGAAAATACTCTTCTTCCAATCCCTAACTCCTCTTTCCTCGCTCACCACCTTGAAGTACCCAGTGTTAACAGCCTGGTGTTTGTCTGTGTTTTTAACGTGTTGTATTCCTTACTAATCCAAGTCACCATTTACGAATTGTATTCCTTACTAATCCAAGTCACCATTTACGAACTCCTAAAAGTCATAACCTGTCAGGGAAGATTCCAGTTACAGTCCGTAAATGACCTGGGCATCAGCCAGGAAAGTAGGTAGTAAATCATTCATGAAAAACAAGAGATGGCCTACAAAACCAAGACCTCATTTGTCTGCACTGGAGGCTGCTAAGAATCATTCTTATACTTTCCAGCAGGAAATGTAATGTTGCCATTTCCAGATGGAGTGGCCTGGCTTGAGGGCAGTCTACAAGGATTGTATGGAGGAAGACCTTATGTCTGGAGCAATTTAGGGGCGTTCACACTGGCTTTCTTGAATTAAACTACACAAAGTTCCATAGAGCATTAGGTGACCATAATGACAACCATAAGACAAAATCCCTGTTGCCTTCTTATGCCCCAATTTCTGCCACCACTGTGGAATGACTCATTAGAATAACTATTTTCTATTTCTACTTCTTTCCCTGGCATCTTCCTGTCTTTTCTTAAGGTGTTAATATCAAGCTATATATTACTGTTTTTAAACCATGCAAATTGACTTCCCGGTAGAGGCCATGAACGACCATACTTTCTGGGAATAAATATTAGCATCACCAACCCTGAGAAATTGTCTTCAGTTGCAATCAATTTCCCACCATGGTGGTAAACTGCTCTCAAAGAGTTAATGGGCCCCATTCCTAATGGGGCAATCAGGGACTTGTTTGATCCCAGTTCTAATCACTTCCTAAGTCTCCATCCCATCACACAGGCAGAGATGAATACTTTGGGGCCTGAAGTTTGCTGTGGAGGGCAAGTGAGTCATAGACAAACTTCCTCTCTGAAAGGTTCATTGAGAGAGCCAATTAGCCAGGGAGGAGGTGCTGTTCTGCATTCCCTAATTACTCAGGGATGAGAGGGGTCAGATCAGAAGCCTGACCCCCACAAGTAACCACACAAAACGCCTCAATAGAGTTTTCCAGGCGGGAAAACTTAAAAGCCGGACTCACGTCTGCTTTAGCAGTTCTTTCTCAAGAACCCAACAAAGGTTGGAGCCTCAGACAATGGCTGGGGTCCTCCCATGGACCACCTCAGGGACAAAGAGGGAATGCAATTGCTAAGATCCAAGACGCCGAAGCTGCTGCCTATTCTGAATAAGGGTGGGGAAAGTGTGACAATTTCTAAAACATGATTTTTTCCCTTGGTCCAAAAAAGGAGCTTTTGATCTCCAGAAATGGAGTGAGATGAGGAGTACCATGAGTGAAAGCACAAAGATTTCCAAATAGAATCCAACATTAATTTATTCACTTTATTTTTTATTTATTTACTTTTTAATTTCTCTAAGGTGTTTGAGCCTGGGCCTTCAAACGTTAAAAGAAAATTACAATTCTCCAAAAATTGGAGTTCCCAAAAATGCACCTCTTCAACCTGGCTATACCCTCTTTTGGCAGCCAACTTGGTTTGAACATTTGACAACCAAAGGTAGTACGTTAGAAAAGGGCAATTGCAAATACACTCAACAACTCAGAAGCATCCTAAATCTCTAGGGTAAGGGGAAAATTGGGGGATAATTTAACCAAACCCTCTCATTCTTAAGAGATTGAAGTCTGAGACCAAAGATGTAAAACTACCTGTCCAATGTTAAAAGGCAAGTCAGTTACCGATAGGCCTTATGTTTTTGTGGAACACATACACACACACAAACACACAAGCTTAAATGCACATATCCAGATATTAGTTTCATGAGCCTGGAACTTATTTGGTTTTGGTTGTTTTCACTCAGTGGAGTTCTTAATTGAGGAAGCTTCCAGAGTTGAGGCTCAGGATTGGGAAAAGAGAATAACCTGTTTTGGGGAAAGGTTAGAAGCCTTTGAAGTGGATAATGAAAGTGAGGGGTCATTATCTTTCAGAGGTATCAAGTCAGGAACCTGGGGGTAAAGAGGGAGAGACAACTGACAATTTACAATCTCTGAGATAACAATGATGTATCTCTGAGAGAAGATGAAATAGGGACTGAGGCATTAGCGTGTATCAGAAAGATACCCGCAGCCGTGAAAACAGCCTTTGCCCCCACTCTTTGGTTGGTGAACGTTTCTTTACCTGTGTTTCAGTTTTCTCATCTGTAAAATAGACCAAGGATACTAGATGAGCTCTTAGGGTTCTCCTACCCTGACTGGTTTAACTTTTGGGACATCACAGTTCTACTCAATACTGACAGCTCAGGAAGCTAAATTTGGATAACTGTGAATAACTATGTATAACCTACCCATTCCCCCACATTCTCTATGAGAAGAGGCTCTTCTGATCCACAGAAATCTGGCCGCTTACATCCAAACTCCAAAACACTCCTTACCTGCTTCTACGGCCCACTTCTCTCAAGAGAAGTAAAGATTTGATTTATGAATGTTGTCCACATTCACCCGGCCCAGGATCCCAAAAGCACATAGTGGAGCCTGAAGTGTCACCTTAATGACCACAGATTCAAAACATACATCAGCATTCAATTCAGGGAGCAGATGGCATTGTATTTCTTCTTATTCTCCACCCCCTCCTCTATCTTAGCACAGCTTTTTATTTATTTATTTATTTATTTATTTATTATTGGAGGCAGCAGGTTACAATAATGATGATGTTGATAACTTTAATTATTACAATATTTAACATGCTTCTTTGCTGCCAAAGACTCTGTTCCTTTCTGGCAAAAACACCAAGAGATCATATCTTCCCCCCAACCCTGTCCCCCTCCCCTTTTTTTATAGATGAGGAAGTGGAAGCTCCACTAGATTAAGTAACTCAGGATTATCCTTTCAAATAAGTGGCAGAGACAGGAGTGTTAAACAGTTTAGATTCTAGATTTCAAAAAGCCTGTTGGAGCTGCTGGTTCTCTGCTACTTGTTATCTGAATTTGAGCAACCTATTTAAAATTTTGCAGTTTCATTTAATCTTCTCATTTGAAAAGGAGTTAATAATAGTTTCCTCTGAGGACTAACTAGCTAGACATGGGTAAAACAACTAGCATAAAGCTGGTGTTTGATCAATATTAGTTTTTCCTTTCTCTCTGTCCTTCATTCTCTAACATCTAATATTAAAATGATTGGTTTATGACATTTTTGAGCCTGGAATTCCATAATCAGAGTACTTTCTTGGTGTTGAATCCACACCCATGAAGCCTCATTCCCCCAAGCCTCTGCCTCTACAGACACTAAACTCAGACAATACACACTCTTTCCAGTCATTGAAAGGGATATGGCTTTGGAGTAATAGGGGGAAAATATATCATGAGTAATATTAACAAGAAACCTCTATAAAAATTGGCCCATAGCTTCTAAAATTCTTGTGGTTTATCATCTAAATGGAAACTTGGTCTCCCTATGGTAGATGGCAGCATTTTAAGACCCATCTTCTACAAGTCACTAAGGATTATTGATGGAAAAAATTATGAGACACCATTTCAGTCAAGGGTAGAGACACTTAAAGAAATGTACCCAAAGAACAACAAGAAACAATATAATATAACCAGGATGTCAAGGACCTCATAATTCCTATTTGTGAGTCGGGGATATGGAACTGAGAGAGGTTTCCAAGTATCTAATAATTCAGTACATTCTGAACTGAGTGGCAAGGTGGTGTGAATTGCCACCATGTGTCTGTGAACCTTTTATCTTTGCTGGTTTTTGAGAGAAATACACCCTGGCATGGAAAAGTAACAGATTAGAACTCTCTGTCAACATTGCTATTTATTTTTCTAACACCACTGGTTTGCTTTTTTTTTTTTAATTTTTTGAATGAATAGCTATAAAGTGAAAGGTTTACTGCTGTTTGAGAGTGAAGAAAAGTAATTTGCAGTTTGATTCTTGGTTATGAGATGCTTAGTGCCTATCTCCTTTGGAACCGAAGGTTTTGCATGCACACTCTGAAGTTAATGCCTAGAACTTCTGATCTGGAAGAGAAATGGGAGACTGCCCTACCCACTCTTGTCTGCCACAACTCCACCTTTTTGCAGATGGTTAAGTGAAGACACAAATGGATTAGCTGCAGAAGCAATATTAGAACACAGGTTTCTGACTCCTAGCCTGATGTCTTTTCTATATAATATTCTGCTGCCCACAAGACTAAGTAATTAGCTTAACATTCAAGAGTGTACAGCCAGTTCATAGCAAAACTGCTCTCACCACCTGTAGCTCATGAATTCAATCCACTAGCTCCCTAACTCATTCTCTCATGGGCAACTTGTTTTGTCTTATGCTATGTAAATAAGAGCAAGAGTACAGCCAGTTAACCACTATGGCCAACTTTTGTGGAGAAATTTAATGAGCACAACTCATGATATATTTTATTTGTCAATATTTTCAAATCATATTCCTATTGGTGACTAGAAATCATGTGAAAAAAGAAAGTTCATCCTGATTATAATCATCTCCTTTTCCTGCACTGCCATTGCTTTAGTTTGAGCTCAGTTTAGTGAATTCCTGGACTCCTTCAAGATTTTGTACCTCTGTCTGACATCATTTGTTCATTCATTCATTCATTCATTCATTCATTCATTCATTCATTCATTCATGTTATGGGTCCAAGTCCTCCCCTGTTCTCCATGGATTCCTGACAAATGGAGCACTCAAAAGGAATAATAATCAAATACGAAGAAAGTGTTTTTGTAATAAATAATGGCTCAACAAGTGATCCTTTGAAGTTCTGTGGGGACAGAGTTTAGCTCAGTACAAGAAAGAACCTTTCACTTTACAGCTATTCAAAATTGGAAGGCAGCGTTACTTTGTAAAGTAGAGGACTTCCAGTCAAATAGCAGCATCCAAGTGAGAGACTGGATAATCACTGCTTTAGTAGGGTAGGTGTGGGGTTGTTAGTGAGTAAGAGCTTACTCTGGTGTCACACAGAAGAGGCCTTAAACCTGCCACATCCCCACTTAGAAAGTTTGGATTATTTATCTAGGCTGTGGTCATATCACCCGGGAGAACACTGTTAGAAATGCTGAAATTTGGGCCCCATCTTGGAAATCCTGGCTCAAAATCTAGATTTTAGCAAGGACTGCAGGCCGTTCATATGCACTTCAGAGTTTGAGAAGCACTGAAATGGGCTTTCTAAACTTTGATTTGGTTATTTATTCATTAAAGAAGTGGTAATAATGCCTGCCTTGCACTTGTGCTTCAAGGGTAAATCAGATTGTGTTAGTAAAGATCTTAGCAGAGTGCCTAATAGTTAATACTAATAGATTGCAGGTACTAGTATTAACTTCTCAATAGATGAATTCAACATTGGGTTGGAAGTTGGACTGAATTACTTCTACAGTCTCTTTATTACTCTAAGATCATATCATTCTATATTTTTATTTCACATATTTTGACATTTTGGGGTCAAATCATTACTCCAACTCTCACACCAAAAATATAAATATATCTGGAGAAATCATGTTATGTTATGATGGGTCTGTTAGGCAGATGTTCTTCCTCTCCCCACACACCCATATTGTAAAGAGACTACATTGCACATGCTTGACAGCAGGCATTTCACTTCACTCATCCATAAATATGGCTTTGGTGGGGAGTAGGAGCATGTTGGAGCTACATTCCATTAATTTTACATAGTCTGGGAACTCAAGATGTCCTTTCTGGATGCCACTGAGAGATCCTACCCCATGTCTACAATCTATTTTTCTCTAGTTGAAATTTACATTTGTCAGGCCTAATGCGAAGTATTGTGTTCAGCACCATGTAAGAGAAAAATTTAAGAACAGCCATTTAAAGTAATCCAAAGCAGCATAAAATTGATGGCATCAATCCCCTGCTTAAAACCCATTAATGACTTTCTGTTGTTCTTAGACTGAAGTTCCAACATCTTAACAGGAACTACAAATCCCCGTATTATTTGTCCCATGCTTACCCTTCTAGTCTTAGCATATACCCCTTTTCCTCTTGTATCAGTTATGTATTGCTGTATAGAAAATTATCCCAAAATGGAAATACTAAAGTAATAAATATTTATTATCTCACATAGTTACTGTTGGTTAAGAATTCAGGAGCAGCTCAGCTAGGGGGTTCTGGCTCAGGGTGTCTCATGAGGTTGCAGTCAAAATGTCTTCTGGGGCTCCACTAATCTGAAGGCTTGACTGGGGCTGGAGGATCTACTTCCAATGTAGTTGACTCATACAACTGAGAAGTTAATGTTCATTGTTGGCAGAGGATCTCAGTTCTTCTTTGTGTGGTCCTCTGCATAAAACTACTTGAGTGTCTCCATGACATAGCAGCTGGCATCTCCCAAAGTGAATGATCCAAAAAGGGCATGGAACAAGCTATAATGTTCCTTTTGACCTAGCCTTGGAAGTCACAATTCATCATTTCCAAAATACCTTAGCAATTACACAGTTTCACCCTATTTAGTGCAGGAGGAAACTACAAAAGGTTATAAATAAATTCCAGGAGAACAAGAATCATTGAGGATCATCTTGGAAGGTAACTACTACACATCTCTGTGCTCTAAGTATTTCAGTTTATTAACTCATATTGAGTTCTCTGGAGCACCATTCTCTCTTTGGCCTGCCAGCCATTGCACTTAGTTTCCTCTGCAGGGATCATCACATTTAGCTTTTTAAGTTAGTACCTTTGTCCTTCATGGCGTATCCTAGATGCTTTTTTTCCTGAGGAGTGTTTCCTGAACCCCTTCCAAGGCCATTCAGGGACCCCTCCCGTAGGTACTCAGTATCACCCCAGCACTTTTCACAGTAGACTATAATTTTCTGGTTTTTTCTTTTTTTTCTTTTCTTTTCTTTTTTTTTTTTTTTTTTTTTTTTTTTGACAACTTTTTCTACTAGATTTTAACAGCATTAGGGCACCATTTGATATGGTTTGGCTGTGTCCCCACCCAAATCTCATCTTGTCTCACCTTGAATTCTAATAATCCCCATGTGTCAAGGGCTGGGTCAGGTGGAGATAATTGAATCATGGGGGTGGCTTCTCCCATACTGTTCTCATGGTAAGGAATGAGTCATGAGATCTGATGGTTTTACAAATGGGAGTTTTTTCCTACACAAGCTCTCTTGTCTGACGCCATGTAAGACTTGACTTTGCTCCTCCTTGCCTTCTGCCATGATTGTGAGGCCTCTCCAGTCAAGTGGTCAATTAAACCTCTTTCTTTTATAAATCACCCAGTGTCAGGTAAGACTGGGTAATTATTCGCAGTGTGAGAACAGACTAATATACCATTCTATTTCCCAGAAATGTGATCTGTATCTAAAACTTAGCAGATGCTAATAAGTACTAATTAAATGGAAGCATGAGTGGAAAATAGAGGTGATAAAAATTCAGTTTGTCCTTGAAAATAGATACAAATTGAATTAGAGGAGAGAAAAGAAAGGGGATGGAGTATGGGGATAGGGTGAGGATAATTTTGAGCAAAAGTGGAGGATGACTCTTCACTAGAGACTGATATTATCCAAGTCACTAAACATGAACACTCTAACACCTATCTCCAATCTTTCTCTTCAGTCTCATCCTCAGTTTTGGCAAGGTGGAGAGAGTGTACTAGTCTGTCTTCAATAACTAAGGTAACAGGTTTTACAGAAAGAGACAGGAATATAGAGGAAACAGAAGTGAGAAGTAAAGAATGAGAAAACAACAGAGGGAGAGCTGAACAGAAGTGTAGAAGAGTTGATACACAGTTGATGTATCTTGGTAACAAGGGTTTGAAGTATTAAAGTGAGTTCTCAAGGTTCTCCTAAAACTGAGGGTTCTGACATTCCTCATCTTGGGTATGGAAAAGATTCTAGTCATAGTTAGTGCATCTTGGATGTGCTTGAGACAATGATCTGAGCTGGTGTTTTCTGGATTCTGCTGTCACCTTGTCTTCTGACACTTTACTGTCTGTGTTTTCCCCAGGGGCAAGGGCCAGGATGCTGCACCACCTCTGTCACCCTGATACGGTTTTGCTGTGTCCCCACCCAAATCTCAACTTAAATTTTATCTCCCAGAATTCCCACATGTTGTGGGAAGCACCCAGGGGGAGGTAACTGAATCATGGGGGTCAGTCTTTCCCTGCTATTCTCATGATAGTGAATAAGTCTCACAAGATCTGATGGATTTATCAGGGGTTTCTGCTTTTGCTTCCTCCTCATTTTTCTCTTGCCACCACCATGTAAGAAGTGCCTTTCACCTCCCACTATGATTCTGAGGCCTCTCCAGCCATGTGGAACTGTAAGTCCAATTAAACCTCCTTTTGTACCCAGTTTTAGGTATGCCTTTATCAGCAGCATGAAAATGAACTAATACAGTAAATTGATACCAGCAGAGTAGGGTGTTGCTAAAAAGATATCCAAAAATGTGGAAGCAACTTTGGAACTGGGTAACAGGCAGAGGTTGGAACAGTATGGAGGGCTCAGAAGACAGGAACATGTGGGAATGTTTGGAACCTCCTAGAGACTTGTTAAATGGCTGTGACAAAAATGCTGACAGTGATATGAACAATAAGATCCAGGTTGAGGTAGTCTCTAATAGAGATGAGGAACTTGTTGGGAACTGGAGCAAAGGTGACTCTTGTTATGCTTTAGTAAAGAGACTGGCAGCCTTTTCCCCTGCTCTAGAGATTTGTGGAAATTTGAACTTGAGAGAGATGATTTAGGGTATCTAGTGGAAGAAATTTCTAAGCAAAAAAGCATTCAAGAGGTGACATGGGTGCTGTTAAAAGCATTCCATTTTAAAAGGGAAACGGTGCATAAAAGTTCAGGAAATTTGCAGCCTGATGATGCGGTAGAAAAGAAAAACATTTTCTTTCTTTCTTCTTTTAAGGAAAAATTCAAGCTGGCTCCAGAGATTTGCATAAGTAGCAAGGAACCTAATGTTAATCCCCAAGACCATGGGGAAAATGTATCTGGGTCATTTCAGAGACCTTTCAGCAGCCCCTCCCATCACAGGCCTGGAGGCCCAGGAGGAAAAGGGGTTTCGTGGGCCAGGCCCAGGGTCCCTGTGCTGTGTGCAGCCTAGGGATTTGGTGCCTTGTGCCCCAGCTGCTCCAGCTGTGACTGAAAAAGGCCAATGTAGAGCTCAGGTTGTGGCTTCTGAGGATGGAAGCCCCAAGTCTTGGCAAGTTCCACGTGGTGTTGAGCCTGCGGGTGCACAGAAGTCAAGGATTGAGGTTTGGGAACCTCTGCCTAGATTTCAGAAGATGTACAGAAATGCCTGGATGTCCAGGCAATAGTTTGCTGCAGGGGCGGGACCCTCATGGAGAACCTCTGCTAGGGCAATGCAGAAGACAAATGTGGGGTCAGAGCCCCCACACAGAATCCCTACTGGGGCACTGCCTAGTGGAGCTGTGAGAAAAGGGCCATCATCCTCCAGACCCCAGAATGTTATATCCACTGACATCTTGCACCATGCTGCTGGAAAAGCTGCAGACACTCAATACCAGCCCTTGAAAGCAGCCTGAAGGGAGCCTCTACCCTGCAAAGCCACAGGGGTAGAGCTTCCCAAGACCATGGGCATCCCTTTTTTGCATCAGCACGACCTGGATGTGAGACCTGGAGTCAAAGGAGATCATTTTGGAGCTTTATTTTTTTTAATTATTATTATTATTATTATTATACTTTAAGTTCTAGGGTACATGTGCATAACGTGCATGTTTGTTACATATGTATACTTGTGCCATGTTGCTGTGCTGCACCCATCAACTCGTCAGCACCCATCAACTCGTCATTTACATCAGGTATAACTCCCAATGCAATTCCTCCCCCCTTCCCCCTCCCCATGATAGGCCCCAGTGTGTGATGTTCCCCTTCCCGAGTCCAAGTGATCTCATTGTTCAGTTCCCACCTATGAGTGAGAACATGCGGTGTTTGGTTTTCTGTTCTTGTGATAGTTTGCTAAGAATGATGGTTTCCAGCTGCATCCATGTCCCTACAAAGGACACAAACTCATCCTTTTTTATGGCTGCATAGTATTCCATGGTGTATATGTGCCACATTTTCTTAATCCAGTCTGTCACTAATGGACATTTGGGTTGATTCCAAGTCTTTGCTATTGTGAATAGTGCCACAATAAACATACGTGTGCATGCGTCTTTATAGCAGCATGATTTATAGTCCTTTGGGTATATACCCAGTAATGGGATGGCTGGGTCATATGGTACATCTAGTTCTAGATCCTTGACAAAGAACTCAAACAAATTTACAAGAAAAAAACAAACAACCTCATCAAAAAGTGGGCAAAGGATATGAACAGACATTTCTCAAAAGAAGACATTCATACAGCCAACAGACACATAAAAAAATGCTCATCATCACTGGCCATCAGAGAAATGCAAATCAAAACCACAATGAGATACCATCTCACACCAGTTAGAATGGCAATCATTAAAAAGTCAGGAAACAACAGGTGCTGGAGAGGATGTGGAGAAATAGGAACACTTTTACACTGTTGGTGGGATTGTAAACTAGTTCAACCATTATGGAAAACAGTATGGCGATTCCTCAAGGATCTAGAACTAGATGTACCATTTTGGAGCTTTAAAATTTGACTGCCCAGCTGGATTTTGGTCACTGTAACCCCTTTGTTTTGGCCAATTTCTCCCATTTGGAATGGCTGTATTTACCGAATACCTGTACCCCCATTGTATCTAGAAAGTAACTAGCTTGTTTTTGATTTTACAGGCTCATAGGCAAATGAGACTTGCCTTGTCTCAGATGAGACTTTGAACTATGGATTTTTGGGTTAATGCTGAAATGAGTTAAGACTTTGGGGGACTGTTGGGAAGTTATGATTGGTTTTGAAATGTGAGGACATGAGGTTTGGAGAGGCCAGAGGAAGAATGATATGGTTTGGCTGTGTCACCTCCCAAATCTTAACTTGAATTGTATCTCCCAGAATTTCCATGTGTTATGGGAGGGAGGGACACAGGGGGAAGTAATTGAATAATGGGGGCCAGTCTTTCCCATGCTATTCTCATGATAGCGAATAAGTCTCAGATCTGATGCATTTATCAGGGGTTTTCGCTTTTGCTTCCTCCTAATTTTCCTCTTGATGCCACCATGTAAGAAGTGCCTTTCACCTCCTGCCATGATTCTGAGGCTTTCCCAGCCATGTGGAACTGTAAGTCCAATTAAACCTCCTTTAGTTCTCAGTTTGGGGTATGTCTTTATCACATTTGTTTTATTGAAAACAAACTAATACACACCCCCACTGTGATGTGGGTCCCAGCATCTCCAGTGCCCAGCTGAACACCATCAATCCATACATGCTCTACTGTTAGAGCAGACTCTAGAGATGTCACGTGACACAAACCGAAAATGTTGAAGAGTCAACTTACTTGGGAGAACCTTATGACCAATAAGTTAGAGTAGAAGGGAAAGAATAAGTGATAAATCGCTTTCTTTTCCCCTCTCGCAACCCTGAATAACTGTTGTTATATACATGGATTCTTTGTAAACTCTTTAGAGCCATCCTCTATAAGCTAGCCATCAGCTGGATGTTCTGTGAAGTTAGGGATAGAGCAGTAGTTCACTGTCTTGTATCTGCTTTCTCTGTTTCCCCATCTTACTTTCCTCTCCCCTCATCTTTTGAAGTGGCTGTACCAAGAGAGGATTAGTATGTAAGCATGGTCTTAGGTTTCTGAGTTTTCAAAAAAAAAATGTACTATTAAAAAATATAGATCAGAACACACCTGGCCAACATGGCGAAACTCCGTCTCTACTAAAAATACAAAAATTAGCCATGGGTGGTGGCACATGCCTGTAATCTCAGCTACTTGGGAGGCTGAGGCAGGAGAATTGCTTGAATCTGGGAGGCGGAGGTTGAAGTGAGCCAAGATCGTGCCCACTGCACTCCATCCTGGCAGACAGAGCAAGACTCTGTCTCAAAAAAAACAAACAAAAAAAAAATAGAGATGGAGTCTTGCTATGTTGCCCAGGCTGGTCTTGAAATCCTGAGCTCAACCAATCCTCCTGCCTTAGCCTCCCAAAGTGCTGGGATTATGAGTGTGAGGCACTGTGCCTGGCTGGCTTTCTGGTTTTTAGTGAATGAGACTTTTCAGTAACCCAACCAGTGCAGCTCTGTGAAAAAAAAAAAAAAAAATCCAAGGAAATAAAAGAAGAAGCTACAATCATTGTTAAGGAAGGACAGAGTGAAGGGGCAGACCCTGGAAGAGAGGCAAAGAGGGCACTGAGAATGAATATTATCCACACAAATGATCGTTGTCCACTGAAGTCCTTCTAGATTGTATGTCAGCATGGAAAAGAAAGGGCCACCTCCTGTCCAGTCCACAGAGCCTCTATAATGAACCACACTGATACTTGGTGCCCCTCAAGGCTCACATCACCCACAAAATTTAACCACAGAAACTGGGATATCCACCCTTGTTTTGTTGATAACTCACTGTATGACCTTGGAGTATGTCACTTTCCTGCTCTGTCCTTTTATTTTCTCCTTTGTAAAATGAAGAGATTGAGCTAAATTAGTAGTAAGATTTTCCTTATAACCTCAGTATTCTTTCCTGATATGTGTTATAGCCTCCAAATGCCCATATTTACTTCTGCATGATCTGCACAACCAATCTTTAGATGTATTTCAACTAACACTAAGACAGGGAGTAATTTCTTCTTCAGAGCCTAATGGCCTCTCAGTAGGATCAAAAGTAGAGCACTTCTTTCCATCCTTGATGAGAGGTCGTATGTAGAGACCTAATTTTACTCCTATTTACAATTTGACAGCAACACACTTCATAGGCAGGCACTAGGAGCTTGAGCTAGCAACTGATAAATTTAAACAAGTCCATCTACTCCACCATGGCCTGAACAAATGCATGGAGTCATCCTACTGCTCTTCCCTCCTTCCCTCCCTTCCTTCCTTCCTTCCTTCCTTCCTTCCTTCCTTCCTGCCTTCCTGCCTTCCTGCCTTCCTGCCTTCCTGCCTTCCTGCCCTCCTGCCTTCCTGCCTTCCTGCCCTCCTGCCCTCCTGCCCTCCTGCCCTCCTGCCTTCCTGCCTTCCTGCCTTCCTGCCTTCCTGCCCTCCTGCCTTCCTGCCTTCCTGCCTTCCTGCCTTCCTGCCCTCTTGCCTTCCTGCCTTCCTGCCTTCCTGCCTTTCTTCCTTGAAGGAGGAGAATATGAATGTAATGGAAATGAATGGACATTCACCACTGGTGCTGCAAAAATTGGTGAAATGAAAATATATTATTGGTTTCCTTGAAAATACAGTCAAATTTCCAGGCTCCTCAAAAGCTTATTGAGATGCTAACTACCTCTGAATCCAGAGTAAATGCAATTCATTTTTCTGGCTTTATAACCTAGGTTATCTGCAGAGCTGTTAGAACAACTGACAGAGTAACAAATGACCAAATTCACAGATCTGGATTCCAGTTCTACAGTTTTCTTACTGAGTAGCTTTAGGCAATATTATTTCACCCTCCAGCCTCAGTTTTCTTCTTAAGGAAATGGGAAACGTCTTTACAACAATCATTTGATGAGATTCATTGCATCTGTACCAACAGCACTGTTCTCATATGTGACCCTTGGCTCAGAGAAGCTCTTTAGAACTTAGGGTTTGCAAATATAATGAGAGGAAAGAAACTGGATAGGGAGTAGAAGAGATTACAAAAATGAAAACAAAAACCAAGAGGCACAAATATGAAAATATGGAGCAACTGGTACTTGCCAAGCATTTGCTAGGTACTTTCATAGATATTTTATTTGCTTAAAAAAGGGAGCCTAATGACTGAGACATTGCTGTCTTATTTTCTGTACAAACAGATTCCCCTCACTCTTCCCACCAAAAGAAAGCCTAAGTCATCTAGGTCAGATTCCTATGTACTGTTGTTTTTTTGTCTCAGTAGCTAGGTGCAAGAATCTTCTGGAATTTGCCTGGGGGTAATAACCATAACCCCCAACACCACTGTCACTCTAAAATTTTGTGAGGTTGCTTACTTTCTTCTGCATACTCATAACATTCTGATGAGAAGGAGGTGACTCAGCCATAGACTAAGAGGTGAATAAGCATCACCAGCCTCATTCAATTATGGGGCCAGAGGGAAAGGCAGTGTCTGCAAAAGTCAAAACAGATTTTTGAAACAGTTTCTCTTCCAGCCTCTGCAAAACCTGCTCATTCAATTCCTTTTCTGTTGATGACTTTGGCTTCTGAGACAGGGCCTTTCTCTGGTGGCCCAGAGCTCTGACAATCTCCCAAATGTCAGGGGCTTGGAGAGCTCTTTGGGGTAAGGTGTCCAAAAGGACAAGTCTCCCAAGCCTCAGAATCTTTGCTGAGCTCTGGAGTTTCCAAAGCTCCAGTCTCTTTCGGAGACACTGAGTTGCAAATGTGAATT
The DNA here is from genome assembly GCF_049350105.2 of Macaca mulatta. Classification (NCBI taxonomy): domain Eukaryota; kingdom Metazoa; phylum Chordata; class Mammalia; order Primates; family Cercopithecidae; genus Macaca; species Macaca mulatta. The sequence continues at coordinate 42,672,178 of NC_133420.1, forward strand.
GTTGGAACTCCTAATCCACAGCCTCTTGGGTGTTCTAAGAGCTTAGGCTCCTTCCTTTCAGGCTTGTAGTGATTAATTACAATCAGCCAGCCACATTTCATGGGACCCCACTCCTACAGCAGCCACAGTCAACTTAACTTAGCCATTTGAAGCAAAAAACCCAGTTCAGACTGAGTGTCCTTCACTAGCCTACTACAAAAGGAAGACTTGTGACAGGAAAAAGTATTCTCATCCCTTTCTCTCTTCAATTCAGGGTAGATGAGGAAGCATGTGTTAAGGCAGAAAACATGATGGACAGGGCCATTCTGGTCTAGATCGTAGTTGCAATCCTAGCCTCTACCTCTACTATCTATGTAATGCTGGTCAGCCGACTTCTCTAAGCTCTTGTAATCCTCATGGGGTTAGCAGAAGGGGGCCATGCTCTATCACATAATGGACAGGAGGCAACATACAGGATGAAGTATCCTTGGCTGCTTCTTTTCCAAGGTTGTATACAATGTCACATAATGTAGGCAACAGTTAGTTCATGACAGGGCTGTGTGTCTGACATTCCCACTGGAACTGGATACTTTCCCACACATGTACGTATTACTCATCTCTATATTGTTTGCTTTAACTATTCTCTCTGCCTGGAAATTCCTTCATCCAAACACAGACCTTCAATTCTTTCACCTGCAGTACCAATGCCACCAGGAATTATTCCTCATCTGTAATCCAAAAGCATCCTCTGCCTATCCCAGTTATGACACTCACCACTTACCATATCAGTTTATCATTATCTCTTTATCTCCCTGGCATAGAGGAAACGCTTAATTAATGCTTGTTTATTTAGATAAATGACTCATCTCAGGAATAGATCACATTCTTCATAATCATAAAAATAACAAACTTGAGTAACCCTCCAGCACTTACAAAGAATATATATATACATAGAATGGGGTTAATACTACAGCTTTAAGAGTATATATATAGATATATATGTGTATATATATATAGCATTCAAGAGATGCAGATACTGAGGTTCTTAGTTAAAGAATGGGAACACAAACATAGATATGTCTGGTTCTAAGTGTGGAGACCTTCTAAGACCTTCTAAGTGTGGAGACCTTCCTCAAGGGCTGTCCAGGAGCAATACTCAAGTGCAAGTGATTGTAGCAAATGGCCAGCATGGTTGTTCATGCCTGTAATACCAGCAATTTGGGAGCCTGAGGTGTGTGAATCGCTTGAGTCCAGGAGTTTGAAAGCAACCTGGCCAAACGAAATTCTGTCTCTATTAAAAAAAAAATAAACTTATGGCCAGGCACAGTGGCTCACTCCTGTAATCCCAGTGCTTTGGAAGGCCGAGGCAGGCAGATCATGAAGTCAGGAAATGGAGACCATCCTGGCTAACACGGTGAGATCCTGTCTCTACTAAAAATACAAAAAAATTAGCCAGGCGTAGTGGTGGGTGCCTGTAGTCTCAGCTACTCGGGAGGCTGAGGCAGGAGAATGGCGTGAACCCAGGAGGCAGAGCTTGCAGTGAGCTGAGATCGCACCACTGCACTCCAGCCTGGGCTACAGAGCGAGACTCTGTCCCCACCCCCCCCAAAAAAAATTACAAAAATTAGCCGGGCATGGTGGCACACACCTGTAGTCCCAGATACTCAGAAGACTGACAGGGGAGGACGGCCTGAGCCTGGGAGGTCAATGCTACAATGAGCAATAACGGAGCCACTGCACACCACCCTGGGCAACAGAGTCAGACCCTGCCTTAGAGAAAAAAATATAGAGAGATTTACTGAAGTCTACTATGCACTAGGCACTAAGCAAGGTGTTGGGGACAAAAATGAGTAAGATTTACTTCTGTATTCGTACAAAGTTCATGATTGAGTGAATAAAATTATAATTCATTCCCATACTTCCTAAATATCTATAATGTTCCAGGTATCAGGATGGAAGCTTACACTGTTGTGGGAGAATTAAGTCTTGGCATAACCCAAGGTGGGTCATATGAATTCTACATTTGCATCACAGTTGAATTTTATATAATGAACATATATTTATTTTTAATCAGAGAAAACAAGAACAAAAAAAGAATAAGATAGGAAACAGTGATTATTTTAATCTGTTTTTACATGTTTCTTTCCATTAATTTATCATCTTTAATCTACAAGCCAAAAGAGAAGTAAAGATAAAGTGACATAGGATTTCAAAAGAGGGAGAATGTACATCTATCTAAAGAATCAGTAAAATCCTTATTTTATTTGAGATTTATGATGGTAACTTTGAAAAGTCCTTGGCAGAGAAATTCTGAAAATGTTCTCTGGAAAGCCATAGTTCCAAGAGATATGAGCAGGTGTTTCCAGAGCAGAAAACAAAAGAGGGGAGGAGGGGAGGCAGAAGTGAAATGAAAGTAAACATGTTTTTTTGTGTTTGTGTTTTCTCTTCTGTATGTTTGTTTTGCTTTTCTGCAGAACATCTCAGAATCTTCAAAAAGCACATGTTTCTTGAGATAATGAATGAAACTTGGGAAGGGGAGACATATAGGGTTTCTCAAATGTATTATTCCAAAATCCAGCATTGAGATTAGTGTTCTCAAGAAAACATAGTGATAAATGATGCCTTTCTGGGCTCTTAATAGCTCTTTAGCTTGATCTATGGGACACTGAAATTGCTCAGATGAGGTAGACCAAGAATGAGAGAAAATGGGCATATCTGGAAGGTACTTTGGCAACACAGCTGTTAAGCAAAATCAGGTTAACTCCACCTGAAAATTGCCTACTTTTGAGACAGCCACCCACAACCCCTACTTAATATGAAAAAGAAAACAGTTTCATCTTGTTTGCAGCCAAGAAAACTTCCTCAAAGAGTTGATACATGAACTGGGATTTGAGAACCATCTTCTCAATTCCCACCAGGCTTCAACAATGGAAATACTGTGGCAATGTCTTCATTGACACCAGACTACCTTGAGGAAATATAGATCCCCCTCAGTTTTGAACCACAGAGAGCCATCTCAGACTGAAAATGTCAGGGGTTTGGAATCAGTTTCTCCATCCAGCAAATGGGGATAATAATGTGCCTTGTAGGGTAGATATGGGGATTAGGTGGGTTGATTCATAAAAAGAATCTAATAATGCTAAACATGTTATAGGCACTCAGTAACAAAGGACATTATTAGCTGGAACTTTCCCAAGAAGTTGAGCCTCCTTTACCATTTTGCAACATGGAGCACCATCTTCTGACCCAACAGAGCAATGTAATTTAAAGGACCCTGCTGAGAATGAAGGTCTAGCATTCATCTTCAGTAATTAATACATGCCCTAGGGGATGCTTGTGATTGGAAATGGGAGGGCAGAAGACTGTTTTTTACTTTTTGATTGAGTGCTTTTTTTTTTTTTTTTATCTCAAGCTATTCTGAATGTCATGGAGAGTTAATGAAGACATGTTGTACACCCACTGCAAACACAGTAAAAGAGAAAATACAACCAATTTTACCACTGTCTGAGTAGATTAAATCCTCAGTTATGCTAGAAGTTCAGGGAAGAAAATGAGAGTTGTGTTAGGAGATGGATGGGGATAACACTGGTTACAAAGTCAGAAAAAAACGAGGAAGGATCCTCTTCCATCTTTTAAATTTCTCCACTTTTCCTTCCTTCTTCAATTCATTCCTCTCTCCCTCAACAGTTAAGGGCAGAGAGTGGGCAAAAGGTGCCTGCATTGACTTTAGTATCAGATAATAAAATCAGCATAATTTAGTCTTAATACTATGTCCAGAGTTATGGTCTCTATATTTTTCTTACCACCATTTAGTGAAACTGCAGCAAATCATCTAAAACAGAAAAAAGCAATAACATTCCATCAGTAGCTTTTGCTTCTCAAAGACTGGCTTCAAATAACAGATGTGATGTTCTTCAGGTTAGCCGCCACTCACAACACTTGAGATATCCAACTGGGAACAATCTCCCTGAGTTGGAATAAACGAGATGATCTAATACCTGAAGATTTCCCAACTCCAGCCCATTTCTTACATATACGATACATTTGAGAAATGGCTGAATGCATTCTCCCCCAAAGATTGGGTAGGGCACTTCTTCTTTCATGAGACTGCAATTTAGAGGGGCCCCAAGGGGGTATCTGAGGAGGTTAAGAAAGTCTGCAAACTTATTTGAAATCTCTAGGGTACATTTTTCCTGCATAAATCTTAGCAATTATGACTCTATTTTGCTTAAAGAAAGAAGCAAAGAAAAAAAAAGTAAAACAAACCCCAGAACAATTCCTACAGTGTGTCTATAAAGTGAACTTTTCTTCTGAGAAACAATTGTTTCTATTTTTAGGGAATTTTTAGTTTCCCTTTGCTCTTCTAGAAGGGATCTGGTATATTTCAGACTAGAGTAGATTAAGCCGTTAAAAGTGATAGCTCTGCTTATATTCAAAGCAATCCCCAAACAGAGTACTACAGGTACATCAGACAGTGAAATTCTCCCCAGAAGAGGAAAGGGTTCATGGTTACATTCTACTTCTTTTGTGTACAGACTCAGGTGTCGGACAAAATAGAGTTCAAATCCTAGATGTTCCCATATTCAACTTCCTTAACCTCTGAGTCTTAGTTTCCTCTTTTGTCAAATGTCGATAATGATAATGATGACAATATTGATAAATAGACTCTTCCTGGTGTGAATATTCTGTTGTGTAATATTATTTTAAAGAGGATTATAATCATTTGTTGCATTTGTGTTGACATACAATATTCAATGTCTTAATACTCTAATTCTACTTGCCAACAAATGCATAGGATATCACCTTCCTGTCAGGTTTTCTGCAACATTATTGAAATGAACTCTGTCTCTTATCCTGAGATGGGTTTTAATACTCAATGAGAAGCAGATCCCATGAAAATTAACTCACAAATTTAAGATCTCAGAATCAGTAAGCTGTGGAGGAAGGATCAAATCCAGTTCTAGCTAAATCTAAACTTTTTTTTGCTTTTCTACTTTATGGTGCTGCCCTGAGCTGGGAGTGTACACATTGATTCATTCATTCATTCATTCATTCATTCTTTTATCCAATCATTCAACAAGTATTAAGCAATGTTTTGTTTTGATTTGCTTTGTAGGGGACATTTAAAATGTGAAAGCACTTTACAAAAGTAAAGTTCTACGTGAATATAAGTTGTTATAATGAAGGGCTGAAGCCTGTCTGTTGTCTCTGGTATTTTGAGTGAGAAACACAAGCAAAATTCATATCCTGTGATCTCTCATCCTATGACAAAACAAAATAAAACAAACTCTAAACTACAACCCATCCACTGCTAATACAATATATCTTTTACCTCCAGATTTATTGAGGTATAATTGACAAAAAACTTACCTATATTTAATGTGTACAATGTGATAATTTGATACACATAAATAATGTGAAATGATTACCATAATCAAATTAATTGATATGTGGCATATAACCTCATATAGGATTTTTATTTTTATTTTTGGTGTGATGGGAGTTCTTAAGATCTCACTCAGAAAATTTCAAGTATACAATACAGTATTGTTAACTATAGTCACCATGTGTGCCTTAGACCACCAGAACTTACTCATAACTGAAAGTTTGTCCCCTTTGACCAACATCTCCTTGTTTCCTCCACCCTCAGCCCCTGGCAACCACCATTCTACACTCTGCTTCTAAGTCTGGTTTTAATAGTCATTATTGAAAATAGTATAGAACTTCTTCAAAAACTTTAAAATAGGACTCCTATACAATTCAGAAATATCACTACTGAATGTATATCCAAAGGAAATAAAATCAGGATGTTGAAAAGATATCCACACTCCCATATTTATTACAGCATTGTTCATGATAGCCAAGATACAGAATTAGCATAATGAGCCTAAGTGTCCATTGATGCATTGATGAATGAATATATATATGTATATATAAAACATTATTCAGCCCTAAAAAAGAAATTAGCATACTATAATGTGCAAAAACATGGATGAGCCTGGAAGAAATAAAGTTAGACGAATAAACCAAATGCAGAAAGACAAACACTATGTGATAAGAGAATTCATCTTAAAACCATTGGCTCTTCAACAGATTAAAAATGTAGCCTCTTGAGCTAATGGTATCACAGAAAATGAGGCAACAAAGACAATTGTCAGGAAAGCCAAACAAACCTCTTCACATGCCCCCAAAATTTCCTACAGTCACCAGACTGACACAGAATCTTTCTTGGTAAGATCACATCTCCCAGCCATCTAAGGTAGGTTGATGGAAAAGCAGTGCTTACATACAGCCTCTAGATAGAGAATGGAGGAAATAAGTGAGAGTTTAAAAAGTACTCTTTTACCTGCACCAGGTAATTAAGGTCAACATCAACAGTGATAAGCCATATTGATCATATGTACCCATAATATGTCGTAAGAACGGACTCTCACTTCCCTGAAACACACAGCTCTAGTGTAATCATGAGAAAAACATCATAAATTCCAAATTTAAGCATGTTCTACCTGAGCAGTAGAACTGTCATCAAAACTGTCATCAGTTTTGATATACCTCATCAAAACTGTCAAGGTTATCAAAAACTCAGGAAACTCTGATAAATTTTCAGAGCCAAGAGGAGCCTGAGAAGACAGGATTAAAGGCAATATGGTAATTTTGATGGTATTCTAGAATAGAAAAGTAACATTAGATAAAAATTAAGGTAATCTGAATAAAGAATGAGCTTTAGATAATAATAGTATATCAATATTGGTTCATTAATTGCAACAAATGTGCCACACTTTGTGTAAGATTTAATTACAAAGGAAACAGTATGTGGTATACAGGAATTCTCTGTATTATCTTTCCAATTTTTTCTGTAATTCTAAAATGGTTCTAAAAAAACAGTTTACTTTTTTTTTTAAGGCACTGTTGTCATTCAATGGAAAAATGGAAGCCAAAAAAGAAGATTTGATTTAAGAATAACCAACCCTCTCATTATCCCGTTGGGCACTGTTATGCCTTGTCTCTGGAAACCGATATAATTTACTTCATTTTGATTTGTGTTCTGTCTTGTTCAGAAAGTGCTTCAGGTGACTTACAAGAAGATATAAAAATTAAAACTTGAGAAGCTATTACGGGGTGGGACTTGGGTGGGAAACAATTTGCCCTAGGGTGGATAGACAAGCTTTAGAATTAGATGGACTTGTGTGTATGCTCTCCTTCTTGGTAAAGCTACTTAACTTATTTGTAGCTCTATTTCCTCATCTGTAATGTGTATTTAATAAGTACTCAAGATGCCATACGCAATGTTATAAGTATCTTAACAGGCAAGTAATTAACACGTGCACCATATTTGTATACATTGGACATAGTGTCATTTCGGTGGTTTGACATCTCAGGGATATCCCAGAATCCCACCAAGGGATCCAAATTGGAGAATATGTTAGTTTAACCAAAAAAAGTGTCGGAAATATTTGGAGCCCCACCAAAATGTCTTCGTAAAAGAACAAATCTTTCTACGCACAAGAACTTCTTAAACTTTAATGTAAATTCCTTCATTTTATAGATCACAAAACTGAGGCCAAGAGGGAGGAAGCGATTTGCCCAAGATCACACAGGGAATTAGGAGAAGAATTAGATCTTAAATGCAAGCATCTCAACTGATACTTAGTCTTTTCTTTTGTATATATCAAGTTACATATTTTTTCTTCCAAATATACTTCCTGTATACTTTGTAAAATGAAGTAAGGATAAGACATGTGCAGTTTTCATATTTCAATGTTAGGGATTCAAGATTTCTTCAAGCATCTGATTGCTGATTGGCTAAGAAACACACGCCAGTATTTGTGGATATGTATTAATAAAAAAAAATTTCTTAGGGCATATACTTGCAATAAATTTGAAGTAATGAAGAAGCATTTGTTTCCTAGGTTTGTTTTGTTATTGTTTTATCCTAGCAACAATTAACATGATAGTTAAGAGAATAAACTTTGGAGCCAGACAGATAAGGATTAACTCCTGGCTCCTCCATTTACTAGCTATATGACCTTATTCACCTTAGTAAATATTGCTGAGCTTCACTTTTGTCATCTCTAAAATAGAGATTACTAAGATACAAAATTCATAAGGTTTATATGAAAATATAAAACTAAGTGCTATATATAAATTTCATAATAAAGAACTTGGTAAAAATAAACACTCATTGAAATATAGTTGTTGTTGCTGCCTCTATTGTCATCATTGTATTCTTTTCTTGGGAAATTAATATTTTGTGATTCCCAGGGAGGTACTCAGCCTAGCAATAAAGCAATATTGAGTCATTTTCTTTGGGCATCAGCAAACCTGGTATCATTTATGTCATACTTGCAACTTACTAATTATGTGATTGGATCAATGTATTTTTACTCTGGCCCCAAGTTGTACCATGTATCAGAGCTTTTTTTTATTGAATAAGGCAAAAACCCAGGCTCAAATAGTCTTAAACCAAATTGTAGAAATTACATGTTTAGGTAATTGAAACCTCCACAGGCAATTTCTTCTTTAGGCTCAGGTTAATTCGGGACTCAAAATATGTCAAAAAATCTGTTTGTTTGTTTTCCATTGCACAAATCTGTTCTCTTCCATGTTGGCTTCATTCCCAAGATCCACATGGTAGCAATATGGTTGACATCAGCTCCACAGTTAAAGGCCCAAAGTTTCCATTCTAAAGAGAAGAGAGCACTTTCCTTTCCTAAACAGATTCTATAAAAGCCTTAATCCAGATTCTGACTGGTAGACATTGACTCATGTGCCTAACTCTGAACCAATCACTGTGGGCAGGAGAATAGAACACAATGTTTAGATTAAGCTGTGGTCACATGCCATTCCTGGAGATGGGGGTAAGGTAGTTCTGTTCAAATAACTAATAGTAAAGGAATGGGCCCTGTATTCTTTTTTATATTACTTTATAACAAATTATTACAAACATAGCCACTTAAAACAACCCAATTTTATTATTTCACATTTTCTATAAGTTAGGAGTCCAAGAATGGCATAACTGTACTATTCATTCAGGTCTTAAATGGCTGAAGTCAAGGCATTAGCCAAGGCTGCCATCTCATCTGGGGCTCCTAGCACTCTTTCAAGCTCATGGGGTTGTTGGCTGAATTAAGTTTCTTGTTAATTCCAGAGGCCACCCTCATGTACTTGCCACATAGGCTATTCTCTCACAATACAATAGCTTGCTTTATTCTGAAGGTTGCCAGGAGAGTGTCTCTCTGACACTTCACCTTCTTTTAAAAGGCTCACCTTGGCCGTATGTGATGTCTCATGCCTGTAATCTCAGCACTTAGGGAGGCCAAGGCAGGCAGATCACTTGGGGCCAGGAGTTCAAGAACAGCCTGGCCAACATGGTGAAACCCCCTCTCTACTAAAAACACAAAAATTAGCTGGGCCTGGTGGTGCATGCCTGTAGTCCCACCTACTCGGGAAGCTGAAGCAGGAGAATCGCTTGAACTCAGGAGGCAGAGGTTGAAGTCAGTGGGCAGAGATCACACCACTGCACTCCAGCCTGGGTGACACAGTAAGACTCTAACTGAAAAAAAAAAAAAAAAGAAAAGAAAAAAGAAAGAAAGAAAAGAAAGAAGACAAAAGAAGGAAAAGAAAAGAAAAGAAAAGAAAAAAAAGAAAGGCTCATCTGATTAGGCCAGGCCTACCCAGGATAATCTCCCTGTAGCCTAAGTCAACTGATTAGTAGCGTAATTATAAGAGTGACATTTCATTGTATTCCTGTGGTTCTGTGTATGCTCAGGCAAAGAGGATCATACAAGGAATATATATTAGGGCACAGAAATCTTAGGGGCCATTTTAGAATTCTAGCTACCACAAACTCACAAAAGAAAACGGGAATCTGGTTAACAAGATGACATTGATTGTTGGGCAGCCAGAAAAATAAAATCCCCTACGTCCCTTCAGAAAAACAAAAGGGCTGGGATTGGCCCAGATTATCACTAATATCTCTTCCAATTCAAATCACGCTTAATTTTGTGAAACCAAATATAGAATCTTAAGTATTTCCCTTGTCGTTGAGGGAATTAGCAGCAACTGTGTATAAAAATCACTAGAAATAGAGGGCAACTTTTTCAAAAATATCACCCTCCTGAGTGTTGTCTCAGCAATTTTTGCAACCCTTCCCTTTTGGTGGGCATCTCTTGCCCACCTTGTTAATATTTTCTGACTGGCTGTTGACAGCGTTATTTTTTATAAGACTGGAAAGACACAGTCTAGTCTAGGACCCAAAGGAGTTGAAGGAGCCTTCCTTAAATATGGCCCTGACCCAGCAAGCGAGTCACCTTCCCTGAAGTCTTGGAGCTTGAGCTATGGTTTATCTCTGGCCCTTTGTTTTTGGCAATGAAAGGGGAGGATGTGGTCAGACTCATAAAGGCATTACTCAGAGCCAGTTTGGTTCCGAGGCAAGAAATCTGGCAAGATCTATTCCTACATGGCTCCGTCCCTGTCTCCAAAATCTTCCCAGAGGACTGCCTTCAGGACCTTGGCCTCAATTAGGAGCTGACCACCAGCAGAATTTGAACTCAGATCTCCCAGTACTGGCCTTCTCTCATGGGTAATTGCAAGAGAATACATGACAAACTAAACAACTTCTTCTTTGGTAACAAAGCTCCCTACAGTGTTTCACATTCCCTGGGCTGAAATTTCATAAATAATTGAGCATTTACTATGAGTTAAAGCATGCATCTACATTCGCTATATCCTGGCTCACTCTCTCTCTCTCTCTCTCTCTCTCTCTCTCTCTCTCTCTCTCTCTCTGTGTGTGTGTGTGTGTGTGTGTGTGTGTGTGTGTGTATAAACATATATATTGAAAGACCAGAGAAGCACTTGCCCTTGAAGAATTCATGATCTACTGGTGGAGATTCAGAAATGTGTTTGAACGGTTTCAGCAAAATTTGAAATGTTGTAATGGGGGAAAACAAGGCACAGCATGTAATGTAAACCAAGACAACAAGATTCAAAGAGGGCTTCCTGTAGAAGGTAGTGCATGAGTTGATTTGAGCTTCAAGAAATGAATGGATGTTAGCTAGGTGAAAGTCAGAAAGGTATTTGGAAATGAACAAACAGCATAAAAAAATGTCAGACGTGTAAAACAGCAAAGTTCGTGCAGAGAAAAATACAAGCAAATTGATAGTGCTGGGATGTAAACTTGGTTATGATCTGAAAAGGGTGAAAAAGTGGAGCTTTATAAAAAAAAGATGAGTATGGAGAGGTCAGCATAAACAAGGTCATAGAGAGTCTTACATGCTACATTGAAGAGCTTAGTGTTTTTCCTGTGGACAACATGGTGTCCCTGAAAGGTTTTGAGCTGAGGAGAGACAGGATTTGTTTGTTGTTAATTCCTCTATCTGTAGTGTACAGAACAGATCTAAGGCTACAAGGCTGGAGATACAGAGGTCAGCTCTTGGCTGTTGGTTCAGGTAAGAAATGGTGAGAGTCTGAAATCTAGCAATGACACTGGGAGGAAAGAAACAGTCTTAGAAGATTTGGGGAATAATATCTGTAAGATTAGTTGTAGATTAGCTGTGGTGTCTAACGAAAGGAATAGTATCAAGAACAATGCCTAAGATGACCTCCTCAAGTCTTTTTCTCTCTTTCTTTTGTTCTTTCTGTCTGTCTGTCTTTCTTTTGCCCTTCCTTTCCTTTCCTTTCTTTTCCTTTTCTTTCCTTTCCTTTCCTTCTCTTTCTTTCCTTCCTTCCCTCTTTCCTTCCTTTCTTCCTTCATTCCTTTTTTCTTTGTCTTTCCCTCTTCTTCTTCATGAATCAGTTTGAAGTTCAACCAACATTTATTAAGAATTTATTATGTTGCAATCATGCTCTAAACACTTTACAAAATCACATTTTGCTTCCCAAGAAACAGTTCTATGATAAAAGAGATAAAGTAGTGAAATATTGGAGAGAGAATCAGCTTGCTTAAGGTCAGCTAGTAGCAGAGATAGGAATAAATAGCATTTGTTTTAGAGAATACATGGAGTTTGCTTGAGTCCTAGACCACTGGAATGAGAATTTTATAAACTCAAAATGCATATTTGCAGTTATTCTAAAGAGAAGCATAGTGGGATAAAGACTACAGCTTTATAATGATTGCCATTATTGTGCCACCAATCCAGTGGTAGGTTTAGAGATTTCAAACCAGTGATTTTCAAGCTTGCCTATACATTGGAGTTACCTAGGTACCTTAAGAAACTTTAAAAAGACACTGATGCTGATCCCCCTTCTTAGAAACTCTGATTAAATTGTTTTGATGTACAACCTGGGCATCAGTATATTTAAAATTTCCAGGTGATTATAATGTATAGCCAAGACTGAGCATCACAGAGCTAGCCTCAGAACAAGCAGAAAATGATCTTCTCTGCTGACCTCTGCACCTGGTTCTCTCTCCTTTCTCCTGCCTTAAATAGTGTGACTCTGCACGAACACAAAAGCATTCTTCCCAGCATGGCCCTCCCCTCTGCTCCAGCGTCCCCACTGCTGGTGGTCCCATGCTCTTGGCACAGATGGATCTGCTACCTAATTGCCTGCTTATTTGTTAAGTGGTTGTCCTCAGCAGATGTTCCCATGTGGGGATTTGGAGGCCAGCATCTGTGTACAAACAGCCGATTGCATCACTGTCCTGCTTTTGATCTAGGCCTAATGGGGCACCGCCCAGGCCACAGATGACCTTCCAAAACTAACCTGATGATAAGCTTTTTCATTCCCCATTTTCATCCCCAACTTGTTCTTTTAATCATCCTTCATGATCTTAGAGGCTCTGCGTGTGTCTTCTTGGATTACTTTCTTCCTTTGCTTTTTAAATTATTATCACTGTTGTTGTTGTTGATCTTTCTCTTAGAATAACAGAGCATGATGGCAGTCTCAATATCTTCATGGTATAAATGTGCTAACTGGGACACAGAAAGAAAAAGTCACTTCGTCAGGATTAGGATACAGTCATTTAGGGGAAGAACTGAGTTTTAGTTCTTCCATCTCATATCTCCATTGCCATATACCACCTTACCTAGCCTCACCAAATGGCCTATGGGTTTGATGGCTGATTCTGAAACCTCCTAACTGTGAGGCTTTGACAAGTTACTTCACCAGAACTAGCAAGATAATAATATTCTATGTCTGCCAGCATCATCGTGAAGTTTAAAAATACTGTGTATGAAGCGCATAGCACCGGGTTAAAAGAGTTGTTCAAAAGGTATGCAAAAATGCTGGACAAGTGATAACGACGTCCAGCATGATGATGAAGTGCCCAGGTATATGAGTTGGATATTCCCATTTGAATCCCCATTATCCCTGAGTAGCAGAGCTCCTTTGGTCAAGTTACTTCACCTCTTTGAGTCTCCATTTTCTCTTTTTAAAAATGAAAATAAAAGTAATATTAATCTTCCCTCGTTGTAACAATATTGAGCACTTATTACACAACTTGACACATATTGAACCTTAAGATCATAAGAAATATTAGGGATGAAAGTGAGAAAGAAGAAAAAGAAGAGAAAAAAACATAAGATGACAATGCTTTCTATCATGTAGAAACAGCACTGCATGAGGAGTCAGGACACCTGATTCTTAGTATGATACCAGCTCCGAAAGTAATTTTCTGTGTGATCTCTGATAAATTCCTTTCTATCTCTGTGCTTCAGAGGTCTTATCAGGAGGACTGGATGGTCTTTGTGCCTTCTTCCATACTGTGATCTCTATCTCAACAAAGCTCTCTTATTCCTCAATTCTCTCATCAGCCAAGGAATGTGACATGCCAGGGTCCTTCTGGCTTCATAAAATAGGGTCCTTCTGTTTTCATAAAATCATTTGTCTTCCCTATCTCCTTCCCCGTCTTCCTAGCCTTTGTGGTATGACCTCCTTCTCACTGCCTTTTGTATGTACATAAGGAGACAGTCTCACCCTCTCCTACAACCTTTGCCTTAAATGTGGGGAGAAGAACCCAAGAACCCAGCCTTGGAGAAGAACTACCAAGTGCTTTTTTTTTATTATTATACTTTAAGTTCTAGGGTACATGTGCAGAATGTGCAGGTTTGTTACATATGTATACATGTGTGGGAATTGAACAATGAGAACACTTGGACACAGGAAGGGGAACATCACACACCAAGTGCTTTTAGAGATTAAGCCATGGTCTCCTTCTGAGAAGACAGTGACTGTCAAGTGGAAAAACTGACAACAGCTTTAGCTCCAGTCATGCAAATTGTATTACTGCGAAGACATATATTTAGCATCTATGACATCAGCTTGATTTACCTTGATTAATGGAGCAATTTGCTGTGCATTTTTCCAAATGCTGTAATCAATTAGGGCTCAAAATAGATTAGAAAACCTCTATGACGTGGACACAGTCCAAAAAGGCTAATGCATCATAAAATATATGTATATATCCTTTCCAACGATGCAGTGGATGAAGATTTGTGTCTTGGACTAACTCAGAGGGGTTCAGGTTTATACAGCTAGTCATCAGGCACTTTTGATTTCAGGTATTGTTAAAGGCAAGTCAGGGGAAAAGGCGCTTTGTAAATGCTACTCTATCTTGATCTAGCTTCTCAACATCTCTCCGTGTATATTCTTTTCCCCACTCCAGTCCATTCTCACAGTGATGTTTACAAAACACTCAGCTGGTTATAGCCCCCTTGTAACAACAGAATAGGCCCTAATCTCTTAGATTGACATTGACAGCCCTTTGAAATTGGCACCAGAGTATTATTTCAAATCAACTTCATCTCCTCCTATGTCCCACACATTCCCCATATTTTATCTTTCTATATTTCTCAAAGTTCCCCCCAAATATATCACGTACTTCCTTACAACCCTGTATTTGACCCTACCTTCTCCCTGCCTTGACTAATAAAAAGAAATCATATTTATGGAGTATTTTTTATAGACCAGGCACTGTGCTAAATGTTCATCATATATTATCGCCCTTAATTCTCTTAACCACCCCATAATCCGTGAAAGTTAAAATACTTGATCTAAGTTGTATATAAGTAAGTGACAACATTAAGATCAAACCCTGGTCGATCTAATCCCGAAGCCCTTGGTCTTTCTTCCTCTCCTTCTGTATAATTCCTTTATCTTTTCTTCTCAATCCTTCTCCACATTTCACACTCTCACTGTGCGCTTCTTTCCAGGAGGAAAGATATTTTTCAGACTTGGTGACAGTTAGATGCTAGAAGCTGACTGTGTGGCCCATTAAGAAATGAAATTACTCTGTGCCCAATTTACACATTCTACAACGACTTAACATGCTGCTGCTCTAGGTAAAGTACCCTCCCAGGCACTAAATACGGTGCAGAGGGATGGAGTGTGGTTTAAGGATTGTACATAACAAAGCACTGCTTGACAAAGAGACTCAAGTGACTTGGGATTAAATTCTAGATATTCTGTTAACCATGTGTATAATTTTGAGCCTCTCAGAATCTATACTTCATTGTCATTAAGTAGAGATAATATTTTATATTATGCATTAATCAAATTGATATGAAGATATAAAAGTGTTTCATCAAGTGCTTCACACAAGGTGTTGATTTTCCTACCTGGCACCTGGCCTGAAGGAACTTATGATTCTAGGAGCTTTTGCTTTAAATTGTATGTAAAACTATAGACTACAAAGCAGTGTGAATTCCTGTTAATTTTGGATAAGAATTAGAGAGCTGACTGTACAACCATTGAAATTGCTGCCATGAGTTCTTCATGACTTCTCCAGGACGTCATAAAACCTGGGCCATAACTGGCCCTGAAAACCTGAGCCATAACTTGTCCTCAAAATATACCCATCAAATGAATGAATATTGCTGTCACTGCAGGAGAACCAGACTATGAAGTCAGAGACATGGCTATGGTTCCAGATCTACTCCTCACTGACACTAGTAAGTAAATTCATTTTCTTGCAGACTTGGTTCTTTATCTTTAAAAAGAGTATGTTAAACCCCTGACTTCATAAAGTTGTTATGTAGAGCAAATAAAACTCCACATGGAAGTAACTTGTAAACTATAAAGAGATGTGTATGTACAAGAAGATGAAGAGAATTGACTTGTATTATTAAAGGAATGCATAGGCATATAAGTGCTGTGCTTGAGGTGCTCAGAAGATCCCCATCCAAAAGTCTATAATTCAAAGTCTAGTGAGTGGTTTATTTCATTTTTACAAATGACCATTCATCATCTTGACCTGACACTTAGCAAATGAACCACAATATCCTCCAATCCACTGCTTAGCATATTCTTGGCAGAAAGGACATTAGAGACCAATGGATCCTCTACTTTCTTTTCCCCGGTACACACCATTGTACTGTTGAGGAACCTGACCCTCAGAGGGCAGGGACTGTGTCTTCCCCTTTCTTCAGCACTTAGCACAGTGCCTCACGTATTACATATTAATTAACTCTTCAACAAGTGAATAAATAAACAAATTAAATGACTTGTTGAAGCTATCCTCAGTGCCTAGCACAGGGCCTGACCTACTATGTTTAGTTTTTTTGTGTGTGTTTTTGTTTTGTTTTTAATGAAATGAATGAATGGATAAATGCTCATCCAGCAAGTTGGTAGCAGCTATGGGACCCAGACCCCTTCCTTGGCAATTTGTATCCCAACATATCACAAATTGGTATTCATCCTGGTTTGCATTTCCTGCTAATTGACTTCGGTTTGAGCATTTGTCTCTACATATGTGCCTCTAACTCTGTAGAAGAAACAAGAGAGGCCGGGCGCGGTGGCTCAAGCCTGTAATCCCAGCACTTTGGGAGGCCGAGACGGGCGGATCATGAGGTCAGGAGTTCGAGACCATCCTGGCTAACACGGTGAAACCCCGTCTCTACTAAAAAATACAAAAAAAACTAGCCGGGTGAGGTGGCGGGCGCCTGTAGTCCCGGCTATTCGGGAGGCTGAGGCAGGAGAATGGCGTAAAAACCCGGGAGGCAGAGCTTGCAGTGAGCTGAGATCCGGCCACTGCACTCCAGCCTGGGCAACACAGCGAGACTCCGTCTCAAAAAAAAAAAAAAAAAAAAAAAAAGAAACAAGAGAGTTTGTCACTATGTCTCTGGGAATATATAGCTTAGGGTTTGTCACCCAGTAGGTAATCAACAAATGTGTCTTGATTATATGAACCTGGGCAAATTAAAGAGGTTATTTGGAGTGTGACTTCTGAGGAAGAGACCTGGTAGGAAGTACTTTGTGTGGTCTGATAATGTATTTATTTACAAGACTAATGTTTATCTAAGCTCCAGAAGATTTCTGGCTTCATTTTGGTATCTGTGTGCATTTGTGTTATTTTCCATCCTTCTGGGGAAAATAGCCCCATCCTTCTGGGGTCCAGCTGGGCTACAAAGTAATAAACAGACATAAAAATTGGCTCACTCCATGACAAGAAGTGGGAGCAACCCAAACCCTTTAAGAAATTCTTCTCTCAGTAGTGAACACACCAGCATCCAGCTAGTTCAAGCAGGGTTCAAGTAAGCACTCTAACTTTGTGAAAACTATTTATGACCAGCACAATAAAACTTCTCTACCCACTCAGTTGCTGGGCATTTGAGACATAGTTGTTTTTCTTTCAGTCTGTTCTTTGACAGCAATCAACAACATTGAGTTACTTTGACAATTTTGACAACTAATTCAGGGTATGAGCAAGCCTCTCCTTTTGTTTCCTTAATATATCCCTTTGCAATTTAAGAATTCTACAGTGTCTGATACAAATCAGTGGTCTTACTTCCTTCTGAATGGCTGAACCAACTTTAAAACTACTGTCTAAAATATCTTACTGGATATTCTGAAGAGGCCAAATCACTTTCAAAGGTTCATCACATCTCTTTGCTTATGACATTTACTTCACAAAGAATCCCACAAACTCCAAAAAAATTACTATAGTATGTATTTGACAGATGACTCATTTGCCAATCTGTTTATTTCATATATATTGAATTAATAAACTTGTCCCAAAAGATAAAGAGGTAAAAGCCATGGCGTGTGTCCTAAAGGACACCATGTCCAGGCATGAAAAATGAAGCATGAGTATCAATTTCTATGGCACCAGACAGTGCTCACCAACACAGACGAGAGACACACAGTGCCCCAGAAACTCAGAGAGAAGAGTGGCCACTTCTGGAGCTAGACAAGAGGAGGAAGATGGAATTTAGAAGGCTTCATGGGACAGGTAATCCTTGCACTGGGCCAGAACTGTGTATGCAATACTAATCTGTTATTAGTGAGGGAAAGAGGTGGGAAGCATGGTTTTTACCAGTTCACTGTGTCCTCTTACTCCACTGAAGTCCTATGGTCCTAAGCATCTGCCCACTCAGGGTTATTCTTGAAAAAACAACAGTAACCAAATTTGCTGTGTGCCAGATATCATTTGAAGTGCTTCACACTTGCTAGCTCCTCACCACAAAAGTAAATGAAGTAGGTTGTCTCCATTCTTGTAGGTGTGGAAAATATATTTTAGTTTAAATACAAGTGATGGGCACTTGACCAACATCACAGAGCTAGTCAGTAGAGCAGCGGGGCTCCAATTCAGTTCTCTCCTACTCTTTAACCTACCTTTTTTTAATTTTTTTTTATTTTTATTATTATTATTATACTTTAAGTTCTAGGGTACATGTGCATAACGTGCAGGTTTGTTACATATGTATACTTGTGCCATGTTGCTGTGCTGCACCCATCAACTCGTCAGCACCCATCAACTCGTCATTTACATCAGGTATAACTCCCAATGCAATCCCTCCCCCCTTCCCCCTCCCCATGATAGGCCCCAGTGTGTGATGTTCCCCTTCCCAAGCCCAAGTGATCTCATTGTTCAGTTCCCACCTATGAGTGAGATCATGCGGTGTTTGGTTTTCTGTTCTTGTGATAGTTTGCTGAGAAAGATGGTTTCCAGCTGCATCCATGTCCCTACAAAGGACACAAACTCATCCTTTTTTATGGCTGCATAGTATTCTATGGTGTATATGTGCCACATTTTCTTAATCCAGTCTGTCGCTGATGGACATTTGGGTTGATTCCAAGTCTTTGCTATTATGAATAGTGCCGCAATAAACATACGTGTGCATGTGTCTTTATAGCAGCATGATTTATAATCCTTTGGGTATATACCCAGTAATGGGATGGCTGGGTCATATGGTACATCTAGTTCTAGATCCTTGAGGAATCGCCATACTGTTTTCCACAATGGTTGAACTAGTTTACAGTCCCACCAACAGTGTAAAAGTGTTCCTATTTCTCCACATCCTCTCCAGCACCTGTTGTTTCCTGACTTTTTAATGATTGCCATTCTAACTGGTGTGAGATGGTATCTCATTGTGGTTTTGATTTGCATTTCTCTGATGGCCAGTGATGATGAGCATTTTTTCATGTGTCTGTTGGCTGTATGAATGTCCTCTTTTGAGAAATGTCTGTTCATATCCTTTGCCCACTTTTTGATGGGGCTGTTTGTTTTTTTCTTGTAAATTTGTTTGAGTTCTTTGTAGGTTCTGGATATTAGCCCTTTGTCAGATGAGTAGATTGCAAAAATTTTCTCCCATTCTGTAGGTTGCCTGTTCACTCTGATGGTAGTTTCTTTTGCTGTGCAGAAGCTCTTTAGTTTAATGAGATCCCATTTGTCAATTTTGGCTTTTGCTGCTGTTGCTTTTGGTGTTTTAGACATGAAGTCTTTGCCCATGCCTATGTCCTGAATGGGCAAAAACTGGAAAAATTCCCTTTGAAAACTGGCACAAGACAGGGATGCCCTCTCTCACCACTCCTATTCAACATAGTGTTGGAAGTTCTGGCTAGGGCAATCAGGCAAGAGAAAGAAATCAAGGGTATTCAGTTAGGAAAAGAAGAAGTCCAATTGTCCCTCTTTGCAGATGACATGATTGTATATTTAGAAAACCCCATTGTCTCAGCCCAAAATCTCCTTAAGCTGATAAGCAACTTCAGCAAAGTCTCAGGATACAAAATTAATGTGCAAAAATCACAAGCATTCTTATACACCAGTAACAGACAAACAGAGAGCCAAATCAGGAATGAACTTCCATTCACAATTGCTTCAAAGAGAATAAAATACCTAGGAATCCAACTGACAAGGGATGTAAAGGACCTCTTCAAGGAGAACTACAAACCACTGCTCAGTGAAATAAAAGAGGACATAAACAAATGGAAGAACATACCATGCTCATGGATAGGAAGAATCAATATCGTGAAAATGGCCATACTGCCCAAGGTTATTTATAGATTCAATGCCATCCCCATCAAGCTACCAATGACTTTCTTCACAGAATTGGAAAAAACTGCTTTAAAGTTCATATGGAACCAAAAAAGAGCCCGCATCTCCAAGACAATCCTAAGTCAAAAGAACAAAGCTGGAGGCATCACGCTACCTGACTTCAAACTATTCTACAAGGCTACAGTAACCAAAACAGCATGGTACTGGTACCAAAACAGAGATATAGACCAATGGAACAGAACAGAGTCCTCAGAAATAATACCACACATCTACAGCCGTCTGATCTTTGACAAACCTGAGAGAAACAAGAAATGGGGAAAGGATTCCCTATTTAATAAATGATGCTGGGAAAATTGACTAGCCATAAGTAGAAAGCTGAAACTGGATCCTTTCCTTACTCCTTATATGAAAATTAATTCAAGATGGATTGGAGACTTAAATGTTAGACCTAATACCATAAAAACCCTAGAGGATAACCTACCTTTTTAAACGACACGCTAACTACCTTCTTGGTCAGATGGTTTAATTGCTCCATGGGGGGATATGAGTGTTGGTAGGAGCACCTAGGGAGATGTCCCTTTGGAATTTACTCCCCCAGGGCTCCATAATTGCGCTTGTATGAAACAGAACTCCCAGTGCCTACCATCTGAGCTCATGATCAAAGGAGATTGCAGAAACTCACAAATGTCAAGTGCCCATTTATCCCAGATTGTACTGTGGTGCTTTAATCTACTCTGTCTGTTTACCCTCACAAGAAGCCTGTGGACAATGGATTATTTTCTTCGTGTTGTAGATGAGAAATCTGTCTTATGTAGTTTCAGAAGTTGCTTGATTTCCCACAGCCAGTTTCTACCAAGGCAGCGTTTATAAGTACGATATTTACCTCCAAACCCATCTTATTTTAACTTTCTCCCTCTGTAGATTGCACACTACCCTGTAGCACCTGGCTTAATTATCACAGTGAAAAAGGAAAATTTAAAAAATATAGAAAGGATTAGGAAAAGAAGATATAAAATGAGAAGGAGGAGGATGAGGGAAGGAGAAGGGAAAAAAGTAGTCAGAATGTACTTACATGCTTCAAAGGAGCCCCAGTATTGAGTAATATTCACTAAGGTAGGACATTGACATAAATATTCAGGGGACATTTTCCGACCTGGATTTTGAATAAAAGAAAGACCAGAACATAAGAGGGAGTAGGGTTTTAGTGTTTTGAGATGCCAGATTGGACACAGGAGGAAAATCTGCAAGACTATCCTAGAGTAGCAATGGTGTTGGTTTTTTACATAGCAATTTTCTGAAACATCTTCCACAGGACTATATGGCTCTCTTAACTTGAAAGTCCATTTTATTTGTTTATTAAATTAACTGATAGACAAAATGTTCAGTCTTTTACTATCAGAAATTTATGAGTCAAATAACGATTGCCCTCACCTCATGTTATGTTTTCATTGTATTTGTTCCATGTCTTCTGAGCTCTGGCTTCCTTGAAAAGAGGTTTGCATCTTGGCAAGATCCGTTAAATCTCTCTACTTTACTGATAGCAAGCAGCCCAGAAACAAAACAAAAGCATTGAATCTATATTTCCCTGCCCCCTTTCTTTCTTCCTTTTCCTCTCTTCTCTAACCCCTCCCCTAGAGAATGCCAGAGAAATAAAAATAAAGTCGTAATTAAGAAAAGAACTAAGAATAAATTCCATGCATTTAACCCAAGTTCCATCTCTGAACCCAGGAGGATTGGTGCATAGCTGTGGTTGTGCTAGAGGAAGCGTGCAGGGAACTCATGCTGTGCTTTCAACACAAATACAGCTCATAAGGAATAGTTTATCACTTAAACCATCTCTTTAATTCTGCAGAGTAGAGGGAAGACCTCAAAAAAGGCTCAGATACAACCACCACGGCCACCAGGGTCTTTCAGTTCTGGAATCCCTCTGGCACAAATAGCTCAGAGCAATTCACAAACATTTATTTACGAAACCCCATGACCCCTCCCCCAAGTGAATACTTTAATATCCCATTCTGCAGAGGGCAAAACGGTAACATGGAGAAGTTCAAGGCTCTTGGCTGTCTGCCATGCAGAGAAAATGAAGTCGTGGCTGGATTCTGAAAGAAAAGCATCGCCAGGTGCACAGTGGATTATTCAAGAAATGTGGTGAAAAGAGCACAGGGCTGTAAGTCAGATCTGGGCTCTCATCCCTGTGCTGTCACTCACTTGCCAGGGAATGGTGTCCAAGTTACCTCCACGCTCCGGCCTCAGTCTCCCCACGTGTGTAATGGAAGGTTGAACTAGAAGACTTTAAAGCCCTTTCTACCCTTAAAAAGTCATGGAGTTCTAAGTCCACCAAGCCAGAGGACTAGACAGGCTTTCTTATCACTGCAAATCCTAAACCTTGCAACCCTCTTTCCTGTTGGAGGAACTCCTCTATGCCTCTCCAAATTCAGCCCCTTAAAGCTTGGTTCTACTTCTCCTCCTCCAGGTGGTGTCCCCTGACTTGTTGCTGCCTATAAGAATTTTGTGACTTTCAGAACACCTGATTGCTTACTTTTTCACATGGGAGGAGCTCAAACAATATTTACTAAATTAGAAGATTCTGTGTGGTTTAATCCTTAATTCAAATACCCTCGTCTAACCAGTGGGACCTGGAGGGCAGAATTAGAAAAGTGTTTGTTAAACCTTAAATATCTTAATAGATCTTCAACCTTCAATATCCATTAATAGGTGCTTTTTTTCTAAATCCATCTGGATTTTAAAATCCTGATGATACATGCCCAGAGAGGTGGTTCTTAATGTGGAGGTCCAATTTAATGCACTGTAATTTAATTTAGCAATTAATTATTGATCATCTACTCTTTGCCAAAAACTAGAGTAGACTCTGGAGTTACAAAGATTTCTAAGATTTAATTCTTTCCCTGAAGGCTATTCGGCTCCATGAGAGAAGCAGGCAAGGAGAAAGGCAGCTGTAATACATTGAGATTAGTTCAATAGCAGAAGCATCTACAAGACAAACAGGAGGTATGAGGCAAATAAAGAGTAAAAAGGCCAATTACAGCTCAGATCTCGTTGAATTTGCTTTGCCTTAGACCCTAAAATAGTAAAGTTGTGACATAAAGATTTCAACTTTGATAAGATTTCACAAGACAAAGTTGGAAGATCCCAAGATTATTGTGTATGTATGTCGGGGGTCAGAGGGAAGAAGGAATGCTGCATGAGTGAAAAACTTAAAGTAGATGTTCTTTCAAAGGAAATGCAGTTGGCATGAACAGTTTTTAAACTAATGGATACCAAGGTATGGATTCACTGCAAATAAAAGTAGGTCATTTGAGACAATCCCATGGCATCACATATAGGAACGTTTCTTCTCCTTCCTGGCTTTATTTCCTTAAATGGAAAAAGGGTGGTTAGATGAGATAATCACAATAATCCCTTCCAGCTTTGGTGTTCTGTAGTTACATGGAACACAGACAGTGTCTTCTCTGTTGCCTCCCACAACATTTATTGCTGGGTTGGGCACTAGAATGGAAGACAGGAAGGAGAAAACAAGAAAAGTGGGGAGAGAGGGTTGTTTTCTCCCTCTAGGGACTCTGAAGTTTGAAGAAACGTGAAATTCAGAGGTATTCAGAAGAGAAAAGAAGTAGCAGGATAGGAGTTGTCATTATAAGTGTATTCCTTAGAGGTAACAAAGGTTTTTATTTTGTGTAGTGACATTAGCCAGATACTTGTAATCAGAAGGCTAGGGTTCAAGTTCTGGCACTATAATTCAATAGTTTGTAAATCCTTAGAAATCTACTTACTCTCTTGAGCCTCAGTTTCTCCTCTGTAAAATGGAGTAAATGACACTGACTGTTAATTTAGATATATTAAATATTTGAGAGAGACATGCTTTGTAAACCACGAAAGGCTATATAGAGGTTGGTTATTGTTGTTGTTTTTGTTGTTATAAAGGGGTGTGATAATCTACCCAAATGATGATTTTTTAGACATTTGTGACAGGCAATGAGAGAAAGAAGTGGAAGTCAGGGAGTCATCAAATTTACTGGAATACCCTGTTCCATCCTCACACGAGCTGTGAGCCAAGTCTGTATTCTGCGTCTCCTTTCACAGAACAGTAAGCAGAAGCTACGGAGAGCTGGTGGGCTCTCGCAAGCCCATGGATCTATACACTCAGAGAAAAAGTCGCTAATAATTTCCAACTCACCCTGGAGCAGATACACACACAGTGTTGAGATTGCTCATGGCCATAGAAGAGCCTCAGCTGGTAAATTTATAGAAGGCTGGTCTGCATTTTTAAGCAAGATAACTAAGCCTCCAGAGTTCACCCTGAATTAAAAAAAAAAAATCTTTACAAGTATATAAGTCTCACAAGCTGAGATTTATGTAGAGATTCAGGTTTGTTGATGTATAAGGTAAATTTTTAATTCACCAAATAGATGTCAAAGCAAACCAAAGTTAGTATATCAGCACCATCTAGTGGGTGAGTTCTGTCAATGCACACACTAGAGGAGCAAACGGTAGGCAAAGAAAATGTGTACCCCCCAAGGCTTTGGGAAGGCTGCGGAGGAAATAGCGCCTATCAGAGAGAACCTTAGGCTGGTCACGGTGGCCCACACCTGTAATTTCTGGGCTATGGAAGGCTGATGCGGGAAGATAGCTCGAGGCCAGGAGTTTGATACCAGCCTGGGCAACATGGCAAGACTCCAGTCTCTACAAAAAATAAAAAATTAGCCGTGTATGGTGTCATGTACCTGTATTGTAGCAGCTATTCTAGAGGCTAAGGCAAGAGGACCGTTTGAGCCCAGGAATTCAAGGCTGTAGTGAGCTGTGATTGCGACACTTCATATAAGCCAAGATGACAGAGTGAGACCCTGTCTCAAAAAAACAAACAAACAAAGGAAAGAAAAGGAAACCTCAGCTGGGAGCTCTAATAGTCAGCATGGGTCCAACACATCTCTACTACAGCTAAGGCATGATGAAACAATTAGACCACGGAAACAGTCCAGACAACTGTCTAGTTTTAAATCTCTCAGTTTCTTGGCCTGTGAAATGGGGATAATAATTCCTGCTTTAGAGGGTTGATGATGAGATTATATTATGGTATTAATCGGGATGAATTTAGAAAGGTACTTTATATGGAAAATAATATTCCGTGGTAGCTACTGACTTGATGGCTATCATCTATCTCCTCTGGATATCAAGTAGCCATTAATACTTTAGGTTTCCAAATAAGAAACTGCGGTTGACAGTGACAAGTCCAAGATCACACAGCCAGTAGGTGGCAGAGCTGGGATTAGACCACCAGTGTGATATGCACCAAAGCACTAGTTGACTCCGCTGTACTGGGTATTAGATGCACAGAGTTTACTCCTTTTCTTCACCCTGCATTTTGTTTCTTAAGATGAACATTTGAATGCTACGATGTACTTGTGCATACACACAAATAAATATCATGAGATTCTTCGTACAGATGTGGAAGCTGAAACTCAGAAACACTAAATAATCTACCAAAAATTAACAATTACTGAGAGATCTGAGATTTGGACTCTGACTTTCTGATTATTGCTGTAGATTATTGCTTCAATCCACCTTCTACTAACTCATTCGCTCATCATTCATCTCTAATTGTGAAGTATATTTCTGTTTACATCCCAAGAGTTGCTGGTTTATTTAAATGGACATCTGCACTTAGGAAGGTCCCTGGCTCATCTAACTGGGATCTGTTTTTCTGCCCATAGAGGAAGGGAGGGTTATCTCTGGTGTACAAGATTGTTTCTCAGACTCCCATCAGCTCAAGAAGAGTGACGTGTCCCATGAGGGCGGAGGACAAGCTGGCTGGATGGAGAGAACATCATCTCTGAGCCCAAGGAGGGGTTACCACTCCAGTTAGTCTTAAAAGAGGTGACTGAAGAGCCTTACAAAAAGAATTACTGGGAGAGTTTCACAAAATAAATAAAGGCCACTCATGTTTCCCAAGGCTATATTTTGTGTCTATAAAGACCCAGGGACACAGAGCCCAAATGTGGTTTGTTGGTTTGTTTATTATTTATTTATTAGAGACAGGTTCTTGCTCTGTTGCCTGGACTAGAGTGCAGTGGCACAACCATAGCTTACTGCAACCTTTAACTTCTGGGTTCAGGTGATCCTCCCGCTCCAGTCTCCTTAGTAGTTAGGGCCACAGTTGTGCACCTCCATGACTATTTTACTTTTTTGTAGAGATAAGGTCTCACTATGCTGCCCAGGCTAGTCTCAAACTTCTGACCTAAAGCACTCCTCCCACCTAGGCCTTCCTAAGTGCTAGGATTACAGATATAAACCACATTGCACCCAGCCCCAAGTGTGGTTTGATCAAAGTCCGTGAAAGAGCTTGACAGTAGCCAGGCTCCGTGACTACTAACTTCCTGTTAGAACTAGGTATTTTGTCCAAACCCTTGGATTATGACCCAGAGGGATCAAATTACCCATGGCATGAAGAAATTGCTCTGCCTGACAGTTGCTTCCCTCTACAGGTCACTTTGCCTACAGGCAAGAAGATGTTTGGGATTGAATCTCAGAATTAAAACATGTACCATAGAACATAAAGTATAATAAAAAAAAATCCAACAGATAAAAATAGGATGCTATTTTACCAAGAAAGTCGGGTGTGGACATCCATACATTCTCAGAGGACTGTGACGGCAACAACAGCAATGACGTGAAATACCGAGTTGCTTGTATTCTGGTCTTTGCAAAAGTGTTTTGTGAAGTTATGTCAGAGGAAAAAATTAATTAAAATATTCTAATCTGAGATAGATGAACACACACATACATTTCTTTTAAAAAAAATTGTTGTTCCTTTTTTCTGCCTCATAACATGAATTCCCATTTTAAAAATGGGACAGTTGAGATTCATAGGACAGTCATACAGTGGTCCAATGCTGTGCTTATGCAATGACAATGTCTTTTGGAAAAATGTATCAAGACAGAACCTCTATTGACGTGTGTGCCTGCATGAACTATGCTAACAGAGACCCATGCTAACTCATAACAGACTGTAGTGTGAACAGAAAATAAATGTATGTGAAGAAAAAAATAAAACAAACAAGAAGTCTTCGAGATCTTTTTGTTATTTGCTTCTGCAGCATAACCTCAGTTGCCCTGAATTCTATAACACATCTTTCATGAGCTAGCTTCTGTTTTGTTCCCCTCTGGTTCAAAGGGTACAGGGGACAAGGAGATGGGTCATTTCTTATTCCTGATTGACTTCCCACTCTCTAGGCCTTGCCGAAGATTAAAGCTGACTTTCTCTCTCGAGGGGTGTTTCCCTGAACTTCTCAGAGGTTTCATGTTGGACACTCCTTCCCTGCAGTTTCTTTGACCCCAGGCTTTTCTAGCTATTCTAGGAGGTCTCTGGGGATCTGTCCTCATTCTTTGGGCCTTCACAGGCAAGTATACCCCCAGTCTCCTTTTGTAAGTTTTCCTTGTCCCTCCAGGCAGACTTACTGGACAAAACCAACCAAGACTCCAATGAGCTCTGTATCATCAGCCCACACATGTTCCTTGGGAAACAATCACTGGCTCCTTGCCCTGACGAACTTTCTAACTGCAGGTCAGTAGCAATACAACAGTCTCTCCTGGCTCTAATTCAAAGCAGTTAGTCAGCTCTTCTTTTCTCTTTTATGTTTACTGAAGCCAGACTTCAGTCTACAGTCAGCTTTAGATTTCTTAACATGACCTAATTGTGGACTTTCATATCTCAGACTTGCAAGGGATGCATTCCAGAGTTCTTTAACTGGTATCCCTAGAGCCCCTCTTACTAGCTAAGCATTGGAAGACAGCACAGTATATTAGATAATAGGAAAGTCCAACTGCTGTAACAATCAACCTTCAGATCTCTCTGTCTTGACTCAATATGACTTATTTCTTATTCATATCACCATCCATGCAGGTTGGCAGCAGAGAGAGACCCTGTTTCAAGCTGTCATTCATGGACCCTTGCTCTTTCCATGTAATAGCTCAGATCCTCCATGGTCTTTCAGTTCTCCTCTAGATTCATTTCGTTCAGCTGCACAGGATGAGAGAAAGAGCATGTGAAGTATCACACAGGAGATTTTAGAAGTCAGACTTAGAAGTAGCATTTATAACTTCCACTCATATTTCTTTGGTCTGTTCATTGCAATGAGAGTTGAGAAACGTAGTCTAGCTATCTCCAGAAGAAAAAGGAACCATGTAGCATGTTTTAGACAACACATCACATTGTTTCTGCTTCAGTCCTCAGCCCTGGTTACTGAATATCCATTTTACTATTCTTCCCATACATAGAATACATTCAACTTGTTCCCAGGAGAAATAAGCCAAAGTCCTACAAAGTCATCTCATCTAGGTCAAGGTCCAAGATACTTCACTGATGCATAGTTTTCTCCTTCAGTTCACAATGTGAGTTCTCAGGTTCTGGGTAACTATTCAGAAAAGAGGTAAATAGGAGACACACAGCAGTTACTGGACTAATGCAAGTTTGAAATCCCGCTGGGGAGACATCATGAAGGTCCTCTATGGAGAAGAGAGAAAGTTCATGGACAAGCCCTGATTTTGTTCTCTGAATGATACTTCTTTGGGCACTCATTGTTTTCAGTGGCTCTTGGCTGCAAACTCAGAGGTTCTCTCCTATCCATTGCACCCCTAAGCCACAATTGAAGTGGACATTTGGGAATGCCTTCCTTGGGGGCTACTTATACTTTGCAGCCTATATCCAATCCAAAGGTTGTTCTAAGCTTTGCCAAGCACTCACAGCATTTTGAAATGGGATGATGGTTTCATGGCAATATTGTTTGCTCAAAAACATTGTGGGCTTATGACTTATTTGATTCCAGTCAGTTTCATGTACTAGTGACTAGTGACTCCACCCAACATTCTGTCCCAGACACAATTTTTAAATTTTCTTTTCTTTTTTTTTTTTTTTTTGCATCCTACTCATAGGCTTCCTCATGTCCCCTTTTCATGTGTTGATAGCAACCTTGAGTTTATCTGGAATAGTAAGCTTGAGAGATAACTGTAGCTGTTTTCAGAATTATCTTTACTGAAGGGCCAAATTACTTTTCCTTTTGTTATTAAGACTACTTATTGAATTCTTGCTATGTAAATAGCTTTTTTTAAAATTACTTATTTATTTATTTACCTTCTCATCTTTTACTGTTTGAGACCTAGAAGCAGTAGGTTTTTCTCAACATTTAATGCCACAAATTTCTGGAATCTTTTTAATTCTCTTGCATTTGAGTTTCCAAATTGGAAAATTCTTTATGGATCTCATCTTTTTCCTTTATGCCTTGTCAATGTCAGCCAAAAGAAGGCAAGATAGGCTGGGCACCATGGCCCATTCCTGTAATCCCAACACTTTGGGAGGCTGAGGTGAGCAGATCATCTGAAGTCAGGAGTTCAAGACCAGGCTGGCTGACATGGTGAGACCCTGTCTCTACTGAAAATACAAACAATTAGCCAGGTGTGGTGTTACATGCCTGTAATTCCAGTTACTCAGGAGGCTGAGGCACAAGAATTGCTTGAACCTAGGAAGCGGAGGTTGCAGTGAGCTGAGATCACAGATCACACCACTGCACTCCAGCCTGGCAACAGAGTGAGACTCCACCTCAAAAAAATAAAAATAAAATAATAATAATAATAATAATAATAATACAATAAAATAATAAAAACAAAAAAGACAAGCTATACCCACTCTGTTTTTGTTGTTGTTGTTGTTGTTTTTCCAACTATGTACCTTAAAGCTACATTTATCCAAGTGAATGATCTGCTTTACACCTTATGGCATGCAACTAGTTTACCAAATGCTCTTGTACTACATAATACAGTCTGTTATCTACACAGCCTCTGATATCAGTTTCCTAGCTGACCAACCACAAAGCCAAAGACACATATCTATTTTCTGTGGCAATACTGCCATTCGCCAATTAATGTATTAGTCGGAGTAATTCTGTATCAAACCACCTCAGTGTCCCAAAGGCTTCTCACAATAAAAGTATATTTCTTGCTGACACCAAAGCTCAATGCAGTTTGGCAACAGGGACTCTATTCTCAGTGGTTAATAAATTCCCTTGTTCATTTCACCTCGTGGCTCTACTATCACATTAGATTTTGCTGCATGTTAGGGTAAAGTTGGTACCCTAAAAAAACAAGGCAAAACAATACAAAACTCTGATGCCCAGCTCCTATGCCATACTAATGAAATCAGAGTATCTGGAAGTACCAGCCAAACATCGTCAGTGTTCTTTAAAGATCCTCAGATTTTCCAAATTACGGCAGATTAAGAACCATTGCCCTAGAACAAGAATCAGCAAACTATAGCCCAAAGGCAAAATTCAGCCCACTGTCTACTTTTATAAATAAACTTTTATTAGCACACACAAGTTATTGAAACAAGTTTTAATGGAACATAAGTCCATTTATTTATGTATTGTCTATGGCTGCTTTTGCACTACAACGGCAGAGCTGAGTAGCTGCAGCAGAGACTGTGTGGCTCACAAAACCTAAAATATCTATTATCACCTCTTGTTGCTAAAAAGTTTGCTGACTCCTACTCTAGAACCTAGGAGATCTCCAACAGAGAGAAGATAAGGAATAAAGGAGAACACAGAACTCCATAGGAGAAGTTTTAGGGTTTATGTACAGTACAATTTATGCACTTTAAAAAAAAATCTTTATATTAGTGATTCTGGTATTCTCTTTCAGCTTTGGTTCCTTCAATGTCCTGAAGATATTTTTTGGAAGACTTTCAATTATTTATTTAATTTTACCTTAATGGTACAGAGTGATTCAAACTTCCTGTTTCTTATTGAGTCAATTCAAGTGAATTATATTTATCTAGAAATATGCTCATTTTAGTTATCTATTTTAATATAAAATTGGTCATGCTATTCTCATGTATTATCATCTGTATCTGTGGATATGTCTCTGTCTTCATTCCTAGTATTACTTACTGTCCCTTTTTACATGTTAGTAAACCTTCCTAGAGGTTTACAAATTTCATTAGCATTTTCAACAAACCATTTCTTGGCTTTGTTGACTTTTGTTTTTAATTTTGTTTAAATTTCATTACTTTTTGTTTATATCACTATTTTGAACTCAAACTCAAACTACTTTCTTTCATCTTGTTATTTTCTAACCAGTTAAGTTAGATGCTTACATTAATAATTTATAGCCATTTTTACTTCTTAATATGATTATAGGAGGCTAACTTAACTCTTGAAAACAGTTTTTATCATATTCTAAATGTTGATAGTGTTTTTATTATCATTATAGTTTTAATTTTAAAAGAAGTTTCATTAATTCTTTGCCTATAATTTAAGAATATGTTTAAAATTTCCCAATGCATGTGACATTTTAGTTAAACTTTTATTATTTACTACTAAATTAATTGTTCATCATAGTCAAAGAACATGTACTGTATGAGGCCTATTCCTCACAATCTGTTAAGTACTGCTTTATAAATTTTAGTATGTATATGATGTACATATAATTGAAAAAGTATGTGTGTTGTAATTGTTGGATGCATAGTTATCAGGCAAAATGGTACAGCAGTTCAAAGTGCTGACTTTAGAACCAGAAATTCCTAGTTTCAAATCCCAGCTGCCTACTAGCTCTGTCACTAGAAGCTGTGAAAACTAGGAGATCAGTAAATTTTCTGTGCTTCAGTTTAAGCATCTGTAAATTGGAGATTATAAGAGGATCTATCTCATACTTTTCTCGATGGGAATAAATTAGTTAATACATGCAAAGCACTTCAGTACCTGGCACTTTGGAAACATTATCCATTATTATACGTTCATTAAGTAAATCTTCATAATCTTGTTGATAAAATCTTCTATATGTTTACTTTTTTGTCTGTTTAATTTATATGTGTAATATGTGTAGTGAGAAACATGTAACAATTCTTCAAAGTGGTAGCAATTTTCATTTTTGTCACATTTTCCTGTGTTTCTGTCAACTATTATCTGGTGCTATTTTGTTAGATATGTAAAAGGTTAGACTGGAATATCTTCCTGGTAAGATATCATTATGCAATAACCTTTTCCCTCTAAGGGTGCTTATTATTTTAAGATTGCTTTTATCAGAATGGGCATGGTGGCTCAGGCCTGTAATGCCAGCAGTTTGGGAGGCCAAGGTGGGTGGATTGCTTGAAGTCAGGAGTTCAAGACCAGCCTGGCCAACATGGTGAAACCCCATCTCTACTAAAATTAGCCAGGAGTGGAGGCAGGTGCCTGTAATCCCATCTACTCAGGAGGTTGAGGAACTTGAATCGCTTGAGCCCAGGAGGCAGAGGTTTCAGTGAACAGAGATCATGCCACTGTACTCCAGAATGGGTAACAGAGCAAGACTCTGCCTCAAAAAAGAAAAAAAAGAAAAAAAAAAAGATTACTTTTATCAAATATTAATAAAATTGTTTTCAGTTTCTTTGGATTGGTATTTTTTCTAGTATATCTTTTTTCCCCATCCTTTTATTTTCAATATTACTTTGTTCTTATGTTCTAGGTGTGCCATTTGTATAGAACATATAGCTTTAAAAAATCCAATTTGACAATATGTATCTTGAAGCTGGTGACTTTAGTTTATTCATATCTATTGTGATTTCTAGTATATTTGTATATATTTCTGTCAATTTACGTTATGCTTTTTCCACATCTTTTCTAATCTTCTCTTTATTTTTTTATCTTGATTAATTGATATTTTTCTTATTCTACATTTTTTTTAAATCTCTCTGGTCTGGAAGTCAGTTGCTTTATTTCCAGTCTCTGAATGGTTAACCTTAAAACTCTACTATGCATACTTGTCAAAAGTCAATCAGCATCATAACTGGCATTCTGAATTGAAATTCAAAAATTCAAAAATTACTAGAGTTGGCCCTCAATCCCTGGATTTTGTGATTTTATTGTTGTATGCTTTGGTACCTTGTTGTAACTCATAAATTAATCATTACTAAAATTATTGTTTTACATAAATAATGCTTGTTTTCTTTTTGTATTTCAGACCTTTCTTTGGAAATCATTTTTATTCTTCCTGGAGTTAATCCTTTAAACACTGCTCTAGTGACACCTGCTGGTATTAATAATTTGTTTACATTTATCCGACTAGTCATTTTATTCTCTTTCTTAAAAGATAATTTGTGAGCTGGGCGCGGTGGCTCATGCCTGTAATCCCAGCACTCTGGGGGCTGAGGCAAGCAGATGACAAGGTCAGGAGATCGAGACCATCCTGGCTAACACGGTGAAACCCTGTCTCTACTAAAAATACAAAATTAACCAGGCGTGATGCCATGCGCCTGTAGTCCCAGCTACTCGGGAGGCTGAGGCAGGAGAATCGCTTGAACCCGGGAAGGTGGAGGTTGCAGTGAGCCGAGATCATGCCACTGCACTCCAGCCTGGGCGACAGAGCGAGACTTCATCTCAAATAATAATAATAATAATGATAATAATAATAATAATAATTTGTAGGTACACAATTCTAGATTCACGTTGGCTTTTTTTCTCACCACTTTGAAATTATTTTGTCATTGTCACTTGATTTTTATTGTTGAGAAGTCTACTCTTAGTCCATTTTCTCTTCCATTGTATACACGGGGCTTTTCTTTATTGGATGCCTTAAAGATGCTTTTCATATTGTGGTGGTGGCCATGGTATTCTTCAGGTGGAAAACAGTGTGTATCATTCCATCCTCCATGTCCCTTAACCTGTTTCCGATATGTTCTATTTCCTGGGTTCTTTGTGTTGCGTTCTAGCATCAGAGCTATCTTAGATGAACTCTGTCTTGAGTTATGCCTAATCTGCTGTTTAATTTGTCCACTAAGATTTTAATTTTAATGACATTGTTCTTCATTTCTTGCAGTTCTAATTTGTATGTTCAGTTTTTTTATGTGCCTGTTTATTGTCTTCTCTGTATGTTTTTGGGGGAGGGAAAGGGAGATCGCTGATCATTGTTTATAACTTGTTACTTTCAAAATCCCAGTTTCTTACTTATTTTTAGACAAGTTCTACAGAGTTATTTTACGTGTTATATTGGATCATTATAATATTTAACTTTTTCATTTGTTTTTGCTGATACTTGCTTCTCTTCTTGTGTGTTGTTTTAGTGATTGGAACTGTGAGCTCTTATTTGGTTGAAAATTATCAATGAAGACCCTGAGGACCTAAACTGGTGACACTTTCCTCCACAGAAGATTTACTTTTGTGTCTGCTGGGAGCCAGAGGACACGTCAAATTTTGAACCTTGTTTTCCATCTTTCAGGAATCTGATTTAGTGTGTGAGTCTTAAGTGTAATTCTCCTACTGTTCAGAGGATCCAATGATTAGCCTCTAGACTCTAATGCTGTTTCAGGCATTCATTCCCAGAGAAAACCTGTTTTTCTGTCCTGTACAAGATACTATTCCATTCTCCCTAATCTTACTTCAGCTCTCTCTTATTTTCTGGTTCTTTTATTCTTCATCTTTAATTTTTTGTCTTTGAAGATTTCTCTTTCTTTAGCAAGCACATAAATACATTAAAATGTTCATTTTAATGTATTCATGCCTTCATCTCATTATAATTGGGAAACCCTTCCAAGTATACAGCTCTGCATACCACCAGATGAAGAAATTTTTCTTTTAACTTCATTGATATTATTGATACACATGTCTTATGTTCCCAATATACTGTTGTACCTTAAATGCATCAATTGTGGATGTTCACATGTCTTTATAACTCCTTGTACGTAGCCTAGCCTAGACTAAATGGAAAATTGAAACACCACATGTTCTCACTTAAAAGTGGGAGCTGAACAATGAGAACACATGAACACAGGGAGGGGAGCAACACACACTGGGGTCTGTTGCGGGGGCAGGGGGATGGAGAGCATCAGGATAAATAGGTAACGCATGTGGGGTTTAATACCTAGGTGATGGGTTGATAGGTGAAGCAAACCACCATGGTATACGTTTACCTATGTAACAAACTTGCCTGTCCTTCACATCCTGCACATGTATCTCAGAACTTAAAATAAAATAGAATAAAATTTAAATATTTCTGTGTGTGTGTGTGTGTGTGTGCGCACGTGCGTGTGTGTTTGAGGAACAATTCCCAGTGCTGTTTTTATGTATCCACCCAATTGCTTAGAGAGACTAGCAGGGTCCAAATAAGCCCTTAGCAATCCTGTAAACTGTCACCCCAGACACCACACACATACCATACTGACTTCTATTTTCATCAGTTGGCCATACCAAGATTTCCAGCACGACTTTGCCTAGGTCAGATGCAATCATTTTTGCTTTGCCTGAGACTCAGAAACACATTAGATATTTGTCAAATACTGTGTTAGCTCATACTCTTACACTGAGGTCTTTACAAGTCAGGTAAAATGTTAACTAGTAGGCACACCCACAGTATATGTGTATTATCATTGGCCAAAAATACAATTTTACTCCATGGAATCCTAAATATTTTATGCTAGAAAGGTATATATTATATTATAGAATAGAATAGAATAGAATAGAATAGAATAGACTATGCAATGTGAGACTGCAAGTTAAATTGACCTCTATTACTTTTTTTAAAAAACATAGAAATCAGCATCTCTCATGGTCACAGGTTTAGAAATCCTAAACAAAATATTTGCAGATTAAATCAAGAGATATTTACAAACATAATACACCACAGACACATCTGGCTTTTCCAGGAATTTAAAAATGAACTTACCGTTTAAATTTCATTAATGTTTCTTAGCACATTAGCAGAGAAAGGAAGAAAAATATATAATCATCTCAATAATGCAAGAAAATAATTCAATAAAACGCAAAACTAATTCATGATAAACCCTCCTAACCAAGAAATATCATTAATAATCATATAGAAATATCATTAATCTGATAAATTATATCTACCAAAAACCTCTAGCACCTGTCATATTACTGGTGAAATATTAAAGATATTTAAGATATTTCTTACTGGAATTGGAGTTACACAAAGATTCCATGATCACCACTTCCATTCAAAGTCTTCTTGGCAGCCTTAGACAGAAAATAAAGGGAAGGGGTTGGGGAGGAAGTCAATGGAATTGAAAACAAAAGAATAAAACTGTCATTGTTAAGTGACATGATTGTGAATATAGAAAATTCAAAAGAAAAAAATGGCAAACTATTAGAATTAATGAGAGAATTTTGCAAAGCTGCTACAAAGTTACAGGAATTAATTATATTCCTATATACTGAAATTTAAAAATAGAAAATTAAACTTTAAAAATTATGCTTAAGGAGACTAACATCAGAAACACCACATACTTAAATTTAATAAAATGTATGTTGATGACTTCCACATAAAAACAACAAAACATTAATTATTAAGATAAGTGGAGACTCTTGTTCATAAGTTAGAGACTCAACATTTTTAAATGGTCAATGCTCCTTCAAAATAATCAACAAATCTAGTGCAATCAGAATAAAAGTCTCAACAAACTCTTTTTCTGAAAATTGACAAACATCGTAAAGTGTCAGAAAATGGAAAAGGCCAAGAAGAAACAAAGTAATTTAAAAGAAGCAGAACTTAGTTGGAGAATTTATACTACCAGATAGCAACACCTATTAAAAAGTCATAGTAATAAACACATTATGATATTGGCATAGAAACAGATAGTGGGACAGGTTAAAGCCCTCACACATATACAGTCACTTGATTTATTATAAAGACGTTATTGGGAAATGTGATATTTTCAGTAAAAAGTATTGGATTCATTAACTATCCATACAGAAAAATAATTTTGAACTCGATCTTGCACTATGCACAAAAGTCAATTCCAGATGAATTGCAGATCTAAATTGGAAACGTAAATCAATAAACTAATGGATGAAAGCATAGTAGCATAGTTTTACAACCTTGACATAAGCAAACATTTCTTTAAAAAGACATGAAAAGTGCTAATTATAAGATAACAAAGCACTGATTACTGTATTATATTCAAATTTTCTATTCATCAAGAGAACTAGTAAAAGTTTGAAAATGCAACTCACAGACAGAAAAGATATTGAGAGACACAAAACTATGAAAAAAATATGAGTTCCTGTAATTGAGTAATATGTAAAAGACAGCCAAGTACAGAAATAGGCAGAAGGCTAGACTTGATTATATACATATATACACACACATATAATATATATAATGTATATATAATATAAATACATACAATATAATGTGTATATATAATACACAACTCATATATACATATACAATGTGTGTGTCTATGTGTGCCTATATATGTATATGAATAGAGATAGATAGATGGATGGTTAGATAGATAGCTAGAACAAGGTAAACTCTTCTGAGACAAAGATTTGAATGCAGAGAGTTTATGATGGGAAGATTCTCAGCAACAACAACTTCAAGTGAGCTACAGAAGCGAAGCATAACTGAGCTAACAGAGAAATTGAACAAGGATAAAACTACAACAAAGACTTTAGTTGAGCCCTCAGGGAAACACCAATTTGGAGGGAGGAAGTAGAGCAAGTAGAATTCTTATACATTGCTGGTGAGAATGTAAACTGAAACAACTGTGAAAAAACAATTTGGCAATATCTACTAGATCTAAATATGAGCACCTTATGATCCATCAGCTCTTCTCCTAGTTATATTTGCAAACTGAATATCAGCATTTTATGCATTCTCGTGGCAGGAGTATTTGTAAAGATAAAATTATGAAAGAAAATGTCTATTTATAGACGGACATTTCCATATGGATGGATTTGTATGGATTAAACACTGGTATATTCATATAATGGAATACTACACAACATTGAGAATGAATCTCAAACATAAAGTTAAAAAAGCCAAACATCAAAGCATATGTATTGTATGATTTTATTTCTATAAGGTCAAAAAGAGATATCATTAACTATGTCATTAGAGGTCACAGAGAGGAGAACAGTGGTGGACTGGAGTCCATAGGGGATTGATGTGTCTATATTCTTTATTTTCCGGTTTAGTTGCTGGCTCATGAATGTATTCAGTTTGTGAAAATGCATTCAGGTATATATTTAGAGCTGGTGCACTCCTCTGTTTAAAGAGTTTGCACCAATTAAAAGTAACGTTTTAATTGGCCTTGAAGTAAGTAACTTTACTTAGTGACCCATCTCCCCTACTCTGTTTTACAGTTGAGGTGAAATTTGCATAATATAAAATTAACCATTTTGAAGCGTATACTTCTGTGACCTTAGTATACTCACAATGTTGTATAATATCTCCGTATCAGCTTCCAAAATATTGTAATCACCCGAAAATAAAACCCTATATCTATCTTTTTTTGAGACAGAGTTTTGATCTTGTAGCCCAGGCTGGGGTGCAATGGTGCGATCTCAGGTCACTGCACACTCTGCCTCCCAGGTTCAAG
The DNA here is from genome assembly GCF_049350105.2 of Macaca mulatta. Taxonomy (NCBI): domain Eukaryota; kingdom Metazoa; phylum Chordata; class Mammalia; order Primates; family Cercopithecidae; genus Macaca; species Macaca mulatta. The sequence goes on from NC_133420.1 coordinate 42,710,745, forward strand.
CAATTCTCCTACCTCATCCTCCCTAGTAGTGGGGATTACAGGTGTACACCACCACTCCCAGCTAATTTTTGTATTTTTAGTAGAGACAGGGTTTCACCATGTTGGCCAGGCTGGTCGTGAACTCCTGACCTCAGGTGATCTGCCCGTCTTGGCCTCCCAATGTGCTGTGATTACAGGTGTGAGCCTCCGCACCTGGCCCAAAACCCTATATCTATTGATTAGTCACTCCCACTCCCCCCTGTTTTGCCTCTGGAAACCACCAATGTGCTTTCTTTCTCTATGAATTTACCTGTGCTTGATAGTTCATCTGATGGAATAGTGTAATATGTGATCTTTTACTTTTGGCTTCTTCCACTTAGCATAATATTCTTGAGGTTCACCCACCTTGTTGCATGTATCAGTACTCACTTCTTTTTGTAAGAGAATAATATTCCACAGTTTGTGTAAACATACCTCCCTATTTAAAAAATCCATTTACTAGTTGATGAGCATTTGGGTTGTTTCCAGCTTTTGACGATCATGAATAGTTCTGCTATGGACATTTCTGTGCAAGCATTTTGCTTGAATACCTGGTTTCAGTTCTTTTGACTATGCAGCTAGAAGAATTGCTCGGTCATATGGTAATTATATGTTTAACTTTTGTGAGGAACTCCCCAATGTTTTCTACAGCTGTTGCATTATATTGGCACTCTCACCAACAAAGGACAAAACTTCCAAATTCTATATTTTCTTGCTGAAACTGCTTATTATTATTATTATTAATCATTTTCATCCCAATGGATATGAAGTGTTATCTCATTGTGGTTTTGGTTTACATTTCCATACCTACTAATACTATTGAGAATCTTTCATATGTTTGTTGGCCATTTATACATCTTCTTTGGAGAAATGCTTATTCAAGTTGTTTACCCATTTTTGTAAATTAAAATGTTTTTATAATTTTGGGGGATTGTTTGTTGGCTGTGTATACAAATACACCTAATTTTTGTTTATTTATCTTATATTCTCACCAGATATTGAACATCATCTTTTGTCATTAATTCTGGAGGAATGGGGGAGAATAAGAAAATCTCTAAGATTTGGGGACCTAAAACTGTCTTTGATTTAAGCCAATGATTCTGTGTGCATTAATATAACTCAGCAAGGTTTGCTTTCTAAGCAGCAGAGGTTAGAAAAATGAGAGAGATCATTATAAGGACCTTGTAGGCCTAACCCATGTGTATCTGTCTGCTATCAACAGAGGTATCCAAGGAAACTCTCACAAGATGGAACATTTCATTAGGTTTTGCTTGCGTGGTCAGACATAAATCTCACTCAAATTTTGGAAGACTTATTAAAAACAAGAATGTTTTTGTCCCTTCTCTTTCCTAGAAAAGGTTAGACACTTTCTTTGAAATTAGTTCTCACTGCCAACATGGTAGTTTTTAAGTTTTTTAAGGCCATTTTTTTTTCCTTTGAAAGTTTATTAAAGAAAATAAATTACAACCAGTTTTTCAGATTTCAGATAAACAGACATAAAATATACACAATTCCTTACAAAATAGTTCCAATTAAAAACGTAGAAAGAAGTAAGGAAATAAAAAATCACCATTGGAAGCACCACAGCAAAAATTGCTCCAGGCAAGAGCCATCAAAGAATGCTAAACTAGGTGAGAGAAAGGTAATGGGATATTTGCACAATGTTTAAAAACCTAACCATATATTACATGACTCTAGCAAGTTTGTAGTAGAAAATTCCATCAGTCACAACCTTAGTTAAATAATCAGAGTTACATAACCAATTATAAATATTGACATTGTGTATATATTGACACCGCATCCTCTGATATAACGAACTAAGAACCGTGTATGGTCTAAACCATGAGCATCTTTCTGCTGCCAGTAGAGCTGCCCCTGAAAAGCCTTACAAGATGGAAAATATCATCAGATCCTGCACGCATAGACAGAAGTAAATCTCAGTCAAGGCTTAGAAGACGTACTAAAACCAAAAATGTCTCTCTCTCCTTTCTTTCCTGGGTAGGGCCAGACATATTTCTTGAAATTCCATTTACAATAGCATTTGAAAGAGTGATATACATAAGCAGAAAAGTTAAAGGTGTAAGACACATATACTGAAAAGGGGCATATCAGCTCTGTAGTTTCCATTTCAATAATACATAACCAATACAGTCAGGAGAAAACATGAAAAAAATAATCAAGGGATGTTCTACAAATAACCTGATCAATTTTCTTCAAAAGTACCAAGGTTATGAAGGACAAGCAGACTGAGCAAAGACAGAGAAACTGTTACAGATTTTAAAAGACTATAGAAACAGAACTAAATATAATGTGGGATCCTGGAATCTATAACAGAAAAATAAAGTTAGTGAAAAAGCTGATGAAATCCAGTAAGCACACCACTGTAGTAAATATTACTGTACCAAGGTAAGTTTCTTAGTTGTAACATATCTGATAACAATGTAAGCTGATAACATAAGGGGAAGCTGGGTGAAGGGTTTATGAGAGCTATACATACTATTTGTGCTACTCCTCTGTAAGTCTAACATTATCTCAAAATAATGTAAAAATAATTGTTAAAAATAAACTAAATATTTTGCATTCAATTAAAAGGGTCCCCTTACCCTTTGTAGCCCAATTCTGGTCATCAGGTTAAGAAATCACTAATGCACGGAAGCAAGGTGTCTGTTGAGGTTGGAGTTTAACTAAATGGGATTGACTTTAGCTTTATTTTTTCTGAAGATGACAGGTTATTGACAACATTATCAGTCCTGCAGTATGTTTCAAGCTTTCATGGGAAGATCATTAGTTGTTGCTGTTGTTTATATTTTGGGTGGATTGGATGGTGATGGAGAGGTTCATAGCACTGCATTTAACAGAATTGCTTAAGTCAATAGGAAGTAAGATATCTGCTTTTGCTTTTTCTTTCTTTTTGGTAGGCTTTGTTGTTGTTGTTGTTGTTTGTTTGTTTGTTTAAACACTGATTTGACTTAAATCCAGACTCGTTCATTTTGAAATGTGGCTTTGGGTGAAGTATCTAAGTTTCTTGTTTCCTCATTTGGAAAGCTCTTTCAGGACTGTGGGAAGACTTGCAGAAGTACACAGGCACTTGCTTGCTGATTATTATTGACTATGAGAACATACAGAGAGCACATACAGCTTTTGTGACCAAGTGAAAATAACATGACTCTCAAGAGAGATGCATCCAGCATGTGCTTGTCTTGGTGAGTGGAGACCAAGCTGGATTTTAGCACACACTTACCCACTTACTGGGAGGATCTGCTTGCAGAAATGACTTGTGCAACTGTATACATTTACCAATAAAATGAATAACTTGGACTGACTCTCTGAGCTCAAGGTTAAACTTAAGTTCAAAGACTTGGGCTCAGAAGAACTGTCAGATTCTACTGTCAGAAGAACAAGTGTATATAAAAAGGAGACACTTCTTTGACTGTGTTGGCTTTTTGTCTCACAATACATATTAAGGAGTGCTATTTTAAGATGAGATCATTCTGAAGGTCAATAAGTGTTGTACTTCAGAGCGGTTTGGCTCTGGAGCCATAATGTTTAGGTTTGGATTTCAATTCTGCCACCTATCAGCTATGAGTCCTTGAGAAAATGCTTCAACTTCTCTGCGTTTCATCTTTCTCACAATAAAATAGAAATAACATAATTTAGGCTGGGCACAGTGGCTCACACTTTGTAATCCCAGCACTTAGGGAGACCAAGGCAGGAGGAAATCTTGAGTCTAAGAGTTCAGAATCACTTTGGGCCACATAGGGAGACCCCTTCTCTGCAAAAATTTTGAGAAGTTAACTGGGCCCAGGAGGTTAAGACCGCAGTAAGCAATGATCACGCCACTGCACTCCAGCCTGGGTGACAGCGCATGACCTTATCTCAAAAAAATAATAAATAAATAAATAATCATTTAAGCCATGAGTTGATGTGGTTATTTAATAAACCGATATTTTAGGCACTTAGAACATACCAGGAATAGAGTAAGAAGACAATAAATGATTTACTATCATGTATTAACAGAACATGCTAATAAAAACTCTTCTTCCAGTCCATCTGTAGGCTGAGAATCCATGAGTCTTGACCACATCATGAATCTGCTGGGGTGATTTTGTATCAGCCATTCAGCCCTCTACGCCATTTTTGAGTGGGAAGAGTCGTATGTGAATAAGCCATCTCACCAAGCAAGGCTGTAAAGAAATTAGTTTTGATAAAATCAAGCAAATAATATATTGTTTTTGGCTTATGTTATTACATCTAATCATTACTCTGAGACTTTTCTTAACCTTCAGCATTTGGTTCCTAATAAAAGAACTAATCGAAAATGATAAAATAATCATTCATCTGTGACCTAACCTTGAATGCCAATGTCATTTTCACAAATGGGCTCTTTTTCTGTTATGATCTTGCCAGTGTGCACTGGTTGGTATTTTTTGTACAGTTCAACAAAATTTTTAAGCACTGGATAGGTGGCAGTTATCTCTGCTGGATATAAAAGAATAAGGATAAATAAGTTACAACATAATAGATAGTTGTATTTTGCTTTTATTTATTTTCTTAAAATGTTCTTTTTATCCAAATAGTGGAAAAATACATACACAAATACACAAACACACATATATAGAGAAAGTGTATTATTTCAAATAATGTACATACAAAGGAAAGAGGAAAATCATCTTTACATTTTCATTCATATATAGCCACTCAGTATTTTTCTGTGCAGTTCCAATATCTTTTTTCTGGCTTATATGCATGTCTTTTAAAGCAAGCATTCTTTTGTTCACATGGAAGACACTTCCTCAGAGACATCATTAGTTTCCATCCCCAAATTTATTCCCATTGTCTCTTAACTAACAAAGTCACAATCTAGTTCCAAGCAGCAAAATGCCCACCAAATTATCATATTTGCAAGCTCTTTTCTGGCTAGCCCTGGCCATGAGACTATCACACATAGTGAAACCCCAGCTGTGTATCACATGGACAGAAAGAAAAGGGAGGTTGACTCCTCAAAGTACTTTTGGAGTACTATCCCAGAGGAAGAGGAAATGAATGATGGAAACAAAGATTCCCTTGCCTGATATGACCTGTAACTTTCCACATACCCAAAGTCCAGCTGCAGGACGTATGGTATTCTCAAAAATACTTTTTTCTAACTGATTGATTCTCTTTTTTCTTTTTTTTGAGATGGAGTCTCGCTCTGCTGCCCAGGCTGGAGTGCAGTGGTGCAATCCCGGCTCCCTGCAACCTCTGCCTCCCGGGTTCAAGCGATTCTCCTGCCTCAGCCTCCCAAGTAGCTGGGACTACAGACGCATGCTACCAGACCTGGCTAATTTTTGTATTTTTAGTAGAGATGGGGTTTCACCATATTGGCCAGGATGGTCTTGATCTCCTGACCTTGTGATCAGCCCGCCTCGGCCTCCCAAAGTGCTGGGATTACAGGCGTGAGCCACCGTGCCTAGCCCTCAATTGATTCTAATCAATAAAAAGTAGGAGACACACAGATATGAATGACATTTAGATAATATATGCAATTGCAACTTCCTCCTTCTACCAGCTGACAGGTGTCAAGGCTCATGCCCTTAAATATTCAGGTAGACAGAAACTTTCAAGTAATAGAACAGTGGTATCTAAATGCAGATACAATTATAGTTCTTGGGAAAAACATTTTTGTGATTGTGGGACAGAACAATAAAACTCTGCTTGATAATGATAATGTGGCATTTACATTCATGCAGTATTATTAGTCTCAAAAAAGAAGGAAATCTTACCATTTCCAACAATATGGATGAATCTACAGGACATTATGCTAAGTGAAATAAGACAGTCATCAAAGGAAAAATATTGCATGATTATACTTATATGAAATACCTAAGATGGTTAAATTCATAGAAGTAGGGAACAGAATTGTTCTTGCCAGTGGGTGGAGAGAGGAAGAAATGGGGAATTGCAACTTAATGGGTATAAATTTTCAGTTATGCAAGATAAATAATTTCTAGAGACCTGCTGTACTACATAGAACCTAGAGTTAGCAGTAAGGTATTCTGCACTTTAGGTTGAGAGGATAAATCCAATGTTAAGTGTTCTTATCACAAACATACAAACACACACACACACACACATACATACATAAGTACACACAAAGGACACGAGGACATTTCCAGAGGTGATGGACAGGGTTAGTACCTTTATTGTGGTGATGGTATCATGGTGTACAGATGTGTCCAGACTCATCAAAATGTAGATTAAATACATAGATTTTTATATCCATTATATCTCAATTGAGCTATAAAATAAAATGCCTGCTTAAACCTAGACTTGGAAGACTTGGAAAGAAAAGAGAAGTAGACAAGCCAGGGCTGCCTGGAGTTCTAGTTCTTGACTATTTTCCCCCTTTGGTACGAATTTTAATTATAACCAAAATGCAAATAATTACATAAAACATAAGCACAAGGCTCAATTAATTTTTACCAAGTGGACAAATACTTGTAATGTTAAACCAGATGGAAAACCAAGAACCCTCCCTGTCATCCCCCTAGTTATTACCTTCCTCCCTCCAAGAATAACCACTATGCTCACTTTCAATCCCATAAATTAGTTTTGATTGTTTTTGAAATCTTATATTCTTTACAAGCCTGGCCTCTTTTGCTAAACACTATGTTTGTGAGATCTCTGTATATGTCATTACTGTATATACTCCTTACATGCATTTGGAATCATTCATTCCTCTGCTCATGAACATATAGATTGTTTCCAGTGTGGTGCTATTAGAAGCAGTGCTTCTATGAATCGTGTTGTACATATCTTTGGGCTAAAGTACCTACCCAGGTTTTGGATCATAGGTTATGCACATATTCAGGTTTGTTAGATAACATTGAAGTAGATATCAATTTACACTTCCACTACCAGTGCATATGGTTGTTAATCAGAGGAAGTGGGGAAATCTTGCTGCTTCCAGGGGAATTTGGCAATATCTGGAAGCATTTTTGGTTGTCATTACTTGAGCAGGGGGAGGGGGCAGGGGCTGCTGTTGCACCCGGTGAGTAGAGGTCAAAGATGTAGCTAAACATCCTATAATGCACAGGACAGCTCTGCACAATGATTATGTGACCAAAAATTTCGAGAGCACCAAAGTTAAGAAACCTTGTCCCACACCAACTTTCTGATCTTTTCTTTTTGCCAATGTCTTGGTTGTGTAGAGGTATCTCATTGTGGTTTTGATTTGCATTTCTCTGACAGTGAAATTGTGTAGTTTTCATATGTATATTTTTTTCTTTCGTGAAGTATCTGTTCAATTTTTTTCCCTTTGGTCTATTACCTTTGTATTGATTTGTAGAAGTCCCTTATAAAGTCTGTTCATAAGTCTGTGGTTGGATGTTTGTAAATATATTATACTAGCATGTAGTTGATCTTATCACTCATTTAATGCTGTCTTTTAACAAACAAAATTCTTAATTTTAATAACATTAAAATTATTAATCCAAATTTAAGTCCAATTGATTAATGATTTTTTCTGTGAATAAGGCATTTATTTTAAACCATTTTTCCAAAATGGAACTAGAGTTTTAGTAGTATATCCATTAAACATTCTAATATGAGATTAACATAGGTAGTAGAAAAAACAAATTTTAGGTGAAATTGAGCAATTATAAATTTTCTGAATGCTCTTAAGAAAAAGGTTTTATATTTATCTCATATATTTGTTGTAAGAATTCAATTATAAAATGTTTGTAAAGTATTCAGCAGCTAATTTAGCACAGAAAAGGACACTGCTAAATTAATTCCCTTTCCTTCCAAAATTAGTTCTTATCTAACAGTAGTGATTTTAATAAATTGAAGTCTCTCTTTTTTTTAATCCAAGAAATATTTTTTGAGATTAGACATTTCTCCAGGCTTGAAAATAAAAAAATGAGTGAGATTCATTCCCTTTCTTTAGCACATGTAAAGTGGGAAAAGTTAGGTATGGAAGCTGGAAAGCTGCTGTTTACTGAATTCTGTGGCAGGCATTGCAAAGGGCAGTTAATATTACTCAGATATGATTCTTTCTAATTATTGATAGGGAAGGGTATTTGTTATTGTGTTACTTGTTTTATTTCTGTTTGTAGTTCTCTTGTCTCTCTTTTCCTCTCTTGATGTCTTCTTTTCCGGTTCATTTTTTAAAGTGATACCTTTCAAATTCTTTCTCATTTTCTTTTATGAATCTTCTCTAAGCGTTTTCTTTTCTTTTTCTTTTTGAGACAGAGTCTTGCTCTTGTCGCCCAGGCTGGAGTGCAATAGTGCCATCACGGCTCACTGCAGCCTCCATCTCCCAGGTTCAAGTAATCCTCCCATCTCAGTCTCCAGAGTAGCTGGGACCATAAGTGCTCACCACTATGCCCTGGTAATTTTTTTTATTTGTAGAGACAAGGTTTCACTATGTTTCCCAGGTTGGTCTCAAACTCCTGAGCTCAAGCAATCCTCCTGCCTTGGCCTCCAAAAGTGCTGGGATTCCAGAAATGAGCCACCACATCTGTAAAAACTTATATATTTTTATACTGGGTATTCATTAACATATTTTAGATGGTTATACTTATACTTTAGTCTTTTAAATTCATCAGAATTAAAAGTGATTTATACCCCACCATTATATTATTAGAATATTCTGTATTCACTTTATATTAAGCTTCAATAGCACAGTTTATACTTTCATGGGTTTTCATAAGTTTAGTGTGCTTTCATTTCAGGTTAAAGTACTTTATTTAGCATTTCTTGTATTTGATTTTCTGTCAACACTTTCAATATATCATCCAACTACCTACTGATCTGCAAGGTTTCTGCTGAGAAATATAGTAATATTCTAATGAAATTTCTCTTCATGTGACAACTCACTTTGTACTTGCTGCTTTTAAAGTTATTTTTCATCTGGGCACAGTGCTTATAATCCCAGCACTTTGGGAAGCCAAGGTGGGCAAATTACCTATGCTCACGAGTTCAAGATCAGTCTGGGAAATATGGTGAGACTCCTGTCTCTACCAAAAATACAAAAATTATCCAGGCATGGTGGTGTGCACCTGTAGTCCTAGCTACTCAGGAGACTGAGACAGGAGAATCGCTTGAGCTTGGGAGGCAGAGGTTGCAGTGATCTGAGATCACCCCACTACATTCCAGCCTGGGTGACAGAGCGAGACTCTGTCCCAAAAAAAAAAAAAAAAAAAAAGTAATAAAGTTTATTTCTTTGACTTTTGATAATTTAATTATAATGCATCTTGGTTTTTGTACATCTTTAGATTTATCTTATTTGGGAAGCTTTGGCTTTCAGAATTTGGGTGTCAATTTCCTTCATATTTGAATTTTCAGCCATGATTTCTCATAACTCTTTGTTCCTCTTTCTTTCTCTTCTCTTTCTGCGACTGATCATGCATTTATTGATAAAGTTGGTAGTGCCTCTTAAGTCCCAAAAGCTTTCTTTATTATGTTTCGTTCTTTTTTAAATTTTCTGTTTCTCTGGAAAGTTGTACATGACCTGACTTCACGTTCACTGGTTAAACCTTCTTCTTGCTCAGGTATGCTGTTAAACATTTTTAGTGATTTCTCTACATATGTTCTTTCTGTGCATACTCAATTCTACTTCCAAAATATTTCTTCATAATATCCCCTTTGTCTAAAATTATTCCTCTTCTTATTTATCTGATGACTTAAGCTCTGTCTCACTTTTTACCTTTCCTTATAGATAGATAGATAGAAGATAGATAGATAGATAGATAGATAGATAGATAGATAGATAGATAGATAGATAGATAGATATTCCAATAGCTTTTGGTGTACCAGTGGTTTTTGGTTCCATGGATCAATTATATAGTGGTTAATTTTGAGATTTTAGTCCACCCATCACCTGAGTAGTGTACGTTATATCCAATATACAGGTTTTATCCCACAAACCCCTCCCAACCTCCCTCTTCTGAGTCTCCAAAGTCCTTTATATCACTCTGTATGCTTTTGTGTACACATAGCTTAGCTCCCAATCATAAGTGAGAACATATGGTATTTGATTTTCAATTCATGAGTTACTTCACTTGCAATAGTGGCCTCCATCTCTACCCAATTCACTGCAGAAGACATTATTTCATTCCTTTTTATTGCTGAGTAGTATTCAGCCATAAATAGGAAGATATGTATAGATATACATTTTACTCAGCCATAAAAAGGAATGAAATATGTATCTTCCTATTTATATATCACATGTTTTTTAGCTACTCGTTGGTCAATGGGCACTTAAGTTGGTTCCATATCTTTGCAATTGCAAATTGTGCTGCAGTAAACATGTGTGCATTTGTCTTTTTCATATAACTTCTTTTCCTTTGGGTAGTGTATTAGTCTGTTTTCATACTGCTTATAAAGACACACCCAAGACTGGGCAATTTAAAAAACAAAAGCGGTTTATTGGATTTACAGATCCACATGGCTGGGGAGACTTCACAATCATGGCAGAAGGCAAGGAGGAGCAAGTCACATCTTACGTGGGTGGAAGCAGGCAAAGAGAGAGCTTGTGCAGAGAAACTCCTGTTTTTAAAACCATCAGATATCATGAGACCCATTCACTATCATGAGAACAGCACTGGAAAGACCTGCCCCTATGATTCAATTATCTCCCACTGGGACTCTCCCACAATGCATGAGAATTATGGGAGCTACAGGATGATATTTGGGTGGGGACGCAGAGCCAAATCATATAATTTCATCTATGACACCCTTATATCTCATATCTTCACATTTCGAAACCAATCTTGCCTTCCCCACAGTCCCCCAAAGTCTTATCACATTTCAGCATTAACTCAAATGTCTACAGTCCAAAGTCTCATTGGAGACAAGGCAAGTCCTTTCTGCCTATGAGCCTGTAAAATCAAAAGCAAGTCAGTTACTTCCTAGATACAATGGGGGCACAAGCATTGGGTAAATACCCTCATTCCAAATGGGATAAATTAACTAAAACAAAGGGGTTACAGATCCCATGCAAGTCTGAAATCCAGCAGAGTGGTAAAATCTTAAAGCTCCAAAATAATCTTTTACTCCAGGTCTCACATCCAGGTCACATTGATGCAACTGGTAGGATCCCACAGCCTTGTGCAGCTCTGCCCCTGTGGCTTTGTAGGGTATAGTCCCCCTCCTGGCTGCCTTCATGGGCTAACATTGAGTATCTGCAGCTTTTCCAGGTGCACAGTGCAAGCAGTTGGTGAATCTGCCATTCTGGGGTCTGGAGGACGGTGGCCCTCTTCTCACAGTTCCACTCAATGGTGCCCCGGTAGAGTCTCTGGGTGGGGGCTTCAACCCCACATTTCCCTTCCACACTGCCCTAGCAGACATTCTCCAGAAGGACCCTGTCCCTGCAGCAAACTTCTGCCTAGACATCCAGACATTTCCATACATCTTTTGATATCTAGGTGGAGGTTCCCATACCCCAATTATTGACTTCTGTGCACTGGCAGGCTCAACACCACATGGAAGATGCCAGGGCTTGGGGCTTGCACCCTTGAAGCCACAGCTTGAACTGTACATTGGCCTATTTCAGCCATGGCCGTAGAAGCTGGGACACAAGGCACCAAGTCCCTAGGCTGCACACAGCATGGGGACCCTGGACCTGGCCCATGAAACCACTTTTTCCTCCTAGGCCTCTGGGTCTATGATGAGAGTCTGCAATGAAGATCTTTGACAGGCTCTGGAGACATTTTCCCCATTTTCTTGGGGATTAACATTCAACTCCGTTTTACTTATGCAAATTTCTGCATCTGGCTTGAATTTCTCCTCAGTAAAGTAAATTTTCTTTCGTACTGTCAGGCTGCAAATTTTCTGAGCCTTTATAGTCTGCTTCTCTTAAAACGGAATGCCTTTAACAGCACCCAAGTCACATCATGAATGCTTTGCTGCTTAGAAACTTTTTCCACCCATGTCTGTAATCCCAGCACTTTGGGAGGCCAAAGCAGGTGGATCACCTGAGGTCAGGAGTTCAAAACAAGCCTGGCCAGCATGGTGAAACCTTGTCTTTACCAAAAATACAAAAAAAAGAAAAAAAAAATTAGCCAGGCATAGTGGCAGGCACCTATAATCCCAGCTACTCGGGAGGTTGAGACAGGATAATTGCTTGAACCCAGGAGGTGGAGGTTTCAGTGAGCTGAGGTCACACCACTACACTCCAGCCGGGATGACAGAGTGAGACTCTGAAAAAAGAAAAAGAAAAAGAAAAAGAAAGAAAGAGAGAGAGAAAGAGAGAAAGAGAGAAAGAGAGAAAGGAAGGAAGGAAGGAAGGAAGGAAGGAAGGAAGGAAGGAAGGAAGGAAGGAAGGAAGGAAGGAAAAAGAGAGAGAAACTTGTTCCACCAGATACCCTAAATCATCTCACTCAGGTTCAAAGTTCTGCAAATCTCTCTAGGGCAGGGGCAAAATGCTGTCAGTCTTTTTGCTAAAACATAACAAGAGTCACCTTTACTGCAGTTCCCAACAATTTCCTTATCTCCATCTGAGACCACCTCAGCCTGGATTTCATTGCCTGTATCATTGTCAACATTTTGGTTAAAACCACTCAACAAGTATCTAGGGAGTTCCACACTTTCCCACACTTTCCTGTCTTCTTCTGAGCCCTCCAAACTTTTCCAACTTCTGCCTGTTACCCAGTTCCAAAGTCGCTTCCTCATTTTCAGGTATCTTTTCAGTAGCACCCACTCTCAATACAAATGTACTGTTTTAGCCTGTTTTCATGCTGATGATAAAGACATACTCGAGACTAGGCAATTTACAAAAGAAAGAGGTTTATTGGACTTACAGTTTGCCATGGCTGGGGAGGCCTCACAATCATGGTGGAAGGCAAGGAGGAGCAAGTCACATCTTATGTGAATAGCAGCAAGCAAAGAGAGAGCTTGTGCAGAGAAACTCCCATTTTTAAAACCATCAGGTCTCATAAGACTTATTCATTATCACAAGAACAGCACAGAAAAGACCTGCCCCCATGATTCAATTATCTCCCACCAGGTCTCTTCCACAAGACGTGGGAATTATGAGAGCCACAAGATGAGATTTGGGTGGGGACACAGAGCCAAACCATATCAGGTAGATACTCAGTAGTGGTAGATCTACTTTTAGCTCTTTAAGGAGTCTCCATACTGTTTTCCATAAAAGTTGTACTAATTTACACTCCTAACAAGAGTGTATAAGTATTCACCTTTCTCTGTGATATGGTTTGGATGTGTCCCCACCCAAATCTTATCTTGAATTGTAGCTCCCATAATTTCCACATGTTGTGGGAGGGACTTGGTGGAAGATAATTTAATCATGGGGGTGGTATCCCCTATACTGTTCTCATGATAGTGAATAAATCTCATGAGATTTGATGTTTTTATAAAGAGTTTTCCCTTTTGCGTGGCTCTCATTCTCTCTCTTTTCTACTGCCATGTAAGATATACCTTTTACCTTTGACCATGACTGTGAGGCTTCCCAAGCCACATGGAACTCGAAGTCCAATAAACCTCTTTTTCTTTGTAAATTACCCAGTTTCAGGTATGTCTTTATTAGCAGCATGAGAACAGACTAATACAGTAAATTGCTACTGGTAGAGTGGGGAAGTGCTTTATTGATACCCAAAAATGTGGAAGTCACTTTGGAACTGGGTAACATGCAGAAGGTAGAACAGTTTGGAGTGCTCAGAAGACGACAAGAAAATATGGCAAAGTTTGGAACTTCCTAGAGACTTATTGAATGGCTTTGACCAAAATTCTAATTATGATATAGACAATGAAATCCAGGCTGATGTGGTCTCAGATGGAGATAAGGAACATGTTGGGAACTGGAGTAAAGGTGACTCTAGCTATATTTTAGCAAAGAGACTGGCAGCATTTTGCCCCTTTCCTAGAGATTTGTGAAACTTTGAACTGGAAGATGATTTAGGGTATCTGGCTGAATAAATGTATAAGCAGCAAAGCATTCAAGAGGTAACTTAGGTGCTGTTAAGAGCTTTCAGCTTTAAAAGGGAAACAGAGCATAAAAGTTCAGAAAATTTGCAGCCTGATGATAATATAGAAAAGAAAAACCCATTTTCTGAGGAGAAATTCAAGCCAGCTACAGAAATTTACATAAGTAATGAGGTGCCAAGCGTTACTTGCCAAGACAATGGGGAAATGTCTCCAGGGCATGTCAGAAACCTTTGTGGTAGCCCCTCCCATCACAGGTCCAGTGACTTAAGAGGAAGAAATGGTTTACTGGGCTGGGCCCAAGGTTCGCCTGCTGTGGGCAGCCTAGGGACTTGGTATCCTGAGTTCCAGCCCTGGGTAAAAGGGGCCAAGGTGCAGCTCAGGTTGTGGCTTCAGACAGTGCAAGCCTCAAGCCTTGGCAGTCTGTTTCCATGTGGTACTGAGCCTACCAATGCAGAGAGGTACAGAACTGAGGTTTGGGAACCTCCGCCTAGATTTCAGGGAATGTATGGAAACACCTGGATGTCCAGGCAGAAATTTACTGCAGGGGCAGGGCTCTCATGGAGAACCTTTGCTAGGGCAATGTAGAAGGGAAATGTGGGGTTGAAATGCCCACACAGAGTCCCCATTGGGGCACTGCGTAGTGGAGCTGTGAGAAGAAGGCCACCGTCCTCCCCCAGAATGGTAGATTCACTGACAGCTTGCACTGTGCACCTGGAAAAGCCACAGACACTCAACACCAGCCTGTGAAAACAACCAGGAGGGAAGCTCTATCCTGCAAAGCCACAGCTGCCCAAGACTATGATATCCCACCTCTTGCATCAGTGTGACCTGGATGTGAGAAATGGAGTCAAAGGAGATCACGTTGGAGCTTTATGATTTGGCTACCCTGCTGGATTTTGGACTTGCATAGGGCCTGTAGCCCTTTTGTTTTGAAGAATTTCTCCCATTTGGAATGGGTGCATTTACCTGATGCCTATACCCCCATTGTATCTAGGGAGTAACTAACTTGCTTTTGATTATACAGGCTCATAGGTGGAAGGGATTTGCTTTGTCTCAAATGAGACTTTGAACTGTGGACTTTTGAGTTAATGCTGAAATGAGTTAAGACTTTGGGGGACTGTTGGGAAGGCATAATTGGTTTTGAAATGTGAGGATATGAGATTTGGTAAGGGCTAGAGACAGAATGATATGGTTTGGCTGTGTCTCCACCCAAATCTCATCTTGAATCCCATAATTTCTACATGTTGTGCAAAGGACCCTGTAGGAGATAACTGAATCATGGCACTGGCTTTCACCATACTGTTCCCATGGTGGTGTTTAGGTCTCATGAGATCTGTTGTTTTTGTAAAGGGAAACCCCTTTCATTTGGCTTTCATTCTCTGTCTTTTCTGCTGCCATGTAAAATGTGTCTATCACCTTCTGCCATGATTGTGAGGCCTCCCCAGCCATATGGAACTGTGAATCCATTAAACTTCTTTTTCTTTGTAAGTTATCCAGTCTGGGATATGTTTTTATCAGCAGACTGAAAATGGAGTAATACACCCCACATCTATGCCCAGATCTACTGTTTTTTGACTTAATAATGGCCATTCTTTTATATGTATATTTTGTGAAGTATCTTTTCAGTTTCCTTCCTGTTGCTCTTCTACTTTCTTATTGATGTGTAGAAATTCCCTGATAAAGTCTGTTCATAAATCTATGGTTGAATATTTTCAGATATTTTTCTAGTATGTAGTTGACCTGATCACTCGTTTAATGCTGTCTTTTAATAAACAAAATTCTTAATTTTAATCATTTTAACCATTAATGTTATTGACCCAAATTATGGTCCAATTGATCAATGTTTTTAATGTTTATTGTTGTGTTCTGCTTAAGAAATTATAGCCTGCTCAAAGATTATCAAAGTGGCCCCCTACATTTTACTCTAAAACTGTTACTGATTTACATTTCACATTTATGTCTGTGATCATTGAATCTTGAAGCAGAGGTGAAAATGCTTATTTCTGACTGATTTTGTTAACTGAACAAAAATTATCTCCTCATTGAACTACAGTGACACTTTTCTCATTATTCTGATGACCCTATAAGAATGTCTGTTTCTAGACTTTTCTATTTAGTGTCCATTATCTCCCTTTGTGTCACTACCACATTGTCCATTGTCATAATTACTGCAGCTTTACAGTAAATTATGAAAACAGGTATGGCAACTTTGATATTCAGATTGTGGTTGTTCTACATCTTAGCATTATTATAGACATTTTAAAAATAGCTTGTCAATTTATACCCCCCATATATATGTGTGTGTATACATACACACACACACACAGACATTTTATGAATTGTATTGAATCTATAGATTAACTAAGGGAGAAATTCACATCTGAACACAATTAAGTCTTCTGGTTTATGAACCTAGTATACCTTTCCACTTTATTTAGGTTCAAGTTAATTTCTCTCAAATGTGTTTCGTTATTTATATTTTGGGGTCTTGGACATCTATCATATTTATTTATTGATGTTTGTATTTAGTTAAATATATTGATATCTTTTAACAATTTTATTGAAGTATAATTGCTGCACATATTTAAAATGTAATATTTTATAAGTTTTGACATATGTATACAACTGTAAAATTATGACCACAGTCAAGATAATAGATAGATATAACATCCCCAAAAGTTTCTTAAAGTCTTATTGTAATCCATGCCTCCTGCCTGTGTCTTTCTTATCCCCACCCCTCATGCTACTAATCTGTTTTCTGTCACTATATATTAGTTTGTGTTGTCTAGAGATTTATAGAAATTGAATCATAGTATATGCTGATTTTTTGCCTTGCTTATTTAACTCAGCATAATTATTCTGAGATTTATCCATGTTTCTGTATATTTAAAGGCTAATAATTTTGAGCATCTTTTCATGTTCTTATTTACCAATTATAAACCTTCTTTAATAAAATGTTACTCAAAACTCTTATCCTTTTCAAATCAGGCAGTTTATTCTCTTACATTTGAATTTTGAAAGATTGTTCTACAGTATGGATAAAAGTCCATTATCATATATGTAACTTACAATTATTTTCTGTCAGTCTGTGTCTTGTCTGTTTATTCTCTTCGCAACATCTTTCAAAGAGTGGACCTTTTTAATATTGGTGAAATCCAATTTACTCTTTCTTTTCTTTCATTATGTTGTATCAAAGAAATTTTTGCATAACTGAAAACCACAAATACTTTTTTTATGTTCTCTACTAGAAAGTTTATACTTTTCGGTGTTACATTTATGTTTATCCTATATTTTGACTGAATTTTCATATATCGTATAACATATGGATCAAAGTTTATTTTCCTGCATATGCATATTCAATATTTTCGGTATTTTTGTTGAAGAAAATTTTTCCTCCATTAGATCGCTTTTGTAACTTTGTTGAAAATCTATTATCCATGTTGGGTGGACCAATTTTTTTTTTTTTTTTTTTTTGAGACGGAGTCTCGCTCTGTCGCCCAGGCTGTAGTGCAGTGGTGCGATCTCCACTCACTGCAAGCTCTGCCTCCCGGGTTTACACCATTCTCCTGCCTCAGCCTCCCAAGTAGCTGGGATTATAGGCGCCCACCACCACGCCTGGCTAATTTTTTTTTTTTTTTTTTTTTTTTTTGTATTTTTAGTAGAGACAGGGTTTCACAGTGTTAGCCAGGATGGTCTCGATCTCCTGACCTTGTGATTGGGTGGACCAATTTTTGAACCCTGTTCTGTTCCATTAACCTAATTGTCTATCTTGATGGCAATATCATATCATCTTCACTAATTTAGCTTCATAATACATCATGAAGTCAGATAGCATAAATTCACCAAATACATTCTTCTTTTCCAAAGTTGTTTTGGCTGTTTTTGGTCCTTTGAATTTTCATATGAATTTTAGAATTAGCTTGTCAGTTCCTATCTTGAATTGACATGTTTGAATTTTTATTAGAATTGCATTGAATCTATAGATCAGTTCAGGAAGTATTGATATATTTACCCACAGATATCATTTGATCCATAAATGGAATTTATCTACATGTATTTAGGTGTTTTTAATCTATCAATGATGTTTTGTAGTTTTCAGTGTACCTTGTCGTGTACATCTTTTATTAGATTTGTCCCTAAGAATGTCTATTTTTATGCTATATAAATGTTAGTTTGGATTTCAATTTTTGAGTATTTGCTAATTTATAGAAATACAATTGATTTTTGTGCATTAATTTTGTATCTTGCAATGCTGCTAGATTCAATTATTATTTATAATGGATTTTTGTAGATTCCATTTGATTATTTATAAAGATGACTATGTTGCTTAAGATTAAAGAAAATTTTAGTTCTTCTTTTTTTATTTGGTTACTTTTTATTTGTTTTTGTTCCTTATTTGACTGGTTACAACCATCACCAGTAAGTAGAAATGAATGTTGAAAATGTTGAAAAGAAGGGCTGAGAGCAGTTTCCCTTATTCTTAACCTTGAGAGAAAAGCATTCAGTCTTTTGTAATTAAGTATGATATTAACTGTAGATATTAGGAATTGTCCTTTATCAGATTAAGATAGTTTGCTTCTATTTTTAGTGTGCCAAGAGATTTTTATGACAATAAACTTTGGATTCTGTCAAATGTTTGTTCTCCATCTATTGACATAATTGTTTTTCTTTTTAAATTTAGTAATATGATGACTTACATTGATTTTTTTAATGGAGAACCATTCTCGGATTCCTGGTATAAATCTCAATTGATCATGATTTATTATTTCATATAGGTGCACTTTATTTTCTAAAATTGTATTAATAAATTTGCATCTATTTTATCAGAGATACTGCTCTGCAGTTTCTCTTTCTTGTAATATCACTGTCTGATTATCTGCCTAATATTGGCTTTATAGAATGAATTGGAAAGTATGCTCCCTTCTTCAGTTTTCTGGAAGATGTTGTTAATTCTGCCTTAAATGTTTGGTATGATTTCCCCAAATAACGCTATCTAGACCTAAATTTTATTATTTGGAAACGCTTTTAACAGCTTATTCAATTACTTTGATAGATATAGTTTTATTCAGTTAATTTATTTCCTGCTGATTAAGCTTTGATATTTTCTGTCTTGCAAGAAATTCTAAGTTGTTGAATTTATTTACATACAATTGTTCATAATTTTTCTTATCAACATTTTAATATCTGTAAAATCTATTAAAGAGGTCACATCTCTCTTTTCTGATACTGTTAATATGTTTTGATTTTTTCCTTGTAAATATAAGAAGTTTGTAAATTGTATTGCTCTTCTCAAATAGTTTTTGGTTTCATCAATTTTCTATCTTCTATTTTGTTATGTTTCTCTAAGATATTTGTTATTTTCTTTCTTCTGCTTACTTTAAGTTTAATTTGATTTTTTCCTACTTTCTTCAATTGTAATCAGAGATGATTGATTGACACCTTTATCAGTTACTAATAAAGATGTTTGTTATAAGATTTTTCTTAAGTACTGCTTTGGCTATATTCAATACATTTTGATATGTTGTGTTTTTACTAATTTCAGAATACTTTCTGTCCTTTTGGGTTCTTCTTAAACCTATTTGTCATTTATAAGAGTGTTATTTCGGGCCTGGCGCCGTGGCTCACACCGGTAATCCCAGCAATTTGGGAGGCCGAGGCAAGTGGATCACGAGGTCATGAAACTGAGACCATCTTGGCTAACACGGTGAAACCCCGTCTCTACTAAAAATACAAACAAAATTAGTCGTCGGTGGTGGCACGCACCTGTAGTCCCAACTACTCGGGAGGCTGAGGCAGGAGCAATCACTTGAACCTGGGAGGCGGAGCTTGCAGTGAACCGAGATCGTGCCACTGCACTCCAGCCCGGGCAACAGAGCAAGACTCTGTCTCAAACAAACGAAAAAGAAAATGTTATTTTATTTCCTAATGTTTTATAATTTTGTGAATATCTTCCTGCTATTCATATCTAAAATCACTCAATTGTCATCAGAAAACATACCTGGTATTACTTAAATATATTTAAATTTATTGAACTTATCTTTCATAATAAAATCTACCTAGGTAAAAGTTCTATGGGCACTTGAAAAAAAAGTGTTCTTTGCTCGTGCTTAGTGGAATGTTTTATAATTATTAATTTGGTTAAGTTGGTTTAGAAAACTGCTCAAGTTTTATCTATTCTTATTTATTTATTCTAATTTATATATCTTTAATGTTTTTGTACCTACTTATTTTGTTAATTATTGAGGAAGGAGTGATAAAATCTTTGTTATTTTGTATTTATTTGTGTATCTTTGTATATATCTATTAATTTTGCATCATGTGTGTTATTTTGGGTTTTTCTTTAGAATTTTTATGACTTAATTGACACTTTTGTCATTATGAAATAAGTTTGTTAATCACTAGCAATATTCTTTGCTTTGAAATATATTTAGATTACATTAATTTTAACCACTCAAAATTTCCTCCTGTTACTGTTAGCAAGGTATGTAATTGTTAATCATTTGAACATTAACCTATGTTTCTGTTTATATTTAACATGGTTTTCTTTTAAGCAACACATGCTTGTGCTCTGGTTTTTACCCAATATGACCATTCCTGGTATTTTTTAAAGATTTCATCTTTTAAGGTACTTTTAGGTTCACAAAAAATTTAAAGAAAGGTTCAAAGATCTCCTCCTGCCCCCACACATTCATAGCCTCCTCAATTATCAACATCCCCCATCCAGTGGTACATCTCTTACAACTGATGAACCTACATTGACACATCATTGTCAGTAGACTCTATAGTTTACATTGGAGTTTACTCTTGGTGTTGCATATTCTGTGGGTTGGAGAAAAGTATGATGACATGTATTTGCCAATATACTGTAAGGCAGAGTATTTTCATTGACCTAAAAATATCCTGTGCTCCACCTATTCGTCTCTGTCTTCCCTAACTCCTGCATACCACTAACCTTTTTATTGCCTCTATAGCTTTGAGTTTTCCAGAATTAAATATGCAGTCATGTGTTGCTTAACAACAGAGACAGGTTCTAAGAAATGCATTGTTAGGTGAGTTTCATGTGCAAACATCGTAGCATATAGTTACACAAACCTGGACGTTATACCCTACCATACACCCAGGCTTATGATATAGCCTATTGTTCCCAGGATACAAGTCTGTTTAGCATACTACTGTACTGAATTCTTTAGGCTATTATAACATAATGGTATTTGTATATCTAAACATATCTAAACAGTAAAATTATAGTATAGAAGATAAAAAATGGTACATCTATATAGGATACATATCATGAATGAAGCTTGTAGGACTGAAAGTTGTTCCGAGTGAGTCAGTGTGTGAGTGGTGAATGAATGTGAAAAGCCTAGGACATTAGTATACACTACTGTAGACTTTATAAATACTGTACACTTAGGCTACACTAAATTTATACAAAATAATCAACTGCACTACAATGTTATGACAGCTACAATGTCACTAAGTGGTATAATTTTTTCAGTTTATTATAACCTTATGGTAAATACAACAGTGGGAATATATGCACCCAGTTGTTTGACTGAAATGTCATTATGCAGTGTATGACTGTAATTGGAATCATATAGCATATATCATTTTCAGACTGGCTTTTATTCATTTAGTATTATGAACCTAAGTTTCTACCATGTCCATTTATGGCTTAATCGCTTATTTCTTTTTATCACTAAATAATATCCCACTGAACGGATATACTACAGTTTATTTATCAGTTCACTTATTAAAGGACACATTGATTGCCTTCAAGTTTTGGCGATTATGATTAAAGCCTCTATAAACATCCATGTGCAAGTTTTTGTATAGGAATAAGTTTTCAGCACCTTTGCATAAATACCAAGGAACATTATTGCTAGATTGTATAGTAAGGGTATGTTTAATCTTTTAAGAAACTACCAAACTGTCCTTCAAAGTGCCTGGAACATTTTGCCTTCCCATGAGCAATGAATGAGCATTCCTGATGCCATATATTTTTGCAGAATTTGATGCTGTTAGTATTCTGAATTTCAGCCAGTCTAATGATTGTATAGTGGTATCTCATTGTAGTTTTAATTTGCATTTCCCTGATGATGTATGATGTAAAACACCTTTATATAACCTTATTTGTCATCTATATAAGATAAATCATAATAACTATAACTATGTAACTATACAGGTTAATATAAAATGACCCAAATGTTATAATTAGCTGACAGATATTTCAGAGTAGCTGTTATAGTTATGTTTGAGGACAGAAAGGAAACATGTTCATGGTCATCGGAAAGAATGGGAATATCCACTGAGAAAGATAAACAACATAAAAATGAATAAATCAAAATTCTAGAATTAGAAAAACAAGATTTGAAATTAGAAAAAAATACTGATTTACTTGGAGGGAATATATATCATGATACTGAAAAATAATAAAAGTCAAAGAACAGTAATCTAAGTTTCCATCTTAAGGACCTAGCAAGAACAAATTAAAACAAAAGGAAGCAGAAATACGAGAACAATTTTTAAGAGAAGTAATAAAAATGGAAACAAAAAAAGGATAATACAGAAAAAAATAAGGCCAATAGGTCATTCTTTGGCTAAAACTATAGCCAGAATGATCAAGAAAAAAGAAAAAGAGAGAAGACACAAATTATAAATATCAAAAATGAAAGAGGAAGCATCTCTATAGAGCCTACAAATATTAACAGCATGGAAAGAAAATGCTACATCAACTTTATGTCCATAAATTTGACAACTTAAATAAAATAAATTCTTAGAAAGACACAAACTATCAAATCTTTCTCAAGAAGAAACATGTAAAGACCAACATCCAGAAAAGAAAAGTGTGAACTCTGGTCATGTGGTTTGGCTCATATCCCCACCCAAATCTCATCTCGAATTGTAGTCCCCATGTGCTGAGGGAGGATTCTGGTGGGAGGTGATTTTATTATGGGGGTGGTTTCCCCCATGCTGTTCTCATGTTAGTGAGGAAGTTCTCACAAGATCTGATGGTTTAAAACTGTTTGGCAGTTCTCCTGCTCTCTCTCTCCTGTTGCCATGTAGGAAGACTTGCTTCCCTTTTGCTTTCTGCCATTATTGTAAGTTTCCTGAGGCCTCCCAGCCATGTGGAACACTAAGTCAGTTAAAACTCTTTCTTTTATAAATTACCCAGTTTCAGGTATATCTTTATAGCAGTGAGAAAATTGACTAATACAGGAAATTGGTACTGGGAGCAGGGCACTACTTTCAAGATAACCTGAAAATGTGGAAGCACTTTAGAACTGGGTAACAGGCACAGGATAGAACAGTTTGGAAGGCTCAGAAGAAGACATGAAGATGTGGAAAACTTTGGAATTTCCTAGAGACTTGTTGAACGCCTTTGACCAAAATGCTGATAGTGACATGGGCAATAAAGTCCTGGCTGAGATGGTCTCAGATGGAGATGAGGAACTTGTTGGGAACTAGAGTAAAGGTGACTCTTGCTATGCTTTAGCAAAGAGACTGGCAGCATTTTACCTAGTTCTAGAGATCTGTGGAACTTTGAACGTGAGAGAGATAATTTAGGGTATCTTGCCAGAGAAATTTCTAAGCAACAAAGTGTCAAGGGGTGACTTGGCTTTTTCTGAAAGAGTACAGTTGTATGTGTTCACAAAAAGATTATTTGAAATTGGAACTTATTATTATATTTAAATGGGATGCAGTGCATAAAAGTTTGTAAAATTTGCAGACTGACCATGCAGTAGAAAATAAAAATCAATTTTCTGGGTAGAAATTCAAGCCTGCTGCAGAAATTTGAGTAAGTAAGAAGGAGTCCAAATGTTCATAGCCAAGACAATGAAAAAAAATTTCTCCAGGGCATGACAGAGATCTTCATGGCAGCCCCTCCTATCACAGGCCTGGAGGCCTAGGAGGCAGAAATGGTTTTGCGGGCTAGTCCCAGGGTCCCACTGCTATGTGCAGCCTCAGGACTTGGTGCCCCACATCCAAGCTGCTCCAGTTCCAGCTGTGGCTAAAATGGGCCAAGGGCAGCTTGAGCTGTGGCTTCAGAGACTGCAACTCCCAAGCATTGGTGGCTTCCATGTGGTGCTGGGCCTGTGAGTGTGCGAAATACAAGAGTTGAGCTTTGGGAGCCTCTGCCTAGATTTCAGAGGATGTATGGAAATGTCTGGGTGTCCAGGTACAAGTCTGCTGAAGAATCAGTGGCCTCATGGAGAACCTCTACTAGGGCAATGCAGAGTGAATATGTGGGGTTGGAGCCCCCACACAAAGTCCCCACTGGGGCACTGCCCAGCATCACTGTGAAAAGAGTGCCACTCTTCCCCAGAGACCAGAATAGTAGATCCACTTTCATTTTGCACCATGCACCTGAAAAAGCCACAGGTACTCAATGCCAGTCCATGAAAGCATCCACAGGGTTATACCCCACAGAGCCACAGAAGCAGAGCTGCCCAAGGGCTTGGGAACCCAGCTCTTTCATCAGCATGCCCTGGATGTGAGACATGGAGTCAAAGAAGATTATTTTGGAGCTTTAAGGTTTAATGACTGTCCTGCTGGGCTTCAGACTTGCATGGAGCCTGTGGTGCATTTGTTTTAGCCAATTTCTCCCATTTGGAATGGGAATATTTACCCAGTGCCTGTACCTTCATTGTATCTTGCCTTGTCTCAGATGAGACTTTGAACTGGGACTTTTGAGTTAATGCTGGAATGAATTAAGACTTTGGGAGACTATTAGGAAAGCAAGGTTAGTTTTGAAATGTAAGAAAGGCATTAGATTTGGGGGGAGGGGAAATGACAGAGTGATATGGTTTGGCTCTGTGTCCCCATCCAAATCTCTTCTCATGTTTTAATCCCCACATGTTGAGGAAGGGACCGGTGGGAGGTGATTGGATCATTGGGGAAGTTTATAGTGAGTGAGTTCTTCTGAGAACTGATTGTTTGGCATTTCCCTCCACCCTCCTGCCACAATGTAAGGCATGCCTTGCTTCTCCTTCACTTTCTGCCATGATTGTACGTTTCCTGAGGCCTCCCCAGTCATACAGAACTGTGAGTCAATTAAATCTCTTTTCTTTACAAATTACCCAGTCTCAGGCATGTCTTTATAGCAGTGTGAAAATGGACTAATATACCTGATGAACTTGCTTTCATACTATGACAAGAAAAATGCAGGCAAATAAACTAAAATCTACTATTTCAAAATTCTGAAATGAAAGTTACAGATAAAAACTAGTATCTACGTGGAAGAAACTATGGAACTTCAAAGTAGTTCAACAACATGTCAGAGCAAATAGAAGAAAGGATCAACACACTTGAAGATAAATCAATAGAAATTATCTAGTTTGAGGTGCAGAAATGAGAATGAATTAAAATGAAGAGAGCATCAGGGATGTATGGGGCACCATCAAGTGTATCAATGAGCTGGATATGGTGGCTTACGCTGGTAATATCGGTACTTTGGGAGGCCAAGGCAGGAGGATCACTTGAGCCCAGGATTTGGAGACCAGCCTGGGCAATATAGCAAGACCATATCTCTACAGATTTTTTTAAAAATTAGTTGGCTTAGTGGTATGTGCCTTTTGCCTTAGCTACTCAGAAAGCTGAGATGGGAGGGTTACTTGAGCCCATAAGTTCTAGGTTGCAGTGAGCTGTAATTATCTCACTGCACTCAAGCTTAGGTGACACAGTGAAACCCACCCCCAGCTCCCCAAAAAGTCTGCTAACATACACATAATGGGAATTCTATAAGGAAAAGAGAAAAAGAAAAGAAAGAAAAATATTTGAAGAGATAATGATCAAAAACTTTCCAAATTTAAGGCTTCATCCAAGAGTTTCAACAAACTTCAAGTAGATTAAATTCAAAGAGAACCACACCTAGAAAAAACATAGTCACATCAACAAAAATCGAAGACAAAGATAAGAACTTAAGGACAGCAGAAGGAAAAGTATCAAGAGCCTTCAATAAGATTAAGAGTTGACTTGTCATTAGGGACAATGGAGCCAAATTCTTGTCAATCAAGAATTCTATGTCTAGGTACCCTTCTTTTCTAAGATGTGATAGCCAGAAGCTCTGCCAATAAAACTATGGAAATTTAAAACAATTGTCATATAACATGAATATATACAATTTTTATTTGTCAATTAAAAAATAAATCTAAAAAACTAAGACATTTTCAAGTTAACAAAAACAGAAAATCTATCTCTAAAAGATCTGCTCTACAGAAAGCACTAAACGGAGTCTTTCAGGCCAAAATTACATTAGATAGTAACATAAATCCATACAAAAAAATATATAACATCAATAAAGGTAACTACATAAAAAATATAAAAAGACAATATAAATTCATGATTATAACTATCTTGTTTTAAAAAATTATTGCATTAAGAAAAAATTATAAAGCTGTTATTCACTAGGCTTATAGAATTATAAAGATATAATTTGATGACAACAATAGCGCAAATAATTTTGATAAGCATACTGTAGTTCTTGTCCTCAGGAAATATACTGAAACTGCTAGGATAAAAAAACATGATTTCTCCAACTTACTCCCAATGATTCAGAGATAACATAACCATTAGTGAATCTCCTATTATTTGAGGGTCCTTTGTACGATTTTTACAATCTTTGCATAAGACTAAAATTTTCTTTTTAAAATACAATCATAAAAACTCAAAAAAAATATAAAGTTTTAAATGACAAAAAAACAAAGCCATAACACAAAAGTCAACAGTTAGCTTTCTCCTATGGAACAAGGATGCAACCTTTTATGTTGTTCTACGTCTTCATTTTGCAAAGAGAGAAATTGAATCCTAGAGTATGTAAGAAGACTGGAATGTGTAAAGGACTGTCCAAAATGACACAAGCAGTCAGTGACAGAGCCAGCTCTGACAAATAGGCCTCCTAATTCTTCCTGAGTTCTTTCCGCTCTCCATTTGCTTTGTTCCATAGCCAAGCCTTTTATAATTCTCTTTCGGTATTCTTTATTCTGCATCACTTCAAATATTTAATTCTGGAACAAATACTAGCATATTAAAAACATACAAAGAGTTTATCTGCTAACAACATACAAATTCATTCATTGTGGTGCATACCTAGAACTCACTAACTTTTATTGAAATTAGTATTTGACTTCTGCATAAGATACTAGCTGGTGTCAAATTTCTGAAGCCACTGTTATTAAGATAATATCCTTTCCCAGGAATTCAGAGCCTGTGGAACTGGGGCCAAGTTAAGGAAATAGAAAACTGAAAGCTGCTGGTATGCATGCTACATGTTTACGATTACTGTTGTATGACACCAAATATTGTGGTTTTTCTTTCTTCCTCAGTTATTTGGTGTGTGGATGAGAAATCATTTGTTGAAAGCACTTGGAACATTTTACCTACCTTGGAACCAATGCTGAGGCTCCAAAAGGGAGACTTGGCTAGTGAGGACATTCTGTGTATTCTTAGCTAAGCATTGAAATATGAAGAAGCAAAATAGAAGGTAAAGTTTAGAAATGGTGGGGCTTTTCAATATAAAATCCTATGTTTGCGTATCTTTAAAATGAAAGATTTCTATCATATTTTGCAAAAGCAAGTGAATGTTTCTGTATCATTTCTACTCTGTCTGATTTGAATATTTGCATCTCTCGAAAATGGAATCTCATGATTTCTGTATGGTATTAAACCAGATATAATTGTTAAAGATATTTCAGGGCCTGGTCATAATAAGCACAGTCTCCAAACTTACAGCAGTGTACTGATCAGCATTCTTTGGAAGGAGTTTGTTTACAAGTGGTAAATCTACCTTGCCCTTTATGGTTGCTGAAAATTACTCTTTTCCATGCATATTTAAAGTCAATAAATATGAGTCCCTACTCACCCCAAGGTATTGCACTAAGTCTTCTCTGCTATCCCAATCTTCTCTATTTCCTCTCTGTTTATTTTCTTCAGTGTACTAATTACAATCTGTAGTTCTTTAATTTGTTTCTTATTTGGTTATTGTCCATATTCACCACTGTAAGGTAAGGTCTATGAAATCAGGCCTTCATGTGTCATCACTGCTCTGTGTACCAGGCGTGTCCTAAGAGCTTAATAAGCCTTTGTTCAAGGAGCAACTTCACCAAGCATCTGTGATAAACTAGGCACAGCCTATCTGTGAAGCTGTGCAGTGCAATGGTTAGAAATACAAGCTTGATGCTCCAGTTGCCTGGGGCCAGATTCTGACTGCACCACTTACTGTGAAAACTTGTGTGAGCTTTGCTATACACTTGTGTGTGCCTTAATTTATCCATCTTTGTAAAATGGTAATAATCAATCTACCTCTCTCATGGAGTGATGTGAGACCTCACCTGTAACAAAGTAAGTGGTCAGTAAGTGAGCTCTCAAAGGCATTACTAGCTCAAGTTCACAGATGAAGGAATTAAAACTATGAGACTAGGTAACTTGTTCAAAAGCATACCCCTATCAGAGACAGAACTAGCATTTGAGCTCATGGTGGTCTGATTGTAAAGCCTAGGCTGCTTGTGTTAACCTCTGCATTGCACTGACTGCTCATTACATATCAGTAGATAATGACCTCCAGCAGCTCATAGTTTAGGGGTGTATCATGCACACATATAAATGACCCTGCTAAAGGACAAATTGACTTCCCTGCTGCAGAGGATAAGTTCTCAAGGTATCTTGTGTGTAATGTAGTTAGAGAATAACCCTACTACAGGTGCTCTGGGAGCTTCCCAAGAAGGAGAAGTTTGAACTGAGGCAAGGGACAATCCTCTCAGATGCCTTTTTAAAATCAAGGCACTCTGCTTCCAAAGCTGTTCCCAATCTATCAGTCTGGTAACTGTATCAAAAAAGGAAACGAGACTGTCTGGATAATGACTTCCACATGTTCTCTTTGTACATGGTTGTAGGTTGCAAACCACATGCAGAGGCAAAGAAGCAGAATGAGTTACTACCTTCCTCATTTTCTCATTTTTGTCCTTGCATCTAGACTCTGTGTCCATCCTGTTTGTAATGGCCATGGATGAGTAGATAATAATGACTGCCCATATTTATTACGACCTTAATATATGCCAGAATAGTTCTAAAACCCTTATGTGTAGCAATTCATTTACTCCTCAGAACTGCTAAACTGAAAGGTGCTAGTCATATCCCCACTACAAAGATGAGAACGCTGAGACACAGGGAGATTAAGTCTTGCTAACATCACCCAGCTAAATAATAAGGAACCAGGATGCTAACTCAGGGAGCTGGCTACCAGAACCTGTATGTTTCACCCCCAAGCTTTCTCCACTGCCTCTATGAGCTCTAGGAATATGCAGAAAATTAACAAATAATTCTGGGGCAAGAGATGGGGCAAGTTTGGGGCAAGTTATGTCCCTGTAATAGTCTTCTATGATCAAGACAACACATCTTTTCTTTTTGACCCTCCTTCCCTGACCCCAGTGTCCTAAGCAACACTGAGTTTAACATTCATTGAAAGTTCCTGAAAAAGAGATTGACTTTATGTATTACACAATCTATTGTCTTAAACATAACCAGAATGCATTCCTAGTTTCTCCCTCATGTCACACAGGATACCCATAAGGGCCAAACCAGCTGTCTTTCTGCCTCCAATCTTACCCCCTCTAATTCACCCTCTACTCTTCATTTGAGTTCTGGTAGGAGAGAAGTCACACTCAAAAGGTAAATTAAAAGGAGTTGAGTAAACAGGTACTAGGAAACAGTAGTTTTCCCAGAAAAGACTCAAGTAGGTGATTGCTCCTAGAAAAGCCACACACAATTTGTCCAAGTCGTTTCACAGTGACCCTAGTAGGCCAGATGCAACGTTCTGTGGTTAATCCAGAGAATGAGGCTGCGATGAAACACACTACAACCTCCACTACCAAATGTTACATTTTGATGTCCTCTGACCCAGGAAACCCCCGTGAAATAAGTAGTTCACTATTGCACTATGTCAGAGCACACAGTGGAAAGACCAAAGCTTTCCAGACAGACCTATATAAGCAAAAGTCCCTTGAGCCTCAGTTTGCTCATCTGTCAGATGGAGATAATGTATATGTTGCAGGACAATGGTGAGGAGTGAAAGAGTGCATGCTCGTAAAGTGCCTAGCACAGTAAATAAGGAAATAGAAAACCTGAAAGGGGAGGAGAAAAGAGTATAGTTACCAGGGCCTGGCAAGATCTGTGGTTGTGAGAGAGAGACGGCCATTGTAGTAAAACTGTGATCATATCAGGGAGAAACAGCCACAATCAAGACCAGCAGCTGCCAAGAGGAGCAGGGTGGAATAAGGGTTAAATACCCAACCTCTCTCACCTACCCTCTTCTAATGTCTGCCAGATACCAGAGGGCCAGGTGCCCACATGACAGAGTCAGCAGAGACCTAGAATGGATCTGGCAAGGCAAAAGGAGACTAACCAGCACAAATTATTCCTTCTCAGTTTTTGTTCTGTTTGGCTTTTTGCAATCAATGCTATAATGAATGTCATGTATATATCTTTGCATATTGGGCTTTTAATTCTGTAGGATAGATTGCTAGTTGTGAGACTGTCAACTCAAAGTGTTTTAGAAGTTCTAAATGTTTGCTGATGCTACCAAATAACTTACCCAAAAGCCTTTGGCAATTTTACCAACACTGTATATATGCTTTCATGAGCAGTAGATGTTTTCTAATGCCTTAAAACATTTTGATCAGGCACAAATTATTACTTACTGTCTTATGTTCCATTACCTCGATGACTAGTGAGATTGAGCATGATTTCTTAAGTATATAATGAGATATCTTCTGTGAATTCTCTGTTCCTATTAGGGATGTTTAGGACCTGTATTGGCATTCTTCATTTTACTTGCCTTTCTTCTTTGTTTAGGTATCTTTTGTTGTATGCAAGTTTGCAGGTATTTTCATTTTGTTTTGTATGGACTCAAATTTCCAAAACAAAAATCTGACCATCAGCTTAAAACCCTTGGGTGTCTGCCCCTTGCCTTCAGAATGTGATCCTAACCCCTTTACTGAATTAAGGGGGCTCTTTCAAGATGTAGTTACTGGCAAACTCCTCAGCATCATCTCTGGTCATCCTCTCCTCCTCCCCACCTGTATTTCAGGTACAGGTACAGGTGTAAACCTGTCATGCTTCATCTTCAGTCCATTTGTACTTACTGTTTTCCTGAGACAACTGTTCTCGCCTACTCTTTGCCAGCTAATTACTATCCTTTCTGTAAGATTAATTTAAACATTGCCTTATCTGCAATGTTGTAATTGTCCCAGCCTCCTCTATCTTTCCAGACTGAGCTGCAGATGGTGTCAGGCATGGTAGACTGGATTAAAGGCAAACCACAAAAAAATATGCTTGAGGAAGGAAATACTGCAATGAATAAGCTTCAATGTCTGTGTCCTAGTGGTACACATCCTACTGACTGAGATACATCACCCACATTAGACAGAACAAGCTTCAGCAATATATTAGCAATCCTCACTTTAGTTTTTCCTACCAATAATTTTCCCACAAAAGACTCAACGAAATGATTGCTCCTAGAAAAGCCACGTACGATTTGTCCAAGTCATTTCACAGTGACCCTAGCGGGCCAGATGCAACATTCTGCAGTTACCCCACAGCATGAGGCTGTGATGAAACATACTACAACCTCCACTACCAAATGTTACATTTTCATGTCCTTTGGCCCAGGAGATCCCCTGTGAAATAATATATGAAGCTTCACTGCATAACAGGCGACTGCTCTAGTGTATCACTATCAGCAAGCCCATTTCCTGTTGACTTGATATGCAAATATGCATTGGACATTTTAGCCCTATTTTTTTTATCTCTATGGAGACAAAATCCAATAGTCCAGTCAAAGCACTCCTGACCACCTCCTTTTAAATAAATCCAATGCAAGAAAGTTCAGACTTACAGGGCAGTGTGCTATTCTTTCTAAAATAATACAAATAAAACTCAATCTGCCCCAAAAATCCTTCCCAAAGTAGTTCACTATTGCACTGTGTCAGAGCACACAGTGGAAAGACCAAAGCTTTCCAGAAAGACCTATACAGGCAAAGGGCTTCACCCCTTTGAGCCTCAGTACACTCATCTGTCAAATGGGGATAATGTATATCTTGCAGGACAATGAAGAGGCATGAAAGAGTGCATGCTTGTAAAGTGCCTAGCACAGTAAATAAGAAAATAGAAATAAATAGTGGAAAACATTTCCTTTGTTTTTTAAATCTAGTATTCATTTCTCACACAATTTTGGATATGGAAGAAAAGCATCAAATCAATTGGTTCTATTTCTGACACTAACTAGTTTTATTTATTTATCTAAGCTCTGCATATTTCTAAGAATTTTAGATGGCTCAATAACCAGCAAAGAAGTCATCCTAGTAATTAAGGACACATGTAATTGAATGCAGCCATATTCATTAAACTGTTTCCTTAAGAAGGCATTGCATTTCTTTGGGGAAAAAAAATGACAAAGAGCCCTGAGTGAGTGTATTATTCAGGGTTCTCTAGAGGGACAGAACTAATAGGATAGATGTATGTATGAAGGGGATTGTATTAGGAGAACTGACTTACACGATCACAAGGTGAAGTCCCACAACAGACCGTCTGCAAACTGAGGAGACAGGAAGCCAGTCTGAGTCCCAAAATCTCAAAAGTAGGGAAGCCGATAGTGCAGCCTTCAGTCTGTAGCTGAAGGCCTGAGAGCCCCTGGCAAATCACTGGTGTAAGTCCAAGAGTCCAAAAGCTGAAAAACTTGGAGTCTGATGTTCGAGGGCAGGAAGCATCCAGCATAAAGACAGATGGAGGCCAGAAGGTGTAACCAGTCTAGTCTTTCCACATTCCTCTGCCTGCTTTTGTCCTAGCTGTGCTGGCAGCTGATTAGATGGTACTCAGCGAGATTGAGGGTGGGTCTGCTTCTCCTAGTCCACTGACTCAAATGTCAATCTCCTTTGACAACACCCTCACAGACACATCCAGGAACAACACTTTGCATCCTTCAATCCAATCAAGTTGACACTCTATATTAACCATCACAGTGAGTAATGTTCTAGGTGTCTTCTAAGAAGATAGGCACTCCTGCCCTCTTTTTAATGAGCATCCTGATGGGTCTAGGTCTATAATTCAGGAGGGTAGTAAAAAGCAGAGAAAGATCTGAAGTTGTTTTAAATAATACAAAGGCAAGATAATTAAGTTTTCCTCTTAATTTTTTTATTTTAATAACTTTAGGGATATACGAGGTTTGTGGTTACAAGTATGGATTGTCTATGATTTTAGTGTACCCATCACCTGAGTAGTGCATATTATACCCAATAGGTAGTTATTCAGCCCTCACCAACCTTGTACCCTTCCCCCTTCTGAGTCTCCAATATCCATTACACCACTGGGTATGCCTTTGTGTACCCATAGCTTAACTCTCACTTATAAGTGAGAACATAAGGTATCTAGTTTTTTTTTTTTATACTTTAAGTTCTAGGGTACTT
The DNA here is from genome assembly GCF_049350105.2 of Macaca mulatta. Lineage (NCBI taxonomy): Eukaryota > Metazoa > Chordata > Mammalia > Primates > Cercopithecidae > Macaca > Macaca mulatta. The sequence goes on from NC_133420.1 coordinate 42,744,146, forward strand.
GTGCACAACATGCAGGTTTGTTACATATGTATACATGTGCCATGTCAGTGTGCTGCACCCATTAACTCGTCATTTACATTAGGTATCTAGATTTTTATTCCTTAGTTACTATACTTAAAATAATGGCCTCTAGTCTCATCCAAGTTGTTGCCAAAGACATTATTTCACTTCTTTTTTTTGTTTATTGGCTGAATAGTATTTCATGGTGTATATATATATTATATATGTATTACATGAATATATATTTATAAATATATACCAAACATATAATGTATGTTAAATATGTATTATATATTAAATATATTATATATCAAATATACATCATATATTAAATATGTATTATATATCAAATATGTATTATATATTTATTTATATGTATTTAATATATATTATATATATATATACACACACACCTCATTTTCCTTATCTACTCATTAGTTGATGGGCATTTAGATTGATTTCATATCTTTGCAACTGTAAATTTTGCTGCAATTAACAAAAGCATAAACATAAGCATGCAGGTGTCTTTTTGCTATAGTGACTTTTATCTTTTGGGTAGATACCCAGTAGTAGAACTGCTGGATCAGCTCATAGGTCTACTTTTAGTTCCTCAAGAAATCTCCACACTGTTTTCCATAGAGGTTGTACTGATTTATATTCCCACCAGCAGTGTATAAGCATTCCCTTTTCACCACATCCTTGCCAAAATATATACATCTATTGTTTTTTGACTTTTTAATAATGGCCATCCTGGCTGGAGTAAGGTAGTATCTCATTGTGGTTTTATTTTGCATTTATCTTTTTTTTTTCTTGTTTTTAAGATAGAGTATGGCTCTGCCCCAGTCTGGAGTGCAGTGGCACGATCTTGGCTCACAACTACAGGCGCATGCCACCATGCTGGCTAACATTTGTATTTTTAGTAGAGACGGGGTTTTGCCCTATTGATCGGGCTGTTTTCAAACTCCTGACCTCATATGATTCACCTGCCTCGGCCTCCCAAATTGCTGGGATTACAGGCTTGAGCCATCACTTTTCTCATACATAAAATTGAAATAATGTTGTCTGTACAACTTTAAGTATAAAGCAGTCAACCTAGCACTGCATTTCAAGACAGGCTTCTGGAAGCACTGCTCTTTCCACTTCTTCTTTCTTAGCTGCTCTCAATAGCTCTGCTTCCCATAGACTTTAGGCTCAACTCCTGATTTGTCCTTCAAGATGCTCTGCATTCTGGCCTTGGCCTACCTATTTGCAAAATTTCTTGTTTTATATGCTCTGCACCTACCCAAATTGAACCACTTACTATTTGTTTCACATACCTGCAGAAGTTCTTAATGCATGTCTGCTTGTGCTATTTTCTCTGATAATCATGCCCTGTCTCCAGCATATCAAAATTTTGCCTACCCTTCAAAATTTCACTTTAAATGTTTCAAATTTCTTGGCATTTTCAAATTTCCCCTGACATCCTTAGGCTTTAAATTCCTAACTCTCTCCTCTAAATCCTCAAAGAATTGTAGTCAACATTCATTTAGTATATGCTGTATGTCCAGCTATGTGTAGATACTGTAAGACAAGGAAGACACAGAGGTCTTCTTTAATAGCAAATAAGAGGTGATTTCATATAATGGAACTTAATGCAAGATTCATAGAATAATAACATTGCATTCTCCCTTTTCCTATTTTATTACAAATAACTACCATTGAATGCATGGTGTGAGATAGACTCATGATAACAGTTAACCCCTACATGACCAACCTTATTCCTGTCTTAAGAGTGACACCAGCAAAAACATAAAAAATATGTGTGTGTATATATATCTATACACATATATATCTATACACATAGATATATATATAAATTTGAGAGAGGTTAAGAAACTTTTAAATCTCTAGGTCTTATAACTGAGATCTATCTAACTTCAAAACTCATAACGACACAACTCTTTATCTGAGATTTCATATCATGTAAGAAGAAAGCATTTCTTCTGAACTAAGGGAAGGCTATATTTGGTTAGAACGAAGGGACTGTGAAATTGTGAGCTCCAGGAGCTCAAGGCCCACTTGTAATTAATCGGTAGATATCACCATGGCATTTTGTACACATTTTACAAAGTGAGTGAGCAGAAGTGAACTTTGAATGTGGCCACTGCTTCTATTAGGATAGGTTATGTTGTTATAACAAACAGTCCTTGAATCTTAGCCACTGATGGCAGCAGGGGTTCAATTTTGCTCACGCTACATGCATGCCCATTGTTGGTTTCTGGCGTGGCCATACCAGCTGCATGTTGTTCGTTTAGGTGACAGAGAAAAAGAACTCTGAAAGGCTCTGTACTGAAAAATTGGTCCCTCAAATATTCTCTCATTCTTTCATTTTTTTTGTTGTTGTTCAGTAAGAATCTTTTTATCGCCCAATGTGTACCAACTAATATAATAATCACTGGCATAATAACAAACACTAAAACAAATGAGTTACCTACACTCCAGCAGATAAGATTGATGTTAGACAAATAATTACACAAAAATGTCTTCATTGCAATTGTGATAAAGGTTATAAAGAAAATTGGAGGTTGTTGAGAAAGTATATAAAAAGGATACCTCCTAGGCTGAAGGTTTAGAAAAGATATCTCTAAAGACATGATGTTTAATCTGAGATCTGAAAGAAATTGAAATAAACCAGGCAAAGACTAAGGTGATGGGGGCAGCAGTAATGAAGGTGGAAAATAATTCTGAAATCTTGCCTAATATACTTCCCCCAGCATTAGGCTACCTGCCACTCGTAATTATACCTGAAGTCAACCAACTATTTGTATGGATTGGTCTTTGTCACACCCTTTTATAATTGCAATTGTTAGTGTAGCTGTCTGTCTCCTACTATAAAATACATTTTCTGGTTACTGCTTTGTCTTTATCTCTGTACTTTCAATAGGGTCTCACAAGTCTTTACTGAAGTAATAGAATATTACAGCTTGTCAGGCTTATAGCAAAACCAGGCATTGAATGAAATTTCAATTTTTAAAAATATATAATACATAATACTATTTTTAATATAAATTGACAACAAAAATGCCATCAGAATTTTATTTACTATGGAGATGGCACCAACAGATAGTTCCAGATGCATTTTCCTATGAAGCAAAGTTAAGATGGAAAGAAGGTAATTAAGTTTTGAAAATTGATTTGAGGGAAAATATAAACTAAGAAACATTTTATTATTTTTTTAAAGATTTATCTTCAGAAATCCATAACCTCACCAATGGCAGGCTAAACACGTGCAAACAGTTGACATTGTTGGAAAGCTAGAGAATTGTGCTATAGAGAAATTAATGTTCCACTCATTCGTTTTCAAAAACTGTTTGGTAGGAATTATTCCATTTATAGCAAGAGGAAAAGAGAACTTATACATTTCTGGCAAGGAAAAGGCTTTCCCACTTACAGATAAATATTGATGTTGGCTTCAACACAGCAAAAATTACACACTAACTCAAATATGGAAGACTTTGAGGAGGCTTACAATACTGCATATCGTGTCTTTTCATTGAGGATAGAGTTTAATCAACATTTTTGCATCCAAAGTCAACCAAACCAGCACTCTGGCCATGGATTCAGAGAGGTATATCGACTTTTTTAAAATATGGTTCCTTTTTAAAGACCAAATTAAATTCTGGAAGATACACAATCTTAAATTGTAATTCCATAAGATTTGACAAATGCATCCATCCATGTAATTCACACTGCTATCTATAGAATGTAACTGTCAACCTAGAATTTAGCCACTTCTTAGTTAAAATATCCCCAGGAGGCACCACTCTGAACAATTTTTTTCAACATAGATTAGTTTTGCCTATTCAAGAAATTCATAGAAATGAAATCATACAGTGCATCCTCTTTGGTGTCTGGCTTTTTGTTCTCAGCATTAAGCTTATGCTATCTGGCCATGTTGCTGAGTATAAATTGTTCATCTTTATTACTTAATATGACTTCATTATATGATTACACCATGATGAGCTTATTCATTCTAGTTTTAGGCTATTATAAATAGGGTTTCTATGAGTATATTTTAGAAAACATTTTGTAAACATATATGTTTATTTCTTTTGGCTAAACACCTAGGAGAGGAATTACCAAGTCAGACAACAGAGATATATATAACTTCCAAATAAAATACCAAAACGTTTTTCCAAAGCAGTTCTTTCGTTTGTTACTTCCACTAGAAATGCGTGAAAATCTGGCTATCATCCAACTTTACCAATATTTGATGCCACCATTCTTGTAGTGGCACCTAATTTTGGTTTGCGTGTGCATTTTCCCGATGTGAGAATTTTTTATATGTTTATCATCTATTCATATATCATCCTTTGTTGGTATTGATGTAATTTTATTTATTTGATTATTTATATTTTTATTGAGATATCTGAATTTTGTATATTCACAATAAAAGATCTTTTCAGACATATGTGTTATAAATATTTTCTCCTATAATGTGGCTTGTTATTCTTAACTTTGTTATCAATCTCTTAATGAGAAAAAGTTTTAAATTTGATTGATCCTGTCTGAGCAATCTTTACCTATTTCAAGTTTTCTTTTAGAAAATCATTAACTTTAGCTTTTACATTTGGATTTCTGCTCTATCTTGAATTAATTTTTGTATATGATTGGACATGAGGTCAAGATTTTTTTTCAATGTAGATATACTGCTTTTCAGCACCATATGTTGAGAAGACATTCCTTTCTCCATTGAATTACTTTGACACATTTGATAAAAAATAAATTGAACATATCAGTGTGCCACATTCCTGGATTCTGTATTGTTTCCTGTTAATATGTTAATCTAGGTCTGCTTTCACACAAACATTGATTACTGTAGTTCCGTAGTAAAATTTGAAGTCAAATTTAACTTTGTACTTCTTTTTAATAATTGTTTTAACTATTCCCAGTTTTTTACATTTCCGTGTAAATTGTGGAATCTGTAGGTGAATTTCTTAGAAAAAGTGTCTGCTGAGTTTTTTAATGGGAATTCCTTGAATTTGTAAAACAATTTGAGAATTGACATCTTAGAATATGGAGATTTCCAGTCCATTATTATGGTATATTTTTCTGTTTATTCAGATATTTTTAAACTTATCACAGAAATGTGATTTTCAATGTGTATATCTTGCACAAATTTTATTAAATTTACTCCTAAATATTGTATGGTTTTTGATGTGATAGTAGAACTTAAAATTATTTTTCAATTGTTTGCTGCTGACATATAGAAAGATAATAATTTTCACATATCTATTTGTATCCTATGATCTTATTAAGTTCATTTTTTTCTAGTAATTGCTTTTTATATTTCTTAGAGCTTTCTATACAGAACAATGCCAATAGTTTGAATTATTTCTAAACCCCATGCCTTTTCTCCTTGCCTTATTCCATAGACCAGAACCTCTAGTAAAATGTTGACTCAAAATGGTAAGAGTGGATATTCTTATCTTGTTCTTGAGTTTTAAAAAGAAGCATTTAATTTTTAATAATTAAGTATAATGTGAACTCTAAATCTTTTTCTAGATACTTAATCAGATGGAGAAAAGTTTCCTTCCATTCATAGCTTATTAAAAGTTTTATCATGAATGAGTATTGAGCCTCTTCTAGTGATTTTTCTGAATTTATTAAGATACTATTGTGTTTTTTCCTTTTATTGTATTAACATAATAAATTGTGTTGCTTGACTTTTAAAATATAAAAGAATGATTTTTCCTTCTTGGGACAAAGGTAGCTTTATTCTTTCCATTTATTGTTGGATTAAATTTGTTAATTTTTTAGGTTTTTTTTTTTTTTTTTTTTTGCCCTTAAGTTTACAAGATGTATTGGGCTGTCATTTTCTTTTTCTTTTTTTTTTTTTTTTTTTTTTTTTTTTTTTTTTTTTAACTTTTTTTTCTTTAAGTTCAGGGGTACAAGTGCATGTTTGTTACATAGGTAAATTTGTGTCAAGGGGGTTCGTTGTACAGATTATTTCATCACTTAGGTATTAAATCTAATACTCATTAGTCATTTTTTTCTTATCTCCCATCCTCGACCCTCCAAAAGACCCCAGTGTGTGTTGTCCCTCTCTTTGTGACCATGTGCTCTCATCACTTAGCTCCAACTTATAAGTGAGAGCATGCGGTATGTAGTTTTCTGTTTCTGTGTTAGTTTGCTAAGGATAATGGCCTACAGCTCCATCCATATCCCTCCAATAGACATGATCTCTTTCTTTTTTCACAGCTGCATAGTATTCCATGGTGTATATGTACCACATTTTCTCTTTGCTTAGAATTTTTTTTTCAGGTTTTTCTCTCAGGGTAATGACCTCATAAAAGGGGTGGGAAAGTGTTCCCTTCTTTCCTATATTCTGAAAGTTTATAATTTCTGTCATTTCTTCCTTAAATGTTTGATAAACATTTCTTCCTTAAATGTTCCTTAAATCATTGATACAAATGATTGTAAATCTAGCTGAAGCTAGATTTTCTTTGTGGAAGTATTTTTCACAGTGATGTTTTTAATTTGTTAAAAAAAAATAGCAGTTCTCAAACTTTGGCATACATCAGAATGACCTATAGCACCTTTAAAACACAAATTGTTGAATATCACTTTCAGAGTTTTAGGTTCAGTAGTTCTGAGGTGAAGCTGCAGAGTTTTCATTTTAATATGGTACTGCATGATGTTAATAGTTCTGGTTCAGGGATTCAACTTTGAGAACCACGGTTTTTAAAAGATATAGAGCTCTTTAAATTTTTTTTTCTTTGGTCACTTTTTGTTAAGTTGCACTTTTTTTTTCAAGATTGTTTTTCCCATTTCACCTGAATTTATTGGCATGTTGAATTTATTGGCATGTTGTTAAGATTATCTTACTATGCTTACAATATGTATAGGACATTTAGTAATAACATGTCTATTATATAAGGAATTTATGTTTTTATTTTTGATGAGTCTTCATTAGAGATGTATCAAAGTTTTACACTTTCCTGGGGACCTACTTTTCACTTTATTTTTATTCTCTATTGATTTTTTATTTTATTGATTTCTGCTCTGAACTTTGTTACCTTCCTTTTACTAATTTTGAGTTTATTTGTTCATCTTGTTAATGTGAACATTTAGATCATTGATTCTAAATCTTTTCTTTTCTAGTATAAATGTTTAAATTATTTTATTTTTTCTAAGCACTGCCTTAGAAGCCTTCTAGCAATTCTAACATGCATACTCTTAATGTCATTCAGTACATAATAATTTCTAGTTTTCTGCATTATTTTTCCTTTGACCCATAAATTATGTTATGTAGAAGGGTCGTGTTTAACTTCCAGATGACAGATACATTGCTAGATATTTATTCCTGTCAAATTCAAATTTAATTTTGTTGAAGTCAATGAATAACTTCTGTAAGAAAGCAATTTTTTCTAGATCACTGACACTTTCTATGATGACATGGCTTCCATCCTGGTGAACATTCCAAGTGAATTTGAAGAGAAAGTACATTATGCAGTTATTAGACGTAGTTTTCCATAAAAGTCTGTTAGTCCTGTGATGAATAACAATAAATCATCTATAACTTTATTCGTTTTTTTGTTTGTTTGGTCAGCTTATTTTTTAACAAACTGCTTCATTAAGAGAGTTAAAGTTTCTAAATCTGGTTGTGAATTTGTTTATTGCCTCCTTCAGCCTGGCACACACACATTTATGAACTCATGCTTGTCTACTAAATTTACTCTTTTATCATTAAGCAATGTCTTTATATGTCTCTGGTAATACTCTGTGTCTTGAAGTCTCTTTTAACTAACAATATGACCACTGCAGCTTTTTTGTAATTAGAGTTGATGAACCATATACTTTTCCCAGTGCTTTTTCTTTTAATTTATCTAGTCATTTGTATTTCAACTGTGTTTCCCTGAGGAAAGAATACATAATCCTTCCACAACCATGACCAGTTCCTGAGAGCTACTAACCTATTTTCTATCACTAGGATTTGCCCAGTTTTTCTTTTCCCAGAGTTACTTTATTTTATTTTTTATTTTATTTTAAGTCCTGGGGCACATGTGCAGGATGTGCAGGTTTGTTAATAGGTAAATGTGTGCCATGGTGGCTTGCTGCACCTATCAACCCATCACTTAGGTATTAAGCCCCACATGCATTAGCTATTTTTCCTGATGCTCTCTGTTCCCCACTGCCCTCCCCCGACAGGCCCCAGTGTGTGTTGCTCCCCTCGCTGTGTCCATGTGTTCTCATTGTTCAGCTTCCACTTACAAGTGAGAATATGAGGTGTTTGGTTTTCTGTTCCAGCGTTAGTTTGCTGAGGATAATGGCTTCCAGCTTCATTCATGCCCCTAAAAGGACAAGATCTCATTCCTTTTAATGGCTGCATAGGGTTCCATGGTGTATATGTACCATTTTCTTCATCAAGTCTATCACTGATGGGCTTAGGGTTGATTCCATGTCTTTGGTATTGTGAGTAGCGCTGCAGTGAACATACACGTGCATGTACCTCTGTAATAGAATGATTTATTTTGGGTTTATACCCAGTAATGGGATTGCTGGGTCAAATGGTATTTCTGGTTCCAAAGAAATAAAATAATATAGTATGCAGCATTTTGAGTGTGGCTTCTTTCATACAGTATAATGCATTTGAGATTCATCTATGTCATTGCAGGTATCCACAATTTGTTCCTTCTTATTACTAAGGAGTATTTTACTGCTTGGATGTGTATTTACCTCTCCAACTACTGAAGGATAGTTTAGCTTGTTTCCAGTTTTGGGTGACTACAAATAAAGACACCAAAAATATTCATATACAAGCTTTTCTGTGGACATATGTTTTTATTTCTCTTGGGTAAGTACCCAGAAATAGAATCACTGGGTAACATTTTAATTTTCTAAGAAACTGCGGAACTGTTTTTTAATGTGGCTGTGCCATTTTGCATTCCCATCAACATTGCATGAGAATCTAAACTTTTCTACATTTTCATCAACATGGTATTGTCTATTTTTCTTTTAATTCTAGTCATTCTAAGATATTTGTAATAGTAAATCAAAACACCTTTGACTCATATCTCCCTAATGCCTGAAAACATTGAACTTCTTTATATACATTTACTTGATATCTGTATATCTTCTTTGATGAAAGATCTGCACATATCATTTATCAATTTTTGAGATAGATTATTTTTTCTTATTACTGAGTTATGGGAGTTTTTATGTACTGTATACACCATCCTTTATTAGATATGTGCATTGTACATATTTTCTCCAATCTGCAGATAGTCTTTTCATTTTCTTAACAAGGTCTTTTGAAGAGAATAAGTTTTTACTATTGATGATGTCCAATATATCAATTTTTTATTATGAGTTATGCCTTTTGTATCCTATCTAAAATGTTTTTTCCCAAATCCAATGTTGCAAATAATATTCTCCTGCATTTTTGTCTTAATATTTTATAGTTTTAGGTTTTACATTTAAGTCTATGATCATTTTTAAGTTAATTTTTGTATGGCATAAGTTATGGGTCAAGATTCATTTTAAGCATGTGGTTGTCAAATTGTTGCAGTACCAATGTTGGGAGACCTCTAATAGCATTGGATTAGAATCCTGGGCCTGAAATTGTTTCTTACCTCTCTCTCTGGGGTAAAGAATGTTTTTGCTCTAGGCTACACTTTCCCCTCCAAGCAGCGATGGGTCTTTTCTGATGCCCTAGGAGAGACAGAAGATGCTCCCACTTCCCCTGAGGCTTAATGATTTTGAGAAGAGGTTCTGAGCAGGAAGTCAGGCTTGTCCCTCTCCTGCTTCATGCCTGCAATGCCAAAGTAGGCCCTGTTCAGTCTCCCATCCTGCCCCTACTCTGTCTCCTGAGCACCATGTGGTGGTCCATGGAAATGACCCAGAAAGTGGCTCTGAATCCTTTTCTTAATGTGAGTCATCCAGGGTTTCTAAACTCTCACACTCACCCACACTTGGCTTTGTATATTTCAAAGCTGCTAAAAGGGTAGACTTGTTGTTTTGAAACATACAGGCAAAGACTTCATTTGTCCACACCAGGATTACTGAACAGAAAAACAAAGGTGGTGGGAAGTTGGTATACATAGCACCTCATTTACAGGATGGTCTTCAAGAGGCAGGGTTTATCCTATGGTCGTATGACAACCTTTATCAGAAATGCCATCTTCTCTTTCTCTCTTGTTAAATATCCCTTATGGTCAGCAGCCCATGGCACACACCAGCAGTCACGTGCTCCAGGGTCTAAAAAGTAGGCTTTAAACATTCTCACCACAAAAAATAATAAGTAAGTGAAGTGAAGGATATGCTGATTAGATTGATTTCATCATTCCATAATGTATACATATACCAAAACATGACATTGTACCCCATAAATATATACAATTATTATTTGCAAATCTTTTTTAAAAAATAAGCAAATCCTAAGCCCTACTTTGTTAGTACTTTATCTGATTCCTTTTTAGCTGCTAGTATGGTGGCAAGGCCCTGCTTCTGTGCTGTGCCACAGCTGAGAAGATCCCATCTCACGTCTCTTCTTAGAGGATCCTTTCAGCTACCTGTTGGCCATGCGAACTCAGCTTTCTGATGGCTTCAAGGTAAGTTGTGATTTGGGGGGCTTAACTGGTATTTTTCTCATTATTAGGATGAAAGTTACACTTTTTTTCCAGTTTTCTATACCTTAGACACAACAGAAGTCCCTCACCTTCACTTGTGGATGATGTTTTCTCTGCTTATAGAATTATGAGCTAATAGCAGATTTGTTTCTTCTTTTGGTACTTTAATGAGGCTCTTCTATTGTCACCCCACCATTATTGCTTCTGATAATGTCATCATTATTTGTTTATTTGATCCACTGTATGTAATATGTCAAGGTTTTTTTCTTTTTTTTTTTTTTTCTGGCTGTTTTCACATTCCTTCCCTCCCTCTGTCTTTCTGTTTCTTCTCACCCTGACCCAATCTTTTCCCAGATGTTTGACTATAACGTTCATAGTTGCAGTTTATTTGTATTCATTCAGCTTAGGGTTTCCTGGGCTGTTTCACTTGTAAGTATCTGTTTTTTCATCAAATCCAAGTAATACTCTTTTTCTTCTTCTTTTTTTTTTTTTTAAATTTTACTTTAAGTCCTAGGATACATGTGCTGAACGTGCAGGTTTGTTATACATAGGCGTACATGTGCCATGGTGATTTGCTGCACCCATCGATCTGTCATTTAGGTTTTAAGCCCCACATTCATTAGGTATTTGTCCTAATGCTCTCCTTAGCCTTGTTCCCCTCCACTCCCCAATAAGCTCCAGTTTGTGATGATCCCCTCCCCATGTCCATGTGTTCTCATTATTCAACTCCCACTTATGAGTGAGAATATACGGCGTTTGGTTTTCTGTTGCTGTGATACTTTGCTGAGAATAATGGCTTCCATCTTCATCCATGTCCCTATAAAGGACATGAACTCATTCTTTTTCAGGGCTGCATAATACGACATGAACTCATTCTTTTTTGTGGCTGCATAATACTCTTTTTCTTAATTAAAATATTTGGCTGCTTTTTCTATTTCTCTCCTCTTCTAGGATTCCAATTCCTGGTATATTAGAATGCTTGATATTATTCCATAAGTATTGAAGTATTTTTTATTTTGATTTTTGTAGGAACATAGTAGGCATATATATTTATGAGGTATATGAGATGTTTTGATATTGACATGAAATGTGTAATAATCTCAGCAATGAAAATGGGGCATCCCCTCAAGTATCATTTGTGTTACAAACAGCCCAATTATACTCTTTTAATTACTTTAAAATGTACAATTAAATCATTACTGACTATAGCAAATTGTTGTGCTATCAAATACTAGGTCTTGTTCATTTTTTTCTAACTGACATTTTTTTTTTTCCATTAACCATCCCCAGCTCCCCTCAACTCCCAGCTTTATTTTTTTAATGTTTTCTCTCCATTCTTCAGATTGAATACATTCTTTTGATCTGTCTTGTAGACCCTTTCTTCTGCTTTCTCTAATATTCTGTTTAAATTGTTCAGTGATTTTAAAATTCTATTTATTTCACATCTTAGTTTTAGAATTTTTATTTTTTGGTTAATATTTGGGAATTTGTAATGAACATTTGTAATGGCCATATTTTCTTTTACATTCTAGAACATATTTATAATAGCTGTTTTAAAGTTGTTGCTATTTCCAACATCTGGATCGTTTCAGGGACTTTGCTTGTGTAGTTTCTTTTTCCTTGCTTATAAATCCTTATTCACAGGTGTAGTAATTTTTATTGTATGTTGAAAATTGTGAAGTATATATTATAGATACTGAATTCTGTATTTTCCCCTTAAGAGTATTGGAGATTTTCATTCCACCACATAATTTGACTTAACCCTCATATTCTGCCTCCCCCGGAGTAAGCAGCAGCTGAAATATTTTAGGATAAGAGAAATGTGAGTATCTTACATATTTCTAGCTGTAGTTTTCTGCCAGATACCTCAGACTCTCTCTCATACTTGCATAGTCAACCAACCTTGGGCAGTGCTTATATGCAGACTTGGGGGTTCACTCTTTTATATTCTCTTCTTTATAGGATTTTCCCTCACTTTCAAGCCATTGTGGCAAATCCAAACTTTGCTGACTTCTCAAGCCAACAATGATATGATTCCTGCTTGAGTTCCAGCTTCCTCCTTCTACATGATATGGAGAATGTCTTAAGGGAAAGCTAAAATTAAAAATCATATAAACCTCACCCAGTTCACTTTATTTTTCAAGGGCCAGGTATCTTTCTGTTTTAAAATCCCATTATTCTATTACCCTGACCAGTTTCAATGTGTATATTACTTTCCATTATTGGTCCACATGCAAATGAATTTAAGAGCATCAATAATAATTTGCATACAATTTTTCATTCAGTAAAAAAGTATTTGCAAGGTATGTTTACTATCATTTTGGGCATTTAAAGTAGAATTGTCCTTTAATTCTAGAACCCTTAAATGTATACCTCACTTGACCAATAATTTGATGTTTTCAATCAAAGCATGAGAAAAGCACTTTGAAAGTTAAAATAGTAATTAAACAATAAATCATTACTATATTAGATTTTATTGCTTGTTTGATGAATTATTAGGCAACGGTTTCATCTTAGTTTCTAAACTTAGATGTATATACATGAGTAAAACCACATAGACTTTTTTACATCTAGAGGTTTGGACATTGTTTCCTATAGAGTAGAATATGCATTCAACATAATTTTTTAAAAATCATGATAATTTCATTAGAATGTATTATTTTCTATCATCAACCTCACTATATAAGCATTTAAAAGTCATTAGATTGTGTTTAGTACTGCAACTATCAGCTAAATATTTTGAGTAGTTACAGCTTTAGGTGCTGTTTGAAGAAGGTTCTGAATGGTAAGTTTATTTAATCTTTATATCAACTCTATGAGAGAAGGACTATATTTCTCTTTAATTTCCAGTTGAGGAAACTGAGGCATAGAGAAGCTTAATAAACTTTTTCAAAGTCACACTGTTGGGAAGTGGCAGAGTGGGCTTTGAACCCCGATATTCTGTTATCAGGGCCTTCAATTAAGAATTGAGAGCATAGAATACATTGTTTTTGAATATGGAAAGATGGGAAAGTTTGAGATCAAAAAGAAGAAAACTAAGATGAGGGGAAGAATGGAAGGAAACCAACAACTGTACAGCACAGAGTGTAAAGAAAGAGGGAACTGTCAACAACATCAAATGCAATAGAGAGACTGATCAAATAGTAAGAAAAACATAACCATTGGGTTTGGCAATTCCAAGGTGACTTTCATTAGAAGGACTTGGCAGAGTCGGGGAGGCAGATGCCTACGACAGAGGAATGAGAAAGTGGGGCGACAACGTGCATGGTGCAGACTTCTGCGAAGTTGGTATGGAGATGATTTGAGGGTGAATGGAGGTGGAGAAGGGTATTGGGAGTTATGTCTTTTTGTCTGAGGACATGTTTGTTTTGTGTTTAGGATGAGAGAAATGTGATCATGTTTATGAGAAGATGAAACAAAGCCAGAAGACTGAAAAAGACTGGTACAGAAGGCAGATTATAAAACTATTTTTAAAGACCAATAGAGCTGCTTAAGACAAACGGAAAGCAAAAGGGAAGGATGTGTGTGTTGGAAAAGAAGGTGTGAAACCAACTTCACCTGCTCCTCTATATATTTCTCACAGGCCACCTTGCCCTGGCATTTCAGACAGACCCCAATTTCATTGTAAAACCTGAGAGGCACATTGGCATCTATTTCTCTGACACAGCAGTCTGCTGATAAATTAAGTGTGAATGAATCAGATACAGATGGACTGAATTTTGCTTGAAATAAACATGAATTACAAAATTGGAAGAGGAAAAATGCTGAAGGAAAAATCACTTTGTGCCAACTGAAAATTGTTTGGAATGTCAATTTTCCAGCCTGGCTCGATATTCCCATTTATTCCTCAGCCCTCCTTCAACCTGTTCCCAATTTGTCTGAATAGATGATATCTGTCAGTCCTCCGGGGCCTTCAGAACAGGTCTGGGGAAACAATGGAGGCAGGGACTTCTGGGAAGCAATGATATAAGATTTGTGTAGGCATTTATTAGTCAGCATGGAGTCTGTGGGGATGCCTGTGAGAAATGGTTCTGGCGTGCCTGAAGAATGTTCTCCCTAGACAGACTCAGTTTGTGGCAACATGTCAGAGTGGAAAAATCCATGGTTTTAAAGTCAGGCTGACTTGGCTTGGGATCCTGGAAACACCATATATTAGTTATATGACCTTAATCAAGTGACTTTTACTTCATAAGCCTCTATTGCATTATCTGGAAAATGGGAATAAAAAGTGCTATTTATATCACACAAATATTAGGTTTCCGTGAGGTACTGCATTCACAAAGCATACAGAGAATTCATGATAACAGTTATGTATTCAGAAAGAAAAGGCCAGTTTCTATGCGGGGGGGGGGGCCACCCTCAGAGACCTTCAGAGTCATCTAAAAAATAGAGCAGTGGTTTCTGTACTAAGTATCCTGAAGTAGAGACTCTTCGGTTGAGATTCAGAAATATATACATGTTCCAAACCTTCTCAGGTGATTCTGATGATTGGTTACAATTAAGAACCATTATAATAGAGTAGGATAGAATAGAGGTTAGGGTAGGAATTTTTAAAAGCCTACCCATCTCCAGTGTGTAGCTTCCGCGAAGCCTCTTCATACCCTTTAGGCTATTTCTGCTTTCCTTAATTCTCAGCCTTGTGGGTCCCATGTCATTTCACAGAAAAACAACCATTTAATTATAGTAAAATTAAAATGCTGACATCAAATGGTAATGTGGTTTTTCATGAAAGATTGTGTCAGAGGGAGAAAAAAAGGCCATAGTGGTTGAGAGAGCACTGGAGTAATCAGGATCCAATTCTACTTGTAGCTCCAGAAGGCAGAAAACCCACTCTACACCTCCACTGCATAATGTATTCTTCAAGGGGCTGTTCTGAGAAATAAGTGAGATAAGACACTTATCTTAAGTGAGATAAGAGCATCTTGGCATTTAGTAAATAACTTCTTTGGTAACATTAATAGTAATATTAATAGCTCAACTAAAAACATCAGCTGAGAGTGGCCATATGACTGGGTTCTAGCCAATCAGACATAGTCAGAACTATTAGTAAGGCTTCAGAGAAAGGTCTTTAAAGGGGGTCCACTCAGCCAGCATGTACCTTTTATGCCCTGCCCTTTCCTCTTTTTTTTTTTTTTGGTTTAGATCATGCTATGATGCTGGAAGTGGATCTGCCATTTTGGTGGAAACACATGCTAAAGAAAAGCTCAGTGAAAATAGCAAAGAGAGCCTGAGTCTCCACTGGCATCTTGAAATAGCCACTGAAGCCCTGGATTACTTGCCTCTACTTTTCTTAATATATATGAGTAAGAAAATTCATGATTCATTTATGACACTTGTTTAAGGGTTTATCTTACTGGGAGTCAAAGCAAATATTGATACATGGGCTATAAAACACCCTAGAAGATCTTGAGTTCAAAACTCTGTAGAATAGATTTGCTGTAGAAGTTGGGAGCAGCCTTCTAGGACACGGGACTATGTATTTCTGATAGCTAGATAAAGAAAAATGAAGAGCAACTTGTTTGACCCACATTGGGATCCACAGACACTGAGTGATGATCAGTCACTGTAAGCTGGTGTTGAAATTGATGCTGGGAAGAAGAGTACAGTATCCCTGTTACTACCTTATGCATGATTTCAATTACCCATGGTCATCCTTGGTCTCATAATATTAAATGAAAAATTCCAGAAACTGACAATTCATATGCTTTACATTTTATGCCATCCTCTGTAATGTGATGAAATCTAACACGGCCCTGCTCCATCCAGCCTGACACATGAATTGTCCCTTTGTCCAGTGTCTCCATGCCATCTACACTACCCACCTGTTAGTCACTTAGAAGCCATCTTGGTTATCAGATGGACTATTGCAGTATCACAGTGCTTGTGTTCAAGTAACCCTTATTTTACTTAATCCCAAAGGGCAAGAGTAGTGATGCTGGCAATTCAGATATACCAGAGAGAAGCCACAAAAAAAGTGCTTTCTTTAAGTGAAAAGGTGAAAGTTCTCTACCTAAGGAGAAAATAAAAATGGTATGTTGACGTTGCTAAGAGAGCAAATCTCCTATCCATGAAATAGGGGACAGTATTTTTTATAATTTTTACTTCAGTACTAGTTATTATACATTTTTTACTGTGCCTAATTTATAATTTAAGTTTTATCATAGGTATTTATGCATATGAAAAAAATACAGTGTATATAGGGTTCAGTACCATCTGTGTTTTCAGGCATCTACTGGGGATCTTGAAACTTATCCCAAGTTACATAGCTATACAGGGGGCCTACTGTATCAACTGGAGCTTGAAGGAGATGCAACAGGAAGATGGACAGATGACTGAGCAGTTAGGATGGTTATGATGTCATAGAGGTATTACATGAGAATGATTTCCAATGCCTAAGAAACTGGGGAAGAATGGGTAATTGTCAAAAGCTTTTATTCTCTCAGAATCTACCTTGTTGCGCAGACTCCATAAGAGGCCACAAAACATAGCATGGGTCAGGACATACTGCTGTGGAAAGAAGGCAGCCGCGATGGAATCTCATAGACCAGGTTTGAATTCTGGCTTCACCACCTGCCAACTCTACCAATTAACACCATCCTTCGAGATTTTAGCCTTCTCGACTCTCAATTGGCATAACAGTGGCTACTTGAGTAGATCAGTGACAAGATTATAAATTATTACATAATTTATAAATATATATAATCTCAGCTATTGCTATATTTCATTCACTATTTTAACAACAATCCTAGGTGCCAACTATATGCCAGCTATTTTGCTAGATGCTACAGGAATACTGAATATGGTCTCTGTCTTTAAGTAGTGTGGAAAATAACTGTATTCTCTATCAAACAAAGACAATAGTATTTTAAAATTATTAAAGTCACTCTTCCGTTTAAATTATTTTGAAGATCCCTATTATTCTTAGGATAAAAACCTGAAATCCTTAGTAGGACAATTATGGATGATGTTGCCCCTGCTTAAAAAATCAGTCTAATCTCAAGCTACCTTTTGCTCTCTCAATTCCAGCTGCCTGTTTATTTCATATAAGTGTATTTATAGTTATTTGATTAATGTTTATGTCTCACTACATCTTTGCTCTGTTTGGTCAGAAAGTTTTATCTATTTTGCTACTCACTATATTCCTAAAGTCTGAGCAAAATTTCTGACAGCCAGGAGGCTGTCAAGAAATAGGCTTTTAATAAAAGGAAGAATAAATGACAAGTAAAAGCTACAATGGTAGATAAAGTCATCCCATGCAACAGGAGCACAAAGAGGGAAACAGCAAACTCTGCCTCAGGTAGAGGAAGTAGCCTTTGAATATAGTAGAACAATCAAGCATGGCTTTAAAGCATACCACAGAAGAGTTATCCAAGCAGAGAAGCTTTTCATGTGTGCAAAAATCCCAGGAGCTACTAATTGTACAGAACTCATTCTTCACCTATAAAATGAACTACATGATACCTATCTTAAGAGAGGGAGGTTATGAGTATTGGCTGAGATGCATGATGGAAATATCTCTGCCAAACATATATAAGGTTTGTGATCAGAATCCACCTCTCTCATAAGCCTGGTTTACATTATGGCATTCTTGAAAATAGAAAAACCATTAAATAATAATAGTAATAATAATAGTGACAATAATAGTAATAAGAAAAAATAGAGGAAAAGAAGAGGAGAAGGAGGAAGAAGAGGAAGAGGAGTAAAAGGAGGAGGAAGAGATAGAGGAGGAGGAGGAGAAGGAGGAGAAAAAGAAATAATTTTCTTTGTTTATTTTCTACTATGTACCTAGCACTTGATGTACAGTATTTTAATCCTATAAAAACTTTCGTAGTAGCTAGGATTTTCTTCATTGCAATTATAAAGAAATTGACTTCCAGAGGGTTTAAATGTCCTTTCCAAAATCATAGAACAATAAACAATTTATATAAACAGTGAAATTCTAATATCATGGCCATCAACAAGTATTTATTACGTACCTACAGTGGAACAGTCCATCTTTCTATGCTCTAAAAATGCAACTCTGTATAAAAAGATAGGCATTCTGCCTTCATGAAACATAGAGTTCACTCGCATAAGCATATTGCAGAGCTCCTGATGCTGATTGGTACCACACCACGAGAGGGGCATCTCTTTCCCACATTAAGGGGCATTACTATAGGCAGATAGTGACTCATTTACGTCTCCATGAATGTCTTGCCACCTCACCTTGATACTAAATATTCTCATATCATGAAGTCAGAGTCATAGGAAAAGGGCAGAATCAGAGGCTAAAATGGTCAATTGGTGAGGCTGCAGCAGAATGACATCTCGAATTCTATCGTCCAGAGCCAGAAAGCAGAAGGGAGTTGGAGTTGGCCCAGCCACTTGAGTTCTTGTTCACATCAGTCTGGAATATGTTGATACTCAATAAATATTTGTAAGCTGTCACTGTAAAATTTAGAAGCAGTGATGTGCTGGCAGCACACGAGAGCCCATTACTTTCCAACTCCACATTCAATAAAATAGATCATGATGAGAGTATTTTTTAAACAGAGAAATCAGCAAATACCATAGATTGGTCCCTGTCCACCACCCGGAGTTGGTTGTTAAACATTTACCAGCATACCGCTAGAGAAAGAGCATCTCTCTCTGAGTCATTGTTTCTCCATCTGTACAAGGGGTAGACAATGAAGTGATTTTAAAGCCCCCAGAAAGTTGGATGATGTATTAGAAACAGCAATGGTCTGGCGCAAGGCATACTTTGATTAAATTATAGCTGCTGGCCACACATTGCCCTTGGACCATTCAGCATGCTATTTGTCTCCCTGAGCCGCAGTTCCCTCCCGTGTAGAATGAGGCTATTAACCTCTGCATGATTAGGTTTTTCTAGGTGTTAAATATCAACATGAAAAACATGGAAAAACATAGACTCTAATAAATGTTAGACTCTTCTTATTCCTATCATCTTCATACATTATAAATAAAAGAAGGAGCGAATACATAAATTTTCATTTTTTTCAGAGTTTGTATACCCTTCTTTTGCTTGATTACTTTTAGTTTTTTTAGTGTTATATAATAAATACCCATGATTTACTGCTATTGTTATTTATCGTCATTATCATTATTATTGTATGCGCTAAATTCCTACTCTATAATGGTAATATTTTTAAAGAATCTTCAAAACATAACCATCTGTAGCCAGTTTCCTTTGGAAGGGACAAACAAATATGCATTTATTCAGCAGCTACTTGGTAGCAGGCATTGTACTGGCATGTTACATATTTGGCTCATTAAGCCTTCCAAAGATAAGAGCGGAGTCTACATCTCAGAGAGAAAACGTTTTCTTTGGACATCAGCAGAAGCCTATTTGCACCACCAGGGAGCAGTAAAGAGCCACTGTTCAGGACTTTGAAAACTCCAAATCCCCACTACCAGATCACAGCAGTTCTCTTTGGACACAACATAATGGTAAATATTAAGTCTTGGCTGGCCCACCACTCAGATGAGGGTCAGTGTTGAGGGGAAGGACTTGTGAGCTAGAGCAGCATGTCTGATTTTAAGCGTGTAATCCATAGGAGCTTCTGGGAGATTAATAAGCAGGGATGTGGTTTTCCAAGTGAGCATGGAGATAATATATTCCTTCCACTGCTTTTTGGAGAAAATGAAACTGAGCCTCAGAGATGGACAAAGACTTATCAAAGCTACCTTGGTGGGTTGGCAGCAGAGCTAGAGCCAGAACCTGTACTCAGTGTCTTCACACTGACACCTGTTGATAAGTAGGCACATACATTCTGAAATATTCTGATATCACCCTTATCCTGTATTGTCAAGAAAGAGACTGTTACCTTTTCTAATGGAAGGTGTTTCCATCCTGGGGTTCCAAAGGGGTGTTTGCACATAGTACTTCCACTGGTGGTGTTATTAGACAATCCCGAGTTTATTGCTGCTTTATAAAACATAGCCAGGAACATAGGTAACATGTAAGACAGCTTATCAAAGACAAACTTAAGAGTCTTTTTCAGGAATATAATTTTGGTGACCACAGATAAAAGGCCTTTTTCATTTTGAACATGGCGCCCAGAAAGGACTCTAGGAGGAGATCAATGCACTCATTCAATCTTTGCAGCAGGTTCTATCTTAGAAACTGTGTGCATGGATAGAATTAAGGTGTAATGCCTTAATGGATGTAGGTAAGATGTAATTCCCACTCTCAACAAATCTACTGTCTAATAGCACATATTAGCAAGAAATGGTGCAATTGCATTACAGAAGCATGAAATTGATTGTGGTGGGATATATGCCGTGATTAAGTTTTGTTTTTCCTTCTGTTCTCAACAAGACACATCACAGGAAACCACTTTTGATTCATCAAGAGCAGTCTCTCCTAGAAGTGGGGAAAAACAGAATAGGGTTCTTTGCAAATCTGAACATACATGTAGATATTTTGGAATCCCATGATGAGCCTCTACTGGAAAGATAAATAACTCTTTTGTCACTGAGGTTAGAGTTCCAGAAAAGAAAACTGAGGAACTAAGGGCACATCTCTTGGAGGGATGAGACTTTCTCTCCATTATATAAGGGAAGGGCAGTCTGATCCTTTGTGCGTGAAAACTCTGCCCGTCCCCTTAAGTCAATGCCCAGCAAGGAAAGGGCACAGGGATTCTAGGTTGGTGATATATCAGACGTCGTCATTACCTTGACCGGAATTCTTGGGCCTAACTGATGACTTGACTACATATCTGAGAGAGCTGAGCATGAGGATTTTCAAATAAAGAGCTCCACACTGGCGACCTCTCAGCCTGGCTTGGCCAGGAATATATGAGCATGTTAGCCTTGAAGAACCACAGCAGGTAGCACGACAATTGGACAAGTGAGATCTTGTGGCAAGATAAGCCATATGACCTGTCATAGCAGAGATTAGCAGTTTCTAAATGGACAGATTTGGCAGCTGAAAGCAATGAGAGAAATGCTTTTATCTGACACCACTCCTCTTGCTTTATCCTAGAGGTTGGGGATTTCATAAGCTCATGTTTTGTTTATTGTTGTGGTGGTGGTGGTTATTCTGCTTGTCAATTTTTAACAGATTTTTTTTTTTTTTTTTTTGCTGTTGAGAGAGTACTCCAAAAATTTAACACTGTACTATAATGAAGTCATAGGATGGAGTGATATATGCAGCCATGAAGCATCTGGGGACCCGAGAGATCAACTGGAAACATCCAACAAATGTGACTCTACTTTTACTCTGACTTCAAGAGGTGGTTTGTAGAGGTTAAAGCAATATTGGAAATGTAGTTTGCTGTGGTTACAAAGAAAAGGGATCTCAATGATGGCTGCACCAAAATCAGAAAAGGCTTCCCAGAGGAGGGAGGCCTGAGAACAGGTGAACTCAGGGCAACCATCCGAAGAGGAAAGCTGGGCAATGGAAACATATGCAAGGCACAGATGGATGAATTCTTAGTTGAGTCTTTTGCATTTGCCTTGTATCTGTGTGGGGGTGTGGGGAATCAGCTTACAGAATCTACAAGGAATCATTTCATTTTGTTTCTTTGTTTTTAGCATATCAAGTTTGGAATTCCACATGACAAGAGCATCGGGTTCATGAGTAGAATGAATAGAGAAGAGGCTAGCAGCAGTTCTTACTGGGTTAGAGAGTCATAGGTTATCTTCCAGGCCATGGGAAACTCCGTCAGAGAAAGAATCTCTTGGCTTCTGAAGAATAAAACCTCCAAGTATGTGGGTCACAGAGTGATATCTCTATCTCAAGCTAGAGACCTACAAGGAGAGAGGGGATAAAGAAGTGCATAGTCCTTTCCCGGTCACTGCTCATTTGGTCTTTGTATTAGTCCATTCTCATGGTGCTATGAAGACATACCTAAGACTGGCTAATTTATAAAGGAAAGGGGTTTAATTGACTCACAGTTCCACAAGGCTGGGGAGGCCTCAGGAAACTTACAATCATGGTGGAAGGGGAAGCAAACACGTCCTTCTTCACATAGCAGCAGGAAAGAGAAATGCAGAGTGAAGTGGGGGAAAGCCCCTTATAAAACCATCAGATCTCATGAGAATTTACTGAGTATCATAAGAACAGCATGGGGGAACTGCTCCATAATCTAATCACCTCTCAAAATCTCCCCACTATGACACATGGGTGTTATGGTAACTACAATTCAAGATGAGACTTCGGTGGGGGCACAGCCAAACCATATCAGTCTGCATAACTATAACGTGGGATAGGCAGGGCTGTTCTTTGATTGATGGGTGGCGAGGATCAGAACACAAGATGCCAGTTGGAGAGCGTCAGAAGCCTAACTTGCACCAGCACCTTTAGGTGAGAAAAGCAAATTGCACTCTTAAATGCTTTCTAACATTTCCCTTTCTTCCTCCCTGTTGCTTTTTTAGCCAAATTGGGCTGCAGAATCTGGCTTCAAGTGCTTCATTTCTATGGTCCGATCCTTAATTTTAGCTATTGTATGTGATAGCCATTATAAACTCTGTCTTTCCTAAGTGTGTTGAAAAACATAAAACTCAAACTCCTTGAGAGGCTTAGACTGCCATTCACAATCTGGCCCTGCACCTCCTGCCAGCTTCGTCTCCTGATACTTAGCCTATGCCTCTCCACCTGTGATATCTCATCCAAGTCATACTGAATGACTGAATTCTGTGAAATCATCCTATGCACTCTCAAATCCAACCCTCCAGCCTCAGCACAATTCCTATTCATGCAGAAAATAGTTCTTTCCATCCTCATCCCAATTACTGGAGAATTCCTACTCTTCCTTCAAGTCTAGGCTTAGACACCTGACTTCCCCACCAGAGAAATAGACTAGCAGGTCATAAGCAGAGTTGCCTTATCCTCTATCATCTCTCCAGCACCAAACATAGCATTTGACAAATGATGCATGCTCAAACAATGATTGTGTTAAAAAATACGTAACTAAACATACCAGAGCAGATAATATAAGAATTTAAAAGGAGAGGTGAGGAAAGATGGAACAATGCTGTGGTACAACCTGTGGTCATTTGTTTCCATGGCAGCTTGGGATTCCTCGTATTCCCACATTCTGCCCTTGCTTGAGAGGTGAAACAAGGTCTGCTCAAGCAGGGGCCCATTTTCCTCTGGACAGTATCCACTGCTCCTATTCTGCATTCTTTTGCCTCTGATGCTTTTAGTGAAGCCAGGAGCTTCTTGGATACTTATTAGCTCAGACTGTGTGAATAGACTCCAGGCCAGAGTTTCAACTGGGAAGAATGCCCCTGGTGTGAACAGAGCTGTTCTGAATGCATGTGGAGAAAGCAGGTGGCATTTGCTCTTGCTGTGAGCAGATGTGGTGGTCAAGTGTAAAGGAAAGGGAATGAGAGTCAATTATGTGTTGAGTCCCTCAAAGGCAGTGGGACACTGTAGAAAGTTAGCTTAAAATTTGGAAGCACACATCCTGTATTTAGAGTGCAGATCTTTCACTAACTACTTGTATGACTTTGGGCAAGGAAATTATCTTTTCTAAATCCAGGTTCTTGAGAATAATATCAGTACCTAACTCTTAGACATGTTCTAAGGATTAAATGAAGAGCATCTCGTGCACTGCTTAAATGAATTCTTAGTATTTAGAAGGCTTTGTTTATCTATCTCTGCGTCGTCTAATTCAATGTATGAATAAGAAATTTCCCTTCCTTTACGTATAACATAATTTTAACAACTCTGAAAATTAACACAGCATCAGATAACTTTATTCCATTTTAATCTTTCACTATGTATTCCCAATAAACAGTAGCTAAATGCTCTAAGCCAGTACCAAGAACCCACAGTGTAAGAGGGTTTACATATTACCAGTTCTCTAAATCCATAAGATGTGCAACAATATTCTGTAGGAGAATATCCTAACCCCGTTATCTGAAAATACACACAAGTAGCAACCCGTGCAACAACTATACCAATTAATACTTATTGTCTGCCATGAATGTTGATTTCAGAGAAACTCTGATTATTAATCATTCTCACCCCACCGTCATCCATCCAACCAAAGTTGTCATCTCCCAGGGTCGGCAGGCTCTAATAAGTCAGGGGAGTCAGATATGTGTAAAGTTAGTTCTGCTTCCAGTTTGAAAGCCTGAGATCCATGCCTCCAGTAGACAGGCCCAGGCCTCCCACTCTCATTGAAACATTAGCACCCAGAGGTACACTAGGGAGGCTATTCATGCATTGGTCCTGCTCCAGGGCCAGTGTGGTGGGTACTGCTCTGGCTTGGCTAACCAGCTTGGGCTTTAGTCCAGCAGCACACGGCTCATCACTCCTGTCTGTAGATATAATGGGGCCATGCTTGACTTCTGAGCCAACCAAAGTAGGAGCCATACCAAGCTTTCCATAAATTCTGCTAAAAACATATTTATGTCAAACAAATCCTTCAGATCTAGACTTCAGGTGTGGAACTGACTAAAAGTCTCTGTTCCTAGCTCATTGAGTTATTATTGTACTGACACAAATTAAGACCTCATCTATGGACTAGCTATAATGGATCCTAAGCATGGTATACTGTGGTGTTCATATTTTCTCCTACCCAGTCTGATTACGCAACCCCCTTTGTCTCTTTATAGCATCCCCTTTCCTATGGTAAAATCCTCTCCCAAGTTATATGGTCCTGGTGAAAGAAGGAAGCTTGGCATTCTTGTAGGTGCCAGTTACACAACTAAGAGAGATCTAGGTTGGTCCATTCATAATACTGGGTTTCACTGAACAGAAACAGTGACTCAAAAAGTGTGTGTGAGAGAGAGAGAAATGAGGAAGAAGAAACAGGAGGAAGAGGAGGAGAAGCAAAGGAAGAGAAGGGAAGGGAGGAGAAGAAGGAAATCATTTGAGACTTAGAATCTAAAATAAGAATCTGACACGAGTAAAGTCAGTTTCCACTCCCTGGCAAGCATAAGTTGCGTGTGCGTGTGTGTGTGTGTGTGTGTGTGTGTGTGTGTGTGTATTATAGATGATTTGTATTTTCTGTGGTTTTAATTTTTTTAATAAAAGAGAAAAAATACAAACAATAAAAAGGTAAATCTATTCCAACAGAAGGAATTCAGTATTTCAATTCAATGAATGCAATTTACTGTAGGAAATTAATAGTATTAAATAATAATGATAATAATCATAAATAAAACAGTGCAGAGGAATCTCAAAAACACAATGTTGAATTTAAAAAGCCAGATTCCTAAGAATACATGGAATACATGCTATATAATTCCACCAATATAAGGTTCAACAACAGGCAAATGTAATCTCTTAGAAGCTATGGTATCAACAGAAGAGGAGTTACCCTAGTGGAAGACACTGAAGGGCGAAAGAGGAGGGTTTCTGGGGAGTTGACCATGTTCGATTTCTCATCTGTGTGCTAGTTCTGGGTGTGTCCTTAAATTGTGAAAAAATTGGCCAGTCACAGTGGCTCACGCCTATAATCCCAGAACTGCCAGGAGTTTGGACACAGCCTGAACAACATGGCAAAACTCTCTCTCTACTAAAGAATACAAAAATTAGCGGCCGAGGCGGGCGGATCACGAGGTCAGGAAATCGAGACCATCCTGGCTAACATGGCGAAACCCCGTCTCTACTAAAAATACAAAAAATTAGCCAGGGGTGGTGGTGGGCGCCTCCAGTCCCACCTACTCGGGAGGCTGAGGCAGGAGAATGGCGTGAACCCGGGAGGCCGAGCTTGCAGTGAACTGAGATCACGCCACTGCACTCCAGCCTGGGCTACTGAACGAGACTCTGTCTCGGGAAAAAAAAAAAAAAAAAAAAAAAAAAAGCTGAGTGCGGTGGTGCATGCCTGTAATCCCAGCTACTCAGGAGGCTGACATGGAAGGAACACTTGAGCCTGGAAGGCGGAGGTTGAAGTGATCTGAGATCATGCCACTGCACTCCAGCATGGGCGATAGAGCGAAACTCTCTCTCAAAATAATAATAATGATGATACTAAAATTGTGAAAATTTTTTTACACATGCGCTTGTGATTTGTGACCTTTTTAGTAGGTCTGCTCTATTTTATTGGGATGCTAAAAAAATTATTAAACAAACCTCGCGCTAAATCACCTAAATTAATTGTTCGGTAAAGATCTTTACAGTGTTCTCGTGGGCTCACAAAGAAAATCCCATAAATTTGATGAGATATAACTCAGATCTTCTCTTTTTTTAATTTAAAACTCACCCTTACTGGTTTGAAAAGCAATGACTATTGCACTTGTATGCTCCTATGCTGCTTTTTTCTTTTCTTTTGCTTTTTTTTTCCAATTCTCAGCAAAATTTTGAATCTACTCTCCTCATAAATTACTGTGGGGTTAAAGGCATGTTTTTCTGGGCCTGATTCACAATCCACATTCTGAATGGGTCAAGAGAAGCTAGCTCTGCTTTCTCTGAATGATAACATAGGCATGCCCAACAATTTATGGAAGGAAAGTGCAGTAATTACTGTAGTACTCATTTGTTTATAAAAGCCAAGCTGAACTGCACATATGTAAAACATTCCCAGATTTTAGATATAATATGTGTAAATGTAAATTTAGCACAATATTATTTCTTTACCAACCAGCACCAGATTCCTCTTTGGGAGTAAATTACCTCTTACTGGAAATTTTTTTCTTGATATATTTTCGTGATAGAAATTGAGATTCCAATAACCTAGAGGTTGGAGAATTCCAGTGCTTCAGAGAAAACAGGCAAAGCTGCTCTGAGTAAGAATGGGGGATGTGGAGTACAGGAGTGGATCTGTGGTTCTTTGGAGAAAGGGATGATTAGAGAGTGAAAGAGATTGGGGAAGATGAGAAGAAGTCCTTGGTGATGTGGGATTTTTTTTTTTTGATAGAGCTACACAAACTCTTGTGTGAATAGGGATTTATGGAGCTGAAGGACATGACTGAGTTTCTTATTAAAATTAACATCATGGGCTGGGCGCGGTAGCTCACGCCTGTAATCCCAGCTCTTTGGGAGGCTGAGGCGGGCGGATCATGAGGTCAGGAGTTCGAGACCAGCTTGACCAACATGGAGAAACCCCGTCTCTACTAAAAATGTAAAAAACTACCTGGGTGTGGTGGCACATGCCTGCAATCCCACCTACTTGGGAGGCTGAGGCAGGAGAATCACTTGAACCTGGGAGGAGGAGGTTGTGGTGAGCCGAGATGCGCCATTACACTCCAGCCTGGGCAACAAGAGCGAAACTCCATCTTAAAAAAAAAAAAAAAAAAAAAAAAAAAATCATCATGCATGTTATAAGATCAACAGAGACCAGAGAAAGAAGTTCAGGAGGCAGAGGAGTCCCTGAGAAATCAGTTGCTGGGTATCTGTGGAATATTTGGTTAGGTTTTGACTTTCACTGGAAATGCATAGGTCATAGAATCAGCAGAGAAGGAGAAGGGGGTGTGATGAGGGGAGCCAAATGACGACTGAATTACCTAAATATGAAAGTGAGTTATTTTGAAATCATGCTTTTCACCATATTATAAGTAGAGTTTGGCTTTACATTTTGTCTTGTTTTGTGTTTTCACTACTTTACTGAGTTTGATACACATACAAAAAGCTCTAGATATTTAATTTCTACAAAGTGATGTTTTTGCAGATAAGCATACACTTATGAAACCATCAGTCACAGTCAATGCCATACATTTAGTCATTGTCTCCAAAGCTTTCGTCTCAATCCCTTTGGTTGTATTTTGGGTTTCGTTGTTGTTGCTGCTGCTGTTGTTTTCTTTTGTGATAAAAAGCCTTAACATAAGAGCTGCCCTCTTAGCAAATTTATACTTTTAACCATATACAACATCTCAATGGTCCTCGACACTTTTGTAGAAGGGAGAGTTGTATTTCATTTCACAAAATCAGGTCACTCATCACATATTACAAAATGTATAATATGCCTCAAGCCTTGTGCTAAGTGCTGGGGATATAGTGCCAAGCACATCAGACAATGGCCCCCTGGCTTTTGTCTAAGCTTATGTTCTAGCAGAGATAGCAGGAATTGAAACAAATTATTATTTAAATGTTCTGTCAACATCCTATGGAGGTTGTAATAGGAAGTGCAAACTTCATTTGGGGAAAAATATGACATTGTGATGTCTTAGGAAGATTTTTAAAGTGGCTGATTTGCATCAAGTTGCCTTGGAAATCAGTAAGGAATGATAGAAAAAGGTAGAGGCACGCAAGCAATATAAAAACCCAATCAGATTTATCCTAATCCATCTCAGGTAGCTATGAAATATCTCTTACTGATCCATTAAATGTCTCTGTAAACCTGTCTTCTTGGAAAGTAAAAACTGTATGCAAGGAATGTGTGTTATATTTAATTAGTTGTTTTTTAAAATGCCCTCAAGTTGTACAAACAATCCTCTGAAAGTTATTCAAACCATTAACTTTTTCTTTCTAGAAATAAAACGTTATTAAAAGTAAGTAGTCTATAGGCCAGGTGTGGCGGCTCATGCCTGTAACCCCAGCACTTTAGAAGGCCAGGTGGGGAAGATTGATTGAGGCCAGGAGTTTGAGATTAGTCTGGGCAATATAGTGAGACCCCGTTCCCGATCTCTACAAAAAGTAAGTGGTCAAAGAGCTTCTGTCTGATTTAATGTGGAAGTCAAAGAAATAAAATTTTATTACACAGCTTAAACATCGTTTTCTTACAAACAGATAACATGAATGTAATCTTTAACATTAAAAAGTTTATGTGTTTAAGCAGTTAAAAATGAAAGTACCAGTGAGATTTTTTCCCCATTAAAATGACAGTATTTAGAAATATAAAAAATAATCAATTATGGTAAGATAATTTTTAAAAAGGAACACTTGCTAAGAATTTGTATTGATACTTTTTTGGAAGAATTTATTAAAAACTTGCATTGCATTTAACCTTTTAACAAATAGTTTAGACACTATCCTCAGATTTATTTTCACATTTGTGCAAAGATATATGCCTAAGAATATTCACTTTTTTTTTTTTTTAGACGGAGTCTTGCTCTGTCGCCCAGGCTGGAGTGCAGCGGTGCGATCGCGGCTCACTGCAAGCTCCGCCTCCCAGGTTCACGCCATTCTCCTGCCTCGGCCTCCCGAGTAGCTGGGACTACAGGCGCCTGCCACCACGCCCGGCTAATTGTTTGTATTTTTAGTAGAGACGGGTTTCACCGTGGTAGCCAGGATGGTCTCCATCTCCTGACCTCGTGATCCGCCTGCCTCGGCCTCCCAAAGTGCTGGGATTACAGGCGTGAGCCACCGAGCTCAGGCCACTGTAACATTTTTATAACTCTGAAAAATGGAAAACTGAATGTTCAATAGTGGAAAGAAGATTAGGTTAATTTGAAAGGATTCTTCCTGTAAGAACTCTTCAGCCTTTACAAAGAATAGAAATTTTCTGATAAATAATATTGGGTGAACGTTATTAAAAAGCCAGAACTATTTATAATCTATGCATGTATCTTCGTATTTTGTGATCCCATTAATGTCTAAAGGAACTCCAAATTATATGAATATATATTTACATACTGTATGTTGCATGTGTATGTATATGCATGTATGTGTGTATGCATACTTTTTTTCACCAAAAGGTCTTGAAGACTATTTAGAGTAGTGAGCAGAAAGTAACATGTGTACTTTTTCATCTATGGATTTTAGTAAACTTTAAATATTTTAAAAAAGCATATATTCATGATTTACTGTTTAAATTGTTTTAAAAAGTAGAGCATGACCTATACCTCCCCTGGTTGTCTCTGTCCAGCTCTGAATGTGAGACAATACAGTCTTTTTTATGTGGGGTCATCTTTTTCTGGCGAGCGGAGGCAGCTTTTGCTTTCTTTAATTGATGTGATTGTTTTTTAAATCCTGTTACTAAGACCTGATGGGTGCCCAATAAGCATTTGTGGCTCTAAATCTAATTCATGACTTCTTGCAGCCCCTCCTCCAAGTTCCTGAAGTCCCAATGCCCCGTGGCCAGGACCTGCAGGACCACTCCTCCGTACTCCTATGCTTGGAGAAACCCAGCCTTTTCTCTTTGTTCCCCCAACCCTGGGACCCAGCTTTCTACTGTTTCTCTTTTGTTACCTCATTTATCCCTTTGCTATTTTTTTCTTTTACTTCTTCAACATCAGATTTCCTGTATTAAATTTTCTCTGTTAAATTCTACGTGTTAATTTTTTTTTAAATAATTTAAATGATTAGTTGGTTTCTGTTTTCCTGATTGGTTCCTTCCTAATACAAAC
Organism: Macaca mulatta; assembly: GCF_049350105.2. Taxonomy (NCBI): domain Eukaryota; kingdom Metazoa; phylum Chordata; class Mammalia; order Primates; family Cercopithecidae; genus Macaca; species Macaca mulatta. The sequence goes on from NC_133420.1 coordinate 42,774,937, forward strand.
TCAAACTTGTACGAATGGGTGAGGCAAAGTTTGGAAATAGGCAGTCATGTTTCTCTGCCTCATAGATCTGAAAGAAGGGCTTGGATTCCTCTTTGGTTTTCCTATTTCAAATGCTAAGAACACCTGGCGATGGGCAGGCTCAGCTGCCTAAATGTGAGCCTGAACTCCTACTTATTCACCCTCTGTCCTCTGCTCTTCATTCCGTGTTTCTAAGGCAAGTACTATTTTCCATGCAGGTAGTGAGGTGAGTGCAGTATAATCAGATCTAATACTCCTCACAGTGGGTCTGGAGGCATAGATTGGCTGGTCAGGTTATCAGAGGACACTTTGACTTCAGTTCCCAGCTACATTCTCCAATTCTGCCTTATAAAGAAGCCTCACAAGTTGGAAACTATCAAGCCTCTATTTTTATTAGCTCCACATTTCACTCCTGCTTCTTTCTTACACTAGTTACAGCCTGAAAAGGAAGAATATTAAGTGATTGGTACCCTTGATTTCCAATAGGAAAAATGATAGTAAAAAGCAGAGAAAGACTAGAAGAATAGTATCCCCCCTAAATACATTAAAAAGCTGCTCTGTCTGGATGATTTTTATAGTTTTTCTCTTTTATGCCTCTCTGAATTTCATTTATAATCAACTTGCATTATATTTCTGTTAAAGATAAACTATAATAAAATTCAAAAATGAGAGGAAACTAAATCTAGAAGGAAATTACACTACAGGTGGAAAAACTGAGCTCTCAAAAGCATGAGATTTATAATCAAGTCATGTTGCCTCAACCATACTCCTAGTTTCTTATAGATCCTCTAGGCCAAAAAGAGAAATAGTGGTCTAAAGAGTACAAGAAGAAATTGAGCAAAGCAAAGGTACACAAATGGTTCATTGAAAAAGCATAAGCAAAGGAGAATAATCAGATAGAGAGTAGAAGGAGATGTGAGCTGGAGAAATGAAGGGTAAAAGGAGGAGAGGAAAGAGAGCAGAGCCTGTATGCGGTGGCATCTGATCTGCCACCATCTATGGAGATTTCCGCAGAAAAGAAGGTTGGCTACTGGCTCCAGCTGGCAGCTTCTTGAATCTCACTCTCATGTCAGACATCTGTCAGCACTCTGCAAGGACCATTGGAAATCAGGCCCATTCACAGTTAGTCTTGGACCTCCTCAAGTCTTCCCACCCCTACCAGCTACTGAAAAGGAAAGGGGAAAAATGTTACAAAGTTTCTCTAGCCACAGTAAAAATAGCCAAAAAAAGAAAAAGGAGGAGACAGCATCAACAAAGGAAACATGTTCCCATGACTCCTCATTGTCAAAGGCTCTATTCATTCATTAATTCCCCAAATATTTCATGAGCACAACTGTGTGCCAGGCAGTGCAGTAAGCACATTACTGATGCCACATTACATGTCCATGCAACAGGCTACACATTAGTGATGCCACCCTGAGCAAGGCCCTGTTTATGCAGCTCTGTGCTTTTCTCCCAAACAGGCTACAGCTCCTGGGGCTGCGGTCCACATATACCTCTCTCAAGATCCTCCCTTTCCCTGAGAGTGAAGTGGCTAAATACCCAGGAAAGGGAAAATAATACAAAGGAATTTGTCTTCAATTTGCCACCCTAAAGGGGCCACATATCTAAACAGCGGTGCTTTTGCCTGCTTTTCAGTTGACTCTGAAACTTTTTCTAACGTCAAGAATACATACTTGAATTAGATGTCATTCTTCAAAAGTACATACTTACGTACATAAATGCTTTTCACGCATCAGTGCCTTTGCCTGTGAAATTCTCCAGATTTTTCTTTTATCCTTTTTCTATTTGTTGCCAAAATCCTAGCCAAATTTTATTTTTTCTTATGAAATACTCTATATCTTATATAGAAAAATACATCTAAGGTAGCTACATGATAGATAGATTAGATGACAGCACTATAAACTGAATGTTTGCCTCCCCCATTCATATGTTGAAACCTAATATCCAATGCAACTGTATTTGAAAGTAGAAATTTGAGAGGTAATCAGGAGCCCTCATGAATGGGATTACTGACATAAAAAGGACACCAGAAAACTCCCTCTCTCCTTCCACCACGTGAAGACACAGAATACAGTTGTGCACGAACCAGAAAGCAGGCCCTCACCAGACTCTAAGTCTGCCAGTGCCTTGATCCTGAACTGTAAGAAGTAAATATATGTTGTCTATAAGCGATTCCATCTTTGGTATTCTGTTATAGAAGCCAAATGGACTAAGATGGGTAGATAAATGAATAGATGGATAGCTGGCTAATTTGATACACAGATACATGGGTAGATGGATGGATGGATGGATGGATGGATGGATAGATGGATGGATATAAAAAGAAATGCTAAGAAAACCAGGAGCCATATATACTCCACCCGGCTTAAGAAATAGAATGTTAAAGAACCTTTGGAGCTGTCTATGTGCCCCTGCCATGTGCATTCCATTATCATTCTCCCAGCCTTCAGAGGTGACCACTATTTTGAATTTTATGTTAATTATATCTTGTTTTACTGGATAGTTTTTTTCACAAATATTCCTCTGTTTATTGTGGTATAAACATAAAGGGGATCATACTGCAAATATTTTCTCACGAAATACTACTTTCAATCAATCTTATGTTTTGAAATTAACTTATATATTTTTCGTACTGTAGCTCTATGTTCTTTCTGCTGCATAGTATGTAACGCAATTACTATTTTACAGTGTGTCAGTTCTACTGATGATGGGAATTTATGATGCCTCCAGTTTTTTGCTAGTAAAATCAATGTTGTTGGAGACATGCTTGTAGAACATTTTCTGGTATACATGTGCAAGTTTCTTTAGGTGACATTCATAGGAACCTAATTGTGGGTTGAAGGGATTTTTGAAATTTAGTAGCCAATACCAATTTATTTTTCAACATATTTGGACCAATGTACATTCCATAAGCAGCATATGAGAGGTGCTGTTGCTCTACACCTTTTACAACAATCAGTATCATTGTACTTTCTTTTTCACCAGTCACAAGAGTGTGAAATGGTAATCTTATGCCATTTTATTTGGTATCTCCCTTATAACTGATGAGAACAAGCATTTTTTCAAATGTTTATTGGTTATTCACGTTCTTGTTTTTATAAAATGTCTGTCAATGTCTTTGTTAACTTTTATATATGGTTACATGCATTATACTTTATATATTCTATATACTAACACTTTATTTGTTGTGGTTAAATGTTGCAAATACATTCTCCAAATGTGTGGGCTGCATTCGCACTCTGTTTATGATGTCTGTTGATTAACAGAAGCTCTTATTTTTAAAACGTAGTCAGACATTAATGTTTTCCTTTATGATTTGCATTTGTGCGTAACAGCTTTTCTTATTTACATATCCCACAGGCACATATATATTTCTCTTTTCTAAACTTGTAGTTTTTAATTAGTGTTTGCATATCATATAAGGAAACTTTTTTAAATTTTTCTATATGAACAGCCAATGTTAAGCCTCATTGAATTAGTCAGCCTTTCCTTTATTGCTCTACAATGTCATTATTGGTACTTACTGTTTACATAAATCCTTGTTTCATTGCTTAGCTTTCTATTTTATTTCATTTGTTTATTTTTCTATACCTGCAGAAATGTAAAGTGCCTTCATTATTATGGCTTTAAACAACTCATTTATATGCCTGGACAAGTTTCCCTGTCTTGTTTTTAAGGCTAAGACAAGCTCCTGGCCCTTTGATATAAATTTCAGGATTAGCCGATCAATTTCACACACACACACACAAAAATCCTGCAGAGATGTTTATTGGTATTGCATTAAATCAGCCTGGGAAGAATTAATATATTTAGTAAATTGTTTCTATGTATATGTCATGTCTCTCCACTTACTTAGGACATTTAAAAAATCTTTTGCAATACAAGTTATTTTTTTAACTTTCCACACAAAAGATCTTGCACATCATGTGTTAGATTCATTCCTAGGTACTTCATCTATTTACTATTAGGAAATAGTATTTTTAACTGAAGTGTCTAACTTTTCCTGGTACAAGAAATCTATCGAGTATTGTATATAAATCTTACATTAAGCAGGCTCGTTCTATTTTGTTATTAATTTTATTTGTTGATTTATTTGTTCTGGGTTTCATACATAAAGAATATATATTATTTATTAGTGTAATTAATTCATTAATTTTGCCTTGATGAGCTGGTTAGGATCTCTATTATAATATTAAACCCTGTCTGGTTCTTTGATTTATGGAAAAAGTTTTTAATGTTTTGCCACTAAGCATGAAGGTAGCTATACAGTTTCGGTAGCTGGCTATGTGGGTCCTTAGTGAGTTCTTTGTGAGTCCTGTGTGAGTTGTTTATAGTTAGTGAGTCTAAATGTAAAGAATTATCCATTCTTGGCCAGGTGCAGTGGCTCATGCCTGTAATCCCAACACTTTGGAAGGCTGAGGGGGGCGGATCACGAGGTCAGGAGATTGAGACCATCCTGGCCAACATGGTGAAACCCCATTTCTACTAAAAATACGAAAATTAGCTGACTGTGGTGGTGTGCACCTGTAGTCCCAGCTACTCGGGAGGCTGAGGCAGGAGAATAACTTGAATTCGGGAGGCGGAGGCTGCAGTGAGCCGAGATCGCGCCACTGCACTCTAGCCTGGCGACAGAGAGAGACACCATCTAAAAAAAAAAGAAAAGAAAAAAGAAAAAATTATCCATTCTCTTGGTACATGATGAAGTAAACTTCCTAGCCTACCCTAATTACACCATATTACTAATTCCAGCCAATAAGTAGTAAGCAGAAAAATGTGTGTCACTTCTAGATCAGAGCATTACTTGCCCATTTGAGACTCTGCAGAGTCCTCTTTCGTCTGACATGGTGACTAGTAATATCCAAAAGTTGTTGCTTCTTCAGCCTGAGTCCCCAAGGACATACCGAGGCCCCAAGGACATAGAGAGGTGAGCAGAGGTCCCCTACTGGATATTTCGTGTAAGGAATAAATAAATCATGAAGTTTTAAGTCACAGAAATTTGGGTCCTATTTGTCACCATGGCCTATGTAACCTAACCTGTACCGATTGCTACAGTATCCTTTCAGACTAAGTGGATTTACTCCCTAGGAAAATACTGCCCTCTGGAGAGTTGATGTTGTTACTCACAAATGGAGGTTGAGTTGTATAAATATTTTTTCTACATCTATTGACATTTACTTTTCTCTTTAATAGATCAATGTGATAAAGATCTTAATAGATTTTATAATGTTGAATCAACTTCGCCATCTGGATTAGTGGTACTAGATTCATGCTGAGTTTAGATTATGAATGCTTTGATATTTTTATATCTGTACATGAGTATGAATATTCTGAAAGTGCCCTGTCTACTTTTATTAAGATACATTATTTTTGAAACGAAAAAGGAAAAGTTCTCTCTTTTTATCCAATATCTGAAAGACTATATAAAATCACAACTATCTGTTACATAACTATTGGTAAATTTGCCTATTAAACTGTTTTTTTAAAAAAATAATGAATTTTGAAGTGATAGATGTGCTAATTACTCTGATTTGAACTACACATTGTATACATGTATTGAAATGCCACACATTACCTGATAAATATGTATAATTATTATGTGTAAATTAAAAATAATAAAAGCAAGGAAACCCAAAACTATTTTTTTTTCTTTTGGTTGATAGAAAAATTCTGAGCCAACTTTTAATTTTTATAAATACATTTAGATTATCTTTTTCTTCTCCAGTCTCCTTAGTAATTTACATTATGCAAGTGTCCATCTATTTTCTTTTTCTTTCTTTTTTTTTTTAGATGGAGTCTCACTCTGTCGCCTGGGCTGGAGTGCAGTGGTGCGATCTCGGCTCACTGCAACCTCCACCTCCCGAGTTTGAGAGATTCTCCTGCCTCAGCCTCCTGAGTAGCTGGGATTACAGGCACTTGCCACTATGTCCAGCTAATTTTTTTGTATTTTTTGTAGAGACGGGGTTTCATCATGTTGACCAGGCTGGTCTTGAACTCCTGACCTCATGATCCACCCGACTCAGCCTCCCAAAGTGCTGGGATTACAGGCATGAGCCACTGTGCCCAGCTGCAGTGTCCACTTGTTTCCTAAATGTACAATTTACTAGCTGAAAGTTCATATTATTCTTTCATTTAAAAATTCATAGCATGCATCAAGTCCTTTTTCTTTTTTAGTATCATTTACTTATTTTTCCTTTCTCTTTCTTCTCTTACATTTTCATGTTCAATCTTGCTATTATTTGGTTTTAATTATGTAAAGAAACAAACTCTGTTTTTATTCTTTCTCCAAGATGGCAAACTGGAGGCTTTCAGCATGCCTCTGCCACTTGGATACAGCAAGATAGCACATAAAGAACAACACTGTGAACTTTAATTCAAGAAAAATGGGAACCCACTGGAATTGTAAAGGACACCCCAGATGCCAGAGAGGAGAATGCTGGCAAACAGCCTCTGTGATGGTGTCCAGGTGATAAAATGATTGAAGCCCCAGTATGTAAGAGAAACAGCTAGCCTCTTCCTGTGACTTACCTTTCCTCCGGGGATATAAGCAACCCAGTCTGAGGGAGAACATTTTGTTTCTTCCTAGCCCTGGAAAAAAGTTAGGAAGAGTCTTGGAGATGCTGTGAGGGAAAGACTCTGGGAAAAGCTGCAGACATTTTTCCAGACCTAGGTCTGCAGGCAGGACATGATTTTTAATGTGGGTGCATACAACCTTGACAGCCCAGCTGCTTAGTTGCACAGGCCCTTTAGTCTTGGGTCAGAGATTTGAACACCTGCTCTGGAGTGGGCTAGGGGCCTCCACAACCAGGACAGTGGAAAGTGCTTCAGCAGTAGGCAATAGAATTGTGCTCTCCTCCATAACAGCTGGAGGAGAGCTGCTTACATCTGTGGTTCCTCCTGGGCAGTAACACTTGCAGCCAGGGCTAGCTTGGGAACCTGAAACTGATCTGCATGTGCCATTGCTGGATACCCCACCCTGCTCTCCTGAGATTGTAGTACAGTGGGGCCCTCTCTGCTTCATGCCCAGGTGGATCTCCAGGCATTTGTAGCACCTGCTCATAGGGTTCAGCAGCCTGAGTTGCATTACCCTTCCTGGACATAGATTGTGATGCACTGGGACCCTCTTCACTCCTTCCCAGAAGGTCCCCAGACATTCAGAGTACCAACTCACCTGGGTCAGCAGCCTAAGCCACCTCATCCTTCTTGTGCAAAGATCCGGGTACAGGCGGGCCCTCTCTACTATGCACCCAAGCATTTCACCAGGCATTCTGCTCACAGATAGGAATAATTAATATCATTAAAATAATCTTACTGCCCAAAGCAATCTATAAATTCGGTGCTCTTCCTATGAAACGACCAGTGTTATTTTTCACAGAAATCACAAAAACTATGCTAAAATCAATAAGGAAAATAAGAGTCAAATAGACAAAGCAATCCTAAGCAAAAAGAACAAAGCCAGCGGCCTCACATTTCCAGACTTCAAACTATATTATAAGGCTACAGTAATCATAAAAGCATGGTACTGGTACAAAAACAGACATATTGGCAAGTGGAATAGAATAGAAAACCCAGAAATAAAGCCACATGCATACAGCCATCTAATATTTGACAAAGTTGACAAAAATGAGCAAGGAGTCACATGTAGAGGAATGAAACTGGACCCTTACCTTTCACCATACACAAAAATTAACTCAAAATGGATTAAAGATTTAAATGTGAGACCTCCCAAACTATACGAATCCCAGAAGAAAATCCAGGAAACACCATTCTGGACATCAGCCTTGGGAAATAATTTATAACTAAGTCCTCGTAGGCAACTGCAACAAAAACAAAAATTGATAAGTGGTACCTAATTAAACTAAAGAGCTCCTGCACAGTAAAATAAACTATCAACAGAGTAAACAGACATCCTATAGAACGGGAGAAAATATTTGCAAACTTTGCATCTGACAAAGGTCTAATATGCAGAATTTATATGGAATTTAAACAATTCTTTATGCAAGCAATTATACAATTCCTCATTCCTTTAAACAAGCAAAAAAAAAAAAAACCTTCATTAAACAAGCAAAAACAAATAAAGTCCTTAAAAAATAGGCAAAAGGCATGAACAGACACTTCTCAGAAGAAGACGTTCAAGTGGCCAACATATGAAGAAAATGATCCACATCCCCAATCATCAGAGAAATGCAAATTAAAACCACGAGATATCATGTCACACCAGTCAGAATGACTATTAAAAAGTCAAAAATCAACAGATGTTGGCAAGGCTGTGGATTAAGGGGAATGCTTATACATTTTTGGTGGAAATGGAAATTAGTTCATCCTCTGTAGTAGGATATCCTCTGTAATGAGACCCATCAGTCTCATTACTGTGTATATACCCAAAAGAAAACAAACAAGACACATGTACTTACATGTTCATCACAACACTATTCATAATAGCAAAAACATGGAATTAACCCAGGTACCCAATAAGAGTGAATTGGATAAAGAGAATGTGGTACATATACACCATGGAATACTACACAATCTTAAAAAAGAATGAAATCATGTGCTTTGCAGCAACATGGCTGCAGTTGGGGCCATTATCCTAAGCAGACTAACACAGGAACAGAAACCAAATATCACATGTTTTCACTTATAATTGGGAGTTAACCACTGGGTATTTAGGGACATAAAGACAGCAACAAGAGACACTAGGGACTACTAGAGTAGGGAAGGAAGGAGAAAACATTTGAAAAACTTGTGTACTATGCTCAATACCTGAATGATGAGATCATTTGTACCCCAAACCTCAGCATCATGCAATATACCCAGGTAGCAAACCTGCATATGTACCCTCTGAATCTAAAAAAAAAAAATTGAAAAGTAATAATAATAATAATAAAATGATTGTTGAATAGCACAAAATGCTAATTAAAAGATTTGTGAAGGCTTCTAATTGTTCAATTCATTTCACATACTCACATATTTAAATACTATATATTATTTAAAAAAAACTCTGACTTGGCCAAGCACAGTGGCTCACACAGCAAAGTGTAATCTCAGCACTTTGGGAGGCTGAGGCGGGCAGATCATGAGGTCAGGAGATCGAGACCATCCTGGCTAACACAGTGAAACCCCGTCTCTACTAAAAATACAAAATAAATTAGGCAGTTGTGGTGGCGGGTGCCTGTAGTCCCAGCTACTCGGGAGGCTGAGGCAGGAGAATGACGTGAACCCGGGAGGTGGAGCTTGCAGTGAGCTGAGATGGCGCTACTGCACTCCAGCCTGGATGACAGAGCAAGACTCCATCTCAAACAAAACAAAACAAAACAAAACAAAACAAAACAAAACAAAATCTCTGGCTTATCTGAGACTAGGTTATAATTTTGCTCTCTAGTATTTTCTGATCTTTTTTTATTCTAGTTTCTTTTTTAATTCTGTTGTTATTTTTTCTCTTTTCTTTTATTTTTTATTATATACATTTTGAGGTAGGGTCTCATTCTGTCGCCCAGGCTGCAGTGCAATGGGATGATCATGGCTCACTGCAGCCTCAACCTCCCAGACTCAAGCAATCCTCCCACCTCAGCCTCCTGAGTAGCTGGGACTACAGGTGTGCATTGCCACACCCAGCTAAATTTTAAATATTTTGTAGAGACCTATTTTTCCCTATGTTACCAAGATTGGTCTTTAACTCCTGGGTTCAAATGATCCTCCCACCTTAGCCTCTCAAAATGCTGGAATTACAGGTATGAACCACCACACCTGGCCTATAGTTGAGCAAATACATTTTTTTAAACTTCGATTTTAAGCTCAGTGATACATGTGCAGGTTTGTTACAAGGTAAACTTGTGTCATGTGGGTTTGCTGTTTGCTGTACAGACTATTTTTGTTTGTCTTTGTCTTTTTTTTTTTTTTTTTTTTTTTTTAAGAGACAGAGTCTCACTCTGTCATCTAGGCTGGAGTGAAGTGGTAGGATCTCAGCTCACTGCAACCTCCAGCTCCTGGGTTCAAGCGATTCTTGTGCCTCAGTCTCCCAAGTAGCTGAGATTACAGGTGCCTGCCACCACGCCTCACTAATTTTTGTATTTTTAGTAGAGACGGGGTTTCACCATGTTGGCCAAGCTGGTCTCTGACTCCTGCCCTCTCGTGATCTGCCCATCTCCACCTCCCAAAGTGCTGGGATTACAGGTATGAGCCACCACCCCCAGCCTTACAGATTATTTCATCACCCAAGTATTAAGCCTAGCTCCCATTAGTTATTTTTCCTGATCCTCTTTCTCCTCCCACCCTCCACCCTGCCATAAGTCCCAGTGTGTGTTGTTCCCCTCTATGGGTCCATGTGTTCTCATCATTTAGCTCCCACTTATAAGTGAGAACATGCAGTATTTGTTTTCTGATTCTGCGTTAGTTTGCTAAGGATAATGGCCTCCTGCAAACCTCTTCTAATTTTTTCTGAAATTTAAGTCTTTCTTATTTTGTAATAGAAGCATGAAAAACAATTAATGAGTCTCTAAGCCCTGCTTTTAACTGGATTCCACTATTTTATTTAAGTTGTATTCCAATCATGCAGCAGTAAGCATACTAAAATTTCTGTAATGTTTTTCTTTGTAATCTAAGTTATTTAGATGTATGTTTTTAAATTGTCAACATATTTGATTATGTTTTATTTTTGTTTTTGTGTTTTAATTAAAGAATATGGTTTATATAAGCTAATTTTTCAGACTTCTTTTATGAACTGGTATGTGGTTGATTTTCACTAATATTCACTAATATTTCTAATATTCAATATTTTCACTAGTTTTAAAATATGCCTTAAAATAGCATTTTCAGATGTTATATGAAACATGGGTTTTGGGTGTGTGGATATATCCACACACACTTCATACCACCAATACACACACAGCCAGGGACAACTCCTCTCATTCATTAGTTCCAGGTTGTTAATTGTGACATTTACGTTTCCTGTATCCTCAGAGACCTTTTAAACAACTGGCTAATCTAATAATTGTGAGAAGACTATGTTTTTAAAAATATTTTAATATGATAGTGGATTTATCTATTGCTCCTCGAAAATTTCTTAATTTGTGCTCTGTATTTTACTAAATGATATCATGTACATACAAATATTATGTCTTGTTGGCAAAATAAACATTTCATCAACATGTAGTGATTCTCTTTATTTCTGGTAAAGAGTTCTACCTCCAAGTCTATGTTTACCATCATTATATCAACCTATTTTTATTACTATTTGCCTAGTAAAATTTTTTTCATTCTTTACTCCTTTTTGTGGCCTTATGTTTTATGTGTTTCTCTTTTTAAAATCAGAGAGCTCGTTTGGGGAAAAAAAATCCAATCTAGCATTTTTTTTAACCTAGAAAATTCAGTGTGTTGCCATTAATTGTAAGTATTAACATAGTTGGATTTGTTTCTGTCATCTTATTTTATGCATTCTATTCTCATGCTTTTTCCTTTTTTCTTAAGTTTTGCCCATTTAAAATATTTGATTGATTAGGGATTTATTTCCCCTTACTCCGTATTTTTCCCCACTCTGTGCTGTTTTGGAAGTTTCCTACTAGAATTTCTACTATTACCGTGTTTCTCTGAAATTAAATACTGTACCTGCTTCATTTCATCCAAAGTTAGTCACATATTTATTTTCTCATCATTCTTACATGACATACACTGTTCATTGCAGAATTTTAATTCTAGATTTCAAATAGATAGTCAAGGTTTGTTTAGACTTATCCACAAAGGTAACATTTTTTTCTCAATATTTCTTGTTGCATTCTAGACCTTCTTTTATGGATTATTTTTTTCCTTCTCAAATTTTATTTTTAAAATTACTCTAGTAATGGTAGTGAATTCAGTTGTTTTTCTGAAGAAGTCTTGATTTTACTACTGTTCTTAACATTAGTATTATTGGATATTCAATTCCAGCTTGATTTTTTCCAACAATTTGAAATGTTCCACTCTCCTCTTTCTGTGGATTAAAGTTAGCAGCTAGTCTAACTCTCATGCCTTTGACTTAAACTGGTTTATTCTTCTGTCATATTTTAATAATGTCTCTTTGCTATTGATGTTTTCCTATGTCACTGTAGTTTTACTATAATTTATTTAGTTTATGTGTGTCTTTGTCTTTCTACTTAGGATTCACTAAACTGCTACTATCGCTTTGCATAATGCCTTTTGACAATCTGTTCTCCTCTTTATTTCTAGAACTGTAATTAAGCATGTATCAGACCTAGTAATCTATCATGTATTGCCAAGAGATGCAAATAACTCCACGGCACATCTCCTCATTTCCCCTTTGTATTTTCTATCTTTTTTTATTTTTTATTATTTATTTATTTGTTTAAGACGGAATCTTGCACTCTCGCCCAGGCCAGAGTGCAGTGGTGCCATCTCGGCTCACTGGAAGCTCTGCCTCCAGGTTCACGCCGTTCTCCTGCCTCAGCCTCCCGAGTAGTTGGGACTACAGGTGCCCACCACCACGCCTGGCTAATTTTTTGTATTTTTAGTAGAGAAGGGGTTTCACCATGTTAGCAAGGATGGTCTCGATCTCCTGGCCTTGTGATCTGCCCGCCTTGGCCTCCCAAAGTACTGGGATTACAGGCGTGAGCCACCGTGCATGGCCTGTATTTTCTATCTTATTACACTTTAGCATTGTTCTCTGTTTGATCTCCTTACATTGCCCTGCCAATTCTTGATTTTTCTCTCTAGCTTTAATTGATGTTTAATGTGTCAATGGAATTTTAATTTCAATTATCATATTTTTATTTCTATACTTTCTGATCTTTTACCTAATTTACCTGACCCATTTTTAACAAGTTCTTGCTTCTGATATTTTTTGTTTCTTTTTAAGAACATAATAAATATAAAAGTGTTTTACATTCTATATTGGTACAAGTAGTCTTTTGCATATGATTATATTGTTTGATGTTTCTCCTGAGTTTTCTTTATAATACCATTAATTTTTATGTGCTCTGTGATTTTTTATTTTGAGTTCCAATTCACTGGTCCATATTTGTCAGAAACATTTAAAACCTATGTTGAGAGTGCATTCCTCATGGAAGTTTGCCTAGAGGCATTACCAATCCAGAACTTTAAAGTCCAGATTAACATGTTTTGAGCCACAAAGGTTGTTTGAATTACAGTTCTAAACCTGAGTGAGAGTGGGCTTATGATTGGAAAGTTTTAAAGGAATTTTCTTTTTTCTTCCTCTCAGAACCAAGGCCAATAACTCCATCACATGCCTCTGAAAATCATGCTTTTCTCTAGTTCACCCACTGGTGTGTTTCAGATTATGAGGCATCTCCAATCTGATCTTCAAATTTACATGGGCCCCAGAATTTATTTCCCGTGACCCTTTCTGTACCTTTTTGAAACCTAAGCTCTGGGCTACCAGATAACAGCAGATACCTCTAGCACGAAAATCATCCTTCCCCAGCATTTTAGACATTTTGCTCACTCAAGTATTATTTCAGACATTTAATCCTCTGTACTGCTGATAAAGTCACTCCTATTCACTCTTCTAAAATTATTCTAAGTGTTGAAGAGATTTAAAAAAGTATCCAGCCTGGCTAAAGCCCCTCCTCTGTATTCCATAGCAAGAATGAATTCATTCTTACTTAGCTCTATGTATAATTTGTTACCTCCACTGTTTATTCACTTTTCTCTTAACAGTGAGCTCCTTGAAGCCTTCCAGTATGGCTTAACCAGTGTTTTCAATGGCATCTGAAAAATAAGCCCTCTCAGGCTCAATCTACTTTGTTTTAATAATTATTTATATCGGCTGGGTGCAGTAACTCACGTCTGTAATCCCAGTTCCTTGGGAGGCCGAGGCAGGCGGATCACCTGAGCTCAAGAGTTTGAGAGCAGCCTGGCCAACATGGTGAAACTCTGTGTCTACTAAAAACACAAAAATAAGCTGGACATGGTGGTGGGTGCCTGTAGTCCCAGCTACTTGGGAGGCTGAGTCAGGAGAATCGCTAGAACCCTCGGAGGTGGAGGTTGCAGTGAGCTGGGATTTCACCACTGCACTCCAGCCTGGGCAACAGAGCGAGACTCTGTCTCAAAAAAATAAAAAAATAATTGTTTATATCTATGTATAGCCAAGTATACACATGCACACACACACACACGCGCACACACACACACACAGTGTGATTTGTTACATCTATCATACTATTGCCCACGTCTAATATATTTTCTAGGACTATGTCTATCCATTCACTCATCAAAATTTCTTCAGTAGCTATGCTATATGTGAAGAGTAAAGTAAGATCACTCTCTTCAAAATATTTCAACTTAAGGTTAAATATCAAAAATATAAAAATATGTAGAAGTTCTCAAGAAAGTAGTCTTATTATTCACTTCTAGCTTCTTCAGTCATCTTAAGTTTCTTCAGTTTCCCAAACATACCATTGATAGGTTTTGCTTAAGGGCAAATTTGCTACTAACTTACAGGATATATTTGTTCAAGTTAGAGAAAGACCTGATATCTGTACAGAATTATACAGAGGAAGAACCTCTAGGTAGAGGAAGCCCCAAGAGCCCATCACTTGAATTGTGAAAGTTGTTTTTTGCAAAAAAAAAAAAAAAAAAAAAAAAAGGAAAAATAAAAAAAACCACTTCTTCCTCCAAGTAGATGTGTCTGGATTTTAGTCTCCACTTCATCATCAAACGGTGCCCAACAGGGATCAGGCTGCACAAAGATATGTACTAGGTATCTAAGTAAGCACACTGAACAGGCAATCTGATATAAGCCTCTCAAGCTTGAGATGGTCCTAGGTAAAGATAAGTCTTTCGGATTTATCAGATTATAAATATTGTATCCGTTCAGACATTATCCCCACCAAGAAGACTCTCCTTGCACCTGAAATCTTAGGCACCCAAAGAAGACAAGGAACAACAGGATATTGAGATATGGAGGAAATCTTAGAAATCAGAGTTGAATCTTATGATCACTCATCACACAGCCTCTGGATTTGAGAAGTTTGTTATAAACACAGGTGAAAAACTAATCATTAGCATTGTTAGCATTATGCCGTAAGTAAAACAGGCTTCCATCTTGGGCACACCTTCATCACAATTCTCACCACACTGTGAGGTTAGTGTTTACTTATTTATAATTTGTTTTAAAGTTTACCAGTTTACACTGCCAAACTATCTTGCACACCACTAATAGTGCACATTCCTCACTTTATGATATACTGGGCTGGATAATTTTCCAACCCAGCCTGGAATTCAAGGGTCTAGTGAATGGTATAGATTAATGTGAATTCAGATAAGGGAAGAAGGCTTCCTGGATGCAATGGAAATTGTTAGTAAAATCATGTGCTTGGAATAGAAAAGCCATGAGCTCTAAATTGTCTTGGACAGCCTACCTGAATTCTAGCACAGAGATTGTCATAATGTTAAGTCAATAAATATTCATAGCATGAATTAAGTTTGCCAAGAGGCTTGGCCTGAGTTAGATGTCTCTGTAAATTATTTTACTCTATAAATTATGGACTGCTGGATACAACCAAGTGATCAGTTTTTATATTCATAGTGCTAGTCAGCATTTGACAAGACACTCAATATGAACTTATTTTGTGGCTGCTATTACTCATTAATATAAAGGTTGCTTATGGCAGCCAGGCGTGGTGACTCATACCTGTAATCCCAACACTTTGGGAGGCTGAAGCAGGTGGATCATTTGAGGCTAAGAGTCTGAGACCAGCCTGGCGAACATGGTGAAACCCTGTCTCTACTAAAAATACAAAAGTTAGCGGGGTGTAGTGGTGCATGCCTGTAATTCCAGCTACTGGGAGGTTGAGGCTGAAGAATCATTTGCACACAGGAGGTGGAGGTTGCAGTGAGCCGAGATTGACCATGGCGCTCCAGCCTGGACGACCCAAAAAAAAAAGATTGCTTCCTGGGAATGTAGTCAGGATTTTATGGTAGCATCATTAAGGCCATTAAGGGTGAGGGCATTTCCCCATATAGTGTAACACCTTCAAAGAACACTAAAATGTATCTTAAACATCCTCAGTGCTTGCTTACTCAATAGACAGAAGATTCATAAATCCAGTGAGTCATCCTATACCCGGCCCTGTACTGTCCCTCATGGGTAGGAAGCTGTTTGCACAGTTAGGTTTTCCCGGGAACAGGGGACAGCTTGCATTTTTTGGTTCCTGTTTATTTTCAGCAACGGAAGTGTTTCCAAACAGCAGTTAATGAGAATTTCAGAGACGTGAGACTGTCATGAGAAAGCTGTGTCATCCAATAAGCCACTTGAGCCAAGATTTTAAGCATGCAAATGGCACATTAATCTTTAAGGGGTAACCACTTTATTCAAGATGACCCAGCTGACCCAAGTGGCATCTTCCCATACCGCAGAGTGAGGCATAGAATGGGAGACCCAGTCTTCCCACAGTCTTAGCTGCTAGGCATAATGGAATTCTTTGTTATTTATTCAGCTGTTACCCTAAGAACGTATCTAACTCTTTTTTCTTGTTGTTGTTGAGACGGAGTCTCCCTCTGTCACCAGGCTTCAGTGTGGAGGCGCAATCTCAGCTTACTGCAACCTCTGCTTCCCGGGTTCAAGTGATTCTCCTGCCTCAGCCTCCCGAGTAGCTGGGACTACAGCTGTGCCACCACACCCAGCTAATTTTTGTATTTTTAGGAGAGACGGGATTTCACCATGTTGGCCAGGATTGTCTCAATCTCTTGCCCTTGTGGTCTGCTTGCCTTGACCTCCCAAAGTGCTAGGATTACGGGCATGAGCCACTGCGCCCGACTCATATCTAACTCTTGATGAATCTGTTTAGTGAACCAAGGAAGAGATTAACTAGATAGCAACTGCTCATTTTTTTTTAAATAAATAATCTCATGTTTGGGTTTAAGATACTTGTATAGTCACAGCTTTGTCATTAGTGTACGCTATGACCCTGGGCGACTTACTGATTATCCTGGGCCTCAGTATACCGATCATAAAAGAAATTAGAGTGACAAAACAACAACCTTAAAACAAACATGAGATTGAAGGATTCAGTGGTCACTACGATTATTTCTGTTTCAAAGATGTGTGGTGCCGGAGTGTGACTGACATCCTATAAGCATTTTGTGGGCTATAAACATCTAGGAGGCTACTTTCAGAAGCTGAGCTTCTGTGGATATTAATTCTTGAAGATAATCTCTGAAATATGCCCAAAACACAAGAAAAGCTGGCTGACTTAAAAACACACTTTGAGAAAGAAATGAGCAGGATGGAAATGGGACATTGGAATATCACCCAACAGTGATCAGTGCCCAGACTTCACTTCTAAGCCTTTACATGTGAAAAAATAAAGATCAATACATTCAAAAAGTCTTTTGTAAAATAGTACCAGAGGAGTCTAACAGCTAAATGGGGAATAAACGAAAGAAGGGAAGGACTAAACTGACTTGAGAGTTTTAGAGGAGCATGAATCATACTTAAATGTAAATGGTGAGTATTCATCTTGGATTCTCCCATTTATTCACTCTGTGACATGGAGTGAGTGGACTGACAAGGGCCAGCTTCATAGGTATGTGACCTGTGAAGTCACATAAAGCCCTGTGCTTAGAAGGGTCTCATGCCTGATTTTATGTTCTGCTACTGGTATCTTGAAATGCTCGATAATTTTTTAACAAGGTCCCTGAAAATTATGTTGCCAGTCATGAGTATAACTTTTCTAAAATTTGGCTTGTTTATCTACCAAGTGAGAAGGGTCATACTTATAGTTCAGGATTCCAGCAAGGATTAAGTGAGATAATTATGAAAGCTCCCAGTGAGCTCAGTGCATGACATATTTGCTAAATAAATGGTTAAGTCTTGTTCTCCGCCTTGATCCATTTCTCTACCCAAATCTAACTGTTCTTTTTAAAAGGAACCATAAGATTAAGAGGGTTTCTTTTCTTTTTTTTTTTTTTAAATTTTCTCCTTAGTTTGTTTTCACAAACTAGAGCAGTCCAAATGTGGAAACATAAAACCATCTTGAATAAAAGCTGGTTTTGGCCAGCTCAGAAATATTAAATACAATAAAATTTCTCATGTGTTTACAGTTGGTGTTGGGGCTTTATATGGACTGATAGTTCTGATAAGGCTTTTGAGAATTTCAACAGACACTGCATTTCAAACAGGACAACACGCCCCCATCAATAATGAACGTTGAGTTTAACCCCCACACCCACCACTTGTCTTTTCTAGACAAATAAGCCCTTAAATGGCCAATATTTTCCTTCAATAAATCTTCTAATGTTATGGGGAAAATGTGAGTTGTTACTATGGAAAAGTCACATCATTAATTTCCCTTGAACTCTCCATTCTCAACATATTAGTTTTTAAAGAATCCAAGTTCTTCAATTTCAGAAGATGCTTCCCTCTTTGCCTCCTGCAGAAGAGGTTTTAATGAATATCTTTTGTTGCTTGATTTCCTGTTTCCACTTACACATTTTTTTATTTGAAGTTGACATTATCATTTTATGAGTATGGTATATTATGCCTGAAATGCGTGCAACATAGCCAAGCAGACATGTCAAGTAGGCTATCACATATACACGTCTAAAATGCAAATGAAGAGTCTAGGCTGAAAATACAAATGTGGGTGTAGCTGAGAGAGGGGTGAGATCTTGAAAAGTTCAGCTGCCTGATAAAAAGACAGGAAGAGAGCACAAAAAGGGAGAGAAAGAAAAAAATAAGGGAGAGAGAAAGGAACAAAGCAGGAAAAAAAGAAGCCCTGGAAAAGACCTGCATTCTCTGAAGAAGGCAGTGGTATATGTGGAGAGAATGAGATAAAGTAGCCATAAAGGTAAGAGGAAAACCAGGCCAGTGTGGCATATTTAGAAAGACATGAAGGGAGGGGACTCAGAACACAGGTGAAAGATTGGGTCTTTGAAAGTTTGAGGGATACACTGTGCCTTGTGGCAGGTAGCGAAAGAGAAAGAGAAGATGAAGTGACAGACACAGCAACATATAAGCACTACAGTAAAAATCTGGACCAAGTACTACTAAGCACACAGGGAAAAGGATTACTAAACACCATGAGAAAGGGAAGAGAGGACAGGATTAGAGAAACAACATAGAGGATGAAATATTTGACCTACCTGTCAAAAGATTAGTGTGTGTTAAGCCAATTTCTTTGCCAGATTAGGCAAACAAAAAGATCGTGTTGTGCAATATTTGGGACATAATTATACTACAGTTGTATCTGTTGTTTATTTGAGGTTCAAATTATACTGAGAGCCCTGCATTTTATCTGACAACCCTTTAGGTAGAAAAGATAGGAAGAAAGCACTCCTGCAGAGGACAGAGCAAAATAAAAGCATGAGCCTTGGCAATGCATTATTTATCTAGGAAATCCCAGATACCTTGCAATAAGCAGACTAGGAAGTTGTTGCAAATTATAAGGCTGCATATCATGGAATGAAAACATATGCTTGTTAAATACCTCTCATGTGCCAGTCCCTCTTCCAGGCAATGTATATAAATCACTGAATTACAGAAAAATCATAGATAAGGAAATAGAGGTTCAGAGAATAAAAACAACTTCCTGAAGATCACACAGAAGGTCACTGGAACATTTGACAACTCCAATCCCTAGACCAAGCCTCCTTCCTCTGCACCAGTGTTTACACAGTCATAATGAATCGCAGTTTCTCCCACCAGGACCAAGGAAGCATACACAAAGGTATGCTATGGTTTTCACTGATGAGCACTCATATCTGGAGAAGTTGCCTTGTGATTATCTAAGTCTTCTTTCATAACTCTCTGGATACTTCAAAGAATAAAGTTGCCACCTTCATTGAAGCATATACACACACATCTCCTTGTCTAAATGTTCACATTTCTCTGGACAGTTTTATCCTATTCACTATAAAACCAAACAACAACTTTGAAGACCTAAATACAAATAAGTCCTTTAAATGTTTAAGCACTTTTTTCCCCCTTGAGATTTAGGCATGTGTATACTCATGGTTTCCAAGCCTTGGCCATTGCCTCAGGGAATAGGACAGCTTGTTTTGGCTACAGTTTGGGGACAGTACAATTGAAACATTGCTTAAATAAATGACACAGAAGTCACTGGTGATATCATGGCTTTGCCATGAAGCTGTTGCAAATAAGTCCATTTAAGTCATTGAAAGAAATACTTAAAAAGTTGCCCTTTATCTTGGGCTTATGAGAAAATGGATTTTTATTATAACCCCATTATTTTAGATAACTTGACAATGAGCACAGTTTCACTTCACAAGTCACTTTCAAAAATACATATTTAATGTCGAATGTTAACTATGTACTAAGAGCATTTTGATGCTAATAATTTCAGAATGAATTAAATATTATCCCTGATATTCCTCTTTTTCCTCATGATCTGTTTTTTGCTCCACTAAATTCACCCTATAATTTTTGTGACTTTTATCACTGAAAGACAAGTTATAGTTTGGATGAAATATCCCTTAGCTACCAAATTTTAGGAACTCCAAGAAAGTCCCATGTGAGTTATAGGCTTCCTCGAAGATAGTGAAGAGATAGCTGAGTGAAGAGATAATTTCGAGGTAACATTTTTCTAAATTCTGTGACCAAAATAAGGGTCTCCAAGAATTGTTTTAGAGTGTGGGCATTAATTAGGTGATTATTATCATCATAATGATTTTTTAAATGTCTGCAATATTTTATAGAGTGTTTTGATAAAGATAATAAGAGCAAGTTGGGGCCGGGCGCGGTGGCTCAAGCCTGTAATCCCAGCACTTTGGGAGGCCGAGGCGGGCGGATCACAAGGTCAGGAGATCGAGACCACAGTGAAACCCCGTCTCTACTAAAAATACAAAAAATTAGCCGGGCGCGGTGGCGGGCGCCTGTAGTCCTAGCTACTCAGGAGGCTGAGGCAGGAGAATGGCGTGAACCCAGGAGGCGGAGCTTGCAGTGAGCCGAGATCGCGCCACTGCACTCCAGCCTGGGCAACAGCATGAGACTCCGTCTCAAAAAAAAAAAAAAAGAGCAAGTTGGGGTGGGGCCCTGAAGAAGAGCTCCTGATTTAGGCTGGGACAGAGAGTAGGGTGAGAATGTATGGTAAGCAAATCTTCTGGAAAGAGGCGATGCCTGAAGAATCACGTAAGATGACTTCAAAGAAGGAACAAAGAGTGAAAATTCCAGGCAGCGATAATCCCGTAGACAGAAGCATAAAAACAGGAGGATGTTTTTAAGGTTCTCCAAGGCCAACTCCACCATTTTACAGATGGAATTACTGGCCACTAGAGAGGGGATGTGTATGTGGGATACTTGCCTAATGTTTTAAAGAAACTGTCAGAGCAGGGACCAGAACACTAGCTCCCTGACTTCAAATCATTGGTTTTCCATCCCAGTGTGAGATCTTTGTTCTTCATGTTTAGACTACATTTCAAGACCTTAATGCTGGTCAAAGTTGTTATAAACATTCCAGTTATCCCATGCAAAATTCCTCACCACAGGTTGTATGAGATGTCCAAGACCACCCTCTTTGCTAAATGAAAGATTAATTGAAGTTTGTTGTGGGATGAACAAATTGTGGAATGTCTCTAACTTTCTGACAAGGATGGGTCCTACTTACTGTTATTCTGAAAAATTCTTTTGAGCAAATTTAAATTGACCCAAGCAGGAAATCTGACTGTACCTAGCTACTTTCTTTCTTTCTTTCTCTGTTTACTCCTCTGCTACTTCATCCTCAAAGTTTTGTTGATCTTGTCACTTAAAGACAATTTATGTTTTCAGGGATTATCCAATTTAGTTACCATATTGCATAAACTTTAAGAGTTGCATTTGAGTTCTAACCTTCTTTGAGCCTAGGTTAAGAATGCTAGAAGTAGGTTGTTTGACCTTGAACAAACCGCTTCTTTAGTTTCAGTTTTCTTATCTGTCCAGTGAGAGGGATTGATCTGGCTAGATGTTCAGATTCCTCCCAACCCTAAAGTTTAATATTTTGTTTTTATAAGTTACTAGCAGAAATATTGAGTTTCTTACAACTTGTTTTCAAAACCTAAATATTTTTCAGAAGTTTGATTTAAGAAATGGCTTATTTCCCAAACACAAACTTGTTAGTGGCTTGGACAATGTTTCCCCTGATTCCTTTTGAAAAAATAGCTTTACTCTACCTCTTGAAGTTCTGTTTCTTCTTGCATGGCTCCCTATTTTTGTCCTTGGGTGATTTTTTTTAATGTTGGTCTCTGTGGCCAAACAAAAACAAAAATAAGGCCAGGCGTGGTGGCTCACACTTGTAATCCCAGCACTTTGGGAGGCCTTGGCAAGCAGAATACTTGAGGTCAGGAGTTCGAGACCAACCTGGCCAACATGAAGAAACCCCATCTCTGCTAAAAGTACAAAAATTAACCAGGCGTGGTGGTGGGCACCTAGTAATCCCAGGTACTTGGGAAGCTGAGGCAGGAGAATCACTTGAACCCAGGAAGCAGAGGTTGCAGTGAGCCAAGTTAGCACCACTGTACTCCAGCCTGGGCAACACAGTGAGACTTTGTCTCAATAAGTAAATAAATAAATAAGTAAACAAATAAAACAAAAAAACCCAAACAAAATCTCTACAGTTCTGTGGAAGGAAGCCCATTCGAAACACAACTATTAACATTTCAGCACTATAAAACAATTCCTCAATTTCCCAAGAATAGTTTGTAGTAGTTCCCCCTTTTTTATTATCTTATGAAAAGAATTCCAAGCAAGCACAGGCTAAAGATATAAGGGTGTAATCTATATATTTTGGGGAATTACTGTAAAATGGATTTTTTTTTCTTCTCTAATCTTTAAATGTGGCAAGGACATTTCCATTTTGTTCCAAAGCCAGGTGGTGTGAATGTGGACATCTCTTCATTCTTGAGCTGTAAGATTACCACTACCCTTTGGAGAATTGATAACACACTTAAATAAGCTCCCTCAGATGGAAAGAAACCCTGCTTTTCCAATGGAAAAATCAGGAAATTCTGGGAAAATGCCCACAGTAATCTGCTGTACATGCGTGCTATAGCATGGTGGTGACTAATTTCTTCAATCTTAGTGCCTCTAACTTCTTACTTTTTCCTTATGCTCCTATAGTAATGTTCTGCGTAGAGCTCCCCAAATGCCCTATCATATGCCATGTTTCTGTCCGAGGAGACATGGCAAATGATAGGAACTCTGTTCCATCTTCCAGGGATGACCCTTCACCAACTGCTCATCCTGGCCAACCTGGAAGAGCTGTTTCAGATCACTCCTTCTTAGACTCCTTCCCTGACATCCATGAATTGAGTTATTGTCCGAGCCCCCACCCCTATTACAACAGTTCTTACACTGTACTTCTAAGTACATTTAAGCATTGCTAGTAGCCTAGTGGAATCTCCATTTGATTCATCAACAAATGAAAACAGCAAACAAACCAAACAACAACAAACTCAGCATATGCCTCACCAGGTTCTGAAGAGCACTGGACGTTAACAGCTAGTTAGGTAAACCCTATCTAGGTAAATTTATCTTCCAAACACAGAAATGAGCATGATGAATACCTTTAAGACATGTTGAAATGATTAATAAATTAATTTTATCTAGAATAAGATGAAATGTTTTGAGAGGGTATGACATTTTTGTTGGATAATTTAAGAAGACATAGATTTACCTCCATTCAAGGGGTGTCAGGGTTCATTTCAGAGATAGGTAAGTTTTTTCTAACTAAAAATGGGGTTCAGGGTAAATAGAATATCATAACTTTCTATTTATTTCAGGATACCCTATACTAGGTAAGAGAAGGAGAATTCTGGAGCAAGAGTCAGAAGTCTTGAGTTCAAATCCTAGCTCTGCCACCATGTTTGACCCAGCTTCCTCACTAGTAGAAAAGATATAAATAATAAAACCTCTAAAATAAGGGGGAAAATCCAAAGGTCATATTCATTTGAGAGTTGAATTTTCAAATGCAGAATTTCAAGGTACTAGGGGCTTGAAAGAAAAGGTAAGAGAAATTTTCTTGGATACTGAAAGTCACAAGCCTTTATAATGCATTGCATTTGTGTAGGCAGAAAGTAGGAATATGCAGATACAAGACATAAGATTGGGAGTGGGCCAAGGCCTTGGTATTTGAGAACAGTGGGACTGTACAAAAGTGTTCACATTGGGAAGGTGAAGGCCTATTTAAATGGAAAAGATAGGGGCTTGACGCCAGGCTAAGGCATTCATTTGATATTTCATCTTCAATACACCAGTTGATTTCATACATTCCAAATGTCAGTTATGAGACAAGCACGAGATGCTGACTGTGAGGGTTAGAACAAGGACAAACAGTGGGAACACAAGAATAAATCAGTTGATTTTCCTGTCTCCCACGTATCTCACAATCCAAGGTGGCAATGTAATTGTCAGGTTTTCAGGAAATATTTTGATGTTTTTCCCAGGCTTAATTTCAGTCCATAGCCGTTCCTCAATTAATTTGTGTGAACTAAATATTTCAGCAAATGACTAAATTAAGATATAGCTATCCATCAGAGTCCAAAGTGTTAAGTGAACCAAAATTTTAAATAGCAATTTTAAAACTCTTTTCCATTTACAAAGAATTTTTTCATCCTCTGCCTTATATAATTCCCAGAAAGCCCTATAAAGTAAGAGGTTTCTTTTTTTAATCAGACCCATTTATCACATAATGTAATTGAGAATCTAAAGAAGTTATATAATTTATTCATAACCCAGCCATGAATTGCAAACTGGAAACCCAGTCCTCTAATTTTAAATCCATTTTCCTTTTTATCAGTCTCTCTGTAGCAGTTAATAGTATGCATCCCCAAAAGGTAGTTTATAGAGGAATTGAGTCCTGCAGTAGTCTCTCTAAGGAGATACAAAAGCAGAAGAAAACATAGAAACTCACAAATCAATGAGATCACCCATGTAAGGGTTGCTCAATCACTCCTGTTTCCAATCAGATGGGCAGGTGATTTTGCTCCTCTGTTGCAGACTGATACATTTTGCAGAAGCTTAAATAACTTCTTGATGTAGACCCTGTTCATGGTTCCCATGGAGTCATTCACTTGCTCATTTATGTGCTCATTTATTCAGGATATCTACCAGCATAGTGGAGCAGGCCAGGACTGAAAGAATGATCTCAGCCTGTCTGTGCAGCTAAGCTTGGAATGAGATCTGGCAGGGATTTGCTCTCCTGTAACTGTGGGTCAGGAGGCCTAGGAGACAGCATATCAGAGAGTTGTGGGTCAAGAAGACCATCCTAGGTGTAAGATGGTCCCTCCTGAGGCAAGTACCTGGGCCATCCACGTGTCTGTCTGCCTGTCCCAAGCCTTCTCCAGCTCAGGTTACTGTGCCTGACTGTTTTCAGTTCAGGAAATGAGAAAATCAGCTCAGATTCCACCTTCCTTGAACTGAGCAGAGTCATTTCACATACCATGTAAATTCAATCAAATCTCTAAAAAGATCAACTGTTTTCCAATTCAGATATGTAAGTCCCAAAATGACATGTTAATTCTAAGGGAAATAGAGACTTTGAGTTCAGAGAACACAGGGCCAAATCTCAATACCAAATTTGTTATATGAACTTTAAACAAATGATTTAAAGGCTCCAAGC
Organism: Macaca mulatta; assembly: GCF_049350105.2. Classification (NCBI taxonomy): domain Eukaryota; kingdom Metazoa; phylum Chordata; class Mammalia; order Primates; family Cercopithecidae; genus Macaca; species Macaca mulatta. The sequence continues at coordinate 42,800,517 of NC_133420.1, forward strand.
TTTAGTTTTCTTAACTGAAAAATTGAGAAGATATTTACTACACAAGATAGTTGGGGGTATTGCATGGAAAATCATGAAGAATAATAATAGCATATCCATCTGTTGTGTGCTAAGTCCTGACCTAATTACAATTTCTAGTGGAATCATCAAAGAAATCATTTAACTGGTAAACTTCAGAATTGAAGGATGATAGGAACCAGGTAAGTGGCAGAATTCAGAGTCCAGAGTCAAACCTGGGTGGATCTGACTCTACATTCCTGCCTTTCAGTTTGGTATTATATTATCTCCATGTTGTATTCTTTTGCTATTTTGCTATTTTTTTCCAGCTCCCTTTCTCTACCTTTTCTTTCTGCATCAATTAAAACATCATTTGGATCACTTATACCAGAAGACACTTGGATTTCTCATCTGAATCCAGTGCAGCCCAACACCAACATTTCATAGTTCTGCTATCAGTGAATCACTTAACTCAAGCAATGTTACATATTTGGCACCAAGTGTTAATTTTTATTTCTTTACAACTGACTCCAAATTAAAGGCTATCTGAGACTTTTGCCTGTGGATATCAGCAGCTGACTGGTATAACACTAAGAGCTATGGAGTGTGTAGGCAGGTAGACAGTCTCCCTAATGGAGAGGATGAGCAAGTACTGGAGCATGTGGCCACAGGAGGGCTCAGATGGTATCTAGAATGCTCACTGCAGTTTGCCTGTGCGTAGCTGGTAGTAGTATTTTTCAACTACTCTCATTCCTCTAGGCTTGGTCCACAAGTGAGCAAAGGTCTAAGCAGGCACCAATAGCAGTCTACTCTCTGATACACAATTACAAAAGAATGGAAACCACTTCTCTATTCCTTTACCCATATTTGAAAGAGCAAGTGGAAACCAGCCTGTGAATGTGAAGTCTTTAGGTAGAGTTCCTCCAGCCAGAATGACTGTGATGACACTTCACATCTGTTATAACCCTTCTGCCAAATCCTGGGAACTGCAATCCCTGATGCTTTTTCAACACCTTGTATACAGAAAAGTTCATGTCTACCTTTCCCAGAATGTGAATCATCAGCCCTTGGTACATCCCTTCTTTTTACCTAAGAAATTGGTCTTAAATAATTTCATCATCTTTCCATGCATCCAGACTCACTTTCTCACTTAAAAGGTGAGAGACAGTGGAGAACAGATACAAGCACTTTAGGATAAGGGACTGACAAGGACTGGATGTGGAGTCAATCAGAACCAGGCTGCCTGGGGTTGATAGTTTCTATCCCACAGGCCTCAGGGTGTCCTGCTTTTTCTTTTGCCTGAAATGCTGTTTATTTCTTTCTCATTCACTAATTTTATTATTCTCCTACCTTTGGCATATAAGGTGCTCAGGTAAAATAAGATTACAGTCCAATCATTGCTAGCTTAGTTTCTAACATGCTGAAGGTAAGTCCTTTATGCTACTGTGCACAGGAAATTCTGGTGTTTTCCGCAATGTGACCTATGACGGTACTCACCGCCACAAGCTTTAAAATGCTGTAATTCATAGTGGCAGAACTGTGGTTCATGGTTGTGTGGCCCAAGAACATTTAAAATGCTACTTTGTAGTAGAAAATGTGAAAGTGGTGTCAAACTTTGGAGATAGAATTTTGAGCCTAGGAAAGTAATTTCAGTTTTAGAATCCTCAAGAGACTCTGTGGATAATGTTCCCCTGCCATTTTTAGTAAATACACATCAATTTATCTGCAATTGATATATTTCATAACAATCACTGTAAATCAATACAGGATTTAGTTTAAGAAAGTATAGTATAGACAGCATAAAACAGCCAATTACTGTATAAAGCATTGAGACAGGTGTTTGTAACTGTGATCTAATTTAACTTTCATCATGATCTGTGAAAAAGATATTTCCTCTACCAATGTGGAAATAGGCTTGAAGAAAGGAAACTATTTGCTTGAAATAACCCTTGTCTATCAGATCAGAAAACCTATGCTTCTGCCATTTAATAAGATCCAGTATTGGATAATGGCTTTTATCAAGACCCTCTGCTTTTTCAAGGCCGTTGAATTTATAGCTCTTTGTCGAGAACAATAGGGAGGCAGAAAGTTGGACTGTTTTCCACATGAATACTGTCAGGTGGGGAAGTCACCAGCCAATTTGAAAACAGAAATGGGCTTATCTCAAGCAAGCCCACCCCTTGGGCAAAGTGCAGAGGCTTGATCTAATGTATTCTTTGATGGTTTCCACCTCCTTGATGGCTGGGTAAGTCCTATCTTGTAAAAAAGATAACTAGGCACCATGAACACTAGATGTGACTGTCTCTGGAGCCTGAAATTAGTAACCACCCAGTGAACAGCACACCTCAGTGGCTACTCCAAACAGGATTCAGAGGCAAGAGAAGTGGGATGGGTCCTCCGAGACTGAAGGAAGCCAGCATGCCCCACATGGTCCTGTTCTAGCTCTCCCACCCCCATTTCAGCCAGCATACTCATGCATACAAACTCACCATCAGCTAGGGAGTCTCTTAATGTTAGCCTTCTGAGGTGCCACATGAGGAGGGGCTTGGCAGTTCTCTCTCCCTTGTTCTTGGTTGCTAGAGCATTGAACCCTGTCCCTGGTGTCCAATTTGTTCTCCCTCCATAACCATGTGAGCTCTGGACTCTGGAAACAAGAGTATTAACTTTAAATGGGTGTGTATTTATTTGTACATGTGTTTTGCTGTTTTGTCTTCCCTAAAATTCACGAGGTTGAGCAATTTATTGGACAATGCTGGTACCCTTGTTCAAAGCCAAATGGCTCCAAAGAGTTTATATGTATATTAAATCTACATGGCCTAGATTTTTAATTTGGGTTTTGAAATCCATTGCTATCTGGGCCCTGTATATAAGAGAAGAAGTGGAGGAAAAATAAAATATGGTTACCTATTGACAGAGACCTTTTTTCAGGTCAAATAGACAGGGTAAGTACCAAAAGGCAACACTACGTGCTCGGTTCTACAGGTACAAGTACAGTGTTGGAAGAGACTCTCGTTCAAGACAAATGACTTTCTGCCTATCTGTGATACAAGAGGTAGGGGAAGTTTTGCTAGCAATAGGAGCTCACTGTCTTACTACATAAAAGAACAAGGTCAAGCTTTACATGTGCAATAGTTGTGAGTGAAGAGGCAGAAGTATTGTGAAAAATGTCTCTGGAGACCTTACAGATCAGACAATTCAGCATCCCAATTTGACAGAAAAAACAACTAAGCATCTGCACCAAAAGACAAATAAAGTGATCTAAAAAAGTCAGGCACCCATATATGAAAATATAACTAACCCCTTCCCCCATTAACACATTCAGTCACTCAACGTACTATGTTAGTTGACCAAGTACTGATTCACGTACTGATGGGATCGTATAGCAAGTAAAACTGATACAATTCTTAGACATGTGTCTTAGATATTAGTAGGAAAAAAAGGCAAATAAAAGCAAACAAATGAATAATCACTATGAAGGACACAAAGAAAAACAGTGTGCTGAGAGAGAATACTGGGGTTGAGGTAAATTTCCCTATGAAGGAGTATTTATTTTTATTTTTGTTTTTTATTTTTGAAACAGAATCTCGCTTTGTTGTCCAGGCTAAAGTGCAGTGGCATGATTGCGACTTGCTGCAACCTTGACCTCCCGGTCTAAATTGATCCTCCTACCTCAGCCTCCCAAGTATCTGGGAACACAGGTGCATGCCACCATACCCAGCTAATTTTTGTACTTTTTATAGAGATGGGGTCTCACTGTCTTACCCAGGCTGGTCTCGAACTCCTGGGCTGAAGTAATTCACCCAACTCAGCCTCCCAAAGTGCTGGGATTACACAGAGGTGTGAACCACTGTGCCCGGCCCTATCAAAGAGTATTGGGAAAAGATTTCTCTAACAGTTGAAGGACAAGAAAAAGCCACCCAGGTGAATTTCAGAGCAATATACATGCCTGCAGAGTAAGGACTAGGTATAAAATCCTTGAGGAAAAAGAATTTGCAAAATTCTAGGAACCGGGAAAAAAACAACTATAAAAACAAAAACAAACAAACAAAAAAACCTGACTTGTGTGACTGGATCATGCTACATAGGGAGACAGTGGGGAAAGATGAGGTAGCAAAGGCAGAGGTTGGACCAAGCATGGCCTTGAAGGTCATGAAAAGAAGTTGGGATTTTATCCTAAGAGTAATGATAAGTTATTGAATTTTGAACTTATTTTGGGGGATAATTAGTACACTCACATGGTTCACGCTGACAAGTTTAAGGAAGTTTACAGTATAAATTCTTCCTGTTATCTCTATCCCATGTACACAGTTCCCACTCCCTCTCTGCCCTTCACAGGTAGTTACTGTTTATTAGTTTCTTGGGTCTTGTTCCAAAAGGATTTTTACACACACGTATAGGCATTCCTATGCATGCTCCTGACTTACACACAAAGTAGAATATTATATACACTGATCTGACACTTGTTTGTATTAGTCAATACGTCTTGGAGACTTTTCTATAAATGTATAAATATATCTTGGAGATTTTTCTATAAATGTAAACAGATCTTAATCCTTTTTGTGTAGCTACAGAACACTCCATTGTATAGATATGCCTTAGTTTGTTTAACTAATGAATGTGGCGTTGTCTTTAATCATTCACTATTACAAACAATGTCAAAACTGATAATTATAGACAAACATCATTTTTCCATGTGCGTGTGCACAGCAGTGGGATAGAATCCTACAGATAATTCTGTGAATCAAGAGGTATTTATGTATTTGTGAGCATCATGGGAAATGATTCCACTAAAGTATCTCAAGTGGGCAAAAACTGACAGCATTAGTGTTTTCATAATTCTTATATCTAATAAACAATTTATACAACCAAAGGGGTGCTTAATGAAGAAAGAGGTTTCTAAATTCTGAAGAGAAAGCGTTATGGCGCTTTTGCTTGCTCACCATTTCCCTTTCCCCAGCCAGGTGGCAGCCATGGGAATGATGGTCCACATTCCTGGTGTGATTTGATGATGCCAAGGAGCAACAGAGACCTTGTTTTCAAAAGTTGTTCTTGTGCATTTTGACCAGTTTGGTGCTTCCCTGAGGAACCATTGCAGACTCCTGCCTTTATTTGACTTTCTCAGCCTGGGTGGCACATATCAAAATCATTAAAGATGTTTATTACCAGGCCAGGCCCGTTGGCTCATGCCTGTAATCCCAGCACTTTGGGAGGCCAAGGTGGGTGAATCACCTGAGGTCAGGAGTTTGAGACCAGCCTGGCCAAAATGGTGAAACCCCGTCTCTATAAATAAATAAATGAATAAACAAACAAACAAACAAACAAGCCAGGCATGGTGGTGGGTACCTGTAATCTCAGCGATTGCAGAGGCTGAGGCATGAGAATCACTTGAACCTAAGAGGTGGAGGTTGCAGTGAGCCTAGATTGCACCACTGCACTCCGGCCAGGGTGACACAGCGAGACTCTGTCTCAAAAAGAAAAAAAAAAAAAAAGACATATATTACCTGTAGATGCCAAGGGCAAAGGACAGCAGATGGGGCGATCAGTAGACAGGCCATACAGCCTAAAAAGGAGGTAACTGAGAAGGAAGAGTCTTGAAGGGGATAAGAGTTTGAAATGCTACCATGTATACTAAGAAATCCAAAGTGCAATGTACGTGCCTAGGGCTGGATGCATGGTTGGAAAAGGCCTGAAAGGATCCTAGTCTGGACCTCTGGCTGATGTTTCAGCTCTGCATAAACAGGGAGTAAAGGCCAAGGCAGGGTTGTACACACAATGGCAAAGCATTGAAGGAATGTTTCAGCCCAAAGCCAATCTGCATAGACCAAGAGAGTAGTTTTGTTGCTGTCTTTTTGGCTCCAGGAATTTAAGAAACTCTGTCAGATCACTAGCTAATGACTGAAATAATGGAACAGAGATTTTAATGACCACATATGATAGGAAATACAGACTTTATAAAAAATAGTTTGGAGTAGTCATTAAACAAATGGATGACCAAGCCCTCACCAAGCAACAACAGCAAACATTAGGGAGGGAAAGATAATCTAGTTTTCAGAGTTACCACATTACGATATTCAAAATGTCTAGTTTTCAACAACAACAAAATATAACACATAGAAACAGATAAGTACGGCCTATTTTCTGGGAAAAATAACTAAAAATATATGGACTGAAACCCTAAAGCAGTCCCAAAAATGAACTGGGCTATGTTACGTATTTACCTATGTAGTTATATTTACCAGGGTTTAGTTTTTATTTGTTTGGTGTATTGCGTGGTGTCCTTTCATTTTCATCTAAAGGACTCTCTTTAGCATTTCTTATAGGGAAGATCTACTAGCAACAACTTCCCTTAGCTTTTGTCAATCTGAAAATGTGTTAATTTCTCCTTTATTGTTAAAAGATAGCTTTTTGCTGGATATGAAATGCCTGGTTGACAATGCTTTCTTTTTCCTTTTAACACTGTAAATATGTCATCTCATTACTTTCTGGCCTCCATGGTTTCAGCTGAGATATCATCTATTAATCTTACTCAGTATCCCTTGTACACGATAAGTCACTTCTTTCTTGCTGCTTTCAGTATTCTCCCATTGTCTTTCTCTTTTGATAGTTTATAATGTTTTCTGGTATGAATTTCTTTGTGTTTATATTTCTTGGAGTTTGTTGAACTTCTTAGATGTATAGATTTATTTATCAAATTTGGGAAGTTTGGGGCCATTTTAAAAATATATATATATATATTTATTCCTTTTTATTTATTTCTTGTCCTTCCAGGATTCCCATTATGTGTATATTGGTATACTTGATGGTGTCCCACAGGTCTCCACAAAATATTTAAAACATTCTCCACTCTTTAATAATGCTTTTATATGAGGTGAATCTTTTCAGGGACTCACAAAATGGCTGGGATTTGTTTCTGTAACCAAGTATGCAGCAGGATTCCATACATGGAGATACAGAAGTGACAGACAGTAGAATACCAATCTTCAGGCATTAGCAGAAACTGCGGTGAAAACTTTGGGATTTCACAGGCTATGGAACTGTCAGAGAACTCATCTGAAGTCCTCTGGTACTCTGGAGAACAGAGTTATCTTTTCTGATACCTGAGTGACATCAGTATTGCAAGTGTCTGACACATGGTAGATGCTAAAAACATTTTTTTTTAAGTCGAGCAAATAAATGAGAACCAGAAAAAAAAGTGACTCAACAAAGTGGACAGAAGATGGGTTGACAAAGGAGAAGAGAATCTCAGCTCTGCTGAAGACTACTATTAAGATAATTTATTAAAAATAACTGAAGTCCAAGCATAATTTCCACAGCCCCAGAATAAGTCTGGGTGAAAGAGGCTGAACTGCATGAGGTGATAACAGTCAGACAAATGCCCATTCATGGTCTGTTTTTCTTCTATGTATTCTGCCCCATCTTCCTTATCACAATCCTGCCTGTCTTTTCATTGACAGCTCTATTCTCTTTGCCTGTAATGTCAGTGTGCCGGAAGGACAGATACTCTCAGTAAGGACTCTTTCTTTAGCAAGCATAAACTGACTGAGGTTATTCTAGGCTGGGCCATGTGCTTAATACTGGGAATTCAGACATGATTGGGACACAGTCCATACCATACAGGAAACTAAATCTATAGTGGGGTGGTGGGGTGAGGGGGGTCTCATAAGTATACAAATATAATCTCCTAAGTATACAATTATAATCCTATGTTGAAGGATTAGAAAAAGTAATGTATTAATTATTTAAATCTTTATTGAGCACCCATAGGGATCCAGAATCTGTCCTAGGATGAAAAATTCACTGTAGAAAAACACAACTATAATCTCTGCATACATGGAGATTTCTTGCTTTGTGGTCATGGAGGGGTTGGGGAGGACAATACAAAAATCAAAGTGTGTTGAGGACTGTGAAGGGACTTGATTTTGTGATATTCTGACTAGAGAGCAGCATTAGTCTGATGGAGAAGAAACTACTTAATGTAGCTTTTAATGTAGCTATGTTAAGCCAAACTTCAAATGCAATCTTAGTAGAAGACTGATAAAGTCCTTGCATTTGTGTTTACAAGAAAATTCAATTCTAGTATTTACTGTTCACAAAACAGTGTAAGTTTTCTTTTCAAACAATATCAGCACCATTATTTTCATTTGATTATCACAGCTAACACAGTAGGGTAATTTCATTGTGAAAGTTTAATTCTTAAATAATTTTTCTTCTTTTTATTTATAATTATTATTTTAAACCTCATCTTTCTCATCTGGAAATTAAAAACAGGTCAATGAATACCCACCTCACAGTATTGTTTATGAGTTCAAATGCATGAGATGAAACATACAAGAGAACACATAGAAGCGGTATATAATAGATTTCAATAACTTAGAATTAACTTAGAATTAAATCTAGATCATAAGCATGGTCAATTATGTGTTAGAAACTATAACTGCTAGATCTTAGTCCCCAGAGATACCTAAACAGAAGTAGAATATGATTCCATACCAAAAATACTGTAGAAGAGATTTCTAAGCTCCATGCGAGCTTGGCAAGCACTTTTAGATACTCTATGAGTACAACTTAATCAATATGTTAATTTTCAGGATCCTTCAGAAGGTAATACTACCTTGGATGAGACATATACATACCCTGTGCTTCAAAACAGTGTGTTGAGAGGTAAGGGGTGTCCTGGTGCACTTCCCTGAGAGTAGATCTTTAGCAAAAAAAAATGTGGTGTATATGCACAATAGAATACTATTCAGCCTTAAAGGAGAATGAAACCTGTGATTCGTGACAACATGGATGAGCTTGGAAAACATTATGGTAAGTGAAATAAGCCAGGCACAAAAAGATAAATACTACATGATTGCACTCATGTGGAACCTAAAAAAAAAAAAATATTGATCTCATGGAAGAAGAGAGTACAATGGTGGTTACCAGGGGCTGGACTAGTTGGCAGGGAAGATGTTGCTCAAAGGATACAAAATTTCAGTTAGACAGGCAGAATATATTCAAGGCATCCATTGTATAACATGATGACTATAGTTATTAATAGATTGTATTCTTGAAAAATCCTAAGAGAGTAGATCTAACGTATTCTCACCATAAAAATGATAACCATGTGAGGTAATGCATGTGTTAGCCAGATTTATCCATTCTACAATGTGTATATACTTTAATACATCATGTTGTACACAGTAAATTTGTATAATTTTATGCAAATGTAAAAATAAAGTAAAATTAAAAACATCAAAAGTAAAAAATGATCTTTAGGCATCAATTATTCAGTATACTGATGACTTCTTATATATTTGCTTACCATGAAAGAATATTAAGAGGTGGTTTTTGTGCAAAAAGTAGGAGCATTTCCTCTTGTAAAACTTTACATGACGTTTTTTAAGTGTCACATTGGAATAGTAGAGCTACCCCAGAATTTCAAGTGGCCTTATGGAAGCACTTGCTGGAGGCTGTATTTTTTTTTCTTCTACTTTTACTGCCTCTATAGAAACAATGCTGTGTATATGCAGAAGCACTGGGAATATTTTTCCAGGATCTCCTGTGGGGTTCCATATTGCTTCAAAATCTTTGTTTGCATTGAAAGTGTAGTTAGATAATTGAAACCAGACCTTGAAATGGCTACTTGCTGTTTTAAGAGGCCAGATAACCTAGAGATGGAAGGTTTGGGTTCTTGCCCTGGTTCCACCACTCCCAATTGTTAGATCTTGGACACAACTCCTCTGAATTACTGTGTTCTCACCTCTTTACTATGGACATAAAACTACCCATCTCCCAAAATTGTGAAAATTAACTCATTAATAATCACATGAGATCTTCAATAAAGCTGAAGTAAAAATCAAAGCTATTTATTCAGATGTTTAAGAATTTCAAATTAAGGACTCACACTTAGCTTGTGCTTTTTACTCAGAATTAATGGAATTTAATAAAATCAGTCTGTATATTATTTTCCCTCTCTTCCATACCCTACATGTAAATGAGTCTCATCTTTACCTTTGAACATGCTATTTTTTTCTATCAGGTATACTATACCTAGATCTGTCCCTCTACATAAGTCCCAACCATCATTTCAATCCAGTTTAAATCCAATAATAACCTGGGGAAAACCAAGAGTGGGGAAGGGAAGTGATTTGCCCAAGTCTGTACAGTGATTTAGTTACATGTGTTGTTTTATACATTACCACTGGGTTTTCTGAATTCACTGTCTCTATAGAAAATTTTGAAAAGTAGAATTCTAATGGCAATAACAAACCTTGGATATTTATGAGTTTTGCATGCTATTGAGCCTCTTGGATAAAACTTACTCTGTAAAATTGCATTATTGTTCTTATTTCTGAAAAAGTCAGTTAAATACCGACATTTCTCAAAACGCTAATTTTTAATATGAGGTGGCATTAAAGGAGATTACTTTAAACAAATTTCTATTTACTTTTGAAGAAGATTTTGCTATAGATATCCAGCATTATAATTTGCAATTAACATTTAAGAATAATATTTAGTCCAAAGCTCAAAAGTGGTCATCCAGCCTCAACATGGAAGCATGTCTCCTCCAAATAACAGCTAAATTACAAGCTGCTTTTTGCAACAGTGCCATAAAGGATGCTTACCAGGGATTGTTTCTGTGCAGAACTCAGTTAGGGGTGATATGAGTATAGTGACAACATTTCTAAGATAGCACTCCGTATAACAGGATAGAAACTGTAGAGTTAGCTCTTTAAGTTGATCAATGCATAGGCAAGGTGACTTAAGGTCATTCATAGATTACCTTTTGTCCTGATGTCTGGGAGCAAGGTTCCTGGTGCAGAAAAAGGAAGCCACTCACCTCTCCAATTTCTCTGACTACCACAGAAACTACATTAGTTGATTTTGTTCTGAAAGGAGCCAAAGTCTACAGATAATTTCAGACTGAAGTCTGGAGAGAGGACGTTATCTGGCTAAGGCTTCAATGTTTGATAAAGTGACAAATACAATGGCCAAAATCTGTATTTTTAAAAATCCATCTCAGGACTGGAGATATGAAATGTATTCTGTCTTTCCCTAAAATGTGATATGAATTATAATTGTTCCAAAATCTTCAGAAGTTCCCCCTTTTCTCGTCATTACATTCCTCTGCCTGAAAGAATAATAAACTATCCAAAGTTATTATCGAGTTACAACCACAACTCTCTACCTTCAAATCACAAGTTCCCAAATGGTTTCTAACTATGGCCAAGCCTCCGTGCCTTTGATTTTACTCTTCTCTTGACCTGGATAGGGTTACCTGTCAAAATCCTTCAAAGATCAACTCAGACATCATGCCTACTTTCCTTTTTTTTTTTTTTTTTTTTTTTTTTTGTGATGGAGTCTCGCTCTTGTCACCCAGGCTGGAGTGCAGTGGTGTGCGATCTCGGCTCACTACAGCCCCTGCCTCCCAGTTCAAGCAATTATCCTGCCTCAGCTTCCTAAGTAGCTGGGATTATAGGGACCCGCCACCAAGCCCAGCTTGTACTTTTAGTAGAGACAGGGTTTCACCACGTTGGCCAGGCTAGTCTCGAACTCCTGACCTCAGGTGATCTACCTGTCTTGGTCCCGCAAAGTGCTGGGATTACAAGTGTGAGCCACTGTGCCAGGCCTTGTCTACTTTCTTGTAGCTCATTTATTTGGTTGAGTTATTATCCTTAATGATTGGTTTATATTTTACTTCAGCCAGTTAATCACATATTTTCTTCTTTCTCCTTGTAAATTTTCATCACTGAGAATCTGAGAACTGTGTTTTGTTTTTCTTGATAGCATCTACAGTATTGATAAATGTTCTGTAAATGTGTGCTGGATTTGAATCTTCCATTGACCAAAGTCTTTAAAAAAGGTGGTAAAAAAGGAAGTCTGGAGCCCAAATCTTCTGAGTCCCGGTTTCAGTTCTCTTTTTATTCCAGGTTGAAAGTTGACTTTCATTTCCATTTTGATCTTGTGTGAAGACACCTCTCCTACCCCTGGCTTCACACTGGATGTTCAAAGCCAGCAGGGCACACTTTGACGTATGCTAATGGATGAAATCATCCTCACTTATCCTACAACCCTGGAAAAATCTCACATCCAGCAATCCCAAATGCAAACCCTAAGCCTTTCATCTGGGAGTCCATCTGGTATTGTAAAATCCGTAAATGTCTTTGTCAGTCCCAAGTTCTACTGTGCTAAACAGAGTTTTCACACCAAGTTGCCTCTTGAATCCCACCCACCGAGTTCTCAGAAAAGTCATGTAGCAATAATTGTTTCATCCATCACTGTCAACATCTGTGATTTAATTGTGCCCAGCTGTTAAGAACATGCAGCAAAAGACAAAGGAAAGAAGACACAAAGCCCTGCCCCCAGACCCCATCCCTATGACTCAAATGTTTTAGCACCAAGAACTCAAGAACTAGTTTAATCATTCTCTTCAAAGGTGTAGTGGGGAACTGACGTTAATCACTTGCAATTTGAAATTAAAATTTCCTGAGTTTCTAATGGGAATGCTATTTGAGTTGCCTAACAGAAATAAGAGACAGTCATAGCTCCTTTTTTTCAACTTTCTAGATTGGTGGCTGAGTAGAGACAGATTTGAAAAGATTTGTGTGGGGCCCTTAGAATCTTAAATCTGTACTGGATCCTGTTGGCAAACTAGGAGAAAACTTTTCCTGCATCTAATACATGGCTCCCCAAAAAGACTTCCTGAGACAACTACTTCTACAGAACGTTAATAGGTATTTTGAAGAGAAAGGTAATGTTCAATCATTTAAGAAACACCAGGTAAAGCTAAATCTATCCCTCTAGGCTGCCACTTTCTAAATGAAGAGGGCCTTTATAATAATAATATATTTGTACTTGCCCAAGGATGACAGAGCCTGAGGCTTATTTGACCATTAAGCACTTTTTCCACTGAAGCTCTGGTGGGACTAACGGTAACTGGGACACTTTAAATGAGCAAACAACACCAAAAATAAAATAAATAAACAAATGTAAAACAACAGAAAAACTCTAATCTAGTACTACTATTCTCTTCTTCTTACATCAACCTGTGGAGTCACCTCTTGCTTTTACATCCTCTTCTCTGTTTTACTTCCATTTAGTCTATTCATTAGTTTATTTATAAGCAACTATATGCCAATTTCTTCCTTTCCAAAAACATCCATTTTTAATATTGTCTCCATGTTATTCGGAGATGGAAAAAGCAATGGCCTTGAATTCAAAAAAATATGAATTCAAGTTTTTTTTCTGGGGGTTACTGACTGTGATCTGGAGCAAATCTTTTTACTTTTAGTGGTTTATGCCTTACTCCTTCTGTAAAGGGAGTAAGAAAACACTTAGCCCTCAAAATCATTGCAAAACTGAAAAAAAAAATGAAGCATTTATGATAATGTGTGACTCACATCAGATCCCCATTATAAATATATGTGAAGCCCCAATCATAGTATTGCTAATGTTATATTGAAAGTGGGATTTGCAATAGAAATAGAATAAAAATAGCTTAGAAATAGCATACCACATAAATGTGATGAGGTTTACCGATGCTATTGATATGGACAGGAGGCAGGGAAATGCTAAAATGAGAACTTCACATCCCTATTTTTGCATCTGAATGTTTCCTTTTGGCCTGCCATGCCCCATATCCTGTGCCATGAAAACCCCAAGCTCCACTGGCAGAAGAGCTGAGTAGTGTGGCAGAGAACAGAAGAGAGAAGCATCAGAATGTTTAGAGGAGAAAAGGCAGCTGGACATCAGAGACTACAGTCAAACTCCAGGGGAAGAACATCTTCCCACTCTATCCCCTTTCTAGCTCCCTATCCCACTGAGAGCCACTTCTACCACTCAATAAAATCTCTGCATTCACCATCCTTTAGGTCCATGTGACCTCATTCCTCTTGGACATTGGACAAGAACTCATGACATCCTGGGTGGGAGAACTAAAAAAGGTTGTCACACTGGCCCCTAGTCCTCACTGGTAGAGGGTAGCTGCCCATATAATGAAGTAAATGTCTCATTGAGCTGGTAGCATGCCCTCTGGGACTCCAGGGGTCCCAGGCATCCCTTCCCAAAGGCAGAGATAAAAGAGCATTGTAACACGTGTGGACACTGTCATGGGGCCTAAACAGGGCCTGTTCCCCCTGGAGAGAAGTGGCTGGGGGTTCTGGTGTTTGTTCACTCTGGTTCCCACACCTGTCTGCTTGCGTATTCCCCCCGACAAGGGGTTGAGCACAATGGCCAAGTAAACAAGCCACCCCTTTCACAAGTCCTGCAAAGGGGCCAAAAGACCTCTCCTATTTCACTATTTTAAGTCAAGAGGTATAGTCAAAAGATTTATATACTCCCCCAACCCCAGAAAAGTTATTCTAATTTGTATTGTTCATTTAATGCTGAGTTTCCCATCTGAGGGGCTGCAGTCTGGAGGCCTGCAAGGGTATTAATCCCCTTGATCTTTGTGGTTATCCAGAGTCCTTGGACGGCTCACTTCTGCCTCTAAGTAGCCTCTTTAGTTAATTACTATGTTTGGTACACATATGGTCATTAACTCAGGCAACATGTCAACCAGGATGTAGTGAACCACACTGGTTAATGTCATGATGTCAAAAATATAGTCATGAGGGTACAACGAGTTCTTGTTGAGTGACCCATTTAAACATTTAACCTTTATTTAAAACCAATCAGAGTTTCAGTTGTGAGTGGGAGGTTGCTTACTTGGATTTGTGACTTAAAAATTGTGTGTCATTTAAGAATTAATTAGATTGATAGATCTTTATAGACCCTTTGGACATTGAGATCATTAGATTTTATCAACTGACTCCAGCATATGCCCAACAGCTTGACCGTGAACTTTGTAGTTTTCCTTTTCCCAATTCATAACTCAGAAGTAAAACCAAACAAAGAAATAAAGTCCAGCCTCTTTGGCCACCACAGATTTGCCAGTTAGAGGGAAGTTGAGGCCTACCAGGCAAAGTATAAAGAAAGTTAAAATTTCTCAATAACAATCAAATGATTGAAGAACTCTCTGGTTAGTGTGGCTTAGTGTCAAGGATTTTAGAGCCAGAGGGCTTAAATTAAAACTACAGTTCTAGATTCCTATCCCTGAGCTCTGATTATCCATTCTCTAAATTGAAATGATGAAATGAGCAACTCAGATAGTAGATGCAGAAAAATAACTTGCAAATGGTAAACTGCTGTGAACATGTGATTGTTGTGTTCTACTGGTCGTGATCTGAAGGACTGGTAGAAGATAAATGAAGACTAAGTCAAAAAGACAGCATTTCCAGCCCACGCTTTACTTCTGGCCCCCTGCCTTTCCTTTCCCAATTTCACATTCTCACATTCTCACATTGGGGCTCAGACTGAAGGGAGTGTGCCCTGGAGACTGGTGGTTTCCATCAGAACACAAGCTCCACGTTCCACAGTGGGATTCCCAGTCTCAGCACATGTTGGTCTGGACTCTGCAATCCCCCAGCTCTACTCTCCTAAATTACTATCAGTCCCCACAGGACAGCTTCTTGCAATGTGTTGTTTTGTCTCTCCCTGTTGCTACAGCAATCCAAAAAAATTTGTGTTTCCAATTCTCTGAAATGGAGACATCTGCATGTAATTTTTGAAAATCCTTGTCAGGGTCCTCATTTACTGTTTTGATCAGCTCTCCCTGACATGTGAGCAGAGTCCCCATAGAAGTTAAAAGGGAAGAGACCCCTCTAGGCAAACAAGTGCTTCCCATAAAGGCAGCATGCCTATGGATTTCTGTCCTCTGTGGAGTGAACTCCAAGAATGCACAGATACCAAATTATCTCCCCAAGCCTAACCTGAGCCTTTTGATTTGACCCAAGAGGGAGAATGGTCAAATCAAAAGACTCAGATTAGGACTCTCTTCAAGTTAAATTCTGTCAAGGAGTTGTCTCTTCTACATTTTTATATGAGCCCATGTGGGTCCTGAAAGTCCTGCCCCTTGCATGTGCCCCATTTTGAGAGGTGATAGGAGCTGACATTGTTTAGGACTGGAAAACAGGAATCCTGATCGTTGTTCCTCATTATAAATAACCATGTGGCCGTAGGTGTAAGAATCACATCTGGGCTTCAGTTTCCTCATGTGTCAAATGAGGTGACCGGATGTCCACGGCCTCTTTCAAGTCTTTCAACAACTCTAGGCATGAAGATTATCCAGGAGTGGGGCTCCTATACATACACCTGCTAACCCCCAGGCAGAAATGTATTACACAAATTTAATCACTGGGCTACTGTTGGAATAATGATAGGAAGTATTCTACTCCTCAATGGAGTAGAAAATTTGTGTAGATCTTAAAGTCAGATAGACTCACTTCCAAGTCCTCATATGTTACTTTTTGGTAGTGAGACTCAGGGCAATTTATGTAAGGCCTCCAGACTACTGGCAGCTATTTTACAAATAATTTGTGAAAAGTAGGTAAAGTAATTTATGTAAAGTACAGAGTACAGTGCCTAAAACAAAGTAAGATCTGTGTAATTTCCCATTCCTCTTTTTTTTTTTTTTAATCCATCCACTTTCTAACCTCAAGCTGGCCAAAATCCAAGCTTATATGTGTACTTATTAACGCTTCTACATTTTTAAAATGTGTATAAACTTAAGGGGTACAAGTGCAATTTTGTCACATGTGTATACTGTGTAGTGGTAAAGTCCAGGCTTTTAGTGTATCTGTCACTGAAATACCTTTACGTTTATACGTGTGCATATACTGAAATGCATATGTACAGGTGAAAAATCACCCCTCTCCACCCATATCATAATTTTTGCTTAATTGGGGTACTAACACTTTAAAAAATTGTAACTTTTAGTTTAGATTCAGGGGGTACACGGGTATATTGAATGATGTGGAGGTTTGGGATATGAATGATCCTGTTATCCAGGTAGTGAGCATAATACTCAACAGTCAGTTTTTCAATCCTTGCTCCCCTTCCACCCCCTTCCCTTTTAGGAGTCCGCGGTGGCTATTGTTGCAATCTTTATGTCCATGAGTATCCAGTGTTTAGCTCCCACTTGTAAGTGAGAATATGTGGTATTTGGTTTTCTGTTCCTGCATTAATTTGCTTAGGATTATGGCCTCCAATTGCAACTATGTTGCTGCAAAAGACATGATTTCATTCTTTTTAATGGTTGTGTAGTTTTATATGGTGTACATGTACCACATTTTCTTTATCCAATCTACTGTTGATGGGCACCTTGATTGATTCCATGTCTTTCTATGGTGAATAGTGCTGTGATGAACATATACGTGCATGTAATCCTTTCTTCAAAGTGAAATTGAACCATCTTCTTTTTCCATTTAATGTTAAATATATTTATGTTAAATTGTACGTGTTATGTATTAATGCTAAATATATTTAAGTAACATATTTTAATGCTCAATATGTTATATATATATATATTTTGAGAAGTGTCTATTCATGTTATTTTCTCACTTTTTAATGGGATTATTTGTTTATTACTTGCTGATTTGTTTGAGTTCCTTGTAGATTCTGGATATTAGTCCTTTGTCAGATACATAATGTGAAAACATTTTCTCCCATTCTGTAGGTTGTCTGTTTAATCTGATGATTATTTCTTTTGCTGTGCAGAAGCTTTTTAGTTCCTTTAGGTTCCATGTATTTATTTTAGTTTTTGTTGCTTTTGCTTTTGAGATTTGGTCATAAATATTTTGCCTGGGCCAATGTCCACAAGAGTGTTTTCTGTGTTTCCTTCTTGAATTTTTAAGGTTTCAGGTCTTATATTTAAGTCTTTAATTTATTTTGAGTTACTTTTTTGTATATAGTGAGAGATAGGGATCCAGTTTCATTGCCCAACCAACAGAACACTTCTGCTACCTCTCCAGCCACACACACACACACACACACACAAATGTGAGTGCCTGCTCTCCCCCTGGCTCAGGGTCTCAAATTAAGTATCTTTTCTTCTTGTTAGAAAGCAAGCAAGGTTTTCTGCTAGTCCATTCTAGGTCCATGTAGATATGGCATCTGCATTTCGAAAAGTGCCAAATGGAAGCCAATGTTTAGAGACAAAAAAGGTACTATCTCTGTTCCTAGTCTGGAGTGGTCAAACGGTTTAATTTTTTCCCATATTAGAAAAACTAGGTAAACACCCCCAAAATTGGGGCTTTCTTGCTCCTGGTGACAGATCCAGTGAGATACCACGTTCTTGATTTTTGCCAGACCCTGTGCTAAGTGTGGATATATATTATTTTAACCCAGTTACTTCTCATAGCCGTCCTATGAGATTTACACTATTATTAATGCCCATTTATATATAATGAAATAAAGACTTAAACAAGTTAAGTGACCTGACCAAGTTCAGATGGCTAGCAAGTCTCATTCATAAGATCCCCCACCAGACCCCAGTCTTCCACAAGATTGACCACTCCAGGATTTGATCACTTATCTTTTCTTTATGTTCTTCCTTAGGCGATGGTATCTGGTCTAATCACTTAAAAAATTATGTATACACTAAACATCTTTACATGTAAAGCTCCAACCGTGAGCTCCACATGGTGCTCCAGATTCATATATTCAACCACCCCATTCAGCACCTCCATTTCAAGGTTTTTTAGACATGTCCAACTTATGATCAAAGTAAATTCCATTTATCACCCTCCTTAATATGTACCCCTCTCTCCCAGTTGTTTGCATCTCAGAAAATATTACTATCATTGAATGATTATCTTTTCCACTCCATATACTATCTATCAACAATTCCTGTCCTCTCTACTTTCAAAATATATGCAGAATCTAAGCACTTTTCCCCATCTGAGTCTAGACTGGGTATCCCATAGAAATATAACGTCCTACATACAATTTTAAATTTCCCAGTAGCCACATTTTAAACAGTAAGAAGAAACCACTGAATAACATATTTAATAGCATTTTATTAACATATTTATTAATGTTTCATTTCATCCATTTGAGCAATTATTTGAGAAAAATATTATATCATTTCAACGTGTAGTTAATACAAAAGAGATATTAGTCAGACATTTTACATTCTTTTCTATTAAGCCCTTGAAGTCTGATGCATACTTACATGTACAGAGTCTGTTCGTTTACAGGAGCTACATTTCAATTGTTAGTAAGCATATTTTACCAGTGGGTTCTGTGTTGGACAAGCAGTGCTGGTCCAAGGTCATAATCCCCCTAATTCTCTAATAGCCTCCTAGCAGGTCTAAATTCTTCTACTCTTATTCCACCAAGTCTATGATTCACGCCACAGTCTAATGATCCTTTAAAAATGTCAATCAGATCATGCCACTCTATTGTTCCAAATACCTCCGGTTTCCTAGCACTTATAAAACTCTGAAGCCCTTCCACGGTCTGGCTCCTGACTGCCTCCTTGACAGGGCTCTCTGATCCTCTGCTCTGTGCACTGTCGCACTGTGCTTCAGTATGCTGGCTTTAGCAGACACAGTTGATGGTTTTTCCAGACGCTTTTCTATCTCTTTGTTGGTCTTGTGCTCATCCTCCAACCTCAGCGAGCCATATCCTCTAATGGCTGACCCCTGAGGCTTTGTTTAAAGGACTGCCCCTGGGCATCTGGAGCTAATCCTAACAGAGACCTGGAATTTAGGGGAGTCGACTTCCTCCCTGGCTCCCTGAGGTGTAGTATAAGCTCCAGGAAAGATGAAGCTAAGGCCAGCACTTTGCGTAAATTCTTACTTTTTCCTTTCCTACCTCCTAGACTCCCTTACAGATTCCTTCTGCCAAGTGCCTCCATAACAAATAACTTATAAGACAGCATGGGCAACCTAACCTAGCACAATGGCCTTAGACACTCTTCTACATCAGAATTGC
Organism: Macaca mulatta; assembly: GCF_049350105.2. Lineage (NCBI taxonomy): Eukaryota > Metazoa > Chordata > Mammalia > Primates > Cercopithecidae > Macaca > Macaca mulatta. Next base: position 42,820,311 of record NC_133420.1, read on the forward strand.
CTTTGCAGTTGCTAGTTCTCAGTCTAGAACTCTCTTCTCCGATAGACAAGCATGGCTGGCTACTCTCACTTCCTTAAGGTTTCTGCTCAAACATCACCACCTCAAGAAAAGCTTTCTCTGATGTATGTGTCTGTTTCTCTCTTTCCTCTTCTCTGCTTTATTTTCCCAGATAAGAATTATCACCATCTGACCTTATATAAGTGAGTTTTCTTGTCGTTATTGCTTGTTTCTTTCACTAGGATATAAACTTCATGAAAGAAACAACTTCCTTCACCTAATATTCGTAATACTCAGAAGTGTGCTCAACGACACTGTTAAATATGTGTTTAGTTAATAAATGTATGAATGAATGAACTGGTGGAGGCACAACCAGGGTAGACAGTATTAATTCCAAGAACGCATATGCTACATGTTTGAAAAGCCTAAATCTACAAAAACTATTTCAAATTGTTAGGGTGCACACAAATACATATATGTTCAAAAAAATTTAGTATCAACAATGCTATAGGCCTAGAATGCCATAAACTCTGCCTCTGTAAGAAGGAATGGCCCCATTTCTTAAGGGAAAAAGAACAAAAGTATACATTATTCCTCCAAAAACTCTCTAGCTATTAGGAATTGTAGCTTCTTACTTTCCAAGCCCAACTGTGACTCCAATCAATAGTGCAACAACGTTAACCAATGTCAGATTGAAAACATAAAAATTCAGATTAAACAAATGAAATAATTACAAAATGCTATCATGGTTCCTGGTATATGAGATGCTCTTTATTCATAGTTGCTAAATTATCACAGTGGTTCTTTGCTCCCTGATATCTTGATTAAAACCTGAGTCTTAACTCAATTATATCAATGTGAAAGAATGAGATCTGGTTGGGAACAGAACTAGAATTCAGAGGGGGAAGTTGATAAAATATGCAATGCCACCTTTCTGGGACTTTATGTCCTGAACACTGACCACCGTAACCTGCACAGAAGGGATGAGAAATATCAGTGAAGGGGAACATATGATTTCCCAGGAGAAAAAGAATTATCATCTCTGTGGCTTGAGTAACAGAGTTGCTCAGTAAACTTTACTGGTAGTTTGCAGTCTGTCTGAAAATACTAGCACATTCTTCCAGTACCCTAGCCAATATTGCTTTTGGAATAGAAATTATTGGCAGATAGTGAAAAGGCGACTGAAATAGTTTAGAAATGAGCTTTCGCCTGTGCTAATCACTCCAACCTTTTCCTGTTTAAGTAAGCCAATGAAGGGAGCATGTACTCTGTCTTTAAATGTCAGTTAGCTAGGGAGTCATTTAATTCACCAAGCAAATGCAATTAAATGACAAAATGATGATTGCATTAGGATCATTAATATTGATATCAAAACCACAAGCAACACAACAAATGCCATGACATTCCTGGGGAAATGAAAATCAACCCTGTCCTCTTCTACCATGAAACTCTGCTTCTGGGAACAAGATTCAGAGCACACTCTATTCTCCAGTCCCTGAGATGTGACAATTTTCAGGATGTGGTGCCAGCTCAGTCTCTGGGATGAGATGCCAGGGCCTGGGAGCAATGGTGAAATGGGTAGCACAAGGGTAATGATCATTATTATCTATTGTCCTACTGCTGCTGTAACAAATGGCCACAAACACAAACAGGTTTTAATGGCTTAAAACAACACAAATCAATTATCGTACCATTCTGTATGTCAGATGCCTAAATGTCTAAAAAGAGTCATACAGGGCAAAAATCAAGGAATCTACAGAGCTATGTCCCTTCTGGAGCCCCTAGGGGAGAATCCATTTCCTTGCCTAATCAAACTTCAAGGCTGCCCTTATTCCTCAGCCCTGGCCTCTTCCCCATATTCAAAACCAGGAGCATGGCAGTTTCAAATCTCTCTTTGGTCTGTTTTGCATCACATTACCTTCCCTAACTCTGATTCTCCCTCCTACAAGGACCCTTGTGATTACATTGGGCCCAACCAGAATAAGCTAGGATAGTCTATTCAACTCCAGATCCTTAACTTTAATCACATCTGTAAGGTCTCTTTTGCCTAGTAAAGAAACATTCAGAGGATCTAGAAATTAGAATGTGGACACTTTTGGGGCCATTATACAGTCCACTAAATTCCAGGTCACAGGTTTCCCTTATTTCTTTTGTATTTTCTGCCCTTTTATCTGTGAACAGTTGACTCTCATGTGGCACAAAGGACTTGCCCAAACTCTGAAGATTCTTGACCAAACTCTAGCCTGGCTTTCATGTGCACCAAGCTGTGTCCCTAAAGGCAACCTCTGCTTCCGTGCTGAGTTTTTACTCGAGAAAATACAAGCCACCAAACCCCAAAAGGTACATTGTTCCAACCCACTTTGCCATACCAGTTTAAGTAATTTTCCACTTACCCTACTTTTCTGTAACTCTCCATTTCTACATAGCTCCCAGTCCCTTTCTCATTCCCACTTAGTCCAGTTTTGTTCCCTATCTATTCTCCCTTTAAAAACCTTTGTTATCTTCATCTTAGTTGGAGTTGAGTTTGTTCTACATTAGAGTCTCTCCTCCTTCTATAGTAGTCTGAATAAAATCTATCTTCCCACCTTTAACAAGTATCTGGCTCTGTTTTCTCTTTGACCCCTCTCTCACAGCAAACATTAGAAAAAGATCTGAAATAAACCTTTTGCGCCTTTCTGTGATTTGAAATCTTTGTGTCTTCTCACACAAAACAGGTCAGAGATTTTGTAATACAGAGAGGTCAAGCCAACTTATCAGTTTAACACCATTAGCAAGAAAGAAGGTGTTTTGTGGGAGATGCTCCTAGAATCATGCCACCTAACCTATGTGCCAGGCAGGGTAATGATATGGATTAGGTTTATGAAACAGAACAGAGAACCTTCATAAAAAACATGGAGTTTGATTTAAGCTTGAAAAATTATGGAAACCTAGTGGAGGAGTGAAGGCAAAGAAAGAACAGAGGAGTGTGAAGGCAGAAGACATCTTAAACTCAAGAGAATCAGGAAGCACACTATAAACCTTCTCTATGAGGATATATAAAAATGTCCCTTTCGTCAAGTGATATTTTCTTTGCTGATCAGTTACCTTTAGAATCCATTCCTTCTTAATCTCCCTTGTTCTGTTCCATATTTTCCCTTTATAATTTCATGTTTGCAAGATCAAAACAAACAGGGATCTTTATATTCCCCATCAAAATACAGTGGTTACTGGTGTTGCCACTGCATAGATGGGCAGTCACCCCTTGAGTCCAGTCACCTGCACTCTCTTCCTCACAATGTGAGTGATCAAAGACCTAGACTCTACCTGCCAGCTTTGTCTCTATTGTTAGTAAGATTTGCCAGATCTGGGATTCTGAGGATTGGAGGGATGGTGTACTCTTGATCTGTCTTATTCTGCATATACATTTTGGCCAAAATGTCCCTTTCATGGTCAGAAACAGGGTAGAAAGATGAATGTTAAAAACACATGCATGACTCACTTCCCTGTGACTATTCTACTCTAGTCAAGGGTTTCGTGGGGTCTCCTGAGCTAAATAAATGTTTATTTTGAATGCTAAAAAAAAAAAAAAAAAAAAGCCTCTTGGAGAAATGTTAACCAACAACCATAGCCCACAGGTAGCACAGAATCAACTAACTGAATCCTTTACAACCCCTTGTAGTTTTATAGCCTGCCTACCACTATAGACACTAGTTATGGGCTATTGCCTTCTTAAATGCCAAAGTTACTTATCTCAACATTTTCTCATATGCAAATAAAAGATAGCTAGTTTTCCACAAAGAGAGAGAGATTTGTACTTTTTAAAAAATACATTAGTAGAGCACAAGATCTGTGCCTAAAAAGAAAAAGAATTTTTTTTTCCCTTTAGTGTCCACAGTCTTTAAGGAAAAGAATAATCAAATAAACATAACCTTTATAAAAGCACAATGAGTACACAGGAAAAAATTACCTAGCTGATTAGGGAAGGTATTATAGAAGAGGTTACAGCTAAAGCAATTCTTCACAGTGAAATCCTGTGAGTTTGCTAGGTATAGATTCTGAAGGGAAGAACATTATAGGCAAAACGAATCAAATTGCAAAAGCCCAGAGGAATAAGAATATGACATATTGCTGAAACATTACAAGTTCAGTGCTTAGGACTTTGGGTGCAAAAGAGTTCTTGATGAGAAATAAAATCAGAAAAGGGGAATTAACTGGATTATGAGAAACCCTGCATGATACATATGAGGTATAAACTTTATCCCATAGGTGATGAGAAGCCACTAAAACGATTGACACAAGGAATGACTGTGCCCATTTTATAACTGAAAATGATGGCTTGGTCAAGCAGTGTGGAGGATGTTGAAGAAGAATAGTGAGACTGAGCAGTGAGGCAGAGAGACTCCATTCCAGGCCAATAGATAGTCCAGCCCCCTGGATGTTTTAATACTAAAGAAGAGTAGAGTTGAAAAAAAAAAAACCTTAGAAGGTAGAATGGACTGGAAGTGGAGACCATCTGATGATGGGGAAAGAGAAGGGGGAAGATTAAAGTGAGTTCTAGGCACTTGGTTTGAGTTACTGGGAGACACTGTGACATCGACTGCATGAGAGGCAATAGGAAAAAAAGTTTCTCCAAAGATGTCTTCCACCACTAACTTACAGAGTTGGGAGGGAATAGTTCTCATAACGGGACATGTCCCTTAGCCACTGGAAGGCTGAGACTTCATATAGAACGCCTATGTAGGAGGCAGGCATGTCCTGATGACTACAGTGTTTAAATAGATGAAAATAATCAGATTGTCTGGAAAATATTTCACCATTAGAAGTGATCTAACTGTGAAAGTGTCTATTTGGAACTAGCCCCAATTCCTAAACTTCTTGAAGACTTTTCTTTGCAAGGAGGTGAAATAAGCAATACTAACTTCACCCTCACAGACTCAGGAATTGTGCAAGAAGCAATGCTGGGAATAGCTAATTCATCTAAGAAACCGAAGCTCAGCAGGATGGCAGTGGTCCATAGAATCATTACTTTTAAAACTGGAATAAAATTAGAATAGCATCTGGCTGGATTGCAATCTTCTACTGGACTGATAATGTAAATTTCTCTGATTTGTGACTCTGAAACAGATTATGGGAAGAAAAGAGGCTGGTCAGTTGCAGTGATACAGTTTTTCTGACCCCTTTAGATGTGACCCCTTTAGGTGGTTAATTTCAAAATAGAAAATTACTAAATCTCAGAGCAAAATCACAGACTATAGATGAGCTTCTTTAATTTCATCTTGTAAAATAGAAAGTTGAAGTCTAAGAAATATTAAGAAACTTATCAAAGATCAAACAGCAATTTGGATATGGGGATTGGTTAACTCACATGATAAACAAATTCTGAAAAACTTGAGTCTATAACTGTGTGCCTATAGATGAATAGCATTTGCTGTGTACTTACTGTATGCAGGGATGTATCCCAAGTGCAAGACATGTCAAGTATCAATGATAAGCTTAGGTCAGTTCTAGACTAATGAAATTTCCATAGACAGGTTGGGTAGAGTAAATTTTTCATTACTGAGATCTACCTATCTTTATTACTTAAGACCATTGACCAGTTTTTCAACCTATATCTCATACAATAGCCTGAACACTCAATGTTCCTGCAGAGCCTTTGGACCCCACCTGCAGTGCCTTTGGACCCCACCATGTTGTCATCCTCCTTATCACTGCTAATTTCTTCAGTGTTTTCTACGTTGCAGGTACAGTACTAAACATTTTACATTCATTATCTCATCTAACCTCACAGTCATCTTATGAGGCTGGTACTATTATCATTCCCATTCTATAGAAGTGAAGTTCAGAAAGAAGTAATTAGTCCATTATCACATAGCAGGTACATGGAAGAGCCTGCACTAGAGACTGTGAAGGTTAGAGGGGACTTCATGGCTATATTTGCTAAACCTCTGCATAGTTCTCAGCAACAAGACACTCATCCCACTTCTGCTCTGATGGACTCAGGAATGAAGATTTATGGCCAACAAACACTGTTATCTTCATTTCATGCATTTGTAACTGTTCTTCCTTATAATGAAGCTGAACTCAGTATCTTTATAATATTTAATTATGAGTCCTGATCATATCCTCTTGAGATCCTCACAGTAGTTCAAAAGCATCATCTATCTGAGAGTTATTCAAATATGTGAAGACAGAGTCTTCTTTCCCATATTTAGTTTCCTTCGGTTCTCCTTCATATGTTCTGACTCCCGAATCTCTTACCATTTTTATTATTCTCTTTCAGAAATGTTTTTAGTTATCAAGAATTCTCTCACCAAAAGCAAAACAAAACAAACATCACAAATGCAAACTTACAGAAGTAAATCAACAGTCCTGGATAGAGCAGAATTTACAGCACGACATTTTAAGTGAGTGAACATATTAAATAAAAGAACACAAGCAAAAGATATAGGTTAAATCCTGACTTTGTCATTTGCTGAGCTAAGTCCCCTTACCTTCTCCCAATCTCAGTGATCAGTTGTCAAATTGAGACAACGATACCACACTCATTGTTTATTAAGAACAAAATAAAATAATAGGCAGCCATTTTATTGTGCTTAATTTTATTGTGCTTCACAGATATTGCATTTCTGACAAATTGAAGTTTTGTGGCAACCTTGAATTTAGCAAGTCTATTGGGAGCAGTTTTCTAACAGTAAGTGCGCATTTTGTGTCTCTGTGTTACATTTTATTAATTCTCATACTACCTTAAACTTTTTTATTATTATTATATTTGTTATGGTTATCTGTGAGCAGTAATCTTTGATGTTACTATTGTAATTGTTTGGGGGCACCAAGAACTACACCCATACAAGAGAGCAAACAATCGACAAATGTTGTGTGTGTTCTGACTGCTCCACCAATCTGCATTCCCCCACCTCTCACCCTCTCCTCAGGCCTCTGTGATTCCCAAGACATAACTATTGAAATTAAGCCAAATAATCCTACAACGGCCTCTAAGTGTTCAAGTGAAATAAAAAGTCGCACATCTCTCATCAAAAGCTAGAAATGACTAAACTCAGTGAGGAAGACATGTTGAAAGCCAAGACGGAAAAAAAAAAAAAAGTTTATTGTGCCAAACAGTTAGCTAAGTTGCGAATCCAAGGGAAACATTCTTGAAGGAAAAGTGCTACTCCAGTGAACACATGAATAAGAAGGCAAAACAGTTTTATTCCTGATATAAAGATGGTTTTAGTTTGACAGAAGATCAAACCATCCACAACATTCCCTTCAGCTAAAGCCTAATGCAGAGCAAGGCCTTCATTCTCTTCAATTCTATGATCACTGAGAGGAAGCTTCAGAAGAAGTCTGAAACTAACCAGGTTGCTTCATAGCATTTAAGGAAAGAAGCTGTCTCTAAAGCATGAAAGTGCAAGGTGAAGCAACAAGTTTTGATGTAGAAGCTGCTGTAAGTTATCAAGAAGATAAGATAATTGATGAAGGTGGCTACTGAATAACAGATTTTCAATGTAGATGCAACAGCCTTATATTGAAAGATTAGTCCATTTTCATGCTGATGATAAAGACATACCCGAGACTGGGAAAAAAAAGAGTTTTAATTGGACTTACAGTTCCTTATGGCTGGGGAGGACTCAGAATCATGGCGGGAAGCAAAAGGCACTCCTTACACGGCAGTGGCAAGAGAAAAATGAGGAAGATGCAAAAGTGGAAACCCCTGATAAATCATCAGATCTTGTGACACTTGTTCATTACCATGAAGAACAGTATGAGCAGAACCGCCCCCATGTTTCAAATTATCTTGCACTGGGCCCCTCTTACAACACATTGGAATTGCGAGAGGACAGTTCAAGGTGAGATTTGGGTGAGGACACAGAGCCAAACCATATCACAGAAGATGCCATGTAAGACTTTTGTAGCTAGAGAGGAGACGTCAATGCCTGACTTTAAAGTTTCAATGGACATAGTGCAGCTTGTGACTTTCACTTGAAGCCAATGTTCATTTATTATCCAAAAAAAAAAATCCTATGACCCTTAAAAAATTATGATAACTATATTCTTCCTATGTTCTATAAATAAAATCAAAGACTATAAAGGCTGTATGGCAGCAACTTTGCTTACAGAATGGTTTATTGAACATTTTAAACCCAAGTTTGAGACCTACTGCTAAGAACAAAAATGATTTATTGCTAAATATTACTGTCCATTAACAATGCACCTAGACACCCAAGATCTCTGATGGAGAAGTACAAGGAAATTAACGTTGTTTTCATGCCTGCTAATACAACATCCATTCTACAGCCCATGAATCAAACAGTAATTTTGATTTTTAAGTTTTATTATTCAAGATTTTTGTAAGGCTTTAGCTGCCATACAGAGTAATTCCTCTGATTTCGGCAAACTAAATTGGAAACCTTCTGGAAAGGACTTACCATTTTAGACACCATTAAGAATATTTGTGATCCATGGGAAGAGGTCAAAATATCAACATTAACAGGGCTTTTGAAGAAGTTGATTCCAAGCTTCATGAGTGACTTTGAGGAATTAAAGACATCAGTGGATGAAGTAACTGAAGATGAGGTGGAAATGGAAAGAGAACTAGGAGTAGAAGATGTGACTGAATCGCTGCTATCTCATGATAAAATTTTAACAAATGAGGAATTGCTATTTATTGATGAGCAAAGAATGTGGTTTCTTGAGGTGGAATTTATTAGTGAAGATGCTGTGAAAATTGTTAAAATGACAGCAAAGACTTTAGAATACTGAGAATACTACATAAACATAGTTGTTAAAGCAGCAGCAGGGTTTGAGAGGATTGACTCCAATTTTATTTGTTTTATTCATTTATTCATTTTTTAAAGACAAAGCCTCACTCTGTCATCCAGGATAGAGTGCAGAGGTTGTCATAGCTCACTGCAACCTCAAAGTCCTGTGCTCAAGCAATCTGCCCACCTCAGTCTCCTGAGTAGCTAGGACTACAGGCACACACCACCACATTTGGCTATTATTTATTTATTTATTTTGTTGTTGTTATTGTTAGAGATAGGGTCTTGCTTTGTTGCCCAGGCAGTTCTCAAACTCCTGGCCTCAAGCAAGCCTCCTGCCTTGGCACCTCCAAGCACTGAGATTGTAGGCATGAGCCACTATGCCCAACCTCCAAATTTTGAAAGAAGTTCTACTTTGGGTAAAATGCTATCAAACAGCATCACATGCTACAGAGAAATCTTTCATGAAAGAAGTCAATCAATACAGCAAACTTCACTGTTGTCTTTTTTTTTTTTTTTAATTGCTACAACCACCCTAATCTTCAGCAACCATCACTCTGATCCCAGTTAGCAGTCATCAACATTGAGGCAAGAACCTCCACGAGCAGAAAGATTACAACTCACTGAAGGCTCAGATGATTGTTGGCATTAAAGTATTTTAATTAAGGTATGCACGTTTTTAGACATAATGCTATTGCATAGTTAATAGACTATAGTATAATGGAATCATAATTTGTATATGCACTGGCAAACTAAAAAAAACTGTGTCACTTGCTTAATTGTGATATTTCCTTTGCTGCAGTAGTTTGGAATTGAAGCCACAATATCTCAGAGGTATGACTGTATACAAAGAATATCATATTGTACCTAGAGGTAATAAGCATTCAGTATGATGATTTAAAATTATTTATAAAGGACTTTCACCTTCAGAAAGATTGAGTAGATCTACTTTTCTCCTAGTAAGTACAACTAAAACCTGTAGATATTATATACATAAATACACAAAAGAAGACTCAGAAGGTTGACGAGAGGAAGGCAGGCCATCTAGGGACCTTGTGACCTGAGGAACAATGAGATAGTGAGTTCTGTGGGTTTCTTTTTGCCTCATATGTTCAAGATTGGGAGTCAAAGAAACAAGTAACCTAAAAATGCTAATAGACATACACATTAGCATTAGCACAGACCAAAATCTCCAACAAAAGCTTTTTGGTTTTTCTCTCTAGCAAAAGACTGGGAAAGGAAGTCAAGCCAGACTTAAAGATAGATTTTAGGCAGCCATCAATCTACCATGGACAAACACATCAGAAACCGTGACCAATCTATACTTGCATGAGCAAATGCCAGGTGAGGAGCAGCCTAGACATCCACCCTCACAAGGCTGTAATGCAGCACCCCCAATACCCAAGACTGGCATGGTTTAAGAGAAGACCAAGTTAGGACCAATGATTTCAATTCCTCTAGCCAGTAATGAACCATCCTGCTGGTGTCATGAGAGACCATATAAAATTTCTGGACTTCTACCCCAACTCCCCATTTCCCTCCACACTGGGACAGTGTCAGGGCAGACTTCATGAAGATTCAGGACTTTCACCATCATCTAAAGTAATAAAGCCACCCCTTCTGTAGTAGTAGTGGAGATGCTGTAGGAAGCCGGACTCCTTTTCCCAGCAATAACAATGAGCCTCCCTTCCTTCAGTGTCAATGGAAATCAAGCAGAGAACCCGGACTTTTACCATCACCAGACAAGATGGTCTTCTCCCTTCCCCTGGTAGGGCAATGTCAGAGAAAACCAGTCTTATTTAAATGGTAGGTTTAAAAAATATCCAGAATTTTACAAAATAATCTCCTTGTTTTAATTTGAAATCACTCATCATACCAAGAATTAGGATAATCTGAAACAGAATGAATAAAGACAATAAATAATAATACTAAGATAACAGAGATGTTAGTGTCAGTTGACAAAGATTTTAAAGGGTAAAGTGGCATAAAGAGAGGTAAGCTTTCTATATGCGTTCTATACTTTACTCCACCTAGTAAAATGATGGCAACAGTAGACTGCAATAACTTATGTATAAATAATGTAATATAATACCTACAGGAACCACAAAAGATATACTCTGAAAAATATTAAAAGTATATCAAATTATAATTCTAAGAAATGTTCAGTAATCCACGGGAAGGCAGGCGAAAGAAATTAGAAAAATGAAAAACATTACAAACAAAACAAAAAGATCAAATCAAATAGCAGATTTAAGGCCTAACATAGCAATAATTACATCAAATATAAATTATTTAAGTATACAACAATCAAAAGACAAATATTAGCAAAGCTGCTTTAAAAAATATGACCCAGTTATTTGTTATATGTAAGAAACTGCAAATATTAGGCAGTGGTGCAAAAGTAATTGCAGTTTTTGCTATTACTTTTCAATGGCCATTACTTTTGCACCAACCTAATATAATGATACAGGCACGTTAAAAGTAGAAAGATGAAAACAATATATCATGAGAACTTTTACTGAAGGAAAACAAAAATGGCTATGTTAATGTAACATAAAGTAGATTTCAGAGCAAAGAAAATCATCAGAGACAGAAAAGGGCATTACACAATGAAAAAGAGTCAGTTTACCTAGAGGATATTCCGAACCTAAGCGTGTATGCATCAGATAACAGAGCTGAAAAACATATGAAAAAAAAAACTGATGGAGAAATAAATAAGTGTACAACTATAGTTGGAGACTTCAACGCACCTTTTTCAGTAATTGATAGAACAACTAGACAGAAAACCAAAAATAATATGGAAAAAATCACATCATCAAATGATAGGATCTAATCAACATTTAAAGAACATTTTACTCAACGATAGCAGTATACACATTCTTTTCAAGTGTACGCCAAGATACACCACCTTCTAGGACAAAAAAGAAACCTCCGAAAATTTGAAAGAATTTAAAGTAATCCAATGTGCTCTGACTACAATGAAATCAAACTGTAAATAAATAACCAAAAGATAAAAGGAAAATCTTTGAACACTTGGAAACCGAACAACATCCATCTAAATAGTCCATGGGTCAAATATAACATCTCACAAGAATAAAGAAAATTCATTGAACTGAATGAAAATGAAATGCAACATATTAAAATTTGTAGAACACAATGAAAGCAGGACTGAGAAGAAAGTGCATACCATTAAATATGTACATCAGAAAAGAGAAAAAGTCAAAATAAGCCCAAAGCAAGCAAAAAACAAAAACTAAAGAAAATAAAAAGTAAGAACAGAAATTAACGAAATAGAAAATAGAAAAACAATATGGAAAATCAATTAAACAAAAACATAGTTCTTTGGAAAGATCAACAAAACTGATAACCCTCTAGTGAGATTGGCAAAGAAAAAATTAAAGAAGATGCAAACTACAAAGCTCATGAATAAATTAGGAGACATTACTACAGAACCTGTAGACATATAAAAGATAATGAAGGAAGGCTCCAAACAAAGCTAGACACATAAATCTGACAATTTGGACAACATGAAACACTTCCTTGAAAAACACAAATCATTATTCAAAATAAAACGGGTAATTTGTAGAGTCCTATAGCTATTCAAGAAATCAATTTTATAATTTAAAAGCTGATTATAAAGAAATCTCTAGGCCCACTTGGTTTCACTGGAGAATTCTCCCAAACATTTAAGGGAAAAATAACACAAATTCTACATAATTTCTTCAAGAAAATAAGAGGAAGGAATACTTACAATTCATTTTATGTAGCTACCATTGCCCTCAATGGGGAAAGATAGTTTTTTCAACAAAGCATGCAGAGCACTTGGACATCCATGAGCAATAAAAAATAAATAAATAAAAGTACCTCAACCTAAATCTTACATCTTCTACAAAAATTAGCTCAAAATGGATTATGAACTTACATGTAAAACACACAACTATAAAACCATTTCTTGGTGGCTCATGCCTGTAATTCCAGCACTTTGGGAGGCCAAGGCGGGCGGATCATAAGGTCAGGAAATCGAGACCATCCTGGCTAACACAGTGAAACCCCGTCTCTACTAAACACACACACACACACACACACACAAATTAGCCGGGCGTGGTGGCGGGTGTCTGCAGTCCCAGCTACTCGGGAGGCTGAGGCAGGAGAATGGCCTGAACCCGGGAGGCGGAGCTTGCAGCGAGCAGAGATGGCGCCACTGCACTCCAGCCCGGGCGACAGAGCAAGACTCCGTCTCAAAAAACACACAAACAAACAAAACTAAATTAAATAAATAAATAAATAAAACCATTTCTTTCATTTCTTTAAATATAGGAGAAAATCTTCACAATTCAATGTAATCCACCATTCAAATAGCTTGATGAAAAAAAACAACATGAATATATCAATCAACGCAGAAAATATGCTTGACAAAACTCAGCATCCATTCACGGTTAAAAAAAAAAAATCAGAAAAGTAAGAAAGGAGGAGAACTTCCCAAACTTAATAAGAAGCATCTAGCAAAAACGAAGAAATACCCTATAGCTAAAACTATACTTCATTAATGGTGAAAGACTGAAGGCTTTATTTCTTTGTTCAGAAACAAAGGAAGAGTCTTTGCTGTCATAATGATGGAAAGTCTAGTCAATACAATGAGGGAGGAAAGTGAAATAAAAGACATATAGATAAAAAAGAAAAAGTAGACCAGGAGATACATATTTGCAAACCACGTATGTAACAAAATATCTAAAGTATATTAAGGATTCTCAAAATTCAACATTATAAAATGTAAACAATCCAGTTAGAACAAAGGCAAAATACTTGAAGAGACCTCGCAGAAAAAGATACATGGATGGCAAATATAAACACATGGAAAACAAAATCAACATTATTAGCAATTAGGGAAATGCAAATTAAAACCACAATGCAATATCACCACACATCTATTAGAGGGCTGAAATAAGAAATGGTAACAATACCATATGCTGTCTAGGATGTGAAGAAACTGAATCATTCAGACATTGCTGTTGAGAATGTAAAATGGTACAGTTACTATGGAAAACAGTTTGGCAGTTGTTTGCTTTTGTTGTCATTGTTGTTTTTAATTTCAGCTTTTATTTTAGATACAGAGGGTGCATGTGCAGGATTGTGACATGGGTATTTTGGACCCAGATTGTGAGCCTAGTACCCAACAGGTAGTTTTTCAACCCATGCCCAATCCCTTTTACCGCCACTAGTAGTCTGTAGTGTCTATTGTTCCTATGTTTATGTCCATGTGTGATCAATGTTTAGCTTCCACTTATAAGTGAGAACATGTGGTATTTGGTTTCTGTTCCTGTGTTAATTTGCTTAGGATTATGGTCTTCAGCTCCAAATACGTTGCTGTAAGACATGCTTTTATTCCTTTTTATGGCTGCATCATATTCCACGGTGTATATGTATGACATTTCTTTATTCAATCCACCATTGATGGGTAGTTTCTTAAAACTAACATTCAACTACCACATGATACTGCCATTGCATTCTTGGGCATTTAACCCAGAGAAGTGAAGATTTATATTCAAACAAAAACCCACGCACTAATGTTTATAGTAGCTTTATTCATAACTACCTAAAACTTAAAAAAAAACAAAAAACCTCAAACATCCCTTAGCAGGTAAGAGATGAAACAAATCGTGATACATCCATACCGTGGGATAGTATTTAACAATAGTAATGAACAAACTACTGATATATGCAACTATCTGAATGCTTTTGTGTCAAGTGAAAAATCCAAACCCAAAAGATTACATATTGTATTATTCTGTTTATATAACTTTCTTGAAATGACAAAATTATAAAAATAGAGACTAGATTACTAGTTACCAGGGGTTAAGAAGGGAGAGAAGTGGTTGTGACTATAAAAGGTCAACTTCAGGGATCCTAGGGGTGACAGAAATGTTCTGTAGCTTTGCTCTATCAACATTAATATCTTGGTTGTGATACTGTCCTACAGACTTGCAAAGTATTATCATTGGGGGAAAGTGAGTAAACAGTACATAGATCTCTCTATAATGTCCTACAACTGCATATGAAAACTATAATTATCTCAAAATTTAAAAACTAATTAAATTGTATTGCTAAGAATGAAGCACATCATCAGTCCTTAAAAATTTATAATCTGTATGTGACATATGTTTTATATTAACTTGAACAGGTGTTTCCCACTGTGATCTGGAGTGTGTTTGTAGCTGTTATGTAACAGAAGGAATTTGTCATCACGGACATTTGGGAAATGCTGGCTTAAGCAGTTTTCATTTTCAGGAATTCTCAGAACCTTTATTATACTTACCTGTGTCATGGTTCTGGAATTGGCAGAATAAACATCATTGTTCCTAATTTTTTCATCATGAAAACTTCTCCTCTTCCCACTTCTCCCCAAAACACATGCCCAACACACCAGAGAAACATTTATGGGACCAATGTCTCATGGGATTCACTTAAAAAATAGCAGTATCTCGGGCTGGGTGTGGTGGCTCACATGTGTATTCCCAGCACTTTGGGAGACCAAGGTGGGTGGATCACCTGAGGTCAGGAGTTCAACACCAGCATGGCCAACTTGGTGAAACCCCATCTCTACTAAAAATACAAAAATTAGCCTGGCATGGTGACACGCGCCTGAAATCCTAGTGACTCAGGAGGCTGAGGTGAGGGAATCACTTGAACCCGGGAGGCAGAGGTTATGGTGAGCCAAGATTGTGCCACTGCACTCCAGTCTGGATGACAGAGTGAGACTCCATCTCGAGTTAAAAAAGAAAAGAAAAGAAAAGAAAATGCCACTACCTCTAGAATATGCTATTTACTACTCTGGCTTAATAATGCAAGTAAGTAAATTCTAAGCAGAAGGAGTAACTTATCAGAAGGCAAAAAGTGTAAAATAGTATAGATCTCTGGAATGAACATTTAGGACACGGGAATGTGCAGAGTGCTTGCAGGAGGCAGATCTGGAAGGATATCAAGTGGTCAGATCCTGAAGAAACTTGACTGTGAATCCAGGAAATTGAACTTTGTTCCAGAAGCCAGAGTCTCTACCTGGGCCCACCCTTTAATTCTACAAATGAGGACACAGAAAGGAGAATAAATCGAATAAACCAATTTAACTATGGCTGTCCAGTTTTGACTTGAAGAATTCTAAAAACGTGAGTAGAACTTACAGACTATGATATTAGCCTTTGACTTCAGTGATTGCAAAGCACATATGGGTAAACTTAAAATCAAAACATCTCTGCATATGTTCACTTTATCCTGAATCTTGGACCAGTGGTTGCAAAGTCATTCTTCAAGTCTCCTTATCGTGCAGATGGGGCAACAATCCCAGGAAAACAGAAACAAGATAGAATTCAGGTCTCTATCTCCAGCATGAATCTCTTTGCATTCTCCATTCTGTCTTCTAAAGGGGTCTTTCAGCCTCACTCGAACATAACCTAGAGGAATATAAACTTGCACTTTAGCTTCTGAGAAAGCGGACAGCCCTGGGATTAATTAAAATCCTACACACTGATTAAAAGCACTCTAGTACCTCAGGATCAGTTATGAAAGCTTTTCATCATGCAACTTCAGTTAAAAAAAACTCAGTAAACAGCTCCCATTTCCAACCTGTAGTTTGAGAACAAAAGAGATCTGTTGGGAGGGAGGAAAGATGGGGGCTGGCCATGGGGATTGTTTTTATGTGGCTGCAGTAGAAAATAGTCTGGTTTGAATTGTTGTAAAGTAGAAAAACAAATGACATGTAGCTGTGCATTTTAACTCACAGTATCAGTCTGAAAAAAAAGTGTTGTTTTTCCCTATGACTCAATGGAGCGTCGCATTTGGCAGCTGGACCCTATTACTGGCGTCCCCACAAAGGAAATGTCAAGTCAGGCGTTATTTACAATTTCAAGTTTACTTTTTCACTAAAGCCTCTCATGGCCCACATTTCAAGTGACAGGGCTTCAAACCAAAGTCATTTACACTCCGTCTCATCACGTGTAAACTTTCACATGTTAACATCTTTAATGCCAGAACCAATAAGTCTTCTCCACCAAAATCGTACTTAGAGAACTGAGGGTTCTGTTAATGTATTCCCTGGCAAGGAACAATGTGCATGGGCTAATATTATTTATTCAATGTTATTATAAATGTTTGAAAAACAAACAGGAGTGGTTGCAAACTGGTTCCAGCCATATAACTGGCGCCAGATGATTTTAAGTAAGTTAGAAAGGATACATACACATTACATGCCATGAAACTCCTGTGTCTGCACGAGAGACCATCTGAACTTGCTAAGTCTGAAAGTTTCCGTTGCTTTGTTTTTATCTAAGTTTGACCACTTTGGACAATGAGACATATTGGCCAGCTTTTAATAGAAGAGCTAACATACATAAGGCTGTGTCTTTATGAGAATGTTGGAATTAGATTTTCTTGAATGTCACTCCTTTCTCCAAGGCATTCTAAATTTCACTTAGCCCATATAACGTGCAGAAAAACGTGATTATGTAACTAGAAGCACCTAAATTCAAGTCCTTACTTATAGCAGTGGTTTATATTTAGGCAAGTTACTTTAACCTCTTTAAGCTATTTCCTTGGTTGTAAAATGAAGATAAGGATGTCTATTTTGGGGAATCATTGTAAGGTGATGGGATTGTATTTGCTAACTTCTGGTTTTATAGAGGATTATAGAGGATATTCTGTAATATCCAGCCTCTTCTTTCTATACAAATTACCCTAAAGGAAACTCTCTCAGATACATTTTGTATATAATTTTCCTTATATCACATTTGTTTGTATACATTATTTAGGTAGTACACTATGTGCCTCTTCAAGACAAGTGGTTCCTTTTGGTAAATGATGTAGTAGATATAAATGTGATTCTTTCTCGCTTCAAACACGATAACTTGCATATTGTAGAAACTCAACTAATGGTAGTAAGTAATTGAAGCAATTGAGCCATCCCATTCTTTCCTTGCATTATCTTAAATAAAACATACTAGATATTTCCTGGTTCTTTTCCACAATCTTGGATTCTCTGCTGGTTCTGTAGAAAGTACTCTATAGATCTCAGTAAATTTTTTTTTTTTTTTTGAGACAGAGTTTTGCTCTTGTTGCCCAGGCTGGAGTGCAATGGCATGATCTCAGCTCATTGCAACCTCTGCCAAACGATTCTCCTGCCTCAGCCCCCCGAGTAGCTGGGATTACAGGCATGCACCACCATGACCATGCCCAGCTAATTCTGTATTTTTAGTAGAGACTGGGTTTCTCCATGTTGGTCAGACTGGTCTCAAACTCCTCACCTCAGGTATCTGCCCGCCTCGGCCTCCCAAAGTGCTGGGATTACAGGCGTGAGCCACCGCGCCTGGCCTAAATCACTTTATTTAATGAACTGTTGGAAACTCCCTGAGAAGCCACAAAGCTAGCCACCCTCAAGTACTGTGTCTTTGAGAACCACATTGACATATCACTTTAATTTCTCCTGGCTACATACATACCCATTTTGTGTTGCGTCAGTTTTATAGGTGTTGCGTCAGTTTTATAGGTTGGCAGACAGAAAGGCCAAAAGACACAGAGACACAAGAAAACCATCTTCATATGGCCTGCCATGCTCTTCATGCCTATTCTTCCTATGGCCTCACTTCCCACTAGAGCTCACTCCACCTGCCCTGCATTCCAGCCGTATTGCTCTCATCTGCGTCTATGACCTAGGAATTCCAGTTGCTGCAGTGTCCTTGCTCTCATGCTTTGTTGACCAAACTGCCCTACTGCTTCTGCAAAACACAACGTAAATTGCACTTGTTTTGTGAAATAATCTTGCAAATTTCTAGGCTGAGCTGCTTTCTCCACTCATTATGGCCCCTACATCACACTTCACAGCACTTGTCCTGTAGCTTCATAACCTGATCTTTGTTTAAACTGTAAGATCCTTAGGGCCAGGCAGTGACTGGCATGTAGAAGATGCTTGGTAAGGTTTTTCCAAATTTAGTGAAGAAGCATAAGGAGGTGTCTATGAAGAGGAGGAAAGAGAAACTGGCTCAATAAGAAAAATAACATGTAAGCAAAAGACATTTAAAAACAAAATAATTTCCCAAATGCCTTTATTCTATACATCGCTTATTTGCTAGTGGGACATAATGATATAAATATATACTATTTACCAGTAGGTAAACTCCTTGTATTAGAAAAAAAAATCCTTCAACTTTACTAACAAATTTTATATTTTGAAATCTAAAGCTCCTTTTTCCAGAAAAGTTTTCCAGTCGGCTTATAAATATTTTAACCATAGCAGAGTAAAAATCAGAGAGCCAAAAAATAATTATGCAAAAGCATCCATCAGAAAAGAAAAAGAGATACTTCTGTGTCTCTTTTACTTCTCTACATGTTTCAAGAAAATCTCAAAACCACTCAAAGAGATCCCAAATCTCAGATGTAGTCCACATTTCCTAATTGTTCAATCATATTGTAATTCCCAGTTCCTAGTGCTAGTAATTGTCAAATGGTCTGAGGAAACACACACACGCGCATACATACACAGTCTTTTTCTTGAATCATCTTCAGTTTAGAGCACAGTAGCCATGAGGGTAACACTTTTTTCCTGTCTGACATTTCAGTTCTCAACTTTAGAAATCTGATTGCAGTTGGATTAAGTTTAAACATGATGTCAGATTTTCCACTACTTCATGAGCAAAACATGTTTCTACTGAGTTTAAATAAGTCTGATAGTGCTTACTCTTGTGTTAATTTGGGAAATCCCTAGATTCTTTTGGACGGAGGCAAATAGCAGTGTCCTACCATACATGATAAAGGGAGGGGAGCACTGAGTGATATGTGTCGGCCAGCAGCAACGCTGCTTCATAAGTAAACTAAGACACACTTAGGTAGGCAAAGCTGAATTGGAGATTTTAGGAATGCTACAGAGAGCATTTTTGGTAGAAGCATGAAAGGATAGTCATTTCAGTAGACCCTGTATCCTTAGTGCTTAAAACATTGCATCTGGTAATTGCTCAATAAATATGTGTTGAATAAAATAAGTGGATAAGTGATACTGCCTCACCAGATAAAGATTAATATATATGGATGGCAGGAACTTCAAGAAAACAAAATATTTGCAGAGTGATGCAAACGCTTTTTCACTTTTTTACATCAACAATGTTTTCGAGGAGTACAAAAATGAACTACATTTCTTCTCCCATAGCAGGAAACAATCTCAGGATTGCTGAAGAGGATTTAGTCCAAATATCATTATCATTATCCTCATCACCCATTTGTCTCTGTCCTCATAAACACAGCCATCACCACATCAGCCACAATAAATGCTCTGTGACCTTGGGCAACTTCATTAAAATCACTGAACCTTAGTTTTATTTCTGTATGTGAAAAGTTAGGGTTTGTCCTCTCTTAGCACCTCCACATCTTCTCTCTAGTTGTGAAAATTTTTTAAGTTAATAGAATATCAGTGTTATACTCTGAGAGATTATTAATACAACATTATAAAGTTTAATTTATTTTATTGGTGAAGTAGTCTAAAGAAGTGAGAATCCAGACTACAGTTGACTAGGCAGACTGAAAACAAATTGTGGTGATAAAATTTTTTGAGATTCCAAGGTAAAAAGAAAAGATAAGAAGAATAAAGAGAAAATACAAAGAAAGTGTGATTTCTGAAGGTTCAATTCATCTTGATTTCTAAAGGAAATAAAGATGTTCTATGGGGAAGATTGAATAACTATGGCACATTCACTTACTATTGATTGGTCATAAATAACATGGGATTCTTCCCATTACAGAGCAATCCAGATGTTTCCTGGAAGCATAAGGGAAAAGTTTTATGCAAAATGGAGAAAAGAGTACAAACTTTCTGTGGTAGAAATTACTAATACTTACCATACCTAGTCTTTTCCTTCTTGAGATTGTGAGAAGACTTTCCAGATTTCCTCGCAGCTAGGCTGAGGTCATGTGACCATTTCTGGCCAATGGGCTGTAAGAAGTGTCACTTTTAATAACAGAATTTGAGAAGCAAGAGTTAGTTCTCTATACTTTCTCTTCCCCTGACACAGCAATCAAGAAAACCATTTGTTGAGATGGCAGAGCCACAAAACAGAAGCACTCTGGATCGCTGCATTTCCACATGAAGAGCTGTCTTGAAGAGTTACCTCCCTCCCATTAGACATGGCACTAGAGAGTAATAAACTTGTGTTTTGTATAGCCACAGAGATTTAGGAGTATATTTATCTCTACATCACAGCTTCAGCTGTCCTAACTGGTTTACTTAACTCATTGCTGGAAAGATTAAATGAGAAAGTATGTGTCAAATTTTCTGGAAATGGTAAAGTACCATTTACTAAATGGTACTTTAATGCTAAATGCTGCTTGCTAATAACTTTGATGAAAGCCTTTCTGGTAGCAAAGTTTTTATTACCAAATAGCTCTATCTACAAGTGCTAAAGAAAGTATTTCAGACAATACTCAGACAATACTTGCTGCAGCTTTTCATCAAGACAGTGTGTCACATTTAGGACCAAAATATCTATGACGGCAGGACAAGAAAGAGAACACATTTTGGAACCCAACAGATTTGCACACAAATCTCATCTCTGTTATTTACCTGTTTGTGACTTTCATATTTTGTATCTATAAAATGTAATGTAGAAAGTGTGAGAGTACAGAGAAATGCCTTGATTGTGTTAATGTCAGGATAACATTAAAATGTGAGTGACCAATAAATTCCAGTGCCTTACACCCAAATCAAAGTACTAACAGAGAGTAATATCCAATTAACATTAAATATTATCTGATTACCGTAAGAGTGAAAGATTAAAAATATATAGTTGCCCAGTATATTAGATCTTTGTATAATCTTATACAGTAGAAAAAAATGATGTAAAGAAAAAGTAAGAAACAATCAGTAGAAGGTTCTGGTTATAATCCACCTTAAGAGAAAGTTTGAACGAGGGTAGCTGTCTTCCCATTCATGTTCCATTGGCCAATTCCCATGTTGACATTACCTAGTTAAGAACTACAAACTCTAAAGATTGAATTATATTTGGGCAATTAAAAACCAGCCTAGCGGGGTGATGTGAATAAAGATTGTCCTCTCGAGCCAAGAGTTGCTGTCATCAATTATAAACAGACGTAAACCCAGGATGGAGTAGATCTTTGCAGAAAATATTTATGTCGGTTACTATGCACTTGGGTTTTGTGGGATACGTCTATTTTTCCAACAGTTAATGACATGATATTTAATGTGCCCAGGTTAGCTCTCAACTATTTTCTCTCTCCCTTTTACTTTTCTTGCTTTTTTCTTTTCTCTTTTTCTTCATCTGTTTTCCTTTCCCTTTTTCTTTCCTTCCACATAATGACCAGTTTCCATATACTAGGCCTACCTTGCCCCAGTTTTGAATACACAAAATGACTAATACTCAACTACTTAGTTGTTTGATTTTACTATTTCTGTTTCATATCCAATTCTAGCCCTGGATTCCAAAGGTAATTTTTTTTTTCAGCTGATATTCCAGAAATAATGAATAGAAAATCTTGGAAGCTGAGACTTATTTTGTGTAATCCAGGCCACAGGATTGACAGAGCTAAAACTAATCCAAACCTCAGGATTCCAGAGACCCTATTTCCAATCACAATTAGCCACAACTAGGTCTCATAAAGGGTCATGTTTTAAAACTATCAATTTAGACCAATTGAAGAAGCGCCCTTGTCTTGATCCATCTCCCCAACTAAAGTATCTCTGTCAATTCAATGAGCTCAGAATCCTTCAGCTTTAGGCCTTTTCCAAGCTGAGAAGAAACTCCCCAATGATATTTTCAGTACTCTATATCTTAGTATGGTTTAGTTTACGATAATCCCATGCAATTTCTTGGATGTCAGGGAAGAGAAAGCCACAAATACTAAATATTTAAGGAGAGATACCAAAATCAAACTTACAGCTTTTGCCTGGGTGTTACCCAACATGTGTGATAGCCATATTCATAGTATTTCTTATTTATTTATCAAATTTTTCTCCTATCAAAAGTGAAAATCACTATCCTAGGCCTAGGTATTGAGGTAAAATGGTTACAAATTTCTGGGACCCTACAGCTAGGAAGGCAATCTGTCTTCAGTAATTGAACACAGTAATAAAGCAGAATAATATGCGTGCATCGATAGACATACATGTAACATTTTCAGGGAGTGGGGACGTTGATTTTAATGGAAAAAGGTAAACATAGTAAAGGCTTTCTAGAGAAAATGACCTTTAAATTGAGTCTTTTAGAGTTAATAGCAAGAAAAAGGATTTGCGAGGCTGGAGGAATGTCATATCTAAAAAATCATTCAGCATTTTAAAACTATTTCTTGTGCTCTTTGATGAACCCCAAATATATAATAAAAAAGATGCAGTTTCTTACTAAAGAGGTTTACTGCCTCAAACAAGCCATTAAAGAAACATTGATTAAATACAAAGTAGCTGTAAATGAACAAAAATAGAGTCAGCATATTTAGCTCTAGGCAAACAGCCCATCCATTTCACTTTCTGTACATAATGCTTCTTGAATTAATTTTTTGTTTTGTTTTTCAACAAAGGCAAATGCTCCTGCAGGGGGGAAGCCAATCTTGTTCAGATTTGCTTTTCCTCTCTATACTCTTCCCACTTTACGCTTGGGCCATTGCAGCAACCCCTTCCACCTTATCTACACTGAGTTTTCTAGCCCTTCTTTTGCCAGAAGCTATCTATTTTCATGGTTTGGTCTTGTCTGCAAAACTATGCTCCTTGGAGCCCCAGATCAGGCTTCTGTCACTTAGGTACTATGTCTTATGTTACGTAGGTACTGTGTCTTACTGAATAGGGTATCTAGATTTTGTGAGTTTTATTTCAGTCTCTTGGAACACCCCATGCCCTGTGACACCGGCAAAGTCACATCTCTCTGAACTTTAGTTTCCCCACCTGTAAAGTAAAAATGACTTGTACTTCAGGGCAAAGGTAGTTGCTTCTTTCCCCCATGTGTATGTGGGGTGTGTGTGTGTGTGTGTGTGTGTGTGTGTGTGTGTGTGATCTGTGGAGGAAAAGTAGTTCCTCTGGAAATCAGAAAATCCAAAGTCTTTCCTATTTAGTTTTGAAAACATCATGTTATGCCTTGTAATGACTGACTCTTCTACTTAAGGGGACATGCATGAAGATTAAATGTAAAACTGAACAACAGCATAACCAAATAAGCCACCTTGGAGAGGGGAGAAGGGTAGAAGCAGGTCAACTGATTACTTGACTGAATGACTGATTATTTGACTCAATTGACTAAACTAATTAGAACCATCCGTCTAGTAGCCAAGGGTGCATGCACATATCAAAACAATCTCTAAAAAGACTTGGGAACATCTGCTCATCTGGACTAATGTAGACAAAATATGGTTGGCTAAATGCTTTGATATCTTCTAATCCTAGTTGAAGCACTTAGAAAAAAAACATAGTTAATGAAATACATGGCTTTATTAAGCCTTGGAAAGTTGACAAAATTGTATCTACATATTTATTCAAAACTTTTTATGTCCCTTCTAATAATTCAAATACAAACTCAGTCATCTGTGTTTTGTTTGGTTTGGTTTTTCTACATGAAAGGAAATGGATCATGGCAATTATAATGAGGATGATGAAGGAGAAGCAAACAGAGGAGCAGAAGGATGATTTCAATAGGTTAGAACATTTTATTGCTTCAGAGTTGAAGCTGCACACTTTGTAGACATCATCTCTAATTATCAAGACCATGATCTGAATATTCATATACTCATTTTTAAAAGGAAGAAAATAAAACCTCAGATAGAATAAACGGTATGTTATTTAGGTCTCCTTTAGCTACAAGTAATGACATTAACAACAAGAACAAAGCCCCACTGGCTTAAAAAAAAAAAAAAAAAAGGTGAAATTTGTTATAAGCCTAGAGATGTGTCTCATGGAATCTAAGGCCAAAGATATAGCCTAACCTTCTAGATGTCCAAGATGTTCTGTCTTTGTTCCTTTCTGTTTCACACAGCCTATCTTATCTCATTTTCATTTCTTTGTGTCCTCTCTCACCTCTCTGTCTCCTGATAAAAGAAAAACTGCAGCCGAATTAAATTTAAAGGAGTTTAATTGAGCAATAAATGATTTGCGAATTGAGCAGCCACTGGAACCACAGCAGATTCACAGAGACTCCAGCCCAATCACGTGGTTGAAGAAAATGTATAGACAAAAAAAAAAAAAAAGCAAAATGGCATACAGAAATTGGAAGTGAGGTACAGAACAGCTGGATTGGTTACAGCTCGTCATTCACCTTATTTGAACACAGTTTGAACACTCAGCAGTATATGCATGGTTGAAGTACGGCTGCTGGGATTGACCAAGACTCAGCTGTTGTTACAGGCACATACTCCTAAGTCAGGCTTTCAATCTTGTGTACCTATTAAGCTACGTTGCAGTTCGTCCACAAGGACTTCAATATTGAAGTATGGAGTCCTTCTCACACCATATTTAGTTCACTTTAACACTCCAGACTAACGCTTGGGTTTTCAGTTCCTAGAAAAGAACATCTCTCTCTTTTTCTCAGCTCACTTTGTAAATCCCTGTAAAGGTACTCTCATAGCTAAATTTGCACCCAACTCTCAATCTTGATTCAATCATCCGTAACCTCTGACAAGGTCACAGATGCTGGGGCTTTTACAATGTGGGTGGGAAGAGAAGAAACTGAGCAGACAGCCTAAGAGGTGTTCATCACAAGTAACCTGACTCTGGTTACAAAGAAGGATTCAGCAAGGATTTGAACTCAGGTCTATCTAGCTCTGAAGTCCAAGATGCCTTTACCACACCATGACAACATCACACTTAGTAGTTTGAAGAAAGACCATAAAAATGTATCCATACATAACAGATATCTAGACTTTTTCTGTTAGGAAACATCAAGCTAAATCAAACTTAGATTAGGTATTTACTCAGGTCACAAATGTTAAGTGTCTACTTTGTGATTAGTACATTGATAAGTAAGATGCTAACATCTAATAATGATAATATTAATAATGATAACAATTCATATTTAGAAAGCCCTTAGTATGTGTCACTCTTCTGAATTCTTTACATGCATTAACTCAATTAATCCTCTCAAGAACTCTGTGAGACCAGTATTATCATGTAATTCCCATTTTACAGATGAGCAAATTGAGACATAGTGAGGAGAGTGGAAGCTATCAGGCATTTTCACCTCATTAAATTTTTATTGGCAATAAAGTAAAACATGAGAAATTACTAACTTTAATGTCACAGAAAGGCTTCAACAATTGCCTCATATATAGTGCATATAGTTCACAATGTGCTTTATCTAAAAAAAATCTTCAAGTCATCCCAACAATCTCAGAAGGAGTAAAGAACACTCCACTGCCATTTGTTGATAACTTCACTGAAAGTTGAAATAGGTGTCCCACATTTGTGGAGTTGGTTCTCAAATCTACACTATTGGTGTCTAATGATTTCAGAAAAGGAAACACCTTGAGTATTTGAGTTGTATATTAACTTCCTGTGGCTGCCATAACATATTACCACAAATTTTGTGGCTTAAAATAATAAAATATTCCCTCACAGTTCTGTAGCCCAGAAGTCTGAAATTAAGATGTCAGCAGTGCCACACTCCTCATGAAAGGTCCAAGGGGAACACTTCCATTGTCTTGTTTAACTTCTTGTGGCTCTAGGCATTGCTTGACTAGTGGCTACAAGTTTCTTCCTCTTCTGCCTCTTATACTACACCTATTATTGGAGGTAGGAGCTCCTAGGGTAATTTAGAATGACCTCATCTCAAGATCCTTAGTTACATCTGCAAAGACCCTTTTCACAAATAAGGTGACAATCACAGATTTGGGGGTTAGGATGTGGACATATCTTTTGGGGGACAACCATTAAACACATTACAGGTATTCAGGGGAGCCATTTCAGATTTTTATAAGAAACTTAATAGTGTTCAACACACAATTCTAAGTAGTTTACTTAAAATGAAGGTGATATCCATACCCCTCTTTGTTAGTCTATTACCATGCTGCTATGAATAAATGCCTAAGACTGGGTAATTTATTAAGAAAAGAGACTTAAATGACTCCCTAGCATGGCTAGGGAGGCCTCAGGAAATTTACAATCATGGTGAAAGGGACCTCTTCACAGGCCAACAGGAGAGAGAATGAGTGCAAGCAGGGGAAACACCAGACACTTATAAAACCATCAGATCTCCCAAGAACTCACTCACTATCACAACAACAGCATGGGGGAGCCTGCTCCCATGATTCAATTACCTCCACCTAGTCTCACCCTTGACATATGGGGATCATGGGGGATTACAATTCAAGGTGAGATTTGGGTAGGGACACAGAGCCAAACTATATCACCCTCACAATGCATGTCCTGGGACCACTATCAGACAAAGGACTCTTACTTAGGGAATACAAATGATTCTGAGATAGGGGCAGGTGTGTTTTGACTTAAAGCAAAAACAGACTTATAAACTTTCACTTTGTCTCTCTAAAATAAAGTACTGACTTTTTAAACTATAATTTTGAATTGGTAAAACATTCATTTAAACTTAATTAAGATCATATGTTTTAGTTTTTCCTCTTTTGACAGTTTTTAAACTATCATTCAGAAGTGTTAACTTAGCAAAAAAAACCACTAAATTTCTGAATGAAATGGGTAAAAATATTTTCAAAATGAAAAAGTAAAATTCTAAGGAAAAAGATAGATTTGTATATTACTTTTAATATTGGAACATATATTCTCACTTCTACACTTTTTAGACCATAGATTTTTAAGTATTAGATATCTTAAAATGTCAACAACTTTTCATAGATTTAAAACTTGAGATTGCTTCTTGAGTCCTTAGAGAAAAATGGGATTATGTTTGGAGGAAAAATGCCTCTGAGAAATGACTTGAAGACTTATATGAGTATGTGTGAATCTCAAGTTTGAATAGTTTACCCTGTGGTAAGAGGTTGGCAAGATTCTAGGGCCCTTTGTTCCTTGCAATAGAGAAACAATGTTTCCTAAAATGTGGTCTGTAAAACACCAGTCAGCTGCATGATACCCAGTTCCTTAATTCTAACATATATATGCCCACCCCCATTTTAATGAATCTGAAACTGGGTTGCCTATTACATAATGTCAAATGACTTTTTTTAGCCACTAGACCTTGATTGAACAAACTTAGCTATTTATGGATAATGACCTATCATCTAACGATCTCCTCAGTTGACTTATTTGCATTTATTGCACCTCATGTTGCTGAATTTAACTTAGATCTTCAATTGTGGCTTATAAAACATTATACTCCAATGTTGCATTAAAATGAAATATTTTTATAAAAGTGAAGATTGACAGTCTCAAGACAAGTCTTTCAATTTAAGGTAGCAGACACTGCCAAATCTCTTGAAGTAAATCATAAAATACTCAAAGCTGGGAGAAGTCTGATTTATTTAGTCTTTGAATTATTTTATCTGTCAAAAGCTTCCAGATGAATTTCAAGAGAAGCTGATTAACTTCTAGTGATACATACTTAAATGAAGTACATAATAGGAAATGCAGATAAAAGTCTAAGAGTCTTTCTTATGATATATAATTATAATGTCAATTCTGAAGATGCTGAAAAGTTGATATGAGAGCATAGTTTACAGAAAAAAAAAAACATGTCAATCTAATGTCATATTCAACACTTTAGAAAGATGGAAATATTCCTCTTAGAATTTCCAAGGGCAAATTAGCTTATTCAAAGCTCTTAAACATCCTGTAATAATAAAATCTACTTAGCTTTATTTTTTACCATCATTTCCACACACATATAAAACTAAAATTCCCCCACCCCCACCAGTATTTCCTCCCTTCTCCCAACCCCACATACAAACTAGCTACTACCATTTACCATTGTTACATCCTGGTGAATATATCTTATCCCAGGGAATAAGTTATTGTAAAAATGTACCTCATCCTCACTTTTGTAAGTGATAAAGTCATGAATACAGTTAAAATCACACACACACCAAAAACTGCAATCCAGAAGACAATACTACTACTAATTTTTCATTAATTTGCTTTATGATTACAAGCACATCTTTTCTTCTCTGAGCTGATTTTTCAATCTGTTCAATAAATAGATTTTACAAAATAATTGTCAACTTTCCTACTGCCCTACCCTTCAGTGCCTGTGATGAGGTCTATTAGATGGGGGATAGAATATCAGCTTGTTTAAACGTTTGCGTCTTGCATTTGAAAACTTTCTTGCTAAACATAAAACCACAATTTATTCTTTGGTTTTCAAGAATAATGCATGAATTTGTTTAATATTTATTATTTTATATCACCCACACTTCTAATGCCACATTCCGAGAGTGCTAGGCTGGCCATCTCAAAGAGATCTATGAAATCAAATGTACCACCTGGTGTTCATTTATCAAGCTCCTTTGATGAGTTGACCCCAATCCTTGCATGAATAGAGCTGTCTGAGGACACAAGAGGGATTTTTGAATTCTTGGCCACATATTTCTCTTTGGTGATGACATTGTTGAAGGTGATTGTTCTCCTTCTTCTTCTCTTTTCTCCTACTTCTTCTCCATCATTATTACTTCTCAGCTTCAACCCACTTTCTACATTATTTCTTATAAGATTGATCTTGGCATGCCTCTGCTTAACACTTCACCCCAAGGGTAAAGTCCAATCTCTTTGCAAAATTTACCGCCCCTTTAAGGAATCGTACATTTTCCCCTCTCTATCCTCATCTTTTGCTATTTTCCCACCAACCACTGTACATTCCAGACATGACTGATTTCTGTTCAGTTCCTTGAATGTATCACGCTCTCTTTTATTGCCATGCTTCTGCACATGCATTTCCTTTATTCAAGGACATGTCTCTATCTCTACCCTCCTCCTTCCACTTGGTTATAATTTTAGTATAGTTTCATCATCATCTGAAAACATCACTTCCTCTAGGTAAATGTATAATGCCCTTATCACCAATATTGCATTCAGTGACATTCCTATCAGCTCCCACAGCATTTCATACATTTCCTAACTCAATAGAATCAGCATTCTGTTGAAATTACCTTCCTCCATGTATACGTCCCCCTAAATTTCAACTTCTGGGGTGGCTTTCCAGCTAGATAATTTCAGATTATATGAGGAGCTCATGATATCCAGAGCTTTGCTCAGCAGTGAGATCATGTCTGAAATCTACTATCTAAAGCGTGTATATGATAATATAAATGATACAGCCTGTTTGGAGTCATTGTGGGTAGCAAAACTTTTTCAGTCTCACCAAACCAATGTGGAAGCAAAATAAATGGCCAACTATTCATTAGATACACAAATCCCAAACATCTTTGACAAATGTCATACATCTAAAATGATCTCCTGTTGCCCCAGGAATTTCTTGCAGTTACTCTAGTGTTCTTGTCTAATCTGGGGATCTGAGAATACTCCTCTACCTTCTCTCTTGCATACTTGTTTGCCTGACCTGGAAATGAGTTCATGCTCCCCTCCTAACACCAAACACAGCTGACTTTTTGAAGCTGTGAATCAAGCTAACTACCTGAAATTCTCTGGCATCATAATCATAAGACTTTCGAAAGTCACTGGATCTAGAAAATAACTCTTTTTTATAACTGCAATTCATTTACTAATGTAAAGGTAATGTAAAATTTATTACTATGTTTTGGGGTTCACTGTGATCTAGATACTTTCAACATACTATAACAGTTAATCCTCTCCACAATTCTACAGCTAGTTATTATTTTCCCCATTTTACAGATGAAAAGACGGAGACTCTCAGTAGTCTAGTGGTTTGTCCAAAGTCACACAGCTATTAAGTGTCAGAACTCATGTTAGAAAAAACATATCTCTGATTCTGAAGTCCATGTTATTTCCATTAAGTTGTGTCTCAATGTTTCAGGGCAGGATATCCCTTATTTGGAACCAATTTAAAAACAGATGATTTATTTGAAAATGCTTGCTTTTCATCTGCAATAGAATGTAGTAAAAAATACTTTTTCTTTGGGTCAATGATTTTCACTAGTTACTGAAATGGAGGACTAACCAGCAATACCATCCACCAGGACACATTTGTGGCAGGTGGGAGACATTGGGGTGCACTATCCCCTCTTCTAAAGAACATTCCCTTAAAATCCCTCCTATATCTACCCAGGCAGTTCTTTCCACCATTGCATTCTAGGAGCTGACAGAGCACTGAACCTGGGGTTAGGCAGATGGGAGTTTGAGCCCTAACTCTGCCAATTCCCACTTATGTGAACTGGATGATTGCTAAGTGGCTTCATATCACAAGGAGGAGAGAGAATCTCACAAGTTTGGAAAGGGAGCCACGTGAGCAAAATCACACATGTGCAAGAACCCTAGAAACTGTAAAGATGCTGAACATATATGAGGCAACATTATTGTGCCCTCCAAATCAGCAGTCAATCAAAACTTAAGATATCAGGATTTCATGTGGATATTATAATCGATTATGAGCACTTTAGGAAGGGAGACATGGTCTCATTCATTTCTTTGTGTGCCCCCTAATTAGCCTAGGGTCTGAACAGAATAGAGGCTCTATAATGACTTGATCTTGATTTTCTGAATGGCGATGATCACAGCTCTTCCTTCACCTCCAAGCTGGAAGTCAGTGGTTTCTCCTTACTCTGAAAACATTCTCTGTCTGAAACTTATACCTGAACTTAGAATCTACTGGCTTAGTGTTTTTGGTTTGTTTTTTATTATTATATGTACATAATAATGTTAGCAGGCATCCTTTATCAAGCAGACAAATTGCACTTTACTGACTAATTTAAGCCTTACAGCTACTATATTAGTCCATTTTCATGCTGCTATAAAGAAATACCAGAGACTGGGTAATTTATAAAGAAAAAGAGGTTTAATGGGCTCACAATTCCACATGGCCAGAGAGGCCTCACAGTCATGGCAGAAAATGAAGGAGGAGCAAAGGCATGTTTTACATGGCATCAGGGAAGAGAGCATGTGCAAGGGAACTGTCCATTATAAACCATCAGGTTTCATAAGACATATTCACTGTCATGAGAATAACACAAGAAAAACCTGTCCTTATGATTAAATTACTTCCCACCGGATCCCTCCCACAACTTGTGGGGATTATGGGAGCTAAAATTCAAGATGAGATTTGGATGGGAACACAGCCAAACCATGTCAGCTATCTCACATATTACTGTACAATATCTATCCCCATTTCCACATGTGAGCTAACTGAGATTTAGAAATGAGATGACAACTCCTTTTTTCTGATTCATCAGGACTCACTGGCAGAAGGGATCCAAACTCAGAGCTCCCTGAGGCCTGACACAGCCTCTTTACCATGCTGATGACTTTGCTAAATTTTGTCTGACAAGTCAGGGAACATCAGGGACTTGCATGAAGTAAGTGTTAAATAAACATTCTCATATTCTTCATCTGTGACAGAGAGATAGTAAAGGTCCCTACTTCATGAGATCATATGAAGATAAAATGATACTGTCTACGAAATATTTAACAAAATGTCTGCCACAGAAAAACATTCAATGATAAGTGAATCTCATCTTGAATTGTAATCCTCTTAATCCTCACGTGTCAAGGGAGAGAGCAGGTGGAGGCAATTGAATCATGGGAGTGGTTTCCCCCATGCTGTTCTCATGAAAGTGAGTTCTCACAAGATCTGATGGTTTTATAAAGAGCTCTTCCCATCTTTGCTTAGCACTTCTCCTTCCTGCCACCTTGTGATGAAGGAGCCTTGCTTTACCTTCATCTTCTGCCATGATTGTAAGTGGCCTGAGGCCTCTCCAGCCATGCTGAACTGTGAGTCAGTTAAAGCTCTTTCCTTCATAAATTACTCAGTCTTGGGTATTTTTTATAGCAATGTGAAAACAGATTAATACAGTAAATTGGTACTGAGGTAGTGGAGCATTGCTATAAAATACCTGAGAATGTGGAAGCAACTTTTGAACTGGGTAATGGGCAGAAGTTGGAACAGTTTTGAGTGCTCAGAAGACAGGAAGATGTGGGAAAGGTTGGAACTTCTAGAGACTTTTTGAATGACTTTAACCTAACTGCTGATAATGATATGGGCAATGAAGTCCAGGTTAAGATAGTCTTAGATGGAGATGAGGAAGTTCTTGGGAACTGGAGCAAAAGTGACTCTTGCTGTCTTTTAGCAAAGAGACTGGGGTCATTTTGCCCCACCTTAGAAATCTGTGAAACTTTGAACTTGAGAGACATGATTTATGATATCTGGCAGAAGAAATGTTTAAGTATTATAGCAAAGCATTCAACATGTGACCTGGGTGCTCTTAAAAGCATTCAGTTTTATGCATTCACAAAGAGATTGTTTAAAATTGGAACTTATGTTTAAAAGGGAAGCAGAACATAAAAGTTTGAAACATTTGCAGCCTAATGGCTTGATGAAAAGGAAAATCCACTTTCTGGGGAGAAATTCAAGTTGGCTAAGAAATTTGAATAATGAGAAGACAAATGTTAATCACCAAGATAATGGGGAAAATGTCTGCAGGGCATGTCAGAGGTCTTCATAGCAGCCCCTCCCATCACAGGCCCAGAGGCCTAGGAAGCAAAAACAGTTTCTCAGGCTATGTCCAGGGCCTTCTGCTTTGTGCAGTCTCAGGACTTGATGCCCTGTGTCCCAGCCTTGGCTAAAAGGGTCCAACATACAGCTCAGGACATTGCTTCAGAGGATATAAGCCAGGAGTCTTGGCAGCTTACACATGGTTTTGGGACTGTGGGTGCACAGAGGTCAAGAATTGAGGTATAGGAGCCTCCACCTAGATTTCAGAGGATGTATGGAAATACTTAGATATCCGGGCAAAAGTTGGCTGCAGGAGTGGAGCCCTCATGGAGACCCTCTGCTAGGGCAGTGCAGAAGGGAAATGTGGGGTTGAAGCCCCCACAAGGAGTCCCCATTGGAGCACTGCCTACTGGAGCTGTGAGAAGAAGGCAACAGTCCTCCAGACCCCAGAAGGGTAGATCCACCGCCCGCTTGTACTGTACACCTGGGAACACTGCAGACACTAAATGTCAGTCTGTGAAAGCAGCTTGGAGTGGGGCTGTACCCTGAAAAGCCATGGGATGGGGCTGTGCAAAGCTGTGGGAGCCCACCTCTTGCATCAGCGTGACCTGGATGTGAGACACGAAGCCAAAGGAGGTCATTTTGGAGCTCTAAGATTTGACTGCCCTGCTGAATTTCAGACTTGCGTGGGGCCTGCAGCCCCTTCATTTTGGCCGATTTTGAATGATTGTATTTACCCAATGCCGGTACCCCCATTATAGCTAGAAAGTAACTAACTTGCTTTTGATTTTACAGGTTCATAGGAGGACGGGACTTATCTTGTCTCAGAGGATACTTTAGACATGGAGTTTTTAGTTAATGCTGAAATGAATTAAGACTTCGGGGGACTCTTGGGAAGGCATGATTGGTTTTGAAATGTAAAAGGGACATATCATTTGGGAGGTGCCAGGGGTGGAATTCTATGATTAGTCCCCACCCAAATCTTATCTTAAATTGTAATTCCCATAATCCCCACATTTCAAGGGAAAGACCAGGTCGAGGTAAGTGAATCATGGGGGCAGTTTCCCCCATGCTGTTATCATGATAGTGAGTGAGTTCTCATGAGATCTGATGGTTTCATAAGGTGATCTCACCACCTTCACTCAGCACTTCTTCCTGCTGCCTTGTGAAGAAGGTGCCTTGTTTCCCCATTGCCTTCTGCCACAATTGTAAGTTTCCTGAGGCCTCCCTCCCCAGCCACGCTGAACTGTGAGTCAATTAAACCTCTCTCTCTTTTTTTTTTTTTTAAATAAATTACCCAGTCTTGGGTATTTCCTTATAGCAGCATAAGAGCAGGCTAGACAGGTTATTATTAAGCTTTTTCATCAAATTTTATTTTTTCCTACTCTCCTCCCTCTTCTGTGGCATAATATTCTCAAACATAGTGTCAGCACTAACATTTCTTTTACTTTTGCCCCACACAGAAGCCTGAACCGGATCTGTAACCCCCAAAATATATGAATAGATAGGATATAAAGTTCAGAAGGTCTGCTGGGATGTGACTCATAGGGGGATCAGTTTGGGAATCAGAACCAATGACCAAATGCTCATTACATATGAACAGCACTCTATAGTTTAGAGTTAAGCAATACAATGCAATGGTTAGAATCACAGACTTTGTAGTCAACTTGAATTAAAAAACCAAAATTTGGTATAGATTCAATACATGCAAATTGAGTGCTTGCTATGCATCAAGCACTGGGAAAGAAATTTTACACTAACACTTTGTGAACTTGTGCAAGTCAATAAATCTTCCTATCCTCAGTTTCTTCGTCTGTAAAATGAGCATGACAGTCTTGCTGATAGCACTGTAGGCTTCATAAGAAGCAGTATGTCAAGAGTTCTTAGAACAGTGCCTAGTGATGGTACCTCTAATTACTTGGCCTGACGGATTTGCTGTTGGAAATCTTGAGCAATATTTTTATTACCATTGACCTCATTTTTGGGGTGAGGAAATTGAAGAGACTCATTTACGATGCTCTACTATTCTTGCGGGCAGCACTAGTGGGTGTCAGCAGGTATTCATCAGTCCTTCATGAGGGAGTTGTAAGAATGAATAAACTGTGGAGGATATCCAGCAGCTGCAGAGGAGAATATTACCCAGCTTTCTCTAAGTCTTCCCACCAGTGAGTCCTGGAGCACCAGACATGGCCACGTGAATTTGTTGGGCCTCCAGGAGCTGAATGAAAGCAGGAAATCTGTCAGCCTTGGCCTCAACCCTAAGAAAATTCTGCCACCCCTTGCTGCCAACTCAGATGTTTGTCATATTATTCATGAATGTGGTGTCTTCCCCAAGAAGCTGTTGGCTCCCCAAGGCTGGCATGGGTAGGCAGGCACTGGAAACCCAGAAATCCAGACCAACAGTGGGAGAGTCTGGCATGCAGTTGGGGGGACTGCTAGGCCCATCAATTTATGTCGATTCTGGGCAAACTAAGAATGGTCCCCTAAGGCTGGCATCCTAAGGACAAGTCTGTCAATCACTCCATGGAAGTGAAGCATTATGCCAGACATTGCATGGGAAGTGCGAAGGGAGGTGTCTTAGACTGCTCAGGCTGCCATGACAAAAACTGGGTGGCTAAAACAACAGAAATGTATTTTCTTAATGTTTTGGAGGCTGGAAGTCTGAGATACCAATATAGTCAGTTGATGGTGAGGGCTTTTTTCCTGACTTGAACCTTCCCACTGTGTTTTCATAAGATTGTGAGAGAGAATGAGCAAGTTCTCTGGTGTCTCTTCTTATAAGAGCACTAATTTCATCATTAGTCCCCACTCTTATGATCTCATCTAAACCTAAATACCTCTCAAAGGCCTCATCTATAAATACTAAAACAGTGGGGGTTAGAGCTTCAATGCATACATTCTGTGGGGAACACAATTCATCAACAGTAGGAGATAAACATTTTATTGCATTTGGGGTCTGGTCAATTTTGATTGATGTATTTAAGAGAATCAATGATAAATTAGGAAATTCACCAAAGAGAAATCGGAATGGTAAAGGATCTTAAAATCATGTTATATAAGAAAAAAGTAGACATAAAGCAACTATTGGGGGCCTAGACTAGTTTAACAGGAGAAAGTGTTATGAAATTGCAAATTGTGGAATAGGAACAGCTCCAGTCTCCAGCTCCCAGCGGGAGTGACACAGAAGACAGGTGATTTCTGCATTTTCAACTGAGGTACTGGGTTCATCTCACTCGGGAGTGCCAGACAATCAGTGCTGGTCAGCTGCTACAGCCTGACCAGCCAGAGCTGAAGCAGGGCGAGGCATTGCCTTACCTGGGAAGTGCAAGGGGGAAGAGAATTCCTTTTCCTAGCCAGGGGAACTGACACACACAACACCTGGAAAATCGGGTAACTCCCACCCCAATACTGCGCTTTACCAAGGGTCTTAGCAAATGGGCACACCAGGAGATTATATCCCACACCTGGCTGGGAGGGTCCCATGCCCACTAAGCCTCCCTCATTGCTAGCACAGCGGTCTGTGATCTAAGGGCAAGGCAGCAGTGAGGCTGGGGGAGGGTCGCCCACCATTGCTGAGGCTTAAGTAGGTAAACAAAGCCACTGGGAAGCTCGAACTGGGTGGAGCTCACAGCAGCTCAAGGAGGCCTGCCTGTCTCTGTAGACGCCACCTCTGGGGACAGGGCACAGCTAAACAACAATAACAACAAAGCAGCAGAAACCTCTGCAGACACAAACGACTCTGTCTGACAGCTTTGAAGAGAGCAGTGGATTTGCCAACACGGAGGCTGAGATCTGAGAATGGACAGACAGTCTGCTCAAGTGGGTCCCTGACCCCTGAGTAGTCTAACTGGGAGACATCCCCCACTAGGGGCAGACCGACACCCCACACCTCACACGGTGGAGTACACCCCAGAGAGGAAGCTTCCAAAGCAAGAATCAGACAGGTACACTCGCTGTTCAGCAATATTCTATCTTCTGCAGCCTCTGCTGCTGATACCCAGGCAGACAGGGTCTGGAGTGGACCTCAAGCAATCTCCAACAGACCTACAGCTGAGGGTCCTGACTGTTAGAAGGAAAACTAACAAACAGGAAGGACACCCACACCAAAACGCCATCAGTACATCACCATCATCAAAGACCAGAGGCAGATAAAACCACAAAGATGGGGAAAAAGCAGGGCAGAAAAGCTGGAAATTCAAAAAATAAGAGCGCATCTCCCCCTCCAAAGGAACGCAGCTCATCACCAGCAATGGATCAAAGCTGGACAGAGAATGACTTTGACGAGATGAGAGAAGAAGGCTTCAGTCCATCAAACTTCTCAGAGCTAAAGAAGGAATTACGTACCCAGTGCAAAGAAACTAAAAATCTTGAAAAAAGAGTAGAAGAATTGATAACTAGAATAATTAATGCAGAGAAGGCCATAAACGAACTGACAGAGATGAAAACCATGACACAAGAAATACGTGACAAATACACAAGCTTCAGTAACCAACTCGATCAACTGGAAGAAAGAGTATCAGCGATTGAGGATCAAATGAATGAAATGAAATGAGAAGAGAAATCTAAAGAAAAAAGAAGAAAAAGAAATGAACAAAGCCTGCAAGAAGTATGGGATTATGTAAAAAGACCAAATCTACGTCTGATTGG
Source organism: Macaca mulatta (assembly GCF_049350105.2). Taxonomy (NCBI): domain Eukaryota; kingdom Metazoa; phylum Chordata; class Mammalia; order Primates; family Cercopithecidae; genus Macaca; species Macaca mulatta. The sequence continues at coordinate 42,858,238 of NC_133420.1, forward strand.
GGTGCCTGAAAGTGAGGGGGAAAATGGAACCAAGCTGGAAAACACTCTTCAAGATATCATCCAGGAGAACTTCTGCAACCTAGTAGGGCAGGCCAATATTCAAATTCAGGAAATACAGAGAACACCACAAAGATACTGCTTGAGAAGAGCAACTCCAAGACACATAATTGCCAGATTCACCAAAGTTGAAATGAAGGAAAAAATCTTAAGGGCAGCCAGAGAGAAAGGTCGGGTTACCCACAAAGGGAAGCCCATCAGACTAACAGCAGATCTCTCGGCAGAAACTCTACAAGCCAGAAGAGAGTGGGGGCCAATATTCAACATTCTTAAAGGAAAGAATTTTCAACTCAGAATTTCATATCCAGCCAAACTAAGTTTCATAAGTGAAGGAGAAATAAAATCCTTTACAGATAAGCAAATGCTTAGAGATTTTGTCACCATCAGGCCCACCTTACAAGAGACCCTGAAGGAAGCACTGAACATGGAAAGGAACAACTGGTACAAGCCATTGCAAAAACAGGCCAAAATGTAAAGACCGTCGAGGCTACGAAGAAACTGCATCAACTAACGAGCAAAATAACCAGTTAATATCATAATGGCAGGATCAAGTTCACACATAACAATATTAACCTTAAATGTAAATGGACTAAATGTTCAAATTAAAAGACACAGACTGGCAAACTGGATTAAGAGTCAAGACCCATCAGTCTGCTGTATTCAGGAGACCCATCTCACATGCAGAGACATAGACAGGCTCAAAATAAAGGGATGGAGGAAGATCTACCAAGCAAATGCAGAACAAAAAAAAGCAGGGGTTGCAATACTAGTCTCTGATAAAATAGATTTTAAACCATCAAAGATCAAAAGAGACAAAGAAGGCCATTACATAATGGTAAAGGGATCAATTCAACAGGAAGAGCTAACTATCCTAAATATATATGCACCCAATACAGGAGCACCCAGAATCATAAAGCAAGTCCTTAGAGACTTACAAAGAGACTTAGATTCCCATACAATAATAATGGGAGACTTCAACACCCCACTGTCAACATTAGACAGATCAACCAGACAGAAAGTTAACAAGGATATCCAGGAATTGAACTCATCTCTTCAGCAAGCAGACCTAATAGACATCTACAGAACTCTCCACCCCAAATCAACAGAATATACATTCTTCTCAGCACCACATCACACTTATTCCAAAATTGACCACATAGTTGGAAGTAAAGCACTCCTCAGCAAATGTACAAGAACAGAAATTATAACAAACTGTCTCTCAGACCACAGTGCAATCAAACTAGAACTCAGGACTAAGAAACTCAATCAAAACCGCTCAACTACATGGAAACTGAATAACCTGCTCCTGAATGACTACTGGGTACATAACGAAATGAAGGCAGACATCAAGATGTTCTTTGAAACCAACGAGAACAAAGATACAACATACCAGAATCTCTGAGACACATTTAAAGCAGTGTGTAGAGGGAAATTTATAGTGCTAAATGCCCACAAGAGAAAGCTGGAAAGATCTAAAATTGACACTCTAACATCACAATTAAAAGAACTAGAGAAGCAAGAGCAAACACATCCAAAAGCTAGCAGAAGGCTAGAAATAACTAAGATCAGAGCAGAACTGAAGGAGATAGAGACACAAAAAACCCTCCAAAAAATCAATGAATCCAGGAATTGGTTTTTTGAAAAGATCAACAAAATTGATAGACCGCTAGCAAGACTAATAAAGAAGAAAAGAGAGAAGAATCAAATAGATGCAATAAAAAATGATAAAGGGGATATCACCACTGACCCCACAGAAATACAAACTACCATCAGAGAATACTATAAACACCTCTATGCAAATAAACTAGAAAATCTAGAAGAAATGGATAATTTCTTGGACACTTAAACTCTCCCAAGACTAAACTAGGAAGAAGCTGAATCCCTGAATAGACCAATAGCAGGCTCTGAAATTGAGGCAATAATTAATAGCTTACCAACCAAAAAAACCAGGACCAGATGGATTCACAGCTGAATTCTACCAGAGGTACAAGGAGGAGCTGGTACCATTCCTTGTGAAACTATTCCAATCAATAGAAAAAGAGGGAATCCTCCCTAACTCATTTTATGAGGCCAACATCATCCTGATACCAAAGCCTGGCAGAGACACAACATAAAAAGAGAATTTTAGACCAATATCCTTGATGAACATCGATGCAAAAATCCTCAATAAAATACTGGCAAACCGGATTCAGCAGCACATCAAAAAGCTTATCCACCATGATCAAGTGGGCTTCATCCCTGGGATGCAAGGCTGGTTCAACATATGCAAATCAATCAATGTAATCCAGCATATAAACAGAACCAAAGACAAAAACCACATGATTATCTCAGTAGATGCAGAAAAGGCCTTTGACAAAATTCAACAGCCCTTCATGCTAAAAACACTCAATAAATTCGGTATTGATGGAACGTATCTCAAAATAATAAGAGCTATTTATGACAAACCCACAGCCAATATCATATTGAATGGGCAAAAACGGGAAGCATTCCCTTTGAAAACTGGCACAAGATAGGGATGCCCTCTCTCACCACTCCTATTCAACATAGTGTTGGAAGTTCTGGCTAGGGCAATCAGGCAAGAGAAAGAAAGAAAGAGTATTCAGTTAGGAAAAGAAGAAGTCAAATTGTCCCTGTTTGCAGATGACATGATGGTATATTTAGAAAACCCCATTGTCTCAGCCCAAAATCTCCTTAAGCTGATAAGAAACTTCAGCAAAGTCTCAGGATACAAAATTAATGTGCAAAAATCACAAGCATTCTTATACACTAGTAACAGACAGAGAGCCAAATCATCAATGAACTTCCATTCACAATTGCTTCAAAGAGAATAAAATACCTAGGAATCCAACTTACAAGGAAAGTAAAGGATCTCTTCAAGGAGAACTACAAACCACTGCTCAGTGAAATCAAAGAGGACACAAACAAATGGAAGAACATACCATGCTCATGGATAGGAAGAATCAATATCGTGAAAATGGTCATACTGCCCAAGGTAATTTATAGATTCAATGCCATCCCCATTAAGCTACCAATGAGTTTCTTCACAGAATTGGAAAAACTGCTTTAAAGTTCATATGGAACCACAAAAGAGCCCGCATCTCCAAGTCAATCTTTAGTCAAAAGAACAAAGCTGGAGGCATCACGCTACCTGACTTCAAACTATACTACAAGGCTACAGTAACCAAAACAGCATGGTACTGGTACCAAAACAGAGATATAGACCAATGGAACAAAACAGAGTCCTCAGAAATAATACCACACATCTACAGCCATCTGATCTTTGACAAACATGAGAAAAACAAGAAATGGGGAAAGGATTCCCTATTTAATAAATGATGCTGGGAAAATTGGCTAGCCATAAGTAGAAAGCTGAAACTGGATCCTTTCCTTACTCCTTATATGAAAATTAATTCAAGATGGATTAGAGACTTAAATGTTAGACCTAATATCATAAAAAACCTAGAAGAAAACCTAGGTAGTACCATTCAGGACATAGGCATGGGCAAGGACTTCATGTCTGAAACACCAAAAGCAACAGCAACAAAAGCCAAAATTGACAAATGGGATCTCATTAAACTAAAGAGCTTCTGCACAGCAAAAGACACTACCATCAGAATGAACAGGCAACCTACAGAATGGGAGAAAATTTTTGCAATCTGCTCATCTGACAAAGGGCTAATATCCAGAACCTACAAAGAACTCAAACAAATTTACAAGAAAAAAACAAACAACCCCATCAAAAAGTGGGCAAAGTATATGAACAGACATTTCTCAAAAGAGAACATTCATACAGCCAACAGACACATGAAAAAATGCTCATCATCACTGGCCATCAGAGAAATGCAAATCAAAACCACAATGAGATACCATCACACACCATTTAGAATGGCAATCATTAAAAAGTCAGGAACCAACAGGTGCTGGAGAAGATGTGGAGAAATAGGAACACTTTTACACTGTTGGTGGGATTGTAAACTAGTTCAAACATTATGGAAAACAGTATGGCGATTCCTCAAGGATCTAGAACTAGAACTACCATATGACCCAGCCATCCCATTACTGGGTATATACCCAGAGGATTATAAATCATGCTGCTATAAAGACACATGCACATGTATGTTTATTGTGGCACTATTCACAATAGCAAAGACTTGGAATCAACCCAAATGTCCATCAGTGACAGATTGGATTAAGAAAATGTGGCACATATACACCATGGAATACTATGCAGCCATAAAAAAGGATGAGTTTGTGTCCTTTGTAGGGACATGGATGCAGCTGGAAACCATCATTCTCAGCAAACTATCACAAGAACAGAAAACCAAACACCTCATGTTCTCACTCATAGGTGGGAACTGAACAATGAGATCACTTGGACTCGGGAAGGGGAACATCACACACCGGGGCCTATCATGGGGAGCGGGGAAGGGGAAGGGATTGCATTGGGAGTTATACCTGATGTAAATGATGAGTTGATGTGTGCTGACGAGTTGATGGGTGCAGCACACCAATATGGCACAACTATACATATGTAACAAACCTGCACATTATGCACATGTACCCTAGAACTTAAAGTATAATAATAATAATAATAATAAAAGAAAAGAAAATGTGGCACATATACCAAAAAAAAAAAAAAAAATGGCAAATTGTTAGAGTGTTAACAGAAAGATACTAGAACCCTAGTTACAAAATTATTGGGGCAATAGTTAAAATTTAAGATAGTATTTATAAACATTTAGTATTTTATCATAATTTTAGTGTGCAAGTTTTACATTGTTACTGTGTTACTTGCTCATTATATGGGTGATCATCACAAATGAATAGTGCATTCATTTAGTAATTATAATATTAAAATTCAACCCTACTGGTCAATCCTTCTAGCAATAGTCAAATGATTGGAACAGAAATGTTTTTTAGTCTGCAGTCATAGGCCAGCAGATACATAAAATGTTATTGAAAAATTAACCTTTTATGGCAAATAAATCTAGCACCAAGTAAACCCTTTTACCAGGATCTCTTACTTACTCATTTGGTTGCAGCTTACAAGCCCGTTTAAAAGATTATCGGAGGTTTCTTTTAAATTGTTTTGCCTTTTTTTTTTGTTTTGGTTTTTTAAGATGGAGTTTTGCTCTTTCACCCAGGCTGGGGTGCAGTGATGTGATCTCAGCTCAATGCAACCTCCACCTTCCGGTTTCAAGTGATTCTCCTGCCTCAGCCTCCTGAGTAGCTGGGATTACAGGCACCTGCCACCACACCCGGCTAATTTTTGTATTTTTAGTAGAGATGGGGTTTCACCATGTTGGCCAGGCTGGTCTCAAACTCCTGACCTCGTGACCCACTGCCTCGGCCACCAAAAATGCTGGGATTACAGGCATGAACCACTGTGCCTGGCCTCGTCTTGCCTTTTAATCTTTATACTAGAGATATAATTGATTTACCCATCATCATTACAGCATTAGATGTGTTACAGATTTCACAGTGTACTTTTACCAATGAGGAGTTTACTTTCATATGTTTTCGTGTTACTAATTGAAGTCCTCCTTCATCTTAGAACTCCCAATAACATCTCTTGTAAGGCAGGCCTAGTGTTGATGAACTCTCTCAGCTATTGTTTTCCTGAGAAAATCTTTATCACCTCTTAATTTTTGAAAGACAAAGTTGCTGGGTATAATATTCTTGGCTGATAGGTTCTTTTCCCCCCAGGTTTTTGAATATTTATCTCACAATGCATAGACATATAGAAACATTACATTGTATCCCATAAATAGATACAATTATTATCTGTTAATTTAAAACAAAATAAAATTGCAAAAGGACTCATTGGAGTAAATGGATAAATTCATAAATCCCTTCCATAGAAAAATGCACCAATACATCAACCCTGACATGTAGTTTCAGAGAATTAAGAACCACCAGTTTAGATAGTATCATAGTTGGTGTTTAGTAATTATATGCTCAATGACTGAATAAATTCATGAATGAGTAAAGATTGAAGCCTACTTTATCTTGAGATTAGGATATTTCATATGCATGAATATGTATAATGAGGTATCACTTTTCTCTTAAGACAGAGGCCTTTTCTGGAGAGTTTCAGGCACATCTTCTTGCATCCATCGGGCTCTAGTAGGCTCTGCTTAGCTTAGCTTCAAGATGTAGGTCTGGTCCAGCTCTGCTCTTGATGTCTCACTCTGCGGCCCAGGTTTATAGGGGAGTGGGCACCCAGGCTATGTGCACATGGTGATGGCAGAAGCAGGAGATAGCAAATTCAAGAGAGCAGGCACATTTCTCATCTGTTTGCATCATGCCTGCTCACATCCTACTGACATGACAAATCAACAGCCACCCCAAAAGTCACAGAGTGGGGAATATATTTTATTACCACAAAGCCAAAGCAAGAGTGTGGATGGTTAATGTTACAGGGTAATGAAAAATTAAAACCAATAATTCAATTTAGCTAACTCCTTCCCTTCCAGTTGTAGGAGCCAGTTGTGTGACTAAAGTCTCCTTATTTCTCAAAAAGGCATTTCTTTTTCACCAAACTACCTTCTTTAGGTCAAATTCAACCTTTGAAAATTACATGAGATGATTATTAAAATGTATTTTCAATTGATCAGATGTGCAGCTCAGGATTCCTGGTCATTCTTTGATGTTTAACCTTACATGACTCTTTGGAAAGCATCACTCTGGGTTCTCCTTACTCAGAATAGATTCAATAAGTGATTTCTCTCCTTTCTTTCACTCTTTATTTATGTAAATATTTCAAATTTATATTTCTTAGTTGGGGGATAAGACAAATAACTTTTTTTTTTTTTTTTGAGACTAAGTTTTGTTCTTGCTGCCCAGGCTGGAGTATACTGGTGTGATCTTGGCTCACTGCAACTGCCGCCTCCCAGGTTCAAGCGATTCTCCTGCCTCGGCCTCCCGAGTAGCTGGGATTACAGGTGCCCACCACCAAGCCCAGCTAATTTTTGTATTTTTGGTAGAGAAGAGGTTTCACCATGTTGGCCAGGCTGGTCTTGAACTCCTGACCTCAGGTGATCTGCCTGCCTCAGCCTCCCAAAGTGACAAATAACTTTTACAACCTACCATTCTAGACTATCACAAGCAACTTGTCTTTTTTTTTTTTTTCCATAGTAGCCAGGTTTTTAATTCTCTCTTCATTTATTATATATTTCTTAATGACACTTCAGATGTGCCACAAAATTAGCATTCTAGAAGCCCTTATTTGTAGGATAAATCTGAGCTAAAAAAAGTACACTTACACTATATCTAGAATTTGGAAAGCAAGTTATATCTGGCATAAAAACAGTAAGAAAATGAGAATGGAAATGTATTCCTACTGGGTGGTATGTTTCCAATTAAATCCGGCTGCTATTTTAATGATCTGAGAGGAACGGATGTAATTCAATGCAAAACATATTGGCACCTGATCTGTGCCAGGTGCTCTGATGATGGGTTCTGGGGACTTAAGGATGCACAAGATTCATCTCTCCACTCAAATTGCTCACAGACCAGCAGGGAAGGCCTTAACTCACTCACTCATTCACTCACCCATTCATTCAACAACTAAGTCCCAAGTCATCTGCTAGTCATAGTTTTGGGTGCTGAGGATACAGAGGTGAAAAATGGACTAAATTTCAATCTTTATAAACCTAAAACTCCAGTTGGAGAGAGCCATTTTAGAATAATGTGAGGTCTAACTTTAGGACAATGTGAATAGCCATTACCTATTTCTAGATCTTTTTCAGAGTTTTTCTTTCTCTCCCAAAACACCTACAGGATTTGAGCCATAAACTAAAGTAGAGATTTTACTTTGGACAGATGGTCACTTGAGGTATGAATTAACCAGACTTCTTATAGTAAGCTCATTCTTAAGAGGTACGTGCTCACCCCTCATACTCCAAAGGAAAAAATGTAGAACAGTTGTACCAAAACTTACTTTGTTTTACTTAATGCACCCAAATAATCTGCTGTACTTCTCAAAAATGCAAATTTCTGCACCTACTCTAGACCACTTGTTTGTGAATTTTCACACATTAAGTACAGGGATTTCTTCCTTCAAAAAAGTTCTCCAATAATTTAGACACAGTTAGGTTTGGAACTATTTGTCCCAGGACATGAAAAAAACTTCACAGAGCTGCGTTTGAAGGACAAATTCAAGGGAGCAGAAAAGAATTTCAGACAAACAAAACACAGATGAAGAATTAAGAGTAAACAAATGAATAAATAAAGGAAGCAAGAGAGGGAATGAAGAAGGAATTTGTAAGAATAAACTGATAGAAAATTTTTTATCAGTATTATCAATGTTTGAGGCCCTTTTTTGTTCTTGTTTGTTGCTTGAAAATTCCTTGAAGTTCTGAGATTTAGATCAGGAGCTAGAAAACCTGGGTTTAATCCCAATTTTAGTATTGGGAATACTTGGTCAAAGTTCCTCCCTTCTCAGACTTTTATGCTCCATTCATAAAGATTAAGGATTCACCCAGGTGCTGCTGAAGGGCCTTTTAGCTTTGAGAATGCTCATACTCTGATCTGTTTGGCAATAGATGAGGCTATCACAGAGTTTCCCTCTAGAATCAGAAGACAGGCAAGAAGGGGTGGTAACTCAGTTGTGCATTCTCAAGCATATCAATGGAGACCAGCATTTAAAAATATGCACTTTGTGCCCGGGCCCAGTGGCTCATGCCTGTAGTCCTAGCACTTTGGGAGGCCGAGGCAGGTGGATTGCCTGAGTTCAGGAGTTTAAGACCAGCCTGGGCAACACGGTGAAACCCCGTCTCTACTAAAATACAAAAAAAAAAAAAAAAAAATTAGCCAGGTGTGGCAGTGTGCACCTGTAGTCCCAGCTTCTCAGGACGGTAAGGCAGGAGAATTGCTTGAACTCAGGAGGTGGAGGTTGCAGTGAGCTGAGATCACACCACTGCACTCCAGTCTGGGCAACAGAGTGAGACTCTGTCTCAAAAAAAAAAAAAAAAAAAAAAAGGTGCACTTTCCAAAAAAGAAAACAACCAGCTGGGAAATCCGTGTTAAAATGTTCCCTCCAGGTTGGCTCTGAAAATGCCCAAAGGTAGAATATTATTATCTCCAAAATTCTGAAGGGGCAGAAGGAGGGCAAGTCTATATCTGATGCCAAATACATAAAGGCCATTCTAGTTGGTTAATGGAATTCACAGTTTGAAAAGAAAGCAACTTGTTTTTGTAAGACTCATTTCCAGAGAGCCAGCTCCTCTGTTTCCACTTGCACCAAATGACTTCAGGTCAGAAGAATATGGAAAGGACAGTCTCAGTCAAGGCTCCAAGAGCTGAGGCTAACAAGGCCCTAGGGGAAAGATCTTCAAAGGGTACACAGATATTACTTACTGTGTCTGCCGTTTGGTCCAAACGGACCAAAAGGAAGCAGAACTGCCATTGCAGGCTAGGCACCAGGAAGTGTGAAAATGCCATGTTAATGGCCACGGACTGTGGACCCTCCTACAAGCTGTTCTTTGGAATTCTGATCTGGTTTGGCTGAAGGGCTGTGCCAGTAAAAACCACTTCCACCTGGCTACTTTGCAGAATTGGGGCATTAGGAAGTTTGACAACCTGCTTTTCATGATCATCAACAGGTACCATAGGAAGAGACCTGAATTCTGGCTGTGAATGGAATTCCCACTCCTGTGAGATCTTGTACAGGTTACTTTCCCTCTCTGAGCCTTAATTTACTCACTGTTAAGAGAAGGAAATTGGATTAGCCTTGATGCATTGCGAGTACAGAAAAGCAAGCTTTGCTTTAAGTAGCTAATATGTGGCTAAAAACTGGCTGTAGGCTATACTATGTCTGCCTGTATGTGTTTATAATGGAGGCAACTAAGTTTCAGAGACAGAGCTTTCCTATGGTCAGTTCAGTAAATGTGAGTTGGGCATATTGCTAGGTACAGGAGGTCAAGGAATGAACAAGGCTCAGTTCCTTCTCTTGACGAGGTTCTATTTGGTGGCAAGGCAAACCTGTAAACAGATAGTGCAGTGTGTTGGGAGCAGCAGAGGACATAATGCCACTGGATGGGAGAGATAGAGATAAGGCATGGATAGGAGTATAGCATTCTCCAGTAAGTAGGGGCAGGAGAGACTGAAAGAGAAGGCTTGTCAGTAGGAAACAAATTCCTGAATTGTCTTGTATGATGATTATGGGTCGTCTTTTTAAAAAATAAAATGTGAGATGGAGTGGCTAGAAGAAAGAAGAAAGAATAAAGGAAGACTTTCCAAGGCAGGAGAAAAGAAATAAGGCATGGAACTGTATAAGGAGTAGCATAGCAGAGATGGAACTAAAAATTCATCCAATTAATTCAGTGTTGCTGGAGGGTAAAATAGAAGGAAATGAAAGAGTGGTTAATCTGGGCTAAAGCAATATCTTCTAAAAGCAAATTCATTCTTCATTCATTAAACCATTCTTCCTTTTATTGCATTTTATTTGAAAATACATTATAAAAGATTTCAATACACAAAATGTGACAAAGAATAAATGAAAGCCCATATACCTACCATTCAGTTTAGGAAATAAAACGTTGCCAACGTAATTATAGAGGCTTGCATTCCCTATGCTAAGCATACCCATTAAGAGCAGATTCATCTCTCGGGATGAGAATCACAGTAATTAAACTCTGAGGAATGAAGTATAAAATTGTAAATTTAATTTATTAACTGATATTGCAAAATACAACTGTCACATGGACCGGAATATGAATGTCCCTGAGGTCAGTACATTCCTTCCCTGTACCAAGCTACAGGGTACACCACATCTTAGTCAAAAGCCAGTTTTTCAGTTAACAGTGAGAAATTCCAGGCAGTCTGAACAGCTTATTCTTTTCCAGTGGCTGGTTCCTCATGAAATGTCAAATTATTGTCAGATGTTTTCTTGGTAAATCTGGAATCAGATTAATCAAAAATTGAATGGCACAAACTTCCTGTTTCCTTCCTTCCTTCCTTCCTTCCTTCCTTCCTTCCTTCTCTCCAATATCCTTCCTTCCTTCCTTCCTTCCTTCCTTCCTTCCTTCCTTCCTTCCTTCCTTCCTTCCTTCCTTCTCTCCAATATCCTTCCTTCCTTCCTTCCTTCCTTCCTTCCTTCCTTCCTTCCTTCCTTCCTTCCTTCCTTCCTTCTTTCCTAAAGTAACCCAACCACCTCACCTTGGGGACATGTTCTCAGGACCTCTTGAGACAGCGCCTTGGGCCATGCTTACTCATATTTGTCTCAGAATAAATCTCTTCAAGTATTTTACAGAGTTTGGCTTTTTGGGTCAACATTCCCAGCAACACTGTGAACTGTGACTTTTTATTCTTTTAACAACCTGTTACTGCTTAATCATCCAGAGTTATTTGCTATTTCCTATGTACAAAATCCTGCTCGTGCTAAGAGCTGTATAATTGACAAAAATAAATAAATAAACATAGGCTCTGACCACATTATCCTTGTAAATTCATGGAGGAGGCAAATGTAAACTAAATGAATACAGAATTACAAATTTATAAAATGTGATAATTTGTAGTTATCTCTACAAGGAACACTACATTAATAAAAAGTGACAGTAGGGAAAACTAATTTCAATTTCAGGGGAATTCACAGTGGCTTCTCTGAGGAAGTGACACTGGAGTCGAGACTGGAAAGTAAGTAGGAGTTAGAGAAATAAAAAGTTGGGTGTGTCTCAGGGGAGAAGGGTTAAAATTATTGTGCAATTCAGTTAATGGCACAATATCAATAAGATTTCAGATTTCTCCTGAGGAGACTGGGAAGCCACTGAAAGGTATTAGGGAAGAGAGTTACCTAATTTAATTTGTTTTCTGTTTGTTTATTTGTTTATTGCTTTTTAAAAAGTGTACTCAATGTGTATAATGAATTCGCACTAGATAAAAATAGAAATAGGCAATTCCTCCCACCAGGTCTACCACACCACCATCACTTTGAGTGTGGGCTATACTTAGCAATTCACATCCAATATTTAGAGTATGGGACAGGGCAAAGTAGTAACTTTATAGAAAAAAACTAACAAACAAACTGGCGAACACTTCCTTAACAAAATAATCAAGGTTAATGTCACCAACAATAGGCCATTCTGATAATAAGTACCTTCTAATATAATGTGATAGGGAGGGAACTTCAACTCTGTGAGATTTTTTTCCCAAATCCATAAACTTAGTTCAATGAGGCAAACATCCGAAAAACATGAATTGGGTTCATTGGCAAAAATGTCTGGCCTCAGGTACTCCACAAAGCTATCAAGGCATGAAAAGCAGGAAAGGACAGACCTTGTCACAGACCAGAGGACACTAATGAGATATGATGACTACATGCTATGTGGTATCCTGGAAGAGAAAAATGATATCGGCATAAAAATTGGCTAAATCTGAACAAAGTCTGCAGTTTAGTTACTAGTAATGTACTAATTTCGGATTCTTAGTTGTGATAAATGTGCTGTGGTGATGTAAGATGTTAGTACTAGAAGAAACCAGGTGAGAGATCTACAAAAGCTATCTGTATTATTTTGGAACCGTTCTGTAAATTTAAAATTATTCTAAAATAAGAAGATTATTTTTAAAAAAAAGAATAAGCAGAAAAATCTGTTAGCTATTGAAGCCAGTTTTCTAGACAAGAAAGTAGACTCTAGTGAGGACATTGAGATAGAGAGCAGTGAATTAGAGGTTTATTTTGGAGGTATGATTGACAGTTCCAATATGTCCTTCTCGCATTAGAGGAAAGGCTTTTCAGTGGAAAAGCAAGGTCTATAATCAAAAGCTACATGCTGGTGAGGACTTTACTAAGTGACTTACTGTCCTAGCAATATGCACCAGATGTGTGCATGTCTGAAGTCCTGATAGATGTCCAATCATCTAATTCCCATGGAGAATAAATTCTTTTTTTCCAAGTACCAGAAGCTCTCCCCTTAAGCTTCTTGTTTAGCTAGTTTATAAATGTTTGTTTTTTTATTTGCATCAAATAAATTATTCCCCCCAGTGAGGTGGTGATTCAGACCGAGTGGGAAACTCTCTGCTATCCTAGGGCCATGAGCCTGCTAATTTGTCATGCTGCGCTTGTGGCCTTAGGAATCCCTTTATTTATCTTATAGTTAACTACTATCTTCAGTTGTTAAAAGGCTGAGTGAAACTGAAATGCTATTTTGTTTTTTCAAAGCACTATGGTTTTGACAGCTATCTATGGAAGGAGATCAAGAGGAGGCAGGAATAGAAAGTAGTGGGAGGGGTGGGGGCACATGGCTTTCCTCCCAGGCACAAGGTTGCTTCTCTGTTTTTTTTGTTTTTGTTTTTGTTTTCGTTTTGACAGAATCTCACTCCACTCTGTCTCCCAGGCTGAAGTGGAGTGAGGTGATTTCAGCTCACTGTAGCCTAGACTTCCCAGGCTCAAGTGAAGGTTACTTTTTACAAAGAGTTTACAGGTTGTCACAGTCTTTGAGTCATGAAATCCAACATGGCTACTACACAACAAAATGAGAAGCCTGGTGGTGGCCAGAAATATTTGAAGTATTTGAAAGTATAATCAAATAGCAAAAGTAAAATAGTGGACTGAAATTTTTGCCTCCTTGACCCTCCTTTAACCTTACTCTATGAGGTTTGGGTGAGGCTGATTCCAGCCCTTGGTAAAAGAGAATTCCAACCTCTTGTCCATAGTCAAGAATGTAGCATATTCTAGGATGGGCCAAGAGTCATATCTGGACATTTTGCTGAAGATATTGGAAAAGAGACATTCTTTCCACTGAGGCTGCCAGTAGTCAGAGCACCAATTCAATATCATAAGGACACAGATGGTGGAATAGTTAACAGATAGCTCTGCTTGAGGTAGGACAAAAGGAGCCTTGATGACAAAACAAATAATATTTTGTAGCCTGACACTTGGAATACCCAGCTTTATTGCCTCAGTCTCTTGCATTATCTGGTTAAAGCCTGCCTGGTGATAAAACTGATAGATCTGAAAGCAGAATGAGAGAGGAAAAGAAACTGAGCTTTGATAAGCTTGGATCCAACCATGCCTAAAGCCATTTTTGAGTTGAGTTAATGAGTTCTGTTTTTATTTCATTTTATGAAGTTTCTGAGATTCTTAATTAGATAAAAAGAGAAGTAATACTTTCTGAATGCCTGTGAATGGTAGCAGAATATGCCACTTTGGCATATTGATTATTTGGAGCTGAAGACAATTGAGAGGAAGCAGATAAAATAAAAGCTCTCTGCCCTACTCTTATTTGCCTAAAAGTGGGACATAAATTTATAAGGGTGCCCCCACACCATCCTCTCTACCAGGAAGGATGTAATTTAATCACCTGAAACAACTCTAAACTCTTATTATCCTGGAGACTGAAGACTACCAGGAGTGTCTACATAACAAATCTCACTAATTAGCTCTATTCTTCTGTTAGTTTTCTCATATATTTTCCTTCCTACAATTTGCCACCTCTAGAATGCAAAGTCATTTTCTTTTGTCTTATCAATTGTCTACAAATTTATTGTTGTTTGCTAAGATGATATATATGTTGTTTGCTAAGATGATACATATATATACCCATCCCTTTGAGTTATTCATCACTGAATATTTCTTTGAATAATGCAATGCACATATTAGTCAATTTCTCTTTGTTCTTATCTTGTTAATCTATCATTTGTAGTCTAATTTGCAGGAGTCCAGCCATTGAACCAAAGATACGTAGAGGAAAAAGTGATTTTTTTTTCCTCTCCTACACCTGCTGACTATTCCACACTAACCCTGCCTGCTAGGAGCTACTCTATAAGTTTTTATTTAATACTCACAGAAACATTGTAAAGTGTTATTTATCCCATTCAGAGAAAAGGAAACTAAAACATAGAAACGTTAAAATTCCACCAATTGTAATAAAAGGGTTAAGCAAACGGAGTGAGGATTACAACTAAGGTCAATTCTATGAGTTGCAACCTCACCCTGATGCCTTCTTTTTTTTTTTTTTTTTTTTTTTTTTTTTTTTTTTTTTTTTTTTTTTAAAGTACCAAAGACTGTTTTTGTGTCTTTTGAGCAAACTATTTTGGTGAACTTAAACAAAATTACCCAGTTTTGCAGATCAAATCTTGTTAGTGTCTCCCAAATCTTTTTCTATTCCCACTGCCAACACCAAATTCAAGACAAGATGTCCTCTGCTAATTGCAAAAGCATCTTCTCAGGCCTGTCTTCACTCCCACATTGTTCTCTACTCTGCATCCAGATATCAGTATAATATTGTTTTACTCATTACTTTTTGTACTTTGTTCTATTTATTTATTTTTATTTATTGTGAGGTCTTCAAGGACAAGCATTTGGTTTATTTTTCTCTCTGCTGAATGTCCCAGTGTCTGACAATGTCTGACTCTCAGTGTTTTCATTTATTCTTCTACATCTAAATACCTTCCATAGACCAAAGAACTCCAGATTTGTAGGTCTATACCACACCTCTCCCCAAAACGTTGATTTTAATAACTGTCTTTGTACTTGCATATGCAATCAATATTTTGATCAAAAACGGAGCTTCTTATCATCTCTCACAACATTCTCCCAGCTTCTTTCCCATCGTCTTGCCCATGGGACACAGCTAAGGACAACCCCATCCTTTCAGGTGCTCAAGCCGATAACATGAAGTCATTCTGGACTTTCCATCTGTCCTTGCACACCACTTCCAGTGGATCAACACATCTTGTTGGGTGTCACTACAACTTCTGATCATACTCACTGCTTCGACTACAATCCAAGTCACCACCATTTTTTATTCTTGGTTTACTGTACCAGCTGCCTAACTAGTTTCTTTGTTTCTGTCCTTGTTTCATCTCAACTCCAAGAAATTGTTCTGGACTGGAAGGCTTAGTGCTTCAAGCTTCTGATCAGAACATTCCAGTGGCTTCCCTTCTGATCCAGGGTAAGAGCCAAAGCCTGCACAATGTTCCACATGGTCCGTCATCTCTCTAGATACACCTCCTCTCCAGTCCCATGAGGTTCCTTGGTGTTCCTCAAACACACCAAATACCCTCTTTCCTGTAGAACTTTGCCCTGGCTTTTCCCTTTGCCTAGGATGTTTTTCTCATGGATACCCACATGGCTTACCCTTCACCTCCTTCATATCTTTGCCCAAATGCCACCTTCTCAGTGAGGTTTTCCCTGACTACTACATCTAAAATTGCCATCTGCTCCTTCAAGGGAGAAGGATTTGTATGTCTTTTTGTTTGTTTGTTTGTTTTTGTTTTTGTGTTTATTTATTTTTCTGCTTTGTCTCTAGTGCCTTTATGTGTTCAATAAATGTTTGTTAAATAAAAAGTACAATATGCATGACAAATACCTGACAAGTAAATGTACAAATAAATAACTCTCATCTAATGATTGGTGGCTCTCCATTGCCCTGGAATCACATTAAAATTGCTTAGGACACAAGGTCCTCCAGAATCTCACCCTTGAATCTTGGTTGAGCTTTATTTCTCAACAGCCACCTCATCATGACTTGCTTACATCCGCATACACAGTGTCCCAGCTATATTAAATAACTACTTAGAGTGAGTACACACTCTTTCTGTCCACCTAGTCCATTCAGAAGTTTTCCCTGGCATATCACATTTCCCTCCATTAGAAAGGGTGGCCTCCCAGTTTGTCTCATTGTTCTCCCCTTGCAGCACTTACTAGATTGCATTTCTCTACCACAATTTTCTGCTTCTGGGAGATCTCTATGTGAGACTGATTTCCCCGGAGGCAAAGGGCATATTTGTCTAGCCACTGTATCTCCAAGCCCAAGAGAGTGGGCAAAGCTGTCTGATACTTGTTATCAATACTTTTTTCATGACAGGACACTGCTTCCATCTCATCCAACCTGGAATACTCCCAGCTTTGGCCCATTTCAAGTCTTTAGCTAATTTAATGTTCATTTTATTCTATGTCAAACAAGAGTGGTAACAATAAAAAGTAAACATTTCTGTCCTTCCAAAGAAAGAAAAACTCCAAAAGTTTGAGTATCATTGATACAAAATTTTAACATTCATTCAAAGCTTTCAGTTGTGGTTAAAAATGGAGTAGATTCGTCATTATACACATTAAAATCTACTTTTATTTAGTCTATAGTCTACAGTCTATACAACAGTTCAATGAATGTCATAATTTTATGTAGAAGAACTAAAACAATGAAACATTTAAAAACGTCAAGTTGACTGAGCCCCATTAACAAAAGTCATGTAATATGCAAATGACATTAACAGGCTTGAGTCAGATTAGGTCTTGAGAAGTGATTACCTTTTCCTTCTTGAAAGAATTTCCTTTGCTGCTGGCCTTGCCTTTCCTCCCAAAGCCTTTGATCTGTGATCTCCTTTAGTTGTTTAGGATGCTGGAGATACCATCTCAGATCATATACTGATGGGGCAGTACACCTGAGAAATGGGCACAGAAGATGATGATGCCCTCCAGACATGCTGGGAAGAGGAAATGGCTTTCCCTGGTTGGGACTTTCAGTTGGCCACTGGTCATCAGTTAAGGAGGAGGTGGCAGGGGAGAAGTCAAGGAGGCAGTACTCAGAGGTTTCAGCTTCTGCTCTGGAAATCCTATCATGGACCATCAATCACCTCCTTTTCCTGTTCAGATCCTTGGCTTTGCCAAAGACAGCAATTCTTTGAGAGGATAAGGAGACACTGTAGTAATCACATGTATTCATGGAGGAGAAGACTAGTGGGCTTGTTCTTTTACCCCTGCTTCTCCAATTCTTATGTTTACCACTCTTAGTCTAAGAGACATGTGCCTATAGCTGGTCCCTTCTACCATATGTATCTAAAAGTTTCTCCTAGCTGACATTTCCAGCCATTGTTTCCAAATTGGTGATGAGTTGAAATGTCCTCTTGGGATGTCTGCTTGCAATTTTTTCTTAGAAATGCATGAAAATTGTTCGGTTATGATGGAGATGCAAAGACAGAGCTTGGTTCATGGGAACAGTTTTCTGATCATGGTTTTAATTTTTCTAAGCTGGACCTTCATTGTGCTTTGATGAAATTGCCACAATATCAGGATTCAGAAAACCTATGTTTTTTCAAAGATATTTTAACTCTAAAATATTTACCATATAGTGTATCTTTGGGAATATGAAATCAAATTATGGTTGTAAAGCTATAGTGATTTGGGAATAAATAACTGATTCAGTTAATTGGGTTATGAAATGTTTGACAGATATCTTCCCTGTGCTCTTTATCCTATAGGAAACTTAAATTTTCTAAACTAAATGTAAGCCAAGCGACCCCAGGATCTCTTTCCTTCTTGGGGCAGCTTCCCCTTTCACATCCAAATAATATGATCCAGGTCCAAAATTGAGTATGCAGGAAGCCTTGCCTGTTTCCCATATACTTCTGAGAATCCCTGGGAAGTGAGTATATGTTGCACAAATCTATCTTAGTTGGGCTCCTCATCTCTCATTCCAGGTCAATGCCCCCAACTTCTTTTCCATCAGCTGAGACAAAACACTCAACTTTATCAAACTTTGCTAAGGCTTGAGCATGATACAAGGGAATGAAAATTCATAAATAAAAACCCAGAGCTGGATACAAAATATCTCCTCCTTGAGCACACACAGCATTTCTCTTTACAGGACAGCCCTATGGTCATTTTTCTCCTTAGCATTTGAAGTGTCACAGGAGAAAAGTTGCTTTTCTCAAGTCGCCTTAACCCCTGCTGTCTCTTAACCCTGCCAGAACATTGAAGAAATTAAAATCAACATCATCATCATCACTGAGAGATGCCTTCTGCTTAAAATGAAGGTCCTTTGTTTGAGAATCTTGCATTCTTGACTGAGGAAAAGCCCTCTATATTATTACTTTGGTTCTAAACTTTCCTTAGAACAATAAGTGATAACTTACCTGTATCTCTAAGGTAACAAAGGCACATCTAAAACTCTGCTCCAAGAGATAGATTTCATCTTTATTTACAGAATGCAGAAATGTCACACACTTTTAAAAATAGCTTTAAGGGGGATAGGAGAGGAGAAGCACCCTGCATTCAATACTAGCATTTTGAGAACTTCCTGACCCTATGAACTAGCAGACTTAAGAATAAGCTGAATGTTTAAGTTCTGAGGATGCAGCAGTTAACAAGACAGATCAAGCTTTCAGTCTAATGACACATCTCGACAAAAAGCCAAACTGCTTTAGGAACCATGATAAATATCATGATAGGGCAGCCCACAGGGTGGTGGGGTCTCAGGGGAGCTGTACTATGTCTTATAAAGTGCCAAATACATTTGAAGGTTGTGGCTTGGAAGTTAAATTGCAATTAAACCTCTTGAGTTTGACACTTGGCAATCCATAAATTCCTGTATAAAAATAAACAACCATACCACCACTAAAACCACATATGCTACCTCTTAAAACATCCCATGACATCTTGGATGCTAAATGATTCTGTGAGGCAATCTTTCCCAGTAGTTGAGGGAACATTAGACAATACCTATTTTAAATGTCTTTTGGAAGACATATTGTCAAAAATAAAGAAATGGAGATACCTGTAAATGAAGAATGGCTAGGCCTTTAAATGATAAAATAGTTGAAACTCCACTTATTATATTGTGTAAAGTTAACAGATAATTGTGCATTTTCTGGAAGCAAAACTTTTAAGTTACTTTTATTAGCGTTGTTCAATTGTACTTTTTAATGTCAAAATTGTTAAGTAGCAATTGTAGTATAAAGTAGTAGATAGGACCATGAGCTTGCAGAAGCAGAAAATCTACCTAAATTTCAACTCTGTCACTCTCTTGGGTAGACTGTCAGCCTTTTTGTGCCTCAGGTTGCATAATATTAAAATAGGGATTATTGTGATAATGAAATAAGTGTAAATAAGTTATTTTTCACACTGTAAGTATTCAATAAATATTAGTTTATATTATTGGAAAACAAAAAATTGAGGAAAATTTTAAGAAAGAAGTACAGATTATTCTTCATCCCACAATCAAAAGCCAAGCAAAAATAAAGTTGTGGGTTCATACACATTTTTTTCAGGTGTATATGTGTGTGTTAATTCTAAAAATATGGATTTATTCAGTATCTAATACATAGATTTTGTTTTGTTTTGTTCTGTTTTTTAAAGAGAGAGGATCTCACTATGTTGCCCAGGCTGGTCTCAAACTACTGGGCTCATGTGTTCCTCCCACCTTGCCAAGTGCTGGGATTATAGGTGTAAACCACCATGCCCAGCCCTAATACATAGTTTTGAAATGCTTCTTACCTGGGCTATACATTAGACATGTTTTCATTGCAATCAATATGGATGTAAGTCATAATTTTAACAGCTGCATTTTGTTCCATTATATGACAATGCTATTATTTTACGAAGTGTCTATATTTTTTGAGTTTAACTTTTACTTTATACCATATTTGTTTACTATTTCTTTTAAGAGTATGCACAAAGAGGATCACTGTATACATGCTTTTTTTTTTTTTAAGCATTTATCATATCATTTATAGGAATGTAACTGTTCGGTAGCCAATAAACTCCTTTACGTACTTGATAACTACCATCAAATTGCCCTCTGGAATTTATACCTCCCATATACTATATAAGAATGTCTCCAAAACATCCCATTTGAGGCTATGTGTGTGTTTGAGCACAGGGGCTCTGCAAGCCCTTCTGTCCTAGAGGTTCAGAGCATCACTCCTTTCTGTGTGTCTTGGTCCAGCTAAAAAGACATTGCCTGAATTGGTTACTATTTAGGTAAGTCGGAGTTTCTACAGGATATGTAATTCTATACCAGTTTCTTTCTTACACTTTCTTGGCTGTAGTCTCTTCACTTGTAAAATGAGAGTAAAATAGATAGTGTTATTGAGAAGATTAAAAAGCGGTAATGTAAAACATATAGTACCTGATTCATCGTAAGCACTTAGCAAACATGTGCTCCATTGCCCCATTCTTTTGCAAATTGCAAGTTTTTATGCCACAGTGCTTTGTAAAAAGTGTCAAAAAATGTTTATCCTTATATTTTTAA
Organism: Macaca mulatta; assembly: GCF_049350105.2. NCBI lineage: Eukaryota > Metazoa > Chordata > Mammalia > Primates > Cercopithecidae > Macaca > Macaca mulatta. Next base: position 42,879,264 of record NC_133420.1, read on the forward strand.
TCATTTTACTCTTGAAAAGGATATCAGGGATAACACATCAAAGAAGACATCTATGAGGTTAGCTAGCCTTAAGGAGTGGAAGAAGAAGAAGAAAAAGGAGGAGAAAAAGAAGAGGGGAGAAGAAAAAGTGGGGGAGGATGAGAAATAGAAGGAAGGGTGGGGGAGGGACCCAGTTCTGTCACTTACTAGCTGAGTGAATTGGGGTTTTGAGTTAACCTTGATTTTCAGTTTCCTGTTCAATCATGAGAAGCTAATGACTTCTGTCTCAATGTACTCTTATGGGGATTTATTGTGAGAGTATAGATAAAGTATTAAGAATTATTTTAGACAAACACCAGATGTACAATAAAAGGTAACTCTTATCTGTATTGCCATCATTATCTCTACCAATGACATTTTTAATCCATCATTATGTCTGTTATATGACATTATACATTATATCTGGTGATTAACTCACTAAGAAATCTTCATGGATTAGCACAGTAGATCTATGCCCTGCGCCCGTGACCCACATCAATATGTTTTTATTCAGGCATTCATACTAGAGCCACACACTGAATTTACACCTCAGCCAAACTCGGGGCTTTGCTTATGGACAGTGACTAATTAATACACATTGATCATACTAATTAATTAATTGGTACAGTATTAATTATCAGTGTCACAGGAGTATGGTTAAACTCAACATAGAAAGAAGGCTTCTTTCTGTCTTTTGCATTCTACAGACAATTTGCTCATAATTCATTGCTAACAACCATTACATTAAATCCATACCTATATATCTACTTCTATATCTATATCTATCATCTATCTAACTGTATTAGTCCATTTTCATGCTGCTGATAAAGACATACCCGATACTGGGAAGAAAAAGAGGTTTATATGGACTTATAGTTCCACATGACTAAGGAGGCCTTAGAATTACGGCAGGTGGCAAAAGGCACTTCTTACATGGTGGTGACAAGAGAAAATGAAGAGGATGCAAAAGCGGAAACACCTGATAAAACCATCAGATCTTGTGAGACTTACACACTACTATGAGAACTGCCCTCATGATTCAAATTACCTCCCACTGGGCCCCTCCCACAACACATAGGATTTATGAGTGTACAATTTGAGATGGGATTTTGGAGGGGACACAGAGCCAAACCGTGTCACTAACTATACATGAAAACATATCTCTCTCTCTTTCTCTCTGTCTCTCTCTCTCTCTCTCTCTGTGTGTGTATATATATGTACGTACATATATATAAATACATATATACATATATATATGTCTGTTCTTTTGTTTTCATTTTTTGTTTGCTGATTTGTTTTTGTATTTTGTTTGTCACAAAAGGAAAAAAAGGATATAAGACCAAATCTTGAAACCAGAATAGGCAGTGGCAGATCTACACCATTTACTCTAAGAGTTGATGATAAAGGAAATCTTCAGGGCAAGTGCTTTCTGACAGCTGTACCGTGCTGGAGCTTACAGAGATTAGGATGCAGAAGAATGCTTTTGGCATTGCCTCTGACTACAAATTAATCAGAATGTATAGACTACAAGAGAACCCTTGTTGGAAAGTATGCCAGAGAGATAACACACATAGGTGTGCCTCAGGGACACAGCACTTCTAGGACATGGTCTTCCATAGCTCCAAGTAGTATACATACCCTACAAAGAAGCCCGGTTGAATGCTCCGAGGAAACTCTTTCATATATTCTTATAGAAAAAGCCTTTCTAGTAAATGATAAGTGGTAAATTAACCCCCTCCAAATGTGTCAACACATTCTTAAGTAATCTTCATAGGTGCAAGCCTCTCTAGGATAGTTTGTGCATGTCTCTGATGAGTTAAATAGATGATTCTAAACAGATTTAGATTTTTGTGGGTTCAGCAGCCAAATGTTATATTGTGGGGGAGGTAAGGTTCTTTTTGTCTGCTTTGCTTTTATTTTTTTCCTCTATTCTCAACCTGTCAAGTCTTCTATTGACATTTTAACTGTTTCTGGCAACTCCTCTTCCTTTCCAAGTCACTTATATTCAATCTGCTGGGAGACAAAAAAAAAAAAAAAAAAAGAAAAAGAAAAAAAAAAAAAGCAAATAACCAAGCTTGCTAAATAAAGTGTGTTTAATAAGATGTCATGAAACCCAGCAAGAGAGCCAGGAAGTTTGTGCCTTCATTAATTAAATCGAATCTACAAATATTCACTGGGCTTCCTTTGTGCAAGGCCTTGTGATGATCCATTAGCTATGCTTGCTCTAGGCAATAAAATACTAATGTTTAGGGTCTGTAACATTTGAAAAGTATACTTCTCTTCTCATGAGGCTTTTTAAATGTCTGAGTTATGGCTAAATTATGAATGGTCAATACTTTTAACTTTGGACCTCTAAAGATTTGGTTAATTACAGAACCACTCTGCCTATGTATATGTGAATTCTCTATGACTCCCAAAGTCTCAACACATGTCATCTCTTGTTTTGTCCACATTTGAGCTAAGGAAGGTTGGAATGTTTAGCCACATCTTAGAAGACAGTGAAAGGGACTTATAAACTGGAATCATTTCAAATCCTTTAAAATAATAGACTAGAATCGACTAGTTCATTAGGTCAAAGCCCATGCCCTAAGCCTTTGTCCAAGCATCAAATAACTAGTTTTTAGATCTCGCTTATTGCCATACCAAAGATCCCATATTGGAAAGGACACTGACCCAGGAATCAGCAGTTCTGGACTGTAAAATGAAATCTGTAAGAAACTCACAGGCAAGTACCTCTGAATCCCAGGTTTGTCTCTTTTCATCTGTGAGATGAAGATGAACATATCTACCGCATAAGATGAAATGATGATATCCCTTAAAACACCATTATTAAATGAAGTATATTACCAATTCCCTCTGCAGTCTTGGGCCTGACAAGAGATACAGCAAAATCCTTTCCTCCATTGTAACAGACTCCTGCTTGCCACTTTACAGACCTCTCTCTGTGCAGGGCATCAGTAAAAGCCCAAAGATAATAAGAGACACAAAGAAGGTATCCGTATAGGCCATCTCCCTGGATGCATCATTCACCTCATTCCTTTCACACTAGCTTGGGCAGGAAAAGCAATTCTGGGAAAGAGTTGTTCAGAGCCTCCCTGGGAACCTTGGTGTGTTTCTCTCTTGCTGGCCGCTGCCTGGCCTAAGGTCACGCACAGGGAAGAACACCAACTCCATCCAGACTCCTTGCAAGAATTTCAGTGATGCATACTAAAGACTAACAGATGTGCACTTTCTCCTCTTGAAGTCTGAGGCCAGACACCAGCTCCCCTGGAAGTGAGGCCTCTCTCAGGGGCTCAGACAGCAAGCACCCTAGAGTCCCCTCAGCAGGGTAGGATCATATGCCATGGCTTTTGTTTTATATTTGGAGATGTAATAGAGAGATATGGGTGCTTAAGAGGCTAGAGTAGACAATCCTGTGTAGATTTCTGATTCTGACAGTTTCTGGCTATGTAACTTTGCTAAATGCATTTTTCTTATATCTAAAAAGGGGATAGCTACTGCTGTAGTTGGAGTGCTTGTCCCCTCTGAAACTCATGTTGAAATGTAAGTGCCATTGTATCAGTATTAAGAGGTGTGGTCTTTAAGAAGTGATTACGTCATGGGGACTCCACCTTCATGAATGGATTCATGCCTTTATGCCACGAGTGGGCTAGTTATCCTCAGAGTGGGTTTTATAAAGCTAGCTCTGCCCTTAATACTTCCTCTCTTGTTGAGCTCTCACCTACCATCACATATAACATGGCAAGAAGGCCCTCACCAGGTGCTGGCACAATGCTCTTCCATTTCCCAGCCTCAAGAACTGGAAGAAATAAACTTATTTTCTTTGTAACTAACCCAGTCTTAAGTATTCTGTTAGAGCAACAGAAAATAGCCTAAGATGGCAACCTTTTGTAATGATCTAATGGAATAATGTACAATACATTAGTACCTTGCACAAAGTACATGTCTATAATTTATTAATCTTCTCATTCCACCAACCTACCTAGCAGATCCCATGGGAATTACTCCATTCTATGCAAAAGTTGACAATAAATAAAATCTTTGGGGCAAGTGTTTTCTGACAGTTGCACCATAGGAGCTCACAGAGATGAAGATGAAAAACAAATGTTTTGTTGTTGTTTTTGCATTCCTTCTGACAGTAAACTCATCAGGTTACATAGAAGAGATAATTGACCAGTGCTAATTAGATTCCCTGCTGCCCTCTAGCCTTCTACCTTTGCTCTATGGTTCTCACATGGCTATCCTACCATCCATCCCTCTTTGCCTATGGTGGGAGGGAGCAAAGGATGTATAGTGTGGACAAGGATGCTGCTGCCTGCCATTCACAGAGCCCTCCCTTATGAGAAAGGAGAACAGCAAAGATGGGAGATAGTCATGGTGATTCCCTTCCCACTTCCAGGAGTCAGCTCTCTCATTCTCTCTTAAACCCCTGAAGAATCCTCCTGACTCAGCTTGTTATGACCTTCAAGAAGGACCCATGGTCACTGCCTATTGAGAGTGTTCAGCAGATATTGAGGGTGTAGGTAAATGGGACATTTTACAAGTCTGTAAATGGTCCACACAATGCTCTGGGGATGCTCCTTTCAAAATCAGGAGACCTTTTAGTGGTACTAGAATAAACACAGTGGCTATAATATGAGTACTCATCATAAGCCAGAGTACTATGTTAAATATATTATAGCCATTACTGATGTTTAAGGACACATGGAAAGATTGAGCAAATTGTCAAGGACTACATCTAGAAAGTGACAAAACCAAAATCCACACGCAGTTCTGGCCGAATCCAATGGTGGTTTCCTAAAGTGCTGAGCTGCTGGGCATCCCCCAGTTGGTCTGGATCAATTTTGCAGTGTTTCTCTACCTCTGACTGTTCCAGGAAAAGAAAGCAATAGCATCTGCAGTGATGTGTCCCACACATCCGGATATGCTCTTCCTGGTAGTGTGGGTTGGTGACAGTCATGTCACCTCTTTGTGTCTGCTTATCATTTGTCAGAGAAGATAATACTAGCACTGGCTCCTTCCATCTTAACCACAAGCTGGCTAAGAGTAATGCTGAAGATACTTATGAAATATTCTAAATAATGTTCCCAGAGTAGTCCCAGCACATAGTAAGCATATTAATCACCCATTTCCCCTTTTCTATGTCCAAGAGGCTGTCTAGGGAGAATTATGGTAATTTCTTTGGGAAAAGTTTACTTCCTGTCTATCATTAATGCTAATTGGGTTTCTACCTTTGAAATTTTCTAAAAACAGGTATCTGATAAAACATCAAACTGAAGGAAGGTAAAAGGATATCTATTTCTATCTCTCTATTTATCTTTCTCTCTATATATATTTGGTGATGTGGGGAGTTTAAATAATTTTCAAGAACTGGTGTAGTGAATGACAATCTGCTTAGAAAAGAATTCCAACAAATAGTAAACATGCTGAAATGTTGCCAATAATTTGATATATTTTTAGAAAGAAAGGGAAAACAAATTTGTTTTAATTTTAATGATTGTTGTTGTTATAGTGTTGTCATTTTCCAAATTCAGCACACAGTGACTTAGAGATTCTCCATCATAAGTGTCTTAGGTCCCCCAAGGCATGCTGGGATGTTGAAAAGTGTTATAGCACAGCGGCATGATTTTAAGAAGCTGTTGGAGAGATGTGGAGAAGAGGTGCATTTGACCCGTGCCCTGCTCTTCTTGCTTTGAAAAATAAAAACAGGAAGTGAATCTCAGCAATAACTGCCAACAAGGTTGAAAGAAATATAGAGGGACAGGGAATTTTTACAAAACATTCTTTTTTGTTCTTTTTTATAGTTTCCAAAACTACTCAAGTCACAATCCAGTGCGGTTGGCACGAAAAGGGGTGGTTGTGCTCCAGGCTGTCATTGAGGATGACAGCTCCTTCCACCCTACAATGTTTTCATCAACAACACAGGGTCTCAATGGTTGCTGCAGAAGGATCAGAGTTTAGAACACACGTCAGGTTTTAGGGCCAAGTCTGGAAATGGTGACCGAGTCATATCATGCTCACCTCACTGTAAAAAGAGAATGTGAAGTGTCTTCACAAATACCCAGGACAAACTGGAAGGCTTTCATGCACACATTTTACTGTCTCTGCCCTATGCCTTCTTTGAATTTCTTGCTTCTACCCTTTCCCCCTTCAAACTAATATTAACCCAGCAGCCAATGGAATCATTGAAAAAATATAATTTGATTATGCCACTTCTGTGCTCAAAACTCAGCAGTGACTTTACAGTTTTTAACAGAGTAAAAGCCTAAGTAATCACAATGACCTGTATGGGCCCCCATGATTTGGCCCCATTATCTTGCAAAACTCAGCTTCCACTACTCTCCCCTCACTCACATGCTCTAGCCATGCCTGGCACCTTAGAAACTCTTCTCTTGCTTTGTCCTCTGCCTGGAAAGCTCTTTCCCAGATGCCTCTCTGGACCTTCTTCAAACTCAAATGTACCTTTTCAATGATGACTTCCATAGTCATCCTACTTAAAACTGTACTTGTCCTTCTACCTAACACTCTGATCTCCTTTGCCCTCCTCTCTTTCTTCCAGATCACTTAGCACCTTTTATCTAGTATTTAACCCAGAATTGTGATTATTATCTGTTGTCTGTGCCCACCTCCCCTACACAATAAACACTCTTTGAGTAGAAAGCCATGCTGCACAAGGTGGTGGCTGACAATGGAAGGGGAGACATTATACATATTTTATTCTGTATCTGACTGCAGAGGCAAATCTTTATGTCTTTCTTGTTCTGTAACATAACCTAAGTCCCTAGAGTAGGGCTTGTAGCATAGCAGGTGCTGTATCCATCCTTGCTAAAGGAATGAATGAATGAGTTAGAAAATAGGTGACTGAATGGAATGAATGGACCCGGGACAAGGCTCTAAGACGTTGTCAATTTTTTCAAAACAGGTTCAAATCCTGAACTTTGCACTTAATAGCTGTGGACCTTGGTAGATTCATTTTGCATATGCAAAGCTCTGTTTTGTCTTCTGTAAAATGAGGATTTTCACCATAACTGTTATATCTACCTCTTAAATTCACTATAAACATTGAAACATTGAATACATTTTATATGAAGGGAAATAATTTTAACAACAGAAGCACTAATCAGTGTTATGTATCTAGGGATATGGATTGCCTACTCTGCTTCTTGCGTGGGGAATATGTATTGCTCTGGTGTGATATCTGATTGAAAACTGGCAGAGAATCCCTGAGATAATTCCCTGAGAGTCTGCTGTCAATTCACTGCTTGCCTGATGAATTCTGATAAATAATAAGACTACATCCAGTAGGCTTCATAGACAGGCCCTGTGAGGAATGTTCAGGGCTCTTTCTGAGGCAGCCAAGGCAAGCAGAGGCACACCAGGTCACTGTTGTTGCACTTGCTGGGACTTTCTGTTGAAAGAGCTATCTCCCCTCTGGTTAGAAAACAAAGAGTTCAAAGACAATCAGACATCTCCGCCTACCCCAACCCTTCATGCAATCAGCTTGAACTGCCAGGCCAAACCCTGTCTGGAATGAAAAGAAATAAAAGATGGTTACCCTTAATGCCCTGTTATGCCTAAGAATTCTTTGCTTTCTTCACTCTTGGATTTCATATGGGCTCCAGGAGGTGGCATTAAAGAGTGAAGCTTTATCCATTCTCTGTTAGTGTTTTGTGTTTTATCCATTCTCTGCACTTGTGTCCCCTGGAGGAAAACAAAATTACTCCAACTCCACCCTAGAACTTTAATGTCAACTCTTCACTGGGGAGCTACAGAAAAGGATATTGGTGAAAAGTATGTGGCTACTTGCCATGAACAGATAAGGATTGTCTGTAACTGAACAGATAAGGGTTGTCTGTAGCTACTTAAAACTGAATGACTGCCTAAAAATGCTTCACAATTTATTCTTTCAAACAAAATGATTTTCTCTACATTATTCTATGAGTACTACTTATCTTTTTATGTGAAAAAAAAATTATCATGGTCATGAAGAAACTAATCTAAACCACATCCTGCCTGAGTGATCATCTGCACTTTCATTTATAATCTTGAAATTTAGAAAATTTTCCTGAGCAAACAGACCTTCCTCAAATTCCCACTTTCACTATGATTTTCTCTATGGTCTATTCACCTTTTTAAAACCCATCAATAAGAAGCCTTTGCTCTTGCAATCTGCTCTGATTAAGGAGAGTTTAGAAGTTCTATGGGAAGTTTCAGAAAGGAGTTTCCAGAGGCTAATTATGGACCTCATGGAATCTAAACACTTCATTGAATAGGAAAGTTGGCATCTTGCCTTCTAATGGAAGTAAGATAAACATGGTCAGGTGGAAGGGAAGCTGCCCTCCAAGACCAAGTTCTAGCCTGAAGAGCCCTTTAGCTCCAGAACTCTGAGAACGTCTTAAAAGGAAGACTCTCAAAGAAATAAATGTTCCCATCTGTGACGGCCTCATTCCTGGCTCTTCCTTGGAACCCCTGAACTTGCCACTGAAAACCCTGGGGAGTTATATCTTGAGCTATGGACAAACTGATTTCAGGGGCTTTCCTTGTTACCACAGTGATATTTGGGCAACAACAAGCAATTTACCAAAGGACATGCCCCTTTTTCCTGTTATCTTCACCCCTCTGTTTTCCCAAACTGAACTGCTCTGTGGGAACTGACAGACATCCCCTCAGATCACTCTCTGAGCTCCCTCTAGCAATGTCCGACTTGAGCTCACAAACCCACTCCTTCTGTCTGTGCTTCTGACCTGATAAGATCTTATTATAGCTCCTATGCATTGATTTCCTACTGAGGTCCAGGCCCTGTGCTTGGAGACTCACATACATAGATTCAATTAATCCTCATATACCATTGGGGTAGGTTCCAACATGATTACTATTTAACACAGGAGGAATCTGAGAATTTAAAAGTTTAAGAGACCTATCAGAGATTGCACAGCAAGGAAGTGACAGAGATGGTCTGTTGATAATGAATGTTTTTCCCCATTATCTCTTCTCTTTGAGCTTCCTTAAACATCTATTTCATCAGTTCTTGGAAAACACCAATGGACATGCAATGTCACAGCAGTTGTGTGACTACGAGCAACTCCTTCTTTCTCTCTGAATCTGTTTCCCCTTCTGTAAAATAATATGATGGGGTTAAGCTTTGTCTATGCCTCAGTGTCCTGGGATTCCAAGGATGCACATGATGGTTGTCAAAGCTGAAACACCCCAATTTGAAAACTCTCACATATTTGATCTCACTAAGCCGATGGAGAAGTTACCAGCTGGCAATGCTATATGGCTCAGAAAGAGAAGAAATTGGAAACATTTCAATCTAGAGGTCAAGAGAAATAAGACAGATGTAGAGTTTGGTCACTAAACATTTTTCTGATTTTTAGTAAGATAAAAAAGATCATTAGGTCCTCCAATAATTATGGTATAAATAAGAATTGGAGAGATTCTAGTTCACATTCTGACTCTGTCAGTAGGTTATTGTATGGTCTTGGACGAGTCACCAAAATTCTTGGGAATCTGTTTTCCCATATGTAAAGTAGAGACACTAATGATCATGGTTCCCTCCTATGATTGTTGAAAGGAACAAATTCGCCCCACAGGTGTGATCAGTCTCTGACTAGCCCATCACAGCCTATGCATGCAAAAGTTCACAACTAAATATCCAATATGCTCCCTTCCTTTCAGCCATAGCGAGTTGACCTCTTATGGACACAACTCTAGACAATAAAAATAGTCAGAAAAGGATGGGAGGTGATTGGCTTTCTTCCCCCAACTGCCTGACCATTAATGGAATTGAGCAAGAACAGAATTTCTCAACCCTTGCACTTGCTCTTCTGAGCCAGCAAGACCAAGGAAACGATGCCCATTGAAAACACTAATTTTGTTTCTTAGCCAGTGACTTTAAATACGTATTTGATCTTGAGCTTCTCCATTTTTAGACTGAACGTTGTTTGAAAGGTCCATTTACATTTACTATTTTCTCCTCTCTTGAAGCAGATTTGTCTTTGGATAACCTTGAATAAGAATGGCAAACAAAGACGTATTCAAAAGCTCTGTTAAACTTTCCAAAGCAATGGCCCCTGGTGGGACAGTAGCTTTGACTTTTATTTGAATCCATGTCTCTAGGCACAGAGGCAACATGCACCCAGAAATGTGCTTTCCCAGCATGCCTTGCTCCAGGGTCATACCCTCTTGGGTATTAGTTATTCTTAGCTCTTAAGATCAAGACTAAAGTTACATAAAAGCTAAAAATGGATGATTTGTCACCCAGCAAGCACCAATATAATGTAACCACAAGGAAAGACACGCTAAGCCCAGCCTGTCTTTCTCTCAGAGATAATTTTCTCTAATGTCTCACAAGTTACCATTTTTGTTCTCTGACAAATCCTTCCTGACCCAGAGAGCTAAGCCCAGCCCTTCATTTCTCCTTTACAAGCCCAGTGGCTCTTTCTGCCCAGTAAAATGTAGCTTCTTTGTTCTTTATGAAGAATTGTGCTTCCTGACTTGGGCAGGTACTGTGACTCTGAGTGGATCAGGATTGGCATCATCCACCTGCTGCCACCCTCGCCCCCAGCCAGCATATTTGCTGTTCTTATTTCTAGGTCCCCAGACCCATCCTAGCTGACTTCTGGAGCAACAGCAAAGTCAAGTCTGGTTTCCTGAGGACTGATCTTCTGGAAAAGATGAAACTGTGTCCTGATCCATCTTTTCTTTTTTTTTTCTTTTTTTTTTTTTTTTTGAGACAGAGTCTCGCTCTGTCGCCCAGGCTGGAGTGCAGTGGCGCAATCTCAGCTCGCTGCAAGCTCCACCTCCAGGGTTTACACCATTCTCCTGCCTCAGCCTCCCAAGTAGCTGGGACTACAGGCGCCGGCCACCTCGCCCGGCTAGTTTTTTTGTATTTTTTAATAGAGAACAGGGTTTCACCCTGTTAGCCAGGATGGTCTCGATCTCCTGACCTCATGATCCGCCCGTCTCAGCCTCCCAAAGTGCTGGGATTACAGGCTTGAGCCACCGCACCCAGCCGATCCATCTTTTCAAAGATGCTCTCAGTTTGCCCAGTTGTTGGTCCTCACCAAGGGAACAACAGCCTATGTATAGGCTCCAACTATGAGTATTTTTATCTTCTGCGTTACTTAATAATATAGACACAAATAATAAAAATACTAACAAGGGCACTTAATGTAAAATAAAATACTTTAAACACTAATAATAAATTTACACAACTACTAATAATAGCTCTCGTATGCATACTATTAATAACACTAACAAAACTGGCAAGAATATTATATCTACCATATACTGAAAACTTACTCTGTGTCAAACACTCCAACATGCATTTTTCTTCACTACCTCTAGGTTGCTGTGAGTGGATCAAGTAATCTTCAGTTTGTACATAAATAAATTAAGGTTCCAAAAGGTTAAATAACTTGCCTACATCATACAGCTAATAAAGGCCAGGGTCAAGATAAACACTCAGGCCTGACTGGGCAAGTCATGCCTTTAATTACTGTCTTCCTCTTCTCATCCAGGTGGTCAGGTAAATCATCCATGTGAAAAAGGTGAAATTTAGTCCTCTGTCTTTATGAAAGAATTAGCATAAAGAAAGATTTGTGTTACATCTGTAGCCACCAGTTCTACTGGATTTGACTATCTACCTCCATCTTCACTAATACACAGCTGAATTATTTCCCTGTGAACAGTCCTGGCTAAATGCACCAATATCTAGACACTGTTTGAACCAAATAAATGATGTAGCATCATTATACAGATTAGAAAAATGCAAGCACTTGGGCTGCATGATTTTTAAATCTCGTCCTTGTCTATTAAGCTAGGAGTCTATGAACAGAAAGAAGGACAGAAAGAAGGAAGGAAAAAAAAGAAAAGAAGAAAGGAAGGGAGAGAGGGAGAGAGAGAAGGAAGGCAGGAAAGAGAGGGGAGTATAGAGAAGGATTTACTTGTAATAGTAGTGAACATTTATTAAATCTTTCAAAAGTGCAAACCCCGCAGTAAGAGCTCTATGTATGTAATCTCATTTAATCCCTCCAGTAACCTTGATGTAAACGAGAAAAGATGATCCCTTGTGAGGTTAAGAAATTTCTCTAGGTCAGATGACTAGTAAGTGGTAGAGATAGGATTCAGATCCAGAGTTGTTTGCCCAGAGAATCTGCACATTACCATAATGCTATAATGTCTTGTAGGTGCCAAGCAATGTGGTACACACTTCACATTGCACTGTGTGCAATGCTGCAGTACTTAATATATCATGGGGCTTCCTTTCCTTCCTCAGCCATTCATTCAGTCACTCACTCTGACTCTTTAGCATGATACATAAGGCCCTGTTTGATATGTTCTTTGCCTAGATCTCCAGCCTTGGTTCCTACCCACCCAATGCTTCCATTTAGTTGTCCAGTCAAGCTGGACTTCTCACAGATTTCTCACCTTTGGTTCACTGTCATAGGCTCTCTCTTCCTGGAGCACCCCTCCCTGCCCATTCACGCAGCTCATTCCTTCTATACTTTCAAGATTCGGCCTGTGAATTGCTTCATCCAGAAATCTTTGCTGGGTTACTCCCCAGCTTGTCATAGATGCCTCCTGTGTTAATTTCCTCCACATCCTGAGTTTCTCTCCACCGTGGAAGTCAGTGCACTATACACTGTGCATAAGGTTGGCTATGTCTATCTCTCTGCCTCCAGACTTTGAAGTCCTTGAAAGCAGAGACTATATTACATACACTATTGAATGCCTACTACTCAGCATAGTGCCTGATACCTAGCAGAATTCTAAGGATATTTCCAACATCAATGAGTGAGTGCATGACTTGCTGGCTGGATGGCTGAATGGCGTGGGCAAAGGAACAAAATTGGAAAATTGCTGCAATGAGTTGTTGCAGATGATAAAGCTTAGACAATGTACTAAGCTTGTACATAACCCTTGAAAGCCCTAAAAACTACAGAGAGGAAAACACAATACCAATCGAGACAAATTAGGAAACAAGAGAAGCACATACAAGCTCATCAAGTTCAACCCTCTTAAATTACAAATAAGGAAACCCAGGCACAGAGAAGGCGAGTAGCCAGACAATGATTTATAGCTAAGTGGAGAATAGGACCAGGTCTTTTGGTTCCCAGCCCACTGTTCTCTATCTTTTCTTCATCTTGAGATGCACGGAATGGGATGCTGCCCACATAAAATATTTGTTCTAATGAGGAAACGGGTTGAAATGGATTTCTTTTAATGAGAGGAAGTGTGTGGAGTGCCAAATCCAGCAAAGTCCAGCCAATAAAAGGCAATAATGAGAGCTGCAGTTAAAGTTAGACTGGGTAATAGGAAGTGCATCTAATTCCCTAGGGAAGAAGTAAGATGCAGAAACACCACCACCACCAAAAATATGATACAACATCAGGAGATGCCCAGGACTCTGGGTTACCTCCCTGATTATTTGAATGATCTTTCTGATGATTCTTGGTTGTAACACATGTCTATAATTTCAGATGTAGATACAGATAAGATCATGGAAGGCCTTGCACTCCTTCCTGTGGCCTGCAAGGCCTTTCATAATCTGATCCTTGGGAGGCCAGGGCGGGCAGGTCCCTTGAGCCCAGGAGTTCAAGACCAACCTGGGCAATATGGTGAAACCCTGTCTCTACAAAAAAAAAAAAAAAAAAAAAAATTAGCTGGGCATGGTGGTCCATAAGGAGATGCATGAAATTAACAAAGAACATTTGATACTAGAAAGCTCAGTGAGTTGGGTTTGAAAACAGTTAACTGATGTACATGTCTGATAACACTGAGATCACTCTATAATCCGGACCCAGGTCTCTAGGCTCCTATCTAAGGAACTTTACATTCAAAGTATTTATCATGAGGAGAATCACTTGAACCCGGGAGGTGGAGGGCACAGTGAGCGGAGATCGCAGCATTGCACTCCAGCCTGGGTGACAGAGCAAGACCCAAACGAAGTATTTATTCATGATTTCACTGCGTTAGCCCCCAAATATTATACATTTGCCACAAATCACACAAAATTATTTCATTAAACTACAAATAACATATAAGTCACCTTACTCTTAAAGGTCCTTCATCCATTGCTCATAGAATGGAATTTGCACTCCTTCCTGTGGCCTGCAAGGCCTTTCATGATCTGATCCTTCCTATCTTCCTATTCCTTTTCTTTTTCTCTCTCACTAGGCCTTAGCAACACTGGCCTGATTTCCTGTTTTCCTTTAAAAAAAAAAGCATCAAATTCTTTCTTGCCTCTGGGTCTTTTTACTTGCTTTTCTCTCTACCTAGACTATTATTGTACCTAACTATTCATAAGGCTGGTTCTTTTTCACTTTTCACGTCTAAGATCAAATACTGTGTCCCCAAAGAGGGCATCCGTGACTATCCTTGCTGAAGTAGCTCCCTGCAGTCCACCCCTAATGAGTTACTCTGTTTAGTTCCTTCATAATATCCTTTATTATCCAAATTCACTGTGTCTTTCTAATCATTTGTTCATTGACTGCCTCCTCTAAGCTAAGGTAAGATCCTGGAGGACATGGATATTGCCAGTCCTATTCACCGCCAAATCGCCTAGTGCCCAGAACAGTACCTGTTGCTTGAAAGTTATCTAAAATATGTGGCTCATGGATAAATTAGCAAATTCATATAACAGAGGTTTATGGATTGTCTCCTAGATGCAAAATATTATGATGAGTACTCGGCAAACAGGTGAATTAATCACAGCATCTACTAGGAAGGATTTTATAGGCTTGTAGAGAAGATAATTCTGGCAATTGGTAGTAAACAAATATAACTCCAGAGCAATGTAGACATGACTGGAGTCGTAAGAGAGAGGTAGATAAAATGATGTGGGGGATTGTATAGGAGGGATTACCTCCCAATAGAGTTAGAGCCTGGGAGAATAGAGCCTTTGTGAAAAATAGAATTTTCACAAAGACAGAAGGAAGAAGGTCAGATTCCCTGCTAGGCTGAAAGCTTTAGGAAGATAAGGATAATGATTATGTTGCTCATTGTTTTATCCCCAAAGTCAAGAAGGGTACCTGGAACATAAGAAGGATTTGATGAATGCATGTCAAGTAAATAAACAAATACATAAATGAGCTTATTGTAATAGAGAGACCTTTTTAAGATATATTAAAATATGCTTGTGTTTGCTTAATGGGAAAAACAGTCCCTTGTTCTTATCATATGCCATTTGTAATAAAAGTCTCACTTCTATTAAAGCGAAGAAACACCCTCTTCCTCTATTTACACCCACTCAAATTCCAGGATTCTTGCTTTGGCAATAAATTAGCATTGAGGAAGAAGTTAATCCTCATCTGTCCATATTCTATCATCAAAGAATTGGAAGTTAACAATCCTGGGAGAGAAAGGACCTTTCTATGGTCAAATATGATTGTGGCTGTAAAGAGAAATGAAGATGCCCACACAAGAGGAGAAGCCATGAAGACTAAGAAAAGGCTTCACAATTTCTGTTCCATGTGCTTAATCTTTTAAGAGCTTTGTTGAGGCTTAATTTCCATACCATAAGATTCATTCATCTCAAGTGCAAAAAGAAAAATCAATGATCTTTAGTAAATTTGTGGAGTTGTGGAACCATTATTATAATCCAATTTTAAAGCCAGGTGTAGTGGCTCATGTGTATAATCCCATCACTTTGGGAGGCCAAGGTGGGCAGGTTGCTTGAGCCCAGGAGTTGGAGACCAGCCTGGGCAATATGCTGAAACCCCATCTCTACAAAAAATTAGCTGGGCATGGTAATGCATACCTGTAGTCCCAGCCCTCAGGAGGCTGAGGTGGGAGAATCATCTGAGCCCAGGAGATCAAGGCTGCAATGACTTGTGATCATGCCCCTGCACTCTAGCTGGGGCAACAGAGTGAGATCCTGTCTCAGAATAATAATAATAGCCAAATTTTAACACTTTCCCATCACTCCCGGAATATCCTTCACGGCCCTTGCAGTCACTCCGCATTCCCACTCCCAGCTTCAGGCAAAAACTAATCTGCTTTTTATCTCTGACCATTTACCTTCTCTAGACATTTCATGTAAATGGAATTGTACAAGTACACATCTTTAAATTTATATCAAAATGCTGTACCTCTTTGCTATTTGCAGGAAGAATCTAAGCAGGGTTAAATCATCTGCTCTGAAGTCATATTCCTCTTTTTGCATGTCTGACTTACCCTCCTTGTGCCTAACTTCTTCATCCATAAAATGGGATTCAGAATATTCCCACATATGACTAAGATATTTGGCATAATGCTGGTAAACAGTACATTCTCATTAAATCATAACTGTTAGCATTATTGTTGTTATTATCCCATCACAGTTCAGCAAGGCCAGGTTAGGAAAATAAGAAAAGGAACTCCATGAAAATCTACACGGATGGCATATTAAAAGGAGAGAAGTATTTCCATTCAGATCCTAGCAGAAGGAAGCTTGTATTCATTCCAGGGCTTTCTGTTCCCATTTCTTCTTTGGGGATAGGATATGGATAGATGTGAGTAGCCTTTTAATTCACTACTGATTTACTTCCAAAGAAATGATTCTGGAATCTGACTAGGTGTGAGTAGAAGGAGAGGGTGTTTTTCTGTTTTGATAGAAATGAAAAGAGATCTTTAATATGAGATCCAAGTGACAAGGACAGGGGACTGGTATTCCCATTAAGCAGACATAGCAGTGTTTTTCATGTCTGACTGTGGCATAACCATTAACAGGAAGGTTTTAAAAACATATTTCTATGTTGAAACTCTAGTGGAAATAAAGTTTTTTTTGTTTTTGTTTTTGTTTTCTTGAGGAAAATGATTTCTTTCTCCTTTCAAGCTAGAGAGAAAATATGTAGTCCCTGATTTGGAGTCAGGAGATCAAGACTCTGGTGCTGGCTCTATCCCTGGAGCTGCTGACTCTGAATAAATCAGTTTCCCTATCTGGGCCACAGTTTAATATAGCTGTTAAAAAATAGAGATTTGATCCTTCTCCAAGGTAAGAGTGGTTCTAAGCCTATGGAGTTCTTAAGATAAAGGCAGGACTAGTGGAGAAGAGCACAGAGCCACTGACTTTCCTACAATATTATGTCGCATTTCATGGATCACAGGCTTGTGTTTGGCGAAACTTACCTCCTTATAAATCATAGAACATTTATAGCTTCTTTACTTTAAAGCAGGAGTTAGCAAACTAATTCCTGTCAACATACCTTTTAAATTTAATTTTATTTGGTAAATAAGGTTTGATTGGAATACAGCCTTGCCCATTTTCGTATTGTACTATATTGTCTACAGTAAAGCCTAAAATGTTTACTATTTGGTCTAGTACGGAAAACAGTTTGTTGACCTCTGGTTTAATCTTTCGATTGATTTCAGAAACCACTCAAAAACAAAGTAAAAATAGTTCCAATATATATTAATAGTTGAACATTTTAGAAAGCCATGAGTCCTGGCTAATGTGAGGTGACTAAGGTCACAGAGCTGGTAAAAAAAAGAGTAAGGAAAAAGGGCTAGTAAAGGAGAAGGAGGAGGATCACGATGATTGCACTCACAGAGTGCTTAAGGAAGCAAGATGATAATCTAAATATTTTATGCTAATATGTTTAATCCTCACAACTGTCATCTTATTATCTCAACTTCATAAATCGGGACAATAAGGCCTGGGAGTTTAAGAAACTTGACTAAGGTCATCAAAGCTAATAAGTCATGGCTTGGGAGATAGAACAGTTACGGGATCTCTGGGGTGTCCATTTTTCTGGCTGGAAAAGCTGGAAAGCTCTGTGGCTGTGATGCCCTTGCCCAAGTTCTTATCCTACATCTAGGAAGAATGAGGTACACAGACAAGTGAAAGGTGAAGAAAAAGAGTTTTATTTAGTGTTAGAACAGCTCAGAGGAGTGGGTAGCTCCTCTCTTTAGGCAGGTCGTCAGCTCTCAGCAAAGAGGAGGCTCTGAAGAGGGTGGTTCCTCTCCACAGGCAAGTCATTGGAATATCTTTGCAGGTCTCTCATCCCATTTTCACCAGCTATCAGCAGAGAGGATGCGCCTCTCTGCAGCTGGTCATCTCCTCATCTCTCAGTCCTCGGCTCTCTTCCTCCTCTGGCAGTTCCCTACCCTGCGCTGACAGAGCCCAGGCCTTTTATGGACCCCAGAGGGGAGGAAGTGCGTGCTGATTGGTCCATGGGCAGCCATGGGCGGGCCTGGAAGAGGCACCACGAGTCCCCACTCCTGTAGGAGAAACTGGCAGCCCAGCCCCCAACCTTCAGGCCCTCTCTGGCCTGAGGGTGGGGCCTTACTGGGGACCCCATCCCCTTCCGCCCGGGACTCTGTCTGCCTCCTACCGCCATTCATGGCCCCGAGTCTTGACTCTAACCCGGCTCCAAGATTGTATCAAGTGCCAAGAGCAGAAAGAGGTTAGCCAGTGGGAGCAGTCACCCCTGAGCCTGCTGGGATGAGGGTGGAGGGGGGGGGTCCTTCAAGGGGCGTGCGAAGGTGCACGCTGCAGAGACACCTGGGTCCTGTGCCTGGGAGGGTGGCCGCAGCTGCGCCCAGGATCTCCCACCACCCCACCACACCCCCGCCTCCAAATGAAAAGGAGCAGGGCTCCCGCTTGTTCCCAGTTCCTGCCTGCTTCTTGGAGCCAGAGGCCCAGGTCTGCAGCCGCATATGCCACGGCTGCAGCTGTACCTGAGAGGGCAGATCTTGCCTATTCCCAGCTCCCCTAAAAGCACAGGGAGGCTCGGATCCACAGCTGCAGTTTGGGCAACGGAGCTCTGCCCGGGTAGGCCTGAGTCTGCAGCTGTGGTTTGGGCAGCTGCAGAGGCACAGGGAGCTCACATCCCAACTCAGAAGGGGCGGGGCTCCCATTTGCTCCATGGAGTGTGCAGCCCCAGCTGCACTTCCCTGCTGCAACTGACATGACAGCAGCCAATGCCATCCATCTCCCCTCTGAAGAGGTACACCTAATTGCTGTTAGGATGAAGACGATGACTGCTCTTAACTGCTTCATGCTGACAAGGGGCATTGTTCTGGGAAACCTACAGTCAAATCTCTCAGTGGGTCCTATCTAAAGGTCTCCAGTACAAGGGAGCCACCATCCAGGGCTCCATCTGTGTGACCATTTGGAGTTTGATGGCCCATCCCTTTTGTTTCTTCTGAGCTGTAGTCAGAGATCACTGGTTGGTTCACCCTATAATTGTTAAAAGCTACAAATAGCTCAAAGAAACCCTTCCTTGATTCCGAAAAACAGGACATAAGGATCAGCAATGTTCTAAGCAAAAAGCAAAAAGTCAAAAAAGATTGGTCTTCCAATAGTTCAGTTTACCTATTCAACTCCTGTTCACAATCTTCAAAGTTATAAGAAACCTGCACTTGAGGGTTATAATCCATTCTTTGAAGAGGATCAAAATAAGACAACAATTGTCTATGAATGTTAAAATGACCTAGGGCAGTTACAGTCAAAAATATAATTGACAAAGAAATTTGGTCACCTCTGTGATTTACAATAACCTAACACAATGACCCTAATTATGATTAATAACACAAATTCAGACATCAGAACTCTAGAAATCCCGTACTATTTTGGAACTCATATTAACATTTTTCACTAAAATATAACCCGAAGATCAAACACCACTTTATTTCAATAATCCTATATAACGAAACATATCAAATAATCCTGTTTACCTCTACTTTGGACACTCCAGGGTCCCTCTGCAGCTTCCAAAAGTTGAGAGATAGGAAAGGCAATTTTAAAGCTGTAAACGCTCAAACACTTAATAGAATTTCAGATTACCGTAAGTCATCCGTTTAGCCACAATGATGACTCAAATTTATTTTAAAAAGCAAAACTGTTTACTCATTAAGATAGAAGACCTAGTTTTCCAAATAATCTGTCTCTTGGCCTTCCCTTCTTTTGTTGATGTTTGCAAACAAAAATATTTCATTATACAAAAGTCTTGTTCAAGAGAAAGCCAAATTTCACCCCAATTTTTAAAAAATACAACCTTACAGACCAATCCTCAAGAAACCCTTGCTGTATATTTACCCTAATGTTCAATTTATGGAAAAACCAAATACCTTTTGAATTTAGTCAATATATTTACATGCTTTTATTTTACAAAACGTTTACAAACCTTCCATAACTTGTTTGAACCTTTAGTTTTATCTTATCTCATTTAAAACAATCTTTGAACCCTCTGAACTAGGCAAAAATTTACATTCCCATGCTTTTTCATATTCTTTTACTAAAGACACATTTTACTTTCCTTACATCTTACAAGTAAATCTGTTTTCAGGAGTCTCCATTAGATGTTATAATAGACAAATATAATCCAGACAAAAATGTATGCTAACAATTCTGAAGGATTCCTTTACTTAATTTATGAGTACCTTTTTACTTATAAGCCATTTTGGTTGACACAGCATACATCAGTAAATGCATCTAGACATGTATACACACACACAAACTAAGATCTAATAGCTTGGTACCCTAGCCATGAGACAGCAACATGTGCTCACTGGTTTTACTTTGTGTGCCCCAATAGATAATCCACTGAAGGCTGTAAACCAAAATTTCAGGCAAAACAGTTTCCATATCAATTTGATTTAAAGGTCAAATCTCCCCAGGCTTCGAAGAACACTGGGGCCAAACAGCACCAAAGGAAAATATCACACATTAATGAGGACCCCTACTTAGAACAGCAGCACAAAAGCCTGGATACACGCAATGCCATTCCACTTTCCCATTCAGCAATAAACTCCAGATTCCAGGTAATACTGGCCAAAGACTGTTGCAACTGTGAGAATGAATTCAAAGGAGGGGTTAGCACTAGACCTCAGAATCTTTGGGCTTCCCCTTTGGAGAGGGGGAGGTCTGGAGGATCTTCTGAGGCATCCCTCTCTGAGATCCAGTCTTACTCTAACCTTAGGTGGGCACCAGGGCCACTTTATGTTTTCCCTCCAGAGGTAATGGCTTACTATGAACTTTAAGGCCATGCTTTCCAATGCTTTCCATTCCACTAGAGTGATAGCCATGAACTAAAAGGAATTACAGCTTTATTTTTCTTTCAAAATATTTAATCTAAGAACTTATTGTCTTTAAGTCAATCAGTTAGAGCTCTTTTATATAAACATGACACACATGACACATATATACCTACACAGACAAACAGACGGAGATCCAGTAGTTGTAAGATTTTCATGTGCCAATCTCCTAGTTGCATTGTTGGCCCTGGGGTGGAGCCCTTCAAGAACCAGGGCCAGGAAAACATGGCAGTTTCAAAGATTTTGAGATCCGTTTTTGTCTTCCGGCTATGGAAGACAAAAGGGATCCATCAGCTCCTAATCCCTGGGGCTCCATGAGGAAAACAGAGATCTTTCCCAAAACGAGCCAGTGGCACCTCCTCCATTTCCCCAAGGAACCCCAGGCCATCAAAAGTTACCTTGGGGCCTCTCATGTGCACATCAAGAGTGGAAAGACAAAAATGGAGAAAAATAATTCAGGCAACTAAAAAGAAAAAAACCTTTTTTCAGAAAAGCAAGATCCACAAAGAGAGAAGACATAAAGGTCTTGTAAATATACATATAGCTTTGATACCAATGAACATCTACTTTAAGCTAACTTTTAACCATAGTGTTCCTTTTTTAAGTTATTTTAAATCTATTACCTGGTCTTAGCCATGCCAAAATGGCCAACTGAATCATGGAGTAGAGAATACAGTGATTTATATCATTCCTGCCACCAGTTTGCACAGAAAGAGAGAAGCCACAGTCTGAATGGCAAGAACCTTTCCCCTTTTGCCAGCATGTCAGGCTTCTGGGTTCCCTTCCCCTGAGCCATGAGCTCTAGAGTCCTGTCCAGTGATTTAGGATGCACTTGAGGAGTGTAGGTTGAAAATGATTGGTTGGTTACCCATCTGGGAAGAGGGGAAAAAGGCATCCCTTTGTTCCTTTCATCATCCCAGCGAACACCCAGGGTATGTGACAAAGAGAAGAAAAGGCTCTTTTCCTTCTTCTGACCTTATATCCCTGAGTCCTGGTGACTTGTGCCGGTGACAACTATGGGTACAAGTGCAACCTTCACCCATGAAGTGAGAAGCATAGCTGACAGGAATATTCACACTTACCTGAGTGGAGCCTAGGCCTCCCACTCTTGGTAATCTGTGAGTCCCTTAGACCTTATCTATACCATGGATGTGAGCATAACCTCCATCTGTGAAGTGGGAGGGCCTAATCGGCAAGAATTAGTCATGCTCACTTGCACTGTGACCCTCAACTCCCACTGTCATCTGTCTCAGGTCTAGTGTTCCATTACAGGGCTTCAAACCAAAGTTTGGGATAAAAGATGCCTCAGGAGGGTATATGAACCCTTTAAATTAGTTCCAGATGGCCTTTGTCACATTGCATCTAGCACCTGGCAGAGCCCACTCCTCTGTTGCCTCCCTATCACAAGCAGGTGAAGCTGTGGGGCCAGGTCCTCCTCAAACAAGGGAGATAAAGGCAATCCCAGGAATAGGAGTCCCAGGAATTGGGGTCCTTGCCTAAAAAGGTGACAACTAAGAGTTTTGGCTTTTCATGAGCTCCTCACAGTCATGCTAAGAGAGGGGGGGCCTAGGTTGGAGAGAACTGAAATGCCCACTTGAGTCCAGGAAGAGATCCACTCTCTTTCCCTTGATACCCATAATCACCCAAGGCTCCTGGATGATAATGGCAGTCTGAATCACCAAAGCCAGGGAAAAGAACCCTGGGACCCATAAGCCTTGCTGTACCATTTGAAAGACCAGCCCTGGACCTGGTGACCTGTGTTTCAGGAACAGCCTGCCCTCTGATGGTTTACATTTGCAGCAGTCAGAAAGTGCATCTTAGGAACTCTGGGGTTTCTGAGACTGTATACTGGCTATTAGACCTTCTCCCTTTTTATTCTGTCTCCTTTCCCTCTCTCGGACCTCCTGATCTCTATTATAAAAGACCAAGGTGGCCACTGTCAGAAGGTCCTCTAAAGTACTACCTGGTCCTATGTCCTGTTTCTGCAGCTTCCTCCTGATATGAGAGGCTGCCTGAGTAACAAACTCATCCCCTAGGACCAGCTATCCCTCTACTGAATGAGGGGAGAGAAGGGTGTGTTTTGCCAAGACCCCTCTTAGCCTTTCCAGGAAGGCAGTGGGACTCCAATCGAATCCCTGGTCGATTCACAGGACTCCAATCGAATCACAGGTAGCCCAGTGAGATTGCGAGGTCTAATCTCAATCCCTTGCAAAGCACTCTAATATACACACATTAAAGTGTTACCTCTTCAACTCTCCCATTTCATCACTGGGGTCCCATTTAGAGTACTCCAATGGTACTACTGCTATTCTTCCAACTGGATAAGGCTCCTCCCCTTCCCTGGTGCTATACAAGATATAAAGCTCATCCCCAAAATTATTTGCCAGTTGCTGAGAATGGCTTGCTTTTCAGCATCGGTCAGGGTTTGATTCAAAAGTAACATGATATCCTTCCAGGAGAGTTCACATACTAATACTTGGGTTAAGTTCTGGAAGTCCTCTATATACCTCTCAGGGTCATCTGATAATTTGCCAAGATCCCTGATATGGTTTGGCTATGTCCCCATTCAAATCTCAACTTAAATTGTAACTCCCAGAATTCCCACGTGTTGTGGGAAGGACACAGGGGGAGGTAATTGAATCATGGGGGCCGGTCTTTCCCATGTTATTCTCATGATAGTGAATACATCTCACAAAGTCTGATGAGTTTATCATGGGTTTCCACTTTTGCTTCTTTCTCATTTTTCTCTTGCAGTCACCATGTAAGAAGTGCCTTTTGCCTCCCTCCATGATTCTGAGGCCTCCCCAAACATGTGGAACTGTAAGTCCAATTAAACCTCTTTTTCTTCCCAGTCTTGGGTATGTCTTTATCAGCAGCATGAAAACTGGCTAATACAGTAAGTTGGTATCAGTAGACGGGAGCACTGCTGAAAAGATACCCAAAAATGTGGAAGCAGCTTTGGAACTGGGTAATAGTCAGAGGTTGGAACAATTTTGAAGGCTCACAGAAGACAGAAAAATGTATGGAAGTTTGGAACCTCCTAGAGATTTGTTGAATGGCTTTGACAAAAATTCTGATAGTGATATGAACAATAAGGTCTAGGCTGAGGCTCTCAGATGCAGATGAGGAACTTGTTGGGAACTGGGGCAAAGGTCTCTTGTTATGTTTCAGCAAAGAGACTGGCAGCATTTTGCCCCTGTCCTAGAGATCTGTGGAACTTTGAACTTGAGAGAGATGATTTAGGGTATCTGGCAGAAAAGAAATGTCTAGGCAGAAAAGCATTCAAGAGGTGAGTTGGGTACTGTAGAAAGTATTCTCTTAAAATGGAAACAGAGCATAAAAGTTCAGAGAAATTGCAGCCTGATGATGCAGCAGAAAAGGAAAACCCATTTTTTGAGAAGAAATTCAAGCAAGCTTTAGAAATTTACATAAGTAGCAAGAAGCCTAATGTTAATCCCCAAGACCATGGGGAAAATGTCTCCTGGCCATGTCAGAGACCTTCACGGCAGCCCCTCCCAACACAGGCCCAGAGGTCCAGGAGGAAAGAGTGATTTCTTGGGTTGGGCCCAGGGTCTGTGTGCTGTGTGCAGCCTAGGGATTTGGTGCCCTGTGTCCCAGCCACTCTAGCCATGGCTGAAAGGGGTCAATGTACAGCTCAGGCTGTGGCTTCAGAAGGTGTAAGCCTCAAGTCTTGGTAGCTTCCACATGGTGTTGAGCCTGCCAGTGCACAGAAGTCAAGAAGTGAGGTCTGGGAACCTCTGCTTAGATTTCGGAAGATGTATGGAAACACCTGGATGCCCAGGCAGAAGTTTGCTGCAGTGGCAGGACTGTCATGGAGAACTTCTGCTAGGGCAGTGCAGAAGGGAAATGTGGGATCAGAACCCCCACACAGAAAATCAACTGATTCTCCTGCCTCAGCCTCCAGAGTAGCTGAGATTACAGGCTCCCACCACCATTTGCAGCTAATTTTTGTACTTTTAGTAGAGACAGGGTTTCACCATGTTGGCCAGGCTGATCTCAAACTCCTGACTTCAGGCAATCCAGCTGGCTTGGCCTCCCAAAGTGCTGGGGTTACAAGTGTGAGCCACTGCACCCAGCTGAGGCCAGCGCTTTTATGGACCTTAGAGAGGGAAAGTACATGTGAATGGGTCCATGGGCAGTCATGGGTGGGCCAAAAGAGGCACTATGAGTCCCCACTCTGGTTGGAGAAACTGGCAGCCCAGCCCCCAGCCTTTGGGCCCTCCCTAGCCTGAGAATGGGACCTTACTGGGGACCCCACCTGCTTCCGCCCAGGACCCTGTCTGCCTCCTGCTGCCTTTCATGGCCCCTGGGCTTGGCTCCAACCCTGCTCCGAGATTGGAGGTACCAGGAGCGGAGAGAGGCCAGGCAGTGGGAGCAGATACCCCTGAGCTTGCAGGGATGGAAGGGGAATCCTTCCTGGGGCACCCAAGGGTGCAGGCTGCAGAGACACTCCGACCCTGCACTTGGGAGGGTAGCTGGATCCACATTTGCAGTTTGAGTGGCCTGCATCCTAGAGCAGGAAGGCCTGAGTCTGCAGCTGCAGTTTGGGCAGCTGCAGTGGCGTGGGAAGCTCCCATCCCAACTCAGAAGGGGGCAGGGCTCCCACTTGCTCCTGCTGCAGCAGGCATGATGGCAGCAGGCACTGCCATCAGAACTATACAGGTGGGTAAAATTCCTCTGTTATAATCATGAGACAACAATCCAGAGAATGAAGGAGGCTTGCACAAAATTCCTTATGACAAAGGAATAGGAAAACCAACTTCCTTACTCCATGACCAGTATTCCTGCCACTGAAGCAGGCTATCTGCTAACTTATGGTAGATTTATGTGCCTATATGTAACCTATTTTACTGACTACTTCTAGGTTGTTAGATTTAAGAAACAAAAAGCACATCTTCTGATTCTTTTCCTAGAACCCTAGCATATAGAAAGTACACAACAAATGCCTAATAATGATAGCAAACATTTAGTGATAGAATATGATGCCACAGTTAATTATTTTAGCACTTCATGTGAACTATACTCTGTACTTAAAACAGTCCTATATGTTAGGCACTTTCATTATCTGTATTATATGCAAATGTTTAAAATGAGGAAATGAAGACTCAGAAGCTCAGTAATGTTCTCACGGTCTCAAGTGAACTTGGGCAACTGACCATGCTCTAAGACCTGGTCACACAGTGTGGTCCACAGACCAACAGCCAGAACAGCTGGTTAGAAATGCAGATTCTCAGGCCTGATGAAGCATGATCTGCATTTTAACAAGATCTTCAGGTGATTTGTGGGTGGACTGAAGTTTGAGAATCTCTTCTCTAAGTCAGCACACTGTTCTCTCTGTTGATCACATTAAAAAAAAAAAAAAAAGGAGTAGGTGATCAATTGCCTTCTGGTCAATGCAAGAAGTAAACTGGTCAGATGAAAATTGTGTTCTAAAGAAAAGGATTGAAGTGTCCATTCCTATAAATTATACCTGTTTCAAAAATGAATGCCCATTTTTTCTCCTAGATTTTATACTGATTTCAGTGCCCCTACAGGCTCCTAAAACTATCTCACTAAAAATGTCTAAGATCTATATCTATACTCTGAGCAGCATGATAAATACAGAAGCAAATGCTTCTGGACTGAGTAACAGAGCTATAACTCGGCCTGGGCTTTGCTTATGACGCATCTAAAGTGTGTTTTTAGGCAAGAGACAGAGAGGAAATTGCCATCTGCTTGGTAACTTGTGAGTTACTATTTCCCGAAAATCTAAGCTTTTTCCAATTCCATTAACATGAATAAAAAATACAAACTTAAGGCAATAGTTACTGTTGCCCCTGGAAAATGCCCAACTTTCTTGACATCTTCAGAGACAGCAGAGACTACCAGGACTCGTTCAAGGGGCTAGAATTATTTTGTGGTTGGTTACTATTTTTTCATATTTTTAATATAAATTATCATCAAATAATCAAAATTAGGGTTTTGGCCTAAGTCATCTCTTTTTCTTGGTCCATGGAAATGTCTCCCACTGAGTCAGGGAGATGAGAATCTGAGTAAGCATCTTACCTATACTTTCATTAGAAGGTGGCAAAGACAAATCATCTCCTTCTTTTGTAACTATATCCTTTTGGGGCTTTGACTGATTGCAACTCCTCCTACATCAGTTTTCTCAATGGTCAGATAAAGATGGTAGCATCTAGCATTATTGGATCTTGATGAAGATAATTCTCCTTTATTATGCTAACCTATTCATAGAGCCACTAACCTAATGGTTTCCCAACAATGATGAGGATAGTAAAACTCTGTGAGCTAATCAATCTTCAGATCCATTTCTCAAACAGTCTGATTCAGTAGGTCAAGGATAAGGTGCAAAAGTCAGCATTTTAAAGAAGTTTTCCAAATGATTTTAAACCAGATGCTCTAGACACCATAATCTGATATCTCTTTCCAATTCTTCTTGGCCACTTTCCATGTAGTAAAAATTTTAACTCTATAAGACAAATATAAGTCCCCAAAACAAGTTAAGCCTAAATTTGAGATGATACTTAAGCACTTGTGGGCAAATTCCATGATATGTTCTTATGGGTCTGAACCTCAAAAATATACTTAGAATGGGGAAAAAAAAAAAAAAACCCTCAAAGAGGCAGGACCAACCAAGACTTGAAAAACTTTGGATTGGTGTGAGCATGAGTTAAATGTATCCGTTTGAGTCTCAGGTCTTAACCCAGCTCGCAGTTGAGGGACCACTACTCTGAGCAGACCACTACTCTGCTGCAACACTGTGCAGGGAACCCCAGAGCTTCACACACCCTACTTCTGTCAGAGGTTCTGCTCAGTGTATCCAACTATTATTAAAATAGCAGCAGATTCTACTCATGTTTTTTTAAACTTGACTTGTCATTGTCAACAACTGGATTTAAATTCCTTTTTACTTTCAGTGGTAGCTGTTCTACTCCTATGATCCCTCAGAGCTGACAGTGGTGCTAACTTCTCCAAGACTGCCTGCATAATCACACCCTGCTTGTTTTGCACTGGGCTCGTGTAACATTCATTTATTTACTCCGTAAAAGCAGATCTCAGGTCAGGGGAATATCTTACCATTCACTATCATAACTGAGCTGCTTTCAGATTTCTCCTTGTCTTTCTCTCCCACATCTAAAGTTCCTTCTCTACTAATGAGAAAGAAATTGTGTTGAAAAACAATGTCTGCTGTATGTATATATCAAGATTCAAAATAAAAAGTGCATACTAACTACTAGGTTTCAGACCCTGTGGTAATTGCAGTAATATGAAAATTCAATTTTTATTTTATTAATAATACTAATAAAAGCTGTCACTCAATAATAGTGTCAATAAACTATATTAAACAATTTTTAGATTATATAATTTTTTTCACATTATGTGACATTATGTGATTAAATTTTATAACAATCTGGGTGAATCATATGTTAGTATTCCTACTAAGAATTTTAAATTAAGAGGTAACTGATACGGTTTGCTTTGTGTCCCCACCCAAATCTTATCTTGAATTATAATCCCCATAATCCCCACATGTCAAGGGATAAACCAGGTAGAAGTAATTGGATCTTGGGGGCGGTTTCCCCCATGCTGTTCTCATAATAGTGAGTGAGCTCTCACAAGATCTGATGGTTTTATACATGTTTGGTAGTTCCTCCTGCATTCATTCTCCCTTCTGCCACCTCTTGAAGACGGTGCCTTGCTTCCCCTTTGCCTTCCTCCATGACTGTAAGTTTCCTGAGACCTCGGCAGCCATGCTGTACTATGAGTCAATTAAACCTCTTTCCTTTCTAAATTACCTAGTTTCAAGCAGTTCTTTATATCAGTGTGAGAACAGACTAATACAGTAACTGCCATAGACTAATTGACCCAGTCAAGGTTTAAATCCAGGTCCATCAGAGACCAAAGTTGAGTGTTTTGTCACCACCATCTTTCCTCTCCCAGAGGAGGATAATGTGACAGCAGAACCTGATGGGGAGGTTAAATGCCAGTTGAGATTGGCAGCAGAGTGGGCTGCTAATTCCCTGGATGGATTATGACAATGTCCTTACCTCCCAGCTATTTTGGTTGACCTTGAAACCCCTCACATTTCTAACAACACATGAAACTTTGAGTTAACTCTAGGGTCACGCTGGTGGAAAGGCATAATAGTTTCTGGTATTATGTGGCCCTTCAGAAAAGGATAAAGTTCTTCTATAATAAATGAGACCATATATTTTCCAAACTGAGAAAAATTTGAGAATCAGAGGGATTATCATTAATATTTACACCTAGACGTTAGGCAAAAGCCATGACTGTGCTGGGCAAACTAAGAAGCATGATTATTATATGCTTATATAATATATAGCATATATAGTTTTTATATGCTTATCTCTCCAAATTCACAGCCACTAGCTGAATGTGTTCAAGAATATGAAACACAAGTGTTGTTAGAGAAAAGACAAAATGAAGGTGGGGAAAGGGGCCTCTTGAGTGCACCAAAGTTAGCATTACTACCAGACCAATATGAAAGGGGTGTGGAGAAAAAGCTATGCAGTGAAAGGAGACACATATAAAGAAAGACAAGAAAAAAATTTCCAACTTTCCCATAGTACATTAAGTTTGACCTTGTACCATCGATCTAATCAGTATGGTGACACATGATAAGAGCAAGATTTTTCAAGTTCCTCGTAATTCTATCCCTAGGCATTGCAACTATTACTAGGACAACTGTGGTCTACCTTTCTCTTTAAACAAAGAGGCTGAGGACAAATGTGTCAGCCACAGGCAGGTCATAGCTTATATCAGAAATATAAGGTGACAGCTAACCATATTCCAAACAGTCCCTCAAGCCATAAGGCCACAGAGAACATGGCTTCCACTGGATTCTAAAGCTGACTTGCCATGAGTTTGATCATTAATTGTGGTTTCCGAATTGCTACTCCGGTCTTTTTTATTCAAGGTGACAGCTCCCTTTTTTGAAAAATGTGAATTCTTAGCAGCAAAGATACACAGATGCTCTCTGCATCTTTTCTCTCCTCTCAGCCATCCTTTGGAGAATGAAGTACACATATTAGGAGAATAAAGTAGGTCTGATCTTGTATTAGGAACTGAGAATTCGATTATGAATTAGACATGGTTTTTGCTTTGGGGGAAATTCATCCTTATTTGATGAAACAAATACACTTATAGGAAATTCAATATATCATTGTCATGTTGCCAAAATTTATTTTATGCCAGGCATTACACAAATATCTTGGTTAACCTCACAATCAACCTAATAAGGTAGGTTTTATTGCCCCAATTTATAGATCACATGTTGTGAGTCACAGAGCCAAGATCTCAACAAAAGTCTGTCTCATTCTGCACTCATTCTACTGTTCAGTCTCCAATGGCTTCCCATTTTACTCACGGGAGAAGCCAAAGTCCTCACTGTGACCTAAATGACCCTATTATTGTTTGCCATATTTATGGGATTTCCCCCAGTCTGAACACATGATAGAACTGTACTTCCTGACTCCATATTTTAGGTCAATCCAACTAATCAATTCATTCCAATGAACGATGTGTGGAAATAACGTGCATTAATTTCAGGCTGAGCATTGCTTCCCCAAGGGGTGACCCAGCAGAAATCTCTTTTTATTTTTTCCACTATAATAGCACAGATATTTGTTGCTCTATAGTCAGAGTCCTAGAGTGAGGAAGACAGTGAGGATGTGGGAGCAGAGGTCCCTTCTTGCTCACGATGAAAATTAGGCGAGTGGAAGAAGTGACTGAGATTTCAGTTTGTTAATTATTGCATGTTGGCTGCCTAACCTCTCTTGATTGATACAGCTGCTTTATTTTTTTTTTTCTTTAACATATCACCATACATCTTACTGTGTAGTTTACTTATTTATCATGGTATTTTCTGTCACCCACATGAGAATATTAGCTTCATGAAGGCAAGGAGTAAGTTTAGCCAATTTTCTTCACTACTATATTCCCCGTGGCAAGAACAGTGCATGGTTTGTTGTAGGAAATCAGTAAGTCCTTGTTGAATAAATAGAATCAAGCTACCTCATTACATCTATGAGTGATAACACAAAGTTATGTTCGGGGAGCTATTAAAACACACAAAAAGAGTGATTCAAAATGAAGCTGGACTTGTGTCTTTCCCTCGTGTGACCCCAGTGTTTAGTGAGTGTCTGCATTGTGGAAACTCTATATATGATTGTTGAGCTGTTACAATGAAGAGCCGCTACTGTGGTTTTCATAACTAAATAACTCACCAGGCAAACTTGCATTAATAATTACTCCACTCTCCTAGTGGTGAGACCTTCGTTTATCACCCTGGAGGTCTTAGTCATGGCTTAGTCATGCCCAGTGACTCATCTCCATTCAGCTTTTTGCTTAGTGATGTTCCTCTCCTCCATTTTCTATATCCATTTTTCTCCTTTCTGTTTTATTTTATTTCTTTTCTCTTTTCCTTTTAGAGATGGGGTCTCACCATATTGCCCAGGCTTGTCTCAAACTCCTAGGCTCAAGCAATCCTCCCACCTAGGCCTCCCAAAGTCCTGGGATTACAGGAGCGATCCATCACACCTGGCCCTCCTTTCTCTTAATTCACATCCCACTCAGGTGTGTCTTGAATAGTTAGCCTCAAATGACTCTTACCTCCTTTCAGGACAAAGCAGCTCTTTTTGTTCCCTGTCACTAGAGGCATTTGTTCCAAATTGCAGCCCTAGGAAACTGCTGCAGGCAGACAGGTAGTATATCTGTTGAAGGATCCTAAAGGAGATATACCTTCTCTTCAAAGTATCTTTGCACACTGGAAATAACGCTGACTTCCGCTTAGCTCTGAATGAACATTCTTCTGAAGAATGTCTGTCTGGTTGTCCAGCTGACATCTAAAGGATAACATTCCAAATCTGAACTTTCTCCTCCTGAAATCTTTTCCTTTTTGGTGTTGACACCACTTTCAGGCACCCAAGCTCTCTTTGTAACCCAACTTGCAACCTTCACCTAAAGCAATAAAATCAAATGTCATCATGCTGTTGTCACCCCTCGTATCAGGGTTCTCCAGGGACAGAACCTACACACACACACACACACACACACACACACACACACACACACACAGTGTACGTGTATATATATCTTTAAGGAATTTTCTCACATGATTGTAGGGACTGGTAAGTCTAAAATTTGTATGGCAGGTCAGTAGGCTGGAAATTCAAAATCTACAGAGCAGAGCAGGTCAGCAGACTGAAAACTCAGGTAGGATTTCCACGTTACTCTTGAGGTAGAATTTATTCTCTGAAAAACTTCAGTTTTACTTTTCAGGCCTTCAACTGATTGAATGAGACACATTGTCAAGAAACATATCCTTTATCGTAAGTCGACT
This sequence comes from Macaca mulatta, assembly GCF_049350105.2. Lineage (NCBI taxonomy): Eukaryota > Metazoa > Chordata > Mammalia > Primates > Cercopithecidae > Macaca > Macaca mulatta. The sequence goes on from NC_133420.1 coordinate 42,911,686, forward strand.
GATTGTAAATGTTCATCGTGTCTAAAAAATACTTTCAGAGCAACATCTAAACTACTGTTTTACCAAACAACTGGGCACTATAGTTTAGCTAAATTGATATACGAAATTAACCATCACATCCTGCTGTGGACTGAGTGTTTGTCTTCCCCCCAAATTCATATGTTGAAATTCTCATCCCCAATGTGATGGTATTAAGAGGTGAGACCTATGGGAGGTAATTAGGTCATGAGGGTAGAATCCCTTTGAATGAGGTTAGTGCCTTTAAAAAAGAAAAAAGAGAGCTAAGAGAGCTTGCTTTTCCTCTCTCTGTTCTCCACTATGTGAGCACACAGAGAGAGAAGATGGCCATCTGTGAACCAGGAATCAGGTTTTTGCCAGATGCAAACCTGCAAGGATCTTCATCTTAGACTTCCAGCCTCCAGAACTATAATAAATAAGTGTGTGTTCTTTAAGCCACCCATCTATGGTACTTTGTTATAGAAGTCCAAACTAACTAAGACACTCCTATATATCCTTTACTCTATAGCAGACATTTTTAATCAATCACTACCTTTTCCCAGATAAGTTCAGATGAAGTTTCATAATTTCTTTCATGACAACACTGCTGCCAGCCATTATTAATTGGTCAAATCTGGGATGTGGGTTGGAATTCATCTCTGGCTTGTAGTTCTAAAAGTAAGTCTAATCATTTGTCTTTCTTGCTTAATGGTTCTTCGTTGCCTAAGATTCCATGTCACAAGATATTAGTCTTACAAGATATTCTGCCAAAAAGGGATTCTGTGATCAGAAAGGTTTATTATAATTGATACATCATGCCTCCCTCTAAAAATTGAACTCCTGCAGGAACCAAAGCAATTAAAATTTGATAAGGCAGTTTTTCCAAAATCTACTTGACTACTCAAATCATTCTTCGTATTTTACTCACTAACATTCTGAAAAATGCATTTTGGAAAATGTTTATCACTAAAGGCCTTTCCAGATCTGGTACCAACTATCTTTCCAAACAAATCTCTTTTATTTCTTGTTTGTTTTTACTCTGTTTGAGACAGAGTCTCGGTGTATCACCAAGGCTAGAATGCAGTGGCACAATCAGGGCTCACTGCAACCTCTGCCTCCCGCATGCAAGTAATTCTCCTGCCTCAACCTCCTGAGTAGCTGGGATTACAGGCACACATCACCAAGCCCAGCTAATTTTTGTATTTTTAGTAGAGATGGGTTTTTTGCCATGTTGGCCAGGCTGACCTTGAACTCCTGACCTAAGGTGATCCACCAGCCTCAGCCTCCCAAAGTGCCGGGATTACAGGTGTGAGCCACCATGCCCAGCCCCAAACCAATCTCTTTTGAATCAAAGTGTTCCATGAATACCCCCTACACTACCTTCATCCTGCATGTGATCTTGAATTAAATGATTCTGCAACACCTATGTCAATATTCCTTGTGGCAGAAACAATGCTATGTGCTCAATTAAGCTCTATTCCCTCCCTGGGTTTACAGGAAGAAGACATTTCCCATCCTCCTTTCAGTTATGTTGGGGCCATATGACTTGTCTGTCCATTGAGATGTAAATGAAATGAAGTAAACCACTTCTAGGCCTAGCACCTCTACTTTCCAATTGATCCTCCTCTCTCTCTCTCTCTCTCGCTCTCTGTCTGTCTTCTCTAACCAAGTGGCTGGAAACACAGGACTCTCAGAGGGTAGAGCCATGTTACACAAGAAGCCTATCTCCTCAGTGACATCAAAGATGAGAGCACTGCCTCACCCCAACAAAGAGTGAAGAAGAAATTCTTGTTGTGTTAAACCACTGATATTTTGGGGCTGTCACAGGAGCTAGTGTTAATCATCCTGACTATTGCAATCTTCCATAAAGCCTTATGGAAAAATACTTATAAATATAGTCTTCACATTCAAAGTTTTGGATAAGACTTATACCTTAGCTAGAATAGATTTCTCCTTTTTCAATTTTCCATCATAATTTAACCCCCTCATAACACTTACCACTTTCTATCTTTCATTAGAATGTTTGATGTTGCTGTTGTATCTCTCTTTCTAGACTTAGAGTTTCTTGAGAGCAAGATGTATACCTATTTCATCTCTGCATCCCTTCACCTCACTTTGGAGAGTAAATTGTACATTATAAGTGTTCATCACTATTGAATACAAGATGCCATCAAGATTATTTATATTCTAATAGTAAATTTCATCATAGTAAGAAAAAGCTGTAAGTCTTAAAAAGACTTAGGATCTATAGCAATGGAATGCTCTGTTGCCAGCTTTGACATACTGACCAAATTGCATCTCACTCACCCCTGTATGATTCTTTGGTACCTCTTGATGTAGAAAGCCAAACTGAAAAGTAGAAAATGCACAGATTTTGGAATTAGAGAGCACTTGGCTGAGTCCCAATTCTTTCACTTGTTCCTCTTTGATTTGGGAAAAATGCTTTTACACTTCTAAGCCTCAGTTTCCTTATCTTAAAATCAGAGATCAATCCCCACCTCACGGGACCGCCATGTGGATTAAATAAAACCTTGAATTTAAAGTGCCCAATAGAGGGACTGGCACATGAGCAAGTGCTCAGCAAATGGCAGCTCCCTCCACCGTGGCTTGGAAAAGCTGTTGCTGCTGACATGTCAGCAGGGGCCATCCTGGCCAGGGAAGCTCGCCAAAGCCCTAAAGGAAATTGGATGGCTTTTAAAGCAGAGTTGATTAAATATGATTTTGCAGCTCCTGCTGAGAGATGAGCTGCAAGGGAACAGCTGTGTTGTTTTATTGGGGAATCAAGGATTGAATGTCATATGAAATCCTTTTTAAAAGAATCTAAAACTAGTTATTGATGCTACTGAGCAGTTTGTTTAGTAAATGAAGTCTTCTCTCAAAGAGTCATGGCTAAATGGTGAGGTCAGGACAAAAAGTAAATAATGGTTTTCTTTCTTCCTTGGTCCTAACAGATTAAAGCATACATATACCAGTGTGTCTGCCTGTGTCAGGCTGAGCCAACTCAACAATGGTGCAACTCCCTTGCTCAGTGGAAAAATTACCAATCAGAGCAAAGAGTCTCCTAATCTTTTACATAAACATGTTGGAAATGGGAGTCCCTGGTTGGCAATTTGAAATGGGCAAGTAATGATATATTCCTGTAACAACCATTATTCTTCATTTGCGAGTGGTGATGGAGAATGGAAGGTTTATGAAGTGGAGACATAACTGTTGTAGATTTGTTTTCTCTGTATAAGTGTCAGGGAAATGTGGCAGAAACTGTATTAAAGAGACCTGAGTTCAAGTCCTGGCTTGTCCACTGTGTCAGGAGGTGAATCCCTTTCCCTCTCTGAGTCTTGGTTTCCCTGCATAACAGAAAATTGCACTGGGCAACCAACCAGTAAGCCCTTCCTGCATTTCCACTAAGCTTAACATCTTAAGATTAATTTTTTTTTTACATTCCTTGGGCTTGTGGGAAGAAATAAAATAGCTATATATGAGGTGGGATTGGGAGACTTAGTTTAAGAAGGAGCATTTAGTCTGAAAAGAAAATAATGAGAGCATTTGGTTCAGTTCTCCATTAAAAGATAATTGTCAAATTTGAAGTAACCAAATGGAACAAAGAGATGATATTTTTATTGAACTTTTCTGTTCTCATCAAAGTTATTATTCATAATTTCCTATATAAGCATAGAACATAGCAGGAAAGACTCTCAAACAAACCTCACCAATCCTGCCTCCTCCAATAACAAAAGCCGGCGTTTATTTTGCCCTTGCTATGTGCAAGCATTATGCTAAGTGATTTTTAAATGTTATTTTATTTTTCCTCATCAACAGCTATAAGGAAGTAGAGGTTACTATTCTCATTTCATCAATTTAAAGACAGGAAATCAGTTGCCCAAGGTCATAAAATTGGGGATAGCATTGGGAAGCAATGACAGCTCCTTCCGTTTTTCTTACAGAATAATTGTTCTGTTCTGTTCTCCTTCTAGTGTCCTTCATTTACTCCTTCAGCAAATGTTTACCAAAGGTTTGCAACATATTAAATGCTGGAGATTGGTTCTGTGGCAAGACAAGAAAGGTTCCTATCCTCAGAAAGCTTGTGTTCTAGCTGGGAAAAGGCATAAAATAAGCACGATCGCACACAGGAATATGAGAAAAATGCCAGCTAATAGTGAATAATGTGCAGATGATAATCTTAGAGTAAATGTAAAAAGGGAGCAGGTGACTGTTTTATATTGAGTGCTTTGAGAAGGCATCTATCTCTGAAGGTGTGACATTTAAGCTGAGACCTTGGGAAAAAATGTCTGACCTCTTTGAGCTGCAAGTCTCCCATCTGTAATATGGGAAACATTAAGATGTACCCAGACAACAGGATTTTAGAAAAGAACAAATGAGACTGTAAAAGTAAAGAACTCAGTGTCCACTGAAAATCTTGCAAGTGCAAAGATTTAACAAACAAGTGTTCCATTCCTCTATGATGATATTACACTTCATTCAGGATTTCTCAACACATGCTTCAGTCAGGATCATAATAATAATAGCTTAAGCTTACTGAGCTCTTTTTTACTATATGCCAAGCAGTATTCTCAATATTTTGCACGTATTAAATGATTTCATTTTCTCAACACCCCCATGAAGCAAATACTACTGTGAGCCCCATGTTAGAAATGGGGAAACCAAGGCTCATGGAGAGTAAGTAAGCTGGCCAACTTTATGTAGACAATAAGTAGTGAACTCTGAATCCTGAGGCCACATCCTCAACTATCAGACTTTGCTGTTTCACATATAATTGTCTTTGAATCTATATCTCCAAAACCCTCTCTTGTCCTAGCAGGAGTGTAAAAATGCTTACAAATCCCATATCACCCTTGCATTATTCAGTTTTGCACCAGACATTGTGACCTCAGCCAGGAATGTAACCTGTCTGGAGACCAATACACAGTGCTGCATTTTCTCCAAATGATTTAAGATCTTCCTCGCACTCAGTGGGCCCTGAGAACGTATTTGATGATAAGAACCACAAGATAATAAGAGCAGACTTTCCAAAGTAATGAGTTGTTCAGCACCATAAGTATTAAAAGTTTCTAGGTCCAGCGGTTTTTCATCAGGGGTGCTATATGATTGACATTGCATATTACCTAAAGTATCGGCTCAGGATCTCTGCAATGCTAATAGACTACCTTCTCATAGAGGTATAAAATAAGGATCTCTCTTGCCTTTCTGTGCGCATAGATGAGGTAGAACGCCACCCGTAAAATAACACTGTAGTGCTGCTCTTCCTCCTCTTCCCAAGGATACCATCCACATGTGTCTGTCACTTTCAAACTAGAAATTGCCGCTCCTCTGATTTAAAGCAAAAAAGTTTTCAGTCAGAATGAATTTGTGATCTCTGGAAGGAGGTGGCTTATCAATGACAAATTCCAAAGCTACCACCTCCTACAATGGGTATTTCCCTACAGAAATAAACAAGGGACAAAAGATTTGCTGAGATAGTGAAAGGAAGTAAGAGTGAGGGCAAGGTCCAGATTGGAACCTAAAGAGAGAAGTTGGAAGATAGAGAAACAAATAACAGAATATTTTCCATTTTTCCTGAGGCCACCCTCAGACTTCTAAAAATATCTCCAAACCATAGGAAATGTTTTCGGATATAAATCATAATCCAGAAACAAAAAGTGGAGTCAGGAAAAATAAAAAGAAAACTCCTTATAGGCATTCCTGCTCATTCTCAAAGAAGGAGCCTTGTACTCACAGTCCAAGAAGAAGTGGGGGGGGGGGGAACTACCACTATTATATTTTCCACACATCTAGGAAAGTAACCAGTTTATAGACTCAGACATGTGGTTCATAACCAGATTTTTATTTTATTTTATCTCTGTCGATTCACAAAAGTCAGTCTGTGTGAGGCCATCAAACTGAAAAATCAAGGGTTGAAAGTAAATTCTGAAAGCCCAAGAAGGAAAGAGGCTGATTCAGCAGCCTGGAGACGGGACAGAAAGTCTCCTTTTCCCTGAAATAAGGGCCAGACCGGACGTGGTCCTTCTAGGGCTGGCACCTAGAGGAGTCGTTGATGATTAGGCCTGCAGAGTCTCAGAGCAGGGTTCCAGTATTGAAAGTTCCAATTCTACACTGAGAATGGTATGCGACAGAAATGCAGGGTTCTGAGTTTCTGTTGTCTCCAATCTGTTGGAAGTTCTGCATGAGGATTATTTCCTGAGGGGCTGATTTATCAAGTCAGTGGCAGGACAACCTGATCAAAACTTATGGCTGACACCCTAAAGATAGCATCACATAGCAGCAAAAATAAGCAAAACAGACTTGAGTATTAATTCCGCCTCTACTTTGGCCCAGTTGTTTCCACTTTCTGAGCCACTTAACTCATCTGTAAATGTAGAATGGCAATCCAAACTTATTCTTGTGGAGACTGAATGAGGTAATGTAAATAACATTTAAGGTTCGATACAGTGAATTTTCAATACATTTTGTTATTAGCATTGTTTTTATACAATATTATACAAAACTATACTTACTATTGAGAGAGATTTATCTTGCAAATAACTGCCCGATACTCTTTTGTATTTTAAAATCTGAATTTCAGAGAGTCTGTCTGAATGGATTAACTTAATTATAAAATATCATCAGCCAGGCGTGGTGGCTCACGCCTGTAATCCCAGCACTTTGGGAGACCGAGGCGGGAAGATCATGAGGTCAGGAGATCGAGACCATCCTGGCTAACATTGTGAAACCCTGTCTCTACTAAAAATACAAAAAAAAATTAGCTGGGCATAGTGGCGGGTGCCTGTAGTTCCAGCTACTCTGGAGGCTGAGGCAGGAGAATGGCGTGAACCGGGGAGACAGAGCTTTCAGTGAGCGGAGATAGCATCACTGCACTCCAGCCTGGGTAAAAGAGTGAGACTCCGTATATATAATATACGGATATATATATATATATATATCTCTGCATATAGAGTCGGGCCTGTGGTAGGTGCTCAAGGACTTATCTGCATGAGGTAAGTGAGTGAATATCATTAAGTCCCAAATAAACATTTAAATATATAAATATATAAATATTTATATATATATATATATATATATATATATATATATATATATATATATATATATATAAAAAATCAATCGGTGGTTGCCAGGGGGCAGATGTCTGCTTATAGCCCATTCGGATGTACATATTAGGTTGGTGCAAAGAAACTGCAGTTTTTGCCATTACTTTTACTGACAAAGGCTGCAGTTACTTTTGCACCAACCTATAGAATAGCCTACAGAAGCTTCCATGAATCAAAACTGTGGACCTGACAGTTTTGAACAGAGAAGGCCTTAGATTAACTTTGTGCCTCTCCTCGACTGAACCAATCACATGTATATAAAACATCTTAAGAGAAACCCCAGGCATGGCAAGACCCTCTACATACCTTGGCAGCTAATCAGCAACCCCAAATCAAGGGTAAAATAAATATTCCCATTGGAGTGGTCTTGATGAGATCAGTTTTATGAAGTCACATCAAAGCCCATTTTATGCTGGCCTTTTATTTTCATAGGAGAAAAGTGAATGCTGAGAGTGATTTGGAGAAATCATACAATCTCTTCTTTTTTTTTTTTTTTTGAGACAGAGTCTTGCTGTGTTGCCAGACTGGAGTGCAGTGGCATGATCTCGGCTCACTGCAACATCTGCCTCCCGGGTCCAAGAGATTCTCCTGCCTCAGCCTCTAGAGTAGTTTGGACTACAGGTACACGCCAACACACTAATTTTTATATTTTTAGTAGAGACGGGGATTCACCAAGTTGGTCAGGCTGGTCTCGAACTCCTGACCGCATGGTCTGCCCACTTTGGCCTCCCAAAGTGCTGGGATTACAGAGATGAGCCACCGCACCCGGCATGGCACAATCTCTTCTTTAGTTACTCAAGAATTTAGCTTCAAGGGCTTCGTTTCCAGCTTCGAGGCCTTCTGCATCCCTTGTACAGATTTTCCTGGCCTTGTATGGAAATAGTGTTCATTTCCTCTCCCTTGTAGTCCCATTGTTCTCAGTATCTGCACTGTTTATTTGGGACTTAATGATATTCACTCACTTACCTCATGCAGATAAGTCCTTGAGCACCTACCACAGGCCCGACTCTATATGCAGAGATGAATAAAACACTGTCCCTACCTTTAAGTATCTCACGGTCTAGATCAGTGTTGTCCAAATGAAATAAAATGAGCCCCTTACATAAATTTAAATTTTCACATAGATGCATTTTAAAAAATAAAGAGAAAAAATAAAATTAATTTTAATAACATTTTCATTTAGCCCAATGTATATTTTAATTTCAATAGGTAATCACTATAAAACTACTGATGAGACACTCTACATGGTTTCATAACAAGACTTTGAAATGTTGTGTGTGAATTTTATACTTCCAGCATATCTCATTTTGGACTAGCCATATTTCAAGAGCTCAACAGCCACATGCTATCAATGGCTACCACATTAAAGTCTCCAAGTCTAGATGGAAAATAAACAAGCAAACCTATAAACACAGTTAATAGGTAGGTATGCAGGGTTTTAATGGAGAAAAAAATTGCTCCCTAACCTAGTATCGTGTGCATGTACATGTATATGTGTTAATATCTGCTTTTAGGTACTTGACTGTATGGTAGAGTGAGTTAAGAGAGGGAAGTTTATCATAAAAGAGTCATCAATGTTTTGTTGTTGTTTTTAATAGCATCTTTATTAAGATATATTTCATATGCCATAAAATTCACCCTTCTCAAAGATTTCAATAATTAAGCTACATCATAAAGGGTGATTTTATTACTTGGACTACTAGAGTAGAACATTCCAGACTGAAGAAATAGTATTTTCAAAAGTTTAGCTATGTGAATAAGTATAACATGTAACAGATAATTAAGTCATTTTTTGTATGGTGGTAAAAAGGGGCCTTAAAGAACATTAAGAGATGAGGCTAGGGGAGGTACAGTGTATCTTTTAAGGATCCCCCACCCCTAGGCCACAGACTGATAGTGGTCTGTGTGGAACTGGGCCATAAAACAAGAGGTGAGCAGTGGGCAAGAGAGTGAAGCTTCATTTGTATTTATAGCCACTCCTTGCTGCATTACAGCCTGAGCATTAGATTCTCATAGAAGCACGAATGCTATTGTGGACTGTGTAAGTGAGGGATCTAGGTAGTGTGCTCCATATGAGAACCTCTCACTGTCTCCTATCACCTCCCTATGGGGCCATCTAGTTGCAGGAAAACAAGCTCAGGGCTCCCACTGATTTTTACCTTGGGGAGAGTTGTATAATTATTTCATTATGTATTAATTATATATTAATGAAAAATGTAATAATAGAAATAAAGTGCACGAGAAGTGTGATGCACTTGAATCATTCTGAAACCATCCTGCCCCCCTCAGTCCATGGAAAAATTGTCTTCTACAAACGTGGTCCCTGGTGCCAAAAAGGTTGGGGACCACTGTTTTAAGGCATTTGAACTTGATCATTAAAGCAATGAAAACCCATTGAAGTTGTTTGATTGCAAAAGTAGTAAGAGATCAGGATCATTGCAGTGGGAACTGAAGGAGTCAAGGTTAGAGGCAGGAGGGCTTATCTACTGACAGCTTGATTTATTTTGAGGAAGGGATTGATATTTGGTCTGTCTGAAATTTTAACATATGGTAGGCTTTCTGTTGTATCAAATAGCATAGGGACTCCCCAAGGGCAGGGACTGTTTGTTATGGTTTTTCTGTTCAATATTCTTGGTCACTAGAATCCCTTTAGATGTTTTTCAGCTGCAATCTGTACTGTGACTGGAATGAGAAAGCCTTAATTTATACCATCTTCTGATGATACAAGACAAGCAAGTTTGTAATTTAATAAACGCAGTCAAACCTGACCTTTGCAATGAACAACAAACATCTTGTAGCCTGAAATTTAGTCCCAAAAACTTTCCAGAGACGCTGGATAATATGATACCTTGATTCTTCTGCACATAAAATCCTGGGCATACAATTTCAAATGTGTGTCTTGAGTCTTCCCATAAAAGATAATCATGGAGTTCTTCCTTCTAAGATATTAAGATAATTAGAATGATGTCTCACAAAAAAACATGGCTTGTCAAGCTGGACCCAATATGTCAGGAGATAGCTTCTTAAAAGGATGAATTACATGGAAAGTAACTTGGGGCCAGCCAGATGGAAGTTGTCACCTGATGCTTTTACCATTGTGAAAGAAATGAAGAAATGTAGTGAGCAGATTATGAAAAACTTAAACCAGAGTCAAACTCGAGCCCTAATCTCTGATAAATGACAATACATCATGTCCCTTGGATACTAAGCCATGTAAACAAATAATAATGCAAATACGCTACTGCTCCCATGCATGCCTAATATGTTATGTGTGCACCTCTGACATTCTCTTGTCTCGCCTCATTTGTGATTTAGTGTTTAAAAACCATCAGAATTAGCTAAGTTGTTTGGGTAATCTCTTAAATAATTTGGTACTTGTCATGATTAGTTGAAATTTCTTTTGTTTATCTCTGTGTACTTAAGAGAGACAGTAAGCAAGAATGGGTTCTCACGCCGGCTTTGTGCTTACCAGTCTGGAGAATTTAGACAAGGCACTTTCTCTCCCGGAGCATCAGTTTCCCAATCTTAGAAATAAAACATTCACACTTTAATATTCCTCTAAGATCTGAGAATGACCTTCAGATATTTATGGACAGATCATGCAGTCATGCTAAGTGACCACTGACGAATCCAATAAATACAAAGTTGCAAATGTTGATTGAAGTCACATAACATTGCTTCAGACAATGCTTGGGACTTTTGAATGTGGACTCTTTTCCCCTAGAAAGAGATTTCAGTGTACACCTTGGTTTACTGTTTACCATCCATTTCCCTTTCTTAAGGATAATAGTTCCACAAATTTCCTTTGGAGAACTGACTTGCTACCATTCTTGGATACCCATTTCAGGTAGTTTTGACTGATCCCCAGCGATGTTCTTTTGATCTCTGCCTGTGAATAAGCATGTAGACCCGCTTATGTTATCATATTAGATAACATATTATATGGCTAGTATAGCAACCTTATATTCTAATATGATAAAAAAAAAGGACAAAAACAAAGAATAAAAAGACAAAATATTCTTTTGGTAATAATCTCGAGCCACTGATGTGAGCTGTACATAAAGTTCCTCCTACCTCTGAACTTTTGGATGCAATCACAAATAAATTCCCCTTCATTTTCTAAACAAGTTTGATTTATTTCTGTTATGTATAACTAAACAGTACAATGAGTTCAGTCATGAAGACTGCATCATACCTGAAAATTCTTCCCTGTTTTTCAAACTCCATGGCACCAAATATCTTTGTTAGGAAATCAGTTTCATGGACTGATTCCAAACATTTCAGCAAGTCTCTTCACCTTAAACAAAACTGTTTTTCTTTGTGTGTAAAAGGTGATACTTAACTAGATTTTAAAAACTTTATGCAATATCACAACGTATTTCCAGACAACTAAATCTTCCAGATAACTAAGTCAAATCAGTGTCTTAGACAAAACCATAGTTAGGTTGTTGGTAATTGTCTAACAATGTACACAAAATAAGATTATTTCTGATATGAGTATTAAGGGGCTAAATAAGATGGTTTAAAGTTGTTTCAAAACTCAACTTCCAACTTCCCTGAGTTCAGTTTATGACTACATGCAGCATTAGATCAGGGTTGCCAGAACCACTGACTTCATACATGACGCTGCGATATGTTATTTACTGTACGGCTTTTTTTTTTTTTTTTTTTTTTTTTTTTTTTTAGCAATATAGGAAAGCATTTCAATCCCAGACAGCCTGGCTTTGAGTCCCAACTCTACCACCTCTGGCCAGCATCTTCATGCAAATTCATACTTATTTCCACCGGGCTTCTGTTTTCTTCTTTGTAAAGTGAGAATAACAGAATTCACTATCTTATAGGGTCTTTGGCAGGATTAAATCCACGGTCACTATAAATCTCAGAACAGTGCATAACACAATATAAGCATTCAATAAATATAGCTACTCTTAGTGGTGTATTAGAAAACATCCAAATTTAGGATGGCTTCTAATCTTAAATGATGTTTTCTGAGTATCCCAGTAGAAGTATAGGCCCTGTCCTGAGAATTTTATATATAAAGGCATTATACATAAAGCTATTATACTTTCACAACAATTCCACGCAGGGATACCATAAATCACATCTTCCCGATAAAGAAACTTAGTCTCAAAAAGGTGAAAGTCGATAGGTGGTAGGAACAAAGGCAAGGTTGGAACGCCATTCTCTCTGGGGCTTAAATACACACATTCCATTCTGTTGCCTACCAATGCAAGATGACTTGTCCATCTCTGCATTTCTTTAGGCGGGGCATAGGCCTTCCTTATTTAGTCTGTTCCCTGGGATGAATCCTCTTCTATGTGTCTCCTTCTCCTGTTTTCCCCATATTCCCGTTTTGTTACATGCTATGGTGATTGCAACACAGAGGAAGATTGTTCCTCCTATGTCAAGCTCTCATATGAGGCACCAAGTAGAATTATTTGTTAACCTAGATTCTATGATCATATAACACGACTCAGATGCTAATTTAAATGAAGTAATGGCTCTTCATTTCCCTCAGAATACAGTTTATTGATCCATTTAATCTTTCAACAAAGATGTACCAATGTTCCAAGCACTGAGGTAGTTCAAATTCCTTAGACAAGATTTGCCTTTGGTTTGCTTTTCCACCCTCAACTCTCACTATGTCCAACTTTGTATACAAGACTTTGTGCAATCTTTACAGTTTTCTGTATGTGCTACGCTTTTGCTAATTCCTAGGCCTTTATATGTTGTTACTTCTGGCAGAAATACACCCTAATATCCCATTTCCACTTTGCCTGGCTTACTTTTACCCTGCCTTCAGACCTCAGTTCAGCAGACACATTTTTTTGACAGTCATCACTAAATGTAATCTGGCCCCAAAGAGGAGGCGGGAACCTTGCTTATGTGTCCCAGACATGTCCCTATGCCACCCTCCCATTTGCTATAATCTACTGAAATTTCTTGCCTCCTTATCTAACCCTCCACTGCAAGATAACAGTCATGATAGTAGAGATAATACTTTATTCCTGTCTAAATCCTGAGTACTTAGCAGAGTGCTTAGGGTACTGTGTGAGCTCAATAAATATTTTATTAATAAAAGAATCAGCTCTGTGGTCTCTGAACTGGTATGGGCAGGGTTGTAAGAAAGGCAGATGTTATTGGGAGTCGCCATGCATTTCCGATCACAGGGGCTGGAAGAAACTTAAAGATAACAAGTTTCAAGAGTTTCCAGTAATCAATTCACTTAAGCCAAATCCCTGACACTTGAGTGCCTGACGTGACAATGCCATAATTCTTTAGTCTTAAACTTCCTATGAAACTACGTGCTTAATCACTCAAGAAGAAGGCTTGGGTTAGAGAACAGTAGCCTGTCTCTCTGACTACATTCCAGACCCATGAAGAACGTGGAAACTTGTGGGGGGTGGATATCAGTCTTCAGAGATGTTTTGGAATAATGAGTAAAACTTTCCCAAATTCTCAAGAGCTGTGTAATAATATTTAAAGAGTTCTACTGGAAACAACACCTCTCAAACATAATTATCTTAGAAAAGTTACACATATAAAAACACATTCAGTTCTACTTACATTGCAAAATTCTGTTTTCTTCTGCCTTCAGTGAATTATTAACAAAATTTAAGTGAGCATCTACTATGTACCCAAGAACTAGCATTATTGAGCATTTACTCTGTGCTTAGCCCTAAGTGCTTTTCATAAATTATCTCATTTTTTCCTTACAGCAACTAATAGCATTTTCCTCACTGTATTAGTTCGTTCTCACACTGCTATAAAGGTACTACTGGAGACTGGGTAATTTATAAAGGAAAAAGGTTTAATTGAGTCACAGTTCCACATGGGGAGGTCTCAGGAAACTTACAATCATGGCAGAAGGAGAAGCAGCACATCTTTCATGGTGGTAGGGGAAAGAGATAGTGTGTGTAGGAGGAAACGTAAAACACTTATAAAACCACCAGATCTCATGAGAACTCACTCACCATCATGAGAACAGCATGGGGGAAACTGCCCCCACAATCCAATCACCTCCCTCCCTCAACACATGGGGATTACAATTCGAGATGAGATTTGGGTGAGGACACAAATCCAAACCATATCACTCACTTCACTGAAGAGATACTTGAGGCGAAAGGAGTTCAGTGCTTAGATCTGGGACTCAAACTCAGGCATTCTGACTTCAGAGCCTGACCTCCTAACCAGTTTGCCATATTTACTCATGTTCATGCATACATGTAATTTAACTCTCACAACTGCCCTACTGCATGGTTGCTTTTATTTACATTTTATAAATGAAAAAATACTCTCATTCATAAATTCAGCCAAAAATTTCTAAGAAGCCAGCACTGTGTGGGCAAGTACTATGTCCTTTCTTTTTTTCTCCCTGCTCTAACTCCAGCTCCCAGCACTGTATCTGCCACATGGCAAGCACTCCATATGCCTTCTTTGAATAGTTAGGAAGTACTTACTGCTTCATGGTCTTTGTTTTTATCCCATTCGATCCCACAGTAATACTCACTGGGACTAGGTAGTACCTCATCACTGGAGTGGGCAGCTTAAGATTTTATTTAAAAGAAAAATAGAGCAAATCAAAAAAAGCCTCATGAGAGCACTTAAAAGTGGACTGTTGGAAGTCAATGAAAAGAAAAAGTAGATATTACTTGTGTCTATATACACTGTATTACATGATTCTAGAACAAGTAGGTTTGGAGACATCTGGGAAACTGAATCTTGCCATTTTCCACTGGAAATAAAGAATACAGGTGCATACATTGTTTTACACATATAAAAATTATAACATTTTATTTTTATAAATAAAACATATTTATAACATAAAATAAAAATATTTATTTTTAAAAAATAAAAAAGGGAGATGCAGGCAAGGTAAAAGACACACACATGCACATACACAGAGAGAGAGAGAGAGAGATTGGGGTGCCATGGTTTCTATTTTCAAAATGCAAAACATGCTTCTTTCTGTACTCAAATCTCTAGTGAAGGCAAGATTATCATTGAAGGGATACGTCTGTCGGAAACATCTTCAATGAAATTCAAATCCGGAAGTTCAGCCACTCCATTCCTATAGGGACTTACAAAGTTCCACTATTTCAGAGAAAAGAACTTCCATGAAAAGGTGCAGTCCAATACTGTCGTTTCTAAGAAAAAAAAACTATCTTTGAAATAAGAGACTAAAGAGAAGTCTCAAATCAGAGTCTTCCCTTATATCATCAAACTAGCACCTTAGCCCTGACAAGGAAGGAAATCATTTTGTGCACAGGTAAATAATGGAATTGTTTTATCTATCCAGAAAGTAACTGGTGTGCTCCACTGGTGAACATAAAGTGCTGCTGACATAGAGACCCTAGGGAGGCATTCTTCAAATCCCAGCCAGTCTCTCCGGTTGGAGGAAGTGTTTCCAACCACCATGTTATCCCCCTCTGATAACACAGTCACAGTGATAAGAGATAAATCTTTGTTGGGATGCAGGGAGCAAAGAGAGTTCATATTCTTTGAAGGTAGCGATCATGTCAGATTCACCTTCCTTCTATCTCCTAGCAAGGGAATTTGAAAAACGAACTCGTATTAGGTCCGATTATATGTTGAACTCTGTCCTAGTTACTCTACATGTGACTTTTTTTTTTTTTTTTTTAACACTCATCACAAACCTACTAGAGAGAGATTATTTTACTCCATTTGACAGGACATTGAAACCCAGGAGGAAGCTCATTCTTGGCCACAGAGTAAATCAACGGTAGATCTCTAACCTGGACCAAGATCCAAGTGGCTTCAAAACCTATACCCTTCCCAACACACCTTACTTGCGCAAGGAGAACATAAAATGAGAAGTAAGAATCAGAATCTAGCATTAGAACTATAAATGCTAGTGAGAAGATCATAAGAACAGGAACTATAAACCTGGGTCTCACTTCTGGCCTGGCCACAAGCACTCTCCATCACACTGAGCCAGTGCTGAATTTCCCTGGGCCTCAGTTTCCTAATGTGAAAGATGAGGGAGTAAGGTTTGCATGAAGTCTGAGAACTTCCTGGCAATAATGAATAACTGTGAGATGACAATTGTTGGATAATTCTTTGCTAGCATTCAATGGATTTGATCATGACATTCTTTTAGCTTGCGGACATCTGAACCAGAATGTGTGTTATACTGTACAATATATTGGAAAGTTCTTAGATTTTGTTTTAGAACATTTATGAAAACATATTTTTGCTGGATTGGTTGGTGTAAAAAGAATTGTGGTTTTGGATCATGAATTTTAAATCATTATAGCTAGGGTTAAACACATCTTTATTAATCAAAATAGGAACTATTACAATAAACACATTTTTGCCATTGAGGAATAAGTTTGCTTATTCCTGTAGAGTAGAAATCTATGCTTCGGGATTCAATAAACTCTTGGAAAGCGTTTTCTGCATCTTACTGGTTGTGGAAGCGTTCTCCCTGCAAGAAGTTGTTGAGCTGCTTGAAAAAGTGGTAATCAGCATTTTCTGCATCTTACTGGTTGTGGAAGCATTTTCCCAGCAAAAAGTTGTTGAGCTGCTTGAAGAAGTGGTAATCGGTTGGTAAGAGGTCAGGTGAATATGGTGGATGAGGCAAATCTTCATGGACTTATTACTAACGACTTATTACTTGCTGTTTATTTTATGTTTATTTTAGACTACAGAAATGATGTTAGACAAAAAGCAAATTCGAGCAATTTTTTTTACACAAGTTTAAAATGGGTCATAAAGCAGCAGAGACAGCTCACAACACCAACAACACATTTGGCCCAGGAACTGCTAGCAAACGTACTAAATTTGTCTGGACAATTTGTCCAAATTTTGAAGCACTGGTTGTGCGACATGCAGTCAGGTGTTGTAGAGAATTGGGCCCTTTCTGTTGACCAATGCCAGCTGCAGGTGTTGCAGT
This sequence comes from Macaca mulatta, assembly GCF_049350105.2. Taxonomy (NCBI): domain Eukaryota; kingdom Metazoa; phylum Chordata; class Mammalia; order Primates; family Cercopithecidae; genus Macaca; species Macaca mulatta. The sequence continues at coordinate 42,928,702 of NC_133420.1, forward strand.
TTTTGGTGCATCTCATCGATTTGCTGAGCATACTTCTTAGATGTAATACTTTCACCCAGATGAAGAAAGCTGTAGTGGATCCGACTGGCAGCCAGCCACCAATTGGTGACCATGATTTTTTTTGGTGTAAGTTTGGCTTTGGGAAGTGCTTTGGAGCTTCTTCTTGGTCAAACCACTGAGCTAGTCATCGCTGTTTGTGGTATAAAATCCACCTTTCATCACACGTCACAATCTAATTGAGAAATGGTTTGTTGTGTAGAATAAGAGAAGATGGCACTTCAAAAATGACTGTTTTTTTTATTTTCACTCAGCTCATGAGGCACCCACTTAGCAAGTTTTTCACCTTTCCAATTTGCTTCAAATGCTGAATGACTGTAGAATGGTCAATGCTCAGTTCTTTGGCAACTCTCATGTAGTTGCAAGAGGATCAGCTTCAATGATTGCTCTCAACTGGCCATTGCCAACTTCCAATGGCCAGCCACTATGCTCCTCATCATCAAGGCTCTTATGTCCTTTGCAAAATTTCTTGAACCACCATTGCACTGTAAATTTGCTAGCAGTTCCTGGGCCAAATGTGTTGTCAATGTTGTGAGCTGTCTCTGCTGCTTTATAACCCATTTTAAACTTTGTAAAATAAATTGCTTGAATTTGCTTTTTGTCTAACATCATTTCTATAGTCTAAAATAAACATAAAATAAACAGCAAGTAATAAGTCATTAGCAAAAAACATAAAGCAAGAAATGCCCCTTAAAATGATATATAACATAACCACATTTATTTAAGAATGTATTTCAATATCAAATGGCAAATTCCAATAATGGAAAACCACAATTACTTTTGCAGCAACCTAACACTTTCTAGTTTCAGTTGTCTCATCTGCAAGATGGTGTTTATGAAACAGATCTTACAAGTTATGGGTAAATGGAATAATATAACTAAATGCTTATAAAAGTGCCTGGCAAAATGTAGGTGTTCAAGAAAGCTTAGTTAAATGGAAGATGTGGGAGGACTATAAAGTTGGAGTGGTCACTTAATGTCAGAGATGGGAAGATTTTTTAGACCTGAGTCATGGTAGAAAAATGCAACAGATATTTAAGAACATAAAAACGTGTGCATTGAAAACATATTCTTCTCTTTGCATTGCAGAATTTATCCTCTGAGCTACTTTCTCCATGAAGAGCTCCTGGGGTTACATATCCTCCCTTCACAGTAATCCCTCCTTTCCTCACATCCCTCACCATTGCCTACTCTGTCACTATCAGCCCACTCTGGGTATGCTGAGTAGAAGATGACAGATTGCTTTCAGTTTGTTTCATTTTTGTTTTTGTGTCTCACAAGTTAAAGTAGAGGTCAGGGCCTGACTTCTGTTAGTATTTGATAGACTGCAGGCTTCTTGGAGGAGGGAATTTGTATTGTTTCTACCCACATTTTTCAGTGTGATAGCACATAAGTACCCAATAAATGTTTACTCAAATAATGGATGAATGGTTCAATATCCTTTTAACGTGTTTAGCCATCAACATGTTGTTACTCTTAAGAGTTCAATCTCCCAAGGCAAGCATGAAAACCACTTCATGATCTAACTCACAGATACCTCTTCAACTGCAATCTTGGATATGCCTCTGAACCAAGCAGGTGCTCCAGGCAAACCAAACCATTTGCTATGGATGTTGTTTCACACTTTCTTTTCTTTTCCCTCTGCTCGTATTTCTCCCTTCATCTGCATTTCCTTCTGCCTAACCACATATCACCCTTGTTCACCTGATAAACACCTTTTCACTTTTGTGGGCTCCCACCAAGCTCCCACTCCTCTAGAAACCCATTCCTAGGTAAAATGAACTAACTCTACCTTCTCTCCACCCAGGGACTTCCCTGGGCCCCCTATTACCAATAACACTTTAATTCTCTTATTTTTTTAAAGTAGTATCTTTAAAAAATAACATAGTAGTATCATAAAAAGATAAGACAGTCTCCCCATGGGACTATGAGCTCCTTGAAAGCAGTGCCATGTAAAACTTTCCACTGTACACAGCAAGGTCAATCAGCACAGGGCCCAGGACAGAATATGGGCTCAACAAAATGATCTAACTCATTTGCTTATAAGTGGTTATTGGCAACCTATTATGTGCCAGGGACTATTCAGGAGCTGGAGAAACAAGGGCAAACCAATCCGGGCATGTGGCTTGCATTCAGACACTAGTTAACTAATCACTCAAAAATGCTTGATTAGAAGTGACAAGTACAAAGAGGAGATGGAGGTCTATAAGAGAGGAGCTGACCTAGTGAGGGAGGTAAGAAAACCCCTCCAAGCTGGAAACCATCATTCTCAGCAAACTATCACAAGAACAGAAAACCAAACACCACATGTTCTCACTCATAAGTGGGAGTTGAACAATGAGAACACATGGACACAGGGAGGTGAACATCACACAACAGGACCTGTTGGGGGGTGGGGGGCTAAGGAAGGGATAGTATTAGGAGAAATACGTAATGCAGGTGATGGATTGATGGGTGCAGCAAACCACCATGGCACATGTATACCTATGTAACAAAACTGCACGTTCTGCACAGGTACCCCAGAACATAAAGTAAAATTAAAAAAAAAAAAAAAGAAAAAGAAACCCCCCCCTATAAAAGTGACATTTGAATCGAAATGTGAAGTGTAAGTAAAAGTCATCAGGTAGGCCTGGGGTGGGGAAAGGGAATAAGTGACCAAGGCATCCAGGTGTTCAGGGTATTATTCTTTCTCCTCATATACCCTGAGGCTCTCTGAGTCTTGATTTTCTCATTAGCCTCACTGCCGGGAACAATCCTCACCTCAATGTGTGGTTTGTGAGGATGCCATGAGAAAATGTGCTTTACGTGCCCTGCTTAGTCCTTGGCATAGAGTTCCTGCTTGATCAATGCTAATGGCCCTACTCATTCTTCTGAGGCACCTAATCTTTCTCTTGATGTTTCTAATCATTTTCCTGGTGCCTCTAATCAATCTCCAAATAATAGCAGGAGACAGAACATGTGGCTGCTCAATAGGCCACGTCAGGGAATTGGCTTTCACTGAGAAACAGCAAACTCATATACTTCATGTTACAAGGATAATTGACCTCTCTTTGAATTATCTCTGGATCTATTGTACTTATTTGTTTGTTCTACTGAACTGAGATTCAGGAGACCTAGATTTTAGACTTCAATTCTGCCATCACCTTACAGATAAGTCCAGAGATTGAAACTGATGATTGGAAATTGTTTTTGTTTTACAAATTAAATTATTCCCTTTCTTCTCCTTCTTTCTCCTCTTCCTTTCTTCCATGTATCCTTCTTTCCTCTTGTCCTCCCTCCTTCCTTCCCTTCTTTTCTTCTCTCCTTCTTTCTCCCCCTTTTTACTTTTTATTAAGTACTATATTCAGTAAAACCTTCTATACGCCAGGTGCTGGATTAGGTACTAGGTATGGAAGAGAAACTAAGGTAGATATTTTCTGGCCCTCCTATAGCTCACAGAGTCATGAAGAAGACACATGGGAAACACAGCTATTGAAAAAACTGCAATGAAGAAGATCAAGTTACTATGGAAACATGTAACCGCAATCTGATCTCTCTGGGAGGTCAGGAAAGTTACATCCCAACTTATCCTAAGGATGAGAAGGATTCAATCAGGATAGGGGTTGAAGAGTAAGCCCTTCCAGGATAAAGTAATAGCATTTGCAAAGACTTTGAGGAGAGAACAATGCCCTGTTAGAGGCACTAAAATGTGGTCAGCCTGACTGGTGGGTAGATATTGAAGATAACGGCAGCATAGGGGGAGGCTAGAGAGAAAGATGGCATGGTAACCTGCTCATGACAGGCCTAGTAGGCCACATTAGGCAATTTGAACTTTATCCGAAGAGCAGTAAGAGTGGCGTGATGCTGAGATTCCTCCACCTCCTTCTCAATCCCTTGCTTTTATTTCTCTAAAACTCTAGCAATAATTCATGAAAACCATTTCCTTCTTTTTCTTCGCCTCACCAACTGATGCCTTGAGGGACCCACCCTAGATTTTCCCCCAGCCTCCATTAACAGGGCAGAAGTATAAGGAGTCCCAGCTTGGAAAATTGCCCTTGGAGCCTGGGGCTGCAGCTGGCGTTGCCCACCACATCACTGACCCAAATGTGAATCAACCAGAAATTACTGGGTGAAGCTAATTCATTGGCTGTGCCCTCAGCTATGTGGTCACAGGGGAAGAACTGGCCCCCTAAAATAATCATGCCTGCCCATCGAGGAACATCTGAGTCAATAGCTCCATTCATCGGCCTGCCTACGCCTCCCAGGTCTTCTTCTCTCCAGAGATATATGGCAGGATATCCATATATGCAGCTGTCAGTGGAAAACCATTGCATGGGTGGGGGTGGGTGGAAAATATATTTCTTTTTGCAAATTTATGGAAAGCAAATATTGCAGTTCTCCTCCTTCATGATGCTAAATATAGCAGGTAACAGATCCTCCTTTTAAAATGGGCATTAATTTTTTTTCATAAAGAAAGAATAGCAAAAACACAGGAGACAGGCAAATCTGTTACAGTCATTGAGTATTGATTCAAAGGCCAATTCTTTCTATCTAGGCCCCAAACCACCCAAGCAAAGGATGGCTGGTATGCAGTGGTAACTCAGAACTTACTATTAACAATGATGTGCTTGTGGTCAGCAAATTGCTCCCAAGGCTCTAAGTCCCACTCTAAAGTATATTTCTTTTCCTCTTCTTTCTGCACAGCAAACCCATTTCTTTGTATACTTTCAGTCCCTCTAGACATAATAGTGTTAACATTAATGAGCTAAAAATATAATTTTTATAAAGATCAGTAACTTCATTCCATTCTTGATCTCAGCATTATTGACATATTGAGCCAAGTATGTCTTTGTTGTAGCAGTTGTCTTGTGCATTGTAGGATGTTTCACAGCATCCCTGGCCTTTACTCAGTAGACACCAGTAGCACCCCTTTTTCCTCCCACCCAGAAGCTGTGACAGTCAAAATGTCTTCAGACATTGCCAAATATCTTCTGGGGGTAAAATCACTCCAAGTGAAGAACCACTGGTTTATTCTCGTACTTAAGAGGCAATATAGCACAGTGGTTAAAGACATAATAGACTTTTAAGTTGAAAAGAAACTAAGTTTCTTTTGTGATTAATCTCCTTTGTGATTCAAAAGCTGTGTGACCTGTAGCAAGTGATTTAACATCTCCAAGCCTCAGTTTCCTTGGTAACATGAGGAAAAGAATATACCTTGCTGTTGTATTGAGAATTACATAATATAATGTGGATGAAACAATTTGGAGGGCCTGAAACCTGGTAATCACTTAATTAATGAAACTTGCCATTAACTGGAATCAATATTATTGATCATTTGTTTAGCTGCTTCATTCCTCTTTTTCAAACTTAGTCTTCCTTCCCTGCTCCTTTTTCCTTCTCTATTCACTTATTCTCTTAAAATATATCTATCTCTAAATTAGTAACATGCAGAAAGTTGCTGTATTATTAACATTGCCCATGAAGTCTAGCCCTGTGTTCTAAATATCTAGAAAACTGCTCTGCTTGAGTGTCATGGGATGCATTAAAAGCAGAATGTCGAAAACTAAACAAGCCCAAATTTAACAGAGATGACTAAGACAAAGATTACTAAAGGAAATGCAGAAATATGAATTGTTTAAATGACTCAAGTGAGGTCACAGTTCTTAGACAAACAAAACAGATATAAAATCCCTTGAGGAATAAACTTGGGATTTAATATGATCATAGCAATTTTAGAAATACATTAACAAACAGTGGAGCGTCTAGAGTAAAGAATCCAACCAGAGAAAGGTCTGATAAGAAATCATCAATCCAATCAATTGATAAACATTCGGTATTTCTAGGAGCTGATTTCTGCTCAGTTTTACAAAGGACACTCTTGTGTTAGTGAGCGATTAAGTGGCAATCATTTTTTTAAGGCTACTTCATCTCCAAGCATGGGCATTTTATCATAAACTTCTTAATGTCTCCTTAAAGATGATGATATGGTTTGGCTCTGTGTCCCCACCCAAATCTCATCTTATAGCTCCCATAATCCCCACATGTTGTGGGAGGGACCCAATGGAAGATGATTAAATCATGAGGTTGGGTCTTTCTTGTGCTGTTCTCATGATAGTGAGTGGGTCTCATGAGATCTGATGGTTTTAAAAATGGGATTTTCCCTGCACAAGTTATATTTTTGCTTGCTGCCATCCATGTAAGATGGGACTTGCTCCTTCTTGCCTTCTGCCATGATTCAGAGACTTCCCCAGCCATGTGAAACTGTAAATCCAATTAAACCTCTTTCTTATGTAAATTGCCCAGTCTTGGGTATGTCTTTATCAGCAGCACAAAAAATGACTAATACAGTAAATTGGTAACAGTAGAGTGGCACACTGCTGAAAAGAGACCTGAAATGCAGACTCAACTTTGGAAATAGGTAACAGGCAGAGGTTGGAACAGTTTGGAAGGCTCAGAAGAAGACAGGGAAATATGGGAAAGATTGGAACCTCCTAGAAACTTGTTGAATCACTTCGACAAAAATGCTGATAGTGATGTGAAGAATAAGGGCCACACTGAGGTGTTCTCAGATGGAAATGAGGAACTTGTTGGGAACTGGAGCGAAGGTGAATCTTGCTATGGTTTAGCAAAGAGACTGGTGGCATTTTGCCCCTACCCTAGAGACTTGTGGAACTTCGAACTTGAGAGAGATGATTGAGAGTATCTGGCAGAAAAAATTTCTAAGCAGCAAAGCATGCAAGAGGTCATTTGGGTGCTGTTAAAGGCATTCAGTTTTATAAGGGAAACAGAGCATAAATATTTGGAAAATTTGCAGCCAGATAATGTGATAGAAAAGAAAATCCCATTTTCTAAGGAGAAGTTCAAGCCAGCTGCAGAAATATGTGTAAGTAATGAGGAGCTGAATGTTAATCCCCAAGACCATGGGGGAAAACGCATCCGGGGCATGTCGGAGGTCTTCGTGGCAGCCCATCCCAGCACAGACCTGGAAGCCTAGGAGAAAAAAGTGGTCTTGTGGGCTGGACCCAGGGTCCTCGTGCTATGGGCAACCTTGGGACTTGGTGCCCTGCATCCCAGCCACTCGAGCCACAGCTGAAAGGGGCCAATGTAGAGCTTGGGCTATGGCTTCAGAGTATGTAAACCTCAAGCCTTGGCAGCTTCCAAGTGGTGCTGAGCCTGTCAGTGCACAGAAGTCAAGAATTGAGGTTTGGGAACCTCCACCTAAATTTCAGAGGATGTATGGAAATGCCTGGATGTCCAGATAGACGTTTGCTGCAGAAGCAGGGAGCTCACGGAGAACCTCTGCTAGGGCAGTGTGGAAGGGAAGTGTGGGGTTGGAGCCCCCACACAGAGTCCCTACTGGAGCACCACCTAGTGGAGCCTAGAGGGGAAGGTCACCATCCTCCAGACCGCAGAAAGGCAGATCCACTGACAGCTTGCACCGTTTGCCTGGAAAAGTCACAGATGCTCAACACCAGTCCATGAAAGCAGCTGGGAGGGAGGCTGTACCCTGCAAAGCCACAGGGACAGAGCTGCCCAAGACCACGGGAGCCTACCTCTTGCATCAGTGTGACCCGGATGTGAGACATGGAGTTAAAGGAGATCATTTGGGAGCTGTAAGATTGATTGCCCTGCTGGTTTTCAAACTTGCATGGGGCCAGTAGCCTCTTTGTTTTGGTCAATTTTCCCCATTTGGAATGGCTGTATTTATCCAATGCCTGTACCCACATTGCATCTAGGAAGTAACTAACTTGCTTTTGATTTTACAGGCTCATAGGCCGAGGAGACTTGTCTTGTCATAGATAAGACTTTGGACTGTGGACTTTTGAGTTAATGCTGAAATGAGTTAAGACTTTGAGGGACTGTTGGGAAGGCATAATTGGTTTTGAAATGTGAAGACATCATATTTGGGAGGTGCCAGGGGGAGAATGATATGGTTTGGCTCTGTGTCCCCACCCAAATTTCATCTTGTAGCTCACATAATTCTTGTGTGTTGTGGGAGAGACCCAGTGAAAGATGATTAAACCATGGGGGCAGGTCTTTCCTGTGCTGTTCTCATGATAGTGAGTGAGTCTCATGAGATCTGATGGTTTTAAAAATGGGAGAAACAGGGACATGGCTGCCTTTCTCTCTTTTTCCTTGTGAGAGCTGTTAACCCTTCACCCACTCAGGAAGCTGCCTCTAGCTCCTCAGGATATCAGTGGAACACTGAGGGGAAATAAAGGGCAGGAAAGGTCTCCGTATTAGTCAGGGTTTTCTAGAGGCATAGAAGTAATAGGATAGATAGTATATATGAAGGAGAGTTTATTAAGGAGTATTTACTCATGCAATCACAAGGTGAGGTCCCACAGTAGGGCCGTCTGCAAGCTGAGGGGAAAGGAAGCTAGTCCAAGTCCCAAAACCTCAAAGTATGAAAGCCAACAGAGCACCCTTAAGTGTGTGACCAAAGGCCCAAGAGCCACCGGTAAACCACTGGTATAAGTCCAAGAGTCCAAAAGCTGAAGAACATGGAGGGCAATGTTCAAGGGCAGGAAGCATCCAGCACAGGAGAAAGATGAAGGCCGGAAGACTCAGCAAGTCAAATCCTTCCACTTTCTTCTGCCTGCTTTATTCTAGCCATGCAGGCAGCTGATTAGATCATGCCCACCCAGATTGAGGGTGGGTCTGCCTCTCCCAGTCCACTGACTCAAATGTCAATCTCCTTTGGCAACATCCTCACAGACACACTAAGAACAATACTTTGCATCCTTCAATTCAATCAAGTTGACACTCAGTATTAACCATCACAGTCTCTCTTTTTCAGTGCTAATATAATCTAGTATTGGTTTCCTTTGGGCATAATGGGATCTAAAATCTGAGCCTGGGTTCCATGGATGTTCAAATCTGAAGCTTTTTGAAGATATATTCACGAGTCCTTCATGGACAGTCCTCCATCAACTGAGGGTGTCCCACTTCCGGTATCCTGTGGTGGACTCCCTACAATTTCCCTTTGGCCCCTGGTAACCTAATTGATGCTTTCTACTGGGGTCTCATTATCCATCCAGAAATCTCTTTTGGGAAAAATTACAACTTCTTTTGGATGACTCCTGGCCAGCTCTTTCCAAGTGACCACCATCTGACCCATTAGAAGTATATATCCTATGCTCCAATGCACTCTGGAAGAGCAGGTGTTTCTCAGTAGAAATCTCCCTCATCATCTATCCCCAGAGCAAATACCAGGCACAGTTTTTCTTATTAGGCTTTAACAGAGACGAAGCCAGCATCAGCCACTGCCTACAGTTTCTGGTCTCCTTAAAGCTTCACTCACTCACCCTGAGGTTAGGTAAAATGAGCCCTTGTCTCCTCCGATGTGCAAGAGCCACATCCCTAACAACTTTTTTCAATTAAAAAGTCTCTCACTTTTTAAATCTTCTTTTCATTCATTTTATATCCTCCAGGTGAATATTGGGGTAATGGTCACATAACCTTTGAGCTCATCCTCTGCATGTTCTGCATGGGTCTTCCAACACCTCACTCTAAAATGTAATAGTAGTTGGCGCTATATATTTTTAAACTAGCTTATTGGAAGGTCTTATTTTAATACCTCATTACAGAAGGTAATCTTTCAAAAACCAAGGTAACCATTGCACTAAAGTCTTATCTTGCTCTCTAAAGCTGTGCAAGTAGGCAGCAATGTCATGAGGTTACAACCCCAGCATCCTCACCCTTTAGCAGACTAAAGGAAAACAGAATAGAGAATGTGTGGGAAGCTCTTTCCAACCTGTGAGCCCTATACCAAAGTGATGTAAGTGATTAAGGATCTCAGGTTGTAGTCTTTTTTTGGTATCTGCATACTTAATCTCTTCTAATTTTTTCTTCTTTTTCTCTCAAACTCATAACATACCAGAAGGTAATCACCTATGGCAGGCTCAAAGCCCAGTGTGGGCTGACAAAGTGTCATTTGGCATTTGACAAAGGGTTTCATTATCAGAATTCTACTGTTCCATTCTCTAGAGATTAAAAAAGGGAGTCTGGTATAGCAGAGAGCAGAAAGACGTTTCCATTAAAGAGTTTCTTCAGTTTAAAAGTCACTTTACTTTCTGAGCTTTGGTTTCCTCATCTGAAAAGTAGGAAAGTCATAGCTATCTAGCGTAACTACAGGGTCTGTGGTGAGCCTCAAATTCCAGTTCTGTCACTCCCTTCCTAGGTGCACCTTGGGAAGAGGGCTTAATCTTCATACACGTATCATTCACGAATACTTGTTAACTCAATTCACGAATGCTTATTAGGCACTACTATATGCCAAGTACTATGCCAGATTCTGAAGGATAGTAAATAAACATGCAAAAGTTACACAATATGTATTCTTCACAGAGTCTATAACCATGAGTGGGATAGACATCTAAGTCCAGAGTCTAATGCTAAAACTCTTGAGAGAATAATATAGCTGATCTTAATTTCAAAAGGTAGAAGCAAATTTGGTTAAACATCAGTCCTGATGACTTGCTGATGACAGTTGAGAAGGTTAATTGTACAAAAAACTTGTATTTTTAATGCAAAGGGTGTATTAGTATCAGATGTTATAAGAGGCCTACAAAGTATAAGTGTTGAGCTGTGTAGGGCTCACAGTTGTAATACACACTTTCTAAGATTTGCTCTGTTACTACTGAGCATGGCTTATTATGGTATTTAGTAGTCCTAAGGCACAGTACATGTTTCCTCATTTCCTCATCTTTTATTCATTATTCTTTTTTCTTCTTCACCTTCATAGATTTTAATTTCAATCTAATTCTATTTGATCCCTGTTCTACTATTTTATTAGCATATCTCCTATGGTTTCTGAGAGATTGCCCGCTCGATTCCATCATGTGCACTTCTTAAAACAGATACAAATTTGATTAAGAAAAAAAATCACAGATATGTAATTTTAAAACTAATCATTGCCTATATGTATCCCTTCAATGAAAGCAGAGTTCTCCAATGCAGACCACTTAAAATATAAAGCATTATTTTCACTTGTCTTGAATTTATTATAAAGTAGAACCTAACATGAAACTAAAGGAGTAACTGAAAAATTTATATAAGTTTCCTTATACAAATAGATTTCACTTATGAAAATCTCTAAAGTTCAAGGCAGAAAATATTATTTTAAAAAATTAGATTGAAGATATTTTTAAAAATTATAGGCCAGGCATGGTGGTTCACACCTGTAATCCCAGCACTTTGGGAGGCTGAGGTGGGCAGATCACAAGGTCAGGAGTTCGAGACCAACCTGGCCAACATGGTGAAACCCTGTCTTTACTAAAAATACAAAAAAATTAGCTAGGCATGGTGGTGTGCACCTGTAATCCCAGCTACTCGGGAGGCTGAGGCAGGAGAATTACTTGAACCCAGGAGACGGAGGTTGCAGTGAGCCAAGATCGCGCCTTTGCACTCCGGCCTGGGAGACAGAGCAAGACTCCATCTCAAGGAAAAAAAAAAATTATATACCTCCTTGCACATAGTATCTCTTGAATTCTTGATTTGCCTGTTTTCTTATTTACAATATGATTTTTATTGTCAAGTTTTATAATATTTTATTCTACTGGGTAACAATAATACTCAGAGCTATTAATCTTAGTTACATACTTAAATGGATTTAATGATCACTACCAATCAATCTTTTTACTAGACTTCTCTATTTCTAAGTTTTGTTTTGTTTTTTTTTTTTCATTTCTTCATTGGGTGCGTTTCTTTGTCTTGTGTCTGTTTTTTTAATCCTAAGGAAAGTTTATGCATGCCATAGGATGAATATCTGCATGTCTGAGGTTTTAGATCTTGTCTTCATCTTCCAAAGTCAAGCTGTGCTGTGTATAATGGGTCTAGTTTTCTTCCCTTTAAACATTATGGATATTATGCCACTGTCTTCTGGTATTACATGTTGCTGTGGAGAAGTATAAGGTAAGTCTGAATTTTTTCCTTCTAAATTACTTTATTATTATTATTACATTATTATTATCATATCAGAAATGTATTAAATTTACTGGGATCTGTGCTGTTGATTCTATATAAAAATTTCTTGGCATGTAATATGATGATATTTCTTTCTGTTAAATTATTTTCATTTCATAAAACATTTTCTAATGTGATTGTTTTCAAGCACAGCTTTGTCCTTGATTAGGTTTTCAGTTGAATTCATTCTACTTTTGGAATTTTCATGTGTCTTCCACTTCAATATTACTTAAAATTTCTTCTTTAGTTATTTCTTCAGCTCTTCTCACCTTCTGTTTTGTTTTATTTATGTATTTATGTATTTATTTATGTATTTATTTATTTATTTATTTATTTATTTTTACTGGAACTCTTGCTTTTTATCTCAGAACTCCCTTTTTAATGCAACAGAGATATCAGGGTGACCTAATGTTCCTGAAGCTGCCTGGAACTGGAAAACTATTTGCTAGAACTCTTCCTCCAGAGATGTGTGTTCTTTTGTTTGCTTTTCATTCCTTTGCTTATTCAGTGTCTATGCATAGACTTCTGTGTTTATGTCTTGCTGATAATCCTTTTTAATATGACAAAGTATTTACTAAATAATATTGTGCAGAGTGAGGAGTGCAGAAGTCAAAGATGGAGGGAAGTTATTTAAAGGCAGTATTCATCTTTATAGCAAGTTTGTTTTCCAGAACATTTTTATTAAGTTTAACCCTTCCATTCCTGCATGCAGCTGTCTATTCTTTCTGGTTTAGGTATTTGGAAGATCAGTTTGGCTTCCATGCTATCTCTGTATACACAAGCCTTCTGGCCTGTCATTCAGTGAATACTATTTTCATTTCATCCTCCACCTTTCTTTTCCCCAGAGATGCAGTGACCAGACTAGGTGGGCTAAATCACAAGCAATTACAAATGTCATGATATAGAGTCCATCTCCAGCCCAGTGGTTTTTTTATAGCTTTATCTCCCTTCTTCCATGACTTCCCACAATTTTATATTCTTCTACTTTAATCAAAAGATCACTGAATAGTCTTTTGAGGATTTTGGCACTTCTAGGAAAATCTGCACCCAGTTTCAGGTCCATAACAAGAGTTCATGGTGCTAAGTAGGAATATATCAAAGTCTATGGTTCAGGGTTATAGCTATTTCCACATTCACTGAAGATAGAGTAGATTTTATTTCTTTTTAAATTTTTTTTTCTTTTTATCATTTTCAGAAAACTTAAAGGAAAGATTTCTTGATGTTTAATCCAATCAAGTCTCTTTGAGTGCTTAACAATCCCCATGTTAAGAATTGATCACCAAGTCCATGTAAATTGCATTGCTCTGCTTCCAGCTAGAGAAAAGCATGTGAGGCAGATCTAGAGGCTGCACCTGTAAGGAGAGATGAGCTACATTTAATCAGCCTCCTTTAGTGAAAGATGATCATTTTGAAAGACATATTTTGTATTCTGTATTTAAACTACGACTTGAAAGAGGAGAAAAATTACCTATAGTTAGTTCATTATGCCCTGCTCTTTGCTAGTTCTGTTCTTTGAACAAATCCCACTATGATATCACTAAGAGAGTATGACTCTTTAAATCCTCTAACAGTTCCCCCAGCACCTAGCACAAGGTGTTTCACACAGTACACTCAAACAATGGGAAATCAAATGAAATAATTCCAGAAATTTACTGTGCAAAACAAATCTTAAAGCAGTGTGTAGAGGGAAATTTATAGAACTAAATGCCCACAAGAGAAAGCAGGAAAGATCTAAAATTGACACTCTAATATCACAATTAAAAGAACTAGAGAAGCAAGAGCAAACACATTCAAAAGCTAGCAGAAGGCAAGAAATAACTAAGATCAGAGCAGAACTGAAGGAGACAGAGACACAAAAAAACCTCCAAAAAGTCAATGAATCCAGGAGTTGGTTTTTTGAAAAGATCAACAAAATTGACAGACCGCTAGCAAGACTAATAAAGAAGAAAAGAGAGAAGAATCAAATAGACGCAATAAAAAATGATAAAGGGGATATCACCACTGACCCCACAGAAATACAAACTACCATCAGAGAATACTATAAACACCTCTACGCAAATAAACTAGAAAATCTAGAAGAAATGGATAATTTCCTGGACACTTACACTCTTCCAAGACTAAACCAGGAAGAAGTTGAATCCCTGAATAGACCAATAGCAGGCTCTGAAATTGAGGCAATAATTAATAGCCTACCAATGAAAAAAAGTCCAGGACCAGATGGATTCACAGCTGAATTCTACCAGAGGTACAAGGAGGAGCTGGTACCATTCCTTCTGAAACTATTCCAATCAATAGAAAAAGAGGGAATCCTCCCTAACTCATTTTATGAGGCCAACATCATCCTGATACCAAAACCTGGCAGAGACACAACAAAAAAAGAGAATTTTAGACCAATATCCCTGATGAACATCGATGCAAAAATCCTCAATAAAATACTGGCAAATCGGATTCAGCAGCACATCAAAAAGCTTATCCACCATGATCAAGTGGGCTTCATTCCTGGGATGCAAGGCTGGTTCAACATCCGCAAATCAATAAACATAATCCAGCATATAAACAGAACCAAAGACAAGAACCACATGATTATCTCAATAGATGCAGAAAAGGCTTTTGACAAAATTCAACAGCCCTTCATGCTAAAAACGCTCAATAAATTCAGTATTGATGGAACGTACCTCAAAATAATAAGAGCTGTTTATGACAAACCCACAGCCAATACCATACTGAATGGGCAAAAACTGGAAAAATTCCCTTTGAAAACTGGCATAAGACAGGGATGCCCTCTCTCACCACTCCTATTCAACATAGTGTTGGAAGTTCTGGCTAGGGCAATTAGGCAAGAGAAAGAAATCAAGGGTATTCAGTTAGGAAAAGAAGAAGTCAAATTGTCCCTCTTTGCAGATGACATGACTGTATATTTAGAAAACCCCATTGTCTCAGCCCAAAATCTCCTTAAGCTGATAAGCAACTTCAGCAAAGTCTCAGGATACAAAATTAATGTGCAAAAATCACAAGCATTCTTATACACTAGTAACAGACAAACAGAGAGCCAAATCATGAATGAACTCCCATTCACAATTGCTTCAAAGAGAATAAAATACCTAGGAATCCAACTGACAAGGGATGTAAAGGACCTCTTCAAGGAGAACTACAAACCACTGCTCAGTGAAATAAAAGAGGACACAAACAAATGGAAGAACATACCATGCTCATGGATAGGAAGAATCAATATTGTGAAAATGGCCATACTGCCCAAGGTAATTTATAGATTCAATGCCATCCCCATCAAGCTACCAATGAGTTTCTTCACAGAATTGGAAAAAAACTGCTTTAAAGTTCATATGGAACCAAAAAAGAGCCCGCATCTCCAAGACAATCCTAAGTCAAAAGAACAAAGCTGGAGGCATCACGCTACCTGACTTCAAACTATACTACAAGGCTACAGTAACCAAAACAGCATGGTACTGGTACCAAAACAGAGATATAGACCAATGGAACAGAACAGAATCCTCAGAAATAATACCACACATCTACAGCCATCTGATCTTTGACAAACCTGAGAGAAACAAGAAATGGGGAAAGGATTCCCTATTTAATAAATGGTGCTGGGAAAATTGGCTAGCCATAAGTAGAAAGCTGAAACTGGATCCTTTCCTTACTCCTTATAAGAAAATTAATTCAAGATGGATTAGAGACTTAAATATTAGACCTAATACCATAAAAACCCTAGAAGAAAACCTAGGTAGTACCATTCAGGACATAGGCATGGGCAAAGACTTCATGTCTAAAACACCAAAAGCAACAGCAGCAAAAGCCAAAATTGACAAATGGGATCTCATTAAACTAAAGAGCTTCTGCACAGCAAAAGAAACTACCATCAGAATGAACAGGCAACCTACAGAATGGGAGAAAATTTTTGCAATCTACTCATCTGACAAAGGGCTAATATCCAGAACCTACGAAGATCTCAAACAAATTTAGAAGAAAAAATCAAACAACCCCATCAAAAAGTGGGCAAAGGATATGAACAGACATTTCTCAAAAGAAGACATTCATACAGCCAAATCTCATCTTTGAAAGCTAAAGCTCATCTTTCTCTGAAACCTCTCTCTTACTCCTTACAATTTCTCCATATGGGTTCCCTCTTTCTGGAGATAAACTGAAGAGAGGAGTCTTGTTTGCTATATTCTTTGCAGGCAGCATCATGTGAAATAGGCACAGTGAAATGATTTTCTTTCAACTGCAGCCCTTATTTTTCCATTTTTGTTCAAGACTCAAGAGTCCAGCTTTGCCCAGGCCTGAAGAAAGAATGAAAAATTAAGGAAAAAGTTTAAAATCATGATGCTCAGAATCTCCATCCCAGGCCTGGAGGGAGCTCCTGGAAAATATGTGTCACCTTTGTAAGCAAGACTCTCTGCTCCCTCCTTTTTCTTTCCTCCAAGACTCTGGAGCAAGCTTTGGGTGGGGCTCCTCTTCTCCCTAGAGGAACAGGCTGCTATTTTGGGGAATCTGATTGGGTTTCACGTTAACTGGAAACTTTGCCGCAAGGAGTGGCTCAAGGTCAAGAGAGACAGCTTCCAGTTTGCTGTGTATTAGAAAGATTACCCACACACAGGTGCTTTGGCATCAAGAAACCTTATTTAAATCTCAAATCCCAGGTCTGCATTTTCTAGACATTTGACCTGAGACAAATTATTTACGTTGTCTGAGCTTCCATTTTTCTCATCTGTAAAATGGGTTTAATAAAATCTGTATCAGATAATCATATACACATGACAATTAGCATAGTTTCTACCATAGAAGTACTCAATAAATGCTAAGTCATATGCACAAACACACACTCTCTTCCTCCCTCCCTTTCTCTCTCTCTCTCTCACACACACACATACATGTATGATCATCATTCACTTAGTACCAGTTGTGTCCTTGAGCCAACTCTATGAATTGGTTTTTAGGACAATTATTTTGCAGATGCAAATGATAAAAGCAATGTCAAGTAACCTCCCTGAGGTGGCATAATGAGGAAGGGAAGCAGTGAAACTCATATTTGAACCCAGATCTTTGACTCCAAAGCCTGTGTTCTTAAATGGTCTGACTGCTCCATTTCAAATCATTCACCAACATACCCCAAATTATCTTTTCAACCCAAACCAAAGTACCCAAAGTGACCTTACCTCAGGTTGATAAAGGGACATTGCAAGAAAAATCCCACATTGACCAAACCTCTTCTCAACACACACTTCCCTTCTCTGCTCCTCTGCAGGAGTAGCACTCTAAGTCCTCATCAGCTGTCTCTTTAATAAAATCTGAAGAGGACAGAGGATGAGGTCTGAGTTAGGTACCCAGGAAGAAATGGTTCCAGGACAGTAGAGGGGCTCAGAAAGGAGGTAAGGACCATGAAAGAATTGAGGACTGAGGGCAGGTCCCGCTCTCCCCCTGCTGTTACTAGGACACCTCAGGATCTGGGACTGTCGGCAGCTAAGCAGGCAAGGCCACGTCCCTCCCTGTCTGTCTCTGAGGTCATTCCCCAAGCACTCCATCAGCCTGACTCGCCAGGGATTAGCCCCATCTCTAAGGGAGGTGCTGCCCCTGCCTGGCTCTGTGTCCTCTGGTTCCAGACTTTGAGCCAGTCCTAGAACCGACTCAGTTGCCCACTCCTTGCAACTCCTTCCACACTAAGTATGGGCCCATTTTGTCTGTTTATCTATTTGCATCCATACAGAGAATCAATGTCATCTGCATATCCCTGGCACATAGCAGAGTCGGTGCTTAGTAAATGCCTATCTGTTTGAAGGACATCAAGGTATGGAGAAAAATGTCTTCAGAATTAAAAACATGGATTTAAATGCTAACCCGGCCACTCAATCTCTGTGACACCTTGGGTCTTTACAATATCTCCACGGGCCTTTTTTTTTTTTTTTTTTTTTCATTTGCAATTGGAACTGATAATTCTTCCAATTCAATACTGCTGGGTGGATCATGTGAGATAATGCAAGTGAGAGAAGCTCATAAACTGTAAAGTGCTTACCAATGAGTAATTCTCAGGGAGACCAAGTGTCTAATGTCCCATGATTGGAACAGCTATCCTAACCAGAGACTCATTTTACAGGTACATATGTGTCTCAAACATTTGTCTTATGCTTTCTGTGTGCTTAGAAGTTGTTCCTTACATCATTATTTAAGTACACTGCATCTCATTTGTATTATTTCATTCAGCATATGTTTATAACTTGGTATTTTCCAGGTTCTGTGATAAGTTCAAAAGATACCACAGTGAGGAAAGCAGACATGGATTTTGTCTCTTGGTGCTTATAGACTAATGGGAGAGAAAGGCATTATATAGATAGAAATTCAAATATTTTATTATAGTTGTGATAGTACAAAAAATGAAAGATACAGAAAATCAGAGCAGTATATAACAGACCATAAACTGTGTGTGTGTGTGTGTGTGTGTGTGTGTGTGTTTTCATGGTAGTGAGGTAGAAAGTCAATGCTTAAAAATAGTGAATACTTTCTTAGAACGTGTCAATTAAACACAGCCTAAATAATGAGTAGGACATCAGCAGGTTAAATGTCTGTGTGTTGTGTGTGTGTGGAGGGTGTTGATGGGTGGGGGTAGTTAGACACAAGCCTTTCAGAAAGAGATCAATTGGCAGCAAGATGACCACCAGGTAGAAAAGAGCTTGGCACCTAGAAAGCTGTTTGGGGAAGAGACAGGAAAAGACACTTTCTGTCAAGTCTGAGATTTGTCTCACTTTTTCCTATTGGCTTATACCAATGCTGCTAGCTCCACAGAAGAAGAGAAGAAAGAGAAGGAGGAGGGAGAGGAGAAGAAGGAAAGGAGAAAGGAAATGAGGAAGGGGAGCAGGAAGAAGACTTTTGGATTTCTTTAAAAGAGGAAATATAATTATTCTTTATGGAATTTTTGCCATTCTGCCTGGGTTCTCTGTCTAACCAGTGACCTCATTTCACTCCACCGTTTGGGCAAAATGATAGGGACTATCTAGAACTTCTCTCTTTTCTTCACATTCAGCATCCAATTACCACTGTTTCTACCCATAGAACCTTCAAATCTGGGGGACAGGCTTGCTGGGGAGAACATGGAGAATCCCCCAGTGCCCATGGGTTGCTGGGCATATTGACTGTGTTTGAACCAGCTTCCTTTCAAAGAGGACTTAGCCATCTCCTGGGGCTGGAAGAATCCTGTAGCAAATGAGGATTTCTGGCTGAGGCTATCCCCGGGTGTTATCTAAAGGCTTCTGGACTGACCCCAGCCTCTGACCACCCGATGGGTGTCAGCAACAGGGTCTCCAACTTTTCTATCCTAATTTCCTCCTTTCCTGTCCATGACCATTATATCTCCTACCCTCTCTGTGTATGCAATGTGCAGGAAGTTTTATAGATCAGGAAAGTCTGTGAGACCTATGTAAATCAGACACCGCGTCTTCAAAACTGACTGTAAAATCTGGCGCATCTGCCACCAGCCTTCTTCCCTCTCAGAAGTCCCGTCTCTCTCAAGAGAGAACTATTTTTCCTTCTCTTTCTTCTGCTTTTTAAACTTCTGCTCCAAAAAATAAAAAAATAAAATAAAATAAAAAAGAAAAAAAAAGAAAAGCCCTGACATTTCCTTGCTAACAGAAGTTACTGAACTTAGGCTGGGCATGGTGGCTCACATCTATAATTCCCACATTTTGAGAGGCCAAGGGGTGAGGTTTGCTCGAGGCCAGGTGTTTGAAACTTGCCTATGCAAAATAACAAGACCCTGTCTCTATAAAAATTAAAATAAAAAAAAAATAGCCAGGTATGGTGGTGTATTCCTGTAGTCCCAGCAACTCCAGAGACTGAGGCAGGAGGATTGCTTGAGTCTGCAAGTTCGAAGCTGCAGTAAGCCACATATGATAAATCCACTGCACTTCAGCCTGAGTGACAGAGCGAGATTCCATCTCTTAAAAAAAAAAGTCACTGAATTTCATTGGAACTGTTTATTTCACAATTTCTTAACCATAACTTGAATTTGCTAGTCGCATGGACAAGGTCCTCCAACTCTAGACCATATATAGACCTAATATTGATATTTTCTGATATCCACTGATTAGTTAACATTATGAACTAATTGTGCTAAATAATTTACATATGTAATTTAATGTGACACATATTATTATAATGCAAGTAGTTTGCCCAAGATCACAGATAGGAACTGGCAGAGACAGTACTCGGGACAAAACTCTTTTGATTCCAAAGTCTGTATTCTTTACCTATATACTTTACTCATTCTCAAAATGTGGAGTAAAATAGAAATTTAAATTTTGAGGTAGAAAATTTACTTACAAATTCTATCATTATGTGTGTGTGTGTGTATATATATATATATGTGTGTGTATATATATATATTTCGTATTGAGGGAGGAGAAAGTGGCATACACATAACTAAAGGAAGTGGTAGGCTGAATAATGTCCCTGCAAAAGACATCCTCATGCTTGGATTCTGTGACTATTCATTATCTCATGTTCCAAAAATGGGATTTTGCAGGAATGATTTAAATTTTTCAGGTGAAAAGTTTATCCTAGATTATCTAGGTAGACCCTAAATGTAATCACATATATCCTAATAAGAAGGATGCAAAGGGAGATTTCACACTCAGAAGAGGAAGCAATATGATCATAGGGGCAGAGATTGGAGTAAGGCAGCCACTAAAAAATCAAAGGGGCAAGGAACACACTATCCCCTAGAGCACCCTAACGTAACACATCCTACTGACGACTTGATTTCAGCCCAGTAATACTGATTTTGGACTCTTGGTCGCCAAGAATTGTGAAAGGGTACATTTCTCGTGTTTTAGGTCACCAAATTTGTGACAATTTATTATAGTAGACATTAAAATTAACACATGGGACAAATGAATGTTTATTCAGCAGAATGAATGAATAAGTGGTGAATGTATAAGAGAACAAATAAATTGTACAGTGAAGGATTCCAATCGAAAACACATACAATTTATAACTTCCAGGGTAAGCCTTACACAATTGTAAGAACTGGGACTGAGTTTAAATGACTTTTATAAATCACCAGCTAATGAGAAAAGGATTTGGGTGTAGACGCCAGGCTTCCTGACTCCTAGTTGAGCCCCTTTTCAACTGTAACCCACTTTCTCCTCCCTCAATACTATATATATATGAGTGATTGAATTCATAAGTAAATTTTCTACCTCAAAATTTAAATTTCTGTTTTACTCCACACTTATGTCCAGTTGATGCATAATTGGTGGGGGGCAGAGACCACAGTTCCTCAGCCACCACAGCTGTGAACCCCGTGAGAGCAAAAAACATCTCTTTTATTTTTTCACATTAAAAAAATAATGTCACTGGCATGATGTTTGGTACTCAGTCATACTTGGTGAATATTTGATTAAATAAAGAATAAATGAATCAAAGAAATTGAATATCAGACTCAGTAAAACTTGTGATTTAGTACATTTTTCCCCATTTATTATGACCCTGAATGCCTGAGTCACTAAAATATTGGTAAAAATAATTTCCAAATGAGTGGGAAATATTAGCTGGTAGTATAGTTAGAGATGTGTCTTCACCACGAGCTGCGAATGTTATGAGAGGAGACAATGTTTTCCCATGTTTCAGTATCTCTCTTCTCATGGTGGGTATTAAACAAATCTGTATTTAATGCAAGTAAAGCTATGGCAAGACCCCTTTCTCTGGGACTTTTATGCTTCTAGGACTCAAATCTGACTGTGTTCTTTCTGTGACTTTGTGAAAAGGCTCCAACTTGAATATAAGTGGCATTTGTATCATTTCAGCCACCATGCATCCCCATCACTGTAGGTAATTGAGAGCTAACTCTGTCTTCCTCAGGGAGGAATTACCTACGGAAGATTCATGCCTTTGGGATGTAGCGTTCCCAGTTGAAAGGCCCCTGTTAATTTATAGGAGGCTATAAATCAGCAGGAAAAGAAACATTGGCCCACAACCCATGAAAGGAAAATACATCCTTCAGGACCAAATGCAAACCTGGCCACAAACCTACGAGTGATTTAAGACCCCGGGCATACTTACCTGTCCCTGGCTGATTTAGATTCTTTGGGGGCTTCTCTGCTTAGGGCAAGGGAAAGAGGGTTTTGCACTGGCCGGTGATCACAAATGAGAGATACAAAATGTCATTCAGTTAATGATACATCACCAACCATGCTATTTCTCCTGAAAAGAGTGATGCCATCCTTTGCATCATTTACTATGACCCTGCCAATTGGCTGTGGCCCTTGTGGGCCCTTGGGCCAAGGTTTGTATTAGCAGGAGGCAGCTCATGTTCAGATATTAATTTAAAACTGACATTCTTAGCCTTGGCCAAGGTGTTTAACAGATTGCTTTTGTGGGCTGGAAGCAAGGAAAACAAACAAACAAAAAAATGTGTCTATAACTTCTTTGAGGTGGTTGTTCCCCAGATGCATACAAATGTCAAAACTCATCTAACTGAATACTTAGAATCTGTATATTTTATTGTATGCAAGATTATAAGAACGTTCCAATAGCATTGTTTCTGGGAGTGATGAATGATTACTTAATAACTAGAAACTATTTGTCAGTTTGTGATTTCTGATCAAGGCAATAAATGTTTCCCAAGCACCTGCAATTATTGGTCGAATTCTGCGTTAGATGCTGGAGATAGAAAGTCCTTGTCCCCAAGTGGCTTCTGGGCCAGAGGAAGAGGCCGGGCATTTAAACAGACAATTCTAACAGAGTCCAGTGAGTGCTATGATGAGGCACATATAGAGAGAGGATATGGGAGCAGATAACCCATTTGACTTGCTTGGAGGTCAAGGGTAGATTTCTAAGGCTTGAGGAAGGATAGAAGTTTTCTATTCAAAGAGAAGGACAATTGGAATAGGAAAAAGAGCTTTAACAAAGAAACATGCAGTAGTGTGAAATAACAGTTTGGGGTTTATTTAAATCATTATGAGTAGTGGTGTTGGATCAGAAAGTATGAGGTTGGAGAGGGCAGTCAATGAGACTGGAAACCTTAAAAAATGAATTTTTTCCAGATGAGAGATTGTCTCCACTGAGTTCAAGGAAAGCAGACTAGAGACTGCATCCACATTTAGGTAGACATGGGAACAAGGGAATATTATTTTGTTCTGTTTTACCCATTGACATAGTGGAATAAAAAATAAGATATTGAAGGTAGCATTGCACAGGGGTGAGTAGGCTGGATAGAAACTAGGAGACCTGGGTTCCAAGTCCCTCTGTTTCAGGACATTTACAGTGTGACTTTGGGCAGGCCTCTACTTCTCTGAGCCTGTTTCTCACTAGTCAATTGGGGACAATAATAGCTACTTCACAAACTTTGAGTGAGATGCAGAGTTATATTGGGTAAAGCTCTTTGGATATTATATAAGCTTTTCTTACATTTGGTTATAAAATTGATAGGAGGTACAGGAGGAAGTTTACATATATCAAGTTATTTCCAACTTTTAATTTCAACAAATCTGGCAGATGACTCCAGAAGGGAGTGAATGAAGATTAGGCTGACTAAGTGGGGGCATGAATATATCCAGCTAGACATTCAAAGAAGAATACTACAAATACCCAAGAGAGGAAAGAAGTGCCATCAGGAAATATGGCTTGATCAAGAGCAAGGACAGGGGATGTTTTGTAGACTTAATGATTTTTGTGAACTCTCTACAAGGCTC
The DNA here is from genome assembly GCF_049350105.2 of Macaca mulatta. Lineage (NCBI taxonomy): Eukaryota > Metazoa > Chordata > Mammalia > Primates > Cercopithecidae > Macaca > Macaca mulatta. The sequence goes on from NC_133420.1 coordinate 42,952,404, forward strand.
TTACAAATGCCCCCAGTGTGTAGGGATATTGGAACCATGTCACGTTTCCTGCTCTAGGGCCTTCACACGAAGTGGGAGGCAAGACTATAATTCCTTGGGCACAGTCCAGGAATGGGCATAGCTTTTGGCACCATTGAGTCATCCACAGGATATGACGAGACTTTCAGGGCCTCCCCTATGCCTTCACTGACCCGTCTTAATGCTCTGTTGAGGCCCAAATCCTGTCTGTAAATGGAAGACCCCCAGGTCTCACAGGGGTCCCCCACTGCTGTTCTGTGAGAGCCATCCAGTCCCGTCCAATTGATTGATTTCTCCGGATACATCAAGGGTGGTCTTTGGGGGAAGGGGATCTTGGCAGGCTCTCCCCCCATATTCTCAGCTCATTTGCCACTGTGCCCTTGCCAAGTTTTGCTTCCCCTGCATTTCATCAGATCATTCCTCAGTCTGTCTCCTTAAGGCACATTCAGAGAATCTGAATTAAGCTTCAGTCAGTCCCTGACTTCCCTCAGAAAGCGTTGTTAGGGAACTCGCATACAAAGGCAGCCTGGGCGCAGTCCCAGATTCCAATCTCCCTTTCCTCTCCTCCTCATCCTTCTCCCCATCATTCAATTAATTTTCAGCCTGTTTTCCTCAGTGGCCCCTACTCTCCTGGTCACTGGGCAAGTCCTTGTGCATCCTGAAGAGCTACGCCAAGAATCTGCCCATCATAGCCCTTCTTTCTTGCTCCCTGCAGCAGTGAGACTTTTGTCTAATTATCTCTGGATCTGGAAGCAGTTTCATTTTCTGGAGAAGAGCATATCAGCTCTGGTCTCTAGCTTTTCCTATACCCCTTGGGTAACAGGGCTGCTCAAAGTGCCTCCTGTCAAGTGCTCTTAGCTACCCAAAGCAAACTCCTCTCTGAGACAAAGGAGAGGATTAACTTACAGTATTTTATCCACAAGTCAGACATCAAAGTAAGTGAGTGAAAACTCTTGTTTGTTTCCACAGCCTTGTCTGAGAGTTTGTTTGTAAATGTTCTCTGAAACATCAACAAGACCTTTCATAAGGTGGCTACTGGGGAGAATGGGAACTTGCCTGTCACAAACAGCAAAAATAAACCCCCCATCTGCAGAGTTATCTCCATCCAGTTGCTATCACTCTAGTCTGGGTCTTCATTGGCTCTTGCCCTCCCCACTACAGTAACAGCCCGCATAGTCTCCTTGCTGCCACTTTTATAGCCCTATAGTCCATTCTTCACTTGGCAGCTAGATAAACTCTTTAAAAATAAAGTTATGGAGCTAGAGGTCATTATCCTAAGTGAAATGACTCAGAAACAAAAAGTCAGGTACCACATGTTTTCACTTATACGAGGCAGCTAAACAATGGTTACATGTGGACGTACAGTGTAGAAGAATAGACACTGGAGACTCCAGAAGGTGGGAGGGCAAGAGGGGGATGAGGGTTGAAAAATTACCTATATGGTACAGTGTTCACTAATTGGGTGATGAGTATGTGGGAGCTAAACAATGGGTACACATGGACATACAGTGTGGAAGACTAGACACTGGAGACTCCAGAAGGTGGGAGGGCAAGAAGGGGATGAGGGTTGAAAAATTACCTATATGGTACAGTGTTCAGTATTTGGGTGATGAGTACATGAAAAGCCCAGGCTTCACCACAATGCAGTACATCCATGTAGGAAAATTGCACTTGCACCCTCTAAATCTACAAAAATAATAAAACATCAATCAGTCAATCACATCTCATTTTTTCCTCTCTGTCCCTAGTCAAAACCCATTTAGTATAAAACTCAAACTCTTTACTCCTGCTTTCAAAGCTCAGTGGTCTTACTTCTGCCTACCCATCCCAACTCAACCTGTACCACTCTGTCTCTCACTCACTCTACTTCAGCCATAACAGGAGTCTCAGTGCTCAAACTCACCTGGTCCCCTCCTCAGAGCACTTGCAGCAGAAGATTCCCTTTGCATAGCTTCTTCTCTCTTCTGAACTTTTATATGCCAAGTTCCCTGTTGTTCACATCTCAGATCTTCAGAGGCCTTTCTTGGCCACCGAATTTAAACTAGCTGGCATATTATATTGGGTTGAGCCATATGACATTCCTGTTTTGTAGGTTAAATACATATTGGAAGTTTCATAAGGTTTAACCTGATAAAGTCTCTATACGTATGTTTCACAACTTGAGAGTTTTTACATATAGTTGTGTTGTTTACACTGTTTTTATATAATGAGAAGCACTGTGTCTGACATATAGTAAGTAAATTAAAGGTAGTTGCTGATTTTATCATTGTCATCATCATCATCGTCATCATTCTAAATCATGTAAGAAGATGTAGAAGATAAGAAATATGTAGGAACAGAGGAAACCTCATTGTTGCACTGGTTTGGGATACAGGAGAGAAGTGGTCTGAGATTAGATCTTTTATTGTTGCCCAACTTTGTGATCTAGGATCAGGCAGTATCTGTTGGAGATAACACAAGGGCTAGATTTTCAAATCAGACCCGCAAGACTGAAATATTTTACCAAGTATCAAGCTTTACTAATAATTTCAAAGCTCTAATCACAAGGTACAGGAACACAGGGAGAAGCCCATGACTACCAATACTACTCCACAGCCCTTTTCTTACCACATTAGGACTTGGTCTGATTCAGATTTAACATATAACTCTCTAAAAGATGTACACAAGTACATTACTTGCACGAAATGAAAGCCAGTTCTTTTAACCCTGAAGTAGCTCTATCTCCTGCAGTAGTTACATAACTTGACACTTTTCAAGAAGCCATTCCCCATGAATCCTTGGATTCCAGGTTTGTTTACCATATATAATTCTGCTACGGGGGTAAGGTTCATGCTGCTAAAAGTCTCCCAAAGATAAAGACTGCCACTAATAAATATCATTAGTGGTTTTCCCCAGAGTCTTCACAGCATCTTTATAAGGAGATTTGCTCAACCACGTTTCTTCTCCAAGGAATCCCCAGGGAAGGGAAGGAACACACTGCAAGCCTGGATAACCCTTTTCTTCCCACCTCTTTAGGCTGCAATTTCTTCATCTATGAAGTGAAAACCTTGCTCACTATATCTGGGGACCCAAAGTGTTCTAAATCTCATTAGACCTACAACAAGGGAAACCATTTTCTGCTGCTGCATGTACCAGGCAGAAGCTAAGTAAACAGCACATAGCAGAAGAGATTCTCTACCATGGAAATTGTTAAACTCAACCCAAAAGGCACTTTCTTACTTAAAGGTTACTCAAGCCAGGCACAGTGGCTTACACCTGCAACCCCAGCACTTTGGGAGGCCGAGGTGGGCAGATCACCTGAGGTCAGGAATTTGAGACAAGCCTGGCCAACATAGTGAAACCCTATTTCTACTAATAAAACAAAAATTAGCTGGGCATCGTGGCGGGCACCTATAACCCCAGCCACTCGGGAGGCTGAGGCAGGAGAATCACTTAAACCCTGGAGGCAGAGGTTGCTCTCAGTGAGCTGAGATCATGCCATTTTACTCCAGCCTGGGTGACGAGAGTGAAACTCCATCTCAAAACAAACAAACAAACAAACAAACAAACAAAGTTACTCAGCAAGCAGAGGGCAATGAAAAGAGTATAAACTCTGGAGTCAGAAGCCTGAGTACAAGCCTCAACTCAATAATTTAATGGCTGCAGGTCTTTGAGGAAGTTGCCCAAACTGACCAAGCTTCTGTTTCCTCACCTGTTAGAGGAGAATCATGATATTTATCTTCTGAGTTGCGGCAAGTTTTAAATGAGATGATGCACGTCAATGCCAAGCACAATGACTGGTATAAAATCATTGGTAGTGATGAAGTCATTTGTACCACTGTATGCAACGTCCACAGTGTACAAAAATTGAATAAAATGACGGAGTTAGGCATACTCTTGAGGGCAGTGGAGATAGAGCATTAGCCACTCATGTCTCCCATTCCCACCATCTAGTGCCAACCCATTCAGACAACACAGCATTCAGAACAAATGTCCTGAGCCACAGATCTGAACCACTCTGTTGCTTAAAACTGTGCAATAGCTCTCAATATCCTTAAAGATAAATCCTAACCTCTTCATTCCATGTATAAGGCTCTGAGTATCATTTTCCTCTCCCAACCACCATGATTAGTAAAGATAGACTAAGCACTAGAATGAATAATCCCCAAATTTTATCAGCATAACACAATAAAAGTGTGTCCACTGAGAAAGGGGTGATTGCCTGGGGCAATAATTCAGAGACCTTTTCTTTGGTCTTGTGGGTCCTTTGGGTTCTGAGTTCTCTTTGACTGCCAGAATATGGGGAGAGAGGAAAAGGATCACTTATTGAAGGGTTTATGATCCAGACTTGGAAGATGGGCATATAATTTCCTGTCCTATTCTATCATCCAGAAATGAAATCAGAATACTGCTTCACCTAATTACAAAGGAGGCAAAAAAAAAAAAAAATAGATATTGATTAGCATTCTATTATCTTTCAGTTGACACTAGAGCAATTCTAGACTCCTTCTATTTATCTGCCACACCATTCTACATCTCTCTGTGTTTTTGCCTCTGCTGGTCTCACTGTCAATCGTGTTTTAGATGAACTTCTTTTCTTCTCTATGCTGAAGTTCTTGTCCAAGGATGATCTTCTCTTCAAGTCTTCCTTTACAAAGCGCCTTCCTTACTCAAGGAAACAGCTAATCGCTCATTCCTCCTTAGTACATTTAGACTTGTACTAAGCCCTCTTTAGTACTTTTAGATACCCTTTTAGATACATCTGCTCAGATGATTTTGTTCATATGCTTGTCTCCTCTCTAGAATTTAGGCTCCTTCTCTGCAATTAACAGAGACCTGTGCTAATTGCATCATAGCTGTCCCTTCTCCTCCCTCTCTCCTCACCCCACACAGCACACAACCTGGTGCTGAGTAAGCTGCACTGGGGGGGAACTGCAATAACACCCAGTGTCCCCAGAGAAATAGAACGGAGTATTAGGAGCTAAGTTTAAGACAAACCACCTGGTTTTGAAGCCCAATGCTGTTGCATAATCTTAATCAAGTTGTTTGTTCCGATTCTCAGAAAAAAAGAATGTCTATAAAACCAGAAGATTATTAGCTTCCCATATCAGATGGTTGTGAAGAGTTTATTAATTAAGGAATACAAAGGTCTCAATATGGTACTTGCTACACACAAGGAATGCTAAATAAAATTCTACCTATTGCTATTATCATATCCTTCTTACCTATTTTGTGGATGGAAACAGAAAGGCTCTCCCCTGACTTTGAGAAGCCTTAAATTAGGACAGAGAAACTTGCCCTGTGGATATGTGGTCCCCAGAGAGTGACTCAGGCAGACTGAGGCCTTTGTGAGCTCCCATGGCCCTGGAAGCATTCCTTGAGTGAGGTCTGGCAAGGACAGGGAGAAGCTGACAAATTAAATGATTTAGTCTGCTCAGCAAAGTAAACGTGGCTCCAGGAAGTTAGAAGTAGCACAGAATGGAAGCTCCAAATGCCACTGGGTGGAGGAAATTTTTTTTTTTTTTTCCAAACTCAATTTGTTTTCACTTAAACTGCTCCATTTCATCAACATGGCTCTTTGGAACATTGGCTAACTTCCCTAAAAATGTCTCTCTTTTTAAATGTTTTCCTCCCTCCTTCCTAGTTCCTCAAATGCAATAAAATTAAATACTTGGAACTCAAGAGAAAGCCCCCCAAAACATCAGATCAGCCTAGGTGTGCATCAGGTACCTGTTTGCAAACTGATGGCAAAGTAGGAGCTATAGGTGTGGATGTAAAGTTGCTGTGAACAGCACTGTGACCACAGATAAATCATTCCCTGAAATGGCACTGCAGTTAATAAATTGCCTTCTCTTTACAAAGACCCTTTTATCCAGGTCAGTCCTGTGTGAGGCTTTCCATGCCTCCCCATTTAAGCCTCGGGAGGAAGGAAATAGACCTTCATCTATAGAGGCACAGAAGGTTTCTCAATCAAGAGTCCAGGTTGCAACCCATTCTGCACTTACACACCTGGGAGATAGACACCCACTCCATTGCCCCAACAACATGACCGAGACAGGGGCCCAAAGCCAGAACATGTTGAGGGAATTTCTTTCTTCATTACCTGGAATGTCTTTTAAAATATAACAATAAACCAGAGAATCCTGCTTGTACTGGCTCATGAAAAGTTTGACACAACCTTACCCTTTCAGTCCATAACCGACTCATACCAGACCAGCTTTGATTCTTTTTGAGTATGAATCATCCCAGTTTTAAAGCCATAGTTTTCTCTTCTGCAGAGGAAATCTATGTCAACAGTAAAATACTACAGAAAGGATATCTTCCTTTTTTTTCTGCTTCTTCACCTTTTTTTTTTTTTTTTTTTGATTTTGTAAGAACTTGGCAGAGCTGATAAATGAGGCAGATTTTTCCATACAAGGGACAAAAGGATTCATTGTAAACTTACATGCAGGAGTTAACAGGACTATAGTATACTAGTTTAGGAAGATAATTTCACTTAATTTCATCCCTGGATTGTTAAGCATTTACTATCTATGGATATTAAAAAAAAATCTGCAAAAGAGTAAGAAAAGAGTAACACCATCATTTTGTAGGTATTTTCCAACAACTAGCACTCTGTTGTAACTCTTACACAATCCTTCAAGATCTCTTTGTTCAGAGAAAATATAAGCTCCTGGAAGTTAGATACTTTGTTCAAGGACCTACAGATAGGACCAGGAAAAGCTATAAATCAATCAAGTTTTGGTTTATCAGATCCTAAAGCCCATTCACACCTATAACTATGAATCTCCTCACCTTACTGGTTTTTTTGTTGTTGTTGTTTGTTTTTCTGTTTTAAAAGACAGTGTGATCTGCCTCTTGGGGCTTTTAGAAGGATTAAATGAAATATATTTTATGTGCCTATTATGTGATTGTATGTGAAATTCCACCAGCATAAAGTCTAAATCCTCAGCTATTTGGAGAAGTTCAAAGCAAGAGAGTGAGTGGATGGATCAAGGAGAGGAGCAGACCCTTCTCTGACTTCTCCACCTATCAATATCATCCTACCCTAAGCTAGGCACATAACATGGTTACTGCACTAACATAACACAGAAGGGCTAGTGATAGGTCTTAATTCTCAGACCTCTGGGAAATAACTACTACACAGCTGCTTCTAGTAAATGCTGATTTAGATTTTATCTAGGGTCTCGCTGACCTTTGAGATCTTAGCGAAATTAGCTTCTTATCCTCCCCAACTGTGCAGCCTGTAGATATCTTCTCCAGTACTTTGGCAAATTTTCAGAAAACCCAGCACCTCTTGTATCTTAAGATTTGTTTCTGGATGGGTATCTCTGTCTTAGTCTAGAAAGACTTAGCTGGGGAAAAAATTCAACTATTGCTTTGAGTTTCTAAAAAAACTCCACTCACATTTGTAAGAAGAGTGAACTTCACACAATAATGGGGAGAGGGGCTTCAGGGGGAAAAAAATCTCTATAGCCACCAACAAAACAACTATCAATGGAGCAGAACAGAACACGTTTAGAAATCTCCTCCAGACATCTAACTATCAAGGTGCTTCACAAACCCCTTATATTGCCCGGTCTCAGCCTCTCTCTATTTTGCAGACTTCTTTTTCTCCCTTCTTTTATCTCATTACTCATCTCTTATCTATTCATATTCAGGATAAAAAATGATTAACCATGTTCTTGTCCCATCAGATGCTGAGACTCGCATCCATGATAGTCTGACATCTATCAGCATCCATGTCTTCAAGACTCACTTCAAAAAGATTTATGAAGCTCCACCCTTCTTCCATTCTAATGGAGGCATGCTAAGATCACTAGATAAATAATAGCAAAGTTGTCTATAGCTCTTAAGCTGCACCAGGCATCATTTTAAGTAGTTTGTATTTATGAACTAATTTAATCCTCACAACAACTCCATGAAGTTATTATTATATCCCCATTTCACAGATGGGAACTGAGGTGCAGAGAGGTTAAACGACTTACTCAAGGTCACATAGATAGTGGCAGATCTGTGATTCAATCCCAAGCAGTCTGATTCATAATGTGTACTATTAAATTCTACATAGTCATTTGGCAGAAAGATGAACAGTCAGATATTTCTCCCTCCTAACTCATGACAACATTGAATGAATGCATTTATTTACGAAATAAATGAATGAGTAGAATTTGAAGCAAATCTCTGGGGTTTTGAAATATGTACAAAATGTAAACAACAAAAAGTAGGACACAAATTATTAGGGATAAAAAAAATAGGAAGATTTAAATGGGTAGTTTCAGGACAGAGGGAGGCCCTGGGGCAGGCAATCGTCAACTGCGTTGAATAGGATCCAGGAAGTTATATGCAGAGGTTAAGTCGGGTTCAGGGAAATAACTGTGTTTTTAATTGGATAATCTATCTCCCATACCTACAGGAAAACATCATGGCCGCTGAGCCTGGCTGCTTCCTTTGGAAAGGCCTTTGGGGGAAGATAGAGGTTGTAAAGCGATAGGAGAAGAGAGCTCTCAGCTACACGAAGACTCATTTTACTTCAAAAGAAGGGCCCCTCATCAGAGCAGTAAGTTCAGGAAAGTATCCACTTCCAAGTGGTCTTTGTTTCCTATTTGGACATCACAGCAGTGCATCTACATCTGGACAATGATGTCCCTTATAGGAATACAGTTCTCTCATCAAAATTCAGCAGACTACATAACCAGGGCTGGGGCATCGTAAAGAGTTGAGGGCCTTAGGTTCTCTCCCCCAGCTCCCCTTTCCAAACACTTTGCTCTGTCAACACAGGAAAAGTTAAATCATTCTGTATTTCCAGACCCATTATTGTAGAAGAGTAGAAAAATAACTCTGATGATTAGGTTCTTTGACACTTTACATTGCTTAAAGATCTATCTTGAGAAATAAAGGTCTCATTATCTGAACAATTTCATCTTTTTCATTTGGCAAACTAGTATACTTTTACCTTCTTCATCCAGATTAAGTGAAAGTTTATCTCATCAAGCACAATACTTTATTTTTGGGCTCCAAAATCATCTGTACTCAGAGTGGCAAGAGTGGTAACAACAATACCGCTTAATAAACATTCTATAACTACACAGTGCTGTTTGATTATCATTAACTTTTTCTGAACACTTTATTGGAGTTTTAAGATAATCTTGAGGTAAATAATATTTTCCTCATTTTGTAGTTGAAGAACCTGGAATTTAAAGAAGGTCCCACATGCAGTAAGTGATGAGCAGAACCTGGGTTCCACCCAGGCCTGACTGATGCTAGAGCTTTAATTACTTCACTATTGCTCAGACTGAGAGAGTGAGCACTGTCATTGGTGGCCACTGACATTGGTGGAGAATGAAGCAGAGCCCATCATCTTCACCACTAAACTGTCTGCTTCCTCATCCATCCTGAAGGGTCTCCCATCACCAAAAAGCCTCTATTCATGCTATGCATATCAGCAACATTGAGCCAGGAAACCCTCCATAAACCCCTTTTTCAAGCCACACAATAGACCACTCATGGGGAAGATGTTCCTCCTCCCATCTCCCATGTCACTGAAGGTTGGGAGTCCATGTTCTCCTGGTTTGTAACACCACTTCTGGATTAACTTTCCTCACTCCTTCCGTACAGTTCCCACTTACTGAAGGTGTTTGCCTTGTGGTTCTACCTTTGGGTACTCCTCCTGAGCACTTCATCAAAACACCTTCTGTCCTGGCCAATCCTCCAAATTCTCTGAAGATTGGCCTCTGCCTTTCCATCATTCTCCCCACCACAGGCATTGCTATTATTGGTGATTTCTACCAATAGCATTGGGTGATCCTTTTGACAACCTAGCTTTTCAGATTCCTTGCCTTCTTCATCCCCTATGGTCTCAGTTTCTTCACTTTGGCCACATTATCCCAATTCACTGATCCCCAATATACTATTTTATAGGCCTTCTAGGAACTTCCAGTTTACAGACTCCTTTACTTTCTCCTTATTTCTCAGGACTCCCCTGTTTCCACTTCTCTCATTATCCAGCTGAGATTTTACTGATAATCACATTAAATACTGTCCTCAAAATATTTAATTTCTTAAGTTGTAATTATCTTATTATGAGTCATCTGTCAAACTTCAAACCTGAATAAACTCAACTTGTTATTTTCTCCACTTTACAGTTGGGTTGCTGAGTAATTGTGGGAGAAAAAAAAAATCACTCTCAATTGGAAATGTTCTAATTCATGGTCCTCAACCTTAACTAGGTCCTTAATAATGCCCAGGAGATCTATTATGTTTCTATGGGAAGTACTTTCCCCTTCTCTGAGGCAGCATATTTCAAACTGTCTTCTTTTCTCTCAAACCTATGACTTCCACCTCTCTCCCTCAGTCTCTGTATGACATTGACTCCACAGAAAAAAACAAAAGGCATCAGTCAAAACTCCCTCAACTTTGTGTCATAAAAGTTACACACATATTTGCCTCTTCACTCATCACTTCCTTCCCCGCTCCTGATAGACTGAAAGGAATGTCCTTTATCTTACCAAAAACTGGATCCCATACTCTGGATCTCATCCTTTTTGACGTTCAGAAGAATGTTACTCCATTTATTTCCCCTCTCTAGTGGCTACATCCCATTAGCCTGTAGAGGTAGCATGATGCTTTGTTTTGGGGCTTTAACGTCACCTACAGCCAGAATTGTAATGGTAATAACAATACTTTTTACTGAGTACTTATTTTATGGCTACACCATGCTGTTTGATGATCACAAACTTGGGCCATCTTGGGCCTTCTTGTTTCATGTTTCCCCATCTCTCTGGTTGATCTCATGCTGTCTTGTGATGATTTCAATGAGTTCATTTGCCCAAACCTGGATCTCTATCTCAAGTCAGTTTTCTGTGCTCCAGGCTTTATTTCAATGGTCTTTTACAGACTGCACCGGGATATCTCAAAGGTACTTTACATTCAATATTTATGACATCCCTTCTTCTCCCCCAGCCTTTCACTAAGCCCATTTCTTTGCTTATGTATTTCAATTTCAATGAAGAGTGCCGTAATTTTCCCAGTTAATCAATTTAGAAAAGTAATAACATCGTTGTCCTCTTTGCCTCAGCTTTCACATGTAACAATTATTAAATTCTATAAATTCTATTTCTCAACTATACATTGAATAAGCCTACTTATGTCTAACTTCAAATTTATTCACAGGCTACCCCCTGCTCTCTCACTCCAAGTCCAAGGTATACATTACCATCTCCTTGGATCGTTTCCCACACCCTCATCCCTTTTACATATTCTTCCATCTGTTTTCCACTCTGATATTATCTTTCCTGACCCCAAGGCTGAGTTGAGTACCTCTTCTCTCTGAATCCATAACATTGTGATTACCAACATCATATCAGTTATACTGTTTTTTTAAATTTCCCGTTTACTCACCTGTTCCACTCACTGTCTAGCACTCACTTTGTCTTGAATAACTAGACTAACCTTTGGCACATAATAAGTGATAATTCTATACTGGTTGAAAAAATGGCCTATTTTAGGTCATAACTTTGTTTTCTAGTAGTTGTACAGTGACATTCAAAATTGTATCACTCAACAAGTGTATAACTTTAAAAGTCAGCTTCATTGAGGTATGCTTACATACAATAAAATTTACCAATATTAAGTGCATATTTCAATGAGTTTAGAAAATGTATGCAACCACAACTACAATAGTAGTAATACAGAGCATTTCCATCACTGCAAAAAATACCCTTGTCTCTCTCTGCAATAAATTCCTTCCCCACTCCCTCAGGCTCTTGGCAGTGATTTATCTGTTTTTGTCACTATAGTTTTGCCTTTTCTAAAATTTCACAAAATTTTAATCATAGTGTGTAGTCTTCTGACTCTGGCTTTTTTCACTTAGAATAATGCATTCATTATGTTGTGCATATCAGTAGTTGGTTCATTTTTATTTGCTGAATAATATTCTATTGTATTGACATGCCACACTTTGCTTATCCATTCACCACTTAATGATTACTAAGGTCATTTCACATATATTACATTATCATTTATTATGAATAAAGCTGCTGAGACCATCCAAGTAACTTTGTAGACAGATGTTTACATTTCCCTAGGGTAACCACATAGGAGTGGAATTTCTGGATCATATTGTAAGTATTTGTTGAACTTTATAAGAAATTGCCAAACGTTTCCAAAATACTGTGCATTCCCACTAGCAACATTTGAGTTTCCAGTTGTTGCACTTCTCACTAAAACTTAAAATCATTTTTAAAAATCATAGCCGTTGTAATGGTTGTGCAGTGACATCTCACTGTGGTTTTAATTTGTATTTTCATGATGTCTAATGTTTAACATGTTTCCATAAGCTTATTGGGCATTTGTGTCTTCTTTTGTAAAGTGTCTGTTAAATTTTTTTGCCAATATTTATTGAGCAGTTTATCTTCTTATTTTTAAACTGTAAAAGTTCTTATATTATTCTAGATACAAGTCCTTTGTTAGACACACCTATTGAAAATATTTTCTCATAGTCCATAGCTTGCCCTTCAAATTTGTAAGAATATATTGTGAAGAGCAGAAATGCTTAAATTCCATGAAGTATATTTACTAATATTTACTTTCATGGTTTATACTTTTTTGTGTCTTATTTAAGAACTCTTTTACACTATTCCCAATAGAAAAGATTTACTCCTATAGTTTCTTCTAAATCTTGCCTGAAAATAAAGGCAATTTTTATGTTTTTATAAGTTTGTATTTTATATTTTTCTTGTGTTATTTCACTGCATAGGACTTCCAGTATAATGCTGAATAGAAGTTATGAAAGTAAAGAACCGTGGCTGGATGTGGTGGCTCATGCCTGTAATCCCAGCATTTCGGAGGCCAAGGCGGGCGGATCACCTGAGGTCAGGAGTTCTAGACCAGCCTGACCAACATGGAGAAACCCCGTTTCTACTAAAAATACAAAAAATTGACCGGGCATGGTGGTGCACACCTGTAATCCCAGCTACTCAGGAGGCTGAGGCAGGAGAATCGCTTGAACCTGGGAGGCGGGGATTGCAGTGAGCGAAGATCGTGCCATCGCACTCCAGCTTGAGCAGCAACAGTGAAACTCCATTTAAAAAAAAAAAAGCAAAGAAAGTAAAGAACCTTGCCTTCTTTCTGATTTTATGGAAAATGCAGTCAGCCCTTCACAATTAAATATGAGGTAACATAAGTTTTAGTTGTTATTGTCACTTGCTTGCTTGCTTTTTATCAGGTTAAAAGCTCCCTCTACTTCTAGGGCTCTGAGAGGTTTATATCTTAATACATACTGAGTTTATTCAAATGCTTATTCTTCATCTATTGAGATAATCCTTTAGTTTTGGTGTTTGTTTTTTACTCTGTAAATACAGTACATTTTGTTGTGTCATTTTGATTAATAGATAAACATTACATTTCTGGGGTAAAACTCACTTAGTCATGCTGTAATACATTTTATATATTGCTCTATTTGATTTTCCAGTATTTATTAAATATTTTTGAATATTTTTATAAATAATATTGGATGGATTTTATTTCTGGATAATGTTGCCTTGTAGAATTAATTTGAAAGTGTGTTAGTTATCTATAGCTACATATCAAATGCCCCCAAAACATAGCATCTTATAGCAACAAATACTTACTATCTTAGAGTTTTTTTTTCAGTCAGAGATCCAAGAGAGCTTAGATGGATGTACTACTGGTGAGGGCATCTTAAGAGGTTGTAGTCAAATTGCCTATTTATTAGTCCATTTTCACACTGCTGATAAAGACATACCAGAGACTAGGCAATTTATAAAACAAAGAGGTTTATTGGACTTACAGTTCCACATGGGTGGGAAGGCCTCACAATTACGGTGGAAAGCGAGGAGGAGAAAGTCACATCTTATGTGGATGGCAGCAGGCAAAAAGAGTTCTAGAAACTCCTGTTTTTAAAACCATCATATCTCATGAGACCCATTCACTATCGCGAGAACAGCATGGAAAAGACCCACCCTCATGATTCAGTCATCTCCCACCAGGTCCCTCCCACAACATGTGGGAATTATGGAAGCTACAAGATGAAATTTGGGTGAGAACACAGAGCCAAACCATACCAGCCCACTAGGGATGAAGTCATCTGTGGCTTGAGAATTCATTTCCAAGCTCATCCACATGCCTGTTGGCTAAAACCAGTTTCTTACCATGAAGGTCTTTTCATAGATTGCCTGAGTCTTCTCATAACATCAAAATTGGCTTCCCACAGAGTGATTGATGAGAAGAAACAGAGAGAGGCGGAGGCAGAAACAGAGACATAGAAAGACTTGTCTTTTATAACCTAATCTCAGAAGTGACATACCATCACATCAGCCATATTTCCTTGGTTAGACAGACCAAACATGATACAGTGTGGGAAGAAACTACACAAAGGGGTGAATGGCAGTAGGTGGGGCTCATTTTCCTTAGGCCCAAAGAACTTCCTGTAACATTTCTTTCTTTTCTTTTTTTCTTTCTTTATTTTCTTTATTTTTTATAGAAACAGGTTTTCACTATGTTGCCCAGTCTGGTCTCAAACTCCTGGGCTCAAGTGATCTTCTCACCTTCACCTCCCAAAATTCTGGGATCACAGGCATGAACCACTGTACCCAGCCTGTCATATTACTTATAGCATAGGTTTGCTAGTAACAAATATTCTAAGTTTTTTGCTTTGTCTAAAGATGGTTTTATTTCACCTTCAATTTTGAAAGATAGTTTATCTGGGTATAGAATATTAAGTTTTGTCTTTTTCTTTTAGTTTATTTCACTGTTTTTCCTAGTTCCATTTGCTTGAATAGTTTTATTCTGCTATATCCAGGGTACAATTTTTTTTCTGGCAATTTTAAACTATGTCTATAAAATTTGCTTTCAAATATTTGATTATGATATTTCTTTATGTTATTTTGTGTTTATTTTCTTTTGAGCTCACTGAACTTCTTAGATTGATGGGTGGATGGTTTTCATCAAACTTAAAATTTTTTCAGCCATTACCTCTTCAGATCCCTTTCTTAGATTCCAGTCACATGAATTTTAAATTCTTGATACTTTCCAAAAGATCAATAAAGTTCTGTTCTTATTTTTCAGTCTCCTTTTCTTTCTCTGCTTCATTTTAGATAGTTTCTATTGTTATGTCTTCATTTTCACTATTTTTCTGAAGTATTATAGTTCTCATCCTATAGGATTTAATTTCAGATGTTATGTTTTTACAACTAGAAGTTCCATTTGCTTTTCTTTTTTATCTTATATTTCTCTCCTTATTATATTTAGGCTTTCTTTTCAATACTTGAACTTATGAAGCTTATTTACAAAAGTATGTTTAATGTTTTTGTCTGCTAATTTTATCATCTTTTTAATCTCTGGATCTGTTTATGTTGGCTGATATTCACCCAGTTATGAGTCCCCATTTTCTACTTCTTTGTACATATAGTATTTTTTGAGAATGTTACATTTGTAAGTAGTGTATTTTTTATACTTCTTTGAAGAGTGCTACCTTTTCTTGTGGCAGGAAGTTAGGCTACTTGCAGATTTGTTTGGTCCCTTTGAAGTTGTTTTTATGCTTTTTCAGGGTGACTCTGGAGTAGTATTTTCTTCAGAGCTAAGTTAGCCTAACTTCTAAGATATGAAAATTCTGGGATCTCTAATGAATGCCTCCAGTATTCAATAAAGCCCCTCCACTATGGCTGGTGGGAACTAAAATGATATGTTCAGGAATCATCTGGCTTGAAATTCCCTAGTAAACTCTTTGTCCAGAAGTTCTTTATATAAGCCTGAAGTTTTCACTCTAAGCCTAGACCAGTCAAGAATTTTAAGGAAACCCTTTGCAGATGTCTGGTACTTATTCTTTGTTAAGCTCATCCTCTCAGGTACTCTCTTGCCTATATACATTTTAACCACTTTTGCCTCCTAAACTCCAATCTCTGTCTTAGCTACTCAGCAAGATCCTTCTTAATCCTTGAGCTGCCCCTCCCTATGAAGCATTCTGGAAATTGCCTCCTAGTAGAAAGCCTGCGTGATTCCAGGGCTTACTTCATTTGTTTCCCTTTTTACAGGAACTACAGTCCTAGTACGTATTAGCCAATGATTAAAAATGTTTGTTTTCTATCTTTTGTCCAGTCTTCTAGTATTTATGATAGGGGAATAATTCTGGACACCACTACTTTCTAACAGCCAGAAACAGAAGTAATAATATATTTCTAACTGCTAAATTTAAGTTCCTTGATAGTAAGACATTTTTATTTCCCCTAGCACTACATTCTAAATAAAGACAACGGGAGGAAATGGGGAAGGAAGTTGCTACTTCATGATGTATCAATATGATTTAGGTAGATGCTACTTCATAAGTATGAATGATTTAGGGAGATGTTTCATCTAGACCAGAGAGAAAAACAAAATCTGCTTCTTTGGGGCCAAAGGTTAGTAAAAGAAGGAGAGAGGGAGTAAGAAAGAGGAATTAGCTTATGTATATCCCAAAGTCTTCGCTCTGTAGAATAAAAGATTATGTAGTACCCAATTCCCCTCCTTTCTATGTGGCATGAACACTGAATTGAAAGTCAACAGACCTGTTTTTATGCAAGTGGTATAGGTAAGAGGCTCCCAAAGCAGAAGCTTCAGTCCAAATGGAGACCATGAGAGAATTTCAGAGAGATATTCATCCCAGTAAGAGTTAAGGGTGGCTAGGTCAGCAGGAAGAATCTGTGTGATTCTGACTGAGTCAGGAAAGGATAATTGGACATAGGAGTAATTCAGGAGAAAGCAGAAAACCTAGTAGAATGCCCAAAACATGATGGACTGACTATACTTCAGTGGCCACTAGCCAGAACACTACTAAAAAGCACTATGAGGCCAGGAGAAATTTTCCTTCCAAAGCCATTAGCTTTTTCCTCATACACCTAAATCAGAAAGGAGACTGGAGAAAATGGAGGAATCTAAAAGTAAATATCATAGGGTAAAAAAAAAATCAAAAGGTTTTTAGATTATTAGATCAAAGTACGTTTCAAATTTGTAGATTAAGTTTAGTTTAGTTTAAATCTTTTTTGAAAAGTAACAGGAGGGGAGATTATGATAATGAAATAAACAGGCTACATTTTCATTGCTTGTCTGAATTGTGATGTGAGCAAATTTGCATTCCCACTACATAGAGGTAGAAAAATAAATGAATATTAAAGTTCAAAAAGAGAGAGGAAATAAAGAAAGAAAAACGAATAAAAGAGGAAAGGAGGAAGGAAGGGAGAAAGGAAATATACCAGAAAGGAAGGGAAGGAGGGAAAGAGGAAAGGTAAGGACAGAAAGAAGAGTAAGAAAAAGAAAAAGAGAGAAGAAAGATTGTTCTTTCATTTTCCTTTTCAGAAGTCTATATTTCTAGAGATTGGTCCTTCTTTATAAGTTGAGAATACCATTAGGAATTTCTTGGCATTGGAAAACTTCTTTTTTTTTTTTTTTTTTTTTTTTTTTTTTTTTTTTTGAGACAGGGTCTCGTTCTATCGTCCAGATTGGAGTGCAGTGGCATGATCTCGGCTCACTGCAAACTCCGCCTCCCGAGTCCAAGCGATTCTCCTGCATCAGCCTCTCGAGTAGCTGGGACTGCAAGCACGCACCACCGTCCCCAGCTAATTTTTGTATTTTTAGTAGAGACAGGGTTTCACTATGTTGGCCAGGAAGCTCAGGATCTCTTGACCTCGTGATCCACCCGCCTCGGCCTCCCAAAGTGCTGGGATTACAGGCATGAGCCACTGCACCTGGCCGGTATTGGTGAACTTTTAAAAGTCAATGATGCAGAGTTGGAATGAAAATTTTAAGGGTGAGGATGAAAGAATGAAATAATAAATTTGGAATGTTTCAAAGGTACCATTTTACAGATAGAGATTTTAGGCTCTTCCAATAAGTCTACTCTATGGAAGTGGGGTGTGGGAAAGTAGGTTTACCTAGGGTTCAAAGCCCAGGTTTTCTGCTCAGACACTTGCCAAAAAACTGATTTCCTCCAACAATTTTCATTAATTTTATGTTAACACTATTCAGTAGAGTATGTTTTCACCTCTGGATGTTCTCTCTCAATACTAACCAGCATGGGAACTAATCCAAACGAGAGATATAAAGAACTTCAATAATACTCTGTGACAGAAGCTATTTACTTATATTTATGAACCGTTTGGGATATTCAGATATAGGACAATTCTTAAACCATATTTTTACAACTTCTGAGTAACCCTAGCATACTTTGGGTTACCCACTCATGTCAACTATTTTTAGTTTTTGTTTGATCTAGTATTTTCTTTAAAAATGTAGATGTGAATCTTTATCTTCCTTGCTTGGAAAACTATCTTTTGATTCTCAACCTATAGGATAAAATGCAAATACACATTCCTTTATAATTTGAAACTAATTTATATTTTGGGCTTTATTTACTACTGTTTTCCTTCTTGCACTATATATTCTCATTAAGTGACCTCTCTAATATAGTATTTTACGAAACTATTTTTTAAAAAACTTCCTTTTCTTGGAATGTGTTCCTTTTATTTCTCTACCTACCTGACACCCTTCAGTGTTTACCCTGCTCAGAAGAGAGCCTGGTTTAATGTAAAGGCATACCTCTGAAATATCATGGGTTTGATTATACACCACTGAAATATAGCAAATATACCAATAAAGCAAGTCACACAATTTTTTTGCTCTCCCAGTAAATATAAAAGTTACTTTTATAATATACTGCAATCTATTAAGTGTGCATAGCATTGTGTCTTAAAAATGTACATATCTTTTTTTATTGTTTAAATTTTGTGGGTACATAGTAAGTATATATATTTATGAGGTACATACAATGTTTTAATACAGGCATGAAATGTGAAATAAATGCATCATGGAGAATGGGGTATCTATCCCCTTAAGCATTTATCCTTTGAGTTACGAACACTCTTTATGTTATTTGAAAATATACAATTAGGTTATTATTGACTATAATCATCCGTTGTACTATCAAATAGTAGGTCTTATTCATTCTTTGTATTATTTTTGTATACATGACCGATCCCCACCTCCTTTCCCACCCTCCCAGTACCTTTCCAAGCCTCTGGTAACCATCCATCTACTCTCTATGAGCATGAGTTCAATTGTTTTGATGTTTGGATCCCACAAATAAGGGAGAACATGTGATGTTTGTCTTTCTGTGCCTGGCTTATTTCACTTAACATAATGGTCTCCATTTCCATCCATGTTATTCCAAATGACTGGATCTCATTTTTTTATGGCTGAGTAGTACTCCATTGTGTGTATGTATTGCATTTTCTTTAACCGTTCATCTGTTGATGAACACTTAAGTTGCTTCCAAATCTTAACTCCTGTAAACAGTGCTGCAACAAATATAGGAGTGCAGATATCTCTTCGATATACTGATATACCTTCTTTTCAGTATATACCCATCAGTGGGATTGCTGGATCATATGGTAGCTCAATTTTTAGTTTTTTTGTGAAACCTCTAAACTGTACTCCATAGTTGTGCTAATTTACATTCCCACTGACTGTTCTCTTTTCTCCACTTCCTCGTCAGCATTTGTTTTTGCCTGTCTTTTGGATATAAGCCATTCTAACTGGTGTAAGATGATATATCCTGGTAGTTTTGATTTGCATTTATCTGATGATGGATGATGTGTAGCATCTTTTCATATGCCTGCTTGCCACTTGTATGTTTTATTTTGAGAAATGTCTTTCAAATCTAAAAATCTACATAGCTTACTAAAAAAATGCTTTCTTGTTTAAAAATGCTAATGATCGTCTAAGCCTTCAGCAAGTCCTAATCTTTTTGCCAGTGGAAATTCTTGCCCCAGTAATAATGGCTGCTGACTGATGAGGGTGGTGGCTGCCAAAGGTTGGGTGGCTATGGAAATTCCTCAATATAACAATGAAGTTTGCTATGTTGATTGACTGTTCCTTTCACAAAATATTTCTCTGTAGCATGTGATGCTGTTTGATAGCATATTACTCACAGTACAACTTCCTTCAAAATTGGAGATAATTCTTTCAAATCCTGATGCTGTTTCATGAACTAAGTTCATGTAATATTTTAAATCCTTTGTTGTCATTTCAACAATGTTCACAGTATCCTCACAAAGAGTAGATTCCTTCTCAAGCAACCACTCTTTCCTAATCCATAAAAGCAACTCCTTTTCATTCAGGTTTTATCATGAGACAGCAGCAATTCAGCCACTCCTTCAGAATCCACTTCTAATTCTAGTGTTCCTCCTATTTAAGCCACCTCTGCAGTTACTTCCACCACTGAAGTCTTGAACAAAGTTATTTATATGTGAGAGTTGGAATCAACTTCTTCCAAAGTCCTGTTAATGTTGACTTTTTGATATCCTCCCATGAATCACAAATGCTCCTAGTGACATCTAGAATCTTGAATTCTTCCCAGGTTTTTTATTTACTTTGCTCAGATTCCTCAGAAGAATCACTTTCTATGGCAGTTATGGCCTTACAAAATGTTTTTTGTTTTTCAGTAATAAAATGTGAAAGTCAAAATTACTTCTTGAACCATGAGTTGCAGAATGAATATTGTGTTAGTAAGGCATAAAAGTAAGGTTCATCTTCTTGTATATCTTCATCAGAACTCTTGGGTGATCAGGTGAATGGTCTATAAGCAGTAATAATGTGAAAGAAATCTTTGTTTCTGAGCAGCGGGTCTCAACAGTGGGCTTAAAATCTTCAGTAAACCATTATGTAAACAGACATGCAGTCATCCAGGCTTTGTTCTTCCATTTATAGAGCACAGGCAGAGTAATTTAGCATAAATCTTAGGATTTTTAGGAATGGTATATGACCATTGGCTTTTATTTAAAGTCAACAGCTGCATTAACCCATAACAAGAGTCAGCATATGCTGTGAGGCTTTGAAGGCAGGCATCAACTTCTCTCTAGCTATGAAAGTCCTAGATGGCATCTTCTTCCAATATAAAGCTGTTTTGTCTACACTGGATATCTATTGTTTATTGTAGCCACAGGTTAAAGCCACATCTTTAAACTTCATGAACCAATCCCTGCTAGCTTCAAACTTTTCTTCTGCAGCTTTGCCACCTCTCTCAGCCTTCCTAGAATTAAAGAGAGGTAAGGTGTTGCTCAGGATTAGGTCTTGGCTTGAGCAAATATTGTGGCTGTTTTGATTTTCTATGTAGACCGCTAAAACTTTCTTCATACCAGCAATAAGGCTGCTTTGCTTTCTTATCATTAGTGTGTTCATTGGAGGAGTATTTTTAATTTGCTTCAAGAACTTTTCCTTTGCATTCACAAATTGCCAAATTCTTTGGCACAAGAGGCCTAGCTCTTGGCCTATCTCAGCTTTCAACGTGCCTTCTTCACTGAGTTTAATCATTTCTTGCTTTTGATTTGAAGTGACACGTGCAACTACTCCTTTCACCTGAGCACTTTCAGGCCACTGTAAGGTTATCAATTGGCCTAATTTCAATATTGTTGTATCCTAGAAATTAGGGAGGCCAAAAAAGGGAGAGGCAAAATGACCAGTCATTGGAGCTGACCACAATATTTATTAAGTTTACAGTCTTATATGAGCTTGTTTCATGGCCCCCCAAAACAATTACAATATTGACATAAAAAATTACTAATCAGGCCAGGCGTGGTGACTCATGCCTGTAATCTCAGCACTTTGGGAAGCCAAGGTGGGCAGATCACTTGAGGCCAGGAGTTCAAGACCAGCCCGGCCAACATGGCAAAACTTCATCTCTACTAAAAATACAAAAATTAGGCAGGCGTGGTGGCGCATGCATGTAATCCCAGCTACTCGCTAGCCTGAGACACCAACTCTGTCAAAAAAAAAAAAACTCTTTGTCTTGGACCATCAAAATGGATATAATGATAACAAAAAATGTTTGGAATATTGTGAGAATTACCAAAACATGAAACAGAAACACAGAGTGAGCACATGCTGTCGGAGAAATGGTACCTGTAGACTTGCTCAATGCATGGTTGCCATAAACCTTCAACATTTTTTAAAAATACAGTATATGTCAAGTGAAGCACAATGAAACAAGGTAGACCTGTACTTAGGGGTATGAACTGTGGGGTCATCTAGCCCAGGTTGTAAATCATAAACCTAATCATTGTACCTTCTTGGGAAATTTGTGGACACTCTCTTGGCATCAGACTATTATTCAACATGGTGATAATAATACCGACTGCAGAGAATTGCTGGCATGATTTAATAAAATAATACTTTGAAAGACCCAATACCGTATCTTGAAAATAACGTTTAATACATATGCTGTATATTCCCCATTATTTCCCCTATCATAATCATAATTGTCATCACCGATATCACAAGTTTGTTAGATTGAATGGAATAATTCACATACAGGCCATAGCACCGGGATTAGCATTAAAAGATCAATGAATTATGGTAATTACAACCACCATTATAATAACTCTCATTACTACTAAACTTAATAAACTCCACTTACTAATCAACATTCTTCTTCTGTTAGTCTTACAGATTTATACCTACCTTTACTATGGTACGCATCATAACACATCACAATTATCTGTTTATATATCCCCCTTAGTCCATTATTTCCTCAAAGTCAATTCTTGTTCAAGTTGACCATGCGGCTCCAGAGACTAGTACCTAATGGGCTTTTAGCAAATTCATGTTAAATGTGTATATAGACTTAATGGTTCACACTAAGCCATTCCCACTGTTTTTTTTTTTTTTTCTGCCTATTTATAGCCTATGCTATTTACTTGCTAATTAGATTAACAGAGTGAGGAGTATATATGTATATGTGTGTGTATATAAAAATGTATATGAGAACTAGAATAGGACAAAGGACTCCAACCATTGGCCTTAATAGCACCAAGTTCTATTAAACTAAACCAAATAGCCTCCCTTAAAAGTCATCTGGAACTTCCCAATTCCTTCAGAGAATCCTTGATTGCTACTCAAAGGGCCATTTTGGTGAGAATTGGAGTTTACCCATGAATCTTCTCCAAATACTCATTACCGATTCTGGGATGAGTTTACAGGAATTCACCAGTGGTCATTAAGTGATTTTTTTTTCCAACATTTTAGGATTTGGAATCATCCTGCTCCATGGAAAAATTTAGAGAAAAGTAGATTATGGTTGAAAACATTGGCCAACTAGATGAAAGGGAAATTAGTACATTTAATAAACACTCAGCTTTGTGGTTTCTAGTTGCAATCCATGTTTAATCTTGTATCAAAAAGAGGAAAGCATTAACTCCTTCAAAATTTCACTGAAGCTAGTCTCTGCAAAGGTTTAGAGCTGTGTTCCATAGGCAGGTTAAAAAATAAGGCCCGAAGATAATGCATGATATTTTTTAAGTATCCAAATAGTAAGATAAATACCACACAGAACTTAAATTTTATTTCCTGTTAAAATTCAGTATATTGCTTTCAAGAAAGAATACTTTACTGGAATAAGTAAGGGATTTGGCATCCAGAAGATTTGATTTCAAATCCTGTACTTTACTCTTTTCTAGCTGAATTACCTGGCATAGTGTAATTTACTTATCTGAGCCTCATTTTTTTTCTCTCCAATAAAAGGTGAACAATGCTTTTTATAGCATTATGATGAGGAATAACTATAATATGTTAGTGAAGATGATTCACATAATGCTTAGCAAAAAGATGCTCAATAAATATCATTTTCCTTCTAGTTTTCCCTCGGCTCTTGGGGGATTCCTAAAACTAAAAAGCTTAGAAGTTTGTGTTGTAGAGAATCCAAATACATACCAATCCATTTGTGTACCAATTTATTAAAAATGTAGAGACAAATTCTACAAAGTAACACAACATCATTCATGTACATCTATCCCTGGATTCAGTGGCAAATGTTCTTAGCAGAAGTATAAGATTGTATAGAGTACTTTATATACACGGATTAAGCACCTCCCTAAGAAATGCTGGTATCTGACCATAAGTATGGTAACTAACAAGAGATTATTCATTTTCCAAAGGGATCCTTTACACAAAACAATTAGCCACATGACTCACTTTAAAAATGAGTTTCCCAGGTGCCTGTAAAATAAGATTTAATTTTCTTAAAAACTACCATTAAGTAACTTTCAGGAATAAACCCCTGTGTGAAACAATATGATACTTTATGAGGTCAACTCAAATAAAGCCTACCGGTTGGCTAAGTGTCAAAGAAAGCATGCCAGATGATGAGACAAATCCCCGTGATGGAAAGCTCTTAGGTTTCATGTTTAGTATTATGGAAAGACAGAGTCATACTTTCTACAAGTGCAGCTCTTTACAGGCGCCAGTGATGGTGGATATTAACTCAAAGGATGGTAAAATTATAGTCATCTATTACTTCTCCTGTGCACCAAGGCTATTATATGTGTGATATGGTTTGGCTGTGTCCCCACCCAAATCTCACCTTATTGCAATAATCCCCACGTGTCAAGGGTGGGGCCAGGTGAAGATAATGGAATCATGGGGGTGGTTCTCGTGGCAGTGAATAAGTCTCACAAGATCTGATAGTTTTATAAATCAGAGCTTGTTCCCCTGCACAAGCTGTCTTGCCTGTCACCATGTAAGAAATGTCCTTGCGTCTCCTTTGCCTTCTGCCATGATTGTGAGGCCTCCCTATCCATGTGGAACTGTGAGTCAATTAAACCTCTTTCCTTTATAAATTACCCAGTCTGGGGTATGTCTTCATCAGCAGTATGAGAACAGACTAATACAATGTGTAATTTCCTTAAACTATCCCAACAACCAGATAAGGTAGGTCATATTAACATCACTATTATTTTTAATATTATCATTTTATGAAGAAGAAAATATTGAGATGTTAAGATCACCCAGTAAATAACTGCCACAGGATACACACCCATTCCTGTCCAGCTCCAGTACTCATATTCTCTCCTCTAACTGCATTGTGTCTCATTGCATCAGGGTAAAACATGGTTAATGCCATGAAACAGTTTAAATACAAGTAATGTAGATGTGCAGATGATGGATATATTATTGCAATCTGGGAATTAAGGAAAAATTCACAGGGAGATGGCATCTGAACTGGGCTAAAACGGAAGGAGAAAATAAAAAAGCACAATTTTAAACTTTCCAAGCATAATCGCAGGAGCAAATTTAGGTGAGGTAAAAAACCTGAACTTCAACTGGCAAAAATCTAGATTCATGTCTGAACTTGAGCTCCAGGGACATCCCAAGACTACCAAACAAAAATTATCATTGTTAAAGGAAACATCAGTTTAGTAGCAATTTTACCTATTGAAGGTAAGGGGAAAATGCATCATATAAACAGTACCTTTCTCGCAACCTTCAATAGTCCTTCAAATTTTCCCTTTCTCCAGAAAGGGCTGTCTTCTTATTCAGGTACGTTGGCAGTAGCATCAAATCTGTGACCAAAGGAAAGATACTGGTCAGGCCTCATTAGGCTGTGATTCCAATTAAACATCATAAAGGAAAAGAAAGAGTTGACAGCAGTAGCTTAGAGAAACAGGAAATATGCAGTACCAGGCACACAGCTTGGCCTTCATGCTCTGTCTTATGCTTGGCCGGTGAAACAAACCACAACTTGTTGACAAAGTTGAGGCATGTTGCCTGTCAGAGAGGCCCAGGATAAGGAGGCATCTCAGGCAGTTCCTGAGAGTGCTGACCTTCTCCCAGCTTAAAATACCACCCGGGCCCCTGGGGTATCAGAGAATCAAGCATCAACTTCCTAGCTTGGAGGAACAATAGTCCAACGAAGGACAATTTATTTTCTTTCATTTAAAAAGCTCTTTTTAAACCCTCCTTTTTTCTAATGTAAAAGTAAAGAAGGATCAGTAAGAATTATAGGACTAATGAGGAAACAAGGAAACTAAACACAGAGAAGAGGAACAAGAAGAAAGAAGACACCAAAGCATGAGGAGGTGTTTCTTGGATGCAGTGTAAGAAGAAAAAATAAAACATAAATAAGACAGAACAAGACAAATATAATTTGCATTTCCTAAAAAGAAATCTGTATCTGTTAAGCAGAGAGAACTGAGATATAAGGGATATACTAACCAGGAGACATTGTTGGATTAAACCCCCTTAAGTGTTGGCATGGAGTTAACACAGTCGGCATTAGGGCCTCCAAACATTGCTGTAGACACAGTGCAGCAAAGTGGTCAAGGGTATGTGATTTGGAGTCAGAAAGGACTGGATAAAAATCACCACTTTACCACCTATGCACACTTGAGCAAGTAACTTAAACCCCATTAATCCAAATTTTATTATCTCCAAACTGAGACTAGTGCTGCTTATACCATATGATTTTTGCAAATATGTAAGATCATGTATATAAATAAAGTGCTTAGTCCAGTGCCCAAAACACTGTTAGCTACCAATTTGATTAATTATAATTAATAAACTGTTGTTGTGGAAGGCGAGATATTTGCTTGATTCATCTGGGAATTTCACTATTAGCCATTGCTAAGATTAGTAAGTTAAAAGAGGGAAACCTAGATATTTTGTTCCTTAAAGATCCCATTTACTTCTCTGAGAGAACAATTGGCACCGGCCAATATTTATCAAAAAGAAAAACAATTTGTTTTACGATGAGAAAAATGCACACAGGTGATATAATTATAGTCTAAGATGAAAAATTTTCTTAAGCTGTAGCTTGTACAAGAAAAATTGTAGGTAGAATAATCTAATAGACAATAGTAGTCATCTAATAGACTATAGATTGAAATTACTATAGACAAATAGACTATTAGATTGAAATTGGCAAAAACTGGAATTACTTTTGTACCAACCTAATAGAATAGTCAGAAAAGATATTAACATAAGATCTCCACTCCAAAAAATGTGCAATAAAATAGTTATAGATGGCAAAAGCATCTTAATTTTAAACATCTTAAGTAAAATTCAAGCATAATAAACCTAACTCTTCACTAAAACACATATTTACAAATATATGTAAATATATATATTTACAAATATAATGGCCTGTTAGAATTCATTAAACATCTTAAGTAAAATCCAAGCATAATAAACCTAACTCTTCACTAAAACTAACAAACAAATATAATGGCCTATTAAAATTCATCAAGAAAAAAATGGAGGTATGGTTAACTAGGAAAAAAACTCTATCAAGGAAGGCTAATTCAATATATGAGCAAACTAAAAGTAAAAATAAATCTATCAACAGATATATAAAGTTAAGCAATAAAATTCAAAATGAATCCATGACAAAATTCTTAGCAATCTATCAGTAACAAGAAACTTTCTTTAAAAATAAGCATCTAGCAAAAACCTACTGCAAATACAATAATGAATGACGAAGCTTTAAAAGTATTTCTCTTAAAGTAAAGAAAAGAAAATAGTAGCCTTTATAATTACTTTTACTAGTCAACTCGATGCCCTAGTTACATAATAAGGCAAGAAAAATAAATGATACTTAAGATTTTAAGATTATCAGTATATATTTAGAGATCATATATAAGATTCCCAATATAATAAATCCAAGAAAAACTGACTAAACTAACAAAGTGACTCTTAAGATCTCACAAGGGTGGAAGAATACATAAGAATATATGCATATCAGTAATAATGCAACATAAGCACAAGCATAAAAGCAGAAAAAGGGTGTTTATGAATAAATTTAAAAATACATATATGCAAAAATTTATATACAAATTTATGAAATAAGCAGCATAAGAGGAAACAAAATATATGGAGAGTTGTGCCATTTCCATGAGTGGAGATATTTAAAATCACAAAGCTATTAACTTGATCCAAATCATCAATATTTAATTAATGAGGTTTCAGATAAAATCTCAACAAGATTTCTCTCTCGGAACTCTACACAATTATTCTAAATTCCATTTGAATATGCAAACAACAAAGATCAGCAAAGATAATTCTGAGGGGAGGGGAAAAAATGAGCTAGCACTTTACTACCTATCCATGAAAACACAGTTTAAAGTTATAAAGTTAAAAGAATGATATTGGAGCAGAGAAAAACTCAAGTTAATGAAATAAAATGTGAAGCACTTAAATAAACTGAAATACATATGAGCCTGGTATATGACAGAAGTGGCATTATAAATCAGTGGGAAGGAAAAAAAGTGCAATAAATGACATGGATTCCTATTCAGAACTCACTTTGTAGACAAAAATAATTAAATAAAACTGTAAATGGGATTTTTTTTAATTAGAAGAGAATGTAGGATAACAACTTTTGACTAAGATAAAAACCAAATTTCTTAGAAAACTCTCAAACACTAGCAATTTATAGGAAAACATTGATAAAAACAAGTGCATCAAAATTAAAATGTTCTCCATTCCAAAGCACACCATGAAACATACTTTTAAAAAATGGCAGGCTTAGAAAATATGTTTGTAACGTATAAAACAAACACAGATTAGAATCTTGAATAGGTAAAGAAATCATGTATCAGTTTAAATGAACCAACAATATAGCACAGAAGTTGGCAAATGATGGGAACAGGCAATTCAGAAGAGCAAATGAACATATGAATAGATTATTATCCTCACTAGAAATAAAGGAAATGCAAATTAAAACAACAGTGAAGCATTTCACACCACATAGTTTGACAAGCATTAAAGAGTCTGTCAATAGCAACTGTTGGTAAAGACATGAGAAAACTGAACTTTCATACCCTGCTGGTGGGAGTCTAAATTAGTACAATCACTTTGGAGAGCAATTTGACTGTAGATCGTGAATTTTTAAAATGTGCATACCCAATGACTTCTCATTCTACTTCAGAGAAATGCCTGCACATAAACCAGAACGTTCATTACAGCAGTGTCTGTTTACAATGAAGAAAAATTGGAAACAATCTTTATGTCCTTCCATGGAGAATGAGTAAATAAATTGTAGTATATTCATGCAATTTACAATAACAAAAATCAAAATGAATTAATTAGATCTATGTGTAAAGACATGAATGGATATCAAAAATGCAATCTTGAGTAAAAAAGGGGAAACAAGTTGTTAAAAACTGTAGTATGAAATAGTTCTGTAAATAGGTAAGAAATAGCAACCATATGTATTATTTGTGGATACATCTCATAATAAACATAGAAAACAGAGGCTGCAATGATACACAATAAAATTCATATTGGTGATTGCCTTTAGAGAAGGGAGAATGATATTAGGGATAAGAGCTTCCATGTTATCTGTAATGCTTTAGATTTTTTAAATTAATAAGTTGCATGATTAATACATTTTTAAAATTATAGTTAGCAGAAGGAGTCCAGGAGAAAAATCTGATACTGTCACTAAAAGTTAAGCAACAGGAGGAAGTGAGATTTGGTGTTTGTTTATTTTTCCATCTGTTCTCATATTATACAAGGTATATAAACACCATTGGTTCCTCACACATTTACTGATTTAGAGATAAAGACAAATGAAGAGATAAATTAGATATTATCCAAGTTTCCAAGAAGCTCAAAAGACATCAAAGTAGTAGGCATAAGATATTACATACACGCACACACACACGCGCGTGCACACACACACACACACACACACACACACACACACACCATGCGCGACCACATCACTAAGTTCCTGCAAACCACAGAGCTCAAGTTACTCTGAGGCTACCGGGAAATCACCTTGTCCCTTCAATCTGAGACCCCTTTGCATGCCTGCTGAATTTTTAAGCTAGCACTATCCGAGGCAAATTGAGACTTCAAATCACCCTACTAGCTTGTCTTCCATAGTCTGTCTAAATGTTCTCCATAGCTTTATCTAACCCTTCACTCCGAAAATACTTAAAGAACTTACCAGGCTCTGTAGTAAATTTATGAGACTTTGAGACTTCTCTCTCTCTCTCTCTCTCTCTCTCTCTCTCTCTCTCTCTCTCATTCCCCAAAATAGCCCTATGTGGTCAGTATTTTAACCTTATTTTATAGTTAAGAAAATTACAATGTATGCAGTTGAAATATCCAAAGTTACAGTTTGTAATTTGTGTAATTGGAATTCAAACTCAGGTTTGAATTACTCCAGAGTTAAGTTCTTTCTGCTGTAAAAGGATCTGGAAATGCAGTTGCTGAATCAGTTTCCTCAGCCACCACTTTATTCAGAGCTGCATCGCAAACACCATGGAAAAATAAAAGATAAATGGGTTGAGTTCCTGCTGTAGCTCCCAGCTTGGGACCCAGCAGTGGGTTTACTTCATCAGTGATCTAAGAAATCACTATAGACCAGGAGGTTATAATTAAGCCATCCTACAGTTTCTCCCAGCTGAACAAGCCTGCTGCCTTTCATCTGTGCACATAAGTCTTATATTCCAGGCCTTTACAGTTCCCACGAGATTTCCACATCCCTTTTGCATCTGGGGGCCAAGAATTGATCACAGCCTTGTAGTGAGGGGAAGACCTGTGATGTTTCACTCCAGCCAAAAGCACTTACGTGTGGTGTAAGGGGATCCTCTTTTTGGTCCAGCCTGGAGATTTCAGTGTAATTAATGCTGTTTGTAGGTTGTGAGAAGTAACACCTAAGCCTCTCCATTGATGGCCAAGCCATCATTAATTTTTCAGATGTGTTGATGACTTTTCCCCATGTGTCTACATGCCATGTCTGCTGAGCTCATCCATAGCAGGAAGTGGGATCAGTGGAAGCACCAAGAGAGAAGATAAGTAACGTGTCCTCCCGGCACATGTGAAAGATAAATGCTCAATTCTTGGATGTGTTCTGCCTACTAAAACTTTAAGTTTAGGGAATGCCTTTAAAAAAAATGCATTTACCACCACACTTGGAACATAATCACTAACCCTCCATCCCAATGAGCTACAGAAGTGGTTTATTATACAATATCCTGGTGGGAAATTAACCATATGTCTTTGGGAAGGAAAAACATGGCAGGGAGTTGCCTTGATGCCAATTATGTGAAGGGTAATACTCTTGGCTTTTTCTGCCTACCCAATCTGTGTGATGAGTGGAGGAGGGGGTGGAGGGACAGAGAAAGTGAGACACACTGTGGATACTGGCATGCATGGTAGTGTCTGTGAAGGCCACACTGGATATTAGATGCCAGCTCATATCTGCAGAGTCAGCAGGAAGGAGCAAGAGCTAGGAGGAAACTGCATTCAGAGATGCTTGAGCTGTAAGAATCCTCAGGGATCTCCTGCTCCAAAGGGCTTGAAACCTGTTTGACAACAACGTCACCTGGGAAACTTTTGAAAATACTGATTCTTGGACTGCACATCAGACTTAGTAAATCAGCGTGTACAGTTGTGTGACCATAGACACATGTTTGGGAGTCTCTCTTCAGTCTGACACTTACTTTCATGATAAAATGAGAAACTAAAGCTAAAGAGGGAGAGTGATTTGCCCATAGTCAGCACAGTTTGTCAGAAGCCATGGAACTTCATTCCAAGCCCAGAAGTTCCTGGTTGAAGACTCTCTTTTGCTTTCTAACTCATCATCTCTATCCCCTCCATTGTTCAGGTATCAAGGAATGCCCCTACCCTCACTCCCCGCCCCAACCACCCAGTGCTCAAATCAGACTCTTGGGAATTATTCTCACTCTCTTTCACTTTCCATATGCAACCCATGCCCAATCTTGCCAACTGTACCAATTAATATTGATTGCATACATCCCCTTCCCCTTCTGCAATGCCACTTCCCTAATTTAGCCACCACCACCTCTCATGTGAATTACTAAACTAGCTTCCTAACTACTATCTCTGCCTCTGGTTTCACCATTCTATTCATCCTCCACCCTGAAACCAAAAAGATATTTGTGAAACATGAATATGATTTTGTCACTCTGTTGTATAATACCTTTCAATTGCTTCCAAAGAATGAAGACTTTGATCAGCCTTTCATAACTGACATCTCTTGCTATCCCCCAACTTTCATCTTATGTCTCTTGCAACACAAAACTTATTCTTTTCTCTTATATGCATCATTCAATTTTATGCCTTCACATTCAAATATATACCATGCCTTCATCAAGAAGACTTAAGCTATTTTGTCCCCTAGGAGAAACCATCCTTAATCCCAACCATCTGGGTTGGGGATTTTTTCCTCTTTGCCTTGGTAGCATCCTATGATTTCCTCCATTAAAAACTTTATCAGATAATATTTAGAAAATTTTTTGGTAATTGCCCATATCTGTCTCTACAGTATGAAGTTCCTAGGCACCAGAATTAATTCCTGGTTCATATCTATATTTCAAGAATGAAGCAAAGAACCTGGCATTGTGAGTACTTCAAAATGTTGGCTGGAGCAAACCAACTCCTCTCAAAATAGGTTGGTGACCTAATTCCTAATCACTCTCCATAGGATTGTTCCCTGTGAAATGTGATTTGAGAGGCCCCAGTAATCCAACCAATCCTTGGCTACCTGAAGTAGTCAGCGCAATCCAGATCTTTTGATCTCCTTAGGTGCCCAGTGCTCTACGAGCTAAATCACAAGTTTATGAGCAATGTCCTAGAGTTGGACAAATAATACCTCCCATTTGCCTAGAGACTCTCCAGACATGTGATGATGGAATTCTTACAAACACCTTAAGAGGGAGACATTATTGTGCCTATTTAACGTTAAATCAAATGGGCTTAGAGAGACTAGGTCTAAGTCTACACAGCCACTATAGGGTGGAGCTAGGATTCAAATCAGATGTGTGTCTCCAAAGAGTGTACTCTATTAGTTCACCTCTTTGGCTAGTGTATGGCTGGTCATAGAAAAAAATCAGAAAACAGAAGAGAATCTTGACAAGTGAGCCAACAATTCTCCCATCTTTGAAGATTCCAAAGAGTTCAGCCTAAAAACTCCAAATGAGTTTTCTTCTTTCTGATGCCTGGGTCCTATTGGGGAGATATGCAGTAGAGGGAAGGGACACCTAAATTTAAGCTAACATATTTCTCTGGTAAGGGTTATCCTACATAGGTCATATAACATCCTAGAGGATTCACCTTAGGTGGGCCCTTGGTAATGAAGGATCCTAAGCAGCTCATCTGCTGGGATTACCTTGATCAGCTGCATGCCCATTCAATCATAAAGAAGCCACAGGATCCTTTCCACCACAATCGTTGTGACACATTCTCCAACTTCTCCCTCCACTGTAGGTACCCTCCCCTCACACACCCCATCCTCATGTTGCAGAGACTCATCACACCAAATATATTAATATAATTTGAATTCACATGTTCCATGTAGTAACCCCAAATTTGTCAATTTCTTGCTATGTAGACTTCAGTGAGAAAAAGAAAATTGACATTTTGGTTAATGTTTTCCATTTTCCATATGCAAAATTAAAGTACAGATGC
The DNA here is from genome assembly GCF_049350105.2 of Macaca mulatta. Lineage (NCBI taxonomy): Eukaryota > Metazoa > Chordata > Mammalia > Primates > Cercopithecidae > Macaca > Macaca mulatta. The sequence goes on from NC_133420.1 coordinate 42,985,659, forward strand.
TTTCCTGTTTTTGTTTTGTTTTTTGTTTTTTTGGTTTTTTTAAGATGGACTCTCACTCTGTCACCCAGGCTGGAGTGCAGTGGCACGATCTCCAATGACTGCAACCTGCACCTCCCAGGTTCAAGCGATTTCCAGCTAATTTTTATATTTTTAGTAGAGACAGGGTTTCACCATGTTGGCCAGGCTGGTCTCAAACTCCTGACCTCAAGTGATCCGCCTGCCTTGGCCTCCCAAAGTGCTAGAATTACAGGCATGAGCCACCAGGCCCAGCCTTTTTTTTAAAAATGAAAATACCTAGTATTGAGGATGATGGAGAGAAACAAGTATGTTCATGTAGATGGTAAGGATTCAATTCAGTTACCCTTCTGGAGGGTGACTTGATAACATGTAGAAAACTCTAGAAAAGAGTGTAATACACTTTGACATAGCAATTCTACTTCTGGGAATATCCCAAGCCAGGTGTCAGCAAACCATGGCCCACAGACTGAATGCAGCCCACTAACTTTTTGTAAAGAGAGTTTTTGTTTGGAATATAGTAACATCCATGCTGTTGCAAATCACCTATGGCTCAATGTATATGGCAGTGGCAAAGCTGCGTAGTTACAGTAGAGATTATGTGGCCCACAAAGCCCAAAATGTTTATTAAATCTGCATCTTTCCACAAAGTTTGTTGGTCCATGACAAAGAGTTATGGAAATGTCACTAGGCTACTGTTGATTCAAGTTCCTTGCACGGGCCATCCATGTGCTTTCTCAGAGGATAGGGCTTCCACTCCCTCAATGCCAAGCTTGTGGCTGCAATGTCCCTAGGTTTTTGGGCCAGACACCTACAAGCTTAGCTTGCTCAGCTCCATCCAGAGCCAAAAGGCAAGCCCACCAAGGAGTGCTGTGCCAGAGGCAGTGGCTCAATCACCTCCTGCCAGTAATGAATCTTCTCCTCCACTCTGGACTCCTTCCCTGAACTCTTTTCCCTCCTTCCCTGAACTCTTTGAGAGAATCCAGATCACTACAACAGAGAAGTAAGAATTGTGAAGCTTATTTCCCTAACAAGGAGGACCAATTGCTTCTGATGGTAGATCTCTACATCCATTTTGGGAAAGGGAGCCACATTCTTGCCTCAAAAGTGAATCATTCTCCCAAGAATGACCATGGTAGTGTAGTGTCTGGCTCTCTCTTCACTAGAAAAAAATAAGTAAATATTTAACATAGCATTTTGCTGTTATGTATTCATTTTATGACTGAAAAAAAAAACAATAAAGCAATTTCAAAAGAAAAAGCCTAGTTCACAGGTGTTTTCTGGACCCGTTATTATGCAAGCAACTAGATTTTATAAAATCAAATGTGCTTCATACATATAAGGTATAGTTATTGTTTTAATAAAATTCAATAATGCCAAAACAATGAGTGGGAGTTGTTTACATTGCTAAACTTGTCTTTATAACCTGTCATAAATTTCTTTTAAATAATTAAGTCCACTCAAAAGCATATTTCACAAAAGGGATAAACCACACATACAAATAATTGTATAAGCATGCATTATTTTTCCCCAAAGATAGCTTATTAAACTTTAATGAACCCTAAAACAGATAAAACCAAAAATGTTCTTTTTAACACAGCCCTAGTCAATCTTGTATCCCCAGATTTACTCAACTAGCCCACAGGACATCTCAAAAAGACCCTTGGATTTTGCAGAATTATCTAAAGAAAGGAATTACCAGTTCTGTAAATTATGGAAAGTTGGCACTGGAAGAAAATAGGGAACATTCTGAGCCTATTCCTTATTTTTCATATCAGGAACTGATTACAAAAGAAAAGAAATACCTCACCCACAGTCATAGAGAGCTCATGAATGGATCATCTACCTTGAAGAGTATGGATCCAAGAATGGATCATCTACCTCCAAGAGTAAATTCTTCTCTACCTTCTCCCCACTGTCCCCCACAAAAAATCAGAAACATGCCTGAAGATGTAAAGTGAAATTCACCTGGAGAAGGCACAGAAGCTGTTAGGTTCACAGAGGGGAAGGGAACTAGCTGACTCTCTGAAAAGCCTGTAAGAGACCAGGTCATCCTCCACCAAGCAGCAGGCAGCCTGCACTCTCAGAGTTGCCAGGACCTCACACTATTCCTTACTCCCTTCTGAAGCACTTTCCAGACCTACACTGGACTTAACTTCCTGACAGGTTGTATATTGTTTCCGCCTCTGAGCTCAGGGTTCATTTTTCTCTCATTTATGGCCCTGCTTTATCCGCTGGCAAAACATTAGCCATATTTCTCTTGTTGTGCCTGATTCAACCCAGGCTATAAGGCTATATATTGCCCACCTTCCCTTTGGGCAGCCCGCCAGACTTTTACTCTCTGAGCAGGACTCTGGCAAGACTGAGGGCAACTCTTTCCTACAATACCAGATTTCTGCACTGCACAAAGAAGAGGTTCAGACTCTTCTTGCCTCATTCCTAAGGTGCACTCATTTGCTAAATTTTACCCTCACAGCTAGAAGCGTTGGCATCCTCAACCTCACAACCCGATGATACACCTGAACACACATAAATTTGGGTGTCTCTGACTCTACTGGTAGGATCTGCTTTTATACTAATAATTAATATCACTTGGCACTTACAAAAGATCTCTCAGCTTTGAAAATGTCTCCCAAGCACATATTAATTGACCAGACTTGCCAGCTCAAAATATTTTCACTCTACCTCCCAAGCCTCTGGGTATTTATCTAAGCTACACCCATGCCCCAGGCAGAACTTTCAGCATTAACTCTGACTTGAGAAGCTGACAAGAGCTCAGGAAATCCCAGTTTATCAAGCTTGCCACTTGGCCCTCCGCAGATTATCTAAGCCATGTATCTAAGCCTTCAGTAAGGTCCCAAAGAAGGGCTGTTTCCAGGATCCGTGAAAAGAAAATTGAGTATTTTGTTATCATAACAAATGATGTATACACAATTTTAAATTCAGAATAATTGTGATCCAAAACCCAGAACTCCCACTGAGAAATACATCTAACCTTGGAGCCCCAGGCATTTCTTAGGTAAAATAGAGATAATACCTAAATTAGTTCTTATGAGAAAGACAAAGAATCTGATGATGTCAGGGTAAATACCTGGCACATAGTAGATAATACTCACTGATTATTTATTTATTTATTTATTTATTTATTTATTTATTTTTGAGACAAGGTCTCTGTCACTCAAGCTACAGTGCAATATCTCTATCATGGCTCACTGCAGCCTCAACCTCCTGGGCTGAAGTGATCCTCCTACCTCAGCTTCCCAAGGAGCTGGAACTACAGGCACATGCCACCACACTTAGATGATTTTTAATTTTTTTTTCTTTTTTTGTAGAAACAGAGTTTTACCATGTTGCTCAAGCTGGTCTCAAACTCCTGGACTCAAGCAGTTCTCCCACCTTAGCCTCCCCAAGTGTTGAGGTTACAAGCATGAGCCACTGCATCTGGCCCTTTTAATGTTCTATATAGTATTAACTTACAAACTTCTGTGAGTCAGGTCTAATTACTACCATCAGTTTAAAGATGGAGAAACTGTGGTACCGAGAGATTAACACGTACCAGACCCCATAGAAATAGGTGGAGAGCTGAGATTAAAGCCTGACAATCTGGCTCCAGAGCCTGATCTCTGAACCACCATGCTGTCCTGTCTCTTGAGAGTAGTTGGCAGGTATCAGTGCTGCCATAGCATCAGTGAGGATGGCCAAACTCTTTCAGCATCCAGGTGAGGATGCAGCCTATTGTCTGCTATGCTATGCCTTGCCCTTTGGTGATTTTCTTGAATTTGGAGACATAAAATCTTATGTGGGCTTTATATTTTCTAGTGATTATAAACATAATAGTAAACAACTGTTAGAAAGCATTTTTCTTATAGTTTCTTTGTTTTTGGTACTTTTTGGTCATTTGTGGAAAGAAAAAACTGGATACAGGCAATCAGAGATGAGTCCCAGCTCTCTCTCTCCTCTTCTACCTCCTCTGTGGAAATTGTTTTCTCACTTGTAAAAATGGGGTCACAACATTTTAACTCAAGGGAGCAGGAGTGTTGAAAAGGAAAAAGATGATAAGGTTCTTTGTTAATTTAAAATTCCTCTATTGTGAATAGTGCTGCAATAAACATACGTGTGCATGTGTCTTTTAGCAGCATAATTTATAATCCTTTGGGTATATACCCAGTAATGGGATGGCTGGGTCATATGGTACATCTAGTTCTAGATCCTTGAGGAATCGCCATACTGTTTTCCATAATGGTTGAACTAGTTTACAATCCCACCAACAGTGTAAAAGTGTTCCTATTTCTCCACATCCTCTCCAGCACCTGTTGTTTCCTGACTTTTTAATGATCGCCATTCTAACTGGTGTGAGATGGTATCTCATTGTGGTTTTGATTTGCATTTCTCTGATGGCCAGTGATGATGAGCATTTTTTCATGTGTCTGTTGGCTCTATGAATGTCTTCTTTTGAGAAATGTCTGTTCATATCCTTTGCCCACTTTTTGATGGGGTTGTTTTTTTCTTGTAAATTTGTTTGAGTTCTTTGTAGGTTCTGGATATTAGCCCTTTGTCAGATGAGTAGATTGCAAAAATTTTCTCCCATTCTGTAGGTTGCCTGTTCACTCTGATGGTAGTGTCTTTTGCTGTGCAGAAGCTCTTTAGTTTAATGAGATCCCATTTGTCAATTTTGGCTTTTGCTGCCGTTGCTTTTGGTGTTTTAGACATGAAGTCTTTGCCCATGCCTATGTCCTGAATGGTACTACCTAGGTTTTCCTCTAGGATTTTTATGGTATTAGGTCTAACATTTAAGTCTCTAATCCATCTTGAATTAATTTTCGTATAAGGAGTAAGGAAAGGATCCAGTTTCAGCTTTCTACTTATGGCTAGCCAATTTTCCCAGCACCATTTATTAAATAGGGAATCCTTTCCCCATTTCTTGTTTCTCTCAGGTTTGTCAAAGATCAGATGGCTGTAGATGTGTGGTATTATTTCTGAGGACTCTGTTCTGTTCCATTGGTCTATATCTGTTTTGGTACCAGTACCATGCTGTTTTGCTTACTGTAGCCTTGTAGTATAGTTTGAAGTCAGGTAGCGTGATGCCTCCAGCTTTGTTCTTTTGACTTAGGATTGTCTTGGAGATGCGGGCTCTTTTTTGGTTCCATATGAACTTTAAAGCAGTTTTTTCCAATTCTGTGAAGAAACTCAAAGACTTGGAATCAACCCAAATGTCCATCAGTGACAGATTGGATTAAGAAAATGTGGCACATATACACCATGGAATACTATGCAGCCATAAAAAAGGATGAGTTTGTGTCCTTTGTAGGGACATGGATGCAGCTGGAAACCATCATTCTTAGCAAACTATCACAAGAACAGAAAACCAAACACCGCATGTTCTCACTCATAGGTGGGAACTGAACAATGAGATCACTTGGACTCAGGAAGGGGAACATCACACACCGGGGCCTATCATGGAGAGGGGGGAGGGGGGAGGGATTGCATTGGGAGTTATACCTGATGTAAATGACGAGTTGATGGGTGCAGCACACCAACATGGCACAAGTATACATATGTAACAAACCTGCACGTTATGCACATGTACCCTACAACTTAAAGTATAATAATAATAAATTAAAAAAAAAGAAAGAAAAAAAAATATTTCCACTTATAAAATGGAAAAATAGCAGCGTTTTAATAAGGTCACAAATAAAAGAAAAAGATTCCTGGAAAATAAAAATAAAAATAAAAAAAATAAAATTTCTCAAAGTTCTTCGCAGTGTTATTTGGGACAACTTCTAACACAGTAATTTACTGACAGAAATGTGAAGTGGACATGAGCATTCCACAAAATGCTAACCTCATGGAAACCTGAATTTACCTAAGCTGCCTGTAAACTGGTCATTTACAGTTTACAGCTGTCTTTTTCTCTTCTTTGGCAGAAATATTGCCATCTTCAACTTGCTGGATTAGTGATTATTACTTGCTGGCAGTAGTGATTATTGCCAGATCCTGTACGCAGCTGCAAAAACATGAAGATGCATAGAAAACAAACCCCGCGAGGGAACACCCCACCATATGATAAAGGCAATGATGACAGAATTGTTGTTCAGAAAATAGTGATTAACTCTTAGACCAGAGAAGATTTCACTGAGAAGGCAGACTTCTGGGCTGGATTTTAATGACTGGCAGGTTGGATGATGACTGGGGATGATGGTGAGGGTCCAGGTTCCCAGTGGAAGGAATAGAGGATGGGAAGCCATATAGGAATGAAGCATCATAACGTGATGGGGCAGCTGCCGATACTGACACTTTATGATGTTGGGGCAGTGGACACAGCTAGATCTGGAAAGGCCTCGTGTGACAAACTCAGGAGCTTGGAATTGCATTTCCTTCTGTATTCAGAATGTGCAGAAATGTGATGTTGCCTCTAGATCCTAAGAGTTGCTGGCCCCCTAACCCTGGTTCTCCCCTAACCCTTCCCCTCTGACATCACCACCACCACTACCACCCACAAGGTACCTGAAGTACTTACGGCAGCAGAAAGTGGGAGCTGCTCCCCAGAGCAGTGGAAAAATCAGTTGCTGAAAGGTTTATTTCCCTGCTTGGAATATTTTTACAAAGGAAATCCACCAGGCTTGTCACCACACACTCAACTATTTTTAAGCTTCCTGACCAGATGCGCTAGATAGGCCCTTTGGGGATAGTAAGTAGTGGCAGCGAGGTAGGAGTTGCTCTTGGCTTTGGATACATTGGGTCTTCTGGGAGCCCTGGGATTTGGTTTGGCCAGAGAACATTTCTGGGGGAGGCAGCGGGAATGAAGTGAAAGCAATCAGCCCCCTTTTCTGTGTGCCTTATTTTTCCATGACCACCGGGAACCCCACCGCTTCACAGAAGCTGCCAAGAGAAATGAGGCTGGAATTTCACCTCCCTCAATACCCCCATGTGATGGATCAGGCCACAGATAAAGGGGCTTGAATTGGTTTTACACCATAAGCTAGGCCTGGGTCATGACTCAGCTAAGTAGATTCCTTCTCTTCTCCCACACTAACCGAGGCCTCAGCCAGATGGGGATGGTGGGCGGGTGGCTGAAAAGTCAGAAAGGGCAAGGCTGTGGGGGTGATGGGGCATCCTCAGAGTTTCCGACAATGGTGCTTCTCAGCGAGTGGCTCACAGCGGGGAGGGGAATCTCAGCTAATGAGGTCCCAACGCCAGTCCAAATACAAGGTGAAGTAAAAACTATCCAGGGTTGTCTGAAAACTCAGGTTGACTTTGTCATATTTTATCTAAATAATGGTGAAGTGTGGCTATTTATTAAAGACAACGTAACAATGCATCTATTATGCAAAGCTGGAAGAGTCTTCAGAACAAATTGGTGCAGTAATTTCTATTAAGAGCTTATCTGCACACTTAACAGGGTTTACGAGGTGCTTGTCACACTTCTCCCTCCAAAAGCTTGGTTCAGAGTATGACAATGGCATTGTCCTCGTTTTACACATGAAGCTACCTATGAGAACATCTGAATGTGGCAGAGGAAATACAAGACACAGCTCTTCTGCATCCTAAACAAGATGTTATAAATATATATGTTACATAGTAAGCAGAAAACTATTAAAGACTTTGTTAAGTAATAGAACTGCAATGACTAAGATTCTCCTGAAGCTCGGAGAGTGAAATAAATTGCCTAATGAAACAAAATTTGTAAATAGCCAAACTAGGATTTCAAACTAAGTCTGTCTGGCACAAAATGTGTGGCTTTTTTTCCTCCTTGCTATAGTGTTCTTCATACTCCTTTACTTCTGTTTACATTCCGACTTAATGTGTGATCCACCTGCCTGGCATGCTTTTGAAGATTGGAGGGATAGAGGTGCTTACCTGCTCTGGGCATGTTTCTTATTAGCTCTTACTTTTCATTCCTGTTCCCAGAGCTCAATTGCTCTGGCCACCTTGCCACTACCCTCAAGGCTGTTCTAGCTGATTTTTTTCTGCAAGCCCCACCCACACAAGTCAGTTGTGTGCAAAGATCTGCAATAACAAAAGGACATTATGACACATGAAACAATTTAAAATTAGAGGGCAGGTATTATTATTCTAATAGGTCATGGGCCATTGCCCTCCTTAGGGAGATATTTCTCTGCCAATCCCCGCTTACCACAGTGTTCCTGGGATCTTCTCTTTACCCTTGCTTCTCGTCCTCAGTTTCAGGGCCCCAGTCAACCATATGTGGTATGTTGGCATTTTGACTAGACAATGAAAATTACTTCATTTTATTAAGCAACCACTTCAGAGTTTTTTTGCCGCATTACCTCTCCCTCCAATTTCTATTCAGAAATGAGCAATTTCAATCTGTGACTTTTCTCTAAGAACAAGAAAATCTTTTTCAGAGGCCCCCAGAAAGTGTCACTACGAGTCCTATCTTTACGCCTAAACCAGTCACTAGCAAAGGGAATGGCCAAGACACCAAAGAGGATTTTCTTCTAGAATAGGGAGCAGAGTTACTCTCCCCTTAACCTGGGGAAGCAGTTACATCTGAAAAAGATTGGAGCAGTACACACAAGAAAATGAGGAGAACGCATTTAGCGTATGTATATTGCTCCTTAGCTGTTGTAACAATCCACAAATCACAGTAGCTTTGTGTGTTTTCAGCTTTTGACATTACATTTATTTACAGACTTTCTAAGTTCAGAGAAGCAAGTGAACAAAGGCATATGTTGATGATTTTGAGTTTATATAAAGTGAAAAATATAAATCCCAATATAATTTGAAAACATACATCTTAGGCATCTTTTATTTTCATGGATAAAAATGACTTTTCTTCCTACAATTAAACTTTTATATATCTTACAAAAGCTTGTTTCTTACTTACTCAGATTCTGACATCACCTAAGTGGCAGTCCTGAATAACTCTCCTCAAGCAGCCATCCAGCCATCTGGACCCTTTTCATCCTATGTTTCTACCATCTCCAAGCCTCCCCTTCCAGCTGCAGGGGTGCAGGAAGGAGTCAAAGAGTTGAGGGAAGCCACACTTGATACTTAACCACCTCCCTCAGAAGTGACCACATTACTTCTAATCTCAGTCCATTGGTCAGAAATAGTCACATGATCAGCCCAAGTGCAAGGGAGACTGGGAAATGCCAAGGAGCACATGGGTATCAGTAAGCACAGCAGCTCATGGCACAGTGAATGACTCAATCACAGAGTCAGAAATGTGCTTCCTTCAGCAAGTGAGTTATCTAATCCCTGTCGCTACCACTAACAATACAAAAAAAGGGATCAGAAGTTCTGTAGTTACAATCTTCTTAAATCTTCACCTGTTCCATACCAAATCTTTAGGCTTTGTTCGATGTACAACACCTGTTCTTCCTTCCTGGCCCAACCCCTTTTCCCAAGCATTTACTTAAGATACAAATGATGATGTGGTGGGCATAAGGATTTTTTGGTGTGTGTTTTTTTGTTTTGTTTTGTTTTGTTTTTTCAACATTGCCTGAAGAAAACACCAAGGGTCAATTTATTTTTCTTATTACTCACCCATCTCCGTTTATCTGTGTTGAGTTTAACACCCCTACATGAGTTATCTCTAACAAATCTTAGTCTCAGGATTCCATTTCACTAAGTTAAGAAAAAATTCCCTAAGCTGCCTTTTGCAATAAAAACTCTTCTTTCTCATCCTTTTTCCCTCTATTTTGGCAGGCAACCAAGAATTATGTCATAGCCTTGTGGTGTGGGTCTCCTTGACTGAGCTTGCTGGAGATGAAGCTCAGGATGAGGAAATTTGGATGTTTTCCAGCTGAATTCTATGGTTTTCTTCCTGTGGTAGCCATTTGCCCCCAGAAAATTCTAGGAAAATCTAGTGTGGGCTGTGGCCAACAGGAAGTTAAGGGTTCCAATTCTGTTCCCAGTAGAGAGTAGGTCTTGTTGCTTAGCCACAGTTAGTGCGTAGAAAGAAACAGGTCCTGTTGCTTTCTTCAAAGACCCAAACATATTACCAGCTGTCACTATACATGGGAGGCCTAAGACCAAGAATTAGAATAGATAGAAAAGAAACAGTCTCTAACTGAAATGAGTTTTCCTCTAGTGGACTTTGAATTTTCCAAAATGACATTCTTAATACTTCTCTGTTGTAATTAAAGCTGTCATTTGGCCTCAATATCAGGCTGAAGTTAAGAGTCAAGAGACTTGAATTTTTACCAACTCTGTTATGAACTGGTTCTGGGATCTTGAGCAAATAGACCGCTCTCTGAGTCTGTTCCATCACTGACTATTAGAGAAACTTCAGAGTCCTTTAGAATGTAGAGGAATATGTCTTATTTATCTCTGTGTCCCAGCACTTAGCACCTGATCTGTTATGCAATAGTATCCTTAATCACTGTGAGCTGATGAATGAATGAGATCTATAGATTTTTTTCTTCTTATATTTTCTAATGGAGCAAAGTGATCATAAATCATTACATTTCTGTTATATAAATTCATGCAATTTCCACATGTTCTTCTCATATGGTTGATAATCATATACATTGTAAATGTGAATAATTTTAACTGCCGATAATTCAGAAGATTTAATAATTGTGCTTTAAATAGAAATTTAATGTGATTCTCACAGTAGAGAGTCTCCATTTCTGCTAGCCTCGGAGTATCACAACCATCTCACACTAATTTTGTCACAGAAATTAAAATTAGATTCTTTAGTGTACAAACTCACAAAGTAATTTTTCTTTCCTTGAAATAATGTGACTTAAAATATGCAGAGATTGGTTGTTTGATTTTTTTTTTTTTTTTTTTTTTTTGAGACGGAGTCTCTCCCTCTTTCACCCAGGCTGGAGTGCAGTGGCAGGATCTCGGCTCATTGCAAGCTCCGCCTCCTGGGTTCACGCCATTCTCCTGCCTCAGCCTTCTGAGTAGCTGGGACTACAGGTGCCCACCACCATGCCCGGCTAATTTTCTTTTTGTATTTTTAGTAGAGATGGGGTTTCACCGTGTTAGCCAGGATGGTATCGATCTCCTGACCTCGTGAGCCACTCGCCTTGGCCTCTCAAAGTGCTCGGATTACAGGCGTGAGCCACTGCGCCTGGCCGGTTGTTTGATAATTTTATTATGAAAGTTTATAAGGGCTTTATGACTTTCCAAAAACTGAAATGTGCCAACAACTTGATGCCGACAGACCTCACACTTTTCCATATACTGTCGCATTCTATTCAGGAGATTTCAAAGCACAGATGGATGTTAGACAGAAAGAAAGGGAAAGAGAGGAGAGAGACAGTCTTGGGATGAGACAGGAGTAAAGTACATCATTCATCCTGTTGTAAAAACAGCCTGTGAAATTTAAATGCAGATTTTTAGAAAGCTGGCAAGGCTGCTCTTATAACTTAATTATGGAATCATTTAAGTGCAAATGAGATCCCCAGGTGAAAATTTCATAGAAGACCTTCCTTCACTATTAAATAAAAGTGATGAAGGTAGTTATATTAATATAAAGTACGTAGTTATTGTATTAGGCTTAATGTAATTATCTTAGTTTGAGCTGATGTAACAGAATACCATAAACTGGGCAGCTTAAACAACATTTATTTCTCACAGTATTAGAGACTGGAAAGTGCGTCAAGGTGCCAGGAGATCTGGTGTCCAGTGAGGGATCTCTTCCTGCTTTGCAAACAGCTATCTTCTTGTATCCTCACATGGCAGGCAGAGATGGATCTCATGACTCTCTGCTTTTTGGAGGGCATTAATTCCATCAGGAAGGCCCTGTCCTCATAACATAATCTAATCTGAATTACCTCCCAAAGGCTCCACCTCCAAATACCATTACACAGGGAATTGGCATTTTGCAGATGAATTTTAGGCAACACAAAAATTCAACTCAGAAGAGTATTAGGCCGGGCACAGTGACTCATGCCTGAAATTCCAACAGTTTGGGAGGCTGAGGTGGGAGGATCACTTGAAGCCAGGAGTTTGAGACTAGCCTGGCCAACATGGTAAAACCCCATCTCTACTAAAAATAAAAATTTTAAAAAAATAGCCAAGCTTGGTGGCGTGCACCTATAGTCCCAGCTGCTCGAAAGGCTGAGGCATGAGAATCATTTGAACCCAGGCAGTGGAGGTTGCAGTGAGCCAAGATCACGCCACTACACTACAGCCTGAGTGACAGAGTGAGATTCTGTCTTAAAAAAAAGTAATATATTCTAATCCTTAACATTTATATAAGGGTCATGCAAGTTATTATTACCATTACAAATACTATTTGGGAGCTTGCTACTGAAAATTTACCAGACCTCACGTGCACTTAATATGTCATCAGAGAACCTAGCTGAAACTGTCCTCCAGCAGTTTTGGCAAGATATTTTTAATTTTAATGATAAACAAATTACTTTTCTAGCTTCTATAGAAGTGGGTACTCAAATGGATCTTTCAGGACTTGTTGTGGCTTTGGGAGGGGGAGCAAAAGGTCCAAAACTTTACTGAAACTTTGTTTCTCAGAGAAAAACAAAATTCCAAGATTCTATTATATTTTATTTCCAGATAATGAGGAGATAAACTATTCTCTGCATAATAGCATACAGTTGGCCATCCTTGTGGGTAGATATGCAGCTCTGTAGATTCATTTCCTTTCTAAGAAAGCCATTTATATGCGTGTGTTTTTCCTTTCTTGGGGAGTTTCATATTAGTCATGGACTAAATGCAGGGAGATTCATGATAGTAGTGATATATCTTCATATGATGATTGCTTAGGCCAGATAGTTTGCAAATACTTTGCACATTTTAACCCAACTATTCCTGTCCCTACCTTATGAGGCAAACACTCTTATTATCCCCACTCTACAGAGGTGTAAACTAAGACCCATGGAAGTAAACTGTCCAAGGTCACACAGCTGGTAAGTAGCAAAACCTGGATTTGAACTCAGACATCGTGATGGACCTTCTTGCTGGGAAAAGATGAACTGGCTTCTGCAACACAGTGACCCACTGAGAATGGAGGAGCCAGGAGTGGAGGCATTAAGAAAAAAGATTGCCAACTAAACACCCAGCTAATAGAGATTTATAGTAATACATGTTCTTAGGTGGAGTAATAAATGGTTTAAGGCAGGCTCGTATTTTCCTAAAATTCATCATAAGGCTAGCAGCAGTTATTAATACTTTTATTCTTCTGGGTACTGAGTGTTTGGCCTGTGCTGAGACATTTACATGCATTATCTCATTTATTCCTTGGAACAGTGTGGAGTTTCACTGAAGAAGAAAATCAGAGAACAGCACAGGTAAGCTGTCTAGGGCATAGGCTTCTGGTACAAAAGAGAAGAATCCAGGGAATTCAGACACAGGTTGGGAAGCTAAGTGTGAGGTAGATAGAGGTAAAAAGAGGTGATGAGGTTGGGAAAGAGGTTCTTGTCGGATTCTGGCAACATGGATCTTACACATTTTAAGGACAGAACTGAGCCTCCAAAATTGACCAAACTTTTCAATCAATTTTTTCACATACTGGTCAGATAAGTTTGGCCAACTCCATGGAAGAGGAAAATACTTTCAGGGACGGTTGTCATGGACAGTCTTGTCATTACCAGAGGTGACAATGAACCATTCACCCAATTTCATTTTCTTGCCTCCTAATATGGAGGCTTACTGTAAGCCCTCTTGAGAGAAAAGGCACAAAGAGAGAAATATAAGAAGATCTACAATAAAGTAGAACATTGAAATAAGGATAGGAAGATTACAAGAACTCTGTCATCCCTCCACTAAAGTAACAGCTATATTTAATTTCATTCCAGGATAAATCTAATATTGTGAAAATTTTAGATCCTAATGTCTAAAATTTAATTCACTTTACATATTTTTAGTAACCTATGAATCATAGTTGAAAAGATGGAATAATAAAATTTAAATTCAACAAAATAAACAAAAATGACACTCAAATGATTCCTTTACTGGGCTACATTTCCTACACATATTTGAAAGGAGACAAATGTAATTATTTTCCCCCTTTTGGGTATCATGCAAATATATGTATGTATGTACGTATGTATGTATGTATCTATCCATCGATCTACCTCTCTGCTATGCATCTATATAAATGCATATGAAAATATATATACATACATTTATATACATGTATTCATACACACACACACACACACATATATATGCTAAAGTACATACTGCTAAAAGGATCAGAATTAGATCAGCTAGGTTCCTCCCTTTAAGGGCAGCAGGCAATGCTCTGGTATCCAAAGAGCTTTGGGGCAGAGGTGAAGAAAAAGAGTAAGGGAAAAAACCCAGTGCCAAAACTTCCACTGCAGGAACAATAAACAGCTGCCAATTCTAATCACTACAAACAGGATAGATCCTCTGAAATGGAATGTGACCAAATATACCTGAAAGAACACAATTTGTAAATAGATTCATTTCCTTAAAAGTGTAAGTGTTTTCATTCTTACTCCTCATGAAAGTCTTAAACTTTTATTATTTTATGGCAATTTCCCTTCTAATGTCATCCCACACTCCAGCACCCACACGCTCTGTAAATATTTCATGCAAATGGGATTTATTTTATTGTCTGGAATGTACCGGATTCTTACTTTCTTCCAGCCTATGCACACATATTCTCCATTCCACTTGACACTTTCCCTCAAACCAAATCATTGGTCTTAACACATCTATTAGTTTTTCAAGTTTCAGCTTAGACAACGCCTCCCACTAGAAGAGAAAGCTTATCCAATCCTATGAATTAGAGTTAGATCTATCCTCTCTACCTTCCTAGGCATAGAACCCTTCTCTTTCTTCCATAATCTCATTGATTACACTGTATTATAGTAGTACATTTATTTGTTTGTCATATCCATTGTATTTTCTTTTATATCCCCAGCATCTAACAGAGTGCCTAGCATATAACTAAAGAGCATGCAACATTTTCTGGTGAAATGATAAACGTAGGAAGGTAGAAAGAAAGAAAGAGTAACAGGAGGTTTTCATGGCATGCAGCCTCATTTTCAGCTACGTGCCCCAAACAATGGTTATTAAAAACTTGAACATATCAAAATAAGCTGCTTGTCCATCTATGCAGAAATGACAAAGGAAATGGCTTACAACTGATTTTGCAAGTGTTAGCCTAATACATTAAAGGAATGCATAATTTAAGCTGGACATTAGAGATGGATTGTTACTGAAGCATGCTTTAAGTCCTACGTCCACTTCCATTCTATGACACACTTATTTTCCCCTCATTTTGATCTAAGTGAGTTTCAAAGAGATGAATAAAAGAGGCCACATGTATTTCCTAGAGTTTGGAGGATGCTCAGGAGACTCATGACCGACCAGACTGACATGCCTATAAAACCTAAAGAGGAGATGATTGACTGAAGCAGTCTGTAGCAGCTGAGTAGAACAGATTGGGAAGTCACTGCATGCCACTGATAATGGATCCAAGTGACAGAGCATGCTAGCCATGCAGGAGCCATCTGAACAGGCTTTATTTAAGAGAGGAACCAGGAGGGCTGATGAAAACTCAGCAGAGGTTGTGCAGCCTCTTAAGCGACCAGCCATAGGAGATGTATTCACTGACATCACACAGGAGAGCTGATATAGTTGGGCTCTGTGTCCCCACCCAGATCTCATCTTGAATTGTAATCCCCATGTGATGAGGGAGGGGCCTGATAGGAGGTGATTGGATCATGAGGGTGATATCCCCCATGTTGTTCTCATGATAGTGAGTGAGTTCTCATGAGATCTGATAGTTTAAAAGTGGTGGTTACCCCCACTGCCTCTCTATCTCTCTCCTCCTCCCATGTAAGATGTGTCTTGTTTCCCTTTCACCTTCCACCATGATTGTAAGTTTCCTAAGCCTCCCTAGTAATGAGGAGCTGTGAGTCAGTTAAACCTATTTTCTTTATACATAACCCCATCTTAAGCAGTTCTTTTTAGCAGTGCGAGAACAAACTAATACAGAAAACCCCCAGAAAGAAGACAAGAGCAAAGTGGAGTCTCCACCTGTGCACAGAGATCTCCAAAAGAGAATCCACCTTAACAAACTGCCCAGGCCAGAGAGCACTGATGCCTGCTCACAATAATGCTAGTCTCTAAACCTTTCTCTGCCCAGCTCAACTCCCCACCCTTGACTCAAACATGATTTTCTACAACTGAGAAGGAGAATTAAAAGTATAAATTGGAGAAAAAGGATAAAAGCAACTGATCAAAGGACACCTACACCCACACCCCTTACCAACTATAGGCTTTCTGAGCTAAGAAGAAGGGAAACTTAAATTGTAATGAAGTTCAACATTTTGACTTAATAAACGGGACTGAATATTTTGATTGCTGACATGAAATTGCATTGTAGTTTGAAATGGATAGAAGACACATTTTCCCTAAGAGTGAGCAGATATGCTGTTGGGCTGCCAAAGATTTTCATCCGAGGGGGCAGGAATGGAGGAGTTGACATGGGGTCCATAGGAGCAGCTTTAAGGAAAAATAGCCTTTTTCTGATACCCCCACTGCCCCCTATTCTGCTCATTCAATATGCTTAAACCAGGAGAAAGGAAGGGAGGGAGAGAAAGTGTTTCAGGATAGACATTGTCTCATTGGCATGAACATACCATGTTTTCGTTTGTTTGTTTGGGGTTTTGGGGATTTCTTTAATAATTTTATTCCTACCATGGAAAAGGCCAACCAGGAAGTCATGGTTCTTCACATTAGCCAATAAAGTCCTTAGTTGACTCATTTTTCACTTTATATTTTCTAATCACTCTCTCCCTAGTAGAGATTTAACTCTCCTTGTTGACATTTCTTTGTAGAGCGCAAAGAATTAGATAATCAGGCATACTCAGGGCCATGGGGTAATCATGGTTCTCTCTAGGTATAAATGAGTCGGGTGCTGTTTTGCTTTAGACTTTTGTCACATGCAGACTTGTTTAAGTGTGAGTGCTTTCTATTGGTCACTTCCAGGTTCCCTGACAAAATGAAACAGGCATAGAAAAGCTGGGATAAGATCCAGAAATCCGTTGTTTCATTCTAACGGGCTTCTTTCTGAATTTCAGTGTGTTCACTCCTTAGGAAGCTCTTCCTTTAAATTCCCCTGACAGTCTTTTAAAATTTGATTTTTTAAAAAAAAATTACTGCTATTATTAAGAATTTTTTGTTTGCCAAGTGTTTTATGTGTCACCTCTCATTTGAGCATTATAACAAACCTACAAATTAGATATCAGTGCCTCTGTTTATAGGTGAGGCAGCCAACAGATCAAGTAAGTTTTCTAAGAGCTAAGCTGATTAAAAGACAAAGCCCACACGCAATCCCACGTCCACTGTACCCAGATGTATTACTTCCCTGGAATGTCTCTTTGGCAGGAAGGGAGAAGAAATTTTGTAAGCTGTGCAAACTGTTTTCTTAACTCTGAGCTATAGAAAATCTATACCCACCTAATCACAAGAAGTGACCTCCCAGCCAGCCTCAGCCAGCTCAATAACCTGTCAAAAGTTATTATTCCATCTGAATAGAAATCTGTGAGGGCTCCGACCTAGGTCAGTTCCAGCACACCACTTTCACCATTTGGTGGAGAGCAGTTGGTAGAATCAACTGAAGCTATTGAGTTGCTCTTACAAACCAACCCTGCAAAACATTAGAGATGCCCAAAACACCTTGGCTCAGTTCACCTGGACACAGAGCTTTCCAAAAGAGAGGCAATGGTCCTCATTTGGCAAGCAGGGAAAAAATTCCAGGTGCTTTTACTATATTCAAAATAACTTGGACTCTAGTTTGTAAGAAAAAAAGCCCTCCTACAAATCTATCGTGATATCATTACACTTGACGGAATTCCTTGCCCCAAGAAAGTCCTAGGGTCAGTGGGAAACTTAGCAAGAATCGACATGTGTCATATCTAAGTTAATCCTCCTAATGTTTATGAGTTTTTCTTATGAGGCTGATACCTATGAATCATACTGAATATTGACTTTTGCCTTCCCTTTGTAGATTTAGGCTGAATAGCTAATATTCTTTCTGGCAAATGATGATTTCCGAAAATCATGAAAAGACTTCTCATGAAAAGTCTGTGTGAGGTCCCATTGGAAAAAAGGTGTGACTGCCTTGAAATTTACAGATTTTAGAGATAGAAAACAATTTTAGTGGCTCTTAAATGAGATATTCATGTTGGGACTGGAGCAAACTCAATCTTCAATACCCCTCAGAAAAAGATCAGAGATGTAATATAATCTTCCTGTGGGGTAATGTTTTCATAATCCAGAAAGCCGTGGAAAGACAGATCTATGCATGTAGTGCCATTTATTTGTAATTTATTACCCATTGAGACAAACATCTGTGTTAAGCAGAGCTTCTTCTAAGAGAAAGACCCGTGGCACTAAAACTGTTTGAAAGAAAATTCTATAGGCCGGGCGCAGTGGCTTACGCCTGTAATCCCAGCGCTTTGGGAGGCCGAGGTGGGCGGATCACGAGGTCAGGAGATAGAGACCATCCTGGCGAACATGGTGAAACCCCGTCTCTACTGAAAATACAAAAAAAATTAGCCAGGCGTGGTGGCGGGTGCCTGTAGTCCCAGCTTCTAGGGAGGCTGAGGCAGGAGAATGGTGTTAACCCGGGAGGCGGCGGAGCTCGCAGTGAGTGGAGATCGCACCACTGCACTCCAGCCTGGGTTACAGAGCGAGACTCCGTCTCAAAAAAAAAAAAAAAAAAAAAAAAAAAAAAAAAATTCTAGCATCTTAGGAAGAATTCCCCCAATGGCAGTGTTTTTCATGCATTTCTCTCTGTCCAGAATGTTCTCTCCCAACTCATCATCCATGAAGGCCTAGATCTAGGTCTCCCTTTTTATAGAAATTGCCCTTCAATACCTCCCTAAAAGTGTAGATCCTTCTAGGTTATTTTGTCTTTAGTTTAGGGTTTTTTTTTCCCCAAAATAATACATACTGATGCATTCTCTTCACAAATTATTTCATCTGTCAGTGAAACCAAAGCTTCCTGAGAGCAGAGAATGAAGAAAAGTACTTAACTATGAGTTAAGCTCCAGTTTTCTCAGTGGCTTTCCATGTGATTTTAAATAGATCACTATTCCCCTTTGCTATACAATGTATTTTAATTTGCACAAATTATTTAATCCCCAAGGTCCCATAGAACTTTAATATTTAACAATTTTATGACTAACTATGTCATTCTGGTCATTTATCTTCAACTCTCCTTACCCAATGTATAAAACATAGATTCACCGACTACCCGCCATGAAAGCAGTGACACCATGTCCAACTTGCTAACTGTCTTTATTTTCAATGCCTAACACTGTGTGACATACAAAGAGCTCAGGAGACATTTCATCAAATGGATGAATACATAGCTCATAAATGGATTAAAATTAATTAAGTACATAGACTATTCAAGGCACTACGCTAGGCACTTAACGTTCATTGCCGTATGTAGTATTCATAGCACAATCAGAATAGACCCAGTGATTTCAGTTGAACTAAGAAAGACAATGGAGCTAAGAGAGAATAAATAACTTGTTCAAAGTGCCGCAGCTGTGTTGTGGTGTGGCAGACCAGCACCCAAGTCTGTTTAGCCCCATATATATGTACATCCCTTCACTACACCACAAGTCTCTAAACCTGTCAGAGAAACAACGCCCACACTCATGCCACTATATTTCATGCTACTGTAAGAAAAGGGTTTATTTGTGTTGATTGGGATGGCAACAGTACCCAGCTCTAATTTGAGGAACAAAGAATTAGGGGAGAGGTTGGGTTTCCCACCAAACCCAGGCAAATCGGCCAGCCAGAATGAAGTTGCAAAGGAGCTGAGAAATAGCATGCATGATGAGATGGTGGTTCTTTAGGTTTGTGATCAGGAAAGCCTGAGGCTCCTGCTACAGCTGCCAGGCCTACAGATTAAGCTTCTTTCTTTCTTTCTTCAGAAGCAAGAATTCTGAGACCCTAAACTTGTTTTCTTTTAAATGCTATAAGCCTTTCAGGAAACAGCTTTCTCTGGGAACCTGCTCATTACAGAAAGCCCCTTGAAGAAGTGCCAAAATGTAGTTAGCAGGGAGGGGGCAGGGGAGAGGAAAATCTTGGGTTGATTCAGTAGAGCCATTTGATGGTGAAAATGCCTTTTTCAAGGGAGCAGAGAATAGCCTGGTGCCTTCTCAGCCAGGCAGAACACACAGACTCCTGGGAAAGGATCTCGCATTTGGGTAAAATGTGGCTGGAAACAGAGATTCCTGGGACTGATGGGGATAATGAACTTAATAATTACAATAATAGCTCTTATATCTTGAGAACTCCAGGCACTGGGCTAAAAGCTTTCTCATAGCCACCCTGTGGGTAGATGCCACTACCTTTATAAAGGAAAAAAATAATAGGTTCAGAAAATAGGAAAAATTTGCAAAGGTAGGGCATGGTGGATAACGCCTGTAATCTCAGCACTTTGGGAGGCCAAGATGAGTAGATCCCTTGAGTTCACGAGTTTGAGACGAGCCTAGGCAACATGCAGAAACTCTTTCTCTAAAAATAGAAAAATTAGCTGGGTGTGGTGATATGCGCCTGTAGTCCTAGCTACTCTGGAGGGCTAAGGTGGAAGGATCACACAAGCCCAGGATGCAGAGGTGGCAGTGAGCTGAGATCATGCCACTCTACTCCAGCCTGGGCCACAGAGTGAGACCCTGTCTCAAAAACAAAAAAAAAGAAAAGAAAGAAAAGAAAAAACTTGAAAATATCACACTTATGACATGGCCAAGGCATTATTTGAACCCCAGTCTAACACCAAAGTTCACATTACACTGTCTCACTTTCAGGGTCTGAGTAAAGGGAGCTCTAGATCTGCTAGGCTAATTAGAAGCCGAGGTGGGTGCAGGATGGAGAAAGTGAAGGAGTACTGTCTTGATTTAGAATTTCACATGTCACAACCATGAGTTCACTTCCTTTTATCAGTGAAAAGGAAGGACCTTGAGCTCTTGAGTACATAACTACTGCCATTCCCATGTATGAGTTTATAGGGAGAAGGCAGAGCAAAATGGCTAAATAGAAGCTCCACCAATCATCTGCCCCATAAGATCCCCGAATTAAACAACTATGAACACACAAAAAGCACTTTCATAAGAACAAAAATCAGTTGAGTGATCACAGTACCTGGTTTTAACTTGATATCACTGAAAGAGGCACTGAAGAGTGTAGGAAAGACAGTCTTCAACTGCTGTCACCACCCCTCCCCCATACCCTGGCAGTGGCCATGTGGCATGGAGAGAGAACCTATGTGCTTAGGAAAGGGAGAGTGCAGTGACTGTGGGACTTTGCATTGGAACTCAGTGTTGCCCTGTCACAGCAGAAAGCAACACCAGGCAGAACTCAGCCAGCACCAGCACCCACAGAGGGAGCATTTAGACCAGCCCCAGTGAGAAAGGAATCACTCATCTCAGAAATCAGAACCTGAGTTCCAGTAAGCCTTTCTACCATGAGCTAAAGGGCTATGGGGTCCTAAATAAGCTGGAAAGGCAGTCTAAGCCACAAGAACTAATTCCTGGGCAAGTCCTGGTGCTGTGCTTGACTTGGAGCCTGTGGTTTTGGTCAGCAGGTGAGATGCAACCTAGTGAGACACTAGCTGGGGCAGCCAAGGGAGGGCTTGCTCCAGTCCTCTTCTAACCCTAGGCAACTCAGCTCACAGCTCTGAGGAAGCTTCTGCCTTCCACTTGAGGAGAAGAGAGGGATGAGTAAAGAGGACTTGGTCTTGCAATGTGGATACCAGTTCAGCCGCAGTTTGATAGAGTACCAGGCAGAGTCCTGAGGTCCCCATTCCAGTTCATAGCTCCTAGAAATCATTTTTAGACGCACCCTGGGCCAGAAAGGAACACACTGCTTGAAGGGAAAAACTCAGTCCTGGAAAAATGTATCACCTGCTTACTAAAGAGCTCTTGAACTCTGAATAAGTAGCTGCAGTAGCCAGACAGTACTCACTGTGGGCCTCGAGTGAGACTCAGAGATGTGCTAGCTTCAGGTGTGACCCAGCATATTTCCTACCTGTGGTGACTACAAGGAAAGCCTCCTTCTGCTTTAGAAAAAAAAAAAAAAGATAACTTAGTCCTGCACTTTGGTACCAAACTGGCCACAGTGGGGTAGAGCATCAGAAGGTTCTTGGGGTTCCTGATTCCAGGCCTTGGCTCATGGATGACCTTTCTAGACCTGCTCTGGACAGAAGACAGCCCACTTTCCTGAAGGCAGAGTCCCATGCCTGCCAGCACTCACCACAAGCTGGCTGAAGAGCCGTTGGGTCTTGAGTGAACATCAGTGGTGGCTAGTCAGTACTCGCCATGGGCCTGGGATGCTGGTGGCCACTGGGAGCAACTCTTCTGCTTGTAGAAGGGGGAGGGAAAAGTGGGAAAGATTTTTTCTTGTGGGTTGGGTGCCAACTCAGCCACAATAGAGTACCAGGTAGATTCCTAAGGCTTCTGCCTCTAGGTCCAGGCTCCCAGATGGCATCTGTGAACCAATCTAGAGGTGGGGGAAACTTGCTGCTCTGAAAGGAAGGACACAAGCCTGGCTGGCTTTGTCACAGGCTGATGGTAGAGCCCTAGGGCCTTGAGCTAATACACACAGTAGCCAGAAAGTGGGTGAGACACAGTGCTCTGCTGGCTTTGGGTCTGATCCAGTACAGTTCCAGTGGTGGTGACCACTGGGGAACTTGTATCCCCTCTTCCCCAGCTTCACACAGCCCAGCACAGAGACACAGACTCCATTTGTTTGAGAGAAAGTGCAGGAAGAGAACAAGAGTCTGTGGCTGGTAATCCAGGGAATTCTTCTGGACCTTAACCAAGACCACCAAGGCAGTATCTCTATAAGTTTGTAAGAGCCACAGAGTTACTGGGCTTGGGGTGCCCCCTAACACAGACATAGCTACAGTGACAAAAACTTAGATTACTATATCCAAATCCCTTAGAATACCTGGAAAGGCTTCCCAGAAAGAACAAGTACAGGCAAACCTAGACTGTAAAGACTACAATAAATACCTAACTTTTTAATGTTCAGACACCTACTAATACCCACAAGCATGAAGACGATCCAGAAAAACATGACCTCACCAAACAAATTAAATATAGCACCAGGGACCAATCATGAAGAGAGAGAGATAAGTAACCTTTCAGACAGATAATTCAAATTAGTTTGTCAGGGAAACTCAATGAAATTCAAGATAATACAGAAAAACAATTCAGAATCCTATCAGGTAAATTTAGCAGAGATTGAAATAACTAAAAAGAATCAAACAGAAATTCTGCAGTTGAAAAATGAAATCGACATATGAGAATGCATCAGAGTCTTTTACTAGCAGAATGGATCAAGTAGAAGAAAGAATTTGTGAGCTTAAAGACAGGCTATTTGAAAATATAAAGTCAGAGAAGACAAGAAAAAAAGAATTAAAAATAATGAAGCATGCCTACCATATTTAGAAAATAACCTTGAAAGGACAAATCTAAGAGTTATTGGTCTTAAAGAGGCAGTACAGAGAGAGATAGGGGTAGAAAGTTTATTCAAAGGAATAGTAACAGAAAGTTTCCCAGACCTAGAGAATAATATTAATATTCAAATGCAAAAGGGCTATAGAACAGCAAGCATATTGAACCCAAATAAGACTACCTTGAGAAATTTAATAATCACACTCTCAAAGATCAAGGATAAAGAAAGGATTCTATAAGCAGCAAGAAAAAAGAAACAAGTACCATAAAATGAAACTCCAGTATGTCTGGCAGCAGACTTTTCAGTGGAAATCTTATAGAACAGGAGAGAGTGGCATGACATATTTGAAGTGCTAAAGGCGGGGAAAAAAAGCACCACACTTGTATTCTAGAACAGCAATAGCATCTAGTGAAAATACCTTTAAACATGAAGGAAAAATAAAGGCTTTCTGAGACAAACAAAAGCTGAGGGATTTTATCAACACCAGACCCATCCCATAAGGGAATTTTTCAAGTGAAAAGAAACCCCCCCGGCTTTTTTTTTTTTTTTTTTTTTTTTTTGAGACAGTCTCGCTCTGTAGCCCAGGCTGCAGTGCAGTAGTGCAATCTCGGCTCACTGCAACCTCAGCCTCTCAGGTCCCAGTTCAAGCAATTCTCCTGCCTCAGCCTCCCAAGTAGCTGAGATTATAGGAACACACCATCATGCCCAGCTAATTTAGTAGAGACAGGGTTTCACCATGTTGACCAGGCTGGTCTTGAACTCCTGAACTCATGATCCGCTGCCTTGGCCTCCCAAAGTACTGGGATTACAGGGGTGAGCCACCGCGCCTGGCCTAGACAAAGCTATTAATGAACAGTAAAAATTCATCTGAAGGTACATTACTTGCTGGTAATAATAGATATACAGAAAAACACAAAATGTATAACACTGTAACTGTGGTGTATAAACTACTCATATCTTGTGTAGAAAGACTAACAGATGAACTGATCAAAATTAATAACTAAAACAACATTTGAAGACATAGACAGTATAGTAAGGCACAAAAAGAAACAGCAAAAAGTTCAAAAGTGGGAGGACAAACTCAAAATGTGGCATTTTTATTAGTTGTCCCTTTGCTTGTTAGTTTGTTTATTCAATCAGTATTAAGTTGTCATCAGTTTAAAATAATGGGTTATAAGATATTTGCTAGCCTTATGGTAACCTCAAATTAAAAAAAAAAAATGCAGCAGATCCACAAAAAATAAAAAGGAAGAAGTTTAAAAAAAAATACCATCAGAGAAAATTGCTTTCACTAAAAGACAGGAAGGAAGAAAAGAAGGAAGATAAAATAACAAAACAACCAGAAAACAAATGTTAAAATGGCAGAAGTAAGTCCTTACTTATCAATAATAACATTGAATGTAAATGCACTAAACTCTCCAATCAAAAGAAATAGAGCAGCTGAATGGATTAAAAAAACACCTACTGATCTATTGCCTACAAGAAACATACTTTACCTATAAATACACAAATAGAATACAAATTTAAAAATAGTAAAAGATATTCCATGGAAACAGAAGCCAAAAAAGTATAGGAGTAGCTATACTTATATCAGACAAAATAAATTTCAAGACAAAAACTATAAAAAAGAGACAAATAAGGTCATTATATAATGATAAAAGGGTCAAATAAGCAAGAGGATATGACAATTGTAAACATATATGCACTCAACACTGGAGCATCCTGATATATAAAACAATTGTTATTACAGCTAAAGAGAGAGACAGACCCCAGTACCATAACAATTGCAGACTGCAGCAGCCCAGTTTCAGCACTGGACGAATTAGCCAGACAGAAAGTGCAGACATTAGACTTAGTCTGCACTATAGACCAAAAATAGACCTAATACATATTTACAGAACATTTCTTCCAATGGCCGCAGAATACACATTCTTCTTCTCAGCACATGGATTATTCTCAACAGCAGGAATACATCAGGCCACAAAACAAGTCTTAAAAATTTTTTTAAAAAGAAATTATATCAGGGATCTTCTATGACCATAATGGAATAAAATTAGAAATGAATAACAAGGAATTGAAAAACTAAATGGAAGACACAAGGTCTGAATAAAAGAAGGAGAAAAAACAGGGCTGGGTATAAGTAAACAAGAAGAGGGCCTGGGAGGAGAGTCTGACGAGCAAGGGGAAGGTAGCCAAGGATGGAGTGAAATACAGGATAGGGGGCGGAGCAAGATGGCCGAATAGGAGCAGCTCCAGTCTCCAACTCCCAGCGCGAGCAACACAGAAGACCAGTGATTTCTGCATTTTCAACTGAGCCTCTGTTGCTGATACCCAGGCAAATAGGGTCTGGAGTGGACCTCAAGCAATCTCCAACAGACCTACAGCTGAGGGTCCTGACTGTTAGAAGGAAAACTATCAAACAGGAAGGACACCTACACCAAAACCCCATCAGTACATCACCATCATCAAAGACCAGAGGCAGATAAAACCACAAAGATGGGGAAAAAGCAGGGCAGAAAAGCTGGAAATTCAAAAAATAAGAGCGCATCTCCCCCGGCAAAGGAGCGCAGCTCATCGCCAGCAACGGATCAAAGCTGGACGGAGAATGACTTTGACGAGATGAGAGAAGAAGGCTTCAGTCCATCAAATTTCTCAGAGCTAAAGGAGGAATTACGTACCCAGCGCAAAGAAACTAAAAATCTTGAAAAAAAAGTGGAAGAATTGATGGCTAGAGTAATTAATGCAGAGAAAGTCCTAAACGAAATGAAAGAGTTGAAAACCATGACACGAGAAATACGTGACAAATGCACAAGCTTCAGTAACCAACTCAATCAACTGGAAGAAAGAGTATCAGCGATTGAGGATCAAATGAATGAAATGAAGCGAGAAGAGAAACCAAAAGAAAAAAGAAGAAAAAGAAATGAACAAAGCCTGCAAGAAGTATGGGATTATGTAAAAAGACCAAATCTACGTCTGATTGGGGTGCCTGAAAGTGAGGGGCAAAATGGAACCAAGTTGGAAAACACTCTTCAGGATATCATCCAGGAGAACTTCCCCAACCTAGTAGGGCAGGCCAACATTCAAATCCAGGAAATACAGAGAATGCCACAAAGATACTCCTCGAGAAGAGCAACTCCAAGACACATAATTGCCAGATTCACCAAAGTTGAAATTAAGGAAAAAATCTTAAGGGCAGCCAGAGAGAAAGGTCGGGTTACCCACAAAGGGAAGCCCATCAGACTAACAGCAGATCTCTCAGCAGAAACTCTACAAGCCAGAAGAGAGTGGGGGCCAATATTCAACATTCTTAAAGAAAAGAATTTTAAACCCAGAATTTCATATCCAGCCAAACTAAGTTTCATAAGTGAGGGAGAAATAAAATCCTTTACAGATAAGCAAATGCTTAGAGATTTTGTCACCACTAGGCCTGCCTTACAAGAGACCCTGAAGGAAGCACTAAACATGGAAAGGAACAAACGGTACCAGCCATTGCAAAAACATGCCAAAATGTAAAGACCATTGAGGCTAGGAAGAAACTGCATCAACTAACGAGCAAAATAACCAGTTAATATCATAATGGCAGGATCAAGTTCACACATAACAATATTAACCTTAAATGTAAATGGACTAAATGCTCCAATTAAAAGACACAGACTGGCAAACTGGATAAAGAGTCAAGACCCATCAGTCTGCTGTATTCAAGAGACCCATCTCACACGCAGAGACATACATAGGCTCAAAATAAAGGGATGGAGGAAGATTTACCAAGCAAATGGAGAACCAAAAAAAGCAGGGGTTGCAATACTAGTCTCTGATAAAACAGACTTTAAACCATCAAAGATCAAAAGAGACAAAGAAGGCCATTACATAATGGTAAAGGGATCAATTCAACAGGAAGAGCTAACTATACTAAATATATATGCACCCAATACAGGAGCACCCAGATTCATAAAGCAAGTCCTTAGAGACTTACAAAGAGACTTAGACTCCCATATAATAATAATGGGAGACTTCAACACTCCACTGTCAACATTAGACAGATCAACGAGACAGAAAGTTAACAAGGATATCCAGGAATTGAACTCATCTCTGCAGCAAGCAGACCTAATAGACATCTATAGAACTCTCCACCCCAAATCAACAGAATATACATTCTTCTCAGCACCACATCATACTTACTCCAAAATTGACCACGTAATTGGAAGTAAAGCACTCCTCAGCAAATGTACAAGAACAGAAATTATAACAAACTGTCTCTCAGACCACAGTGCAATCAAACTAGAACTCAGGACTAAGAAACTCAATCCAAACCGCTCAACTACATGGAAACTGAACAACCTGCTCCTGAATGACTACTGGGTACATAACGAAATGAAGGCAGAAATAAAGATGTTCTTTGAAACCAATGAGAACAAAGATACAACATACCAGAATCTCTGGGACACATTTAAGCAGTGTGTAGAGGGAAATTTATAGCACTAAATGCCCACAAGAGAAAGCAGGAAAGATCTAAAATTGACACTCTAACATCGCAATTAAAAGAACTAGAGAAGCAAGAGCAAACACATTCGAAAGCTAGCAGAAGGCAAGAAATAAATAAGATCAGAGCAGAACTGAAGGAGATAGAGACACAAAAAACCCTCCAAAAAATCAATGAATCCAGGAGTTGGTTTTTTGAAAAGATCAACAAAATTGACAGACCACTAGCCAGACTAATAAAGAAGAAAAGAGAGAAGAATCAAATCGACGCAATTAAAAATGATAAAGGGGATATCACCACCGACCCCACAGAAATACAAACTACCATCAGAGAATACTATAAACACCTCTACGCAAATAAACTGGAAAATCTAGAAGAAATGGATAATTTCCTGGACACTTACACTCTTCCAAGACTAAACCAGGAAGAAGTTGAATCCCTGAATAGACCAATAGCAGGCTCTGAAATTGAGGCAACAATTAATAGCCTACCAACGAAAAAAAGTCCAGGACCAGATGGATTCACAGCTGAATTCTACCAGAGGTACAAGGAGGAGTTGGTACCATTCCATCTGAAACTATTCCAATCAATAGAAAAAGAGGGAATCCTCCCTAACTCATTTTATGAGGCCAATATCATCCTGATACCAAAGCCTGGCAGAGACACAACAAAAAAAGAGAATTTTAGACCAATATCCCTGATGAACATCGATGCAAAAATCCTCAATAAAATACTGGCAAACCGGATTCAGCAACACATCAAAAAGCTTATCCACCATGATCAAGTGGGCTTCATCCCTAGGATGCAAGGCTGGTTCAACATTCGCAAATCAATAAACATAATCCAGCATATAAACAGAACCAAAGACAAGAACCACATGATTATCTCAATTGATGCAGAAAAGGCTTTTGACAAAATTCAACAGCCCTTCATGCTAAAAACGCTCAATAAATTCGGTATTGATGGAACGTACCTCAAAATAATAAGAGCTGTTTATGACAAACCCACAGCCAATATCATACTGAATGGGCAAAAACTGGAAAAATTCCCTTTGAAAACTGGCACAAGACAGGGATGCCCTCTCTCTCCACTCCTATTCAACATAGTGTTGGAAGTTCTGGCTAGGGCAATCAGGCAAGAGAAAGAAATCAAGGGTATTCAGTTAGGAAAAGAAGAAGTCAAATTGTCCCTCTTTGCAGATGACATGATTGTATATTTAGAAAACCCCATTGTCTCAGCCCAAAATCTCCTTAAGCTGATAAGCAACTTCAGCAAAGTCTCAGGATACAAAATTAATGTGCAAAAATCACAAGCATTCTTATACACCAGTAACAGACAAACAGAGAACCTAATCAGGAATGAACTTCCATTCACAATTGCTTCAAAGAGAATAAAATACCTAGGAATCCAACTGACAAGGGATGTAAAGGACCTCTTCAAGGAGAACTACAAACCACTGCTCAGTGAAATAAAAGAGGACACAAACAAATGGAAGAACATACCATGCTCATGGATAGGAAGAATCAATATCGTGAAAATGGCCATATTGACCAAGGTAATTTATAGATTCAATGCCATCTCCATCAAGCTACCAATGAGTTTCTTCACAGAATTGGAAAAAACTGCTTTAAAGTTCATATGGAACCAAAAAAGAGCCCGCATCTCCAAGACAATCCTAAGTCAAAAGAACAAAGCTGGAGGCATCACGCTACCTGACTTCAAACTATACTACAAGGCTACAGTAACCAAAACAGCATGGTACTGGTACCAAAACAGAGATATAGACCAATGGAACAGAACAGAGTCCTCAGAAATAATACCACACATCTACAGCCATCTGATCTTTGACAAACCTGAGAGAAACAAGAAATGGGGAAAGGATTCCCTATTTAATAAATGGTGCTGGGAAAATTGGCTAGCCATAAGTAGAAAGCTGAAACTGGATCCTTTCCTTACTCCTTATACGAAAATTAATTCAAGATGGATTAGAGACTTAAATGTTAGACCTAATACCATAAAAACCCTAGAGGAAAACCTAGGTAGTACCATTCAGGACATAGGCATGGGCAAAGACTTCATGTCTAAAACACCAAAAGCAACGGCAGCAAAAGCCAAAATGGACAAATGGGATCTCATTAAACTAAAGAGCTTGTGCACAGCAAAAGACACTACCATCAGAGTGAACAGGCAACCTACAGAATGGGAGAAAATTTTTGCAATCTACTCATCTGACAAAGGGCTAATATCCAGAACCTACAAAGAACTCAAACAAATTTACAAGAAAAAAACAAACAACCCCATCAAAAAGTGGGCAAAGTATATGAACAGACATTTCTCAAAAGAAGACATTCATACATCCAACAGACACATGAAAAAATGCTCATCATCACTGGCCATCAGAGAAATGCAAATCAAAACCACAATGAGATACCATCTCACACCAGTTAGAATGGCGATCATTAAAAAGTCAGGAAACAACAGGTGCTGGAGAGGATGTGGAGAAATAGGAACACTTTTACACTGTTGGTGGGATTGTAAACTAGTTCAACCATTATGGAAAACAGTATGGCGATTCCTCAAGGATCTAGAACTAGATGTACCATATGACCCAGCCATCCCATTACTGGGTATATACCCAAAGGATTATAAATTATGCTGCTATAAAGACACATGCACATGTATGTTTATTGCAGCACTATTCACAATAGCAAAGACTTGGAATCAACCCAAATGTCCATCAGTGACAGATTGGATTAAGAAAATGTGGCACATATACACCATGGAATACTATGCAGCCATAAAAAAGGATGAGTTTGAGTCCTTTGTAGGGACTTGGATGCAGCTGGAATCCATCATTCTCAGCAAACTATCACAAGAACAGAAAACCAAACACCGCATGTTCTCACTCATAGGTGGGAACTGAACAATGAGATCACTCGGACTCAGGAAGGGGAACATCACACACCGGGGCCTATCATGGGGAGGGGGGAGGGGGGAGGGATTGCATTGGGAGTTATACCTGAAGTAAATGACGAGTTGATGGGTGCAGCACACCAACATGGCACAAGTATACATATGTAACAAACCTGCACGTTATGCACATGTACCCTACAACTTAAAGTATAATAATAATAAATAAATTAAAAAATAATAATAAATAAAAAATAAAAAAGAAATGAATAACAAGAGAAATTTTGTAAACTATAGAAACACATGGAAATTAAACAATATGCTCCAGGATGACCAGTGGGTCAATGAAGAAATTAGAAAATAAATTTAAAAAAATTTTAAACAAATGATAATGGAAATACAACATATCAAAACCTATGGAGTACAGTCAAAGCAATACTCAGAGGAAGGTTTATAGTATAACTGTCTACATCAAAAATGTAGGCCGGGCACCATGGGTCATACCTGTAATCTCAGCACTTTGGGAGACTGAGGCAGGCAGATCACGAGGTCAGGAGTTCAAGATAGTCCTGACCAACCTGGTGAAACCCCATCTCTACTAAAAATACAAAAATTAGTGGGCATGGTGGTGCATGCGTGTAGTCCCAGCTACTCAAGAGGTTGAGGCAGAGGAATCGCTTGAACCCAGGAGGCAGAGGTTGCAGTGCACTGAGGCAAGATCATGCCACTGCACTTCAGCCTGGGTGACAACACAAGAATCCGTCTAAACAAACAAAAAAAAAAAAATAGAAAAACTTCCAATGAACAAACTAATTATGCTTTTTTTTTTTTTTTTTTTTTTTAGATGGAGTCTTGCTGTGTCACCAGGTTGGAGTGCAGTGGGCGTGATCTCAGCTCACTGCAACCTCTGCCTCCCAGGTTCAAGTGATTCTCCTGCCTCAGCCTCCTGAGTAGCTGGGACTACAGGCGCATGCCACTATGCCCGGCTATTTTTTGTATTTTTAGTAGAAACAAGGTTTCACCATATTGACCAGGATGGTCTCAATCTCCTGACCTTGTGATCTGCCCTCCTTGGCCTCCCCAGGTGGTGAGATTACAGGCATGAGCCACCCCGCTCAGCCGACACATCTTTAAGAAGTATAAAAGCAGGAGCAAACCAATCCCACAATTAGTAGAAAAAAAATTAATAATAAA
Source organism: Macaca mulatta (assembly GCF_049350105.2). Classification (NCBI taxonomy): domain Eukaryota; kingdom Metazoa; phylum Chordata; class Mammalia; order Primates; family Cercopithecidae; genus Macaca; species Macaca mulatta. The sequence continues at coordinate 43,017,652 of NC_133420.1, forward strand.
GATCAGAGCACAAATAAATAAAATTGAAATAAAGAGAACAATATAAAAGATCAATAAAATAAAAAGTTTTTTTTGAAAAGATAAAATTGATAAATCTTAAGTCAGATTAACAACAATAGCAAAAAAATAAAAAAAAGAGAGAAAGAGAAGACCCAAATAAATAAAATTAGAGATGATAAAGGAGATATTACAACCAATACCACAGAAATTCAAAAGATTAGAGGCTACAGTGAGCCTCTAATGCCTAGACTTTCAAAAACCTAGAAAAAGAATTGATAAATTCTTAGACATATACAAGCTACCAAAATTGAACCATGAAGAAATTTAAAACCTGAACAGCCAGACCAATAACAAGTAATGAGATTGAAAATGTAATAAAAATTCTCCCAGCAAAGAAAAGCCTGGGACCCTATTGCTTCACTGCTGAATTTCACCAAAGATTTAAAGAAGAACCAAAACCAATCCTACTCAAACTATTCTGAAAAATAGAGGAAGAGGGGATATTTCCAAACTAACTCTACAAGGCCAATATTACTCTGATATCAAAACCAAACTCACATTAAAAAAAGAAAGCTACAGTCCAGTATCCCTGGTGAACATTGATGCAAATATCCTTCACAAAATACTAGCAAACCAAATTCAACAACGTGTTAAAAAATATCATTTATCATGACCAAGTGGGATTTATCACAAGGATGCAAGATTGGTTCAACATACACAAATCGATTAATGTGTCACATCATATCGACAGAATAAAGGGTAACAAAAAAATACGATCATTTACATTGCTGCTGAAAAGGGCATTTGAATTCAACATTCCTTCATAATGAAAACCCTCAAAAAACTGGGTATAGAAGGAACATACCTCAGCATGTTAAAAGCCACATATGACAGACCCACAGCTAGTTTCATACTACATAGGAAAAGACTGAAAGCCTTTCCTCTGAGATCTGGAAGATAACAAGGATGCCTATTTTTGTCACTATTATTTGACATAGTACTGGAAATCTTAGCTAGAGCAATCTGACAAAAGAAATAAAGAGCATCCAGATTAAAAAGGAAGAAGTCAAATTATCTCTGGTTGCAAATGATATTGCCTTATATTTGAAAAGACCTAAAGTCTTCACTGAAAAACTATTAGAACTGATAAAATAGTAAGGTTGCAGGATACAAAATCAACACACAAAAATCAGTAGCATTTTTGTATGTAAGGACCAAATATCTGAAAAAGAAATCAAGAAAGTAATCCCATTTACAACAGCTACGAATAAAATAAAATAAAACACCTAGGAATTAACATAGCCAAAGAAGTGTAAGATTTCTACAATGGGAACTATAAAACAGTGATGAAAGAAATTAAAGAGAACACACATGAAAAATGTACATGTATTTTATGTTCATGGATTGGAAGAATCATATTGTTAAAATGTCCATACTGCACAGAGCAATCTACAGATTAAATGCAATCTCTGTCCAAATATCAATGACATTCTTCACAGAAATAGAAAAAACAATTCTAAAATTTATGTGAAACCACAAAAGGCTCATAATAGCCAAAGCTATACTAAGCAAAAAGAACAAAACTGGAGGAATCACATTATCTGACTTCAAATTATACTACAGGGCTATAGTAACCAAAGCAGCATGATACTAACCTAAAAACAGACACATAGACCAATGGAATAGAATAGAGAACCCAGAATAGAGAACCCAGAAATTAATCCACACATCTACAGTGAACTTATTTTTGACAAAGGTGCCAGGAATATATGTTGGGGCAAGGACAATCTCTTCAATAAATGGTGCTGGGGGCCAGGCATGGTGGCTCATGCACTTTGGGAGGTGGGTGGATCACTTGAGGTCATGAGTTTGAGACCAGCCTGGCCAACATGGTAAAACCCTGCCTGTACTAAAAATACAAAAATTAGCCAGGTGTGGTGGCACGTGCCTGCAGTCCCAGCTACTTGGGAGGCTGAGGTAGAAGAATTGCTTGAACCCAGGAGGAGGAGGTTGCAGTGAGCTGAGATTACGCCACTGCACTCTGGCGTGGGCAACATAGCAAGACTCTGTCTCAAAAAATAAAAATAAATAAATAAATAAATGGTGCTGGGAAAACTGAACATCTACATGCAGAAGAATGTAAGTAGGTTCCTATTTTTCACCATATATAAATATCAAATCAAAATGGATTAAAGACTTAAATCTAAAACCTCAAACTATGAGACTACTGAAAGAGAACATTGGGGACATCAGACTGGGCAAAGTTTTCTTGGGTAATACTCTACAAGCACAGACAACCAAAGCAAAAATGGACAAATGTGATCACATCAAGTTAAAAAAAACCTTCTCCACAGGAAAGAAACAAAACAACAAAATTCAGAGACAACCCACAGAATGGGAGAAAATATTTGCAACTAACCAACTGACAAGCAATTAATAACCAGAATATAAAAAGAGTCCAAACAACTCAATAGGAAAAAAAAATCTAATAAGACCATTAAAAATGGGCAGAAGATCTGAATAGACATTTCTCAAAAGAAGACATACAAATGGCAAACAGGTATATGAAAGATGTTCAGTATCATTAATCATCAGAGAAATGCAAATCAAAACTACAATGAGGTATCTCACTCAGTTAGAAAGGCTTTTATCCAAAAGACAGAAAATATTAAATGCTGGTGAGGATGTAGAGAAAAAGAAACCTGTATATATTCTTGGTGGGAATGTAAAATAGTACAACCACTATAGAGAACGGTTTGAAAGTTCCTCAGAAAACTAAAGTTAAAACTACCATATGATTTAGCAATCCCACTGCTGGGTATATACCCAAAAGAAAGAAAATCAGTGTTTCAAAGAGATATCTGCACTCACATGTTTATTATAGCATTATACATAATAGCTACTATTTGGAAACAACCTACGCGTCCATCAGCAGATGAACAGATAAAGAAAATAGGGTACATTTACACAGTGGAGTAATATTCTTAAGCCATTAGAAAGAATGAGATTCTGTCTTTGCAGCAACATGAATGGAACTGTAGGTCTGTGTATTAAGTGAAATAAACCAGGCACAGAAAGATAAGCTGCATGTTCCCGCTTATTTGTGGGAGCTAAAAATTAAAACAACTGTACTTATGGAGATAGGAGAGTAGAACATTGGTTACCAGAGGCTAGGAAGGGTAGTTGGATTGGGAAGCAGTGGGGATGATTAATGGGTACAAAAATATAGTTAGATAGCGTGAGTAAGATCTAGTATATGATAGTACAATAGGGTAACTATACTCAACAAGAATTTATGGTACATTTTGAAATAACTAAATGAGTATAATTAGATCATTTGTAACACAAAGAAAGGATAAATGATTGATGTGATTAATACTTCCCCCAAAAAAGAGTTTATAGAGCATCAATAAAAAAAAGGTGCCACTTACTTTTGAGTATCATTCATGTATGTAGACCTCAGGATCTGAAGCCTTCATATCTGGAACCATCTTTGGCTCTGCCATGAATTACCTGTCTGACCATGGGAAAGTGGCTTAACTTCTATGAATCTTGATTTTCTCATCTGTAAAATGGGTCTAAGAGGCATTTACCCTGTAGGGCTACTGTGAGGTCCAGAAAAATTATAAAACAGTGGCTCAACAGAGTAGATAATTACTAGAAAGCAGTGATTATTGGTGAGTTTCATGGTGGTTGTTACTAATGTTATTCTTTTTGTTTTTGTTGCTATTTATTACTTTTACTCTAGAAAAAATGGGAACATAGCCTCACTGACATGGATTGACTTCTCAAACTAAGCTATAATTATTTAACTTAGAGCCCTATTAATAATCAAAACAATAATGTGCAATATTTACGGGGTGCTTAATCTGTAACAGATATAATTCTAAGTTCTTTTACATGTCTACATCACGTAATCCTCAAAGAAACTCTATTTGGTTGTGAACAAGATGTTATTTCCTTAAAAGTTTAGAAGGTTGAGGCATAGAGAAATTAATGTCTTCCAAAGACATAGAAAGGGCGAGAATTTGAGCCAGGATTCAAATCCTGGAGGACTAACTCAGACAACTTCCCCAGAGGCACTCAAAAGTTGGAATTATCTGCATAACATATTTGCAAATTATATTCTGTAGATCCCTGGAAGCCTCCAAACACAGTGAAGAATAACCTAAAAAAGATGGGTTCTAGGGTACTCAGGCCCATTTCAGCAGAACTGCTCCTATTCATTTAATATATAAAATTTTAACGAAATATCTCATTTGAATAAAGTACTTTTAGGGTCAATAACTTCCAGTAACCCTCAGTCTGGATAGAGCATGCTTCATCAGATGGAAGACTAAGCCATGGATTCTGGCACAGTTGGGGTAAAGTGAGAATCCTGCAAGGATGGGGAAGCACCATATCTTGCATCACGTTCATTTTCACATAATTTGTGCAAGGTCTTGCCCTATTCATGTTGGTATTTAAGAGGGAGATTCTTTTCAACTGGGGGATCTTAGAATAGCTCATGTATGAAAATCTCTACCCCCTCAGCTGGGTGGTAAACAACCTGAGAGTTTCAGCACTCTCTTTGTGAACAGCAGCCCTGCAGCTAAGATCCAGGAGACCTAAGTCTCCTGTCAAGGAAGACTCCTATCAAGTCAAGGAAAAGACAATTTGTACTCCAAAGTTGCTTAGTTGGCAGGGCTTGCTAGTGTACGCAGTTGATACGAGTTATAATACATCATTCTTATAATGTTCATATTTAGTATTCTTTTTTTAACACACACTAATTTTAAAGTGCTTTCATATACTTCTGTATTTCTTGAAATTTCCACCCAAAATACCCATTTATTTAAAAAGAGAATAAGGATGAATCCTGGGGCAGCTGATGGCTTTAAAGAATTAAGTGACAGCCTCAGCAACATGGTGAAACCCCATCTCTACAAAAAATACCAAAAAACAATTAATAACTGGGTGTGTTGGCATGCACTTGTAGTTTCAGCTACTTGGGAGGCTGAGCTGGGAGGATCACCTGAACCTGCAGTGAGCCATGATTGTGCCACTGCACTCCAGTCTGGGTGACAGAGTGAGACCCTTTCTATAAAAAAAAAAAAAAAAAAAAAAAAAAAAAAAAAAAAAAAAGCAAAAGGAATGAAAGGTATTTCTAAAGTAGCCTGTCATCATTGCAGATCATTTACGTCTCATATCGTATCTTAAGAAGTCAAAATGGTCACCATATACACCTGGCTAAGGTTCAGGTTTTGAGAAATCCATACTTTCTTCTTTTCATGTGTGATAGTTTTCAAGTAAGCTTTAAAGATTGTGGATGTTATTCTATTTTAGTAAGATGGACTTTTTTGGTGTTTGTTGTTACTGTTTTATTTTTTCCAATAATTTTATCAGTGTGTTGCCATGAGTGAAGTACAATGAAGAGTCTTAAATGGCCAAATGAGTAGAAATCCACAAGGAGCTCGTCAAGGCTGAAAGCATGTCATTCTTAAGTTGTCATCCTTTTTCAGGGAGTTTTGTCAACCAAGTTACTTTATGAAAGTCCCATGCATAAATGAGTTAATGACAATCAATTTCACATCATGTGACATTATATCCAAAGCACCATTACTGAATTAAATGTTCAGTGATTCTTTAACGAATGGAAAGGTGAGAGTCCCAGGCATCACCAACAGCATACCTTGATCTGTTTATTCAGAGAAGGAATAATTGATTTCCTTTCTACCTGGGCCCTGGGAAAAGCCAACACTCTGGCTGGATAATTCTCTCTTTGAGGGTTCTCAAGAGGAGGTAGGAGCCAAGGAGTCTTTTCTAAATTATCACAATCCTCCCCAAATAAAAGCTTCCACATATTATAGAAAGAGGGACCTCAGGTGCTGACCATTTACTCATTAGACAGATGAATCATTATCTCCCCAAATCAGCCTCTTCCACTGTGTATCAATTTTTCAACAAATAGCACCACTTTGATCCTAAGCTAGACAAATCAAAACTCTGCAGCAGACTGTGCCTCCTCAGTCTCTACCATCCAAATCCAATTTCTTGTCTAGTCCAGGAACTCTAACATACAGATTCTTCCTTCAGTTATGAGCAAACAGGAATAGTTGGTTACTCTATAATTCCCTTCCAAATATTCTCACTCAAGTTCTTGTCTTGGGCTCTGCTTTGGGAGGCAACCCAAACTAAGATATATGAGTTATGCTGGAGAGTAAGTCTTGCTGTTAGTAGTTTGTTCTCCATTCTCTTTCCCTAGCTTTTCCAATACCTTTCATTGACTGAGTGATTTCAACTTCAAGGCTGTTTTCTTTGCCTGCAGGCATGATCTTCCTACACATTCCCCAGGCTGCAGCCAGAAAGAGATGTTTCAAGCATTATGTGATTATTTATTCCCCTGCGTAAGTACTGCAATAACTGCCTATTACTCAATCCAGTGCTTTACAAACTTTTTAAACTGTGGAAACTTTTATTCAAGTGATAATATGTAAAAGATAAAATTAGAACCACTCTGGCTTTAGTTAAAGAATCAAAACAATGAGCACTCCTGCAATATAAACACATACACACACACACATACATACACACACACACACACACACACACACAGAGAGAGAGAGAGAGAGAGAGAGAGAGAGAGAGAGAGAGAGAGAGAGAATATGAAAGTTTGGTCCAGAAAAAATTCTTGGAACCTTCAGAGAATTAAAGAAGCACAGTTTAAAAATCACTACCCCGTGAAAATAGTATCTGAGCTTTTAAAATTCTTAAATATGATGCAACTGATTTCTCTGATACTCACTTTATTCCCTCAACTCACCTGTAATTGGAGTTCTCACTATGGTAGACCATTCCCACTCACCTGATAAGGCCAAGACTCCTTATCTAGGACTGCAATTTGTCTTTCTAAGTTTTGCCCCAGAGCTTTCTTGGCTCATCCCAAGTTGGCTCATGGTATAGGCAGACAAAGCCCAGAAGTGCTTCTGGAGTCAAAACCTCTGGGACAAACCCTCAACTCATGATGAAAGGAGCTACTGGGTACATGCTTTGGGTACCATATATCAGGAAAACAATTCTAAAGGGTATCCCGCATGATTCACAGAGGCCCCAATGAGATGGAGTCCCATTGCCTCATAATGCAACCTCATGATGCCTTTTTTTTTTCTTTTTTGCCTGGTGCTTATCCCCTGCTTCCGGATCATCTCATCCTCAGGACAGTTTTCCAGAGATATATCAGTTTTAAAACTGAAAGTCCTGCAACCCAGGACCACCTTCAGTTGTCAGAAAACCAGAATTGTTGGTAATCCTATGATTCCGTTACAAATATCACCCAAGTTGTCTTCGGCTCTGCTCTTGGGAGGAACCCCAAACTAGAACATACGAGTAGTGTTGAAGAGCAAGTCCTGTGGTTAGAACCACTAGAACTAGCATCAGTAGAAATCTTAGGCATTCATCAACTGTGCCACCATGGACAAGTTATCCTGCTTCTCTAATCCTCAATTTCCTTAGCTGGAAAATTGGATAAAAATCTACCCTTAGTATATACAACTATTATTTTACCCCTTTTCCACAGTGAAAGAACTCCCATTACTAGCTGAGCACATGGCTACCCATAATAAATACTACATGTTCTAGTATCTTCTGCAACTAGATGCAGCCATTTGACTAACTTCTGGACAAGATGCTAGCAAAAACACTGTGAGGAAGCTTCCAGAAAGCTTTCTTAGAACACACCTAGTATACTCCCACAACTCTTCCTTTCTTCTCTTCCTCCCTGCTGCGGACAAGAATACAGACAAAACATCTAGAACCAGAGAAGCCAAATTAGGGCTATGACATGACCTGGGGAATTAAGATAGAGGAGCAACAAAATAGAAGCACCTACGTACCTGAAAAACTCCCTTGGACCAGAGCCCCCAGGATAACACTGAATGCCAGAGTTGTACATAAGAGAAAAACAAATTTATATCTTGTTTATGCCTCTGTTATTTGAAAGCAAGGAAATACCAATATTACTGTCAGCCAAATTTGCTTCTAGTTAAGACACAAATTTTTCCATTTTTGTGAAGATTAAGAGATTAAATATGTAAACCACTTTGTATGATGCATAGCACATACTTGGCATTTATTACTGACCACTTCAGTTATGTAGTGAGAGTGATGGGGTGGGAATAGAGAAGCACATAGAGGGGACTCAACTGAGAATAGTTTTCCATTGTCTTCCCTTCCTGCAATCTGACTCCAGTCAATTTCTCCAGTCTATTCTGACACTTCTCCCCAGATACACCAAACTAGTTGCATCTCATCATTCCCCAAACATATGCCAATTCTTCCAGGTAGCTGAAATTCTCTTCCCTTTGCCTGGGCTATCCTTTCTCATCTGCTCCACTTGGTGATTCTGATTCATCTTTTTATGACTCTGCCAAGCTCACCTTCCCAACACCCCAGAAAGGAGAAGAATTCACTTCTGCGCTCCCACAGCACACTGTGCACCACCACCACTCCACATCTCCCTCCTGTACAACAATCATCACTTTGGATTCCCATTAACCGTGTGAGCATTCCCCTGCCTGAAACTATTTTCTTCAAACATAATTTTCCTCATTTCCTGGACATTATCTCAACATCTGTCCATTTTTCCTGCTTCATCAGAACACAGGTTCTGAGTCTTACATGCATCTTGAGATTGTGCAACTAGTCCAAATTTGGCTCATATACCAGAAAATGCAATGTGCCATATCATATTGTGTTATTTCTCCAAAAACATGTTATATCTGAAACCTAATGAGTAATGCCTCTGAAAGCTTAATGAGATACTCTAAAAGAACCAAAATTATAGAAATGCCCAATCTTGTTCAAAAGGTTTGTTTTTAGAAGGAAACTTAGGAGATGATGATAAGTGACTTACTTATCCATCTCGGTCATGTAATATAAATCACTTCAGAACAGTGAAGAATCTGCTCAAAGACACATAGGTAGTCAAACTCAGGGATGAATTTGTAGCCAGCATATTCTGATGCCAATGATAATACCACATCATAAGTCTGCCTGCAAGGCAACCCATATCATCATCACATAATAACAATAATGATAAGAATGACAACTGGAGCTAATATTTATTAAACACATACTAGATGCCAGAAAAAAATGCTAAGCACTTTATAATTAGTATTTCATTTTGTTCTCGCTTTATATACATATATATGGCATGAACTCTCTCTCCATTTTATATACAACCAGTTCTGGAAAGCTTTGAGATTTGCCTGAAACTACAAAATGAGTAATTAGCAAAGTGGGAACTTGAACATAGATTCATGAGGCAGCAGAAGAAGAGCTCTCACCAACTTGCCGTAATGCATTTCCCTGGATGCAATCAATGTTCAGCATAAATTTAGCTTTCACTTTAACCTCTAGGACGGATTAACAGCCCTGTCCTTTGTGTTCCCACAGTACTAGGTACACCCCTCTATTAGACCACTCATCATGTTGCATTATGGCTATTAGTTTAAATGTCTGTCACCTCTACTGGTCTGAGTGCCTCTTGAGTCACACTTACATTATGTATCTTTCTATGCCCAAGGCCTGGTATAATGGCTTATACACAATAGTCATTTACTCAGTTTAACAAATAATAACAGGCATATAATAAATGTTTCTTGGATTAGTATAAGGCATATTCTCTCCACCTGTAGAATACAGACTGCTCTCCTATAAATAGGGATCATTCCCATTCTTTGATGCCAATCAATGTTCAGGACTTCAGGAGCCAATACACGTGTGCAACTGGCAAGAAATATCTTGGGAAAATACTACCCTATTATTAAAAGGCACTATTGAAAAAGGACCAAAAATAAAATTCCTACTCTCCTAACATGATCCAGCTGCAAGAGACAAGTTGTCATTACACCAGTGGAAAGTTATTGCCTCTAGTCTGGAAACCAGCAAACTGGCCTGAAGGCACAGGATACAGTCTTCACTGCCTATCACTATAAATGCCAACCACACTGTGCAAATACTATTGTGTCTTACCACCAGGTATGCAATCAGTGTCTGCTGGGCAGATTGCCAGGCTGGCCATCTGTGTTGTGCTTGGTTGCTAGGGCACAGGCAGGGAGCTGTGTAGTGTCTTGCTTTCACCCTACCCACAAAAGCCTGAAGCAATGACAAAGGCTGTTCAAAGTGCTGGGGCACCAAGGAAATGTACATATTTGGCTTAATTCATAAAACTGTCATTGAAGGCCGGCTAAGAAGACCAAGATTTTTGTCCAGGCTCTGCAGCTATGAGACCACAGGTTAGACATTTATTTCTCTGAACATGTAAAGTCCTCACTTGTAAGTAAAAAAGACCCAAAGCTAAGTGTTTCTTTAGGAAACACTCTGTGTTTCACTTGCAATATGTAAAATGTTCATGGGTACTACATGGACAAACTTCTAAACATTTTAGCAGTTACAAATTATTGTAATGTGCACTAGAAGATAATTGTCATCTCAAACATTTGATGTCACATAAGTTCTTCAAATGAATGTAAACTAATTCAGTTTTTACAGTTGTTCTTGTTTTAAAGTTTTTATGTTATTTTCTCAAAGTAAGAAAATATTAACACCAATGAAGGGGGTAGGTGAATATGATGATAACTGTAAAGATGGAACACAAATGATGCATTGGATGAGTCAGATCTGGCATTCTAGCATTTGACTCTGTAATTCAATCACCAATGACTAATTGGCAAAATTATCCAGAAAATGCAGGCAATAGTAAATTTATTCTGAAAATGACTCTATTTATATAGGCCCAGTATATCAAAACAAACACTTTTGAACACTTATAGGATATCAGGCGGTAGGCTGGGCATTGTGGATATGAAGACCAATCTTGACAGAGTCTAAGTAGGGATACATCTGGGAAAGTAAATTATTCCAGTTTAGTGTGGTATTTACAATAATGTGAAGTAATCTGGGAGTCAGAGAGAGAATACCCACTCTTCCTGGGGGAGAGGAATAGTTGAAGTCATCACAGGGGAAATAAATATTGAATTAAGCTTAGAAGACTAAGTAAACATTATCTGAGTATATAAGAAGGGGAAGACCTTCAAGAGAGAAATAAAAGCATGTGAAGTGTTGAATTGCAAATCCAATGGAAAAATTTTTTTTCTTACTCTATATATCATTTGCAAACAAAAGCATCTATGTAAATGTAACTGTTTTGTACATTTCAAAAATGAGAGATCCAGATATTGAATAACGTTATATACAATTCCAACCCTATGTTCTTTCTACTGTATCATATCGATATGGTTTGGCTGTGTACCCACCCAAATCTCATCTTGAATTGTAGTTTCCATAATTTCCACATGTTGTGGGAGGAACCTGGTGGGGAGGTAATTGAATCATGGGGATGGTTACCCCCATGCTGCTTTTCTCATGATAGCGAGTGACTTCTTATTAGATCTGACGGTTTTATAAGGGGATTTTTCTCCTTTTGCTCAGCACTTCTTCCTGCCATCATGTGAAGAAGGACATGTTTGCTTCTCCTTCCACCATGATTGTAAGTTTCCTGAGGCCTCCCCAGCCATGCAGAACTGTGAGTCAATTAAACCTCTATCCTTTGCAAATTACCCAGTTTTGGGCAGTTTTTGATAGCAATGTGAGAATGGACTAATACACATATCATATTTGCTATTCATATGTCAGAAACCTCACCAATATATACCCATTAATTGTTGCTACGGTTTGTATGTGTCCTATAAAACTCACATGTTGGAAACTAGCCCAAATGTAACAGTGTTTCAGGATGAGACCTCTAAGAGGTATTAGGTCATGAATGATCTGCCTTCATGAATGGATTAATGTTGTTATTGTGGAAGTGAGTTCATTATCACTAGAATGGATTTGTTATAAAAGTTAGTTCAGACCTCCCTTTTTCTTTTACATGAGTTCACTCACTGTGGGATGCCTTCCATCATGTTATGATGCAATAAGGTGGCCCTCACCAGATGCAGTCCCTCAGTCTTGGACTTCCCAGCCTCCAGAATTATGATGAATTCCTTTTCTTTATAAATTACCCTTTCTCAGGTATTTTGTTATAGCAGCACAAAATGGACTAAAATAATGGTATTTCCAGCTCATTTATTCTTAAACCACCAAGCATGAAATACTAATCAACAAAAGAAGGAATAATGAGATCTTTTTAAAAGCCAGTATCCCCAAACCAAGGCAACTTCTGGACCTTGTATTATTTCTCCAATAATAAAAAAAAAAATCTGTAGAATAATTTCCCAAAACATTTTGAACAAATTATTTTAGACAGAAGCCACAAAGTTTCAGAAACACTCCCCCATGTTCTCTTGCCAGTTATACATAGACACATTCTTCTGAAGGAAGGATAATGGAAAGATCACATTTGTGGAGAAAATGTTATTACAGACAAAGCAGGAAGGAAGCATTTGGACTTTTGATGTGGAATGATGGCTTTGATTAATAACGCCGTAACATTCAGAAATTCACAGCTGGGGAACGCTCTATGAGAACTTCACTCTAGTGAGGACACTTAATCCAATCAACAGGACCTCCACAATTCCTCCTCCGTCTCTTTCAAGTTTTAATTTAAACAACCAAGACACAATGCCACAAATTCTCTACATTTAACTTTTAAAACAAAGGAACTAATTTTGAAATAGTATAGCTACATTTTTGTTTTCCTTATACATGTATCATCTAATATATCATCTTTCTTGTTTTGTTTTGTTTTGTTTTTTCTGAGTCTTGCTCTGTCACCCAGGCTGAAGTGCAGTGGCCTGATCTAGGCTCACTACAACCTCCACCTCCCAGGTTCAAGCAATTCTTGTGCCTCAGCCTCCTGAGTAGCTGAGATTACAGCTGTGCACCACCATACCTGGATAATTTTTTGCATTTTTAGTAGAAATGGGGTTTTACCATGTTGGCCAGGCTGGTCTCAAACTCCTGACTTCAAGTATTCCACCCACCTCAGCCTCCCAAACTGATGAGATTACAGACATCAGCCACCACACCCAGCCTACAAATATCAGCTATTCTAAATCAAGCTAGATATAGGGTACTGATTTTGGATTGGAGTGTTTCACTTGTGGGACTAGAGAGAAAACTGCATGGAAGCCAAATATAAAAAATGTTGACCTACAAATATAAAAGAGCCAGGGTGGAAGATAGCAGTTTGTGTTTTCTCATAAAAAAGAACATCTTTCACTTAAGGAGACAATTTGACAACAGAAAACTCAATCTAGGGCATGTTATTATAAAAAAATACTATGAATTTTGGAGTTAGGCAGACAGGATTTTAATTCCACTCTGCCATTTACTAGCTGTATGATCCTGAGACTCTCTTGTGTCTCAATTTTCTTATGTGCAAAATGTTGCTTGTCTTAGTCCATTTTTGTTGCTATAACAGAATATCACAGACTGGATACTTTATAAAGAAAATCCATTTATTTCTCATATTTCTGGAGGCTGGGATGTGCATAATTGAGGGTCCAGCATCTGGTGAGGGCCTTTTTGGTGCATTATCTCATAGTAGAAGGTGAAATGGTAAGAGCTTGCAAGAGAGTGAGAAAGTAAGAAGGGGTTGGACTCACTTTCACAACAACCTACTGGGACCATAATAAACTCTTACTGCTGCAGTAATAAAATCAATCTATTCACGATAGCAGAGACCTCATATCCTAACCACCTCTTAGTAGGCTCCACCTCCTAATACTGTTGTGTTGGAGATTAAGTTTACAACAACTTGGAGATTAAGTTCCAACTTTGGAAGACACATTCAAGCCATAGCAGGGCTCATAGTATACACCATAAGGATTGCTGGAAGAATCATGGTACAAGTTCTAAGAGTACTTGGCAACAAAAAGAGTTATCATGTATGATAAATAATTGTTAGCCTTCATGCTCAGTTCAGTTCAGTTGAGAATGACATTTGGTTGTCTGAAGGAAGGTAAGATTGCTGGACAGTCTATATCTCTTCATCAATAGTTTTATTTTGGTTGTTTTGTTTGATGTACAGTATATTATTAAATGTTCTATCTTCTGAATGCCAATACTTAATTGGTTCTTACTCTACTTATCTTGTATGTAGACTACTTTCTAAATTGCCTTCTCTATTTCCATATTATTTTTGTTAGTTATTTCTGATTTTGTAGATATATCCTATAATCAAAAATAATGATTACTTTATGTCTTTCTTTCCAGTATTTGACCCTTTTCTTTCTTTTATTGGGTCTTGTCCTCTTGTTGGATTTTAATTAAAATGATACAAGCTAAATTTTCTTTAAAATTAGGTAAGCAATACAGTGACATGACTGGTGCTCTAGGTTTTTATAGAGATCACGAAGGAGACAGATTCTTATTGCCTTTTCCCAAAAGTTGCAACTGCCAACAGCATCATATCAAAACTGCACCAGATCTGTGTCACTGGGAAGAGACCAATTCTGGAGTGGCAGAAAGAATCTACACAGCAGAGATGCTATTTCCGAGAATGACTGAGTTTTGGCCCAGGAGATTGTGTTTTACCACTTAGTTGAAGAAAACTCATGTGTAGGCATATCTGCCATCTTGGGTTAGAGGAGTAAACAACCTCAGGTCTTGAGATAGACAGTTTCCTGGCCTCTGCTATCATGTCCAATACACAGTGCTGTCAGTAAGATTAAGAAAATTATTCAGGTTCATGAACCAAACTCAGCATACTCTTCAGAGAAGTAAGGTGCACACCACAATCCATTCTCACAAGCAGAGGCATTTCAGAGGAATGAATTTATAACTTTGAATTCCTCCTGCCCTGGAAGAATTTGGCCTTTTATCTTCAATTCCTCATAACCTCTGGACATATTTATCCCCATACAGTCAGCAGAGATATCTTTACAGCACCCATATATGACCAATATATTTATCTTTTTAAAATTAATAATGACTCATACTTTTTATTCTAACATGAACACCTCTATCACCACCCTCCTTCAGCTTTTGTCATTCCATGTCTTTGCACTGAATTCTTTGTCTATAATGGCTTCTCTTTCTTCTGTGATATCTATGTATAGCAAACTTCTGGCTAGTTTAGGCAACACCCCATGCAGACTTCCTCTGAGCTTATACTGTGTCTTGTGTCTTCCTTATCATAGAATTTATTATAATATTTAATTTGATCTCATTAGGCCTATTTATCTCTGTATTCCAGCTTCTAAGAACTGAGCCTGATGCATATAACCATTATCTTGTGTTTATCAATTAGGTTGCTTTCATCAGCAAATAACAGAAAACCCAATTCAAACTGGCTTCACTAAAAATAAAATGGGCCGGGCACGGTGGCTCAAGCCTGTAATCCCAGCACTTTGGGAGGCCGAGACAGGCGGATCACGAGGTCAGGAGATCGAGACCTTCCTGACTAACACGGTGAAACCCCATCTCTACTAAAAAACACAAAAAACTAGCTGGGTGAGGTGGCAGGCTCCTGTGGTCCCAGCTACTCGGGAGGCTGAGCCAGGAGAATGGCGTGAACCCGGGAGGCGGAGCTTGCAGTGAGCTGAGATCCGGCCACTGCACTCCAGCCTGGGCGACAGAGCGAGACTCCGTCTCAAAAAAAATAAAAGATAAAAAATAAATAAATAAAATGTACTGATTCAAATAATTGAGGGTCAAAAGATAGAACAGGCTCTACCTTTGATTTAATGCTATAGTTCTGGCTCAGGTGCGTGTATCTGCGGGTCTGTGTATATGCACATCTGTGTGCATGTTTGTATGTGTCTGTGCATCTATGTGTGTCTGTGCATGTTTGCAGGTCTGTGGGTCTGTGTGTCTGTATCTATGTATGTCTGTATGTGTGTTTATGTGTGCTCTGCCTGTGTGTGCTCTGCCTGTGTATGTGTATCTGTATCTGTATCTGTATCTGTATGCCTGTGTGTGTGTGTCTGTATGTGCTCTGTGTGTGGGTGTTTTAGATCTGCTTATTAAAAGGACCTAGAAACACTGGCACCCCTCACCCAATGGACAGTCTTGGTTCTTAGTATCTTAGTTTCTGTATATGCTTCTCTACTAAAATAATGATTATGTAATAATGATTACTTTTTGTAATCATTATTTTAGTAGAGGAACTACTAAAGGGTATTGATGGTTCCAGAGCTGAAGAAAGGAAAGTCACTTATCAAGATAAGTGATATGGTTTGGATCTGTGTCCCCACCCAAATCTCATGTTCAATTTTATACCCAGTGTTGGAGGTGGGACCTGGTAGGAGGTGATTGGATCATGGGGTGGAGTTCTTGTCAATGGTTTAGAACCATCCCCCCTTGGTACTGTATAGTGATAGAGTTCTCATGATATCTGGTGGTTCAAACGTGTGTAGCACCTCCCTGCTTCTCTTCCTCCTGCTCCGGCCATGTGAAGTGCTGGCTCCCCTTTTGCCTTCTACCATGATTATACACTTTCTGAGTGAATGCCAGCCTCACGCTTCCTGTATAGCCTGCAGAACCAGGAGCCAATTAAACTTCTTTTCTTTATAAATTACCCAGTCTCAGGTGTTTCTTTATAGAAGTGCGAGAACAGACTAATACAAAACACCTGGAATGTTCTGTTGCCTGATAAACCAAGGAATTGCTGAATGAATGATGGTAACAGGTGGAGATGCCACTGGAGCCAGTTTGAAAGGCACCACTGGTCAATTCTAGAATAATATGAGCATCAAAATGAGGAATGATATTTACAAGCCATAATCCATTGAGTTAAAAAGAAATCCATTCATCTATACCAATATACATGGGATAGAAGGAAAAACTACAATTTACAGTAGAAGACATGAATTTATCCACAAAATACAATCTTATTAATCACTGATGAGTACAAAATACTTATTAGCTAACCTCACAGGAGAGAAACCTTATAGACACCTTTTAACCACGTGATAAAAGTTAACATCTCCAGTAATGATACGAATTAGCATTTGGTACTTAACAATATGATTCCATGAGAAGAATATTTAGCTAATATTACTATTAAAAGCTCATAGATCTTGAAGAATCATCATACAAACCTACACTGAGTACATACAAACCTACTTTGTGAACATTTCACAAAGTAACTATTCTGCTTTGTTTAAAAATGTCAGTCATGAAAGAAAAGAAAAGACTAAATAATTCTTTCAGGCCAAAAGAGAGTAAAAAGACATGGCAACTAAATCAACACACGTTACCGGATTGGATCCAGGTCATAAAAAGGACATTATGGGGACAAGAGAAATTTCAACTGGATGTATACATCAGGCAGCATTATTGGGTCAATGCTAACTTCCCGATTTTGACAGTTGTGCTGGCATTATGCAGAGAATATCCCTGTTTTTAAGAACTACAAACTGATGTAACTTAATTGCAAACAGCTCAGAAAAAATAGCATATATGCAATTGGGTATGTACAAAACAGAGAGAATGCTAGCAATAGAAGTGGAAAAATGTTAACAATTGAGGAATCTGGATGAAGGGAATATGGGAGTTTTTTGGATTATTTTTCACCTTTTCTGAAGAATTTAAATTTTTTCAAAGTAGCAAGTTAAAAAAAAAAAAAAACAGAATGAAGAATAGAGATACTGATGTTGCTTGGAAACCAGAAGTGTTTATGATAACATACATCTCAGACCTCAGAAGTCAGACCCTAAACTTCTTTGGGCATCCAAATTATAGGTGCATTATTCCTCAAGCTACTCAAAGAAAATTCATTCTTTTACCAGTGCTTCACCACACTTTACAAAATATCCCTGGGAATCTTCAGGACACTTTAAAATTTTCCACAAATCTCTCTTGGTTGTCGCCTTTTGTATAAACCAGGCATATATCTCCAGACAGCCATCTGTTCTTCCACAGGTCGCCCCTTGCTCTACTGAGATGATTTCACTCAAGTGGCAGCTGTTACCCTTCCTAATCTTCCTGTATGGCCCCCTCACCTGCCCATGAGATCACTGCAATCCTAGATTGGCTAGGCCCAGCTGTCCTCCACGTGGCTGCAATGAGCTGGGAGTCTATAAGGCTCTTCTTTTGGCTGCTGCCTCCAAATATAGCAAGCAGTTATTTTGAAAGCCCAACCTCAGACACAGTTCTCTTCTCCCCCAGATCTCCTGAGATCCCTGCAACTCTGAATGCAGCCCCAAATGACTTCCAAGGGGATGGGGCAGAGATTTTTTTCCCCAAAAAAACAAGGAGTAGGTGCTTGCTTTATATTTATAACAGAAGTTGACTAACTATACCGCAGGGGCTAAATCCAGCCTGCTGCCTGATTTTTTACGGTCTGCAAGCCAAGAATAGTTTAAGCATTTTTCAATCATTGAACAAAGGTAAAAAAAATAATAAAATTTCATGACCTATGAAAATCATATAAAATTCAAATTGCAGTGTCCATAAAGTTTTGTTGTAATAACAGTCATGCTCTTTGGTTTACATATTGTCTAGGTCTACTTTCATGCTATAATGAAGTGCTGAGTACTTGTGACAGAGACCACCTGGCCTGCAAAGCCTAACATAACATATTTACTATCTGGTCCTTTACAGAAAGTTTGTCGACTCGTAAGCTAGATGACTGCAAGAACCTACAGTGGAGTCCCTCTGCAAAAAGGAGCAAAAGACAGAGTCTGCTCCTCCCAAAGCAAGTCCACATCTCTACTCCAGAAAAGAACAAACTATATATAACTATTTAAATACAACCTTTTAATCTTAAAATTTACATTAAGTTTCTGGAATTCTGATATACCCAATTCCAAGTAAGCATGCATTGAGTTGGATTGAGCCTTTAGGAGTTGGAATATTTGGGACCTAGTTCCCAACCAAGTCTTCAGGACTTCTCAAATAATTAATTCAGGTCATACAAGAGATTTGGTGAATGATACAGAACAGTGGAAGCCCCATAAATGGGGGAAAGAGAAGATGTAGGGGTTATAGGAGAGGAGGGTATTGTTGGGGAAGTACATGAAGTCATAAAGTAGCACTTACTGAAGACCTGCGACTTTCTAATTGAGCCCAAGGAATTCTCCTGAATTCAGTTCAATTTGTGGGTTTGCATGCTAAAGAAAAAAAAATCAACTCACCTTGATTCTATTTTGATCATTATTTCCACAGGAAAGATTTCCAACATTCTTATTCAAATTGAATTTCATAGTAAAATACCTACTTCAAAATTGATGCCCATATGATTTTTGAGGAATTTTTACTACTTATACTTAAGGAATATTTTATATTGTTTTCATTAAAATGGAAGTTAAAATAATCCAGAAAGAAGAAATTTAAATATACTGATAGCCACCACAATGTTAAGACCCTCAACCGAACAGCCACAAAGAAATGAATACTGCCAATAACCTGAATGGGGTTGAACATTGATTCTTCTCCAGTCAAACTTTCAAATGAAAACACAGCCCAGGCAACACTTTGATTGCACAGTGGGAATCTTTCCTATTGCACCTCTGTAGTCAGTAGGGCCTAGGATATCATATACAAGGGTAGCCAATCTTTGTTTACTGAGTAAATGTATGGTGCAAAAAGCTGTTGGCTTAAGATCTAGACCTTAAGGAGAGGACTAACTAAGTCTTTGCTTAGACTTCTAGTCCACAGAAACTATGAGATAATTGTGTTATATGTTAGCTGTTAAATTTGTGCTAATTTGTCACATAACAATAGAAAACTGATGTACTGGGCAATATTATTGTCTCAGTTTGGGCTGCTTAATAAAATACCATAAACAAGGTAGCTTATAAACAATAGAAATTTATTTCTTACACTTCTGGAGGCTGGCAAGTTCAAGATCAAGGTGCCAGAAAATTTGATGTTTGGTGAGGACCCACTTTCTGGTTCCTAGAAATGACACTTTCTCCCTGAGTCCTCACATAGTAGTGGGGATGAAGAAGTTCTTTGGGGCCTCTTTTATAAGGGCACTAATCCCTTTTATAAGGGCTCCACTTTAATGATCTAGTGACTTCCCAGAGACCCCACTTCCAAATACCATCACACTGGAGATTTGGTTCCAACATACAAATTTTAGGAGGACACAAACATTCAGACTGTAGCAATCCCTTGTGCCTGTTTGTTTTTCCTTTAGGATGGTCATTTTCTGCTGCTATGAGCCAGTTTGTGCCTTCAGGGACTAATTGTGTAAGAAAGACCCCAGAAACTCTTTGAACTGATTTACAGTGGCTTCTTCAGCAGTCAGCTATAAAGATGACTGGAGCACCTGGTACCTGAGTGAGGGCCAAGAATGGGCTCTGCATGTGCCCTCCCTCAACCCTTGCCCACCACCCGTTCTCACACAAATGCAGTGGGGGATGAACCTGTAGGGATGGGTAATCAGCCTAAAAGGAACAATTCTGCATATGTGTAAAATCTGAAAAAATAAATTATTATTCATGGGAAACATGCCACCAATATGATAGAGAAGAAAAAGTTTGATATTTGATGTCTGAACATTTGGGTATTTCAAGACATATCTCTGCCATTTACTCTATGATTAAGACTTCACGACATAAGTTTTCTGAGTCTCATCTTCCCACCTGTTAAAGGTGCCTAATGACAATATCTGAAACCATTTTGGCATTAAAATATTTACTGCATATTGTCAATGTATGCTAGGTATGATACTAGGCACCAGCATATAAAAACAAATGAAATGTAGCACCTGCTCTCAAGACTTGAAAGAAGCTATAATGTAAAGCATTGAACTGCAGGAGAAAAGTGGGAATCTTTCCTTTTTTACCTCCATAGTCACTAAGGCCATTTGTCGACTGAGCGAATGTATAGTACAGAAAGCTGTTAGCCTAATATCTAGTGATTAAACTGTACTTAAGGGAGAGAATGCCTTTTAAGTAGCAAAAATCTCTTATGGGTTATTTTACTATTTAAAAGTGGCACTGGCCAGGGCTAGGATAAAACAGTTAAACCGTTTGACCCAGGAAATAAACCAGAATATTGGAGAGGAAGGTTTAAAGTAGTAGAAAAGAGGGAAGGAGGAAGAGGAATGGCAAGAATGCAGGCTGAGCTGAAATAATTTCCATGATCAGCTGTGAAGTTGCACACTTCTACATGCATACTCTGATGCTGGCTTGTCAGTAAAAGTCTGCTATCTATAATTCTTATCTGTGAGTTTGGGGAAAATAAATTAAAAGGAGATGTTTGCCAATCATCGATGAATGGCAGTGGGAGAAGTGAAGAGATGGAGAATAAGAGAGACTTGAACCAGGGCCGGAGGTGACAATGTAAAACTGAAGCTTGCTGGCCTGAATCCCTGGAGTCCTCATAGGACATTGAGATCCCACCATCTGTAGAATAGGGCTTTAAGCCAATGTATACCTTAATTATGATAAACAAGGGGATCCCTGCAAGCTAAAGAGCCAGGGAACACATGGAGACTGACACAGAAGAAATGAGGAAATGAATGAATAAAAAGTCAAGAGCATGAGAGGAAGGTAGACATGACTTTGAAGGAAAGTCAGGCAAGAATGTATGGTTATACTCTTTTGTCAGCAGGGAATTACTTTATAAAGTAGAAAGAGAAGCTCAAAGAGCATCTCTTCCCCAGGGTATAGACAAGAGAAGAGAAGAGATGGAAAGCCATTTGGAAAAAGTGATGGGGAATTCAGGCATCAGGTCAACACCACGGTAAGTGGGAAGAACTCAGTGGGCCTGGCATTGCTGACATAAAGAGAAGGTCCCTGAGGGCAGAAGGACACCTTCCAGACAGACCTGCTGTTTCTCCAAAGGGGTGCTTGCTTCACATCCTTATTTTTCTTTTTTCAATCTTTACCTGATGCCTGAGACCTGGCCCTTCTCCTAATTCTTTTCACTGAAAGACCAGAAAATTTTTTAAAAGAGAAAAAGAAAGAAAGATAAAGAAAAAAGAAAGAAAAGACAAGCATAGCATTTATAGAAACATCAGCACTTCTGCAGGGGTGCAGACCCATCTTTGAAAATGACTCTTTGGAAGAGGCCTCTGGTGCCAAATACTTGAGCTGCTGCCAGTCTGTTATGACTCCTTCTTTATCATTTCCCCTCAGATGAGGCAGATCGAGACAGATCCACATTCCTTCCCCTCTGTTTGGGGCCCACTCTCAGTCATTGTCAGCTGCTGGTTTGCTGAGGTTCTTGGGGTTGAAAAAATCCACCTGGCGGCTCCATCTCTGTTTGCTGCAGCATTTATGTAAATGGGGTGTCATCTGGGAGTCATGGCAGCAGAGACACAACAAACAAAAGCAACCCACTGGCTTCCAGGGTGAAGAGCAAATTCCTCTTTAACTCGCTAGAATGTTTATGGAGTAGCTGAGTAGCCACACATCCTTGATCCTCTAAAGCCAGATAGTGGGCAGCTGTTGCAAATTATTTCTGAAGAGCTTATACATAAAATAATTCTTGCTGAACTTAACTATGTCACCATGAAATAGGACATTAATCTCATTTATGGGAGCTCCACCTTAATGATCTAATCACCTCCCAGAAGTCCCACTTCCAAATACCATTACTCTGGGGATTAGGTTTCAACATATCAATTTTAGGGGGACACAAACATTCAGACTGTAGCAATCCCTGTGCCCACTTTTTTCCCTCTAGGATGGTCATATCACCAAATGGTCTTCTGTTGCCATTTGGTGATAACTGTTCCTCTATGTTCTCTCTTCCTTCCTTCCTTTTTACCTTTCTCCTTTCTTCTTTCCTTCTTTCCTTCTTCCTTCCTTCCTATTAATTGAGCAACTAATAGATGCTAGGTCCTATGATTAGAAATGAGAATGTTACCAAGAACAAGGACATTATCTTTATCCTCATGGAACTCAGAGTTGAATTGAAGAAAACAGCAGACACATAACCAATGGAGAAAACACAGGCTATGAAAAAGGGAAGAGTGATTCCCTAATCGAGCCACGGGCTTTCAGAGAAAGCCTCCATGAGGTAGTCAGGTCTGAGTTGGGCTTTAAAAAATAAAAGCTTTTTAAAAAGCCAGACAAATGGAGAAGTGGTGAACAGATCTCTTTCTGGAACATGGTACAGCATGTGCAGCCATGAAGGATCAAGAAAACCCAAGGCATATTTGAGAGCTGCACAGCCATGCTGGTGTAGAGTGTGCTTATGTCTGAGGGGTGGGGCTTAGGCCCAGGCAGAAGTGGGACCATGAAATCAATTAAAAATGTATATAAAGATTGAAACCTAAGACCTGGAGTCATGAAATGCCTAAAAGAAAACACGAAGGGGAAAAGCTTCATGACCTTGGACTTGGCAATAATTTTTTGGAGGTGACATCAAAAGCACAAGCAACAAAAGAAAAATTAAACAAGTGAGACTGAACCAAAATCTTTTGCACAGCAAAAGAAACAATCAACAGAGTAAAAAGGCAACATACAGAATGGGAGAAAATATTTGCAAACCAAAGATCTGATAAGGTATTTATATCTAAGATATATAAGAAACTCAAACAACTCAATAGCATAATAAATAAATAAATAAATAACGATTTTAAAATGGGCAAAGGACTTGAGTAGACATTTCTCCAAAGATGACATACAAATGTCCAATTGGTATGTGAAAACGTGCTCACTATCATTAATCATCAGAGAATGCAATCAAAACTACAATAAAATATCAACTATTAGAATGTCTATTATCAGAAAAAAAAAGATAAATGTTGGCAAGAATGTAGACAAATTGGAACCCTTGTACACTGTTGGGAATATAAAAATGGTGCAGTTGCTGTGGAAAATAGTGTGAAATTTCCTCAAAAAATTAAACATGGAATTACCATGTGGCCTAGCAATCTCACTTCTGGGTATATATCCGAAAGAATTAAAATCAAGATCTGAAAGAAATATATACACTTACATATCTATTGCAGCATTTATTCAAGATAATATATGTTATTCAAGCCACTATTCAGTAGCCAAGAAATAGCCTAAATGTCTATATATGCGTGTGTGTGTGTGTGTGTTCACATACACAATGAAATATTATTCAGCCTTAAAAATACATATATTTGCATACACACACACAGAGGAATATTATTCAGCCTTAAAAAGAGAAATAGGGTGGAGCAAGATGGCCGAATAGGAACAGCTCCAGTCTACAACTCCCAGCGCGAGCGACACAGCACGAGCAAGAGACCGGTGATTTCTGCATTTTCAACTGAGGTACTGGGTTCATCTCACTAGGGAGTGTGGGACAATCAGTGCTGGTCAGCTGCTGCAGCCCGACCAGCGAGAGCTGAAGCAGGGCGAGGCATCACCTCACCTGGGAAGCACAAGGGGGAAGGGAATCCCTTTTCCTAGCCAGGTGAACTGAGACACACAACACCTGGAAGATCAGGTAACTCCCACCCCACTACTGTGCTTTAAGCAAACAGGCACACCAGGAGATTATATCCCACACCTGGCCGGGAGGGTCCCATGCCCATGGAGCCTCCCTCATTGCTAGCACAGCAGTCTGTGATCTCGTGGCAAGGCAGCAGCAAGGCTGGGGGAGGGGTACCCGCCATTACTGAGGCTTAAGTAGGTAAACAAAGCCACTGGGAAGCTCGAACTGGGTGGAGCTCACAGCAGCTCAAGGAAACCTGCCTGTCTCTGTAGATTCCATCTCTGGGGACAGGGCACAGCTAAACAACAACAAAAGCAGCACAAACCTCTGCAGACGCAAACGACTCTGTCTGACAGCTTTGAAGAGAGCAGCGGATCTCCCAACACGGAGGTTGAGATCTGAGAAGGGACAGACTGCCTGCTCAAGTGGGTCCCTGACCCCTGAGTAGCCTAACTGGGAGACATCCCCCACTAGGGGCAGTCTGACACCCCACACCTCACAGGGTGGAGTACACCCCTGAGAGGAAGCCTCCAAAGCAAGAATCAGACAGGTACACTCACTGTTCAGCAATATTCTATCTTCTGCAGCCTCTGCTGCTGACACTCAGGCAAACAGGGTCTGGAGTGGACCTCAAGCAATCTCCAACAGACCTCCAGCTGAGGGTCCTGACTGTTAGAAGGAAAACTATCAAACAGGAAGCACACCTACACCAAAACCCCATCAGTACGTCACCATCATCAAAGACCAGAGGCAGATAAAACCACAAAGATGGGGAAAAAGCAGGGTAGAAAAGCTGGAAATTCAAAAAATAAGAGCGCATCTCCACCAGCAAAGGAGCGCAGCTCATTCCCAGCAACGGATCAAAGCTTGACGGAGAATGACTTTGACAAGATGAGAGAAGAAGGCTTCAGTCCATCAAACTTCTCAGAGCTAAAGGAGGAATTACATACCCAGCACAAAGAAACTAAAAATCTTGAAAAAAAAAGTGGAAGAATTGATAGCTAGAGTAATTAATGCAGAGAAGGTCATAAATGAAATGAAAGAGATGAAAACCATGACATGAGAAATACGTGACAAATGCGCAAGCTTCAGTAACCGACTCGATCAACTGGAAGAAAGAGTATCAGCGATTGAGGATCAAATGAATGAAATGAAGCCAGAAGAGAAACCAAAAGAAAAAAGAAGAAAAAGAAATGAACAAAGCCTGCAAGAAGTATGGGATTATGTAAAAAGACCAAATCTACATCTGATTGGGGTGCCTGAAAGTGAGGGTCAAAATGGAACCAAGTTGGAAAACACTCTTCAGGATATCATCCAGGAGAACTTCCCCAACCTAGTAGGGCAGGCCAACATTCAAATCTAGGAAATACGGAGAACGCCACAAAGATACTCCTCGAGAAGAGCAACTCAAAGACACATAATTGCAAGATTCACCAAAGTTGAAATGAAGGAAAAAATCTTAAGGGCAGCCAGAGAGAAAGGTCGGGTTACTCACAAAGGGAAGCCCATCAGACTAACAGCAGATCTCTCAGCAGAAACTCTATAAGCCAGAAGAGAGTGGGGGCCAATATTCAACATTCTTAAAGAAAAGAATTTTAAACCCAGAATTTCATATCCAGCCAAACTAAGTTTCATAAGTGAGGGAGAAATAAAATCCTTTACAGATAAGCAAATGGTTAGAGATTTTGTCACCACTAGGCCTGCCTTACAAGAGACCCTGAAGGAAGCACTAAACATGGAAAGGAACAACCGATACCAGCCATTGCAAAAACATGCCAAAATGTAAAGACCATCAAGGCTAGGAAGAAACTGCATCAACTAACGAGCGAAATAACCAGTTAATATCATAATGGCAGGATCAAGTTCACACATAACAATATTAACCTTACATGTAAATGGACTAAATGCTCCAATTAAAAGACACAGACTGGCAAACTGGATAAAGAGTCAAGACCCATCAGTCTGCTGTATTCAGGAGACCCATCTCACACGCAGAGACATACATAGGCTCAAAATAAAGGGATGGAGGAAGATTTACCAAGCAAATGGAGAACCAAAAAAAGCAGGGGTTGCAATACTAGTCTCTGATAAAACAGACTTTAAACCATCAAAGATCAAAAGAGACAAAGAAGGCCATTACATAATGGTAAAGGGATCAATTCAACAGGAAGAGCTAACTATACTAAATATATATGCACCCAATACAGGAGCACCCAGATTCATAAAGCAAGTCCTTAGAGACTTACAAAGAGACTTAGACTCCCATATAATAATAATGGGAGACTTCAACACTCCACTGTCAACATTAGACAGATCAACGAGACAGAAAGTTAACAAGGATATCCAGGAATTGAACTCATCTCTGCAGCAAGCAGACCTAATAGACATCTATAGAACTCTCCACCCCAAATCAACAGAATATACATTCTTCTCAGTACCACATCGCACTTATTCCAAAATTGACCACATAATTGGAAGTAAAGCACTCCTCAGCAAATGTACAAGAACAGAAATTATAACAAACTGTCTCTCAGACCACAGTGCAATCAAACTAGAACTCAGGACTAAGAAACTCAATCAAAACTGCTCAACTACATGGAAACTGAACAACCTGCTCCTAAATGACTACTGGGTACATAACAAAATGAAGGCAGAAATAAAGATGTTCTTTGAAACCAATGAGAACAAAGATACAACATACCAGAATCTCTGGGACACATTTAAAGCAGTGTGTAGAGGGAAATTTATAGCACTAAATGCCCACAAGAGAAAGCAGGAAAGATCTAAAATTGGCACTCTAACATCACAATTAAAAGAACTAGAGAAGCAAGAGCAAACACATTCAAAAGCTAGCAGAAGGTAAGAAATAACTAAGATCAGAGCAGAACTGAAGGAGATAGAAACACAAAAAACCCTCCAAAAAATCAATGAATCCAGGAGTTGGTTTTTTGAAAAGATCAACAAAATTGACAGACCACTAGCAAGACTAATAAAGAAGAAAAGAGAGAAGAATCAAATCGACGCAATTAAAAATGATAAAGGGGATATCACCACCGACCCCACAGAAATACAAACTACCATCAGAGAATACTATAAACACCTCTATGCAAATAAACTAGAAAATCTAGAAGAAATGGATAATTTCCTGGACACTTACACTCTTCCAAGACTAAACCAGGAGGAAGTTGAATCCCTGAATAGACCAATAGCAGGCTCTGAAATTGAGGCAATAATTAATAGCCTACCAATGAAAAAAAGTCCAGGACCAGATGGATTCACAGCTGAATTCTACCAGAGGTACAAGGAGGAGCTGGTACCATTCCTTCTGAAACTATTCCAATCAATAGAAAAAGAGGGAATCCTCCCTAACTCATTTTATGAGGCCAATATCATCCTGATACCAAAGCCTGGCAGAGACACAACAAAAAAAGAGAATTTTAGACCAATATCCCTGATGAACATCGATGCAAAAATCCTCAATAAAATACTGGCAAATCGGATTCAGCAGCACATCAAAAAGCTTATCCACCATGATCAAGTGGGCTTCATCCCTGGGATGCAAGGCTGGTTCAACATTCGCAAATCAATAAACATAATCCAGCATATAAACAGAACCAAAGACAAGAACCACATGATTTTCTCAATTGATGCAGAAAAGGCTTTTGACAAAATTCAACAGCCCTTCATGCTAAAAACGCTCAATAAATTCAGTATTGATGGAACGTACCTCAAAATAATAAGAGCTATTTATGACAAACCCACAGCCAATACCATACTGAATGGGCAAAAACTGGAAAAATTCCCTTTGAAAACTGGCACAAGACAGAGATGCCCTCTCTTGCCACTCCTATTCAACATAGTGTTGGAAGTTCTGGCTAGGGCAATCAGGCAAGAGAAAGAAATCAAGGGTATTCAGTTAGGAAAAGAAGAAGTCAAATTGTCCCTCTTTGCAGATGACATGATTGTATATTTAGAAAACCCCATCGTCTCAGCCCAAAATCTCCTTAAGCTGATAAGAAACTTCAGCAAAGTCTCAGGATACAAAATTAATGTGCAAAAATCACAAGCATTCTTATACACCAGTAACAGACAAACAGAGAACCAAATCATGAATGAACTTCCATTCACAATTGCTTCAAAGAGAATAAAATACCTAGGAATCCAACTTACAAGGGATGTAAAGGACCTCTTCAAGGAGAACTACAAACCACTGCTCAGTGAAATAAAAGAGGACACAAACAAATGGAAGAACATACCATGCTCATGGATAGGAAGAATCAATATCGTGAAAATGGCCATACTGCCCAAGGTAATTTATAGATTCAATGCCATCCCCATCAAGCTACCAATGAGTTTCTTCACGGAATTGGAAAAAACTGCTTTAAAGTTCATATGGAACCAAAAAAGAGCCCGCATCTCCAAGACAATCCTAAGTCAAAAGAACAAAGCTGGAGGCATCACACTACCTGACTTCAAACTATACTACAAGGCTACAGTAACCAAAACAGCATGGTACTGGTACCAAAACAGAGATATAGACCAATGGAACAGAACAGAGTCCTCAGAAATAATACCACACATCTACAGCCATCTGATCTTTGAAAAACCTGAGAGAAACAAGAAATGGGGAAAGGATTCCCTATTTAATAAATGATGCTGGGAAAATTGGCTAGCCATAAGTAGAAAGCTGAAACTGGATCCTTTCCTTACTCCTTATACGAAAATTAATTCAAGATGGATTAGAGACTTAAATGTTAGACCTAATACCATAAAAACCCTAGAGGAAAACCTAGGTAGTACCATTCAGGACATAGGCATAGGCAAAGACTTCATGTCTAAAACACCAAAAGCAATGGCAGCAAAAGCCAAAATGGACAAATGGGATCTCATTAAACTAAAGAGCTTCTGCACAGCAAAAGAAACTACCATCAGAGTGAACAGGCAACCTACAGAATGGGAGAAAATTTTTGCAATCTACTCATCTGACAAAGAGCTAATATCCAGAACCTACAAAGAACTCAAACAAATTTACAAGAAAAAAACAAACAACCCCATCAAAAAGTGGGCAAAGGATATGAACAGACATTTCTCAAAAGAAGACATTCATACAGCCAACAGACACATGAAAAAATGCTCATCATCACTGGCCATCAGAGAAATGCAAATCAAAACCACAATGAGATACCATCTCACACCCGTTAGAATGGCAATCATTAAAAAGTCAGGAAACAACAGGTGCTGGAGAGGATGTGGAGAAATAGGAACACTTTTACACTGTGGTGGGATTGTAAACTAGTTCAACCATTATGGAAAACAGTATGGCGATTCCTCAAGGATCTAGAACTAGATGTACCATGTGACCCAGCCATCCCATTACTGGGGATATACCCAAAGGATTATAAATCATGCTGCTATAAAGACACATGCACACGTATGTTTACTGCGGCACTATTCACAATAGCAAAGACCTGGAATCAACCCAAATGTCCATCAGTGACAGACTGGAGTAAGAAAATGTGGCACATATACACCATGGAATACTATGCAGCCATCAAAAAGGATGAGTTTGTGTCCTTTGTAGGGACATGGATGCAGCTGGAAACCATCATTCTTGGCAAACTATCACAAGAACAGAAAACCAAACACCGCATGTTCTCACTCATAGGTGGGAACTGAACAATGAGATCACTTGGACTCGGGAAGGGGAACATCACACACCAGGGCCTATCATGGGGAGGGGGGAGGGGGGAGGGATTGCATTGGGAGTTATACCTGATGTAAATGACGAGTTGATGGGTGCAGCACACCAACATGGCACAAGTATACATATGTAACAAACCCGCACGTTATGCACATGTACCCTAGAACTTAAAGTATAATAATAATAAAAATTAAATTAATTTTAAAAAATACAAAAAAAAAGAGAAATAAATCCTGCCATACCCAATAACATCAATAAACTCTGCAAAGCCAAGTAAAATAATCTAGTCACTGAAGCTAAGTAAAATAATCCAGTCACAAATGGACAAATACTGCATGATTCACCTTCTGTGAGATATTTAAAATAGTAAAACTCATAGAAACAGAGAACCAAATGGTGGCTGTGAGGGGCGAGAGAGGAGAAATGGGGAGTTGTGTTCAGTGAGTATAGAATTTCAGTTATGTAACACAAATGTTCCAGATATCTGCTGTAAACATTATGCCCATAATTAACAATACTGTACTTTGCACTTAAAGATTTCTCATAAGGATAGATCTCATGTTAAGTGTTCTCACTATAATTTTCTCAAATCGTGTATTAGGGTTCTCTAGAGGGACAGAACTAATAGGAGATTCATATATATATGAGTTTATTAAGTAGCATTAACTCACACGATCACAAGGTCCCACAATAGGCCATCTGTCTGCAAGCTGAGGAGCAAGGAAGCCAGTCCAAGCCCCAAAGCTGAAGAACTTGAAATCCAATGTTCAAGTACAGGAAGCATAGAGCACGGGAGAAAGATGTAGGCTGGGAGGCTAGGCCAGGCCAGGCCAGTCTTTTCACATTTTTCTGCCTGCTTTATATTCTAGCCATGTTGGCAGCTGATTAGATGATATCCACCCAGATTAAGGGTGGGTCTGCCTTTCCCTCCCCACTGACTCAAATGTTAATCACCTTTGGCAACACCCTTACAGACACCCCCGAAGATCAATACTTTACATCCTTCAATCCAATCAAGTTGACACTCAGTATTAACCATCAAAAATTGTATGAATATAAACAGAATCTTGGACAGGTGATCTAATCTGCATTTCAGAAAGATTTTATAGTCAGTAGCATGAAGTAAGATGGAATGCAGGAGAGGAGGGCTGAAAAGAGAAAGGCCATGCACGCAGACCTCCATCAAGTCAGCCACAGAAACACCCCAACAGGAGAGTATGTGTGTTTTGTACCAAAAGCAATAGCTCCTGGACTAACTAGCACACCACAAGGGGAATGTCAGCTCCCTTCATGGTTAAATTCTGATCCATTTCTGATATATAAAGAGAATGAATAATGCCTTCTTCATTTAACCCTTCAACCTTGCTCGACTGAATTTAATTCTCACTTACTGGTTACCTAATTTATGCCAAGCACAGTTAGAGATACAGGGATATTAAGATAAATCAGCTAATGCTTTGTACCTTTATGACCTGATAATTAATGGCTATTGGCGGTATTAAAATAGTACAGTAAACAATAACAGCCCAATCATTAATTGCCCCCATTTTATAATTTTCTTTTATTTGCAACATCAGGTCCCAGGAAAATAAAATAAAATTAGAAGATTATTGAGTGTTTTGCAAATTAACTTTGCAATGAAAAGACACATGGTTTCTGTGGAGTCTAAAGTAGTGGAGAAGGGGACTAATGTGAACTAGGCTGAGCATTCAGGGAGAAGGGTGATATGCTCAGTCTCAGCTTGCTAGTGTCCTGTTGTCTGGTTTGGATGGAGATCTGAATGGTGGGCAGACGATAATGTTGGCACAGCCCACTGTCTTACAGAGCTAGTGAAGGTACAACCTCTACCGTGGGAACTGGAACACCCAGGAAAGCTTAAACAATAGCTCTTCCATGAAAAAAGTGGACACAAACAATTTTATTTGATTATTATACATCTGCCTGGGTTTGCTTTTCAAGTTCACAGGCTCTGAGATTTTGAGTGTGCTCCATTCTAAATTTCCTTTCTTTTGTCTGATGAAGACATTCATTTTCTAACACATTTTCTATAAAGCTTCTCCTAAAGCCAGGAGGAGGACTACTAAAGCATTGGTACATCCTCCTTGTAGTGTATAATATGGTACATATTATAGATTAAAACGATGTGTAAAATCATGTAATACAATGATTACACCATGTTAACTAACATATATGTCATATATGAAATGATATGATACAGTATGATGTACTGTAATTATTTCCTCAACTATCTTGGCCATGAGACTATGAGCTATTTGATGACAGGACAGTGGCTTATTTATCTCTTTATCTTTAGGCATAGGAGTAACTGCAAATTAATTAGAGCTCAGGGTGCATGTTTGATAGAGGACGAAAATAAATGGTAAAAAAACAGAAAGAAAAGGATGAGGGAAAGACAAGAGGAAGAAAACAAATAGGCAATTTCTTTCACAAAGAAAAAAACAGCACTAGACTTCTTCTTAAAAATGTCTTCCGTATTTCACTAACTCAGACTTTCTTCCTCTAACAGCTCTGGCACTCTTCCAATCAACTATCAAGAAAAAAAAGTGAGAGTGTAGGTTCTGCATCTTGACATCTTCTCAAAGAAGGTTAAGAGTACTCCATGCATTTACTCACACTTTAGAAGAGTGAGATAAGAAAAAGGAATCATATGTAAAGATAAGCATCACTATTCAAGCATGCACAACATAAAGTATTGAGGGGGGAAAAGGGGGCAGTAAGATTAGTGAATTTTGCCTCTGAAGACCAGGGACTGAGGAATATTTGAGATGGGTTTTGAAGGTGAAATAAGAGGTACAGCCTAGAAGAAAAGAATATTTCAGGGAAGATGGTCCTCACCAGAGTGAATCCTAAAGTTTTCTAGCATTTAGATTTTGTATCACCAGTTGAGTTGTAGTGGGAAGAGTTTGAATATTTTCAGCAAAAGTTATACTTGTAAATATGGCATTATTCCTTCAAAACCTTGGTCTTCAGGACTGATTTTGATGGAAGGTTTGACTCATAAACTAAGTGAGACCTCATAGTTCAGATTGCTCATTTCACACTTGGAAAATCTGAGGAGCAAGAGGCAAACAGACTCATTAAAAATTATTCACAACTAAATAGAGACAGGGTCAGAGTTGAACCAAGGTTCCTTTAAACCATTAAGACAATAAAAATTGGGTCAAACTCAATACCCTAAAGGGAATCCCCTATTCAACATAGTGTATCTGTATATATGTCCTCTAAAGATGGGGCCTCCTAGGCCAGGAGTTGGAGACCAGCCTGGTCAACATGGTGAAACATCATCTCTACTAAAAACACAAAAATTAGCTGGGTGTGGTGGTGGGCACCTGTAATTTCAGCTACTTGGGAAGCTGAGTCATAAGAATCACTTGATCCAGGGAGGTGGAGGTTGCAGTGAGCTGAGATCAAGCCATTGCACTCCAGCCTGGGTGACAGATGAAAACTCTGTCTCAAAAAAAATAAAATAAAAATAAAATAAAAAATAAAAATAAAACCCTCCTATTCTGCATGTCCTCATCCTAAAATGAATTTAACAACAAAAGCCAGTGTTCATACATATCTATAACTCATAGACTTGTGAGGAGCTGATGAGACACTGTATGCACAGTTCCTACATGTAGTGGATTAAATGATGATATATCTATGTCCTAATACTCAAAATCTGTGATTGTTACCTTATTTGGGAATGGGTCTTTGCAAATGTAATAGAATTAAAGCTGTCAAGATGAAGAGATCATTCTAGATTATCTGAGTGGACCCTTAATACAGTGACAAGTGTCTTTATAAAAAGACACACAGAGAAAAAAAAGAGGAAAGATGACCATAGAGGTTTAGATGTGAATGATCTGGCCAAAGCCAAGGAACACCTGGGAGCCTCTGGAAGCTGGAAGAGACAAGGAACATAATCTCCCCTACAGCTTCTGGAGGGAATGTGGTCCCGACAACAGTTTGATTTCACACTTCTGGCCTCCAGGACCTGAGATAATAAGTTTCTCTTGTTTTAAGTCATGAAATTTGTAGTAATTTGTTATGGTGGCCACTGGAAACTAACACAGGAACTAGAAACTAGAAGATAGTGTTAGAAAAGTATATATAGGTTCCCATCTCCATCTGCTGGAAAGCTCATTCTGAAAACACAACTGACATCTTCATTCCTTTCCTTTCGGTTTTTTTTGTTTTGGTTTGGTTTTTTTTTTTTTTTTCTCTCAGCCAAGTAGAGAGGGGGCATTTGCTCCATGAACTCTGTTCTGGACCTTATTAGTTCTGATGTCTCTAGCTAGGAGTAAAAGGCAACAATAATACTGAAATCATAGTGAAAAACCCTCCCAAGAATGGGGAGGTATAGGACAGCAAGATGGAAAAACCAGCCTCAACGTGTCTCCTTTTACTGAATTATATAAGGCAAGAGGAGGGTGTTTTGAGGCCTGACTGGCTGTCTTCACTCTTACTAACTCACAATGTGATCACTGTGGAGTTGTGAACTCCTCCTTTTTGAGTCTCAGTTTTCTCAATTATGTGAATATTGGAAGCCATTTAATTTTGATAGGAAAAATAAAGAGGCAGTAAACTATTATCTACTCCAAAATGCATCTGGCTAATTCTACTCTACCATCTTTCTGAACTTTAAACATAAAGATGAGAAATAATTCACCCAGTTACATGGATATTTGTTCCGTTATGCATTCTACTATACCCCCCTCTGTGGGTATCAGTGTTGTGTCCATTAACCTGGCATCCAAGGTCCTGCACGATCCTCTACTGTATTTCTTACTATTCCTTACTATTCCTCATACATTATGCTTCAGTATCAGTGAATGCTTTTCCACTTAATACTGTTTTTTTTCTAGCCAGAGATGGAATTGTCAGAGACAAAACATCAAGAAGCAGCAAAGACCCTGCTATAGGCACATTGATATTGTTTGGCTGTGTCCCCACCCAAATTTCATTCTGAATTGTAGTTCCCATAATCTCCACATGTCATGGAAGGAACCAATAGAAGGTAATTTTATCATGGAGGTGGTTACCCTCCATGCTATTCTCATGATAGTGAGTTCTCACAAGATCGGATGGGGTTTTAAGTGGCTTTTCTCCCTTTTACTCACTCATTTCTCTTCCTGCCACCAAGTAAGAAGGATGTGTTTGCTTCCCCTTCAGCCATGATTGTAAGTTTCCTGAGGCCTTCCCAGCCATGCTGAACTGTGAGTCAATTAAACCTCCTTTCCTTTATAAATTACCCAGTCTTAAGTGTCTTTATTAGCAGCATGATAACAGACTAACACACCCTTCCTTGCTTTTGCCCAGAATCCCTGTACATCCCAAGCAACCGGGCACGATCTTAACTTCCAAGAAACAAAAGAGATGCTTGTGGGAAACTTAGACTTCTTAATCACAAACTATTCAACTAACGAATTATGTAGGGTGATTTCCCATTTCATAGTTCATATCTCATCCAATTGTATCATAAAATGCTAGAGTAATATCAAAAATTGCAGGAAACCTTTCAGTTTTTGCCAATATGGAAATCCAAGGCCCAAAAAGGAAAGAGATGCCCAGCTGCACACCCCAAGTTAGTGGCACAGGAAGGACTAGTATCCAAAATATCCTGAATCACATACCCTGCAGTCTGTTTCAACAATACGACCTTTCAAATGTCCATTGGTGGGGTAGTTCAATGTAATGAAATGTGTAGAGAGGAAACAAAGGAAGGTTACAAAGTTATAAAACAAGTTTAGCTGGCCAGCATTACACCCATCATTTTGAAATAAGAGTGGAGAATAGAGAAGTATGAATTACTGCTTAGCTGTGTTCCACTAGTACAATTATTCTCAAAGGCAGGGGTGGGAAGGCGTATCCCTTAGGGGACATTGTCAATGTTTAAAAACATTTTGGGTTATCACAGAGAGGGAGAAGTTACTACTGGCATCTAGAGGTCAAGAATGCTATAAACATCCTACAATGTGCAGGACAGTCCTTCGCAACAAAGAACTTCCAGCCCACAAGGTCAATAGTTCAAAGGTTAAGACCACTCTATGGGTAGGATTTCTCTTTTACAAAAACAGCTTCTAATGGGATCAATATTCTGATAACCTGTCTCGGCCAGAAATTTGAAAACACTCAAGGGTTTGGAGTATAATTAATCTAGTCTTTCAGTTACACAGAGAGGTTCATTGTAGTCATCTCTACAGAAGTTAAATAAACCAATGTTAGTAATGGTAATCTATGAGAGTAATTTAAAAAAAAAACTTCCTATTACCTTTTTTCCTCTTTATTTCTTCTTCTGGTAATATATTCCTCTGTTGCGTATTAAATGGAAAGAGTTGTGATCAAGGCCTAAAAAGTTGGGTCACAATCCTTTCCACTTAATATGTACCCAACAATCAATCCAAGGTTAGAAAGATTAAATTAGTCATATATACTTTTTTCTTTCTTTTTTTTTTTTTTTTTTTTTTTTGCTGGCTTGGAATCTTAAAGTAATATGAAGCAGGGTTTCTGATGTCATCTTCCTCATTACTTGCAAAAAGGGCTGTGTAGAGGAGAATGCAGCCATCAGAGATAACAGATAAGTATAAATTGTGTATTCCATTTACAATGGCGATCAGTTTGGGTTCCCAATGTCCTAGTTCTTAAAGTTCTTCCTTCAAGTCTTTGGGCTACCCTAGAATCCAGCTGCAAGGACCAATAAATTCTTTTTTTGGCATAAACTGATTTGAGTTGGATTTTTGTCACTTGTAGTAGAAAGAGTTCCAACTAATAAACTCACATTTACAGAGCATTTGAGAGTTAGCTAAGTGTTTTCACATTTGCAATCTTATTTGCGCCTCACAAAAAGCCTGTGCTTTATCTATCCAGCAGGGATAGGAAGCATTGTCTCACTAGCATGTCTGAAAACTAAAACCTGAAGTGGCTGAGGTTAAATGACTGCCTCAACACTACTATCATGATGTTGAAAACTATGGAACCTGTCCATAGGAAAAGAAGTATACATTCTTACAGAGTAGCACTCTGTAGTAGTAAGAGGTAGTAGAATAAAAATAACAGAGTAATAGTTAACTCATACAGAGTCCTTAGTGTGTCCCATGCTCTACTAAAGTGCTTTGTGTATATTAACTCATAAATCCTCACAACAAACTTATAACAATAGGTACAATTATTCTCTCCATTTAAAGGTCAAAACACAAAGACATTTGAGTAAATGGCCCAAGGTCCTCTAGATAATTAATGACAGAACAAGTATTCATATTAAAAGCCCTGATGCTTAACCACTGCACCATATGGAGGCTCAGAGCAGCTATGTTTTTTGACCCAACTCCTCCCTACATGTGCCTAGGACAGGTGGAACCAGGATCCTAATCCTGACCTGACTTAAAGGTCTTTCTTCTAATATGGTGCCCAGTAACTTCTCCCATTCTTGATAGTGGCCTGCAATGCCAGGATTTACACTAAGAGTTCAGACTCCAGACTCTAAGCTTAGTGATAATGTCTTTTTTTTTTTTTTTTGAGACCAAGTCTCACACTGTCGCCCAGGCTGGAGTGCAGTGGCATGATCTCCACTCACTGCAACCTCCACCCTGCTTTAGGTTCAAGTGATTCTCCTGCTGCAGCTTCCTGAAGAGTTGGGATTACAGGTGCCCGCCACCACGCCCAGCTAATTTTTTGTATTTTTAGTAGAGATGGGGTTTTACTATGCTGGCCAGGGTGGTCTTCAGCTCCTGACTCCTGACCTCGGGATCCATCCACCTCGGCCTCCCAAAGTGCTGAGATTACAGGCGTGAGTCACCGTGCCTGGCAATGTCTTCTTATATACTCATTCAATACATATTTAGTAAATACTTATTGTATGTTGAGCACTTTAAAAAGCTATCTGGAAGGAAGAATGGTGATGATGCCCATTGAGGCTTACTGAATTACAAATCTATTCTTATCCTTGAAGAAGATGAGATTCAGACTTTGGGGATTTAGGAACTTTGGAAGAAGAACCATCTGCATCTTATTAGGAAAGGACAAGAAAGTTTCCTTTGCCAACCTCAGAAGCCAAGTTAAAAATACGCTAGTTCACAGTTCATAGCAAAAGTTGGATCTGTCATACCCAAATCCCTTTTGTTCCAAGAAGACATGTGGTAAGGATGGTCAGGACTTGTTTATTTCATGGCTTACTAGTAGTAAATGTGGGCTGAGGGTTTTTGTTCTGTCCCCTTCATGTCCTGCCACTGAAAAAACAAATAAAAAGGAAGCTTTGAGTCCAAGGAAGCTTTGAGTCCAAAATAGATGGCTTTTACAGAGATGAGAAAGCTATTTATCATTATTCTGGAAAAGAAGGACAAAATATTTAACAGTAAAATTCATTTTACAACCTTTGGAAATGTGGTATAGGATAAATAAATATGACGATTATTTGAAAAATTTTCACAAATTTCAAAATTCTTTCTGAATCACCTTTACTTCTCCAGACTTTTGAATTCGTTGATATGTATTCTCAAGAAGGATATATCCACCCCAGGACCCTCACACTGTAACCTATCACCTTGATATGAAGACTGAACAGAAAGAATATTACACATGGACACATATAAAGGTCAAAGGCCAGTCCTAAAGGGTAGGAAAATTTCTGAAGCTTAACATGACTAACAGAGCATCCTTGGTTCAGAAGGGAGAAGTGGTCAATTTTAGAAAGAGAAGTTTGCTTGTTTTTTCCTTATACATTAATGTAAACATGGTGCTAATGAAAAGAGTTTGATAAAAGCAACCTCTTGAGTTCATTGGGCAAATTGATCTTTCCCTGAAAACTAGATATTATTGTGTCCTTCTAAAAGGATGAGTCCATTGAGGCTCAGAGGATAAAATGAGTTACCCAAGGTCAACAGAGAGTAATTGGTAGATTTGGGAGTATAGTTTTCTACATTCTCAAGGCCCCTCAAACCCATCCTTTCTTAAGCCTAACATATTGTCATTCTCCCCAAATGGAACCTCCATTTGTGTTCCTTGTTTTGGTGTTGGCAACCTCTTTCGCCAATCATCATGGCTAAACTCACCACCATTCCGTATGTCTTACCTCCCTGTTTCACTCAGTCATCAACTCCCACAGACCCTAGTTTCATACTCTGTGGTGGCCCCAGTAGTCCTGGCCTCCAATGCCTACCTAAGTTATTGTCAATGCCTCCAATCTGATCTCTATCCTATCATCTTTTTCCTTCCTTTATGCAGCCACCGGAACAGAAGAAAACAAATTCTACAGGGTCACTCACCTGCTCAGAGACCTTTAACATCTCCACATCACTGGCAGGATAAAGTATAAGCTTCTTGGCTGAGCACACAAGAACCTCTTCTTTCTGGTCCTGCCTTACTACTCAGCTCATCTCTCCTCACTCTCTCTGCTTTGCTATCCTCCAGAATCACAAATTGCGTGTAGTGTCCTCAAGTAGTGTGGTGTGTCTTATCTCTGTGCACTTGCTCAGATTGTTCCTCCATCATTGTGGTCCCCTCTGCTCTTCCTCCACATGGATAATGACTCCTCATTCTCTAAGACTCAGCTTGCTCATCTTTTTCTGTTGTTGTGTGCGTGTTTTCAGAAAGTTTTTCCTGAAGCCCTAAATTCCCCACCTTGAGGGGCTCATACCTGCCTGTGATTGTCATTAGCTTACCATGTTGGTTACCCTGATCTCTTTATGCATCTATCTCCTCACCCAGAGTGTTAGCAAAGGCAGCAATGATCCTGCTCTACAACAAATAGACAAATTCTAACAGAATAAACCCACAGGTAAAATCTCTCCTGTGTTTGAAGCAAACAATGACAAGTCATGATTTATGTGAATGAAAAAATGGAAAATAAAACGAAAGGAACACCTCATCTACTAGCACTTACTTTAAGTATGCCTTTCCTAAAGTCCTTTAAAGAAAAAAAAGACTCACCAAAGATGAATCTCCTTGGATCTTACATTTTTCTGAATCTTGTTACCTGTCATTCCTCAAGTAAGAGCTATTATATATAAAATGTCAAATTCATTTGACAAGGTTATTTATTTATTTATTTATTTATTTTACCTTTTCTGGTTTCAACTTTCTATTGTCTAAGAAATAAAATGGAAACTACTTAGCCAGGCATTCAGGAATCTGCATAGTCTGATGCAAGACTAACTTTTAAGTCTTACAATCCACCATTCTCTCCCTAGGAACACGCCTGTATTGTCTCAGTCTGGTGCTTTTGTTCCCAATTTTCTCTCTCACACATAAAAAAATAATAGATAAGTACAGGGGTAAAGTTAAAGTGGGGAAGTCAGTCCATAATTGAAATTCATCTGATGATAATATCACTCCCATTTTTCTATAGGAACAGAGAAAAAAAATTATCCTCCAAATAGCATTGCTCAGATATTTCTCATTGTTCTTATTGTGAAATCCATTATACCGCTCAGAATAGATTTATATGGCCTCCTTCCTCCATATGCATAAAAGCACCACACCCACTCTCACTTGAAGAAAGAGAACTAAGATTATTCTGTCCTACTATGTGCCAGATGTAGCACAGAGCTTATGTTAATCCTCCTACCAATCTTCAGAGGTAGGTCTTAGCCCTCTATTAAAGTAGAGGAAACTAAGGCTCAGAGGAATTAAGCAGAAAAGGTTGTCAAATTAGAGTCAGGATTTGAATGTCATTAATTGAATCCAAATGACCTGTTTCCCCCCAATATTGAATTAATGAAGTTGTAGAGTTTTAAAAGCTCTTGAATAATCTAAAGCTTCGTGGAGCCAAAAAAAAATTCACTGTCACTATTATTACAAGATGCTCTTTCTATAGTAAGATTTTAGGAAAAGAGGATTGTCGTTATTAAAAAAAAAAAAAAAAAAAAAAAATTCCAGGGACGTAGGCCAAGCATCAGAATTAAGGGATGAGCAAAAGTATTGAAAACTGAAGAAAAAAAAGAAATTGAGTCTAGTGATGGGATAGGTTAAGACATGGCATTCTGTTCCCAAGGAAGAAACAACACATGGAGCAATGCAGTCCGGAGGAATAGGGTGTGGCTGGCTGCACACAGCCAGGGAGTTGGCAGGGAGGCCTGAGGAGCAGCAGGCTTTATAGCAAATTGCTGTTCCCAAGTATCTGAGCCATGGGGGCATTGGGCCCAAAAGACGTTCTTGGAACCAGGGCCTACAGAAGGAGGCAGAAGTAAGTAAAAATTACAATAAATCATGGGCTCCATGTGTCAGGACTCACAGGAATGCTTTCACTTTGGAGGCACTTTTTACACTGGCACCAGGGTTTTTCCACAGAAATCCTATCCCAAGCTGCAGTTTCTTACTCGAGAGTTATTGGGAATCATGTTGGAAACAGGTTACAAAACAAGGAGACTGTATTTCATCACATGGCCTTGGAGGCCAAGTCTACTTAATTTTTTTTTTTTTTCTGGAAGAGCATATGTCTGTTACTTACCCAGTGTCTCTCAGCCTCAAAGTCTACTACCCCCATCCATACTCAGTGACACTGAAGCTGAGATTCTGAAAACTATACTTCCCAGACTCCTTGCCAGCCCACTTCCCATTCAAGCCCTGCAACAGGGGAAATTCACGGGAGACTAGAAGCTGGCAGGATGAAGAGGACTCTCTTCCTGTTTCAGACCCCATTAAATGCTTCCAGAGGAAAAGAAAGCTATGGTTCCATTATCTAGCTTCTTTCGGCACTCCCAGCACCTGCCGCAGGATTCCTCATTAGAGACCAACATGAGCTGGCCCACCAAGTCTGAACTCAAGTGTTCAGTTCCCATCTCAGAGTACTGAGCACTGGCAAGCGTGTGCCCTCCCTGAGGTCTGACTTCCAGCCTTCAAGCACTCTTTAAGATGTCTAAGCCTGGCCACAGGGTGCCCCCACTCAGAGGCTGAAGCACCAGTCACAAGACACAGGCACCTTCCAGAAGTATGAGGCTCAGCCATGCAAGGTTTCTCCTTTGCACTTGTGTAAGTTCTCATAACACCACCTTTCTCTCCTTTTTCTCCCTGCCTGACAGAAGCAGCCACTTCCTGCAGTTACTGATGTTTGGATTACCTCAGCATCCCCTGTTTGCTACATCAGCTTTCTAAAATACATGTGATCTATTCCCTATATTAAATCCCCTCTATTTGAAATTTCTGATTTGCTTTACATATTCCTGACTAGAACCTGCTGGAACAGGGCATTCACACCTTTAGTGCAGTCTTGTCAAATCTCTTACAAGGATAATTATACAGAAAGAAAATTTTAGCTCCTAAAAAAAGAAAACTAGCCTATTAAGTTGCTGTCTCTGTCAACAAGAAAGAATATACTAACCTCATAGGTACAAAAGTTCTGATTCTTCGTTCACTCCTGAATGAACATGACCTGAGCCCCAGCAAGATAAAGATGTCTTAGGCTCTAGGAACAAAACTTGGAATGAAACATGATCTCTACCCCCCAAGGGAGACTATAATTATTAGAGAAAAGGTCAGTTATAATGCCACAGTGGAGGAATCTATTAGAGCAACGAGAGGTCAATGAAGGGACAAAAGAGGAAGCCTGAAAAAGTTGCAGAGAAGGTATCCCCTTATCTGAGTCAAGAAGAATGTATCAGTCTTTTTGTTGTTCTTGTTGCTGTTGTTAGTGTTGTTCAATTGCAAGGAGCAGAAACCAACTTTGGATAACTTGAAAAAAATGCATATGTTGAGAGCTTATGAACAAGCTCAGAGGGTCAGCTCTGAGGGCCATGAGAGAATGTTGAAAAAAGAGACTTGAAATAGATAGAAAAGAGGTAACACTAGACGGTGTTGGAGCCAAAAATGGCCTGATATCTGTACCCAGATGGCCTGCTGAAATGAATGAATCCATACATTTTATGCACTCTCTTGGGAAAAAGCCCAGTTGGCCTAGCATGGGTCAATGCTCATTTTATGACTGTACCAAATGAGTTAGATTAAAGATCAGCAGGGTATCCCTGCCAACAATGGGGAAGATAAAATTCCCCAAAGAGAAATTAGGTCCTCTGGAAAGAAGAAATAGATGATACCTAAACTGGAAAAAAGAAAAAAAAAAAGGCTTGGGAGAAATAAAACAAAGGCATTCACTGCAAAAGTGAGTGAGAATTTTCTAATTGGAGACAAAGAGGCTGGGCATTCCAGGCATGAATGAAGGTTTGGTGGTGAGAAAGACACAGTAAGGCTGCAAAGTGGAGGTAAGGCTGCTGGTGTAAGCAGGGACCAGAGAATGAACGGCAGCATCCTCAGCAGTTCACCAATTTCTCGGAATTGTTGCAAGCACGCATTTTGGTCTTTTTTTTTTTTTTTAAGCAAAACATCTTCAACATTGTAATCTTAACAAGAAAATTTTCAGTGGAATGGAGCAG
The DNA here is from genome assembly GCF_049350105.2 of Macaca mulatta. Lineage (NCBI taxonomy): Eukaryota > Metazoa > Chordata > Mammalia > Primates > Cercopithecidae > Macaca > Macaca mulatta. Next base: position 43,061,017 of record NC_133420.1, read on the forward strand.
ACAAAACCTGATTGGGGTGGGCTAGGGAAAGAAAGGATGGTGAGGAGGAGGGCTGATGGTGAGGAGGTAGGCTAAGGAGAGAAGATGCTGTATTGTTAAGTGCTACATTACTGACACAAACTAAGGTTGTGTAGGAGTTCAGGAAGCACAAGCTCAGTGGAAGCACTAAAGCGAGGATGCGGCACTGAAGAAAATGGGAACAATACACCTCCTGTAGAAAAGGAGCTGTTAGTGTTCTTTCTATTTATCAGACACAGAGGCAGCCCAACCTCAACAGAAAAACTTCCCAAAATCTTTTAGAAATAAAACACAAGTCCTCATAAATTCTATAAATTTTAGGCTCCTCTAGGACAATGAGTTTTTTTGTCTTTTCTGTGTCTCGAAAGTCTAATATTAAATAGACAGTCAAACAGGCTTTGGAATAAATTGGTTAAGCAATCAAATTATAAAATTACTAAAGATTGCTTATGATGTGTTGGTAGTTATTTTAAATTATGAAAACAATACATGACATGAAAACATGTATTTGACAAATATATGATATTTTAATGACTATATTGCAACTTGCTTTTCCTACTTAATATACTGTGGACACCTTTCTCTGTCTTTTCATACAGCTTTAAAATAGCCAAATTAAAAAGTCACCTGGGCGTGGTGGCTCACACCTGTAATCCCAGCACTTTGGGAGGTCAAGGTAGAAGGATTGCTTGAGCCCAGGAGTTCAAGAGCAGGGAAAATGAAGGTTGCAGTGAGCCATGGTCATGCCACTGCACTCCAACCTGGGTGATAGAGCAAGAAGCTTCCCAAGAACAAAAAAAAAAAAGAGAGAGAGAGAGAGAGTCAGAAAGTTCTTAAGATTACAATGCATACCACTACATATTTGAACCACCCAATGGCTCAGTAAATCAATGTTGAAAGAGGTAAAATGATTTTCCCAAGGTTATCCCGTGAGTTGGTAACAAGAGTAGTTCCTCCAGTCGGGTGTCCTGACTTGTCCCCCAGTTCTCTGACATCTGTCCCCATCAACAATGGAAAAGAATGGATGACTATGTTTAACTATCCAAGGGCGAGACTCTGTGGAAGGTGAGCAAGTTCCTTCCAGAGTGCGGAAGAGTTCTCACTAAGGCAGCAGTTTTCACACTGAGTATTTAGAGAGGACTGACAGGAAGACAAAGCTGCTGGTTTATCCGGAAGAGTTCAGCTTTAACTTGTCTTTAAAATGTAGGACTTTCATTTGCCCACATATTTCTGGCTGCTGTTCCTCTCCCTGAAATCCATTAGTAACTTAGGAGGATGCTAAGAGAGCGTGGTAGGTGAGTCAGCAGAGGTCAAGCAGGGTGTCAAGCAGCAAAGGGAACTACCTGACCAAGCTGGTTCCTGCTGAGACTGGAGAATATGAAGATCAGACACAAGCCCTGGCAGTTACCTAAATACCAGGGAGGAAAGAACCTGGCACCAGTACACTCAGAATTGCACCAAATACCCTTTCTTTCAACAAACAAATCATCACCAGCCAGCTATGAATGCCTCTCCATTTATTTCCCTTGTATATGGACAGAATAGCATTGCCGGAAAACACTGCTGGGGTCAGACGTGGGTGACCTACTGGAAGGGGCAGGCCAACTGGGTTCTGGTCAGGGGTGACACTGGCTTCAATCAGCCACTTCCCAATGAGTACCTGGAACCAGAGTATCGGGTTGTTCTTACTTGTGTGGCTAGACCTCTGAATGCAGCCCCCTTTCCGAGGGGCCAGAAGGGGAGCTATTAATTTGAGAATGACTAATAAAATTATTAGGAGAGCCCTGTTGTTCATTCCCTACCATTGGGAGTACAGCCGTGGTACAGTGGAAAGAGCAGAAATTGTAAAGTTAGGATACGACTCCTATTTTCTAGTTTGACCAGATAATTATCCTCTCTGAGCCTCAATTCCTATATTTATAAAATGGAGTCAGCATTTACTCCTATGAAGACACTTTGTGAGAATACAAAAAGAATATTTGCGTAAAACACCAACACTTAGTAGGCACTTGATTAATGGTTCTCTATTCTCCTCCTTGAGAGAATTTAACATAGTGACTACCTAGAAAGCACGTCTATTTTTAGCAAGAGAATCAATAATTTATTCTGAGTTTCTAAAATCGCTCAAATGCTCACAACTGAGCTAAGCACCAGGAATGAAACAAGGTTCAGGTTACAGTTTTTGCTCCTGAAAAGAATATTGTCAAGGAGAAAATGACAAGTTAAAAGGAAATAAGACTTCAGCATCATCAATCTTACCTAGATCTGGAAAGTGCAGCTTTCAATAGCTCAGTAAATCATTGCTGAAAGAGGTGAAATGATTTTCCCAAGGTCATGCGGTGAGTTGATAGAGGGAGTAGCTCTGGGATTCCACATCCCCTTCAATAGGGTTTCTCAGAGAAGCCGCAGAGTGTTCAGGGCTGGGAGAGACAAGGGTGATTATCATCTCAACCAGGCCTTTCACTTCACAGGTGAAATTAACTTCCCTAATCCCATTATCCATTTGGTTGCTAAGGGAACACAGGTGAGGATCATCTAGCTCATCCTCCAGGGTCCAGAAAGGCTTCCTGGAGGAAGTGGTGTTTAAATAAGCAGCTAAAAGACACATAGAAGTTATCCATGTGAAAGAAAAGAAAAGCTGAATAATAGATGTTCAAGTATTTGTTCATTAATTAATTCATTAATTCATTCAACAAACAAGTCCTAAGTACCTAGTATGTTCTAGGAACAACTGTTTGAGACACTGGGGATAGAGTCTTGAATGAGATAGATAAGATTTTTGATCTTATAGGGTCAACTCTTCAGCCGGTTGACCAAAACTAAATGATTAACAAAATATCAGCAAGTTGTCTGTGCCACGAAGAAAACAAAGCAGACTTCAGGGGAAATAAGCTACTTGAGATTCTGTGGACAAAAAAAAAAAAGACCTCTCTAAGGAAGTTCCATTTCAGTTGAAACCTGAGAGGAAAAGAAACAAGCCAGGCAATGACGGGGACCAATAACCTGCAGACAGAGAGAAGTGCTATTATGAAGTTCTGACATTCAGAGCAGGTGTGGCAGGTTCTTGGCACAAAAAGAAGGTGACCATGGCTGTTGCAGGGAGGCCAAGGAGGACATAAAATTGTGGGAAGAAGGATGGCAGGGCCAGCTCCCATAAGGCCATGTAGGGAGGGTGAGATGTTTGAATTTTATTCTAACTATGATGTGGAGCCATTGGGGGTTTAGCAGGAGAGGGTTGCGGTCAGATTTACATTTTTAAAAATTACTCATGTTCTTGTGAAAGCATAAAACAAGCAATATTTGCAGAGGTTCCAGATGAGAGAAGACATGATCTATGTGAAGAGAAAGGGAGGAAAGAAAGGCAGGTAGGAAGGAAGAGATAAAGAAGAAAAAAGTAAAGAAAGGAGGGATAGAAGAAAGGAAAGAAAAGAAGGTAAGAAAAGGAAGGAAAGGAGAGGAGGTGAGAAGGGAGGGGAGAGGAAGGCAGGGGATGGAAGGGGAGGGGAGGGGAGAGGAGTGGGGAGGAAGGGCAGAAAAGAGGAAGGGAAAGAAGGAAGGAAGAAAGGAAGGAAGGCAGGCAGGCAGGCAGGAAGGAAGGGAGGGAGGGAAGGAGGGAGGGAGGGAGGGAGGGAAGAAAGAAAGGAAGGAAAGAAAGAATAATTCCTTTCAGCTGGAGAAGAAATTTTGAGGAAATCGGTGCCAGGGATGATCCTGAAGATGTTGGCTGCCCTCTGCCTGAAGGGACTTGGGTGCAGTGACAAGGATTTTGACTTCAACCCAATGGCAATGGATGCTATAGAAAATTTTACAGAAGGAAGTTAGAGTTCTGCTTTAGAAGCACACCAGTGACAGAGATAGCTTCAGAAACTAGAGCTTGACTGAAAACCTTCCTCCCTCAGGGGCCACAGCTCTGTTGTGTAGGTAACATGTGCGTACATGGAGGTGAGCATAGGTGAGCATGGGTGAGCAGAGGAGGGGCTCTGCACTCACACAGAGAGGCAAACTGGATGTACACAGCTACAAAAAAGTAAAAAAAAAAAAAAAAAAAAGCCCCTCAGCAGTACCCTGGGAGCAGTGTGTAGACTCTCAAGGCTCTGCCACGGGTGTTCTGGGATTCTACATTCCCCTCATTAGAGTTTCTTGGAGAAGCCACAGAGTGTTCAGGGCTGGGAGAGACAAAAGTGATTATTATCTCATCCAGGCCTATCATTTTACAGATGAAATTAGTCTCCCCTTTCCCATCAGCCATATGGCTCTGAGGTTAGTTTCCCCAAAGCTCAGCCACAAAGACTGGTTTTTCATTTAAGTCCAGAGATACTGCTTAAAATGACTGTCTCTGTCCCCACCACAAATAATCTACTTTTGTCCCTCAGTCTGAAATGCTGTGGCTTATATAATTGATGTCCCACGATAGGGCTTGCTCCTGCAGCAAGCTAGTCACCCAGAGCCTGGGTGGCTGGGTCTCTGCCTGCCTCGCCATGGTGCAGTGGAGGAGGGTCTGCCTGTGTGTGTGAGGACATACCCCCTTTTCAAAAAGAAATCCGGCTGGGAAAAAGCTCATGTCCCAGAGATGTAATTTCCTTCAATGGCTCTGCCCCAATTCACTGCTGCTGGTATTTGTTTGAACAAAATCTGTGGAGCATTGGGTTCACAACTTTTTATATCAAATACTCTCTTTAGTCATCCATAAAACATTAAAAGGGTACCTACTAAATGCTAACCACTCTGCTTGTCACTAAAGTCACAACAATAAAGATATAGCCTCAACTTAGAAATCTTGTGATTTAGTGATTTTATTGAAATTAGAAAAACATAGAACAAACGTTGAAATTCTAAAATACACAAGTATTACCTCAACTTTTCCTCAGAGATTCATAACATTTTGTAACTAACTTTATACTATCCAAGAGAGTAAATATAATTTTCGCTCCTAAACAACTGGAACTTTGATACACAGAATTCTTAAGCGGTGGAAAGTTTGCTTTTGGTTATTAGTACATATCTTAAATGCCCAGCGATTGCCTATTGTTATGACATATATGGCAGATCTGACAAAGTGGATTGCAATGAGGAATTAAGCTTATGCATGATTATATCCCTGATCTCATGTTAACCATCACTATAAGCCCAATTTTATTAATAAAGGGACTGAAGTCTAAAGAATCAGAAACCTAACAAGGTCAATCAAGCAGTAATTTCCATCGTTCTGAATATTGTCATTATCATTATTATCAATATAATAGTTAATTATTGCATATTATTATCGTAGTCATAGCTATGCATTTATTTATTCATTACATAAACATTTACCTAACATCTTTTATGTACAAAACTGTGAATAAGACACAGTTGCTGCCATTAGGGAGCTCATGAATGAAATAAAAAATTCATTCATTAATTGATAAACATTGGTTTGTTTCACCTTTCGGCTATTATGGGTAATGCTATGTGATAAATATTTGTGTACAAGTTTGTGTGTGGACATATGTTTTCATACAATGGAAACTATAAAAAAAAGTCAGCTATAAAAAAGTCAAAAGTACTGATATATTCTGCAGCATGAATGAACCTTTAAAACATCATGGTAAGTGAAAGAAGCCAGATACAAACAGGCACATATTCTATGATTCCATTATACTTATATGAAATAGCCAGGATAGGCAAAATCCACAGAGACAGAAAGTGGCTTATTAGATTGTCAAGGGCTGAGAGGAGGTACTATGGGAGTGACTCTTGGAGACTGAAAGAGTGAGGGTCATGATCAACTCTGTATACCCCTGGAGGCTATGTGAGTAAACAGCAAACTGTTCTCACAAATGCAGAATGTTTGCAAACTGACAAACTGCGTCTGCCTCCCAGAAGAAATGCTGAGGGCAGTTATGACCCAGGCACAAGTGTTTCTTGTGATTAGGCACATCTGAAGCCTGTTAGCAATAATGTGAACCTGTGATCAATCAAGCAACTGACCAATCGTTACCTCCTCCTCCCTCTATTCAATAAATACGAAGGGCTGGGGAAACTCAGGGCTGCTGCTGCCTTTGCTCAATAGAAGCAAGGAGCCCTCTTCTTCTTCCCCAGACCCCTTCTTTAAAACAGTTTCTTTTGTTTTAAGTTTTCATTTCTATGTTTGTCCTCCTTCATTCAGTCTTGTAATGATGGTCTCAAGTAGTAACAGTAGTAACTGTCGTAGTGACGGTCTCAAGTAGTAACAGTAGTAACTGTCGTAGTGACGGTCTCAAGTAGTAACTGTGGCAGACTGCCGCAAGTGACTGCTAATGGGTACTAAATTTTTTTGGGGGGGTAACATAAATATTCTAGACTTACATAGCAGTGATGATTGAGCAGCTTTGTGAATATACTAAAAATCACTTGATTGTATGCTTTTAAAAGAAGACTTTGATAGTGTGTGAACTGTATCTCAACAAAAACATGTTAATAAAATTTTTAAAACGTGATTAAGTGTCATGGTAGAAAAGCTGTAGGGTGCTGTTGTGCTATGAATGCAACTTTCATTTTATTGACAGCCTATTACATGTTTATGTGCTTTATGTGGTACTAAATTAATGGTTTATTTTCTCTCATTTAATCAAAAATAGCATTCATTCATTCATTCTTCAGCAATTATTGGGGTTGGGGGGACAATTAATGCGTCAGGCACTGATCTAGGCACTGGGTGTATCGCTCTTAAAAAAGCCAAGGTCTCTGCCCTAATGGAGACTCTATTCTACTAGGAAAGGGTGACAGACCAAGGGTGTAATGAAGAAAAATGAAATTGAATCAGGGCTCACAAAGTGAGGAAGCCTGCGGAGGTGAGGAGTCTTATGATTTATGAGTTGGTCAAGGAAATAATCTGTGGGGATTAATATAGGAGCAAAGATTTTAATGAAGCAAGGGAATTAGCAATGTGAACGTCTGTAAATAAATGTTCCATCAGAATGATAAAGTTCAGGGATGGGGCTGAGTTGAGTAACAGCAAGAAAGTCTGCATGTCTAGAGCAGAGAAAGCAAGGAGAGAGGGGCAGAAGGTAAGGTCAAAAAGAGGGCCCAGGTGAGATGCTGTTCGGGAGCTTACAAGATGTGGTCATAGCTTGGGATTCTATCCCACTTTTGAAGGAATTCTATTAAAGGGCTGAGAGAGCAGTATTATGACTTGATTTCTGTTTTCAAAGGATTACTCTTAGGACACTGGTGAGAAGACTACAGGGAAGTAAGAAGAAGATATCAATTTGGGAGAAAATGTCTGTGGTTTAAGGATTATACAAAAATGACTTGACTTGGGGTGATAGGAAAATGACAAGAGATAGCATATGGTGCAAAGAGAGAGCTGATGGGTCTTATCCATGGGGTGGATATGCAAAGTGAAGAAAGTGAGCAACCAAATTATCAATTGAACATGTCCTATTAAGGGAAAAACTAGAGAAGAAGTAGGTTTGGAGTGGTAGAAATCAGGAGGTCTGTTGTGTGTAGATCAACCTCTTATAGACATCCAAGTGGGATGAAGAGGAGATACAGATACAGGTATGGAGCTCAGAGAAGACACCCATACTAGAGAATAAATTTGGGGCTCAGCAACATATAGATAATATTTCAAGTCACGGGACTGGATGGGAATAACTAAGAAACCAGAGAGAAGAGAAGAAAGCAAAGAGGGAAAGGAATGGAAAAGAATGGGAAAGGAGGATCAAACCCTTAGAAACTCTGCATCTCAGTGCTCAGGCAGAAGACAAAAGACCAGGAAAGGAGATTTAGGAGGAAATAGGAAATACTGGAATACCAGGTGTGATGGTTAATACTGAGTGTCAACTTGATTGGATTGAAGGATGCAAAGTATTGTTCCTGGGTATGTCTGTGAGGTGTTGCCAAAGGAGATTAACGTTTGAGTCAGTGGACTGGGAGAGGCAGACCCACTCTCAAGCTGGGTGAGCACCACCTAATTAGCTGCTAGTGTGGTTAGAATAAAGCAGGCAGGAGAAGATGGAAGAGCAGACTTGTTGGGTCTTCCAGCCTTCATCTTTCTCTCATGCTGTATGCTTCCTGCCCTTGAACATCAGACTCCAAGTTCTTCAGGTTTTGGACTCTAGGACTTACACCACTGGTTTGCCAAGGGCTTTCAGGCCTTTGGCCACAGACTGAAGGCTCCACTTTTGGCTTCCCTGCTTTTGAGGTCTTGGGACTGATTCACCACTGGCTTCCTTGCTCCTCAACTTACAGACACCCTATCATGGGACATGTGATTATGTAAATCAATTCTTGTAATAAACTCCCTTTCACATATACATATATTCTGTTAGTTCTGTCCCTCTAGATAATCCTGACTAATATGCCAGGAGAGAAAGAGGAAGGAGTGGTGTCCCTAAAATGAAATTAAGAAAGTGTTTCAAAAAGAAAGCTATGATTAATAGGACCAAATGATCCATAGAGGTTGAATAAGTGAAAATACAAAAATTGATCATTGAATTTGTCACTGTAGAGGCCACCCATGAGAGTGAAAGGTGGGATAAGGGTACGGGAGTTTGAAAACAGAAGATAAAATGTGACAAAGCCATGCCAGAGAATTGGAGCAGGGATTACTTGAGGAAATGTAGAGGAAATGCCTGAAGATGTTGAGGGTACATTTCAGATGTTTGTCTTATACCTAAAGTGAGATCTTCAGCAACATTGTGTTTTTATCCTACAATGTTCCTAAGCAAACAAAAATCCTGTGTAACAAAAGGAGATGGTCAGAGGTAGAAAGCTTGAAATCAAAATCTTGAAAAGGCACAGTTACCAGTAATGACAAAATTCAAGGTTTAACTACGTGAGTAGATATCGAAGAGGTTGCTATAATGACAGAAGTAGTCTTGAAAAGAAAGGCAGTAATGTAGGAGCTGAACCGTTCAAACCATCTGGAGAAGCAACTTGGGAGATGGCTGATGACCAAAACAAGAGTGGGTCATGGGAAGAATAGCCTTATGGTATACTTTTCAATGCAGTTATCAATTTTTGAGAAAGGAGAGAATTGTTGGGAAGTAGTGAAGAAAATGCCTACCTTAGGGAACCAGAGATATGGAAGGAAAACACACCATTTGACAGGGCTGCAGTATGCCTTAGAACCTCTAGTATACCATTTTTCCCTTTGGAAAAGAAAGATAAAGAGAAGCATCAAAGGAAGAATTTGAGGATATAGATGAGAGATGATGAGTTTGAGAGAACAGAGTGAAAAAATAGGGGAGATGAGGAAAGAATGAAAAGTAGTTCTATTTAGGAGCTACACAGAGCCACCTAGGGATGAATCTGGGTGATAATGAATGGCTGACATTCTCTATTTATTGTAGCAATTGATTAAAATGGGAATGTAAGGTTGGAGGGATTGATTTCCTGGTCTTTTATGTAAAGATGAGTTACTCTAATTTTAGCCACCATTTTGGGTCTGGTCCCTTGCGTTACTTACTGTGGTGATGTTAAGAGAGTTGCTAAGGCAGTAAATAGAGACCTTGTTTTTACAATGAGAACATGAAATTCTGCTGCCCTCTAAATCCCACTGTCTCAGTGCCTAATCCGGCGTCCTGCCAAGTGCATATGAGCTCAAGAAACCTTCTTAGCAGACCGCACAGGATGGTGTTATGGCGGGAAGAAAGCACTGTTCTTAACAAGAGCCCTGACAGCCAGGGTTGTTAAACCCATTTTACAGATAAAGAAACTGAGACCCTCAAATGTTTAATAGAGTCAGACAGTTCGGATGGGTTGAAACTGGTCTCTCTGATTCAAACTCCAGGGCTTATCGAACTTGATCAGCTATTCACTTCAATTCCACAAATGGCTGAGATTGCAACCGCCAACCCCAAATCTGACAGGCTCCCCATCCTACTCACCCAGAAGCACCATTTTCGCTCTTCTCCTCCCTAAGAGCACTGGGCAGTCTCCTGTTGCCATGGCAAACTGTGGGCCATGTAGCCACCCTGACAAAGGGCTACTGTGCCCTCTGACTAAATCCCACTCACAATGTCTGATTACCACATGCAAACCCAGCTTGGACAGCCTCCCTGAAAATCAGTGGGCTGTTTTCATGAGTGAAGCTTTTTTTCCCCCTTCTAATTTAGCATTTTCTTCTATTACCAAAAAAGGGCAGATTTCCATATTCCAATTCTCACCAACACTCCCTCAGAGACTACACTTCCCTGAGATCAGTTCATTCTCTACACAGCAGTTCTCCTGGCCACATGGCGCCAGCCTTCCTCATCCTCCCTATCCCCTTTCTGTGGCTTAGGGAAGATACAAAGGTGGACTGACTTAGATGATAGGAAAGTAACCGAAGAGAGTAAGAAATAATCAGGTTGTGGTTTGAAGGTAGAGCCGACAGGCCCTTTGATGGAGTGGATGTGGGAAGTGAGGCAGGTGAGTGGCAGGGTAAGAAGGCAGGGTGGAAGAGGGGCAAATTCAGGAGTATAGACATTAAAGAAGTGTTTTATACAAGTTAAGTTTGTCTTACTTACTGAACATTCAACTGGAAACGTACAATGGATACTCCAGATGTCTGGAGCTCAGCACATCTTGCGAATATAAGACAGTCATTCTCAACCTCAGCATGATTAGCAATTTGGACTGGATAATGGTTGGCTGTGGGGAGCATCTCTGCACATTATAAAATGTTTAGCAACATCCCTGGCCTCCACTCATTAGATGCCAGTCACACCATTCCCTCCCCCAGGGTGTCACAACCAAAAATGTCTTCGAACATTGCCAAATGCTGCTTGGTGGCAAAATCACTCCTAGTAGAGAATCACAGATTTAGTGATAACTAGTGTTATCCATTTTCTGCAGATGCTCATGCACCTATTTCTGTGTATTTACTGGAAGATAAATTTAGCAATAGAAAATGTTCCTTTTTTTCCTTTTTCGCATACTTGGTTATATGTATCAATCTGTAATTTCCTTACTTCACATAGGATGTCTAAACATGCTAGTATATAGGAAACTGCCATTTTAAAAAAATATGGTATAGTATTCTGTAGTTTGGATATATTCTGTTTATCTACATCTATATTATTGCACCTTTAGTTTATTTGTAGTTGTTGTTGTTTTGGTACTGTAAATAAAATTGCAATGAAGGTCTTAACACATACGTCCTTGTCTTTATTTCTCAGCAAAAAAAAACCCTGAAATTGTTGGTAACAGAGTATATGAATTTATAAACGTCATAAATTGCCTTGTGTAAATAGTTTATAAAAGTAACTGCCATAATTTCCTCCCTGTATCCAGGCTGTTTTGTTATTTGACTTTGTAGCTCCTCTATCTTTTGCGTTTGGGCTGACTTTGGAACTTACTTAGATCAATTGAATGCAACATAGCACAGAGTCAGGAGCCAGGGGCTGCTTTAGACATCATCGTGCCCTTAAGGCATTGTAGTCTTGACCTTAGGAACAGTCAAATGTATAGGAGATGAAGCATCAGGGAATTGAATCAGGGGAGCAAGGAGGTTAAAATGCTTCACAGGGGAAGCCAGATCTTGCAGATTGGGTGACAGAATGCCTGTCAAGGACCAATCCATAACAGGAACCTTCAGTTTCATCTTCCTCCAGATCAGAACTGATTAATCCCAAAAACTCTGGCTCTGCTCTCCATGGATAGACCATAGGGAAGGTTGACAGATACAAACACCTGCTAATGCAGTGAGGTGAACAAGGGCAATGTAATTTATTAATTTCCCATGAAAGAGTTAAGCCCTGTGCTGATCTATCAGCCCAGGAAGTAGGGGTCCATAGAAAGTATATGATTTTTTTTTCAGAACATAAGTTATATCTCACATAAATGGCTTAACAGGGAATTAAAGGGACACATTTCTTTGGGATAAAGAATATTGAAGGCAGTTGGTTCTGGCTTTGGGTCAAATAAGAGGGTGGGGGGTAATGTCTTGAGAAGCTTTGGGAAACAAATTTGGAAGCTTCATCCTTCTCCCTCCCTCCTGTTGTGCCAGGATGTCTCCTTTGACATCTGAAATACCCTGTTGCGCTATTCAACTTTTTTTTCTGAACCAATGCTCAGCAACACTGTAGTTTGAATCAGTGGAGTGGCTGGTAAACCCCTTTTTGTTTTCTTTGCTCCCACTCTCTTCTCTGCCCTTCTCTTCTTTGTCCCCACTTTTCCTTTCCCTTTAGGGTTGTTTTCAATAGGAAAGAAGCATTTCTCTGAGAAGCACAAAGAATCTAGTTAATGGTTTAGTCATTTTGAAGATGAATAACGGCAAGGACATTAATTGCAAAAGTATGTGAAATACAAGAAAAAAAAGAAAAAGAAAAGAAGCAAACAAGCTAAAGGTTCAATAACATAAATATACATAAATACATGGTTATATATCCCTACACAGAATACTACGCCACATTTCAAAAATAAAACAAAACCCGACAGCTTCCTATGTACTAGTATGTTTAGATATCCCAAATACATGGGCATGAGAATAAACAGGTTAAGAGATACATGTAGAATAACAGTACCTATGTGAACAAGAAAAGAGAACGCTTTCCTTGGTAAATATATACACAGGTAAACATAAACATAGGTCCCATGTTATCAGTAAATGAATAACACTAGTTCCTGCTAGGTCAGTGGTTCTCAACTTGGGAAAATTTTGCCTCCCCAGAAATTTGCCAATATCTAAACACATTCTTGGCTATCGAAATTGTGTGTGGATGGTGGGGGTGGGTGGTACTACTGGCATTTTAGTGGATGGAGGCCAGGGATGCTACTAAACATCCTACAATGCACAGGAGAGAGACCTCCAGCAAAGAATTACCCATCCCCAAATGCCAACAGTACTGAGGCTGAGAAACTCTACTCTAGGTAGACAAAGAGGTGATAAGGATTAGGAGGTAAATATCAAGAAGTTTATCTATAATGTTTTAGACCTTTCAAAGATAATGTAATTGTGTATCACTGATGTAATTACTAGTGATTAAAAAATAACCTTCAGTAGTTTTCCATTGACAGCAAAGGACTTTTTTTTTCTTTTTCTTGAGATGGAGTCTCGCTCTGTCGCCCAGGCTGGAGTGCAGTGGCGCGATCTCGGATCACTGCAAGCTCCGCCTCCTGGGTTCACACCATTCTCCTGCCTCAGCCTCCCGAGTAGCTGGGACTATAGGCGCCCACCCCCTTGTTACCTGCCTCATCTTTCCCGGGTCCCTATCACACAACCTACATTTTAGGCATACCAAAGCATTTATAGTCTTTTGAGTTTCATGTGCTTCATAAATGCCTTTTTTTCCCCACCTCTTGATCTTTCTGCTCTGAAAGCTTCCTCTCCTCTGTCTCTGCCTGGTGAAATCCATTCATGCTCCAGAGCCCAACTCAGTATCATTCTCCCTGTTCTTCCCGGGTGAAGCTGCCCTCTCCCTCCTGTCTGCCATCTCCACAGTGCCTAGACATCTGGTATTATAATGAGACCTCAGCATCTTGACTTCGGGAAGTTGGTTTTGCAGCTTATGCGTTACCCTAGCCAGCCTTATGGGCATCCTGGCTTCCTGTACACCCTTTAAAAAACACCCAAAAGGACAGGTCATACATCACACAAACTTAACATACAAACCTTTTTCAACAGAGAATCAGGAATTATCTTGCTTAGTGTCACCCACACATCCTCTTGTTCTTGGAAGCACACACTCCAGCCTACACTGGAGTGGCCAGGATGGTAGATGTACAATGTGTGCACAGAAGGCAGTCTGGCAAACGGGAGAGCCCAGCCTCACCCAGGGAGGCAGCCCGTGCTCATCTCCTGCTGATTACTGCAGACCTCATCTTGCCAGATCTTCCAAGATAAATTAGAAATTCAGGATTTTATTATAAAATTTCTCAATGCTTAAAGTTTAATATTCAAAGCAAAACTTTATAATCACTCTATGAGTGAGACAAAAATGCATCATTGGAGCAGATCTGTTTTCAGGGCTACTGGTTTTTAAACTCTTAATTATTATAACTATCCATAAATGATATTCCTGAACTATATAAACAAAGAAATGGAAATTATAGTCTAGTGTGAAAGATAGGCACAAAGACACATACAAAGTCAAGAGAATCACACGTCACACAGTCTTCAGCATACTCTCTCCAACCCTCAGAGAAATGAGGACAAATGAAAATCAGACTCTTATCACTATCAGAGAAGTCTCACTTTCTCCTGTGGAGATGAGTAAAAGAGAAGGCTAGAAAGAACCAATGCTTTCTTTTGTCTTTCTTTATTTTATTTATTTATTTTTGTTTATTTAGACAGAGTTTCACTCTTGTTTTCCAAGTTGGAATGCAATGGCGCAATCTTGGCTCGCTGCAACCTCTGCCTCCTGGGTTCAAGCGGTTCTCCTGCCTCAGCCTCCCGAGTAGCTGGGATTACAGGCACGCGCCACCATGCCTGGCTGATTTTTTTTTGTTGGATTTTTAGTAGAGACACGGTTTCACCATGTTGCCCAGGCTGGTCTCAAACTCCTGAGCTCAGGCAATCTGCCCATCTCAGCCTCCCAAAGTGCTGGGATTACAGGCGTGAGCCACTGCGCCCAGCTAGAACCAATATTTCTTCCTGAAACTTCTCGGATGATGCTGGGTCCTGTTTTATGGACTACGGTCAATGGGAATGGAAGAAAAAGAGAGAGGATGTTTTTTCATACTCTAATATACTAAACCAGGTTAACTTTGAATATGACTGCATGATCCTATAAACTGTAAACACTCAGCTCTGAGGTTGGTCACATGAGCAATAGACAGACATCACAGGGGACGAATATCCCAGGCTCATGCATGGAGTTTTCTTTGGTACCAGCTCCCTCATGGATCACAGTCCTTGGAACAGAATCACGATGGCCCATGTCCAGATAATCTTTTCATTTCATGGCCCTCAAAGCCCAGCCAAGGCCAGGAGCCAAGTAAGAGCAAGGAAGGAGCCTCGGCCTCAGTTTCTGATGTACTGCAACCATGCCAGCTGTCTTTGGAGCAGACTCTGTTCTCAGATGTCTCCACTGGGATCCGTGGTCATTTCAGGATCTTGGACGCTGACTTCCAGCATCTTTCTCTGTGGGCATCACATGGAAGGAGGGGATACTGACTCACGGTAGAGCCCATTTAGACAACCAGGAAAGAAGTGGTACATGATCTGATTTTCCTGACCAGGAAGACTGTCAGGTACATCCCCTTTACATGTAACACGCTGAAACATGTGCCTGTTGCCATGGAAACTCCATAATGCAGAGTGAGTAAACGCAGCCTGAATAGATCCAGTCCAGAATGCTTGTGGAGGCCCACTGCTTTCAGTCTCTTTCATCACCCAAGTCGGAGTCCAGCTGGAGCCAGAATTAGTGATGGGTAAAGAGCTCAAAAGGCCCCTGGTCTCCTTCCAGTGCATCTCTGATTTAAGTAAAGCCTATTGGGTTTGGAAGACTCAAATGGCTAAGCTGTCCCGTGAGAGTCCCGGCTCCCCTTTCTCTCATCCTGGGCCACAAACCAGCATCTCACTCTATTTTGGGGGGAGTGATGCGGAAGCTAATCAAAGCAGCTTTTAAAGGGCTTTCATGGTTTGCAAAAAAAAAAGAAAAAAAAATAGGGGGTATTTTGGGTGGAGACCAGAACACAATTTTGCCCCCAGCCTGTTTCCCCTTTTTTCTTAAATACACACAGATTGAGATAGACTCTAACAGCAACAAGCAAAAACCTTTAAACAAAGCTATTAAACATTATTTTCCTGCTCCAGTGAAAAGCAGCAGCTATGGGCCAAACACAAATCCAGAACACCCAAAGTTCTGTTCTAAAGATTATACATTAATTAGAGAAAATAAAACATTTTCTCACCGTGAGTTCCTTTCCACAGATGTATCTAATCATGTTATATGAAGACTGTATTAGCTAGCCAGAGCCCACCTAAATAGCTGAACTGTGTTTTTAGTCTCCTAGAATAAGATAAATAAATATAGCAGTGGCAGAGGCCATTTGACAGGAACTATCTTGGGAGATTTCATGGACCACATGGGATGGTACAATCCACGGGGATGGCTAATGTGGCAGATCAACACGACTCAGAGAAAAGTGAGTTTAGATACCTTTAAGTGTTTCAGAACTCTAATAGCTTCTTATACCTCCTTTTTTAAAACATAATTGCATTCCTCACACAACACTTACTACTGTGTTCCATATAAACAGGGGCAAGAACAAAGCATCAGTGAGGAGGTAACGTTATCAGAATGCCAGCCACCACCATTTCCTTCCTTCTGAGATGTCCTCTAAATTCTAAACCTATATAACAAATGGGAGAAAGAAAATATTCTTCTTTTTTTTTTTTTTTTTTTTTTTTTTTTTTGCACTTAGAATCTGGGAGCAGGGGCAGGCCTTGCTGAGTTCTGGAGGTCTCTTTGTTTAAGGAGGCTTTCCAACTCAATTAGCCAGGAATAAAATGGGGAAACATGCCTCTTTATATATCCAGCCCTAAGGTTGATTTTTAATGGTTTCATGTATTTTCTCTGAATAATATTTACACTATTAAATAAACTCAAAGCCAATGTGTAGATGTACAATTTTCCATAGCATACTGCCTTGAACAGCACCATGATTGAAAATAAGAGAGGAAGCAGGCACTTCATCACTTTCATTTCCCAGATGAAGGGACCAAGGTTCACAGATGGAATTGCCTTTGTGAAAACCCAACCAGCTATATCAGCTACCTACCACAGGTGCCCCAGCACAAGGCAACAAGTTGTTTGTCTCTTTGTTTAACCTATATAGTTAAACATTAGAAATGTGGATGAAATAATAAAATGTCCACTTATGATATTTATCAATTAAATTACCACATATTAAAAGTCATAAAATTAGAAATATTAATTGCATTTTCAATTAATGCAATATGATTACATTTTCTTCCAACTCTCAGTTTTCATGAATCTATTTTATACAAACTTCTGATATCAGATTCCAGCCATTATAAGTCATCTAACAGCTTTGCAGCGCTCCAGCACTTTGGATGCAATTGATTTGTTTGAGCTCTATTTCTTTGTTAATCTGCAAGTCACAAATACCAATTTGCCTAACAATTGAACATTGTTTGTGTGCTTAATTCATATTGTAGACATATATATTCTTGAATTCTGCAATACAGTCTATCAGGAATAATTACAAAATGTAATAAATATCTTTGCCTCCTCCCTTAACATTTGGTCAGGTGGCCTCTTTTTTTTGTTTGTTTTTTTGAGATGGAGTCTCACCCTGTTGCCCAGGCTAGAGTGCAATGGCGAAATCTCAGCTAACTGCAACCTCTGCCCCTCAGGTTCCAATGATTCTTTACAGGTGTCCACCACCACGCCCGGCTAATTTTTGTGTCTTCAGTAGAGATGGGCTTTCAACATATTGGCCAGGCTGGTCTCACACTCTTGACCTCGTGAACCACTCGCCTCAGCATCCCAAAGTGCTGGGATTACAGGCCTGAGCCACCACACCTGGCCAGGTGGCCTCTTTATATATCCAGACATTGCACTGATTTTTAATGGGTTCACATGTTTTGTCTGCGTAATATTTGTGACATTAAAAATAAAGCAATTTAGAGATTAAATTTAAATCTGCAGGACTTGTAATGCCTTGATTATAAGATACTCCTGTTTGCTGAAGTAGAATGTTTGTAAACGAAAAGCTCTCACCTTACAGTCAAGTATTCCCTGCACTGTGGCAGAGCTGGAAAGGAAATGGAATCCTTTATCTTCTGGTTGAGAGTGAGCACCACTGCTCAACACCACTGATGGACTGCAAGTTTTGGGAGGGCAGGGCAGTGTCTTATTCAGCTTATCTAAGTCCCAGCACCACATCTGACACAGAACGAGTTCTCAATAACTGTGGAGTAAATGAATGAGATAATTGAATACTTAGCCAAAGCATCTCATGTTACTTTAACATACTTTGTACCCTTCACTGAGAAATGGAAGAGAGACTCTTTAAATTCCAAATGTAGCCAAGTTGTCCCTTAAACTGAAGAGGCACATTATTTTGTTTCCTGTGACAATCCTATGTGGTTTTATTTGGGCAGACCCATACTGCAACATCTGAGAGCTCAGGCTCATCATTCCAGCTCACTAAATAGCAGAAGTAATCAGCCCAGAGTCAATCTAACATTTAGTGGTCATACTGAATGGTCCAGGAAGGCTAATGCCAAAAATGTGGCTTTAGGATTCTTGATCTCATGGATGGGAGATCCCCCAAGAGAACAAACCCTTGTTCTGGTGCATTGTCAATTACAACCCTGCTTTCCAGTCTACAAGGCCCCGGAGAATTCAATCATGTCTCCACACTGAAGCTGGGGCTGCCTATGTGTGAACCTGCCACTGTGGCATATTCTTGGCTTTGTTCAACTATGTAATGACCAAGGGTTGGGTAGGGAGAGTGTTAACAAACACAGGAAGTAATACAAGAAGGGATGTGGGGGAACAGTTTCTGGGAACAAAGTTTTTGACCACTGAAGTTGTTTGACCTTAAGAATCAGAAACATTATTTTGGGATCATGTTATTGGGATGCAAGGGAGAGGCACAGAAGGGTAGGAGCAGGCCCTGCTCTGGTCAGTTGTGAAATAGGCTAAGTACACAAGCAGTGTTTTCTCCTCTCACTACAAGGATATGGCCCAACTTCCAAGGGTCCCCCACCATTGAGGTCTTCACTGCCAGGAATTGAAAGCTTGTGGGACTCACCAAACCCACCTACACATCCTCTCAACTTATTCCTGTTTTGAGTCTGTATTAGTCCATTTTCACGCTGCTGATAAAGATATACCCGAGGCTGCGCAATTTACAAAAGAAAGAGGTTTAATGGACTTACAGTTCCACGTGGCTGGGGAGGCCTCACAATCATGGCGGAAGGTGAAAGTCACGTCTCTCATGGCAGCAGACAAGAGAAGAGAAGTTGTGCAGGTAAACTCCCCTTTATAAAACCATCAGATTTCACGAGACTTATTCATTAACACAAGAACAGCATGGAAAGGACTGGCCCCCATGAATCAACTTCTCACTGGATCCCTCCCATGCCACATGGGAATTGTGGGAACTACAATTCAAAAAGAGATTTGGGTGGGGACACAGTCAAACCACAGGAGAATCTCTCTCCTTGTCCAGGGCCTGGAAACTAGAAGATGTCAAACATATTCCAGTTTCTTTTTTCCCTAGTATAGTTAGCCAATTTATACGTGGTTCAAAGCATTTTCGTAGACATTTTTCTAAGAGACCCTCACCATTATCTTTTATGGTAGATAGGCTGGGGAGGGATTACAACATTCATTTTTAAAGAGGAAAAATTAATTTCTCAATGCTCTCTCAAAATTCACAGGATAATATTATCTTGTTAGGACAAACTGTTGGACACTTCATAGTATGGCCTATGCCTCTCTCTGTAGCATCTCTCCCGTTGCCTTCACCATCCAGGCTGCATTAAAGCTAAGATGAGCAATTTGTGGTTTCCAGAAACTATCATCCCATTTCATGCTATGCCTTGATTCATGCCTTCTCTTCTCCCTGAAATATCTCTCTGCCATCCTCTGGTTGATAGATACATCTTGTCAACTGCTAAGTATGTTTCAAGATTCAGACCAGATATTGTCTCCTGGAGGGAAGCAGACACTTTCCCCCACCCCAACCCCTACACTAGTTAAAGCCCCTTGTGTCCACCTGTATCACACAAACCATCTATTTTCAGAGCGTTTACCTGTTCACATATCGACTTTTCCCCAACTGATTGTGAGTTTGTGGAAATGCAGAAATATTTTGTTGCAAGTGATAGTAAACTCAAATCAATTTGATTTTGATTTTAAAAAACACAGAGGAAAAGATATATTGGCTCAATAACTCAATGCAGCATTTAAGGTATAAAGGGACTCAGTGCCTCAAACAATATCGCCAGTGTTCACTCTCATAGCATCCAAGCACTACTTTCTTCTCAGTGTGTTTTACCCTCAAGAAGCTTCCTCTCTTGGCTACCTGTGGTGGCTCATGCCTGTAATCCCAGCACTTCGAGAGGCCAAGGCAGGCAGATCACCTAAGATCAGGAGTTTGAGACCAGCCTGGCCAACATGGCAAAACCCCATCTCTACTAAAAATACAAAAATTAGCCGGGCATGGTGGCACCTGCCTGTAATCCCAGCTATTTGGCTTATTAATAAATTGGTGCAAAACTAATACTTGTTCATGAGACATCCAAGTGGACTTCAGTTTGATTTGTGTACAGACTTGTCATCCCACACCTGCCCCAGATCTGAAATAAGGTGTCTAGTAGCTAACCACGGAAAAAAGAGATGTGGGAAACCTCTGAGGCATACTAACACTGTGGTTGACAAGCAGGTCATTGAAGATTTGGTTGGAGATTTGCACTTAAAGATAACTAGATCTGAGTTCTAATGGCAACTCTGTTGCTCTCTAGCTGTGCAATCTTGCTTAATTTACCTCCCCTCTCTGAAACTCAGCTTCCTCAACTATAAAGGGGGATCATTCTATACCCCTCACTTTCAGGACTTTTGTGACGATCTGTGTGTTGAAATGTGTTATAAACCGTAGAGTAATATATATTTTTAAATCAAAATTCTGATCAATTTAATATGTACACAGACGTCAAAACTAAAGGATTTTTTAAATAAAAATGAACCATGTGAGGGATATTGGGTACATCATTTCTTCAGGCTCTAGACTTTTGAAAATATCCCAAGAACAATCTCAGCCCTCTGGTGTCAATGAAACACTTTGCTTATTTTGTTTTTTAAACTCTCCCATCACCCCTTGTTCACAGCTTGTCCCCTGCGGCTGATGCTAAAATGCATTTCTCCCCCTTTATGTCCTAGTTTCTCAGGGTAAATCTATTCCATTTGGCTGAAGAAATAGGCCAGATGATATCTGACATGACTTTCCTCTCCTCCTCCCTGCCACCAGGGAGCTAAGAGATGAGTTAAAGTATTTTGCCAATAAACGGCTGAGGACTAAACAACCACCTGTGAATTGAACATTGCAGCTTTTTAATTTTTTTAATAGCAAAGCCTGGGAATGCCCAGGAAGGGGATGAGATCATCTGTCTCGTCTGTGAGCAGCATGTTCTGCAGGTCTTCTCCTTCCACATTACGTCATTCTGGAAACAGAAAGTGTCTGGACATTCCTTATGCAATCTGCAGGGGTGCGAAGTGAGAGAGACACTGGCTTGCTGGAGAGTGATGATTCCCTAATTCTGCTCACAGATGGATATGCATGCTCATTAATTCTGCCAACAGTTATAGAATCCCTACTATATGCTGTAATTTTTGGTGTCAAAACAATCTTGCACGTTTATTTACATTTTCATTCATTTAGCAAACGTTTGAGTGTTTCCTATGTAACAGGTACTATTATAGGTGTTGGGGACACAGAAGTGAACAAAGCAGATAAAGTCCCCACCTTGTGAGACTGTCACTTGATTGTAGGAGATGAACAATTAACAAAGCAGCATGTAAGTATATGATACAATATCAGATAGATGCTCCAGTGTGAAAATCAACCAGAATGAGAAGGTAGACGGTAAAAGGATGACAATTTTAATAAGATAATTAAGGAAGTTTCCTGTGAGAAGATGACATTTGGAAAAAGGCCAGAATAAATTTGAGGAGTTAACCTAAAAACATCTGGGCAAGGAAGGGATCTCTAGACAGAGAGCCAGTATATACAAAGGTCCTGAGACCAGAAAGTATTCTAGTAGAGAGGCTTTCTAGAAGCATCCCTAACACTCATGCCTATTCCAACAGTGATTCTTTCTATCATACAGGTAAGAAAACTGTACCTCCAAGAAATTGTTAATTTACCTTCTCCGTAAACAAGTCCTGATAGATTCCATAGATGCAGCCTTCATTCTACTCTGTGTTTATTTAATTCTCACATGTGCTTTCTGTTTGGTGTTCTCATTATAGAAGGAAAATTAACCCAAGAGTTAGGTGATGGAGGTTATAGTAAAGAAAAGGAAGATGAAAGAATTCTCACTTCCTCTCTTGTTTGCATGAGAACATTACATGTGCTCCCTCTGAAGAAAAAAAAATCTAGGGTAGTCTATCTAGCTATGTCCTTTGTCATGTTTAATGCCCCAGCCAGTTGAGAGTTGTTAGACTGTGGTGCCAAGAATGTCATAAAACCACCATTCTCTCTGTGGACCAAAGTGACAGGCTGGGTTCTAATATGTGCATTGACATTCCACGCAGAGTTTGCTCCAAACAGACTTGTCTCAGCCTTTTGTCTCGGCTCTCTGTGATCATGAATAGATCTTATTCTTCAAACAGTCCTTCAAAGCCACTTTCAAACTGTGCTTTTACAGACCAACATTGGGGAAGTCTTCAAACTCATCCATTTCACGGACGGTCAGGACCCAATTTCATGAAGGTTAATGTATAGGGGCTCCAATAGATTCTTTTGAAAAAAAAGTAGAAAACAGCAACAGAAAGCAAAGGAGAATTAAAAATGAAGGAACGGAGAAAGTATTAACATTAAGTATGTGCCAGGTACATTTAGTCCTCATCATAACCTTATAAAGTAGATATCTTTGTCCCTGTTTAGACATAAGCACCACAAAATGCATGGAGATTCAGGAACCAGCAAAAGATCAAGTAACTGAGTGGCTCAGCTGGGATTCAAACCCAAATGTAGCTTCTTTACACTAATCTATCTGCCAGCTGCCATAGTTTCCTCTCTGAAAAAACAGAGATACTCAGCAAGTTCCTGGTTTCTGGAGCCTAGAGCCCTATTAATTTTTTCAGTCATTAAAAGTCCAAAAGACTAAAAATTTTTTATCAGTACTCCCAAATATCTTGCTATTTCTAATTTAATCACAGAATACTATCCCTTTAAAGAAATTCTTCCAAAAAGCCCTGGTTACAAGCTCCTGCCTCCCCTTTGAGGTTACTTAATGAGGATCATATAAGAGATATAAATAGCATTGGGTAATCTTCAAGGCTCCTTGCTGAGTGACCACTGATGCAGTCTGAGGTTTGGATGACACTATCACAAGAATTATTGGAACCAACTGGTACTGTGCTCCCTATCATAGTGGTTTCTTTACAGAGGAAGTAGAATTATTCCTACTAAAAGGAGTTCACAAGTTACTTTGATTAATCACGTAACTTGCCGTGTTGTCATTTGTTTACATGTCTGACTTCCTATTTGGAGTGCTGGCTCTTTCAGAATAGGGACCATAACTTAATCACCTCTGTGTCCCCACAGCATGCCACAGTGTTGGCACCCAGTTGTATCTTAGTGAATAGATATAGTTATCTGGTACTGCAGAACAAACCAGCCCAAAATTTAGTGGCTGAAGCCACAACCATTTATTTAGCTCACAATTCGGTGGGTCAGCAACTTAAAGCAGGCTTAGCTAGGTGGCTCTGGTTTCTGCTGGGTTCCCTCATGAGAATGAAGTTAACTGCGTTCAGTCAGGCAGCTCTGCTTCTGTGTTTGGCTGTCCACATGTGTCTCTCTTCGCCTCCTGTACTCTGGCCTGATTTTGTTCCCATAGCCTGACAGATGTAAGAGCAGGGGAGAGAAACAGAAGCATCTGAAGCCTCTCATAATCTACAATCGAAAGTGGCACATTGTCATTTCTGCCACCTTCTTTTGGACAAAACAAGATACAAGGACAGCCTAGATTAAAATCATGGTGAAATAAACTACCTCTTGATAAAAAATCTGCAATGTCACATTGCAGTGAGTATGGGAGGAGTTAAAAAAAACAGAGCTACATTTTTCAATCTACCACAAAACATTTTTGAATGAACGAACGAGCTGTGTGGCATAATAAATTACAATGTATGATATATTTTCTCACTAAGATTAATGCTTTCTTCAGAAATAGCTAACTTTCTAACCTGGAAGAAAGAGATAAAGGTTATCAACAATCTTAGAGCATGAGATGGCTCATATTCTATACCCAGCAAAGGCCAGAATATGGGACTTCAAAGGTTGGTGTTCTAAATTAGAACAGTGAACTTCATGGTTTTGTTTTAGTTTGGTGTTTCTCTTCCAGGAGGGAGCGTCTCCTGACCTCCTGACTTAGCTGTCCTCACTGATTTATCTCTCCTTTACTCTAAGAGGCAGTGTATGGTGGTCTGGTAAAAGAACACAAGTTTTGAAATTAGACAGACTGGTTTTCAAATTCTGCTGCATGATTAGAACATCCAGGAGCCTTGGGCAATGTAACTCAGAGTCCTGGAAATGTTTGTCTATAAAATGGGGATTAATAATAACAACTCTGCATGTCAGTTGTTATTATTAAATGAGATGGTACATATATAACACTTAGCACAGTGCCTGACATAACATAGGTGACAAATATCTGTCACCTTCACACTGCTATTCACATAGTCTCTGTATTACAGGAGGATATCTTTCTATGAATCTGCGGTGTGAAGACGCTTCTTCAATGTTGGTGTAGAAAGCTGTGCTTGTGAATCCTCAAAACTAATGCCAAATGTCAGGCATAATTTATACTTGAAAATTTGGGAAAGTTAAGAAATGTAACCACACAAGAATTTAAGTGAGTATTTTATATTGCAGCCAATCTAAATGTGAATTTATAGCTATCAGTTATCAATATGTGTCAAATAAATTTTCATTATGAAGGAGTTCACTTTATGCTGTAGTGTAGCTACGTCTTTATAGTTGCAAAAACATTAGATCAAAAAAAAAATTGAGAATCAAACATAGAGTAACATCTATCTAGAGCCCAGTGTGTCACTTAGAATTTCTTCAGATGTTGATTTCTCTATTTCCATGCCTGCAATTAAAGAAAATATTTCTCTTTTTTAACTTCCATTCTTGGCCCTTCATTTCTAAAAAGAACACTGGCTGACATCAAGTTCACCTTTGTTCTATTCAATATTCCATTTCCACCTGAACCTCCTCCACATCCCTACCCCAACCCAATACATACTTTTTCCCCTCTTCCAACATCCCAAAAGATTCCAGTGTGATTTGTTTAGCCTTCAGATAAGCCTTGACAGAAGGAGAATCTGTCACAATCCATGATGACTCTCTCTGCCAAGCAGAACTCTAGCTTTCTGACAGAGCTGTATATTTCTTGCAGGTCACCTTTGTATGTTATTAACATTCATTCCAAACACCCAGACATCAGTGCAAATCTATCTCAATAACAGTGATCACCACTGATACAGCATGCATCAAATCCTGTCCTTTCAACATAGTGAAATCACCAGTGAATAAAAGAATTGGAATGAGTGATAGAGTTTCAAGTTCACTCACATAGATACCTGCCCAGAGCAAAGAGGTTTTGCAGTCAGATAGCTAGGCAGCATGGTGCTGTGGTAACAAGCTCTGAGTCAGACCCAGGGCCATACTGATTCACACTCTAGCTCTTTCACTGATTATCTTGTGTGGCCTTGAATAATCATTTTATTTCTCTGTGCCTCAGTTTCCTCACTTGTGCAAGGCAGATGAAAATACTATCTACCTTACAGGGTTGTTGTGGGGATTAAAAGAGTTAACCATGTAAAATATGTTTCAAAAGTGCTGGCATGTACAAAGTTTTCCTTTTTGTTAGTATTTGCAGTTCCCATTAATTGAGTGCTGTGTGATCATGGAAATGTTAACAAACCTTTTTGCATCTCAGTTTACAAATTTATAAAATGGAGATAATAATACTTGCCTCAAGAGATTGTTGTATTCAAGGTATGTAAAACGCTCAGTATAACACTTAAGAGAATAAGAGCTGTTATTAGTAGTAGCAATAATTGTCATCACCATGAAGTCAATAATCAGAATAACAATTGCCTGAGGCAAATGCGGAATTGTTAATATATCATATCATATTTGAAAATTAACTCTTAGGCATCTCTTATATAGAGAGACAAACATGAGAAGTGAGGACTTTGTAGTTATACCGACTGGATTTGAATTACTAGATCTATCATCTAGCAGCGGTAAGACAATGAAACAATAGCTTTTGTTTGTTTGTTTCTCTTTCCTCACTGGAAAGACGGGAAAAATACCACCTACTTTGTAAGACTGTGGTAAGTTTAAGTGGGATGCTATGTAATGTACTTGGCCATAGTTTAATACATAGTAGCTATTCTAAAGCAAAGGTCTAAGGCAGAAAAATGACCCATAATTTTTATTAATATGAAGTGAATTGAACAAAACAATCAGATTTATCCTTGTAAGTCTGGCTCCCACTAACTTAATGAAGATGGAAGAGAAAAGATGAATAAGGGTTACAGGGACTAAGTACACAGAGTGCGTAGGGAGTTTTGCTGAGGTTAGCTATAAGGAATTTGTGGTTTGAATCAAAAGACTTCAGTTTTATGAGGTTTGAGGGCCTTTTTCAAAAGGAAAACCAGATGTATCATTGGAAAGCTCATGCAAACAGGGCTAGCTTCTGCAAATGCTGCTTTGAGTCTAATTCTGTTAGACTGGGTAGGGATTCAGTAGGGAGAGATCCTGGGGTGTTTTTTAAAACCCATTTGGTCCTATCTTATGGACCTTCAGTGATGTTCTCAAATGGGTCACAAGGCTGGTATTTTATAAGCAATATGATCCAGAGCCATGAGCAGAGGAATGATTCTAATATAGTCTAGAAAACAGTAGGGCTTTCCATCTCAAATCTTTACTTTAAATCTTTAAAAGAACTAGGTTTTCTACCTCAGGAGTCCAGCATCTCCTGACCCAGGGTTCTCCTAGCACAATCAACAGGGTTAAATGGCTTCCCTAAGCCCCTTGGTCACTTGATCCTAAGTACCCTGGAAGTAAAGATGACTCATGAGGTAATAAAAAACATTAAGTAAAATTGCTTTGCCACCTAGACTGCAAAGACAGTGAGTTCCCTAGTGTGTTTATCAAAATTAACTGGCAGGTCTTATGAAAAGACTGACTTATTTAAAATATATAAAGGAAAAACAATCACAAGATTCAACAATATAAATGCATATAATAGGCTGGGTTTCTGTTATAAGATATGGTACCTTGCATTTTCCGCACTCTAATTATCTAATTAAGTTATTATAATAAGTTAGGCATTATCTTTATTTCACATATGAGTAAATAAAAGTCCAGGGACTCCAGTGATACACTCAAGTCTAGGTTTGAATCTCTCAGTCTGTGTTCTTGTCATTTCCCTGACATTTGCGTATATGTGGTTTGCTTAGCACTGATGGTTTGAGAAATAATTTTAGCTGGTGCATGGAAAAATACATTTCCATATTAATGAGTATGTATGAATTGTATGTGCATCCAAATATCTAGGCGTATCAGAGTTGTGGTTTTCTGAAACTAATTGCTTAGGATGAAGCTACTTTTACTGGAGTCTATTTAATGAAAAATATTCAAAAATTGAAACATTAAAAAGACAGATTTGGAAAAAGTTGTTAAGAATGAGTGAAGTGTGGGAAACTCTGTTCTGGGCCAGGCTGCTCTCTGTGTTTTATAATGAATGGCTGCAGGCTACAGGAAGCAAGATTTCTCAGAAAGCCTTAGTCAACTTGTCGGTCACCTCCCATGGTATGTGCCAGCTCCTGCTGACACCATCATCCCCTCACTGAAAGTCCCTGCAGCTAGAAATCTAGAAAGAAGCCCTTCTCCTAATCTCATTAGCCAAGTCTTGGTGATTTTAGTTATTCAGCAGCCATTCCTCTACAGTGTCCTGATTGCCCCTAATGCTTACATTCACATTCCCCATCCCTAATCTCACAACAGCATCTTAACTGGCCTTCCTAACTCTAATCTCACAAGCATTCCTGGAAAAATCCCCAGACAGCCATGTTACTGTCTGTGGTAGGCTGAAATGTCCCCTGTCAAAGCCCAAATTCTAATCCCCAGAACTTGCAAATATGTTACTTTACATGGCAAAAGGGACTTTGCCAGTGTCATTAAATTAAGGATCTTGAGATGGGGAGATTGTCCTGGACTATCTGGGACAAAGGTTCTTGTGAGAGAGACGCAGTAAAATCAGAGGCAGACACAAAGATGTGGCAACAGAAGCAGAATTCGGAATATGCTTGGCCACCAGCCAGGGAATACAGAGAACCTCTAGAAGCTGAGAAAGGTAAGGCTTCCCCAAAACCAGAGGAATGCAATCTGCCTACCCATGTTACACATCTGATCTCCAGCACTGTGAGTCTGTGTTGTTTCAGACCACTAAGTTTCATGTTGTGTGGCAGTAATAGAAAATGAACACACTGTCCTGTCCAAAGCCCCTCTTTTTTCTTGCTCCAAATCCAGCTTCTTAATCATTAAGTCACTCTTCACAATGGAGCCTCCCAACTTTCCAACCTTATTTTTTGACCTCCAACCCCAAAATTAATATCAATAGCTAATATTTATTTTGCACTTAACTATATGCCAAACACTAAACCAAAATGTGTGTGTATATATATATCAAATATATATTACATATATGTATTGACTCATTAAATTCTGACAACATACAAGATAGGAATTATTATTATCCTCCTTCTTACAGATAAGAAAACTTGAAAAAAGTACACAACTTACTTAAGGTCCAGAATTACTAGCAGTGAGGGAAAGACATAAATTCATACCAATTTGATTTCAGCATCTCTGTTATTAAACGGTGTGTTACATCTCAACCTTGGAGTTTTCAGACAACATCCCTACTCTTTCATATTCCTAGAAACACTGTAGACAAGAATGAAGCCACGATATAGAATCAAGAGAAACTGAGTAAAATAGAGGAGTAAGAACTCTGAAAAAGAGGGTCTTTAGAAATACTAGAAGCAAAGTGAGATGGCTTGAAGCTGATGAGGACTGGGTGAACCAACATTGGACATATGCTGGATTACTTCCTTTACAGGGCCCCGAATATACTTGTTGGGCCAGGAGAAGAATATTAAAGGGGAGGTATGGAGATAGACATAGCCAACTGAGCACACTTAGTGCCCAAGAATAAATTCTTCTATCTTCAATTCTATTCTTCTGCCTCCACTTTTTAGAGGATACTCAATAAGACTGATGTGACTTTCCCCATGTTACTTGAAAATGAACAGTTTAAGAAAGAGGGAAAAGTAAGCCAAGAGCCAGAGGATGCCATATGGTGTGGTGATGATCAGAACTAACTCACAAACCAGACAACCTGGGATTAGTACCACAGCAGAGTTTTTCATTCACATTTTTCTTGGTTCTAAAACTCATGTTCTTATCCTAATTCCATGAATATTTAACAGACAAAACATGTTAATTCAGCTAACCAGAATGAAAAGGATAGAAACTTCCTCTTACCTATCTTAGCTCTATAGATGATCAGAATAAAAAATCTGAGCTGACTATTTGAGGTCACAAGAATGATGAGCAGAGTTTTAAGTCAGTGAGTGATACAGTCCAAGCCAGGTTCATATTGTGGTTCATTCTGCATATCTAAACAAGTTTACCCAACCTTGGGTATGACTCATTTGCTGAAGGAGACATATATCTACCTCTGACTCAATAGAAAAGAAGTAACTCCAAGTAATTTCCTTAATTGGGCAAAGCCTAGGTAATTTGAAGGGGAAAGCATTCCCCAGCCTCATGGTTATCACCAGCCTCAGTCTCATATCTTCAATGTCTTTCCTATATCTTTGTCCATTTTCCACAGACCTATTAAAGTGAACTCTTTAATATGAAAATATTTACTGATAACTTGCCTCAATATCCATCCTTCAGTCCTAGCAGAAAACCACAAAGCCTGATTTTTTATAGGGGCTCTTGACCATGCAGAGCAAAGACTGTATTTCCCAACCTTTAATGCAGTTGAGTGTAGACATGTAACTAAGTTCTGATGTATAAGGTAAAAGCAGAAGTGTCTTGCGCAAGCTTCTGAGAACGTTCCTTAAAAGAACACAGGTACCTCTGTGTAACTCTCTTCTTATTTACCATTGTTTCCACCTTGTTGCCATGATTATAGGTTTAGAATGTGAGTCTGAAGGTCACATATGGTGATGGTTGAAAAAATATTGAATTCCTAAACAGCCATCATATTAATCCTTGTAATGCTAGACTTTTACATGAAAAACAAACTCCTACTGTTTTTAGGCCAGTATTAACTTAGAGTTTTACATTACTAGTAATCAAACCCAATCCTAAACAATATGTCAATCATGCATTTTTTTGTTTAAAACTGATCCATGGTTCCCAATTGCCCTCAGAGAACAATTCTAACTCCCTTAGTAAAACCTATAAGGTCCTTGTAACCTGTGTATTTAATATCATCTTTTCAGCTTCCCTGCTTGTATTTTAACAAATTAACAATACCTAATGATCTGTATTTCCCCAAATATTCCACAATTCCGTAATTTGTTCTGTTTTCACTTCTCTAAACAGACTGTCAACTTCTGCTTTGAATTCCATCCTCACCTGTTTGATAGAAAAGTGTCACCTCTTCTGACAAACCATCTCTTATCCTTTAGACAAACTGATGCGCTCCTTTTACTCTATTCCAATTATACCTGATCAGTCATCAATCTAACAATTGCTTCAACATAAATGAGGGGTTTGTTTGTGTTTCTGACTCCACCACTACACTGTTTTCTTAAAAGAATAGAGTAATGTCATGCTCAACTTGGAAACTGCATATACTGTCAGACACATAATAAATGCTCAATAAATTATTTTAAGTGAATAAATAATACTACTCATGCAGCCATCCTATATTAATCAGATGCCTCAGTATAACTTCATTGATTCTTTAAACTATGTCTTTGGAGCCTGTCTTCATGGGAATTCAGGCTGTGCCATCTAAAAGCCATATCCTTAGGCAACCCTCTTTCCATTTCTGAGTATCATCTTCTTCTTCTTTAAAATAGAAGACTACTTCATGGTATGTTAGGGCTATTAATATAATTAAGTACATAGAACATCTAGGCTAACCTAATATTAACCCGCAATCAATGGCATCATCATTTTTATCATCTAGGAAAGTTCACATGGCTTAGAAAATTCAATCCAAAACTGCCAAGATTTAAAACATAAGAGATGCAAGGACTCCATATGAAGAAGCTCAAGGGAAAGCCAGTGTCATAGGCAGCCTTACATAATGGAATGAGTACCAGCCTGGGCATTCTGATCTGCGATAAAACCCTGAGGGAATCACTAGATTGCTATGAGATCATGAGGAAGTCACTTCTACCCCCAAACCTTAGTGCCCCCATGTGTATAGGGTTGAAAGTGCTCAGATGATGTTGAACTCGTATGTATCCTAACTCTGAGGTGCACTTCCTTTGGCCCCACTTCACCACTTTCATCTCACTAAACCACACAAATTTTGCCCTTAGATGGACTGCTCTGACCGAACTCCCCACAGCCTCTACTCACCCACTGTCCTATGGGAAGCAGGGTGAGTTCACTGCACCTTCAGATTTTAGCCTGATGATGCATGTTTGTATAGAGTGGGTGATTGGTTTCATATGGCCAAAGGATCCGGCAGCTGGGGACATCTGCTTACACTTAGCACACAGACAAACTTTCCACACTCAGGAGTCAGTGTGCTCCTGACCTGACTATGGAAAGCAGGGTTCAGTCCCTCTAGGCTGTATAAGTGGGAGCCTTAGACTTGTGCCCTGGACTCTCATGTCAGGAAGAATAACCTAGATATGAAACATTTGAAGTAAGAAGCAGATCTCTGGTGTCTCTATGGATACAGATAAATTGCCTATGGAAATGGGGCAGAGTTGGACAGGAGGCAACATATTACACTGATGAGGATGATTGGAAGATCCTAAAGGACACTTTGTCCCCAGAAGGAAGTCCATGCCTCAGGAACATTGACCCACATAGAAAAGGATGACTGTCTCAGAAATAGCTTCAGTGTATGGCTCACGGTAATAATGGAAAGAAACTACTCATTCTGCGTAATACTGCCCTATAGACCCATATTTTTGCTTCACTCCAGTAGACAACATGCATAGTTGAAGGAGCACTGGTCTTGAAATTATTGGACCCGGATCCCACTGCCAAGTCTTTCATTCACCCTGTGTGTCCTTGGACAAGTCCTGCTGCTTCTCTGAGCAACAGCTACCTTATCCCAAAAAGAACTCCATGTGGGATCTCATAAGATTCTCCATGTAAGTGTTTTGTCTAAAATGAAATATTCTCCAGATGTCAGGAGCTGTTGTTACTATCCAAAGCGTATCTCAAGATCATAAAGATAAAGGGAATGTATTTAATTTTTCCAGCCAGAATAGAAATTATTTTGCAGATCCTCTAAGAGATGGCTGTCCATTTTTTACATCAGCATCTCATCTTCAGGGATAGGTGGCCACAGCCATACAGAAAAGTTCGTTCTGTTCTCCCTAGTGGTCATAAAGTCCTGTCAAAGTCCTCCTCTTCCCCTCATGGGAGAGCCCCCAGTCTGCTTTCTCTTCTCTGGAGCCAGGAGAACAAATGCGCTTCCTCTTTCACAGGAATTATCTGCTGATATGTGGAAACTGCAATAGGAGAGAAAAGGCATAGACTTTGTCTGCCTTCAGTCCTAGGTTCACATCCTGCTTTTCTTCTCTGCATCTGTGTGACTTTGAGAGTGTTGAGTAAACACAGTTAACCTCAGTGTTCCCAACTGTAAAGGGGGATAATAAAACAGACATAATGTGGGGATGGTAAGGATTTAGTGAAATGATGTATACAGAGCCTGCGACCATGCCTAGCTTATAGCAGATCTTCAGTAGATAATAACTATTAAGACATTGCTCTGTTGTCTTTACTGACTTACTTTTGTGGTTATTACTGACATTCCTTATATTTAATAACATGGTTCGGTAAATGTTCAAATGGGCCCAAACACAGCTTGGTTTGGATCATTGGCAAACCAACGCCTTGAACATTTGCTAAGCATCTTCTCTGTCTCAGGCACTACACCAGACACCGCTGGGGATTCAAAACAGAAGTGTTCCCTTCATGAATAAGAAACAATGTCACACAATGGTCGTGTTTCCAAAGTAATTGATATATAATAAAAATTTACACATAGCTTGGAAATATAATGGAGACCTTTTCATCATTGAAGAGGTTTTTTTTTTTTTTTTCCTTTTCTTTCAAAATTATCTGCAAGGTTTCATGTTGAAGTCATTCACTTGACCTACAAAAGGTCCATGAAAGGGATGCTTACACCTTAAGGACCAAAATACAAAGAATTAAGTGGCTTCTCGCCCTCCAGAACATTTACTCTTGGCCTCACTCTCGTGCCATAATTATTGCAAAAAATTGCTATAGAATTCTACTCACCCCGTAGGAGCCCAATGCAACTTCCGTAATCTTAGTGAAACACCTTCAATTTAAATTACATACATGGCTTCTCAGAGCTACTAGCATCAAATCCAAGTTCATTATAGTGTCCCCCAGGCCTCTCAAAACTCTATCCCAAATAATCTGAGTCTCATTCTTGGCCATTCTTTCCTTCTCCATACCTACCCCACTGCCTGACCAAACATGTTGTCTGGACTTCAGTCGTGCCAATTTTCTGCAATTCCCTGAGTGAGTCTTGCTTTTCCACCCCTCTGTGCCTCTGCCCAGGCTTGTACAATTCCCTCTGCTTGGAAGACCTCTTTCCTCCTTCTATGCCTGCATAACCTCCACACGTTCTTCTTCTCTAGGATGAACATAATCATTAGTGTTTCTGAGAAACTGTTACCAGGTGCTCTAATCCAATTTGGGATCATTTCCCCAATCCCAAAACATCTAACCCTTGCCATCATCCTACACTTACCCTACTTTTAAAAAATAATTATCTATTTCCTCATCTGTGGCTGTGCTGTGAGCTTTTTGGGAACAGAGGACATGCCTGATTCATCTTTGTGTCATTCACAGAGCTCCATAAAAGCCTCTTGGATGCATGGACAGAAGCCTGGATAGACAGATGCATGAGTAGGTTCCAGACCCATAAGCCAAGGACATGGCATCTCTTTCCTTGGAATAATGATTGCATAAGACCCTAAATAAATCACCTAGTACTCTTCGAAATGGCTTGGTCCTAGTCATCAGGAAGCCCAAAACTGTTGGAATTGGCCTGTGAATTGCCCAATTCACTTTATACTCATTAAAACAGAAACAATCGATGATACCTTTTATTTTTTATTCAGTCTAGACATTCCAAAAACTCAACATGACAACGGGTTCTTTCCCACTTACCTTATACTATAATAGCTAATCCTAGCCATATTCAAAATTCTGCTCTATGGTAATTGTTTTCAAGCAACTAAAATTCTGTTGGGGAAAAAAGAAAAAACAAGGAATATAATGCACAGAGAGAGGAATATGGCTTAATCTTCAGTCTTTTATGGGAATATAATGCAGTTTCTAAGACCCAAATGTAACTGAACTCCAACATTCAGTCTTCCCATGATTTTTTATTGGCTGCTGCTGAACTCATCAATTTTTCCTCAATCTTTTGTGGAAGTCAGATCTTAACCAAGCCTATATACTTTTGTGTTGAAAATATCATAATTGTTTCACCAGGTATAACTGATTTTTGGTGTGTGGACACCAAAGAGTCATGTCTCAAACACACACAAACTTCTGTCTGGTTGAGTTCTCTATTTTTGTGAACACTACCTCCATAGCTCTCTAAACCCAGCAAAACATTATTAACCTGAAGCTTCCAAATCCTCTTTGTTTATACAACTTAAGCTGACCTTTTCTTGCTCTCTCTGGTCTGGGAAAGGATTTGATCAACACATACACACACACACACACACACCCCGCACACACACACACACCTCAAGATAGTCATGGCATGTTTCACACTACCCAATAAAGACAATCATGTTTTCCTGTATTTAGAAAATGCTAATTACGAAGCTATCTTTGCTGCAGACACAAAGCTGATGTCTGCCTCCACACTTGATTCCTCCCTCCACTCAAAGATATTCTCTGTTTAAAGTACCTTATCCACAAAAGCACCCTTTTACTCTACATCCCTTTTCCTTATTTTAGTTTGCTTTATTGCACTTACTAAAAATCCATGAGAATAAGAACTCTGGCAATTGTGTTTATTGTCACATCTCCTCAGTCTACAATTCCTGGCACATAGTAGCTGATAGATGATAGATAGATAGATAGATAGATAGATAGATAGATAGATAGATAGATAGATAGATAATATACAGATGTAGAAATTGAGATACAGGAAATACACATAAGACAGAGAGATACACATAGAGATAGAGATAAATTCTTACCTGGCTTAGCTGCACTTCGGTTCCTTTTTGTTTGTTTTGTTTTCTTTTGTTTTGTTTTGAGATGGAGTTTCGCTCTTTTCACCCAGGCTGGAGTGTAGTGGCACGACCTCGGCTCACTGCAACCTCCGCCTCCTGGGTTCAAGCAACCCAGGCCTCAGCCTCTAGAATCACTGGGATTACAGGCACCTGTCACCACTCCTGACTAGCATTGTGGCCTTGGAAAAGAGACTTAATGCTTCTCAGTGTCTCCGTTTTCTCTTCTCAATTCCCCACCGCAACCCACATGGCTTTACATAACCTGGCCCCTGCTGACCTCATCAACCTCCCTCCTGTCCCTTTCCCCACCATCACCAGTCATATGGGCCTTCTTTTACCTTCTAGAGCTGGCCAATACCTTGCCCACCTTGGAGCTTGCCCTGGGACAATCTTCACATCTCTTTGTACCTGGAAACTCATCATCTAGAAGGAGAGGCCTTCCCTTCATATCCTGACTGAAGATCTCCATTCCCCTGAGATTAGTCTTTCTTATCACTTTGTTTACATTTCTAACAGAATCATGCAACTGTCAATGTTTCCAACTCCCTTTTAAATCCAATTCCCCATTGGATTATAAACATCAGGGCTGGAGGAATGTACATCTTAACCAACTTTTTTGAATCCCAGGGACTTAAAATCATGTTTGGCACATAATTTGCAATGAATATCTGTTGAATTAATAAATGTATATGAGGATGATAATAACTAATTAGAGTTGCTAAGAAGATTAAACAAAGTCTTTTCAGAATTAGGGGAACTACAGAGGTAGTATCCATTAAAATGAATTTCTCTGCAATGTGGCTATAATATGGTAAATGATGTGCTTAAAAATGCTAACTGTTATAAATGATTATTTGTGTTATTATCATTTGTCCATTAATGTCTCTGGTTATATTTAGCTACTTAACACAAATAATTATCCATATTTAAAATGGAAAATCTTACATTAAAATTGGAAGTCTCAAGATTTTACTATTTTGGATAAGGGAGTTTGATAGCTGCTGACAAAAGCCATTTTTCTTGATGCAGATTATATAGTTTATAAGTTGAGTAATATCTTTCTTTTAGAATTTGACCTGAATTTAATGACTTCAACTTTTACTCTGATCTGTAATAAAATAAGTAATAAAATAAGGTTGCATTAGCCAAAATGTCATAGTCTGAACTAATTCTTCTATTTCAAATTGGTGGAAAAATATTACAAGGAATAAATAGACTCTCCCCCACACCCTCCCTTTAAATCTTCAACTGATTAAGCATCATACCAGACAACAAAGAAGAGTATTAAAAGTGGAAGCCCTCTATTAGAACGATGCCCGTGGGTCTATGTCTCTGATGGGGATCCTGCACAGCTCCTCCTCCCCTGCTGCTGGTGTATGAGCCTCTGCTCTGGGCGGCTGTTCAGTGTCTCAGCCCAGCCGCTTTGCTTTGCTTTGCTGACTCACTGGGTCTGACACCCCGCGGAGCCGATCCATGTGCTGATCCCAGAAAGTAATGAGGAGCCTGCACAGCTGACATGAAAGGCTGGTGCCTTTGGTTGCCAGAAAAAGACGAAGGGCTAGAGAGGAAGTCTGAATGTCCCTCTAACTGCACCATTTAGCATTTGACAGCATCTGCCCTTCTACTAGGAGACCAGCTTTCAGAATTTTATAAGCAAGTTGTAAATATATATTCAAGTGTGAAACCTGAAACGAGTCTTTTATCACCAGATCTCTACCTCCCTGGAATGTAATTGGTTTCCAAATTGAAGGGAGATGAAGTAGGGAGATGGAAGGGAGGTGATCCATTTAGCCGTTTAAAACTAATAAAAGAAGAGAAAGAAATCAAATCTAGTGATTTGTGCTTTCTTTCGTTGCAGGCGAAACATGATTTCATTTATACAGTTGAATAATCTCATCTGCAGATGACTCACTAGCGTCCCTGGAGCCATGCCTTGGTCTCCTCTTGTGCCTCAGTCTCTCCTCTGGTAAAATGAGACAATCTGATCCTTCCAGGGCTCCAGTCTTGTGTTCCAGGACCTATAAAATATCCTAAGAAAAGACAATTAGTAGCTCTAGTTACCTGTGTTTAAACAGGACGAAGAACATGACTGAGAAACAGAAGTATTTTTGCATCTGGAAATAGCTACCAAACTATTTCTCCAAAATGCTTTGACGTGTTTGGTTTCCATGTAATCTGAATATTTTGTCACCCAATATACATAAAAATACTACTCCACGTGAGTAGAGAACCACAAAGCTCCATGCATTCCTGTACATCAAAATATACTTTTCTTTCTTTAGTCCCGGACAAATTCAAGACGTGCAAAGATTCAGAAGTATTTTTTAGTAGAAATTGAAAAACATCCTACAGTCATGTAGGGAGATGGGGTTCAGGGAGTTGACCAAGGAGTTGGAGAGACTAGCATCTCTGTGGGGGCTGGAACATTGTCAAGGCTACATTTGATATCACATGAGCATTAGAGAGAGAGAGAGAGAGAGAGACCGTGTGTGTGTGTGTGTGTGTGTGTGTGTTCGTGTGCACATTTGTGTGTCTGCTGTCCTTTCTGAAACTGCAAATTTAAACTCTGAGCTGTGACCGCCTCTGGGATGAAGGGAAGACTGCTTCTGTAATCTCATTTGCCATGGCAGCTGCTTGGCCAGCTTGATATTGCTGCCTTCTCAGCTTCTCAGATTCCTTAAAGATCCTTCTCTGATAACCGTGCATTAGGCCCCCAAACCACCCCAGATCCTGCCAAGCCAGCCTTCCTTCAAGCTCTGATATACTATACCTGCTTGGGAGTCCCACATGTGCAGTTAGAGTCCTCACATGTGAAGAGTCCACAGACTGGATTCTATGCAGGCCACAAAGAGTGATGGAGGGCCCAGAGGACCCAGGTTCTAACCCCAGCCCAACTAATTACCAGATGAATTATCTTATTATCTTAATTTCACTTCTCCAGGCTTCAACTTCCTAATCTATACATTTAAGGATGATAATCCTCAGGCAGACCTAGTCTCTTGGTTGCTACTAAAGCCCAGTGAATAGAGTAGGGTTTTAGAAACTGCACATCTTTAAATAACCACAAAGCGTTATATTAGTAGCAATATTTTTAAAAAGCTGGGATGAGCTATTTTACAGGACTTTATTATAAGACACCTTACTTGACACAGAGATTATATGCTATCTTAGAATGTTTTGGAATGTGAAGAAACCCATAAACTTTAGCTAATTTTCCCAAACGGGGAAATAGAAAACACCAACATTTTTTTGGAAGACTATAAGACAGTTTGGGGATGTAGAGAGAGGGGGCATTTTAACATCAAATTTCACTGTGAGAAAGTTATTCCCTGCTCAGTTGCGTAT
Organism: Macaca mulatta; assembly: GCF_049350105.2. NCBI lineage: Eukaryota > Metazoa > Chordata > Mammalia > Primates > Cercopithecidae > Macaca > Macaca mulatta. Next base: position 43,099,557 of record NC_133420.1, read on the forward strand.
CAGTCACTTTGTTTAATTTAAGGATAAAGTCCTAGTTTTGTTCCAAAGACGTGAGATGCCTTAGGCTCAGAGTCTTCTACTGGCAACATTATCTGAATGGAATTTATATTGGAGAAGATTGGGATAGCCATTATGAAAAACAGTATGGATGTTTCTAAAGGGATTAAAAATAGAACTACCACATGACCCAGCAATCTTTCTCCTGGGAATATACCCAAAGGAAATGAAATCAACACCTCATAAAGATATCTGCACTTCCATGTTCACTGCAGCATTATTCACAATAGCCAAGATATGGAAACAACCTAAGTGTCCATTGATGAATGAATGGATACAAAAATGTGGTATATGTATATACAAGGGAATATTATTCAGCCTAATAAAGAACAAGATTTTACCGTTTACCACAACATGGATGTGTCTGGAGGACATTAAGCTTAGTGAAATAAGCCAGACATAGAAAGAAAAACAAAGAAAACTATTGCATGATCTCATTTATATGTGGAATCTTTTAAAAACAATCAAATATACAGACCTAGAGAACAAAACAGTGGTTACCATGTGCAAAGGAGGAGATAGAAAAGGAAGAAGTAGGAAGATATAGGTCAAAGGAGAAAAAGTAACAAATATGTAGGATAAATAACTTTAGAGATTTAACATGCAACATGAGAACTATAGGTAATAAAATTGTACTATACTGGGAATTCATGCTAAATGAGTAGATTTTAGCTGCTCTTGACACAAAAACAAAAACAAAAAAAAAAGGTAACTGTGTAAGATGATGGATATGTTAATTTACCTTACTATAGTAACCTTTTTGCTATCTATATGTATTCCATAACATCATGTGGTATACCTTAAATACACACAATAAAATTTATTTTAAAACATAAAAATAAAAAATGAGTCACAAAAAAAGGAAATTAAATTCTGAGTTATTTTTATTTCGTGGTTAGTGATGCTTATTTTTTATTTACAACATAAAACTTTTTCTCTTAAAATAAATGTATTTAAATTGAAAGAATAAGCCATTTAAATGCATTGGCATGCATTAATATGTAACATTATCAATGGCAGGCCAATATAGGAATAATCATGACTTTATATTAGTTATCTATTGCTGCATAATAAAATAATGCAAAACTTGGTTGCCTAAGCGGTGATAAATGTTTTTATCTCTCAGTTTTTGTAGGTTAGGAATTGGAGGGTGATTCTGGCTCAAAGTCCCTCATGAGGTTGCAGTCAAAATGAAATGTGAGCTAGGACAGTAGACACCTGAAGGCTTGACTGAGGCTGCAGGATCTGCTTCCAAAGGTGGTTCATTCACCAGTGAGTTGGTGCTGGCTGTTCCTTACCACATGGACCTCTCCACAGTGCTGCTGAAGTGTCATCATGACATAGCAGCTCTTGTGCTTCCAGAGCAAGTGATCCAAGAGATCAAGGTGAAAATGGCGATGTCTCTTATGACACATCCTGAGAAGTCACACACTCACTTCTGCAATCTCTAATTAGTTGCATAAATCACTCCTATTCCATATGGGAGGGAACTTCACAAGGAAGCAAAGACAAGGAAATAAGAATCATCTCAGAGACTGGCTACTATACTGTAATACACCAATCATTGAGTTTGAGAAATACCGATTTAATCTAAAATTATAAACCCACCAAGAGAGCTTTGGAGAAAGGAGGTGACATAACCAAGTCCAGGCTATGTTTTTAGCACGGTCAAGGTAAGGATTCAGAGCACCCTATCCATGGCACAGTGTTATTCCTGCCATATCGCAAATGCTGACACTGCCTTTGGCCTTTCAAAATTTTAAGAGAGGTTCAACCCTTTCTCAGGGAAAGAATCTGCCTCCCCAGCTTCCAACAGGAAGTTGATGCTGCTGCAGCAATTTCTAGGCTTCCAGACTCTCCACCTGGGGCTGGGTCCAGTGAAGTTAGTCAATTTTGAAGGCAGATGATTAATCTGGTATCAGAGGTCATCTATTCCCACGATTGCAAACAGATTGTCCACAGGCAGTGTTGAGCCCACAGGTAAGTCTCCTTTGCCCTAAACAGTACATTTTTAGTTTTTTCTTAATGAGTTGCTAATTATATGTGAAACTACAATATTTTACATAAAAATCCAGATCTGTGGTTCCCTTGAAATAATCAGATATGCTGACAATGCCTGATCTGCTTTTCTGTGGAGTAACCATCCTTTGGAGTTATGTATTAGCTACACATGATTTGTTCTCCATGGTCCCTGTCACTTCTCTGCTTTCTTAAATTTCCTTATTCTCTGCAAGCCATTGAACTGACTACCCTTGACTTAATTCAACTCTCTCATTTACGAGTAAAAGGAACTGAGGCTTTGACAGTTAGTAGGCTTATATTTCTTGAATGACTTACGCAAGGCCCTGTGGCTGGCAAACAGCAGGGCAAAGACCAAGGAGGGTTTCTTTCCTACCTAAGCCAACACTCTTCCCCAAACACTTCCCTGCTTATTTTACAAACAGGCTCCAAAATAACCAGAGGATATTCTGGATAGCCCTGCTAATGTGACTCTCTTTCCCTCACTGCACTTTTAGCCTCAAGAGCCATCTCACATCAAATAGCAGAAAGGGGATATCAGGAAAGAGGAACTGTGTAGCTCAACTCCAATTCACTACCTCAAGGAAAAAGAAAACTTAAAAGTTTACAAAAGTTTCTCCATTCTAAAGGAAGGAGAGCAAATAAAGAATAGCAGATTGAGAAAATACAAGTAAAAAACTGTTCAAATCCTGGAAAAAGATTGTTAACAATCCCCAAACATCACAGATTTCAGCGTATTCACCTACCAGGAATCTTTGTCTTAAATCTCCCAATTTGTCATTTATTATTACTAAAAATAATTTATTTTAAATCTTTCAAGGAAGTTCTTGCTTCCCCATTTCCTGACCTTTATGAAGTCACCATCTTGGCACACACATGAAAGGCAAGTGTTTTAACTAAATTGCATATTAAAATGGTAGAGGAAAATGAACAAAAGGTTTTGGCACAGTGAAAGCACCCTGTGAGGGATGTTCTTGAAAGCCAGGCTAAGCAGCTGCTCTGGTGATCAATAAGTAGACTCCCCAGCACTAACTCACTGTAGCCAAGGTCTCAGGCCTGTGTCCAAATGTAAGGAACTATGCACGGCTGCTTCAGAATGGGGGCCGTGAGTTTGCTTCCCTGGGACCCCTGAGTTCAGATCAGCTCTTGCATTGCTAGTCTGCAAGGATCAACAAATTCAGTACATAGAGGTGCATGTAATAACCACCTTAAGCCACAAGCCACCCTAGACCTGAAGAGTCTGTGTGATTCTTGTCAACAGCATGAAGTGGTGGTGAAGGGATGTCTTTGTTGCAGAACACTGGACATTCTGACTCACTTCCACTGGACCCTCTCAGTTCCACAACAGAATCCCATCACCTCTCCCCCCATTACTCCAAGAAGCTCAGAATTTTCCTGATGGAATTCATAGCTGAGCCTGAAGGACTCCTTAGTTAACTGGTAATACAGATAGAACAGTTTGTTTCCCTACATCACATGCAAGTCAGGACTATGTCTGGACAGCAAGGAAGAAATAAGATGGAGTAAATTGCCTCTTCATTAATTTATCTGTTCTCTAATATTTACTGGGTGTCTATGATATGCTACTATTATATGCTAGATGCAGTGATTAAGGATTGAATGAGCAAGACATGCTCTCTATTCACAGAAAGCTTCAGTCAATGAGAAAAGGTTGATTAAAAAGTAATTACAAGGAAATGGGACAAGTGTTACATAAGAAGTGAGAGTGGAAGAAGGAAAGTCTGTGGAGTGAAGAACAGGGGAGGAAGTGACATTAAATGGAGATGAGAGAGATCAGTAAGATTAAGTAAAAACAAGACAGAGAAGTGAGAGTGTATCAGATAGAGAAAAAGCTCATGTGAAGGCCTTGTGGTTGGAGAAAGCACAGTGCATTCGGGAAACTGAAAGCACCTTCATATAAATAGGAGCAGAGGCCCTGTGATTAAAGGTCTTCAAAGGTCTGGTAATGCATTTACACTTGTTCTAAGTCCAATGGGGATAGAATGAAACATTATAAACATTATAAACAGGGAAATGATGTGCAGAGATTTGGAGTTTAGGGAATATCATTAGGTTTGCCAGGTAGGAAACGAAGGAAGAAATCCAGGCAAGTGGCATTGCTCCAAACTCACAATGATAATGGATAACAGTTGCAAAGAGAACATTCAAATGCTTAGCTGGCTTCAAATACACAACATCTCTGTGGATGAGGAATAAAATAAGTAAAAGTTAAAATGGGTTGATGCTACAGGCTTCTGGGCTCCTAGTCCACACAGGAAGAGGCATCCAGATTTTCTACTTCTATGGGAAGAACAGAGAAAAAGTTCAGCCAACATGAAGTTGAAGCCTTAGACTGAAGTCAGGCTCCCTGCTGAGGATTAGGAGGGAGATTGAGATCCCCCGTTAATAAGAGAGACTGGAAATTAATCTTCCACTGTCTAGGGTTACAGCCACCTGACAAAAAAGGTAGTGTATGCAAACCTAGTCTTGCAGTCAAAAGTCAAGCTGAACCAGGCTATATGCTATTTTGAGTAATGGTATCAAAATAGCGTCATTATGTCCATGGAGCAGGAATCTCAAATAGTTGACATAAAACACAATTCTGGATAGCAGATCCAGGGGCCATTGGATGAAAACATCACATATGTTCTAAAGAAAGAGAAAATGTATTAGCACAAAACAACATTCCTTTAATATAAGATAATTCTACAAAACAAAATTACAAAATATATGAAAGAGCTATCCTGAAAATGAAAGTCCAACATCCAAACAGCAAAACCAAAACCCAATAAGTATAAAAAACAGATCACAACCATATAAAAATCAAGATAAAAACAATAATAACAATAATTGGGAGATAAATAAACTATAAACAAAAACAAATTTCTAATCTAATAAAAGATTTTTAGTAGGTAGAGTTGCAATTTTCAGAGAAAATAAAAAACAGAAAATTGTGACCCAAAGTGAGTAAATCGATTGCCTGTGCTTTTGAGGTCTTACTCAAAAAATTCTATGCCCAGACAAATGTCCTGAGAATTTCTCCAGTGTTTTCTTCTAGTCATTTTATAGTTTCAGGTCTTACATTTAAGACTTTCATTCTTTTTGAGTTGATTTTTATGTGGTGAGAGAGTTTCAGTTATTCTAGTTTCATTCTTCTGCATATGGATATTCAGTTTTCCCATCACCATTTATTGAAGAGGTTGTCCTTTCCCCAATGTATGTTTGTGGCTCCTTTGTCAAAAATGAATTGCCTGTAAATGCATGGATCTATTCCTGGGATCTCTATTTTGTTCCATTGGTATCTGTTTTTATGCCAGTACCATGCTGTTTTGAGTACTAGAGTTTTGCAGTATATTTTGAAATCAGGTACAGTGATGCCTCCAGTTTTGCTCTTGTCACTCAGGATTGTATTGACTATCCAAAGTCTTCTGGCTCCAAATGAGATTTAAGATTGTTTTTTCTATTTCTGTCATTGATATTTTGATAGAGGTTGCATTGAATCTGTTTATCATTTTTGGTTCTGTAAACATTTTAACAATATTAATTCTTCTAATTCATAAACATGAAATACCTTTCCATTTTCTTTGTGTCCTCTTCAATTTATTTTATAAATGTTTTAAAGTTTTCATTGTAGAAATCTTCACTTCCTTGGTTATATTTGTTCCTATGTATTTTATTTTTATATTTAGGTGTAGAATTGCTTTCTTGGTATTTTTTTCCGGATTGTTTGCTGTTAGCATATAGAAATGCTACTGCTACTGATTTTTGTATGTTGATTTTCTACCCTGCAACTTTACTAAATTTGCTTTTGAGTTACAATAGTTCTTTGGTGGCATCTTTAAGATTTTCTAAATACAAGATAATGTCATCTGCAAACAAGAGCAACTTGACTTCTTCTTTTTCAAATTGGATACCTTTTATTTATTTCTCTTATCTAATTGCTCCAGCTAGGACTTCCAGTACTATGTTGCATGAAAGCGATAAAAGTAATCATCCTTTTCTTGTTCTAGATCTTATGAGAAAAGACTTCAATTTTTCTTTTTAATTTAGTATTTTATTAGCTGTGGATTTGAAAAGCAAACATTGACAAATGGGATTATAGCAAGTAAAAAGCTTCTGCACAGCAAAGAAAGCAATCAACAGAGTAAAGAGACAACCTACGGAATGGGAGAAAATATTTGCAAACTATGTCCCTGATGGATTAATAGCCAGAATATAGAAACTCAAACAATTCAAGAGAAAAAAAAAACCCTAATAATCCAACTATAAATAAGCAAAAGATCTGTAATTATTTCTCAAAAGAAAACATACAAATGGCCAACCTCTATATGAAAAAATGCTCAACATCACTAATTATTGGGAGAACCTGCCTCTGATAGTTAACGTGGGTTCTTTTCTGTTTCTCTAAGCATCTCAGCTGGTTTGAGAAATAAAGGGAAAGAGTACAAGAGAGAAATTTTGAAGCTGGGTGTCTGGGGGAGACATGACACGTCGGCAGGTTCCATGATGCTCCCCAATCATGGGCAAGATCACAGGACCACGGGATGGGGTGAAATTAAAATTGCTAATGAAATTTTGGGCATGCATTGTCATTGATAACATCTTATCAGGAGACAGGGATTGAGAGCAGACAACCTGTGTGACCAAAATTTGTTAGGTGGGAATTTCCTCATCCTAATAAGCCTGGAACCACTACAGAAGACTGGGGCTTGTTTCATCCCTTTGGCTTTGACCATAAAAGGCAGCCTCCTCAGCGAGGCCATCTATAGACCTACCCCCAGGGCACATTCTCTTTCTCGGGGATGTTCCTTGCTGAGAAAAAGAATTCAGTGATATTTCTCCTATTTGCCTTTGAAAGAAGAGAAATATGGCTCTTTTCTGTCCAGCTCACTGGCAGTCAAACTCCAAGTCTTATCTCCCTTGTTCCCTGAGGATTACTGTTATCCTGTTCTTTGGTCAAGGTGCCCAGATTTCATATTGTTCAAACGCACATGCTCTACAAACAATTTGTGCAGTTAACGCAATCATCACAGGGTCCTGAGGTGACATTCATCTGCCTCAGCTTACAAAGATGGTGGGATTCAGAGATTAAAGTAAAGACAGGCATAGGAAATCACAAGGGTATTGACTGGGGAAGAGATAAGTGTCCACGAAATCTTCACAATTTATGTTCAGAGATTGCAGTAAAGACAGGCGTAAGAAATTATAAAAGTATTAATTTGGGGAACTAATAAATGTCCATGAAATCTTCACAATTTATGTTCTTTTGCCGTGGCTTCAGCCAGTCCCTCCATTCAGGATCCCTGACTTCCCACAACAACTAATCTTTGGGGAAATGCAAATCAAAACAACAATGCGATCATTTTACCTCAGTTAAAATGGCTACTATCAAAAAGACAGAAAATAACAGATGCAGGCAAGGATGTAGAGAAAAAGGAATGCTCAAACACTGATGGTGGAAATGTAAATTACTGTAAAAAAACAGTTTAGAGGTTCCTCAAAAACTTAAAAATAGAATGACTATGTAATCCAGCAATTCCACTGGGGGGTATATATCCCCCAGTGAAAGAAAATCAGTATGTCAAAGAGACATCTGTACCCCCGTGTTCATTGAAGCACTATTCACAATAGCACCTAAGCTCAGGAGTGGAGCACCTAAGCTCAGGAGTTCGAGACCAGCCTGGGCAACATGACAAAACACCATCTCTCCTAAAAAGAGAAAATTAGCTAGGTGTGGTGGCACACAATGTAATCCCAGATACTTGGGAGGCTGAGATACAAGAATCACTTGAATCCAAGAGGTGGACGTTGCAGTGAACTGAGATTGCTTTCCACTTCACTCTAGCCTGGGCAATGGAGCAAGACTCTGAATGAAAAAAAGAAAAAGAAAGAAAGAAAGAAAGAAAAAAAGAAAGAAAGAAAGAAAGAAAGGAAAGAAAGAAAGAAAGAAAGAAAGAAAGAAAGAAAGAAAGAAAGAAAGAAAGAGAAAGGAAAGAAAGAAAGAAAGAAAGAAAGAAAGAAAGAAAGAAAGAAAGAAAGAAAGAAAGAAGAAAAAGAGCATTAATTAGTGATGAGAGAAAACTAAATCCACACTTAGACATTGTCTTTGTCCATTTTGTGCTGCTATAACAGAATACCACAGCCTGAGTAATTTATAATGAATATAAATTTATTGGCTCATGGTTCTGGAAGTTTGGAAGTCCAAGACTGAAAAGTCAGCACAGTAAAGGTGGAAGGGCAACAGAGAACCAGAGATCAAACTTGCAGCCTCAAGCCCTTTAGCAATCAGCATTAATCCATTCATGAGAGTGGTGCCTTCATGACCTAAACACCTCCCATTAGCCCCACCTCCCAATATGATTGCATTGGGGATTAAGTTTCCAACACATGCACTTTGAAGGACATAAAACGTAAAACATATTTTAGACACATAGGAGAGTTCAGAAATTCTAAAGAATAAAGAAGTAGCGACTGAGGTGTAGAATACAAGAGTGAGCATATAAAATGATAAAAATTAGTAGATAAATCACTCAACCGAAAAGACAAAAAGACTACTTTTCTAAAATTCTAAGCAGCAGAAACAAGATTATGGAGATAAGGAGCACTCAAGGCTGGGTGCAGTAGCTCACACCTGTAATCCCAGCACTTTGGCGAGGCCGAGGCTGGAGGATCACAAGGTCAAATGTTCAAGACCAGCCTCGCCAATATGGTAAAACCCCATCTCTACTAAAAATACAAAAAAAAAAAAAAAAAAAATTAGCCAGGTGTGGTGGCAGGTGCCTGTAGTCCCAGCTACTTGGGAGGCTGAGGCGGAAGAACTGCTTGAACCCAGGAGGCAGAGGTTGCAGTGAGCCGAGGTCATGTCACTGCACTCAAACCTAGGTGACAGAGCAAGACTTCATCTCAAAAAAAAAAAAAAAGAGAAGCACTCAACAAGTGGGCAATACTTGAGATATGACTACTGTATCACAACTGACACCTGGCCTAGAGAGTCTTAAGAGTAAAACTGGTTGTAAGACACATGTCATTTTCAGAAAGGGTATAGAAATATCCACTAACCTAAGACTTTATTAACAAATATAATAGAGAAATATGTATGTTAAAATCTAAGAGTGTGTCCTAAAACAAATGAAACTACAATTGAGGTCTTTTAAATCATTTTAAAGAACAAATGGAATATGGACTAATTTGATAATCTCTCTAAAATCTGCAAGATGGAAAACACACACACACACATACACACACACACAAACCCCAAAGTAGAATTTCCAAATATATCAATAAAACACAATTAAGTGTAATGAATCAAACATACTTATTGAAAGATATCGATGAGGCTGAGTTTTTAAAAATTCAGTTTAAAAAAATTCCACAAGCAAAGATAAAATATTTAAAACGCCAACTGAGTATTATGTTATGTTGATGATCGAATAGTCAGTCACACATTTGATTTTCAAAATGGGCACTTCTAACCCTGTAGTGCATGTGCATGTTTTTCACTGACTTTTGGCTTAGGCACTGACAATTTGGTTACTTTAAACTAGTTTCTTGTTCCCAGCTTATAACACTGCCTAAGCATTCCAGTAATTCTCTCACTTGCATAAAGAAAATGTGATTCAAATGTAATGCTTCTGCTAATTCTGAAATACATATGGATATTTTCTTTTTGAAAAAGAACATTTACATAATCTATTCTAAAGCCATAGTAATTAAGATAAATTTTAAAAATGAAACATTAGCCGGGTGCAGTGGCTCACGCCTATAATCCCAGCACTTTGGGAGGCCAAGGTGGGCGGATTGCCTGTGGTCTGGAGTTCGAGACCATCCTGTCCAACATGGCAAAACCCCGTCTTTACTGAAAAAAAAAAAAATACAAAAATTAGCCGGGCCTGGTGGTGTGCATTTGTAATCCCAGCTACTCAAGAGGTGGAGGCAAGGGAATGACTTGAACCTGGGAAGTGGAGGTTGCAGTGAGCTGAGATTGCACCATTGCACTCCAGGCTGGGTAACAGGAGTGAAACTCTGTCTCAAAAAAAAAAAAAAAAAAAAAAAAAAAAAAAAGAAGCATTAAGAAGTACAGTGGGGGTGGTGGGAATGGTTAATGTGTGCAAAAATAAAATAGAAGAATGTATAAGACATTTTTTGATAACACAATAGGATAACTATAGTCAATAATAACTGTATATTTTTAAATAACTTAAAGAGTAGAATTGGATTATTTGTAATTCAAAGGATAAATCCTTGAGGGGATAGATACCTCATTCTCCATGCTGTGCTTATTTCACATTTCATGCCCATATCAAAATGTTTCTTACACCCCATAAATATATAAACCTACTATGTACCCACAAAAATTAAAAAATAAAAAATATGTACAGAAACAGAATGAAGGAATAAAGAAAATGTGATATATATATATTCAGCCATAAAAAGAATAAAATCCTGCCATTTGCAGCAACATGGATGGAACTAGAGGACATTATGTTAAGTGAAATAAATAAGCCAGGCACAGAAAGACAATTATGGCATGTTCTCACTCACATGTGGGAGCTAAAACAAATTGATCTCATGGAGGTATTAGTTTGATGCAAATGTAATTGCAGTTTTTGCCATTACTTTTAATGTTATAATTGTTATAGTTGTTACTTTTAATGTTATCTTTAAGATATTTTTGCCTACTGCATGTTTTTGCCATTAAAAGTAATTACATTTACACCAACCTAAGAGTAAGTAGAATAGTGGTTACCAGATTGGTGGTACAATCAGGTGAGATGATAGTGCAGAAAAAGAAAGAACGCTTTATTAATAAATGGTACTGTGACAACTAAATATCCACATGGCAAAAGTAAAATGAAATACAGAGAAAAAAATAGATCTTGACCCCATAAGACACCATACACAAATATCAATTCCAGTTAGATTAAGATAAACATGTTTTGTACATGCAAAATGATAAAATTTGTAAGACAAAACCAAAGACAACTATTTAGTAACCTGCAGTAGGCATAAACAACTTAAAGATGGCATTAAAAATAACAGCTATAAAATAGTAATATGATAAATTAGACTATATTACATTCTTAAGAACATCTGTTTATTAAAAAACATTAAAAACTGAAAATGAGATTTAGGATGAAAAATTACAAAAATTACAATACTTGCATCTGACAGAAGATATATATCAAGAAAATATGTAAAAGATTTATGCACATCAAGAAGAAATTATAAACCAGTAGAAAATGTGGAGTCCTGGTAAGTCCTGGTAAGTCAGCAACAATGGAAAAGGGCTCCAAGGGCTCCAAAGGGGGAGAATCATTGTTCTGAGACATGGCTAATCACAGACAAGTCCTTAGCACAACATCATCTTCCCAATTATCTCATTCCACACATAGCCCCCTCCACTACGACCCTATAAAACTTCCCTGCAGCCCCTGCATCTTTGTAGACAGCACCTTCTCTGCCATGCTGCCCATTGCACCCTTGCAACATATCTTAGTACTTTCTTTAATAAATATGCCTTTCTTTCCCCACAAATATCTTGGTAAATTCCTTTACCACCCAACACACTGGCCCCAGTTAGTGGCACCCACAATAGAAAAATGAACAAAAGTCTAAAAATTTATTCAAAACACTGAGTCACAAATGATCAGTAGCACAAGAAAGAATGCTCAACCTCATCAGTCATTAGGTAGCTTCCAAAATCAAATACCAATGCAATATCACTGCATACCTACTGAAGTACAGAATAAAATTGAAGACAGAAAATACAAAGTGTTGGCAGAGACACAGAACAACCAGAACTTTCAATAAATTATATCAATTTAACCATTTTGGAATACTTTTTGCACAAATCTACTAAAATTAAACATACATATGCATATCCCATGACTCAGCAATTCCACTTGTCATGTATACAATCCCCCAAAAATGCATAGACATATTCATCCAAAAATGTAACAACAATATTCATAGTAGCATTATCCATAATAACCCAAAACTGGAAACCTGATCAACTGTCCACCAAAGGGAGAATGCATAAATAAATTGTGGTATATTCTTACAAGGCAATACTACATAACAATGCAACAATATTAGTGAATATCATAAACATAATGATGAGCCAAAGAAGACAGACACAAAAGACAGTGTAGTTCAATAACAGGAAGAGTGCGTATGTGTGGCTATCACTCAAGATAGAGGTTACCCCAGGTGACGGTGGAGCTATCACTGGAAGAAGCATGAGAGGACTGTTCATATTCCGTTTCTTTATTTGTAAGCAGGCCACATAATGTGCTTGCATCCAGAAAATTCTTTGAGCTATAGATATATCTGTGCACTTTTTTGCCTGTGTGTTATTCTTCAAAATTATTCTTTAAAAGTGACACTGATTCACACACTGTGCACTGAGGTCCAAATGACTGATGTTGTGGAGCTGATAAATCATCTCTCACTCAGAAAATGAAGTGCTTGAATGTTTAGCAAAATAAGAGTCTTCACTGGATAGGCTTTTGTTTGGGGGTTCTGCTGTTTAAGAACACCAAAGGGCAAGCAAATGCTGATACTTCAAAATTTTGCCTTTGTAAACGTGACTAATGTGACATGAGAAGAACAGAGAAATTGGATTTAATTATGCATTTTTAATATAATATTTATTATATATCACATGATATATTTAGAGAATGTAATTCCTTTATGTTGCTTTTATTGCCACTAGTTACAATAGGAAATTATGCCAATGTCCTTCTGCACCACAAACAGCTAAATGCAAAATCAACAATAAAAGATATAGGTTCTAAAATATGTATTTGGAAAAGTAAAAGTAAACTCCTAAATATCGAAACTTCTGAGTTGCCAAAAAAAAAACTTCTGAAGTTTATTAGAAGTAAGTGTAAACCAAAAATAAAATTCTGTAGACTCAGAACATGTAAGACAGGTCCCAGTTAATTCAGAAAGTTTATTTTGCCAAGGTTAAGGATGCGCACCTGTGACACAGCCTCAGGAAGTCCTGACAACATATACCCAAGGTGGTTGAGGTGCAGCTTGGTTTTATACATTTTAGGGAGTCATGAGACGTCAATCAAGCACATTTAAGAAATATATTGGTTTGGTCAACTTAAAGCAGGGAGGAGGTGGGGGCAGGGAGGAGGGTAGGTTCCAGGCTATAGGCAAATTTAAACATTTTCTGGCTGACAGTTGACAATTGGTTGAGTTTGTCTTAAGACCTGGGATTAATAGAAAGAAATGTTTGGGTTGCAATAAGAGGTTGTGGAGACCAAAATTTTCTCATGCAGATGAAGATTTTAGCTATAAGGCTTCAGAGAGAACAGGCTGTAAAATGTTTCTTATCACACTTAAAGTCTGTGTTGTTGTTAATGCCAGAGAGGTATAATGAGGCAAGTCTGACCCCCACTTCCCTTCATGGCCTAAACCAGTCTTTCAAGTTTAATTTTAAGAATGCTGACTAAAAAGGAAGGCCATTTAGTTGGTTAGGAGGGGCCTTAGAATTTTATTTTTGGTTTACAATTCTAAGGCCCACTCCACCTCCCCAACCATCTAAATGGACCCTTCTGGGCCAAGGACATTCTAAAGTTAGCCTGAAAAACTAGTTTCAGTTCATAACGGAAAAGGGGAGCCAAACGTGCTATAATGGAGGGTATAATGCCAGACATTATACCCTCCTCCCTTTTGGAATTACTGATAGGGCAGACTCTTTAAGTCTGACAAGCAACATTTATAATCTGTTCTCTCTGAAGGTTGCTACCTGGAGGCTTCATCTGTGTGATAAAATCTTGGTCTCTATAACCCCTTATCACAACATAGACTTTCCTTCCTATTGATAATAACCCTTTCAATCAATTGCCAATCAGAATATCTTTGCATCTACCTAGTACTTAGAAGCCTCCACTTCCGGCTGTGGCTTTCTGGACCAAACCAGTGTACACCTCACATGTACTGATTGATGTCTCCTGTCTCCCTAAAATGTATAAAACCAAGCTGTACCTCACCATTTTGGGCACATGTTCTTGGGATCTCCTCAGGGCTGTATCATGGGCCACTGGTCACTCATATTTGGTTCAGAATAAATCTCTTCAAATATTTTATGGAACTTGACGCTTTTTGTCAATAGAAGAAAATGTATTCCTTAAAGAACATTTATTAGTTTTTTTTTTTTTTAAAAAAAGCAAGATTGAAAGTAAACAAGTTCAGCATTCAACTCAAGAAAGTAAAGGTAATGAAACAATAAAAATTAAAATAATGGGAAATGTTACCAGAAAGAGAGTTCTTTTACCAGAAAGAGAGTTACCAAAACAGGGTTCTTGGATCTTGCTCAAGAAAGAATTCAAGGTAAGTCCATAGAGTAAAGTGAAAGCAAATGTATTGAGAAAGTAAAGAAATAAAAGAATGGTTACTCCACAGGCAGAGCAGCAGCATCGGCCACTGGTTGCCCATTTTTATGGTTATTTCTTGATTATACACTTAACAAGGGTTATTATTCATGAGTTTTCCTGGAAAGAGCTGGGCAATCCTAGGAGCTAAGGGCTCCTTCCCTTTTTACACCATAGAGGGTAGCTTCCTGACATTGCCATGGCATTTGTAAACTGTCATGCTGCTCCGGAGAGTGTCTTCTAGCATGCTAATGCATTACAATTAGCATACAATGAGCCACGAGGACAACCAGAGGTCACTCTCACCATCTTGATTTTGGTAGTTTTGGCCAGCTTCTTTACCGCAAACTGTTTTACCAGCAAGGTCTTTATGACCTGTATCTTGTGCGGACCTCCTAACACATCTGTAACTTTGAATGCCTAATTTACTGGAGTCGTTCTGGTTCAAATGCTTCTGACAGAAACAAGTAAACAACTAATATTAATGAAAAAGAAAACAAAGAAGCAAAAAGGATTATTAAACAAAACCAAAAAAAAGAGATCACAAATTAAAATATAGTAAAAAAGTGGGGACACAATTAGGGCTACAGTACAGAATTGTTTAAATCATTGTAAATTAAACCAACTTTCATGTTATTTTTTGTAGATTTTCCAATTTGTAGATTTCATAGCTTTTCCAAATATGCAAATTTTAAAATGTAGCAGAAGTGAAATACTTTCTGGAAACCTTGTAAACTATCAATATTGACATCAATACAAGCAAAAGTCCTACACAAAACTAGGTATTAGATAATTTTAATTGATAGGCAGTTTTCATACCAAAAATAAACAATACTCAGATGAATTCATACAGTCACATTTTACTAATCATCAGAGAACAAATAATCTTTTTCTTGTTCAAAATGTAAAAAGGCAGTGCAAAAAATTTTTTAGAAGCCCAGTCTCACTTCTAAATGGGAATGCAAAATAGTAATTTCAAATGTATAGTGTACCAATAACATCAACAATAACAATAAATGATAGCCCAAGAATGCAGGTAGTTCAGTGGCAGAAAATCTGTTAAAATTAACCGCCATTTTACAATACTAACAAAAAAAGTATCATTTATCTTATTAGATGAAGAAGAAGTATTTGATACAATTTAACCCTCAAGTATAAAGAAAACTTTAGGAAAGGTAGAAATATGAAGAAATTTCCTCAAGCACATAAAGAATCTTTATTAAAAATATGCAGTAAACATCACTTTTTATCATTATTAAATACTTAAGGAGCATTAAATTTATACTAGGCACCGTTCTAAATATTATACACACATACACAAATATATATGCATACGTACAAACATATATTAATATATGTATGTGTGTGTGTGTATATATATACACACACACATATATATTTAATCCTCACAACATTTTTCCGATGTAAGTATTACTATTGTTGTTGCTTTTATTTTCATTTCACTAATGGTAGAACATAAACACAGAGGGGTTAAGTTATCTGGCCCAAATCACACAACTTTTAAGTGACAGAGCCTAAATCCAAACCTACTTGATCTTGCATTTTTAACCAGTATGTTATGTGGCCTCTCTAATGATGGAACATTAGAAACATTCCCTTTAAAATCTGGAAAAAGCCAAAAATGCCAGCTATCACTCCTACCATTCAAAATTATACATAAGCCCTAGCCAATGCAATAAGAAAAATAAACACAATATTTTTTAAACAGATAAAAAGAGATACAATGACATTCACTTGCAAACAATATGATTAGGAAATCTAAAAAAAACAGATAAAATATTACAAAAGATAACAGAATTCAGCAAGTTATTAGATTAACACAAATTTATTTGCATTCTAGAAATCAGCCATACCAATTATAAAATGTAATGGGAATTGAAGATACTTTTGCAATAGCAAGAAAAACTTCAGGATCCTATGAATACTTCCAGCAAAAATGTAAATAAACTTTTAGAAGAAAATTTTAAGAATCCCTTTAAAGACATAAAAGAAAGCCTGAATAAATATTTATGGAACAGAAGACTTATTATTAAAGAGGTTCCTGTTCTGCCACCAGAATAATCTACATATTTGTTACGATTTTAGTTAATTATCAATAAGGTTTTCATTAAACTCTTCATAAGGAAGAATAAAGAAATAAAGCTTTGAAGGAAGGGAATAAAGCATACAAGACCATACACAAGCCTTATTCTAACACTGTATGTAACACAACATGTTAGTTATACAAAAAAGAGACAGATCAATATAATACAATCAAGCACCTTGAAACAAATCCATGGAAAGTTGGCATTATCAGAGATGTCGCTATAAATAAATAGAGAAATGATAGACTATCCAATAATTGGTACAAGGGCAATTGGGTTTCCATATGGAAACAAAACAAAATTAGAAGACCGCCTTAGATCAAAATAAATTCCAGATACATTGAGGATCACAATATGAAAAGTAAAACTTTAAAACTTATAAAATGATAAGTAGATGAAATAAACGATAAACAAATGAAAAATAACTTTTTGACTTCAGAAGCAAGGATTTATTGAGTCAGACATCAAAGCTCAAACCATAAAAACATTAAAAGTTTTACAAATTTGACTACAGTAAAACTAAGAATCTTGTAAATGATAAATATATCACCAAAAAGATGTAAACAATAAACCACAGACTTGAAGAAGTTATTTGCAAGTTTTGTGTCAAAATCAGTATGCGTACTATGCAGGGATAAAAATTTATACAAATCAACAAATTAAATATTAAAAATTCAAGACAAAAAAATCACAATGGCACAAACAGGCAAGTCATGAGAGAGAATCCCAGTAGTCAATACGCATACAAAAGATAATTATTCTCACTAATAAATTTAAATTAAAATCTAATAAATATATGTGAATTAATTTTCCTCACTAACAAACACAAATTTAGGAAATGAAACCCTTTGTCAAACCCATAAGGTTGTCAAATATCTGACAATACCAATTATTGGTAAGAATGTCGGGCAATGGAAACTCATACAACGCTGTTGAGAAAGTAAATTTGATATTATTTAGTAAATATAAATATGACAATATTATGTGTCTGGAAATTCTATATCTAGCTATGTACTCCACAGGTACTTATGCAAATATGCACAAAGAAATGTGTACAAAGATGCTTATTGCAGTGTTGTTTATAACAACCAATAATTGAAACCAACCTAAATGTATACCAGTAGAAGAGTGGATTAATTAAATTGTGGAATATTCACACAAAAGTACTCCATAGAGCAGTGAAAAATAAACAAACTTTATCTACATATATCAACAGAGCTAATTCGTAAAACATGATGTTGAGTTTTTTAAAAAGAAACTTACATAATGGTTTGTGTAATGTGACAAACTTTAAACCACGTTTAAATGTGTTTAAAACAATACTATATATTGCCTTTATTGATGCATCTATATGTAATTTAAAAGTTGCTAATGGTAGGCAATGCAGTTATTTGTTATATTATTAGGTACTTTTCCATATGTTTGTATTCTTTTATAACATAAAAGTCTTTCTTTTTAAATGAAGTGAATTAGAGGAGGCGAGGCTCTAGGCAGGGAGAACAACTAGGTCATCCAATATTTTAGGTGACACACATTGGTGGTTTGGAACATGACAGATGGATGCTGGGTGGCAAGAGCGTAGAAGAGGATGCCACATCTTAGAGACCAGTACAAACCAAGATCAAAGACAGAAAATTCCATCCCCAAACTTTGGGTCTGAGATCACACCTGTAGCAGTCATTATTGTATAAGGTAAGTTGGAAATACTTCTGTTCCTTCCTCCACAAACGGAAGGGAAGTAAAAGCTCAAGGAACACTTCTAATCAATTTTAAAACATATCCTGGGTTCTGACTATAGTGAGAGTTTTGTATGAATTTATTCAAAGAGGAAATTTGCTCTCTATCTAAAAGCAGGCAGACAGTAACTTCCAGGTGGATAAAATCAATGTTGTGCTTTTGAGAGGACACAATAATTACAAAGGATCTATAGACCAGGGGTGCTGAGCAGCTTATTTGGAAGGACTCATGTAGATATATAAGGTATTCAATTCAGAAAGGCAGAATCTTAGACTCCCAAAGTCTTGGGTGTCCAAGAGGCCATTTGATCTGCTGCTCAGACTTCAAGCAGATCAATGACTAAACCATTCATTTCAGACATTACTTGTTTCCTTTAATGGTCCCACAAAAGCAGTCCAGCATGAAATGGATGTGTGTTCAAATTCTGGTTTTATGTTTGTGTGCTATATATCTCCCAGAAACTTTCTTAAACTTGTTAAACCTCAGTTTCTTCCCCTCTAGAAGAAGAAAACAGTAGTACATTCTTTACAGTTTGTTATGAGGTGTAAATTAAATTCAATGTAAAGCCATCTAACACATTGCAATTGCTCAATTGCTCAATATGGTTAGTGGCCATAATTATCATTGCCTGTGTTCCAGGTAGAAAAAAAAAAAAAAAAAAGAAAGGACCTAAGTGCAAAACAGATCTGATCTATCTTCTCTCATCTTTAGCAGCTCTCTGTCCAATACATTCTCACTGCCCTAAGCACTGAAGTTTGGCTTGCTCTGGAAGAGCCAAGAACTGAGCTAAGTCCACTGCTATCTGATTCTGCTAGTGAGGTCACTCCAGGCAGTTGGGGACACAGGGCTCACCTCTGCTGACCCTTTCCTGATATTTCACATAGCAGAGGGCCATCCACAATTCTTTTTTGTAGGACCAGTGCCATAAATCTTGGACATATCTTTTAACACCATATGTCTAAGTCCTTAATAGATTCTTTGAAGTTTATAGCAGTTTTCTGGGTTCATCCTTTTAGTTTTTTAAATTTAATGTTTGAGATGCATTTGGGTGGCCAACCGTAAACTTCCTCTTTGCATTAATTATTTGCAGATGTTGAAGCTGTGAGTTGGGAGATGGAGGGTGCTGGAAAAATCCATGCCCTTTGTTCTTCATGAGGACACACTTTAATGCACATATTTACAACTGTGTGAGCTCAATAAAAAAGCTTAACTTTGCCTGAAATATCAAATTATGTTTTCTCACATCTTAGAAAGAAAACGGAATTAAATCTGAAGCAGGCTAGAAATGTTAAGGTTCACACAAGACAAGGATAACATCTAAAGGGAGCAAACATTTTCCATATGCCAGGCACTCTGCTAGAAACATTACATGTGTTGTTTTATTAATCCTTATCCCCGTTTACCATGAAGTTGCTCTTATTGTTATCCTTATTTTAAAGTTGAAAAATCCTGAAGATCAGAGAGTTGAATTGAGTTGCCTAAGGTCACACAGCTGGTGACCTATTATAAAGGCTCTGATTTTAAAACTGAAGTCTCTTTCTCTATGGGAGATTGAGGAAGAATGAATAGCAGGGCATGAGACAGGTACTTTCATTGGACTGAACAGCTGTCAGTGCTGGTCTAACTAGCAGTCATCAAAACCCTAGGGGGAGAACATCATCTTTATCATTATCCCCATTGGATAGATGAAGAATATAAGACACAGGGGCTAAGTGGCTTGCCCAAGATAACCCAGTCAATAAAGGCAGAGCTGGAATTTTAATGCAGATTCTACATTCTTAACCACTCTGCCATATTGCTGGTTTACAGGGAGTGAAGCACATGGCAAAGTTATCTCCAAATGAATGTTATCTAAAGTCTTTCTGATATTGTTCATGCCATTAGAATGGTACCCTTTGGCTACGCAGTGCTCCTTTAAATTGTAAGCACAAAGAAATCCCAAGACTTTTAGTCCAAATGAGACCAGAGACTGAGACACTGGAGCAGCTTGCTCAAGAGCAAAGGGCTAATCAGAGGCAAAGACAATATTTGTCTCCAGATCTCCTGGCCCCCAGTCTGGGGCTTTCTCCAGTGTCCCCCTCACTCTTCTGTCAACTCAGTCAGATGTCGGAGGCTCTGTAGTCATTGGGAAAAGGATAAAGACAGAATTGCTGCTCTTGGCAGAAACACTGTAATGGAAACCATTTCACAGGCTGTAGCAGAAAGAGCCTTCCCTCCTCATCACATGTTAGCTTCGGGAAGAGTTTATGAGTCATTCAGGACATTTGGGTGTGTTCATTCCACAAAACCAGGATATCCTGGGCAGAGTCTCAGAAGAAAGACAGAAGGAGTCAGGGATCTCTTCTACTCCAGAGAGAGGTAAAGTGGCTGTCTATTAAGAAATACTGAAAGGCCTCTCAACTGTTCTTCTGTAGCCACCAGGGGAGCAGGGACTTGAAATTTCTGAGTATTTCTCATCCAATCATTTCAATCATGACAATATAGTAGTTCTGGAGATGAAATATTTGAAGTTGTAAAGAAAGATTGAGTTTTTAAGCCAGATCAATTTGCATGCAACCCTGTTTCCTCATTCATAGAATGCACATAAATACCTACCTTGCAGAATCAAAGTGGGAGTTGATTGAAATAAAGCCTGCAAAATTTCTAGCAGACAAAAGGTACTCAATGGGTGCAAAGTGAAGGTTGAATTGATCTCCGCTTGATAAGGTGAAACCAAAGCCAATGACAACTATTTGGAGAATATAGCAGGCTGAATAATGCTCTCTGGGGAGATGTTACCCTATACGTAAAAAAAAAAAAAAAAAAAAAAATCTTTGCAGATGTGATTAAGTTAAGGATATTGAGATAAATGACTTTTATGAAATGGAGTCAAGAGGATCAGAGTTAGGAGAAAGGCTGAAAAATACTGTACTGTTGGCTTTGATAATGAGGAAAAGGCCATGAGCCAAGGATAGCAGGCTGTCACAGAATCTAGAAAATGTAAAAAAAAAAAAAAAAAACCTCTCCTCTAGAGCCTCCAAAAGGAAGATAGCTTGCTGACACATTAACTTGAGCCCTGTGAGGCTGACTTAGGTCTTCTGACTGCCAGAATTGTAAGATAATAAATGTGTGTGTGTGTGTGTGTGTGTGTGTGTGTGTGTGCTTGAAGTCACTAAGTTTGTGCTAATTTATTAAATTAGCAATAGGAAACTAATACAGAGTGATATATCACAAGCAAAACATTCGCCCCAATATAAAGAACATCCCTATAAGTAGGTGCAACCCAATAGCTCAGAGACCAGCAGCCTGTGAATATAGATGAGGTCACAAGTTCATCAGTGTGTAAATAATGGTAGTTCTTAACAACCCCCACCAACACCACCATCAATTTCCAATAACCCTGTCTTTATTTTTTAATTTTTCCCTGTCCCTTCAAACATTCTCAGGAACAAGTTCACTCAGTCTTTCTTTGAAATCCTATGAGCAGACAATTTTAGGAGGAATCTTTGCAAAGCCACAGACACTGTAATCTTGGTAAGAGCCCAGGTCTGTCTCTGACACTCCTCCAGCTACCATCCTGCTCCACACATCTTTGTTCAATGCTGTCACTCAGTCTAGAACTATCAGAAAGAAAAATCTTTTGAGTAAATTGTCATATTTGTTGCCAATCTCCAAAGAGCCCTGCTGCTTCCCAGAATGTTATAGTTTTTTCATAAACATGATTCCTCAAGCTTTGTATAGCACCCTCACACTCTCTCATCAGGCCAGGCTGAGTAGAAATTAATCATGGTATTCCCTCTCAATTTTACCTCTTCTTTCTCTACCCTCTCTCCCACATGTCAGTATGTTTCCCTCTTCCTCCAGTTGAAAGCTAAAGCACCGTCTTTGTATAACAACTTATGCAATTGGACACTTGATAGGGAAGAGTACCATTAACTCCACTTGCCAGACACATATGAACCCCAGCTCTAGCTTGTGCCAGACACCTTCCTACCTGACATACCTACCAAGTTGTACACAATCCTGGATTTGCAGAGTCTATTCCTGGATCCCTCAGGGTGGGAGTGGGGGGCGGGCAATGTAGAAAGCATGCTCTCTAGAGGCAGCTCATGCCCAACAGGAAAAGAAGAGACAGATACTCACTAAGGATGTTTGCTAAAGATATCCCCATGTTCATTTCTCATTGTTCTCTAGTATCTGATTATAAAGGGGACCAGGTTGGCCCAGGATGAACGTAGTGTCTTTTCTATATGATGATCTTAGAGCAGGAAGCAGCATGTTAGAGACTGTTTTCAAAGTATCACTCTTTCTTTGACAGCTGGAGATGTCCTTTAAGTGAGACAATCCTGGCAGCAGCAACACTGAAGTGTTTCTTCCTGCCCATGAGAATAAACACATCAGTAACAGGACCTGACCTGATATCTGCAAACTCTATTATTGAGACATGAGAGGGGGATCAAAAAATTGAACTCTCTTTCTCGTCCAAGCTTGAAACCAATTGAAAATTAAGACAGAGGAGTAAAGGCAATGCGGGGAGTCAAAACCACCGTTGTTACTTAGAGATCTCAAGAGAATCTCAAGAGGATATGGCTCTACCGGTGAATAAATGGAGCTCCGGGATTAGACAGACCTACCTACCAAGTTGTAGACAACCCTATATCCAGAGTCTCTCTCTCAATCCCTGAGAGGGCAAGGTAGAAAGCATGCCCTCTAGAGGCAGCTTATGCTCAATAGCAAGAGAAGAGACAGATGCAACGCCCTGCACACCCAGCTCCTGGAATCACCAAGCGGATGGTCCCCTCCATCCTCCCTGGTCAGAACGAGAGTGGATATGCAGAGAGACAAAGAGCATTATGTGAGTGGAATTCCACATGAAGCTCTGCCCCCACTGTAGAAGATTGTATCCTTGTCAAAATACTCACTGCCCCTTTCTCCTGGGCTCATCCCTTTGAGATTGTTATCCTTCCTGTGGCCATGAGACTTACTTTGGTCAACAAGATGTCAGTTGAAATGACATGAGCCATTTCTTCACAGATGCTCCGAGAGCCATCGTGTGTCTCTGCCATCTTTCCTTTCCTTCTGCCACTGAATGGCATGCCCCAGATTGGGGATTCTCCATCAGGCTTGGTCCTAGGATGAAGAGGGAATACAGGCACAGTGGCTCACACCTATAATCCCAACACTTTGGGAGGCCAAGGCGAGAGGATCACTTGAGCCCAGGAGTTCTAGACCAGCCTAAGCAACATAGTGAGAGACCCTGTCTCCACAAAACAATATTAAAACGTAGCCAGGGATAGTGGTGCAGGCCTGTGGTACCAACTACTTGGGAGGCTGAGGTGGATTGTTTGAGTGTGGGAGCTCTAAGCTGCAGTGAGCTTGATCATGCTCCAGGCTAGACAAAAGAACAAACCCTGTCTCAAAAAAAAAAAAAAAAAAAAAAAAAAAAAAAAAAAAAAAAAAAAAAAAAAGGCAGTGGAGTAGCATTGTGGTCAACTCACAGTAGACATGAATTTGAATGAGAAATATATTTTTGCTGTTTTGTGCCAGTAAGAGGTTGTTATTACAGCCCACCTTGTCTCACACTTACGTATATAGGGAATCTCCTCCCCAGCAACTTCCCTTCCTCTCTAGTCTCTATCCTTCAATCAATCCATCCATTCACTGTTGATGCCAGTCCCTGTTAGAGTTGCAATAATGAATAAGATATGCCTAGTGGGGGATCCAGTCATGTTAAGAAATAACTCAAATGGAAAGTAGTCAGTGCTCTGTTAGAAGAATATACAAAGTTCCTGGAGAACCCAGAGGAGGAGGATGATTCAGAACAGCTGAGGGGATCGGGAAAGTCCCCAGGCAATCTCTGCAGGAGCCCTTCATTCCAGGGGGTTCCTACAAAGCGTGACTGACACTCTAGCCATATTTTGTTATTGTCCTTATTCCCTGGAACACAGACCCAGCAGAAAAGGCAACCAAGATGTTGGGGGAATTGCCCCACACATACAGGATGTATGTCAAATTCTAAGAAATGCCATAGGGATTCCAAGGAATAAGGGAGACTTTTCATCCTGAGCTGGCACAGAAGGTCTTTGAGGAGGAGACAGGATTTCAGCCAATCAGTAAAAGGTAGATTGGATTATTTCAAGGGTGTGGGTAAATGTTGGGGCAGGCCATTTTATTTTATTTATTTATTTATTTTTGAGATGGAGTCTCCCTCTGTTGCCCGGGCCGGAGTGCAGTAGCATGATCTCAGCTCACGGCAACCTCCACCTCCCAGGTTCAAGTGATTCTCCTGCCTCAGACTCCTGAGTAGCTGGGACTACAGGTGCGAGCCACCACACCGAGCTAATTTTTGTATTTTTAGTAGAGATGGGGTTTCATCATATTGGCCAGTCTGGTCTCGAACTCCTGAACTCAGGTAATCCACCTGCCTCAGCCTCCCAAAGTGACTGGATTACAGACATAAGCCACCATGCCCATAGTGGCAGGCCATCTTAGTAGAAGGAAGAGAATGTGCAAAGAACCAAAGGCAGGAGAATAAGCTGTCTTCCAGAGACGGTGTAGAGCAGGAATGCAGGAGCAGCGTGTGAGTGGAGTGGAGGAAAATGAGACCCAAAGGGTGACCTAAGAACCAGATCCTAAATGCAAGACTAAGGGCAGTGCCTTGTAGGTGAGAAGAGCCATTGAAGTCTCTGAAAACTGAAATGACATGATAGAAAAGACATTTCGGGATAACAGGAAGATGACCCTGGTATGATGGAGAGTGGAATTGGAGGGCAAACCGGAGAGGGGGCTACTAAAGAGGTTACTAATGAGGAGGATGTTTAATGTTCCAGGTGAGGTAGGAGGGATCCTAACCAAGGAAGAGCCCAAAGGAGAAGAGGAAACAAAAGTAAGAGAGTCATAGAGAAGGGATCCACAGTTAATGGTATAGGGGTTCTGAAAGCAGCTTGGGTAGTCATGGAAGAGGACTCTGAGGAGGTGTTAGAGTAGGGCCCTGAATAATGAACAAAATTTAGATAAACAGAAGGAAGTAGGGAGGGCAACATAAGGAAGTAGAGTTTTTCAAGGTGAGAAGTCTAACTTGATTAGGTACAAGTTTTCTGGAGAGGTACTACTGAAGATAAGGGCAGCAAGTTGAAAATGACATGTATATGTACTATGCCCTCCTTCTTTTAGTCCTCTTAAGAATGCTATGAGTTCTTCTCTATTAACCCATTTTACAGATGAGGAAATGGAGACTTAAAAAAGATTGTATGGAAACTACCTACATAATTTGTGCGGCCTGGTCCAAAAAGAGCCTTCTTGTTAAAAAATTATTAAGACTTTCAAGGCAGTGACAGCAGAGTAGTAAGCCAAGCCACAAGGCCCTTCTGAGCACCAGGCCCTATACAACTGCCTAAGTCACAAGCCCATAAAGCCAGCCCTGGTTCTATGACTTGCCCAGCTCCATACAGGAAAAAAAAGGAAAAAAAAAAAAAAAAAAAAAGAGTGAGAGCTGGAAGTCAAATTGCTCTTGCAGCAGATGAGGAGAAAGTAGGGTTGATGTGAAGGCTCCTGCAGCCTGGATCTCTGTATCATATGGAGTCAAGCCTCCAGTGTAGCATTAGAGATAAACTTTTGTTGTTTTAAGCCACTGAAATGTTGGGAGTGTGTATTACTAAGCATCACCTCTCTCATGCTTCCTCATACAATAAAGCACAGAAAAATCTCCTACAGCTGGGGAGGTAGGTCATGAGCCTCAATAGCCAACACCTGTGTTCTTTCCTCAACATCTATGTTTTCCAATTGCAGGTCACAACTTGTTACAGGGTGATGAAAACAATCTATTGGGTCACAGGCACATTTTTACACATGAAATAATTTAATAAGTAAAATATAGAAACTGTGTGTGTGTCACTTATTGCAGTGGTATTTTTTATGAAACTTTTTTCACTATGTGTGTGTGTTGAGAGTCACAATAAAAATTGTACCTCTGACTATGGGTTATTGTCAAAAAATGTTAAAGGCCACTGCTCAACATCATGCTTTTCACACAGGAAAGGAAACAAAATCTACACACATCACCCTGATGGCTTGGATACTCATAATTCCTTTCAAAATCAGCTAAATGGGAGGAAACTTGGGTCCTTATTGCCGATGTAGTTAATGCTTTGGACTTTACAGTTTGCCAGATAGAAAGCATTCCAGATCTTAGCCAATATGAAACTCAGTCTTTGTAATATGCTCCTTCAACTCCATTAATCCTCTACCTCCTCTGCTCCAACTCTTATTCTGCCATAAAAGAATCATGAAGTCATCATTTCAGATACAGAGAACAAACCCTCATTGTCTTTTCAAACAACATGACAAATTCCGGGCACAGATGTGCCCACTGGAGCAACTACAAAAAAGCAGGCAAGAAGCCACTTTGTCACCAGCACTGGGCCTAGTGCCAGGCCTCTTCCTTTCTTTGAATCCATGATGGGCTAAGCCCCTCAGAAGTGAGTCATCAAGGAGTGCCAGTATCTGCCCATGGAGGGAGACCCATTTACTTTGAAAAACTCTGCAGGAAATACTTGTGCTTTGCTCTGCCAGAAGCTGTCAAATTTGCTCCTCTCACCACAGCAACTATGGGTCTGAACCCCAACCCCCGAACCCAACTTATGACAAAAAGAGCATATGAAAGAACTGAAAATAGCCTTTTTTTCAGTTGCTTGGTGAAAATTCCCAGATGTCAGCTGCAGCGACTGTGCGGCACTCATATTTCGGTTTTGAGTGTGGATATTTTCTCTGAATGTCTCCTGCAAATTGAAGCAAGAAGAACACTATTAATCATTTTAGCCAAGGTTGTATTTTTGCTCCAACTTTCTCCTATATGTCCTGATTTTTGGGATGTGGAGGTTTGAGGGGCATTGTCCATGATTATTCTCTGTGCAGTAATTGCCTTCCCCTGAAACAAGATGGTTGCATCAAGCTCGTTGAGTTTTAAACTCTAGAGTGCCTATTTTCTATTGTTTTTCCTATTTCTATTGTATTTCCAGACCACCCTAATCTCTGGCAAGGGTGTCTCTTCCATAACCTCCTTCAAGTTCCCAGACTTGTTTTCACCCACTTTTCTTGCTATCATTTCCAATATCCAGAGCAATAGTCTTAAATGCAAATCTGACAGCCACTTTCCCTCTTGAAATCCTTCAGTAGTTTTAATGTCTCTCTCCAGACCACATCTCACCAAGGTTAGCAAGGCTCTGCAGGCAAGGGGACTGGGCTCCTGCTACTCTCAGGGCTCATCCCAGACTATTCTCCCCCTTGCCCTCTGAAATTCACACTAACACATTGTCCTTAAAGTTTCTGGAATACATCAGTCTTGTACTTGACTTCGGACCTTTGCATCTGCTGTTCTTGCTGAACGCAATTCTTCCCAATGCTCCATATTTTTAAAACCTAGCTACCTTTCAATCTCAGCTATAGCATCACTTTAACAAAAGTTATCTTGTAGCTCTCAGAATAAACCAAATCCTTCCAAATTCTCTCCCATCATCTTATTCTTTTCCATTACTGACTCTATTAGTCTGTTCTCATACTGCTAGGAAGAAATACCGGAAACTGGGTAATTTATAAAGAAAAGAGGTGGCCGGGCATGATGGCTCATGCCTGTAATCCCAGCACTTTGGGAGGCCGAGGTGGGCAGATCACGAGGTCAGGAGATCGAGACCATCCTGGCTAACGCGGTGAAACCCCATCTCTACTAAAAATACAAAAAATTAGCTGGACATGGTGGTGGGGGCCTGTAGTCCCAGCTACTCAGGAGGCTGAGGCAGGAAAATGGTGTGAACCCAGGAGGCAGAGCTTGCAGTAAGCCGAGATTGTGACACTGCACTCCAGCCTGGGCGACAGAGCAAGACTCCATCTCAAAAAAAAAAAAAAAAAAAAAAAAAAAAAAAAAAAGAAAGAAAGAAAAGAAAAGAAGTTTAATTGACTCACGATTCCACGTGGCTGAGGAGGTCTCAGGAAACTTACAGTCATGGTGGAAGGCACTGCTTCACAGGCCAGCAGGAAACAAAATGAGTGCAAGCAGGGGAAATGCCAGATGCTTATGAAACCATCAGATCTTGTGACACTCATTCATTATCAAAAGAACAGCATGAGGTAAACTGCCCCCATGATCCAATTGCTTCCAGCTGGCCCTGCCCTTGACATGTGGGGATTATTACAATTCAAGATGGGATTTGGGTGGGGACACAGAGCCAAACAATATCACTGACCATATCATAACATATAGAAGAGTATAATTTTAACATCTTTCTCCATCACTAGGCTTAGCTTCACGGAAACAAGGACATTTTGTCTTCATTATGTATATTCATGTCTTAGCATGGTGCCTGGTGCATAGTAGCTAGGAAATAAGTTTTTGTTGAATAAATGCTAAAGCCCTTTTAAATGACTTCTCTGAGATCTAAATGCTTGCAAAATATTTCTTTGACTGGGAAACTGCTATTTTCCTAAGGACAAATAAATGAATCTACTTCCCTTTTCTTCTTTGGATTCTGGTAACCAGAGCCACATATGTATCTCAGATATATTAATCATATTAGATACACAGTGTTTGAATATTTGTATTTTCCCTTTCCTTGGTCTTGAACTTTTACTTTTAGTGCACTTTCTCAGGGGGAGTTTTTGCAATCTTGTTCCATGGTAAATAATATTATATGATACCACTATTGAATAGCATTACAATTTTTCATAATAAAATTCAAGAGGGCAAGTCACATTTAATTCTTTGAGGAAGGAGGTGAGAGCAAATATTTATCTCCAAGATGTCTGAAGACTTCACATATTTCAGATGTGAAAAGGGAATTGGGCAGCTATCCGAAGACCTGGCTGCCTGTATTGATGCTACAGAACTTGGGCAAACCAAGTCTCAAGTCTCAGACTCTTCATTTATGAATGAGAGGAACTCGGTTGTGCTTAACACACAAGGCTGTTGAAATATTGTATGACTGCTTTTAGGTTGAAAAGCAAAACACACGCACACATACATGTGCACATACACACTTAAGAATATATGGTTATGGGCTGGGCGTGGTGGCTCACACCTGTAATCCCTGCACTTTGGGAGGCTGAGACAGGTGGATCACTTGAGACCAGGAATTCGAGACAAGCATGGCCAACATGGCAAAACCCCATCTCTACTAAATGTCCAAAAATTAGCCAGGTATGGTGACACATACCTGTAATCCCAGCTACTCAGTGCTAAGGCACAAGAATCACTTGAACCCAGGAGGCAAAGGTTGCAGTGAGCTGAGATCATGCCACTGCACTCCAACCTGGGTGACAGAGAGACTCTCAAAAAAAATGTGTGTATACACACACACACACACACACACACACACACACACATATATATACACATACAGTTATGATCTCAAAAGGGAACGTCTTTGATTAGATCACATTTGATCCCCCCTTTCATGACTAGCTCATGGGCAAAAACAGTAAGTAAAGTTTCCCTTTGTTTTACTCCAGCCTTTCCTCCTGAGTCTAATTCATAAAGCTGCTCAATGATATCAGTCTCAGAGACCCTCGCTGGGGAATATCCAAAGACTACCCAGATATTTTCTTTCTACTTCCTATGTTCTCTATCAAAAACTGCCAGTCCTATAAACAGTTTCTCCAAAGTTTCCAGACTTCTAAGTCCTCTAAGGGCTTGTAGCTGATACTTTTATCTGGCAAACTAATTAAAGCTAAAAATGACTGACAATGTAGAGAGAAAGATAATTGAGCAATTAATCATAGCATGGTGAGGGCTATGTTGGGGGAGGCCCAAAGAAAGGCACAAAGGTTTCCTAGAGGACTAATACTGAGCCTGAACACTGGAGGATGGTTATGAGCTTTGCCTTATATTTCTGCACACTAGTTCTGGAACCACACTGAAGTCTAAATTTGTGACAGCCCTGGAAAAATTGCAGGATAATAATGGTCTTCCAGGAGACCACAGGAAGGTTTCTGTGTGTCTTAGTCCATTTGGGCTGCTATAACAAAAATACCATAAACTGGGTGGCTTAAACAAAAAATATTTATTTCTCACAGTCTGGAGTCAGGGAAGTCCAAGATCAAAAACTCCAACACCTAGAATTTCATGAAGGCCCACTTTCTGGTTCACAGATGATCATCTTCTTTCTGTGTTCTCACATGGCAGAAGTGAAAACAAGCTTTCTCATGACTCTTATAAGGACACTAATTCCATTCATAAGGGTTTCACCCTGATTACCTCATCTAATCCTAATTACCTCTCTAAGGCCCCACCTCCTAATGCCATCATCATATTGGGAAGGAGGGCTTCAACATGTTGATTGGAGGAAGGAAAACACAATCACTCAGTTTATAATACTGATGTAATATTGAGTCAAAGAGCTATCTGGCTGCAAAAAGAAACTTATCACATAGGAAGCATGACAAGGTGGGGCCAGTGCTCAAGGTGCATCCCAAGGCCCATGGCAGTAGGAGCAGGAGGAACTCACTGCATGGCATTATAGACACAACTCAGGAATTGATGAATGCATCATTTCTCTGGAATCCGGCACTTGTTACCCATCTGCCACAAGGCCAACTGCAAAACATCTCCGCAGGGATCACCACTCTGGATAGAAGCAATCTAACCAGCAAGGTAGACGCTCATTCCTCCCTGCAAGCCTGTCAATAAGATTCTGGCATTTGGTATGTACCAGGCAGTGTGTTGCAGAGAAAGCAGCAAAGAAGAAAGATCCAGTGCCTTCTCTCAAGAAGCTCAAGGAGGCCGGGCATGGTGGCTCACATCTGTAATACCACCACTTTGGAAGGCTGAGGTGGGTGGATCACTTGAGGTCAGGAATTTGAGACCAGCCTGGCCAACATGGTGAAACCTTGTCTCTACTAAAAATACAAAAATTAGCCGGGCGTGGTGGCAAATGCCTGTAATCCCATATACTCAGGCAGCCAAGGCGGGAGAATCGCTTGAACCTGGGAGGCGGAGGTTGCAGTTAGCCAAGATTGCACCATTGCACCTCAGCCTGGGCAACAGAGCCAGACTCCATCTCAAAAATAAATAAATGAATAAGTTCAAGGTATCACCCAAGGCAACAGTCAAGTAAACCACTGCTGACAAAGCAGTGAATAGAGTTAAGTGATTCAGAAGGCATCAACCTAGGAACCAGGGAAGACCTCCTGGGGCATTTACAGTAGTCCTGTATCACCGAGGATTGAGTGACCATCCTTTTGTCCACGGTAGCTCTCATCTCCATGGCACTAGGCAAATACAGGAGGCTTTATAAATATTTATTGACTCAGAATTAATTAGTTCCATTGGATTAGTCGTTGACCTCTGATTAGCATTTGACAGGGAAAGCAAGGTGACATCTAGTCAGTATCTTTCAGTAGAAAGATCATCAATAGGTTTTGGTATCAAATAATTCTTGGTTTAAGTTCCAACTCTGCCACTCACACCCATGTGAGTTTGGGCAAGTGACTTGAACCCTCCAGGTCTAATTTTTTTCATGGTCAACATTAAGATAACATCTCCTTGTGTCATTGTGAGAACTGAATATGAAAATGCACTCAGGTGATATTGAATATGGTAGGTTCTTAGTAAGTATTTTTTCCTAATAATAGTGGTACCAGAAGTGGGTTGATCCTTTAATGTGTGCCAGACAAAGGACTTTACATGCATTATAGCTTTTAGTCCTTACATTGGCTCCATAAAAATGGACCAACCATCACTTCCGTTTAGCAGGAGAGAAAACTGAGGCTCAGAGAGTTCAGGTAATGTTTACAATGCCATGCCCTGGTCTGAAGTGGAGCTGCACTCTGGAGCCCGATTTTCTCCCATGTCTCTAATCATGATCTTGTTCTCTCACATATGGCCTCCATCTCTTCCCACAGAGACGTCAAGATACTGAAAAGTTTATACAACTTACACAAGTTCACATGGTTGATCATTGACCATGACGCCGTGATGAAAAAATGCATTCTAGTAAAAGGGACTTCTTACCACGATTAGGCAACAGAGCCCAACACCTCCAGTCCTTTTTATAACTGGAAATGATGTGTCATGAGAATACATGGAAAGTTTCAACAATGCCTGACACCGCTATTTCTCTGTTGGTGGTGACTTAGCTTTTCCATTAAGACCCACAAGGGAAGGAGAGCAACAAAATCCCAGCATATCCCATCACCCAGCACAGAATGCCCTCCCCCAAGAAGTTTCTGAGGTGTCAGGAAACACATTTAGACTCTGCAGTTGGCGTGAGAATAAAGCACTGCATGGTCTGGTTCTTGTCCTCACCATATTCTGTCAAAGTACATAATTTGCAAGTCATGCCCATGAGGATATCCGGACTCTGTCATTGCCCCCAGGATCTATGCCAGTCTGGACCAGCTGTCAGAGTTAAAGAATCTCAGAATAAAAGTACA
The DNA here is from genome assembly GCF_049350105.2 of Macaca mulatta. Taxonomy (NCBI): domain Eukaryota; kingdom Metazoa; phylum Chordata; class Mammalia; order Primates; family Cercopithecidae; genus Macaca; species Macaca mulatta. Next base: position 43,132,261 of record NC_133420.1, read on the forward strand.
GTTTAGCTGACCAAATTGATAGAAATGAAGATGGATCATATAATGTTACTGTCACCCAAACCTACTGAAGCTTCCCTATGTGACAATCCCTTGAAGAATGACTTCACATTCATTCTCTCATTTAGTAATTACAACACCCCCATAGAAAAGAAAACATATAAGTTTTATATATAAAAACAATGAGCCAGGCCAGGCACGGTGGCTCATGCCTGTAATCCCAGCACTTTGGGAGGCTGAGGTGGGTGGATTATTTGAGGTCAAGAGTTCAAGATAAGCCTGGCCAACATGGTGAAACCCCATCTCTACTAAAAATACAAAAATTATCTGGCCGTGGTGGTACACGCCTGTAATCCCAGCTTACTCAGGAGACTGAGGCAGGAAAATCGCTTGAACTGGGGAGGCAGAGGTTGCAGTGAGCCGAGATCACACCACTGCACTCCAGGCTGAGCGACAGAGCAAGACTCCATCTCAAAAAAAAATTAGCTGAGCGTGGTGGCGCATGCCTGTAATCCCAGCTACTCGGGGGGCTGAGGCCGGAGAATCGCTTGAACCCGGGAGGCAGAGGTTGCAGTGAGCTGAGGTTGCACCACTGCACAATCCAGCCTGGATGACAGAGCGAGACTCCGTTTCAAAAAACAAACAAACAAAAAAACAATGAATGATTTGCCCAACATTTCTCAGGGTAATATGAAAACTTTCTTTTAGTCAGTGTTCTAGCTCCCTACTTTCTCAGCAGATATTGTCCTTTTGCTGTTATTTATAGTACCCCTCCTTACTCTGGTATGGTCTTATCCTGGCTGAGTGGGTGTTGAATGAAATAAATAGGAAGATATAATTTTGGAGAATCTACCCTTTGCCAAGGACTACATCAAGTAACCAGGTACTTATAATACATCTTTCAAGTAGTTTCTCACAAGACTAGACATCACCATCTCCTTTTCACAGATGAGGACAAGGATACTCAACGGTGCACAGAGGACACTTGTAAGTGAGAGAACCTTGGACTCCAAGCCAAGATCTTCCCACCACCCAGGAGAGCAAGTTAACAAGAAGGTTAAAATGGTCAAATAGGCAGAGTATGGTGGTTTGTGCCTACCCCAGCACTTTGGGAGGCTGAGGCTGGAGGATTGTTTGAACCCAGGAATTCAAGACCAGCTTGGACAACAAAGAGAGACCACGTCTCTACACAATATATAAAAATTACCCTGGCTTGCTGGCCAAATTTGCACCACTGCACTCCAGCCTAGGTTGACAGAGTGACTGCCTATCTAAAAAAAAAAAAAAAAAAAAAAAAAAAATTAAATAGTAAGCCAAATCAAGGGCCTGGGTGATTCACCAGTTGGATGATATATTCTACAAAAATGTGGCAGCCTGTTCCCACTCAGCTGTCTCTCTGTCAGAGGGTGAAACAAAAAAGGAACTAGAATATAGTAAAAAGCAAAAGTTAGAAAATGTGTTGATCCTCTTGAAGCTCCTAGATCATAGGGATGGCTTAACTTGTTTGAACTAAACCTTTGATTCACTGGTTGACTCATTCCATCATTCATGTTTATTGCTTGCTTTGTACCAGGCACCATATTAGGCATGAAGATATGAGCACTTTAAGAACACTGTGCCTGGCCCAAAGTGGAAAATCATGTACTATTTATGGAAGAAAGGAAATAATTCAAGAAAAGAGAATATAAGTGAGATTCAATCCCTGTCTTCAAAAAGCTCAAAGTCTAGTAGCCACCTAAAAATGAAACAGACACTGCCTAATAGCAACTACTATTACTAGATGTCAGGTTTGATATGAGCTAGGAAGGAAAAAGGAAAAAAGGAATATCATGCAAGATTCCCCAGAGGAAGTGAAGGAACTTTCAAGTTGAAATCTGAGAGCTATTTGGAGTTGAACCTAAGTGGGAAGTCACAGGAACAAAGATGTTCTAGCCAAAAATATGCAAAGGTCCAAGGTGCTGGGACCTCATTAAGGATTCAGGCATTTCAGAGAGACTCCAATATTGATTTTTGGCTTCTGCGTGGGAATGCACATGACTGTATTATTGGGGTAGGAAGAGATGTGTCAAGAGATATGCCTGGAGAAACCATCAGAGGTTAGGATTTAAAGATTCTCTAAAGAGAGTCTAAAAATGTGGATGTCTCAGAAGAGCATAAAGCAGTGGAAGGATTTTCAGCAGAAGTGAAATATCTTTATATTTGTCTGCTATGCATAGAATGGATTGGATCAGCTGAGACTGAGGGCAGAGAGGCGAGATAAGAGGACACTGCCATAATCCAGGTGAGAAACACTGCCAACATAAGAAAAGATAATTTCAACTTCAAAAGATTCATGGTCCAAAATGGACAATTGGAGATTATTACAAATATTCTGAAGACATAAGCAGAGATTCAGATGCAAGAATTAATGAGGTATACCGTCCATAATTGTGTACCCAACTTTAATTTTCTCCTATAGAATAACTACAACAATAAAAATTTCTTTTATTTACTTTACATAAATCTTATAAATGATGATGTGTTCCCACTTGTCTTAAAGCCAATGTCTACTTTACAGTAGATGTTCAGTAAGTAAAGGCTCTCACAGGATTCCTCCAGTAGTCCTTTAAGGTAAGCAGCAGAGCTATGATCAGCATCTCCATTCAACAGATGGGAAAAATGAGACTCAGAGAAGTTAATGAGTGCCTGATGGTCCAAGAAAACTTCAGAGCCAAAAATAAAACTAAATTTCATGGGGTTTTTTTGTTTTGTTTTGTTTGTTTTTTTTGGAGACAGAGTCTCACCCTGTCCCCCAGACTAGAGTGCAGCGGTGCAATCTCGGCTCGCTGCAACCTCTGTTTCCCGGGTTCAAGCAATTCTCCTGCTTCAGTCTCCCAAGTAGCTGGGACTACAGGTGCCCACCACCACGCCTGGCTGATTTTTGTATATTTAGTAGAGACGGGGGTTTCACCATATAGGCCAGGCTTGTCTCAAACTCCTGACCTTGTGATCCGCCCGCCTCGGCCTCCCAAAGTGGTGGGATTACAGGCATGAGCCACCGTGCCTGGCCAATTCCGTGTGTTCTTAACAGGTATTCTAACTACCTCCATGCTGGAAGTCGAGGGCATAATTTTTGGTGCCTACAGATAGAAGCCTGAGTTTGTATCTTAAGAACAATTGATCTTAAAACTTATTTTCCAAATAGTGTTTTAAAGGAGGATTTGAATGCAGGCTCCACAAACACAGTTGGCAGGCAGGGTTAAGGTAAGGGAGTTTGAAATACCTTAAGGTGGCAGAAAAATCTAAGATGATCTCTCACCCAAAGCTCCATATGGGCAGGTCGAACTGGTCTTATCCTGGGTCTTCATGTGCTAAAGACAAATTTATGTGTGTTTATTTCCACTGACAACAAGTGAGGATTCTGGTCATTGTCCCTGTCCCTGGTTCACTCCCTTACGGCTCCCTGTAGATGCCAAGCCCCACACATGCCAGGAATCGTTCTTCACAATTGACATGTGCTGAGCCAGTGCTGGCTGACAAGGATATCTCAGGAATGTGGGCCACCAGCCTCTATATCCTGGGAGAACACCCCTCCCAACATTAGGAAAGAGGCAGATGGTGAAATCCATCTTTCTACCTCCTAAAAAGCTACATCCTGCCAAGATCTTTCCAGCTCTGGATCCAGGCGCCTTCCCTCAGTCTCCCTTCCTGGACCAGGTGGAGATGAAGTCAGTCTTCTGGCTCCTCCAACTCATCCCTGGCGACTCAGCTCAGCTCACAGCTCTCCCACACTAAGTGAGGTTGACAGTTGGTCACTAGGGAAAGGAGAAAGACGGGGAGGTAAACCAGAAGGAGCAAAGAGCACCGCCAGTTAGGCCCTGTCTTGGCCATTTGTAGTAGATGATATTACTGATCACCTATCCTGCGTCTCTCACATGGAAGATTACATACCTTCATCCTGTTCACTTGTGGTGGAGTCACAGGACTTGTTTTGGCCAAGGAAGCATAAGCAGAAGTGACGTGCGTCACTTCTAGGAAGACGCTTCTAAGAGTCAACGTGTGGTTGCTATATTCTCTGGTTCATCTGACTGAGTTCCAGATAGAGGCTGCTCAGTCAATTTGGGCCCTAGGCAGAGACTGAAGGAGAACAGAGCCACAGATAAGCAACATGGCCACATAGCACAGTAGGGAGATGAAAGTTGTAGTTGCACATTAAGGTTTAGTGATCATTTGTTACCTAAGCATAACTGAAACTATCCTGACTGACTCCCTTTTTGCTCTCCTTCAACCCTCTAACATGGACCATGTGTTCCCACTCTGGGTTCACTTAAGAGTCCCCTATGTGTTTCTATGTCCCAACATGTACCATGGCATATTGGAACATGTATATGTTGAGTATCTGTCCAATGGTCCCAGGGCTTTATGTTCCTTGATCTGTACCTATACAGTTCCTGGCAGACAGATCACACTGCATAATAAATGCCTGTTGAGATTAACTCAATTTATTTATTCTTGCAATGAATGTTTTATGTTATCCCTTCTTTGGGCATGACACTGTGCTCTATGCTAAGAAGAAATAAAGAAAGAGCAAATACCAACTCTGCCTTCATAAATCTTCCAGGATGGCAGGGGTGATGGAAGACTGTCAGTTGGCTAACCTAACCTTACGCACAGTCCTGGTGGCATTCTCCTTCACCAATCCCTTCTATAGAAGCTAGAAAAGCAACCAAGAATGGCTACATTCTTTGGGACTGAACAAGTGGAAATATTCTGGGTATTTTGAAAAAACCTTTCCTTTTCTGATAAAAAGGATTGAGTATAGGTAATTCCATTCACCCCCCTTCCTCCTGATTAGAGTGAAATGTCCAAAACTGTGACAGACAAATGAGATGATCATGAAAAATAAAATCAAATACAGATACCAACTTTGATATTGTTAGAGCCAGATTTCTTAATAAGTGAAAAAAATAAACTCAGAATTGTTTTTCCCATTGCTAGTCAGATTTTCTGTCACTGGCAACCAAACACATCCTACCTGATATCAGGAAATAAGTTGTTAATTTTTGGAACACCAACCTTTACCATCTTCCTTCATTGTCTAACTCCTACTAACATTTCAGGATTCAACTCAGTCATTATATCCCTCCTAAAGTTTAGTCTGCATGTCAGAACACAAACTCTTGATCCATTCTGCCTGGATCAGTGAAACAAGTTACATAAATTTTCTATAAACAGCTAGTTTTATTATCTGTACACTTCTTAGATCCTAGGAACAAATTCTGCCTAGATCTTTGATTTCTGTAGGTGTCCCCAATGAATCCATTTTCTCTGGATTGCATACATTTGAAACTTCCCCCTACGAGAACTTGAGAATCCTTTCTGTGGACTTCCAGGGACCTTCCTATGACCTGGGGCCAATCTGGAACACAGGGTGAGCAGCAGGATCTCTAGGGTCTACCACATATTCTGTATTGCTGTATCTCTTCAGACCCAAGAGTTGTCTATGGGGATAAGTTTTAGTTGTTGTACACTACTAGAAAACACCTAAGCATTTCCCAAAGAATCATTAGATTTTTGCCCTTGCTATTGAACTTGAATTAAATGTGCCACTTGCTTGGCTTCTACGAAGGCTGTCAATTACACTGTCCCCTACCCCAGTGATCCCTCCCCCACCTGCCAGCTGGTGTTCCATCCTGGAACACCATCACATATATCATTGTGTAAAATGGTCTTGGAGACCCATGACCTGAGCTCAAATACTTGCCACAGTAGATCCTGAACAAAGAAAGGAATGGTGTTTCAAGAAAGTATAGACCGGGCACGGTGGCTCTTGCCTGTAATCCCAGCACTTCGGGGGGCTGAGATGGGCGAATCATGAGGTCAGGAGTTCAAGACCTGTCTGGCCAACATAGTGAAACCCTGTCTCTACTAAAAATACAAAAAACTAGCTGGGTGTGGTGGCGAGTGCCTGTAATCCCAGCTACTTGGGAGGCTGAGGCAGGAAAATCACGTGAACCCAGGAGGCAGAGGTTGCAGTGAGCCGAGATCACGTCACTGCACTCCAGCCCGGGTGACAGTGCGACACGCCGTCAAAAAAAAAAAAAAAAAAAAAGGAAAGTGTAATATAAAGGCAATACAAAGGTATTTTCCAGACCGCTGTGAGTGGAGATCATAGTATAGTGCAGGGTTAATGGGCAATTTATGGGCTCAGATAATCAGAGCTCAAATGTTGGCTCCACCACTTGCTGGTTGGGTAATCTTAGAAAGGTTACACAGCTTCACTGTGTCTCAGGTGTTATCTAAATATCTAAAAAATAGAAATTTTAACAGTACCTACTTCATAGATTGCAGTGAGAATCAGTTAAGCTAACACATATAAAACACTTAACATTTTTTTCTGGCTATAGTAATTACACAATAAAGATTGGCTGGCAATATCAAGCCATAAAAGTAGAGGTAAATTGGTTGGTCCCTAGCATCAAAGTGAGGAGGAACTGCTATGAAACTTTTGAACATGAAAAATGCATACAAGTAGACAACCAATAAGAGGAGTCAGAAAACAGAAGAGCATAATGCCAATGAAAATTAGATTGGTGAAAATACAATTCTAAAGGCCAACATTTGTTAATGAATAGAAACTGTCTTTGGCAGATGATCAAGTAACCCAATTTGGAGAAATAATTAGACTGTAGACTGAAAATAAAAAATACTAAAAAAAAAAACAAGGATTAGTTTAGCATCATAGTTAAGAGGATTTCCTCGTTGCACTACGTGTTTTCCCTGGGATGAGCTCAGTTTAGGATTAAGAAATTCGTCCCCTCCACAGAGATGATGAACAGCTGCAATTCATTTTCAGTTCCTGTCAAGAAAGTTGGACGTAAGAAGCTGGGGCAGAAATACAAGGATCTGACATTGAGAGACGCCATATTCACCAGGGGGCCATGAGGTAGATACAGAGGCATCCGTATTTACCAGGCAGAAATGTAAATTAGGAAATCTTCAATGTAATGAGATAAATTGCTGCAAATATGCATTTCCTCTGTTTCAATTTGGAACTGTTTAAAGTGCACCATGGTTGTGTTGGCTGGATGTGTGGGTCTGAGCCCAGGACTGGGAGCCTGCTATCTCCAGCTACTTTCTGAGTGACGTTGAGAAAATGCCTTCCCCTTTCTGGGCTCCAGTTGTCAGCAACTATAAAGTGAGCTAGACCACTCCAAAGCTCCTTCCATCTTTAGAATGTACCTGACATGTGATCATAAAGAAAAGTAATTGGCTATGATGGTGATTTTAAGGGCCCCACATTTAGACACCACATCCTCTTCCCACCCGCAAAGTCAGAACCAACTTCATACTTTGAAATTAGAGTCATATTTAAACAAGGGAATTAAAATGTCATCTTTATTAGGTAAGGTTTGGTTGGAGAGCATGGTTTAGGTATGTGAAGGCATGGGTTTTCCAACACTGCACCTGAAATTAGCATACAGGAACACCTATTAAAGGACAGCACTACATAACTGCATGTCCTTCCCCAGCTCCACCAGGCAGACCCTTTTTTAAACCACATTGCAGAAAACAAACACAGCCTCTCCGTGAGCAGGCAGGTCCAGAGAGGGTGAAGGAAACAGCTAACTAGTGGTTCTCAAATTCAAATGGTCATCAGAACTATATGGTGGGCTTGTTAACACACAGATGGCTGGGCCCATCTCCAGAGTTTCTGATTCAGGAGGCTGGAGTGGGGCCTGAGAATCTGCATTTCTAACATGTTGCTTCATGCTATTAATGCTGCTGGTCCTCGGACCACACTAAGAGCATTGAGCTAAGTATATTCAGCAGCTCCTAAACTCATCAATTGAATACATAAACTCATTTCTCCCCTGCTGGGGACAGATGAGAAGAGGAAGGAGAGCCAGCATTTCCAGGGACTCTACAATGTCTCTCTACATGGAATAAGGAGTAAGTTCCCTTCCACATCAACTATTAAGTTTTAGCAGGATGTAGTCCTGCAGTACTTACTGATTTATTGTCAAAAAAAATAGAGAAAAACAATGCTATTGTAATTGTGCTTCATTAAGTGTAGGAACTGATAATTCACTAGGATACTAGTAGTATAATTCCTAAGAGAAGTTATACCACTCTTCCAATCAAAAATAAGATTTCATAATTTTCAATGTATTAACCAACAGTGAAACAGTATAAGAAACAGTTGGACAAGGACAATAATTCTTATAATTGTTAGCTTTCAAATTACGGAAGTATTGAACTAATTCAACTAGTACCCTGGACTTTGCACATGTGCTCTGATTTAAACAATTTGCAATCTTCACTAAAGAAAATCAATGGGCTTATTATCTTCTGGTATGCTGGGTGCTGGCAAAAGTCATTGCATTAGAAGCTATAAACTGGGATTATTGTCCACGTTGGCTATTTTTTCAGTTGGATTGCCTTGGGCATGTCACATTCCTTCTCTGACCTTCTCTCTTCATATGTCAATTTCAGATGGTAATACCTGTAGACAACTGAAATGTTTGTGCCCCCTTACCTTTGTACAGCCTTGAGCACTTTATATTTTTGCAAGCTGTAAGTTCATTTGGTGCCTCTTGATTGAGAGCCCTTAAAATCAAGCAACTCCTCTCATCTAGTAAAGCAGAAATATATATATATGTGCATATATATATATATATATAAAACTAGCATTCCACTTTTCTAAGCATCCATATATATATGGATGCACAGCCAGCAGTGAAATGCTGACTGTCAACTTGGCCTTCTTTTCAGCCTAAATTGATTTGATTGAAGGAGAATATAAGAGTCCCTCATATCCCCAGGTCTAGAAAAGAGCTCTTTACATAAAACCAGCAGCTGGAAGGAGTTTAAACATTCCTTCGGCTTTACAATTCCCGTAAGATTGAAAAAGCTAAATCAAGTCAAAATATGTCATCATCAAATATTCAAGAGGAATCATTTCAATTTGCAATTACTAAGAGAGCACGGTTTCTCTGCCTTCTTAAGGAAATATCTAGTAGGAAGACTTGAAAACAGGTAAAGAGGAAGCAGTAAATGAGACTGAAATAGAAATAAGGAGGTACAACAACATTCACATTAAAACCCACTTATCAGATGACAGGGTGAGTTGTCTCAGACCTAGCAGCCCATGCCCACAGCCAGCCAGCTATCCAATACAGGCAGAGCGTAGAGATTCAGAAGCTATTAGAGTCAAAGCCCAGGCCTGAATGAGGGCACAATGGCAAGGGAGGATGGTGCCAGACAAAGAAGAATACCAAAAACCCAACCCACAAGAAGCCAAAAATTTAAGGGACAGAGAAGGAATAGACAGAATAGTCCAACCAGAGGAACAGTACAAATAGATGTCAAAAGAGACTTGCGCTCCAGCCAAGACTAATTAACATTATCTATTTCAGTGAAGAGGTCTGGTAAAAGAAGAAACAGAAAGATGGCCACTGGGTTCGGTAATATGAACACTGGGTTGACCTCAGTGGGAACAGACTCAGGAAAGGAGGGTGGAGGGAGAGGGCTAATGAAAATGAATTGACAAGTCACTATGAGAGGAGGACACGCAGTGAGTATAGACTCTGCACAGATGAGCTTAACAGAGCCTGACACACAGTATATGATCAAAAACACATGAATAAAGAAGAAAGAAAGGGATAAAAGAAAAGCAGAGAAATGTATACTCCAGCATATGAAGAAAATGCCATGAGGGACATAGTAGAAGGATGAAGAGGCTAAGGTTTCTATGGGACTCTTTTAGGTAAATTGATAGTTATGTATTATTCAAAGACATGTATCCATGAATTAAATTACAAGCCTGAGGAAAACAACAAAGAGAAAGGTCTGTTATCCCTCTGGACAGATTATTTGCATCTTTGGCACATTTTCTATTCAGTCTAAATATTTATGGAGACAGTTTTACTTGGAGTTGCACCATCTCCATCAAGGGATGTTAGCAACATGACAAAGAACCAGAGCAAGAGATGATGAATGTAGGATGTGTGATGGGGTGGGTGGGAGTGCTGGGTCCAGCAGAGCTCGCTGCATTTCCCAAAAAGATGCTTTCATGGAACCTGGCCTTGTGGACAGGAACGCATTAATCGTAATCCATAGCAACATCTCAAGACGCATGATCAGAATGATTCATTTGCTATTAGCTTTGTCTTTCTCTATGCATTGATGCCATAGTATTGCCAGCAATGCTGACCAGGAGGGAAATTATTGACAAGCCCTACTCACCTGTGACTTGCACAACATCTGCAATCTGATCATTGTCTATGTCTGTATCTCCATCTCCTCCTGCAGTAACCCTCAATAACTCTGCTCCACCCATACTAGCTTTTGCTTTCTTTCTTTCTTTCTTTCTTTTTTTTTGAGACGGAGTCTTACTCTGTCGCTCAGGCTGGAGTGCAGTGGCGCTATCTTGGCTCACTGGAGCTCCATCTCCCGAGTTCACGCTATTCTCCTGCCTCAGCCTCCCGAGTAGCTGGGACTACAGGCGCCCGGCTTTTGCTCTTTTTCAAATACATCAAACTGGTTCCTGACTCAAGACATTGGTCCTGTTTTTTACTCTGCCTGGGAAACAGATATTTGCAAGGTTCTTCACTGTCACTTTCTTTAGTTCTCTGATCAAAAGACTTCCCCTTGAAGAGGGCTTCCCTGGCCACCTTTGTAAAAATAAATCCTCAACTCTAATATTGATTAGTCTGTAGACCTTTGCCTTGTTATAGGCCTGTCACTGCTGCAAATTTGAATAATGTTTTGTTTAATTACACTTGTTGCATTTCTCCCATGAAGGTGAGGAATATTTTTGCTTTCTTAGTGTTGCATCCCTCAATATCTGGAAGAGTATCTGACACAGAAGAGGTATCTGTTAAATATTTGTTGTAGGAATGAAATAATGAGTCACTTTAATCAATTAATCCTCCAGGAAGACAGGAAGACCCCTCTAATTTCCCAGATTGGGGTAGGTCTCCTCATATTCCCTTCTATAGCCCCCCAGCTATATATTACATATGATTGTATAATAGTGTATGAAACCAAGCTGTTCTCATATCTGACTTTCCAACTTCCTCCTAAGTTCCTGAAGCTCATGAACCAGGACTGATTTATCTTTGCATCTCCAATGTCTCCTGCAGCAGTGTTATTCACTGAAATGAAGGTGAAAGGTTTTATAGACCAAATGATGATAATAATTAACCAGAAAAGGAGCTGTGGGACAAAAAAGGACTTGAAATTTAGCAATGGCTTGCCTAGAAGAAGGAAAGATGGTTCTGCCATACGTTAAATTATTTTTCACCAACCGGCAAAATATATTAACTATCCATGTGAAGTGACGGGCCTCGTCAGAGTGAGCATCCTGAACTGAGGGTCAGGCAGCATCTATTCTGGCCCTAGCCTTTGTGTGAGTATGAGCAAGGCCCTTCCCTTCTCTGAGTCCATTCTCATCTGTACCACGAGAAGATTAGCCCATGGGATGCCTAAAAGTCCTTCCAATCCTGTGTTCCAGGATTCTATATACCTAGGACAGTGAATGGTGCAATGGAGGAAGAAAAATGTGTACAATGCATAACCCTGCTCTCACAAAAGCCAACCATGAAGGATTTGGAGTCAGACACACATGGGTCTAAACCCAGAGTCTGGAGCTTAACAAACTTTGTGAACTCAGGCAAATTCCTCAATCGATTTAAGCCTCCATAAAATGGAAATAGTAATTCCTAACTACACGTTCAATAAATAACAGCTTGCTTTGCACTTCTTTCCCGTACATCCCATGGCTGGCTATTTTGGCAACATTGACTCAATAATGAAAAGATTCTTTTATAAACACCATCCTAGCAGTTTAGATAGCTCAAGTGCTGCTGCAGCTCCAGCTGACTCCAACACAGGAGTGGACAGCCTCCCTCACAAGGCTAAAGTTTTCCAGTCACTCTCCTTTGGGGCCTCTGAACAGACTCTATTTGTGTTACCCAGGAAGTTTCTTGAGCCATTTCTTTTGCTAGAATTGCACGGTAAACATTCTTACAGATGACTTACCGCCTGTCACAACATTCTACTGCTCTTTCCAGAAAGAATTCCTGCAGAATGAGGTCAGTCGCTTACTAACCATGACTTCCATTTCTTTCACCCCTTTTGGTCTTGCCCTTACGATGTGGAGTGACTGACTCTGGCTACCTTAATGGGTCACTTCCAACAGCTGTGGGAGCAAAATGTTCCAGTAGTTCAAGACAGATCCCAGAGGATCCACAAGATGAAGAACAGACTCCAAATACAATCAGAAGGCCAATGGGGAAATTCCAAGTTTGTAGATCCAGTAACCATGGAAGGGAACTAAGAAGTTCTTAGATACATTTCTAAAAGGTTTGGAAATGTATACAGTGCAAAGATGCTTGCCTTCTTATAGACATTCTTATTCATCAATGGCCCCATGATGCCAGGAATGTTGTTTCTTTTTTCTGTGCTTCCAAAAGTGCTGGAGGCGCTTAAAGGAATTGAGATAAGGACACTATAGAGTATATAACTTCTACTGGAAAGGGCCACAGCAGCTCCCTCTCCCCAGCTATGAGGGAGCACAAACCAGGAGCCTTCGGGTAAACACCTCTCACTATTTCCCTCAAGAGGACAATGGATGTCTCCTGTGATCTCAGAGTGGGCACACAGGAACATGCTCCTTCTCATAATCTCATATTGCTGAATTATGAATAAATTTGCTACATCGCTTTATCTTTCATCTCGTATAGCTTATGCTTGACACATATGGTTGCAGAAGTGATGGCTCTTAGTTTGAACTAAGGACTATTTGCCAACCCTGATTTAGGAAACCGTTCCTATTCCCATGTCCAGTAGATAATAATTTCTCTATGGTTGCTTACTAAAATAACACTTCCAAAAAAGCAACAGGGGAACTACATTGCAATCAATCTATCGTCTACTCAGGTATTCAACAGACTTTTACAGAGGCTCTAGGAGAAGCAAAGGCTCTTACACTGTACTACTTGAACTTCAACCCAGCCACTTTTAAAAGTCAACTAACCTCTCTGATTCTCAGTTGCCTAAATCATGAAATGGCAATAATAACAGAATCTATCTAGGGTTATTAGTAGGATTAAGAGTCATACCAACTTTACTACATGTAATAAAGTCCCTGACATTGTCTGTGCTATGATGTTCAGTGGGTTAGGTGTATTCAATGCATTTTTGACTTATGATAGGTTTAACTTATGATGGGTTTATTGGGATGTAATCCCACCGTAAGTCGAGGAGCAGCTGTACTCAGTTGTCTAGTATGATACAACATGAGATCCTTGAGGAAAGAATTTTATGTGACTTACTATTGTGTTCTTTGTGCCCAGCACAATTAACAACACAAGGTAAATAATAAGTATTTTTCAAATGATGCCATGAATGAACAAACAATAAATAAAGAACAAAATGCTTGGGAGGAACTCCTTTATTTAAGGTGGTGTTTTTATTTCAGAGGGACAATTTTATTCACAAACATTGTGGGGACAAACTCTTACGGGTTGATTTTGTCTGAAAACACAATCTATAGGGCTTTTTACATAAAGAATTTCCCCATGATTTTCAGTTCCATGGATCCAGACCAGGGACACACATTTAATATTTTATAAATGGGAGGAGAAAAAAAAAAAAGAAAAATTCCAGAGAAGCATCAAGCTGAGCCCAAGTGATAAGAGAAATGCCTAAAGAAGGAACAACATTGAAAGAAATTTTTTGAATATATTCAAAGTATATAAATCATTCTGAAACCATGGAGTCCTGGTAAGAAACATAGAATAGAAAAAAATTATTTTCTCATGTACTAATATTTCATCATAACTGGCAGCTCAAAACCTGTGAGAGCCTGGAGTTTGAAGATCTTTGAGATGGGAGCTGGAAGGACTGATCTCAGAGCATTACCTTGGAGCCAGTTCTCAGGAAAACCACAACACATTGTGTGGCTTTCTGGAATGCTTGTGGAGACCTCTCATTCCAGTAGAGTTTCAAGGAGGAGACAGGGCTCTCTCAGGGGGTTGGCTGACAAAAGAAAGAAACAGTAAAAGGATAAAGTCATACTAGGCATGGCGCCAAAACCCAAGTATCTATCCCTTGGGGTCACTGTCTATCAACCAGGCTGTCAGGAGCCTGCCACTCAGTCATTCCTGCAGCACCCTTCATGCCTGTGACTTTACTTAGGCAACTGAGACCCCAGTCTCTGCCTAACATTTTGTGACATGATGGGTAGCAAGAGATGTAAATCTGAATGCTGGTTCCATCACTATGCATGGCTTACCCAAGCTGAACTTCAAAATTCTTGTCTGGGAATTTAAAAAGAAACAAGGGGGAAAAAAGGAGAAATGAAGGAAAGAAAGGAGAAAAGAAAGAAAGGAGAGAGAGAGGGAGAAAAAGAAAGAAAGAAAAGAAAAAAGGGAAGTGAAGGGAAAGGGAGAAGGGAGAAGAGGAAAGGGAAGGGAAGGAAAGTGGAGGAGAGAGGAGGGGAGGGGAGGGGAGAAGGAAGGGGAAAAGGGAAGGGAAAGGAGAAGGGTAGGGGAGCGGAGGGGAGAAGGGAAGGGAACGGGAGAAGGGAGGGGAAGAGAGGAGAGGAGAGAAGGGGGAAGGGAAAGGGGAAGGGAAGGGAAGAGAGGGGAAGAGTAAGGAAGGGAAGGGAAGGGGAGGGAAGGGAAAAGGAGGAAAGGGGAGGGAAAGGGAGGGGATGAGAGGGAGAGAAGAAGAAAGAGGGAAGAGAAGAGAAAGGGGACAGGAAGGGAAGAGAAGGGAAGGGGGAAGGGGGAAGGAAAGGAAAGGGGGAAGGGAAGGACAAAGGGAATGAAAGGGGAGGGAAGGAGGAAGGGAAGGGGAGAGAAGAAGGAAGAGAAGGGCAAGACAATAAAAGAGGAAAGAAAATAAATTATTATAATGACTAAGTGGAATCATAAATTTAAAGCATGGTTCCCAGCACACAACATAGCTTTGTTAAATATTAGTGCCCTTGCCTACATTGACTCATTGTCAGCATAAGGGCCTTTTAGAATCCCCTTGTTACTTAGTTCAAAATTGATGCACATACATATAAATTCACCCTACTGCTTGTCCCCAGATGAATAAGATTTAATTAACACTTAACATTTTGGTACTTGCTCACTTTGGTGGGAGTACGGAGGAGTTTCTCTTCCTGTTGAACACACCATGCTCACCCAGAAATGTCCTTGATGACCACTTCCCTCATTGATTGCAAAATATTTTAATATTTTTGAGCTTAAGCTTAGATAAACTGTAATCCCAGTGTTCTAAAAGATAGGTTTGGGATCAGTCAGGTCTAAATGAAATCTCAGTTTTACCAATTACCAGTGGTGTGATTCTGGAAGCATTACTTAATCTCCGAGACTCAGTTTCCTTAGCTATAAATAAAGATAATATCTATATCCCACAGAGTTAAAATATTAAATGTCATCATGTACATTAAATTGTCCAACACAGGTGCTCATTAAATTCATTCATCCATTCAATAAATGTGTATCAAGCACCTCCAATGTACAAGGAGGTATTCTAGGAACTGATGATGCAGTTGTAAACCAAACAATATTTCTGCCTTCATGGAGCCATTTCTTTCAGTTAAAAAAAAAATGCTATGAAGCAAAAGAATGCAGAATAATGGATGGACAGCAATAGTAATGGTGGTGCTAGAAATAAACACTAGATCCTTTTTCCCTGTGTTCACACAGTTCTCTTTTTGAATCCCAAACTCTCCTATCCACTGACCACAGGTCTCCAGGGAGGATGAATAAAGGGTTAGATTCTGTTGAATTGAGCCATCTGACATCATTTAAATAAAGTTGTGGACACCAATAGAAGAGTACACGGTCATCAACAGGACGGATAGAGTTGGGTGTCGCTTTGGAGACCCTTGGAGATGCACAGCTATGCTCAGTCTCCAGCCTTGTCATAGTTGAAACTACAGAGGCGATTCTTGGAGAACGACATTTCCCCCCAAAAAGGCAGTCCTCAATAATGCCATCTTTGTTGCAGCAGAACATCAGCAACCTTGTCCTGAGCTGGGTCCAAGTTGAGGGGAAAGAGGGGAACAGCCAGCTGTGAAAAGATCAATTTGTTTCCAATCCATTCTTTCTTATGGTTAGAGAGGCTGACTCCCCACACTGGCTGGGTCTGTCAGGGACAGATGCCAAGTAGGGCACAGACTGAAGAAACACCCCCTGTTCCCACTGAAGCAGGAGCATTCAGCCTCTGCTCTGAGTAAGCCTCAGAGTCTGTTGCATTAGCCATCCCCCAGTTAGGTTGCTTTGGGGAGACACAAGTTGGGGCAGATGAGAGGGATGCCTCAAGTCTAATTCAAAACTACAACTATTCAAAGCCTCCATTTATTTTTGTTTGTAAATACCAGTGTTGGCAGGTTGTGGGAAAGCAGGGGTTCCCATATACCATAGCTGAGAGTGTAAATTGGTATAACAGCTTAAGAAATCCATTTGGCAGAATCCATGGAAATTGAAAGTGCATAGGAATTAATCTGAAGGATAAATTCTCAGAAGTGCACCCAGATGAATGCACAAGGAGGATGTTTATTACAGCATTGTTTGCCACAGAAAAAGTCCAGAATCAACTGAACATTATGTTGTAGAGTAAAAGAATGAGCTACACATAGAAAGAGGTCTGACAGAAAAGGGAGGAAGGAATATTCAGTTTGATACGCATGGTAAAAATCTATTTATTATACATAGAGTTAACTCCTCCATCAACATGTATGTTTTACATCCTGTTGGACCTCTGCTAATACCTCGGTCTGTTCCTACCCCAATCCCAAGATTGAATAACACAAGGCAAAAGGACTCCTGTAGGGCCCTGTGGATGTGCAAGATGCTAAGAATGAGTGGATATTATAAATAGATGTAAAAGTAGGAACCTTGCCAGCCTCTATTACCTTTCCTCAGTAGATCTGTCTTCCTGGGCCAGGGTGAGGTAGAAACAATAGCCAGATGAGTGATCAGTGGCTTGTATGGCTTAGCATTTTTTCCTGAGGTCCATTTGGAGAGGAAACTAAGACCATACTCAGTATTTTCAGGCTTTCAGTCTCTTCATAATTGACGGCCCGTTTCCTCCTCTTATCAAATTGCACAAAGATCAAATGTGAAGAAGCCTGAAAGAAAGGACAGGTTACATTGCTCAATTAAGAATTTGCTCCCTTCCAGCTCTAAAACATCCCCATATTTTCCAGTTGCAAATGTTACCAAGTTTACAATGACCACCAAATGCTGAATAAAACATATGTAATTCTACCCATCCTGGCAATAATTCACTGTGGACTTTTGGTCAAGCTTCCTGCTCTCACTCGGCCTCAGTTTTCCCTGTGGCTCATGTGATAAGGACTATGTACCTGGGGTGACAAGAGCAGATCACCTGCGCCCCTCTCTCCCTGCTTCCTCTGACAGGCATAACTAACCATTTACAGCATGCTTTCCTACAGATCTCAAATGATTCCTCTGACTCCTTCTTGACACAGAATTGTAAGCAATCACAAATATTTAATCCAAGTTGACATAAAAGTCAACATTTAATTGTCCTCTCCATACTAGATGATATCTGAAGTTCATTCCAGATTTAACATTCTGTTTCCATAATTCAAGGATTCATTTGAATGCCAGCTCGTTCACAAAGTCAGCCTAGATTGCTGAAGAACAAGTTAGGTTTTCCTGTTTCTGACTTATGGAGACAGAGCTGTATAAGTCCATATGAACTTGACTTCTGGTTTTTTGCATTGTTATACCATTGTCACCTGTATAACAATGCTGCCTCCGTGGGGAAATTTAATTTAAATATAGAAAGGATATCTCATACAATAATTTTCAGACTGTGATGCATAGTACCCCTAGAGTTACTCAAAGATTTTCCACGGGCTCTAGTTGGCAGACATAAGGAAATTTTCAGATTCTCAGCTTTCATTTGCACTCTTTCTCAGGAATCTGAAGAGAGTCCCTTTTTCTTAAATGCTTTTCTTTCACTTTACAAAGGGAATTCATGCCTCTCACTCATCTCGAGTTGCCTTGGGGTATAAAAATTTCTGGGGGATCAAACAAAGGTACAATTCAAAATTCTTTTGAGAAAAAGTGTTGAGAAAGTGAATGACTAATAATCTCGTAGCAAATCATTTTGCAAGTCAGATGACTTTCAACGCTTTGGTTACAACAAAACTGAAGGGGAACCTAATTAAAATGTCAGCTAAGAAAGTATTAAAAATGCTGTTTGATGATTGATCTTTATGTGATTTTCGGTATACAACCTGGTAAGAAGTTATAACACTGCTATAACAAAAGTTTTTATTTTCCCATCTACTTATTTCTGTGAATAGGTTTCTCAGTGCTTACAACCAAACAATGAAAAGTAAATATAATTTATGAAATACCACTTCATGTTAGCAATAATGAATATTCCTCAGCAGACATATGGCTTAATTTTTTAAAAAGTTCACCTCATTCAGAGAAACATTTCTAATAAAACCTTATGTTTCACATCACATTTAGCAAAATTTTAATAACTGTATGGTAGATTGATCAGTTGTATACTTCTAATAATTGTTATGATAATTTAATGCAGAAGAAATTGGGTTTTGTTAGCATCTTATATTTACAGAACATTAAAGAAATTTTAATATGAATTTATATATATGTTTTGTTGCAGAATAATATAATAATATGATCAGTGAAAGAATTTCCAATATAAAAAATCTATTACGTTAAGAAACATTTCTATAGAGCAAATGAAATGGAAATAAAGATTTAAGGAAAATAAAAAAACTATATAAGTTTTCAACTGTTAGGGAAGATTCTATTTGTATATTTTTAAATGGATGAATGGTGGTATCAAATTAAAGTGGAATTTTGATCCATTAAATCTATTTATAATAGACAGTTTTCTTTTAAATGACTATATTTTCAATATACTTTATATCCCTCACAACTATTTAAACTTATAATAAAAGCACTTGTCAACTTAAAAAGGTTCATATTTTTCCAAGAATATTTTAGAGAGCATTAAAGCAAACTACTAAGGACTGTATTTTATCAGAGTGAATTCTCTTCAATAATTATAATAGGGGAATCGAATGGTAGTTGTTTAAGAAAATCCAATGTACTGATGGACAAATCTGTATAAAGGAAGTAAGAATGACACATTTTCTAAGTATAAATGTTACACGTCAAGTTTGGGCTACAATTGGACTAAGTCTTCACTTCCTTATTTATCCTCAGCCAGCCAATCCAGGTCTTATGGCCCTACCCTTTGATCTATGCTACCCTGTGTAACTCTTCCCTAACTTGGATTAGAAAATTGAAAGATTTTCAAACTCTAGGTCTTTGTTGATAGATTTTTTAAAAATCTCTTTAATTATAGTATATAGTTCTAGTGCCTAGGAATCAATGCCTTATCTGGGAAACACAAGCAAAGCAATATGTAATTGCATCATTTCTTAGGATATTCATTCCTTTTTTGGTCAGTTCTGATGCTCTCTTTTCTGAGCAGATTGCTAAGCTGGGGTGAAGGCAAGGCAAAGCAAGAAGATGGTGGGAGGAAAAAAGGTATGTCATCTACCTACTGTTGCTTCAGTTTTATCTTGAATTGGCTTATCCATTGATTCATTCAGTAAAGTTTTCCTAAACACGTACTCTGCACCACGTTCTGGGTTAGGACTGGGGACTACCAAGGTCAAGAAGATACAGGTTTTTCCCTTGAAGAGTCACAGTTTACTAAGGGAAAGTCAAACTCAACAAGTAATTGAGATGCTCTGCAATAAGCTCTACATTAGAAGAAATTCAATGTGCCAGGGATCAGAGAGGATAGTATGAGTATGATCAATTCTATAAGAAGTGGTAGTATTTGAGCAAAGCCTTAATTAAAGAGTAAGAACTGAGGACAGTCCCAGCAGAAGGTACAGCACACATTTTAGCATGGGGCCATATGTGGTCATGACATTTCGATAAATAGAAAGCATATCATCTAAAGCAGAGGTTAGAGCCAGCACCTAGCAGGTGGAGGCAGGAGATAAGGCTAAAGAAGCAAGTTGGGGACAGGTCACAAAGGGCCATGAAAGTTGTCTTAGTCTTTTCAGGTGGCTGTAGCAGAATAACATGGAGTGGGTGGCTTATAAACAACAGAAATGTATGCTCACATTTCTAGAGGCTTGGAATTCCAAGATCAAGGCAGCAGTAGATTCAGCGTCTAGTGAGGGCCCCTTCCTGATGTCTTCTTGCTGCGCCCTTATACAGTGGAAGAAGAAAGGCAGCTATCTGGGGTCTCTTTTATGAAGGCATTAGTCCGATTCATGAGGGCTCCACCTCATGACCTCATCACCTTTCAAAGGCCCCACCTCCAAATACCATCACATTGAGGATTTGGTTCAACATGAACTTGGAGAGAAGACAAACATTCAGACTCTAGAAAGCCTTGCTCAACATTTGAAAATTGAACTTGATCCTTTGGGCAACAGGAAGGAACATGATGAGATAAAGACTTTAGAATGATAATCCGAGGTTAGAGGACATGAGAAAAATCCTAACCCAGCACAGGATACAGACTCTCCAAAAAACTTTAATTGACCTTTCAACTTCCCTTTCTCCCTTAAATAAAGCAGGGCTCTGAATCCCCAAGATACAGTGCATCCAGTATTATATACTGAGAAGAGAAAATGAACCAAGAATAAGATAAGAACTATTCATTTGTTTTATTAGTATTTATCAGGTGCCTACTCATTTACATATAATTCTGCTTTTTTTTTTTCCTCTTAAACAAATTTGTCAAATAAGAGCTAAGGCCTGTACTTTATCAAAGTGGACACTGAATCACAGATGGCTTCAGTAACTTGCCCAAGCTCACATATCTAATTAAGAATTAGACTATTTACAAATCCAGCAGTCTGCCTTACATGTACTTAACCATGGTGCCATCTCTCTGTAAGCAATATGACTATTTTACTGCTGTGGACTGCGAGAATAAAGACATGCCAAACAAACAGGGTAAGGGCCTCTAAGGGATGAACTTTGCCTGTTCTTAGCTCCATCTTAAGTGAGAGGGTGCTATATGTATGTGCTGGCAGGCCAAGTCTGGAGATAAAGAAAGCACAGGCATGGTTGTCTGCTGAGGCCAGGTCTACAAAGGAATTTGTTTGTTTCTATTGCCTCAATTCCTAAGCTGGGACTACCAGGTCCAAACAACGGTCACTTTTCCCTCTTCTCCCTACCTGCCAATTCCATTTCAGGATATTACTTCTCTCTAATCTTTACCCATATCCCATCAATCACCAAACCCTTGCAAGTTTGTCTTTAATATCACTATACTCTGCCCAATTCCCTCCATCCCTGCAACTCCCACCCTGGTTTGAGCCACCATCCTCTCTTGCTTAAATGACTACAGCAGCCCCTCGCTGGTCTCTCCAACTCCAATCTGCTTGCAATTCTGCTTCACAATTATAGCCAAGATGATATTTTTAAAGCATGAATCTAACTTTATCCCCCCTTGTTGACATCCAAAAACGGCCTCCTATAACTTTTCTAGAGAAGAAGAGTTCAAAATCCTTCCCAGGGCTCTCAAGGTCCTACATGAGATTCTGCCAATTTCGTCTGTCTCACCCAAACCCTCCCTCCATTCCTGATCCTCACTCCACGGACATTCCCAATATACAGCATGCTGCTTCTCATCTTCACACTCTGATATGGATAGACCTCTCTGCCTCTCTCCCACTGCCTCCTTTCTTCCCTTTTCTTCCCAAGCTCTAAATTGTATTCAAGATTCTGTTCAAGTGTAATCCTCTCTAGCAAGCCTTCCTCCCCACACCCTGAGCCACTATTGGTTCCTAGATCCTGTACTTTCCCTTTAATGACATTAATGGGTTACAATAGTCACTTTGCTTGTCTGTCTCCTGTTCTAAGCTATGAGCCTCTTAAGGACAAATCCCCTGGTTCATCTAAATTCCTCACTTCCCAGCACAATGCGCAACGCATAGCAAGAGACAGGCAAATACGTATTAAACAAATGAATAAATATTCTCATCATCTTTAATTCCTAATGAATATTATACATTCTCCTAGTAGATGCTATGCGTTTGCAAACTGGATGATCACAAAAGTTAAGTGAACTTGAACATTGCCATTAACTCATTAGGACCACCCCCAGCCTCCCTCTTTCAAGTGTGGTCAATATGGCTTCATCATTGCCAAATGAACAAGTTCCGTTTAGTGGGGGAAACCCACATATCCAGCTCATCGGCAACTAGGGCTAGCAAATGCTCCTGCCACAGTTTTAAAAGTCTGAACAGTCTGTCTGACCACAGGTGAGAACATGATGAATTTTTCACATCTGCACTTCAAAACAGAAAAGAATCCACTCCAAACTCTGTAAAAGAAGAGCTCTTGTAGCATTTCCTTTTGTGGGGGGGGGCGGGGAGGAATTTTCCAATAGATCAGGCTCCAGACTACTGAATGGAAACTATTTCCTCACTCTTCCCTCCATCCCCCCAACATATACAGACACACGCACACACACACAGATGTCTGAAGATTTTTCTGAAATCAGGGATTGACTCAAGGAAGGGTTGTGTTTCATTAGCTGTTTCATCAAGGGAAAGAGACACGGAACCTACTAAAGGTCAAGAGAGAAGAAGAGAAGGAGCTGAACACGGGTGGCCCAGATGCCCAGGCCCTGCCCCGCATCGTGACACACAGCTGTTTGGAAGCACAGTGTTGCAAATCTGATCCTAAAATATTTCATGACGTCACTGGAGTGCTTTCTATTGTGATGAAGCACAGAACAATACATGTCCTTTCCTTCACAGTAAATGCCTGTGGCAGGAGCCCAAGATATTTAACGCTCTGACTCCGTGGATACAACACTGTTGAGATTTCCTAGCATATATATATATATATATTTTAATATAAGATGAACCTTGGATGGAGGTTGCCTTACTTCAGTAGGGAAAAGAAATAGTCCAAAAATTTCAATAAAACTCACTTTGTTCTTGCCATATTCAGAGAACTGTTATGTCATGCTGGTGGAACATACAGAGCTAGATAAAGGCATAAATTTTAAGCCCTCCAGGAGTTTAAAATGTCAGAACCTCCATTTTACTCATTTTTGCTATTTTTCCTTTCAGAGACAAGGTCTTGCTATGTTGCCCAGGCTGGACTCGAACCCCTGGGCTCATGCAATCCTCCCACCTCAGCCTTCTGAGTCACAGGAGTACAGGAACATGCCATCATACCCACCTTTATTTTTAATACGGGGCTGGTAACATCTGCCCATAGTCAATTTGGGAAGATTCCATGAACAAGAATTTATAAAACAATAATCCCAGTGCCTGCCACATAGAGGCTCATAATAAATGTTACCCCCCTTATTTTATAATCTCATGAGAGGGGCACATAAGAAAACAATTACTTAGGATCCTGGCAAAGTGGGGTAACCAAGGAATAGAGATAAAAGTGAAATATAAAGAGCATTCTGGGCTAAATATGGAGGAATGATTTATGGAGCAGGTGGCATTTGGTTGCACATTAGAAGATGAAATGGTATTTTAGATAGAATGGGAAGGCTATCTTCTCAGAAGTCTATGTAACTGAAGTGCATCATTTAAGCATAAAAAGAAACACTTCCTGGCTTCACTAGCCATTATTGTGTCATTTGTTAACATTATCAAATCTTTTCCATGTGGTTCTGCTTCCTATCCAAAAAAAGCTTACAAATGAGAAGTTTAGATTCTAGTTCCCAAAGCATCCTCATCCCCTGTATCTTCCACAGATGCTGGTGGCAGGAAGGTGCTAAATCTCTTCATAGTAACTATACAGTGAGTCTATCTTCTTCTCTGAAGAAAGGAAACATCTATCCAGTTCCCTGGGCATGGAGGGAGGAAGGACATCATTGTATAGGAGAATCCTTGGCAAAACAGAATCGTACCTAAGTAGGTAGAGAATCAGTGCCCACTCTGGCATGCATCATAGCCGTGAGAGACTAGAATGTGTAGCAGATGTTGTATATGGACTACAGCCTCAAGGATCACATGACTAGAAGTCCCTAACCTAGTGGCAAGCACACTGGGGTGGCTGGTGGTGCCATAGGTGCCCTCTGGAAGACCAGCAAGTTCTCATAAGGGTTAGCTGTGGGCAGTTTCATTGTATATTGTGAAAATCTCTATTCCTAAGTGGACATTGTTATTTTAGGGAGATCAGAAAAGCTGAATAAATGCACACTCCTTAGCACACAGTACTCATCATGATCTCTCCCCTATGGATCATGTGCCCATCTCTCCCGAACTACTCACTGCTCCTGAAGTCTCGTCTATGCCGCCCTGCTTTTGCATGTGCTGTATATTCTACCAGATTACCCTTTTCAAACTGCTTTGAGGATGTTTCAAAACTCAGAGATAAATCAGCTAACCCTTCCTGTAGCCTGGGTTAGACAACCTTCATCTAGCATGTACCTACCTCAGTCACAGGACTTACTCTGCTGGATTGTAATAATATCGTTCCTTGTCTTGTTTTCACCCTTGACTGTAAGCTTCTTGAAGAGCAGGTACTGAATGTTTAGGTGCCTGGTTCCTAGCATAGTATCTAGTATAAGGGAACACCTGGAATTTGAGGCAGGAGGCAGCAGTAGCATGTGTATATTGGAAAGGCATAGAATTCACGCCCAGGTGAGAGATGAGAGGTTTTGGTAACTGATTTTACCTGTTTCACCCATTTGCTAAAGAGCAATGTCAAGAGGAATCAGAAATGCTTCCAGTACTCCTCAGTTGCTGGAAGATCTTGGATTAGTCATGCTTTCTGCAAAAGATTAGCTATCTTCTCACTGGAACCAAACTAAACCATTTAGTGAGAAGCATCTGGCTTAGTGGTTAAGACTTAGGTTTTTTAGGAAGTGAGAGAGGAGTTGGAATCCTGGCTTTTCCACTTAGTAGCTGTGGCCCTCAAGTGAGCCAGCTTTGCTGATCTTCCATTACATCTGTTTTCAAGTGGAGAAGCTAATCTACACATCGTTTTAGAATTACACGAGGTTGTACACTTGTTAAACACATAACACAGTACTTACATTGTTATAACTGCTCAAAAATTAGTAGCCATTTTAACTTTTTGACATTGCTATAGGCCGAATATTTGTATCCCCCTAAAATTATGTTGAAATCTAATCCCCAATGTGATGGTAGTTAGAGGTGGAACCACTGGCAAAAAGTTAGGTGGTGAGGGCGGTGCCCTCATTAAGGAATTAATGCCCTCATGAAAGAGGGCTCAGAGAGCTTTCTTGTCCCTTCTGCCAAGTGAGGACACAGAAAGAATATGGCTGTCTATGAACCAGGAAGCAGGCCCTCACCAAACACTGAATTTGCTGGTACCTTGATCCTGAACTTCCCAGCCTCCAGAACGATAAGAAATAACATTTCTATTGTTTATAAGCCACCCAGTCTGTGGCATTCTGTTATAACAGCCTATAATAAAAACACATATGAAATACAGACTCCCTGGAGATCTCTAAAATTATATATTTCTTCAAAAAGATTACTGAATATTTATCACCTGTCATAATAAACACAAGAAATACAGACAGAATTATCCAGGCACCATTCTCAACAGAAGATACCAATATCCTTTTGGCTTTTTCTGTTTCTCAGCTTTTGTCCTTTTGAGAGACAGAACCACAAACAAGCCCCTCTCCTCCTGTGTGTTGGGGTGAGCTTGGGTCCTGGAAGGTGAAAGGCCAGCCCAGAGCTCATCAAGCAACTTTGGTCTCTCAGAGCCAGAGCTGCTGACGATGTAATACAATCTGGCTGCAGAGAATGTGACTAAACGAAACCCCATCTGCTGCGAGGTTTCCCTGGGTTCCCAGGAGGGACCTGAGCAGGATATGAGGCGGCGGTGGTGGTGAGGTGAGGGGTCTGCAAGGAAATGGTGCGATCCCCCACGTGTAATGTGTCTCACCACAGGCCAGCGTGGGTCTCCCCCAGCATGACATCATCTTGGAGCTCACCCGGGCTCCGGTCTGCTGGCTGCTATAAACCAGGGTTTCTCAGTCTCAGCACTATTGACAATTTTCAGCTGGATAATTCTTTGTTGAGAAGTGTGGAGGGAACTGCCGTGTGCATTGTAGGAGGTACACAGCATCCCTGACCTCCATTCACTAGTTGTCAATAGCATCTCCACCCAGCCTAGTTGTGACACCCCAAAATGTCTCCAGTCATTTCCAAACAATGGGGAACAAAACGGCCCCGTTGAGAACCACTGTCAGAAAAAGTGGAACAAATCAGACTCCCTTTCTATTAAAAGCAAGGGGGAAAAATCCAGAAAAAAATAGAATACAGTAAGTTTCCAACTCCTTAAGTAGTTTTAGAAATGAATTAAAAGTTGAGCAGCTAGCTTTGATGGTTCAGGTGAGAGCCTTCAAATAAAGAGGAAAACCTAGAAGTAATAATAAGTACCATCGACTTAGTGCTTTCTGTGTCCTAGGCATGGTGCTAAGCACTTTAACTCACTGACCCCTCGAAAGAGCACTGAAGGTAGGTGTGTGATCTCCGTTTCATAGGTAAGGACTGTGAGGCTCAGGGGTGCGAAAGTCTTGCCTAGAAGCATATAGCTAGTAAGGACTGAGCTGGGATTTGAACACAGCTCTGCATGATTTTAAAGAAACTCAGAGCCATTTGGTTCTCTTAGTTCATTACTTTGGAGTCTGTATCCAACACCATAAAAATTTCAAAGTCTATGCTTTAAACCAGGGAGTATTTAATAGGAACTTCAGCCTAGACAGAAGGTAGGTGGATTTGAGTGGGAGAATCAGACTTTCCATGTCCTTACTTAATTAAACAAGACTAATCCGCATTTATAAATCAACATGAGATAGTATATAATTAACCCCTATATGGGTGGTAGATGTTAAAGGACTGTAAAGTAAATAACAGGCTGAATAGAAAGAATGCATTTTAACAAGCATGCTTCTAATAAATTAGTGAAACTGTCACTGAATGGGGTGGCTCATATCTCATGAGGCTCCCTTATGAGGACTTAGAGTGAAGTACATGGGCTTGGCATTGGACAATTCTGGCTTCTAATCCCAGCTCCAAAACTTACCAGCTGGGTGGCTCTTGGCAAAACACTTTACAACTGGAAGCCTCAGTAAACTCCTTAGCAAAATACAGATAAAAATACTTACTTTTCAGGATTGATGGGATTAACTAAATCCAGGAAGTGGAAACTAATGTAGAGTGTCTCACAGGCAATTGACTTTTCTTTCATCACTCTTTGGAATTACATGTTTGTTTGTCTATTTGTGTGTTTAATGGTTGCCTCCTTTATTCTCTGCCTCTCCAGAATCTCCCATAGTGCTTGGCATGTAGTAAGTACTTACTTAAAATATGCTCAATGCATAGGAAACATTAGTGCACTTTCTTTTTAGTTCCTTCCATGACAATGAGTTTTCAGACATTAAAAATACTCAAGCAATGGAAATACAAGATTCTCTATCCCTTTGTGTCCCAATCTTAGCCTCTTATGGTGACTTGTACCACAGCACTTATGACATTGTTTTGCAATGACTGTTTCTTTGGTTATAAACTCCTTCAGGGCTGGATGGATCAACTTTCAATTCTTATGACATGGTCCCATTACTTGCACCCAAGGTGTAATACATGTTTGAATCTAATAAGTATTCGTAAAATAAAGATATTGATGCCTTAGGGGGCATCAGTCCACTGAATGGGAGCTCCAACAAAATTACGGTTCCAGGCTTTGGCAACTCTACTGTCAATTCTGCTCATACAACATCTAATGACCAAGAACAAAAGGTTGGGGCTGTTATTTTTATTGTTCCAGGAAAATGTAGATAATTAATAACTCTGTATTGAATTTAATTGGTTTCTTTTGCAAGGAAAATTGTGAGCCAGATTTTCCATATCCAAGCTAGCAACTCAAAGGTGATTAGAATCAGTGATTAATTCTTATAACAAATATTTATAGAGTGCTTACTATGAGCCAGCCACTGTTCAAGGTACCAGTTAAATCTTGGATATTTTAAGTCTTGGGGAATGATTTTGACATTGAGCATTCTTCTCAGTTACCCAAAGGAAACCAGCTGTTTCTATTGGATTGCTTGAGACAGACAGCAATAAGGGGCTCAGAGGTCTTGGATACAAATTCTTAAGCCTCTGGTCTCACTATCCCGGTCCTTGGAGAAGGGAACATCTAATACACAAAGGAAACAGTTAATAAGCCAAGCCGTATATACTTCCTAACTAGAGGTTAGCATCCAAAACAGAATGCTTAGGCATTGGAAAGTTTATCATACCCATGGGTCTCATCTCCCCATCATGCAACTTTCATAAAAAACAGGGAAAGCTATTACTTCAACTACAATTGTTGTCTTTTGAAAGAAAGAAAAAAAAAAAAAACATTTTCTGTGACTGGCCAGAAGCTGGGAGATATATATATATATCTCCCCATAGTGGGTACATTACAATACTTGAGGGTAAGATATATCTCATTTCTTTATTTCTTTCAACCATGCCACACTCCTCTGAGTTCTCATACAAGTGACTGTTAGAAAATTCAGTGTCAGCTGTGTTGAGTGTTGATTCTCTTGTCCACTGGTTTATTCAAAAATCTAGAGGTCTTCTTACATGGCCTAGAACATTTAGGAACCAGTTGCATGCCCCTTTCCTCTCTGGCCATAGCAGATATCCTCAGTTTTGGGGTCTGTACCCTTAGAAGTGAGTAGTTCTGCTTCTTCCATCTCCTACTATGGTATTAGGATCCTCAGGACACAGCCTCTCTGAATGCACTCCGTGGCATGACCAGTTCAAGTCTTCTCACTTCCTAAGACACTGCATTAGAAGAGAGTGTTTATCCCACTCATGAAACCTATGTCTCTCACACACTATCCCACTGCATGTCTATTGGGTTAGTTCTGCCCAAGGTCATAAATGTTAGAGTGATTCCAGGGCCCAAATTCAGGTCTTTTCAATCTCTATGTTGGACATTTGTCACGATTCTACATCCTACATCCTCACTAGATCAGCATTATTCCAACAGCACTATTGACATTTTGGGACAAACAAAGAATTATTTGTTGTGGGAGACCATCCTCTGAATTGCAGACTTTTAGCAGAATCTCTGGCCTCTGCCCACTTGATGCCAGTAGCAAACCTCCAAATTCTGACAGCCAAAATGCCTGCAGATATTACCAAATATCCCCTAGAGAGCAAACCATCCCTGGTTGAGAAACATTGCCCTAGAAGGTAAGCCCAAGAGGAAAGTGACTGCATCTGTTGTGTTTGCAGCTATATTGCCAACAGTTATTAGCACAGGACCTGTGTATCCCATCAATCTAAGTGCAATGAAGAAATGGTTGGAAGAATTAGTCAACAAAATAAATAGAAATAAATATTACCATGCCCTTTCCTTGCTTCCTCCTCTTTTTCTTTATTTCAACAAGGAAAGTAAAGCAGTAAAACATTGATCTGGTTTGACTGTGTCCCCACCCAAATCTCATCTCAAATTGTAGCTCCCATAATTCCCATGTGTCATGGGAGAGACTGGTGGGAGGTAATTGAACCATGGGGGTGGGTCTTCCCCATGCTGTTCTCGTGATAGTGAATAAGTCTCATGAGACCTGATGGTTTTAAAAAGAGGAGTTCCCAGGCCAGGCGCGGTGGCTCATGCCTGTAATCTCAGCACTT
Organism: Macaca mulatta; assembly: GCF_049350105.2. Lineage (NCBI taxonomy): Eukaryota > Metazoa > Chordata > Mammalia > Primates > Cercopithecidae > Macaca > Macaca mulatta. The sequence continues at coordinate 43,161,956 of NC_133420.1, forward strand.
TGGGAGGCCGAGGCGGACAGATCACAAGGTCAGGTGATGGAGACCATCCTGCCTAACACGGTGAAATACTGTCTCTACTAAAAATACAAAAAATTAGCCGGGCGTGGTGGCATGTGCCTGTAGTCCCAGCTACTTGGGAGGCTGAGGCAGGAGAATCACTTGAACCTGGGAGGCGGAGGTTACAGTGAGCCGAGATCACGCCACTGCACTCCAACCTGGGCGACAGAGCAAGACTCTGTCTCAAAACAAAACAAACAAACAAAAAAAAGTGGTGGGGGAGTTCTCCTGCACATGCTTTCTCTTGTCTGCCACCATGTAAGATAAGACTACTTTGCTCCTCCTTTGCCTCCCACCATGATTGTGAGGCCTCCCCAGTGTGAAACTGTGAGTCAATTAAACCTCTTTCCTTTATAAATGATCCAGTCTCTGGTATGTCTTTATTAGCAGCATGAGAATGGATTAATACAAACATCCTCTGCAGGAAAACATAGTGAAGAGGATTCTGTGCAAGATGAAAAGAGTTTTGGGTCCTACTCCCATATCCAACACCAGCTATTTATTATTGATCAAGTAACTTCCTCTTGCCCATGCCTTCATTTGGGACTAATAATAGTGTCTATGCATATAAATGTTATGAAGATTAAATGAAATTAATGTATGCAAAGTTCTAAAAATGGTATCCAGCACATAATAAATGCTCAATAAAAATTAACAATCACTATTTACAGAAGATCCCCTGTGTCATAGAAGTGATAGAGTAAAACTCCATTCCCTTCCAAGGGGCTCATTAGAAAGCAACTATCCATTCACACGTTTGCCCAGGTGTAGTCTCAAGAACACCATGCCTTTTACCCCTGCTATCTGGTTGTCTCCATGGCTCTCTAAGGGCCTAAACCTGAACTCTGATATGCAATAGCAGCTTGTGACGTCTCTTCTATTGGGGGTCTTCTTGCTCTACCCAGGTACTACACATGGTGTTGATATCCACACAGTACAGTATCCACAAATGGGAGAAAAAATCATCTGCCAACCATGGCTGTCAGAACTGCAAGTACGGGTCTACCTCACTGTCCTTCACAAATACCCTGCCCCACACCAACTTGGCCTGTCTTTCCATTGCAAGAGTGACAGTGGGCAAAACCTTTTTAAATTTAGCCAAGGTCTAGTCTGGAATTTATCTTTGTCACAGATTTGGTGATAGGGCTTATACTGCATTAGGTTTAATCATATTAAAGTATCATTTTTATAGGTCACATATGGTTGAACACGAGCAATTTCATATGAATTACTTCTTAGATTAACTGAGCAAACAATATTGCAACTTGCTAAAAGCCAAAGTACTTCCACTTCCTTCGAAAGCAACCACTTGTGACTGATTTCCGCTCATTAAGCCAGACTCTCAGAAGATCTCTCCTTGGCATACTTGACTGGTTTAAAGGAGCCACTGGCAGAATATACTTCAAAGTCAGCTTCCCTGGATTGGTCTTCCACAATGCAGCTGTCTCACTGATTCATCCTGGCCCCTGCCCACTACTGTCCATGGGGATTATCAAGGCTTCACCATAATTTCCTTATAAAGTATTTCCACGAGAGAAATCTATCATCTACCTCAAACGATGAGTCATCTATCTATATTCACTCAAGAGCACTCCTCATATACCATTCATCTGCAAGCTGAGTCCAATGTGGGCCTGGGCAGGTGTTCCAAAGAATTTAGAAAGTCTTTTTGAAGTTCCCCTACAGAGGCTGCTTTCTGATACAGTGTCTGAAAAACTTGCCTGGCATCTCACTAAGGGGCTCCTTTGGCCCCCTGATGCCACAGCCACATCGATAAGAGCACCACGTGCATCCAAAACCGGAGAAAAGCGGGAGAGAAAGAAGGGACATCATACTGCTGACGGAAGCTCAGAGGGAGTAGAGAGCCTGGTGTGTGTTCACCTACTCCTCTCAGTCCCCTTTATATGTCCTTTCTAAGCGAAGAAGCCCAATCCATGTAAAGGATTTTTAAGCAATAAATTCCTTTGGCTTTGGCTGGTCTTACACTAATCTAGGCAAGCATTTTCCTCCACATGGAACATAGTTTCACAGATGAGCAGACCTGGATTTTAGCTCAGAGTGGGCAAGACGCAACTGCTTTGGGCCCCATTTTCTTATCTCTAAGTTGAGCAGGATTGTCTCATAGCTCTTTTCACACTTGTCAAAGTGTGCTCTGGGTGAATCCTCTGAATTATGGTTGAGCAGTGACCCAGATAAGCCTGCCACTTGCTGGGTTCAGACTGACCTGGGAATGATAGGAATGTCGTGTATAAGTCTAGATTTACTCCTCACTGTGGGCTAAACCACTCAACACTGCAAAGTTCCCATGTCAACAGGCCACTTCAAAACTATCAGGCTAATGATGGAGGTTGCAACTCCCTCCAACTTCCCTTTCCTTCTCTGTCTTTCAGCCTACAGCTAAAATGTCATGTTAAAGGAGCTGTGCCAAAAAAAAAACAGCCGGGCGCGGTGGCTCAAGCCTGTAATCCCAGCACTTTGGGAGGCCGAGACGGGTGGATCACGAGGTCAGGAGATCGAGACCATCCTGGCGAACACGGTGAAACCCCGTCTCTACTAAAAAATACAAAAAAAAAAAACTAGCCGGGCGAGATGGCGGGCGCCTGTAATCCCAGTTACTTGGGAGGCTGAGGCAGGAGAATGGCGTAAACCCCGGAGGCGGAGCTTGCAGTGAGCTGAGATCCGGCCACTGCACTCCAGCCGCGGCGACAGAGCGAGACTCTGTCTCAAAAAAAAAAAAAAAAAAAAACTACTTGAAAATCTAGCGATGTGCATTTACATCATAGAACTACATCTCTAAGGAAAAGCATTCCAGTTTCAAGGTAAGTTAATGCCATTTCTCCCAGAAAAATCATCTCTTGGACGAATACTAACCATTACCATTTTTAAAAATTCATTAATTTTTGTTGGTACATAGTAGGTGTATATATTTACAGGGTACATGAGAGGTTTTGTTTAATAATCATGTCATGTAAAATGCGGTATCCATCACCTCAAGCATTTATCCTTTGTGTTACAAATAATCCAATTATACTCTTTTAGTTATTTTTAAATGTACATTTAAATTATTATTGACTATAGTCACCCTGTTGTGCTATCAAATACTAGATCTTATTCACTCTTTTTAATTATTTTTTCTGCCTATTAACCATGCTCACCCCCTATTCCCCCTCCCACTACCCTTCCCAGACTCTGGTAACCATCCTTATGCTCTCTATCTCCATGCGTTCAAGTTAAACATTACTGTTTTTAAGGCCCTGTTATGCACAAGGCAAAGATACTTTCCCATTTATTTCTTGTATTAGTTTTATATTGCTACTCTAACAAATTACCACAAACTTAACGACTTAATAAAACAGAAATGTATTCTCTTAAAATTATGGAGACCAGAGGCCTGAAGTGAGTTTTAGTAAGCTAAAATCCAGTTGTCAACAGACCTGGTCTTTCTGGGGGCTCCAGGGGATAATCCATTCTTTGCCTTTTTCAGTTTCTGGTGTCGGCTGGCATTCCTTGGCTTGAGGCCACACCACTCCAGTCTCTGTTCCCTGGTCACACTGCCTTCTCCTCCTCTGTAGTCAAATCTCTCTCTGCCTTCCTCTTATAAGGACACTTTTAAGTATATGCAAAATAAACTCCCCACCTCAAGATCCTTAACTTAGTCACAGCTCCAAAGTCCCTTTTGCCATACATGATAATATTCACAGATTCCATGGATTCGAACACACACCTTGGGAATCCTTATTCAGTTTCCCATGACCCTTCCTTTATCCCTGTGAAGTAAGTATTCTCCTCTTTTACAGACTCAGATACAAGATGGGGTCACGTAAGTGAAGGAAATTGAAAAAGGTCAAACACCAATAAATGGCAGAGCTAAGATTGATCCCATCTGTCTAGTGTCAGATCATGAGTTTCTTCTTTATACCACTATACCCCATAAAACTGATAAAATAATACTCTTTATAGATGGTTCTGCAATGGAAACCTGAAGAGCCCAGTAGCCCAGTAATTTTCATGTGTGGACCTTCTGTGAGACCACATACCAGCTGTGTGACTTTCAGCAAGTCTCTTGATCTCTCCTCACCTCAGTTTTCTCACTTGTAATAGGGGAATGGTCTGGTGTGAGGACTGAGATAATGCCAACGCCTTGTCATGTTATTAGCAAATACAAGTGGGTGTATTTGTTACCACCCCTACCATTGGAAGGCTATGGGGCAAGGAAGTAGTCAAGGTTAGGACTTCCCAGTATGTGCTCACTAAAATAAGGAGGGTCAATTTACTCTCTGCCTTAGGAAGGGCAAGGGACAAAGGGCCAGCCCAGAGTACTTTCTAAGGAGGAGAGGGACACAAATACCTATGTGATGCCAGTCCATCAACCTCTAGACCCTGCCGAGGGAGCTTCTGGCTCTGAGGCAAGTGAAACCACTCAGCTGACTCTGAATCAGGGAAATTTTTCCACCTGAGAAACAGAATGTACAAGGCTTGAAAGACAATTAAAAATAATAATACCTTCTATTGACTGGAAGGGCAAATGTCATTCTACTTTTCAAAGGAAGTTCAAACTATTTCTCTCTCAGAGCAATACTAAACATCCTTTCAGGAAAATATTCATTTCAATGAACTCTCTCTCTCTCTCTCTCTCTCTCTCTCTCTCTCTCTCTCTCTCTCTCTCTCTGTGTGTGTGTGTGTGTGTATGTGTGTGTGTGTGTGTGTGTGTGTGTGTGTTGCATGTGTGTAGCAGGATGGAGGGGAAATTTATGAAGAACATTAGAGCACACAGGGTGACTAGTACAGTTCAGTCAACCTGAAAATCTTATGTCCCATGATGAAAAGAGCTGTATATTTTTATTTGCATGTACCTTTGTTTTATTAACCCTTCTTATTTTAGTGAGCACATTTATGAAGCATACCTCTGACATTATCTTTTCCATCATTTTACAGATGAGAAAGTAAAGGCTCAGAGTAGAATAAGTGACTTATCTACAATAGCTAAAGGCCACCATTTTGAGATTACTTACAATGTGGCAAGCAACAGCATAAACTTTTGACTAAGTATTGTTCTTTTAATCCTGACGCTAGCTCCAAGGAGTACCCGTTTTACAGATGGAGAACCTATAAGAAAAGTGTTAAGTAATTTACCCAAGGCCCTACTCCTTTTTGAAGCTACTATTGGTTCAATTAAGGTTTGAAACCAAGTCCATGCTAGGTAATCCCAAAACTCCAAGATTAGCACAAATAGGGACAAAGCAAAATAACCAAAATCTTGCCTCATCAGATCTTTATGCACAAGCTCCAAATCACTCAATCTGGTTCACGAATCGAAGAATGTAATCTTTGCCTTTGGGCAATTGTTACATTACATACATAAGAAAGCACTGACAATAATAGAAAATTGGGAGCTGGAGTCCTCTTGGTGGGTTTGAATCCTCTTGCTACTATTTATTACCCGTGCACCTTGGTCGTTTCTCTAACCTCTCCATGTCTCATACCCCCCATCTGCAAAATGGGAACAATGATAGGACTAACCCAATAGGCTCATTGTAAAGATTAAATAATTTAATACATCCAAACTGCTTCAACAGTGCCTAGATCACAGGAAATATTCAATCAGCATTAGCCACTGTTACTCTTTGTGGTCCACAAAATAAATCTTAAGAAACCTAAGAGAGAAGGAAAAGAAGCAAATTATACTTCCTCACAAGTATCCAACCCAGCTGTGGAAAATCAAAGAAAGAAATTCAATTTGCATTGATTTCAAAGCTATATATTCCCTCTGTGACCTGCATTAAGCCCAAGATGGTTTGACCCATTTGTATTCATCACCACAGCCTGAGCTCAGACCGGTAAACATGATCAAAACTGCCTCCCCATCCCTCTGTTGGAAATATACAACTCCAGATCTTCTAATTTAGCCTGGGCAATGCTAGTTTTTTAAATTCTCCCTCTTTCCCTTCAACCTCCAAAGAGGCAGTCTTTAGAATGTTTTAACGAGACAGCACCAGGTGGCTTCAACTCCCCTCTTCCTGCTGCTAGTCCCTGTAAAGCCCAGAAGCGTTTCAGATAGAAGTGGGGGTTCCATGCTTTCATAAGCACAATACAGCTATGGAGATATTGAGCTATCTTTTGGGATTTGGGGGTTGTGGGGCGGGGAAGGGAACCACATCATTTAGCATCAAAAAACTCTACATAGGGCATCCCAGTTTGCTAAGCACTTTGCTTATACCCTCTTTCTTGGTCTTCATACCAATTTTGAAAGGTACTCAAGGTACAGATTTTTATCTCAGTTTTATAAAACAGGAAACCAGATGGATCCCAAGAAGAAGAGGAGCTTAAGAGAGGGGACGTGCTTTTCTCAAGGTAATTCACATTGAAAGCAGTTGGGCCAAATAGAACACAAAACTGTGTGGTAATATCATATATTTTCCACTATGCAGCCAATTAGTTGATCAGTCAATCATTTCAAGGGAACATTAATAGACCTCCAAGTGTTTTGGGTCTGTACAGGCGAAAAGCACAGTCCTTGCCCTCAAGGAGTCCTCACAGACCAGCTAGGCAAATGAATGAGTAAATCGATGATCACAGTTAAGGTTTCTAATCATTTCATAAAAGTCACTTCAAGAATGTTTTTATTGCTTACCTCCAAAATCTGCGACAGGTCATATGCTATTCTAAAAACTATGATATGCAGGAACAATATTCAAAATAATTAACAAATAATATGGCATAGGCAGCAGCCATCAACAGATGCTGGCAACAAACAGAACTGCTGACAAACAGACGGAAAGGCACAGTGCCTATCCTCAGGTGTCCATGATCTAGCAGGGTAAACAGGCAATGGAAATAAAATGTGCAATATGCCAAAAGTTAAAAAATGGTGGTGTGGATGAGCATGAAGGAGACACCCTTCTCTCTGGATGTGAAGGTCATTAAAAACTTTGTTAGAAGAGTATGAAGGAACTCTTGAAAAAAAAATAATAAGGAATTTGTCATGGCAATAAGGCAGTGTTCTTCCTAGGGAAGTGAATGTGCAAAGGCTTGGAGACTTCTAAATTATTTCTTTAAAGATTTTACTTGAGAGTTTTGAGTTTCTATAATCCCTGGGAATTCCCCACTTGGTAACCAGGACCCTGGGGGTCAGCGGGGAAAGGGATTTTCCCAAAGTCACACAGCGAATTGATGCAGCATCAAGACTTGGACACTTAACCAACGCTCTCCACTCTGCTCTGCTGACCAGGCATGGCTTCTTGGTTGATGGTGAGGCTAAATTGCCATAGTCCATCCATCAGGGACGCTCTCATATGTCTTGCCACACACTCCATATGGTCTTTGACCTTGATTTTGTCCTTTGTTTTCTAAGGAAAAGTGAGAACAGATGAAAAGAAGACCACTCAACCATGATCTGTAAGCAAGTTGGGAAACCTTGACTCTAACGAAATGCATTTAATTAAATGACTGGCCCACTGTGTGGGATCAGAGATCCATCCTGGCTTTGGAAAAGATTTCTGGTGATTATGGAGTTACATGAGACTTTTGGACCGGAGTTAGCACACCAGATGAGATGAATCCTGAGAAGAGGAGGAGGAGGTTGGGAACACTGAAGGAGTACGTAATCAGAGTAGGAAGCAGGGGATTCCATGGGGAAGTGGACACTCAGCTTCCTCAGCACTAGTCCTGGCCAAAATTCCACTCATTGGCTGTTCTGTCTGGAAGAAAAAGTATTACATTTAACAGACCTTTAAGGAAATGAGAATGATCTCACCTGAGGCAAACCCCGACATTCCTCTGGCCTCCAAACCACAGCCTCCACCAACAAGTCCTGAATGAAAATTGCAAACAAGCAACAATGAAATCAGTCTTTGGCAGGAAGCTCTGTGCAGAGGTGGTGTTTACACGCATTCATTCTACCCTCTCAAGTGGAAAAAAAAGTGCTTATGCTTCTGAGAAGGATGCAACCATGAGGGATCAGATGCCAAGAGGTATGGCCTCTGCCAAACAGGAGGATAAATGGTTCTTCATTTCCATACACTTCCTCTGCTGTAATGTCTAGTGTGGCTTGGTTACTCAGTTCTGACTGTGACAGTTTTCTTCCTGGAAAGCAGGCATAGTGGCTTCAGACAAGTCATTCTTCCTCTCAGTGCCCCATTTTCTGATCTGTGCGATGGAAGCATTGTACACAATAATCCAGTTTCCTTTCCAGGTTCTATGGTTGTAAAAGGAAGAATTTAATTATAAAGCACAACATGTCAAACATTTATTTGTTCCTCCATTACTTCATTCATTCTATAAACATTTACTGAGCTTCTCTGATACCCAAGGCTCTATGCCAGGTACAGAAAAAGCAACTGTGATCACCAACCTCAGGAAGCCTAGAGTCTAGAAGGAAAATCTAGACATGCACATGTTTAATTATACCACGTTGATGCAATGGATGTCCTAATAGAGTTACAAATGCCATAGTGCATAGAAGCATTTCTTCCTAGATGGATTTCTTCCACTTAGGAAGCTCCATAGTGAAGTCAGATCAGAAATGGATGATAAATAGATGTGAGGACATGGAGGTGAGGAGCCTAGGGCATCATCCTAGCATGAAAAAAGGTTGGGGGTATTGTAGAGTACGTGGTGCGTATGGACCCATCTACCAGAAACAGAGGCTGTGAACAGTACAGGGATGGAAAACACGTCCTTGTCTGGGCCCTCCTTACTCAAATGCCAAAAAGCTATATAGCTTAAGATGCCACATAGCTTTTTGGAGAAAATACCTTTTACAAGTAGCCTCTCCTAAAAATGCATAAATCATCTCTTCTCTATGTTATCAGAATATACTTATATGATAGCTGTTAACTTAATCCACAATAGTATTCCTGTTTGTCACCTCCACTAGCCTTTTCCTGCTTTGAGGGCCAGCCTGGTCATATTTGGCTTTAGTTTCCCTGTGATTGGCCATGCCACTTGTGGTAGACACTAATCAATAATTGTAGAATCTTAAGAGAACTGGGGAGAGGAGTTCGAGTTTGAGACATTCCCCAAAAAAGCCATATCTATCATCTAGTTTTCTAGCATGTGCTCTTGTCTTATTTAAAAACTCACATAGAATTATAAATATATTGATTATATGTTATATACAAATATAGTTTATATACCATAGGAAATATATTGTACACTATTCTAATATTTTACTCCCTAACCCAAGAGATTAACTCAGTAGCCTTAGGAAAGCCAGGAGGCATGGAACCACTCACTGCTGGTTGAGACACAGCTTCATGCTACTGAAATATCCTTTGGCTAAAGCACAGAATGTAAAACTTCCCAAACAACCAACATTTGAATCAGCCAAAATGGATCAAAAGTTCAAATGAGCAGTTTTATGACATGACTATTTATGGGCTTTCTTGCTCTCTGGGAGGGGTCACTTTAGCAGAGAATCCTAAAATACTACAGCCAAAGCACCGTAGGATGACCTAATCATGTCTTTTTTTTTTTTTTTTTTTCAGAGAAACTGAGGCCCACAGCAACAATAATAACTGTGGGGATGATATCATTTAATGTTGAAAATAAGTGAATAATTGAGACCTCTATTATTAGTAGCTATTTTTTAAAAAATCAAAGGTCTCTCCTAATTAGCTTTACGGAGCAAAGAAATGTATTTTCCATATTCAAATATGGCTGTGATTTCTACACAAATCGTGTTAACAATCTAATACAGCATAAAACATTGCTTAAATATCCTCATACCCTATTCCTAAATAGTAACGTGTAATAGAACTCTGGAGCCCAGTGTTGTAATAAAAACACTTCCCAGGTGTATTCCCTTGGTGAAGTTTCATTGCTTCTCTTAACCTCAGTTCTTCTGTGAAAAAGAGACACTTGTGCCTATCCTACTTACTGGTTGCAAGGATATAATAAAAATCGTGAACAAAAATAGTGTTCATAAAGTACCCTGCACAGCACCTTATTAAAGACTTAATAAGGGAGGGCTCAATGGTAGTTGCATTTTGAATTACATTCGATGTTTCATTTTCCTCCACGGTCACAAACTACTATGCTCTGTGACAGGCTCAGAAGTCTCTAGGCGCGGATGAAGTGCTACTTCTCCACTCCCTTAAATGCCCCTGTATGCCCTGCGGATACTCAGCGCATGCTAACCACCAAATGAACGAATGACTCAGAGCTTGGAGGAAATCCACGGCAGGCTGGAAAGCAAAGGCGCAGCTTATGGCTCAAGGATTAGGTTGTTACCTTTTTAAATTATTGCTTTTCTTTAAAGAAAAGGCTGTGGGGGACGCCTTTCAGCACTAAGAGAAAACCTCAGAAACCGTTCCCCCTGGAGACCCAAGCTGAGAAGACCACACCAGGCACAGGGCATGAACAATGTCAAAAAGCTACTGCCCTGTAGGACACTGGGGCTAGAACAAAGATGCCTCCCAGCAGCTGGGCAAGGCTGGCTGCCACATAAGAAAAGCAGGGCTGACATGAGCCTCCCACACGGTCCCCACCTGCTGAGACCTAATCCTGGGTTATCTCTCCGCTGGCCCAGAGAAACCTGAAACGCCCCAGGCTTTTGAAGGGCTTTATCTCCTCTTTCCAGGAACTGGGCTCAGTCCCTGTACTCACTCCCAGGTGCCACTGAGCAGCTGCTGCCCAGAGCCTAGGCGAGCCCTGGTCCCATTTCCAGCTTGACCAAGTACAGGAGGGGAGCCAGGGCTGCGGATCCTGCTCCCTCTTGCTCCCCGGGGCATCCGTCTCACAATTAGAAAACCCGTGTGGGGAGCAAAGCAAAAATCACATTTCACTAACAACTACTCGGGTCGGGGGCGGGGAGGCGGGAGGGGAAGCGGGAATTCCTACTTTCTCCATAAATTGTATGCAAATGGGTTCCTTCCCTGGCCGAGAGCCAGGAGTGAGTGCGTCTTTCATGAGCTAACCCTGTTCCGCTGGGAGGGCTGTTCCTTTAATTCGCCAACTGAAAAAGTGGGAAAGGATGTCTGGAGGCGAGGCGTCCCATTACAGAGGAAGGAGCTCGCTATATAAGCCAGCCAAAGTTGGCTGCACCGGCCACAGCCTGCCTACTGTCACCCGCCTCTCTCGCGCGCAGACACACGCCCCCGCCTCCGTGGGCACAAAGGCGGCGCGGCTGGGGGACTCGGGACCGCGCACGTGGGAACCGCCGCTGCTTCCCACTCCAGGTACTTCTTCCAAGGATCTAGGTCTCTCCCCCATCAGAGAGGTAAGTCTGTTTTTCCCTCATCACTAGAGATCCTTATGATGTACGGATTGCATTCCTGGTACCAAATAAGTTGTGGTTTTATATTATAATCATAAAACGTTTGGGTGGTTTTTTTTGTTTGTTTTTTTCCGCTGCTGGAAAAAAAAAAAATGAGTGTGTATTGGTTGTGATCAGATGCACCTTGACTGTTCTGGTTTTGTAATTTTGTTTGTTTTAACTTTATGAATAGTCAGACTTGGAAGGAACTTTTCGTAAAGTTGTTATCTTCAGCTGTTCTGCAGAGGAAAAGTAAGAATTTTCTCTTAAACTTCCCCCCTACTTCTAGCCTGACTGATTCACCTGTATGTATATTTCATTTTGAGGGTTAGGGAAGTAGAGTTTTAAGGTAGAGTTTGCTCATAGCCTGCCCCTGGGATGGGTTAGAGGGACTTTGATAGAGGAGTGCAGGGAGAATACAAAAGTTTACATCTAAACAGACCTTACATAAAGTTTACAAACAGTTTTGTACCCATTCCCTCATTTGGTCCTCAAAATATTCACCCTGGAGATGAGAGTTGGGGGACAGAAGAGAGGAGGTGGCTCCTGGGCCAGATGAGTAACTGACAGGCAGCTAGAAAGTGGTGGAGAACAGCTTTATTGGGGTGCCTAGAGCCAGCAGCATCCCACATGTCTCTAGAATCACCTCCTCCTCCTCACTTCTCATCACAGAAAGATCTGAGCAACAACGTCCCCCAGGTATGGGAACCCTACTGCCCCTGGTGTACTTTGGAAAGAATGCAGGGTTTCTTCTCACCCATCGGTGTTGTAAGAGGAATAAGAGCTTATGTTTGAAGCCAGAGGTGTTTGGTATTCTCCCCACCACCATGCATACGACCCTGAGAAAGATACATTGCCTCCTTAGTCCTCAGTTTTCCCATCTCTAAAATGGGGACAATAGCGTCTGCTGTCGTTTTGAGGAGAAAATGAGGTATAGAAAGATCAGCAGTGACTGCTCAATAACTGGAAGTTTGGATAATCATTGTCATTGCCAAAAACTGCCATCACTCTGGAAGTTAAAAGAGGCACTTAGCCAGTGTTGGATCGTTTCTTGTGTATTGTTCCTCAGCCCACTCCCAACCCCCACTTTTTATCTCACCCAATCTGATGGTGTCTCACCAGGCTGGCAGGTCTGAGACTTGGCTATATTTTACAAGCAGGAGGTTGTGTTGGCACAGGTTGGAGAAAAGGTAGCAGCCTGGGGCTGGGTGTTAATGTCAAATACTGATTCCAGAATGTCAGGAGGTTTTGAGTTTAGGCATCTGCAGATTCTAAAGCTGACAGCTATGAAGTACGATGCTGTTGGAAACTCTTTGGAAAGCTTTCTGTCCGGAGGGAGAGCAGGACAGGGAGCCCCACTTGAAGAATGAATGCCTCTTTTTCATGTTTTTGTAGACTTTTTTCCCCATTTTTACAGAGCTTTCCCATATGTGCTTTAGAAAGGAAAACTACTACCCACCCCAGCCAGGCAAGCCTGATTCAGGACTGAAGATTTATTCAGTCCTAGATAACCCAGTGAAGAGTTTCTGGCATTGTGCACATACAAGCCATTTGCAGGATATGTAAGTTAGCGTGCTTTGGCCCTTGCATTTCAGGAAGGTGACTGCTTCGGGGGGAAGAAAAAGGTGCACAATATGAGTATTCTCTGGTTTGCTCAAACAGAGTAAATTGGACAAGGATTGAAAGGGATGTTGCCAAGCTCTACAGTCATTAAATATTTTTTCCTCTATGCTTTGTTTTAAAAACCTAGTTTCTCTATTTTATCTCCCACTAACCTCCTCCTTCCCCACTCTAAGAAGTTACTAACCTTTCAGCCATCAGCTTTGTCATTCATATAATGGAGATGACAAACTATGTCTCACAGGGCTCTTGCAACATTCAAATGATGTAATATATGGCAAACTCTTGGCATAGTACCTGCCACATATTAAGGGTTCAATAAATGGAAACTTTTCTCTGTTTATCATTTTACAAGGAGTTGTCCAAGATTAATGTTCTAATACCATGATTTTTAAACTTATTTTTAAAGATGGAAATATTCATTACATGAATTTACGGCAAAACCCCAGTATATGACAGGTAAATGTAGGGCTGCTTTGGTTGAAGTGAGGTCACAGGGTCTAAAACTTATACCTTTGCTCTTAGCCTCTGTGACATTGCCACAGAATGTCCAATGACAAAAAAACACAGTTACAAATCATGAAACCAGGCTGCGTGCATTCTGGTTGCCCTTCTACCCTTCAACAAGGATTTTTGCGCCTCTGAATCACCATCTGTAACAGAAGTAAAAGCAAGTCCACAAATAGTGCAATAGACAGGAAAATATATGAGAAATTTAAAAGGTTTAACAGTCTATTTTAATTAATTCTAATGACAATGATAGCCAAAATATACGATGAGCCTACTTTCTAAACTGTAGCCCTTGGTGGGATCATGCACAGCATGTCTCTGAGGTGTGGACTGTATCTGTTGGACAAAGAGATGGCTTCAAGAACAGGGAGACTGAATAAATTTACTAAGGTCCCAGAACTCGAAGTGATAGAACCAGGTTTCACACCCAGGTCCCCGTGATCACCAAGTCAGAGGTACATTCTGCCATGTTCCTTCTGAATGCTTCTCTGCTTCTTGCCTGCCTTTAGAAGGAAAACACTTCCTTTCTGACTAAATATGCCCCTCCAGGCAGACTGTGGCCACCCATAAATACAGCAGTAGCGTGATCATATAACCAGAATGGAATTTGGAAAGAGAATTCAAGATGACAGGATGAAAAACATATCCCCCTTAATCCTACCCTTTCTAATGCTTATAATAAATTAAGAGCACATATTCTCTTCTTTCTCTGTAGATTTCTATAGACACCTAGCTGTGCTTTCTTACAAGAAAAAACATCCACTGGACCAAAGTGCAACCCTCTTCATGCTGAAGGCACTTCAGTTTGAAATGTAAAAAGTCTAGGTTGCAAAAGTTTAGTTGGTTCAAAATAGACGTCCTTTTGTGATGGTAAAACATGCAAACACAAAGTTGATAGTGAGGGCTATGTGTGGCATATGTAATAGGAGGGTTTGCCAATAGTTTTTCATTTAATTCTCACTCTAACACTACAAATTATAAATTACTAGCTCAATTTTATGGCTAAAGAAATCAACACTCAAGGAAGTTAGGTGACTCATCTGAGGTCTTTCTGTAATTGAGGGGCAGAGCTGGCTTTGACCCAAGCTTTCTAACTAATACCCTACTGTTCTTTCTGCTGTGCTACATTGCCTTCTGAAGTCAGGCTGTGCTGACCAAGTTTAGAACCTTTAATGGTGTCTTTCAGTGAATGATCAAGATCGTGAAGAAGACCCCAGCTGTCATTGGTGCCTATTGATTTTACAGAATAGCCCTGCATGTATCATTTTTCATGGTTCTCAGCAAAGGTCAGCTCTCAGTGGTGCAACTCTCTGCCTGGAAACAGGAAAGTTCAAATTTCAGCCCCTGGAAGAGAGAAGAATGAAACTAGAGGTAGCAGTCAGGTCACTCCTGCTGATTTTTCATCTCAGAAAAGTAGGCACACAGGTGAGCCAAACATCTGGTTTTAAAAGGGCTGATTGGTAGGTAAAGTGAAATCGGCCTTGGGGCCACGAATCCCAGGACAATTTGGAAATGGTTGTAGGCTCCAAGCCACAAATTGAGCTACAAATTCAGGGGAAGCCTGGGAGAGGAAGATTATGATTCAAATACTTCTCACTCTGAGAAGATTGTAGGGAATCCCCTTGAATCTTATCCCGGTCCAGTCTGAACACCTTCAACATGTGGGAAACATTAGATGAAGGCTCCTTTCCAAGAGGAAAACCCCCCTCAAAGTGTGATGTAACCAGCTGCCTACAAACCCCAGCCATAATTCTAGTCAATGTAAAAGACAGAGATGGTAAACTTACCTACCTTCGGAAGCTATACATGCTTTGTGACTTCTCTGTAAAGGAGAAAAGTCTGCGTACCAACCTGATTCTAATCCTAGTGGCCAGACTTTTTTCAGTTATGCCCCTAAGCCTAAACTCCATTCCCTCCACCTTGTCTCACATTTCCAGCTTCTCCTCCACTTTAGAAACAACTCTATCACCATCATTACTCTCTTTGACCCTTCACCATAGAATAAAAGCAAAATGTCCAAGTCAAAAGCAGATCATGAATGGAAAATCCCTTCCATGTGCATTTTCAGTCTATCTGTGAATGGAGATTTTAACAATATATATTTCATGCCATGTTGTCTCAGAATTTTGAAATTTCCTGAAGTTCATAGGTCCTTCATGATATAGCCATGGCAACTCAAATAGCTTTGTTTGGTCCTTTAACCTTCCCCAAATACCCTACACCAAGAGCCAGAGATATATCATGAGCTCTGAACATAGATAGCTTTGTTTCAGAATTAACCATTATTCACCTCTAACCCTAAAGCTGGCTACTGCTAACTTCGACAAGAATGTGTCTGAAATGTTGTCCTAGGAGAATCCTAGGGGATAATCATAATAGCTAATATTTACTGAGGACTCTACAGGCATCATGCCATTTAGTCAACCATAGCTTCTAGTAAGTCTTAACACCCACCCCATTCAAATATGCACAATGTGAGGCTGAAAACGTTTAAGTAGCTTACCCAATACCATGCAGAAAGTACTTGGTGGAGTCAAAAATCAAACCCAGTTCCCAGTCCTGAGAGGGTGGTTATAACCATTTCAGTAAGGAAGTCATGCTCAGCACCCTAATTCTATTCATCTTCTGATGAGAGAGGGCTAGACACAGCAAAGCTAAGAAAGAGACAAAAGCTTGTCTTTTGGGTCCTTGTGTTCTTTGACAGACTGTTTAATTTTGCTATCTCCAGCTTGCTCCTTCAGGCTTCACCTCTTGAAAAAACTGTAATTAAATGATTAGCATGTGACCCATAAATGTAATATATTTTCTCTACTAGACTTTATGCTGCATGAGAGCAAAGCCCGATCCACATCACATCCCCGCAACCAGCCCGAGATCTGAAGCACAGACACACATAAGCAAGTGCTGCCCAAGGAAAGCCATGAATGCCCTGCAGGCTGCCTGGAATCCTCCTGCTCCAGGTTCCCACTGAGCTCTACCCGTCCCCCACTGTGTGTGTCATAATTACCCCTATGATTGCCTTCCCTGCCACACTGGACTGTACACCACTAAGGTCAAGAACGTTAGGGAGGCAGGAGCTTTGTCTGCTGCAGTTCGTTTTCCCCAAAAAAAAGGCCAACCATGGGCAGACGCACCATTAGCACAGTCCCCAAAGGAGATACCCAGGATTGTGGAATGATCTTGTGAAGGTCGATGCACAGATATTGCAGAGGAGTGCTTTAACTTCTAGGTAGGTTACTATTTTCTTAAATCTCCTTAGGGAACATAGAATTTTCAAACTGTAAGGGCTCACGGGCAGCCTCTAAGCCAGAATCTTTCAGACTGGATTTTAAAAAGAACCTCAGAGGAGATTTGGGGGCTGCTGTGAAGAGACAGGGAGGTCAAGCAGGGGATTCTCCTCAACTTATATCAATGAAAGCCCCTCCACTTATCTGTTTTGTACACTGAGCCTCCTCATGAAATTTCATTTGATGAAAGGGTTCTGTGGGGAAAAAACAGAATGTTTTTGTAAATTGCTGCCCTAGGTTAGCATACCTCATTTTAAAGAGGGTGAAACTGAGACGTAGAGAAGGGAAAGATCTTTCTAAGATCTTCCGCCAGTTGGCAACAGGGTCAGTGTGGAATCCCAGGTCTTCTGACTCTTGCTCTTGGAAGCCAGGGACAATATTAAAAGTTTCAGAATTAAGACATTCTTTTAGAAAAGAAAAATGAACAGAGTCTTATTCTCTCAACAGCCTTAACTCATATGGACTGAGCCAAGGATGACTAGTATCTCTGTAT
Organism: Macaca mulatta; assembly: GCF_049350105.2. Taxonomy (NCBI): domain Eukaryota; kingdom Metazoa; phylum Chordata; class Mammalia; order Primates; family Cercopithecidae; genus Macaca; species Macaca mulatta. The sequence continues at coordinate 43,179,177 of NC_133420.1, forward strand.
TCATTATCTATTAATGCATACCAAATTACTTTAAATCAACACTCATTTATTATCTCATGGTTTTTAGAGGTCTAAGCACAGCTTAGCTGGATTGTCTGCCTCATGATCTCTCATGAGGTTATTGTCTGTGTTGGACAGGGTTGATGTCCCATCTAAAGGCTGAACTGGGGGATGATTAGCTTCCAAGCTTGTTGATGTGGTTGTTGGCTGGACTCCATTTCTTGAGAGATATTGAACTGAGGGCCTTAGTTCCTTGATGGCTGTTGGTCCAAGGCCACCCTCAGTTCCTTGCCACATGGGCTTCTCCAACAAGGCCATTTACATTAACAAAGCCAATGAGAAAGAGAGTTGCCAGGCATGGTGGCTCACACCTATTGTTAATCCTAGCACTTTGGAAGGCCGAGGCAGGTGGATCACTTGAGGTCAGGAGTTGGAGACCAGCCTGGCCAATAAGGTGAAACCCTGTCTCTACTAAAAATACAAAAAAATTAGCCTGGCATAGTGGTGGGCACCTGTAATCCCAGCTACTCGGGAGGCTGAAGCAGGAGAATCGCTTGAACTCGGGAGTCATAAGTTGCAGTGAGCCGAGATCAAGCCATTGCACTCCAGCCTGGATAACAAGAGTGAGATTACATCTAAAAAAAAAAAAAAAAAAAAAAAAAAAAAAAAAAAAAGAGAGAGAGAGAGAGAATCTATAAGCAAGAGGCACATCACAATCCTGTGTAATCTAATCATGGAAGGGATATTCCATCACCTTAGTCATATTCTGTGTGTTAGAGGAAAGTCGCTGGGCCATCCCACACTCAAGGGGAGGTAATTGCACACGTATGAAAATGCCATGAGGCAGTATCAATGGGGTCACCTTAGAGTCTGCCTGCCACAGCCTCCAACACTCCAGTGTCACCAATTTCTGGCAACTTCTTATCAATGACAAGTTCACTCAACCCATCTGTACTCTCCCTGATGAGTAATAAAAAATTATGGCAGCCACTGAAGTGGACTAGTTTCTGTTTAGCATCCTCCCATGTATATAGTGGAGTCAAATGTTTTGATTAGCTGTCTTAACTCATTGGGTAGCCATAATTTCTCCTGAATTTCACCCCAGGGAGGGGTCTTTCAAGGTAATGATTCCAAATTTATTTTATTCTAATAATTTTATTTATTAGTCAATGTGATCAAAACTAAAACTCATCCATTGTCCCCCTTCTCAATCTATTCCTCTCAGCAGATATAATAATAAATAGTAACATCTTCGATTAATTCTTTTTTCCTTACTATCCCCACATACAAAATATTGTAGTCTCTACTGCCTTGACAAGCAAAACTGTTCACTGCCTCCCCACTTTCTCCATCATCATCCCCTGCCCCACCTCCATTACTCCTGTAGTTCAGGTCTTGGCACCTCACAGATGGGCCACTGCAACAGCTTTCCCACTGGCCCCCAGCAACCCAGCCCTCCCCTTCTTCAACCTGAGACATAGAGGTTAACATTCCTAGGCCTCGAGATTCCAAATGCTTCTCCTCTGCCTGCAAAAAAAAAAAAAAAAAAAAAAAAAAAAAAAAAAAACCGATATTCTGACATTCAAGATTCTCCATGATCTTGCTTCTGGTCTCTAAACAGATCCTGTACTTCAGCTGTAATTCATACTCTTCGCATCAACCCTTTTATTCCTTTTATGTCCTTGTAAATGCCATTCCCTCATGCCTAGATATCCTTTTTTATATTTTTCACCTATTCATATTTTTCTCTCAAAATTCAGTTCAGGCACCACTTCTTCCAGGTAAATTAGATGCCCCTTTACTGTCATCTCATTCTACCTATGTTTCTTTTTTTAAATCTGTCATCTCCTTTATCATCCTGGAATGGACTATCTGCCCCTCTTGACAATATAGTTCTTAAAAGAAAAAATTGTATCTGGTTTATCTGAAACCTAGCACAACCAGAATAAAGTTAATCTTTAGCAATTAATAGGAGTCTTTGCTGTGTCCCAGATTTGGACATCCTCTTCCTTAGCAGTTTGCTCAGAAAGCCCAGAACTTGAAGTTGTTTTCACGCTTCACCCACTGGCTTGCAAATGTGCAGTGTGGTGACACAACATGTGACAGGAGGAAACCATCCCAGCCCTAGGACAGGAAACTGTCTCAGAACACAGACCTCAAGGAATGTGTTTGCTTTCAGAGGTGGCCTTCAGGATAAAACACAAATTGCTTTGGATTTGGAAAAACCAGTACCAAGGACAGAGGAGTCCTGTCTGGGGATTTTAGGCTGAGTCACAAGAGATAGCTGAAAATCTGGAGGTTAAAACAAAGATCAGTCAACAACTAATAGGAAGAAAGAACAGGCTCAAGGGAGGGATGGAGACAAACAGCTGTCTATCTTGGACATGGAGAAGCTCACATCCCATGAGAAGAAATGAATAATGGTTAAGAGTATGACTTTGGCATCAGAATCCTCTGGGTCCGAGAGGTATTTGCTTGCTATGTGATCTTGGCCAAGTTACTTAGCTTCTTTAAGCTAATTTTTTCTTATCCATATTAAAAGCAAAGGAGTAGCACCTAGTTTAAAAGTTTATTGTGATGATTAAATGATGTAGTTCATGAGCATTGCTTAACACAGAAACTGGCATTCAATATAAATGTTTTGTTGTTGTCATTGTTTTGTTACTTGTTGATCAAATAGTTCTTGATGATAAGATCCCACTAGAGAAGCAGTTCCCAAAAGTGTGTCATGTGGAAAAGCATTCTCATGGAAATCACCCAAAAAAGGATTTTGTGGCCAAATGAGTTTGGGGAACACTTGATACCCTTCTGTTCTTGGAAATGCACAGCTCATATGTCCATTCAATGCATAATTTTAGGGCTGGTGATACAATAGAAACTAATACAGTCAAGATCCCTTTATTCATGGTGTTTACATTATGGTGGGGTATCTTAGTTTGTACAAGTTGTTACAACAAAATACCATAAACTGAGTGACTTACAAACAACAGAAATTACTTTCTCACAGTTCTGGAGGCTGGGAAGTCCAAGATCAAGATGGCACCTTCTATGTCCTCACATGGTGGAAGACATAAGGCAGCTCTCTGGGGTCTCTTTTATAAGGGCACAAATTCTATTTATGAAGGCTCTGCCTTCAAGATCTAAGTACCTCCCAAAGACTCTGCCAACTAATATTATCACACTGGTGATTACGTTCCGATGTGTGGATTTTGAGGGAACACAAACATTCAGACCATAGCAGGGGGAAGGCAGACAATAAAAAGGAATCACATAAATTTATAGCACAATTTCAGGTAGTGATATTTTCTGAGAAGAAAGACAAAATAAGGTAAGGGGATAAACAATGACTGGTGGGGAGAGGGGTGCTCTTTTAGATGGGGTGAGAGGTGAATGTGCCATTGTGCAGACATCTGAATGAAAGGAGAGAAGGAGCTCTGTAGGCAATGACTAGGAGTTTGAATTTTATTCTGAGTGTGGTTAGAAGCCAATGGATGGTTCAGGGAAGTAGAGTGCATCATCTGAGAAATCTTGCTGTAATTAATCTATTCAACTTTCATTAGCCCAGTATCTCCAAACATACCTGACCATAGGACGTCTACCTAAAAACATCTTGCAACGTAGTCTGGGAAATTCTTCACTGGAGTACAGGGCTTCGTAGATTTTAAAGAGACTGCAAATTTGCTCTTTTTCATCTAGATCTGCAGTAAAAATCCAAACATACTGCTTGGGACATGATAGGTATGCCCAGGAAGGAAAACCTAGCTCTAGAGGTAAAGACAAGCAGGATGTCATCCTAATTAGCAGCTCTTTTTGGCCAAGACAATCGATGAGCGCAGCCAGGCCTCAGCAGATTCTGGAAGCCCATTTGATGCCAACGGAAACTCGCCAATATCTACCCAAGGCTAATAAGTGTTTGCAAACAGTACACCTTGGCTTAAGTATTCTCCAAAAAGGAAGTGCATAAAACTTGAGATCCAGCAGAGGTTCTGAGAGAAAAACAAAGGTCAAATATTTTGGTGCTTACATGTGCGCAGCCACCAAAGAGCTGCTGAAGGTCTGGGAAATGGAAAGTCAAGGTATCCACTTGAATGCTGATCTCTTTCTTTATGGAGCAGTAAAAATTTAAGTTTTTACCTTATCTGAACTGAAGAAAATTCCTTTAGGAGTCAGCCCGGTGTAGCTCAATGTAGTTGAAAGCACACATTTTAGAGCCACAAATAAATCAGCATTCAAAAGCTAGCTCTGCCTCTCAAGCCAGTCATGGAAACTCCCTGAGTCTCAAATTAATTTTCAAATAAACATAATAATACCTAACTCACCAGGTTGTCATGACAAATGACAAGATAAATGATAGCATGAATAAAAAGCATTTAGTATAAGATTTGTCATAAAAATGTATATAATAGCCACTCAAAAAAATGTTAGTTTCCTTACTGTTTAATTCAATCTGTATTTAGTTTCATAATAGAAGCTGTCATTTATTGAATAACTACTATATTCCAGCAGAGGTTAGCAAACCACAGGGTGGCAGCCTATTTTTGTAAATAAAGTTTTATTGGAACACTGCTATGCTCATTTGTTTATGTATTATCTATAGCTGCTGCCTCTACGATAGCAGAGTCGAATAGTTGTGACTGAAATCATCTAACTGCAAAGCTCAATGTATTTTCTATCTGTTCACTTAAGGAAAAGTTTACTGACCCCTTCCAGTCAACCTACTAAATTTTTATACTTACTTTCCAGTCACCTTAACCTAACAAGGTGGATATTATCATACCTATGCATATAAAGAGATTGAAGCAGAAAATAAAAATCAACTAGTAAGTTCTCCTCCAAAAACATAATGTTAAACTCTATACCTAAAAGAAGTTCAGAATAATGATTAAAAGTTATTCGTTTGTATGATTCATCTTCATTTGCCTCTGCCTTCCTCTGACTTGTATTTCTTTCTGACTAAATTTCTTGAATTTCCTGCCATATGCTGAATTAAATGATCCTATTTAGAAAGAATTTTCCCTCCTTTCCTTACTTATACAAATAGGTTGTTTGTTCATAGAAGTCCATGCTTTCAAAACTGAAAGTGGTAATTTCCAGCCCCTCTGAAATGCTCTCCTGCCTTGACTGATTTCTTGGAAACCACGCTTTTTTTAGATAGTACATAGTGTGAAGCCCAGTTTTCCAGAAATGATAGATTTTTAGCTCCCCCATCTGCTACTTCTCACTATATCTTCCTCTCACTTATTAACCTTCTCTCCAGGTCAGACTCAAGGAGAGCAGGCTTTTCTCCAGGGGCTTTAAAGATTTGCCTAAGACATAGATGTTATAGTCCGCCTGGCCTATGCTGTCCCCTCAAGTTCACGACTATAAATAAAATAGTTATGTGAATCCCAATTCCCAAACACCATCCTACCTTGTTCCATTTTGCAAATCCAACAACTCTATTCATACTAATTATGTTGAGTTTCTCTCTGATAGTTAGTAGATAAATATTAATTCTTTAACTTGAACAATGAATCTTACTTCAAAGGTAACTTGATATAGCAGAAAGAGCATAGACTTTCGAATTATAAGGCTGTTCTTAATTCTGATTCAAATAAATGCTGACTGGGCCACTTACATAACCTTCTTAAGCCGTCGGTTCTCTTACCAGTAAAATACAAACAATGCTCCCTAATTCCCACAGTTGGTAACATGATTAAACAGCATTTGTAAAGTGCCAGGCACAGTATAAATATTGACTTACTTGCCTCATAGTTTAAATTGCTCAAGATCCTCTAACACAGGACTTCACATTTTATCCCAGACAGGTCATAGGTATATCGCTGCTTCCTTCTAATACAGGAGGAAATGAAAGGAGAAAGGGTCTAGGATTTGTTCTCTATCAGTTCTTCCCCTATCGTGTGCCATCAAACCTAATCCTAATCCTGTGACTCACTTCAAACAGAATAATCAAGTAGATTTGGGAAACACTCTATAAACTGTCCCCTTCTTGGAGATTTCCAACGAGCATGAACCTATTAAACACCCTGGAAAATCCTGAAGTAAAGAAAGTTGTGTAATTTGTTTGGCTTAAAATCATATATGGTTAAAATAACATTTTCCAAACATGTTTAATTAGGAAATCTTTTTCCCTCACATTAGTACCTATCAACATGTTGTAGATTACACTTTAGAAAATGCTGTTTAGAGTTACACAGCTAAGTTAAAGCCAAGTCAAGGAGGTTAGACATATCTCTATTTTTCAGGTTCTTCTGCAGTTTTTCCTGTCCTGCCTGTAGATCATAAAGATGTTTCATTGCCAGTAGCTTCTCCAGACCCCGACCTTGGTTATGCAAACCATCCTTTAACATAATTAAAACAAGTGAATCAGTTCACCTGATTTAAATTTCTGTTCCCCCTTTCGAGCTATGTGATCTTGAGCTGTGTGAGCCTCAGTTTTCTCATCTATAAACTGTGAAAAATAAAGACAACTACCTCAGAGGTCTTGGGGAGGATTCAATGAGATAATCCACAGAAGACACAAGAAGCAGTGTCTGGCACAGATGGCATATGCAATCAATGTTGGTTATTATTGTAGCATTTAGATGGTCCCATTTTGGAAAAGTGAAAATAGACAATGAAAGTATGTTTGCTTTGCCTGGAGTCACACAAATTTATTACTGGAGTAGTCTTAGTTTTCCCTGAGAGTCTGGTTTCCTGCTTCCAGTCCTAGAGACGTATTTTTGTTTCACGAGTCATATTCTATCAAAATGTATCAGACTTTATTGAACTTGATTTAAACAGGATTTTGTAATTGTCAGTGGCTCCATCTGGCTCCTTCTGATGCAAACCCACTCAAGCAGGATTCCATTCATTTGAATATTAGCACATTAGATCGGAAAAGATTTCCAAAGCTGTCTGTTTTGCTATGCCAAATATTTGGTGTATGCATCAATACTCCCCACTCCTGTCCCCATGGTGGATATTGCTAATCCATCACAGCACCTTTTCCCGAAAGCCTAGTCATAGCCACAGAATCTTTCTCAAAGCAGTTCCAGGTAGTTATGTCAGCTCTTTGAGTTGAAACGTAATTGATCCCAAACCAATTCCACTTCTTAACCAGTGCCTGAACCACCTCTACGCTATTACTCTTTTATTTTTTAATATGCCCAATGTCATGGAGCTCCTTCATAAAGGGAAACACGAAGGAAAAGGAAAGAAAAGGAGAAGATGTACTAACATTAGGGTAACGTTTATTATTAATATGTCAGGCACTTACAGCTTTGTTGTCCCATTCACTGTCTCAAACATCCCTGGAGAGATTTTATAGTTGAATAAGCCACAATTCAGAAGGTATAGAACGTTGTCCAAGGCTCCCCAGCAGATAAGTAGAATTTGATCTCAAGTCTTCCTGACTCTAAAGGCAATGCTCCTGTCTCTCCCATTGCAATGCCTTCTTAAAATTTTTCAGGGTCTTTCAGGACTGTATTTCTGACATTGGGTGGCGGATAACAGTTTCACAAAGGCCACCATATCACAGAGCCCTATTCAGAAGTTCTCTTACTTAGGGTTGTGTTAGTCTGTCTGTACTTTGTCGTAATCAGTTCTTCCTAGATAAATCTCTTCCATTTCTTAACCTTGGCTCAAGACTTTGAGAACTGCTTTCCAATGCTTGTGAAAGAGTCAACTAGATTTCTTAAAATTCTGGATGAAGACCAAAATAGAAGAGGTCATTGTTCCATTGGGAAATGAATTCAAATCTATTTTTGAAACAATTTTCCAGAATTTTACAGGAATCTATATTGTTGCCACTTGGTCAGAATCACTTTTTATTTTCTTTTCTGTCTAGGCAAGAAATAGAAGAGAGAAAGCAAGTGCTCTGCAGTTTTATTTCAAAAATTGAAACCAGACCACACCAGGGCAGTTTGTGGTCTGAATGTATCAATGGATCTAGTCATATTTCATCTGAGCATTTCTTAGGTATACTAAACCACAAATATGAATCTCGTTATTGTGTCTGGATGGAAATATTTTATGGATTAAGATTTGTGGATTTAATTTGGTTGGTAATGGAACTTCTGTTCAAGGGGCAGGATGGAGGAAGTCGTGAGGCACCACCAATGCTTAAGCCAAACTATGGAAAGAAACAGTATTTAGAGGGTTTTGTATTTAATGTTGGCCATTTGACTTGGGTCTAAAGTGAAATTCAAAATAAAGTTCAACAAAAATATTGTGAAATTAGCAATGGACCACAGATCACTAGAACCAAAGGGATGTTAGAATTGGGAACCATACACGGTTGCTCATTTTACATGAGAAACTGAGGCCTCAAGAGTGGATGTGACTTGCCCAAGGTCACACAATGACCCTGTTGGTCAGACCTGCTTGGCAGAAGTGGAGCTCAGAGCTTCTCCTCCAGATCTTCAATTTATTGCACTTCCTGTTATATGGCCTCATAAAAGGCCAAGTATCTGGGAACTTAAAAAAAAGTAATGAAGGTAAAAATTTTAAATGAGGAAGGGAGACCTAGATTTAACAACAGTACAACAAAATGACAAATACTGCAATGAAATTGAAAGTGCTACTAACTAATAACCCAGGATGCTTTCTTCACACCAAAACCAAATTTTCATGCTGAGTGCATCTTAGGCCTGGCCAAACTTTATGACCAAGTTTATTTGGTCATAAAGAAATCTTGTTTCAAAGTAGAAAGCACTGAGCTCTTAAAAGCCCTTGGGTTGATGTCTAGAATCTCATGGGAAGGAGCTAGGTCTGTCTTTGTCACTTTTGTACCCTCTGCACTTAGTGTAGTGTCTGGAACATAGTAAGTACTCACTGAATAACTGAATAAACAAAAACAAACTAATTCAGAACTGAGACTGTGATAAATTCCTTGATACATCTTACCAAGAAATACATTCAGCTTCATTTTATTTAATATAAATATATTGTGCATTTACTATGTTCTAGATAAAATGTTTTGTGTTGGGCATTCAGAGATGAATGTCTCAGATATATCCCTACCCTCATAGAGCTTATAGTCTACATACAATCTAACTGCATGCAGAATAACTGTATGCAAACCCACTGTTTATAGACTAATACAAATATAAGCTAGAATTAGCTAATTTCCTAAGAGATGGAATTATGCACGCGTAATAAAGCCATTCCAAATCTTTTTTTAAATGATAAATGAAATAATATCATATCAATTCCCCAGACAATTCAGAAGAGAGAAAGATAAATTTAGGCCAAAGTTACCTGATAAAACTTTCAATAGTAGATTTTTTTAAGCAGCATCTTGAAGGACTGATAGATTTATTCTCGCAGAGATGGCAAAAAGGCTTCTAGAAGCCTTCAAGGCATCTGGAACCCTCGCTCAATGATCACTGAGAAATGGCAGCATCCCAAAGGTATCTGTTAGCTTGCTTCATCTCCATAGCAGTCACAGGCTGTCTAGCATCTTAATGGTCTACTTCTCGGGGATTGATTGTATACTGCTTTGAGCCAGGTGTTGGGAAGCTATATAGTCAGAGGTTGGGGCTGGTCTTGACTCACAGCTCCTTTGCTTGGCCCTCCAGCACAAAAGCCTGTAAAAAACCATGGTTCAGAGCCCTGACTTTGGACTCAGATGGGCTTTGGTTCAAATCCTGACTCCATAACTTAATAATGTCTGAACCTGCACAAACCATGTAAAGACTCTATGCCTCAGTTTTATCAGCTGCAGAATGAGGGTGCAAATACTATCTCATAATTTTATGTGAATTTGAAATTGGAAATTTAAAATGCTAACTAAGCACAGGCTCTGGCAAAATCAACACTTAATAAATTATAGTTAATGATATCTGTATTACTTTTGATGGTGATGATAACGATGTCAACTTCCTGATTGTTATTATTATTATGTTAACTTCTTAATGATCTTCCAAGGCCTCTTCAACCAATATTTGGTGATTGTAAGTCTTTGCTTTTCTAGGAAGCCCTCCATGAACTTCCCATTGCAAACTGACACACAATTATCTCATTCAGGCTGGCATTAATACCAGACCTTGCTTGTATATGATCTTCTAATTTCTGAGATCTCTAGGAACAAAAAATAACTGCTTACTTGGCCTATTTTCCAAAGTACCCAGCACATTGGGAGGTCCATAGTAAGTGAATAGCAATTCGCTCTTGAAATAATGTTAACATTTATACTCTTGCTATTGGCTTGGGAGTGTTCACCATGTTCTCAACCTGCAGTGGCACTTAAGAATATCACAAATACTAAATCAGCTATACATGAAGTTAAAATCAATTGCAGCTGGGTGCAGTGGCTCACGCCTGTAACCCTAGCATTTGGGGAGGCAGAGGCGGGCAGATCACCTGAGGTCAGGAGTTCGAGACCAGCCTGGTCAACATGACGAAACTCCGTCTCTACTAAAAATACAAAAAGTTAGCTGCGCATGGTGGTGGGCACCTGTAATCCCAGCTACTCAGGAGGCTGAGACAAGAGAATCGCTTGAACCTGGGAGGTGGAAGTTGCAATGAGCCGAGATCGTACCACTGCACTCCAGCCCGAGCAACAGAGTGAGACTTCATCTCAAAAAATAAATAACTAAATAAATAGCATTTTGTGACTCTTTGGGAGGAAATTATGAGCTTTGTGATTATACGGAACACATTTATCTTCTTCAGTGTCGTATTGTTCATACTTAACTCAGGGCTTGGCACGTATGTACTGAAAAAGTAGATAGTTGGATGAATGGATGGATAGAGAGACAGAAAAGCAAAAACCTCAACAGGGTCAAGAAGTCTAGAAATACTTTAACACAAATGCGCTCCAGGATCCCACCACCTATATTTCTCTCTGGAGATCATTACAATAACCTCAGACTAAGAATTACTGAATGACTTTCGTATGCACTTTTTTAAAGTTTTTTTCTGCCAGCTTTATTGAGGTATAATTGACAAATTAAAATTTTATACATTTAAAGTATACAATGTGGTGATTTAATATATGTATACATTGTGATATGATTACCAGATTCAAGCTAATTAATACATCCATCACTTTACATAGTTACCTCTGTGTGTCAATGATAAAGACACTTAAGATCTACTACTATCTTAGCAAATTTGAAGTATACAATATGTTATTATTAACTGTAGTCACCATGTCATACATATACACTCCTTTTTGAAGGCCTCCCGGTGGTCTAGAGGAAAAGATCAATCTCAGTTGAACTACTTGACCCAAAGGCAAAATCTCTGGATTTTAATATCAGCTTTAATAGTTAATTAGTAAAAGTCACCACTGATTACCTAGTGACTCTCTGTGGGTGTTTCAATTCAGTTATTCTCTTAAATAACTAGGTAGTATGGCAAATAAGTTTCATGTGATATACCTACCTCTATTTATATACTACTTAATTGGCTGCCTGAAGTGATGATTCAGAATGATTCTTAAGTAGGGTTCCTCAGAAGTGTGTTGTTATTGATTAGCTGTGTCTGCCCCATGCACTAGAATGAAGTGTTTTGTGCCACAGACTTGCCATGCCTGTACCCAGTGATCTTCTACAGTTGCTTCTAAGTCCTGCTCAAGCATGATTTTGATTCTATAATTTGATGTCTGTCTGTGTCTTTGGAAAGTACTGAGAAGCTGAGCCAAATATTTCCCGTTAGGAACACAGTCTTGAAAGACTAAACCACAGGCAGTCTATTCTGTAGAAAGCCCTGGCTCAGCAGCATGGACAGCCATCCCAACGGCAGCACTGCCCCTGAGAAACCTTGGCCAGGGTCCTGACCTCCCAGAAAAGAGCCCCACCCCAGGCTAATTCGTTTGCTTTTCTTGCTACTGAGTTAAAAGAGGTAGGATAGGAGGAAACCCAGGGTTGTAGCCACAGCCTCCTCACTTTCCTAAAAATTTTAGAGTGTCTCTGCTACTTGACAAATTGAAACACTAAGATGTACACATTTCCATGGAAAAAAGCAACAGCAGGAAAGAGAGGGCTTCCCAGATTTGTCTTATAGATCTTATCCTTCAGAGACTAGCCTTCTGTTAGAAATGCCGTCTCCAAGCAAAAGACAGAATAATCATATAATACCAAAACACACCAGTTGCTAAGGTCTCCCTCTTTTTAAGTGTTAGCTACTGAATGTTTTGCCTGTATTATCTCATTTTTCTCACTTTCAGTTGAAAGAACTTTATTGTGCAGTTGATATTAGTGTTCCCATTTTACAGATGTGAAAATTAAGGCCCAGACAGGCAATGTTACACAACCAAGACAGCTACTGGATGGAGCCCTGTGGATATGCTACTACCCAACCATTTCTAACCTAAAACAGTGGTGATTCCCACTTGGACACAGGAGGGGGAACATCACACACCGGGGCGTGTTGTGGGGAGGGGGGAGGGGGAAGGGATAGTATTGGGAGATATACCTAATGTAGTTGGCGAGTTGATGGGTGCAGCACCCCAGCATGGCACATGTATACATATGTAACAAGACTGCACGTTGTGCACATGTACCCTAGAACTTAAAGTATAATTAAAAAAAAAAGAAAAGAGTGGTGATTCCATGTGTTTCAAATTAATAGCAAGTGGCAGAGTAAGGATCTAGCAGTGTTTGACTGATGCGAGAGCAGATATCCTCAAACATTGCACAGATGTTTCTTTGATATCTGTCAATGTTAGTATTTATCATTCTTCACAACAGGTATCTGTTTACATGTCTGCTTTCTATACCAAACTGTGAGCTCATTAAGGGCAAGACCATCATTGGCTTCTGAAACACCCCCCCACCACTAGGCTATCCCATAGCCTGTTCTTACATTTGTTCAACACATCTCTGTTGAATGCAAGAATAAATCATTTAAAAAATAATTCTCAGTCCTCTCGGATAATCGCTGGCTCCCCCAACATCTTAACCGGGCATCAGTTAAGCCACTGTTCTGCCTAAATGGATAACCACTTCTCAGTTCTGGAATTCTTCAAACACCTAGGGTTAGAAGGGTCTTTACTTTGGCAGTTAAGAGTTTTCTCAGTTCTCTTATGACACAGGTTGTGCTGGACTCATTCAACTATGGAGATCAGATGTCCTCAGGGAAAAAAAAAATCCACACTTAAGGCTGTTTCCTGGCTCCTCTCTCTTCCTGACACATTCCAAAAAGGAATTTATGGATGTTGGGAAGGACAAAGGGTGAGGAATTTCTAGGACATTTAAGAACGCCCATGTAAGCAACTCTACGCTTGACAGGCCATGCACAATAAAACCCTTTTGCCTGTAAGTGAGAAGAAAAATTTGGTATAAGCTGCCTCATGAGTTGCCAAAATGATGTGGAAACAAATTCATCTGCATTTCTAAATGACAGGAATTCTCCTTGTCCTCCCAAACCTAGAATATTTCATGTACGTGCTTAAGTCAACAAGATAAATATATTCCATGAGGTACTAAAAATGAAGTCATAGGCAACTAATTCTGAAACATGATTCTAGCCAGTTGGAAGTTTTATCTTTATCTAAAAATGAAATTGTTTATTCTCCAGCTGTGATCAGGGAAAAATTCAGATTGTTGATTTCTTTGTCTAGCAATGGTCTTTGTCCTGCAGTGAGGTGCCCAAAAATAACTGTTAGTCTATTCCCTGCTGCTTCCAAAAGGTTAGCTACCAAACAGCTCTACTAGTAAAAGAGAAAAAAAGAAGGATTTGACAGCAAGCCAATAGGCATCTTAATGTGTAAAATTATGTGCTAAAAAGCCATTAAGACGGGCATGACACTGGCCTTGGTTTCTCAACCTTATAAATAAATTGTTATCTCACAGTAACGCTCTGAATAAAAGTCTGTAATGCCAAAATCTGAAGAAATGATTCAACACTGATAACATTTAATACCAAGACAACTGAAATAAGATTAAAGCTTAACATTTAACCCCTCTCTTACCCCACACTCCCCCCAAAAGCTTTCAGGACCATTGTTTTCATCTTCTTATTTTTTGTAGGGCGCTTGGGCCGTAAATGTACCAGGTATTTGGATAATGGGGGACTAAATATTAAAGCCTATATTCTACCCAGCCTTCTCAACAGATGACTAACTGTGAGCAGTTAGGCACCTAGCCTTACAGAGGTGCCACACTGCTTACTGAGTTAAGTACCAGCTTTTCATGTTGATCTTTTATATCCTTCCTAATATGGCTTCTGCCAACACCATGTAGTCTCTGCCTTTCCACTTTCCTATGCGTTATTTCATACCCTAGTAGAATGAGACCTCTCCATATTCCCTGCATACTACACCACCTTAGCATGTGTCTGGCACCCACAAGGATAAGCCACTATTATTACAGCCATCTTCTTAATTCTCCTCACCACCCATGCATTCCAACTTCTTTGCCTTTTCTCATGGTGTTTCTTTTTTCTAGGATGCTGTAGGCTTCCATTTGAACCCACCTACTGGAGTTGTATCCAACCATTTTTCAGAATCTTGCCCATCTTTCTCGTACATCTCAAATGCCACTTTTTTGAGATGTCTTTCTTGGGACCCTCAATGGGTATGAGTTGGCCAGTCTCTTTGGTTACTTGTTATAGTCATGAATGTATCTCCCTGATTCCCCCATCCCTTCTGAAGACAAGGTTTTCTTTCTGATCTATTCTGTATTTGGTCAGTGTTGTCATTACTGCTGCTGTTATCATTAGCTGTCACATATTAAGCACACCTTAATGTGTGCCAGACACTGTGCCAGTAGCTTAACATGTGTCTTCTCATTTCATCCCACTCTCCTGCAACACTATGAGATAGGCATATGTATCCCCGGGGAGAGGAGGCAGGGAAAGTGAGGTTCAGAGAGGAAAGGGATTGGCCATAGGGAGCAGCTGCTAAAGTGATAGAACTGTATCTGAACACAGGTTTATTTTACTCCAAAGACCAGACTCTTTCCCCCATACCCAGCTGCTTCATTAACAGAAATGTTTAGATGGCTGAAGGGTATGGACTGAGTGCTCTCAAAACTGGAGCACAGCAGTGCAGGGACAGCAGAGGAACGGGAGTCATGAGTTGTCTTTGACAAGTTCCTCCAGCTTCTAAGGAGAGGCTGAAGCAGACAGAAAGAGACATCAGACTTGGCCAGAGTGGTTCCTGGAGCAATTTGGTTTTAGTTTGACGTGGGGAGAAGATTCTCATGAGACTCTAAGGTGTGCAGAGGGAGGCAGAAAAATACATTTCTTAACCCAAGGACAAGGTTGGGGGAAAGGATGCTGATCTGACACAGGGTAGTTATCTCTTCAGATCTGCAAAGAACAATAGCCTTGAGGATTGTTTCTCACTTGTACCTGGATATGTTCAAACATGTAAGGTATGGAAACTACAATGCACATACATGCTTGCTATAGTTAATTGAGTTAGTTGCTAAAAAGAAGCCATTTTTTCTCCCTAATCCCAAGGCACTTGTATCTGAGGTACTCACCCATTTTCATTAGTCAAGAAACTTAACAACATTGAAACTTTCTTGTAGATTCTTCTTGACCTCTTTAAGTCTCAGTCTCCTCATTTTGTACCATGGGCTTAGTAAAAACAAGCAATCCTCTAAACCAGTGCTGCTCAATAAAACTTCTTTGGATGACAGAGATGTTCTTCATCTGCACTGTCTCATATTGTGACCACAAGCCCCATGGGCTCTTAGGTGCTTGAAATGTGAGTGATCACCTGAGGAATGAGATTTTTAATTGCATTTAATTTTAATTAATTTTAATAATCACAGGCGGCATATTGGACAGAGCAGCTCAAGACCAATGAATTCAAAGTGTTTTACCTCTTCTTAAATTTTCTATCTCATGGGGAAATTTTTATTGTGGATTTTTTTCACCAGATTAATTAGTTTGTGAGACATTGACAGGGATGGAAATACATAGAAAATCTCACAAAAACAATTTCATAATTCACGGGTATTTATTTGACTCTAAAAATTAATTTTGGTAAAGAAAGAAAGACACATGTGTCTTCTTTTGCATTAGATACATAAGCTGAGGCAGAGCAAAAGGCAGCACAACACGCTTAGCTTAGAAATAGCTTTGTCCTGGGTATGTGACTCCAAAAATCTGTATTTTGCGCCAATGCAAAGGCTATGTCTCTTCCTGATGCCCTTCTTTGCAATCATTGACTTACCAGATCCTTAAATATCACCATGAAAGATATACACACACTTACATATATAACATAATATGTAATATATTATCTATATTATATTATCTTTCATTGTTTTATAATATTTAGTATGTTACATCACATATTATAATATAATAATATATATAATATAATTGGAACAACTATAGTGAGAGATATATATATATCAGGGCATGCATATTTTCTGGGATCATTGAGAGAGGAAAAGTTCTCACTTTGCTGCAGAACTCTTGTCTTTTCTTAAAAACAGACATATGCCAAAGTAGGGCTTTCAAAGTTTAGGAGAAAGAAAATCCTAGAAAAAAAACACATTCATTAAAGTCCATATTTTTCGTTACAAATGTTTCCCTTTATTAAGCTCTTACTGCTACCGAAGACTGTGTGCCATTTCTTTTACACACATTATCTCATGCACTATGAGGACTCCCTTAACACATTTATTGATGACAAGACTCTAGCTTATGGTCACAGATGATATCTTGCACAAGGAACAGGAAGTGATCAAACAGTAATTCAAACCTAAGACAATTTGCCTATAAAACTTGTGCCCTTCAACACCATTCTATTCACATTCTGGTGCTTTGGAACCTGCTACATTCCCAAAGAAGCCCTTTCTATTGGGTGCCAATTCCAACTAGAAAAGCCTTTCTCCTGTTGTGCTGAAATTTGTCTTCTCATAACCAACCCTCCCTCCCTGCCCCATCCCCAGCATGTAAACACACACACACACAGGCACTTGTTCTGTCCTTAGGGGCTACAAGAGGCAAGCCAGTACCTGCTTTGCCAGGATTTATACATAGTAACCCTGACTCACTCAACCTTGGTTCTCTCAACTACAAAATACACATGCCCAGGTCTGTAGTCCTTCCTCCTACAAGATATTTTCCAGACCTTTTACTGCTGATCGATTTTCTATAAAGATTAGAATCTGTTTGTGTTTTCTAAAGAGTCTCTGTAGAATAAGTTGCTCATTCTGAAATTACAAAAGTCCTACTATCAGAACATGATTCTTCATGTCTAACCTAAATACCTCCAACTGCAATCTCAAGCAATTTTCCCTGGGTTCATCCACAAAGGAGACTTAAAACAGCCAGTTGTCTGCATGAGAATATTTCACATTCTTAAAGGTCATTATTTGCTCCCTATTTTTTCCCTCTCTCATATAAATATTTCTAGTTCTAGTAAATTTATCTCCTCGCCCACCAGTGATTTCTGCAGCTCTTCTTTGATCTACATCCAAGTTGCTGCTGAGTTTAGGACTGTATTCAACTAGGAGGTCAAGCTCAGGCTTAAGTAAAAGGAGGCTATTGGCATGGACTCTTGTTAGGTTTTGTTCCCAGGGGTGCAACAAAATAGGAACTACTGTTTAATGAGTGCCTACTACGGGCTTGACACCATGCTGGGTACTTTATGTACAGGTCTCTAATCCTTAATTTTCTCTGGAAAGGTTTTGACTCCTGTGTTATAAATGAGGTCATAGTTTAGAGATGATAAGTAGCTTGCCAAAGTTACAGGGCTGATGAGTGACATTTGAACCCAGGTATGTCTAATTCCAAAGCCTAATCATTTTCTACAACACTGAAAATATAATGGATTTTTCCCAAAGTACAAAAACACCCGCCTTCCCTCAGACCACCATGAGCCAATAGGAAATACACAATGTTCAAGAATAACATACTCTTTCCCCCAACGATGCAACATTTGGTGGTACCAGTGCACATCTCTTAAACACACAGTGAGAAATCCTCACACTACTCACACTCTGGTCATTATTACTCTAAACTCATTGCCTTGGAGTCTCAATCAGCAACTATAATGGCTTTTTAGATGGAAATTTAAGTCATTTAGCAACACACACAAAAGTGTCAGGGAGAAGTCCAAAAACATTTCAAGCTTGGCCCGTGGCCCTTTCTAAAAAAAAAAAAAAAAAAAAAAGCTAAGAATTGATGGGAAAGGAGTAGGAAAGTAGAACTTTGTGAAGGTGAAGAGAGTTAGAGCAGCTATTCTAGTAGACTGTGCAACCAATAAATATTTGTCCAGTAAACACGTAAGATGGCCAAATTGGTTTGAAAGGAGAGAACATGCCAAGTCTCCTTTTTTATAATAATCTTCATTCAGTGGCCTTACCTACATTACAGACCCACACATTGTTAGTTAAGGAGCTAATTTCAATGAGAAAGCATGCTCAAAAGAAGGTTGGGTGTTTTTTGTTTCTTTGTTTTTGGGTTTGTTTTTTTTTTTGGTTTTTGTTTGTTTTGTTTCTGGGGGGGGTTGTTTATTTTTTTGTTTGTTTGTTTGTTTTTGGTCTAACTAGGAGAAGATGCCCTAAATATATATTACAGGAATAGTTGGTAAAGTGTCAATAAGAATATAATTAGAATGTGGTGGGTATGTGGATAGGACCTTCTTGGTTAAATGCACTATGCTTTCTCAGTCTTTAGGCCCCTGATCAGTCATATAGAAATGTTTCCCAGTTCAATTTTCTTTGCCGCAATTCCTCTCTAAGTTTTGCAAAGGCTTTCTGTCATGAAGAAGGAGATGGTCAGTTGGGATCATGTTGATGCATTCTATCATTAGGATAAAATCTTTCCAGAAAAAAGTTAGAAACCTTCTTATAGGCTGAGCAATCCAAGCACCACCACTAATTGACATAAACAACTAACTTACAATGTGCAAATATAAGAACATCATGGGCATAGGGAAGTGTCAATTTCTAAATGACATGTTAAAAAACAAATATCAGCCGGGCACGGTGGCTCATGACTGTAATCCTAGCAATGTGGGAGGTCAAGGCAGGTGGATTGCCTGAACTCAGGAGTTTGGGACGAGCCTGGGGAACACGGAGAAACACTATCTCTACTAAAAAAAAGAAAATACAAAAAATTAGCTGGGCATGGCAGCATGCACCTGTAATCCCAGCTACTTGGGAGGCTAAGGCAGGAGGATCGCTTGAACCTGGGGGATGGAGGTTGCAGTGAGCCGAGATCACGTCATTGCACCCCAGCCTGGACAACAGAGCAAGACTCCTTCTCAGAAAATAAATAAATAAATAAATAGCTCTTCAATTATCATTTGAACTTTACTCAGGTGCATTCCCTAATTAAAGAAAACCATGAATGACTTCATATCATGTGTAGATCACTTTCACATGCCTCCATGGCATTGTTTTAGTGAATATTATAACTGCCATTTCTTCCTGTCTTTATTTAGTTTCTCAACTGCCTCTGACAAGTCCCCTTTTCTCCGCTGCCTGATTGCCCCTACCGGTGAATAGCTCTGAGATAGATGAATAAGATAACTTGGCAAAGTGAGAACTGCTTCATGGTAGCATATTCTCCTCCATATTCTGTTCCCATCTAATTCTTCTCACTATTTAAGTCTCAGTTTAAATTTTACTCTCCCTTTCCCATAAGCTATGCCCCACCTTTCTCTTGACCATTCCTTTTTATTTTCAAACCCCATAGGCAGTTATACACTATACCACAAAACAAATCCTATACATTCTTTCTTGCTTTGCTCCTTAAGTACTGAATGGATTATTCCATTTTCTTCTTAATTCTATTGTTAACTGCCCTGATGGTATATATACACTTGGTCTTATATTTATTTCTCCCACCCTCAGACCTCTGTAAAAATGCTCTAAGTACTTGTTGATTGGAGAAGACATCAGAGGCTCTCGGACATCCTTTCTGAGCTGTGAATTTCAGTTTAGACAACTGGTTCAGGAATATTCTGTCAGGCTCTTCTAAAAACTGGACTTTTGAAGGTTTTGGAAATAAATCAAGGAGCCGGGAAACTGAGGTGCAGAGGAGTAGACTGAATGCTATGCTGACAGTCACATAACTAGTAAGAAACTCTACTGGAATTAAAACTCAGTTTGCCTCCTAGAGTCATCCTTTATATTAACCTCTACCTCTCATGACAGAAGAGAATCAGCAGATGGTGTGAAAATCAGTTTTGAAGATCAATAATAAGAGGCAAGAGTTACTGAACATCTACCGGGACTAGGGCCTTTATAACACTGTAATAATTCATTCAGAGGACTTTGTAAATACTGAAGGAATTACTGAATACACAAATAACTTCTACATCATTCTTTTAACCCTGTCATTAGCAATTATGATCTTCACTACACAGAAAGTGAAATAAGGCAAAGAAAAGTTACATAACTTATCCAAGGGACCAGAGCTACAGCCAAGATACTAACCTGTGTCTCTTTCATTTCAATATTTTACCTTTTTCTCTCTATTTTTCTGTCTCCTTAAATTTCCAGAAGTTGAATAGTGAGTGAAATCATTCCTTCAAGTGGCAAAGTTCTTCTAGAGACCATTTTATGTTTTTACAAGGGTATGTAATGAAAGATTATCAGGAGAGCTTCAAATACAGGGAAATAAAATCAAAATTCACTTGGAATTACAGATATTCAATATATTCAATAGTAGATACTCATAATTTTTTTCTTCATCTTTGCTTGTAGAAAATAATTCTTTCGAGAAGATCAGGGACAACGGATTTGAAGTCTACTTTGTGCTTCTAAATCCCCAATTCTGCTGAGAGTGAGACACCCCAGAACCGTAGAACTCCAGCAGCACCCAGCCAAACCCACCTCCACCATGGGGGCCATGACTCGGCTGTCGGCAGGTGTCCTTCTTGCTTTGCTTGCCCTCCTTACCGAAGGTGGGGTCCTCAAGAAGGTCATCCGGCACAAGCGACAGAGTGGGGTGAACATCACCCTGCCAGAGGAGAACCAGCCAGTGGTGTTTAACCACGTCTACAACATCAAGCTGCCAGTGGGATCCCAGTGTTCGGTGGATCTGGAGTCAGCCAGTGGGGAGAAAGACCTGGCCCCACCTTCAGAGCCCAGCGAAAGCTTCCAGGAGCACACAGTGGATGGGGAAAACCAGATTGTGTTCACACATCGCATCAACATCCCCCGCCGGGCCTGTGGCTGTGCCGCAGCGCCTGATGTTAAGGAGCTGCTGAGCAGACTGGAGGAGCTGGAGAACCTGGTGTCTTCCCTGAGGGAGCAATGTGCTGCAGGAGCAGGCTGCTGTCTCCAGTCTGCCATAGGTATGAGCTGGCGACCGGCCCAGTCCCACACTGTGCAAATACGGAGAAATGAAGAGCATAGCCGCATCCATCACTTGCTTCCAAAGTGGGCTCACTAGAAAACTAGCTTCCCAGAGTGTTCATTACAAAGAGATTTTATGTTCAAATAAATGTGGACACTGCAGCCATCTCTCTCCTGCTTGGAGGAGTCATGGCGACAACTGCTTCTCAGAGGAATTTTCAGGCTTCTGATAAACCCTGCTTTGAAAAACCCTATTTCACCTTAATTATAAGTTTCTAAAACGTATTTGACCATGAAATCTACCCACTTTCTACCCCAAAACCTATGAGTACGCCATGAAATTTCTCCCCAGAGAGCACTCTCTGATAGGTATTGGTGTGGCCCCATCACCTCATTGTACAAATAGAGAAACTGAGGCCTGGAAGGAGGATGGGATTCCTGAAGGTCCTCCAATAAGGAGTTAAGTTCCTCACATTTCAGTATTCTTACAAATGCACAGTGCTGCCTGTGATAGTGCTGAGTCTATAAGAATTAGAAAAAAAGTTCCAATTTAATAGCAATTATAATGATTACAATCATATAAGCTACCTCTGTGTAACAGGCACTGTTGTATTATCTCATTTAATCCTCCCAACAGCCCTTTAATAAGGTTAGATAAGGGAAAGATAAGTCCTCTTCTGCAGATCAAAGAAATGAGACTCAAAGGGATTAACCCACTGGCACAAGATGACACAAAGAGCAATAAGAGATAGGGGCTTTGACCGAGTGCAGTGGCTCACACCTGTAATCCCAGCACTTTGGGAGGCTGAGGTGGGCGGATAACCTGAGGTCAGGAGTTCAAGACCAGCCTGGCCTACATGGTGAAACCCCATCTCCACTAAAAATACAAAATTAGTCGGCTGTGGTGGTACATGCCTGTAATTCCAGCTACTCAGGAGGCTGAGGCAGAAGAATCACTTGAAACCAAGAGGCAGAAGTTGCAGTGAGCTGAGATCATGCCATTGCACTCCAGCTTAGGTGACGAGAGCGAAACACCATCCAAAAAAAAGAGAGAGAGGGAGAGAGACAGAGAGAGAAATAGGGACTTTGCATGTGCCTGTGTGTCTCCAGAGCTCATACTCTCCCATGGATGCCCTGTTTCCACATGCATCTTATTTCAAGGAATTTTGCTGCTTTGGAATTATGTCTTTATCTCCAATAACTAAAGTTGATAAAGCTATGAGTTTCAACAACTTCAAATCAGAGCTGAAAATCTGTGTCCACCACTCAGAAAAAATGTTCTTCAACAATTATTTCAAGAGTAAACCTGGCTGGCCACAGTGGCTCACGCCTGTGATCCCAGCACTTTGGGAGGCCGAGGGGGGCGGATCACCTGAGGTCAGGAGTTCAACACTAGCCTGGCCACGGTGAAACCCTGTCTCTACTAAAAGTACAAAAAATTAGCCGGGCATGGTGGTGCACGCCTGTAATCCCAGCTACTCGGGAGGCTGCGGCAGGAGAATCGCTTAAACCCATTTGAAAACATTTTCTTTAGGCATAAGTTAGTTTATCTTCCACTTCTGCCAACTCCCTGGAAAAATGCAGATGAGAATACACAGCAGGAGTCATGCTAAGTAGTCAGTTAAAACGATTATTTAGAGCAGTGCTCTCTAATGAAAATATGAGTCATACATGTAATCTTAAATTTTCTAGCAGTCATGTGAAAGGAGAAACAGGTAAACATAATTTTAATCATCTCTTATTTAATTCAATGTAGCCAAAATATCAGTTTTTCAGCCTGAAATCAATATAAAAATTATTAATGGATATTTTTCAGTCTATTATTTCATACTATTTGGAATCTGATGTGTATTTTACACTTACAGAACATCTCAATTTAGACTAGCCACATTTCAATGCCTAATAACCACGTGTGGCCAAGGGCCACCATACTAGACAGTACAGACTTAGACTCTCACTTTACAAATCAGCTTTAAAAAAATTCTTACTTCCTGCTGTCAAGAAGGAGATAAAATATATTAATACAAGCTGTTTCTAGGTACAGAGAATATAGAGTGAATATATTCCAGTGCAGATTATTTAGAAGTGGGTTTTGTTTCTTCTCCTTAAGCTCCATGGAGATCAGACCAGTGACTTCTGCAAACTGAGCTAAGGCAATATTTAGGCCTCAAGGAGCTCGAGTAATGTCAACCTTGACCCCACATTCTCCAGGTTGACCTCCACTTAGCCTTCAGGATAGAAATAAATAAAAGATAAAGGCACGATACTTTTCTGGTGACAGAGCCAAACTGAAAGGTGTCCTTATAGAATTAGAAAGCCATTAGCTACCTCATTTTAGTTGTGGAAAATTAGAATGTTTTGGTTATATAAACCCACATACCAACTTGAGCCAACCTTCCACCAAAAACTTTGGAAAAGAAAACAGAAAAAAATAACAAGGACACAAGAGTGAGCTCTTAAGGGGTTCACTTAACTCGGATATTCCCCAGGGAAGTGGGCTATTGGCCCAACTTCATCTATAAGAAAACTAAGCTCCAGATAGTCTAAATCCCTTGCCAAATGTGGCATAGATATTGAATCAAAAAGTTAGAATTACATTCAGCTCAACAACTATTTCTTGGGAATCTTTTATGTGCCCGGCCTTGACCACGCACTAAAGAAATAGTAACATAGTGGCCAGGCATGGTGGCTCACGCCTGTAATCCCAGCACTTTGGGAGGCCAAGGCGGGCAGATAACAAGGTCAGGAGATCGAGACCAGCCTGGCTAACACGGTGAAACACCATCTCTACTAAAAACACAAAAAAATTGGCCCAGCGTGGTGATGGCCTCCTGTAGTCCCAGTTACTCAGGAGGCTGAGGCAGGAGAATGGCATGAACCAGGGAGGCAGAGCTTGCAGTGAGCAGAGATGGTGCCACTGCACTCCAGCCTGGGTGACAGAGCGAGACTCCGTCTCAAAAAAAACAAACAAACAAACAAAATATATATATAGTAACACAGCCCAGCCTAATGTATGACTCATAATCATCATAGAAATAGTAAGACTTCTTGAAAATGTGACAAAAACTATGAATACACTCCCCAGGGGTGGAAATACACACACACACTCACACACACACACCCCTATGCATAATCACACACTGTTTTGGCATACAAGCCTATAATTTTGGGGAGTTCAGGTTATGAATTCCTACCTGGTATAACTGGATGTGAGTCTCATCTGATTTCACACACTACAACAAATGGTTCTCAAGCCAGATGGAGCCTGAGGATGCAACCATCCTTCAGCTGAATTTGAATCTGGGTGCCCTGGGTAGATGCCGAGAAATGTGGCTGTTTAAGCCTGGCTGAGAACTTCTGTTTCTTTTGTTGCAGGCCGCGTGGACACCAGGCCCTTCTGCAGCGGTCGGGGCAACTTCAGCACTGAAGGATGTGGCTGTGTCTGCGAACCTGGCTGGAAAGGCCCCAACTGCTCTGAGCCCGAATGTCCAGGCAACTGTAACCTTCGAGGCCAGTGCATTGATGGGCAGTGCATCTGTGACGAGGGCTTCACGGGTGAGGACTGCAGCCAGCTTGCTTGCCCCGGCGACTGCAATGACCAGGGCAAGTGCGTGAATGGAGTCTGCATCTGTTTTGAAGGCTACGCCGGGGCTGACTGCAGCCGGGAAATCTGCCCGGTGCCCTGCAGTGAGGAGCACGGCACGTGTGTAGATGGCTTGTGTGTGTGCCACGAAGGCTTTGCAGGTGATGACTGCAACAAGCCTCTGTGTCTCAACAATTGCTACAACCGTGGGCGATGCGTGGAGAATGAGTGCGTGTGTGATGAGGGTTTCACGGGTGAAGACTGCAGTGAGCTCATCTGCCCCAATGACTGCTTCGACCGGGGCCGCTGCATCAATGGCACCTGCTACTGCGAAGAAGGCTTCACAGGTGAAGACTGCGGGAAACTCACCTGCCCGCATGCCTGCCATGGCCAGGGCCGGTGCGAGGAGGGGCAGTGCGTATGCGATGAGGGCTTTGCCGGTGTGGATTGCAGCGAGAAGAGGTGTCCTGCTGACTGTCACAATCGTGGCCGCTGTGTAGACGGGCAGTGTGAGTGTGATGATGGTTTCACGGGAGCTGACTGTGGGGAGCTCAAGTGTCCCAATGGCTGCAGTGGCCATGGCCGCTGTGTCAATGGGCAGTGTGTGTGTGATGAGGGCTATACTGGGGAAGACTGCAGCCAGCTACGGTGCCCCAATGACTGTCACAGTCGGGGCCGCTGTGTCCAGGGCAAATGTGTATGTGAGCAAGGCTTCAAGGGCTATGACTGCAGTGACATGAGCTGCCCCAATGACTGTCACCAGCACGGCCGCTGTGTGAATGGCATGTGTGTTTGTGATGACGGCTACACAGGTGAAGACTGCCGGGATCGCCAGTGCCCCCGGGACTGCAGCAACAGGGGCCGCTGTGTGGACGGACAGTGCGTCTGTGAGGACGGCTTCACCGGCCCTGACTGCGCAGAACTCTCCTGTCCAAATGACTGCCATGGCCGGGGTCGCTGTGTGAACGGGCAGTGTGTGTGCCATGAAGGATTCATGGGCAAAGATTGCAAGGAGCAAAGATGTCCCAGTGACTGTCATGGCCAGGGCCGCTGCATGGACGGCCAATGCATCTGCCACGAGGGCTTCACAGGCCTGGACTGTGGCCAGCGCTCCTGCCCCAGTGACTGCAGCAACTTAGGACAATGCGTCTCAGGCCGCTGCATCTGCAACGAGGGCTACGCCGGAGAAGACTGCTCAGAGGGTGAGTCCCAGGGTGCAGACCAGCGTGATGGCTGTAATGGAGTGGACTCCTAGTATGGGTTGGAAAACTATGTTTATATTTATAAACATACATACACACTGATTCTTTGCACATATTAATATATCCATTTAGACACACACCCATAATGACTCTTTAAGGGGGCCCTGTCATTCAGTTGTTACAAGGTGACCTATTTAAGGGCTGAAGGGCTCAGAGAGGTTATATAATTGTCCCAGGGACACATAGCTGACACATCACAGAGCTGCTATTCGAGTCTACCTAACTCATCTACATAGAGTTTAACATGTAGTGTTCAAGATGAGGTAGATAAAGGGATAACCTCTCTTTTGCTAAATGTCAACTTTATTTCCTACTCTCCACTGACATCAAACCAACAGTAAAAAAGTCTCTCTATTTGGATGGACGTAAAAATTCAGCCAAATTGAATATGCAGTGAGATTACATAAAAACAACTGTTTCAAATGCATACTCAGCTAAAGACTAAATGCCTATTATCTGCAAGATTGACCTGTCTTTTAATTGTCTTTTGTAACTAGTTTTGGTTTTTTGTTTGTTTCGTTTTTTTAATCCTAAAGCTCCTATCCTTAAAAGGGCACTATTTCTGGCAGTTGGTAAGGGTCCTGGTACATAGTAAGGGCTGAGGAAACCCTGGTTAAATGAAAACACAGGAGAGAAATATAATGTTCATGTTTAATGAGTGTCTTCTTTGTGCTTCTCTCATCCTCCCATATTATAATTGTCATAATGGAGAATCTTTGCCTTTACTAAAGTTATTGGAATCTAGACATAAATAAATGGCTTTGTGTTCAGTGCGGCCCAAGCAGGGAAGCCTGGTTGGAAAGAACACCAGGCTGGCAGGGAGGAGATATAAGTTCTAAACTTGATGAGGTGAGCAAGCTTGGTCAAGTCATTCTGCCTTACTTACCTCTATAAAATAAGGAATTAGACCAGATGAACCCAAAATACCCTCCCAGTGCTAGGGACATGTAACTCAAAGTTCAGAGCAGGGAGTCAGGCTCAGACTGCACTTTCCCATGCCAACAGCCTGCATCTGAACTAAGACTCAGGGAGCAGAGAAAGTTGGAGAGGCCAAAACACCAAAGGGACTCCAGCCTGAAGGAAATGGACTAAGGAACAGCCACTACAGGTCTTAAGATGGATCACAGCAGGGGGTCCTTGATACTGTCTGCATTTTAGAGGCAGTGGAAGATCTTCAGACCTCTGTGGCTGACAGTGGAAGAGACAGGTCAAGAGAAACAAACCTAGAGAGATTTTATAGGGCATATTGTTGACACCAGATGTCCTTTCTTATTCCTGCCAGTGTCTCCTCCCAAAGACCTCATCGTGACAGAAGTGACGGAAGAGACGGTCAACCTGGCCTGGGACAATGAGATGCGGGTCACAGAGTACCTTGTCGTGTACACGCCCACCCACGAGGGCGGCCTGGAAATGCAGTTCCGTGTGCCTGGGGACCAGACGTCTACCATCATCCGGGAGCTGGAGCCTGGTGTGGAGTACTTTATCCGTGTATTTGCCATCCTGGAGAACAAGAAGAGCATTCCTGTCAGTGCCAGGGTGGCCACGTGTGAGTGAGCATAACTCTTTAGGGTAGCCTCACCTGACCTCAGCCCACCCAGTATATAACCCTCCCTTGCCACGGCCCCCTACAATCCCATAGTTGTTCTTTATAGTTATACCAAATAAGAGCCTAGAATTAAGTCCATAGAATCATTTCTTAAAGAAATCCCTCGTTTTCCATGAAATCTTTCTCCTTGCTCTCCTGTATACTTCCTGCCAGAGAAAATCATTACAAGTAACATTTAGCAAGTGTTTACTATGTATCAGACTTTGTTGTAAGCAGTCTACATACTAGTACAAGAATGGTCATTTGGCCGGGCAGGCGTGGTGGCTCATGCCTGTAATCCTAGCACTTTGGGAGGCCAAAGCAAGTGGATCACCTGAGGTCACAAGTTCAAGACCAGCCTGGCCAACATGGTGAAACCCCATCTCTACTAAAAATACAAAAATTAGCCAGGCATGTTGGTGCATGCCTGTAATCCCAGCTACTCGGGAGACTGAGGCGGAGAATAGCTTGAAACCAGGAGGCAGAAGTTGCAGTGAGCTGAGATCATGCCACTGCACTCCAGCCTGGGCGACAGAATGAGACTTTGTCTCAAGAAAAAAAAAAAAAGAGTCCTCATTATATGAGTTAGTATATGTATGAAATAGGATCTATTGTTAACTCCATTTTACGGATGAGGAAACTGAGACTACATGGTTAAGCATCTTATCCCAAATCATGCGGTTAACAAGGAGTAGAGGCAAAACTTTAACCCTGGCAGTCCTGGCAGTCCTGGCAGGTTTATGTTCTTAACCACTCTATTACTTTTCAGTGGAGCTCACTGACTATTTTTTTTAAGTGGAAACATTCTGGTTTATGAGTTTAGCATCATTATAATTATCTTCATATCTGAAAAGCAAGCTCTGGCTAGAAATCGACACTTTCTTGCTTAATAATAACATTGGCTGCCATTTATTCAACTTGCTCTGTGTGCCACGAACCAGGCCCAGCAGTCTACACATTGCAGTGGAGTATATCACTCACACCTCAATGCATTCCCAAGAAGTAGACATATTTACCTTCTTTTTCCAGGTGAAGAAACTCAGGCTTAGAGCATTGTGTGCAATTTGCTCAAGTTCACATTAATAGTAGAGCTTAGATTCTAACCCCAAGTCTGTCTGATTCCAAAGCCTGTGTTCATTTTAGACTTAACCATATGAAATTGCCAAAATTAATCATGCCATTTATCCTAATAATAATTTTTATACAACCTCATAGTAGACCTCATCCCAGAAGAAGCTTTAAAAGGACTCCTGCTCTGGTTGTCAGCCCCTGACTGTTGCAGACATCCAGTCTGGTTTAGTGGAATCGTGGCTGTGTTGCCCAACCACACACCTGCCCTATCCTTATGTTCTATTTGTGTTGTTACTTACAGACTTGCCTGCACCTGAAGGCCTGAAATTCAAGTCTATCAAGGAGACATCTGTGGAAGTGGAGTGGGATCCTCTAGATATCGCTTTTGAAACCTGGGAGATCATCTTCCGGAATATGGTAAGGAATACAAAAGAGCAGATCCGTTTGATCTCAAGAATTTGAAAGATGACCAAAGGGTTCTGAAGACTTCTGTATCAACTCATTTTCCTCAGTTTTTCGTGGAGGACAAGGCTCTAATTAGCATGTTTTGTGTTTGCATCTATATTTTAAGGGATGTTGGTTTTCCCCTGATTTTAGTAAGTCAGTAAGTTTAGCACTTAGGGCTGATACCCTAGACAAAGAGAAGTTGTCACCTCAAGGTTCCAATTGTCCTCATCACCTTGGGAATCTCTACTCAGATGCAAAGAAGAGAAGAAATGGTCTCTCCCTCAAACTACAGTACATCTCAGATTTGAGCAACGCTTCTCTCCAGACCCAAATGTACACGTGAGGGAGGGAACTTGTTCTCTGAATTTAAGCCCAGGCTCTGCCACCAACTAGCTGTGTGACTTTGCAACAATCACCCTGCTGCTCTGATGCTGGCCTCAGTCTACCAAAGGAGGGATTGAGCTTGTGCCTTCAGAATTCCTTTGGCTCTCACATTCTGTCATTTGACTTGCACGACAAAGGGGTAAATGTTTACAAGAGGGAGAAACAAACTAGAGAAATGTCTTTATCATCTCTGTATCCTCTGTAGCTCACCTACTGATCTGATGCATAGTAAGTGCCTAATGAATAGATGAAAGAATAAAAGAGGAATGAATGAATGCAGAGTGAATGAGTCACATAAATTAAGAGACTGACACCTCCCCTAAGTCTTACTAAGCTGCCTCTATCTCTCAGAATAAAGAAGATGAGGGAGAGATCACCAAAAGCCTGAGGAGGCCAGAGACCTCTTACCGGCAAACTGGCCTGGCTCCTGGGCAAGAGTATGAGATATCTCTGCACATAGTGAAAAACAATACCCGGGGCCCTGGCCTGAAGAGGGTGACCACCACACGTGAGTATCACCTTTAATACTTATAGAATGATAAGGCTGATTGTACCTCATAGCGCCTCCTGGTTGAGAAAGTGCCTTCTCATATAGCATCTGTATCATTTAACTTTTGCTACATTTTTAAAAGTCCAGATACAGTGGTTTAAAATAACAATTCTTTGCATGTTGGTGATTTGGGTTTGGGCTCAGCTGAGCAGTTTATCTGTTCTTGGCTGCACTCCTCATATATCTGTGTGCTTTAGGGGTGGATTGGCCTAGGATGACCTTAGCCAAGATGGTGTCTTTTTGTTTCGCAGGATCTCTCATTCTCCAGGATGCTGGTCCTGTTCACACAGCTATTGAACAGGTTCAAAATTGGCATTATATCACTTCTATCAAAGCACATCCCATGGCCAGTTTATATTTAAGGAATAGAGAAACAGATACATCTCTTGATGAAAGGAATTTCAAAATCGCCTTTCAAAGGGGCGTGACTACCTGAAGATAATTAAGCCCATTGCTAACAATCTACCATATGGCTAGTTTAATATTAGCACCCAGTTCTAGGACAGAGGAAGGGAAAATATTAATGTTAAGGCTTAAAGAAGCTCAATGACTTTAACATCATATAGGTAACACTATCAGGGGCATAACTTTAAGCCAGGGTAAGTTTTATAACTTTAACCCCATTTCCACTAACATTGACTAGGCTCTGGTTTATGCAGAATGTTAATTCCATCTCTTCAATGGGAACCTAAATAAAATTTCATTCAGTACTAATGATGTCAGAACTTCTTGGGAGTAGAATAGGATTTAGCAGTACTAGATCATTTGGTGAGAAAAAGACCTGAATTTGGAGTTGCTCCAACAGGAAGCGACTTTTTTTTTCCTTTTTTTCTGTCACCCAGGCTGGGGTGCAGTGGTGCAATCTCAGCTCACTGCAACCTCTGCCTCCTGGATTCAAGTGGTTCTTCTGTCTTAGTCTCCCAGTTAGCTGGGATTACAGGCTCCCGCCACCACACCTGACTAATTTTTTTGTATTTTAGTAGAGAGGGGGTTTCAGCATGTTGGCCAGGCTGGTTTCCAACTCCTGACCTCAAGTGATCCACCCACCTCAGCCTCTTAAAGTGCTAGGATTACAGATGTGAGCCACCGTGCCAGGCCGCAATGTTTTAAAAAGAAAAACGTACATAATTTTGCACTTCCATATAGGAAAACCTCTTTATTTTCTTCAAGATAACATATGCGCCAACTCTTTAAGTAATTGACTCTTCTTGGCAGGGGTTGTTGGAAAAATTAAATCAGTTGCTAATGACAAGAAAGAACATCTTGCGTTTAAATATTTGCACATTTTGCCTAGCTCAGAGCCAATTCAAAGAATTTTCTCTTCCATAAGTAAGTGTTTTCCATCATCCTGACAACATCACTCTGTGGTAGGTAGAAAAGCAGGTACCAACAGGAAAAAAAAAATCATTAGATCACCAGAAAGACAAAGAAAAGACAAAGCAAATGCTTAGTTGCTATGGAGGAGGTACACTGACAATACAAAAGACTTTTTTTTTCACTGCTCTTTTCTTTTTTATCTAAATTTGGGAATTGTCTGCTTTATTTCTTCTTATTTTAGATTTTTTAAAATCTAAATTTGAGAATCGTCTGCTTTATTTCTTCTTATTTTAGAACAAACATTCCAACATTTGAAGTTGCATAATCATATAAATTTCAACATAGGGGGACAGATATTTACCTGTTTATTTTGTATTTTTAGTACAGACAGGATTTCACCATGTTGGCCGGCCACTGTGGCCGGCCGCAATTTACCACATATACCTGAAACCTTTGAACCTTTAACCTTTTTTCCAGATTTAAAGGGCCTTAAATTTCCAGTTCAAAACACATTTGGCTCCTTCTGTCTGGCATCTATATCAAGGTGGTATTATATTTACTTTTGAGGTCGATATTTTTGAAAGGTGTTGTCATGTAAAGGGGAAAAGGAGGGGCTTTGGATTCAATGAGTTCTGAGTTTGAATTTCATCTTTACCATTCACCATCACCTTGGAAAAATCTATTTCTTTAAGCTCCAGATCCAACAGCTGAAAAATGGGTTTACAGTATCCTCCTTGTGAGGTTGTCATAAGACTCAAGACATAAATAACAAAGCACCATGTTTGCACCTGATAAGTACAGAGCATTGTTAGTTTCTGCTATTCAAGGGCCCCAAATCTAGGGGGACATCAGTGTCCTTGACCGAATCTCCACTTCTTTAATGTAAGGGGACTAAGGAAGGCAGTAGGTACGGTTTGAGTGCTTGCTAGCACCTATAATGACATAGAGCAGGCAGCTTCTGTCCTTTTTTGTGGCATCATTTTCATTGTGCATTTTATATCATCTGTGAGCCGAGACTGATGTATCAACACCTAGACTTCAAAAACAGACTCTGCAGTTTTCTCACAATCAGCTGTGAATTATTCTTCCTTTTCATTCGCCATATAAAGCCAATTTCCTGTCACTTGTTATTGTTTACTGAACAAACGCTGAAAACACAAACATGAAGAAGAAGAAGACGACGATGACGAGGAAGAAGAAGAAGAAGAAGAAGAAGAAGAAGAGGAAGAAGAAGAAGAAGACGACAACGATGACGAGGAAGAAGAAGAAGAAGAAGAAGAAGAGGAAGAAGAAGAAGAAGAAGAGGAAGAAGAAGAAGAAGAAGAAGAAGAAGAAGAAGAAGAAGAAGAAGAAGAAGAAGAAGAAGAAGAAGAAGAAGAAGAAGACAACGATGACGAGGAAGAAGAAGAAGAAGAAGAAGAAGAAGAAGAAGAAGAAGAAGAAGAAGAAGAAGAAGAAGAAGAAGAAGAAGAAGAAGAAGGAGAAGGAGAAGGAGAAGGAGAAGGAGAAGGAGAAGGAGAGGGAGAGGGAGAGGGAGAGGGAGAGGGAGAGGGAGAGGGAGAGGGAGAGGGAGAGGGAGAGGGAGAGGGAGAGGGAGAGGGAGAAGAAGAAGAAGAAGAAGAAGAAGAAGAAGAAGAAGAAGAAGAAGAAGAAGAAGAAGAAGAAGAAGAAGAAGAAGAAGAAGAAGAAGAAGAAGGGGAAGGGGAAGGAGAGGGAGGGGAAGGAGAAGCAGAAGGGGAAGAAGAAGGGAAGAAGAAGAAGAGGAGGAAGAAGAGGAGGAAGAAGAGGAAGAAGAAGAGGAGGAGAAGGAGGAGGAAGAGGAAGAGGAAGGAGAAGGAGAGGAAGAGGAAGAAGAAGAAGAAGAAGAAGAAGAAGAAGAAGAAGAAGAAGAAGAAGAAGAAGAAGAAGAAGAAGAAGAAGAAGGGGAAGGGGAAGGAGAGGGAGGGGAAGGAGAAGCAGAAGGGGAAGAAGAAGGGAAGAAGAAGAAGAGGAGGAAGAAGAGGAGGAAGAAGAGGAAGAAGAAGAGGAGGAGAAGGAGGAGGAAGAGGAAGAGGAAGGAGAAGGAGAGGAAGAGGAAGAAGAAGAAGAAGAAGAAGAAGAAGAAGAAGAAGAAGAAGAAGAAGAAGAAGAAGAAGAAGAAGAAGAAAGGAGAAGGAGAAGGAGGAGAAGAAGAAAAGAAGAAGAAGATTCACTGAATACCCAGAATGTGCCTGTCTCTATACTGGGAATTTAAAAAGACTCACTCTCTGAATGAATGAATAACCCCACCTAAATTGACTCAAACTGTACAGAAATCTGTTACAAAACAATGAGACAGATGTGATATTAGAATGCTCTTTAAGGACAGTAGCAGCCACAGGGAGGGAATACATGTTTACCTTACTGAAGCCGGGTTTAAGAAAGGCTTCTCATTAGGAGACAACATTTAAGTGGGATTTTGAAGGATGCATAGGAGATTTTTACAGGGAAGTGTGATCTTAGAAAGAAGAGAGAACAGCATGTACAGAGACCAGGTGGTGCCCAACAGCATAATGTGCTTCCAGAGCTCTGAGCATCTGTCAGAGTACAACAGATAGTGGGTGGGGCAGAAAAGGTCAAGAAGAGCATGCAAAGATAGGCACGGCTGGAAATAGCAATGACTTTCTTGCGTGAATTCCTTTTCATCAAAAATAACTTTTCATACACTGTCAAGACAGTCTACTGCCTCACTTTTCTGCTTTGTAATTCTGTTGGAAAAGTTTTGAACCATCCAGGAAGTTTTGCCTAATTAAAAATTTAAAGAGACCAAGTTCATTTTTTCAAATAAAGTATCCCCAAAGCATGTTTCCTCAACTTATGAGAACAGTAATAATACCAATAATGATAATAACAAAAGAACAACCTTTTTTTTTTTTCGTTTTCATGTGACTCCATGGGCCAGGCTTTGTGCTAGATGTTTTGCAAGCTTTATCTCTGTTAAGATTTGAAAAACAAAAAACAAAAACAAAAAACACTAGAGGTAGCTGCTATTATCCCTACTTATAGTTTATCAAACCAAAAACAGGTTCAGAAAGGTAAAATA
Source organism: Macaca mulatta (assembly GCF_049350105.2). Lineage (NCBI taxonomy): Eukaryota > Metazoa > Chordata > Mammalia > Primates > Cercopithecidae > Macaca > Macaca mulatta. The sequence goes on from NC_133420.1 coordinate 43,213,640, forward strand.
AAGTCAAGCCGTTAGTATCTATCTAAGCATTCACCCACAGATCTGGAGAATTACAAAGTCCTCTCTGCTCAGCCTCAGGCACTGGCCCTAACCTCTGAAACCTCTCTGTCCTATGCCCATCATAGGCTTGGATGCCCCTAGCCAGATGGAGGTGAAAGATGTCACAGACACCACTGCTTTGATCACCTGGTTCAAGCCCCTGGCTGAGATAGACGGCATTGAGCTGACCTACGGCATCAAAGACGTGCCAGGCGACCGTACCACCATCGATCTCACAGAGGACGAGAATCAGTACTCCATCGGGAACCTGAAGCCCGACACTGAGTACGAGGTGTCCCTCATCTCCCGCAGAGGCGACATGTCAAGCAACCCAGCCAAAGAGACCTTCACAACAGGTAAAAGGCCTCTGCCTGTTAACAGATACAGTAAAGGAAAGATTGAAAGATTTCCATCCCACTCCATGTTGGGGTATCTTCCAGGCTCATTTTACAGTTAAAAAAAAAAGGAGTATTTCTACTCATGTAAATTTTAAAATATTGTAGCAATTTATTAATTAATTTTTCAAAAAAAATTCCAAATAACCTTCCAAAGCACTTTTGGGGCTGGGGGGCCTATATAGAAGATGCTGGTCAGATATTCTGAGACAAAAGTTCTGATTAAAATAAAGTTCAAATAAATATTTTTAAAGTAAAATACAGTATATGGAAAACATATATGACAAATGAGCCTCCTAACACCTTAGCCTATGGCATTATTTTAAAAGTTCGAAAGTGTCAATTTTTCATTCAGTAAATATTTTTTCGGAGCTCAGTAAGTACTTTGTGAATTATTAGAAATATGATGAGGAGGCTGGGTGTGGTGGCTCATGCCTGTAATCCCAGCACTCTGGCAGGCTGATGCAGGCAGATCACAAGATCAAGAGATCAAGACCGTCCTGGTCAACATGGCAAAACCCTGTCTCTACTAAAAATACAAAAATTGGGGTCGGGTGCAGTGGCTCACACCTGTAATCCCAGCACTCTGGGAGGCCGAGGCGGGCGGATCATGAGATCAGGAGATTGAGACCATACTGGCTAACACAGTGAAATCCCATCTCCACTAAAAATACAAAAAAAAAAATTGCCAGGCATGGTGGTGGGTGCCTGTAGTCCCAGCTACAGGCTGAGAGAGGAGAATCGCATGAACCCGGGAGGCAGAGCTTGCAGTGAGCCGAGATCGCGCCACTGCACTCCAACCTGGGTGACAGAGCGAGACTCCGTCTCAAAAATAAAAACAAAAATAAAAATAAATAAATTTTAAAAAATAACCGGGCATGGTGGTGTGCTCCTGTAATCCCAGCTACTCAGGAGGCTGAGGCAGGAGAATCACTTGAACCCGGGAAGCAGGGGTTGCAGTGAGCCGAGATCATGCCACTACACTCCAGCCTGGTGACAGAGGGAGACTCTATCTCAAAAAAATAAAGAAAGAAAGAAATATGATGAGAAAATGCAAAAGACCAGCTTTTACACGCATGAACTTATTTTTAAGTCTTTGCATTGTTCTTTAACCACAAAGTCTGAGAAAAACACAAATGACTAAAGTGTCGCACTCATCCGTAATAGGGAAAGGTGCCAAATCTGTAGCACTTGTTTAGATTTGCACATCAACTATGGGGACAGATGAATGTGCTGAGATTTTGTAATTTATCTCCAGTTCCAGGCACATTTCATATGTCAGCTTGGGCTATCAAAGACTCTTGCTCTCTTGTGACTGATATGTTCAATGCAAATGCTCCTTCTTCTCTCAAACAGGCCTCGATGCTCCCAGGAACCTTCGACGTGTTTCCCAGACAGATAACAGCATCACCCTGGAATGGAGGAATGGCAAAGCAGCTATTGACAGTTACAGAATTAAGTATGCTCCCATCTCTGGAGGGGACCACGCTGAGGTTGATGTTCCAAAGAGCCAACAAGCCACAACCAAAACCACACTCACAGGTGAGCTCTGCATCTCTGCAAGCCTGAGCCAGCCAGCCCTAGAGGGCCCTTAAAGGATGGGCACCTGCTCCCATGTGTCCCCATTTGCAATCCTCAGAAATAAGTCCAATTTCCAGAATTACTGCTTACTTGGATTGCAGCGAGTTCTTTTGTAAAACATTCTGAACATTGGTCGTCGCCTTCAGAGACCAACTCAAAGCCATTTTTATCATCCTCTGAAAGTCTTTCTGATTTCAGGATGAATCTCAACTTGCACATTCTCTCCTTAGGTCTGAGGCCAGGGACTGAATATGGGATTGGAGTTTCTGCTGTGAAGGAAGACAAGGAGAGCAATCCAGCGACCATCAACGCAGCCACAGGTGAGGCACACCTGGGATTCCCATCCCACTGAGCAGGTGCTGGGCAGATGAGACAGGGCCCATGTGGCCAAAACCTATTCAAAGAGAAAAAGTAGAAGCCCAGAGGAGAAAGGGCCCTGTAGTATCACCTAGCCCCAATGTCAAAATTCAAAAGGAACATAAGTGTGGTCCATCTGTGTGATGCCAACATCATCCCCTGTACGGAAAGGGAGACTGGGGATTTTTGTTGTTGTTGTTGTTGTTGTTGTTGCTGCTGTTGTTGTTGTTGTTGTTTTTGAGATGGAGTCTCACTCTGTCACCAAGCTGGAGTGCAGAGGCATGATCTCAGCTCACTGCAACCTCCACCTCCTGGGTTCAAGAGATTCTCCTGCCTCAGCCTACCAAGTAGCTGAGACTACAGGTGTGCGCCACCATGCCCAGCTAATTTTTGTATTTTTAGTAGAGACTGGGTTTCGCCGTGTTGGCCAGGATGGTCTCAATCTCTTGACCACATGATCCGCCCGCCTTGGCCTCCCAAAGTGCTGGGATTGGACTCGTGAGCCACTATGCCTAGCCGGGATTTTTTAAAAGAAAAATTGGAACCAGACTTTATAAGAAATTCACGAACATTTTTAAGTTGGTAATCAATTGCATCTTTTAAATAAACCATTGTCTAGTCCAAACACATCTGTGGGGTTTTCTCTGAGAAAACACCTAACTTTTATACCCCTGTCAAGCAGATTATAAGTAACGGGATTGTAGTTTAAGTCCAGGCTCTGCACTTACCTGTCATATCCTGTAGCCACAGCCTGCAGGTGAAGATGCTGAAGGGTTACCTGATTTGAGGTCATTGATTCTTCCCTCAAGATTTTTTTTTCCATTTTTCTAATAAGTATGCACTGCAAAAAGAAAACTCCTCCTCTGCCTCTCCCCCAGCCCCCAGCCCCCAGCACCCAGCTTACCTCCCTGCAGACACTATGAGGAAGAGGGAGGCTGGTGTGTAAAGAGGAGATGGAGCATCGTTGAGATTCTACATTATGCAGGATGCAAGGCTGGGCATTTACATGACAATTCTTTTTCTTTTAATCTTTTGATTTTGAGACAATTGCAGATTCATATGCAATTTTGAGAAATTATACAGAGAGATTCCCTGTGCCCATCACCCAGGTTCCCCCAAGGGTAGCATCTTGCATAAATGTAGACGAATATAACAACTGAGAAATTGACATTGGTGTAATCTGTCAACTCTATATTTCACCAGTTTTGCATACACTCATTCATGTGTGTGTATATACTTAGTTCTATGCAATTTTATCGCACATGTAGATTTGTGAATGCACCACTAGATTCAAGATACAGAACAGTCTTACTACAAGAATCCCATGTGCTACCCTTTGCAGCCACAGCCACCTCCCTCCCTTTGCCCCTCTGCCTAACCCTGGGCATTCATTTATCTGTTCTTCATCTCTATGATTTTGCCATTTCAAGAATGCTGCATAAATGGGATCCTACACATATTAATCCATTTGTGTTACTGTAACAAGAATATCTTAGACCAAGTAACTTATAAACAGAAGGAATTTATTTCTCACAGTTCTGAAGGCTGCAGAGTCCAAGATCAAGATGCCAGCAGATTTGGTGTCTGATGAGGGCCTGCTTTCTGGCTGACAGTGGGCCATCTTTCTACTGTTCCCTCACAGGACAGAAGGGGCAAGGTCTCCTTTATAAGGGCACTACTCCCATTCATGAGGCCTCCCAAAAGTCCCTAGATCCAAATACCTTCACTCTGGGGATTAGGTTTCAACATAAGAACTTTAGGGAGGCACAGACATTCAGTGCATAGCGATACAGCATGTAACCTTTTGAAACTGGCTTTTTTTCCTTCAGCATAATTCTCTCGAGATTCATCTAAATTGCTTCTTTTATCAATAGTTGGTTCCTTTTAACCGCTTTAAATTTGACTAGCATTTCACGGAATGGATATTCCATGACATTTTTAATCTTCTCAGACTCCAATGGAGTCATGTGGATAATGTATAATTAGACCTATTTTACAAAAGTAAAAAGAGAGACCCAGAGAGGTGACTCTCCTGTGGTCCCTCAGCTCCTCTGTGGCAAACCCACAGAGGAGCTCAGAGGCCAAATTCCAGCCCAGAGGCAGTTGACTTTCAACCCCAGAAGCAGCCCTGCCTTGCAGCCTGAAGAGCATTCATCTCTCTGTTCTCCTCCCAGAGTTGGACACACCCAAGGACCTTCAGGTTTCTGAAACTGCAGAGACCAGCCTGACCCTGTTCTGGAAGACCCCGTTGGCCAAGTTTGACCGCTACCGCCTCAATTACAGCCTCCCCACAGGCCAGTGGGTGGGAGTGCAGCTTCCAAGAAACACCACTTCCTATGTCTTGAGAGGCCTGGAACCGGGACAGGAGTACAATGTCCTCCTGACAGCCGAGAAAGGCAGGCACAAAAGCAAGCCCGCACGCGTGAAGGCATCCACTGGTGAGTCTGCCCTGAGCTTCCTCCAAACTCTAGGTTGATTCTGAGGTTAGCAGATCTGCTCAGTCAGGGTGTCCTTACATGAGAAAGCCAAATGCAAAAGCAAGCCACTTTGTCCATCCCTGAAGTCCCTAAACACCACTTTGAAAGCACTGCTTATTCGTCTTTCCTGCCTCCTGTCAATTGATACAGCAAAGTTCCCCCACTGGGAAATAGGGGTTTTAAAATAAAATATTTCTTCCTAGGAGAACTTAAAACCTCAGGGTTTGTGTTTCAATTTACCTATGATTTTTGTTTTCTTTTTTTAACTGTGTGTGCATCATAAAATCTTTTAAGTTGTTTCTTGTTTATTTCCTCCTTTTAGCCTAACAATGAACTTACCTTTCATTTTACTTCATTTAAAGATGGCCAAGATGTTGGTAATAATATTTTTTTGGGTTATTTTACACAAACTGTTTTTATTCCAGGTCTTTTGCTTTCTGCCAAGGTTACCCCTGAAGAGTGGCACATGGCCATTTGAGACTTCCACGGTGCCCTCTCATTTTCTCTTTTCTCTTAGTCATTAAGACATTAACCTAGTTTGTCTATGATGACAGCTGAATCCTGACATTGTGGCCCATGCAACCTGTGTCCATTCTGGCCCATGCAACCTGTTCGCTGAACCTGCTGCCATGCTTACTTGGTGGCTAAACTGAAGAGACAACCAGGTTTTTAAAATATTTCCTCCTTTATGAAAAATAAGCCTATTCAATTTTGGCCACCAAATATTCAAAAAGTATAGGTGGAAAATGTTACTTCTCCAGGGTTTGGCAAGTAACAGTCTTTACTTCCAATTTAATTAGTAAGCATGTTTTGAGTACCTACTGCATACATTGTACAGTACTGATATTTAAGGAAAAGTAGTTCCCAAAGTCAGCATTGTTATGTGGACTAATTTGTGCCTGCTCAGAGTGCTTGGGGAAGACTAGATACTCAGAATGCTAGACAGAACTCAAGAAAAAGAGTGATCCAAGGAAATCAGGAGAGCTGACAAAGGTGTTACGGCAAGAGATGTTATTCCAGTTGAAGCTTGATATGCAAGAAAAGGGTTAGAAGCATGGATATATTTGGAAATGGCTTGAAGAGTCTTTCTCACAGTATCTTCAGTCTCAAATCACAGTCACTTACACAAGATAGAAGTTGGTTTTCTTTCTTATAAAATGAATCTGGAGCTGGGAGGCACAGGGATAACAGTAGTTTCAAATTGTCAGGCACCAAGGCTGCTTCTGTCTTTCTTTTCCACCATTTTTAGTCCTTGGCTTCCATTCTCAGAGTCATCTCAGTGTCACAACATGGCTGCTGTAGTACATCCATTACATCTGTGTTCTAGGCAGCATAAGGGAGGGAGAACCAAAACTCCCAAAGAGGAGCACCTTCTAGGTGAGTCTTTCTGGAAATTCCACCAATCACTTCTCCTCATAGTTCATTGCCACTCTTAGCTGTAAGGGAGACAGGGAAAGGTAGTCTTCTGTCTGAACATGTTGCTTCCATATAAAATTGAGGTTATTTGTAAGAGAGAAATTTGGCAGACAATGAGCAGTCCCTGCCAGAGTCTGAAATGAGTTTACGTGGTCAATTCTGTTGACTCTGCATTGACTGCTTCCCACCCAACTATAAGATTATTATCAAGGATGCTCTGAAAGAGTAATTTAATCAAAAATAAGGGGGGGGGATAGAATCAAGAAAAAATAAATCTATAGTAGAGATTTAGTTTCAGCTTTATAAACATGAGCTTGTTATAAAGTGTCAAGGGGCAACAAATGAATCAGAAATACACAAAAGATGAAATCCCTCTCTTTCTTTCTCTCTTTCTCTCTCTTTCTTCCCTCTTCCCTCCCTCCTCCTCTTCTTCCTCCTCCTCCTTCCTCTGCCCATCTGTCTTAGCTTTCCCTTAAGTTTGATAAATGCTGTTATCTAAAAGAGATTCCTATTGCCCCTCAGTCATTCCACCTTCTGGTGATGGCCACGTTGCCTCCTTCCTCCAGTGAGAAAGCCCCACACCTCCGCAGTCACTGAAGAGGTTTTATCTCCCTAAGATCCTGGGGTATGGGGCTTCTCCACTAGAGAAAGGAGGTAATGTGGCTATAACCAGGAGATTTACTAGCTAGAATTATTCTGTGTCTGAATGAGAGCCCAATATTGGTATTTCAAAGCCTTAGCAGTTGCATTTCCCCACCATGCCTCCTTAATGCCATTTCAAAGATATCATGTTTCATATTTAAAGACATTCTTCAGTATGGGAAAAATGTGCAAAGTTCTTTTTATTGGTTCTTCTCCACTGTCCACAGAATATTTCCCCCATCCCTTTTTCCACAGAAAAAAAAATATATGTTTCATTTAAGGTGAAGCAAACATTTCTTTCCCTCTCTTGAATTCTAACTTGTAAAGTCAATAAAATATATCACCATGCTCTGTGCTAAGTTATGGGGTTAATAGGGAAAAGAAAATGGGTATCTAATTCCAAGGAACTCACTGTGTAGCAAACAGATGATGAGACAACATTCTGCTCACTACGATCGAGGGTACAGAGGGTGCAGCCAGTGCGCAGGAGACACTGGATCTAACTTCAGAGAATCAGGAAAGGCTTACAGTGGGAAGATGCTTTTGGACAGACAGGGCAAACATATAAAGGGCAAACATAGATGTGTTAAACTGAATAGGTAAAGAAGTAGAAGCCCAGGCACCTGGCCTTGGTAAGCATATAGGAAGAAAGAAAATAGGAAAAGTGAGAGCTCTTGGGTGAAGGAACCACGTGGCTGTAAGTCCTGAAATGTTGCAGAGTTTTAGGTTCAACCCTCAGAAGTAAGAACCTTCCAGCTCTGTATCACTGGATTCTTATCAACAGAAGCCTGCAAGGCGCCACTCAATGTCTGTGGGGCTTACAGAAAAAAATGGAGAATCAGTGGCCCTGAAGAATTTTTCCCAGGGAATTCCAGGGTTTTAGTGATGGATTGGGCCATAATGTAAGCCTTTTTCTTGATGTGGCACCATACTAAAAGTCTGCACAACCTGGCCACCTATTGCACCTCTCACCCAAAGACCCAGCCATGGGTTACAGGGCCCTACAGAATCTGGCATGGCCAGCCCATCCTCTGACCTCAGTCCTGCTACTCATGCCCTTGCTCACTTCACCGTGGCCTCTTCGGCCTTTGCACTGTTTCTTAAGCTTGCTGAGCCTGCTCTCCTCCTCGGGCCTTAGCATGTGCTGCTCCCACTGCTTAGATATCACTCTTCTCCCAGCGTTTCATAGAGCAGCTCAGGTGTGACCCAGAACAGAGGTCTTCTCTGACCACCAGCCTAAAAAGGCACTCCCATCCTGATCTACCCCTTCAAGCTGCTCTAGAGTTCCTTGTGACACTTACCTGCCTTGATATTATACAAGTAGTGGTTTACTATAATACCTATGGCCTGCCTCCCCATCAGTGAGCAGAATGTAAGGACCAACTCCATTATCCACTGCTGCATCCCATCCCAGTGCCCTGAAGGCAGACAAGTTTGTGGTATGAGCTTCATGAGTGTTTGGGGACCCTGGCTACCCCGGAGTCAGCATTTCCATGGAATCTTCTGATTCTTCCTTTCCACTTCTGCATTAACACCCCAATTCTTTCCTTAAGGAGTAGGGGAAGGGAAGGGAAATCATTCGCTTGGAAAGTCTTCAGTTCAGCTTAATCTGGATAGGAGGGAGGGAAGGAAGGAAGGAAGGAAGGAAGGAAGGAAGGAAGGAAGGAAGGAAGGAAGGAAGGAAGGAAGGAAGGCAGGCAAAAGGAGGAAAGAAGGGAGGCAGGGAATAAAGAAAGGTACTGGGTCTGTTGGCATTTAAAAAAATGAGCATGTACCAGGCATCTTTCCCTCTCCACCTCTCCCATTCCTTCCCTTCTCTTTCCCTCTCCTCCACGCTATTCTCCTCCTCTCTCCTTCCTCCCTTCTCCTCTCTTCTCTCTCTTCTCCTCTCCTTCCTCCCTTTTCCTCTCTTCTCTCTCCTCTCCTCTCTCTCCCTTTTCTCTCTGCTTTTGTACTTTCATAAACCCAACTAAACCCTGCTTAAGGTCAAAGCCATGAATTTGCTACATGCCGTAAGAGACAGGAGGCAGGGTTGATAGGTAGAAAGCCAGCAAAGCATCTTTTCATGGCAACATAAGCCTTGACAGTGACACCCCAGTAGCTCTCAGGAATTTTGGAAGAAGAGAGGTGGAATTTTGTTTTTAGCCACAGCTACCAGTAATAGAGAACATTCTGCTCTGATTTGCTATTTTGGTTTTCTCACAGACCAAACTGAAATTTATTCAAATATTTATTCATCCAACAAATATTTATTTCATATCTACTGTGGGTCAGGCGATGCCGGTGTATAGAACAGAAAGAAACAGCTCCTCTCAAGAAATGGTGCACATTGCTATAAGAGAGAGAACCAAAACCAAAATTATAATGCTGGAGCTTATCTGTTTTAGAGGGATTTGTGGGAGGCTGCAGGAGCATAGAGACGGGAGCATCACAGACCTAAGCAAAATGAATGAAGAGCATTGGAGTAGGCTTTTTGGAAGAAGTGATGTTTGGTTGAGTTCTGAAAAAGAAAAGGGGTTGGGCAAGTGGAGAAAGAGTAATGACATTTCCAGCAGGGGGAATAGCATCCAAAAAGCTGAAAGGCATGAGAAACTTTACCTTAGTGAATTGCACGCTATACAGTCCTACTACATGATAGAGTGGGAAAACAGTAGGGTAGGAGGCTAGAGGCATCATCAGGGGCACCTGCAAAGGGGCAGTTACAAAGAAATCACTGAATGTTTTAAGGCAGCCAAGGCTTCTCATTTCAATTGTCTTATCTCTGTGAGATGAGAGTAAAGCCACTGAATATATCCTTTGGGGTTGTCAGGCTTGGACATGACCATGCCTCTGCTGTGGGAGAATCAGTCTTTCTCCCATAAGTGGTCACTGAAATGGGTTCCTCATCAAGCCAGCACTTGGTCATCACTATCTAGAAGATGGTAACAATCTACAGATTTTAAGTTGGCACTGTCAGAAATTCCTCCAGACCAGCTGCTCAACCCACCAGGACTACAGCAGTGGGGTTTCAAAATTCTGATTTCCCAAGCCCACTGACATTGTCTAGAGGGTAGATTCCAGTGCACAGCTGTAAGAAAAAGACAACAGCCTTTTCATAAAGAAATGCCAAGAAATTCTGTGTGGAATCTATAATGGAAACACTTGGCTTCTAGGGCAGTAAATTCACAGTATGTCATTTGTGGTTGAAATGTGGAGCCAGCATTTATGTGAAGCCTCTTGGTCCTCACCTTAACTATTCTCTACTGTATTTTTTATTCATAATATTCCCCCTTCTTTCATAATTCTGACCCCTCTCTCTTTAATTTAGGCACTGATTTTATTTGTGGAAGTTTGGCCACATACTGCCTCTCTGAGTTATAAACCAATGCTCTTTCTTGATTTGCCTACCAAAAAAAAAAAGGTAGAGAAATAGCCAAAAGTATTAGCAGAAGTACCAACACCGTCACTATTACTATTTACTGAACAACATGACGTTATATAAAAAAATCACTCTATCGACTATATGAACAGATAAAACAGGATGTGGAGACCATTAGATGAAAGTATCAATGGCATATTAAAAATCTGATTCAAAGAGATAAGATGATTCTCATCAGGAAGAGACATTTTCCAACGTGCATCTTTTCTCTCCATCCATCTCTTGCCACAGCTTAATGGGCAATCCACAATCACATTACCCCACCCCCCGTAAGGTAACTTTCCCAATATTTCTTGCAAGGGGGCATTTAAAATTTCTTTCATAGAAAAAAATATGTTTTATGTAACAATTAGAGATAAGGATTAAAAGACAGACACCCGCAGAAGAAAGAAAGTAACTTAATTCACATGAAGGGGTATGCTGTCAATGACAGATTAGTTCCTGACAGGTGGACAGCAGAGGAACAAAAACAGGAAAGTGGGATAAGAAGGAGAGCTAAGAAGACATAGGACTGATTTAATTTTCACTTAGCTGTGTTTTATCCTATACCTCTTTCTGCATCAGAACTGCTGGAGTATTTGAGAAGGACATGCTCTTGAGTGTATTTGTGTTTAAATCCCAAGGTCAAGGGTACAATCACTATATCAGGGCACTGTTTCTGGCCTCACAAGGCCCAGCAGGATTAAATTACTATATCAGATACTGTTTCTGGCCTCACAATGCCCAGCAGGATTAAAGGTAGTTGACACCTCCTTTCTTTTCCTAAATCTAGATACATCACTTGCAGTTTGGGGTCCTTCCTTTCTCATAAAGACCATGTTTAGGTGGTTAAGAACTGCTTTGGAGCCTCGGGGGTAAGCTTCAGGACATGAGTCGGGGTTAAAGAGGAGTCTGTAGACTGTCATTCAAGATCAACCATTGCAAACATTTTCTATAAAGGGCCAGATGGTAAATATTTTAGACTTTACAGGCCAGGCAGTTTACATCACAATTATTCAACTGCACATTTCGTAACACAAAAGCAGCCATCAACAATGTAAGTGAACAATCATGGCTATGCTCCAATAAAACTTTATCTGTGACACCAGAACTGGAATTTTATATGACTTGCAGGCACCGTCAAATAATATTCTTCTTTGGATTTATTTCCTGACCATGTAAAAAAGTTAAAAAAAACTGTTGTTAGCTTGCTGACTACCAAAATAGCAGGCCAGACGTGGGCCTTGGGTAGCAGTTTGTGGACCTCTGTTCTCGATCAAACAAAATTTGAAGAAGTGTATGCTCTGACAATGTGAAACAAGTAGGAAGAATGTTCCCCAGAACTTGGAAACGTCTGAGTTAAATCAATTCTAGAAAAGAAATATTTTCTCCTCTGAAAGGATATCCTCAATCAAATTCCAAGCTAAGATTTTCAAGTTAGTAGCCGGCTCTAATGGACACATAAGACTCATTTGAAATTAGCAGCAATGTGAAGTATAAATAGAAAAAAACAATTTGTTCTTTTAAATGATTTAAAGGCAGTTTCTACTCTCTAGTTTACAGGATCCATTCCCAGAGAAATACTTTCCTTCCTAAACTATGCAAAGTCCACTTAAGCTCAGCCCTGGGCAAGTTATCTCCCTTAAGTCAGGTTGAGACCAGTGAGTTTTTATGGAATTTTGTGCATTAAGGAGATGAATGAAGAGGGTGCGTTCAGTTTTACTTGAGCTTCATAAGATCTGCTTCTGCCAGGACCTCTTTCTTTTTTCTAAGAAGGAACAGTTTTTCAAAGCATCATCACTTTCCTCAGCTCAGGCTTAGTAATACTGTGTCAATGTGTCTCTGATCTTTACTAATATGATCTATGTAAATGATTTGAACCCTAGAAACTGATGAAATCCCAATATAAACTAGAAAGCAGACCTCCCATAGGATATTGAGGCAGCACAAAAAAGAAGAGGATTCTTTTTTTTTTTTTTTGAGATGGAGTCTCAGTCTGTCACCCAGGCTAGAGTGCAGTGACTCAATCTTGGCTCACTGCAATCTCAACCTCCCGGGCTCAAGCGATTCTCCTAACTCAGCCTCCCAAGTAGCCGGGATTACAGGCTCATGCCACTACACTCAGCTAATTTTTGTATTTTTAGCAGAGATGGGGTTTCACCATGTTGTCCGGGCTGGTCTTGAACTCCCGACCTCAGGTGATCTGCCCACCTTGGCCTCTCAAAAAAGAAGGGAATCTAAGAGGAGCCAATTGTCTCAAAATACAGAAGGTTGGACAGCTCAAGTCAAGACCCCCAGAATAACTGAGAGCCACCCCCTTATGATGCAAGACATGTTCCGAAATGAAAACTGAAGCTCAGAGCATTGCTAACAAAGACGTATAGTTTTCTAAATCTGCAGGACACTGATCAATAGGAAAATACCATTTCCAAGAGAAAAACCCAAATATGCGTGAAGGCAAAATAAATTTTTTTTTTTTTTTTTTTTTTTTTTTGGAGACAGAGTCTCACTTTATCCCCCAGACTGGAGTGCAAGGCGCCATCTTGGCTCACTGCAAACTCTGCCTTATGGGTTCAAGCTATTCTCCTGCCTTAACCTCCTGAGTAGCTGGGATTACAGGCTCCCACCACCACGCCTGGCTAATTTTTGTATTTTTAGTAGAGACAGTGTTTCACCATGTTGGCCAGGCTGGTCTCGAACTCCTGACCTCACATGATCCGCCCACCTCGGCCTCCCAAAGTGCTGGGATTACAGGCGTAAGCCACTGTGGCTGGCCGCAATAGAAATATTACATTGTTGTCCTGCTGTGTTTTAATAGGGACAGCACCAGTAGGGGATGCAGTGAACAAAGTATGGCACTCGGACTGCAATGGCCTGTAGATGTGGCACTGGGCTTGCCATTCCCAGGTTCTCAGAAGCAAAACTTTCTGAGGAATACTTTAACTGACCCCATCTCTGTCATTATTCAGAACAAGCCCCTGAACTGGAAAACCTCACCGTGACTGAGGTTGGCTGGGATGGCCTCAGACTCAACTGGACCGCAGCTGACCAGGCCTATGAGCACTTTGTCATTCAAGTGCAAGAGGCCAACAAGGTGGAGGCAGCTCAGAACCTCACCGTGCCTGGCAACCTCCGGGCTGTGGACATCCCGGGCCTCAAGGCTGCCACGCCTTATACAGTCTCCATCTATGGGGTGATCCAGGGCTATAGAACACCAGTGCTCTCTGCTGAGGCCTCCACAGGTATCTCTTTCCTTTCTATTTATAGCTTCTGTTTTACCCAGCAGGAAACTGCCCGTGAATAATCAGACACGACTAGCTTTGGAATGGACTTGTTCTGCCACTAGTTATGTCTATGGGGTCTAACTGTGACACCAGGCCATTATACTACAGAACCCCAAGGCAACTTTTAATGCTTCACTCCACATGAATGACACCCTTGGGAGTTGTACAGAGCTCAACCTGAGGGACTAAACACACAGCTCCCATGGAGAGGGTCTTTAGCTCCATAAACAGCCTCCCTCCTGTTAAAGGATGTTCAGGCTCTGTATATGAAAGGGAAAGAAAATCACAAAATTCTCTCATCTACTGAGGGTTAAGGCAATTCTTTAAGATTTAAAAAACAAACAAACAAAATATTTTCCAACACTTCCCTCTCTTTGCTCCATTTCTAAAATTTAAAGAGTTGCATGATGCATGTTTATCTAAAGAAAATCACATTTTTTTCAGTAATATTATTATTCAGCTTATTCTTGCATTAAAGATTCCCTGGCTCTTGTTGTGTGATTTGATGACTAAACTAGTTCTTTGTCCTTCTCCAGGGGAAACTCCCAATTTGGGAGAGGTCATGGTGGCCGAGGTAGGCTGGGATGCCCTCAAACTCAACTGGACTGTTCCGGAAGGGGCCTATGAGTACTTTTTCATTCAGGTGCAGGAGGCTGACACAGTAGAGGCAGCCCAGAACCACACGGTCCCAGGAGGACTGAGGTCCACGGACCTGCCTGGGCTCAAAGCAGCCACTCATTATACCATCACCATCCGCGGGGTCACTCAGGACTTCAGCACAACCCCCCTCTCTGTTGAAGTCTTGACAGGTATTCTAGATGAATTCACTAATTCACTTCCTCCCCTTTGTCTCCACTCAGGAGGAATCAAAGCACTTTCTTGCTTTAAACTGGGATCAGCTCCTACCACCTTGGGGAAATACCAGTGAATCATCTCTGCTTCTTCCTAAATGTCACATCCCTTATTTGGCTAAGTCCTAGTTGTAGCCCAGTTCTATTGAAAATTCCACCTACTCTTCTTTTAAAAAAGTGAGAGGTGACTTTTCTTTCAAAGTAAGTTTCAGTCAAATATCTAAAAAGTTGGAAAGCCCAACCTGTAAATGAAGAAAAAATAGCTCTGAGCTCATGAGCTCATTTTAAGAACACCAAAGGACTCCCCATAGCCCTATTTGTATGTCAAGAATAGAAATTGTGAACAATTCCTAAAACTACTTTTCATTCCCAAAAGCTGAATAGAAAAACCCTGGCTTTAGTGCCAACAATTTGAGTGTGCTCAACACCTGCTGTAAATCATGTGTCTATAATCAACACTAACCAGACAACTCATCCCAACCTTAGCCAAAATGCCATCTCACCTGAATCTCAGAGTGCAATTGCCTTTTTAAGTAACTCAGCAACTCTGTGTCCTTATGCAGAGGAGGTTCCAGATATGGGAAACCTCACAGTGACCGAGGTTAGCTGGGATGCTCTCAGACTGAACTGGACCACGCCAGATGGAACCTATGACCAGTTTACCATTCAGGTCCAGGAGGCTGACCAGGTGGAAGAGGCTCACAATCTCACCGTTCCTGGCAGCCTGCGCTCCGTGGAAATCCCAGGCCTCAGGGCTGGCACTCCTTACACAATCACCCTGCACGGCGAGGTCAGGGGCCACAGCACTCGACCCCTTGCTTTAGAGGTCATCACAGGTATATGACCCTCCTCCCAGACTGGAGACGTGATAGGAGCCAGCATGTCATTGAAATAGAGAAAATTCCCCTGTGAGGCAGAATCCTACCTCAGTGTTGTTGACAGACAGAATGAATCTCTAACTCAGGAAGGTCTGTGTTGGAATTCTACCTCACTGACTAAATATTCTTGGGAATATATGTATGTATCTATATAGATACACATACATACACACACACAAATATATACTTATATATATAGTGTGTGTATATATATACTTATATATATAGTGTGTGTATATATATATACTTATATATCTAGTATATATATAATTTTTTTTTTAGTCAGGGTCTCATTCTTTTGCCCAGGCTAGAATGCAGTGGTGTGACCATGGCTCACCATAGCCTCAAACTCCTAGACTCAAGTGATTCTCCTGCCTCAGCCTCCACAGTAGCTGGGACCACAGGTGTGAGTCCCCACACTCAGCTGAGTTTTCTGTATTTTTTGTAGAAATGGAGTTTCACCGTGTTGCCCAGGCTGGTCTCGAACTCCTGGGCTCAAGCAGTCTTCTCACTTTGGCCTCCCAATGTGCTGGGATTACAGGCATGAGCTAGCGTACCCTGCCTCTATTCTTGGGTATATTTCTTGACATCCCTGAGCCTCCTTTTTGTATCTTTAAATCAGCAATGACCCCTACTTCAGGAAACTGTCATGAGCAATAAATAAGCTAATGAATGTCAGTGCTTAGCAAAGTGCCCATCATGTAGTAAATATTGAATATCAAATAGCTAAATTTATCATATAGCAACAGAGTCATGATTTTTAAAATAGCACTAACATTAGGGCTGTGGCACAAAAATAAGATCAGAACTTTCTAGAAAAACCTTATCACTAGCCTCAGAGCCACCAACTAACACCCAACTGATAGGCAGATCTTTACATAATAACCTTTAGAAATGATGCAGTTAGCTTCTGATAAAACTATCTAAGACTCTCTCCTCAACAGATACAAAAAGTAGGGACATTTCCAAGAAAGGACAGTCACCTTTGACTTCAATGCTTTTCATTCAATTTGGGAAGGAAAAACAATTCCTCTCAATTTTCCACCAAAAATGTGCTGCTTGCTGGGTGCGGTGGCTCGTGCCTGTAATCCCAGCACTTTGGGAGGCTGAGATGGGCGGATCACGAGGTCAGGAGATTGAGACCATCCTGGCTAACACGGTGAAACCCCGTCTCTACTAAAAATATAAAAACTTAGCCGGGCATGGTGGCGGGCGCCTGTAGTCCCAGCTACTTGGGAGGTTGAGGCAGGAGAATGGCATGAACCCTGAAGGCGGAGGTTGCAGTGAGCCGAGATCGCGCCACCGCACTGTAGCCTGGGTGACAGAGCAAAACTCCATCTCAAAAAAAAAAAAAAAAAATGTGCTGCTCCATCTGTTATAGAAAACTGTGCTGTACATGAGGTATCTAGAAATAGCTTCAAAAAGGGCTATGGGGAAAAGGGCCAACGTTTTGGTAATAGGGTTTCTGTGCTGACCCCTAAGCCCATGCCCCACTCTACATATCCTGCCTTTTGATAATGCAACCCAAATCACCCAATTCAAAAAAATTGTTTTCCTTGCTCTTATATAACAAATTAAACTTGGTGGTTGCTAGAAACTACACAAAATTCCAAAAATAAGGGGGCCAGGTTGTATTCCTGTGTTTCCTGGAATATCTTCAGATCAAACAAGAGCAAAAAGGGCCTTTGAGTCAGGTGTGGCCTGTGTGCAAGATGCTCATGATCTTCCTCTGTAGTCTGCAAACTTTTGTTTTTAGCAGTACAACTCCTTTTGCAAATGAAATCTTCCAAGGAACCCTACTATTTGACAGATAAGTGAACAGCTGTTCTTGGTGAGCCTGGAAGTAAGAGGGAGATACCGCCACCCATGTTCTCAACACAGTTCTTCTAGAAAAGCCCCAGATCTATGTGGAACACAGTTTGAAAATAACCCTTCTTAAAAGGAAGAGGTTGCTCAGACTCTCACAGTGCATTGAATCCTTGGACACCCAAGAACAAGTACCTATATCTTTCACCTTTTTTTGGTTGAAATGCCTGCAGATATTCTCCTCCCTAACTTCTAACCCATGGCCACTTCAGCCTTCAAAACAGTGGCTGAGAGATTGCATTTAACCCTCAGAAGCATCCCACAAAGCAATGGGATTTTCCATATCCTAAATCCAAACTTCCTAAATCACCAATAACAACTATGTTAAATTTCCTTTCTACATTGTAGAAGTACTAACAGTGGGTTCTGTTCTGCACCATTTACTGCGAAAAACATCCTCTCTTTTAATTAAAAGTAGGCACACTCATTTCACACAAACAGCTTTGCTCCGTGATACAGCCATTCTTCATTTAGACATAAAGTACAAGCAGAAAAAGGTGGAAGAAGAAACAAGCTGGGAACCCAGGACACAACTTTTGATCCCTGAAAGCTGACAAAAGACCAAAGAAAAAACATCATACTTGTTCACACCTGAGATAGCATACACTTTATCAACCCAGGCAGGCAGTCAGTGGCTAGTGATGAGATTATCTTTCTAATTACAAATAATGAAATAAAGCAGACATTTCTCCCTGACATGAGTAAGAAATTCCAAGGGAAAACACTCAAACAATAATTTATTTATTAAGCTGGCCACTAGCCATGTATCAGGTATGATACTAAGAAGTTGATAAATATTACCATTTAATCATCACACAATCCCATGAAACAGTACCATCAGCTCCATTTAAAGGTAAAGAGAGGGTGGTTCAGAGAGAAGCTGAGTGATATGCCCAAGATTACGCAGCCAGCAAACACTAGTGTTGGGATTCCAATCAAGGACCACCTGCCTCCAAAGTCTGAACTTATAGCTATTCCCATATCTCTTGCCCTAACCCACAATCCTACTTTTCCATGTGAACTTAAGCTGCTGGTAATACACGCTCCCTGTGGGTTGTGCATTGGTGCAGATGTCTTTGCCATCTCGAGGATAAACCATGCAGATATTCCCCTTTCTGGCCATTTTCAACACCTGAAAACTACTGTGGCCAGAGAACCACAGTTCAAATTGCAAATGCTTAGAGACCAAGAATTAAAATTAAAAAAAAAAAAATTATCTTTCCCCTTTCTCTCTTTCCTAGAGTCAGGCTGTGGGATGTTTGGTTTCCTAATTTTTGGTTTACACAACTGACAAATACCTTTCTATCCTTCTTCAGAGGAGCTCCCACAGCTGGGAGATTTAGCCGTGTCTGAGGTTGGCTGGGATGGCCTCAGACTCAACTGGACCGCAGCTGACCAGGCCTATGAGCACTTTGTCATTCAGGTGCAGGAGGTCAACAAAGTGGAGGCAGCCCAGAACCTCACGGTGCCTGGCAGCCTCCGGGCTGTGGACATCCCGGGCCTCAAGGCTGCCACGCCTTATACAGTCTCCATCTATGGGGTGATCCGGGGCTATAGAACACCAGTACTCTCTGCTGAGGCTTCCACAGGTACTTCCTCTCCCTGTCAATGCTTTCTCCCCAAAGTTCTTTGCTTCCTCTCCAAGAGATCATGCGCGGAGTCAGCATCTCGCCATAACTGAATCCTTTCCATGTGCCTTTCAGTGGCCGGCTGTGCATGCTCAGAGACCTCCCTGTGGGCTATGCCTTTGTCCTCATGCCTTTGCCATGTGGATGGCGAATGATACAGGTGTTGCCGTTTCTGATCTCCAGCCCCTCAGCCTTTCATACTTTACCTGACTGATTCTACATCTTTTTTCAATGATGAATTTTTGTTTCAGGAATCAGCCTGATGGTTTTAATTCACTTATCCAGTGCTTGGATATAACTAAAAGCCTCCCTCCCTATATATGAGTTCTGGTGGAACACAGATTATTTACTTTAGAGAGTCTTTTACTAGTTGGAAACGGTGCTTTTCTATCTCTAAATCCCTCAAGGATATGGGTACTGTGGTTCTTGCATTTAAGAAATGTTTCTTTAAAGCGTAGCCAGTATAATAAGAGAACTGAATTACCCTCCTCCGGGCAATTCTCTCAGATACTGAGTCATTGTTAGAACATCAAATTAGCAAATAGCTAGACCAGAAGGAAAAAAAAAGAAATTACACAATTATCACTGGAGACTGTACCAAAAAGAAAGCCATTCATTAGCACAAGTACACACAGCAGCTTTTGGAACAAGGAATGTCCTGGGCTATGAATGTCAAAGAACTGATACCCTTTTTGCTGTTTTAATCAAGAGTTTCTCTCTGGAGTGTTGGCCTTTGGATGGCAAACTCCCAGCCCCAGACCCAGGAGGGTGCGTTATAGTTTACTCGTCACTCTACCCCTGTTACAAGGCTTCAGTGTTTCCTGGGAGCCTGCTAAAGTCAGCAGTCTTCCCCCAACACAGTTTTCCATTGCTCATCTTTATTATGTGACACCATGGGTTTGAAGTTCAGTAGAGACTATTGCTTCATTTTGCATATGACTGCCCCTCTTTTAAAATAATTATTAATGCATACCTGTACGTCCCAGTTGAATCTAGCAAGAGCATAGCTCTGCATTTTAACCTCAGTCATTTCACTAATTTTCACTGAGATAAAGAAATATAAAGCACAGGCAACCACTGCTAGGACAGTGACCCTGAAATGCCTAGAATTTGCAGCCGAGGCTACTCTGAAGGCACCCGGGCCTCCTTTTTCTGAGACCCATAAACCATCCCTTCCCAGAAGGCAAAGTAATCACCCACCACTTCTGATCTTTTCTGCAGATATTGTGGCTTGGGTGTCCTCGGCATTTTTATGTGTATGTGTTTTTCTTCTTAACAATAGCAACATTCTTGCCACTGATGAATTGGCCTATGGGCAGGAAGGTCCATCATCCCATCTGAACTGTATCTCAACAAATCTATTAGAAGGATCTCAGAGACCAGGAGCCTTCTTTCTTGCTAAAGAGACAGTACTAGCTTTTCAAACCCTGCTCCTACCTGCCCTCTGCATGTTTTATTCTTATGGCTAGGGAAAGCACTGGCAGGACCATCTTCAAACAAAATGTTATTTCTTCGCTGAAAGAGATGGCCTAAACTGCCTTGCCTTGGCTTAGCCCTCTTGGTTGGCAATGCAATACTAGCCTTTTTGGCCTGCATAGCAGCAGTTAAGAGAGGACAAGTTATTTTAACAGAATAGGAGAATGGTTGGCTGGTCCTTGTCTAAAGCATGAAAAAAAATACCAAGAATTACACTGAGAAATTGGTAATTCCCATTAAGTCACAAAATCAGAAGCCTCAAGTTACCACCTTGGGAGGGTAATGGCATCAGAATTATTTAGCTCTCATTTGAATAGATGAGAGCTCCTTCAAAGCAAAGAATGTCTGTGGGGGGCATCCGAGTAATCTTGGTTTCCTTAATGCAATTCAAGAGACTGGAAGCTGTCAGGACTCATATCTTTTGACCAGTGGCCAGCAACCCTGAGGGAGGGCTCCCAGAGGCATATGTGACTAAGATGCAACAGTTCCTGATAAGATCATTCAGCACATCTTCTTGGCCAGGGCCTGATTATATGTGGCAACTGCATGTAGAGAAATCTAATTGCCATACCTTCCTTTCTCTAATTTTTCTTTTAACAAAACTGCTTTTTCTCTCTCGTTGGCACTAATTGGTAACATTGCTTCCTTCCATCATAGCCGTGAACTATCAGATCTCTCTACCCAGCAATGATTCCATTAACAACCTCAATCTTAAAACACAGCCACATAATTAACTCAAATTTATTTGTTTATTCTCCCCTACCCCTTCCTTTTTCAGCCAAAGAACCTGAAATTGGAAACTTAAATGTTTCTAACATAACTCCCGAGAGCTTCAGTCTCTCCTGGACAGCTACCGATGGGATCTTCGAGACCTTTACCATTGAAATTATTGATTCCAATAGGTTGCTGGAGATTGTGGAATATAATATCTCTGGTGCTGAACGAACTGCCCATATCTCAGGGCTACCCCCTAGTACTGATTTTATTGTCTACCTCTCTGGACTTGCTCCCAGCTTCCGGACCAAACCCATCAGTGCCACAGCCACAACAGGTATATGTGCATTCTCCCATTTCTAACACAGTCTTTCCAGTCTTCTTTGCAGGGTGAAGCCTCTCCTTCTCCTCGCCCATAGATGTACAAGCCACGGGGCACTAACTCTTCCATGGTGCTAGGCTGAAGTGCTGTTTAACATAACTCTTTTCCAACAGCAGCCCAAATAATGGATTGCCATAAAACCATGTGCCTGATTTATTGCTGACCAGGACGTTTACAGCATAAAATGTAGTTCTGTCTAGTTTGCCGTATGGAATCTAGAGAAAAGAATTCTAACCTCTGATAACTAAAAAGCTATATAATAAGAGCTGTTCTTGACTTTGAAAGATGTCTACCTCAGTCGAAGAGGTCTTATAAATTTTCTTTCGTATTATCTTAGTGTCTTTGTCTTCCTAGTCTCTTGGACCTCGCAATACCCAAATATACCAGTGATTTAATAATCATGTTGATGGTGTTCAGTATTTTTTTCCAATTGGGAAAGTAAAGAGAAACAGCAAAGATTGCTTATCAGATGAGTGCAGGAGGCAGCCATGCCATTCAGATCACCCCAGTTCCAACACCACCTCTAGAAGACCAGACCAGGATGTCTTGCCCTCAGAATAGTGAATGATAAATGGCAAAAATAAAAGTAGAATAGTTGTGTTCAAACAAGGGACTTAGTTTAAAAAACAAAAGAATGAACTGCTCTCACTTGAAATTTGTGGTGTCTGTGAGATGTGCACTAAGTCAGATGCTCTTTGCCATTCAGTAAAAGAGAACCCTATGTGAATTTAGAAATGGGAACCCCATACATTCAAAATAGCATTCTTAGCACAATTTAGACAGTGCCCTTTCTTGGGAGGTCAATGAAGAAATCACAAACTAGAAAAAAAGAAACAATATCTACAGAACAAACACAGGAGAAATGAAGAAATCACAAACTAGAAAAAAAAAGAAGAAACAATATGTACAGAACAAACACAGGATAATTTTTCCTTATAGTTTACAAAAAGGGGACTCATAGTCTGGGAAATCCAAGAAAAGGATTGACATTGTAGCATCAAAACTGCCTGTCATTTAGGTCTCACCCATGGTTGAGAGAGCGTCTGTCCTCATTCTACATGAGGCTACAAATTATCATCAGGGTGGTCCACAGATAAGGCAGAGAGTCAACATTATCCAGTTCCTATCTCAGCCAGGTTCAAGTATAAAAAAATCTTAGAGGAGAAAATTAGACAAACATATATGTTTGTTTCTCATGGCTCAAACTGATTTTCAACAAGGGACAAATTATTTTACCATTAACAAAGGGTAAAGTCTAAAACTTTATGGATTTAGTCTTAAGTGTTTTGATTTTGACTTTATAATGGTGTTTTAAATTGACACACTTTCTTTTTTTTTTTTTTTCTTGCTTTAGTAGCCGAACCACTTCTTAGCCACCTCACTGTCTCAAACATGACCTGGGGCAGTGTGTCCATCTCGTGGGAAGCTCAGGAGTCTGCCTTTGATAGCTTTCTTATAGAAGTTAGTAATTCCGATCACCCCCAGGAGACCATAGTGCTCTCTGTGCCTGGGGTGTCTCGCAGCTCTG
The DNA here is from genome assembly GCF_049350105.2 of Macaca mulatta. Lineage (NCBI taxonomy): Eukaryota > Metazoa > Chordata > Mammalia > Primates > Cercopithecidae > Macaca > Macaca mulatta. The sequence goes on from NC_133420.1 coordinate 43,236,551, forward strand.
TCATCACCAACCTTAAAGCTTCTTCTAATTACACTGCCCACCTTCATGGGCTGATTGGTGGGCAGCATGCTCAGACCCTGATGGTCCAAGCAACCACAGGTATTTCCTATTATGGCTTCTTCACTCTTCATGGAATTTCCTCTGAATAGCATTCCAAAAATCACCCGCTACCCACTTTTCATCCTCCTAGTTGCTCCCAATCCTTCTCAAATTTGATAGAGCCATCCAAATCCAAGGTTTAAGGCTTTAAAATAACTCTCATCCCAAATTAAAGAATTTCAGTGTCAAACCTCTTTTTCCTAAATATCCATTCACATCTGGAGTTGTTCTGTTTGTTTGTATAAAGTTAACCTGACTTGCTTTGGTTGAATTTCTAAACCATCCTTTCATCTGATCTTGAATAATCTTTTTCAATCCCACCCATTATCATCTGCTTGTGGTCTTTCTAATCAAAGTTTGCCTATGTCATGTTCAAAGAGGTATGTGCATGCCATTTCTGGTGCCTTGGTCAGAAAGATCTACACTCTCTTTCTCTCTAGCAGGATTTTAAAAAATAAGAGTGCCTTGAGCATGCTGAGAATAGACTCTGAATCACAACCCAAGAACTGCATGAGATGACCCAGTGGTCTTATCTTGTTCTCAAGATTTTTGTCTGAAGACTACTCTTTTTTGACATGTACTTTGTCAAGCATGTTTTGCCACCCACTGATAGCTGTCACAAAGTCTCAGGCTCTTCTTTCAAGCCATCATCTTGTCTAAATCTTGGTGCATGTGATGAATATTCAGAGCATTAAATTTTGAAAATGTTTCTTTTTCCTGGAAGCAGCTAGCATGGCAATGAATCATTTCAGAAAGTTAAAAGTGGTGGGAGAAAAATGCCCCTCGTTTTGCATGGAACACTGACCATACTCTAATTACCATTATCTTTCTCTGTTTTTTCTTGCATCTCATTTCTCAGCTTGGTTGCACCCGTTGAGAGACAGCTGAGGTAAAGCTGACCTCAAGAACCAGAGTCTTATTCTGCATGGTGAATCTGTTGGCATTGATAGTCTGTCTGGTAGCATGAGAAGAATTCCAGCATGCATCCTTAATTTGGGAGATGGTTTCTACAGCAAAATATAGGGAAATAACAGAGTTCCACTTGGAAGATTTTAGTCTTTTGTGTGGTTGAGGGAATTTGTCAAAGCTATAGCTAAAAATGATTGCATTGTTACCTTCTGAAACTAATTGATAAGGAGGAAGTCCCATGTCAATGCTAATGGCTATATTCTGCTTCTGAACCAAATCCTTTTTGTTCTTAGAGATTTTATGACATCAAGTTATGCTGTATAATTGTGCAGTTAAAATTTATCCAAATGAGCCCCTTCTTTCCTCCAAATTTTGGAGCTGAAGCAAAATAACTCCCAAGTCCTTGGAAGAAATATTGTGCCTTTTCCCAACCCTAAATCCTGATCTTAATATCTGAATCCTCCGGTACTGTTGCCTCTCTCTAAAATACAATCTGGGCCACACTTACTTTAAAATTAGTTTTATTTGATAAATGAACATTTAGGAAGCCAGCCCCATGAACATCTAGCCATATAGGCCCCTTAACATTAAATGAGTTGCTCTCAAAAATGAATGTCTAGACTTTAACAGAAAAGAGATATTTAACCTCAGAGAAACCATCTCTCTGTCCAAATTATCCAATAAGTGAGTTTCCTGAACAGAAAATTCAATGCCTAACTTCAAGTTTTTCTTTCATCTTTGCATTCATCAGGAATTTTTAATGGAAGCCATCTTCACCTTTATAGTATTAAATGGTGAAATATAGATTTTCCTACAGTGCATATTAAGTACTGTAAAAATTTATCTTGTATGGATATTAGCCTTTAATTTGTGCAACCAATAGATACTAAAAAAGAATACTGAATAAGGAAACTCAAAGAAGCATTTTCTAAAACATGTTCAATGGAATACCAGCTCCTTGAGATGTTCAAAGAATATTCCTCAGTTAGGGTATGCATTGATCAATAAGTTTATGATTTATGGGCTAAACAAAATTAAATAGGTTTATTGACAGAACCAGCCTGTCAGAGCCTTCAAAATGCAAACTCACCTTGTGAATCTCTATGGTAAGACATAATATTCAGTGTTTGCCATGCATACTTAATCATAAAGCTGTCTTTTCTTGGAACATCTTACAGGGCTTGTGTCCCCATTACAAACTTTAGAAAATGTAGCCTTAATACCCTTCACATTATTCCAATCTACCACCCTAATGGCTTGTCTACTCTTCCTCATACATGACTAGCAAATGGTAGTGTCTATGCTTTAAAAGAACACAGATCTAAAAAATAAAATAAAAATAAAAATAAGAAAAGAACACAAATCTATGCCTTCAGAGAAAGCAATATATTTTCTATCATCATATTCAATGCAGGTGTAGACACAGCCTAACATACTGTCTCTTCTGCATGTATTTGGAGATATTGATGCTTTCATGTTCTATGGCTACATTCTGGAAAAATCCACTGCTTCCTCTAATAATGTCTCTCTCTTTCTCTCTGCCTGTGTTCCTTCTTTAGAACCAGAGCCACAGTTGGGCACGCTAATCCTTAGCAATATTACTCCAAACAGCTTCAACATGTCGTGGACCACTTAAGCTGGGCTTTGCAAAGATTGTTATCAATGTGAGTGACACTCACTCACTGCATGAGTCCCAGCAATTCACAGTCTCAGGAGATGCAAAGCAAGCTCACGTCACAGGCTTGGTGGAGAACACTGGCTATGACGTCAGTGTGGCAGGGACCACCTGGGCTGGGGATCCCACCAGACCCCTCACTGCCTTTGTCATTATAGGTACTCAATCAGAGGTTCTCACTTGTCTAACACAGAGAGAAAAGGAGATAAGTCATCTTAAAGGAAAATTCAACAAAAATACAATCTTCACTCCAAATGTATACTCTTTTATTTTTAATTGACAAATAGTAATTGTATATATTTATGAAGAATAGTGTGTTGTTTTGATATACATATACATTGTGGATTGGTTAAATCAACCTAATTAACATATCAATCACCTCACCTACTTATTTATTTATTTATTGTGCTGTGAGAACATTTAAAATCTACTCTTTTAGGAATTTTGAAGTGTTCAATGCGTTATTATTAACTATGGCCAGTCACCATGCTGTGCAGTAGATCACTAAAACTTATTCCTTCTGTCTAACTGAACTTTGCACTTATTGACCAACATCTCCCCTTTCTTCATCTCCCCAACCCCAGTCACTGGTAACCACCGTTCTTCTCTGTGCTTCTATATGTTCAGTTTTCTTAGATTACACATATGAGATCATGTAGTATTTGTCTTTCTGTGCCTGGATTATTTCACTCTGTATAGTGCCCTCCGGGTTCATCCATGTTGTTGAAAATGACAGAATTTTCCTCTTTTTTTAAGGTTATAAAGTATTCCATTATATATATATACACACACACACACACTCACAGAATGTATATATTTATATATAAATGTGATCTATCTATATTACACATTTTCTTTATCCTTTCATCCATTGACAGACACAGGTTACATTACTCATGAGAGCCAAGATAATATATGTAAACTTCTAAGTAAAGAGAAAGCAGATACTATTATAAAGGAGAGGACTTTCACAGCTGCTCTTAGGAAGTGGAGACAACGTTCTCAAGAGTTGTATAAAGCTTTTAGGGTTTTTTGTGCCCAGTTTTATTGTCTGTTTTATCCATAGTTTAGAGATTCTGCCTAAAAAGTGACTCCTAAGTTAGTAAAGGCCTGAGATTGAAATTCTGTTCATAAATCATGCTAGGTAAGGCAGTTCATATATGTGCCTCAAAAGTATAATCATCTTTTTCTTTAGAAAATAATTATTCTTAAAATTGCCAATACAATAGATTGATGAAGGTTCAACTCCAGATGACAGATAAATTTCAAGTTTAATTAAGCCCTACCCATTCATTCAACTTGACTTCTTGAACATTTGCCAGTGTTCAATTTGGCAAATGCTTCCAAATGGTGGCAGCACAAACTTCAGTGGCAAAGTCTGCACATGGTGTCAGTTTACTAAGTCTCTAGTCCAAAAAGCCTCAGAAAATATTTAGAAGTCTCTGCCTTTTTCATTAGTGATAATTTTCAGAAGATGGACTTTGCTGTCTGATTTTCACATTAAACTAGGTCTCTCCCAGGGTCTAAATTGTCATAACTAAGACATGTTAATTACTACAATTAAATATTTAATTATAGGCAGCATGGTGTCCTGGAAGAGTGAGGATATTGAGATCAAGCTTGCATGGTTTCTAAACCTCTCCCACAGTTTTTTAGCTACATAACTTTAGGAAGTTCTTAACTTGTTTGAACCCTAATTTCCTTATGCATGGAGAGAGGACACCACAGGTATTTCTGGGAGCCTTGTCTCAGAGATTAAATAGAGTTGATGAAATTTAACTGCCTAGCATCCAGTAGGAATTTTACAGATGCTAGGTTCTTTCTGCTGTCTCCCAACATAATTAGGAAAGCGGCTTTCTTTAAAATAACCAATAAGCCTAGATAGAACAATAGACCTATGCAATCATGAACTCCCTCTCCTTTTTAAGAGAATATTGGGTGCGTTTTAATGTAAGATTAAAAAGTGATTATTTTTTCCTATCCAGTTACCTAATGTGAATTAAATCATTCAGATAAGTCTTCAAACGCAGAACATGGTAATTTCTTAAGGGACTGAGACAAGGAGGTATGAGATGAGATTCTCACTGCTCAGGAGAGGAGAAATGGCCACAGATCCCATCAGGCCATTGCTTGTAGCTGCTTGCAGGACCTCCCACATAGCAGAAGAAAGGGAAGCTGAGAGAGCCAGTCTTGGGAATCCTAGATCCCGTTACAGCATTGCCTCAGCTAATCCATGATGTGAAAAGATTGTGTTTTAAAAGAAGCATATTAAAAAAGAAAAAAACAAAACAGGAAGGACTCTTAAATAACAAGCCCTCGATTGACTAATTATCCTGAATGCCCTCACTTTCATTGGAATTCACTGCTTTGTTGGTGTGGAGGTACAAAGAGGCCAACTATCAAAGGAAGATGCCACTTACCTAAACAAAATCCAGGAACAGAATTTGAGACCCTTGTTTCTCAGACAAAGATTGTTTTCTCAGTATAAGATATTTCATCTTCGCTTTTGATAGAATTATGATTCTTGGGAAATTTTTACATGGAAAAAATGCCTCAGAATAAACACCAAGTGTTTCAAAATAAGTACAGGAAGTCCAAGCCACGACAAAATTTAAATCTCTATTTATAAGATGAAGGTATTAATTCCCTTATTCATTCAGTCACCAAACACTTCTTTTTTAAACATTTTTATTTATGTGTCATGGATTAGACCCTAGGCATTAGTGAATTAATGCAAGAGCTTTGAAAGTTTCCATTTAGCTGCAATGGAAAAGAAGTCTCTAAACTAGATGCAGCTAATTTGAAATTCTTGTCTCCTTTTTTTCTTCTGATTAAAAAATAAAATGCATTTACCAGTACTGTTGGAAAAAAAACACACACACACACACACACCTGGAAAAGAGACGCTGGACCTTCTCCACTAATCCTCCTTTTCCCTTAGGATTGCCATCACTGATTGGGGTTGACTTTGGGTATGGAAAGAACACAGAACTTGGAGTCAGAAGACCTGGTTGGATCTCAGCTTAGGCACCTAGTAGATGTATGACCTAGGTTAAGTCATTAACCTCTCTGGTTTTTTAAGATGTGATAGAGGTTGGAAGGCAGGTAACAATATCTACCCTACTGTATCATTTTGAAGATTAACTAGGATAATGATGTGAAGCTTTGTCAGTTGGAAAGTATCAGTGGAAACTTAGCCAACACGAGCTCACTCCTTTTGGATATCCCAATGTGTGAATAGGCCATTTAGCACGTGAGAAATCAGAATGCCTGGGACATACATGTTTGGTGAATGAATGAATGAAGGAAAGATGATGGCAGAACTTACTAAGACCGAGATGTGTTCTTGTTTTCTAACTTTATCCAGGAAAATAAACAGCAAAAGATTTAGCAAATCTTATAATTTCTTAGTGGGTTATAACCATGAGCTATTAATTTTGACACATAAGAAAAAACTTACCTCCTCCCTTTATTTCAGCTTGTGAGGATATGTCACTAATTGACTTCATTAATTTGATTCAAAATGTGCACTAGAAGTGGGATAGAAACACAAGAAGTATACCGGAAATAAATTATACTTGGAAAAAAAAAAACCTGAAAGCAGTGGGAAGTAGACAAAGGGATCCAAACTCAACACAATGCATCCTATTTGCATAGAGAACTACATGGCTTTTGGAGTCAGGCCCGACTAAAAACTTTGCTCTATCTCTTCTTACAAGCTTATAACTTTAGCCAAGTCAATCAACTTCTTTGAAACTTAGTTCGCTCACATGTAAAATGAGAATAATACCTACCTCATAGGCTATTAAGAGAATTGCACAAGATAACCCTATCTGGCACCCAATAAGTTCTTGCTGAATTTTAATTTGCTGAGCATATAACACAAATTGAATGATGGACTTGGGTATCTATTGATGTTTTTGGAAACGTGTGCTATCCTGACAGAGTCAGTGCTGCTAACCTGAGTTATTTTCACTCCTCCCTTCTTTCAGAGGCCCTGCCCCTTCTGGAAAACCTAACCATTTCCGACATTAATCCCTACGGGTTCACAGTTTCCTGGATGGCATCGGAGAATGCCTTTGACAGCTTTCTAGTAACGGTGGTGGATTCTGGGAAGCTGCTGGACCCCCAGGAATTTACACTTTCAGGAACGCAGAGGAAGCTGGAGCTTAGAGGCCTCATAACTGGCATTGGCTATGAGGTTATGGTCTCTGGCTTCACCCAAGGGCACCAAACCAAGCCCTTGAGGGCTGAGATTGTTACAGGTATTTCAAATCAAGTGAGCCATTCGTTCCTCTTCCTGGTCCCCTTCTGTGTAATCTGTCTGCCAGATCGCCATGACTTTAACATCTTTGTTCACATTGCCTACTTAATCCATAAATGTGGTCTACTGTTTCACCTTCTCCCCATACTCCCTCTTGTCATATGTACCTAATGAACACGCCCCACTCCCACCCTAGAAATGAGAAGGTCGAAATATTTCTGCTTTGTATTCAAAATCCTTTAGACCTTGTCTTGTCCATAGCTCTTGTGTGCTTACCTCATATCATCTTCCCTTGTGATCAACCTGGCTGGTCCCCAGCTACATTTCAGCCTTCTCAAAAGAAATATACCAATGAGTATATTTCCAAAACGTATTTAAAACCTTTGCCATCTCAAAGTCTCAACCACGATCTTAACAAACTTACCTAGTGGGCTCACCATTGGAAAACCAAATGTGAACTTATTTTATTGGTAATCACTAATATCAGAGAGACTCTGCAACACAGACTAAATCCATAATTTTCTCAAGACTAATGATTCCTACAGAAATTAACAACTGTAACAGTCAAACATCTGTGTTTCCCAAAGTCTTTCTAGAGATTACTAGCTCCACAGAATGTTCAAAGGTCCTACTCGGTGAGGAAATTCCACGTTCAAATAAGTCTGGAAAGATTGAGTTAAACAAAGTTAAAGAGGATCTTTAACTGCAAGGCTTTTCAGAACACCCTAACGTGCATTATCTCCAAGAAGTACTTATCCAGGCAGTATTTTCCAAACTTAATTGACAAAGGATACTTTTTAAGGAAGAGGATCAAACAGGAATAGTTCGCTCTGAGCACACTTTGGGAAACTCAGCTCTACATCTACATTGACATTGAGTTTTGTCTAGTTAAGGCAATACAAGATGAAACCCTAGGTCCACAATATGTAGCACAAAAGTTTCCAACTTCAGTTCTACCATCTGAACATTTATCTAATAGTTAATAAAATAACAAGAAAGAATGCCAAAAAAAAAAAAAAAGTCAAGGGTAGGTGCCTTCTTTAATGAAACCGCACTACGAACAAAGCAAAAAGACCAAAACATTTTAAAAGCCATTTTGGGCAGCCTCAAGGGAAATGTAATCAGCAGTATCATCATGAGCAGCTCTACAGATCATTAATGCTGGTTTATTTGTCTTTTCAAAAAGAAAAGAAAAGGGTCTTGCAGGGGATGGGCACTCAGCCACTGGAAGACAGAGAGCAAATGTAAACAAGTTACTGGCTTTGAACTTATTTAATAATATGTGGGAGGGGCCGATACTGAGTCCAGATGTGGATTTACAGAATTGCTTTTAGACAAAACTCACATATGCAAACATACTTGATTTGTATTGAATGTGTCTACTCCATCATTCCCCTCTCCTGACTCTACTGGACTTGTTAATGTTGAATGATTTTATTTTTGGTATCTCAGGACACTTCTATCTCTGAAAGCCGGGGCATCACTACCTATTGATACCCCCACTGGAGAGAAGATTGTACGGACTGGTAAATGATGTTGTCTTTCCTCCTTCTCCCACCATTTTCTCTCCCTCTAGAAGCCGAACCAGAAGTTGACAACCTTCTGGTTTCAGATGCCACCCCAGACGGTTTCCGTCTGTCCTGGACAGCTGATGAAGGGATCTTCGACAATTTTGTTCTCAAAATCAGAGATACCAAAAAGCAGTCTGAGCCACTGGAAATAACCCTACTTGCCCCCGAACGTACCAGGGACATAACAGGTCTCAGAGAGGCTACTGAATACGAAATTGAACTGTATGGAATAAGCAAAGGAAGGCGATCCCAGCCAGTCAGTGCTATAGCAACAACAGGTACTGTAAATAAACAAGAGAGAACAGAGAAAAGTCATGACTCAGGGGTCTTCTTCTCACAGGGCTCAGTAATCACAGGAGCTTTGGATGCAGGCAGGCTGGTGCTCTGATCCTGGCTCTTTCAATTATAGACTGTGTTACCTTGGACAATTTGGCTAAGTCCTTATGCAAAAAAAAAGTATGATACCATTTACTTAATAGGGTTGTGAGGATTAAATGAGATAATTTATGTAAAGCCCATAGTGGAGGGCCTGGCACATGGCAAGGGCTCAGCAAATGAGAGCTATTCACATTATCATTAATGCATCATCATCATTACAATTATCGTCTTTTTTTTATGTTCCAAAGATTCTTCCTTCTATCTATTATCTCATCATATTTTATCCAGAGATACACCTCCTTGTTCTTTGGCCAAACATTTGAGCTACACCAAGCAGGGAGATAATGGAGAAGCGGCACCTCTACCTAAAAAGATTAACATTTATAAAATGCTACATGTGAATAATCAGTACGGTGATCAGCAAGGATAAAGGAGAGAGCTGGCAAGATTAACATGCTACTGTTTATGAAGCTCTCTAATTTTGATACTCATAACAACTCTGAAAGGCACCTAGAGTGTCCTTGGAGTTTAATCACTTTTTTCCAGAAAAAAAAAAAAAAAAGATGGTTAATAATATGACTCTTAGGCCCAGTGTGATGGCTCACACTTGTAATCCCAGTATTTTAGGAGGCTGAGACCGGAGGAGGATCACTTGAGTCCAGGAATTTGAGACCAGCCTAAGCAACATAGTAAAATCCTGCCCGTACAAAAAAAAAAAAAATTAAAAAATTAGCCAGATGTGGTGCCTCATACCAGCTACTTTGGAGACTGAGGCAGGAAGATCTCTTGAGCCCAGGAGATCAAGGCTGTAGTGAGCCGTGTTCATGCCACTGCACTCCCACCTGGATGACAGAGCAAGACCCTGTCTCAACTAATAGTAATAATAACAGTAGTAATAATATGACTCTTTATAATAATAATACTAAGATGAACATGACTTTTTAAAGAGAAAAGGAAAGACCTCCAACAAGTAGAGTAAATTCTTTCATGAAATTGAGGGAGATACAGAGACATAGCATTTGCTGGAGACAGCTGCTTCAAAGGGAACCAGGGGACAGAACCACAAAATCACCAGGAGAGATAAAAGGGACCTGAGAGGTGATGTAGCTCAACCTCTTCTGTTTGTGCATGAAGACTCTGAGGACCAGAATGATGAGATTATTTTTCTATGGTCATAGAGCTAGATTTGGAGTAAAACCCAATGACCAGTTTATTCTAATAGTATTAAAAATGAGCAGTCTGGATGAGAGAAAATCAATGCCTATAGCTGCTTGCCATCTCTGCCAGGTATAGGCATGACATTTGCCAAAACCTCTCCTTTTTGTCTAAAGATAGATATTCTATATTGTCAGGTTTTCAAGACCTAACAAGTGGCAACAAACCACCCATGTAAAAATAATAATCAGTATTTATAGACTTGGAGAAAATGCTAGAATCCGGGCAGCAACCTAGTAAGAGGGAAAAATCCTGTTTCTTATTAACAGGGACACTCTATCCTGGGATGCAGGTCTCAGTATCCTCCTCCCTGTGGCTGCCCATAAAACGACTCCAGATCAGAGACAGAGCCTTGATTTTGATCTTGGTTTGTAAACAGTACTCTTCAAAGTTTACTTCTGATCATTGATTTGTTTTGCTGATCTTTTTTTTCTAGAAGCCCTGCAGTTCTAAAGCAAAAAAGAGAATGAATAATCATGAATTAAAATTTTTTTTTAAGAACAACAACAAAAAAGGCAAGGCAGACCCTGCTCTTTTGGAAAGCCCTCTCTTTCATTTTCTTCTCTAGAGCCTTGTAGTTTACAGCCAAAGACAGGCGCCCACGTGTGTGTGCAATTGTGTGTGTGTGTGTGTGTGTCTCTACATGCCTGTGCTCCAGGACCAGAAGACAGGAAAGGGGGCTCTTGAGCACAGAAGATGCCTAATTTCTATCTTCACCTCATCAAGTTTATAAATTTCCCCTTTTGTGTGTGTGTGTTTTTTTTTTTTTAATCCTTTCTCCTCTCCTTTCTTCCTCCCTCATACCATTGTAAACTCTTCTCTGTAATGTCCTATCCCTGTTCCTCCTGAGAAGGCCCTGCTGTAGCTCTTCCTGTCACTCACAAGGTACCTCTCCACAGCAGAAGCTGCCAGCCCTGGGTGCCCAGGGCAGTAGAAAGGGCAGTGAAAGACAGTGCTACCTGTTGGTTAAGCCAACAACCGTGGGGCAGTGTCCTTGGAATTTAATCATGGCTCTACCTCAATTCCCTCATCTGGAAAATAGAATTTAACTCAAAGGTCAGCCACGAGATTTAAATAAGATCATGAATATCAAGTATTTAGCAGAATTTCTTTACCCACAGTAACCATGTTAGCTATTAATGTGTTTGGCCATACGATACACTTACTAAAATGTACCTACACCAAGGAGGTTTTCAGTCGGAGCAAAAGTGTGAGTATGCCAGGTTGGCAGAGGGAGGTCCTCAGTGCCTGAGTTTATGCACCTCACTGGTTTTTTGTTTTTTCCCAGTAGCCTCATCTCGATCTTTCGTAGGGGACACCTTAAAGTCTATTATGGCCCATGGAGGAAAGAGGGACATGGGAAAGAATATAAAGAGAGGGCAATCATATTTACTGAATTCTCACTGCATGCCAGATGCTGTGCTGGGCGTTTCACATTTGTTATCTCTGCTAATCCTCCAAACATCCCTGTGGGTGGGTACCACTTTTCCCTCTGGACAGATGGAGCAAATGAGGTTCACAGAAGTGAAGGGACCTGCCCCGGGTCACGCAGCCTCTCAGTGGTATTTGGACAATTAAGATCTTTCAGGCTCCAGAGACCCATGTGGTTTCTGAAACTTTCCATGGACAGGGCAAAAACCCAGGCAGCCACAGAGTCTGGGGGTGGCTACCAGGCCACAGAAGAAAGCTGTAGGAGGAGATGTCTTGGATGAGAGAAAAATACAGAAAGGGGAAGAAAAAAAAAACCCTTTCTGAATTTCTGTGGGTTTCAGCATGTAATAATCCCTGTGGGTTGGAGAGGGGAAAAGATGAAGAAGTGAGCTCCCCAGAGCCTGAAAATTGTTTCCTGAATTCTCTGGGTAGGCATGGTCAGCTGAAGAGGGCAAAAATCGAAGCCAAAAAATACACAGAGAAAAGCCAAAGGAAACTGGGTTTTGAGGGGAGGTATTTGGGGAGGCAGAAGCTTCCCCTGGGCATGGCTCTCCTCACAGGTAGACCCAGTGTCCACTGGGTGTTTGCTTTGGTGATGGGCCTGAGGTTGTTCTCCTGGCTTTGGACCTCCTTCCAGTTCTAGGAATGGGTTTGTCCGGGTCAGTGTCTGTGTGAACATTGTTTCCAGGATTCCAGGCTGTGCTTGGCTCTGCTGCCTACTCCTGGGACCCAGAAAGATCGCATCACAAGAATGTTCATGGAAACTTTGGTTTGGTCCTCTGTAAAATGGCTACAATCACATCTTCTCGGTGGTTTCTATGTGAGGATTAAGCCTTATAAATTGCAAAGAACTGTACAGTTGTCAAGTCTTAGTATTATTTAATAAAAGGAACTAGAAAGCAAAGATTTAAGAAAATGTTAAAAATCAAAAATGAAAGGGGGACATATTCCAATCTGGGAAACCATTCTCCCTCAATTCCTTGGAAGTCAGCTATGGTGCTATCACTCTCCTTGAATTAAACCAAATAACTCTTCTACAACCCTGGGCCCTATAACTGAAATGAAACAACAATTGGTCCTAGCAAGTCACAACTTAACCACAGATCGCCACATTCTCCATCCTAAGGGCTTGGCTGAGACATGAATTCTAAGCACTGAGTTTTTCTAAATAAGGAATTCAAGAAGAACCATTGATGAACAAGATAGTTAACTGTTTCTGGGTTTCTCTTTTGTTTTCTTCTTCACAGCCATGGGCTCTCCAAAGGAAGTCATTTTCTCGGACATCACTGAAAATTCGGCTACTGTCAGCTGGAGGGCACCCACTGCCCAGGTGGAGAGCTTCCGGATTACCTATGTGCCCATTACAGGAGGTAGGAGACTCAGAAAGGGGAGAGAGAGGAGGAGTGTTGTGGGTTTGGATGGATCCATGAAAGAGACCCTGATAATTTTCATCACCCCAATATCATGATCGAAGAAAATGAATTCTTTATTTGTGAGACCATCTGGAGGGAAGAGATCTCATTTATAAAGTGCTATGAGATTCTTAGAAGAAACTATCTTGTGAAGGGTCATTTGAACAAGACCTTTTTTAGTCTTGAAATTATAAAATTCCATGAGAAATACATCTCTAGTATTGTTTGCACACAATGACAAAAGACTCTAAATATATTGACATTTCTCTCCCTGAGCACACTCATCTGAAAAGCTAATCTTGGATGTATGTGAATTTTTCCTTTAGGTACCAAATCTGTCTGTCTCAGTAAATGATGGCAAGTTGTGCCTTAGAAAATTTGTGAATTCTAATTCAAAGCGCATGGGCTATAATAGAGACCACAGGGAGGAGGCCCAGTCAAATCTGCCTAAAGACACTCTGGCAGGTAGTAAGCTACCTGTTGCTGGAAGTGTGTAAAGAGAGGATGGTTAATAACCTCTTCACAGGAATGCTATTTCATCTCTATGGGAAGTCTGACCAGCTGATGTGCAAGCTCTTCACTAGCCCCCAAATTCTAAGAAATACAATTTCTGTGTTTATTAATAAAAACTGCAGCACAAACTTGACTATGATCAACTATCTTTTCTTAAGAAGAATTTCCTCCAGTAAGGGAGTCTGTATAATCCTAAGCCAAGATAATGGGTGAAATAGATCTGATAAATGTTACATAGTAGGCTTCCCATATTCTTTGTGGGGGAAAAATAATAAAATAAAATTTGCACAACGTGCCAGCTCTCTACTGAATGGAAACTTGCCATTTTTAGTACGTTGTGACTTCACATTTTTTTTCCCACCTCCTGGCTTTGTTTTTGGCATCTGCACCAATGGAAAAAGCATGAGGTTCATTATTCCTCATCTTGCTTTTACTGTGTTCCAGGTACACCCTCCATGGTAACTGTGGATGGAACCAAGACTCAGACCAGGCTGGTGAAACTCGTACCTGGGGTGGAGTACCTTGTCAACATCATTGCCATGAAGGGCTTTGAGGAAAGTGAACCTGTCTCAGGGTCGTTCACCACAGGTGAGTCGGTGGAGTTGTGTGTATGTGTGTGTGTGTGTTACTGTTTTTCAGAGGTCACTTGTGCATCCTACGTCATTTCTCACCTTCAACCTTATAGCTCATGACTCAGCAGCTGGAAAAAAGGGGGGGGGTTGTTTATGAGATCCTAGTGGAAAGTGAACTGGATTTGGAATGCCAGATTCCTCTCTTCTGGCCCATCCCAGCCTCTGGTGAGCTGGGTAAACTTAACCTTGTTGGGCCTCCATTTCCTGGACTATTGTGAAAGAAAAAGTCCAAGTTTGGGCGTCATACTTACCTGAATTAATATCCAAATTCTACCAACTACATGAGCTATCAGTCCATTTTACTAGGGTCCACTTTCCTCCTCTATAAAACAGACACAATTCTGCTTCCCTCACAGGGTATGGTAAGGATCACATGAAGCTGTATTTGTAAAGCATCTGTAAATGCAATTGTTCACATTAGCCCACCACCTCCTTCCCCTCTCCGCCTATTACCTGGAACCCTTGTGAGGGTCCTTCAAAGCAGGTGCTTCACATGAGCATGTGATGGTGACAGCCACAAAGTAGCTTCTGTCTATTTGGTGGCTCCTGCATTCCAGGCACTGTTACTAAACCCTTCACATTTAATCCCCACAGCTATTATCATCCCCATTTTACAGAGGAGACAACTGAGACTTGGGGAAATGAAATACCTTGGCCAAGCCTACATAATTAGTAAAGGCTGGAACCAAATTTGAACATAGGTCGGTCTGACTCTAAACTCTCTATCCTTCTAGAATAAAGAGTTCCTTTCCTAGGATAACCTGATTTGTACAGTACACTGTAAAGAGGGGAAAATAATGAATTGCATTGAAGGAGAATGAAGTGGAAAATTTCTCTTCAGACAGCCATGTCTCTAAACAATTTATCCTTTGATATATGAGCAATTATCCAGTCCAACTCATTAAGGGATACAAAGAATGGGCCTCATAGGAAATTTTAAAAATATCCTCATAGCCTAAAAGAGTTGACAACACACAATTAAAACATCCCATCTGAACCCAGAGTCCTGTCCACCCTGCCTCACAGGCCCTTATTTCCCCAAAGAAATCTTTCATCAATGGATTCTCCACGGCAACAGATGGCAAAAGCTGGACGTAGTTCCTCCCAATGCCCCATTGTCATCACCAGTTAAAGGAGATTCTATCCATGCACAGTGAAGCAGGAAGGAACTCAGAGTGGACAATGTGGGCTCCCCAATTGCCCTGCCACATCCTGGCTCCAGCCAGTCATTTCATCCCTCGAGGCTCAGGTGCCTCTCTGTGAAATGAGCTGAGGATAGCTTCCCTCCACCCCCGCCAGGGCTGCTGGAATGGGCATAATTCAGTAGTAAGTGCAAAAGCAAGAGGAAATGGTCAGATTCAGGTTGGCTTCTGAGAAAGTGATGTTGGGTAGTAGGAGAGGTCAGTTAAAAGAGACCAGGGATAAATACCCTTTGAATATCCATCCTTTCTCAGCACAAGTCATTTGAAAACCGTACTTACGACTTCAAATACCTTTAATAGAGATCTTAATAACAACTCAATTATTGAGAGCTTTCCCTGGTACATTTTACACACCACACATTGCTTAGCTAGTCTTTATTAACTAAACAGTCATCCTTTGGCAACTAAAGAAAATGAAGTTGGAGAAGGAAAATGAATTTTCCCAAGGCACAGAGGCACCAGGCAGAGAAGCCGTGGTAGAACCCGGGACCACTGGCCTCCAGAGCCTGGCTTTATGTTCTCTGCAAGCCATCTAATGAGAAATACCACTCAAAGCTCAGAAAAGGCTCAGGGCCAGGCGTGGTGGCTCACACCATCTCAGCACTTTGGGAGTCCAAGTCAGGTGGATCACCTGAGGTCAGGTGTTTGAGACCAGCCTAGCCAACATGGTGAAACCCATCTCTCCTGAAAATACAAAAGTTAGCTCAGCTTGGTAGCGCACACCTGTAATCTCAGCTACTTGGTAGGCTGATGCAGGAGAACTGCTTGAACCTGAGAGGCAGAGGTTGCAGTGAGCGGAGATTACACCACTGCACTCCAGCCTGGGAGACAGAGTGAGACTGTGTAAAAAAAAAAAAAAAAAAAAAAAAAAAAAAAAGGAAAGAAGGAAGGAAGGGAAGGGAAGAAAAAGGCACAGGCAGTCTTAACTATGCAAGTCCCCTCTGTTTGTGTAAGTTCTTTCCCTGAGGAAAGTAATATAAACTATAACAATTCTTGTCATGTGTTCAGCCCTGTTCAGTTTACATAGCTTCTTTCCACCAATAATATAATGGAAAAATCAAAATAACACGGAGCATGAAGCCAGCCAGAATTACTATCCCTATTTTACACATGAGGACATAGAGGCCCAAAGTAACTGAGCCAGCAAGGGAGGGAGTCATTACTCAAAGCCAGGTCAGCCTGGCTGCAGGCTCAGGTCTCTGAACCATTCCATGCAGCTGACACTGTCCTAACATCAGGACTCCATAAGCAGTGTGGACAGCTGAGCAGCTGGGGTCTGATGTCCCAACCAATGACTTCCGTCCTGTCCACCATCTTTCTTTGCAGCTCTGGATGGCCCATCTGGCCTGGTGACAGCCAATATCACTGACTCGGAAGCCTTGGCCAGGTGGCAGCCGGCCATTGCCACTGTGGACAGTTATGTCATCTCCTACACAGGGGAGAAAGGTAAGGTTTTGTCCAAGTCTCTCCTCACTCTAAGGAGTGTCTTTCCTGCTGTAAACTCTTCCCGTTCACTCTTCTCCCTGCCACATTTGGTACAGGATGATAAAAATGCATGGGTAGGTTGAAAAGTCCAGTAATGTTCTTGTGGCTCCCAACTGAAACCTCAAGGGAGTCTGGTAGGCCATTTAAAATAAAAATAAAAATACATCTCCAGCCTGTACATGTTTTCCTGGGCCATTCCTCCTCTCCTGTTAGTCTCTCTGCCCACCAGTGTGAGACACCCCATTTAGGAAGCAGCTGTCATCTTTTACAAAGAAGAAAACCAGAATCTAAAATCTTAACCAGACCACTTCAGGCCATACTGAGGAGTCTCAACTTTTCAGAGATCACAAAAGTAGCTAGTTTTAGCAGATTCTATTAAAAAGTCTGAAATTTTAGGCCAGGTACAGTGGCTTACATCTGTAATTCAGCACTTTGGGAGGCCGAGGCAGGTGGATCACTTGAGGCCAGGAGTTTGAGACCAGCCTGGCCACTATGGTGAAACCCCGTTTCTTCTAAAAATAAAAAAATTAGCTGGGTGTGGTGGTGCATGCCTGTAGTCCCAGCCACTCGGCAGGCTGAGGCAAGAGAGCTGCTTGAACCTGGGAGGCGGAGGCTGCAGTGAGCTGAGATCGCACCACCGCACTCCAGCCTGGGCGACAGAGGGAGGCTCTGTCTCACACACACACACACAAAAAAAAAAAATCAGAAATGTTTTCTTGTTTGGCAACCACCAGTGCTAATTTACCCAGTTGGCAGATTAAACACTTGTTTTGAGCACCAGCAAACTACAGCCGCCAGAAAGTAAAATCAAATGTAAGTAAGAGACAGGAGAAAGAGAGAATCCTTTTCAATGAACCCGTCCATCATTTTGTAATGATCTACTCTAGAAAGAATTGTATAATTTTAATTTCTAGGTATAGGTAAGTTTCATATTTTATGGTTTGGTATTGTTTTGCTCTCAGTGACAATATGAGCAGCCAGCAGCATCTGTGCCTGGAGCTCTGAAAATTTTAATTCAGTTCTGGTAACCAACTAAGAGAGGTCTTTTTGAGGACAGAGCACGGGTGGGGGTGGGTAACTGACAGGGAGGAGGGATGCTGGATTTATTCTTTCTACTCTTTAATTCTTAAATAGTCCCTGTGAGCAAACTCTTCTGAGTCAGGAAAGATGGTGTTACACCTAAAATGAATCAGGTATAGTTCATGGGAACCATGGAGATTGCAGATTCAGGGCAAACAAGGGGCTTGGTTCAGAAGGGGGGGGGTGTTCATAAATGATGAGGTAAGGTGACCAACTTGTCCCCACTTGCCTGGTACTTTCTCAGTTTTAGCACCGGAAGTTCCACACCTAGGAAACCCCTCAGTCCCTGGCAAACCAGGATGGTTGGTCACCTGTGAATAGGAAATAAACACATGCCCCTGGGCACAGCGATCGGTATTGCTTTCCACCATTGGACATGACCCAGCAGGCCCGAGACATAGTGGTCAGGCTCTGTTGCAGCTACCGCTGTCCAATTTTTTTCTTTTTTTTTTTTTTTTTTTTTTGAGATGGAGTCTCGCTCTGTCACCCAGGCTGTAGCTCAGTGACGTGATCTCGGCTCACTGCAACCTCCACCTCCTGGGTTCATGCCATTCTCCTGCCTCAGCCTCCCGAGTAGCTGGGACTACAGGTGCCTGCCAACACACCCGGCTAATTTTTTGTATTTTTAGTAGAGACGGGGTTTCACCATGTTAGCCAGGATGGTCTCCATCTCCTGACCTCGTGATCCACCTGCCTTGGCCTCCCAAAGTGCTGGGATTACAGGCATGAACCATCGTGCCCAGCCTGCTGTCCAATTTTTGTGGCCCCTCAGTCTAATGACTTGATAACATTTAGTAAATTATAAAAAGGCATGTGAAAAAGTGACAAAGAGAGGAGAGCATGCACCAGGACAAATTAAGCTTGGGCAGCACAAGGCTTGGGAATGTCCCTCCGACCGTCCTCTACCTTGGTCTCAGTGGCAAAGTGATTCCAGCCAGTACCATGTGGGAAAAAAATCTCCTGACCCCGAGTTCCCCTTCCTTCTGATTTGGGGCCTGGAAAAATTAAGTCTCCATATGATAAATCCTTTACACATGAGGTGAGTGCTCAAGAGAGAGAAAGAGAGTGTGAGTCATTTCAGAAATCAGACCTGCTTTTCCGAAGGGTCACTGAAAGTTTTGATGTTCGAAGGAGGTGTGTATGTGGTTTTCCAAGCCCACTCATGGCTCAGACAGTGAGAGGTGACTGCCTTGGTATGTGTATTTCATGTTTAGTGCCAGAAATTACACGCACGGTGTCCGGGAACACAGTGGAGTATGCTCTGACCGACCTCGAGCCTGCCACGGAATACACACTGAGAATCTTTGCAGAGAAAGGGCCCCAGAAGAGCTCAACCGTCACTGCCAAGTTCACAACAGGTACAAAGACACTGAGAGCTGGAAGCTCTCCCTTCTGAGATGCCCACCCACAGCCTGCATCTTAAACGGGAACTGCTAGCCAGTTCTTTCTTAAGTCAGGGCCTTGCAATGTGATTACATCAGCATCACTTAAATTCACCAGTGCCCACTCAGTCAAGGCCTGAAGAAACACACCATTTCCTTTTGAACTGAAATGACCTTGGTTTCCCCACGGGCAAGGAAAAGATTTTAAGAGGAGGGCTTTGTAAGTGGAAAAACAGTTCCCACTGGCCCTAAACCTAGTATTTAATGATCCATGTTCCAGGCAGGAAAATATTTTTGAAGAGGCAGATTTTTTTAGGCAGTTTTTCCTAGATGTTTGTTAGGTTTCTATACATTGAGAGCTTTTTACAAACTATAGCAAACAGGGAAACAGAGGAACCATCCTGTCTGTCGGGGTATTGATATTAGCATTCATCTGTCCTCTTATTTAGAAACAAGGGGCTTGATAATGATGTTCACAGCTGTATATTTCTCTCTAAATCCAACCAAGGCCAGCTAGAAACATCCAGCCCTTAGGACGAGATAAACCATAGAGAATTCATCTTTGGAGGTCATCTGGCTCAACCACCTTATTTATACAAAGAGGAGGTTCTTGCCAAAGGTCACATAGTTCAGTAGTAGGGAAAGGACTTGAACCCGGTCTTCTTGATACCTAGCCCGAATTTCTGCCCTACATTTGCTGACCTTATCCGATATTAATTGTCCTATCTTCTCCAGACCTGGATTCTCCAAGAGACTTGACTGCTACTGAGGTTCAGTCAGAAACTGCCCTCCTTACCTGGCGACCACCCCGGGCATCAGTCACTGGTTACCTGCTGGTCTATGAATCGGTGGATGGCACAGTCAAGGTATTTTAAGTATACAACAACTCCTTAATGCTAGTTGAAGCATTTTCATGATCTTTAAAGTACAGAAGAATTACCTGATGCTGTTTTTCTACCCCAGTGCATCTGGGGAGCTGGAAAAAAAAAAAAAACAACAAAAATCAGTAGAGACTGGACGGCATGCCAGACCTTCTGAATCATACTCTCCAGTCTCTTTCATTTTAACCAGACTCCAGTTCTGATAGCCAGCCAAGATCAAGAACCACTGCTTACAAGACTTGAGGACATTTTAGGAGCTGGAATCTTGATCCTTTAATATTTTGTTGAACAAAGGCCAAAAGGTTCTTCTGCATGTTTTCCATATGTATTATCTTGCAGATGGTATCTTTATGTTATGTATTGTAATATGTTTCAGCATGTTCTTTTTATATCAACTATTAATACTGTTTTTATCCAGTGTTTATATTATTTATATTCTCTATCCAAGAATTTTCTTTCTTTTACCTTTTAATTTGAAATAACTTTAGATCTTCAGACAAGTGAAGGAGATTTCCTAAACTTTGCCTTCCAAACTTGTTATTGAATTTTTTATTTTGGTTATCTTACTTTATATTTCCAATATCTTTTGCTTATTCTCCACACATTGATGTTTTTCTGGCATTTTGTTTGTGCTTCATATATCATCATCTCTTTATCTCTAAGAATATTTTGCTGGTACTTTATTTTATATCCTGCACAGTGTTTGTTCCAAGTTCCTTTGCTTTGCTGTTGTTAGGTTTGATTTGGTTTGGGTGTCTGTCTTTCACATTGGAGACATCCACCCAACGTCTGTTGATCATGGTCTGTCTTTTTGTATTTGAACTAGGAATGAAAGAGCTAACTGGGAGTTCCACCTGCACAGGCAGGGCTTGTAAACTTTGTGGCTCCCTGCAGAATGGTTGGGCAAGTACCCAACAGTTTTCTTGGGGAACCCCCAAATAACAGTGTCATAAAGCCTGGGCTTTCACTGTGTACAAACTTTCATCTCACTATGTTTCCAGTGTAGCACCTCGGCCTCCTTGAAGGCTGAGCCTAGTGGATTTGAATCTGGAGCTTCCTCTCTGTCTCATCCTCTCCAGAGAGTAAACCTCAGCCTACCATCTGAATGGGAAAGGGCAGTCATTTAGACTGTTGGAGGGAATGGGGAGATCTCAGAGTCTATTTGTTACAAAAAATCAAACAAACCAAACTTTTGTTCAACCACACTCCACATTGGCCTTTAAAGACATCTCTGCTTGTGTACACATCCCTTTCCTAAACTTGCTGGACTCTGTGACTTGCACCAAGCAGCCTCTGACTAGCTCTGCCCATGCTCCTTAGTTAACCTCAGCCTTCCTCATTCATTCCCCTCCACGGTCTCTCTACCACTCATTTTCTATCTACCAAGATTCTGTTGACACGGCACACCTGGTGCTGTCTCCTTTCCCATTCCCCTCATCTTTGTGGATTTATTCCTCACATTCTCCTGCTCTCTTTTTAGTGGGTTTCAGAAGCAAGTAGAGATGAGTGGCTATATCCAATCTGTCATATTTAACAAGAACTGGACACATTGCTAATTACTATCATGCCCCTTTCTGCAGTTGATATAACAATGAACTATCTCACTGTGTGAGCTAAAGCAAGTCCTTTATCTTCTCTGGGTGTCAGTGTTCCCATCTGTAAAATGAATGTCTTGAACTTACCCATCTTTGAGGTCTTCTCCTGGTCAGGCATTCTAGGGTTCTGTGTTTACCTGAATCATGAATCTCGTTTTGATCTAGAGTACCCTAATTGCCTAGAAAATGGCTTTGCACAGAAGCCTAGAGAGCTGACAGGTAATTGCATTCCTAAGTAATGCAATGAGTCCAGCTTTATCCCTGACAGTTGATCTTTCCCCCAGGGAGTAGAACTGGGGGGCCGCATAAAGGCCTCTGGGTATTAAACAAGCACTCATCCCAGTTTACTTTTCTGCAGGTCCATTCACCAGCTTTATATGTCTTAGAAAAAAAAAAAAAATCAACCTGGTATAGGAGAAAAGAGTCCTGGACAGGGTGTTAGGAAACCGGGATGGAAGAGCATCCTCTGCCCCCAACAATTTATGGAATGAGAGCAAGTCTTTTAGCTTCTCTGAAGCTCAATTCTCCCATTGAAAAAAACAGGATAAGGTACCTTACCAGTTCCCAGAATACAGGAGAACCTTCCGGGGCATCTGCACTGATTCATAACTGCCCAAACTCAGCTGACTGTTTGCAGATTGTAGAGAACAGCGTTGTGTTTGGTTTACTGGGAGTGTAGGTTGAATTCCAATCCCAGACACTAAGGTCATTTGCTGAAAAGAATTGGAAGCTAGCAAGAGGATGTGGAAAGAGGACCTCCTGTAAACTGAAACCAATCACCTCCTCTGTACGGCAGCCCAGAGACCAGCCACAGACTATAAGTGTAGTTAGAGTTGGTCAACATCTGTCTCTCATGGATATCCCTGTTCTAGAAGAGAGACACGTGGGGTCAGCTTAAGTTTTCATTATACCATGCCTATGGGGCTATTCTAATCATCTCCTAACACAAGAGATCCCCAAACTGACTGCACATTCGAATCACTTGGGAAGTTTCTTAAATATAGTCAGGCCCAACTTCTGGCTCTGATGATTCAGTCAGTCTGAGATGAGGCCCAGGCATCATATTGTTTTAAAGCTTCTCAGAGTGATAAA
The DNA here is from genome assembly GCF_049350105.2 of Macaca mulatta. NCBI lineage: Eukaryota > Metazoa > Chordata > Mammalia > Primates > Cercopithecidae > Macaca > Macaca mulatta. The sequence goes on from NC_133420.1 coordinate 43,259,367, forward strand.
GAACTATATTTAGCGACCACTGACCTAACTGACCTCAAAGTCCCTTACCCTGTGTGATTCATCTTGCCACCAGATTAAGCTTCTTAAAGCACAGCTTGATTTATGTCATTGGCATGTCCAAACATCTTTCAAGACTCCCCATTCCTTATAATAATAAACTTCAAGTTCCAAAGCTTAGCATTTATACCTTACGGGGATCCTCACTCCCTTTAATGATAAACTTTAAGTTTCAAAGCTTGTCATTTAAAGGCCCTTCATAATCTAGTAACATTTTCCACTGTTCTAACACCTGAAGTAAGTATGGTTGAGGTCACTTATTGCCTCCTTATATTAATTCATTTTATGTTTTAAATCTGCTTTATTCAAAGTTTACTGATTTAAATATTAATCTCACCCGAAAAAAAGAAAAAAACACCTTCACAGAAACATAGAATAATATTTGACCAAATATCTGGGCCCCATGGCTAGCCAATTTAACATATAAAATTAACCATTACAATCCCATTCTCCCAACGTAGTTTGGCAGGGCCTTGGGCAGGTGGTAGCCTCAGCCCTGGAGTCTACAGCAGTGCTCTCATGCTTACCAGATGCAGTCCCTCCCTCCTCATTTATTTTAACTTGCTCTGCACCTTCTGGCCCAAGGACCTTTGCTTGTGCTGCACTCTCCCCATCTCTAATATCTCAGCAGCGCACATGGAGCCTGGCACAGAGTGGGTACTCAATGAATTCTTGTCGAGTAAATAAGTGAATGGATGGGTAAATGAACTTGTAAACAGAATGACTTGTTATCTATACCCTGAGAATTTCTGTGACCAAAAGCCATTATATTCTTTCTTCTGCTCTTAGGAAGTCATTGTGGGTCCAGACACCACCTCCTACAGCCTGGTAGACCTAAGCCCATCCTCCCACTACACCGCCAAGATCCAGGCACTCAATGGGCCCCTAAGGAGCAATATGATCCAGACCATCTTCACCACAAGTAAGGAGGCCCTGGGTGCAACCCAGCCTTGAGATCTAACTTTGACCGAATCAACCCTCGACCTCCCCTTTGACTTCTACCTTAAAATTTTCAAACAAACTTCTGAAAAGAATTGATTCACTGTTACTACTTGGAAGCCTGATGAAAGCAAGTATGGGAGGGTAATGAGCATCCCAGTGAAAGGAAAGGAGGGAGCCCATCTGGATTCAATCCCCATTTCTATCACTTGCTAGGTGGGCCTTAAGAACGCTACTTCCATCCTATAATCTTTACCTTCTTCATTTATACAGGGCGATTAATAATAATCCCTCTGTCACCAGGACCTTGCAAGGGTTCGTGAGGTGTTGCATTTGAACTCCTAGCCCAGCATGTGGCCCATATAAGTGTGTGGTCCTTTTATCGTCAGAGTCCAACATGAGCTCAAAGTCTCTTTCTTTCTCCTTCATCATGCCAGTGTTTACAAAGCCCATCCACATTCGAAATCACAAATGGTCTTCCCACCAAGCTGGTATAGTGGGCCCTATGCTCAAAGTCCTAGTAGGGAAGCAGAGGCTTTCAGAGAGCAGATGACCTGTTCAAGACTATCTTGTGAGTTACAGAGTTTGGCTCAGATATTCCATGCCCAGGGAGCCTCCCTGCCACAAAGTATCTTCTGCAGATAGCAAACCTGCAAGTTGTTCCTTTCATAAGTCAGAGTAGCATCCATTCCCAAGGATCAGAGGAGCTGGTCTTTGGAGAGCCCTGCCTTTTACAATTCATGGAACAGTCATTCTGCACACATCTGCCAAAGAAGGTGCTTCCTCTTTGCCAGATCTTATGCCAGATGCTATGACTGTATCCTAAAGATGCTCTTATACTAGGGCTGTGAAATAAATAAGAAAACAGCTGATGATACAACTTCAGATGAATGTCCTCGGATCAGAAAGAAGAACTGCTATGATCATCACATCTAAGACTTATCTACTAGGCATAGTTCCAAAATTGTCCATTTCTACAAGTTTTTAATTGTTTGCATCACATAATTGCACTTGGAAATTCCCCAGGCATTCTAGTCCATAGAGGTAAGCTGAGAATTAAGCTCCAGCTCAGTCGTCCTGCTCTGACAGCATCACCATTTCTTCTTATTCCACAGTTGGACTCCTGTACCCCTTCCCCAAGGACTGCTCCCAAGCAATGCTGAATGGAGACACGACCTCTGGCCTCTACACCATTTATCTGAATGGTGATAAGGCCCAGGCGCTGGAAGTCTTCTGTGACATGACCTCTGATGGGGGTGGATGGATTGTGAGTACCACTAGGAACTGCAGAGCCCTCAGGCCTAGGGGAGGAGGGAGAGGGCAAAGCAGGGGAGGAGAAGAGAGTGATCTCCTCCTGGTGCACTCTGATACCCACATGTGTGAGGCCTTGCGAGATAGTGCCTGTCACACAGAGGCACTCAGGAATTCTCTCTTAAACAAAAGAATGGGAAACACGCTGGCTACTTTTTGAAACGGGGAGATAAGTTTCTTGAAGTTTATCTCATCAGATCCTCATCAAATAACTCTGTGATGTATAAATGACAGTTGATCATTGAACCCATTGCTTACATTAATTAGCACTGACTAAGCATTTATTATCTACCAGGCACTGTGCTAAGAGTTCTAGATGAATTATTCCAATCCCATTACCATAGGAGCTGGGTAGTGTATTTTTGAATTAATAAACTTTATTTTTTTAGAACAGTTTTAGGTTCATGGCACAATTAAGTGAACAGAAAGTTTTCATATACACCCCACACCCACCCACGCAACCTCCTCATTATTAATATCCTGCACCAGAGTGGTACATTTTTTACAATCAATGAATCTACTTTGACACATCACTATCACCCAAAACTGGGTGGTATTTTTAATCCCTGTTTTTCAGGTGAGAACACCAAGGGTTAGAGAGGGGGAGGTGACCACCCAAAGTCACATGGCAATTTAGGGATGGACTGAGCAGAGCCTGATGCTCTCTCCACAGTGCTACATTCCTTCCTGTCAGAACGATGCCCTCTTTCCTGCAATAGCTTAAGTACACCCAGATTCATTGATATGTTTATAGGTGTTCCTGAGACGCAAAAACGGACATGAGAACTTCTACCAAAACTGGAAGGCCTATGCTGCTGGATTTGGGGACCGCAGAGAAGAATTCTGGCTTGGTAATGCAGCTCTGCATGTTTGTATCTAAAATGCCCATTTCTGCCCTCCTTGTCATTTTTCCTAAGCCCCAGGGACCTATGGGAGAGAAAGAGATGAGGAAGAAGCACTAGTTCTGGTGGCAGACACAGAATATCAAATTCTTAATGAAAACGACTATTATTTAAATGCTCTGAATCATTAAAATGTAAACCAAAAATTATCTGAGACAGATCTCATTCAGTTTAGAGGTTTACTTAGCCAACGTTAAAGGCATGCCCAGAAAAGAAGAACACAAAGCCACAGGAACAACCTGTGGTCCGTGCCTTTTTTTCTTCTTTGAAAGATGATAATGAGAGCTTTAGTATTTAAAGGGGAAAAGTGGGCTGGAGGAGAAAGAGGGAGGGTATGGTCACATTACTGAAACCACATGTTGCAAAATTTAAAAAAAAAAAAAAAGGCAGAATGATTTAAAAAAGCAGAATGACAAAAAAGAGAATGGTCAATTATGTATTCATCTCACACTCAATAAATCGGCACTTTACATAAGATAAAGTGAAGACCTGTGGAGATATCTGGCCTTTTATCTGTAGCATCTGCTTAGGGACAAAAGGAGAGGCAGTTTCTTGCATGACTCAGCTTTCAGTTTATTTTTTTCCTTTTGCCAGAGTTAAATTGGGGTCCCAAGATTTTATTTTCCTTTCACATAAAAATAAAAATCTGATTAAGGAAGAGCCAAAACTTACATGTTAGCCTTAAGTCATTCTCTGGACCAGTCATAGAACCCTCCTCACTGATATTGACCGTTTCCCTCCTGTGCCCCAGGTTGTGCTCCAGGTGCTAAGATGGATTTCTTAGAGCCATAACCTTTAACCCCCAGAGCACCCCTACAAAGTACTCAATTGCCACCTGGTGGGCAAGGTGTCAGGTGTCAGAGTGGTTGGCTAGCAGGTTGGAAAGATGAATTTACCAACAACAGTATAGGTTTGAAAAAGGAAAGTTTATTAGAAAGAAAGAATGCTGCAAAAAGACTTAGAGCCCTGTAGTGGATTTTTCCTTAGGGGTATTTGTGGACCTTAAGGCAGGAGCTTAAGTGTAATTTGGACCTTATTAGCCATGTAGAACATGATAAATGATTACATTTGTGGACATTTTGGTGACTTAATGTCAGCAAGGGTTGCAAAATGAGTTTCGATATGCATGTATTCCAGAGATGTATAGAAATTCTAGTTACCTATACATTTTAAGGAAATAAACCTGGAACCAGATGCTTCCTTGAGATATAGGGAAGCCTAATTACCTCTAAATTCCTCAGTTAAGGAGTTTTTGTCTCCGAGGCCTACTTGATGGTCACCAGGTGATTTTTGCTCTCCTCACCACCTCCCATGGATGAAATCACAGCCTCAAAAAGGCTGAGTGTTTTGCCCATAGGAGTCTAACCAATGAACAGCTGAGCTGAAATTTGGCATCTCCCAAGTCAACACTATAATCCTATCACCCATCCATTCATCCATGCAACCCACACTTTCCAACCACCTAACTGCAGAGAACATTGTTCCATGCACCACTGCCTAGGTCAGAAAATGTTTATCATACTATAATAAACATTTATCCATATTATTCATTGCCCTTCATTTGTAAGGCACTTTATTTTATTTTTTTTATTTGTTTGTTTGTTTGTTTAGACAGAGTCTCACTCTGTCACTGAGGCTGGAGTGCAGTGGTGTGATCTCAGCTCACTGCAACCTCTGCCTCCTGGGTTCAAGCAATTCACCTGCCTCAGCCTCCCAAGTAGCTGAGATTACAGGCACCCTCCCCATGCCCTCCTAATTTTTGTATTTTCGGTAGAGACGGGGTTTCACCATGTTGGACAGGCTGGTCTCGAACTCCTGGCCTCAGGTGATCCACCCACCTCAGCTACCCAAAGTGCAGGGATTACAGGTGTGAGCCACTGCGCCTGGCCTGTAAGGCACTTTAGAGTTTAAAAAGTACTTTCACCACCTTATCTCCTTGGATCATCACTAATGCACTGGAAGGTTGGAAGTGGGGCAAAAATGTCAACCCAATTTTACCTGAGACTTAGAAATATCACATATTTGGCCTAGTATTACTCCAGCAAGCATAAGACTGAGCTTCCATCCCAGGCCTGTATGATATGCACCCCCCCACTTTTTTTTTTTTCTGAGATGAAGTCTTGCTCCGTCACCCAGGCTGGAGTGCAGTGGCACAATCTTGGCTCACTGCAACCTCTGCCTCTCAGGTTCAAGTGATTCTCCTGCCTCTGCCCCCCAAGTAGCTGGGACTACAGGCACCCACCACCACACCCAGCTAATTTTTGTATTTTTAGTAAAGACAGGGTTTTGCCATGTTGGCCAGGCTGATAATGAACTCCTGGTCTCAAGTGATTCCCACCACCCCCAACCCACCCCCTCCCACCCCCTCCCACCCCACCTCTGCCTCACGGAGTGCTGAGATTACAGGCATGAACCACCAGGCCCGGTTGGCCCACTTTTAAGTGTACCCAGCTGCTGCTTTTACAGAGTGAAATAGAAATGAGGGCCTCCGTCACCTGTGCTTCTTAGCAACCCTTGCCTGTCATCCGCAGGGCTGGACAACCTGAACAAAATCACAGCCCAAGGGCAGTACGAGCTCCGGGTGGACCTGCGGGACCATGGGGAGACAGCCTTTGCTGTCTATGACAAGTTCAGCGTGGGAGATGCCAAGACTCGCTACAAGCTGAAGGTGGAGGGGTACAGCGGGACAGCAGGTACAGTAATGGCTGCACTTAGAGCCTACAAAGTCATGGAGACCTTGGCATTTACAGCTTATTTCTCTAACTTTCAATCCTTCCTCATTAATCCAGCCATTTATTAAATCAACAAATATTTGAATACCTACTGAGTGCCAATCCAGAAACATTGCAATTCAAAAGTGTTGGGTAGATATTTGGATCCTGAAACATTGAGTAGGTTGGGAATCAGGAAAATCAGGATTGATTTCTAATGACCATCTTTCAAAAAAAGTGTGTCTTCCTTACCCAGTTTTAGATATCAGTTGTAAACTGATTTTAAAAAAAAATCCCCCAAAGGCCTTAATATTCATCCAATCCAGCACTTCTCAATATACTCTGGGCATATGGACCCACTGGCGATCTTGTGAATGTCCAGATGCTGACACAGGTTGTCTGGGATACGACTGAGATTCTGCATCTTCTCCAAGTTCCCTGATGATGCCGATGTAGCTGGTGTTGCTGGTCTGTGGACCACACTTTGAATAGCAAACCACCCACTCCATCACCTAACTGCTTGAATCTCTTCCAAGACATTCCTGCTATGTGATCATCTAGTCTCAGCCTGCATCCTCATGAATAGAAGGTCACTGCCTCTCAAGTGGCCCCTTCGTTCCTTGTCTGGCTCATAACCTTCATTCCGGTTTTGAAGATTTCTTGGACTTGAAGTGGTTTTGTGTGGTTTCCTGGCTCCACATAAGAGGAGAAATAAATAAGGAAACAACATGTATTAAGGCCTACTAGGTACCATTCTCTTTTGTAGACATTCCACCTGCATTCATCTCATTTATTCCTCATAAAACCATTTTATGAAGATGTTATTTTTATACAGAAGAGGAAAGAAGTTCAGAAGAGCTCAGTGATTTGCCCAAGGTAAAACAGCTCGTAGAACGTGGATGCAAGCCCAGCTGCAGAAAACTGCATCCAACGGTGTTCTTGGTGACAAAGAAGGGTCAGGACTGAGAGTGTGGACCACCCTCATGCAACCCATGCCCACTTTCGGTGGCTTTCTGTTATGTTTGTGAGAGCAGAAGAGACACATGCTTGGCACGTTTCCAACCTCCCTGAGCCCTGAAAGAAAACAACCATAAAGTGAAAAGGTTGCCAGATAAAAGTTTGCCAAAAGCCAGGCTGAGCGGAAGGGGGCACAAAGCTCTTTTGAGATGGCAATTTAGTGACAATAAAGAGAGACACCCAGGGGCAAACACTGCTTTAGTTCTTGAATCCTTCAAAGAATGTTGGCATTTTATTACCTGGAAATAAATACCTCTTTGGTTGAGATAGCTTCAGGCAAGAAGAATAATGTTATAGGGCAAGCAAATTCGTTAAGCAGCAGGAATGTGACCTCTGTTCCTCTTTGTACTTCCATTGAGGAATGAGCCATAATATTTCCCTTTACTGAGATAACGTTTGTAAGGCTGCATTTTCTTGCATGATTTGGCTGCACCCACGCCCTCTGCAGGAGAGCATCCTGTTTCATTAATATCTACGTGCTGTCCTCATGCTCTGGGTAGCATCATCATTTAAAAAGGTATCTGGGTCCCTTCGACAACTTGCTCCAAATTATCACAGTAGAATGCCTCAGAGTCTTGAAATGTTTGTGCACAACAAAACATTTGGATTGCTGGATTGGGAGTGAGGAGACCCACAAAGCAATGGCACTGAAATGCTTCAGAAATTCAATACATTAAATTACAAATTAGATTTCCAAATAGTACTACATGTAAATGGGATTCTTGTCTAAGAATCACGGAACATTGGTCTGATAAACACTTTAAAAAGTAACTATGTGATACAGAGGTTATTTAGGGACATCTAATGTCTACAGGGCTTAATTATGACTAATAAATATTTGTCTGTGGGAGAAAAGCATACCATTAATAAATGCATACTTCTCACCTTACCCTCTGAAATCTTTTATGTAAAGGGAATGCAGAAAAGTCATAAAAATAAGAACAATCAAAGTAAGTATTTGTATGCCATGCCACCTGTTTAGCATATGCCTTTGTATCCATTGTCACAATGGCACTGCTCAGTATATAGAATCAAAGTGCTAGTTTCATTGTGTAGATGAGAAAACTGAGGTTCAACAAGAGGCTTGACTTGTGCAAGGTCACAGCCAAAAAGTGAAAAGGTGGGACTCTCCAAAGCCAGCTACAGCCCTCTTCCCACCACATGAAGCTGCTTCTGTTGGAAATAAATAGGGGGGGTGACACTCATGTCCCATTCAGTTCCACATTAAATGCTGACTCTGCATTCAATGTTCAAGGCCAGTCCCACCCCCAGAATCTTTCAATTGTTACCTCTGGTTCTGCCCTTTACAGTCCAGGAGGGAAATTTCAGCTGGGATTTCTCAGGTACATATTTTCTGTCTCTCCCAGGTGACTCCATGGCCTACCACAACGGCAGGTCCTTCTCCACCTTCGACAAGGACACGGATTCAGCCATCACCAACTGTGCTCTGTCCTACAAGGGGGCTTTCTGGTACAGGAACTGTCACCGTGTCAACCTGATGGGGAGATATGGGGACAATAACCACAGTCAGGTGAGTGGACCATGAGGGCCCAGAGCAGGCCAGGCTTGGGAAGCAGGAGGGGGCCGATGGAAGTACAATTTAACCCCCTATCCTAGCAGAGACTAGGAGGCAGGAACCCTACTTACATGACAACATGTTTTTCCCAAGACAATGAGCACTCTCAAGGACACTGCAGGCCAGGTAAAATAGAAACAGCACAGGCTAACCCTTGGTGATCCCAAGGACAAACACTGGTCAAATGGATTCCAAAAACAGAACGCTTTGCTCAGACAAAATCTCTGTCTGAACCCCAAAAGTAAAGCAGATAAAAGTGGAGGCCGTTTAGACGAAGCAGGGTTGATGACACAGAACCCCTGGCCTGGGGCACCTTTGGAATCCCAAGAATACCTTGAAATGAAGTCCACAGACTTTAAATCTCCACCTTTTGTGAAGAAACCAAGGCCCAGAAAAAGCTGATTTTTCTGAGGTCACAGAGTGAAGTTGGCAGCAGAGCCAGCTCTCCCCACTTCCAGCCCCTGGCATTTTCCCTGCACCACACACACACCTCTAGCATTTGTTCTGTATTCATAGAAACAGATTTTTTTCGATCCCCTTTAGAAACAGGCGAATGGATCAAATTCAGTAATCTCCCTTACTCTGAGCCCTGCCTACACTGGCACATTCCTGAAAAGTATAAAGCTGCTTGGGACTAACCACTTAATCATAACCAAACTCCTGCCCAGGTCCCTCTACAGAACTTAGTCACCATCCCAGGGAGGAGGGATGGGTCTTCCCTCAAGGCCATACCACACTGATCCCTGGACCGCAAGGATTCTTATGAGGTCTGCTCACTGGAATCCCGGGGACTTTATAAAAATGCAAAGAGCCAAATTCTACTTTATGATAACCTCAGGGATTCTGATTCAATGATCTCAGGCAAGACACAGCATCTCATTTTTTTTTTTTTTGCATATTTGCATTTTTGTTGTTGTGCTTTTGCAGCGGGAATGGGGGGTTGATATACTCCACAAGTGATTCCTGACATACAGCAGATGTTGGGACGTATTGCTTTTCAATATTAGTAACTTTGATACATGTGTTTATGCTCTAGTTAACTGCTAACAAATGACACCTGCGACCTTAAGTGTAGACCTTACCTTACATAATTTCTGGCACTTTTCAAAGCACTCTTACCTTCTGTACCTCAAGTGCTTATCACTTTTACCCTGTGCAGGAATTAGGATGTGGTTTTTCATGCCTGTGTTACAGAGCAGGTAAGAGTCACAGGACATTTCTTGACAGCAGTCCTGTGTTGTTTCCATCTTATTATGTTACTTCATCAATATTTCCATTCTGAGCACTATTTTATCATCTTTATTGCCTTGTCTCAAAATACTTGTATAATACAAAGTTCTTCTGGGAAAAAAACAAAAAAAGCAAGCTACATGTCAGAAAGCAAGCCTCTCTTTCCATCCTTCCATTCAATTATGGAAGAAGAAAGAGATGACATGGAAAGGAGCCACAGGAGCAGAGCCCCAGCTCCGGCTCTGCTCCCGCTGCTGTGTAGCCTCTGTGAAGTCACCCTCCCTCTCTGGCTTTAGTGCCTGCCACAGTACAAGAAGGTGTGGCTTCCATCCCTGAACTGTCAGAGGAAAGAACCGGGGCAAAGGCAGGCAGTGTGTGCACCAAGCTGTTGGACTACCATACTCACTGTAACTGAGTGATTACAAGCGGATTTGCCCATGAGATGAATGAGTCATTCTTTTTTTTATTATTTTTATTTATTTATTTTTATTTATTTATTTTTGACACGGAGTCTCACTCTGTTGCCCAGGCTGGAGTGCAGTGGCGCGATCTCGGCTCACTGCAAGCTCTGCCTCCCAGGTTCACACCATTCTCCTATGTCAGCCTCCCAAGTAGCTGGGACTACAGGCGCCCGCCACCACACAGGGCTAATTTTTTGTATTTTTAGTAGAGATGGGGTTTCACTGTGTTAGCCAGGATTGTCTCTATCTCCTGACCTCGTGATCCGACCACCTCGGCCTCCCAAAGTGCTGGGATTACAGGCGTGAGCCACCGCGTCTGGCCGAATGAGCCATTCTTAAACCTCACATCCCTGTAAGACTCAGAAACTGCCCATGTCAGTGAATGCCAAACAATTAGAAGCAAATAAAGTGTCTCTATTTTTCTCCCATCTCACTAGCCATTAACTTCCCCACAGTGGGGCAAGGGGCCATGTGGGGTTTCATGGGTGGACTCTACCATCTGCAGACTTCGCTAAAGAGTCAAACTTGGAACCTGGATGCCAAGACGCAAATACAGTTTTTTCTTGTAGAAAGCCTTGGCCAAAATTTCAAGGATATTTCCCCCTACTTAAGACTAGGGAAGTAATACTTACCAAGTACCTATGATGTGCCCAGGTCTGTGATAGCTCCTTTACAAACTCATTTAATCTTCGTCTCATCTTTCAAGGCCAGCATTGTCAGATCTTAGGAAAGAAAGAAAAAAACAAAACAAAGCATAGTAAAACCAAGGCTCAGAAAATATTGAGAACTTGTTTAATACTATTTATCTCTCAAGTAAGAGCACTAACATTTAACCCTGTACGTCAAGTTGTAAAACTGTGTTTTGTTGATGTTCTTTCTGCTATTCCATACCAAACCCCTATTAAAATACTCCATAGGAATCTTGTGAATTACAGACACATACATACACCCTGTATATAGCTATTCAATTCTAGAACTTCTGATCATGATCTGAATTCCTTCAGAACCTATTCTGAAGGATGGCAGGTTTCATCAGCTACCATTTTGCTTCAAGAGGGAAAACCAAAGCTCCATGCAAACTCAGGCAACTCGACTCAGGTGAAAACTTGGGTCAGATTCAGCCAGTTCCTTTGAAAGTTTTCACAACCCAGACCAACAGAGAGATAGGCAAGAGGCAGCTGTGATATACCAAATGGTCAAATTGAAGCAGAACTCATTTAGTTTGACTAAATAGCAATCATCAGTGAATACCTTGCCTAACAGTAACCAACCTGGAGGCCTTCTTATTTATATATATTTATTTATTTATTTATTTATTTATTTATTTATTTATTTATTTATTTTTACAGGGCGTTAACTGGTTCCACTGGAAGGGCCATGAACACTCAATCCAGTTTGCTGAGATGAAACTGAGACCAAGCAACTTCAGAAATCTTGAAGGCAGGCGCAAACGGGCATAAATTCCAGGGACCACTGGGTGAGAGAGGAATAAGGCCCAGAGCGAGGAAAGGATTTTACCAAAGCATCAATACAACCAGCCCAACCATCGGTCCACACCTGGGCATTTGGTGAGAGTCAAAGCTGACCATGGATCCCTGGGGCCAACGGCGACAGCACGGGCCTCGCCTCCTCTGTGATTTCTTTCTTTGCACCAAAGACATCAGTCTCCAACATATTTCTGTTTTGTTGTTTGATTCAGCAAAAATCTTCCAGTGACAACATCGCAATAGTTTTTTACTTCTCTTGGGTGGCTCTGGGAATGGGAGAGGGGTAGGATGTACAGGGGTAGTTTGTTTTAGAACCAGCCATATTTTACATGAAGCTATATAATTAATTGTCATTATTTTTGTTAGCAAAGATTAAATGTGTCATTGGAAGCTGTCCCTTTTTTTACATTTCATACAACAGAAACCAGAAAAGCAATACTGTTTTCATTTTAAGGATATGATTAATATTATTAATATAATAATGATGATGGTGATGAAAACTAAGGGTTTTTCAAGAGATCTTTCTTTCCAAAACATTTCTGGACAGTACCTGATTGTATTTTTTTTTTTTAATAAAAGCACAAGTACTTTTGAGTTTGTTATTTTGCTTTTAATTTGTTGAGTCTGAATTTCACCAAAGCCAATCATTTGAACAAAGCGGGGAATGTTAGGATAGGAAAGGTAAGTAGAGGTGGTGGTCAAGCAGGAGGGGTGGAAAGGAGACTAAAGACTGGAAGGGAGGAAAGCACTTTTATAGACAAAATTGAACACGCTTGTGAAAAGCTTACAGGCCAGGCATGGTGGCTCATACCTGTAATCCCAACACTTTGAGAGGCCGAAGTGGGAGATAGCTTGACCCCAGGAGTTTGAGACCAGCCTGAGCAACATAGTGAGACCTTGTCTCTACAAAATAGTAATAATAATAATAAAATTAGCCAAGTGTGGTAGTGCACACCTGTAGTCCCAGCTACTCAGGAGGCTGAGGTAGGAAAATCGCTGGAGCCCAGGAGTTCGAGGTTACAGTGAGCTATGATCACACCACTGCACTCCAGCCTGGGCAACAGAGGGAAACCCTGTCTCTAAAAAAAAAAAAAGAAAAAAAAAAAGCTTACAACTTGAGATTCAGCATCTTACTCAGTATTTCTAACACTAATAGATTATGGTTTAAAAGATGCTTTTATACTCATTTTCTAACGCAACCTCCTAGAAATTCTGTGATATAGTTGAGGTAAGGATTGTTACCACACACGGACTAAGACCCCCAGAGGCAGACTACCTGAGTTCAATTCTTTGCTCCACCATTCCCAAGTTCCCTAACCTCTCTATGCCTCAGTTTCTCTTCTGTAAAGTGGGGATACTCACACTTCTTATTTCAGAACATGTTTGTGAAGAATCAATTATGTCATCCATTTGAGGCCCTTAGAATGGTGCCTGGAGTATATTAAGTGCTAGTACGTGTTAGCTATCACCATTATCACTTTACATGAGATGAACTGGGATTCATAGAAACTCAATGACTTGATAGTGGTTACTACTCAATAAATAATAGAATTTGGATTTAAACCCAGGTCTTCTGGCTCCAATGTTCCTGCTCTCTCCCAGTCCCTTAAATCTCTCCTTCTCTGGAGAAATGTGTGCTGCGGCAAGAGAGTGAAGGTTGCAGAATGGGATATGGGGGGAAGTTCAACTGGATGCTTCCTCAGGCTTCTACAATCCTGAACTCTTAGAACTAGGAAGAATGTCTGTTAGGAATATTGCCTTCTCCCCTACATTGCAGCCCCCAAAAAGGGAGCAAGCCCATATTCCCCCAACCTCAGACTGAACACATCTAGTGATGGGGAACCCATTGTCCGGATGGCAGGTGTGTTAGTCCTCAGCAAATATAGTGAGTCAGAACTGCTCAACACATAGCATTTCTCTTTTGAAACAAGGGTATATGGGGGGAGAGTAATTCCCAGTTTACTCTCTTAGGGATTTTCAGAAAATTGACTTATTTAATAAAATAAGTCAAGTTTGGGCTGATAGGCCTCATTCAAATGGAATGTGATGGCTCTGGAGCAAGGATCAGAGGAATTTATGGCTTCAGCCATATCCTTTGTTGCTGAGTTTATCTTGCTTTAATAAATGCTGTCATGTTATATACACAATGTGCTGTTCCAGATCATAAGAACTGTTGAATGCAGTTCAGCCATAGCAACGCTCTCCTGGCTGTATAAATCCAAACAAACGGGCTCCCTGTAGCAACCAGGCCTCTAATTGGAGGCGTACCTCTCCACTGGCTGCTGACTTGTAAGTCTCTAAACCCAAGCCCTATTCCCTCTACAGAACTGTGGATGTACCTAAGCTTGAAGGTATTCCCCACAAGCCACACAAGAATCACATTCGGATTGGTGAAGAAGCCACATCAAACAGGAGTCAGTAATAACCCAAATGTGGACAGGGCAGGCAACAGGGTCTGAGGCTATGGCATTCAAAGACCACAGTCTCTAGTGTAAGCTAATCATTTCTCAAACGTGTCCTTCAACCTCTGGTTCTGTGGCTTGGCTCAGGAAACCTCCTCCATCTTGAAAGTTCTCTTAAAATTCCACTTCACCCTTAAGGCTGGGCCCTACCCCTGCCCCCACGAAACAGTCTAAATACCTCTATTAGGAAGTAATTGCCAGGGTGTTCGACCTTCCCTTTGTTCCTTCTCTCATCTGCTCCCCTTCTCCCTGCTCTGTGCACTTCCAGACCACCCTATTTGGATTGCATCCATGATTCCCGGCTTCCAGGTGGATGTCAAAATGGGAGGAGCCAGCAGGACATTGAAGGGAGGAGGCCAGGAGTGGGGGTGGGTCTGGACACTTGTTGCCCAGCTCCGTCTATACAGCATCACAGTGGGCTGTCAGCATCTATATAAGAGAGCCATAGCCACTGTCAACTGGCTGTCTCCATGCAACTCTCTCTTAGGTTTAGAAAACTGCTCTCTCACTTGCTCCCTCTAGCCTAGGAATGGTCATGGCACCCTAGCTACTGCTAGACTTGCGGACGTGTGCTAGCCTCTGAGGCTCTACTCCACCCTGCCCACACCTTTTGGAAAAGCCCCTCTCCTTTAACTCTCCTCAGGGACCCCGGCAGGCTCTCCCATCCCTGGAAGCACTGAGTGCCACTGTTAGAGCTGCCTGCTGGCCTTATCCATTACGATTTCTACTTCCTGCCTCTCTTCCTATAGTAATTATTGGTCATTTAATAGCTTCCCAGCATCCAAACACCTTTCCAGTTTTAGGAGATTTGAGAACCTTACCTCCCAGCAAGGAAGCCATAGAGGAAAATACTCTTTTCCTCCTCTCCTTGATAGCCAGGGCATGGGCACGTAACTTGGGCTTTGCTAATTGGATGCCCACAGAGGGACTTCTAACCTTTAGCAAGGAATGCAAAACAAACAGTGTAGGAGACTGGCTCCCCCATAGAATCTAGTAATGGGGCCATCTATCCGTGGGATCTGTGGCCCAGCACCATGCAGGGTACAGCCATGTCTCTCTCTAATGGTGACAGCTATTTCCAGCAGTGACAAAGGCAGACTGGTTGATGGTTCCTGCTACCTGGCTTCCTTTGGTTCCTGATAATTTTCTGTGCCTGCTTCTTCAAACTTTCTGTCAATTTTATGAGCATCCTGATATCCTTCCAGAAAATTCCTTTTCTGCTTAGGTAGTCCTAGATTATTTCAGGTGCTTGAAGCCAGATACCTTGGCTGACACTTTCCTCCCTAGACCATGAGCCCATGATATTTACTGACCCTCTTGTAGTCCCAGCACTGTGTTTGACACTTTAAATATCCAAAGTCTTCTAAACATCACAGTCACCTGTGAGACAAATCAAACTATTCCATGTCATGTAGAAAACTAGGCCTCAGAGGGGTCAGGTGGCTTCTCGCAGCCACGCCACTGGCGTCAGACCAAGATTCACAGCCAGGCTGTCTGATTCCAAAATCCAAGTTCTTTTCAGTGAAGATATCGTATTCATTTCAAACAAGCCACACTATATGGAAAACAGTACTTTATTCATTTCACAAATGCTTGTGGAGCACCTCCCGTGTGGATTTGTCAGTGAAAAAAAGACGAAGAGGTCCCTGCGGTCACAGCATTTATATTCTAACAAAAAACAATTAATGATGAATGTAATAAATGCCCAAATTAAATGGTATATTCAAGGGTAGCAAGCACTGTGGGAAAAAAGGACAAAGGGGACCAGGGTAAGGAGACAGGGTTGCAGTATTGAAGTAGGGTGGTCACACAGGGTGGGCCTGTGAGAAACCCTAAGGAGGCACAGAAGATGTGCTCAATGAATATTTGTTGCATTGAATTCGTGCTCATTTCTTTCCTTCTGAGGAAGCAGCAGTCCAGAGGAGGTTGGGGATTGCCCCAAGCACCACAGCAACCGGGCAGGAGATTCTGATGAAAACCCAGGCTACATACTCCTCTGCAGTGTGGCATGACTGTCTGTTCTCCAGAAGGAGACACACCTTGCAGATTCTTCCTCACTGAGCCTCCTATGACCTGTATGGTCTCAAAACTGCTGGCTACACAGCCCATTCCTTCCCCATTCTCATCTTGCCCCACCCCAGCTTGTCTTCCCACCATGCCTTGCCTAAGCCTGGAAAATCCGAGAGCTCCTTGTGGGCTGTGCTCATCGGTCCCCTTCTCCTAAGATTCTCAGTTCTCTTTTCACTTAAAAATCAGTGTTGAGCACCTCCCCGCTTATGCTCAGCACTATGTGAGCAAAATAACCACATTACTTGCCTCCGTGCAGCCTCTGTGCCCCGGAGAGGTCAGTGACAAACACATGATCAGACAAGCAAATGTGTGATTACAAACTGAGGGCTGTGCTTTGAAAGCAAATGTAAAAAGCTATGAAGACATCTAAAGGGGATCTGATGAGGAAGGCTCTCTGAGGAAAAGGCATTTGAACCCAGATCCAAAGAGCTAGTAGGAGTTAACCAGGTGAAGGAAGCGGGAGAGGCAGAAGGCAGAAGGCAAGTATCTCTACAGTCCTGTGGCTGTCATGCTGTGCACAGAGAAAGCCAGAGGCATAGGTGCGAAAGATGCATCGTGGAAGATGAGGTTTCAGGAGTCAGTAGGAACCCAGCCATGCAGATCTTCCTGGTCCAGAATAAAAATTTTGCTCTTTTTCTCCAATACAATGGAAAGCTACCGAGAAGTTTCCAGGAGGAGAGCATTGTGATCACGTCTGTTTTTTTAAGTCACCTTTTTTGTTGCATTTGGATTTTGGCTGGGAGGTGCAAAGTGGGAAGAGACCTGTGAGGAGGCTACTGCAGGAATCCAGGCGAAAGGTGACGGAACTTGGCTAAGTGTGGTGTCGTGTAGACAGAGCTATGGTTCTGAGAGATATTTAGAAAGTAAAACTCATGGGACTTACAACCCCAGAGAGCTCTCTATGTCCCCACCCTTGTTCCTGAGCAGCCCTCAACTCCTATAGTTAATTTTTCCTGGATGTGGGTGTCAGTTTTAATTGAGGCGGGCTAGTTAGGGATATGGGAAACTGGAATCAGGGGCCCATTAACTCCTGGAGCTGTAGTTTAGGGTGGGGAAGGAATCGGGAAGCCTCCTTCAAGGTGACTGCAGCTAGAAACGAAGAACGGTGGTAAGGCCAAGGGGAGGCTTGGGGCTGGACACAAGGGATGAAGGCATGGGGAGCAGAGGTGAAGATGGAGGTAGGCCCTTGCCTTGAAGGCTTGGGGTCCTGGAACCCAGCTGAGAGTTGCCAAGAGTTTTCAGCCCCAGATGGCATCATCAAAATTGCTCCTTAGAAAGCCTGCTTCATCAGTAGAAATGTATCTGCCCCCGGCCACCTGTGCGCCCCGGCCTCCATGGGGTACCAGGGGTGCCCTGCATGTGCCTGCTGCCCAGGTTTGGGCTGGCAGGACATATTAGCAACCAGCAGAGGGCTCACTCCCCTCATCCTCTTCCCTCCCTAGGGAGCTCCCAAAGGAATGACAATCTCTGGAAAGTAAGTAGAAAAAGGCTTTCTTGAGAGTTGTTTCAATCCCACCAGGATGTAACATAGATTTCAATATTTTACAGGACAATAAAACCACACACATGCAGTCAAAATAAGCAGCTCCGGCTGGGTGCGGTGGCTCACGCCTGTAATCCCAACACTTTGGGAGGCCAGGGCGGATCATTTGAGGTCAGGAGTTGGAGACCAGCCTGGCCAACATGGTGAAAGCCCATCTCTACTAAAAATACAAAAGTTAGCCGGGCATGGTGGTGCATGCCTGTAATCCCAGCTACTCGGGAGGGTGAGGCAGGAGAATCGCTTGAACCCAAGAGGCAGAGGATGCAGTGAGCCGAGGTTGTACCACTGCACTCCAACCTGAGAAACAGAGCGAGACTCAGTCAAAAAAAAAAAGTTCCCACATTTGCCCGCACATTTGCAACTACAGGTTAAGAAATTGTTTCTCAGAGTAGTGAAATGACTTCCCCCAAGTTCACTCAGCCTCCAGGTGTCAAAGTTGGGTTCTCCGACTCCTTAAGTCACAATGCCTTGAGGAACATCCATCTGCACATTTATTCTTTTCTCCACTTTTCCATTTAGGACACTCAGAGCACCTTCCATTTACTGGTTCCTTCATAACACTTTACAGTTTGCAAAGCCAATGTGATTATAACAATTTATTTACAGTCACCATCTTTGTAGGGAGAGCTGAGCTCAAATCCCATGTTTTCCAGTTACGGAATCATCTTGGTCTAATTGATTAATTCTTCTGAGCATCCGTCAAAATGATCATGAAGAGTACCCACCCTGATAAGAATCTGTGATAGTTTAAAAGAGAAAACGGATGGCATCTTGTCTTGAGAAAATGCTGTCAACACAGATTTCCCTAAAAATTGAAAGACAAACTAAACATTTGGGTAAAAACATCCTCAAGTCAACCAGCAGATGGCAGCCTCCACCCGGCTTCGGGAGGGCACTAACTGGGCACTCCTGGTAGATGTGTTGAAGTGGATGGGGCAGATGACTACTGGACTTCTTCGGCTCATAGACACCTTTAGGTAAACAACTTTGCCTTCATGCTAATTCTTCTCTTCATAAGAGGCTAGAACCCTTCCCAGAAGTGGGAAGGAACTTGGCAGGCCTCCTCTTATGTTCTTGACTCCCCATCTGCTACACAAAAATGAGCACCCCCACCCCACCGCCTCACTGATCACCTCTTGCAGATGTACACTGGGGTGGGGGCACAGGAACATGAGACACAGGGAGTTTCTGGCCTTTCTAAAGTTTCAGTCCCACCAGGATGTAACGTAGATTTCAATATTTTACAGGAAAATAAAACCACACACATGCAGTCAAAATAAGCAACTCTGGCTGGGTGCGGTGGCTCACGCCTATAATCCCAGCACTGTTCTAAAGTTCTAAAGTTGGCCTGTTCTAAAGTTCAAGGACTACCAGCCTTTGTCTAACATGTTTAAGGCCTCCATCGTATCCACGCCCCGTCACTCATTAACCTGATTTGCCAGCCCCTCATTGTTGGTTGTGAAGGCCCAGCATGCACATTTTTTGTTGTTCTGTGCTTGTTCCTTTGGCTTGTTTCTGGCCCCTTAGCAAGAAGACTTTGATCCTCCCTCCCTGCCACTTAACTCACTAGCACATCTAAAAATGTGCACTTGCTCCTGTTGCTATTGCTTCTGTCTTCCTTTTCATCTCTGAAGTCTGGTTTAGGTGGTGATCCTTGTGGATTATTCTAAGCAGCTTGTGCAACATTGAGAATAAAGTCAAGGGCCTTATGTCCCTAGCACTTGCCTCCTAGAGCCAGTCTATGCCCCCAAAGAGCTGTAGAGTGATCCTGTAGGAACACTGAGCTGTGATCTACCACTCCGCTACTGACCCCCTCCAATGCCAGCCTTATGGCTCAGAGGAAAGTGGCCTGAGACATCACAGTAGCCTCCAAGGCCTATAGTCCCTGACCTCAACCCCTCTCTCATGATACTCTAGGCACACTGCCTCCCTGCTGTTTCAAACCCAGCAAGCACACTCCCACAGCAAACCCTTCTCCTGGAATACTCTTTCCTCTAACACATGCATGGCTCACTTTCTCATTTCTTTCAGCCATCTCCAACGTCATCTCCTCAGTGAGACCACCCTCACCATCCTACATAAACACACACACATCACACCTATACGTGTAAAATCACACTCACATATACGCACACACACAACCCTCCCCATTCCCAGTACTCATAGGGCATTTTCCACCTGACACACTACTGGCTTACCTATTTATGTGCATGCTTTCTAGGAGTCAAGCTCCATGAGAGCTGGCACTTTGTGTGTTTCGCCTCTGTCGTGTCCCCAGCACCCAGAACAGAGCCTGTTCTATTATTTCTTAATCATTACGTGTTGACTGAATATATGACCTAAGAGGAGAATGCAGCCTTCTGTAGCCTCACTTATTGTCTATTCAATTTGTTGAGTGCCAACTATATTCCCAGATCATCATTTTAAAGCTGAAACAAACTCAGAAAGGAAGTGATTTTCCTGAAGCCACCAGGTAATCATTGTAGATTCGAATTCAGTTCCCACTCACCCACACCATGAACTCAACAGACAGGAGCCTAAGAATGTAATTTAAAGAAACAGCAAAGGAATTGTTCTACCAAGAACTGACAGAGGCAGCCTCTACTAAGGAAGGACAAGTTAATGGGCAGAGATTGTTTGACAACTGAGAGATCCAGTAGGCTATTTAGAGAAAAAAATACCATAAATATCAGTCTTTTCAAAAACAGAACCTGTTATATTTCCAACCAGAATAACTTCTCCAGGGACTTCATACGTGGTCTCTTGGGGAGCATTCTTCCAATTTAGGACAGAGGTCCCTACCAGCCAGCTACACCGAGAATCACCATTTCTCATGGATCAGTGGGAAAGGGGGCAAAATTAATTGACCTTTCAAGGCTTTGATTTACCATCTTTAAATAAAATAGATTACTCAGATGATGGAGGGAAGAGAGCAAGGGGGAATTCCCCAGGTACGGTAGGAGCATAGCTACAGTGGATTCACTTGATTATGTTCTGAAGAGCTTCTCCAATAAAGGCCTCTGTTTCCCAGTGTAAAATGAAGCTTTGATTATCGCCAGAGGCATCAGCTTTTCATGTATTTTTCTACCAGGGCCTTCTGAGCAGCCAGCAAAGAACAAGGCAGAGCAGATCTTCTGGGTATGAAAGTGGTTTTGGGAAAGAGACACAGTAGACCCAGCTCAGCAGGAGCTGGGTCTCTCCACCTGGACACCCTTCAGGTGAGCATCAGAGTCAGATTTGAAAATGTGTCTCCACCAAAAAGCCACATTCAAAGGTATCAAAGGTATCAAAGAGGCTTCAACTCAGTGCTCATCTTTCTTTTGTAAGTGTTGGTTAGCTCCAGAGCAGGCTGCGGTGTTCAGCACTCCATCTCCAATGCTGCATCACCAGTACATAGCACTTGAACATAGTAGTTGCACAAATAAGATCTCTTTGTTAAGAAATAAATGTACAGTAACTGCCTGGAAGTTATTGGAAAGGATTCGGGGATCACAACCAGGCCTACCAGGAAAGAAGTTTCCACTCAATTAATAGATGTGTCTTACTAATATATTTGTCATCCTAGAATGGAGCATATTTAGACCACCAGGATAGTAAGAAACCAGAAACTCCACCTCTTTAGAAAGAAAAATGGAATAATAAGTAGGGACATAGTCTCTGTCTTAAAAACTCTGAACATCTGTCATGGAAAGGAGAGAACAGACATACTCTACTGTGTGACAGAGAAGAACTAGGATCTGATGGTGAAATCTATAAGGGAACAAACTGCACTCCAATAAGGAAAAAACTTTGGGCCGGGCACGGTGGCTCATACCTGTAATCCCAGCACTTTGGGATGCTGAGGCGGGTGGATCACAAGGTCAGGAGATTGAGACCATCCTGGCTAACATGATGAAACCTCGTCTCTACTAAAAATACAGAAAATTAGCCAGGCGCGTTGGCGGATGCCTATAGTCCCAGCTACTTGGGAGGCTGAGGCAGGAGAATGGCATGAACCCAGAAGGTAGAGATTGCAGTGAGATGAGATTGCATCACTGCACTCCAGCCTGGGCTAAAAAGCAAGACTCCGTCTCAATAATAGTAATAATAATAATGAAAAAAGAAAAGAACTCTGAATAACCAAAGCCAAGCAAAGAATAAACAAGCTGTTATACAAGTGATACTGGAAGATATTGGAAGAACTCTAGGTCTTGGGGGTGGTTCAGACATTGAATAAAGTGGTATTGTAATGTTCCCTCCAGCCCTTAAGTGTGCTTACCTCTTGTTGAGTTAGTTGTTGCATGCAAGCTCTCAAAAACGTTTCTATTCCAGGTTTTCAGTCTCCAGCCTGAGTTTCAAATGCAACAAAAGGAAGGATAATCATGGAAGAGACAAGACACCACAAAACACAGATGTTATTCTTAAGAAGACTCCTGGGGGAGACAGAAAGGGGAATAAACACAGAAGTGTCGACTGTTCCTCTGCACAGGCAGAGTCCTTCCCTCAGGGAACATGCTGGGAAGGATCCATAATTGCAAGTTGACAAAATCCTAAACCTTCTAAAAATTCAGGGTTTAATTAGTTTCTCCAAAGCAAGTACCTTACTGGAAAAGAAATCTGCAGCCTTGGCCATGTTCTATTGCAGGAGAATCTCACTGCCTCTTCGGTCAGGATAATTTCTGCAAGAGATTGTTCCAGGCAAAACTTCACTTTTAGATGAGCCTGTCTAAACTTGACTTAGAGAGTTACAAGAGTCTTGCTCAAAGACTTCATCCCTGTAAAGGAGACCTTTAGTGTAAAAAGAGATATGATGTTATGATAGCATCCAGCCCCCAGCCTCAGTCACCACTGAATCCTTTTCTTTTTCCCCACATAATTCCCAAGGGCATTCAAATGAAATTTAAATGGCTGGATGTATATCATGTAATACACGTCTTCAAAACTAAGGCTTGAGATTGGGTTATACCCAAGACTTCTGGGCATGGAGTCAGGAAATTGCCTCTTTGACCAGATTGAGGGTGTGTTGGAGGCAGGAATCATTCCTTAGCCATTCTTTGTATCAGCAGTACCTGGCAAAGATGATAGCAATATGCAAAGTCAATGAATGAATTAATTGATGGGTGGTTTGAAGTCCTGGTTCTGCTATGAAAGTAGCCATGTGACTTTGGTCACGTTACACAATGTCTCTGAGATACAATTTTTTTTCATATATAAATCAGAAACAAGAATAACTATTTCATATGACTGCAACAAATGCAGTGGTGTATATAAAGTGTCTCAGTCTGTGTCTGGCATATAATCGGTGCCCAGTAAATGGTATCTCCCTTGACTCTCTACAAACATCCTTCACACAACATAAATGATCAATAACCATTTGACTGGCTGCTTAATAAGTGGAACTAGTACGAATGCTCTCAGTTAATTTAGGAGGAAGAGCAGACAGATTAGGTCGAGTGCCTTGGGTCATGCAGTTGCTTTATGGAGGAGTTTGAGGACAGAGGGAAGGAAGCAAATGTAAGATTTAAATATATCTCTGCTAAGTATGAGATAGCACTTTGCAGCCAACACTTGTATTTGTGTTTCATTTATACTACGATTTCTACTTTGGTTATTTGCATTCCATAAGGCAAAGTCCTTGATCTTCCAGAGGTTCACATCTTTAACAGCTATTCATAGTAAAACTAAACAAGGAGATACAATAAACTGTACTCAAAGTCATTTATACTTAAGGGAACCACATGGTAGATTCCTACAGTATCTGCCCCACCAAGCCCCCAAAGAATTTATCTCTGCAAATGAATGTATATTTGATGCTGTAATCAGGGAGTGAATATGTGTCAACCAGCTCCTTAGCTGCAGGGAAAGTAAGAACAAACTCACTGGCCACTTATTCCAATCATCACATCTATGTCTATGGCATAATTTGTTCTAGTTTCTCCCACTGCTCTCTGTTCTCTTTTTCATCCCAATGATTGAAGTTTGCTTTCTCTTTAATCCATAAACCATTGCAAATCCTTCTGCAAAAACATACTATAGAAGAATATTAAAAACATGAAATTGCTTACAGATTACCACTTTTAAAAAGATATGTGACTTCTTTTCCTAAGATTCACCATCTTTAAATGCATGATGATGCTAAAAGTAATAACATCAAACACTTATCACAGTTCCTGACATATGCCAGCACTTTTGTAAGTGTTTCTCATGTAAAAACTCACTTAATCCTCACGAAAATCCTATCAGGCAAGTAGTATTATTATCTCCATTATACAAAGAAGGAAACTGTGACACAGAGAGGTTAATTTTAAAACTACACCATTGAGGACATGCACCACTTAATACAATTAGGATTAAAATGGAGCGCTTTCATTTAGAACCCCATCATCTCGGAGCTGTGAAGATGGTTATGAACATAATCCATACACTGTAAATGGTGCAAAAAAGTCAGCCCACACAGTTCGGATACAAATGGTAATGATAAGGAGTAAATCCCATTTTCCTTCTACCATGGAAATTCCACCATCAGAAACTGCAGAACCTGACTGCAGCAAGGGAAAAAGCTGAGAAGAGAGGTCACTTCGTGCTGCAATTCTGCTTGAAGGAGAAACAAACCTACAGGATGAAAGGACAAGCACCCAAATGTCTTCTCTGCCTGCAAGTCAGGCACATCATTCTGCAGGCTCCTCCTGAAGAATGGAGATTTTTTTTTTCTGCAGCATGGGGGAATTGAGACAGGGATTATGAGGTCACTGTAAAGGGAAACCTGCAGCCTCAGCTCCTGACCACAGTCTGGAGGGTGACTCACACTGTATTCAGACAAGCAGATCTTGCTGAGCTGGCCTAATGGAGAAATGGCTCTCACCAGCAGCTTGGAAACTGTAGTCCACAGAAGGCATACACTGCTGTTCTCCAGTTCGGTGTCTCCTGAATCCCAGGGGTCACTGAAAGCTGCATACAAAGTGTCTACCGAAGCCATTTTTCTTTGCAGCAACACTCAGAAGAACCTATTTCCCGGTCTGAGAGTCTCGTTGCCTTCAGAGTTTGGAAACAAACTGCAACCAGATGGACATATATCTTCACTGAGTTGTGTAAGGAAGTGGTCAGTTCTCCCACCCTTCCATGGCCACACTGAGGGAACAAAACCCCATACAGAGAAGTGCTGTTACATAGGCCTAAACCAGGACCAGAAGAAGCATCTTTTCCATTCCCAAGAGAGCTTCCTATCAGCCCAACATTGTCTGCAAATAACACCAAGCTGTCTGGTCGCCTCCTGATTTGCTCCCCTCACCTCTTGACATCTTCTACTCTAACATCTGATAATCAACTAAAGCTTTAGCACTCCTTTTGCACCTGCTAACTGGACTGGCCTTGGCATCTTACACCTCTTTTTTCTTTTTCTTTTTTTTTTTTTTTTTTTTTTTGAGATAGAGTTTCGCTCTGTCACCCAGGCTGGAGTGCAATGGGGACATCTCTGCTCACTGCAACCTCCACCTCCCGGGTTGAAGGGATTATCCTGCCTCAGCCTCCCGAGTAGCTGGGATTACAGGTGCCTGCCACCACGTCAGGGTAATTTTTTTTTTTAGTAGAGACGGGGTTTCACCATGTTGGCCAGGCTAGTCTTGAACTCCTGACCTCAGGTGATCCACCCAACTTGGCCTCCCAAAGTGCAAGGATTACAAACCTGAGCCACTGTACTCGGCACCTCTTTTTACATAATGACCCCAGTCAAAGTCTGGTGTATGTCTTGTTTAAACCTATCCCAAGACCTAGATACACTTGTGGGCTGATAGATTTTAAGCATCACTAGCTAGGCTGCTAGAAAAGGGTTGCAGGAAGGAAATTGCATGGGATGGAGTAACCACAGGTTGGCACCTACAAATAGTAGGTCAAGAAAGAACTCTCTGAAAAGGTAACATGAACCTAGACCTTCAATGTGGTCCATGGCATAGTTAATGCACAAAGCCTGGGGAGGAAGCATCTTGCTAAGTAAAATGGCTTCTGCCAACACTTTTATGTGCATATCATCTCTGGTTTCAGAGCCGATGCAGTGGTCAGGTTCTCCTTCAAGCACGTGCCTCTAAGGCTCTCCACTTCTCTGCCTTAGGGCTTTCTCAAGAGTATGGGAAGCCCACTCAGATCTGAGCCAGAAATATTTTCAAAGTGGAACATCAGCTAGTGAGGGAGAAGACCAGTGGACGAATGTCCCAGGCTTCTACAGGACAATTCAGAGGGGTCCTCATGGGGATCCATGGTTGCACAGAGCAGGAACTAATTGAGCATACCACATATTGGCTTTTCCTCCATCCCTGTCTTACCCTCACTCCTGGTCCCTCGCCCCTATATCCTGGGGCACCTCCTAAGCCCTTGTCTCAGGCTCTGCCTTAGGCCTGATAAGCTGAGGCAGAAGCTCACTGTGGTTACACAGTGAGAACCAGGAGCTCCATAGGAGACCAAATCAGCGAGGTCTATGTGGGCCAAACAGTGAACAGCCTCAGGAAAAGCTTTACATTTCAATCCTCAGTACCCAGGTGGTCAAGGTGATGGAGCCCACCATGGGAATCCAGCAGACAGGGTTGGAGAGTGCTGTAGCGGGACATAGGATCTGGCCTCACCAGGGCTACATAGTCTTTAGGTCTCAACTAAGATGACTAAGGCTTAGGGCAGGAATTGGGACTAGCAGGAAAGGGACACTGAGCCAGAAGGCTGCTCATAGAAACAGGGCCAACAGGGAAGCCACAAGATGCAGGTCTGACTCAACCATTATGCAAGAACCCAGAACTCATCTCTAGCACATTGGATATGGCATGAAAATAACCGCAACTTTCCTGAATGCTGCCTATTTACAGTCAGTCTGCTAAGCAGTTTTCATAATGAGCTCACTTAGACTTCAAAACTACCTTATAAGTTATTCTCCCCATTTATAGATGAAGAAATTGAGGCCACTAAACTCTAGAATGAAGGTTTAATCCAGAGTTACTGGATTCCAAATTCCATGCTCAAGACAACCAACTACCTTGCCAGGGTCTGATGGGGCTGCAGCAAGGTTCAAGGTTAGTGACTGGCCACCAAGATATAAGCTTGATGGCTGAAGGTGGGAAGGCCTGGGAAAGGTAGGAACTGACCCTCAGTGTCAAAGTGCACACACAACATGGGTCCACTGGCACCGCCTGAAAGGAGATATTTCCTTTGCCACAGACTAAGTCCTGACAGGACACAACACAACTATCTTCCCATTTACGAAGGAATGTTTCTCAAATTTGTCTTCTACTTTCAAAGCCATAAGGGAAAGGACACCAGGTAGGGGCGAGCAGGATGCTTGGCTACATGTCATGTAAAAAAGAAACCACAGCCATCCTTATATTTGCACAATATGCACCCATTTACAAAAACAATTCTAGCATCTGAACTCACAGCCCTAGGGGTGGGCAGAGCAGGCTATATAATTCCCACTTCAGAGAGGAGCAACCTGAGGAGCAGAGATGTTGAGGGGCAGAACGGTGTGGTAGAAATACCAGTCATTGGACATGAAACCAGGAATGCCTGCTCTAGTCTAAGCTCCACCCCAGACTCGCCTGGACTCACCATGGGCTTCCTATACTTGCTGGTGCTGACTTTATGGACTGCATGTTGGAGAGGGAAGAGTCCAAAGATGGAAAGAGCATTCCTGAACAGTTGCACAGAGCAGAGATCAAACACAACAGAAGCAATGAGCAAACAATACATTTTTATAGTGTTATGCCATTGAGCTTATGGAGCTGTTTTCAGTTAGCCTACCCTGACTAATATATTCCTTCTGCAGTCAAGCCTGCTTTCTCCTCTGACTTTAGTCCAGCAAATTTAGCATCCTTTGGAGATTCTATCCAGTGCTTTCTAAGTTGGATTTCACTGATAGAATGTTCCTTGGTTCCTGGACCCTGATCCTTGTTCAGTCTCTTCTCTATTACTCTGAATATCAGTAAGAAGGCAAACCCACACATTACCCAGCTCTCCTCCCTGGTGGAGGAGAGCCAGTTCCATCAGATAATCTAAAAGACTAATCACAGGGCACCAGATCCAGTCCCAGGAGACCCGGGGCTGACTCAGCTTCTAATGCACTTTGTCTCCTTATCCATGTGTCATTCACTCCATCTCTAAAATGAAGAGGTTGACCTCACTCATACCAAAGCATCCTGCTAACATTTTAGGATTCTAACACATAGACTCAAAGCACAAGAGAGAAGGATGTGAGTTAATTAGTCAAAGCTGTGAGATAATTAATGAAGGTAATTTCCCCAGACTCTGAGGGGAAAAAAATTATATCGAAGGGGAGAGAATTGTTCAAGCTGATGTCATGTTTATGAAGGCAAAAGATCAGAATGTTTCCACGGCACATGTCCAGTGGTTTGAGAGGTAGCAAATGAGAATGGAGAGGCCGTAGGTGCTGGATTTGGGCAGGTCTGGGTTCAGTTCTCACCCTTACTCCTTACTGGCCGTGTCTCACTCTGTCACCTAGGCTGGAGTGCAGTGGCGTGATCTTGGCTCACTGCAACCTCCGCCTACCGGATTCAAGTGATTCTTCTGAGTCAGCCTCCTGAGTAGCTGGAACTACAGGTGCACACCACCATGTCCACCTAATTGTTTTGTTGTTGTTGTTGTTGTTGTTGTTGTTTTTGTTTGTTTGTGTGGTTTTTGTATTTTTAGTAGAAACGGGGTTTCACCATGTTGGCCAGGCTGGTCTTGACCTCCTGACCTCAAGTGATCCATCTGCCTCAGTTTCCCAAATGTTTCACCTTTCTAAGCCTCAGTTTCCTCACTTGTAAAGTGGTACATCTCAGAAAGTTGTGGTCATTAAATGCAACCCTGTGAGTAATGCACATAGTAAGTTGCAGAAGGGAATTCCCTTTACTCTCATCATGCCAGGGTGAGGATGAAGCTGTTTTGTGAAATCAGAGAGGGATACAGGCATTTCATTTTTGCCTGTATTTATTCATTTATTTCAAAATCATATGTCAGACACTGGCAATACAGAGATGAATAAAGCATGGCCCCTGACCTCAAGGAATCTAGGTGGACAGACAGGGACATATCCAAATTATTGAGCTCCTAGTGTGATAACTACCTCATACAAGTATGAGAAAGCCAGGCTTTCCCATTCCAGAAGCATACCAAAGGTAGACACATACAGATGTTCATAGAAACATATACAGAGACGTCCACCGGAATTACAGCTATAAATTTTAAGCAATTGAAAAAAATCAAATGTCCATCAATAGGAGATCAAATAAAATGTAGCAGATGAATAACTAGAATCATTAACATGTAGTCTTTAAAGCTAAGATTAAGTGAAAAATGCAGTGACCAATGCAAATGCAGTTGGATGCCATTTAATTAAATTTTGAAACACACAATGTTTTGTATTTTTCATAGATGCATGCATGTGTGTGATTTGTGTGCATAAAACCATATATTTTTAATGAACTAGAATCCACGTCAAATTATGAACTTCGTTGTTTCTGGGAAAGGTAGAAGGAAAATGAGTCCAGGGATCATGGTCAAAAGAAACAGTATTTTCATCTGCAATGTTTTCCTGATGTTTTTAAACATCAGAGGAAAATATGATAAGGCTAGAAGGAAATACGATAAGATCTTAGCATTTGTTAATTTGGATAGTGGCAATATGTGTGAATGATCGTATTATGAGTGCTTTTCTGTATTTTTCATAAGTTTCTCAAAATAAAAGTTATGAAGTATAGCAGTGGGTCATACAAAGAAGTGATGAAAGTGTCCTTTATCTGTTAGCCTAAGTTGACTTTAAGGAAACCTCAGAAGGCCCTGGCTAGAGAACATGATCGAGGCAGGTTAGCCAGTGGTGATGAAGGCTCTTGGGGACTGTCAGTTTACCACAATGACACTGTACAGGAGACAGCACAAAGAGTTCGGTTTGAAGTTACAAAGACCTGGTTTTCAAACTTCTGTATTTACCACTTAACAGTGCGACAAGTTCACAAATGTACCCACACTTCAACTCTGATATGTATTGCTTTGTCTAATGAATCTAAGCCTTCATTTCAGTTAGCAGATAAAAGTGTGGACTTTAAATTCTATATGGTTTAGCCAGGTGCGATGGCTCACACCTATAATCCCAGCACTTTAGGAGTCCAAGTGGGAGGACTGCCCAAGCCCAGGAGTTTGAGAGCAGCCTGAGCAAGACCTCCTCTCTACTGAAAATAAAAAAATAAAAAATAGCTGGACTTGGTGGTGTGCATCTCCTTTCCCAGCTATTTGGGAGGCTGAGGTGGGAGGATCACTTGTAGTGAGCTGTGATAATGCCCTGCACTCCAGCCTAGGTGAAAGAGTGAGACCCTGTCTCAAAAATAAAAAGTAAAAAAAATAAAAATGAATTCTGTATAGTTTATTCTTAGTTTGAGCCAATAATTTTAAATAGTTCCTTTAAGAACTTTTTATTCTCTCTAAAAAAAAAAATAATAAAGTCCAATCTATGGTTTTTCTTCCAGCCATCACCAACTCCTCTCCTTGGTGCCTTCTGTAGGTTGGAGCCCTGAGTCACAGAGCCTGTTGAATGCTGGTGTCAGAAGGAACATTGTTGAGCTAATTGCATCTGCCCTGCTAGTGTTTGCAACTGAACTCTTTAGCAGATGAAACTTAGAGTCTGCTGTCTCTTTTTGGGCAAAGTGTAGGTGCTCCCTGGCTACCTCAGCCACACTACTTCCAGACCTTTCTGGGGACTTTCCATGAATCCATTCAGCCTCAGGTCAGATGGTTTGTTGTCTGTGCAGCCTTTACTACAGAGCCACTTTGGCCCTGCTATGGTGAGACCCTCTAATGAGCATCATACCCCTAGAAGCTCTCAGCTGCTTCTAGGTCTTGTCCACGGCACACAGGAACCAAGAGCAGTTTGAGAAAGCTAAACTTGAGCCTTTCTTGGCGTGGCAGGCACTACACTGCCATGTTCTTTGGGGGAGCTGCCTGATATTACTGCAGCATCCTGTGAAGTGGCTTTGCCTGGCAGCTCCCCAAGCAGAGTAGAAGCAAGAAGCACCCTCTGTTCTGGATGCCTGTTTCATTTATCTTAAGCACTTTTCCTTTGTTGTTCAAATGCCCAGGCAGTTACAAACTAGAACACAGGATGGTTCCGTCCTCTCTTTCCTCCCGCTCTGCCTTCTCCTTTCCGTAAAACCCTAGGCTGCTGTGATGGCTAATTTTATGTGTCAATGGAACTAGGCCACAGTACCTAGATATTCGGTCAAACGTGTCTGGATGTTGCCGTGAAGCTATTTTCTAGATAAGATTGATATTAAATCAGTAGATTTTGAGTAAAACAGATGACCCTCCATAATGTGGGTGATCCAATCAGTTGAAGGCCTTAAGAAAAACTTTGCCTTCTCTTGAGGAAGGAGGAATTCTGCCAGCAAATGGCCTCCAGACTTGAGGTACACCATCAACTCTTCTCTGGGTCTCTAGTGGGCCGAGATTTGGGATTTGCCTGCCTTCATAATCATGTGAGTCAGTTATTAAACACCTCCTGAACTCTCCCTCCCTTTCTCTCTCTCTCTCTCTCTCTCTCTGAATATTCTCTGAATATTCAATGCATTCTGTTTCCATTGTGTGTGTGTGTGTGTGTGTGTGTATATATATCTGTGTGTGTGTATATATATATATCTGTGTGTGTGTATGTGTGTGTGTGTGTGTGTGTGTATGTGTGTGTGTGTGTGTGTGTGTGTGTATGTGTGTGTGTATATATATATATATATATCTCCCACTGGTTCTGTTTCTCTGGAGAACCCTGACTAATACCGCTTGAGCCAACCTCATGCTGAGCCTTAATGGTATACAGAGGTAAATGTTGAGGAGTCCTCTGGGCTTAACATTTGATGTGATAAATGAAAGATAAATGAATTCAGCAGATTATTTTCTTCTCTATAAGAACCAGCTTGAGGCCAGGCGTGGTGGCTCACGCCTGTAATCCCAGCATTTTGGGAGACCGAGGGGGAAGGATCAAGAGGTCAGGAGATCGAGATCATACTGGCTAACATGGTGAAACCCCGTCTCTACTAAAAATACAAAAAAATTAACCAGTCATGGTGGAATGCACCTGTGGTCCCAGCTACTCAGGAGGCTGAAGCAGGAGAATGGCATGAACCCGGGAGGCGGACTTTGCAGTGAGCCAAGATCACACCACTGAACTCCAGCCTGGGCAACAGAATGAAACTCCGTCTCACAAAAAAAAAAAAAAAAAAAAAAAAAAAACGTTTGCAAGGATATGGTTTTGCTAAGGAGGTCAATACCTGTTCTCTGGAATAATGAACTTGAAGGAGGTAGGAGGTTGCCAGGAAACTATGACTAAAAGAGAAAAATTCTAATTTATTATTACAATTTTTACCACCATTACATTATGTTATCTTGGACACATCTTTTCATCTCTGAGCTTCTATTTGTTTCACACAGTTGTGAGAATGTGCTTATAAAAGATGTGGCTTCCTCAAAGATCTAGAACTAGAAATACCATTTGACCCAGCAATTCCATTACTGGGTATATACCCAAAAGAATACAAATCATCATATTACAAATTACATTCATGCGTATGTTCATTGCAGCACTATTCACAATAGCAAAGACATGGAATCAACACACGTGCCCATCAACGATAGACTGGATAAAGAATATGTGACACATATACACCATGGAATACTATGCAGCCATAAAAAGGAATGAGATCATGTCCTTTGCAGGGACATGGATGGAGCTGGAAGCCATTATCCTCAGCAAACTAACACAGAAACAGAAAACCAGACACCACATGTTCTCATTCATAAGTGGGAGCTGAACAATGAGAACACATGGGCACAGGGAGTGGAATAACACACACTGGAGCTTGTCGGGGGGTGGGGTGCAGGGAGGAAGAGCCTTAGGAAAAATATCTAATGCATGCTGGGCTTAATACCTAGGTAATGGGTTGATAGGTGCAGCAAACCACCATGACACATGTTTACTTACGCAACAAACCTGCACGATCTGTACATTTACCCCAGAACTAAAAATAAAAATTTTTTAAAAAGATATGGCATACTGCCTGATGCACAATTAGAGGTATAATTAGTCCTCAATTAGTCAGAGGTATAATTATAACCACTAGGATTAATGCTTATGTTTTTGATATTTTGCCATGTGCCAGTCACAATGCTAAGTTTAATTGGGATCATGAGTCTAGGGTCTAAGGTTTGGAAGGGGTGATGTGGTCAGAGTTCAGTGGCCACAGGTGAGGTCATATGGTCATATGGGGTGCATATGCACAACGATACAGTTTAGACGGCCAGACCTTGGCTGAGTTATAAGATCCAGGTAGGTGGTAAAGTAGGGATTAGCATGTAGTCAACTATGATGGGACAGGTGATTTGTGGTCATTGGAATCAGAGTTGAGAAATGGAGAGTAATGACTACTACTCCTTCCCACATCTCTTTTCTCGAATTATATGATTCTGCTAAACTTGCCTTCGATCCCAAAAGACATTTGTGCTGGCACCAGCTTTACCATCTGCCCTGTTGAGTAAGGAGCGAACGTTCAAGCAGCTTCACCCATGGAGTATAAGGAGGATGGGAAATTCCCCTGGAAGCCCAAAGTGAACCGAGGCCAAACTCTGGGCTTTTTCTGAGCAAACATTTTGAGAGAAACCAAAGTGATGATGATATAGAACAACTGGGGCTGTCCCCTTGCACCGAAGCAAGACTGATGAAAACACAGGGATTAGTACAGATGATTCATTGCCAGTCCTTTCCCTGAGAGTGTTTGCTAGTGGCGACCCAATAAATACCGGATCTCCAAAAGCGCTGACAATTCGCAGACCGGGCTTGGGAGTTACAGAAATCACTTCCGAAATTGGTGGGAGGAAAAAGCGAGGTATGGAGACACGGGGGCGTATCCCTCTTCCAGAATTCATGTTCCTTCCTTTGTTAAGATACTTTCCTCCTCTTAAGTGTGGGTGACTCTAGAATCTAGATGAATGGTGCCTGAGATCCCAACCTTGCATCCCTCCTGCGTGGGTGGGAATTCATGTTCCTCTGTGAGTTCCGTCTCTGACACCGATGAGGAGGGGTGGGAAGCTGTGGAGGCAAGAGGGGTAGCTGCCTCACCTCTGATAATTAATAGTGAGGAAAAACTAAAGGTCTCTGGAGTGCTGCTTCAAACAGAACCTACAGTGAACAAAGCTTAAGGCAGTATTCTGTTCAGTATCTTGACTGTCATGGTGGATCCACAAATCTACATGTGTGATAAAATGTATAGAAGTAAACACAGAAAAAGAGAGACAGAGGAAAGAGAACGAGTTAAACAGGGGACATCTACGTAAGACCAGTGGATTGCATCGATCTCAACATCCTGGTCTTAATTTCCTATTGTGCTATAGTTTGGCAAGATAATACCATTGGGGGGAAAAGGGCAAGGAGTACACAGATTTTTTCTGTATTATTTCTATCTTTAAAAACAGTTTTATTGTTTTTTATTGATTCAAATACCATACAATTCACTCGTTCAAAGTCTCAATGCAATGGCTTTTAGTGTATTCACAGAGTTGTGTGTCTATCACCCCAATCAATTGTAGAGCATTTTCATTATAACAAAAAGAAACCCCTTACTCCTTAGCCATTATTTTCCGACCCCACCATTTCCCAAGCCCTAGGCCACTGCTAATCTACTTTCTGTCTCTGCAGATTTGCCTATTGTGTAAATTTCATACAAGAAGAGTCATGAAATATGTGGTCCTTTATAACTGACTTATTTTACTGAGCATTTATTGTACCATGTGTCAAAGTTTCATTTCTTTTTATTGCTAAATTATTATCCATTGTATTTGTTTATTCCTCATTCGACAGACATTTTTGGGTTTTTCCAATTTTTGGCTACTATGGATAATGCTACTATGAATATTCATGTACAGGTCTTTGAGTGGACATATGTTTTCAGTTGCCTTATGTATATACTTAGGAGTGAAATTGCCGAATCTATGGTAACTAACTCTACATTTAACCTTTTGACAAACTGTCAGACTGTTTTCCAAAACATCTGCATCATTTTACATACCCATTATTGGAATGAGGATTCCAATTTCTCCATATTCTCATCAACATTTGTTATTATTAGTCTTTTTTATTATAACCACCCGATGGGTGTGAAGTGGTATCTTATTGTGGTTTTAATTTGCATTTCTCTGATGGCTAATGAGGTTGAGCATGTTTTCATGTGCTTATTGGCCACTTGTATATTTTCTTTGGAAGAATATCTATTCCAACTCGTTGCCCACCTTTTAATTAGGTTATTCATCTTTTCATTATTTCTTATAATTGCATGTGAATTTATAATTAACTCAAAAATTTCCATTTAAAAAAAAAGGGGTGTTGGGGGAAAATGGAAGGGAATTCAGAGGAAAAAAGTACAGTCATGCATCACACTCAACTCTGAAAAATCCATCATTTGGCAATTTTGTTATTGTACAAACATCATAGAGTGCACTCACACTAACCTAGATGATATAGCCTACTACAAACCTAGGCTATATGGTCTAGCCTTTTGCTCCTAGACTACAAACCCGTATAGCATGTTACTCAGCTGAATACTGTAGGTCATTGTAACATGATGGTAAGTACTTATGTATCTAAGCAAAGAAAAAGTACAGTAAAACTAAAGTACAAAAGATTTAAAAATGGCACACTTGTATAGGGCGCTTACCATGAATGGAGCTTGCAGGACTGGGAGTTGCTCTGTTGGTGAATGAGGGGTGAGTGAACATGAATGTCTAGCACATTACCGTACATGACTGCAGATTTTATGAATACTGTATACTTAGGCTATGCTAAATTTATGTTTTAAACTTTTTCTTTCTTCAGTAAGTTAACCTTAACTTACTATAACATTTTCACATTATAAACTTTGTAATTTTTTTAAAACTTTTTGAGTCTTTTGTAAAATACTTAGTGTAAAACAAACACATTATACAGTTGTACAAAAATAGTTGATTTCTTTATATCCTTATTCTATAAACTTTTTCTATTTTTTATTTTTTTACTTTTAAAACTTTTTGTTAAAAACTAAGATACAAATACGCACATTAGGTTAGGCCTACACAGGGTCAGGATGATTAATATCACTGTCTTCTGCCTCCACGCCTTGTCCTGCTAGAAGGTCTTCAGGGGCGATAACATACATGAAGCTGTCTCTCCTATGATAAAAATGCCTCATTCTGGAATACCTCCTGAAGGACCTGCCTGAGGCTGTTTTACAGTTAACATTTTTTAAAAGAAGTAAGAGGAGTATACTCTAAAATAATGATAAAAACGTTAGCAAATGTGTCCACCAGCACCACAGTTGTTTTTTATAATTACCACATATCAAGTGTTACATATATACCGAATATTTTTATACAGCTGGCAGTGAAGTGGGTTTGTTTACACCAGCATCACCATGAACACAAAAGTAATGCATTCTGCTGCAAGGTTACAACGGCTAAGACATCACTAAGGAATAGAAATTTTTCAGCTCCGTTATGATCTTGTGGAACCATCATGTATGTGGTCCGTTGTTGACGGAAACATCATTAGGTGGTACATGACTATATTTCACTGGAGAA
Source organism: Macaca mulatta (assembly GCF_049350105.2). Classification (NCBI taxonomy): domain Eukaryota; kingdom Metazoa; phylum Chordata; class Mammalia; order Primates; family Cercopithecidae; genus Macaca; species Macaca mulatta. Next base: position 43,295,730 of record NC_133420.1, read on the forward strand.
GACAAACAGATGACAACTCAGCACATGAAAAGATGCTCAACATCATTAGCCATTAGGGAAATGTAAATTCAAACCATGATGAGGTCTAGCGACACACCTATCAAAACAGCTAAAATAAAAAGTAGTGAAAGGAAACAAAGGTTGGTGAGGCTGCAGAGGAACTGGGTCACTCATGACTGCTGATGGAGGTGCAAAATAGTACGGCCATTCTGGAAACAGTCTGGAAGTTTCTCATAAAACAAAATGTGGACTGCCATACAACCCAGTAATTGTGCCCTTAGGCATTCATCCCAGAGAAATGAAAAGTTATATTCACACAAAAACCTGTGCATGATTGTTCACAGCTGCTTTATTCATAGTAGCCAAAAACTAGAAACAAACCAGGAGTCCTTCAACAGGTTACTGGTTAAACAAACTGTGATTCATTCATACCAGGGAATAGCACTCAGCAAGAAAAAGGGGCAAACCTTGCATCAATCTCCAGAGAATTAAGCTGAGTGAGAAAAGGCCAAGTTCAAAAGGTTACATAATGTAGGATTCCATTTATGTAACACTTTTGAAATGACAAAATTATAGAAATGAAGAATAGATTCATTGTTGCCAGGAGTCAGGGTGGGAGAGGTTCAGGAGAGAGAGGCCAGGTGACAATAAAAGGGCAATATCAGATGACAGATCTATTAAAATGTTATGTATCTTGGTTGCATCAATACCCAGTACCCTGGTTATGCTATTGTACTATATTTGTTAGGATGTTACAACTGAGAGAAACTGGTAAAGCCAGTACTACACCAGCTCTCTCAGATCTGTCTGATATATTTCTTATAACAGCATGTGAATCTACAATTATCTCCAAATAAAAAGTTTAACTTTTAAAAAAGCAATAGGCAATGCCTTCATAGCTCCACGTACAACTGTACCAATTAGTAACTGTGTGATTTGGGGCAAGTTAGTACTGTCAAATTTTACATCTGTGAAATGTGGATAATGCCTACTCACATAATCGTGGTAAGGATCAAATAAAAATATAAGTGAAAGAGCGTGTAACTGGCTGGGTACAGTGGCTCACACCTGTAATTCCAGAGCTTTGGGAGGCCGAGGCAGGTGGATTACTTGAGGCCAAGAGTTCAAGACCAGCCTGGCTAACATGGCAAAACCCTGTCTCTATTAAAAATACAAAAATTAGCCAGGCGTGGTGGCACATGCCTGTAATCCCAGCTACTCAGGAGATTGTGGCACAAGAATCGCTTGAGCCCAGAAGTCAGAGGTTGCAGTGAGTGGAGATTGTGCCACTGTGCTCCAACCTCGGTGACAGAAGGAAGCTCTTGGAAAAAAAAAAAAAAAAAGGAAGAGACAATAACTAACAAAGAAATTACTACTACAACTGTTACCATTCTCTGTCCCAATCCTTTACTGCAGTCCACAGTGGAGAAATGTCCATTCATCATCATTTGACTTCCCCATTTGATAATGATGTAGCCACTGTGAGAAAGGCACCCGAACACAAACACACTAAGTCACACTTGAGTGGGAGTGATAAGAGGTTGCCAACATGGGAGGGTTCAGGTGCTTTGAAGGGCTCAGGATTAGAGGGAAACAGGCCAGGCTTTGAGCACTTGTCATCACCTCTCAGAGAGAAGGTGCAGGAGACAGGCCATGCTGGAATCAGGTCACAAGGCTTACAGACTTTGGTACCTGGAAGTGGGCCTTCTGACCTGCCTGCCGGAGTTTAAATTTCCTCTTAACCTTGTGGTCTTGAGAAGGCCACTTCTCTCTGCCCCAGGTTTTTCTTGCCTGTTAAACAGAAATAACAATACCTCCCTTACATGGCTGAGGAGATGATCATCCCCATGACATAATGTCCTTTCTCAGACTGCAGACATTTCTCTGCCAGTGTCCTCCTTCCTGCCAAATTCAATTAATGCCCACAATGTCATTTTTTATTTTTTATTAAGCCAATCTTTTTCTTTTTACTTAAATAACTTTTTTTGTCAAAGAAAACAGAAATAGATGTACATTTATTCACATTTTAACATCTCTGAAAACAGCATGCTTCTTCCAGGCAATGGTATATGATGGTTTAATTAACAGAATAATTTTTCTTTCTTAATGGAATATGTAATAGTGATTTTTATAATCAGTGGCATTTTAGATTCTATTAAACATGAAGTGTCACTTCTTTAAATAGAAAATCAGCTTTGCTTATTAAAATAGAAGAAACTGTTTAAATAAATACATTTTGCTAAATTACATCTTAATTAGATTTCCAACATGATTAAATTTCAGCTAAAGTGTGCTGCCTGAAAATAAGTTAGCCTGAGGCCTGTTTCTGATCTACTAAAAAAGGAAAATTTAGGAAGCAAAGAGAGATAGTCATGACTTACCAATATGGAACTGATAGGATCTCCACAGGGCAAATACAATATATTTCCGTGTTACTAATAGCCACACTATGTAGCACATAAAACTATCTCTGTTAGTAGCAAATGGCTGCCTTTAAAGAACAGTGGGAGAAAGTTCATGCAGGACATACACAGAGCAGTTCTGCATCTCCGCTTCTGATCACTGGGTGCTGGAGGCGATGTATACACCATTCCCAGGAGAAGGAAAACGTGCAAGGTAGTGGCTGCACACTGAGAGATATTATGTACCAGTTAGAAATGTCAGATAAAAGTGTATCCATTGATGTGGATAGAGTCTTAAAATGTTAAGTGAAGGAATAAGAAACTGAGATATACATCACACCATCATATATGTACATTAGGACATTATACATCCACCATAAACACTGCACATTTTAAAAAATATGTATATCCTTAGGATGGGGTCGAAGAGGGTAGGAAAGGTGATCAAGGGTATGGGGAAGAAAATAATATTAATAAAATAAAAATAAATCCAGAGATGTTACTTGTACCAATGACGATGCTGTGCCCTGACATAAAGTATGTGAGTAAACCAACTATCTATATGAAAAATATAAATACAAACGTAAAGCTCCTAACAACCACATGAGTGTACAGTAGATACTCAGTGAATGCTAACTACATGCCTTTAAGAAAATATGCAGAGGCTGCCTGCAATGTCTTCAAGAATTCCAAGTAGTACTGCATTCTCAGTTACTGTCTCAAGATAGCCATCACATACCCCCTTGTCAGAACCCTGCACCAGTCCAATTCTCCTCGACCCCTACCCACACACACATTCCAGACTCGTATAGTTCAGGCTGACCTGCCACCAACAACCACCCCTCCTCCAACACCACGGGGCATCAGAAGCCAAGCTGACTCCCCTGAAACAGACTCATAGACCCCAATGAGTTGATCCAGGTGGAAGCTGCTTAGGGATTGAGTCACACCAACCCATTATACAGATGAGAAACTGAGGCTAGAGAGGGGGCAGAGACTTGATGGGATCTCACAGTGAGTTAAAGCCAATTCCATAACTAGGACTAGGTTGTTTTTCTTCCACACATGCATACATCCTCTCCTACTCCACGCAAGGTTTATAATGCCCCTTATTGGACCTACCAATAAAAGAAACCATTAGCAAAGCCATTGAAATAGAATTCCTATCCTCAATGGAGCAGATATTCATGTCTAGGCTGCTGCCCACCAGCTACGGAGGGAATGGGACGTAGGAAATTGCTGTCAGGGCAATGAGCACCCTAGCAGATGAGACAGAAGCGATAAAGCCAAGGGTGTCATTTTCTAATGCTCTTATCCTGAAGATGATCTGTTCCCTGGCAGATACAGGAAAGAAGGTCAGGCCTGTGGGCTGCCTAGCATCTTTGCCTCAGAAAAATGGTGGGTGGCAGATGTAACAAAAGCAGTGTCAGGGTCAGGGCAGGCATATGAGCCATCCTATTAGAATCATCTCATATTCCCAAAGTATATCCTTTTCACAGCTCATAAGAGACTTAGAAAAGCTAAGTAACTTGCCAACATTCACAAAGGCAGTAAGGGGTTGAAGAGGGATTTTAGCAGAGTGCATGTGTCTTTAAAGCCTTAGTCCCTGCCCTGCATGGCTTCCTGAGACCACAAAAAGAAAATCAGAAGTGCCATGGAGCTTTAGAGAAGACAGAGCTAAGGTTTGAAAATGGGGAGGTGGGCATGAATCCAGGAGAATTTCATGTACCTCCGTCATTCGACATAGGTCTTAAATGAAGGGTACGATTTCCCCAGGTGAGTTGGAGAAGAGGGTTTCAGGTAGACAGAGTGCATTGCAAAGGCGTCCGGCCAGGCAAGCACAGAGCGTGCTGGTGTGACCAGCAGGTTGGTTCTGTTAGAACCTGGGTCATGTGAAGTGGAACAGAAACCAAACAACATGAAAGGCGGCTCGCTGCATATGGAGGAAAGCAGGGGCCATCAGGCCAGCAGTTGTGCACACCACAGTGGGCACTGTAGACCATGGAAGGAGTTCAAGTGGAGGTGGACATGGCCAGGGAGGTTCGCTATCCTCCCCAGAGTTCCCTGTCAGCACCTGTGACTAAGGGGGTGGGGGTCAAGAACACAGGTTTTGAGCCAAACTTACTAAAGTTTGAATCGAAACCCTGCCATAAATTAGCTGTAATCTTGGGCAAGAGGTTTATCCTCTTCGGTAATGCTTTGAACTTGCCTGACACATAGTAAGACACAGTGTTTGGTATGGGTTAACAGTGGTGATGATGAAGATTATGATAACAGCAAAGGAAGAGGAGGGGGTAGAAAGAGGAGAATGAAAAGCAAAAGGCCGGGCACAGTGGCTCACGCCTACGCCTGTAATTCCAACACTTTGGGAGGCAGAGGTGGACCGATCACCTGAGGTCGGGAGTTCAAGACCAGCCTGACCAACATGGAGAAACCCCATCTCTATTAAAAATACAAAATTAGCTGGACATAGTGGCGCATTCCTGTAATCCCAGTTACTCAGGAGGCTGAGGCAGGAGAATCACTTGAACCTGGGAGGCGGAGGTCACGGTGAGCCAAGATCATGCCACTGCACTCCAGCCTGGGCAACAAAAGCAAAACTCTGTCTTTTTAAAAAAAAAAAAAAAGAGAGACAGAGAGAGAGAAAATAAAAAAGAAACAGAGGAAGAAGAGGAGAGGAGAGGAGGAGGAAGAGAAGATGGAAGAGGAGAAGGAGGAGGAAGAGGAGGAAAAAAGCAGCAGCAGCATTTGTTGTAATATAGAGGGAGAGGTGGCTCCAGGAGTCAAAACCTCCTGAGGAATAAGGAGTCACTAACTCCGTCAGCTAGTAGGATTCTAAGAGAAGGTCTAGAGACATGGTCAGGAGCCCCTCCACGGCCAAGACACTCCTCTGCTTTTCTGTCCTATAATAGTGCCAGCACCCTGCTGGGCCTGCCAAAACCAACAACAATAAACATGTATTTAGAAACCACATGTGCTAATCACCATACTAGGTGCTAGAGACTTTAAAATGAATTAGACCCAGCCTCTGCTTTCAAGGATCTTATAGTCTAGTAGATGGGGGTGGGACGGGGGGACAGACTCATAGGTGACCATGGAAAAGGGAAAAGCCAACCGACCTGAGCACCAGGTTAAGCTTTCAGTGAAGAACTGGGTGCTCAGGGTAAAGAAGCCACTTCTGACTGGAGGCATCTAGGAAGAGGGAGCAGAGGCTTTGGCTCCTTGGATCTGAGAGAAAGCTTAAAAACAAACAAACAAAAAAAACCGAGTCTGCATCTGAAAAGAACAAGAATCAAGCAGTTCCAGGGTTCTAAGTAGCAGAAAATGAATGCATAATTCTGACTATGCCTTGGAATGAATGTACTCCCACTGTTTTGCCACCTTTGTCTCTTCTGCTTAGGATTCAAAATCCTGAAGGTTCATTCTTCGGGTTCGAGAAGGCAAACCATCAGGAATTTCCATGTGGGAGCAGGTTCATTTCCCAAAAGAAATTTCAGTCGGTGTTGCCAAGAATGGGAAAAAGATAAAGGTGATGAAAAGGAAATAAATATCAACTAGAGCCTGGGCAGACAGAGCTGGTTTCCACCCAGTCTCCTCTGATTTCATTCAAAAAGGCAAATTACTCAATTTCAAATTCCTCCTACAAACCCTGCGCGCACACACACGCACACACAAAACGTGGGCGCCCACACACCAACATCCTTGAAAATAGGAGTAGTTGTAAGATCCAGTTCTGCCCAATGAGATGTAGGTAATATTCAATGAGTGGAGGTCCTGGTTAACTTCTCTGAAAGAAAATGTCCCCTTTGGTTTTTTATCCTGCCCTTCTTTGCACCTGAAAATAATTGTGATGGCTGGAGGAGCAGCAGCCATCTTACAACCTGAGGCTGAAAGCTATACTCTAGGGTTGGGGTTGGGTAACTTTGTAAAAGAAGGAAGACTAAGTGCTCAATGACTTTGTAAAATTATTTACTTTTTAGTAGAGACATCGAAACTCAAGCAGCCTAATTCCAGAACCCATATTACAATTAGTTTGATGAGTGTTGGTAGCAGGAGGTTTGGGGTCTCCTTCCATTGGTACTCAGATCAAATGGCCCTACGCAGGAAGCCTTGCCTAATTCCCAGGATAAATCAGGATTCCTTCATTTTATAAGTTCATGGCTCACTGTCATTTTCCCTCTGGAAAGTTACCGCAGTTATTTGTGTCTCTATTTGTATGATGCCTGCATCTACTACCAGACTCTAAGCCTTGCAAGATATAGATATGGATCTAGTTTTAGATCCATATCTCCATCTCCATTGATCTATCTATCTATCTATCTATCCCTATCTATCTACCAACCTACCTATATAGAGCCTTTGTATTCCTGATGCCCAGCACAGTGCCTTGCATAACATAGGCCCTCTAATGTTTGCCAAGAAAATAAATGAACAAATGAATGAAAGCCATGAATTGAAACCACATCTTCAGAATCCTCCATCACCTTTATTTCTACCAAGAAAAACAAGATGCGAACAAACAAATTTAGGAGTTCTCAGTTCTTTATAAGAACATAGACACCTCTTGAAGATTCAAGGGCTGATTGTTCAACGCGTTGGCCCCCCAGGAACTTCCTCTGGGCATAGCATGGCTTCTCAGGATGCACACAGATTACAAAGGGCATGTCTGGTTTCCTCTTTAGGAGAGATTGGGTGAAAGAAGAATCTGGTCCTACCTGAAGTCTGGGGATCATGTGGGTGTGATTATCAAGATTCATGCTCTGTGCCACTCCCCTGAGAGACCCCCAGGCTGTCCCCCCAACACCTCCACCTCTGATCAGTCTCCAGGGTCAGTGGCAGAAAGCAGCAAGCCTTTCCACGGCTCTGAATTTGAGCTGCTTGTGCATTGAGCACTGTCAGAGCCACATCAAAGGCTAAGGTTGGGTTGCCAGGTCTACACTGAAAGTCCTCAGGAGCCACAGCTCAGGAGGCAGGGGCTCCGGAGGCGCCCCCAGCTCCCTGGGAGACCAGGTACTTTCCTGAAGAGAACACATCACTCAGCTCTTCCTGTGCTTTTACTGTAAACTCTTGGCTTATTATGCACTAAGAGGAAGGACAGAGGGGAAAGAGACAGACAGAGACAGAAAGACAGGGGAGGTTGACTTGAAAGATGCACAGCAAACAGCAACTGATTCTTACATGTTCAGACCTGTGAGTGACAGGCCCCACTGAGAGACAGAGACTGAGGCCCAGAGAGGGAAAGTGGCTTGCTCATGCCCAGGAAGCTGAGAGAGCAGAGAGGAAAACCCAGGGCTCTTTAGCCAGTTCTCTTTCCACCACATCTACACAGTCACTCTTCCGGAAAACCCTCTAGGATCCAGAAATGAATTGAGCTCTCTTTGATAAGAGAGGCCCCCAAGAAGGACCAGGGGGACAGCAATTATAGGTACCGAGAGCCAAGTATGCTCACGGCACAATGGCGGACTCAAGTGTCATCCCTTCCAGCATGTGACAGTCACTGCATCTCAGAAAGTACGTAAATGAAAAAAGCCAAGGCCTCTGCCCTCACTGAACTCCCAGTCTACTGGGAGAGTCAGACATGCACCCAGCTCCATCCAATACCTGGCATCCTTGGAGAAGGGTTAGCAGTGCACAGAGGAAGGATTTGATGGTCAAGGTGGGAGGGGTGCAATGGGAATCAGGAAAGGTGTTCTGTCCTTCCAGGTAAATATGTGTTCACTGGTGGAAGAAAGGTCACCACAAGCAGAGGGACATGGGCAGCAGAGGCCTCAAAGTGGGAAAGTACATGGTGTAATCCTGGTGAGTCACCCTGTGGCTGAGGCTTAGCTTGTTTGTAGGGGACAGTTGCAGAGAGCCGACTAGGAAGGTAATTTAAACCATTGATGAAAACCGCAAAGCTGGAAGCCTGGCTTTGTGAATGTCCGAGTGCCCAGTGCAGGGCTGAGCACCAAAGACCCATGCTCCACGTGAATGATAGTGGGGCCTGATCATTTCCTACCTGGGAGCTTAATGAAGTGTAAAACCATGTTCACATCTCCTACCATCTGGGAGTTTGTGCCAAAAAACTCCTAAAGACCACTTACAAAGCAGTACCTATCAAATACTGCATATTCTGAAGCACAGAAGTCCTGTGGTAGACATGAGGGTGAGTGGCCAACATAACCCCATCACCCATCTACAAGCTTTATGAAATGGCTTACAATTAATTCTTCCAGAGAATAAAGAGATAAGAGACCTGAGATGCAGAGACAAACACATGGCAAGATGGATGACATCTAAGTGTACCATTGTGCCTATGTATGCTTGGCTTTCTCTATTTATTTATTTATTTATTTATTTAGAGACAGAGTCTCCCTCTGTTGCCCAGGCTGGAGTGCAGTGGTGTGATCTCGGCTCACCGCAACCTCCACCTCCCGGGTTCAAGCAATTCCCTTGCCTCAGCCTCCAAGGAGCTGGGACTACAGGTGCCTGCCACCATGCCTGGCTAATTTTTGTATTTTCAGTAGAGACTGGGTTTTGCCATGTTGGCCAGGCTGGTCTTGAACTCCTGACCTCAAGTGATCCACCCGCCTCAGCTTCCCAAAGTGCTGGAATTATAGGTGTGAGCCAGCACATCCGGCCTGGCTTTCTCTTTTAAAAGAAAGAATTTTCTGGGGTGCTTTGCTTTGCCTCATCCTCATCCCATCATAGCAGAGGATGCCTTTTTTCCACCTCAATCCACATTAAGGGTCTTTTAAGAGGGTACACAGAGAGTTAGACCAGAGGCCCCCAGAGTGAGACACTTTTGAACTCTGGCAAGTAAGGGGAATAATATCTACTGGACCTTTTAAACCTGGAGTCTTATTTTACTCTGTTGTATGCCCAAAACTGAACATAAATTGAATATTAGTAACCCACCTGCAACATGCTCTTCTCAGTCCTTGCAATGATTTGGAGATTTACCTTCACTACTACATATAGAGATGTACTTCATTCATCTTAACTGCTGTAAGGTGTACCCTCACCTTTTACTTACCCATTCCCATGCTTAACCTTTTTATAAATGTAAAAGAAATGCATGGTCAATACTGTGGAGTCCTAGTGAGGGAAAGGAAATCAGGCTGGTGGGGCCAGGGGAAAGAACAAAGAAGAAAGTAGATCAGCTATAAGTCTCTGCCTCTCTCCATGGTCCAGCACATACAGCCCTCCTGCGCCTAACTTATCACCAGACACCTGCGAGTTAGCTCACTGCAACCTTGGTGTTGTCAGTACTGCACAAAGCCCTCTTCAGCATACAGCATGAACACCATTTTATAAAATCCCCAGCAAGCCTTTGTTTTCTTGCAGTCAGCTCCTCTCTTACCGGCTGCCTGTTGCAAACTCGCAACTTATTTTCATACTTTCTTTAATAAATCTGCCTTTCTTCATCTACAGCTGTCTTGGTAAATTCTTTCACCCCCATGCCACCAGCCCAAATAGTCATTTCTCACCCGTGACAAATCCAGAGAACTTGGAATATACAAAAGGGGAATACTTTAAAGCCTGTTACACAAAGGAATCATTTAGACAAATCACTCTGGCTGCAGGGTGGAGGTTAGGTAAGTGAAGATCAAATAGGAGGCAAGGAGAGACACATCCTTGTCTGAGAGAACAATGGTCTGGTCACAAGTGATGACTACAACCCAGACTTCAAAGTCCAAGTTGCTCTGGCTTCAAACCCCAACCTTTTATTCTTTTTTTCTCCATGATGACATATAATATACTCATAGCAGGGTGCTTGTCAAGACATCAAACAGGTTATCTGTTGAGATGAATTTAAAATATAAGTTAGCCATTCTTCTATTTAGATATATAGATTTTAAAAAAAAGAAATCACCTAGAAAAAAACACTTCTGTGGTCCCCTTGAGTTACATAAATGTAGGTGATACTTGCAGTGGGGCAAGGGGAGCCCAAGACAGAATCATGTATTATTACATTAGAGCTGTCACTTCGGGAGACCAGGGGTACACAAAGTAAGGGGGTATACCCAGAGATGGACCAATTTATTTAAGGAGTACAGGGAATGGTTGCTTACTTTTGTGAAATGGTATGCATGTATTCTTAAGTTAACATTGTTTTATGACATTCTGGGAAACCAAAATGTGTATAGTTGCAGAGAAAACCAACAGAAAGCATTAATCCTGGGAATTAATTGATATTAATGTCACTCACTTCCATGATGTTTTGTATAGTTAAGCACTTTGCATAATCAAGCATAAATTTACTCTGCTTGGGGGGAACAAATAAGACCACTAAATATTAACATTCTCATTTCTTCTTGCCTCCTTTGCCCTCTGCTCTCTGGCCACCTGTAGTTGATAAGAAGAATAAAGTCGAGTAGAAAATCTAGTACTAATGTTGTGCTACTCCACTGTGGCTAATATACAAATCCCAAATGTCAGATAGGGTAAGGCAGAATGGAATTTACGCAACTGGGTGTGAGTTCTTGCTCTGCTGTTGATGAGCTCTGTGACCTAGGTCACGTTCATGGAGCTTGTAAATGGTTACAATCACGTAGACTTTACATTTGTGTTGCTCTGAGCATTAGTAAATGAGATAACATTTACTAGAAAATGGTGTGCACACAATAAATAAGTAATGGATGGAAGCAGGAGATGTGCTTATCTGTCTATCTGCTCCTCCTCATTCCTTTAATTCCTTGACTCCACCTGGGAAAATTCAATTTGAGGTTTACACACTAGGCATGAAATGTTAATGAGGGATGGTGGGCAGCTGTGGCAGGCATTCCTAAACATTCCTCCTAAGTATTGCACTCAGCCCTGGAGGAACCAGGCTCCAAGGTAGGGGCCTCTAGCCAGGTCCCTGGTGCCATGCCAGGGCAGGGTGCCCCAAGATAATGTGGAGATCCCCAAATACCTACACCTCTGCCTCAAGCACTCCACAGAGTTAAACAGTCCCAGCATTTAAATTGGACGTCGGCTGTTTGTCACAATCTATGTTAATATCAGAGAGGTGCTTGAAAAATTGAGAGGCATTCCCATAATGCCATGCATTTGAACTACTTCCTAAGCATGTGTATATGGATCATCTCTTTTGGTCTTTGTAACAAACTCATGGGGTTCACTGGGCAGGTACAAGTCTCTTACCTTTGCAGGTGAAGAAACTGCAGTGAAAAGGTAATGCATTTTGCTCATGGTCACAAAATTAGCATGTGGTAGTGTCAAGGTGAAACCCAGAGGGTTCATCACTAGACTGACCTATTGTGTCAAGGACATACTCAGCTTAGACATCCATCGATGCCCATGAGCACACAACAGCACAACTAATTTTACTGCCTGGACATCATTTCCTATCATACACACCTTAGCTTACCCATCCCATCTCACTGCTGAGTGTATTTCTTAGTAACCATGAGATTCTTAAAGAAAACATAAGTTTAAAAAGACAGGTAATTATAATCTTTTCCATTCACACTTCAAATTAACACTTGGTACAAATGATGTACTCCCAACTCTGCAGCGGCTTTTGCTACTGGTCTCCTGAACCGTATAGAAAAAACGAAGACACCAAAGACTTAGCCTTCCACCTCTTTGGCACTTCCTCAAAGCCAATGTACTGGACCTCCCAATATATTCCAAGATAGGATTATATTAACATATTATTTCATCTAAGATTATAACTGTAATTATTAACAAGAAGACATGTTCATTAAGAAAAAATTTTAAATACGGAAAAATATGAAAATGAAATCATCCATAATTCCACCCTATGTGCATGTGTGTATATCTGTGTGTGTGTATATATATATGTTTATATATGTATGTATGTGTGTATTTGCATGGGTGTTTCTATGCTTTTCTTCTTCCTATGCTTATGAAGCTTGTGGTCCCAACCCTCTTCCACACACACTCACACTCTGTGGGCAGGAGGAACACAAATCCTCATGTGGCTTCCTTTCTACTTATAGAGTGCAGTGTGGGGACACCATGCCTAGGAATCTTATGAGGCCTTAGATGCAGAAAAGTGGCTGTTTGAACATTTCTTCCTGGTCTTTTTGTGGGCATCATGGGTTGAGGGCTTTATAATTGTGTCTCCTTCTTTAAAAGTGGAAAGGCGGCTGGGCACGGTGGCTCACGCCTGCAATCCCAGCACTTTGGGAGACGGAAGCGGGCAGACCACAAGGTCAGAAGTTCAAGACCAGCCTGGCCAACATGGCAAAACCCCATCTCTACTAAAAATACAAAAATTAGCTGGGCTTGGTGGCAGGTGCCTGTAATCCCAGCTACTCAGGAGGCTGAGGCAGGAGAATTGCTTGAACCTGGGAGGCGGAGGTTGCAGTGAGCCAAGATCATGCCATTGCACTCCAGCCTGAGCGACAAGAGCAAGACTCTGTCTCAAAAAAAAAAAAAAAAAAAAAAAAAATGGTGGAAAGGCTCTGGAGGACTGCCAGTTCCCCAGATAGACCACCATTTATCAGCAAAGGCCAGTTTTCACTGACCAAATATGGGAGAGTACTGCCTTGAACAAGTTTTAGCATGTCTTAGAAAAAGGAGGTCCAGGGTTTGGGGGTCTGGATTCCTGTGTTTCAGGCAGGTCTTTGTCATCTGATATCTTAGGGTTGGTGGACACTGAGAGGCTAGAGGCTTGGAGGCAGTCTTGCTAAGTAAATGGCTGTTTGATAAGCAAGAGGGTTTTTCCAGTTGAGCAATCTATTGTCTTAGGAGAGATGATGTCTACCCAGATGAGCATCCAATTGGCCTGGGCAGAATAAATGGGTTTTCATGAAATGCCTGAGGTTAACAATGAAGTTATTTACTAGTTTACAGCTTTATCTTCCTGGGCAAGAATTTTCTGGAACAAATGGTAAAGTCATATTGGGCCTTGGTTCCGAGTCCTGATTAGCAAACTTAAACCACCACCAAACTCAGTAGCAGCGTGGAGGAGTGATTGAGCCCCAACAAAACATTTGACAATGTCTGGGGACATTTTTTGTTATCTTCACTGGGAAAAGGTGCTTCTGACACCTAATTCACAAGTTAGGAGTGCTGTTCAACATCTTACATAGCACAGGACAGACCCCTACCCCTGCAACATGGAATTATCCAGGCTAAAATATCAAAATAGTCTTTTGATATTTTACTCTTAAGGTAAGAGACTCTGACCTATAAGAAAATGAAGATTCACTCTGAGGACATTTGAAGAGGGAAAGGAGAAACAGGGACCAGAGTGCAAGAAAGCAAAGTTAGAAAGATGAGGGGACCCCTGGGAAGGGGCCAACTTAAAAAGAAGTCTGGGACCGACCATATGACTGATTACGTCATATTATTAGTGATGTTTTATGGTCAACATTGTAGTAAAGCATTTGCCTACATCGTTAAATATTTTTTGAAAACATGGCTTTTAATGGTTTCATAATATCTTCATATATGCCTGTGCCATAACTTTTTAACTAAGTCCTTATTTTTTGCGGGCAGAGTGTTTCTGATTTTCTGATGTTGTCAGCCATAGAGCAATGAACACATATCAATACATCTTTGTGAACATCAGGTTGTTTCCTTAAACTCTTAGACAAAAAATTGTTACATGAAAGGACATACATGTTTTCGATCATTTGATATACGTTGCCAAATCAGTTTTCAGAAAGACTCTCCAATATAGATTTCCACAGAATTTATAGAGGGTTGTTGGGATTTTCTTTTCAATGTTTATGCTAAGGGTCCAGTCTCTACCATAAAAGATTTTTCTACCTGATTCTTCCCACTCTTTCTTCCAAAGAATGTATCAATTTAGAAATATTGTGCTACTATGGCTGCCTCAGCCTTCCAGATACCCATTCTCCCTTTTATGGAATTATTAGGAGTAGTTGAAAGTTGAGAAAGCAATTACCTCCCTAATGATGTCCTAGAAATGTGAACTTTTTAGTTTAACATCAAGTGATTCCATTTGAAAAGAGGGAAGAAGAATTGATAAGCACCTAACATACCACCTCACCTTTCAAAATGGAAGAAGTAAGATCTAAAGAGAAGATACTGTTAGCCTCACAGAACCAGGGGAAAGTTGAACCTAAAATCCAAATTCTTTATTCTTTATCCAGTGTTATTTCTGCTGAGTCCAGTTTCCAAAAATACAGATAAAAAAAGACTTTAACACATGATATTTTCATAGATAAAGAAAATTGGGCTCAGAAGAGTTAGGCAGCTTACTTCTGATGACAGAGCTGGTAAGTGGCAGAACTGGACTCCAACAGCTTCTATCCAACTTGACTAGTTGGTACGGGTATTTGGTTAGACTTCTGATGATCCAGAAAGCAAATAGTCCATAGTTAACTTATTCATAGGAAAGCCTCAGGTGAAAATATGATGCTCTCTTTCATATTAATGAATATTATAATATGGAGTTAAATCTAAATTAATTAACTAGCAGATTCCCTTTAGAATAAAAAAACTTATGGTGTACACCATGGTGCTATCATTCTAGCCAACAGTCTACAAACGTACTGTCCTACAGGGTGGTCACTAGACATGTGGAGTTATTGAACACTGAAAATGCAGCTAGTTCAAGTTGAGATGTGCTGTAAATATACACTACAAAATAAACTTCAAGGACTCAGTATGAAAAAATAAATGTAAAATAACTTGTTAATAGTGTTTACATGATTAGATAAAATAAATTATTAAAATTCATTTTCGCTGCTCCTTTTTCCTTTATTTACTGTGGCTACTAGAAATTTTTTTTTTATTTCTGTGTGGCTTATATTATGTTCCCATTGGACAGCACTGGTCTAAACTAATTCTTGCTAATTCTGTGATCAAGGCATCTCAACCATCACCCAGCAGACAGGGCCCTAAAGATGGAGAGTAACTTGATACCTGGTCATCAAAACTGTTGACAACACCCAGAATCTTAAACTGTTAGGTCTGGAAGGAACCTGCGGCAGAGATTTCTAATTGTTCTGCAATACCCATTATCCTCTTCTCTCGGAATAATGGAACCTCAGTTTTTAGCTGGCAACGTATATCAGCTAAGAATATAGACTCTACTTCTGTATTTCCTAATCTACCCTGCAGGTTGGGTGAGCCCATGTGACAAACTTCAGGCCAAGGGAATGTGAGTTGAAGTACTATGTGCAGCTTCCAGGTTATATATTTAATCGTTAGAGATTTTTCTTGGCTTTTTATGTTTTCCTGCTTTCAGGAAAAATATAAAGGATCCTGGACCCTGGAGGATTTCTTGGAGTAGAGACACCTATAGCCTACATTTAGGCCTCTACATGAGGAGGAAGGACGTTTCCATCTTCCTTTAATACAACTAATTTAGTCTTAATTAATGCAGATCCTAGAGGTCATTTTTATTTAACACTCCAATATTACAGGATAATTACACATCAGAGAAGACTACAATTACCTGAATTCACACAGCAGCTTAGCATGAGCTAGGTCTTCAACCTAAACCTTCTTATTATTTATCCTTCCGTACCATGCATTGCACTCAGCTAGCTTATCCAATTTACAGAGTCTATAAAAATACATTCCAGAAGATGTGATGAATAAATGAACTATTATCCTTTGGATCTTAGAGATAAGAATTTCAGTTTGCTCATACATTTGTTGTTTTGAACTGCATCCTTAAAACAATGATTTGTGTAAACTACCCATGATGCAATATTAGCTTGCTTAAGCGAGAGATGCACAGCCATAAAATAAACTTATTCATGACATCTTGCTGGAGGCACTAAAACAATAAAATGTAATCCTGATGTCACTTGCTGCCTCCCTGCCCTTTAAAATCCAGATAAGACTGACTCAAACAATCAACTCCATGCTTCATGGAAGACCAAAGCCCGCAAAATTCTGGGAAAGAAAAAGGGGTGATGGGGGAATGGGGGACTTGTATTCTGATGTCTCCAAACCTAGGTTTCTGATTCTGCAAATGCTGTTTTTTCCACGTCGCTGTAATCCAGACAAGAAACCCCACTCTTCTTCTATTTCTACACATCTATACACTCATCTTGCACAAAGAGCTAATCAGTGTAATGCATTTACCTGAAGATTTATTTAATAGCTAGAGAAAGGATTATTACATCACAACAACTTCAAATTGGACATTAGGCATCCCCCTTGTGAAATCCTCCTTTGGCCACTGTCTTAGTTTGGGCTGCCATAGCAAATTACCATAGACTGGATGGCATAAACAGCAAACATTCATTTTCTTACAGTTATGGAGGCTGGGAAGTCCAAAATCAAGGAACCAGCAAAGCTGGTGTCTGATGAGGACACTCTTCCTGGTTTGCAGCTACTTTCTGATTGTGTCTTCATGTGCAGAGAGAGACAGAGATCTTGTGTTTCCTCCCTATTTTATAAGGGCACTCATCCCATCATAAGGGCCCCAACATCATGACCTCATCTAACTTTCTTTACCCCACAAAGATCCCACCACCAAATACCATCACGTGGGGAATTAGTATTTCAACACGTGAATTTGAGGTGGACACAAACATTCAATCCATAACAACCACCTTATCATAAGGTAATTCCATAAGATGCTTTTCTCAGGGTCACCACTAGGCCATAGAGACACTTTCTTCAAATGCAGACCCAGAAAATATGAATTAGGGAGCAGGGCACTGGTTTAATTTCAACCCCAGCCAGCTGCCTCAGCCAGCCAGTTGAGCAAAGGCAACCTGCACAACCATGCATATTGTTGAAATGTTTACCCTGTGGAGTCCTCAGCCATAGACCATCTTTCTAGTCCCTCCTTCCCTCATCCCCTTATAAACCACTGATCTCTCCTATTCCGCATTGATACAGAGATGAGATATATCACTTAACTCCTCTTATATTCTCAGGCTGGACAGCTTAGCCATAGCTTTTCTTTTGCTTGAACTCCTGACAACCCCTTTGAGGTCTTACCTGCTACTCAAAGAGGCTTCACATATGATCTTTCCAAATAAGAAGGACTCCTTCTACTATAGGCTGGATGTTTGTGTCCCCTCCCCAAATTCATATGTTGAACCCAAATCTCTAGTGTGATAGTATTTGCATGTAGGGACTTTGGAAGGTGATTATTAGGTCATTAGGGTAGAACCCTCATGCAAGAGAGTGGTGTCCTTATAAAAGAGACCCCAGTGAACTCCCTTGCCACTTCCACCATGTGAGGATGCAGTGAGAAGACAGCAGTCCATGAATGAGGAAGCAGGCCCTCACCAGACACCAAATCTTCCAGCAGCTTGATCCTGGGCTTCTTAGCCTCCAAAACTGTGAGAAATCACTGTATGTTGTTTATGAGCTACCAGTTTTTATATTCTGTGATAACAGTCCAAGCAGACTTAGATACACTTCATAGATGAATTCTGGTATAAGCTGTTAAGATATTAAAAAGTTTTCTAACTTAGAAAGCAAAAATATATAGTACCTCCAGGCTCTGTCTTTCACAGAGGGAAATATGCAAAAATACCTCCTGAAAAGCTAAGTCTGGGTGGGACCTTTCCCAGAGGGTGGGTGAGATCACAAAGTCCAGACAAATGCCCTGTTATGTGGTTGTCTCTTCAGTCTATACCCAACAAAGGGCTTACCAGCCTCTGTTTGATGGACAGTCATTCTCTCTCAAGGCAATTTCTGTATCTTCTATCACTGGACCTAGTTCCATCACAGGATGGATACTTTCTATAGAATATATCCATAGCATAGGTCCAAATGTTTTAACATGGAATTCAAGACTCCTTACACTTTGGAGACCACCTAAATCTCCAGTCTTCTCTTCATCTTCTGCCCTTTGTAACTTCCTTTTCATGCCTCTCACTTTTGTATACGTTGCTCTTTCTGCCCTACCTAGAATTCTTTGTCACCTTTCTAAACCTAGAAAAGTTCTGTTATACCATAAAATGTACTGCAACTTCCCCAGGCAGAGTAGTTCATTTGCCCCTTTGTTTTCCTAGAGCTCCTCCTCTAAATCTTCATTATAGCCCACATTAGATCCTATTGGAATGCTTCCTTAAATCCTCTGTTGCAGAAGAACTGCATCACCTATTTATCCAGCTCTCAGAACACAACCTAAAATGCAGTGCCTAAGATATATTGGTTTGGATTATTATACAACAACTGTATCCCCTCTTCTCCAAGATAGTCCTGAAAACACACAAAAACAATGACCTTGCCCATCTTTAGTCATCTCTTCCCTGGCCAGCCCTTAGTACCTTCCACTGGTCTTTGTGTAGCATGGACTCCATCCTTGTCTTCTTTACCTGAATATGTTCCTATTTCCTAACTCACTCTGATAACTGGGATTCAATGTCATGTTCCAGAGAGAGCTCTGCAGGGCCCCAAGGACCATACCTGAAAGAGATACATGATTGTGCTTAAGTAATTGTTCAAGATTGCATTCCCCTACTGGAGCAGTAGACGGTAGCTCAGATCAGGACCAGCTAGATCACTAGACCTACCTCAACAGGTGTACCACATAGGGCCCTCGGGTACACCTGCCCTGCACCTGGCTTCCTCCTGAGTCCTCACAGCTCTGAGCTGTCCTGTGCACCCTACTTTCACAACTGCCAACTTTTTTCAACTGTTTCTCAGATTTTTTAAATTGACTATTTAAAATTATTGCACAAAGTAATGCACATTTATTATAGAACCTATAAAATACAAACAGAGCTTAAGAAGAAAATAAATATCATCTAAAACCTCACCCTTAGAGATAACACTATTAACATTTTGATATTCTTCCAGATTCATTTTCTGCATAGAAAGCTATTTACATTTTTAATCAAATTCTATCATCCCATACATGCCATTTTGTAAACCGTATTTTTGTGCAAAAATTATGCTGTCACAAACACCTGTCCGAGTCATTAAAAATATATCTTACATAGGAATTCTTAGCATAGTGTCCCATGGACTGACTTCAGGAAAATTGAAGGACCTTCTGAAATTGTAAGTTGACATTTGTGTGCATGTGCATAGCTTTTTCTGGGGACAAGCTCTATGGCTCTTGAAGCCCCAAAAGAGTCCATGTGGCTGGTTGCAGTGGCTCATGCCTGTAATCCCAAAACTTTGGAAGCACGAGGCAGGAAGATCACTTGAGGCCTGAAGTTTGAAACCGGCCTAGGAAGTATAGCCAGACCTCATCTCTATGACAAAAAAATATTTAATTAGCTGGGCGTGGTGGTGCACACCTGTAGTCCTAGCTACTAGGGAAACTGAGGTGGGAAGATCACTTGAGCCCAGGAATTCAAGGTTTCAGTGAGCTATGATTGCATTACTATATTTCCAGCATGAGTGACAGAGCAAGATCCTGTCTCTAAAAGCGGGGGAGGGATGTGTCTATGAACCAGAAATTATTAAGAACAAATGACCCATCATCATTTTTATTGACTATATAATATTTTATTTTGTAACTGTGCCATACTTTATTTTTGAATTTCCTATTAGACATTTAAGGTGTTTCCATTGCATCAAACTCACAAGAAATTCTGCTATGGCTATTCCCAGAAATACATGTGCTCAGACCCATTAAGATCCCTTTCAGATTAAGCCCCAGACGAGGATTTACTTGCCTAATAGACATTAATTTTTTTAAGGTACTTCTTTGGTTCTTAATTGGTTTTATTTGGAGATTCTATTCTTTAGTTTTCTAAGTGTAACTTTGTAACCAAGTATCCCAAGTAGTCCCAAAAGCCAATTTTTTCCTATCTTGCTTTCAGCCTTGAAATATACTTTAAAACTCTTTGTTTCTCCCTTTTCCACCAGGTATGTTCCTGAACAGTACTCACTTACCTAATTCTGTTCTTGCTTAGAAACTCCACAAGCCAATTGTGAAACAAACCGGGAGAAAGACCCAGCTGTAGAATCATCCTGCTTAAGGGGAGTTACAAACATTTGGCCCACCACTACCGGGCTAAAGTCAGGGTGACTCAAACCAGACCTCCAGATGGGCAATTACTGAAGACAGTCATTGGAACAACACGTGCAAACATGCACCTGCACCCTAGTGCACCACTCCCGCATGTTCCCCACACCTTTTCCTTCTTAAACCCCTTCACTCAGCCCAAAATGATGGAATGGTCTTTTAAAGGCATGAGCCTGGCCATCCCTCAACTGCTAGCATTTGATTAATAAAACTGCTTTCCTTTCACCACACCTCACTTCATGTCTTTGGTCTCTGAGCAGCAAGCAGCCAGACTTGAGCCACAACTCTGGACCATTTGGGGCTCTGCTCAGAAGCCCCTTCTAAACTCAGCAGCGTGTCATCCCGTCAGGTCTGCTTTCACCCAATCACCTTCCACTGAACACTCAAATTAAGAGATTTCATAGCACATTTCTTCTGGCTTCTTTCAGGTGTAAGCAGCCTCATTGAATGGAACTGAGACAGAGCATTGGACTTTGTCTCAAAACACTTGGGTTCAAGCTATGTCTCTGTCAGATATGATCTGTGTGATCTTGGGAAATTCATTCAACTCCTCCAGGTGACTGGGAAGATCATTCTTGCCCTAAGTATGAGTACCCTATATTACAGGCAAAGAAATTGACTCTGACTATATGATTTAACCAAATAATGACACTCTTTTCACCAGGGACCTCATGGGGACAGGTGAGGACTTAGAAACAGAAGTATTCCCTGGAATTTCCTTGTGAATGGTCTTGTCATTTCTCTACTTTCTACTGGAGGGATAATAGAAAGCTCCGATTTTCCCAAGAGGCATCTAATGGTGTGAAATGATTTGAGTGAGTCATACAACCACAAAATACTCAATTCTGGATTTATTGGCTGAGAAAAATTGAATTTTATTCAAATTTTCTCAAAAAAGCAAAAAAAATCAAACATTTTCAAACTGAAACTTTTAGGGAAAAATATCCATGTGGCTTTTTTTTCATCCCCTTCTCCACATTGAGTTATATCTACCAAAGTACTAACCAAAACCCATGGGGTGAGCTCTGATCCATATATACTTCATATGCTTAGAAATTTAACAGAAGAGACAGAAAAGAAATTCTGGGCAGAGCTTCACACGTAATGGAGAGGCTCTAGCCTCAGCCTGGTCTCCTATAAACAATCCCAAGATGTCCTAAGATGATAATGGGATTACCTGTTTCATGATTTCACTAAATAGGCTATAGGTCTGGCTGATGAAACATGAATCCAAATGAACAATGAGTCAAAGTAGCATCTTATTTTTCTTTTTAGGGCTGGTATGGTGCTTCTATAATCATCAGGGAATCAGATTCCTTCTGCCTTGTTGTTCTGTCATCTTTAACACAAAGTTTCTATCTGGTGGCCGAGGATGGCTGCTCTGGCTCCCACCATCAAGCATGCATTCCAGTTAGCAGAGAATGAAAATGGGGAGGGCATGACTCTTCCTATAAAGTGCTCAACCTGGAAGTAGTGTATATCTTTCATTTTCCATTCCATTAGCTATACTGAATTTTATGGCTACATATACCTGCAAGGAGACTGAGTAATATGGTTTTATTTGGGTAACCATATGACTACCTAAAATTCCTACCTACAATTAATTTTATCTAGTAACATATGAAATTAAGCTTTACAAGTATTAAATTTATTGGTATCCTCACTGAGTCCTTATTCCAGATAGTCACGTGTTACTTAGAACAACAAATCTTTAATGTAGATATGAATCACCTGGAGTCCTTGTTAAAATGCAAAATTATTATTCAGTAGTACTGGGATGGGGCCTGGGATTCTACATTCTAACAAGGTCCTAGGAAATGCCACTGCTGCTGATGCTCACACCCCCTTGAATAGCAAGGGGTCTTAGAAAATGTGAGGTACCTCAAGCAAGGTGAGAACTCCACAGAGCAGAGGGGGATACAGCCAATGCCACCACCACCTCATTCACTTTCAGTGTACTAAAGCATGAAAGCATTTATTATGTCTAATTAAGGTGATTTATAGAGGTTAATATTTAGTTTTATCTAAACCAACTTTCACAAAGCAAGTAGCTTAAAATATTCCTGTAAAAAACAGTGGATTGAAGTGTTACCAATACTTGAAATACAAGTAACATGAGGACAGTGTCAGAATTGACATTTTTCCATTCCAAGTACCAATTCTTTATTAGCCACATTATAAGATAGAAACTGGGGCCTAATCAAACTGGAGAAGTCAGCCAAAAAATTGAAATTGACAAGACGGTTATTTGTAACAATACTTCCTCCATCTTTAGCAAGGAACAAAAGTCAAAGCATATTTGGGTCCTTATGATATTTGCTAATTAAAGTATTTCATATAAATGATTCATGTAAAATGATCCCATATAATGGGATACATGCAAGAAACTTTTATATTTATTCTAGATGCTTCCAAGGTTTCTTCTTTCACTTTCAGCAATTTTAATACGCTATGCCACCATATAGTTTTCTTTATCTTTATTTTGCTGGAGTTCATAACAATTTTTGAATCTGTGGATTCATCTCTCTGATTGATTTTTGAAAATTCTCAGCCAAGATCTCCTTAACTGTTGCTTCTGACCCACTCTTTCTTATTTCCCCTTTGAAGATTCCAACTGCATATATATCAGAGCTTTTCACTGTGTCCGCATGTCTCTTACGTTCCCTTTTAGTATTTTCCATCCTTTTTGCCCTCCATACTTCAGCCCAGGTATTTTCTACTAAACTCTTATCCAGGTCACTAATCCTCTCTTCTGCTCTGTCCAATCTTCTGTTGGATATTTTGGTTCTAAACTTTCTGTTTTTTAATGCACATTCTAATTCTCAAGTGAAAACCTTTGTTTTGCATTTTATTTTCTTAAAGATATTAATCACAATTATTTCACAACCTGTATCACAAATCAACAGAGTCATTAGTGAGTCTGTTTCTATCGGTTTTTTTTCCTTATAGTCTTGTTTCTTGAGATATTTGGCAATTTTTGTTGTTGTTGTTGAGCATCATTGGCTACAAAGAAAAGTATAGAGTCTGAATGATGTGATCCTCCTCCAGAGAGGGTTTACTCTATTGCAAGCAGCCTAAATGGACTCAATCACATTCACTCATGCAGGGACTGAGCTCACAAAGTTGCTGCTCAAGATTAGGTTCCCCACCAGAAAAAAAGACTCTAAGAAAGAGGTTAACACAAAGAAGTTTACTAGGAAGTGATCTTAGGATAAGCACCAATGGAAAGTAAGGACTCAGGATTGAGCAGAAAGATAGGTTGGGCTCTCATGCACTCTCAACCAAGGCCTCAAGCTCTCTAAAACTGGAATGAACCTTGAAAGTTGTCCAGCATTGCAGCAAGGGGGCCATGACTTTAGATTCCCACCTTAACCAGTCATTGGATGCAATCTACTCCTGGGAAGGCAGTGTGATCTGGGGTAGGGCAGTTCTTTCCTGCTGAGGGCAATCTCTGGAGATGGCTGACTGGTGAGTTCTGTCATTCAGCAGGATTCTTGGCTTCTGAGTAAATAAGTCCTTCCGTTCTGAAAGGAGAGCTGGGCAGCATATCACAGCACCCACCAGAGTCCACTGCTTTTGCCTCTTGGATCCACATCTTCATATTAGTTTGGGAAGCATTTCTTCAGGATCTAGAAGGTTGTGGGAAAACCATACCCTACCACAATACAGTTTGTAGTGGGGCTTTACATGATATTCATGCCCAGTTTTCTATGCATTCTAGGTCTCCCTCATCCTCAGCTAGAATAGCGGCTAGTCTTGGTAGATAATCTGATGACATGACCTAGATTCTCATTCCTAAAGTCTGAGGCCATGGTCACCAGGCCCTGCTTAGATAGTGACTTCTACACTTGTCCCTTTCCTGTCAAGATAAGGCAAAGGAACACTAAGAGGATGCCAAAGTGGATTATCTGGATAGCAAACATTCCTTCTTACCTCCATTGAATAACAGCAGCCATACCTCTACCTTATGATCAGGATTAGTTACCACTATCAGGATGGTGACTCCTCATCTTGCCTGATGGTGCCTTGGTACAAGGAGTTCAACATGCCCTGGAAACGGTTGTAATATATAATTCAATGAGTCTTCCCCTATGTTCATTTGAAAGCATTCCCCTCTGGAAACCAAGACCTCTAAACAGTCACAATTCAGATTCACCAGAATGGGAAGCAAAATGCTCCAAGTGAAGATACTCCCAATTCCACTCCCTTAATTACCAATCCATGTATTCTACCTATTGAGGACACAGTGACATATAAAAGTAATTGATTTAGGCCACACACTGCATCTTGGAAGATGATAGTGCCTAAGCTATTTCTTCAACAAGCCATTCTGTGACTCTATTATGTTGGCAGTTTCTGTATGGGGTAGAATGTGATATGACAAGTAAATTTACTATGCCTTCCCTGCTATAAAGTGGGTCCCTTGGTCTGATACAATGTTATATGGGATCCTGTGGCAATGGACCAAACAAGCTGTAAGTACCCAGATGATGATACCAGCTGAGGTCCTACAGGCAAGAAAAACAAGGCTGCAACTGAAATATGTGCCATTCCTGTCTAAATGAATCACTGGTCCTTTCAAGGTGGAAGAAATCCAATGTAGTCAGCCAGGCGCAGTGGCTCACGCCTGTAATCCCAGCACTTTGGGAGGCTGAGGCAGGCGGATCACGAGGCTAAGAGATCGAGACCATCGTGGCTACAGTGAAATCCCGTTTCTACTAAAAATACAAAAAATTAGCCAGGCGTGGTGGTGGGCGCCTGTAGTCCCAGCTACTTAGGAGACTGAGCCAGGAGAATGGCGTGAACCCAGGAAGCGGAGCTTGCAGTGAGCCAAGATTGCACCACTGCACTCCAGCCTGGGCAACAGAGCAAGACTCCATCTCTGAAAAAAAAAAAAGAAAAGAAAAGAAAAAAAAAGAAATCCAATGTAGTCAATTGCCATCCATTGGAGAATTAGTGTCATCGAGGGATGGTGCCATGTCTCAGCATTGTTCTCTTTTGCTAGCAGGTTGAACATTGAGCAATGGCTGTAGCTCGATTTATCTTGGTAAGCAAAAGCTCGTGCAGCTGGACTTGTGTATAACTTCCTTCCCTGCCACCATGGTTATTTCTATCATAAACCCATTGTGCCAGCATTGAAATGGCTAGTGACAGGCTACTGACACCAACCTCCTGAGTCTTCTACTTGGTTTTACATGTAATACAAAAATCTTCTTATTTCCTGCCATCCCCATAGTTTCAGCCTCATAATTCCACTCCATGTTTATCTTCCAACGTTTCTCCTTCCTGGACCCTAGCCAACTATCCAAGCCATTCCTACTGCCCACGAGTCTATAAGTATTTGAAACTTGAGTCACTTCTGTTTCCATTAAAAAGTAGATGACAGGTTTTCAAAACTCTTCACAGTGAGAGGCTTTTCCCCCACTGCTGTTTTCTAAGGCCATTCCTGGGTGAGGGTATAATGCAGTTGTTGTCTGTCTTAGCTTGCTTCTGTGTACCAAGCCAACCCATCAGAAAAGTAAGACGAGATTTCTGCTTCTTTCCTGAGCTTATCATAAGAGACTTCCTCATCACCATCCACCTGCCCTTCTGCATCCATAGGTATAAACTAAGGGAGAGATGCTACTGCAATGAAGGTAGATGTATGGGGATCTGAGTCACATGTTTGTGTAGCTTATGTGTAGGTAGACTCAGGCCTTAGTACTTATTATCCCAGACTTACTATTTCTGCCTTACAATTGATTGCTACTGGGTCCACACAACCTTATAACTTGATGAGTCTGACAGAAATCAGGACCTCATTTCATGATGACAGTGCTGGCCACAAGGTCACTTGACCCACAGTAAAGTATACTATCTCTACATGGGCTTCCAAGTAGAAAAACAGGAACTGTCTTTCTAGGAGTGTAATTCTCCATTGCAAATGGCATAGTTGTGCTACACCATGATTCTCCTATGAAGTTTGCCGAATAACTCCACTCAGAGTCTTTTCCTGCCATGTCTCTAATACTATAAAGCTTGCTGGGGTTTATGGTCCAAGCATCAGGGTCACTTGCACCAAAATCTAGACCTGCTATAGAGCACTTTCTAGCTGCAAGCTCCCCTCAAACCTAGAAACCTTTTTTAGCAGTCAGCAGTAATATTCCCAGTGTGGAATATATTGCCTCCAAAACCCAAAGAGGGCAGATATGTTTTCTTCTTTGTGGTGGTAAGTATGAGATGCAATCATTCTAACTATATTTTGGAGGGAATGTCTGAGCACACTCAAGAAATTAGACCTGTAAGAATTTTTTTGATGTAGTGGGACTGTGAATCCTCATGGGATTTATGTCCTACTCCCTGCAGTGCATGTCTTATCGCCCCTCTAGTGCACTTAACAGTTCTTGCTTATATTGCCCAATTATCATGACATCATAAATACACCAGTGCAATATTTTTTCTAATGTCCAGATGGTTCAGATTTCCTCAGACTTACATTATGACAGAGGTCAAAAGAGTTAATACAGCCCTGGGGCAAGACTAAACATATACTGTTTTATGTTCCAAGTGAATACAAACTGCATTTCATTCCTCTTCTAACAGGAATGGAAAAGAACGCGTTTGTCACACCAGTGGCTACATGCCATATATCGGACTTTGTTAATTTATTCTATTAAACATGCAACATCTTGTTTAACAGCTGAAATAAAGTTTCCTACTATGCTGAGTTTGTAGTACTGTGTGTCATTCTCCAGAAACCACCTGGATTTTGTAAGGAACCACCTGATAAATTAATGTAGATATGATGGAGACCACCAAACCTGTGTCCTTTAGGTCTCTAAGGGTGACATTGATCTCTGTCACTCCTCACAACATGTAATATCGTTTCGATTATTCAATTGAAACTAGAACGCATTTTGAATGAAATGATAATGAAACACAACATATCAAAATTTAAGAGAAGCAGCAATCACAGTGCTTAAAGGTAGAAGCTTAGATTAATTTTTAATTTTTTTCTTTTCTAATGTTAACATTTATAGATAAAATTCTAAGTTACAAATCAAAATATTTTCTAGTTTCCTTTGTATCATCTTTTGGGACCCATGGATTGTTTAGAAGTGTGCCGTTTAATTTCCAATTATTTGGGTATTATCATTTTGTTATTGATTTCTAATTTAAATCTACCACTGACACATAATATACTCTTACACTGCCTGATTTTAGTTCTTTTAAATTTATTGAGAATTATTTCATGGTCCAACCTACAGCTTACCTTAGAAAATGTTTCATGAGCTCTTCAAAGAATGTGAATTCCACAGTTGTTGGGTGGAGAGTTCTATTATTAATGTCAATTAGATTAATTTGGTTGATATTGTTCAATTCTATATTTGGTGATTTTCTGTCTTTTTTTGTCAATTACTTGAAAAGGAATGTTGGAGACTACAAAAATAATTGTGAATTTGTCTAATTCTTCTTCGAGTTGTGTTCATTTTTGTTTCATGTATTTTAAAGCTCTGTTAATTGGGTACAAATTAGGTGGTTACGTTTTCTTGATGTTCACATCATTATAAAATATCCCTCTTTAGTCCGATAATATTCCTTCCTTTGAATTCTACATTATCTGATATTAATATATCCAGTCCACCTTTCTTATGATTGGTATGTGCATATTGTATCTTTTTCAATACTTTTCATTTTAACTTATCTGTATATTTATAAATAGTTTCCTTATAGGCAGCATATAGTTGGTCTTGCGTTTTATCCAGTTTGAAATCTCTGCTAAAAGGCAGAGATGGGAGTGTTTAGACTATTTATATTCAATATAATTATTGACATAATTGGGTTTAAACTTATCTTTTTGTTATATGTTTGGAATTTGTACCATATGCTCTTTCTTCCCCTTTTTCTTCTTTCCTACCTTTTTTTAGGTTAATTGTGTATTTTCTATCTTTCTATTTTAAATCCACTATTGACTTATAAACTACACTTTTTTGTTTATTTCTTTGTTTACTGGGGTTCATAACATGCAACTTAATTTCATCCAATCTACTTTTAATTAACATTATATCACTTCACATATGAATTTAAAACCTTGCAACAGTATTCACTCCCTAATAAACCTTGAGCTATTTTATTATACAACTTATTCTTTCATAGGCTAAAATTCTCAATATATTGGCATGATTTTTTGCTTTAAACAATCAATTATTTTTAAGAAGTATATAAATCTAACAAATAAAAAATTATTTTATATTTACCATGTCTGAAGTTTTTTATTTTTGTGTGTAGATCCAAGTTTTCATCACTTTTTTTCCTTCCATTTAAGGACTGACATTTTTAAAAAACATTTCTTGTTATGCAGGTCTCCTAGCCACAAATTTTCTGGGTTTTTTTTTCCCCCCTAGAAAAAAAATTTATTTTGCCTTTAATTTTGAATAATGTTTTGGTCAGATATACAATTTTAGGTTTATAATTTCTTTCTTTTAGTACTTTAAAGATGTTTCTCCATTCTTCTGAAATACGTAGTTTCTAAGGGGAAATTAAATTTGTATATTTGTTTCTTTATACATATTTTTTCTATTTTTAAGATTTTTCTCTTCATCACTTGTTTTCAGGAATTTAATTAATATGGGTTTTTTGTGTGGCTTTCTTTGTGTTATTTTGGCTTGAGGTTTATTGAGTATCTTGGATCCGTGAATTTACATTTTTTATGAAATTCATAAAATTCCTAGCCATTGTCCTTCAAATATTAATGTTTATATAAGTAGTTAACATTTGATAAATGTATATTTTAAATCAGCAGCAAAAATATGCATATACATGCTATAAATTAAATGGTTTGGAATAATGAGCTATCCCTTTTTTCAAGAAAAAATAGATTTCATCCTCACTCCATTCACAAAAATAAATTGGTTTTATATTAACAACCTCACGTAAACAAATGGAAATATAAAAGTTTTCAGTGAAAATAAAAAGATTAGTTTAGACACTTAGTATAAAATATTCAAGTTATTGATCAAGCAAACCCTGTATTTATACAAAAATTAACTAACGGCCAACTAGGTAGGCACTCCCTGATCATCACCCAAAATCAAATCTACCGTATGTGATTGTGAAGTTTATGGTAGGCATGCTCAAAATATTTTTATTAGCTGTTCTTGAAAGAAAAATTATGAAAGTTGTGTACGCTTTTTTTTTTTTTTTTTGTCTTTTTTGTTTTTGAGACTGTATCATTCTGTCACCCTGGCTGGCATGCAGCAGTGCAATAACAGCTCACTGCAGCCTCAACCTCTTGGGCTCAAGTGATCCTCCTGCTTCAGCCTCCCAAGTAGCGGGGTCTACAGGCATACACAACCATGTCAGCTAATTTTTAAATCTTTTGTAGAGACAGGATTTCACTATGTTGCCCAAGTTGGCCTCAAACTCCTGGCCTTAAACAATCATCCCACCTCTGTCTCCCAATGCCGGAATTACAGAAGTGAGCCACTGTGCCCAGCCCTCTTTTGAAAATGTTCCCATGTATTAAGTTCAGCTACAACAATTTGTAAACCAAAAATAGAGGTGTTTTAAACAAAATAGAAACATATCTGTCTCTCGTGCTTATGTTTACATACACAGTTAAAAGCCTGCACAGAGGCTTGACTATTGTCAGATAGCCTAGACACCATGCTTCTCATTGCACTGCTATTCTCAACATGTAACTCCATTTTGTGATTCAAGTTCCAAATATCTTACCCATTTATCCATTTTATCTTAGCTAGAAGGGGAAATTGGAAGGAGAAAATTATGTCCTCTCACTCTAAGATTATTTCCTGGGGGGAAAAAAAAAAGTCAACATTAATTCTATTTACATCCCATTGGTCAGAATTCAATAGCATGAGCACATCTAGCTGCAAGGAAGTCTGGGAAATGAAGTCTGTTCTGCACGACTGTAACCAGGTAATTCTAGGTGGTACATTATTGAGGAAGAAGTGAAGAACAAATACGGGGGGACAGGCAGGCTTTCTGCATTATTTGTTCTTTCTTTCAACAAAACTCTTTGGGTCCCTACCTACAAGACACTAGTGATGGCCCCTAAGATGTAGGATGAACAAGCATACAGCCCACCCCTACCTGAATTTTACAGTCTAGTGCATAAAATGCATAAAAGTTGAGTAATTAAGAACACATATCTTCTGTGCCATTTCTGCAGCCTATTTTCAACCAGTTCTTTGTGGACATTCTGTTTAATCCCTGTAAATGAGTAACGCTATCATTAAGCCTCTACCTAGAACTTCACGTTACATTAGGCACTCAGTATTATCCTTGAGTCTTAAAACAAAAGAAAACTTCAGAGATCATTTAATTGTTTGTGGTTAAGAAAACTGAGGTCCAGGGACAAAGGGACTTACCCAAGGTCCCTCCTTTAATCTCTTTGTTGTCAACGACGCAGATCTCTGTCTGCAATCACCACAGAGTGTCAGGACCTTAAATTTCAAGAAATAAAAGCTGAGCTTTCCTCAGGATTTCCCAACCGTGTATGAGTAATAGGGAAAAACCCCTGGGAACAGCCATCAACCCATCTGCTGTTTCAACAATGCAGCTTGCTAAACATTCTATTATAACTTCTCATTATGCAATAGGAACAGAGCCCACCCAGACTGCTGAAATACCTCTTGAGCCAACCTCTGTGTCTAGAAAGAAATCAGTTAGTTGAGCATGCTAGATTTAATTTCCTACTCTAACACTTATTAGCTGTGTGTCCTTGAACACATTGCTTAACTCAGTCGAGTTTCAAATTTCTTATCTCTAGCTTGGGGATTGTGGATGAAAACAGTCAAACTCTGTAAAACTTGAAGAGATTTATTCAGAGCCAAATATGAGTGACCATAGCCTCTGACACAGCCCTCAGGAGGTCCTGAGAATATGTGCCCAAGGTGGGTGGGGTGCAGCTTGGTTTTATACCAAGCATGGTATAAAACCTCAGGGAAGTATGAGACATCAATCAAATACATTTAAGAAATACATTGGTTTGGTTCAGAAAGGCAGAACAAATCAAAGGGCAGGGGATGGGGGGCTTCCAGGCTACAGGTAAATTTAAACATTTTCTGATTGACAATTGGATGAACTTGTCTAAAGACCTGGGATCAATAGAAA
The DNA here is from genome assembly GCF_049350105.2 of Macaca mulatta. Taxonomy (NCBI): domain Eukaryota; kingdom Metazoa; phylum Chordata; class Mammalia; order Primates; family Cercopithecidae; genus Macaca; species Macaca mulatta. The sequence continues at coordinate 43,327,131 of NC_133420.1, forward strand.
GGAAATGTTCAGGTTAAGATAAAAGATTGTGGAGACCAAGGTTCTTTTGAAGTCATATAGTAGCTGCCCTTAGAGACAATAGATGACAAATGCTTTTTATTCAGACCTTTAAAAGGTGCTAGACTCTTACTTAATTGCTTCAGGATTGGGAGGCCTGGAAGAAAAATATCTAGGTATGTTAACAGAGATTCTTTACAGATGCACATTTTCCCCTACAAAGGACAGCTTTGCAGGACCATTTCAAAAAACGGCAAACAAAGTAAAATATGTTTACTTCCTTCTTTGTCACATAATGTTATGCCAGAGTCATATTGGAAAGTAAGTCACGATATATAGGATTAAATGAAAAACATCTGATGAGAATTTATGGTTTGTAGGGCATGACTCCACAGACTCCCTAGATAGGAATTTGGGCAAGATAAAAAAACCAGAGCCTAGTCCTTAGGATGATTACCCCTATGCTATAGTACGAAAAGGATCAAGTAAAATATCATAAATAATAAGTTTAGTACAATAGCTTACCTGTAAATGTTATTTTCATTCACTTATATTCATGCATCATTGCTTCCAAGTAAACTACCTTCTCAAAAACTATTTTGATTTATTCAACTACTTGTAATCCTTCAATGGCTCCCAATCACTTACAGGAGAAACTCCAAACCCACTGGCATAATTTTCAATTTCTTCTCTATTTTTTTACAAAAAAAAAAAAAGTGGGCCGGGCGCAGTGGCTCACGCCTGTAATCCCAGCACTTTGGGAGGCTGAGGCAGGTGGATCATGAGGTCAAGAGATCGAAAGTATCCTGGCCAACATGGTGAAACCTCATCTCTACTAAAACCACAAAAATTAACTGGGCATGGTGGTGCACACCTGTAATCCCAGCTACTTGGGAGACTGAGGCAGGAGAATCGCTCGAACCTGGGAGACGGAGGTTGCAGTGAGCCGAGATCGTGCCACTGCACTCCAGCCTGGTGACAGAGGGAGACTCCATCTCAAAAAAAAAAAAAGAAAAAAAGAGATTTGGCAAGTCAAAGATGGAGCTAAAACATAAGTCAATTGACACCTGTTCTACTAATCCCTTAAAAATAACTATAGTAAAATGTAGAAAATTCTACAAGAGAGATTAATACAGAACACTGGGGTAAAAAGGGGAGTGTTGTTTGTCATAAGGTTGTTTATATTTTCTTAGCCATTCAGTTTCAGAGACTGAAATACATCCTGAAAGATTTACTGTAGTTATTTCTAGGTGCAGAGTTGTAAGTGATTTTTAATAATTTTGTTGTCATTTTGAGTATTTTCCAATTTTTCTCTTCCTTTCTTTCTTTTTTTTTTTTTTAATTTTTCTAGAGACAGGGTCTTGCTATGTTGCCCAGACTGGTCTCAAACTCCTGGCTTCAAGCAGTCCTCCCACCTTGGCCTCCTAAAGTGCTGCGGTTACAGGCATGAACCATCATATTTAGCCCCAATTTTTCAACAGTAAAACACTTATTTTTTGTCTAATAAAATAAAATATAATAATAGTAATAACATGTGCTTATAACTGAAGATTATCCCCAGCAGAAGAAATAATTAAGGGTGGAGTTTGTGAATGAAGTCAGACACTAGGAGATTTAATGACAAGATGACCCCAGTTGTCCATGGGGCCATAAGTGAGCATATATGACACACAGACTCACCACCAGGTTATGCCGTCTCAAGTCTCAAGGTCATTTTTCTTTTTCTGAGATTCGGTGGCTACCTCTTGAGGCAGGACCTGCAATTGAAAGGCAGTCTTCAGCTCTGATATAAGCAGTCATGCTCCAGCCAAATATGTCTCATTTAAACTGCAGTAGACCAATAATTGTTTGTTTTGTTTTGTTTTTGTTTGTTTACTTGTTTTCTTAAGAGCTTTATGGAAACATAACTCACATACCATACAATTCACCCATTTATTCTTACATTTCATATAAATGGATTCATACAATATGTGGTCCTTTGTGACTGGCTTCTTTCACTTAGCGTAGTATAATGTTTTTAACATTTGTTAAACATTAACATTAACATAATGTTTGGCCATTATAGAAAATGCTGCTAGGGACATTTATGTACAATTGTTTTTGTTGGACATATGTTTTCATTTCATTAAGAATGCACCTAGTTATGTATCTCCCCTCTTTTTCCTTTCCAATGGGAAGAGTTACTTTGGTTTTGTGGTCTCTGTATATTAGGTGTGTGAAGAGGGGAGCACAGAAAACCCTTCCTTTTAGTTTACAAATTACCAGAGTGAGAGAAGGCACATCCAGATCTAGTAAAGAGGCCACCTAGCATCCCCTAGTTTACTCTGGACTTTTAGCTGATTCCACAGACTGTATGAACTATTGTGTTTTCTCTCTGTCTTGGGGTGGCATGATTGTCTTTTGCATGTAAGAAGGTCAGTGAACTAAATATTTGCTGACCAGAATAGCAGATTTTGGTCACCATTAATGTTTTCCACTAACGATTTCCAATTCTCCTAGCAGAAATATTGCACTTCCTCATCTTCTTGAAACTGAGTGTGACTATGTGACTTACTTTGACTAGAAATGTGAGTGAAAGTGACCCTTTTCACTTCTGAGACAGTATACTAGTTGTACTTCTTTTTTCTTCTGCTGCTACATACATAAGACTTCCATGAGGAAAACTTTAAAATAATAATAGATACAGAAGAACTGAAAAATGGAAATATTCTAAAGCCTTATATAGAGGAACAAAGGTCCATGAATATTTAAGTCAACTTAAAAAAAGAGGAGTAAAGAAAGGGGATTCCCCTACTAGATATGCCATGCTATCAAGCCATAGTAATTAAAAGAAAATAGAATTGGCGTCAGAACAGATAGACAAATCGAACAGAATAGAGTTTAGAAATAGACTCCAATTTAGAGTCTATAGATTAATTCTTCAAATGTACACGAAGTCTATTTAGAGTCTTCATCTAAATACAGACCAGACTCTAAATAGACTTCGTGTACATTTGAAGACTTAATCTATAACAAAGGTGACACCATAAATCAAAGGGAAAGACTAGTTTCTAGCAGATGATGTTGGGAAATAGCTCACTGTGCTGACTCTGGGCCTGTTTGACCCCAAATACAGTTCTTGCCCTCCTCTGCTTTATATCACAGGCTGCGGGCTACATTCCCAGTCTCTCCTGTCACCTGACCTTCATCCAGTGAGGCCAATGGAGAGGCAATGAAACAGATTGCAAAGAAAGAGGAAGAAATAATCCAGGCTATTCTCTCCTACTCTTCATGCATTTGAGGACATTTACGGCAGCAGCGGCATCTCTTTTTTCATTCCCATTCCCTCCAAAAACTCCTGCATGGATTCCAATTCCACCAAGTAGTACCGAGTTCCAATAACATTGCCACCTCCTGTTCTTTATTATTAAGCCTAAGAGTGATAGCAGCTTCTTGCTGCTGCTAAGGTCTGGGTTGCCTCAGCATCTCCTGGTTAACTCACCAGATCTACCATCATTCATGTAATGAAGTACCTGCATTAAATTTCTTTTGTTTTAAACACTAAAAATGGCACGCATTTTTCTGGATAGATCTGCCTGATATACTTACTATGTGGAGACAAATACATGTGAATCCCCACCTAACATCACATGCAAAAGGTGGACTCTAAAAGAATTCAAAATCTAAATATGAACTATAGTTGGTAGGAGAAAATATGGAAAAATGTCTCTGTAACCTAGGGATGGAAAAGCTAAAATTCCAAAAGCACAAACCATAAAAAAATTGACAAACTTGATTATATTGTAACAAGGATTTTTGCTTAATGAAGAAGATAATTAAAGTTGAAGAAGACAAAGTTAACAAATAGATGAGTGATTGAAAAAATACATCTTTAAGGTCTAAAGTCAACAAGAGCTTAATATCTAAAATATATGAGAAACTCTTGCAAATCAGGAAGAAACAGATAGCTGCCCCAATATTAATAGAAATATGGTATAACAGGATATAAACAGTGAATTTACAGATGAGAAAGCCTCAAAAGCTAACAAGTTTATGAAGAGGTGTTCAAAATCATTAGCAATTAGAGAAGTGCAAATGATATTTTGGACCCAGAGAAAATGACATTTGCACTAGCCAAAAATCTAAAACTGTGTGAAAAAACTAGATTAGCAGCAATGTGGAATATCGTGGCCACCATTTCCATGATGGACTACCCGGAAGGCAGCCATCCTAGAGGACAAACCGTCAATATTTAGTCTCATTCCATATGCACATAGCAGCAATCTTTCTCCAGGGTATATAACACAAGCAATTCTCACGTAGGTTTATCAGAGGACATTCCTGGGGATGTCAATTGCTGTATTTCTTTTTTTGGAGTGAGTGGTGGGGGAGTCAGGGGAGGGATGGAAAATAACTTTGATAACCATGCCTAGAAGAATGAGTAGGTAAAAATCAGTAAAGCTGCATCATAAAATACCATAAAATACCAGGCATGAGTTCAAAGAAATGGCTTAGATTACTTTCATAGCAACATACATGGACCTTTAAAAAAAATTTCCCTTGGCCGGGCATGGTGGCTCATGCCTGTAATCCCAGCACTTTGGGAGGTCAAGGCAAGCGGATCACCTGAGGTCAGGAGTTCGAGACCAGCCTGGCCAACATGATGAAACCCTATCTCTTTGTATTTAACCAAAAATCAAAAAAAAAAAAATTAGCTGAAAAATTAGCTGGGCCTGGTGACGGGCACCTGTAATCCCAGCTACTGGGGAGGCCGAGGTGGGAGAATCACTTGAATCCGGGAGGCGGATGTTGCAGTGAATGCATCATTGCACTCCAGCCTGGGCAAAAAAAAAAAAGCCGTTGATGAAAAAAAATAAAAAATGAGACATAATACATGCAAAGAAAGAGAGTGACATAAGCAAAGCAGCATCTTTCAGGCCTCCCTCCCTCCCTCCCATGCTCCCTACACATCTATACTTTCCACGCCAACAATACTGAACTGTTTGTGGTTCCGCAAACTCAGCGTGTTTTTTCTCTACCATCTGCGTCTGTATGTGCTGTACCTTCCTCCAGCCTTCCCATCTAGTTCAATGAGGGATGGGCACACTGAATCTTTCTTACTGGGGAATCATCTGAGCTCACAGCTTATTTGGAACAGAGTAGTTGCTCAGTAAATATTGCTGACTTTAAACTCGGTTTGGACATACTCTGCAGGCCTCTCTTGCACCACAAACCCCTTCCATTCTCCCTCAATCTTTTTGTGAAAATAGCTACAGATTGTTAGAAGATTATACCTTCTAAAATCTCAGCATTATGCTACTAATCTGGAAGGCACACACTTGGAGGTCAACATTCTGGGAGCTCAAGAAGGGGAAGAAGACTAAAATGTAAAGTTTCCGTATGTTGACTTTCATTTAATCGCCCAACCATTTTCTATAAAGTACCCCTTCTTCCAACTCTGCCTGGTGTCCACCAGTCCAGAGCTCTTTTGATTCACTGCCTTCTGAGGGTAAACCTCCAGCTACATGCCAGGGCAAAGAAGAAGACGTCACCTGATGTAGTGGGTAGGGTGGACCTAGAAGTTCTCTTGCTTTTTATACAGATTCTCAATCACTCCTCTTTTTAGGCCCTATTTTACTTCATTCAGAAGTTCCAGAATCCAGAACCTGTCTGGGGTTCTGGCGTGCAAATCCCCTTGCTCTCCAGCTTCTGCTGCTTACAGCTCAGAATTCTCAGGTCTATGGAAGCCAATTGGAACAGTTGCCTATCTGCTTTCTTATTTTCAATATTCTTATCATCCCTTCTACCCTTCTTTTTGTCCTTGAGGGTTTATGCTTCACATTATGCCAAAACTTTAGTTGCTAGCATTGTGTTGTTATTTAAGAGGGAGCAAGGATAAATTAATTTGTTCAATATATCATCTTTAAAAAAAAAAAAAAAAAAAAAAACCTGCCTATTTTCAGACATTTTAAAATTGTTAAAAATGTCTTCCTTTGAGGGAGGCAAAATTGGCAGGTTGAAAAGATCTACTTCCTATTCTTGTTTTGACACACAGACTTCTGATATTGTAGAACACCTTGCTGTCCCTCTCACACTTTCATTCCTTTCTTCTCCAGGCTGTAGACAAGCTCCCCTCCAGTACTTATTAAAATGATTGTATTTGTGACCAGTGGAAAGTATACCTGGAAAACATGTGAAAAGTGGGGTTGGGATGAGGATGGGAGGAGGTGGATGCATTGGAAGAATACAGAGAGCTCAGTTACCTTCTCCTAGGTCAGTGTTTCTCAATTCGCACTCCCTAGATAAGCAGCATCAGCATTACCTGGGAACTTATTGAAATGAAACTTCTCAAGCTCCACCCTAGACCTGCTGGGTCAGACACACTGGTAATGGGATCCAGAACTCTGTTTTAACAAGGAGATTCTGATGCACACTCCTGTTTGAGAACAACTGCCTTAGAATCAACTGTGGCCATGGGCACAAGGAGATAATGAGGAAATCTGGCCACTGCGTTACAGGAGCCATTACCTGAGAAGAAACTATAAACTGGAGAGCCAATGAGTTGATATGAATTACACTTCTATCTCGTAGTAATTAATGGTATTCCTATGGAAGAAACAGCTAACTTCAGGGTGGTCTTTGTTAAAAAATGATTACTCTCCATTTATATTTTAGTCTTAGGGTTTTACTTGCTTTCTCTACATCCTGTATATGAGTGTCTGTGCTAAGAGAGTGAAACCAGATCTAGAATATCCTCACAATTTGGTACCCTTGGTGCTACTCATACTTACAGGCTTGACAACAGCTTTGTGCTACAGGTGTTGTTGATGGCCTTCCAAAGAGCTTTGGAAGTTAATACTTTAGAGTTGACCTCAGGAGTTAATGTTTTAGGGTTTTTTAACCAAGAGGTAATCTACAACAAAGATAGTCAATCTCCCACCCTTGGTTTGATTTCATTCCAACCTTAGGAAATACAGAGGGGAATGCACCCCAAAGAAAAGTTTCGACATTGTTACTTAAGCTACTGTGATTCAGAAAAGTTTTTGAAAAGTTTCAACAGAAGGGTTGAAAAGTCAGGAATAGTACATAACCCATTTTTTTCCACAGAGACACATTCTCTTAACCTCATCCAACTTTCCCAGAGTGCCTCTAAGACTCTAATAAACTAAAGATGCAATATCTTGAAATGAAAATTGTGGTTTCAATTTTAGGGTCTACCATGTGCCCAGCAATGTACAAAGCTTTTATGTGTATTATCACAATTCGCCTAAAGTTTATGTTTCTGTGTTTTATCCTCCTTTTAAATATGAAGTGAGGACTCAGGTTAAACAGCTTGACCAAGGCCACACAACTAGCAAATCAGGATTAAACCCATATCTATCTGCCTGTAACTTCCATGATCTTAACCACCCACCACACTGTCTTAGCATAGAATTGTTTCCTCTATGAAGCCCTTCCGCCACCCCAAATCCAAGTCAGTTACTTATTATTCTCTTCTGATATTTGTTTACTTGTCTTTCTCTCCTGCAAGACTTTGAGCTCTGGGAAAGCAAGGTTGGCTTGATTTCTTGCCTTGCTAGCACCTAGGAAAGGGCCAAACACAAAGGATATATTGAGTGGTTGTTTATTAAATCAAACAATAAATGAAAGAGTGGGCAGATAAATGAATGGATGAATAGATGGGTTTCAAGGAGAAGTTACAGCAGCAAATACATAACTCTAGTACCCATAGATCAAGTGTTAATTAGAGGAAAACCAAAAATATTCATCTGCAAACAATGGCACCTACATCCACTGTATCTTACCTTTGCCGTGTCTTTCATATCTCTGCTAATTTTGTGTGTTTGCTACCTCCCCTTTTTTCCTTCCCTTCCTTTTCCCTCTCTCCCTTCCCTTTAAATACCTATAATATAGAACTGAAATCACACGTATAATATTTTCGTTTGTTGTAATTTATGATTCAGATATAAACAATGTTTCCTCATTCTTAATTTCAAAATCCAGTTCATGGAACATTTTTGTAATGTCTAAAAATAAGATCCAAAACACAAACACCCACAAGTGTCCCTCTTGATTTAACAACATACAGTAAATTGATTTTTTTTTCTTTTTTCTTTGGTGAGTCAGTGACCGCCAATAGGAAAAAAAAATTATCCAATCTTGTTCAATGATAGGAAGTAAGAAGATTTCAGCACCTACTAAGTGCCAGTGGTGTGTGTGTGTGTGTGTGTGTGTGTGTGTGTGTGTGTCCTCCATCTTCTTATTTGCATTTATAGGGAGACAATTAAGGCTCAGAGGTTATGTAACTGTCCCACTGTTACCCAGGAAGGAAGAAGAGAAGGTGGGATTCAAACTCAGGACCCATGATTAGTTTTCTCGCATGAAATTAAAGACATCATATGGTAGAAGCAGCAAAGAGAAAAAGTGCCTAGTTGAAAACAAAACCCTGGGATTAAGGAACGCTTTTTCAAGGAGAGCACCAAAGCTACCAGAACACGGTTTTGTAATCATGGGTGTAGAGCTTGCATGCTGAAATTTCCTATGATTCAGCTCTGCCGTACTACTCGGCTCTTTACGAAATTAAACCACATTTTAGAAAAGGAAACAATATCAGACTGATAATAATTTCTGTTTAAAATCAGATAATTTAAAACAAGATGAAAACCAGTGGAATGACATAGATTTTTATCTCACCTGCTAGTCACAGAAATGTTGAGTGTGAAAAACTTTGAATTCCAAATTCCAAAAATAAAACTTTCTTTGCTGGCTCTGGAGGTTTCTCATATTGTTTCACAACCTACATGCCCACGCCCCTACTCTCATGGTGTCTGCTTCCTCTTCCTCCCCCAGCCCATGCCATGAACCCGAAGGCATGCAACAGGGAGGGGGTCTAGGGGAGAGAAGAGCCCAGGAGCCCTTCCCTGCAAGGGCACTTCTGAAAATCCCCAAACACCACTTCACCAAAATTCTCTCAGGCTGCTCTGGGCTGAGCAAGAGTGGAGGAAACCAGGCAGGATGTCAGCCTTGCTTATGTTCTCAGAATTGCTACTTGGCCACAGTTTTCTCTGGCTTGAACCATAGCAGTAGGCAGAATGGAAAGTGTATGAAAAGAAAGTGCAACTGATGGTCTTGGAGAAGTCCTCAGAATGAAAGCAGGAGGCGCCTGTGGGAGACTTCAGCCCTCGCTAAAGCCAAATGGGCCTAGCCAAGCTGCCTGGCCCAAGGTACCAGGTCCTACCCTCCTGTCCAGATTTTGGAGGATTCTTGGAGCATCAGTATTCTCCCCTCATACCTCATTAGCTTTCGATTGCATTTTGCGCCTTCATTCTTAAGAAGTCACTTGCCTTGTTAAATGTGAGTATTCCCCAAGGCCAATACTAAGTCTCTGTTCTTCTGGCTGCATCTCAACAAAGTTGTAGAATCAGAACACTATTGTGGTTGAACATGAGGCATGAGTTTAGCCAGATCTGACTTCCAGTGTGGGGCCTGCCAATTATCAGCTTTATGACCTTGAGCAAGTAATCATCTTTCTTCATGTCATTCTCTTCTTGAACTTCTCTGTGAGAGCAACTCTCTAACCTGTTTTCATTTCCTACCTCTAATATAGCCAACTGCTTGCTAAACATTTCCACTTGGATGTTGCTTTATTGCCTCAAATATGACAAACGAAAACCATTATCTACTCTTCCCCATCCCACCAAAATCTTTCGTATTCTTTCTGCTAAGACAACCATCAGGTTTTGTTCTATTTTGTTTTTGAGACTGGGTTCACTCTGCTGTCCAGGCTGGAGTGCAGTGGTGTGATCACTGCTCACTGTAGCCTCCACCTCCCCAGGCTCAAGTGACTCTGCCACCTCAGCCTCCCAAGTAGTTGGGACTAGAGGCATGTGCCACCATGTCCTTAACTGGTATTTTTGTAGAGATAGGATTTCACCATGTTGCCCAGGGTGGTCTCTAACTCCTGGGCTCAAACAATCTGCCCACTTTGGCCTCCCTAAGAGCTGGGAATACAGGTGTCAGCCATCATGCCCAGATGGAAGCATTTTGGGGAACCACCTTTAACCTCCTATATTAAATCAGAACCAAAGTCCTATTGATTTTTCCTCTCTAAACTCTCTGCAATCACACTCTTCCTTTCTCAAAAACTCTTGTCATTTCATAGCATCTTATTCCCTACATGTATACCCTTTTCAAACTAGCCTTCGTACCACAACCAGAGAAATTCTTTCTGAAATCCCTTTGATCAAAATACCCTACCATCATCACCTCTCCCACCATTGAAAAATTACTAACAAGCTCCCAACCAGGAAAAAATTCACTCTCCTTGCCCTGAGTACTCAAGGCTCTTCATAAACCAGGATCAGTATCTCCCACCATCATCTCCTTGGACTCCCACCTGAGGCCTCTTCCTCAGGCCACTTCACTCAATGTGTAGTCACTCATTTATCAAATATATGTGGAATACTCACTTTGAGCCAGGTGTGATGGATACAGTGGATGAATAAACAGACACAGCCTCTTCCTAGCAGGAAAGCAGACAAGTTTTAGACCACTAAACACATACATAGGCTGGGTGTGGTGACTCATGCCTGTAATCCCAGCATTCTGGGAGGCTCAGGCAGGCCAGATTACTTGAGGTCAGGAGTTTGAGACCAGCCTGGCCAACATGGCAAAGTCCCATTTCTACTAAAAATACAAAAATTATTCAGGTGTGGTGGTGGGCGCCTGTAATCTCAGCTACTTGGGAGGCTGAGGCATGAGAACTCCTTGAACCTGGGAAGTGGAGGTTGCAGTGAGCCAAGATTGCACTACTGCACTCCAGCCAGGGTGACAGAGTGAGACTTTATTTCAAAAAAAAAGAAAAAACACATACATATAAACAAATTGTGAGGTTAAACACAACAGATAGGTCATAAGCATTTATATATTTTTTCTTCTCCCAATAAAATGAACCAAAAAAATATTTTAAGGTATAAATGAACAACAAATTTTAATCAAATTTTGAAAGATGGGGAAGAGATACATGAGTAATAATCAACTTTATTGAAAAGTTGAGAAAACTTCAACTTAACGAACCTGGAGAGGAGAAAGTTGAACATAATCATTCTCATGCACCCTACACACACCTGCAAGGTGTGGCTCTTGGAGACCTGATGCCCACAGAAGCAAGGAGCAAGATATAAGGCTGCACATCTGAATGCAGGAAGAGTTAAACCCGTAGATTCCTTCCCTTGGCCCCACAGAGCCTGATGGCCACCCGACAGAAGATAGGAGAGCTAGCATCTGGAGAAATTGTTTGAAGAAATTCCAGACTCACGTACATCAGACCCAGACTGGGACACAAGTGAGACATGAGACTGAAAATGATCACGCCAGGGTACATCATCATGCATTTCAGAACTCCAGGGATAAAGACATGTTCCTAAAACCTCTCAGACAAAAGGTTGGGGGCAAGCAGAGAAGAAGATCAAGATCATATACAAACAGGAATCAGAATGGTAATCAGTCATCTACCAGAAATGCTAGAAGTCAGAAAATAACTGAAGAAAGCCTTCAAAATTCTGACAAAATATTTTATCTGGAATACATTACTTAGCTGAGCTATCAAAAGACATAAGAGGAACATATAGACATTTCCAGACATAGAAAGATTCGGAAAATTTACCTCCCATTTACACTCTCTTTTTTAGGAAGTTACTTGAGAATATCCTCCAGCTAAACCAAGGAATGAAACAAGAAAGAGGAAGTGCAGAGGCCCAAGAAACAAGGGGTCTAAAACAGGAAAACAGTGGGAGGAAGTTCCAGGATGCCAGCAGGGCAGGACACAAAGAGAACCACCAGTACAGACAGAGCAACGCAGGCAAGGTCTCCAGGACAGGGCTTCGGAAAAGTAAAGTATTACAAAAAATAATATCTGGTCTATTTTATCACTTTGATTAGGGGTTGGCAAACTGCAGTCCATGGACCAAATCCTGCCTATCACCTGTTTTTGTAAATAAAGGCTTTTTGGAACATGGCCAGCCGCCCCCATTCATTTACATACTGTCTGCAGTTCAGTTGCATATTGCCCATGACTTTAACAACTGAGTTGAGTAGTTACAACAGAGGCTGTCTGGACCAAAAAGTCTAAAAATAATTACTATATGATCTTTTATAGAAAGAGTTTGCCAGCGCCTGATTTAAAAGAAAAAACTAGTGATCTGATGGAATGGGTGAAAAAAAGATAAGAAAAAATATAGAACAAACAACGCCAACTGGAGGTAAACAGGCAATCATTAACTCAGGAAGTATAAAGTTAGACAAGAAAAAATATGTTCCTAGTATACTACTTGGACTCTGCAAAGAATTTTTGTATGATCATAAAAACATAAACACTGATTCGGATTAATCTAAAAATTGTGAAATGAATATTAAAGCAAGAGGAGAAATGAAGAGATGTATAGAAGACCTAAATTTTCCTTTTAGAGCAGAAAACCAATAGAAGTCTAATATTAATAAATCAATATATAACAATACAAGCATATTTGCTAGAAATACTGAGGCATGTATTAGAAGAGATAGCTAAGACAGTTCCAAGTGATTTCTCTGGAGAGCAGGACCAAGTGGGGTAGAGATTCGCAGGCAGAGCACTGCTGTTTTCATTATAAACCTTCAGCATGTTTTTTCAACTTGATAAAGTGGCAATTCATTTCCAAAAATGATCTCAAAAATTATAAAATATGACAGGTATTAAGAAGTCCCAAAACAAGGTACCATGAGAGAGAATAATGGAGGTAGATAAACTACAAGCTTACTTTAGTCTGCAGGGAAGATGGTTCTAAGAAGATGACATTTAAACTGAGAACTTGAAAGCTAGCCAGTCAGTCAGTTTAGAGGAATGGGCCTCCAGGTAGAAGGAACAGCATGTGCAAAGGCTTGAGTGTGAGAGCAAGCTCCACAGGGACTTAAAGGATCTGAAGTGGTTTCAGTCAGCTGAAGGGGAGAGTGTGCCTGCAGAAGCCCTCAGGAGCAAACTTGCAAAGACAGCAGGAAAGAGACCAGGAAGCATTTGTACCCTATCCAAAAAGCAATGCTGAGTCACTGGATGATGCCATAAACACAAGAATGCGTCGCAAGACTGAGACCAACATTTGGAGTATGTTTCTTCCTTTTAAGATTTTTGCGTATAAACAGATTCCAATCCATAACCTAACAAAAGAAGTTACCGTACTGTCAGAAAGTGGAGCCAGACTGTATGTGTTTCCTTTAGGATGACAAGTCAAGCTTAGACATAAGCCAGCAAGGGGACCTCCCCAATGTCCTTGCTGGATTTAGAAGTGGCCATGTGCTACTCAGGGATTGCCTGCTTTCATCAACTATGTGACAGCTTCTTCTTCTCAAGTAAACTCCTACTTTGCTCCTTATACATACCCATTACTTTCCCTTAATCCCTCCTGGAATTTTGGATGCAAGGTTTTCTACAATCTCTCTTTGGGCTCCTATGGGCCTCTCTTTGAGTAAATCCAAAGTCTTGATCTTGGCCGTCACTGCATTGGCTTCCTAAAGGCCCTCTTTATCTGCTCCTAATTCTGTTTCAGATGTCTCAATACAGATGAGTCTCTCGAGGAAGGACCCAAGAGATACTCTCTCCCTACCTACATGAAAAAAATGGACCCCAGGGAGAGCACCAGGCTGATAGCAAAATCAGGATCACAATGCAGGTTGCATTGCTTTGCTTGTGAGGAGACCCACTTCAAGACTGCAGGAAAGAAGCTATCACATACCCTTGGTCAGAAGCCTGGCATAGTGAAATTCCAAGAAATGGAGTTCCTTTTTTATTTTGTTCTATTAATATATGATTTTCCTCTATTAAAGAAATAGCAAACAATATTTGAGAAATGTGTTCTAATTACATTTTGCAATCCATGCCCTTGGGTTAAAGTGTACCCAGATGTAATTATTCTTGTGAAATAGCTCTTAACTCTCTGCATATTAACTCTTGCTTCCTTTAAAAGCAGCAGGATGCCTTCACATCGTTGCTGTTGGCATTTTCTTATCAGAATTACTAAGGATTAATTACAAATTATTTTTATTGCACTGGGAGTAGGCAACACGGAATCAATGTGTCCTAAATGTTAATGTAGTCAGTAGTTTTCAGTCATTTTGGTTTAAAACTCCTTAGCCTTTCAAAAATTGAGGACTCCAAAAAACTTGTGTGCATGTGGCTTTATCTATGAATATTATTAGAAATAAAAACTGAGAAACTTTAAAAATCTGTACCTATTAATTTATTTTAAAACAACAGCAATAATCCTATTACAGTGGGATTAATGGATTATTGTTATTTTAAAATAAATTAATAGGTAAAGACTTACAGAAATAGTTTAACATATTTTTATGAAAAAATAACATTTAAAAATGCTCTTAGCATTTTTTAGAGTTTTGTAAATCTCTTCTATCTCTGGCTTAATATGAGACAGCTGGATTCTCACACCTGCTTCTTCCTTGAGTCTGTTGCAGATATCATACATCATGCAACCTCAGAAAAGCTCCACTTACACACATGAGAGAATGAGTCTGAAAACAAACCGTAACATGCTGGTATTACTGTGAAAATAGTTTTGACCTTGTGAGCTCGATAAAAGTGTTTCAAGGATACTTAGGGGTCTCTGGACCACATTTTGAGAACCACTGGCTAAGTTAAAATAATAAAGCAAAACTCATTTATGTATCCAAACATTATATTTCCATATGAGTGTTTTCATTTAATCCTCCCAACGAACCAAGGAGGAGACGTTATATCCCATTACATATGAGAAAGTATGCACTAATAAGTTAGCGAAGCAGCTCTTAAACATTTGAATGCATAAGCCAGGATTTGGGTGTGGAACTTTTCATGTGACAGCCAGTGGCCAAGGTGATGTCACTCAAAGATGACAGACTTACCTTAGTATTTCACTCTGTCCTTAAGTATTCATTTGTAGGTAATTCCTTTGGATCCATCATCCAACAACTTATCTCAATTCTATTTCATCTTCCTGTAGTGTAAATGCCTATTCCACGATGCAGGGTGTCTTATTTTGGTGTTTCCTATTCCTTATTTGTACCACTTTCAGGGGAGGTGATGTCCTAAATGTGCCATCTGCTGAGCAAAATAATAATCATAGCAATAATCCACTGAGCAAATACCAATTTGCACTTTGCTGAGTGTTGGAGTTGAGGAGGAAGAGGGGAACTGTGGAAGAAGCAACAAGTGTGGTATAGACTGGGGTTGTATAATAAAATGGAATTAGCTTCCAGTTCATTTCTTCTACTTACTAACTATATGACTTGGGCAAGTCAAGGGACTCCATGAACCTCAGTATCCTTATCAGTAAAACAAAGATAACAATGCCATTCTCCCAGGGCTGTTGGGAAGTTCCTATAAAATAATGCGTGGAAGGTGCCTACCACTGTGCCTGATACATAGTGAGAGCTCTATGGACAGGTGCTGTGATAATGCAGATTGTAGTAATGATGATGAAACAACACCCCTGACATTAGCACAGTCAGGTTGATTCAAGGACTCACAGAGGGCCCAGAATCACAGCCAGAAACTACAGCCTCTCCTTTCCTTCTCTGTATTCCAACCACAAGAGCCACCTTTCAGACCCTCAATCATGCCAGACTCCTTCCAGCCTCAGGGTTTTTCTAAATGCTATTCCCTCTGACTGAAAGCACCTGAAACCCTCCATACTCATAGTCACCCAGCTGTTTGCCCTTCAGAGCTCGTAAAAATCACCTCCTCTGAGATGCCTTCCTAGACTACCCAGATCAGTCACACCCCTGTCTCCCTCAATAGGCTTACAGAAAACCCGGTGTTTCTTCACAATATTGTCAGTTAATGAAGCAATTGTATAATTACTTGTTAAATGCCTTCTCCTTTCTCTCTAACATCCGTCTAGTTGCAAAGGAAAAGAACATGATAACAGCCTCTGAAGCTGTCATCTCTACTTGATGCCACATATATTAACATTTCTCCTTTTGGATTTGCTGAAAGCACAGATCCCAGGCACAAAATTCCCAAATAACTAAAAGCCTAAAACCTTTTAAGGATAATAATAGCTGCTACTTTTTGAGATGTTCCTCTGTGCTAATCATTGTATACACATGACCTGTTTAATTTTCTCAGGACCAAAATTTGCGGATGAAATAACAGATTCAGAGAGGTGAAGGAATTTGCCTAAGGTCAAAGTCAGCAAAGAGCAAAATTCAAATCTAGGTCAGTTGACTGACCATTCTGGCTTGCCAAAGAGTCTGAAAGTTCACAATTGCCGAAACTCCTCAGTTCTGGGCAAATCAGAATGGTTGGTCACCTTACTAACCCACTTAGCTGCCTGCCTCTAGGAAGCCACATAATCTTCCTAAGTTCAGGCTTCTTCATCTGTAAAATGGCAATAACAGCCCTACCTGTAGAATGGCTTCAAGTCATGAATGGAATAATATATCTAATAATAAAGGGCCAGGCATGGTGACTCACGCCTGTAATCCCAGCACTTCAGGGGGCCGAGGCAGGCAGAGATCACCTGAGGTCAGGAGTTCAAGACCAGTCTGGTCAACATGGCAAAACCCCGTCTCTACTAAAAATACAAAAATTAGCCAGGCTTGGTGGCGGACACTTGTAATCCCAGCTACTCAGAAGGCTGTTGCAGGAGACTTGCTTGAACCCGGGGGTGCAGAGTCAGCAGTGAGCCGAGACTGTACCACTGCACTCCAGCCTGGGCGAGAAAGCGAGACTCTGTCTCAAAAATAATAATAATAATAATAATAAAGGCACTTAGTAAACATTCATTAAATAATAGAGTAGGCTTTCAAGAAATGTTTGCTGAATGAATTGACAAAAGTAATAAATATATAGATGTGCTGATAAATTTATTAAGAAGCATTTAGAGAAGGGAGACTGTTGTGAAGTGAGGGAATAAGAAATGGCTTCAAGAAGTGACTGCAGAGTGATTTTGGAGTCTGGCCTTATAGAAAATATAGTAAGGCCAGGCGTGGTGGCTCACACCTGTAATCCCAGCACTTTGGGAGGCCAAGGCGGGCAGATCACCTGAAATCAGGAGTTCGAGACCAGTCTGGCCAACATGGTGAAACCCCATCTCTACTAAAAATACAAAAATTAGCCAGGCATGGTGGTGGGCACCTGCAATCCCAGCAACTCAGGAGGCTGAGGCAGGAGAATCACTTGAACCCGGGAGGCGGAGGTTGCAGTAAGCTGAGATCATGCCACTGCACTCCAGCCTGGGCAACAGAGCAAAACTCTGCCTCAAAAAAAAAAAAAGAAAGAAAGAAGAAAGGAAGCAAAGAAAGAGAAAGAAAGAAAGAAAGAAAGAAAGAAAGAAAGAAAGAAAGAAAGAAAGAAAGAAAGAAAGAAAGAAAGAAAGAAAGAAAGAAAGAAAGGAAAGAAAGAAAGAAAGAAAGAAAGAAAGAAAGAAAGAAAGAAAGAAAGAAAGAAAGAAAGAAAGAGAAAGAAAGAAAAAGAAAGAAAGAAAGATTATAGTAATTATGTATGCAGGCTTAAGATAGGAGAGTATTCTATGAAAAAGGTCCAAAATGTACACATCACAGAACAAGTACAGATCCCATCGACAGGTTATTAATGGCAGATGTGAGTGAAGCATGGATGTATGTTCTAGAGGAATCACACACAAAGCAGGGAGGGAAAGAGCCTGGCGCATGAGGTCTGAAGACAACTCTATTCCCTTAACTAAAGCCAGTCACCAAACAGAATCCTCTACAGCGGAGGTGTCCAATCTTTTGGCTTCCCTGGAGGAAGAAAAATTGTCTTGGGCCACACATAAAATACACTAACTTATGATAGCTGATGAGCTTAAAAAGGAAATCACAATAAAATATCATAGTATTTTAAGAAAGTTTACAAATTTGTGTTGGGCCACATTCAAAGCCATCCTGGGCCATATGCAGCCTGGGAGGTGTGGGTTGGACATGCTTGCTCTACAGGCTTCTTTGACATGTGACTAGGCACTTGTCACCATTCCAACTTGTGTGTGCCCATAAGTGCATGTGTTTTTTTTTTGTTTGTTTGTTTGTTTGTTTTTTTTGAGACGGAGTCTCGCTCTGTCGCCCAGGCTGGAGTGCAGTGGCGCGATCTCGGCTCATTGCAAGCTCCGCCTCCCGGGTTCACGCCATTCTCCTGCCTCAGCCTCCCGAGTAGCTGGGACTACAGGCGCCCACAACCGCGCCCGGCTAATTTTTTTTTGTATTTTTAGTAGAGACGGGGTTTCACCGTGGTCTCGATCTCCTGACCTTGTGATCCGCCCGCCTCGGCCTCCCAAAGTGCTGGGATTACAGGCGTGAGCCACCGCGCCCGGCCAAGTGCATGTGTTTTAAAGAGCATTATTGAGCACCTACACCATGCTCAGGACTACCCATCACTTCGATAACATCAGTTTGATAACTGAGAAGTTCTGATGAAGAAAGTGGTGAAGGTGCTACGGCGATGATCCAAGAAAACAGAGAAGTCCGTCACATGTGTGCCTCAGCCAGACTCTCCAGGCTTTGCAGAGAATCCATAAACAATGGGAATGGTTGCCCTTGACATCTCTAGCCTGTCTTCTCAAAGAAATACTGTCCACCCTGAAATATTTACTTGATACCAGCCAATCAGTTTACCCAGAAAATGTGCACACGAGATTCACTCCCTAGACCGCCGGCAGTTGTTTTTCCTCCTCCACCTCACCCCTTTCTCTTCTATAAATCTTATTTGCAGCCTTTATAGTAAAAGTAATTGCTGTGGTTTTTTTATTTGTTTGTTTGTTTGTTTGTTTGTTTGTTTGTTTTTGAGATGGAGTCTTGCTCTGTCACCCAGGAGGCTGGAGTGCAGTGGTGCAATCTCGCCTCACTACAGCCTCCGCCTCCCAGGTTCAAGCAATTCTCTTGCCTCAGCCTCCCAAATAGCTGGGACTACAGGCATGTGGCACCATGCCTGGCTGATTTTTTTGGATTTTTAGAGAGACAGGGTTTCACCATGTTGGCCAGGATGATCTTGATCTCCTGATCTTGTGATCCGCCTGCCTCAGCCTCCCAAAGTGCTGGGATTACAGGCATGAGCCACTGCACCCAGCCTGCTGTCTTTTATCTACAAATAACCTGCTGATAATTCACCAGATTTCTCTGCGTGATCCTTTGACATTATTCTGAAAGTGCTAGGTCTTTGTAAAATTTCATATTTTGCCCAAGTCAATGTTTACAGAATAGACATTCTCCTCACTTCCAAAAAAAAAAATAAATACACTGAAAATTAGCAGACCACAATTCACTTTTGTTCCCAAGACTTCTGTTTTATTGTTTTATTTTATTGAAGACTCCTGGCTTTGTTCATCAAAAATCAACATCATCATCAAAAGTTCGCATGGGAAGGTGACAGTAAATAATAGCACATTTTAGGCCACAGCTGTCATTTCAAAGATAAAACAGACCTTGTTAAATTAATGAAACCACAAAAGAGAGAACTGAACTTCCACAGTGTTTCTGATCACTGCCCCACACTTTCCTCCCTTGAATCTACCCAGTCTTGACATCACGCTAGATTATCTTTCTAACTATAGCTCTAATCTTGCCATTCTTTTAAAAAGAAATTCAATGTACCACCATTGCCCACAGCATAAAGTCCCAACTCCTTATCCTGGTATTTGTACCATTCTGTGAGCTGGTTTGACTGCGTCTGCTTTACCAAATTTCTCTTTCTCTTCTCCTCTACCTCCTACCTACGAATGCCAGGTGGCCCACTGCAAGGCTGCCTTGGTGAAGAAAGCAATGTATTGATTTACATTCAAGCACAAGTTTTTTATCTCACTGAGACACAGACCAGCTATTTTGAATACCACTGCCTAATACAGTTCTCTCTATCTGTTCATTAAAGTCCAACTCAAAGTCCACCAACTCCAGAAAGTCTTCCCTATTATTTTCAGCTCAGCTAAACACAGTGTCATTGATTATCCTGCTTACACTCTCTAACAGCATCTCCAAAGCTGGATGTGGCTGTTCTTATTCACTTCTCCAGCCTCATCCAGCACCACCTGTCCTTTGTCCCTAAATATAGGTTCCTCCTCTGCATGTCCCTTGAACATACAAAGTTCTTTCCATCCTGGGGGCCTTCATGCATATTCTTTCTTTCTTCTAAAACCCACTTCCTCCCATTAATCGTCTGGTCCACAACTTCTGACATTTCAGACTTCAACTTAAAAGCCACATCCTCAAAAAGACCCTCTTGGATATACGTCAGTCAGGACCTCGGCAGGAAACAGGTGTCGTATTCCAAATGGGGTAAAATGTTCACAAAGAAGCCATATATAAAGTTATGGACAGGGTTTAGGGACACCAACAAGAGATAGTGTAGTACCCCATGGCTACCATCAGCTGGGGAGACTGGATGCAGGAGGGAAGGGAATGTACCAGAACCTAGAGAGGGTGAGTGTAAGGGCCACCTTAAAGAATTGAGAATTGATGGCCTTCAGTGGAGAGTTTCAATCAAATAGAGATATGGCTTGGAGAGAGCCAGGAAAGTAAATAACCCAGCCTCATTCTTCACCAACCATCTCAATGGCCAATCCCCACTGGAAGCAGAGGAGCCCTTTAAAGCAGTCCATGCAGAAAGGCTCCCAGGAAGGGCAAGGAAGGGTGGGAGGAGGGGCTGCAGGGATAAACAGAAGCTATCAAACACACCATTCATTCTTAGGTAGACAATCTGATTATTCTTCCTCATACATACCAACCTATTTTTTTTTCTTCTTAGTAGTCAATAACATTTTTACTTCTACATTTATCTTTTTGTTTATGTCTATATAAGCACCCTCAGATTGTCAATTCCATGGCTATGAAGACAGAAACCTTATTTGGTGAGTTCACTGAAGCATTCACAGAATGTAGCATATAACAGATGTTGAATAAATACTTGCTAGTAAAAGAGTGAACACACGGATCCATCAGATATGTAGACATGTGTCAATATGTGTGCGACACATATAATAATGCACACATACATCTCAGTTTCAAAGGAACAAACCTCCTCTGCAGAATTAAGAAATGCCAGAACATTTCACAACTAAATCAGTTAAATGAAAACAAAATGCTGCCTAGCATAGAGACTCAAATTCTAACTTCAAAGAGAGCTGATCACTTTCTGAGATGAGAAAACCTTTCCCATTAACCTCCTGTGAAACACGCTGAGCCAGACTAGATAAGCTATCACTGTATTATACAAAATTGCTATCTTCCCCAATACACATTGCAAATTTAAATGAGGTTAAGTGGGAGTATTCTCCTTAAACTCTGTTCTTTAAAAATCCTCAGTAGCTCCCATACCCAACTTTTTAGCTTCAAAAGATGGAAAGTACTAGCAAAACCTGAGTCCCATTCTCTTGAAACTGGGGTTTTACACATCTTCCAAAAGCCTACATTTCTCTGAGATCTTGCAGTAACATTACAAGGAATCCAGACACAACCTCTTTAAATCAAATTTTCCATAAGTTCATATTACATGGTAAGTATATTTTATAGACTGTTACATTTAACATTCAAACACAAACTTCCACATTTCCTTCTCTCCTCCCTCCCCAACACATTCTCACTTTGATGGGAAAGGAGGAAGTCTTTTTCCTTTAGCATTGTACACAGCATAATTCCAAATACTTTCCTTCAGTTCCTCAAATGTGTTATATGCCATGTCTTCTCCAACCACAGGGTCTTTGTACTTGTTCCTTTTTGGTAGGAGATGCAACTCTCTTTTCTCCAGCTAGTTTTGTCTTTAAACAAACAAACAAACAAAAAAACAGAAAGGGAGTAATATTAATAACTAGATTGTAGAATGACTGTAATGCAAACTTGTGCAACCCATAGCCTGCAGACCACATGCAGCCCAGGATGGTTTTGAATGCAGCCCAACACAAATTTGTAAACTTTCTTAAAACTACGAGGTATTTTGCAATTTTTCAGCTCATCAGCAATCGCTAGTGTTAGCATATTTTATGCGTGTCCCAAGACAATTCTTCCAGTGTGGCCCAGGGAAGTCAAAAGATTGGACACCCCTGGTGTATGAAATAATCAAGATAATACATGCAAGGCTCATAAAACAGAGCCTGACACATAGTAAGGTCTCAATAAATGCCATCATCATTATCATCATCAACCACATCATCAATTATTACTTTACTTCCAAATTATCTTTCAGATCTCTAAGCTAATGTTACTTGCTCCAGGAAGTTTTTACATACCCCAAATTGGATTGGATGCCCCGATCATGCCCATTCATATGACTAGTACCTTTTCTTCATAGCACTAATTATAACCCATAATTAAGTATTATTCAAATAAACACAAAAATAATGTATATGTTGTCAACTAAGAGAAAAAATTCCTTGAGGATGTGTGCAGCAAGCATGTTTGTTATTGTCCACCCTTGTGTCTCTAGTTCTAGAATAATGTCTTGCATTTAGTGCTCAAAAAATGTGTTAAATGAATGAACAGACAACCACTCTCCCTTTGTGCCACAGTAATCACTTTTCATAAATTTCACAACCATTTTCATAAATTTCCTTCATCCTCCTTATTTCAAGAGCTCTAAAGGTAGGCATTTCAAGAGGCTGGTGCATCAGGAAGACACATAACCAGAAGTCCCAGCTCCCAGATTCACAGGTGGGCCACAACCCAAATGTGCATAGTTCCAGTTGCAGAGTATCCTGGGCATAGGAAAGAAATGAAAGAAGCTATCTGTTGTGGACTGTATGCTTGTGTCCCCCCAAAATGTATATGTTGAAGCCCTAACCTCCACTGTGATGATATCTGGAGGTAGGACCTTTGGGGGTAATTAGATTTACATGAGGTTGTAAGGGGAAGGTTCTTGTGTTGGCATTAGTTCCCTTACAAGAAGAGACCAGAGAGCTTGCTCCCTCTCATTCCACCATGTAGGATGCAGCAAGAAGGCAGCCATCTGCAAGCCATGAAGAGGGCCCTCATTAGAACTTGACCCTGCTGGCACTCTGATCTCTGACTTCCCAGTCTCCAAAACTGTGAGAAATAAATGTCTGTTGTTTAAGCACCCAGTCTAGGGTATTTTATTATAGCAGCCCAAGAAGACTAATGCAGTCTCCTACAGTGGATGGGAGTGGGGGTGGGGGACACTTTGCAGCACTCATGGATACTTCAATCTTACTTATATAGTTTCTTACACAATTGTTAAAGCATAGTTCTGAAAAGGTGTGCAAAGAAAATGCTTTATGTCCACCACATCATTTCCTCTTCCTGGACACACAAGAAGGACCACATTTCCCTTACCTGTACTTGGATGCAGGTCACATGACTGAATCCTGATTAATAGAATGCAGACAGCAGTGCTAGAGAGAGAAAGATTTTATATATATGTCATTCCCATGCCTGATCCAGAAAATACTCCATGTGCAATATTCCAGTCTTCCCCTCCATTACCACCCTGTAGGTTACCAGGGCTACTTGTCACCTATTATACTTCAAACAAGTGAGAAATACATTTTTATTTTATTAAGTCCCTGATATTTCATGGATTATTTGTCACTGCTGCATATCCTAGTATTTTCCCGACTAATGCAAAGGGGTAGAGTGGAACAATGGAAAAAGAAAGAGATCAAGGGTTTGAGGCCTGGTTCAACCATCGGCTTGTGATGTGACATTGGAACATCATCTCCTCTGTAGCCCTGAATTTTCTTATTCATACTAATCAAATGTGAATAGATCATCATGAACGGTCTCTGATTTTGCCCATATCTACCTAGCAGCCAGATTCGATGCTTCATTATACCCCTTCCTCCCACACATACACACAGTTCTAAACACAGTGATAAATCACATTGCTTTTCACTGAAGAATTTCTTGAATGATAACAACAGGGATTATAGCTAGAATGACCTTATATGTCATGGTTTGGCTAGGAAAATCTCCATTTATGCCTGTTGTCTCAGTGTAATTCATTGTGGTTATTAATAAAAGAGGCCCCTCTTTACCTCTTATATATCCTGGCTTAAACAATAAATTATAGGGTTAAGCTAGTTATATCATACACAATTCTTACCAGATACCTCTCTGCTCATTCTATTGTTCTCCCTTCACCTTGAGGCTTCATCATCCCCAAAAGTCTTCCCTGGAGTCCTTTACTAAGTAAAGTTTACTGGATCATCTGCCTGCAGCCATCTAGCTAGCTGAGAAATTGCTCAGAGAAATACCTAACTCACAACCACATTCCATGGCCTCAAACTGGCGACATGGCCTCACTCTAACTGCAAGGGAGACGGGTTACTGTAGACTTCCTGGTGGCTTTGTATGCTCACGAACTTAAAACAAATTGGTATATGTAAAGTTTTTGTTTTGTTTTGTTATTATTATTATTATATTTTATTTTCTTGCTATAAAGACATAGGTATAAGTCAAGTTTTAATAAAATGCCTTGGCCGGGCGCGGTGGCTCAAGCCTGTAATCCCAGCACTTTGGGAGGCCGAGGCGGGCGGATCACAAGGTCAGGAGATCGAAACCACAGTGAAACCCCGTCTCTACTAAAAATACAAAAAATTAGCCGGGCGCGGTGGCGGGCGCCTGTAGTCCTAGCTACTCAGGAGGCTGAGGCAGGAGAATGGCGTGAACCCAGGAGGCGGAGCTTGCAGTGAGCCAAGATCGCGCCACTGCACTCCAGCCTGGGCAACAGCGTGAGACTCCGTCTCAAAAATAAATAAATAAATAAATAAATAAAATGCCTTTGCTTTCTCTGTAGCAAAATGACTATGGGGTAACCTTACAGCACTATTCCCTGGAAGCTAGTCCCTGATAAAGGTGGAATGGCATTGTTAATGAGGAAAATGACATCTGATTGATAAACTGATTCTACACCGGGCAAACTGTGAATGAATATGAATACCTGGAGGGAAGACATAGATTGAGGCTTCCCACAGTGCAAGAACTGGATGCTGTTATAACAGATATTGGTTCCTTTGGAGCTTTGAGTTTTTAAGCTAGGATGGTTCCCATATTTAATCCTGTAGTCTTTACAACAACACCACCTGTGTTGTTGGTGGGAGAAGGAGCCTGGCCCTTGGACTGCCATGAAGACTCACACCAAAAAGATGATATGCTTGATGCTGCCGTCTTGGCCTGCTGTGTTTCCTCTGGAACACTCTTCTAAGTGAAATTGACCACTGTGGTCATGTGACTTTGATTACCTTTCCTTGCTATTCAAAGTACACATCTTGGAGAAGCAGCATCAGCATTCTCCCAGGACTTGTGAGAAACACAGTCAACCTCCTCCCTACAGAGCTTCTAAATTATAATCTACAGTTTAACAAGGTCTCCACGTGACTCTTATGTACAGTTAAAGTTTGAGAGGCAGCAGTATGAATGAACCAGGACTGTGGCTAATCAATTAGCCTCCAGTCCCAACACAGCCTAGACAACAATTTCCCTCAATGTTTTAAGTGTATTAACATTTAGGCTTTATTACCATCCCTCAAAAATGTTTACCAAGCTCCATCACATGAAAGAAAGAGAAAAAGACAATAAGAGAAAATCCATGTAGACTAGAACACAGGGCTCCCCTGGTCCCATGAAGTCCAGAAGAGCTGGGCCAGTTTTGCTCAGCCTGGATCCTCCAATAAACATCCACAGGGAAATTTAAAGGCAGGACTTCATGGGAGAAGCTCAAGGCCAAGAGAGTCCTTCCTGCTTTTCCAGCCATGCATGGGTTCCAGCACTCTGAGAGCAGAGGAACTCTCTTCTATAGTGCTGCCAAATTGGCACAGTGAGCCCTTCAGACTGATACTTTATTCTCTCCCAGTTCCCATTCTATCCAGCTGTTCATCAGCTACACTAACATCTTTTGAAGTGAAGAACCGAATGGGCTATGCCGGAAAGCAACTTTTTGGAGAACACAGAAAAGGGCACACAGGGCTGGGTCAACTAATCCGTGAGCTGGCTTCAGAGGGAGAAATTTAATTTTATTTTTATATATTCCACATTCCCTGGAAAGAGGTAGTGAGAAGTCATACATGGTATTTAAATAAGGAAATACTAGATTTTCCTACGAGAAATAGGAAACCACAGGTATTAAAAATGAAAACAACAGTACAACATATATTCCGTATGGTCCTAAGATGTTACTTATGTCTTCTCTATGGGTAAGGATTAGAGTTGTTTCCAGTACCTTCTTTATAAAAAAACACATAATACAATATAATGCATTGTGTTATAAAAATAATACAATCATACATTTTTCATTTGAAATGAAAATATATAAAATGTGAAAACAAAAGAGATAAATACAAGAGGTCTTCAAAAATTTTATGAAAAATGCATATTGTGAACAAACTCCATGGAGTTCAAAAATGTTTTGCACCAAAATAAACTCATACTAACTTTTTTTTTTTTTTTTTTTTTTTTTTTTTTGAGACGGAGTCTTGCTCTGTCACCCAGGCTGGAGTGCAGTGGCCGGATCTCAGCTCACTGCAAGCTCCACCTCCCGGGTTTACGCCATTCTCCTGCCTCAGCCTCCCGAGTAGCTGGGACTACAGGCGCCCGCCACCTCGCCCGGCTAGTTTTTTTTTTGTATTTTTTAGTAGAGACGGGGTTTCACCGTGTTAGCCGGGATCGCCTCTCGATCTCCTGGCCTCGTGATCCGCCCGTCTCGGCCTCCCAAAGTGCTGGGATTACAGGCTTGAGCCACCGCGCCCGGCCTACTAACTTGTTATAACATGTCTGAAACAGATTTAGTTTGAGGCACTAAAAAGGAAATACAGTTTGA
Organism: Macaca mulatta; assembly: GCF_049350105.2. Taxonomy (NCBI): domain Eukaryota; kingdom Metazoa; phylum Chordata; class Mammalia; order Primates; family Cercopithecidae; genus Macaca; species Macaca mulatta. Next base: position 43,353,898 of record NC_133420.1, read on the forward strand.
AAAGCTCCCATATCAGAATGAAGTAAATTCTGCTAGAATTGAAGCAAGAACAAACATCAAATTTTTGGTGAAGCTTGAGTGGAAGAATGGTGAAATCAATGACGCTTTACAAAAAGTTCATGCGGACAATGTCCCCAAAGAAATCAACAGCTTACAAATGGATAACTCAGAGTGTGGAAGATGGGAGAAAAGTGAAAAGATTATCTTGGGTGATTTGAGAAGAAAGAAGGAAGAGTTGTTCTTGTCTGGAGATGTAGCCCAGTAATTTATTTGGCTAGCTTGGAGTCTCACACTTCAAGTCAACATAAGAAAGGCTCACACCTGGCCAGGTGTGGTGGCTTACATCTGTAATACTAGCACTTTAGGAGGCCAAGGCAGGAGGATTGCTTAAGCCCAGGAGTTCAAGACCAGACTGGGCAACATAGCAAGACCTCCTCTCTACAAAAAATGTATTTTTAATTAGCCAGACATAGTGGCACATGCCTGCAATCCTAGCTACTTAGGGGACTGAGATGGGAGGATGGCTTGAGCCCGGGAGGTCAAGGCTGCAGTGATCATGCCACTGTACTCCAGTTTGGGCAACAACAGAACAAGGCCCTGCCTCAGAAAAAAAAGAAAAGGAAAAACAAACAGAAATGGCTCAGATCCTTTCAACAAATGTAAATTAAGTGCCCGCTATGTATTATACAAGGAGATGTTTTCAGGTGTTTTAAACACACAATATCCATCCTTTAACCACTCTAAACGTGAAAATGATTATTATCATGTTACCAGTGAAAACAACTGAGACTTGGGGTGACTAAGTGCCCCCCCTAAAGGCTGCAAGCACCTACCTTATTGCAGGGCTTCATAAATGTTTGGTTTGGAGTAGAAGGCGGAAGGGGAGTTGAAGTCAGATCTGCATTTCCTAGACACTTCTTTGAACTATTCTTCAAATATTCAGTCTTCTATAGCTTCACTGAATACAAATTTCCCAGAGAAATTTGCTCCACTCAAAGTCATTTTCAACACCTTTTGCATCCCCCACATTGACTATCCCCTCTCTGGCCCCTCTGCCCATGGGCATCAAGCAAACACCCACACGTGGGCAATTACTGTCTTCCAATCCTCCCTTTCTTTGCACAGCTGAAAGTTCAATGTTAAGAAGGCAAAGTAATTAAAAGTATAAAAAGAAAAAAAATCACTGAAAAATGAATTGGTGCTCTATGCTGTGGTTCACCTGTTTCTCCTTTGCTTGTCTTTTCACAACTGAATACATGCACCACTGCACAGCTAATGTACCTGTTCAATCTGATATAGCTTACTCAATTGCCCTATCCATGCAAAGATACATTGATTTTTACTTCAAAACCAACACCACCAAGCTTTCTATTTCATAGAAATTGAAAAAAAAGAAAATGTTAGCCCACTTTAAAGAGAAAAGGTCACTTCCTGATTTTGCTAACATCAGAAAACAAAGCTTTAGATCTTTCAGTACCTGCCTCCACCACCAGCAAAGCCCATAAATCTAGCATAACCAGAGGACAGATGCCTGATTGATTGTACATGTGAAAATTTTCAGTAACTCAGAAATGAGCCATTCTTCTTTTCAAAAAACTTCAGATATTGAACTTCTAAAATGTACTCAGATTCAGATCTCTCTCTTTCTCTCTTTCTTTCTTTCTTGAAATAGCATTTGTTCATCCAAAGTTTTTGCACACCGATTATGTTCCAGGAACCATTCCAAGAAGGCACCAGTCCCCAGTCCCCTGAGACATCTATGTGCAACATTTTCTGTCTACTTCTGTTTCAAAAACATGTGTGAGTACATGCACTTAGAGGCAAAAGGCAGGGTGGGGAGAGACAGATATTTGGAGGATGGAAGTCAGCAAGAGGGAACCAGAGAAAAAGTCAGGCCTGAGCTGAGATCTCTTTTCTGGGATGGTCCTACGTTTTTGGATTTCTGTAAAATGAAAAAAAGAAAAAACCTTAAAACAAATCGTGTTTTTCCTGATATTTTGTATTTAAAATTACTAGGTAAATGTATAGTTTAAACATTTATTGGGAGCCTGCTAGGCATGAACATGTACAAACCACATGCTGTATTCTCAAGGTGCTACAGTGCATCTGGGGAGAGCCCTACATTGCTGCCTTAGAATACAGGTCATATAATTCCATAGTTGTCACAGCAACTTTCTCTGGAATCAGGCAGACCTGTGCAACAATGCCAACTCCATCGATTAGTAGCAGTAAAAACTTGGAAAACCCATTTTGCAACCCCAAGTCTCAGTTTCTTTATCTGCCAAATAAGAATAATAGCATTAATGGGAATATTGTAAAACTAAGTGAAATGAGCATCATGTGCTTAGCACATGAGATCATAATACGAGCTCCCTAAAGGTAGGCAGTTGTTGTAACCGTAAAATAATAATTAATACTCTCAGCCGGGCGCGGTGGCTCAAGCCTGTAATCCCAGCACTTTGGGAGGCCGAGACGGGCGGATCACGAGGTCAGGAGATCGAGAGAAGATCCCGGCTAACACGGTGAAACCCCGTCTCTACTAAAAAAATACAAAAAAAATAGCCGGGCGAGGTGGCGGGCGCCTGTAGTCCCAGCTACTCGGGAGGCTGAGGCAGGAGAATGGCGTAAACCCGGGAGGCGGAGCTTGCAGTGAGCTGAGATCCGGCCACTGCACTCCAGCCTGGGTGACAGAGCAAGACTCCGTCTCAAAAAAAAAAAAAAAATAATAATAATAATAATTAATACTCTCATCATTATTGATTGCAGGTAGAAGCATGATATGAAACCCTACAGAGGAAAGAGGGATTTATTTCTTACTAGAAGTAGAGGGAGGAAGCACAGAAAAGAGGCAGTATATGAGCAGTAATTTGTTTTTCCTTTTTTAATGAAAGATGTAAGAAATGGCATTTGATGTCGCAGTGAGGATGCCGCCTGCACAGAAATGGAGTCCGGCATTGGGGTTGGAATAAAGAAGTGTGCCTGGAGTCGAGGGAATGGAATCAGAGGCTGAAAACAAAGCTTAGGGGAAGGCCAGGGAGGCCTTCCAAGGAAACATGACCAGGATTTTGCGGGCATGGGGAAATGTTAAAAGATTTTAAACTGGAAGAGGAAGGGTGAAATGACCTAGAAAGAGTTTGGGGTGGAGTCTTACTCATCAAGCTAGTGTAGAGGTAGAAGAGTTAACCTCAATGAAGTCCCCTAGAGAATGACAGATCAGCTTAAGATTTCCCTACTGTGTACACATAACACCATGAATTGGCTATTACTATAAATTACGTTATGTAATAATTACTTATTTAATTTCTTGTCTTACCCACCTTACTGTAAATTACATGAAAGCAGAGATGTTTGACTTGCTCATTGTTATATGGGCAGCGCCTAGCACATATTAAGCTCTCAAATACCCAGTGGATGTCTCTTCCCACATCCATTATTAATCGATATGGAAGGACTTTCCCCAGCTTTGCAAAGAATGCAGACTCATCTCTCTTCTTTGAAAGACAATGGAGTTATTAAGGACCATGTAACTAAAAGAGTTTTCTAGCCATTCAGCTATACTGGAAGCCCTCAGAAGCCAGAAAAGTGATGTTCTTTTTTATTTTTTCTTTCCTTGAATCTCCTACTTCCCTAGTATTAGTTTATCATTAGTTCTGCATCACTGAAAATCGTAAAATTACATTTAAAAAATTTCAGTATTTCCACTTGGTAAAATCTGCCATTATCCTAATTCATTGCAATGGCATGCTTTAAATTCATAGATTACATTCATCTGGCATTTTGGAATATGTTGTATATCTCAAAGCACTTATATAATCAGCAATGTATCCATTTCTCCTTTTAACCTCATCTGCTTTTTATGACCAAAGAGAGTTATGCAATCCAATGTATCTGCTTCTTTTCCCTGGTTACCCGGAAACTCATAAGTATACAGGTTATGCTTAACTAACAAAACTATTATCAGACAGGATTTCTTAATACATTCACTTTACTCTCTACTTTTATATCTTGACTCCTACCTTTTACCTTGTGTTAATGGTTACAGTATATACCTGTGCATTTATTTTACATTGTCTCAAAACTTTTTTAAGGTTGACAGGAAGATAGATAGATAGATAGATAGATAGATAGATAGATAGATAGATAGATAGATAAAGAGATAGATGATAGATCAATAGATAGATAGATATGATATGATTTAAACACACACGTATATATATCACCAATACTGGAAGTATATCTATCTAACTCCCAGATGGCTTCTGTCCCACCTTTCTATCAGCTCTGTCTTCTTCAGTAATCTATTTTTGTCATCCACCAACCAGAACACATAGCTTCTCTACAATTAGTGAATTCCAAAAAGAATCTTCTCACATGAAGCATGAGTTAACAATTTAGACATTAGGGAAGATTTTATAGAGGTGTCTTTTTTTTTATTTGAACAAATTTATGGGCCACATGTGAAATTTTGTTACATGTATATATCACATAGTGATAAAATCAGGGTATGTAGGGTGTCCATCTCCTGAGTAAAGTACATTTTTGTTTAAATATAGTCATACTACTGTGAATTTATTTTTTCTATCCTCTGTATATTCATACCCTTTAACCCACTTCTCTTTGTCTTCCCACTCCCCCAGCACTCATCCTTCGCAGTTTATGTTCTCCACCTTTCTACTCTCTACCTCCATGTGACACAATTTTTTAGCTGCCACTTGTAAATGAGAACACGTGATATTTGTCTTTTTGTGCCTGCTTATTTCACTTAAGATAATGATCTCCAGTTTCATCCATGTTGCTGCAAATGACATGATTTTATTCTGTGTTATGGCCAAATAGTATTTCACTGTGCATATATACCACATTTTCTGTATCCATTCATCTGCTTATGAGCAACTTAAGTTGATTCCACATCTTTGCTGTTGTGAATAGTGCTGCAGTAAACATATGAGTGCAGGTATCTCTTTGATATACTGATTGTTTTCCTTTGGGTAGAGACCCAGTAGTGGGATTGCTGGATCAAATGGTAGTTCTATTTTCAGCTTTATGAAGACTCTTCGTACTGTTTTTCATGGTGGCTGTACTGGTTTACATTCCCACCAATAGGGAATGAGTTCCCTTTTCTCCGCATGAAAGTGTATTAGGAAATAAATTTCTGTTCTTTTTCCCAAATCTCTTTCGGTTATCCTGCCTTGGGTCTATTTTAATACTCTAAACCAAGGGTCAACAAGCTTTCTCTGTAAAGGTCTAAATAGCAAATATTTCAGACTTCACCAGCTATGAGGTCTGTTGAAACCACTCAGATTTGCTGTTGTAGTGGAATTGAAGCCATAGATGTACACACAGATAGACATGATTACATCTCAATAGAACTTCAATTACAAAAATAGGTGCCTGCCAGATTTGGCCTGTGGTTCAGTTTGCTAGCCCTGTTCCAAATCTTCCTCCCACTGTCCCTGTCCTCACCAGGCCCTCTCAGTGAAGTGTCACTGTGGCTCAACTCCAGCGTCCAATCTCTTCAAGTTAGCCCCAGTAAGACAAAGAGCTCTGAAGTTAAAGGGACAGGACACTCCCACCTCAAAAGGCCATTTAGTTACGTGTGTTATTGCTTGAATATACCCTGGGAGAATCTGTCCTTGTCTCACATATACCCATAGTTAAAAATATATATATTTCTACCATGTACAGTGATCACCAAAAGAGAACCTTAAATGAATAAAATTATTAAGTTACTTTTAATGGCAAAAACTGCAGTCACTTTTGCACCAACCTAATGATTTTAAATGCAATAAAATATCTCCATTCTACTCCAAATATATCTGCATTCCAGAAAGGTTCTGAAAATATTTCTAGAGCCTGCAGACATAGTCAAGGTTAGAAAGAGAGTTCAATCAAGGGAGCAGAAAAACCAGTCTGTAAACCAACATGACCCAGCTATATGACGCCAGACAATAACTTTATTATGCCTCAGTTTCCCTACCTACACAATGGAGGTGGTAGTTTACCTGCCCAAAGGCTAAATTTTGGACCAATGATCTCTTGGAGATTGTTTCCCTAAATCAGTGTTTTTCAAATGGTCTCAGGCATCTGCATGCCCTGGAGTGCTTTGTTAAAACAGACTACCAGACCCCAGCCTGAGTTTCTGCATTAGAGTAGGTCTAGAGGGTCTTAAAGTGCCACCAAGTTCCCAGGTGCTATTGCTGCCACTGCTGGTGTGGGCTTACACCTGAGGGCCTCTAGTCTCTATGACAGAGATCTCCCAGTCCCTTATACAGGAAAGCAATGTTGGAGGAATGGCTACTGCTGGCTTCTCTTTATTTTTCAAAATGGGGTTCCTTCTTGAAGGGATGAGAGGTTAGTTCTATTTTCCCACTGAGTCTTAGGCACTGCAGCCACACCTCAGAAGCAAATTCCAGGCTGAAATGAGGCTGGGGTGATCACTCTCATGGTGCCATTCTCTGGAGAAGGATAGAGACAAGGAGTACAGTTGAGAAGAGAGAGGCAAGAACGCCACCACACAATTTCTTTACATAAGCCATCCTTCCAGAACTTTCTCTTTCCATAAACACGAAGCATAGATTGAAGGTCAACCCTACATATATGCCCAGCAGCAAGAAATGCAAGTTGACATGCAAAGACTTAGAAGACTAGGAAAGTGCAGACGGCCCTCAGGGACTCTCATCTCATGAGCCAGGCAACATTTACATGTGTTTACACACTTGGGTTCCACATGGAAAGAAGTAGAAAATTAGACAATTAGGTTATGTGGCATGAAAATAGAGATGTTCCAGAGAGACCGTGTTGGTGGACTTGAGAGATCTGGGCAAGCATTCCTGGAGACAGTGAGGCAGGTTGGCAAAGGCTAGAAGGGAGAGGAAGAACGGGAGCAGTGGAAAGCCAAGCAAAACGTGAGAGGAAGCCTGGATGCACCTGGAATATTAGCAGAGCTGGCATGAGAATGAGCAGAGGGGGCCGGGCATGGTGGCTCATGTCTGTAATCCCAGCACTTTGGGAGGCTGAGACAGGGGGATCGCGAGGTCAGGAGTTCAAGACCAGCCTGGCCAACATAGTGAAACCCCATCTCTACTAAAGATACAAAAAAAAAAAAAAGAAAGAAAGAATTAGCCAGGTGTGGATGTGTGTGCCTGCATAGTGAAACCCCATCTCTACTAAAGATACAAAAAAAAAAAAAGAAAGAAAGAATTAGCCAGGTGTGGATGTGTGTGCCTGTAGTCCCAGCTACTCAGGAGGCTGAGCCAGGAAAATCACTTGAACCTAGGAGGCAGATGTTACAGTGAGTCAAGATTGCGCCACTGCACTGCAGCCTGGGCGACAGGGCGAGACTCAGTCAAAAGAAAAAAGAAAAGAAAAAGGAGAGAGAGAATGAGCAGAGGGGACTCTTACACCTGTCTCTCTCCCTGCTGGTGTGTACTTCCTTTAGTTGTTCCCATTTCTGTGTCCCAGTTTCCTCCTTTTGTGGACTGAGGGATTCAAGCCAAATTTTCTGAAGTTTCTAAATTTTGTTCACCTTGGAGAGACCCCATGCCAGAAAAGGGCGAATGAGCAGGTGAAGCTTAGCCCTTCTCTCTGTCCCACCTGTGCTTCAGCCAAAGCAACCCTGTTTTCTTATGTTTTTATATTCCTTGTACAGCTTTGCTTCCGAAAGGGTTTAAAACTTACTCAACAAGAAATTCTGCAAAGGCTCCTTCCATCTGCACATCGTATGGCTTGACTAGAAGACAGAAAGAAGCCAGTTAGCACGGGTCATGGATTTCTATGTTGGCCAGGCTAGGATATAGAACAGCTGGAAAGCAGAGAGGGGCTTAGAGCAATGGGGGTGGGAAATAGGGAGCCATTGAAGGTTTGTGAGTAAAGGAGTGCCACAGCAACAGAAATGAATTGAGCCCACAAACTACTGTACTAGGAACTGATCTGAAAATCTCAACTGCTCAGAAAGTTGAGTAAAAACAAAGGGTGATTTTTCCCCCTTGTCAGCCTTCCCTCCCAGGACATTGTACTGTATGCAAAACGGGTAACTGTAAGACAAACATTTTTTTCCACTGCCCTTCTCAGCCCCACAGGCCTTCAGGAAGACCTGAACTTCAAGCAAAGCCTTTTTATTTTTCAACACCCACAGCTTCCATTCAACAATCAGAAGTTTTCCGCTTTGATCAAAGGGGCTGAACAAGAGGGCCAAGGGAGCAACTGGTTCTCAGCAGCTCTGGGCAGACCACACAGCCCTTGCTACCCACTCACTGTCCATGCCCACCAGAGGACACAGCCTTCTCCTGAAATCAGCCAGGTACATGCCCCAGAAAACACTGGCTTGCCTCTTTCCCACCTTAATTACAAGACCAAATGAATGTGAACATGCTGTTTTCAAAACTAAACTCAACTTGGGATCACGGGGGTCTCGGTTTCCTTGACTGTAAAATGGGTATATCTCCCCTACTCTATTTAGCCCAGGAAAACAATTTATCTCTTGATGTATCTTTCGTCTCCAGGATCCATGCTTTTACAGACTCACTGGGAAGAAATGTCCAGACCAACTCCTAAAGCCTGACCTAATTTGGGAGATGCTCAGAAGTTTTGGTTCTATGCAAGAACAGCAGTGGTAATAATCTAAGTTCGGCTTTAGACACAGGATATTTCCTTAGGGCATCTGGGATCTCTGCTGGCTCAAAGTGATGCACTGCAGCCAAAAAGTGAGCAGAAAGGAAAGGAGGTGCTACGCAGAATGAGCTTCTTCCAGGGTGATACCAAATGGAGCTATCAAAGACCCCCATCTGGAGGCAGCAGCTATGTGGTGATTAACATTTTAAATGGTGTTTTGAAATGGAGATCATTAGTAACCACAGATGTGACCTAACTCCGTCCCCCAGATAATCTGTCTGTTGTATCTAAATTCCAGACCTGGCCCAGTAGACCACTTGGTATGTTTAACAGGAATTGTCCAACACCATCCCCAAATCTATTTTTATTCATGGAGTACTCTGACATCATCTCGCTTGGTCTTCCTGACGACTGTAATGCAGATAGGGAACAGAGAGAACTATAAAGACTTGGATGACGGCCCAAGGCTAAGAAGGGAAAGGGCTGAGACCACACTTCAGGTTTTTAGCTTTCAGTTGCAGTGAAGATAGAATGACTTAGCACGAGCTTTCAGCCAGGCAGGCTGCAAAATGCACCCAAGTTCTTTCAGTGGTCAACACTTGAGACTTGGGTTGAGATAGTTTTCATCCTCCCTGAGCCTCAGTTTTCCCATCTGTAAAAAATAAATATTGCCTGCCTCGGAGGGTGGAGGTAGAAGTGGAGTGAAGCCACATGTAACTCCTAACGCTGTGCCTGAGACGGTAGAGGTTCAATTATAGTAGTCATATACACACACAACACATACACACACAACACACAACCCACCACACACAACACATACATACACAACCCACCACACACAACACATACATACACACCACACATGGCATGCATCGCAGATCACAAACGTACACCACACACACACTGCATACATATACCATACAGAACACACAACACATACACATACCCCATACCACAAATACACACACACCACATAGTACACCACGCAGAACACACACAGCCCCCACATTTCCACACCACACCACCTCACTGCCAATTCCTTCCCCTCTTCATGAGTTTTATCGCAGGCCCAGGTTCATCTGCCGGTTTAACAGATCCCAAAACATTCTGCAGGAGTGTTTGTTCAAAAGATCGATGTTTCCAGATTCCTGCTCTCTGACAGTATCTTTGAACCCCAAATTTCATACTGCCATGAGCCAGTCCCCCTTTGGAGAAATGTCTCCATTTGTGCGCCCCTTTTCCCCCAGGTAGCCTGCAGCAGGTCCCTTTTTCAGCAGGAGCCAATATGATCAAACCGAACCCTTTGGAGTTATTCCACTGCAGTCCGAGGGATCCGGCCTCCCTGAGACCCAGCAAGGACTCATTATCTGGGGAGAGCTTCTGAGGCGCAGGCCTCGCTGAAAGAAGGTGCACCTCGCTGAAAGAAGGTGCAGATTCTTGAACAGGAAGGCGTTTTGTGGCCGAGTCTAAACTAAACAGAAGTTGCTTTGTGTGTGTGCGCGCACACACACACACACACACACACACACACAGAGTAGGGGAACCGTCATTTTCCTACGCGCCCTCTGACATCAGCCACCTTCTCTGTAGCTAGTTTCTCTGCACACAACTTAATCCCTGGCAATGAAAAATGAACCTCTCCCCCACCCTTGCTGCCGCCTCTCGACTCACGCCCCCAGAGAAGAGTTTCTCCGCCAGGCAGCAGGTGAAGGTTTTTTTCCAAGTCACATGATTCAGGATTCAGGGGGAGAATCCTTCTTGGAACAGAGATGGGCCCAGGACCGAATCAGATGAAGAGAGATAAGGTGTGATGTGGGGAAGACTATATAAAGAATGGACCCAGGGCTGCAGCAAGCACTCAACGGAATGGCCCCTCCTGGAGACACAGCCACCCATGTGCCGGCGGGCTCCGTGGCCAGCCACCTGGAGACCACCAGCCGCAGCTATTTCTATTTCACCACAGCCACGCTGGCTCTGTGCCTCGTCTTCACGGTGGCCACCATTATGGTGTTGGTAGTTCAGAGGACGGTAAGTGGACTCCTCTTCCTCCCTTTCCTTTTCTTGTTGTTTTCCCTAGAGAAAGAGCCCTGGGAACAAACGATATTCGTTTGTTGGTTAAGAGCAAAAAAAAAAAAAAATTAAATAAATAAACTCTCTCTCTCTATATATATATGTATACTATAGTATATACTGTATAGCACAATATATTTATGTTACATTATATATATGTTATACAGTGTGTGTGTGTATGAGAAAGGGAGAAATGAAAGAGGAACTTAACTCTCTAAAATAATTTGGCTTGTTGAGAGAAATGTTGTTAGACCATCATCATCTTAAAACTTTGCAGACCTGTCTGAGCAAAACTGTGGAGGGAAGCTATTGGCCTTTCAAAGTTAAGATTTAAATCTTAATGAGCCAGGGACCCATATCAAGGAAGGAAGCAATAAAGAAACCTGATAACACATTTGCACAAGTTGCTATCGTGTCTTCAAGGACTTCAGACTGGATTCTGAAGTTCCGTATCCTAAGTCCGAGTGTCCTGGAGGTTTCTGAGGCCTCACTCATTGCCAAGAGTTTTTGGTTTTGCTTTTGTTTTATATAGGTAGCTAAGTTTCAGAGGCCAGGGCCTAGAAGGGAAGGAGGCAAAAGAGAAGACCACGGCTTCTTAGAGCTTTGGACATTTTGGTGTTACAGCCAGCAAGACAAATCGAAAGCTTCTTCTTAAGCCACAACTTTGAAGAAGTTAGGGCGTCACAAAAAAACAGCACATAAAAGCAGAAAGTTGAAAGGTTTTTAGCACCTGTTCTCTCTGAGGTTCCTCACAATACTAAGCAATTGTTGGGTGCACGCTGTACAGGGTCAGACTGTCTTGGGAGTTTTACTTTGAAGTAAATGGTAAGATTTGTTTCTGAAAACAGAAGAGGAGGAGAAAGAGGAAGCTTCTTCATATTTTAGGAAATTGGTGTTTACAGAGAATCCACCAGTATGTATTATGTAGAAAATGCTGTAGTAATAGCATATATTGCTCGTGAATTTTTTTTGATGAAGTAAAGTTGTTAATTTGGGTAATTTAAGAACTGCACCCACCCACATGACCTGCCCAAGTGAGAATATTTCTGTTTCTTACTTCATAGCTCCTACTTTTCATGGTACTATAATCCTGCAGAATTTATTCTGGTTTTTCTTCAGTTTTCTTAGGCCAAATACTCTACAGCTTATCAATTGCTGGAAAGAACTAGGCTTTAAAAGGCTTTGATATCTATTTCTCAAGGGTCATCAAGCTTTGAAATTAAATGGAAGCTTTGAAGCTCATGTCTCTACAGAAGTGAAAAGAAGGAGTCACAAATATTTGATTTAGATAGTGGAATTCTTAAAACTCATAATTTAATGGGTTTATCTACATCTACTAAGTATAATAATCTTGAAAACACTTTAGGGCATCTTTTCTTCTGTAGGGGCTCTGCAATTTCGGTAATTTGAATTTGGAGTAAACCAAGGGTGTGTCATTTTATAGCAATGGCCAAAGAAAAGAAATTGAAGTGTCCTTTAAGAAGTTCCTGGCCGGGCGCGGTGGCTCAAGCCTGTAATCCCAGCACTTTGGGAGGCCGAGATGGGCGGATCACGAGGTCGGGAGATCGAGACCATCCTGGCTAACACGGTGAAACCCCGTCTCTACTAAAAAGTACAAAAAACTAGCCGGGCGAGGTGGTGGGCGCCTGTAGTCCCAGCTACTCGGGAGGCTGAGGCAGGAGAATGGCGTGAACCCGGGAGGCGGAGCTTGCAGTGAGCTGAGATCCGGCCACTGCACTCCAGCCTGGGCGACAGAGTGAGAATCCGTCTCAAAAAAAAAAAAAAAAAAAGTTCCTTAGTTAAAGGATCCAACTAAAACTGCTGAGAGAGAGATGGTGGAAAAATGGTTGTTGATGGTGATATATAAAGCTAGAGAGAGCTTCAGAGCTCATTCCTATCCAACTTTTAGTTGAATTGATCTCTTCTATAAAAGAACCAGAGCAGATCTTTCTGCCTCGTTTTTGTAAATGTGGAAAATGAGGTGCAGAGAGGGAACAGGGCTTGAACTACGTCACCGTGAGAAAGTGGTAGAGCCAATACTGCTTGATTGTTTGATGCCAGCAGCATCCCCTTTGCCAACACAGACAGCCACAGAAGCACTAAGAAACATTGTGCCCACTCTTCTCTTGGGAGCTTTATCTTCTCGTGCATCCATTTCCTTGACTTACCCCTCATGTTTGGATATGAAAAGATTCACTGCAAAATCTGATTGTACAGTTTGGTGTGCTGTGATTTCTTAGCCCAGGAAATATCAGTTGCTTCCTTAAAACTGAGGCCTGCCATGTTAATAGCAGCTGTGATATATTAAGTGTCAAATGCATTGCACATATCATTTTCAATAAATTCCTCAGACGTTAACTGTTGTAAGATCTAACAAGAAAAAAAAAGCATCATTCCCATTAACTTGAGTTATCAGGAAGGGTTTCCTATAGGAAGATGGAATGTAGACTGACTTGAAAACAGGAATAACTTAGACAAGTGAAGAGACTATAAAAGAAACTCTAGGAAATAAATCAATAGAAGAAAGCCAGGGAGCTTAGATTCACATCCCCATTATTAAAAATGTAATGAGTTAAAGGTCAGTTAGCACTCTGTATGTGATGGGAACAGGGGTGGAGAACCATAGAATGGTTTTACTGGCATAAGAAGTCACACAATTCTTATCCCAAGACACATGTATGGACAAAATTTAAAACAACTAAGTCCTCATATATAATAAGTGATGAAAGGGATACCATGAGAGCACAAGTTAAGGAGAGAGTGTATTTTTCCAGACAGGTTTAAGAAAAACTTTCCTGGGGACTAGAGTTTCAGGTTGGCTTGAGAAATGTGAACTATTTCAAACAGGCAGGGAAGGGAAAGCAGAGGAGAGGCACTCCTAGCCAATGGAACAGCATGAGCAAAGAGACAGAGGAGAGAAGATATAGAGAGTATAGGGAAATCGACAAAGCTTGCCTTGAGGTTTGACTTGAAGATCAGATAACTCCAAGCTTAAACTCCTTGGGAAAGACAAAGGAGGAACTTAGGTTTCTGTCTCACGTATTTATTAAATATCTACTGTGTGCAGGACATTGTTCCAAAGCCTTGAAAAAAAAACCAACAAAATCCCTGTCTTTGAGTTACTATGGAACTTACTTTCCAGTGATATTTTTAAAGTCTCAGTGGTGGTTGTATTTTGTTTTATTTACATTTAAGCCAGCATATTTGTAAAATAAATATTATTTTATATTATATAATAATATTACTTTATATTATAAAATAAATACTATTTTATATTATAAAATAAACACTTTATATTATAAATATTATATTATAAAATAAACATTTTATATGATAAATATCATATGATATAAAATATAAAATATATAATATGATATAATATATATTATATAAAATATAAAATAAACATTTTATATGATAAATATTATCATATATACTATTATATGATTTATATAATCATATCATATATAATATTATATATATCATATAATATATGATAAATATGATATTATAAACATTTTATATGATAAATATGATATTATAAAATAAACATTTTATATTATAAATATATTATAAAATAATATTTATTATATGCTATTTAATATTTTATAATATAATATATTCATATATTTTATAATACATTATAAAATACTATACTCACATGGTTTAAGAAAAGTAACTAGCAAATAAGAGAAAAGGAAGTAAAAATCTTCACACTTTCCCCACCCACCCACTAATCTCTCTTCACCTAGATAACCACCATTGACAGATTCTTGTGTGTCCTTCCAAAAATCTGTGCATCTACAAATACACAGTACACACATCATTATAATAAACCCATAATTTTGCATCTTGCTTTATTCACTTGACAACACACTGTATATCTTAGAGATCCTTCCATCTCAGTACATAGAAGTTCATTTCATTCTTTTGAAGAGTCGCATAGTATGAAGTGTAAATGCTTCATAATTTATCAGTGTCTGGTGAGAGACATCAATGTTTTCTCTAGAATTTCTGCCCTCTGTGCATGTCTGCAAGTATATCTGGGGAATAAATTTTTAGTGATAGAAATGGAATGCGCGTTTTCTTTCTTTCTTTTTTTTTTGAGACGGAGTCTCACTCTGTCACCCAGGCTGGAGTGCAGTGGCATGATCTCTGCTCACTGCAAGCTCCGCCTCCCAGGTTCACGCCATTCTCCTGCCCCAGCCTCCCTAGTAGCTGTGACTACAGGTGCCCACCACCACGCCCAGCTAATTTTTTTGTATTTTTAGTAGAGATGGGGTTTCACCGTGTTAGCCAGGAGCAATGTGCATTTTCATTTCAATAAATGTCAGTCTGTCTCCAAAGAGATTGTACTAGTATACCCCTGAGGAAGTAAAAGTCCTACCAACAGACTCCTCTTTACATCAATATGGAAAGAAAAAAATGATTTACTGTTGAGTAAGCACAAGAGTACATGCAAATAGGCAGCCTGCAACAGACTACAAAGTCAGGATGAAATTTCACACAATTCATCTAGCAAAGCAAAAGAACAAAAAATAAAACTTCTCTTATCTCTCAAAGGACAGGAGAATACATAAGGAGATAGACTCCTACGTTAACACCAGAGGTAGGTGTTCGCATTTCAAAAAGGCTCTGAGGCCCTTAACCTTAGAGACAGCTTTGTTTTGTAAACCAGGAGACTGGGCTTCACTAGCCCCAGGGGAGAATGTAAAGGGTTACATTCCGAAAGGTTAGTGTAAAGGGTTCATGATTGGTAGGCTTTCAAGAAAGCAGCTGCCTCTTTTGCCTTTATAAGCAAAGAAAATTCTTTAAAATAATAATAATAATAATAATAATAATACTCTTTTTAAATTATTTCCACACACCAACAGTAAAGCTGAGCACCTGTTTAAGGGTAGTGATTATTGGTGGTTGTGTGGTATTTTGCTTTTATTTTTAAGCTCAGATACAAAATAGAAGTGTAGGATAAACACACCTGATATAGCAATAACTGAAGCATACCCTTAGAATAACCATGTATGGCAGACACGTCTGAATGGGTGTTCCAAACGAGAGAATCCAGGAGTGTTCAACCTGGAGACTCATTCCTTGTCTATGAGGAACATCTGAGTCCCCAGCCCATCCCGTGGAACTTGGGTTGTACAAGAGATTGAGGCCTGAGTACGAGAGATTGGCCGTGGAACTTGGGCCGTACAAGAGATTGAGATTGAGGCCATTAAGGGGAGGCTGTTAACTGAGCATGCTGTAGAAACTGCATGCTATATGAAAAGTGGTTGTGGTTTTCCTGCCCAGCCCACTACCACTGGACTGTATATAAGGTGAATATGTCGTCCACCCCGCTGCCATGAGATCATTTCTGTCCATAAAGCAGTCTTCCTGTTCAGCTCGCTGCCACTGGACTCCTCCGCTCTATGTAAGCCCCCAATAAAACCCCCATGTCTTGTTTGCTGACTCTACACCTCTTCTTTAGCCTCTTGAACATGGTGCCTTCCCTGTTGAGGCTAATAGGAGTTCGGAACAAGAAGAAGTTATTTGGAATGCCCCATGACACTTCTCTCTACCCAAGGTACTCCCTCCACCTGATATTCATCCCATTTAGCAATCCAGAAAAATCCACTGTAAATCTTCCCAGGAGCGAGCCCTGTGTGAGGTTATGTGGAGAGTCTCAAGTGGACTGGGCAAGACCCTGTCTTCTGGGAACTCTGTTAAATTGAGCAGATGAAGCCCAAACACCAAGTTCTTGGATTCTGGGCAGAATGGCACAGAATGCCACAGAGCAAAGGAGAAGTCATTTCTGCTTGGGATGAAGGAGGGGTTTGCGGAAGAGCTAGAACAAAAGTCAGGCTTCCAAGAATTACAACAGTCATGGCTTATTCCCAAAGTCTTATTCTGAAAATGTTCAAACCTACAGAAAAGTAGAATGGCAAATGCTCATATAACCTTGCACCTAGATTGGTGTGTCAGTATCTTGCTGTATTTTTGCTCTCTCTAGATAAGGATATGAAAGTAAGCTGTAGGCAGCATGACCTTTCACTCACATGAACTTCAGTACTCATCTCTTAACTAACTGCAATGCCACTATCATAGCCAAGAGAGTTGATACTAATTCATTAATATCATCAAATAATAACAATATATGGTCCATATTTTAATTTCTTTACTTGTTCAAAAATGTCTTATATGTATGGCTGTTGTGTTTTCATTTGTTTGAACAAATCTAAGGTCACATACTGTGTTATGATAATATCTGTTTTAATCTAGAACTTTGCTCTTTCAAGTGTGGTCCTGGGTCTTGTTAGAAATTCAAAATCTCGGCCGGGCACGGTGGCACAAGCCTGTAATCCAGCACTTTGGGAGGCCGAGACGGGCAGATCACGAGGTCAGGAGATTGAGACCATCCTGGCTGACACGGTGAAACCCCGTCTCTACTAAAAAATACAAAAAAAAAAAAAAAAAAAAAACTAGCGGGTCGAGGTGGCGGGCGCCTGTAGTCCCAGCTACTTGGGAGGCTGAGGCAGGAGAATGGCGTGAACCCGGGAGGCAGAGCTTGCAGTGAGCTGAGATCCGGCCACTGCACTGCAGCCTGGGCGACAGAGCGAGACTCCGTCTCAAAAAAAAAAAAGAAAGAAATTCAAAATCTCAGGGCTCACCCCAGATCTTCTGAATCAGAATCTGCATTTTAACAAGCTCCCCAGGTGATCTGTATGCACATTAAAGTTTGAGAAGCACTGAGCTAAAATCTCCTTTGCCCTTTGGTGTTTGTTTTAAATAACATTGACCTTTTTTTAAGGGTCCAGACCAGTTCTGTTGTAGAAATCCATTCATAGCCTGGATTTGTATTGGTATTGACTTATGGTTATACTTAGATGAAACATTTTTGGTAAGAATAGTATATAGGTAATTCTATACACTTCTTATTGTAGCACAGCTAGAGGCATATGTCAGGTTGTCCCATTTTTGATGACTATAGGTTTGATCACTTGATTAAGGTGGTGACCACCAACTATCGCCTTTGTAAAACATTTTTCTTTCTCATTAATAAGTAACCTGGCCAGGAGCAGTGGCTCATGCCTGTAACCCCAACATTTTGGAAGGCAAAGGTGAGTGGATCACTTGAGGCCAGGAGTTTAAGACCAGCCTGGCCAACATGGCAAAATCCTGTCTCTACAAAAAAGACTAAAATTAGCAGGATGTGGTGGCACACACCTGTAGTCCCAGCTACTGGGGAGGCTGAGGCAGGATAATCGCTTGAACCCGGGAGACCAAGGTTGCAGTGAACAGAGATGGCACCACTGCATCCCAGCCTGAGTGACAGAGTGACATTTCATCTAAAAAAAACAAAAACAAAAACAGGAAGAAAGGAAGGAAGGAAGGAAGGAAGGAAGGAAGGAAGGAAGGAAGGAAGGAAGGAAGGAAGGAAGGAGGAAAGAAAGGAAGGAAGAAAGGAAGGAAGGAAGGAAGGAAATCTATGTATGGGATAATACTCTGAAGACATAAATACCCTTCATTTGGTGGTTTTGCCATTTCTTAATGATCCTTGTCTGAATCAGCTAATGCACTGAGGGTTAAAGAAAGGGAATGCCTAAGTCTGTCACTTCTTCCAAATTTATTAGCTGTTATTGTTATTCTTCTGTAGAGAAGAGCTCACCATTGGAAAGATGGTAGCAGGAGGAGGAGGAGGAGCAGGATATTCCAGGTGAGGCGAAAAAAGAAAGCAGTGGCACAGCCCATAGGAAGGAAAGCCCAGGTGTGAGGAGAGGAGTGGTAGGGCCAGAAGTCAGTCCAGATTGTACAGAGGAGAAGAAATGGAACTAAGTGACAAAGAGATTTGATAGAAAAGACTGAGAGGACAGGATGCCACTGCCATGTTCAAACTAGGAAGATTTCCTAAGCCCATATCTGAGCCCAAATCTACACTCAGCCTCCTACAGCCATCTCTCAAGACCTCACGTGTTCTGATTGCCTACTGAGTAGTGTATTTAAGACCTTGTTACTCAAGGTGTGGTCCATGGCCTGGCAACATTGGCATCACCTGGAAGCTCATCAAAAATGAAAAACCTAACGGGCCCTCCCTATTGAGTCAGAATCTGCTTTTACCAAAATCACCAGATGCTGGTCAGTCTTTTAAAGTGGGAGAAGCACTGCTTTAAGCAACTGTGGTCCAATTCTCACTTTGGCAGACCATGTGCTCCCAGTAAAAATAGTCTTCCCCTGAGGATTTTCCATGACTTCTATTCACTTTTCCATGAAACTTCAGGAGATTTTGCTGCTCAGCTTTATCCTGCCCTCATCTAGAGAGGCAATGTAGCAGGACATTGAAGAGCAGTGCCTTCAAAGTCAGACTCACCTAAGTTTGAATCCCTTCTGTGCTATTCACCACCTGTGGGACCTTCTGTAAACATTATCACATTATGAAATCACTTCTCTAAGTCTTGATGAATCCCTAACTCTTGGGGTCAAGTTAAAGGCCAAATGAAATAATGCATATAGAGTAACCCTCATTAAGTGCTCAATGAGTTAGCTTGAAAATAAGAGGTATTCTCGGCAAAAGTCTCTGTGGGCCATGAGCCAGATCCCACCTTACAAGACTACGTGAGGGCAGCAAGGAAAGGAATGTGGACTTCCCCCTGTCATTTTCCAAACAGAGTTGCCTTTAATCATTTTTGGTCCAAGAGGGCATTTTGTGTCCAAAGCAAATTCGGGAGCTGATTGCATCTGCTGATCATTCCTCTGTGAAAAGAAACAAGTCTTTCAAGGTATTGAGGCAAATTAAGCACATCGTTAACATCAAGGCAGTGCTCAAAATAGCTATGCTTTTCAAGTACTTGCTAATACTTTATAATATCTTATGATGTCCACAATAACCCAGTGGAAAGATGGATTATTACCAATCTAATCACTGATTAAAGGAGAGGAAAACACTCCTAGGCAGGGAAGATGATTGGGATGGGGTTCATTTTACCTGGAGACAAATAGGTTAGACATGACCATTCCCCTCCTCCATACATGAAAAGAACTTTATTATTGTTGGGAATACTCATCAGATATCTACAGGGGCCAAAAAAAGAGGAAGTACACTTAAGAAGTGTAACTGGTTGATAATCACAGAGACAGTTTCCTGAGCTACTCAGTGGAGCTGAGAATGAAAACCTGGGAGAGTCCATTTGTTTGTGCCTGCATTCAGCCTAGGCACTACCTTACTCAAAGCCAAGTCATCGAGCAAGAGAGTTCACATTTCCAGAGCTAGGACCCAGATCCCCAGACAAGATTAGGGAGAGAATTCTAGACCTGGGGGACATCTTGCCAAAGAGGAGTTGGTGAACAACACTTAGTATAATACCTGTTTATGAACAGTCTTCATTGAATTTCAACAGTCATCATCTCCTTAGACCCTGCTTCTCCACCTCCAAATACAAGGACTGCTTATAGGAGAGAGGAGGAGGTAGGAATGAGCTCTTCTATCCTTGGTTTCTGGAAACAGCATCTTTCCTGGGTCAGTGGAAAGGACACCAGAGAATTTCAGTCCAAGATCTGCCTCTGACTCATGAGTGCCTTGGTTTCCTCCTCCATAAAATTAGCCTGATGGACTGAAAGATGTCTCAGTCTCCCTCTGGCTTTGATTGTCTAATCTTGACTACCATGGTAGCTAGGAAAAGCTGTAAAGACCCTGTCCCAAGAGCTCTTCAAAATAGGAATAGTCACGCTTCTGTCGTGGATTTCCTGGGCCCTCGGTGAAGGTTTAAGCGACAGGCTTCTTTCCTGTTTGAAGTGCTCTGCTTTTGACATCCGCTGTCTGAAATTAGGAAACCAGAAAGCATTCAAGTGTTAGAGAGAAAAGAGGCCTTCCTTGACCCCCATATAAATTAGGTCCTCCTCTCTGATATTACTTCTCTAGCTGTGCTATTCAAAGTGTGTTCTGTGGGCCATGAGTATCAGTATTACTCGAAAGCTGCCAGAAATACAGAATGTTGGCCGGGTGCAGTGGCTCACGCTTATAATCCCAGTAGTTTGGGAGGCCCAGTGGGGGAGATCACCTGAGTTCAAGACCAGTCTGGTCAACATAGCAAAACCCTGTCTCTACTAAAAATACAAAAATTAGCCGGGGGTGGTGGTAGGCCCCTTTAGTCCCAGCTACTGGGGAGGCTGAGCCAGGGGAATTGCTTGAACCCAGGAGATGGAGGCTACAGTGAGCAGAGATTGCGCCACTGCACTCCAGCCTGGGTGACATCTCAAAAAGAAAGAAAGAAATACAGAATGTCAAACTCTCCCCAAATCTGCAGAATCAGAATTTGCATTTTAACGAGACTCCCAGGTGATTCGTATGCACGTTGAAGTTCCAACAGCATTACCTTAAAGCACCATGATTCTTTTCCTCCATAGCTCTTGCCACAACCTGCAATTCTAATTACACATTTATTTATATTTTTTAAAAGGCTGCCTTAATGACTAAAGCATAAAATCCATAGGATGTCTTTTAATGACTAACGTAGTTCCTACCACAGACCAGGTGCTCATCCAAGGTGTGCTGCATGAATGATTCTCTAGGACTTCCCGAACTGCTAGCAGCCTCTGCAATGATGGCTCTACCAGGTTTGCTATTCTAACCTTTCTCACTGTCCCTGTATATGTCCCTGGGCAGCTGATGAATTTGATGGTTGTGGTAAGACATTTCAGTGCATATATTTTTCTTAGTGCATTTGCACATCACACTAATCAATGGTCACGCTTGGCAGTAAGTTGTTTATTAAATTTTAAAATGTTGTGTGTTGTCTCACAAGAGCAACATAAAGGGGAATTTTGTGATATCAAGTTTTCCTGCAAACTGCATGCATAACTGAAAGACTACAAAAACTTACAGCTTTGTTAGGTTAAAAGCTTTCAACTAAGGCAACAAAGTCATAGACTATTACAGTAGGAAGGGCCTTCCAGGACAAGTTTGCCTCCCTTCCCTTGAGAAGCTGGGGCCCAAATGTTTAAACTGACTTCCCCCATCTCCAGATTGGTGCTGTGCCAGGGCTTTGCCTTCAGGAGACGTCCTTGACTCACTACCATCCTCTTGCACTAGAGAAGAGATCCATGCATAAGAAAACAAGCTTTCAGCGGAAGGCAAAGGACAGAGCTCCCAGGGAAATGTTACAATAGTAGGGGAACTCCAGATGGTCCTAGTGTTCATACAGAACACTAAGAAAATAAGCTGTGGGCAGCTGCTAATTTCTTGCTTTGGTAGAGGTTAGGAAGTTGGGTTTTTCGCATACACATGCTCACACCTCTCTAGGTCTTTATTAATATTTTAATTCAATGCAATACAGGAGATTCCAACCTGGGCAGGTCAAAAGATGAATAAGATACTTTATTCCTTCTCGGCAGAATGTTGTATGGATGTCTTCATGGCTGGGGAGAAAGGGGAGGGAGAATCAGGGTGCAAAAGTCAGTCTCTGAAGAATTTATTAGGGGGAAAGAACTGTGCCTCTCTGCTTCTGTTAACTCCTTGTTGAGAGCCCTTGAACTAGAACCTCCCTTAAATCACCTTCAATCCCCAGCCCAAGATTCCCTCCTTCGAAAGACAATCTGTTTCTCTCAACCTCTTATTTGTGTAAATATTTACATATATATTTGTTTGTTGCAGAATAAATAATACATAATCTAATGTAAATGTTTAAATGTATAATATGCATTTGTATGTATGTATATTACATGTATATACATATTTGTATATGTAAATATAAACTTGTAATAAATCCATAAGGGTGGGGACCCAATTTAATTATGGTGTCCTCGCAATGCTTAGCGTATAAACACACAACTAATTCAGAATTTCCAACCACAGGACAGATAGAGATGTACCTTCCCAAGTATGTTTACAACATACGTTCACAGATGAATCGAACATGGAAAAAAAAAAACCACATATACTTTTATAATATACTTGATTATTCTCATGTTGACCAAAAGGAAAAAGAAAAAGAAAAAAAAAACCCCAAACGTGTGGAGAGGGGAAAAGCACCAGATTGGGAGTTGAGTCCCAGCTCTAGCCAAGTGATAGCTCACACCTGAAATCCCAGCACTTTGGGAGGCCGAGGCAGGTGGATCACAAGGTCAGGAGTTTGAGACCAGCCCCACCAATATGGCGAAACCCTATGTCTGCTAAAAATACAAAACTTAGCTGGGCGTGATGGCGGATGCCTGTAGTCCCAGCTACTCTGGAGACTGAGGCAGGAAAATCACCTGAAACTGGGAGGTGGCAGTTGCAGTGAGCCAAGATAGTGCCACTGCACTCCAGTCTGGCAACAGAGCAAGACTCCTTTTATAAATTAGCTGAATGTAGTGGTGTGCACCTGTACTCCCAGCTACTCAGGAAGCTGAGGCCAGAGGATCGCTTGAGCTCAGGAGGATGAAGCTGCAGTGACCCATGTTCATGCCACTGCACTCCAGCATGGGTGACAGAGTAAAACTCTGTCTCAAAAAAAAAAAAAAAATAGAGTCCCAGCTCTGGTCCCTGATCTTCTATAAATTAACTTTGTGGCCCTGGGCAAGTCATTTAATCTCACTCAACCCCATGTCTCTTGCCTGTGAAACAAGGACAGTATTGCATCTTGCATTTCTAGTAGTCAGACTGTCAAACAAGTGAACAGAAAGCCCATTGGAAACCACATCAGTGAATTAATTTTTAAAATTTAAGAGGCAGGCAGAGGGTAAATGGTAAATTGCACAGTACTCTAAGGACAACAAAATGAAAAAGAAAAAAAAATTGTTTCAACTGAATGGCACACCTCATGTTGCTTTTTTCTTTCTTCTCTTCCAGGACTCCATTCCCAACTCACCTGACAACATCCCCCTCAGAGGAGGTAAGATCTTGGAATTCGGTGTAAATGAGTAGTAAGTCATCTAAATGAATGCCATAAAGTGTGAAACCTGATTATCAACCAGAAACAACTCTATGACATGGCCCAACAGTAAAGTGTGTAGGGATGGAGGCAAGGGCAGCTCAGGACTGAGGTGATGCACCTGAATTCATCTTAGTAGCTCCTGAACTCATCCCCACAAGTCTCCTACCAGCCCTTGACACTCCCACTAATGAAAATTCTACCTCTGACATAGGCAGGACTGCAAGGCAGTGTTTTGTTAAAAGCTTGAAACCTGAAATCAGATAACTGGGGTAATGAATCTTGGCTTGACTTCCCACCTGGGAGCCTCAACTCCTCATCTATTTAATGGGAATAATAATACTCACCTCATCAAGGTATTGGAGAAGCCATTCAGATCTCATCTGTAAATTGCTTGCCATGGCAACCAGCACATAGTAATCATTAAATAACTAATAATAACTAAAATGTATAATGAAGTCAAGGACTTGTGAAAACAGACTTCCTCCTCACTCCTATATTTCCAGTCATTGAAGTCACTAATTAACACGTCGTCTCTACTAGCCTCAGAGGGATGATATGCTGAGTTCAGTTAACATCAATGATGAGAAATTTTCAGATGACCTGATTAATGTTTTTATTGCTCAGAGAAGGAAAAGGAAGACCCAGAGAGGGAAAGTGAGGCATCTTGTCCAAGGTCATACAAAACCAAGCCTAGAACCCAGATGTCCTCATCTCTAATACAGTGTCTTTTCCACCCAAGAACACCAACCCCCATCTCAGTCCTATAACCTTTAGAACCTAGATGGCAAACACAGCTGGATAACCAGAAAGCTCAGAGCAAAAAGTAAGGAAGTGAGTTGATGTAGACACCAGGGTAAGGGCACAAGAGTGTCTTTGAGTCCAGAGGAAACAGATGAGTGGACACAGCTCCTCACACTCACAGCATCACACTTGGAGCATCCTTCAAGTTTCCCTTGGCCATGCCTTTCCTGTGGTTTATCACCCAGAGACTTCAAAAGTAGGGGCAAAAGTCCCCAAAATACAAGAATTCTGGATCTTTCAAGGCAGACTAATAATCACAGCCTTGTCAACAATCTCTCATTTTGGCTGGAATGACTTAGCATGTGACCTCAATTCCAATCATGTCTATGCAGACAGTCACATTAAGATTAAAAGGAGCATGGTAGAATGCAGGGGTAGGCAGACTTTTTCTACAAAGGGCCAGATAGTAAACGTTTAGGCTTTGGGGGCCACTATGTCTCTGTTGCAATTTGTCAGCTCTGCTGTTGTAGTGCTGAGCCCGCCTGAGTACATGCAAATAAGTAGCCACAGCTGCATTTCCATAAAACCGTATTTATCAAATGAGGTGGTGGGCTGGATTTGGCTTATGAATTGGAGGAGTCACTGCAGGCTTTGGAGTCAGATGTTTCAGTTAAACACGTAATGCATGTTCACACGGAGCTTTGGAAAAACCAAAAGACTCTGAGTGAACATAAACTTGCCCCTCCCCACTCCCACTGTTCCACCACCACCTCCACCCAGACTTTCCAAGAAAGATGGAAACTTTTCGTTTTTTGACAGGGAGAAGGGATTTTTAACACAAACACGGTCTCAGTGACTTGGATAGTTTTGATTAGGTAATAGGACCTTAGCCATTCTGGATCTCAGTTTCCTCGCCTAAAGAGCACTTCAATGCAAAGTTGCCAAGTGCAGGGGCTCTAACTAATATTCTGGTCCCATAATAAAGTTGATAAAGTTTTCATCAGTCCAAAATGGAGTACAAAAAATAAGGACACAGTAGCCTCCTTTTCACAGGGCCAACTATATCTAATGTTAGAGGCACTCTTCCTCTGAGATGGTCCTTCAGTTTTGTGTGTCAAAATGTCCTTTCTTTTACAACATGAAGTTGATATAGACAGGAGTTAAGTTGGCTTGCTTTTTGCCAGAGTTATTTTATTTTGTTTGAATGATCACAGTAGGCAAAATAAAAAGCTGTCCACTCCATATTGGCCTCTGAATTTTCACTTTGGGGACAAATTTCCTGGGTCTATAAAGTCCAAACTTTTGAGAACCATGGACTAAATTACTTATCAGATTTCTTCTTATCTGGACCGTGAATGGGAATATCAGAACACAAAGTAATCAAAACCAACCTCAGTTTACAATTCAATGTTTCCACAACCAGATTTTTTTAAATGCTAATAATATTAGGTTGGTGCAAAAGACATTGCAGCTTTTGCCATTATGTTCAATGGCAAAAACTATGATAACTGTTGCACCAACTCAATAATCCCCACTGGGACCGTGAAACTTTTGTTAAAGACCTTCCCTCACCTCCTTTGGATTCATTCTCACCTCAACCCTGTGAGCAAGCCACAGCAATGTGGGGAAGAGTCTTCCCATTTTGCAGATGAGGAGCTGAGGCCCAAAGAAGCCAGGTGATTTGCCCTAGGTTATACAAGGAGGGAATGGCCAAGTGAGAATCCAGGGCTCCTCCCTCTTCTCCCTGCATGACGGGCTTCCACCATGAGATGCCAGTGACCTGCTGGAGGTGGTACCTGACTTTCTCTTGCTTTTAATGCAAGTCGACATCCCTTTAACTCAGCAATCTGCAGACACTGCAATAGGGTGAGGTAGAAAAAAATATTCCTGGGCTCCAGAACTCCACACCAACAAGTCTTTTCTCCTCTCTGAGTCTCATCTGTAATATAACAGCAACGTACTAAATGCCCTGGAGGAGTCTTTCCAGCTTTGACGCTTTATGAGACTATAATTCTCTTTTATTTATTTATTTATTTATTTATTTATTTATTATACTTTAAGTTCTAGGGTACATGTGCATAACGTGCAGGTTTGTTACATATGTATACTTGTGCCATGTTGGTGTGCTGCACCCATCAACTCATCAGCACCCATCAACTCGTCATTTACATCAGGTATAACTCCCAGTGCAATCCCTCCCCCCTCCCCCCTCCCCATGATAGGCCCCGGTGTGTGATGTTCCTTGTCCAATATGTAAAAATAGAAGAAAAAAAGCCTAACAAAAATCTCAAGGAAATCTGAAGCCACAGCTTCCTTCCCCAACGAACCCAGCTTAAACAGGCACAGAAGCAGTAAATTGTCCCTTTTGAAAAAAGCCATTGCAAGACATTCCAGGCAGAGGGGAAGCATCTTCCAGGTACTCTTGGGAGGAAGCTTCAGGGACAGCATGTGGTTTGTCACTAGACAGGAAAAGGGCAGAAGCCAGACACCTTCTAGGGAGCCAAAAATCTTCCACCGTCAGCAGAAAATCAGCAGTGGCTCAGAGCCTGGGATGTAGAGCTATGTGCACACGCTAAAGAGAAACACAAGATACACTTCTCTACAGAGGAACCACTGAAAACCAAGTCCTTTTTGGTAATGAAAGGATTTCTAAGTCCTATCACAAGCTTCCCATTCCTGGCCAGGATAGCCCCCAGCCAACTACCACCTCACAGGCAGTAAACCAGGAAAAGCGCCTGGGAGGAGAACCTTTCCCCACACCCTCTCCTTTCTGGGTTTTAGTTTTCTCACCCAGAAGACAGAGTTAATAATGACTCTTGCATGAAGCCACCATGAGGATGAAATGGAACAGCAAATGTGACCCTCATCTGATACCTAGTTGAACCTATGTCCTTTGGGCATAGGATCTACTCTATTCTTTCATATGTAGATAAAATGTTCCCATCTCATTTCACAAATGGCATGGAACCAAGGAGAATGGTGTAAAGAGAGTGAAGCTCATCTTTCTCCTCATCACTCCTTGTTTCACTTCTCTGCTTCCACCAAATTTTGAATCTCATGTCTGCACATGGTTTGTGGCTTATTTGCCCAAATCAGAGAAGACAGCCACTTTTGCCTTGATTTCACAAGTTTGAATAGTAACCCACATTTATGAATAGCGACATCTACAGAAGGATTTGGGGTATGCAGAGAAGCTGGTAGGGCAGTGTAGCACATCCCAGTGCAGCCCAGCAGATGACGCAGAATTGAATATTAGGTCCCTCTGTTCTTGCAAGGCCTCAGCTATTACTGTCACTGGGAATTTCTCAAGGCCCAGCTCTCCTCCCTGGGATTCAGCCCTCCGACACCTGAGCTGACTCACTCTCCTTCCTATCTGTTTTAATGTCCTTCTCCCATTTCCCCTCCGCTCTCCACTTCCCTCACAAACTCTGCAGAAATTCAAATTGTACTGACTTTAATTTGCAGAATGATTCTGGTCCTTTGGTCTCACCTCTGGGCCTTCTCAACATACCCTGGTCCTTTTTATAATAAATCATCCCACCAAATGATAGCTCTTACCTGCACTAGAAGAATTATGTGGGCAGTGTTCTTTCTTATACTCCCTCGTTGCATCCATATAAGGCCATGGCAGAGTGAGAATAACGAACATTGACAGGTATCACTATGTGCCAAGAATTGGCTGAGTACTTAATAATTCACTCATGCAGTTCTCACAATAAGCCCCCAGGAATCATAATTAGCCCTATTTTATAGGTAAGGAAACTGGAGCACAGAGAGGCTTGTTGCCTTGCCTAAAATTTCAGAGCTGGTAAGGAGGGGCAAGACCTCAAATCCAGCGTATCCACCTTGCAGCCCTTACGCTTAGCTGGAATTGTATTGTAGACCATCTGAGAAAACTCACTAATGAGCATCCTTGCAGTGCCCCTACCTGGTGGTCCAGTCTAGGGACCCTTCCAGGGCTCTTTCAGCTCTATCACTTCCTCAGCACCTGCTGCCCCCAGCTCTTGGCTTTCATGTCTCAGAAGTGTACTCTCTCTTACCAAGCTCAGGGTCACAGAGGGCCACTTGTGGGGGGGCCACACGCATGGGTTTGAATGAGGTGAAGTGCTGAGGGGAAACATGGCCCATGGCGAGGGTTCTAGAGGCTGAATTTCAGCTCTGGCTTTGCAGCTGAAGGGTCATGTGCCTTGGGACAGTTCCTTCCCCACTGCCTACCAGTTAAAACAGATCTGCCTTTCCTACAAATGTAATGTAGCCTCCAATACCCAGAGGTTCCCGGAGGAAGTTGGAACAGTGGATAGACCTTGTGTGGGTCCTAACAACTCCACCCTCACCTGAATTCAGTCTCCAGCCAAAGTTGGGGTACCAAATGCAGAGGACCGGCCAGGAATTTGGAATGCTGACATTCAAGTCTTGGGACTTGAAGCAATTCACTTTCCCTCTCAGGGCCTTGGGTTTCCTGTTTTGTAAAATATCAGAAGTGAGGGAAACAAGCCAGATGTCCTAACCCTGAGATGGATTTTGCTTTGATTATAGCGTTCCATGAATCAAACAAATATCTTAGGATACTTTGACTACCTTAACATTCTAACATTTGCAATTTTATAAGGTGTAGCAGGCTACCCTCCTTCCCCCTCCCCTTGCTAAAAAGAAAATGGCATTAAAGAAGATGAAGTGAGGTTGGTTCTCTAATTTTACCAAATGAACCCACCCCAAAGAAACAATAAAAGCTGTGCCTTGAAGGCGGTGACACTAAACCAAGACTAGGTCCTCACCAAGACCCAACTATCCCTCATGTCCCATGGTCACAATGCAGACAACAGCAGCCCTAGCGGAACACCACGCTGGAAGCAGTCAAGAGGCAACATGCACTTTGGGAGGCCAAGGCAGGTGGATCACGAAGTCAAGAGATCGAGACCATTCTGGCCAATATGGTGAAACCCCATCTTTCACAAAAATACAAAAATTAGCTGGGCATGGTGGCACACGCCTGTAGTCCCAGCTACTCAGGAGGCTGAGGCAGGAGAATCGCTTGAACCCTGGAATCGGAGGTTGACGTGAGCCGAGATCACGCTGCTGCACTCCAGCCTGGCAACAGAGTGAGACTCTGTCTCTTCCTGACAGCTCCTTCCCCTAGAAAGACAAAAACTAGCAAGCAGAAACATTTCTGGATCTAGAATGCCCAGTTCATCTCTCTCTCTCTCTCTCTCTCTCTCTCTCTCTCTCTTTCTTCACAGCAAGAGAGAGTGCTCCTGCTCAGAGGGAAAACTACTTTTCAGATAAGTCACAGGTTTCAAAAGCCTATTTGCTTCTCCATTTACTTTACACTCACTCAAAATCTACTCTTAAACTCACTTTTTCTTAAAGCAGAGCTAACAGGAATCAGAAATCTCTCACGAAAAGAAAAGAGAAGGAAGGAGTGAAAGAAGGGAGGGAGGAAAGAAGGAAGGAAGGAAGGAGGGAAGGAAGGAAGGAAGGAAGGAAGGAAGGAAGGAAGGAAGGAGGGAGGGAGGGAGGGAGGGAGGGAGGGAGGGAGGGAGGGAGGGAATGAAGGAAGGAAGGAAGGAAGGAAGGAAGGAAGGAAGGAAGGAAGGAAGGAAGGAAGGAACTAGACAATGAGCCACTCAAAATAAAGTGGAATGGGATCCTGAAGAAGCCTTCAGAGTTCTAAAGCCATCTGCCCCTAATCCCCACATCCCTGCGACCAAGAGAAGAGAAGAGAGAGAAGAAGAGAGGAGGTGCAGGGGAGGGGAGAGAGCAAGAATAAAGAAAAGGAAAAAAAGAAATCACTGAGTTACATGTGAAAATTTATACTTGAATTTAGCACATATAAATCACAAGTCTTTGAATCCAGAGGAAATTTCAGAGTTCCTCACAATTCAGATAACACTTTGGAGAAGGAGGGAGAAAAGGAAGAAAAGAAGGAGGGAGGGAGTAAAGGAAGGGAGGGAGGGAGGAAAGAAAGGAAAGGAATGGAAGGAAGGAGAGAGGGAGGGAGGAAGGGAGGGAGAGAGAGAGGGAGAAAGGGAAGGGAAAGAAAGCAGGCCCATTCCTTGAAATTTTTTTGTTATGCATTTCATTCAAACTATCTAGACACAACATGTGTTGGCTTAAGTTTCTATATTTCAAGCAGCACAAACCATGGACTAGGGCATAGGACTCAACCATTGTTTGGTATACTTTGGGTGGTAGACACCAGGCTCATTTTTATGCATTATCTCATTTAATCCTCCCAACAACTCTCCATGATAGTTATTTTATTATTCTCACTTTTAGGAAGAAAAAAGGACAATTCAAAGAGGCTGCATGGATTTTGCAAAGCCACACAGCTAGTAATGGCAGAGGTGGAGTTTGAACCCAAGTCTGTCTAACTTTTTTTTTTTTTTTTTTTTGAGATGGAGTCTTGCTCTGTCGCCCAGGCTGGAGTGCAGTGGTGCGATCTCGGCTCACTGCAAGCTCTGGCTTCCGGGTTCATGCCATTCTCCTGCCTCAGCCTACCAAGTAGCTGGGACTACAGGCATCCACCACCACGCCTAGCTAATTTTTTTTTTTTTTTTTTTTTTTGTATTTTTAGTAGAGATGGGGTTTCACCGTGTTAGCCAGGATGGTCTCAATCTCCTGACCTCGTGATCCACCTGCCTTGGCCTCCCAAAGTGCTGGGATTACAGGTGTGAGCCACTGCGCCCGGCCAAGTCTGTCTAACTTTGTAAACTTGATTTGAACCCAAAACTAACTTTCTAAAATTGCTGCCATACTTTTGCATTTTGAACAACTAGGGAGTGTTTTTTTTTTTTTTTAAGATTATTAAAATGTTAGTGGATTTTATCCTATGTCTCCAGATTCAGCTTTCCCTTTAAATTATAGACTTTAAAGGTGCTTCTTACTTACCCACCGTAATGTCAATTCAACCTGTGTTTAGTATAAATGAATTCCAAGGAAATGCCCATAGAGTCAGATAGGTTTACTGACTGTTGCAGATACACTGAAACAAGTCAGGACTGAAAAGACCTTAACATCCCAAGGAAACTAGGTGGGGTGGAGGTGGAAGGGGGAAGGCAGGATTTAAATTATTTAAATTAATTCCAACTTGATCTTAATTTTATTTACTGATCACTTCCTATGTGCTCAGTCAGCACTCAGCATGCTCATATAGGCATTCCTCAAATCCTTTTGGAAATCAGGATCACCTAGTCATCCTTTGTTTAACAAAAGGTCCGTCCTGCAGTTTATCTCTCCATTACCAGTTGGCTTAGTGATATCAAGGAAATGGTCAAAAGCCTCAATTACTTTTGTACCAACCTAATAGTTGAAATTACCCTTGCTCAGGTTAAGGACTCACTTTGAATCCAAATTTTATCCAGAGAGGAGAGACTGTCCTCTAGATGTCACTGTTGGGACTCTCCTAGATATTCTCCCTGAAGCCACAAACAAAGAAGCCAGGGCATGGCAGATGCAGAGTCATTAGGATAATCCCTTTCCTTCTTGGAAGGATTAAAACATTTTTCAACAAATGTAAAGAGGATTCAGCACACATTCCTGGAAGCATCAGATAGACTTAAACACTTAGGTACTTAATTGAGAAGCTCGCATCCATCAGATAATGTCATGAGCTTCATTTTAATGAACATTTCATCTGCCAATTCACTCTGCTAAGTGGCATTGCTAAACTGTGCCACTATAACAACAAAGAAAAGAGGAGTAAGGCAGAAAGAATCTACTTTACTGAGTGTCTCTTCTAGCCACAGGCCACACTAATCACTTGATATCCACAGTCTCATTGCATCTTCATGACATCCATACATTTAGGTTGATTGTTTTAATTCTCACTTAATGGATATGGCAACTGAGGCTCAGTAAGGGGAAATGACAGACCCAGAGCTAAAAGCTCTGACCAGAACTCAGGTACTCTTTTTGCGATGCATCGTGTCTTCCTTGTTCTTATATCTAAGGTGCTGTACATCTGGAAGGTACCTGGCACTCAAACCACATACCATCTGGCCAGGATGGTTGGCTTGGTTTGTTTTGCTATGGTAGAGCCGCCTTGAGCATACTTGCTTCTTTACATGCCCATGTTGTAATTTGGCAGTGTTCAGTACATGGACCTGAAGTTATCTGCTGGCATTCTCCCACAAGATGGAACCCAGGAGCTCATTAGTACTTGTTTTCTCAGCACCTCCAGCTGTCTTGTCAGTTTTCAGTTCCAGTGTCTGTAGTGGCTGCAAACCCACTTCTTCCTGCATTTAGCCCTTCCTATTCCACAGGAAGACTGAAAGTCAGAGAAGAGTTCTGGATTAGGAGTCAGAAGCCCTGTGTTCTGAAGCCAGCTCCACCATTTACTTACTGTGGGGTCTTGGGCCAGACTCTAGTCTCTCTGGGTTCAGTCTCACCACTCCTAAAACTAAGATCTCTGTTAGCATGGCATTTAATGACCCTTTCTATCCAACGCTGTGAAATCTCAAAGTGAAAGCTAGTCTTAAGGTTGCCATAATCTTGACCTTCTAGAATATGGTCCTTTCAACCGCCTCGAGCAACCTCTCTTTCTCTCTCTTTCCTCTGTGTGAAACTGGCCAGGAGGGTTTTGTTGGCACATCTTTCTCTTCACCCTCTCAAACAAAACCACAGAAAGTCCCATGATCTTCCTAGAAGAGGCTGAAGCTTGGAAAGATGATTTACAAAGCCGATGCATCTGAAGGCTTTGGTCCTCAGGGAAGTTCACGCAGTGCTAGGGTTGTCTGAAAGATAGACTGCCCTACAGAAGGAGTAAGGAGTCCTGGTCTCTGGTCCTCTCTCTCACTAACTCTCTGGATGACCTAGGGCCAGCCTGCCATAGGGGCAACACTGAAGAGCACATGAGTTATGTGTTTACCAAGCCTGAACCAGGCGATCTCAGGGAACTTTCATTTCTCCAAACTATGCAAGTCCTTACAGAACCAGACTATTCATAACTTAGATTGTCCTCAGAGCTAAAATGTTCTGTTCTAGTACTGCAGGTGTCTGAAAACCTGAATGTGTGAAGACATAGTTTCCTACCTTGAGTAATGCAACATGCCCACAAAGATAGACAGGTGCAGCTGGGACTGACTCCCCATCCCAAACCTTCCCACCCCCACCACCAGCAGATCTGGCAGAGGATGGCTGAGTCTGTACAGCCTGCTGAAATAAGCTAGGTAGGCCCTTTTAGATAGATCGTCAAATCCACACTGCCCTTCATCTATTAGATTGGTGCAGAAGTAATTGCCGTTTTTGTTATTACTTTTAATACCAAAACCACTATTACTTTTGCACAAACCTAATAGGGACACTAGAGCCCAGAGAGGAGAAATCCCAGAATTCTAACTCCTAGGTCATAAGCTCAGCTGTGACTTGCAGACAGTTCTCATTTCCCCCACTCTGATGCTCTGTTCTTCAAACTAACCTCTCCAGACATCACTTTTTGCTCCCTCTGCTCCCAGTCTTCAGAATTCCAGGGACATTGCAGGATTTCAGCTGCATGTAATGCCACCATTTATAAGTCACGTTTTTCAGTCTTCATAACCAGAAAAGAAAGTTACATCATAGACTCACAGGGTGATGAGAAGACTCAGACCACATGGCTGATGACCCGTGAAATGTTCATCTAGCTCTTGACAAGAGCCTCATGACCTCCAAAGCAG
Source organism: Macaca mulatta (assembly GCF_049350105.2). Classification (NCBI taxonomy): domain Eukaryota; kingdom Metazoa; phylum Chordata; class Mammalia; order Primates; family Cercopithecidae; genus Macaca; species Macaca mulatta. Next base: position 43,387,862 of record NC_133420.1, read on the forward strand.
CCTACCTCTTTTTTGAGTAGCACTGACTGGTCAACTCTGTGAGCTGCTGGCACACTGTGACTCACAGTGTGACGTGGGTGTTTTTGGTGTAGGTCTTTCCATTGCTGCATCTGAGAAATGGGGATTAGCAGTGTTAGCTGTTAGCTGAGGGCTTCATCTCCTTCCTCTTCCACTTGGAGGTTTAGTGCTTGGGCCCCGCGGCGTGCTGACAACTTCTTCAAGCATTAAAGGACAGAGGTTGTGCCGTCTTCTGGGGTCTTCTCCAAATTTAACAGCCCATTCCCTCAATAGCTCCTCTAGCTTCCTGCTTTTAGCTCCTTTCTGAACCAGCTCTGGCAACATCATTCCTAAAAGGGGCTGCCTGTGTTTTTCCCTTTAGCTAGAAACCATCTAAATGATTTTTAAAGAAAAACTAAAATATACCATGCCATTTGACTTCAGGAAATGCAAATGTTTCAAAATAAGGTGCTTTTTTTTCTTTTTTTTTTTTTTCCATCCTCGGGTTTCTCAGAATTACAACTGAGGTCACCCCACTAAACATTTGAAGACCAAAGGGGAAAAAAACAACAAAAGAACCAGAATGTGTGAGAGGCAAGCCTGGGTTTGCACTTCTCCAGCCACCTGTTTACAGTTCACCTGCCATAAGGAGTAAGGGGCACAGTGTGAGGGGGCCTTCGGCCAATGAACAGAGCCTGTTCTTGATGTTATGTGCTGGCCTCAGCCCAAGGCATGAGTCTTATCTTCCCATCTAATCTAGCCTGACCTGCAAAGCCAGTGGGAGAATGAGGCCCCGTGTTATTCTAGCCCTCAGGCAAAAGGCAAGTCAAGCATCCTGGTTCACCTGCCTGTTGCCCTAAGTACTTACTCAGTATCCACAGAGGGAAACAAGAAAGATGAACTAGGTGATTCAATTCAACAAACATTTACAGAGCATCTGCTAGGCTGGGCAGTGGGGGTTTATAAACAGAAGTCTCTGCCCTGAGGGTTCACTGTCTAATAGAAGAGGCAAATAGGCAAAGGGAAGTATCCTAGAGGAGTTGACTGCTAGGCTGTGTTTCAAACGAGGAATAACTTGTCTGGTGAAGGAGGCAGTCCAGGTAGAGAGCCCAGCAGGTGCCAAGGTGTAATGATAAATCAACATTCCTAAATGGTATGTTTAGGGGGACTGCGAAGCCCCAAACTCCAGGACAGCGGTCAGGAATCCACTCAGGCAGTGGTCAGGCAGCCTGAGTTTGGATCTCTACTCCACCCCTGACTACCTGTGTGAATGTGAACAAGTCACTTAACCTTTAAAAGAGTCCATTTCCTTATGTACACGATAGAATTAATTATGGTATCTCTCTCATGGTGTGGTTGTGAGAATTAAATGAAATAACACATGCTTAGCAGAGTACCTGGAAAATGGCTGTCACTCAACATGCATTAGTTATGATCATTCATATTATTATCACTGCTCCTCCTCATTATTATTACTATTGGAACATAAAGGGAAAGGGGAGGAGGGAAGGTGAGGGGTGAGACCAGAGAGTTTAGTAGGTTCAGAGTGAGGGACCATGAAAGCCATGCTGAGGAATTTGGGCCTGATCCTGCAGGCAAAAGGAGTCAGAAAGGGCTTCCATGCAAACAGACTCAGCCAGATCTGTCTCCCTGACTTAATGTTCTGCAGCTTAGAGTAGGAGGTTAGGCCAGGAGGACTCTCTAACCGTAGTCACAATCCATTAGGAGCATAAGCAGCCATCAGTGTTGGGGTTCTGACTACACACCCCAAGAGCATGGGCTGTGGGCTGCAACAGGCAGGACCAGAGCACTGATCAGAGGATGCAAGAGGATGAAACCAAGAGAATGACAGCTGACCCACTGGCCCTCACCACAAAGAGAGCTTTGGACCAGAAGCTCTATGTGGATGCAGCAGATAAGGAGGAAAACTGCCCCTGCTTCTGCCGGGGATGCCTCTCGCAGTGAGCTTGTTCAGACAGCAGAGGGAACTCTTCATTTAACTTTGAACCACTCCAAAGCCCCCATGAAGCTATGAAGGTGGCCAGGAGGGACTTTCTCAGGGCTGGGCAGAGATTGCAATGGGAGAGGTTGTGAGCCCAGCAGGTACTACTTGGCAATGTAGTGAGCAAACATCCCAGGGTGTGGCTGCTCCGTTGAATGGGCCTTTGGTTGCCTAGTCTCTAATGGATGGACTGAATGGTCATCTCTGATGACATCTTTGAAAAGATGTCCATGTCAGGTCAAAGATTGCCCAGTTTTACACTTGGGGAAACCAAGGATCAAAGAAGAGATTCACTCTGAATAAGTTGAATTCAAGAGTCATTGCAGGAAATGTATAATTTGAATCTTGGAATACAAAATATTAAGTAGTTACTATGATTTTTAAAAAGCTAAGCCACCATCACTAGTGAATATACGAAAAATATTTTTATTTCTTAAATACAATAATAAATAATAACATAATATTATATTTGCCTCTGCCAAGGAAGCTCCAAATAGTAGGACTTCTGCTAAGATTTATTTAACCCTGTGTCCTCTTAAAATTGAACACCAAGATGTTTTTATCTTTGTTGTCTAGCAAAATAGCCTAGAACAGGAAACCTGGCCTCTGGAATTAGCCATGGGCAATTCCAGCATTTACACAAACTTGCCTGAACTTAAGTGATGGTATTGACCATCTCTAGGCATCAAAGTTAACCCTGTAGGATTAGTCTGAGAACTAGATTAGCTGATACATTACCCAGCTGTAAAAGTACCCAGACTAGTTTCTGGCGTGTGGTGGGTAAGTTGACAGTATTTACTATCAGTATTATCATTCTCACTGCCACTGCCTGGCAAGGCGCCATGAAACAATGTATTTCACCTGCCTGGTCCCCAGATTTTTTTCCCATCTGTAAAAGGGACTTAATAATACCCCTGTCATAGAGTTGCTGCAAAGATTAAGGAGATGAAATACGTATAGTGGCAAAAAATGGCACCTGATACATTGTAGGAATGGATGTCATATTTGTTTCCTTCCCCGATGTCCACAGTCTTCCATAAAAGCCCAAGTGGTAGCAATCAATAAAAAAGAATTTAAAAAATTAAAATCCTAAAATACCTGATGGCAAAATGAGAAATAAAGAGCATTTCTCCGTATTCTCAAAATGGAAAACAGAATGGTAATTGTCTCCATCAAAGGGTCATAGAAAAAGATCTGGTATCTCCAGATCCCAGAACAGCAAAAGACATTTTAATATATCATCTCCTTATTTTTAGGAAATTGCTCAGAAGACCTCTTATGTATCCTGAAAAGGGCTCCATTCAAGAAGTCATGGGCCTACCTCCAAGGTCAGTAACCAAACCCGGGAAACCTAAACATATGAAAACCGCTTCTGTGGCTTTTCAGCAACAGAAGTCACAATTAGAGTCCCATGGTCAAATGTGACCTGCAGATGTGTACTGTTTAGTCTGCAGGATATTTTTTTTGTAATTTGAATTTGAATGTCTTAGCGGGGAGAGTATTATTCTCCAAAGCTACAAGTCTTCTCTTTCCTCGCCCCATTCACTCCTTTATGTTGCCTACCTGGCCTCTGTGGGCATTCATGGTCCCCACCATCACTGCCACCACCAGCCCCACCCCTCACCCCTCACCCCTTCTTATTCAGCTACCTACCAGTTTCAGCAGAGTACACAGTCCTTTTCCTAATGCAAGGGAGACAGGCACTTAATCTCTGCCTCTATGAAGTTATTCACAAGGGAACCATAAAATTGCCTTGTCCACAGATTGACAACTTAATGAACATGTCAGCACAGGGACAATTTGCATATTGCAGTGTGCTTCAGGTAAGAGATCCCTTACAAATGAAGCAATAAGAGGCACTTTAGACTGCAAGATGAGAGAGAGATGGCCAAGATTCTCTGAATAGCCATCCTGCTCATTTTAAAAATTCAATTTTGTAGTTAGATTAGTTCTCACTCTTCGGTTGAATTGCAACAAGGTTTAAAGGGAAAGCATGGAAGCAATTAAAACTAGCATGCCAGCTTCCCGGCCCTGAAAGTCACCCTTACCAGTCAGTGCTAATTTTCATGTGTTAGGACTTGGAGACTCACCCTCCAACACAAACTTGTCAGTTTAGAGGGTCTGCTAATTCTCTGCTTTTCAATAAATCCCAGATGGCAAGAGCCCCTTAATAGGCACATGGGGGACCTACACGATTATTTTTGGCTGCTCTTTGAAGGAAAGAAGGCATTCAAAAATTCAGACAATGAACCATTAGAGGATACATCTTAATGTGAAAATTCATGGCGATTCTCCTGGAAATCTTCATACCTAAATTAGTTATTAACTGAATAATATTATTGAATGTCCTACCTTGCACTTTCTACAATGCCTATCAAACTCAATATTATTGAATTTCCTATCTCTGATACCTTCTGCAATGCCCATTCATGATAAATGAACAGGATAGTTCCGACTTTGTGGAGAACAGAGTCCAGGAGCTTATATTCTGAAAAGGGAAAGATCATCATCATCATCATAGAATAGTATAATATGATAATGATTCCGTGGAAAACCATTCTATAGGAGGTAGAAGTAAAGTATCATGTGTGTTCTGACCCTCCAGCTTTGAGTGTTGAAGAAAAGGAAGTGGGGTGGTTTTATACCTGTGCCTTGAGTAATAAGTAGACTCTAAAGGGAGTAACATGGAAGATATTCAGATGATTGGAACATTACAGAAAACATGGGTCTTGAATGGGAAACTTTGAATAAAGACTTAGAGTTTTGCAATGCATACCTACAATCTTCTCAATAATTCTGTTTTCTGTACTTCTCTTTCTAGTGGCAAAGCATCTAAACAAAACCAAATTGTCTTGGAACAAAGATGGCATTCTCCATGGAGTCAGATATCAGGATGGGAATCTGGTGATCCAGTTCCCTGGTTTGTACTTCATCATTTGCCAACTGCAGTTTCTCGTACAATGCCCAAATAATTCTGTCGATCTGAAGTTGGAGCTTCTCATCAACAAGCATATCAAAAAACAGGCCCTGGTGACAGTGTGTGAGTCTGGAATGCAAACCAAACACGTGTACCAGAATCTCTCTCAATTCTTGCTGGATTACCTGCAGGTCAACACCACCGTATCAGTCAATGTGGATACATTCCAGTACATAGATACAAGCACTTTTCCTCTTGAGAATGTGTTGTCCGTGTTCTTATACAGTAATTCAGACTGAACAGTTTCTCTTGGCCTTCAGGAAGAAAGCGCCTCTCTACCATACAGTATTTCATCCCTCCAAACACTTGGGCAAAAAGAAAACTTTAGACCAAGACAAACTGCACAGGGTATTAAATAGTATACCTTGCCTTCTGTCTCTTGGAAAGATATAGCTCCAGGGTTAAAAAGAGAGTTCTGAGTGAAGTATCTTTCAGATAGCAGGCAGGGAAGCAATGTAGTGTAGTGGGCAGAGCCCCACATGGGAATCAGAAGGGATGAATGGATGTCCCAGCCCAACCACTAATTCACTGTATGGTCTTGATCTATTTCTTCTGTTTTGAGAGCCTCCAGATAAAATGGGGCTCCAGTATCAGAGCAGCTAGCAACTCTGCCCTAATGGGAAATGAAGGGGAGCTGGGTGTGAGTGTTTACACTGTGCCCTTCATGGGATACTTCTTTTATCTGCAGATGGCCTAATGCTTAGTTGTCCAAGTTGCGATCAAGGACTCTTTCACACAGGAAACTTCCCTATACTGGCAGATACCCTTGTGACTGAACCATGCCCAGTTTATGCCTATCTGACTATCACTTTGGGACTGGGAAGCTGACCTTGTGCTCCACATGACCCTGCCCCTAGGAACCCCCAGGGAAAACCAGGCCTGGGACAGCCCCCCATTCCTGAGATGGAAAGCACAAATTTAATACACCACCACAATGGAAAACAAGTTTGAAGACTTTTACTTACAGATCCTGGACAGAAAGGGCATAATGAGTCTGAAGGGCAGTCCTCCTTCTCTGGGTTACATGAGACAGGAATGAGAAGTCAGAGAGAGAGAGCAAGGGAGTTACCAATGTAGGTAAATAAATAGGGTGTGGTCACTATCAATTCACTGGCAAATGCCTGAATGGTCTGAAGGAAGTAACAGAAAAGTGGGGAATCCAGTCTGCTAGGGAGGAGAGATGCCTCTAGTTCTTGTCTTGGCTAGAGGTCTGGTATAGAACTGGAAACCCATATCAAGGGTGACTAAGCCCAGCTTCTGGTATGAGAAAATTAAACTTGTATACAAAATGGTTGCCAAGGCAACAAAAATTATAAGAATTCACTATACCTTCCCATCCCTGGAACTCAGGATCCAAGTCTAGAAAATGAAAGGAATGGGTTTGAATTGCTTCAAAACCTCTTCCATCTCAGAAGAGCAGCCCCTGGGAACTGAGATTCTGACACAATTTTGGAAGCTCTTCAACCAAGATAAGGCCACCCTACCCCAGTATACAATTGAAGACACTAGTAGCACCTGACTGCATCTCATCTCAGCAAAGCCAGAATATGGGAACAAAGTTCAGGGTGCCCTGCTGAATGGTGTCAACAGCAGGATCTCAAGGATGTAATGGAAAGAACTACCATGCTGACCATCCAGAATCTAAGAGACCATCTGGGTGTTTGGGAAACCATCTGACGAGGCCTGACTCTATTCCAGTTAGGTTGACAATAATTGAGCAGCAGGCATTTTTCATTTCTGGTCAGGATAGCGTTGTGCCTTTAGCAAACAATCAGTGTGCAACAGCCGGGGAATGGCTGCTGCATCTCCTGCAGATTATATTCCTGCTTCAAACACCTCTCAGAAAACCAGTTCCGTGAGGGTTTTTAAATCCCCACAAAGTTGTTGACAGATAATGATGACCCTGGAAGTGGGGAGGAGGACTTCTGAGAAACAGCAACCTCTCTCCTGATTGGGGTAGCCATGAGATTTCTCTAGCTATATCCAACTTGGCATCTGTACATCATCTTTGGAGGAACATCTTATTCATGGAAGGACCTTGACAAGCCGTTTGAGATGGAATGTAGGCCCTGAGGTTATGCTTCAGTAAAAAAAAGATGGAAGCTTCCCTGCTATACTAAAACATGGAGCAAAATTCGCATTTTTCTCAAGAAGGAGAGAAAAGGAGTAGGACTCCAGCAAAGTTTGTCAGAAGAAAAGCTAGAAAAGATTTACAAGAAAGAAAGAAAGAACAAATCAGCAGCGGTGTTATGGATGAGAGGGACTTGAGAGAACAAAAATGGCTAAGGGAAAAATGTAAGTCATCTGCTGAGCAGTGTGCTATGTCAACCTCCTCCTAGGTCTCCTCTTTGAAATATTCAGTAAAGTCTACATTTCTCTTTAACTCTTTCTGTGAGTAGATTCTTTGGGAGAAGCAGGCATTGGAAGAGGTGTTGAATTCAGCAAGCCAAGTGGTCTGTGGTAAAAAACAGACATTAAGACTCAAAGCTAAGAAAAACAGGGAAACGGCTGGCATTTGAGTTACACACTAACTGTGTAGGACAAGTGAATCTTGCTTAAACAACTCATGCATTCTTGAAAAGGTATATGCAACCCAACTGTGTGTTAACGAAGCAAATTTTCTGCCATCTCACATTCTAACTCGAGAAAGATTGCATTTTCATTTTTCACCAACTGTTCTCTAAGCAGAGGTCTCTGACTTTTGCACTGTGAGCGGTTTCTAATCGCAGTCTCTGTCAAGCAATGCTTAGAAAGCCAACACCTAAAGACACAAGGGGTACATCATTTAAATGAATAATGTAACCAAACAAAAAAAAAAAAAAGAAAGAGAATAATCATTCATAAATCAACTGATAGATATGTAGGAAGTGGGCAACCCAGGAAGTTTAAAACTAGATTCTGTTACTCTTGAGGGTTAACCAGCCCGTGGGAATGTTATGAGCAAATGATATTCTGTGAGTAAAATGATATCTATGCAAGTAAAATAAATAATTTATTTAACTGGGAACCCAGGCTACCTAACACATATGCCTCTTTGGTAAAAACTCAACTTGAGCTCCTTCCCTTCCTCCTACCCTCTGAACCCCACCTCCTCACCACACACAGACACTCAGTGTACTTGCAGAACTTGTAGAGGAAGATGGTGAGTGAGCTGATAAAAAAATAACAAGTCAAAGTAGATTCATCCAAACTGGAGTGCAGTGGTGCGATCTCGGCTCTCTGCAGCCTCCTCTTCTTGGGTTCAAGTGATCCTCCTACCGCAGCCTCCTGAGTAGCTGGGACTACAGGCACACACCACCACGCCCAGCTGATTTTTGCATTTTTAGTAGAGACAGGTTTCACCATGTTGGTCAGGCTGATCTCGAACTCCTGACCTCAAGCAATCTGCCCACCCTGGCCTTTCAAAGTGCTGGGATTACAGGCGTGAGCTACCACACCTGGCCTCTAACCCTTTTCTGAATCATATATTGACCATGTACTGAGTCTATAGAGGATAGAGACCACCTGTGTCTCACACTCAAATCACCATCCTGGAGTCACCAGGGTGAGACCAGGGAAAAGCAGAGGAAACCTCTGAATGTGGGGGACTGTCCAATGTAAGGCTGGGAAGACGTGACCTGAGGTTTTGCAGAAAGGCTACAGGAGGCCCTATCAAGGCTGGTGGGAAATAATGGAGATTGGCATAGGAGACTGGGCTCAAATACCAGCTCTCTCACTAACCACACTCGAGGACTTCACAAGTGTCTGCTCCCTGCTGGGCTTCCATCCAATGGGACTTCCATCAAGTCTGGCAGATCTCTCAGGAGTGTTCTAGAGATGATACAGGCTGACTTCTCCATCCTTTTAATTTAAGGGGTTTGTCCCTTCCATCCCAGAGTAAGTGGTATTCCTGGGATTGTGGGAGGCTCCCTTGTTCAGCAGATTCTGCCACCTTCCCTCAGCACTTCCTCCTTTAGTACTTGTTCACATCGAAATCTCTTAGGGCACTAGGCTAGTCTCTGAGCCATCCTTTATGTGACTGGGGATTCTGAGAAGGAATTAGATAGTAGAGTTATGGTAGAGTAACTGCTATATATTTAATTGTTTGAATATACCATAGTTTGTCCATTCTTCTATGCTAGAACATTTAATTTGCTTTTAGGTTTTTGCTGTTACACACAAAGCTACAATAAGCACATCTTCTTCTTGCACACCTCCCACCCCTGGCTGCCATTTTTCTATACAGCAAAAATATTCTTGGAAAATTATAAATGGTGTCACAAAGACACTGAGTTAACCATGGCTCGTGACGGTTTAGACCCCTCTATGATCAGAGCTCATGACCTGGAGCTTAGTCTCTGGAATCTGAATGGCTCCTTCCATCCTTTCTAAGTACTTCTCTGCTCTGTACATTCATTCAACACACATGTCCCAAGTGCCAGTGAGTGCCAGGTCAGTTTACAACCCAACGTGGTGTGTGCTACAGCTCTGCCAAGCCACTGCAAAATCAGCCCTCATTAGCATGGGTTTGAAATATGCCTTTCAGTGCACTCTGGGGCTTCCCTGGATCTAGCTCTCTTCCTGGAGAGTAAACAAACACCAGAAAGCATGAAGGACAAGCACAGCTCCAGAAGATTTCTCCCCCAAGATCAAATGTCCATATTCCTCATGGGCTCCTCTCACAGTTCTCTCCTGAAACTCTGCAATGGAAGATTGTCACTCAATGTCTAGTATAATGACTTCCCAGGTTTTTTTTCTACCATGACCCAGAAGAAATGTCATGTTGCCAACAAGGACTAAGGAAAAAAAAGAAAAGAAAAAACTTACTATAACCATCTAAATTGATTTTATGATGCTCTCTTAAGTTACAACCCTCAGTTTCCAAAACACTGTTCTAGTGTGCCTTCTCCTGCTCCACATGTTGGAATGCTAAAAATATACTTTCCTTATTCTTTTGCAGCTCAGGCTCTAGTACTATTTAGTCTGAAATGGACAGAATTTTGGAATGTTTGTCCATCCAGCCAGCAAGCACATCTGTGAAGGTGATTGGTTTTTCTGCAGCTTCATTTGCAGAGGTTTTAATGTTCAAATACGAGCTTAGTAGTTGGGGTGAGCCTAGGTGGTGGGGGAGAAGCATCCATTCTGCTAATGTAGTCTGTTGCAGATGTGCACTGGTTCTGGAGCCGGCAACAGTAGCAGCTTCCTGATTGTAGTGGTTTCCTGTTGGCGGCAGCAGTTTTGTGGTTCTAGAGGGGCAAACTTCCTGATTGCAAGATTATTGAAGAGACAGCAGCTACTATAGCAGCCCAGTTCCTAGGTGTCACATTATAGGTTGCTCCTAAAAGCTCAATCTCGATTCTGTTTCCTCAGACCTCCTGACAATTCTACAAGCCATTTAATATCCTGTGATAAACCCCTTCCTGCCAAACAAGCTAAAGTGAAGTCTCTTCTCTGCAACTGATTCCTCATGAATACAATAACAACATGTACAAACTGACCTCACCATTATGTACAAACCAACCCCACCATACTCATCCTGAACTTAACACTATTGCTACATTCCAAATATCAAGGACTATCTCAGTCTGTGAAGATCCTTCTTCTCATGTCCTACTTAATTAACATCCAACTAATTCCTCCAGTTTCCTAGTTCCAGCCACCACTCTGGATACCTCCTAAGCCACAGCATTGCCTCCAGTCTTACTCCTTAAAAATCCCATCTCCAGACAGCAATAGTATCTCCCCATTGTTCTTGGAATTGATAGTGATAATGACCATTTATCAAGCTTTTACATGTTATGACTTTTCCTGCACTCACTTATTTAATCTTCAAAGCAACCCAATGAAATAGGCATCATTGAGCCGGGCGCAGTGGCTCACACCTGTAATTCCAGCACTTTGGGAGGCAGTGGCGGGCGGATCATGAGGTCAGGAGTTTAAGACGAGTCTGGCCAAAATAGTGAAACCCCATCTCTACTAAAAATACAAAAAATTAGCTGAGCATGGTGGTATGTGCCTGTAATCCCAGCTACTCGGGAGGCTGAGGCAGGAGAATCGCATGAACCCAGGAGGCGGAGGTTGCAGTGAGCCGAGATCACGTCACTGCCCTCCAGCCTAGGCAACAGAACAAGACTCCGTCTCAAAAGAAAAAGAAAAAGAAAAAAAGAAATAGGCATCATTATCCCCATTCTTCATATAAGGACATTGAGAGTCTGAGACATTGAGGAGCATGGCCAATGTCCCACAGCCAGTGGATGGTAGAGTTAGGATTTAAGACCGAGTTTGCCTAACTCCACACCCCATGCTCCAGTCACTATGAACATAGCCTTCCTAAACTCTAAGCTCTTTCTGCCATGCCTCTCCCTATCTATCTCCTGAATGTCTCTCTAGTTTTGTGCTCAGCCCCACCTCCTTGTGCTCTATTATCAAATCACATTGCACTCCTTCCAGTTCCTCCAATCTTCCATGCTCTGCCTGGCCACCAGAAGCTTGCAGATAATTTTTCTTCTTCCTAGGATACTGTCTGATTAACTCCTATCATTGTTCTGATTTCCATTTCAATGTCACCTCGTCAGAGAAGTCTTCCTGACTCTGCCAGCTTCACCTAATGCCTTGCTGTCTCCTTCCATATTTCCCCATCCTTAATTGCATGACACTTTGCCCTTCACCCCTGGTTCTTTCTATCATTCCTCTCCAACATTCAAATTCCCAGAAGGCAGGTACCCTATCAATCTTATTCAGCACTGGGTACACACAGCCCAGCCCAATTCCTAGGACATAGTAGATGGCCATTCAATAAATATTTCTTAAATGAATTATCAAAGAAAACCACTTTCAACGTAAGTCCATTTTAAGGAAAAGATATCAAATAAGCCATACCAAAAAAAAAAGAAAAAACAGATATTTTCAAAATATGGAAATGTTCATTGAAAGCTCCTATTTTTCTTAGAAATAATTTTCAGGCTGGGGATGGTGGCTCATGCCTGTAATCCTAGCACTTTGGGAGGCCGAGGCAGGTGGATCACTTGAGGTCAGGAGTTCAAGACCAGCCTGACCAACATGGAGAAACCCCGTCTCTACTAAAAATACAAAATTAGCCAGGCATGGTGGCACATGCCTCTAATCCCAGCTACTTGGGAGACTGAGACAGGAGACTTGCTTGAACCCAGGAGGAGGAGGCCGCAGTGAGCCGAGATTGCATCACTGCAACTCCAATCTGGGCAACAAGAGTGAAAAACTCCATCTCAAAAAAAAAGAAAGAAAGAGAGAAAGAGAGAGAGAAAAAAAGAAAGAAAGAGAGAAAGAAAGAAAGAGAAAGAAAGAGAGAGAGAGGAAGGAAGGAAGGAAGGAAGGAAGGAAGGAAGGAAGGAAGGAAGGAAGGAAGGAAGGAAGGGAGGGAGGGAGGGAGGGAAGGAAGGAAAGAAGAAAAAGAAAGAAAGAATTTTCAGCACTCAGGAGATAAGAATGCCTATTAGAGAAAGGTGAAATTTTTAGAAAGCAAAATCTACCTGCGCCATCTGAGAACACGGAAGGAAAAAAAATTTTCTGAGCAAACTGTGGTATATTTGCTGTAGAATCCATTTCCCTTCCTACCTCTGAGATATCTATATGCTATTCTAGTCATTTTGTGGTTAGAAATAGTGAGATTAACCTTAGAAAGTTTTTTAAGTTTTATTTTATTTTTGATTGACACAAAAATAGTGTACATATTTAGGTAGCACAATATGATATTTCAATTCATGTATACATTGTGCAATAGTGAATATATCCCTTACTTTATTGAACATATCCCTTACTTTAAACAGTTATTTCTTTGAGGTGAGAACATTCAAAATCCTCTCTTCTAGATATTTTGAAATACACCAGAAAGTTTAAAACAAACCTCGGTATACCTGAGAATCCTGAAATCCCAGGCCACTTCCTAGAGCAATTAAATTAGAATCTCTGGATTTAGAACCCAGGTATCAGGATTATTTTGAGCTCCCAAACTTAAGCCAAGTATAAGAGTCAGTGGTTTAAATCTTTGCTGTCTAAGTTATGTCCTGGTGCCTGGTATCACCAGAGAGCTTGTTAAAAATGCAGGCATCTCATACATACCTAAAAACTGGAACAGAATCTGCATTTTAATATGATCCAAGAGATTCAGGTGCACCTTACAATCTGAAGAACACTAGTTGGATGACTTTTTCTGGTAAGTGAAGAAGATTGCTGATAATCTGGTATGTTTCTCTGTTTCCCCAAGTGGACTTTCACGAATTGACCTTGTCTTCCTTGTCTGCAGCTTATGCAAACGTGAGGGTCTAAACACCACAAAACCGTCAAGTCAACATGATGGTATTCATTTGTAATGATCACCAGTGAATTTTTAACAACTGCTTGTGGTTCAGCTCTCTCCCTTGGGAATATTGGGCAAGCACTAGGAAGATTCTGGACAATATGTTGAAATCTTTGGATGCAGTTTAGAAACTTCTATGGGGGCTGTACTTTCCCTATAGCCAAGGAAAGAGGAAAAAGCAAGTCTGAGGGTGGCAGATGGGAAAGAACAGTGGCCTTGGCAGTTGGGAACCAATTTGAATCTGAGCTCAAGCAATTACTAACTCTATGACCTTGGCAAGTCACAGGGACTTTCTAAACTTAAATTTTCTCAGCTGTACAATGGGATGCATAATTCTTCCCAAAACTGTTGGGAGAACAAACACATAGAATAAGCTTGGAAAGTGTTTAACTCTTGGGGTATTTTATCATATTCAGTATCTGTGAAGGAGTTAGACCTTGGAGAGAGGAGTAGGAAAAAATGAGTCAATGCAAGTTTGAGAAAAGTGAAACTTCCTCAAATTCATTGAAGCCTATGCCCAACTGCATTCAGAAAAGCCAGTCATTGGATCAACAAAGGTCTCTATGAGGCCAACTCTCAAAGGATGGTTTCATCCTGCAGGGAAAACTGGACTAGATAACCAACTGACTGCTTGGGAGATGCAGTATCGGGGTCCTCTCCCTGTGCCTCTCTAGAAGCAGCACTGATTGCTCTGACAATGAACACTTTTCCCACTTAGAAATGAGCACTTAGAAGACAAGAAGAATCCATCTCCAAATCCCAGCACCCAGATCAGTGTCCTACACACACAGTGAAGAACTGTGTGTGTCGAGAACATGCTGATTTCAAGGCTGATCCTCCTTCACAACCAGGAGACTCCAAGCAAAAACCAGCTGAAGTATTTCATCATTTCATTTCCATTGCTAGCAACGCAGATGACCTAATCTCCTTGACATTCTGACTATGCCTTCCATTCTCACAATGAGTCTCATTTTACCAGCTGGCCGGATGCAGTCAGCATACGCCACAATACTCAAGGGAAGAAAGGCTACAATCCGTCACAGGATCAATACAATGGGATGAGTAAACAGCAAGAAAACACTGAAGGAGGTTTCATTTCTACCACCAACATTACATTCATACACTCACACAGTCCTCAATTGCATCTGGTCTTTTCATTCTCCTCATGATGTGTTTACTTAAACCGCTTTATATTACGTAAATAGATATAATTACTAACACTTACTGAATGCTGGCTCACCAGGTTTCAGGCGCCACATGGAAGTCTTCAAATACTGTAGTCTACTTCATCCTGACCCTTATGAGATAGAGATGAACATTCCCATGTTGCAGATGAGGAAACAGAGGCTGGAAGAAATGCTTAAGTATCTCTAAGTTTCAGCAGCTCATGAGCTGAAGAGCTAAGATGTAACCACTACAGTCTGGCTCCAGAGCTATATTTCTAACCACACTACACTGCACTACCCTGAGGCCACTTCACACGGTCCCTGCTGATTCCTTTGTTCAAAAGGTCCTTGGCCTTCATTCACAGCTTGTTAATTTGACCTCATTCATAAAATCTCAACTCGGACATTATTGCTCAAGAACCACTCCCAGACTGAATTAGACATCCACCCTGGACCTTGATATTCTCCTTCTGTCTAAAAACCTATTACACTGACTATGATGGCACGATTGTATGTTTGCCTCCCTGCTAGACTGTGGGCTTCTGAGTAAGAACAATGTCAAAATGTGTTACATCTCTCCTGCCGGTATCTAAAAAGTAAAGTTATTCTTTCTTCCAGATTATTGTGGCATGATCCTCCACCATTCACACTCTACCCTGGCCTCTGGGAAGGGACACTGCTGCCTTGAGACTCTACAACCCTGAACCTTGATGCTGGTTGCTGCAGACACGAACTGCTTCTACCCTGGGTCACTGTCACTGCTAAGTGGAAAGTCATGAACTTGATGGTACCAGTCACTCTGGGTCTAAACCGACATAGCCAGGAAACAAACAGAATCATCTGGACCTGTCCATGATTTGAAATTGTGGCCCAACACTTCCTGGCCCCAGAGAGAGAAGTCTGACCACCCGCTACTCAAAGTGCCAACTCATTTCCTTCCCAGAATTAATCACTTCCCAAAATGTGTGACTGTGTGAACATCAATTCCCTTCAGGGGAAAACCCCACTCCCACCTTTCAGGCTGTCATCTTACCCTATGACCCCAACCTGACAATCATGCAACAGCCCAGTATTGGTACCTTTTCCAAAGTTTAGGTGACTCATTCTCATCTACAATCACTTTGTTGTTCCAGGAAAGTTTTTGACACAGCAGGCATTTGGTATATATTTCTTGATTAAATGAAAAGTTAAATGAATACCATCTTAGACGTCTGCATAGTGCTTTAAAGTTTACACCACTATTCTTTCAAATAGTACGAGAGAGAACTAAGCTGTACACTCAACTGGGAAGAAGCAGAACTGAGAGCGGGAGCCCCTGCTATTCTGATTTCTTGTCTAGAACTACACTATATTCTGAGATCACTAAACTACAACCTCAGGGGACTCTACATACTTTTTAAATAGAGTTTTATTGGAACACAGCCACATTCGTTCATTTATGTACAGTCTATGGCTGGTTTTATGCTATAATGGCAGAGTTGAGTAACTGCCCCAGAATCCAGGAGCTGTTTACATAAAATGTCTGATGGACCTACTATATATTGCTGGTGACTCCAGGTATGTTTAGACATACACACTTACAACACACACTCACACACACATACATCATAAATTCTCCCACAAAAAGAACCATATGATTACTGTCTCTATCTGAACTTTTCAATATTGTCAGCTGTGAGAGGGGAGTACAAACTTTGTTGGAATCATGTATAGAACCTGCCTCTGAGTGCTAAGAGATTCCATGGGCTAATGCATGATTTTTGATCATGGAATTAATAACATCTATCCTAACAATATGAAGAAGTAGTAAACTTAAAAAAGAAAAGGACTCAGAGGCAAGTCCACCAAAAGCAATGAGAAAGGAATAGCTTCCAAAAAGATCATGTTTTAAAATAAGGAGGTTAGAGATGTGAGGATTTTTTTCTTTACAACCAGTAAACCAGAGACATTTGAGGATTTGAATGTCTTCATAATAATGAAAATAATTTTAATCAAAATGTCTCTTTCTAAAATATAGATTTAGAATGTACTGTTCTAGGAAAATTATTTGTTCTTAGATGCTTTTCTTCAATCAACCACTCAACGGAGTTTAGAAGAGATCAGACAGTGCCTTAGAAGGATATGAGGCCAGGCACTGTGGCTCCCATCTGTAATCCCAGCACTTTAGGAGGCCGAGGCAGGTGGATCACTTGAGGTCAGGAGTTTGAGACCAGCCTGACCAACATGGTGAAACCCCATCTCTACTAAAAAAAAAAAAAAAAAAAAAATACAAAATTAGCAGAGCATGGTGGCACACGCCTGTAATCCCAGCTACTTGGGAGGCTGAGGCAGGAGAATCACTTGAACCCAGGAGGTGGAGGTTGCAGTGAAGCAAGCCAAGATTGTGCCATTGCACTCCAGCCCAGAAAACAAGAGCGAAACTCCATCTAAAATAAAAAATAATAAGAAGAAAAAGAAGGATATGAAAAAAGGGAACTTAAGTGGATTCTAATGAATCACAGAACCTCATATATGGCTATTCTCCAGACTGAATTACCCAGACTTCTGAAAATATACTATCAGACATAATTTTAATATTCACAGGTATCCTATGAGTTTGGTCCCTGCTCAGACATAGGGCCAAACCACAACACTATAACTTATACAACACTGTGAGTGGATAAGTATGGGATATGCCCGATAAGGCAAGGTATCATTATTATTCATCTAACATGGTGGATACTTATGAAATATTTACTTTTTAACAGATTTTGTTTATATATTTGTTTTCTCTTTTTAAAATTTTTAGTTGTTGTGGGTACATAGTAGGTGTATGTATTTATAAAGTACATGAGAAGTTTTGACACAGGCATGCAGGTGAAATAATCTTATGGGAAATGGGGTATCCAGCCCCTCAAGCATATATCCTTTGAGTTACAAACAATTCAATTATACTGTTTATTTTTAAATGTACAGGTAAGTTATTATTGACTAAAGTCACCCTGTTGTACTATCGAATAGTAGTTCTTATTCATTCTTTCTATTTTTTCTTTTTTTTACTCATTAACTATTCCCCACCTCCCTTTCAACCCCTCACTACCCTTCCCAGCTGCTGGTAACCATCCTTATACTCTCTATGTCTGTGAGTTCAATTGTCTTGATTTTTAGACCCCACAAATAAGTGATAACATGTGATGTTTGTCTTTCTGTGCCTGGCTTATTTCATTTAACATAATGATCTTCAGTTCCATCCATGTTGTTACAAATGACAAAATCTCATTCCTTTTTATTGCTGAATATGTATACCACATTTTCTTTATCCATTCATCTGTGGATGGACAGAAATCCCTTTCCAAAGATAGGAGAGCCGCACCCCAGGCCACGAGGAGTACTGCCAGACTACTGCCGAAGTGTTTCTTAAGTCAGCTTGTGGTGCATGCTGCCTGGCCTGGGACTCACTCATCAGGGAAGTGGGCTCTCCTCTGACCCAGGGCAGGTCCATAAACACCATCCAAGAATCAACTCCTGGAATCAGGGACCCCAGGAGCCCACTTGGTGTTCTACCCAACTGCTGGTATCTAAGGTGCAAGACAAAGTCCCCTTTACTTTTCCCTCTGCTTTTCTCAAGCAGAAGGAGTTTTGCCCCATATCCACCTCAGCTGGTAATGTGCTGAGGCTCACCTGAAGCCAGCAAGTCCCAGAGGCTTACCCAAGGCCCTCAAAGTAGTACCTGGACATCACTGGTGGTTATTCAGGGCCCAAGAGCTCTTCAGTTAGCAGATGACGAATGCTGCCAGGACTGTGTCCTTTCCTTCAAGGCACTGGGTTCCCTTCTGGCCCAGGGTATGCCTCTAAATGTCATCTGAGAGCTAGGGCGTGGGACAAGGACCTCACAACTCTGTCTGGTGCCCTCTCCTGCTGTGACTGAGCTGCTATCCAATATGCAAGACAAAGTCCTCCTTATTCTTTCCTCTCCTCTCCTCAAGCAGAAGGAAGGGGTCTCTTCTGGAGCCAGGAGCTGTGCAGCCTGGGTCTAGGGGAAGGGTGATGCCAGCAGTCTCTTGGCTGATGCAGCTGATGTCTCAGTATGTCACATGCCACCCAGTCCACTGTCCCTGGCCCCAGTTCGGCACTAGGACTCACCTAAGAGTTGTGGCCCTTATGGCCTAGACTGCCTTTCAAGTTTATTTGGAGACACAGAGCACTGTAGCCCTCAATGGTGAGGTTTGCAGGAACTCAAGTTTGGAATTCTGGGATTCGTGATTCCACTCTGGCTAGGGCTGGTTTAAATGCTTCCTCGGTGGGTGGGCATCAGCTGAGTTTTGTCCAGTTTTCCTTTCTGCTCTAAGAAGACAGTGCTGAGTTCAATTGCCTCACAATTGCTGTGCTCTCCCTACCCCAGCACCCAGTGACACTCTCCACACCATCGCTGCTGGAGGGTGGGGGAGGGGTGGCATCAGCAATTCAGAGCTGTTTTTTCTATCTCCTCAGTGCCTCTTTCAGCAATTTGAAGTTAGAACCAGGTACTGTGAGCGCTCACCTGATTTTTGGCTCTAACGAAGGTATTTTTTGGTGTGTAGATAGTTGTTAAATTGGTGTCCTTGTGGGGAGGACAACCAGTGGAGCCTTCTATTCTGCCATCTTGTTCCACCTCCCTTGATTTGAATAGAAGCAGCAATTACCTTTAAAAAAAATTCTGTCTGAAATTTTGTCCTCTTGGTTCAAGCTCTTTTCCAAGCAAAAATATTGTACCCAAATACTCTTTAAATGCTCTATGTGTTATACATTTTTAAGTAACTCAAGCCCTCTTTTAAATAAAGGATTAACAAGAATAGTGTTCTAGCTGAGAAAACATGTAGTATAGGGAAAAATTTGAGACTTTGAAATTTAGTGAGAGTACTGACTAGCTCATAAATTTTGGTTATTTTATGCTTTCATTGGCTCTGGGATTTGTTTTACAGCCCAGAAAGTTGCAGAAAATTGATAGTAATGCAAATAATCCTTGTCCGTAAAAATGCAACTTGTGTCCCATGTGATGCAACTGATTATCACTCTGTACATATTGACCAGTTTTGCAAGTTTCTGTCTATTGATAACCCCTATTCCACCCAGCAGCATCTATTACTATCTATAGAGAACCTTCTTTTGGTCCACACTGTTTTGTGCAGTTACTAACTCAACAATGTCATATACACACACATATACAAGCACATACACACCAGTGATTACAAAGTCAATGTATAGTGTAACAGTGGTCTATTTTTAAATAGTATTTTTATTAAGTAAATACAATTGTTTTGGTATTTGAATCTGAATATTGAAATGCAGGAGAAAACTAAATGCTGCATTAAAAATGAGACATTATTGTTTCCATTTCATTGATGTAGGGAAACAGAATCAGAGATGAAAATCACCTACCTGATAAATAACTGCAGTAACCAGGACACTAACCCAGATTTTCAGAGACCAAATTAGTTACATTCTATTTTTTCGAGGGAAGCTTTCTTTATCTTTCTCCAAATACTCAAGTAAAATCTCTGTAGGATAAAGATAGATCTATTATATCTAGAATATCAGCACTTCAAAAAGCATCAGACTAATAGTATTTCAGAAACACAGGTTAAAGAAAACACGGAAATTTCAGTATTATTGTTTTGCTGTGGTATTGCCCATAGCAAATTCAACTAGCACAAAGGAAATGCAACAAAAGCGCAAGACCCAGGTGTGTTTTTAATGAAGCTTAAAAACTAAGTTAGAAAATAAGTCATGTTTTATCACAAAACATCCTGATTAAAGTATAAAATAACATATTTTAAAGCCCAATAAATGCAATAATATGAGCTAATAAGAATAGCTAACATGTAGTAGGAGTTTACTGGTATATGGCACTGGTCTAAGTGCTTTTACGTTCAAATAACTCTCTCAACATTCACAGGTATTCTATGAGATTGATCCTATTATTATTCCCAATGCAAAGATAAGGTAAAGAGGACCTGAGGGGCTAATTTAATTCAAGGAATGTAATGGGAATGTGTAAGTGGTAGAACTCCTGTGGTAAGTCCAAGGAGCAATCCTGTGGGGTTTGGCTTTGGAGGGCTTCACCTGTGGTCAGCCAGGGAAGAAAGATCTATAGGAGAAATTAGCCATGCCCACCTGATGGTGCTGAGAAAAAAGTCTACGACTTCATAGAGGGAAGAGTACTGCATAGCTTTCTGTCAAGGATGAAGCTTGGCTAAGGTACAGCAGGAAGAACATGGAGAAGGAAAGGGTAATGGAAAGAGAGCTGGATAAGCAGAAGAGGAAGGAGGCTTAGATGGCCCATAAAGATCATACTTTAAAAATATATTTCCTTGACAGATGTTAAAAATTCTTTGTGACTAGTTTGTTTTATTTAATATTTGTTTTATTTTAAAATACTGAATATAATGCAACTAAAAAGGGTAAAAGTATCTCTTAATACCACTATTAAAATTTCAGAAGTGGTGAAAGTTAACTCTTTCTGCATTCAGGCTCTTGAACGAACTGAAGAGTAAAACAAATATTAAGGCAGATAGGAAATTAAAATATCAACTTCATGACTATGAAAGATTAAGTTGGAGGATGCAGCTTAGCTTCATAGCCAGCAAGACCAGCTTTGCTAGCTGAATCTCAGATCTAGATAGGCTTGCCTGTAATAGCATCACTGAATCCTGGGCAAGTACAGGGGATTCCTAAGAGGAAGATAAAGAGAGCAGTTGAAAGGAACATGCCTCCTTTTTTCCTCCCAGATTCTTGAAACAGATAAGTTATTCCACCATCCCTGTGACAGAGTGAACAAAAGGAAAGAAAGACATAGAGTTAAACGAACTGAGCTTCCTTCATGTGAAAGAAACTGCTAGAAAACAGAAGAAGTGTTTCTCATCAACGGTCATCCCTCTTTAAATATTTTATACTAAGAAACAAAAGAACCTTATTTATTAAAAACTTACACTAAAATCACACTCAGGGGTGAAATATAGTACACTTTCCCTCTGGTTAGGAATAAGACAAAAATGTCCATTAGCATCAATCCTATTCAACATTGAACTGGAGGTCCTAGCCAGAGAAATAAAGTAAGAAAAAGAAATAAATTATATAAAGACAAAAGAATTAACACTTTTATATTAACAGATGATACAAATATTATAGTTAAAAAATTATAATACAAAAGATTTATAAACAAATGAATTTAGCAAAGTTGCTAGGTACAAAGTAAATATACAAAAATCAATTCTATTTCTTTTTTCACTTTTATTTTCATTTCAGAGGTACATGTGCAGGTTTTTTATGTAGGTAAATTGCATGTCATGAGGGTTTGATGCACAGATGGTTTTATCACCCAGGTAATAGGCAAAGGTAGTTTTTAGATCCTTACCCTCCTTCCACCCTCCACCCTCAAGTAGGCTCCAATGCCCATTGTTTCCTTTATTGTGTCAATGTGGACTCAGTGTTTAGCTCCCACTTATAAGTGAAAACTTGTAGTATTTGGTTTTCTGCTCCTGCATTATTTGCTTAATTCTATTTCTTATACTATCAACAAAGAACTAGAAAATAAAACTTAGAAAAATAAACTATTTACAATAGCATTCAAAAATATCACATACCTAGGAATAAATCTAATGAAAAATGTAAAACGCTCTACACTAAAATTTATACAATATTGCTGAGAGAAAGTAGAGACCTAGTGGAGAGAGATGGCACACACGTGAATTGGGAGATTAAATAAAAAATAATGTAAACCCTCCCCAAATTGATCCATGGAATCAATGTTACCACGGTTAAAATCACTACAGGTTTTTTTGTATGGAAATTGACAAAACGTTTTTAAAGTCTATTTGGAAATAAAAAGAACCTAGGATAGCCAAAATAGGTTTGAAGAAAATAAGCAAATTGCAAGTCTTACTGTTATAGTAGGTAGCTCATCGGGCATGAGCAGGGTAGAAGAGGGCTCTCCCCAACTTCACACTACCCCCCATCCCCTGCCACACACATCAGGAATGTCAGGTGACAATCGGGTAATGGTCAATAATGGTCAGGTTGTTATTAATTGTCTCTCTGAAATAATAATTGGTCACAGCCGGTGCCAGGGAAAGGCCATCTCCTGATACATAGAAAACACCTGAAACTAGTGATCAGCAGCTTCCTGGAGTCGGGAAGGTGTACTCAGGCATGTGCATGCAGACAGCCCAACCCAACGGAAGAATCAAAGGAGAAGTGACGCAAGACCCTGGAAGTATGCCAACATATAAAGCCAAAGTTAAACATAAAACCAAAGTATGCCAAAGCAAAACAACTTCAAAAGGTCAAACCATGCGCTTGTCTTTCAAGTTGCCAGCTTAGTCCTCTTCCAAGTGTACTTTTTTCCTTCCTTTCATTCCTGCTCTAAAGTTTCTTAATAAACTTGTACTCTTGCTCTAAAACTTGCTTTCCTGCTTTATGCTCCTCAGTTGAATTCTTTCTTTTAAAGAGGCAAGAATTGAGGATGCTATAGACCCACATGGGTTCACTGCCAGTAACATTACTATCAGATGTCAACTTAACTATGCAGCAAAGATAATCAAAGTACTGTGACTGTTAACATAAGAATAGAAAATATAGTCAATGGAATAAATCAACACAAGTATTATCATCTGAATTGTGACAAAAGTCTCAGTGTAGAAACAATGCCCTTTTAAATAAATGATGCTGGAATAATTGTATCTGTAAAAAAAAAAAATCAACTTTGACTCCCCCACCTTACACCATACATAAAAATTTATTTGAGATAGATTATAGACATAAATGCAAACAGCATGACAATAAAGCTTCTGAGATAAAGTATAGGAAAGTACTTTCATAATATTGAAATAGATACAATATACAGAATATGAAAGACACAAACCATAAAAGTAATGAATTGCTATTTACTACAATTAAGACCTTCTGCTCATCAAAAGACACCATTATGAAAGTGAGTAGAAAAGCCACAGATTGGAAAAATCTTTGTTCTGTGACAAAGGAGTCATATTCACAATACTATGTATAAAAATTCCTATAAATCAATTAAAAAGACAAATCAACCTAATTTTAAAATGAGCAAAACAATTGAAGAGGTCTTCAAAAAAGACACTATCTGTATGTCCAGTAGCTAATGATTCCCTGATAGTATCATTAGTCATCAGGGAAATGCAAATTAAAGCCATATAACCACCAAATTAAAACTACTACACACCCACCAAATTGCTAAAATTGAGATAACCGACAATATCAAGTGTTGGTGAGGAAGTGAAGCAACTGGAAACCTCATATATTGCTGGAGGAAGTGAAAGTGGTACAGTCATTTTGGAAACCTGTTTGGCAATACCTACTAAAGCTAAACATATGCTTGCCTTATGATCCAACCATGCTACTCCTAGGCATATTTGTAGAAGAAGTGAGGTCATATGTCAACAAAAAACGTGGGTAGAAGAATATTTGTAGCTTCTTTATTCATAATACTCCCAAAATTAAAACAACCCTAATGACTATCAACAGAAAAATGAATAAAGAAATAGTGGTATATTCATACAATATAATATTAGGTAGCAACAAAGGGAAAAAAGCTACTTTTACACACAATAATATAAATGAATCTCAAAAACATTGTGTTAAGTGAAAGAAGCCAGAAAAAAAAATACATTCCATTTGATAAAAGGAATTAATGTATGATTATATAATGTTTAAAACAGGCAAACTAATCTGTGTTGATAAAAGTCAGAATAAAATTTATATTGGGGAGATGAATATTGACTGGAAAGGGATATGAAGGAAACTTTCGGGTGATGGAAATGTCTTAAATTTGTTCGGGGTGGTGGTTATACAAGTACAGTTGGCCCTTCATATCTATGGGTTCCGCAACGAACCACAGATCAAAAATATTCAGAAAAAAATGAATGGTTGTATCTGTACTGAACATATACAGATGTTTTTCTTGTCATTACCTCCTAAACAGTAGAGAACAATAACTATTTGCATAGCATTTACACTGTACTAGGTATTATAAGTAATCTAAAGATAATTTAAACTATACAGGAGGATGTACATGGGTTATATGCAAATACTACACTATTTTACATAAGGTACTTGAGCATCCATGGATTTTGGTATCGGCTGGGGGCAGGAGGTGAAGAGCTGGAACCAATCCCCCACAGATACCAAGGGCATTTACATCCATAAAACTGATTTTCATTGAATTTTATATGTAACCATAAAAATTAATCTAGCTCTTCACTCAATATTTTGATATTTTTACCTCAATTAAAACACTAAATTAAATTTTAGAATATTTTAAAGAAGGCAAAAAGAGCACTCACTGTAATTTCGATCTTAACCCCAAAGACAACTTCTAGTAACTATTTAATGGGTATCCTTGTTCCTATGCTCATACATTTTAATACTTTTTTCTTTGTCTCTATTCATCTATTTACCTACCATATTTCAACACACCTAAGCCTCTTTCAATCCTAAAATACACCATAAATTTCTGTACCATCAGGAAATAAAGAAAAAAACTATTATCAATTAAACTGTTACACATCACACATTGTAAGATACTTTCAGATTTCAGAGACATGAACATATGACAAAAGTATGTCCTAGAATTGATGAAGTATGGTATCTCTTTATATATAGATACAGATATGGACCTTGATATAGATATATAATATACAGATTTATATATACACATATAATAATATACATATGTATTTTCTTCAATAAAAATTCAATCATGTTATATATATTAGTCTGTGATTTTATTTGCTCAGTTATATAGCAAAGACATCCTTTCATGTCAATATGTACAGATCTGTCTTTGTTTCTCATTCTTTCAAATGGCTGTCTAGCATTTCTTTTCGTTATTTTTTTTAAGAAGGCAAGGTAAGCAAATAGCGTAAGTATTCTATTTGTTTGCAACTAAGCTTGTTAACACTATATAAACGAAAATGTACAAAGAATAATGTTGCAGTTCTTGGTTAGATTTAAGTCAAAGACATTCATTAATAAGGAATCTTCGAATGTGAATATTCCAGAAATTTTTGTAAGTCATCTGAGCAGAACAACTGTCTCTGAATATTATCTTATTTGGGAAGGTGTTGGCATACATGTGAATTAAACTCAGAATTTTTCAAAATCAGCCCTAATTTAAAAGACTATTCCATATATATTCTATATATATTCAAAGTAAAACAATATTAATAGAACTTTCCTTTGCAGAAACAATAAAGGAAACAAGGCATTTTGGAAAATGTGGCCCTGAACAAGTCACAGTAAAAAATAAATATATACATAACTTCCACCTCCTCAAAAGAGAGGCTACTTTCTGTTCCTCAGCTTTGGAAACAAGGTGAAGAACAGCCTATATGTAACCAGACAGGGGGTTACCGAAACAAAGCTGAAGCAGTTGACCATAGACACCTCAAAAGAATTTCAGAGAACCTGACCAAAGGATCCAAATTCTATGTTGTTGTTGTTGTTTCCTGAGATGGAGTCTCATCTTGTTGCCCAGGCTGGAGTGCAGTGGCGCAATCTGGGCTCACTGCAACCTCTGCCTCCCGGGTTCAAGCGATTCTCCTGCCTCAGCCCCCCAGGTAGCTGGGATTACAGGCACCTGCCACCATGCCTGGCTAATTTTGTTGTATTTTTAGTAGAGATAGGGTTTTACCATATTGGCCAGGGTGGTCTCAAACACCTGACCTCAAGTGATCCACCTGCCTCGGACTCCCAAAAGTGCTGGGATTACGCGTGTGAGCCACAGCGCCCGGTCCAAATTCTGTTTTTAATAACGAATACAAAGGTGAAGTGGCTCCTCCCAAGTAGCACTGCTGCTGGGGCCTGGCCCAGGCCTAGCCCCGAGCTCGACCCTCATGCTCCCAAGCAAACCCTGGTGCTCCTGCTCCAAGGTAGACCTTTTCCCTTTAGAGGTTCAGTGTCCAGGGAGCTCTGTGATTGTGTGAATGAGGTGAGCACCTACTCCATGTGAGTATTTTAAGGCTTGGAGTCAAAGTATTTTCCTAACACGCCTAGGCAGAGTCCATGGCCCATCTCCAGTTTGTTCTAATTTCTCACCATGCATCTGTAGATCTAGGACCACAGACCTTCATCATGATCACATCTAACGTCCATCCTAACTTTTTTTTTTTTTTTTTTTTTTTTTTTTTTTGAGATGGAGTCTTGCTCTGTCACCCAGGCTAGAGTGCAGTGGTGCCATCTCGGCTCACTGAAAGCTCTGTCTCCCAGGTTTGTGCCATTCTCCTACCTCAGCCTCCCGAGTAGCTGGGACTACAGGTGCCCGCCACCATGCCTGGCTAATTTTTTTGTATTTTTAATAGAGATGAGGTTTCACCATGTTAGCCAGGATGGTCTCAATCTCCTGACCTTGTGATACACCCACCTCGGCATCCCAAAGTGGTGGGATTACAGGAGCGAGCCACCACACCTGGCCCATCCAAACTTATGATTCATATTCTGGACCTGGAAACAGTCCCTGTATTTAACAATAATACCTAAACATAAAAACAATCCACTGTTACAACTTATATGGTCACAAAACATTAATGATCTTCTGTAGACCAAGCAAATGTTCTTTTACCATAATTGTCGTGCATCAAATTCTTGTCTATCTAGCATTTCTCGGTAAAGACATAATTCTAAAACCATTCCTCCATTGATAGACACGCAGGCTATTCTCAATTTTTCGCTATTTCAACAGTACTATAAGCAACATTCCCCAAAATATAGCTTTATGCACCTAAAATACAATAAGAATTTTTTTGTAGATTAGATTTCTGAAAGTGGAATTCAGTGTCAATGGATATGGGCCTTTAAAATTGTAACAGATGTCACAAATTATCTTCCACGACTTTGAAACAATTCACTACAAATCCAGTAGTATATAGTGGAATCCATTTCCCACACCTTTATCAGCAATGGATGCTACCAATCTTTATTACTTTTCTAATCTAAAGGGAGAAATGGTGTTCCATTGACATTTTATTTGGCCTTTTAAAGATAACGTAATAATATATTTATGCTGGAAATTGCCAATGCTAATATGAACTACACTCTACTAATAATGTCACATTAATTAAATATGTTTAAACACAAGATACTGACCATGCTATAGAGAAAACTTCTGCTTTGAAAAGGGGTTGGAACTGGTTACATTTTGCACAGGAATTCATTTGCCCTAGGAGTACCTGCCCTGTCCACAACCCTTGCTGAGGGAAATAGTTCTGGGCAACTTCCAAAGTTTAGAAAGCCACACTCTATATTCACATCATTACTGCCTGACTTTTAGAGAATTTGACCAGAGACAGATTACTCCTAACCAATCTTACAGAATGGCCAGTTGCCCATGAGTTAGTCTAGTTTGTAAGCTTGGTTCCACAGTGAAAACAATGAGTAAGTGGACTCATATCTTCATGCTGCTTTGTAACATCCTCTGACCTAATTCTAACCTAACCCAATTCCTCCCCCACAAATCCTTCCACTGTAACCCTCTGGATGCCTGCTCTGGGGTCGGCGAACACCCTAAATTTCCAACCTTTTCTTAATAAGTTATTTTTACATATTTTGCCTTAGTTGAAATCTGGCTGTTCTCTGAGACAGCATTTCTCCTACAGCCCTTTCAAAAGGAAGGTGGTTTGTTCTCTCATAACACAACCTCATAGTCTTGAGATGGAGTCGCTGTCTGTGCTCTCCATTTCTTCTTCCATGCTATCTCTCCCCCTTGCTCTTATAAAACACACAAGCTCTTACAAACTCACAGCCTCTCCTTGTTTCTATAAACTACTGACCTCCTGACCACAACCCCTAATCCTGACAACCTGAACTCTTGGCTCAGTTTTCTGTCCACCCCAACTCCTGTCATCATCATCACTAGTCTCAACATCCAGCACCCTGGTGTTGCCACTGCCACTTCACCTTTTCCTCCACTCTATCGCATCTGCCCACTCCCACAGTCACACCTTGAATTTTCTCATCAACAGAAACAATATCATCTGTGAAATGTCAGCTTAAACACCCCACTCCCTGACCACCACCTTCCGTCAGTCCAGATCACATGCTCCAGAACAGCCCCACCACTCCCACCACAAGTCTTTGATGTCATCCTCCCATCCCCACAATTTTCTCATGGCTCTCCTGACTTCCCTTTCCTCTTGTCCATCCTAGATTTCATGAATAATCATTTCAGTTACTTCCTGGCAAATCCTGCCAACTCATTCACTTATATCCTCCTCCATCATACTTTCCTGCAAACACCAGACATCTTCCTCCTTGAGGCTGTCCTCAAGCAGCTGTAGGTTGCTAGAGGACACAACTGCACAACTGAGATGATGGGTTTCATGTTAATGTGGTGATCCCAAGAATTAGTAGGGATCTGCCCAAGAGCTGATCATCTTTCTCTGACAGGCTCACCTTCCCACTCCCCAAGGTGAATAACTTCTCTCTCCCACACCTCCTCCTACATATATCATTTCTTTCCTCATACTTGAGGAGAAACAGAAGTCACCAGAAGCAAATTCTGAGCTTCTCACCACCCATGCTCATGCTTACAATATCTGTACTCACCTTCTCTTCTTTTTAACCTGTTGTGATGGAGGAAGTGTCCCCAGGACTAATGAAGGCCAACTCTCCTCTTGGGCTCTGAATTCCATCCCATGAATTCATCCCTGCCTTCTAAAAGACTGTACCTCCTTAGTTATGTTCTCTCCTGGAATAGAGTCAGTCCTTCCTTTCTCCCTACTAAACCACTCCCATCAGCAAGCAAACATGCTCTACTGCCTAACTCTTTGAAAAGGCAAATCTTCACCCCTCCAGTTTCTGTATCATCTCTCTATCCCTTACTCACAGCCAAACTTACCAAGAGATATCTCTACATAATATAGGTAAATTCTCACTTCACCTTATTCCTCTTTGGCTTACTATGTTATTCTAGAAAATTTAAAAATACAGAAGGAATTGGGTATTTATCTGTGTATTTTTTGATAAATTTTAAAAAGACACACAAAATGCTCAACAGAGGTTGCCACTATGATAGGCACAGCAGAATAAAACTAGAAGCATGACACAGAAGAGAACTTCGACATCATCCTTTCATTCTTGGTGATGCTCTCTGCTCTGCCTTCCACCTCCACACCCAATGGAAACTGCTCTTGTTACAATTATCCATCAACAAATCTCATGTTTTCAAATCCAATGGACATCACTTGGTCTTTGTTTTACTCAGCATCCCAGTGTCTGTCACAGTGCCTAGCACATGCTTTTCTCTGGGCTTCCATATACCACCTCACTGGGACACCTTTCTCAGTCACTTGGCCATTTCCTCTTCATCTGCCTGAACTTAGTGTTCTTCGGAGGATTTTTCCTTCCATTGTCTCTTCTATGATCATGGCTTCCAGTGCCATCTACCTGTTATAACTGCTGCATTAGTCCATTATAACACTGCTAATAAAGACATATCCACAACTGGGTAATTTATAAAGGACAGACATTTGATTGACTCACAGTTCAGCATGGCTGGGGAGGCCTCAGGAAACACAACCATGGTGGAAGGGTAAGCAAACATATCTTTCTTCACATGGTGGCAGGAAGAGAAGAATGAGCAAAAGGGGGAAAAGAGCCTTATAAAACCACCAAGTCTAGTGAAAACTCACACTCTATCATGAGAACAGCAGTGTGGGGGTAAACACCCCCATGATTCAATTAGCTCCCACCAGGTCCCTCCCATGACATGTAGGGACTATGGGAACTACAATTCAGGATGAGATTTGGGAAGGGACACAAAGCCTAGCCATATCAACTGCCAAACTTACATCTCCAGTCCAGATAACTACTCTGAGCTCCAATCTGCCTAATTCAACTATTTAACATTTTCTGGTGGGGCACAGTGGCTTATGCCTGTAATCCCAGCACTTTGGGAGGCTGAGGTGGGAGGATCACTTGAGGTGAGGAGTTTGAGACCAGCCTAGCCAACATAGTGAAACCCTGTCTCTACTAAAAATACAAAAATTTGCCAGGTATGTTGGTGTGCACCTGTGGTCCCAGCTACTCAGGAGGCGAAGTCATGAGGATTGCTTGAACGCAGGAGGCAGATGTTGCAGTCAGCCAAGTTTGCACCGCTGCACTCCAGCCTGGGCGACAGAGCGAGACTCTGTCAAAAACAAAACCAAAACCAAAAAACAAAAAAACTACTTAACATTTTCTTTCTGATATTGCCAATTTTAAATACCCAAAACTCATTATTTTAACATCTTCTCCCACTTACCTCGCTTCCTCTGGGTTTCTGCAGTAACTTTTATCACCATCGATTCAGTTGATCAAACCAGAAATCTCCCTTTTACTAATATCCAGCATCTAAGCAACCAGTAAGTGACTTGTACTACCTCCTAATGTGCTCTCTCATTTTTCCTCTCTTCATCATCTCTACTGCTGGCACTGTAATCCACACCACCATTCTCACCTGCACTGCTGGAATAGTCTCCTACCTGTTCTCATCTCTTTCTTGCTGCCTCCTGTCTGACTCCTGGTGTATTTTTCATACACCAGGAAGAATCTTCTTAAAACAAAAAACTGAATTACGTTGGTTTATTGGTTGGTCTCTCTCTCTCTCTCTCTCTCTCTCTCTCTCTCTCTCTCTCTCGTTCTCTTCTCTTTTTTCTCTTCTCTGTTATCTCTTACATACTCTAGGACCGACAATTCTCTCACTATATGTGGAATCCCCAGAACCTAGCTCAACATTGACACTTAAGAGGAGGACTTTAAATATTAGTTAAATGAATCAATGAAGTGGACAAATTAGGGTATCCTATGATCATTTAAAATCCGGACACAAAGGGCTAAGAAATCAGTGAGAGCCAGAAACCAATGCACATGAGTAAAGAAAGCTAAAATAACAGCCAAGGAGGAGTAGAAAATATGAAAAATAGAGAAAATTATTAGAGTTGAAAAGTGTTTGACGTAGTGTCTGAGCCTTAAGAGAAATTGTTGCTGGTAGCTGACACAGTTGTAGTAGTCATGTAGTGTTCTGGAAAGACCTTGAAGCTTCCAGTGCCCCCATATGATCCAGTCTTTTGAAGTATAGTTGTTTGAGATTCTATTCCTCCTTATTCCTTTGTTTATCTTTACAGAAGGCTGAAGGATCTTCTGAGTTCCTTGGTATATCAGTTGTCTACCCAAACAATACTCTAATGTTGATTATCTCCTGAGTTGACTGGGAGGGTCTCTGTTCTTACAACTGGAAAAAATGACAGATTAAGAGTCTGTCATCCCTCTCAGGGCTGGTATTCTGTCTTGTTCATCATAACTCTGTATCTGGTGCTGGCACACACTAAGAACCTGAAAAATGTGTGTTGAAATGAATTCAACAGATCAGAACTCTCCAGTGAATTGAAAATTTTCTGGACTTTTTATGGCCTTCTCCTTTCTTTTAGCAGAAAAAGAGGATCAATTCTAGTGAAGTCCATTTCATGGCTAATGAAGATTTAGCTGCAATGTGTCCAAGTGTGAAGACAGTATTAGAGTCTGATATGGTTTGGCTGTGTCCTCACCCAAATATCATCTTGAATTGTATTTCCCATCATCCCCATGTGTCATGGGAGAGACCAGTTGGAGATAATTGAATCATGGGGGCAGTTTTCCTCATCCGGTTCTCATGATAGTTAGTTCTCACAAGATCTGATGGTTTTATAAGGGGCTTCACCCTTCTCTGGGCACTCACTTTTCTCTCCTGCTGCCATGTGAGGAAGGACTTGTTTGCTTCCCCTTCCACCATGATTATAAGTTTCCTGAGGTCTCCCTATAGCCTCTTAGAACTGTGAGTCAATTAAATCTCTTTCCTTTATAAATTACCCAGTCTCAGGCAGCTCTTTATAGAAGCAGGAGAATGAACTAATACAGTAAATTGGTACTGGGTAATGGGGCATTGCTGTAAAGATACCCAAAAATGTGGAAGTGACCTTGGAACCGGGTAACAGGCAGAGGGTGGAACAGTTTGGAGGGCTCAAAAGAAGACAGGAAAATGTGAGAAAGTTTGGAACTTCCTGGAGACTTGGAGGGCTCAGAAGACAGGAAGATAAAGGAAAGTTTGGGACTTCTTAGAGACTTGTTGAATGGCTTTGACCTAAATGCTGATAATGATATAGACAATGAAGTCCAGGCTGAGGTGGTCTCATAGAGAGATGAGGAACTTGTTAGGAACTGGAGTAAATGTCACTCTTGCTATGCAAAGAGACTGGCAACATTTTGCCACTACCCCAGAAATCTGTAAAACTTTGAACTTGAGATAAATGATTTCAGGTATCTCACAGAAGAAAGTTTTAAGCAGCAAAGCATTCAAGAGGAAGCAGAGCATAAAAGTTTGGAAAATTTGCAGCCTGGCAATGCAATAGAAAAGAAAACCCCATTTTCTGGGGATAAATTCAAGCCTGCTGCAGAAATTTGCATAAGCAACGAGGAGCCAAATGTTAGTCACCAAGACAATGGGGAAAATGTCTCCTGGCCATGTCAGAGACCTTCACAGCAACCCCTCCCATCACAGGTCCAGAGGTCTAGGAGGTAAAAATGGTTCTGTGGGCCAGGCCCAGGGCCCTACTGCTGTGTGCAGCCTAGGGACTTGGTGCCCTGTGTCCTAGCCACTACAGCCATAATCAAACGGGGCCATGGTACAGCTCAGACCATGGCTTCATACGGTGCAAGCCCCGAGCCTCGGCAGCTTCTATGTGGTGTTGAGCCTGTACGTGCACAGAAGTCAAGAATTGAGATTTGGGAACCTCCACCCAGATTTCAGAGGATGTATGGAAGTACTTGGATGTCCAGACAGAAGTTTGATGCAGGGGCAGAGCCCTCATGGAGAACCTCTGCTAGGGCAGTGTAAAAGGGAAATATGTGGTCAGAGATCCCTCACAGAGTCCCCACTGGGGCACTGCCTGGTGGAGTTATAAGAAGAGGGCCACCATCCTCCAGACCCCAGAATGGTAGATCCACTGATAGCTTGGAACATGCACCTGGAAAAGTCACAGACACTCAATGCTAGCCCATGAAAGCAGCTGGGAGGGGGGCTGTACCCTGCAAAGACACAGGGGTGGAGCTGCCCAAGACCAGAGGAGCCTACCTCTTGCATCAGCATAACCTTGATGTGAGACATGAAGTCAAAGGAGATCATTTTGGAACTTTAAGATTTAGTGACTTCCCTATTGGATTTTGGACTTGTATAGGGCCCATGCCTCCTTTTTTTGGCCAATTTCTCCCATTTGGAATGGGTGTATTTACTCAATGCCTGTACACCCATCGTATCTGGGAAGTAACTGTCTCGCTTTTGATTTTACAGGCTCATAGGTGGAAGGGACTTGCATTGTCTCAGATGAGACTTTGGACTTGGACTTTTGAGTTAATGCCAGAATGAGTTAAGACTTTGGGGGACTGTTGGAAGAGCATGATTGTGTTTTTAATTGTGAGGACATGGAATTTGGGAGAAGTCAGAGGTAGAATGATATAGCTTGTCTGTGTCCCCAACCAAATCTCATCTTGAATTATAGTTCCCATCATCCCCATGTGTCATGGGAGGGACCAGGTAGAAATAATTGAATCATTGAGGTGGTTTCCCCCATTCTGTTCTCATGATCTCATGATAGTGAGTGAGTTCTCACAAGAGCTAACAGTTTTATAAGGGGCTTCCCTCTTTGCTGGACACTCACTTTTCTATCCTGCTGCCATGTGAAGAAGGACATGTTTGCTTCCCCTTCCACCATGATTGTAAGTTTTCTGAGACCTCCCCAGTCCTGCAGAACTATGAGTCAATTAAACCTCTTTCCTTTATAAATTACCCAGTCTTGGGTGGTTCTTTCTAGCCGCATGAGAATGGACTAATACAGAGTATTACTTGGATAAACAACCCAAGCTCCAGAGATGTCTTAATGGGGCATGTGTCCAGAGTACCCTATGCACGTTAGTGCAACAGTACCATGATGGAAGGAGGCCTTTTCTACCAGAAACAAGTAACAACTGTCATACACCAGGAAAACTAACCTGTCCAAAGCACCTCTCAATGCTACTTTCCAAAAATGGTCTTAAACAATCACCTATTGTTGTTCCCTTGTCTTATACAGGAGGGGACTAGCATTCCTAAAACTAAACCAAGTGATGCCAATCAAATCAAGTTAAATGTAATTGTTTAGGCTTTTCCATTCTTTCATTCCTATTCTATAACCCATGGACTCTCAGTCCTATAGCTGAATATTTCAGCACCAGTGTGATGAATCGGAAACCCCATGAGCATGAGAGCTAAAATTCTAATCACACATCTTTTATTTTGTTTTAAGGTCTTGAACAAGTCACTTAACCTTGCTGTGTCCATTTTCTCATCTGTAAAATGGGAGTAAGTAGGCAATAATGTGCGACTTTGAATTTTATTTGGAAGGATTAATCATAATACGGGTAATCCTGCTGCTTGGCTGACAGCAGACGCTTGGTACTGAGACAGTTGGGAATCCATTGTATACTGGAGACTACTTTCCTAAACTTGACTATAAGACCTCTGAGAATAATATACTTTTTGTTTTTCTGATTTCTTGAGTAGACTTTAGTTTATCCAGGTTTCGTACATTTATTTCTGTTTTTAAAAGTTTAGTAATGAAAGTAATTAGAGCTCTTAATTTTCTTTTGGGTAAATGCCATATATTTTGATATACAGTCATGCATCACATAATGACATTTTGCTCAGTGATGAACCGCATATACAATGGTAGTCCCATAAGATTATAGTGGAGCTGAAAATTTCATATTGCCTAGTGACATTGTACCTGTAATAAAACTCAACATATTACTCACTTGTTTGTGGTGATGCTGGCATAAGCAAACCTACTGTGCTGCCAGTCGTATAAAAGTATAGCACACACAATGATATAAAGTACATAATACTTGATAATTATAATAAACAACTAAGTTACTGATTGATGTATTTACTATACTATACTCTTATCATTATTTCAGAGTGTGCTCCTTCTATTTATTTAAAAAAAAAAAAAAGTTAACTGTAAAACAGTGTTAGGAAGATCCTTCAGGACGTATTCCAGAAGAAGGCATTGTTATCACAAGTGAAGGCAGTTCCATGCGTATCATTGCCCCATGCAGACCTACCAGTGGGACAAGATGTGGAGGTGGAAGACAGGGCTGTTGATTATCCTGACTCTGTGAAGGCTTGGGCTGTGTATATTTGTGTTTTGGTTTCTAACAAAAAAGTTTTAAAAGTTAAAAAAAAAAAAAAAAAAAAAAACAGAAAAAAAGCTTATAGAATAAGGATATAAAGAAAGGAAATATTTTTGAACAGCTATACAACGTGTATTTTAAGCTAAGTGTTATTACAAAAGAGTAAAAAAGTTTTAAAAAATTAAAAAGTGTATAAATTTTAAAAGTTGCAATAAGCTAAGATTAATTTGTTATTGAAGAAAGAAAAAACATTTTTTATAAAATTAATGTAGCCAAAGTGCACAATGTTTATAAAGTGTATAGCAGTGCACAGTAATATCCTAGGCCTCCACATTCACTTACCACTCAGTCACTGAGACACCCAGAGCAATTCCCAGTCTTGCAAATGCCATTCATGGTAAGTGCCCTAGACAGGTACACAATTTTTTAAAAATGTTTTTATTTCCATAGGTTTTTGGGGAACAGGTGGTATTTGGTTACATGAGTAAGTCCTTCAGTGGGATTTGTGAGATTTTCATTCACCCATCAACCAAGCAGTATACACTGAAACCAATGTGTAGTCCTTTATACCTAACCCCCCCCTCCCAGATTTTCCCCCCAAGTTCCCAAAGTCCATTGTATCATTTTTATGGCTTTGCATCCCATAGCTTAGCTCCCACTTATAAGTGAGCATATAAGAAGTCTGGTTTTCCATTCCCGAGTTTCTTCACTTAGAATGATACTCTCCAATTCCATCCAAGTTGCTGCAAATGCCACTAATTAATTCCTTTTAATGGCTGAGTAGTGTTCTAATATATATATACACACACACACACACACAGTATTCTAATGTATATATATTATAATATATATAGTATTATAATTTATATATACACATACATATTTTATATATATGTAGTATTCTAATATATATATACACACACACCCCACATGTTCTTTATCCACTCATTGATTGATGGGCATTTGGGCTGGTCCCATATTTCTGCAATTGTGAATTCTGCTGCTGTGAATATGCGTGTGCAACTATCTTTTTTTGTATAATGACTTCTTTTAATCTGGGTAGATACCCAGTAGTGGGATTGCTGGATCAAATGGTAGTTCTACTTTTAGTTATTTAAAGAGTCTCCACACTGTTTTCCATAATGGTTGTACTAGTTTACATTCCCACCAGCAGTATAGAAGTGTTCCTTTTCACTGCATCCATGCCAACATCTATTTTTTTTTTAATTTTTTTGTTATGGCCATTCTTTTTTTTTTTTTTTAATTTATTTATTATTATTATACTTTAAGTTCTAGGGTACATGTGCATAATGTGCAGGTTTGTTACATATGTATACTTGTGCCATGTTGGTGTGCTGCACCCATCAACTCGTCAGCACCCATCAACTCGTCATTTACATCAGGTATAACTCCCAATGCAATCCCTCCCCGCTCCCCCCTCCCCATGATAGGCCCCGGTGTGTGATGTTCCCCTTCCCGAGTCCAAGTGATCTCATTGTTCAGTTCCCACCTATGAGTGAGAACATGCGGTGTTTGGTTTTCTGTTCTTGTGATAGTTTGCTAAGAATGATGGTTTCTAGCTGCATCCATGTCCCTACAAAGGACACAAACTCATCCTTTTTTATGGCTGCATAGTATTCCATGGTGTATATGTGCCACATTTTCTTAATCCAATCTGTCACTGATGGACATTTGGGTTGATTCCAAGTCTTTGCTATTGTGAATAGTGCCGCAATAAACATACGTGTGCATGTGTCTTTATAGCAGCATAATTTATAATCCTTTGGGTATATACCCAGTAATGGGATGGCTGGGTCATATGGTACATCTAGTTCTAGATCCTTGAGGAATCGCCATACTGTTTTCCATAATGGTTGAACTAGTTTACAATCCCACCAACAGTGTAAAAGTGTTCCTATTTCTCCACATCCTCTCCAGCACCTGTTGTTTCCTGACTTTTTAATGATCGCCATTCTAACTGGTGTGAGATGGTATCTCATTGTGGTTTTGATTTGCATTTCTCTGATGGCCAGTGATGATGAGCATTTTTTCATGTGTCTGTTGGCTGTATGAATGTCTTCTTTTGAGAAATGTCTGTTCATATCCTTTGCCCACTTTTTGATGGGGTTGTTTGTTTCTTCCTTGTAAATTTGTTTGAGTTCTTTGTAGGTTCTGGATATTAGCCCTTTGTCAGATGAGTAGATTGCAAAAATTTTCTCCCATTCTGTAGGTTGCCTGTTCACTCTGATGGTAGTTTCTTTTGCTGTGCAGAAGCTGTTTAGTTTAATGAGATCCCATTTGTCAATTTTGGCTTTTGCTGCCGTTGCTTTTGGTGTTTTAGACATGAAGTCTTTTCCCATGCCTATGTCCTGAATAGTACTATCTAGGTTTTCCTCTAGGATTTTTATGGTATTAGGTCTAACATTTAAGACTCTAATCCATCTTGAATTAATTTTCGTATAAGGAGTAAGGAAAGGATCCAGTTTCAGCTTTCTACTTATGGCTAGCCAATTTTCCCAGCACCATTTATTAAATAGGGAATCCTTTCCCCATTTCTTGTTTCTCTCAGGTTTGTCAAAGATCAGATGGCTGTAGATGTGTGGTATTATTTCTGAGGACTCTGTTCTGTTCCATTGGTCTATATCTCTGTTTTGATACCAGTACCATGCTGTTTTGGTTACTGTAGCCTTGTAGTATAGTT
Organism: Macaca mulatta; assembly: GCF_049350105.2. Lineage (NCBI taxonomy): Eukaryota > Metazoa > Chordata > Mammalia > Primates > Cercopithecidae > Macaca > Macaca mulatta. The sequence continues at coordinate 43,426,238 of NC_133420.1, forward strand.
TGAAGTCAGGTAGCGTGATGCCTCCAGCTTTGTTCTTTTGACTTAGGATTGTCTTGGAGATGCGGGCTCTTTTTTGGTTCCATATGAACTTTAAAGCAGTTTTTTCCAATTCTGTGAAGAAACTCATTGGTAGCTTGATGGGGATGGCATTGAATCTATAAATTACCTTGGGCAGTATGGCCATTTTCACGATATTGATTCTTCCTATCCATGAGCATGGTATGTTCTTCCATTTGTTTGTGTCCTCTTTTATTTCACTGAGCAGTGGTTTGTAGTTCTCCTTGAAGAGGTCCTTTACATCCCTTGTAAGTTGGATTCCTAGGTATTTTATTGTCTTTGAAGCAATTGTGAATGGAAGTTCATTCCTGATTTGGCTCTCTGTTTGTCTGTTACTGGTGTATAAGAATGCTTGTGATTTTTGCACATTAATTTTTTATCCTGAGACTTTGCTGAAGTTTCTTATCAGCTTAAGGAGATTTTGGGCTGAGACAATGGGGTTTTCTAAATATACAATTATGTCATCTGCAAAGAGGGACAATTTGACTTCTTCTTTTCCTAACTGAATACCCTTGATTTCTTTCTCTTGCCTGATTGCCCTAGCCAGAACTTCCAACACTATGTTGAATAGGAGTGGTGAGAGAGGGCATCCCTGTCTTGTGCCAGTTTTCAAAGGGAATTTTTCCAGTTTTTGCCCATTCAGTATGATATTGGCTGTGGGTTTGTCATAAATAGCTCTATTTTGAGGTATGTCCCATCAATAGCGAATTTATTGAGCGTTTTTAGCATGAAGGGCTGTTGAATTTTGTCAAAAGCCTTTTCTGCATCTATTGAGATAATCATGTGGTTCTTGTCTTTGGTTCTGTTTATATGCTGGATTATGTTTATTGATTTGCAAATGTTGAACCAGCCTTGCATCCCAGGGATGAAGCCCACTTGATCATGGTGGATAAGCTTTTTGATGTGTTGCTGAATCCGGTTTGCCAGTATTTTATTGAGGATTTTTGCATCGATGTTCATCAGGGATATTGGTCTAAAATTCTCTTTTTTTGTTGTGTCTCTGCCAGGCTTTGGTATCAGGATGATGTTGGCCTCATAAAATGAGTTAGGGAGGATTCCCTCTTTTTCTATTGATTGGAATAGTTTCAGAAGGAATGGTACCAACTCCTCCTTGTACCTCTGGTAGAATTCAGCTGTGAATCCATCTGGTCCTGGACTTTTTTTGGTTGGTAGGCTATTAATTATTGCCTCAATTTCAGAGCCTGCTATTGGTCTATTCAGGGATTCAACTTCTTCCTGGTTTAGTCTTGGAAGAGTGTAAGTGTCCAGGAAATTACCCATTTCTTCTAGATTTTCCAGTTTATTTGCGTAGAGGTGTTTATAGTATTCTCTGATGTAGTTTGTATTTCTGTGGGGTCGGTGGTGATATCCCCTTTATCATTTTTAATTGCGTCGATTTGATTCTTCTCTCTTTTCTTCTTTATTAGTCTTGCTAGTGGTCTGTCAATTTTGTTGATCTTTTCAAAAAACCAACTCCTGGATCCATTGATTTTTTGGAGGGTTTTTTGTGTCTCTATCTCCTTCAGTTCTGCTCTGATCTTAGTTATTTCTTGCCTTCTGCTAGCTTTCGAATGTGTTTGCTCTTGCTTCTCTAGTTCTTTTAATTGTGATGTTAGAGTGTCAATTTTAGATCTTTCCTGCTTTCTCTTGTGGGCATTTAGTGCTATAAATTTCCCTCTACACACTGCTTTAAATGTGTCCCAGAGATTCTGGTATGTTGTATCTTTGTTCTCATTGGTTTCAAAGAACATCTTTATTTCTGCCTTCATTTCGTTATGTACCCAGTAGTCATTCAGGAGCAGGTTGTTCAGTTTCCATGTAGTTGAGCGGTTTTGATTGAGTTTCTTAGTCCTGAGTTCTAGTTTGATTGCACTGTGGTCTGAGAGACAGTTTGTTATAATTTCTGTTCTTGTACATTTGCTGAGGAGTGCTTTACTTCCAATTACGTGGTCAATTTTGGAGTAAGTACAATGTGGTGCTGAGAAGAATGTATATTCTGTTGATTTGGGGTGGAGAGTTCTATAGATGTCTATTAGGTCTGCTTGCTGCAGAGATGAGTTCAATTCCTGGATATCCTTGTTAACTTTCTGTCTCGTTGATCTGTCTAATGTTGACAGTGGAGTGTTGAAGTCTCCCATTGTTATTGTATGGGAGTCTAAGTCTCTTTGTAGGTCTCTAAGGACTTGCTTGATGAATCTGGGTGCTCCTGTATTGGGTGCATATATATTTAGGATAGTTAGCTCTTCCTGTTGAATTGATCCCTTTACCATTATGTAATGGCCTTCTTTGTCTCTTTTGATCTTTGATGGTTTAAAGTCTGTTTTATCAGAGACTAGTATTGCAACCCCTGCTTTTTTTTGTTCTCCATTTGCTTGGTAAATCTTCCTCCATCCCTTTATTTTGAGCCTATGTATGTCTCTGCGTGTGAGATGGGTCTCCTGAATACAGCAGACTGATGGGTCTTGACTCTTTATCCAGTTTGCCAGTCTATGTCTTTTAATTGGAGCATATAGTCCATTTACATTTAAGGTTAATATTGTTATGTGTGAACTTGATCCTGCCATTATGATATTAACTGGTTATTTTGCTCATTAGTTGATGCAGTTTCTTCCTAGCCTCGATGGTCTTTACATTTTGGCATGTTTTTGCCATGGCTGGTACCGGTTGTTCCTTTCCATGTTTAGTGCTTCCTTCAGGGTCTCTTGTAAGGCAGGCCTAGTGGTGACATATCTGTAAAGGATTTTATTTCTCCTTCACTTATGAAACTTAGTTTGGCTGGATATGAAATTCTGGGTTTAAAATTCTTTTCTTTAAGAATGTTGAATATTGGCCCCCACTCTCTTCTGGCTTGGAGAGTTTCTGCCGAGAGATCTGCTGTTAGTCTGATGGGCTTCCCTTTGTGGGTAACCCGACCTTTCTCTCTGGCTGCCCTTAAGATTTTTTCCTTCATTTCAACTTTGGTGAATCTGGCAATTATGTGTCTTGGAGTTGCTCTTCTCGAGGAGTATCTTTGTGGCATTCTCTGTATTTCCTGCATTTGAATGTTGGCCTGCCCTACTAGGTTGGGGAAGTTCTCCTGGATGATATCCTGAAGAGTGTTTTCCAACTTGGTTCCATCTTCCTCCTCACTTTCAGGCACCCCAATCAGACGTAGATTTGGTCTTTTTACATAATCCCATATTTCTTGCAGGCTTTGTTCATTTCTTTTTCTTCTTTTTTCTTTTGGTTTCTCTTCTCGCTTCATTTCATTCATTTGATCCTCAATCGCTGATACTCTTTCTTCCAGTTGATCGAGTCGGTTACTGAAGCTTGTGCATTTGTCATGTATTTCTCGTGTCATGGTTTTCATCTCTTTCATTTCATTTATGACCTTCTCTGCATTAATTACTCTAGACATCAATTCTTCCACTTTTTTTTCAAGATTTTTAGTTTCTTTGCGCTGGGTATGTAATTCTTCCTTTAGCTCTGAGAAGTTTGATGGACTGAAGCCTTCTTCTCTCATCTCGTCAAAGTCATTCTCCATCCAGCTTTGATCCGTTGCTGGCGATGAGCTGCGCTCCTTTGCCGGGGGAGATGCGCTCTTATTTTTGGAATTTCCAGCTTTTCTGCCCTGCTTTTTCCCCATCTTTGTGGTTTTATCTGCCTCTGGTCTTTGATGATGGTGATGTACTGATGGGGTTTTGGTGTAGGTGTCCTTCCTGTTTGATAGTTTTCCTTCTAACAGTCAGGACCCTCAGCTGTAGGTCTGTTGGAGATTGCTTGAGGTCCACTCCAGACCCTGTTTGCCTCAGTTGAAAATGCAGAAATCACCGGTCTTCTGTGTCGCTCGCGCTGGGAGTTGGAGACTGGAGCTGTTCCTATTCGGCCATCTTGCTCCGCTCTTTCCCTGTTATGGCCATTCTTGCAGGGGTAAGGTGGTATAGCACTGTGGTTTTGATTTGCATTTCCCTGATCATTAGTGATGTTGAGCATTTTTTTCATATGTTTGTTGACCATTTATGTAGCTTCTTTTCAGAATTGTCTATTCATGTCCTTAGCACCATGTTTTTACTGTACTTTTTACACTTAGGTATGTTTAGATACAAATATTTACCATTGTATTACAAGGTCTACTGTATTCAGCACAGTAACATGCTGCACAGGTTTGTAGCCTAGAGCAAGAGGCTATACTACATAGCCTAGGTGAATAGTAGGCTACACCATCTGGGTTTGTGTAAGTGCACTCTTTGATGTTTACACAATGACAAAATCACACAAGCACACATTTCTCAGAACATATCCTTGTTGTTAAGCAATGCATAACTATTTATTATTTCAACCATATTTACTTCCCAGATATTATGACATTGCCAGTTTTGCTTTGCATCCTCTTTGACACAGAAAGATTTTGTTTTGTTTTGTTTTGTTTGAGACGGAGTTTTGTTCTTGATGCCCAGGCTGCAGTGGAATGGCACTATCTCAGCTCTCGGCTCACTGCAACCTCTGCCTCCCAGGTTCAAGTGATTCTCCTGCCTCAGCCTCCCAAGTAGCTGGGATTACAGGCATGTGCCACCATGCCCAGCTAATCTTTGTATTTTTAGTAGCGACAGGGTTTCTCCATGTTGGTCAGGCTGGTCTCAAACTCCTGACCTCAGGTGATCCACTCGCCTTGGCCTCCCAAAGTGCTGGGATTACAGGCGTGAGCCACTGCACCCGGATGACACAAAAAGATTTTTAAATAAGAGTTTATAATTCACATTTTTGTTTTTTAATTTCTAAGAGACTTGAGATTTTGCTATCATACCTTATGCTTTATTACATTGTAGAAAAGAAATATGACCCTTTAAAATGTTATCCAATAGAAATATAATGTAAGCCACAAATGTGAGCCACACATATAATATTAAATATTCTAGTAGTCACACTTAAAAAGCAAAAGAAACAGACAAAATCAAATGTCATATTTTTATACAATCTAACATGCCAAAATGTCATTTGAACATTAAAATATTAATGAGATATTTTACCTTTTCTGTACCAAGTTTTTTTTTTTATTATTGTTATACTTTAAGTTCTGGGGTACATGTGCAGAACATGAAGTTTTGTTACATAGGTATACATGTGCCATGGTGGTTTGCTGCAACCATCTACCTGTCACCTATATTAGGTATTTCTCCTAATGCTATCCCTCTCCTTGCCCCCCGCACCCCCACAGGCCCTGGTGTGTGATGTTCCCCTCCCTATGTCCATGTGTTCTCCTTGTTCAACTCCCACTTATGAGTGAGAACATGCAGTGTTTTTCTGTTCTTGTGTTATTTTGTTGAGAATGATGGTTTCCAGTTTCATCCATGTCCCTGCAAATGACATGAACTCATCCTTTTTTATGGCTACATAGTATTCCATGGTGTATATGTGCCACATTTTCTTTATCCAATCTATCATTTATTGATGGACATTTGGGTTGGTTCCAAGTCTTTGCCATTGTGAATAGTGCTGCAATAAACACACATGTGCATGAGTCTTTTTGATTTGCATTTCCCTGATCATTAGTGATGTTGAATGATTTATAATCCTTCAGGTATATACCCAGTAATAGGATTGCTGGGGTCAAATGATATTTCTAGTTGTCGATCCTTGAGGAATTGCCACACTGTCTTCCATAATGGTTGACAGAATTTACAATCCCACTAACAGTGTAAAAGCTTTCCTATTTCTCCACATCCTCTCCAGCATCTGTTGTTCCCTGACGTTTTAATGATAGCCATTCTAACTGGTGTGAGATGGTATCTCATTGTGGTTTTGATTTGCATTTCTCTAACGACCAGTGATGATGAGCTTTTTTTCATATCTGTTGGCTGCATAAATGTCTTCTTTTTCTTGGTGGGGGGAGGGGATAGAGTCTCGCTCTGTCGCCCAGGCTGGAGTGCAGTGGCGAGATCTCGACCCACTGCAAGCTCCGCCTCCCGGGTTCACGCCATTCTCCTGCCTCAGCCTCCCGAGTAGCTGGGACTACAGGCGCCCGCCTACACGCCCGGCTAATTTTTTATATTTTTAGCAGAGACGGGGTTTCACCATGTTAGCCAGGATGGTCTCAACCTCCTGACCTCGTCATCCGCCCACCTTGGCCTCCCAAAGTGCTGAGATTACCGGCGTGACCCACTGCGCCTGGCCATAAATGTCTTCTTTTGAGAAGGGTCTGTTCATATACTTTGCCCAGTTTTTGATGCTTTTCTTTTTTTTCTTGTAAATTTGTTTAAGTTCTTTGTAGATTTTGGTATTAACTGTTTGTCAGTGGATAGATTGCAAAAATTTTCTCCCATTCTGTAGGTTGCCTGTTCACTCTGATGATAGTTTCTTTTGCTGTGCAAAAGCCCTTTTGTTTAATTAGATCCCATTTGTCAATTTTGGCTTTTGTTGCCATAGCTTTTGGTGTTTAGACATGAAGTTTTTGCCCATGCCTATGTCCTGAGTGGTATTGCCTGTGTTTTCTTCTAGGATTTTTATGGTTTTAGGTCTTATGTTTAAGTCTTTAATCCATCTTGAGTTAATTTTTGTATAAGGTGTAAGGAAGGGGTCCAGTTTCAGTTTTCTGCATATGGTTAGCCACTTTTCCCAACACGATTTATTTTATTATTTATTTATTTATTTATTTATTTATTTATTTATTTATTTTCAGATGGAATTTCGCTTTTGTTGCCCAGGCTGGAGTGCAATGGCTCAATCTCGGCTCACCGCAACCTCCGCCTTCCAGGTTCAAACTATTCTCCTGCCTCAGCTTCCCGAGTAGCTAGGATTACAGGCATGTGCCACCATGCCCAGCTAATTTGGAATTTTTAGTAGAGATGGAGTTTCTCTGTGTTGGTCAGGCTGGTCTTGAACTCCCAACCTCAGGTGATCCGCCCATCTTGGCCTCCCACAGTGCTGGGATTACAGGCATGAGCCACCTCGCCCAGCCCCCAACACCATTTATTAAATAGGGAATCCTTTCCCCATTGCTTGCTTGTGTCAAGTTTGTCAAAGATCAGATGGTTGTAGATGTGTGGTATTATTTCTGAGGCCTCCGGCTCCATTGGTCTATGTATCTGTTTTGGTACCAGTACAATGCTGTTTTGGTTACTATAGCCTTATAGTATAGTTTGAAGTCAGGTAGCATGATGCTTCCAGCTTTGTTCTTTTTGCTTAGGACTGTCTTGACTGTGTGGGCTCTTTTTGGTTCCATATGAAGTTTAAAGTTGCTTTTTCCAATTCTGTGAAGAAAGTCGAAGGTAGCTTGATGGGGATAGCATTGAATCTGTAAATTACTTTGGGCAGTATGTCCATTTTCACAATATCGATTCTTCCTATCCATGAGCATGGAATGTTTTTCCATTTGTTTGTGTCCTCCCTTATTTCCTTGAGCAGTGATTTGTAGTTCTCCTTGAAAAGGTCCTTCACACCCCTTGTAAGTTGTATTCCTAGGTATTTTATTCTCTTTGTAGCAGTTGTGAATGGGAGTTCACTCATGATTTGGCTCTGTTTCTCTGTTATTTGTGTATAGGAATGCTTGTGATTTTTGCACATTGATTTTGTATCCTGAGACTTTGCTGAAGTTGCTTATCAGCTTAAGGAGATTTGGGGCTAAGATGGTGGGGTTTTCTAAATATACCGTCATGTCATCTGCAAACAGAGACCATTTAACATCCTCTTTTCCTATTTAAATACCCTTTATTTCTTTATCTTGCCCGATTGCCCTGGCCAGAACTTCCAATACTATGTTGAATAGGAGTGGTAAGAGAGGGCATCCTTATGCCGGTTTTCAAAAGGAATGCTTCCAGTTTTTGCCCATTCAGTATGATGTTGGCTGTGGGTTTGTCATAAATAGTTCTATTATTTTGGGATACGTTCCATCAATACCTAGTTTATTGAGAGCTTTTAGCATGAAGGGTGTTGAATTTTGTCGAAGGCATTTTCTGCATCTATTGAGATAATTGTGTGGTTTTTGTCATCGGTTCTGTTTATGTAATGGATTATGTTTATTGATTTGCCTATGTTGAACCAGCCTTGCTTCCCAGGGATGAAGGTGACTTGATTGTGGTATAAGCTTTTTGATGTGCTGCTGGATTCAGTTTGCCAGTATTTTATTGAGGATTTTTGCATCAATGTTCATCAGGGATATTGGCCTGAAATTTTCTGTGTGTGTGTGTGTGTGTGTGTGTGTGTGTGTGTGTGTGTCTGCCAGGTTTTGGTATCAGGATGATGCTGGCCTCACAAAATGAGTTAGGGAGGATTCCCTCCTTTTCTATTGTTTAGAATAGTCTCAGAAGGAATGGTACCAGCTCCTCTTTGTACCTCTGGTATAATTCGGCTGTGAATCCATCTGGTCCTGGACTTATTTTGGTTGGTAGGCTATTAATTACTGTCTCAATTTCAGAACTTATTAGTCTATTCAGGGATTCGACTTCTTCCTGGTTTAGACTTGGGAAGGTGTATGTGTGCAGGAATTTATCAATTTCTTCTAGATTTTCCAGTTAATTCGTATAAAGGTGCTTATAGTATTCTCTGATGGTAGTTTGTATTTCTGTGGGATCAGCGGTGATATCCCCTTTATCATTTTTTATTGCATCTATTTTATTCTTCTCTCCTTTCTTCTTTATTAGTCTGGTTAGTGATCTATTTCGTTATCTTTTCAAAAAAATAGCTCCTGGATTCATTGATTTTTTGAAGGGTTTTTTTGTGTCTCTATCTCCTTCAGTTCTGCTCTGATCTTCATTATGTCTTGTCTTCTGCTAGCTTTTGATTTTGTTTGCTCTTGTTCTCCAGTTCTTTTAATTTTGATGTTCAGGTATCAATTTTAGATCTTTCCTGCTTTCTCTTGTGGGCAGTTAGTGCTACAACTTTCCCTCTACACACTGCTTTAAATGTGTCCCAGAAATTCTGGTACATTGTGTCTTTGTTCTCATTGGTTTCAAAGAACATCTATATTTCTGCCTTCATTTCGTTATTTACTAAGTAGTCATTCAGGAGCAGGTTGTTCAGTTTCCATGCAGTTGTGCAGTTTTGAGTGAGTTTCTTAATCCTCAGCTCTAATTTGATTGCACTGTGGTCTGAGAGACTGTTATGATTTTCATTCTTTTGCATTTGCTGAGGAGTGTTTTACTTCCAACTATGTGGTCAATTTTAGAATAAGTGCAATGAGGTGCTGAGAAGAATGTATATTCTGTTGATTTGAGGTGGAGAGTTCTGTAGATGTCTATTATGTCTGCTTGGTCCACAGCTGACTTCAAGACCTGAATATCCTTGTTAATTTTCTGTCTCGTTGATCTAATATTGACAGTGGGGTGTTAAAGTCTCCCACTATTAATGTGTGGGAGTCTAAGTCTCTTTGCAGGTCTCTAAGAACTTGCTTTATGAATCTGGGTGCTCCTGTATTGGGTACATATATATTTAGGATAGTTAGCTCTTCTTGTTGCATTGATCCCTTTACCATTATGTAATGCCCTTCTTTGTCTCTTTTGATCTTTGTTGGTTTAAAGTCTGTTTTATCAGAAATTAGGATTGCAACTCCTGCTTTTTTTGCTTTCTATTTTCTTGGTAAATATTCCTCCATCCCTTTATTTTGAGCCTATGTGTGTCTTTGCATGTGAGGATCTCCTGAATACAGCACACCGATGCGTCTTGACTCTTTATCCCATTTGCCAGTCTGTGTCTTTTAATTGGGGCATTTAGCCCATTTACATTTAAGGTTAATATTGTTATGTGTAAATTTGATCCTGTCATTATGATGCTAGCTGGTTATTTTGCCCATTAGTTGATGCAGTTTCTTCATAGTGTTGATGGTCTTTACAATTTGGTATCTTTTTGCAGTGGCTGGTACCAGTTGTTCCTTTTCATGTTTAGTGCTTCCTTCAGGGGCTCTTGTAAGGCAGGACTGGTGGTGACAAAATCTCTCAGCATTAGCTTGCCTGTAAAGGATTTTATTTCTCCTTCACTTATGAAGCTTAATTTGGCTGGATATGAAATTCCGGGTTGAAAATTCTTTTCTTTAAGAATGTTGAATATTGGCCCCCACTCTCTTCTGGCTTGTAGAGTTTCTACCAAGAGATCTGCTGTTAGTCTGATGGGCTTCCCTTTGTGGGTAACCTGACCTTTCTCTCTGTCTGCCCTTAACATTTTTTTCCTTCATTTCAACCTTGGTGAATCTGATGATTATGTGTCTTGGGGTTGCTCTTCTCAAGGAGTATCTTTGTGGTGTTCTCTGTATTTTCTGAGTTTGAATGTTGCCTATCTCACTAGGTTGGGGAAGTTCTCCTGAATAATATCCTGAAGAATGTTTTACAACTTGGTTCCCTTCTCCCCATCACTTTCAGGTACACCAATGAAATGTCGATTTGGTCTTTTCACATAATCCCATATGTCTTTGAGGCTTTGTTCATTCCTTTCATTCTTTTTTCTCTAATCTTGTCTTCTCGCTTTATTTCATTAAGTTGATCTTCAATCTCTGATATCCTTTCTTCCTCTTGATCGATTTGGCTATTGATACTTGTGTATGGTTCACAAAGTTCTTGCACCGTGTTTTTCAGCTCCATCAGGTCATTTATGTTCTTCTCTAAACTGGTTATTCTAGTTAGCAATTCATCTAACCATTTTTCCAGGTTCTTAGCTTCTTTGCATTGGGTTAGAACATGCTCCTTTAGCTCGGAGGAGTTTGTTATTACCCACCTTCTGAATTCTACTTCTGTCAATTTGTCAGATTCATTCTCTGTCCAGTTTTGTTCCCTTGCTGGCAAGAAGTTGTGATCCTTTGGAGAAGAAGACGCATTCTGGTTTTTGGAATTTTCAGCCTTTTTGTGATGGTTTCTCCCCAGTGTCATAAATGTATATACCTTTGGTCTTTGATGTCGGTGACCTTCGGATGGGGTCTCTGAGCGGATGTGCTTTTCCTTTCTGTTTGCTAGTTTTTCTTCTGTCAGGCCCCTCTGTTGCAGGTCTGCTAGAGTTTGCTGGAGGCTCACTCCAGACCCTGTTTGCCTGGGTATCACTAGCGGAGGCTGCAGAACAGCAAAGATTGCTGCCTGTTCTTTCCTCTAGAAGCTTCATCCCAGAGGGGCACTTGCCAGATGCCAGCCAGAGCTCTCCTGTATGAGGTGCCTGTTGGCCCCTACTGGGAGGTGTCTCCCAGTCAGGATACATGGGGGTCAAAGACTCACTTGAGGAGGCAGCCTGATCCTTAGCAGAGCTCAAACACTGTACTGGGAGGTCTGCTGCTCTCTTCAGAGCCATCAGGAAGAGACGTTTAAGTCTGCTGAAGCTGCACCCACAACTGCCCCTTCCCCCAGGGGCTCTGTCCCAGGGAGATGGGGGTTTTATCTATAAGTCCCACTGGGGCTGTTGCCTTTTTTCAGAGATGCCCTGCCCAGAGAGGAGAAATCTAGAGAGGCAGTCTGGCCACAGTGGCCTTGGTGAGCTGCAGTGGGCTCCACCCAGTTCAAACTTCCTGGAGGCTTTGTTTACACTGTGAGGGTAAAACCACCTACTCAAACCTCAGCAATGGTGGATGCCGCTCCCCCAGCCAAGCTCGAGAGTCCCAGGTCAATCTCAGACTGCTGCTGTGCTGGCAGCAAGAATTTCAAGCCAGTGGATCTTAGTTTGCTGGGCTCCATGAGGGTGGGACCCACCGAGCCAGACCACTTGGCTCCCTGGCTTCAGCCCCCTTTGCAGGGGAGTGAATGGTTGTCTTGCTGCCGTTGCAGGCGCCACTGAGGTATCGGAAAAAAAAAAAAAAACTTCTGCAGCTAGTTCAGTGTCTGCCCAAACGGTTGCCCAGTTTTGTGCTTGAAACCTAGGGCCCAGGTGGTGTAGGCACTGGAAGGAATCCCCCGGTCTGTGGGTTGCGAAGACCATGGGGAAATCACAGTACCTGGGCCAGAGTGCACGGTTCCCCAGGCTCAGTCCCTCATGGCTTCCCTTGGGTAAAGGAGAGAATTCCCCAGCCTCTTGCACTTCCCCGGTGAGGCAACACCCCACCCTGCTTCAGCTTGCCCTCCATGGGCTGCACCCACTGTCCAACCAGTCCCAGTGAGATGAACTGGGTACCTCATTTGGAAATGCAGAAATCACCAAAATTATCAAAAGTTTATTCTCTGTTTTTAGGGTTCAATTTATTTCTATAAAAATATCTTCTAAATTATATATTCACTTTCTCTTTATCTTGGTATCCACTGGATTTGCCAAAGTTCCAAAAAGCTGTAATAAATGTTTCCACTACAATATTGATTCTGTCAAATTTTTCTTATATTTTCTGAAGATTTTACTTCTAATATTTTTGTGCTATATTCATTGGTGCATAACTATTCGTGACAGTTATATTCCATTATGAGTCACAAGCTCTATCACTATACAGCATTTCTTTTTGACCTATTCAACACATTTGCCTTGAATTTTACTTTCCTGATATTAATACTGTGATCTTTCTATATTCTCTCTTGGGTTGTCTTAGCCCGTATGCCTCTGCCCCATCTTATAATTTCAACTTCCCATGTTTCTTTATTTTAAAGAATTTCATGTCTCTGAATCACTTTACTGAACTCAGTTTTGAATCTGTGAGTATAAAGAATCTGACTAAAGAATATTCTCTCAGAAGGGCACTGTGGCTCACACCTGTAGGAGGCCAAGGCAAGCAGATCACCTGAGGTCAGCAGTTCAAGAACAGCCTGGCCAACATGGTGAAACCCTGTCTGTACTAAAAATACTAAAATTATCCAGGTGTGGTGGCATGCGCCTGTAATCCCAGCTACTTGGGAGGCTGAGGCAGGAGAATTGCTGGAATCTGGGAGTCAGTTGCAGTGAGCCAAGATCATGCCATGGCACTTCAGCCTGGGCTGACAACAGCAAGACTCCATCTTAAAAAAAAAAAAAGAATTTTCTCTCTTCAACAGTCACAATATAATTGAGTCTTAGAGAACTACATGTTTACTTAGTGTATATTCCTTTTTAATAACATCAATTCCTTATATATTTATAGCATTCTTTAGCCTGAAAATCACTTTCTTATCTATTGTCTCCTTGATTTTTGCAGCCACCTTTGAAGTAGAAAGGGCAAAGATTGTCATTCATCCTGATTCTGAGCATAAGGTAGTGTAATCTGCTCAAGTATTACAGTCATAGGTATAAATTAGCTCAGGTAGTTAAGGGACAAACCAACAATTCAATGTAAGGAAGGTGGTTCAGGACAAATATGCAGTTTGGGAGAGTGGAGCAACCCCTGGAGTGCTGTACTTTCTTCTGTTTTTCTAAGTAACAAAATTTGGCCTTTTATTTTAAAATAAAAAAGCTTTCATTGATTATACTATATGCTTTTTTAAAATTTTTTCTTTTTTATTATACTTTAAGTTCTAGGGTACATGGGCTCAATGTGCAGGTTTGTTACATATGTATACATGTGCCATGTTGGTGTGCTGCACCCATTAACTCATTTACATTAGGTATATCTCCTAATGCTCTCCCTCCCCACTCCCTGCACCCCACAACAGGCCCCAGTGTGTGATGTTCCCCTTCCTGTGTCCAAGTGTTCTCATTGTTCAATTCCCACCTATGAGCGAGAACATGTGGTGTTTGGTTTTCTGTTCTTGCAATAGTTTGCTGAGAATGATGGTTCCAGACGCATCCATGTCCCTACAAAGGACATGAACTTATCCTTTTTTATGGCTGCATAATATTCCATGGTGTATATGTGCCACATTTTCTTAATCCAGTCTGTCATTGATGGACATTTGGGTTGGTTCCGAGTCTTTGCTATTGTGAATAGTGCCGCAGTAAACATACATGTGCATGTGTCTTTATAGCAGCATGATTTATAATCCTTTGGGTATATACCCAGTAGGCAAAAGATATGAACAGACACTTCTCAAAAGAAGACATTTATGCAGCCAACAGATACATGAAAAAAATGCTCATCATCACTAGCCATCAGAGAAATGCAAATCAAAACCACAATAGATACCATCTCACACCAGTTAGAATGGTGATTATTAAAAAGTCAGGAAACAACAGGTGCTGGAGAGGATGTAGAGAAATAGGAACACTTTTACACTGTTGGTGGGACTGTAAACTAGTTCAACGATTGTGGAAGACAGTGTGGCGATTCCTCAAGGATCTAGAACTAGAAATACAATTTGACCCAGCCATCCCATTACTGGATTATACTAGATACTAAACTATGTTAACCAGTGAGAATACAAAGTTGAATAAGGCATAATCCCTGTTTCATAGCACATAATAGTTTAATGGTTCTCAAATCTGGCTGATCATCAAAATTGACTAGAATTTTTTTTTAATTATGGTTCCTTTTGGTCCCCTTCCAAGTACACTCAACAATCTTGGGATTAAAATGCAAAAATTGTATGTTTTAAAACTCTATAGGCCCAGATGAATTGAGAACACTGACATTCTATTAAGTTGGTGAAAAATTAATTGTGGTTTTTGCCACTGAAAGTAATGGTAAAACCACAATTACTTTTGTACCAGCCTAACAGTAAAACAAAATTTTTGGCATATGTATCAATTTTTATAATATTTTGCTTATGTCATCTCATTTAATTCTCATAGCAACACAGTGAAGCAAGATTAGATTATATTCACTTTATAAATGTGAGAATTCAAAAGCAAAGTGGTTTCCCAAATCACAACCAGTGATTGATAAAGTATAGTCAGGAATTGCAATTCATTTCTCCCAGTCCTATGCTCCTTCCTCTTCACCTCCACTTCATAAAATCAAAGGAAGGAAAGCAGTTCATAGGTAAAGAGCAGAAGAGGAAAAAGAGAGAGTCCTATTCTTATTACTGAGGGCTTGGCCAAGAGCCTAGCACAGTGGCTGGCTTCCAATAGGAGCTCAATGAATTTTTCCATTTAACTAAGCTCCTATGTGTACTACCAATGGCAAAAGGCCAAGATAGGCTGATGTTGTAACTCCCAAGCCCAGAATCTCAGCCCTGGGATGATGTAAACCGTCAACCAGTGTTCACCAAATGTCAGACACTGTTAGTGTGACATCAAATGTATATAATCACATGCACACACACACACACACACACAATTTAGTCCTCACAACAACTTTATGAAGTGGGAACCATTATCAACCCCAATTTATTGTCTAGGTGAGGAAGCTGAGAGACAGAAAAGTTAGTTAACTTGCCCAAAGTCACAAATACAACAAATGTTGGTTTTTGGTTTGTACCAGAGATCATGTTTTTAACAATTTCACCATAGAGCCACTTTGTACCATACTGGATTTCCAGCCTTTGTCTCTGTCTAGAACTGAATTATGACTCTTTGTGTCCATATTTTTTTGCAGTTACACCATATTCTCTACAGCCCTAGAAGCATTACTCAGCTGGGAAAATTATACCTTGCCACAGCCCCTGGGCATTGCCCTGATTTCAGCACACATTAGGCTATTTCACACATGTGGACAGGTTCTTACTTATGTGTGTCATGGTGCCTCTGCTTTTCTGCCTCAAGGATTTCTCCAAAACCATGGAAGTCTGCTTAGCCCTAATGCAAGTGTAGCCTGGAAGTTTGAAAATAGTGACATTTCCAGAGTCAAACCTGACCCAGAGATGGATGGCAGTTGATGGATAAATGCTCCAGGCTCATCGTTCTTCAGAGAGACAATTCTGAGGCATGGGCTACAGTTTTCTCAACCTTGGCAACATTGATATTTGGAGCTGGATTTTTGTTGTTGTTGTAGGGGTGGGGGCTGTCCTGTGCATCATAGGATGTTTAGCAGTATCCCTGGATGCTGTAGCATCTCCCAGTTATGACAACCCAAAATGCCCCCCACGCATTGTCAATGCCATCAGGAAAGAAAAACCACTCCCACTTAAGAGCCACTGAACAATACAGATTGACAGAGGGTCCCCAAAGGGATTGAGCTCCAGCTTCTCATAATAGTGATCAAGTCAGTGACACACTCTTAATATTGGAGGTAGGGCCTGGTGAGTGGTGTTTGTTTGAGTCATGGGGGCAGATTCTTCACGAACAGTATGGTGCCTGGTGCCATTTCCACAGAAATGAGGGAGTTCTCATGATGCATTTCCATGAGGTCGATCATTAAAAAGTCCTTTCCCTTCCCTTCCCTTCCCTCCCCTCCCTTCCCTTCCCTCCCCTCCCCTCCCCTCACCCTCTCCTCCCCTCCCCTCCCTTCCCTCTCTTCCTTTCCCTTCCTCTCTGGCTATATAATGCTGGCTGTACTTTCCCTTCTGCCACGAATGGCAGCTTCCTGAGGTCCTCACCAGAAGGGGATGCTGGAGCCATGCTTCTTGTACAGCCTGCAGAACCATGAGCCAAATAAACTTCTTTTCTTTATAAGTTTCCCAGCCTAAGGTATTCCTTTATAGCAATGCAAAACGGAGTAAGACATCCTTTATTGGCTTTTTCCCTTCCCCCTCTTCTACTCCCTGGGTTACCTCTTAAGGAAACATCTCATCTAAGTCTTGCCTTAGGCTTTGTTTCCAGGGGACCCTAAATTCAGATAGTAGATATTAGCAAGCAGCTCTTAATCACATGCAAATATACCAATTGATGGAAATGGATGTCATTAACCTCCTAACAGTGCAGAAAGAGCTCACTTTTGGTTCCATCTGAAGCCTTCAGGCAGATCTTCATGGCCCACTGGAGACCTACAGGCAGAACCGTGGGCCTGGACAACAATTCTGTGCAAGAAGAAACTTGCTTAAATCCTCTCACGCTCCAATAGGTGGGTGAATCGTGCCACACAGCACACATGGAAGACATCTAGAATTATCTGCGCAGTTGCCTCAGGTCAAGAACAGTGATTCACAACTCGTTTTGGATTTATCTGACCTAGAATCTCTGACAGTGAGGTCTGGACCTGTATATTTTTAATAAAATACCCTTAAGAAGTCCTAATGTGGCCGGGCGCGGTGGCTCAAGCCTGTAATCCCAGCACTTTGGGAGGCCAAGGCGGGTGGATCACGAGGTCAGGAGATCGAGACTATCCTGGCTAACATGGTGAAACCCCGTCTCTACTAAAAATACAAAAAACTAGCCAGGCGTGGTGGCGGGCGCCTGTAGTCTCAGCTACTTGGGAGGCTGAGGCGGGAGAATGGCGTGAACCCGGGAGGCGGAGCTTGCAGTGAGCCGAGATCACGCCACTGCACTCCAGCCTGGGAGACACAGTGAGACTCCGTCTCAAAAAAAAAAAAAAAAAAAAAAAAAAAAAAAAAAAGAAGTCCTAATGTATGGAACTACACATCCATTCTAACCTGTTGACTCAAAGGTCTGGGTTTGATGAGGCAAGTGACCCGCTCAAGGACCTAGGGAGAATAAGAGGCTGAAGAACAAGCACCAGACCCCAAGCCCTGACTCCCAGGCCTGACATATGGTAGCTATGTGGCAGCTCTGGACTCCTCACTGTCACTGCTCAATTCCAAGGGACTGGGACTGGGAAGATGGAGGAAGAGGGAAGAAAAGGCCCAGCTGTTGTCTTCTCTGGGAAACTTGCCTCAGAGAGAGCCCAAATGTTCTTGAACCTGAATGATTGAGGCCAAGGGTTTGCACAAAATGTTCTTGTTCACGAAATGTAGATCATAAAGCATAGCACTGGGGGGTGGGGGAGTGTAATCCCTCATCCAGAGACCTAGATAAAGAAAATGATCTTAGGGAATATTTCATGAACCCAAGACCATACCACCCAGCAAGGAGCTGAATCAGGCATTCCCACGTTCACTGCAGCATTACTCACAATAGTCAAGATACAAAAACAACTGGCTGGGCACGGTGGCTCACGCCTGTAATCCCAGCACTTTGGGAGGCCGAGGCGAGTGAATCACCTGAGATCAGGAGTCCGAGACCAGCCTGACCAACACAGAGAAACCTCATCACTACTAAAAATACAAAAAGTAGGTGGGCATGGTGGCACATGCCTGTAATCCCAGCTACTCGGGAGGCTGAGGTGGGAGAATCACTGGAACCCAAGAGGTGGAGGCTGCAGTGAGCTGAGATCACGCCATTGCACTCCAACCTGGGCAACAAGAGCGAAACTCGTCTCAAAAAAAACAAAAACAAAAAGTAAGCGTCCATCAATGAAGGAATATATATTCACATAACGGAATATTTTTAACCTAAAAAAGAAAGAAATCCTGCCATTTGCCACAACATGGATGTACCTTGAGGATATCAAAAGTGAAGTAAGCCAGACACAGAAAGACAAATGCTTCATGACCTTACTTATATGTGAAATCTAAAAAAAAAAAAAAACCAGCAAACTCATAGTAACAAAGAGTAAAAGGGTGATTGCCAGGACCTGGGAGATGGGAGAAAAAGGGAAATACTGGTCAAAGTATACAAACTTTCAGTTTTAAGATGAATAAGTTCTGGAGACCTAATGTACAGCACAGCAACTATAGTTAATAATACTGTATTGTATACTTGAAATTTGCTAAGAGATCAGATCTTAAGTGTTCTCACCATACCAAAAATAAAATGGTAACCATGTGAGGTGATGTATGTTAATTGGCTTGATTATGGTAATCATTTCACAATGTATTCATATATCAAAACATCAGCCGGGTGTGGTGGCTTATGCATGTAATCCCAGCACTTTGGGAGGCTGAGCCAGGTGGATCACCTGAGACCAGGAGTTCAAGACCAGCCTGGCCAACATGGCGAAAACCCATCTCTACTAAAAACACAAAAAAAGTAGCCAGGCACTGTGGCAGATGCCTGTAATCCCAGCTACTTGGGAGGCTGAGGCAGGAAAATTGCTTGAACCCAGGAGGCAAAGGTTGCAGTGAGCCGAGATCAAGCCAATGTCCTACAGACTGGGTGACAGAGGGAGACTCCATCTCGAAAGAAAAGAAAAGAAAAGGAAAAGAAAAGAAAAGAAAAGAGAAAAGAAAAGAAAAGAAAGATCATATAAAACACATTTGTCAATCGTACCTCAATAAAGTTGGGAAAAAATATTTTAAATTTTAAAAAGTAAACACTTAAACAGGCAAATAAATAAACAATGGTCAAGCTTCAGACCCTTCCTCTTTTTCAGTATATCAGTTATGGTTTCCTGAATGCTAAGGGCTGTTTTCTAAGTCCCTAAGCAGATCCTGTTCAGTTTGGCCACATAGTAAGTATAGTTTGTTCTTTTTTTTGTTTTTTAAGCTGGAGTTCAACCATTCACCCTTATACGCTAGGTGTCCTCTGTTTAGGAAGATGCCAGAACAATGTTATGACAGAGTCTTGTATTTTTGCAATGATCTAGGTGGAAAGGGCTCAACAGACTAAAGCATGCCTTTCTTTAAGCAGATAAGGAAGCTGAGTCCCAGAGAGAGCAGGTGACTTGTGCATGGCACAGAGCCAGCCAGTGACAGAGGCAGCCCAAATTTCATGTCTCCTAGTGTCTTGTCCAGATTGCATCAGGAAGAATAAAGAGAAAGAGACAGAGAAAGCAGGCAGTAGAGCCAACTGACCTCTCAATTGTCTTCTGGCTCTGTCACCTCCCCCAAAGTTGGAGTCCAAGATTTCATAAATTGAAAAATACAAACACTTTCTTCAGTGAAAATTTAGTTGATGGCTGGGCGCAGTGGCTCACGCCTGTAATCCCAACACTTTGGGAGGCCAAGGCAGGAGGATCACCTGAGGTCGGGAGTTTGAGACCAGCCTGACCAACAGGGAGAAACTTCATCTCTATTAAAAGTACAAAATTAGCCGGGCGTGGTGGCGCATGCCTGTAATCCCAGCTACTGGAGAGGCTGAGGCAAGAGAATCACTTGAACCAGGGAGGTGGAGGTTGTGGTGAGCCGAGATTGTGCCATTGCACCCCAGCCTGGGCAACGAGAGTGAAACTCCATCTCAAAAAAGAAAAGAATTTAGTTGGTTTTCCTGTGGGATCAAACAGTACATACTTTGCATTTACTCAGAAAGTTATCCGGAACAATGAAAGCCCTGGTGTGATTTTGTTTCTCTGCTTCCTCTCCAAGTTTCCAGTTCAGTGGATCCATGAGGGCTATTTCCCACGTGTCCTTTGTGGGCTATTCTTAGCCTTTGCTGTGACCTGGACACACGTTTACAGCCCAAAGCAACTATGAATGTTTCCTGTTTTATTTCCAAAGCAAGTAGTCACTCTGCTGCTTCCCCCACCGCTAGTAATCACAGCCCTAGTTCACAGTGTTGTATTCTTGGTATCTAAAAACTAGAAAAACACCATTAATAAGGCCAGATGTGATTTTCCTAGCTAAGTAATGATTCTGGGGGTATGGAGAACATAGGGCCACTAAAGGAACAATTATATATCAAAAACTTTTATAATTTAATTTTGATTATTGAGAGTTTATCTTCATTTCTATCATTCTGTTGTTGTTAAATTAGGTCACTGTGGGTAGAGCCTAAGCAATGGTATTTTTTAAAGTTTCCCAGAGTGCAGCCTCAGGGCGGGTAATGGGTTGCAATAGTATTTCCCAACTTGCCTGTAATTTTTAAAAAAGAAAATTACCTAGAGTGCTTGATAAATATACAGAAACCCAGGCCTCTCCCCTGATCACTGTTTCTGGAATCTGGGGCCCTGGAATCTGTGTCTCTAAGAAGTACTTCCAGATAATTCTTGTTATTTGGGAAAGTTGAGGATCTGGCAAGTTCGGAAAACACTGGGTGATAGCATAGACTTCTAAGCACACCCAAGAGAGCTGCTTTCCGGTAGCTTAGAAGACGTAATGAATGTTTCATCAGTTACAGAAGAAAACTCAGCCTTAGACTACAAGTTCCTCACCAGAATCCTCCTTCTCCATACAGGCAGGCCCCTAGATCCCTACACAGTGAGCAAAGATCTCATTTCTACCAGCTTTCTCATCTCTTCCCACACCTAGCCTGGCCTCTTCTACTCAACTCAACTCTCTTAAACTTGTCTGTCCTTCTGAGTTTAATTCCAGTCCCAGAAACCCTTCTCATACTGGCCTATGCTGACTTCTCCATCCTCTGAACTCCTTCATCCTGAGAGCTGTGCACAGTAATATCTGAGCTATATTCATTCTTCTGATTTGTTTAAAGATTCCACACCAGTGTCTTGCCTCCCTAGATTCAGAACTCCTTGGGGCAATACAACCACTGAAGGGAGAGCTGCAGGAGTGAATGTCACAGCCAAGCTCCATGAGAGCGGACTTTCTTCCCATGGTAATTCCAATGCTTAGTCCAGCATCTGGTGCACAAGTGCTTAACAAATATCCATAAAGTACATGAATAAAATGTCAAGCTATATGAACTAACTAGGTAAACTACATTTCAAGCTATAAATATTTCAGCACATATACAGAATTGAAATTATGATTTCAGAAACTAATCTAGATACAACTCATGACTTGGATTTGTCCTAGTTTCTCTGACGTGCAGTTCTCAAACTTTTTGGCTCCTTCACATTCTTGCAAATTATTGAGTATCTTAAAGAACTTTGTTTATGAGGGTTATGTCTATCAATATTGACTATATTAAGAATTGAAAATTCCAATTTTAAATAACTATAGTAAACTCATCATATGTTAATGGGTAATGCAAACAATGTACTTTTACGAAGAATAACTCTCTTTCCAAAACAAAATAATTTAGTAAGAAAACTGGCACTATTTTACATTTTTGCAAACCTCTTTAATGTTTGGCTTCATAGAAGTCAGCTGGATTCTCAGATCTGCTGCAGCATTTAACATGTTAACTGTATTATACTTTAGGTGGCCTCTGGGAAACTCCACTGTATACTTGTGAAAGAATGAGAGTGAAAAAGCCAGACAAAATCTTTGGGTTATTATGAAAGTAGTCTTGGCCACATGGACTCCCTAAATGGGTCTTAGGGATCCCCAGGGATGCACAGACACACTTTGAGAACTGTTGTTCTACACATTTCAGAATACAAGTTCTAGATGGGGTAGGTAAAATTAATCAAAGTCTTTGGTTTTCTGCTTTGAAAGAGATATATAAGGGTTTATCAGACTAGGATAAATCCTTGGATGTTAGAATGTTACGGCAGAGAAATTAGAATGTATATCCTCATGAAATGACATCATGGATGCTAAAATTCACAAATCATTTATCTTCATGAAACAGAATATTTATAGTAGCAGCACAAAACCTTAGACTCTGTAATGCTCCTTCTAATTTGTATCTTATCATTTTTCTGGATCTTTGGCTATGCCTTTCAGATCAGCAGGTATTCTAGCAAAGAGACTACTAGTGACACATGATGGTAGAAAATGATCATTGTTCCTATCTCTTAGAGGTGTTATGAGGATTAAATAAATGCATATAAAGTGTTTAGAATAGTACCTGACACAGAGCAAATTGTCTTGGTTATTATATTATATGTCTTTTAAAGTTTCTTAAAAGCAACTAAAAAAGTAAATTTCTATGTTTGACTTCATTCCCCATAATTTAGTATGATTTATACAGACTTGTTTGTAGTAGTAATTTTAAGGCTGAATTCATTTAAAATAGTCCTCCCACAAAAGGACCGATTAATTGAGGTATCATTACAGAGTTGTCTTCTGACAAATCAAAACTAAGGCTTGAAAATCCATACTGCAAACAGACGATGGAGAACACTTCTTTCCCCCAAAGCTTTTGTGCATATAGTGGCAATCAGGCTTGCTCTAGAAACTGCTAAATGGCAATTAAATTTAAGTTGCCCCCTGGGTTAATTGTACACCAGGAGGAATTGTTAATGTTAAACATTTACTGAGTACTAATAGATTCAACAAGCACACACTGAACATTCACTACATATGAACCCCAGGAGGGAGGAGGATGCAAGCATAAACAAAAGTCCTGTCCTCAGGGCATGACAGAGAGCTCCACATATATGGAATAGTGATACAGGCAAGATGTCTCAAGTACACAAACACAAACAGGAAAAAAGGTTGACAGAGGGAAAAAAGAAGGTCATTCTGACTTGAGGCATCTAGGAAGACTTTGCCAACATGGTAGTTTTTGAACTGACCATTGAAAAATGGGTGGGATTTCACCAAGGGGACTTGGGAGGAAGGAAAATAGAACTAGCAGAAAGCAGGATTGGGCATGGTCATTTGATATAATGAGAATAAAAGGCAACAGTGAAAAGAGTTGTTTGGAAATGAATGAAATGGGCTTACATGATAGGATAAGAAGTTCAGACTTGATTTAGCAAGCAAGAGGGCAGCCTGAGCAACAATGGGTACAAAACTGTGTCATCCACAGTTTGGTGTTTTGGTAACATTAACGTCACCTAGGGTCTGCAGGAAGAATGAAAAGGAAGGCACTAAGGTAAGAAAATCAGTGAGGAGGAGGCCATGGCAACAGTCCAAAGGGCGAAGTGATGGGGGCATTTGCAATGGAGATAAGAAAAAAGAATGAGACATTTATTTTAAAAGAATAATCCAGAAGATTGGAGGATGACTATTTAGTCAGTGAGTAACTATTCTGTGTTGGACCAAGGCTGTGTGTGTTTTTAGAGAAAGTTTTTCAGACATGTCCAAGAAGGTAAATTCGGAAAGTAGGTGTGAGAAAAATAAAGAACCCAGGATTACCTTATTCAGAGTAAAGGAATGAAGAAAGAAAAAACAATCCCACTAGAAAAATAATAAGGGCTCTTGCAAACCAACAAGAAAAATAAGCATACCAATTGACAAATCAGCCATGGACACGAGCTGCCAACTCACAAAAGAAGAACTAGAAATGGCCAAGCAACGTGGGAAAAAATGCCCAGCTGAATTATAAAGCAAAAAATTAAAAATATAAGATCTCACTTTTGCCTGTAAGATTGGCAAAAAATATATAAAGATTGGTGAGGCAGACAATGTCAGTTGCCTATCCATCAGTATCCTTCCTTGCCAACAAAGCCCTAAATTTGGTTATCCAGGCTTTTTCAGTTTGCTTTGTTTTTCTAGGCGCCAGCCTAGCCCCAGCCCAGTAGGGAAGAATCTTGATTAGTCTGAACCAAAATTGGTGATTCCATTCTTCTTATCAGTGATTGACTTGGGAAAGGGGATATGTTCCAATTCTGGCTAAGATATGTAAGAGAAAGCCTCCCTGGAGAAAGATAAAGAAGGTTTGAGGAACAGTTCTTAGGTTTTATAAGAAGAACTCTAGGTATTGCAATACCCACTTTATTTGACCCTAGATATTGATGCATGAGGGTGCAAGGCCTGGAGCTGCTGCAGCTCTATTGAGAACATGAGGATACCCAACTGCTGAAAACTACAGAAAAGAAAAGTAGAAAGAATCTGGTATTTTATATGATTCACTAGTTGAATTAACCTATTCTGGAATCTCCCTGTCTTGGGATACCTTGTTATATAAGGATTTTTTTAAGTCTTATTATTTAAGCTACTTTTAAATTTGGATTCTTAGTTTCTTTTCTTATTATTTTAGGATCAGGGAATACACATATAGGTTTGTTACATGGGTAAATTGCATGTTGATGGGGTTTCGTGTACAAATGATTTCATCACCCAGGTGGTGAGCATAGTACCTGACAGGTAGTATCTCCCCTCAAGTAGGCCCCAGTGTCTATTGTTACCTTCTTTGTGTCCACGTATATTCAATGCTTAGCTCCCACTTATAAATGGCAACATGCAGTATTTCGTTTACTGGTTCTGTGTTAATGGATAATAGCCTCCAGCTGCATCCATGTTGTTGCAAAAATCATGATTTTGTTTTTTTATGGCTGTATAGTATTTCATGATATATATGTACTACGTTTTCTTTGTCCAGTCTGCCACTGATAGGCATCTAGAGTGAGTCCATGTCTTTGTTATTGTGAAAAGTGCTGCAATGAACATATGGGTGCACATGTCTTTTTAGTAGAACTATTTATATTCCTTTGGGTATATACTCAGTAATGGGTTTGCTGTATCAAATGGTAGTTTTGTTTTAAGTTCTTTGAGAGATCTCCAAACTGCTTCCCTGAACTAATTTACCTTCCTACCAGCAATGTATAAGTGTTTCCTTTTCTCTGCAACCTTGCCAGCATCTGCTATTTTTTGACTTTTTAATAATAGCCATTCTGACTGGTTTCAAGTAGTATCTCATTGTGGTTTTGGTTTGCGTTTCTCTAGTGATTAGTGATGCGGAGCATGTGGACTAGTTGTGAGAAAAATTTCTACCTATGCAGGACTACTTAATAAGTATTTGTTGAATTAATGAATCAATTAAAGAATGAATGGCTGAGGCCTAAAAGGATGACAATGCCTAGAAGGATTATAGACTTTGGGTTGGAAAGAATCTGGGGGATAGTATAGAGTTGGAGTATATTCAAGTTTACAAAAGGAAACAATGAAAAAATGGAAACTTGAGCAGATTTTGGACTTCCCCAGACCGGTCTCCACAAACTCCCCACCCTACTTTCCTCCAAGTTAGTTGCTCCAGAGGTCCTAGTTTCCATTTGGCACCAGCTGAGCTACAAAAATTTGCAGTCATGATATTTCCCCATGGGTCCCAAGATTGGCGACTTGCCTCAAAGACACTGAAGAGAAAACGGACCTCCACCCAAGAAAATTGAGCAGGTCCTCAAGAGAATCTCCTGCTGTGTTCTTCCCTGATTGTTGCAGCAGAACGAGGTGACAGAAATCCAGCTGGGAGTGTCCAGTAGAAGTGGCCCTCAGGGTTTCTTCTTTCATTGTATAAGTTATTTGTTCACACCAATTTGTTAAAAGCTGTGGATTCCACTGGTGAGATCATGAGCACATTCATTTTCTCCTCCCAGAAGAAACTTTTTCTTGTGTCATCCTCAGCATTCTCGCCAGATGAAGCATCTTTTCTGTTGTCATTACTGCATAATTACTCCTCTTGGATTCTGCAACTTGACATGAAATATTCTCTTTCTTACTGCCAAATTTAAAATTCATGTGTTAGCTAACTACTGAGAAAAAAAAAAAAAGGATCTTACCTTGTGTCATAAGTCAATATAAATCCTATGAGATTAAAAATTTAGGGTTAAAAAATAAGCCACAAAAGCAGTAAGAAAAGTATAAATGAGTATTCATAACACCTTATAGTAGTGTTGTAACTTCTAAATATGGCACTAAAGGTAGAAGCCATACAGGAAAAAAAAATGAATGGATTCAGCTATAAAAAAAAATTAAACTTCTGGAGTGAAAAACTGAAGACTGGGGGTCAGAAGTGAGGAGGTGATCAACTTGTCATTATGCACCTTTTCGTACTGCTTTTGTGACTATGGATTTCAAATCCACAATTTTTTAAATTTGAAATTATTTTCAAATGAAATAATCATGTGAAAAATGTAAACTTCCATAGTCAAAACAATAAAAGACAAATAATAGAGTAAAAAGGAAAATGCAACATCTATCATAGACATAGGTTACTACATTCAATATGTGAGGAGCTAATAAATATTAACAATGCCATGTAACCTTGTGTTCAGAAATGGTCTTGGCAGACAGACAAATCAAGTCAGCCCCAGTGCTCCTTCTTGCCAACTGTATGACTTGGGCCATGTTCTTTCCTTGCCTCCTTCCTTCTCTGCAAAATGAGGGAAATGTCCTCCATGGTATAATAAGAAAAATAACTGGTCTTTGTCCCAGTTGCTGGCACAGAGATCCTTAGAATCCTGGGAATTTCTTTAGTGATGAAGGTGGTTGGAGCAGTTTCTGTTCTATAAGGTGACCCTTGGTGGGCTCCTAGATAGCTTTGGGATGGGGGATGTTCACCAGGGAGACTCACCCTTGATTAAAAGATTGGAATTTTCAACCCAGCCTCCAGGGAGGGGAGAGGAGCCGGGGATTGAATCAACGGCCAATACATAATGATTTAATCAATCATGAGTACATAATAAAAACCTCCGTAAAAACTCATAAACAGTGGGGTTCTGAGAGCTTCCAAGTTGGTGAACACATCCACATTTCAGGGAAGTGGCACCCCACAACTCACGTGGACAGAGGCTCCTGCCATCTGGACCCTTCCAAACCTCATTCTATGAAGGTTTGGCTGCTGAATTGTGTCCTTAAAATAAATGAGTAACAGGCCAGGCATGGTGGCTCATGCCTGTAATCCTAGCACTTTGGGAGGCCAAGGCATGTGGATCGCTTGAGCTCAGGAGTTGGAGACCAGCCTGGGCAACATGGCAAAGCCCTCCACAAAAAATTAGCTGTGCATGGTGGTGTGCACCTATAGTCCCAGCTACCTGGGGAACTGAAATGGGAGGATCGCTTGATCCTCCTTGAGCCCAGGAAGCTGAGGCTACAGTGAGCCATGATCCTGTCACTGCACTCCAGCCTGGGTGACAAAGTGAGACTCTGTCTCAAAAAAAATTAAAATTAAATAAACCAGTAACAGTAAATAATGTGTTTTCTTAGGGGGAATATAGAAGGAAAAAAAACTACAATACACTGTTACAAAAGTATAGGAGAGAAAAAAAAAGTTTTAAAATAATAAAGTGCTTTCCTGAGTTCTGTGAGTCATTCTAGCAGATAACCAAACCTGAGGAGAGGGGTCATGGGAACCCCAGTTTATAGCCATTGGTCAGAAGTACAGATGGCCCAGTACTTGCAACTGCCATCTAAAATGGAGGCAGTCTTATGGGACTGAGCTCTTAAACCTTAGAGTCTGACACTAACTTCCGGGAGTTAGTGTCAGAATTAAATAGGATCATAGGACTCCCAGGTGGTGTCAGAGAGTAGAAGTGGTGTTGGAAAAGACACCACATACATAGTGTCAGGAGGAAGTAAGACCCCTCCTACTTTTTCACACAGTTACTATAAGGATAAGATAACAGGATTTAGCAAACAATGGGCCCCAGTATTAGTATTATCATTGCTACTAGGAAAAAAAAAAACCACCAATTGGAACACGAACAAAGATGATTAATAGGTAATTCACAATAGAAGAAAAGCAAATGATCAAACAGCAGCTAGGATGTTCAATGTCATCAATCATTAAAGAACTGCATCTTAAAGTTAGATACCATTTTCTACTCATCTAATAATTGCCAAATATTAAAAATAATGGCAATGCCAGGTGCCAACAAGGAGTCACTTCAATGGGAGCGTAAATGGTATACTTCCTTAATGGCAAAGAGGCCATTTGTATCAAAAGTCATGAAAACTATATGTATGTCCTTTGACCTCACTATTTTATTTCTAGGAATACATCCTAAAAAGCAGAAGAAAAACATAAATTTGCACAAATATTAGCTGCAAAGATGCTCCTTATGGCATTACTCATACCAACAAAAGGAAAAAAATTGGAAGCCATCTAAAAACCCTATATCCAGGGAAATCATTAAATAGAATATGTTTTATCTTTAGTAGAATATCATGCAGCTATGAAAACAAAAATATTTAATGACAGGAAAGATTTTCATGATATAATAGGTGATTAAGGGAGGTTATAAAATAGTTTGTACAGTATTTGAAATTGCATATATTCATATTTGTTTGATGAAATGTAAGCAAATATGTCAAAATTTTCAGTGTAGGTTGTCTCTAGGTGCAAATTTACAGGAGGTTGTACTTTGCTCCTTACTTATCTGTAAATTCTAAAGTATCTACAATAAACATGAATTACTTTTGACGTGATTGTTTAAACAATAAACTTTTTAATGCAATTTTATTACCCTATTATGAAGACTGAAAATCTATCAAGAAAATTTTCTCTAAAGTAGTCTAAGAAACTAAAAAAAATTATTCTAGTGGACCTTCTCAGCCTACTCTCCGTTATTTTATTCACTAATTCATTTATTTATTCTTCCAATCTCTACACAACCATAGTGACTGGATTACAGACACAATTCCAGTGGGATTTCTGTCCCAGTGAGCTCCCAGGTTAGTGCAAATCTGAGAACTCAGGACAATAGAGGCAGGCAGAATCAAAGAAAGTCAACTGCTGGGAGGAAAAAGGTGAGCATATGGGGAAGACCACAGAGAACAGCCCAGCCTGAGCCTATTACAAGGAACAGCCAGTGTAGGAGCCAGACTGGTGGAGAAGAGCAGGTAGCAGAGGGCAGTCCAGGCAGAGGGCCCAGCTTGGACAAAAGCAAGACGACTTGAAAGTACAGGCACATGTTAATTGACATGGCCAGGACATGGGGTGACTTTAAGGGAATAGCTAAAGAAAGCTGGTTTGGTCAAGATCTGGTTTGGCATTTTTCTTAATTTGCAAAAAAAGAAGTAAGGAAGCCATGCAGAGTTCTTGCCACCCCATTCATATTTGATGATAGGGTGACCCTGATCGTTCTAAATATAGTAGACTGGCCCCTCTGCCCTGAGCTGATGGCCACAATGACTTCCACAAAAGAGCCAGGAAGCCTAAGAGGTCTGAATTTCAGTAGGAACTGGATGGGCCAGTTGTCCCCAGGGGTTCCTTCTTTCTTGTAAAGGTTAAAGGCATAAAACTTTCTCTCTTGTTAAACATTGTACACACCCCAGTGTCAGCCACTCAGCTGAAAAGAAAAAAACCACAAGTAGAATTTTTGGCAGAGCAGTATTGCATTGAATGAAGAACTGTTGCACAACACTCCTTCCTTACCCTCCCTCCTTACACAAATACACATTTTTACTTTGACGGGCGAGAAGGTCGGGGGGAGTGGGGAGATTAAAATTGGAACAAGAAATGAAAGTGGGCTGCGAGAAGAAATGTCTGAAATTTCTCAATCAAGAGGGAGAAGCATCTCCCAATAAGGACCAAACATCTGCAGATTCTTCCCGTCTGTTTCTCTTGAGGTTCATCCCTGTGGTCAGAACCCAAAGAATAACCTCCCTTGCCCTTCTGCATCTATCCTTTGACTGTCAATTATGTGCCAGGCACTGTGTCCAGCCAAGGATCTCTCCAGTAAGGACTCTGGGAAAATTCAGAGAAGAATTTCCAAAGCCTCCAGCTGCAAACAGTGGTTAGGTTACTAACCAGCACATTAACGATTCAAAAGTGATGCATGATAATCAAATCTACCCTTTACTCAGCTCTTACTATATACCAAGCATGGTGCTGGGTGGTCTACAAGTTTATCTCATTTAATCCTCACAACAATGCATGCATCAGGGTCTATTATTATTGTCCCTACTTTAAGATTTAAGAAAATCTGAAGCTGGGAAACATTAATCCCAGTTTATTCAAGGCTAGTGAGTGGCAGATCTAGGATAGTTATCACCTCCCCACCTCTGCTACCCCCCCTCCTCCATTCCAATCTGTTTTCTGGTCTGACTGAGCAATTTGTATTTTCCTGAAGGGACCAGGCATCCACTTCCTCTGAACCTTTGTTCAGGATATGGTTCTCACTCAGAGAGCCCTGCCCCTCTTCCCCCTGATTAGCTGGCAGTCACCCCTATCTCTTACCCATCAGCTCAACTGTAACTTCCTCCAGGAAACCCTCCTAGACCTCAAAGGCTTCAGATTACATTACATTCAGCACAGGGATCCCCTTGTCCTTCTCTGAAAGTAAAACAACCATGCTTATCTCTAGGCTTTTTGGACATGGTTTCCCTTCCACTTAAAATGATCTTCATTCACATGTACACACATGCACACACATATATACACACTTGTTCACATGTATGCACATAAACACCTCTTTCCTCTAATCCCACTCATCCTTCAGGTAGCATAAAAGTCAACAACTCTGAGAATCCTGGTCTGAACCATTCCCACAGCCCACCCCCTCAAGACGGAGGTGCCTCTGCTCCTCAGTCCTGCAGGACACAATGCTTGCTGTGAATCATACTCTTCACACCGTTTTGTCATTGTTTCCATGGCACAATTAAACTTTAGGGGAGCAAATGCCTCTTGCCTCAGAGCCAAGCACATAATAAGTACTCAATACTTACGTGCCCCAATGTCTTGACTTGGCTTTGGTTGATATTTTCATTGTAACCAGAGATCCCATGCTTCTATGACAAGAAATGAAGAATCCTGGAAGAATAAAAACAAATCCTTGCTATACGTGTTTTTGAGAACAAACCACATTGGGGTATGTAATATCATTTTTCCAAAGGTAAGAAGTAACTTGGAGTTGGGGAGGGGAAGCCATTAGTTAAGAGGAGGAAAGACTTTACTGAAAATCAAGGCTCTCATCCTACATCCCAACATTATGAAAATGAGTTAATTATTTGTAAGGAATTCTCACAAGATATACTTTCTTTTGTTTAAAGTGACATTTATTTAATTTAAGAGGTCTATATTCAGATAGGTCATTCCTACCTCTATTCTTATCTACTCCATTCCATTCCCGAAGCCTCATTTTGGTAAAAACTTACATAACTTCCTTTAGTATCTGTCCAGTGTTTCTTTAATGTAAATATAAGCATAAATTTATTTGTTGGTTCCCACCCAAACTCTTTTTTTTTTCTTTTCTTAACTTTTATTTTAGGTTCAGGGGGTACATGTCCAGATGTGCTGTGGGTAAACTGTGTGTCACCAGGGTTTGATATACAAATGATTTCATCACCCACGTAGTGCGCATGGTATCCAATAGGTGGTATCCCTCATCAAGTAGGTCCCTGTGTCTATTGTTCCCTTCTTTTTTTCCTTGTTCACAAAATACTTTATTATCTAGTGGTGCATACTGAGAACATACAGAAATCTGCATGGCCCACTTCACATGCAGTAGAACAATCTTCACTTTACAAGAAGTGAGTGTCAACTGTTTTATGCAATAGACAACACTTTAAAGTCACATTCTTAAAGAAAAGCTTCATTTACAAAAGAAATAAAAAGTAAAGCAGCAATTACTGCTTTTAAAAAGTAGCTGCTTTGTTCAAGAGTGGAAGGTTTATGCTTGTATTGAAAGACAACATGATCACAGATAATGAAAACAATGAACACATGAAAACGCTTTTACCATAAAGCAGTACACTTTCAAAATGAGATACACATAGTTAAAAATTTCATTACGCTGTCTATCTAACCTTTAAATATGAGGACTTTCAGAATTAGGCCTCAACATTTGTAATTAGTAAATGAAAACTATGCAGTGTTTCTATGCCACTAGGAACTGTATTTTACAAAATGTATATAAAGTCTATAGCAAGTTGATTTTTAAAAAGCAAAGTTAATAAGAAACAGTACACTGAAGGCACTCTATCCATTAAGTGCGTTCTCTTCCAATTTTAAATGTGATGAACAGGACAAAAATTGTAACTATGCCACAGTTGCAATGCCAAAAAAAAAAAAAGATCAATTATCACACATGCAAGTAATTCTGCCACAAAGCTAACATTCCCCATTTGTCAGTTGTTCCAATAAAATGACATCTTAAAACACCAGAGCTGTCAATGGTGTAGCTTACCTTCAGTGTACTGAATGCGGTACACAACCTGCTTTTTCTTTTTTTTTTCTTAGTTTTACTTTACTTGAAGTCTGGGATATATGTGCAGAACGTGCAGGTTTGTTACATAGGTATACATGTGCCATGGTAGTTTGCTGCACCTATCAACCTATCATCTAGGTTTTAAGCCCTGCATGCATTAGGTGTTTGTCCTAATGCTCTCCCTCCCTTTGTCCCCTACCCCAACAGCCCCGGTGTGTGATGTTCCCCTCCCTGTGTCCATGTGTTCTCATTGTTTAACTCCCACTTATGAGTGAGAACATGCGGTGTTTGGTTTTCTGTTCCTGTGTTATTTTGCTGAGAATGATGGCTTCCAGCTTCATCCACGTCCCTGCAAAGGACAAGAACTCATTCTTTTTTATGGCTGCATAGTATTCTGTGGTATATATGTGCCACATTTTCTTTAAGGAGACCATCCCTGCAGGCAGGCTCAAGAAGGAACAGACCCCTTTCGGCACTGAATACATCAACGGCATGCTGCACCTAGGAAAACATGAATATAAACAGCGTTTATGCTGGCCATTTTATCTGAAGACCAAAATGAAGCCAAGTCTGCTAAAAACAAATCAACCACCCAATATTACTACTCGTTTTATAACAGATGCTTTTGTCTTTCATGTGAACTGCAACCATATACATTAGCACTGTAATTTTCTTCAGTCTTGGCAATTTAAAACAGTTCTGTGGTGAAATTTCACATAAGACACAAAACAGATTAACTAACATTTCTAAAAGAAATTCAAATATATCATGCTTCCTCAAATCTGCTGGAGAAATATTTATAAGTTTATATTCATTAATAAAGTGCTGTGAAATTTCTTCAGTCCCTGTATTTACTCAAACCCTTGGAGTTTCTTCATCTTGCTTAAATTTTGTCCTGGATGAAGGCATGCTGTAGGGCCTGGTTGATGCTAATTCATTTAGCTAGGCCCAACATTAGAATCTGGTCCAACAAGTCCTTTAGCTGGTATACTTTTTTACATCAGTCTTCAGGAAGTGTCTGGCACCCAATCAAGTCAGCCAATAGGTCCTTAGTTGGATTAATGGTGCTCATAACAATAACTTTCTCCCTGTCTGTTACTTTATCAACTTCTATGTACATGAAGTTGAGATTTTGATCAAAATGCTGATCTTTGAATGCACCTTTTGAATCATCGTATTTGGCATCTTTCCTTTGAGATTCATCACAAGCTTCAATATACAGTTATTAGTTTTGCCAGGAAATAAAATTTTTCCAGTATAGAGTCCATTTAAGGTGCAACTTACTGACCACATATGTATACCATAGTCACAGCTTTTACCTATAATGATTTCAACAGCACGATAAAATCTACTGACAAGATAAGGTATAACGTCATTATCCGCAACATGTGAAGCCAACCCCAGAGCACAAACTTTAAAATAGTTTCTGATGATTAACCAGGATATTGTCTGGCTTGTTGTCTACATGTAGGATATCGCATATTTTGAGGAATTTCAATGCCAGGAAAAACTGCTGACTATGGGATCTTACAGCTTTAATATGAAAACCAGTATCTTTATCATATTTTTTAACACCTCTTGTAAGTTTATACTGAGAGGCTCGAATATGAGACAGAGATATTTGTGATAGAAGCACCTGAAGAGTCGCAGACAATGAAGTTTGTCATCAGGATCGGCATCAAATTCTTTCAAGAATTTATGTTTCTTATGTTTACTTCTGTGTTTATACTTTTTTTACTTATTTTGTTCTTATTTTGAGATTGGTCTTCTGATACTTCTCCATTTTCTTCATGTATACTCTTTTCAGAATTATCAGCATCTTCCATCTCCGGCTGTTCCCGCAGTGTCTGGGTCTCCGCCGGGGCCATCTTGAACTTCCTGACTCTGCCGCCACTGTGATGGTGGCTTCCTGGACCGTGAAAGGCAGTGGAAATGGAAGAAGGAAAAGAGCTGCCGCACATGTGCCTCTTGTTCCCTTTTTAGTGTTCATGTGTACTCAATGTTTAGCTCCCACTTTTGAATGAGAACAGGCAGTATTTGGTTTTCTGTTCTGCATTAATTCACTTAGGATCATAGCTTCCAGCTGCATCCATGTTGCTGCAAAGACCATGATTTTGTTTTTTATGGCTTCATAGTATTCCATGGTGTATATGCACTACATTTTCTTTATCCATTCTAGGTTGAGTCCATGTCTTTGCTATTGTGAATAGTATTGCAATAAATATACGGGTGCATGTGTCTTTTTGGTAGAATGATTTATTTTCCTTTGGGTATATACCCAGTAATAGGATTGTTGGGTCAAATGGTAGTTCTTAGTTCTTTGAGAAATCTCCAAACTGCTTTCCACAGTGACTGAATTAATTTGCATTCCCACCAGCAGGGTATAATTGTTCCCTTTTCTCCTCAACCTTGCTAACATTGTTGTTTCTTGACTTTTTAATACTCGTCATTCTGACTGGTGTGAGATGGTATCTCATTGTGGTTTTGATTTGCATTTCTCTAATGATCAATGTTGTTGAGCATTTTTTCATATACTTGTTGCCACATGTATGTCTTCTTTTGAGAAGTGTCTGTTCATGTCCTTTGCCCATTTTTTAAAGAGGTTGCTTGTTCTTCACTTGTTGATTTAAGTTCCTTATAGACTCTGAATATTAGACTTTGTCAGATGCATACTTTGCTAATGTTTTCTCCCATTTTGTAGGTTGACTGTTTATTCTGTTGATAGTTTATTTTGCTGTGCAGAAGCTCTTTAGTTTAATTTGACCTCACTTGTCTGTATTTGCTTTTGTTGCAGCTGCCTTTGGAGACTTCATCATGAAATCTTTGTCAAGGCCTATGTCCAGAATAGTAATTTTTAGGTTTTCTTTTATGGTCTTTATAATTTTAGGTCTTATATTTAAGTCTCTAATCTATTTCGAGTTGATATTTATGTATGTGGTAAAAGGAAGGAGCTTGGTTTCAATCTTCTGCATATGGCTAGCCAGTTATCACAGCACCATTTAATCAATAGAGAGTCCTTTCCCATTGCTTGTTGTTGTCGGCTTTCCCAAAGATCAGATGGTTGTAGATGTGTAGCTTTATTTCTGGGTTCTCTAACCTGTTTTATTCGTCTATGTGTCTGTTTTTATAACAGTTCTATGCTGTTTTGCTTACTGTAACCTTGTAGTATAAAGTCGGGTAGTGTGATGCCTCCAGCTTTGTTTTTTTACTTACGATTGCTTTGACTATTCAGGCTTTTTTTATTCCATATAAATCTTAGAATTGTTTTTTCTAATTCTGTGAAAAATGATTTGGTAGTTTGATACAAATAGCATTGAATCTGTATATTGCTTTAGGATGTATGGCTATGGTTTTTTGGTTTTTGTTTTTTGTTTTTTGAGACATAGTCTTGCTCTATCACCAGGCTGGAGTGCAGAGGCACAACCTCGGCTCACTGCAACCTCCACCTCCTGAGTTCAAGAGGTTCTCCTGTCTCAGCCTCTCAAGGAGTTGGGATTACAGGTGTGTGCCACCACCCCCAGCTAATTTTTTGTATTTTTAGTAGAGAGGGGGTTTCACCATGTTAGCCAGGATGGTTTCAATTTCCTGATCTCGTGATCCACCCGCCTCGGCCTCCCAAAGTGCTGGGATTACAGGCATGTGCCACCCTGCCCAGCCGGCCATTTTAACATTGATTCTTCCTATCTATGAGCACGAACCATTTCTTCATTTGTTTGTGTCATCTCTGATTTCTTTCAGTGGTGTTATGTAATTCTTGTAGGATATTTCACCTCCTTCTTTTAGCTGTATTCCCAGGTATTATTCTTTTATGGCTATTGTGAATGGGATTGCATTTTTTATTTGACTCTCAGGTTGGACATTATTTGTGTATAGAAATGCTACTGATTTTTGTGCATTGATTTTGTATCCTGAAACTTCAGTGAAGTTGTTTATCCATTCCAGGAGCCTTTGGGCAGAGGCTATAGGGTTTTATAGGTATAATAGCATCTGTGAAGAGAAATAGTTTGACTTCCTCTCTTCCTATTTGGATGACTTTTATTTCGTTCTCTTGCCTGATTTCTCTGGCTGGGACTTCTAGTACTATGTAAATAGGAATGGTGAAAGTGGGCATCCTTGTCTTGTTCTAGTTCTCAAGGAGAATGCTTCCAGTTATTGCCCATTCAGTAGGATGTTGGCTGTGGGTTTGTCATAGATGGCTTTTTTTCTTTTGAGATATGTTTCTTCCATTTTTAGTTTGTCGAGGAATTTTAGTATGAAGAGATGTTGAATTTTATCAAAAGCCTTGTTGTTTTTAGCCTTGTTTATATAATGAATCACATTTAGTGATTTGCATATGTTAAACCCAACTTGCATCCCAGGAATAAAGCCTACTTGTTTGTGGCCAATTAGCTGTTTGATGTGCTTCTAGATTTGGTTTGCTAGTATTTTGTTGAGGATTGCTGCATCTATGATCTTCAGGAATACTGGCCTTAAGTTTTCTTTTTTTATCTTGTCTCTGCCAGGTTTTGGTATCAGAATGATGCTGGTCTCAGAGAATGAGTTATGGAGGAGTCCCTTTACTTCAACTTTTTTGGAATAATTTCAGTAGGGTTCATACCAGTTCTTCTTTGTACATCTAGTAGTATTTGGCTGTGAATCCATCTAGTCCAAGGCTTTTTCTGGCTGGTAGGATTTTTTTTTAATTACTTATTCCATTTCAGAACTTATTATTGGTCTGTTCAGGATTTCAATTTCCTCCTGGTTCTATCTCGGGAGGTTGCATGTTTTCAGGAATTTACCCATTCATTTTTCTTTATTTTTGTCTGCCTGCATTGATTCAAAGGAACAGTCTTTGAGCTCTGAGATTATTTCCTCAGCTTGCTCTATTCTGTCATTAATGCTTCCAATTGCATTATGAAATTACTGTAATGAATTTTTAATTTTCTGAAATTCAGTTTGGTTCCTTCTTCAAGTGGCTACGTCATGTTTCAACTGTTGGACTGTTTTACTTGGATTCAGTTTCAACTTTCTCTTCTATCTCATTGAGCTTCCTTGTTATCCGGATTCTGAATTATATGTCTGTCATTTAGCCATTCCACTCTGGTTAAGAACCATTGCTGGGGAGCCAGTGCAGTCATCTGGAGGTAAGAAGACACTGGCTTTTAGAATTGCCATAATTCTTGCACTAGTTCTTTCTCATCTGTATGGGCTGATGTTCCTTTAATCTTTGAAGTTGTTGTCCTTTGAATGGGTCTTTTTGCTTGTATATTCTTTGATGTCCTTAAGGGTTTTATTGTGGCATAAGTTGGGTCTAATCAATTGGCTTCATTTCTGGATGCTTTCAGGAGGCCAAGGCTCTGCTCAACACTCCTGAGCTTCATGCTCTCATCCTGAGGAGCTGGCATCAAGCCTACAGCTTTGCTCTCTGGCCCCTCTAGGTCAAGCACCTGTTGCATTGGAGAAGCTGAGGTGTTCCCAGTGTGCTAGCAACAATATTCAGATGGGGGCTGCCAACAAAAGTGCTGTGACAGGATGGTGGTGGGTACACAAGAGAGTACACTGTGACAGGGGAGCCATGGATGACAGGGGAGCCATGGGCAGCAGGGCAGCAGGGAGCTGCCAGCAAGTGCACACCAACAGGGCAGCAGGAAGCCATGGGTGAGTGCCCACCAATAGGGCAGCAGGGGGACTACATATGTGTGCATGCTGGCTGGGCAGCAGTGGGGCTGTTGCAACATGGCTGGGAAGAGTCTACAGGTTGGTATGTACTAGTGGGAATCTCTGCAAAAGTATTCCATTGGGAAGGAGGGGGCTGCCAGTGAAAGAGATTTGATGGTGGCTGCTGGCAAGCATTTCAGTGGGGCAGCTAAGGTTGTGCTGCAAGTGGATGTAGCCAGGCAGGGACCCTAGGAGAGGCTGGCAGATGGGACATTCATTTGAGACTGGCCCCATCCCACAGGAAAGATAGCCCTGCTGTCTCCAGATCCAGCAACTAACAAAGGCTAAAGTCACCTAGAGGAATATGGGTGCTCATGGGATGGGTGACCATGGCTTGGGATGGGTGCTCATGGCTGTGTGCTCCACTGCAGCCTTTCCCATGCCAACCCTCTGGGCTCCACACAGACAGGAGTTCTGTCTTTGCTAATTCTCTGGACAGTTCTCCCTGCCAACTCAAATGTCTGTAAGGGTTGTGGGTCTCTTGTAGCTAAGATCCCAAGGTCTGTGGCAAGAGTGGGCCTCTTCATGCCTATTTCATTCACCCTTCCCCTAGGAGCCCCTCAGGGCCAAGAACAGTTCCAGTGGTCAGCAACCCTGTGCAGGTTTCCCACCTTCCTCCCCTTTCAGCCCCAGGGCTTGCATCTTCCCTGTATCCACTCTCAATTCCTTCTTTTCAAAGATCTGTTTGGAGTATGCCAGTCTGCTTGATGTTCTGGTTGCTCTTGGTGGGAGAAGCTCTTCCTGGCTGTGTCTAGTTGGCCATCTTGGCTCTTCTCCCTGAAATACTCTTTCAACGCTAATGGTTCATATTTGATATAATCTTTACCTTGAAACGAAGATGTTTCCTTTTTTGTTTGCATTGGGAAATTGTATTTACTGCCTGTTGTGGTTTCAATGAGCTCTCCAAAGTTCATGTGTGGGAAACTTTATTCCTAAACCAACCGTGTTAAGAGGCAGGACCTTTAAGAGGTGAGTAGGTCATGAGGGCTCTGCCTCATTAATGGATTAGGGCTGTTATCATGGGAGTGATTTCTTATAAAAAGATGTTTTCAGCCCCCTTCCCTCTCTCTCTTATCGTCCATCACATGATGCTACAAGAAGGCCCTTACCAGATGCCAGCACCTTGATCTTAGACTTTCCACCCTCAAGAAATGTGAGGAAATAAATTTCTTTCCCTGAAAAATTACTCAGTTTTGAGTATTCGACACAGAATAGCACCACAAAACAGACTAAGAACTCGCCTTATATTTGTTATGAGAAATTAAACTTATTTATCATGCTTATAATAGTTAACCCATTGACTTAAAATCTCATACATCTTCATGCATTTAATCCAAGTAACAACTGAAATGGTACAAGGTCCCTTGGGATTAGGAGAATATATTTGTAAGTTTATCCCCCATTATATAGTTTATACAATTAAAAATAGAGTTTTATATAAGATTCATTTTAAAATCCAATGCAAGTGAAAATCAACAATGATAAGTCATGTTAATAGCATGTACCCTTGATATAATATACTAAAAACGAACCTCTGTGGTCTTCGCCCCCCAAATGCATAACTCCAGTCTAATAATGAGAAAAACATCAAACTCCAATTTAGGGAATTTTACAAATTACCTGAACAGTATGCCTCAAAATTGCCAAAGTCATTGGGGGGGAAAAAAAAAAAGTCTGAGAAACAGTCACAACCAAGAGGAGCCTATGGGACATGACAACTAAATGTAATATGATATCCTGGATGGGATCTTGGAACAGAAAAAGGATATTAGGTTAAAACTATGGAAATCTGAATGTAATTTAGATCTTCCCCACAATCCTAGTTGAACCAGCTTAGTTCAACCAATAGTCAGCCTACTCCTAGACATGTGATAAAGTTCATCCAAGATAAACATAGCTACATAACTGACTCATAGCTGTCCACAAACACATCAGCGAGCCCAGCCAAGACCAAGTCTAGTCCAGATCATCTGAATCCCACTGAATCCTAAGTTAAATAAATATTTTGTGGTTGTTTCTTACACAGTATTTTTGTGGCAATCTACAGTGGATTGCCCAACTGGAACACGATTATTGGTACATCCTAACAGGAAAAAGATATTTTGGTGAAGAAGAAAGAGGGGGAAAATTCCAGGAGATATGGAGGTTTATGTACTCCAAAAATCTAGTATACTCACTAAACTCTAGTATAGTGATTAAGCATGTTGAGCTCTTGCGTAAGACTACTTGGGTTCAACTCACCATCAACTACTTGGTTCTGTGACCTTGAGCAAGTGACCTGAATAACTCCTTTATATGTAAAATGGTGATAACAATAGTACATATCTCCTATGTACAGAACTGTAAAGTTCAAAAGAGTTGTAAGTATAAATTTATTACAACAGTGTCTGGTACATATAGTACATACTCATTAATGTTATCTAGCAGTAGTGATACTAGCAGTAGTAATAAAGTAGTAGTGGTATCCTCAAGTGAATCTGTCTACCCAGAATGTCCTTTCCACACTTCTTTACCTGAATAATTTCTAATCCTCATTAAAACTCTTGTTATCTCCCCCAAGGAGACTTTCCTTTATATCTTTCCTTTGGATTTGCATAGAACCCAGTACTTTTCCCTTTCCCTGTAGCTTGGGACATAATTTTGAAATTTTCTTTCTATGTATTTGCCTTTTCCTCTAGACTTTAAGTTTCTTGAGGATACATTCTATACCTTGTTGTTATCTTTGTAACCCAAATGTGAGCTTCATGCCACAAGCATATGCCCCTTAAGATCTAGACAAGATAAAAAATGAACAGCTAAATAAAATGTGATCAACGGACCAAGATGGCCAATTAGAAGCAGCTGCAGTACATGGCACTAACGAAGAGGAATAAAAGTAGCAAGTGAATTCAGCACCACCAACTGAGATATCCAGTTTCTTGTACTGGGACTGACTAAGCAAACAACTCAACCCACAGATAATGAAGAAAACCAGGGTGGGGCAATGGCCCAGCCAGAAGCTGCATGGAGCCAAAGGAACCCCCACCCCCAACCAAGAGAAGCAGTGAGTAATTGTGTGACCCTGCCTGAGAAACCACAATTCTCACACAGAACTTTGCAACTTGTGAATCAGCAGATCCCCTCGTGAGCCCATGCCACCAGGGCCTTAGGTCTGACACACAACGCTGTGTGGAGTCTTAGCAAAGCAGCTGCTCAGGCATGCACAGAGACCTAGGAGGGTTACATACTCCAGCCCTAGGATCCCGAGCAAGGCAGGATACCTGTTCATACCCCTAGGAAGCGGGCTGAATCCAGGGAGCCAAGCAGCATCATTCTGCAGGTCCCTCTTCCATGGCACCTCATACTGGCTTGGAATTCCAGCCAGCCAACAGCAACAGGCTGGAGTCTGCCTGAGACAGGACCAAGTTCCTGAGGGGAGGGGCAGCCCATCTCTGTGGTTCAGTCACCTCAGCCATTCCCGCCTCCTGGCTGTGGAGAATCCAAACGGTCTAGACAAGGAAGGGTCCCCCTATGACACAGCACAACTGTTTTGCCAGATCGTGGCTAGACTACTTCTTTAAACAGGGCCCCAATCCATTCCTCCTCACTGGGTGGGACCTCCTTGTGGGGGTTTCAGCCACTCCAACCAGGGTTATGCAGACACAGCTCTGATCTCTCCCTGGGATGGAGCTCCCAGGGGAGGGGCAGCCACCGTCTCTGTCGTTCAGGCAACTCAGCCATTTCAGTCTGCCAGCTTTTGAGAGTCCAAATCGTCCAGACAAGGAAAGGTCCGCCTCAGTGCAGCACATCTGCTCTACCAAAAAGCAGCCAGACTGCTTCTTTAAATGGATCACTGATCCTATTCCTCCTGACTGGATGAGACCTCCCAACAAGATTCTCCAGCCACCTCCTACAGGTACATTCAGGCTGGCAACAGGTCAATTCCACCCTGGGACAGAGCTTTCAGAGGAAGGAGCAGGTTGCCATCATTGCTGTTTCACAGCCTTCACTGATGATACCTCCAGGTACAAAAAACACTGAGGCAACTAGGGTCTGGAGCGGATCCCCAGCAAACCACAGCCACCCTATAGAAGAGTGGCCTGACTGAAAAAAAAAAAAAAAACGAAAACAACAACATCAACAAAAATGACCCCACAAAAACCCCATTCAAAGGTCAGCAACCTCAAAAACCTAAGGT
The DNA here is from genome assembly GCF_049350105.2 of Macaca mulatta. NCBI lineage: Eukaryota > Metazoa > Chordata > Mammalia > Primates > Cercopithecidae > Macaca > Macaca mulatta. The sequence goes on from NC_133420.1 coordinate 43,468,408, forward strand.
AGATAAGCCCACAAACATGTGGAAGATTCAACACAAAAATGCTGAAAACTCAAAAAGCCAGAGTACCTCTTCTCTGCCACATGACCACAACACCTCTCCAGCAAGAGCACAGAACTAGATTGAGGCTGAGATGGCTGAATTGACAGAAGTAGGCTTCAGAAGGTGGGTAATAATGAACTTCAATTAGCTAAAGAAACATGTTGTAACCCTGTGCAAAGAAGCTAGGAATCATGATAAAACAATACAGGAGCTGATAGCCGGAATAGCCAGTTTAGAGAGGAACATAACTGACCTGATGGAGCTGAAAAACACAAAAAGAGAATTTCACAACCTACAACAAATTGGCATACCTGAAAGAGATGGGGAGAATGGAATCAAATTGGAAAACATACTTCAGAATATCATCCTGGAGAACTTCCCCAACCTAGCAAGACAGGCCAACATTCAAATTCAGGAAATGCAAAGAATCCCAGTAAAATACTGCACAAGAAGCTCAACCTCAAGACATGTAATCTTCAGATTCTCCAAGACTAAAATGAAAGAAAAAATGTTAAGGGCAGCCAGAGAGAAAGGCCAGGTCATCTACAAAGGGAAGCCCATCAGATTAACAGCAGACCTCTCAGCAGAAAGTATTTAATCCAGAAGAGATTGGGGGCAAATATTCAACATTATTGAAGAAAGGAATTTTCAACCCAGAATTTTTTATCTGGCCAAACTAAGCTTCATAAATGAAGGAGAAATAAGATCCCTTTCAGACAAGCAAATGCTGAAAGAATTTGTAACCACTCAGCCTGTTTTGCAAGAGCTTTTGAAGGAAACACTAAATATGGAAAAGAAAAACTATTACCAACCATGACAAAAACACACTGAAGTACACAGGCAAGTGACACTATAAAGCAATCACATAAACATATCTGCAAAATAGCCAGCCGGTATCATGATGACAGGATCAAATTCACACATAACAATACTAACCCTAAATGTAAATGGGCTAAATGTCCCAATTAAAAGACACAGAATGGCAAGCTGGATAGAGAACCAAGACCCATTAGTACGTCATCTTCAAGAGACCCAATTCACATGCAAAGACACATGTAGGCTCAAAATAAAGAGAAGGAGGAAAATTTACCAAGGAAATGGAAGACAGAAAAAATCAAGGGTAGCAATCCTAGTCTCTGACAAAACAGACTTTAAACCAACAAAGATTAAAGAAAGACAAAGTAGGGCATTACATAATGGTAAATAGTCTAATTCAACAAGAAGAGCTAAATGTCCTAAGTATATATGCACCGAATACAGGAACACCCAGATTTATAAAGCAACTTCTGAGAGATCGATCTACAAAGAGACTTAGATTTCCACAGAAAAATAGTGAGAGACTTTAACATCCCACTGACATTATTAGACAGATCATCAAGGACAGAAAATTAACAAAGATATTCAGGACCTGAACTCAGCTCTGGATCAAGCAGGCCTGATAGATATCTACAGAACTCCCCACCCAAAACAACAGAATATACATTCTTCTCATTGCCACATGGCGCTGACTCTAAAATTGATCACATAATTGGAGGTAAAACACTCCTTAGCAAATACAAAAGAACTGAAATCATAACAGTCTCTCAGACCACAGTGCAATCAAATTAGATCTCAAGAAATTCACTCAAAACCACACAATTACATGGAAATTGAACAATCTGCTCTTGACTGACTCTTGGGTAAATAGTGAAATTAAGGCAGAATCAAGAAGTTCTTTGAAACTAATAAGAACAAAAAGGTAATGTGTCAGAATCTCTGGGGTGCAGTTAAAGCAGTGTTAAGAGGGAAATTTATAGCACTAAATGCCCACATCAAAAAGCTATAAGGATCTCAGGTTAACAACCTAACATCACAACTAAAAGAACAAGAGAACCAAGAGCAAATAAATCCCAAAGCTAGCAGAAGACAAGAAATAACCAAGGTCAGAGGGGAACTAAAGGAGACAGAGATACAAAAAATCCTTAAAAAAATTAATGAACCCAGGAGCTGGTATTTTTTGTAATTAACAAAATAGATGGACTGCTAGCTAGACTAATAAAGATGAAAAGAGAGGAGAACCAAATAAACACAATAAAAAATGATAACGGGGATACTACCATTGACCCCCCCAGAAATACAAACAACTGTTGGCGAATTCTATCAATACCTCTATGCACATAAACTAGAAAATCTAGAAGAACTGAATAAATTCCTGGACACCTTTGCCCTCCCAAGACTGAACCAGGAAGAAAAGTGAATCCTTGAATAGACCAATAACAAGTTCTGAAATTGAGGCAGTACTAAATAGCATACCAACCAAAAAACAAACAAACAAACACAAGTCCAGGATGAGATAGATTCACAGCTGAATTCCACCAGACATAAAGAAGAACTGGTACTATTTCTACTGAAACTATTCTAAAACATTAAAGAGAAGGGACTCCTCCGTCATTCTATGAGACCAATATCATCCTGATACCCAATCCTGATAGAGATACAACAAAAAAGAAAACTTCAGGCCAATATTCCTGATGAACATTGACGCAAAAATCCTCAGTAAAATATTGGCAAACCAAATCCAGCAGCACCTCAAAAAGCTTATTCACCACAATCAAGTTGGCTTCATCCCCAGGATGCAAGGTTAGTTCAACATATGCAAATCAGTAAATGTGATTCATCACATAAGCAGAACTAAAGACAAAAACCACATGATTATGTCAAAAGATACAGAAAAGGCCTTCAGTAAATTCAACATCCTTTCCTGTTAAAAATTCCCAGTAGGTATTGAAGGAACATACCTCAAAATAATAAGGGTCATATATGACAAACCCACAGCCAATATCATACTGAATGGGCAAAAGCTTGAAGCATTCCCCTTGAAAGCCAGCACAAGACAAGGATGCCCTCTCTCATCACTCCTTTTCAACATAGTATTGAAAGTTCTGGCCAGAGCAATCAGGCAAGAGAAAGAAATAAAGCATATTCAAATAGGAAGAAAGGAAGTCAAATTATCTTTGTTTGCAGATGACATGATCTTATATCTAGAAAAACCCATCATCCCAGCCCAAAAACTTCTTAAGCTGATATGCAACTTCAGCAAAGTCAATGTGCAAAAATTTCTAGCATTCCTAGACACCAAGCAACAGGCAAGCAGAGAGCCAAATAATGAATGAACTCCCATTCACAATTGCTACAAAGAGAACAAACTACATAGGAATATAGCTAACATGGGAAGTAAAGGACATCTTTAAGGAGAACTACAAACCACTATTCAAAAAATCAGAGAGGACACAAACAAAAGGAAAAAAAATTCATGCTCATGGATAGGAAGAATCAGTATTGTGACAATGGCCATACTCCCCAAAGTAATTTATAGATTCAATGCTATTCCCATTAAACTACCATTGATGTTCTTCACTGAATTAAAAGAGAGTGTTTTAACATTCATATGGAACCAAAAAAGAGCCCAAATTACAAGACAATCCCAAGCAAAATCAACACAACTGGAGGCATCACGCTACCTGACTTCGAACTATACTACAAGGCTACAGTAACCAAAACAGCATGGTACCAGTACACAAACAGACACATAGACAAATGGAACAAAATAAAGAACTCAGAAATAAGGCTGCACACTTACAACCATCTGATCTTTGACAAACCTAACAAGATAAGCAATGGGAAAAGGATTCCCTATTTAATTAATAGTGCTGGGAGAAATGGCTAGCCATATGCAGAAAATTGAAACTGGACCCCTTCCTTTCATCATATACAAAAATTAACACAAGATGGTTTAAAGACTTAAATGTAAAACCCAAAACTATAAAAACCCTACAAGAATGAAAACCCAAGAGATAGACTAGAGGAGCCCTAAGGTATCCATTAAACATTATTCATTAACTTCTCTCCTCTGCATCCACAATAGTCCTAGTTATGAACCACCCATGGGGGAAATGACAAAATAATCACTCAAATTATTTTCTGTGTCCGTGGCTCAAATGAGGCTCCCAGCTGAGAAAGACTGGAATAGATTGAGGCAGGTCTAAGGACATGGAGTCTGGGTTCCTAGAAATATGATATGAGAAGGAGGGTTTCTTGGCTATTTCAGGCCTGGGAGGAAAAGAATGACCCAGAACTTTAAATATTAGAAGACTCTTTTGATCTCCTTATGTGGCCTTCTCCTATGGTTTCTCTTTTCTCAGGAAACCACATCAAGGTCCCAACAAAGGGGCCTCATGTCCATGGAAGACTCAACATTTAAACGTTTCTACCTTAATTCTAATTATGGTTATACATCACAGACTTGTGATGTCAGGACTGAAAGAAGCATTCATCATACACCTTTAAGCTTGTGTCCATAACCAAACAACATCTCCTAGAAAGTCCAATGAATGATATGTATGCCCAAATGTAAGCCAACTCTATATGTAGGAATAAGTCCCATTTTTCCTATCAAAATACCAATTTTAAGAAAAATTCTTGGCCAAGCCAAATATTAAAGCTTTTAGGAGTACACATAAACTAGTCATATTTTTATTCATAGTATTTAATATGGCCATTAAGTTATACAAACACATCTAAAATAACCTAATAAAAAACTATATTATGCAGAAATACTGCTTTTTCCCATTCTCATGGATATTACAATGTTTATTCAAAATCTTTATTGTGTATCTTCAACATCTTTATAATCATTAAATCAGTTCTCCAGAGTGTATCATCTATACTTCTGTGTAAGTTAACCCATGAATTGTACTCATACTGCACATGTAATCTCAAGCAACAGGTGCCCATTTTTATAACATGCAAAGATTTTGTTTTCATTTGTCTTCTGGTGCATACTTGTGATCTTCAAAGAGTAACCACTTAAATTTATCATTTTATAAAGCCATCTGTTAAAAACTTATTTACACTCCTACCTACCACTTATATTTGGGAAACTGTGCCTACCCCAAGAAAAAGACTGAATCTGGGTTAGAGACCTTTGCTGCATTCTGACTATACCATGTTATTTCTGTAATCATCTAAAACTAGTGTTGCTTGAGATCATTTCAGGTTAGTTGTCTTCCTCCATCATTATACTGATGATGGGAAAAAAAATTGTTAAGATAGCACATAATCAGACACTCCACAAGGATTTGAATATGAAGAAACTCCCTCTTCTCTTTGAAGTAATAACAAAGTGAATTGAGTAAAGAACTTGCCTTATATTTGGACATGGAGAATAATACTTTTTATTATCTGTTTCAGCCTATGAATATCACAAATATACTGCAATGTACTTTTAGTGTTAAAAGTTTTAAATTGTAAGTGTTTTTCATTTAAAATAATATATATAAATGCTATATTTTATTTTGCTGATTTTTACGTAAACTGTAAGGCCCTCAAAATATAAATGAAGCCTGCTTACATTAGTTCCTCTCTCCATATATAGAGATCTCCATCCTTCTTGTTTTGTCTGTAAGCTTTCTCATTCACCATCCTGAAATCCATTTATTTACTCAAGGAACACTTTGTAAGCCACTGCAATCATCAGGTTCTACTAGTTCATGAACATCAAAGGGCACAGAATGATCTCAAGTTGTCAAAAGTCAATGGTATAGAACACAAATTCATTTCAAAATATTTGTTGTTTTCCTTAAATTTACATTTTTTGTTTCAATTTGAGAAGAGTTGAGTAGTTTCTTTGCTGTCTTTACTGAATTTAATTTAAGTTCCTTTATTTGTCTCTTGACTTTTCAAATAGCTCTCACCACGACCAAAATATGAAGGCTTGAATGAACCAAATATTGAAGGGGATTCCAAGAGTCTGACCTGGCCCAAGCAGCAAGTTCATTCTAGAAAATGGTGAGAAGAATGTACAACAGGAGAACTTGACCAGGTATTTCCTTTTAGATAATGGAGAGTCACTGAATATTTTTTAGCTAACAGCTGATGCTGTGGTTTGAATGTTTGTGTCTCCTCCAAAATTCATGTTGAAACTTAATCCCCAATGTATCTGTATTAAGAGGTGAGGCCTTTAGGAGGTGATTATGCCCTGAGGGCTCCACCCTTCTTAATGGAATTAGTGCCTTACAAGAGGGCTTGAGAGGGCTTGAGAGGGTGACTTCAGCACTTCTCTTTTTCCATGTGAAAACACAGTACAAAGGCACCAACTATGAATCAGAGAGTAACCCCTTATGGAACATCTAATTTGCTAGCACCTTGATCTCAAACTTACCAGCCTACAGAACTGTGAGAAACTGATTTCTTTTGTTTATAAGTTTATGCTATTTTGTTGCACTTTAAGGAACTAGAAGAATAAGAACAAACAAAACCCCAAGTTGGCAGGAGGAAGGAAATAATAAAGCTCAGAGCAAAAGTAAACAAAATAGAGATTTTTCTAAAACTCCAAAAGATCAATAAAATGAAAGTTGTTTTTTTGAAAAGATAAACAAAACAAACCTTCAGATAGACTAAGAAAAAAGAAGACAACTCAAATAAATAAAATCACAGATGAAAAAGATATAACAACACAGAAATACGAAGAATCCTAAGAGACTATTACGAAAACTATATGCCCATAAATTTAATAACATAGAAGAAGTGGATACATTTCTGTACACACATGGCCCATATTAACTTATGAAGAAATAGAAAATCTCGGTAGATTGATAACAAAGGAGAAAATTGAATCAGTAATTTAAAAGTCTTCCATAAAAGTAAAGCTCAGAACATGATGGTTTCACTGCTGAATTCTACCAAACATAAAGAATTGACACCAATTCTCAGCAAACTATTCCAGAAAATCGAAGAGGGGGGAATTCTTTCAAACTCATCTAATTAATGTGGCGTTACTCTAATCCCCAAACCAGAAAAGGACATACCAATAAAAGAAACTACAGGCCCATGTTCCTGATGAACATAGGTACCAAAATTCTCCAAAAGATACTAACAGACTGAATCCAACCACGTGTTAAAAAATCATACCAGGGATGCAAAGTGGGATTCATCCCAGGGATACAAAGATAGTTTAGCATACACAAAACAATAAATGTGATATACCACATTAACAGAAATAAAGACTAAAATTATATGATCATTTTAATATATGCATAAAAAGCATTTGACAAAATTCAACATCCCTTCATGATAAAAACTCTCCACAAATTGGATAGAGAACATATGTACCTCAACATCATAAACCCATATTTGAAAAGCCCACAGCTAATATCATACTGAATGATGAAAAGCTAAAAGCTTTTTCTGTAAGATCAGAAACAAGACAAGGATATTCACCTTCACCACTTATATTCTACCTTATATCAGAAGTCTTAACCAGAGAAATTAGACAAGAGAAAGAACATAAAGGCATCCAAATTGAAAAGGAGAAAGTCATATTGTCCTTGTTTACAGAGGACATAATCTTATAAATAGAAAACTCTAAAGACTCCACCAAAAAACTGTTAGAACTTAAAAATTTGATAAAGTTGCAGGATACAAAATCAACATATAAAAATCCATAGCATGTCTATATGCTAATAGTGAAATGTCTGAAAAATAAATCAACAAATCAGTCCCATAGTATAATAATTTAAAAAACGTAAATAAAATATCTAGGAATAAACTAAACTAAGAAGGTGAAATATCTCTACACTGACAACTATGAAACTTTGAAAAGAATTGAAGAGGACACAAATAGAAACATATCCTATGTTTATGAATTGAAATAATTAATATTGTTAAAATGGCCATAATACCCAAAGTGATCTGCAGAATTAATGCTATCCCTATCAAAATACCAATGGCATTCTTCACAGAAATAGAAAAAACATATGTAAAATTTATATGAAACCACAAAAGACCCCAAATAGATAAAGCAATCCCGAACAACAACAAAGTAGGAGGCATCACATGACCCGACTTCAAAATATACTATAAAGCTACAGTAACCAAAACAGCATGATGCTACCATAAAAACAGACCAATGAAACAGAATTAAAAGCCCAGAAATAAATTCACACACTCATAGCCAACTGATTTGTCCAAGATGTCAAAGACACACACTGGGGGAAAAATAATCTCTTCAATAAATGGTGTTGGGCACGAACATAAGGAAGCGAACAATAGACATGGGGGACTACAAGTTGGGGAGTGAGTTGGCGGGGAGCAAGAACTGAAAAACTACCCATTGGGTACTATGCTTACTACTTGGGTGATGGGTTCGATTGTACTCCAAACTTCAGCACCACACAATAAATGCCTATAACAAACCTGCACATGTACACCCTGAATCTAAAATAAAAGTTGAAAGTAGAAATAAATAAATAATGAGTAAATTGTGCTGGAAAAATTGGGTATTCACATTCAGAAGGATGAGGCTAGACCCTTACCTCTCAGCGTATACAGAAATCAACTCAAAATGGATTAAAAACTTAAATGGAAAACCTAAAACCAAACTACTAAAGGAAAACATAAGGGAAATACTTTATGACACTGGATTGGGCAAGGATTTTTTTTATGTAAGACCTCAAAAGCACAGGTAACAACAACAACAAAATAGACAAATGGGGCCGGGCGCGGTGGCTCAAGCCTGTAATCCCAGCACTTTGGGAGGCCGAGATGGGCGGATCACGAGGTCAGGAGATCGAGACCATCCTGGTTAACACGGTGAAACCCCGTCTCTACTAAAAAATACAAAAAACTAGCCGGCCGAGGTGGCGGACGCCTGTAGTCCCAGCTACTCGGGAGGCGGAGGCAGGAGAATGGCGTGAACCCAGGAGGCGGAGCTTGCAGTGAGCTGAGATCCGGCCACTGCACTCCAGCCTGGGTGACAGCGCGAGACTCCGTCTCAAAAAAAAAAAAAAAAAAAAATAGACAAATGGAATTACATTAAACTAAAAGGCCTCTTTGCAGCAAAGGAAACTGTTAACAGAGTGAAGAGACAACCTACAGAATAGGAGAAAATATGTGCAAAACATACATCTGGCAAGGGGTCAGTATTTAGAATATATAAGGAACTTAAATAACTCAACAGCAATGCATAAATAAAATAAAATAACCCAATTAAAAAATAGGCAAAAGGCCCAAATAGACATTTCTCAAAAGAATACATACAAAAAGCCAAAAAGTCTTTGAAAAATGCTCAACATCATTAATCATCAGGGAAATGCAAATCAAAATCACAATGAAATACAACTCCACTACAGTTACAATGACTATTTAGAAAGAAAGAAAAGAAAAGAAAAGAAAAGAAAGAAAAAGAAAGAAAGAAAGAAAGAAAGAAAAAGAAAGAAAGAAAGAAAGAAAGAAAGAAAGAAAGAAAGAAAGAAAGAAAGAAAGAAAGAAAGAAAGGGAAAGGAAAGGAAAGGAAAGGAAAGGAAAGGAAGAAAGAAAGAAAGAAAGAAAGAAAGAAAGAAAGAAAGAAAGAAAGAAAGAAAGAAAGAAAGAAAGAAAGAAGGAAGGAAGGAAGGAAGGAAGGAAGGAAGGAAGGAAGGAAGGAAGGAAGGAAGGAAGACAAAACAAGAAAACAAATGTTGGCAAGGAAGTTTGTGAAGAAAAGGAAACAGTTACACACTGTTAGTGGGATTGTAAACTAGCACAGCCATTATGGAAAACAGTATGGAGAGTCTTCAAAAATTAAAAATAGAACTACCATACAACCCAGCAATCCCACTACTGAGTATATATCAAAAAATAAAATGATTATGTCAAAGAGTTATCTGTACTCCATGTGTACTGCAGCACTATGTACTGTAGCACTATTTACTGCAGCCTAAGATATGGAATCAACCTAAGTGTCTAGCAGTGAATGAATGCATAGAGAATATGTAGTGTATAAACACAATGGAATACTCTTCAGCCATAAAAAAAAAAAAAGAATGAAATGCTATCATTTGCAACAATGTGGATGAACCTGGAGAATATCATGTTAAGTGAAATAAGCCAGACACAGAAAGATAAATGCCATGTGATTGCACTGATACGTGCAATCTAAAAATATATATATTGGTATCATAGAACCAAACAGTAGAACAATGATTACCAGAGAATGGGGATGAAAAGGAGAATGAAAGGATTGGGAGAAGTTTGTCAATGGGTACAAAATTACAATTAGATAGAAGGAAAAAATTCTGATGTTCTATTGCACAGCTATGGGAGACCATGGTTAACAGTAAAACATTGTATAATACGAAATAGCTAGAAGAAAAGCTTTTGAATGTCTTCACCACAAATGATAAATGCATGAGGAGATGGATACACTAACTACTCTGATTGGATCATTATACAACATAGATATGTGTCAAAGCATCAAATGGCATTTCTATAAATGTGTTCAGTTACAATGTGCCAATTAAATAAATAAATATACTGAGTTTTGTTGGGCAGTAGAATCATATAATATTAATAGTAAAACTTTCTCTGATGGAGAAGAGTTGGGGTCTGCTTGTGGAAGCCAAGGGAAGAGGGATTTCCAAAGTTGTGGATGCAGTCAAGAGCAACAAAACGGTTAAGAAGTCTGTAGAACAGAAGCACTGCCACTCTCTGCATGTAGTTCTAGCTTGAGGAAACAGCCCAGTTGGCCTAGATTACTAAAACAGGACCTCTTTTAGGGGCTCTTATCAAGGAGGATCTAGCCATGTCCCTAATGGAAGGAAGAAGGCAGACTGAGGAGGAAAACCAGGTTAGCTCAGATCACATCTGCTTCTGCAGCACTTCCCTGCCAGGTGGGGACTCTCCATGCTCACACCTCACCAGCTCTGCGGGGTGCTTTCCTTTGTTTCATTTCTAGATTTCCAGCCTGGCATTTTCTAGTGCCAACGTGTCATTCTCTCGCCATCCCACTGAAATGAACGCCATCTTCTGGGCATACTTTTCAAGTACAATCAATACCTACCTCCCTTAGAAACATCAAGAGGAAGAAAGAAGGCAGACGTGGAAAGCCCAAATCTTCAGATAACTGAAAAAAAACATATTTGAATAAGCTTATGGTCAGATACATTCAACAATCAGGTTTCCCAAGGGACTTTCCTCTGTTGGCATCCAGCCTTTTCAAGAGGTCTCTACTACCATCACAATATGGGGAATAACTCCGGCTAGCCTCAGGAAATCAACCTTATGTAGATCGAAGTAACTGCACCCCTTCCATCGGCCAAAAGAGTTCTACTGTCTGTCTCCCAGGCAAAATATAGACTTCAGGAAATATTGCCATTAGGCAATCTGAGGGTGGCTGCAGTAAAGCATTCTAGAATGCCTGAGATTGCCCTTAAAAAAAAAAAAAATACTACTAGCTTTGCTTCCCCTCCCTGGAGACAAGGATGAAATAATAAATCAGACATCCCTGCCCCTCTAACATCAAAATGTATTTCATAGAGTATGGAATGAACCCACCTGCATGGATTCACTGGTCTGTGGCAGAGGTGGCTGCCAAAATTAGGGATTTAAACCACAAACCCAAACAGAAAACCACACATTGAGAAAAGCATGTGCACATCCCTCTCCCAATCCTCTTGCCCCAGAGGGGGAAACAATCTGTGGACAGTGTCCAGCACCACTTTTCCTTCTCTGCAGAAGTAGCAACTTTGACAACTGATAATCACTCTTGTTTGAAAGAGGGGAGAGAAAGGGAGTTTTGCTAACCCCAGAGGCAGAGTTTGCCAGGCCCAGGCAAGGTCTGGTGACAGCAGAACACATCATTCTTACCCAGTTTGCTGGGTATTCCAGTCATTCTAGAATGCTTTACTGCAACCACACTCAGACTGTCTATTGCCAATATTTCCCAAAGCCCATATTTTGCCTGGGAAACAGACAATAGAACTCTTTTGGCAGATGGAAGGGGTGCAATTATTTTTATCTATGTAAGGTTGCTTTTCTTAGGCTAGCCAGAGTTATTTCCCATATAGTGATGGTAGTAGATTAATTTCAACAAAAGACGTCTGGCATTTCAGCAACGAAAGCACTTCTGGAGAAGGTAACAAATGTGCAGAGTTGGTCCATAGAGTTCTGATGACTTCCTTTCCCACCAGTATTTCAGAAAGAGCACTGATTTTGGGTTGGACAGATCTGGTCTCAAAGCCTGACTGGTAAATTCGTTCTGGTAAACATGCTGGTAAATTCCAGATTCTGGTAAATTCAGGCAAGTCATTCCACCTCTCAGAGCTTCAGATTTCCACCTGTAAAATAGAAACAATAACGTCTTACGTGGCTTGTGTGAGACTTAAACAGACAAGGTAAGTAAAATGCCTAATACATCACCTGGTCCATAATGGTCTTAAGTGTCCTATATCATTGCTGGTATTGTCATCACCACCAAGGTGGAGGAAGAGAGAACAAGTAATGAGTTACCTCCTGATGTCTATTATCTCCATTCTTCTCTAGACACCCTTCCGCCTTCTGCCCAAGTTCATGCTGGCAGAGAACCAGGCTTGGCATTCAGGAGTCTAGAGGCCCAATTACCATAAAGCTTGATGTATCTTAGCCCGTGGTTGGCTGGTAAATGTTTAATGAGGGAGAAAGAGGAACTTGATTTGTAACTTTTGCTGATTTTCATGGTGTAAATATTCTCTCTGTGGCAAATTTCAAGCTGCCAATGGGATGTCACTAAAAATAGAGTGGGAAAGAGATGAGCGACAACAGAGCATTATATGGCATTTTCCTCTTTTGGATACAATACATGGGAATAACTTCAAGAGTATATTAATTACAGTAATAGTAAAGTCTAGCAAAATAAGAAGTAATGAGTTTTGAATATCCCTTACCTTTGTTTTCAATATAATTCACTTGATTATGAGCTTAAATAATTTTCAGTAATGGTTGTGTTTAACAGCCAGCTCAAAGAATTCCTGAAATTTTAACCAGCAAGCCAGTATATGTGAGCTCCAGCTCACTGCTGATTCTAGCCTGCTGGTTTGTACCCACAGTATCAGTATCATCAGAATGGAGTTTGAACATAGGCAACAGGCTTGGCCATTAAAAGATTCAAATGACTTAGGATGGGACTTCCCCAGAATTCAAGACAACTGTCAGGGAGACAAATCCTCTTTTAACTCTAAAAATCTCTCCTAGAGAAAGTAGCCACCTTGGGGTCCTTAAATGAGGGGATCACTTGGTTTTCAACATTCAGGGCAAATCCAGTGCAAGTCAGCACACTGGAATGCCAGGGATTTAATCTGTAAAGTTGGAGTGGTGAATGGAGAAAAACCCATGGGCCATCATTGTGCCTCTGCCCCCGCGTGGCTATGTGACTTTAGGCCAGTGACTTCATCTCCTTTAGGCTCATTTTCATCATCTGCAGAATGGGGACAGCACCTACCTGCAAGTGTGGTTATGAGGTTGATGAGATAATGTATTCCAGCTGGCATTGTGAACTGCCAACCATTATAAAAATGTAAGGCATGGCTTCTATGTGGGGAATGAGACAGAAACCTGGAGTGAGAAAGATCTAGGTGGGGAAGGAAGGAGGAAGGAGGTAGTCAGCTTAGCTAAAGGACAATGGAAGAAACTGGGGAGAAGAGGTTTGGAGTAGGAGGAGGATAAGGGAAGTGAAGGTAAGAGAGGGTAGTACACAGCCCATTGCATTTAAAGTCATTGCCTCAGTGTTTTTCCAACCCTCTGGTCACACTCACTGCAGCAATTTCTTCCTTATTTCTTAACAGCTCCCATGTACATCGTAGTGATTGTGATCATACATTCTAATGATCATGAGTTTATGCTTGTATTCATGCTTTGACATCATCCCCACCACCTAGAATAGATTCCTGTTTTCTCAGACTCCACCTTGTGCCCCTCCTCCCCACTATGGCCTCCTCCATGAATGGAACTATCTCAACTGTACTGTTGGCATTTTATTTACCTGGCTATCAGAGCTCCATTTTGACAAAAATCCTTCTTGAGCTCTACCATGTTTCTGTCTCTGTTTGACACGCAGCTTGAAATACTACTGGGCCTCAAATGAGAAAAATTGAAAATCAATTTCAATCAAGGTGATGACTTGCCTTTTTCATGCCTTCATGTACTGGGTATTTTTGTGCAAGGATTCTTAACACAGTCTCTTTCAAAGACACTCTTTCCTCTGGCCAAGGTGGAGCAAAAATGGGACAGATGTGTTGATACGCAATTTGAAACTTCTCAGCAGTGGAACACGCTATCCAGGAGGCAAAAGTCTTCTCATTACAGGAGAGATCCAGAGACTGGACAGTCTCTTGGTGAGCAGGTTGTAGAGGTGTTGAGAGCACCCAACAAGTTGGCTTCCAAAGCTCTTCTAACTCTTGCCACCATTCAAATATACCTAGCCTTAGAACCCATCATTCAAGGTCCATAGCACGTTCTTCACCATTTACGACTATTATAAATATTGAAACACTCACTGCACACCCCCATGAAATATATCTAGCCAATAAAACAATAGGGAGTCTACAAAATCTTATTCCAGGAGTCCACTCATTTCCCAGGGATCCCAAATCCTAGTTGTAGTTACACTCTATTCTAGCTTTGAAGCCATCATAGAAACTTTGGTTCTGAAATATTCAACACAGATAAGGAATCTGAGGCCATGATGGATCATATCTCTTAATGTTATTTTCACCTATTCCTCCACCCCATCTATCTGGCCCCTGCCTTAAGCATCTCTCACCTGGACAAAGGCAACTTCCCTCCATGGGGGGCCTTGCCTCCAGCCTCTCTTACCGCCAACTCACCTTCACACAGCTGCCAGAATGATTATTCTGACATGCAGATGTGATCAAGTCCCTCCTCTGCTGACAATCTACAATCACAGGTATAAAGTCCCAGTGAGCCTGGTTTACCAGGTCTTCATTATTCTTTGTGCCCTCCTTTCCTCCTGTTTCTTCTCTAGGCAGCCTGTACTCTAGCTGTGCCAAGTGGATTACTGTGCAGGTGCTTACTCCCCTTGAATGCTTTAGCCCTTTTCATCCTCTGTTTGGTTCCACTCTTGCCAGTCACTGAGGACCAAAAGAATTGGGCTAGATTCAGTTCTGACTGGCCACACCAAGTCAGCCTTTGTCAAGCAAACACCATGGTGATACCAGGTTATAGATAATGCTATATACCAGGTAACCTAAAATACCTGCTGCCAAATCTCTGTGTGAAACTGGGGAGTCCTTTCCCTTTCTTGGGCCTCAGTTTCTCTTTCTGAGGCTAGGTGGGTATCAGTCCAAGTGAGTTTTTTGCACTCTAATAGGCTAAATATTTCTGGACCCATATTCATTTTTCCAGTAGGTATTTGTTGAACACCAGATATCACCTGTCACTGTGTCAAGTGATGAGGACACAGCTGTGACTGAGACAAATACAATTCCTACCTTCACAAACTGATTATCCTGCATTTCTCCTTGAAGCACAATAGAGTTCTTTTTCTCCCAAAGGTTGTTTATTCTAGCCAAGAAGAGCAACTTATGATTCTGCTATGATTTAGTAACCACCCGCTTAGATCAAACTCAGCAATGCTACGTGCTTTCATAGGTAAGACATCCTTAAATCTTCACAACGATCACATTGCTGTCCCCCATTTACCAATAAGGAAACTGAGGCTAAGAGGGGTTCAGAATAATATCTTAATATAACCTAAGATCAAAGAACTAATAAGTGCTGAGATTCACATCCAGGTCTGTCTGCCTCCATCGCCCCTGCTTTTATGCCATAGGCAGTTTTCTGTTTTTCTTTTTAACCAGGCATTTATCAGGGCCTACAGCTTGGGGCACTATATTGGGTCTTATAGAGACAAAGAGAAAATGAGCTTTCAGTCTGATAACTTTGATCTGAAATATGTAACTCTGACCTCACCCAGCTTTCCCATACTTGCAGACATAGCTTCGGAGAGAAGAAATATTTGAATCAGATGAAGACAGAGCTGGATGGATTTGGAAATGCCAAGCAGAGGAGTAGGGGCCTGCCTGGCTAAAGGCTTCAGAGGGTCCAGGAAGCTGTGAGTCACAGGGGGCTTGAAGAGGAGAGGATATGCTGAAAAATGAGATCAGCCAGGTGCTTTGGGGCCAGATCATTAACAACTTTAATTAGATCTCACTCCAGTTCAGCTGAAGATTAGTCTGAAGTCCCTGAGGAGGTATTAGGTACACTGAAAGAGGGATGGAAACAAGTCTAAATTAGAAATTCACCAGGAATAAGCAAGAAATGACTCCAGCATCCTCAAGACTTAATAGAACTCAGATGGTCCTCAAGGTACTAGCTTCCTGAACAGGAAAAGATCTACTACTTAAGATGAGAACTTGGTTTATTTTAGTTTGTAAAGGTGCAAAGCATGCTAATGGGATAACTTGGGGCAGCTGAGATTTTCTGAAGGTTTGAATAGTTAGAGGGGGTGAGCATGGCCCAGGGCCAAGAGTGTAGCGTTGGAGTTAGCCAGGTGTGAATGCAAAAGTCCTCAGTCTGCCATCTCCTCCCTGTTTGAACTTGCACAGTTTCCTTCCAGCTCTCTGTGCTTCCATTTCTTCAGTGAGAATATGAAGTAAATAATACGAACTTCATGTTATTTTTGTGAATTACAAATGTAAGCTCACTTAGCAATGTGCCTGCACCAAGCTAGCACTTGTTAAATCATAACTGACAATTAGCTAACTTTAATAACTTGTGCTAAAGAGAGAAGACTAGGTATCTAGTAAACAGACGCTTGGTGCCACGTGCTCTGCAGGCATTACTTTATTTAATTCTCAGAGCAGTTTTTCTAAGGAGGTATAATCCTCCCAACTTAGCCTTCTAAGTAACTGAAGTTCAAGAAAGTTATGCTATACCTAATCATTTTTTTAAATCTGATTTTAATCGTTTATAATCCTGAGCCAGATTGCTTGGGGTTCAACTCCTGGCTCTGATACTTTTAACTTTGTTCCTGAATGTAGTAACTTTGTGTCTTAAACTGTCTGCCACTTTGTATTCTCTTTCATAAACTGTAAACCCTTCTTCTCACAGTCCTTATAAAGTATATTAAAGTAATATATAATATAACCGCCCACAGTGACTATTCAAAAACATGGTGTTACCTTTGTGGTGAATTCACATAGCTATGAGATGATGGAGCTGGAATCTGAACCCATGTCCAAAGCCCAGGCCCCTCCCTCCAAATCACATGATGGGAAATAACCCCAGTGTGTAACCCTATAATGGTAGACTAGATGGCTTCCAAGAATGGGGGAGTTTCCCAAAAGGGCCTAGCTGCTCCAAAAGTCTTTCTGAACCTAGCTAAGTGCCTCAAAGTCTTACCATTAGTTTCGCTTCATTGGATTAAAACTCAATTAAAAACCAAATGTTGAACTAGGGATGTAAAGTAAGCCCATTATTTCTTGCTAAAGTGTTACAGTCCTACTTTCACATAAGATGGCTATCACCAAGCAGAAAGCAAGATGCAGGTAGTGTAAAACTAAAGACATGTGACTTTCAATTAAATAAAAAGAAAAGTCTACAATTAAAAGTTCCACCAAGACATGGGAGTGGGCTCCCACAGTTAGGTAGCCCAGAGTCAGAGACAGAATACCACACTATGAATTTTAAAACTTGGATAAATAAGGGGTCTTACTCTAACTCACTATATGACCTCAGCCAAATATCTTCCCTCCTCTGAGCCTCAGTTTGCCCTTCTGTAGCAAAGGGCTGATATCAAATGTTTCTAAGCACATTTCAGCCCTGACAGCCTGAACTGTTAGAAAAAAAAGGGAAGCCCGGAAATGACTGGGTGAGACAGAGTCCTCCCTGGGACATCTGGAAAAGCCCAAGGAAGAGAGCAGAGCTAGCCTGTGGAGACAAACCATCTGGAGCCAGCAGGGGCCTGAATCTTGTCATCTGACTGTGGTTGCCAGGCCACCAATTCCCATCCTGAGGTCTGAGCTCACCCATCCCTGAGATCACTCCTAAGACCAAAGCTGAACTCAGAAGTATCAACAATATTCTGGACTTGCATTATTCTATTACCTGAGATGAGAAGGCTGCTACCCAGCAGGTCAAGCTGTTTATCCAGAGTCAAGCAGCCTGACCTTGAATTCAGATAGAACTTAAAGAAAACATCTTCACTAAATTGCAGAGTTCGCAATGGACTTCAAACTCAACCCTCATCCAGTGCTTCTTTGGTTCAATTAGATGGGCTCCAATTCCTCTAGGACAGTAATTCTTAACCAGGGCTGACTTTGTCCCCACAGGGCAATGTCTGAAGGCATTTTCAGTTGTCACAATAGGAGTGGAGGGAGTTCTACTGGCATCTAATGGGTAGAAACCAGGGATGATGCTATGCATCCTACAATGCACATAGCAAGTCCCCACAACAAAGAATTATCTGGTCCAAAATGTCAGTGGTGTCAAGGGTGGAAAATCCTGCTCCAAAGCATACCAAAAGCTCATCCTGTTTTTCAAGTTACCCCAACAGAGAGTCTTGTTAATAAATTCTTTAACATCCCAGCTAAGAATGAATCATAGGTCCTATAGCTCCTGGTTCTTGAACCTCCCCATCTGACATTCAAATCACACAAAAGGAACACAGCTTTCTTGTCAGGTGCAAAGATGTTTTGGTTTTGGTTTGGGTTTCTATTTTTCGTTTTCAACTTTTATTTTAGAATCAGAGGGTACATGTGCAGGTTTGTTACAAAGGTATATTGCATGATACTAAGGGGTTTTTTTTGTTTTTTTTTAAATCTTATTTTTGGAAGTCACTTTATTTTTTTAATTTTTTTATTATATGTTAAGTTCTAAGGTACATGTGCATAATGTGCAGGTTTGTTACATATGTATACATGTGCCGTGTTGGTGTACTGCACCCATTAACTCGTCATTTACATTAGGTATATCTCCTAATGCTATCCCTCCCACCTCCCCCCACTCTACAACAGGCCCCGGTGTGTGATGTTCCCCTTCCTGTGTCCAAGTGATCTCATTGTTCAGTTCCCACCTATGAGTGAGAACATGCGGTGTTTGGTTTTCTGTTCTTGCGATAGTTTGCTGAGAATGATGGTTTCCAGCTGCATCCATGTCCCCACAAAGGACACAAACTCATCCTTTTTTATGGCTGCATAGTATTCCATGGTGTATATGTGCCACATTTTCTTAATCCAGTCTGTCATTGATGGACATTTGGGTTGGTTCCAAGTCTTTGCTATTGTGAAGAGTGCCACAATAAACATACGTGTGCATGTGTCTTTATAGCAGCATGATTTATAATCCTTTGGGCATATACCCAGTAATGGGATGGCTGGGTCAAACAGTATTTCTAGTTCTAGATCCTTGAGGAATTGCCACACTGTCTTCCACAATGTCTTCCACAGTCCCACCAACAGTGTCAAAGTGTTCCTATTTCTCCACATCCTCTCCAGCACACTGTTGTTTCCTGACTTTTTAATGATCACCATTCTAACTGGTATGAGATGGTATCTCATTGTGGTTTTGATTTGCATTTCTCTGATGGCTAGTGATGTCGAGCATTTTTTCATGTGTCTGTTGGCTGCATAAATGTCTTCTTTTGAGAAGTGTTTGTTCATATCCTTTGCCCACTTTTTGATGGGGTTGTTTTTCTCTTGTAAATTTGTTTGAGTTCTTTGTAGGTTCTGGATATTAGCCCTTTGTCAGATGAGTAGATTGCAAAAATTTTCTCCCATTCTGTAGGTTGCCTATTCACTCTGATGGTAGTTTCTTTTGCTGTGCAGAAGCTCTTTAGTTTAATTAGATCCCATTTTTCAATTTTGGCTTTTGCTGCCATTGCCTTTGGTGTTTTAGACATGAAGTCCTTGCCCATGCCTATGTCCTGAATGGCATTGCCTAGGTTTTCTTCTAGGGTTTTTATGGTTTTAGGTGTAACATTTAAGTCTCTAATCCATCTTGAATTAATTTTTGTATAAGGTATAAAGAAGGGATCCAGTTTCAGCTTTCTACTTATGGCTAGCCAGTTTTCCCAGCACGGTTTATTAAATAAGGAATCTTTCCCCATTTCTTGTTTTTGTCAGGTTTGTCAAAGAGCAGATGGTTCTAGATGTGTGGTATTATTTTTGAGGGCTCTGTTCTGTTCCATTGGTCTATGTCTCTGTTTTGGTGCCAGTACCATGCTGTTTTGGTTACTGTAGCCTTGTAGTACAGTTTGAAGTCAGGTAGCATGATGCCTCCAGCTTTGTTCTTTTGCTTAGGATTGTCTTGGCAATGCAGGCTCTTTTTTGGTTCCATATGAACTTTAAAGTAGTTTTTTCCAATTCTGTGAAGAAAGTCATTGGTAGATTAATGGGGATAGCATAGTGTTGGAAGTTCTGGCCAGGGCAATCAGGCATGAGAAAGCAATAAAGGGTATTCAATTAGGAAAAGAGGAAGTCAACTTGTCCCTGTTTGCAGATGACATGATTGTATATTTAGAAAACCCCATCGTCTCAGCCCAAAATCTCCTTAAGCTGATAAGCAACTTCAACAAAGTCTCAGAATAAAAATCAATGTGCAAAAGTCACTAGCATTCTTATACACCAGTAACAGACAGACAGAGAGCCAAATCATGAGTGAACTCCCATTCACAATTGCTTCAAAGAGAATAAAATACCTAGGAATCCAACTTACAAGAGATGTAAAGGACCTCTTCAAGGAGAACTACAAACCACTGCTCAATGAAATGAAAGAGGACACAAACAAATGGAAGAACATTCCATGCTCATGGATAGGAAGAATCAATATCGTGGAAATGGCCATACTGCCCAAGGTAATCTATAGATTCGATGCTAAGGTTTGAGGTTATAACTAAATCCATCACCCAGGAAGTGAGCATAGTGCCTAATAAGTGGTTTTTCAGCCCCTGCTTCCCTTCTCTCTCCCCTTTAGCAGTCCCCAGTGTCTATTGTTCTCATCTTTCTGTCCCTGTGTACCCAATGTTTAGCTCCCACTTGTAAGTGAGAACATGTGATGTTTGATTTTCTGTTTCTGCATTAGTTTTTTTTTTTTTAATTTCTCTTAATGTCAGAGATAAGGTTGCCTTGAGTCACACTTCCACAAATAGGATAATTTACCTGTTGAATTCCTGGAGATTTCAAAATGGGGTGAGGGGTTGCTGAGCCAGTTTCAAAACTGGTCACAACTGCTTGTTTGTCAGAGTCCATAGCTTCCTGCCTTGGTTTCTTCCCACCTCCTTATGATACTCTTCAAGTCATGCAACACCACCTATCATCCATTTGTGCTACCAACAATGATCATAGCAATGCCTGTTCTGGGGTCTGCGGATTGTAGAAAAAGACATACTTGCTCCTCTCAAAAAAAAAAAAAAAAATCTCAGTCTGGTGGGGGATACAGACATGTAAATGGATGGTTATTGGCACACAAGAGTAACTACCTTAGTGGGGAAGCCCTAAGTAGATACAGTCACACGCCACATAAGGACATTTTGGTCAATGACAGACCACATGTATGATGGTGGTCCCATAAGATTATAATGGAGCTGAAAAATTTCTATCACCTAGTGACATCATAGCCATCACAACGTTGTAGCACAATGCATTACTTACATGTTTATGATGATGCTGGTGTAAACAAACCTACTGTGCTGCTAGTCATATAGCACATGCAATTATGTGCAGTACATCATACTTGATAATGATAAGAAATGACTATGTTATTAGATTATGTATTTACTATACTATACTTTTTATCATTATTCTTCACATGTACTCCCTCTTCTGAATTTAAGTTAACTGCAAAACAGCCTCAGGAGGTTTTCCACAAGAAAGCATTAGTATCATAGGAGATGACAGCTACATGCATAGTATTGTCCCCATAGACCTTCCAATGGGACAGCATGTGGAAGTGAAAAAACAGTGATATTGATAATTCTGACCCTGTGTAGGCCTAGGCTGATGTGTGTATTTGTGTCTTTATTTTTAACAAAAATGTTTTAAAAATAAGAAATTTTTTAAATATTTTAAAATAGATAAAAGCTTATAGAATAAAGATATAAACAAAATATTTTCATACAACTGTACAATGTGTGTTTCAAGCTAGGTGTTACAAAAGAGTCAAAAATTTAAAAAATAAAGTTAATAAGTTAACTTTTTAACTGAGTTAAAAAGTTAAAGTTCATAAAGTTAAAAAGTTACTGTTCACTAAGGTTATTATTGAAGAAAGAAAATGTTTATGTCAATTTAGTGTAGCCTAAATGTAGAGTGTTTATAAAGTACAGGAGTGTACAGTAATGTCCTAGGCCTTCACATTCACTCACCACTCACACATTGACTCACTCAGAGCAACTTCCATTTCTGCAAACTCCATTCATAGTAAGTGCCCTATATAGCTTTTCCATTTTTTAAATCTTTTATACCACATCTTTACTGGACATTTTCTATGTTTAGATAGACAAAATTTCCCACTGTGTTACAATTACCTAAGTATTCAGGACAGTAGCATGCTGTACAGGGATACAGCCTAGGAGCAGTAGGCTCTACAGTATAGCCTGGATGTGCCATAGCTGTACCATCTGGGTTTGTGTTAAGTACACTCTATGATGTTCACACAACAACAAAATTGCCTAACAACACATTTCTCAGAATGTATTTCTGTCATTAAGGATGTATGACTGTACTTGACCCATGTTGAGGGATCAGAGAAGGCTCCCAAGGGGAAGTGAACTCTAAGCTGACGCTTAAAAGAGTCATCTAAGCCAAAGCAAAAGTAGCAGAGAAGAGCTCTAGGCTGGACAAAAGTATATTCTGATGGCTAAAGAGAAGAGAGAGCATGATGCCTTCGAGAAACTGTGAATGGTCCCCTAGGACTGAAACAGAAAATTAAGGGGAGAGAGGCTGAAGAGGAGGGTGAAGAGAAGACAAAGCCAGAATGAGAGGGATTTTATGTGCCAGGTAAGGAGATAAGCTTTATCTCGGGACAAGGAGGCAGAGACCTGGTCAGATTTCCAGAGGAGAAGGATTGTTCTGGCAGCACGGTCAGTATAGACGGTGAGGGCACTGTCAGGATAGATGGTGAGGGCACTGTCAGGATAGAGGGTGAGGGCACTGTCAGGATAGATGGTGAGGGCACTGTCAGGATAGAGGGTGAGGGCACTGTCAGGATAGATGGTGAGGGCACTGTCAGGATAGATGGTGAGGGCACTGTCAGGATAGAGGGTGAGGGCACTGTCAGGATAGAGGGTGAGGGCACTGTCAGGATAGATGGTGAGGGCACTGTCAGGATAGATGGTGAGGGCACTGTCAGGATAGATGGTGAGGGCAAGAGGGGAGGCAGGGAGACTAGTTAGAAGGCACTTTCAGAAGTCCAGGTGAGGGGTATGGCAGCCTGGCCCAGGGAAAAGGCCACAGGGATGAGACACGCAGACAAATGCCAGTGGGGCTGCCTAAGTACGGCAGACAGTGCCTGGCTATGGAAGTGAGGTGTTGGGAGAAGTCAAGTATGACTCCCAGAGTCCTGCCTTGGGACCTCTCTGGTGGTCACTGAGAAAGCCACAGGGGAGTTGCAGATTGGGGGCAATGTGCCTATTTCAGTTCTGGTTATATTGAGTATGAATTTTCCAGCAGCCCACTGTCTATGCCAGTACGGGGCTCAGAAGAAAGCCTTCAACACCCAAGGGACAGTGGTACCAAGATGGGGGTGATACACTGTGTCATGAGGTCTTCATCTACCCCAGGAGAGCTGACACCAAATGTGGGATGGTGGGGAAGGAACAAAAGCAACGTTCACAGAGCTCTCCATTGTTGTCAAGCATATAGTTTACCTGGAGAAGAGCCTGATATGTCTGGTGTCCTACAGCCTTATTCTATCCTCCAACAGTCTGCATGGCTGGTATTACCCCCAATTTAACAATGGCAGAAATGGGGGTCAGCGTGGAGACAGTGATAAGCTCATCAGCATG
Source organism: Macaca mulatta (assembly GCF_049350105.2). Taxonomy (NCBI): domain Eukaryota; kingdom Metazoa; phylum Chordata; class Mammalia; order Primates; family Cercopithecidae; genus Macaca; species Macaca mulatta. Next base: position 43,492,235 of record NC_133420.1, read on the forward strand.
GAGTTGAGATTCCAAGTCAGGTCCACATGGTCCCAAATCCTATGCTTTTACTACATCAAACATTTTGCCTTGGTCTTCAAAAGACCAACCCTGTATTTCAAAATTTTCAGAATGGTGAAGCTCACGGGCTCTGAAGTCAGGAAAACACAGATACGAATCCCAGCTTTGTGATTTATCAGCAGCTCATCACCTTCGTTTGCAAAGCAAAAGATAATTACTGACTTCACAAGGATGTCATGAGGATTGATTAAGATTAGGACATGGAAATCACTTAGCACAGTAGCTGGAATAAAGAAGTACTCAGTAAAGGTGTTCAGCATTGCTATGTTTAAGTACTCTTAAATCATGGTTTTCAACCAAGGCCATTTGGCCCTCAGGGGATATTTGGCAATCTCTTGCCAAATTTGTGGTTGTCACAACTCAGGAGAAGGTTGCTACTGAATTCTAGTAGGCAGAGGCAGGGATGCTGCTAAATGTCCTACAGTGCACAGATCAACAAAGAATTACTTGGTCTGAAATGCCAGTCGTGCCAAGATTAGATGAGAGGCACACATTTTTTTCCCCTTTATTGACACAGGGCCTCACTGTGTTGCCTGACCTGGTCTCAAACTCCTGGGCTCAAGCAATCCTCCTGCCTCAGCCTCCCAAGTAGCTGGGATCACAGGCACATGCCACTGTACCCAGAGATAGATTAGGAATGATCTAATCTAATTTATTCATTTTACAGAGGAGAAAATGGAAACCCAAAAAGGAAAAGTGGCTTGTGTCTCAAGGAACGTTTGGATGGAGAGAAAGAAGACCCTGAAAATTGCAAGCTGGCTGTCTGGAACCTTATCAGTAAGGATGTTTCTGTATCCTTCTTGCTCTTTGTTCAGGGAGAGTTGCTGGGGCGACTATTTTCTAACCACTTTCAAGGGGGAAGAGGCCAGTCAGCGGTGCCCTGGGTGAGGGCATCCTGGCCCAGTCCTCCTGGCGGTCATACCCCAATCCAGCCACGTCTGACCCAATGAAGGGCAGTAATCAGGAATGTGAATTGCAGAATGTACCCAGGACTTTATGAGCATCATGTCACTTTTTCTTCATAACAAGTAGTTCTGTCATCCTGTTGTAGTCTATGAGGACTCTGAGGCCTAAGGAGGCTCCATGGTTTGCCTGGGGTTACACAACAGAGGGACACGTGGAAACCAATGTGCTCCAGAGTTCACATTCACTCCCACCTCTTGAGACTGTCCAGTGAGACCCCAACCTGGGCCTCCAAAACCCTCATTTCCTCTACGCTTATAGGACCTAAGCAGGCTTCATCTGAACACAGGGTTACAGTCACTAAAGTCCCACTTAGCCATGATCATCAAAACGCACATTTCACTGGAATAGCCCACTCCCCAGCTACACAAAAACCATGCATCTGGGTGGATTCTCAGCCCTCTTGTTTTTCTGGAGACCAGAGACAGGGGTGTGAACAGCCTGAAGTCACATAGCAAGTACGTGATGGGTCTCCTGACTCCTTGTCTGTTTCGTATTTGGAAACAGAAAAGCAAAACTAAAAATACCAACTCTGAATTATGCCTTTTCAGGAGTGGAGAGGGGCCTGACCTTCTGACAGTTTCCTTCTGATGCAAAGACATTTGCATGAAGTGATTCCCCAAAAGATCTTGGAGAAAAGACCTTAGTTTCTCGTCTCCTCCCTTGCTCAGCTAAAGCAAATGAGACTCTGGATTGTTAATATAGCAACTTAAAATGGGTAAGTAAAACTACAGAATGCAAAAAGAAAAGCTGTTTGAAGATCCCAACCCCAAAATGTTTCAATTCTGTACATCTTTAAACCAGAACTCAAAGCTCCACTTTCCTTTTTAAAAAAGGAAAGAGGCACACAGCGGTTCCCTGATTTCTCTTTCACAGCAGCCGTGTGCCAGCAAGAATGTTTTTACTTCATTCATTAGTTTATAGCTTATCTCATCCCAAAGGTGTTTTGACAGTAGTGGGGAGCAGGCAGGAGAAGAATCAAAGTAATGGGCAAATGTCAGATAATAACAAAAGCCAGGAAACATTAGTAAACAGCAAGGAACAGTTGTTATAATGAGCTGCCTAGTAGCCAAATCAATGAGGAAAATCAATCCATTAGCAGGCTTACACTGCCCATAAGAGAAAAAATATACATCTGATGATCAGAAGAAAAATTTTCTTTGACATGATGTGAAAAAATAAAACTTTATTGTTTAATACACTGAGTGAGATTTGGGGGGTTTGTCTATTGCAGCAACTAGCATTAATTACCCTGACAAATCCCCACTGCTTTACCTCCCTCAACCTCCCACAGATACTCAGTGTCTGTTGAATGAAGAAATGAGCACCAACTCCACACCAGGCTCTCTGATTTCCAGGTGACATCCTATAATCTTCCTATTAGGTTGGGATGTTGTGCCTTTTATTCCCTAGACAAGGGAATAAATGCCTTGGTCATGTAGATATTTTAGAATGGATAATTCATTGTCATGGGGGGACTGTCCCCTGCATTGTAGAATGTTTCATGGCAATCCTGCCTTCAGCCCACTAGCTGTCAATATCACCACCGCCTTTGGTTGTGACAACCAAAAACGCCCGCTGCTATTAACAAAAGTTCCTACAGCCAAAAGTACCCCCAGTTGAGAGTCACTGCCCTAGGCCTATGATCTGTAAGTACATTTTCTACATCCTTCTCTGCCAACAACCCCTATACCCCACTACACACACTACAAATCCAAGATACAAAGATGGAACAGGACGGGACAGCCACAGGAAACACACCTGCTGGAAAGAATGGGACACACACAGAAGTCACAGATTCAGAGCTGCTCTGAAATCCTGCTGGGCAGACGTCCTGAAGGCTCCAGCTCTGGGTGAGGGGCTGTGAATCTTCTGTCAGGGAAGCTCAGCCTTGTCCATTGTTCTCATGACCACTGGATCCACTCTTTGGTTGGGAGTTGCAGGAGAGTTCTCCTTCCCACAACACTCCTTGGAGTTTAAATAGTTTCCTTAATCCACTTTCTGTTCATGGGAGGCTGGCATCCCAGGGATTGCTTTAACTCTCAAAGATTGTGCAGCCCAGACTTGAGGCTTCTTTGGTGTTGCATTTCACTCAATAACTTAAGAGGCTTCTGATGTCTTTGCCAGTGAACACAGGCAAAGTTCTTTTTAAGATACATTTCCTAAATCTGCCTTTTCCTTTTCTTTTTCATCACTTTGTTTCTCTCTCTCTTCACCTAATAGCAGCTACCTTGAGGCTACATGGAAAAATCAATGACAAGACCACACTTCTAATTTGATCTTTGACCTGAGTCATTTCCCAAACAGGAGATTTTACTGGGCCTTTACCACGTAAATCCCTTTTAAATTCCATCTCATATTGTGTGGAACCTAGAAATAGTCTGCTGTTTCAACTCCAAGGTCCCATCTTTCTGGGCTCTATTATTCTGAATTTCTGTTTGCAACTCATCTAACAATTTCTTGAACTCATGTAATACTCCTAATACCTTGCCAAATACAGCTATGCTACCATCACCCTATTTTCCTACTTGTTACCCTGAAGTGATGAGTTCAATGAGTACTCTTTGCCCTTCTAGTCATCACAGGTGACAACTTTCCAAAACCTTGCCCCTGCGTAACCTGATCTCCATCTTTCCAGTCTACGGTTCAGTTTCCAATCACCTGTCTCTTGACCACTAAGCTAAAATCATTTCTATTACCCTTTTTTTAATGAAGCACCCTCACTACCAGTATCAATTTCTGCATTAGACTAATTGGCACTAGCTGCTAAAACAGACAAATGCTGAAAATTTCAGTGGATTAATAAAATAAATGTTTATCACTCACTCATTCAAAATCCAATGAAAGTAGGGAAGACTTTTCTCGTCTTGGAGCTACAGAGGAGAAAATTGCTTCTAGAACTTAAGCAATAAAGGACAAGATTGTTTAAAAGGCTTCGAGGGATAAAGGCCCACTTAACCTGGGTAAAGAGATCAGATTAAAGGTGTGCTTCCTCTCTCTTCATGGCCTTGGCAAACTCAGTGGACACGTAATGTATATGGTGTAGCTCTAAGACACAGGAGGACCATTCATGAGTATGATCACCTGGTGCCCCGTGAGCATCACCTCCCTCCAAGTGGCTTGTTCTGTACTGGCTCCCAAATATCAAGAGAAACATCAATAAGCTTGGAAGCCTCCATGAACAGGGGAGTAGCTTCTATAGAGAGCTAGAAACTGTGGGATGGGAGAAGCCAATTGTAGTAGACTATTATTGTTCACAAATATTTGCTGTCCCTTCCTAAGAGCAAATTTCCCTTCCCCACCTCATTGGCATAGGCTATGGCCAATGCCACATGAGTGAAGGTGATATGTTTCACTTCTGGTAGAAACTTTCAGAAACAGGGTATGAAGACTCGTGTTCTCTTTTTCTTCAATCACCATGATCAGCAATGTTTTAGATAGAGTCTACTTGATCAACCTGAGTCCTGGGGTGAATATGGGTTGGAGCAGAGTAAAGTTGTTTTAGCCTGTGTTAAATACATAGTGTGAGCAGGAAATTAACCTTTGCTTCTAAGAGCTCCTGAGATCTTGGATTTGTTTGTTACTACAGCATAACCTAGGTTGTCCTGACTAACAACACCAGTGAAGGAAATGCAGGAGATTGACCCAAAGAAGAAAGAACATAGTTGGGAACAAGGTTGTTATCATCAACAACCTGAAGAGCCAAGAGAAAAATCAACACTAGATTGGCTCATGTGTCACTCCCAAACTGTGGAAATCACAGGGATATAGCTCAGTTTAAGGAATGATGTTCTGGAAGAGTAATGAGCAACTGGTGATTGGAGTTAATTGCAGAGGAGCAAGCAGCAGTCTGAGATAAGAGAATGGGAGATGGCTCCAAGGCCTCTCTCTTCTGGTGCTAAGATGCTATCATTACATGAAAAATCTGTATTAAAGGCAGCCTTTGGCCCAGGAGTTTCCACATGTCAGTGAGTACTATGGTCTGAAGGTCTGTGCGCCCCATCAAAAAAAAAAAAAAAAAAAAAAAAAGATATCTTGAGGCTTAATCCCAAATGCAATAGTATTAAAGGGTGGAGAGAAGTGATTAGGTCATGAGGGCAGAACCTTTGGGATTAGTGTTTTTATAAAAGAGGCCTGAGGGAGTTGGTTTTTCCCTTCCTCCATGTAAGGACACAGCAAGAAGGCACCATATTTGAAACAGAGAGCGAGCCTTCACCAGACACTGAATCTGTTGGTGCCTTGATCTTGGACTTCCCAGCCTCCAGAACTAAGACCAATAAATTTCTATTATTTATAAATTACCCACTTTACGGTATTTTGCTATAGCAACCATAACAGACTAAGACAGTGAGGAAGGCACAGAGACTTAGGACCATGCAGTATCTCAGCTAAGCCAAAGAACCCATCCTCCTGGGGAGGCCCCAAGGCCCAGGATGCAGTACTTCCCAGGAAGTTTCACTGTGTTTTCTCCTTTTTTTTTTTTTTTTTTTTTTTTTTTTTTTTTTTTGAGACGGAGTCTCGCTCTGTAGTCCAGGCTGGAGTGCGGTGGCCGGATCTCAGCTCACTGCAAGCTCCGCCTCCCGGGTTCACACCATTCTCCTGCCTCAGCCTCCCGTGTGTTTTCTCCATTAAACACAGCTATGCATTGGGCATTTGTGTCATTGGGCCGCTTCCTCTTTCTGTCTCTGTCCTTTTCTCCCTGTCTCTGATTCTCTCTGTCCCGGTTTCCTTTTGTCCCTGGACCTCCGGTCTGTTATCCTCCTCTGTGTCTCTGGGTTACTGTATTTGTATTTCTTTTGCCTTTGTGTATTCCTGCCTCCATCTCGGTCTGTCTTTCTGTTTCTGTGTGTCTTTTCACCTCTTTCCCAACCCTCCCTCTATCTCTCCCTTATACAAGTTGCCTCCATCAATAAATCACTCAAACACTTTTTTATGAAAAATGCACCCGTAGGAAACTGGTCCTTGAGCATTTCTCTCTCACCATAGCTGGTACTAAAACCATTTACTTGTTCAACTGCATCTTCAGTTTCTGACTTGTTGTCTTTTTATTTTTTTAATCACTTTCTTTTCATCCCTCTAATGAAGTTTCTCCCCTAACCAGGCAGGCATTACTCATCTCCAGCCCCAGTGACTGAAACCTTGTGCTCAACCTCTCCACTCTAAATTCTAAAATTGTTGTCTCTGGCCCTGATTCCAGGGCAGCACTTTTCCTTCCATTGACCCTGAGCTCTGTGTCCAGTTCCAGAAACATTCCCCAGCAAGGTCATGCCAAGGGTGTGAGCTTCCTCAGAAATGAAGGAAGAGAATGTTCCTGAACACAGATGCCTGAATAGGGTACTTTATCCACTCCAGCCCTAAGGACCCTGCTAGACCTCTTCTAAAGCCATATCTCCTGCTTTTTGCCCACATTCACCCTTGGGCCTATCTCATGGCTCCTGCTCAAAACCCAGTAGGCATCTTCTCTCTGATCCCTACTGCCCATACCTTCCAGAGAGAACAGAGCACAGTCCTAGCAACTAGGAACCTGGGCTCAGCTTCAGCTCCAGCCCTGCCACTCGTGTCACCCTTCTGAGTCTGTTTCAAAATTGAAGTAATAGTGCCTGTCAAGGTTGTATGAGAATCAGCAAAGGTCATATACAAAAAGGTCCTGATACAGAGCTGGAATAAAGGTGGTGATGCTGAAACATTTATTCCCATTCTACCACAGCACCATCATGGCCCCATGCCCCTTCTCATCTTCAGGGCTGACCTGTAGCTAGGAGGCACAGGAGTGGCAATGCTGACTGTTTACAGCCAGAATCTACTCTGGTGGGTCAGCAGGGATGCAGTTCTAGTTATTACTTTGAATATCCCCATACCACCACCACCACCAATACCAAAACTCCCTCATCTCCACCTTCACTTTCCCTATCATCTCCATCCATAAAATACACTCAAAGCCCAAGCCAAACCACCCCTTCCTCACTCTAAATTCCCCTTGGATCCCTCCTAACCAGTGATCATCTATCCACACCTTGAATTTCACTCACCAGGCATCAGCTACGAAGTGTAATGTACGGTGTCCCCTCAAAACACTTATTTAGCACCTACACTGTACCCTGGACTTGGGAGACTTGGCAATGAAAAAGACAAAACTCTATCCTTGAGATGCTCACAGGCTAGTGGGTGGCAGCCATGGGTAAATAAATCATGACAATGCAATGTGATAAGAATACAGTCATAGAGATGTGGGCTGCAGACACACTCAAAAGAGGGAGCTCTAACTTTGCCTGGGGCTGCCACTGTAAATGCAGTCTATAGCTAATCCCTTTGCTCCTTAATAGCAAGATCCACTCAACGCAGCTCAGCACTAAAAGCTAGTACTGTCCTCGTGAGAAGTATGGCTACAACCATGGAAAAATAATAACAATCTCCAACTTCAGATCGAGGCTCCATCTATATCTCCAGGTTCTGAAAGAGTCTGGGCCACAGAGTCAGTATCCAAGGAATGAGAGATGGTCCATACTCTCAGTCAGGCCTCACAATTTAGCAGCATTCTTAGTTAAAACTGAGTAATAATCTCAAGGCCAGAGAAGGAAGAAAGGGTCCAACGAAATAGTCTGGTTGGCCAAGACTCCTTGGGCTCCACCTGGCTGGCTCAGAATTGCAGATGCTCTGTCACTACCAGGTGCATCTCTCTACCTCGGTGCTGGCTGTTCTCTATTCCTGAATCTCTGCCAATCCTCTCTCCACATGGACACCACTCTCTCAACCAGAGCTTGTCACCCACCCAGAGACAGGTCTACTCCTACATTCTAACTGGAACCAAATAGCCATCAAATTCAAAGTCGTAACTCCAGGCTCTTTCAAGGAAGTGCTTATTAGCTTTAAGAGTGGGGCCAGGTTCTGCAAGATCTCATGTGTCCGGCAACATCACCTGCCTGGACCAGCGCCAAGAACAAAGAAAAAGAATTTAAAAATGTTTCTCTGTGAAGCCAAAATAGACACTGTGAAATCTGTGCACTAATGCTCATCCCATGACTCAGGGAAAGTTTGTTAGGACTGCAAACAGTGTCCACTGACTCCTATTTCTTTTCTATTTTTGGATCTCAGATACACAAAATCGGAATCATCATCATTCTCAAATTATGTCACATTGTCATCAAGGTTCATACCTGGACTTATTTTTATTAAGTCAATTAGTTAATTAGTTGCAATGCTATAAGTACCTAATAACTCATGACATAAAATGAAAGCTAGGACCTGGATGGGGCATCAGATGACACCATAAGAAACCCCTTGCCAACCCACCCTCTGATCCCCCTGCTCAGAGTATCCATCACCCAGATTCCTGTATTCATCAGTGCTTTGCTCTCCATTTCAATGAGTGCTATGTACATATGTCCATATGTGTGTGTGTGTACCACAAATATGCACTTCTTATTTTTAACTTTATGTAAGCTTTGTTGTAGATAATCTTTGGAAATTTACATCTTCAATTAATATTGTTATGTTAAGATTTATCCGCATTGAAGCATGTTGCTGTTGATCCTTTATCTGGATGGCTGAACAATGCCCTATTGTGTGGCTCACCACAGTTTATTTGCTGCCTCCCTGATGATAGGCATCTGGTGTGCATCCAGGTTTGTGCCACTGTGATGATGGTGCTACAGTTAAGCTCCTTGTTCCTCATACATATCTCCCGTTGAACATATGTGAGGGCTTCTTTCGGGTATATGCCTATAAGTGAAATAGTTGGCTTTTACACTCTTGAGAATTTTGATTAATCCAAAGGGAAGCTAGATTTAAGCAAAGCAGGAAGAAAGAAAATAATTAAGAAGAAAGAAAAAGAAGAAAGATTTCTGAAAGCCTGATTTTCAGGGCAAATTCCGCATAGGAATAACATTGCTCTTTGTGATTCAATAAGTGCAGAAGACTCAATTGTCTTCTATTTCTTTAGTTTTCTAAAGTTAAAATGTTACTTTTATAATCATAAAAAATAAACTGCTTTAAAAGTTTAAACCATATTTTAGAAAGGTTTCTATTCAAAATGGTTGCACTTTTTCTGTTGCCACTTAGAAGACAGTGAGTTAGCCACTGAAATTTTCTATTTCATCAAATAGCTCTTTTCCCAAGAGAACCAGAGAGGGGAGGTCTTGCCAACCATCAATGCCAGTCCAGGAAAGTAGCGCTATGCCCAAATAAGCACCCTTGCAGAAAGGCTGTGGATATTGCTCAAGTCCAAAAAATAGCTAGAAGTAATTGCTGAAAAATGAGCTTTTTTTATTAACTAGAGCAACAGAGAAAACATCTGCTGACCCAACCCAGCCACCCTTGCTAATCCCTCATTTGCACATCATGAGGAAATTGCTATGGCACATTCTGAAAAATATATTACTTAGCAAACAAGGATGTAAGCAAAGATGTGCAGAAATGGGTGGAAGGAACAACCAACAAGCAAAGAGAAGACACAGGGAAGCACGAGACCCTGAAAACGTTAATGGTAGAAGCATCCTTAAGCTCCCTCTCCCCATTTAACACATGGAGAAAAGAAGGCCTGAAAAGTAGAAAAAATGTAGAGTCATCTTGTTTAAATAAGAGTAGAAGCTGTAAAAGACATCAACTCCAATCACTTTTCCAATAATCAAATTTCCTCTAAAATATTCTCAATAAGTGGCCGTCCAGGTCCTGTCCTTACCCTTGAAATGGAGAGCTCCCACCTCTGGAAAAACATGATTTATCTTTGGACATTACTGACAAAGTCTTTAAATTGAGCTGAAGTGTGCCTTTCAGTAACTTCTACTTATTGCCTAGTTCAACCCCCTGAATGCCATACAGAATGGTAACAATAATAACAGCAACAATAATAATAATACCAGCCCATAAACAAAATCCAAAAATCTCTAAAAACTGAAAGCATTTGGCAGCAAAAGCTGACCTGAGAGGGCATATGTTGTTGGGAATCACTACCTATTGCATTCAGTATGAGCATGTTGGGCTGCAAAATTATTTCTGTAGTTGATTATTAGGTGTTGTTTCAGACCCCACCAAAAGTGTTATGAAATATAAGGTATGTGTAATGGATTATTCAGGAGAACCATATATAACTATTATTATTACAGGTCCAAAATGACCAGATATATGCAATTTCAGACAGTTCAACTGAATGCTTTTTGAAACCTGGCTCCAAGGACTTGAGATACAGGATTTGAGGGCCTGCAACCATATGGAGAACCTCCGCTTTGAGCATTAACCGTGTGGTAGGTGCTGTGTCAAGCATGACTCTCAAATTAGTATCTCCACGCCACCCTCTGCCTGGAAGCCCCACATAACCATCCATCTACCTATTAATTGCCTCCACTTGGTCATCTAAAAGTCCCCTTAGACTTTGTTTATCTCAATCTCCGCTCTCAAGCATCTAGCCATAACCTGCCCTGCCTCCATTAAAGACGTCTTTACACACCCCATGCTCAAACCAAAAACCCTCAACTCAGACTTTTCTCTTTCTCTCTCACTCCACATCTAGCATAATATGAAATTATGTCTGCTCTAGTTTAAAACATTAATATGTCCAGGATCCACTATTTCTTGTGACCCTCAGTGTCATCACCTCATCCAGGCCACCATCCTGCCTCTCCCGGATGATTGCAGTGGTCTCCAAATGGGTCTCCCAGACTCCACACTTCCTGCTTCAGACTGTTCTCAACACAGCAGACAGGATGATCTTTTCAAAGTAAAATCAGAGCCTGCCACCTCTCCGCCCGTCACCTTCCAAAGAACCCCTACTCCACTCTCCACCACCCCTCTTCCCGTCAAACTCAGTGAAGAAGAAGCCAAGTCCTACCCGGACCCAGGAGGATATACACGGTGAGCCTCCTCCATCACTCTGACCTTGTGCCCCGCCCCCGCCACTCACCCTCACCCATTGCCCCAGCTGACCTGGCCCCCTTGCTGCTCCGTAAATACACCATGTACACTGGCTTCAACGCCAGGCTGTCTTCCTCCTGACACATCCATGGCCTCCCCCACCCCATTCAAGTCTTCACTCAAATATCTCCTCTCAATGACGTCTATTCTGACAACTCTATTTTAAATTGCAATTAAGATCATTTTCTATCTTTTTTCTTTTTTTTCTAAACCACTTAAGGCTATCTAATATACTGTAAATTATTTGTTTTAATTACTGGTTATCTCCCCCCACCAGAATATAAACTTCATGAAAGCAGGGGGTTTTGTCTGTTCTCTTCACTGCTTTATCTACAGTACCTAGAACACTATCTTGTACATACTCAAGTGCAGTAACTCATCATTTATCTGTAAGTGATTTACCTTTTGCCTTTGAATCCACTGAGATTCAAGAAGGAAACAAGAAATACCTCGTGACAGCCAAAATAGATCTCTGTGTTATCAAAGAGGATATACAGATGGCGAATCAGTATGTGAAAAGATGTTTAACATGATTAGCCATTAGGGGAATGCAAATTAAAACCACAGTGAGATATGACCACACCCTTATCAGAATGGCTAAAGCAAAATATAGTAAAGGCACCAAATGCTGGAGGGAGGATACAGAGAGGATGCTGGATCTTTCACACATTACTTGTGGGAAGTAAAATGATACAACCACTCTGGTTGTACGTAACTGCCATACAGTTACCTACAAAATTAATTGTAGGTAACTGCCATATTTAAGCAACTGCTTAAATTTTATAGGTAACTGCCATGGTATGTTTTTATCATGGCAGTTAGTTTTACCATGGCAAATTAAATATGTGTTTACCAGACAGCCAACAATTTCACTTTGGGCATTTATACAGAAAAAGTGAAAACATGTTCACACAAAATAATCTGTACACAAATATTTGCAACAGCATTATTCATAATAACTCAAAACTGGAAATAACCCAAAAGTCCTTCAGTGGGTGAATGGTTAAACAAACTGCTGTGTATCCATACCATAGAATGCTACTCAGCCATCAAAAGAAAGGTTAAGTTACAATAGCAAAGATTTAGGTTAATCTCAAAGATATTTCTTAATAGATTTGTTCAACCCGGAATGAGTAACCATGGGACCTGAAAATCATCCTTCACTAGAATTCTTTGAAAATACATTAGATGCTTATTTTAGTAGGTGGTAATGAGTCTGTTGCATAACAGTTAGGAGCAATAGTCATGGGAAAGGGATATGACTTAATACCTGCTCTCCCAGACCTGATGGGGAGACAGAAGAAATGGTCAAACATGGTCTAGTAGGACGTATTCAATGATAGGAAAGAAAGGGAAGCAATAGGAACATAGAATATGAGCATCTTACCCAATCTTGGAGGCAGGGAGATACAAGAATGGTTTCTCCACACAATTAAGGAACAGGAGCATAGAAAAGAAAGGTTAAGTTACAAGAGCAGAGATTTAGGTTAGTCTCAAAGACATTTTTTAATAGATTTGTTAAACCAAGAATGAGTAGCCATGGGACATGAAAATCATCCTTTGCTAGAATGAGCATAGGAGCATAGTGATATGAAGGAAGAGGACTGAACACTTCCATTTTGCAACAGTACAGCTAGTCAATAGTGTATCCAGGGAACTGCAGCTTGGGAAAGTAGTAAAAGTTGAGGCTGGACACTGGGGAGGGGTGGCAGTGAGCAGGGACCAAGCCATGAAAGGCCTTTCCAAGTAGCCTGAAGAGTCCAGGCTGTGAAATAACCAGAAGTAGCAACTGGATGGAGGCTCTAGTCAAACTGGTTTCTACCATACATCACAGGCCATTCCTTAAACTTTCCTATTTCTAGAACCCATCTTTTCCCAGGGTCCTCTACTCTCCTCTGAGATCAACCCTCCCTGAGCTCTAAGGCCGAGTTCCAACACCACCTCTTTCTCCAGGAAGCCCCCTCAGCCCTCTCACTGCAGGGTATTACTCCCTCCTGGTTAAGAGGGTGCAGATATTTATGAACATACATGATCCAGCAGCACCTACAGTGAAGTGTGATGGTGAAGAAGCCAGCAGCCAGCCTGCCTGAGTCCCCATCCTGGCTCTACCACTTGCCCTCTGTGCTTTATTTCCTTATGTGTAAAATGAGAATGATAGCTTTATTGTCACAAAAGTTATCTCAGGATAGAATAATTTTATTGATATATTTAACTTAGAGCAGTGTTTGGCACAAAGTAAGCACTTAATAAATATAACCTTTTATTACATGTTGTGGCCCCCACACCCAATTGCAGGCAAAGCACATCACATGATTAATTAACTTTAATCAGGGAGTAGCGGTTAATGTTCTACCCTCACAGACAGTCACCTCCATCTGTGACCTCGTACTCTGATTAAACAATGGTCAGTGCAGGCTGGAAATACACTTTCCTTTCATAGGCAGTCATGTGCTAGAGGTTACAACTCCAAGCCGTGATTTGGAACTAGGTCATCTTCCTAGCTCCTCTGTCTTCATCCTTGGATGACCTAGGACAAGTGCCTTCACCTTTTAGAACTTTGCTATTCCCATCTGTACACTGAGAATGAGTTTCTAAGAGGTTCAAAATGACAGAGAGCTAGGCAGCACTTCGCAAAGGGATGATGCAAATGTGATTTCCGTTTCCCAACCTGCAAACCACACACCTCCCATCCCTCACTTTCACTTCCAGAAGCACACTCCCCAGACTGGCACAGCTGGTAAGCCTCCAGTGCAGGGAACAGGTATATTTTAATTTGCCCCACCCACTGACTTGATGAATTCTTTCTCTCCTCCTTCAGGGACTTTCCTAACTTCCTTCTGTAAACGAAGGAAGGAGCACATGATCATACTGTATATAAATATGCTTGGGAAAGCTTTCTTCTTCTCCTTCTTCTTTTTTTTTTTTTTTTTTTTTTTTTTCCTTAAACCAAACTTGGTTTCTGTTGTAGGCGGTACATTCTCTAGCAGGGTAGGGCCACAGTGTGCTCTTGAAGAGGGGTGGGGAGAGGAAAAGGGAAGGAGGAGACTGAGTGATTAAGTCACCCACTGTGAGAGCTGGTCTTCTATTTAATGGGGGCTCTCTCTGCCCAGGAGTCAGAGGTGCCTCCAGGAGCAGCAAGAGCATGGCCGAGGATCTGGGACTGGGCTTTGGGGAGACAGCCAGTGTGGAAATGCTGCCAGAGCACGGCAGCTGCAGGCCCAAGGCCAGGAGCAGCAGCGCATGCTGGGCTCTCACCTGCTGCCTGGTGTTGCTCCCCTTCCTTGCAGGGCTCACCACCTACCTGCTTGTCAGCCAGCTCCGGGCCCAAGGAGAGGCCTGTGTGCAGCTCCAGGTAAGCCACATGCCACTCTGACCTTGGGGGAGATCAGTGGACTCTCTGCAGGGAGCGGCCACTATTTCAGCTCTGGACAGAGGACAGAGTTTCTTGGTGTATCACATTTCTTGTTTCTACATGCAGAGGAAATGTAGAGTGGGAGGGGTGGAGAGGTTCAATTTGGTGTTTATTCTCAGTATTTCTAGGGAATGAATAGTCCCTTCTTTTAATACGGGAATAACCTTAAGCCTCATATTTGTTAGATAATTATAATCATAGTATACTGGTAATTTGGGAACATTCTTTTTATTTAAGAAAAAAACTTTTAAAATTACATAACTAACACATGGTCATTGAAAAAAAGTTGGAAAATACATATAAGGAGAGGAAGAAAGTTATCATTACCCATAATTCTTATAACTGACCACTGTTAACAGTTTGGGATATAGAATTCTGTACAGAATTCTATGTAAGGTGTAAAATGGAATTTTTTTAATGAGATAGATTATTCTGAGTCTCCTAATATATTACGATTTTATTTATATGCTAATGAATTCACAACAGCATGATGCTATAGATACACATTCCTATATGTGGAAGCTATAATTTCTTACCCACTCTTTTTCTTGGGTTTAGAACTTTTTCTCTTTTTAGAGCTTAAGAAAGAACCTCCTTCCTTATTATCTATCTCTAAGGTCTTGCTGGGGCCTGGGAGAAGCCTAGTCAGAAAAAGAATATACGGTCTAGGGAGAACAATGGTAGGGGCAGGGATAGGTGTCAAGAAGAAAGCATAATTCTTGGCTAGGAACATCAAAGATGTACCTCAAAACCTAAGGAATGTGTCTTTCCATTAATATCCTTTTTAAAAATGCCCCTTCATAATCTATGATGGCTGATTTCATTTCACTTCAAAGTATTAAATTGCAAAGGGAAAAAAATTGGGTTTTCAATGGGTGTAACTGGAAACCTCGTCTCTAAGCAATCCTGGCCAGCTTCAAAGCATAGACACCATGAGTAAGCCATGGAAAATCTGTAATTCTCACTGCCCCATCAGGGTCAACAAACAGACTGTGATTCAGGCAGCAGCGTTCATAGCCAGATGCCATTGCTTGTAAAATGTAGAAATATACAGACAACCCGGAAACGCTGTTTATGATAAAGGAGAACCGCAGGTCATGGGAAGTCAGACTTTGACCCCTTGATCACCAAGGGGCCAGTTTCTGCTAGAAGTCAAGCTGCAGCCCCCAGTTGGTGCTCTGGGACTCTGTCCCTCTTTAGCCAGGAGGAGACAGTTGTCCTTGAATGAGACACTGAGTGGCCTCCAGAAACCTGCACTGGGGTCTGAAGGAAGCCCAGAGGCATGACATGTTCCCATTGCCACCAAGATGATGTCTGAGAGCCCTTGGTCAGCAGAAGGCAAGGAATACTTTGGTCTATCTAGAAAACCAGCAAGCAGAACGTCGCAGTCCAAGAAGGATCCATGACTTGCCCAGCCAGAAGGTGAGATGAAGACATGCGCTGTTACAAGATAGGAAGCTCAGTGAAGAAAGCCACGGGGTCTTTTTTATTCACTGCTACCCTGCCAAATCTATCACTGTGCCTGTCCAATTGCAGATGCTCAAGAAATGAATAAGGCTGACACCATCCATTCCATTATCATTAAACTCATCTTCCTGGAGAGCAGATGTGTGGGGATGATTGCAGCTCTAGGTTGCCCAGGCTCTGTAACTTCTTAGTGTGTCAGAAGAAAAGGAGAGGGAAATGGTGGTGAGGCTGGGCTCATGTAGCAATCAGGGTCCTGAAAAGAAACAGCTAGCTCACTCAAGAAAGTGTGTTTATAGAAGAATATTTAAAGAGTTTGAAGGGGTTTAAAGAAGGACCTCTTTGCTGAGATGCAGACAGATTGAAGGGAACTGAAAGGGCTGGAGCATCCAGGACTAGCAACAGTGGGAAACCAGCGACCATGCCTTGGTGCGAAGGGCACATGGAGGGAGAAGTGTTAGAGAAACCCAGAGAGAACTAAAGCCTAGCAGAGGGCCTGCCTGGAAGACCTAAGGGCTCTGGAGAGAAAGGCAGTCACTGCCAAAACAGCAGCGAGAGCGCAGAAGGAAGGAGGGAATGCTGACTGCTCCCCCATCCCCCACCCTGCCTCCAATCCAATCCCATTGACCAGGCTCAGCAGGAAGCCAGGGCTCAAAGGTCCAGGGGCAGTTGAGCCAGGAGTCAGCTTCACAGGACAGAGCAGGGCCCGGGAAGGGCTGAGAGGGGATCTGGAGGGACTGATGGAGAAGAAATGGTTCAGAGGAGATGGGAAAAGACTGGATTCAAGGAGGGAAAACCAAGGCACTAAGGAGAGCTTGGGTAAACATACAGTGAAATATGGCTCACTTCCGGCTATGAAAATAGGCATGTGGCTTCATTTCTTTGAGCCTTTTTCCTTTTCTCCAAAGGGGGTATTAATATCAATACTCTGACAGCACCAATAAGGCGTGTGCAGGAGGAGCACTGTGCATGTTGGAAATGTGGGGAGAGCTACATGCACAGAGTGGCTGTGATGTGATCATCACTCTACCCCAGGCACCAGGCAACTACTGAGAAAATTTGATGTTCGCCTCAGGAAGTAGGCTATTTCAACAGAGAGGCACTATGGAATTCCAGATGTTCTCCTGGCCCAGTCACAGGGATAGGGGTGGTTCAGGAAAAGCTTTCTGGAGGAGGGAAGGAAGGCACCTGGGCTAGATGCTGTGGCTGAGGTCCAGATCACAGACCCCATTATGGATAAAAACCAGTCAGATGATCGCAGGTCTTTGGAGATAACAAGGCCTTTGAAGGTCAGCTAGCCTAAAGCACCTAATTTTGCAGATAGGGACTCTGAGGCCCAGGGGACTGAAGAGATTTGCCCAAGTCCGTACCTCTAGTCGGTGACAGAGCCATGATTTGAAACTGGACCATCTGACCTCCTTCCCTGTGCATTCAGGCAGCCATGTTTGTGCTGTTTCAAGTGCCAGGTGGCCACACCATGGATCAAAGGAAGAAGGAGATCAGTAAAACCATGGAGAAAACTATTACTACAACTATACCAGTTACTGAGCCTCACCCCTCTCCCAGTGAGGAACTTCACACGGCAAATCTTATGTCACCCGTAGAGTCACCCATCGAGAACTCCTGGCCCAGCAGAAAGTGAGGCTACCTGTGTTTTTCCAAAGAGAGAATTAAGAATCAGAGAGCTAGCACAGCATGCTTATGTTACAGAAATACAATTAAAAACAAAGTCTGGCCAGGCGCAGTGGCTCACGCCTGTAATCCCAGCGCTTTGGGAGGCCGAGGCAGGTGGATCATGAGGTCAGGAGATCGAGACCATCCTGGCTAACATGGTGAAACCCTGTCTCTACCAAAAATACAAAAATTAGCCGGGTGTGGTGGCAGGTGCCCGTAGTCCCAGCTACTCAGGAGGCTGAGACAGTAGAATCACTTGAACCCGAGAAGTGGAGGTTGCAGTGAGCTGAGATCACGCCAGTGCACTCCAGCCTGGGTGACAGAGCAAGACTCCATCTCAAAAACAAAAACAAAAACAAATTCTTCTCCCAACCTAGAAATCCCGTCCACAAAGGTAGTGGAGAAAGAAAACAGTTTTATTGTTGAATAAGCATTAAACCAGAATGTGATGCACATCACAGGCAATCTACCAAGAGATGGCAAAGACAGATATCTTACCCTCTTATGCAGCCAAGCAAATACAACCCATTACACACAAGTTAACTGGAAAAAAAAAAAAGTACATAACAGTATATATAATATGGTACACTCATTTTATGAAAATATTTACTGATATGAACATGTTTGTAAATACATATTATATCTCAGGAAGAGCACAAAAGAAATTGGTAATTCTGCCAGCATCCAGGTAGAAAACTGGGCGGCTTGTCAACAAGGGAAGGAGGGAGTCTTTTATAAACCTAGCCTCTTTCATACAAAATGTGTACGCTACCTATACAAAAAAAGTATAGAAATAATAAAACCTGGTAGGACCTTTAGATTTCCGCAGAATATTAGGCAAATGTATCTTGGAAGAGTTGAGGGTTGAAAGTTAAAACCCAGTTTGAATTCTGGCCTAGACACTTCTTAACCATGTTACTTTTAACTCTTTCGGGCCTCGGCTTCTTTATGTGTGAAATGGGGGTAATTACAAATAAAGTATTTGCAGTGTCTGTCATGGAGTGAGGGATTAGTAAATGTTAACAATTATTTTTATTATGATCAGGGAATTTCCCTGCTCAGGGAAATTACATCATAGAGGACAACTTCTTCACCTGCCCTGGAATTTGCCGTCGCCTGGCCAGAGAGTAGGTGTTGATGCTAGAGGGATTCTTGGTCCATGTTTATGAGCTGTCTCTGTGTTTCATTCCCCACCCAGGTCTTGCCTCCCAACCCCCACTAATTTCTCAATCCATTCTTTACCTGGCTGCACTTGACAGCCCTGTAGGCTGGGTATTCTTTGGGCCCTACAGTATCTTCCACTGCCCTCAGATTGGGTCCACAGGCCCTACTCTGGCCCAGGTCCCCTGAGACCAGGCTTCCATCCTCTCTGGACACAGTTCTGGCACATGGAGTCTGTGCAGGCAAAGCAGAATGCACCAAGGTGATTCAGCCCAAGCCCAGCAGTGGCACTCAGTACCGCACAATGAATCCTCAGGGATGCCATAGGAGGCATTCCTGCCCAGCATTTAACCACTGCCCAACCTTTTCAGTCCTTCCCTTTTCAGTCCCACTTCTAGCATCATCTGCACACTCTCCCCACATTCTCCTTGGTTTCCTCCAACCTCACTTCCACACCTTCCTGAAAATCTCTACAATGCTCATGACTTTTATTCCCTGAACCATTCTTCCCCACTGAGGCCTCCTGGTCTCCAATCAGACCAATAGGGTCCTGTAGTGATGGCTTGGGCTTCAGAGTCACACAGACTTGAGGAAAAGCCGTGGCTCCACCACATCACAGCTGCGACTTCTTAATAACTTATTATATAGCAGAAACCACGATAAATTTTTTCATATTAAAGGTTTTGAGACAAGTACATGAGATCACACCTATAAAGCATCTAGCATGGTATCTGGTAGGTAAACATGTGCAATACTTGTTTGCTATCAATACTGCATGCATCATCTCAGTTAACAATGGAAACCGCACAATGAGGAAACTACTATTATTATCCACATTTTAGAGATGATGAAGCTGAGGTTTAGAAAGGCTAAACAATGTGCCCAGCGACACAGTTAAAGAATGTGACACTAAGATTTAAATCCACTCTATATATTTATCCTAATCACCATGTTGTCTGCCTCTGGGAATAAGTCCAACCAAGTATTCACCTCCTGGAATAGGCAGGAGGGTTTAACTATGAAAAGCGCCTACCCCATATTAAGTGCTCAATAAATGCCAGTCCTCTTCCTCCCCTGTGGGCACCTATCTGTACCTGGCACACAGAAAGCACTAAGTGTTTTCTGGATGGAGGGAGGGTTGGAAGGGCAGGCAAGGTACTAGATCTCCCTGGGACATAGACTCGCTGTCTATAAAATGAGGAGATTAATACACTTTCTATATAGCACTAGGGTGAGAATTCTGCAAAATGTCCAGAAAGCTGCTGTCATAGAGTAGATGCTCAGCAGACGTGATTCCCTCCCCCATCCCCACTCCACCTGGGATGAGCCCTCTTATCTCACTCAAGTTGTTTCCTCTTTTGGAAGGATGATGGATCATGATAATCTCTTTCAGTCTTGTCTAGAGAAAACAAACAGGTAGTTGAGATAAAAGTACTTTATAAATTGCAGACCTCTAATCGCTCGATGAAAATTCCCCTGCTGTAACCTCAGGAAGCATCAGCATACCTGGAAGATATTCACTCCAAAGTCAGGTTGTGGGCAAAAGGAAGGGAAACCAGAAGCAGTGAAGGTGCACTGAGGAAGCGCAGAGGCAGGAAGGGCGAGCAAGCCTGGCTGTGAATCTCGGACATCCGGGCAGCTTGCAGCTGATAACGGCAGAATCCATTCAACGTGAACATATTGCAGCTGGTAATGCCAGACATATTGAATATTGAACGTGAACATATTGCAGCTGGTAACGGCAGAATCCATTTAAAGTGAACATATTGCTGAGTGCCAGGGCAGCTTGGAGAGCTCCTGCATCCCCACCCAATGGAGCACACACTGCAGACCACACACTGGCTACAAGAGGTCATCTCCCAGCCTGACCCCTCCTTGTAGCTGACAGCAGCAACAAGCGGGAGATGTGAAGTGGGTAGGGCATAAATTCCATTCCCTCAACCCATTTGCGTTCTGAAAGGGCAGAAGTTCAAAAGCCTGAGGAAGCCTATCGAATGTCTGTCCTTGGTGAAAAGCAGATGCCTCCCAGAGCTCCTAAAGCATCCAAATCTACTCCTTGTGATAAAGAGATACAAGGGTGACTTCTTGTACAACTGAAGTCGTAAGACCAAAAGGAGGATGTGCAGAACCAACAATACAGCCTACAATCATACACTGAGCCCAAAGAAAGAAGGAAAATCAACCTTATGTATGTGGCCTTTCTGAGCCATCACAATAGGCTGGGAGGAAAGAATTATTGTCTGCTTTTATTGATGAGGAAACAGTTCCATTGAGGTCAAGTGACATGTCAAAATCAGAGCACCAGGAAATAATGGAGCTGGAATTTCCAAATTTGCTCAGCTGTAAACACCAGCATCGTTGCTTTGCACTGTGCTGAACGTTGCACATAAAGCCCTATCCAGGGCACCTTGGAGGATGATGAAATGAAATGACCTCAGAATAAAACATTTCCAGGTTGGCATTATCTTTGTGCAAGTATAAACAGGGAGAAGCAAAAGGAAGAGGCAAAGAGGCAAACTTCTGCATATTTCTCCTGGAAGTGCTGGGAGGATGTTTTGGATCATAAAACATTTATGCCTTTGCAATTACAGCATTTACGACAGCAAGAGATGAATATCTCTCCCTGTTTGTGAATAGAGATAGAGAGTGACTATAGTACCTGAGAGGAAAGGCTACATGGATCATTAGTTAAAATACACTTAGGGGATTTTTCTGGGGAAATGCCAGGAAATCCCAAAGACTATCTTGCTTCAGGCTCGTTCATCTATTGTACATTCAGCTAATGTTTATGAAGCTCCTAATATGTGCCAGGGTCTGTACTTGTTCTAAAGGTTCAGATCCCAAGCCCTCCATGCACTCTTTGACCTCGGACAGTTGCTTAACCTCTTTTCATGCCATTCTAAGCCACAAAAAGGTGATGCTGACCCCTCCTTTAAAAGTAACTGGAGTATTAGATGAGGCAGACACATAAATGCCCAATACAGGACCTGGTACCTGGGAAGCATTCAACTAAACTTCAATCTCCTCTTTCTGCTTTCTTCTACTCAATTTAAACAATTAAAGTAATTCCAAAAATACCTATAGTAACAGACCATGGTTAGTTGGAGTCAGGGATTACCAGTCAACATACAAAAAAAAAGCAAATGAGAGGAAAAGTTCCCTGACCTACAAGAACTAAGGAGGGTAGACGAAGGGAAGTACCAGCTGTTTTTTGCTGGGCCTAACATATGCTGGTGGGAGCAAGCATCCCATCTCCCTCTGAGATGCATTCCCATGGCCATACACATTTGCTTTTTCTGACTCTGGCTCCTGGCTAAGCCTTGCCACTTACAACAAATCTTTCTAGAGCCACAGCTATGCTCCACACAGAGCATGATGAAGACCTTTAGAGGCCCTAGTACTAAACGACAAACATTTTTAATAGGAACAAAAAGTTGTCTTTCCTAGATTTTTGGATTGTAAAACTCTGGCTGAAGTCACTGCATCCTCAGCCCCTCTCTGACTCTCTTTGTCTGCCTCTGTCTTCCTGATGCCTGACAATCTGTGCATTTTGCCAGTTGGATAATCTGGCAAAAGTGCCAGGCACTGTCTGAGGCACTAGGAATACAGGTCCCCACATGTAGGCAGATTGAATTTTCACAGTGAGAAAAGTCATAAGCACACAAATAAATAATAAAATTGGATCCTGGATCTCAGCCAGTGGTTTGAGAATATATGTATAGAGGAATAATCTTCACTATCAGACACTATGTCAATTCAATTGGAGGCTAATGTTGCCATGACCAGCACCTCTCAGGAGCCAACATCTCTTTGGTGCCCCCAGAAAAATGACAAGTGATGGAGATGAGTCAGGGCTGGAACACAGAAGACATTGCATTGGCCTGGTGTTCCCAGGAACCAGCCTGAGAGCAGGCATTGGGACAATTGTAGTGCATAAACCTTTTCCCAAATAAGCTATTATTCCATCCTGTCAAATTTCTTCCTCATTCATTACTGCTTCCTTTCACAATAATTTTCCTCCTGTGATAGACAGAGTTGTTACTAAGAGAAGCAGCAACGGAAGGTTTAGATGTTGTTCTTGGAGAAAGAGTTTCAAATGATGTCCTTCTTGTGGACTCTTGGAATGTTGTAGTCTTCAACATCTGCCAACAGGCTCAGTCACCACCTCCAGATGTTTAGTGACACACTGGACCATGTTTGTCTATGCATATATGAAAATAAAATGTGTGCCCTAGTTATAGAAATCCAGCAGAGCAAACAGGGAAATGTGTCCACAGCTCAGATACATGCTAATGACAATGGGATTCTGAGTCAAGAAGGAATGTTGTAAACTCTTAGCTGAGTGTCATCTTAGCCAAAGACAAGCAGGATATTCAAAATTTCTCAGCAGAGAATTAAATAAATCAAAAGAAGGCCAACCAGGGCAGGTACCTTTCCTACACCAGCGGATGCAATCAAGATCTCTCTGATTCTCTTTGAGAACTCCACCTTCAGTTTTCTGCCTTGTCAAAGGATCAATTCCTTCAGCTCTGTCAATATCAAGGAAGACAATAGGCTACAGAATAAGTTCATTTCTGGGCTGCTTCTCCACTCCCTCAAGACCATCCAAGTTATTGATTCTGGATAAGTGATCACAGCAATTGGGCTTAGGTTTTCAAAGACTGCCGTACTCATGACCCTGTGCTAAATGCACATAATGTATTCAATTCCCAGCAGAAAGTCTTGATGTTTTCCAACTATCCCCGTGTCCTGTTGAGCCTCCTTACATGTCGTATCCATACATATGACACCACATCACAGATGCAGGGTATTGAGGCATTTGCTATTGTGCAAGCTGTTGGCCTTGTCTGGAATGGTCATTACCTCTTTTATCATCTGGCTAATACCTGCAAGACCTGCAAGACTCTGTTCAGGGGCAATTTCTTCTGATTCTCCCATTTCTGGGCCAGGTCTTTGTGTCCCAGAGTCTTTATTGAATGAATACTCATTCAATAAAGTAACTACACTTACTCTGTTTCTTCAGATACCTTGAATCAATTCACAGTGGTTGCCTCTCATGGCTTGGAACACAGAGAGCTTAGAGAGAAGTAAATAATGGATAGCAATACTGGGATGATAAGTTAGGACTTTGAATGCCAAGACAAAATGAGATTGGACTGGGTCTGAAGGGCCATGAGGAGTCATTGAAGGTTTATGAGCAGCATAGTATCTAGACAAAGTGATGCTTTAGAAAAAGCCCTCTGAAGGCCGGCCAGGAAATAGATCAAGGAAAAGGAGAAAAGAGAAGTACAAAGACCCTGCCAGGGGCTGATGAAAGAATCCAGAAGAGCAGCAAGCCAAGGCCTGGAATTGAAACCCCATGAGAAACACAGCAAAATAGAAGTGACAGCCCTTGGTTTTGTGGAAGAAGAAAAAAAGAAAATTTCAGGACTGGTAATTGAGAGAAAGCAGTAATTGTGGCTTTAACAGAATTGAGAAGTGGACGGAAAGGGGCTGGAGAGACCATAAAGTCAGTTAGTCATTCAAAGACAAGATTTCTGCCCTCAAGGGGCTTCTAGTAGAGGTTAGGTAGCATGACCTGGGAGTGAAAAAAGGCTGCATGTCCCAGCTCTAACAAGATTACTGATATCGCAGACCTGCTCATAGACCTAGGCTCAGCAATGACACAATTAAATCCACATGATTACACAGGCAGATAGCAAGACATCCAAACATATGATGCCACACCACAAACACGTGCACAGATGCTAAAACACGTCAATATAGTCTCCCCACTGATGGAGCTGTATTCTCTCACACTCACACAGACACACAGTTCCTCATTCATGAGACAGTCCTCCCTCAGCATCCACGGGGATTGATTTCAGGACCCCAATGGATATCAAAATGTACAGATGCTCAAGTCCTTGATATAAAATGCATAGTATTTGCACATAACCTAGTCACATCCTCCTATGTACTTTAAATCATCTGTAGACTAATTATGATACCTAATACAGTGTAAATGCTATATAAATGGTTGCTATGCTATATTGTTTGTTATTTGCATTATTTTTCATGGCTGTAATTTTTTTCAAATATTTTTGATCCACAGTTGGTTGAATCTGCAGATATGGAAATCATAGAACCTGATTATACACTCACGATACACACATTTTGAGACGTAAAATAGATCAAGTGTTCATATAATAAGAGGATCACTCTATTAGTGGAGATTGTGTAGCAACAAAAACCAAATCAGAAGATTGGGTTGAGTCGAAATCATATTAGAGAAGGCTTTTTTTAATATCATAAATTTTGCTTTATTTTTATTTTTATTGATACATAATATTTTATATATGTGTGGGGTACATGTGATTTTTTTTACATATGTAAAATGTGTAATGACCAAGTCAGGGTATTGAGGGGTATCCATCACTTTGAGTATTTATCATTTCTATGTGTTGGGAACATTTCAAGTTTTCTCTTCTAGCTACTTTGAAATGTACAGTGTAATATATAGTTGCTAACTATTGTCACCATACTCTGCTATCAAACATTAGAACTTAAACTTTCTATCAAACTGTACATTCGTACCCATTGTCTAACCTCACTTCATCCCCGTCTTCTCCCACTCACCCACCCTTCCCAGCCCCTATTGTCTGTCATTCGACTCTTTACCCCCATGAGACCAACTCTTTTAGCTCCCACATATCAATGAGAACATGCAAAGTGTGTCTTTCTATGTCTGGTTTATTTCACTTAACATAATGACCTCCAGTTCTATCCATGTTGCTGCAAATAAGATGATTTCATTTTTTATGCCAAATGGTATTCCATTGTTTATATGTACCACATTTTCTTTATCCTTCCATCTATATCTTGATAGAGATGTGTATCAGATTGATTCCATATCTCTACTATTGTGAATAGTCCTGCAATAAGCATGTAAGTGCAAGTATCCCTTTGATATATTCATTCCTTTTCTTTTGAATACATACCCAGTAGTGAGATTGCTAGATTGTATGGTAGTTCTATTTTTAGTTTTTTTGAGAAATTCCATACTATTTTCCATAGTGGCTATACTAATTTATATTCCCATCAACCATGTATAATAGTCCAATGCATGATATTATTTCTAAGCTAAGAGCATACTTTTGCTATTAAGCTTTATGCTCAGGTATGTGAGTGGTGGTTCCTTCATTATCCATGCATTCTTTGCACCGACTCATAGATTTTCTGATTTGCTCTTCACCTCAATCCTATGAGTAATTTAAGGCTAAGTGTGTTATTATTCCCACCTTAGAAATAAAGACACCAAAGCTCAGAGAGGAAAAGTCTTGCTCAAGGTCATATTGTTAATAAATGATAGAACAAAGATTTAAATTCAGATCTGTCTGTCTCCAAGGTATTTACTCTTCCACCATCATGTGGTATCTGAAATAGCTCACAAACTAGGGTAGCAGTCATTTAAAAAGTCTTTATGTATTGCATAGAAACAAGGAAGAATTGTTGAGGCTGATGAAAAGAATATAGTCATTATTTCCTTTTCTGTATCATTTTTAAGAAGAGTCCCAGTTTTTAAATTATGGTAGAGAAAAGAAAACAAAGCAAGTGCCATTATTTGTTCAAATAACAAAAGCATAGACAAGGTGCTGAGTTCCCCTAGAATAGAACAGGAAAAGCTCTCAAAAAAAGAACCTTAAAGTTGAGCTTCAAGACAAGCCTAAAAGAGAGGAAGGTCATTAGAAGTGTCAGGGGAGGAAAGTGGACAGCAGAGAGGCAAGATTCCCATCAACAAAAATATTTTCATTCTCATTTCCCTCATCACAGAGTACCCAGGCTGGGCAGCAGAAGCTTTGTAATCATACCTGTGCTATGGGCAGCTGTGTGAGTGTTGGGATCAAAAGGACCACATTTGGTCTAAACTATGCTTTCTTTCCCAATAGGATCTAAAAGGACAGGAGTTTGCACCTTCACATCAGCAAGTTTGTAAGTATGCTCATCTTCAATGCCTTTCCTTGTGGGGAACAAGAACATTTCTAGTGGTTCTATATGTAGGAAGTTCAGAGATGAGTCTTTAAGTATAAGTTGCTAAGCTGAGGGATGCAAATCCAGAGGAGAAGTGAGGCTCCGCTGCAGGCACGAAGAAGGCAAAATGGCACCATGGCCAAGTGCGTGGACTGTGGAGCTGATGGCCTGAACTCAAACCCCAACTCTGGAAGCTACTAGCAGTGTGACTTTGGGAAAATAATTTCACCTGTCTCTGCCTGCATTTACTCACCTGTAAAAATGGTTATGCTAGATCCTACTCAACAGGGTTAATGTGAATTAAATCAGATAATTCCTATAAAGGGGTTAGAACAATGTCTAGCACATCAAAAGTATGCAACCGATTTTTGCTTTTTATCATCAGCAATACCATATTTATAACTGCAATTAGACCATGCCTAATCCAACATAATAGTTTCTGATAATCAAAGGGAAATTCTAAGGTCTTCTCCAGAACTAATAGGCAAACAGAGGCCCAGAAAGGGAAAAGGATCCACCAAGGTCATATAGCTAAAGAATAGTTCCCATCCACTCCTCGTCCCATTTCTTTTGGGTCATCTATTCAGTGAATATAGTTAAAGGGACCATGGAAGAAGGCAAAAAGCCAGTTCACTCCCATGAAGGAAGTTTGAGGGAAGGAGCAGTGGGTTGTGCTTTATTGAGCATTGGCCATGTGCAAAGTTCATGCTAAGCACCTCCATCTATACTGTGCCCATCTTAGATGAGATGAGAAAACAGCATCTCAGGCAGGCTAGATAAACTTGCCCAAACCCATGGGGCCAAGATTCATTTGTGTTCAAGACTCTTTCTTCTGAGTCTTCCTGTTCTTGTTGGTGCTTGCTGCAGGTGCCACATTCCAATCCAAAATCCTGCAAGGAGTGGCACTGGACCAAGCTGGAAGAGATCAAGGTTTCTCTCCTATCATAGGCACCGTGCAACTCATAAAGGGCCATCTTCATTTCAGTCACCCTTTGTCTCATATGAAGCACATTTCTCCTTTTCTTACAGATGCACCTCTTAGAGCAGATGGAGATAAGCCAAGGGCACACCTGACAGGTAAGCCTCCCTGCTGTGTTTTACGGGAGACCATGGGCCAGAATCCTGAGATTTCTTTCAGCAGTTTAGCAAAATTCATTCTAGGGGCTTAAACTGAAAACTACATTCCTTGGTAAGAGACTCCTCCCCTCAATATTCCTGTGTGTGTGTGTGTGTGTGTGTATACATATGTGTGTGTGTACACACACACACACGTTTTCTTTATCCACTCATCTGTTGATGAACACTTAGGTTGATTCCATATTTTTACTATTGTGAATAGTGCTGCAATAAGCATGTGAGTGCAGGTGTCTCAGTGGAGGGTTTTTTGGATGTCTTCTTCCCTGTGGGTGGTCCAAAGGCCCATATCTCTTGGACATTTTCTTTCAGATTCTATCAGCCCTCTTTCCTTCTCTCCTGTCTCTCTCTCTCATTTATACACTGAGCCATTCAGAAATGGCTTCTCTCCAACTAAGACCTGCAAGTAATTCTGGATCTGGTCACAGACAAAAAGTCCCCAGAGTTGCCAATTTATCTAGTTCATCTGTGCCCTATTCAAGATGATGTAACTAAACATTTACCTTCAGGGAGGTGTTTCCAAAGAATTTTCATCGGTGTATGGAAATCAAGAGAAATTCCATACTATCACCAGTTGGCCAACTTTCCAAGTCTAGTGTAGAAATCCCATGCACCTCATACCTAGAGTTCCTATACCTCTGAGACTCCAGAGGAAAGAGCAAGACAGTACAGAAGGATATGTTAGAATCCATTGAAAACCTAGAAGGTTAAAAAGGAAGCATACCCTCCTGACCTATAAGAAAATTTGCAATCTGCAGGGGGATATCCTTGTGGCCCAAGACATTGGTGTTATCATTTGACTAAGAGGAAATTATTTGTGGTGAGCTCTGAGTGAGGATTAGGACCAGGGAGATGCCAAGTTTCTATCACTTACCTTATGCCTGTAAGACAAGTGTTTTGTTCCAATTGATGAATGGGGATAAAACAGTTCAGTCAATTACTCACAGGGCAAAGAATGGGAATTTGAAAGGTCTGGTGCCTGGCCTTGTCATAGGTAAACAAGAGAGGCATTCGTTAGTTTTATTGGAGTCATTTGGGAAAGGATAATTCTTGCAGCAAGCCATTTTCCTAAACACAGAAGAATAGGGGGATTCCTTAACTTTCACTGTTCTCCAGGATCATAGGTCTCGGGTAAAATTAAAAATTTTCAGGTCAGACCACTGAGTCTCAGAAAGACAAAGTAATTTGCCCCAGGTCACTAGTCCAAGATACTATTCTCTTTGAACAAATGTGTTTGTCCAGTCACATATTCTTCATTCGTTCCTCCCCAAAGCAGTTTTTAGCTGTTAGGTATATTCGATCACTTTAGTCTTTTTTGAAAATGGTGAGACCCTTTTTTAGCAAAGACTACAGTTTCCAAATGAGCAAATTAATCCTCTCTCTTGTCTTTGCAGTTGTGAGACAAACTCCCACACAGCACTTAAAAAATCAGTTCCCAGCTCTGCACTGGGAACATGAACTAGGCCTGGCCTTCACCAAGAACCGAATGAACTATACCAACAAATTCCTGCTGATCCCAGAGTCGGGAGACTACTTCGTTTACTCCCAGGTCACATTCCGTGGGATGACCTCTGAGTGCAGTGAAATCAGACAAGCAGGCCGACCAAACAAGCCAGACTCCATCACTGTGGTCATCACCAAGGTAACAGACAGCTACCCTGAGCCAACCCAGCTCCTCATGGGGACCAAGTCTGTGTGTGAAGTAGGCAGTAACTGGTTCCAGCCCATCTACCTCGGAGCCATGTTCTCCTTGCAAGAAGGGGACAAGCTCATGGTGAACGTCAGTGACATCTCTTTGGTGGATTACACAAAAGAAGATAAAACCTTCTTTGGAGCCTTCTTACTATAGGAGGAGAGCAAATATCATTATGTGAAGTCCTCTGCCACCGAGTTCCTAATTTTCTTCGTTCAAATGTAATTACAACCAGGGGTTTTCTTGGGGCCGGGAGTAGGGGGCATTCCGCAGGGACAATGGTTTAGCTATGAAATTTGGGGCCCAAAATTTCACACTTCATGTGCCTTACTGATGAAAGTACTAACTGGAAAAAGGCTGAAGAGAGCAAATATATTATTATGGTGGGTTGGAGGATTGGTGAGTTTCTAAATATTAAGACACTGATCACTAAACGAATGGATGATCTACTCAGGTCAGGATTGAAAGAGAAATATTTCAACACCTTCCTGCTACACAATGGTCACCAGTGGTCCAGTTATTGTTCAATTTGATCATAAATTTGCTTCAATTCAGGAGCTTTGAAGGAAGTCCAAGGAAAGCTCTAGAAAACAGTATAAACCTTCAGAGGCAAAATCCTTCACCAATTTTTCCGCATACTTTCATGCCTTGCCTAAAAAAATTAACAGAGAGTTGGTATGTCTCATGAATGCTCTCACAGAAGGAGTTGCTTTTCATGTCATCTACAGCATATGAGAAAAGCTACCTTTCTTTTGATTATATACACAGATATCAAAATAAGCAAGGATGAGTTTTACGTGTATATCAAAAATACAACAGTTGCTTGTATTCAGCCGAGTTTTCTTGACCACCTATTATGTTCTGGGTGCTACCTTAACCCAGAAGACACTATGAAAAACAAGACAGACTTCACTCAAAACTTACATGAACACCACTAGATGCTTCCTGATCAAATATCAGTCAGCATACTCTAAAGAATAACTCCAAGTTTTGGCCAGGCATGGTGGCTCACGCCTGTAATCCCAACACTTTGGGAGGCCGAGGCGGGTGGGTCATCTAAGGCTAGGAGTTTGAGACCAGCCTGACCAACATGGAGAAACCCTGTCTCTACTAAAAATACAAAATTAGCCGGGCGTGGTAGCACATGCCTGTAATTCCAGCTACTCAGAAGGCAGAGACAGGAGAATTGTTTGAACTGGGGAGGCAGAGGTTATGGTGAGCCCAGATCGCACCATTGCACTCCAACCTGGGTAACAAGAGCTAAACTCTTTCTAAAAAATAAAAAATAAAATAATAACTCCAAGTCTTTAGAAAATATCATCTGAAACTGTTACATCAGATTTGTGGCACTCTCCTGACTGTGGAAGATAGCCAACTGACTGTGGATAGCCAGCTGATTAGTTCCCTGAAGAAACCTGAAGGCAGACACCTAGTTAACTAGATCAACTATATACTGCCAACTCATTGGATGCTGGGAGACAATGGACTTATTCCCTGGGGGAGAAGAAAAAAGAAGTCAATCACAAAATCTGAAGAAGTTAACCTAGATCTTTGAGGTTTGATTTGCAACTTTATATACAGAGTATTATGTGGGTATTTTCCCTTTAAAATATTCAAAGGGATTTACATATGGGATTAGCCAATGAGCCTAGCCAAGACCTTCCCTGGAGGAGAGGCTGGACATTGCGGAGGTCCCTTCTGTGTTTCAGTGGGTTCATATCCTCTAGTCTGTATGAGTTTCCTATGCTAATACGTCAAGGGCAGGAGAGGCAGCTCTGTTCTCTTAGCCTTTGTTGACTTGCCTGTAAAGCAGGAATCTGCCCATTTGTTTCCAAGGAGCAAATGAGCTCATGAGAATGAAACATGTTAACTTCATGCATTCTGTGCCATCTGAGCATTTTGGCATGATATGACCCTATTATAAATACTTCCTATTCTGGGAGACCTCACAGATGAGTCTGAGAGCAAATCTGGCACCAAAATCACTCTCATGCTGGTTTCCAGTAGACTGTAGAGGCAGAGATGCATTTGAGAGGCTCCTGAGCAGAGTGTCCAGTGTAGTAGGAGTACTTGATCAGTATTTCTTGAGTTATAATTAAATAAAAATTAATTTCTGATTTCTCAGTTTAGAGGTTAAGGCTCTAAATATATTTTCTACCCTCTGCTAGGCTAACTTAAACCAGGCTTTTTTCTTGCCTTCAGTTTCTCAAAACAGTCAGCACAGACTCAGTGGGAGCACAGAGGAGTGTGGTCACCTCCACCTGGTTCACCAGAGTCTTCATAGAGGAAGTGAAGCCTGGAAGAAACTGGGGGGGCCCCAGATGACCACAGGGAAAGGGCATCTCAGATGGGGGAATTACCCTTGACTTAAAGCAGAAAAGAAAGATTTCTCAGTAACTCCAAAACTTGCTTGACGAGAGAATATTCCCTCAACCAATTCCTAGGACAATATTTATTGGTAGATCAAGAATGTTTCCTCAATAACTCTAGTCTAGCTCCATGATCAGAACTAACACCCATTAAAAGCATAAAATGTTCTTTCTGAACCAGTCTTCATGGTGCATGAGAGCACCAAGCAGCTTGGGTATGCAGGAGGAGATTTGCACAGAAGAGTGGCCTGCTCAAACCTGCCCACTATTCTGTAGGTGATCTGGTGAATCTGGAAATTTATCCCAAGACAGGAATTTCCTGATATTCGAAGACAATTGAGGCTTTGGGAAATTTTTTGCTGTGTATTTATTTGGCTCCTGTCATAAGCTTGTTTTTTAAAGAATGTATCATAGCTCAAGTTTTTACTGCTGATTTTGTTAAATTCTGTACAGTACAGTATATTTTTTACAGAAAGGCACAGTCAGACGTTCCTAATATGGCTCATGTCAGAACCTCTGTTCCCAAGGCATTACCTCCATAGCAAAAATTAGTGCACTGTTTTCAAAAGTGAGGTGGGAAAATGCTTTTAAGATCATGTGATGTTTCCCTAAAAGGGGTTAATGGGGTATATTCAGGGTTTGGGAGGGAGGAAGAAGCATGCTTTAGAAAATAATAAATTTAGGGAGAAAATGCTTTGCTGGTTAAATGTCGCTCAAAAGGCTGAATTCAAATCAATTCCACAAACATTTACTGAGTACCTACTGGCCCTGGGGACACAGAGATAAATTATTTAGTCTCAGACGCGCTCATTCTAACTTCCCAGCACCTCTACTGTCTGCAGATTCTTTAATTTATATTGGCTGTATCTGCTAATTAATTTGCTAACTTTAGGCATGTGGATCTATTCTCATTATGAAAATGGATACCATTTGATGAAGGCTGATGACTAACAAAATGATTTGTGTTTAAGTGGTTTTTAAAAAATAGCTACTCAAGGATAGTTTTCCATAAATCAAGAAGGTAAAAAACAAAGTTACCATTTTTTCTTGTAGAATCCATTATTTAAGTCACAGGCAGAGAGAGGTTATTATTTGCTATACTCAAGTTTGATCATCAACAATCTTAAAAATATTAGAACTTCATAGATGACCCAGAAATGCTTTGAAAATCTGTGTTTCTCAGCAATTACAGAGACCATGAACAAAATGCACAGAATCACTAACAGTTTGATGCTAGCATGGTTTCAGTCTATTTGGGAGAACAGAATTGCTTATGCTACTAAAATTTCTAATTTTTTTTTTACTAAGCTACAGTAAGAAAAGGGAAAAGTGTACCTTTTCACTCCCTGAAATATGTCAGGTTGAATCAATAACAGAGCACACCAGAACTCTTGGCTCCATTTCAATCTAAACTATTCAGTTCTCATCACCCCAGAGGAAATTCCGCCTCTGTGCTAGTCAATAATCCCCCTGGATTATAAAAGTTTAACTAACTCACTGTACACAAGGCATGGCCATTGCCAACATCCTCTTGCAATGTATTTTCCCAAGCCCTTACCCAACTCTGTTTCCATGATTGTGACATTGGGGATTAATTCTGCAGGACAGAACTGTTTATATTCTGTACCTTAAAAACACATGCAAAAGTCTCTTGCCTCAAGATTTCTGGCTTTCCTATGGCCCAGAGTCCTAGAAGTGTTTTAATATTTGTAGCAGAATTTTCAAGTGTACATCATTATCCTGCATATTAACATTTTTGCATCATATTGGCAGCTGGACCTACAGAGAATTTAGTAGACTGTTAACCTAATAACCCTTGAATTCTTTTGCACCAGTGGTGAGAGAATGTGGATCAGAGCCACCACATCCATGCCCTGTCACTCTCTAATAACCACATTTACAACTTTCCCAGCTCTGAAACACACTTGCCTCCACCCCTTCCATCACCCCATTTTAAGATGAAAATACCATACCAGCCTGGATGGAAGAAGTTACTTGCCCAGGACCACATGATGAATTAAGAGCTGATCTAGAACTAGGATGCTGTCTTCCTGAACCATAATCCTGGACTCTTCTAACCGCTCTACTCTTAGCAAATAGAGTTCATTTTAATGATTGGAAGGAAGATGGGAGAAGTATTTTCAAATACCTGTAGGACAACATGGAAGTGGGAGGAGACTTCTTCTGTATCTCCCCAGAGAAGAGAGCTGGGGCTACAGAGTTGCAGTTACAAGGTTGCCCTCTCTGGCTTGATCCCCAAAGGAACTTTCTACTCCAAAATAGAATTTTTCTAGGAAGCTATTTCTCAGTCCCTGGAGATACTCAAACAAAGGGCTTGTCACAAGGATTTTTGTAGAAGCTATTCTTCACAGAGGTTAGGGGAGAGATTAAGCCAAAGGATCTCTGAGGTCTTTTTCAAATCTATGATTATGTGGCCTTTTTTTCATTGACTTCCATGTGTTCTAGTTGATCATTACAAACCTGGCAGGCCTTCTCAAGAGTTCAGTAATCCGCTATCGTTTCCCACTTGTCCAGAGAGTGTCTGACACAAAATACCCCTAAGATCTTGGCCAATAGAGAAATGTCATGGAATTTTAGAGATGACGGTATCTGCAGAGTTTATTCCAAGTTACATCATTTCAAGGATGAAGAAACCCAGGCTCAGAGGGAGCCATCACCTCCATGCCCTGTCACCCTTGGTGGCCAGTGCCAGACAGTAGCTAGTTGGAGTGCTAAAAGTAGAATTTAGATCTCCTAACAATAAGCCCAGCAGTCTTTCAACTTCATTCATAAATCATTTTTATTTTGAGCATCTGTCACATGGCAGCACTTACCCGGATACTAGGGAGGTGAGAGGGAACGTGACAGGCAAGTCCTACTCTCACAGTGTATACATTCAGGAGGAACAAGACACACAGTGTCAATAAATAAAGTAGCTGAACTTCATCAAATGATTTTATTCTTAAAGTCATTAAAGCATGTAATGTTCCCCTTTTTTTGTTTCAGGGGTGTAAAGTGTAGGTGTTTATGTGGTTTTAGTGACAAACCCCATGTGCTTTCATTGATTTTATGTTTTATGTTAAAACATCAACCCCAAGGTAAAATGCATATTGTATGTTGTTGGATACATACTTAACTGGTATGCATCCCATGTCTTTGGGCACTAGTGTGTATGAATTCTAATCTCTGTAAATGAAATGTTGTATGTGTTAATATATTTAATAGATGTAACTTAATAAACTGGCATTGAAGACTGAAGAATTTTCACACTAATTGTCAATTCTTTTGTTAATGTGTTCCTTTGTTTTTCTTTCTAGATTAAGTCTAACGGTAACCTCTTGGGATTTTAAAAAAAAAAAAAAAAGCATCTAATTCTCCATGTACTTGGCTGCAAAATGGCAACTGACTTCCATGGTTATAATAAAACTTAAAACAAACTTAATTTTAAGGTTATAATAAACCTTAAACTGAACATCACAGATGGTATCATTCTGGTCAGATGAGGGAAAGGAAGGGAAGGAGAGAATCTACAGGGTTCCTTTTATGAATTATAAGACTTCGTAGTTGAGTAGCTTAATCTCACATTGAACAACCCTGTAAAAGAAAGAGAGACCAGAAAGACCCATGCCAGTATATGGAGGAGTTCGAATTTGGATCAAGGTCACTCCCTGACACTACACCTTCTGCCTCGCATCAAAACAGCAATCCACAGGAGTCAAAAAGGTTCAACACATCCATCACTTTCTATTTTCCAGCACAGTAACTAGGGTTGCTGTTGGTGCTCAGTCAATGATACTAGATTGAACCATATTAAATTGCCATTTCCGAAGGTCAAAAGGGGTCACATGCCAGAAATTTCATTTGTTTCCATGTGATAGTTGTATGTAGAATCAAACTTTAAGGGAGAGGGGGTAAGGCTTTCCTCTAAAATATCAGACTCAAAAATTTCCCTCCCGGTGGGGAACCAGAATGTATGTATTGATGGCCTTCTGAAATTCAGTTCTCACTCTACTCCTGGGGGTGATAAGAACAAAATATTTTTACACTTGGGGAGAGAAGTGAATTATTTTCCCTGAATTTATTAAAAACCAAGTATCTGCAAAAGTCATAGTACCAGTTCTCTAAAGGAAAAATATTGATAGTCATTTAATCTAGGTCACCAAAGACAACCTTTTCAACTAATTCTCAAATGGACCCTCTATGCCTAAGAACTTCGGAACAAAGAGACAAAACTATCCAATGGTTTCTCCTGATGTTTGTCCAGTTGTCCACAGGGGATATCTAGTGTCCAACCAAACCCCAGTTAACATTCAGTCAGGACACACATGGGTGGCATCTGTTCCAATTTGTTAGATGTGATTCTGATTAATGGATGCTCATACCACACTGGTTGTTACTCTGACTACTATTCCTGTTTACATTGCTTCCACTCCCCCCTCCACAACATGCGCACATCATCATTATCTTCATCATCAGCCATACTAAAAATGCCGAAGATGGGATTGAAAAAGATGCAATGGATCAGAAGTCCGTTGCCCTGGGCTCCAGACCCGGGTCTGCCAAACTGGCAAATTCTAAGGCCTTGAACAACCATTTCAACAGGTTTCAGTATCCTTCTCTGAGAATCCAGAGGAGGGGTGGATGAAGTGAGCTAAACTCCCTTCCATTTGCAGGTCTCAATAATTCTGTGCTTGTATTGTTTGAGTTTCAAATAAGCTCCCTTTTTTCAGGTATGTGGTAGAAGACAAGAGGGTTTCTCCAAGAAAAAGCAAAATCCCCCCATGTACCTTAGACTGCAAAGCTCTCCAGTCAATATATGGGGACTTTTTACCTCTTCAGTGCAGGAAATAGAAAGGTAACTGGAACTGAGCTGTGAACTCCCAGGTCTGCCAATGTTGTCCCATTTTGACAGCACTTCATTCCTCCTCTCCCCACCTAGTCTCTCTGACCTTTGGTGGGGCTTGGTGGCGCACTTTCCATTCTGTATAGCCAAGGATGCCATCCTCACAGGCTCATTTTGGACCTTAATACCAGTCCTCAAACCAGCTAGTGTTTCCTGTGTTCTTAGGCCATGTTAGGCATTGAGCTCAACTCGTCACATAACTCATCTTATTTCACAATGCGATAAGATAAGCATGATCCTCTTGTTTTATAGATGAGGGAAATGAGGTCTGAGGGATTAAGTCCACTTTCACAGGATGACTCAGTTAAAACAAGTTTCCAACTCAGTCAGGATAAAAGTGCCCCACTTGCTGAATTCATTGCCAACAGAGAATAATAGCAGCAAACATTTGGGAGCATTTACAGTGCTGGACACTTCATCTGTATCGTCTCATTTAATCCTCAATCAAGGGCAGAGTGTGGTGGCACATGCCTGTAATTCCAGCACTTTGGGAGGCCAAGGCGGGAGGATTACTTGAGGTCAGGTGCTCAAGACCCGCCTGGCCAACATGGCAAAACCCCATCTCTACTAAAAATACAAAAATTCGCTGGGCATGGTAGCAGTGCCTGTAATCCCAGCTATTTGGGAAGCTGAGGCAAGAGAATTGCTTGAATCCAGAGGCAGAAGTTGTAGTGAGCCAAGATCGCACCACTGCACTGTAGCTGAGCTACAGAGTAACACTCTGTCTAAAAAAAAAAAAACGCAATCCTTAATCAAAGGTGGATTTCTGGCTCCGAGTCAATAAGCACATCTACTCCTACCAAAAGTGGCATTCCCAGGAATGAGCCATCAAATCTGCAAAGGATGACTGGGTCTTCTATTCAAAATAGTAACCATTGATTGGCTACTATTGATTGACCCCAAAGGGATCCAAGGATATCCTCTTTCTAGAACGCAGGTCCTGCTTGATCCCCCATCCCTGGTTCCTGTAATAGAAATATTGGTACCACCACTATCCTGTCAGCCTATCCTTGCCCGAGCTGGGGAGCCCCAGCTCTGGCCACAAGCAGACCAGCTCCAGCTACCAACCTCAGGATCATGGGGTTCCCTTCTCCACTGGCCTCAGGATCCTCTGCAATGTTACTCTCCACCAAGCTTGGCCTCTGGTGCCCATTTTGCCTTTGTCTCTATTCTCCATTCTGCTTTTGTCAACCACAGAAAGATTTGAGCACCTACCCCAGGCCAAGCACTGTGCTAAGCACTTAGCAAATACAATTTCCTCTCCTCGTCACAGAACCCTGGAGAGCAAGTACTATTATCATCATGGTGATTTTGCAGATGAGAAATCTGAGGCTCAGTGAAGCACACTGACTTTCCCAAAGCCTCACAGCCAGAATGATAAATGTGGATTTGAACCCATCGGTCAGTGTTACTCCCAACTGTCTTGGTCTGCTTCTCAGGTTTGCCCACATCTCTGCCTCTTAACCATTGTGTGGTCTTGAGTAAGTCATTTAACTTCTTTGGGCCTCGGCAAGGAATGCCACTTTCACTCTCAGCCCAAAATTTCTAGGATTCCAGCTAAATAGCGACCAGCTGAGCATTCCCAGGTAAGTCAGGTCTCAATTTTTAAGTGGCATCTTACCCAGAGCCTCTCCTCTTCAGCCTGTGCATCTACCCCAGGGAACCATGAAGCACCATCACCAAAGCTTTTCCCAGTAAGTTCTGCTGTGGCTGCTCCTGAGGAAAGATACTTAATGGGTTCCATGGTTATCTCATTACCTTTCAGCCCAACAGTCCTCAATTTTGACTGCACATTGATGGGAACAGGGATGAGGATAGAATAAAAAGCCCAGTATCTAGGTCATGCCCCAGGCTAATTAAAGCAGAATCCTTAATGATTGAAGACACACAATAGTTTTTTTAGAGATAGGGTCTCACTCCTCTCTCTGTTACCCAGCTGGAGTATAGTGGTGCAATCATTGCAACCTCCAACTACTAGGCTCAAGCAATCCTCCCACCTCAGCCTCCTGAGTAGCTGGGACTACCCGACATGCACCACCATGCCTGGATAATTTTTGAATTCGTTGTGAAGACAAGGTCTCTCTATGTTGCTCATGCTGGTCTCAAACTCCTGGCCTCCAGCAGTCCTCCCACCTCAGCCTCCCAAAGTGCTGAGATCACAAGCATGAGCCACCATGCATGGCAGACAATGATATATTTTCTTTAACCTCTCAGGTAATTCCAGTGCGCAGCCAGAATTGAGAATCACAGTTTTCAAAGCACTGGCACATGAGAGAAAGATCAGGGCCCTGAAGCTAGATAGATGTGCATTATGTTTTCAGTTCTGCCACTTTTTAGCTATGAGATTTCAGAGAGCTGAGTTAATCTACCTGAGACTCAATTTCTTCATCTGCAAAATGGGAATGAAAGTAGTACATGTTGTGAGTCACATACCTGGCCAGTGACCATGTCAAGATGAGAACTCTAGTACCAATACAATATCAATATTTTTTGATATCTCATAAAAGTTCTCAGTGGACTGGATTCCTTTGTTGTTGATTTTTCCCCAATACACAGTTATGCCCATTGAGTTTGACACTCTAGTTATGTTAATTACATAAACCACAATTCATCCATTGAATGAGAGCAGAATAAAGCTATTCCTACGTGCCAAGGTTTAAGAATGCTTTAGACAATGCAATGTATTGTGTTTTGTAAATAAAGACATTAAAACGTTTATATACTGTGAACTGAAAGCTCATGGGTACCTGCCAATACCAGAAGGAAAGCGTCTCAAAAAATATGAAATGCTTTAAAAAAAGAAAGTAGTATATTCCTCACCACACCCTTGTGAGGATAAAATGAGATGAAACCCACAAAGGTACCTGGCTCCTCATCAGTGCTCAATATAAAGCAGTTGTTCTATTAGAAAATTACCTGAAAATTCTGCTGTCTCTATTTCTTCTCTTCTACATTTAAAGAAGCAACACCAAATTATAGAAATTATAAGATCATAATAAAAAGGCACATAAAGGGCTGGAAACTTGGTTATTCATTCATGCAACTGATACCTAATGAGTACCCTCAATGCCAGGTGCTGCACATGAAATAAACATAGCTACTAAACTCATAAAGCTTCCATGCTATTGAGTTGAAGTTGGAGGGGTATGGGAAGGTTTACAATAAAGGAATTACTGTGCAATAATATATTGTGATGAGTTATCTAAAGGGAAAAAAAAAAGGCTGTAAAGACAGAGAACAAAAACAGACCCAATTTCCAAGTCAGTGATTCAGTGAAGGCCTCTCCAAGGCCACTCTGCACAGTGTGTTTGATTTAGTTAACATTTAGACTCATGACTCCATAGCACAATTACTGGCTGATAGCAATTGTGATTCATTCAGTGAATATTGCTAATTACTAGAGCCTTCGTGGGCAAAGGACAAAGTGGCTGGTCACTGGCCAACTGCCAGCTGTTTCTGGGCCAAAGCAAACAAGTTGTGCCTTAGAATCCACTGGCATGGTTAATGACAACCCCACCAATCCCTAGAGCTCCACTCCAGGATCTCAGTGGAAAACTTTCCTCCTGCAGCCACTACAGGAAGATCCAACATTGCCCTTGGCACTCCCTACTGTTTTTCAAGAATGACGCCCAACTAGACTTTGCTTTCGTGTGTGCCAGGAAGTTTTCCTGGGTTTTGCCCTTGCGCTAACAAACATAATCTGACATCATAAGGATAAGGAAAATTATCATCATGTGTCCCTTCTTTCAAGAGCTCCATGGGGAGGAAAGTACAGTCTGGATGTGAATACCCATTTTACAAAAAGATAAATCAAGGCTCAGAAAGGAAGCCATCATAGTCATAGGAATAAAGGGACTGAGCCAGATCTGACCAAATCCAGTATCATGCTTCTAGTCCCATGATGCTGTCTTAGGGTTTCAGTCCATGGGCAAAAGGGTCAGAGAGACCCCACTCTGCAAGTCTAACAAAAATAAATCCCTGTGTTTATGGGCTTGATAAAGGCTGGAATTGAGGAGTGAGGTCTGAATGCTTTGGGATCTGCCCTGCCCTTCTCTCCAGGACACTGTCACACTCTGTCCATGTGCCCATGGGCATTTGTTCTTCTGAGGCATCACCATCTCTCACCAAGTGTTCCAAGACAGAACCCTGGGTCATCTTAGGCTGGCCACTCTCCCCATCCCTCACATTTAATCACTCACTAAGGCCAACTCCTGAGTCTCAAATTAGACCCCTTCTTTCCTTCTTTATGTCAATAGCCTCCCCACTGTTCTCCCTGCACCAAGTGAAGCCCACTGTAGTCCATATGCTCTACAGCAACTAGAGTGGTCTTGCTATTACAAAAACAGGTCATAGAATTCTCCTCTGAAAGGCCAGGGTAGCTTCCTATCACCTTTAGAGGGAAATTCAAGCTCTTGGATTTGGCATTCAAAGCCCTTCTTGATCCAGTTCCTACCAACCTCTCTGCTTCATTTGGTTTCCCATGTCCCATCTGCCTATGTTATAGAGGCAGTGATGTGCTAATAAGTGGTGAACATCCAGCTCTCCAACGTAAAGCCCTGATTTGCACCATTTGTTGCTATCTGTATTGTAAATATTTCCACCATGACCAATTACAAGCAACCAATGTGTTGCCAGTGAGTTCAGAGGGAATGTATTTCAGCCATATGGATACAATAGACATTTACAACCACAAGAGGATAAATAATTGTATAATGTAGTGATAATTAAGAAGCGATAATGTAGGAGTATTCATTACCTTCGTTGTAATATAATTTATATAAATGTAGGTTTATGTAATTTAATTTTATTATGGTTGTGTTTAATGACCATCTCACAAAACCCCTAGTAATTTAATATTCCCTTCTTGTAAATTGGTACACATTGGCCCTAGCACCCCTGATTAAAGCACTCTGGGTAGAATGCCT
The DNA here is from genome assembly GCF_049350105.2 of Macaca mulatta. Taxonomy (NCBI): domain Eukaryota; kingdom Metazoa; phylum Chordata; class Mammalia; order Primates; family Cercopithecidae; genus Macaca; species Macaca mulatta. The sequence goes on from NC_133420.1 coordinate 43,533,909, forward strand.
GCCCTCCCCTACCCCGTGGTGAACTGCTAGTCATTTGTCAAGACTCTGCTCAGCTGTCCCTTCATCTGCGGGGCCGACCCTGAATGCCTCGTGCAGGGTCTCTCGCAGGCACCCTCCCCATCCCTTGTCTCAGGCTTGTTGTCTGATCATCTGTCTTTCCCCATTTGATGGTGTCTTACTCACTTTTAAGAACTGGCATCAGCTGAACCCTACTAAATGTTTGTGAGACAAACTATTCAACATAGATTCATATCTGGATTCCTTCCCTATATACATTTCTCTTCCAATTTCCAGTTTTCTTTCAGTCCTACCTATTCGCAAGGATGTCACCCAGACCAAAAACAGGCTTTATATGGGAAGTAGAAGCAGGTTGGGGAAAATGGAGGGGGAAGTTCCAACCCAAATCTGCAAAATGCATTTTAATCATTTATGGTTTTGAATAAATATAAATCCATATTCCACTCATATCTTCACCCCAGACCAACTTTCCCTAGTGAGGAAAAAGGAGAGGGACTCAGAATGGAAGGACCTAGACTTATCAAGTAGCTGCTTGTAGGGTGACAACTGGAATTGACCCACAGCTAAACTGGAAGAGAGAACCCCGGGCACCTGCCATGGAACAGGTTTAAGTGGCCACTTCTCATTTACTCAGTTTTTATTCAAGTCTCACAATAATTTTATCAATCAGAAATAATTACCTCCGTTTTACAGCTAAATAGACTGAGGGTTGAAGATATGCTGTGACTTTTCCAAAGTCCCAAAGGTAATGAGCTGTGGAGCCAAGATTTAAACCAAGGTCTGGCTGACTGCAAAAACCGTGTTGTTACCCACTATAATAAAACATACTATTCCTCTCTTCCCTGTCCTCTTTAAGAGAACAAAGAAAAAAAGAGAGAGAGAGAGGGAAAGAAAGGAAAGACAGAAAGAAAGAAAGAGAGGGAGGGAAAGAGAAAGAAAGAAAGAAAGAAAGAAAGAAAGAAAGAAAGAAAGAAAGAAAGAAAGAAAGAAAGAAAGAAAAGAAAAGAAAAGAAAAGAAAAGAAAAGAAAAGAAAAGAAAAGAAAAGAAAAGAAAGAAAGAAAGAAAGAAAGAAAGAAAGAAAGAAAGAAAGAAAGAAAGAAAGAAAGAAGAGGAGGAGGAAAAAAGAAGGGAAGGAAAAGAAAAGAAAGGAATATTCACACCATTATTGAGAACCTCCCTTGAGGCAAGTATAACACTAGGTGCTTTACCCTTGTTAACTCATTTAACTATTACTATGGTTTGGGTCTGTGTCCCCACCCAAATCTCATGTCTAATTGTAATTCCCAATGTTGGGGGAGGGACCTAGTGGGAAGTGATTGGATCATGGCAGTCGATTTCTGTCTTGCGGTTCTCATGACAGTGAGTGAGATCTCACAAGATCTGGTTGTTTGAAAGTGTGTAGCACCTCCCCCTTTGCTCTTCGTCTCTCTCCTGCTCCACCATATGAAGATGTGTCAGCTTCCCCTTCGCCTTCCACCATGATTGTAAGTTTCCTGAGGCCTCCGTAGCCATGCTCCCTGTACAGCTTGTGGAACCACGAGCCAATTAAACCTCTTTTCTTTATAAATTACCCAGTCTCCGATAGTTGTTTATAGCAGTGTGAGAAGAGACTAATACAACTATGTATAGAAGATAAGTATTATTATTCCCATTTTACACATAAAGAAACTGAGGTTCAGAGAGCTTGAGAAAATTGGCTAATGTTGTATATCTCATACACAATAGAACTTAGCTTTCAAAAGCCTTCTTCCTTCCAGGGTCCACATTTCTGACCTTGAGACAAGCTTCTAACCCCACTTCCCTCTGCAGCCACTTAAACTGTACCCCACTTCCCCCTGCAGCCACTTAATTTATATTTAAGCCACTTAAGAAAGTGACTTAAATAAAAATCAATATTTCAGCATCAACTTGAAAGAATGTAGGCCAATAAATAGTTGCCCCAAGAGGACCTGGCTAATCAATAGAATTATTCAAGAAACCAGGGAAGTAGCTCAGCATTTTATCAGACAAATGATCTAAGCCATGTTCTGTGGCTTTGTTAAATGAAGAAGGAAGCTAAGAAGATAGTACTGAAAAATTCCAGACATTTCCATGTGCTTCCCCCACAGTCCCCCAAAGTGAATCCCAAAAGGTTAAATGTGGTTTCATCACAAGCGTGGGTATCAATTTTATAAAGGAGGGGAAAAAAGTCATTTATGGGAAACTTAAGCCTTTTATCCACGCAGGTATATGTTGAGTGAACTGTGAGCCCCAATTCAGAACCACAGGGAAGAAAATGAAGCCCTGTGTGATACAGCATAGAATAGCCCACACCAAGAGACCAGAGACCTGGGGGTCTACAACATTTTGTTTTGCCATGTGCCCTTATCCAGGTCAGTATAACAAAATTTTTGTGCATTCATTCAACTAACCCCAAGCACTTAGTTCTAGGAACTACTCTAAGTTCTGAGAAAAGCAAAGATGAATAAAACATTGGAACTCCCAGTTCTAGCCAAGACAGAGCAATGGCTACAGGACTTGCCTGCTTATTATAACAACTATAAAACTGGACATTAGACAACAGATAACAGGTCTACAGTCTTTGAGAGAAGGAAAATATGTGAGATGTGCTGCATGTTTACCTCAATTTTCTGCCTGTAAAATTGCCAGTGACCCAGGAAAGTGAACCCAAAGAGAGAGCATCAATCTTACAAGGTTGGGGAAATATGTAACAGGTTTTGGGGCTGTAGTAATCACTAGAATTTATAGCAAAGAATAAAGGAAAGAAGGATGCTATGCAGAGAAGCTGCAGAAATCTTCATGTAGGTCCCTTTGGTTGAATGTTAAACTATGCAAGTGCAGAAGCCTCACAGAAAACAGCTGCAGGGGCCCAAGAGCTGAATGGGGATTACAGAGATCTCACACTATTAGGATAAGATGGAACTATGACAACCCAGCATAGAAACAGATCACTGTAACCACAGGTATTCATTGAGACTCTAGAAAGACCATGAGTAGGAGTAGGCTGTACTACACTACCTTAGTCTCATTTCAACAAGCCCTTAAACCAAGGACCAACCCCCCACCTAGGGGAAAGGGGTGGGAAACTCAATACTTTCCAAAGAAATGGAATGAAGTTAATTACAAAGATTTTCTTTGTACTCCTAGAAGTTGTTATGTCTCTCCAACCGAAGTAGTTGAGCATCTGGGGTCCAGAATAATCCCCCAGATAGCCTGGGGTCTCTTCCTAACTCTACAGCTAATAAGCCACTAGTAGAAGAGTTTTCAGATCCTGAGATTCAGAATCAGGATGCTATGGAATGAGGTACTCTGGATTCCTTACAGTTTGACCATCTTGGTATTTAAGGCACCAGTGACTCTTCAGAAGCTACTGCAGCAGGCCCTTTTGACTGCAACTTCCAGCAGCAGCTCTTTCAGGGGACGAATGAACTAAAAATTCAGCAGTTAGCACAGTTCAACAGCAACAATACATATTAGTTCCAGCTCAGCAGTCACATATAGAAACTCTTCTAAGACTGAATGAAAGGAAATGAAACTAGATCCCATATTGCCATAAGCAATCTGAAATGAGTCTGCTGTTGTCTCAGATGGTTTGTTGAGACTGTCCTTCTCATCCATGCTTTCGCCAATAGTTATTCAAAGTCAGCCAATTCATTGATGACCTCGTTAGTGTGACCTTCCCAGATCACTCTACATAGAGCTCTGCATCTCTTTCGTTTCCTTCATAGCCTCTTGCATTATTTTTTATTTCTTTTAATGTGTTTTAAGGTAGTAGTAACACATCTGCCTTCTCACTGCTGACTCCCAGCACCTGGCCCAGTGCCTTGCATATATCAGGTTGGTATATAAGTAATTGTAGTTTTGCCATTTTTTTTAAGAAATGGCAAAAACTGCAATTACTTTTGCACCAGCCTAATAGTAGGCACATAATGAAAATATGCTGAATGAAGGAATACTTAATTGAGAAATAGCCTACTGAAAGGAAGAAATTTAGATACTATACATCTTGAACTGTTTACATTGAAATGCTGTACAATTTTTAATTATAGTGAGTCTTTTAAAAATGTTAAGACTTTATATTTGAAGTCAAAATTAAAGCATATAAATAAAATATTTCTACAAAAAAAAGTTAATTCTATTCCTGAGACCTATTAAAGCTATGAAATACATTAAAAATACTGCAGCTTAAACCACATTACAAAAATATCTTTAAAGCCACAATATATCTACAGTTTTTCCTCCTTAATAGAGTTTTCTGGTGCTGAATTTTCAGGACACAAGAGTTTTTCATTTTGGCAACCTTAAGCATTTTAATTTTCATCTAATTCAATAACTCTAATTGTGTGATAGTTTTAAAAGAGTTAGATTGAGAGCATAGGGATGTAACGTTTTAGAATGAAAGTAAACCTTAGTTTTAGTAGTGCCTTGGAGAAAATGGAGAGAACCTGAAAGCGTATAACAGAAAGATACCAAAATAATGCAGTCAATATTTTTATTTCATCAAAATAAAATTGTGAAAATTTGTTTTCTATCTTGTTATATAAGAGTCTACCTAATATCTTCTATTTTGCCTCTTAGCCACAAAGCTTAAATACTTGCTGTCTAGAGCTTTACCAAAAAATTGCTTGCCCACACCTGCTCTACACTGAAAATTACTGAACAATGTTTGGAGAACTTAAAGAAGACCTTAAAAAGTGCAGACATTGGCCAGGTGCAGTGGCTCATGCCTGTAATCCCAGCACTTTGGGAGGCTAAGGCAGGCAGATCACAAGGTCAGGAGATCGAGACCATCCTGGCTAACACAGTGAAACCTGGTCTCTACTAAAAATACAAAAATCAGTTGGGCATGGTGGCACTCGCCTGTAGTCTCAGCTACTCAGGGGGCTGAGGCAGGAGAATCGCTTGAACCCGGGAGGCGGAGGTTGAAGTGAGCCGAGATGGCACCACTGCACTCCAGCCTGAGTGACAGAGCAAGACTCCATCTCCAAAAAAACAAAAGTGCAGACATTTACCACTTTTTGGATTATTAAACTCAGTATTGCTAAGATATCATTTCTCTCTATTAATGATTAATAAATAATTCATTACCATCTAAATCAAAACCCCAGTAGACTTTTTTTTAATAGAAATGATAGGTTGGCTCTAAACTGCATAAGAAATTGCAAAGGATTTAAAATAACCAACAAAATCTTGTGAAAGAAAAATATGGTTGGAAGTTTTACTCTGCCTGCCTTCAAGACTTATGGTAAAGCTATAGTAATCAAGGCAGTTTCGTATTGACGCAAGGAGAGATCAATATTTCAGTGCAATAAAATAAAGATTCCAAGAATACTCCTTTATTTATGCCTTTTATTGATTTTTGATAAAGGGTCAAATAATTCGAAGGGGAAAGTCTTTTCTATAATTGATGCAGGAACAACTAGATACATTTTTGAAAAATATTAACTCACATCATGAATCAAAAAAATTATTTGAAATGGACTGTAGACCTAAAAACAAAAGCTAAAAGCAAAAGAGTATATCTTCTTAACCTTGAGGTAGACAGAGATCCTTTAGACAGGACACAGGAAACACTAACTATAAAAGAAAAAATAATAAATTAGACATCAGAATGCATAAAAAGAATGCCTATAACTCAACCTTTAAAATTCATAGCCCTTGGCCAGGCGAAGTGGCTCACACCTGTAATCCCAGCACTTTGGGAGGCCAAGGTGGGTGGATCACCTGAGGTCAGAAGTTCGAGAACAACCTTGCCTCAAATTCTGATGCAATCCCTTCTCTATTAAAAAAATACAAAAATTAGCCAGGTGTGGTGACTTATGCCTGTAGTCCCAGCTACTCAAGAGGCTGAGGCATGGGAATCACTTGAACCTGGGAGGTGAAGGTTGCAGTGAGCCGAGATCACACCACTGCACTCCAGCCTGGGTAACAGAGTGAGACCCGGTCTCAAAAAAAAAAAAAAAAAAAAAAAAGTTATATAATCCAAAGCAAAAACGGACAAAGACTTGAACATACACATCACCAAGGATGATATGTAAATGGCACATTAAAAAGTGCTTAAGATCATTAGTCATTAGGATAATACAAATAAAACCACAATGAGAAAGCACAGCACACCCACTAGAATGGCTAGTATTAAAAACACTGACAACAGCAAATGTTGTCCAAGACACTGAGCATTTTGAATTCTCACACGTTGCTGGAGGGAATGTAAAATGGTACAGCCACACCGGAGAACAGTTGGCAGCTTCTTGTAAAGTTTCCATGTATAACCACCCAGATCAAACAATTTCACTCCTAGGTAATACTCAAGAGAAATTAAAATACATATCCCCAAAAGGGATATTTAGAGAAGATTTATTCATAATAGCCAAAATCTGAAACTAACCCAAATGTCCATCAACAAGAGTATGGATAAACACACTGCAGTATTGTATACAGTAGGTTACTACTCACCGTGCAACCACATGTACGAATCTCAAAAACATCATGTTAAATGAAAAAGCAATATATAAAAGAAGGCATATATACTATTCATATGAAGTTGTAGAATAGGCCAAACTAATCTACAGTGATAAAAATCAGAATAATAGAAATCAAAACAATGTTATCCTCTGAGCAGGGACTGGCAGGGAAGGCACACTAGGGAACTTTCTGGAATGAAGAAAATAGTCTGTATCTCAACAGTGATATGGGTTACATCAATATATATATTTATCAAAACTCATCAGACTGTACACTTAAAATCTGTGCATTTTACCGTATGTAAATTGCACATCAGTTTTTAAAAAGAGGACAACCTTGACATTGTCATGAAGAGGCTCACACTCTAATCTGCAGATTTCTTCAGGACATAGATGGAACCCTTCCTTATCATTTCTTCGTTCCATCCATTTCGACTGCAATTTCATTTCCTCCATAATAGTTGCAGTCCTACCCCTGCAATGGCTTCCTAGACAGACTGCCAGTCTGTAGTCTGACCTCTCCAGTGAGGCCCTCACATGGCAGTCAATGATTGGTTTCGAAGAGAAATATTCCAGTGTCACTCTCCATTGCCCTTAGGATAAATTCCATCTCCTCTCAGGCATTGCCCAGCATGATCCAGCTCATATATACCTCTGCCTCACCTCCCACCACTCTCCCTTTGCAAACTGTATTGCAGTCCACTTAAGTCACTTAGCTCTGATTTTGCACATTGCTTCCCATTTTTAACGTTCAAACACACATACCCCTCTTCACTTAGCCAACTCCTCTTAATTCAGGACTCAGATGAGATGTCATTTATAGCATTTCCTGACATCCTCCTTCCCCTCCTCTGCCACCACCAGGTTGGAGGCCTGCTCTGAGCTTGTACAAGTACCTCCCTATCATTTTATGTAGCCATACTGTAGTCAAATTTTTAGTGTCTGTATCTGTCACCCCCACTATACTGTGAGTCCCATAAGGGCAGGGAACATGTCATATTCTTTTTGTGTCTAGCTTAGCAGTGGCACATAGTGGGTGTTCAGTAAATCAGAAGATGGAATGGGCCAGAAACTCAAGAATGGCCACATTCTGATAACTAGGATCCAAGAGCTCAGCCTCCCAACAAGGCCCAGGTACAATGAGCACCAAGCCAAAGTGGGAGTTGGTGAATGACCTAACCAGTGAAGACTGACAGGTCTTTCTGTTGAAGTAGGAGCTGGAACTCATGCACCTTGGATTTCCTGAGAATGCCAGAATCTACCAACTCCAACACATAAACTATTCTAAGCACTTAATTTCACAGACCTTTCCACAACCAAAGTCTCAGAAAAATGCAGATCCTTGAAGATTTTTCTCTGAAGAAAAATATTCACCCCAGTCCATTAAAAAACAAGCAGTGAGCGTCTTTCCAAATGGAGCCCCACAGTGATTGCAAATCTTAGAGAAATTTCGACAGTGGATACACCTTGGGAGGTCGAGGACTGGAGTCAAACTACCGCGGTTCTGTTCTTCACTCCTCTCCTTACCTGCTGAGTTTCTCTGGGCAAGCAACTGATGATCTCTTAAATTCCACCAGCTGCAGGACCATGGGCAACCTCTCAGAGCCCTGGCCTCTTCATTAGTAAAATGAGAATGAGGATAATTATGCCTCCTCATTCAATTATTGTGTGCCTTAAATGAGACCCCACGTGTAAACAGCTTAGCTCACTCTAAGCTCTGAGTGTTATTATCTTTATCCCAGAATTCTATTTCCATGGGCTGAACACTATCTAATGTTTTCATGCCCTTCTCCATTTGTGTGAAGTATTCAAGAAGGAAAGTAAAAGTTCTCTTAGGAGGTATCAGCTCACAACTGATTTGAGTCAGCTTTTGTGGGCGAGCCTGTATTTTTTTTTTCTTTTCTGCTAATGTGAGCACATTTCTATCTTGTGTAGCCTGCCATGTGGACTCAAGGCCATCAAAGCAAGTTAATTTAAATTTTACTACAAGGGTGAAACAAGAATTCTAGGGAGAGTGAGATAAGCTGCCAGGTGCTTCTCTAGCCAAAGATGCTGGTTTTGTGAAATCACTATTAACCCTCTGGCTCCTAGAACAAAGTGGGACCTCAGAAGTGGTATTGTTACATTGTGTTGGCTCCCAGCCCTCCTCTCGTCTCATTCCAGCTGCACACCACACACATGCACATTCGTCCCCCCCGCCCATGCACACATAGACATACACATATCACGCCTATACACACACAGACATATATACATTAACCTCATGAACACACACACACACATAATCACTCTAAACACACATTCACTCTCAATTCACACATTCACCCCTGTGCACACAGACACACACACATTCACCCTTCATGCACACAGCCACACACATTTCCCATTTACTCCATACATACACACACACACATTCACACGCACACACACATTCACACACACTCCCATACACACAAACACAGATACATTCACCTTCGATGCATGCACAGACATGTACACATTCACCCCCATGTACACACAATCACTCTAAACACACACATTCACACACACATGCATTCGCCCCTCGTGAATACACCTGCATATTCACCCCTTGGGTTAGACTGTTTGGGCCGCTGTAGCAAATTACGGATGGAACCCAAAGCTTGGAGAAGGGGAATGACTTGCCTGATTTACCCAGAGAGAAAGTGGAAGGAACAGGCTTTGAGGCCAGATCTGTCTGACCCAAAATCAGTGCTTTTTCTGAAATGTCAATAGGAAGGGAAGTCCTCAGAACTCTCTGGATCACCTTGTACATCTACTCGCCTCTCCAAAAGCACTTTTATTGCTGTGAATCAATGATATGCTGAGTGTCTTAATTCCACAAAGAAACCAAATTTCAGGCATCTACTCATTTATTCAAACAATTTTCTGGGTGCATATTGGGTGCCAGACACTATATTAGGTACCTGGGACCCAGCACTGGACAAGACAGACATGATCCCTGCTCTCTATAAGCTTATAGACATAAGCTTATATGGACATGTCATATTCTTTTTGTGTCTAGCTCAGCTGTGGCACATAGTGGGTGTTCAGTAAATCAGAAGATGGAATGGGCCAGAAACTCAAGAAATCTCAGTCCATTTGGGATGCTATCACAGAATACCATTGCTTGGTTGGCTTATAAACAACAGAAATTTATTTTTCACAGTTCTAGAGTCTAGGAAGTCCAAGATCAAGGTTCTAGCAGATTTGGTTTCTAGTAAGGGCCCACTACCTTCCAGGTTCGTTGATGACCATATTTGTGTTGTGACCTCACATGGTAAAAGGGACAAGGTAGATCTCTGGGGTCTCTTTTATAAGGACAGTAATTCCAATCATGAGGGCTACAATCCATGACCTAATTTCCTTCTAATACCGTCCTATTGGGGGTTAAGATTTCAACTTGTGAATCTACCAAGGATACAGACATTCAGTCGATAGCACACTCCATGTAGGCACACATGTTCACATACACGTTCCAGTGCCCTCATGCATGCACACACATACACATACACACACACATCTACCCCCAAGCACATACACACATATTCAACCCCATGCATGCACACACATTCACACACACATCCACTCACCCTCCCATGCAAACGCACATATTCAACCCCCATGCATCCACATACATTGACACAATCTACCCCATGCGCACACATACACACACATTCCATCCCCATTCATGCGCACACTTGTATATATCTGCACACTCACTACCCCAATGTATGCACACTCACCCAAAGAAACTAAGACTCCCTTTGCTCTACCTCTCAGGGGACCAGTCCCACATACCATTGGCCTCACATTTAGAGAGGGAGCAGAATGATCCTACTTTGCTAGTCCTGTAACTTTTGCCCTTGCTTTGGGGGTTCAAAGAATGATATGGCATGATGTCAATAGAGTAGAGGAGCAAAACTAACTTGGAAACTGGATTGGAATCTTTGTCTTCAACCATATCAATTCTAATACAATAAAACCAGGAGCCCCTCTTCCCACAGAGCCCTTTGTACTCAGTTCCCAGAATATCTGGCACTCTCAGCCACTTGAAGCTCTCTCAAACACTCTTGGACAACTTAATGTCTTTACATGAAATATTCCAAAAATCTGGACAGCTCTTTCCCACCTTCAGTCCCCTCTCCTCCCTCAACCTTCTCTGGTTCACTCCTATTCATTGTTTAGGACTCAGGTGGAATGCCCCTTCTTCCAGGAAGTCTTTTCTGACCAGACATCCCAGCTGGGTTAGCGTCTCCCTCTTTGCTCCCTGGCAGGCCTTAGCTCACCTGCTTATCCACTCTGCCACTGTCGTGTACACTGGCCTCTTCCACTGGACTGTGAGCTACTTGAGCCAGAGGCTATGCTTTCTTCATCTCTGTGTCCTCATGTTTCTCATGTAGCAGGAACCCACCACACATTTGTGGAATGTGCATCTTCTGTTACTCACACAGGTAAACAAGAAGTGAGGAGCTACTGATGCAGAACCACTTTCTGCAAGTTATTTTCTGATATGTTTGGACAAAAACATAAGAAGCTCAAGGCTAGAAACCCTGAGACATTAAGGGCCATTGCCTAAAAGCAACCCTTTGGGTTAAAGCTTACATAGTTGAATCCCTTTTTGAAGCCTAGTGCCTATAATGTATTCAATAAATAGTTATTTAAAGAGTAGAGGAATGAATGAAGTGGATAACACTGTCAGGACGTGAGGAGTTCTATAGAAAGCCGTGACCTATAGAAATAAGGAAAACAGGCTGGGCATGGTGGCTTATACCTGTAATCCCAACATTTTAGGAGGCCAAGGCAGGTGGATCATGAGGTCAGGAGTTCGAGTAAAACTCCATCTCTACTAAAGATACAAAAAATTAGCCAGGCATGGTGGTGAGCGCCTGTAATCCCAGCTATTCGGGAGACGGAGGCAGAGAATTGCTTGAACCTGAGAGGCGGAGGTTGCAGTGATCCGAGATGGTGCCTTTGCACTCCAGCCTGGGCAACAGGGCAAGACTCCATCAAAAAGAAGAAGGAAGGAAGGGGAGAGAGAGAGAAAGGGAGAGAGAGAGAGAGAGGAAGTGAGAGAGAGAGAGAAGGGAGGGAGGGAGGAAGACAGAGTTTTACCAGTCTTCTTTGCACCACAGAGTCACTGAACCTGGGCATGCCCTGTCCCCTGTCAGTCTTAGCCTTCCTAGCTTTGCAATTAGAGCAGTAGTTCTCAAATGGAGTTCCACAGAGCCCTGGGTGGCCATAGAGTATTTTCTTGGCATCTACAGGCAGGAGGGGATACTGCCCTCACTGCACATGGCATGCCCTGACACTGCCTCAGTTGAGACAAATCACTTTGATTTGCTTTATATTTTGACATTCTGTCTAATATTTGGTACAGGACATGATTACACTCCTGGGGAGATGGGAAGTCCTAAAACAATTAGATTAGATTCATTCATTCAGCAAATGCTTATTGAGCATTGTGCCTGTTCCAGGCACTAGGGATATTAGCAGCACACAAGAGAGGCAAAATCCTGACCCTCATAGTGCTTAAGTCCTTGTTCAAGAAAACAAACAATTGAGAAAAAAATCAAAATAATTTCAGATAATGATACATCCATGAAGGAAAAAAGTTATGGTGATGTGATAAAGGATTCTGGGGGAGCGACATAGTTTGGATCCAGTGGTCAGGGAAGGTATTTCTGAGAAGGTGACCTGATGAAGGGAAGGAGCCAGCCATGAAAAGATCAGGGGGACGAGCATTCCAAGGAGAGGGAATAAGAAGTGCAAATGCTCTGTGAGGGGAAGAAGCTTAACCTGTTCCAGGAACAGCAGAGAGGTCAGTGCAGCTGGATGTGGGAGTGGGAGGGGAGTGAATAGGGGAGGGCAGTGGAGGAGGAATAGGGAGATGAGCAGGGGGCCTCACAGGCTATGACAAGGACTTTGGAGTATAAGTCTGCAAGTCCCCATCTTTGGAGGTAACCTACAAGGAGCAAGAAGCCCAGCCTGGCAGGATAGGTCTAGAATTTTTCACATAAACTGGAGCAAAACTGAGACTCTAAAAGAGGCAATATTTCAGTCTTTACAGGAGATGAAATCTATAAGGTCTAGGGCTTGGAAATTCTAAAACCATAAACTGATATAAATTCAGACCGTCTGAAAAATGAGAGAGGCTGTTTTCTAATTGATTATGGCTAGGAATGTATGAGTTTATCTCAAATCCAAGACACAATGTGAAAATGATGGGTCTGTCTGTGTAGAAGAGGAAGGAACCAACCAGTCCTGTCTGACGCCCTATTTCTACAACAATTCTCTTCTTATCTTAAGGCCCAACCATGCACTTTCCGGTCACATGACCTTAGACTTTATCTGTAGTCCAAATGGGATAATATACCTACCTTCCATGCTTCTTATAAGTATAAATATGGTCAGATACACAAAGCACTAGTCCAATGCCTAAGATATATAATCGGTTCTCAACAAAGAAATAGTACAGGAGTAGCATCCCATTTCTGGCATAATTTCCTAATTTAATCATTCTGTTACATTTATTTAATTGTAAGCTTCATTACCATCTAAGCAGGAATGTACATAATTCATAATGTATGGGCTTCATTTTCCAACTTGTAAACATCTACTGCAAAATAAGATCTAATTCAGTGGCACTCAATCATGGCTGAACACCAGAAATACCCGGAAAGGGGCCAGCATACCAATTCTCTACAACCTGATAAATCAGAATCTCTAGGGTCAGGCTTGGATCTAGGTATTACTTTAATCCTTTCTCTGTGATATAATTTAGAATGTCTGATTTAGTCCTGCTGCAGGGGAATAAGTTCATCCAGCAAGCAGAAAATGATTATATATGAATGATCCCATTCTCCTGCTTAAAACCTTCCAATGGCTTCCCACTGCAATTAGCATCAAATCCCCACTATGGGGATTTGCTGACTGTGGTCTGCCAGACTCTCACCCGCCTTTGGCGGCTATGCCAACCCTCCTCCTCCAGGAATTCTCAGGGACTTTGCACTTGCTGTCTTCCTGCTTATGATGGTCCTCCCAGAATGTTGCATAGCTCCCTCCTTCCCCTTAGTTGGTCTCAGCTCAAATTGTAACAAAGCCTATGTTATAAAAATCTTTGTTCTTCCTCCATGCATCTTGCTTGCACTTAGTCATTTTGGTAGAGGGTAGTCACTAACAATTCATAAACCTCATATACTGACCCCGCGTGCTACCCACAAGATTAATGAACCTGGTTTTCTTTCAAAGAACAATGTCGCTTAGTCATGCAGATCTCCTTGATGGTATCCAGAAGTTTGATCAGCTGAGGGATGCAAGCAGCTTTGATCATTGGGGATCTCACTTTCCACATACCTACCTTACTCACAAAAACCCCCAGTTATGTTCAAAGACCAGTCAGATTTGAGAGTTTGCCTCTCCCATCCTCACACTTTGGCCAAATCAAATAAAGCTTTCTCTGCTCCTAAGCACTGATGTGTCAGTGTTTGGCTTACTATGCATCAGGTACTTGAACCTAGCTTTTAGGGTTCTACAACAAACTGTCCCCTTATTGGCGAGGTTTTTCTCAACCCTAGCAAGCCTGATCCCCATCCTTTGTTCCTAGCACTTCCCAACTGCTACTTTGCCCATACACAGCATACACCACTCTCCAAAATCATGCTGGGTTTTTGTTTTTTTTTTTATTATGTATATCTCTCCAGCCCCATTCTGCTGGAATAATCTTGAGGGGGGAGACCTACCTATGTTGTTAATAGTATAACCAATGCATACTGAACACTGTCTAGCACAAAATAAGCACTCCATAAATATTGACTGAATGAATAAACTGGATACAGTAACCTCATAAAATGACATCAAGCCTATAGGTCCTTTCTGTTCATCTGGTGCCACAGGAAAACTCCCCTCCCGAAATGCACTACGGTATTTTAACAAGGGTTTGAAAATCCTAATCACTCAGTTCCCACACACTTAATGAAGCTGCTTTAAGTTTACTCAATTAGGAAACTTTCTCTCTCAACCTTGCTAATTTAATAGGCTTAAGTTCCGAGAAGTCAGGATTTTTTTTTAAAGCATCTTGATAGCATTCTTTTTAGCCAGAACAGTTTGATTTCATTCTGGGGATCCGTATTTCTAATGATGTGTCACTAACTTTTGTAGTTATGGCACAAGGTGATAAATTCCCTGCTCCCAGAACTTCGAAGCAATAATTACACTGTGAGCCTCAGACTTTCTCAAAGACATATTGCACACGAATATTGCATAATGCAAATTCAGCAATTTGCTGAAGCACAGAAGACAATGAGGTATAGAGCTGTGATTTCAATATTTTAAGATGTTCAAGTGAATGTGAGATGTTTACGTAAATCTGAGATGTTTACATGAAAGTGAGATGTTTACTTGAATGTGAGGTGTTTACATGAAAGTGAGATGTTTACGTGAATGTGAGATGCTTTGAAAACGCACCAGTCAGTGGGCAAGATCTCAACTAACATGGCACACAAAAAGAGAGAACACAAAATCAGCAAGTCAGATCTCATGGGCGTCTGCTGATCGTTCTACCAGGGCAACAGATGTGACACTACTGGACCCCTGGAGGGTCTCACCCCACACTTCTTTTAAGAATGTGAGCTGCACATAGGTGGGAACTGAACAATGAGATCACTTGGACTCGGGAAGGGGAACATCACACACCAGGGCCTATCATGGGGAGGGGGGAGGGGGGAGGGATTGCATTGGGAGTTATACCTGATGTAAATGACGAGTTGATGGGTGCTGACGAGTTGATGGGTGCAGCACACCAACATGGCACAAGTATACATATGTAACAAACCTGCACGTTATGCACATGTACCCTAGAACTTAAAGTATAATAATAATAATAAATTAATTAATTAAAAAAAAAAAAAGAATGTGAGCTGAAGCTGATTCTGTCATTTAAAGGTATAGGTGTGTGTTGTTTATACAATATTCCCAGCAAACAGAGGACAAAGTTGCTCGACTAAAGAAACGGCGGGCCAGGTGCAATGCCTCACATTTAATCCCAGTTCTTTGGAGGGCCAAGGCAGGGGGATTGCTTGAGGCCATGAGTTCAAGACCAGCCTGGGCAACACAGTGAGACCACCATCTTTTAAAAAAAAAAAATCAGAAAGAAAGAAACAGCAGCCCCACTGGATATAAAACTGGCTGTGTTGCCCATGGGTCTGCTCTTCAAAGCTAAGTCTTTCAAAGGGGTTTTCATGGGCCGCCTTTAAAAGCTCACCCTGGTTAGATGGGATTCTACCGTATAAAAAAAAAAATAAAGACGGGCCAGGCACAGTGACTCAGGCCTGTAATCCCCGCACTTTGGGAGGCCAAAGTGGGCGGATCACGAGGTCAGAAGATTGAGACCATCCTGGCCAACATGGTGAAATCCCGTCTCTACTAAAATACAAAAAAAAAAAAAAAATTAGCCAGGTGTAGTGGTACACACCTGTAGTCCCAGCTACTCAGGAGGCTGAGGCAGGGGAATCAAACCCTGGAGGCGGAGGTTGCAGTGAGCTGAGATCGCGCCACTGCACTCCAGCCTGGTGACAGAGTGAGACTCCCTCTTAAAAAGGAGAGAGGGAGAGAGAGAAAGGAGAGAGAGAGAGAAGGAAGGAAGGAAGGAAGGAAGGAAGGAAGGAAGGAAGGAAGGAAGGAAGGAAGGAAGGAAGGAAGGAAGGAAGGAGAAAGAAAGAGAGAAAGACAAACAAAAAGAAGGCCTTATCTGGTGCAGAGATCTGGGATAAACTCTGAGAGTCTCCCTCACCCAGTGCAGCCTCCCTTGACTTTCTTCACCTGTCTAGAGACCAAGTTCAGGACCATCTGTAAAATGAGCATAAGGTGTGGTGCCTGCCCTGACTGCCACTAAGAGGCCTGCCTGAGCTCACATGACTAAAAAGCCCTCACTTGACAAAAGAGCTTAATAAAGGTGTGCAAACCTGTTGAGGTGGGGCATAAGGTGAATTTTGAAGCCTATGTTGAGACAAAAAAGAATAGGCACTTCAGTCGTGGAAACAGTGTGAAAAATACAGGAACACAGGGAGAGGAGTTGGCTATACAGGAACACAGGGAGAGGAGTTGGCTATTTAGGGAAGAAGATGAGTTTACTGGGAGAGAGACTGGCATAGAACAGCAATAACCAGTGAGACCACAGTGGTAGGTGGAGCTGGGCTGTGGACGTCCTGAGGCTTTATTGCGAGGGCTGTAAGAGTCACTGTATATCATTAGGCAAAATGGTGCTTCTAGGAGATCACTTTGCTCTAGTGTGCTTCCTCCCTGGTGACCCACTTGTGTTTTTCATTTATTGTGGCATTTTACTTACCTCTGTCTCAAAGAGGACAAAAAAGATGAGGAGATTAAAAAGAAGAGTTATTTCAGTGAGCATTTGTTGAGTACATGTCGCATGCCAGACATGATTTTGGAAGTTCTGGAGGCATCATAATGAGGAAGACAGGTAAGGTCTTTGTTCTCATGAAGATAACATTCTACTGGGGGAAGCTGGTAACAAACCAAGTGCTACATGGAGAACATAGCTAGATAGAATTATATGACAATAGATAGATACCCACATGGATAGACCTCAAAAATATGTTTATTTTGTTGTTTTTAAAGCAAGTTATATAACAATATGTATAGGATAATTAATAACACTTCATTTTTTTCAAATACACAGAAAATAACATATATCATTTATGGGTAGTTACATATTTAGTAGAAGTATAAAAATAGACATAAAATTTGTGAATGTTATTACCTTTGGAAAGGAAGGAAGGGAGAAGGCTATAAAGTTTTACTTCTTTAAAAAAAACAGCATGAAGTAAATATGACAAAATCTTATTTATTAATTTTGGAGAGTGTGTAAAATGTCTGCTGTGGAAAATAAAGCTGAGGGGAGGAAGTAAAAAACAAATTCAGCGATGGAATCAGGAGTGATTGGATGAGCAGAAAGGAATGAGTTGTTGATGATAAAAAGAGAGACAATTACAGGCACAGAGATTAAGTAGCACAGCGGCTTTAAAGTACGAATGAGCTTGAAGTGTTCAAGGAACCAACAGAAGCTGGTGTGATCCAAGAAGAATGTGTGGGAGGGAATGCAGTAGGAGATGAGGTCAGAGAAGAAGACAGAGGCCAGATCATGGAGGGCTCTGGATAAGGAGAAAGCGTTGAGTTTAAGCCAATTAGAATCCACTAAACATAAGCAAGGTAGTGACAAAATCTAAGCTATATTTTCAAAGATCAATCTACCTGCAGTTTAGAGAACAGATTGGAGAGGCAAAAGAGTGGAGAGAAGGACACCAGTTGAAAGACTGTTTGGATGAACCAAGGCAAGAGAAAGTGGGGCTGTGATCTTTATATGTAGATTCAAGAGAAATTGATTATTTTAAACTATGTTTTTCAAGTCTATTCCACATGATTTAATACTGGATTGATTGTGGGGATCGAGGAAAATAGATGAAGGTAACACGTAATTTGGGGGACTTTAGCATTTGGGTGGCTGTTGTTGTCATTTACCAAGGTGAGGTCAACAGATAGAGGGATGGTCTTGGGTACAGGGAGAATCCAGAGCTATACTTTCACTATGTATGTTGGGGGATGCCTATGCAATAGCCAGGTAGATGTGTCAGACAGACAATGGGCTCTGTAAGTCTACAGTTCCAGGGAAAAGTCAACACCAGCCAATATGCTTGGGAGCCATCAGCACAAAGATATTTGTAAAGCAATGGGACTGATGAGGTCACCTAAGAGATTGTACAGACATAGATGGAGAAAGAGGCTCTTGACTACTCTGCGGCATTCCAAGACTTAGAGGTTGAATAAAAGAGAAGGCAAAGAAAATTGAAAAGTGCCAGTCAACAAAGCAGTGAAAAATCCAGGAATGTGAGAAGTCAAAAAGCCAAGGAAAAGAGAGTGTTTCAAAATGTGATGCTGCAGGGAGGCCACACAAGGTGAGAGCCAAGAAGCGACCACCAGATTTGACAACAAGATCATTGGCAAACTTCAATGTGGTGGTCACTGCATAACAAATCAACAAATGGTTAAGGCTTTAAAAGAACAATTTATCATCTCTCATGATTCTGTGGGATGACAGATTGTTCCTCTGTTCCATCCAGTGTTGTATGGTGTCCTGGGATAGTTACAGTCATCTGGAATTGATCAGATTGGAATATCCAACAGGGTTCACTCAGTGGCTGGAATTTGATGCTAGCTGTTGGCTGGGACCTCAGCTAGGGCTTTGGACCAGATTGCTTACACTTGGGCTATCCATGTGGCCTGGGATTCTTATAGCATCTCAGTTCTAAAAGGCAGTGTCCTAAGAGAGACCATTCCATGACATCTAGGCAGAAGCTACAAGGATTTGTATGAGCTAGCCTCAGAAATCAGGAAGCACTGTTTCTACTATGTTCTATGATCAAAGTAAGCCCAGAATCAAGGGGAGGGGAAACAGACTTCAGCTTTCAATATGAGATTGGCAAAGAATTTTCAGCCATCTTTAATATTTCACAGAATCATAGCCGATGGAAGTGGGTTGAGAGGAGAACTTGTGGTAAGTGAGGAAGGCGAGAGAAAAACTTCAGACAACTCATAATTGTGTGCACTAAAAGTCATGAGTACTCAAACACACACACACACACACACACACCCCATGGCCCTCATTCTGCTAAGCTCAACTTCCAATTTGCAAACCTATGAAAACTGAGAAATAGGAAATTAAATAGTCATAAAAAATAAAACAGTAAAAGTACCAGAAGAAAATATGGATAAACTATTGCACATACAAAAGTAGAGATCTATGGGTATACAAAGGCATACAGAGTAGTATAATGAACATTGGAGACTCAGAAGTGGAGGTAGAAGGGGGGTTAGGCATTAGAAACTACATTTTAGATACACTGTACACTACTTGGGTGACGGGTACACTAAAATCTCAGACTTCACCACTATACAATTCATTCGTGTAACCAAAAACCACTTATACTACAAAGACTATTGAAATAAAAATATTTTAATTAAAAAATTTTTAAAACTATCCCCAAAGAAGACTATTAAATGGTAAAAAAATAAAATAAAATAAAGGTGGAGCTCTTCGTAAAAACTGTGACAGTAGAGTCATAAAGTAAAAGGCATTTTGACTAGATGAATATTTTTAATTCCCACAAATCAAAAATGAAGATTAAAAAAATAAAAAACTAGGAAAATTATCAATAAAATTACTATTTAAAAAATTATTTCAGATCAAGAAGGAAAAAGAAAACACTCCAGTGGAAAATGGGCAAAGGATATATAGACAAAAGAAGAAAACAAAATAGCCAATAAGCAGATAATAAAACTTTAAACTTCACCGGCAATCAAAGAATGCAATTCAAATGCTGAGACTCTATTTTCCAGAAATTTAAGTTGCAATTTTTGTTGTTTGTTTGTTTGTTTTTGAGACAGGGTCTCACTCTGTCAGTCACGCTGCAGTGCAGTAGCACAATCTTGGCTCACTGCAACCTCTGCCTCCTGGGTTCAAGTGAATCTCCTGCCTCAGCCACCCAAGTAGCTGGGACTACAGGCAGGTGCCACCACACCAAACGAATTTTTGTATTTTTAGTAGAGACGGGGATTCACCATGTTGGCCAGGCTGGTATCAAACTTCTGGCCTCAAGTGATCCATTCGTCTCAGCTTCCCAAGTTCAGGGATTACAGGCGTGAGCCACCGCACCCGGCCAGTAATTGTTTTTAACTGAACACCCAAGGTGGGCTAGGCTCAGGGAAAATAGCACTCCCATATATTGCCAAATAAAGTCTAAATGAAACTTGCCTGTCAGGAGGAACATTCAGCAATAGTTATTAAAATTCCAGCTGTATAAAGTGTATGTTGTTCTATGAACAGAGCTTATTGGCATTTTCATGCCTTTACATGTTCCCTTCACTCTCTCTGGAGATCCTCACCACCCCCTTGGTGGGAAATTCCTATTTGTCACTCAAAACCCAACTTAACTGTTAACTCCTCCAGGAGACCCTCCTTAAACCCGCAGCCCTCCAAGATAGGAGCAATCCTACCCTCCCTTTTCCTATTTCTGTGCTTTCTGAAGTCTGTGTGGCTGTCACGCTGTGATATAATTTGCCACCTTTTAGCTGGGCAATCTTTAGCAAGTCACTTAAATGACTCTCAATTTCATCTGGAAATGAAGATAATAGTACTGATTTTGCAGGACTGTTGGAAGGATTCAGAAATGCTCAGCTTGGTATATAAACCACAAATGACTATGTTTCAAATTCCTGGCAAATTCACGCTCAGTCCAGCCTTCTTTTGCTTCTGGGTAATGCGCTCCCTTAAATATGGTTCTGTCCATTTTTGCTACTTCCCAGTCAGCTTAAATATAAAACAGTCTCATTTCTATTATTATAGCTTAGTCCAATCTGTTTTTGAATTCCCATCTCATAAAAGTTCTCCTCTCCCTGATCCCTCTGCCCAGGTTGTGCTTGGGTCTCAGCTGCAGAGGGCAGAGGGCACTACATGTGGTGCACTCTTGGCCCATTGGCCCACTGTTCTCTGGCCACCCTCCTTTGGTGTTGGAATGGGAAGGAAGGAGAAGGAAATTTGTCTTTGTCTTCACCTGACTATTGCTGGAGGATGTGGCTGTTCTCTTCATTGCTCATAACTCCTGTTCCCTTATGTGAGCAAACCCACAGGTTCTTCTGGGGTGATGTTGAGTTCCCTTCTTGTCGGATATCTCTGCTTCTTAGTCTCCCTCTTGAAAGGACTGGCTGTTTCACTCCAGGCCTGGTGCTCGGATGCAGGTCCTTTTGTAGAGGCAGTTTACGGTTCTCTGAAGGGCTCACTGGGGATTGCCCTCTACCCGGTCCCCTGGTATGGCAGATCTGCCCTGGTGTGGCAGATCCAGCTGAGGCTTGACCTCTTCCTCTTCTCTCAACCCTCCCCTCTGCAGGTGGTCCATCATATAGCCTCTGCCTGCAAAAGCCCCTTCTTCCAATTGGTGGTCCACTTAGAGGAATCAGCGAGAAAGTTTAAGCCCCAGGCACCTTCCTGGGGCCCACTAAACCTACGGGAGACTCCCTATCAGTTCCCTGAGAGCCCAGCCTGCCCACACTTCCTCTCTCATTTCCACCTGCTCTCACCTACCCTTTCCCACAACCAGAACCACTAGCTTCAAGGTTTCTTTTTCTCCCCAGGTCATGAGGTTCAAAAGCCTTCAGAAGTAAGATAATTGGCCCTCTTCAATGTGTTGAAGAGGGTGAGGGAACAAGAGTTTGACTTTGGCAATTCTTTTAGGGAGGAGAAGGACAAGTCAAACACCCTCCTCAGAGGAGGGGAAGAGAAAGGAGAGTTGACAGTCCACAAACTCAGTGTCCCCTCCAAAAATTCCCCCTGCTGACTCCTGTGCCCTTCTTCTTCCCTTCTGACTGATAAGACAAACAACCTTGTTCAGCCTCTGGATCCTGGGGACCCGTGGAAGTCATTCACATAGAACTAGACCTTCTTTGATTGAGATTTAGAAGAATTTAGTAACAATAGGGTGCCATCTCTGCTACAATCCCGGTACTACATGGTAGCCTCCAGTGACATGAAAACAGGCTGTTTTAGACCAATCTCTTTGATTCAGAGACAGAGAACAGGTACCTAGCATAGTGCTAGTGTTTGGGGAGTTAATAAATCATAGTTATTGACCTTGTCTTGGCTGGGAAGCCTTTCAGAAAAGGGACTCTATATGGTTAAATCACTTCAATTTAATCCCATAATTATCAGCTAAAGACCTTATGTGCCCTAGATCTATGGATAGTACTAGCCTCAAGGAGCTTGTGTCTAGTATGGGAAATGGACAAAGAACCAGATGATTACAGGCAATGAAGGGGGGTGAAGGGGTATCCCAAGGAAAGTTTGTCCCAAGGCAAGAAGGAACAACTGAGCTACTCCTCCAAGACTGAATAAGAGTTAGCTTAGCAAAAACGAGCCTGTTTTAAGCAAGGAGAGAGCCCAGGCAAAGGTCTGGAGGTACAAGACAGGGTGGGAAACTGGAGGGCCTTGAGTACAGCGAGAGAAGAGCACTGGGGGTGAGAAGGGAAGATGAGGGGCACAAACAGAGAGAGGACATTGGAGCAGTAGAGGGTGCCAAGGAACAAGGTGAACCGTAGGCCACGTTAATGATCCCAGACCTTCTCTAGAGGGTTGCGGGGAGTTGTGCACGTGCTTGAAACAGAGGAAGAATCGGTAGGATTTCTAGTTCAAGAAGGCTAGTCTGGCCACACTCAGGAGAAGAAATTGGTTGGGAGAGACGTTGGAGTTAGGAAGGCCTGTTGGAGACTGTTGCTGTCCTCCAGGGAAGAGGTAACACTGGCCTGGACTAAAGTGTTGGCAGAGGGATGGAGAGGTGAATGAGGGCCAGAGATATTAAGGAACTATATACAGCAGCCTTTGGCAATCGATAAAATGTAGGAGTTGAAAGAAGAAAGTACAAGTATGATGCCCAGATTTCTGGCTTGAGTAATTGAGTGCATAGTAGTGTTGCTCTCAAAGCTAAATGACCCTAGAGGAAGGTCAAGTTTGGTTCAGGATATAGGATGGTGGTGCATTTAATATCATATGTTATTTATGTGCTGTTTGCAACAAGCCTTGTGAAATAGATAGCACTCCTCCCATCATTTAAATGGAGACTCTAACAGTCTGTGAGGTGAAGAGTCATAAAGTTAAGAAGTAGAGCTAGGAGAGAACCCCTCCTAACTATATATTTCCTAAAAACAAGGGAACACCAGGAGGCCAAATTCCCAAAATCAACACGGGTCTGATCATCAATAATATCACCCTGGAAGCTCCAACTTCCTGTTTAGGAGAACAAAGGAAGAAAATCCAAGCGATTTCACCCCTAGTAATTTCTGTTCATCTCAAATTCCCCACCAGAGTTGGAGCCTGGACTTCCTTTATCTCCACTGCACAAATTGCCAGCCCTTCACCTGTGGTTAAAATGGTTCCTGTATGGAGCGAGGTCAAATCTGAGAAAAGGTAGCATTTCCTCTTATGGCAGAATTGTCCCCACCTACTCCCTGGCCTCACCTCACACACCCATAGCTCCTCAGCTGCTGTGGTCTTGGTGTCATAGCAGGGCCCACTGCTCTTGCTTCTTCTGGCAATCATGCAAAAAGGAAGTAACATATCACCATAATTATTCTGCCTAGAACAAACCACTTCTGTCTGCTCAGAGCTGAGCCTAATTTATGCTATCTGATGTCTGTTGCTTCTGGGCTTTTGGAGCCTGCAGGTTTCAACCTTCTCCCCATCTCAGCAAATGCAATCAACCACCAGATTTGTATCAAACACCTGCGCTATGTCCGTCATCAGATCTTGCTCAGTGGAAAGCTCAGTGATGAATTCATATTATAAGCTGAGGCCGTTTTGCGTATAAGGCCCAAATTAAAGGCACAAATTCAAAAGGTAGGAAAAAAAAAAAAAAAACATTTTCAAGCACCTACTATATGCCAGGCACTGTATTAGTGCTTTCCATATGGCAACTCATTCAATTCTCACAATAAATCACGAGATGGAATTTAGTCCCTACATTCTGTATATGGTGGGAGAAGAAACTCCATACAACAACGACTAGCAAGCTTTGAACAAACTTATGTTCTCTTTTTACTGTTCATACATGTAGACTACATTTCTCAGACTTCCTGGTAGTTAGGTATAGCTATAAGTCCTGCCCAATAGAAGTTACATGTGCTACTTCCAGACCTGGCCTAAAAAAACTCTGTATAGGCCAGGCATGGTGACTTACACCTGTAATCCCAGCACTTTGGGAGGCCAAGTTGGGTGGGTAACTTGAGGTCAGGAGTTCAAGACCAGCCTGGCCAATATGGTGAAACCCCATCTCTACCAAAAATACAAAAATTAGCCAGGCATGGTGGCACGCACCTGCAATCCCAGCTACTAGGGAGGCTGAGGCAGGAGGATTGCTTGAACCCTGGAGGTGGAGGTTACAGTGAGCTGAGATAGCACCACTGCACTCCAGCCTGGGTAACAGAGCAAGATTCCATCACAAAAACAAAAACAAAAAACAAAGAAAAAAACCTCTGTATAATCCTTTACTCTCCTTCTCTATGTTATACCCCAGAGGACCCTGGAAGCCACATATTGAAGATGACAGAGACTCTTTCAGTCTGATTCCCTGAATCACTGCATGGAGCAGAGTGCCCCTGGCCCCTGCTGTTGGACTTTAGGTGAGTGAGAAATAAAATTCTATTATGATCGGGATTAGTGACCTTAGAATAAGAGAAAAAAGTTATATTGTAATAAACCACCAAAATTTAGAAGTTTATCTCTTGCTGTAGCTAACATTCTTTAATGAATACAACAGGCTTCAAAAACATCAAATTACCTGCACAAAGTCAATCCCCCAGTGTCAGAAAACACATTTTTTTATTATACTTTAAGTTCAATGTGCAGGTTTGTTACATATGTATACATGTGCCATGTTGATGTGCTGCACCCATTAACTCGTCATTTACATTAGGTATATCTCCTAATGCTATCCCTCCCCGCTCCCCCCACCCCACGACAGGCCTCGGTGTGTGATGTTCCCCACCCTGTGTCCAAGTGTTCTCATTGTTCTATTCCTACCTGTGAGTGAGAACATGCAGTGTTTGGTTTTCTGTCCTTGTGATAGTTTGCTCAGAGTGATGGTTTCCAGCTTCATCCATGTCCCTAAAAACCCTAGAAGAAAACCTAGGCAATACCATTCAGGACATAGGCATGGGCAAGGACTTCATGACTAAAACACCAAAAGCAATGGCAACAAAAGCCAAAATTCACAAATGGGATCTAATTAAACTAAACAGCTTCTGCACAGCAAAAGAAACTACCATCAGAGTGAACAGGCAACCAACAGATTTAGTCTTGCTTTATTCAAAGTCCCAGTAGATAAAAATTTTCCTTTTTTTTTTTTTTTTAACATTTTGCGTATATATTTGGGTGGTATGGAGAGGCTTTCTGGAAGAAGCATAACTTCATTATTACTATAGCAAATAGGATTTTAAAAGACAGAAAGAAGGGTGGCAGTGAGAGGAGTTAGAGGAAGGAGAATACAAAGTATTCTTAAGGAAACTGAATGGAGCAATGCTTCTGTGCTAGAGAATTACGAAGCAGCAAATTGGGACTGTAGATCAGGCTGTATCTGTCAGGATAAATTAGGTTACATTGCATTAACAAAAAGAATCAAAATCTCAATGGCTTAACACAACCAGAGTTTATTTCTGGCTCACAATATATGTTCAGTGTGAGTCCCCAGGAGTTTGACACGTATCACACTGGTCATTTCTTTGGGCAAGGAAAATAATATAACTATACTAAATTCAGAGATGGTAGAAGTACAATTCTACCATATACCCAGAAAGCAAAGATCTGGGAGTATTTGATAAGCCGCACTAATGGCTACTATAGAGTCAAAATGGTAGGGATGTCAAAGTAAAGAAATACATGTACCTTCGGGAAAGTTTTTATTAAGGCTTAACCATGTAACTTTTATCAAAAGCCAGAATTGTTATTTTATATAGAGAGCAGAATTATAGATAGAAAGACTATGTACAGCTTTTGAAAAGACAGTTTGGGAATAAACATAGGAAATTTTGAAAATGTGCATACCTGAAACCTCTCAAATTCCTCTCATATACAAAATTCCATAGTATTTAAGCTCTTTGATTCTAGAGGCAGACATATCTGAACTCAAATCCAGACTCTGCTATCCACCAAATATGCGGTAATAGACAAGTTATCTAGCCTATCTTAGCCTAGCTTTCTCATCTGTGAAATGAGAACAATGGTAGCAGCTATCTTACAGATTTGTTGTGAGAGTTAAATAATTTAACACATGTAAAAGCACTTAGTATAGTGGCCGTCACTAAGTAAATTCTTTAAAAATTTTAGCAGCTCTAAACAGTTGAGAATTCACAAAGATGTGCACATTATCTGTGGTAGTTTGTAACAGTTAAAAAAGAAAGAAAAAAAAAAAGTAAAATTGGGCCAGGCATGGTGGCTCACATCTATAATCCCAGCAGTTTGGGAGGCCAAGGTGGGCGGATCACCTGAGGTCAGGAGTTTGAGACCAGTGTGGCCAACATGGTGAAATCCTGTCTCTACTAAAAGTACAAAGTTAGTTGGGCATGGTGGCAGACGCCTGTAATCCCAGCTACTCGGGAGGCTGAGGCAGGAGAATGGCTTGAACCCGGGAGGTGGAGGTTGCATTGAGCTGAGATCGTGCCATTGAACTCCAGCCTGAGGGACAAGAGTGAGACTTCGTCTCAAAGAAAAAAAAAAAAAAAAAAGTAAAATTCTCTATGTTTCATCAATGGAAAAATTGCTACATGTGTGGAGGGAGAGAATAAAAGAGAGTGAGAGAAGATCAAATGTTTTTAAAAATAAAATAGAATCATATATATTGATCTGGAAAGATATATATACTATATTGTATAGTTGAGAAAAGCAAGTTGCAGAACACAATGCATAGCTTGATGTCAAGAGTATGTATATCATACCCCATATACATATATATTGAAAACTTAAGGACCCCTTAATTTGTCCAGAATTCCCTATGAAAAAAAAAAATGTGCTAAGTTCTGGGGCAGTGCAGAAGACTGGAGAGCAAAACTCAATAAAAGACAGAGCAAAAGTTCTCACAACATAGTGTGTGGGAGTCCTACTGGAGGGAAGGAGGCTGGCTCAAATACAGGGCATCAAGACACCTGCCAGTGTTTGAAGTTGTGGACAATACGAGGCCCAAGAACTAAGCCCCAAACAAACAAACTACATAACTGAAAGTACCACAATCTTCCAAGCACAAAAAGATAGGGAGTGAACAGGCTTTCAATCACAAACAAACAAACAAACAAACAAAGTCCATGACTTAAGAACAAGAATGAAACACAGATTGACTGAGTTTTACTAAAATTGCAACTCTGCGCCAACCCCACTTAATCACTGATGAGGTTGAAATAGCAGCCTTTCCCATTGTGGAAGACAGTGTGGCGATTCCTTAAGGATCTAGAACCACAAGCACCATTTGACCCAGCAATCCAATTACTGGATATATACCCAAAGGATTATAAATCATTCTACTATAAAGACACATGCACATATATGTTTATTGCAGTACTATTTACAACAGCAAAGACTTGGAACCAACCGAAATTCCCATGAATGATAGACTGGATAAAGAAAATGTGGCACATATATACCATGGAATACTATGCAGCCATTAAAAAGAATGAGTTCATGTCCTTTGCAGGGACATGGATGAAGCTGGAAACTATAATTCTCAGCAAACTAACACAGGAACAGAAAACCAAACACCGCATGTCCTCACTCATAAGTGGGAGTTGAACAATGAGAACACATGGACACAGGGAGGGGAATATCACACATTGGGGCCTGTTGAAGGGTGGGGGACAAGGAAAGTGATAGCATTAGGAGAAATACCTAATGTAGATGACAGGTTGATGGGTGCAGCAAACCACCATGGCACGTGTTATATCTATGTAACAAACCTGTAGGTTCTGCACATGTATCCCAGAACTTAAAGTATAATTTGAAAAAAAAAAAAAAAAAGAAAGAAGTATCAGCCCTTCATCTAACAGAGCAAAGGGGGAGCCCCTATGGTATGCCTCTATGGCACACAATTAAAGATTTTCTTTCTTAAAAACAAAAAAAAAAAAAAAAAAAAAAAAAAACAAGAAAAACAGGGTCTCTCTCACCCAGACTGGAGTGGAGTGGCACAATCACAGCTCACTGTAGCCCCGATCTCCTGGGCTCAAATGAAGCTTTCGCCTCAGTCTCCTGAGCAGATGGGACCACAGGCACATCTATGTGGCCTAACAGGCCACCATGTCCTCTTAATTTCTTTTTTCTTTTCTTTTCTTTTTTTTCCTTTTTTTTTTTTTGTTTTTTTGTTTTTTTGTTTTTTGGTAGACATGAGGTCTCACTATGTTGCCCACATTGGTCTTGAACTCCTGAGCTCAAGTGATCCTCCCTCCTCAGCCTCCCAAAGTACTGGGATTACAGGCATGAGCAACCATGCCCAGCCATAAGATTTTTTAAAATGCAGCAAAATATAACTAATGATCAAGACAAAAAAAGCAATACAGGCAGATATTGGTGTTACCAGGTAGGGACTTTTAAATGGTTATAAGCAATAGATTAAGAAAACAAAGCAAGAGGTAGACAAAGCAATTAAAAAGATGAAGGATTTCAACACAGAACTGAATCTACAGATAAGAATCAACTGGACATTCTATAACTAAAAAAATTCAAAAATTGAAAATACGTAGAATAGGTAAAGAGCAAACTAGACACAGAAAAACCAGGAGTAGTGAAATAGAAGACCAGCCATACAAAATATGTGAACTGAAGCAACAAGAATTTAAAAAGAGAACAAAAGAAAAGTGGAATAAAATGTAAGATAGAGATGTATGTTGGATTCAGTGAACACGTATAAAATATGCATAATCAGAGTCAGAGAAAAGAGAGAGAGACAAAAATACATCAGGAATATTTCAAGAGCTATCAAGAGATAATGACTGAGAATTTTACAAAACTGTGATAGTTACCAACATACAGATTTAAGAAACTCAGTTAATTTCAGTCATTTTCTTTAATAGTCAAAATGCTAAAGATCAAAATCAAAATGAAAATCTTGAAAGCTAATTGAAGGAAAAAGACAATAGAAAGGCTGACAATTGACTTTTCAATAGAATCTGTGTAAGGCAGAAAACAGTAGAATAACACCATGACAAAACACACACACACCACCACCAATCTAGAATTCTAGACCCCGTGAAAATATTCTTCAAAAATGAAGGCAATGGGCTGGGCGCAATGGCTCACACCTATA
Organism: Macaca mulatta; assembly: GCF_049350105.2. Classification (NCBI taxonomy): domain Eukaryota; kingdom Metazoa; phylum Chordata; class Mammalia; order Primates; family Cercopithecidae; genus Macaca; species Macaca mulatta. The sequence continues at coordinate 43,563,308 of NC_133420.1, forward strand.
ATCCCAGCACTTTGGGAGGCCAAGGTGAGTGGATCACTTGAGGTCAGGAGTTTGAGAACAACCTGGCCAACATGATGAAACCCCATCTCTACTAGAAATACAAAAATTAGCCAGGCCTGGTGGTGCATGTTTGTAGTCCCAGCTACTCAGGAGGCTGAGGCGGGAGAATCGCTTGAACCTGGGAGATGGAGATTACAGTGAGCAGAGATTGTGCTACTGCACTCCAGCCTGAGAGACAGAGTGAGACTCCATCTCAAAAAAATAAAAATAAAAAGGCTATAACTTTCAGTTCCAGCCATGATAGAACAGTTTATGACAGATTATTCTCCCACTGGAAGTAACTGTTAAAGTTAAAGTACATATAATAATATATAGTATTTCAAAGCATTTGGTGTACAACCAACAAAGACAGGAATTAAGGAGTTACAGTCTTTGAAAGAGAGAATGCAATTGAGGCAAACTTTACATTCTCCCTAGTGTATTTTATGAGGACATTTTCCAAATCACCGTGTGGAAGACTAGAGCTCAGACAGAAAGCAGCAGTCTCAGTGGGCCAAGGGGTAGATGTTGGAATTCAGGGCTGCTGAAATGGTGAGAACTTGAAGAACACAGGAAAATACAGAGAAAGACTCCTAAATTCCACATATAATCCACATGTGGCCAGCTCCCAAAATGCTTAATCACAGGCCAAGACTCCAAGAAACCCAGCAGAAAAAACAGCTTAAAAGCTAAAGAGACAAGAACAACTTTCAGCAACTCCACGGTGTTGGGAGACTAAGGTTGAAATTCAAGCCCTGCCAAGGTGAAAGACCTTGGTAAATACCCTAGATTTTCAGTTGAGTCCCCCAAAAGACCATCCATTAGAATAAATGACCATGTACTAACAGTAAAGTCTGTACGCTAGGGGTAAGAGGAACCTTGAAATAGACTGGCTCTAATAAAGATTAAAATCGGGCTTTTGACAATTTCAAGGTGATCTGCCAGTACTTTATCTGCCTTTCAGAAGAAAACTTAACCATCTTTGGAGGAAGATAACATCATGCAGAACCTCTACAATTTTTCATCCACTATGTCTAGCATCTGATCCAAAATTATGAGGCATGATGAAAATTAAACATAGACAAAAGAAACAGACTCAAAGATGATTCAGATCGTCTCAGATGTATTAGATGGAGACTCTAAAATGACTATTTTAATATAGTCAAGAAAATAGAAATTAGAATAGTGGGAAAGAAAGGAATTTCAAGAGAGTCAGAATTTATGAAAAAGAATCAAGTAGAATTTCTAGAACTGAAAAATATATTTGAATTAAAAACCATGGATAAATTAACAGCAGACTAGACATAGGAGAAGACAAGTCAATAGAAAATATGCAAATAGAAGCATGGAAAGTAACAAGAATGTATGAAAAAATTGGACCAGTGTCTAAGAGACAAGTGGATCTCAGTCAATAAGCCAAGGCTTAAAGAGGATAGTTTCCCAGAGGTCACAAAGCTAGCAAATGTCTGTCTGGGATTTGACGTCAGGCAGTCTGACTCCAGAGTTCACCCTCTTAGCCGTTGTACTATACCGCCTCCTGATATTTAAAAAGAAAAAAACAAACAAAACAATCCCAAACAATGGATGCCAAAGGCTGTCAAAAGCAGTTTGAATAGATTTCCCTTTGTTGAATTGAAAATCAACACTTGTGAATTATTAGAACTATGTCAAATAAAGAAAAGCACACAGAAAGCCTTTTTAAAAGCTGAGCTGGCATCTAGATGCTCCTAGAGACACAAAGCCTGCATCCTCCCCTCTCCCCTACAATCACCATCACTGTCCCACAACATCTGTATTCATTGATAGCCATGGGAACATTTGTTTTATAACAGGAGAAGGAAGAGTTTGGATAAAGGTCTGGAGAACAATTTTTTAAAACCAGATGGAATGGGATTACATTGCCTTTATTCCCCCAGTCTGGCCTTCTGAAGTGGGTTTTTGTCCCTGTGATTCATTCATTCAAACATTTATTGAGGGCCTTCTCTGTGCCAAGCACAGTTCTAATGTCTGGGGATTCACCAGTAAAGAAAACAAGAGGGAAACTTCAATTTGCCAATTAACAGTTATCTCAGTAATTTCCATGTTCAATAGCCTCTTTCTTCTCAGGTTCTTTTGGGTAAAGCCTCACCTTTGCTTTTTCTCTGTTCTGGGTGAGTGAGGAGGCTGATGTGGTGTCACTATGATATTAAAAGAGGGGGCCTCCAATCTATGCTCTGGCCTCTGGGTCCTCATGCATGACTGAGAGATGCTGGGCCTGATATGGACCTGTGTCTTCGTCCCTGGGTGACTCAGTCCCACCTCAGCTCTGGCTAGCCCTGCAGGTTCTGCTGGGTCTCAGTCACATATTCCACTGGGCCTATGACAAAGATACCCATGCTAAGCCTCTTCCACAGTCTCCTCCCCAGGAAGAATGCCCCCAGGATGGATGCAGGAATTGTCTGGATGCTTCTCACTCCTTGGGGGAGCAGCCAGGACCAAGACTGCTCCCCGCCCAATAAGTGGTACCACATCTGGCTCTGTAGCTCTGCCTCTGTGCTTCTTAAAATGCTGCCTCTTCTCTGCACCATACCCCTCTCCCTAATTGACATGGGTGACCCAGCACAGAAGCATCCTCCAGCGACCCAGCACAAACCTCCTCTGCTTGGGTGCTCCCTTCATCTTGAGGAAGGCCTCCCCTTCCAGATGTTAGTCCAGACAAGCAGGGGCAGAATGGGACACACATATCTGAGTCTTCGCATCCTCTGACCCTCACCCTAACAAGGTTTTCCCCTTCCTCTCCCAGCCCAATCAGAACATCTCTAACACGACATCCCCCCTCACTCCTCATGGTCTTGTTGTCTCAGTAGAGGGGAATCCTCTTCACATGGCACAGGAGGCTCTGTGGTCTAAGCTGGCTGAATTTGACTATTTACATAGGAGCCACTGGACTACTAGGAAGCGAGAGTGATCACTGACAAAAATACATGGTTTAGTCACCAAAAAATAACACTCCTGTACTCCACCCGTATCCAAAAAAGATAATTGTACACAGTTCCATAAATGACTTAGATCCAAAGGTCAGGCAATAACAAATGTTGGCAAGGACGTGGAGAAAAGGAAACCCTTGTACACTGTTAGTGGGAATGTAAATTAGTACAACCACCATGGAGAACAGTTCAGAGGTTCCTCAAAAAAACTAAAAATAGAGCTACTGTATGTTCCAGCTGTCTCACTGCTGGGTATATACCCAAAAGAAAGGACATCAGGATATCGAAGTGATATCTGCCCTCCCATGTTTATTACAGCACCATTCACAACAGCTGAGATTTGGAAGCAAGCCAAGTGTCCCTCCACAGATGAATGGATAAAGACAATATGGCACGTACACACAATGGAGTATATTAAGCCATTAAAAAAGAATGAGATTCTGTCATTTGCAACAACATGGATGGAATTGGAGATCATTATGTGAAGTGAAATAAACCAGGCATGGAAAGATAAATGTCTCATGGTCTCACTTATTTGTGGAATCTAAAATCAAAACAATTGAATTCATGGACATAGAGAGTAGAAGGATGGTTGCCAGAGGTTGGGAAGGGTAGTAGGGATTTGGGAGGAAGGTGGGGATGCGTCATGGGTACAAAAAAGATAGAATAAATAGACCTATTGTTTGATGGTACAATAGGGTGACTATAGTCAATAATAATTGTACATTTTAAAATAACTAAAAGGGTATAATTGGATTGTTTGTAACACAAAGGATAAATACTTGAGGGGATGGATACTCTATTCTCCAAGATGTGATTATTATGCATTGCATGCCTATATCAAAACATTTCATGTACCTCATAAATCTATATACCTACTATGAACACACAAAATATTAAATTTAAAAAAGATAATTTTTATAGTGATATATTCCATAAAAATATTTTAAAGGTTGTGTCATAGAGAGGCATTGGTTGGAGATGAGGTGCTATTTTAATTTAGTGATCAGAAATGACATCTCATTATCCTAGGCAAACTAAGACAGAACAGAAAACCAAATGCCACATGTTCTCACTTGTAAGTGGGAGCTAAACATTAGGTACACATGGATACAAAGATGGAAACGACAGACACTGGAGACCACAAGAGGGAGGAGGAAGAAAGGGGAGCAAGGGTTGAGAAACTACCTCTCGAGTTGTATGCTCACTACCTGGGTGACAGGATCAATCTACCCCAAACCTCAGCAACGTACAATGTACCCACGTAACAAACCTCCACATGTACCCCTGAATCTAAAATAAAAGTTGAAGGCCAGGCACGGTGGCTCACACCTGTAATCCCCGCACTTTGGGAGGCCGAGGCGGGCAGATCACTTAAGGCCAGGATTTAGGGACCAGCCATGGCCAACATGGTGAGACCCCATCTCTACCAAAAATACAAAAAAATAAATAAAATAGCCAGGCGTGGTGGTGCTCACCTGTAATCCCAGCTACTCTGGAGGCTGAGGCATGAGAATTGCTTGAACCCAGGAGGTGTAGGTTGTAGTGAGCCAAGATCGCACCACTGCACTCCAGCCTGGGTGATAGAGTGAGACTGTCTCAAAAATAAAATAAAACAATAATAATAATAAATAAAATAAAGGCTGAAGAAAAAAAGAAAAGAAAAAAAAAAAGAAATGGCATCTCATGCTGAAAAGTAAGAAAATGCTCAAAAGACAAAATGATGGGATCATTTCCAAGGGTTCCAGTAGCCAATTAAAAGATCATCCAATGGCCAAAGCTGGAACCATTTGAGCAACCACATCAATAAGATAGTATTGGATTATGGCCCAAAGTATAAAATAAATATCCATGAGTCTATGTTGATATAAACAAAAAAGAGTGACTAAGTTGACAAAAGGAGAACAGACAAATCTGCTATACCAAAAAAAATACCAAGTAGTTTATGCAGATACCATGCCCTTCAGGAGTTGGAGTGCAGTGGCACAAACATAGCTCACCACAGCCTTGATCTGCCAGGCTCAAGCAATTCTCCTACCTCAGCCCCACAAGCAGCTGGGACCACAGGCATGCACTGCCATGCCTGGCTAATTTTTTAAAAAATTTCTTGTAGAGACAGGGTCTCACTGTGTTGCCCAGGCTGGTCTCAAACTTCTGAGCTCAAGCAATCCTCCCAACTCAGCCTCCCAAAATGCTGGGATTTATAGGCATAGGCCACTGCTCCCCGCCTGGTATTAATAATTGTAATGATAATCCAAACAAACATTTTAATACTTTTAAAATGTTAAAGCCAGAGGCCGGGCGCGGTGGCTCATGCCTGTAATCCCAGCACTTTGGGAGGCCAAGGCGGGCGGATCATGAGGTCAGGAGATTGAGACCATCCTGGTGAATGTGGTGAAACCCTGTCTCTACTAAAAATACAAAAAAAAATTAACCAGGCGTGGTGGCAGGTGCCTGTAGTCCCAGCCATGCTACTCGGGAGGCTGAGGCAAGAGAATGGTGTGAACCCGGGAGGCGGAGCTTGCAGTGAGCTGAGACCGCGCCACTGCACTCCAGCCTGGGCGACACAGCAGGACTCCATCTCGAAAAAAAAAAAAAATCTTAAAGCCACATGAAGTTAAAATTTATATTTCTATATATATTGTTGTGGCTGAAAGGTACAAGGTGGTCAATCCAAAAAACTTTCAAGCAGAAAAATATATACCATATTAGAAAAAAAGTCCGTAGAAGAAGTAGAATGAGAAAAAAGAAAAATAGAGATTTTCCAACAGTTTGAGTTATTTTTTAGATGGAGGATGGTGGCTATCACATCACAATGGTATTTACATTCCACTGGATGTATTCTAAGAGATGATACAACAGCTTTATTTTTTATGTCAATATTTACAATGGGCCAGAAATTGTATTCTTCATATTCATGTACACCTGAAATCAGGAACACTTTAAAGAAGTACAAAGTGGTAGATAATTTAAAAAAAAAAAAAAATTTTTTTGAGACAGTCTTGCTCCGTCGTCCAGGCTGGAGTACAGTGGCTTGATTTGGGCTCACTGCAACCTCTGCCTCCCGGGTTCAAGCAACTCTCGTACCTCAGCCTCCGTAGTAGCTGGGACTACAGGTGCACGCCACCATGCCTGGCTAATTTTTGTATATTTAGTAGAGACGGGGTTTCACCCTGTTGGCCAGGCTGGTCTCAAAGTCCTGACCTCAAGTGATCCGCCCACCTCGGCCTCCCAAAGTGCTGGGATTACACTCACGAGCCACCGCAACTAGACTCAAAATTTTTTTCAGGAACATGTGAGCAAAGTTTTTTGAAGACCATAGGCCTACCCAATGCCCATTTCTATTCCTTATGCCAAAGCTGTAGGCAATGATGTGTCCAGCTAAAGATCCACCTTTCCAAGTCTGTTTGCAGATACATATTATCAAGTTCTGACCAATAAGCTGTGCATACTGCCATTCCTCTCTTCCATATTGAATGTGAACCTCTAGCAGACAGCTTGACCCCTGCATGAAGAATAGCAATAGTGAAAACACAGAAGGAACCTGAGTTCTAGATAATTCTGTGACCCAAACTACCTACCTCCAGATTTTGTTTAGGTAAAGAAGGGCAAATCCATTTATGTTTAAGTTACTGTTATTTAGGATTTTCTGTTATACATGGCCAAATCTAATCCTGACCAATAGAGTGGCTGTAGCATACATTATATAATCAATCAGATGTTGAACATTTAGATTATTGCCAGATTTTGTTATTTATTATACATCACACTGTGATCCTTATTTGATGTATCTTCAAACACATTCAGAGTTATTTTTCCAGGAGATAATCTAAGAAGTAAATTCTGGATCAAGAATGTTTAGATACATATTGCAAATTTTTTCCTTCACAAAAGCTAATTTATATTTATGTCAATAGTGTATGAGACAGCAGAATTCCACATTTTTTTCATCATCATTGGGCAGTCTTTTTTTCTAAATATTTGCAATTTGATAAGAAAAAAAGGTTTGTTTGTACTTTTTGATAACTAATAAACTTTTTTCTATTTATCTGCCATTGGATAAAATTGCCATTTTATTTTTATTATTTTTAAAAAATTAAGAAAAGGAGCCAAAAGTATTTTTTATTTTAAATGTTGTTTTTTATTTCATTTTTCCATAAGTTTTTGGGGTAACAGGTGGTATTTGGTTACATGAGTAAATTCTTTAGTGGTGATCTGTGAGATTTTGGTGTACCCATCACCCAGGCAGTATACACTGCACCATATTTGTAGTCTTTTATCCCTCACCCCCCTCCCACTCTTCCCCCTAAGTCCTCAGAGTCCATTGTATCATTCTTATGCCTTTGTGTCCTCATAACTTAGCTCCCACATATCAGTAAGAATATACGATGTTTGGTTTTCCATTCCTGAGTTACTTTGCTTAGAATAATAGTCTCCAGTCTCATCTCACTGCATTTGCAGTGACCTTTTTTCATTTCTTTTTATGGCTGAGTAGTATTCCATCATCTATATATACCACAGTTTCTTTATCAACTCGTTGATTTATGGGCATTTGAGTTGGTTCCATGATTTTGCAATTGTGAATTGTGCTGCTACAAACAGGCATGTGCAAGTATCTTTTCCAAATAATGACTTATTTTCCTCTCGGTAGATACCCAGTAGTGGGTTTGCTGGATCAAATGGTAGTTCTACTTTTAGTTCTTTAAGGAATCTCCTGTTTTTCATAAAGGCTGTACTAGCTTATATTCCCATCAACAATGTAGAAGTAGGCCGGGCGCGGTGGCTCACGCCTGTAATCCCAGCACTTTGGGAGGCCGAGGCGGGCGGATCACAAGGTCAGGAGATCGAGACCACGGTGAAACCCCGTCTCTACTAAAAAAATACAAAAAATTAGCCGGGCGCGGTTGTGGGCGCCTGTAGTCCCAGCTACTCGGGAGGCTGAGGCAGGAGAATGGCGTGAACCCGGGAGGCGGAGCTTGCAGTGAGCCGAGATCGCGCCACTGCACTCCAGCCTGGGCGACAGAGCGAGACTCCGTCTCAAAAAAACAAAACAAAAAAAAACAATGTAGAAGTATCCCCTGATCACTGCATCCATGCGCCAACATCTACTGCTTTTTGATTTTTGATTATGGCCATTCTTGCAGGAGTAAGGTGGTATCGCATTGTGGTTTTGATTTGCATTTCCCTGATCATTAGTGATGCTGAGCATTTTTTCATATGTGTGTTGGCCATTTGGATATCTTGAGAGTTGTCTATTCATGTCCTTAGCCCACTTTTTGATTGGACTGTCTGTTTTTTTCTTACTGATTTGAGTTCGTTGTAGATTCTGGATATTAGTCCTTTGTCAGATGTGCAGATTGTGAAGATTTTCTCCATTCTGTGGGTTGTCCGTTTAGTCTGCTGACTGTTCCTTTTGCCATGCAAAAGCTCTTCAGTTTAATTAGGCCCCCAGCTATTTATCTTTGTTTTTATTGCATTTGCTTTCCGGTTCTCGGTCATGAAATCCTTGCCTAAGCCAGTGTCTAGAAGGGTTTTTCCAACGTTATCTTTTAGAATTTTTATAGTTCCAGGTCTTAGGTTTAAGTCCTTAATCCATCTTGAGTTGATTTTTGTTTAAGATGAGAGGTGAGGATCCAGTTTCATTCTCCTACATGTGGCTAGCCAAGAGCCAAAAGTATTTTTGTTTCAGATTATTTTAAGGTTGGAAAACTACAAGTGAAGCTACCTCTAGGATCTCTGTTTATATAAAGCTTCATTGCAACAGGGAAGTTGTCAGTCTTACACTGTGTCCATTGCCTGGCAAGTAGTAGGCAACTCATTGAACATTTGTTGAATGCATGAAAGCTATTATCTTATTACATTATATGACTTTGAGCAAGTAGTTTTCTAATCAGTTTCCCAGTTCATAAACTAACAAGATTGAATAAATCTATGTCATGGTTTCTTCCAAGTCCAACAATTTTTTATTCAAAGAGAAATCCAAGTAATGCCCATAAAGCACCAGATGGGAAAGACTCCCTTCCTTTGCAGCTATTTCTACTGATCAGAAGAACCAGAGGCAAAAAAATAATAATAGAAAATTAGAATTTAACATTCCTTTGTGCTCCTCTTCTTCCAAATTACTAGACGATAAAAGAGTTACAAAGGCAGTAAGAAACACAGAGAAAGTCCCTCCTCCCTTGAATTTGCCCTTTGAGGACTAGTGGTGGTTCCTAGTTCCAGCCCAAAGTCCATATTCTCTTGTTCTGTGGGAGCCCAGACTTTGAAGTCAGAGAGAGCTGGGTTTCATTGAGCAAGTCATTAAACTCCCCAAGCCTGCATTCCTTACGTGTAAATTAGCGATAACAATACCCATCCCATAGGATTAAATAAGATACATGCCCAGCACAAAGCCCACTGTATGGTGGTGCCCAATTCCGAACATCTGAGGTGCCAAGCAGCTGTAGGAGTGGGTTTTTTTCTAGAAAAGCCCCCACATTGGAATTAGTCATGGTTTCTGGCTACACAATTTCAGATTCTCATTCTTTGCCTCTCCTGGAGATTCTGAGAGTTTCCTAATACCCTTTCAAAAATTCCTTTGCTACTTAAATGAGCCAGAGTGGATTCCACTGTCTGCAATGTAGAATCAGGACCATTGTAGTTCCTATGGAAGTTCACATTTAACAGATCATTTAATCCAAATCCCAAAAGAAGAGCTTCATTGGAAAGAAGTGTTTGTCTGTTTGTCTATCCGTGCAGTGCAGCTCCTAGCCCTGATTCTAATATGCTTTCGTATTATGACTTAATCAATTAATGCGTAAATTGTCTTATCAGTTCAGGAGGAGCCCCTCAGAAACAGAGGCACCCTCTCGAGATCCACTGGAAAAGGCCCAGAGGGACAAGTCACAGATGGAGAGGTAAGGTCTTGAGCCCACCACTGGAAACCCACCTAGTCCAAGGTAAGTCCTTTCAATTTCTTGAGTCTTGGCTCCCTGTGAAATAAGAAGCTAGCATATGGCCCGGGGAACTGACGCGAAATCAAAGAGAAAATGTACGTGAAGAGCCCAGGTCAATCGTAGATACAAGAAGCAACTTAAATAGTGTCCACTTCATCTCTTTTCCCTAGAAGCAGGGATTGAGTCATGGCTTCCTCTTCCAGGGCGCTTAACCTAGTGATTAGGTCTCTTGGACCGGGGCAGGACCAACATGTGGGGAATATCGCCCTCTGGTGGGCTTAAATGGAAAGGCTATGGTTTTCAAACGGCCTGCAAGGCTACAAAAACAGAACTCATAGAATCGTGGAATTTCAGAAGTGAAAGAGATCTTTGACACCATTTAGTCTAACATCCTCATTTACTGATGGGACAGTGAAAGACCCAAGAGTGAGAGTGACTTGCCTAAGGTCACACCAAGGACAACTGTCAGAACCAGGGCCAAACCTCAAACCCTCCACCCACCTCCAGGGCCGAGGTCCTTCTCTCTGCCATGAAACACCAAACCTTCATGTTTGTGGTTCATCTCCCTACATCCCTGAGCCATTGACCCAGCTCAGCCATGCCGTCAGCAGCAGCATGTTAACTGGATTCTGCCCAAGATTGGGTAATTTCCCCACCCAGTTATGTTGTTGAAAAGTTATGTTACTTCTCTTTAAAACATACCATGTTAATGTTTTGCTTTTGATACAGACAACCCAAGCTATAACTATGGCAACCCCTTGGAAACGTGGAAAGAAAACACTTCTAGGCCGGGTGCAGTGGCTCACGCCTGTAATCCTAACACTTTGGGAGGCTGAGGCAGGCGGATGACTTGATCAAAGTCAAGAGATCAAGACCATCCTGGTCAACATGGTGTAACCCCGGCTCTACTAAAACTACAAAACTTAGCTGGGCGTGGTGGTGGTGCGCCTGTAATGCCAGCTACTCATGAGGCTGAAGCAGGAGAATGGCTTGAACCCGGAAGGCAGAGGTTGCAGTGAGCCGAGATCACACTACTGCACTCCAGCCTGGGCGACAGAGTGAGTGAGACTGTGTCTCTATTACCAAAAAAAAGAAAAGAAAAGAAAAAGATAACACTAGTAAGCATAACTGGGTAATTCTAAGAAAAAAGAACAACAGAATACCTGATTTCTACACAAGTTAGAGAAAGACCCTTTATTTTAAACACCAATCTCTGCCACAGGTGATTATCCTTGAAGCTAGAACAGTTCAGAGGGCTTCAAAGCAAATCCTCCTCATGCCAACACAGTTGCCACCCCACGCATGATTTCCATAAGAACCCACACTCAAGCAGTTCCAATTCACCATTTTAATAAATTCCAAAAGAAGCAGTCATTTTGGGTCTTTGCAATGGAGAGGAAATGTCCTCTTTAATGGGATTTTTGGAAGTATTTATTTTCTAAGTCCCTTCGGAAACTAAAACACACACACACACACGCACAGACACACACAGAGGGAAAACTTCAACCAAAGTAGGATTCAGATAAGCCACCCCGAGTTCTGTCCCCAGAAAGCAGGTGGGGAAAAAAGTGATAAGTAGGTGAGGTAATGGATATGTTAATTAGTTTGATTTAATATTTTATGACATATATATATGTAACCATCACATTATACCTCTTAAACAGATACAATTATTATTTGTCAATTGAAAAAAAGAAAAGAAAGGAAGGAGGGATAGAAAAGGAAGGAAGGAAGGAGGAAGGGAGGGAGGGAGGGAAGGAAAGAGGGAGGGAGGGGAGGGGAGGCAGGAAGGAGGAAGGGAGGGAAGGGAGGGGAGGGGAGGAGAGGTGAGGGAAGGCGAGGGAAGGGAGGGAAGGCAGGAAGGAAGGGAGGGAAAGAAAAAGCAAGAGAGACCTTGAGTGAGTCACTTGTCCTCCCACTCTCTGCCTGGCCTAGCATTCTCGTTGATAGTAGAGGGCCATCACGTAGGCACTGCTAGCCTTGCAGCCTCCAGGCAGTGGAATGGTACTGGTCTGTGGCCTGTTAGGAACCAGGTCACACAGCAGGAGGGGGGCGAGCATTACCACCTGAGCTCCCCCTCCTGTCAGATCGGCAGCAGCATTAGATTCTCATAGGAGCACAAACCTTATTGTGAACTGCACATCAGAGGGATCTAGGTTGTGCACTCTTTATGAGAATCTAATGCCTGATAATCTCAAATGGAGCAGTTTCATCCCGAAACCATCCCCCCAACCTTGTCTGTGGAAAAACTGTCTGCCACAAAACCGGTCCCCGATGCCAAAAAGGTTAGGGACCACTGATCTAGTGGACTTTGTCCAAAGATCACAAAGCATCACAAATGTACAGATTTTTAATCACCCATAGTGGAATAACCTGGCCATTCCTCTCATTTCTTGATGAATCCCTGAAGCTTAGCCTGATTCAATGCTCTGTCTCTTTACTATTATCACTCAATACTAATAATAGCTGATAGTAGCATTATTTTATGAGGTTTGCATGAGTTAAATCAACCACCACAAAAACTCTAAAGATGTCACTGTTAATTATTGGCACTCCAAAGATGGAAAATCTTAGGCTCAGAGAGGTTAAGTAACTTATCCAAGATCACACAACTCATAAGTGGAAGAGTGAGAGTTGAACTCAAGTCCACCCAACTTCAGAGTCCATGCTTCTAAACCCAGCCCCACTCTGAAGATCATCAATTATCTGTGTGGATGCAGACCAACTTCCTTATCATCCTAGTTAAATCCCAGCAGGGACTAGGACTTCGGGTATCAAGTCAAAAATCACTCCAAAGGTTCTGTTTGGGTTTGAGCCCTGGGTGGTATTCCCCCAGAGGCAATTCTAAATTAAGTTTTCATCATCGTTCTAAACATTTTTGTGTCACTCTGCCTCCTTCTAGCAACATAGGCTCAGATACTTAATCAGAGCCTGATGGGAAGTAACACCACATTGGGAGCACATTTGGTTTTTTCTCCTTCTGAAAGCGATGTGATATTTTTAGAAAGAATAAAGACTTGGGAGTAAGACAGACCTGGATTAGAGACCCAACTCTGCTGTCTCTTCTACCTGTGCGATCTTGAATGTTATTCACTCTGGGCCTCATTCCCCTAAACTTGAGAAATGTAGAGAATAACATCAGCATCATATTGTTGCTATGAGGATTAACTCAGCCTCAGCTAGAGTTTTTATCACTGTGTCTGGGAAGCACATAGCAGGCATTTAAGAAATGACAGCAATTAGTAGACAACCAGCCTGCCAAATACAGAGGGTTCCTTTTCTCTTGTGCCAACCCCAGTGGTAAGAGGTGAGAGCAGACGTTGGGGGAGAAGGAGACAAACATCTGTGACCCACAGCATCCCATAGCAAGACATCCATGGGTTTTGGACTGATTCCCAGCTCTGTTTTGTGGCTTGGGCAAATTACTCAATTTCACTGAGTCTCAATTTCCTTCCCCGTAAATGGAAGCAATATATCTTCATTATATACCTTCACATTGTTTACGATCTAGTCCAGATATCAGGATATAGACATAAAAATAAAAGGAAGATTACAACAACTCACATATGAGCTTTTAAAGATACTTCAATGAAAGCTACTGAGTTAAAGATTCTGAACTACCTTTATTTATCATAAGAAATGAGATAAGCTACAGGAATTGTTAATGATACAATAAAAGATCAGCTTTCTGGAATGTTCTATGACTAGATTGTTTCAGACAAAAAAATATTTATTTGTTTAATTTTAGTCAAATAGAGAATTATTTTCAAGCATATTTTACATTTGTAATATCCTTCAAAATTTTTTAATTATAAAAGCATTATAGGTACATAACTAAGAGAAGCTACTGTAATATACAATAGGAGACATGTAAAAGAATGTTAAAAACAACATTGTTTATAACATAGACAACTGCAAGGAACCCAACTATCTACCAACAGATAATAAATAAGTTATGGTTTTGTTTTTTGTTGGTTTTTTTTTTTTTTTTTTTTTTTTTTTTTTTTTTTTTTTTTGAGACACAGTCTTGCTCTGTTGCCCAGGCTGGAATGCAGTGGTGCAATCTCAGCTCACTGCAACCTCCGCCTCCTGGGTTCAAGCAATTCTCCTGCCTCAGCCTCCCTAATAGCTGGGACTACAGGCACCCGCCACCACACCCAGCTAATCTTTGTATTTTTAGTAGAGACAGGGTTTCACCATGTTGGCCAGGATGGTCTCAATCTCTTGACCTCGTGATCCACGCCCCTTGGCCTCCCAAAGTGCTGAGATTACAGACATGAGCCACCACACCTGGCCCTAAATTATGTATTTATGCAATGGAACACTATACAGTGAAGAAAATGAAATTATAGCTCCAAGCAGCATGAATAAATCCTAGAAGCATAATATTGAACGAAAAGAACCAGCTCATGGAGTACTACATGTAAGCATGATACCACTTTTAGAAAGTTAAAACACAAACAATCCTAAACTAGATCATGTTTAGGGGGTACCCAGAGAAGTACTGAAGCCCTATTGTTAAAAAACAAAGAAGGCTGGGTGCTGTGGCTCACACCTGTAATCCCAGCACTTTGGGGGGCCGAGGTGGGCAGATCACCTGAGGTCAGGAGTTTGAGACCAGCCTGGCCAACATGGCAAAATCCCGTCTCTACTAAAAAGTACAAAAATCAGCCAGGCGTGATGGCGGGTGCCTATAATCCCAGCTACTTGGGAGGCTGAGGCAGGAGAATCGCTTGAACTCAGCAGGTGGAGGTTGCAGTGAGCCAAGATCATGCCACTGCGCTCCAGCTTGGACAACAAGAGTGAAACTGTCTCAAAAAAAAAAAAAAAAAAAAAAAAGGAAAAGAAAAAAGAAAGAAATTATTTTTTTAAATGTCAGGGTAGAACTTACTGCTGAAAGACAGGTGAAGGAATGGGATTAGGAGCAGCACGTAGATCAATTCAACAGTATTAGAAAAGTTCACTGTGAGCAGTAGGTTTATCCATTTAAATATGATTCTTCATAATTTAAAGTAGTCCTAGGGGATACATTCCAAGAACCCCAGTGGATGCCTGAAACTACAGACAGTACCAAACTCTATATATACTATGGTATGGCTTTTTCAATACATACATCCCTAGGATGTTTAATTTATAAATTAGGCACAGAGATTAACAACTAATAATGAAATAGAACAATTATAACAACATGCCAGCATCACTACTCTTGCACTTTGAAAATGAGGGTCACTTGAACACCCACACTGCAATACCAAGACAGGTTTTCAGATAACTGAAACAGCTACTAAGTGACTAACGGCCAGGGAATGTATACAGAGTGGATATGGTGGACAAAGGGATGAGTCATGTCCCAGGGGGAACAGAGCAGGATGGCACAAGATTTCATCGCTCAGAATGATGCACAATTTAAAACTTAGGAATAATTTATTTCTGGAATTTATTTCTGGAATTTTCCATTCAATATTTTCAGACTGCAGTAGACTGCAGATAACTGAACTTTTTTTTTTTTTTTTCAAGATGGAGTCTCTCTCTGTTGCCCAGGCTGGAGTGCAGTGGCACACTCGGCTCACTGCAAGCTCCGCCTCCTGGGTTCATGCCATTCTCCTGCCTCAACCTCCCAAGTAACTGGGACCACAGGCGCCCGCCACCACGTCCGGCTACTTTTTTTTTTTTTTTTTTGGATTTTTTCTTAGTAGAGACTGGGTTTCACCGTATTAGCCAGGATGGTCTCGATCTCCTGACCTCATGATCTACCCGCCTCAGCCTCCCAAAATGCTGGGATTACAGGCATGAGCCACCGTGCCCGGCAGGTAACTGAACTTTTGAAAAGCAAGACTGAGGACAAAGAGAAACCACAGTACTATATATCTACACTTGTAGATATACACATGCATACATATACAGAAACTATAATTCCATAATATATGTAATAATGTCACAGTCATACTGTAACTATCGTTATATAACATTATCTTACATATAAAAATATTATATAACATTTTTTAAATCCAGGCTATTCAATGTTGAACTAGGAATTTGGTTTCCTTGCTCCTGACCCTGTACTGTTATTGTCTTAAGAATTTAGTTTCCCCTGCTTTTCCTGAGCTGTATGGAATTTTTTTCTTATGTCTATTAGTTACTTATTTACTAATTTAAAAAGAAACACATTAAGGACCTAAGATTAAAGGCTCTAAACTTAATTAGAGGAATAAAGCAATCCACAAAGGCTACTCTGTGTTCATGCTTCAGAAGTCACGTGACAGAGGGGTGAAGCCTGTAATAGCTCTGGACACCAGCGATGAGGCATCAGCACTCAGAAGGTGTGGCTTGAGCTAACATCCATGCCAAGGCTATTAAGACGAGTGTGTTTCCGGCCGGGCGCGGTGGCTCACGCTTGTAATCCCAGCACTTTGGGAGGCCGAGGTGGGCGGATCACGAGGTCAGGAGATCGAGACCACAGTGAAACCCCGTCTCTACTAAAAATACAAAAAATTAGCCGGGCGTGGTGGCAGGCGCCTGTAGTTCCAGCTACTTAGGAGGCTGAGGCAGGAGAATGGCCTGAACCCAGGAGGCGGAGCTTGCAGTGAGCCGAGATGGCGCCACTGCACTCCAGCCTGGGCTACAGAGGGAGACTCTGTCTCAAAAAAAAAAAAAAAAAAAAAAAAAAAAAAGACTAGTATATTTCCACAGGCCAAGACTGAACAGGATTGAATTCCCAAAGAGTTCAAGGCATTCTCCTGTGTTATAAGCAGATCGAAGAATAAAATCACTGTTTTTTTCTGCTCAGGCTGCCGTAACAAAGTGCCACAGACTGGGTGGCTTAAACAACAGAAATGTATTTTCTCACAGTGCTGGAGACTGGAGGTCCAAGAACAAAGTGTCTGAAGGCCTCTCTCCTTGACTTGCAGATGATCAGTTTCTCACTGTCTCACATGGTCTATGTGAGCCTAAATCCTAATTTCCTCTTCTTAGAAGGACGACAAGTATATTGGACTACAGCCAACCCTAGTGACCTTATTTAATCTTAATTACCTCAGAATAGTTACATTCTGAAGTACTGGGGGTTAGGATTTCAATATGAGTTTTGGAGGTACACAATTCAACCTCTAACAGTCACCAAAGGAAGCCCCTCCCTGGAAAATGATAGGCCTGCTTGTATTTCAAATTGGACCAGCATGGTCTAAGAAAATTTTGCATTATAATGAAATTGTTTTATATCTACACTATCCAATTGGGAGATGTTGGATATGTCTATGACCTTGATTGTGGTGATGAGAGCACAGGTGTGTGCCTATGCCCGAACTCTCCAAATTGTGCACATCCGTATGTTGCAGGTCTTATACGCCAATTACATCTCAACAATGTTATCTTTAAAAAAAGAAAGACAAATGTTTCCTGATTCCACTTACACAAAGTATCTAAAATAGTCAACTCCTAGAATCAAAGAGTAAAATGATGGTTTCCAAGGGGCTGAGGGAGGGGAGAAATTGCCCCCATGTCTTCCTTCAAAATGCCAGCTCCTTCCCACTCAAGGCCTTTACACTTGCTATTCCTTCTGCTTGGAGGCGTCTCCCCCAAGATCTTTGAATAATGGTTTCCTTCTTGCCATCCAGGCCTCGTATCAAGCACCATCTCCTCAAAAAGCCTTCCTTCATTTCCCTGTACAAACTAGTGGAAATATAGTAGTCTTGATGGACCTGGCATGGATGTTAGCTCAAACCACGCCTTGTGAGTATTGACACATCATTGCTGGTGTCTGGGGCTATTAGAGTCTTTACCTTCTGTCATGTGACTTTTGAAGAATGAACACAGAGTAGCCTTGTGGATTACTTTCTTCGTTTATTAAGTTTATAGCCTTTATTCTTAGGTCCTTAAGGTACTTCTTTTTAAATCAGATTAGACAGGCTTCCCCTAATCCTATCACCTTGTTTTTTTCTTTTTCTTTTTCTTTTTCTTTCTTTTTAAGACAAGGTCTCACTCTGTAGCCTAGGCTGGAGTGCAGTGGTGCAATCTCCGCCCACTGCAACCTCTACCTCCCAGGCTCAAGTGATCCTCCCACCTCAGCTCCACCAAGTAACTGGCACATGCTACCATGCCTGGCTAATTTTTTGTACTTTTTTATAGAAACAGGGTTTCTCCATGTTGCCCAGGCTGGCCTCAAACTCCTCAGCTCAAGCAATCTGCCCGCCTTGGCCTCCCAAAGTGCTGGGATTACAGGCATGAGCCACTACACCCCGCTTCATTTTACTTTTATTATATTTAATCCTATCTGACATCATCTTGTTTATTTATTTGTTGTTTATTGTCCACCTCCCCTTCCACATGCCTATTGTATCATAGGCTCCATGAGAGCAAGGACTTTGTCTGTCTTGCCTGCTGCTTTCTTCCTGGTTCCTGGATAAGGGATAGAATCTCAACAAATATCCCATGAAGGAAGGATGGCTAGATGGATAACTGGATGGACGGATGGATGGATGGATGGATGGATGGATGGATGAATGGATGGATGAGTGGATCGATGGGTGGTAGAAGGGTGAATGGAGGAAGGATGGATGGATGGATGGATGGATGGATGGATGGATCGATGGATCGATGGATGATAGAATGGTTAATGGATGATGGATGGATGGATGGATGGATGGATGGATGGATGGATGGGTGGGTGGATGGGTGGATCAATGGATGGTAGAATGGTGAATGGATGATGGATGGATGGATGGATGGATGGATGGATGGATGGATGGGCAGGTGAAAAGATGGAAGCATGGATGGATGATGAGTAGATGGACACCCCCTAGAAAGCCTAGGCCTCAGCCAGTCAACAGAATTGAGGAGACCAATTGAGGAAATCCAAGCAGACATTCACAGGGTAACTGATTATTTATATGGAGTCCCACAGCTTGCTCACTTTCACAGCCTCATGTGAACAAGATAGTATCTTACACAAATCTCCCTCCCTGGAGTGAGGAGAAGGTGAGCAGGTGTGGGAACAGTTCTGGGAACCTAACCTGGCCCCAGACACACAGTCTATAAAACTGCTCCTGCTCTATGATAAAATGATTTAGTTCTGAGGAGTGTACCCAAGGAAATAATCCCAAAGGAAGGAGGGACTGGTGAGGAGTAACTTTATATCTTTGTATGATAGAGTAGTGTTTTTTAAAAATCGCAAACACACGGCAACAAGAGAACAGCCAAGCAGCTTGTGCGGCACATTATATAGGTACACAATCTTTTATCTAAAACCTTTAGGGCCTAATGTATTTTGGAAATCAAAATGTTCCCAATTTTAGAAAATCTATTTGTTGCTTATATTCTATTGTATATCATACCCAGCAGAGTCTAGGGCAATACATCAAAGACACTAGTAGCAGCAGCAAAACAGATACACAGTCATCACAAGTGGGATCAATAAAGAATACAAATAGCCTCATATCTGTTCAGGTAAGGTGAGGAAAAAGAGCCTTCTCAGCAGAAGAACTGGTTTATGAAGCTTCACAGATTTCAGAAGTGCAGATAAGAGATGTGGACTTAACTAATTTATTTTTATTTTACTTTAAGTTCTGGGCTACATGTGTAGAACATGAAGGTTTGTTACATAGACATACATGGGTCATGGTGGTTTGCTGCACCTATTAAACCGTCATCTACGTTTTAAGCCCAGCATGCATTAGGTATTTGTCCTAATGCTCTCCCTCCCATTGCCCCCCACCCCATGACAGGCCCCGGTGTGTGATATTCCCCTCCCTGTGTCCATGTGTTCTCATTGTTCATTGACAAGGGTACAATGTGGTAATACTGAAGAACTTGTTTGGAAAAAAAAAAAAAGAGAGAGAGAGAGAAATAGCACTGTCAATAGAATATGCTTCATTGACATGTAAAATAGATACTAACAAGGACTAGGAGAGGACCCGGGCCATGGATTCTCAGTCTATGAGGCTGGACATACATCAATTAATGGAAAAGTGAGGTCACAGGTAGGTGTGGGAGGTTGAGGGGTTGCAGGGTGAGAGAGCAGGAAACAGGGCATCAAAACTGCCACCTTCTTCTTGATCTTCCTCCCTACTCAGAGCCTCCCAGAGAATGGGGAAGCCAGCAGAGAAAACCAGGACTCTATTCAGCAATAGAAAAGAGGTTGCAGGGCACCATTCTATGACAAGGACTATGAATCACATACAAAGATTTTTAGTGGGGCTCCTTGCTGGGGGCACCAAAGGAGTGTTCTTACCAGGACCCAGATTCATTCTCAGTGGTTCCTATCTCTATTGCAGTGAAGACCTCAGGGGGCTCTATCCACAGGAAACAATGTCAGAGGTCCTGTTGAGTAAGTAGCTGATCTGATTTTTCCTGGTGCAGAGTTGGTGGAAGCAGGTGATGCCACGAAAGTTGCTCTGATCTGAAATTTGGAAGGCAAGAGTGTTCATCGTGGGTCAGCTTTCAAAACATCCTTTTGAAATATATGGTCTCCCTCTTCAGTCTCTCCTTATCTCAAGAAAATAAAACTCCAGGTACCATTTTTAAATTTAATTATTTTAATTGACCTATAATAATTGTACCTGTTTACAAGATACATAGTAATGCTTTGATACATATAATGTATAGTGAACAGATTAGGGTAATTAGTGTATGCATCAACTCAAGCATTCATCATTTCTTTGTGTTGGGAACATTCAGTATCTTCCTCCTAGCAATTTGAAACTATATGATGCCGTTTGGCTGTGTCCCTACCTAAATCTCTTCTTAAATTATAGCTCCCATAATTCCCACGTGTTGTGGGAGAGACCCAGTGGGAGATAATTGAATCATGGAGGCAGTTTCCCCCATTCTGTTCTCATGATAGTGAATAAGTCTCACAAGATCTAATGATTTTATAAGGGGTTTCCCCTTTCACTTGGTTTTCTTTCTGTCTTGTCTGCTGCCATGTAAGACGTGCCTTTCACCTTCCACCATGACTTTGAGGCCTCCCCAGTCATGAGGAACTGTGAGTCCATTCAATATTTTTCTTTATAAATTACCCAGTCTTGGGTATGTCTTTATCAGCAGCATGAAAACAGACTAATATACTATGTAATATATTATTGTTAACTATTGTCACCCTACAGTGTTATAGGATACTAGAACTTACTCCTCCTATCTCATTGTAATTTTATATCCTTTAACACAAGCTCTTTCTTTCCGAAATCATCCTGCCAACAGCCAGAAATTGAACAAGAAAGTGACCCCTGTCAAGGAAAGGAACTTTGAGGCCTGGTTGACATCATCTGGGTTTTACTGTCTGCTGTGTCTTTCCCTAGTGTTCCTTCATAAATCATGAAGATTTTCTGAAGATTTCTGGATTGACACTCCGCCTGGCCACTGCCATTTGAACTTTTGCTCATGCCCAGGTACTACCTGCTGGACCCCTTTGTTTGACTCCAAGTTTCTCCAACACAGGAAACCTCTGTTGTCTCACAACAACCCTTCAATTTGGGGATCCTTAGCCTAATTTATATAGAAGGAAACTGATAATCATGTAAGAGATATGACTGGCCCAAAATCACACAGGTTCTCAGAAAATGCAGGTATTTTAACCAGGCTTTCTGACTCCAACATGCAGAGTTTTTTCACAGCATGATTGTCCCAAGGGGAAATTTTTAATGGGGAATCTATACCTTTGGAAAGAACAGTTTGATTTTAGCAGACAAAAGGCATCAGAATCCACAATTGGTGAGTGCAGTAGATTAGTGAGTAGATCATAAAGAGATTTGGCTTTGAAACAGAAAACAGACTTCAGGATCGTGGGCAAATCTTGTTGCCAAACTGGGCCTCAGTTTTCTCATCTGTAAAACGAGTTTGTTGGACAACATGACCTTGAAGGGACCTTCAGAAAAGGTTTGAACAATGGTGATCCCAGGGATACTATGCTTGTTGCTGGATATATAAAGTTTGGCTATATTTTGTTAAAATGATTGGTAACTTCATTGCATAGGTATTCGGGAAACAACAAGGGTAATCATTTTGTTTTACAGCAAAAAAGAACAGGACCCAGAAAGGTATTAAATCTTACTGAGGAAAAACAACTCGCCACCGCCTCCTGCCTCATCCCCAGAGACACTGTCAGAATTTGTTTGTTCAAGCGACATAATCAGTAACATCTAAAATTAGCAGCCAAGCTTCCTCTCTCTCCCACTTCATCATTTCTGAGAGGTTTTATAGATTGGAGAATTGCTTATCATGATGATGGAATAACTCATTTTAAAAATCGCAAACTGAGAAAACAAGTTTACTGCCTTATTTTTGAATAGTTTGGGCCTGAAAGGAAAATTCTTTCACCAAACAAAAGGAAAAAAAGCAATTATCTGAGATGAAAACACCCAGCCCATCACTATGCCTCCGGAAGATGAAATTCATTGATCAGAGTTAAATTTCCAGGCCTGGGTGGAAAAAAACAAGGTCCCTGCATCATTAATTTCAATAGAATCTAAAATAATGGGATGCAGCCAGGCAACAACACAATGAAATCTAATGTTCCCTGTTCCCTAAGTCACCTGCTCCCAGAGTGCCGTGGGGTAGAAGACACAGGCACACTTTCAGCTGTCCAGACACAGGGCTTTCCAAGCTGCTGGGCTTTCTTCCAATTATGATATATTTCAAACATTCAGAAAAATGCAGAGAATCATACAACAAATACTCCCACACTAACCCAGATTTAATCAATGTTGACATTTTGCCATTTTGACAAAATGCCCTCAAAACCATCTTAAAGCAATAAAATGTCACAGGTATAGTATGCTGGAAATTCCTTCACAACTCTTCCATCCTCCCAGCCCCTTTTCTCCTTCTCCAGAGATAACTAATATTCTGTTATATACCAATAATCTGATATAGGTATATGCAGTTCCTCCCTGTGGGTTTTCATACACGCTATATATGTGTTGTCCTGTTTATTTTTCCCTGCTGTGGTAAAGCACACATAACATGATAAAATTTAACATTATAGGGTCTCTCTCTGTTACCCAGGCTGGAGTGCAGTGGCACAATCTCGGCTCACTGCAGCCTCAACCTCCAGGGCTCAGGTGATCCTCCCACCTCAGCCTCCTAAGTAGCTGGGACTACAGGTGCATGCCACCACGCTCAGCTAGTTTTTGTAAATTTTGTACGTACGGGGTTTCACCATGTTGCCAAGGCTGGTCTCAAACTCTTGGACTCAAGTGATTTGCCCATCTCCCAAAGTGATGGGGTTTCAGATGTGAGCCAGCACATACAGGCATAACCATTCTAAAGTGTGTAATTCAGTGGCGTTTAGTACATAAACAGTATTGTGCAACTATCACCACTATCTAGATCCAGAATATTTTTATCAGCTCAGAAGGAACCTCATGCCATTTAAGCAATCATTCCTCATTCTCCCCTCTCCCTAGCTCTTGGCAGTCACTAATATAATTTTTGTCTCCATAGATTGGCCTATAATGGATTTCTTTTGTTTTTCAGGCAAGGTCTTACTCTGCTGCCCAGGCTGGAGTACAGTGGAGTGATTATATTTAAATGCAGCCTCAATCTCCTTGGTTCAAGTAATCCTCCCACCTCAGCCTCCTGAGTAGCTGCGACCACAAGCATAAGCCACCACACACAGCTAATTTTTTTACTTTTTTATAGATACAGGATGTCACTTTGTTGCCCAGGCTGGTCTTGAACTCCTAGACTCGAGCAATTCTTCTGACTTGGCCTCCTATACTGCAACAGGCATGAGTCAGTGCACATGACTAATGAGCTTTTTATATAAGAAGAATCATTAAATATGAGATTTTTGTGACTCACTTTTTTCATGTAGCATAATGCTTTCAAGGTTCATCCATGTTGTGGCGTGTATCAGCACTTCATTCTTTTTTATGGCCAAATAATATTCCATTTGGCGGATATACCACTTTTTCCAGTCATCGGTTGATGGACATTTAGATTGCTTCTACTTTTCAGCTATTATGAATGATGCTGCTATGAATATTCATGTGTAAGTTTTTATACAGAAAGACATTTTCAGTTCTCTTGGTTATATATGGACTAGGAGTAGAATCACTTGGTGATATAGTAACTTATTTTGAGGAACTGCCAGATGGTTTCCAATACTCTGCATATTTTCACATGGAATCATCCCACATCTGCTTTTTCCACTCACTATTTATGTTTTGGAGATTCCTCCAATTTAAAACTTCACTGTCATTTATTTATTTTGATGGTGGTACAGAACACCATTTGTGTGAACAATCCACCATTTATTCCCATTCCCCTATTGCTGGATATTTAGGTTCTTCCCAGTTTTCCATTACCATAAATAACACTGCCACAAGGGGAGTTTCAAAGCTTTCCATCTATGGACCAAATCTGCAGAGCAAGGGAGCCTCACAGACCACATAGCAGCTACTGCTAGCTGACAACCCTCTCAAAACTCTTGGGGTGATGGTTCTAACTTGTGGGTAGAGAGTTGGAGTGAGCGAGCTAGAGGGATGCATCAGAAGATGCCGAAAACATAACTAAAGCTCTGAAACCACAGCATGGTTGTGTATAATTATTCGCAGTCATTGCTGCACTGCCTGGAAGAGGTCGCTGTGGCTGCCCTCCTTGGCTTGGCTGTGATTGGTGTGGCCTCAGGATATAAGCAGTAGTGATGTATGCAACACGGGAGCAGGAGCCTTGGAGCCAACCCTGTTACTCCCCTCTGCCATGCCACAGGAGCAGCACAGCCCAGATGAGAGCTGCTTCCTCAGCCTGGATCTCAGAATAAAAAGCCGATGGAGCTGAGCCACAGTTGGCCCATGGGGACCTACGAAGTGAGCCAAACACACTCTCAGTGTTGTAAGTCTCTGAGATATTGGTGCTGCAGCACACCTTAACAAAAGCTCTTGGGAGAGGTCTCTTCTCTGTCATCATCCCAACTGAACTCTCTGCAGTTTTGACCTAGGCGTCCACCTGCCTAATTTTTAAACCCTTTTAGGCATCATTCAAACTAACATGTATTTGCCATGGACTCTGTGTATGACCCAGCCCAGAACTTGGGGTTGAAAAGCACAAGGAAAATAGCAACAGCTAGTGATCCTGAGAACCTGCTCTGGGCCAGCTGCTGCAACAGGCACTTGTGCAGATAGAGTGTCAGTTGTTCTTGTGTTACCGGAAGGAGGCAGGCATTACCACTCTCCCCAATTCATTGATGAGGAAATTGATGTGCCAAGGTGTTAAATAACAAGACTAAGGTAATACTTGATCTAGCAAGAGGCATTTGGAGGAACTGTACCTGAGCACCCTGACTCCTGTATCCTATAAGTTACACAGTTTTCATCCAGTGAGCTTGCAGACGTGCAATGAGAAAATGTTCTTCCATCACGCCACCACTGTTTGGGGGGCATAAAGCACATGCCAGCCTCTGTGCCAGGAGAGGGTGAAGGTAAGTCAGACAGACACAAATTCTACAATTCTTACCCTGAGGGAGATGAAAAGAGAGGAAAAAAATATTTTCCCCCACTGGCTTTTGTTTTTTATAGTTTCAGGGGGCACATGTGCAGGTTTGTTACATGGATACATTGTGTAATGGTGATGCTGGGCTTCTAGCGAACTCATCACCCAAACAGTAAACATTGCATCCAATAGGTAATTTTTCAACCCTCACCTTCCTCCCACCCTTCTGGATTTTGGAGTCACCAATGTCTATTATTTCCCTCTTTATGTCCATGAGTAGCTATTGTTTAGCTCCCACTTATAGGTGAGAACACACGGTATTTGATTTTCTGTTTCTGAGCCATTTCACTTAGGATAATGGCCTCCAGCTCCATCCATGTTGCCGCAGATGTGATTTCATTCTTTTGTATGGCTGTGGGGGGAAAAATTTTTAACTAATTGCATCCTATTCATATGAAATATCCAGAACAGGCAAATCATAGAGACAGAAAGGTGAATGTTTGCCAGAGTGTGGAGAACAAGGAGTGACTATTTAAAGTGTATGGGGTTTCCTTTTGAGATGATGAAAATTTCTGGAACTAGATAGCGGTGATGGTTGAGCAACATTGCGAATGCACCAAACATCACAAATGGCAAATTTTATGCATGTTTCAGCACAATGAAAATAAAACTAATTGTATAAATGTGTATCATCGCAATAAGTGCTGTAGGGAAAGTACAGGGAGCTGTCAAGCCACATGACAGGGAGGCCTGCACTGATCTGGGGTATCGGATGCTTCTCTGAGGAAGCAACGCCAGCTCCTACCCCACAGGCTTGTGCGTGCCTCCATGCAAGACTCAGCAGAGGTCAGGCCCGGCGTGTTGTGCCCTTGTGCACACTGTAAGCTCCCTTCACAGCAGTTACTTCAGTGCATCGTTGTTTGTTTTTGTGTGTGTGTGTGTGTATGTAATCCTTTGACAAAGAGTCATTCACCTACTAGTAAGCAGAGTCCTTCATACATTCAATACCAGGTGGTTTTCAAGCTCAGAGTCCGTGTAGACATCGCAGTAAATATGACTACAGGGTTGCTGCCCTTGCAAGGCTTTAAGCTTAGCAGGGGCGTGGATAACAAGCAAGCAAACCTGTGTGAGCAGATTGTGACTGACGGGGCAGTGAGCAGGGGAAACAGAACAACAGCCATGGCAGGAAGCAGGTGTGGACAGGCTCCCCAGGAGGAGCCAGCACATAGAGCAGGGAAGAGGCGGCTCCAGGGAAGGAAATAGCAGGACAAAAACCTGAAGGCTGAAAATGATTAACAGGAGGCTACCAACGAGGCACTGGCATGCGAGGAAAGAAACCCATCAAGGCAGAGGGTGAGTGTCTGTCTTTTCCCTGCTGGAAACTGGGCATCTGGCACGGTGTATGAAGGAAGGGAGGGATAGGGGACTGAGAAGATCTTCCTGGGAGCCCTGAGATCTGGATTCCAGTCCAACCCTTTTCACTTGCATCATGACCTCAAGCTAATCCAAGCAGACACTCGCTGTAGATTCAATTGTGAACAAGAGGGTCACACTCCTGCCCTAAGCAAACTTACACTCTAATGGGAGGAGGAGGGGAAAAGACAAGGAGAGAATGTTCTAGTTACCAAAATCCACCCACAAAAGGAAGAGATGAGTCATCTAAGTGGACCAGGAGAATGTGTGAGTGTGGAGCCTGGTTTCCAAAACTCCATGGGGGACAATCAAAAGTCATTGGATTAGATTCTGTTGGAAAAGATAATAAACCAACTAGATCAGATCTGGTGTCAGGGACAGGGAAGGACAAGGAGATGTTGCTGAGCCAAGATTGCCCAGAAGTGTCTCTATCTCCTGACCTCTTGGCACAGTGAGCCCCTCCACGGACGTGAGTGGCCTCCCTACCCAGCCTGGCATGGGAACCTGACACCCTCGTCCTCCTAAACGGCCCTAGGAGGGACTCTGCCATTCGCATCTTCTGTGTTTCCTGAATGAGGAAACAGAGGAACAACAAGGTTAAGCAGCTTGTCCATGTTCACATGGCCGGCAAGTGTCAGAGCTCAGCCTGCAGGCTGGATCCACCAGCTGTGTTCTCCTGATCACTGTGCCTTATTAGCTTGAAAGAAGAAAACTCACTCTAATCACTCCAATTCCAGGGTCACCAAGCAACCCTGTGACAAGTTGGCTACAGGGAACAAAACGTCCTCCCAAAGCCCTGGAGCATTCCAGACCACATGGGGGTACATTCCTCTTTGGAAATGGAGCCCTTGGCATCGGGTTTATAAACATAGATGCCATGTCTCTGAGTTGCTTGGTATGACACCAAGTCCTGGAGCTAGGCAGAACTGGGTTCACATTCTACCTCTAGTCCCTATGCCCAGCTGTGTTGCCCTGGGCAAGTCAGGGAAGCTCCCTGAACCTCCATGTCCCCATCTGTACAGTAAGATGATGACAGCTTCCACCTCACAGACTCTGACAGCACTGAGCATGTGCCTGGCACAGAGACAGGGCCCAGTCAAGTGCAGCTGGGTTGCTCTCATTCTCAACGGGCTGGTTCTGAACTCACAGAACTGGGGGCCACCAGCCCTCGCCATGGCACCAACCCCAACCCTGGCAGCCTCACTAGGGTAATTACCACTTTGTGGGCACCAGTCTGATTGTCAGCAGGTCATTCTCAGACAACCTCATGGGGCCCATTCCTCTCTCCCTCTTGCCTTGGGCTCCCCCAGGGATCAGAAGCCCATTATCAAAATGGCTGTGAGAACCTAATGAGATCAGATATATCATTTGCTAGGGTTGCCATAAAAAAGTACCACAGACTGAATGGCTTAAACAGAAGTGCATTTCCCCACAGTTCTGGAGGCTAGAAGTTCCAGATCGAGGTATCAATAGGGTTGGTTTCTTCCATGGCCTCTTTCCTTGGTTTATAGATGGTCACCTTCTCTCCATGTCCCCTCACACATGGTCTCCCCTTAGTGTGTGTCTGTGTCCAGATTTCCTTTTCTGATAAGGACCCTAGACACATTGGATTAGGACCCACCCTGGTGACTTTAACTTGATTACCTCTCTAAAGACTCTATCTCCAAATATAGTCACATTCTGAAATACTGGAGGTTAGGACTTCAGGAGATGAATTTGTGTCATTATATGTGTCAACGCATGGATCAAGTATATAACGCATCAGGCGCAGTGCTTGGCATATAATAAGCACTCAATAAATAGTGCCAAACATGAGGGTGATGACGAAGATGATGACTCTCCAGGCTGGAAACCACTTCAATGAGATGACAAGCCATGGCTCAATACCCATCAGGAAGTCCCTCTGGGTTGATGGGAAGCCCTGGGATTTGGGAGGCTGTGCACCTAGTGAATTCATGCATCCACTGGCTTTGGAGTCAGATACACAGGGGTTCAGAGCCTCAGGACAGCACTCACCCACTGGAGATCCTAAGCAAATCATCCCACTTAGCTGAGCCACAACTTTCCTCATGTATTAAGACAGCCAATGTCAAGGGCCTGGCAGTGAGAGGTGCCCAGGGAATTCCTCTGTCTGTGAGCAGAAAAACCAGATTTGAGTCCCAGTTTGGCCACCTTGTAGCCAAATTGGGACTCAAATTTGCTTGTAGCGCTGACCTTGGGCAAGTCACTCTCAGTCCCTTCAGCTCTTGATGGGGAACAATAATCCCGCCTCATGGAGTTGTTGTAGGGTGGAAATGAGTCAAGATATGTGAAAGTGCTTTGTAAACTGCAAAGCACTCTGCACAGGTCAGCTGTTGCCCTCCTTTGAGGATGCAACCCTGCAGAGGTCTTCGTGAGAGGGCGCTCACACCCACACACCCGATTCCAAGAAAAACACAAGAGGTGGGGCCCCTGTGGTTTCATGACTCACAGAGGCCACTCCTGCTGGTGCTTTTTGACTATGCAACCAGGTTTGCTAACCACTCCCTAAGCGTGCAACTCACACCCCCTCTTCCCTGCCATAAGGGCAGGCAAAAGAGTTCCCCCTTTTGCCCTGGTCCGAAAAGGAGGCATGGCAGGCCAAAGATGATTTGGAAATTTATTAGAAGGCACGGGGGAGTGGGGTGTCAAGGATGTAAACAGGGAAGTCAGGAGGGTCATGAATTTTCTGGCTGGGGAGAGTGGAGAGGACACCCATCTTTGATAAAAGGAAACCCAGGTGGAAAACTTCAGGAGGTGACTGGAAATGCCAGATAGGAGTCAGGAGAGAAGTAATGAATGAAGATATTACCTACAGTGAGGCTTGAACTGAAGATGTGAAAGCCAGAGAATAGAAAAGAGAAGAAAGAGGGAAGAGCGGGAACAGGAAAGGGGAGAAGGAAGGGCATGGTATAAAGGGCAAAATCTTGAAGAATGCCAACATTTAGGATTTTAGGGAGAAAAGGAGACAGAGGATTAGACAGGTAAAGCAGTCTGAGTTAAGGGGAAGAGCAGATCTATCAGGATTGAGAGATGTATTCTTTAGCTCAGGCTGTCATAACAAAATACCACGGGCTAGGTGATCTAAACAACAGACATTTATTTTCTCATAGCTCTGCAGACTAGAAGTCTGAGGCCAGGGTTTCAGCATGGTCAGGTCCTGGTGAGGGTTCCCTTCCTGGCTTGCAGATGGCCACCTTCTTGCTGTGTCTTCATATGGTGAGAGAAGAGAGAGAGAGAGAGAGAGAGAGAGAGAGAGAGAGAGAGAAGAGAAGAGAGAAGAGAAGAGAAGAGAGAAGAGGAGGAGAGGAGAGAGCGAGCAAGCTCTCTAGTACCTCTTAAGCACCCTAAAATCCTATTGGATCAGGGCTCTGCCCTTATGACCTCATTTAACCTTAATTACTTCTGTAAAGGGCTTGTCTCCAAATACAGTCACATTGGGGGTTAGGGCTACAACTTTTGAATTGGGGAGAGACACAACTCAGTCCACAGCGGGAGGGCAGAGGTAGGATGAAGATGGGAAAATGGTAGCCCAGGAAGCACACCTGCCCTAGAACACACACTGCCAGAACAGCCCCCATTGGTAGCAAGAGCCTCTGCCAGCACTGGAGGAACTTTAAACCCTTTCCCTCTCTGTGTCTCAGTTTCCATGGTATACAGTGTAGGAGTAGTGCTGTTCTCAAAGATTCCCAGGATACAACCAAGCTCTCTTCCAAGGGCAAATGTCCCAGAGGCTCAAAAAAAGAGCCAGACAGTCTTTCAAACAAGCCCATTCGAGGCTAAAAGAAGGGAGGGGAGGTAATGCTAAGTTTAGAGACTCTAAATCCTCCCTTGAGAGCCAGTGAGCCTGTCTCAGGCAGCCCAGGAGCAGCAGCAAGAGAAGACACCTCCTGTGGCTCTGAGCTGTAAGAGAAGAGGGAGGGGGCTGCATGCCTCACCCACCCAAGTCCACCTCACTCCTAAATACAAACCTGTGTAGTGTTTAACTCTAGATGTAATTTTGAGAGCCACTACCTTCTCAAAAAAGTTTTGGTCATCAAAGCAAGGACTGACTTCCATTTCTTTGCATGTTTAATTAGGGAAAGGCTGTTTCCATGATGTGAGTCTGTGAGTCTCACCCACTGAGTCAGATTGTCATCCATCCCACAGAGTTTGACTGGATGTAATAGGCCATTAAAGGGTTCCCAGCAACAAGAACAATGGAGAGGGGAGGGCTGAGGCTGGGACAGCATAAAGAGTATGAGGAGCCAAGAGGAGGACATCTAGTTGAGACTAGAGTCAGGTAGGGTGGGAGAAGCCTGGGTAGGTGGGTAGGCTTCCTGGAGGAGGTGCTATCTGAGCTAAACTGAAAGAGGAGGAAGAGTTCACCAGGAGAGCGTTTGGGGAGCAGGACAGTGTTCCAATCAAGAGTACAGAAGGGGCCAGGTGTGATGGCACATGCCTATAGTCCAAGCCGCACAGGAGGCCAAGGTGGAAGGATTGCTTGAACCCTGAAGGTCAAGGCTACAGTGAGCCGTGATCAAGCCACTGCACTCAGCCTGGACAACAGAACAAGACCCTGTCTCAGAAAACAAAACAAAAGTGCAAAAGGGAGATAAAACCCCCTTTCAGGTTGAGGGGGTCTATGGTAAAGAGTGGGCTCTTTCCAGAAGGCAATAGGGAGCAACTGGAAAGTTTGAGCAGGAGAGTGGCTTGATCCAACTTGTTCTGTTTGCTCCTTTATGTGTTTTGACGGGGTGGGAATTGGACAGAAAATACACTCATGGTGCTATTCATCTACTTTTATGTGTGCCTCCCTCCCCTTCTCTTTTCCCCTTTTGATTTATTCTTTGTTTGAGGTAAGAGAGTTTTACTGTCAGTTACAGCAAGCCTCCAAGACACACATAAAATGAGATTACAATAGTTGTTTTGCAGACTAGTACAAAGAGCAAAAATTACCTATCTCATTTTTAAAGCTATTATAACCTTGATGCTTAAACCTAACAGGGATGGCATCATAAAATAAAATGTGAGACAAATTTCAATGTGGCCATAGCTTATTTTTATCTTACATAAAATGCTAGCAATTGGAATTCAGCAATGCATAAAATATCTCATGATCAAGTAGCACCACAAGAATATTTCAATGTAAGATACCTGTTCTGAGCTGAACTATGTCCTCCCAAAATTCATATGTTGAGGTCCGAACTCCCAGTACCTCAGAATAAGACTGTATTTGGAGATAGAGCTTTAAAGTGGTAATTAAGTTAAAATGAGGTTATTAGGGTGGGCCCTAATCTGACTGGTGTCCTTGTACAAAGAGGAAATTCGGGCAGAGACATAGATATCTGCAGAGGAAAGACCGTGTGAGGACACAGGGAGAAGACAGCCATCTACAAGCCAAAGAGAGAGGCCTCAGAAGAAACCAATCCTGCTGACACCTTGATCTCAGAAGTCCAGCTGCCAGAACCATGAGAAAATAAATGTTTGCTCTTTAAGCCACTTAGTCTGTGGGACTTTGGTATGTCAGCCCCAGCAAAGTACTGTAGTAAAAGACCAAAGTAGAAAACCTATATAAACATATAAGTAAATGCAAAGAAAGCAGTGGCTACAATTCAATTCTTTTTAAGGCTTTCAATGAAGGATAACATACCTACGAAAAAAGTCTACAAAATTCACTATACTGTGAATTTTCACCAGCTAAATCCACCTGTGTAATCAGCACTTGGATCAAGAAACAGAACCCAACAAGCATCCCAGGTCCCTCCCCATGTCCTCTTCAACACCAGTCGGGCTGTGTGGGCTGAATTATATCCTTGTAAAGTTCATTTGTTGAATCCCTAATCCTCAAAGTGACTGTATTTGGAGACAGAGCCTCTAAAGAGGGTAATTAATGTTAAAGTTATAAAGTGGGGTCCTGATCCAAAAGGACTGATGTCTTTATAAGAAAAAGAAGACAGCAGCAATCCACAAGGGAAAATGCCATGTGAGGACACAGGGAGAAGGTGGCCATCTACCTACAAGCCAAGGACAGAGGTCTCAGGAGAAACCAACCCTGCTGGCACTTTGATCTTAGACTTCCAGCCTTCAGAACCATGAGAAAACAAATATCTGGTGTGTGGTGTGTGTGTGACTGTATCATATACATTATATACATATATAATATACATATTATATACATATGTAATATGTATGTACATATAGTGTATGTATTATATATTTATATGTATTATATATACAGATACATATACGTATACATATATACATTAATTATATATGTATTTATATACATTATATATATACATATATGTATTTATATATTATATATAATGCATATATGTATTTATATACATATATATAACTTATTAATATAGTTTCTTGTGGGAGCATGAGGAGGTGAGTAATGAAAACAGTCCCTGGCACACAGTTATGTCTAAGTGTTCACGGATAGCATAGTACTGAGTAAACAAGGCATAGAAGGAATTTAGGTAAATTTACAATACACAGGCCGGGCGCGGTGGCTCACGCCTGTAATCCCAGCACTTTGGGAGGCCGAGGTGGGCGGATCACGAAGTCAGGAGATCAGGACCATCCTGGCTAACATGGTGAAACCCCGCCTCTACTAAAAATACAAAAACAAAATTAGCCGGGCGTGGTGGCGGGCTCCTGTAGTCCCAGCTACTCAGGAGGCTGAGGCAGGAGAATGGTGTGAACCTGGGAGGTGGAGCTTGCAGTGAGCCGAGATCACTCCAGCCTGTGCGACAGTGAGACCCCAGCCCCCCCAAAAAAATAAATAAAATAAAATTTACAACACACAGATGCATGTTCTAGCAAAAACAAATAGACATGTATTTTTAATTTATCTAACTGGCATGTGCAAAGGTATTATTCAAAGTTAACTTGTGTGCCAGGTATGATTCTAATTGATTTTGTTTAATTCTTACTATTGTTTAAGGCCTATCTGCATTGGTGCATGTATATTAAGTGAATGGATTCTGACTGCTGCATAGTATTTTAATATATGCCTACACCATATTTTATTTTTCCATTCCCCTAGTGGTGGACCCTAGGGGACTCCAATGTCCTGCCACCAAAAACAATGCCGCAGTGAACATGCTTGACGAAGTCCTCTTTTGGAGCTGTGTAGCAGGACTGGGGGTGCTCGTCAGTGAGATTGCTGGATACTTTGTATGGACACAATATCTTGAATGAATTCTCCCTGATGGCTCTTCAAAACTCCTGCATTGGTCTACATCCCCAACAGTAGTATACAGGGGTTCCCAGTTCCTTTCCATCCCTGCCAACATTTGACATTATCCAACTTTCTCGTTTTTGCCAGGCTATTGAATGTAAAGTAATTCACTGTTGTGTTCATGTGTATCTAATTATTGGGTTTGGGCGTCTCTTCATATATTTATGAGCTATTTGTGTTTCCCCTTCTGTGAATTGCTTATTTGTATACTTTGACTACTTTTCTTTCGGGTTTCCCACCTTTTTCTGAACAATTTATAGGATTTTTTTGTGTAGTCTAGGATTAGGTTACATGTGGATTTTAAACGTGGAGTCTACACATGGCATGCATCTATAGCAAGGTTTATCAATCTCAACACTATTAATATTTGGCCAGATAATTACTAGTTGTGAGGTATCCTGTACACTGGAGGATGTTTAGCAGCATTTCTGGCCTCTACCTGACAGATTTGCCAGTGGCACCCCCTACCCAGTTGTGACAACCAAAAATATCTCCAGACATTGCCAAATATCCTGAGGGGTGGGGAACACAATTGAGCCCAGTTGAGAACCACTGGTCTATAACCAGTGGTTCATCCTATTGGGTTATAATTATCTAATTCCATTGATTAGAAATCCATAACTTTTAATAAAATCCATTTTTATGTCATGCTTTGTGTTTGGGAGGTATTATTTGAGAAGACCTTATCATTCCTGGGTTATAAAAATATTTCCCTATAATGTCTGGTCTCAAACTCCTCACCTCAAGTGATCTGCCTGCCTCGGTCCCCCAAAGCGCTGGGATTACAGGCATGAGCCACCACACTAGGCCCTATAATGGTTTTTTTTTTTTTTTATCAGCTTAATTGTTTAACCTTTAAGTCTTTAATTTATCTATGCTCTACTTTTATATTCTGGATAAAGTAGGTTTCTAGGTATAATTTGATCGACATAGTCACCCAGTTTTTCAAAGCCATCTACAAGTCAGTGACACCTTTCCTATTAATGTGTGATACCATATTATCACTCAAGTTCCCACGTATGTGTGGTCTGTCTCTGAGCTATCTTGTCTATTCAATCTCTTTTCCTGTCCTTCCATCAGAACCACATAATTCTTCTATTACTGTGACCTTGTAACATATCTTAATATCTAGAAGACAAGTCCCTCCTCTTTTTAAAAGCTGGCTCAATCATTTGTGGACCTTTATATTTATTAATTTTAGAATATTTATCAGGTTTATCAACGTAGCCATCTGGAATGCTAATTCAATCATATCAAATTTATAGATTACTTTGAAAAAAATTGACATTTTTACAATGTTCTGTTATTCTATCACAAACATGAAATGCCTCTTCACTTACTCAAAAATTCCTTTTATGTCCTTTGAATTTAAATTTTTCTTCCATAGAGAACTTCTTTACTCCTTGATATATTAATGGCTAGGTATATTTAGTTTCTCTTGCTACTGTGAGTGGCATTTTATTTTCTTATGTTTGATGGTTAGTTCTGTATTTGCTGCTATGGACACAGCTATTGGTTTTTAGTAGTTGATCTTGTATCTGGAAATCTTGTTGAATCCTCTTATCGGTTATAAAAGAGAGTCTGCTGATTCAGTTGGCTTTCTATGCAGATTATTACAGCACTTAAAAATAATGTTAGTTTTGCCCCTTCCTTTTTTGAGATAGAGTTTCCCTCCATCACCCAGGCTGGAGTGCAATGGCGCGATCTCAGCTCACTGCAACCTCCGCTTCCCAGGTTCAAGCAATTCTCTGCCTTAGCCTCCCGAGTAGCTGGGACTACGGGCATGTGCCACCACGCCCAGCTGACTTTTGTATTTTTTGTAAAGACAGGCTTTTGCCATGTTGGCCAGGCTGGTCTCAAACTCCTGGCCTCTAGTGATGCACCTACCTAGGCCTCCCAAAGTGCTAGGATTATGGACAGGCGCAGTGGCTCACGCCTATAATCCCAGTACTTTGGGAGGCCGAGGCGGGCAGATCACTAAGTCAAGAGATCCAGACCATCCTGGCCAACATGGTGAAACCCCGTATCTACTAAAAATACAAAAATCAGTCGGGCATGGTGGTGCACGCCTGTAGTCCCAGCTAGACGGGAGGCTGAGGCAGGAGAATCGTGTGAACCCAGGAGGCAGGGGTGGCAGTGAGCTGAGATCAGGCCACTGCACTCCAGTCTGGTAATAGAGCAAGCCTCTGTCTTTAAAAAAAAAAGTGCTGGGATTACAGGTGTGAGCCACCACAGCCAGCCTGCCTCCCCTTTTAATCCTCACACACTTTTATACTAGTTTGCTAGGCTGCCATTAAAAAAGAAACACACACACACCAGACTGGATGTCTTAAAGAGTAGAAATTTATTTTCTCACAATTCTGAAGGCTCAGATGATTGTAAAATCAGAGTCATCCAACAACAGTAAAAATTTATTTTCTCACAATTCTTGTGATGTGTTTGGCTTGTGGATGGCTGTCTTCCCCCTGTGTCTTTACAATGTCTTGTCTCTGTATGTATATGTGTCCTAATCTCCTCTTCTTATACAGATAACAGTCACATTGTAAAAAAGGGACCAACTTAATGACCTTTTTTAATTTAATTACCTGTGTAAAGACCTTGTCTCCAAATACAGTCCCATTCTGAGGTTCTAGTGGTTAGGATGTCAACATGCAAACTGGGGATACAATGCACCCATAACAGTCTTGCATTGCTTGTTCTTGGTTTCAACTGCAGTGACAATCCAAGGTGCTCTCATACTTTTCCATGTCACAGTTATGCCAGGCAGGCACTGATGCCCTGAAGCAATGCATGGGAGAGAGGAAAGAATAGGAGTCACGCCTGTCCCCTGGTGAGGCTCCCCGTGCCCGTCTGTCTCTGGCTCACATTTCCTTCTGAGTCAAGATTCCTTCCCCTGCAGCACCCCAGAGTTTTCCCACAGGTTTTGTGCTATTTCTTCAGCACCTCCACGCTTCCCTTTCCTTCCATGTCCCTCCAGAATTCAAGTTTTGGTGGTGGGGGCAGGAAGAAGGGTAGCGAGAATGGAGAAAACTATCTAGCCAGAAATCCCCATGATCTGATCACACTTTAGAAAGGTCTTTTTGGCTGGAGTGTAGAAACTGATTCAGACATGGGCAATATTGGAGGCAGAGAAACCAGATAAGGGACTATGGCAGCAGATGACCTGTTGACATCC
The DNA here is from genome assembly GCF_049350105.2 of Macaca mulatta. NCBI lineage: Eukaryota > Metazoa > Chordata > Mammalia > Primates > Cercopithecidae > Macaca > Macaca mulatta. The sequence goes on from NC_133420.1 coordinate 43,600,508, forward strand.
TACACAGAGGTTCTGGCAATGGGAATAGAGAAACAGATGGTGTTGACAGGACTCGGTGCTTTTTTACACGTGGGATAGAAGGCAAGGAAAAGGTCCAGAATGATTCCCAGGTTTCTGGCTTGGGCCACTGGGCAAATGGTGGGGACTTTCACTGTGATACAGGATGTAGCAGAAAGGGGAGGTTTGGGGGTTGAGGGAGGTGGATGGGGAGTGCCCATAAGACATCCCAATTGAGGTGTTTAGCAGGCAGTTGGAGCTCTAGCCCTTGCACCCAGGGGAGAAATGTGGACTGGATGACTTTGGAAGTCAGCAGCCTATGAATGGTAATTGAAGCCACTGGAATGGATGAGCTAAAGTGAGCTTCCTGGGATGGTGTGAGGAGGGAGAATAGAGGGCCCAGGATATAACTCTGAAAACCACAACATTTAAGGGCTGATCTGAAAAAGAAGAGACAGCAAAGGATGCTCAGAAGGAGCTGCCAGTGAGATGGCAAGAAACCCAGGCATGTTAAAAGAGCCATGAGAAGAGCAGGTGTTAAGAAATGTGACCAAGATGGGCGCAGTGGCTCATGCCTGTAATCCCAGCACTTCAGAAGGCCAAAGAGGGAGGATCACTTGAGCCCAGGAGTTCAAGACCAATCCTGGGCAACATGGTGAAACCCCATCTCTTCAAAGAAAATTAAAAAATACAAATATTAGCCAGGTGTGGGGACACATGCCTGTAGTCCCAGCTACTCAGGAGGCTGGGGCAGGAGGATCACCTGAGTCTGGGGAAGTTGAGGCTGTGGTGAGCTGTGATCACATCACTGCACTCTAACCTGGGCAATAGAGCAAGACCTTATCTTAAAACAAATAAGTGAAACCAGAGGACTGAAAGGTGTTCCCTGGATTTAGGGACATGGAAGTCATCAGCTACCTCTGCTCCCAATAGGGGAGGTTGTCATTTTCACCATTGTGACAATAATAATGATCACAATGGTATCACCTTAGAATTATATAACATTTTATACTTTTGTAAGCAGTTTATGTTCCACAACCTTCTTCTGTTTTATGGAAATTGTAGATCATAAAGTCACATTTTAAGGAACTAGGGAAGTTTGTTCCAGAAAAGAGAAGATTCAGGGGGGATATTCTGAACATGCTGAGAGTCTTCAAATTCCCAAAAGGCTATGCAGAGTCTTCCAAGCAGAGCTTCAGAGGGCTGTGGACATCAGGGCCTGACTCAAATGTTTGTAAAATCAGAGTTGTCCAACAACAGGATGTGCTACCTCCAAAGATAATGAGAGCCTCACCCCCACTCTACCCACTCCACCTTCTCAAGCACTTTCAAGTTCATTGTCTCATTTTACCTTTGAAACCGTTCTGTGGGGAGACAGAGGTAGTTTTCCCTGAACTTACAGATGGAGAACCTGAAGCTCCACTTCTTGTTCCAATAGCAGTGTTTTGGCCGTGCCTTCCATTGGAGACATCTGGGCTGAGCAGTCACCTGTCAGGGAAACCCAGCAAGAATTACTGCCCAGGGGGCCGGGCGCGGTGGCTCACGCCTGTAATCCCAGCACTTTGGGAGGCCAAGGCAGGTGGATCATGAGGTCAGGAGATCGAGACCATCCTGGATAACACAGTGAAAACCCATCTCTACTAAAAAAATACAAAAAAAATTAGCTGGGCGTGGTGGTGGGTACCTGTAGTCCCAGCTACACAGGAGGCTGAGGCAGGAGAATGGTGTGAACCTGGCAGGCGGAGCTTGCAGTGAGCCGAGATCACGCCACTGCACTCCAGCCTGGGCGACAGAGCAAGAGACTCCATCTAAAAAAAAAAAAAAAAAAAAAAAAAAAAAGAATTACTTCCTGGGGGAAGGAGGAGGGAGCGCATATAGGAGCTAGGGGCCCCTACTAGCTGAGGTTGCTTCTAGCTAAACCATCAGTAACAATAGTTTTCTTCATCACATGGGGTAATGCTCTTTACAGATGAGGAAACTAAAGTACAAAGAAAATGTTATTGAAAAATAAAGGTCCTCCCAGGTTGCAGTGAGCCGAGATTGCACCATTGTACTCCAGCCTGGGCAACGAGAATGAAACTCCATCTCAAAAATAAATAAATAAATAAATATATAAATAAAATAAAACTCCTCCCACAGACCCACCAAAGGCAGTCCTTCTACAGACCTCAGCAACAGCATTCTAATCTCACAGGGTTCGAACAGTTATTGATCAGTTTCTGATGGGTTTGGCTGGAGCAGTGTTCTCCACACTGATGGGGCACTGGTCAAGGAATTTCTGTCTCTGTGCCCTACTGGAACAACCCCTTAATAACTGTGCCCTGCACGGGATCAGCAGTGCCCTACACTCAGACTCTGGGTTACTGCTCTTTGATTCACACTCAGAAAACTCAGCTCTTCTTCTAACAGAGACACCATGTCAGGGAATAAGGATGCAAAGGACCTCGTAGAGCAAATTATGAGCAGTGATACAATGTTACTATCCAGAAACAAGAGCAGCCATAGACTGCTTCAACTCTTGAGCAGAACTGATCTCTTCAACCTAGGAAAGTCCCTGAGACTCCTGGACATCTTGGTGGAGGATGGGGGGAGGGGGGAAGTGGGAAGTTGGATCCTCACGGATGAGATGGAAACTTCCTGCTAATTGGGACAGGGAGTGCTTCTGCAATTAATTTGAAGGAAATGATAAGCAAATGCAATTAATTTGAAAGAAATGATAAGTAAACCAAGTATCTGTCAACAAGAGAATGAATTGATAAATTATGATATTTCCACATAGTGAAATACTATATAGCATAAAAAATGGATAAACAAGGATACTCATATGTAAAACATCATAGTAGATTTAAAAAGGCAAATTGCGAGATGGGAGCAAGATGGCCGAATAGGAACAGCTCCAGTCTCCAACTCCCAGCGCGAGCGACACAGAAGACCGGTGATTTCTGCATTTTCAACTGAGGTACTGGGTTCATCTCACTGGGGAGTGCCGGACGATCGGTGCTGGTCAGCTGCTGCAGCCCGACCAGCGAGAGCTGAAGCAGGGGAGGCATTGCCTCACCTGGGAAGCACAAGGGGGAAGGGAATCCCTTTTCCTAGCCAGGGGAACTGAGACACACAACACCTGGAAAATCGGGTAACTCCCACCCCAATACTGCGCTTTAAGCAAACAGGCACACCAGGAGATCATATCCCACACCTGGCCGGGAGGGTCCCACACCCACGGAGCCTCCCTCATTGCTAGCACAGCAGTCTGTGATCTACCGGCAAGGCAGCAGCGAGGCTGGGGGAGGGGCGCCCGCCATTGCTGAGGCTTAAGTAGGTAAACAAAGCTGCTGGGAAGCTCGAACTGGGTGGAGCTCACAGCAGCTCAAGGAAACCTGCCTGTCTCTGTAGACTCCACCTCTGGGGACAGGGCAATAACAAACACAGCCGAAACCTCTGCAGACGCAAACGACTCTGTCTGACAGCTTTGAAGAGAGCAGTGGATCTCCCAACACGGAGGTTGAGATCTGAGAAGGGACAGACTCCCTGCTCAAGTGGGTCCCTGACCCCTGAGTAGCCTAACTGGGAGACATCCCCCACTAGGGGCAGTCTGACACCCCACACCTCACAGGATGGAGTACACCCCTGAGAGGAAGCTCCCAAAGCAAGAATCAGACAGGTACACTCGCTGTTCAGAAATATTCTATCTTCTGCAGCCTCTGCTGCTGATACCCAGGCAAACAGGGTCTGGAGTGGACCTCAAGCAATCTCCAACAGACCTACAGCTGAGGGTCCTGACTGTTAGAAGGAAAACTATCAAACAGGAAGGACACCTACACCAAAACCCCATCAGTACATCACCATCATCAAAGACCAGAGGCAGATAAAACCACAAAGATGGGGAAAAAGCAGGGCAGAAAAGCTGGAAATTCAAAAAATAAGAGTGCATCTCCCCCGGCAAAGGAGCGCAGCTCATCGCCAGCAACGGATCAAAGCTGGACGGAGAATGACTTTGACGAGATGAGAGAAGAAGGCTTCAGTCCATCAAATTTCTCAGAACTAAAGGAGGAATTACGTACCAGCGCAAAGAAACTAAAAATCTTGAAAAAAAAGTGGAAGAATTGATGGCTAGAGTAATTAATGCAGAGAAGGTCATAAACGAAATGAAAGAGATGAAAACCATGACACGAGAAATACGTGACAAATGCACAAGCTTCAGTAACCGACTCGATCAACTGGAAGAAAGAGTATCTGCGATTGAGGATCAAATGAATGAAATGAAGCGAGAAGAGAAACCAAAAGAAAAAAGAAGAAAAAGAAATGAACAAAGCCTGCAAGAAGTATGGGATTATGTAAAAAGACCAACTCTACGTCTGATTGGGGTGCCTGAAAGTGAGGGGGAACATGGAACCAAGTTGGAAAACACTCTTCAGGATATCATCCAGGAGAACTTCCCCAACCTAGTAGGGCAGGCCAACATTCAAACTCAGGAAATACAGAGAATGCCACAAAGATACTCCTCGAGAAGAGCAACTCCAAGACACATAATTGCCAGATTCACCAAAGTTGAAATGAAGGAAAAAATCTTAAGGGCAGCCAGAGAGAAAGGTCAGGTTACCCACAAAGGGAAGCCCATCAGACTAACAGCAGATCTCTCGGCAGAAACTCTCCAAGCCAGAAGAGAGTGGGGGCCAATATTCAACATTCTTAAAGAAAAGAATTTTAAACCCAGAATTTCATATCCAACCAAACTAAGTTTCATAAGTGAAGGAGAAATAAAATCCTTTACAGATAAGCAAATGCTTAGAGATTTTGTCACCACTAGGCCTGCCTTACAAGAGACCCTGAAGGAAGCACTCAACATGGAAAGGAACAACCAGTACCAGCCATTGCAAAAACATGCCAAAATGTAAAGACCATCGAGGCTAGGAAGAAACTGCATCAACTAATGAGCAAAATAACCAGTTAATATCATAATGGCAGGATCAAGTTCACACATAACAATATTAACCTTAAATGTAAATGGACTAAATGCTCCAATTAAAAGACACAGACTGGCAAACTGGATCAAGAGTCAAGACCCATCAGTCTGCTGTATTCAGGAGACCCATCTCACACGCAGAGACATACATAGGCTCAAAATAAAGGGATGGAGGAAGATTTACCAAGCAAATGGAGAACAAAAAAAAGCGGGGATTGCAATACTAGTCTCTGATAAAACAGACTTTAAACCATCAAAGATCAAAAGAGACAAAGAAGGCCATTACATAATGGTAAAGGGATCAATTCAACAGGAAGAGCTAACTATCCTAAATATATATGCACCCAATACAGGAGCACCCAGATTCATAAAGCAAGTCCTTAAAGACTTAAAAAGAGACTTAGACTCCCATACAATAATAATGGGAGACTTCAACACTCCACTGTCAACATTAGACAGATCAACGAGACAGAAAGTTAACAAGGATATCCAGGAATTGAACTCATCTCTGCAGCAAGCAGACCTAATAGACATCTATAGAACTCTCCACCCCAAATCAACAGAATATACATTCTTCTCAGCACCACATCGTACTTACTCCAAAATTGACCACATAATTGGAAGTAAAGCACTCCTCAGCAAATGTACAAGAACAGAAATTATAACAAACTGTCTCTCAGACCACAGTGCAATCAAACTAGCACTCAGGACTAAGAAACTCAATCAAAACCGCTCAACTACATGGAAACTGAACAACCTGCTCCTGAATGACTACTGGGTACATAACGAAATGAAGGCAGAAATAAAGATGTTCTTTGAAACCAATGAGAACAAAGATACAACATACCAGAATCTCTGGGACACATTTAAAGCAGTGTGTAGAGGGAAATTTATAGCACTAAATGCCCACAAGAGAAAGCAGGAAAGATCTAAAATTGACACTCTAACATCACAATTAAAAGAACTAGAGAAGCAAGAGCAAACACATTCGAAAGCTAGCAGAAGGCTAGAAATAACTAAGATCAGAGCAGAACTGAAGGAGATAGAGACACAAAAAAACTCTCCAAAAAAAATCAATGAATCCAGGAGTTGGTTTTTTGAAAAGATCAACAAAATTGACAGACCACTAGCAAGACTAATAAAGAAGAAAAGAGAGAAGAATCAAATCGACGCAATTAAAAATGATAAAGGGGATATCACCACCGACCCCACAGAAATACAAACTACCATCAGAGAATACTATAAACACCTCTACGCAAATAAACTGGAAAATCTAGAAGAAATGGATAATTTCCTGGACACTTACACTCTTCCAAGACTAAACCAGGAAGAAGTTGAATCCCTGAATAGACCAATAGAAGGCTCTGAAATTGAGGCAATAATTAATAGCCTACCAACCAAAAAAAGTCCAGGACCAGATGGATTCACAGCTGAATTCTACCAGAGGTACAAGGAGGAGTTGGTACCATTCCTTCTGAAACTATTCCAATCAATAGAAAAAGAGGGAATCCTCCCTAACTCATTTTATGAGGCCAACATCATCCTGATACCAAAGCCTGGCAGAGACACAACAAAAAAAGAGAATTTTAGACCAATATCCCTGATGAACATCGATGCAAAAATCCTCAATAAAATACTGGCAAACCGGATTCAGCAACACATCAAAAAGCTTATCCACCATGATCAAGTGGGCTTCATCCCTGGGATGCAAGGCTGGTTCAACATACACAAATCAATAAACATAATCCAGCATATAAACAGAACCAAAGACAAGAACCCCATGATTATCTCAATAGATGCAGAAAAGGCTTTTGACAAAATTCAACAGCCCTTCATGCTAAAAACGCTCAATAAATTCGGTATTGATGGAACGTACCTCAAAATAATAAGAGCTATTTATGACAAACCCACAGCCAATATCATACTGAATGGGCAAAAACTGGAAACATTCCCTTTGAAAACTGGCACAAGACAGGGATGCCCTCTCTCACCACTCCTATTCAACATAGTGTTGGAAGTTCTGGCTAGGGCAATTAGGCAAGAGAAAGAAATCAAGGGTATTCAGTTAGGAAAAGAAGAAGTCAAACTGTCCCTGTTTGCAGATGACATGATTGTATATTTAGAAAACCCCATTGTCTCAGCCCAAAATCTCCTTCAGCTGATAAGCAACTTCAGCAAAGTCTCAGGATACAAAATTAATGTGCAAAAATCACAAGCATTCTTATACACCAGTAACAGACAAACAGAGAGCCAAATCAGGAATGAACTTCCATTCACAATTGCTTCAAAGAGAATGAAATACCTAGGAATCCAACTTACAAGGGATGTAAAGGACCTCTTCAAGGAGAACTACAAACCACTGCTCAGTGAAATCAAAGAGGACACAAACAAATGGAAGAACATACCATGCTCATGGATAGGAAGAATCAATATCATGAAAATGGCCATACTGCCCAAGGTAATTTATAGATTCAATGCCATCCCCATCAAGCTACCAATGAGTTTCTTCACAGAATTGGAAAAAACTGCTTTAAAGTTCATATGGAACCAAAAAAGAGTCCGCATCTCCAAGACAATCCTAAGTCAAAAGAACAAAGCTGGAGGCATCACGCTACCTGACTTCAAACTATACTACAAGGCTACAGTAACCAAAACAGCATGGTACTGGTACCAAAACAGAGATATAGACCAATGGAACAGAACAGAGTCCTCAGAAATAATACCACACATCTACAGCCATCTGATCTTTGACAAACCTGAGAGAAACAAGAAATGGGGAAAGGATTCCCTATTTCATAAATGGTGCTGGGAAAATTGGCTAGCCATAAGTAGAAAGCTGAAACTGGATCCTTTCCTTACTCCTTATACAAAAATTAATTCAAGATGGATTAGAGACTTAAATGTTAGACCTAATACCATAAAAATCCTAGAGGAAAACCTAGGTAGTACCATTCAGGACATAGGCATGGGCAAAGACTTCATGTCTAAAACACCAAAAGCAACGGCAGCAAAAGCCAAAATTGACAAATGGGATCTCATTAAATTAAAGAGCTTCTGCACAGCAAAAGAAACTACCATCAGAGTGAACAGGCAACCTACAGAATGGGAGAAAATTTTTGCAATCTACTCATCTGACAAAGGGCTAATATCCAGAACCTACAAAGAACTCAAACAAATTTACAAGAAAAAAACAAACAACCCCATCAAAAAGTGGGCAAAGGATATGAACAGACATTTCTCAAAAGAAGACATTCATACAGCCAACAGACACATGAAAAAAATGCTCATCATCACTGGCCATCAGAGAAATGCAAATCAAAACCACAATGAGATACCATCTCACACCAGTTAGAATGGCAATCATTAAAAAGTCAGGAAACAACAGGTGCTGGAGAGGATGTGGAGAAATAGGAACACTTTTACACTGTTGGTGGGATTGTAAACTAGTTCAACCATTATGGAAAACAGTATGGTGATTCCTCAAGGATCTAGAACTAGATGTACCATATGACCCAGCCATCCCATTACTGGGTATATACCCAAAGGATTATAAATTATGCTGCTATAAAGACACATGCACACGTATGTTTATTGCAGCACTATTCACAATAGCAAAGACTTGGAATCAACCCAAATGTCCATCAGTGACAGATTGGATTAAGAAAATGTGGCACATATACACCATGGAATACTATGCAGCCATCAAAAAGGATGAGTTTGCGTCCTTTGTAGGGACATGGATGCAGCTGGATACCATCATTCTTAGCAAACTATCACAAGAACAGAAAACCAAACACCGCATGTTCTCACTCATAGGTGGGAACTGAACAATGAGATCACTTGGACTCAGGAAGGGGAACATCACACACAGGGGCCTATCATGGGGAGGGGGGAGCGGGGAGGGATTGCATTGGGAGTTATACCTGATGTAAATGATGAGTTGATGGGTGCAGCACAGCAACATGGCACAAGTATACATATGTAACAAACCTGCACGTTATGCACATGTACCCTACAACTTAAAGTATAATAATAATAATTTAAAAAAGGCAAATTGCATAAAAATTATGTCATATATATAGTATGACATAATTTAATGTAGTTCAAAAACCTGCAAAACAATGCTTTACATGGCTTAAGGATACACTTTTGCCAGTGCAGTAAAAGTATAAGTAAAATGACCGGGAATGATAAAAAGCTCATTCAGGTAATTGGCTACTTATTGAGTAAGGAGGTGGCACAGAGGACGATGTGACAGGAAAGGGATGCACAGGAGGTTCTATCATATTGGAAATTATTTGTTTCTTAGGATCGGTTGGGTATAACCACCTTACATTATTCTTTATGCCTTATTGCTTTCAAAATATGTTTCCTAATAATTTTTTCTGACCATGCCTATCCCCAAAGCTGGTAAGATAAGTCATAGCTATCACATTTATTAACAAATCTGCCTCCTCTGCTGAAGTGTGAGGTTATTCTTTCTTGAGGTCAGAGCCACCCAGCTCACCTGGTCCCAGATTCCCGGTCCACAGAAACTGTGTAAAATACTAAATGTTTATTGTTATGTTAAGCTTCTAGGTTTGGGAATAATTTGTTCCACAAGAATAGAAAAGTATTATGAGGAACAACTGAGTATTTTTGAGAAAGCAGAGACATAATGAAAGTGGTATTTTTCCAGACTATCTTGTAACCTCCAAAGGACCAAATAACCCAATTTATTTTTGATCTGCAAAGCCCCAGGGGTTAGCACAAATCAGGAAGAGCTGGTGGCCCCAGGCTTGGTGGGGGGCAGACAGCATATTAGTAATTTCAGTGCAGTCTCAGCAGACCATTCTTGGTCAACTTGGCACTTTTTTCAATCAAATCTACTTGCCTCAAGGGGACACCCTCCCAAGGACAAAAAGTAGACCTTCAGGCTTCTCTGCAAACCCCCAAAGCTCAGGCAGGCATAGAGGAGGGGCAGCTGATCACTGATACTTTAGAGGAGATAAGGAAAACATCCTCATCCTGGCTGGGAGATACTGTGCAGTCATAAGGGACAAAATGGCCAGGAATGGAATCAAAGACCTCTGACCTTCCAGCTCTCTTTGCAGCCTGGAAGGACACAATTCCTTGTGTGATGTCTCGTTTACCATCTTAGGTCAATGCTTCCAGTTAGCACAAAGGTGAGGGTAGGGTAGCGACGGGTACAGGGATGCCCATGAAAAAAATATGCAAAGGGAAAAAGAAAAACAATTTGGTAAAGCAAAGGGAGCAATCTATTTCCCTGGGCTGAAGCATCCAAAGCTGATTCAAAAAGAAAGCTCTGCTGTCAAGTGGAAAATGGGTTTTTTCCTAAAGCAAGCTCTCGAAATTGTCCAAGAATTGAGTGCTCTGTGAGGGCGGAGGGATGAGGTTGATCACAGAAACAGATACGGTCCCCTGAGTGGAAAACGTGTGTTATCTTCATTCTGATGTACTGTGAGGAGCTCAGCTCATGGGCATGGTAGGGAAATATTGTACTGGATTAGGAGTAATCGCTCTAAAGCTAAATTCATCTTCCCCATTTCTTAGGGGTGGAGAAGAGAATAATCAATTATATTTGGGCGCAGGTCACACTATAACAAGGAAATATGCCCTCTGCCAAAAAAGGTTTAAGAGAGAAGGAGTTGTTTTTTTTGGGTGTTTTTTTTTGAAACTAAATAGTCTTTTAACAGAGCAAAATGTAAAAGACTAAGTAAGACCTTAGAAATTTACGCAGAAGCCAAAGAGGCCTCAGCTTGTTCCCTTAGAAGCTCTCCAAGGATCCCGTCCATCTGCAAGTGGGAAAGCTGAGGTCCAGAACAGGGAAGCTGCAGAGTCGAGGTCATACAAAGATGCTTATACCAGATGCATATACCAGATGCTTATAAGATGCAGAGCTTATACCAGAACCCAGGAACCCACCTGGAAGAGGGCAACAGCTATGAAGTGTTTGAGCCTTTGCAGTCCAGATGGAGGATGAATGTGAGTATGAAGAGCTGTTCATTTGTTAGGCATTACTAACACTAGTCTTCTTGGAGAAAGCCTACTCTAGTCATACAAGATGCTGGTACGGGAAAGAGGACAAGCAAGCAGGAACTCACTGACCCAAGAAGAGCTTATACCCAAGAGCAGCATCCTAGCCTCTGGAAATTGAGTTTTCTTGTGCCTGGGTCCAGCATGGACTTCCTCAGAGCTGGGTTTGGGGAAAAGTCAGCTTAGAAATATGGCAGCAGGGGCTACTTAAAAGAAAAGTAGCCATAACCTGAATGAAAAGGCAGATAAAGGCAGCAGGTGGAGTGTCTCAGTACCAAAGAGACCTGGGTGTAAATCCTAGCTCTGCCCCTTCCAACCATGCAAGCTTGGCCAAGTCACTGTATATCTCTAGCCTCCATTTCCTCTGCTTTAAAATGGAGATAATAAATATGTATCTTGTAGTGAGCTCAGGGTATATAGGAGGTGATTAATAAATGTTTTTAACTCCATGCTGGGCTTAAGAAAAAAAGAAAAAAGCAGGGGGAAGAAGATACTGATGCATGCACAAACATACTACCTGCCCAGACTGACCCTACTTGCCTGCTGTTTGTAGACCATCCTTTTAGCTACCTTAATACATACTCATTTCCTGATGACAGAGATCTAAATACACACTGTGTGTGTCTTGATCACCAAACTTGCATGTAAGTCCTCCACCAGACTCACTCCCTGACCACATAAAATTCCTGGATTTGGCCAGGCATGGTGGCTCATGCCTGTAATCCCAGCACTTTGGGAGGCTGAGAGAGGCAGATCACAAGGTCAGGAGATCAAGACCAGCCCGGTCAACATAGTGAAACCCCATCTCTACTAAAAATACAAAAATTAGCTGGATGTGGTGGCACGTGCCTGTAATCCCAGCTACTCAGGAGGCTGAGGCAGGAGAATCGCTTGAACCTAGGAGGCAGAGATTGCAGTGAGCCAAGATCACGCCACTGCACTCCAGCCTGGCAAGAGAGCGAGACTCCATCTCAAAAAAAAAAAAAAAATTCCAATGAATTTAGAAGCCAACATACCCTATGCCCTCCCTTCCCCATCACCTAAATTTTCCCTGGCTGTGCCAATGACAACACAGAAAACAGTGGGCAAGCATGTAGGTCCCAGAGCAGGCAGAGCTGGGCTCAGATCCTGCCTCCAAACTGGCTGAATGAACTTGGGCAAAGTGTGGGCCCCTGTAAGTCTTAGTTTCCTCATCTGTGAGACTGCAGTGACAATCGATACCTATTTTGCTGGTGTTTATGACGTTTAAAAAAGAAGCAATTAAACATAAAGTCAGCCAATGTTTGTGGTGGTTGCCACTGTTAATATCATATACCATGAAATCGGGGTAGGCTGCCCTCCCCAGAGGGGCAGCTAGGTGTGGCCAGTCTTGGAAAACTGGCCTCTGCTGGGGAGTCGTTACATGGTTCTAAGCAAGTCATTTAACCTCCCTGAGCCCCCATTCCTTCTTCCGGACAATAGATTTTTTTTTCTTTTCAGACAGAGTTTTGCTCTTGTTGCTCAGGTTGGAGTGCAATGGCGTGATCTCGGCTCATTGCAACCTCTGCCCCCCAGGTTCAAGCTATTCTCCTGCCTCAGCCTCGCAAGTAACTGGAACTACAGGTGCGCACCATCATGCCTGGCTAATTTTTGTATTTTTTTAGGACAGATGTATTTTTTAGTACATTTTGTATTTTTTAGTACAGTTTCACCATTTTGACCAGGCTGGTCTCGAACTCCTGACCTCAGGTGATCGGCCTCCCAAAGTGCTGGGAATACAGGAGTGAGCCACCACACCTGGTCTGGAAAATAGATTTAAATACTATCCAGACCTCAGAATGTTTCTGTAATATTCAACTAAGGCGATAGAAATAATAGTGGTTAGAAAACTCTGTAGCATGACTCCATAAAAGGAAAATTACGATTTAGATGTGACTGGACAACAGTAATTCTAAAATGCTTTCATTCCATAGTTACTCAGGATGCAGGCAGAAAAGAGATGAAAATTAGCAGTGGGAGAGGTAAGATAAAATCAAAATATTTGGGGCCTGGAGCCATGGCTCATGTCTGCAAATCTAGCACTTTGGGAGGCCGGTATGGGAGGACTGCTTAAGGCCAGTAGTTCAAGACTAGCCCGGTCAACATAGCAAGACCCCCATCTCTAGTTTAAAAAAAAAATTAAAAAGATTTGGAAATCTCTAATAGCACAAAATCTACCCAAAGCAGAACATTTGAATCCCATCTTAAACCCTATTTCGTTATTTCTACTATTATTTCATTTTGGATTACAATTTTTTTTGTCTGTTTACTTCCCAAGAACAGTTGTCTTTTTTCTGTTCTCTAGTGTTACTAAACAATAGAAATACTCCAGTTAAGAGCTTTCATAGCAACAATCCTCCACATGACTAGTCAGGAGCCAAGGTAAAATTCTATGGGACAGGAGACACAAAGCACCTCTAAAGCAATACTGGTCTTTCCCAAGAAGGGAATGAGGAAGCCAACTGAGCAATGCAGGAATCCTTACGGTGACCTAAAAATATCAGTTCCAGCCATGCGTCATCTTTCCAGGTCTTGGAAAGTGGACAAGACCAAGAGATCACACCACGCCCGATTGAATCCAAATGCTGCCCTTTAAAAAGGTACCTCATACGTTAAAATGGTCTCCTCACCCAAAAACAGGGATGTGTGTCTAGAGGATTGTGGTGAGGGCTACATGAATAAACTATGTAAAAGGTTTATCCAAGGGCCTAGTGCCTAATTCCTAATTAAGTGCTCAATGAACAGTTTTTTTTAAATCTCCAGCTGGAACTTTGAGGCTTTCTGTTCTTTTCTGTTTGTATCTGATTTTCCATATAATACCCTCTTTTGCTTTCCCAATAACCCAACCAGATGTCTATAGATAGGACTCATTAGCACCACTTGACTGTTGAGAAAATCATATCTTGGAGAAATGAAGTGACTTGGCCTAGGCCACACTGGGGATGACTAGAAGGGAAGACTCGATGCCTTCCAAGGCCTGCAGTAAAAGGCTGTCCTCACAGACCCCAAGGAGAAGCCCTGGAATCACCGGAGGAGCAAAGCAAGAGCCAAGAATGTCAAATCTCATACAAAGTCCCCTACACAGGGTGACATTCCAGACGCAGTATTCTTATGGAAGAGCAAATGTGGCTCAGTTTCCCCAACCCCATCTGAGCCAGGGCCTAGTGCCAGTGCTGCCCAGTTGACCACTGTCAGAGCCACCAGCACCTGACCACAGACAGGCACCCATCAGCTTCCCACAAAGCTTGTCCTGTCGGCTTTGGATGGGCACGCCCCTCTGTGACCGGAAAACCAGACGTTCTGCACCAGTTTCCAGGCTCTGACGTGGGTGCCCGCTGCTCAGCTGCTGTGGCAAATCTCTTTCCACAGACCATATCAGCAGGTTTACCATAAAGTCACCGTCTCACAGCTTCCAGCCCGAGTCCCTGGTTAGTCATGCTCCTTCTGGTTTCCCTTTACATACGGGAACGGAGAGACCCCAGAGATGAGGGAAACTGCTCCCATGATTTTCACTCTCATGAGCCCCATAAGGCCCTAAACTTGAACAGCAAACCCTGAATTGTCTAGACTACCAGGGCCCTAGACTTGCAGACTCTGACAGTTGGAAAAAACCCTCAGAGAACATCTAATCCAGGCATGGGCCAACTTTTTCTCTAAAGGGCCAAATTATAAATATATTAGGTTTGGTGGGTCACTTCCAGTTTCTGTCCAATATTCTATTTTTATTATGCCCTTTACAAAAAAAAAAAAAAAAACACTCTTAGCTCAAGGGCTCACACAAACAAGCCTGGGGCAGAATTTGGCCTGAAGACCATGGTTGGTGGATCCCAGCTTCACCCAACCCTGTCACCACACAGAAGGAAAAACAAAGATCCAAAGAGGTTAAGTACACTTCCCCCTATGATGGAAATGTTCTACATTTGCACTGACCCAGCACAGTACCCACTAGCCACTTGTAATGTTGCTACAACATTGGAACAACAGATGGAGGAACTGAATTCATTTTCCTTTAATTTTAATTCATCTCAATTTAAATAGCCATCTGTGGCTAGTGATGACTTTATTAGACAGCTAGAGTGAGAGATTCCTGGAATCTCTATTCAGTGTTGAGCCATATGTCTTCAGACTCCTTGTTATATAAGAGAAGTAAATGCCTAATTTTTAAGTCACTGTAAATCAATGCATTTACCTGCAGTTATATGTATTCTAGCAGATCCTACTGAAACGGGACAATTCCCTTGACCCCTTCATGGGGCCCTTTGTGAAGTGGGCGGCTCATTTACTCGGCTGCCACGCTCCATCCCTTATAGGAGGGAGCACGTGAGTGGATGGGTACAGGAACCAGAGCAAACAAAGGCTGGAACCCTCGGCCATTCTTTCCAGTGGGAGCAGGGCCTGTGCAGGCCTCACGGTTGCATACAAGCATATTACAATGCTCTTTTAGCTCTGCCATCCAGGATGGGGTGCCTGCAACCCCCGAGCCCCAGAGGGCATGTTACCAGCTCAGTGGCCCATTTTCCTCATCGTATAGAGCAGTTGCCCTCTGCCAACAAGGGCAAACAGCCAGTGTGACAGCCTTTTGGAGTTCCCACACCCAATGGGTCCCCAAATTCTTGTCTGGTATTCAGGAAGAATCAGGTCACACAAACGGTTTCAAAGGTGATGAATGTGGAGTTTTTATTGAGTGACAGAGGTGGCTTTCAGTGGGATGAGGAGCTGGAAAGGGGATACAGTGGGAAGACAATCTTCCCCTGGAGTTCAACCGTCCCGGGATGAACCCCTCTCTGACTGTCCCCAGCCAAACTCCTCACCACGTTCAGACACTTCTCTCCTTCTCTGCCACATGACTCTGCTGCTCATGGAGCCTGGGATCTGGAGTTCTTACAGGCATAGGATAGGGGGTGGAGTGGGCCAGAGTGGTCTTGGAAAGGCAACATTCAGGCACAAAAATAGGAATACCTGTTCTCCTTTAGGGCCATAGGTCCAGGCTTGAGGGTGGAGCCCTTACCAGGGACCCTGCCCTCCTGCCTCCTGTTCATGTCACTACCAGAGGAAAAGAGATTAGGAGATCCCCAGGGCTTCCACTGCCCATGAGATAACATTCAAGTCAATCAATCCCATTTTATTTTCATCACAAAGGATAGTTACTATCAGCTAACAATGGGTTAGGAGAATATCCAAACAGAAAGGAAGGGGTAGAAAAGAGTTCTCTTCACTCACTCAGATCCTCTCTTTGACCAAAGTCACAAACTTCTGTAACACCCAAGGTTGGGGGAAGCTGGTCGTTTAGAGTCAAAGTGAAGAGTAGAATGAGATGCACCAGGCCTGTCATGTCCTGGCTCCGGTCCTTTCCCTGCCACACCCAGCTAGGGAAGGTCACTTCTCTCTCTGAAGTTCACACCCGTCACGGGTAAGGTTGAGGATAATCAATTTTCTCCTGCCTGGCTCAAGGAGTCATTGTAGGCTCAAGTCAGAATGGATGGAAGTACTTTGTGTAAACAGTAAAGCACTAGTGAGGAAATTCCTAGAGAATATCATTCCAGGCAACACTGAAGACCTCAGCAAGTCTCACCACCTGCTCCGAGAAGTAGACACACCTAACATCCTGCACTGGTTGGATCTTCACCTCTAACTGTACTCTTCACTTTGACTCTAGATGGTCAGCTTCCCCCAACGTTGGCTGTTGTAGAAGTTTGTGCCTTTGGTCAAAGAGAGGATCTGAGTGAGGGAGGAAGACTGTTCTACCCCTTCCTTTTGGTTTGGGATATTCTCCTAACCCAGTGTTAGCTGATTGTAACTGTCCTTTGTGATGCAAATAAAATGGGATTGATTAACTCGAGTGTAATCCCATGGGCAGTGGAAATCTGGGCTCTTTAGGCCCATATTTCATTTTCAAGTAGTAGAGCATTCCATCACCTTGCCATGTGTTGGGAGAGCCCCACTCTCATAAATGAAGATGGAGTAGGCACAAGGCTCCAGTTAGTACCTAGAATGACTGCAGGTCGGTACCCTCAGACACGTGCAACATAGCTGAACCCTTATCACTGCCCCACGGTAGGTATTTATTCCCCGCAAATGATGACAGGTCAAATCTGAACACAGAAGTAGGTAGTAGGCTAGCAAAGCTTCTAGGGTCGCTTAGAAGTAGAGAGCTGGGGAGAATGGATTCCCCTCCAGGAAACACAGAGAGAGAACTCCAGGATCCTAGAGTGATGACAGCGCACAGGATAAACAGAAGCCATAGGAAACCCGCCAGGAGGGACGGTGTCATGAAAAATGGTTTGGGCCAGAAAAGCAGCCTCCAGGCTGAAATATATAGGAAGGTTTATGTTAATATACCCCACCATCACCCTTTACCCACCAAGAATGCCAAATAGAATTGGATTATACTTACCTATATACCGTTAAAGGATAGTTGCTAAAAGAATGCATAATCATAACACTCACTGAAATATCAAAGAAATGCATATCAATGATTTAGCTCATTAATTTGTGACAGAACTAGTAGGATGTCACATCTAGTTGCAAGGATAATTCCAAGAACCACATATACACAAGCAAGAAGTACTGAAATGAATAAAGATGCAAAACTGGTTTATTCCACAGGAGATGTGGTAAGACAATTGTATTACCACCAGAAAATGTATTTGCATATCTATGGACAAGAACCATTTGCATCACTCTCAGTCATCTACAACTTACAGTTCTGAAACAGTTCAAAGGCAACAAAAGGCCCAGAGGCCTCATAGAAACACCTCGTTTTCTGAGGAAGACACCCAGCCATCTTTTCGATCCATTTCAAAGTCATTCACCATTTTTCCTATGATATCAAGGTCTTATCCCAATCACCTTCCCTCCTCACTCTCAGTTGTCCATGGGAGCATGGGAATGGACAGAACTTTCCAGGAAACGATATGGCCTATTCTGGAGCTAGGGCAAATGAATGTGAGCAGTAAGAAGTGGGCATGAAACATAGAATCCTTGAGCACAAAGAGACCTCATACCAAAGACATTATTTTACAGAAGCAGAAATAGACCAGAGAAGAAAGGGGATTTTCCTAAAGACACACAGCAGAGTGGACGTGACACCTTCCCTTCAATAACACACACTTTTTAAGGCAGAAGGGCTGACAAAGGAGGGTGCCAAGGGATTATTCATTCTCTCTGGTCTAGGGAGAGTGACGACAAGAGACCTCTCCCCTAAGATGTGTTATTTATCTTCCTTGAGCCACATCTACAAAACAGGGATGGTACTCACACCTCCCTCACTGTGTATTGTCAGGTTTAAATGGGACAGGTTTAGATAAAATGCCTGTCCCATAGCAGGTGCTTCATAGACAACATTTCCTCTCACCCTCCTGAGTAGCTGTGTGACCCCAAAGAAGTGACAGGGGTCATTCTGCTTTCACTTGGCCGGGGGTTACAATCATATAAACAAGACTGCGGCTTCTTACCCGCGATGAGTCACAGGCTGCTTTCCAGCACAGATTCAATTCATCTGGAGACAGTTCTGATGATTTCAGACCCTGGGCTCTTTCAGCCCCAAGGCCTCAGGCCACTACCACATATCCCGTGCCAAACTGGCCCCTTATAACAAATGTGAAGAAAACACAGAAAAGAGGAGAAGACAAAAAAAAAATATTAAGTATAAAAGAAAGTTTCGCCCCATTCTCCAGGAGTCAGGTGGTGGGTGGGTGGGTGGAGAGATGGCCAGGGCATGGTGGGAAGGCCCCCAGTGAATTGTACCCTTGGTGCAGGGAACCCACAAACAGAGACACCAGCCTTGTTTCCCATCACTGCGAAGCCATCATGACCTTCAAACAGCTCGCAGGGCGGGGCCCTTCACATCTTCTGAGTCCTGATATGACTGAGCATCCATTATACAACCATGCTGTGAACAACTTGGTCTCAGTCCTCGACCACAATCTCAATTTCGGGGCATCCCTGATCTCTCTCTGCAGAGAGATTCAGAAGAGGCCCCAGAGATAGTAAAAGTTGGGGGATGGTGGGAGTTATTTTTTGCTGCTGTTTTTTTCCGATTCACACCACCATGTGATAATGGGACCTTTCCCTTTCTCTGGGGGTGAACCTTGCAAAACCACCCAAAGTCAGACCAGGAAGCGACCCCCAAAGTTCCTGGGATTTAGTCTTCTGCCTTCTACAAGGTGAAATGGCAAACCTAATAAGGACAAAATCCTGGCTCTTCCAGAACTGATAGAAATGTAGACCCTGCCAGGTGCAGTGGCTCACACCAATAATCCCAACACTTTGGGAGGTCGACATGGGTGGATCATCTGAGGTCAGGAGTTCTAGATCAGCCTTGCCAACATGGTAAAACCCTATTTCTACTAAAAATACCAAATTTAGCCCGGTGTGGTGGTACACACCTGTAATCCCAACTACTCAGGAGGCTGAGGCAGGAGAATCGCTTGAACCTGGGAGGCAGAGGTTGCAATGAGCCGAGATTGCACCACTGCACTCCAGTCTGGGTGACAGAGCAAGACTGTGTCTCCAAATAAAAAATGTAGACCCTGAATAGAAGCCCTTTGTTTCTCTGACACATTGGAGTTTACAAATCCTGTTTATGAAAATGATCAGAAGAGAGCTGCTCTGCCTCAAGCCTGTGCAAGAGGCCAGGGCCCTTTCTGTTCAGCCATTCCCTGATTTCTGGGATGATATCTACATGAACTTAAGTTTTGTCAATGGGGAAATTGAGGTCAGAGAACATAAAATGATTCTAGGCAATCCAATGAGAAAACCATGGGATTTTAGACTGTCTAAAGACTCACTCTAAACCCCAGGACTCTGAATGCCTTCCAAGTCGATAATCTGGACGTAGTAATCTTCCTCCTTTTCGAAAGATCACAAGATAAAGAAGTGGTTGTAAACCTGGACACCAGAGGCATCCCAGTCCTGGACACTGTCAGCAGGTGAGGCAGGGACTTCCGCTGTTCTCTAAAGAAGTGAGATTTCAGCTGCAAGGCTGTGACCCAAGGAACCAGCAGAGGAATCTTAATCTCAACATCATCTCCTTTATTAGAAGCCATCATTCTGCCCACAGGAACCATTGTCCCATGTGATTCAAACTAACAGGACATCAGTAAAAACAGCTATCATTTAATTAAAAAAAAAAAAAAAAAACACGATGAACTGACAGGACAAGAATCTCCGGACTGCCCCTTCTAAGATCTAGTTGGCCTCTGATGGAAGGGGATTCAAGGCAGTCCTGGGGAGCCCTTCCATCTCACAGCTGTTGATGCCTGTGGCCAATACCTTCAATCTCTCACCCATCCTGAATTTTTTTTTTTTTTTTTTAAGACACAGCCTTGCTGTGGCACCCAGACTGGAGTGCAGTGACACAATCACAGCTCACTGCAGCTTTGATTTCCCAGGCTCAAGTGATCCTCCCACCTCAGCCTCCTAAGTAGCTGGGACTACAGGCATGTACCACCACACCCAGTTAATTTTTTAACTTTTTGTAGAGACAGAGTCTCACTATGTAGCCCAGAGTGGTCTTGAACTCCTGAGGAGCTGAGACTCCAGGCATCTGCCACCACACCCAGCTAATTTTTTAATATTTTGTAGAGACAGGGTCTCGCTATGTAGCCAGAGTGGTCTTGAACTCCTGGATCCAAGCATTCCTCCCACCTCGGCCTCCCAAAGTGCTGGGATTACAGGCACGAACTGCTGCACCCGACCCTGAATTCGAAATGGAGTGAAATCACAAACCATGAACTAGTAAAAATAAGGCACTCTCTTTAATGTATTTCAGCATAAGCCATGGAGGAAGGGGATAAAAAGGTGGAAACAAAATGAGACAGGCTCCAGATCCATTTAGCAAACTTATGGAGGTTAGGCTGGGTACTCAAGTGACAAGAAAATGAAACAGCTATTGTTCCCTGGGGCAATGTTATAGAACATCTTATTCTGTCTTCTGAAAGCAGAGCTAGAATACGTTTTTTTTTTTTTTTTTTTTTTTTTTTTTTTTGAGACGGAGTCTCGCTCTGTCGCCCAGGCTGGAGTGCAGTGGCGCAATCTCGGCTCACTGCAAGCTCCGCCTCCCAGGTTCACGCCATTCTCCTGCCTCAGCCTCCCGAGTAGCTGGGACTACAGGCGCCCGCCACTGCGCCCGGCTAATTTTTTCTATTTTTAGTAGAGACGGGGTTTCACCATGGTCTCGATCTCCTGACCTTGTGATCCGCCCGCCTCGGCCTCCCAAAGTGCTGGGATTACAGGCGTGAGCCACCGCGCCCGGCGAGAATATGTTTTTAACTAATGCATCTGCAACTGGCCAGTTACCACTTAAAGAGACATGAGCTATAAAGGAGGTAATCCCATCCAGGGTGCAGACAACCAGGATGAGGACCCAGGGTTCTTAGTGGCCCCCAAGTCTCAAGTAGGTAAGCCTCTTTCCTCTTATGAACCTCAGCATTCCCCAGAATTGCATAGTGGGAAAGGCATTTAGGTAAATTTTTATCTTCAGACACCCTTGCTCTGACGTTCTCTGGGATTTGATGATGGTCACATTTGGCTTGCTCTAAAACAGAATCAGAAAGAACAGGCAGGCCCCCAGAGTTCAGCCCCTCCAACATGGGTCTGTTTCAGTGCCCTGGACATTGGCACTGTGGATACCAAGGAATTGGATCTAACTTTGCTTGTATTTAACCCGAGTAAGCAAACAAAGCATTTAACTTTGTGTTTAAGATTTAGAAAATTTGCCAGAATCACTTTTATTTCTTCTACAAAAGGAAAATGACCAAGTCAGGCCAGGCACCATCATTCATGCCTATAATCCCAGCACTTTGGGAGGTCAAAGAGGGAAGATCATTTGAGGCCAGAAGTTCAAGACCAACCTGGCCAACATGGCAAAACCTCATCTCCACAAAAAATACAAAAAATATATATATATATATATTAGCTGGGCATAGTGGTATACACCTGTAATCTCAGCTGTTCAGGAGGCTGAGGCATAAGAAGTGCTTGCACCTGGGAGGTGGAGGTTGAGTGAGCTGAGATGGCACCACTGCACCCCAGCCTGGGTGATAGAGTGAGACTGTCTCAAAAAAAGAAAAAAGAAAAGGAACATGACAAAGTGAGTGGTTCTTCCTAATACCATCAAAACAATTGAGTTTTTTTTTTCTCACATTTATTACTCAATCTCTTGCGTAAACTATTATGAAGTGTAAAATCAATGTTCAAATTAACAATGTTTTAATTTTTACTCTAACCATCATTTTATGACATACATAAATATGTAAGGATTATTTTGAAGATCTTTAAAACAACTAATGGTAAAGAATCTTCCCTATATATAACAGAAAACTAAATTATCCTCTTTTCTGGCTGGAATCACGGAATATGTCAAAAAGAAGGAGGTTCCTGCTGTGCTAGAAACCCTTAAGAAAAAGTCAAGGAATTTGCAGAACTGAAGATAAAGTGCCTGAGAATGAAGTTTGCCCAAAAGATGCTTCTAAAGGCAAGGAGGAAGCTTATCTATGAAAAAGCAAAGCACTATCATAAGTAATATAGGCAGATGTATAGAACTGAGATTCGAATGGCTAGGGTGGCAAGAAAAGCAGACAACTATGTACCTGCAGAACTGGCGTTTGCCATCAGAATCAGAGGTATCAATGGTGTGAGCCCAAAGGTCTGAAAGGTGTTGTAGCTTCTTTACCTTCGTCAAATCTTCAGTGGAACCTTTGTGAAGCTCAACAAGTCTTCAATTAACATGCTGTGGATTGTAGAACCATATATTGCATGTGGGTACCCAAATCTGAAGTCGGTAAATGAACTAATCTATAAGTGTGGTTATGGCAAAATCAATAAGAAGCGAATTGCTTTGACAGATAACGCTTTGACTGCTCAATCTCTTGGTAAATACGGTATCATCTGCATGGAGGATCTGATTCATGAGATCTACACTGTTGGAAAATGCTTCAAATAAGCAAATAACTTCCTGTGGCCCTCCAAACTATCCTATCCAGAAGGTGGAATGAAGAAAAAGACCACCCATTTTGTAGAAGGTGGAAATGCTGACAATGGGGAGGACCAGATCAACAGCCTTCTTAGAAGAATGAATGAAGGTGTCTACCATGATGATTTTTCTAATCCGGTCAGTTAATAAGTAACTGCTCTTGAATTGAAAGAAAAAAAAAAAGGAAAACTCAATTATCAAACCTAGTTTTATCTCCTTTAAAATTTGTATCTTATTTAAAGAATATATTACCAGAAGTCTAGAGAACCATGAAGCCTGGATTAAAATGCAGTGAGCTGAGATCGTGCCACTGCACTCCAGAGCCTGGGTAACGGAGCGAGACTCCGTCTCAAAAAAAAAAAAAAAAAGGATTCTTAAAACTTTTTCCAGCTGAGCACGGTGGCTCACGCCTGTAATCCCAGCACTTTGGGAGGCTGAGGTGGACCAACATGGTGAAACCCCATCTCTATTAAAAACACACACACAAAAAAAAAATTAGCCAGGCATGGTGGCAGGTGCCTGTAATCCCAGCTACTCGGGAGGCTGAGGCAGGAGGATGGCTTGAACCCGGGAGGCAGAGGTTGCAGTGAGCTGAGATCGTGCCACTGCACTCCAGACTGGGTGACAGAGTGAGACTTTGTCTCAAAAAAAAAAAAAAAAAAAAAAGAAACAACAACAACAAAAACTTTTTCCTTAGCCTTCTTTCTTGCTGACAAGTTCTATAGTACTTAGAAATTGCCCAAGAGAAATTCCTACTTCTGATGTGTTTTGTTTTTGGTTTGCTTTTGTTTTTTTCCTGACTTGGCAGAGATGGGACTGAAACACATGTCCCTTGCTTCTCAGTTCAGTTCTCAGGCCACGGCACAACTGTTTTCATGTTATAAGCCTAGGACCTCTGAAAAGCCTTCTCATCTCCAAAATAGACTCTTCCCAACCCCAAAATAAAGCTTAAGAAGCCTTTCACAATGACTCACTCAGAAGCAAAGTTCCCCAACAGAGAAGCAAGTCATGAAATAAACACCCCACAAGCTCCAAGCACCCGCTGTGTGCCATGGGCAGTCTCCAAGCCAGGAGGGCCTCAGAGAACAGTAGAGCCATGGGAAACTGCTCTCTCGTGTTTACTTTCCCCTTGTATTGGACATGATCAAGAGAACTTCCTCCCCTGTCTGCCTTTTTTTGCTGCCTTTCCATCCAGCCCTCCATTCATTCAGTCATCCATCAACAATAGATTGGATCCATTAAGGCCCCAACTTTCCTTCCACCCTACACCCATGTCATAGATATAAAAGTGAGGTGTCCTCCTATTCTGTCTCTAGGCCCCAGCCATGTGTCTTATTTGAGCCAGCAGAAAATCAGAGAACATGACACAAACAGAGGCAAGAAAAATTACTAGTATCCCTTATCCCTTGTAGCCTCTTCCATGGGCATAAGCCAGCCTGCTGGGAGATGAGAGGCATGAACCAGGGTCAGGTCACCCAGTTGTCCCAGCTATGCCCATTATAGACCATCCAGTAGCCAGACAACTCCCCAGATGTATGACCAACCCCAACCAATTTCAGCAGAACTGGCTGGCCATCCTGAGCACGAGAGCAAGAAATAGACGTTGCCGTAAGCCACTGAGGTTTTTTATTTATGACTAAGCATTATTGTGGCAATAAATCATCTCTACATTCCAGCTAGCAGGAAGGAGGAAGGACAAAAGAATGTTTCCAGAAGTCACACAGGATGCTATCAGTTATTTGTCATGGGCAAGAACTCAGTCTCACAGCTGCCTCTACTGCAGAGAAGATTGGAAAATAATGGTCTTTATTCCAGACAGTCATATTTCCAGCCACAAATTGCAAGTTCTATTATTAAGGGAGAAGTGGAGAAAGGAAATTGGGAAACAATGAGAAGTCTCTGCCGCAAGTGCAGACAGGTTTGGGATCAAACAGATCTAGGTCCATACTGCAACTCAACCAGGGACTCAACTTACGACCTTGGACAAAATGTTTCCTTCGGGGGGCCTCAGTGTTCCTATCTATACAGTGGGAGCAAGGGAGAGTTAGTCTGCATGGGCTCTTAAGCTTCTCCTGGCTCTTTCCTTGCTAGAAATCAGAGTGAAGATTTTGAAGGGGTTGACCTTCCATCAGATGCTAGCAAAGATGTACCTATTTATACACCTAGGTGAAATTGCCCTTCAGTCTGAAAGTCTTCAGTGAACAAAAAGGCCAACATCTAGCAGAAACTTGTGTTGGAAAAAGATCTGCCTGGGCTCGCTCTTGCTGCTTTTCAAGTTACACAGAAGCAGTTGTCTGGGGCAGGCATCTAGCACACTAAGGCCTCTAGCTATAACCCTCAGGTGCCCAGTAGAGGTCAGAGAACAAAGATCCAATTATGTTGCTCAACTCCTGCCTGGGACTCCATCTAAGGAAGCAGAGACCCAAAAAGATATGGAAAAGGAGTGGTCAGATAGTCGAATTCCAGCCAGGCAACATTTATATGGTCCTGTTTGGAATAGGAACAGAGAAAACTACATTTTAATTTACTGCCATCAAATTACATAACCCACATGTGTACTTTATAAAGAGGAAAGAAACCTTTACTCAGAGTCTAATTACAGCTTTCTAAAAGTCCTATAAAGCCGTATGGTTCTGCAATGAAAGAAACTTCCCACTTTATATTTGATAAATCAGACTTACGTAATTTACAACTCAAGAATCCTCTTACTCTTACTCTAAACCTCAAGTATTTTATCTCCTCTTGAGGAAAAAAGATTCAAAATAGCACTGAAGCCCAGGGCCAGCAGAATACTCTATCTGCCACAAAATTCATGACTGTCCTGAATTTTGTAAGAAATGCATGAATTATAACAACAAAACAGCAACATTAGGTATTGAGTGTTTACTCTGTGCCCAAAACTTTGAGTTCAATGTTTCAATGAATCCTCAAAAAGCCATTAGGCATTACGATGCCACTTACAGGCATGGACACTGAAGCTCAGAGAAGCCACATAAGTCATCCATGGTCACACAGCTAACATATGATGAACTGGGATATCATCTTAGATAGTTGTCTCCACAGCAAAGCACTTGGCACAGTGTCTTACACATAGTTAACATCACAAATGTTACTATTATGCTTAATCCCCTTAAAACGATTCCTGCCAGTCAGGCACAGTGGCTCACACCTACAATCCCAGCACTTTGGGAGGCTGAGTTGGGTGTATCACTTGAGGTCAGGAGTTTGAGACCAGCCTGACCACTGTGGTGAAACCCTGTCACTGCTAAAAATACAAAAAGTAGACAGGCGTGGTGGCAGGCACCTGTAATCCCAGCTACTCGGGAGGCTGAGGCAGGAGAATCCTTGAACCCCAAGGGCGGAGGTTGCAGTGAGCCAATATCATGCCATTGAGCTCCAGTCTGGGCAACAGGAGACTCAGCCTCAAAAATAAATAAATAAATACATAAATACATAATTTAAAAAATAATTAAAATAAAAATAAATTTTTAAAAAATGATTCCCACCTATATTGGGGCAAGGTGGTCCCACAGATTCCTTAACCCACAGCGTCTAGATGATTTTCATTGGCAAACCCATAATTTTTCCTGTAAGTTTCCCACATCCCTGCCAAAGTCAGAAGATTTGTCTTATTTTATTTGTTTCTGAGAATGCTGATTTCACTTTTTAGGGTTTCATCAGGACAATCTTAAGAAATAATCTCCTCTGGCCAGACGCAGTGGCTCAAGCCTGTAATCCCAGCACTTTGAGAGGCTGAGGCGGGAGAATCGCTTGAGTCCCAGAGTTAGAGACCAGCCTGGGCACCATAGTGAGACTCCATCTCTACAAAAAAATAGAAAAAATTAGCCGGGTGTGGTGGTGCATGACTTTAGTTCTAGCTACCCAGGAGGCTGAGGTGGGAGGACCACTTGAGCCAGGGAAGAAGAGACTGCAGTGAGCCATGATAGTTCCACTGCACTTCAGCCTGGACAACTGAGCAATATCCTGTCTCAAAAAAAAAAAAAAAAAAAAAGAGAGAGAGAGAGAGAAAAGAAAAGAAAAAAATATATATCTTCCATATCTCTGGAAATTAGCACACTGTCTTGAAATCAGTTATAAGGCTGCATAGAGAATCATCATGAACAAGCTTTTGAGTTTCATGAGCACAAAAGCATAGACAGGTGGGTGGCTACTGAAAGGCAGAACAGTGTGTCATCGGGGAAGGCACAAGTCTTTCCAAGATACAGCACACCGTGCAGTTCAACATGTAACTTCATACATGCCAGCTCTTCTTCCCCTGAGCAAGATGGGAATTGTGGGTGCCATTTTAAAGATTAGCAAATGAGACTCAGAGAAGGAAAATGATTTGCCCCGCGTGGGAAAGGCAGAAGTCTGACTCCAACTAGGGGTGGGTAGCATGTTTGGCCATGGACATTCCAGATGACTTGGTGACAAGAAGAAAGCATGTGTGGAAGGAAAGGGAAGCCATATTGACTCTGAATTACATGTTGCCCTACACTGTGGCGGCTCCTTCCTCCTTCTCTTCCAAAAGGGAAGAACCAAACACATCACCAAGAGGAATGCCCACCAGGTGCTCCTGAGAGATGACCTGCACTGTAATACTGTTCCATGGGCCATCTAGTAGGAGAGAGAGCCTTGGAAAGGGACAGGCACCACCTCTTCGGAACCTAAGCCCTTTCCAGTGCTGCCCAAGAAGGCTCAGAGTGATGCTCTCTAGCTCCACTCTACAGCAAATAATAGCACTGTGAAGTTTCACTGTAATAAAGAGATGATTCAGTGATTACTCAGAGAAACCATAGAATTTCAGAGATGCGCTCCTTAACCACAAACGTGTACAGCAATGCCAGCTTCTTCTCCCTGCTGCAGCCTTCGCATTTGGGGTCAGATCTGAGTAATAAATGACATCCTAAATGACTGGTGACAGTGTTCACTCTTCCTTCCTCCCCAGCCCCACCACACTCAGAACTCAGCCACTGTGGCAAAATTTTAATACAAAGCCTTCAACAAGAGCAGTGAAACTTGTCTTCTCTTCATTTTCTCACAAGCCTCAAACTGATACTGGAAATTTTTTTCTCTGTCTCCAGTGTAATCGAAAAATATATTTTTATTAAGCAGAAATCCAAAAGTCAAGCCTATTTTTAGAATGGGAAATTACATTACAGAGGATGATTTTTTTTTCCAAAAGGTTTATAAGTATCAACTATGTAAGAGCCACAGAAGGGTTTTGTTTGTGACAATCACCTCGGGGCTTTGAAGAGAGCTTAGGGGCTGGGATTCTTGGAAATCAACAATCTGAAGTCGTTTGAAAGAATAAACCAAATTTCCAGCTCAAAAAGCATGGACAAGTGATGAGTTTACATCCATAATGATGCCCTCCCACAGCTTCTTAGGAGGGAAACAAAAACCATCCCATAACATTTATTATGTAGGTCATGGATACAATGGCTGTGACAGTTAATTGTATAAGTCAACTTGACAGGATCATGAAATGTTCCGCTATCTGGTTAAACATTATTTCTGGGTATGTCAGGAATAGATCAGCCTTTGAATCAGTGAACTAAGTAAACTGGTTTGCCCTCCTCCGTGGGGGTGGGCAGCATCCAATCTGTTGGAGGCCTGAACAGAACAAAAGGGCAGAGAAAGGGAGGAGTCAACCTCTCCCTGCCTGACTGCCTTAACTTGGACATCCATCTTCAACTGCCCTCGGCACTCAAAGTCCTCGGGCCTTCTGACTCACACTGGACTGTATACCATTGGCTTTCCAACTTGTAGATGATAAGACATATATACAAACGGAGAGAGAAAGACAGAGGCCGAGAGAAAGAGAGACTGAAAGAGGGAGGGAGGGGAGGGAGGGAGAAGCAGGGAGAGGGAGGGAGAGACAAAGAGGGAGGGAGAGACAGAGAGGGAGGGAGAGAGAGGGACAGAGAGAGAGGGACACCAAGCAAGGGAGAGAAGCCAAGAGAGAGAGAGAAGCCGAGAGAGAGAGACGCCGAGAGAGAGAGAGACGCCGAGAGAGAGAGAGACGCCGAGAGAGAGAGACACAGAGAGAGAAAGAGAGAGAGGAAAGCAGGATCCTAGTGGTTCTGGTTTTCTGGAGAACCCTAACACAATGATGTACCTCAAAAGAGTGTTTTCTAAACCCCATTTATTCACACATCACTGTGATTCTAACCTCTATTCTTATTTCCTTAATATTTTTCTTTAAACAATATTATTCTTTTACATTAAAACAAAGGTACATATCACTACCATAAATAGCAAAGATCAATACAAAAATAAACATAACAAAAACAAAACAATGAGCTTAAATTCTAGCCTGATGCCATCACCTGCCAAAGACTCAGAGCCTGCCTGCTGTTCTCTTTTTATTGTGAGGGAGGTCAGCAACTGTTTGAAGGCATTACTGAGTGGGTAGCATCCAGCTACATTTAGGTAATTGAAAGGACTAAAAAGGAAGTCACTACTTCATGTTGCGAACCAGTGCTATAGAATGTCATGTCTATGTTTGGCCTTAAATTTCCCCACTTCTCATCAGGGGACTGGGACCCACACTGCAGGAAAATATTTCACTGATGCCTTCACCTAGCAAGAGCTCTAATTAATCTCTGATTAATCAGAGATTAATTAGAGCTCTTGTTCACAAACAGAAATGGAATGAAATAAATTCGTTCAACCATCATGGAAAAGTGTGGTGATTCCTCAAAGAACTAAAAACAGAACTACCATTCAACCCAGCAATCCCATTACTGGGTATACACCCAAAGGAATATAAATCGTTCTATCATAAAGACACATGCACATCTATGTTCATTGCAACACTATTTGCAATAGCAAAAACATGAATCAACCTAAATGTCTATCAGTGGTAGCCTGGATAAAGAAAATGTGGTATATATGCGTGATGAAATACTATGCAACCATTAAAAAGAATATGATCATGTCCTTTGCAGGAACATGGATGGAGCTGGAGATCAGTATCCTTAACAAGTGAATGCAGCAACAGAAAACCAAATACTGCATGCCCTCACTTGTAAGTAGGAGCTAAATAATGAATATACATGGACATAAAGAACGGAACAACAGACACTGGGGACTCCTTGAGAGTGGGGGGTGGGGAGAGGGAGAGGATCAGAAAAAATACCTATTAGGTACTATGCTTAGTACCTGGGTGATGAAATAATCTGTACACCAAACCCCTAAGACATGAGTTTACCTACATAACAAACC
Organism: Macaca mulatta; assembly: GCF_049350105.2. NCBI lineage: Eukaryota > Metazoa > Chordata > Mammalia > Primates > Cercopithecidae > Macaca > Macaca mulatta. Next base: position 43,630,726 of record NC_133420.1, read on the forward strand.
TGCACATGTACCCCTGAACCTAAAATTAAAAATTTTTTTAAAAGAAGAAAGGAGAGTGAGTGATCTGTCCTCCCTCTCACATGGACAGTACTTCGTAGATAAAAAGAGATCTTGTGCCCTGTATCTCACTTAACCACTCTGTGTAACAAACCACCCAAACGTTCAGTGACAACAGTCAGTTTTCATCACTTTCTTAGCTGTGAGTAGCATGGAGGCCCAGGGATCTCAGCTGGGCCTAGCTGGGTACTTGCCTGGAATGACTCTGATCTATGTTTCTCATTGTCCTCTAGGGACTAATAGGTTAGTGGGGGCATACTTTTTCTTGGCACTGGCAGAAGAGCAAGATCATAATTGGCAGCACAGGGAAACTTTTAAGGCATAAGCTTAGAACTCTAATACTATTCTTCTCCCCACAAGCCATTGGCCAAAGCAAGTTACTTAGTCAAATCCAAAATCAAAAGCATGGAAACACATACTGTCCACAATGAGGCCATGGCAAAGGTATAACCATAGGCAGGGATAAAGAATTGGGAACAACAGTTCAATCTATCACACTCAATATCTCCTTTGATCTTTCTGGAAACCTCCATTTGAGTATCCTTTAGAGCCAAATGCAACATGATCAGAACTAAATTTAAATTCTTAACATTTATGATCAGTTGATTCTCAACAAGAGTACAATGACCATTTAATGGGGGAAAGAATAGTGTTTTCAACAAATGGTGCTGGGACAACTAGTTAGCTCCACACAAAACAATGAAGTTGGACCCCACCTCATACCATATATAAAAATTAACTCAAAATGGATGATACACCTACATGTAAGAGCTAAAGCTATACAACTCTTAGAAGAAGACATAAGAGTAAATTAGGCCAGGTGTGGTGGCTCATGCCTGTAATCCCAGCATTTTGGGAGGCCAAGGCAGGTAGATAACCTGAGGTCGGGAGTTCAAGACCAGTCTGACCAACATGGTGAAACCCTGTCTCTACTAAAAATACACAAAATTGGCCAGGTGTGATGGTGTGCACCTGTAATCCCAGCCATTTGGGAGGCTAAGGTGGGAGAATTGCTTGAACCCAGAAGGTGGAGGTTGCAGTGAGCCAAGATCATGCCACCACACTCCAGCCTGGGCAACAAAGTGAGACTCCATCTCAAAAAAAAAAAAGAAGACAGGAGTAAATAAATCTTTATGACCTTGGGTTAGACAACTGGTTTGTTAGATGTAACACCAAAAGCGCAAGCATCAAAAGAAAAAAAAAGATAAATCTAACATCAAAATTTAACATGTTTTGTTTCAAAGGACACTATAACTATTAAGAAAATGAAAAGACAATGCACAGAATGCAAGACATATTTGCAATCCATAGATCTGATAAAGGTCTAGTATACAGAATATATTTTTAAAGCTCTTAAGACTCCACACTAGAAAGACAACTCAATTTCTTAAAGGGCAAAGGATTTGAATAAACATTTCTCTAAACAGGATATGAAAATGGCCAATACATACACAAAACGATGCTCAACATCATTAGTCATTAAGAAAATACAAATCAAAACCACAATGAGATAGCACTTAAAACGCACTGGGCTGAAATTAAAAAGACAATAAAAAGGGACATCAAGGATGTGAAAAGACTGGAACCTTCACACATTGCTGGCGCATTGCAGAATGGTGCAGCACCTTTGGAAAAAGTTTGACAATTCCTCAAAATGTTAAACATAGAATTATCATATGACTTAGCAATTTCACTTCTAGGTATATAGTCAAGAGAAATAAAAATATCCGTCCACCCAAAAACTTGCACACAAATATTCACAGCAGCATTATTCATAGAGCCAAAATGTGAAAAATGACCTAAATATTTGTCAACAGATGAATCAATAAACAAAGTATGATATATCCACACAGTTAATTTTTCTTTTTCTTTTTTTTTTTTTTTTTTTTTTTTTTGAGACAGGGTCTCGCTCTGTTGTCCAGGTTGGAGTGCAGTGGTACAATCATGGCTCAATGCAGCCTCAACCTCCTGGACTAAAGATATAACAATGACAAAAGTAAAAAATAGTGAAAAAAAAACCCTGGAGAGGATTCAGTGTGATTACTCATATATTGTTCATGGAAATGTAAAATGGTACAGTCACTCTGGAAAATAATATGGCAGTTTCTTTTAAAACTAAAAATGGATTGACCATACAATCCAGCAATTGTATAGTAAATTGGGCATTTATCATACAGAAATGAAAACATTTTCACCAGAAACTAGTACACAAATGTTCTCAGTAGCTTTATTTGTAATAGCCAAAAACTGCAAACCATCCAAATATCTTTCAAAGGGCAAATGGCCAAAAAATCTTTGGTACATGCATTACTATGGATTACTACTAAGCAATAAAAAGGAGCTAACTATTGATACATGTTCCTCATGTATATAAGGAACAAGGAAGTTGTGCTGAGAAAAGCCAACCTCAAAAAGATACATACATACTGCATGTGTCCATTTATGTAATATTCATGAAATGACATAATTATAGAATGTAGAACAGGTTAGTGGTTTCCAGGGGTTAGAGATGTTAGCGAGAGGGGGTGGGTGTGGCCATAAAGAGGAAGCAGAAAGGAACCTTGTGGTGATGGCACACACAGTTAAGTATCTTGATTGTGGTGGTAGTTACACCAAGCTACACACGTAATAAAATTTCATGCAGCTATACACACACACACACACACACACACACAAATGAGTACTTGAATAAAGACTGAACTTTGAATAAGCTCTGCAGATTGCGCCAATGTTAATTTCCTGATTTTGATTTTGTAATATACTATGGCAAGATGTTAACATTTGAGGAGGCTGGGGGATGGGTTCATAGGAACTGTCTGCAGAGAGAAAGTAACAAAGTTACCTCTTTGTTTCTCTCTGCAGAGAGAAAGTTACAAAGTTACCTCTGTAACTTTCTGTGAATTTGTAATTATTTCAAAATAAAGTTTTGGGCCAGACACAGTGACTCAGCCTGTAATCCCACCACTTTGGGAGGCAGAAGTGGGAAGGTTGCTTGAGCACAGGAGTTTGAGACTAGCCTAGGCAACATGGCAAGACCCCTTCTCTACAAAACTTAAAAATTAGCCTGGTGTGGTGGTGTGTGCCTGTGGTTCCAGCTAGTTGGGAGGCTGAGGTGGGAGGATGGCTTGACCCCAAGAGGCCGAGACTGCAGTGAGCCGAGTTCATGTCACTGCACTCCAGCTGGGGTGACAGACCGAGACTTTATTAAAAATAAAAATAAAAATAAATTAAAAATAAAATAAAGCTCTTGAAAAACCTAAACTGAATTCCCTAATTTCACATCCACAGGTACGAAAGCTAATGCTTCACTCTCAACACCAGATAATAATAAGCAAAATTTATTGAGTGCTGCATCTCTAGCAGGCACTACATTTACAGCTTTCCATGGCTAGTCTAATTTACTCCTCACACCAACTCTATTATTATTTCTATTTTAAAGTTAAGGAACTGAGAATTAGAGGGGTTAATGGCTATGGCCAAGGTCATGCATTAGGTTAGGAAGGCAAGCATCCCACCCAGGTACTCGGACCCCAGAATTTATGCACTGTGAAACCACCAGAGTAAAAATCCACCCACTTGTCTTAGCCCAGTGCATCAGGTCAAGATTTCATTATTCCCTACCTGAACCAGAAATTAATACAGAAGCCTGTTGGCCCATCTCCCCTCCCAGACCCAAGGAGAAAAAAGTAATCACACCATCCATGCTTGAATGGTAAACCACCCCAAACAGAAGGCAGTTTCTTTATGCAAAGATTTTAAGTATTTTCTCCAATTTGAATATGTACACATTTAGTACTATGGGTGAAATAATCACGCATCAACTTGTAAGTATTCAGTACCTGATATGTGTTTGCCAGAGCATATTATATAAAATACATTAATTTGGAAATACCTGTGTTGCTATCCATATTAGTCTATTTTTTACACTACTATAAAGAAATACCCAAGCCCAGGTAAGTTACAAAGAAAAGAGGTTTAATTGACTCACAGTTCTGCATGACTAGGGAGGCCTCAGGAAACTTACAATCATGGCAGAAGGGGAAGCGGGCACATCTTACATGGCACAGGTGAAAGAAGAGAGCAGGAGCAACTGTCAGGTGTAAAACCATCAGATCTCATGAGAACTCACTCGCTATCAGGAGCAACTGTCAGGTGTAAAACCATCAGATCTCATGAGAACTCACTCGCTATCAGGAGAACAGCATGGGGGAAACTGCCCCCATGATTCAGCGACCTCCCACCAGGTCCCTCCCCTGACACGTGGGGATTACAATTTGGATTACAAATCCAGATGAGATTTGGGTAGGGACACAGCCAAACTATATCACTATCCTCAATCTTTCACCTTCTGAAACAATTTCATTCAAATACTTCATACACATCTTTAACCTCATCTAACACAGGTTTCCAGAATATATTATCTTCATTTCTAAGTTATTTTTTAAATAATGCTTTTGAATTTCTATATAAATAATGCTGTTCCTGAAAAACTCATCCCAAGCTAAAAAGGATCCATTTGTATCACATCAATGAAATTTATGATTAAAAAAAAAAACCTCTATAAATCAGTAGTTCTTAATGCTGTGAATTAAAATCAACAGGGGAGCTGTAAAATCTATCGACACCGGGGCCCTTGCCCCCAAATAGTGATTTTACTGACCTGGAGTGGGTGCTAGGAGTGGCATTTTCTAAAGTTCCTCCCATGATTCTAATATCAGCCTGATCTGAGAACCGCTGCTTACCTGTATATAATGATCCCCGCAATGGAATTCAGTAGTTCTTGATTATACACAAGAATCACCTGGAAATCTTTGTAAACATACTGCTGCCCAGATTCCACACCCTAACAAAATTATAATTTAGCTGGGGTTAGGCTCCAGGTGTTCTTTGTTTTAAAAACACTTCAAGTGAATCTCACTTGCAGCCAAAATGGAGAACCTTCAATTACCATTTAAGAGTGTGGCTTTAATCATTCTGAGCAAACTGTCACAAGGACAGAAAACCAAACACTGCATGTTCTCACTCATAGGTGGGAATTGAACAATGAGAACACTTGGACACAGGGTGGGGAACGTCACACACCGGGGCCTGTCGTGGGGTGGGGGAAGCGGGGAGGGATAGTGTTAGGAGATATACCTAATGTAAATAATGAGTTAACAGGTGCAGCACACCAACATGGCACATGTATACATATGTAACAAACCTGCACGTTGTGCACATGTACCCTAGAACTTAAAGTATAATAATAAAAAAAAAGTGTGACTTTACCTGTGAGCTTTCAAAGGCGGTTTAACTCACCATCAAATATTTATTAAAGGAATTCAGCACAGCTGTGGGGTCACAGCACCCTCCCCAATCACCTGAATGACCCCACAGCTGTGCTGAATTCCTTTGCTTTCTTCTGTTTCCATTGTAGCCAGTGACCTCCAGATGCATCAAATGATAGCCCTGATTGAGAACATGTTAATCCAATGTGGCTTCCTCAAATGTGTATAGTACTTGCTTGTCCTAAATAAAGGAATGGAAAGAATGCCTCCTAAGGTGAGAGATTTTGTCAGGACTCCAATACAAAGTGATTCCCTCTTTTCTGAAAGATAAATTGGGGGGGAAAAATGTCACTTTATGTTTGCATATGTTTTTAATAACTACCCTTTCTTTATTTTATTTTTTGAGACACAGCATCTCTCTGTCAGAGCCTCTCTCTGTCCCCCAGGCTGGAGTGGCAGTGGCATCTCAGCTCACTGCAAGCTCCGCCTCCCGGGTTCACACCATTCTCCTGCCTCAGCCTCCTGAGTAGCTGGGACTACAGGCGCCTGCCACTACGCCTGGCTAATTTTTTGTATTTTTAGTAGAGACGGGGTTTCACCATATTAGCCAGGATAGTCTCGATCTCCTGACCTCGTGATCCGCCCGCCCTAGCCTCCCAAAGTGCTGAGATTACAGGCGTGAGCCACCGCGCCCGGCCAGTAACTACCCTTTCTTAAAGTGCTTACTACATCTAGGCACTATGTTAAATGTTTACCTGATTTCATTTAATACTTAAAAACGCATACAGGACATATAATTATTATTATTCCTGGCCAGGTGAAGGCCACACCTATAGTCCCAGTATTTTGGGAGGTCAAGGTAGGGGGGATCACTTGAAGCCAGGAGTTTGAGATCAGCCTGGCCAACATGGTGAGACCCTTTTTTCTACTAAAAATACAAAAATAGCTGGACATGATGGCGCATGCCTCTAGTCCCAGCTATTTGGGAGGCTGAGGCATGAGAATCGCTTGAACCCAGGAGGCAGAGGCTGCAGTGAGCCAAGATTAGGCCACTGCACTCCAGCCTGGGTGACAAACTGAGATTCTAGCTCAAAAAAGAAAAAAATATATTATTATTCCCATATTGCAGAGTGTGAAGTCCCTTTGTCTAAGGTTACTACCCAGTGGGTGGACAAAGACAGAATGGCACCCAGGTCTACAGTGTCCAGTGCTGTACTGCCCCCTTCTGGCCATCCTCTAGGTGCTTCCCGAGGCCCCAGGACTTGTGCCCCAGTGAACAGCCTGGTGGATGGACAGCATGGCATCGTGGTCAGCAGAACTCCTCCCTCCTCCTTGCTGTTGTGGTTCAGTCCAAACCCCCCAGCCCCAACATTCCCCAGTTCCCCAGCTCTGTGACATCACAGACAGCCTTCTTTCCACTCTGCCAGCTGCAGGTGAGTGGGGCTCATAGTTTAGACCAAAAGGCGGGAGGTGATAGTTTTTCTGTACCAAAAGGGACAATGTCCCCACCACTCCTGGACACCTATTAATTTTGCTCCAAGAAGCAATCCCCATCCCTCATTTGCTTTAACCTCACTGTTTCTCTCTCTCTCTGGGTCCCAGTCTCCACCTGTGCTGAATGACCTCCCTCATCCCCGCCCGCAACGCCAGAAGCTTTCCTGTTTGACCTCATTGTTCTTTCTTCTGATCAAAGTGCAATGGGGTCACTAGAGACCTGAAGTTCCTAGCCCACTGGGGGACAACCCAAAGGCCCTCTTCTTTGGTTCCTGCTTCCCTCTAGAGGGGGTCACTGGTAGTGCAAGAAGTGTCACACACCCCCTAGGCATCTTCCCTACATATTCATAGCATCAGAACCTTCATTTGTATTTATTAAGCCTTTACAACACACCAGAAGCTGTGCTAAGCACTTTCCATCATTATTTAATCCTCAGAACTACCTTCTATTGTAGATACTGTTATTATCATCCCCATTTTACAGGTCAGAAAACAGATTCAAAAGGTCATAAATTCTTCTAAATTACCTAGCTAACAGTAGATCTCCAAGAATTAAACCCTAGAGAATGTGCTTGTAGCTGATACACTGCTGTCCCTAAGAGCCTTTTCATTTCTGAAGAGGGTTCAAAAGCTCAAAGCTCTCTGCTGTCAACACTCAGAGGAGAAAGTGGTTCTACTACCCTCTTTCTTGCAAAATTGTCTGGTAAACATGTGGAGAGAGCATCAGTACAGGGTGCTGACAAACCTACACTTCAAATCCCTGCTGACTGATAATATGGATGATCTCCACGGTTTATTTTTAATTGAAAAAAATCAAGGTGCAAAACATGGTGTATAGTAAGCTATCATTTGTATTAAAAAGAGAAAAAGAGAATTTGAATAACTACATTTTCTTGTATATCCGTAAGCTGCTTTGGTGGAAGATGCCTCCATTCACTACATGAAACAAAAACTGAATTTATTTCTGGTTAAACAAGGGAGAACAGCGCTTGTATGGCAAAGTCCCTGCACAAGGCTCATGACTGATGCATAAGGGGCTTTGGGAGGTGTTGAGTTCATGTACTGGTGGTGTTTCAGAGACAGCAGTGCTTGGGAGTGGTAGACCTTTAGCTATGAAGTGTACCTACCGGCATGTGTCTGTTAGAATGGTTACCAAGGGAGTTTCATTAATAGATTAAATGGGTGTCACACAGGTTCTGGGGATTCGTTGTTACCGTGGTTACAGGGCAATCCATCGTCATCTAGGAATGTGGGAGCTTCTCTTTTTATTCTCATTCTCTGCCTTCTGGTCCTCCCTCAACCAAAGCTGCAGCAAAGACCCTCCAAGATTGTCCAGATCTTCACCACTGTCATTGGCTTTTCTTGAAAACACAGTTCCATTTTTCCATGTACAGAGATCTGGTTTTCATTTTGAGTATCAGTCTGCCTCATTTCTTCTCATTTTTGTCTTTGAATCATTTGTTGCACCATTTGTCAAACCAGAGGCTACATAAAAGCATTCAGCTCTCTAGACAACAGAACCTGAATGATGCAAGACAATGATAATGAAGGCCAGGCGCAATGGCTCACGCCTGTAATCCCAGCACTTTGGGAGGCCAAAGCTGGCAGTTCACCTGAGGTTGGGAGTTCGAGACCAGCCTGACCCAACGTGGAGAAACCCCGTCTCTCCTAAAAATACAAAATTAGCTGGGTGTGGTGGTGCATGCCTGTAACCCAGCTACTCGGGAGGCTGAGGCAGGAGAATCGCTTGAACCCAGGAGGCAGAGGTTGCAGTGACCCGAGATCACACCATTGCACTCCAGCCTGGGCAACAAGAGTGAAACTCCATCTCAAAAAAAAAAAAAAAGAAAAAGGACAATGATAATTAAGAGTATTTTCAAAAGGATCTGAAAGCCTCTCTGGAATCATGCCCCATGATTTCCCTGGCATGACCATCTATCTTTGATAGCCAGACTGCTTTTTCTTTGGGCTTAGCTATAGATTAACCTCACCTGTGATATTAATCCAGGCACAACAGGGAGTGTTAGCAATGGTGCAGACTCCCCTAATCAGCTAAAATAAAACCCGAAGGTTTCTGTGATCCATAATTACTTGAGCTAAGGATTTTAAATTGGTCAGGTGTACCCTAGGATGTGGACTATATGATTTTCTATGTCAGTCAAGGTGAAGGGAGAAAAAAAAGCACTTTAAATTGTTCAACTCAGAATCCTCAGAAGTCTGTTTCACCTACTAGTAGCTAAACCCCCAAGAAGGGTTTCATCCCTTCAGATGCTGTGTAAGAAGGCATAGTCCACTGTGGGTGCTGAAGAATCATGCACTGGAATGGTCTAAATATTCATCATGCAGAACAATTAGTCTTAATCATAGTTGGAATAGAAAAGTCTGATCTCCACATAAGAAACAAACCATATCAACAAGCAAGCAGTATAGCTTATATTTATAGCAGTATAGTTCATCTATATTTATAGACAATGCCCCTTGGGAGTTTAGAGGCAGGATAGGAAAGTGTTAAGTGCAAAAGTCTCCTCAGAAAGACTCAGCAGACAGATACGGACAGCTGTCCTTCTGACATGGAACATTAGTTCTTCTAATGGCCTTTCTACATACAGTAAGTGCAAGTGTTCTCCACAGACTCCAAATTCTTAAGGAACAGAGGAAATTTGGGTCCTGTCTTTATTTCAGTGGCCAGTTGTTTTATCTAGTAGGCCGTAAGATTATTTTGATTTCCCGTTAACATTTTAGGACTCTTGGAAAATGATGAAGATATCTACACTAATGGAATTTCCCATTCCAATTGATTTTTTTCTAAATCCCCTATTTTAGATATGAGCTTTTACACAGAGAAGAAAGGGCTCCTTTTACTTATACTCTTTGCCCCAGAATGTCCTTTGAAAGTGTCCTGAAGTCTATTAAGTCACCTATTGATTCATCATTTTGTTTGTTATTAATGAATCTTTGCCCTATCTACCCTTAAGAGAAAATCTTTTGAAATAGTTTCATGTGGCGTACTTCCTATTTTTCTTACCCTCTCAAGTCCATTTTTTAAAATATTATGCTTAGATGGGTTATTTGAATCTTCTGACCTTTCTCATCCTGCTACTCTTAAACATTTTCCCCATTGTTGAAGGTCAACAATTTTTTTTTTTTTTTTTTTTTTTTGGAGTCAGGCTCTCCTGTTGCCTGGGCTGGAATGCAGTGGCATGATTATAGCTCACTGAAGCCTTGATTTCTCAGGTTCAAGCAATCCTCTCTCCTCAGCCTCTGAGTACCTGGAATTGCAGGTGCACACCACCATGCCCAGCTAAATTTTGATTTTTAGTAGAGACAAGGTATGTCGTCCAGGCTGGTCTCAAACTCCAAAACTCAAGCAATCTTCCTGTCTCAGCCTCCCAGAGTGCTGGGATTACAGGTGTGAGCCACTGTGCCTGGCTTGAAGGTCAACAACGAAATGAACTAATTGGTACAAATATGATAGTCCAAGACAATTAGTAATGAACAGAATCCTGAATCCCACAGGATACAGAAAACAAACTTTCTTTTGTTCTGAAATTTGGGAAGATTCTATTTTTACCCAACTCAACTCTTACTTGGTTTAAATTCAGCCTCTCTGGATCTACCTTCAGTGCAGAAGTTTTAGGTGGGTATTGTGCAATGTGATTGTTCCTTTCCAGAAGAATGCTCCCTGAAAAATTTATCTGGGCAACCAGGGGAAGGAATAAGAGGAGTATAAGTGGGTAGTAAAGCTCAAGTTGGGTGGAGAGAGAAAGAGAGAAGCAAAGAAAGTAGGTGTCAGAGGTTTGAGTGAGAGTAAGGTCTTTCTTTTTTTTTTTTTTTCTTTCTGAGGCCAGAGCATTCCAGACAAAGAAGCCTTCTATTATATGTTTGACCTTTTTGTCTTCTCTCTTCTCTAGAGCTCCTCTTAAATCTGATTTTTGACATCAAAACTTTAATCCTAAGTCATCTAGTAATCCTAAGTCATCTAGTGAATTTTTGCCATTTATTAAGACAAATACATGAGAGTACCTATAGTGGGAGTATATATATGGAGTTTTTCCAGGAAGAGGCAACAACCTTAATGCAGATGAGACCATGACAAGCAGGAAAGAGTACACTACAATTGATAAACAGTTTCTACTTGTGCACAGTGTCTTGAATTTCTTGGCCAAGCAGAGCCTAAAAGAGGCCATATGATCAACAACCTGAAAATTACTGACTCCCGAATATAAGCTAAAAAAAAAAAAAAAGTGACCTTCTTTTATGATTTACGAAGACAGAACACATGCTGACAAAGGTTTAGAGGGACCCAAGTCCAAGTTTTAGCAATTGCTCCTAGACAAATTAATTACCACTCCAACAAAACTCCAACCACCCAGGGCTGATTCATGGTGGGGGCTTGTCAGAGCTATGCTTCCATTCCTTTCTTATGAAGCGCTTCCTTCTACATTCAACGTACACAAGGCAGTCTGGAACAAAGCCAAACTCCATGAGGCAAGCATTTTTGTAAGTGGATGAAGACAATGGAAACTAAAGCAAGTAGCAGAATAAGAAGCAGATTAATGGCAAGGATGTTTGCTAAATGGTGCATCTCCAAAACAAAAGATCCAACTGCCTATATAAATTTCTATTTCTTTATAAATTATAGAAAAATGAAATAAATCCACTAAAGAGAGCTCAGTAAAATACATCAGAGCTCAAATCACGTTTAAAAAATAAAATCCCATGACATGACACTAAGTCTAGGGGAAGAAAAAGAAACCTCACCTGGCAGCAGATCCAAAAGACTATTGGAGATTGGGGCTAAATGGACCTAGTGAGTGCCCCCACTTTGACCAAAAAATCCCCACAATGGGGATATCTGTATGTGTCTAGCCTGCGTTGTATCTAACCACAGGGAACAGCTTATGTGCAGAAAGTTAAAAATCAGTTAGTGGAAGGGAAAAAGGAGATCTGTTGGGCATAGTTTTTTTTCCAACAGTCAGAGAAGGTTCATGTGTTTATTCAACAAATATGTATAAAGTACCGATTCTTTGCCCATCCCTGGGCTGAATGCTGAGGATACAAAAGTGAATAAAATACTGTCCCTGCTTCCATGGACATTTGTCTATCTTGTGTCTTGTTCACTGCTATCTCTCCAGCACATAACAGTACCTGGCACATGGCAGGTTTTCAGTAAATACATGTTAAATAAATGAAGAAGAAAAAAAAAAAAAAAAACTTGGCTGGGCTCAGTGGCTCAAGCCTATAACCCAGCGCTTTTGGAGGCTGAGGCAGGGAGATTGCTTGAGCCCAGGAATTCGAGACGAGCCTGGGCAATATGGCAAAATCCCACCTCTACCAAAACAAAACAAAAAAACAGACTATAACCGGGCATGGTAGTGCGAGCCTGTATTCCAAGCTACCCAGGAGGCTGAGGCAGGGAAATCGCTTGAGCCTGGGAGGCTGAGGCTGGAATGAGCCCTGATGGTGCCACTACAGTCCAGCACAGGTGTCAGAGTGAGACCCTGTCTCAAAAAATAAAAAACAAGAAAAAAAAAAGAAAAAGGAAAAAGCTCATGAACTAGTATCCAGACTGTCAACAATAGGCAGTTACAAGACGATGTTTCAGCAAGTATTTACTGAGCATTTACCATAAGTTAGGCAGTCACTGTACAATAACAGGCTGTGATACAGGAAAACACGGTGGGCCAGCACGGGAGTGCTGTGGGAGCACAAGGGAGGGACTCCTAACTCATCCTATGCCTTCCTATAGCCCCTGAGCTGAATCCTGGAGTTTAATGACTGAAGGATTGAGGTGAGAACATCCCAGGCAGAGGGAACAGGATGTGAACAGGATCCATTTAGTAAAAGGTGATTGGGTGAGCTGCCTATACAGCATCTCTTATGGCTGTAGCGTGGTGAGTGCAACCCAGAGAAAATGAGGCTGAAGAGAATAACAGTGGTGATCACAAAAGAAGTTGGATCTGCAGACTTGGGGACCCCCTTGGTGGGGCGGAGGGTTGTTGGGGCAGAGGGTTGTTGGGGCAGAAGAGAGATAGGATGTACATGTCTACCAGACAACTCCAGCTTTAGGTGGAGGCAAACAAGCCAATGAGAAAGTTTAAGCAGTGGTCCAGGTGAGAAGTGATGATGGCTTACACTATGGTGAAGGAAATGGCAAAGGATTGACTGGACAGACAGACTGAAGAGATATTTGGAAAGTAAAGTTCAAAGACTGATGAACGTGAGCAGACAGCAGGAGGCTGGCAGGCTTCTGACTCTAGAGACAGAGTGAATAATAGGACCATACCATAAAATAGGAAACATGGGAAGAAGATAGATATGCTTTGCAGCAGATGGGGAAGAAAAATAGTCCCAACCAGTAAACAGAGAGCAGAACTAAAATTGACTCATGAAACCATCAGAGTCAGCTTAGCAAGTGAATGAGGTAAGCTGTGTCCTACAGCTTGTGATATTCCTGGCACAAAAACTACCCCCCACCTCTCTACTGCCCCCAGGACCTGCAAATGCTTTTACTCAAGACAAAAATACATGCTAGTTTATTCTACAAACACCCTCAATTTTTATTCTACAAACAATTATTGACTTCCCACACTGCGCTAGGTACTGCTCTAGACACTGAGAATAGAACAGTAAACCAAAGAGCTAAAATCCATGACCTCATGTGACTTCTAATTTAGTGGGGAGAAGCAGACCTTAAGCACAGTAATTTAGCAAATAATGTAAAGTGTTAGGAAATGAAGCTGGGCACGGTGACTCACACCTGTAATCCCAACACTTTGGGAGGCCAACATGGGAGGATCACTTGATTTCAAGACCAGCCTGGGCAATAGAGTGAGACCCCTTCTCTTAAAAAAAAAAAAAATTAAGAATTTGCTGGGCATGGTGGCATGCACCTGTAGTCCCAGCTACTCAGGAGGCTGAGGCAGGAGGAGCCTAGAAGTTCAAGGCTGCAGTGAACCATGATTGTGCCACTGCACTCCAGCCTGAGCATACAGCTAGACCCTGTCAAGAAAGAGAGAGAGAGATTGAGAGAGAGATAGAAGGGAGGAAGGAAGGAAGGAAGGAAGGAAGGAAGGAAGGAAGGAAGGAAGGAAGGAAGGAAGGAAGGAAAGGAGGGAAAGAAAGAAAACGTCTGCAAAGAAAGCAAGGAAGAAAGGAAGAGTTAGGAAGTGTTGGGGTGCTGGACAAGAGGGTATAATGTTAAATACACCCAAGAAAGTCTCACTAGAAAAGGTGACATTGAAGCAAACACTTGAAGGTAATGACAGAATGTTGTAATCTAAGAGAACTGAATTCCAGGCAGAGAGTAAAACAAGCACAAATTGTTGAGTTGAGGGCTTGCTGTGTTTTAAAACTCAGCAAGGGGGCAAATGGAATTGGGGAATTGAAGGAACTGAAGACAGAGTTGGTGATGAGGGTTGTGAGTGGACAGGAGGGAAGAAGGATGATTACATTACAGAATATCTTAAGACCCAAGTGAGAACTTTGGTTTTTCTTCTGAGGAATATGCGAAACCACAGAACAATTTTGGAGAAAAGAAAGACTAAGAGAAAAAAATCTTTTTGACTCACTCCTGCAATCCCAGCACCTTTCGAGGCCAACGTAGGAGGATCACTTGAGCCCAGGAGTTCAAGACCAGCCTGGGCCACATAGGGAAACCCTGTCTCTATAAAAACTACAAAAATTAGCCAGGTGTGGTGGTGCACTCCTGTAGTCCCAGCTACTGGGGAGGCTGAAGCAGGAGGATCACTTGAGCCCAGGAGTTTGAGGCTGCCGTGAGCTGTGATCACGCCACTGTACTCCAGCCTGGGTGACAGAGTAAAACTCTGTCTCAAAAAAAAAAAAAAAAAAAAAAAAAGTTTGCATTTACCCCCACATATTTGCTATTTCTTATCCTATTCATCCCTTTCTGTAAATGTGAATTTCCATCTGGTATCATTTTCCTTTGATCTTTCAGCATTTTTTTGCACGCTGGGTCTTCTAAAGACAAATTCTCTCTATTTTTGTTTATCTTATAATGTCTTCATTTTGCCGTAATTATTGAAGGATGTTTTCATGGAATATGAAGTGAAAGGTTTACAGGTTCTTTTTTTCATCTTTATTTATTCCAGTTGTTTTAAGAGCCTGCTCTTTAGTTTACTTTTTGGCCATTTGACTAAAATGTGCCTAGGTGTGATTTTCTTTTTGTTTTTCATGTTTGGTGCTCACTGAATACTTATGTTGATGCTTTCTATCAAATTTGGTAAATTTTCAGCCACTCTTGCTTCAAACATTTTTTCTGCCCTTGGTCCTTCTGAGAGTCCAGCAACGCGTGTATGTTACACAGCTTGGTAGCATCCCGCAAGGTCACTGGTGTACCCTTCATCCTTTTTAAATCTTTTTTGCTTTCTCTGCTTCAGTTTGGATAATTTCTATTGACCTTTTTGCAGGTTTACTGATCATTGCTTTTGCTTTGTCCAATCTGTGGTTAACCCTACCCAATACATATTTTCTTCAGATACTGGTTTTTATAGAACTAGAATTTCTATTTGATTCTATTTGCGTTTCCATTTCTTCCTTCCATATTATATCTCTCCATCTACTATTCCCATTTTTTCCTGTCCTTGGAAGTTTTGAGCTGAAGATGACATGATACATTTTAACAGAACTACCCCACCTTTTGTATTAATTATGGAGGAAGTCCAGGGTAAGAGAAATAAGGAGACCAGTTAGGAGGCTACTGCAGTAATTCAGGCAAGAGATGATGGTGGCTCCGGCCAGGGTATGGCAGTAGAGAAAATGAGACTCAAGTGCCTATAATGAAGGCAAACTCACAAAGCAAAGTGAATGAGGTATTGTGAGGGACGCCTGACCAATACCATGATCAGAATTTTCTTTTCAAGGGGGGTTTTGCCACAAGAAGGGGAGTGAGAACAGAATGTATCCAGAGATCTGAAAAACTTGATACACAAATAAAGGAATCTGGGACTAAAGCAAGGCCTTATAATCCTGGACCTTCAAAACTAGAAAGATCCTTGAAGAGATCATCTAGCCTAACTTCTTATTACTGATGAGGAGCCTGAGACACAGAAAGAAGCATGGACCTACCCAAAGCCGTCCAGCAAATTAGTGGCAAAACCAGAATTTAAAGCTACGAGTCCATATGCTTCCTTTCCATAGGACCTGGACCAGCTGGGATCATTTGAAGCCAGGAAGCCACATGAAGAGAAGGGAGGAAAATGGAATGACCATTGATTGAGTACTTATCGTATACCTAGCACCACAGGAGCTACTTTTCATATATATGATTCTTTACTCCTGCAAAGTAGGCACTGCTATTCTCATTTTTCACATGATAAAAGTGAAGTTCAAAAAGGGTAAAGAATCCACCCAAGAACATGCACCTGTTAATGGGGTAGGACACAGAGCTATCTGAAACCTGAGCATGTTTACGTGCATGTCTGCATGAGGTGGGATTTTGCTGTCATCAGATCCTATCTGGAGTGTGAACACAGGTGAAGGACTAGCATTTTTCAGCCACAGTCTTATGTTTACTTAGGAAACAGCCCAGCCCAGTGAATTGGGCTCAAACTCAAGATTGGCTGATTCAACAAGGCACCCCTGCAGACAAAGCTGGCAGAGTAGAGATTTCAACTCCTTTCCATGGGTAAGAAAATTTGTACAGAATAGGAAAAAAAAAAAAAAAAATGGCCTAGGCGGAAGGGACTGGATCTGCTGGCCATGGGAAGCTACAGAAGATTTGGGAGAGGGGAGGAGTATTATGTTAATACCCTGGGAGAGGCTGACCCAATGATACCCCCCCCGCCACCACAGTCAATTTCCAATAGGCATCTGGAATTCAGATTCCAGAACCCATGCCCCTCATTCCTTTGCCTCCAACAGCAGCCCACCAAAACCTGATCTCGAAGATCTTCTGTTTATGCTGCAGGGACTGTCAGGAGCCCTATGCCATCGATGACTCCAAGGTTCCCAGTCAAACCCAAGAGCACAAGCCATCGACCCAAAGTAGGTATCAGATAAGGACACTCTGCATGGCCCCTCTATACCTCAGTTTGCTCACTTTCTGCCTGCTGGGATACCCCCAAACTGCCTTCATCTTTTGAGTGATAATTCCAATTTAAAATGAGGTGGGTGTTGGATAGCTAAGTACTCAAACCAACAAAAAAGAGAGCTTAAACTCTTGTACTTAAAGTGTAGTCTACAGACCAGCAATACTGGCATCACTTGGGGGCTTGTTACAAATGCATTTTCAGACCCTGCTCCAGACCTACTGAATCAGAACTGGCACTTTAACAGGATCTCCAGGTAAATTTGAATATACATTATAGTCTGAGAAACACTGGATTAAAGACTATAAAAATAGTGGGTTAAGATCCCTGTTTTGGGGGCAATACATGCTAGTTCAAATCTCAGTTCTGCCACAGAAGTTGGGCAAGTCTCTTGACCTCCCTGAGCCTCACTGTCCTTACCTGTAAAATAGGGCTATTCACAATACATTATGATTTTTCAGGATCATTGGGAGGGTAAAATGAGGCAATATAAATAAACATCTAGCTCAGGGTCTGACACAGAGTAGGCACTCAACATACAGAAACAATATGTAGGTATTGATCAGGATAGAGTATGTTCTGCTGCTAAAACAAATAAGTCTTGAAATCTCAATGGTTTACAAAATAAAAATTTATTTCTTGCTTACACAAAGTCTAGTACAAACCAGCCATCCCCCTTTTAATCTTTAGCCAGGGCCTCTGGAACATGAGGCTTCCTAGGCTACCATGCCAAGGGAAGACAGAGAGACAGAGAAGGCACCCTGGCCTTCAGTTTGTAATCAAAATCTTCTTGAAGGCCGGGCGCGGTGGCTCAAGCCTGTAATCCCAGCACTTTGGGAGGCCGAGACGGGCGGATCACAAGGTCAGGAGATCGAGACCATCCTGGCTAACACGGCGAAACCCCGTCTCTACTAAAAACACAAAAAATTAGCCGGGCGAGGTGGCGGCGCCTGTGGTCCCAGCTACTCGGGAGGCTGAGGCAGGAGAATGGCGTGAACCCGGGAGGCGGAGCTTGCAGTGAGCTGAGATCTGGCCACTGCACTCCAGCCTGGGCGACAGAGCGAGACTCCGTCTCAAAAAAAAAAAAAAAAAAAAAAAAAAAAAAAAAAAAAAAATTCTTGAAGATCCAGGAAAAGAGATCAAGCAGAGAAGATCAGGGATCAAAACCAACTATTTCAGACAGAAAAAAAAAAAGGAAGCATTGTTGTCAAAATCAGCCAAATTTAGGACTCACACAAGTGGGAGGGGGTGAGCACAGATGGCCAGGAACCTGGCAGACCCCCATTGAGAGACAGGATAGCACAATGATTTGTTTTGACAGAAATCCACATGTGAGAGTCTTTAAAATACTTTCCCTGGAAGTAGAGTCACAATAAAAATCAAGAACCTTAAAAATATGAATGCCTTTTCCCAAGGGAAGGATGATGATAATTACTGAGAACCTATAATATGCAAAACACTGTCTAGGCACTGGGGACCCAGCTGTGATCAGATAAATCCCTTACTGTTTCAGAGCGTATATTTCTCATTTTAACAGTAAAATGATATTATTTAATCCCCACCATAACTCAAAGAAGTGGACATTAGTATTCAAATTGAACATACCATTTTGCAGATATGAATGAAGAGGCAGGCGGGGGTTAAGCAAATAGTTAAGGTATGCAGCTAATAAATGACAGAGCTGTCTATCACAGAACATAGTTCAGACTGTCGACAAAATTCGTTGTTGTTCTTCTAGAAACCTAGAAGTATATAAAGACAAAGTCTCATATACAACATGTTCATAGCAACAGTATTTATGGTAGAAAAATTTGGGCTGGGCACAGTGGCTCACACCTATAATCCCAGCACTTTGGGAGGTAGGAGGATCACTTGAGCCCAGGAGTTCAAGACCATCCTGGGCAACATGGGAAGATCCCACCTCTACAAATAATAAAAAATTAGCCAGACTGGGCACGGTAGCTCACGTCTGTAATCCCAGCACTCTGGGAGGCCAAGGTAGGTGGATCACCTGAGGCCGGGAGTTTGAGACCAGCCTGGCCAACATGGAGAAATGCCATCTCTACTAAAAATACAAAGTTAGCTGGGCATGGTGGCACATGTCTATAATCCCAGTTACTCAGGAGGCTGAGGCAGGAGAATTGCTTGAACCCAGGAGGTGGAGGTTGCAGTGAGCCGAGATCACGCCATTGCACTCCAGCCTGGGCAACAAGAGCGAAACTCCATCTCAAAAAAAAATTAGCCAGGTATGGTGGCACACACCTGTCATTTCAGCTACTCAGGAGGCTGAGGTGGGAGGATTGCTTGAACTCAGGAGGTCGAGGTTGCAGTAAGTCATGATTGCACCACTGCACTCCAGCCTAGGTACCAGAGTGAGACTCCCTCAAAAAATAAATAAATAAATAAATAATAAAAAATCCAACATTAGAACTTTGGTTAAATAAATCTTACATTATTCAAAAACTAGAATATTGTACAACCATTTTTTTAAATTATTGACATGAAAAAAAATTTATGCTATTAATGTATATAAATAAATTCAAATGCAGGGCTGGCTGAGGTGGCTCACATCTGTGATCCTAGCACTTTGTGAGGCTGAGGCTAAAAGATTACTTGAGGCCAGGAGTTCGAGACCAGCCTGGCAACATAGTGAGACTCCCGCTCTCTACAAAAAAAAATTTAAAAATTAGCTGAGCGCAGTGACACATGCCTGTAGTCCTAGCTACTTGGGAGGCTGAGGCAGGAGGATTGCTTGAGCCTAGGAGTTTGAGGTTACAGTAAGCTATGATCACACCACTGTACTCCAGTCTGGGCAACAGAGCAGATCCTTGTCTCAAAAAAAAAATAATAAATAAGTAAAATTCATCCATAATACATAGGATATGATGGACTATGTAAAATATGCATAGGAAGAGACCAGAACTGGGATAATAACTTGGGGAAGAGGTGTTTGGGGTCACTCTTTCCTCTTTTATACTATGTATTATTTCCTAACTTTTCTATAAAGCATATGCATTACATTTATAAATGGAAAAAAGTTAATGTCTTAAAAGGAATACATACTTTGCCCTGAACTGATCATTATACATTCTATTCACATAACAAAATTTCATATGTAGCCCATAAATACGTACAAATATAATGTATTATTTTAAAATACACACCTTGAATTCAGCACCTACTTGTGAGGGGAAGCCCTCAGAGGACAGGAGGTGGTAGTTTCAGGTACACCCCCACCCCATAGTAACCCCCACTTGCCTGTGTGCACTGCTTCAGAGCCTGCAAAACACCTTCACTTCCGTGATCTCACCTAAGCCTCCCCACGTGAACCTGTGGAATTCTCATTGCCAGATTTGCAGCTTCAGAAGGATGAGCTTGACAGACAAAATCCCAAGCGCATTAACGCAGCCTCCCATTTGCCTTCGAGAACACCCCTGATCCAGCCAAAAAAGAGCACTTCCTCCAGCAGCAGTGAGTTTGAAGGTGAGTCCCAAATTGGGGTCCTAACACTGATCAGAAACCCCTAGACAGGGAGCCTGGTCCTGACTCCACTGATATTTCAGCTAAGCGAGATGCGGAGATGGAGTCGCTCCCAACAAGCAGCCCCAGTCATATTCCAGAGCACACTGGGGAGACCCTAGAGTCTAAGACCTGACTCCACTATCTTCCAAGCTAGGAAGAGGATGAGGAGGAGCAGGTCTGGGGGGAAAGGGCACACATCCACGCTTTCCTTTCAAAGCTTGGTGGCATCATCTTTTTTTTTTTTTTTTTTTTTTAGATGGAGTCTCCCTCTGTTGTCTAGGCTTGAGTACAGTGGTGTAATCTCTAATCTCAGCTCACTGCAACTTCCGCCCCCCAGGTTCAAGTGATTCTGCTGTCTCGGCTTCCTGAGTAGCTGAGATTACAGGTGCCCACCAACATGCCTGGCTAATTTTTGTATTTTTAGTAGAGAAAGGGTTTCACCATGTTGGCCAGGCTGGTCTCGAACCCCTGACCTCAAGTGATCCACCTACCTTGGCCTCCCAAAGTGCTGGGATTACAGGTGTAACCACTGCACCTGGCGGCATCATCTTATACGTGTATTTTTCATATGCTTAGTTGATATCTACTTTGGCCACTAGACAGTAAGTGCCAGGAGGGCAGGGCCCACATCAGTTTTGTTCCCTGTTATGCCCCCAGATCCAGCCAGGTGCATGGCAAGTAAACAATGCCAGAAAACACTTGTGGATTGAATGTAGTTCAACTGGGGGTGAAATGCCTCCGGGTCATGGAAGAACAGATGCCCAATCCCGGGACAGGGGCACAGCCCAGGAAGAAGAAATGCAGCCACATTGCTGGCCAACAATTCTATGCCCAGGTGGTCTCACATAACTCACAACCAACCCAGGAGTCCTGCTGAGAACTAAGGATTATCCAACCCAGTCATTTTGAAACCCCCTTGAAAACAACATTTCACAGAGTCCAATTTTTATAAAAGACCAAAGAGGAACAGCTCTGCTTGAATCAAGCCTGAGAAGGTAGGAACCCCACTACCTCACCCTCTCCTTCCTTCTGCCCTTCCCACCCCCTACAGGGGTGAGGTTCACAGAGGGAAAGGGACTTCCCACGAGTGCGCTAGGGAATGATGTGTCAGAGCCACGAGGGGCCCAAGTCTCCTACCTTCTATGCCACTGCGCTTTGCAAGACAGCCTACCATCACTGAAGCCACCAACGTAGCACAACGCAAAACACACTGCAAGAAACTCCTCCTATCACAAAAGTCTTCCAAGTCCTAAGCTAGGGGCTGCCTTGGGTCCCTCGGGATTCAAGAATCTGAGGAATGATCAGCAATGGATACAAACAACAAGAACAGTTCATCCAAGCCCTATTCAAAGGCCTTCACCCAGCATAATGTTTTCCTTTCTTCTTTCAGATCTGAATGCATATGCTTCCCAAAGAAATTTTTACAAGAGAAACCTAAACCGCTACTGCCAGGAGCGCTGGCCATTCCAGCCGTGCCTCATTGGGAGGCCATGAGCATTCTAGCCGGCAGCTGCACAGCTGCTGGGGCGCCTCCACGAGGAAGAGGGCGGTGGACAGGAGTCATGAAGATGAATTTGGAAACTCCCCTGAAGGAGGAGAAGACGTCTGAACCATCCTTGGGCCACCAAGCAAGAGTCACCCCAGCTCCTGAAAAAGCCCCCATGGAAAGAGCTGCCTCCAATTAAAGTTCTTGATTGCACCAGAGGATGTGTCCTTCCTTTTTTCCTTTCCCCCTTACCAAATAATGTCTTATTATTTTTAAATATATTGTCACATCTTACTAAGCTTTAAAAAGTTAGCCTATTGGCCGGGCACAGTGGCTCACGCCTGTAATCCCAACACTTTGAGAGGCCGAGGCAGGTGAATCACATGAGGTCAGGAGTTCAAGACCAGCCTGGTCAACACGGTGGAACCCCATCTCTACTAAAAATACAAAAATCAGTGAGGTGTAGTGGCGTGCTCCTGTAATCTCAGCTGCTAGGGAGGCTGAGGCAGAGGTTGCAATGAGCTGAGATCTCACCACTGCACTAGCCTGGGTAACAGCCTGGTAACAGAACAAGGCTCAGAGAAAGAAAGAAAGAAAAGAAAAGAAAGGAGAGAAAGAGAAAGAGAGAGGGAAAGAAAGAAAGAAAGAAAGAAAGAAAGAAAGAAAGAAAGAAAGAAAGAAAGAAAGAAAGAAAGAAAGAGAAAGAAAGAAAGAAAGAAAGAAAGGAAGGGAAGGAAGAAAGAAAGAAAGGGAGGGAGAGAGAAGGGAGGGAGGGAGGGAGAGAGGGAGGGAAAGAAAGAAAGAAAAAGAAAGGAAGAAAGGAAGAAATGAAAGAAAGAAAAAAGAAAGAAAGAAAAGAAAGAGAAAGAAAGAAAGAAAGAAAGAAAGAAAGAAAGAAAGAAAGAAAGAAAGAAAGAAAGAAAGGAGGGAGGAAGGGAGAGAGGGAGGGAGGGAAAGGAAAGAAAGGAAGAAAGAAAAAAGAGAAGGAGAGGAAGGAGAAAAAAAGTTTAGCTTTTTGGATACCTTTTGAAATAATTCCAAATTGACAGAAATATTGCAAAAATAATACAGAGAAATTCCCATTTACCTTTTACCCAGAGTCACCAATTGTTTAATCTACATTTTCCCCATTTGTACCACCTTAGCTCACTGCAGCCTCCACTTCCTGAGTTCAAGTGAGTGAACTCAGGAGTTCAATCCTGCCCCAGCCTCCCGAGTAGCTGGGATTACAGGTGCCTGCCACCATGCCCGGCTAATTTTTGTATTTTTAGTAGAGACGGGATTTCACCATGTTGGCTAGGTTGGTCTCAAACTCCTGACCTCAGGTGATCCGCCCTCCTCAACATCCCAAAGTGTGGGATTACAGGCGTAAGCCGCTGTTCCAGGCCAAGGTATATCTTTAATAGCACATGAGAACAGATTAATACAGTGTACTTTTAGGGTTAATTTTTAAGCATGAACTTTTTAGCCAAATGAATAAACATACACAGTTTTGTTAGATGCTGCCAAGCTCTCTTCTATAAGAGTATATGATATCTGAGATACCTGTTTCCCCATGCCCTCAGCAACTGTTTAGCCTCTCCCAATCCTACAGGTGAGAAATGGTATCTCATTTTGGTTTTAACTTGCATTTCTCTTACCATGAGTGAAGACTAACATCTATTCATATGTTTAAGGGTCATTTTCATATGTTTTTATTAATTATCTGTTTATGTCTTCCACTCTTTTTTATTTTTCCCATTAATTTTTGAGTACTCTTTATATACTAGAAATACTAGCTCCTCAAAGTCAAGTTTATTAACGTTTCATTGAATCTGGACTTTGGGTTATCATTAGAAAGCCTTTCCCTACATCCAGTTTATAGAGGAATTCACCCACACTTCTTCATTTGCTTGTATAGCATTATATATTAGAAGTATAGAACCCTTTTCCTAGCCAGGGGAACTGAGACCCACAACACCTGGAAAATCGGGTAACTCCCACCCCAATACTGCGCTCTACCAAGGATCTTAGCAAACGGGCACACCAGGAGACTATATCCCACACCTGGCCGGGAGGGTGCCACGCCCACGGAGCCTCCCTCATTGCTAGCACAGCAGTCTGCAATCTGGCGGTAAGGCAGCAGCGAGGCTGGGGGAGGGGCACCCGCCATTGCAGAGGCTTAAGTAGATAAACAAAGTGGCTAGGAAGCTCGAACTGGGTGGAGCTCACAGCAGCTCAAGGAGTCCTGCCTGTCTCTGTAGACTCCACCTCTGGGGACAGGGCACAGCTAAACAACAACAACAACAACAACAACAAGCAGCTGAAACCTCTGCAGACGCAAACGACTCTGTCTGACAGCTTTGAAGAGAGCAGTGGATCTCCCAACACGGAGGTTGAGATCTGAGAACGGAAAGACTGCCTGCTCAAGTGGGTCCCTGACCCCTGAGTAGCCTAACTGGAAGACATCCCCCACTAGGGGCAGACCGACACCCCACACCTCACACGGTGGAGTACACCCCTGAGAGGAAGCTTCCAAAGCAAGAATCAGACAGGTACACTCGCTGTTCAGCAATATTCTATCTTCTGCAGCCTCTGCTGCTGATACCCAGGCAAACAGGGTCTGGAGTGGACCTCAAGCAATCTCCAACAGACCTACAGCTGAGGGTCCTGACTGTTAGAAGGAAAACTAACAAACAGGAAGGACACCCACACCAAAACCTCATCAGTACGTCACCATCATCAAAGACCAGAGGCAGATAAAACCACAAAGATGGGGAAAAAGCAGGGCAGAAAAGCTGGAAATTCAAAAAATAAGAGCACATCGCCCCCTGCAAAGGAACGTAGCTCATCGCCAGCAACGGATCAAAGCTGGACGGAGAATGACTTTGATGAGATGAGAGAAGAAGGCTCCAGTCCATCAAACTTCTCAGAGCTAAAGGAGGAATTACGTACCCAGCGCAAAGAAACTAAAAATCTTGAAAAAAGAGTAGAAGAATTGATAACTAGAATAATTAATGCAGAGAAGGCCATAAACGAATGGACAGAGATGAAAACCATGACACGAGAAATACGTGACAAATGCACAAGCTTCAGTAACCGACTCGATCAACTGGAAGAAAGAGTATCAGCGATTGAGGATCAAATGAATGAAATGAAGCGAGAAGATAAACCTAAAGAAAAAAGAAGAAAAAGAAATGAACAAAGCCTGCAAGAAGTATGGGATTATGTAAAAAGACCAAATCTACATCTGATTGGGGTGCCTGAAAGTGAGGGGGAAAATGGAACCAAGCTGGAAAACACTCTTCAGGATATCATCCAGGAGAACTTCCCCAACCTAGTAGGGCAGGCCAACATTCAAATTCAGGAAATACAGAGAACACCACAAAGATACTCCTCAAGAAGAGCAACTCCAAGACACATAATTGCCAGATTCACCAAAGTTGAAATGAAGGAAAAAATCTTAAGGGCAGCCAGAGAGAAAGGTCAGCTTGTCCACAAAGGGAAGCCCATTAGACTAACAGCAGATCTCTCAGCAGAAACTCTACAAGCCAGAAGAGAGTGGGGGCCAATATTCAACATTCTTAAAGAAAAGAATTTTAAACCCAGAATTTCATATCCAGCCAAACTAAGTTTCATAAGTGAAGGAGAAATAAAATCCTTTACAGATAAGCAAATGCTTAGAGATTTTGTCACCACCAGGCCTGCCTTACAAGAGACACTGAAGGAAGCACTAAACATGGAAAGGAACAACCGATACCAGTCATTGCAAAAACATGCCAAAATGTAAAGACCATCGAGGCTAGGAAGAAACTGCATCAACTAATGAGCAAAACAAGCAGTTAATATCATAATGGCAGGATCAAGTTCACACATAACAATATTAACCTTACATGTAAATGGACTAAATGCTCCAATTAAAAGACACAGACTGGCAAACTGGATCAAGAGTCAAGACCCATCAGTTTGTTGTATTCAGGAGACCCATCTCACATGCAGAGACATACATAGACTCAAAATAAAGGGATGGAGGAAGATCTACCAAGCAAATGGAGAACAAAAAAAAGCAGGGGTTGCAATACTAGTCTCTGATAAAACAGACTTTAAGCCATCAAAGATCAAAAGAGACAAAGAAGGCCATTACATAATAGTAAAGGGATCAATTCAACAGGAAGAGCTAACTATCCTAAATATATATGCACCCAATACAGGAGCACCCAGATTCATAAAGCAAGTCCTTAAAGACTTACAAAGAGACTTAGACTCCCATACAATAATAATAGGAGACTTCAACACCCCACTGTCAACATTAGACAGATCAACGAGACAGAAAATTAACAAGGATATCCAGGAATTGAACTCATCTCTGCAGCAAGCAGACCTAATAGACATCTACAGAACTCTCCACCCCAAATCAACAGAATATACATTCTACTCAGCACCACATCACACTTATTCCAAAATTGACCACATAATTGGAAGTAAAGCACTCCTCAGCAAATGTAGAAGAACAGAAATTATAACAAACTGTCTCTCAGACCGCAGTGCAATCAAACTAGAACTCAGGACTAAGAAACTCAATCAAAACCGCTCAACTACTTGGAAACTGAATAACCTGCTCCTGAATGACTACTGGGTACATAACAAAATGAAGGCAGAAATAAAGATGTTCTTTGAAACCAATGAGAACAAAGATACAACATACCAGAATCTCTGGGACACATTTAAAGCAGTGTGTAGAGGGAAATTTATAGCACTAAATGCCCACAAGAGAAAGGTGGAAAGATCTAAAATTGACACTCTAACATCACAATTGAAAGAACTAGAGAAGCAAGAACAAACACATTCAAAAGCTAGCAGAAGGCAAGAAATAACTAGGATCAGAGCAGAACTGAAGGAGATAGAGACACAAAAAACCCTCCAAAAAATCAATGAATCCAGGAGTTAGTTTTTTGAAAAGATCAACAAAATTGATAGACCGCTAGCAAGACTAATAAGAAAAGAGAGAAGAATCAAATAGACGCAATAAAAAATGATAAAGGGGATATCACCACTGACCCCACAGAAATACAAACTACCATCAGAGAATACTATAAACACCTCTACGCAAATAAACTGGAAAATCTAGAAGAAATGGATAATTTCCTGGACACTTACACTCTCCCAAGATTAAACCAGGAAGAAGCAGAATTCCTGAATAGACCAATAGCAGGCTCTGAAATTGAGGCCATAATTAATAGCCTACCAAAGAAAAAAAGTCCAGGACCAGATGGATTCACAGCTGAATTCTACCAGAGGTACAAGGAGGAGCTGGTACCATTCCTTCTGAAACTATTCCAATCAATAGAAAAACAGGGAATCCTCCCTAACTCATTTTATGAGGCCAACATCATCCTGATACCAAAGCCTGGCAGAGACACAACAAAAAAAGAGAATTTTAGATCAATATCCCTGATGAACATCGATGCAAAAATCCTCAATAAAATACTGGCAAACCGGATCCAGCAGCACATCAAAAAGCTTATCCACCATGATCAAGTGGGCTTCATCCCTGGGATGCAAGGCTGGTTCAACATTCGCAAATCAATAAACATAATCCAGCATATAAACAGAACCAAAGACAAAAACCACATGATTATCTCAATAGATGCAGAAAAGGCCTTTGACAAAATTCAACAGCCCTTCATGCTAAAAACTCTCAATAAATTCGGTATTGATGGAACGTATCTCAAAATAATAAGAGCTATTTATGACAAACCCACAGCCAATATCATACTGAATGGGCAAAAACTGGAAACATTCCCTTTGAAAACTGGCACAAGACAGGGATGCCCTCTCTCACCACTCCTATTCAACATAGTGTTGGAAGTTCTGGCTAGGGCAATCAGGCAAGAGAAAGAAATCAAGGTATTCAGTTAGGAAAAGAAGAAGTCAAATTGTCCCTGTTTGCAGATGACATGATTGTATATTTAGAAAACCCCATTGTCTCAGCCCAAAATCTCCTTAAGCTGATAAGCAAATTCAGCAAAGTCTCAGGATACAAAATTAATGTGCAAAAATCACAAGCATTCTTATACACCAGTAACAGACAAACAGAGAGCCAAATCAGGAATGAACTTCCATTCACAATTGCTTCAAACAGAATGAAATACCTAGAAATCCAACTTACTAGGGATGTAAAGGACCTCTTCAAGAAGAACTACAAACCACTGCTCAGTGAAATCAAAGAGGACACAAACAAATGGAAGAACATACCATGCTCATGGATAGGAAGAATCAATATCGTGAAAATGGCCATACTGCCCAAGGTAATTTATAGATTCAATGCCATCCCCATCAAGCTACCAATGAGTTTCTTCACAGAATTGGAAAAAACTGCTTTAAAGTTCATATGGAACCAAAAAAGAGCCCGCATTGCCAAGACAATCCTAAGTCAAAAGAACAAAGCTGGAGGCATCACGCTACCTGACATCAAACTATACTACAAGGCTACAGTAACCAAAACAGCATGGTACTGGTACCAAAACAGAGATATAGACCAATGGAACAGAACAGAGTCCTCAGAAATAATACCACACATCTACAGCCATCTGATCTTTGACAAACCTCAGAAAAACAAGAAATGGGGAAAGGATTCCCTATTTAATAAATGGTGCTGGGAAAATTGACTAGCCATAAGTAGAAAGCTGAAACTGGATCCTTTCCTTACTCCTTATACGAAAATTAATTCAAGATGGATTAGAGACTTAAATGTTAGACCTAATACCATAAAAACCCTAGAAGAAAATCTAGGTAATACCATTCAGAACATAGGCATGGGCAAGGACTTCATGTCTAAAACACCAAAAGCAACGGCAACAAAAGCCAAAATGGACAAATGGGATCTAATTAAACTAAAGAGCTTCTGCACAGCAAAAGAAACTACCATCAGAGTGAACAGGCAACCTACAGAATGGGAGAAAATTTTTGCAATCTACTCATCTGACAAAGGGCTAATATCCAGAACCTACAAAGAACTCAAACAAATTTACAAGAAAAAAACAAACAACCCCATCAAAAAGTGGGCAAAGGATATGAACAGACAGTTCTCAAAAGAAGACATTCATACAGCCAAGACACATGAAAAAATGCTCATCATCACTGGCCATCAGAGAAATGCAAATCAAAACCACAATGAGATACCATCTCACACCAGTTAGAATGGCAATCATTAAAAAGTCAGGAAACAACAGGTGCTGGAGAGGATGTGGAGAAATAGGAACACTTTTACACTGTTGGTGGGATTGTAAACTAGTTCAACCATTATGGAAAACAGTATGGCGATTCCTCAAGGATCTAGAACTAGAAGTACCATATGACCCAGCCATCCCATTACTGGGTATATACCCAAAGGATTATAAATCATGCTGCTATAAAGACACATGCACACGTATGTTTATTGCAGCACTATTCACAATAGCAAAGACTTGGAATCAACCCAAATGTCCATCAGTGACAGACTGGATTAAGAAAATGTGGCACATATACACCATGGAATACTATGCAGCCATAAAAAAGGATGAGTTTGTGTCCTTTGTAGGCACATGGATGCAGCTGGAAACCATCATTCTCAGCAAACTATCACAAGAACAGAAAACCAAACACCGCATGTTCTCACTCATAGGTGGGAACTGAACAATGAGATCACTTGGACTCGGGAAGGGGAACATCATACACCAGGGCCTATTATGGGGAGGGGGGAGGGGGGAGGGATTGCATTGGGAGTTATACCTGATGTAAATGACGAGTGGATGGGTGCTGATGAGTTGATGGGTGCAGCACGCCAACATGGCACAAGTATACATATGTAACAAACCTGCACATTATCCACATGTACCCTAGAACTTAAATTAAAAAAAAAAAAAAGTCAGTGAATAATTTTAAAAGGACATTTTAAAAATTTCTTGAAACAAATGTAAATGGAAACACAGCATACTGAAACCTGTGGGATACCGGGAAAGCAGTACTAAGAGGAAAATATATAGCAATAAGCACCTACATCAAAAAACTAGGAAAACTTCAAATAAACAACCTAACAAAAAAAAAAGAAGTAAAACCTGTTCCATTTGGCATTTATTATTATGTATTTAGGAAGTATGGATCTAACTTTACACTTTCTCCTAATGATTACTTAGTCATTTCAGCATATTTATTAAAGAGAATATCTTTTGTCCAATCATCCATCTGAGACGACACCTTTATCATATACTAAATTTTAATATATATTTGTGTCTCTTTCTGAACTTTCTATTCTACTCCACTGGGGAGTCTGCCTGTTTTATTCTTGCTTGTATTTTCATGTAAATGTTAGGATCAATTTGTCTAGCGTCCGAAAAAATCTTGATGTTATTTTCATCATGATTGTGCTAAATTTATAGATTAAATTAGGGAAAATTATAAATCAGGAAGAACTGACACATCTATAACATTGATCCTTCCTAACCACCAACCAATGGCTTTTCCTTTGTTCAAACCTACTTTGTGGGCTTTCAGGACTATTTTCAAGTGTTCTTTATATTAATTTTGCAAATTTCTTATTAACTTTATTCCTAAGTATTTTCTCTTTTGTTGCTATTGTAAATGGAGTTTTCTCTCTCACTATTGTTGTAGTTATTGCTTGTGTATAATAACACTATTGAGTTCAGTATGCTAATTGTATGCCTTGCTTCCCTTCTGAATTCTTTCATTGTTTGAGCAGTTTTCTTTCTGCTTTCCAATTGTTTACCAGTAATACTATTATGTCATCTGCAAGTAGAAATACTTTAACTTCTTCTTCTTCTAATTTTTATGTGTCTGATTTACCTTGTCTAATTGCAATGGTTAATGCCACTGGTACAATGTTAAAGTTAGTAGGTATCTGTGCTTTGTTCCTGATTTTAAATAGCTCCAGTATTTGCACATTAAGGAAGAAGTTGAGTTTAGGGCAAAGGCTTAGAGGTAGAGATAGAGAGTGCCATTTTATCATATTAATATAATAGCCATCAATTCCCTCTTTTTTCTTTTTTCCGCATCTATAAGAAAAAAGGCACATAATTTCTTTACTCATATTGAATCAAACTTCCATTCCACAGATAAATTTCACCGACCATGATTTATTATCCTCATACTATGAGGTTGGATTCTGTTTGCTAATATTTTATTAAGTATTTTTGTATCAGTATTGGTAGGTGGCATTGCCTTGTAATTTTCTTTTTGTATTATCCCTACCAGATGTGGTTATCAATATACATTTGCTTCACAAAAAGAATTTGGAAGTTTTACTTTAAATGCTCTAGAACAATTTATGTAGTACTGTAACTGGTCTTTAAAAGCTTGGTGAAACTCTCCTTGTGAAACTCTCTGGACCTGTTGCCTATTTGGGGGAGGGTAATTCCTTAAAAAAATTCTTCTACAGAAATTGATAGTTTCTATCTTTAATGCAGTAAATTTAATAAACTGTATTTTCCCAGAAAATTATCTACTTCCTAGGTTTTCAGACTTTTCAAAATAAAAGTATGTTATGGACTCTCAAGATTTTTAAAATTTCTTTTGTTTCAACAATTATTTCCCCCTCATTCTTTCTAATTTTATATATTTGCGCTTTCTCCTTTTTTTCCTGATTAAGCTACACAGTATTTCTATTTTGTTAATTTTTTTCAAAAAAAGATTTCAATTAATTAGATCTGCTTTTTAACATTCTAGTAAATTCTGCTTTTAAACTTTTGGTTACTTTGTTGCTCTTTTTCCAGCTTTTAGAATTGGGAAATTATTTCATTCTTTTATTTTCTTGATACAAGTGTTTAAACACTGTCCCACTGCGAAACATTAAAGTTGAAGCTACAATTAAGGTTGCTAATCAGTGACCTTGAGATAATCCACAGTTACCTGGATGGGCCCCATGTAATCACACTGGGAGGATCTGCAGCCCACTCTGGGGCAGGTTTCTGCCACAATAGCACAGAGGCCAGGACAGGAGAGGAGGCAGCAGCAGTCGGGAATTCACCAACAACCCCTTCCTGGTGAGAAGGGACTAAATTGTCATGTGACTTGCTTGGCCAATGAAAACATAGCAGATAGGACACTAGCAGGGGCTTAGGAATGTGTTTTCACAGTGGGGCTTGCTGTGTCTTCCTCTAGCAGCCCCAGAAGAACACGCCTGGCTGCCTACTAATCCAAAAGGGGTAAGAGACAAGTGAGGCAGAACCACTCCAGCCGACCTGATAGGCACAGTAGACATTACGGCATGGTGGACAAAGGGATGGACCCCTGGAGAGAGGCTCAGCATATGTCCTCCCTCCTCCCTTTGTGGTTCAGTCCAAACCCCACTGTCTCCAACATTCCCTGGTTCCCCCACTCTGTGACATCACTGCCAGCCTCCTGTCCACTCTGCCAGCTGCAGGTGAGTGAGGCTCATAGGTTAGACCTAAGGGTAGGAGGGGGTAATCTTTCTGTACTAAAATAGAAAATGCCCCCAACACTCCAGGACACCTATTCACTTTGTTACAAGAAGCACCCCTTATTTGCCTTGACCACACTGTTTCTCTGTTTCTGGGTCCCAGTCTCCCCACCTGTGCTGAAAGACTCCTAAGGGCTCTCCTAGCTCCAGACGACTTCCTGTTTGACCTCATTGATCTTTCTTACTCTGATCAAAGTGCTGTGGGGTCCCTAGAGAACCGAAACTCAACGATCCACTGGGGACAGCCCAAGGGCCCTTTTCTTTGGCTCCTGCTTCCCTCTAGAGGCGGGCATTGGTAATGCAAGAAACACCACACCGGACTCCGTCCCAGCCAGCATCTCAGTGACGTTAAACGCTTACCATGTGCCGGATACCCTGCAAAGCACTTGACATCTTTATGTCACCAAATCCTTACAACAGCATTCTGCGGGTAGGTTTCACCATACCATTGTACAGACTGGAAAACTGAGGTTCAAGGAGGCTAAGTGGCCCGAAATTACACAGCAAGATGCAACAGGAATTAGGAACTGAAGTCCATCTAAGTTAAAAAGGAGTGTGCTCTTAACTGTTATGCTGTTCTGCCAGGCTTCAGATGGAGCCTTTCCATTTAAAAACCACTTACCATCAACTCTTGGAGGTCAAGGTGGTTCTGAACATCTCATTCTGGAATTGTATAGACAGAATAAACTCTGGCTTCAGATAAAACTACATTAAAATCCCAGCTGTTCCTGTTGGCTGCCACACCTGAGCAAGTCACCTTTCTTAGGCTCAATTCCCTCCATCTGGAAAATCAGACAAAGTCCCTTCTTTGCAAGGTGGAGAGGCAAATGAAATGAGCTCAGAGATGTCAAAGGACCTGCCCAAATGCTCAATGAATGTCAGTGTTCTTGACATCATGGCTGTTTCTATTCCCATAACTTTCTGAGATTTTTTTTGAAAAAAAAAAAAAGCCTGTTCATGGAAGGGAGAATGGGGTGAAGGATTGAGCTTCTTGAAGGAGGTCACACCTGAGCTGTCCTCAAGTGTAATGAGGAGAGGACATGGAGGTGCAGGTTGCAGCTTGTGCAGAGGCACAGGGATAGAACAGTGAGAGAAAGTCTGGAGCACAGCCAGCAGCTCCTATGGCTGAAGAGTAGTGACTGAGTTGGAACCAGTGGAGCTGGCAAAGTTGACAGGGGCAGATCCTCAGACAAGTTTGAACAGCAGAACAGGGGAGCCACTGAGGGTTTAAGGCAGAGGAGGAGTGATCTAACAGGATTGGCACCAGGGACAGATCTTCTGGTTGCAGATGAGCCACCAGAGAGGCTAGTGGGAAAGCAGTGGTCAGGATCCAAAGACAGGAGGTGCTAGTGGTGAGGGCAATGGGAATGGAGGGTGGCCGACAATGGAGATATTTATGGGATAGATTCAAAAGACCTTGATGAATGTGAACAGACGGGAGGTAAGGGGTGCCCCATTTCTAGCTGCAGACACAAAATGAATAGTGGTACCTGTCCCCAAAATAGGAAACATGAGAGGAGGAAAAGCACGTTTGGGATGGAGAGGGTGGGGAAGAGAGGTGGTCCCACCAGCAGGCAGCCAAAAGCAACCCTATAAGTCATCCATAAAGCTATTAATCAACTTGGCAGATGGGTGAGGCAGGTGGTGTCCTGCTGGTTGTGACATTCCTTGCTACTCCCTGGTGACAGCACCTGCTTGAACCCTGAACCAAAGTGAGATACATACAGGTTCATCCAACCATGCCACAAATGCTGTTAACCACCTGTCCTACACCCTGCACTGGGGACTCAGCAGCGAACACAGGAGACTCCCTGCCTTCCTGGGTTTACTAATGGGAAAGTGAGTACAAGAACATAAATGAATTCTAGGCTACTTCTGAACATGATAAGGGCTGCAGAGAAGCATGAGGTGGGGAAGGGAAATAGAGAGTGCTGGGAGTGGGGAGGAGGCTTAAACAGAGGGAATAAATGGAGAGAATTAAATAGAGTAAATGGGTCAGAGAAGGCCTCACTAGAAAAAGTGTTCATGGCTGGGTGTGGTGGCTCACACCTATAATCCCTGCACCTTGGGAGGCCGAGGCAGGCAGATTTCCTGAGGTCAGGAGTTCGAGACCAGCCTGGTTAACATGGTGAAACCCCGTCTCTACTAAAAACACAAAAATTAGCCGGGCATGGTAGTGCGTGCCTGTAATCCGAGCTACTCAGGAGGCTAAGGAATGAGAATCGCTTGAACCCCGAAGGCGGAGTTTGCAGTGAAAAAAAGATAAAGTGTTCTCTAAGCAAAGGTTTGAAAGAAGTGAGAGAATGAATCTTGTGGATCTCTAGGGGAAGAGCATTCCAGCAGAAGGTGGAGCAAACGCAAAGAGCAGTATGTTTGGTATGGCAGGAAAGGGATGAAGGGTAAAGTAGCAGTAGACAGTGAGGGACAGGTGGATAAATGGTTAGATTATGAGTTGTTTCAAGAGGCCCAGGGAAGGACTTTTCTTTTACTCTGCATGATACTGGAAGCCACTGGGAGGTTCTGGGCAGAGGTGTGACATGATCTAATGTCTGTAGGAGGAGGATTCATCTGTGTTGATGCTTAATGCTGATGGTTTGGAGCCGTTGCAATAATCCAAGTAAGAGATGCTGGTGACTGAGGCTGGAGAGGAGCATTGGACAGGTGGGAAGCCACTGCCCAAGGATGAGGCCATGGAGTGAACCCAGTGTGCTGTGATTGACACACGACCACTGATGATGGAAATTTCCAAAGTGGGGCTTTGGCCACAGAGAAAGGGGAGCAAGAGCAGATGGCCAGAGCCTGGAAAAGAGAAAGGAGGTTGGGAATAAGATAGACTTACAACCTTGGGTCATCAGAGCTGGGAGAATCCTTGGAAAGATGGATGATGCAGCACACTGACTTCCTGTGGCAGATGCGGGGGACCTCAGCATGGGCTAGCCCAAAGCCACACAGCAAGTTAGTGGCAGTGCCAGGACTGGGACCAGCAAAGCTGAGCTGCATCATCATGCTCCCGTGGGACCTGGGCCCAGCTGGAATAATGGAGCCAACAAACCATATGGGAAGACAATGAGCACAGAAAGCACTTTGAGGCACCTCCCATCAGAGTGGCCAGTTTACAGACAATTAAACACTCATCACTCCAAGGTGGTATTACTGTTCCCATTTTCCAGATAAGAAAGGGAGGCCAGTGGCTGGGCAAATTGACTCATGCCTGTAATTCCAGCACTTTAGGAGACCGAGGCAGGAGGACCACTTGAGGCCAAGCGTTTAAGACCAGCCTGAGAAGAATAGCAAGATACCGTCTCTACAAAAAGTAAAAAAAAAAAAAAAAAAAATAGCCAGGTTTGGTGTCACACATCTGGAGTCCCAGCTACTCAGGAAGCTGAGGCAGGAGGATCACTTGAGCCTAGGAGTTCAAGGTTGCAGTGAGCTATGATTATGCCACTTCGCTCCTGCCTGGGCTACAAAGCAAGACTCTGTCTCAAAAAATAAATAAATAAAATAAAATAAAGTGAGGCACGAAGAGATTACAGAACCCACCCAAGAGCACACACACACCTAGAGAGAAGGCAAATCTGACTCTTAAACACGAGCTTGTCTCCGTGGGCTGCCGCATCTCCTGGGGTTCTGCTGCTATGGGACCTGGCAAAGAAGAGATTCACGTTTTTCAGCTACAGTCTTAAGTTCATCTAGAAAACGACGCTGCCCAGAGAACTGTGCCGGACCTCCAACATCTGCGGTTCAAGAAGGCGACCCTACAGGTAAAGACTGGCAGAGTGGAGGCTCCAAGTCCTTTCCACAGGTAGGAGAAATGTGCACGCTTGAGGAAAGACCGGCCCTCAGAGTGGTGGGCCCAGGCAGGTGGGCCTGGAACTGCTGGCCACAGGGAGCTACAGCAGGTCAGAGAGAGGGGAGGGCCCACTATGACCCAGTGCTTAAATAACAATGGGTTTCTGGGATTGGAGCTGCAGAGCCAGGAGCCCCAGTGCCCTTTCCCCCTCCCACCGCCCACCAAAACATGGGGTCCAAGATCTTCTGTTGTTGCCGCAAGACCAGCGAGGGGTCTTCTACCACTGCTGGCTTCCACAATCCAAGAATGTTCCAACAGCATCATCCACGGTCCTTTAGTAGGTTCCAGGAGTGGGTGTATGATAGTGTCGGGAACATCTGATGATTCTCTGTGCCTCGGCCTCCCCAGCCACCTCCTGCTGGGACATGCCCAGATTTCCTTCAGCCTTCTGGGAGTGTGGAAATGGCATACTCAAACCTGTAACGACACAACCTAAAGACTCTATGAGTTATTAGAGATTAGTTATTAGGTAGCAGATATTCGTTGAAATCACTGGCTTTAGTCCTCCATAGTAGTTTATTGATTCATTTAATTTCTCACTGAGTTTGTGGTATTTTATTAGATGGTAGTTTAAACTCTGCCTCGGCTGCTTACTGAATTTGGGCATGTCGCCGACCCTCCCTCTCTAAGCCTCAGCATCCTTCTCTCCAAAATGAGGATAACGATAATATATCGCCCACTGTGCAGGCTGTTAGAAGATGAAGGGAGACACTGTGTGTAAGTGAATGCATATGGCCACACACAAAGAAGACATTCAGCAAATGATATCTGTGGATGTGTATTAGGATCAGCTGGGCCATGCTGAGGTAATGAGTGAACTCTAAAATCTCCATTGCTTTACCCAGCTTGAGATCATTCTTAGCTCACACAAGCAAACTTTTATTTTTAAAGCCATGAATGATCTGAGGAGTCTCTGAGTGGAGTATGGCCAAGATAGGTTATTCACGTATCACTCAAAGCCTTTACCCAGGATAAGTTTATTCCTCTGTTCTTTCAGATCTGAACACAAATTCTCTCCACAGTGCTGCACCAAACAGACATCCACGCCTCCCCCATGACAAACGCGTGATGCTCAAGGCGTGCACCCTCAGGAGGCCATGAGCATTCTAGTCGGCGGCACCCACGTGGTCCCTGAGGCTGCACGGCTGCTGCGCTTCCATGAGGAAGAGGGTGGTGGACAGGAGTCATGAAGACTGATTCAGAAACTCCCCTGCAGGAGGAGAAGATGTCTGAGCCATCCCTGTGCCACCACCAAGAGTCACTCCAGCTTCTGAAAAAGCCACCATTGGGGGAGCTGCCTCCAATTAAAGTCCGTGGTCACATCAGAGGAAGTGTCTCTCCTCCTTCCCCCTTTGCCAGCCCTACCTCTGTGATTCCCAAGAATTAGACCCTGGCACCTCTTGGAAAGAAATGCGGTTTTATCATTTTAACACATTAACACATTTTTTTTCAGTCACTCCTAACCAACCTAACAAGGAAGTGCTCTATTAGGAGAGGCCAGTTTGCATAACAGGCCGCTGTCATAAATGTCCAGAGCTTGAGGGCACACAATTCTGCTCACCTACTGTGCGACTCCATTTGACGCTCAGGGCCACAGGGAACAGCAGGGCAGGTTGTGAAAAACTCTGCAAACAGCAGCCCTAGAGTTATGCAACACGTAGCCAGTGCAGATACGCAGCACTGCTCGTGCTGAAACACGGAGCATGCGACTGTGATTACCATGCAGAGGACCCCACATGGTTTCCACATTAGCCAGGGAGCCAGGCACAGAAGTGTATCACTCTGCCATAACAGGGCAAACACTTGGAGAGCAAAATGACAAAGAAGCATTTTGCCACTGACTTGGGGATTCATGGAAGGCTTCCTGGAGGAGATGGGGCTTCAGTTTTCTGAAGGTTGAAAGGGAGTTAGCCGGCCGGGCGCGGTGGCTCAAGCCTGTAATCCCAGCACTTTGGGAGGCCGAGACGGGCGGATCACAAGGTCAGGAGATCGAGACCATCCTGGCTAACACGGTGAAACCCCGTCTCTACTAAAAAATACAAAAACTAGCCGGGCGAGGTGGCAGACGCCTGTAGTCCCAGCTACTCGGGAGGCTGAGGCAGGAGAATGGCGTGAACCCGGGAGGCGGAGCTTGCAGTGAGCTGAGATCCGGCCACTGCACTCCAGTCTGGGCGACACAGGGAGACTCTGTCTCAACAAAAAAAAAAAAAAAAGAAAGAAAGGGAGTTAGCCAAAAGGAGAGGGGATGATATTCCAGAAGGAGGGAATACAATCAGCAAAGTTGGAAAATAGGGACACGACCCGGGAAGGCATGAGGGTAGCAAAGTACCAAGTCTGGAGTAACTCAAGTGAAAACCTGAGCCAGGGTTTGGTGGGAGGTGAGCAGAACACCAAGAGCTTTGTATCCAGGGAAAGGGAGCTGGACTCTATCTTGAAAATAATGGGAAGCCACAGATGAGTTTTAAGCAACAAAGTGACACAGTCCTGATTTCCGACTTTTGTACTATGAACAGTGCCTTAGTCTGTTCGGGCTACTAAAATAAAATACCATAACTGGGTGACTTACAAACAACAGAAGTTTATTTCTCACAGTTTTGGAGGCTGGGAAATCCAAGCTCAAGGCCCCAGCAGAATCAGTGTCTGGCGAGGGCCCGTTCCTCATAGAGGGCGCTTCTTGCTGTGTTCTCACATAGCAGAAGGGGTGAGGGGTCTCTCTCAGGCTCTTTCATAAGGGCAGTAATCTCAATCATGAGGGCTCTGCTCTCATGACCTAATCCTCCTAAACCTCCCAAAGTCTGCAATTCTGAAACCATCACCTTGGGAGTTAAGATTTCAACATATGAATTTGAGGGGACATTAGACCATAACAAACAAGGTGAGTTGGAAGACAACGCCTTTTTGTTTGTTTGTTTGAGATGGAGTCTTGCTCTGTCACCCAGCCTGAAGGGCAGTGGCATGATCTCCACTCACTGAAACCTCCACCTCCCAGGTGCAAGGATTCTCCTGCCTCAGCCTCCCAAGTAGCTACAGGAACGTGCCACTACACCCAGCTAATTTTTGTATTTTTAGTAGAAACAGGTTTTTGCCATTTTGGCCAGGCTGGTCTTAAACTCCTGACCTCAGGTGATCCGCCCACCTCAACCTCCCAAAGTGCTGGGATTACAGGCGTGAGCCACTGCACCTGGCCAGAAGACAACTTATTAATTAACACTCCTTGTGCCTGCCCTGCCTCAGAAAAGTGACGAATAAAGGAATATGGCCATGGGATTGTGGAGTAAAAGTCACACCTTCAATGAAAAGCCTATCCTGGCTACAATTTGAAGGACGGATTTTTTTTTTTTTTTTTTTTTTTTTTTTTTTTGAGACAGAGTCTCGCTCTGTCATCCAGGCTGAAGTGCAGTGGCGTGATCTCAGCTCACTGCAACCTCCATCTCTCGAGTTCAAGAGATTCTCCTGCCTTAGCCTCCCAAGTAGCTGGGATTACAGGTGCGTGTCACCACGATTTGAGTATAATAATAATCGCAATAGACAGTCCGGTACATTGCTTACTCTGTGCCAGGTCCTCTTCTAAGTGCTTCATAAATATCAACCCAATCAGCAAAATAACCCAAAAAGGTTAGAACTATTACTACCTGATTTTACAGATTAGGGAACTGAGACACAGGTTAAATAAATCTTTTAAGGTTTACACTAATTCACATTAAGTGCCAGAGCTAAGACTTGAACTCAAAAACGCAACTGCAGAGTCCACACTTTTAACCACTTGGTTATGCAGCCCCTCGATAATGGTAGAATGACATTCAGTTATTGCTCTGGACCCCAAATTGACTGTTCATTGCCTGCTCTTCAAAAATGGAACTGGCCCTTTAAATATTTTTATGTTGGTAGTTGGTGCAATGTTAGGCTCTGTCAGGAGGGGGTGCTAGAGACATTGGAGGAGGAAGGGGCCTTCCTTCCTGGTTGTAAGGGGCCCATCTTAACAGCACACAACTCACAGCTTCTCCAACATCACCCTCCTGCAGTGCAGGCAACTTTTCCAGAACAGGAATCCTGCAGAGGATGGTGGTCAGTAGCACTTTGCAACTAACAGCTTCTCCTAGTGTCCCCCACAAATAGGAGGTGTGCCTCTAATCAGACACCGTTCCATGACAGATATCCCTGGCACCCAAGGGCAGACTCTAGAACATTCTCCCAGACTTCTCTGCCATTGTAAGCCACAGCCACCCCCTTCCCAGCAAGATCTGGATCTCAGCTGGGGATAGAGCCTGGGGGTGTTCTTTCTTAGTTCTAGGGGTGCTGGCTGCTCCTTATGTCCATTATTCCTATATTCTTTAAAGCTCTCCTGACTTCTTACCACTCCTTCATTACTCCAATCCCCTGTTCTAGTTAGTACTTACATTAAACTTCTCATATTCAAATTGTTATGTGGTTTCTGTCTCCCAATTGGATCATGACTAATGCAGAAATCCAATTAAGAGGCTGGGTTTATGTCTGTGGCCCCAGAACTACAGGAGGCAGAGACAGGAGGATCACTTGAGGCCAGGAGTTTGAGATCAGCCTGAGCAACACAGCAAGACCCCATCTCTACCAAAACAAAACAAAACAAATTAAGCAACTGCCTAGGTGATCAGGACAGACAGTGATACAGGCCTACAGTAGGGCAGCAGCAGTAAGGATGAAGAGGGCCTTGAGTCGTATTTCTCAAGCAAGGCTGGCCAATTCTAACTCAGAACCGTACAGGAAAGAAGATTCTGGAGAATGAGGTCCTTGTGGTATTGAGGCCAAGTGGACAACACACAGCAGATCACTTAATTTTGGGCTATTCCAAGCTGGAGGGGCCTGTGGGACATCTGGATGGCCATTATTAAGAAGGTTGGCAATATTTAGCAGGAAAAGGTAAAAGAACTATAGCTGGAAGGAAGCAGAGGGGCTTACCACATGTGTGCGGAGTTGTCAGCTCACAGCATTGTGGCACCTCTTCCCCATGGGATGAGACCCCACTGGCATCCGTTGGGTGAAGATACAGTTCACTTTCCCAGACCTCATGTCCAGAGTCCTCTTCCACTGCCCGTTCTCATACTGTATCCACTGGACCCACCCTCTTACCCAGATTCCCCTTGTCCTGTGCATTCCTCACCTCCTCCCATGCCAGGGTCCCACTTTCCTTCTCCAGCAAACCCCATGTTCCTTATTTCTTGGAGCTGCTTCCTGCAACAACTATAGCAGGTGCTTTACACAAAAAAGATGCTCCTTAAATGTCACTTCCTATTTTGATAATTTAGAAACTCCTTCACAGAAGGGATGCAAAGAAGCCTCCATCCTGTGACTTTTTTAAAGAGCTCTCAGACACAGGGTGACATCTTTCTTTGAAGGATTCTCAAATAATAACAATAACAATAATCATGGAGGCCACAGCTGGATTTACTTCTGATCATGGCAAACTAGCTTATATCAGACCAACCCTCCTGCTGACAGCAGTTTAAAAGCAATTGTTTTTTTTTTTCTTAAGTGTGTTTGAATGCATCAGAGAGATATCAACATAGTGAGGACATGAGGGGCCAAGATGCTGAAGAGGAAAGTACAGAGAGAGGAGATGAACAATGAAGCCTTCTTATCCCCTTGAGGTACCTGCCAAGTCCTAAGCAGAGTCCAAGTAGCTGAAAAGCAGAGTAAAGCTTTCAGAAGTCTCACAGCTTGGGGTAACAAAAATTGGAGGTTTAGGACTCACCATGAAAGAGGAGTCCTGGTTAGAGATATATATATATATTACATTTATATATATAATATAAATATATTATATATATTATATATTAATATATATTAATACACATATATGTATATAT
Organism: Macaca mulatta; assembly: GCF_049350105.2. NCBI lineage: Eukaryota > Metazoa > Chordata > Mammalia > Primates > Cercopithecidae > Macaca > Macaca mulatta. Next base: position 43,672,747 of record NC_133420.1, read on the forward strand.
ACACACATATTTATATACATATATATATATTAGCTAAAACCCCTGAAGGGCTACAGCCTGAGAGTAAGGTGTAATCACAACTAGACTAGCTCTTACAAAGCCCAGGGTCAAGTTTATCTCAAGCCTACTTTTCCCAGAGGTAAAAGTAAATCCTGTCTGAGGGAAGATCCAGAGCCTTGTATATCTCCTTTGATATTTCATTTTTCAAAATATCTAGCATTTAATGAAAAATTACCATGAATATCAAAAAATAAGACCAACTGACTGAAGAGCAAAAGGAAAAAAAAAAACAGATATTGGAGTTTGCAGACATGAACTTTAAAAGCAGTACAATTAGCAGGGCGTGGTGGCTCACGCCTGTAATCCCAGCACTTTGGGAGGCCGAGGCAGGCAGATCACGAGGTCAGGAGATCAAGACCATCCTGGTAACACGGTGAAACCCCGTCTCTACTAAAAATGCAAAAAAAAATTAGCCGGGCGTGGTGGCGGGCACCTGTAATCCCAGCTACTCAGGAGGCTGAGGCAGGAGAATGGCGTGAGCCTGGGAGGCGGAGCTTGCTGTGAGCTAAGATCGCGCCACTGCACTCCAGCCTGGGTGATAGAGCGAGACTTCGTCTCAAAAAAAAAAAAGCAGTACAATTAAATATTGAGAAGAATAGATGACAAGATTGGTAATTTCATTTGAGAACTGGAAACTATTTTTTAAAAAACAAAATTGTGGAACTGAACGTTATGATAGATGAAATTAAAAACTCAGGCTGGGCATGGTGGCTCACACCTGTAATCCCAGTGCTTTAGGAGGCAGAGGCAAGAGGATTACTTGAGGCCAGAAGTTCGAGATCAGCCTGGGCAACACAGCAAAATCCCGTCTCAACAAAAAATTTAAAAATTGGCCAGGCGTGGTGGCACCTGCCTATCGTCCTAGCTACTTGGGAGTCTTAGGTCCCAGGAGTTTAAGGCTGCAGTGACCTGTGATTGTGCCCACTCCAGCCTGGGCAACAAGCAAGACCCTACCTCTTAAAAAAAAAAAAGTTAGAAACTGGATTGACTTTTAAATGAAACATAGGGTTAACAAAAAAACTCAATTGATAGGATTAAACACAAATGAAGACAAGATTAATGGAGAAGACTAGTCAGTAGAAAATATCCAGACTGAATCACAAAGAGCCAAAAGAATGGAAAAATACCAAGAAGTGTCTTAGAGATATAGTGAAAAGGTCTAACACTTATCATTAGAGTCCTGAACAAGATGAGAGAAGAGGGTGAATGCCGTGATGAAAGATACCATGTCACAGATTCAAGATGTGCTGTGAACAAGCACAAGCAAGAAAAATACTTTAAAAGCTACAGCTAGGCACATCAGAATATAACTGCTAAAACTCATAGAAAATGTTAAGAGCAACAATGGGGCTGACAGATGACTTCTCAACAGAAACAACAGAAACCAAAGACATTTTCAAAAGGTGAAAAGAAAATAACTGCACTAACCTAGAATTCCTTACTTACCAAAAATATCTTCCAAGAACAAAAACAAAATACACACTTCTCAGCAAACAAAAATTGAATTCATCACAAGATCCGTACTGAAAGGAAAACACTAAAGGTATTTCTAAATATACTATACTAAATATGATACTATATTGAAGAAAAATTCTAAAGTTAGTTCCAGGAGAAGAAGGATCCAAAATAGATGCACAGAAATACAGAAAGGAACGAAGGGTAATAAAAAAGAAATAACAAATAAAGAGTAATAAAAAGTAATGTGAATAAATCTAAATGAATATTGACTCTAGAAAGCATTAATAAGAATGTCTGTTGTGGCTTAAAATACAGAGAAAACTGAAATCCATGACAAGACTACCACAACAGGTAGAAAGGTGAAAGAACTGTATAGTTGTTGGGGCCAGGCCTGGTAGCTCTCACCTGTAATCCCAGCACTTTGGGAGGCTGAGGCAGGTGGATCACTTGAGATCAGGAGATCGAGACCAGCCTGGACAATATGGTGAAACCCTGTCTCTACTAAAAATACGAAAATTGTCAGGGTGTGGTGGTGCACACTTGTAATTCCAGCACACTTGTAATTCCAGCTACTCAGGAGGCTGAGGCGGGAGAATCGCTTGAAGCTGGGAGGCAGGAGGTTGCAGTGAGCCAAGATTGTGCCACTGCACTCTAGCCTGGGCCACAGAGGGAGACTCTGTCTCAAAAAAAAAAAAAAAAAAAAAAAAAGAATTGTGTAGTTGCTGGGTTGTCCAGAAAATGTAGAAGTGACCACTTATAATACACTTCAGTTAGTCAAGGATGCTTGTTAAATCTAGGATAAGAACTAAAAGTATACTTCATATGCTAATAAAAGAGAAATTACCCAGAACAAACAACCTTAATCCAAAAGAAAGAAAAAAGAAAAGAACACAGTAAGAGAAAAACCAATAGAAAGACTTATTAGTAAGATGGTACATTCAAACCCAAGTCTATCAATAAACACATTAGACATAGTGTAGTAAATACTCCGAATTTTAAAAAATCTTAATTTCAAAAAAGCAAATCTTACATGCCTACAAGGGTGAAACCTTAAATGTAAGAATGTGGAGGTCAAAAGTAAAAGGATGAACAAAGATATACTATGCAATGACTATTCAAAAGAAAGCTAATTTCCTCTCAGTAAGCAAGGAATAGAGAGGAAATTTTCTCAACTTGTTAAAGAATATCTCATTTGGGCATGGTGGCTCAGGCCTGAAATCTCAACACTCTGGAAGGCTGAGGTGGGAGGATCAACTCCAGGAGTTCAAGACCAGCCTAGGCAACAAAATGAGACCCCCCATCTCTACAAAAAACTAAAAAAATTTGGCTGGATGTGGTGGCCCAGGCCAGGCACATGGCTCACGCCTGTAATCTCAGCACTTTGGGAGGCCAAGGTTGGTGGATCACCTGAACTAAGGAGTTCAAGACCAAACTGAGCAACACTAACATGACAGAACCCTGTCTCTACCAAAAATACTAAAATTAGCCAGGCATGCAATGCATGCCTGTGGTCCCAGCTACTCAGGAGGCTGAGGTGAGAGGATCACTTGAGCCTGGGAGGCAGAGGTTGCAGTGAGCCAAGATCCCACCACTCCACTCCAACCTGGGTGACAGAGTGAGATTCCATTTCAAAAAAAAAAACAATTGGCCAGGTATGGTATAGACCCAGCTACTCAGGAGGATTGCTTGAGCGCCGGAGATCAAGACTGTAGTAAGCTGTGATCGTGCTACTGCACTCCAGCCTCCAGCCTGGGTGACAGAGTGAGACCCTGTCTCAAAACAAAACAAAACAAAACAAAAAAAACTACTAGGGCTGGGCATGGTGGCTCATGCCTATAATCCCCAGCACTTTGGGAGGCCGAGGCGGGCGGATCACAGGGTCAAGTGATCAAGACCATCCTGGCCAACATGGTGAAACCTGATCTTTACTAAAAACACAAAACAACTAGCTGGGTGTGGTGGCACACGCCTGTAGTCCTAGCTACTGGGAGGCTGAGGCAGAAGAATTGCTTGAACCCAGGAAGTAGAGGTTGCAGTGAGGCGAGATGGGGCCACTGCACTCCAGCCTGGTGATGGAGCAAGACTCTGTCTCAAAAACAAAACAAAACAAAACAAACAAAAAAACCTACCAAAAAGTCCAGAGCTAACATTATATTTAATAGTGAAGGCCAGGCATGGTGGCTCACGCCAGTAATCCCAGCACTTTGGGAGCCCAAGGAGGGCAGATCACCTGAGGTCAGGAGTTTGAGACGAAGCTGGCCAATGTGAAGAAACCCCGTCTCTACCAAAGAAAAAAAAAAGTATAAAAATTAGTCGGGTATGGTGGTGCAGATCTATAATCCCAGCTACTCGGGAGGCTGAGGCAGGAAAATTGCTTGAACCCGGGAGATGGAGGTTCCAGTGAGCTGAGATCACGCCACTGTACTCCAGCCTGGGCAACAGAGCAAGACTCTGTCTCAAAAAAAAAAAAAAAAAAAAAATAGTGAGACACTAGAAACTCCCACTACAATCATAAACAAGGCAAGAATGTTCCCTCTTACCACTACTCTTCAACATCATACTGGAAGTCCAAGCCAATGAAATAGGACAAGAAAAGGAAATAAAAAGTATGCAGATATACAGATGAGGAAGGAAGAAATAAACTGTCTTTGTTTACAGGTTCCGAGATGATTATCTCATCAACAAAAGAATCAACAAAGAAACTCCTAAAACTAATGAGAGATTATAGCAAGGTTGCAGGATACAATGTGAATAGATAAAAGTCAATCACTTTCCCATATATTAGCAATGAACAAATGAAATTTGAAACTAAATATACAATACTATTTTTATTAGCACCCCAAAAAATAAGATATTTAGGTATAAATCTTATAAATCTAACAAAATATGTACAAGATCTGTAAGAAAAATTACAAAAAAAAAACTGTAGGAAAAGGGAAAAACCTCTACAAAACTGATAAAAGAAATCAAAGAACAGCTAAATAAATGAAGATAGATTCTATGTTTGTAGACAGAAATCAATATGGTGAAAATGTCAGTTCTTGCAACTTGATCTATGGATTTGATGCCATCCCAATCAAAATAAACAGTGAGTTGTTTTGTGGATATTGACAAACTGATTCTAAAGTTTACATGGAAAGGCATAAGACACACAATAGCCAAATCAACATTGAGAGACAAGAACAAAGTTGGAGGACTCACAATATCCAATTTCAAGACTTACTATAAAGCTACAGTAATCATGACAGTGTGTTTTTGGGAAAGAACAGACACATAGATCAATGGAACAAATAGAGAGCCCAGAAATAGACCCACATAAGTATAGTCAACTGATCCTTGGGGAAAAAAAAGCAAAGGCAATACAATGGAGCAGAGAGAGTCTTTTCAACAAATGGTGCTGGAACAATATGCAAAAACTTAATCCAGATAGAGACCTTACATCCTTCAGAAAAACTAACTCAAAATGAATTACAGACCTAAATGTAAAAACACTCAACTATAAGATAACATAGGATAACATAAACTAGAAGCCAACAGCAGCCAGCAGCTGCAGAAGAAACGTCCCCCACTGACTGAGCCCTTACTGTGGACCAGGCTCTGTGCTTCACATCAATCGCTTCCATTAACCCCCCTTATTATCACACTCCCCCCTTAATAGATGAGGAAATTAGGTACAGGAAGTACAGAAAGAGTGAGTATCTGGCCCAAAATCAACGGTTTGCTCTTCATCTCCTTGCTATGTTATCTCTGGATGCTGAATTCCAGAGATTTGACTAAAATCTTTATTGACATAAATATACCCCATGGCACTGAAATAGGTGAGGTCTGAGGCAGACTGAATAGCCTTAACTGTTAATGACCTGCTACATCAACAAAAATATACATCAGGTATCTACAATATACATGACAAAAAAATTTTTAAACAACAATTTATTGAGTTTTCACTCAAGTTTAGAATTCAAAGTTGCAAGCACTTGACACTTTTTTACATCATTATTTAATCCTTACTACAACAACCTGCCAAGTACATGCTCTCATCCCCATCCTACAGATGAGGAATGAGATTCAATGAGAGGAAGAACATTGTTCTTAAGTGGAAGAACTTGAATTAGAATAAATGGAACTCTAGAATCCATGCTTCACTCTCACTCGAAGACATCGCACTGCCTCCACGATGGCCACAACTATCACTAACACAGAGCCTTAAGACTTAGGAGCTGGCTGGGCATGGTAGTTCACACCTGTAATCCCAGCACCATGGGAGGCCAAGGCAGGAGGATCACTTGAGGCCAGGAGTTCAAGACTAGGCTGGGCAACAAGACCCTATCTCTCTGAAAAAATTACATTTAAAAAAAATAAATAAAAATTAAATAAAATTTAAAAACTGATGAGCATTCTTGTGTGTAGTATGCGATCTTCACAGCAACCCTGTAAAGTAGGTGAGACAGAGATCATAGGGATTTTATAAGTGAGGAAACTGAGGCACAGATGCAGAGAAATGTACATTGTGGGCATACCCTGAAAGCCCTACCCACTAGGTGAGACCATCATCCATTCTAAAGAAAGGAAAAGGCAGGAAAAGAAACACACATCAAAGGTTCTTAAGTAGACCTTAAAATTGAAAAACTGCTGCTTTGTCATTTACAAACACATTTTTATTCTCTGTTATTTACTTACCAGGATTCTAGGACTGAATGAGAAATACAGGCTTCTTTCTATTGGTCATATTCACAGCCAACATTTCCTCTGTGCCAGGTCAGAAAGACAGTGGTCACCTCCGTGAATAATTTCCTTGAGCAAAGCTGCTCTCAGCCTTGACTAAAGCAGCCTTTCCAGGGGCTGGTCTATACCCATGGTCTCTCTTCTCTGGCACACAGAAAGTGAATGGTCAGACTCATCTCTTGAATGGTGAGCCACGTGCTTATTACATTTCTTGTTCTCCAGATCCACTTTATTAAAAAGTGAAATGACAATCAGAACGGTTAAGTGACTTAGCCAAGGTCACACAACTTGGAAGCAGCAGATCAGGAAGAAAATTCCAGGTCTGCTAGGTAGGCCAGTCTTCTGTCCAAGGGCATCCTAGGCCCAGGTCATCTCAGCCATGTGGGGTTGCCAGATGTTTCTGCATCTGGATAGACAGGTCAAGAGCTACGAAGGGGCAGAATAAGCTAGAAATTCCCAGAACTTTGGACCTAGAAGGGCCCTTAAAAATCATCCAGGCCGGTTGTGGTGCCTCACATCTGTAATCCCAGCACTTCGGGAGGCCGAGGCGGGCGGATCACCTGAGGTCAGGAGTTCAAGACCAGCCTGGTTAACATGGCAAAACCCCATCTCTACTAAAAATACAAAAAAAAGTATCCAGGCATAGTGGTGCACACCTGTAGTCCCAGCTACTTAGGAGGCTGAGGCATGGGAATCACTTGAACCCAGGCGACAGAGTTTGCAGTGAGCCAAGATCGTGCCACTGCACTCCAGCCTGGGTGATGGTGCAAGATTCCATCTCAATTAAAAAGAAAAAAAAAAAAAAATCATCCAATCCACCCATTATATAGATGGGCAAACTGAGGACCAGGCAAAGAAAGCAACTTGCCAAAAATTACACAGCTTGAACTGGCAGATCAGGTCCAGAACCCAGGTCCATAGCAATGTCATCATTCAAGTGAGTTTGGACAGCAATCTGCAAAAGCTGCTGTGAGGATGGCAAAGCAATCAATCTACCGGATTTTTTTTTTCCTTAGTGGTCCAGGTCATGCACAAAAAGTACAAGGTGTAGTCTCTGTCCTTAAGGAGTTTACAGTCTAGTTAGAAAAACTGGCATATACACAGGAAAACAAAATCAATACCATAAAACATCAGAACAGGCAACAGCTGTATCAAGAATTTAAAGGAGGCAGAGAGCAGCAGGGTTGGCTGTGTGGGAAGGCTTCCTAAAGAAGGGCTTAAGAAAGCTGGACTTTGAAGCATGAATAGGAGTCCAACAAATGGAAAGGAATAGGTATGTCAGTCCAGGAAAGAGCTTCAACCCATAAAGGGGTTTTGTGGGAGATGAAGCCAAAATCGCAGATGAAGGCTAGGTCTTGGGGGCTGGGGATCCTTCAGATGCCAGGTTAGGGCATTTGGACTTGGGTCGATGAAACAATAGGTCTTCAAACTTGTTTCAGGAGCAGATCACTTGGAAGCCTCTGAGCTCTTCACAGAATTCCACAAGTGGCTGATCACACTTCATTCCAGGACAGTGTTTGTGTCGGGAAACATAACCAGTGTTCTACATCTGTAATATAAAACCACAGCCACAAGCGTGCATGCCTGTGAACAAAGTAAGTCCTCAAGTCAAACAGGATCAATCTTTCTCAAATATTCCTGTCAACAGTTATCTGCCCTTGATCTCTTTCTTCTGTGTCTTCTGTAGCCTGTATACTGGTAGACAACATGTACACGTACCACTGCTTTTCACAAAATATGGGGGAGAAAAACATAAAAAATTGAGAGAATTCTGAAAACATTTTTTCTTTATATTGGAAAAAGGCAGTCTGATAATTTTAGGGGTTCAAGGCAACGCCACATAGAACAGTATTCTCTCTGAGCCTCAGTTTCCCCATCTGGCATGAAGGGGTTGGAAATGGAAACATCTGAGGCCAAGTTTTGGACACATAATTTGCCCTGTCTGGACATCTTCATGCCTCCTGGGCTCTCTGGACAATGAAAGCGATAGGGGTCCAGTCCTTCCATACGTGTCCACAGTTCTAAGCAGCAGAAAGAGTAGCTTTGGTGGGACTAGCTCTGTAACCATCAGCTCCTGCAAAGGCCAGGGGGTCAGCATGAGATGTCAAACAGCATGAGATTTGTGTGCTGGGCCCTGGAGTGAGCACAACACCCCAGTGGCTGACATCACGAGCCCCTTTTGGAGTGCCCCTAGATGCTTCTCTCCTCACCTGGGGCTCCCCATTGGCCATCTTGGGCTCCTGAAGCCTTCCCGACTGCTCAGTCTTGGAGGAACATGAGTACCTTCATCCCTAGGTCACCTGGCCAGGAACGGGCAGCACCCTGTGCCCAGGACGTAGGCTTCTATGAGCTGGCAGGGGCATGGAATTCTCGGAGAGTTCGTGTGTCGTGTCCCCATTGCCTGAGGGAGCTGGGAGGTCACTAGAAGCCGGATGTAGTAGCCGCCAAACACTGCCAGCAGCTGGCGCGCCATTTCCTAGAAGAGGCAGGGAAGCAGATTGAATACCACAGGGGAGCCCCTTGAGGAAAAACGGCTTAGGCACCAGGGGAAGGCGACACTGCTTTCTTGCCCCTGGACCCAGGAGTGATGCTCACTAGGAAGAACCAGGCCAGGTCAGCACCTGGGACTCTCAGAAGATGTCAGCCTGGTCCAGAAGCCCAGCTCTGCAATCCATGGCCTGTGGGGCTCCTGCAGCTTCAGTGTCCTCATTGCCAAGGTGGGTAACTAATTACTGAATGGCAATAATAATACGCACAAAAAAAATACGCAACCTCGAAGCCCTAGAGAAATTACCTAATTTCTAATTATCTAATTTTTTAAGCCTAGTTGGCCGGGCATGGTTGTTCACACCTGTAATCCCAGCACTTTGGGAGGCCAAGGTAAGAAGATCACTTGAGGTCAGGAGTTTGAGACCAGCCTGGGCAACAGAGCAAGACTCTGTCTCTACAAAAATAAAAATAAAATTAAAAATATATTTCAAAAGCATAAAAAGAAAGTAAACCTAGCCAGCCACAAATACATTCTTTTTCCACTTTCAAATGTCTATGAGTCTGTCAAGTACGTGAGATCAAAGTGACTCACTTGAAGAAAATTACTAGTTAAATGTGGAGGTGGGGAGAGGAATATTCCCATTACAGCAGAATTCTTTAATTCATATGAGGTACCTTGTAGATTTGTTTACACAAGTACTCCTAACATATTAAAAGAAACTGCTTACATTTAAATATGACACTGACAGTAAAAGAAAAAAAAGAAAGAAAAACATAAAAAAGGGAAAAAAAGAGATTGATTACCAAAATTAGGTTTATCACAAAAGGACAAGTACTGTATGATTCCACTAATACGAGGCACCTAGAGTAATCAGTTCACAGGGAGAGAAAATAAAATGGTGGTTTCTAGGGGTTGAGGGGAGGGAGGAAGAAGGAAAGGGGAAGTTAGTGTTTAAAGGGCACAGAGCTTCAATTTGGGAAGACGAAAATATTCTGCAGATGGCTGATGGTGATGGTTGCATAACAATGTAAATGTACCTGATGCTGCTGAACCATATACTTAAAATGGTTAAGATGGTAAATTTTATATTATGTATATTTGCCACAATAAAAAAATTTTAAGTAAAAAAGAATTTAAAAATTGCATTTAATGTACTTTTTTTTCTTTTTTAAAGACACAGTACAGCCGGGTACAGTGGCTCATGCCTGTAATCCCAGCATTTTGAGAGGCCAAGGCGGGCAGATCACTTGAGGTCAGGAGTTCGAGACCAGCCTGGTCAACATGGTGAAACCCCATCTCTACTAAAAATACAAAAACAATTTAGCCGGGCATGCTGACACATGCCTGTAATACCAGCTACTTGGGAGGTTGAGGCAGGAGAATCACTTGAACCCAGAAGGCAGAGGTTACAGTGAGCCAAGATCGCACCATTGCACTCCAGCCTGTGCAAAAAGAGCAAAACTCCGTTTCAAAAAAAAAAAGACATAGGATCTTACTATGTTGCTCAGGCTGGTCTTGAACTCCTGGGCTCCTGCCTTGGCCTCCCTACAGTGTTGGGATTACAGGTGTGAGCCACTGTGCTAGGCCTTACTGCACATTCTTATTAACACAGTTGGTCTGTAAAGATCCATTCACTGGTATAGAAAATGGGATCTCAGGGGAAATGCTTAAATTCCTTAAGCATAGTGTTGAAGCTCTTTCACAATACTTGTGTCCACTCTGAACGTAATGAAATAAGGTGTGGGTTACACTAGGTATGTCTGTAGAGTTAGTAATTAAGAATAGGCTTTAAAGTCAAAAAGGCCAAGAGGGAATTTCAACTCAGCCACTCTATGACTAACCCAGAGCAGTCACTTCACATTATTGAGCCCATTTCTTCATTGGTAGAATAAGGAAAATAGTAGCACTAACCCCTGTAAGTTAGAGTGAGGATTAAAGAGACTAATAGAGGCCGGGTGCATTGGCTCACACATGTAATCCCAGCACTTTCGGAGGCCAAGGCAGGTGCATCACCCGAGGTCAAGAGTTCGAGAACAGCCTGGCCAACATGGTAAAATGCCGTGTCTACTAAAAATACAAAAATTAGCCGGCCGTCGTGGCAGACGTCTGTAATCCTAGCTACTCAGGAGGTGGAAGCAATAGGATCGCTTCAATCCGGGGGGTGGAGTTTGCAGTGAGCTGAGACCACACCACTTCACTCTAGCCTGGGCAGAAGAGTGAAACTCCATCTCGGGGAAAAAAAAAAAAAAAAAAAAAGGGAGAGACTAATAGACAGAAAGCATTGAGCCCAGTGCCTAGTGCTCCACAAATGGCATCAATATCTTTCCGTCATTATCACTCAAAAAAGTAGAAACCCCACATGGTTCATAAGATTAGCTTTTGTTTCAAGTTATCCTTTGTGCTAGAAAATATAAAACACTTCAAATAGTTTACCACTCACCAGCTCAGATCGGTCTTCTCGCCAATTTACTCTAAAATCAATAATATAAGAAGCAAAGAACCATAGCAAGAACATTGGCTTACTTAGAATCAGCAGGGCTGGCTTCTGCCCTGGGCTTACTGCACTCTCCCTTTCTGGCAACCTTGGGCAAGTCAGCTGACCTCTTGGAACCTTATTTCACCCATCAAGGAAGAAGGGAAAATAATTCATACCTCAAAGAGTATGCTAATGAATTTTATGCATGAGAAAAATCCGTAAAAATGTAAGAGGTCATTATTACGGTCTTTCCATCTTTTACAGACCCTGGGTTCCTACTGAAATGTGACCATCTGGCACAGGTTGAGACTTGGGCATCGATTATATTTTTCCTAACTAAATTATACGGGCAGCTACTTTAAAAACATGTGCACACACACTTGATACTCATGACAGGAAATTGTATTACTATTAGTTGGAATGAATCTGAGAATAATCATTTAAAAGACCCATATTTAATGGGCTATTGCACAAAAACCCACAGATGCATGTCACAAGAAAGTACATAACCTTATCAATCTCTTCTCTTTAAAAAAAAAAAATCAATAGGATAAAGTGAAGAGGTTAATACATTTATCATTTCTCTCTTTTTTTTTTTTTTTTTTAATATTTTGGCAGGGCACGGCGGCTCACACCTGTGATCCTAACACTTTTGGAGGCCGAAGCGGATGGATCACTTGAGCTCAGGAGTTCAAGACGAGCCTTGGCAACATGGTAAAACCCCATCTCTAAATAAAAATTTAAAAATTTATATAAAAAGATAAAAGATTTTAATAGAGGCCAGGCATGGTGGCTCACACCTCTAATCTCAGCACTTTGTTCAAGTGAGCCACCGCACCACCCTGTCACTTTCTTTTTTAAATAGTGCTACTTGCAGGCTTCCTACTCCCCACCAGTACAAAAAAGAAAGTCTGGGCTGGTTTGGACCTTGAATTCCCAAACCTCTTGGCTAAAAAGATATAAGTGCTCTTCTGAAGTTTCAAATGTCACCTGAGGTCACCATCACTGCTTGTCTCCCCGACAGTGGGTCTGTCCTCATGATGAGAAGAAGGTAGCACAAGCTGCAAACCACATTTTCAGATTTCTGGTCTGCCAGTGCTGAGCCATAGCCAAGAGGCAGCGTGGATGGCAGGACCCAAGGGAACTCTGGGGCGGGAGGAATTGGAATTCAACAGAAATGCAAAGAAGTGGGAGGTCGAGGCAGGTAGATCTCTTGAGCCCAAGAGTTGGAGACCAGCCTGGGCAACATGGCAAAACCCTGACTCTAATAAAAATACAAAAAATTAGCCAGGCATGGTGGCACATGCCTACAGTATCAACTACTCAGGAGGCTGAGGTGGGAGGATTGCTTGAGCCTGGGAAGTTGAGGCCACAGTGAGCAGTGATCACACCACTGCACCCCAGCCTGGGTGACAGGAGTGAGACCCTGTCTCAAAATAAAACGAAACAAAAAAAAATGCAAAGAGGAGTCAACTATCTAACTGCAATTAAAGTAGATGAATGAATGGTTGGATAGATGAATAAATAATTGATTAATTGACTAAGATCCAAATATTTGTCAATATGTTCATGGTTAAGTAAGTTATAATCTATCAACATGCAACTACCCATCCAATGCAACCATCAAAAAGAATATCCAAGATATTAAATAATGCAACAAAAAGTCCCAACAAATATAAAATGCTTAACTATTTTTTTAAATGCTAGGGTGAAGAATGAAAAGATCGAAAACTCTGAGCTAGATTTGTATAGTGTCTACCAACTGAGAGAAGCTATGTCCCGGGGAATCTAGGAAGCCTCCACATATGCAATTCCCCCGAGGGAGGATGGCCCCAACTATCCCCAGTGCCTGTTACCTCCGGCTCGGCCTCAGGAACGAGCTGATGAAGCTCAGTCTGCACGAGTGGCCTCTCGTTAGGACAAGAATTGCCAGGCAGGAGAGGAGCATCCTCCAAGTCCTCAGGCCCCTCCGCTGTTACAGGGCTCACCCCAGTCTCCATGACAACACACAACTGGCTCAGTCTGCTTCTCAGCAAGGACTGCAAAGGAAACAGAGAAGGGGCTCAGGAGTGCCTAAATCAGGTGGTATCTGCGAGGCTGAGTCCCTCCCCAGGCTGCAGACAGAGCAGAGGATGAGGTCTCAGACTCAGACGATGACCTCAGAAAAAGCTGGTCACATGGGTGGTATTACATAATTCCCTACAGATGGTCATTAATAGTTTCTAAATATTTTTCCTTTTATGGTCAGGCACAGTGGCTCACACCTGTAATCCCAGCACTTTGGGAGGCCGAGGCAGGCGGATCACTTGAGGCTAGGAGTTCAAGACCAGCCTGGCCAACATTGTGAAACCTCGTGTCCACTAAAAATACAAAAATTAGCTGGGCGTGGTGGCGCATGCCTGTAGACCCAGCTACTCGGAAGGCTGAGGCATGAGAATTGCTTGAACCTGGGAGGCAGAGGTTGCAGTGAACCAAGATGGTACCATTGCACTCCAGCCTGGGTGACAGAGCAAGACTCCGCCTCAAAACAAACAAATAAACAAATGCCTTTCCTTTCATGCCCTCACTTGCTCAAAACAGCCTGGGATGTGGGTATCTTTATCCATATGTTGCAAATGAATAAACTGAGACTCAAAGCCCTGCCTGAGGCCACATAGGAACTAATGAGCCAGATTCAGGGCTAAGTTACAACTCTGACTTCAAGACCCACTGCAGCCGGGGCTCAGAAAAGGCTGATCCTAGAGAAGGAGTCCAGGCTTCAGCGACAGGAGGCCTGGCCTCCAAACCTGGGCATCACCAGCCAGCTCCATGACCACAGGCCGGTAATAGGTCATCCTGGAGACTGTTTCCTCCTCTGCAGAAGCAGAGCAAGATCCCTCTGGTTTTCTTAATAAATGGTAGAAAGGCACTGTGAACAAGTAAAAGTTGCCTCAATGCACGATACTTTGGGATCCACCAAAATTTATTATTAGTATTATAATTATAAAGAAATATATGGCTGGGCGCGGTAGCTCACACCTGTAATCCCAGCACTTTGGGAGGCCAAGGCAGATGGATTACCCGACGTCAATTCAAGACCAGCCTGGCCAACATGGTGAAACCCCGTCTCTACTAAAAATACAAGAAATTAGCCAGGTGTGATGGCAGGCACCTGTAATTCCAGCTACTCAGGAGGCTGAGGCAGGAGAATCGCTTGAACCCAGGGGGCGAAGGTTGCAGCGAGCCGAGATCGTTCTACTGCACTCCAGCCTGGGCAACTGAGTGAAACTCTGTCTCAGAAACGAAAAAAAAAAAAAAAAAAAGAAAAGAAATATATGCTCACCATAGGAAATGTGGAAGAAGCAATGAGTTAAAAAGAAGCAGAAAAGCAGCCATAATTCCCTAGGCAAAAACAAGCACTGATTGCTCGTAGGTATTCTTCCAAGTAACTTTTTCTTAGACATTTTCCCACCCTTAAGATAATGCAATCGATACAACTTGGCCTCCTGGCTTTTGCTTTGTTTTGCTTTTTCACTGAAGATATCTTACCTCTTGGCTAGTCTTCATTTCTTGAACATGATCAGACAAAAACTGCACACAGTTCTCCAGGTCGAAGTAGACAAACCAAAGCTGTAGGGAGAAGCAGCAGTGACCACTGTGGCTCAAAGCCAGCCCAACCCTGAATTCCCCCTCCCTGAGACAGTCCTATTTAGCCTGCTGTCTGGCAGGAACGTGCCATTTGGCTCCCTCCCAGAGTTCCACACCACGACCACATCTCACTTGCATGGTCGGTAGAAAAATGGCTTTGTGTGCAGGTTTAGAAAAGGTCAAACCCTAGGCCAGATGCAGTGGCTCACACCTGTAATCCCAGCACTGTGGGAGGCCGAGGCAGGCAGATCACTTGAGGCCAGGAGTTCAAGACCAGCCTGGCCAACATGGTGAAATCGCTATCTCTACTAAAAATACAAAAAAATAGCTGGTGTGGTGGTGGACGCCTGTAATCCCAGCTACTCAGGAGCCTGAGGCACAAGAATCGCTTGAACCCAGGAGGTGGAGGTTGCAGTAAGCCAAGATTGTACCACTGCACTCCATCCTGGGTGACAGAGCAAGACTCTGTCTCAAGAAAAAGGAAAGGGAAAGGGAAAGGGAAAGAGAAAGGAAAGGAAAAGAGAAAAAGTTAAACCCTGTTTAAAATGGCTGTGGCTCCATTTCCCACAAGCTGCCGAGCATCCCAGACAGACTCTGAACCCTCCTGGACATCACCTGTCCACCTGAGGCCACCTTCATCCTCAATGGGCGGGGCGTGAACATGCAAATGAGTGAAACCCTTCAGAGCTGACACCTGCAGCCCACAACCAGGTCTGAGGTAATCAACCTGGGTGCTTGTGGGGAGAGAAGCAGGGTGAGAAGTCCGTACCCCATCTGTGCCTCCCCTTCCACCCCAGGGGCCAGCCAGGCTAAACTTAACCAGACCGAAATCCTCCACGTTCATGTTACAACATCCTGTCAAGACCACAGCTGCTGCACATCCTAATTGAAATTCTCAGAGAAACTGGTGGCCCTTGTCCCAAACTCCCATCCACTGGCCACCTTCTCTGGTTCCCAGACCTCCTTCCTCTTAATGACTGACCCATGAGGCCCAAAGTCACAGCCTTCTTGCCAACTACTCTCCCAATGTCTTACCCACAAGGGAGGATTTCTCAAATGATTCCTTTAAAGCTTTTTACTATGAAAATTTCCAAGCATATACGGAAGTAGATGACAGCAACCCATCCTCCTGCTGCAACTGTTTGGTCACCTCATGACCACTCTTGTTTCATCTTCATCCTCACTTTGTACCCATCCCCAACACCCCCACCTCCACTGCACCCCCCAGGGAATCTGAAGGACAGAAGGACATCCCAGATAGTGTATCACCTTATCCCAAGACACTATTTTGAAACCGAAAGAATCCAGTTGTCTAAAAAGATGTGTCCTTTTTTTTTTTTTTTTTTTTTGAGACAGGGTCTCACTCTGGCAGCCAGGCTGGAGTGCAGTGGTGGGATCACAGTTCACTGCAGCCTTGACCTCCCGTGCTCAGGTGATCCTCCCACCTCAGCCTCCCAAGTGGCTGGGACTATAGGCATGCGACACTATGCCCAGTTAGTTTTTGTACTCTTTGTAGAAACAGTTTGCCATGTTGCCCAGGCTTGTGTTGACTCTTAGATTCAAGCAATCCACCTGCCTCAGCGTCTCAAAGTGCTAGGATTACAGGTATGAGCCACTGTGCCCAGATGATGTGTCCATTCTTTTTTTTTTTTTTTTTTTTTGGGACAGAGTCTCGCTCTGTTGCCCAGGCTGGAGTGTGGAGTGTAGTGGCACGATCTCGGCTCACTGCAACCTCCACCTCCTGGGTTCAAGTGATTCTCCTGCCTCAGCCTCCAAAGTAGCTGGGACTACAGGTGCATGCTGCCATGCCCTGCTAATTATTTTGTATTTTTAGTAGAGACAGGGTTTCACCATGTTGCCCAGGCTGGTTTCAAACTCCTGAGTTCAGGCAATCCACCCGCCTCAGCCTCCCAAAGTGCTGGGATTACAGACGTGAGCCACCGCGCCCAGCCCATTCTTTAGTCATCTATCCATCCACGCATTCATCTAACACATGCCAAGTCACTCTGCATACCAATGGATAAAGGAGATTGGAAGATAAACGAGGCTAAAAAGGACCCCCACATTCCAGGAGCTCCCAGTCTACAATGTCACACTTGAACTGCCGAGAATCTTGTGATGCCATCTGCTTCACTCCAATGTTAGGCAAGATCATCTTATATCTACACCATCTCGGGTGTGATAGGTTCCACAAACATAGGGACCTGCATGTGTTCTCTGCTGCAGCCTCAATCCCTGGGACAGTGCCTGGTACATAATAGGCTCTCAATAAACATTCATGGAGTAACTGAGGCAGGTGCGTGAGGAGCCTCTTCCCAGGTCCCCCGTGCACACCTACCCCTGGGCTCCCACCAGGCAAGGGGCAAAGACTGGTGAGAATGCAGATGTGGTGCCGAGGAGGTTTTGCGATTCCACTGGGTAGATCAGGCATGGATGGAGGAACAGGAGAGTTCAGCCAGGATCAGGAGATCTGCCCTAACTGTGTTCCGACCCACCCTGCGACTCCATACTAGTCACTTTGAGATCTCCCCACAACCTTTGGGGCAAAGAGAATGACCAAGCCAGGCAGACAAGGCCTTCAGCATCTGACCTGCCTCTCCGGCCTCATCTCTCCCCGCTGTGTCACTCTGGTGTAGCCCCAGCCATGGTCAGCTCCATGCAGCCCTTCAAAGGGACCCTGTGTACCTTGCCTCTCAGCCTTGTCGGGGGCTGTCCCTTTGCTATAAGGCCAGAGAGGCTACTGTGGACTATCTCACTGTATGCCTGTCATCCTCTGCCAGGACAGGGACCTTGTATGGGCCCCTCAATGTCGTCAGTGTCCAACCGAAGGCACAGCACATAGGAGGCTCCGTCTGTCTGCTGAATAAATGCCAGGTGAGCAGCAAGGTTTGGCCGCTATCTGCGCTTCCCTTCCAGCCCTGCCACGTGGAGGTTCCAGGCCACTGGTTACAAAACAGAGAAGGTGTCTTGAGGAAGAAATACCAGGGCAGGGAGGAAGGAAAGGGCTGCCGACAGCCATCTCATTAGCAGACTACTGCAGACACTGTGCAGGTTGGGAGAACATGAGGCCACTGCTCTCCATTAGCCCAGCGTAAAACTGGGCCATCAGGAAGAGGTCACTATGAGACACAGCACCTGAATCACACTCTGGCATCCTTCCACCGTGTCTGTCACCCCCAGCAGCACCCGATGTCTCAGGAGGGCTCCATTGGCAGCTGCCAGCCTCAGGTCCGTATTGGTGTTGGCCTGTAAGACAAATGCCAGGCCCATCACCAGACCTCCACACTACTGGGGAACTCCCGGGCTCTGGGCAGTAGAAACACACCATCCCACCCCTAGATGCCAAGGGACAATCCCCACCCTCAGGACTGTCCCATTTCCTCCCCTACTAAATGGGCTGGGGTGGAGGCAGGTGCAGTGACTCATGCCTGTGATCCCAGTGCTTTGAGAGACTAAGGCAGGAGAATTTCTTGATAACAGGGGTTTGAGGCCAGCCTGGACAATGTAGCGTGATGCCGTCTCTATAAAAAATTGTTTAAAAATTAACTAGGTGGGGCCAGGCGCAGTGGTTCACGCCTGTAATCCCAGCACTTTGGGAGGCCGAGGCAGGTGGATCACAAGGTCAGCAGTTCGAGACCAGCCTGGCCAACATGGTGAAACCCCGTCTCTACTAATAATACAAAAATGAGCTGGGCGTGGTGATGCACGCCTGAAGTCCCAGCTATTCGGGAGGCTGAGGCAGCAGAATTGCTTGAACCCAGGAGGCGGAGGTACAGTGAGCAGAGATCATGCCACTGCACTCCAGCCTGGGCAACAGAGCGAGACTCCATCTCAAAAAAAAAAAAAAAATTTGCTAGGTGCGGTAGCATCCACCTGTAGTCCCAATTACTTGGGAGAGTGAGGCGAGAGGATCACTTGAGCCCAGGAGTGTGAGGTTATAGTAAGCTATGATTGTGCCACTGCACTCCAGCCTAGGTGACAGAGTGAGACTCTATCTCTTAAAAATAAGGAAAGAAAAATAAAATGAGATGGGGGACAGTTGGAACAGTAAATCCAATAGTGTCAGATGGCCCTGGCATAAAGCTCAGCTCTGCTGCTTCCTGGCTATATGACCCTGGACAAGGCATGTCCCTTCCCTGAACCTTATTTTCTTCAGTTGTAGAATAAAAGAATGTCTCAGCCTCCTAGGAATGGAGTGAGACTTCACTGAGATTGTGTGTGATGTACTTAACCTAGGGCCTGGGACTCTGTCAAGGTGCATAAGATATTTGCGGAAGATGGGAGATGAGATGGGTTTGATCTGTTTGAGCTGACACATTAAATCTGTTGTGTAAGTGAAGCACTCGCTCCATGTAGAAAGCACCTACTTTAAAGTATCTAACACGGCGCCTGGTCCTCAGGAGGGTCTCTGGGAATCAGCTTCCTGCTCTCCCACCCAAACCAACGGATGCCACACGTTCAGCTGGAAAAGTGGATGCTAAACAGGTGTGGGAGAAGAGAAGGGACAAGGGGACCTCAAATGCTGGTTTGGGGAAGTGAGCACAAGAGGACTTTCAGACGCAGTTAGAAGAGAGCCTGATCAAGAATAATAGTTCTCAAAAGGGGCAGCACCCTGTAAGGGAGATTCTGGAAATGCAAGAAGGACGCTTTGGTTGTCACAGGGATTGGATGGACAATGCCGGCAGTTAGTGGAGGAGGGCCAGGCGTACTAAACCCATGCCTTCCACTGAAAGACATGTCCTATTAGAAACCATTCTGCACGTTCAAGACTGTCCCCTGGGCTGCCTGGACTCCAAATGTCCCACTGAGCATATATACAGATAAAAAAAATCTACTTAGAATTATCTGGTTGGCAAACATAACTCCAGTTTACATTTATACCTAAAGTGATTTTTTTGGAGGGGAAACCTAGTCTCATTCTGTCACCCAGGTTGGAGTGCAGTGGTACGATCACAGCTCACTGCAGCCTTGACCTCCTGGGCTCAGATCTTCCTGCCTCAGCCTCCCAAGCAGCTGGGACCACACATGCATGCCACCACACTCAGCTAATTTTTAAAATTTTTGTAGAGATGGGGTCTCACTATGTTGCCCAGGCTGGTCTCAAACTCCTAGGTTCAAGCAATTCTCCCAACTCAGTCTCCCAAAGTGCTGGGATTACAGACATGAACCACCATGCCCAGCCACTTAAAGTGATTATTTGCATGAGTTTAATATACACTGAGTTTTCCAGGAATGCCTCTACTATGAAAATTGAGGAATAATTAGATTTTGTTTTGCCTAGATCTGTAGTAAGGAGATTTGGATGTGGATTTGGATTTGATGTGGATTTCTTCCTTTTAGAAATTCACATCACCAACAGTTCAATTCCTAACTCTATCTCTCACTGCCCATATAACCTTGGGCAAATTACTAAACATCTCTCTGTCTCCATCTTCATACCCCTAAATGGAGATAATAATGCCTTTACCTCAGAGGGGTATAAAAAGGATGAAATGAGTTAATCCATGTAGAATAATTGAAAGAATTGAACACTTAACACATATCAGCTGATAATTTCACAGTGAGGATGACAGTGGATTTAAATCATCATGTTTTTACTGTGCCATATTAGCCACAAATAAATATTTGTAGGAACTTGGAACTTCTCATGTGTCCTAGCAATGTGCTATACTCTACAAGGCCGGGACTTGCCTGCCTTTACAAACCTTCCAATCTTTTTTTAATTTTATTTTATTTATTTTTGTTATTTTATTTATTTTTTATTTTTCTGAGGCAGGGTCTCGCTCTGTCACCCAGGCTGGAGTACAATGGCGCCATCACAACTCACTGCAGCCTTGAACTCCTAGGCTCAAGCGATCCTCCCGCCTCAGCCTTCTAGGACTATGGGCATGTACCACCACACCCCGCTGATTTCATTTTTTGTAGAGACAGAGTCTCACAATGTTGCCTAGCCTGGTCTCAAACTCCTGGGCCCAAGTGATCCTCCCACCTCAGCCTCCCAAAGTACTGGGATTGTAAGTGTGAGCCACAATGCCCGGCCCAAACCTTCCAATCCTGAGGAAGGCTAACAGTACACCAAAGGGAAAACAAGACAGTTATGCAAGACATTGAGGCTCTCAAGGACACCAAGTAACAACACAGGGAGGATGCTAACAGTAAGAGTGACAATGGCCAGGAAGAGGGGATCTGCATAGTCCTGAGTGACAAGGGATCCGGGGAGGAGGAGGTCCTGGAGCTGAGACCCAAAAGAAGACCCGAGAAGGGCTGTGTGGCCATGGACTGACTACTTAACCTTACTGAACTCCCATTTCCTCACTGGCAAACAGAGTTAATAACAGTTAATACTTACAAAGCATTTACTTTACACCAGGTACTATTATAAACACTTTGTGTGTCTAAGTCATGTAATTCTCACAATAATCCTATGAGGGAGCTAAAATTATTATCTCATTTTCTAGATGAGGAAACTGAGGCCCTGATAGATTAAATAATTCACCCCAAGTTGCAGAGCTAGCAAATGATGGAGGTATCCTGCCTCCTTATAAGGTTGTTGTTGAGCACAGACGTGAAGCCCCAAGCATACAGCACACAATAGGTGCTCATGAAATGATGGACATTATTAGGAAGAAAAGAAGGAGTCTCCTAATGGGCAGTGATGATGGCATTGCCAGGATGCACCTGGGACTCCATGCTGCACATAAGCCTTGCTCATTTTCTGGGATCTGTGCCGGGCACAGAGTAAAACCCTGTCTTGGATGGATGGATGGATGGATGGATGGATGGATGGATAGATAGATAGATAGATAGATAGATAGATAGATAGATAATGATAGATAGATCCATGGATGGATGGATGGATGGATGGATGGATGGATGGATGGATGGATAGATAGATGGATGCATAGATGGATGGATGGATGGATGGATGGATGGATGGATGGATGGATGGATGGATGGATAGATAGATGATGCATGGATGGATGGATGGATAGATGCATGGATGGATGGATAGATAGACAGATGCATGGATGGATGGATGGATAGATAGATGGATGCATGGATGGATGGATGCATGGATGGATGGATGGATGGATAGATAGATGCATGGATGCATGGATGGATGGATGGATGGATGGATGGATGGATGGATGGATGGATGGATGGATAGATGGATGCATGGATGGATGGATAGATGGACAGATAGATAGATAGATAGATAGATGCATGGATGGATGGATGGATGGATGGATGGATGGATGGATGGATGGATAAATAGATGGATGCACAGATGGATGGATGGATGGATGGATGGATGGATGGATGGATGGATGGATGGATAGAGATAGATAGAGAGAGAGAGAGACAGAGACAGACAGACAGGCAGACGGATGGAAGGATATATATATATATATAGTTGGGACAGTAAATTCAATAGTGTTAGTCCTGGACCAAAGCCCAGCTCTGCTGTTTCCTGGCTGTGTGGCCGTGGACAAGGTCCTGGTACTATCAAGGGCTTCATAAATACCGGCTGAATAAAAGGAGGAAAGAAGAGACAGAGGCAGAGAGCCAAAGCAGGCATTCCCTCCACCATGTGAATTACATCCGCATCCTTGAAGCACCTGTCAGGTGCCAATCTTTTTTGCTTGCTCCTGCTAAATAAAACAAAGCACTTTGCTTCTTCCCCTCCCCAAGACAAAGTTCTTGCTGCAGGAGTAGCCAGCTCTATTTATTTTTTATAGGTCAAACACAAGGGCCATGAAAGTTTCAACAGACCCCAAGGGCAGCATTACTTTATCAGTCTCATGGCAAAGCCCAACAAAGATCCTTTCAGAATGAGTGCACCATAAAGTTCCCATGTGTCTCCGTGAACACACGCACTAAGTGGAATTCACACCCCAAATGCTGATTTACATTTCCCAACATCCTGCCCTCCCTTTCTGAGTCAGGCAAGATCAGAGTCCAGCACTGTGCCAGGGATCAGGGTTCGGAGGAACAGGAACTTCCCAAGTAGGTGGAAAGACAACATAGGTGCAGTAGCAAAGAAATGGTCCCCAAAGATGTCTAAATCCTATTCCCCAGAACCAGTGCGAATGTTGCTACACAGCAAAGGGGAGTTAAAGCCGCTGATGAACTTTATGTTGTTAATCAGCTGACCTTAAAATTAGAAGATTATCTGAGATTACCCAGCTGGCCCAGGGTAATCACAAGGGTCCTTAAAAGTAAAAGAGGGAGGCAAAAGAGCCAGAGAAGGAGATGCAAAAAAGACTAGATCTGCCATTGCTGGCTTTGAAGATGAAGAAAGGGATCACCAGCCAACGAATGCAGAGGACCACTAGAAGCTAAACAAGCAAGAAAACAGATTCTCCCCCAGAGCCTTCAGAAGGAAGCAGCCCTGCCTGTACCTAGATTTTAGCCCAGTGAGACCTATGTCAAATATCTAACCTACAGAACTGGAAGATAATAAATTGTTGTTGTTTTAATTCACTAAGTTCATGATAATTTGTTACAGCAGCTATAGAAAACCAACAGTTTTGGGCCGGGCGCGGTGGCTCATGCCTGTAATCCCAACACTTTGGGAGGCTGAGGCAGGCAGATCACCTAAGGTTGGGAGCTCGAGACCAGCCTAACCAACATGGAGAAACCCCATCTTTACTAAAAATACAAAATTAGCTGGGTGTGGTGGCACGTGCCTGTAATCCCAGCTACTCGGGAGGCTGAGGCAGGAGAATCACTTGAACCCAGGAGGCAGAGTTTGCAGTGAGCCAAGATTGCGCCACTGCACTTCAGCCTGGGCAACAAGAGCGAAACTCTGTCGAAACAAAGAGAGAAAGAGAGGAAGAAAGGAAAGAAAGAAGGAGAGAAAGAAAGAAAGAAAGAAAAGGAAAGAAGGAAGGAAGGAAGGAAGGAAGGAAGGAAGGAAGGAAGGAAGGAAGGAAGGAAGGAAGGAAGGAAGGAAGGAAGGAAGGAAGGAAGGAAGGAAGGGGAGAGAAAGAAAGAGAAAGAGAAAGAGAAAGAGAAAGGAAAGGAAAGGAAAGGAAAGGAAAGGAAAGGAAAGGAAAGGAAAGGAAAGGAAAGGAAAGGAAAGGAAAGGAAAGGAAAGGAAAGGAAAGGAAAGGAAAGGAAACCAACAGTTTTCTCTAGTGTAGTGACTAAGAACATGGCTTGGAATCTGAGGCCCTAGCCTTGATTTCCAACTCTGGCATTTATTAGAAGCATGGCCGGGGCTACTCTTTGAGCCTGAATCTAGGGTTCCTCAACTGCAAAAGAAGTGTAACAGCGTCTACCCAGATTTAATGTCAAGGGATTTAATGAGTTAATGTGTTAAGCATTTAACAGAGGACCTACTACATATGATGTGCTCACTACATATCAAAAGACAGACACTGAAGAGACAGAATACAATTAAAATCATACATCAAGCTGGGAAGTATCCACCTCCTTTCTAAACATGATCAGGAACCAGAAGGCTCAGGGTTTGAACCCTGGCTCTGTCACTAACAGTGGGATCCAGGACAAGTTACCTAACTCTCAGACCACCCACCTTGCCTCAAAGGTCATTGCTGGGATTAGAGACATGACTGTCAATAGAGCACCAGGTCGGCATCTGCCCGTCACAGGAGGGAATAACATAAATTACCTCTCCCCAGAGGTCAACTTCAGGCACCTTGTGCTGCAGGGTGGGTTCAGTAACCCTCCCTTGTTCACAGGGCTGTTGTGAGCACCCAGCGGGAGGAAGTGCATGAAAGGGCTCAGTTAACTAAAGTACTGTCAGGATACGGGCTATTAGTGCCCTCCTCCCACATTCTCAAAACACAGCTTGCTTCCAGAAAAACAATCCACAGGGATTAGACAGAAAAAGCAGAGAGGACAATCACATATACGATTTGATTTCTTTTAGTCACTGGGCTTATGGGCTAGTGTGAATTTTCATGGCCAGGGAAATTCTTTGAGGGAGGCAAAAGAGAAAAACCTGATTCTCACGCCTGCACCGCCCTTCTGGAGGGAGCATGGCAGGGATCTCCAGACATCTCACCTTCTTCTGCTGTCTCTCAAAGACCAGCACAAGAGTCAGGGTCAGGCTCACCGCGGCCAGGGTCACGAGCAGCATGCCAGCCCAGTGGTTCCCTAAGGCAAACATCTGACTGGTAGAGTAGATATTAGCCCACACCACCACGTAGAAAACCTGCAAGACGCCAGACAGAGATCATGGTCAGGAACTTCAGTCCTCACATAAAGCAGCTCCATTCAAACGGACACCCTTCAGACACTACTGACACCCTCCTTGGATTCAGACAGCTCACAGCACCAGTAAGAGAGTGATACGGACATCTAGGTCTGTGAGAATGAGCTCATGTTCCTTGTTCATAAGCAAAAAATAGACAAAAAGGGTTAGCAGCTACCCCTAATCCTTGTTTACCTTAATTTTAAATAAAACAGAAAAACACAGGTGTATCCAAAGTGAGACAAATATCAGTTCAAAGACCACAATGATCCTTCAACTACTACATGGCTTTGGACAATGTATAGCTCCTCTAAGTCTCAGTTTCCTCATCGGTAAAATGGGGATAATAACACCTATTTCACAGCATTGTAATAAGGGTTAACAAGGTCACATAAGTAGCAGCCCAGCACTCACCAGGTAATGAATCAATGCTGGTTCCCACCCTTTTCCCTTCTCCCTGGAAATGGGACCTGGGAGTCAGGTGTGCTATCTGACCATTTATACATACAAAACAGCAGCAAATCACAGTGCTTCTGAGCACAGACACTGAAACCAGACTACCTGGATTTAAATTCTGGCTCTGTCATTTATGTATGTCAGTGTTTATATGTATCAATATGAAGATGTATATTTTTTACATTATATATACAGATGTGTATACACACACACATAGAGCTGAAATAACCCATCTGTTGAGCAGATGGGGAAACCAAGTTCCGGAGAGGAGGAAAATCTTGGCCAAAGCCAGACATTGAGTCCAGAGCCTGGGTGGATCTGCAGACTTCCAATCCCAAGTTCTGCCCACAGTAAACCCTGACTCCCATCCTTTATGCAAGGACCTGGTTACAACTCTCTCCCATAAATTTCCGCTGATCCCAAATCAATGTCCATACGTGCTGCTCGTTTCCAGGCACCTGGGCCAACAGCCCCCAAGCCTCTGACCCACACCAGCAGTCTCCAAGACACGGTGCTGAATTTGGTGGTGCCACAAGCTGTCAGGGCAGGGTCAGTGTGCGGGCCACCTCCCCCTTACCACAGCAAAGGCCAGCCGCATAGGCCTCGAGTTGTAGATAATATATCTTCTCACTTGGGGCTCCAAGAGAGCACTCTCAGCCAGGCTCCTATACTGGTCGGCCGGGACCTGCTTGGAACCCAGGGAAAGAGATCAATTAGCCACAGGACAGCCAGTTTCCAGTTCATGTGACTATCATGTGGAAGGGGGATTAGGCACATTCTGGGCTGTCCCAGAGGCAGAATGAGGAGCTTGGAGCACTGGAAGTCACATGGTGCAGCTCTCAGCTCAGGGAAGAACCGGCATCACGACATCTGGAGAAGGATCCATACAGCCTCAGACTCAGTACCTTGCAGCAGACACAGAAGCCTGATGGTTAAGGCACAGGCCCCAGAGTCAGACAGCCCTGGGCCCAAACTCTGGCCCTGCCACTCATGTGCTGTGTGACCTGGAGCAAGTAACCCCACTCCTCTGAGCCTCAGTTTTCTCCTCTGTAAAATAAGCATAATAAAAGTACCCACTTTGTAGAACTAAGGTATATATTAAATGAGATAATACATGTACTGTGCTGAGCAAAGGGCCAGTCCCTCAGTGAACACTCAATATAGAGTTGCCATTATCAATACTGCAATATCAATATCTATTAATGCCATCCAAAAGACTGAACACTCACATCTTCCTGCTCAAACAAAAGTGTCTATAGAATATAAAGGCCCTGTGAGAGTAGACCTAAGAAAACACAACTTAACCATTAAAATTATATTTAGGCTGGGCACAGTGTCTCATGCCTGTAATCCCAACACTTTGGGAGAGCAAGGCGGGCGGACTGCTTGAGCCTAGGAGTTCAAGACCAGCCTGGGCAACATAGCAAGAGCCTGTCTCTTTTTATAAAAATAAAAAAGAAGGCCAGATGCAGTGGCTCACGCCTGTAATCCCAGCACTTTGGGAGGCCAAAGCAGGTGGGTCACAAGGTCAGGAGTTCGAGACCAGCCTGGCCAACATGGTGAAACCCTGTCTCTACTAAAAATACAAAAATTATCTGGGCGTGGTAGCACATGCCTGTAATCCCAGCTACTCGGGAAGCTGAGGCAAGAGAATTGCTTGAAGCCGGGAGGCAGAGGTTGCAGTGAGCCGAGATCACACCGCTGCACTCCAGCCTGGGCCACAGAGCAAGACTCTGTCTCAAAAACTAAATTAATTAATTAATTAAATAAAATAGAAAAAAAAATTATATTTAGGAACACGGTAGAACAATATGTAAACTGTTCACGCATAAGAAAACCCTATCTGCCAGGCGCAGTGGCTTATACCTGTAATCCCAGCACTTTGGGAGGCCAATGCGGGCGGATCACTTGAGATCAGGAGTTCGAGACCAGCCCTGCTGAACATGGTGAAACCCCGTCTCTACTAAAAAATACAAAAATTAGCCAGCCGTGGTACATGCTTGTAGTTCCAGCTACTTGGGAGGCTGAGGCATGAGAATCACTTGAACCCAGGAAGCAGAGGTTACAGTGAGCCCATATTGTGCCACTGCACTCCAACCTGGGCAACAGAGAAACACTCTGTCTCAAAAAAAAAAAAAAAAAAAAAAAGAGAGAGAGAAGTAAATTCTAAAACCTTCAGGCTAAAATTAGCAGTATATCTTCCCTATTTGTAATTAATCCTTAATCCTCCTTGGCTAGCACAGGAAAGGCCTGACCATGTTGGGGACTTTGGGAAAAGAGTAAAACCCATACATATAGGTACTTGATAACAATAATAGCTACAATGTATTGAGCATTTACTATATACTAGAGACAATGCCAGGGTTCCTCAAGCATTATTGCATTTAATCCTAACAAAAACCCTTTGTAATAGGTATCAATATTAGCCACATTTATAGATGATAAAACTGAGGCTCAAAGAGGTTAAGTCACCTTCCCAAAGTCACATAGGTAGTGAGCATCTGAGCTAAATCTGTATCCAGTTCCACAGGTCTGTAAGCCTGGCCTCAAATCACTATGCTTGAAGGTACTGCATCATTATCTAATGAATTCATATGCACTTTCCTTGGTATATGCAGTTCCCTCTCCCAAAATGCCCTTCCTCCTCTCCACCCAGCATATTCCTATTTATTCAAGATCCCAGATCAAGCATCTGCTCCTCTGCAAAGCTTTCACAACCACTGCCCTCTTCCCCCAGGCAAGTTTCTCATTTTCTCCTGTGAATGTCTTCACTGCCTATGCATTCCTCTCCTGTGGCATTTATATGATACGGTCCCAATTTCTCCCACACACGTCCATCTCCCCCGCTGGGATCTGCGTCCTGTCCACCTCTATTATGTTTAGCCAGTTAAGTGCCTGGCACAGAGTGGGCACCCAAAAAATACACATTTGTTAAGTGAATTAATTGGGAAGAGAGGAAAGAGAGAGCAGTTCTAACACGCCTTCCTTATATGCCCTATGACAGCTGGCACAGACTGTTTCATAAAGATTTTGTGAATAACTGGATGAAAAGATACATGGATGAATGGATGAAAGAGAAAATGGTAGGGATTCAAGGAAATCAGCACTCACCTGAATGCCCCAGGTTTGCAGTTGCTCTTCTGCGGCTCCCAGGTCGAAGGAGATGGGTGCACAGGTATTGTCAATCCGGAGAACAGTGAGGACCTGGCCATTGTGGAGCTCTGGAAGCAGACCAGAAACTTCATCTGGCTGAGTGATAACCATACCATGCTTGTGGGGTGAGTCCAAAGCCTGATGGCATCACGTCTCTGGCCATGAGAACCTCCTCGCAACAAGGAGGGACACTGTGGCCATCCTCAAATCCTCCTGAGGGAAGGACTGGATTTGACTGGGAAGCCCCAGGAGGCAGAATTAAGGCCAGAGGGAGGAGGCTACTAGGACCACAATGTGAGACCACATAAGGAAGAACTTCCCAAGAGCAAAAGCTGTCCCCACAAAGAATAGGTATTTTTTGTCCCCACAAAAAAATGCTCCCCAACACAAGGAACATTTAAACAGAGAATGAAAAACTACATTAAGCGGGGGTGATGCAGTGGAACTTGATTTCAGCACTGCAAAGGATGCTCAGCTGAATAAGTTAAATTCCCAGTAGGCTCAGAGAGTCTAAGAAAGAAATCACTGATCACAGTAGGCAGAACAATGGCCCCAAAGACATCCACACCCTAATCCCCAGAGCCTGCAAATATACTGCCTTTCATGGCAAAGGGCGGAAGTAAGGGGGCTCACTAGCTGGCCTTTAATAGGGAGACTATCCTGAATCATCTGGATGGGCCCCATGAAATCACAAGGAACCTTAAATGTGGAAGGGGGGGACAGAAGTAGAGTCAGAGGGAGATGTGACTATGGATGAAAGGCAAGGAGGCATGTGGCATCAATCGCTTTGACCATGGAGGGAGAGGGCCATGAGCCAGGGAATGTGGGTGGCCCCAAGGGGCTGGACAAAGAAAGGAAATGGATTCTCCCCAGAGCGTCCAGAAAGAAAAACAGTCCTGCCAACATGGGGATTTCGGCTCAGTGAGAGCAGTGTCAGACTTCTAACTTACAGAACTACGAAATAACAAATCCAGCTGGGCACGATGGCTCATGCCTATAATCCCAGTACTTTAGGAGGCCAAGGTAGATGGATCACCTGAGGTCAGGAGTTCGAGACCAGCCTGGCCAATATGGTGAAACCCCTGTCTCTACAAAAAACACAAAAATTAGCCAAGCGTGGTGGTGGGTGCCTGTAATCCCAGCTATTGGGGAAGCTGAGGCAGGAGAATTGCTTGAACCTGGGAGGTGGAGGTTGCAGTGAGCTGAGATCGCGCCATTGCACTCCAGCCTGGGCAACAAGAATGAAACTCCATCTCTAAATAAATAAATAAATAAATAAATAAATAAATAAAATAATCTGTGGTTGGTTTTTTTGTTGTTGTTATCATTGTGTGGTTTTTTTTTGTTTTTTTGTTTTTTTTGAGACAGAGTCTCTCTCTGTCACTCAGGCTGGAGTGTAGTGACACGATCTCAGCTTACTACAATCTCCACCTCCCAGGTTCAAGTGATTCTTGTGCCTCAGCCTCTCAAGTAGCTGGGAGTACAGGCATGCACCACTGTGCCTGGCTAATTTTTGTATTTCAGTAGAGACATAGTTTCGCCATGTTGGCCAGGCTAGTCTCAAACTCCTGGCTTCATGTTATCTGCCCGCCTCGGCTTCCCAAAGTGCTGGGATTACAGGCATGAGCCACTGCACCTGGCCCAAATCTGTGGTTTTAAGCCAGTATGCGAGAGGTAACTTGTTATAGCAGCAATAGAAAACTAATACACTGACTTACTGGTAATCCCTCCTACATATGGCTGTAACACACTCAGCATGTCAAAAGCATAAAATATGTGTTTATTCCCTCAAAAAACATGCATCAAACCAGACTGCTCCTAACTGCTTACAAAGCCCTCGCCCTCCAAGGGTGGGATGAAGCCAGACCATGAGACCAGCTGGAGAGAAAGGTCTGGACTGAAAACCCCTCACGGCCCGGGAGGAATGGCAGCAGCACGAAGCCAAACCTACCCACCTGCAGTTCCAAGTAGAGAAACTGGACAAAAGGATCGAGATCTCCTTGCACCACAGTACAAGGCCCTGTGAGCCACTGGTCAGCAGCCAGGAGGTCTGGGGGTTGGGAAAGATTCCAGCCCTGGGATTCTAGGTCCCAGGTTTCAGCCACACACTGCTGAGGACTGGATATTTTGGCATATTCTCTGTGGCTGCTGCTTAGACAATGAGGCAGGACAGAAGGGATTAAAGCATAAGTGTGTTGTCTGCTGGCCCAAACCACCTGTCACCCCAGTCTAGCTCTGAACAGTACTTGAATCTTCAAAGCCAAATGACTCACTATACTTTCCTGGAAATTCCTGGCCCATCCCAACCCTCTCTCTCTCTGCTCCCCCAG
Source organism: Macaca mulatta (assembly GCF_049350105.2). NCBI lineage: Eukaryota > Metazoa > Chordata > Mammalia > Primates > Cercopithecidae > Macaca > Macaca mulatta. The sequence continues at coordinate 43,703,742 of NC_133420.1, forward strand.
TGCATCACCAAGTCCTGCCAACCGGGCAAACAAAACATCTGTCCACTCCATGCCCTCCTGGCATCCTCACCTCTCCCTTGGCCCTCTGCAGTAGCCTACTAAGTGGCTTCTGCTGCAAACCTACCTTTACTTCTATGATGCATCTTCCACACAGTGGCCAGGGTGCAGATCAGATGATACCAATGCCTTGAGTAAAACTTTCAATAGCTTCCTGGTGCTTTGCAAAAGCCAACCTTGTTACCATGTTCTTCCAGCCCTTAGGAAAACCAGCCTCCCGCCAGACTCAGCTTGAGCCCCTCAGCCTCGTTCTGTGTCTCACCACACCAGCCTCCTTCACTCCCTGAACACAGTGTTCTCCCCCACCCCAGGGCCTTTGCATATGCTGTTCCTCTCTCTAGAACACGTCTACCTAGCTTCACCCAGTTACAGCCCATGCATCATTTGTATCCCAGCTTGATTCACTTTCCCCAGAGCGACCTCCTTGACACTCTAAACTACTAACTGATTAAATCCTCTGCTAAACCTACCATAACTGATGCTCTTCTCCTTAATACTCACCAAAGCTAAATACCTATGTATGCAATTATTTGATTACATATGCATGAAATTACTTGAATAAAATCTATCTTCTCTGCCAGACTATACACTCTCGCATTGGTTTGTTCATCATTGAATCCCCTGATCTGATACAAACAGGAGGCACATTAAATACATGTTTGGTGTATAAACAAATTAACAAGCTAGGAAAAGATTTTTTTTTTTTGAGACAGCATCTCATTCTTGTCACCCAGGCTGGAGTGCAGTGACACTAACGCAGCTCACTGCAACCTCCACCTCCCAAGGCTCAAGCAATCGTCCCACCTCAGCCTCCCAAGTAACTGGGCTCATAGGCATGCACCACCACATGTAGCTAATTTTTTTTTAATTTTTTATTCTGTAGAGACGAGGTCACTATGTTGCCCAGCCTCGTCTTAAATTCCTGGGTTCAAGCAATCTTCCCATCTCAGCCTCCCAAAGTGCTGGGATTACAGGTCTGAGCCACTGCACCCAGAGAGGAAAAGGTTCTTTTTTCATACCCTGGGATATCATCTCTGATCTCAAGGGTTCCATAGAATTCTAAATTCTGGCCAGGCGCGGTGGCTCAAGCCTGTAATCCCAGCACTTTGGGAGGCCGAGACGGGCGGATCACGAGGTCAGGAGATCAAGACCATCCTGGCTAACACGGTGAAACCCCATCTCTACTAAAAAATACAAAAAAAACTAGCCGGGCGAGGTGGCGGGGGCCTGTAGTCCCAGCTACTCGGGAGGCTGAGGCAGGAGAATGGCGTAAACCCGGGAGGCAGAGCTTGCAGTGAGCTGAGATCCGGCCACTGCACTCCAGCCTGGGCGACAGAGCCAGACTCCCTCTCAAAAAAAAAAAAAAAAAAAAGAATTCTAAATTCTACATCCTGCCAAAAAGACATTTATTTTGCTTTTTCTCTCTCTCTCATTTTTTTTTTTTTTTTTTGGAAGTGGTAGGAACAAGGAGGCGAGGTGGTGAGGTGGTGAAAACACAAGCTAGATAGCTTTCGAGTTCAAACTGGAGCTCGGTCTCTTACTAACATGGTAAAGTTGAAGAAGCAACTTAAACCTGTTTCCTCGCTTAAAGGATGCACACATTCACTGCAGAGGACTTTACAGATAATTAAGGTGATAAAAATAAAGTGCTCAGCACAAGATGGGTACAAAATAACTGGCTGCTATTTTCATAATTTAAAAGCAAGCTTGTCACAATTCAAGTTATAATCAAGCAACATTTATTTATTTGTGTTTTTAAAAGCAAGCTTGCCACAACTCAAAATTAAAATCAAGCAACATTGATTTATTTGTGTTTTTACTCTCCCATACCTTGTTCCAGAAAGGATTTAAGGTGGCTTCATAAAAATAAAATATGAAAAGATAAAACTGACCAGGCACAGTGGCTCACGCCTGTAGTCCCAGTACTTTGGGAGGCTGAGGCAAGTGGATCACTTGAGCCCAGGAGTTTGAGATCAACCTGGGCAACATGGTGAAAAACCCTGCCTCTACAAAAAAATACAAAAAATTAGCCAGATGTGGTGGCACGTGCCTGTAGTCCCTGCTACTCGGGAGACTGGGGTGGGAGGATCCCCTGAGCCTGGGAGGTCAAGGCTGCAGTGAGCCAAAATCACGCCACTGTATTCCAGCCTGGGCAACAGAGTGAGATCTTGTCTCAAAAAAAAATCAGTAAGTAACTAAAACTATAAAAATATTTTTTTTTTGAGATGGAGTTTCGTTCTTATCACCAAGGCTGGAGTGCAATGGTGCAATCTCGGCTCACTGCAACCTCTGCCTCCCAGGTTCAAGTAATTCTCCTGCCTCAGCCTCCTGAGTAGCTTGGGATTACAGGTGTGCACCACCACACCTGGCTAATTGTTGTATTTTTAGTAGAGACAGGGTTTCACCATGTTGGCCAGAATGGTCTCGAACTCCTGACCTCAGGTGATCCAATCCACCCGCCTAGGCCTCCCAAAGTGCTTGGATTACAGGCATGAGCCACCATGCCCAGCCTGAAAATAAATTTTAAAATAAGCAAATGAGGAAAACCAGACAAAACAAAAAGAAAGGCAGACAATAAGAACAGGTTCTGGGTATGCAGCCCTTTCCTAAGCACCAGGCAGTACGCTTGGGCTTCATTCATGATTTCATTTCATCCTCCAAGAGCCCCCAAAGCTCAGTACCATCAGCATGGAAAAGAAAACTGAGCCTCTGAAAAGTGAAGAAACTCCCTTGTAAACAGGGAAAATGAAAGTGAGAACGAGAAGCGACAAGGGAAGGTAGTGCACAAAATGCAGGCAGTCAAGCAGATCCAGTCTCAGACCAGCTCTCCACTCCACAGGAAGAATGAAAACTCCGCTTTGATTTGGACTCCACGCATGGAGACTCAGAACCATTCCCAGGTCTAGTTCGTTGTACACTGAATTAAATGTTTGCCCAAGCAATGCAAAGATCTTTCAGGATGTCTTTGTTTGCCTTTCCAACCAAGAGTTCCTGGATTCTTTGCAATACCAGCTCTCATCTGTTCCTTACAGTGAGAACAGCAAGTCCTCCACTTAAAAATACTTGTTTTTACACCTAAGCTAAGAAAAGCTACCAAAGAAAAATGTGTGTGTCTGTGTGTGCGTGTGTGCGTGTGTGCGTGTGCATGCAAGCACAGAGGGGGCAGCAGCTTCCTACAAAGGAACAAGAACCGATGTGCCAAAAATCAGTGAAGCAATGTCTTCAAAGTTCTGATAGAAAAATTATTTCATTCCATCTTGTTCTACTATTGTGTACACACTGCTTTCCTTACGTATATACACACACAGTGCTTTCCTAACAACAGTAGTAATAAAAGAAGCCTTTGTTTTTAAGCAGTCAAATTTCAAAGTCTCTAAAAAACCCTCCACATTCCTGTGGACCCCCACAATTCTGGATGCTGTTTCCCCTTGCCCATATCCAGCTACTCATTAATTCTTTCATTCAACAAAATATTTAAATTGAGCATCTACTATGGGCCAAGGTCTGTGCTAGGTACAGTAGATACAGGGATGAAAAAGACAGAAACCACTTCCTTCAGGGAGCTTACACTCTAGTGAAGAAGCCAGACTTCAACACTTTATACGTAATTATTTACAGACTATGATAAATGCTAGAGGGAGAAACAGGAATATATCAGAGGGTCCTGACTTCGACTGAGCCACCAGGAAGATTCTTCAAGGAAGGGATTGGCCGGGCGCGGTGGCTCAAGCCTGTAATCCCAGCACTTTGGGAGGCCGAGACGGGCGGATCATGAGGTCAGGAGATCGAGACCATCCTGGATAACCCAGTGAAACCCCGTCTCTACTAAAAAATACAAAAAAAAATTAGCCGGGCGAGGTGGCGGGCGCCTGTAGTCCCAGCTACGCGGGAGGCTGAGGCAGGAGAATGGCGTGAACCCGGGAGGCGGAGCTTGCAGTGAGCTGAGATCCGGCCACTGTACTCCAGCCTGGGCGACAGAGCCAGACTCCATCTCAAAAAAAAAAAAAAAAAAAAAAAAAAGGAAGGGATATTTGAACTAAGTTCTGAAGGATGAATGGAAATTCCTTTTTTTTTTTTTTTTTGAGATGGAGTCTCACTCTGTCACCCAAACTGGAGTCCAGTGGTGCGATCTTGGTTCACTGCCTCTGCCTCTCCGGTTCAAGTGATTATCCTGCCTCACCCTCCCTAGTAGCTGGTACTACAGGCGCCCGCCACCACATCCAGCTGATTTTTGTACTTTTAGTAGAGAAAGGGTTTTACTATGTTGGCCAGGCTGGCCTTGAACTCCTGACCTCAAAGTGATCTGCCTGCCTTGGTCTCCCAAAGTGCTGGAATTACAGGTGTGATCCGCCATGTCTGCTGGATGAATAGAAATTCATCAGGAGAAAGGAGGCAGGGGAAAAGCACAACAGGCGGAAGGAAACACAGGTGCAAATGTCCTGAGGCAGAACAGCACAGCAAAGAACATGAAGACAGGCCTTGCAAGCCGATACTGACAGGTCTTCACACTAAGCCCCATGGGAAACACTGAGCAGAAAGTGACATGGTTGGACTAAATGTGTATTTTAAAAAGATATCTGGGGCCAGGTGTGGTGGCTCATGCCTGTAATCCCAGCACTTCGGGAGCCCGAGGTGGGCGGATCACCTGAGGTCAGAAATTCGAGACCAACCTGACCAACATGGTGAAATCCCATCTGTACTAAAAATACAAAAATTAGCTGGGCATGGTGGTGGGTGCCTGTAATCCCAGCCACTCAGGAAGCTGAGGCAGGAGAATTGCTTGAACTTGGGAGGTGGAGATTGCAGTCAGTCAAGATCATGCCACTGCATTCCAACCTGGGCAACAGACTGAGATTCCATCTCAAAAAATAAAAAAATTTTAAAAAAAAATTAAAACCTCTGGGCCTCATATCCGTAACCCCAGCATTTTGGGAGGCCAAAGCCAAAGGACTGCTTGAGGCCAGGAGTCTGAAAACAGCTTGGACAACAAAGTAAGGCCCCATTTCTACAAAAAACATTTTTAATTAGCAGGATGTGGTAGTGCACGCCTGTAATCCCAGCTGTTCAGGGGGCTGAGGTGGGAGCATTGCTTGAGTCCAGGAGTTCGAGGCTCCAGTGAGCTATGATCACGCCACTGCACTCCAGCCAGCATGACAGAGCACCCTGTCTCTAAACAAGTAAAAATAAATTAGAAATATAAATAAATAATAAAGAGCTCTCTGGCTGCCATGTAGAGAACGAATGGAAAAGAGAAGACCAACAGGCAAGCTTCAGCAGGGGCTCAGCAGAGAGGGATGGTGGCTTGGTCTAAGCCCAAGAGACAAAACTGGTAAAAATGACAGAATGTGGCCTCAAAGACACCTCCCCCTGACCTTATCTAAAGAAACTTCTGTGCCCTGTGAGTGCAGCTCAGCATGAGGTAGAAAGGGGGTGGAAAATGAAAGGTTGTGATCTTACCTTGCCCCCAGCCGGGAGGGCTCCCTCCAGGCAGGGCGCTCCAGCCAGGGGAGGAGGGGGGCAATGGGCCAGCGGCCCCCGGGTCCACCTGTGGTTCACAGGCCATGGCAGGGTGCCAGCTGTTTCTACTTCCCCTTCTCAGAGCTGTGGTTCATTCTGGAGCAGCCAGTTCAGCATCATATGCCTTCAAAACACAGCACAAAAAAGAACTTCAGGCCTGGAACTGGGCAAGATGGGCTTCCTAGGGGCTCTCTCCAGGGCCAAAGTCACCAAAGGCCAGGGAGAGCCACCCAGAGTCTTTTTGCCAAATTTGGCCTTTCTGAAAATGCTGACAAAAATTCCCAGGAGGAGAAGGAGGAGGAAGAGAAACTAAAACCCTCCAAGGCCCAAACTGAGAACTTCCCTTCTGGTCTTGGGTCTCCTCCAGCCCAGGCACAGCCAAGGGTCCACAGGGTACTCAAGAGCTGACCAGGCCCCACTGCCAGGCAGCTGGGATTTCTGTTCCCTTATGGAGGATGCCCCAGGCAACCAGGCACAGGATAGGTATATTCATTACAGGGAGTCTTGTTTACACACAGGATTTCAAGTAGCTTCCCATAAGACACTGCAAAATACAAATTAAAAAAAAAAAAAAAAATCAGGCACAGTGGCTGACACCTGCAATCGCAGCACTTTGGGAGGCCAAAGTGGGTGGATCACCTGAGGTCAGGAGTTTGAGACCAGCCTGGCCAACATGGTGAAACCCCATCTCTACCAAAAACACAAAAATCAGCTGGGTGTGGTGGCGCATGCTTGTAATCCCAGTTAGGAGGCTGAGGCAGCAGAACAGCTTGAACCCGGAAGGCAGAGGTTGCAGTGAGCCGAGATTGCACCACTCCACACCAGCCAGGGTGACAGAGAGAGACCATGTCTCAAATCAAAAACAAAAACAAACAAACAAACAAACAAAAATCAGATGGTAGGAAAGACAAATGAATAAGAAACGTAGGCTGAGCACAGTGGCTCATGCCTGTAATCCCAGCACTTTGGGAGGCCGAGGTGGGTGAATCACCTGAGGTCAGGAGTTTGAGAGCAGCCTGGCCAACATGGAAAAACCCCATCTCTACTAAAAAATACAAAAATTAGGCCGGGCATGGTGGTGGGCACCTGTAATCCCAGCTGCTTGGGAGGCTGAGGTAGGAGAATCACTTGAACCCGGGAGGCAGAGGTTGCGGTGAGCCGAGATCACATCACTGCACTCCAGCCTGGGCGACAGAGAAAGACTCCATCTCAAAAAAAAAAAAAAAAAGAAAGGCAGTAACACCTGTCATGGGTGTTTCCTTGATGAGAAACTGAGTTTCCAGTGCCACTCTCTCCAGCGGCAACCTGCACATTTACCTCTGTTATGTGTCCACCAGCAGGCCTGAAAATTACACCTCACCAAGGATAATCAGGCCTAAGTCCCCTGGGATGACACACCAGCCCTGCTAACCACATGGTGAAAAGTCTACTAGAATCGTCTTTTGCTACCATGGTTCTAGATGTTTGTGAGGACATGAAGTGTCCAGTCAGCACACATCTTCATGATTCCAAGCTGGCCCAAGGGCTGATGGCCACTGATCAGGCCCCCTAGAGAGGGAACAGGGCTCTCATGCCCTCACCATCTTTCACTTCTCTCAATACTTTAAACAGCAGCAGCTACAGAATGTGTGGGACCCAATGCAAAATGAAAATGTGGGGCCTCCTCTTTAAAAATAATGAAGAATTTAAAGATGGCAACAGCACAGCATTAAACAAAATGGGAGGGGCTTCCTAAGTGGCGGACCCTGTGTGACTGCACAGGTTGCATGCACCTGAAGCTGGCCCCAATTTTCAGCTCTGGAAGATCACTTAGGAGCCTCCACTCCCAACCAAGAATATGTAAAAGATGAGCCTTTAACAATTATCATATACCTGCCCTGCACCGGGCTCTAAGGCTGCAAAGCAGCAAACTATGAAAACATTGAAGACTTTAGAGCCAGAAAACCTGGACTTGAATTCCCACTCTGCCACACACATGCTCTTTGACATTAGCTGTCAAGGTACTTAACAAGCCGCACCTTGCTGTTCTCATCTGTAAAATGGGGATAGAGAGGTCCACCTCATATAGCTGCTGTGGGGATGTAACAGAAGGAAATGCAAGCATAATATCCAGTACTCTGCTCACCAGACCGGCTCCTGTCCTCAACATGATTTTCCTATTTTACAGGAGAAAAAACTGCAGGTCAAAGATGTAAAGTGACTTGCCGAAGGTTGGGAGGCCATGCTACCAGCGTGGAGCCAGGAGGTAAACCCAAGCCATCTGGCTCCAGGGTCCAAGCACATAATTTCCATGCCCTTGCCCCTCTGCACTAACTGTCTCTGAGAATGTTCATGAAATCACCCTTACAAAACAAAACAAAACAAAAAAGAGTGAGTCAAGGGAGACTGCATTTCCCAGGCAAGATCAAGCAATAAATGCAAGTCAGCCCTGAGATGTTACACTGGGGCCTTCTCCTCCTCACCTGGCCCACAGCAGAAGACTCTCCTAAATATGCTAAGCGTTTCTCACTCTCATCATGCCTTCCTTCCTTCCTATTACCAATAAAAATAGCCACAAGGATCTCTGTCCTGCACTTGATAATCACTGAAGCCCTTCCCTGCTTCATTTGATCATCTCTTAGGCCCCTGAGGCAGATATAATTCTGAGATCCATGTTCCAGACAAGACACATAGGGACATCGTAGCTAGGGGCCTACAGCCCAGAAAAGCTGACTAGAGTCTCAAAAAGGCCTGGGGGACCAGGGAGCCACGAGGGACCATGCCCAGGCTGGAGCTGCACAAGCATCCTTCCAGACTGCGTGGAAGGTTCCATTCGTGGCAAAAATCCCACCATGAGGCATTGTCTTTCGGAAGAAATCACAGCACCCTAGTTGGCCCCATCAGCCTCTCACAAAGTACCAATCGGCAGGCTTTATTCCATTCACCTGGAGGCTGTTTCCTGTAATAGCTCAAAGTAACCAACCCTGTCCTGCCGCTTCCCACCTGTGTAACCTTGAGCGAGTTCTCTCTGCCTCAGTTTCTTTACATGTAAGTGGGGAAAACGACAGTAACTTCAGGTGGTTGTGAGGTTTAAAGAGTTCACACATGTAAATCACTCAAAATAGCACTGGGCAAATAGGAATCACTGAAGAAATACAGCTGCCATCATTTTTACTCCACAGACATTTCCTAAGCACCTTCTCAGGCCAGGCCCTGTGCTTTCTTGACTACGAAACTGGAAATAAAAACGGAAGTTCCTACTCAGCCCTCCCTGCTAGGGATCACCAAATGGTAGGAATGACAAACTCAGGGAAAGACAATTACAAAACAAACAATTGCAACAAGGCAGTGAGAGGGAGCACCTCGTTTGGGGTGGAGGAAGGGTTCTCCGGAAGGCTTCCTGGAGGAAGGAGGCTCCTGGGCTTGGCAAAGGTGGAGGTGAGAGCCAAGAGAGGCCAGTGCCAAGCAGAAAGGGATATGGACCAGAGGCCAGGATGGGCCCATCAGGGCAGCCTGTGTGGTCACCTTGCAGCCCCTCATTCAACCAGGAAGCTGCAGAGGGCAAGAGGGGTGCTGGCAAGACCCCAAAGGCAGATGCCTATCATATGTCCTGAACTCCATTTCCCCATCCAGCTCAGCCCTGCACCAGCCCTAGGACAACACAGAGGGTCTGACAGATACCAGGGTGGAGGCAGAGCAGAGGGAGTAAGCACAGCCTTGAGGCCCCTGCAACTAAGCAGGAAACTAGAGCTTCTCTGAGTCTCCTTTGCTGATTCTGCATTTTAACCAGAACTTCCAGATATCCATCTCGCACAAGGTCAGCTCCCCTCTTTTTCAGCTCGTAGAGAGCATCTGCAAAGGAACATACTCTTAAGTCCTATTGCGCAAAGTCCTCCATCTCTGCAGACACCGAGGGCCCAGCCTCCCAGGGAACTAGCACTGAGATTCGTCAGTTTCCTAAGTCAGGTTTTGTTTTGTTTGTGAAAAGCCCAACACGAGACCCTAAAAGGGTCTGTTACAGAAGTTTCGGGGCGAAAAAACCTTGAGACACAATGAGTCCGAGCTCTCCATTTTACAGGTGAGGACGTTAAGACCCAGAAAATAAAGTGTACCATCCAAGGTCAAGGGGCCGGTCCTGGACTGAGCCAGAATTGAAACCCAGGCTCCTTCAAGCCAGCCGGAGCTGTCCCGCCATACACGGCCTTGGCCTTGGGCAGCTGTCTCGCCCCAGTCTCAGTCTCCGCCCTCTGGAACTGTCCAGGTCGGCTGAGGAGGGGGGGATCTCCTTCACCCCAGAAATCAGTCCGGCCCTCCCCAACCGCGGGCTTCCAGGAGGCTTCTCAGAGCCGCTCCCACGGCCGGCACGCGGGGGCAGGGGCCCCAGGGCGTAAGGAGGCCACCCGCAGGTTGCCCGGGGCGCCGACCCCAGGCCGTCTGGCCCGAACGCAGGCCAAGGCGGAGGCGCCCAGGCGGCCTCCCAGCCCCGGAGCCCCGCGGCACCAATCCCGGATCGCAGGACACGGGCGCGCGCCCGGGCCCGCGCACACTCACCGCCCGCGCCTCCGCTGCCGCCGCCACCCCGGGACGCGGAAGGTCGGGGGCGCCGCGCCCCTCGTGCCGTAGCCTCTGGGCGCCGCAGCCTCTGGGCATCGCAGCCCCGCGCCCCGCCCGCCTCCCGCGTCGCGCGGCGCCGCGCCGCCTTCCCGGGCCCGCCCCCCGCCCGGCCGGCCCTGCTCGGTTGCCCAACCCGGAGGAGCCGCCCGCCGGGCTCGCTTTGGGGCCACGAGGGAATGCGGCTCCCGGGCCCGCGGCGGAGCGGAGCTGGAGGCCGCGTTTCATCAGCCTAGCGCCCCGCGGGACGCCGGAAGGAGTCTCAGCACCCAGCCGACCACGTGCACGGCATCTTAGGGCACGGGTTCCCGCCGTCTCCCCACTGTAAAGGAGCGGCTTACTCCGGAGGTCCAGCCCCCGTCACACACACAGTCACGGGACCCGTGGATGAGGCAGTATTTGAGACCAGAAGTTTACTGGGGACTTGGGTTTGGTTTTTGTTTGGTTGATTTTGTCATTGTTTTTAGAGTCGGAGGTCTCGCTGTGTTGCCCAGGCTGCTATCAAACTCCTGACCTTAAACAATCCTCTAGCCTGGGCCCCCAAAGTGTTGGGATTACAGGTGTGAGGCACCGCACCTGGCCGGGAACTTGTTTCTAATGGAAAATTGTGTGTGTGCTGTATTATTAAGAGCTTTGGTTTGGAGTCAGACTATCTGGGCTATGACCCGGGTCTCTGCACTTCTTATATCATCTTTGGTAAATTATTTAACTTCTCTGTGCCTTCGTTTTCTGTAAAAAGCAGATAATTATAGCTACTTCATGAGGTTGTGTGAAGATTTAATGAGATAGTGTGTGTGAAATGTTCACAACTACCAGACACGTAACTGCTCGCTCGTGTTCCCAGTTGCTATACTCACAAGGGCTCACTCCCACTGCCATCTTTCATAATTTCAAAGGGTCTACAGTTAAAAGTAAGTGCCCTTTCCCCTGAGGAAAGCACTGACCTTGTGCTTTCCTTGTATTTTTTCTCAGAGCACGTATGTACCTGTGCATGTGTGCGTTTACACAAAAGGCCTTTTCTATTCTGTTGGGCACTCTGCTTTTTCATACGACAAAGTACCTTGGCGCTCATCTGCCAGAACATGCCACACTGCCTCATTTCTTTTTAAGGGGCACATAAACGTCCCTATATTATATTAGGTTGGTGCAAAAGTTACTGCGTTTTTCTGCCATTAAAAACATTGCAGGCTGGGCCCGGTGGCTCATGCCTATAATCCCAGCACTTTGGGAGGCCGAGGCGGGAGGATCACCTGAGGTCGGGAGTTTGAGACCAGCCTAATCAACATGGAGAAACCCCGTCTCTACTGAAAATACAAAATTAACTGGGCGTGGTGACGCATGCCTGTAATCCCAGCTATTCAGGAGTCTGAGGCAGGAGAATCGCCTAAACCCGGGAGGCGGAGGTTGCAGTGAGCCGATATCGTGCCATTGCACTCCAGCCTGGGCAACAAGAGCAAAACTCCATCTCAAAAAAAAAAAAAAAAAAGCAAAAACCGCAATTATTTTTGCACCAACCTGATAGAAAGGGTCTTTGTTTTCTTTGCCCTTCTTTCTTGGTGGACATGGAGGTGATTTCCAGCCTTGCTGACAGGCCTTGCCCTGATGCACATAGCAGCATTGTTGCGTACATGCAAACACACCGCAGTCTGCCTGCCTTTCTCTTTCTTTCTTTCTTTCTTTCTTTCTTTCTTTCTTTCTTTCTCTCTCTCTCTCTCTCTCTTTCGTTCTTTCTTTCCTTTCTTTCTCTCTCTCAGTCTCTCTCTTTCCTTCCTTCCTTGTTTCTTTTCTTTTTCTCTTTTTCTTTCTTTTTCTGAGACAGGGTCATTCTCTGTTGCCCAGGCTGGAGTGCAGTGGCACAATCACAGCTCGCTGCAGCCTCAGCCTCTCGTCTCAGGCTCAAGGGATCCTCCCACCTCAGCCTCTCTGGTAGGTGGGTCTACAAGTGCATGCCACCACGCCTGGCTAATTTGTTTTGTTTTGTTTTGTTTTGTTTTTGTAGGTTCAGGGTCTTACTATGTCTCCCCGGCTAGTCTCAAACTCCTACACTCAAGTGAGCCTCCCACCTCAGCCTCCCAAGGTGCTGGGATTACACGTGCAAGCCACCCTGCCTGGCCCATTTCTATAAGTAGATGTGCTGAGTCAGAATGTGCATGCGTTTTTGTTTGTTGTTGTTGTTGTTGTTGTTGTTGAGATGGGGTCTCACTCTGTCACCCAGGCTGGAGTGCAGTGGTGCAATCTTGGCTCTCTGCAGCCTCCACCTCCCGGGTTCAAGCGATTTTCCCACCTCAGCCTCCCGAGTAGCTGGGATTACAGGGGTGAGCCACCATGCCTGGCTAATTTTTGCATTTTTAGTAGAAACACGGTTTCACCATGTTGTCCAGGCTGGTCTCGAACTCCTGACCTCAGGTGATCTGCCCGCCTTGGCCTCCCAAAGTGCTGGGATTACAGGGGTAAGCCATCACACCTGGCCCGTGCATGCATTTTTTTATTTCAACAGATATTGCCAGATTGTTGGGAAACTCTCAGACCCCAGAACTTAGCTGGCTACATGCTCGGCCAGCCCTCAGAGACAGCATGCTTGGAGACAGGAGCAGGAATTGACAACCTGAGTGGTAGATACCACCCAGGCACCCTCATTCACCAGGTAAGTAAGGATCCAGGTAGTGGGCTACTAAAAATGAAGTTCATTCATTTATTTATCAACAAATGGACATTCAGTACCTGCTAAGGGACAGGCATTGTACTGGGCAAGGGTGAACAATATACACCAAGTCCCTATTTAGTGTGCCTGATTTCCAAACAAAACAAAAACAGAAAACAATTTAGAGGCGTGGGAGCAAGAGCGCGTCAAGAGATATTGAAGCTTAACTCACTGATGATAGGATACTAAAAGGGATCCTGCAACAGGAGTGTGGCCTGATCGCAATCTATCTAAACCCTACATCTCCAACAAGGTCTCCCTCCTCCATGAAGCCAGATGTGGTCCCCCTGCCCTTTCTGCCAGGCTGCCTTTACTCTTCATGCTCATTGCTGGTCACTCCAGCATGAACTTAGATGCTGACACATCAATCTCCTATACTAGGGAGGTGCAAAAGACAGGGGCCTTTGGAGCTGGCCCACCAGGCTCCTCCACTTACTGGCATGTGGCATGGGCAGGCAGCTCAGCTCACTCTCTGAGTTTCAATACCCTCATTTATGAAAGGCAGATAACAATATCTGCTAATCCGGGAGATTGCAAGGATTAATTGAAGTGATAAAGTGCTTAGAAGAAAGTGCTCAGTAAAAGTACCATGCATTCATGGACAACAAAGTATCATGTGTTTGTATCTCTGAAATTTCACCAGTGTCCAGTCCTGGCATAGCAAGGGGGAGTGGGTGCTCCATGGAGAATGGAGAAAGGGCAATAAAATCCAGTGAAAGTAGAGTGAAATCCAGTCAGGTCTGCTGGAAAGCATGCTTCAGCAGTGACAATGTCCTTGTGGTGGGCCCAAGCCTCTCCCCACCCACAGCCTACCCTGGACTAATCTTTACTCTCTCCCAGCACGTAAAAACCCTATGCTCCAAAAATACAGAGCATCTCTCAGTTCCTCCTATAACCCTTTCCCCTTGTTCTCTCACTTCTAGTTTTCAGTGGTTGCCATTCTCTCCCATCTGGAAAGTTGTCTCCAAACCCCAGCCCCATCGTGCCACCTGACCAACCAACTCATTCTCGAGTTTCAGCTGAAAGGGCCTTTCTTCTGGGAGCCCTGCCCTGTCCTGGGCCTGGGCCAGTTCCCCCATTCTCATAGTTCATTCTCATAGTTACTCTTGTTTGTTTGTTTCTGGCTTTGTTTGTTTGTTTTTATTTTTTGAGACAGGATCTCACCCTGTCATCCAGGCTGGAGTACAGCAGCACAATCTCAGCTCACTGCAGCCCTGACCTCCCAGGCTCAAGCAATCCTCCCACCTCAGCCTCCCAAGCATCTGGGACTACAGGCATGCACCACCATTCCTCCTGGCTAATTTTTTATTTTTTAGTTAGAGACAGGGTTTTGCCATGTTGCCCAGGCTGATCTTGAACTCTTGAGCTCAAGTAATACACCTGCCTCGGCCTCCCAAAGTGCTAGGATTACAGGCATAAGCCACTGCGTCCAGCCCTACTCTTGCTTAACCTACACTCATCCCATACCCATCACATGGTATTATCGTTGTTCAGTGTCCCCTTTCCCAAAAAGAAAGTAAGCCTTTTGGGCATAGGGCTGTTTCTACCCATGTTCGTCGCTATCCCCCTGCCCCTAACCCTGCCCTCAGTAATTGTTAAATGCATATGAAATAGTGAATGAGTAAATATGTATGAAATCATCAGGGCCTCAACTATAGATAAATCCAAATAACCACAAACCCCAGCCAAAGCCACCCTTACTCAGCAGTTGCTCCATCTGTCCTGTTGTGTCTGCAAGGGTTACAGACCCAGGGCTGAGGGCTAGCTGCCAACACTATTTGATAACTTGAATGAAGTAAGAGAATGAACTTCTTTCCAGCCTGGCAGAACCTTAGTGTTGCAGCAGATGGTACTGGGGGAGTCTCAGAACTGCTGGATGAGTAAGTGAAAAGGCAAAGATCAAAAATTACATCTTGGTGTTTTTCCGTTTGGGTTTTTTTGGTTTTTTTTTTTTGGAGCTCGTGTGCCAGTTATGGATTCACTGACTTCCTAAACTTTTCTTGGAGACATACTACTTGGAACATCGCCATGGCCTGAACAAATTGAATCAAAGCATGCAGTAGTAATTCAGGCTGGGAACTCAGACAGACCTGGGTTCAAATCCAGACTTCACCACAAATTAGCTCTGTGACCTTGTAGCCTCAGTTTCCTAATCTGCAAAATAGAAATAATAATACATACCTCATAGAGATGGTAGGAAAATTAGATTATGTATATAGAGTGCCTTGAATGGCACCTGGTATAAAGTTGATGTTAATAAATGTGAGTTATTTTAGAAATTATTTCTGAAAGTGTGTCCCACAGAATGTTCCATTGCTAGTGGCTCCATTACATTGATTTCAGCTCCCGGAAGTCACATCGTCAAATGACAGACTCCACTATGGGAGAGGTAGATTAACTATACGTGAGAGCTTGGGACTAGATACATAGCTGTGCTTGGCAGGAGGTGTGCTGGAAGTCAGACAGATCACATGCTGTTTGTCAGGAAACCGGGCCTAAGTCAGTAGAAAAAAATCCTCTGAATTCCTATTAGGAAGGCCAGCAATTCCCCCAGGGCGGATAGGAGTCAGGGATCTGTTTCTACACTATGAACAGAAAGATAAGCAGCAGGGTCGGAAGAGTCAGAAGAGGGAGAACTCCGTCTCCGGCTGGGGAGAAAAGGGAAGGGCAGTTGAAGGCAATTGGGCTTTTTTAACTAGGTAACTAGACTATCGGTCTTTTCATCTTTAAAAACTACCTAAGGTAATGGTAGACAACCCAGTCATGCTCTCTGAACAATCAGCCTTGTTTCTTTCCTAAAGTTATCAACAGCAGCATCTAGAATGCTGCCGTCCTCCTTTGTAAGTTATTTTCTTTCTTTGTAAGTTATTTTCTTTGTAAGTTATTTCTTTTCTTTTTTTTTTTTTTTTTATTCAGGGTCTCAACTTTGTTACCCAGGCTGGAGTGCAGTGGCACAATCTCGGCTCACTGCAACCTCAGCATCCCGGGTTCAAGCAATCCTCCTGCTTCAGCCCCCGCAAGTAACTGAGACTATAGGCGGCACCACCACCACATCCAACTAATTTTTTTCTCTTGTATTTTTTGTAGAGACAGGGTTTCCCCATGTTGCCCAGTCTGGTATCGAACACCTGAGCTCAAACGACCCACCCATTTTGGCCTCCCAAAGTGCTGGGATTATGGGTGTGAGCCACTGCACCCAGCTGTAAGTTATTTTGAAGTAGGAAGAAAAGGAGGCTGCCTGCTCCTTAATTCTTCAAGCCTACCCATCCCTATCAATCATCCCTTCAAACACAGTAAACTATGACTTTAAATTCACACTTGGCCCAGGAGCCGGTGGCATCTGAAATTTTTTTAAAAGCCAGAGAAGATAGATGTTGACCTGATGATCTTTCAGCTTCTAGATCTCACTGAACCACTGGCCAAATCTTTCAATAAAGAATGTGCTTAACCTGCCTCTTAAGACCTATGTATTTGCACAAGAAGGGGGAAAAAATGCAAAACTAGAGCTGCCTGCCTGTGCTGAAGCTTTTTCAGTAATTTCAGAGCCACTGAAGTGCTGTGAGATCAGTTGACAAGAGAAAAACACTCTGAGATCTGCCAGAATGACCCTAAAGGGGAGAAAAATAAACAGGTGGAAAAACAAGAAACACGCAAGACTGATCAAAGCGTGTCTTTACTGTTGAACAGCTTTTGTTGACTTCTGGTACCATCAGTTTCCTTGAGTAGAATAAAGACCAAGAAATGCAGAAAGTTAGTTATGGGCCTTACCCAATCAGGCCCAAAGGCTTTACTGGGGTTACAGGAAGCCAAGTACCCAGTCCACCAATATCCTGGGAGAAAAGCCTGAAGGCAGAACATGGTAGGTTTTCCCTTGCAGCCTTCAGGCTGATCTGATGGGACTTCAATTCTGTCACTTCCTTGCTCTGTGACCTTGAACATTCTGTAAGCCTCTGGGCCTCAGCTTTCTCATCCATGGAAGTGGGATTACAGTGTCTAACCTGCAGGGCTGCTGTGTGTTTATATATGTGCAGAGAACATAATGGGTTTCCCTTGATAGAAGCAGAGATTGGACGTGTGACCTCAGACAAGTTACTTTTTTTTTTTTTTAACAAGTTTTTTTTACAAGTTTCCCTCTCCCTCCCCCATTCAGAAAGTGGGAGGGGTAACTATTCAGGGAATTTGTGAGATGTTACCACAAGGTTACACAATGGCTTACTGTAAACTATTTTATGTCTTTTTTTTTTTTTTTTTTTTTTTTTTTTGAGATGGAGTCTCCGTCTGTCACCCAGGCTGGAGTGCAGTGGTGCAATCTCGATCTCAGCTCACTGCAACATCCACCTCCTAGGCTCAAGCAATTCTCGTGCCTCAGCCTCCTGAGTAGCTGGGACTACAGGTGTGCACCACCACACCCCAGTAAATTTTTTGTATTTTTAGTAGAGACAGGGTTTCGCTATGTTGGCCAGGCTCGTCTTGAACTCCTGGCCTCAAATGAGCCACTGGCCTTGGCCTCCCAAAGTGCTGGGATTACAGGTGTGAGCCATATTTTATGCCTTTTATCAGGGCATCCTCCTCTCTAGGTTTACAGGACATAAAATTGCCCAGAGGGCAACTGAGGAGCATCACTCTACAATTTGGGAGAGGTAAAGGGAAAAGAATCAGATGGGTAAGATACATAAAAGGTGTACAGCTATGAAGTTGTTCAATACTGAGTACTCACCATGGTTAAACACACAGATGCAAAAGCCAGACTGCAAGTTTGAATCTTGGCTCCAACGTTGCACATCCTTGGGCTGGTTCCCTAACCTCTCTCAGTCTCATATCCCATAAAAAAAGAATTAAATTAGTCAATATAAATGTAAAAGTTCTTACAACTAGCTGGCACATAGAAAGCTGTTAGCAGGCCAGGCATGGTGGCTCACACCCATAATCCCAGCACTTTGGGAGGCCAAGGCGGGCAGATCGCTTGAGGTCAGGAGTTCGAGACCAGCCTGGCCAACATGGCGAAAACCCATCTCTACTAAAAATACAAAAATTAGCCAGGTGTGATGGTGGGCACCTGTAGTCCCAGCTACTCAGAAGGCTAAGGTGGGAGAATCACTTAAACCTGGGAGGCAGAGGCTGCAGTGAGCCGAAATCGTGCCATTACACCCCAGCCTTGGCAACAGAGTAAGACTCTCTCAAAAAACAAAACAAAACAAAAAAAAACACCTGTTAGCAATTGTAGCAGAAACATGGTTTTACCCATGGAATATTCATGGGCTCCCCCTTCCCCCCTTATTTCTTAGCCTCCCTTGTGTTAGGTTGTGACACGTGACCTACACCAATGAGCTGAGAACAAGTGTCATTTGAGGACTGAAGCAGGTGAGAGCTGATGCATGCTTGCCAACTTTTTCTTCCCATTACTGAAATAATGGAATGTGATGAGATGGTAGAGACACAAACCGGAAGTAATCCAAATCACTGAGTGGTCACATGGAGAACAGTTGCCCTGACGTCACCCAACTTGTATCAGACTTTGCAAGAAATAAACCTTTGTTACATTAAGCCACAGAGATTTCAGAGCCTGTCCTGTCCTGACCAATGCAGCTATTATTAAACTTGTAATCAAGAATGATTAGTCTGAGAAAAGGACAGCAAATTTTAGAAAATTAGGAAACATTTACTGAGTACGTAGAATGTTCCAGACACCTTGTATAGTGCCTTATCTTCTCTAATGTGGGGGTGGTTTTTGGCACCCAGGGGATATTTGACAATATCTGGAGACATATTTTTGTTGTCACAACTGAAGGGGTTCTGCTGGCATCTAGTGGGTAGAGGCCAGGGACACTGCTACAAAGCCCTATAATGTATTAAGTGTACAAAAAGAAACCCTCCCGGCCAGGCATGGCGGTTCATGCCTGTAATCCCTGCACTCCGGAGTCTGAGGTAGGCAGATGGCTTGAGCCCAGGAGGTCGAAGCTGCAGTGAGCCCTGATCGTCGTGCCACTGCACTCCAGCCTGGGTGAAAGAGCATCTCAAAAAGATAAAACCTCTCTGCTGTTGGTTTCTGTGACTAGCAACATTGAGTTGCTTGGGTCAGTATTAATAGTCAAGCAGTTATATAAATAAGCACAACTCTATTAATCCAGAATAAAAATATTGGTGGCATCCCATTTAAAAATTGAGTCTAAGCCCTTGAACATGAGTGTTGCTTCATGTTTCTCCAGTTTGGTAGATCTGTATTTGCAGTTGGCAGAGATTAGGAGTTGCTACACTTAGCAATAAGGAGAGTAAAGCCTTAACAAAACTGGATACAGTTTGGGACATGTTAAGATGGAGATGTTTACCAGACATCCAAGTCAAAATATCAAATAAGCAGTTTAATGACTACAGCTCAGGAGAAATGGGTTTGAGATACGAATTTGGGTCTTCAGTATAGGTAATAAAGCCAGGAAATGAATGTGGTCTCACCAATAGAACATTAGAGAAGTCCAAGAACAAAACCTTGGTGATATGGTTTGGCTGTGTCCCCACCCAAGTCTCAACTTTCCCACGTGTTGTGGGAGGGAACAAGGGGGAGGTAATTGAATCATGGGGGCCAGTCTTTCCTGTGCTGTTCTCATGATAGTGAATAAGTCTCATGAGATCTGATAGGGTTTTCAGGCTGCTTTTGCTTCTTCCTCATTTTCTCTTCACCTCCCACCATGATTCTGAGGCCTCCTCAGCCATGTGGAACTATCAGTCCAATTAAACCTGTTTTTCTTCCCAGTCTCAGGTATGCCTTCATCAGCAGCATGAAAACAGACTAATACAATATATTGGTACCAGGAGTGGGGTGCTGCTAAAAAGATACCCAAAAATGTGGAAGCAACTTTGGAACTGGGTAACAGGTAGAGGCTGGAACGGTTTGGAGGGCTCAGAAGAAGACAGGAACATGTGGGGAAGTTTGGAATTTCCTAGAGACTTGTTGAATGACTTTGCCCAAAATGCTGATAACAATATGAACAATAAGGTCCAGGCTGAGGTGGTCTCAGATGGAGATGAGGAACTTGACTGGAGCAAAGGTGACTCTTGCTATGTTTTAGCAAAGAGACTGGCAGCATTTTACCCCTGCCCTAGCAACTTATGGAATTTTGAACTTGAGAGAAATGATATAGGGTATCTAGTAGAAATTTCTATAAGCAGCAAAACATTCAAGAGGTGACTTGTGTGCTGTTAAAGGCATTCAGTTTTATAAGGAAAGCAGAGCATAAAAGTTTGGAAAATTTGCAGCCTATTTGATAGAAAATTAAAACCCATTTTCTGGGGAGAAATTCAAGCTAGCTGCAGAAATAATTTGCGTAAGTAGCAAGGAGCCTAATGTTAATCCCCAAGACCATTGGGAAAATGTCTCCACGCCATGTCAGAGACCTTCACAGCAGCCCCTCACATCACAGGCCTGGAGGCTCAGGAAGAAAAAGTAGTTTCATGAGCTGGGCCCAGGGTCCCTGTGCTGTGTACAGCCTAGGGACATGGCACCATGTCCCAGCCCCTCCAGCCATGGCTGGCTGAAAGGGGCCAATGTACAGCTCGGTCTGTGGCTTCAGAGGGTGGAAGCCCCAACCCTTGGCAGCTTCCACATGATGTTGAACCTGCAGGTGCATAGAAGTCAAGAATTGAGGTTTGGGAACCTCTGCCTAGATTTCAGAAGATGTATGGAAATGCCTAGATGCTCAGGCAAAAGTTTGCTGCAGGGGTGGGGCCCTCGGAGAACCTCTGCTAGGGCAGTGTGGAAGGGAAATGTGGGGTCAGAGCCACACACAGAGTCCCTACTGGGGCACTGCCTAGTGGAGCTTTGAGAAGAGGGCCACCGTTCTCCAGACCCCAGAATGGGATCCACTGATAGCTTGCATCGTGCACCTGGAAAAGCCACAGACCCTCAACACCAGCCCATGAAAGCAGCTGGGAAGGAGGCTGTACCCTGCAAAGCCACAGGGGCAGAGCTGCCCAGGATCATTGCAGGCTGTACCCTGCAAAAGCCGCAGGGGTGGAACCCACCTCTTACATCAGTGTGACCTGGACGTGAGACCTGAAGTCAAAGATCATTTTGGAGCTTTACAATTTGACTGCCCTGCTGGATTTCAGACATGCATGGGCCCTGTAACCCCTTTGTTTTGGCCAATTTCTCCCATTTGGAATGGCTGTGTTTACCCAATATTTGTACCCCCATTGTATCTAGGAAGTAACTAGCTTGCTTTTGATTTTATAGGTTCATAGGTGAAGGGACATACCTTGCCTCAGATGAGACTTTGTACTGTGAACTTTTGGGTTAATGCTGAAGTAAGTCTTTGGTGGACTGTTGGGAAGGTATGATTGGTTTTGAAATGTGAGGACATAAGATTTGGAGAGGTCAGGGGCAGAATGATATGGTTTGGCTGCATCCCCACCCAAATCTCAACTTGAATTGTATCTCCCAGATTTCCCACATGTTGCGGGAGGGACCCGGGGAAGGTAATTGAATCATGGGGCTGGTCTTTCCATGCTATTCTCGTGATATTAAGTCTCACAAGATCTGATGGGTTTATCAGGAGTTTCCTCTTTTTCTCTTGCCCTCACCATGTAAGAAGTGTCTTGCCTCCCACGATGATTTTGAGGCCTCCCTAGCCATGTGGAACTTTTAAGTCCAATTAAACCTTTTTCTTCCCCATCTCGGGTATGTCTTCATCAGCAGCGTGAAGAGACTGATAAAAGCAGAAGGAGGCCAAGTGTGGTGGCTCGCACCTGTAATCCCAGCACTTTGGGAGGCCGAGGGCAGATCATAAGGTCAAGAGATTGAGACCATCCTGGCCAACATGGTGAAACCCCATCTCTACTAAAAATACAAAAAATAGCTGGCCGTGGTGGCGCATACCTGTAGTCCTAGCTAATAGGAAAGCTGAGGCAGGAGAATCACTTGAACCCGGGAGGTTGCAGTGAGTCGAGATCATGCCACTGCACCGCAGCATCTCCAAAAAAAAAAAAAAAAAAAGCTGAAGGAAGAACGAGGGAGAGAATGAATGAGAAGCAATGAAGCATAATACTGCACGATGGAAGCTAAGTGGGCTGGGTGCAGTGGCTCACAGCTGTAATCCCAGCACTTTGGGAAGCCAAGTCAGGAGGATCGCTTGAGCCCAGAAGTTTGAGACCAGCCCAGGCTACATGGAGAAACCCTGCCTCTACTAAAAACAGAAAAATTGGCCAGGCGCGGTGCCTCACGCCTGTAACCCCAGCACTTTGGGAGGCCGAGGTGGGCGGATCACAAGGTCAGATCAAGACCATCCTGGCTAACACGGTGAAACCCTGTCATGGCCGGGTGCGGTGGTTCAAGCCTGTAATCCCAGCACTTTGGGAGGCCGAGACGGATGGATCATGAGGTCAGGAGATCGAGACCATCCTGGCTAACACGGTGAAACCCCGTCTCTACTAAAAAATACAAAAAACTAGCTGGGCGAGGTGGCGGGCGCCTGTAGTCCCAGCTACTCGGGAGGCTGAGGCAGGAGAATGGCGTAAACCCGGGAGGCGGAGCTTGCAGTGAGCCGAGATCTGGCCACTGCACTCCAGCCTAGGTGACAGAGCGAGACTCCGTCTCAAAAAAAAAAAAAGAAACCCTGTCTCTACAAAAAAAAAAAAAAAATACAAAAACTTAGCCGGTCGTGGTGGTGGGTGCCTGCAGTCCCAGCTACTCAGGGGGCTGAGGCAGGAGAATGGCGTGAACCTCGGAGGCGGAGCTTGCAGTGAGCCAAGATCACGCCACTGCACACCAGCCTGGGTGACACAGCAAAACTCCGTCTTAAAAAAAAAAAAAAAAAAAAAAAAACCAGAAAAATTAGCTGGGTGTGATAGTGTGTGCCTGTAGTCCTAGGTACTCGGGAGGCTGAGGTGGGTCGACTGAGCAGGGGACACGGAAGTTGCAGTGAACTGAGACCACACCAGACCACTGCACTCCAGCCTGGGTCACAGAGCGAGACCGTCTCAAAAAAACAAAAGTGGTTAAATGAAGGAATGGTCAACCCTGTCAAAGTACGGAAGGTCAAGGAGGAAGAGGATGAGCTTTCTCAACCTGGACAGCATTGCTGATCTTGACACACAGCTTCAGTGGGATAGTAAGACTTGGGGGTTTTAACAGTAAAAAAAAAAAAAAAAAAACAAAAAAAAAACCTCATCCAGTCACTCTTTTGAGGAATTCTATAAAAAGGAACAGAGAAATAACAGTAACTAGAGACAGCAGTGGTCTGAAAAAAAAATCCTGAGTCATATTAAATATGAGGGTTTTTAAGGTCATCTAGTTGTCTTGTCTTGTATCAGAACAAGGAAATCCCATGTTCTTTCAACTGTTTTCACCTATAAGCAATTACTTTTGCAACCAAAGACTTTCGGCTAAGAGGGCCACAGGACATTTAACTTGTAAGGGCTAGGCTGGGTGTGGTGGCTCACACCTGTATTCCCAGCACTTTAGGAGGCCGAAATGGGTGGATCACGAGGTCAGGAGATTGAGACCATCCTGGCTAACACGGTGAAACCCTGTCTACTAAAAATACAAAAAATTACCCGGGTGTGGTGGTAGCCACCTGTAGTCCCAGCTACTTGGGAGGCTGAGGCAGGAGAATGGCATGAACCCAGAAGGCGGAGCTTGCAGTGAGCCGAGACCGCTCCACTGCACTCCAGCCTGGGCAACAGAGCGAGACTCCGTCTCAAAAAAGAAAAAAAAAAAAAAAAAACCAAAAACACAAAACTTGTAAGGGCTAGTGTGAAGGTACTGCAGGTATAATGCACATCATCTAGCCCACCAGAAAGGAAATATGCTTAATAACTTGCCCCAGGCCAAGGCTCTCTAGAGAAAAGAAACTACAGACTAGTTGCTTGCTGTTTTCCAAAACATTTGTTGGGTGAAATCATATGATGCATGTATCACGAACATTTTCTAATTATGTATATAAATGGGTATGTGATATGTGTGCTGTTTGTGCGCTGATGTCCTAAGTGAAATTCTGCAGACCATCTGGGTCAAAGTGCATTATGCATTATCAAAAATGATGAACCATTGGTCATCATGGAGACAAGGAAAAAAATGAACGGGAGAAAAATGCATGACAGAGTCTTTACTTTTAAATGATTACTGATACACCAAGTAATAACATGTAACAAGTTCTTGAATTCTATCATCTAGTAATTTTGATTAAGAGAAACTAAAAGCAGCCCAAATAATTCTACTAGTATTCACTGTTCTAACCATTAGCAAGAATGGACTACATTAAGGCTGGCTGCTGCTTCACACAGGTTACAAAGAACTATTTACTACTTTTTCATAGATAAAGCCCCTGACCTTCAAGAAAGTGTTAGGGAAAAAAAATATTTAATCCCTTCCTTTCTTCAAAGAATGGTTATGTGGTGTTTTTTTTTAAAACTAGATCTAAGAAAGAAAAAGTCAACAGTGATATACATGTTGCTTGAGCCAAAAGGCATATATACCTTGCCAAAAAGACAACATATACCCATTAAATTCCTAAGAAATATGAGGTAAAAAGATGAAATCTTTAGATAATTTCTAAGTCTGTACAAAAAAGCTAGATTTGCTACTGCCCAAAAAGTGGAAGGACCTACTATATAATATATGGAAATAATTTAATGCCATTTCAAAAGAATGTAACTACAGCTGTGCTAAAGCTTCATATTCATGAGGGCATCTAAAATGCCACTCCACAGAACAGGTGCTTCTCTCTTCTTCTATCCATTTATGCGGTAGTTTTCATGGATTTCTGGCCGAATGTCACAGACAAAAGCCAAGAGGTTATCCAAGACTTCATCCCTGTTCTGCCGGAAGTAGGTCTGGAGGATGGTCATCTTCTCCTGGGTCTCCTTCTCCACTTCAGTGCTGCAACTGCCATGGGATCCCAGTGCCTGGAGATGGGGAGCGATGTCACAGAGGGATTATCAGAACAATGCTCTGGTTGGTCAGGTACATCTCATAAGCTACTTGCTGACTTTTGGAGAAACCCAGGCTCACCAATCAGTATACTCAGAATGTGACCTTGTGGCTGAAGCACATGTGACGTATTCCCTGAGTCAACGGGAGCCACATCTACCAAAAGTAAACTGCATAGCATTTCCACTGCTAGGAAATTATTCCAAAGACATGTATTCACATCTCTCCTCTAAGAGTCTGCTATTTAGCCTTAACCAAAGACAGGAATCAACCTAAAAACTCAGCTTGCTTCTATATAAGAGAACTATTCAGGAATTGCAATGAACTGTAAAATATAAGCAAGATATACAACAGTATCAATGTGGTATGTTTTTGCATCTGTGGTTTTAAATGTGGGGAGATACATGGTTTTTAAAAATTCCTAAATAATAATAAACACAAGCCAGACATGGTAGTGCATGCCTGTAGTCTCAGCTATTCGAGACACTGAAGCAGGAGGATGGTGAGTTGGAGCCCTACCTGAGCAAAATTCCAAGAAGACCCCATCTCCAAACAAAACAAGTAAGAATAATAAACAAAAGATACAATTTAGGAGTAATATACAAGGAGTTTCACCATTATTGGTTAGTGTTTTAGTTCTTAAGTTCAACAGTGGATTCACCAGTGTGTCACATCTGTTCTTGCAAATATAAATATTCTATAAGAATTTAAAAAAGAAACCTGTTAACAGTGACTGGCTCTGAGGAGTACTGCAGATCTGAAAGAGAGGAAAACTAATTTCTCATTGCTGCCCCCACCACCACCCCCACTTTTATTTATTTATTTTTTTTTTGAGATGGAGTCTCGGTCTGTTGCCCAGGCTGGAGAGCAGTGGCGCGATCTTGGCTCACTGCAAGCTCCACCTCCCGGGTTCACGCCATTCTCCTGCTTCAGCCTCCTGAGTAGCTGGGACTACAGGCGCCTGCCACCACACCCAGCTAATTTTTTTTGTATTTTTAGTAGAGACAGGGTTTCACTATGTTAGCCAGGATGGTCTCGATCTCCTGACCTCGTGATCCACCCACCTTGGCCTGCCCCTTTTTATTACCTGAATTTTTATCATAAACATCTTATCTCTTCAGTTTCTCTTAGCAATTTCACACACACTGACATGAATTTTCTTTTACCTTCTATGGTCTTCACAGTACAGCCAGCTTTTTGTTAACTGCTGTGCCTTCTTTACTAGAACTTAACCTATAAGGTTTTGGAAGACGTAACTTTTGTGTCAGACCCTTTTTATTCACCTAATCTGCTCTTGCCTCACTATACATATATATATGCTAATAACAACATCCCTTCATATTTGTATAACATTAATTTGCAAAAGATTCTCTCACATTACCTATTTCTCACAACGACCTATAAGGAGGCTATCACTCCATTTTTTTCCCCCAAAAAGATGGGATTTCATTATGTTGCCCAGGATGGCCTCAGACTCCAAGCTCAAGAGATCCTCCTGCAGAGCTGGGACCACAGGTGTACACCACTGTGCCTAACTTTATCACTCCATTTTCTCCTTTTAAGAGATGGAGTCTCACTCTGTTGCCTAGGCTGGAGTGCAGTGGCATGATCTTGGCTCACTGCAATCTCTACCTTCTGGGCTCAAGCCATCCTCCAACCTGAGCCTCCCGAGTAGCTGGAACTACAGGTATGCACCACCATGCCCAGCTAATTTTTGTATTTTTTGTAGAGGCAGGGTTTCACCATGTTGCCCACGCAGGTCTTGAACTCCTGGGCTCAAACGATCCACCCACCCTAGCCTCCCAAAGTGCTAGGATTACAGGCAGGAGCCACTATGCCCTTAGGGCTCTTCATACTATACTATAACTGTTCATATTACAGGAATCTCCCGGGGCATTTCATAACAGCTCGGTTGCTAACTCATACTTTTATGTTCAGAACCCCGTTACCTGTTTCTTGAATATAAGCCATATGCCAGGCTCTGCTAAGTTGTCTCAAAAACTAAAGAGGTTACAAATGGAACACTGCTAGAAAGATTCAGAGCTTGATTGAGCATGGTAGCTCACACCTCTAATCCCAGCACTTTGGGAGGCTGAGGCAGGTGGATCGCCTGAAGTCAGGAGTTCGAGACCAGCCTGCCAACATGGCGAAACCCTCTCTCTACTAAAAAGACCAAAAAAAAAAAGAAAAAAAAATTGCTGGGTGTGGTGGTGGGCGCCTGTAATCCTACTCGGGAGGCTGAGGCAGGAGAATCACTTGAATTTGGGAGGTGGGGGTTGCAGTGAGCCAAGATCACACCATTGCACTCCAGCCTGGGCAACAAGAGTGAAACGCTTGTCTCAAAAAAAAAAAGAAAGAAAGAAAGAAAGGAATCAGAGCTTGTGCTTTACAGTGCAATACCAGTACCATCTCTATAATCAACTACAACACACAATGTAAGAATATGAGGGCACCTGTCATTGGGACCTCCTAAGCCTGTGCCACAATAAAGAAAAAAGAATGTAAAAATATGAAGACGGGCCGGGTGTAGTGGCTCACGCCTGTAATTCCAGCACTTTGGGAGGCCGAGGCACACGAATCACAAGGTCAGGAGTTCAAGACCAACCTGGCCAACATAATGAAACCCCATCTCTTCTAAAAATAGAAAAATTAGCGGGGCATGTTAGTGCACGCCTGTAGTCTCAGCTACTTGGGAGGCTGAGGCAGGAAAATCATTTGAACTTGGGAGGTGGAGGTTGTAGTGAACCGAGATGACGCCACTGCATTCCAGCCTGGGTGACAGAGTAAGACTCCATCTTGGAAAAAAAAAAGTGCTGGGCGTGGTGGCTCACGCCTGTCATCCCAGCACTTTGGGAGGCCGGGGCAGGCGGATCACCTGAGGTCGGGCATTCAAGACAAGCCTGACCAACAAGGAGAAACCTCGTCTCTACTAAAAATACAAACTTAGCCGGATGCACATGCCTGCAATTTCAGTTACTTGGGAGGCTGAGGCGGGAGAATCATTGGAACCCAGGAGGCAGAGGTTGTGGTGAGCCGAGATCATGCCATTGCACTCCAGCCTGGGCAACAAGAGCAAAACTCCATCTCAAAAAAAAAAAAAAAAAAAAAAAAGAAGATAAGAAGATGATGGCTGCCCTGACACACAAGGGTATTTCTACATTGTTTTATGAGCAATCTGACAACTTACAGCACCTATCAGCCCCAGTGCAAGAATCACAGAAACATGTTAAGTTTTATTTGTATTTATCTTGTTTTTTTTGTAGAGACGCGGTCTGGTTTATTGCCCAGGCTGGTTTTGAACTTGTGGCTTCAAGCAATCCTCCCACCACAGCCTCCCAAAGTGTTGGGATTACAGGTGTAAGTCACTGTGCCCAGCCAAGTTTTAATGGCACTGTAATTGACAAGAACAAAGATGATCCAGCTTGGGAGGTCGAGATGTGAGGATTACTTGAGGCCAGGAGTTCGAGACCAGTCAAGGCAACACAATAAGACCCTATCTCTACAAAAACAAAAAAAATTTAGCTGAGCATGATGGATCATGCCTATAGTCCTAGCTACTCAGAAGGCTGGGCAGGGGAGGATGGCTTAAGCCTAGGAGCTCCAGGCTACCGTGAGCTATGATCACACCACTGAGCTACAGCCTGAATGACAGAATGTGACTCTGTCTCTTAAAAATAAAAAATTAAAAATTGATCAAAATTTTTGCTACTTAATGCAAGGAGAGAGGTATGTGCCTTTAATCACTGGACTTGGGCCTGGAAGTGTGTATGCTGGAACTACTAGAGGCCACAATGTAGAACTTGAGAATGATACAAAGCCAAACACAGAGGGGAGAGAAAGTCCTGAGCATATTATTTAAGCTCTTGGGTTTTTAATTATATAGGCCATTACATTCCATTTAGAATCAGTTTTAATTATATTTTGTTACCTGCACCCAAGAGTCCTGATAGTTCCTTTTCTCTGTGAAGCCCTCCTCTGTCCTTTCCCCTTTCCACAATTGTCCCTGCCTCCTCTGTACTCTCTGTTTTTGTACCATTATTGGATGCACCATACTGTAGCCTGTATCACTGGTAAATGTCTGTACTATATATACTATACTAAAGTGGGGCTCCATTTGATTTGTTTACAACCGTCACAGCACTTTTCAGTTGTAGCTCTGCATGATTTGTACTGTATTACTGAGTCTCCCTGGCCACCAGATGGTAAGCTACACTCCATGAGGGAAGGGACCATGTCTCTTCCTGGTCACAGCTGATTTCTAGCATCTAGCACAGTACCTGAGACATGTTAACTGCCTAACAGATATGTGTCAAATGAGTGAATAAATGAAAATTAGGACTCAATATGAGTGGAAAAACTGATCATCCTAAGAGACAGATGCCTAAGCAGTCAATAAAACACATGACTACCACATTTTCAAAATTCAACCAGGATCTCTGAGCTATGCTGGCTATTTTGAAAGCCTTGGTGGGACGGGGGATTAGGAGACGAAAGCAGCAACAAAAACAAATGGTGTCCCACCGCAGCTTCCTTGGCCTTGAATTCTTTCTCCCTCTGCAGGCGGTACTGTTCAATTTCAGCCTGAGCTTCTTCTTTGGCCTGCTTCAGCCTCCGGTTCTTTCCTGTTTTCAAAGGAGAGAGCTATATCAGGAAGTGGTTAAAAGTAGAAAAGCAAGCAGAGACTCAGATGGTATATTATAACAATAAACCAAGAATAAATTATGACACAGTCTGAAGAGATGTGCATGGGAAAGAGGGAATGCAGAGCTAACAAATAGTACATGTTCCTCCCTCCTATAGGCTGTACTTAACTAGAAAGTGACAAAACAAAAATGAATACCTTCTATAACTACAGCCCATTAAAAAGATGGGAAAAAATTATAGAATGTGTCAGAATATTCTCTCAATCTCAACTATTAAGAACGAACATAGAATGAGTAACATTAACCATCTAGGGAACTCTTCTCCAGAAGTAAACATGTAAGTATGCTGCTCATTAAAGCTGCAACCCTACTTAGATGCTTAGCAAGAAGCCTAATAAGCTCCCAAGGACATCAACCTATAATGTAACTAATGAACCAGATGATGTAACATTGGAAACTAAAAGCAGTGCCTGTCACAAGGAAGTAATGACAGTGGTGACTTGCGAAGGAATGCTGAATGAGGAACACTGTACAGTCAGACTGCACAAGCAGCTGAGAGAAGAGGAGACACAGGTATTTTGGTTTCTAGAAGTGAGTGGCTTAACATACAGCTGGAAAAAATCTCTAGGTTTGGTCAGAGCCTACATGAAAACAGACCACAAGGACAGCCAACATATACCCTCTGCTTTGAGTCTCCACTCACCAAAAAAAAAAAAAAAAAAAAGAGGGGTTCTAGACCATCCATCAACCTATTTATTTAATTCAGAGCAAAAGACATCCTGCATCTAAAATTAGGCTTTGTTATACATCATTGTATATCAACTGTCTAGAGCCCGTGTGGATAAATGAAAATAAACTTAACCTTCTACCTCCTGATTAAGAACAGAACTTTGGACCTGTAATGAAGTGACCCATGACATCAACATTCCCTGACGCTAGTCTGAAACAATTAACAGGTCTCTCTCTAAGCACTCCAAAGACTATTTCTGCAAGTCCACGTTCACTCCAGTATTATTTCTGGCCTATTACTGTCTGCTTCGGCCACCTGTACCCCAATCCTTCACATGCTATCCTCCCATAAGCTATAATGGGCTATATTTCAAAGCTAAAGATATTTTCAAAACCAACAACCTACAAAAAACACTCATGGTCCAAACATTATGCAGTAGCTCCACAAGACATCACTCCCAACTCCCATGGCTCCCTGCATTTATGACTCAAGATAATACCGTTTACTGCCTTTGGCAAACATCTTCAACATTCAATTTTGATAGGGGCCTCAAAATAAAAAATATTTAAACAGAAAATCGTATTTCTCTTAAATCTTGTTTTTCTTGGGCCTTACATATGGGAGCCAGTGTTTTGTTTCACTCCAATGAAATATGCCATTAACACAAAGTCTTTAAAAATTTTAAGGTCCAGGCCAGGCGTGTTGGCTCACGCCTGTAATCCCAGCACTTCGGGAGGCCAAGATGGGCGGATCACAAGGTCAGGAGTTCGAGACCAGTCTGGCCAATATGGTGAAACCCCGTCTCTACTAAAAACACAAAAACTAGCTGGGCGTGGTGGCGAGCGCTACTCGGGAGCCTGAGTCAGAAGAATCACTTGAACCCAAGAGACAGAGGTTGCAGTCAGCTGACACCACTGCCCTCCAGCCTGGGGGTGATGAAGCGAGACTCCGTCTCAAAACAATAAAAATAAATAAAAAAATAAATGTAAGGTCCAACGCAATGATTTCATTAAAAAATTGGATGGGACCATTTTACATACTGCCTCTTCCCAACTCTTAACTGGGCAAGTCAACCATAATTATAAATCAAGAAAGGCAATTTTTCAAACTGCAGTTCTTCCGAATACCTCTGCTCCTAACTATTAACAATTCTGAGACAGGACAGGCACAGCGACTCACATCTGTAATCCCAGCACTTTGGGAGGCCGAGAGTTTGAGACCAACCCGGCCAACATGGTAAAACCCTGTCTCTACTAAAATACAAAAATTTATTTTGTATTTATTTATGTACTGATTAATTTATATGTTTTTGTATTTTAATAGAGAGAGGCATGGTGGCGGGCACCTGTAAGCCCAGCTACTTGGGAGCCTGAGGCACAAACTCTCTTGATCTCGGGAGGTGGAGGTTGGAGCGAGCCAAGATGGTGCCATTGCACTCCAGCCTGAGTGACGGAGTGAGACTGTCTTCAAAAAAAAAAAAAAAAATCTGAGACGTATGTTAGCCGTAAACTAATACCTTTTTTTGGGGGGAGGGGGGACACGGTGTCTCCGTCTGTTCCCCAGGGTGGAGTACAGTGGCATGATCTCAGCTCACTGCAACCCCTGCCTCCTGGGTTCAAGCGTTTCTCCTGTCTCAGCCTCCCAAGTAGCTGGGACTACACGCGCACACCACCACGCGCAGCTAATTTTTGTATTCTTAGTAGACACGGAGTTTCTCCATATTGCCCAGGCTGGTCACAAACTCTCAACCTCAGGTGATACACCCACATCGGTCTCTCAAAGTGCTGGGATTACAGGTATGAGCCACCACGCCCAGCCAAACTAATACTTTTTAAAACAAATTCACAGCTACCTGAGATACACAAAACCCTGCACCAGGCTTGACAGGATAAAGGTATAAAACATAAATCCTACCTGGCCAGGGTACTCAGAATTATTCTTACAATATTCCAAGCATTTTTTTTTCTGCACTTCCCCAATCTATTCTCCTATCCCTCCCGACAGATACAACTTCTGTTACTGATGAGCCATCAGAACACAAACTCTGAGAAGTCATTCTGAAAATACTCTATCGAGGGCATGACTGGAAATATTCTGGGAAGAACAAAGAACTTTCCAGTCACCGGAGCAAGAACAAAAGGCTTCCTCCCATTCCCAACACCCTCAAAAAAAGCTTTCCAAGTACCACACAACCCCTAATTGCACAAGTAGAAGAGACATGCTTGCAATCTAGTTGGATGTCAGATAGAGTAACTCCTATACTAGGAGAACCACCAAGAACTACTAAGATCAGTATCTTATCCTTGCATGGAAAAAGAGGCTTCTGAGTCCCAACTATGTTGCTTCCCAGGGTATGGACAAATCATTTCTGAGCCTCATTTTTACCATCTGTAAAATAGGGAAAGAAGCATCTTTCTCACCAGATGGGAAACTGGATACATAAAGTTAAATGAGACATAGTTTCTGTTCTCCAGCTTAGTCGAGTGACTGAGCCATATAAACAAACAGGTTATTGCACGGCCGTGGCAGAAATCAGCACTTGGGAGGGACTCCAAGCCTAATCTGGGTGAGAAGCATGAGTCAGGAAAGGCTTCCCCGAAGAAGTGCTTCCTAAATTTTCAGGTCTGATGGAAGACTAAGGGTCAGAGAACAAAGGCGAGGAGAATTGGAAAAGGCTTCTCCCATCAGAGGAAACAGCGTGTGCAAAGACCTGCAGATGAAAGAAATCATGGTGCTTCTAAGGGACCACAATGATTCAGTATGGCTGGAGGAAAGGACCAAGCCTGACCCACGGGAGCCTCCCCAACTTCATTAAGGAATTTGAGCTTTCTTCTGCAGGCACTAAACGTCTGACTGCAAAGGCGGTAGGAAAATCATATCTGCATTTATTTATTTTGTTCCTTGCCAGCAGGAAGTCAAATCTTTGCATTTTAGAAGGATGACTGATTGCAGAGAGAATGGATTGACTGGAGGGGACTAGAACGGGTTCCTCCACTCCCCAGTCTAGATTAAACTCACCTGTTTAAATTCTTTAGCAACCTTCCATTTCTCCACTCCAGCCCTCATCTCTCCTGCAATTAATTAAGCGATCCAATACCTGCTTCCTTCACTGCGACACTGAATGCCACGTTAGGGGAGACAACTGATGCACTGGGCACTGCGCTTGCCACATATTACACAGAAACACAGACACCTCCCCCCCACCACACACACACACACCCCAATCAACGATTTAGACAGTCACAGTACCTTTAGAGAAACTAGTGTCCTGGACTAAGACGCTGGTAGTAGACATGGAGGAAAAAGTGAAAGATACGCAAGCCTTGGCGACTGACTAAAGGTGGCAAACGAGGGAGGGAGAAGAGGCAAGTAGGACTCCAGGTTTCCAGACCAAGCAACCGTGTGGATGCTGGCTCCATTCACCGAGACTGACCACCCCAGAGCCGTTAAGTGGGAGAGGGGAAGAACAAAGAGCTCCGTTTGGAGAGCCCACTTCACATGCCTCCAGGCCCCAAGGACGGTAACCCATTACTGTTTCCACGCCCAATTTACCATCTCACATCGTGGCTTCCAGGCGATTCGCAAGCCTTCCAGAGCCTCAGCTCCTCAGAGCTTCGAAACACACAACCTTCTGCGACTATACCCAAGGCCGCACCCCGCAGTTTTTCGGGCCTAATCTACCCACCACCTGCGGCCCAGCGGTCTTCCTTCGACTCGCGCCACGCTGGGCAGCACCACCCTGAAACTCACTTTTACGGGCCTCGGACACCTTCTCGGCTGCCCGCTTCTCGGCCTGCAGCAGCTGCTGAATCCCCTGCGACTGACTAGCCATGGCGGCAGCGATTCTGAGACGAAGGCAAGCCGCCTAAAGCACCTCGAAGGCCCCTTGGGTCAGCTGACACAGCCGCCCACCATCTGCGCCTGCTCCTTGCGCCTGCGCTTCGCCCCTCCCCCGTTGTCACGTGACCGCGCAGCGTAGCATCAGCTGACCGCTCTTGGACTTCTGTGATTAGAAGAGATAGGGCGGGGCAGAGGAGAAAGGAGCGGAGCGCCTTGACCGCGCCTGCGCAGGGTCTCCACTCTCCTCCCCTCTACCCTCCCGAACCTCTTTTGATGGCTGCCGGGTCATCGGTTCACTCAGTGTAGCCGCTCTGCCACGTCGTCATTGCTATAGTCCCTCAGTTTGTAGTATGCTCACATTAACGTTAAGAGAGAAGGGGCCAAGTCAAATCACTTTCCTCCTACTCTCCACACTGCTCACTCCTTCCCTTTCTGGGACTTTCTTTGGCACTCAAAATTTTATCGGGGGGTAGTTTAGAAAGATTCTTGCCAGTTCCAGGGGTAGAGTCTTGGGGTGCCAGTTAGGAGACTTGGGATCAAGTCTACCGCTAACCTGTGTGATTTTGGACAGATCGCTATCCTTTTCTGAACCCGAGTTCAGGAATGGACTGGACTGTTTCCCATAAATATTTGATGAAAGCCTGCTGTGATCCTAGACCACTGTTGATACTGAGGACATAGCAGAGAGCAGGTCCCGGCGGAGCTCACAGTTTATGGACACAGACAGGTTAATTAAAATAAATAGACAGTTACAAACTGTGATAAAGTCATGAAGGAAAAATGCAGGGTGCCGTAAGAAGGAACCTTTAGTAACGGGAGAGGGATGTGGATGTGTCTCTGAATGCTGTACCAAGGAAGTGGTGTTTGAGATAAGATCTGAAAGCCAGGCGCAGTGGCTCACGAGCCTGTAATCCCAGCACTTTGGGAGGCCGAGGTGGACCGATCACTTCAGGTGAGGAGTTCGAGACCAGCCTGGCCGGCGTGGTGAAACCCCGTCTTTACTAAAAATACAAAAATTAGCTGGGCGTGGTGGTACGCGCCTGTAATCACAGTTGGTAGGCTGAGGCACGAGAATCGCTTGAACCCGGGAGGTGGAGGCTGCAGTGAGTCGAGGTCGTGACACTGCACTGTAGCCAGGGTGACAGAGCAAGACTCTGTCTCAAAAAAATTAAAATTAAAAAATTAAAATAGGCCAGTCGCGGTGGCTCACGCCTATAACCCCAGCACTTTGAAAGGCTGAGGCCGGCGGATCACGAGGTCAGAAATTTGAGACCAGCCTGACCAACCTGGTGAAACCTCATATCTACTGAAAATCCGGGCGTGATGGCGCACGCCTGTAATTCCAGTTACTCAGGAGGCTGAGGTAGGAGAATCGCCTGAACCCGGGAGCTGAGGTTGCAGTAAGCCGAGATTGCGCCACTACACTCCAGCCTGGGCGACACAGCAAGATTCTCCATCAAAAAAAAATAAATAAATAAAATACAATTAATTTTTAAAAAATAAAATAAGATCTGAAGAATAAGAAGTTACCCAGGAAAGCATAGTGGGGGATGCAGGCGGTGGGAGATGATTAGGGAAAAGGGCCAGCGTGTGCGGAGTTGGGGAGGGGGTCAACTTGGCACGGAGACATCTCCCCGTCCACGGTGAATAGGGAAATACGAAGCCAGAGTTTGAGTTTACAATATGACAGGCCCTTGTCATTGCTTCACTCACTCCTCGCTGTTACTAATTCCATTTTATATTGGCCAGACTGAAGCTCAGAGAGTCCCAAAGTCTCTGAGCCAAAAGTCATGCCCCTGTTAACACACAGACAGGATATTTGAATCCAGTCAGGGCTGCAGAGTAAAACCTCTGAGCTACTGTTCTTCTTCAGGAATCTTGTGGGCTGAGGAAAGGACCAGGTGACCTCTTAGAGTCCAGCGAGTGCTGAGAACATAAAATAATGCCAGAATTTTTCTTGATAGAAAGATTCCGCACTCCAGGAGCTGGATTCATGGCTCAGGACATTTTCATTTGATTGACTTCGCAGTGGGGTTGGAAAGAAGGTACAGAAATTCTGTTCTGTTCTGATGTAAGAAACAGGACCAGAAAGATGTTTTGAAGATAAAACAGAATAGGACACACGGGCCCCCATGTCTCCTGGCTGAGTTACTATATTCCTTAAATGATAAATTACACTAATCCTTGCCTCTTTTACACATAAGATAACATCTGACAGAGTTAGTCATTATACTTCCGCAAATGTACCTTATTTCTTTTTTCTTTTCT
This sequence comes from Macaca mulatta, assembly GCF_049350105.2. Lineage (NCBI taxonomy): Eukaryota > Metazoa > Chordata > Mammalia > Primates > Cercopithecidae > Macaca > Macaca mulatta. The sequence goes on from NC_133420.1 coordinate 43,740,008, forward strand.
TTCCTTTTTCTTTTTTTTTTTTTTTTTGAGATGGAGTCTCACTCTGTAGCCCAGGTTGGAGTGCAGTGGTGCAATCTCGGCTCACTGCAACCTCCACCTCCTGGATTCAAGCGATTCTCCTGCCTCAGCCTCCCGAGTAGCTGGGATTACAGGTGCCTACCACTGCGCCTGGCTAATTTTATTTGTAGTTTTAGTAGAGATGGGGTTTCACCATCTTGGCCAAGCTGGTCTTGAACTCCTGACCTCGTGATCCGCCGGCCTCAGCCTTCCAAAGTGTTGGGATTACAGGCATGAACCACCACGCCCAGCGTTTATTTCTTTATTAAAATGTACTTTAAGTGGCCGGGTATGGTGGCTCAAGCCTGTAATCCCAGCACTGTGGGAGGCCGAGGCCGGTGGATCACGAAGTCAGGAGTTCAAGACCAGCCTGGCCAACATGGTGAAACCCCATCTCAACTAGAAATACAAAAATTAGCTGGGCATGGTGACGCGTGCTTGTAGTCCCAGCTACTCGGGAGGCTGAAGCAGGAGGATCCCTTGAGACCAGGAATTAGCAGCTGCAGTGCACTATGATTGCCCCTGTAAATGGCCACTGCACTCCAGCATGGGCAATGCAGGAAGGCCCCATCTGTATAAACAAAAAGAGATCAAAAGAAAGAAAACACAGTTCACTCTGTCAATCATTGGAGGACAGAAATACACACTTCTAGAGGTGGCATAAAGATTAAAAGAGATGATGGCACCCCCAAACTGGAAACAACCCAAATGTCCATCCACTGATGAGTAGATAAACAAAATTTGCGTATTCATACAATAGAATAGTATTTGGTTATAAAAAGGAAATAAAGCTACAACGTGGATGAAACGTGGTAACATGCTACATGAAAAAAGCCAGGCACAAAAGACTACACATTGTACAGTTCCGTTTATATGAAATATCCAGAATAGTCAAATAGATGCAGAAAGTAGATTAGTGGTTAACCAGGGGCTGAGGAATGGGGGAGTGCCTGCTAACCGGCATGGGGTTTCTTTTTCAGGTGATGGAAACATTCTGGAATTAGTGGTGATGGCTTCATACCCTTGTGAATATACAGGAAAAAAAAAAAAAAACCGGCCCGGCGCAGTGGCTCACACCTGTAATCCCAGCACTTTGGGAGGCTGAGGCAGGCAGATCACCTGAGGTTAGGAGTTTGAGATCAGCCTGACCAACATGGAGAAACCCCGTCTCTACAAAAAATACAAAATTAGCTGGTTGTGGTGGCGCATGACTGTAATCCCAGTTACTCGGGAGGCTGAGGCAGGAGAATTGCTTTAACCTGGGAGGCGGAGGTTGCGGTGAGCTGAAATCATGCCATTGCACTCCAGCCTGGGCAACAAGAGTGAAACTCCTCAAAAAAAAAAAAAAAAAAACACTGATTTGCATACTTTAAAAGTACACTATGTGAATTATACCTCTATAAAGGTGTTATTAGAGAGAGAAGATGACAGATGTAAAGCTCTTGCAATTCCTAGTCTGTAGTAAGAGCCAGGAAATGGAAGCTGTTATTTTTATCTGGCTGGGGGGTGATTGTTTATTTACAAATCTGGTCCTCCACTTAACAAAAGCCTTCACATTAGGGTTCCTCTAACAGCCCAGTCCCTCAAAGCATCTAAATATCTACAAATTCCAGAATTCTTTTTGCTTGTAGCATTTCAAAAGTTTATTGTGTAAAGAAAAAAAAATGAGACAATCCCGCCTCTGAAATTTTTAGACTGGTTTGGATTTCCAATGATCTGAGTGGGTGTTTGTTGACAGAACTGGGGTACCCTGGGGAGGTGTCCCACAATAACTAGGAAATAAGGGTGAAGCCATTGTCCTCTGAGAGAAAATTTTGAACCAGTAAGGTAGATTCAGACAGTCATCTGAAGGAAACAGAGTGGATCTCAGGCCTTGTTGCCCTGACCAAGGAATGTATTAGCATATCAAAGAAAGGAGTGTTTCCATTCTGAGGACTGGTTGTTCATACACAAGCTGGAAACAAGGAGAAGCAGCAAGGTTGTTCTTCATACACCCCAGCTCGGCTAGGACTAAGGTAGGTGGAGCCTCTCACTGCCTTGGTTAAGAGAGCCAGGTGGCCTGGGTTCAAATCCCCAGCCTTGTAATTTAGCAAATGGAACCACTCGGTGACTTCAACTCCTCATATGTTAAACACGAAATTAGCCGGCCAAGGTGGGTGGATAACTTAAGCCCAGCAGTTTAAGACCAGCCTGGTCAACACAATGAACCCTCTTCTCTACAAAAAATTCAAAAAATTAGCCAGGCATGGTGGCACATGCCTGTGGTCCCAGGCACTCTAGAGGCTGAGGCGGAAGGATTGCTTGAGCCTAGGAGTTGAAGGCTGCAGTGAGCTGTGATTACGCCATTGTATTCTAGCCTGGGTGACAAAGTGAGACCCTGTCTCAAAAAAAAAAAAAAAAAGAAAGAAAATGAAGTTAATAGTATAATAATATTATTGTGAGGATTAAATCAGTTAACACATGTAACTTGCTTACAATGTACTCACTACTCACAAGAATTTAGATATCTGGACCCCATGTTGACACAAGAATAATACAGGGCAGTGGCAGAAGAATAAAAAATTCCAGGCAGGCTGGATGCAGTGGCTCATGCCTGTAATCCCAGCACTTTGGGAGGCCGAGGAGGGTGGATAGACTGAGGTCAGGAGTTCAAGACCAGCCTGGCCAACATGGCGAAACCCCGTCTCTACTAAAAATACAAAAATTAGCCGGGCATGGTGGTGCATGCCTGTAATCCCAGCTACTAGTGGGGTGAGGCAGGAGAATCACTTGAACCTGGGAGACAGAGGTTGCAATGAGCCGAGATCGTGCCTCTGCACTCTAGCCTGGGCAATAGAGTGAGACTCTGTCTCAAAAAAAAAAAAAGAAAAGAAAAGGAAAATTCTAGGCAGCAGATTCACATGACTGACAAAAGGAAACTTTTGAAATGGCTGCATAAGCTAGGGGCTGATAAAACCCTGAAAAACCAGGGTATAGGCCAAGCTGGCTAAGATCGACTGGACCCAACCTGGGGCTGAATTTGACCTAGGTTTCTCCTAGGACCTCATTATACACTCATTAACATACTAAATCACACACCCACCAGTACCTGGACAGTCCCAGGAACACTCATATTTGGTGTAAAACTGGGCGGCAAGAGTTCTGAGAAATCTTCACATTTTCCCAGGAATCTTCATGGATATTCCACCCCTTGGTTAAGGAAACCCATAAAGATAGAAATCCCAAACCCGATGGCACAGCTCTCTATCTTGAGAACACCTGCACCTCCCTTTCTTGAGTGTGTATTTCTCACTTTGCAATAAATCTCTGTACTTTCACTGTTTTTTTACTAGTCCTTGAATTTCTTCTCATGACAGTGACAAAAGCCTGGACACCAGCAGGGGTCGAGGTCCCACCGGCATTTGGGACCTCACCACAGAAAATAAGAAATGACCTAGTGTATCTGGTCAATAAAAGTTCACCTTAGTCAAGGGGACTCCTTCCAGAGACTCTGCAAGGCCACTACAAATGCTGGGATAGGCTGTTTACTGCATAAGGAGGCAAGGCTGGGCTAAAATCCAGCCCATACTCTGACCATTTGACCCAGAAGGAGCATCTTTTTAAATTTTATTTTTTTAATTAATTAATTAATTATTTAATTTTTAAGACAGAGTCTTGCTGTGTCACCCAGGCTGAAGTGCAGTGGCGTGATCTCTGCTCACTGCAATCTCCGCCTCACAGATTCAAGCGATTCTCATGCCTTAGCCGCCCAAGTAGCTGGGATTACAGGTGTAAACCACCACACCTGGCTAATTTTTGTGTTTTTAGTAGAGATGGATTTTGCCATGCTGGCCAGGTTAGTCTTGAACTCCCGGGCTCAAGCAATCCTCTCACCTCGGCCTCCCAAAGTGCTGGGATTGCAGGGGTGAGCCACCATGACTGGCTCATCTATAATTTTTACTTAACAGTAATTATCTTCCTTATAAATCAAGGGAGAGGAAGGGTTAACTATGCATTAATTCTCAACATCCATTAATTCTCAACATCCTGTCCACCTAAAGAAAGAAACTAAGGCAAAATTAATATAAAGAATTTATTTGGGCAGAGTTCGAGGACTGCAGCCCTGGACACACTTCCAAGTTGCCTGGGAGAGTGCTTTGTTTGGCCTTTGTTATTGAACAGGGTTTTAAAAGCAAGAAGTGGGCTGATGCAAAGTTGTTCGACAGGAATTCTCACTGATTTACAGAGATGACATTGGTTAGCAACTGGCTATGTTAGTAGTGGTCAATCAGTGAATCTGTAGGGTTCTGCAGCAACCTCAATTCTTGCCTCATCAGAAAAAAGAATTCGACCCAGGGGCCTAAGGCAGAGTGAGAGACTGAGGCAAGTTTTAGGGCAGGGGTGAAAGTTTAGTAAAAAGCTTTAGAGTGGGAATGAAAGGAAGGAAAGTCCACTTGGAAGAGGGCCAAGCGGATGATTGAGATCAAATGTGTAGTTTGACCTTTGACTTGGGGTTTTATATGTTGACATTTTTCTGGGGTCCTGCATTAGATCCCAGAATTCTGCATTAAGAATTCTCTCCTGATTCTTCTTTTGGGGTGGGCTGTCCGCACGTACAGTGACCTGCCAGCATTACAGAGGGGCTGCGTGCGCAATGTGTTTACGGGAGTTGTATGCATGCTCGCTTGAGACCATCTTCCCTTACCAGTCGAATGTTCCTAGAAGGTCATATACCAGTTAAACACTGCCATTTTGCCTGTTGGTGTGCATGTTTGAGCCCACTCACCCAACTTTGAAGGCTATTCATCACCAGTTTCCGGTTTTTCTATCTACTGGGAGACTGCCTTTCCCTGGCACTGGGTGTGACCAGTGGCATGATCTAGGCTCACTGCAGCCTTGACCACCTGGGCTCAAGCTATCTTCCCACCTTAACTTCCTGAGTTTCTGGAGTTACGAGTGTGCACCACCACACCCGGCTAATTTTTGTATTTTTTGTAGAGACGTAGTTTTGTCATATTGCCCAGGCTGGTCTCGAACTCCTGGACATGAGGGATCTACCCGCCTTGGCCTCCCAAAGTGCTGGGATACAGGCATGAGCCACCATGCCCAGCCAAGTGATTGGTTAACATCAGGTTATTTGTTTACTTTTTTGTTAAGGATTAAAGCAGAGAGAACTTCATTATCATGCCAATTGAAACTGGCCTGTTCGGGAAGTTAGGCTGTTACCTCTCTCTCGCGATTTATGGGAAGGTCAGATAACAAATTAGTTCTGGTTTGGTGGCATGGAAACCTCAGCATGCATATATATATATATATATATCACCCAGGCTGGATTGCAGTGGCTCCATCATAGTTTACCGTATGATCCAGCCACTGCAATCTAGTCTTCTCATGGGTGCCTGACTAGCTACTATAACAGCTAGACATTGTTGAGCTATAGGGTATGGGATATGGCATCCAGCATATGGCATTTGGTGACTACTTGGCATCAGTTGGTCTAGAGACTATGTAGCAAGTGACTTCAAGAGGTAATTGTGGCTGGGTGTGGGGGCCCACACTTGCAATCCCACACTTTGGGAGGACGAGGCAAGAGGATCACTTGAGCTCAGGAATTTGAGACCAGCCTGGCCAACATGGCAAAACACATCTCTACTAAAAATACAAAAATTAGCCAGGTATGGTGGTGTACACCTGTAATCCCAACTACTTGGGAGGCTGAAGCACGAGAATCACTTGAATCTGGGAGGCGGAGTTTGCAGTGAGTGGAAATAACGCCACTGCACTCCCGCCTGGGTGACGGAGCAAGACTCTGTCTCAAAAATTTTTTAAAATTAAAAAATTAAAATAATGCTCCTTCTGGGCCAAATGCTCAGAGAACTGGCTAGATTTTAGCCCAGTCTTGCCTCCAGTCTTGCACTCTAGTGTGAGCAACAGAGCAAAACTCTCTCTAGAAAAATAAAATAAAAAGTAGAAGTCTAAAAATTGTTTTTAAATTAAAAAAAAGGAAAAGGAAATTTAAAGAAACAATCATTTATTTCTCTATTGTTCTGTTTCCTTGTTCCTGCCTTACAGAGAACTTTGAAATGACCAATCCACGTTTTGTTATTTTATTCTGCTTTTTTCAGCCCTTCTCCATCAATGAAACCAAACTCCTCTGCTCAGCTCATTGGAACACTTACTCTATTTTATGGAATGAAGTGTTTAATTTATTTAGGCTATTTAAAGGTATTTAAATTTAAGATATTTAAATTATTAGGCTGGGTGCAGTGACTCATGCCTGTAAACCCAGCACTTTGGGAGGCCAAGGCGGGAGCATCACCTGAGGTCAGGCATTTGAGACCCCCCCTGGCCAACATGACAAAACCCCATTTCTACTGAAAATACAAAAAAATTAGCCAGGCATGGTGGTGTGCGCCTGTAATCCTAGCTACTCAGGAGGCTGAGGCAAGAGAATCACTTGAACCCGGGAGGTGGAGGTTGCAGTGAGCTGAGATGGTGCCACTGCACTCCAGCCTGGGTGACAGAGCAGGACTCCATCTCAAAAAAAAAAAAAATATTACAGATATTGTTTAATATTATATTTATATTACATAAATAATATGTTTAACATTTAAACACAATATATGTATATAAAAATATTATATTTCAAGTGCTCAATAGCTATGTATATATACATATGTGCATACGATAGAACATTATGCTACGTGAAATGAGCCAGTCACAAAAGGACAAATACTGTATTAATCCATTTTTAAGAGGTTCCTAGCATAGTCAAACTAATAGAGACAGAAAGTAGAATGGTGGTTGCCAGGAGCAAGGCAGGCGGTGGGGGAATAGGGAAGAGAGGAATCAGGGCTTATTTAATGTGTAGAGAGTTTCTGTTCTGCAAGACGAAGATGTTCTGGAGTTTAATTCCACAAATATATACTTAATATTACTGAACTGTACACTTAAAAATGGTCAGGATGATAACTTTTATGTTATGTGTATTTTACCACAATTAAAAATAAAATATTGGCCAGGCACGGTGGCTCACGCTTGTAATCCCAGCACTTTGGAAGGCTGAGGCAGGCGGATCACGAGGTCAGGAGATCGAGATCATCCTGGCTAACACGGTGAAAACCCGTCTCTACTAAAAAATACAAAAAATTAGCCAGGCGTGGTGGCAAGCACCTGTAGTCCCAGGTACTCAGGAGGTTGAGACGGGAGACTGGCATGAACCCCGGAGGCGGAGCTTGCAGTGAGCGGAGATCGAGCCACTGCACTCCAGCCTGGGCAACAGAGCGAGACTCCGTGTCAAAAAAAATAAATAAATAAAAATAAATAAATAAAATAAAATAAAATAAAAAATTGTTAAAACAAAAAAAAAGATCCATTTTACTTTTTCTCTTTACTTTAAAAAATGTGCCCAACAGGAAAATTTATTATTACACATTTGGTATGCGTTATATTTCTGTTGGTGCTACTCTAGAAAACAGAACTTTGATATCCAAGGGTTTTTTAACAAAGTAACTTGATCATGAGAAATAAAAATAAAATCATAAGCCTCCCAACCAACTGAATGGGCCCCCTCTTGGCCAACCGAATTCCAGAAAAACTTAAATGCTGAGCTCCCAGTCATGTCAGGACAGGAGGTCAGACACGCCTCAGAAGGCCCCTTCCTTACTAACCTAAACCAGAATTCTTTCCTAAGGAATAAGCAGAAAGCAACTCTAGAGAACAAGAAACAGACCAGGCGTGGTGGCTCACACCTGTAATCTCAGCACTTTAGGAGGCTTAGTTGGGAGGATTTTTTGAGCTCAGGAGTTCATGACCAGCCTGGGCAACATAGTGAGATCCCATCTCTACAGAAAAAATTTAAAAATAATATTAATACAGAAAAAAAGGAAACAAGAAACAAACAATTCATTCCTTTATCACCTCTAGTCAATCATCTGAGGCCGTGACCAGACTCCCCCTCTCTTTTGTAGTTTCCACACAGCAACTGACCAGCTCTCCTTCCTGTGAAGAGGTCACCGACCACGGAGCAGTTCTGGGCAGGGTACAGAGGCTGCACAGTGAGGGACAGTGAGCTCTGTGTCCTCTGCTTCACCTTTTGACATCAGAGGGCTGAAAACAGCTCCTTCAGATCACACTAATGTCGCAATTTTTGGAACATGCTACCCATGAAGAGGCATGAAGTTCAATTGCACATGTGCATGTTTCTCCTTTCATAAATATTCATGACTCCTTCTATAGCTTACTGCATATGTATACTCAGTCAACCAGCTCAGCATACATTTCTGTTTTACACTTCCCATTCTTTTTTTCTGAAGACAGAGTCTTGCTCTGTCACCAGGCTGGAGTGCAATGGCACGATCTCAGCTCGCTGCAACCTCCGCCTCCCGGGTTCAAGCAATTCTCCTGCCTCAGCCTCCCGAGTAGCTGGGACTACAGGCATGCGCCACCATGCCCAGCTAATTTTTGTATTTTGGGTAGAGACAGGGTTTCACCATATTGGCCAGGAGGGTCTCGATCTCTTGATCTCATGATCTCGTGATCCACCCACCTCAGCCTCCCAAAGTGCTGAGATTACAGGCATGAGTCACCGCGCCCGGCCTCTACACTTCCCATTCTTGAGGCGCCTTTTCCCCATCTTCTGTCATAGGCTATGCTTCCCAACCTGTTAGAATGGCCACCTTGCGGATCACCTGAGGTTAGGAGTTCGAGACCAGAGTTGAAACTCTGTCTCAAAACAATTAAAAAAAAAAAAAATGACCCACCTTGCAGGCTGCAACCCTTTATGAGAAATAGAACCCTGCCTTCAAAATTTGTGACCCTTGTCACTCTTCAGCTGACAATATAGACTGAAGAATGAGGAATAGGTAACTAACGAAGCTTGAGGTGTCCACCTTGGGGCAGGGTTTGAGGTTAGGAGGGTTGGAGAGCTTTTGAAGCAGAAAGAACAACTTGAGCAAAAGCCCTGAAGCAAGAGAGAGAATGGAGTGTTCCAGAAAGAGCAGTGTAACTGGAGTGCACAGAAAGAGGGGAAGAAGGCCCTAAGGTGAGGCCAGATAAGTAGGCAGGGGCCAGTTCCATGGGGCCTGGAGGCCTTGCTAAGGACTTTGGCCTTTATCTCAAAGCAATGGGGGCCAGGTGCAGTGGCTCACACCTGTAATCACAGCACTCTGGGAGGCTGAGGTGGGCAGGAGTTGAGAGTCAGGAGTTGAGACCAGCCTGGCCAATATGACGAAACCCTGTCTCTACTAAAAATACAAAAATCCGCTGGGTATGGTGGTGGGCACCTGTAATCCCAGCTACTCAGGAAAGCCAAGGCAGGAGAATTGCTTGAACCCAAGAGGTGGAAGTTGCAGTGAGCCAAGGTAGCACCACACACTCCAGACTGGGCAACAGAGTGAGGCTCCATCATAAACAAATAAATCAAGCAAGCAAGCAAGCAAGCAATGGGAAGGCAGCAGGAGAATGGCAGGAATGCCTTTTAAGAGATTGCTCTTTCTGTCATCTCCAACACAGGGAACCAGAGCCTATGTGTGCATGTCCCTTTTTTGTTTGTTTAATTTTCATACTTTTTTCGTGAGATTAACAATGTTGAACTTTACCTAAGCCCTATGCTCCTGGAAAACAGCAATAGTTAAGACATCTCCCAACCTTTTGTTTTTCAAACTCCCCTCATCCTTGTGTGTTGCTGGAAATCACTTACCTATAAGAACCACTGGCTCCTCCCATTAATTAATTGATTACTTATTTCTTTTTCTTCTGTGTTTGGTTTTGGTTTTTGTTTTTGTTTTGAGACAGGGTCTCACTTTGTTGCCCAGGGTGGAGTGCAGTGGTACATTCATAGCCCACTGTAGCCTCTACCTCCCAGGATCAAGTAATCCTCCCACCTCAGCCCCCCAAGTAGCTGGGACTCTTGGCTTTTTAATTTTTTGTAGAGATGGAGGTCTCTGTCTCTTTTTTTTTTTTTTTTTTTTTTTGAGTTGGAGTTTCACTCTTGTCGCCCAGGCTGGAGTGCAGTGGAGCGATCTTAGCTGGCTGCAACCTCTGCTTCCCGGGTTCAAGCGATTCTCCTGCCTCAGTCTCCTGAGTGGCTGAGATTACAGGTGTGTGCTACCATGCCCAGCTAATTTTTGTATTTTTCGTAGAGATGGGGTTTCGCCATGCTGGCCAAGCTGGTCTCAAACTCCTGACCTCAGGTGATCCACCCACCTTGGAACTCCCAAAGCGCTGGGATTACAGGTGTAAGCCACTGCTCCAGGCTCCACTAATTTAGATAAGACTCCCTTCCATAGGATTCACACATGACTTCCAGGTATTTGTGACAAGGTCAAATGCAGACCCTTCAACTCCGTGTTCCTTTTTTCATGAGCAATTAAGATTAGAATTTCCTGTCCCCCTGAAACTAGCTAGAGACAAAAGTAAACATTTTCTGTTCAGCTGGCAGAGACTTCCCCTGAATGCAAAACTATTCTAAACTGTTCATCATGCACCTGTGACTTGCCTATTCTTAACTATAAAGGTCTAAGGCAAAGCTACTTTGCCACAATACTTTGATCTTCACATCTACATGGCTCTCCCTATTGCAATAGCCTCAATAAAATGATATCCTTAATTGTCCTATGCATTTTGTCTCTTTTTTTTTTTTTTTTTTTTTTTTTTTTTTGAGACAGAGTCTTGCTCTGTCACCCAGGCTGGAGTATAGTGGAACGATCTTGGCTCTCTGGAACCTCTGCTTCCTGGGTTCAAGTAATTCTCCTGCCTCAGCCTCCCAAATAGCTGGGATTACAGGTGCCTGCCACCACGCCCAGCTAATTTTTATGTCTTTAGTAGAGACGGAGTTTCACCATATTGGTCAGGCTGGTCTCGATCTCTTTACCTCGTGATCCACCCACCTCGGGCTCCCAAAGTGCTGGGATTACAGGTATGAGCCACCACGTCTGGCCCCTATGAGTCTTTTTTTTTTTTTTTTTTTTTTTTTTTTTTTTGAGACGGAGTCTTGCTCTGTAGCCCAGGCTGGAGCGCAGTGGCCGGAACTCAGCTCACTGCAAGCTCCGCCTCCCGGGTTTACCCCATTCTCCTGTCTCAGCCTCCCGAGCAGCCGGGACCACAGGCGCCCGCCACCTCGCCGGGCTAGTTTTTTGTATTTTTTAGTAGAGACGGGGTTTCACCGTGTTAGCCAGGATGGTCTCGATCTCCTGACCTAGTGATCTGCCCGTCTCGGCCTCCCAATATGAGTCTATTTTTAAAAATGTATCCTTTACTTGGTCACTTCCCCCCTTCAAATATTACAGTTTTTCTTTTACTTTTTTTTTTCTCAAAGTATAAAAAGCATGAAATATAAACAGGCTTTTTTGCATTGCACATGTAGAGGTGTGCAATTGAAGCATCATGGAACTATCTTACACCAAAAAAACCATCAAATCTTAAACAATTCCTTAAAAATCTCAAGGCCCAGAAAGAACTAAAACCCACTTTTTTTTCGTTACACATATAATTCAAATATTCTGTCTGAAGAAATACACTTAATCATTTTCGCTGTCTTCCATATCTGCACGGTGGCACACTTATAAAAATACGCCTGTATGATCATGTTTAGTCTTACTGTTTCCAGCCAGGTTTTTTTCTTTCTTTTTTTTTTTTTTTTTTTTTTTGAGATAGACTGTCACTCATTGCCCAGGCTGGAGTGCAGTGGCATGATCTCAGCTCACCATAACCTCTGTCTCCCGGGTTCAAGCAGTTCTCCTGCCTCAACCTCAAGAGTAGCTGGGATTACAGGTGTGTGCCATCACGCCCGGCTAATTTTTTTATTTTTAGTAGAGACGAGGTTTTGCCGTGTTGGCCAGGCTGGTCTCGAACTCCTGACCTCAGGTGATGCACCTGCCTCAGCCTCCCAAAGTGCTGGGATTACAGGCCTGAGCCACTGCACCCGGCTGCCAGCCAGGTGTAAAACCTCAAAGCCAGCCATCTAGAAAAAACAGGTAGTCAGAAAGTTGATCTCTTTCCCACCTCTCTAACCCCAATAACTATGAAGTCAGTTTTTATGACAGGACTCCAAACACTGGATTGTGATGAGAAATGCTAGGTCCAGTTTCTTCATAATCCTTTTTGGCATGGCATACTCAGTAGACGACAGCATGTATCCTCCAAATCAGACTGTATTGCTGCATGTGTTGCATAGTGATCTGTGTATCAGTAGGTTCTGGCCTCAATCTACTGCTACTCAATTCTTCACTTAATTCCTGGCATCTTAGAGTTCTTTTCAGATCTCTCATAAGCAATATTCAAAGTACCTGAACATAGTTGAACCTCCAGAGAGGACAATATTCTTGCAGGGACGATGTCTGACATTCACAGGACAATCCTGAATTACTTCATCTGCAACCTCCCACCTCGATCTCCCAAGTAGCTGGGACTACAGGTGTGCGCCGCCACACCTGGCTAATTTTTGTATTTTTGTAGAGACAGGGTTTCTCTATGTTTCTGCAGGGCTCGAGCGATCCACCCACCTCGGCCTCCCAAAGTGCTGGGATTACAGGCATAAGCCATCATGCCCAGCCTCTGGTGAGTCTTCTCTCAGGCTGAACCTCCCTCTTTTTCATAGAAGCTCTTTGACTTTATCTGGGATCTAGTTTGGTAATAAGGTCTTTTTTTTTTTCTTCTTTTGAGACGGACTTTCACTTTTGTTCCTCAGGCTGAAGGGCAATGGCACGATCTCAGGTAACTGCAACCTCTACCTCCCAGGCTCAAGCGATTTTCCTGCCTCAGCCTCCCAAGTAGCTGGGACTACAGGCATGCGCCACCATTCCCAGCTAATTTTGTATTTTTAGTAGAGATGGGGTTTCACCATGTTCGTCAGACTGGTATCGAACTCCTGACCTCAAGTGATCTGCCCACCTCAGCCTCCCAGAGTGCTGGGATTATAGGCATGAGCCACTGTGCCCAGCCAAGACCTCCTTAATAAATGGCCTTGCATCCTTCTTGGGACTATAAAAAGCTTTTGTCTTTTCTGGCAAGCACTTCCTATGAGGATAGCATCATCACAGAGCAGAGTCTGGTTTCTACAGAATTTATGTTCTGTCTGTGAGGCATGCCTTTTCCGGTGAATTTTCTTTTGTTTTTTTCTGCATGCCTGATACAATATTTCATGTGGTCCGCACGCCTGGCTTAAAAGTTTTGAGGCAATCTTACTTTGGTTTCATTTTGGATTGGTTATGTGTATCTGCAAATGACTTGGGGTTCTTTTATTTTTCCCTGCTTGTTTCTGAACATCTTCTGAGGGCAAAAAAAAAAAAAAAAAAAATTCTAAGTGGTGGGCACAGGTGGGCCTATTAAAAGCCACTAGGGGCTGGGCGCGGTGACTCATGCCTGTAATCCCAGCATTTTGGAAGGCCGAGGCGGGCAGATCACCTGAGGTCAGGAGTTCAACACCAGCCTGGCCAACATGGCAAAACCCCGTCTCTACTAAAAATACAAAATTAGCCAGGCGTGGTGGTGCATGCCTGTAATCCCAGCTACTCGAGAGACTGAGACAGGAGAATCGCTTGAACCCAGGAAACGGAGGTTGCAGTGAGACAAGATCATGCCATCGCACTTCAGCCTGGGCAACATGAGCAAAACTCCATCTCAAAATAATAAAAAATAAAAGCCACTAGGGTAGTTGCCACCATCTATGAGGGACTCTTGTCCCTGAAGAAAAAGTCTCCCATGTTAAGATAAACAGGTATGATTACTACGGGAGTGCCTGCCAGTCTCAAGAAAATGTCCACGTGACTAGGGAAAACTTGGTCACAGGTTGGACAATTTCGGGCAAAGGCCATCTGCCAGGTATAAAAAAAGTATTCTGTGCCAGGTACACTGTAAAAAAAAAAAAAACACGGGTCCAAGCCCCTGACATTCCCAGCAGGGCTTATAGGGGTTTCTTTTGCTTTCAAAAGGTTAATAAAAAATGGGACAGGATTCTCAAAATTCTAGGCATGCCAGACTCTCTGGGATGGGACTCCAGCTGGAAAGATGTTCAAAACTGATGGCCCTTTTTCATGCACATTTTTAAACTGATGGGCAAACTATACCAATGATAATTTGTGGCCATTATGGGAATTATTTGAATTTTCTAAACTTGTTTTTCTCAGAAAACCTCAACTACAGAGTTAAGCAGTCTAAACACTGGATGCATAAAGAGGCTTCTAACCTCTGTATGTACTTTTGTTGTTGTTGTTTATTCTGAATCTGCTAATTTTTTCACTTGTATTAAGATAAATCTTTTACTAAAGGCTACTTGGAGGTTTTCATTTTTTCTCCAACCCCTAAATGAAATATAAACATCCAAGAGTTCACTAAAACAATTCATTTGAAACTGAAAAAAGGTGGGGAGAAGTTTAAAACAAAAAAAAGACTTTTTAAAACCAAACTGCTATGGAAACTGCTTTGCCCAAAATTTGGTTCACAACCTTCATTATATTACATCTCAGGACAAATAAAAATTTTCAAGTTTAGCCATATGAACATGACCCTAACTTGTCCCATTTTGTTAGAGATATAATTTGGATCCAACTGTATTTTTATAAGCTGACAAGTTTATATTACTCTGTTTTACTGTATTATGATTAGAATTTTAAAGTAAAAACTGTAAATTTTTTGTTTTTCTTCATCTATATGTTTTTACTTTTTGTGTCTACATATTTTATGTATATGATTTTAAATTTACAAAGATCTCTATTTAATTGGCTTGAAGAAAAATAATTAAGTGCTTAAAAAAGTAATTTATTAGAAATACAGTAATTAATACAAATGCTTTTACGTTCACATGAGCATAAATCCTTTTTTTTTTTTTTTTTTTGAGACAGAGTCTTGCTCTGTCGCCCAGGCTGGAGTGCAGTGGCACAATCTCTGCTCACCACAACCTCCGTCTCCTGGGTTCAAGTGATTTTCCTGCCTCAGCCTCCCTAGTAGCTGGGATTACAGGTGTGTGCCACCACTCCTGGCTAATTTTTGTATTTTTAATAGTGATAGGGTTTCACCATGTTGGCAAAGCTGGTCTCGAACTCTTGACCTCGTGATCTGCCCACTTCGGCCTCCCAAAGTGCTGGGATTACAGGTGTAAGCCACTGCACCTGGTGGGTAATCTTTTGTAAGTAAACTAATCTTAAAATTATTGGTAAAATAGGCTGGGCGTGGTGGCTCACACCTGTAATCCCAGCACTGTGGGAGGCTGAGGTGGGCAGATCACTTGAGGTCAGGAGTTTGAGACTGGCCTGGTCAACATAGTGAAACCCCATCTCTACTAAAAATACAAAAATTAGCTGGGCATGGTGGCGCACACCTGTAATGTCAGCTACTCAGGTGGCTGAGGCAGGAGAATCACTTGAACCTGGGAGTTGGAGGTTGCGGTGAGCTGAGATTGTGCCATTGCATACCAGCCTTGGCAACAGAGTGAGACTCCACTTCAAAAAAAACAATTGTTGGTAAAATAAAAATAAAAATGTCTTCAGAATTCTTAGCATAAATTTTTGCCTGAGTTTACTGGTCAGGAAGTTCTATATTTGTCTCTGCTAGATGTTGTAAGGTCATAGACCCACAAATCCAGCCTTAAAAGCAAAATTATCTTTGTGTAATTCTTTGATGAATAAGGCTAGTTTAATATTGTTTAAAACAATTTTTTTTTTTTTGTAGTGATGGGGTCTTGCTATGTTACCCAGGCTAGTCTCAAACTCCTGAGCTCAAGCAGTTCTCCTGCCTCAGCCTCCCAAAGTGTTGGGATTATAGATGTGAGCCACTGCACCTAGCCAGTACAAAATTATTTTAAAAAAGAACATGAATATATGTTTTTTAATTTAAAAATAATAATTATATCTAATTTGGACATTATTTAAACGTTGTTTCAAAATATAGATTTAAGATGAAAATAAAGACAAGACAGAAAGAAATCAATAAGTAAAAGAGACATGCAAAGAAAATTATAAATATGAGAAGATATCTTTGGTAAGAAAGATGAAAAAGATACATAATTTGTATGAGAAAGAATCTTATGTGGTAAAAATGATAAAGAAAAAGAAAAGTAAATTTTTGTCTTAAGGTAGAATAATTGTTTGTTTCAATATTAAAAAAGAAAATCTAAAACAAAATTAGGCCTAAGCAAGCCATAAGATGTTTGAGCAACTTGCAAAAGGTTTGTGAAAGATGAATCTTATGAAATGAATTTTGCATGTAATCAAGTTGGCTAAATTTAGAAGGAAATTGTTTATAAATTTTTCTGAAAATTGAATATACTGATACAAAACCTAAAACTAGTTATCTATGTTTAAAGTGATAAGGGTTTACTTGAGTGTCATTGCTCTTAGTTTTTTAAAAAAAATTACAAGAGGTTTTGATTTTTAATTCTGAAATCGGGTTGGGTGTGGTGACTCACACCTGTAATCCTGGTGCTTTGGGAGGCTGAGGCAGGAGGATTGCTTGAGGCCATGTGTTTGAGACCAGCTTAGGCAATATCATGAGACCCCAATCTCTACAAAAAAAAATTAAAAATTAGCCAGGCATGATGGTGCACACTTGTAGTTCCTCCCTTGCCCCTCACCTTCTCAGGAGGCTGAGGTGGGAGGATCAGGTGAGCTCAGGAGTTTGAGTCTGCAGTAAGCTATGATGGTACCACTGCACTCCAGTCTGGGCAACAGAATAAGATCCTATCTCTAAAAAAAAAAAAAAAAAAACAAACCCCAGAAATCTATTTCTTCAAATTTTTTACCATCTTCTGAACTATAACCTCTTCCTGTTTTATGGTTTCTGTTTAATTTCTCTATAGTAATTTAATTTCTCAAACTAGAGTCTTTCTCTTGAAGATTTTCAGATTTATGTCTCAGAAGTGCAACTTCTGCTGCACCTCATTGCACATGATTTGCAAGTCATACACCATTGCCTTCTGCTCTTCCTCCTTCTCCTCTTAAGAAGGCACACCTTTTTTTTTTTTTTTTTTTTGAGACGTATTCTCACTCTGTCACACAGGCTGGAGTGCAATAGCGTGGTCTTGGTTCACTGCAACCTCCGCCTTCCGAGTTCAAGCAATTCTCCTACCTCAGCCTCCTGAGTAGCTGGGACTACAGGCACATGCCACCACACCGGGCTAATTTTTGTATTTTCAATAGAGACAGGGTTTCACTATGTTGTCCAGGCTGGTCTTGAATTCCTGACTTCGTGATCCACCTGCCTCGGCCTCCCGAAGTGCTGGAATTACAGGCATGAACCACCGCGTCTGGCCACACTTTTTTTTTTCTTAATTAACTTAATGACTCTCTCCCTTGACATTTTGGTAAGCTTCTGTACTTATTTTATCTGGTTCTAACTCTGTTGTTGAGGCCTAATGCTGATATGTTTGTCTTAAAGGCCTAGAAAAGCAATGTTTTCCTCAAGAATAACTTGATTCTGTGCTATTGGCTTTTCTTGATATGTCTGAATTATTCCATGTAACCAGGAAACTTAATGTGCTTTTACTTTTTCTAAGAGCCATATGTTTCCCTGCTCAAGGTACTTATTTTTTTGTTTACTTCTTCTATAACATAGTGTATACTCATAACCTTGGATACACACTCATCAAGTGTCAAATTGAATTCAAGTACCTTTTCATTAGGTTAGATTTTCAGGTTATCTAAAAGGACTTCCTATAAGAAGCAACTACACTGCAGGAGTATTTATTTTTTGGTAATTGGCCTAGGAAACAAAGATTCTGTGTTTTATCAAGGTAATTTCCTGTGCTTCATGCTGTCTTTTTTAGTTTGTTGTTGTTTTTGTTGTTGTTGTTTTTGAGACTGAGTCTCACTCTGTTGCCAGGCTGGAGTGCAGTGGCGTGATCTCGGCTCACTGCAACCTCCGCCTCCCAGGTTCAAGCATCAGCCTCCCAAGTAGCTGGGACTACAGGTGCATGCCACCATGCTCAGCTTACTTTTAAAATCTTCAGTCACAATCCTTTTGTAGTTCATGAGGATGACTGAGTGTTCACACTCATGTGTGAGATGTGCCACCCTCAGACCTTGAAATCTGCAGTCACTCTTGGTAAGTGAACAACTATTATTTCACTATGATCTGCAATTCTGTTTTAATTAAATGTTTTATACCTTTTGACATATTTGGCTGGCTTTCTCAATATCAGAGTTCTAAATGAAGTCTTTTCAACCTAGAATTATCTTTGAGATTTTCTAGTTGGGCTCCTGGAGAACCTCAAAGGATGGATTTTTCAGCTTGTAGAGATGTTAAACTAATTAGGCTTGTTTGATGTATTGAGTTGTATGAGAAGCATTGGAGGCACAGATGGGATCAAATAACAAAGTGATGCTAAATCTTCTCTAAGTTATATTTATACGGCTATGTTATTGATGTGAAAGTTCTAAAAATTATGTAAAATTTATAAATGTTTGATGGTCCTAATGTGATGCTGTTAGTCATTTTTCTGGTTGTTGTCTTAAAATGCTGTATGCAATAAACATAACTGAGTTTCCTTTTCAATTGCTGAACCCTCATCAGATTTTTAACCATGGCTGTTTTAAGCCTCTGTCTTCCACAGTTTTAATTCTTCTTTAAATGCATCTGCAATCAGATTCATGGAAAAGACTCTGGCCAGTATGCCTGAATATAGGTTTCTGATAAGTTTAAGATCAATGGACTAAGTAAAGATATTCAGGACCCCCATGAAGAAATTGATAAATTCATGAAACTGACAACTAAGATTAAACAGAACAAAAATTAATTACATGAGATTAAATATCTAATGAAGACAGATATTTGAAACATGGTTAGTTTTTTACTTAAACGTTTTGTTTTCCAGATTTAAGGAGACTTTCTCTCTCAATCTAGCTATAGTTTACAACCATTTGGTAAAGTATACTTTTGTGAACAAAACTGGCAACATTTACTTTTTCTCTGTCCCTCCAAAATTTGGAAACTATTTGTGAGTATTCCTAATTTTTATGGCAATGAAGTTGTTTGTATAAGTTTAATTAGAAGCTGCTTTTTTAATAACAAGGTACAATTGGAAACATTGGTTACGTTACCAAGCTTTTAAATGTAAAGTCATATTTTTAAGTTATTTATAGGTATAGTAGAAAAAGTCTGAAGTCTGCCTTAGATTAGCTTTCTAGCTTTTAAAGTCAAATCTGAGGTTCCTACGTGGTCAATTACTATTTCTGCTGTGCTTGTGTGAATTTATCAGGCCAAATTTGATAAAACACAAATAACAACAAATTGGTCTTACTCGGATTATCTTTGTTAGAAATCAGAATGACTGTAGAAAGAAAAGTTATGTTTCTATATTTCTAAAGAAAAATTAAAATATACCTGTTATTAGATTGTAACCCTGTGTGGGGTATTTTTGTTTGTTTGTTTGAGTTTTTATTATTTACCTGTGGACTGAACTGGATCTTAAATTCTTCTAGGTTCCTCCAGTCCACTTTTCTCCCATGAAATTACTAAGAATGGGAACTGCTCTTTCCTAAAGCCCTGTAAGCTGAAGTTAGACAACTTGATGTAAATTTCAAGGGTCAAGCTTCATGCCTGATGTGTGGGCCACACCAAAAGTTCACCAAACCACCCAATGCCATAACCAGAGACATTTAAACTACAAACCAGGGTGAGCAGCTGACATCTTCATGCTGTGGACATGCTGTTCCTAAAGTGATGGAACAAGATTTCCCATCATAATGAAACTCGTACCCCTCTGAATTTTTCCTTGCTTATGCCTAACTTTTTCACTTGGCATAATAATGATATAATTAAAATTTCACAGTCAGCAACTTCTGCAGGGAACTTGACCAAATGTTGCAGCTGTCATGCCAATCCTGAATATTTACATAGCCTAAAAAAAAAAAAAAAAAAAAAAGGTTTAGTCCATCCAATAGGTAACTTTAACAAAATCCCTAATACAACTGCTACTCTTTGCTTTAACTCAACCCAGTCATGAGATCATAGATGATAGAATTGCTCTTGATTGTCTAGCTGAAAAAGGCAGTGTCTTTGCTATTGCTAATACTACATGCTGTACCTGGATAAATTCCTCTGGGGAAGTCGAGACCCCAATACACAAAATAAGAAAACAGGCCACATGGAAGCAATAGGTCTCACCTAATTCGCCATAGTCATTTGATTTATTAGTTGGTTGCCTTTAAGCGTTCGTTCATGGTTCAAAGCTATTAGACGAGCTGAAATTCTCATATTAGTATCAATGATACTTTGTGTTTTCCTTTTTAAACTTTGTATCTGTTGTCTGTTAAATTTCTGCAGGAGTAGGACTTCTAACAATAATACTGTCCCAGCGCTTTGAATGCTAGCCAACGCCTACGGAACAGACCAAATTAAACTTGACAATGGCCTCTAGACAGACTTAGCCTGACAGGCACCCCCTCCAAACCTCCCTTGTAGCTCAAATGTAGCTAAAAGGGTTTTGACACTTACTCCTAGTTGCCAGTCAATTCCTTCTGATGTGGGACCAGACTAACAACTCAGAACAGGTTACCTCCACACCAAGAGACAGTCAAAACCTAACCATAAGATAATTAATCAAAGATGCTTTCAGAGAACGATCTCAATTAAAAAAAGAAATGTAAAAAAGTTGTCAGAATCAAAATGGAATCACTTGTGTCAAACCAGATTGACAAATGAAGCCACGAAGGGGGATTCTCATGCACATGCACGTGGTAACAAGAACGGTCACAAGAGACTACAAAAACAACCTTGCACAAAAGTTGCTACAACAGCACACAAAAAAATACTTCTGTGGGCTGGGCATAGTGGCTCATGCCTATAATTCCAGCATGTTGGGAGGCCAAGGCGGGTGGATCACCTGAGGTCAAGAGTTCGAGACCAGCCTGGCCAACATGGTAAAACTCCATCTCTACTAAAAATAAGTAAAAAAAAAAAAAAAAAAAAAAATTAGCCGGGTGTGGTGGTGCATGCCTGTAATTCCAGGTACTCAGGAGGTTGAGGCAGGAGAATCACTTGAACCCAGGAGGTGGAGGTTGCAGTGAGCCAAGATCGTACCATTGTACTCCAGCCTGGGCGGCAAGGATGAAACTCTGGCTCAAAAACAAAACGAAACGAAACAATCCTTGTCTTTCTTTACTTCCCTGAATATACCCATGTGTACTCCCATTGCAATGCTCATTCCTCAATAACAAACATCATTTTCTCTTAGAGAGCTTCTCTCTCTGTTATTTGGGTTGACCGAAGAATCGAGACCACACTCAGTGTCTGCCACTCCCTCAGTTCATTTATAAGCCAAGAGGTCAGAGGCAGCAGATCCTTGCACACGGGTTGCCATGCTTTTACTCATGTGACCTGCAGCCCAGGAGTAGCAGAGCTGTCATTGCTCCACTTGTTTCTCTGTGACCTTTTAGTGGGCTCCAGCCCATTCCCAACTTCCAGTATCTACATCTCTTAGCCCAGAGGCTTTTTTATTTTCCACAGAACTGAGGAAGTTGGCTCCTTCCAGCACAGGGGAGGGTGAAAGTGACTGAGAATTAGTATCCTCAGAGAGCAGCCTTCAAACAGTAACAGCAGGAAGTTGGTATATAAATACATCTATTCCCTCCTCCTTTGGGTGGGATAATTCTGAAGCATATGTTTCATGCTGGGTTTCCCCCCAGGGAATTAAACTCTAGCTGCCCACTATGGTAGCTTGCTTAATAATGCACTTTCCCTTCCTTGTATCACTTCCTTTTTTGGTGGGGGGATGGTCTTGCTCTGTCGCCCAGGCTGGAGTGCAGTGACACCATCTCGGCTCACTGCAACCTCTGCCTCCTGGGTCCAAGAGATTCTCCTGCCTCAGCCTCCCGAGTAGCTGGGATTACAGGTGCCCACTACCATGCCCGGTTAATTTTTTGTATTTTTAGTAGAAACAGGTTTTTGCCATGTTGGCCAGGCTGGTCTTGAACTCCTGACCTCAGGTGATCTGCCTGCCTTGGCCTCCCAAAGTGCTGGATTACAGGCGTGAGCCACCACGCCTGGCAGTCTTTGTGTCACTTCCACACTCCCCTATCAGTCTGCCCTGCACCTTCCAAAGGCAAACTTGTATTCAAATCCTTTCTTCTGAGAACCCATGCTAATCACCAGACTCAACTGATTAGACAAGGAAAGAGCCTTGACCCAAGACAGCCATTGTGTTTGGCCACAACTCTGCTGTGTACATGGTTATGGTTAGGAAAGCAATCCGACTTTTTCTCAAGGAGCACAGAAGGAAGACATTAAAGTAGGAAAAAGGAAAGAGTAATGAATGAGCTGGCTTTTGGGAATGGTGGCATCTTGGAGGAGGCAAGTGTCCTCCTGAGTCCTGACTATCCCACCCCACTGATGGGCTTCCCTGAGAGTGCCAAGATGTCTGTGCACTTTTTTTGTTTTTTTCAGATGGAGTCTCGCTCTGTCGCCCAGGCTGGAGTGCAGTGGCGCGATGATCTCAGCTCACTGCAAGCTCTGCCTCCTGGGTTCAAGAGATTCTCCTGCCTCAGCCTCCTGAGTAGCGGGGATTCCAGGCATGCGTCACCATACCCAGCTAATTTTTATATTTTTAGTAGAGACAGGGTTTCTCCATGTTGGTCAGGCTGGTCTTGAACTCCTGACCTTGTGATCCGCCTGCCTCTGCCTTCCAAAATACTGGGATTGCAGGCGTGAGCCACCGTGCCCGGCCATCTGTGCACTTTTATAACAACTTCCACCACCTGCCTCAACCTGAGCACAGCTACCCTCACAATCTTAAAAGGCCCAACTCATGGAGACTTTAGAGTCAGACAGACCTCAGTTCAGATCAGTCTTGTGTGGTCTTCAATGAATGACTTTCAGCCTCTGAGCCTCAATTTCCTCAGTTCTGAATGGGAGAACACTATTTCACATGTGTTTGTGAGGACTAAATAAAGCAATGTGCGCTAAGCAACCTGATACATAGTTTGTTGTCAGTAAATGTAGCTCTGTCCCTTACCTGAGCTCTTCTACAGATACTGGCATCTACAAATAGGTCCTGTCTTTTGGTCGTCATGGTGACCCTAGGCAAGCTATAAATTTCCCCTAACGAAGTTGAGATAGTTTCTGTTTTTGTGCTGTGCCTGTCTGTGTCTCGGATAGATTAAAAACTCTCAAAGGAGTCACAATTTAGAATGTGTAGTCTGACCATTTGTAGTCCACATCACCCACTTTGATACAGGCAAAACCAATCAAAGAGGGAAAGCAGAAAAGGTTCAACTCAGTCTTCCCTGAGCACAAAGGTGCTCTGTATTTTTGGTGGTTTAGGAAACAACTGGAGGGTGGGACTGGCAACAATGGGAATTGTTGGTTGGCTTTGGAAGGAAGCCTTTGGCCAGTTGGTGTCATTCAAGAGGCCACTGATCGGGCACAGCGGCTCATACCTGTAATCCCAGCACTTTGGGAGGCTGAGGTGGGAGGACTGCTTGAGCCCAGGAGTTCAAGAGCAGCTTGAACAACATAGGGAGAATCTTATCTCTACAAAGTAAAAAGAAATAAATTGAAACCTAGCTGGTTGTGGTGGTGTGTGCCTGTGGTTCCAGGTACTTGGAAGGCTGAGATAGGAGGATCACTTGGACCCAGGAGGTTGAGGCTGCAGTGAGATATGGTCGTGCCACTGCACTCCAGCCTGGGTGACAAAGTGAAACCCTGATTAAAAAAAAAAAAAAAGGCCATGAAGCAAGCTCTTCATGGGTGCCCTTCATTTTATTTTCCCTTTGGGTAATTCATTTCGATTCAAAACAGCAAGCACACCTGAGTACCTGATTGTACCAGGTCTGGAGCTAGGCACGAGGGTCTCAGATATGAATCTAGCTCAGGGTCTGCCTCAGGGAGCTCATGATCAGCAACATTGCTTTCCTTCTTTGTAAAATGAAGGTGTCAGAGTACATGATTTTTAAATCCCTTCTCACCTTGAGTTTCTATCATTTGTATGAATCTGAGGTCAATTCTAAGAGGAAGCCTATGAAGAAAGGCTTTACTTGGCTGGGCGCGGTGGCTCACACCTGTAATCCCAGCACTTTGGGAGGCTGAGGCAGGCGGATCACAAGTTCAGGAGTTGAAGACCAGCCTGGTAAATATATTGAAACCCTCATCTCTACTAAAACTACAAAAATTAGCTGGGCATGGTGGTGGGTGCCTGTAGTCCCAGCTACTTGGGAGGCTGAGGCAGGAGAATCGCTTGAACCAGGGAGGTGGAGTTTGCAGTGAGCCAAGATCATGCCATTGCACTCCAGCCTGGGTGACAGAGCGAGACTCCATCTCAAAAAAAAAAAAAAAAAAGGAAAGGCTTTACTTAAAGATAAAGATAAGGGTGAGAGACGATTGAGATGTCATGGATTTTTGCAAGTACCAAAATGCTCACCTAGCATCTCTCTTTCCATAAGTTAAAAAACAAACAAACAAACAAAAAAAACTGTCAGGTAACAGGGAACCTGGCATGTAAATAATCTGTGTCCACCACTAAGGTTCAAAATGTCTGGGCCAGACATCTATAGTCTGTTCTGCTTTAGCATTTGTTTTGAAAATGCAAATTTGTTCCAATGCAATTGATATATTGAAAAACAATTTGAGCGTAATGCAAATTTTGCATTTGTTTATGTGTGATTTCATCCACAGGACGCTAGGTGAAAGCAGAAAACGGCTTCCAGCTGAACTGAGCCATAAAGTGTCAAGTAAAAAACCAATCTGGACCAAGGTAAGAAAACTTTTATTTTTTCACAAGGGTCAGTGGACTATTGCAAAAGAAAGAACACTTTAACCACGAGATTTGTAAGCATCTCCAGGGTTAGGCAAAACCAGTTTTTCTTTTATGGAGAGAAGTCAACAAAGCTAGAAAAAACCAGTGTGAACACTAAGATAAAAAGCCGTGTGTGATGAAATAGAGCAGATCAGAGAATGTCAGCCTGCTCCCGGGAGGATCTCTCATAGGGAGGGGCTGTCTGCTGGCTGAGGTTGAGGGTGGGCCAAGGCTCAGGGGCCTCAGGGAAGGAGAGAAGCTTAACTTAAGTTTAGTTAACAAAGATTTTGTTTCTGATTGATCAGTGGGGCAAAATACTTCAGCTAAGCATTTTACAAGGCTTATGAGAATAGCAGTTTGGAGGATCTGTCTGGCCTTGTCATAGGTTAACAAGGGGGCTTCCATGAGGCTTATCTAAGTCACATGTGAAGTGTCGCTCTTTGTAGTAAGCTGTTTCCAGAACACAGAAGGGTGACGGGATTTCTTTACCTATTGCTGTCTTCCAGGATAACAGGACACCAGTAAAATTCAACAGCATTGATAGGAATGCTGAATAGGAATTCAACAAAACATACAAATACATACATTTCAAACACCTACCAGCTGTCCCAGTTCTCCAAGTGTGTTATAAGCCACACCTCCCTCCAAATGGTGTTACAGCTGATGTTCCGATTTCAGATGACCCTCCTTCTGTCAGAGGTATTTGAACCAGAGTGACTCCATCTTGAATAGAGGGCTGGGTAAAATGAGGCTGAGACCTACTGGGCTGCATTTCCAGGAGGTTAGGTGTTCTTAGACACAGGATGACATAGGAAGTTGCCACAGGTCACAAAGACCTTGCTGATAAAACAGCATGTGGTACAGAAGCCAGTCAAATCCCACCAAAACCAAAATTACCATGAAAGTGACCTCTGGTTGTCCTCATTGCTCATTATACACTTATTATAATACTAAGAGACACTCCCACCAGTGCCATGACAATTTACAAATGCCATGGCAACATCAGGAAGTTAGTCTATATGATCTAAAAGGGGGAGGAACCCTCAGTTCCGGGAATTTTCCACCCCTTTCCCAGAAAACTCATGAATAATCCATCCCTTGTTTAGCATTTAATTAAGAAATAATGATAAAAAACAGCCAACCAGCAGCCCTTGGGGTTGCTCTGCTTATGGAGTTGCCATTATTTTGTTTCTTTACTTCTCTAATAAACTTGCTTTTACTTTACTATATGGACTCACCCCAAATTGTTTCTTGCACAAGGTCCAAGAACCCTCTCTTGGGGTCTGGATTAGGATTCCTTTCTGGTAACATTTCTACCACTGCACAGTATCTCACAAGCTGTCACCCTTTCTTCAACTTTAAACTTCAGGTTTTATTCAAGATAAACTGCCACATTTATTGTAGTGTGTCTTAGTCTGTTTTGTGTTGCTACAACAGAATACCACAGACTGGGTAATTTATAATGAACAGAAATTTATTTGGCTCATGGTTCTGGAGGCTGGGAAGTCCAAGAGAATGGAACTGGCTTCTAGCAAGGGCCCTCATGCTGCATCACGCCGTGGTGAAATGCTGAAGGCCAAGAGAGCACATGAGTGAAAAAGAGAGAGAAAGAAGGGAAGGGTGCTGAACTTATCCTTTTTCTCAGGAACCCACTCCCACAATAACTAACCCAGTTCCATGATAACAGCATTAATCTAGTCATTAGGGAAGAGCCCTCATGACCTAATCACCTCTTAAAGGTGATGCCTCTCAACAGTGTTGCATTGGGGATTCAGTCTCCAACACATGAAGTCTGGGGGACACATTCAAACAGTAGTATGGTGTTTATGTCTTTCTTAACCATCAAATATGTGTGAGACTGTGCTACCATTTTTGTTAGTTTCCTATCTTTTTTTTAATGTGTCACTGACAATGTTTTTGAGTGTGCCCTAACTCTATTTTTCCATAAGCCCTATGACTTTATTTTATTTTATTTTATTTTGAGACAGAGTCTTGTTCTGTTGCCTAGGTTGGAGTGCAGTGGCACAGTCTTGACTCACTACAGCCTCTGCCTCCTAGGTTCAAGAGATTCTTGTGCCTCAGCCTCCCTAGTAGCTGGGACTACAGGTGTGCACCACAATGCCCGGTTAATTTTGGTATTTTTAGTAGAGATGGAGTTTCACCTTGTTGGCCAGGCTGGTCTTGAACTGCTGACCTGAACTGATCCACCTGCCTCAGCCTCCCAAAGTGCTGAGATGACAGGCATGAGCCACCACACCTGGCCTACCCTATGATTTTTAATCACACAATTTTACATAGCACAATGATTTTTAGGAACACATAAATCATTTTATAGTGGAACTGTCTGTATTTGCAGCACAGTCAGCTCTTAGGAGAGGAAGCAGCCCAGGGTAATGGCACTTCACAACTCCAGGGACAATGGTTACATGGCACCTTCTGTGGTGTGTATTCTGTGGAGTGTGCCCATAGGACCATGAATGTTTTGTGCCCAGCACAAGGGTTCCCAGCTGAGATGTGGACAGGGGCTGAGATCCAATGCTTACTCTGCCTGCCAAAGTCATCACATTCTCTGTCCACCCAGAGGGAGCTCCTGTTGCTAGCTCATAACACACAAAAGAGGAGAAAAGGGGTTTTAATTGCATTTGGAATTGAAGTGAAATAGTTGAAAAACACAGAATTGTATTGTAAATGTCAAAATGAGATTTTACTAACAGCCTAAAACAGTGCTTCCAAATCTCAAAGAAAAGGATGACATTTGTTGACCACTTATGGGCCAAGGCAACTGGCCAAGAGCTCTGACAGCCCCAGGCCCCACCCACGCTACTCAGAGGGTTAAGGGATTTATTTCTCCATCTGTCCTGCACTTTCATAGTTCAGTGTGCTGTGGCATCTTAATTGGATACCTCTGACCAAAAGTGAAGGTAAATTAAGGAACCTTACCAAGATGACATCATGGGACTCATTACTCAATGGGAAAGGCAAAGTGGGGGGCTGGGGGGCAGGGAAACAGGGGAGATATGTGTTAGTTAGTGCACCTACTGAAAGAGGGAAAGCAATTTCTATATTGAGGGGACCATACATCCTAATTTGCCCAGGACACTCCTGATTTATGCATCCTTTTTCATCCTCAAAAGGGTCCCAGTAACCCTATTTACACTCCAAAAAGTTAACACTTCTTAATCAATAATTGGTGAAACACCCTGTGGTGTGTGTGTGTGTGTATATATATATATATATTTGGTCCTTGTCCTGTCCCTGGTTTTTGACAAGGAGCTCCTAAATCCTTTGACATTTTTTGAGTGAAAGGAGTGTCTTTTGTTACTCAAAGGAACCTTTGAGTCCTTGTCTGTCTTCAGCCATGTATGAAAGTGTACGCGAATAAGGTCAGTCTTGTTGGGCACCTAGATGACTTCAGGATGGGGCTGGTCATCAGAGGAATCAATCATGTGATTACAGGGCTGCAACATCCAGTCCCACTGGGGAGGGGACAGGGGTAGGAGTTTGAGCTCAATAACCAATGGCCAGTGATTTAATCAACCATGCCTATGTAATGAAATTGCCATAAAATCCCCTAAAGGGGACAGAAGGGTTTCAGAGCTTCTGAGTTGATTAACACATCCATGGATGGAGAGGGTGGTGCACCCTGACTCCACAGGGACAGAGGTTCTTTACCCTATGCACCTCTTCATCTAGCTGTTCATTCATATCCTTCATAATAAACTGTAGGTGTAGTATTTTCCTGAGTTCTATGAGTCATTCTAGCAAATTATTGTACTTGAAGCAAGCATGGGCCATGGGGATTCCTGAATTTGTAGCCAAATTGGACAAAAGTGCAGGCAGCCCAGAAACCCAGGACTTATGGCTGGTGTCCCAAGTGAGGGCTGTCTTGTGGGACTGAGCCCTTAAACCTATGGAGTCTGACACTAACTCTGGTTAGTCAGTGTCAGAATAGGATTGGATTGTTGTACACCTAGTTAGTGTCATGGGAACCAGAGACAGTCGTTCAAGTTTCAATTATAACCCCTCTAGAAGACAATTGGTCTGGGGACAGATCTTAGTAGTAGATGCCAGACTGAGTATTACCACTCCCCTCAACGTTAGAGACGGTGATACTCGGCCATGGGCCTCCCACCTCCTCCCTTGAAGTGCAACAGGACCATGTTGCCTGCCTCCTCAGACACCATTCACAGCGTATTTTATGTGAAGTTGTGGGTTTATCTTTTTTAATTCCTAGGAAATAAGAATTCAAGGTGACCTTCCTGGCACCCTCTCTACCTGAGCAGCCTCCCCCATACCATTTCATAAGGATTTTCCCCAGCTCAAGTAGTAGATGAGAACTTTTGCAAATCAGCTGGCTAACCAGATGTCCAACGGTGGAACAGACGACCAGTGTCCTTTCTTGCAGACACCCCAGTTTGAGCCCTACGTCTGTCTCGGCCTTAGGGAAAAGACAAAGGGGCGTCCCTGCATGAACACTGTACTACCCACCGGCCAACAACCTCTAATATTTTTTGGGAAAGGTGTGGACCAGTTTCATTTTTTCTCGGTAAGCCTTGCGGGAATATGCGTGCTCTGAGAAGGGAACACTATCAGGTAGGTGACTTGATTGACGTGTCTGCCACAATGGTCCTGCTGCTTAGAAATCCGTCAGTCCTTTGTGCATACCCCCTACGTCTGGGACTGTTCACCTGCATCAGTGACCAATGGTTTTGGCTAAAAGTTACAAAACCACATTGGCCAGGCTAGCCTCGAACTCCTGACTTCAAGTGATCCGCCTGCCTTGGCCTCCCAAAGTACTGAGATTAAAGGTGTGAGCCACCTGTAATCCAGCCCAAAAGCCTTTTCTTTCTGAGGCTCTGTCTTTTTTCTAGGAATTGAGGGTCCCAGACTGACTTCCCTTAGGTCTCTTTGTCCAAAACTGGGGTTGGAAACAAAAAGGGGAATGGGATTGCCAGGGCTGGCATAGACGCATGATAACTTGTTTCTGGTGTTGGGGGAAGGATCTTGCCCTTACAACAAGCCAGGGAAAGGGGTGGAGGGGAGGGTAATGGTCACCCCTCTGAGTGCCAACCTTGACCATCTATCTTCCTTACTGGTCAGTTCTTCAGTGCACCCGCACCTCCAATGTCCATGCCCTTCTTGCAGACACCCCAGGGGGAGGCCCTTCTTCTTTTCTCCCTCCCAGCAATACTGGACTTTTCCACAGCAGTGGATACCACTCAATAAATGTTTCTTAAATAAATGAAGACAAAAAATTTAAAAAAAAAGATTTTATGGTGGGTGTGTGGGGAGTATAGAATTTGGAAGAAACATATTTCATAGAATTATTAGACAAATAGAACCTAGAGATCAGGAATTCATTGCCTGGAGCCCATGACTTGGTATCAGGGGGTTTCATGAAACCCTGAGATTGTGTGAAACATTTTGCATGAATGTGTACATAAATTTTGGGTAGGGGGTGTCCTTGGTTTATAGCACATGTTAAAGATTCTGTAACCTCTAAAAGACTCAGAAAGCCCACCCCAAATGGCCTAGGGCAACACCCTCCAATTACCGGTGGCCAAGGTAGTAGCCAGCATCCTCCAGGGAATGATAAGCTAGCAGGACTGAGCATCTGACTCCCAGGACTTCTCCTCCTAAAGCCACAGACTCCATTGTTTCTATTTTTAAAAGGTCAGTCCAAAAGGTGTTATTATTCTCTGTCTCCCAGCACAGCTTGGAGCAGAGTGGCCAGACTAGGGAAGGAGCCTCTCATGATGACTCACCACCGTCCTTCCGTGAGTAATGGTCTTCGGGCTCTATCACTCACTTTTGCTGACGCACTGGACTGGAAAAAGCTGACCCTGAGTCAGTGGTTATATAGACATGTAAAACCCTGGGAGGCGGGACCAAAGAGAAGGAGCTGGGCTGGAGGTAGAGCCAGTGCCCACCACCCAGACCCACACCTCCCCCACCCCAAGGGAGAAAGGTCATTTACTTATGCAGGAGCCAGGTGAGCTACTGGATCAGTGTTAAAACTCCAAGCAGCCCCTGCATAGCGGATAGCTTGTAGGTGAAGATGGAGAATGGGAAGAAGGCCCACCTCTCCCTCAATAGGCAGCTCCTTCCCACTTTTAGGATGGAGAATAGTTGTGGTTGAGTCTGGCTTGGGAGGCTCAGTGAGTTAGTTAGGACCCCACCCCACATAATTCAGAGTGTGTGAGGCCGGGCGCAGTGGCTCACACCTGTAATCCCAGCCGTTTGGGAGGCCGAGATGGGAGGATCGCTTGAGGCCAGGAGTGTAAGACCAGCCTGGCAAACACAGGGAGACCCCCTCTTCCGCCCCATCTCTACAAAAGAATTTTTTTTTTTTTTTTTTAATTAGCCGGATGTGGTGGCCTGCGCCCATTGTCCCAGCTACTTGGGAGGCTGAGGTGGGAGGGATTGCTTGAGCCTGGAAGGTTGAGGTTGCAGTGAGCTGCGATCAGACCACTGCACTCTAGCCCAGGTGACAAAGCAAGACCCAGTCTCAAATAATAATAATGATAATAATAATAGTAATAAATTAAATTTTAAAAAATAATAAAATTCAAAAACAAACAAACAAGAAAAAAACCCACACATTGTTGTGTGAGACTGACCTGGGACAGTTTTCCAGCTCCCAAGGTGTGCACCCTGGTCATTAAGCCCTGGACTTGTTATGTGATCTTGGGAAATTCATGTGGCCTCCCTGGTCCTCAGTGGTTCCCTTAATGGAAAGTTGTGGGGTTGCACTAGGTCAGTGGTTCTACATATTCCTCCCTAACAGCCTCTGACTCTACAAAGGTAACCCTAGGCAGGCCATGGAGGGGATGGGTCCCAGTGAGGGGCCTTAGAGACTGGGAGGAGAGGTGCCTTGAGGGACAAGTGAGAGGACCCCTTGGAAAAGGAAGAAGGACACTGGCCTCTGGACATTTCATGCTCATGAGATTTTGCAACATGGCTGCCCTTTAGAAGTGAAGAGCTTTGGCCAGGCTCACCTGTAGTCCCAGCACTTTGGGAGGCTGAGGTGGGAGGATTGCTTGAGTCTAGGAGTTTGAGACCAGCCTGGGCAACGTAGTGAGACCCCATCTATATTTTTAAAAAAAGAAGTGTGGAGCTTTGTAAAATCAGAATTGCTTTCCCCAGACCTACCGATTCAGAGTCTTGCAGGGATAAAGACTGGAATCTGGACTTTCTGAAAGCTCTCCAGGACATTCTAAAGCAACAGAGATTGTGCCTGTGAATAGCCACTGCACTCTAGCCTGGGCAACATAGTGAGACCCCTGTCCCTGAAGAAGAAGGAGAAGGAGAAGGAGAAATAAAGCAGCAGGGGCTGGAGATCTAAGATCTGGGCCCACTCAAGGTCAAGGTGCTTTCCCAGTTGCCTCCTGCCCACACTGGAGACGCCCATTCCAGGAGGCAGCCCCCACCTCAAAAGAAAGGAAAGGAAAAGAAAAGAAAAGAAAAACAATAGGGTCCAGACTTCAGCGGGTCCTCCAAGGGCAGCCTACCTCCTGCTTTCAGATGCTCTAAGTGAATCAGCTCACACACATCTGTTGCCGGAGCCACAAGTCTATCAAGATCCTGAGTGGAAATCTCTCTATCATTTAGCTGGTGACAGAGACAATACCAAGAACAGTGTACTTACGATCGCTAGAGAAAAACATTGAATGGGTTTTGAATAGCCACAGAATGGCTCACACAGCGTGCACAAATTCATTATCAGACTTGGCTCCACTCCTTTCAGGCGTGCCTCGGGCATGATACGTTTCTGAAATTTGCATTCCTAGATGGAGGATGCTGATGCAGAAAGCAGGCAGCCGAGATGGGGTTGGAGGAGGGAAAGATTGGCAAGTGAGTTGGGTGGCGGTTGCTAGGAAAAGAACAATGTTGGTTGGAATTGTTGAGTTACAATGACAGAGTCCCAACTCTTGGCAGCCGAAGGAGAAAAGGAGATTTGCTGACATCATGGAAGAGCTCAGACTGACTCTGTGTCATACAGAGTCTCTCTGCAGCCCCTGGTTCTGCTTTCCTCTGTGAGAACTTCCGCCTTGGCCAGGCCCTCTCAGTGCGGCAACACAGGCGGCCACCAATGGCTCCAGGCTGACGGTCCACCAGCTTAGCCACTGCAGGGAAAGAATTCTTCTTTGTCCCAGAAGAGCCAACCAAAGTCTGAGGGTGGACTCTCAGGGGCAGGCTTGTGACATCTGGACATCGCTGAACAGAGCACAGTGGCCAGGCCTGGAGCCGAACCGTAAGGTCTGTCTCACTCAAACCACATTGACTGACATGATGGAGTGGCTTCTTTAGGGAGCATTAAGATGCTGTTATTAGAAGGAGGCCAGATCCGGGAAAGCACACAGGAGCTCTTCCCAGCCACTGCAGCAGGAGTGAAAAGCACTTGCTCTTGTTTCTGTCATGTGCTGAGCTCACTTCTATTATAGATTTTTCTAAATGGTCATTTCTTTATCTGCATATCTTCCCTGCTGGTTATGTATCCTCTCTCAGGTAGCAGCTGTGACCTCTATCATCTTTAAACCTGCAGATTTACAGAGGTGATTAATAAGTCTTAGTAGATGGGGGTAAATAGCACAAGACTGGGATTAGAGAATTCTGAGTTTCTGTCTGGATTCTACATGTAGACTTGTGTGCAGCCTTTGAGCAAGTGCTTTCTTCTCCTTCGGCCTCTTTCTAATGCCCACTGGATGAGGGTCAGCAAACTTTTTTTGTAAATTGCCAGATAGTGAATATGTTAAGCTTTGTGGGCCATACGATCTCAGTCATGAACATTCAACTCCACCACTGCTGCCCAAAAGCAGCCAAAGACAGTACATGAGCAAGTGGGCACTGCTGTGTTCAAATAAATAGAAACAGGCAGTTCATGGGCAAAGTAAATGATTGCTGTTGGGTTTTTTTGCTTTTTGTTTTTATTTTTGTTATTCTTTTTTCCTGACCATGGCAAGGACTATTAAAACTGTTGTTTTAAGCTGCTACATTTCCTCCTTCTTTCCTTCCTTCCTTCCTTCCTTCCTTCCTTCCTTCCTCCCTCCCTCCCTCCCTCTCTCCCTTCCTCCCTTCTCTCTCTCTTTCTCTCTCTGTCTCTCTTCTCTGTAACTCAGGCTGGAGTGCAGTAGCACTATCACAGCTCACTGCAGCTCAATTTCCTGGGCTCAAGGGTTCCTCCCACCTCAGCCTCCCGAGTAGATGGGACTACAGATGCATGCCATCACGCTCAGCTAATTTAAATTTTTTTTTGTTGAGATAGGGTCTCACTCTGTTGCCCAGTCTGGTCTTGAGCTCCTGGATTCTAGCAATCCTCCCACGCAGCCTCCCAAAGTGCTGAGATTACAGGCATGAGGCACTGTGCTCAGCAGCTGCTAAATTTTCAAGTGGCCTATCACATAGCAATAGTTAAAGGGAACAGTCATCCAGCAGAGGGTGGCAAACTATAGCTAGACAGCCACATTTGGGCCTCCACTGGTTTTTGTTAAAAAAAAAAAATCAGCCAGGGACTTGCTACTTCTTCATGTGGACTTCTCCACAGGGCTGCTTGGGCTTCCCCATAGTATGGCAGCTGTGTTCTAAGAGTAAATTTTCCAAAAGATGAGAAGTGGAGGCTGTCAGTGTCTCAAGGCCAGGGTTCAGAAACTGGCACAGTGTCACCATACATTATTGGAAATCCACCAACTGCCCAAGATGAGTTCCCAGCTGACAGCCAGCCCCAGCTTGCCAACCATAGAAGTGAGCCATCTCAGAAGTGGATCCTCCTGCCCCAATTGAGCTTCCCCAGCTGATGCTTCCTGGAGAGCAGCATCAACTGCCTTGAATCTGGGAGCTGGCCCTAAAAGGCTGGGTGATGTTTCAGCTCAAGAGAGGGTATTTTGAATAAAATATTCAGAAGGAAGGCTGGAAAAGAAAGTGGACCAAATTGCAGATTTGCAATTTTGCGGTTGCGGAGCCCACCCAGATTCAAGTTTTGACATTCCTCCTATAGGTAGGGACTGTGTCTCTTCCACTTAAATCATGAACTCCAAAGACTCTGCCAGTTCAGGTGTCCTGTGGCTTAAAGATTCGATAGTCTGGCCTTGGATACCAGCAGCTTCTTACTAATTCCCTAAGCTGACTCTGTAAAAGAGCATCACCCTAACCC
This sequence comes from Macaca mulatta, assembly GCF_049350105.2. NCBI lineage: Eukaryota > Metazoa > Chordata > Mammalia > Primates > Cercopithecidae > Macaca > Macaca mulatta. The sequence goes on from NC_133420.1 coordinate 43,774,915, forward strand.
ACACCTTGATCTCTGAGGTTCTTGACCTATAGTGTCCTTGCAATCCATGCCTCCCCTCATTTCTCACTGCCACTCTCAGAGCAGCCTGAGAGTTGTAATGGTCTCTTCACTAGTCGCTTGGTTTCCAGTCTATGTAAATATGACTTTACATCGTTTTCCTGCTAGAACGCTTCTCTCCCTAGTGCTTCCTAGATCAATATCTTCACTGACTTTCCACTGCCTGGAGAACAAAATCCCAGATGGGGTTCCACTTCATTTTCCAGCCTTACTTCTGAATACTTTATTTGAAATGCCCTCCCTTGAGCTGAAAAGTCACATCCTTTGCCCAAAATTTCTAATTCTCTCCCCCCCATTCTTCTTACAATTGAAATATCACCCAGCCTTTTAGGGCCAATTCCCAAAAGCCCCTTAATGCTTTTCCTAATTCTTAGACTCTAGTTGTATGGTTATTATCATATGGTGTCAGGCGTAGGCCAGTTTTTTATGCTTTGCTATTTTCTCATCCCTGTACCAAATACAGGGACTGTACCTCATTCCTCTCTGTGGCTTTGCATACAGAGGGTTTTTGGTAAGAGCCTGGTGAATTGAAGTCAACAGAATTATGGACCTCAACTTCCCTGCCACCCCTCTTTCCTGCCTCCCCAGGATAGGCAAATCCCAGGAATCAGGGCTGCAATGTCCCTGGCTGACCAAAGCTGAGATGGGAGCCTGTGGCAATGAACCCTTCTCTTGTGCCTCTTGAACCCGAATCCAGGATGTCAGCAACAGGAACTGATCTTTCCAGGAAGGGCTTATGCGTGCAGAGGCCCAATATCATCCTGTCCCAGCAGCTTCCCAGAGAAAATTGAGTAGCCTGCCCCAGTAGAAACCAAGTTTTCTTCCTGGCTTGTTCATTTACCCAGCTAACTGGACTCTCGCTTTTAGTCTATGCCTTTACATTATACCTAACTCTGACCCGGTCCCTTCCGAGCCCAGAACCCCTGGTAGCAACTCTTGGTTCTCAGGATGACATTCAGTCTCATTATGCTGACAACTGGGGACCTTGATGATCTGTTTCCTGACTACGTGTCCATCTTCATTACTGTCAAATCTCTCCCCTTGAATGAGGCTCCCCCAACCCATTATATCATGTACTTTAGTCACTGAACTATTTGGAATATTTGAAAAGATTGGGCCTCTTCGATGCCTTGGGATCTTTCCTCTTCCTACACTCTTTCGTGTTCCTAGGATGCCCTTCTTGCCCTGTCTAAACCTTCCCTCATTCCTGTCATCCTCTCTGAACTAGGTTAGGATACCCTTACTCTACTCTTACAGCCCCCGGTACTTCTCTTCACTATCACAACAATTGCACTGTGTTGATAGCACTGGTTTTGATGACGGTTCTTCGCTATCCTCACTGGACTATGATCTCTTAGAGGGCAGTGATTTGAGCTTTTTTCCTCTTCTAATGCCAATGCCTGGCACAGAGCCTGGTGCATGGTTGGCATTCAGTAACTCTATATTGGATAGGACAAATGGTTGCTCATTATTTTTTAGGCAATTTCTAAAAAACAGAATAATAAACTTTAAAAGTGAAATAATATACTGGATAAAACAAACAAACAAAAACTCAAACAGTTGTTATATATGTAATCAAGAGTTAATGCATCAGCTGGGCGCGATGGCTCACACTTGTAATCCCAGCACTTTGGGAGGCCGAGGCGAGCAGATCACCTGAGGTCAGGAGTTCAAGATGAGCCTGGCCAACATGGTGAAACCCCATCTCTACTAAAAACACAAAAATTAGCCAAGCGTGGTGGCATGTGCCTGTAGTCCCAGCTACTCAGGAGGCTGAGGCAGGAGAATCGCTTGAACCTGGGAGGCGGAGGTTGCAGTGAGCTGAGATCGCACCACTGCACTCCAGCCTGGGCTACAGAGCAACACTCCATCTTAAAAAAAAAAAAAAAGAGTTAATGCATCTATACTACAATGATCTTTTATTAAGCAATAAGAAAAAAAATTAACCTCCAAAGAGCAATAGGCTAAATACATGAACAAAAAAGGATAAACATTAATGGCCAATAAACATATGGAAAAATGTCTAATAAAGCATTACAAATTAGACATCATGCCATTTCACACTTCATATTAGTAAAAATAAAGAGAAATGGCAATGGTTAGATTTAATGAAGTTGTAGGGAAAGGGATATTCCCATACACTTCCGGTGGCACATCCCTGAGCTCAAATTTACAATGTGTTCTAAAAGCCTTTAAAATGCGCAGGCTCTGTTAATCAACTATTTCATTTTTAAAATGTTTATGCCAAGGAGCTAATCAGTAATACATACACAACTTCACATACAGCTCTCATTAATTCCTCATTATTTCCTGATTGATTGTTCTGCCTCTCAGAACAAACTGACATTGTAGTCACAGGAGATGATAGTATCTTACCACTGACTTAAGGACAAGAGCAGAAAATACCTTCGTAAAAATGAAAGATTTTTATGATCTGATGGTGGATTGATTATTGGCTGGCAACCCGTGGGAAGCGTTTCTGGAGTTGTAATAAAGCTGAGTCAACAAGTTCATCATCTGCTGTCCAATTTGGAAAGGACCCAGCAATTACTGAAAAGATCAGTTTGGAAGATGAATCCTGGCTTGCCAAGTGGGAAGGAAAAGTATTTTATTGAGCACCTTCTATATGCCAAGAAGTTACTTATATGATCTCATTTTCTCTCTCATTGGGTAGCCATAATTCTCCTTATTTTACTGATGGAAATCTAAGGCACAGTGTAAGAAACAAAACTAGCATACGAACCATGTCTGCTCCATTCCAAAGCACATGAAAATTCCCACTACGGCACAGGGGATGAACCATTGATTGTTTAAGCAAAGGAGGTTAAGCACAGTAATTCTGGTTGCCCTTCATTAAACTACATTGAGTGAAATATTGTGTGACATCCACATTCAGTAGCCTCAAATGTTTCCCCAGGTACATAATAGTAAACTATCATTCAAATGAGGGGAAAAAAATCTGATTCCAAGCAGGACACAGTGGAACAGGTTCCCGAATGGATTCTCAGGGCAATTTTGTTTAAGCAAGTTCTCAATCAGAGTACCTGGGCATGTTGTGATGCTTGATGGGGGATAGACTGCCCTGTCCTGGCAGCTTGGAAGTTCATTGTAAATGATTCCCTTTCATACATTCTGCAAAATAAACATTCAAGCCTCATTGTCTTTGCATTGACATCATAAGGAAACACACAATGATTGTTTGTCTGGTGCCTCTCTGCATCTTCTTTCTTCCTGCCCCAAAAGTTATGTTTTTTGTGTTTTAGAGAAATCCTGTGATGACTATAGAGGATCTGGGCTGGGATCTGAAACTGTGGTCAGGCACCAAAGAGGATGGACCAAAAAATGCCAGACTAGTTAGAAATAACAAGTCTTTTGGCTTGTTTTGTTGTTTTGCTTGGGATTCATTTAGTTTTCAGGTAAACTTTAAAAAGTATTTGGATTTGGTTTGCTGGAGGTTCAACAAATACATGTAGTTTATTTTCATTTGTTTGTTTGTTGAGGTTTGTTTTGCTTGCTTTAAGTTCAGATACCTGCTTTGAAGATAGGATGAAATTTAAAGTCATACACGGGCCAAGCACAGTGGTTCATGCCTGTAATTCTAGAGCTTTGGGAGGCTCAGGCAAAAGAATCGCTTGAGTCTAGGAGTTCCAGACCAGCCTGGGCAACACAGCAAGACCGCATCTCCACAAAAATAAAAAATAATTTCCAGGCATGGTGGCAAGCACCTGTAGTCCGAGGTACTCAGGAGGCTGAGGCAGGAGGATTGCTTAAGCCCAGGAGTTTGAGGTTACAGTGAGCTATGATCTGCCACTGCCCTTCTGCCTGGGCAACAGTGTGAGACCTTGTCTCAACAAAATAAATAATAGATAAATAAATAAAATCATACACAGACATACACATAGCTATATAGCCAAGAAATAGAATTCTAACCATTCATAACAATAATCAACTTATATCACTCATATCTTTCCAAGATGATGATAAAGAATAAAAATGACCTGGAATACTTTCACATTGGCTGTCTCATTTTATCCTCTTTGTTTATCCTGTATATCAATATTCTAAAAATGGGGAGTTTATTGTAAAAACTAGTTAACTATTCAATATTATGGCTTGTCCAAATATGTACAGTCTCAGCCTTCTTGAGTGAAAAGATGCCTTTGAATACTTGAGTTTTACAGAGGTTGGGGAATTAAAAGACTTAAAAAAAGATAAAGGGAGCAATAATTATGGTCTGATGGCTGCGAAGATGGGACACCATTCTAGAGCATCATTATAGGAGGCAGGTATTATACTGTTTCCTGGGAAGAAGCCATTCCCTCAACTAAGCCCTCACAAGTAAATTTCTTCTTCTTCTTCTTGTTTTTTGTTTGTTTGTTTGTTTGTTTTGAGACGGAGTCTCGTTCTGTTGCCCAGGCTGGAGTGCAATGGTACGATCTCACCTCATTGCAACCTCTACCTCTCAGGTTCAAGCAATTCTCCCACCTCAGCCTCCTGAGTAGCTGGGATTACAGGTGCATACCACCATGCCTGGCTAATTTTTGTGTTTTTAGTAGAGATGGGGTTTCACCATGTTGGCCAGGCTGGTCTCGAACTCCTTGCCTCAAGTGATCCACCCACCTCAGCCTCCAAAGTGCTGGGATTACACAAGTAACTTCTTTACTGTGATCGTGTCCCTTGATACTCTAGACTTGTGCTGTCCAATACTGTAGCTATGAGCCACATGTGGCCATTGAGTGCTTGAATCCTAGCTGGTCAGAAATGAGATGTGCTGTGAGTGTAAAATACACACAAGATTTTGAAAAGTTAGCTTAAAATAAAGAATGTAAAAATCTCAAAAATATTTTTTCTATTGATTACACATTGAAATAACTTGTTGGGTATTTTAGGTTAAATAAAAAATATTAAAATTAATTTCACCTGTTTCTTTTTACTTCTTTAACTGCAGTTATTAGAAAATGTAGAATTAAGCTGGGCACAGTGGCTTACACCCAGCACTTTGGGAGGCTGCAGTGGGCAGATGGTGGGCAGACGGCTTGAGCCCAGGAGTTCAAGACTAGCCTGGGAAACATAGTGAGACCCCGTCTCTACAAAAAAAAAAAAAATTAGTTAAGCATGATGGAATGCATCTGTAGTCCCAGCTACTTGGGGGGCTGAGGTGGGAAGATTGATTGAGCCCAGGGGTTCGAGGCTGCAGTGAGCCATGATTGTGCCATTGCACTCTAGCCCAGGTGACAAAGTGAGACACTATCTCAAAAGGAAAGAAAGAAAGAAAGAAAGAAAGAAAGAAAGAAAGAAAGAAAGAAAGAAAGAAAGAAAGGAAGGAAGGAAGGAAGGAAGGAAGGAAGGAAGGAAGGAAGGAAGGAAGGAAGGAAGGAAGGAAGGAAGGAAGGAAGGGAAAGAAAGAAAGAAAGAAAGAAAGAAAGAAAGAAAGAAAGAAAGAAAGAAAGAAAGAAAGAAAGAAAGAAAGAAAGAAAGAAAGAAAGAGAGAGAAAGGAAGGAAGGAAGGAAGGAAGGAAGGAAGGAAGGAAGGAAGGAAGGAAGGAAGGAAGGAGGGAGGGAGGGAGGGAGGGAGGGAGAGAGGGAAGGAAGGAAGGGAAAGAAAGAAAGAAAGAGAGAGAGAGAAAGAAAGAAAGAGAAAGAAAGAAAAAGAAAGAAAGAAAAAGAAAGAAAGAAAGAGAAAGAAAGACAGAAAAAGAAAGAGAAAGAATTATGTATGTAGTTCACATATTTCTATTGGACTGCACTGCTCTAGAGGCCATGTTTTCCCATGTGCCTCATTGGTTTAATTTTCCTTTGCTCCTTATCTCTTAACAGGGCAATACAAGGTTTTGAAGACATCACATGATTCAAGACAGACCCTGACCAGGGAAAGTGGGTACTTCAGTTTACCTGCTCAGAGGCACAGCCACGAGTCGATAGCATAAAACCAGTGTGCAAGTCATTTCAGCCCCTTTCCAGCTAGTTTAGAAGTGATTCTTTTCACAGTGCCTTTTTTTTTTTTTTTTTTTTTTTACAGAGTCTCCCTCTGTCACCCAGGCTGTAGTGCAGTGGTGCCATCTTGGCTCACGGCAGCCTCCACCTCCCGGGTTCAAGTAAATCTCCTGCCTCAGTCTCCCAAGTAGCTGGGATTACAGGTGTCCACCACCACATCCAGCTAGTTTTTGTATTTTTAGTAGAGACAGGGTTTTCACCATATGGTCTCGAACTCCTGATGTCAGGTGATCCACCCGCCTCAGCCTCCCAAAGTGCTGGGATTACAGGCGTGAGCCACCGTGCCCGGCCTCTTTTTTTAAATTTAGGAGAATTTGCATTATTTCAAATTTTGCACACAAAATGAATGCTTAATTAATATGGTTTATATCATTCTGTGTATAGTTCACAAAATTCAGACTTATGTAAAACGTGTCCTTGGTGTAGAGGGAGAGCTGTGCCGTGCTTTGCTCTGCATCTCAACGTTCTATCCAGTGGACAACATAGACTGCCATTTTTCTTTGCTGCAGCAAAAACAATTTTGCATAATGATCAGAGGTTTGCACCACACATGTAAATACAGCCCAGTGGCTGAGAAATGCTGAATTAGTCAGGAGAGGGGACAAGGCAGAGATCATTTTTCAGCCCAACCTCACACTTAACAGCACCAGTGCTCTAAGCGTGTATTAGGCTGTTCTTCCATTGCTATAAACGAATACCTGAGACTTGGTAATTTCTAGAGAAAAGACGTTTGATTTTTTTTTTTTTTTTTTGAGACAGAGTCTTGCTTTGTCACCCAGGCTGGAGTGCAGTGGTGCAATCTCAGCTCACTGCAGCCTCCAAAAAGAAGTTTCATTGGCTCATGGCTCTGCAGGCTCTATATGAAGCATAGTGCCGCCGTCTGCTTCTGGTGAGGGCCTCAGAAGGCTTCCAATCATGGCAGAAGACAAGGGAAAGCAAGCATGTCACATGGTGACAGTAAGAGAAAGAGAGGAAGGTGGGGGAGGCCCCAGATTTTATTAATAAACAACCAGATCTCCCGTGTACTGAGTGAGAACTCACTTATCACTAAGGGGATGGTGCCAAATCATTTATTTAGGTTATAGCAGAAGGAACATCTGACCACTTTGTTCAATATGAGCATGAACTTTATATAGTCAGCGTTGTTGAAGGAAAAAAACAAAACAAAACACCTGGGTTTCGTGAGGGAGTGGTTTCTATCATAAGAGGGTCCTAGCAGAGGTCAGATGGCTGCTAACAAGAATTATGCAAAGGAGGCCTTCTTTGCATGGATCTGCCTCCATGATCCAATCACCTCCCACCAGGCCTCACCTCTAACATTGGGAATCACATTTCATTGTGAGATTTGGAGAGGACAAACGTCCAAATCATATTAAAGAGTGAACTGCACTTTGGGAGGCCAAGGCGGGTGGATTGCTTGAGGTCAGGAGTTGGAGACCAGCCTGGCCAAAATGGTGAAACCCCATCTCTACTAAAAATACAAAAAGTTAGTCAGACGTGGTGGTGGGCACCTGTAATCCCAGCTACTCAGGAGGCTGAGACGGGAGAATCGCTTGAACCCGGGAGGTGGAGGTTGCAGTGAGCCGAGATTGTGCCACTGCACTTCAGCCTGGGCAATAGAGTGAGACTCCATCTTTAAAAAAAAAAAAAAGTGAACCTAGCACCCCTGTTATTCAAAGACCTTTAGATCTGGAGTGAACCTCAGAAGTTGTCATGCCCAGCTTCTACCTCGTGTAGGGGTCTCCTTTGCATAATTCTTTTTTTTTTTTTTTTTTTTTTTTGAGATGGAGTCTTGCTCTGTTGCCCAGGCTGGAGTGCAATGGTGTGATCTTGGCTCACTGCAAACTCCGCCTCCCAGGTTCAAGTGATTCTCCTGTCTCAGCCTCCCTAGTAGCTGGGATTACAGGCTCCTGCCGCGATGCCTGGCTAATTTTTGTATTTCTAGTAGAGACGGGGTTTCACCATGTTGGCCAGGCTGGTCTCGAACTCCTGACCTCAGGCGATCTACCTGCCTCAGCCTCCCAAAGTACTGGGATTACAGGTGTGAGCCACCACACCCGGCCTCCTTTGCATAATTCTTGTTAGCAGCCATCTGACCTCTGCTCGGACCCTCTTATGATAGAAACCACTCCCTCGCGAAACCCAGGTGTTTCGTTTTGTTTTTTTCTTCAACAACGCTGACTGTATAAAGTTCATGTTCATTTTGAACCAAGTGGTCAGATGTTCCTTCTGCCATGACCTAAATAAGATCAGAATTCAAAACAACCTCCCTCCTCCAAAACAGATGAGTTTGAATGCAGGCTCAGCTATTTAGTTTTTTTCAAGCCTCATAATCAGCATCAGTTGCTTCATCTGAAAAAAGAAAAATGTAGGGGAAGGGTGTGAAAACACCGAGCTTACTGAGTCGTCGTAAAGAGATGAGAGAGAAGAAAGGGCTCTGAAACTGTTCAGTGCTGCCTGCACGCTGGTCTATTAGTCTCCATTCGAAGTGCCTATTTCTTTAAAACAGGCCGGGGACGCATTCCAAGTGCTCAGCAAGCTCTTGCTTTCACAAAGATGCATTGGCAATTACTGAGAGTCCTGTTCTCTTCTAGGCATTTACAAATTGATTTGTTCCCATGTCATCAGGTATAGAAGGTAAGCAGCTGAGTAATAATGTATGGGTGAGGACAGGGAGTCCAGAATAGGCTTTATTTCTGGAGGAGGAGGAGGCAGCCAGACCCCCTTGGGAGAGCAGAGGCTGTGTGCATGGTGTCCAAAGTATTCAAATAAACAATAAGATCTTAGTGCCTGTGACAGAAAGAACACTGGATTTGGAGCAAAAGAGACATGGCTATAAATTTCAGCTCTGTCACTTAATAGCGACATTGGAGAGGTCACATCATCCCCTGGATTCTCACTCTTTCATCTATAAAATGGGAATGATAATATGTACCTTGCATGATAAAGTAGTACTTGAGTGTTTAGCATGTGGAGGCAGACTGCTATTTATTAGATATATGACCTTGGGGAACTCGTTTTGTCTGTCTGTTTTTCAAACTTTTTTTTTTTTTTTTTTTCCCAAGGCCTTACTCTGTCACCCAGGCTGAAGGGTAGTGGCACAATCCTAGCTCACTGCAGCCTCAGACTCCTGGGCTCAAGCAATCGTCCTACCTCAGCCTCCAAATAGCTACAGATATTCACCACCACGCCTAGCTAATTTCTTTAAAAAATTTTGTAGACACTGGGACTCATGGTGTTGCGCAGGCTGGTCTTGAACCCATGGGCTCAAGCAATCCTCTTTTTTTTTTTTTTTTTTTTTTGAGACAGAGTTTCACACTGTTACCTGGGCTGGAGTGCAGTGGCATGACCTTGGCTCACTGCAACCTCCACCTCCCGGGTTCAAGCGATTCTCCTGCCTCAGCCTCCCGAATAGCTGGGATTACAGGCACCCGCCACTACGCCTGGCTAATTTTTTGTATTTTTAGTAAAGACAGGGTTTCACTATGTTGGCTAGGCTGGTCTCAAACTCCTGACCTTGTGATCTGCCCACCTCGGACTCCCTAAGTGCCGGGATTACAGGCTTAAGCCACTGCACCTGGCCTCTTCGAGCAATCCTCTTGTCTCAGCCTCCCACAGTGCTGGGATTACATGCATGAGCCACCATGCCCAGCCAAAACTTTTTATTTCTGCAACAGGTTTTTTGAGGTAAGATTGACGTAAACTACACATGTTCAATGTATACAATATTATAAGTTTGACATGTTAGCATGTGTGAAATCATCGCAACTAAGATAATGAGCACATCCATCACCTCTAAAAGTTTCCTCATGCTTCACCCCCTGTTACCCTTATCTCCAGAAAACCACTGATCTGTTTTCTGTCACAATCGATTAGTCTGCATTTCCTAGAAATTTATGTGAGTGAAATTATATAGGATGTGCTCTTTTTAGACTGGCTTCTTTCACACAGCAACATAATTTATTTTGAGATGCATTCATGTTGTTAGATGTGTCAATAGTGCATTCCTGGCCGGGTGCAGTGGCTCACGCCTGTAATCCCAGCATTTTGGGAGGCCGAGGCGGGCAGATCACTTGAGGTCAGAAGTTCAAGACCAGCCTAGCTAACATGGTGAAACCCTGTCTCTACTAAAAATACAAAAAAAATTAACCAGGCAAGTTGGTGCACACCTGTAATCCCAGCTACTCAGGAGGCTGAGTCAGGAGAATCGCTTGAGCCTGGGGGGCCGAGGTCTCAGTGAGCCAAGATTGTGCCACTGCACTCCAGTCTGGGCAACAGAGTGAGACCCTGTCTCAAAAAAAAAAAAATGCATTCCTTTTTATGGCTGAGTAATATTCTGTTATGTAGAGGTACCATGATTTGTTTATCCATTCACCTGTTGATTGATATCTGGGCTATATCCAGTTGTTGATGACTACAAATACTGCTTCTATGGACCTTCATATATAAATGGTTGTATGCTTTCATTTCTCTTGGGGAAAGGTCTAGAAGTGGAATGGTTGGGTTATACTGTATGTGTATGTTTAACTTTTTAAGATCTGCCAAACTGTTTTCCAGCCACATAGGAGTTCCCATTCCACCACATCCTCACCACCTCTTGATCTCTTGATGTCTCTTAGTCTGTTGGGGCTGTTGTAGCAAAATACCACAAACAGGGTGACTTATTTCTCCAGAACTGTGAGAAACTTCTCAAGATCAAGGCACCAGCAGATTCAATGTCTGGTGAGGGTCTTCATTCTGGTTCATAGACAGCACCTTCTAGCTCTGTCCTCACCTAGTAGAAGGGGATAGCTAGGTCTCTGGGGACTCTTATTTATTTATTTATTTATTTATTTATTTATTTATTTAGAGATGGCATCTTGCTCTGTTGCCCACTCTGGAGTGCAACGGCGCGATCTCAGCTCGCTGCAACCTCTGCCTCCTGGGTTCCAGCGATTCTCCTACCTCAGCCTCCCAGGTAGCTGGGATTACAGGCACGTGTCACCACGCCCAGTTCATTTTTCTATTTTTAGTAGAGACAGGGTTTCACCATGTTGGCCAGGCTGGTCTCGAACTCCTGACCTCAGGTGATCCACCTGCCTCGGCCTCCCAAAGTGTTAGGATTACAGGTGTGAGCCACTGGGCCCGGCATCTCAGGCCTTTTTTATAAGGACACTGATCCTGTTTGTGAGGGTAGAGCCCTCATGATCTAATCACATTCCAAAGGCCCCACCTCCTCATATCACTCATTGGTGAACCAGTTTTCAACATAGGAATTTTTGGGGGGACACAACGTTCAGACCATAGCAATATAGTCTTATTTCATATTGTGTCTCAGTGTCTTATTTCATATTGTGCTGCAAAAACACAATACCTGAGACTGGGTAATTTATTAAGAACAGAACCTTAATTTATCACAGTTCTGGAAGCTGAGGAGTCCAAGATCAAGATGCCAGCAGGTTCACTTGTCTGGTGAGGGCTATGTCCTCTGGAGGGGTGGAACGCTGTATCCTCACGTGGCAGAAAGCAGAAGGGCAAGTGAGCTGAACACTACAGGAAGTTTCTTTGATAAGAGTCATAATCCCACCCACAAGGGAGGAGTTCACAGCCTAATCACCTCTCAATGACCCCACCTCCTAATACTACCATGTTGGCCATTACGTTTTCACACCTGAGTTTCGGAGAGGACACATTCAAACCATAGCAATCAGTATTTTTAATTTTAGACATTGTAGTAGGGGTGTAGTGACATCCCATATTTTAGTTTTAATTTGCATTTCCTTAATGGCTGATGAGGTTGAGTAGATTTTCATGTTCACATTTGCCATCTGTATTTCTTCTTTAGTGAAGTAGTTGTTCAAATCCTTCATTCATTTTAAACAATTGAGTTTTAATTTTCTTTTTGAGAGTTCTTTATATATTCTGACTATAGGTCCTTTATCAGATTTGTGATTTGCAAATATTTTCTCCCAGTCTGTGGTGTACCTTTTCATGCTTTAAGAATGTCTTTCAACAGACAGAAATTCTAACTTTTCATGAACACCAATTTATCATTTTTTAAAAGAATCGTGCATTTGGTGTTACAGTTAAGAAATCTTTTCCTAGCCCAAGGTAAGTACATTAATTTCTTAGGTTCTCTGTAACAAAGAACCATAAATCAGGTGGCTTAAAACAACAGAAATTAATTATTTCATGGTTCTGGAGGCTCTAAAGGAGAAACTGCTCCATAACTCTCCCCTAGCTCCTGGTAGTTATCTGCAATCCTTGGCATTTCTTGGCTTATACACCCATTACTCCAATCTCTGACTCTATATTCACATGGCATTCTCCCTGTGTGTCTTGTTTCTCTTCTTATAAGGACATCAGCCATATTGGATTAAGCGCCCATTCTACTCCAGTATGATTTCATCTTAATTTAACTAATTACATCTGCAATGGCCCTATGTCAGATAAAGTCACATTCTGAAGTTCTGAGAAGAATATGATTTTGGGGAGTACACTACTCAATCCGATACAGTAAGAAACAAAAATTTTCTCCTATGTATTCTTCCAGAAATTATATAGTTTTAGGTTTTATATTTAGGTCTATAGTTCACTTTGAGTTAATTTTGGTATACTATATGACATATGGATTGAATTTCATCACTTTTCATATATATATGAACTTTGCATTCCTGTGAGAAAATATATATATATATATAAAATAGCTCCAGGAACATTAGCTGAAAAGATGACCCTTTCTCTACCAAAGTGCCTCTACACTTTTGTCAAAAATCAATTAACCGTATATAGGTGCCAGTTTCTGGGCTTTCTGTTTCATTGATTTGTCTGTCTTTAGATCAGTGTCACTCTGTTCTGATTACTATAGCTTTGTAAATGTTGAAGTCAGGTGGTGTAAGTTCTCTAACTTTGTTCTTTATTTAGAAAGTTGTTTTGCTCTTCTAGGTACTTTGCATTTCCATATGAATTTTAGAGTAAACCTATCAATTAAAAAAAAAGCAAATATGAGATTTTTGACTGGGGTTGAATTGAACCTGCAGTTCAATTTTGAGGAAAATTGGCATGTTAATATGGAGTCTTCTGATCCATGAACATAGTACAGCTTTATTTTTTTCAGGTCTTTAGTTTCTCTTGGCAATGCTTAGCTTACATTGTATGAATCTTATACATTTTTTTTTGTCAGGTTTGTCTTTATTTCATATTTTACGATATTGTAATGGTAATTTTAAAAATTCAATTTCTTGAGCTGGGTGCAGTGCAATTCAATCTCAGCCACATTCAATCTCAGCACTTTGGGAGGCCAAGGCAGGTGGATCACTTGAGCCTAGGAATTTAATACCAGCCTGGGAAACATGGTGAGACCCTGTCTCTGCAAAAATACCAAAAAAAAAAAAAAAAAAAAAAAAAATTTGGCCAGGCTCAGTGGCTTGCACCTATAATCTCAGCATTTTGAGAGGCCAAGGTGGACAGGTTGCTTGAGTCGAGGAGATCAAGACCAGCCTGGGTAACATGTCTCTACCACAAAAAAAAAAAAAAAAAAAAAAAATCAGTTTCTCACAGTTGATTGCTAATATGTAGAAATACCATTGAGTTTTGTATATTGATCTTGTATTCTGCAACGTTGGTAAACTCATTAGTTTTACAGCTTTTTGGCAGAAAAAACTTTTTTAGTTAAAAATCCATGGAATTTTCTACTGAAACAATTATGATATTTGTCCGTAAAGACAGTTTCAATTCTTCCTTTCCAATCTGACCCCCCCCCCATTATTATTTTTAGCCTTATTGCACCGGCTAGAACAATGTTGGGTAGACATGAAGAGACTTCCTGGTCTTATTTGTAGTATTATCAGAAAAAAAATGTTTCCTTCCTTCCTTCCTTTCCTCCTTCCTTCCTTCCTTCCTTCTTTCCTTCCTTCCTTCCTTCCCTCCCTCCTTTCTTTCTTCCTTTCCTTTCCTTTCTTTTCCTTTCCTTTATTTTCCTTTCCTTTCTTTTCCTTTCCTATCCTTTCCCTCCCTCCCTCCCTCCTTCTCCCCTCCTTCTCCCCCCCTCCCCTCCCCTCCCCTCCCCTCCCTTCCCTTCCCTTCCCTTCCCTCCCCTCCCCTCCCCTCCCTCCCCTCCCCTCCCCTCCCCTCCCCTCCCCTCCCCTCCCTTCCCTTCCCTTCCCTCCCCTTCCCTCCCCTCCCCTCCCCTCCCTTCCCCTCCCTTCCCTTCCCGTCCCGTCCCATCCCGACCCGTCCCGTCCCTTCCCTTCCCTCTGTTGCCCAGACTGAAGTGCAGTGGCTCAATCATGCCTCACTGGAGCATGGAACTCTTGGGCTCAAGCAATTCACGGCTCTGAGTGTCTGGGATTACAGGTGTGCACCATCATACCCAGTCCTATATTTTCATCAATGAGTACAATATTTGCTGAAGGTATTTTTTTAATCTAGATGGAATTTTATTAGACACACGGAGGTCTAAATTGTTTACAATAAAGAAAAATATCAGACTAATGCATATTTGTGCAGGGGGTATATAACATAGTCACTTTGTGCCGAATTTGGTTAAAATTCTAAAACTTTAAAACCTAACATAAAATACACATGAGATTGCATCTGGGAAAATTGAATCAAATTAGTTTTCAGCTTTCTGTGCTTGCAGGGGCGGGAAACTGAATAAACAAAATCCATAAATCACACAAACAAAAAGAAATCTAGTTTAAAACAAGTTCACCCTCTTCTAAAGCTGCTGTCTGAGAAATCTGTAAATGTTACTGATTTCAGTTTTAACTTGCTGAAGATTTTTAAATAGATGCCCTTTTTTTCTGGTTGAGAACTGATATGATTTGGCTGTGTCCCTACCCAAATCTCATCTTGAATTGTAATCTCCATAATCCCTTTGTGTCATGGGAGGGACCCAGTGGGAGGTAATTGAATCATGGGGACAGTTTCCCCCATGCTGTTCTCTTGACAGTCAGTGGGTTCTCTTGAGATCTGATGGTTTTATTAGTGTCTGGCATTTCCCCTGCTGGTACTCATTCTCTGTCCTGCCACCCTGTGAAGAGGTGCCTTCAGCCATGATTGTAAGTTTCCTGAGGCCTCCCTAGCCATGCGAAATTGTGAGTCAATTTAACCTCTTTTCTTTATAAATTACCCAGTCTCAGGTATTTCTTCACAGCAGCGTGGCAACAGACTCATACGAGGATATTCTCACTTATTCCTAATTTCCTGAGGGTTTTTTTTTTTTAAACAGAAATGGATGTTAGGCTGAAATGGATTTTAGGTGGTAGCTCATGCCTGTAATCCTAGGACCTTGGGAGGCTGAGGTGAGAGGATCGCTTAAGCCCGGGAGTTTGAGACCAGGCTGGCCAACATAATGAGATCCCATCTCTGAAAAAAAAAAAAAGAAAGAAAGAAAGAAAAGAACGTTAGATTTTGTCAAATAGTTTTTCTGTGTCCATTGAGATGGTCACATGGTTTTCTTTTTTAGTTTATTAATTTGGTGAAGTGCACTGATTGATTTTTTAATGTTAAACTAATCTTGCATTCCTGTGAGATTAGTCATTATCTATTTACCATTTTTACCACTTTGTCATGATCTATTTATAATTTTTTTATATGAATGGATTCAGTTTACTAAAATTTTATTTAAAATTTTTGCATCCATGTTTCTGAGGCATATTGGTCTATAGCTTTATTTTCTTGTAATGTTTTTTGAGACAGTTCTTCTTTTCTAATATAGGTATTAATGCTACAGATTCCTCCTAAGTAATACTTTATAGCCATCCTAGTGGGTATGAAGTGGTATCTTACTGTGATTTTAGAATTTCATGTATATTTTGCCACTTAAAATTATTCCACAGTTCTCTAATGATCTGTTCATATTTAAAAGGTTTTTGTTTGTTTGTTTGTTTTGTTTCGTTTTGTTTTGAGACGGAGTCTCACTCTGTTGCCCAGTCTGGAATGCAGTGGTGCGATCTCTGCTCCCTGCAAGCTCTGCCTCCCGGGTTCAAGTGATTCTCCTGCCTCAGCCTCCCAAGTAGCTGGGATTACAGGTGCCCACCACTATGCCCAGGTAATTTTTTGTATTTTTAGTAGAGACGGGAGTTCACCATGTTGGCCAGGCTGGTCTTGAACTCCTGACCTCGTGGTTCGCTCACCTAGGCCTCCCAAAGTGCTGGGATTACAGGTATGAGCCACTGTGCCTGGCCAAAAGGATTTTTTTTTTTCTGTGTTTAATTTTGGATAGTTTCTATTGCTATTTCATTAAGTTCATTAATCTTCTCTGCTGCCTGATCTGCCATGAGTCTCATTTGATGTTCTCTTATCTCTGATATAGTTTTCATCTTTAGAACTTTTGTTTTTTTTTTTTAAGAAATCTTTTGTATATCTACTTAATATGTTCATTTTTTCCTCTATCTTGTAGAACATGTGGAATAGAATTATAATGACCATTTTAAAATCCTTAGTCACTAATTCTATCACCTATGTCATTTCTGGGTCAGGTTTGATTGATTTTTCTCATTCTTTTCCTGCTTTTACATGTGTGGCCATTTTTTCAATTGAATGCTTGACATTTTAAATTTTATCTTGCTGAGGGCTGAACATTGTTGTCCATAAAAAATAAATTTAATAAATAAATAAAATAAATAAATAGAGATCATTTTAATTTCATATATGCTATGCCTGAATGTTTATCCCCCTAGAATTCATATGTTGAAATACTCATTCCCAAGGTGGTAATATTTGGAGGTGAGAATTTTGGGAGGTAATTAGGTTATGGGACAGAGCCCCCATGAATGGGATTGGTGCCCTTATAAAAGTGACCCCAGAGAGCTAGCTAGCCCTTTCCACCATGTGAAGACACAGCAAGAAAGTGCCATCTGTGAACCAGAAAGCAGGTCCTTACCAGACTCTGAATCTGCTGATGCTTTGATCTTGGACTTCCCTGTCTCCAGATCTGTGAGAAATACATTTCTGTTGTTTATAAACTACCTAGAGTATGGTATTTTGTAATAGCAGCCCAAATGAACTAAGACAGTGTACTTATAAACAAAAATTATAGAATGTATATCTTTTTTCTTAACTTTTTACATGTTTGGCTCATCCACTTAAACATTTTATCTGGCCAGGTCACACTTTATATTTCTCAGATATATTTTTGAGCTGTTTTGGGGGGATGTTTGATCAGTTCAGGGCTTCCTTTTAAGTTTTGTTAGGCATGAGCAGCGTTTAGTCTAGTGTTAATTTTTCCCACTAATAATGCCCTTATTGGTATCACAGGACCCATAGTGATCCTTTAGCCTAATAAATTAGGAGCATTTTCCACTCTGGCTGTTGGGAACAGGCACTATTCCTAGTTCTGTGTGAACTCCGAGCAATGTTCCCTCTAAAGGTGGTTCTTTCCCTGGCCTCAGGTGTTTTCCCTATGCACGGATCAGTAATCTGAATAATTGTGACTGACCTGCAGAGTTCCAGAGTTCTCTGTTAAGCTCTCTTCTTTCTGGTACTCTGCCCTACAAACTCTGGCTGCCTTGGCTTCCTCGGACACCCTGTTCTGTATCCTCAACTCAAGGGGTATGCTGGGCTCTTCCTGCATTTCCCCTGCCCCCCTCCCGGTCAGCAGTGAGGACTGAAAACTTTCCCCAGGAATTATGCCGGGATGATCATGAGACTCGCCTTATTTGTTTCCCATCTCTCAAGGATCAGTGTCCTTTGTTGACTCATGTCCAATGTCTTGGGAACTGTTGTTTGGTTTTTCAGTTGTTTTGGGAGGGAGAGTAAATACAATCCCTATTCTTTCAGTTTAGCCAGAAGTAGAAAGTTATTTAAATCCTCTATGATTCAATTTCCTCCCCTACAAAATGAGAATAATGATAGTACCTACTACCTTATAGAGTTGTTGCAAGAATTAAATAAGTTAATATATGTAAAGCCCTTAGTATAGCATCTAGGATATGACAATTGCTCAATAAATAGAAGCTATCATTGTTGTTATTGACATTATTGTACTTGTTGTTATTATTATTATTGTCAGCAAATAACCTTGGATCTATAGATAAATTTCTGGGACTCCAGAATTTTCAGTCCCCTGCACGGTACCTGACACTTCATTGGTGTTAAATATTTGTACCTTAACTCCTCTACAGCCAACACCTTCAGCAGATAATCACTTGCCTTTTTAGTTTGGAGAGGGCTAAGAATGACCTTTGAGATCTTTAACAGCCATAATTTCTATGCCTCAAAGATCTAATTGATATGCTCATTGAGCGAATTAGCATTTGCAGCAAACATATTTCACTCCAGATTTATTATGCTCCCTAAATTAATATAACAAGGGTATCCTGAAGAGCAAACCAGAGTTTAATTCATATGAATCCAGAGGCTGGTCTGTGGGTCTGCTGAAGGAATTCAGGGCAGAAAAGAAAGCTTATTCCAATTTTCTTTTTTCCCCGCAGGCTAACCATCTGTGCAAATAGGACAGAGAACTCAGCTCTCTAAAGAAAGAAAGAAACCTTTCTGCAATATGTATTCAAAAAGAAAGAAATGGTGGCCCTAGTCCCTTAATCCACTTAATTTCCTATTCTTGCCTTCAGACATCTTCCCTCAGGATGGATGTGGTTGGTGTCAGATGTTCATCACTCTTCATGGTCCAGACATCTGCCTGGGTTATCCTAGAGGCCTGGGGAAAGCCAGTGGTTTGAGGCTTACAGTGTCACCTGAACAAGTAGGATGTGCTCCATGGAAGCCTCCTACAAAGTCTACACTTCAGTTTCCTTATCTCTCCCTCCCCCCGACTTCCATAAACAGAAAGAGGGTCTGCTTCCCACTGGTCCATCTCTGCCCGGATAGTGCAAGGACTTAGTCTCAGAGGCTTATTAATGTCCCTAACACTGTCATTAGAAGCAGGAGTCTACTTGTATTTATTCAACTGCTTTATCTTGTTTAAGAGAAGTAATTTTATTGCCATAAATAATTTTTTTTTTTTTGAGACAGTGTCTTACTCTGTCACTCAGACTGGAGTGCAGTGGCGAGATCTTGGCTCACTGCAACCTCTGCCTCCCAGACTCAAGCAATCCTTCTGCCTCAGCCTCCTGAGTAGCTGGGAACACAGGTGCCTGCCACAATGCCCAGCTAATTTTTTGATTTTTAGTAGAGATGAGGTCTTGATATGTTGCCTAGGCTGGTCTCGATCTCCTGAGCTTAAACAATCCTCCCGCCTCGGCCTCCTAAAGTGCTGGGATTACAGGACTGAGCCATCATGCCCAGCATTTTCTTTTCAATTTTTTTTTTTTTTTTTTTTTTTTTTTTTGTGGAGATAAGGCCTCACTATGTTACTCAGGCTATTCTTAAATCTTTGGCCCCAAGTAATTTTTCTGCCTTGACCTCCCAAAGTGCTGGGATTACAGATGAAGAACAAAAATTCTTACAATCAAATCAGCAGCAGCCACTTGGACACTGGTTTCTCATCATGGTACTTGCAGTTCATTAACAATTGACATTTGTTCTTTTGTCATCTCTGAAATCAAGATCACCACCAACAGAATTTTCACAAATATCTACACACTGAAAAGAACTAAGTCTAGTCCTAAAGGGTGTATTAAGGTTGATCAAATGTGAAAGGATTCATGACAGTCAAGGAACATGTTGATGCTTAAACCTAGGGCTATAATTTGGGGCCTGAATTAATTCTTTTATTCAATGGTATATTTTTTTTTAAGCAGGGTCTCACTCAGTTGCCCAGGCTGGAGTGTAGTAATGTGGTCATGGCTCACTGCAGCCTCAACCTCCTGGGCTCAGGTGATTCTCCCACCTCAGTCTCCTGAGCGCGACTACAGGTGCGTGCCACTACCACACTTGGCTAACTTGTACATTTTTTTGTAGAGACAGGTTCTCACCATGTTGCCCAGGCTGGTCTCAAACTCCTGGAGCCAAGCAATCTGTTTGCCTTGGCCTCCCAAAGTGTTGGAATTACAGGCGTGAGCCATGGCACCCAGCCTATTCAACAGTTATTAAGAAAAGTTCTAAAATAGTATAATCTCAGAGGGCTGCAGTTAAATAGGGGATATAAAACAAGGATGTAAATAATTGAAACTCAGGGCAGAAAATGCTAGAAGCTAGGAATTGGTGTCACATAGTGGTTGAGATTTAGAACTTTGGAGTCACTCCTGGGTTTGCCTACTGGTTTTGGCCTTGACGGGCTGTGTTTCCCAAGTCTGGGCTTCCTCATTTGTAAAATGGAGCTATGAGATCAGTTGTGTGAATTAAATGAGATGTGATATGCAAATACTCAATACATTGCTCCGAGTCAGCACTCAATCAGTGTTAGCTATTGTTATTAATTGTTTTTTTCAGTCCAGAGGAGAAGATCTTAGATGGTTTTCTAGGGAGAGGGTGGTAGTAAACAACTTGGTGGCTCCCTGGACCAGGGAGAGAGTGGGCTTTGGAAACTGGAGCATTCTATTTCTACTTCTGGCAGGTGAAAGCTTTCAAGGAAAATTTGAAATGGTTCTACTTTCATCTGTCTGGTGACCTGAGCAGCTGTGGTGTGGGGCACACAGAGCTCTGTGGTCCATTGCTTGTCTTACCTTACATTTCTTTTTTCCTTTCTTTTCTTTTCTTTTCTTTTTTTTTTTTTTTTTGAGACAGAGTTTCGCTCTTGTTACCCAGGCTGGAGTGCAGTGGTGCAATCTCGACTCACCGCAACCTCCGCCTCCCGGGTTCAAGTGATTCTCCTGCTTCAGCTTCCCAAGTAGCTGGAATTACAGGCATGTGCCACCACGCCTGGCTAATTTTGTATTTTTAGTAAAGACAGGGTTTCTCCATGTTGGTCAGGCTGGCCTCGAACTCCAGACCTCAGGTGATCCACCTGCCTCGGCCTCCCGAAGTGCTGGGATTGCAGGCGTGAGCTTCCACTCCTGGCCACCTTACCCTTCTTGACTGTCACATTCACCCCTGTAGTTGGAGCTCCAACATGAGATGCTAAGATTTCGTATTTCTAGACAACACAGCAATTCCAGCTGCTTCTCTCTCTCTAGCTACAAGCTCACTTATGAATGCCATCATATTCCCAGGGACTGAAGCCAGAATCTTACAGACATCCTTAAGGTCCCCCTTCCTCCTTTTCTTCACTGTGCATCTTTTCCCATTATTCTCCCTCCCTCATTCTGTTCTTGTACAATCCATCAAGTCTTGTGAGTTTGACCTGCAAAGTATGTCCTGAATCCATCAGCACAGCCACTACCCTGTGCAGGTCATCGTCCACAGGTCATCGTCCGCAGGTCATTGTCATCTTTCCCTGATGGGCTGCAGCAGCCTCCCCACTGCTCCCTCTGCCTCTGCCTTGCGCCTTGTCAAACTTCTATCAGCAGTGGGGATGATTGAAATACTCCCGTGGCCCGCCATTCATAGCTCCCTACATCACCTCCTTTCTATTCACCTTATATCCAATCTCTCCTTTTTCATTTTCTAATATATTTCCAATTTTACTTGGGGCAGTGAGATGTAAGCAGAAATCTACAGTCTGGGGCTTTCTGGGAGGCTATGGTTTTCCCGATAAGAAGGGATGGACTCAACCAGAACAAAGCACCTTTTGTGCGTCCGTCTTTCTTTCTGTCTGACACACAAATTTATACTTGGAGAAGAAGTCATCTTGACACCAGGAAGTTGAAAGTCATGCATTAAACTTGGTGGAACAGTAAGCTAGAAGGACTCTTTTTTTTGAGGACTTCCTTGAGCAGCCAACAGTAACTCAGAACTGTCTAGCCCCACCCTTCTTGTTATGCTGGGAAAAGAAATCTCTATTTCATTATAGGAGCATTCTGTAAACCTTGAGGAGCATCTGAATCACCTTGGTGCATTTAATGCAAATTCAGAGCTGTGACCCCACCCCAACAGATCCTCTCCTAAGTGGGTTTGCAGTGGGGTTCTGTGACTGGTGTTGCTTAAAAGCCCATTGTAGAGCCCCTTATAGATGTTCCACGGAGGACAGTTAGAGAAACGCACAAATTCTGGATTTACAAATACTTTTATTTTATTTTTATTTATTTTTCTTTTTTTTTTTTTGAGACAAGGCCTCACTCTGTTATTTAAGCTGGAGTGCAGTGGTGCAATCGTAATTCACTGTAACCTTGAACTCCTAGGCTGAAGCAATTCTCCTGCCTCAGCCTCCTCAGTAGCTGGGACTACAGGTATACACCACCACCAGCAGCTGATTTTTTCTTTTTCTTTCTTTTTTTTGTTTTGAGACTGATTCTCACTCTGTTGCTTAGGCTGGAGGGCAGTGGTGTAATCTCGACTCACTGCACTTCTGCCTCCTGGGTTCAAGTAATTCTCATGCCTCAGCCTCCCAAGTACCTGGGATTACAGGCACTTGCCATCATGCCTGGCTAATTTTTTGTATTTTTAATAGAGATGGGCTTTTGCCATATTGGCCATACTGATCTTGAATTCCTGGCCTCAAGTGATCCACCTGCCTCAGCCTCCGAAAGTACTGGGATTATAGGTGTGAGCCACTGCGCCCAGCCACCCCTCCCCCACCCCCAACTAATTTTTATATTTTTTTTGTAGAGATGAGGTCTTTCTTTGTTGCCCAGGCTGGTCTCTAACTCCTGGCTTCAAGCAATCCTCCCATCGCAGCCTCCAAAAGCACTGGGATTACAGGCATGAGCCACTGTACCCAGCCTACAAGGAATTTTATAATTGACCTCTGCAACTTCTTCAACCTCAGCTATGACCATTCCCAATGCCTATATTTGCCCGCAACTGTTTGGTGACTTTACTTACACTGATTCCACATCCAGAGAGTCCTTTTCACCTTTCTGTACCTGGGTCTTTCCCAGTCTACAAGATGCAGCTCAGGCATCACCTCATCTGGGAAGACTTCTATGAACCCCCAGGCGGCGCTTGTTGTCAATCATTGAAAAGCTGTTGGAAAGTTCTGATGAAGGCAAAGCTCTAGCAGATGGAGAAGGGAGGGGGAATATGTATGTGTGTAGTCAGATTTGCGTGCCCACCTGCTCCCGCTACTTCAGCTTGAATGGGGATGGGAAGGTGGAGAAGAAGCCTTCGGGAGAATTTTAAATTTTATTGATTTTTGTTTCAGTCGTTCTTTCATAACTCTCAGCTTGGCATCTGCAGCCACAGTTGAATGTCAGCTCCAGAAATTTATTATTTTTAGTTGGCTGTTTTTTCCTTTTCATTTTTCATTTACATTTCAAGAGTTAGAGTCAACACCAGACATAACGGAAGCAATCAGGCAGGCCCCAGTAGAAACCAGGAACATCTCATTAAATCCTTATATTTGCAGGTCTAGCTCTTAAGGGAGGAAAAAACATCGGCTAGTTTGATATTTATGGAACTCATTCATTCATTTGATCATGCATTCACTCATTTATTTACTCCTCACTCTGCACTGATAAGATTCTCTTGGTTATAAGTAACAGAAATACAACTCAAGCTATCTTAAGTCAGAGAAAGGAAAAATTGAATTATGTACCTGGGAAGTCCAAGAGTTCAACTGACTCCCCACAATGGGGGCTTAAATTATGTCTCTGACTGTTTCTAGTACTCCTCCTATTTCTCATCTTCTTTCTCCTCCTCTTCCACCTTTCCCTCCTCCCCTTTCTCTCATTTTCTTTTTTCCTTCTCCCACCTCTCATCTTCCCGTCCTCATTTAGGCTTTCTCCTTGTGGCAGGTAAAAGAGCCTCCAGTAGCCTTAAACAAGTCTCTTAGCAGTTTAGCAACCCAGGCAAGAGAGGTTGTCTACTGCTGGCACCAGCCAAAAAGTCCCAGGGAGAACTCTGGTCTGGCTTGCATGTCCTGGATTAAAACTAATTTCTGTGGCCAGAGGTTTCGGATAGCCGGATTAGCTAGGCCTAGGACACATGGCCAGGGTGGAGAGTGTGAGAGGTCAAGTTCAGCCCCACATTGTCACAGGAAATGTGTACTCTTTAGAAAAGAAGGATTCTATTCCCAGAAGAGGGAGAAAGGATACCAAGGAAACATAACTGATAGATTCCACCAAACTCATCCATTCATCTTCCCACAGATTCATTTATCTATCTATCCATTCATCTATTTATCCATCCATCCATCTTTCTATCCATCCACCCATACATTCATACAGATCCATTCATCTGTCTATCCAATCATCTATTCATCCATCCACCCATTCATCCATCCAGAGCTCTGTCTACCCATTTGTTCATCTAACAAGCATCTCCTTGGAGCTTCTATGCTTGCAACTGTACAGATATTCATGTAAGGTCATCTATTAAACAGCTAAAGGATTAGGACTCAGCACCAGGCTTCACCCAAAGTTAGTGCTCAGTAAGTGAGTTAATGAATAGATGACTCTGAGCTTTTTAAACATGTTATATTTTTAATATGATAGAAACAGGGTCTTGGTATTTTGCCCAGGCTGGTCTTGAACTCCTGATCTCAAGTGATCCTCCTGCCTCAGCCTCTCAAAGTGTTGAGATTACAGGTATGAGCCTGGCCTGACTCTGAGTGTTAAGCTTGGGTTCCTAGGACAATGATGATTCCCCCAACAGAAAATGAGAGTGTGAACAAGGAAAGTCCTCTGGGGTGAGAGGGGCCACGCTGAGCAGTGTTGAGTGTTTTATGTTGTCCCCATGACTGGTGTTAGCACCATATCTCTCTTGGTAGCAGGAAAGCCAGGCAAGATAAGAATTCTCTGCTGCTCTTACTGCCAGTCTCAGAGTCTTAGGACAGAGATGATTATTCTGAGTCATCAAATGCATAAATATTTTGGAATGTAATGAGAGTCAGCAGGGAGATGTGATGGGATTTAAGCAGTGACACCATATACTGGGCTGCTTTGGGGAGCTCTGGTTAATGGATAGGATGAAGGGATTGGGAGAACAAGAGCCTGTCAGCCAGGTCACTAATAAGCCAGTGACTTTCTTCTTCATTTCCCTGCTGTCTCTTAGGGGATGCTTCCAGGGAAAAGAAGGACATTCTGCTCTGCTCTCTTTTTGGCTATTAGGCTTACCAGCATTTGGATCATGTCGCTGGACGTTCTATGTATCCACTAGTGATGGGAAACTTCCTGGTGAAGGAGAGATGAACTTTGCTATGAGGACATCCACCACCATGCTTGTCACCCAGCATCCACATGCAAGCTGGGTGGGGTGGGAGCCCAAAGTTGGTCAAAGACGAGACTTTAATGCTCTCAACTTTTAGTGCATTCCTTCCTTTGTTCAATTGTTCAATTCATTCAGTTGTTCATTCACTTATATACTTCTTCCTTCATTCACTCATTCGTTCGACAAACATTGGTGAGACATATTATCGATGCTCACCCAGATCCCTTCCTACCGATCATGTGCCCCACGTCCCCCTCCTTAGGTGCACTTTCCCTTCCAACAGCCAGCACCTTGGCTCTTTTTAGGAGGTCTGTTCTTAGGAATTTACATTCTCCTGATTCTCAAGGTGCCCTTAACCAGTGAACAGGGAGTACAGGAATCAGAAAGCCCCAGGCCTTTAGCCCCTAACAGGAAAAGTCTAAGGCATAACTTACAGTCCAGGTTTCCCCCAGGATCAGGCTGAAGCTGCCCTGTGAGAGATTTTGTCTGAAATCACATCCATGACCAAAGGGCTGGGACTAGGCAGGGAGAGGCAAGTAAGGCAACCCAGGCACAAAACTGAAGGAGACGCTTAACACTCAGGTTCAGGCAAAAACCTCCTTACATTTCACACTGTAGCCCGCTCACTTGACTCTGCCTCCAGCTCTGGCCCTGCTGACTGGTCTCCCCGTTCTTTCCTGTCTGCTTCCCCTATTCCTTTGCGGATTTCCCTGGGAACACTTCTGTAATAAACCACGTGCTGGCGAATCTTCATCTCAGGGTTCATTTATGGGAAACCTGACCAAACAGGATGGAGTAACTGCTGTGTCCTGGAAACTGTTCTGCATGTACAAAACAGAATAAGTCACAGTCTCTGCTCTCCGAGAGCTCACAGTCTGGTGGGACCACATGGTTTGGACCTTCTGTCTGCAAATAACTGTGTCACCCTGGGTGTAGCCCTGAGGAAGGGAGAAGTTCACCCTAATGCTCAAATGACTGGCCTCAACTGCCTTGCTACTGTAAAGTTGCCTAAAGCTGCTGAGTTGAGGACAGTCCATAGCATATGGAAAATTGAAAGGACTGTTTAAAAATAATTGCTTTTGTACAGTTGATTGCTGCAGACATCCATGGATTTGCATGCTACAAAGGCAAAGAGATTTGCTCTGACTTATTTTACAGCATTGGAATTTGTGGTTAGTGCAATCCCAGCTGCAGGGGAAACATTTGGCTCTTGTCACTGCCATGTCTCACATAGAATTATGGCGAGAGGTCAGGGTACTCAGGGGCATCCCTATGATGGAACCATGGCATCAACATTGGGGTTTGGGTCTTGGAGTAAGCCCCAGTGACAACATGCTTTCACCCTGGTAGCAGGTTGAATAGGACCTAGGACTTACATGCATTCAACCTTGTAGCCAGTTGAATAGGGACCCCCAGAATCTATGTTCATCTGGAACCTCAGAAGATGGCCTTTTTTGGAAATAGAGTGTTTGCATATATAATTAATTTAAGACCTAGAGAGGAAATCACCCTGGATTTAGGGTGGGTCATAAATCCAATCACTGGTGTCCTCATAAGAAGAGGACAGGACACACACAGAGAGACAGGGAAGATGACTATGTAAAGATTGATGCAGAGATGAGAGGGATGCAACTACAAGCCAAGAGAAGCCAAGGATTGCCAGGAGCCACCAGCTAGGAAGACACAAGGAAGGATTCTTCCCTAGAGCCTTCAGAGGAAGCATTCTCTTGCTGACACCTGGTTTTGGACTTCCAGCCTTCAGAAGTGTGAGAGAATAAATCTCTGCTGTGTTAAGTGGCCGAGTTTGTGGTAATTTGTTGCAGCAGTCCTAGGGAATTAACACAACCCTGAGCCTCTTCAAAGTGAAGTTACAAACCTGAGCCTGGCATTCAAGTGAAGTTACAAACCAGGGAACAGGCAAGTTAAAGCTATGGACTTGGAAGTTGAGAAATTGCAAAAAAGTGGCAAATGACTAGCAACTCCCAATGTGGTCCCTCCCAACTTTTCACTAAATCCTTACGACTAGGCAGAAAAAAAGAGAAAAAGAAAATTCTCATTAATGTAGGAAACTAAGATGGGCTCTCAAGTTAACTCCAGAATCTAAGAGAGACTGAGTGTCATTCAAGGCTGCTGATACAGGTGGTTGAAAAAAACAAAAAAACAAACAAAAAAAAACCCTACCCAGGCTTATGTGCAAGGCATACTCTCCTTTTGGTTCAGGTTCAAGAGAGAAGAGCTTTTCAAACTTGAGTGCACACAAATCACCTGTGGACTTGTTCAAATGCAGGTTCTGATTCAGCAGATCTGGAGTGGGGTTGAGAATCTGCATTTCTCAAGAGATTCCAGGTAAGGCGGCTGCTGTTGGGCCATACCTTGAGCAACAAAACCTTACAGTACTTTTGACCAGGCACTGGCCACAAGAGGAAGCTCCAACTACAGCTGACCAGATAGATGTTCATGAGGTGAAAGCCTGTTTGAATCTGGGGGCTGAATAGAAATCGTGGTAGACTGTTCTGTATTTACCATTCATAATATTGGAGGCCCCTTTATGGAGGAGGATAATACTCTCTTGCCTAATGACAACAGGGCTTAGCCTCCTAATTTATTCTGGCCAAGGGGATGTGGGTGGTGTCACTTCTGATGGACACTTGCCGAATAGTGCCTGGTTTATCACACTCCCCTTCCCTCTGTCATATGGCTAACCCTGTCCACTCTTCTATATTCTACTCTGCCATGCTGAGGCTCTTTTGTCTGATGTTCCTTTTGGTTTTGCCATTAGTGAGTATGGGGAGAGGCTGCAAGCAAAGGAGAGGGGAGAAGGGTCTTGCTCACTCCTGTTTGCCTGCTGATCCTGTCAGTGTCTCCATAGCAACAGCCCTTCCTCCTGGCACTAGTAGTTGGTTCCAGTTTCCAGCCCTTCCAAAGCCAGCTTTATTTCACCTCCTGTGAGGTACCTGTACCAGTTGAGCAGCTCCCCCTCTTCTGAGATCTGGGTACCAGCTCTGTGTGGCCAGCCCTGCCTCTAAGTTGCTAGGCTCTGATAATCCCAATTTATTCCCTTTATTCCCCCGTATCTAGGGGTGACCTTTGCCTAGGACTGGTCTTTCATTCCTGCAGTTAACTCTTAGTGTTCCCTCACTCTTCTCTGTTGACTTTTCATTCCTGTAGTGCTCATGAAAACAATTTCCTATATTAAATTCTCTCTGTTAAAGTCACAGTGTAGTTTCTGTTTTCCTGATGCTAATGTCCCAGATGGGAGCTCCAATAGGAGCCTGGGTCTTGGAGTAATGGTGCAGGGCAGAATCTTAGCCAACCTGCAACGAACATGTGGTCTGAGTGAGAAATAAATATTTGTGCTGTGACCCACCAAGATTTCTGGGGTCATTTTTTTTTAATGTGGCATAATCTAGCCTATTTTGATTAATACAGAAGTCACAAATGTCACATTCCCCAGCTGGGGCCATAAGGAGAGGATTCTCTCCACATGCCAGTAGGCAGAGAGCGGCACCCAGGGCAAGCCATACTCTGACAATTTTACAGATACTCCAAAGTCTGGACACATTTTGCTGTGTTTGAGATTGAGTAAAAGAGGAAAAGAGCCTAGGGTTTAGTTGTGAATATTTTTATTTTGGAAAGAGTTCTTGTAAGTAAATAAAGACAAAGATTGTTGTAGAAAAATGGACAAAGGTATAAATGGAAAAATGCTCAATTTTTTTCAGGAATCAAACAACTTTTTTATTTATTTATTTATTTTATTTATTTTTTGTTTATTTTTATTATACTTTAAGTTCTAGGGTACATGTGCACAACGTGCAGGTTTGTTACATATGTATACATGCGCTTTGTTGGTGTGCTGCACCGGTTAACTCGTCATTTACATTAGGTATATCTCCTGATGCTATCCCTCCCCCTTCCCCCCACTCCACAACAGGTCCCGGTGTGTGAAAAAAACACTTTTTTTTAAAGAGTCAAGGTCTCACTATGTTACCAGGCTAGCCTCAAAGTCCTGGGCTCAAATGATCCTCCCACCTCAGCCTCCTGAGTGGCTGGGACATAAAACAAATATTAAAGTCATGCATTACCAATATTATGGATTGAACTGCGTCTTCCTCTGCCAACAAAAAGAGAATTTAATATAGGAAATTGTTTTCATGAGCACTAGAGGAATGAAAAGTCAACAAAGAACAGTGAGGGAACACTAAGAGTTAACTGCAGGAAGGAAAGACCAATCCTAAGCAAAGGCTACCCCCAGTATCTTAGGTGTAACCTTATTTGGAAATATGGAAATAAAGTCATTGCAGATGCAGTTAGTTAAGATGAGGTCATACTGAAGTAGAACTGGCCCCTAATCCAACATAATGGGTGTCGTGTTTTGTGTGTGTGTGTTTTGTTTTGTTTTTTGTTTTTTGTTTTTTTGAGATGGAGTTTCACTCTTGTCGCCCAGGCTGTAGTGCAGTGGAATGATCTCCACTCACCGCAACCTCCGCCTCCCAGGTTCAAACGATTCTCTTGCCTCAGCCTCCCAAGTAGCTGGGATTATAGGTATGTGCCACCACACCCAGCTAATTTTTGTATTTTTAGTAGAGACAGGGTTTCACCATGTTCGCCAGGCTGGTCTCGAACTCCTGACCTTGGGTTATCTGCCTGCCTCTGCCTCCCAAAGTGCTGGGATTACGGGCGTGAGCCACCATGCCTGGCCAATGGGTATCTAATAAGAAGCTCTCCACGTGAAGACAGAGACACTCAGGGAGAAAGCTGAATGTCAATGAAGGCAGAGATTGGAGTAATGCAGCTGCAAGCCAAGGCACACCAAAGATTGCCAGCAAGCCACCAGAAGCTAGGAAGACACCTGAAGCCAGAAAGACACAAAGAATGGTTTCCCTGCAAGTTTCAGAGGCAGGGTGGCCCTGCTGATATCTTGAGTTTAGAATTCTAGCCTCCAGAACTGTGAATACATTTCTGTTCTTTTCAGCACACAGTTTGTGGTACTTTGTTACAGTAGCCCTAGGAAACACATACAACCAATTTTTTTGCTTTTCAAATTGGAAAAGAATAAAAAGAATAAGTTCCCCAGGGCTTAGCAGAATGTTCACGAGGAGTGGGTAATAGGCACTCTTATATACTCCTGATGGGAGACTCTACCTACGAAGTCTATTTGATGGGTGTTGGCAACAAAAAAAAAAAGAGGTTATCTCTAAAAAAGAATCTACTTTTGGCCAGCTGTTATGTCTCTATGAATTTATCTGAAGGGTTAAGAAGACAAAAGATTGTTGATTATAGCTGTGTTGACAATAAGAGAAAGTTAAAATATTGAGGTGTCCAATAACAGAGGATTGCTTAAAGAAATCATGGAACATTCTATATGGTCATTAAGAATGATGTAGATTTATTTGCATTGCCATAGAAAAAGATTGACCACATGTTGTTGGTATGGTAGAGAAATTCAAATGATATATAATATATATAATGATGATTCCATTTTTATAGGGAAAGATGTATATATTTATATACCTACATATAAAAAAAAGTCTCCAGGGTTTGATAAAGTACTTAGCAATTGGTAGACACCCAATAAACCTTCACTGAATGTGCATAGGAAAAATGAATTTTTCTTTATATTCAGTTAACACTTCTGTGGCCCCAGATATGTGAGTTTTTTCCCACACAGACAGATTCTCCAACACCAGCTGGGTGTCCTTCGGTACAATTAAATTCTGACACTATCTACCTGGAGTTAGCACAGACCCCGCAAGTTAAGGGAGCAATCCTACAAGACTGCCACCCACTTCAGACACCAATCACAAGTCCATGTCATCATCTGCACTTCTGACCAACCAGCTGTAAATCGGAGGTTCCTACAACCTTCTTCTCAGTTTTGATCTTTGCCAGAGCAGCTCACAGAATTGAGGGAAACATTTACGTATACTTACCAGTCTATTATACAGGATGTTACAAAGGATACAGACGGACAGCAGAGGAAGAGGTACACAAGTCAAGGTATGCAGAGAAGGGGTGTAGAGCTTCCACGTCTTCTGTGGGCTTGCCACCCTTCCAGAACCTTCATGTGTTCAGCAACCTGGAAGCTCTCTGGACCCCATAGCTCAGGGATGTTTTTGGAGGTTTTATCACATGGTAGATTATTAATTCAGTCTCCAGCTCCTTTTCCCTTCCTGAGGGATACAGGTAGGCAGTATGAGGCTGAAAGTTCTGAGCTTCTAATCATGGCTTCATCTTTCTGGTGACCACCTCCATTCAGGAACCTACCAAGAGTTGCCTCATTAGAACAAAATACACTTCTATCATGCAGGAAATTCCAAGGAATTAGCAGCTCTGTGTCAGGAATTGGGGTCAAAGACCAAAAAATATATTTCTTATGGTAAATCACAATATCACACTGAATAAATGAATGGATAATTGCATAAATAAAAGCTATACACCCAAAATGTTTGCACTTATTTTCTATAGTGGGGGGATTTAGGGGTGATCTTTTTCCAAAAAAATGTGTTTTTATTCTTTTTGCATCTATTTTCAAATTTTTACACAATAAGCACACTTTACTTCTATAAGAAGTAAAAAAGAGAAACTTGGAATTCTGTCAAATTCTGCCATCAACTTATTTTCTAACCTAGAACACCACAATCACCCTATCTTGCCTCAGAGTCCCCAGCAAGAAATGGAGAGTTGGTTGGATGACCCCCAGGAACCCCCCTCCCCTGGCTGGATGGAGGAGAGGGCGGAGCTAAGGAAGGTTCTACAGTAGAAGGAACAGGAACGAAATGGAACTGGGAACAGAAAGATTCCCCATAAGCCAGCGAAAGTGTGCAGGCAAGGGAGCTGCCGGTCATCAATCTCGTCAGAGCCTCAGAGTCCAAAAGGTGGAATAGACAGAGCTGCCCCCAAACTGTGAGTTTTCTGGGCCTGAAGCCACGTCACATCTGAATGCTGGTTGGTAGAAAGCTGACAAAGGAATGAAATCATCAATAACAACAAAGAAGAAACTAAAAGTAACACAAGCAGGTGTTAGATTGAAAGGCCTCAAAAGGTTAACTCTTGAAGGCTATAAACTCTATTGCAGCCTTTTTGGAAAACAGTCTAGCAGTTCTTCAAATGGTTAACCATAGAGGTATCTATGGTTAACAATGGTTAAACAGTTCAGCAGTTCTACTTCAAGGTATATAACTAAAAGGAATGAAAACCTCTGTCTGCACAAGAACTTATACATAAATATTCATAGTATTATTCATAGTATCCAAAGCATTATTCATAGTATCCAAAAGGTGGAAACAACCCAAATGTCCATCAACTGATGAATAAACAAAATGTGGCAAAGACATATGATGGAATATTATTCAGCCATGAAAAGCAATCAGGTTCTGATACATACTACAGCATGGATGAACCTTGAAGACATTGTGCTAAGTGAAAGAGGCCAGTCATAGCCAGGTGTAGTGGCTCATACCTGTAATCCCAGCACTTGGGGAGGCCAAGACAGGAGGATTGCTTGAGCCCAGGAATTCAAGACCAATCTGGCCAACCTAGTGAGACCTTGGCTCTACCAAGAGTAAAACAATTAGTTGAATGTGGTGGTGCACACATGTAGTCCCAGCTACTCAAGAGGCTGAGGTGGGAGGACTGCTGGAGCCCAGAAGGTAGAGATTATAGTGAGCTATAATGGCGCCACTGTGCTCCAGCCTGAGTGAGAGAGCGAGACCCTGTCTCAGAAAAAAAAGAAAAAAAAAAAGGAAAGACCGGGCTCGGTGGCTCATGCCTGTAATCCCAGCACTTAGGGATCACTTAAGGTCAGGAGTTCGAGACCAGCCTGGCCAATGTGGTGAAACGCAATCTCTAATAAAAAATTCAAAAATTAGCAGATGTGGTGGCAGGTGCCTGTAATCCTAGCTACATGGGAGGCTGAGGCAGGAGAATGGCTTGAATCTGGGAGGCAGAGTTTACAGTGAGCAGAGATTATGCCACTGCCCTCCAGCCTGGGCTACAAAGCAAGACTCCATCTCAAAACAAACAAAAGAAAACAAAACAAACAAAAACAAAAACAAACAAAAACAAACAAAAAACAAGCCAGTCACAAAAGGCCACATATTGAATGACTCCATTTGTATGAAATGCCCAGAATAAGCAAATCTCTAGAGACAGTAAGCAAGTGGCATTTTAGGGCTGGGAGATTGATTATGGAGAATGATGACTAGAGGGTATGGGACTTCTTTTTGGGGTGATGAAAATGTTCTAAAATTGATTGAACAACTGAGAATATAACAAAAAAACCATAGAATTATACACCTTAAGTGAGTAAATTGTATGGTACATGAATAATACTCCAATAAAGCATAAAGCTGTGACAAAGAAAAGAAAAGCAATCAAAGGCTGCATTTTTCTAATTCATGTAATCAGTTCATCCTGCAGAAAGTGTGATTCCAACTCCCATTTATTCGAGGCATCTCCTATCTCACAGGCAAAGGTGTTAATTGTGACATGGAATTGGATGACAAGGGATGTGTGGGCCAGTTGCTCCTATAGCCCTAGCCAATTGCCAGTGAACTGACAGGCAAGTAAGTAAGGACCTCCTAGATCATTCAGCTACCAGCTGAGCCCCCAACTGACCGCAGACCCATGAAAGAGCCCAGCTGACTCACAGAAGTGTGAGCTAAACCGGTGATGGTTAAGACACTGCATTTTGGGATGGTTTGTTACATAGCAGAAACCAACGGACACATGTCTGGTACAAATGTGTAAGAGTTTCCTCCAGGAAATATACCAAGATATGGAGCTGCCAGGTCTAGAGTTGGCATTTTTTTCAAGCCTACTAGATACTGCCAAGCAGCTCTCCACAGTGGTTGTGCCAATTTATACTCCCACCAGCCCTGTAAGCACATTCCTTTTGCACCACAACCTTGCCAATACTTGGTAATGTCAGTTATTTTGATTTTGCCAATCTGGTATGTGCGAAATGGTGTCTCAATGTTGTTTTAACTTGCAACTCTCTGATCACAAGTGAGGCTGAATATTGTTTCTGAGGTTTACTGGTTGAATGAGGTTTCTGGGGGAAAAAAAAGAAAAAGAAAGAGAAAAAAAAAAGACCTTGGTCAGATCTGTGTTTCTGCGTTTCTCCCCCTTCTTGAATTGGCACATTCCCAGATGCAAATGAGTCTTCACTTCTGGAGTCCCCTTCCCAACTCTTTCACCTGCCTTCTCCTTAAGACTCGGTGCAGGCCTTCACTCCTCCAGGAAGCTTTCCTGACTTCCAACCTCCACGTTGGATCAGGTGCTCCCTCTATGCCCCATCTGCCTTCCTCTATTGGAGCACCCGTCTCATTGTATTGCGGTGGTCTAACTCTCCCTCTAGAGCAGGGATCTTCAATAAAAGTTTGTTGGATGAATGGATGAAACCCAAGCTTTGCCTTTTAAAAGCTTAGCCTCCCAGCCTCAGTTTCCTCATCTGTTGAATGGGGATGATACAGAAATCTTGGAGAATTGACATGAGTCTTAAATGAAAAAAGGAACATAATGTATCTGATAAAGTAAGCTCTCAATAAATTGAAGCAAGTATTATTTAGAATTAGGAGATCTTATTGTTTTTGGTCACGGACCACAGAATTTAGAAAAATGAAACATTCATATGCACACATGCACAGATTGGTGCACAATTGCTCAGACGTTACAGGTGCTCTGAAGCCATGAGCCCCACATTAGGAACCTGTAATCTATATATATTTATAAATGTCAATTATTTTTACTTTTATGCCCACCATTAGCACCTAATAAATGTTCAGTGAGACAGTGCTGATGAATGAGTTAATTTTGCAAATGGATCAGCAGCCACCCCCACCCCATGAAATTCCTCAGCCAATGAGCATCTTAGCCTGTGGTCAGCCTTCCGCTGTCCATCACCTATAAGGAAAGAGGACTCCCAGACAGTGGATTGACCTTGGCTTTTTCTGACAAGCAAAAACAATGGCACAAAGCCTTTGCCACATGACGAGCAAAAGCTTCCACAGTCTCCCTGGGCCGGCCACCCTTCCTAACCTCCTCACAGTCCAGTGAAAAAATCTTCATTTTCTCCAACTCCAAAATCAGAACAATGTGATTCTGAAAGGCAACTGCAATCTTGTTCTTGCTACAGTGGCTTTTAATTAGACAACAAAAAGCCCTGGAGATCATACTGCTCCCTTGCAATGGTGTGTTCCAGAAAATTACTGCCATTGGATTAAATTAAAGAAAGGTTATTCAAGTGACTTGTTAGGCACATTCCAACAGTGTTAGATAGCACTAGGGCTGTTGTTGCTGTTTTTGTTTTTGTTTTGTCATTTACAGAGCAAGGAACAAATACACGTCCTTCTGGAAGGTTTTTGATGACACAAATTAGTTCTCATAGAATAGAGATAGGAGAACCTGAGAAGTCATGCTTGGAATTGGGACATAAAGATTTTCACCAATTGGATGGGAGGAGGAAGTATTTAACATTAGCTGGGAATATACATACTACTATGGGCTGAATTAGGTCCTCCCTTACCTCATATTCATACGTGGAAGTCCTAGCCCCGAGGACCTCAGAATATAACTATATTTGGAGACAAGGCCTTTAAAGAGGTAGTTATGATGTTTTAGGGTGATCCTTAATCCAATATGACTTATAAGAAGAGAAAATTTGGACACAGACATGGGCACATAAACAGGCAAAAGACCATGTAAAGACACAGGGAGAAGGCTGTCTACACGCCAAGGAGAGAGGACTCAGAAGAAACCAACCCTGTTGACACCTTGATCTTGGACTTCAAGCCTCTAGATTTGTGAGAAAATAAATGTCTGTTAAGTCACCCAGTCTGTGTTATTTTGTTACGGCAGCCTGATATGGTTTGGATCTGTGTCCCCACCCAAATCTCATGTTCAACTGTAATCTCCAATGTTGGAGGTGGGGCCTGGTGGGAGGTGATTGGATCATCCGGGTGGATCCTTCACAGATGGTTTAGTACCATCCCTTTGGTGCTGTTCTGGTGATAGAGTTCTCGTGAGATCTGGGTGTTTAAAAGTATGTAGCACTGGCCGGGCGCGGTGGCTTATGCCTGTAATCCCAGCACTTTGGGAGACCAGAGGCCGGTAGATTGCCTGAGCTCAGAAGTTCGCAACCAGCCTGGGCAACATGGTGAAACCCTGTCTCTACTAAAATATACAAAAAATTAGCCGGGCATGATGGCATGCTCCTACAGTCCCAGCTACTCAGGAGACTGAGGCAGGAGAATTGCTTGAACCCAGGAGAAGGAGGTTGCAGTGAGTCAAGATCGCGCCACTGCACTCCAGCCTGGGGTACAGAGCGAGACTCCATCTCAAAAAATAATAATAATAAAAAGTGTGTAGCACCTTCCCCCTCTCTCTCCCTCCTGCTTCAGCCATGTAAGATGTGCCTGCTGTCCCTTTGCCTTCCACTATGATTGTAAATTTCCCGAGGCCTCCCCAGAAGCGGAAGCCAGTATGCTTCTTGTACAGCCTGCAAAACCAAGAGCCAATTAAATCTCTTTTCTTTATAAATCACCCAGTCTCAGACATTTCTTTATAGCAGTGCAAGAACGGACTAATACACAGCCCTAGCAAACTAACACACACACTCTATGCCAAATGAGTGCTTGGCATATATAACTGCATTTCCTCTTCATTGCATCCTCTGTTACCTTCATTGAATGGCTGAGGAAACAGAAGCAGAGGGGTCAGTCATTCAAGGTCTTTCAAGCCGGCAAGTGGCAGAACCAGGATTTGAACCCCCGGCAGTCTGACTCTGATGCCTGCCACATCTGCCAAACTGCCTCAAACTGCAGTGAGGAGAAAAGGCAGTCATTGGCCTATATGGATTTTGACAGCCTCTTCCCACATAAACAGTCTGTGGTTTGGTACGCTGTGGTGGCTCAGACATATTTTTAGCAAGCTCTGATGTCTATCATACTCTTGAAGAAGTGCTACTGTCACTGTGAATCTTTATGGAGTACAAGTGCATCTATAAATCTTTCAGAGCTGTTAGAGAAGGTGCCTGATACTCCTCCAGGAAAAATCAGAATCTGCACCTGCCAACTGATGGTTCTCCGTTGCTCTTAGAATAAGGTCAACATTGCTTAGCCCAGCATTCCATGTCTGTCATACTCCACTTCCTCTCCAGCCAAATCTCTGGCCATGTACTTGCTACATTCAGTTATGCCAGACTTCCTTCATTTCCTGAACATACTGCATTCTTTCTTGCTTCCGTGTCATTATTCACGCTGTTCCTCTGCCTAGAGTATCCTTCCCATTTTGCCCACCTGGTGACCCTTTACTCAGGTGTCCTCCTTCAAGTGTTCCCTCTTTCAGAAAGTCTTTTTGACCTCATCTGGAAGAATCTGTTGCTTCTTCCTCTGGGCACTTGTTATACTTGGACATTTCTGGTGTGATAGACACACCATAAGGGGACCCCCCCAATCTCCCAGTGAGTCACAGCCATGTATATTCTCCTCCACTTCCATGTAGGCAGGCAGGCTTCTAACCCATAGAATACGGTAAATGTGATGGGATGGCCCTCCCTTGCTTAGGTTACTTTATGTGGCAAAGACGATGGGATGTTGTTCCCATGATTACAGTATGTTGCATAAGTCATTATCTTAGCAGCCTAGAGACAGAGACCCCTTGTGGCTTTCAAGAAGTCAACTAACATTTATGGACCACATTGCTAAAAATTGTTAGTAACTTCTCAGAATAGAGAGTGGCTTCCAGCCAACAGCCAGGAAAAAGGTGGGCCCTCAGTCACACTGTCAGAGAGATGGACTCTGCCATCGACTGCATGAGCTTGGAAGTAGAAGCTCTCCAAATGAAGATTTCAAATGAGAACAGAGCCCTGCCAACACCTTGATTGCAGCCCTGTGAGATCCTGAGCAGAGGAACAGAGGAACCGACTAACCCATGCCCTGACTCCTAACTCATGGAAACTGTGATGTAATAAATGCATATTGTTTAGGCAATCAAGTGAGTAACAATTTGTTACACAGCAATCAGTTACTAATATACTATATTACAGCACACAGCCAGTATTCTTTATATGTTACTACCAATTGAATGAGAGCCATGAGAACAATGACTAGAGTTCAGCTCTTTCAGCCCACACACAGTACCTGGCACATAGTAGGCACTTGATAAACTGTTTATTGAATGAAAAAGTTGAATAGATTTTTAAGGTTCCACCTGGCTTTGAAAAAAAAGAGTATAATTTTAGGATGTTGAAACATCATTTACTGTGACCTTCAGAGAAGGTCAATGAGAATATCATATTTCCAAAGAATAAAGAAGAATGCAGACAGAAAGCATTCTTCTGTAACAGTTATAGGTTCTTTGACACAATTTGCCAAGTAGTTGGGCACGCCGGGCCCTGTAAATGTAATAACAATGTCTGTCAAGTGTCTTTGAAGATGGTCAAAGTCAAAAGCAAAACTCACAAAACTGGCTGAAAGGCAGCTAGGACCATTAGCTGCTATTTGAAACCCAGAGACAAAGAGACATTAAGAGCCACAAACCAGTCAAAGGAAGAGTCATCAGTCAGCTTTGGAGCCAGGGACAGAAGTCTCAATTTGTATCAGCCCAGAACTCCCAGAAAACGTTTCATACCCCCCTATCCCTGTCCTCCTCTTCCTCCTTTCCCCTACCTCCTCCTCTGTTATAAACAAAAACATAATCCTTAGAGCAAGAGAGGCCTGCAGACCACCACCTCCAATCCCCTCATTGTACAAATGGGAAGACTGAGGTTGGAGAGAATGAGCTTGACCAACACTATACGGAGGGTCTGAGCCCTGGTTCAGTGATTCTCCTGCCTCAGCCTCCTGAGTAGCTGGGATTACAGGCACATGCCACTATACCTGGCTAATTTTTGTATTTTTAGTAGAGATGGGGTTTCTCCATGTTGGTCAGGCTGGTCTTGAACTCTTGATCTCAGGTGATCCGCCCGCCTTGG
Source organism: Macaca mulatta (assembly GCF_049350105.2). Lineage (NCBI taxonomy): Eukaryota > Metazoa > Chordata > Mammalia > Primates > Cercopithecidae > Macaca > Macaca mulatta. Next base: position 43,814,006 of record NC_133420.1, read on the forward strand.
CCTCCCAAAGTGCTGGGATTACAGGTGTGAGCCACCACATCTGGCCAATTACATTTTCACACTGCCCTGAAGACTAAAGTTAAAAACAAAACAAAGCAAAAACCTTCCTGAAGGATCAGTGAGAAAATGAGGCAATTCCATGGAAAGTGAGACATCTCACTATTTAAAAAATATTTGATGGGAGCTATACAGATAGGTAAAGCAAAAGAGCGATTTGCTCAAAGTATTGTACTTCTTATAACCAGCCCAGAGCTGCCCGTTGTTCCATGTTTCCACCGTTTCCATGTTTCCATTGCGCAGTTCCCAGCCACTGTGCATGTACTTTACATGTGTTCTCTTCATTACCCTTTCAGCCACCCCCTTTAAGCTCTTTTTTTGGGAGGGGAGATGGAGTAGTCTCACTCTGTCACCAGGCTGGAGTGCAGTGGTGTGATCTCGGCTCACTGCAACCTCCGACTCCCTGGTTCAAGTGGTTCTCCTGCCTCAGCCTGTTGAGTAGCTGGGATTACAGGCACATACCACTATACCTGGTTAATTTTTGTATTTTTAGTAGAGATGGGGTTTCTCTATGTTGGTCAGGCTGGTCTTGAACTCCCAATCTCAGGTGATCTACCAGTCTTGGCCTCCCAAAGTGCTGGGATTACAGGGATGAGCCACCACACCTGGCCAAGCTTTTTTTTTTTTTTTTTTTAAATAGACAAAAAAACTGAGGCTCAGGGAGATGATGTGATTCCTCCAAGGTTAGTAAGCAGGGATTATTTAAACAAGTCCCTCTGCAGTACTGACCATGGTGCTCTGATGCTGAAATGGGTTGCAGGCTGAGGCTCAGAAAAGAGGATGCCAGCTGGGAAGCCTTGCCTGGGACCCTCACCTCACACCTCACAACGATTGCATCCGGCCATCCATCATCACATTTGACACACACAATGAGACAGCTCCTGACTGTCAGCTCCAGGAGGGCAGGGACCATGGCAGTCTTGCTCCTGCTGAATCCCCAGAGTGTAGTCTGGCAGAGCAGAGGGACCTAAGTGCCAACTGAATAAATGAATGGAGTGAATGCATGAATGGATGCCCCAGCGAACCATGCTGATGTGTACATGGCAAGGATGATTTTGCTAGGGGCTTCTCTAATCAGAACAGAGCTGGTGTTGGAGTGAGTGTCCCAGTGCAACCAATACCTAATCCCCTGATTTAAGATGCTCTTAACAGACTTCGTAGCAATCGGATTACAGCACAGCATGCCTGATAAGGTCGCTTCCACTACTCTGCCTCTTTCCAGCCCACAAAATTTCCAGCTCCCTGCAATTTATTTTTGCTATCATAATAGTCTGCTATTTTCCCCAAAGCTGTATAAGAGAAATTGGCACCAATTCCACCTGTCTTACTATAAGATGCATTGAGAGCACAGACTTTGGAGAAACAAACTCATAGCTTGGACACTCAAGTTTCCTCATCTGTACAGTGGAGGTAATAATAGTATTCTTTTCACAGGATTCTGGGGATTAAGAGAAACAATGTCTGTAAAGTGCTTAGCCCTCAGGAATCACTTAACACATTTTCCTTGAGGAAAAAGCCTGGGACAGGCACCACTGGCTACTGGCAGGGCTATGGGCAAGACAGCAATCTTCTCTGGCCCCTAAGTGTCCCATACGTAATGCAAGAGTGGGAGAGGGAGGAGTCTAAGGAACCATTCAGCAAATAGTTACTCAGGATGTACTGTGTGCTCATCCTTAGGCTGAACAGTGGACACAGAGAGATAAAGGAGCCGTGGCCTCGCCCTTGAGGTGCTCCTGTGTGGTAAGAGCTTTGAGAAATGTGTCAAGCATTGTAGGAGCACCTGGTATGTGCAAGGCATATTGAAAAACACTTTCCATATAAGAGCACAATCAATTTTTGCAATAACACTGATGACAGCACCACTGTCCTTGTTTTAGAGGTAAGGGAACTCAGGTACAAAAAAGCCCTCTGTGATTTGCCCAAGGTCACAAAGGTTGTGAATAACAGAGATGGGATTTGAACCTGGAGACCAGCTCTGTGCTCTAACTCCCTTTCTTGCACAAACATAATACAATTCTCCATAATGATGAGACAGACTCAGGAGATTACACTTAGGCCAAGATAAATACCAGTATCTCTCCTCTTTTCCTGATATTTTTGTGCTTTCTCTTTTTCTCGCCTCTCTTTTATCTCCCTGCACTTCCATCAATATTGTCTGCATTATCTACTACTCGTAGAGGCAACTGCTTCTCTTTTCGTTGCTGATATCATTCCCACTGACATTGCAGGGAAGAGGAAGGTTGTGGTCCTGGAGCGTAAGTGATAACTCCAGTTGCTAACATCCTTTCTCCAGGGATCCCAGAGCTGGGAAAGGTTCCTCAGGACAGCCAGCATTAGATAACCTTGAGCCTCTTCTTCCTCCTGCAATCAGGCTGAGAACCCTGGGGGGTCCCCAGATCCTCTCCGTCTCTCCCAATGACACCTTCTTGACTAAACCCCTGTTCATTCCTTCCACCACAAAATGTCACCTTATGAAACAGGAATCGTTTGCATGTGGCTTGTTTTTAACCTTTGATATTCCCAACCAAATTTTCTAGAGAAAAAGTGACCCTCGTATCATTCCCATCCATGGGAAAATGTGGTCCTCATGCCAGCCCCAGCAGAGATACTGAGACAGTTCAGCATTTCTGAGCCAAACATTAGGGGGATCGCACCGCATAGGGGTTCAAAGTAGGAGCTCTGTGGCCAGACTGTTTGGGTTCAAATCCCAACGCTTCCATTCACTACTTTTGTAAACTTGGGTATGGTTACTTCCCTATGTCTCAATGTCCTGTCTGTTTCACCAGGAGCATCATGATGATGGTGGTGACGATGATGGTATCTCCCTTACAGAGTAGTGGGAGGATAGCATGAGTTAAAATACAAGTGTTTAAAACAGTTTGACACTCAATAAACATTAGCTTTATTTTTCTGTATGTCCCATAGCAAAGGCATCTCAAATTCATCTCCATTGCTTTTAAAGGTACATTCCAGCGGATAAAAGGAAACACACTTCCAATGACTACGAAATATTTAATAGCAAAAGGCATTTTAAGATTGCCGTAACAAAGAGGGAAAATAACTAACAACTCAGTGTTACTCTATGAGTTGCAACATGTTTTCATTTGCTGCACAGAGCATGAAACATACAGGTTGCAGTTGTCTTCTGGGGAGGCAGGATGTTTGGGAGCCTTATTTTACAGATGAAAGGTGAAGCCACTTGCTGGGGGGTCACACAACTAGTTAAAGGGAAGCTCTGAGACTGGAATAATGGTTTTCTGCCTGGTATCCAGAGTGCAGCTCAACTTCTTGGTTAAAACCAACACATAGGAACTAAACCACAGGCCTGCCGTGGTGACTCACATCTGTAATTCTAGTACTCTGGGAGGCCGAGGCAGATGGATTGCTTAACCCCAGGAGTTCAAGACCAGCTGGGCAACATGGTGAAATCCTGTCTCAATGAAAAATGCAAAAAATTAGCCAGGCATGGCAGTGCCAGCTAACCAGGAGGCTGAGGTGGGAGGATCCTGTGCCTGGTGGTGGAGGCTACAGTGAACCATGATCATGCCCTGCACTCCAGCCTGGGTGACAGAATGAGGCCGCCTAGAAAAAAAAAAAAGAAAAAAGAAAAATGCCCAACACAATTTACTCTTCTTCCTTCTGTCTTTTCAACTGCTCCAGTGTGTTCAAGTTTCCAGGAACATTCCTAAGGGAAGGGCATTCACTGGCCAGAGTGGGGAGCATTAATGAACAATTAAAAGTGGCTTTGGTGAAGAAAGCAAACGGAAGCCTGCTGCATGCCTGGGAGAATAATATTTTCCCTCTGAAGAGGGCAGTATGCAACCAAGGCCAAGTTGTGTACTCAGGTTTTTCTCCCAGGTCTTGCAGTGCAGCCCTCAGAAGCCGAAGCATTTCAAGGAGCTCATTTCTGAATGACAAACATCTTCGTACATGAAATAGGATTCTGGAGGTTTGAGCACAGTCATACACTGCCTCTTGCCTGAGGGGACACAGTGCAAACTGATTCGAAGGTGGTTATGCAAGATGGATGGAAGAAGCTCCAACGATTTCTTTTTCTATCATCTGCCCTCCCAAATCATCCTCTATGAAATTAAACAATAGCACAGCATCTCAGATGGTCTCTGACGTTTGCAGAAAAAGTGTTTCTTTTTCTACTACAACTGCATGCAGCCTGGTTTCTGCTGCCTAAAGCAAAACACCTCCTCGAAAACATCCTTTGCACAGAAATAAAATGTTGGGACTGGGGAGCTTAGCTCCTGGGATGCATTTATCAAGCCAATCACAGTAATTGTAATTAAAACACAAACTAAGTGAAAGCTGAGCATGAGATACATTAGCAGGAAACCTGAACTGCATACAATTAAGCCTTGCTTGGTGACATTTTGAGGTAAGTCATTGATACATTTCTGGGGTGGAGAAGATTGATTTTTTTTCTTAAACACCTTGGTCTAGTTGCATGAAAGGCTTCAACGTCAGTTACAAAGGAGGAATGAGGATACACACTATTAACTACTAAACTTACAGCTGTAAGACAGATGTCCAAAGATAGCCTAATTGGCTATTTTAAAAAAATCTTCCTCAGACATGCTGTTAAATATGTTTATTGGGCATTAATTTAACCTAGGTCTACTTTAGGGAAGTAAAGAATTGAAAATCTTCAGGGAAAATACAGCTTCCATTCCTAGCCTCAATGCATTAAGTCATTGGTGTTGAAAACCCTTCCACTCTTCCCCATTGTCTAGAGGAGAAAGTGCATTCTCCTTACAGGTTCTTCATTCAGGTGTCGCTTCTGCAGTAAAGTCCTTACCATATTCTCTTCTCCTAAACCTGGCTCCCTCGGCCATCACAACACTTATCACACTGGTTTTTAACTCTATTTATTTTATCTTTCTCCCCTGGGTCTCCAGCACCTAGCACATGACCCAGCACAGAGCAGATGATTCAAAAACGTGGAATGAAGAGCAACCAAATAAATAAATAAATAAACGAATGAATAAATGAATGATCTATCCTTCTGGGTCCACCACAAACCAAATCCTCCAGGTAATCCTCCATCTTGCCCTACACTGGATAGAAGTCAGCTGGCTCTGCAATGGAAATCCTGGAAGAGATTTAGGAAAAATACATAGGAGAGTAGCTTAGGAGAGGCAGCTCAGGTTGGAAGGGATGTGTGTGAGGTAGGGGTGTGTGTGTGTGTGTGTGTGTGTGTGTGTGTAGCACTATGAAGCTCCCCCTTAGAATAAAAGCACAGGGCTTTTACTTAGATCTTATTTGGGGGATTGGGTGGGTGATGATAGACTCCAGGGCACACCTGAGTGTATCTTCCCATTTTGCCTAGGGATGGGAGAGCATAGAAGAGTTTTTCTTCAAGCCACTTCAAATATGTATATTTTTAATTTCTATTTTGAGATTGTAGATCCAAATGCAGTTGTAAGAAATAATACACACACAGCCCATGGGCCCTTCACCCAGTTTCCCCCCATGCTGACACGATGGCAACCAGGACATTGACATTGATACAATCCACCCACCTTACTCAGATTTCACCAGTTTTATATGCGCTCATTAGTATGTGTGTGTGCGAGCGTGGGGTGTACATTTTATATAATATTTCTGAAAGTGGCTTTTCCCTCGCAATGGAGACTGGGAAGGGGTCCAGTCTGATCCATCCCTGCCACGGAGTTGGCTCCGGCAGACAGCAGTCTCTGCTTGTATTCGTCTCTTGCACACAGTAGGTGGCCAACGACCGTCCACGTAAACCCTTGAACTTGTCATGTCAGGGCGCGTTCAGGAGGGGAGCGCCACACACTGTAAGGAAGAAAACTGAGACTGAAGTGCCCAGTATTTTGGAAGCAAAAATCAAACAAACAAAAAACTTGACGATTTCACCCCCGAATTGTGAATTAGCTAGCTGGCTAATCGCTCCAAAGCGATCCTGGGGCCGGCACTCGCTGCGAACGCCGAAAAGCGCTGTTTCTGAGCCCCGCTCCCGGCTCTGCAGGTGGGGTAGGGGACGCGGGAGCTCCTTCCATCCCTACCCCCGCGTTCACCCCTTTCTTCCCTGGGGCTGGACTGTTTCACCCCGTCTCCAGGCAACGGCCAGGCGCACCGGGCGGGACGTCATTTCCTGAGGAGCCCGGGGGGAGGGGGCGGGCAGGAGGAGGGGCGAGGGGGCGGGGCCCGGGCCGGGCTGGCAACGCGACGGCGTCGGAACTCGCTGGAAGACTCGGCCCGGGCGGCTCAACAGTTCGCAAAGTCCAGGCTCGCGGCCGCGCGGCGCAGGGGCGCGGAGGCTCCCCGGGCGGCTGCATCCCGGGGCTGCCCCGGGCATGCCCCGCACCCCTTGCCGGACGCCCGCGCGGCTTCACCGACTGCGACTCCCCGGACTGCTCTGGGACTAGAGCGCCCTCCGTCCCAACTTCTGACTTTGGGGTCCCCCAGCCCTAGAGGAACGGGCAGCCCGGCTGGGGGAGCCCCGGGCATGGTGTGACGGGGCGGTCAGGTCAGCTTTGCGGCGCCTCCGGTCTCCGGCCACCCGTCGTCTCCGTGCCCTCCGGAATGTAGCTGCTCACTCCGCGCCCCCCGGACTCCAGCCGCAGTCTCCGCCACCTCTGGGCTCCAGCAGCCAACTCTTGTGTCTTTCAGGAACTCGCCGACGTCTCCGCGTCCCCTGGATTCCAGGTTCGCGACCCCCGCCGTCTTCGCGCCTCCGGGACTCTAGCAGCGGTCTCCGCGACTTCCTGGGATCCAGCCACTGTACCTGTGCTCCACAAACCCAGGCTCCAGCCGTCGTCTCCGTGCTCCCGGAGATCCAGCTGTCGCGCCAGTACCCGCGAGGACAGCGGCACCCCCCACACCCCGCGCGCCCAGAGCCCGGCCGGGCTTTGGCGTGGAGATGAACGCGCCGCTGGACGGCCTGTCGGTGAGCTCGTCCTCCACCGGCTCGCTGGGGTCGGCGGCCGGGGCGGGCGGCGGCGGGGGCTCGGGGCTGCGACTGCTCTCTGCCAACGTGCGCCAGCTGCACCAGGCGCTGACCGCGCTGCTGAGCGAGGCGGAGCGGGAGCAGTTCACGCATTGCCTGAACGCTTACCACGCGCGCCGCAACGTCTTCGACCTGGTGCGCACCCTGCGCGTGCTGCTGGACAGCCCGGTCAAGCGGCGCCTGCTGCCCATGCTTCGTCTGGTCATCCCGCGCTCCGACCAGCTGCTCTTCGACCAATACACAGCCGAGGGCCTCTACCTGCCCGCCACCACCCCCTACAGGCAGCCCGCCTGGGGCGGCCCCGACGGCGCGGGGCCCGGGGAGGTGCGCCTGGTGAGTTTGCGGCGTGCCAAGGCCCACGAGGGCTTGGGCTTCAGCATCCGTGGGGGCTCGGAGCACGGCGTGGGCATCTACGTGTCTCTGGTGGAACCAGGCTCTCTAGCTGAGAAGGAAGGACTGCGGGTCGGGGACCAGATTCTGCGAGTCAACGACAAATCCCTGGCCCGGGTGACCCACGCGGAGGCCGTCAAGGTAGTGCTGTGGTTTGGAGAGGAGTCTGGGGCAGAGTATGGACAGAGTGGCACAGCTTTTTCAGTAACTCCGTGCTGTGTGTCCTTAGGCGAATCACTTGGCCTTTCTGGGCCTTTTTTTTTTTTTTTTTTTTTTTTAAACTTTAAAACAGGAATGTATAGCTTACAGAGCAAATAGCTGTCAGGCATTGGGAACGTAGTTTTGCACAAACAGACATGACCCTTGCCTTCGTGAGGCTTAAAGGCTAGTGTAGGCGATAGTGTCAAATACTTGAGCAAATGTATGGTTACGATGTGTGAAAAGGGCTGTGGATTCTTATGAGCAATAAAAGAGATAAAATCTCTGCTTGGCATCATTAGGTGGCCTTTGCTGCTGCCATTCTGTGGGTGTTTTTTTCCCTGAAAGAAAGTTTGTTAGCTCTTAAGTGGCCCGAGGAGGCCGTCTGTGTGATCCACAGTGCCCTGGCTTGACGCCGCTGTTTTTGGAACAGGCTGTGTATCCTGAAGCAAGTCATTTGCCCTCTCAGGACCTCTTATTCTCCACTTGGAAAATCGGGCCACTGGACCAAATAAGCGGTCCCTAACCTTTTTGGAAATGAGACTCCTGCCTGAATGTCAAAAATAAATTCCCCAGCCCCTGAGAGTATTTGTCCTCTCTGCCATCTGTTAATTGAGAAATATAACCTCTTGACAACAAGCTTCCAGGGATTTAATCATGCTTTTTAAAGGAGTGTGTGTGCTCACTGATCTCACAGCCCAGGGCTACTGAAAACCAGCTGGAGTATGATGGATAGTGTTGGGTCCAGGGTGGATTCATGGATCCTTTGCAGGCATTTTTCCCCCTTTCCCCTTCCCCCACCTCGTTTGTGTACAAGAAGTGAAGAGTTTGGGGGAAAAGGGACAATGACACATGCTCTGCTTCTCCAGAGAAATGCTTCTCAGGGGGTTGGACTGTTCTGTAAAACACGCGCCCCCCCCCCCCCCCCCCCCCCCCCCCCCCCGGCTCCCCACCAGCACAGGTCTTTTGAACTCCAGCTGAGGGCCTGCTGGCTCCTGGGAAACTCCTAGGCAGCAGAGGCCCATGGCTACTTCCTCCTGAGTGCCGTTCAGTGACCTGTGTCCAGGTGAGTCTTGAGCCATCTCCCTGGCTGTGCACCTGATGTTGGCTTCCTTCATTTGCTTCCCAGCCCATGAACCCCTTTGAAGGAAGCCCTTGAGGCTTTCTGAAACTTCTTTGCAGCTTCTGGAAAAAGGCCGATCGGTTTATACTGTTCCAGGGTGCAGTGGGCAAAGCTCCTTGTGAGTTTCCATGCAACAATTCCTCTTCCCCCTCTATCAATCTTTTCCCTTTGTTTAGCATTCCATGTATTTATAAAGAAGTAGTCCATTAGCCTTGACCTTAAAAGGTCTGGAGTTCCCAGATGATAAATTTATGCACTAAAGATACTTGATGTAAATGATCATTTATAAATGTGGATTCAATTTTAGTGGCAATTTAAAAAGACTTGGGTAACTTAACGGTCACAAGGTGATAAGGTGATAGGCTTTGGAAAGACTGTCAGTTACCTTGGGCATTGAAAACGCAGAGTGTCCCTTCCATTTGCACCCCAGACTCAGCCATGCCATAAGGGTCAAGCTGCTTGGCTGTGAGTTTCAGTTTACCTGCAGTGCTCCCGGCCTGCCACCCCCGCCCTCCCCCACCACCATTTCATTGATCCTGCTCCAGATCTTCTCTCTGAACCTCCCTCAACACCATGGTGCTGTTAAACTGTGACTCAGAGCAGCACCAGCCTTTAGCTCGTTTATTTACTCTTGCTGCTTCCAGAGTAAAACCTAAACTCTCCATGTCATAGTTTTTGAAGCCTGAGAATAAACCCTTGCCAGCAAGGGAGAGGTTGATAGGAGCAGAGCTGTCCTTGAAGTGTGGGAGCCTGTGGCGCAGGAGCCTGTGTGAGCTGAGTGGCTCTGTCTCTTTACTATCATTTTCCCAACAGAAGTGGCTACATTGGCAAAATGAGCTCTTGCCCCAGGGTCACCCCTCTTCTAGCCGTGGCGGGATACATAACCTGCCTGGCATGGACCCCTTTGGACCCTTCAGAAGCAACGGGCAAAGTGATGGCTGCTTTGTGTTACATTAACCCCAGGGGAAAAAGAGGACAGCCTTTTCTTTGGTGGGTGGAATTTAAAACGGAGGAGGCGGAACTTAGTTCCTGAGGCCATGGCACTCCTCGTGTACTTTCAGGGACAGTTTAAAAGAACACCTGGAGAACTGTTGACACATTTCCACAAAATTAAGAGCGAAAAGCCTGTTAACTGAGAGCCAGAAGAGGCCCCAGCTTTTCTACTAGGCACAGACTGCCCTTAACCAGCATTTCTCCATGGAGAGCCGTTCTTTGTAAACTGCAGTGCTGCGAGTCACCATGTCAGGGATTTATGGTAAAGGTATATTACTGTTAACTGGACTTCACACTTCGTTCAAATTTCACCGATTTTTCTACCTATGTCCTTATTTTGTTCTAGGATACCACACTGCATTTAGTAGAAGATGTGTTTTCAGTCTTAACAATCTTTATTTTTTTCCTGCAATGGAAGGTGGTTTGAGGGGGAGCAGATCCTCTGAGCTTCCCAGACAGAGAGATTCAGTGTGTGCGTGTGTAATAAAAATTAAATTAAATTAAATTTTAGGAATCAAGTTACCTAAGAGTTTATGAATAAAGGAGCATTGCAGCTTTTTAAAGAGTGGGTCAAGCAGTTTTTTCCACTTCTCTTTCTGATAAATCAAGCATCTATTGTTACCTGAAGCAGTTCAGTGAGGATTTGATACTATATTCATTGGGGCTTCCACCCCTCTCTTGAAACCCACTTGAGGAATCAGCAGTGACAGGTCCAGATAAGGCAAGTCATGTACTATTTGCAATTATGTTGAAATGTTTGAGTTTTGAAATAATATCTTGAATGAACAGGAGCCAAACTAATAATAATTAAAAAGTAGACCCTTTCAAAGGTTTTCAGCCAAATGTGCTTGATAAATTGGCCAAAGAGTCCACAGACCAGGGATGCTGCCTTAGGCCCTGCTGCATATTTCCTATGTGACCTTGGGCAAGTCACCGACCCTCTCTGCATTCCAGGGTGGATGGGCCGGGAGCTGTCCAAGATCCCTTCCAGCTCAGACAGTCTGCGATTTGCTTGGTACACAGAAGGCATTTAGAATGTCTAATCTGATGTTTTCTTGTTCTTTTGAAATGGCTTTCATTTAAGGCAGAATAAGGAAAGTTGGCTAAGGATTGGGAGATGAGGATCTTGGCACTCTCGCGTAGCATCCTACTAAATCAGGAAATTGATGGGTTATACACTGTACTGACGAGAGCTGGACTGCTGTCTCTTGACCCATGAACACCAACCCTGGTGCTATTCCGGAGCAAATGAGGAAACAGTAGGATTCTGGCACAAACAGCGCTGCCCTGGGAGCATTCAAAATCAAATTCACTTGCTCACTTGCCTTCTGAATCTCCTGGTTACGTGGGTAGCAGAACACAGGGTATCCGGGTACTGCTGAGATATGTACACATATGTGTGTGTTTCATCTCAATAAAAATTGCACAGTAGGTGCTTCCTTATGGCCTCAGCACCCCTATGGGTAAATTCAAGGAGCATATTAGAATTCAAGGAGCATATTAGAATTGAAATATTCCAGAAGTTAAAAACTGTTGCCGGTACTTTCATTTAATTAGAGCGATCGCACCCTCTCTCCCTTTGCATAATAACCTGGAAAGAATCTGTCCATATTCATATAAGACATTATATCTGGTCCAGCACGTTCTAAATGACACAATTGTCCTTTTCCCATTGTGCATGGTTAGCTGAAGCCATTACAAATTATTACCACTTCCAACTTTGTGTCTGAAATGTAGCTTCTCCCCCTGGTCTCGTTCCTGTGTCGTTTGGAAACCATGGCACCATGGCGTGCACAGACTTTCCTCTGGCCCTGCTTTCACTCTTGGGTCCTATGAATCCTGCCAGCAATGACATGTGGAAAAGCTCACTTATTAATAAGCCCATTACTGAGTAGATTTGTGGCTGCTGCATATCCAGAGTGTGATGCAGTACATTGAGTGGGTCCATTTCTTTAATTTAGTCTTGTATATTTAGTTGGCTCAAGCTGAGGCTCAAGGTTTTAGAAAATTATGATGCCTAGATAGGACAAAATCCTCTTTCCTCTGGTTATTTACTCTTTAAATCAAAGAAGCATTTTGTAGGGTGGAAGAGAATGCCCTTAAAAAAAAATCGGTATTTTTATAGAAAATTCTTGCCTCCTGACTTGAATCTGGACATGAAAGAGATATAGAACCACACCAGCACTAGTGTCTTGTTTTCCTGTCGTTCCCCTCTGCTGACAAACCCAGCATTGTTTATTACTTGCCATCGATTCATCATTTGGATGGAGCTGCAAAGATAAGTGTGATCCTTTAACCCCCCGACCGATTGGATTGTGTGTATGTTGCTGCTTCCCAACTCTGCCTGCCTTCAGCCGCACCCACGGTACACAGCCTGCCTGCACCTGTCAGTGCCTGCAGCCCCTCGCTCATGTGCCTGTCTGCTCAAGCTTGAAGCACATGTACAGTCTTCTCAGAATCATAATCCCCCCTCCATCCTGCAAAGGGCTTTGCACCGAAGCAGGCGTTCATAAGGGATTAGGCTCCAACTGGTGATTTCTAGCAAGGTTGTTTTATGACCTGGAAGGGAAGCCTTTGGTTTACCCTTTTCAGGGACCCCAGACTAATCCTCAGCCAGGACGAGAGAATCTTGATTAGAAAGAATGACATTAAATGGCCGGAGGTATCTGGAGGCTGAAATACAAATCTTTCAGAACTGACTTCTTCTTTTTTAAACTCCTGAGGAAGAATCTGATACTAACTCTGAACTCACACAGACTTCTAATTGTGCCCCAGGGTAGGGGTGATTTTTAAGATTTTTGTGCTGCTGACATTGGCCTTTTACTTTTAAAGCCTGGCAAGCGGAAAGGGTGCAGAGAATGGGAATCACTCTCTCTCCATTCTTTTTCCGTGCATTCCTGGTGTCAGCTGCAGCAAGCAGCGTCATGGGGCCAGTGCACTTGTGGTTATTTATTTTCCAATAGACTATTTATTAAAGCAGTTTTAGGTTCACAGCAAAATTGAGCAGAAGATACAGAAATTTCCCACATAGTGGATACATGCTAACCTCCCCCCCATTATCAACAATTGATGAACCTACATTGACACATCATTGTCACCTAGAGTATGTAGTTTGCATTGCACTTGCACTATAACTTTACTTTATTGGAAGCCTGTTGGGAACAGGGGAGACTGACATTAACGAGTACCTACTATGTGCTGGGTGCTTTATCCCTCCTGTTCCCTTTCACCTTCCCCAGGGGAGCAGGCAGGCGAGGAGGGTCATGCTTAAGGAGATGGAACTGGGGAGCTCAAGGTCCCCACTGGGTTTAGGAGCAAGTGGCCTCCCTGCCTGGACCCCAGCCCAAGGGTTTTGTAGTCAGCCTCCTGGAAGACAGTGCCAGCCAGTCCCCTTATTAGAAAGCATGGCAGATGTCACGTTTTGTACTTGACATTTGAGGGCCTTTTAAGAACCAACCAGAGACTTCACTTTACTAAGTTGGTGGTGGGGGGTGGGGGGTGCTGTCTGAGACCTACATATCAAGGGAGAGTGGTGTATTTCAGCCTGTTCCATCGTCGGGTAGAGACGTGCATCCATGCATTCTCTGAGCAGTGCTTACCACACACAGGCCTGTGGCTGATACTTGGACATCAGAGATGAACAGGACATGCCCTCTGTCCTTGGGGGATACAGACCCATCCATGGCCACAGGTCACCCAGCATTTAAAGTGCTGTGACATTCTCATGCTTCTGCATCGCTGTCACCCTCTCTGAAGTAGTACACCCACCTGCCCACTCCTGTATCCTTTTACCTGGCTTTAGTGTCCTGCAGCCCATTTGTCACTACTAAAAGGACATTTCTTTATGTCTGTTTATGGTCTGCCTCCCCCGTTACAAGTTTGCTCCAGGATAACCAAGATTTGATCTGCCTTGCTCATTCACGCCTCCCCAGCTCCCGGCACACAGTAGGTGCTTTAATAAATAAATGAGTATTTGCTGAACGAATGGAATGATCTTGCTCCTAATCCAGCACCAGTGAGTTCAGAATTCCCCAGCTCCTGAGAGTGAGATCTGAAGGAAGTCTGTGTATGCCAGCGTTGTGGGTGCTAGACAGAAACACTGAAAAAAGCCACAGGCTCTAGTGTGTGCTTTACCCCCAAGCTGGCTGTGTGGCCATGGGCAGTTCATGTGACATCTGTGAACCTCAGTCTTCGGAGCTGTGAAATGGGCATAACTACCTCCCACCTGCCTCCTTCCCAGGTGGCTGTGGGGATCAAATGACTACTAGGTGTAGCAACATTCGGAACCCTCTGCTATTCGAGTGTAAGGCCTTTAAAAAAAATGTGGTCTGTGCCTGGATACTCAACGACTTTTCTCATCCCCTGAAGCCCAGAGCCACTCTACGGGACCCTTTCAGCTAGTTCATTTGTCACTTTGCTCTTAATTTTCAAACCACATTCCCAGAAGTGGGTTATTTCAGCAGCCTGATTGTGTCTTTGATTCCAAAATAGAATCATTTATGCATTCTGAAGCAATCAATGAACCAATTTTGGGTGAGGTATATCTTCTGGCTTTTGGGTTTCTTTCTTTCTTTTTCTTTCTTTCTTTCTTTCTCTCTCTCTTTCTTTCTTTCTTTCTTTCTTTCTTTCTTTCTTTCTTTCTTTCTTTCTTTCTTTTTTTAAAAAAACAAAAAACAAAAAAGAAAACTGTTCAGGTTTCTAGTAGCCCAGCATTTTGGGTGAAGGCCAAGTTTCCAGTAACCACACGTATGCTTAAAAGCTGCTTTATTCTCTGAGCATGCATAAATGGATTTATTTTTTCTTCCTTTTCAGTCGCAGCACCTTTGCCTCCTTCCCCGTTTGAGAATTTGTATTCCTTTTGCTAAATTGGCTGTGGCTTTGCTTCAGTTAGCAGCCAGTTTCGTCATGATTTTTTTTCTCTCCACCTGAGTTTCCTAATATCAGCATCCTCTCAACTCTGAATGCAAAGCAAATATATCAGCCTTCCATAAACAAGCCCCCAAATGTCCTCTTTCCTGGATTCTAAAGCTGTCGGCTGCAGGGAAGAACAGAGTAAAATGATATTAAAAAGGGTATTGCCAAATACCCGGGTGTTAGAGCCTTAGAAGTGGTAATTTACAATGTTAGCTTGCTTAAGAATTAACAAACTGCCCAGCCAAGCCTTAACCATGCTAAGGTTTGGGAAACACTGTCTTCCTTTAGGATTCCTCCATCCCCAACACTGTTTATCCCCGTAAAGACTTGACCAGAGAGGTGAACTTTCCTGTCCCCATACTTAACTATTTTGCTGCAAGATTCCACTTGTGCACGGTCAACGGATATACTAGAGAATCTGAGGAAGGGAGGTATGTACCCAAGAGGTTAGAGTTGGGTTTTGGAGATGGACCTGGGTTCATCTGACAATGTAACTCGGCTGTGACCTTGGGCCGGTCCCTTTGCCTTTCTGTTACTCAGCTCTCCTACCACCAAACCTGGCCCATATTCCTCACAAACATGGCATTGTTGCTGTTGAACATCAACAGTCTGGAAAATATGGCAGGGGAGGTCCTGCTGCAAGCATTGTAATGAAAAATGGTATGGACAGCCTTCGCTTATCTTTGGAAGTCTTCTGTTATGCCTGCTTAGTTTTGTATTTGTTTGTTTGGTTGGTTGGTTGGATTTTTTTAGGTGCCATTGGAAGAAAATACTGGACTCAGGGCCCATGTGATCCACTGTAGCTGTTTGAATTGCAGAGTCATTTACTAAATGTAGTCAATATCCCCACATTGACAGAGTTTCTTTAAAAATGTAATTGCTCCTATCTGGCTTTTGGCATTGGCATTTTTGCTTTATAGCAGTAATAAAGCCCAGTGGTTGAATAGAATTATGTGTCCCCCCCACCATCCCTTCTGATTATCTGTGAGGCCTTATAACAATGTGGGTGGCATACCAGACAGTTGCATGACCCAGAGTGTGACAGCATTGTCCCCTGGATCAGCTGCATCCATAACTTTGTTTCCCAGCAACCTTCCCTGATGGCCTCCCCAGAGACCCTGATGAGGTGGGAGAGGAGGTGGCTGTTTTTAGAGCCCATTAAAGCAATTAATGCAGGTGAAATTGGTGATTTGATAACATGGGCGTCTGCACTTAAAAAAAAAAAACAACCCTGTAATTTATTTAACTACATCTGAAAAGGTGTACTAAGTCGCGTTAAGAGGTTTCTGATTAAGAAAAGAAACGTGGTCCAGCTTTCAGAAATGAACCTCCCATGTGGATAGGAAAACTTTGAAAGTCAAGGGAGGGATTTTCCTTCTGCCACGTCCATCCTCCTGTCCCTAGACGGAGGAGCGGCATCCTTTGTAGTGTTTGGACCCAGTGTACCCTTTTCCTTTTCTTCATCTCTTTCCTTCTGCCTCCCTCCTCTTTCTCTTTAGTGAACCATACATTTCTCCCAAATTTTCCCCGACTCTTGAGCCCCTCTCCTCCTGCAAGTCCTTCCAATCCTGACATTTTTAAGTCTGCTTCGCAGGTCCACATACATGTACAGCTTTTCCTCAAATTCTTCTTTCCCCAGATGTCTGCATTGCTACCCATCGTCTAGCCTTGTTGTCTCTGCACAGGATCTGTGCCTCCTTTTAGTGTATTTATCTATTTTTTAATTGCCTACTCATGGTGCTTTCTCTCGCCCTTAAATCATGGATATTTCCCCTGCTCTTGTTCCCCACTTTCTCCCACTTGAAGATTGCACCAGCCCCAGGGAGGCTGGGCTCTCCAGGCTTTACTTCTCTCCAGCACTTCTTAGACCACACCTCTTTCTTCCCTATCACACCATCGCCACCAGGACTGCCGAACTGCAGTAGCCTCCTGGCCAGCCTGTCTGTCTCCTGTCTTGCTCATCTGCCCACCGGTCTGATGTCCATCCTGGTGACAGAGTGCACTCTCTAAATATGTATTTCATCAAGCTGTGCCCTGCCTACAACCCTGCTCTTGAGCTGGGAGGCTGCAGGGCAGACGCCAAACTCCTCAACCTCGTGTTCGGGCTCCCCGTGCTCTGATCTTTACCTGCAGACAGTCCTGTTCCCCAAGTTGTGTCCACTTGTGGCCAAGTAAGCAACATACCCTCCTCTGAAGTAAGGCTTTGATTCTCTCCAACTATTGACACCCACTGATCCTGTTAGCTGCAGCCTCAGTACATCCTCTCCAGAGGACCTGCCTGCTCACCTCTGCCACTGTCCCTATCCCCAGGAGCCTGCTCTTCCCTCCTGAACCCCCCCAGTGTCATGGCCTTTCTCACCTCTGTCATGACACAGATAATGCATTTCTTGGTGTTTTCTTTGTTGCTTATTGTATGATAATAACCTTGGATAGAGGGCTTAGAATGAGCCAGACACTGTTTTCAGTGGATGTGTAGAAACTCACTTAAGCCTCATAATCACCCTGTGAAGTTCAAGGTAGGTATCATTCTCATCACTTTGTTTTCCAAAATCGCCAAGCGTTTGTCACTTGGCGGCCATCCCAAAGGTGGAAAGTGGCAGAGCTAGGATTTACACCTAGGTGGTGTTGACTTGAGGGATTGCGTCTTTGCCGCAACAGCAGAGAGAAGGGATGCCCCGCAGTGCTCCAGCCTGAGCTCCGAAGCCCTGGGTTTCCAAGCCTGGCTCTACCACTTTCTAGCTGTGGGGCCTTGAACCAGCTGCCTAACCTCTCTGATTCTCAGATTCCTCTTCAATGACATTGTGATGGGAATAATCGTAAAATAGCAGACAAGTTACTTACCTTCTCTGTTCAGGTTTCCTCATCTCTAAAATGGGGATACTGATGGTTATGCAGATAATGTATTAAAGCACTGGGTGCATCTGTTGGTCTGAACATTTGATGATCATTTACCCTGTTCAAACTCCTGTGTTGGGATCTGTTTTCCTACCAGATGCTGCTCTTCCTGGCAATGTAGAAGGTACAAAACAGATAACACACACAAGATGCTTACAGTACTTAGTGCACTAAAAAATATCACCACCGTTGGGAATCTTCTGTGACATCACAAGCTCTGTGTGGGTTTCACATAAATCCCCCACTGACACTTCACCATACCCCCGGGAGAGGACTCTGAGAATTGGAAGAGGAGGTAACCCGTCACGGGCACACGGTCAGGGGTGGTGGGACTAGGATTTGAATCCAGGTATTCCAGCCTCTAAAGTGCATGCTCATTGCCAGGGCTCTCGGCTGGCTGCTAACAGAGAAGCAAGGCATACAGCCCAGCAAGGTGCTAGCAAGAGCAGGAGTTCAGTAAATATGCGTTTCCTCCCTGAGTTTTTTCCTTGTGGAAATGGCTTTGTAGCTATTTGATGAGAAAACCTAGGTTGCGGCCGCTCTGTTCTCTCCTGGGCACACTGTATGCATTTTATTGACTAGATTTCAGGGACAGAGGTGGCATTGGGCACTTTTTCCTTTTATTTTTTTTTTCTTTTTCTTCTCTCTTATCTCTCTTACCATGCCTTGACTTTTGTCATGTGTTTATTTTGTACGTTGTGTGTGGAAATTCCCTGATAGATAACTGTGACTTCAGTTCAACCCCCATTAGAATAAACTGGTGACTTGTGAAATTATCTCATTGAATGGCGGAGTCTCTGAATTCGTCCACACTGCCAGATCAGCACACTTCAAGGATGAGAGCAGGGTCTCTCCTGGGCCTCATGTCAAAGGCTGGTGGTCATCAACTCTGCTGTCACAGACTGGACAAGTTAAAGGGGCATTTTGTTTGGTCATAGGAAATGTGGAATAGAGGAATTTGTCTAGGCTCTTAAAATGTGTTTCTTCCCCACTTCTCCCTTTTTTTTTTTTTTTTTTTTTTTTTTTTGAGACGGAGTCTTGCTCTGCTGCCCAGGCTGGAGTACAGTGGCGCGATCTTGGCTCACTGCAAGCTCTGCCTCTCGGGTTTACGCCATTCTCCTGCCTCAGCCTCCCGAGTAGCTGGGACTACAGGTGCCCACCACCACGCCTGGCTAGGTTTTTTGTTTTTTTTTTTTTTGTATTTTTAGTAGAGACGGTGTTTCACCGTGTTAGCCAGGATGGTCTCGATCTCCTGACCTCGTGATCCGCCCGTCTCGGCCTCCCAAAGTGCTGGGATTACAGGCGTGAGCCACCATGCTCGGCCTTTTTTTTTTTTTTTTTTTTTTTTTTAAGAGATAGGGTCTTATTCTTTTGGCCAGGCTGGAGTGCAGTGGTGCGACAATAGCTCACTGCAGCTTTGGACTGGGCTCAAGTGATCTGCTTGCCTCAGCCTTCCAAGTAACTGGGATTACAGGTGTACACCACCACACCTGGCTAATTGTGTTTATTTTTGGTAGAGATGAGGTCTCACTATGTTGCCCAGGCTGGTCTCAAACTCCTGGGCTCAAGCAATTCTCCTACCTCGGCCTCTCAAAACACTGGGATTATAGGCGTGAGCCACTGTGCCCGGCCTCTTTATTTTAATTACCTAACATATATGGACTTAATTGTTTTTCTTTTTTTTGAGACGGGCCTTGCTCTGTCACCCAGGCTGGAGTGCTCTGGTGTGATCCTGGCTCACTGCAGCCTTAACTTTCCAAGCTCAAGCAAATTCTCCTGCCTCAGCCTCCCGAGTCGCTGGGACTACAGGCTTGCTCCACCATGCCCAGCATGGTGTGTATGTATATTTTTGTGTGTGTGTATTTTTTTTTTTTTTTTCTTTTGTAGAGATGGGATTTCACCGTGTTGCGCAGATGGGTCTTGAGCTCCTGGGCTCAAGCAGTCCACCCGCCTCTGCCTCCCAAAGTTCTGGGACTACAGGTGTGAGCCACCACGCTGAGCCTGGACTTAATTTTTAAAACTTGAAAACTTCGGAAAAACACCAAAAGATGCTCCCCAAATCAGTAATAATTGTACCCACTCACCTACCCAGAAATAATCACTTGTTGACAATTAGAGTACTCTGTGTGCATCTGTGTATGCATTTATATTGGGAATTCTCCTCAAAGTTGCCATGCTGCGTGTCATTATCTAGCCTACTCGTTACACCAAGCGATGCATGACGACTGTGTTGCCACCTTGATAAATGTTTCTACCGTGTGATTTTTAATGATTGCATAATATATCGTAGTCAAGAGGTACATGATTTATTTAACTAATTTCTTCTTGTTAGACAGTTTGTTTTTTAATATTATCCATATTGCTGCTTTGAACATCCTTGCACATTCATCTTTAGGCACATTTCTAATAATTCCTTGGGCTGTCTTTCTAGAGGTGGCATTGGCTCAGGGGAGAGGCGCAATTTTAAAGCTTCTGATTAACTGTTGCCAGACTGCCCCTGGGAAGGAATTTGTTTTGTATATTCCATCCCACCAGCGTTTAACAGCACCTGACGCTCTTCATTTTTCTCCAGCCATGCCAACACCGGGTATTGTATTTCTTTTCCATTTTTGCCAGTCTGGTAGACAAAAAGGGTATCTTGTTTTAATTTACATAACTTAAATAGTGAAGTTAAACTCTTTTTTGTTTTTTTCAAATTACAAAGCTACTTTTAATACTTTGGGGTGAGTGCCACAGGAATAAAAAACACTGGGAAGGGGTAACCTTGTCGCCCCTGGGAGTGACCCAGGAGGAGAGAGGCCACCTCATGAGGGAAGGAAGCATGAAAGGGACTTGCTGTAGACTCAGGGCAAAGGGAAGCCATCAGGGCTGGGACGTGTGGGCCCTGCAGGAGGAGACATGGGCGTGGTGGGACTGGCTCCAGGCACTCAGGGGAAGGGCAAGAGGGTTGGACACGAAGCACAAAGCTACTTGGGTTCCTGCTTCTTCTCGTTTGCCTTTTTCTGCTTCTGCTGCATGATCTCCGAGTCCCTCTGCTTGCGGGTGGCAGCAGAAAGCCCGTCATCCCGGTGCTGTCCATTAACCGAGGTGTGCTCTGCTATTTCATACTCTTCTGGCGGGGAGCTCTCACTGGTTACCACAGGTCATGGTGATGGCAGCGGCTCCGACCTGCCTCCATTACATCCCCTCATTCAGTCCCACATTGCAGTGAAGTTAAACTCTTTTACATGTTTATTGTGTGTGTGTTCTTGTATTTACACGTATATATTTCGTGCATAACTGATTGATATCCTATGCCCATTTATCACAAGAGTTTTACATTTCAGTGTCATCAAATCTATCATTATTTTTCAGACATCGGCTGAGTAGGTTTTTAGGAAATGGTTGATTCATTCATCTTGAATTCAGATGTTTTATCTGAGCTTGAATTAAATTGGAAGCCCATCACCTTTTCAACTGAGAATTGTCAGAAAGTGATGAGGCTCAGGGATATCAAGAGTCTGGGAGGAGACTAAATCCCATTAACGTAGCTATTCATGAACTGAGAAAATGATATGGATATAAACAGATATTCCTGATGGATCTCTTTGCTTCAGACATCTATCCCAGACAACAGAATGCTCCATTGCAAACCCATTGGGGTTCATCTTGACTGAATATATTTATGACTCTGAGGATCTTGTTTTCCTTAAAGAAAAAAAAGAATAAACAGACAAAACTTAAAAGAACATTTATAAAGCAATTTACTTAAATTATAACAGACTAAAAGCCAGGCTTTGAGGATAATTGAAGAATTGCATTAAAAAGGAATCAATATCTTTCTGGAATTTGTTCTGTCCTCATGAGTTGTTTTGCAAAGCGGTGGACAGCCTATCTGTCACTTTCTTGCAAATTTCTTGTAGCATTATCCCCAAGGTCAAGATTTTATCCCTCTCTTTGAAGGTTTATGTTTTTTCTTTTCACACAGCCTTAACTCACCCAGACATTTAGAAGCAATGACAGTGGAGAGCAGGGACTTTAAAATGTCTGGTCTTTCTTCCAGCCTCTGAGATCCCGGCGTTCCCAGCATGGGAGCAAAGGTTTCCTTCTGCATCCTCACACTGAACCCTTGGAGAAGGTCAAACTCTTAAAGAAAAGAGGGTGGAAGGAATGAACAGTTGGTTTTTATATCTTTTTTAAAAAAACTTTTTCTTTAACTGTTCTTCTTTCCTTAAATACTCTCCTATCCAGCCGTAGGTTTTTAAAAACCTACTTCGTGAGGCCCAAATTAAAGGCATATTTAAATAGCATTAAAGAAAACCAGAAAAGGGGAGAAGACACCCACGTGCCCATCCTTCTAACTGGACATCGTGCATTTCTCTGCCATTTCCCCTGGCCTTTATCCTTGTGTATTCACATTTCCTCAGTTGTCGAATCACCTGCTTCCTTGCATTTCTATTTTGACATATGTTGTCATGTTGTTTAATGATCCTTATGTTGAGCTGCATTTCAGGGGTGGGGTCTTGGATGGGTTCACACCAATGCTCTGTGGTCCACTCGATTTACCCTGGGATGCAGCAGTTCAAGGAAGCGAGGTGGCTGCACAGAGCCGGAGCAGATGGGCCATGTCGTGGCATGGCTGTATCACAGGTCCTGGCTCCCTGATGAGCACACAGATGTTGAGGATGCTACTGTGAAGCTACAGTTCTTTGAGAAACAGAATTCTTACCAAACCACTGCCCAGTTATGTCATCATTCCAAGATAATATAAGAATAACAATTTTTGGACTTTCATTTAGGAGAATGTTTACAAATGACATGTGTTCTTAGACCAAACTCAGTAGCTTCAGAGCCTTTCTATAGAGTGGAGGGAGAGAGGTGAGAGGAGAAAGCAGAATATTGCCCAGGCATCTGTAAAAAGGATCTCCATCTCCAGCTGCATAGAAAAGGTATCTAATTCTAGAAATGTGCTTAGATTTTAGTGTTTATTCACTTGGAAGTGGTTTTATTGAGCATCTACCATGTGAATGGTGTAGTTTAACACCCTCTTTAAACTTTACGTATCTCATTTGCTTATTTGCTAACGCATTTATAATTAAGATTCTTACTTAAGTCAAAAGTAATTGAGTGAGTTAACCTGAAAAACACTTCATTAAAAAGGTAGAGGAATCAGAAGTGATCTTGGAAAGTGCGTGCGTGTGTGTGTGTGTGTGTGTGTTGTGTGTGTGTGTGGTGCCTTTGATAGGAACAGTATATTGAAATTGAATTCTGAGCCCTCTGGCAACCAAGGCAAAAGGAGAAATTAATGGATTATTTCCACTCTACTAGAGAAATCATTGGTAACTTCAGGAGAGGTAAATTTCTTTATTGGTGTTCAATTGCAAGAAGAAAGCATCTTTCATTTCTTCACTGTCTCTTTATGTGGAATCTCTTACCATGTCCTATGTTTTTTACTTATTGAAACATCTCTGATCAAGCCAGAACAATTTCTTGCCTTCCTGGTCAACTGAGAAGGGTGTAGATAATAAAATAATCATTTGCATAAGTAAGTATGTGGAGATATGTACTTTCAGGGACAGAGCATCACGTGCAAAGGCCTGAAGTGGAAAAAAGCTTGGAGTACTTGATCCTGTAAGAAAGCTCAGGTGGCAGGGCAGGAGATGAGGCTGGCCAGGCACCAGGGCCAGGCACACAGGCCCAAGATGCACTGTGGAGAGTTTTATAGCAGAAGCAATGGGGAGAGTTTGGGGCAGGAAAGGGCCAGAGTCCACTTACGTTTTGTAAGGATCCTCTGGTTGTTCTGCAGTGACTGGGCTGAGAGAGGAGGCTGGGAAGCTGTTGCAGTTAGTGGTCCCTGTAAGAGGTAATTAACACAGATAAAAATGGTGCAGATGGAAGGAGCTTGGAAGACAGAGTGCTAATTAGGGTTTTACTTTCTCATGACATTAAAATATGCTACTGGGGCAGAGTCCGCATCACCAATTTCTGTCCTCCCTCAAAGCAGGGCTAAATGGGAAGGGACTTTTCAGTCCATGTGGCTGGACCCAGCACCTGCTCCGGGTTCAAGACCCTAAAGGACTTTCTCTTGTTTACATCCTGTGAGGCCCACGTCCTTTTTAAAAACCCTCCCCTGTCTGTCTTGGGCCAAGGTGTAGGATTGGCCTGGTGTTTAAGGGGGTGTGAACCCCCTTAAACTGCTGGTGAGAGGGCAGTGGAGAGAAGCAGGGACAGGGGCATGAATATGGAAAGTTCAGGATCCAGATCCAAGCCCTGCCTTTTGTCCTCTGTGACCGTGCATAGACACTTCACCACCTAGAATCGCTTTCCTCATCTGTGCAGTGGGAAGAATAAAACATCACATCATCGCTGTAATTTTGCTGTTACTAATGCTACCCACTATTTGCCGAACACCTCCTGTGCGCCCTGCCCAGTGCAAGATGCTTTGTGCACATTTTCTGATTGGTCCTCATTCAGTTTACATGACAACTCCGTGAGCATAGGTGTTATGGCCCCTTTTAATAGGTGGGAACGCTGAGGCCAGAGAGGTTAAGTGACTTGTCTGAAGTCTCATAGCTAGGAAGGGGTTGAACACTGTTTGAGAATGGCTTTCTAGCAACTGTACCTTCAGGGAAAACCCTCTGAGGGAGTCCGCACCCTAAGACACCACCAGGTTACCCTTTTCATTTTGGTGCTTTGCAATGTTTTAGGGGCCAAGGTTTAGCCCCCAGATGATTGGAAGATAGAGCCAAGATTCGCCTAAACTGGGAGCTTTTTGGAACCTGTGGAAGAAACTACGATGGAGGGTGGATCTCTGCACCAGAGTGAGCACTGCCTTGGGAGAAGGACATTGCAAAGCCTCCACCTAGCCCCATCCACATTGTCAGGGGAATTCAGGTCCTCTGTAGGCCCAGATGGTGTAGTGCTTCCCCCTGCAGGTAGATACAGGAACTACAACAGGGATAAGGCATGCCCCAGGGGACACCCTGGCAAAGAAATGTGATTGATTGTCCATGAATAAAGACGCACTGCCTATGGCTTCAGGAATTCCATCTTTCTCTAGTTTAGGGAATTAGATGCATGTATACTCCAAGATGGCACATACAAGGATGTTCATCGCAGGTGATGTTGCTAGCAAAAAATGAGAAAAAGCCTAAATGTCCATTGATAGAAGAATGAGAATTCGGTAGTGATGAGTCCCTTCCGGGGAATGGGATGGAGTGTGGGAAAAGGTGAGCTTTATGCCATTGAACTGGTAAGAAAAGATCTTCAAAATACATTTTTAGCGGAAAAAAATATGGAGCAGAAAATGTTCAGTTGTGAGTTGATTTATGTAATCTGATGATAAGCTCGTATACGTATATATATGTGTTTATAAAGTACAAGAGCAAGTCAGGAAGGACAGACATCAACACATACCAGTCATTACCAGGGTGGTGGGTTGAGACTTCCACTCTGGGTTCTAGGTACTGAGTTCTTTACAGGAATAATACCTTTTTTTTTTTTTTTTTTTTTTTGGTATCTCTTACCTATGTTCCAGGTGCTAAACACTTTATATATGTATATATTAACTAATTTAATCATCAGAACTACCTGTGAGATAGTACCTCTGTTATCTCTCTTTTTTTTTTGCCTGGGAAGCTGGGGCACAGATCCGTTAAGTAACTTGCCCAAGGTTACTGTTGGCAGGTGGCAGAGCTAGGATGGAATTCCTACAGCCTAACTCCAGGGCTGTGGCTCTTAACCACGCTTTCTTCACTTGTCTCTCCAACTTTCATGTGTATCTAAGGTGTCTATGCTCACATTAAGTGTGGTCTGCCTGACTACTGATCTGAAAGAGAACTGGTCTTTCTGTGTCCTAATTTGAACAGATTTCTGGGGGCTATCTGGCATGTAGAATATTAAATATCTTGTTCAATGAACGAATGAATGGACGGTTGGCTAAACGAATGAGAAGGAGCAGGGAGAGGTTCTAAAGGAAACAGACCATGTAATGTGCCTCAAGGAACTTGTCTTGTAGTCTTAAAGACAAGACCACAAATGTGACTCAGAGCCTGTGGTATAGATGGCAGCACAATCACAGAAGCGTGCTGGATGCTCTTGGAGGAAAGAGTCAGCCACAATCTGGGAAGCCTTTCTGGAGGTCGTGGGAAAGGAACTGAATGTTGAAGGCAGAGCAGATGTGAGGAAATGTGGATTGAAGAAGGATGTTTCTTAAAAAGAGGAAAGTTGGGGGACACGTGTTTGTGTCCATATCGATTCGAGGTTTAGAGAATTCCTGGGGCCTGTGTTTGGGAGAAGGAGCTGGCAGACTCAGGAAGGGAATTGGCATGCGTTTAGTACCTACCGTGTGCTAGGTACTGTATTCGCAGTTTACAGTGTCTTAAATCTTTACAACAGTTGCTTTTAATTTTATTATTATTTTGAAATAGAATCTCACCATATTGCCCAGGCTGGAGTGCAGTGGCCCAATCATAGCTCACTGTAGTCTCGATCTCTTGGGCTCAAGCAAACCTCCCACCTCAGCCTCCTGAGTAGCTAGGACTACAGATGCACACCATTATACCTGGATAATTTTAAATTTTTTTGTAGAGGTGGGGTCTCACCATGTTGTCCAGGCTGCTCTTGAACTCCTGGCCTCAAGTACTCTTGAACTCCTGCCTCTGTCCCACAGAGTGCTGGGATTGCAGGCCTGAGCTGCTGTGCCCAGGCAACAATTAGTATTTATTTATTTATTTATTTAGAGACGGAGTCTTGCTCTAGCTCAGGCTGGAGTGTAGTGGTGCAATCTTGGCTCACGGCAACGTCTACCTCCTGGGGTCAAGCAGTTCTTCTGTCTCAGCCTCCTGAGTAGCTGGGATTACAGGCACCCGCCACCATGCCTGGCTAAGTTTTTGTATTTTTAGTAGTGATGGGGTTTCACCATGTTGGCCAGGCTGGTCTTGAACTCCTGACTTCAGGTGATCTGCCCACCTTGGCCTCCCAAAGTGCTGGGATTACAGGCATGAGCTATTGCGCCCGACCAGCAATTGCTTTTTAAGTGTAGAAACAGGCACAGAGAATTTAGGTAATTTGCTCAGTGTCACACAGCAAGTCATCTGCAGAGCCAACACCGTTGTCCAGTGTGTCTGAACACACAAAGCCCCAGCTAGGCAAGGTGGGGCTGGGAAGAGCAGGCATGCGTCATTTTTTCCTCCCTTCTGGGTCACTAACCTGGGTCTTAGACCAGCTCTCCTTCCTGTGGTTAAGTCTCTGTTTCTGAAAAGAGAAAACCTTGCCCTTTGAGGTCTGCACCCTGAAATAAGCTGAGTGACTCATCATTACATGTCCTTGCTTGAGACTTTTCTGGAACACCTCTGTTGCACATGCTCCTCAGCACAGTGATCTGATAGTCTTGTGACCTTGAGGTCCACCCCATGCTTGCCTTTGGTGCATGGTTTTGAACACAGAAGCATATGCGTGTCTGCCGTGCTAACACATCCCATTAGTCCCCCTACACTGTGACCCTCTTCAGTCTCTTTCTCACTCCTCTGTTAAGCAGAGAATCATGTCAGCCTGGTCCATGAATTTGGGGTTTCAGAGTTGGCTCCAAAGAGCTGAGTGAGGCAAATTTGCCTCCTGAGAGCATTAATCCAAGTAGCAAGTTATTAAGTTTGAAGACATACACATGTAATTTACATTTCCATAATCATAGCGTGCTGCCGGAATAGTCATCTAGTGATGGATAGTATCTTAGTCGTGCCAACTGCTGGGTCAGATCGAGATTTCTCTATGATCTGAGTTGGTGGAACGCCCCAGGGTCAAGTTTCACCAGTAAACACGTGATAACGAGCATGGGAACACAGCACTCTAATGACCATCCCTGCATGCGGTGGGCTCTCCTCGGATCTCGCAATTTTCCTTTTCAGCCGTAGCTCATTGAATTCCTCAGTGATAGGCATTGTGCTAATAGGGCTCCTCTAAGTAAAGAGAAAGGAGAATGGTGATCTTCATTTTGCAGGAGAGAAAACAGGAGAACAGAGAGGTTTGGTAACTTGTGTGAGGTGGCACAGCTAATAGGCCATTGATTCAGGAAGACTGGTGGATCCTGCGGAGCTGTCTTGGCTAGAGAGGGGTGTGGTTGATGGAGAGTCAACAACGTGCAGATGGATGTGTTGGATGTGACTTACCACCTGCAGGCAGCTTCCTACAAAGAGCAAGGACACAGCCATGGCTTCGTTGGAGGGGCAGCCCTCTGGCCTTCAAGTCCTTTCAAAGTCTCCTGCTGCTGCTGATAGTGCTGAGTTGGAGTGTCCATCCTGCCATAATTGAGATGCTCCAATTGTCCTTCTGATGTTTCCTTAAACCCTGTGGAACCTCAGAGCCCCCAGGCTCCGGATCTGGTTCAGTGACGTGGTAGTAACACCAACCAGCACAGTTCAAGTGCTCACTGCTGGAATGGGAGAAACTGAGGACAGTTTTCCAGGTCCAGAAGTCAGGTGCCTGGTAGGCGCAATCCTCAGCCTGCCTGGAGTCTATCCCTGGGTGTCCCAGAGCCCCTGATCTCTCTACTTTAATGACCTGTGACCACTATGAGAGCAAATACAGTCTTTCCTTCTAAATATAGCCCTGAATCAGAAAGACATAGAAGTTTAACTTGGGACAGGATCTTAGCAAACAGGTCCAACCTGCTCATTGCCAGAGGGCAAAACCAAGGCCTAGCAAGGGGAGAAGTAACCCTAGGACACCCACCAAGCTGGTGGCACAACAGGGACCTGCTGGGTCTGTCTTACAGGCTCAAGCTCTGCTGCCTAAGGCTGTGTGCTCTGTAGGCTGCTTTGGTGAGAGAAGTAAAATGAATGGTCTGGTGCACCTAACTGTGGGTGAGGACCTCGCAATCCCCCAGGTGGCCTGAGCCTCAGGGATCAAGGTAGCAATGGTGGGTGAGTTTGAAAGGCTGGTAGAGTGGCTACAGGGGAGAAAGCATTACCAGCTTTGTTAGGAAATAACTCTCCTGTTTAATGATGCCCTTTAAAATAAGCAAGCAATGGTTTGTAGAAATGGAGACAAGAAGGCAGTAGGAGCAGAGATCGTCCCCTTCCCCTTTCCTGCATGACCCACACACATTTTAGTGTCATTAAATAGCAATGGATGGAGCTGTTCCTGCAGGATTCTGATGGCCACTGCACCAAGGCCATATCCCAAGAGCCTGCGTAGATGTTGAAAGCTTCTCTCAGGAATCTTGTTTATCATCAGTTTTGCCAGAAATATAAAAAAGCAGTAGAGGATGATGATATTCTTGCTCTCCAAGACCCACAAAAAGCCCATATTTATCCCCAAAGAATAGTCATTATCAGAGGTAGATGAATGGTCTACGCTTGAGTGTCTGGCTGAGTTTCTAATCTCATAGTCCTGTGATAGGGAAACTGAGGCGCAGAGGGGAAGGAGGCCCAGGACTGGCCTCCCGCGTCCTGGGCTGTGCCTCTTGTACTCCTGAACCTTATGTGTCCCTTCCCATCTTGGGGCTTCAGGGTCCCCTTCTGTAAAATACCAGGGGTGGGCAGCCTGTGGGAGACTCAGTGACTTGGCCTAGGCCCTCTCCGATGCTGGCTCTCCATGGTGTTCTCATCAAGGGCATTAACCTCCTCTCTGTTCTCAAGGTTGCTGCTGGCCTATTTATAGAACTGACCAAGAGGATTCTACTGTTGCCGGCGATAAAGAATACAAATGATGCTCTGCGCATTGTTCTTTATTCTTTCCTTCACTTTTTTTTTTTTTAAACTCCTTGGTCAATGTTTTGCTACCTCATGGTTTTTGATCTCCATGCAGACATGCTAGGGGAGAGGGGAGTGGGCTCTGTCATTTGCTGAGCTCCTACTGTGTGGCCAAGAAGGCTCTGAACTTTATGCACATTGCCTCATTTAACCCGTGCTGCCCTGGGAGGTGAGCATTGTCCTTCTCTGCAGTTCACATGTGCTGCTTTGCAAGGGGATGCAGCTGGCCCAAGGACTCTCCACTGGCAAGCCGTGGAAGTGCGACTGGAATCCCATTTTCTCTGTTTCCACAGTCCACGTGTGATTTTTCCACTTGCACTCCTCCTGACCCGAGCATAACCTTCCAGACTAGATATGGGTGCAGGAGGATGCCTGTGGGTGTTAATGGTTTCTTTTGGGGGCAATATTTACCTTCTTAATCGGGCAGTGTTTTTTCAGGACCTACTGTGTGCCGGATGATACTTAATCTCTCACCAGGCTGCAAGCATCATTGAGGACCTACTGTGCACCAGATGATGCCTTGTCTCTCACCAGGCATGTGTCGTGAAGACCTTCTATGGACCTGGCTATGCTCTGCTCTTCACTACGTACAAGTTTCATGAGGACCTACTGTGTGCAGGACAATGCTATGGCTTTGTCACCAGGCCCAAGTGTCAAAAGGACCTACTGTGTGCCACGCGATACCTTGTCTCTCACGAGGCGTGTGTCATGAAAACCTATGGTGTACCAGGCAATGCCTTGTCTCTCACGAGGCTCAAGTGTCATGAGGACCTACTGTGTGCCAGACAGTGCCTTGTTCCTCACCAGGCGTAGGTGTCATGAGGACCTGATGTATGCTGGGTAATGCCTTGTTTCTCACCAGGCTGCAGCCTGTTATGAGGATAGACCCACTTTGTTTCCTCTAGGCTTGGCACACCGTAGGCATTTGGTCAGCCCTTGTTGAATGAATGCTGTGGTGTAGTGTTGCAGTCTGTCTAGGAAGGAGCAGAGAAGGAGGCAGGCCAGGTGGAACAGCACTGGAGCAGGGAGCTGTGCCCTCATGGAAGAGGGAGCAGGGGGCAGAGACGAGAGGAAGAGGAAAGAGGGGTTAGGAAGACAGGGGCCATGGAAGATGTGGTGGCCTCAGAGGCTTCTGCTGACGCCTCCTGTGCCCTGAACCACTTTCCACTGTGCTCTGGGAGAAGCCCACTTGGTCTCAGGCTTTCTCCATCCCGCCTCTTCACCTTAGCAGGGATTTCATTTTCCCGACTGTTCCGCCAGGGGAGCTCTGGGGAATGCTAAAAGAATACTGTAAATCTTACCCTGCTCATCTTCACAAAAATCTTTTTTAAAAGCCGAATTTTGGAGAGACGCCATCCTCGTTATCCCTCCACTGGGGACTGGCATTTAGCTGTAGAATTGAGGGCCTGGGTGCCTCTTGGCTCACCCTTCCTATGCTGAGAGAGGCTCAAATGTCAGAGAGTTGCCTCTTCCTGCAGGCCTTGCCTAGCCAGGGCTCCCTCCTGTCTGTGAAAGCTCAGCCCAGGGTCTGGTTTGTCTGTTGAGAGTGCTGGGGAGTCGGTAGAGCTGTATGTGCAAATTGGGGCAAAGCTTGGGGGACACAGAGAGCTAAGCGTCCACCCCTCTTCTTAGGCATGTTATTTTTTTTTTCTCCAATATTGAAAGCAATGTGACCTCATTGTGGAACATTTGGAAAATATTGAGAAACAGGAAGAGCAAAATAATAATCACCCATAATCCTCCCACCCAGAGAGAAGCACTGCTAGCATCTTGGCACATTACTTCTCAGTTTTGTTTCATTTTGTTTTTCCCGTATGATTTTTCTCTTAACATAACTGACTTCATACTGTAAGACATGATTTATAGCCTTTTAACCCCACTTAACATTAAAATATATCACATTTCCATGGCATTACAACCTTTGTAAATAGGATTTCAATGGCAGCATAAAATTTCAGTGTGTGTCATTTATTCAAAATTCTGTCATTTATTCAAACAGCCAGATGGTGCTGCCATAACAAAATACCATAGACTGGGTGGCTTTAGCAATAGACATTTAATTTCTCACAGTTCTGGAGTCCAGAAGTCTGTGATCAGGGCGTCATTGTTCTCAGGTTCTGGTGAGGGCCCACTTTCAGAGTTGAAAACTTCCATCTTCTCATTGAGTCCCCACATGGAAGACAGACCAGAACTCTCTCTCTCTTCCCACAAAGCTACTGATCGCATCGTGAGGTTCCCACCATCATGGCGTCATCTAAGTCCAGTTACCCCCAAAGGCCTCATCTCCAAAGTACCATCACATTGAGGATAGGGCTTCGGCATATGGATCTGGAGGGAAACACATCCAATCCCTAACACAGGCTGTGTTTATTATTATTATTATTATTATTATTATTTTTTTTTTTTTTTTTTGAGACGGAGTCTGGCTCTGTCGCCCGGGCTGGAGTGCAGTGGCCGGATCTCAGCTCACTGCAAGCTCCGCCCCCCGGGTTTACGCCATTCTCCTGCCTCAGCCTCCCGAGTAGCTGGGACTACAGGCGCCCGCCGCCTCGCCCGGCTAGTTTTTTTTTTTTGTATTTTTTAGTAGAGACGGGGTTTCACCGTGTTCGCCAGGATGGTCTCGATCTCCTGACCTAGTGATCCGCCCGTCTCGGCCTCCCAAAGTGCTGGGATTACAGGCTTGAGCCACCGCGCCCGGCCGCTGTGTTTATTATTAATCCTAGTGCTTAGTGAGTGTCTCCTTGGGTCAATGTCTTCATCTCAGCTGCAGGCGCCTTGTGGTAAAGCAATATGGCAGACCTCAGATTCCACCCCAGGCTGTAGAGTTTGGGCTTACCTCTCCTCACGGTGGTTCCATCTGGAGACTGGGAAATGTACAATAAAGGTGGTGTTCCACACTCAGAATTAGTTGCTATAAAAAAGGAACTTCTTTTTTTTTTTATCAATTTTTTTTTTTTTTTTTTTACATGGAGTCTTGCTCTGTCACCCAGGCTGGAGTGCAGTGGCGCGATCTCGGCTCACTGCAACCTCCACCACCCGGGTTCAAGCGGTTCTCTTGCCTCAGCCTGCCGAGTAGCTGGGATTATAGGTGCCCGCCACCACGCCCAGTTAACTTTTGTATTTTTAGTAGAGACAGGATTTTGCCATGTTGGCCAGGGTGGTTTTGAACTCCTGGTCTCAGGTGATCTGCCTGCCTCGGCCTCCCGAAGTGCTGGGATTACAGGCGTGAGCCACCATGCCCAGCTGAGAAAGGAACTTCTTACTCACTGTGTGGGCAGGCAGTTTCCCTCCATTTCTTCATCTGACAAATGAGATCCCCCTTCCCCTCTGCGATCGCCCTCCCCCATTGGATTTCATTAGGATTTCCTGAGATAATGCATATCAGGTGCAGTGCAGAGTGGCCCACACATACAAGCCCTTTATAAATGTTAAGCATTGCTATTACCATTGCTTTTATTTGTCGACCCTCTCGCTTGGTATTTTATCAGGGTCCCCAAGATGACACCCGGGTTCAGTGATTCTCTAGAAAGGCTAACAGGATTCAGCTTATGGTTGTACCTGTGGCTAGGGTTTACTACATCCAAAGGATACAGAGCAAAATGAGCACGGGGAAAAGGTGTGTTGGGCAGAGTCCAGAGGAGACCAGGCACAGGCTTCCACGGGTCCCCTCCCTGTGAGTTCCACAGAACACACTAATTCCTCCAGCATCGAATGGTGACAAGGCTGTGGAATGTTGCCTATCAGGGGAGCTCGTTAGAGAGCACTCACAGTTTTTACTGGGGGCTGGTGACATAGACCCTGTCTGCTTGTCCCCAACTTCCAGACTCCCAGGAGGAAAGCAGGTTAAGCATAAACCATACTGTTTACACACCGTCTAAGCACATGAGCCACATTTCTCATTTAGGGAATGGTGGGACACTCCCCAAATCCAAGTTCCCAGATGCCAGCCAAAGGCCAGCCTTGCAAACAAGCCCTCATGAGGATAGCAGTCTCAGGCCTGCGATGCCAACTCCTCTGCAGAGGTCTCCTAATATATCATATTTCTTGTATTTGGACCACTTCAGGATAGAGGTGGGACAGATGTTCTTGTTTTCATAGGACAAAATCGAGGGCTAGAGAAGGAAAGGGACTTCGGGGCTGGCCTCTCCTTCCACGTGGGGCTCCTGAGAAAAACCAAGGTCTGGACCAGGGGAGGGTGTTCCTCCACACCCCCGGCAACTCCCTTCCTCTAACCTGTGTGTCCCTCTCTCCCTAGGCTCTGAAGGGCTCCAAGAAACTGGTGCTGTCTGTGTACTCAGCAGGGCGCATCCCTGGGGGCTACGTCACCAACCACATCTACACCTGGGTGGACCCGCAGGGCCGCAGCATCTCCCCGCCCTCGGGCCTGCCCCAGCCCCACGGCGGTGCCCTGAGGCAGCAGGAGGGTGACCGGAGGAGCACCCTGCACCTCCTGCAAGGAGGGGATGAGAAAAAGGTGAGTGGGGTGGGGAAAGGAGGCCAGCCTCTCAGACGCCGTATTCTCCCTCCAAACCCAGAAGAGCAAAGCTGCTTGGAGGCTGCAAGAAGAGGCTGGTTCTGTCCAGGCTCTGTCTTCCCTCAGAGTCCATACCGAAGGGTGGTAGTTTTTCTTCGGTTTTCTTTTTGGCCTGTGTAGTGTATGTTATGATACAGGCTAAGCTGCCACAATAAAAGCGCTCAAATACTGGGATTTATTGATTGATTGGTTTATTTATTTACTTGGAGACAGAGTCTCACTCTGTCGCCCAGGCTGGAATGCAGTCGCACAATCTTGGCTCGATGCAACCTCTGCCTCCAGGGTTCAAGCAATTCTTATGCCTCATCCTCCCGAGTAGCTGGGATTACAGGTGTGCACCACCATGCCCGGCTGAATACTGTTATTTAAATGAGAGTTTTTTTCTCTGTCATGTAACAGAATAGAGGAACAGTCTCATCTGGGGGACAGTTCTGCTCCAGGACTTATCCTGGGACCCAGACTCCCTCCATCTTCCATCCCCCAGGGTGTTGCCCCTTCCCGTGGTTGAAGCTGGGCCACATTAAGTCCCCTTTCTAGTTCCCAGGAAAGGGGAAGAGAGGCGTCTCTTTAATTTCAAGATGACCAAACTTCCCACTGGCCTAGACCCAGGTGCATGGCCACACATAGCTGCCAGGACTGTGGCCAGGAGTGCTGCTCCACAGGGAATCTTGTGCAGTGTGGATCTTGGGCGTAAGTCACAGAAACCAGCTCTGGCCATTTTACAGAGCAGGGGTGTACTGGAAGGATAGGGGCAGTCCCAGAGTTGAAGCCGAGAATCTCAGGGTGCAGCCTGCAGGAGGGGGATGTCCAACATTCCGTTCTCAGTGTCCTTCCCCTGAAGATTCTTAATGAGGGAGTACCTCACGGGCTGGCAGGGATGTCTGGGGACTTTGATTGACAAGACCACCGAGACTGTAGCCAGTGGGAGAGGGGTGGTTGCCCAAAGCACTGCGGGGTGTTCTAACTTGCAGAAGGGGGCAGGGATACCAATAGACATCCCGTGTGGAGCTCTCCTTCCCCCAGACCTGGACTGTTTCTTGAAACACAGGAAGGCTGAAATGGTCCCTGATGTCCTACCCTTCTCTTTGGCTGTTGTTTGCATTGCACCCCTTGGTTACTCCTGGAACCAAGAACGAAGCTCCTGCAGGCAGCTCCCTGGTGTGTAGGAGCTTGACACTGACTGCCAGGAGGCTACGTGGCTTGGGGCTCTGGGCCAAGCGCCTTCCCTCTGGAGACTCTTTCTCAGCTCTCCTTTTCCTGTCGATAAGACTGTAACATTTATTTAATGTGTTTTGTGTTCTTTGCTCAAACGTCAATATGCAGGACGCAGCAGAGATCACAGCAGCTTCTATTGGAGGTGAGCGGCAGCAGGTAGCTTGTTGGTATGCGCCGCAGCAGCCCGAGCCGCATCGAGGTTGCCGGGGCTGGGTGGGCTTGTACCCCCTCCCCACCAGGGAACTTGTTCTCTGACAATCTTGAGAGAATGCTGCCAGTGGTATTGAGTCATGGTCAAGGGCAGCTGTCTAGTGTTGGGCACAGAACTCGCTTTTTCTTTTTCTCAGTCCCTTTCCTGTGCAGGGCATGGGGCGAGTGGAGCTTATCATTGATGGAGAGCCCTTGCGTGCCCAGCCCTGTGCTCACGGTGTCTTCCTGAGTCCTCCTCGCAGCCACACTGGGGGCAGGTGTCGCCATCCCCGTTTTACAGATGAGGAACCTGAGGCTCAGCACTGTGGCAACCATGACCCAGCCAGCAAGTCTCCCAGTGTTTGCTGAGCACCTGGGTGCCTGACAATGTTATGGGAGGCGAGAATAAAGCAGTGGCCAAGGGTGCTGGGGCCCTGCTCTTGGGAAGCATCTAGCGTTTGGAGGTGGTGGGAAGAGTGAGACAATAATCCCGAAATGAGCACCAGTGAGCAAGATAAGATAAGTGAGACAGTGCAAACTGATGAGAGGAAGTGAAACCAGGAGCCGGGCAGGAGAGTGCGAGGGAGGGAGGGGCTGTTTTGGATGAGGCGGTCAGGAAGGACTTCTCTGAGGAGATGGCTTCTGAGCTGAGACCTAGAGAGAGAGAAGGAGCTGCAGCGTGCCATTCGGGGACTGAAAATCCCAAGCAGCAAGGACAGCACGTGCAAAGGCCCTGAAGTAAGACTGAGGCCAGCGTCTGCAAGTATTGGGCAGATGGGAGTGTGGGGATTAGGTAAGGTGCCTCTGGGAGTCTTACAGTAACTGATATAAGAATGTGGGGCTGGGCACAGTGGCTCACACCTGTGATCCCAGCTCTTTGGGAGGCGGAGGCAGGAGGATTGCTTGAGCCCAGGAGTTCGAGATCAGCCTGGGCAACATAGTGAGACCCTGTCTCCACAAGTAATTAAAAAAAAAAAAAAACTAACAGGGTGTGATGGCATGTGTCTTTGGTCCCAGCTACTTGGGAGGCTGCGATAGGAGGATCATCTGAGTGCAGGAGGTCCACTGAGCTGTAATTGCCCCATTGTACTCTAGCCTGAGCGATAGAGTGAGCTCCTGTCTCAAGAATAAAATAATGCAGAGGTGGAGGCTGCATGAATCATACTCCAGGGAGGACCCAGATACCGAAGGAGGCAGGAGACACCCTGAACCATCCCAGAGAAAGGCCGTCCCAGATTCCACAGCCCCAGACTGGTGCATCTACCCTCCTCCATGTTCCTCCTCTTCCTGACGCAGCGTGGAAACCCCATTTCCTTATTGGGAAGGGGCGTGGGCTGATGTTTCTGGATTCCTGGCTGCTGGATCCTGGGGAAGGTACCTGGTGGAGTCTGATTCTCTTCTCTCCAGCAGCCTGGTCCCATCTTCTGATAGTCCAAAAAGCCGCGACCGGAGTCTTGGACTCATAACCATACACCTCTCAGAAAGTGGGTTCTTGGGGCAATAGTGACATAAAAATCACACATGTAGCCAAGTTACCCCTGAAAATCCTTATGCCGTCCCCTGGAGCTGGTTATAGTTTTATAGCCCTTTTCAGGAGTGTCCTTCTCTGTGTTGTGGTATGAGACCTGTCCTGTGAGGCTGAAGACAAAGTGCAGAGGGAAGAACAGATGTAGTGCTCAGGGAGTCAGGCGTGGC
This sequence comes from Macaca mulatta, assembly GCF_049350105.2. Lineage (NCBI taxonomy): Eukaryota > Metazoa > Chordata > Mammalia > Primates > Cercopithecidae > Macaca > Macaca mulatta. The sequence goes on from NC_133420.1 coordinate 43,850,920, forward strand.
CGCTCTTAAGTCACTGTCAAATCCTCAGAAGTGAACGGGGCAGGGTGCAGAGCGCTCACTGTATGGCTTCCCATTTTGTTCTAACCCGCAGCCTCTATAGCTCTCATAAATTAGAATTGATTTGTCATGGGGGACTAAGTAGGATAGTGTCAGTGTGGCAGGGATGGTAAGACCTTGGGTGCCAGGCTGCCTAGGTTCAAACCTTGGTTCTGCCTCTTGCTTTTAATTTTTTTGGATATATATACCCCAAAGTGGAATTGCTGGAGCATCTGGTAGTTGTGTTTTTAATTTTTGGAGGAACCACCCTACTACTTTCCCTATTGTCTGTACCATGTTACATTCCCACCAACAGTGCACCAGGGTTCCTCTTCCTCCACATCCTGGCCAGCACCTGTTGTTCTGTTGTTTTGTTAGTAGCTGTCCTCGTGGGTGTCAGGCAGCATGAGTTTCTTCCTGATCTGTCTTCACTTTGGGCCTTTATGTGATGCCTTAGCAATGTGCTGACAGTGCTGAAGGTCACAGCAGGGACAGGGTGGTGTTCAGGGGCAAGGTCAGTTCTGCCTCTTTTTAAGTTCTTGTTCCTAACCATTCCCCTATTTCACGTCCCCAGTGTGAGGAGGCAGGTTTGTGGAACAGGACTTGTTCTGGCACATTACATAAGGTATAAATGTGATACATGCCCTCTGAAAGGGACAAGGAGAGTGCTGTGGTGTGCAGAGAAGGGAGGTTCTGCACACCAGAGAAATCGGGGAAGGCTTCCTGGAGGAGGCAGCATTTTAGGTTTGGACATGTGGCAGTGGAAGGGAAGGGTGACCCAGACGGAGGGAACAGCATGACAATATCCAGAGGTTAGAGAGAGCAAGAAGGGTCCTAAGTGATTCCTTTGGCTGTGAAACAAGGTTGGAGAAGTAGAATGGAGTTAGCTCCTGCAGGCTGAGATGCTGGGCTGGGAATGTGTGTGGGTGGGGGACACTTTTTTTTCTGCAGACAACGGAGACTTGCTGGGCATTCTCTTAGCTGGTGAGGGAAGAAGGGCAAAATCAATTTCAGGTATGCAAAGACCTTTAGCAAGACCATGAAAAAGGTGTGCAAAACTCGTTTTCAAGAGAGGTGAGAGTGGCTAAGTAAAAACACAAAGAACTTCTGGAGCCAGTAATGATGTTTCTTGTTTTAGTCAAGATGAACTTCAAAGGTGGAAAATGAACCTTGGGGGAAGGTTCCAGTACTCTGCTAGCATTCCCTCCTGTGTGCATATTCAGGATGAGAGTTTTCCTGAGTTGAGTGGGGTGAACTCATTTCTTTGAAATGGCTTGAAATGAAGGATAGTTTGAATCAGCTTACAGGACTAGGGGTGGCAGGAGAGAAGGAAAGAAGACCTAGAGCCGGAGGCTGCATCAGGATGGGAGAGCGAGTGTGTTGCCGTGGAGTCTTTGGGGTGGAGGGAATAAGCACACTGTTTCTAGACCCTCCTCCGAGGCAGGTGCCTTCCCTTCTCCTCTGTGCCTCCTACAGGCTTGACTATCCAGTGTGAGCTGCAGGACTGATCACCTGTTCTTGGGTTCTGACTGTGAACGTGTCATGGGGCCCTTGCAGAGCATCCAGCAGAAACTCACAGATGGGCTTTCAGAAGGCGACCTGCATCTGAAAGAGATGGAGCTGTTAATGTGGTGATGAACCAGTATCCAGAGTGATGGAAGCACAGCTTCCCAGGCGTTTATCTCTTCACTGCAGTTTTCAGATTTCACGGTGGTTTTGTAGAATCATTTGACTGGTAGGCCAGTCCTATAAAACACTTACAGATAGTGTCATTCCTCCCGTTTTCCAGATAAGAAAATGGAGGTCTGGAGAGCCTGCATGAATTATCCCAGCTCATACAGCTAGAGAGTGGCTGGGACAGGTGAGGCTCACATCTCAGGCTTATGCCTGGTCCCTTCAGTGTCCCCTGGCTCTGGCTCTTTGGGTCCGGCCCTCGCACAGCCACAATGCTGGCTCAGCTCCCCCAAGGAGAGACAGCAGAGCCTGCCTGCCCCACAGCACCAGTCATCTTGCGCAGCATCTGGAATCTGCTCGGGGGAATGATGCGGGCAGGAACAGCTATTTGTAGAACTCAGATGCCTCTCTCACCCCTTCCTGGTCATTTGCCCACGAGCTTTATTGAGAACCTCCTAAGTCTTATTCCACTGCAGTGTCCCTGTCCCACGGCCCCCTACTCTGCAGTGAGCAGTTAGACCGAGCTGCAGCAGAAGCAGCCGCTCCACCAAGCTCATATGTCTCCAGCAGCCACAGAAACAAGATGGGACCTGCCCTTCGGCTCAGGCTGCTACAACCCTAGAATACAAGGAGCAGGGGCTTTGGGCTCAGCAGCACTGGGTTTGAAGCTTGTTTTTCAAACTTCCTGACTGTGTGACCTTGGACAAGCCACTTAACCTTGGATGAGTCACTTAAGCTTCCCCATCCATGATTGGAGGATGGTCACGCCAGCCATGTGAGGCTGTTTCAAGGATTAGTAATCAAGGCTCATACGCACAGAGCACAGTGCCTGGTCATGGTAATGAATTCCAGCAACAACCATCAGTTACTGAATGCCGACTAGGTACTAGTCTTTTCCCCCAAAATATGTACCGAGTACCTATAATGGGCCTGCTGTGCATACTGGGGATACAGCAGTGAACAGACAAAGAATAGACAACACCTTGGCCACCGTCAAGGGCTGACACTCTAGTGTGTTGTGGGGGGACCGTGAGGGGCATTAAAAGAAACAATATACAGTCTATTGTAAAATGAGGGAGAACCAAGCAAGGAAAGGGCATGGGAGGGTGGTGTATGCGTCGGGCAGTGTTAGAGAAGGGGCAGGGAAGGCCTAACTAAGAAGGTGACAAAAGAAAGGGTCTCAAGCTGACGAGGAAGTGATCGTACATGGATCCATCCTGTCTGAGGCGGCTGGAGCCCTCAGGCAGATGAACAGGGCCTCTTGAGGAGCAGCAGCGAGACCTACGGGATTACAGAGGAGCGAGGCAGCAGGCACGGGCAACCAGGCGGAGTCTGGGGACTTTGCTCTGAGTGAGTTGGATGCCATGGCGCAGCTTTGAGCAGAGGAGGGACCTGGTGCGTATGAGGTTCCAGCCAGACTGTCCAGGCTACTGGATGGAGGATACATGGCAGGAGCAAGGGTGGAAGTGGGGAGCCCATGCAACCTCATCCTCACAACAGCCCTGGATGGTGCTATCAGTTAGGGGTGCTTTTGGCTGCGGATCACAGAAAGCCTGTATTACAGGAGCACACACATTCCGGTGTTCACTGTTCTCTTCTGAAGTGTAGGGCTGGGCAGCCCCAGCTCTGGTTTGCCAGGGAGTGAGTCCCTCCTTCCTCCTGTTGTTGACTCTTGCCTTGGGCTCATTGCTTCACAGCTGCAAGATGGCAGCCACTGCTCCTGCCATCACAGTCTCTCACAACTGTGCCCAAAGCAGAGTGGGTGGAGGGAGCAGGAGGGCCTTCTCTTCCTGTGTTCCTGTCTTTTCAGAGTGGAGAGTCTTACCCAGAATCCCATAGCAGACATCCTCTTGGCCAAAACTGGCCCAGAACTACCTACATCCATTCCAGTCCCTGGTAGAGGAGAATGGGTAGCCTAGACTGGTGTCATCTCCTGGAGCTGCTCCAGTTGCCTCCTGGACATAGTTGAGGCTCCATGCAAGGCAGGAAGAGGGAGGGCTGCTGGCTTGGCCACAGGCAGTGCTGGCTCCAGGCAGGTTGCACAATTCTCATTTTATAGACTGGGCAACTGAAGATCCGAGAAGCAACAGGGCTTATCCCAAGGGTGCCCAAGAGTGAGGGGCAGAACCAGGACTTGAACTCGGGCCCATGAGAGGCAGTGTGGTGCATTGGTTAAATGCCCAGGCACTGCAGGCAGGCCAAGCGGCTGAGTCTGTGAATCTTAGCCCCATCATTTCACCCCTCAGAGTTGAGCCTCAGTTTCCTCATCTGGGAAGTGGGTATAACAACAAACCCATAGAGGAGGAATGAGCATTCAATGAGGTAATGCATGTAAAGTGCTGAGCTCTGTGTCTGGGACATAGGAAACACTCAGTACATTTAGTGACCAAGTTCGTGAGTTATTGTTCTATTAATATTATTAGCAGTAGTGTTCTTTTCACTGGGCCAGGCCACCTCTCACAGCGTTGTTTGCTTTCCCATAGATGAACTCCGACTCATGCCAAATGCTGGTTGAATTTTCAGCAGGTGATTGAGGGCAGATTACCCTGTGCTTGATAGAACTGTTCTTACAGTTCCGTGATAAACACTCATTTTATTCCGATGTAAAGAATTTATGGGGAGGTGGCAGAGAGGTGGGGAGGTTTGTTTTCATCCTTTTTTTTTTTTTTTTTTTTTTGAGACAGAGTCTTGCTCTGTCGCCCAGGCTGGAGCGCAGTGGCCGGATCTCGGCTCACTGCAAGCTCCGCCTCCCGGGTTTACGCCATTCTCCTGCCTCAGCCTCCCGAGTAGCTGGGACTACAGGCGCCCGCCACCTCGCCCGGCTAGTTTTTTGTATTTTTTAGTAGAGACGGGGTTTCACTGTGTTAGCCAGGATGGTCTCGATCTCCTGACCTCGTGATCCGCCCGTCTCGGCCTCCCAAAGTGCTGGGATTACAGGCTTGAGCCACCGTGCCCGGCCTGTTTTCATCCTTAGTGTTCAGAGTGGGCTGCTGCAGACACAGGCTGCCATCTGCGTGTTCCTGGGCTTCGCTGCAAAGACGCCCAAGCTCCTCTCAGCTCTCTCCCTACCGGGATCTTCTTGTCCTGGAGCTGGAAGGGCCCCGGGGTGGGCGTGGCGGTGGGCTGGGATGGGCGGGGACTGACTGCAGGTCACCCAAGGAGCTGGGCTAGATCCTGGGTGTGTAGACCCCAAGCCGGCCTGGCTTGTTCCAAGTCCTTAAGGTGCAGCATGGAGGAAGGGGCTCTGCCAGGTGTGGCAGGAGCGGGGATCAAGGCAGGAGCTGCCTACTGTGTCCTCAGCCAGCCTCTCTGTTCGGTCCCTGATCTGAACCCCACCTTCCTCCTACATCACCACCATCATAAGACACACCACTTCTCATGGGAGATCTCTAGAAAGTCGCCCCTCTCCTGTCCCCTGTTTCTGGGAGTCTTCCTGCAGTCCACATTGGAGCCTGTCACTGTCCTGCTCATAGCCCAGCGTCTTAGCCTGGCCTGTGGCACCCTCACCAGTGAGGCGAATCTCAACCATTTTCCCCATTCTCCTGCCACACTCTGGCCGTACAGGACCTGTGTGGTGACTCCAGGGGGCTGCGCACTGTCCTGTGTGTGGGCTTAGCACATGCCATTGCTTCTGGAATGACATCTTCCCTCTTCTGTCCCTGGCTGCCCCCCTACCCTGCCCCAGCCTTTAAGGCTCAGTGGTCACATTTCTGAGGAGCTCTGCCTTTGGCTGGGCTGCTGGGAATAGACTCTGAGACCAAGATTTGCCTGAAAAAGGTTTATAGGAGTATCCCCAAGTCTGAAGATGTCTACCTCCTCCTCTCTGGAACTTGTGAGTAGGACCTTATATAGCAAAAGGGTATGCTGCAGATGTGAGTAAGTGATGGTCTTGACGTGGGGGATTGTCTGGGTGGGCCCCGTATCATCACAAGGGTCCTTGTAAGATGGAATCAGGAGGTCAGAGAAAGGGAGATGTGATGGTAAAAGCAGAGAGCAACTGATTGGAAGATGCCGTGCTGCCAACCTTGAAGATAGAGGATGGGGCTGTGAACCAAGGAATGCAGGTGGCCCCTAGAAGCTGGAAGAGGCAAGGAAATGGGTTCTCCTCTGGAGCCTCTAGGAGGAGTGTGGTCCTTTTGGCACACTTTACACTTGCAACCTCCCGAACTGTCAGATAACAAATCTGTGTTGCTCTTAGGCTGTGACTGTGGTGATTTGTTACAGTGGCAGCAATAGCTACAGTGGCTGCGACTGTTTCCTAACAGGACTTGTCATGTGTGCAACACAACCAACAGTAACTAATACTTATTGAGCATCTACTAGGGGTCAGAGAGTAGCCACATGCTCTCACTTGTCTCTTAATTTGATCTTCTTCATGGTAACCTTATAAGACAGGCGGATAAATTATTGTCATCCTCATTTTCAGGTGAGGAGGCTGAGGCACAGAGAGGTTAAGTAACTTGCTCAAGGTCACACAGCTGTGCCCTCCCCTGGGAAGTTGGGACTTGAGTATCTTCTTCACCACCTCTTCTCAAGGTGGTTGAAAAATTCAATGAGATAACACATTTAAAGGGCACAGAACACTTGATAACTCTTAGATGAATAACTTCCAAAATAGAAATCTGGTTTGGATGGCTTTCCCTAATGAAATGTGCTCTTTCCTGGTGCCCGAAGGTTCCCCCACCACTCCCTGTCCCGTGGGCAGTCACATTGTGCTCTCTTTGGATCGCTTACCTGTCACTGTGTGTCTTGTCTCTGGGCTAGGTTTCAGCTATTCTGGTCTCCTGCCTTCTTTTCCATGAATTCTCCTTTCATACCCAAGACACACTTAACCTGCACGTTCCTGCAGCTTCCCTCATGGATTAGGAACCGTTCTAGAATCTGCCCGCAGCCAGCCCGCTGTGCTCATGAGCCCCACCCTGTCCTCCAGCACCTGCTCTGGCCACTGCGACTCACCTCCTCCCAGATGGAGCTTGCTCTCCTGAGCACTGACATGAGCTGTCCCATGTCCCTGGAATGTTCCATTTCCCCTTCCCCCACTGGCTGACTCTCGCTCACCCTCCCATCTTATCAGAGACGCCACTTTCTCCAGGAAGCACCCCCCATGCCAGTCAGGACCATTGCCCCTTCTCTGCACCCACGTGACCCTTGAGCAGCTTTGTCACACGCTGCTCACATTGTACCTTGAAGGCCTGTCGACTGTACCACTAGACTGCAGGCCCCTCACGAGCAGGACTGTGTCTGTCTCATCTCCAAGCCCCAGCACTGGGACTGCATTTAGTGGGTACACCCTATGTATGTAGAGCCAGGGACCATCATGGTCCCTCAGGATGGATGGCCGAGCAGAAGATCCCCGGGGAGACAGCAGATGTCAGGAGAAATAGACCCCCTAGGTGACAGGAGACCCCTGGGGTGACAGGAGACCCCTGAGGTGATGGGAGACCCCTGGGGAGGTGGGAGACCCCTGAGATGACAGGAGACCCTTGAGGTGACAGGAGACCCCTGGGGAGGCAGGAGACCCCTGGGGTGACAGGAGCCCCCTGGGGAGGCAGGAGACCCCTGAGGTAACAGGAGACCCTTGAGGTGGCAGGAGATCTCTGGGGTGACAGAAGACCCCTGGGGTGACAGGAGACCTCTGGGGAAGCAGGGTGGTGGCTGCCCTGAGCCTGGCCTGAACCTTGATCCTAAGGAGGGAAGATGGAGCCTCATTGAGACCCCAGGGCGCAAACAGTCACCCCCTGACTGAAGCCTCAGGTGAACATGGCCACTGTGGCGTGAAGAACATGAGAGAAATGTCTAAGTAGTCTCGGGTGTTGGCCCTGAGGGGATCCCGGAGGCCACCTCTCTCAGCACCTTCCCCCCACTGCACTTGGAACTGTGACCAAGGAGGGGTGAGGGGCTTCCTCAAGGTCACCCATCAAGTCAGAGGCAGAGCTGGGGCAGGAACTGGAATGTTCTAGGGTATCTTCCAGGCCTTGGCCTGGGCCTCCTTGCCAGCCGGATAAGATGTGCTCTTCAGAGTACGAGAGGGGGCTCTGCAGCCTGAAGGTATGAGTCCCCCAGTCCCTCTAATGTTCTCCTCTCCCTCTGACAGGTGAACCTGGTGCTGGGGGACGGCCGGTCCCTCGGCCTCACGATCCGTGGGGGAGCTGAGTACGGCCTTGGCATTTACATCACTGGCGTGGACCCAGGCTCTGAAGCAGAAGGCAGCGGGCTCAAGGTGAGGGGAGGGCCCGAGGGAGGGAAAGCTCTGTGCTTGGAGCTGTTTGCTGCTGATTTTAAATAGATCTCCAGCAGAGCAATCAGCACCCCACCTTGAGGACTGGTCCCAGCTGGGGAGCCCTCCTTGGCTGCTCTACCTCTAAATTCACAGCTCACAGCAGCAGCAGGGTGGCCGCCTACGCGGTGTGGGCAGCAGGCCAGCCCAAACTTGTTGTGCTGCTGTTTTGCAAACACTGCTGTTGGCCTGTGATGGCCTTGACTTCAGGGTTTGTTAGGACATGTGGAGAGGGAAGAGGAGAGAAAGTGATGGGCTGGGTTGGGGATGCCCTGGGCAGCCTCAGGCCTGGCATTCAATCCGGACAACCAGCAGTTATCACAATGATATTACTAGCTCCCATTTTAAAGAGGGCTAACTGTGTGCCCAGTGTCTGCGATCCACTTTACACATGCCATCTAGTTGGCTCCTCACCCTACCCTGAGGGGGTAGGGTATTACTACCCACATTTTCCAGTTGGGGAAACTGAGACATACAGAGGTTAAACTGACCTGTCCAAGGCCACACAACTGGTGGGTTGCAGAGCAGACTTTGAACTTAGGCCCTCTGAATTTCAAAGCCCTCACTTAGCACCCTGCAGGGCAGCCTGGGAACTCGCTCAGAGAGACAAGACTCTGCTCAGAACGCTGGACCCAGGACACTAATCACCAAATTAAAGAGTACCATGTGTTTGGGCTAAATCCTGATGCCAGGGATGCCACAGCAGCAGCGATGTGGAGTGGTGACCATGGCACAGGTGGCCTTTGAGCCAGGCCATGGGGAGTGTGAGAGAGAGGGATGGGTGAAGGGGAAGGATGGGAGTGGCTGGCCGAAGGACCACGCGTGTCTGACTGTTGGTGACTGACTAGATGGATGCCTAGTCTGTGTGCAAAGCCGGGGGAACGAAGCACATGATGAGGTTGTGTCTTTGTAACAAAGGGCCTTCCTTGCGTGCCCTGGTATCAGGAGTTTTCATTTTCCACATAGACAAGAAGAAAAGGTCATATGTGGCCACCAAGTCACGTCATGGCAGACAGGCTAGAGTACAGAGACGATATGTCCGTCAGGTTCTCTTAGGAAACAGGCATTGTGGGAAGAGCTCTGGGTTTGCAGTAGGGAAGACTGGGTTCAAGTCCCAGTTTTGTTGCTTTTGCTTACGTAGCTGTGTGACCCTGGAGAGTCCCTCCACCTGTCTGGGCTTCCCTTTCCTGTATAATACTAAGTAAGCCCTCACCAGACACTGAACCTGCCGGCATCTTGATCTGGAACTTCCCAGCCTCCAAAACTGCGAGACATAAATTTCTGTTGTTTATAAACTACCCAGTCTATGGTACTTTATTATAGCAGCTCAAAGGGACAACAGACATCATCATCATCATCATCATCATTGTGGACATAATCATTAACATCTACCTTGTCTCCCCTTTCCCAGTTACTCTTCCAAGTGCTTTACATCATTAACTTGTTTAACCTTGCTTCCCATTACTATATAATAATAATAGGTAACATTCCTTTCTCAGGGTTATTGCAAGCTCAAATGAGGAATTCTTATTAATTATTATAGTAAACATTGCCATAGATTGTGTTCCTCCAAAATTCATGCATTGAAATCCTTACCCACAAGCTGATAGTATTAGGAGGTGGGGCCTTTGGGAGGTGATTAGATCATGAGGGCGGAGCCCCATGAATGGGATTAGTGCCCTTATAAAAGAGGCTCCAAGAGCTGCTTCGCCCCTTCCGCCATGTAAGGATACAGCAAGAAGGCACAGTCTGTGAACCAGGAAGTGGGTCCTCACCAGACACCAAACCTGCTGGCGTCTTGATCTTGGACTCCAGCCTCCAAAACTGTGAGATGTAAATTCCTGTTGCTTGTAAGCCACCCGGTCTATGGTACTTTGTTATAGCAGCCCGGATTGACTCAGACAAACATCATTATCATCACTGTTATAGACATGGTAATTTACATGGAGCATGTGTCTTCTTTCCCAGGTGCTCTTCCAAGTGCCTTACGTTGTTAACTTGTTTAACCTCATGATACTCCCGTGAAAGTAGGTTCTGTTGTGAGCACCATTTTATTTTTTATTTTTGCAGGTACATAGTAGGTGTGTACATTTGTGGGATACAGAGATGTTTAGATACAGGCATGAGTGTGTAATAATCACATCGTGGAAAATGGGGTATCCATCCCCTCAAACATTTACCCTTTGGTGAGCACCATTTTACAGGCTCAGTAGGTGAGACTCGGAGAGTTGCACAGCCTGTGAGAGGGAAAGCCAGGATTTCCATCCAGGAATGAGGAGTCTGGTTCTAGACCTGTGCCAGCCAGATAGGTAGGAGATGTTCCAACAGTGTCGGCCGGGTCTAGTTGATTGTGAAACGTGTTGGATCTAGGTGCTTGCTTTGCTTTTAGCAGGTAGGAGTGATGCTTTGTTGGGACTCCAGGGGGAAATAATCTGATTATATTCTGTATGGAATTTTTGCTTAATAAATTTATGTTGGAATAATTTTAGACGTAGTGAAAAGTTGCCGAGAGTTCCTGTTTATCCTTCACCCAGCTTCCTCTAATGTTTACATCATGTATAGCCGTGGTATATTTGTCAAGACTGAGAAACTAACATCCGTATAATATTGTTAAACAAACTACAGGCGTTATTCACAGTTTCTCCACTCATGTCTTTTTTCTGTTCCAGGATCCAGTCTAATCCAGCATACCACGTTGCTTTTAGTCTTTATGAAGTTTAACTGCCATTTATTTTCCCCAAAAACTTAAAGATTAGAGGCAGTTTCTAAACACAGAGTAAAGCTTTTGAAGAAGTGGAGGAGACTGGGGAGAAGGAAAATGGGGGCAGAGGAAAAGAGATGAAGCCGGTTGAGGGATTCCCCAGAACGCCTGCTGCATGGGGCTTCAGGCCCAGCTACAGGCAGGACGCAGACTTGGCTCTGAGCTTCCTGGCAGCCAACACAGAGAGTGAAGCAGGTCAGTGGTGTCTGTAAGAGGAAAACAGACCAGCTGTGTTTGAAAACCCTAGTTATTCTTCCTTCTGAGGCCTCAGAACAGTTTTCCTCTGGTCCGTCCTTGAGAGGATGTTGTGTGGTGCCATAGTGTCCTTGGTGACATAAATGTATGAACAGTTTACATACCTTGTGAGCGGTGAGTACCCTCTGATTAAAACCACGTTAAGAGAAAGGGAGAGAGGGAGCCTTCCAGAGAGACGACATGGTAGGTCTTGGCCTGAGAGCACTGAGCATCTCGCCCTCTCTCTCTGATTACTGGTGGGTGACGTCTTTTATTATCATGTTACCCTTTCATTGAGGAGTTGCTGTGTCACATACTGCGCTGAATACTTCTTATTCATTATCACATAATTTTTGCAATGATATATTTTAAAAAAGAATGTTCTTCTTGCCAATTTATAGATAATAGATTTAGGAGCAATGTTAAGCAACTTGTCCAAGGCCACCCAGCTAAGCGCTAGAGCTGAGATTTTAACTCACGCCAGCAAACCCCAAGTCCACGTTCTTAACTACTATGGTATAGTGCCTCCCAGTCCTCGGTTTACAGCTGAAGAAACCAAGACTTATAGACTTAAACTGAGTTGCCCAAGATCAAATTCTTTCTGTTACCAGAGCTGTTATTTAAACCAAGACCTGACAGAGCCTGGGGTTGCCTTGTGCAGGGAAGGACAGGAGCCCCGGGGCCTCCACTGACCAGCTGTGTGAAGGTGGGCATGTCCTTCCCCTCCCTGGGCCTCAGTCTCCCTGCTTGGACACTTGGGCGAGGTGAGCTCTGAGGACTTCCCTAGATCTGTACATTTCCCTGGCCTGAAAAGTTGCAGAGAGTTCTCTTTACATAGAGTAAACATTTTGAATGAGTAGAGGATATTGGGGAGAAGGAAAATGGGGGACAGGGAAAGAGATGAAGCCTCGATGAGTGATGTTCCAGAACACCCTGCTCTGTGGGGCTGCAGACCCAGCTACAGGCAGGACACAGACTTGGCTCTGAGCTTCCTGGCAGCCAGCACAAAGAGGGTGCCCAGACACCAGGAATGTACTCCTGTCTGTTTCACCTATAGTTTTCATGTTCACAAAGAGATGCCAAAACCAGTAACCAGCTGATATATCCCCCTTTTGTGTGGAAGGATGTGGACATTCCATATAGGCTAGTGTCTGTGGTTGTCTCTTGCTTTTCCTCTTCCCATTTTGTCTGTGAGTATATATACTTGTGACTGCTATAAACTAACACTGTACTTTGCAGCTTCTGAGCTGAGCAAGACGGACACAGTCTCTGACCTCCTCAGCTTATATTCTAGTAAGAAAAATAAAAACAAATTACACAACTGTATATTTAGTTACAATTTTTATAATACCAAGATGGCAAAGCACATGGAACCAATTGAGTGTATGCCTAGGAAGACCAACCCTGGTCTTTGGATACCTGGGAAGGCTTCCTGGAGGAGGAAGCATTTCGGTTGAAATTTAAAAGAGAACAAAACTAATTATGTGAAAGAGGAAGTGAGAATTCCAGCAGAAAGAACAGCAAATGCCAAGTCCCCGAAGTGGAAATAAGTGTTCCAGTGTGCAGACGAAGGCCCGTGTGGCTGAACGTGGAAAGCCAGGTGGGGAGAAGATGTCTGGTGATGCTGCTGAGGAAATAGCCCGATCGCACAGGAGATGTAATTCACCCCAGACTGTGCAGCTGTGAAAAGACGATGATCAAGATCTGCAGTTATTAATGTGGAAGGATGTCTGTGGGCTGTTACTAAGTGGGAAACACGGGCTGCAAAACCACATAGCTAACAGGATTTCATCTGTATTCTATATGAATGCAAAAATATGCATAGAAAAACATCTATGCCGGACACACACCACAGTGTCAACAGTGGTTATCTCAGGTGGTAAGATAAGGGATGATTTCCACTTTTTTCTTTATGTCCTTAGGCGACGTCTGAATGGAGCAAGTATTCCTTTATAATCTTAAAAACAGCAACAATAAAGCGATTTCCATTCGGAAACAAGGCAGAGAAAAAATATTCCGTAGAAGTTTCCACTCACTTTCGTTTGCTTCTCAGTTGCAGGCAATCAAAGGCTTTATTTGCTCATAAAATGCCTGCCTTCAGTAAAGTACTTTCTATCTTCAATCCCCTCCACAGTAAAGCATTTCATGTTCCTGCCGTTCATTGTACTTTCCCCTCCAAGGCCCCTTGGATATGCTAACACCTGCCTACACTCACTTGGGCATCCAGGACTGATTAATTCTGTTTATTGCCAATGCACTTTCAGTGGAATTAGGCATATTGAAATGGAAGAAAGGGGCTTGGCTACGTGGGCAGTGGAGCCAAGAAAAGGCTTTATTTGTAAATAGGGCTCCTTGCTGCTGTGCAGAGCTTCCCTTAAGAGAAAATGTGCCTTTCGCTTTGCTTCCAGCTGCTCAGCCCACTTAGCTCCTGAGGGCCTGGTTTGAGTCTGGGGTTGGGGGGGTGTCAGGATGGTACTGCCCTAAGTGGAGAAACACTTGGGGGGTCAGGCAGGTTCCCAGCATTTGCCCTGGGGAGGCCCCATGGAACTTGGCACCTTCCCACCCCCCGCAGTGGGGGCTAACACCCCCGATCTCTCTTATTCCTTTGCACCTGCCCCCCAGCTTCAAACCCCACCAAAGAATGGACCACAAAACCTCCTTTGTTCCTTTAAGGACAACTGAGATTGACTGGCATTTGAAGTTAATCATAGTGATAGCAGTTGCCATTTATTAACCAGTTATTATGAATCAGGCACTGTACTCAACACGTTAAATACACTTTTATTTCATCCTCCCGGTAGCCCTGTGGCGGACGTTAATAACATCATTTAATACATGAACAACTGAGGCTCAGAGAGGTGCAGTAGCTTCCCGGGGATTACACAGGGATCTAGTACCTGGCCTTTTAAGGCCCTCCAAAGGTCATACGCTTTGCTCTGCCACCTTCCTAGAACCCTAACTTAATCAAATATCAAAAGGCTGCAAGGAGAGGAAATAAAGGACTTTGAGTCTTCTTAGAAAACACCAAGCTTCCCAAGCCCAGTGTGGTTCCCGGATCTTGCCTGCCCCACGGCCTCCACACCTGAGTTTCCCTAGGGGTGGGAGCACATTTCATTTCTGCTCATGGGGGCCAGCTGCCATCCTGGATGAGGCTCCTTGGAACAGGATCTCTGTTCCCATGAATGTCCCATTCTTGGGGTCACTGCTATGCAGACCCATCGAGTGTCTGGTGCAGAAACAGTGTTTCAGTGACTGTGAGGATGACCTGCTGCCCTACAGGTCTACCACGGGTGCTGGGCTTTGCCGGGAGCCTGACCATGTCGACTTCATTGGTGAAGCCAACAGAGCTGGGGCTGCTCCCTCCATGTACTGGCTTCTGCCAGGGTCTGTTCTCCCCACCCACCCTCTCTGTACTGAGTCTCTGGACAGCACCCCTATGCTAAGTGCGCATCAAGCAGCAGGTGATCTCTATGTGTCATCTCTCTCTACCCAGCTCTAGGAGGTAGGAACTCTTTATTTACGTGAAATCTCACTCTGTTGCCCAGGCTGGAGTGCAGTGGTGTGGTCTTGGTTCACCGCAACCTCCGCCTCCCACGTTCAAGCAATTCTCCTGCCTCAGCCTCCTGAGTAGCTGGGATCACAGGTGCCTGCTACCACGCCCAACTAATCTTTTTTTTTTTCTTTTTTTTTTTGTATTTTTAGTAGAAACAGGATTTCACCATGTTGGCCAGGCTGGTCTCAAACTCGAGACCTCAAGTGATCCGCCCGCCTCGGCCTCCCAAAGTGCTGGGATTACAGTTGTGAGCCACCGTGCCTGGCTGAAACTCTTTTTTTTTTTTTTTTTTTTTTTTTTTTTTTTTTTTTTTTTGAGACGGAGTCTCGCTTTGTGGTCCAGGCTGGAGTGCAGTGGCCGGATCTCAGCTCACTGCAAGCTCCGCCTCCCGGGTTTACGCCATTCTCCTGCCTCAGCCTCCCGAGTAGCTGGGACTACAGGCACCCGCCACCTCGCCCGGCTAGTTTTTTGTATTTTTTAGTAGAGACGGGGTTTCACCGTGTTAGCCAGGATGGTCTCGATCTCCTGACCTCGTGATCCGCCCGTCTCGGCCTCCCAAAGTGCTGGGATTACAGGCTTGAGCCACCGCGCCCGGCCTAAACTCTTAACCCATCTATAAATTGGGAGCACTTGTTTAATGAATGTCTCTTCTCCCAGATCATGGCTACATGAGGTAAAGAATGAATGTTGTTTGCACCTCATATCTCCTGCCCAAGACAGCACCTGGCACATAGTAGGTATCTGGGAAATTATTCTCGTCTTGAAGAAGTGACTGTGGAGAAGGCAGGCCCTGAGCCAGGTGTCTCTGACTCCAAAGCTCCTATCTTGAGCACTACTTCCTTTGCATCCTGGCCTGAACACAGAACAGAGCAGTCATATTTGTTTAAGAAGAGTGAGTGGTTTTCCCAGTCGTCTGGGTTGTGAGTGGTTGTCTCTCAGAGATGCTTGCCTTTGGGCTAAAGGAAGCTGAGTAGCAGCCTGGCCCACAGTGAGGTTTGCTTGTCACAGGTACTCTCTGGACATTAGGTGCCATCTTCAGCTCTTCCCTGATGGAAGGCAGATGGCGGGAATCAGTCTACACTCACAGATCTCAGCTGCCAACCCTCCATTTTACACATGGGGATGCTGAGGGCCAGAAGGAAGGAAAGGACTGGCTGACAGAAGGGCCCAGAGCTCTGGGCCCCCAGCATAGACCCCCGTTGCGGTGAGGCGGTTTGGCTTTGTCTGCTCATTCCGTCCTGATGCTTCTGCTGGGAGGCGAGAGCAAGCCTGACAGACTTCCCACACCTGCTTCCTGTTTGTCCATGGAGGAAGGGGTATGGTTACTGTGTTTGTTTTGCGTTGCTATAAAGGAAGACCTGAGGCTGGGTAACTTATAGAGAAAAGAGGTTTATCTTGGCTCACAGTTCTGCAGGCTGTACAAAGAGCATGGTGCTGGCATCTGCTTCTGGTGAGGCCTCAGGAAGCTTTTACTCATGGCAGATGGTGAAACGGGAGCAGGTGTGTCACAAGGTGAGCGAGGGAGTAAGAGAGGTCCCAGGCTTTTTTAAACAACCAGCTCTCACATGAACTAATAGAGCGAGAGCTCACTCATTACCTCTAGGAGTGCACCAAGCCCTTCATTAAGGGTCCACCCCTGTGACCCAAACATCTCCCAGTAGGCCCCACCTCCAACATTGGGGGTCACATTTCAACATGAGATTCGGAGGGGACTAACATCCGAACTACATCAGTTACTATATAATATTTGTTTAATAAGGATCCTTTAAATGTATTTCATTCTGTGATTATGCCTGATTTTATGGCAGTCCTAATGAAGGTGACAAAAATAATGTCTTAATATTTATGTAATTCCTGACAGTTAAAAGAAATCTCACATAATAAGGGCACCTTACAAGCAACTCTCTGCCTTTCAATTCCACAGCTTGGATGAATGGACCAATTTCTTGAAAGACACAAACTACTAACTATTTTTCCAGAAAGAAAAATAGATAACCTATAGATATCCTATATACTATATGTCCAAAAAATGGAGTTTATAGTTAAAATCATCTCCCCCCAAAAAAAACTCAAGCCCAGACACTTTCATGAATGACTTCCCAACTCATTTTATGAAACCAGCATTATATAATACTAAGACTAGATACATTATAAGAAAAGGAAACCCAGACCACTATCTTTCATGAACACAAATGGAAATATCCTCCACAAAACATTAGCAAATCAAATCCAGCAATCTCTATAAGGGATAATTTATCACAACCAAGAGTTTTATACAAGGAATGCAAGGCTATTTCAACATTTGAAAATCAGTATAATTAACAGATTTAAAGAGAAAAGCCATATGATCAGAAAAATACTTTAAAAAAATTCAGCATCCCTTCATGATACTCTCTGAACAAATTAGGAATCAAATCTGATGAAGAGTGTCCACAGAAAACCCACAGCTAACATATTTCATGATGAAAAATTAATGCTTTCCTTTAAGATAGAAATAAGGCAAAATTTTTCTCTCAACTGTTCTACTCAGTATCATACTAGACGTTGTAGTCAGTGCAATAAGTCAATAAAAAGAAATAAAAGGCATACAGATCCAAAAAGAAGAAATAAAACTCTGACCATCTGCATAGAAAATTTCAAAGACTCTGCAATAAACCTCCCAGAACTAATAAATGAGTTTAGCAAAGTCAAAATATACGAAAGTCAACATACAAAAATCAATTCTACCTCTGGCAATGAACAACTGGAATCCAAAGCTAATAAAAACAATACCATTTATAATAGTGCTGAAAATACTTGGTATACATAGCTAACAAGATATGTGTAGTTTCTGCATGCTGACAATTACAGAACAGAAAAAAAAAACTAAATAAATGGAGAGATCTGTGTTCATTGATTGGAAGACTGAATAGTATGAAGATGTTAAATCTTCTAATTTGATCTAGATTCAACACAATTCCAATTCCAATCCCAGGAAGCTTTTTTTTTTTAATTTAATTTTATTTTTTAAAAGATATTTACAAGCTGTTTCTAATTTTTTTTATGGAAATACAGAGAAACCAGAGGAGCCAAAACAATTCTGAAATAACAAATTGGAGGACTCTGTACCTGACTTCCAGACTTACTGTAAAGCTACAGTAAAGAAGATAGGGCAGGCCGGGCACGGTGGCTCAAGCCTGTAATCCCAGCACTTTGGGAGGCCGAGACGGGTGGATCACAAGGTCAGGAGATCGAGACCATCCTGGCTAACACGGTGAAACCCCGTCTCTACTAAAAAATACAAAAAAAAACTAGCCGGGCGAGGTGGCGGGCGCCTGTAATCCCAGCTACTCGGAGGCTGAGGCAGGAGAATGGTGTAAACCCGGGAGGCGGAGCTTGCAGTGAGCTGAGATCTGGCCACTGCACTCCAGCCTGGGTGACAGAGCGAGACTCTGTCTCAAAAAAAAAAAAAAGAAGATAGGGCAGTGTTAATGAAAGACTGGGTACATAGATCAGTGGAACAGAATAGAGTCCAGAAATAAACCCACACAAATATACCCAAGTGATTTTTGGCAAAAGTGCAAAGGCAATTCACTGGAGAAAGGGTAGTCCTTTCAGCAGGTGGTGCTAGAACAATTGGCTGTCTATGTGCAGACAAATGAACCTCAATCTCACACTTTATTTGAAAACTCAACATAAATCGTAGACTAAAATGTGAGATGCAAGATTATAATAGTGTTAGAGGAATATATAATATAAAATCTATGTGACCTTCGGTTAGACAAAACATGGCCAATAAAAGAAAAGATTGACAAAATAGACTTTATTAAAATGAAAAATTCTTGCTCTGCAAAATATACTTTTTTTTTTTTTTTTTTTTTGAGACAGGGTCTCACTCCCGTTGCCCAGGCTGGAGTGCCCTGGTTAGATCTTGGCTCACTGCAGCCTCTACTTCCAAAGCTCAGGTGATCCACTTCAGCCTCTCAAGTAACCGGGACTATAGGCATGCACCATCATGCCTGAAAAGATACTTTGAAGAGAATACAAAGACAAGCCACAGAATGAAAATATTTTCCAGCCAGGCATCGTGGCTCATGCCTGTAATCCCAGCACTTTTGGAGGCAGATTGCTTGAGCCCAGGAGTTCAAGACTAGCCTGGGCAACATGACAAAACTCTTTCTGTACAAAAAATACAAAACAATTAGCCACATATGGTGGTGCATGCCTGTAGTCCCAGGTACTAGGAAGGGTGAGGTGAGAGGATACCTTGAGCCCAGGAGGTCAAGGCTCCAGTGAGCTATGATCATGCCACTGCATTCCAGCTGGGGCAACAGAGCACGACGCTGTCTCAAAAAGAAAAAAAAAAAAGAAAAAATATTTTCCAGTCACATTTCTAACAAAGAACTTGAAAAGATGCTCCTCAACTTGTGATGGTGTTATGTCTCAATAAACCTATAGTAAGTTGAAAATATTGTAAATCAAAAATGCATTTAGTATACCTAATCTATCAGACAACACCTCTGAGCCTAGCCTGCCTTAAATCAGAACACTTACATTAGTCTAGAGTTGGGAAAAATCATGTAACACAAAGCCTATTTCATAATGAAGTATTGAATGTCCCATATAATTTATTGAATACTATATTAAAAGTGAAAAACAGAATGGTCGTATGGGTACTTGAAGTATGGTTTCTATTGAATGCATGACATTGAAAAATCGTAAGTTGACCCGTCGTAAGTCAGAGACTGTCTGTATTGAGAATGTGTAAAAAACTCTAAAACAAAAATCTCCAAATGGGCAAAAGATCCAGGAAACTTTTGTGTTGGGATTGCAGTGGTGGACGCATAACTCTGCATTTGTCAAATTCATTGAGCTGTATATCACAGTGTGACTGTATATAAATTTGTAAAACTCAACCAGGATGTGTATGGGAGGGCGCACGTGTGGGGCAGGGGGAGGAAGATAGAATGCAGACTGAGATGAATGAAGACAGCAGAACTGTTACAAATGATTTCCATAACCACACTGCAAGGGGATAGAGAAGAAAGGAACTGACCTAAGTAGCTGGGAAACATTGGTTCAACTGATCTTATAAGACAGAAACCAAGAAGAGTCATATACAAACACTGTACTTAAGTTGGGAATTTTTTCCCCCCTCAAAAGTATATGGGTTAGGGGCCAGGTGTGGTGGCTTACATCTGTAATCCCAGCACTTTGGGAGGCTGAGGTGGGTGAATCACTTGAGGTTGGGAGTTTAAGACCAGCCTGGTCCACATGAGGAGACCCTGTCTCTACTAAAAATACAAAAAAATTAGCTGGGTGTGGTGGCACACATCTGTAGTGTCAGCTACTCGGAGGCTGAGGCAGGAGAATCGCTTGAACGTGGGAGGTGGAGGTTGCAGTGAGCTGAGATCGCATCACTGCACTCCAGCCTGGGTGACAGAGCAAGACTCTGTCTCAAAAAAAAAAAAAAAAAAAAAAAAAGTATATGGATTAGGAATTCTGAAATGACTTTGTTTCACCTAGAATTGAGAAAGTATGTAACTATGTTTTAGGTCATTTCTTACTCTGGGAAAAGTTACAAGTAAGGAAAAGGGAAAGATAGAATGAACCCTTTGACACTGGGATTCGAATCAGCCCTATCAGTGTGGACTCATTTACCAAAAGGAAAAAATACTGTGTTGTGTATATACACGGAGATGAACAGATACAGAAATAGATGCAGATACAGATATGTGTGCATGCATGAGTCACTATACGAATTTATCGTTCCTCTATCCATTGAGAAGGAACTGTAGACTGGGATACCCTAATAAAAATGGGTACACCTAGCACCTGGATCTTGGTTTCTAAATACTGTTCTTCAAATAAAAGGAACCAGGCTCTTTGTAGGAGTGGTGGATTCCAGGTCTAGGGCAGGGAAAACAGACAAGGTGAACCTGGGATTTCTGGTGCCAGAAAGTAAAGACATGCTATAAAGTAAACAAACAAATAAGCATATCAAATGCACACAGAAGCCAACCTGAAAGCACTCCCTATAGGCAAAGGAGAATAAAATAAGC
This sequence comes from Macaca mulatta, assembly GCF_049350105.2. Classification (NCBI taxonomy): domain Eukaryota; kingdom Metazoa; phylum Chordata; class Mammalia; order Primates; family Cercopithecidae; genus Macaca; species Macaca mulatta. The sequence goes on from NC_133420.1 coordinate 43,871,496, forward strand.
ATCCATGAGGCCATGCTAATGTCATTACGTAATTAACTGAATAAATAGATAAATGAGGGAGAAGAGACAATTCTTCCTTAAGGAAGAATGGAAATTTTCCTTTCCCATTAATAAATGTAAAAGGAACATGGGAATAGAAAATCACCCTTAGAACATTACGTTTTGGTAATCATTTCTGTGGGCAAGAGTCACAAGTAGATGCTAAAAAGTAGGCATGAGTTGGCCAGGCGTGGGGGCTCACGCCTGTAATCCCAGCAGTTTGGGAGGCTGAGGCAGGTGGATCACTTGAGGTCAGGAGTTTGAAACCAGCCTGGCCAACATGGTGAACCCCTGTCTCTACTAAAAATACAAAAATTAGCCAGGCATGGTGGCAGGTGCCTGTAATCCCAGCTACTCGGGAGGTTGAGGCAGGAGGATCGCTTGAACCCGGGAGGCAGAGGTTGCAGTGAGCCGAGATGGTGCCACTGCACTCCAGCCCAGGCAGCAAAGCCAGACTGCATCTCAAATAAATAAATAAATAAATAAATAAATAAATAAATAAATAAAAAGATGGGCATGAGTTTAAGCAGAAAGGGATTTTCTGTGTGTGGTTGCAAAATATCTCTATCACTGTACTTCATAATTATACAGGGAAAATAGTAAGTTTACAGTGGCGGATTCTGGCAGTCACCCTTAGCAGAGCGGAATACATATTTTTTAAAAATCTTTACTGTGTTTTCCAATTGCAAAAATAATACTTGCCAGTTGTATAAAAGAGAAACAATTTACCAGGGATGTGACAGCTGTCAGCAGGTGGCATGTCCTTCCAGATCTCTTTTGGTCTGACCGGCTGTACACAGTGACTTGGGATCCTTCTCGTTTGTTCTGTTCCTTTTATGATTCAACCATCAAGTTCTTAGAGAGTTGCTTCCCTTCTTCTTCAAAACCTGACATCTCTAATTTATAAGACTTTGACTAAGTTGTTGCCATTTTAGAGTATTGAGATGGGCCTCCTCAAAAGTAGAAGCACAGAAATGTAGCAAACGTGTCTTTTTGCGGGCCTGGTGTTATCATTTTTTCCTATTGTGATTCCAAATCTATAACGTTGTCCCTTCTGCTGTCAGAGAAGAAAATGCAGGAAGGAGAAACTACAAAATGTCTCCTGAGCATGTTTGTGTTTTCATTTTCCTTGAGCAGCGGAGTTTGGAGAGGGCTGTTTGATGGTGGCAGACGGGGTGGCCCTGTCCCTCCCTGGGTGCCCCAGGGCCCAGTGAGTCTTTCCTATTGTTGGAGCACTGCAGGCACTTTGGTGGGCACCAGATGCTGGCAACCCATGGACAGAGCGAGCACCAGCACCTAGATTTGTGTCTGCGTCACTCTGCCTGCAAATTACGTTGAATGGGGAGGGTGGGAGTGGGAGACAGAAGGCAGCAAAGAATCCTGGTGCTCCAGGTGTTGTGCTGGTGAGAGAAATGGTGGCAGCCAGTATCCACTGAGTGATTATTCTAGGCTGGGCACCCTGCTGAGCACTTTTTATGTTCCACCATAATGAATCCCTAAACAGTCTCCGTGGTAGGCGCCATACCGTCCTTCACTGAAAGATGAGTAAACTGAAGCTCAGAGAGGGCAACACTTGCCCAAGGTCACACAACAAGGAGGTGATGGAGCCGGGATGGGGATCTGGCTCTGGAACCTCCCTTGTTAGCCCCATAGCCCTGAATTTGCATGATGGAAACTCAGGCTGACACCCCTTGGCAGCCAGGCAGCCAGCTCTCCCCACTTCTGCCCGGTTCTCTGCCGTCAGCATGTTGGCGACACCTGCCCCGATGTTTCTGCACACTCTGCTTTTAGATTTGGAACCTGGAGGATTCTTCTGGCCATTCAGGATGTGTTTAAGTAAAAGCATGGTGAAAATGGCAGAAGATACAGCAGCATGCAGGTAGTGGTGATAACAGGAAACAGTAATGATACATTTTTTAATTTTAATTTTTATTCTTTACCTTTCCTATGTTGCTGAGGAAATAGTAATGACAGAAATAAGTCATTCGGGCAGAGCAGTCTTCTAGTTATTTCTAACATTGCAGGAATAACAACAGCAATTGCTAGCATTTTGGGAGTCCGCCCACTGTCCCGCCATGGTGCTTAGTGAGTGCTGTGCCTGTAGTGAGTCATTTAATCCTCCCAGCATCCCTGCAAGGAGGCTCTGGTATTATCCCTATTTTGGAGATGGGCAGCCGAAGCCCAGAGAAGTTAAGTAACTTGCCCAAGGTCACACAGTTAATAGGAAAAAGAGCTGGGATTCAAACCCAAGTACGTCTAGCACTTAGTCACAGAAGTCCCATTCTCATCTCTTCCCTCTCCTCACACCTTCTCTGGTGAACCCCAGAGGCTTTTACAGAACTTAGACAGGTCATCTCTTTGTGAAGTGGTTCTCTGGCAGACTGGGGGAGGGACGCAGGGCAGAGCCTTCCCCTGTAGGCAGCTTGAATTTACTGCTTTGTGAAAATGAGGGAGGAGCGAATGGTCTTTACTTGGGGTTTTCCTGTGTGTGTGGTGTGTGTGTTCATGCGCACACCCCCCCACACACACACAGTGATATTTCTGATGTCTCCGTAATAACAATGCCACAAAAGCAACTATTTATGGATGATTCGCTGCGGGCCCAGCCCTGTCCAGGCGATTCCTCGGAGTCATCTTGCTCCGTCCTCTTGGCAGCCCCAGGAGGATCTCCTGAGTTTCATCATGCCCATTTCACTGATAAAGAACCCGAGACTCAATGAGATTAAGCAGCTTGCCCCAAAACATATTTTTAGTTGGCAGAGAAGCTGCGATTCAAAGGCAGGGCTCCCCAGGGCCACGTGCCTCACCTCTGTGCTGATGCCAACAGGGATAGCTGAGCACAAAGTCATAGTGCCTCGGACTGGCAAAGGACTTTCTATTTTACCTTGGGAGGGTTTTGCCCATGTTTCTCTGACCCCAAATCCAGTGCTTTTCCCATTCCCAAGGGCAACAAGTCATCGATCTCTTGCATGCCCATGCCATTTCTTTAGTATACCTGTACACATGTTTGCACCTATGCGGTTGCAGCCGGGCTCTGCAAGAAGGGATAGTTAGCTAATGCTGAGAGTCACTTAGTGCTGTGTCTGCCATGGGGCAGAAAAGAGGGACCTGTGGCCCAGATGATTCAATGTCTGTCATTCCCACATGAGAGCATGGGCATAGCTTAACTTTTTAAAATTATTTAATTAAGAATGTATGACTAAAGCTGTATCTCAGCAAAAAGCAGTTTTTTTGGGGAAAACTAGTAATAATGACAATAGCAGCTACTTCTGACACTGTGTGCTAGGGGTGGTGATGACATTCCCCGGTGGTGTTGCATGGTATGTAAAACCTGTCTTGTCACTTTATCACCCTGAGACTCGGTTTCCTCATTTATAAAGCTGGGGTAATAATACCTCTTGGAACGTGGTGAAGATGTAGCCAGAGAATCTCTAGCAAGCACTTGATGCAGATAAAAGTATTTTTTTTTAATTCGCTTTAAACATTATTTCTGATTTTCAGTATAACCCTGTAAGGTAATCGCATGAGTCTTGCTTGAGGCTCAGAAGGTGGAAGTGATTTGCCCAAGGCCACTTTCCAGGAAGGGGCTGGCCAAGGTTGCAGGCTTGGCTCTGTCCTCTAACAGTAGGTCAGGGCAGTTGCACAGTGGGGCCTGCCTCCCAGGCTAGGGGACAGTCTTGCATTGTCCCTCTGGGGTGGAATAAACTCGAGGCTGATCTGCCTGTCCCTCTCTGGCACTCCAGCGCTGGCCCCACACAGCCCCTGCTTTCGAGGACTCATGGCAGAGCAGCAGCCTCTCCAGTGCCTGGTGGTTTTGGGGCCTCGAAAATCCCCAGGCTTTTTCAGCAGAAGCTGGGATGACAATTTCCTTGTCCTTGCTGAGGTCCAGCTCAGATAACTGGGCTTTGCCTCCTGACCAGCACCTTTTGCTGGAGTGGGTTTTTTCTAATGAGCCATGCCCTTCGGACTGCCTATCCCTGAGGTGCAGTGGCCACCTCTCCCTCCTGGGCGGGGGTCCACAACTCCTAAGCCTCAGAGTTAGCTCTTGCTTCCCTTCGTAGAGACTGTAAAGGAGCCGTGCTTCCCAGGCTGCTGCAGATTCCAGATTCTGATAATACTACTACTAATAGTACCACCTATATCCTACGTACTATATTGTCAAGACAACATGAGCTATTGCACATAAAGCCCCTAGCCCAGTGCCTGGCACGTGATAACCAAAGGAAAAAAAAAGAAAAAGGTAGCTATAATTGTCTAAGCAATTTGCTTGTGGCAAGACTGATCTGCAGTTACATCTGCGATGCTCAGATAGCTGATGAATTGACACTGATGATGAACGTCTTTCCCAAGGAGCCGGAAGGTGATTTATTTCCCAAGAACCTGCCACAGGCTGAGTGATTGCTGTAGCCCCTGCCCCCCACCTACTTCCGGCTGTGCCACCTTCTCAATCCTTCCTTACAATATTCTCTTAGTTGGATTTTTGAAATGGCCTCTCTGAATGAGTGTTTAATCAATTGCAGAAGTTCAAGATGCTTAGTCCTCCGGCCTGGTCTTTACAGCGGCCCTTGCTAGGGTGGTGATTGCTGCCAAAAAGACTTAATTTCCCTGGGCAGGCCCATTAGAGCAGAGCTCACTTGCAGCTTGGCCACAGGAAAAGCTGAGATTATTTGTTCGTGTGCTCAGGGTCCCTGTGAACCGTTCTGTCCACTAGAGAGAGGCTGCTAGCTGGGGATGGCTGTGGGCTTTCCTTGTCATCTCATTCCCAAGTGGCTGAGCAAGGGTCCTGGGATGGGGTAGGGGCTTGAAGAGCTGACTGGTTCTGGGAATGTCATTGGTTGCCCTTCTGACTTTACATGTGGTCATGCCGAATTAAATGCCTGCTCGTGGGGACATGTGGTTTCCTGAATCTGAGGTCAGCACGGTCCCCTCTTTCATAAGGGAAATGATTACCAGTGAGCATTTCTTCAGCCTCTGCTGTGGGATAGAACACATGTGAAGGGCTTTGGGAGAGGTAGATAACTATATGGGGCAGTGCTTTGGGCACTTGACCATGCATACAGATTCCCAAGGGACCTTTTCCAGTGCCAATTATGATTCAGCAAATGTGGTTCTTGTGGCTGCATGACCACCGCAGACTTAGGGATGTACAGTAACCACGAGTTATGCTCCCAGGTACTGTGGGTGAGGAAGTGACAAGGCACAGCAGGGGTGGCATGTCTCTGCTCTGTGATGTCTGCAGCCACAGCTGGAACACCCAATATGTGGGTGCTGGAATCATCTGGAAGCCTGTTTCCTCCTGTGCCTGGAAGTTGATGTTGGCTATGGGCTGGAGGCCCCAGTGCTTCCTGCATGGGCCTCTCCCTGTCATCTTTCCGCAGTGCTAGTTTGGGCTGCCTCTAAGCATGGTGGCTTAGGGGGGCTTTCCAGGGGATGGGTGCTGGGAGAGAGGTGGGTAGAGGCTGTATTCGTTTGGTGGCCCAGTTTCAGAAGGCATAGAGTATCCCTCAGCTGGGCTGTCTTGCTTAAAGCTGTCACAAATCCATGCAGGTTCAAGGGGGAGGGGGGACTAGGGCCTTCTTCCTATGTGAGTGTCCTAGAGCTGCTATACCAAATGACCACACACTGGGTGGCTTAAAACAACAGGAGTGTATTCAGTTATGGGGGCCAGAAGTCCAAAATCAAGGTGGCAGCAGGATCGCACTCATCCCTCCAACCGCTCTTCCAGTTTTTGCTGGTTCCTGGTGGTCTTTGGCTCGTGGCGGTGTCACTCCAGTCTCTGCCCCATCTTCATGTGGGCTTCCCTGCAGGTCTCTTTGCGGCTCAAATCTCCCTCTCCATTCTCTTACACGGACAGAAGTCATTGAATTTAGACTCCTCCCTAAATCCAAGATGATCTCTCTTTGAGAGCCTTAACTTAAAAACACCTGCAAAGACCCCATTTCCAAATTAGGCCACATTCACAGGTACTGGGGCTTAGAACTGGGACGTATTTTGGGGGGAACACAATTTGACCTACTCTTTACGACGGAGTGACAGGGCCCTCGGGGGCACATGAAACTCGGAATATTGCTGTGGCCATTTTTGGAAAAGTACATTCTGCCTCAGTGGATTTGGGATGGAGCCTGAGAGTTTGCGTTTCTCACAGGCTCCTAGCTTTTTTTGATAGTACTCCTGTCATCTTAGCAGCTATAACAGAGTGCCTGAGATTGGGCAGTTTAAAATGCATATAAATTTATTAGCTCCACAGTTCTGAAGGCTGGGGGAGAGAGAGAGAGAGAAAGTGTGTGAGAGAGAAAGTGAGTGACAGAGAGAGAGAGAGAAAGAAAGAAAGGTGGAAAGGTGGAGTCCTTGTGGCCTAATCACCTTTTAAGGATCCGATCTCTTAATACGGCATGAGTTTTAGTGGAGGACACAGCACAGTTGGTCCATGGACAACGTACGGGGTCCTGCTTTCAAATTACTGACAGTCTAGCGAGGAAGAGAGAGGAGGAAGTAGCAAACTGTAATAAAGTAAGAAGCACCATGCTTTTAATAGGAGTACTACCTGATAATTGGATAACAATAACATCTACGATGTACAGGCAGTATTCTGGGCACTTGGTATATATCAGTCCTTTTACCCTCACAGCAACCTTATGGTAAGGGTGCTTATCCCTTGTTTACCGATGTGAGGCTCAGAGAGGTTAAATGATTTACCCAAGATGACACAGCTAGGGCGTGGTGGAGCCAGGCAGGCTGCTTCCGAGTCCCTGTGGCCACTGCACGGTCCTTCCTGTGCGGGGACCTCAGGTGGAAGCAGTCAGTCCAGGTGAGGGGGGCTGGTTGTGGCTGCAGAGAGGAAGCGGATCTTGAGCTGGCTTCGCTTGGTTAGCAGGTTCTTGCTGAGCCTCTCTATGTGCCTGACATGCAAGCATGAGCCAGAAAACACATGATTTTTGCCCTTGTGAAGAGTGCTGTCTGGTCAGGGTGTTGAATGTGGAAGATTATGCCAGGCAGAGAAATGAAGGAAGAGCTCTTCCAGGAAGAATTAGCAGGAGCACAGACACAGAGGCATGGGGGTCAGGGACGGGCAGGCGGGCTGAGGGGGACTGAGGGGCTGACAGAGAGGAGAGGTGGGGAGGCAGGGGGAAGGCGTAGGGGAGGAGACATGCTCCAACAACTTTTCCAAGAGCTCCCTGCTGGCTAGATGCACCTAGGGATGCACGTGGCACTAGGAGTGAGTGAGGGTATTCATTCCAAAGTCAAGGAGCTGTAGGTTAAGGCAGATGGGAGGAGGCCAGAGCTTTCAAAGTTTGGGATGTCCAGGGAACTGGGTGGTGCTGTGCACTAGAGCTTTTGGCCCAAAAACCTCAAAGGGTTTGAGCCAAACCCTTTGTTTTTAGTTTTATTTTTCCAGCTACTAAAGTAGTAAGTTCAATACATAATACACACACAAACACATGCAGAAAGTAGGACCCAGACATCCTGCCTTCTAAAGCCAGCCTTTATTACCATCGTTTGGTTTTCGAGATACAATTCATATGCTATCAAATTCACCCTTTTAAAGTGTGCAAATCAGTGGTTTTTAGGATATTCACAGGGTTGGGCAACCATCACTGCTATATAATTTCAGAACATTTTTATCACCCCTGAAACACTCTCTGTACCCATGAAGTCATCACATCCCATTCCTCCCTGTCTTCACTCCCTGAAAACTGCTACTAATCTGCTTTCTGTCTCTCTAGATATGCCTGTTTTGGGCATTTCATATCAATGAATCATAGAATATGTGGCTTTGTGTCTGCCGCCTTTTACTTAGCATAATGTTGTAGCATCTACCAGGACATTCCTTCTTATGACAATAGTGTTCTGTTATGTGGTGATACCGCATTTCGTTTATCCATTCATGAGTTGATGGATGTTTGGGTTGTTTCCATCTGTTGGCATCTTGGTGTAGTTTCTGTCATTCTCTTCTCTGTATTCTTTGACCTGCTTTCTATCATATACATTGTTTTGCATTTCACATTCTCATCTGCATTTTCCCACGTAAATACTTATGGGTACAACTTATAATAGTTGCATAATCGTATTCCATCTTGGGGCTAAATTATAATTTACCTAACCATTCCCTTGAAGTCAGGCATTTAGCTGTTTCTAATTGAAATCAGGTTTTAAAAGGAGCAACAAATGAGAGAAACCTCAGAGGACCTTTCCAGAGGAGATTAAACCGCCTCCAAGCCTATCTATGCCAGCAGACTTCAGAGCCCAGTGTGGGGCAGAAATGATTTATCCCAAATTACTAAGAGGCATGGAACGGACTGGGTGAGATAAAGGAGATTCTTCTCCAGCGTGGCATGGCATGTCTGCCGAGGGCCTAGACCCACTCTCCCCCAGACCCCCAAACATCGAGGGAGATGTTAGAGAAGGCGGGGGAGATGATGGTGGCCTGTGTTATGGCTTGTCTCCCCACAAATTTTTTCATTTAGTTGTGGATTTTTTTCTTTTTACACTTGACAGTATGGTCTTTGTATACAATTTGGAGAAGTGCAGAAAATGAATAAAGAGCTTGAAATTAAAATTGCCTGGAATTGATTACTTGGAGGCAGCTCATATGAACAGTTTGGCATATTTCTTCTCAGTCCCTTGAACAGAGTTGAAGACCATATTAGATAGGCAACATTAAGATAACATTAGAGCCCAGGTGCAGTGGCTCATGCCTGTAATCCCGAACTTTGGGTGGCCAAAGTGGGCAGATACCCTGAGTTTGAGACCAGCCTAGGCAACATGGTGAAACTCCATCTCTACTAAAAATACAAAAATTAGCTGGGCGTGGTGGTGCACGCCTGTGATCCCAGCTACTTGGAAGGCTGAGGCACAAGAATCGCTTGAACCCAAGAAATGGAGGTTGCAGTGAGCCAAGATCACACCACTGCACTCCAGCCTGGGTGACACAGTGACATTCTGTCTAATAATAATAATAACATTAGAAAACCTGAATTCAAAAGTAAAGCATGTTCACTGTAGAAAACAGAGAAAACCCTACACTTAGGGAAAACTAGTGCCAGTTTTGTTCTATAACCTTTCAGTGTATTATGCCTACATGGAATATAATATGGATACAAATATTTCAGCAAAACTGGGATCAGACTGTTTTCTTTCCCCCACTTTCCATAACACTTTAGCATTTATCCTGCCAGCAGAGGTGTGCTTAAATATATATATATATAGCATTTATAGATATTTTTAAAATTATATATATTTAAAATTGTATATATATTTAAAATATATATATTTAAAATTATATATATTTTAAAATTATATATATTTGAAATTATATATTTTTATATATAACATTTATATATATAATATATAAATATAGCAAAATATATATTTATATATAACATTTATATATATTTATATATATATAACATTTATATATATATTATATATATATAACATTTATATATATATTATATATATATAAATATAGCATTCAGATCCTTCATGTGAGAAAGACCTTTGCAAAATATTAACTTTAAAAAAGCATGTTACAGAGTGTGGTTATGTGATCCCATTTTTGCGTTTCTAAAAAGAGGAATATATTTATTTGTCCATACTTGTGTATGTGAAGAGAATCCCTGAGAAAATGTCCAAGAAACTTATCCTGGGACTTTAGATTTCAGGAATGGAGATGTGTTTTTAAGAGAAAGGGGTTTTGTGGGGGAGATTTTTACAGTTTGTATATACCCCCCTTTTTACTGTTTGACTATTTGTACTATGTCATTATGTTATTGGTTTTGCAATTTTTCTAAGTTTAATTGGAAAAAATAATTATATCTGACTAAATATTATATGACATCATTTTTAATGGCAGTATAATAATTACTATATGGATATACCATGCAGTATTTGATTAACACTAATTCACAGACTTTTTGGAGGGAGTCTAAATTCTTTTTGTAGATTTAAATTCTGTATAACCATGGTTATTTGGTTGGAATTAATTCCTAGAAGTAAAATTGCAAAAGTTTTTGCACCATTTTGTCAAATGCTTCTTAGCAAGTTTCAACCAAGTTGTGCTTCAGCTGGTGAAGTGCCGGATGCCCCACTAACCCTTCCTCATCTAGATGGGGTAGGGGGGTTGATATGGATTGGCTGTGTCTCTACCTACCTCTTATCTTGAATTGTACTCCCATAATTCCCACGTGCTATGGGAGGGACCCAGTGAGAGATAATTGAATCGGGGCGGTTTCCCCGCATACTGTTGTGGTAGTGAATAAGTCTCATGAGATCTCATGATTTTATAAGGGGTTTCCCCTTTTGCTTGGCTCTCATTTTCTCTCTTGCCTGCTGCCATGTAAAACGTTACCCTTCACCTTCCTCCATGATTTGAGGCCTACCTAGTCACGTGGAACTGTGAGTCCATTAAACCTGTTTTTCTTTATAAATTACACAGTCTTGGGTATGCCCTTATCAGCAGTGTGAAAATGGACTAGTACAGGGACCTTTTGGTGTTCTGTTCTATTTGGCTATTCATGAATGTCCACCATGTTTTTGTTACCACAAATATGGTAGGCGCAATAATGGATCCTCCAAAATGTCTACATCCAAATCCTCAGAACCTGTGACTATGTTGGGCTATATGGCAGAGGGAATAAAAGCTCCTATTCAGCTGGCCTTGAGGTAGGGAGATGATCCTGGATTATCCTGGTGGGTCCTGTGTCATCACAAGGATTGTTGAGGTAGAGATGGGAAGCAGAAGGAGGGAACCAGAGAGGTGGCTCTATGAGAAGGCCTTGTTGGCCCGAGGATGCTGGCTTTGAAGATGGAAGAAGGGGCTACCAACGTAGGAAGGTAGGAGGCCTCTAGTAACTTGGAAAGGGCAAGGAATTGGATTGTCCCCCAGACTCTCCAAAAAGGAGCTCTGTCCTGCTGACATCTTGATTTTAGCCCAGTGAGATCTATATTAGACTTCTGACCCCAGAACTGTAAGATAATAACTTTATGTTGCTTTAAACCACTGAGTTTGTGGTGATTGGTCCAGCAGTGTAGGATACTCATATGATGTGTACAATATTACCAACACTTACTATAGCTCTTGCCCTTGGGAGACACTTGGCTCTTGTCTAATATTCTTCCATTGTCTGGTGCTGGCCTCAGTGGTACTGCTTTCTTCTTGGTAGGAGTTGGGAGATTCCCATGTATTTGGAAAAGCAGGTCAATTTCCTTCTTTATGAAGCACAGAAATGGAAATGCACTCTAGATTCTGATATCTGATACACCCCACAAAGGACTGAACCTAGAATTTTTTTGTTTTTGTTTTTTGCTTTTGTTTAAATCATTTTATTTTGAAATAATTTCAAGAATACTGCAAAGAACTCCCGTATACCCTTGTATTTGTGTGTTTGGCGTTGCTCTAAAGGAATACCCGAGCCTGGGTAATCTATAAAGAAGAGAGTTTTGTTTGGCTCACTGTTCTGCAGGCTGTGCTAGCATCTGCTTTAGGACCTCAGGACGCTTCCACTCATGGCGGAAGGCAAAGGAGAGCAGGCTTGTCACATGGTAACAGAGGGAGCAAGAGAGAGAGCAGAGAGGTCCCAGACTCTTTTTGAGAGCTAGATCTCCTGGTAACTCATTACCATGGGGAGGGCACAAAGGCATTCATGAGGGATCCACTCCCATGACCCAGATGTTTCCCACTAGGGCCCACCTGCAACATTGGGGATCACATGAGATTTGTAGGGAACAAATATCCAAGCCATATCAGCCCTTCACCCCTATTCACTAGTTTTTCATGTTTAGCCACATTTGCTTTATCTTGCTATTTTTCTCTTCTTCCTTCTAAAGCACTGGAGTTATCTAGCTCATGCCTCTTTATTCCTAAATACTTCAGTATTTTTTTTCTTTAAGAACAAGGACATTCATTTAACATAATAACAGAACAATGATCACAATCAGGAAATTTAGCATCAGTACAGTGCCATTATCCAATCTGCATCGCCCCAACGTTTGCCATTTGTCCCAGTAATGTCCTCTTGTAGCAGTTCTTTCTGCTCCCAGTCCAGGAGCCAACCCAGGATCACGTGTTGCATTTTGTTTTTATGATTGTTTAGTTTCATTTAATTTGGAACAGTTCCTCAGCCTTTCTTTATCTTCCTATGACATTGATATTTTTGAAACATTCTGGCTCATTATTTTGTAGAATGTTTCTCTATTTGGGATGTCTTATGGTTCCTATGATTGGATTAGGTTATGCATTTTGGCAGGATCATGCTAGCTGTGATGTCAGGTCCTTGGTGGGTCCTGTGATGTTAGTTTGTCCCGTTATTAGTGAGGGTAACCCTGATCACTTGGGTAAGTAATGTCTGCCAGGTTTCTGTACTGTTTTTCCTTTTATAATAAATAACATATTTTCAGGTGATATTTTGAGACTGTAAATATTCTGTTCTGTGTCAAAATTTACCTACTAGTTTTGCCTGATTCAGTTGTTTTGCAAAATTTTTAAAACCTCACTTGGTGTTTTACTGTATAGAGGAGCTTTATCCTGTGATTTATTTATTTATAAGTATAAATATGGATTCATGCTTTCTTACTTTGTTATTTATTATTGGCATTATTTACTTTGATACTTAGAGTGTCCCAGATTTGGGTATGGCAGAACCTTCAGCCTGGCTTCTGTGTCCATTTGACATGCATCTGTCATTCTTAGAGAATTTCCTTACTTTCTGGCTCAAGAAGATGGTTCAGGCTCATCTTGTACTTTTCCTGCCCAGCCTTGAAACCAGCCATTCTCCACTAGGCCATGATTTCTCGCAGTGGGGAATGGCATTTAGATATCAAGGTCTGGGGGCTAGATGAGTTTATTGCTACTGAGGTGTCATGACTAACAGACCTTTTAGTGGACAAAGCTAGGAAATATACATGCCTGCATTTGTATGCACAGTCACCCCTTAAACAATGCAGGGCTTAGAGGTGCCAACCTTCCCACACAGTTGAAATTCACATATAACTTTTGATTCTCCAAAAACTTAACTATTGATAGTCTACTATTGACCTGAAGCCTTACCAATAGTCAATTAACACATATTTTGTATGTTATATATTTATATACCATATTCTTACAATAAAGCTAGAAAAAGAAAATGTTATGAAGACAATCATAAGGAAGAGAAAATACATTTATAGTGACTTACTGAATGTATTGATTCCATAAGTTTACATCGTCTGTTTACAAGATGAATCATCTGTCTGAAATGGTGGTCGAGTATAGCTGCAGACCTCAATCTGTGGCACATATTAAGCAATGCAACTTTTTCTTATAATATTATGACTTTCTCTGCTTCTTGGGAGCACTTCCAGCATCACTAGTGGCACTTCCTAGGGGGTCCTATGTTATTCAAGCTTTATGGTAGTGCACAAGATATGTTGAAAAATATAGGAGAGCCACAAGAGACCACTTTTTACTATGATATGCAATTTACTGTAGAGACAGACTGCTCATGCAGAGATGATGAGCAGCACATGGCGTTTTAAGCTGATACTTTCAAAACTTGAGCACACTGAACTAGTAACAGAAGGTGGCTATGAGATTATTACAGTACTACCATGTGTACTTCTGTAAATTTTATGCAGTTATGATTTAATACCGCAGCTTTTTGTTTGTTTATATTTCTCTTGACTGGGAATGGTGCCATGTATTATCTGCAAGTGTTTGTGTATGTGAGTTTTGATAAATCTTAATTTTTTAGGTCGGGCGGGGTGATTGGCACCTGTAATCTCAGTTTGAGACCAGCCTGGCCAACATGGTGAAACCCCATCTCTACTAAAAATACAAAAAAATTAGCTGGGTATGGTGGTGCACGCCTGTAGTCCCCGCTACTCGAGATGCTAAGGCAGAAGAATCACTTGAACCCAGGAGGCAGAGGTTGCAGTGAGCCAAGATTGCATCACTGCACTGAGCCTGGGCAACATTGTGAGACTAAATCTCAAAAAAAATTTCTTTTTGACTTTAAAAAATAATAGATTTGTGGCTGGGTGCGGTGGCTCAGGCCTGTAATCCCAGCACTTTGGGAAGCCAAAGTGGGCGGATCACTTGAGGTCAGGAGTTCAAGACCAGCCTGGCCGACATGGTAAAACCCTGTCTCTACTAAAAATACAAAAATTAGCCAGGCATGTTGGTGCATGCCTGTAATCCCAGCTAGTTGGGAGGCTGAGGCAGGAGAATCGCTTGAACTGAGGAGATGGAGGTTGTAATGAGCTGAGATCAGACCACTGCACTGGAGCCTAGGCGGCAGAGAGACTCCAGAGGTCTCAATAAATAAATAAATAAATATAATAGATTTGTGTATATTTTATGATGGTAAATGATAAAGTAGACTATCTACATGTATTTTATGCATTCATAACATACCTTTTTCTTAATTTTCTCAGTATTTCTAGGCTACATGGCTCATCTGTTTTTCCAAATTGTCACAAATCTCCAAAGATTCCAATATATTTAAGAATCTGCATGTGAGTGTACCTACACAGCTTAAACCCATATTGTTCAAGGGTCAACTGTATACATATAATACACACTCATATTCATACATGTGTGTACACATATATCTGTATACATGTGTGTACATACATATATCTGTATGTATGTGTGTACATAGAGATATACATGAAATATAGATATTTCAGTATTTGTCTAAAACATGAGTTCACTCATACTGATACCTCCTCTTCTAGGCAACATTACGTAGTTCTTCCTAGCTTCTCCCATTTCTTCAACAGTGAGACATCAAGATCCTACCTTAAATGTTTACCCATTTGCCCAATTTTACAAGACACAAAAGTAGTTTCAGAATTGCCATGTGAAGTAGGGCTTCTGATTTGTTTGCAGTTTATTTTGTCCTTAAACTGAGGGTTTATAGTCAAAGTACTCTGTTACTTTGGTTAGTTATTTTGCTTCCTGCTTCAGCTGAATTATGTTATTCATATGAACGAGGTTCATTTGTTTTTGCTGGCATCGAATAGGGTTTCCCCTTGTCTTTATTGATTTAATTTTACTTTCTGAGTGCTAAAGCATCAAAACTATACAAAAAGGTGCACTCAGAGTATGACTCCCCACGTCTCTTCTACCCATTTTCACCCACTCGTTAAAGGCACCCAAATAAGTTTTTGGTTTATTCCTCTTGTTTCTTTTTGCAAAAATAAGTAGATTTATATCTATAAGCTTTCTTTCTTCTATAAAAGATAGCATGCTATAGATATTCTTTTGCACTTAATTGCACAATATCCTGGAAATGTTATGTCAGTGCACAGAGGTCTTTGTCATTCTTTTTGACAGCCATGTGTACTCTGCTGTGTGGCTATACCATACTTCATCCAACCGTCCTCCTCTGTATGGACATTTAGGCTATTTTCAGTGTTTTACAATCACAAACAGTGCTTCAGTGAGTAACTGTGTGCATATGTATTTTATTACTTTGGGAACTATATCTTCAGGGTAAATTTTTGAAAGTGGGATTCTGTTGACTGGGCGCAATGGCTCATGCCTGTAATCCCAGCACTTTGGGAGGCCGAAGCAGGTGGATCACGAGGTCAGGAGATCGAGACCATCCTGGATAACACAGTGAAACCTCGTCTCTCCTAAAAAATACAAAAAATTAGCCGGGCGTGGTGGCGGGCACCTGTAGTCCCCGCTACTCAGGAGGCTAAGGCAGGAGAATGGTGTGAACCCAGGAGGCAGAGCTTGCATTGAGTCGAGATCATACTCCTGCACTCCAGCCTGTGCAACAGAGCGAGACTCCGTCTCGAAAAAAAAAAGTAGGATTCTGTTAAGTGTTGGACCATCCTGAATTCCCACCAGCTATGTAAAAGTGTGCCTGTTTTTCCATAGCTGACAGTCACTGTAAAGTTTTAAATTTTTTTCTCAGTCTGATAGGTGAGAAATGGTATCTTGATGTAGCTTTATTTTGCAATTTTTTTTTTCTTTTTTGAGACAGGATCTCAATCTGTCACCCAGACTGGAGTGCAATGGCATGATCTCGGCTCACTGCAACCTTCGCCTCCCAGGCTAGAGTGATGCTCTCATTTCAGCCTCCCAAGTAACTGCGACTACAGGCATGCACCATCACACCTGGCTAATTTTTTGTATTTTTTGTAGAGATGGGGTTTCACCATATTCCCCAGGCTGTGCAATTTTCTTATTATGGGTGAAGTTGAACATCTTTTCATATATTTAATGGCCATTTATAATGTCTTTTTGTAACTTGTTCATGTCTTTTATTATCCTTTTGCTCTCAGGATTTTGGATCTTTTTTCCCCTAAAACTTAAGAATTCCTTAAATATTAGAGCTAACTGGCTCTTTATCTGTGGTATATACTGCAAGTGTTCTCTCCATGTGTCTTAGTCAGCTTAGGCTGACTGAAATACCAAAGACAAGGTGGCTTAAACAATAGGACTTTTGTAGGCTGGGAAGGCCAGGGTCAAGGTGTTGGCCAGTTCAGTTCCTGGTAGGGGCTATCTTCATGGCTTGCCTTCTTACCATGTCCTCACAGGGCCCAGAAAGGACTCAGGTGTCTCTTCATCTTCTTAAAAGGGCACCAACCCTATTGGATTAGGACCCCACCATTGGATTAGACGGTAACTGTATTTACCTCCCTATCTTCAAATACGATCAGATTCAGGGTTAGGGTAGGAGTTTTGGGGGAACACAAACATTCAGCCCATAACATGCTGGTTGTCATTTTCTTTTGACTTTGCTTATAGAGTTTTTAATACAAAAGTTTTATATATTTTATATCTAATTAATCCTTTCTTTTGTTGAATTTGAGTCAGGTTACATGTTTCCTTATGCCCAAGGTATAGATGAACTTACCTATTTTTTCTCTTAATGCCTATAAATACATTTTTCCTTTAGACCTCTGATCTGTTTGGCATTTAGTCTTATGGAGGGTATGATATATTTTATCTTTTTCTAAATAGCTACCCATTTATCCTACTACTGTGTATTAAAAAGTCTGTCTTGGCCGGGCGCGGTGGCTCAAGCCTGTAATCCCAGCACTTTGGGAGGCCGAGACGGGCGGATCACGAGGTCAGGAGATCGAGACCATCCTGGCTAACACGGTGAAACCCTGTCTCTACTAAAAAATACAAAAAAACTAGCCGGGTGAGGTGGCGGGCGCCTGTAGTCCCAGCTACTCAGGAGGCTGAGGCAGGAGAATGGCGTGAACCCGGGAGGCGGAGCTTGCAGTGAGCTGAGATCCGGCCACAGCACTCCAGCCTGGGTGACAGAGCGAGACTCCGTCTCAAAAAAAAAAAAAAAAAAAAAAAAGGTCTGTCTTTGTCACAGTGATTTGTAGTGCCACCTTTATCGTACACTAAAATTTTGTGTGTCCTTGGGCCTATTTCTAGTCTGTTTCGCCGTCTGTCTGTCTACTCATGAGTCAGTGCTACACTGGTGTAATTACGGAGGATTTAGAGCAGGCTTTAGTGCCTGGTAGCTTCTCTAGTAGCTTTTCTGTATCAGGGTTTTTCATAGCCATTCTTGCATTTTATACTTTTAGATTTTAAAACAATTGTTTTTATTTTTAAATAACAAAAAGTTTTTTTTATTTTTTATTATATTTAAATAATAAAATTATTTTATGTTTTAAAATTAATAGATTTATTTAATTTGTTTATTAGTTTTGAGATGGAGTCTCACCCTGTCGCCCAGGCTGCAGTGCAGTGGCGCAGTCTTGGCTCACTACAGCCTCTGCCTCCCAGGTTCAAGCCATTGCCTCCACCTCCCAAGTAGCTGGGATTACAGGCGCCTACCACCATGCCCGGCTAATTTTTGTATTTTTGGTAGAGACGGGGTTTCACCGTGTTGGCCATGCTGGTCTTGAACTCCTGATCTCAGGTGATCCACCCACTTTGGCCCCGCAAGGTGCTGGGATTACAGGCGTGAGCCATTGCGCCTGACCAATAGATTTATTTTTTTAGAGCAGTTTTAGGTTTACAGAAAAATTGAGTGGGAACTACAGAGTTCCCATTATACCTCCTCTGCCCCAACCCTTCCCACATACATTCTCCCCTATTATTAACATTTCGTGTTAGTGTACAAGAGGTACATTTGTTATAGTTGATAAGCCAATATCGATAATATTTTTTTTTTTTTTTTTTTTTTTTTTTTTTTTTTTTTTTGAGACAGAGTCTCGCTGTGTCTCCCAGGCTGGAGTGCAGTGGCGTGATCTCGGCTCACTGCAAGCTCCGCCTCCCGGGTTCACGCCATTCTCCCGCCTCAGCCTCCCAAGTCGCTGAGACTACAGGCGCCCGCCACCACGCCCGGCTAGTTTTTTGTATTTTTAGTAGAGACGGGGTTTCACCATGTTAGCCAGGATAGTCTCGATCTCCTGACCTCGTGATCCACCCGCCTCGGCCTCCCAAAGTGCTGGGATTACAGGCTTGAGCCACCGCGCCCGGCCTTCAATATCGATAATATTTTTATTAGTCCATACTTTATGTAAGAGTTCACAGTTCCGTGGATTTTGATTGATACATAGTGTCATGTATTAAACAGTATAGTGTCATACAGAAGAGTGTCACCCCTCTAAAAATCATCTGTGCTCTTCTTCTCATCCTTCCCTCAGCCTCAGGCAACCACTAATCTTTACAGTGTCTCTATCAGTTTGCCTGTTTCAGAATATCACATAGTTGGAACCATGCAGTGTGTAGCTTTTTCAGACTGGCTTCCTCCTCTTAGCAGTATGCATCGAAGGCTCTTCCCTGTGCAATTTTATTTTTCCCCATGAATTTTTACTGACTTTTCTAACAAAAGCTCGTTGATGTTTTTGTTGGGATAATGTTAAGTACGTAAGTGAGCTGAGAGAGAGCCAATGTCTGGATAATGCCGAACCCTTTCCAAGAAAAGGGGATATTTTATTTGTTGAGTCATTTAGAGTGTTTTAGGAGTGTGTGAAGTTTTCTTCATATAGGTGTTGTACATTTCTTGTTAAGTTTATTCCTTGGTAGTTTTTTCTCTTCTGTTGCTACTATAAATGAGGTTTCCCCTTCCTTCCATCCTATCTTCCAACTGGTCACTGTTTGTGTCTGTGAAGGCTGTGGACCTGAGCTTAAGAACTTGATTCTTGCAGGTCTGCAGAGCAGCTTGAAGCAGGTGGTAGACTGGGTTCTGGGCCAGCTTTGCCCCAGCTGCCCAGGGAGCCTTGGACCTGTGACACCCCTCCTCTACCTCTCACCCTAATTTTCTTTCTTCCAGAATGAGGGGCTGGATTAAATGTACACCATTTCCCAGAGTGTGATTCCAGCAAAAACAAAACCGATTTGTGTTTTTACTTCTCTGTCTTCCCTTTGATCGTAAAAATCAAATGCTCCTTCCCTGCTGCAGCCTATAGAGCTGGACTGCATGTACCCAGCCTCCCTACATGCCCTGGCCTTGTCAAATGCAACCTTTACATAAATGGAAAATGTCTCTGGCCTGTCTGCAGGAACCAGAATGGGGAGGGGACTAGCTGGTTTGTACGCCTGCTCATCCATTGATTTAATTGTTTATTCATTCATTCATGGATTCCGTCAAGTATTTGTCAGGTGCTTCCCATGTGCCATTCAAGAGGGGTGCAGCACACTGACTTTGAACTCTCTGCCTGTAGTCTAGCACGATCTCAAACTGTGGGGAGTGCTGCAGGGTGCTCTGGGCGAGGGGGATTAGTGATACCTGCCTTGGAGTTGGAGAAGGCTTCTTGGAGGAGGTGTCATTTGAGCCAAGACCTGAACGTTCAGTAGGCGTTATCCAGGTGAGGAATGAAGGGAAATATGTTTTGGGCAGAGGAACAGCGTGTGCCGAGGTCTGGAGTGGGGAAAGGGCTCCATCTGTTGAGTGAACTGAGAGATGGCAAGCATGGATGGATTGGAAAAAAAGCAGTGGGGGAGGGAGGTGTGAGATGGGTTGGGAAGCTAAGGCCCCTTTCAGGCTAGGTAGAGGAGCTTGGAAGCTACTGGGGAATTTTAAAGGAGGGTGTGACAAGATCAGATTTGCAGTTTAAATGAATCTGTCTTCTGCATAAGGAAAGTATTGGGCAGGGTGGTGAGAGTGGAAGCAGGGAGGCCACTTAGGAGGCTGCGGTAATGATCCAGGTGAGAGACGAGGATGGCTGGGATCCGAGTGGAGTTAGTGAAGGTGGAGGGTTCTTTTGGAAGGGAAGGTAAAATCCATTGGGCTGATGATGGATCCAGTGGGTTTGGAATTTTAGGATTGAGCAATGAGATGAGGAGCCCTGGAGAAGGACCAGGCTTGGAGGAAAGAATTGGAGAAGGTCAGGGGTTTGATCTGGGGCTGTGTTTAGGCTTGTTCAGGATGGTCGCCATTAGACACATGTGGCTAGTGAAATGGAACTTGTGTGACTGGGGGAGTGAATTTTTAATTTTATTATAAATTTAAATAGTAGTTGCTAATCTCTTGGACAACCTAGTTATAGAACATTTCCATTACTGCAGGTCTGGGTCTCAGAATAGCAATTGGTTTGGCTTCAAATCCTGCTCTGCTACTTCCTTGCTGGGTGTCCTTGGGCTAGTAACTTCACCTCTCTGAGCCTCACTGCTGTCATCTATGAAACACGGACCCTTCCATGTCTCAGGTGGTGCCTATTAAGTTCAGAGCTAAACTGTACAAGATAGCTGGCCTAAGTGAGGCACTTGGAGGTTGGTAGTTGTTATTCTTTCTGTGTTTCACCTCTGTAGTTCCTCTAAGTTTACTTTGGAAGCCAGATTTTCCTGTGGGAAGAACTCGGGTTTGACCTTGGGCAAGTTCTTTTCCCTTTCTGGCCTCAGTTTTGATTGATGGCTGGGCTAGAGCAGGCCTTCATTGAAGCTGCCTGTGTGGTGAATACAGTAAGCAGGTACTGACAACGGATCTGCCAGTGTCAGAAGAGGGAACTAGAAGGAAGCATGGACCATATTGGGAGTCAGTGTGCCTTAGCCTTGCCGGGTCCATCCACAGGGTTTCTGGTTAGGTTCTGCCTTGTGAGAGCTCTAAACCAGAGAGGGTTGGGTGCAGAGCTCACCCAGACCCAGCCCATACCGAGCTTGCTCCAGGAACCTTCTTCGTGATTACCTGCATCTTTTTATTTTCTTTTTCAAAATATGGACAAGGTTTACTGACTTCTGAACTGTTGGGAAAAACTAATGTCTCATTAAAACTGCATTGCTCACTTGTAATGAAAGAAAAAAAAACAGCCCATTAAAGTTTTATACCTGACATGGAAAACTATTAAAGATTCATAATTGCAATAAAACTCTTTAATAGAATTTGAATTTTCCTTGTGATAATGCTGCAGTCAACAGGGTCCTCCCTCGAAGCCACAAGATCCGTTTTAACACAGGCTTGGGAGGGTGCTGAAGGCAATCTGAAATCGGCTTCTTTCAGGCCTTCCCAGCGTGGCTGGTGCAGGTGCACGCGGCCTGGGAGGATGGATTCCCGTCTCCCAGCTCAGCCTGGGGATCAGGTTGTTGGCAGGCTTCTCTCCTAACAACTTCTGGCGAGGGAGCTTGAAGCTATTGCCATTCCGCCACAGGTTCTTCCTGCCAGTTCCCTTCATCGGGCATGAATACAGCACCTACTGAGTGCATGGCTTAAAGCCCAGGCTGGGAGGGGTAAGAAGTACAAGAAGGGCAGGTTAACTTTTCTTAAAGGAGAGGGTGGTATTGGTTTGTGCAGGGGCCTTGCTGGCTGGTAGAATGAAGGCCAGATCCCAGCTCTTGTTACTCTACTTCCTGTCCTCAGCTTCCTCATCTGTAAAATGGGGTTAACGATATGAGCTTCATGGGTGTGGTCAACGTGTGTGGGTCAGTGGAAGCCAAAGGCAGGGCCCTGGGGAAGGTAGGTGGAAAGGTAGGGGGTGGCACTGAGAGACACTCTAGAGGTAGAATTGCTTGATTTGGTTGGTGAGTGATCAATTGGTGAATTCAGAGATAAGCATGACTTTCAAAAATGCATTTATTGCATTGTGACCCCGTGGAGACCCATGCAGTTGCTGTATGTTAGCTACTTGTTTATGTGCTTCATACTTGTTCATTCGGTAAATATTTATTGAGCACCTATTATGTGCCAGACCGTGTTTTAAGTGTTGGCAATACACTGGGGAATGTATTAACTCATTTATCAACCAGGTACTGATGTTATCTCCATTTTCCAGAGGAGGTAACTGAGGCACAGAGAAGTGAAGTCAATTACCCAAGGTCACACAGTGAGTAAGTGGCAGAGTGTAGAATTAGTCAGAGACTCCTGGGTCTGTGCTCAGAAACACACACCAGATGGCCGCTGGCGTACTTTGCGCAACACACTAGCTGTTAGTGGTCTTGTTCCCATTTTGGGAAGGAAGGCTTAGAACAATGAAATTATTTTCCTCAGGTCTCTTAGAGACTAAGAGGGGACTGTTAACTCAGCGAGGTCTACTGAGTGTTTCTGCTGTTCCAAGGGCCTCCTCTCCTCCTGGGGGCTCCTGCGCCTGCCCCAGACCTAAGGGAAGTGAATTCTCTGCTTCCTGGTGGTTGGCCAATTTCAGGGAAATCAGTATCCTGTCCTTATCGAAGCCCCACCGTGCTCTTCTCAGAGCGTCTGAACATGAGCCAGTCGCTCAGTGGGCTGTGGATGATGGAGGAGTCTTTCCTCTGCCTTAAAATGAAGGGCATTCCGTGGTCCACCCTTCACTCCTCCATCAGTGGTGACAAATAGGATGCCCATGGTGACAAATAAAATAAAGCTGCCTTTATTCATTTATCCTTCCGTGTCCTCCTCATCAGTGCCCTGCAAGCAAGCTGAGCAATATTAGACACTCGATCACACTTGGCACCTGTCTCTCCTATTTCCAGCACGTCCTGTCCCAGTGAGCTCTGGTGGAGGGATGTGAGTGTTTCCACGGTTTGTCCCAGGGTCTGGGCTTTGCCGTTGCCTCGTTTTGTGGCCCTAGACATGTCCCTGTGCTTTCTGGGCCTTGGTCTCTGCATCTATAAGAGACGCCTTGGAAGGCCCCGATGGATACAGCATCTTTGCCTGTATTTTCTGTTTTATTTTCCTGTGCCGTCTAACTCTGAGTTGGCTTCGGTGGGTAGGAAAAAGCCACATTGCAATGAACAAACAAACAGAGCTCTTAGTTTTCTTTGGGAAAGAGTGAGAGTAAGATCTTTAAACATGCTGCCTCCAAATTCACATCACACCAACCAAAGGGAAAGGGGAAGCAAACAGAAGTGAGACCAAGAGAGGAGGAAGGCCAGGTTCCCCCATCTGTTCACCGTTTCCTAAGTATCTCCCACACGCCAGTGCTGTGCTGGGATGAAGGTGGCATAGGGTGGTAGGAAGAAGATGAGAAGATTGGGCTCAAAGGCTGGTTCATTTGTTTACTTCCAGTACGACCAGTGACCTTGAGCAAGTCGCTCAACATTTCTGAACCTGTCTCCTCCATTTGGAAGAGAAGCGCATGAGAAGCCATGGAGAGCCTCACGTGTCTCAGGCTCTGTGCAGGGTGGTCCCATTTGATTCTCACAGCTACCTGGGAACTGGTGGTAGTATCATGCCCATCTTACAGATGACAAAACTGAGACTCAGGTTGTACTTGAGAGCTGTGTGGGACCACTCAGCTGCTATGTCATGGTTGCCTGGCTTTAAAACTAGAGGCTGCAGTGTAGGGATGGGACTCCACACTCCACTGGCCACATGGGGTGACACTAGGACACTAGCAGCAGGGAAGACACCAGACTTGGTTGAAAATGGTTTGTGGACTCTACATCACAGTGAGCATGTAGACTGCTCTTCTGATAGGGCTCCTAGACCTGGGGAAGCTTTCCAACAAGTAGAGGAAAAGGGAGAGAGCTGGACACACAGAAATGGGAGCCACTCAAAACCAACTCAGATGCTGTGGAGGGCCCCATGGAGACCCTGAAGCCGGTCCCACCTAGCATTTTGGTTTGAACACAGGCTCTGGAGGAAGAAGAGACAGGAGACGATTGAAAAGAGATTGGGAAGATGGGCTTACATGCCCCAGTACATCAGGGTTTCCCAAGTGTGACTCCCATTTAACAGCCGTTCCCTAGCCGGATTGCACAGGAATCCGTGCTGCCTCTTCAAATCTGGTAGGGAGGTATTTACTTAACGGGCATGAGGACAATATGACTAGCACAGCCAACCTGGGATTTCACGCTTATTAACGCCTAGGATGAGGCTGAAGTAAGTGGGATGCTGTAATTCCCGGGACTCAGGTTGCATAAGTGCCAGGTGCCAGGCTCAGGGTGAGGGAAGTGACCTAAGTTTGGAAGCCACAACACTAAATCAGCCCCCTTAAGAGCCACAGGCCCCAGAGGTGACTGATAACTCCACCGCAGGGTGGCTAGATTTTCAGTAATAAAAATACAGGATGCTCATTTAAATTCGAGTGCAGATAAACAATGAATAAAATGTTTTTAGTATATATAGGCCCTATGCAATATTTGGGACATACATATATTTTTAAAGCATTTGTTTATCTGAAATTCAAGTTTAACTGGGCATGCTATATTTTATCCGGCGATCTTCCCCCAGCCTCATAGAAGGCCAGGTCGATGCTCATGGAATTGAGTTGTCACCTCCCCTCACTGCCCTCCTGGCCTGGACCCATAGGAAGAGGCTTACATACAGAAGGATGCCCTTACATAGCTGGTCTCTTGGATGCCAGTTCCTTTAATTAAACTGCAGGGATGAAATAAAGTATGTTAAAGGAAAGATTAAAATTGATTCCCTTAGCGCAATGAAAGCGAAAGCTATTGAGCGGGATACTTAAGGAAACAAAGCACTTCCGCGATGAAGAGTGCAGCCAGCTCCAGCTCAGAGCAGCAGGTGGAAGTGGAGAAGATTCCTGCCTGGCAGATATGAGAGGTGGAGCTGCCACATGGGGAGGTGGTTTAGCAAGTTGGGTGCCAGCGAGCCCAGCAGGAACGAGTTTCTCACTCTCAGTGAGGCCTGAGTACCTAGGAGAGCTGCACAGCTCTGCCTCTTAGCATCAGAGAAAGCCAGCTGGGAGAGAGAGGGGAGGAGGGAGCTGCAGAGGTGAGATAGGGATGGGGAGTATCCACACCTGCATGCATAAGCACTGACTGAGTGCCTGCTGGGTACCAAGCCCTGAGCCAGGTGTTGGGTCTTGTCTCAAGCTCTTTACGGGGAGACCAACCGGGGTTGCCTAAGTTCTCAAGGGCCCTGGCTTCTCAACCAGGGAGCTCAGAGACATAGAAAGGGAGAAAGAGAATTGCAGATATTGCTGGGGACATTGTGAAAGCTTGTGGCATTGAGATGCTGCTGACTATAGATATTTGGAGAAGGACAATCCTGGGCTAGGACTCCCTTTTTACTCCCAACAAAAGTGAGGCACAAAAGCTATTGTGAGTTTTGTGGGGCCTTATGGTAGAGTTAGGATTTGAACCCAGGTCTGATTGTCTTTGAAACCCTTAATCATAGTGCTTTGCTTTGCTTCCTCCTAGATTGTGAGGGGTCATGGGAGGTATTTAAGCAGGGAGAGATGTCATTAAAACAAAAAGTTGATGAAATTAATCTGACACTGGTGGGGCGCAGTGGTTCACGCCTGTAATCCCAGCACTTTGGGAGGCCAAACCAGGTGGATCGCCTGAGCTCAGGAGTTTGAGACCAGTCTGGGCAACATGGCAAACCCCCGTCTCTGCTAAAATACAAAAAGTTAGCTGGGCGTGGTGTGCGCCTGTAGTCCCAGCTACTCAGGAAGCTGAGGCAGGAGAATTGCTTGAACCCAGGAGGTGGAGGTTGCAGTGAGCCGAGATTACGCCACTGCACTCCAGCCTGGCAACAGAGGGAGACTGAGTCTCCAAGAAAAAAAAAAAAAGGAAATTAATCTGGTACTATGTCTGTGGCCAGTTTAGATGTAAATGCACAGTGAGGAGGATGCCAGCTCGGGAACGTGGGAGGGAGCAGGTAGGAACCCAGGTCAGGGGGCTGATGGGGGTGGAGGACAGGGTTTGCTGAAGGATCTGCTCAGGGGAGTAAAGGCAGAGTTGATGATGGGATGAAGTTTTCAGATCTGGCTGCTACAGGCAGGGAAAGGATGACAGCGCAGTAGCTTTGGACATGCTGGATTTGAAGCGATATCACATGGTCCCCAAACAGCGCTCCGGGCAGCAGCCCCGTAGTAGAAAGCAGAGGGGCCTTGGGGCTGGCCTGACCTGGGTGTGCAAATCCGCACTCCTTTTCAGTAGCACTGTGACCACAAACTATGTGCTTAACCTTTCTGAGCCTCAGTTTCCTCTCTAGTGAAATGGAGAGCCATGATACCTACTGTATAGGATGTTGGTGATAAGGAGAAAACACATAAAGAGACAAAGAAGGCTGGTGTAATGTACATCTCTGAGCTGGAGCAGAGATGGTCCTAGAGTTGGAATGGACGGAAATGTGTGTCTTTTTATTAATCTGATTTTTTTTTTTTTTAAGACAGAGTCTTGCTCTGTCACCCAGCCAGGCTGGAGTGCAGTGGCACAATGTCGGCTCACTGCGGTCTCTGCCTCCGAGGTTCAAGCGATCCTCCTGCCTCAGCCTCCCGAGCAGCTGGGACTACAGGCGCACCACCTCGCTGGGCTAATTTTTGTACTTTTAGTAGAGACGGCATTTTGCCATGTTGGCCAGGCTGGTCTCGAACTCCTGACCTCAAGTGATCTGCCCACCTCAGCCTCCCAAAGTGCTGGAATTACAGGCATGAGCCGCAATGCCCGGCCTCATCTGATGATCTTTTTAATTGAATTCCTACTGTGTGCTGGGCCCTGGGGAGACAGTGTGGAGAGGCTGAGGGGAAACTCAGTCATCACACAAAGCTGAGCTCACCCTTGATCGTGAGCTAAATGGAACAGGAACAGGTTATCCTGCTCAGTGCAAGCATCCCAGCGCACAGTAGGCATGCAGTAAATGGTAGTGAATGCTTGAAATGCAGCACAGACCCCACTCTGTTAGGGTCACGGAGGCAGAGGCAGCAAGCCTCCCCTGAGCATGTCAAAGCCGGTGCAGAGGGGAGAGGTCAAGTCTGTCTTTGTAACCACTTTCTATACTGGAAACTCCCAACTGGGGTGAGGCATTCAAGAAAAGGCAGGGAACTGAGGAGCAGGGTTTTGATACTCAGTTTTGTCATCCCATCTTTTCTCCCAAGCTCGCATTTGTCTTACCTTTTCCAAATCTTTGAAAAATGCTGGCTAAACCTAGGGGAGTTGATTATGTGCTCTCAGCAGGCCGGGAAACTGGGGAGAAGGAAAAACAGCCAAAAATAACCAGCATTACGAGGCTGCCCTTCAAGGCCTCAGTAGCACGTGACCCTGGGCAGCCCTTTCCCATCCTTGGACATCAGTTGACCCATTTCTGAAAGGAACCCCGAGTTTAAAGGTGCGGTCCCATCATACCCTGCAGCATCTTCCCTTTCAGCCCCTTCTATTTTTGTCACATATTTGTTTTTATTGGAAGGTTAGTTTTATTTTTGCCTCTATTTTTAAATTCCTTCATTAAAAGTAATTTTTTTAAGAGAGAGGATCTTGCTCAGTTGTCCAGGCTGGAGTATGGTGGTGCAATCAAAGTTCACAGCAGCCTCGAACTCCTGGACTCAAGCGATCCTCCTGCCTCAGACTCCCGAGTAGCTAAGGACTACAGGCACACACCACTGTGCCTCGCTATTATTATTATTTTTAATAATAAAAATAGTCTCACTATTGCCCAGGCTGGTCTGCAACTACTGGGCTTAAGCAGTCCTCCCACCTCATTCTTCTAAAGCTCTGGGATTACAGGCATGAGCCACTGTACCTGCCAGAAATATTTTTTTTAATTACAAAATAAAGCTGCTTCTTGTAAGAATCTAAGCCATATGTACTGCTTTAACAGAAAGCTAGTTTTCTCATTTATTGCTCTTTCTTTTAGTAGATTAAAGTGTTGTTTACATTTTAAGGTAATATAAGAATGCGTGGTTGAGGTAAAAACCTCAACAATGTAAAAATGTAGGAGGGAAATTACGGATGTCCGCCTTCATGGCTTGCCTCATCCTACCCCAGCTTCACCCCCACCTTGGCCCTGAGATGACTGTTGTTTCTAGTAAGGGGACCCTTGGGAATGTCATCGTAGACCCACCCACCCCTCAAAGCCATTGCTGAGTCATGGGGATGTGCCCCCTTTTAATGACAAGAGCATGGACTCTGGGTCAGGATCAGAAGGCCAGCACTGCTGTTGACTTGCTGTGTGACCCTCAGGCATCCGCATATCCTCTCTGATCCTGGATGACCTCCTTGGCAGGCTGGCCCAGAGGAGAACTGGGATCTGGGCTGTGAAGTCCCTAGCGTGAATCCTGCAAACAGCCCAGGTGACTGTGTTGTGTGGTGGTCTTGGCAGGTTGGGGACCAGATTCTGGAAGTGAATGGGTGGAGCTTTCTCAACATCCTACACGACGAGGCGGTCAGGCTGCTTAAGTCATCTCGGCACCTCATCCTGACAGTGAAGGACGTCGGGAGGCTGCCCCACGCCCGCACCACTGTGGACGAGACCAAGTGGATCGCCAGTTCCCGGATCGGGGAGACCATGGCAAACTCGGCAGGGTCTGGCCACTCTGCTCGCTCCGATCTCCAGACCCCAGGCCATTTCTGAAAGCCAGTGATAGCCACTTCCCATCCCTCCACCACCCTGGCTCTCCTCTCAGCCTGCAGTCCCCACACCAGGGCCCTCCACTGTCAGGGCATGACCTGGGCACATCCCTCTCCTCTCTTGGCCTCAGTTTCCCCACAGAAAGCTGAAATACACATCCAATTGTCTCATTCTTTATTTGTCCCCAGGCAAATTACTTAACTCATTCTTCAGACCTTAACTGCTTCATCTAAAAAGTGGGGACCATAACCCTGCCCTCATCCCATATCTATCTGTGCAGGTGAAAGGGAGGGAGAGGGAAAGAGAGAGATGCTTTGGGGTGTATTTGGCCAGAGGCCACCAGGCTGGATCCCATGAAGAAATCTGGGTGAGAGGGTCTTAAAGTCATAAACTAAGATCCAGTTGCCAGGTGTCTGCATAGTTGCCAACAGTGTAATGTGCCACCTTTTGATCTTCATCAGAAATCTTAGCCCGGTGGCCCCCTGGCCAAATACACCACAGATCATCTCTCTCTCTCTCTCTCTGTCTCTCTGTGTGTGTGTGTGTGTGTCTCCCCCTTCCCTTCCTTTCACCTGATTAGTATTAAACATTTTTAAAGTTACCTGCCAACATCTATAAAGACACCAGGTTTTCTATAAAAAAAACTGGATTTCTGGATGCTTCTTAAAATCAGGAAGTCTGGCAGCCTGAGCCCACATGGGCTGGAGCTGAGCCGCACCTGCGAGTTGCATCTGGGATCTCCAGTTCACTGGCCCCTAAGCTCCTGAGGGTTGGCCTGACCCTGAGGTTGCCAGTCAATCACTATTTCTTCCCTCCACTCCTTGTGTTACCTGCCTGGTCCTGCGGGGTTGGCAACGACTCAAGAGCCCACCCTGGGTGGTTTTGGAGGTGCCGTCCACACTGCTGATTGGGAGACTGGAAGCTGCCAGTCTGTCCAGAGTTTCATTTACCCCTGAATAGCCCCTAGACTGAACTGGCAGCGAGTGGCGGCCATGATGTATGGTTCTCTCGAAGCTTTGCTCTTCCTGCCCCGAGTCACCCTGTCCCTTGCCCATGCCCATTTGATCTGCTCAGATGCACAACTGGAGACGTGTGTCTTTCCCCACAGGTTTCTTGGCGATCTCACAACAGAAGGAATAAACAAGGTAGGGCATCCTCTAAGGGGTATCCTCTGCTTCCTCACAGCTCCCTGAGTGAGGAGGTCTGGCCAGCCAGAGGGTGCCGAGTGGCTTACACTTCCTCATTCTGATTGGGCAGCCCCTTATCTGCCCACCCCCCATCCCACTTATCTATGACTGTCTGCTAGGTTCTGGGCACCACCCCGGCACCAGGGTTGATGGCAGTGAACAGAGCAGACCAGGTCCCTGCCCTCATGCAGGTTATACTCAGCGAAGGAGGTGTAAAGACAAAACAAATTCTAATTAAGAAAGATAGTACTATCAAGGCAAGGTACTGGGGGTTATGAGTGAGAGTAACAAATGAGACACCACACTTAGACGGGATGGAAGGGCAGAGGGGGAGTGGCATGGCCACTCGGCTCTACAACAGCTCAGAATTCCTGGGCTTCTGTCTTTCTGTCTTGCAGCCAGGATTTTACAAGGGCCCAGCCGGCTCCCAGGTGACCCTGAGCAGCCTGGGGAACCAGACACGCGTGCTGCTGGAGGAGCAGGCTCGGCACCTGCTGAACGAGCAGGAGCGCGCCACCATGGCCTACTACCTGGATGAGTACCGTGGCGGCAGCGTCTCCGTGGAGGCCCTTGTCATGGCCCTGTTCGAGCTGCTCAACACCCATGCCAAGGTGACCTGCACCGTGCCTCCCAACTGGCTTCAGCATTTCCAGGGCTCTGCATCCTGCCCTGCCCCCTCTCCTTTGCTGAGAACCTACAAGGGGTCAGGCCTGAACTGAACCCTGGGCAGAGACCTGGGACTGAGGCAGCCTCCCACCCCTGGGAAGCTCACAGACTCCTGGGGGAAACAGACATTTAAAGCGCCCTGTGATTGGGGCCCTGTCGCAGTGGCTTCCAACGCTGAGTGCATAGAATCACCTGGATTGCTCTTAAAAGGGACACTCGGGCCCCATCCTAGGCTGGTTAACACCTCATATCTGGGGATGGGAGCCAGCCGTCAGTCATCTTCACAAGCCCTCCAGGTGACTGTGCTGTGCCACCAGCTTTGAGAACGCTGCTCCAAGCTGTTTGAGGTCCAGAAACTGTAGAAAGGAAGAGGTGGTGAAATCCACTGGGAAGGGTTATGTTTCGGAAGACTTAACAGAGGAAATAGGATTTGGAGACGAGTATTGGAAAGGGTATTCTGGGTGGAAGGGACGGACAGTCAGAGGCTTCGTGGCTTGAAATGTTATAGTGTGTCCAGGGAGTCACAGCCACGTGTGCTTGCCGAGAAGGTGACAGGGAAGCAGGCGTCAGATGATGTTAGGCCCGGTGTCCAGGTGACAGTGTTTGGCCTTTCTCTTGAGAGCACTGGGGAGCCAGACAGTTAAGGAGGGGAGGCAGGGTCAAGTTTGCATGCCAGTCCTTTGGGGGTAGCAGGTCCCCTGTTCCACCTTCTGGTAGCGCTCCCTGCTGAGTGCCCCTTTTGTCCCTGCCTCCAGTTCTCACTCCTCTCTGAGGTGAGAGGCACCATTTCCCCGCAAGACCTAGAACGCTTCGACCACCTGGTGCTGAGGCGTGAGATTGAGTCCATGAAGGCGCGGCAGCCCCCAGGCCCCGGGGCTGGGGACACCTACTCCATGGTCTCCTACAGTGACACGGGTTCATCCACAGGCAGCCACGGCACCTCCACCACCGTCAGCTCGGCCAGGGTGAGCTTCCCTTGCCTTGATCCTGGCTTAGTAGCCAGGGCAGAGTTAAGATGCTGGCTTTGGAGTGAGACCAGCTTGAGTTCGAATCCCAGCACCACCACTTACCAGCTGTGTGCCTTGCCTCTCTGAGCCTCAGTTTCTTCATCTGTAAAAACCTAATAGTTGTTGAATGTCTACTGCATGCCAGGCATGGGCTCTGGGGGACAACAGGTGAACAGGAGAGATGTGGCCCTGCCTCCTGGGGCTTGCAGTGTGGGAAGCTGGGGAAGAAAGGTGAAAAAAAAAGTAGGTAATTAGGCAAATAGAAAAAGATCATTAGAATCCTTGGGAATGCCTCTGGCATGGTGCCCACTCCCGCTGGGCACTCAGTAGATGGTAGTGGACATGGTAACTTGGACTGTGATTTTTATTCTCCTCAAGAGGCCACCCTTTTGTCTCTGGAGCCCAAGCCCAGCTTTACTTTTTTTTTTTTTTTTTTTCCTGAGATGGCGTCTTGCTCTGTCACATAGGCTGGAGTGCAGGGGCCCAATCTTGGCTCACTGCAACCTCCACCTCCCCAGGTCAAGCAATTCTTCTGCTTCAGCCTCTTGAGCAGCTGAGATTACAGGTGCCTACCACTACGACCAGCTAATTTTTGTATTTTTTGGTAGAGACAGGGTTTTGCCATGTTGGCCAGGCTGGTCTTGAACTGCTGACAACAGGAGATCCGCCCACCTCAGCCTCCGAAAGTGCTGGGATTACAGGTGTGAGCCACTGTGCCTGGCCCCAGTGTGACTTTCTTGTAGACTCACCAGCCCCCTAGCAAAGCATCTGGCCATCTCAGGGTATGGTTCTGCCCCCCTGGATGCCTGGAGGCAAATGAATCCCAGGAGGCCTTTGCAAGGAAGGGGCAGGAGGATATGCCTTGTTACCTGTCTTGGGAAACAACTGGTTACTAGGTCCATGCAGTGGAAGAGTCGGGGCTGGAGGTCAGGACTTGACCCCATACTCTCCTCTGTGCCCTTGTTTCTCACCTTGAGGTCATTCATCACCACTCTTCTATGGAAAGGGAGTGGGGAGAGTAATGTTTCTTAAGCAGGCAGTTGCTCCCAGATGCTGAACTGAGAGCTCTTTCTGGAGGAATCTCAGACTGGAGGCAGATACAGTGTTAGCTGTCTTGTTAAAGGGGAGAGTAGAAGCTCAGAAGTGTGCAGTGGTGGCCATGGTTGCAGACACAGGTGGTTAATGAGCGAGGATGAGCTTGCAGCCACCAGGAAATGGCCTGGGAGCATGCACCCCTCTCTTTTGCAAACTCGAACTCCTAGTGTGACTTTTCTTTAGCCCTGGGGTTCTAGGTTTCTGAAGGTGATTCTTTTATACTCTTTTACCTCTATCCTTCCCATCCTGAGTTGCCATCATTTCCAAGGGTGCTCATTTCCTTCCTGGGATATCCCCACAAGTTGCCCTGCATTCCTCTAGGGCTGGACATGGCTGCAGCAGAGGCAGTTTCATGTTCTGGGACAAGCAGATCACTTCTGGGGCAGGGAAGAGGCTGTCCTTCACCCCAGGCTCTGAGCACATACTTTGATATGGCATTTGGGTGAGGATCTGGTTTAAGGGTGCAGGTCCTTGGCCTGATGACTGTTTCTGTCTAAGATGGGCTTCACTGAGATTGGCCTTGATAATGTTCAGGCCTCAGCAGCCATGAGCCACTGCTCTGAAACCTGGGAAACTGCAGACTGTGCTTCTGCAATGGTCCGTTTAGAATCAGAGATGAAATATCCAGTGAGTGGGGTGGGATGTGTTTCGGTCTGGGAGGCAAGAGGTCTAGGTTTGAGCCCCAGCCTCTCTGGTCTTCAGTGTCTGCATGGATAAAATGGCCTGGGGTCCTTGCTGGTTCTGTCTACAGCAGCCCGGAGCCCTGAGGGCAAATCTGGCTGGAGTGCCAGGAGTCGGGTGACTCTCTTGCCTGGCAAGGGCTCTAGGCAGGGGTCAGGAGCCCCCAGCTCGGCACTGGCCCACAGCGACCTTGTCCCAGCTCTGGGGGCTCTCCCCTACCTGAGAAGCACCATCTGGGGCCAGTCCAGATCCCAGCTGTGGAAGTTGGCCCTGCTCTGCCAGGGGGGCTCTCACTGCAAGTTGGGGCATCCTGGGGAAGGCAGACCTCAGAAAGGCCATAGGATGGTTTTATACAGAGAGTTTTTCGGGACAGATGAAAAGGGTGGTCCTGAAGGTTTTCCCCAAGTTTCTGAGGTGGGAGCGACTCAGAATTTGTGACTGTGAAAGTCCATGGCCCACCACGTGGCACATGCATGTCAGGATCAGGACTCACCTAGACCAGGATGAGCTCCTGGAGGTGATTCGAAGAGAAAACTGTGCAAGCAGGAAAGGCAGCGTGGAAAGGGCACTTGAGCTCGCGGTGCCTTGGTTTCCTCTTTTGCAGAGGGGCAGTGATACTACTTCCCCCAGCTTGTTGGGAGGATTAAATGAGAGGATGCCCATGGGTCCAGGGTGAGTAACCTGCTAGCACCAGCATCCCAGAAGTGCTGGCCACACCCCGAGGGCAGGTGCAGCCTCGGTTCTTTCCGACCCAGCCCCACCTGGCTGGGGAAAACTACCTGGAGATGGTACCCAGGGCCTTGGGGACCCGTTGGAGGCTCTGGAAGGTGCGAGCGAGGCTGAGGGACTGCCACTGCCCCTCTGACCTTCATCCCACCCAGGTGCCCTCCACATGCACAACCCAGAGCTACCTTCCACAGATTCAGCTTCTCTGATGTCACAGGGCTTGGGCCTCCCTGAAGTCCAGGCCTTCTCCAACAGAGGCTTCCAAACGGGGCCCTCCTTGAAGCTCCGCCTTTTGTTAGCAGGTGTGACCTCACACAATTCACTTCCCTTCTCTGAGCTTGTCTTTCTATCTGGGAATAGGGATCCCAGCCCCGCCCCAAAGTAAATGACTGTCTCCTGAAGGCCCTTCAGCAGGGACAAATGTCATTTCTTCAGAACAGTGGGGTCTCCCCTGTTTCCTTCAAGGAGGCAGGCAGAATGAAGGGGTGCTGGTCATGGCGGCAGGGTCTTTCCCTCCCCTCTCTCCTGTATTCCTCTCCAAAGCATTCAAGGTAAATAGAAAAGGGGTTTGGAGAATGTGTGGATTTTGCATGTGTGTGTGCACGTGTGTGTTTGGGGAAGGGGTTGTTGTTGTTGCTGCACCCACCCATTCCCTAATATTTATTTGATGTATCTTTTCTTTTTGCCTTTTGCTCATCCTTCCTCCCCAGGAGCGGCTGCTGTGGCTTATAGACCTGATGGAGGTACCGTCCTTCCTGCCAGTGGGGACTGTGGGAGTCCCTTAGCCAGGGGCCGGGGTAGGGGGCTGTGGCCTTTTCTGCCACCCCCGTATGTCTGCACCCAGTCCTGGTGGGGACCAGGGGTTCTTATTGGTGCTGACTGTATTTCCAGGTCACCAATTCATCAGGTTTCCTGGGCTCTGGAGTGAGAATCCCCTCCATTCAAATCCCAGCCCTGCCACTTTCTTGCTGTGAGACCTCAGGAAGTGGTTCCACCTCTCTGAGCTCAGTTTTAGGATCTGTAAAATGAGGATGGTAATTTCTGTGCCGTGATATTGAGAGACCCCTTGGCCTTTGCATATGCCACATTCTTTCTGTCTGGAATGTTCTTCTCCCCACTTCATATGACCTGACTGTCTCCTATGTGTGCTTCAGCCCTCAGCTCAGAAGCTACCTCTTCCAAGAAGACTTCCCTGATCCTCCCAAGGGGAGCGACTTTCAGGCCAAGACTCCTCTTGCCCCGGGGCTTCCTTTGGTCACAGCTCTTGCCTCATTATGTCCTATTATAAAAGCCTGTACAGGGCCGGGTACGGTGGCTCATGCCTGTAATACCAGCCCTTTGGGAGGCTGAGGTGGGCGGATCACGAGGTCAGGAGATCAAGACTATCCTGGCTAACATGGTGAAACCCCGTCTCTACTAAAAATACAAAAAAAAGTTAGCCGGGCGTGGTGGCGGGCGACTGTAGTCCCAGCTACTCGGGAGGCTGAGGCAGGAGAATGGCGTGAAGCTGGGAGGCGGAGCTTGCAGTGAGTGGAGATCGCGCCACTACACTCCAGCCTGGGCAACTGAGCAAGACTCCGTCTCAGAAAAACAAACAAACAAACAAATAAAAACCTGTACAGGTTTCCCAGTTACCCACTGTGACTGCTGACTCTTAAGGGCAGCAACCGCATGTGCGGTTACCATTGAGTCCCTATCCCTAGTACTCACACAGACCCGAGCCCATAGTTTGGGCCTTTATTAATAACAATAGTAGCTGAGATTTGTTGGGTGTTCTTTATGGTACTGTGGTAGTTCTTTCCATTCATATCTTCTTTGACTATCCCAGGAGCTAGGAGTTGTGAGTACTGCTGTGATCCCCATTTTACAAAGAAAACCAAAGCTCAGAGAGGAGAAGCAACTTGCCCAAGGTTGCACAGCTAGTGAGTGATGGAGCCTGAATTTGAACCCAGGCCTGCTCGACTCTGAGCTCTGTTGTTATCCCTGCCATCTGGCTCTGATTCTTCCCTGAAGGATCTCACCAGCTCCCTGTTAAGCATCATCTCGTCATCTGTCTGCCTCTCTCCTCCTTTCCTCCTCCTTGTCCTTCCTTTCTGTTAACAAATATTGAGCACTTGCTGTGTGCTATGTACAGTTTGAGGTGCTGGGGTTACAGTGGTGAACACCAAAGAAATCCTTTCCACGATGGAGTTTAGCAGAGAGCCGGAATGCCAGGCAATACAAAGGATATAGATAACTGAAATACACAGTAAGCTAAATGATGACAAGTGCTAGGGAGAAAAATAAAGCAGGTAAGGGGGACTGGAGAGGGGTGGGGTGGTTAAGGAGTGACCCTTGAGTCAAGACGTGGAGGTGGTGAGGGAGAGAGCCGTGCCCACATCTGGGAGAAGAGCATTTCCAACAGAAGCAGCTGCACGTGCAAAGGCCCTGAGGTAAGAGTATGCCTGGAGTGTCAGAGAATTCCAGGCGGCCAATAAGGCCAGAGCAGAGGGAGTACAGGGGCAGATGTGCTGAGGGCTTTGACTTTGACTCTGGGTGAGATGGGAGCCCTTGGCAGGTAAGAGCAGGAAACTGATGTGGTCTGACTTCGATTTAACAGGATCTCCCTGATTATTGAGAATAAGTAAGAGCGGGTTTTGTACCAAGGTGAACTGGTTCATTCCCAGGAACCAGCCACACCCAGAGGTCTGTGGGCCAAGAAGGGCCTGGGAAGGTCATGCAGCCTGAGTTGCTA
Source organism: Macaca mulatta (assembly GCF_049350105.2). NCBI lineage: Eukaryota > Metazoa > Chordata > Mammalia > Primates > Cercopithecidae > Macaca > Macaca mulatta. The sequence continues at coordinate 43,908,256 of NC_133420.1, forward strand.
AAGATGTGATGACGGGTTCTGGAGGCACCAACTCCTCCTGTGGCCGGGTCAGCCCCTGCCCTGTTGTCTCCTGGGAACCCCTCTTCTCCCCACTCCCACACACAGCAGGCCTCAGATTGGAGGCCCTGCCTTGTGTTCACCTTTCCTCCTCAGGAGTGGCTGCTGTGGTTTACAGACCCAATGGAGGTACCACCCTTCCTGCCTGTGGGGACTGTGGGAGTCCCTTAACCATGCACACCCATGTTGGCTACATATGTGGCCACAGGACAGAAACTTCCTCCACCTGGAAGCCCTCCTGCAGAGCGCACAGGGCACTGGAACCCATCCTAGGAGTCTGGACCCCCACACCTGTACTCCACTGTCTCTCTCCCAGGCAGTGTGCTCTCAAGAAAGGCCCTCACTCACTCGTGGCCTCAGTCTCCCCATCCGTACAACCACGGCAGACCCCCGTGGCTCCTCCAATTCTGAGAGTCTTCTCCGCATCAGGAGGTGCTGGAAAATATTTGGGGGAGGCACAGCAGGGAATGGCAGCTCTGTGTTCCCACGTCTTCTGTGTGTATTTGAACAAGGACTGCAGCATTCCTCAAGAGAGAGAAAGAGCTTGAAAGAATCATCTTTATTCACCCCTAAATGCCACTCTGTGGTCTGCAACACCACAAATGAGTAAGCTTTTGCTGCAGTAATGCTGAGTAATAACCCCCAAATGTGGACAACAATCCAAACATAACATGGCCAAAATCCCTTCCTGCATGGAGCTCACACACTTCTCATACCTCCGCTAAATCACTTGTCACATTGCTTTAACCTCTTCATGGGTTTCCCTTGCCCGGTAAACAGGGAGAGCTGGTGCAAAATGGAGGCCCAGTAAGTGTGGAGCAGAAATTGGAAGGAACCCAGACACTCCCCGGCCGCCTGCAGGATTATCTTCTACCATGCGGCCTTCTAAACATTCGCCTCCCACATTGTAGGAAAATGTTGTTTGTTCTAGTGTTCACATGGGCAAAGTGACATCAGCTGGCTGGCTATCGATGACCGATATGCCCCAGACACTGGCCCCAAATGGAGCCAGTTTCCATGTAGCCTGAATTCCTCGGATCATGCTGTGTGATTATTGAACCCAGGTTAAATGTGGCTCATTCTGCAGCCACTTCCCCTCAAAGCAGACACAGTCAATCAAAGGAAATCAGATCCAGCTTTCCCCCATTCACAAACTGTGTTGATTTTCCATTTGTCTAATAGAGAGCCAGCCCTGAGCATTTTTTGCTGCCTTCACACAATATCATTTCCCCCCATAAAGATGTTGGCCGGGAGAGCAGAGTGAAAGAAGAAAGGCCTGCCTGTTATTTCTTGAATTCTTCATCTAGTGCCAGCATGCCTGTGGCAGAGGGGCTTAATTGCACAGATTTTGGGATCCCACTAGTGGGTTCTGCTCTCCAGACTAGTAGCTTTGTCACCTTGGGCAGGTGACCTGTGTCTTCGGGGCCTCCGCTTCTGCATCTGTACAGTGGGCTGGTAAGACCAGCTGTCTGTGGGTTGTTGTGAAGATTCAGTGAGATCAGGAGTGGATATGCGGGTGTGGAGTGTGGACAGCCCATTCTATTTCTACTCCAAATGTTGGAAAGGGGCCCTGTATTAATCTGTTCTCACAGTGCTGTAAGAACTACCTGAGACTGGGAAATTCATGAAGAAAAGGGGTTTAATTGACTCACAGTTCTATAGGCTGTACAGGAAGCATGGCTGAGGAGGCCTTGGGAAACTTATAATCGTGGTGGAAAGTGAAGGGGAAGCAGGCACATCTAACGTGGCTGGAGGAGGAGGAAGAGAAGGGGGAAGTCCTACACACTTTTAAGCAACCAGATCACATGAGATCTCACTCGCTATCACGAGAACAGCAAAAGGGAAATCCGCCCCCATGATCCAATCACCTCCCACCAGGTTCCTCCCCCAACACTGGGGATTACAATTCAACATGAGATTTGGGTGAGGATATAGAGCCAAACCATTTCAGGCACTGCAGAGCATTATAGAGAAAGGGGGATTGGAGAAGTAAAGGCCAGCCTTGTACTCATGGAGCAAATGCCCTTGAGGTCAGGAGGCAGCAGCTGGGATTTGCCCCGGACTTGACCTCAGGCTTTTTCCACCTGGATTTGAGTTTTTGCTCCAGCCCTGTTATATGCCTGGAAGGAGGCTCCAAGCACCTGCCCAAGGATGCTGGGGACAGGATCCCTGCCCCTGAAGGCCTTACTGTCCTTCTTCCCTTCTCTTGTCCCCCCAAAAGAAGGCGAATGGGGGCAGTGGGTTTTGCTGTCAGCACTTCACTGCATTGGCCTCCTTCTGTGGCCTCTGTGCCTCCCTCCTTGTCTGCAGCACAGTGAGCTGGGAGAAGCTCAGGCCTGTCTCAGGCCCCTGCAGCTACAGGGACCCCCTCACTGTCAAGCCAGCTTGTTTTCAGAAACAAGTAGAAAATTGTCAAAGGGCCTTATTTCTCCTCGTGCATCCTGACCTTGGTACCAACCTGGATGGTTTAGAGAATCCTCCTCCATCCATGAGCGGAATGAGAGAGGAACTCCATTTATCCCTTCACTCATGCATTCAGCCACTCCTTCATCTATGCAGCAGCCTTTGTGGAGCATCTCCTGCCTGCCAGGTGCTGAGCCTGCCCTCTTGAAGCTGAGCAGGTCCAGTGGAGGAGGCCACCTCAACTCAAATCATCTCCATAACTCACGCTCTGATAAAGTGGGCTGAAGGGTGGTGTGAGAACATACATGGGCCCCAACCAGTCTGGGGTACTGGGGGAGAGAGGTTGAAGCTAAGATCTGAAGTTGCTGGCTACAGCCAGGCAATAGATGAGGTGAGACAGCTGAGGAGCTGGCCGGGCATGTCGGAGGGCCCTGAGCAGGTAGGCACGTGGCCACTCAGAAGAATGGTAGGAGACCAGTAGGGCTGGAGTGTCAGGAGTGAGGGGTAGAGGGGCAAGGGTCAGGAGCAGGAGGCGTTTGTGTTTAACCCTAAAACCATGGGACACTGTGGAGAACCTTTAGTAAGGATGTGATGTGATCCTGTTTGCATTTTTTTTTTTTTTTAAGGAGATAGGGTCTCTGTTGGGGTAGTTCACTACAGCCTTGAACTCCTGGGCTTAAGTGGTCCTCCCATCTCAGCCTCCTGAGTAGCTGAGGCTACAGGTGCACATGTTCCCATGCACAGCTTATTTTTACGTTTTTTTGTAGAGATGAGGGTTTCACTATGTTGCCCAAGCTGGTCTCGAGCCTCTGACCTCAAGGGATCCTCCCGTCTTGGCCTCTCAAAGTGCTAGGATTACAGGCGTGAGCCACCACACCCAGCCATCTGTTTGCATTCTTAAAGCTGCCTCCTCTGTATGGAGAGAGCCCAGAGGTGCAGGGTGGATTCAGGTGACCAGGAGAAGCTGTTGCTCCTGTCCAGATGACCTCCTATCCCCCACCCCAGGAAGCTGCTGAGTGCCCAGAGAGGGCACAGCGAGGATAGTGGGTGTCTTCTCCTTGAGTAGAAGAGCCCACTCCATCCCAGGGAGGCCTCAGCATGTGCCCCCTGCATCTTCCAGAATCATCAGTTTGCCCAGAGGCATTAAAGCCTCTGGGGCTGGCCACAGCTTTACCTGGATCCTGAATAGGACCATTCCTCCCAGCCAGTGCTTTGCTGTCTCTATAGCGGTTTATGGAACACCTGCCTTCCCCTGTGGCAACTTGGGGTTGCTGAAAGCTCTTTCCACTGAACAGAGCCAAGCCCGTGGAGGTCAGAGCCTGTTTGAACATGGGCTGGCCCCTGCTGTCCTCTGAGTGAGGACTTTCCAAGCTATCAAAGGGGGACTTGGACAAAGCACTGACTTAGGACTGGGGTCTTCCTCATTTCTGTGCCATAGACCCCTCTGGCAGGCTGGTGACTTCCTGGGATCCCTTCTTAGAATAGAGCTTTAAATGTTTAAAATAAAATACAGTACATAGGATGACAAATTATATGAGGAAATACCTGATACAATTTTCAGAATATGAAACACATCGTAAAACGTGCTACTTTAGGACAGCAATAACAGGGTCGAGCAGTGGGTCAGTAACTGCTGTAACTGTGAAGCCAAGAGGTGCATAAATGGGAATTTGCGACATCTGCAGCAGCTGGAATGTGACGTGAAAGAACGGTGCTCTCTGTGGGTGACCATGGCCAGTTCCTCTGAGGCTTTGCTTCCTCTGTTAGCAATGAAAGGAAACAGGGCCTTTCAGTTAGAGGTTAATGGAAATGAAGATGTAATGGTTCCCCAAGCCAAGTTCTCAGGTGCCTGCATTCCCTCCCGCGAGCCCTGGTTTCCAGCCTTATCCTGAGGGCTCTGCTTGCCTTAACCTTCTAGAGATTCTGGGTCACTTTCTCTTTCCACTGACGTCCTTTTCCTAAGACCACAGGGAGGGAGGTGCGGAGCAGGTTTCAGCTTAGCAGGAGGAAGCCTGGTCTGTTCAGCAGGGCACAGGCCTCGTTGCAAGGAGGCAGTGACTCCTGCCCCATCTCAGGAGGGCTTCATGCAGAAGCTTCCCAAAGAGCTCCCTACTGTTGTGATTCGGTGATCAAATATGATAGCCAGAACAGACAGGCTGGTAGAAAAGCACAGGGCTGGCCCAGTGTTGAGGCTGTTCCCGTGATCTCAGCCACACCAGCCAGTGTGGGGCCCAGTTAGCTGCTTTCAGGATCATTTCTCTCCCATTCTGCACCTCTGACCTTTCCCTTCAGCCCCCAGACTTACACCCTTACCCTGTGCTTGGAGAGATTGCAGGTCCAATGATCCCCGTCACCACCTGCATGACTGACATTTCCAGGGTCTTGTCCCACAAATCTCTGGCTCCCTGGCCCCTGCCCCTTCACTCTGGGGAGCCCCGCTGCCCCCCAGCAATGCCAGGACTTCCTGGCTCTCCCTGGCTCACATCCCCATCCTTCCATCTCCCTACCCCCGTAGGCTTTCCTGGGGTCACAAGCTCCTCTTCCCAGCCCAGCTCCAGCCGTGCCGCCGGCCTTGCCTTGCTCTTTTCTTTGCTTCCTCAGTTTCTCTCCGTTGCTCTCCGCCTCTGCCTTTTCTGCTGAATCTTCTGTTTTCTCTCTTTTCTGTTATTATCCCTCTGAGTTCTTTCTCCCTCTGCCTTTATCTCCCTTCCTGTCAGCGACGCCTTCAGGCAAAATCTAGGCCCCCACTGGTGACCATCCAGAGGTCTTTGTGACTCAGTGCCTCAGTTTCCCTACATATGGAATGAAGAAAGAACCACTCAGCCTCAGGTCTCTGATGCATTTTGGGGTGGAGGTTGGGGGAGCCTGTTGGCTTGACATCAGAGTGCAGAGGCATGATGAATAACGAACTGGAAATAGCACCTTTATGTAAGAGCCCTCCCATCGTAATGAGGGGAAGGAGGCCTAGAAGCCCGGAATTGGGCTGAGGGGAGGAGAAGGGCTGAGAGGGAGATGCTGCATTTTGCTGAGGTGGCCCCGGGGTGCCCAGGTGGCCTCAGGCTTTGACGTCATGCAGGGGAGCCTTACTGGCCCGAGTCCACACTGCAAAGGTTGCCTCTGCTCATTTCATCCCCTTACAGTTCCCCCAGACCACACGTCTGTGATATCTGGGCCCTGATTGGGCCAGCTCAGGAAATAAGGGGTTCTTTTCTCTGAAAAAAAGGGAATTTCCTGAACTGCCACAGGTTTGAGGAAGGAGGTGGAAGAACAATGGCAGCAGGTCATCTTGGCTCTTATGGGAAGCAGGTTTTTGTCGGGGATATGGAGTCAGGCCTTTTTAATAGAGTTCAGCTTTCTGCCCCATCCTTACTGTGTGACCTTGCACAGGTGACCTTTCCTCTCTGATCTTCAGTCACCTCAGCTGTAGACTGGGTGAAGGGTCGCATCTGGCAGGATTAATGGAGCCACCAGGTCTAGGCCCTCATTGAGGCTCTGGCCTCAGTGGATGCGGGGGGAGGGGGCCCAGGTGGCTGTGATTGTGTGTGGGTGGTGGCGAAAGTAAACAGGCCCAGCTCCTGCATGAGCTCTGACCTTGAGCCTCCTCTGGAAGCCCGTTCCGCAGGCGTTTCTGCTGACGCATCCCCTGGGTTCTTAGCCGGCTGTCTGCAGCTATTTCAGATGCGTAAGGAACATGGCTCGGGGACTCGGGACTCCTGAGCGTCTGGATTCAGCAGATGGAGTCTGGCAGGGCTAGGCTCCGAGGGCTGGGCTCCAGCCCGTCTGCCATTTGCTCCACTTCAGGCCTCCCCAACAGGGCTGGATATTCATCCCTCGTCTACCCCTCACTCTCCCAACCCTCCATCTCCACCTGCCATGCCCCCAGGATGCAGTTAGTAGCAGGGAATGAGGCTGAGGCCAGGGCCAGCTATGGCTGGCTTCTCTCTCATTTCCAAGAGGGTTGCTCGTGGGGGCCTCAGGTTCCTATGACATCAGGGTCCTGTCCATTTCTGGGGTTGGGATAGTGCAGCATGGGCTTTGGGTGACCCAGACCCAGGTTAGACCTTCTGTAGAATGGTCAGATGACCTTGGACAAGTCACTTCCCTCTCTGAACTTTAGGAGTAATTGATGTGACAAGGGACAATCCTAGTACCTGCCTCACAAGGTCGTTGGGAGGATCAAACGAGGTAATACAAGTAAAACACCCAGCACGGGGCCTGGCACACAGCAGGTCCTTTGTAGTTCTCTAATACCCTTTCCGGGAAAAAGTCATACCCTCCCTGAGCTTCCCTGGAAAGTCATGGCTGCCTGATAAGAGCTTCCTGCGCAGCTGAATGTGCAAAGTCCCTGATGCGCCAGAGCAGGGCAGAATCCGACAGCATTGGTCCCACCACGGACTGTCATCTGAGCCCAACCCCGGCTTCCCCCAGGATCAGCTGCAGGTCAAATTCCTGGGGCAGGGGGCAGTGGCTCCACCTGAGTGTGGCGGCAGAGGCTCCCCTTGTCTTTGCTGTAGATACCTCTGAGGCTCTGACCCCTCTCTGTGCCTCCTGCTGATGCCAGGGCCATGAATGTTGAGCCTGAGGAAGTGATTGCATGGCAATCACTGCCTCACTGTTCACCTTAACGCGCCTGGCTGGACTCCTTCCAGGGAGCATTGGACTCATTATGGTCTTGGAGGAGGGAGGTGGTGTGAGACGGCTGCTGTTCCTTTCCATCCTAGTTGTCATGTGGGCCAGGACACGTCTCGCAGTTCATTCTCTTGCTGGGGCAGATTGCAAGGCCTCCCAATCTCCCGATGCATGTAACAGTCACCTGCCTCGTACACTGTGCCAGGCCCTATTCTGAGTGCTTTGTAAGTGTTAACGTATCTGCTGCATAAGGCAGGTATTGCTGTTAACCTGTTTTACAGAGGAAGGATTTACCCGCCATCACTCAGCTGCAAGCAGCAGAACTGGGTGTGAGCTCAAAGAAGCCTCAGAGGTAGCAGAGCCAGAACCAGTGTCACTAATCAGTGAGTGAGAGAGCAGCCTGATCACCCTCCCCCTTTTGAAAGAATCCCCCCAACCACCACGCACCATGCTTGCATCACAGGGACTGTCAGCAGCAGCTTGCTGTGGGGCAGTCTGCAGTTAACAGGTCAGGACCAAGGTTTGCATGTAAGCCTCAACTTTGTGGGGAGATGGGGGCAGTTGCCCCTGCCTGACTCTGCCCCTGAGGCATCATGAGACCAGATGAGGAGCTCTGAGTTTGCAGGGCTCCTACCCGGAAGGCCCAAGCCAGCATCCCGCGGGTTGAGATAGGGATCTGTGCGGCATGACTGGCTTCTCTCTGTCTTAGGGGTGTGGCGTCAGGAGTGCTTTCTGTCCCCACCTGCTGCCTTCACACTCACTCAAACATTCATTACTGCTCACCGCAGTGACCTGCTGCACCACCCCCCTCAATTCCCTGCCTGCTCTGGCCTCCTCCAATGATGGCTAGAGTGATTGATTGATTCATTCATCCTGCCATTCATTCATGGATTCATCAGTTTGCTTAGTAAATATTTATCCAGCAGCCACTGTTCTGAACACTGAGGAGAGAGTGAGGACCAAGTAGTTGCACATCCTCCCTTCTTAGAGTTTATATCCTATTGGGAGAGACAGACCGTATGCAAAGAGTATAAAGTCAGATGGTGATAGGCGTTACACAGAAAACCAAAGCAGGAGCAGGGGATAGACAGTGGGGCAGTGCTGTTTTAGACAGGGCTCCGCCCTCGCCAAGGAACTAAACAAAGTGAGGGAATGAACCACTGTGTGGTGCAGAGAGAGAGCAGCAGGTGCAAAGGCCCTGGGGCAGGATTGAGTCCTCGATGTCAAAGGAGTAGCAGGAAAGGGCCCAGTCATGTAGGCACAGTGAGTGTGGGGTTTGGAACTTCCTTCAACTGAGATGAAGAGGCCTTGGGGGTCCTGAGCTGCAGAGACCTGACATATGTTTCCGGGATGACTCCCTGGCTGCTGGGTGGAGATGGTGCTCAATGAGAAGGAGAAAAATAAAGAAAGGTGGGGTGGGGTGAGGGGAAGGTTGTGATTGTAGTCGGGGTGGTAAGGGTACACCTCATCGAGGAGGTGACAAGTGCATTAGGTCTTGAAGGAGGTGAGCAACAGCATGGCTCGTGGATGGATAGCCAAGCAGAAGAGTTGCAGGCAGAGACAACAGCCAGTGTGAAGGCTGACATGTCCATGGTGTTCCAGCCTGGCTGGGGAGCAAAGGGGATCTTTGTAGAAGGCAAACTTGACCACATCTCCATGGCAACCCACTGCCCTCAGGCTTAAGTCCAAGAGCTCCATGCTTGACTTCTGTGGAGCTGCTCGGGGATTCTCAAACCTCTTGTCTCCATTCCTGCTTTACACCCTTTCCTCTGTCTGAAACACCTATCATTCCCTTCTTTGCTCTGCTTACTCATAAGACCTAGCTTTGAGTTGTGCCCCGTCCTCCAGGAAGCCTTCCTTGATAACCCCTTCCCTGATTGCGTTATATGCCTGTGTTTGCCCACTGAATGCTCTCTCTGCAGTCGCCCTGTTGTTTGTTTGCTTGTCGACTTACCTCCATTGTCTCTGAGCTACCAGTGGCAGGGGTGGTGTCTCACCTCCTCTGTGTCCCCAGCCCCTTATCAGCCTGGAGCTTCAGAGACTGCTCAGTACTGATGAACACTGCAGTTGAGACCTCAGCCAAGTGTTGATGTAGCCATCAGCGTTCTCCAGAGAAAGAGAGGCAATCAGATACACTCTATTGTGTGGGATTGGCCCACACAGTGATGGAGGTTGAGAAGTCCCAGGGTCTGCCATCTGCAAGTTGGAGGCCTGGGAAAGCTGGTGGTTTTGTTTTAATCCAAGTCCAAAGACCCAGTAACCGTGAACTCCGGTGTCTGAGGGAGGAGGAGATGGATGTCTCAGCTCTAGAAGAGCACGCAAATTTGCCCTTCCTCTGCCTTTCTGTTCTGTTCAGGCCCGTAGTGGATTGGATGAGGCCCACCCACATTGGGGAGGGTGAGTTTTGCCCAGTCCACCCATTCAGATGCTGATCTCTCCTGGAAACACCTTCACAGACACACCCAGAAATAATGTTTTACCAGCTATCTCGGCATCCCTTAGCCCAGTCAAGTTGACATGCAAAGCTAATCATCACAGTGGCGGAAGCTCTTCTCCATTCTGGGCTCTGGGACAGAGAGAACTGGCTCCCTTAGCCCTCAAGAGAGCCCAGCTCAGAGAGGAGCTCCGATGGGCCCCCCATAGATGGCCCACAAATGGCCTTTTGGCAGCCCAGTGTCACTTAAGGGGCCATTGGGTTTCTTCTTGTGAATTGGGAAGGGAGGAAAGAAAAAGATGTTTTTTGCAAAATAAGGTCCGTTTAAACCTTAAACCACCACCTTGGGATGAAAACCATTAGAATTTAGAAAAGGGAGAGACTGTCCCCACCCACTTCTCTCTTGCCATTTTCACACCTTCCTGGGATTCATCAGCAAGTGGTGGAGAGAGGCCTTGGGTTTTGGAGGCATGACTGTGTGGAGCACAGCACTCATGGCCAAATCCAGGAATTCCCAGCCCAGGCTGGAGACACCCCAGCATCTCTGGCAGTTCAGGGGATGCCTGAAAGTGATCAGAAAGTCCCAAAGAAAATTTAACTTCAAAGTGACCAGCAGCAATGAAATTGACCTTCATTTTAATGGGTAAAGTGAATTTCAATGAAGTGAGGTATGTCAGGGCTCACATGAACCACATGGAGGTGTCCTAAGACTTCCTCGATTTTGGTGTGCTGGAGAACAAACCAGTTTTCCCTTCTCAGCTTCGGTTTCCTCACTTTGCTTTCTTGTCCGTTTCTAGAACACTCTGGACCTGGAGGAAACCGGCGAGGCTGTCCAGAGCAGTGTCAATGCCCTCCCAGACGTGTCCGTGGTAAGGCCCTGGCTGGCCCTTTGGTTCTGCTCTCTCTGGTGTGCTCAGGCCCTGGAGGCTCTCTCCTCTCCATGACAGCCACAGAGAAAGGACACAGGGTGGCAAAGGAGACAGAGGCCTCTGCCATGAGCTCTCACACCCAGCTACAGGTCTGTGCACGAGCGCACCGTTCTAGCATCTCTAGCAGGCACCAGGATTGCTTGCCTCTGGTGACTTCAGGCAGGGCCGTCAGGCTGACTGGCCACAGTATGACTTTGACCAAGTTTGTTAGCTGCTCTGTGCCTCAGTTTCCCAATCGGTAAAGTGTGGATGATGATCATAGCATACCTACCCCATAAGTATGTGGCTTGGAGTAAATTAATGAAAGCCTTTAGGACGGTGCCGGAAAGGCTGTTGGAGCTGTGCAGGTGTCCGGTGTTGACCTAGGCAGAGGGGAATGGTAGTCACAGTGTCCGTAGCTGCCCCTCACCGTGCACTTGCTGTGGCACGGGCACTGTGCTAACAGTATCCACATGGCTTTTGACATCACCACACCACCTCTGCTGGGTAGGTGTGCTTTTCCCCATTTCCCAGAGGTGCACTCAGAGAGGTGTTGTGTCTTGCCTGAGGCCACACAGCACCCCAGCCCGTGTATCCATCTCCTCCTGTCCATTCTCTCTACAGTCCTTTCACACCTCTTGCCTCTGGTACTCAAGATCACCTCCTAAAAAGAAAAGCCAAATAAATGCATTCTTTGTATTTCCATCCTCTTCATACTGTCTCTAATAAAGTCTTGCTCCCTGTGAGAAGCTCTGGCTGATGCCAAGAACTTCAGTTCCCAAAGGTAATGATGCCGTCCCCAGAGACACCCGCCAGGATCCCAACGCTCATCAGCTGCCGAGATGCAGGGGAGAAGTTTTCCACTCAGGTGTTGCATTATTCAGAGCAGCGTGGCCAAGAGCAGTTAGAGTGGGGACAGAATTCCAGTCGGGCCTGGCACCACTCAGCTGCTCGGCCTCCCCTCTTCTAGGCGTGATGGGTTCTGACTCCTTCTCTACCTGTTGGGTCTTTTGGCAGGATGATGTCAGATCCACCTCCGAGGGGCTGTCAAGCTTCAAGCCACTGCCTCCCCCACCACCTCTGGCCCAAGGCAACGACCGCCCACTAGGCCAGCCAGGGAAGCTGGGGAGAGAGGACCTCCAGCTGCCTTCCTCCACGCCTTCCTGCTCTGGCACTGTCTTCTCAGCTCCACAGAACCGTAGCCCGCCGGCGGGCACCGCACTCACCCCAGGGACCTCCTCTGCCCAGGACTCGCCCTCCTCCCCCGTCTATGCCTCCGTTTCCCCTGCCAACCCCAGCTCCAAGAGGCTGCTGGATGCCCATCTGGCCCTGGTCAACCAACACCCCATCGGCCCCTTCCCGCGGGTCCAGTCACCCCCGCACCTGAAAAGCCCCTCTGCAGAGGCCACAGTGGCTGGGGACTGCCTTCCACCGCCATCGCCCTCTGGCCACCCGGACCAGACAGGCACAAACCAGCACTTTGTCATGGTGGAGGTCCACCGCCCCGACAGCGAGCCAGACGTCAATGAAGTGAGGGCACTGCCGCAGACGCGCAGTGAGTACAGCAAGGCCAAGCTCTGTGGTCCTTGGGGGGTCCCTGTCCTCTCCGGGTCAGTCTACCTGATGACACAGTGAAGGGTGGGACCAGCTACTTGTTGAGGGGGCTCAGGGCCAGAGTGGTGAAGGGAGTTGGAGACGCCAGTTTGAATCCCGGCTCTGCCACTGACTAGCTGTGTGACTGTGGACAAGCTGCCATCTACACCTTGCTTTCCGCATCATAAAATGGAGATAACAGTGACAATCCTGCCAGGTTGCTGCGAGGGTTGGGGCGCCTTCTCTAGCTCCCCCTACCCTGGCCACCCTGCGTTCACCAGGAAGACTGAACTCGTGGAGGGCAGAGGTGGCTTCTCTTCCTGTCCCCCGCGGCCTGGCCGGGAGTAGATGCTGGGGTGAAATGAAAGGTGGAAACTGAAGTGGCAGTCTCTGGATCCCTGACAGGTCTAGGGTCAGGGTGCAGGAAGAATCTTGGGGAGACCAGATGATGCTGTGCCCCGGTTTGCTAGAGGACATGGGCTGGGGCGTAGAGGGAAGGGCAGAGCCTTCTTCCCCACCCTGAAAGCTGTGGCCGGCCCTCCTGTGAGTTTGGAGCATTTTGTTGGATTTTGCTGCCATCTTGTGGCTACAGTGGTACATGGGACCCATAGGACGTTCCCTGAGTGCCTGCACAGACCAAGATGCAAAATGCAGGGCCCTGGCGCTCACGGCTTAGTGAGGGCAGGCAGCTGAGGGAGAGCAGGCAGACAAGGTGAGAAGACCCAGGGCTGTCACCGATGGATCACTGCTGCCTCTAGAGCTGGCACTGAGCTGGACACACAGGGATAGTAAGAGCTGACAGCCGCACTAACAATAAGCACTTTGTATGTGCCAGCGTTCAAAGGGCTTTGCCTATGGTATTAACTCATTGAATCCTCCCAGTAGCCCTATGAGGTTGGTACTATTATTATCCCCATTTTACGAATGAACAAACTGAGACATAGAAATTAGTCATTTCTGGCTGGGTGCAGTGGCTCATGCCTGTAATCCCAGCACTTTGGGAGGCCGAGACAGGCAGGTCATTTGAGGTCAGGAGTTCGACCTCAGGAGCCTGGGCAACTTGGTGAAAGCCCCATTTCTACTAAAGATACAATAATTAGCCAGGTGTGGTGGTGAGCACCTATAGTCCCAGCTACTCAGAAGACTGAGGTGGGAGGATCGCTGGAACCTGGGAGGTGGAGGTCGCAGTAAGCCAAGATTGCACCCCTGGACTCCAGCCTGGGCGACAGAGTGAGAAGCTGTCTCAACAACAACAACAAAAAAAAAAAAAAAAAAAGAGAGAGAGAGAGAAAGTAGTAATTTCTAGCTTACCAAGAAAAAAAGAGAAATTCCGCCACCCCTGGCCTGAACCCCTGCACGGCCGCTGCCTGAGCCGAGTGGTGGGCAATCAACGCACGCTGCTTCACTGTGTGTATCACAGCCGGGCCCTGAGTTTGAAACCCTAGATCAAGAACCCACAGCCTGGAGCCAGGCAGGCTAGCACAAGTCTATTCCCTTGACTGCTCCATTCTATACATCAGATCTATGAGTTTTTACAGTCACCCCAGTGGTTAGGCACCATCATTTCTGTATTAGAAGGAGAACATAGGAGGCTTAGAGAGGCTCTGTTACTTGCCCAGGCGTGCACAGCTGGTCAGTGGGAATTCAAAGCTGACCTGCCAGACTCCAGAGTGTGTGTTCTTAACGTAGGGTCTCACACTCAGGGGCCGGGCTGTTACACACATAGTGAAGCTGACTGGTGGCTGGAAGGCATGTGCCCGCCACTCGGCTCAGGCAGGGGTCGCGCAGGCGTACGGGCCAGGTGTGGCAGAATTTCTCTTTTATTCTTGGGAAGCTAGAAATTACTTACATGAAATCTTCTCATTTGAATGTGTTGGTTCATCATTAAAAATTGATAGCATTATGTGAGTTTTAAAACAAAGATAACACCCACATCCGTGTGCTGGGTTTGCCTCCTGACCTCTGTTTTAATCGTTACGCCAGTGGCTGAGAACTGGGAGATCCAGGCAGATGTCCTGGAAGTCACAGCCTTCGGGCCAGGTCTGGTTGAAAGGACAGGTCCTGAGTAGGTGGAGAGGGTGGCAGGGAGTGGACCTGCCCTCCAGCGCCATGATCTCTTCCTTCCTTCCCCCATCTTTACCTGGGGAATTCCCAAAGCCTTCCAGCCTCCATCTCCATCACTGCCTCCAGGCAGCCCTCCCTGACCCCAGCTATATAAGCTGCTTCTGTCTTCCTTTTCCCCTCTCCAGCAGCCTCTACGCTCTCCCAGCTTTCAGACAGCGGGCAGACTCTAAGCGAGGACAGTGGTGTGGATGCTGGCGAGGCAGAGGCCAGTGCCCCAGGCCGAGGCAGGCAGTCGGCGTCCACCAAGAGCAGGAGTAGCAGGGAGCTGCCTCGGAACGAGAGGTCCACAGACGGGGCCAACAAACCGGTGAGCCAGGAGGAGGAGGATGCAGAGGGCCGAGAGGAACATGGGCCCCAGGTACAGAATGGGAGGTCCCGGGACCTGGCCTCAGCTTGGCAAGTGACCACAAGGGGAGGTAGTGAGCTCCCCATCACTGAAGGGATTTGGATGTCCCAGTGGAGCACTGGATTAGGAATCTGGAGGCCCAGTTTCAGCTCTGTCTTTGCACTGACACTAGGGGCTGAGGCTGAGGTTGGTCTTGGGAATCTTTTTTTTCTTTTTTCTTTTGAGATGGAGTCTCGCTCTGTCACCCAGGCTGGAGTACAGTGGCACCATCTCAACTCACTGCAAGCTCCGCCTCCCGGGTTCACGCCATTCTCCTGCCTCAGCCTCCCGAGTAGCTGGGACTACAGGCGCCCGCCACCATGCCCCGCTAATTTTTTGTATTTTTAGTAGAGACGGGGTTTCACCGTGTTAGCCAGGATGGTCTCGATCTCCTGACCTCGTGATCCGCCCGCCTCGGCCTCCCAAAGTGCTGGGATTACAGGCGTGAGCCACCATGCCCGGCCGGTCTTGGGAATCTTTAATCTCCCCTCAGTTTTGACATGGCCAGGTGGCTGAGACAGTCTTCAGAGTCAGGCCCGGATTAAAGTCCTGATGCCGCCACCAGGCAGCCTTAGGCAAGCTCCTTAACCTCCCGAGCCTCAGGGATTTTGGTGAAGATTAAAGAGCCGAGAACACAAGTGCTTGGCTTGGCGTGTGGCATGCCTGGGCTCCCGACACAGGGCTGGAGCCGGAGCTCTGCTGACCCAGGGAGGTGTCATGGCCCGGCCCACCCCAGCCCCCTGGCCAGGCCTGCCAACTGCGAAGGCCTCAGTGGTGTCTTTCCTCACACCCACAGCCTGGACTCCTGGAGCCCACGTCCACTCTGGTCCGTGTGAAGAAAAGTGCGGCCACCCTGGGCATTGCCATCGAGGGTGGCGCCAACACCCGCCAGCCCCTGCCTAGGATTGTCACTATTCAGGTATGTCCCCGGGGCCCCACTTGCCATCTCTCCCTAACCACGAAAGGCCCTTTCTCAGCATCTCCAGGGTTTTGCGACTCCCATGGGTAACACAGCACTCCTAGGCTTATGTCACCTTTGATCTTCTGGGCCTCAATTTTCCTAATCTGAGCAGTGGACACCCAGATTGTAGCTGCCTGCTTGGCAGTGTTAGGACTGACCCAGTGGGTGGTCAAAGCCAGGCCTGTCTAACCCTTGGGCACCCCATGCCCTGTGTCTCCTCCCTGCAGAGAGGCGGCTCAGCTCACAACTGTGGGCAGCTCAAGGTGGGCCACGTGATCCTGGAAGTGAATGGGCTGACGCTTCGGGGCAAGGAGCACCGGGAGGCCGCCCGCATTATCGCCGAGGCCTTCAAGACCAAGGACCGTGACTACATCGACTTTCTGGTCACTGAGTTCAATGTGATGCTCTAGAGGCCAAGGCCTGAGGGCCTCCCACCACTACCCAGCCCCTGGTTCCAGTCCCTTCCCACCGTTGGCTTCATCAAGCTCCTTGCCGGGTTGGGGCTGCACGGCCAGGGTAGCAGGAAGACATCCCCCCTCCATCCCAGCCCACTGGACCAGAACTGGGAGAGGAAGAGAGCAGGGCAAGGCAAATAGAAGGTCAGGTCAGGAACTGGTGCTGTACTGGGTACACAGTAGGCGCCCAAGACAAGTGGGTTGCAAGACAGGAAGAAAGGAAAAGGAAGGGCAGAGCGCTGGTTTCTCCAGGTTGGGTTGGGGGCACTACTGTCCCCCCTCCAGTTAGGACCCAGCCCATCCCCAGATGCCTGAGCCTTTGTCCAAAGTGAAGTCACTTGAGAGTTCGTGGACACGGCCCCCAACCAGGGGGAGTCTTGCAGGACCTTTAGTGCCACAAATAAGCATCGAGCACCTCCCCATTCACACCCCCATTCCTCCTGGCTCCTTATCCCCCGTGGTATTTATTATTTATTTCCCTCCCCATGCCCCTGGGGACCCCAAGGCCCCAGCTTCCCTCTGCACCCCCAGCCTATCCCAGAGGCCTTGCAGGTGACCAGCAGTGTCATTGTATTTATATACAGAGCTTATGACTTTAATTTTTCAATAAAGAAATCTGAACAAGGTTAGAGGCCAGCGTGCTGTGTGGTCTACCTGTGTGGCTGGGGTTTCCATGTGGGGAGAGGAGTGGACAGGACAGGTGGGGTCAGTCAGAGCACCACAGACCACCACCCTGCCTGCCCCCATGGCTCCATTTGGGATACACGGTGGGGTGTGCAGGGGTGCTTGAGCCACACTCACATCTTGGAGCCTCTTACTTGAAGGCTTGAGGGCAAAACTTGAGTATTTACAGATAATATTTTTAGATTAAAACCCACAAGTATATTATGAGGCAGAATGCACAATGTGCATGAATGTTTTAAATCCCAGATGCTGCCAGAAGCTGCCTGAGAGATAAGGATTTGTACACAAGCAATCATCAAGAAGTGCCCTCAGGGGGGACCAGCAAGGACGTCAGGAAGCAGGACAGGGAAGGGGAGGAAGCCAAGGGAGGGTGAGATTTCAAGCAAAGTCTGCAGAGGGCAGCTTCAGCCTGATCCCAGGAGGATCCCAGGGCGTACACTAGGCCTAGAGTTGTCTCCACTCAAGGCCAGAGGGCCGGACTTTCATGCCTGTCAGACTTTGGACAAAGCCTACAGGGAGAGGCCATAAATTCCCAATCACTTCCTGCTCTCTACCTATGTGAGCCGAGCTGTTTCAGTAGCCAAGGGCAGCGGGTGTCAGAGCAAAACATATGGGATGGGCTCGGAGGAAAAGGTAGCAGACATGGTCTACTGTATGGCCTCAGTCCCGGCCCCAGCACTCATTCCTTCTGTCCTCAGTATTTGTCTGGAAGATGGAAGAGTTTGAGAAATCTTGCTTTGTCCAGGCCTATGTCCAGAGTTCCGTCAGAGGTGGGTTAGGGACAGTTGGTTCCATGCTCTTGTCCCAGATCCTGTTCTTAGCTGTCCTTGTTCTCTTTCCAGCCTGGGCAGACGACCTGAGACCTGAGCCATGGATTCCCCTGAGGCAGCTGGTGTTTCAGAAGGCACCCCTGCCATCCCCCCACAGGGTGCTGTGGACCCTCTGCAGAGAATGACCCCCCACCTAGCAGCAGGAGGGCTTTGTTAGGCCTCAGATCTCCTGCCATTCAACTCCAAAGCTTGTGTGGTCATGGGCAAGTAATTTTACCTCTCTGAGCCTCAAGTTCCCCATCTGTAAAATGGGTTTGGTAGGCTAAATAATGGCCCCCAAAGATACCCAGATTCAAATCCCTGGAACTTTGGAATGTTACTTTATATGGCAAAAGGGACTTTGCAGACATGATTAAGTTAACATCTTGACATGGGGTGGGCCCAGTGTAATCACCGGACTCTTATAAATGGGAAGCAGAGAAAGATGTAACAGAAGAGGACAAGGTGTGATGACGGAAGCACGGGTTGTTGCAGTGAGATGTACTTTGACGATGAAGGAAGGGACTACGACCTGAGGAATATAGGCAGCCACTAGAAGCAGAGAAAGGCAAGGCAGTGGATTCTCCCCTCAAAGCCTCCAGAAGGAAGCCTCCAGAAGGACCTGAGCCCAGAGAGACTCATTTCAGACTTCTGCCCTCTGTACAAGAAGGAATTTGTGCCGTTTTAATTTGTCACAGTAGCCATAGGAAACTAACACAATGGGACTGCCACCCCCAGCAGCTGCTACTCACAGCCCCATGTCTGTACTTGGAAGGAGTAGGACAAGAATGAGGTTTCTGGACTTGTTGCTTCTGGAATTCCTGGGCCTGACTCTGAGGCTGCAGCCCATTGGTTGTGTGGGTTTCCCTCCCAGTAGAACTTTTAACCTAAAAACTTTCCTTTGCAAGTGGATGGTTGTCCAAAGTCACACAGCTAAGAAGGACAAGTTTGGACCCACAGCTGCCTGAAGCCTGGGTCTGCTCTTTCCTGCACCTGTTCTGGTGTCTTTTGAAGGACCCAGTGTCGTGGGCTAAGGTGGCTTCAAGTACAGGAAGACTGGGGAGAGGGTTGTCAGAGGTCCACCCTGGCCACATGTACCTGTGACCCTGACATCTTTACTCATGATGCCAAAGTGGGGGGTGGAGGGAACGACTGGAGTCTCAGGGTCTGCTTCTCCCTTGCTGGAGAATGCTGGCCAGGTTACACAATGCACCAAGCCTCAGTTTCCCCTTCTGTTCAAGAGTCAGGACCGCCATGCTGCTCAAACCCAGGAATACACTTCACTTCCATGACCTGTGTGGAAAAACACCTTGGGCCCTTGCAACACTGACATTCCAGGGCCAGAGCCCAGAAGGATTAGCTAAAATGTTTGCCCCTGGCACAGAGCAGGCCCTTAGTGAGTAGAAGCTGCTGCTAAACTTGCTACCAAATATGTGTCTAGGGAGTAGCAGGCAACCTGGGGAACTGGCAAGTGCTTTCTACCAGGAGGAAAAACTCCAAAGCATTCAACTTTGGATGCAGCTGGAGGAGGGACCTTGAACAAGTCTCTTCTTGCATCAGGACTTACTAAGCCTCTTGTGTTAATAGGATCAGTCAAGGTGCTGTTTAAATTAGTACCACTGATTTATTTCTTACGGGCCTGCCATTATTATTTATTTACTCTCAACAACTGCATAAGGTGTGGGTATGAATCCCATTTGCCTGAGGCTCACTGGCAGCAGGTGGCAGAGCTGGGGCAATGAGCCCAGGTGAGTTGGACACCGTGCATCCTTCAAGGTGTGTGTGTGGTGGACAAGGGATGATGTCTGTGCTGCACTCACTGCGGGACCTTGGAAAACTTCTTGTCCGTCTTCGGGCTAGGTTTGCATGCTTGCCTGATGGAAGGTTGGAAGAGAATATACCCGGGGGGTGATAATACCTGCGTACCTCATAGGAGACAACTGAACAGCAGAAGAGTTTCCAACAGGTCTGGCCCATAATTAGTGATCGAGAAAAGTTTTTTGTTACCGTTACTAAGCAGTCCACTTCAGCCATGGAAGTTTGTGATTTCCTCCTCACTGTGGCTCTGTGCAATCTGTTTTTCCTTTTTTTTTTTTTTTAGATGGAGTCTTTCTCTGTCGCCCAGGCTGGAGTGCAGTGATGCAATCTTGGCTCACTGCAACCTCCGCCTCCCAAGTTCAAGGGATTCTCGTGCCTCAGCCTCCCAAATAGCTGGGATTACAGATGTGCGCCACCACGCCCAGCTAATTTTTGTATTTTTAGTAGAGACTGGGGGTGGGGAGGCGCTCACCATGTTGGCCAGGCTGTCTAACTCCTCACCTCAGGTGATCTGCCCGGCCTCCCATAGTGCTGGGGATTACAGGTGTGTGCCACTCTGTGCGATCTTGCATAAATGCCTTACCGTCCGCAGACCGGGCCTCGATCTCCGGATCTGCGGTGGGGCTGATTGCAGCAGGGACACGCAGCCTCCCACGTCTGAGATTTTCATCCTGCAGCAGGGTTTGCGCTCCCCGTGCCTGAGTCCCTGGGGGCGGGTCGCGGCGGCCTCCTTTCGGTGATTGGTGCGCTCCCCGAGGCCCCGCCCCCGGGGCCGCCCCCTGCCGTCCCGGGCGGGCCTCCGGGATTATGCAAAGGAGCCGCCGCCCCGCCCCGCGCCCGGATTGGAGGCCTTTGTTTGCCGCTCAACTCCAGGAAACCACCCGCGCGCGGCGGCCGCCAGCAGGTGAGACGCGGGGAGGGACTCGCGGGTCGTCCGGGGTGGTCCCTGCCCCTCGCTGGGACTCAGTTTTTCCGTCAGGAGAATGGGGAGGGAGAGTGGACAGCGCCGGTGGGCTCCGTTCCACTGGGACGGTGCTGCTTTCGGTCTTTTCCACGTGGAAACCCCACGCGCATAGGGAAGGAGACGCATCACCGCTCCGGGAATGGGAGGTAGCCCTGGACTGGCGATGCGGGCCCCAGTCCAAACCCTGCCGGTCGCGGGGTTCCGCAGCCTCCACCCTCCGGCCTCAGTCTCCACCTCCGCACAATGGGGGCGTTGGCTTTTTCTCTTTCCAGCTGGGGCTGGTGGCAGGGAGGGGAGGGGTCCCGGGGGAGCTTGGGGCTGGGCCTTGGCGGGGCCTCGGGCTGTGTTTGGGCTGGAGGCGTGGCCCGGGTTGCTGTGGTTACTGGGGAGGTGAGGCTTTTCTATCTGGGATTTGTGTGAGATTCGTTCACCCAGCAACAATCGCCGCAGCCTGGCGGCCCTCGGAGCCGCGCGCCCTTCCCGGACGCCTAACGCAAGTTTCTTTTCCTCTTTTTGTCAGTGGGGGAAGGTAGAGCAAGGGCTAGGGTCGGGTAGGCAGCCTTGACAATGGTAGGAACTGAACGGGCTGCAAAAATAAGTCCAGTTCCCTCTTGGTACGCCTGCGGAGGAGAATGAGGTCCAGAGACGGGGCGCCACTGGTCCAAGGGTGCACAGCAGGGAGGCGCAGAGCTGGGCT
This sequence comes from Macaca mulatta, assembly GCF_049350105.2. Classification (NCBI taxonomy): domain Eukaryota; kingdom Metazoa; phylum Chordata; class Mammalia; order Primates; family Cercopithecidae; genus Macaca; species Macaca mulatta. Next base: position 43,929,177 of record NC_133420.1, read on the forward strand.
CTCCCCAGTGTGATGGGGCTGGCACAGGCAGAGCCAGAATCTGCTTGCTGCGTGACCTTAGACGACACTTCCAAAGCTCCTTTCCCGGGCTTTTGTTAAAAGAAATGACGGATTGGAGTCCATCATTACCTATGTTTAAAAACCTGCTTCTAAGATCGTCGGAAGGGATCACAAACGTGGGCTATGTTGGAGCAGAGAGAAGCTGAGACAGGCTGCAGTGAAAAGAGACATTGTTCCTGTCCTCTAGAACAGAAGAAGAAATGGGCTGGAACTGAAGCATGAAAGACTAAAGTTAGACAGATACAGGGACTTCCCGAAAGACTTCCAGGTGCCTCCTTGGAATTGGTGGGTTTTATTTGGGGGCTGTTTTGTTAGTAAAACAATGACTGCCCATCTATTAGAAGGGGCCTAAGTCTGGTTTACTTACTAACAGGGGAGTGGAACCTATGGTGTTTTGGTACTCTGGGTTTATTCCTTGGGGCAGTCGTCTCACAGTTCTGCAGGAGGGAGATGATGCCCATGTGGGGCGGTTGCCTCCTAAGGTCCAGCCGGTTTGCATTTAAAACATGTGATTGGGGCTGCTTCTTGCAAGGGGATTTCATCAGCTCCCACCGTCCTGCAGACTCTGCCAGAGGCGCTGGGATCGGGGTTTCCAGAGAGACCGGGAATGGCCCCAGCTGATGGCCGTCAGGCTGAGAGGGTGTTTTGGAAATTGGTGCACGACATGGACACTTCAGTTTCCCCCTGTGGGGGCGTGGAGAAGGAAGAGTATTTTTAAAGCATTCACATCCCCAGTCGCATTCCTGATCCTTTTTATGTTTCCTCAGTCCTGGAAGGTGGGAATGATGTGGAGACCAGAAGTAAGAAGACCTGGGTTTAGATCCCCAGCCTGGCTTCAGTTCTGAGTGCCTCAGTTTTCCCTTCCATAAAATGAGGTTGGTAATGCCCACTTTACCACCATTTTTTTTTTTTTTTTTTTTTTTTAAGACGGAGTCTAGCTCTGTCTCCAAGCTGGAGTGCAGTGGTGCGATCTCGGCTCCCGGGAACCTCTGCCTCCCGGGTTCAAGCGATTCTCCTGCGTCAGCCTGCCGAGTAGCTGCGATTACAGGCATGTGCCACTACACCCGGCTAATTTTTGTATTTTTAGTAGAGACAGGGTTTCACCATGTTGGCCAAGATGGTCTGGATCTCCTGACCTCGTGATCTGCCCACCTCAGCCTCCCAAAGTGCTGGGATTACAGCCGTGAGCCGCCGCGCCCGGCTACTTTACCACCATTTTAAGGCTCGAGTGAGGTGGCGTCATAGAAAGCTTTTGCTCAGTCCACATTCTAAGTAAATGAGGAAACTGAGGCTCAAAGAAAGGAAGGAATAATGATAACAATAATACCATTGGTATTATTAGCTAATATTATAGCTAATATTTATTGAGTGCTACATTCTAGCCACTGTGCCAGGGGTTTTACTGCAACAAGTGTGGTTTGGGAGGGCAGGAGCTCTTATCTGTTTTGTCACCCTTGTTATTCCCTAATGCCTACCTAGTACAGAGCGCTACACAGAGTAGGTGCTCAAAACATTGTTGTTGGTCATCTAGATTATATCAGTTACATGATGTTGTTGAAGTGGGCGTTATTGTTGTCCCTCTTGTACAGATAGAAAGCCTGAGGTTCAGAGAGGTTAAGCCACTTGACAAGAGTCACACAGCTTCTCAGTGGTGTTAGCGCATCCTTACTTTGGGGTGTGCAGGGTGTGCTGGTGTCAGCTCAGGAGAGCGGATTGTGTCCGTCTCTTCCCAGTGCTTCATTCAGTGATATCAACAGCTTGAAATTGGCATGGCCAATTTCAGTAAGGGGATTTAACACCATCAAAATTAGTAACCACCACAAATCAGGGCTTTTTCTTACTGTTTTTGTTTTTAAGAGAGCTGCAGGTGAAGTATGTTGGGGTATGGAAGGCCAGCCTTGCTTCTGCTTGGCAGCCTGGATGTGGGGGCTTTTTGGCAGAGCCCAGTGGAGCCAGGCCACCTGCCCCCCACTGCAGCTCTCCTGAAGTATGGGATTTGGGAAGAAAACCTTAATGGGATGGCTTTTGTAGTATACGGTGTGAGTTATGCAGTGCAGCAGCCTTGACTTGCAAACAGGTGGGTTTGAGCCTGAATTCCAGGCCAAAATGTCTGGCCTTTAACCTGAAAGTGACAGGAGCCATGGATGGTCATTAAGCAGGGGAAAAACCTGACAGGATGGTGCCCTAAGAAGACTTATCGTTGTGCCAAGGGATTAGTGGGTAAGTCAGGGTGGGTGTAGGGAAGAGGCGCTGCAGTTGGCCAGGGGAACCAGGAGGAGGCTAACAGAAGCCCTTCATTTTCTGAGCATGTCCTGTGCACAAACATGTTATTTTGTTATTTACACATGCATGCCTGAGGGAAGGAGAAGCCTCTTGTCTGTAGCTGAGGATATTAAAGAAGTTCTGAAACAAAACAGCAAAGGCTCATCTACCAGAGTTGACCCAGGCTTCCTGCCCCCAAAGTCTCACATTCTCACTCGCTCCTCCCTCCTGCACCCCAGCTTGCAGTTCCGTCTTGGCTCTGGGCTTCCTCGCCAAATGTCAGGCGAACTCCAGCTCCATTGCCAAGTGAGACCTTCTGCGCCCAGTGCCACTCCCATACCAACCCCTAGGTCCTTGCCAGCATTCTCCCCCCAAGTCCCCCCAACCACCCCAGCCAGCTCAGCTTATTCTGGGGAAGGAGCCTGGGATCAAGGCCAGAGTGGGATGTCCAGCTGTCAGTCTCCTCTGGGTCTTGGGACCACAGCCAAGGACCAGGACTGAGGAGGGGAGGTCTCGGGGTCTAGGAGGCACACTCAGTCCCCCACGAAGGATTCGTCTGGAGGATAATGCTTTATTTGTGGTTACAGACCCAACTGTGCCTTAACGTGCTGTGTGACTTTGGGCAAGTTGTGTAACCTCTCTGAGCCTTTCTTCATCTGTTAAATGCCTATTTATGAGGATCCAATCCAGCAACACATGCCATGCCTCCAAATGCAAAAAGTGGCTGAGGCTGGGCGCTGATTGCATCTTTTCCTTTTAGTGATTTTCACGTGTTCCCACATGTTGCATAATGACTGTATTACAGAAAACAACATACTGTATTAGAGTTTAAACAGAGGAGGAGAAGGTGTGGGGGTTACAGAATGTTATAGGATGTAAAGGGCCTCAAAGAGCCCAACCATACATTTCACCTTTCACAGAAGGGGAAACTGAGGACGGAGGAGCCCAAGGTCAGAAGGAAGCACCACACAGATGTGAGGTGGTATTCATTTGTTTTGTTTTTAAGAATAGTACATGTTCATTTCATTCTTATTTTTAAAGCAACTGTTATTTTTAGAAAATACACAAAAGGAAAAATGGTAAAGTTGCCTATCAAAAAAACTTGCCTATAATTCTACAACCTAGTAATAATTTTTGTAAACTTGTTTTTTCTTTTTTATTGAGACAGAGTTTCACTCTTATCTCCCAGGCTGGAGTGTGGTGGCACGATCTTGGCTCGCTGCAACCTCTGCCTCCCAGGTTCAGGCGATTCTCCTGCCTCAACCTCCCGAGTAGCTGGGATTACAGGTGCACGTCACCACACCCAGCTAATTTTTGTATTTTTAGTAGAGACGGGGTTTCACCATGTTGGCCAGGCTGGTCTCGAACTCCTGACCTCAGGTGATCCTCCCACCTCGGCCTCCCAAAGTGCTGGGATTACAGGCATGAGCCACGGCACATGGCCTGCTGTAAACATCTTAAAGCATGTCCTTCTCTTTCTTTCGCTTTCTCTCCCTTTTTTCCTATCCTGTCTCCTTCCTTTCCTCCTCCTCCTCTTCCTCCATATTTTACTGTTTTAAATGGACTCCAACTAGATATATGTTATTTTATAACTGGCTTGTCCACTTAACATAACAAAATTTTTACATTATCTGATATTCTTCATTAGCATGACTGTTAACAGCTGCTTATTCCTTTGAGCGGAACTATCACAATTTCTTTCAATGGTCACCTGTTACTGGACACTGTGATTGTTTCCAACTATTTTACCTATTGCAAGTTTCAGTTGCAAAGTGATTGAGGTTATATTGTATGGGGCCGGGCGCAGTGGCTCATGCCTGTAATCCCAGCACTTTGGGAGGCCAAGGCAGGCGGACACGAGGTCAGGAGATCGAGAGCATCCTGGTTAACATGGTGAAACCCTGTCTCTACTAAAAATACAAAAAAAAAAAAAAAAAAAATTAGCCGGGCATGGTGGCAGGCCCTGTAGTCCCAGCTACTTGGGAGGCTGAGGTAGGAGAATGGCGTGGACCCGGGAGGTGGAGCTTGCAATGAGCCGAGATCACGCCACTGCACTCCAGCCTGGGCAACAGCGAGACTCCATCTCAAAAAAAAAAAATATATATATATATATACACACACACACACACACACACACACACACACACACACACAGAGTCCAGATTCAAACAACTTGGTTCAAACCAGCTTCCTCACCTATAAAATAAAATGGGCATCATAATTTCTCCCTCTTTGGATTAGTATGATGATTAAATAATGAGATCTGAATCCATGGAAAGGCTTTTATAAGGTGTTTGACACATAATAGGTGTTCAGTAAAGTTTTGCTGTTAGCAGTCCCTTCCTGGCACATGCACGTTTTTTCTGTTTGACTCTTTGAAAAGAGCATGTGTTTGAATGTATTTATGTGTTTTCCTCAATATGGCCACACCCTCCTCATAACCCATATCTCAGTTGGCTGAGAAGGGCCTGTTTGCTCTGCTCCTTAACTACTCAGAGTGGGGACGGAGTTTCTAGCTGGGTCAGTGAGCCCTGGAACTGGTTTAAGGGTTGCAGGGAATAGGGTTACAGGGAAATGTCAGCACCTCCCTCCAGTTGGGAAAACTGCCTCTCCCTTTTTGTGTCCAGGACTCATCACTAGAGCTGGGGTTGATAATTGTGGAAGCTGTGGATGAGGAAAATTAAACTCAGTCCTGCAGGGAGCAGGTCATAGGGCGTTTCACGGAAAAGGCAAGGCCATTTATTTGTGAACAGTTACTCTGTGCCAGCTGGGCACCGGGGCCAAGAACTGCAGGCACATAGTCTCATTGGTCATCCCAAGAACCCTGTAAAATAATTATGGGCCCATGTTACAGAGGTGGAATCTGGGATTCAGAGAGGTTAAGCAGCTTGCCCAAGGCCACACAGCTTCCAAGGGAGAACATGGAGTTCTCTGTTTGCCCACAAAGCCCGTGTGCCTTAACACTTGTGCCCTGCAGCCTCCTGTCAGCATGGCATTTCTGCCTGAGTGGGCAAATGGAATAAAGAATCCAGGAGGTTTAGTGTTAGAAGATAATCTCTGATAACCTCAGAGACAATCTCATTAAGCCCCAGGTTCCAAAGCTCAGAGAAAGGAAGGTGCTTGTTCCTGGTCACTCAGGCTGGAACTTGGGTCTCTACTTTCCTAGAAGTAGAGAATATTTCATCATTTCTTCTTGGTTCACTCCGGAAATCCTCACCTGCCTCCTCTCTCCCTCAGACTCCCTGTGGATTTTTTTTTTTTTTTTTTTTTTTTTTTTTGACAGAGTCTTACTCTGTTGCCCAGGCTGGAGCACAGTGACATGATCTCGGTTCACTGCAACCTCCGCCTCCCAGGTTCAAGTGATTCTTGTGCCTCAGGCTCGTGGGAAGGGCTGGCAGGGTTCTGCAGACACAGCCACGCACATGCCTGTTGCTGGTAAAAGGATGAAAGTCATCAAGCCCTGGCAGTAGGAGTCAGAGGTTTTTTGTTGTTTTTGTTTTGGAGACAGAGTCTTGCTCTGTCGCCCAGGCTGGAGTGCAATGGTGCAACCTCGACTCACTGCAACCTTTGCCTCCCAGGTTCAAGCAATTCTCCTGCCTCAGCCTCCCAAGTAGCTGGGATTACAGGCACCTGCCACCACGCCCAGCTAATTTTTGTATTTTTAGTAGAGACAGGGTTTCACCATGTTGCTCAGGCTGGTCTTGAGCTCCTGACCTCAGGTGATCCGCCCACCTCAGCCTCCCAAAGTGCTGAGATTACAGGTGTGAGCCACTGTGCCCGGCCAGGAGTCAGAGGTTTTTGTTGTTGTTTCTTTTCTGGGTGACCAGGAACTAATCTCTTCTCTTCTCTGGGCCTCAGTGTCCTCACCTATACAATGGAATAATCCTTTTCTTCCCACTTTGACGTTCTGTTCTTGAACATCTAGTGCTATAAAGAAGAAAGCATTTTGGGAAACCAAAAGGCTCTGTGTGGAACCAGGGCCTCACTATAAAATCGGAACATTGGCTTTGTGAATTGCAATTCGTTGGTAATAAGCTCCACTCTCGATTTTATTGTGCACAGGTATTAATTATCTCTGCGGGCTGCAATGCTGTGAGCACCAAGCTCGGTTATTAGAAGCCGGGTCTTTGTGTGTTTGAAACTCTACTGCAGCTCATCAGCTTTGTGACCTTGGGCAAGCTGCTTGGGCTCTAGGGGCCTCTGTTTACTCAGCTGTGAAATGGGGTTGTCACATCAGCCTCATTGGGTTGTTATGAGGGCTATGAGTCAGGCTTGGGCAAGTAGCTAGGTCGGGTGGATCATCCAGGATATATTTATTGTATTTCTATTATATATCAGGTTCTGTGTGCTGGGTCCTGGGGATATGATGATGAGAGCCTCACAGAGCTCCCAGTTGAGTCAAGAAACAGATGTTAGTCAAATAATCACATACAAAATATAGTTCCAAATGGGGAGTCCCCAAGGAGGGCATGCTGGAGCTGAGATCTGGAGGTTGCCTAGAAGTTAACAGGGAAAAGAAGTGGGACTGGATGAGGGGAGGAGCAGGGCACATCTGTCCCAGGAAGAGCAAGGAGGCCTGGGTGGCAGGAGCACGCTGACCAAGGGCAGAGAGGGTGGCAGGAGAAGAGGCTGGAGCAATGGCCAGCCTATGGAGTTTCATCTTCTTTCTCAGAGCCATGGTAGCTAGCTGTGCGTCTGAAGCATGGAGCGGTCTTGTTTGGAAGCTTCTATCTTGGAAGATGGCATCGGTGCAGGGCGGGGAACAGATTAGTGGACCCTAGAGCTTTCCAGGTAAGGCCGATCCAGGGACCCACATGGGGATGCAGAAACAGGGACAGATTCTGGTGAAATTTAGGAAATGAAATAACTGGGAGTTGATGATGGATTGGTTACGGGATGTAAGGGAAAGGGAAGCATCCAGGGTCACAGCTGATTCTCAGTATGTACCTGGGTGAAAGATGGGTCAAACTGACTAGGGGTGGGTTTGGAGGGTGGCAATAGTAGGAGCTCAGTCTTGGACATGCTGCTTCGGTCTGCTAGAATTTGGCCTGTGGGTGGGGACAGTGATCTAAGAGGGGGCGGTGCATGAGCAAAGGCAGGGAGGAGGGTTGGTCGTGCTTGGGGGTGCAAGGAAATGGAACAGACTGCACTGCAGGTGGTTCTCCTTGGTGTTAGGTGGCTGCGCCTAAGATGGGTTTGGGGTTATCCAGGGGCCACAGGCCATGCCCAGCAATGGCAGCCACCTGGCATTGATAGCAGTGCTGCCTGGGTTAATGACCAGGGAGGGAGGGTGAGTGAGTGACAGGGTGTCAGGGGAACCCGCCCCTCACACAATGGCACACATGGCTGCCAGGGCTGGTAGGGAGGGGCCTCATTAGGGTTTGGCTCTGCTCCATGTGGGGCTGGGGGCTGCAAGGAGAGCCCTGCCACCCAGATGTGGGAAAAGGCAGGGAAGGGGATAGAGGGGTGGGCGATTACTAGGATGAGGGCTCCTGGTTCTAGCCCTGGCTACGCTAGATATTCACCAGCTGACCTTGGGAAAGTCCACTCATTCATTCATTCATTCATTCATTCATGGAATGCATTCATCAGCCATAAACAGTGTGCCAGGCTTCAGGAAAGGTATTAAGATCTAGCCTTTAGAGGAGACTGGAGACTTATACCTAAGTACAGCAATAGTTGTAGTAACAATAATAAAAAAGCTCATACATGACTGTGTTCTGGGTCCCCTGCTGTACCCTTGGTAGGCATCTCCTCAGTGAATCTTTATAGCAGCCCCGGTGGGGTGGCTACTCTTCTTATCCCTTTTTACAGATGAAGAAACTGAGGCTTAGAGAGGTGAAGTTTCAAAGGTCAGAGCCAGCAAGAGATGAGGCTGGGATTTGAACCCAGGTCCACAGTGACTCTAAGATTTTTTTCTCTCCTACATGGCTGGTTCCCAAATCTGACTGCTTATCAGAATTACCTGGAGGGCTTTTTGGACAATACAGAGGCCTGATTTTTTTCCTTTTTCTTTTTGTTTTCTGACTCTGAGTCTCTGGGTCCTGGGTGGGGCCAGTGTTGGGAGCCTCTTGTGCTCCTGTGCCCCCTCTTCTGTGAAGATCCTGCCTCTCTTGCTTGACTCGCTCTGTCCCGGGTACACAGGGCTTGCTGTTCTCAGGGAAAGCCCACTGACTCCCCCACCTTGGCCTTTCCATTTGCCCTCCCAGAACACTGCCCCAGCCCTTCTTGTGGCTTGCTCTTGCCCCCCTCTTCCTTCCAGTGCCTTGTTTGAATGTCACCTCCTCATAGAGACTTTCCTGACGATCCTATAACCCTTCTCCTCCAACCCATTACTCTTGGACCCATGGGTTCTCTACCAGGGCCAGTCACCTGGGACACTTAAAATCTCTGATGCCCAGAGACCGACTCTGTTGGCCCAGGGTGAGTCCCAGGCTTCAGTGCCACCTGGCCCAGGACACGGATCATCACTCGGTCTCATTGTTCACAGCTCTCTCCTTGAAATTATACATGTGCTTGCTTATTGTCCATGTCTCTGCTAGAGTAGAGAGCAGGGGACTGGCCTGTCTTGGGTCCTGCCATATTCCCAGCACCTTTAAAAGCACCCGCCACACAGTAGGAGCTCAGTGAGTACCTATGAATGAAGGAATGGGATGCTGGGGCTTGAGAAAAGACAGCTTGACTGACCATCAGGATCGATCTGTTCCCAACATCTGGTGAACCCTTGGAGGGTTCTTACAACAGGGAAAGTTTACCTGATCTGCCAGTTTCACACCTCCATGCTGCCCAGAACATCCCACTCTGGCTGCAGGACTACCTCGGGGTCAGGACAGTGGGTTGAGATGGCAGGAATCGCCAAGGCCTCCCTGAGATTCAGGTTGCACATTGCTAGAGTCATAGCTGGAAGGGCAGGAGTAATGTTGAGTCTGAGCTCTCACCATGCAGATGGGCCCTGAGGCCTAGTGACAGAAGGAGCCTCGGCTAAGGTCAGGCCATGGTTGAAGAGGGCCTAGGAGGTAGGAGCTACAGCATGCTGTGTGACCTTGGCCAAGCCTCTGACCTTCTCTGTACTTTAGTCTCCCCATCTGTACCTGCAGGGCCTGGGCTGAGATGATCCCAAGCCCAGGACGTCAGGAGTTCGTTCCCTGAGTCCTTTCCTGGGCAGCGCAGACTGCAGAGGGTTTGCAAGGGGTTAAGCTCCTCCGGCTCTTGCTCTGCACGCAGACAAACCCCCTCCTTCTGACAAACACTTGTAGGAAATCAGGCTGGGCGCTTCCTGCCGAGGCGAGGCGGCCTCAGCCGCCGCAGGGGCGGGGAGAGGTGGGGAGCGATGCTGGTCTGTGAGCAGCAGCTTGGGCTGGCAGAACGGCCTGGAGGCGGGCCAGGGCGCAATGGAGACAGGGGGCTCCCTGGGTTTGGAACAAAGACTTCACAGACAGGTCCCCTGAAACTGGGTCGGCAGGACGGTGGTGGAGCCCGAGAGAGGTAAGAGATCGGAACGGAGGAGGGCCCAGGAGGCCGCCTTCCTTCTGGACGGGCCAGTCACAGACTCTCTGGGACAGTCCAGGCAGCCGGACCAGCCCAGCCAGGAAGTTGCAGCTGCTGGAGCTGCACCGCTTTTCTCTTGGCTCAGGGGAGCCCGGCCTCCAGGGCAAGGGTGGTTTTAAGGAGGATTTCGTCAAGCCTCAGGATGCTAGATTCCAGTCCCAGCTCTGATTCTGATCTCTTGTGAACTTGGACAGGCGAGGCCATCTCTGTGCCTGGGGTGTCCTCGTCTGCACCTGGAGAGTTAGTGTCCTTGGTTGCTAAGGGGTCTCAGAGACGATGCAGGGATGGGGAGCAGGCCAGGAGGCAGTGACGGCGTAGGGAGGTGGTCCCAATCGAAGGAGTGGCCCCTTATGCCAGCTGTGTAAGGGCAAGGAGAGGAGCCAAGGACTGTCCGAAGACCAGCAGACCCAGCTCAGCTCTCGAGGATGGCAAGACCAGAGCTGTCAACAGCCAGGGCACGTTTCTCTTTCTCCTCGGCCTGTGCTGCTGGAGCGGGCTGGGGGTGGGGAGAGGACACACAGAGGGGGAGTGGCTGGTGCTTCCTTGTGGGACTAGTGTCCACATAGCCGGTGGGAAGCCCTTGAGAACAGCAGGTCTGTGCCCTGCCAACCGGTGGGTGGGGGGGATGGTTGAGCCCAACAACACAGCCTTTTTGGAAGGTCTGGTTACTGATTTGGGGGGGTCTTCCTTCCCCATCTCCCTGACACATCTTACAGCCTTGGTTTCAGAGTTGCACACCCCAGCTTTGAATCCTCTGCGGTTCCTGACTATGAGGTCTTCTGAAAGCCTGCCACACCTCTGTGCCTCAGTTTCCTCATCTGGGAGGTATCAGGGTGGTGGTGGGGGTAGAAGCACGGGGGCACCCTGGACAGCCCTGGCTGGATGGGAAGGGGTTGCAGAGGGCAGAGGGAGGCAGTGCGGGCTGCGTGGCTGGGCTGGCAAAGGAGAACCTGGGAGTCTGGGCAGTTCTGAGGGACTGAGCCATAAAGGGAAGGGTCCCTGGCTGTGGAATGACTGAGCAGGCGGAGAAGCCCTGTGTGGGTGGTGGGGAAGAGGAGACCATCCCACCCAGAAACTGAAGATAGACACCTCGGGGGTCTATTAGACCCCTGAGAGAGCAGGGGCAGTGGCGGCTTGCGAGTAAGAAGATGTACAGAAGGAGGGTGCAGTGGCTGCTACTTCCTTGTGGGGCCAGTTTCTCCAGGGATGGCGGGGACCCTGAACTCCACAGCCCTCCCCAGCTCACACGGCTGGGGTCTTCACCAAACCCCACTCACTGCCTTTTAGGAGCAGCCCTGCTGCCCTAACGAAGGCTGGCTGGAACAACTCTGCCTTTACCTGGCATTCAGGCACCCCTGTCCATAGCTCTCCTTCAAAGTCAGGCCATACTTTCAGACCTCCGTGCCTTTGCCTATGCTGCTCCCTCTGCCTGGAATGCCCTCCCCAATCTTCTCCCCCAAATCCTCACTGTTCCTCAAGCCCACCTTAAAGCTTCCTTTGATAACGCTTCTGTATTGTACTACCCCCAACTGTTTAAAATTTTGGAATGCTTTTACTCTTTTCTACATTCTTTGCATCTTATGTAGTCCCTGGTATATAGTAGGAAGTCGTAGGGCTTTTTTAAAAAGTTAATTTGCACCCACAGGGTGCTCGGTATGTATCTTTGTACTTTGAAATGTGATCTCAGGGAGGAAGAGAGAAGTTAGCAGTTCTGAGGCTATTGCCCTCAGGAGCTGAGTCAACCAGGGACTTCAAATTCAAAGCTCTTTGCGTCTCATCCCCTGCCTCCCAACCCACCCTAGCAGGGTGATATCCCCTTGCAGTAGCAAGAGCAGGTGGTACTTCCTCTGTTTTACGGTGAAGAAAATGCAAGCCCAGCTATACACAGTGAGTAACAGCAGCCGGGACTAGCACCCATCTCCTGATGCCCAGCCTGCTTCTCTACCACAGCATCATCCCAACCTGAAGTTGGCAGGTAGTTGGCACTAATGTGTGTTTGTTGACTGACTAGCTGAATGGCCATTTCTGGGGCTTTGTGGTGCGGAGGGCCATGGCTCACATGGAAGACAGAGGCCTCGCTCAGGAAAGGCTCACTGGTTTAGGCGCTGGGGGCAAGTGTGAAACTCTAGCCAGTCACTGCAGCCGCCTCTGACCTGGTTACAGTGAGATTTCTGCCATGACTGAGTCATCCCAGAAGACAGGATGTTCCTCTTTGTGCACCCAGAGGCCTCTGTGATTGGGCAGGCTGCTCTGTGGCAGAGCTAGAAAAAAAAGCCCTTCAAAAAGTCCAAAAACCACATGCCTCCCCCGGCCCCTTCCTCAGCAGAGGCTTCAGAACCAGAAAAGCAACAGCTAAACTGTAGCCCCTCCTCCACCTGCCATAACAGCAGAAGCGAGGAGGCCTAGTGAACTTCAAAGGGCAGGCCCTGCCTGAGGCCCTGGTTTAAAATGCAGATTCCTGGGCCCTATCCCAGGGCCACTGAGTCAGGCTCTCTGCAGGTTGTTTCAGGAAACTGCCTGCTTAGAGGATTCTTAAGCACACTGAAGCTTAAGATCCCTGGCAGTGATTTCCAAGAAGGGTACAGGCCCTGCAGAAGGTATGAGAAGCAAGAATTAGAGCTTCTATTTAAAATATAGTTGACCAGCTGGGTGGGTGGCTCATGCCTGTAATCCCAGGACATAGGGAGGCTGAGGCAGGAGGATCACTTAAACCCAGGAGTTCAAAACCAGCCTAGGCAACATGGCAAAACCCCATCTCTACAAAAAAAATTTAAAAATTAGCCAGGCATGGCGGTACGTACCTGTGGTCTTAGCTACTCAGGAGGCTGAGGTGGGAGGATCGATTGAGCCCAGGAGGTCAAGGCTGCAGTGAGCTCTGATCGCCACTGTACTCCAGCCTGGGTAACAGTGAGACCCTGTCTCAATAAAATAAAATACAGTTGATCCTTGAACAACACAGGAGTTAGGAGTGCCTCATGCAGTCAAAAATCTGCTTATAACTTTTAACTCCCCCAAAACTTTATCAATAGCCTGCTGTTGACTAGAAGCTTTGCTGATAACATAAAGTTGATTAATGCATATTTTCTGCGTTATATGTATTACGTACTGTTTTCTTACAATAAAGTAAGCCAGAGAAAAGAAAATGCTATTAAGAAAATCTTAAGGAAGAGAAAATCTACTTACTTTCATTAAGTGGAAATGGATCATCACAAAGGCCTTCATCCTGTCATCTTCATGTTGAGGAGGAAGAATGAGGGGGGATTGATCCACTGTCTTAGGGGTGGCAGAGGCAGAAGAAAATTCACATGTAAGTAGAGTTCAAACTGTGCAGTTCAAACTGTGTCATTAAGGGTCACCTGTGTTTATTTTTCTTTTGTATTTTCATTTATTTATTTATTTCGAGATGGAGTTTCGCTCTTGTTGCCCAGGCTGGAATGCAATGGCACGATCTCGGCTCACCGAAACCTCCGCCTCCCAGGTTCAAGCAATTCTCCTGCCTCAGCCTGCCGAGTAGCTGGGATTGCAAGCATGCACCACCATGCCCGGCTAATTTTGTATTTTTAGTAGAAATGGGATTTCTCCATGTTAAGGCTGGTCTCGAACTCCTGACCTCCAGGTGATCTGCCCGCCTCGGCCTCCCAAAGTGCTGGGATTACAGGCGTGAGCCACCACACCCAGCCTCCTTTTTATTTTTAGTAGAGATGGGCTTTTGCCGTGTTGCCCAAGCTGGTCTTGAACTCCTGAGCTCAAGTGATCTGTCCACCTCGGCCTCCCAAAGTGCTGGGATTACAGGTGTGAGCCACTGTGCCTGGCCAATTTTCAATTGCATCTTTTTAGAAAATCACTTTTGAAAGTATTCTTTCTAATACATGTAATATATTAGCATGATGTGTTCGAGCACATTTATTTTTACGGATGGGCTGTGTGATTAAAAACATATTGGGGGCCACTAGGCCGAAACTGACAACTGCAGATCTTGCTCTGGCAGGAAGTAGCCGGGTGATCTTAGCCAAGTTCTACCCTCATGTTTGTAGGGAGGGCAGATTGAGAACTTAAAAGTAAAGCTTCTAGCCAGGCTGGCGCCGAGTGGGCTCTTCACATGTGGCAGGGACTGTGGGGCTGGAAGACAACACGCAGGGTGATCTGGAGGAAATTGTGGGGCTCTGCATTTGGGGGTAGAGAGGAAGACTGGGCGGGGACAGAGGAGAGAAGCCCCGAACACCCATCCACAGAGCAGGAGCTGCAGCCAAGGAGGGAAGAATGGTATTCCCTGTCCCTCCCTCCTCCAGCCCTTGAGAAGTCAGCCTTTCCCGGGCTGAACTGTTCCCTGGGGAACTTTGTGTCCACAAATAGTTGCCTGCTGACTTTTCTCAGCCATACAAATCAAGCAGGATCCAAGTGCTCACGAGGATAAAGGGACAAACACAGACCTTCTATCCTGGGAGGCCTGGAGTCATACTCCCTTCGACACAGCATGCAGGGGAGAAAGCCCAGACTGTGGGCCAGGAGGCTGACTTTCGCCCCTGCCTTGTCCTGACCCATGTGTGGCTTTGGGTAAGGCCTCTCCCCCTCTCTGGACCCCAGTTTCCCCATCTGTGGAAGAAGGCCTTTGTGTGAGCCGCCCTGGGGGCCGCTGCGCTGATGGGCGGCAGTTCTCTGAACCCTCCATGGCAGGGAGCTCCCTGGGGGACCGTGCCCACTCTGGGTCAGCTTTGCATTTCCTGGACCTGGCTCAGTGCTGGCATAGAGGAAGCGCTTAGGGAAATAGCGGGAGCGTGGGAAGGAAGAGGCAAAAGGAGACGAGAGGGAGAAGGAAAGAGGGAAAGAAGGAGAGGGTTGAGGGAAGGCAGCGGAGGAGCCCTTCTCTGGCTACCCTGTTCCTGCAGCAGCCGCCTGACAGGTCCCTGTGTGGCCAGCCTCCCTGGTTCATTTTCCCAGAGCAGCCCGAGGGGAACTTTTAAACCACACCTCTGATGGGCTTTCCCTGTGTTCAATACCCCAGCCATCGGGGAAAACCACTCCCAGGTCCAGGAAAGCCCCGGTAGGCTTGCTCCCCGTCCCCAGGTGGCCTCACTAGGAAGGCTTTTTCTTTAAATTGAGGTGAAATTCACGTAACATAAAACTAACCATTTTTAGATGAACAGTTCAGTGACATTTAGTATATTCACAGTGTTGTGTAACTGCCACCTCCATCTATTTGCAAAGCATTTTTCTCACTTCCGAAGGAAATCCCATACCCAGCAAGCAGTGCCCACTCTCCTCTCCCCCAGCCCCTGGCAAATACCGTCTGCTTTCACTCTCCAAGGAGGTACCTTGCCTGGATATTTCCTATCCATAGAATCACACTATATGTGGCCTTTGTGTCTGGCATCTTTCATTTAGCATAATGTTTCTGAGGTTCATCTATACTGTAGCATGTGCTGGGACTTCATGTCTTTTCGTTTGAGCACCTGTTTTCAATTATGTTGGTTAGTGGAATGCTACCTTTTTTTTTTTTTTTTTTTTTTCCTTTTGAGACAGGATCTCACTTTGTTGCCCAGGCTGGAGTGCAGTGGTGCTGTCATGGCTCACTGCAGCCTCAACCTCCCGGGCTCAAGTGATCCTCCCACCTCAGCCTCTCGAGTAGCTTGTGACTACAGGTGTGCACAATCACACCTGGCTAATTTTTTGTAGAGACAAGGTTTTGCCATGTTGCCCAGGCTGGTCTCGAACTCCTAGACTCAAGTGATCCGCTCACCTCAGCCTCCCAAAGTGCTGGGATTGTAGGCGTGAGCCATCATACCTGGCCTGGAATGCTTTTTTCATCATCCTCCCCCACCTCTCAATCTGAATTCTTACCCGAGTGAGGTCAGAGAAGATTCTCAGAGGAACTAGCTTCTAACCTGGGATCCCCAGACTACCCTGGCCTGTGTCAGGGCAGCCCCCGTGCCTCCTCCGGCACATCTCACCTGGATTTGTAGTTGCCTGGTGATCGTCTGCTTCCTCCTGGGCCGTCAGTTCTCCAGTGAGCAGGGCCTGTGCCCCATGCCCACACGAAGAGCCAGTACTCAGTAACACTAGCTAGGATGCATTCAACACCTGTTGGTCGGTGCACTGGCCGCTGGGCTCCTCATCGTGTGTCTCATCTAGTTTATAAAACCCTGGAGGGGGCCGGGCATGGTGGCTCACGCCTGTAATCCCAGCACTTTAGGAGGCCGAGGCGGGTGGATCACGAGGTCAGGAGTTCGAGACCAGCCTGGCCCATATGGTGAAACTAAAAAATACAAAAATTAGCTGGGTGTGGTGGCGCACGCTTGTAGTCCCAGCTACTCAGGAGGCTGAGGCAGGAGAATCACTTGAACCCGGGAGATGAAGGTTGTAGTGAGCTGAGATCGTGCCAGTGCACTCCAGCCTGGGCAACAGAGTAAGACTCTGTCTCAAAAAAAACAAGCAGACAAAAAAACAACCCTGGAGGGAGAAAGGAATTATTATCCCAGCTTTATTGATGAAGAAAATGAAAGCAGAGTGACTTGCCCAAGGTCACACAGCTTTGGGAGGACGCAGCCAGGAGTTGAACCGGGGCTAATTCCAGAGTTCTGCTGGTAACTTCTTGTTCCAAATAAAAGAGGGAATCAGGAGAATTAATGATATTTCTTGAATGTGTTCCTGACAGGGCACAGGCAGGATGGCCGATGCCGACAGGAGCCAGCGGTGACTCTGGGGCCCCTGGCAGCAGCTCTGTCTCCTGAAGATGAAGTGGCCCAGGTGAAGCTCAGGCCAACCCCGATGGCCAGCTCGGAGACTGAGATCTGCTGGGTTGAGCCTGGCCTGGGGAAGGGTCCCCGGCGGCGGCACTGGGCCTGGGCTGAGGACAAGAGGGATGTGGATAGTGGTTCACAAAGCTGGGGAGAAGAGGGACTCTTTCCCAATGCCACCAGCCCCGAGCTCCTGGAGGACTTCCGCCTGGCCCAGCAGCACCTGCCGCCTCTGGAGTGGGACCCGCATCTGCAGCCCAATGGGCATCCGGATTGTGAGTCAGGAGAGACTTCAGGAGAAGGTGAGACTGACATCCCTCCCCCTACGGTGGTGTCCCGTCCCCCACATCACATGTTCTAGCAGGCGGGAAGGGAGTGGAGGTTGCTTCAACATTTTCAATTAAATTCTACAAAGTCTATAATTTAAAAATTTTAAAAACTTAAATTGTATAAGTAATACCATTCATTGCAGAACAACCAGAAAATATAAGGCGCAAAATTAAGTAAAATTTAAAATTACTCATTGTCCCACTCCATCCCCAGATAACCACTGTTTTCCATATGTGGAATTATGCAAATGTAATGTGAATATGGA
The DNA here is from genome assembly GCF_049350105.2 of Macaca mulatta. Lineage (NCBI taxonomy): Eukaryota > Metazoa > Chordata > Mammalia > Primates > Cercopithecidae > Macaca > Macaca mulatta. The sequence continues at coordinate 43,946,376 of NC_133420.1, forward strand.
ACAGTATTCTACATACTTCATTATAACCTGCTTTTTGGTTAACTTAATAGATATGAACATTTTCCTAGTTCATCAAATCCTCTCCCACAAGTCATTCCTAGACTTCCATGGGTATCCGTGGTTAATCGGCCAGTATCCTACTGCTGGGCATTTTAGTAGTTTCTAGATTTTGCTGTTATAAATAATGCAGTGATGAATGTCATTAATGTATCTTTGCACACTTGATTTGCTCATAGCTCTGGTAATTTGAATTACTTAGTCTTGGGGTTGTGTCCAATTTTTATTTTATTTTATTTATTTATTTATTTATTGAAGCAGGGTCTTGCTCTGTTGCCCAGGCTGGAGTGCAGTGGCATGATCATGGCTCACTGCAGGCTCGACCTTTCGGGCCCAATCAGTCCTCAGAACTCAGCCTCCCGAGGAGCTGGGACTACAGGTGCATGCCACCACACCCAGCTAATTTTTATATTTTTTGTAGAGACAGAGTCTCACAGTGTTGGCCAGGCTGGTCTCAAACTCCTGGCCTGATGCGAGCCTCTCACCTTGGCCTCCCAAAATGCTGGGATTATAGATGGGAGCCGTCATGCCTGGGTATTTTTAAGGTTTTTAAAAATTCCAATTAGCAATGAGAATGTTGGCATTTCTTGTTTTCTACAATAACTATGTTCTGGTTGCATCCAGACGAACTTAGACTAAATTCCTCGCTTTGCTTAGCAAGTTCCTTCTGCCTGAATCTTGCTTTTTCCATCTATAAAATGAGAGGAATCATATCGTAGAGAATAGTCAGAGCTGGATACATGGTAGTGATTGCGCTTAGATTACGAGCGAGATGCCCCTGTTTTAGGGTCCTGTGACTCTCGCAGGCTGTTGCGGTTGGTAGAGAAGCCTCCTCTGGTAGCGGATTGTGCCATTACTCAAAGTTTCACACACCTGATCTGCTCAAAGTGAGCACTGCCCACTGCTGCCCACTGAGGAGCCATTTCTGAGCACTCTTTCCAGCAAGGGATGGCAACTGAGATGCACCGGGTGGACAGGGCAGAGGCATCTCTTCCTGGGGTCACATGGTAACCCCCTGCTATGATGTAATAGCTGCTACCCTGTCCTGTGCCTTTACTATGTGCCAGGCACAGGGCTGGGCAGGGTCTGGCCCTCTCTTGTTCCCTCCTCACCACCCTCTGTCAGGTAGGAGGAACTAGCCTCAAGTTTGACTGTGGATTGCCAGAGAGGTCAGCAGCTTGCCCGTGGCCCCAGTGAGGGGTCACAGGAGCCAGGATTGAACCCAGGGCTCCCTAGCTCCAAAGCCCAGGCCTCTTCACCCCTAGTGCGTGACCCCTAGTGGTGGAAGCAGACTCACCTGCATGACTGGGGCCTGGGTCCCAGGTCCAGGGAACCACTGGGTGATCTTTGGCAACTTACGTAACCTCCCTGGGTTTCAAGTATGTTGCTGTAAGCAAGAGTAACTTGCGGAAGGAGATGTTAAGTGGTTAAGAGATGTAGAGGCGTCAAGGGTAGGGGAAAGAGCATGGGGGAGTAGAGAGTGACACAAAGGTGCATCTGCCTGAACAGACAGTCTATGCCTGGTGGTACCCAAACTGTGTCTCATGAAACTTTGGACCTATTGCAGAAGTCAACACGGGGTCTAGAGCAGAGTGGGTGCTCCGTAAACAATGACTGCATGGATGGTGGTTAGATGCATGGAAGAATGGACGGGTGGGTGATGGATGGGTGAATGGGTGGGTAGATGGATGGATATTGGGAGGAAGCATGGTGGGATAGATGGCTGGGTGGGTGGATGGATATATATTTATTGAGTACTCACTATGTAATAATTACAGTAACTGTCTACTTCTTGGGAGCTTTATATACCTTATCTTCCTCCCTCCTTCCTTCCTTCCCTCCCTTCCTCACTCGCCTTCCTTTTCTCCTTCCTTCTGTTCGGTCAACAAATAGTGTCAGGTACCAGCACTGCAAATCCAATCGTGAACAAAACAGAGAGCATCCTTGGCTTCATAGAGCTTGCAGTGTAGGGGGTGACACACATGTCAGTGAAACAACCACACAAATAAATGGAAAGCAGCTGCTATGATAAGTGTTACAAAATAGAGGTAACCAGTCCTGTGAGGGCCTGTAAAAGGGAGAACTTGACCTAGTCAGGGAGATCTAAGTCTTCCTTGAGGAGGCAGAGGTTGAGCCTGAAGGACAGATAGGAGTTAACTAGGCCAAGGAGGAGAGAGAATCCCCCAGCAGAGGGATGCGCACATGCGTAGCCCCCATGGTGGGAGGAGCGTGGTGTGCACGTAGCAGGAGCAGGGGGAGCCTGAGGGGCCATGGAGAGAGATGGATCAGGAGAGCTAATGGGGCCGGGGTGGCAGCGACCTTAGGACCATAGTGAAGGTTCTGCTTTTCTTCCACAGGAAGACATGGATGAGTTTTCAGATGGGGGATGTGGGTGAGGACGGAGGAGATGGTTAGGTGGCTACTGACTGCAGTTAGCCAGACAAGAGAGGATGGGACACGAGCCAAGGTAGTGGTGGTAGACTTCAGAGTCATAGATGAGTTTGCGATTTTTATAGGAGGTAATGGGGCAGGACCAGGTGACAGATTGGATTCAGGGGGTTAGAAGGAGAGAGACGGCAAAGACGCCTCCCAGGCTGCTGGCCTGTACACCTGGAGGGGATGGTGTTGCCATCTGCTGAGATGGGAGACGCTGGAGGGACCGGGTTTGGGTTTGAGTTTGAAGGACCTCTGAGACAACCAGATCAGGTATCAGACAAGCACTTGGCTCTGTCGGGGGCTCCTTGGGATTCTTTCCATCCCCATGTGATGAGGAAATGGAAGCCAGAGAGTTGAAGTGACAGGGTAAGTTACATGGTGGATACAGACCTGGTATATGCTAAGAAGTGAATGGCCTGTCTTTCCAGAGGCTGAAGCAGAGGATGTGGACAGCCCAGCAAGTTCCCACGAGCCTCTCGCCTGGCTCCCCCAGCAGGGCCGTCAGCTGGACATGACTGAAGAGGAGCCAGATGGGACCCTTAGAAGTCTGGAGGTTGAGGAGGCTGGAGAGAGCTCCCCAAGGTTGGGGTATGAGGCTGGTCTCAGCTTGGAGGGCCGTGGAAACACCAGCCCCGTGGCTCTTGGGCATGGTCAGGCCAGGGGCTGGGTGGCTTCTAGCGAACAAGCCAGTGGGGACAAACTTTCTGAACATTCCGAGGTCAACCCATCCGTTGAGCTCAGCCCAGCAAGGTCCTGGAGCAGTGGGACAGTGAGCCTCAACCACCCTAGTGACAGCCTTGATTCTACCTGGGAAGGAGAGACCGGTGGCCCCCAGCCCACTGCCCTGGCAGAAACCTTACTAGAGGGCCCCAGCCACCACCTCCTAAACCCAGATGACAGAACTGGAGGCAGCGTTGCTCTGGCAACCCCCATGGAATTCCAGGACTCCTCAGCTCCCCGAGCCCAGAGTCCGCAGCCTGCCACAGATAGATGGAGGAGAGAAACGACCAGATTCTCCTGCCCTCAGCCCAAGGAACACATCTGGAAGCAGACAAAGACGTCACCTAAGCCACTCCCTTCCCGATTCATTGGCTCCATCAGCCCCCTGAATCCTCAGCCCAGGTCAACACGGCAGGGCAGGCCGCTGCCCAAACAGGGAGCCACTCTGGCTGGCCGCTCCTCTTCTAATGCCCCCAAGTATGGCCGGGGGCAGTTGAACTACCCACTCCCTGACTTCTCCAAGGTAGGGCCCCGGGTGAGATTCCCCAAAGATGAGAGCTACCGTCCCCCCAAGTCCAGAAGCCACAACAGGAAGCCTCAGGCCCCTGCCAGGCCCCTCATCTTCAAGTCACCAGCTGAGATTGTGCAGGAGGTGCTGTTGAGCAGTGGAGAAGCAGCCTTGGCAAAGGACACGCCTCCTGCCCACCCCATCACCAGGGTACCCCAAGAATTTCAGACGCCTGAGCAAGCCACTGAACTGGTCCATCAGCTCCAGGTTAGTGGGACTTATGGCTGTGGATGTGTCACCAAGGCCCCTGTTGGCTTAGGGTGGAGGCTAATTGGGGTGGGGAGGCCTCGAGTAGAGGCTGGCTGGGGTGGAGAGGCCTGGGGTAGAGCCTGGCTGGGGTGGGAAGCCCTGGGATGGAGGCTAGTGGGGTGGGGAGGGCTGGGGTGGAGGCTGGCTGGGGTGGGGAGTCCTGGGATAGAGGCTGGTGGGGTGGGGAGGCCTGGGGTGGAGGCTGGCTTGGGTGGGAAGCCCTGGGGTAGAGGCTGGCTGGGGTGGAGAGGCCTGAGGTGGAGGCTGGCTGGGGTGGGGAGGCCCTGGGGTAGAGGCTGGCTGGGGTAGGGAGGCCTGGGCTCTGGGCTAGGAACTCCATGCTGGTGCAGGGAGGGTATACCTGGAGCCCTGAGATAGACCTAAGCCCTTTGCTCAAAAAGACCAGTGATTGTACTCATGTTTCAAGGATGATCTGTTGAAGTGATCATGTTTCAAGGGAAATAGTCATGTTTCCCCTCCAGACCGCGAGCTCCACGGGTGTGGGGAGTTTTGGCAAGAGCATATCATAGGTGGCCTGTGTGCCTCCTTCAGCAAGCACAGGATGCCTGCTGGTCTCTTGTTTGTGATTTTGACAGCCTCTGATGGTCATTGTCTTGGTCTAGTCTTTCATTTGGGGTGACAAAGTGGTAGTATGCTAATGCTCTCACTCCTACATTAATTGCTGGAAATATGCTAGAAAGTAAAAGTGTCCCTCATCAACTACTTGGTTACCAAGTTCTTGCTTGTACGGGAAAAGTCAGCGAGATGCTCTGTTCTGTCCTTTTACTGTTACCGTTACTGACCCATAATGGTCCTTCGTTACTTAGTTACTGACCCGTTTTCAGAAGGAGTCAGTTCCTCACATCCTTCAAAGGTGACATGCTTTTCCTTTTTTCCTGCAATGACTTGTTTTTATAAAGCTCTTTGGGTTTGTTTAAGGCAAGTGACTGAGTAGGTGGAACAGTGATTTTCAAGCCTTCTGTTTTTCTGCCACGGGACTCTTGGATGATTCATTCAATTAGCCATTGAAGAAAGTACTTCTTAAGCACATGCTGCTTAAACACCGACAGCGCAGCAGGGGAAAGACAGATATGGGCCTCACCCCACAGAGCCAACCGATGGGCAGGGCATTTGGATAAATAGAATCGTGGCAGCCATCTGCGATGTGGGTCATGTGTCAAGGTAAACCAGCCAGAGGCCCCCAGTCTGGACTCGTTGTCACGGAGGTAGAAAAGTTGTCCCACTGCCCTCTCATGCTCCAGAACTTGAACATGGTGGGTCTGTGTTGTACACAAGCCTGAAGATTGCTCAGCTTGGATCCCACCATTGAATGGTTTGCTATCAGGGTCTCCCAGCAAGGAGGGGTGCATTGTGTGCCTGGGCATATGACCGTGTTGCTCCCCCTTTTCTGCAGGAAGACTACCACAGGCTTCTCACCAAGTACGCTGAGGCCGAGAACACCATCGACCAGCTACGCCTCGGGGCCAAGGTACCAGGCTGGGATGGGGTGGAGGCATGGGCCCAAGTCCCCGAGGAGATGACACTTTTCCATAGCTCTAGAGAAAGGCCACTGCCTCCTCCATCTACTGAGGCCCTGAAGTTAGTGGAACGCCAGTTTGCTTCTACCCCAAGGTCCCTCTGTGACCTTGGGCAGTGACCTTGCCCTCCCTGGGCTTTCTTTTTTTTTTTTTTTTTTTGAGTCAGGGTCTTGCTCTGTCACCCAGGCTGGAGTGCAGTGGCATGGTCATAACTCACTGCAATATCAACCTCCTGGGCTCAAGGGATCCTCTCGCTTCAGCCTCCCTGGTAGCTGGGAATACAGGCATGCATCACTGTGCCCTGCTAATTTTTTTTTTTTTTTTATGTTTTGTAGAGACGGGGTCTTTCTTTGTTGCCCAAGCTGGTCTCGAACTCCTGGGCTCAAGTGATCCTTCTGCTTCAGCCTCCCAAAGTGCTCCTGGGATTACAGGCCTGAGCTACCATGAGCCCAGGAATTTCATGAGACTCTCTCTCCTTCTAGATGGGCTTGGGAGTAAGGCCACCTGGGTTCGACTCCTGGCTCCATTGCTAACCAGCTGTGTGACCTTGAGGAAGTTACTTGGGCTCTGTGAGCCTCAAAAGAGTAACACGGAATTTCTGCTCAGCCCCTGGTGCTTGTTCTTTGGGCCTGAATCTTCCTGGATCACACCTTTGCCTTTCTCCCTCCCCACAACCTCACCTGGCAGAGTATGGGGCAGGAGGAGAGCAGAGGGGAAACCCACCACCCCAGCCCCCACCCCGTCTTAGGAGGAGGCTGTGAATTCTCCACCTTCCTCTTTCCTGAGTGAGGCAGGAAGTGGGACCTGTGTGGCCCCTCGTGGCTTCCTGCTTTTGCTGTGCCCTCCTCTTGCCTCATCAGGCAGCAGTGGAGGAGGGGTGAGAGCTGAGGTGCAGAGATGCAGATGCCCCAATGCCTCCCCCCACCCCCGTCATGCTCCAGGACCCCGCCCCCGCCACAGCTGCTGCTCTCAATGCTGAGAGGCACTTCCGGGGTGGGTGGGAGGAGGCCACTGTGGTGAGGAAACGGAAGGGGGCCTGTTCTAGGACCAGGAGTCCCCCTGCATCCCCACACCTGCTGCCTGGCACAGGCAGGCCCCTTCCCTCTTGGCCTCATCGGGCACATCTGTAAAAGAGGGCTAATCAGACTTCCTCCTGGGAGCCAAGTAGTCTCCTTCCAGCTTTTTGAACTGCTGAGCCAGATCTAGGGTTGGAAGAGACGGGGCAGTCGGGAAAGGGAGTGGAGGGGGTTTGTTAGGTCATCCTCTCTGGGGAAACCGCATTCTCATGGCTGCAGACTCCAAGCAGGTCCGGGGAGAAAGGGACTGGTCATCAGACCCAAACACTCGGCTTCCCCATTTGACAGATTGGGAAACTGGGGCTCCCGTTGGGGTAGGGGCCGCTGACGGTCATGGAGTGGTGGGAACTGAAGGCGTGGAGCGTCTCCACCCTCCCTCCTCCCTTCCTCCTGCGCTCATTTAAGGGCATGAGTCAGTATACAGAAAGCATTTACCTGGCACTAGGCAGGCACTTCGTAAGAGTTAGGGAATATTATTATTATAAAGATGTTTACTGCTAGGCCTCTTGTATGTCAGCCACAGTGACACAGGTGGGGTGGACACAGTGTAGTGCAGCTGGGGTGCCTCCTCTTGTGGGTGCTCCCTTGACCCTGTGGGACTCAGGGTCCCCCCCAAGTGTGGTCACCCTGTCCTGGCTGGCACCCAGACCCCTGGCTCATGTGTGTGAGGGTGTCACAGGAGGAGAGGCCGGAAATGGTTCTGTGTCAGCTCACTCACTCCCACTTTCTGGAAAAATGATTGCTATTGCTTGGCCTGAGGGCTCTGCTCCCTCCCCCAACCCCTCTCTCAGCCTCACAAAGTATGAGCACCTTTCGGGGCTCTGCCGGAAGGAAGCAGGATGATACTATCACCTCCCGCCCAACCCCATCTCACAGCTGCCCTGGGGGAGTAGTACAAGGCAGGCTTGCAGCTCCAATGTGCAGAAGAGAACAGAGCCCCAGAGCAGGGAGGGGATTCACTCAGGGTCCATGGGGCTTGAGGAGAGCTGAGATTCCAGCTGGCCAGCCTTCCTCACTCCGTCTGGACCTCTGTGCACTCTACCCCGAAGGCTGGAGAGACCCCAGGACAGCCTTTTGCTCAGAGCCCACGAGTTCAGAGGCAGTTCTCAGACCTCCCAAGGACCCACCGAGCCACTTCACTCTGCTCAGAACCCACGGCGGAGGGCTGGACCCACCTGGGAGGGAGCCGCGCTGGGGATGTTGCACTGGACACCCCATCTAGGCATGGTGGGTAGGTGGACAGCAGTGGGTGGGGACCCATAGGAAGGAGATTGACATTCACTGAGCAGCAACAGGTATCCCACCCTAGGTTCAGGGTCATCTTATTTGAGCCCCTCCACACACACACTGAGGTTCAGTCAGGTGGAATGGTTTGCTCAACATCCCATAGCTGGTGCAAGAGGCAAAGCTGGGATTGAAACCTACATCTGCCTGATTCCAGAACAGATGTTCTTTTCCTCAAGTCTGGGTAAGCCCTGGCACCCAGGCCCTGGCACTGGGTGTGGAGAGAGGCATAGGGATGAGGCGGATTGATGACCGTTATAGAAATAAGAATGGTCATAGGTGATGTTTATGGACCACTGTCCTAAATAATTTGCAGTTGGGGAAGCTGAGGCACAGAGATGTTAAGTAACTTGACCAAGATCACTCAACAAGTAGGTGCCAGAGCAGGAGTTGGAACTCGGCAGCCTGGCTCTGAAGCCCACGAGTGACACCACGCTCTAGCAGAACTAGACTCGGTAGTTGTGGGATCTGTAGCCGGGGAGGCCTGGCCCAGGAACACGGATGGGTCTGGAGCCTTGGGGTTGGGGCAGGACCAGGGAGCCCAGCTGTGGGGCAGGGAGCCAGGACTGGTCAGGAGTCACTGGTTGGCTCTGTTCTCTACACTGGCCTCTGGCCAGGGTTTATGGTGATCTCACTGCATTTGCTGCCATGTTGCCACCTCCCCCCAGCCCCTGTTCCTCCATCTCAGCTGAAGAGAGATCTGGAAGAGCTGAGGTGACCAGAAATTACCCTAGAAGGAATTACGGAGATAATGTAAAACCACCCTTTTTCAGTGTGTTCTGATGGCCACAAGTTGGCCCAGAACCCCCTGGGTGGGGATGGGGGGAAGGGGAGGTTTCTGTATGCAGATGAGTTGGGGAAACATCTTCCTCTCTCTTCCTCCTCCCCTCCCGCCCTATTCATAAAGCCCATTAGCATTTTAAAGGCTGAGAGAAATCCATCTGTGCAGAGAATATTCATTTGTTTAACCCAATGTTTCCCAAATTTACGGGTCCTCCCTTCACAGAATTCTGATTCACCTTTTACAGAATCCCCCGAGGGAGTGAATCCGGCCTTGGGGAGCACCCGGGACACCTGGCTGTGTCCAGGGAGATGGGCCCTGGGAGGGCCAGGCCCGAGCAGCTGAAGCTGCCACCCGCACCGCCACTCCCCACCTCATGGCTCTGCCTGGGCATCTGCTCAGGTTTTGGGCTTCTCTGCTTCAAACTCCTTTTTGGTCCCTGAAACAAAGGGGCCTGCTGGTTTCCCTGGCCTATCCCCGTTCCCTGTCACTCCCCAGGTGGGGCCTGAGGCTGAGAAAGGGGTCTGGGGAGGGAAACACGTCAGAGGGCTGGGCCTCCCCTGGGATTTGGGTCACCTCAGGAGGGGGGTGCTGATAGGAAAGCCCCCACAGGGGAGTCTGAGCAGATGGCTGAGGGGATTATTAAAATCCAGCTTTGTTCTCATCTGGGGAGGCTGGGCCTGAAAGAGGGGGAGGCGGCGGAGGGGGAACCATGCCACACTTGGAGTTGATTTTTCAGCCACAGCCAGGACCTATACAGCTTAAGCAAGAGAGGCTGCTGGCCTGGGGGCCAGGGATCCCCTTCCACTGGGCCCACCCTAAACTGCTCATTCCTGACCTTGGTGCAGCAGGGGCAGTTAAGATAACCCCCCAACATCATGATGAGCAGGTGCCACTAAGGGGTGTTGCTTTTCCATGGGCCTGTCTCCATGGTGGCTGTGCAGATGATGATGGCGATGACGATCATGGTGATGGTAGTAATGGTCATAGTTATGATGACGATAATGGTAAAAATGGTGATGGTGGTGGTGATGATTGTGATGGTGTTGGTGATAATGGTGATAGTGATGGTGATGGTGAATGATGGTGATGCTAATAATGATGATTGTTATAATGATGCTGATGGTGATGATGGTGGTGGTAATGACAGTGGTGGTGATGACGATGGTGATGGTGGTGGTGGTAGTGGTGATGACGGTGGTGGTGATGATGATGGTGATGAATGTCAGGGTGGTGGCCGCTATTTATTGAGCACTTATATCATGTGCAGAAAAGTTATTAAGCCAACTAGGACTCAGAGGTGTGCTGTGGTAGAGCCTGGGCGGGAACCTGGGCTCTGACTGCAGAGCCCACATGCTAAGCTAGAGTTGGCAAACTTTCTCTGTAAAGGGCCAGATTGTGAAAATGTTTAGCTTTGTGGAGCATATAGTCTCTGTCACAACTACTCAACTCTGCCACCAGAGTGTGAAAGCAGCCATAGACAACACATAAACAAACAGGCATGGCTGTGTTCAATAAAACCTTCTTTACACAAACAGAACATAGTCCTCTCAACTCTGCTCTAAGCTCTTGAACAGCCCGTGGTTTCCCTCTGCTTTCGAGCTTCAAGAGGTCTTCCTTGGTCACCTGCCTGACTCCAGACTGCTCCCTCACCAGCTGGGCTGGCTGCCATGTTTTAAATCTGTCCTCAAATGATAGAGATCCGCTACCAATGGCAGATTAGTTTGTTCACTTGCTGGTTCACTCATTTATTCAAACAGCTATTGGTTGCTATTATTATCAACATAATTATTGGAAATGCTTATATTTGTTAAGAAATAATTATATGGTATATTATGATATAATTATAACATACATTATTAATAAAAAATTACTGTTAATAGTAGAACCGTAGGTATTGGGGTCAGATAGAGCAGTGTTGTAATCCTCATCCAAGGACTTATCAGCTGGGGATCTTGAGTAAGTGACTTAATAACCTCTCTGTGTCTCAGTTTTTCCTTCTATATAATGGGCTGTTGGGGTCCCCACCCTGTCTTCCTTTCAGGACCACCATTAAGAGTAAATGAAAGGGCACGTAGTTCTTCACCTATGTTTGGCCCAGCCAGGGGCTGCACTGAAAGATGGTATTTATTACTACAGGGCATGTGTGTTGAGCTCCTGAATGAAGATGAGGTATTTCAGGTGGATTTGCCCCTACCCTGACTTGGCTCTGCTGTGCCTCCCCGCTTCCACAGGTGAACCTGTTCTCTGACCCACCCCAGCCCAGCCACAGCATCCACACAGGAATGGTGCCCCAAGGGACCAAGGTCTTGTCCTTCACCATCCCACAGCCCCGCTCTGCAGAGTGGTGGCTGGGCCCGGCCGAGGACCCCCAGGCCTCTGCGGCCTCAGGTAAGTCCGGGAGAAGAGCCGCGGCTGGAGGCTCCTTCTGTCTGGGATTCTGCTCTGTGGGGCTGACTTGGTTCACCCTGGGGATGGCACTGGCCTCAGGCCAGGGGAAGGAGGGAGGCAAGGCCCCACCCTGGGTACTTTGACGCAAAAGGGTCAGAGATGTGGAAAGTGTCCTGCTTTGATCCACAGCAGCCTGGGGGCAGCCCTGGCCCTGCCACTTGGCATCTTGGTGACCCTGGGTGAGTTGAAGACATAGAGTATTGTCCCTGGGGAGCCCATATCTCAGCCAGGCCCTGCACTGAGCCTTGACACATGTGACCTCAGTTCATCCCCACAATAACCCGCTGAGGTGTGCACTGTTGTCACACCCATGACAGCCAAGGGGATCAAGGCTTGGAGAGGTGAGGACAGGCTGAGTTCATACAGCTGTTGAGGGGAAGCGTCTGGATTGGAACTGGATTGGAACAGCGTGGCCTGTGTGAGAGGCCACGCTGTTGACTGGGAACCCGGAAGCCTAGCACAGCTCTGCTGCAGCCAGCCGTGTGACCTGGGGCAGATCTGCACCTTGTCCTCCCCGGTAAATGGGGGACAATGCTTTACCCAGCCCACTTCCTGGGGCTGATGTGAAGATAGCACATGGTGACTGAGCTGTAACTTGATGATGGAGGTGGTGGCTTTGACGTTCAGCCTCAGTCCTTCAGCTCCTGGAAGGACTGTTCTTGGCTCCAGCTTTCAGCAATTGTGTATTCCAGGGTGGCCATCAGCTCGAGGAGACCTGAGCCCCTCCTCGCTCACCAGCATGCCCACCCTGGGGTGGCTTCCAGAGAACCGGGGCATCTCCGAGGACCAGTCCTCAGCAGAGCAGACCCAGGCACTGGCTTCTCAGGCCAAGCAGTTCCTGGCCAAGGTGAGTGGACTCCCAGCTTTGCCCCTGAGAGACTTAACTCACCTGGAGAACGCAGAACCTCTGCCTGCTTGGGTGAGAAGCGCTCTGGGAGTCTCACTTGTCATTCCCCTGCCTCTGCACCAAGTTAACTCAGCCATCCCCAAAACATGAGCCCCTCCCTGGTTTTAGAGGCCACACAGCTCCAGCCTCCTCCTTGTCACCAGTGCTAGGTTTCACCCTCCTTTTTGGCAATGCATCTCATCAAAATCCCTCCAGTTGTGCTTCGAAGTGTCTCTAGGCTGGCTCCCGGGCAACTCTGAGCTCTTTCAGGATTCTGGAAGAGTAATACAATCTCTACTCTACCTTTTCCTCTTCAGGATAAGTTGCCTCATTTTCTTAGTTCATTTTATTAAATAAATCACTTCCCAGTTACTTCTCAAGGGTCTTTGTATCTTCATCCAGCAGTCCAAGTAACCATGAATTGTTTGCAGGTCTGTTTATAACTGTACATTGGCTTTACTCCAGAAGTGGCTTAAAGTACCTTATGAAAATACATACATTTTAGCCACATTCTGAAAACAGAAGCGAGGAAACAGGGGCAGAGAGGAAGTAAGGGTAGAAAAAAGTAAAGTATGTGAAGTGAGTAAATAAAATGTTCTGTTGGACCCTAAGCACATTAGAGTCACACATTTAGCTTTGAGCTTCCTAGTTGCCAGTGCCAAAAGAGAAATGCAATAGTTATATGCACCACCCTGCCCATAAAACAAATTCTTTCAGAGAAGCACCACCATTGTATTCTTCCCTTCCCTTCCCTTCCCTTCCCTTCCCTTCCCTCCTCTCCTCTCCCTTCCCCTCCCCTCTTCTCCCTTCCCCTCTCCTCTCCTCTTCTCTCCTCCTCTCCCCTCCTCTTCTCTCCCTTCCCATCTCCCCTTCTCTCCCCTGCTTTATTGAAATATAATTCACATACCACACAGTTGACTCATTTAAAATGTATGCATGCTTCAGTGGTTTTTAGTATATTCACAGTTCTGCCACTGTCACCACAGTCAATTTTAGACATTTTCATGAGCCACTAAGAAACCTCATCTGTATTAGGCGGTCACTCCCACTCCCCGTTCCCTCTTCCCCCAGCCTGTGGCAGCTGCTCATCTGCCTCCTATTTTTATAGGCTCACCTATTGTGGACGTCTCATAGCAATATATTCATGCAATATTTGTCCTGTGTCTGACATCTGTCACTTACCATGATGTTTTCAAAGTTAATCCTTGTTGGAGTAGCACATACAAGGACTTCATTTCTTTTTCTTTTCTTTTTTTTTTTTTTTTTGAGACAGTGTCTTGCTCTTTCGCCCAGGCTGGAGTGCAGTGGTGCAATCTTGGCTTACTGCAACCTCCGCTTCCCTGGTCCAAGCAATTCTTCTGCCTCAAGCCTCCCTAGAAGCTAAGATCACAGGCACCCGCCACCACGCCCGGCTAATTTTTGTATTTTTAGTAGAGACGGGATTTCACCATGTTGGCCAGGCTGGTCTCAAGCTCCTGACCTCAGGTGATCCGCCCGCCTCAGCCTCCCAAAGTGCTGGGATTCCAGGCTTCATTTCCTTTTGCCACCACCATTCTTGGTTCCGTAGCCGGAGACACATTTCTTCTTCGTCCTATGTGTTGTCCACAAAATAAAGCAATGTCAAATCATCACACTGAGCAGGAGCTGGGGCCTTAGCTGACCCCTCATATCTAGTGCTGCACGATCCAATTCAGAAGCTGCTGGCCACATGTGGCTGTTGAGACATGGGCTGCTCTGAATTGAGACATGCTGTGGTATGTATAAAACACATACTGGATTTCAGAGACTTAGAAATACAAAGTATCTCCCTATTTTTTTAGTATTGGTTACATGTTGAAATGATATTTGGGGCTAAATAAAATATAAAAATTAATTTTACCTGTTTCTTTTTACATTCTCAATGTGGCTATGAGAAAATTTCAAATGTGTAGCTCACACTATATTTCTATTTTATATATTATAAAATTATACAATATATGATTACATGATATACATTTCTATATTATATTTCACACTGATCTAGAACTTTCTTAAAACTGAATATATCATCCCTTGCCTTTTTTTGTAATGAAACTTTTTTTGAGCAGGTAACAGACACCCATGATAAGGACCTTTGCACAGTACAGGGGGCATATTGAGCAAAAAATAAATATTTTCTCCAACCCATGCAAAAACGTTCAGTGCACACACTTGCATTTATAGAAATGGTTGCATAAGCTACTGTACCTTGACTTTTTGAAGTCCTAAATTTGAATATTTATTTTTGGGTAGGCAACGAATTCACATTGTTCAAATTTCAAAGGATGCAAAGGACGTGTAGTAGAAAAATCTACTTCTCATTCCTGTCTTCCAGCCACCCAGTTCTCCTTCCCAGAAGCAATTTATATTTTAGTTTCTTGAATTCCTCTAGAGATAGTATATCATATATAAGCAATGTATTTATCGTTTTCCTTTTTATTCGTCACATATTTTATACAGATGGTAGCATACTATAAACATTGCCCTGTACCTTGATTTGACACTGAAAAATAGGTCTTGGAGGTATTAATAGCTCAGAACATACACATGTACCTTCCTCTTATTGATGGCTGCATACTATTCCACCGACAGGCATTTAAGCTATTTCTTGTCCCCGCCCTACTGTTCATGCTGCAGTAAATATCCTGCATTAGTCTTGATTCACACGAGTGACTTGCTTTGTTGTCAGTAAATTCCTGCAGGTTCCACTTTGATTTTTTCTCAAGGCTGCTATGCCTGGGGCTGGTGGTAGAAGCTGTTCCCAGCACCCACCTCTCCATGCTTGGCAGAAACCCCACATCCTGAGGACGGACCCAGCTCCTCTTACCAAAGCATGGATGTGGCTGGGTGTGGGAGTCTGCAGGACTGGATTAATGGAGCGTATTTCCTTCCCCTCCTAATGTCCAGGTGGAGTCCTTTGAAAGACTGATACAGGCAGGACGTCTCATGCCCCAGGACCAACTCAAGGTACTGCCCAATTCAGGAGCCACCCGTGGAACTGCCAGACAACCACTGTCTCCCATGGCTCTGTCTCTGAAGCCTCCTTTGCTACAAGACAGAAAAGAGAATCCCAGACACAGTGTCTCTTTCAGAGCAAACAGCTCTTGAGTAGCTTCCCATGATAACGATCATTATATCACAATAGTTACTGCTTATTAAGCAAGGATGGTTGTGTGCCAGGGACTGTGGTAAACCCTAGAGTATGTTATTTTATTTTATCATCATCAAAACCCAGTGAAGCAGTTACAGTTATCACCATCATTTAACCAGGATGGAACTGAAGCTCAGAGGGGTTACTCAAAGACCACACAGCTAGTAGGTAGCAGAGCCTGGAGCCAGGTCTGTCTCCCTTTCAAATCCAGGGTCATAATCACTGCCCTGCACTACCTTCCACAAATTACCCTGCCTCTCAGCAAGCAGAAAAAGGCCTTTTCTTTTTTATTGCCTTTAAAAAAAATTACAAAATGGTTGCCAAACGTTTGGAAACTAGGTTAAAAAAAAAGTGGGGGCTGGGGGAGAGACCCTTTATAGATTCCTTATTGGTGTATTTCCTTTGGAATTTGGAGTTTTAGATAACTGCAGTGATAAATACAATTTAGATTCTTGCTGCATCAGCCAGGGTCCCAGTAAGGAACAGGTGCAGCTCTCAAGTCTGGGAGTGTAGGCATCAGAGGAAAGAACTGTCAGCAAAGGTGTGGACAGCATCAGGGGACCCAGCAAAGACTGGGGAATCCCCAGGTAGTAGCATTAGCCGGGAGCTGTACCCACTCTCAAGTCTCTCTCTTCCCACCCTGTGATCTCTGATAGGTCCCTCCCACTAGACAGACCCAATCAGAAGCCAGCAGGTAGACAGCCCTGATGCTCAAAGCACAGAGCAGGGTGGGAGAGGAGCTGAGAGAAGGTCTGGAGAGGCAAATGCAACACACCTAGTTTCTAAAAAAATGTTATGGCGGGAGTATTTTCCTGTGTGGTTACATAGATGTCACGTACACTTTCCAATCACAAAATACGTGATGTGTATCATGTAATATCATGCAGTGGATGACCAAGGACCTTGTAAACTAAAACCATTCATTTTTTTGCTCTCTGTTCTAATTCCCCCATACGCAGGGAAGTTGAGAGCTGTCGGAAGGTTAGATGTGACCAGGGAATGGGTTCTAGGTTGTCCTTGGCCTCAGTCTGTCCTCAGAGTTGAGTGGGATGCAGAAGGTAGTAAGACAGTGATACCAACCCCAGTTGCCGCAGCTTTAGCCATGTATTGCCCGTGATTATGTTTACTATGGGAGCCTAACAGAATTGCTAGGACCATGGGCTCTGGGGCCAGAGGGCCTGGGCCCACATCCTGTCTCTACAACTCACTCACTCCATGACCTTCACCAACTTAAATGACATCCCTGTGCCTCAGTTTCATCCTTTTTAAATGAAGATGATAAATCACCCCTCATTATGATTATATTGAAGATTAAATAAATGCAAAGTGCTTTAGCCCAGAGTCTCAATGCTCAGTAAATATTCTCAATAATGTAATGGTGATGATAACACTATCTGTGTTGATAGCCTATAAGGATTTGGGAAAAGAGTGGCTAATTTTCTGAAACCCACAGTTTTGCAAATCAAGAATGAGGATCCAGAGTCTCTCAAGTAGAGGGTCCTTATGGAGATACGGTGAGAGTATATTTGACACTGTGACAGCTATGACAGTTTGTGATACATTGGGGTCCTTGTAAGTCTATGCAGGAAGGGCTGGTGCCCTCTGAAGCTGGTGCCAAGGCTCTAAGTTGTGTCTCTGTTGTGCCAGCCTGATGGCAGAGAGCTGGACCACGGCCGCTCTCCAGGGCAGGCAGCCTCCAGAGATCTCAACCTCAGCCTGTATCTTGCATGAACCCAAGGGCCCAGGTGCATCCCATGGCCTCCCGCAAACTGTCTCATCCACTGTGTCTGCAGGGACAGGCCCCACAGGGGCTGAGCATTGAAGTCTTCCTGGCCTGGTCTGGTTTCAGGGCTTCCAGCGGCTGAAGGCTGCCCACGCGGCCCTAGAGGAGGAGTACCTGAAGGCCTGCCGGGAGCAACACCCTGCCCAGCCGCTTGCTGGCTCCAAGGGGACACCTGGAAGATTTGATCCTGGCAGGTACCTGCTGGGGTGGAAGGCCTGGAAGGACAGATGGGACGGGCCCCTGGGGTCCCTCACCTCCAGGAGGAAGGCACTTTGTCCTTATAATTTGTACACAAGAGAATAGAGAGAAATCTTATCCTAATTAATATACACATCCAAATGGTGGCACGATGAAAAGCTGAGATTTGAGTCCCTTTGAACCCACTTGCTGAGAAGATGCCTTGAAACACTTATTGGTTAATGGGGAAACTGAGGCTAGATGGGGGTGGGATTTCTGTAAAGTCCCACAGCCTGTGGAAGGCAGAGGGAACTTGGGCTGAGGCCTCCTGATTCCCAGTGGAACCTTCTTTCATCTTGCTTATTTTGAGTTCTCACCATCATCTAAAGGCTGATATTAAATGGACCCTAAGGGGGCATCCCCTGGAGTCTCTGCTCTGACACTCTGCTCCTGGACCTGCCTGATGTGGCTACCATCTTGGGCTCCTGGTGCTGATGTTTCTGCATTCCAGGGAGCTGGAGGCAGAGATATACCGTCTGGGAAGTTGCCTGGAAGAGCTGAAGGAACACATAGACCAGACCCAGCAAGAGCCTGAGCCGCCCGGGTCAGACTCAGCTCTGGACAGTACCCCAGCCCTGCCCAGCCTCCACCAGCCAACGCACCTGCCTGCTCCTTCCAGACAAGCCCCCATGCCAGCCATCAAGACCTCCTGCCCTGAGGTACCTCTTGGCTCAACCATATTGGGCTGTTCCCTTGTGCATTCATTTCTTCATTAATTCATTTCTTCAGTACATATTTCTTATTTATGAAGTGTGTGCCATATGCCAGGACCCATGACACATGGTAGGGATTCAGTGGGATGGGAGGTGGCAGGGAAGGTGGCCTCTGCCTTCACAGAGTTTTCTGTAGAGTTGAACTGGTTCCAGTGATTTAGTTGTAATTTTGATCAGTGCACTGAAGGAGAATTATGGGGTTCTGTGAGAGTAGGAGGAGTAACATGACTGAGTTTGAGGAGGACGTCAGAGAAACTTTCCCTGAAGAGGTCATGTTTAAATGAGACCTGAGGCTAAGTAGGAATTACTAGAGACAAAGAGAAAACCTATCCAGTGGGGGAAACAGCCTGTACAAAGGCCCTGTGGCTGGAGTATGGGAAGAGAAGGGAAAAATAGTCTGAGATGTGGCTGGAGAGGCAGGCAGGAGCCCCATGACATAGGGGCTTGTGGGTCACATAGAGAGCATGGCCTTCAACTCTGCTGGATTTTGTGGCAGGGGATGACATAAGATGACTTGTGGGTAGGCCAGTCTGAGGATGGGGAGGTGGCAGGGCAAATGGGGAAGCATGTGTGGACTTGAGAGAGGTTGGGAAGGTATGTTTGAGTGGACTTGGAGTGGCCGTGAGAGGGAAGGAAGACACGGATGGCTCCAGGTTTCTAGCCTGTAGTACTGCACGGATGATGGGGTGAAGCCTAGACAAGAGCCCTACACGAAAGGGGCTTTGTAGAAGGCTCTCTGGCCCACACCATGACCCCTTGAGAGGCAATCACTGTCTCCGTTTTGCAGATGAGCAAATTGAGTATAGTGCATTCACACAGATGACAGTGGTGGGGTCTCTATGCCTCCCAACTCCTGTTGCCTGTGTTGCAAAGACTTGTCTGTTGAGGATGGGAGCAGGAAAGAGGGCCTGGCATGCTGGGTAGGGTGGGACGCTGGTAGGACATCCCTGACAGCTGAAGTCATGCTGGCCCCATGGTTTGGGGAAAATCTTATGCTGTGCTCTGGCCTAGAGGGTAGGAAAACTCTACCAGGTGCCACTACATACAAGAATGGGGAGAAAACCTGAGTACATTATCTTGAAGGACCCTTGCGTTCCTGCAGTGAAGGTATTGCAGGGGGCTGGGGTGGCCCTACTGGCATGGATGGGGGTCAGAAGAGTTAACTCTGGCAGGAAATCTAGATTCAAATCTCAACTCTGCTTCTGGTTTCTGTTGACTTTGGGCAAATCATTTGAGCTTTAGCTACCTGTCTGTAAAATGGTTTGTAATAATCTCAGGTACTGGTGGGATTGTTGTGACCTGATATCTGTATGGTGCCTGGCACACAGTAGGTGCTCTATTCATGGCAGCCAGTATCGAAGACCACACAGCCCAGTCTCTGTAGTTTACACATGCATAAAAGGGTGGTGGGCTTAGTGAGTCTAATGTGCTTCTTACCCCTCAGCCCCCAGCGCGAGCCTGGCAGGAGGC
The DNA here is from genome assembly GCF_049350105.2 of Macaca mulatta. Lineage (NCBI taxonomy): Eukaryota > Metazoa > Chordata > Mammalia > Primates > Cercopithecidae > Macaca > Macaca mulatta. Next base: position 43,965,794 of record NC_133420.1, read on the forward strand.
AGGTGCTTAAAAGTGGTATTTAAGTATCTGCTGAATCTCTGTCCTTTCATCTTTCTGACCCCAGCCTGCTACCACCACTGCCGCCGCCAGCGCTGGCCCCCGCCCATTGCACATAAATGTGGAGGTGAGCTCTGGCAACAGTAAGGTGGAGGACAGGCCACAGGACCCCCTGGCCCGACTCAGGCACAAGGAGCTGCAGATGGAACAAGTGTACCATGGCCTCATGGAGCGGTGAGTGCCACCTGGACCTGACCGGGGTGTCTGGCTAGCAGCTGGATCTAGGCTGTCCCCCACTGGGCAGAGATCATGCCCCTCTGTGTGTTCTCTTGCAGGTACCTCAGTGTGAAATCTCTCCCGGAAGCCATGAGAATGGAGGAGGAGAAAGAAGGAGAGGAGGAGGAGGAGGAGGAGAGGGGAGGTGACTCCCTAGAAGTTGATGGGGTGGCTGCAGCTCCAGGGAAAGCAGAGGCCACCAGGGTCCTCCCAAAGCAGCACCTGGTGCAGGCTGAGAAAAGTCATGGGGCTCCCCTGGAGTAAGTCACTGAGCCTTTCCTGCAGAATGTTTGGTTCCACCCTAAAACCACAGGGGTGATCACTGTCAGAGTGCATAAGACAGCACTTCACAGTTTAGACATGGCTTGCCTGTCCTGCCTCTTCAAGTGTGCAATGTATACCACTGATAGCCCTTGAAGTGATTTTGGGTAGTGTGGGACATGATTTTCAGTAGGGCACATGCAGTATTAAAGAATATTATTCTCAGCTGGGCACAGTGGTTCATGCCTTTAATCGCAGCATTGAGGGAGGCCAAGGCAGGTGGATCACTTGAGCCCAGGAGTTCAAGGCTAGACTGAGCAAAATGGCAAAGCCCCATCTCTACAAAAAATACAAAAATTAGCCAGACATGTCGGTACACGCCTATATCCCTAGCTATTTGGGAGGCTGAAGCAGGTGGATCTCTTGAGCCCAGGAGGCGGAGATTGCAGTGAGCTGAGATCGGGCCACTGCACTCCAGCCTGGGTGACAGTGCAAGATCCTGTCTCAAAAAATAAAATAAAATAAACAAGAAAAAAGAATATCATTCTCTTTTTCTCTCTGACCTTCTAATGATGCCAAGGAGAAAGTCTCAGTTAGTGCTGTGGTGTCTTTAATGCCTCTCTTGAACTTCTGTGGAAAAAGAGAGAGAGAGAGAGAGAGCGAGCGTGAGAGCGCATAAGCAGGCCTCAGGCCTAGAGCCTTTGGCAGGCAAATGGATCTATCTAGTATATGATAACATTCAGGTTTCTTGTATTTATCCTCAAAGTTAGTTTCTGTTTGTCACATCTTCTGTTTTGAATAGTGATCTAAAATCTTTGGAGTAGATGGAAGTTTATGGAAATGCCTGAAATAGGGAAGGTGGTATGCGAACTCCTTAAGTCTGGGAATTGCTGCTTTAGCATTTCCTCTTTGGTGTGTTGGGTGGGTTTTGTTGGCATCCACATTTTCCAGTTGAAAAGTGAGGTTGAGAGAGGGGAAGTGCCTTGCCCTAGGTCGTACAGCTAGAAGGTGGCAGAACCAGGCTGGACAGCCAGGGATGTCTGACTCCAGAGCCTGTGCCCTGGGCTGCTTGGCTCCCAGGACAGGCCAACCCCTGTGTCAGGGCTGCCCGGCAGAGCTCAAGGAAGGTCTTCTCTTCCCATGCCAGGGAGGCCACGGAGCAGATGCTATCTGTGAAGCCACCAGGTTTCCAGACATCCCTGGCTAGAGACGGGCACATGTCAGGCCTGGGCAAGGCTAAGGCAGCCCCTCCAGGCCCTGGCATGCCACCCCACCCTCCAGGCACCAAGTCCGCAGCGTCCCACCAAAGTAGTATGACCAGCCTGGAGGGAAGCGGCATCTCTGAGCGCCTTCCACAGAAGCCTTTGCACCAAGGTTGTGGGCCCCACCTGGAGGTAAGTCTCCGCATGGGGGAATGGGCCTAGAACCTCAGGGTCATTGCTGGGTCTTCTCAACTTTCTGCTTCTGGATCTTTCCTTGTGCTATTCCTTCTTGGAATACCTGCTGCTCCTGTCCCTGCCAGCCAAAATCCCACCTGACATGCAGGACTTATGCCCAGTGTCACCCCCCAAACCTGTCCCTCTTCCAGAGCTCTTGTTCCTCCTCTGAGAGCTTGGAACCCATTGCTTATACTTCTCTGAGCCTGCCCATCACAGCTGAAGAGTCTAGTTCTATGCCCTTTAGAGCAGACATCACTGCTGCAAGGTCACAGACCACTGTGGAAGTGTGACTGTCAGAGAATAATGCATATATATGCATGCCTGTGCACTTGCGTGCAAACACACACACACACACACACACACACACACACACACACGCTTCTCTAGTCCTAATGAGCCCATGGTCAGGATTCTCTGCACTAGACATGAACTCAGCGAGGGCAGGCACCTGTGTTGCTCTGTGTTCTTTGTGCCATGTGTTAAACCCAGTGGGTAGGACCTGTATGTACATATTTGATGATTTCGTTTTTCCAATGCCTTGGGCCTGAGCATTTCCACTCAGATAAGACCATAGTATTCCAGGCCTGAGCCAGGAGACACTGGAAATATGACTTTCTCCCTCTCCCCTTGCTAGTCCTTGTCCACGGCCGTGTCTCTCCCAAGGGCTCTGGCTGCCACTCCTCAGGGAGGCAGGACTTGCTCAGGGTCCTCCTGGGGTGCAGAGTCCCTGCTGGTAGCCAGATTCTTGTGCTGAGGCCTGAGGGCCTGAGAGCCCTCACTCCTCGGCCTGGCTGTTGGGAGCCAGGCCAGCATCCCTGGGGTGTGAGCCTCTGGGAGGTGAGGCCCAGGCTAGGATTTGGGAAGGGCTTCCCAGTGTGCCTTGGTCACATTCCTCAGACATAAAGGGATACTGCCTCTTTCAGGAGCCCTGGATGGCATCCCCGGAGACAGACAGTGGCTTTGTTGGCTCAGAAACAAGCAGAGTTTCACCCCTCACCCAGACTCCAGAGCACCGGCTCTCCCACATCAGGTATCCTGGGATCCCGCCATTGTCCTGTCAGTGCCACATTCCTGGGACTGCCTGGGAATCGCAGTGCCCGTGATGGCCCAGAATAAGAAAGGATGGTCTGTCCATTCATAGGGACTCATTTCATCCCCAATTTCTTGTTCCTATGTTATTGACAGAGGAAACAGAGCTTCAGAGAGGGGAGTGACTAGTCCATCCTCATACAACTAATTAGCGACAGACTGGGAAATTCATTTTTGTTGAGCAAATGAATGGGTGAATGAATAAAAACTACAGGGAGGGCACTGTGAGGTGAACAGAAGACAAGGACAAAGGGCACTCAGGGTGGCTACATGGAACCCAAAGGGAAGGGAGAAGGCGGAGGAGACAGGGTTGAAGGTTGGAGGGATGGAGCCTCCAAAGCTGGGTGCAGGCCCTTCAGGAGGCCCACATGGCAACCCAAGGGTGCATGCAAAGGAAGGATTAGAAATCCTATTTCTCTTTATGTATTCTGCATAGAAATTGAGATTTATTATTTTGCATATTGGGTTGGCCAGTGTACAGTTTATAAAGAAGTGGACATCCAATGTGTGTGTGTCCTTGGAAATATTGTACCACCTGAGATGCAAAGTCGCAGAGGGTGGGAGCTTATTGGGTTAGCATGTGGAAAGCCTCAGATGCCGCCGCCTGAGTGTCTCACTCTGTGTGACCTCCGTGTGTCCCTTCCTCCACGGTCCCCCAGCACAGCAGGAACATTAGCCCAGCCCTTCGCTGCATCTGTGCCCAGGGAGGGAGCTTCCTACCCCAAGGCCAGGGGTTCTCTGATCCCCAGAAGAGCCACAGAGCCCAGCACACCCCGGAGCCGAGCACAGAGGCACCTCTCCAGCCCAAGTGGGCCTCTCCGGCAGAGGGCACCCAACTTCAGCCTGGAGCGGACATTGGCAGCTGAGATGGGTGAGTGCAGGAGTCTGGCTTGGACAGAACTGCATGGATTGAAAAATCAATTAGAAAAACTTGCAGAACCCTTTAGGATATGACATATTAGCCAGGTTCATTGTACTGAAATTTGAAATTACAGGTAAGGTGGACAAAAGGGAACAAAAGAAAAAAAATACTCTGGAAACCATCAGCGCTGATGTTTTGGTGTAGAACCTGTGAGCTGTTCTCTGTGCCGACGTAAATGTGTGTTATTTACACGTTTTGTTCAGTGACAGACAGCATGCATGGCAGTGGTCCCATAAGATTTTCATGGAGCTGAAAAATTCCTTTGGTAGTGATGTTGCAGTCATTGCAGGGCAACGCTTCACACACGTTTGCGGCGATGCTGGTGGAAACAAACCTACCGCACTGCTGGTCATATCAAAGTACAGTACCGGCCAGGCGCGGCGGCTCCTGCCTGTAATCCCAGCACTTTGGGAGGCCGAGGCGGGCGGATCACCTGAGGTCCGGAGTTTGAGACCAGCCTGGCCAACATGGTGAAACCCCATCTCTACTAAAAATACAAAAAGTTAGCCAGGCGTGGTGGTGGATGCCTGTAATCCCAGCAACTCGGGAGGCTGAGGCAGGAGAATTGCTTGAACCCAGGAGGTGGAGGTTGCAGTGAGCTGAGATCAAACCATTGCACTCCAGCCTGGGCAACAGAGTGAGACTCTGTCTCAAAAAAAAAAGTACAGTACAGGCCGGGCATGGTGGCTCATGCCTTAATCTCAGCACTTGGGGAGGCCAAGGTGGGAGGATCACTTAAGGCCAGGGTGACCTGTGGCCAACATGATGAAACCCTGTCTCTATTAAAAATACAAAAATTAGCCAAGTGTGGTGGCTTAACACCTGTAATCCCAGCTACTCAGGAGGCTGAGGCATGGGAATCGCTTGAACCTGGGAGGCCGAGGCAGAGGTTTCAGTGAGCCGAGATCGCACCACCACAGCACACCAGCCTGGGTGACAGAGCAAGACTCTGCCTTAAAAAAAAAAAAAAGTACAGTACAAAACCTACCATTATGTACAGTACATAATACTTGATAACTAATGACTCTGTTATTGGATTATGTATTTACTATACTTTTTATCATTATTTTAGAGTGTATTTCTTCTACTTATTTTAAAAATGTTAACTATTAAACAGCCTCAGGTAGTCCTTCGGGAGGTATTCCAGAAGAAGGCATTGTTATCACACATGACGGTGCTATTATTGCCCCTGAAGAACAAGACGTGGAGGTAGAAGACAGGGATATTGATGACCCTGCCCCGGTGTAGGCCTAGGCTAGTACGTGTGTGTGTGTGTGTATGTGTGTGTCTTAGTTTCTAACAGAAAAGTTTTTTTAAAAAAAGTTAAAAATAGAAAAAAGCTTATAAGGATATCAAGAAAATATTTTTGTACTTTACAATGTATTTTTAAGTTAAATGTTATTATGAAATAGTCAAAAGATTAAAAACCATTCAAAAACTTATAAAGTAAAAATGTTACTGTAAGTTAAACTTCATTAATTATTGAAGAAAAACTTTTTTATAAATGTAAATTTAGCCTAAGAATATGGTGTTTGTAAAATCTACAGCAGGGTACAGTAATGCCCTAGGCCTTCACATTCACTCCCCACTCACTCACTGACTCACCCAGAACAGCTTCCAGTCCTGTGATCTCCATTCATGGTAAGGACCCTTTACAGATGCAGCATTTAAAAAGTCTTTTATACCATATTTTTATGGTCTCTTTTCTATGTTTAGATACACAAATACCATTGTATTACAGTTACCTACAGTATTCAGCAGGCAATGTTGTAGAGGTTTGTAGCCTGGAAGTAATGGGCTATTCCATTTACCCCACATACGTAGTAGGTGTGGGTAATCTATGATGTTTGTGACATGGCGAAACGGACTAGAAATGTGTTTCTCTGAACTTATACCCAACATTAAGTGATGCATGACTATACTTAAATCAGAAACGAGGCCAGGCACGGTGGCTCATGCCTGTAATCCTAACACTTTGGGAGGCTGAGGCGGGTGAATCACCTGAGGTCAGGAGTTTGAGACCAGCCTGGCCAACATGGCAAAACCCCATCTCCACTAAAACAAAAATTAGCCAGGCGTGGTGGCGGGCACCTATAATCCCAGCTACTCAGGAGGCTGAGGCAGGACAATGGCGTGAACCCAGGGGTGAAGGTTGCAGTGAGCTGAGATTGTGCCACTTCACTTCAGCCTGAGCAGAAGAGTGAAACTCTGTCTCCAAAAACACACCAAAAAAACAAAAAAATGAGATAATTTTATATGTGAATATTTGGCAACCTCCTTTTTTCACTAAATTGTGTTATGAACACTTTCCATGTCTATAAAATCTGTATGTGATTCAGTTTTTGACTTTTAGAAATACACATGAATTATTTACTGAAATTAAAAAACACTGAAAAGAACTTAAATTGATGAGGTTTTACAAGGTGAACAGAGACCAAGAAACTCAACATGATCTGAACCCCAGAACCCCACTGAAGGCCCCTTCAGTCACCACCTGCTCCCCAAACATAACCACTGTTCTGACTCCTGACACCTCAGATTAGCTTTACCTAAAAGGTTCATCTTTTTTTTTTTTTTTTTTTTTTTTTTGAGACAGAGTCTCACTCTGTTGTCCAGGCTAGAGTGCAGTGGTGCAATCTCTGCTCACTGCAACGTCCACCTCCTGGGTTCAAGGGATTCTCCTGCCTCAGCGTCCTGAGAAGCTGGGATTACAGGTGTGCACCACCACGCCTGGCTAATTTTTGTATTTTTAGTGGAGATGCGGTTTCATCGTGTTAGGCCGGTCTTGAACTCCTGACTTTGTGATCTGCCCGCCTCGGCCTCCCAAAGTGTTGGGATTACAGGCATGAGCAACCACGCCCAGCTGGTTCATTATTTTAAAAACATTTTTAATTAAACTTTTTTTTTTTTTTTTGAGACGGAGTCTTACTATGTTCCCCAGGCTGGTGTGTAGTGGTGCAATCTCAGCTCACTGCAACCTCCTCCTCTCAGATTCGAGTGATTCTCCAGCCTCAGCCTCCTGAGTAGCTGGGACTACAGGTGTGTGCCACCACGTCCAGCTAATTTTTGTATTTTTAGTAGAGACAGGGTTTCACCATGTTGGCCAGGCTGGTCTCGAACTCCTGACCTCAAGTGATCCGCCCACCTCAGCCTCCCAAAGTGCTAGAATTATAGGTGTGAACCACCACGCCCGGCCTTTAATTAAACTTTTTATTTGGAGATAATTGCAGATTCACATGCAGTTATAAGAAATAATACACAGAGATCCCATGTGCCTTTACTCAGTTTCCCCCAGTGATAATATCTTGCAAAGTACAGTGTCACAGCCAGATGTTGACACTGATGCAGTCAAGATACAGAACGTTCCGTCACCACAAAGAGCCTCATGCTGCCCTTTCATAGGCATACTCACTTCCCTCCTGCCCCCAGCCTGTCCTTAACCCCTGGTAAGCACTAATCTGTTCTCCATTTCTATAATTTTATCATTTCAAGAATATTCTATAAATAGAATCATATACTATGTAACCTTTTGGGATTGGCTTTTTACTCGGCATAATTCTCTGGAGATTTATCTAGATTATTTTGTGTATTAATATTTAGCTCCTTTATATATTGCTGAGTAGTATTCCAAGGGTTTCAGTGCTTTTATTATTTATTTATTTATTTATTGTTTTTGAGACAGGGTCTTGCTCTGTCACCCAGGCTGCAGTGCAGTGGCCCCATCATGGCTCGCTGCAGCCTTGACCTCCCCGGCTCAAGCGATCCTCCTGCTTCAGCTTCCCAGGTAGCTGGGTCCAAGGGGATGTACCTCCACATCCAGCTAATTTTTTTATATATATAAATTTTTTTTGCAAAGATGGGGTCTTTCTGTATTACCTAGGCTAGACTCGAACTTCTGGGCTCAAGCAATCCTCCCATCTCAGCCTCCTAGAGTGCTGGGATTACAGGCATGAGCCACCATGTCTGGCCATTCATTGCTTTTAATGCAGGGGCTGGATTAGTGGTTTTTAACCTTTGGCCACCCATCCCTTCGGGAGATTCATTAAAAGTTATTAATGCTCTCCCCAGAAACATGCATACATGGAAAGAGGTGACTGTAATTTCAGAGGAGGCTCTGAAGCCAGCCCCACAACAACACGGTGAGAAGGTGATCAAGTCTTGGGCGAACCAGGTGAAGAAGCGGTTAATTCTTTGCAGAGGAAGTTCCTGAAGACTTGGATGGTGTCATGGTGGGTGGGAGGAGGGGTTCTGGTTAGAAACAGCGGGGCAGGCCTAACTCAGCACCCCACACTCCCAGCAAAATCTAGATCTGGTTTGGAGGTCAGTGTGGGTCACTGGCCTCATCAGGAGCTTCCTTTGTGACCTTGAACTGGGCACCGTCTCTTCACTTCCATCATTCCACCTGCACAGGTGTGAGCTTGGAAGTTCTCTCTGCTTAAACTCACTTTGGGTTCTCTCTCTGCCTCCCTAGCGGTTCCTGGCTCAGAGTTTGAGGGGCACAAACGGATTTCTGAACAGCTCCTTCCCAGCAAGACAATCAGCCCGCCCCCAACCCCCGCCACTGCCACTGCCCCTCTGCCCCGTGGACCAACAGAGACCATCCCCAACTTCCTGCTCACCAGGGCAGGGCGAGAGTAAGTTAGACACTTGGATCCTGGGAATTCAAGCTCATCATACGGATGGGAGCATGATGCGATGTGTTAGGGGGTGGAGGTGGAGACCTGCCCAGCTCACACAGGTAGTGGTGGTGGGACCAGGCTCCCAGCTCCCAGCGTTTCTGTGGGACCTCATTGATCCAGACATCGAGGACACTTCTCCAGCCAGTGGAAAATGACCTAAGGATTCACCTTTCTGGTGCTGCAACTTCTCCCCTCTCTCCCTATCATCTCCCTTCCAAGACAAGCCTGTCCTTTCCAGGGGTATCTTTTCTGCAATTTGCCCATTGATTGTATGGACCAAGAAGCTACTGCCTTCTGAGTTTTTCTTTTCTTTTTTTTTTTTTCTGGTTCGTGTGCATTTTTCTACTAAGAACGTTCCACTTCCTTGGCTGAACAGAAATGGTAAAATCGCTTGGTCAGTTCTCTCACATCTCCCCTTAGTTGCTTTTGGCCAATGATCCCTCACATGCCCTTGCTGGAGGGGGTGTCTGTCCCGGGATGCGCTGGGGAGACTGCTCGGCGGTGGCCCAGCCAAGGCTTCTTTGGCTCGAACAGTCATGAGGCTGTCATGTTGCCTACATGCAAAGTTGTATCCAGCTGCTGGCGTTTGGCTTCCTTGTCTGAGTTTAGTAAGTCTACCCCTGCAGACTCCTCTGACATCAGTGGAGGAATTAGAGGCTTGTTTCTGTAGGGTATGCCAGGACTTGGGAATACAATAGTGGACTAGACTCTATCCTAGGCCTCGTAAGGCTTACCATCTTGTAAGATGAACATACAAAGAAACAGGCAGTGGTGCCCCCCCATTGTGATAAGTATGGTGATGGCAGAGGACTAAAGGACCGTGGGAGCATAGGGAAGGAGCATCTAGTCCAGTTAGAGGCTTCAGAGAGGGCTTCCGGGAGGAAGTGGTATCTCAGCAGACATCAGAAGGAAGAGAGATAGAAGAGTATCTTCGGCGGAGGGAATGGCATGTGCAAAGGCCTAGAGGTGAGAGAGTGCCCATCACCTTGGAGTTGCTAAACAGTCGGCCAGATCCTCTAGTGTGAGGGGGTGGGGTGTTGAGCAGTAAAGGAAGAGAGGGGTAGATAGGAGAGACCTATGGGAGATCCTACAGGGCCTGAAGGCCGTGGATAAGGGGAGACGTTCACTGCATGTTCCGTGAGTGCACAAAGGCTGAGAGGACAGGGAAGGGGATTTCAAGCAGGGACGTAGCCTAGGCAGGTTTATGTTTTAGGGTTCTCTGGCCACCAGCAGGGTGAGAACAGAGGCCAAGAGACTGCTGAGAAGGCTGCCTCATCCAGGAGGAGATGATGGGACCTGGGTTCTCGGGGAGGGCCCCTACAGAGGGGAAGAAGGGATTCATTTGGAAAGAGGTATTTTGGAAGTTGGGCCCACGAGACTTGGTAACTGAGTAACTTCAGGGGTGTTCAGGGAAGGAGAGGGTCTAGAGTGACTCAGATTTCTGTCTGGCCAGTCAGGTGGATGCTGATGCCATGTGCAGAGGCAGGGGAGTAACTTTGCAGAGAAAGATGAATGTTAAGTGCCAGTAAGAAACTAAAGCGTTCCATCAGGGAGACTGAGATACCCAAGTGGTTGACTCACGCCCCTGGCCTTGTAAGTATTTAGTGCCTTCTGACTGGGAGCCAGAGCTCTCCCTTTCAGGAGTTAACTGGGGGAGGGGAGATGTCACTCTCCTGTAGCCACCGCCCACCCTTGCCCTCATGGCTTTGCCTCAGAAACACCAGCAAGCGTCTCCCTGGGGATTACCAAGGGAACCTGCTGCCCTCAGACACACACACTCCGCGCTGGGGCACAGCCAGGAAGAGGCCTCCACTGCTTCTGACACACTCGTCTGAGCGCTCATGTCTGCTGGAGGCAGCACCAGGAGACACTCACCCACAAGTCTAGGGGCCACCAGGCAAGAATGGCCCCGATGGGAATTCCCACCCCGGAAGCCAGACCAAGGAATAGATGTTGAGGCTGCATCAGCCTGGAGGGTGGCCTTGCTGAGCCCAGGCTCTAACGCTGCTCTGTGGTTGAGGGGGTCTTGTGGGGAGGGGTGTCTGGGTGGAATTGTCTGCTGCAGTGCCAGCAATGCCCACAAAACGAGACCCTGGAGATGCAGGGACTGATTGCAGAGAAACGCAAACAGGATTTACTCTCTCAATGCTGGTGGCTGGAGGTTGGACTACATCGGGGGTTTCACCAGGATTTACTTCAGCCTTGCAGACAGCCTTGCAGACAGCTTCCAGCTGCCTCAGTCAGCCCTCTTGGTTCAGGTGGTGCTAGGAAGCATCAAGGTGTCACCCTGTCCGCTCTCCACACAGAGCGCTTTATTCTGCTCTGTCTCAAAGCCCAGATCCACCGCAGTACTGTTTCCTGAGTGCCCACGAGGTGCAGGGCCTCAGGGGTTATAAGACAGGAAGCCCGCTTCCTTCTTGTCTGCTGGCAGCTCAATGTCTGTATGGGGAGACGGTGGACAAGCATCTTCTGCCAGGTCTGGAGAGATGGGCTTGCCCGGTGGTAGGGAGAGGAGCTGGGCCTGGACAGAGAGTGAAGGTTGGTATTTTATGGCGGAACTGTAGCTAAGGCCCTCTCTATGCTGCATCCTCATCTCCATCTTGAGAATTTGTCACTGGTGTTTTGAGCAGCTACTCAGACTCCGTGTGTTAGGAAGGGAAAACTTCAAAGAAAGGTTCTGTTTTGTTCACTGAATGCACAGGGACATGAACTCAGAAAGGTGTCAAGTTGTGTAGCAAGAAAAGTGTTGCACAGGAAAGTTCTAGAATCATTTGACAGCAGAGCTAGACCGTGTGCCTGCTGGGAAGGGACAAAGGCTGCCACATCCTGGCATACTCTGGGGTGGCTGCAGGTCTGTTCCTCATGCCTCTGTTCTTTGTTTCTGTCTCCACTTCAACCCCAGCCAGGCCATCCGTGAGCTGCAAGAAGAGGTGTCCCGGCTCCGTCTGCGGCTGGAGGACAGCCTGCACCGGCCACCCCAGGGCAGCCCAGCATGCCCAGCGTCTGTCTTTGACCGCCCCGCCCGGACCCGCGGCCGACCAGCGGACTCCCCAGCCACCTGGGGCTCCCATTATGGCAGGTGGGTGACCTCAAAACTCTCACCTCTGTCCTGGTGGCAGCTACAGAGGATAGTCTTGGCTGGCCTCTGGCTCTCCCCAGACATATGGACTCAGGCACTGCCACATCCCTCTCTCACTCACTCATTCATTCATTCACTGTAGAATTTGTTCACTGTGCAGTATTTGATGCACAAAAGAATATAAACCTTTATGTTAATAATAAAGAATAGGCCGGGCGCAGTGGCTCACGCCTGTAATCCCAGCACTTTGGGAGGCCGAGGCGGGCAGATCACAAGTTCAGGAGTTCGAGACCAGCCTGACCAACATGGTGAAACCCCATCTCTACTAAAAATACAAAAATTAGCCGGGCGTGGTGGTGCGTGCCCATAACCCCAGCTACTCAGGAGGCTGAGGTAGGAGAATTACTTGAACCTGGGAGGCGGAGGTTGCAGTGAGCTGAGATCGTGCCACCTCACTGCAGCCTAGGCAACAGAAAGAGACTGTCTCAAAATAATAATAATAATACTAAAGAATAATACAATGAATATCCCTGGACCCACCACCCAATCAAAGAGTTAGAACACATTGCCAGGATGCCTACCCTCTCACCTACTAATTCGGTGTTGGTTCATTTATGACAATGACATAAAATCAGCTGGCTTCTTTTGAGTGTTTCTATGGGAGGGCACTTGATGAAGGGTTTTATCTGAACATTTTCTCATTTATCTTTTTATAACCCTCTGAGGTAATTGCTCTTATTATCCCCACTTGACAGATGAGGAAACTGAGAGTCAGAGAGGCTCAGAGCCATTTTCTGTGAAACTGACTTCAGACTTCTTTACTCTCTTCCTTCCATCGTGTTAGAAGCATTTCTCCAGGTTGAGCTTCTCACAAATCACCTTTAAAGGCCGCACAAAACCGCATCCAGTGACATCATCTCTCTTTCCTTTTGCTAGTAAATCCACAGAGAGATTGCCTGGTGAGCCTAGAGGTGAAGAGCAGATTGTCCCTGCAGGAAGGCAGCGAGCCCGATCTTCCTCAGTGCCTCGGGAGGTGCCCCGACTGTCCCTGAGTAAGTGACCACCTGCCAAGGCTGATTTCTGGAGGCCACAGTCTGAGTATATTGGCTCAGTGGTCAGAGACCACAGCAACAGCATTCAAGGAAACTTGGAGAAGGGTTTTTGTGCATCTGTTTTAGGATATTACGGTGCTATGCAGCACAGTGCACTTCTAATGTCCTGCACACCTACTGTGTGTAGGGTGTCTGTAAGGACTTTGTAGCTGCCATCTTGCTTAACCTCCACTGCAAGATGGTCATATTATCCACATTTCACAGATAAGGGCGCCGAAGCCCAGTGAGCGCAGGGGACGTGCTAAAGGATCAGGGCTCTGGAGTCAGTAGCCGGGATCAACCGAGCTCCCCTCCACTTGTCCTTGGCCGAGTTGTTTACCTGCTCTGAGCAGTTAAAGGGACAGCTCACCATGTAGTTATAACAATGTCCACCTCGTGGGATTGCTGTGAAGATGCCCAACACGGCACACACACAGCGTCCAGAGTAGCGCTTGGCACGGGAGCAGGGTTCCGGAAATGCCAGCTGTTACTCCTAAGGGGGAGATTGGGGATTAAAACCCAGGCATTTGCCCCAGAGCCTAAACTCATGGTATACACACTCCTTGAGCTGTGTGACCCCCCCCGCCTTGCCCCCTCTGATGTCCCACTTTTTCCACCTCAGGTTCAGAATCTGAGCTGCCCTCCCCGCCACTGTTCTCTGAGAAGAGCAAGACCACCAAGGACAGTCCACAGGCAGCTCGGGATGGAAAGAGAGGGGTGGGCAGTGCTGGATGGCCAGACAGGGTCACCTTCCGGGGCCAGTACACAGGTAGGTCAGGAGGGAGGGCCGGGATAGGTGCAGCCCCTGGCGTCAGGGGGGTCTCCTCTGTTATGAGAAGCCTTTTCCATATACCCAGTGGGCCATTCACATATCATTTTCTATTTGTTCCGTGAGATGAAAACCGGGAAGCATTGCCTCCATGAATCTCGGTGCACTTGTTCATTCATTCATTCATCCATTCATTCAGCAAACACTTTCTGATGTCTCCCCTTTGCCAGGGCCCATGCTGGGTTCTGGGAAGCCTGTTCAGCTGGTCAATCCTAGAGATTCTGATCACCTGCTCTTTTCCGGCTCCGAACGTATAGGGTGGACACTGAATTGGATGTGCCATTTGCACCTGGCTTCCTTCAGGTTCTCATTTCCACAGGGCCCCTGTGTCTCAGGAAGTAGGACCTGGCACAGAGTAAAGACTTGAGATGACACATGGTAGCATTTCAAGTGCTTAACATTAACAAAAAAATATGGATCGGGCGTGGTGGCTCGCACCTCTAATCCCAGCACTTTGGAAGGCCAAGGTGGGAGGACCACCTGAGATCAGTAGTTCAAGACCAGCCTGGCCAATGTGACGAAACCCCGTTTCTACTAAAAATACAAAAAAATTAGCTGGCGTGGTGGCACGTGCCAGTAATCCCAGCTATTTGGGAGGCTGAGGCACAAGAATCGCTTGAACCCAGGAGGCAGAGGTTGCAGTGAGCTGAGATTGTGCCACTGCACTCCAGCCTGGGTGACAGTGAGACTCCATCTGAAATATATATATATATGGTTCTCACCTTCATGAATCTGACTGTGTAGGAGAGAAGATGATAACCAGTAGGTAATTATAGTAAAGGCAGTGTCTCTCACAGACACCTTGCAGAGGAGGGAGGGCTGCTGACCTCAGATTCTGGGGACAAGGCAAGAGGCCAGAGGCACATGTCTGCTCCATGGAGCGTAATGAGGGAGTCGACAGAGGCCAAGGAGTTAGAAGTGAGAGTAGCAGGAGCACCTCCAAGCTCACTGCCCAATCTCTGTGGACTTCCTAGCAAAAGGAAAGAGATGATATCATTGGATGAGGTTTTGTGCAGCCTTTAAAAGTAATCTCAACCCTTAAAAGTGAGCTCAACCTGGAGAAATGCTTCCAACACAATGAGAGGAAGAGAGTGTAGAAGTCAAGATCAAAGACTGTGAAGTCAGTCTCTCAGAAAATGGCTCTGAGCCTCTCTGACCCTCAGATTCCTCATCTGTTGCATTGGGAAAATAAGAGCAATCACCTCAGTGCCACATACACAAAGCCAGAACAGCACAGGAGGGAAATGAGATGATGAGACCTCTCCACAGTGGCTTCAGGTGTCATCCAGAAGAAATTCAGGGATGAGTGAGGAAGCCACAGTCCATCCAGATTTCTAATAACATCAAGTGCTTTACAGCTGCCAGGCACTGGGCGGAGCACGACACGGATATGGCCCCATTCAGTCCTCCCAACAAGCCTGTGAAATGGGCGCTATGTTTATCCCCATGTTACAGCCACTCAGAGCATGAGGAGAAAATGCCACTGACCCGGTGCCTGAGACATTCAGATCCAAACCAGCAAGTCGGGGTGTAGGGAATAGCATCACTTGTTCATTTCTTATTGTTGCTTTGCTTATCATTTCTTCCTGGCCTGCTTTCAAATCCTGACTTAGCCTGGGTGTGTTGGTTGCTACTGGATGTCAGCTGGTTCTAGGATCTGAGATGAAACAGAGTAGGAGTCTGGAAAAAGCTTACAGTAAACAGACACAAAAATGTATGATGATGTATATGTGTGTATGTGTGTCATACTTACATATGTACATATTTTACACGTGTGTGTGCACACTCAACGTATGCACACGTGAGAGAGAGAGACAGAGACTATTAAAACCATCTGGAGGAAGAGGAGATCGTTATTCCAGAATCCCCCTCAATTTTGCGTCCATCCAGAGGGCTGATACTGACAGTTCTGGTTTCTTTCCCCAGGCCACGAATACCATGTTCAGTCCCCTAAGGCGGTCCCAAAAGGCAATGGCACAGTCTCCTGTCCCCACTGCCGGCCCATTAGGACCCAGGATGTGGGTAAGGAATGGTACCTGGAAAACTGGCCCAGGCAGCCGTGGCTGCAGCGTCTTGCCCTCAGGGGAGTGTGTACTTGACAAGATCTGGCCTGCCCTGAACTTAGCAGTGGGTTATAGGGACAGACCAGCAGCACCCAGGATTTTTCTGGGTGTCCTGCCATCACATCTGTTGCTCCAGGTGCTGCTGCCTGAGGCCACCCTCCTTGATTTAAGAAGTTCCCGAAGGGTCCTGATAGGTGGGCTCCAGGCAGCAGGGGGCCTGGCATCAGTGATTATATCTTATTCTTCCCTCCATCCTCCCTTCACCCCTCATACTTTCCCCCAAACCCACAGGGAGGAGTGGCAGAGAGAGCAGCAGTCCGAGAATCCAGGCAATGGGTTCCAGTCCCAGTTCTGCCACTTACTTGCTGTGTGACTTTAGGCCAGTTCCTTGACTTCTCTGTGCCTCAATCACCACATCTATAATCAAAGGATTGGAAAAGATGGTCTCTAGGACTTTTCAAGCAATTGTGATGATAATAACTGATGATAATGAGCTATTTATTAAGTCCCTCTGTATAGAGGGTATCATGTTAAGGGTTTTGCATACATTAATCCTCGCAGTTCTATGAACTAAGTACTGCAGTACTGTTACATCTATTTTATAGGCAAGGACACCAAGGCGCAGAGAGGTTAAGTAACTTGCCCAAGGGCACACAGCTTACAAGTGGTAGAAACAGGATTTGAACCCAGGTCTTTGTGACTCCAGAGTCCCACCTCTTCACTGCTATGCTCTGCCTATGCTAGTGTTAGAGTCCTGACAGGCCTCTCCGTTCATGCATTCATTCATTCATTCACACATCACTTACCCTTATGTGGCCCTGGGCCCTGTCCCCAAGGAACACATGACAAAGCAGAGTGACCAGAGCTGGGGTAAGGGAGCACGAGTGGGGCTGGGGGCTGCCTGACTCTGCCTGGGTGGGTGGGAGGGCTTCCCAGAGGGAGTGGTGGTTTTAGCCGAGGCCTGAAAGAGAAACACATCAGCCTTGGAACTCACCCAGGTGTGGCATTGGGGATCTGAGTGGGAAGAGAACAATGGCTCCCTCTCTCCGCCTGCTCCCTTTTGCCTCTACTGACCCCCCTGATTCCCTGGGGGACTGTTCTGGGTCACTCTCTCGTGGAGAATGGGTCTGTTTCACTGGGGGTGGGGGATGGGGGGTGGGCTGCATTTGGGAGAGCCCGGGCTTAGGATCCAAGGACCACTGCTTCCCAGCTCTGAGGCCTTGGCCAATTATTTGACGTCTTGGAGCCTTAATTTCCCCATCTGTAAAGTGGGGGAGTGAGGACAGTGGCTAGCCCAGTGGCTTGTTGGATTTGATAAAATAATGCAAGAAGGCTCTTAGCAGAGGGCCTGGCTCATTAAATGCTTGCTCTCACTGTCATGGTTGTTGTCAGTGTCATCACCCAGACGGAGGCGGCTTGTCTCCTCTGCAGTGGGTCCCGAGGAGAGCTCAGTGCTGCAGAAGGCCCGTGTGGGGGCTCCCGATCTGATGATTTAGACGTAATCCTCCCCTGACATCTCTTCCTCCTCTTCTAGGTGGTGCTGCCACAGGGGACCCACTGGGACCGCCTCCCGCTGATACCCTTCAGTGTCCCCTGTGTGGTCGAGTTGGTTCTCCCCCAGAGGCAGATGGTCCAGGCTCAGCCACCTCTGGTAGGGACAAACACTACTTCTTGTCTTAGCCAGGCCCTCAGCTCTCCTTGACCAGGGTTATTAGACCTGCGTGAGTTTAACTGGGGCAGCTGTTCTCCCAGTCTGGGACAGAGCAACCGGGGCAGAGGATTTGTTTCCCAAAGAGAGACCTGCCCAGCATGGAGTCTTACAGGGTAGGGCCTGTCCAGCTCTCATAGGGGAAGGGCTGGGTGGACCCTCCATCCATGGCTGGATCTGCCCAAGTGGTCAGACTCTGTCTCTGTGCTGTTCCCTCCCTGATAGGGGCAGAGAAGGCCACCAAGAGGAGAAAAGCACCTTCAACTCCCAGCCCCAAGCAGAGGAGCAAGCAGGCGGGGTCGTCGCCACGCCCGCCCCCCGGACTGTGGTATCTGGCGACAGCGCCCCCAGCACCAGCCCCTCCGGCCTTTGCCTACATCTCCTCGGTTCCCATCATGCCTTATCCACCTGCCGCTGTGTAAGAGCCTTTCATTCTGACTTTCCCAGCCTCTTTGTGTAGATCACTGAATATGTTAGCATTCAGACCTGTGTGGGGCAGCTGAGATGCAGTGTACTCCTCCTGTGTTTTATCCCTGCGTGGATAACTTTCAGTAGGAGCCCAGCACTCATGTAGTCACTCAACAAAGCCAACACTCAAATAGTCACTCAACAAACCCACGTACCAAGGAGAGTGCTCGGCCCTGGGACCCAGCAGTGAAGGGGGCTAGCAAGAGGGCCCTGCCCTCTGGGAGCTTATAACTTTGTGGAGACTGAGAATCCTCACCATCTTCCATTTTCCTTATGGGTTTTCTCAGCAAGTAAGTGATGAGCACTGGGGTTCTTAAAAATATAGACTTTATTTTTTAGGACAGTTTTAGATTTATAGGGAAATAGAGCAGATAGTCGAGAGAGATTCCCACGATCCTCCTCACTCCCGCACACAGTTTCCCCTATTATGAATATCTTACGTTAATCTGGCACACTGGCCACATCAGTGAAGCAATGTCCACACATTGTTGGTAACTGAGGTCCATAGTTTCTTCAGGCCGTTTTCCTCCAAAGTCCTTTCTCTATTCCTGAATCCCATCCATGATCCCACACGGTGTGCGATTGTCATGCCTCCTTAGGCTCCCCTCAGCTGTGACAGTTTCTCAGACGTTCTTGTTTTTGATGACCTGGACTTCTTTGAGGAGTCCTGATCGGATATATTATAGGACTTTTTGCACAGATTCTGGGTATAACATCAGTCAAGCCAGGAGAGGCAGGGCAGCTAAGACAGAAGTGCCGTGGGTTTGGAGTTGGCCAGAGCTACGGTGGAGTCCCATCTACCCCCTAGTAGTACTGTGGCCTTGGCAAACGAACTTCCTCTCAGAGCCTCAGCTTCCTCATCTGTTAAATGGGGGAAGAGTCTCAACCACGTACTTAATCCTGTGCGTGAGGATAAAGTGTGGCACATGGCAGGAACCCAATGAGATGTATGTGGAGTTTATGGTGCCGTGTGGGCACGTGCTCACTGCTGAGCAAACAGTAGCTTCGCCATCACAGAGAATGTTGCTGTTGCTCAGTGTTGTCACTAGTAGGAAGAAAAAGGAGTAAAAGTGAGTTCAACATGATAGGAGTGTGCAGGGCACAAAAGCCCAGTCCCCAGAAGTAGGAAACCTGTCTCGTCTCAGCTGTCAGCAGCTACTTCTCTGCCTGCTTCCCCTGCTGTGAAATGAGTCGATTGGGACTGGGTATCTTCAGTGGCTGTGTTGCCAGAAGCCTGGGTGTGTGGGCAGTGAGGGCCTGAGTCGCTGTGAGGGCTGGTGTTCGGTGGAGCAGGGGTGCAAGGCACCATCCAACCCTGGTCCTCTATTCGGGAACCAGGCCTATAAGTGTGCTTTAAAAAATTCTTTATTTGTATGTATTTTCTGAGGAAGGGTCTGGCTTTGTCAACCAGGCTGGAGTGCAGTGGCGCCATCTCGGCTCACTACAACCCCCACCTCCGAGATTCAAGCTATTCTCATGCCTCCCCCTCTCAAGTAGCTGGGACTACAGGAGTGCGCCACCACACCCGGCTAATTTTTTTGGTATTTTTGGTAGAGACTGGTTTTCACCATGTTGGCCGGCTGATCTTGACCTCCTGGCCTCAGGTGATCTGCCCGCCTTGGCCTCCCAAAGCACTGGCATTACAAGTGTGAGCCACCGCGCCCGGTCTGTAAATTTGCTTTCTTGCTGCCCTCTCAGCTGAGTCTGTGCAAGTCGTTAAGGAATCTTCCGCTCCAGCAAAGATGAGAACCAATGTTGCATGCTGAGACCTCCAGCAGACACGGTGAAAGCGCCTGCTAGTGTTTCAACTCATTAGTCGGGAAAGGTTTTGCCCGGAATTTGGTGACCCCACGGTAGCCATGGAGTCTTTACTTCTCCTGAGGCCCCGTTCCACGTTCTTCCAGGCTCAGGCCTGTGGGCAGAACTCACTAGGTTGCTGTTTCCAAGTCAGGATGGGTGGGTTATACCTATGCCTCAGTTTCCTTCTCCGCGAAATGGGTTGTTACGGTGAGGATTGAATGAAGTAATGCATGGAGAGCCCATAGTACATAGAAGTTGGCCAATAATGATGGTGCTTCTAATGCTGCTAG
The DNA here is from genome assembly GCF_049350105.2 of Macaca mulatta. Classification (NCBI taxonomy): domain Eukaryota; kingdom Metazoa; phylum Chordata; class Mammalia; order Primates; family Cercopithecidae; genus Macaca; species Macaca mulatta. The sequence continues at coordinate 43,985,785 of NC_133420.1, forward strand.
AATTTGCGCTGGTGACACCCTGAAGTTTCTTCAGCTGCTTGCTAGTCAGCAGGACTGAACGGCCGGTGGTTGAGACCAGTGTAGTTTGGAAAGTGGAGTGGGCCTGTGCTGCCCCCTGCTGGGCAGCCGCCCCATAGCCCCTGCAGCCGAGGCTTTGCAGCCCAGAGGGACTTTTTCAGCGTTGGCCCTAGGGAGAGTTTTGGGTAACTTTCAGGCCAAGTTGGTCATCAAATTAACAGGAGGTGGGGTGTGTGAAAACCCAGCCCAGACAGTCCCTACTTTTACAATGGTTCGATTTATGATTTTTCGACGTTACAGCGGGTTTATAGGGGCATACCCCCATCGTAATTTGAGGAGCCTCTGTAGTTACTTACACCAGACAGTCCCTAGAGGAGGGAGGGCAGGCTGCTGTTTATGGGATCCAAGAAGCCCGTTCATTCAGTTCAGATTATTTTATCAGCATCTGCTGCTTGCCAGTTAGCACACATTAGATACGTGAGGAGAGTCGGGCCTAGGTGTGAACCCATGGCTGCCCCTTCCAGCTGTCTGGCCCTGGGTCTTAGGAGCTCACGTTCATGGAGCACTTACCGGAGCCAGGCAGTGCCAGGCTTTTTACCCGGATTTTCCATCAGCTGTAAGCTGAGAGGTTGCTAACTGTGGTCGTTTTAGGTGGGAAAACAGAGGCCTTGCAAAGTGACTTAGGCAGTGCCAGGCTTTTTACCTGAATTTTCCATTGGCTCTAAGCTGAGAGGTTGCTAACTGTGGTTGTTTTAGGTGGGAAAACAGAGGCCTTGCAAAGTGACTTAGCTTGTCCAGAGAGTCCCATGGCTAGCACAACAGAATGACCGGGATTTGGGGCAGGACTCCAGGGCCTGAGCTGCTAAGGCCAGCTCATTCTACTGCCTCCTGCATCACTTAGCTTCTCTGAGCTCCACTTTGCTCATCTGTAAAATAAAGATAAAGGCACCAACTGGTACATGGGTACCAAAGATGAGGATGCCAGCCCTGGGCTAGGCACTGGGTTTAACTGTTGGAGGAACTGCCAGACTGTTTTCCACAGTGGCACCACTGTTTGCATTCCCACCAGCAGTGCTGAGGGTTCCATTTTCTCCACATCCTTGTCAACACTTGTTGCTATCTGTCCTTTTTGATGTTAGCTAGCTTAGGGGGTGCACAGTGGTTTCACTTTGCATTTCCTGATGGCTAAGGATGTGCATCTTTTCATGTATGTATTGTCCACTTGAGTATCTCCTTTGGAGAGATGTCTGTTTGGATCATCTGTTTTTACACACTGTATAATAATGCAAGTTAGAAAGTGGGGGCTCAGGAATAAAGCCAGAGTTTCCAGTGTGCCAAACAAGATGCCAATGAATGACTCTGCTACATCCTCCTAAACTTATTCCTGATTTAGGCCCATGCTTCTTTATCTCCCTCCTCTACCACACATACCCTTTATTCAACAGTGCTGAGGCCACACCCCCCTCTTGGCCACTGCTGGTTTCCTTGAACCCTAAACTTAGTGGCCCTGATGGATGCCATTGTCACCTCTTAGGGAAATCCGTGCTTCATCTCAATGGGCTTCTCAGCCCATTCCCGCAGCACTTTTAAACAGCACCTCACATTCCTGTAGGACTGGGCTAGGAAGGATGCCCTTCTACCCACTTCCCAGGACATGGGGCCAGACCCTCCCACTCCTGCAGAATCCCTATTATTATTATTGTTATTAATTATTGCCTTTATCCAGCACCCCATGCTTGGCAAATGGAACCCCCAGATATTCTCCAATGAGGGGGTTTTGCTGTCAGGCCTGGAGTGATTCTGGCCTTCCCAACATCCAGCTCCAAGAAAGTTGCAGGAGTCCATGTTTTCTTGTCCCACTGTAACTCCAGAGCCTGGCACACTGGCTGGCATGTACTAGATGGGCAGTAAATCACATGAACAGGTAGATTGAACTTCCTGTCCTTGAACACCTGTTCTGGGTCAGACACTCGTGTTGTTATCTTCCTTCATCTTTCTAAGAAATCCCTGGATGTGTGCTCATTACTCTCATTTTAGAGGTAAAGAAATTGAGACCCAGAGAGTCGGAGCCAGTGGCCCAGCTGGGATTTAGCAGGGGGTTAACCCCACACGCGGTGCTCCTTGGCTTGTCCCCAGCCCTCCCTGTGTGTAACGAGCCCACTCACTTCTCTCCTCAGGTACTATGCGCCCGCAGGACCTACCTCAGCCCAACCAGCCGCCGAGTGGCCCCCCACAGCCTCTCCCCCACCAGCCCGGAGACACCGGCACTCCATCCAGCTCGACCTGGGTGACCTAGAGGAGCTCAACAAGGCCCTGAGCCGGGCCGTGCAGGCTGCTGAGAGCGTCCGCTCCACCACCAGGCAGATGAGAAGCTCACTATCGGCCGACCTGCGCCAGGCTCACAGCCTGCGGGGCTCCTGCCTCTTCTGACTTCACTGGGGGCCCAGAGACAGATGAGTGGGCGGGTGAGCAGGTGGCCTGCCAGGCCAGGAGTGGGCTGGAGCTGCTGAGGCCCAGAAAGCCCGCATGGTTCCTCACCAGGAGGGTCTCCCTCCAGCACGGGCCCCACCTGCTCAGTCCCTGTGCTTTCCAAGTGGAGGGGGTGTCAGTTCGGTCACCAAGAGAAGCGACTTCCCAGGAGCACCAGTCCCCTCACAGAGGTGCTGTGAGCGAGGCCTCCTTCGGCCCAGGCGGAGCCTCGGGCAGTCTCTCCTGGTCCTGCATGTGTCCACCTCCCGCTAATAATAGGTATTTTGTATACAGATGGACAGATATTTTTTTAAACAGGGGAGTTTTCCTGATCTTGGTTCCTCCTTAGGGGGCCAGACAAGAAAGGAAAGGCCTACGGTTTCTGGAGCAACCCTGTCCCCCACCTGCGACCAGTCACTCTGGGGCAAGCATCTCTGGGAAGGGCACAGCCGGAGACCTTTCTCCTAGTGACTGGCAGTCAGCGGGGCATTTTAGGATGTCAGGGCCCCAGGGTGACACGTGTCCAGCTTCTCTATGGCAGCAGAGGCCTTTCCCACAGACCTGCTGGGGTGGAGACAAGCTACAAAGTGCCCAGGATGCCATCCACCGCGGTCCCCTTCAGTACCTCACACATGGTCCCCAGCTTCTCCTAGGATCCCAGTGGCATTTATCAGTGGCCAGCTACCTGCCAGGCCCGGGCTGGGGCACGGTCTGTGGCCACGAGGCCAGGCCGCCTCCCGCACCCCCACCCCGTGGCAGCGCATACCTCTGCATTTCTGGAATGTGTGTGCATCAATGATGTTTGTATATTTGAGGCATTTAAAAATCTATTTTCGTTACAAGGGCAAATGAAGAATGAATATTGATCTTAAAAAAAGAAAAGAAGACAAAAAAAAAAAAATACCCAAAGCCATCCATGTCTCTGCTGTGTGTCATTAAACTTTTGCCTTCTAAAGTCAAGTTTATGGGGTGGAAAATTTGAAGCCCAGACAAGCCCTTTCCCAGGGGAGCTGTTGGGTGCTCTGCCTGCCTCCCTCTGGTGGCTTCTGTTTCTCCAGTTTTCCCCCTTTGCCTATCTCAGAACCACAAATCTTTCAACTGCAGAGGGCTTTGACGTGGGGCTACCTAACCAAGTCCCTTTTGACTGAGGCCGGAGATGTAAGCGAGGCACACAGCAAGTTGCTGTCTACAAGAGCATGCACCTGGACACTCCAGTGCTCCTTTCTCTCTCTCTTTCTTTTTTTTAATTTTTTTTTTATTTTTTTGAGACGGAGTTTCACTCTGGTTGCCCAGGCTGGCGTACAGTGGCGGAATCTCAGCTCACTGCAACCTCTGCCTCCTGGGTTCAAGCGATTCTCTTGCCTCAGCTTCCTGAGTAGCTGGGATTACAGGCATGCACCACCACGTCCGGCTAATTTTGTATTTTTAGTAGAGACAGGGTTTCTCCATGTTGGTCAGGCTGATCTTGAACTCCCAACCTCAGGTCATCTGCCCACCTCAGCCTCCCAAAGTGCTGGGATTACAGGCGTGAGCCGCGGTGCCCGGACTTCCAGTGCTCCTTTCAATAGCGAACAGCAGCTGCCATTTAGGGAGCAGCTGCTGGACCCTGATCCCTGTGCTAAGCCCTGGGCATGTCCTGCTTCACACAGTCCATGCGCTAACCCTCCAGACCCTCACTCTGCCCCGCTTTTACTGATGAGAGTGAGGTTCCACTGGGCCATCTGCCCAAACTGGTTTGGGAGAGAGCCTGTGTTTGAACTCATTAGTTTGACTCCAAAGTCCACATTCTTTGTTGTGTGTTTTTTGCTTCCTGTACCTCCATGATTCTTTTTCTCTTGACCTCCTGTTTCTTCTTCATGTGGCTTTTTCTTCTACCTTCCCCACTTCTCGTCTCCCTTGCTTCTCCCTGCCCTGCCCACCACGACTCATTTCTGTTTTAATTTTCAGCAGATCCTCCTCAGTAGGGTTTAAAATGGTGTCTCACTAATAGTAAAACTGAAATGGAAAAACTTCTTGTAGGTGTTGAGCCTTCAGTTCCAGGCCATTGTGGGGCCCCGGAGGCTGTTCTGTCCCCTTGCCCTCTGAGGACATCAGGTCGGTGTCCCCAGCCTCCGTGCTGTGGGCACAGCAGTGGTTTGAGTGCTGAGCAAAGGGTGCCATAGTCTTGGCCCTGTGGAGCTTGGCTGTTAGGATAGGAGGTACAAAGGGGAGTGGTGCCTGAGGACACAGGACTAGACCCCGGGGCATCAGGGACTCAGGCTCATGGTCCTGTCACCTGGGATGGTGTAGACAGCTGCACACATGGAATTACTCAAACAACTCAGGCCCAATTTTTCTGCCACAGGAGGGGTGCTGCTTCCCTCATGTAACAAGAGGCTGTCAATCACGATCACCCAGGTCTGGGTGAGACCGGCCCTTCGAGGCTTGTACCACTGAGTGAGCCATGCCTCCAGCTTGGCTCCACCTCATGGCTCCATATTTGCAACATGTCAGCTGATTTTCAGGGACCAGCCTCACCCTTATGTGTTGTCTCCTTCTTCTGTGTCTCCCAGGTGAGCACCCTGAGGACATGTCCATGGAGACACCCAGCCCCTCTGGCCTGGGCCCCAAGCCCTCTGCATCACCCCAGCCCTTCCCTGGCCCAGGCAACTACCTCTTGCATGGATGCCCACAGCAGCCTTCACTCAGGCCTTCCTGCCTGCAGCCTTGACCCCCAACATGCCTCCCCACATGGCCATGGTAATACTGGAATAAGGTCCTTGTGATGGGCACCACATGCCTGAACTCTCCCCACCTGATCCACCTTGTATTAGTCTGTTCTCACATTGCTATAAAGAAATACCTGAGACTTGGTAGTTTATTTTAAAAAGAGGCTTAATTGACTCACAGTTCTGCAGGCTTAACAGGAAGCATGGCTGGGAGGCCTCAGGAAACTTACAATCATGGTGGAAGGCAAAGAGGAAGCAAGTCCCTTTTTCACAAGACAGCAGGAGAGAGAGAGCGAAGGGGGAGGTGCTACACACTTTTCAACAACCAGATCTCCTGAGAAACAGCACTCAGGGGATGGGGCTAAACCATTAGAAGCCACTCCCATGATGTAATCACCTCCCACCAGGACCCACCTCCAACACATGGGGCTGAAAATTCCATGTGAGATTTGGGGTGGGGACACAGAGCCAAACCATTTCACACCTCCACTCCTGTTCCGAGTCTTGTGCCTCAAGGTTACTCGAATGCATCCTCTCATTTCCTTGCTTGCAGCAGAAACAGAAAGGGTTTCTTTTTTTTTTTTTTTAATGAGTAGTTGAAGTTTTATTACAATCTTGCTAGTAGGAGGAAGGCCTTACCCTAGTCTCAGTTTAGAAATTCACATTTGTTTGCTTGTATTATTTTAAGTGGACACATAATGTACGTATTTATGGGGAACGGTGTGATATTGAATGTTCCCAACACAAAGAAATGGTAAACATTTGAGGTGGTGGAAATGAAATGTTCATGACCCTGATTTGATCATCACACATTGTACACAGGAGCAGCAGGTTGTGTTATGCTCCTCACCTTTCTCGACTGGTTCATGTGCCCCTTCCAGGAGGCCTTCCCAGACGTCTGCAGAAGCCAGCGTCTTCCCACAGTGCCGGGTTCCCACAGCACTCGGTGCCTGTCATCATCCATCCTGGCACATGTGAGGCTCTTCCCACCAGGGACAGTGTCTTATCCAGTGCCCGGCCAGGGTTCAACTCAGGGCAGGCTTCAGAATGAATGAATGAAGAAGTGACTAACAACCTAGCTGTTCCAAACACAGAAGCTTTATTGATGCAAATGAGGGAAAAAGCTGAGGTACATATGTCAGGTTGGAGGGGCAGGATGGCCCCCAAGTCTCTGTCCTGATCCAAGGCTGTGTCCTTCTAGGATTCCCCCTCCTCCTGTTTCTTCTCCTCCTCGTGCTGCCTCTCCCCCTCCTCCTGTTTCTTCTCCTTCTCGTGCTGCCTCTCCAGTGGCTCACACTTATCCTAGAAGGCAGCGGGCAGTTGGGGTGAGGGGGAAGCAGAGGGACAGGGAAAGGATGGGAGGCCTTCCAGGGAGAGGGCAGAATGCGCTCTGGCCTGTGGAACCAGTTCAACCAGGGCTCCAACCCTGGCACTGCCACTTCCAAGCTGGGTGATCTTTGGCAGGTCGTTTCTGTCTCTGAGCCTCAGCTTATTTGCCTCTGAAATGGGAGCTCAGACCCTTAAGAACCACAGACGTTTACTGAGCACTTAGGACCTGCCGGGCCCTTATGCTGCAGCTTCTGAATTCCTCACCACCGCCACTACTATGCAGATGATGTAACTGAGGCTCAGGATGGCCGTGGGACCCATTCGAGGCTCCCTAGCCGGACAGTGCGGGAACCAGGCTGTGCATCAGGTGAGCTGACTGCAGTGGTTCTGTTCATATGCCCTCTCCCAGGATCCTGGGGCTGGGGCTGGGGCTGGGGCACTAGTTCACACCACTGGTGGTCATTTCTGGTGGCAAATGGATGGAATTGTTTTTCTTTGAATAGTCATGAAAATGCTGCATGTATGTATTTTAAAAATGGGAACGAGCTCATCGGCGCTGTGACTTCACAGATATTAGGGCACGGGCCACTCCAAGACAAGTCTTCCGAAAACAGGTTTAAAGAAAAGTGTTAAGGAGCTCACGATACAGTAATTCTCATTTGGAGCAAAAATCGGGATGGTGACTGTGGCCGTGCTGCAGTGTGGGTGACATTGAAAACCATGGTATCAATTCCCCACTGCACGGGTATTAAAAATGAGCAGGGAGTGGAGGTGAGATGAAAGCCTGGGGTTTGGGAGGCTTTTGTAGGTGGTAACTCCCCGCACTGCATCCTCTCCAGTTGTCAATCCCCCAACTCCTTGGCTCACGCTGTTCCCTCCTGTTAGCTTTGAGGTCCACCCTGGTTTCACAGGGACTTCTCCCTCCAGGACTCTCATCCACCACCCCTGGGCCTCGGTAGAGCTTAGCTGTCCCTACAGTGAGGCAGCTGCCTAAAGGCAGAAGAGCTGCGTAGCTGTGCAGCCTTGCCTGGCAGCTCTCCCGCTCTGGGCCTCTGGGGCTGCCCAAGTTGGGCCATGGACAAGGCGGGCACTGCCCAATCCCTTGCGTTTACCTTTTTCTGATCGGTGTACACGACGTCTGACCTGGGAATGCGCAAGCAGTCGAGAGCTTCGTAGAACTCACCCAGTTGCTCCTCGGTCGTCTCTGGCTTGTCAGCTGCAGGGGGAGCAAGGAGACTGACTGGGGATATGATGGGGTCTGGGCGAGAGGCCAGGGAGGGCTGGGGTTCTGGGGGCCGAGCCCCAGGGGTGGGTGAATGGGGCGTGAGGCCTGAGTGGGGCATGAGCTTGGGACTGCGAAGCATGCCTACCATAGACAGACACCCCCCAATTCTTCTCATCGTTCACTTCGAAAGCCAGCATGAAGGTCTTCATGTCCCTGAGGATCAGCAGGTGAGCGAAATGCTCTTGGCCTCCCTCTGGAAGGGAAAAAGAGCCTCTGGGTGAGAACATGGTGCCTGTCCTACAGGTGAGGTACCTAGGTGTGTCCAGGACCACACAGCCCATCAGTGAAGGCCCGGGGCTTCTTTGGACCACCGTGTGCCCAGTCCATGCTGCATGCCCGGCTCCACGCCAAGCACGTTTTGTACATGGGATCTCAGGAGCCTCACACAGACCATGGCTGTCAGGGCCTTTCTCCCCATTTTACAGATGAGGAAAATGAGGCCCAGAGAGGAGGCTTGGGCTGCTAAATGGTGTCAGTTCAGCTCCACCAGCTCCCTGCTATGCGCCATCTCTGGGGTGATGGGGGACATAGTTGAAGGCACCACCTCTCCAACATACAGGCTTCCACCCTTGGTTTCCAAAGGATCTTAAAGAGGGCATGAGAGAGAGGCAGGTCTGAAGCCAGCCTGGAGTTCCAATTCTAGTTCTAATTATAAGCTGTGTGACCTCCGGGAAACTATTTGAGGTCTCTGTTCTTCTGTTTCCTCATCTGATTCTCGTACTGTCCTGTTAGAGTTGTTTCTGAGGACGTTGTAAGAGCTCAAAAAATGTTAGTGGTTATTTCTCTGTGCCCAAAGCCTCCAGGGCTCTATATCCAGCCCCCACCTTATGCTGGCCTGCCCTGTTCCCATGGTGAACCCTCCCGCCTGAGGACTGGCCCTCACCGTATTTGGAGATGGTCCCATTTTCCCGCTGGACATTCAGGTAGCTGGTATTATAGATGCACTGGTTCTGTCTAAAGCCAAACAGAAGGCAGGAGGAAAACAGGAAGATTATTGAGAAGTGGCCAATCGCCCATCACAGTCCAGGGGCAAGAGTCCGGTGGAGATTAAAGCCAGCCCTCCCGGTTCCACCCATGGGAAGGCCAAGGCCAGGAAGAGGGTCTTCCAGCCAGAAGCTGAGATGGGGGTGTGTTGGAATGGGGGCTCTCACCGGGTCTGGTACTCTCTGAGAAAGATCGTGTCCTCTGTCTTGTTGGGGGTAAAGTAAAAGAAGGTTGCTTGGATCTCGTGAATCGACTTATTGTACTCCTCGTTTCGAAAGGCCGATGCAATATAAAACCACTTGCCAGAGATCTGGGGACAAGGTGGAAGCTGGTGATGGCGGCTTGATGCTGAATCTTTGACTGTCAGCCGGGAAGAGACTCAGGCAGATCTCTCCCTGATTTTGCAAATGGGGAGATGAGGCCCCTGATGGGCAGTGGACATGCAGGAGCTCTCCCCGAAGATCAGTCATTGTCCCCCAGGCAGCCCCTCCAGCCCCAGCACAGAACCGTACTCTGTGAAGGACTCTGCAGTGAGGCTTCTGAGTTTGGAAGCAGTCAGGGGGTGCCTCCAGAGTCCCCTGGGCTGGTGAGAATTTCACCCAGGGACCCAGAAGAGAAAAGGGCAGAGCCAGGAGCGGGGGGCAGACCACAACCAGCAGGGAAAGGGAAGCCCAGAGAAGGGAGGTAGCTGCCCATGTGCTCAGGGCAGGGCTAGCCCGGGCACTCACCCGGTCCAGGGTGGCGTTGGTGATGGGCACCGGTACTAGGTTGGCACACAATGGAATCTGGGCTTCCAGCAGAGGTAGGAGGCTCAGGACTGTAAGAACCCAGGACAGAGCCATACTGAGATCAGGAGGTACCTGGAGCCAGGCAGTGCTGGTGGCTGCAGGGTGTGCAGTCACCTTTATAATAAACTGTGGGCGGTCACCTGGAGCCCAGCAAAAGTTTGCTTTGTGTCTGTGACACAATCCTGCCAGCACTTGGGAAATGCCTTGCACAAAAACCTTCCGCCAAAGGCCAGCTGAGGGTACTGCCTCCAAACCCAGGTCTAATTTGAGTTCCTGACATGGAGAGGTTACAAAAGCCCTAGAGTATGGCTGCCCAAGGCCAAGGTGGGTGCAGGGCTGCAGCAACATTAGTAAACGTGTGAGCCCACAGATTTCCATGGAGAGGGCTCCTGCCAGTAATCTCACGTCTTCATTCAATTCCCATCCCTCTGAGTGCCAAGACTTACTTCAGTGCGACCCCGCCACAAACCTAATGATGAAGCCACCTTTGAGAGTCCCCAGGCTGGCATGGGAAGTGTGTTGTGGTGGGGAGAGTTGGGGTGAGGGATGCCAGGTGAAGGCAAGCATGGCTTCAGTTCCACTGAGTGTGGCAACAGCTGTGTCAGAGCCAAAGTTCAGTGGGGCCCCAACCCAGCCCGGGACACAGGCACATTTCCGAAAAGGGACATGCAAGTCGAATGTCTATTTCCAGTAAATACACTACTCGACAGGAAATTATCTCCCTGTTTTCCCCCATTCCCTGCCATCTGAGCAGGCAGCTTGCTTCTCTTTCACCAATACGCCCCTGATCCTAGAGCCGTGCCCAGTACTTCAAGGGCACTTGGTATATACTGTGGAACGAGTGATTCCGTGGCCCATTTGTGTTCCTACCTCATGGTTCAAGTCTTTATTTGTATGAATAAACACTTTCAGAAAGTATTCTTTTTTTTTATTATACTTTAAGTTCTAGGGTACATGTGGATAACGTGCAGGTTTGTTACATATGTATACTTGTGCCATGTTGGCGTGCTGCACCCATCAACTCGTCAGCACCCATCAACTCGTCATTTACATCAGGTATAACTCCCAATGCAATCCCTCCCCCCTCCCCCCTCCCCGTGATAGGCCCCAGTGTGTGATGTTCCCCTTCCTGAGTCCAAGTGATCTCATTGTTCAGTTCCCACCTATGAGTGAAAGCATGCGGTGTTTGGTTTTCTGTTCTTGCGATAGTTTGCTGAGAATGATGGTTTCCAGCTGCCTCCATATCCCTACAAAGGACACAAACTCATCCTTTTTTATGGCTACATAGTATTCCATGGTGTATATGTGCCACGTTTTCTTAATCCAGTCTGTCACTGATGGACATTTGGGTTGATTCCAAGTCTTTGCTATTGTGAATAGTGCCGCAATAAACATACGTGTGCATGTGTCTTTATAGCAGCATGATTTATAATCCTTTGGGTATATACCCAGTAATGGGATGTCTGGGTCATATGGTACTTCTAGTTCTAAATCCTTGAGGAATCGCCATACTGTTTTCCATAATGGTTGAACTAGTTTACAGTCCCACCAACAGTGTAAAAGTGTTCCTATTTCTCCATATCCTCTCCAGCATCTGTTGTTTCCTGACTTTTTAATGATTGCCATTCTAACTGGTGTGAGATGGTATCTCATTGTGGTTTTGATTTGCATTTCTCTGATGGCCAGTGATGATGAGCATTTTTTCATGTGTCTGTTGGCTGTATGAATGTCTTCTTTTGAGAACTGTCTGTTCATATCCTTTGCCCACTTTTCGATGGGGTTGTTTGTTTTTTTCTTGTAAATTTGTTTGAGTTCTTTGTGGGTTCTGGATATTAGCCCTTTGTCAGATGAGTAGATTGCAAAAATTTTCTCCCATTCTGTAGGTTGCCTGTTCACTCTGATGGTAGTTTCTTTTGCTGTGCAGAAGCTCTTTAGTTTAATTAGATCCCATTTGTCAATTTTGGCTTTTGTTGCTGTTGCTTTTGGTGTTTTAGACATGAAGTCCTTGCCCATGCCTATCTCCTGAATGGTATTACCTAGGTTTTCTTCTAGGGTTTTTATGGTATTAGGTCTAACATTTAAGTCTCTAATCCATCTTGAATTAATTTTCGTATAAGGAGTAAGGAAAGGATCCAGTTTCAGCTTTCTACTTATGGCTAGCCAATTTTCCCAGCACCATTTATTAAATAGGGAATCCTTTCCCCATTTCTTGTTTTTCTGAGGTTTGTCAAAGATCAGATGGCTGTAGATGTGTGGTATTATTTCTGAGGACTCTGTTCTGTTCCATTGGTCTATATCTCTGTTTTGGTACCAGTACCATGCTGTTTTGGTTACTGTAGCCTTGTAGTATAGTTTGAAGTCAGGTAGCGTGATGCCTCCAGCTTTGTTCTTTTGACTTAGGATTATCTTGGCAATGTGGGCTCTTTTTTGGTTCCATATGAACTTTAAAGCAGTTTTTTCCAATTCTGTGAAGAGTCTCATTGGTAGCTTGATGGGGATGGCATTGAATCTATAAATAACCTTGGGCAGTATGGCCATTTTCACGATATTGATTCTTTCTATCCATGAGCATGGTATGTTCTTCCATTTGTTTGTGTCCTCTTTGATTTCACTGAGCAGTGGTTTGTAGTTCTCCTTGAAGAGGTCCTTTACATCCCTAGTAAGTTGGATTCCTAGGTATTTCATTCTCTTTGAAGCAATTGTGAATGGAAGTTCATTCATGATTTGGCTCTCTGTTTGTCTGTTACTGGTGTATAAGAATGCTTGTGATTTTTGCACATTAATTTTGTATCCTGAGACTTTGCTGAAGTTTCTTATCAGCTTAAGGAGATTTTGGGCTGAGACAATGGGGTTTTCTAAATACACAATCATGTCATCTGCAAACAGGGACAATTTGACTTCTTGTTTTCCTATCTGAATACCCTTTATTTCTTTCTCTTGCCTGATTGCCCTAGCCAGAACTTCCAACACTATGTTGAACAGAAGTGGTGAGAGAGGGCATCCCTGTCTTGTGCCAGTTTTCAAAGGGAATTTTTCCAGTTTTTGCCCATTCAGTATGATATTGGCTGTGGGTTTGTCATAAATAGCTCTTATTATTTTGAGATACGTTCCATCAATACCGAATTTATTGAGCGTTTTTAGCATGAAGGGCTGTTGAATTTTGTCAAAGGCCTTTTCTGCATCTATTGAGATAATCATGTGGTTTTTGTCTTTGGTTCTGTTTATATGCTGGATTACATTTATTGACTTGTGTATGTTGAACCAGCCTTGCATCCCAGGGATGAAGCCCACTTGATCATGGTGGATAAGCTTTTTGATGTGCTGCTGGATCCGGTTTGCCAGTATTTTATTGAGGATTTTTGCATCGATGTTCATCAGGGATATTGGTCTAAAATTCTCTTTTTTTGTTGTGTCTCTGCCAGGCTTTGGTATCAGGATGATGTTGGCCTCATAAAATGAGTTAGGGAGGATTTCCTCTTTTTCTATTGATTGGAATAGTTTCAGAAAGAATGGTACCAGCTCCTCCTTGTACCTCTGGTAGAATTCAGCTGTGAATCCATCTGGTCCTGGACTTTTTTTCATTGGTAGGCTATTAATTATTGCCTCAATTTCAGAGCCTGCTATTGGTCTATTCAGGAATTCAGCTTCTTCCTGGTTTAGTCTTGGGAGGGTGTAAGTGTCCAGGAAATTATCCATTTCTTCTAGATTTTCTAGTTTATTTGCGTAGAGGTGTTTATAGTATTCTCTGATGGTAGTTTGTATTTCTGTGGGGTCAGTGGTGATATCCCCTTTATCATGTTTTATTGCGTCTATTTGATTCTTCTCTCTTTTCTTCTTTATTAGTCTTGCTAGCGGTCTATCAATTTTGTTGATCTTTTCAAAAACCAACTCCTGGGTTCATTGATTTTTTGGAGGGTTTTTTGTGTCTCTATCTCCTTCAGTTCTGCTTTGATCTTAGTTATTTCTTGCCTTCTGCTAGCTTTTGAATGTGTTTGTTCTTGCTTCTCTAGTTCTTTTAATTGTGATGTTAGAGTGTCAATTTTAGATCTTTCCAGCTTTCTCTTGTGTGCCTTTAGTGCTATAAATTTCCCTCTACACACTGCTTTAAATGTGTCCCAGAGATTCTGGTATGTTGTATCTTTGTTCTCATTGGTTTCAAAGAACATCTTTATTTCTGCCTTCATTTCTTTATGTACCCAGTAGTCATTCAGGAGCAGGTTATTAAGTTTCCATGTAGTTGAGTGGTTTTGATTGAGTTTCTTAGTCCTAGTTCTAGTTTGATTGCACTGTGGTCTGAGAGACAGTTTGTTATAATTTCTGTTCTTGTACATTTGCTGAGGAGTGCTTTACTTCCAATTATGTGGTCAATTTTGGAATAAGTGTGATGTGGTGCTGAGTAGAATGTATATTCTGTTGATTTGGGGTGGAGAGTTCTGTAGATGTCTATTAGGTCTGCTTGCTGCAGAGATGAGTTCAATTCCTGGATATCCTTGTTAACTTTCTGTCTCGTTGATCTGTCTAATGTTGACAGTGGCATGTTGAAGTCTCCCATTATTATTGTATGGGAGTCTAAGTCTCTTTGTAAGTCTTTAAGGACTTGCTTTATGAATCTGGGTGCTCCTGTATTGGGTGCATATATATTTAGGATAGTTAGCTCTTCCTGTTGAATTGATCCCTTTACCATTATGTAATGGCCTTCTTTGTCTCTTTTGATCTTTGATGGTTTAAAGTCTGTTTTATCAGAGACTAGTATTGCAACCCCTGCTTTTTTTTGTTCTCCATTTGCTTGGTAGACCTTCCTCCATCCCTTTATTTTGAGTCTATATATGTCTCTGCATGTGAGATGGGTCTCCTGAATACAGCAAACTGATGGGTCTTGACTCTTTATCCAGTTTGCCAGTCTGTGTCTTTTAATTGGAGCATTTAGTCCATTTACATGTAAGGTTAATACTGTTATGTGTGAACTTGATCCTGCCATTATGATATTAACTGGTTATTTTGCTCATTAGTTGATGCAGTTTCTTCCTAGCCTCGATGGTCTTTACGTTTTGGCATGTTTTTGCAATGGCTGGTACCGGTTGTTCCTTTCCATGTTTAGTGCTTCCTTCAGGGTCTCTTGTAAGGCAGGCCTGGTGGTGACAAAATCTCTAAGCATTTGCTTATCTGTAAAGGATTTTATTTCTCCTTGACTTATGAAACTTAGTTTGGCTGGATATGAAATTCTGGGTTGAAAATTCTTTTCTTTAAGAATGTTGAATATTGGCCCCCACTCTCTTCTGGCTTGTAGAGTTTCTGCCGAGAGATCTGCTGTTAGTCTGATGGGCTTCCCTTTGTGGGTAACCCGATCTTTCTCTCTGGCTGCCCTTAAGATTTTTTCCTTCATTTCAACTTTGGTGAATCTAGCAATTATGTGTCTTGGAGTTGCTCTTCTCGAGGAGTATCTTTGTGGTGTTCTCTGTATTTCCTGAATTTGAATGTTGGCCTGCCCTACTAGGTTGGGGAAGTTCTCCTGGATGATATCCTGAAGAGTGTTTTCCAACTTGGTTCCATTTTCTCCCTCACTTTCAGGCACCCCAATCAGACGTAGATTTGGTCTTTTTACATAATCCCATACTTCTTGCAGGCTTTGTTCATTTCTTTTTCTTCTTTTTTCTTTAGGTTTCTCTTCTTGCTTCATTTCATTCATTTGATCCTCAATCGCTGATACTCTTTCTTCCAGTTGATCGAGTCAGTTACTGAAGCTTGTGCATTTGTCACGTATTTCTCGTGTCATGGTTTTCATCTCTGTCCATTCGTTTATGGCCTTCTCTGCATTAATTATTCTAGTTATCAATTCTTCCACTTTTTTTTCAAGATTTTTAGTTTCGGCTGGGCGCGGTGGCTCAAGCCTGTAATCCCAGCACTTTGGGAGGCCGAGACGGGCAGATCACGAGGTCAGGAGATCGAGACCATCCCAACATGGGCTAACATGGTGAAACCTGGCCGGGCGTGGTGGCTCAAGCCTGTAATCCTAGCACTTTGGGAGGCCGAGACGGGCGGATCACGAGGTCAGGAGATCGAGACCATCCTGGCTAAAACGGTGAAACCCCGTCTCTACTAAAAAATACAAAAAACTAGCCGGGTGAGGCGGTGGGCGCCTGTAGTCCCAGCTACTCGGGAGGCTGAAGCAGGAGAATGGCGTGAACCCAGGAGGCGGAGCTTGCAGTGAGCTGAGATCCGGCCACTGCACTCCAGCCTGGGCGACAGAGCGAGACTCCGTCTCAAAAAAAAAAAAAAAAAAAAAAAGATTTTTAGTTTCTTTGCGCTGGGTACGGAGTTCCTCCTTTAGCTCTGAGAAGTTTGATGGACTGGAGCCTTCTTCTCTCATCTCGTCAAAGTCATTCTCCGTCCAGCTTTGATCCGTTGCTGGCGATGAGCTGCGTTCCTTTGCAGGGGGCGATGCGCTCTTATTTTTTGAATTTCCAGCTTTTCTGCCCTGCTTTTTCCCCATCTTTGTGGTTTTATCTGCCTCTGGTCTTTGATGATGGTGACGTACTGATGGGGTTTTGGTGTGGGTGTCCTTCCTGTTTGTTAGTTTTCCTTCTAACAGTCAGGACCTTCAGCTGTAGGTCTGTTGGAGATTGCTTGAGGTCCACTCCAGACCCTGTTTGCCTGGCTATAAGCAGCAGAGGCTGCAGAAGATAGAATATTGCTGAACAGCGAGTGTACCTGTCTGATTCTTGCTTTGGAAGCTTCCTCTCAGGGGTGTACTCCACCGTGTGAGGTGTGGGGTGTCAGTCTGCCCCTAGTGGGGGATGTCTTCCAGTTAGGCTACTCAGGGGTCAGGGACCCACTTGAGCAGGTAGTCTGTCCGTTCTCAGATCTCAACCTCCATGTTGGGAGATCCACTGCTCACTTCAAAGCTGTCAGACAGAGTCGTTTGCGTCTGCAGAGGTTTCAGCTGCTTTTTATTGTTGTTGTTTAGCTGTGCCCTGTCCTCAGAGGTCTATTCTTTTTTTTATATATACGGAATTTCACTCTTGCTCCCCAGGCTGGAGTGCAATGGCTTGATCTCGGCTCATTGCAACCTCTGCCTCCTGGGTTCAAGTGATTCTCCTGCCTCAGCCTCCTGAGTCGCTTGTATTACTGGCACCCTCCACAACGCCTAGCTAATCTTTTTTTTTTGTTGTTGTTATTTTTACTAGAGATGGTGTTTGGCCATGTTGGCCAGGCTGGTCTTGAACTCCTGACCTCAGGTGATCCACCTGCCTCGGCCTCCCAAAGTACTGGGATTATTCAGAAAGTATTCTTATGTTGTGATTATAATTTTGCATTCTTATTCATTTCCTTCTGAATACTTTTTTATATTTCAGTGTAGTTTGTAGTTAAAAGCTTAATGGGGCCAAGATGACAGAATCACCTGAGGCCTGGAGTTCAAGACTAGCCTGGGCAACACAGTGAGACCGTATCTTTACACAAAAATATTTAAAAATTAGCCAGATCTGGTGCCACGTGCCTGCAACCCCAGCTACTCTGGAGTCTGAGGCTGGAGGATTGCTTGAGCCCAGGAGTTCAAAGCTGCAGTGAGCTGTGATTTTGCTGCTACAGTCCAGCCTGTGTGACAGAGTAAGAGACCCTGTCTCAAAAATAAAGAAATAAATAGAAGTGTAACGGATGCATAACGTTTCATTCACTTACTCTATTCTTTTTTGTTTTTGTTTTTGTTCTGAAATAGCGTCTCACTCTGTCGCCCAGGCTGGAGTAGTATAGGGGTGGGATCTTGGCTCACTGCAACCTCTGCCTCCCGGGCTCAAGAGATCCTCCCAGCTCAGCCTCCTGAGTAGATGGGACCACAGGTGCGTGCCACCACACCCGGCTAATTTTTTGTACTTTTGTAGCGATGGAGTCTCATCATGTTGCACAGGCTGGTCTCGAACTCCTGAGCTTAAGCGATCTGCCCACCTCGGCTTCCCAGAGTACTGGGATTACAGGCATGAGCCACTGTGCCTGGCTCACTTACTATATTCTAACCTACTTAGTCATGTCCTTTATGTCTACGGCACTTTTTTTTTTTTTTTCAGGCTCTCCAAGTTGGAGTGCAGTGGTGTGAATCATAGCTCAACTGCAGCCTCAAACTCCTGGGCTCAAGCAATCCTCCCACCTCAGCCTCTAGAGTAGCTAGGACTACAGGCACGCACCACCACACTTGGCTAATTAAATTTAAAAAAATACTGTAGAGACAGAGTCTCAGTATGTTGCCCAGACTTGTCTTGAACTTCTGGCCTCAAGTGATCCTCCTGCCTCAGCCTCCCAAAATGCTGGATGATAGGCGGGAGCCACCGCTCCCAGCCTATCTAACAGCATTTCATATTGTGATTTTTCCTCTGATGATAAGTGTCAGAGAGCAACCAATTTCCCTTTTAAAATTACCATACTATCCAAGGGAAAGGAAACCATGTCCTATGCACAAAGTTTTACATAACAATGTTCACAACAGCATTGCTCAAAATAGCCAAAATTAGAAATAATCCAAGGGCCATGGCTCACGCCTGTAATCCTAGCACTTTGGGAGGCTGAGGTGGGTGGATCACGAGGTCAAGAGATTGAGACCAGCCTGGCCAACGTGGAGAAACTCCATCTCTACTAAAAATACAAAAATTAGTCGGGCGTGGTGGCACGCACCTGTTGTCCCAGCTACTTGGGAGGCTGAGGCAGGAGAATCACTTGAACCTGGGAGGCGGAGGTTGCAGTGAGCCGAGATCATGCCACTGCACACCAGCCTGGAGACAGAGCAAGACTCTGTCTAAAAAAAAAAGAAAAAAAGGAAAGAAAGAAACAATCCAAATGCCCATCAACAGGAAAATGGTAAATAAAAATGTGGCATTTTCTTACAAAGGAATATTGCTTAACAATAAAAATAGTTAAACTACTGATACATGTAACACCATGGATGAATCTCAAAAACACTATGCTGAGCAAAAGAAGCCAGATATAAAGGAGCTTATATACTGTACCGTTCTGTTCTAGAACAGCCCAAACGAATCTATAATTTTAGAAATCAGATCAGTGGTTGCCAAGGGCAAAAGAGGGCAATTTGACTGCAAAAGGGTATGAAAGAACAGTGAAGTGGATGACAATGATCCAGGTTGTCATTGTGGTGGTCATTATATACACACATATAGTTGTAAAAGCTGCAAACCTAAAATGTGTGCATTTTCTTTTATTTATTCAACCTCAAGAAAGCCGATGTTTTAAAAACCCTCCTCCCAAACATGACAAATCCAAAAGCACTAAGGATTTTGAACGTCAATTTGGCAATGCACAAGTGAGTCTCCTTATCCCCATCCTCATCAGAACAGAAATGTCCCTTTTTTTTCCTTTCTTTTTTGTTTTTTTGCCAGCTTGGTTTATTTTTTGAATTTTCGTTGCTCTAATTTGAGACTTGAAACAATGATTGGAGTTACCAAGAGGGAAGAGAGCAGGTGAGAGAGTGGGTGGATCGGGGAGCTGGAAGGTCTGTGCAGCTGGAGCATGTGATAGGTCGGAGTGGCCAGACTTTATGTTGAAGAGGTTGGCAGGAGACGGAGCCTGCAGGGCATGAAAGCCAGGCTGAGGGGTTCACTAGACTTAGGAAGTGTTGGAGAGAAATGGAAAGATTTTAAAAGGGGTTGGAAAGACATAACCAGATTGGTTCTTTAGAAAGATCGCTCTGTCTGAATGGGAAGAATGGGGAGGGCAAGGGTAGGAGAGTAAAACTGAGAAACCAGTTGGAGCTGATGCAATGG
Organism: Macaca mulatta; assembly: GCF_049350105.2. Taxonomy (NCBI): domain Eukaryota; kingdom Metazoa; phylum Chordata; class Mammalia; order Primates; family Cercopithecidae; genus Macaca; species Macaca mulatta. The sequence continues at coordinate 44,005,130 of NC_133420.1, forward strand.
TTCAGGGGTGAGATGATGGGGACCAACTCCAGATACCACTTATCTATCAATCTGTCTATCTATCGATCTATCTATCGATCTATTATCTATCTATCTATCTCTATATCTGTCATCTATCTCTATCATCTATCTATCATCTATCTATCTCTATCATCTATCTATCATCTATCTATCTGTCTATCATTGATCTATCTCTATCATCTATCTATCTATCTATCTATCTATCTATCTATCTATCTCTATCATCCATCTATCTATCTATCATCTATCTATCTGTCTGTCTGTCTATCTATCTATCTATCTATCTATCTATCTATCTATCTATCCATCTATCTATCTATCTAAGACAAGGTCTCACTCTATCACCCAGGCTGGAGTGCAGTGGCACGATCTCAGTTCACTGCAGCCTCCGCCTCCCGAGTTCCAGCAATTCTCCTATGCAGACTCCTGAGTAGCTGGGATTACAGGTGTCACCACCACACTTGGCTAATTTTTTTTTTTTTTTTTTTTTTTGCATTTTTGGTAGGGACAGGGTATTGCCATGTTGGCCAGGCTGATCTTGAACTCCTGACCTCAAGTGATCCACCCGCCTCAACCTTCCAAAGTGCTGGGATTACAGATGTAAGCCACCATGCCCGGCCCAGATACCATGTATTTTGAGGAGAAGCTGAGCATTGTGTGGGGAGAGCACCATCATTAGACCTGGACTACTGGGGCCCCGGGATTTAGAGGGCCCCACATATCACACCCACCTGCACACCCACACACACACAACAGTTTATTAAATAACAGATAAGCACCTCTGTCCTTTGGGATCTGGTGCCTGGTACTGGCACAGTGGGATCCATATCGCTAATCATTCTGTTTCACAACCAGCACATATAGAGGAAACAATCTCTACATGTGGCACTCGACTCTGAAAACAACAGGTCAAGTGTCCTCATACTTCGCAGATGATGCCACCGCAGACATAGGAGACAGACACTGCTTCAAGAGAGGATTTGAGCGAACTTGAACTCAGAAGTAAGAAAAAAGACAAATTAACATTTTAACTCTTCCCTTTCTGCATAAATGTCAACAAAAACTCTTGTTTTGCCAGAAACACTGAAAGTCTATTTTCTTGCAATGTGTGGTTAGAGAGCCTCCTGAGTTAGAAATAAACACTACTTGCAACAGTTGTACATGGTTGCTGAGAAACATTTGGCAATATTGCATCATTATTACTCCTAAATGTGTGTGTCTGATGTCTTTAGAATGGTGTCCACATACAGCCTGAATCTAGTTATTTTTATTTTTATTTTTTTGAGACAGAGTCTGGCTCTGTCACCCAAGGCTGGCGTGCAGTGGCACAATCTTGGCTCACTGCAACCTCCATCTCCTAGGTTCAAGCAATTCTCCTGCCTCAGCCTCCCGAATAACTGGGATTACAGGCACCCACCAACGCGCCTGGCTAATTTTTGTATTTTTAGTAGAGACGGGGTTTCATCATGTTGGCCACGCTCGTCTCAAACTCCTGACCTCAAATGATCCGCCCACCTCAACCTCCCAAAGTGTTGGGATTACAGGTGTGAGTCACTGCGTCCGGCCAATTGAATCTGGTTCTTGATATGGGCATTTAGAGGCTGCATGCTAGCCTCGTGAATAATTTTTAGTTGTACAACTCTTTTGGACACCATTTAATTAATTAATTAAATTTCTAAAACTTAAATGTAAAAATGGCAGTGTCATTTAAAATACTTCTGATTTATAACATTCAGGCATTTAGGCCAATGGTCTGGGGTCTCCATCTGCTCGAGCGCAGAAATCCCAGGTGTAGCCTGCGCAGGGGAAGGGTGAATAAGGAGAGCTACTGCCTTCCAAAGCAGAGCTGAGAACTGTGAATGCAATGCAGAGGCACTTCCGAGTGCCTCTCCTCTGCGAGAGTCAGTGGTCTTCAGTGTCCTCACTGTCCCTCAGGCTGCCCCTTGGGGATCTCACTCTCCACCCGAGACTATCCAAGAAATTCGTCCAAGCTCATCCAGCACCTACCCTACCACCGTACAATTTTCTCCATCTCCTAACGTTTCAGATATGCTTGAATGCGTCTAAAGACCGAGGCTTTAAGTAGTCCTTTCTCGCTTGTCTGGCCTTATCCTCCAACTGGCCCTGGCGGAATGTCAAGAGAAGTTAGGCAGGAACGAAAGAGAGAAAAAAGGCCTCAGGGCAGGCAGTACAGGCTGGTGGTGAAACGCAAGTTGCTGAACTTCTCTGCGCCTCAGTAGCTCTACCTGTAAAATGGGAATAATAGTGGTACCTACTTCACTGGGTTGTTATGAAGATTAAATTGGTACATAGTTGTAATGCTTGGTTTTAAAAAGTTTTTAAAATTTTTTGGTAGGGATAGATGGTCTCACTATGTTGCCCAGGCTGGTCTCGAACTCCTGGGTTCAAGTGATCCTCCCACTTCAGCCTCCCAAAGTGCTGGGTTTATAGGCGTGAGCTACCACACCCATAAAATGCTTGTTAAATAAAATAAATTTGCTCGTAAGGGTCTTCTGATTATAATAACTATCGCCGTCAGTTTAACCATCCCCCAGACAAGCTGGGATGGGGGGGAAGGAAGACTCCTGCATTGCATGTGTACTTCAGTGATTGCAAGCTACATCCCACTTTTAAAGATATCAAAATGTGAAAACATGTCCATCCTAGGCTCAAGAAAATAGGACATTCCCCCCATTATGTAGAGGAGGAAAGAAGTGGCCCAGAGAGGTGAGGCAGCATGGGAAAGGTCACACAGCAGGTGAGCTGGAGGGCATCGGGGAAATGCACCTGTCTGAAACACTTTATTTCCTGAAGAAGTCACATTCCACCTTTCTTCATTAAGGCCAGAGCCAAGGTCTGTGTAAGACCAACTTGTGACCTGCTTCCACATATACATAGGCTGAGCAAATTGTCCCCATGGGGAACTTTGTGGCTAGGCTGAGGAAAAGACCCAAAAAGATTTTCTCAAGTTCAAATCCTGTTTTGTGATCTTGGGCAACTTAAGCAACCTCTTTGAACTTCAATTTCCTCATCTGAAAAGCCAGGGTTACAACATGTGTCCCACAACATTGTGCATGAGATGAAAACATGGGATCACATGCACGAGATCGCACCTAGCATGCCACCTAGTATGCCGTCCGGGCACAAGACATTGTAGCCATTATTATTCTGAATGGTGCTATTTTTGGGTTGAACCATATGAAACTGGGTTTTACAGGTCCAAAAGCAATTGGATATTATTTATTTCATACAGGTCACTCTACTGTTATTGAACAATAGTCCTTTTTGTGGCTGGCAAGAAAGGCAGAGCATATCGGCCCCATTTTGCAGAGAGAGAAACTGAGGCCTAAAGAGAAAGAATGACCTACCCAGGGCCATGTCCCAGTCAGGAACTGGAATCTGCCTGCAAGCCTCTCCTTTTCTTGCTCTTCTTTTCTTCACTGTCTCAATCCTGGGCTGCTGGCCATCATAGATTGTGACCATAGCTAGGGTTTGATTCATTGTGAACAGGGCAAACACAGGCTGGCCTGGGCTTTCCCCTGGAGCTGGCCCAGCCTGGGAAGTTCACCTGGCTGTTTGCTGACACTCAGTTGTGCAACAGGAGATTGGGAACTGTGGGTACTGCCAGTTTAGGAAGAGTTTCCTTCTGTCCCCGACAACCTCCTATCTGCCCCTGATGGGAATGAGCTGGCCCAGCTCCAGCATCCTCACTGGCCCTCCTGGGATTGGAGACCAGGCCGAGAGTCATGAGCATCACAGTTCTAACGTGGCTCCTCTTGCTTTCCCTCTCTGGCCCTTCTTGCTGGCTTTTTCAATCTCTACCCATGTCTTCCAGGCCTAGCAGATGCTGCTGAGGCCCACAGAGCTCTGAGTGTAGTGCAGACCTCTCTCCTTTCCTCGCAGCGCAGGCAGCTGCCTCCTGGAGGGATGGCTCTGCTCCAGGGCCCCATGGCAGTCAAACCCAACTTGCCAACTCAGACCTCTGCTCATCTGTGCAAACCTGTGACTTGTCATGTTCCCAGCTCCATACCACAGGCCTCCTCACCCTTTCCTGTAGCATGGGACCACTTATCATTCCCAAATGCACAGGGCTATCTTTACCTCTGGGCCTTGGCAGGCACTGTTCCCTCTCCCCCAAGTACCCTTCCCCATCTGGCTCACTTCTATTACTCCTCAGCTTGAGGAGTGTGATGGTTAATTTTATGTATCACCTTGACTGGGCCACAGGGTGCCCAGATATTTGGCCAACCACTATTCGGGGTGTGTCTGTGAAGGTGTTTTTAGATGGGATTAACATTTGGGTAATCCCATGGGTAGACTGAGTAAAGCAGATGGCCCTTCCCAGCGTGGGTGGGCTTCGTCCAATCAGTTGAAGGCCTGAATAGAACGAACAGGCTGAGTACGAGTGAATTCCTTCTGCCTGACTGCCTTCAAGCAGGGACAGGTTTTTTCCCGGCCTTTTGGACTCAAACTGAACCATCAGGTTTTCCTGGGTCTCGAGGCTGCCAGCAGCCAGTCTTAAGGTTTGTCAGCTTCCATAATTGCATGAGCCAATTTTGTATAATAAATCCCTTAATATAGCCTATTGGTTCTGTTTCTCTGGAGAACCCTAACACAGGGGGTCACCTCCTATCTTCCTCCTGCTTTCATCAACTATACCCCCCACTTTTCCCCCTCTCAGGCACATGGCCTCCCCATCTCCAAGCCCCTAATCACACATGGCCCAACCCCTCCAGCTGCATCCACAGGGCTCAGAGCTACTCAGACATGCTGCCAGATCCGTGCCCGTACCTCCAGTGCCCACACACAACTGGGCATGGGGAAGGTGCTCTACAAACTCATGTGGAGGAAATAAAGATAAGAGTTCCTGAAGGCAATTGTTTAACAAGTGTGAGTACTGAAAGTACTCCATAGCTGTAGCAGAGAACTAGGTGTGTTCCTTGCTCTCACAGAGCTTGCTATTTATTTATTTACTTATTTAGAGACAGAGTCTCACTCTGTCACCCAGGCTGGAGTGCAAAGGCACAATCTCGGCTCACTGCAACCTCCGCCTCCCAGATTCAAGCAGTTCTCTTGCCTCAGCTTCCTGAGTAGCTGGGATTACAGGCGCACGCTGCCATGTCCGGCTGATGTTTTGTATTTTAGGAGAGACGGGATTTCACCGTGTTGCACAGACTGGTCTCAAACTCTTGAGCTCAGACAATCCACCCGCCTTAGCCTCCCAAAGTGCTGGGATTACAGGCATCAGCCACCGTGCCTGGCCTCTCGCAGAGCTTTCTATGGGGGAAAACAGACATTGCAGTGACAACTTTCCCATCTACAAAATGAGAAGCATTCTTGAACAGCTAGGGGTGACAATGTATGCCAGACCTCAGGAATGGGCCATTCTGGCTCAATTCTATTTCTGATTGTCAGGCAAAGAAATAAGAAGAACATTTGTATTGCCCCTGCTTCCCAAGTTTTTGAAACTATTTTCCAGCCTTAGGAAGCAGTGCAGTGCAGTGCAGTAGTTCTTGGGACTTTAGCACGCACCAGAATCTACAGGGGCCTTGTGAAAAACGGATTGCTGATCCCATCCTTGGAGGTTGTGATTCAGTAGGTTTGGGGTGAGGCCAAGAATTTGCATTTCAAAGGAGCTCTCAGGTCTGCTAGCTCTAGGGTCTGATGCATGTAACAGTGCTGTTAGCAGTCATGGGTGTGAATTACAGCTTTGCCTTTCTCCTTTTTTTTTTTTTTTGAGATGGAGTCTGGCTCCCTCCCCCAGGCTGGATGCAATGGCACGGTCTGGGCTCACTGCAATCTCTGCCTCCCAGCTTCAAGCGATTCTCCTGCTTCAGCCCCCCAAGTAACTGAGACTACAGGTGTGTGCCACTACGACTGGCTAATTTTTGCATTTTTTTTTTAGTAGAGACGGGGTTTCACCATGTTGGCCAGGCTGGTCTCAAGTTCCTGACCTCAGGCGATCCACCCGCCTCCAACTCCCAAAGTGCTGGGATTACAGACATGAGCCACTGCGCCTGGCCTGAATCACAGCTTTGCCTTGGCCTCACCTGTGATCACGGGCCCTTCCTTGGGCTTCGGTTGCCCTCTATGTAAAATGGGAGGGTGGGCACCAGGCCAGGATACTCAGATATGTATACATTTAAGATAAACAACAAATAAAAAAGATTTTTAGCATAAGCATATCCTCAAAATTGCGTGGAGCATACTTGTACTAAAAAGTAGCTATTGTTTATCTGAAATTCAAATTCATCTGGGCATCCTCTATTTTTATTTTTTAAGTCTGGCAACCCCATCTCCCAGACTCACACCCACTGACTTCTTCCGTGGCAGGTACTATTGTGACCTCTCAAGAATATGACAGGCAGGGATCACTCCTTTTGAAGCATTATTCACAATAGCAAAGGTAGAAATAGCCCAAAAGTCCGCCAATTTGGCTCAAATGTCCATCAGCTTATGAGTAGGTAAACAAAATGTGGTTTATCCATACAATGGAGTATATTCAACCATAAAAAGAATGAAGTACTGATACACGTTACGACACAGATGAATCTTGAAAACATCAAGCTGAGTGAAAGAGGCCGGGGTCACAAAAGGCCACATACTGTATGATTCCACTTGTATTAGGTTGGTGCCAAAGTCATTGCGGTTTTTGTCATTTAGAAGTAATGACAAAAAAACCGCAATGACTTTGGCACCAGTGTAATATAAAATGTCTGGAGCAGGAAGAGCCGTGGACACAGAAAGCAGGCTGGTGGTTTCCGGGGGTTGGGGGAGGGTGTGACTGTTAAAATGGGTACAGGTTTCCTTTAGGGGTGATGAAAATAACACAAAATTAGATCATGGTGACACTGCACACCATTGTGAATGTACCGTCAGGAGTGGCAAATTTTACGTTACGTGTAATTAACCACAATCATAATAAAAACAAATTGCTCATGTTAACCTCAATGTACCTCCTCCCTGTGTATCAGGAGTTGGATTGTGTCCCCTCAAAAGATATGTTGAAGTCCCAGCCCCCTGCACCAGTGAATGTGACCTCATTTGGAGATAAGGCCTTTGCAGATGAAAGTAAGTTAAGGTGGGATCATGAGGGTGGGCTCTAATCCAGTATGACTGGGGTCCTCATAAAGAGAAGATGGAGCAGAGAGACACATCAGAACACATGTGACCACAGAGGCACAGACCGAAGTACTGCAGCTAAAAGCCAAGGAATGACTGGGGCTACCAGAAGCGGGAAGAGACAAGGAAAGATCCTCCCCTTGAGGCTTTGGAGGGAGCATGGCCCTGCCAACACTTTGCTTGTGTGAACTTCTGGCCTCCAGAACTGCGAGAGAGACTGTTCTGTGTTGTTTGAAGCCACCAAGTTTGTGGTATTGGTTACAGCATAAGGAGGGCATCCTCTGAGCATCTCCTCCCACTCCCTGTCCCAGCCCAGCCAGAAACTTCCCCCCTGAGCTTTGAGAAGCAGCACAGGACCACAGGTATGTCATTCCATTGCCTCAGTTTTAAATATTTATTTAAAATCCAGAGGGGAAAAGGAGAAACGGAACCCACTGGGGTTTTAATACACTGACATGTGGACAGACGTAAACGAGGACAGCAGGAAAACCCAAGAATGAGACAGAGGCCAGTGGATTCTGGCGGCAGGAGGGATCCGAGCGCTGAGATGAGGCCCGAGCTGCTACAAACATGCACTTCCACGCAGCGCGTCCAGGCTGGGGCGGGGGGGGGCGAGGATACAGAAGGGGGGACGGGAGAGGGGACGGGCCAGAGTGAGGTATTAAATAATAAAGATCAAATCCAATTCCCAAAGAGACACAACTTTAGGAGAGAAATACACAAACAGAGCCTTTCACATACATTTTCCCCTTCTATAAAAATAATTCCATGGTTAAATAACCTCAATTCCTAGGTTAAAATAACCTCAAAATCCAATTCAAGCGCCGACTTGTTGGCTGATGTAGCACAATTCAGAGGACGCTGAATGTCACTATGGTGTCGAACTCTGAGATTCCCATTATTATTCTGTCTCCTTGACCCAAATTTACACTTGGAGCTAATGACAATGGGTTTCTACAGAATTTAATGACAATGAAAAAGCAGGAACGATGATTGCATCTTGCAAGGACAGGCTCCTGGAAGTGAGGGCCTTGGAAGAGGTGATGCGGCTTCCTGAGATGGTTCCATGTTGATGCTTCACCTCCAAGGCTAGCCCTGACCCAACGCTGCTTTTGTGATTGGTTTCTTCAAGGTCAAGTCTTCACCCAAGACCTCTCCAGGGCACGCTTTCCAAGGCCAGCCTCACCTCCCTCCAGGACCGTGAAGGGCCAAGCCAACATGCTTCACACCCAGGCCTCCCTGCTGCCTTAAAAGGACAGACATTTCAAAGTCCATAAGTTATAAGGGAAATCTCTCTACTTCTGGTTTCTGGTAGGGTTTTTTTTTGTTTTGTTTTGTTTTGCTTTTTTTTTTTTTTTTTCCTTTTTTCTTTTCTTTTTTCCTCCTTAGCAGATTACCTGATGAGCACAAGGGCGATGCTAAGAAAATTGAAAAATTCCCCAAACTTTGTCATTTGGAGGAGAGAGAAAGATGTGGATGATACGCTACATCCAAAAGTTTCTCCAAAGTCTGTGGCAAAATAATGGTAGCACCTTCAGAATCTTAAATAGGGTTGTTTCTTTTTTTTCCTTAAAAAAAAACACATACACTATGAGAGACGATTGCGAGCACCAGCGATTTCACAGTGGGAGGTAGCAAACATGGGCACCCCCAGCCCGAGGATCTCGCCGCTTCCCACGCCTGGCTGCTCCTTCCCATCCTCTCACCTCTTTCCCGGGTGAAAAAAAAATAGTAACGCACCTTCTTTTTGTTTGTTTAAATAATATATATATATACTTCTGTCTTTCCTTTTCTCCTTTTTTCATGTCTCCTTTCTAATATTGCACATCAATAGCTCCCTAGCAGGGACCAGCTGACGAGATGCCCCCTTCCCTCAAGTTGGCTTGAATGTGGGGCTCTTTGGGCAGGAAGCTGGGGAGGGAAGGGGGTGGCCGCAGAGCTGAGAGGCCATGGGGCTCAGGCAGGTTGCAGGTCCAGCTTGCTCTGGCTGGCTCTTTGGTTGGTCTTTGGGGCTAAGCTGGGATCCATTGTTCCCAAGGATACCCTATCCCCTCCTACCCCCACCCACTTCTACCGGGCAGACAACAGCTGGGGTCTGCCCAAGGACTCTTGGGCAGGGGAGCTGCCTCTCCTGGAGCTATCTGCCCCTCGGTACCCTCCCCTTGCCTCTTCCTCTTCCCTCCTCCATGAGGCCTAGAGGGGCCAAGAGGTCAGAGGTCAGAGGAAGCACGCAGGTCCAACTTCCAGGCGGTACTGCTTCCCTGATGAGGCAGGAGGGAGGTTGTCCACACTGACGATGGGCAGCTGTTGGGGGTCTTGGGTCCGGAAGGTGAAGAGTGTCTGATGCCAGCGGCCGTCTTGGACCTGAAAGCGGAAGGAAAAGTGCACACGTACATCCATTGTGGTTCTCATCATACATCATGAGCATTTTTCCTTCCATCTTTCCTCACAATTTTTAACGGCTATACCATATTTCACTGTAGCAATGACCTATATGGCACATTTAGATTGCTTCCACTTTTTTTATTCTTATAAGTAACGCTGTCATGAACATCACTGTAACTAAACCTTTGTGCACATTCTTAATTATTTCCCTAGAACAAATTCCAGAAGGATTGTTCTAAAATTGCTAGACCAAAAAACAAGTACATCTCATATATATATATATATATATATATTTATTTATTAAATATATATATATTTAATATATATATATATATTTATTTCTTCAATAAGTTTTTGGGGAACAGGTGGTGTTTGGTTACATGAATAAGGTCTTTAGTGTACACGGTACCCAATGTGTAGTCTTTTATCCCTCACCCCTCTCCCACCCTTTTCCCCAAGTCCCCAAATTCTGTTGTACCATTCTTATGCCTTTGTGTCTTCATAGCTTAGCTCCCCCCAAAATAAGTACCTTTCTAAGGTTTTGGATATATATTAGAGCTGCTATCCAGAAAGCCTCTACCAATTTATTTTTTTCCAATAGCTTCATGCAAGATTGTTGGTTTCCCCACATCCTCATGAACACTGTGTGGTATTATTAGTTTTGTTTAGTCCTATAAAACTGATTTTTGTCTCCTCTCAACTTTCTGTCTTCCCTTCCCCTGACAACCCACCCTGTTCAGGGCATTTGAAAATGACCAAAACATACATTGAGAAGAAACTAGCCTGACTAGGGTGGTAGCAGGGAGAAGAAACATATCTTCTTTGAAAGAGCCTTGCAAGTAAGCATAACATCTACCAGCCCGAAGAATTTTTACCAGCCCAGACCTCCCCTCAGAGCTTCCCAGAGAGGAAAGTGAATAAAAACGGTTTTAGAAAACTGTTATATTACACAAAGATAAAATTATATCTATCACATTAATGTATTATAGTATAAAATGTTAGATATGATCTTATAATAGAAACACTCTATTATAGAAAAATTTCTAAAAAATAGAAATTTTTCCAAACAGGTGTTTTTCCAGTTGTCCCCACATGAGGGGTCTAGGAGGGGCTCTGAGAGTTACCTTGCAGCCATCCATGGACACCTCGGGCCGGAACTGACCCCCAGCTTCAAAAATCTGTCCGTTCCAGGCCCGGAAGCGCACGGCCTGCTTGGCTGGGGTCTGCCCAGTGCCCTCCTGCCACACAGTCATGTTAAGGCAGTGGATGGTGATATGCTGGGTCACCTCAGAGCTTAGCAGGTGCAGGAAATTCATCTGGACCCGGCTGATGGCAAACTCGACCTGTAGAGAAGCAATGGCAGTGAGCAGCTCAGACTGCCTGCCCCCTGCAACACACACACCAAGAGTTCCCTGCTTCTCTAACGAGGGAACAGGGATAGGCCCCTTCCGGGCAAGCATTTCCTGAAATGCTCCCAGACGTGTGCCCCCTTGATAGACAGGGAAACTAAGGTCTGCGTGAGCTGGTCTCACAGGTTCTTGGCTGTGTAAGCGGGAAGGGCCTGCCTGAGTCCAGAGCTAGAGCTTCAAAGGTCTTGATGTCATCTGATCCACTCCCCTACTGTATCGGGGGTCTTTGGGCTGAGCCAGGATCCAGGGGCTCAGCGAGGGAGAGGGTTTTGCCCAAGACTGAGAGGCTCATGGAGTGCAGAGGAAATAAGAGGTGCTTTCTAGACCCTTCCTAAGTCCCAAGACCCCTGTGAGGCGGGGTGGGGTGCTGCCGGAAATGGCAGACCTGAGAACAAACAACAGGGCAGGATTTACGGCTTCAGCGCTTTCCCACACAGAGCCAGGGCCTCTCACTGCCATTGTTTCTGATGGGGAAGGTGACCCAGTCGGGCATTCATGCTGCCAACCCAGGCGCCAACTCCAGCCTCACCCCTCTGCTAGGCAGGTTTGCTGCGTGACCCCAAAACCTTCGAGTCACCAGGGAAGAGAGCCTGTGGAGGCCACCAAGTCCCTGCTGGACAGTGAGCTCTGGCCGAATGGGCAGTTTCGAGTCTGACTTCCCTGTCCTGGCTGAGGGCCTGGCACATGATAGGGACCCAGCAAAGACCTGGCAGCTGGCTGGCTGCCTCTCCTAGAGATTCTCAAACTGCCAGTCTAACCCAGTCAGCGCAAGGCATCTCCCAGGGGGTGTGGCTGATGAAATGGGAGGATTCCTTTCCCCTGAAGCCAGAGCAGCTTCTCATTGTGGCATAAATTGCCCCCAAATTCAGAAGGCTTAGTGGAACTACAGACCCACAATCCACTGAGGACCCCTGTGCGAGGGAGCTGTCAGGTCCCACGTGCCACCTGCCTTGGTGTGTTGTTCAGTGACCCTCTACCACCTAAAATGCTCAGCCCAGAAACAGGCACGTGGCATGCAGGCACTGAACATGAGTTAAGTATCTGCATACACAATTCATGCAACATGCTTCAGCTGAACATCACGCTAGTTTTCTCTTTTATTTCACGCAGATGATTATTCATGGTTCCCCAAGCCAGGCCAGCTTGGCCAACTGCTCTGCTTTAGAGATTAGGCAGAAGATTCTATTTGAAGAAAGAATCATCAGCATCATATGACTCGAAAGGGTTTGGAAACCACAGATTAGTCTGACTCACTCCCAATTTATAGATAAGGAAACTGAGTCTCGGAAGGAGGAGAAAACTTTCCCAAGGGCATGCAGTAAGACAGGCACAGCTCGGAACAGAACCTGGGTTGGCTGTGGCCAGGGCAGGCTGGGGATAGAGAGAGACAGCCTGAGGGGCAGTGCGAGAGCTGATGGGTACCTTGGAGGCCGTGATGGGTTTGAGACACGTCTGTCCACCATGCGTGAAGTTGCAGGAGACTTCAATGGTGTCGGATGAGCAGCCAAGGTTTGGATCCACCCAGTAGGTACCTGCAGGCAGTGTGGGATGGAGGTGATGTACGTATCTGGGGATGAGCCCAGACCTTGGTTCTGCAGATGGACCCTGCATCTTGTGACCTGCCGAGCCCCAGGTGAGCATGAAGTCAGCGTGGGTGGGCAGAAAAGGGATTCCTCCAACCAAGAGATCGAAGGAAACCTTCTGGGCAGAGCTCAGAGCTGGCAGAGCCCCAAGAAGGGGGTCATAGGGCTAAGTACTTGCCTATGTTGCTACTGGGAGGTATCCATTTTACAGAGGAGACAACTGACATTGAGAGAGGCTGGGCCACTTGCACAAGGGACTGGGGATCATCTAGTCGAATGGATTCTTCAGGCCTAGGGCTCCTCCTAGGGCCGGCCAGGGGAGGGTAGGAGTCCGGGCTCCCACCCCATCGGGCAGCGCTGCTGCTCACATATGGCTCCCCACTGGCCTTCTCAGGAAGCCAAAGGCTTTGCAGCTCAAGAGTGGAACAACCGGCCATCTAGACCCAGCCGCTTGTACAGAGGAGGTAAGGGCGGCCATGGCTTGCCCCAGCTCACAGACCCAGTGTGAGGCAGGACTGACATTGGAACTCAGGTCTGTCTGGCTCAGCTTGTCCTTCACAGCACACCAGCTCACACATGAGAGAGGAGAGTCCTCATGCTCAGAAAGGGGGAAATCCTGGCTCGCCCAGGAGCCTGTGACAGGATGGGCCCGGGGGTGAGGACTCTTGTAGCCTCAGGGGCTTTTTCTGCCAGAGCTCTTGTCTCTTTGCACTGAAATGGTCATTCCCAGCATGTGGATCTGGGGGCTCTGGAAGGGTGAGACCACTCCTCTGTATTCCCCCCACCCCAGGAAGCACAAAGTTTGGTATATTGTGAGGCTCTGTGACTGTCGAGTGAATAAATGACTGCCAGTGTGTCTGTCTCACCGAGGACAAAAACTCAGCCAGAATGAGGCGGAAATCAAATACTCCACCTTCCCGAGCTCCCCGATGCCAGGTGCTCCCACCCCCGGCAGGAAGCTTTCTCACCATCCACCATCTTCTGCTCACAGTCCATGAGGTCCCTGCAGACCCGGGCGGGGTTCTCTTTGGTGCCCAGGGGCGTCTTAATGCTCTGGATGAGGTTGCTGAGGTAGTGTAAGGTTTTAAAGATCTCTCCTCCCTGGTCAAGCACCAGCCGGTCCGGATAGCTGTAACCCTGTCATGAGGAGAGGGTGGCCACTGGGACCTTAGGGTCCTGGTCCAGCCTGGGGTCCAAGCCTCCACAGCCCCAGTTTCTCATGACCTGGGAGATATCTCGGTTCCACGGTCATGGCTAGAGCAGGGGTTGGGCTTCTCTCTATTTTGCAGATAAGAAAATGGGCCAGGATGGCCGGGCGCGGTGGCTCAAGCCTGTAATCCCAGCACTTTGGGAGGCCGAGACGGGCGGATCACGACGTCAGGAGATCGAGACCATCCTGGCTGACACGGTGAAACCCCGTCTCTACTAAAAAAAAATACAAAAACTTAGCCGGGCGAGGTGGCGGGCGCCTGTAGTCCCAGCTACTCGGGAGGCTGAGGCAGGAGAATGGCGTGAACCCGGGAGGCGGAGCTTGCAGTGAGCTGAGATCCGGCCAGTGCACTCCAGCCTGGGCGACAGAGCGAGACTCCGTCTCAAAAAAAAAAAAAAAAAAAAAGAAAATGGGCCAGGGACAAAGTGCAGGAGGAGGGGCTATCACGATGGCTCAGAGGCTTGAAAAGAGCTCAGGGTCAGACCATGTTCTCTGATACGGGACAGGCAGAGCCCTGTGAATAAGGCAGGCGAGGGTGCATGGAACACTCGGCAGCGGCCCCCAATCTCTATCTGCAAAGCGGCCCCCAATCTCTATCTGTGGAGGAAGGTGAGGTGCTGGGGGGAGCTTACTTGGGAGGCACACAGCCCCCACTGGGCTCCCCTAGGGTGGGAGCCAGGGTCTCTGTGAGGCACCAGGAGACGGGACTGGGGCCAGCAGGCACAAGCGCTGGGAGGACTTCAGCTCAGAGAAGGAGCAGTTCTCCACTAGGGGGCAGGAGTGGACAACGGATGCTAAAGAGCCGGCCATTCAGGGTTACCCTGGCCAGAATTCTCCCTTAAGCCTCAGCTTCCAGAGCTACAAATCAGAGCTAAATAAACCCTTCTTCCACTGGGGGTGGCAGAGGTCACGTGTGTGTGTGCATGTGTGTGCACGCATGTGTGGACGTGTGTCAGAAACCAGCAGCCGCTCACCCAATCCATTTCTTCTGCCTGGACAGACGACATCTCCAGCCTTATTTGTACTCTAGCCAACGGGATGGAAGTGGAGTGATGCCAGCCCCATAGAGGTCTGGCCCAGAGACCCTCCTGCACAATTCTCTACACTCTTTTTCCCTGATGGTGCCTCCCCCTGGTGTGGAGTGACCTTGGGGGCCATGAGTGGGAGAGGAAGAGGGCAGAGCCCCTGGCAGGTAGCCGAGGTCTCTCATCAACACGCCAATTAACTTTTATGTGCATGAGAAATAAGCCTCTATTCTACCGCCAATGCAGAGTGGGTAGGAGATGCTTGATAAATGGAGCCACTTTCCTTCATCTTGTTAAGGATGTTGCAGATCAGCGCTCTCCTGTGCGGCATCACTGGCCTCTAGAGATGGAAGGGAATGCTTCCCTTTTCCAGCCGCACTGGATCCTGGGCGTCCCCCTCTCTTTCCACAGGAAAGAGTGGACCTCCCCGGATAGATGGTAAGGGGCTCATCCACGCTGTCCTCCACCCTAGACTGTGAGCCCTCTGAAAGTCAAGGCTGTGACTGGCCATCCATCTGTCTCAGCATCCAGCACAAGGAATAAGCAGAAATGTTCGTAGGCGGTCTGAGCTGGGGGCAAGTTCCCCATCATGTGGAGAAGGCAAGGCCGCAAAGGGGGCTCCAGACCAAGGCTGGACTAGAGGACATAGGAGTCCCTTCTCAGCCTGGAGTCTTGGAGCTGAGCTGACCACAGGCCAGGGTCTTAGCAGAGCCCCATGGGCTAACCATGAGCTGCTTGCTCCTGAAGAAACGTGGGGGTGAGCCCTGGGAAGCTGCTGTGGGCTGTGGGCAAGCTTCTCTGCCTGACTCCAGCCAGCAAGAACTCGGAGACTCTGAGAGGCCTCCGGGGAAAGCTCAAGGGCTCAGGGCCTCTTTCTGGCCTTGCTCTGCCTGCACTGGCCATGGGACCTTGGACTCACTGCCCACTCTGAGCCTCAGTACCAACCCCCATTTGTGGATGTGAGATGCCACCAAGACCAGGACTCTGAAATGCTCCATGCAGGCCACGTGGAGGGCACTGACCACACGTGGGGCCATTATCTATTTGTGTTTCTCCCAGGAAGGGATCCCGTGTGGGGAGAGCCCCTGGAGATACCTCTGGTCTGAGTGCTCCACTGGTGTCCATCCACGTCTGGAAAGCTACCCCAAGATCATCTTGTTGCTGGGCAGGGAAAAGACAGGGTATGCATCGTGGCCCCCCAGGGTTCTCCACACCCATCAGGCGGGAGCCCCAGGGCCACATTCCCTGGCAGGATCTTAGCCAAGTCATATGTCCTCTTTTCTTGGTCTTTCCTCTCTTTGCAGATAGTCAAAGCTGATCCTGCCATTCCCTCCTCAACATGGTTATAAGACCCAGTTTGAACACTGTGGCCTTGAGCCATGTATGTCTCTTTCCTCTCCCTCATATGTGCTCTGGCACCAGCCGCACTATAGTACTTCTAAGTTCCTAAATACCATGCTCCATCTGGCCATGGGGCCTTTGCTCATGCTGTTCTCATTGCCTGGAGGACTTCTCCCTCCCTTCAATGCACCATCTGGCTATCTCCTCTACCAGTGCTTCTCAAGGAGAGGCCATGATGCCCCACCAGGGGATATTTGGCAATATCTGGAGACAGTTTGGTTGTTCAAGCTGGGGGTGGGGGTACTACTTGCATCTCATGGTTAGAGGCCAGGAATTCTGCTAAACATCCTCCAGGACAGTCACTCACAGCAAAGAATTATGCAAATGTCAGTTGCACTGTCTCAGAAAACCTGCCCTAGACTCATCCTACAGATGTCAGTTGTGATGGGAAGCCTCTCCCGAAGCTTCTGACTCCAGGCTAAGACGAGGGAGGCCCCTTTCTCTATGCCCCCAGTCCCCATGTTTCTCCTTTGGCTCGCACTCTAATGGTCTAATATAACTTTGCACCCCCAATTGGCCCTGCCACTGGGCTTGGCAGAGACATAGCTGTGTTCTTGCCATGAAAACAGCAAAAGCCCAGGCCTGGGGTCCAGAACCGGGGACTCTGGAGCTACTCCTCAGGGTCACATCCCAGACCTGACACTTACTAACTGCGTAATCTGGGGAAAGCTACTTAACTCCCTTCCTCAGTTCTTTCATCTTGAAAATGGACCTGATAATAAAACTCCCTCACAAGAACTGCTGAAAGGGACACATGAGTGAATACATGAAAAGCACCTGTAACCCGGGCGCGGTGGCTCATGCCTGTAATCCCAGCACTTTGGGAGGCCGAGGTGGGCAGATGGCTTGAGGTCAGGAGTTCAAGACCAGCCTGGCCAACATGGTGAAACCCCGTCTCTACCAAAATACAAAAATTAGCTGGGCGTGGTGGTGCGCGCCTATAATCCCAGCTGCAGGAGAGGTTGAGGCAGGAGAATTGCTCGAACCTGGGAGGAGGAGGTTGCAGTGAGACGAGTTCATGCCACTGCACTCCCGCCTGGGTGACACATCAAGACTGCGTCTCAAAAAAGAAAAAGCACTTCTAATGGTGTCTGGCATTGAGCAAGCACTCAATCAGTATTAGTAGTGATTATTCAAAAAAAAAAATGCAAAATCCTCTAATTTTCTGTTTTTCCTGGATCTTTTCACTTTCCTTTCCTTGCCTTTCTTACTGATGAGAAGGACAAGGGAAGGCTGCAGAGGAGAGGCCAGAGCTGTCACTCTGTCTTTCAGGACGGTGCAGAGGGAGGGGCAGTGAGAGCAGGCATGAGGAGAGCAGAGCTTCTGAGTGACACATGGCTCAAGGGCTCCTGGCCCATTCAGTCTTTCCTCGAGGCCATGCCCTGGGACGCTCTCGGGGCTTGATGATAATAGTCGTCTAGCTACCGTGCAATAGTGAAATGTGGATGGACTTGTCACAGGGCTTGGGAGGTGTCATGCTCTCAGACAGTGCCACAGTGGCCACCAGGGAGGAACGAAGGGGCCTCAATCCGCCCCCTGGCCCGACTCTCTTTGTTTTTTTGTTTTTTGTTTCTTTTTGAGATGGAGTTTTGGTCTGTTGCCCAGGCTGGAGTGCAGTGGCTCGATCTTGAGTCACTACAGCCTCCTCCTCCTCCTGGGTTCAAGCGATTCTCCTGCTTCAGCCTCTCCTGTAGCTGGGATTACAGGTGCCACCCACCATGCCTGACTAATTATGTATTTTTAGTAGAGATGGGGTTTCACCATGTTGGCCAGGCTGATCTCGAACTCCTGACCTCAGGTGATCTGCTTGCCTCGGCCTCCCAAAGTGCTGGGATTACAGGCATGAGCCACCATGCCTGGCCCCAACTCTCTTTGGATTCACAATCTGAGATGTACGCACCCTTGCGATCAGCCTACGTGTACGGAGTACACAGGTAGGGCCATGAACCCAGTGGCTGGAGCATCTTCCCAGATTCAGTCAGGGGCATGTCAAAAACTTAGGTTTCCTGCCTCCTGGCCCAGGGCTCTTTCTGTTACTTCCAAGTCCAAGTCTCCATTATGAAGTGACAAAAGGACCTGGGCATCCCTAGACCCAGCTTAGGGCTCTAGCCACCAGGGCCAGAGAGGGCCAGTGACCTCTTCCCCCGAACTCCTCAGGCCTTACCCCAAGTAGGCAAAAGAGAATGTTTCCAACTTACCAATTGGATAGGACCCCCTGGAGGACCCTGCAAAAGAAGACAGTGGGTCAGTCAAATGACGCGGACAGTGTGCTGCAATCTGGAAGTGTGTCAGGAGACCAGGGAGGCCATCAAAGCATGCAGGACCTGCCAAGCTGGCCTCTGCTCTTCCAGAGGCCTGGTGGGCCCCACTGGGCTGGTCTATGCTTTTCTGGAGGCCTGGCCCCTAGGCGTTACCCCACGTAGGCAAAAGTGAATGTTTGGGGGATGTCCTATACTCTCCTAGGAGTCTTTGGGCTACAAGAAGCATGTGAACCCTGTGAGGTTCAGGGTCAAGGCTTAGTCTGCTGGTGAAGCCTTGAGTCTCCTTCAAAGAAACACCCCAGGAGTCCAAGATGCACCCAGCACTCAGTTACCTACCGGGGGGCCGGGCCGCCCTCTGGGGCCAGGAGGACCCTGGGGGAACAAGAGAAGAGGAGTGAGCCCTGGTCCACAGGGTCTTCATCTCTCCCCATCCCAGTCCCTCCTCAAGCAGACCTGGGCCCCTGGGACAATGGTTCCTCTGGCACAGACGGGATGACGGAGGTCCGGAGGGAGAGAATGTGCCACCGGGAGGAGAACGCAGGCTGCCCGCCCCGTGCCCTGCCCCACAGCCCTCATGCCCAGCCCACTCACCCTCGGACCTTGCAATCCCTGGAGGGAGACAGAAGCAGGGGAGAGAGTTAGGGAACCTGGCTGAGCCATGGCCCCACCCTGGTAGCCCACCCCTCCCCCACCCCTGCAGTGCTGCGCCCCTCAGCCCCAGCCCATCCACTTACCCAGTCCCCACGGCTGCCTTTGTCACCCTTCGGACCCTGCAACAAACCACGGCCTAGTGAGACAGGGCCCAGAGGGGAAGCCCCATTTCCAGATGGGGAAACTGAAGCTCAGACTGGCACTGAGTCACACAGTCAATCCGGAGCCAGGAGTCTTCCTGCCCAACCCCTGCACATACCGGGAGTCCCGAAGGTCCCAGGATTCCGAGGGGCCCGATGATGCCTTCCTTTCCCTAAAGGAGACAGAAAGGCTCATGTGTCCTTGTTCCAGGGCCTGGGGAACAGACACCGGGAAGCGTGTGGAGAGCGGCCCGAGCATCGCAAGGGAGTGGAAGGGAGACCAGGCCATGCATCTCCTGAGCCCCTCCTGTATGCCTAGGGGTGGGCTTCAAGAGTGGAAGGAGGGAAGGATGGGGGCCAAGCTGGCGGGAATGGCAGGAGTGAAGGTGGGAACCAAGCCTGTGGGCAGAGAGGACTCAAGAATCGAGGAGGATGAAGATTGGGCCTAGAACAATCATCTCTGCTGCGACAGCAGGAAGGGGACTCACCATCAAACCGGGTGGCCCCCGAGGACCCTGGATGCCTTTGAAGCCGATGTCTCCAGGGGGGCCCTGTGGGAAGCGGAGAAAGGGCTGTCTGTACTTGGCAGCCGCTGGGTAAAGGGCCCCCACAGCTCCCTCACTCCTAGGGTCTGCCAACCTCTGCCCTCCCTGTCAAGAGAGGCCTTACCTGAGAGGCCCCAGAAGGAGTAAGAAGCACCTACAATTATTCAGCAGGTACCAGCAGTGTGCTGGCTCGGTGCTGTGCGGCATATGCCTCTGGTCTTTATTTTTGCAAGTCTTCTACTGTCATTGCTCCCATTTTACAGATGAGGAAACCAAGGCTTAGAGAGACTAAGTGACTTGCACAAGGCACAGAGCAGGTAATCGTGTAACTGGGCTTGGAACCTAGATCTGCTGGAGTACTGGGGGATGAGGGTGTTCGTGCCTGACTCTGGCTGTGTCCCAGCCAATGTTTTCAGTGCTCCATAAATACTTGTTGAATGAATAAATGAATGAATGGGGTGGATGGATAGGACCCCAGAGGAACAGTGAGCACTGGGAGTCCGTACCTTAGGTCCGAAGAGACCTGCCATTCCTGGGAAGCCCATCTCACCAGAGTCGCCCTGCGGGGAGAACAGGAAGTGATGGAGCAAGTGAGGTCATGGCGAGCGTGTCCCGCCAGCCACCCAGGGCCTCAGGGCCTGCCTTTTCCCTCCCAGCCTCTCCAGGGATATTGGTGACTCCTCTGTGAGGCAATCAAGTGAGTGTGAACAGCCCACAGAATAGCTGCCAGTCCACCTGTGCTCCAAGGGGAGCCTGTGATCCGTCAGATGAGAAAGCAGAGCCCGGCTCAGGGGTTCCACAGGGGAGGCTCTGCCACACTCAGGAGCTCCTGTCCCAGGTCTTCAAGGGACAGAATAACAGGACCCGCAGCCTCCTCCCACGGCCCTGAAAAGCTCTGTTAAGGAAGGATCCCCTAAAAATAACCCAGTTCGCTGAGGGCCTGTTATGTGCTGCATGTTTTGCCTGTACCACCACACTTCCATGCTCCCACATCAACCCAGGGACACACCATATCCCCTGTTCACAGATGAGGAAACAGGCTCAGAGAGGGCAGGAACTTGCTGAAAGTCACACAGACACCATGTTGTGGACTGCGCTAGATTCAAACCCAGTGTGAATAACTTCAGGAACCTTTGGCCTCCTCTCCTGACCTCTGCTCCCAATCTTGCAAAGGGTTAAGAGAGCCATTGGCAAGGGGGGATGCTGGGGCCTGAGCCAAGAAGGGAGAGCTGGGGCCCCCTGGGGACAGAGGAGCCTGCCATTCTTGCACATTCTTGGGACTTGGCCTTCAAGCTCATGAGCAGAAAGCCATCAGTTAGAACCTCCTAGCCCTTGTATTATAAGATCAGGAGAAGTCGCCTCCCTTTCCTGAGCCTCAGTTTCCTCATCTGTAAAATAGGATACTCCCTCCCAAAGGGGCTGGAAGGATGCAATGAGACCAGGCAGGTCAAGACCCAGTGCTGAAGGAGGTAGGCTGAGGGGTCAGGGTTCAAGAGGGTCCCATTTAATCTAAATTCTACCTGTTCATTTTTAAAAGATAATAGCTTAATTGAGCTATTGGTGCTTCTCTTGGTGGCTTTGATTTGTCTTATAAATGCTTATTGGATATTTGTGTATCTCCTTTGGGAAAAAAATGTCTACTTGAATACTTTGTCCATTTTAAATTTGGATTGTCTTTTTATTCTTGAGTTTAAGGGTTCTTTATATATTAGAGATACATGTTCCTTATCAGATATATGATTTGTAAATACTTTCTCCCCTACTGTGAGTTTTTTCACTTTCTTGATGGTGCCTTTTGAAGCACAAAGGTTTTTGATTTTGATGAAATCCAATCTATGTACTTTGCTTTTGTTGCTTGTGCTTTTGGTGTCATAGCTAAGAAACTAACACAAGTTTATAAAAATGTGTTTTTATGTTTTCTAATAGTTGTACAGTTTTAGCCTTTACATTGGTCTGTAATTCATTTTTAGTTGATTTTTGCCTGTGGTGTGAAGCAGAGGTCCAACTTACTTCTTTGGTATGTGATATGTGACTGTGTGATCGTCTCAGCACTGTTTACTGAAAAAAAATTCTTTTCCCATTCAATTGCCCTAGCACTCTTGTTAAAAACAATGGACATAAATGTGAGGTTTTATTCCTGTCTTGATTACTATACTTTGGTAATAAGTTTTGAAATTGGGAAGTGTGAGTTGTCCAACTTTGATCTTCTTTAAAGATCAACATTTGGGTATTCTGGGCCACTTGCATTTCCATATGAATTTTAGGATCAATTTGTCAGATTTTGTGAAAAAGTCAGCTTGGATTTTGATAGGGATTATATTTAATCTGTAGCTCCGTTTGTGGTAAGTACAGCCATCTTAACCATACTAAGTCTTCTGATCTATGAATATGGGATGTCTTTGCATTTATTTGGGTTTTCTTTTATTTCATCAACATTTTGAATTTTTCAGTGAACATGCCTTGCACTTTTTTTTTTTTAAGATGGGGTCTTGAACTGTTGGCCAGGCTGGACTTGAACTCCTGGGCTCAAGAGATCCTCCCATCTCAGCCTCCTGAGTAGCTGGGACTATAGGCACATGCCACCATGCCCAGCTTCTTTCACTTCTTTTGTTAGATTTATTCCTATTTCATTCTCTTTGATGCCATTATAAATGGAAATGTTTTATTAATTTCATTTTTGAATTGTTCATTGCTAGTGTATAGAAATATAATTGATGTTTGCATGTTATATATGTAAACAACATTTTTTGTGTATTGATCTTATATCCTGCAAACTTTGGTTTATTAGTTCTAATCATTTTGTTCAGTACAATGTTGAATAGAAGTGGTAACAGTGGACATCCTTGGCTTGTTCCTGATCTTGGGGGAAGTGTTCAGTCCTCTACCATTAAATATGATGATACCTGTGGGATTTTCATAGATATTCCTCATCAGGTTAAGGATGCTCCCTCCTGTTCCTAGATTGTTGTGTTTTTTTTATCACGAAAGGGTGTTGGATTTTGTCAAATGCTTTTTCTGCATCTATTGAGATGACTGTATAATGTTTGTCCTTTATTTTATTAATAGTGTATTACATTGATTTCCAACAGTTGAACCAGCTTTGCATTTCTAGGATAAATCTCACTTTGTCATGGTGTAGAATCCTTTAGGCATATTGCTGAATTTGGCTTTCTTCGTATTTTATTAAAGATTTTTGTATCTGTATTCATAAGGCATATTTGTCTGTTGATTTCTTTCTTGTGACACCTTTTTCTCGTTGGGGTATCAGGATAATACCGGTTTCACAGAACCAGTTGTGAGATGTCCTAACTGTTCATTTTTGCACTCTGATGGCTGTCTCCTATACACCCATCAGGTGCAAAGAAGGGGTAATTTTAAAAACAGTCTTACTAAAGTGAAACTGAAGATGATAACTGTACTATTTAAATTGTATAATCTGATTTGTTTTGACATTCTGTATACACACTTATAATTGTCACAGCCAAGACAATAACATCCCATAGCCCCAAAGTTTCCTCACACCCTTTTATAATCTTTCTTTCCTGCCTACCCTCCCATCTCCAAGAACCACTGATCTATTTTCTTTCCAGGCAGATTAGTTTGCATTTTCTATAATTTTATATAAATGAAACCACACAGTCTATACTATTTTTTATCTGAGGTCTTTCACTCAGCCTAATTATTCTGAGAATCATCTATGTTGTTGCATATATTAATAGTCGATCCATTTACTGATGAATTGTATTTCATTGTATAAATATACCACACTTTATCTAGTCACCTGCTGATACACATTTGAGATTTTTTCCAATTTGGGGCTATTATAAATAACGCTGCTAAGCCCCTTCAAGTATACTCTTTGTGTGGCCGAATGCCCTTATTTATGTAGGGTAAATATATATGAGTGGAATGATTGGATTACACAGTAAGGATATGCTTAACTTTCAAAGAATCGGCCCAACTGATTCCATAGTGATTGTACCACTTTAAATTCCCATTATCAGAGTGTGAAAGTTTCAGTTGCTCCACGTCTTTGCCAACACTTGGTATGGTTAGTCTTCTAAAACTCTTCACTATTCTAATAGGTGTGCTGTAGCATCTTACTGCGGTTTGAATGAGCATTTGTCTAATGACTAATGATATTAGCCTTTTTCTCATGTGCTTATTTGCTATCAGTATACTTTTTTTGAAGTGTCTATTCAAATCTTCTGCCCGTTTTTAAAAATTGGGCTGCTTATTTTTATTATTGAGTTTTGAGAGTTCTTTATAGGTTCTGGATACAAATCCTTAATCAGATATATGATTCAGAAATATTTTCTCCCAGTATGTGACTTGTCTTTTCATTCTTTTAATAGTGTCCTTTGAAGAGAAAAAGTTTTAAATGTTGTTGAAGTCTGATTTATCACATTTTCTTTTATGGGTCATGTTTTTGGTATCATATCTAAGAAATCTTTGTTTTATCAAGTTCTTGAAGATGTCCTTCTATGTTCTAGAAGTGTTTTAATTTTCAGTTTTACATTTAGATGTATGATCCAGGTTGAGTTAATTTTTGTACATGTTATGAGGCATCACTTGTCTGGCACCATTTGTTAGGAAAGACTATTTTGTACTTGCTGAATCATCTTTGCGCTTTTGTTAAAAATCAGTTGTCCAGGCTGGGCGTGGTGGCTGATGCCTGTAATCCCAGCAATTTGGGAGGCTGAGGTGGGTGGATTACCTGAGGTCGGAAATTCGAGACCAGCCTGACTAACATAGAGAAACTCTGTTTCTACTAAAAATACAAAATTAGCTGGGTGTGGTGGTGCATGCCTGTAATCCCAGCTACTTGGGAGGCTGAAGCAGGAGAATCGCTTGAACCCAGAGGCGAAGGTTGCAGTGAGCCAAGATCGTGCCATTGCACTCTAGCTTGGGCAACAAGAGTGAAACTCCATCTCAAAAAACAAAACAAAACAAAACAGTTGTTCATATATGTATGGTATATGTCTGGGCCTTTTATTCTGTTCCTTTGATCTATTAGTTCATTTATGGCAATACCACAGTTTCGTGATGGCTGCAGATTTGTAATAAGTCTTGAAATCAAGTGCCATTAGTCCGTCAACTTTGCTCTTCTTTTTCAATGTTGTTTCAGTTATTCTAGGTCCTTTATATTTCATATGTATATTAGGATCAGCTTGTCATTTTCTACATGAAAACCTGATAAGTTTTAGATTGGAATTGTGTTGAATCTATACACCAATTTGAATAAATGTGATATCTTAATATTGAGTCTTTTGACATATGCCCACAGTATATATCTCCATTTATTTAAGTCTTCCTCAATTTCTCTTGCCAGTGTTCTATAGTTCTCAGTGTACATATATAGTTGTCAGATGTATCTCTAAGTATTTCATGTTTTTATGCTATTATAAATAGTATTGCTTTTTAGATTTCCATTTCTTATCATTTGTTGCTAGTGTACAGAAATGCAATTCATTTGTGCACATTGATTAGTGTATAGAAATGCAATTCCTTTATGCATATTGCTTAGTTTATACAATCACAATTCATTTGTGCATATTGATCAGGTGTCCTGTGATTTTGTTAAATTCACTTATTCTAGTAGCTTTATTGTAGATACCAATGGTTATTCTACGTAGACAATCATTTCTTCTACAAATGAAACGTTTTAATTCTTCCTTTTTGATATGAATGCCTCTTATTTGTTTTTCTTGCCTTATTGCCCTGGCAAGAATTGCCAGTACAATGTTGAAAAGAAGTGGTAAGGACAGATATCCTTGACTTGTTTCTGCTCTGCTCCTTGGAAAAAAGCATTCAGTCAATCACTATCAAGTATGATGTTGACTAGGTTTTTCATGGATGTCCTTTATCAAGTTGAGGAACTTCTATACCTAGTCTATTGAGAGTTTTTATCAGAAGTGGAGTTAGATTTTTGTCAAATGCATTTCCTGCAACTACTGAGATGATCAAATGGGATTTCTTTTTGAGTTTGTTAATATAGTGAATTATATTGATTTATTTTCAAATGTTATACTATCCTTGTGTTTCTAAGATAAACTCCACTTGGTCTTGATGTATTATCTTTATATATTCTTAGGTTCGTCTAACTAAAATTTTATTGAGAACTCTGGTAGCTATATGTATGAGGCATATTGGTCTATTGTTTCCTTTTCTTGTAATATCTTTGTCTGGCTTTGACATCAGCCTCAAGGAAAGAGTTGGGAATTATTTTTCTCCTCTTCAATGTTCTGGAATAGTTATGTAGAATTGGTATTATTACTTTTTTTCTTTCTTTTTTTTTCTTTTTTTGAGATGGAGTCTCTCCCTGTCGCCCAGGCTGGAGTGCAATGGAGCGATCTTGGCTCACTACAACCTCTATCTCCCAGGTTCAAGTGATTCTCCTGCCTCAGCCTCCTGAGTACTGGGATTACAGGTGTGCACCACCACACCCAGCTATTTTTTTTTTTTTTCATATTGTTAGTAGAGACAGGGTTTCACCATATTGGTCAGGCTGGTCTCGAACTGCTGACCTCGTGATCCGCCCACCTCAGCCTCCCAAAGTGCTGGGATTACAGGTGTGAGCCACCACACCCGGCCGTTATTATTTCTTTTGTAAATGTTTAGTAGCATCTACCAGTGAAGGCATCTGGGCCCAGAGTTTTCTTTGTGGGAAGCTCTAACCACAAATTCGATTTCTTTAATAGATATAAGGCAATTTAGGTTATCAGTCTCTTCTTGAGTGACCTTTGGTAGTTTTGTCTTTCTTTTTTTTTTTTTTTGAGACGGAGTCTTGCTCTGTCCCCCAGGCTGGAATGCAGTGGCGTGATCTCGGCTCACTGCAAGCTCCGCCTCCGGGGTTTATGCCATTCTCCTGCCTCAGCCTCCTCCTGAGTAGCTGGGACTACAGGCGCCCGCCACCTCGCCCGGCTAGTTTTTTGTATTTTTAGTAGAGACGGGGTTTCACTGTGTTAGCCAGGATGGTCTCGATCTCCTGACCTTGTGATCCGCCCACCTTGGCCTCCCAAAGTGCTGGGATTACAGGCTTGAGCCACTGCACCTGGCCAGTAGTTTTGTCTTTCAAGGAATTTGTCCATTCCATCTAAGTCTTTTTTTTTTTTTTTTTTTTGAGACGGGGTCTTGCTCCGTTGCCCAGGCTGGAGTGCAATGGCGTGATCTCAGCTCACTGTAAGCTCTGCCTCCAGGGTTCAAGTGATTCTCCTGCCTTAGCCTCCCAAGTAGCTGGGAGTACACGCACCTGCCACCACGCCCAGCTAATTTTTATATTTTTAATAGAGACGGGGTTTCACCATGTTGGCCAGGATGGTCTCGATCTTTTGACCTCATGATCCGCCCACCTTGGCCTCCCAAAGTGCTGGGATTACAGGCATGAGCGACTGCACCGGGCCCATTTCATCCAAGTCTTTAAATTTATTGGCGTAAAGTTGTTTATAATATTCCCTTATTATCCTTTAAATTTCTGTCATATCTGTAGTGACACTGCTCCCCTATCCCTGATCTGATATTAGTAACTTCTGTATTCTCTCTCTCTCTTTTTTTTTTTTAGTTTCCTGATAAGTCTGGCAAGAGGTTTATCAGTTTTACAGATCTCAAAAAGCTAACTTTTGATTTTCCTTTTTTTTTGGGGGGTGTTTATTTTTGATCTTCTTTATTTTCTTCCTTCTGATTACTTTGTTTTAAATTTGCCTTCTCCAGCCCCAACCCTGTTTCTTAAGATGGAATCTGAGACCATTTATTTGAGACCTTTGTTCTTTTCTAACACAGAAGTTATTACTATAAAGATCTCCCTATATATCAACAGCATTTCGCCAATTTTTACATGCCCTTTTTTTATTTTCATTCAATTCAAAATACTAACTTCCCTTTTGATTTCTTCTTTGACCCATGGGTCATTTAGACATTTGTTACTTAGTTTCCAAATATTTGGAGATTTTTCAGATCTCTCTGTTACTGATTTATAATTTAATTTCATTATGGTAAGAGAACATTCTTTGTGTGATTTGAATCCTTTTAAATTTTTAAAGAATGTATTGATAAAATATTTATTTATACTATTAAGTAAATTACTTAATATTTATATTGTTTATATTACTAAAATATTTTATTAATAAAATTTATTGATTGATTTTAAGGTTCAAAATAGTGTCTGTCTTGGTAAATGTTCTGAATGAACTTACAACGAATGTGTATCTTGCTGATATTGGATGTGGTGTTCTATAAATGTCAATTAGGTCACGTTGGTTGATAATACAGTTCAAGACATCCTTACTGATCTTCTATTTGCTTCTGTTCTACCCATTAGGAGAGAAATATATTGAAATCCTTGGGTATAATTGTGATTTTGTCTATTTCTCCTCGTAGCTTTATCAGTCTTTGCCTGACTATTTTGAAGATCTATTGTTAGATGCATAAACATTTATGATTCTTACACAATTTTGATAAGTTGGCTTCTTTGTCATTATGAAAATACACTCTTTATGACTGTTAGTAGTCTTTGCTCTGAAGTCCGTTTCATCTGATATCAAAATAGCTACTCCAGCTGTTTGGGATGAATGTTAGCACAGTATGTCTTTTTCTATATTTATCTTTAACCTACTTGTATCTTTATATTTGAAGTGGATTTCTTATAGCAGTAGATGTAGTTGGGTCTTGCTTTTTCATCCACTCTGACAATCTCAGCTTTAACTGGGGTATTGAAATGGCTTGCTATGTGTTTTCTATTTGCCCTGTTTATTCTCTGTTCATTCTTCCTTCTTTTTCTAGGCGGGGTGAGCTGAATGTAGCCTCTGGGACGGGGATGAAGGCAGCAAGGCACAGAATGAGCACTGGACTGAGAGTCAGCAGAGCCCACCTTCTGGTTGTGATCACCCTCTCCTCATTCTGAAGGGACCACTCAGATCTCTTTCCTCAGCCTCCCCCACCACCTGGTTGAGGGGTGGCAGAATGGTACCTGGTACTCAGATTTCATCCCCTGTCACAGAGCAAGGAGGTGGCATCTGAGTCAGTGTGTTAGTGTGTGTGAGTGTGCATGTGTTTGTACATGTAGGTGGATGTGAGTGTGTGCATGCTTGTGTGGGCATGTGTATTCTTTGGGGTTCACTCACCGGCTGGCCTTTGGACCCAGGCTCCCCCTGGTTTCCAGGGAGCCCCGTTCTGCCCTCCGTCCCTCGTTTGCCAGGGGGACCCAGCTGTCCGGGTAACCCACTCTCACCCTTAAAGAAACACAAAAAATCACCAAAGTGGGAAGGGGTTCTAAGGGAGGAGGAGGTGGAGGGGGCCTAGGGCAGCCAGAACAGTGATTCCACAGGGTACCCGAGATTGCAGAAAGCTGGGGCAACAAATGGAGGCCTGGTGGAGTGGGGGTGACAAGACTTTCACCTCCCAAAGAGGAAGGTCTCTGCCTCTCCCCTCGCATTCTGGGCCCTGCCTTCCCAGCTCCTCTCCTGCAGTTCCTCTCCTCCTTATTGCTTTTCCCCAACAGCATGCAGTTCCCTCCTCCAAACCTCAGCTCACACCCCTAGAATGCCTCCTCCCCATTTATTTATTTATTTTTATTTTTTCAGACAGAGTCTCGCTCTGCCGCCCAACCTGAAGTGCAGTGGTGGGATTTCAACTCACTGCAACCTCCGCCTCCCCAGTTCAAGCGGTTCTCCTGCCTCACCCTCCTGAGTAGATGGGACTACAGGCACCTGCCACCAGCCCCGGCTAATTTTTGTATTTTTAGTAGAGACGGGGTTTCCCCATGTTGGCCGGGCTGGTCTCGAACTCCTGATCTCAAGTGATCCGCCCGCCTCAGCCTCCAAAGTGTTGGGATTACAGGCGTGAGCCACTACGTAGCCACCTTTTCCCCTTCTATTCTCATTCAAATCTTCTCTGGGTCAAGGCCATCGCTCCCTCTGCCTCCTATGTCTCAGAGGGTTCCAATCTTTCCTCAATTAAACCTCGAGCCCAGGAAGGGCAAAAACCACATCTGAGTCATTCATCTACATCTCCCCTTCAGAGTCCAGCCCTTGGCTCTAACGGATTCATGGCGGCCCCCTCCTCCCACGCTGCACTGGGAAGCTTTCTAAGGATGCCTTGGGGATTCCGGCTGCAAGCAACATCTGTTGTTCCACAAATGTCCACGAGAGGGCGCCCGTGGACAACTCAAAAACCATACTGGTATGGGCGGTATTTATAGTTACCCCAATGAACTATCAGTCTAGTTCAAGCTTGGGGCAGGACCCCCGAGAAAGGTCAACAATATGGACTCCATTTTCACACAGGCCCTGGGACATGGGTGCCCAAAGGGTCGGAACCACTAGAGTCTGCATCAAGGCAGGAAGGGCAGAGGGTGGGTAAGTGGATTAAGAGGTATCTGACCTTGAATCCTGGGGGTCCCTGTGCTCCAGGTAAGCCGGCCACACCTGGATTTCCTCTCTTCCCAGCAGGGCCCATGGGGCCAGGGTCCCCATCGTCTCCCTGCTCCCCCTGTTAAGAAAGCAGGCAGAGGAGGGTCTCTTGTGTTTCATGAAATAGCCAAGGAAGCAGATGGCTCAACGCCTGGGTGAACCCTGGGTGTAGCTGGAGGAAGGGGTGACACTCCAGGATGGAGGTCAGACGGCCTGTGTGTGACGTGGCTGGACCAGGAGGAGCTGAGGATTGTGAGTGGGGAAGGGCGGGATTCTGAGTGAGGAAGGAGCGGACTAGGAACCCTATCCACCAGGCAGGGGAGGAAAGGACGGTCTTTCTGGGTGCTGACATCCAGGAGAGACAGTCAGAGGGTCCACACTCCCAGGTGCCAGGGGATGAGACGGTTGCCCACCCCAGGGAAACTCCTGGATAGTTGGTTCTGCCCATCCAAGTTTCTAAACGGGCTCCTCTGGCCCATGGCCTGGGGGAGTTCCCCCACACCTGGTCCTGAATGGAGCCACCATCTGTTAACACTAAGCCCCACTCACCTGCTGTCCCACTTGCCCGTCCCTGCCAGGAAGCCCATCTGCTCCAGCGATGCCCTCGAGGCCCTGTCTCCCCACCACGCCCCGGGGCCCTGGCAGCCCCTGCAGGCCCTGGTGGGTACATAAAAAGCTGGTGAGGGCATTTGGTGGGGGAAGGGGGAGAGGGTGGGTGTGGGGGCGGGCAGGGAGGCTGGCTGGAAATAGCAGCCGTAGTCACTCACCTGGACCCCCCTCCGGCCTGGGGCCCCCGCCTTGCCTTGCTTTCCCTTTGGTCCCTGAAAAATCAAGGGCCACATGATGGAGGCTGTCTGGTAGAGGTGTGGGATGCTAGGGGCTCTGGAAGGAGGGACTGAGAGGATTGTGGGCCTCTGGGTGAACACCTGATGCCAAAGATGTGCCCAAGTACTCTGGCCTGGAAGCCTGGGGCCAGGGCTGGCCTTGGAACCTCCCGGGGCTGTCACTGAGCCTGCTCTGGGCCCTGGTGTCCCCTCATTGGCACTGGCAATTTCCTGGGAGGAGCCAGAGGCCACGGCTCCACCGGATCCTTTAGAGACTGGGTATCACTGAGGCGTGCAGGTGAGGGGTGCACCCGGGGGAGGGAAACAGCATTAAGAGGGCACTGGCCCAGCCTGGGGTCTGGGGGAAGGCAGGGGCCCTAGGGTAGAGGCAGGAAGTGGCTCCTCCTCAAGCACCCTGTCTCTGCCTCCTCTTCCTCCAGACCCCCTCAATTGACTTCTCCCAGTTTTCTCTCTACAGTGTGGTGTGGGGGAGAGAGAGGCCAGCTTTGGCTCTTGACTGCCCTGGGTTCAAGTCACTCTGGTTGGCCTCAGGCAGGTGGCTCCCCTTCTGGAGCCCCGGTGAAATGGGGCTAATCGTCCCTCCTCCCTCAGGCTATTTGAAGGGAGATGGGGTCATAGCCAGAAGCAGCGTGCCGGGCTCCTGGTGGGATGCCCCCCCCTGCCCTGCCCTGCCTCGCAGCCTCTGCAGCCTGCATTTGGTTTGCTGTGTGACTGTGGGTCAGGCTTCCCTCTTCCCAGGACTCAGTCTCCCCGCTGAACCCCCGGCCCTCTTACCTCTGCGCCTTTAGATCCTTTGGGTCCCGGCCGCCCCCGGGGTCCCGGATGCCCCTGCAAACCAAGGTGAGATGACGCAAGGCAGCCCCAGGATTCTCTCCCGGGGAGGGTGGCCAGTCTCCGCCTGGAGGGGGAGGGGTGGGGAGGGGTTTGGGGGTGCAGGTTCTGGGGGTATCCCCAGGGTCAGGGCAGGAGAAACAGAAATGGCTGCCCCAGACCCTCCTGCAGGGAGGGTCCCTTTAAGCTTTAAAGGGTCCAGTTCTTTCATTCCCACTGGCCGCCCCCCCCCACTCAGGGCGGGAGGCAGGGTGGGACAGGAGGCACCACTCACGGGTTGGCCCTGCTGGCCTGGCTTTCCACGGAGGCCTTGCACACCCTCCTGTCCCTGGAAGCCAAAGAGAGACAGGTGAGGGGGGCCCATCCTGCAGGGGGCTGGGAGGCAGCACAGAAGCCTGGGAAGTTCTTGTTCTTTCTAGACGTGTGTCATCCCCCATCTCCCTGACATGCCTGATCCTGCCAGCAGGTAGGAGCTCTGATACTTACAGGGTACCCAGGGTCCCCCGGTTCCCCGCGGTCTCCTCGATCACCCACAGGGCCCTGAATGACAAAGACAACAGCAAAATTTGGGCCACCAGGTGCCGAGGATGCCAGCCCTGGGCCCTGTTAGCCATGCCCTCTGCGGAGCTCTCAGGGACCTGGCCCCTGATCGGCCCACCCCTCTCCATGCAGCGGGAGGCCCAGATTCCACCTAGGACTCCCCATGGTCCAAGGAGGGAGGGGGCTTACCCGATCTCCAGGTGGCCCAGGGGGCCCCTCGGCCTTGCCGTCCTCGCCCTGCTCCCCCTGTGGACACAGAACCAGCTTTAGGGCAAACCGCCTGCTCCTGGGGAATGTGGGGAATTCCAGACAGAAAGCGCCTCGTCAGAGATGAAGTCTAGCCTGCTTAGGGTTACAGATGGGGACGCAAACTAGAGAGGAAAGGGTAGGTGTGTTCGAGCCAGACCCAGGCTGGTGTGGAACCAGGACTGTGGAACACAGAACAGTGCTTTGTGCCCTCCAGACGCCCTTGAGCTGTAGGATCCTGCAGGAAGTCAGGGAGCTCAGACAGCTGGGTTCACATCCCGGCTTGCAAAGGATCAGCCGCGTGGCCCTGCAACACGTCCCTTCCCATCTTTGAGCTCCTCTCCTCAGCTGGGGAATAGGGGAGCAGAGCGGAGTGGGGTGGGGGGAAGGGGGCAGCGCGTGATGCCCGTCAAGGAGTGGTGAGGACTCCATGGAATGATGCGCGACGCCTGGCAGGGAGTAGCACCAACTCCAGCAGCTGGCACGCATGGGCACTGCTCCGGGCCAGACACAGGCGGACTCATGACATCCGCAGCACAGCACTGTGAAGCAGATGCGATTGTTATCCCAATTCACAGATGAGGACACTGAGGCTCGCAGAGATGATGGGACCTGCTCAGAGTTCTTCACCCTCTATCTGAGAGTCCCTGTCTCCGATCCTTGCTGGGAGCAACCAGCTTTGGGGTGAACCTCCTACCCTCCATGGTAGCCCCAGGTGGCACTTGGCAGCCAGTCAGCATGGGGGTGTATCCATAAGACAGGTTGCTATGTGCAGAGCGGGACTGGAGCGCGTCCTGGTGCTGTTCAGAGGACTCGGTGAGGAAAGGCACAGGAGCCCTCAGCAGGCTGCTGCCCATGTAGCAGGGGCTCAGCAGATGGCATTAAAATTGCCGTAGCCGGTAACAATAGCAGCAGTGAGACTGTGTCACATGGACATGGCCAGAGATGGGGGTCGGGTGGGGAGCAGAGTTTAGAGGTGAGATCCTCATGCCATGGCCACCCCAGGCCTTGGTCCACCCGCAGGACAGGTGTAGACGCCACCTTTCAACTACAAGGAAGGTGTAAGTGGAACGGCAAATGGCAGAATCTCAGGGCTCAGAAGACTCCAGCCCCAGAAAACTTGTGTCACTCCTCTGGGCACAGGGCTCAAGCCAGGCACCCCTGGACCCCTTTGTTCATAGGGACTGAAATGGAGCCGGAAGAGGCTGGACAGAGGCAAAGCGTCCCTGGGGCTGGGACACATCCCTGGCCGGAGTCAGTTCTAAAGGTTGGTGGTGATCAGCCACCAGCCTGGGGCCTCTGTGGTTCCTGTGGGTGGAGGCTGCAGGCTGGCAGGGACTAGGCCTGAGGTCTAGAACCAGCTGTACCCAGAGGGGTGGCCCAGGGAGCGGGGATTCCTTCTCGTCCCTGCCCACCCTCTATGGTTCTTTGATCCAGTGCTCAAGTCCCACTGTGGACAGAGGCAGCTGGACTTGGGGACTTTGGGGAAGGGGCCTGCCTGTGTCTACCCAGCATGTTCCATGTGCCAGGCATTTTGTGAGGTTTGTTTCATCCAATCTGCACAGTAACCTATGCCGCTGGGACTATTGTCCACACTTAATGATAGGAAACTGAGAGGAAGGTCTTAGCCAAGGCCACTCAGGAATCGGGGCAATCTGGGCCCAAAGCCCAGACTGGATGGGCTTGGATGGTCGGGGGCCCTGCCCGCCCCATCCTGGATCACCTATACTGACGCCCCGCAATGTGAGTGTAGTTTGGGGATGCATTTTTTCGCACCAGAAATCTGGTAGGATACTGTCCCTCCCCTGTCCAAGTCCCAGAGTCTCATCCCCTCTCTCTGGCCACCAGCTTTGTAGTGAGCTCACCCCCACGGTGAGCGGGGGTGGGCGGTTCAAGTTCAAGGCGTATGGCTTCCTTATCTCGGGTCTGCTTTTGGTTAGGGAAGTAGGCTCTGGCATCAGACAGATGGGGTCTAAATCCTGGCCCTGCCACCCTCTTACTACAGATCCTGGGCTAGTCTCTGAGCCTCATGGGGACTCAGTTTCCCCACCTGTCCTGTAGAACAGTGGTATCTCTGCACTGGGGCTGCGGTGAGGATTACGGGAGGAATGGCAGGGAAAGAGCTCTGCATGTGGGCGTGTGCTCAGTGTCTCCCCAGTAACCTGCTCTCTCCTCCCCAGCACCATCCAGCTTGTGGCTGGCTGTTCATTCATGGGACTCGCCCTATTTTTGAGACCTCTAAGGGCATCATTCGCAGCCTGTAGCTCAGGGCCTGGAACACACTACATCCTCCATAAATACCTATTGGAGAGCTGGAGGAATGAACGAATCTGATAATGCCTTCTAAGTCAGAAAAGGCATCTGGCTGACGTATATGTGATGCCCCCCCCAACCTTGGCCTCTCATTCCCGAGGACCTCCCACCTGATGAGGCACTCAAGGCTCAGGGAATCCTGGGGACCCCCCAAGGCCCCTGCAGCCTTAAGGCAGATTTGATGTCAGGGTCCCATTCTCAGCAGCCACAGAGACTGCTTCTAGAGCTGCAGATGGCCTGGAGCGGAGGCCTTGGGGCGCACCAGGGCCTCCTTGTTTCAGGGTCTGTGTTAACCCCTTCTGTGCCAGCGCTGGCAGGCTGCAAGGGCCCAGGAGGGACCCGGGGTACTGAGTGGCACCTTCGGTGGCTTCCTGTGGAATTGGCTGGGGGGGGGTGGCCCTCTTTGATGGCTGAGCTGTCCTCCTCCAGCAGGAGGAAGGGGTCAGCTGGGCAGCACGCCGGGCCAGTGTGAGTCATCAACAGCAGGATTTAGTTAGTGGGGAGCTGACTCAGCAAAAGAAAGGCGTGCTGGGGAGGCAGGGGGCAAGCGGAGCATTCCAGCTGAGCCAGCAGGGGAGAGGGGGAGGAGGAAAGACAGAAGGGACTCAGGCGACGAAGGAAGGACTCAGACACATGGGGCCAGCTGGGTATTGCCTTGGACGTGACATGGCACCAATACCTCGGACCTTCTGGCACTCCTGGCCCTCCACATCCCCACCAGCATGGTGGGGCAAGGGCCAGGGATCAGCGAGGATCCTTCCAGTGATTTCTCTCCTCTACTGAATCTTGAGCCAAGGGGTGGGGAATGAACATGCCTTCTCCTCTGCCTTGGTGGCTCCTTCCTTGACCACTAACCACTGGGGCTCCTCACTCTCCGTCCTAACCCTCTCCTGCTCAGCGTCCTCTCCCCACTCTCGCTGGGTGATCTCATTCACGGGCAAGGCTTCAATTCTCATGTCAACCCAGATGATGGAGTTACAGTTTTAGTCATTACCAGATTGATGTCCATTTCTGCTTCTTGGTTATAAGCCCCGTGAGGGCAGGGATTGCATATTTTCATTCCAGCACTGGGTACAAAGATGACACCCAGCACATACTGCTGAATGTGGATCTGATGGCTCCTGCCCGCTGGGCACGGTGGCAGGGACACCAGCCTCGGCTGCTGCAGGGGGTGAACCCCCACAGGCTTCTCCAGCCATGGCTACCCCAGGGGCTTTCTCCTGCTGGCCCCGGAGCTGACCTCAGCCTCAGACACGAGGGTGCAGCTGCTTCCCCCACAGCAAACACCCACCTTTTCGCCTTTTGGTCCAGGAGGTCCGAGGGGTCCCACAATGCCTTTGTGTCCCTGCAGGAAAACAAGAAGGAGGTAAGTCAGAATGAGGACTCAGGAAGGACAAAGGACGTGGACTCTGAGATGGGGACACTGGGCTGCAAAACTGGGTCCCAGCTCTGCCCCAGCTGGCTGTGTGGCTCTGAGTAAGTCTGTGTCTGTCTGAGCCCTGGCCTTCCAGACCGGCCATGCTGGTCCCAGACACACCCCAAAGGGGTGTTCCAGCTTGGATGGTCAGGGGCCCTGCCCGCCCCACCCTGGAGCAGACCTGGAACGGTATCTCGGGAGAACCAGCTTTGTCCTCCAAGCCAGGACCAGGGACAGGGGCAAAATGCTTGCCTCAACAGACCTTCCCAGGCTTTGGCTAGGCCTGCAGGTGCGGACACCCACCGTGGGCTCCTCGCAACATCCCTCCAGGTCCTGTCTCGCCTGTTTTCCTCTCCCTCTCCTCCCCTCCCTGCTGTGTCTCTACCAAACACTGGATCTAGAGCCTCGAGGACCAGAGCTCGGATTCCACCTCCAAACTGAAGTGGTCAGGCCTCGTGCACCTCTCTATCCTCCTGAGCCTCGGTTTCCCCTTCTGAGTAGGCACCGTACCCCTCTGAGCCCTGTTCTCTCCAGATGTGTAACATGGGTTTGGCTCAGCCATGTCTAAGAAGGTGCCAGACTGGATGCAAAAATGGTCCCTTCCCCAGACAGCAGACAAGGCATGCAGAGCACCCACCCCAGGCAGGAAATACCCAGGAAGGCTTGGGGTGGCTCATTTTGATCTGGTGGCCCCAACCACACCTGTCCCATCCATGATCTTCCACCCCCACCACAGCTCTGGGCCCAGGGCTCCCTGGGGCAGGTGAGACCCCACATCTTCAGTGTCCCAGGGGTCAGCCTTCAGCCGGGAGGTGGTGGGGCAGAGGCTGGCGTGGGCCTGTGTGTCCAGGCCTGCAGGACAGAGTTAGGGGGTGGGGTGAGGTGATATCTGCTTACATCATAACCAGCCAGTCCCGGTTCTCCTTGGGCCCCCATGCGTCCAGGAGCACCCTACAAGAGGAGGAGGCCCTCGTTGGTATGGAGTGTGGCTCTCACAGCAGGGACACAGCAGTCTCCCTGCAGGCTCCAGCCCCGCTCCACCCAGCAGCCTGGCTTCCAGGCTGCCCATAACCAAGGTGTGTGAACAAGGCAGAAAGCCAGTGACATCATCCCTCCTCCCTGGAAATCCCCACCCCCGCCCCAGCCCTCCTTCTCCTGGCTCCAGTGGTTCAAGACAGCTGATTGCTAAATTCTCAGGACTTTTACAAGCCAGTGAAACAGAGCCGTTATTAACAATTCCATTTTATGGACTTACAGTTAAATTAATTTTACTAAAAACCAAGATAGAGGATACTCAAAACTCATCTCCTCCTAGCCGTTTTACTACATTTTCCTCCTCCCTACTCTCATGAAGTTATTTTGGTCTACTGCATCTGTGCGTGTTGGTGGAAACACTGCCTAAGGGAGGGCTGCTGTGTAACTCCAACCCACTCTGCATTCAGTGATGTCATGTCAGTGGCTTGAAACCAGCCACGGAGGGAGCATTTACACTGCAGAAACTGGCAAATACCACAAACCAGCCTGGTTGCTTAACCTTACACACAGCCAGCTTGGAGCTGCTGTGTCACCCT
Organism: Macaca mulatta; assembly: GCF_049350105.2. Taxonomy (NCBI): domain Eukaryota; kingdom Metazoa; phylum Chordata; class Mammalia; order Primates; family Cercopithecidae; genus Macaca; species Macaca mulatta. Next base: position 44,043,052 of record NC_133420.1, read on the forward strand.
CTTCAGCCTCCTTCCCTTGCTTCCGCCTGGGGTCTTCATGTCCTGCAGGTATCAAAGCCCTCTGGGCCCCTTCCTTCAGGGCAGCCCAGCAATGCTCTGGGACACCCCCAGAGTCATCCAGGGACCTGCAGGAGCATTGCCCTGTTCCTCCCGAATCTATTTCCAGGGAGAAATCTCCTTGTTTGATAAAAACAGTCCTAAGAATCGGGTCCTTTCTCCCCTGATGCTAATAACAAGGCTTATTCATTTGGGTCCATAGAGGGCTTCAGGGGACCCACACACCCCTTCAAATTGCAGGAAATATTCTGTGTGGTGTATACTGTTCCGGAGGCGGGGCTGCAGCTTCTGCAGGTTACCAGAGCGATTCATGATTCAGAGAGGTGGCTGGGACAGCGAGCACCAGGTGTTCAGCTAATAGCTAGGGTGGGTGACAGCAGCACAGAGAAGCCTGGTGTCTCCTTTCCTGCCCTTGGTTCCCTCTAGTCCATATCTTACTCCCCGACCCCAGCGAGAGAGTCCTCACCGTTGGTCCCAGGCTGCCCCGGGACCCTTTAGGGCCTGGAGTGCCAGGGGGTCCGGGGTCTCCAGGGACGCCCATCTCACCCAGCTGTCCTTGGTAGCCCTTGGCGCCCTGCAACAGGAGGAGAGACAAGCTGTCACCAGGCCCCAGCAGGACGGAGGGGCCAAGGAGGGGAGGGACTGGGGACGGGATGTGGGGGAGGGACGTGGGCCCATCGAGGCAGAAGGGGGCACCTACCTTGGCTCCAGTGCGGCCCTTCTCGCCTTGCTTCCCTGATTTTCCTTCAGGACCCTGAAGAGAGAGGAGGGAAAGAGCAAGAAAAAGATGAGAGAAGAGAAGACATTGAGGCAGATTTGCAAGGTGGTCAGACTGTCGGCTCCGGAGGCAGATGGCCCGGTTTGAAACTGATTCTGCCACTCAGTACCCGTGTGACCTTGAGCCTGACCTAACTTCCCAGGCTCAGCGTCCTCTGCTGTGTAGTGGGGACAGTGTCACAGAACTTAGGGATTCGACTTGGCGATGCAAGAACGTGCTGACAGCGAGGCCTGGGTGCAGGGGTGGACGCTGGGTGTGGCTTCTGCAATGGCTGGCTTCACTGTCGTCATGGTTACTGTTAGGCATCCAGGGGTGTCCTACAGGGAACAGCTCTCTGCACTGAGCTCTCTCCAGCGCCAAGTACTGTTCCACCCTCCCAACGACCTTGAACGTTAGGCCCCAATGAGACCCGCTTCCAGTTGAGGCAGCCAAGTTCCCAAAGATACAGTGACTTTTGCCCAGGGTCCCAGCTGCGCCTTGCAGGCCCTGAATCAATCCCAGCTGTGTCTGGCTCCATGCCCAGGGCTCTTTCCACCCCCTGGCTCATGGTCCCCATTGATGACACGAGGTGGCAAATGGAGAGGATTTATAGGTTCTTCCCTATCTCTGAGATGTTGTGCGTCACTTGTGAGCAATTCCTGGGGCATGTCCCTCGCACAGGCCCCTCCTCTCTCAGGCACTGGGCTGGAGGAGCCTCTTCACAGTAAGGAATTGTGCTGGAAAGGTCAGCTGCCTTCTCCCACTTTCCTTGGGGTCCCCAGGCCATTGCCTCTGACAGGCCACTCTGCCCCTGCCCCACAGGGCTTCCCAAAGAGATGCTCTGGCCTGCCCTGCCCTGCCCTGGTGTTGGGTGGGGGGGGCCCGCAAATTCAGCTTTGTGTCTGCAGTTGTCAGAGAAACTGCACAGCAAGGGTGAGTGAGTGTGTGCAAGTGTGAATGTGACAGTAAGAGACAGACACAGAGAGAAAGAGAAGAGAATCAATCCCGGGCCATAGGTCGGGATGGAGGGAGTGAGGCAGGCAGCGTTTCTGGCCTAGAAAGGACTTCTTGACTGCAAGGCTCAAAGGATCTAGAAAGAATGTCTATGCTCTTGGTAAGCACTAAGGAGCTGCTTTGATGTAATCCCTCTGGTTGCATTAACGGAGGCACCAGATGTAGAATGAAGGAGGTGATGTCCCATTCGGGAATAGGTATTGTACTTTAAGAAGAGGCACTGACTAATTGTGATAGAAGAGGGACAGGAAGAAGAGGTCCTAGAGGAACAAGGAAACATCTGGACCAACCCAGAGGACTTGGTTCCCGTCTGCAGATTTCTGCAGCTGTTGTGGGGGCAGGGCCAGCCATGTTCTCTAGGGTGGCCAGTGCATGAAAATTATGGGGCAGCTGGCTTTGATTCAGCACAAGGGAGAAATGTCTGCTCTAAAGACATAACGCAGCATCAGTTATGATGCCAGAAAAGATGATGCTATCCCAAAGGGACACGCCACTCAGACCACCCTGTGGTCCTCAGAAAGGCAGGAACAGTGGCCTGGGAAGGACCTCAGCACAGACTGCCTGCATCCCAGTGCCTGAGTCCACATGTACCCCTGGACCAGTCCTGCTCTTTCTCTGAACCTCAGTTTCCCCACCTCTAGTATGGGACTAGCCCCGTGGCCTCCAGCCACATACAGCTACTGAACACTTGAAATGTGGCTACTCTGACTGAGGAACTGAATTCTTAATATTATTTAACTTTAATTAATTTAAAATTAAATTTAAGGCCGGGCACAGTGGCTCACACCTGTAATCCCAGCACTTTGGGAGGCCGAGGTGGGTGGATCACTTGAGGCCAGGAGCTCAAGACCAGCCTGGCCAACATGGTGAAACGCTGTCTCTACTAAAAATACAAAAATTAGCCAGGTGTGGTGGTGCACACCTGTAATCCCAGCTACTTGGGAGGGCCCAGGCACGAGAATTTCTTGAACCCGGGAAGTGGAGATTGCAGTGAGCACTACTGCACTCCAGCCTGGGTGACAGAGTGAGACTGTGTCTCAAAAGAAAAAAAAAAAAAAAAGTAAAAGTTGACACACCCAATTATGTTGTTACAAAACTTGTTTGGAGTAACTTGGGTATATGAACCTACATTTTCAACTGTAAATTTTATGAAATCTCAATACAGATCAAGTATTTCCAGTGAAATTTTATATACAATGAAAATCTAAACACAGATCAGGTATTTCCAATGAAAATTCACATCTGAATTGAGATGTGCTATGAATATATACTACACACTGATTTCAAAGACTTACTACAAAAAGAGTGCTAAATATCTTATTAATGATTTTTATATTGATTATATTTTGAAATGATATTTGGATATATTGGGCTAAATAAACTATATTATTAAAATTAATTCTTTTTTTTTATCTGAGACAGGTCTTTCTCTGTTGCCCAGACTGGAACACAGTGGTTCGATCTCAGCTCACTGCAGCCTCAACCTCTGGGGCTCAAGTGATCCTCCCACCTCAGCCTCCCGAGTAGCAGAGACTACAGGCATGCACCACCACGCCCAGCTAACTTTTTAATTTGATTTAATTTAATTTTTGTAGAGACAAGTTCTCAGTATGTTGCCCAGGCTGGTCTTGCACTTTTAGGCTCAAACAATCCTCCCACCTCGGTTACCTAAAGTGCTGGGACTACCGGCATGAGCCACCGCACTGGCCCTTAAAATTAAAGTTACCTGTTTCTTTTTGCTTTTTAAAGGTGGCTACTAGAAAATGTAAAAGGAGTGGCTTGTATATGGCTTGTATTTCATTTCTATCAGACAGCACTAGGCAATCTCAAAGTCTCCAGCTCTTCTGGTGATAAAACACCCACAATCCCTATAACCCTCACCACGGGCCATGTGCTGTGTTCTCATTCTACATAAATGTTCGTTCAATTCTCACCAGTGTTTGGAGGAAGGGATTATTGATCCCGTTTTGGAGCTAAAGGAACTGAGGCTCAGTGAGAGGAAGCCCTCTGTGGGCCTCCCAGCCAGGTCAGAAGTGACACGCAGCTCCTCTACTTCCGGGGCACCTCTCCTTCCAGGCTGGTCATGGTCAGGCAACGGGGAAGGCATGTCACAGTGACTGGTGGCATTTTCCAGTGCACTGAGGTGGCTGCAATGGCCGACTGATCCCTTGCAGAAGGCAAGATGAGTCAGTGCTGAAGCATCCGGTACAGGGGCAGGGAGACGGGAGGCTGCGTCTCCCCCAGGACAGGGCACCACTTGCTGGGACGTGCCCTCTCCGGCAGAGAGCATACATACAGTGGGTAAGGCTGTGGGCCTGGAATGAAGATTTCTGCTGGGCCCCATCCATATAGATGCATTTCTGGAAAGGCCCCAGTGGCTCATAAAATTCTATTTTTAAATACTCAACGGTTTCCAGGCCACAGAGTGGGAAGTATTTATCCTGATGCCAAAGAGACTCAAGGCCCCTCACTGCCTTATCACTCAGCACACACTTGGCCTGGCCTAAGTGACTCTCTTTCCAATCCCGGCATATGAGAAATGGGAGTGATGGCAAAACATTGACATTAACACAGCTACCACCACCACACCACTACTACCATCATCATCACCATCATCATCACCACTGCCCACACCATATCACCACATCATCATCATCACCTCCACCCCCACCACTGCCATGACCACCATCATCACTTCCCCACCATCATCACCACCATCACCACTACCCATCATCACCATCACTGCCACTATCATTAGTACCACCACCACCATTATCACCACCATCACCACCACCACCATCACCATCATCACTTCCCCATCATCATCACCACCATTATCATCACCATCACCACCACCAACACCACTGTCATCGCCATCACCACCACCACCACTACCCCCGCCATCATCACCACCACTACCACTATCATTAGTACCACCATCACCATTATCACCACTACCATCACCACCACCACCATCACCATCATCACTGCCCCATCATCATCATCACCACCACCACCACTATCACCATCACCACCACCAACACCACTACCCCCGCCATCATCATCACTACCACCACCACCACCATCACACTCACCTCCACTCCACTCCCACCCCCACTATCACCATCGCCACCACCATCATCACTGCCTCATCATCATCATCATTATCACCATCACCACCACCAACACTACTATCCCCACCATCATCACCACCACCATCACCATCGTCACTGCCCCATCATCACCATCACCACCACCACCACCATTATCATCACCACCACCACTATCATTAGTACCACCACCACCATTATCACCACCACCATCACCACCACCACCATCACTGCCCCATCATCATCATCACCACCACCACCACTATCATCACCATCACCACCACCAACACCACTACCCCCGCCATCATCATCACTACCACCACTGTCATCACCATCACCACCACCAACACCACTACCCCCGCCATCATCATCACTACCACCACCTCCATCACCCTCACCTCCACTCCCCTCCCCCTGCCACTATCACCATCGCCACCAGCACCAGCACCACCATCACCACCTCATCAGAGTCACCACTACTACCACCATCATCACCCCCATCATCTTCATCATCACCACCACCAACACCATCATCAGTACTACCACCATCACCATCATTATTATCATCATTCCACCACTGCCATTGCTGCTGCCCCCACCCACACCATCCACTCACCATCACCACCAGCCACCACAGCCTCTAGTCACTTTGTCCTCTAAATTTATAAAGACAATCTTTTATATTTCTGGTGCATTTTATAACATGCTTTCCTATCCTGAGTTTTACTTATTCTTTATAGATAAGAAAACCAAGGCTCAGAGAGGGGCAGTGATTTGCTCAAAGTCACACAGAGAATGGGTTGCTTGAGCCAGCCAGAAACTCAAGTTCAACCTCAGGACTCTGGTTCCATGACTTTTTCTGCCATGTGTTCCTGCCCATTCCACAGCCATGATACTTAACACTCACTAAAAAAGGGTGCCTGGAATGCTGGAGCTCAAAGTGATCTTAGCACACATTCCTTCCAAATCCTCCAAGGGCAAAACCAGAGAGGGCAAGGGGTGGGTGAAAGGTCGCAGACCAAGTTCCTAATGCAGAATCTGGGCCAGGGCCCCTCCTGCTAAATTCCCCTTGGCCCACTTCCCCGCCGCTGAGTCAAGCCCGGGGAAAGCCTCCTGGCTGACTCAGCGCCCTCGTATTCTTCTCTAGTTTGGTGAGTTCATTCTGTTGCAGCTGTTTACGGGGATTGGCAATTCAGTGCTATTTTTAGGAAACAAATATTTTCCCACAACCATAGTTTGTTGCAGGCTAACTTGGATCTGTCCTAGGTTAGTCATGTAAACACTTCAGGGGGGAAAAACAGTGTCAAGAGCAGGCCCGAATCGAACTGGGCTGCTTTGCCTAGGTAACATCGGTCTCTCTGATTGAGGGATGAAGAGCGAAATGGACACCCCAGGGAGACTGGGATGGCAGCAGAGGTGTGAGTTCTCACCACCTGGTTGGCTCAAGGTAGATGCCAGCAGGCTTACGCATTTGGGCATTTTGTCTGCAAGGCCACCTAATCCACGGGTCCCAAGCAGTTCGACTGAACCGACCCAGCACTCCTGGGTCACACAAACTCTGCTCAACCGTACAAGACTACCACCGCCCCCCCACTACCAAGTCAAGTTCCGAGTCATCAGTCCAGTATTTGCGACACTCAGAAATCAACCTTCCACCTGCCTCCAGCCTCATCCTCATAGACCCACAGCCAAGCCCTGGATTCCAACTCTGCCAGAGCCCAGGGGCAGTATGTGTAGAGTCATGCAGGCCTAAGTTCAAATTCCAGCTTTGCCATTTGTCACTGTGTGAGCCTGGGAAGTTTCCTTTACCTCTCAGATTTTCCCAATCCTCAGGGGTTGCTATCAGCATCAAAGAGGGAACCTTCAGGAAAGCACTGGGCAACTTGTCTATACACGTTGAAACCTGTCTATACACCTTTAGTCTCGGAGCACCTGGCCCAGGGAAGATGCTTGTGAGTGTTTGTGGACTGACTAAGTACATTTCTGTTAGGGTAGAAGAGCAGAGCTGCTCTGTCTTCTTAATCAACAAACAGATTTTGGTCACCTCTTACGTGTCAGGTCCGGTTTTTTTTTTTTTTTTTTTTTTTTTTGTGACAGAGTCTCGTTCTGTTGCCAAGGCTGGAGACAGTGGCATAATCTCGGCTCATTGCAACCCCTGCCTCCCAGTGTCAAGTGATTCTCCTGCCTCAGTCTCCTGAGTAACTGAGACTATAGGCATGCGCCACCATGCCTAATTTTTACACTTTTAGTACAGACAGGGTTTTACCATGTTGGCCAGGCTGGTCTCCAACTCCTGACCTCAAGTGATCCGCCTGCCTCGGCCTCCCAAAGTGCTCAGATTTCAGGCGTGAGCCACTGGCCAAGGCACTGTTAAAGACGTAAATGAAGGCCAGAAAAGGTCTTGGTCTTCATGGAACCAAGACATACACTGAAGGTTATGCATGTCCCTGAGGGCTCATGGCCCAGCCTGGGGGCAGGGATGGCTTTTTGGAGGAGGTGATGTCTATGGTGATACCTAAAGGCCAAATAGGACTAAAGCAGGTGACAGGAGAGTGAGGAAAGGAGAGTGTCCTAGACAGAGCACGGACAAAGGCCCAGGGGTAAGGACCACAGCTTGTCCAAGGAACTGAAAAAAGTTCAGTGTGTCTGGATATGGGGGATGGACGAGATGAGGTCGGCAGGGGCCAGGTTTGCACAGGGCAGGGGAGCCGGTAGGATGAGTCACAGATGTTCTGCAGAGCCATGGAACGTTAAGCAGGGAAGGGACATGGTCAGATTGGTTCTCTGGCAAACCACCGGGTGGAGAAAGGACCACAGCAGAAGATCCTTCAGTGGCACTTCCAAAAGACCTCCCGCCCAGCTGCCTGCACAGGCATGAGCGTTCCGGGTACCCCAGAGCCCCAGGCGCTGCAAGCAGCCTGCACACTCACCCGGACACCAGTGACACCAGGGGGGCCGGGGGGCCCGTCCTCACCCATCAGCCCTTCCTGGCCTTTCTCGCCATGTTCTCCATCAGGCCCTGGGTCTCCCCTGTCCCCCTGGGTGGCAGGGCATGAGGAGGGGAGAGAGACAGAGAATAAGTTAGTTGCCAAGTGCATCAGAGGCCCCAAACTGCAGGGCTCCATTCAGACATCCACAGCCAACTGGCCCCTAGGTTCCCGACAGGTCCCTCCACTGCCAAAAAGGCAGGGTGCTGTGACTCGGCTGCCGCGCTCAGTGTAGCCTGAAGCTTGCACAGGACGCATCCCAGACTTAGAGGTTCCCACGTGTCCCTGTCTGGGCCTGGGCCGGGAAAGGCAGAGTGACTCAGAGATAAGCCCAAGTCCTGACTGCACCCACCCCACAGAGTTCACAGGAGACAAGGGCAATTTGTCCCCAACTTAGACACATTGGGAGAACAAGAGTCTTATGAAGCAGTTTTTTTTTTTTTTTTTTTTTTTTTTTTTAGACAGAGTCTCAGTCTCTCTCCCAGAGAGAGATAGTGCAGAGGTGCAATCATAGCTCACTGCAGCCTCTACCTCCTGGGCTCAAGCAATCTTCCTGCCTCAGCCTCCCAAGTAGCTGGGACTACAGGCACATGCCACCATGCTCAGCTAATTAAATTTTTTTTTCTTTTGCAGAAATGAGCTCTTGCTACAAGAGAGCTTGAGCCCAGGAGTTGGAGACGGTTGCCCAGGTGGGTCTCCAACTGCTGGGCTGAAGCAATCCTCCCACCTCAGCTTCCCAAAGTGCTGGGATTACAGGTGGGAGCCACTGCGCCTAGCTGAAAGAAATTTTCATCAAGCAAGAAAATTTACCCAATTCTCCCTCTCAGAACCACTCTTTCCATTTTTCTGAGCTGCATTTTCAATCCTTGATGACACAAAAACAGTGAATAATAATAATAAAGGGTAGGTAACAGTTTGGATGGTATGCACCTGACTCAGGGCAGTGAAGCAACTGACCCAAGGCAATGCATTGGTTCCAGTAAACTAAGCTCTAAAGGCACAATCCCACTGGACTGCAGGTCTCCATCTTTGTTTGTTATAGTTACTGCTTTGCTCTATGGTGAACGTGCCCTCCCGCTGCTCTGGGCTCTGCATGGCGATCATTCTTATGGGCTGCAGAATACTTTCTCTGGGGAATGGGATGGAGCTAACATTTATATGGCACTAACCATGTCAGGACCACAGTCTGAGTCCTTCAACATTTATTAACTGACTTAATCCCCACAAAAGCTTTCCAAGGCTGGTCTGCTTTTAGTCCCATTTTACAGATGAGGAAACTGAGGTAGAGCTAAATCAAGTCATCTGGCCCAGAGGCCCACAACTGGCTAGCGGTGGAGCTGGACTTTGAAGCAGGATCCTGAGCATGCCCTCTTTACAGCGACAGGGCTGTAACCAAGGTCATCTTGGGGCTTCGGGCCTTTGGGGCACCCGGGGTTATTTCCTTGGAAAGGCAACACTTGGCATGGGTTTTTTTTTTTTTTTTTTAGATGGATCTCATTCTGTCACCCAGGCTGGAATGCAGTGGCCTCCACCTCCCAGGTTCAAGCGATTCTCCTGCCCCCGCCTCCTGACTAGCTGGGACTACAGGCACACGCCACCACGCCTGGCTAATTTTTGTATTTTTAGTAGAGACAGGGTTTCACCATGTTGGCTAGGCTGGTCTCAAACTCCTGACCTCAGCTGATCCACCCACTTCCGCCTTCCAAAGTGCTGGGATTACAGGTGTGAGCCACTGCACCAGGCCGGCATGGGTTTTTTATGGTTTTGAAGCAATCAGTGTCACTCTAAGCTTGCCTTATCTCATCACGGTAATCTTTGTGTACTCCGAGAGAGATTGGGGGCAGGTGCGGTTCCAGGATGGGGCATGCAGGATTCTAGGATGGGGCATGGGCCGTCACCCTCATCAACCTTGAGCAGAGGAGGTGTGGAATGCAGCATGGGCATGGCTGCCGAGAGGCGGCGTCCATCAGAAGGTGGTCTCCATCAGGGCTGGCTTAGCTGTGACTTGTTCAGGGAGACCCATGGGAGAGGACATGAAGTCACAGGTACGAGGAGGGATGGGCGAGAAGAGCAGGCTTGGAAAAGCATAGTGAGTCTTTACCAGTTCTGTCCCCCAGTGCCAAGCTTTACGAGGGACACTGATAAACTGGTGTGCATCCAGAGGAGAGACAGCACAGGAAGCAGAGGAAATGAAGCTGGAGCCTGGGGTTGGGCCCTGCCCAGAAGAGAGGCTCAAGAGCGAGACTCATGATTGCTCATTGCTGCAAGCTGGGCCTGCTGGGGCCCGGGCTCCGGGGCAGGAGGCGGGTGTGAGGGAGTTGCTGGGGCAGTTTCTAGCTCAGTTGGGCAGATTTTGCAATGGTGCGGTTCAGAGATGGCACAGATAAAGGCAGGAGACTCCGAGCTGAGGCGTGGGCCAGTGCAGAGCAGATCTGGGCACAGAGTTGTACCTAGATCCCTTCCCGCTGAGAGCCTCAGCTTCTAAGCACAGGCTGGCATGAAGATAGGGGGCTGGCCCGGATAACTCTCCTGCAGACTCCCCTGGCTCTGGGATTCCATTTCTGGCTTGTCGTCCTGGCCACCTGTTCTCCTAACTCTCAGAGGCAGACAGCCTGTTCCAGGAGGCTGGTTGGGTTTTCAGCAAAGGGCCTCACCTGGGCTCTGCCTAAGACCACCCTCCAGGGGTTAACTGGACCCCTGGAGTGGACGTCCTTGTGAATTGCATGCAGAACAGGCTCTGGGGGTTCCTGTAGATGCCCCAAATCCTCAGACATCTGTCAGTGCTCAGAAGAGCCTTGCAAGTCGCCTTCCTTAACCCTCTCCAGTTACAGATGGGAAAACTGAGGTGCAGAGAGGTGGAGACTCCCTGATACCACCGGGTAAGTCAGTGCTGTGTGAACCTGGGGTTCTGGCTCCTTCTAATTCCAAGATTTTCTGCTCAGGGGACGATGCCTCCCTCATCTCTGGGGTTATGCTGCCTAAGTTCAAATCTTGCTACTGCTACTGAATAGTGGTATGACCCTGGGCAAGTTTCCTCGTTTGTAATATCAGAATCAAAGGATTACTGCAAGGATTGAAAGAGATAAACCACGTAAATAGCTTAGCAGCGTGTCTGGCACGTGAATGCTGGATCAAAGCTAATTATTATTGGTCACCACTACCATCACCACCGTCAGCTGGACATCGGCAAAGAGCTAACGGGTGTAAAAGCACTCCATAAACTATAAAGTGCTGTGCATATTCAACACGCAGTTTTCACCACGAGGGGTGATTCCTGGACAAACACCTTAAGAAAATGGGTCTCTCCTGGGATTCATGTAAAGATCGGGGAAGACGCCGTGCATTTGAGCACAAGGACTCAGGTAGAATTGGCTTTGAAGGAAGGGAAAGAGGACGAAGCCAGGGCCAAAAAGCCATGCAAGGTGGAGGCAGAAGACTGCACGAGGCACCGAGGTTGGAAGACCCCCTCCCGCCCACCTCGGTGGACATTCCAAGAAGAAAGGTGGCCGCCCAGAGTGGAGTGAGGAGGCTGCTGCTTCGTGCCTCGGTTTCCTCATCCGTCCAGTGGGGATGGTACTGTATCAAGCTTGGGAGAGTTGCTGGGAAGATTAATTATCAAATGGGTTAATTCACATAACGCCCTTCGGGTCAGTGGCACTGGGCACGTGGCAAGCGCCCAAAGCATTTTAGCCATGACCTTCATCAGCATCACCACGCAGTGTAGCAGGCGCTGGCAAAGGGTGTGGGGGGGCTGTCAAATGCTCCGGGTCTTAGGACTCAGCTGTACCCTAGGATGCAGCAGGGCTGGGGGTGAGGAGGCAGGTGGATGACAGACAGAGGGCGCTCTCGCTCTTGCAAGAAAACGTGAGGAGTCAGCAGGGGCTGGTCACCAAGGCACCCTGGGAGACCGTGGTGAGGGCGTATGAGGGTGGGCGGAGGCCTGTGGATGGGGAAACTGAGGTTCAGAGAAGGGGTCTGCTTCTCCAAGGTCACCTGGAGAGTAGGTGGGTGACAGGGGATACCCCAACATGGCCCTCAGGACCCTGGGCTGGAGAGCTGACTTGTGAAGGGTGACCGGCCAGCCTCGGGAAAAGCCCATGTGTGGGGTCAGAGCGGGACCCGAGACGGAGGCCAGGGACTGGCCTGGCTGGAGATGGGTCTGGAGAGTCAGAGGGCAGTGCCCACCTGCCCACCCGCAGTTCAGGTGAGCCAAGGTGCCTCTTCAGAGTCCTGACACTTGTGGCTGACAGGAGGCTCTCAGGGAGACGCAGGGTCGAGGTAAGCAGCAGGGGCTTTGGCACCTGTGAGCTGTGGGTTTGAATTTTGGATCCTCACTCACAGCCATAGGTCCTGAATATATCTCTGCCTTCCTCTGAGCCTCAGCCTTTTCGCCTTTAGAATGGGTGCATGGTACAACAGAGCGAGCAGATTTGGGTCAAACAGGCCCAGATTTGGGTCCTGGATGTGCCAGTTGCTAGTGGTGTGTCCTTGGGCAAGTTGCTTCACCGCTCTGAGTCTCAGTTTCCTCATCTAAAGACAGAACTCCCATTGCCCTATGGATCCAGCTGGTACAGGGCTTGGTGTTGTACCTGGTATGCGTGTGACTAATCCTCCCTAAATTGTGACTCATAAGTCATTGGTGGTAATTACTATTTTCCTGACCTTCTAGGTTATTTGGAAGATCACAGACACCAAAGACCCTGGCTCTGGGCCTGGCGTAGTGCCGGTGCTCAGGAATCACCCTTAGCCAAGAGAAGCTGATATTTTAAGAAGGGTAGCAGGAAAGACTGCAAGGTGGTGATGGTCCTGGTCCCACCTGAGCAGGTAGTGCAGAGGGCAGGGTGGGAGGTGGCCGCTGGACACTGCTGACCCTTCCCCACCCTGCTGTCAATGGGAGCTGGAGGTCTCATCGCAGATCTCCACGGGAACACAGTGCTTCTGGGAGGAGACTTAGGTCTTGGATGGGAAAGCAATGCCCTGCCAGGGTCCCCAGGCCCTGCCCTAAAAGGGCACTTACCTTCAGCCCATCAGGTCCCATGGGGCCACTGTCACCCTCGAGGCCTGGCTCTCCCTGGAAAGGGTGAGGAGAAAGGGGAGGAGATGTTACTGGGGAGGAGACCCCGGTGTGCTTTTCCTTTCTTCCCCCTCCCTGGGGCAGTGCCCTGACCCACGGATCTCCAGGCAGTGGGACCCTGGGGGCCCTGGCACACAGGGGCTGAGTTAGCAAATGAACAGGAAGGTTGAGGTGACCACCCTCGGCTCTCCAGAAAGGGGAAACAGACCCCCAAGCTACCGACAGCTCCCTCTGCAGGGTGGTGTGGGGTGGGGGCTACATGAGGTCACGAATTTAGAAGGTGCCTGTCATGGATTTGTCCTGGACCTCATCTCTAGGCTGGTTGGCGGGGCTGCGGAGTGGCCTCGTAGTTAAAGACAGGCTTTGACATCAGCCAGACATCAATGCTACTTCTCGGTTTCCCATTCACTAGCTGTTTGACCACAAGCAAACTACTTAGCTCTCATGGGCGTCTGTTTTTTCATCTGAAAAGTGCGGCTGACACCACCTTCTTCAAGGGTTGCCGTAAGGCGCGGTGTGAGCGCCCCACACCTGGCAGCCCTGTGAGATACTATTACTGGAGCTGAAGCAAGCCTTCCTGGAGCTCCTTGGTGGAATCCCACTTCTCAGATGAGGAAAGGGAGGCCTGTCTTTCAACTCTTCTTCCCAGCAAGCTCGGGAATGACAACAAGAACACTGAGTCCCTGGCTGACCCTCAACCAGGCTGGCCCTTCCAGCTCCAGAGACGCCCCTGGACAACAGTTCTTGAAATGGCCATCAAATTAAGTTTGGGTGTCTCTCTGCTTTTAGAATTCATCACTGTTCAGAGTCTGAGCTGGAAAAGGCCTCAGGAGTTGTCAGATGCAGGATGGCAACCATGTACCAGCTGGGTGGTCTGTGATCCTCTTGTACCCATGGCAGGTATCACTTATCAACCCGCTGGAATGCAAGCTCCAGAGACAGGTCTCCGTTACTCACTGCTGTACTCCTTGTGCCTCGAGAAAAGTGCCTGATACACAGTGGGTATAGGATGCATGCTCATCATTCTCTTTCCTACCGAGCCTCGAAAACCTCAGGATCCTTCTTTCTTTTTTTTCTTTTTCTTTTTTTTTTTTTTTTGAGATGGAGTCTTCCTCTGTCACCCAGGCACTATCTTGGCTCACCACAAGCTCTAACTCCCAGGTTCAAGCGATTCTCCTGCCTCAGCCTCCCGAGCTGGGACTATAGGCCACAAAATGCATTTTGACTATAAAATGCCTTTCTCTACACTGTGGAAATGCTGGCCTACCAAGACAGACTGGGCGAGGCTATAGAGGTTCATGGTCTATTTCTGTAACTGAGGAAACTGAGGCTTAGGGAGATTGAGAAAAGCCCGTCTCTTCCCCTGCTGTGCCCACACACCCTGGGGGCTTTCAGGAAGAATAAATCGCTTCAACTTACCCGTTGCCCAATGAGGCCCTGCTCCCCAGGGGTGCCCAGGGGTCCAAGGTCACCCTAGGAGAAGCCGAACAAAAGTCCATGGGGGTGGGTAGGGCCAGCCCCAGCCCTCGCCACCCCTTCCTGTTTCCACCTGCTCTGACTTGGGGTGTGGGAGGAGGAGATGGGGAAGGTCCTTCTTCCCAGGGACCACAGAGAAATCGTAAAGCACCAACCAGAGCTCCTGTTTCAAGTAACCTTGTCCACGGGCTTCTTCTCCCATGCCAGGACAGGAGGATCATTACCACCACCACCACCACCATCATCCTATTAATAACTAACTGTACTGTTCTAAGGACTTTTTTTTGAAACAAGGGTCTCGTTCTGTCACCCAGGCTGGAGTGCAGTGAGGTAATAATCACAGCTCACTGCAGCCTTGATCTCCCAGGCTCAAGTGATCCTCCCACCTTAGCCTCTCTCAAGTAGCTGGGACCACAAGCATGCGCCACAAGCATGCCCGGCAGATTTTTAAATTTTTTGTTGAGATGGGGTCTCGCTACATTGCCCAGGCTGAGGAGGTCAGTTTTTATATTAACATATTTGACTTTCAAGACAATCCTGCAAGGAAAAGTATTCTTTTAGAGGTGAAGCATCAGAGGCATTGGGGGAGTTCAGTAAGGAGCCCAAGCTCTCACAAGACTAGTCAGTGACAGATTCAGGATCTGAAGCTGGGCAGTCTGGCTCCAGGAGGCTTGGATGCAGCAATGGCAACTATGTGATTTTACTCTTCCTTGAGACTTGCAGAGAAACCCAAACGAGGAGGAAGCCCTAAATGAGCAGGAATAAAAGTCACCTGCCCCCTGCATAAAGGCCCTAAAAGGGTCTTTCTTATTGGAGAATTTTCAAGCTATATTCCCTGCTGGTGTCTAGGGACACAGAAGGAGGGCAGAGCTCTGAGCCTCCAGCCCTGCTCCGGTGGAAACAATTCCACTTCTATCAGTTTTCTGTGTGGGGTGGTTTTCTTCACTGGAGTCTGAGCAAAGGATTTTGGGACTAAGCCAAGTCTGACAGCCCCAGGCCTGGTCCAACCCCCTCTCTGAATGACAGGGAGACTTAGGCACAGAAGCGGGTGACTGGACTCAAGTCTTACAGCCCCTCTGCGGGCTCCCCTGGGTCCTGCCTCAACAATGTCCATGGGCTAGCCAGCATCGCTCCTCAGCTCTGGGGCCTCCGAGGGGAACAGCGTCCTCTTCCAACAGCAGCAGAATGGGGAGGGGGTTCTCCCAGAGCCCAGGTATCAATAGGCACCTGTTTCTTAGCAGGTAATGAGAGGCACTGGCACTGAGATGCAGATGGTATCACACGAGGCCAGGAGGTACAGCCACCCCAGCATGGAGGCAGGGGCAGGTGCCTGAAAAAACATTGGCTGGCAGGGGACACTGGTGGGGGCTCCACACTCTACTCTGGCCCTGACCAGGCCCCACTCCCCAGCCAGGAGCACAGAGAACCCATTATCCCAGCCACAAGAAAGGCCCATTTCTCTTCCATGGAGAGGATGTGGCCACCAGCTGGGAGCTGGTTTCAACAAGTCATTTTTCTCTTCTTTCATCCCACCTCACCTTCATCCCAGCTTCCCCAGGAAGGCCCGGTTCTCCCGCTGCACCCGGCGGCCCCTGCAAGAAAATGCCATTGGTCCTTCCTAGAGCAAGAGCTGCCCCTTGGTTGTAAGCAAGGGGGTAACTGAGGCTCAGAGAGGGCAAGAGACACACCCAGGGTCACACAGCACAAGAGATGCAGAGGTGGGAGCAGCCTGTAGCTTCTTGGAGCCTGGAGCTGGAACTAGGGGGCTGGGGGTGGACCCAGGCTGGCTGAGCTTTGGGACTACCCAGAGGCTTCTAGAGCCTTCTCCCAACCCACGAGTGTGGTTTACCACACTAGGAGGCCCTTGGCAAGCAGAGGGAAGAAAATGATTCACATAAAGACGGGGGAGGAAACCATTGGATGCTGTGTTTAGGGCCAAGTGATTCTAACCCTTCTCTCTACAGCTGAGCCAGCATGAGGCGGGTGGGAAGCAGCCCTGAGTTATCACCATGGGCATGGCTGCAGCCCTTGCATAAACCCTGGGGCTTGGTTTTTCCCTCCGGATAAGGCAGGGGTGTCTGAGGCTCCTTCCAAGTTCCTTGCTACATGAACCTTGGGGGCTGGATCGACAGTCAAACCTCTGCTGGGGCAAAGTCCCAGGAAGGTCAAAGTTGGAAAGCATCCATGTTTCCAGTGATGCCCAAAGAGGCAATGCCAGCCCCCACAAGGGTTCTGGTACCTCTGCATCCCATACAATGCCCCTGGACTAGGAGCCCAGCTCCTCAACCTATGCCACCAGGATGGATCTACCTGGTGGTAGATCCTACCAGGATGGACGCCTCTCTGCCAGGGCGTCCACCCTTCTCTGAACTACATGGTACATGATCATCTCCCTGGGCCAAGACAGGGAATGGCAAAGAGGCTCCTGGGGAGGAGGGAAGGGAAGGGCTGATACATTCCCAGCAGCATCATGGGACGAATAAGGGTCTCTCACACTCACCTTAGGTCCCATCTCTCCTGGAGGCCCAACTGGCCCCTGGGGTCCCTGAGGGCCCTGGAAGACAGACAGACACACAGACAGTTGGGAGAAGCCAGCCTGGGCCCTCTTTGGGATCTGGAGAGGTGAGTGAGGGAGCTGACCCCCAGAACTGGGGACTCTGAAGCACACCCCTAGTCCGCCCCAGCCACACCGAGGGTCCTGGTGTCTGCAGCCCCCTCTTCACCACTGTATGTGTCATACTCCCTCCAACACAGCTGCACACTCTGCTATTCACCCACCTAAAGCCCAGGGGCCGTCCCTGATCAGAAACCTCCTAGCTCTCAGTCCTGCTCATCCGTCGACCCTGCCTGGAATGTTCTTCCACCTTGGATCCATGTCTGGAAACCCCCACCCCCCGCCAACCCACCGTTCAAAAGGGTGATTCCTTGGGCCTCAGGATGTGGGAAGGCAGCAGTGGCCTTGAGGATGCGAGCCTCCTGTCCTCCCCTGCCCTGTGCAGGAGTCATCCTCCTAGTGCCCTGGAGATTCTGTCCCCTCCCTGCCATCTCCTGTAGCACCACTCTCTAGCCTCCTCATGGGGCTCCCGGACTGTCCCCCTACACCTGTCCTTCCAGGGACATCTTCTGGAAAGCAAGTTGATCGGCCTTTCTGCCTCAAGCCCTTCCATGGCTCCCTGTTGCCCTTGGGACAAAAAGCATCCTCTCCCCGTGGCCTTGGGCGCCTGGCGCCTGCTGCCTCCTCCTGCCCTTTCCGAGGTCCCACTTTCCACTCCAGCCATGCTGGACTCTGTGGTTCCCAGTCAGCTTGTTGGTTTACTCTTATCTTCCCTCCCTCCCTCCGTCCTTCTGCCTTCCACTGTGCCAATCACTCCCTATACATTTTCACATTTCATCTTCACAACAGAATGGCAAGGCAGAGACAATCACCCCCATTTTCCTGGCAAGAAAACAGGCTGGAGGCCAAGTGAGCTGAGCCTCAATCCCAGAACTCCTGGCTTAGCGCTCGCCACCAACCCCAAGGCCTGGCCCACCGGTGGCTTAGAGGCCAGGCATGGTCCCTTTCCAACTCTTTCCCTTATCTGAGCACCTGGCCCACATCCCCAGGTGCCAGCGGCAAAGAGGCGGAAGAGGGAAGGAAAGGTTCTTACCGGTTCTCCTGGGAGGCCCTTGGTGCCTGGGGGGCCTGAGGGACCCGGGATGCCCTGCAGAGACAAGGCAAAGGTGACCTTAGGCCCTCCATGGCCTTCCCTGCCCTGCCTTGACTTCAAGCAAGCCATCCTAGTGCATTTGGGTCCTGTCCTCCCCCACCGGGTGACAGATGGGAAGGCTGAGACCCAGAGAAGAGGGGATGTGGTGGAGGGGCTTCAGTGCAGGGCGGGTGGGCAACCAGAACCTTCAGGGTTTCCACAGAAGGATAGGAACTTGGTAAAAGTGGTTATTATCCGCACCCCTGCCCCTACCCCACCAAAAGCCCCATGTAGAGAATTTCAAGAACTGGTGCTACTTACGGGAAAGCCTCGCGAGCCCAAGTGGCCTTGCTCACCAGCCACACCCTGGAAGCACATGTGGGGGTCATTACAGGCTCAGATCACAAAGCAGGGAGCAGGGAGGGGGCCTGCGGCTGGCCTGCTTGGCCTTGGCCTGACATACCTGCTGTCCAGGCCGGCCCGGTCTGCCCTGGGGTCCTGGAGGGCCCTGTAGGAAGCAGAGCACGTGAAGGTGGGAGAGGGTGCTTGGGAGGACCGTTCCCCAAAAAGGGAGCCCTCCACATGGGAGATAAAAGGAACCCATTTGAGGCCACGGAGTCTGGCCCCCTCTCTACGGCGCAGATGGGAAAACTAAGGCCTGACAAGGAGAGTGGCTCGCCACCGTCACCAGCTGCTCCAGGTGGAGAACCAAGGACCCCTTCCTAGGGATGGGGCTGCCAGAAGCAGTCTCGACTGTCAGGGGCCTGGTGGGGTTTGGGGTCTGGGGAAGGGGTCCGAGGACATGTATGATCTCCCTCCTCCTTTTCTTGCTTTCTCTTCATTGGGCTTGCAGTGGGGGGTCAGGAGGAGTGGAAGGGCTGACCTCTCAGAAAGAGCCCTGCAGCCTCCATGGGGCTCCCTTCATTGTCCCTAAGGGGCGTTGTTCTGAGGAGGTGTGAGCCTTGTTCGTGATTCCTGCCCCAGTGTTGGAGGAGTGAGGAAGGGCAGGCCCTGGGGGTCGGTACCTTCAGGCCCCTGGACCCTTGCTCCCCAGCTGGTCCGTCCGGTCCTCGGGGGCCCTGGAATAGGAAAAAGGGACTAGCACACCGGACAGCAGGGGTCTCCCTCGGGCCGAGAACCAGGAGGGCGGGGCTGCTCTGAGCCTGGGGCCATCCCCTGCACAAGCCCTGGCCCCCTCCTCCTCCCACTTCCCACATACTCCCCACTGAGGTGGTCACCCTCGTGCGGCACCTTCGAAACAGCTCTGCAGAGGCCGCAGCATGAGTAGACTCAGCTAGAGGCTGACGTTTCCAAAAGGGGGCTGGGGCACTAATAGCCCTGTTCAGAGAGACCTTGGGGGTCACCCAGCCCATCCATTTCACAGACATGGAGACTGAGGGCCGCAATTGAGTTACACGTGGCCACGTCCACACAGCCACCTCTTCAGACTCTGCTGCCACGTGCCCTTCCCAGAGCACACACGGGGCAGAAACAGGTATGTGAGTCACAGCCCTTGGGGGAAACTGACAGAGCAGGACTTGGGAAGAACCTGCATGTCCTTCCCAGATGCGTGGAGCAGCCCTGTCTCTGGCAACGAATGCAGCCCCGTTCACAGAGGAAGACCTGCCATGAGGCAGGGGCAGGCACAGGGCAAGACTGTGCACGAAGGGGTGGGAGTCAGGCTGCGGCTCCCCGGAGCCCTGGGCTCAGGCCTGAACTCTGACACAGGAGTCTTGGTCCCTGATTGCTGGGAGACCCCAGGGGCAGGTGGAGTCCACCCCCTACCCCACTGCACGGATGGGAATAC
Source organism: Macaca mulatta (assembly GCF_049350105.2). Classification (NCBI taxonomy): domain Eukaryota; kingdom Metazoa; phylum Chordata; class Mammalia; order Primates; family Cercopithecidae; genus Macaca; species Macaca mulatta. The sequence continues at coordinate 44,063,020 of NC_133420.1, forward strand.
TGAGGCCCAGCCAAGGGAAGTGACTTAGTTAAGGTCCCTAACACATTAGCTGCTCTCATCCCCCATGTGGGCTCCACCCACTGCCCCATGTGTGTCCCTCCAGGGGCGCTCCCACAGAGACGCAGATGGGCTGGGGTCTCCTGGAAAAGACCCGTGGAAAACAAAGCGGGCTGTGTTCTCTAGAGGGTCTCAAGCGGTCTGTGTTGGGAGGACAGGAGTGTCCTGTGGAGGAGGCCGGCCCATCCTGGCCCAGGAGCCCAGGGGACCAGACCGCAATACTCCCCCAGATAAAAGGAACTAGAGAAGTGTCTAGGTGGGGGAGGATGGGGAATGAGAAAACTAAATGAAGAAAAATCATTTCAAAATAGAACAAGGAAGGCCAGATACAGTGGCTCACGCCTGTAATCCTAGCACTTTGGGAGGCCGAGGCGGGCGGATCATGAGGTCAGGAGTTCGAGACCAGCCTGACCAACATGGTGAAACCCCATCTCTACTAAAAATACAAAAATTAGCTGGGTGTGGTGGTGTGTGCCTGTAGTCCCAGCTACTTGGGAGGCTGAGGTAGGAGAATCGCTTGAACCCAGGAGGCGGAGGTTGCAGAGAGCCGAGATCGTGCCACTGCATTCCAGCCTGGGCAACAGAGTGAGACTCCATCTCAAAAAAAAAAAAAAAAAAAATTCAATGAATAATTGGACCAACAAAGTGAAAATTCCTCTTCTCAGCTGCCTGGAGCTCCCTATGCTTCAATCCCACACTGCAGCCTTAAAGAGCACCCCACCGATCAAATAATCCGGGAACAGGGAGCTACTGGGCAAGGCCAGGGCTCAGCTAGGAGATGCTGTTCTCAGCATCCCCAAGCCCAGAGCCTGGGGCCCATTGTGGGGTCCAGCCCTAAGCATTGGGCTGCTCAGAAAATGTGTCTGGGGACAAGTGACTGCTCCTCCCTGAGACTCAGTTTCTTTTTTCTGAAATGGGCACAAGAAATCTCTCCCTCAAGACAGGAGGCGATGCCCACAGGCAGCTCAGTGCCTGGCATGCAGAAAGTGCTTAAGAATGGCTAGTTCCATCCCTGCCAGGCTCTGCAAGAGGAGGCGGCAGGCTCCCCAGAGGCAGGGACATAGGAGTGGCTTGGGGAATCTGGGCACAGTCCCTTCCTCAGGCAGTTCATGCTATGCTGTGCAAAACCAGTTGAGAGTTTTCACAGATTCAAGCTGAGGTTTGATGAACTCCTAAACAAGCCATCTCTAGTGGCCATTACTGGGCTCAGGTGCTAGCCCTAGCCTGTTGCTAGTTTGCTGTGTGACCCAGAAAAGGCCCACCTCCTCTCCAGGCCTCAGTCTCAGGCTCACATGGACACTGTCACACCATGTTATTAGACTTAACACCCGTGATCCATGGGCACAGGCCTGGCGGAGCTGGAGCCACATGGGGTGGGGCCGTGTCAGGTCATGGGAGCCGGGACAGGGGCTGAGCTGATGGCAGATAACTGAGCCCTCCTGAGGGATGATTTCTGACTCTGGGCTCTGTCTCTCACTAAGACATACACCTCCCTGGAAAGGGATAGCTCTGGGAGGGGAGTGGAGGCTCAGAGGTGTTGAGGGCTTGGTCTGAATCCCATAGCACCCTATTTATCCCAGGAATCAAAGGCTTTCAGGGAGAAAAGTTAAGTCATTAAAAAATAAGAGAGCAGAGCAGCCCCCGCAGGAGCAGCGAAAGCTGTTATCCTCCTTTTACAAGGAAAGAAACAGGCTCAGGATGGTGGTGAACTGGCCTATGGTCACACAGCTAGGAAATGAGGGGCCAGAATTTGAGACCAAGTCAGGAGGACATCCATTTTTTTCACCACTACCTGTCACTGTTTTTCAGAAAGGGAATGAGCTCCCTGTCACCGGGAGTATACAAGTCAGGGCCCAGAGGAGCCTGCCAGGAAGGCTGCACACTGGGGCGTGGTGTTGGAGAAGACAGTGTCTAAAATCCCTCTTATCTGAGAGAACTCACTATCCCAGCAGAGCACCAGGGAGCCCGGGAGAAGCTGGCCTGGCTTAAGAAAGAGGAGGAAGCAGTAGTGGGGCCACCAGTCGCCCTGTCTCCCCAACTCCACAGGGCAGAGAGAGGGACGAGAGCAGCCATACACTAACCCTTGCTCTAGGCCACTCAACAGTTCATCCTGCAAATCCCCCAGTCCTGCCGCCTACTTCCCTAAATGAACCCGGGCAGGCCCACTCCCACCCTGCCTGCTGGAGAGAAGCCTGGGTTTCTATCAGAGCCATGTGTCTGCTCTCCTGTATCTGCTCCTGAGGAAGATGTCCGTAGGCAGGTTGGGGGCTGCCCTCCAGCCAGGCCTGGGGTCAGGCTTGGTGGGGAGGAGCTCCTGCCTGGGGCAGAAAATCTGGCCAACCACAGCTCTTGTGAAAAAGGGGCCAATGAACAAGCGGGAAGAAGCGCGCGCCATCACGTGCTGCTGCCCTGCAGCCGGTTCAAGGTGCTCAGGAAGTGACTGAATCTCCGAAGCCAGCCCACCAGCTTCGTTCTGTTCCTCACCCATTTTACGGAGGGAGAAGCGAAGGCTCAGGGAGGGGAAATCAATGGCCCAAGGTCCAAGATCCAAGAGGAAGAGCCTGGATTCAGGCAAGGTCAGCTAAGCTCTAACACCCACAGGCAGGAAAAGGGTTGGCCCGAGGCACTGCAATCTTGGGGTCCTGATGACCCCCTCAGAAGGAGGAATTAAAGTCTCTCACCTGAGCAGGTGGGAGAAATGCTCTGAGAGGTTAAGAAACCGGCCTGGGGTTCCACAGCTGGGAACCGGGGGTGCTGAGACTTGCCGTAGGCCCATCTGACCCCAGAGTCCTCATTCTTTTCACTGGGGCTGGTGGGCCCAGGTTCTAGTCAGCATCCTCACCAACAACAGAGGACGAGAGCCTCCCTTGCCTCTGGCCATGAACCCTCAGTGCTCATTCTTCCTCAGGTGGGCGGTGGGGGGGGCGGCACAGGAAAGCAGGCAAGGCCTTGCAGACCTCCAGGCCCATTCCCCTTGGCACATATGGGGAAACTGAGGCACAGAGAGCCACAAGGCCTTGCTAAGGGCACAGGGCAAACCAGGAGCTGATCAGGACTTGCCCAGAGTCAAGCTCTTTCACAGGCACGGTAGGTGCCTCTGTAGGTTCCCCACCCTCAGTCACCCCATCTAGGAGGTGGCGAAGGGCAGCCTGGAGGTGGCGAAGGGCAGCCTGTTCGGCAGGAGACCCAGGGGGCTGATCTCACAGGTTGTGCATTCCTGACAAACCCAGTGGGGAGAGGGACTCATGTTCCTGATGCTCCCCTCCCGGCTGGGGAGACTTTGACATGGTTGGAAGTCTGGATTTCGGAGCCCAGTGAGTTGAGGGGATCTCAGCCTCGCACCTGAGGCAAGGCAGGGGGCTTGGGCCCATGCAGCTCACCCTCTAGGGAATCCAGCTTCCTGGGGCAGGAGGGGAGGTACAGAGGATCTGGATGGAGCCCGGCTGCCCTTGGGCCAGGGCCTGTTTGAAGAGACCCAGAGGACATGGACACCGGAGGGACCCTGCCGGGCCAGAGGAATGCCTTTTAATCTTCCCTCTTCCAGGCCGGCTGCTCAGGCCATCTGGTTTGGGGGAAATTGTAAAACCACTTGAAATCCAGCCAAGAGGAGAATAATAATCACAGATCACCCATATGGAGCTTGGGTATCAGGCCTGGGCTGCCGGCACTACCTGCATCATCTCTCTTTCTCTTTACAGTAAGGCTGCATGGCCCCACGCCTGTATACCTATTGGTGGCAGACCATCCTGTCAACCCTCCCTGTGTGATTAAAAATAAGGCTGAATTCAGTATGCAAATGAGCCAGATTCCCTGGGTTCAAATCCCAGCTCTGCTACTTTTTAGCTGTGCAACTTGAGGTAAGTGACTCAACCTCTCTGTGCCTCTCTGGGAGTGGAGTGGAGGCTTGGAGGTGTTCAGAGCTTGGGCTGAATCACATAGCACCTAGTTTATCCCAGGAATCAAAGGCTTTCCGGGAGAAAGGTTAAGTAATCCAATAATAAAATCATAATAAATAAAATAAGAATACAATGGGAATGAGAATAGCACCTACATGACAGGGTAGTGTTGAGGATTAAACGAGTTAATGTGTGTGACAGACAGTGTCTGGCATAGAGTAAGTGCTGGCGATTACTCCGAGCGACGGTGCTCAGGACAGCCCTGTTTAAAACCCCCTGCAGCCTCCCACTGCCCTTGGAATATAGCTGTGGCTTTTGAGGCCCTGCCTCGCTTGGTGCCTGCTAAGTCCCGGCCCCATCCCTCTCCCTCGTCCCTCTGTTGACCCTGAGGATCCCTAAACATCCACCTCCTGTATCACCTTCGGGCTTTCCCCTGCCAGTTCCCTGCTGGGAAGCTGGCATCAGCTCAAGCACTGCCCTCTCCTAAAGTCCTTCCTTAGTACCCTGCCCAGGTAGGGTCCTCCTCTGGGCTTCCAGTACCAGGCTGGTACTTCCTCCGTCCATGTGCTGATGACCTGTATTTTATCACCTGCGTCTGCCAAGTGGTTTGATTCACTTGTTGACTGACTCACAAGGGCAGGCAGGAGTCATGTCTGTCCTGTGCACCACAATACCTGCAGAGCCTCCAAGTGTCCACCACAGTAGGCGGACACACAGTAGGCGCTAAATAAGTGCTGGTTGAATACATGAATGAACAAAGAGCTGGTACCAGAGAGCCCGACTGTGCCTGGTGGATAGCAAGACTCAGACATGAGTTGGAAAGAGGGGTGGGGTCCCGCCCGCAGAGCCAGGTCCAGGGTGAGCCTGGAACCTTGCCTCGTGCTGCAAAGGTCACAGATCCCAGAGCTGGGCTGGGGGCAGAGACCAGGCAGTCTCTGGCAGGTGGCCCTGTTCCAAGTGTGCCCTCTCCCACTGGCATCAGCCCCCAAGAGCTGGGCTTGACTTACCCGACGTCCCTTCGCTCCCCTCATGCCTGGTGGGCCTCGAGATCCTGGAGGACCCTGGGAAGAGGAGAAGGAGTTTGGAGAAGCCCCTTTTTAGGAAGTGAGAGCACATGGTGGGGCTGGGAGTGTGGGGCAAAGCTTGAAGGCCTGCAGCCCTCAGACAGGCATGTTCAGAAACTGCCAGGGCCCCAGCAGCCTCCACATGGCAGGACTGAGCACCTGGCTCATTGGGGAAAGCAGCAGGCGAGCTACAGCCTCAGACACAGCCAATGCCCTGGGCCATAGGGGGATGGGCCTCAACCTTTCCTAGGAGTCTGGGGAGTGGGGAGAAGGCTCCCTGCATAATATTTTCTTCTCCTTTTCCTCAAAACCAATAATGAGAAGATACGATGCCATTCATTCATTCATTTATGTATTTATTGAGAGAGGATCTCGCTCTGTGGCCTGGGCTGGAGTGCAGTGCACCCTTGAGCTCCGGGGCTCGAGTGATCCCCCCACCTCAGCCTCCTGAGGAGCTAAGACTGCAGGCATGCACCACCATGCCCAGCTAATTTTCTCATTTTCGTGGAGACAGGGTCTCACTATGTTGCCCAGCCTGATGTCAAACTCCTAGACTCAAGTGATCCTCCTGCCTCAGCCTCCCAAAGTGCTGGGATTACAGGTGTGAGCCACTGTGTCATCTACAATGACATGTATAACAAAAGGTCTCCTCAAATCCTCGTCTACCTTTCTCTCCCCCATCACAAAGGCGAATCTGGTGACCCAAGTTCTGTCCCTCGCCTCCACCCTGACACCCAACATTTTCCTGAATATTTTCCCCCAGGGAAAAGAGGAGGAGGAGGAAGAACTGAGAACACAGGCCCGGGGTGAGCTTGGGAGGCAGAGGGGGCAGAGTGGGAGAGGATCAAGAAGGAGAGAAGGAGGGGGAGAGGCAGAGGCAGAGAAGTGGGTGGGGTGGCATGAGAGGGGAGCAAGGCCCAGCCACAGGCACATGCGCAGCCATCTCAGTTTTGATGAACAGACAAGAGGAGCAAGAGAGGCAGGTTGAGAAGGCGAGGAACCAGGGCCAGTTTAGTTCTTGGAATTCTCAGCACCTGGCCTGGCACAGGTGCACGACAGGCACTCAGGAATCTGTTGAATGATCAAGGAGCACACGAACTGAAGAGGGCAGAGGGCGGGAAGGGAGGGAACGCAGGAGAAGATGGGAAGCAAGCCACGCCTCTGCCTAATGTCTCCCCCGCCCCCACCCCAATTCCAGGCCCAGCTTAAGAGACCTCAAGCGGCAACTTCATCCAGCGGCCAGCCAGGACCCTCTGCCAGCTCCAGGAGCCTCCCAGCTCCTGCAGCGATTCTCGGACTGGGTGTGCTTCTTTTGCAAGGCAGAGCCAGCCTCGTCCCTCCTCTGAATACCAGGGAGAGGCCCAGCCCCATTTGGGGCCTCAGAATGAACTCTTGATGTTCCCATTTCCCTCTCCCCATGGCTTCCAGGGGTGGGAACCCAGCCGCTATCACCCGGCAGACCCTCCAACAGCTGCTGCGGAGGGGCTGGGTCCCAGGCTGACCGTTCGTCAGCAGAGCAAGCAGGGTGTGGACCCAGGCTTGGCCCCATAAAAGGCAGATCTGACTCCTGGATGGTGGAGAACACAAAGACTGGGTGAGAATGGGCCATTTTATAGAGTGATCTCAGAGCTCAGAAGGCATGCAATGCACCACTGGGAAATTTTGGGAGCCAAGTCTCTACATCAAGGCATAGATTCCTGAAAAGAGCAGGCTGTAGCACTGGAGAACCTGGGCTCACATGCCAGTTCAGTCACTTACTAATTGTGCCATTTTAGGCATGTTACTTCAACTCACTGGGCCTCAGTTTTGTCATCTATAAATGGGGATAGAAGAGTCCGTACCTCCTAGATATTCTAGAAGATGAAGTGACAAAGTCCTCAGGAAAAGGTAGCTGCCTGCTCTTGCAAGGCAGGAGGAGGTCAGAATTGAATGCTAGACCCAACTCTGGTCACTGGGTGACCCTGGGCAGGTCCCAGAGCCTCAACCCCAGCCCCAATAATGGGGATAATAATCTTGATGGATCTCAATGTGCTATCAGACAACATGGAGGTGAAAGTGATTGATAAAGTGGGAAAATGCCAATCAGGTGCGAATAACATCACCAGAAACGTCACTTTTAATGGTAGTAGCCTTACTAATAATAGTGGCAACTATTATCTCTAACAAATAGTTATTACCACTCATTAAGCCATAGTTACGCAGGAGGGTTACGAGGCCCCACATCATGCAGTGCACCATTTCTCATGACAATTTCATACTGCAGGTGGCATCATGCTGACTTACAAATGGGGAAACTGAGGGTCTGAGAAGCTATGAATGTTGCCAACAATCCCGCAGCTGGCAAGTCGGGGAGCCAGAATTTCACCCCCAGGTATCTGATTCTGAAGGTGGTTTTCTGGGCCTCTGTGTTAGCCAGCTTCCCCAGTGTTACTGGGGGCAGCTTGCTGGCCAGGAGGAACCCCAAGAGACCCAAGAGACCAGCCCCATACCATAGTAGACGGGGGCCATGGCAACCTTGGGATCAGAAAGCAGCAGCAAGTGACCGTCTGATTTCACCAAGCCTGAGCCAACCCACTGAACAGGGGGAAGCACTGAGGAGATGGGGCGGGATGGGAGGCGAGTGGAGCCAGGGGGGCGACGGATTCAGAAGAGGCCTCCGCCGCCTTCTCTGCATCGGCCTGAATATCCCCACTCTTTCCCCATCTCCCACCGGCCTTCCATTTTGTCCCAGTGACTCCTTTCCCAGCTTTCCTCCTCCCACTAGACAGATGGGGAGACTGAGGCCAGGACGGCTGAGGTTCAGGGGTGCCGGGGGTAGAACTTGATGATGTACCCCCAGCAACCTTGCACTCATGCTTCGGCCCTACTCTGAGCACCCCCCATGCTGAGGGCTCCAATCACTCCATCTCTGACCACTGGGAGGGAGGCTGGGCCCTTGCATTCCAAGCTGGGTGCCTCGGCCAGCCGTGCCAGCCCCCCGACCAGAATGCTGGTCCTCTGACTCCCTGCTTCTACTCCAACAGTCCCACTTCCACATTGCCAGCTCCTCCAGTCCTGGGCCAGACATGACTTTTCCTTCTTCTCATGAGCAGGGCAAAAATATGTCACTGGGAGCCCAGAGTGCTGGCTTCTGCTTCCAACTGTGCTCCTCAAGAACGTTCCGACTTGTCCAAAGAACCATGAGGATGGACAGAGTCCCCCCGTGCTGGTGCCTTCTCCTCTGGATGACGGTCACCTATATCCAGGCCTCTCACCCTTGGACTAGTCCATCCCTCTCCCTCCTCAGCCCCTGGTGTGGCCTGGCACAGAGTAGGTGCTCGATAAAATCTGTTAATGATGGAGAAAATGTTTATACTTGACAGCCCCCTCTAGACAGTGAGAGTCTTAAGAGCTGGATCTCTTTCTTACCATTTTTGTACCTCCAGGGAGGAGCGTATGCTAGCACACAGTAGGTGCATGAAAAAGTGTAGGAGCTGAGTTGGCCTTGCTTCCCTAATCATAGTAGAGAACAGGTTTATGCGAGCTTCCCTTGGGTTCAAACCATGAAAGGCTTCCGGGTCCTTCCTCATCAGACCCCAGGGAACTCCTCAGTCTGGGCTTTGGAGACACCCAGGCAACCTGAGCTCATTGCTCCTCAACCCCGCCTCCGGATCTGTGCCTGGGCTGGTCCCTCTACCCCCACACCCTCCCCACCTCCCCGAAGCCTACCTCGGACTGGGTTCCCAGCCCTGAGCCCTGGCTTTGGCTGAAGCAAATGCCCTTTCCCAGTTTCCATCCTCCATTGGCAGAAACTGAGGGATCTGAAGCAGGTTCTACCTGCTCCAAATGAGAGCAACTCCACCTCTACCCTCTGCACATCACCCCTGGGGAGGAAAAGGGGCTCCTGAACTTGAGTGCTCCTGGCCGCACCCTTCCCCTAGCTCTCCCAGCCTCTCCCACCACTCTGCCTTGAGAGCCTTAGGAATATCCCTGCTTCCTCAGTCGTCACGAGAAGCCCAGGCCCCTGAGGACCCTCAGCTCTGTTTGTCCAGCATTTCTCATCTTCGTGCCTGCTTCTTCCATAACAGACATCACTTATCTATCTACCCTGCCCCCCATACCAGACTACACGCTCCAAAGGAAGGGCCCATTTTCTGCCTTTCCTGCTGCCACATCCCCAGCTCCTGGAACTGCCGAAACCCCATCTCTACTAAAAATACAAAAATTAGCTGGGTGTGGTGGCACACGCTTGTGATCCCAGCTACTAGGGGGGCTGAGGCATGAGAATCTCTTGAAACCGGGAGGTGGAGGTTGCAGTGAGTGGAGATTGAGCCCCTTCACCCAGCTCCTGAAACTCCTCACAAGCACTTATCGCTCAGCAACTGCAGAGTGAATGAGTGAATGGGCAAAAGCAATAATGCTGCTAATAACCAAAATGCTCCCAAGGAACAGACACCATTAGCCCCATGCTTCCATTTAACCCCACGATCACACTATCATGACCATGATTATTTTTTCTGTTTTTCAAATGAGCAAAATTCAGGCTCAGAGAAGTTAAATGATCTGCCCCAGGATTACAGTCAGAGAGTGGTGTAGCTGGGATTCTACCCAGGTCTGTCTGATTCTGAGGCTTGAACTCCTAACCCTTATTCTTTTTCCCTCTTCTCTTGTCTTCTTTCTCTTCTCTTCTCTTCTCTCTCTTCTCCTCCTTCCTTCCTTCCTTTCTCTTTCTTTCCCTTTCTGTCTTTCTTTCCTTCTTTCCTCCTTTCTTTTTCTTTTCTTTTCTTTTCCTTTCTTTCCTTTCTTCCTCCCCTCCCAGCCTCCCTCCCTCTTTTTTTCTCTTCCCTTCTTTTTTTTTTTTGAGACGGAGTCTCGCTATGTCGCCCAGGGTAGAGTGCAGTGGCCGGATCTCAGCTCACTGCAAGCTCCGCCTCCCGGGTTTTTACGCCATTCTCCTGCCTCAGCCTCCTGAGTAGCCGGGACTACAGGCGCCCACCACCTCGCCCGGCTAGTTTTTTGTATTTTTTAGTAGAGACGGGGTTTCACCGTGTTAGCCAGGATGGTCTCGAACTCCTGACCTCGTGATCCGCCCGTCTCGGCCTCCCAAAGTGCTGGGATTACAGGCTTGAGCCACCGCGCCCGGCCCTCTTCCCTTCTTTCTCTTTTCTTCCTTCCTTCCTTTTCTTTTCCTTTCTTTCCTTTCTTCCTCCCCTCCTGCCCTCCCTCCCTCTTTTTTTCCTCTTCCCTTCCTTCTTTCTTTCTTCCTTCCTTCCTTCTTTTCTTTTCCTTTCTTTCCTTTCTTCCTCCCCTCCTGCCCTCCCTCTCTCCTTCCTTTTCTTTTCTCTTCCCTTTCCCTTTCTCTTTCTCTCTTTCTTTCTTTTCTTTCTTTTTTCTTTCTTCCTTTCTTTCTTCCTCCCCTCCCTCTCTCTCTTTCTTTCTCCCCTCTTCCTTTCTTTCTTTCTTTCTTTCTTTCTTTCTTTCTTTCTTTCTTTCTTTCTTTCTTTCTTTCTTTCTTTCTCTCTCTCTCTCTCTCTCTGTCTCTCTCTCTTTCTTTCCTTTTTTGAGACAGGGTCTAGCTCTATCACACAGGCAGAGTGCAGAGGCACGATCTTGGCTCACTACAACTTCTGCCCCCTGGGTTCAAGCGATTCTTGTGCCTCAGCCTACTGAGTAGCTGGGATTACAGGCATGTGCCACCACACCCAGCGAATTTTTGTATTTTTAGTAGAGACAAGGTTTCGATCTTGAACTCCTGGCCTCAAGTGATCGGCCTCCCGAAGTACTGAGATGACAGGTGTTAGCCACCACACCCAGCCACCTAACCCTTATCTGACAGTGGTTTGAGCTTAGGGATCATGAGGGCTTTGCTTACCTGGGGTCCAGGTTCTCCAGGGGTCCCCATACCACCTGGCATTCCAGGATGACCCTGCCAAGAGAGAGAAGAAAAAGGAGGAATCAGCTATGGAAGGTGCCCCTTCCTCCTTCAGTCCCATCTCGGTCAACTCAGCCCCAGTATAAAGCCAGGAGGACAGCAGCTAGGCCTCCTGGACAAAGAGGGAGCTGGTCATTCTGAAGGTCCTGGGTAAGCGGTTGGTGGAGGACAGCAGAGCTGTCACTCAAGGCTGCAACAGGAGAGGGCAAGAGGATGCAGACTTACTCCTTACCATCGACCCCTTGGGTCCAGGCACGCCTGGGGGTCCCATCATGCCACGATCACCCTGTGATGGAGACAGCAATGCAGGCAGGTCACGGCTATGGCTGTGGGGTGGCTCTGTGGGAGGCAGGTGCAGAGGGCCATCCAGAGGCTCAAAGAGAGGTAAGGGTTTGCTCAAGGTCTCTAGAGGGTCCCTGCCTAGTTCACGGCCACATCACCCAGGTGGGGATCTGGGATTTCACTCAGAGGAAGCCAAGACCTCTGGCAAGCCCCGGAAGGCCTCAGCATCCCCTGTAGCGGGCCACGCAGTGAATTTCCCTCCAAGGATGGTCCTGATTAAGGAAGGTGCTAATTACATTGTCCCCTTTGATCCTGGCCCACATCATGTTGGTCCTTATTAGGCCTGGCATCCCCTGGGCTAGGCTTGCTGAGGCAGAAACCGCAAGAGAAGGGGTGTCTTTCACTCTCCTCAACCCCTTTCCAAACCTAGATGAGATGCTAGAGAATCAGAGACATAACTCATTCCCTCTCGAGCAATCCAGACACACTGGGCAGAGTTGGCAGAAGGTAGGTGCTCTGGGTTCGAATCTTGGCTCTGTTTTTATGAGGCCCTGTTTCTTGTATCTGCCCAGCCAGTAAATATTTATTGAGCACCTACTATGTGTCCAACACTATCTGCAAGACTCTGAATATACAGTGGTGAGCAGACCTGCTCCCATGGAGCAAGGCACTCAGAGGGTTGTAGGAGACACAGTGCAGTGAGGGTGGGGGTCATGGTGCTAAGGTGTTATCACTGGGGGACTTGACCCACTGGGGGCAGAGCTGGTCAGGGAAAGCTTCCCTCGAGAAGTCGCTCTTGACCCAAGAGCTGAAGGATAATGAAGAGCATCTGAGCAAAAAGGGTGGAGGCAGATGGGGATGGGAAGAGTGCCTTTGGCCAAGGGAATGGCACAGGCAATGATTTGTAGGTGAGAAGGGACATGGGACATTTGAGCAAGAGCAGAAGGCCAGAGTTGGCTTTGATGTTGCGCTATCATTATATAAGATGCTACCACTGGAAAAAACAGGGTGAAGGGTACTATTTTTTGCAACTTCTTGTGAATCTGTCATTATTTCAAAAGAAAAAGCTAAATTTAAAATTTCAAGACAAAAAGTTGAATTTAAAAGGAGGAGGAGCAGAAGGGGAAGGAGGAGGAGGGGGAAGCGAGGGAGGAGGAGGGGGAGAAAGGCAGAGGCCTGAGGGTCTGGGCCACATAGAGTGATACAGTGAGGCACAAGAGGAGCCTGGAGAATTAGGCGGGGCCAGACTTGGGGGGATACTTCCTCCCTCTGGACCTCAGTTCCTCCATCTATTCAATGGGAATAATATTGGTTCTCCCAGAGGGCCTGCTCTGGGGATCGGATCAACCCATACAAAGGAAGGCAAGTGCCTCCAAGGCCCTTGGTGGGAGCTGGGAGCCAACAGGAGGCAGAGTGTCTTAGTGAGCAAAGCGTAACTAACCTTTGGCGATGAACCTGGTTCAAATCTGAGCACTGCCACTTATTATCTGGGTGACCTTGAGTAAGTCACCTCCCCTATTTGAGCTTCTGTTATCTCATCTAAAACAAAGGCTTAGCAAGGCAACTTCATCCTTCCTCTTTGTAAAAATGAATCTTTTCCTCCCTGCTCTCGTCCACCCCGGGCAGGGCCAGTGGGCAGCCGTGAGGAGCTCAGGTCACACGTATTCGCTGGTTGTCACACAAAAGTCTAACTGTGCTTGAGGCTGATGACAGGAGGGCAGGGATGGAACCCCAAGGGATGCCAAGAAAGGGAACAATGGCTCTTGGCAGGCTCAGAATGCCAGGTCAGGAGAGAGGCTAGGGGAGGGAAGTCTGAAATCCCCAGGTCAAAGGGCCTCTTCACCTTTTTAAAATTTCAAAACACAAGCTCTAATTGTTCATCTGATCCCCTCAATACCACTTACCTTTTCTCCCACGATTCCTGGCTCCCCGACCAGACCAATGAATCCCATAAATCCCTATGAGACACATTAACGAAAGCAAGAGAAACAACGTGAATCCGGGGACCCAGCCTGCCTGCTCCTTCCCTTGAAGCTCATCTCCCAGCGGTCTCCCGCCCGTGCCTGGTCACCCAGCCAGCATGCGGCTGTGCCGGGGAGAGCGCTGCCTCTCTCTGGGCACCATTCTGACTTCCCTCACTCCACCAGATGGTTCTGATTTTGAAGCCAAGCCGTGGGGCCGCTGCCAACATCCCTGGGAGCGCCACACATTCTTCCCGCGCCAGAAGCAGGCTGGGAGGCTGCCACGTTTGGAGAGCTGGGGTTGGGGCGGGGGGTGGCCCTTAAGCTGAGCTGGGAAGAGGCCATCTGTGCCCATCTTTCGGGGCTCTGGGGCTGTTTCAAAGAGTGAAACAAACCCTCTGGCTGGGATAGAAATACCGTAACAGCCTCCGCCAAGAGAACTGATTGGAATCAGGGAGGCGGAGGCCTCTTTACCGTCTTCTGAAAGGCCGTCTTGCCTGTTTCTGAAAGGGTGCACACACAGACACACGCTGTGGCTCCCGCTGCTCTGCTGAACTCCGCTGGGTGACAACTTGCCTCTGGGTTCCAGGGGGTCTTTCTAGGTGGCCCCAGCCCTTGCCATCTCCCTGAGCAGGCAAACACGCACACATGCAGCGAGGGTGGACAGCCAGGAGGGGTCACCGAGGAAGGCCCACCAATTTCTTATTCAGGCCCTACTTTCTTCCCTGCTAAGGAAAATGCAACTGAGTGGGGAGGGCCTTGTGTGGTTCAGGAGTGCAGAAGTGGCTTTGGAAGAACCCAGATTTGCAGCCAAGAGTGAATTAGGAAAGACGGAGGGATGAGTGGATTTCTTCCACAAAATCCGCTCCCTGTCCCCCAAACCCTGGCCAGAGTAGAATGAGACCTTGGGCCAGGAATAGGCCAGAGGTTGTGTACTCAGGCAATAAAGCCGGTCCAGCTGTCAGTCAACTACAGTGAGAGCGTTACCTCTGAGATCCACACTTTCTTATCTAAAGACAGTTTTAAAGTGGTCACTTCAGCAAGGGCCACACGTGTCTTGCTGCTGCAGCCTGGGACGGCAGCTCTGGTTGTGTGGCTCCAAAGACCATGCACCTTCCCCTCCAGCCCAAGGCCTCCAAAGCATGTGGCTGTGAACAGGGCCCAGATCTCCTGTACATCCCAGCTCCACCCTGGCACTACACATGGTGGGTCCTGGGCCTGCCTCTAGTTCCCTGGGCTCAGAGACCTTTCTGAAGTATAAGGTAAGAGGGATGAGGTACTAGGTATGAGGTCACAGCTAACATGTCACAGAAAATAATCAAATATTTGATTTTTGCAATAACTTAATTTTAAAAAATTAATTAGAACATTTTCCAAGTGATAGCAATATTATAACAGCTTGAACATATTGAGCACTTCCTGTGTGCCAAGCCCTGTACCAGGCACTTTATGTCACTGTCATTCAGTCTTCAGGTGTGTGGGTTCTGGGCAAATCAGTCTCTCAGAGCCTCATCTGCAGAATGGGGGACAATAAAGGTACCTCCCTAACTCCTGGCGCTGTTCTGAATACGGGAGATGGCGCACGATGCGTAGAGGTACTTCATACATGTTCGCTCTTTCCCATCCCCTCTTAATTTATTTTACAAGGGCACAGGGGTAAGACAGAGGCCTGAGCTTCCCACAAGGGAGCAGTCAGACATTTAGAGGATGCCGAATGAAGGGAATAAAAACTGCTCTGTTAAAAGGCCCCTGCCTGATTGGCCCAAAGAAACAGAAATTTCATAGCTACTTTAAATTTATGAGATGTTGGGTCCTGGAAGGCAAGCAGGTCATAAACCTCAAACAAGAAGCCAAACAGGATCCTAATGAATAAGAGCCATACAGCAAGTGCCCCATCGCCCAACCCGCACCCCTGAGACCCCCCTTGGGGTACCGTCCCAGAACATCCTGGCAGGCCTGTTCTTGAGGCCGGTCCAGAGAGGCCAGGCCCCGAAGTCCAGGCAGGTCAACGGAGAAGCAGCTCTGAAAGCTGCGGGCATGGCTGGCTCCTCTCAGGTTGGCAAGGCGGGCACAGGAGGAGGCAGCATTGTTGCCCACAGCGGGCACTGCACAGGCGGGATCCGGGTCCCCAGTTTTGGGGAGGAGGCTAGCCTGGTCCTCACATTGCCTACAGATAAAGGGCCATTGTCTGCTATGGGAGGTTTTCTTTCTCCTCTCATATGCTAGGCCTTGGGGATACAACTGAGAATGAAAGGGCTATGGATGCTGAGCTGCACTAGACAGCTCAGTGTGATGTGTACTCAGTGTGATGTGTTTACATCCTGGACGGGGCGTCTTGAAGGCAAGACCCATGCCCCGTCCCCAGCACCTCAACCAGGGCCTGGCAAGCAGTCTGTGCTCTGTTAGAGACATGCCAGGGCTCAGGAAGTCAGCGAGTTTTCAGCCCTCGAGGCAGGCATTGGGAACCCAGCAGACCTCAGTGTCAGTCTTGCCTCTGACAGTGATGTTACTGCCTGTGAGATCTTGGACAAGTTACTTAACTTCCCAGAGCCTCAGTTTCCTCATTTGCAAAATGAGGATAGTAATACTGACTGCCATAGACGATTGCGTAGATAGCATTTGGCACACAGTCTGGTACCTAACAGGGGACTAATGAATGTCACTGTTATTGGGTCGTTGCAAAAGTAATCCCAGTTTTTGCCATTATAATGGTAAAAACTGGGATTACTTTTGCACCAACTCAATACTATGATTACAAGGAGGTCCCGTGGTGTGAGCTTCAGAACTTTCCCAGGGATCCTCTGATTCTGCAGTGAACAGAAAATGCCTGCCCTTTCACTGTGACCACATGGGGTGGGAGCCAAGGGAATGGCTGGCATGGTACCTCCATGTGCCTTACAGCAGCCACAGGGTTCCAGCTCTGCCTCCTTCCTGCTACTGTCCAAGCTGCCTGGGCAGCAAGCTGGGCGCTCTGCTGACCAAATGAGCCTGGGCTGCTCCAGGCGAGGTTCCCACCCCTCCTGGGCCTGGTTCTGCCACTATCCCACTTGGTGATCTTGGTCAAACCTGCTTCTCCTCCATAAATCTCAGATTGCCAACATGGAATCGAATCTGGGGGTTCTAAACCTGGGGTCTCTGTCAGACTCTATGAACAGAATTCAGAGGGTATATCAACTTGAATGGAAAAAAATTAAAACTCTTATTTTCATGAACCTCTAATCGAAATTTACATGTGCCTCAAATATGAGTGTAGGCAACAAACCACAGTAGTATTACAAGGACCTGGGACTGTCCCAGAAAGTGACATGTCACATTACCATCATTGCTGCAGAGATCTCAAAATACATCACTAAGGCTTGGCATTACTTTAAAATTGAGGCCGCTGTTACACTTGCTGCTAGAACTCATTATTTAATGCATTGCCAAAGAAGCATATATATGACTATATTAAATGTTAACATATTTTCATAATTGCATTTCTATATAATCAGTTTCCTTTGTTTTTAATTTTAGGCATTTACAAACTCTATTCTGAGAAGGGGATCCTTGGGCTTTTCCAGCCTGGCAGAGAAATCCAAGGCACAAAAAATGGTTAGGACTCTTAGATACAGTGATTTCCAAGGATGTTTGTGTTCTGACTTCCAAGACCCTGCATATCTATTTCCCGAGGGCCCTACCATTAGCATAACTATGAAATTGAATTTGCTGATCAAATTGCCCTTTTTTTTTTTTTTTTTTTTCCAATCAGGAAATATATCCAGGCCACGGCAGCCTTTCCAAACTCCTGGGCTTCCCACAGAATGCGCTCGAATGTCACTGGAAAGAGTTCAAAAATCCAGGCCTCCCCCTGCTTTAATTCCTTTCTTCCCCCAACAGATGTTGCAGGCCTGGTGAGGAAGCCCATCGTGTGTGACTCTCACGCCACTGACAGGGTTTCGCAGTGCGGCCAAATTCCTCTATGGCCATCCCGAGCATCAGTCGTTCCAGCTTGAGGAAGCCCCTTCCAGAAATGAGCTCCATATTTAAAGGAGTGGAGGAGATGAACACCTCTCCACCTCTGAGCCCTGAGGTTAAGCTTTCAGGAGGCCCCAGGGCTGGGCAGGAAGGACTGAAGCTGTCCGTCCGCCCATCACTCAGAGCTGTTTCTCTGGACTTTAATTGAAGGTCGTGATCCTCAAACCTCCATTTTAATGACTAGCTGCAACCTCTTCTCTTCTTCAGACCTTGACCAACCAGCCAGAGCCACTGGTTTGGATTTCATCTTCTATATAATTTAGGGATGCCTAGACCAACGGCCTTTGGCAAGTGGTAACACTTCTCTGGCCTTTGGCTTCCTGATCTATAAGCTGATGGGAACACGAGCAACGACTGCCAAGGGCTCCTCCAGTTTTAACGTCCTGGGGGAGCAGTCACATAACCTCTTTGGGCAAATGCACCAAAAACCTGTGTGTAGAGTCAGGCTGTGGGAAAAAGCTGTCATGACTCTGATCTACGCCTTTCTCATTTAGAGGCTTCCCTGCTCTGAGGGTCACCGTCCACATCCATCAAAGGGGTAGAGGACTGAACCTTCCTCGGGAGTTGTTCTGAGAATTACACGAGGTGGTGCCTGGAGGGTGCTGGGCAAAGGGCTTGGCACAGAATAAGGGCCCAAGAAAATGGAGCCACTCATTCAGAGACCGTTGCTAACTAACCTGCTCTCCCACAGGCCCTGGCCGACCAGGATCTCCCGGTTCCCCCTGCAAAGAGACAAAGAGGAGGATGGATTAGGATGGGAGATGAAAGTCTAGACCTCCTGGGGAAGTCCCAGGCCTGCTGGCCTTAGTTGCCATTGGTGGGGATGAACCAGGGATCTTATCTCCAGTGTGTGGTCTTGGAGACCCCCAACAAATGGGGCAGAGTCAAAGGGGTACTTGGACAGAACCTCAAGCAGACATGACTCTAGTCACCCACTCCCTCTGAGGGGGCCTTGGCTTACTCAGCACCCAGATGTATATGTCTCATCTAGGTCCTTCAGAAGCCCACTGCATTTTGTGGAGGTGGAAAATGAGGCCCAGAGAGGTGAAGTGACCTGCCTGAGGTCACACAGTGAGCCAGAAGTAGGGCTACAACCGAAACCTTGGTCTGCCCGGTTGAAATGCACATTCCAAGCCAGATGCGGTGGCTCATGCCTGTAATCCCAGCACTTTGGGAGCCCGAGGTGGGCAGATCACCTGAGGTCAGGAGTTTGAGAACAGCCTGGCCAACATGGAGAAACCCCGTCTCTACCAAAAATACAAAAATTAGCTGGGTGTGGTGCTGCATGCCTGTAATCCCAGCTACTTGGGAGGCTGAGGCAGGAGAATTGCTTGAACCCAGGAGGTGGAGGTTGCAGTGAGCCGAGATTGCACCACTGTACTCCAGCCTAGGTGACAAGAGAGAGACTATCAAAAAAAAAAAAAAAAAAAAAAAAGAAATGCATATTCCCACTGCATCAGGCTGTCCTATCACAGGAAGAGCAGGGACATGGGACGTCAGGGCACCAGGGTCCTAGACCTCAGCACACCAGAGCTCTGCTACCAGCTCACAGGTGGCTGGGGTGAGTCCCATCTCTGCTCTGGGCTCAGCTGCCCCAGGTATAAAGAAGGGAAATCAGACTCATTTTTCTTCAAGGCTCTGTCCCACTTTCACATTGGGTGGCCTATCTCGGCCTTGTCTGTCTGTTTTGTCCCATGCTGAGGTGGCTCCTGCTCCTCAGGCGGCCACAGCGCCCCGGTCTCCCCACAGCAGACCTGTGGGATAAATCCACACAAGCGATGTCACCACTCCCACCACAGAAACCCAACTGGTATCTGAGGGAGAGAGGCCGAAACCTCAGACGGCAGGACATGAGCTCGGGACTAGCCAGGAGTTTGGCGCATACAGGGATGTGGCTTACTGCGAGCCCGGGTGGAGCCTCCTCCCCCTTCAGCTCCTCTCCGGACCTCATGAAAACTGGAGGGGCCAGGACAGATGCGTGGGCCATTTCCCCAGAAGGGAAGTAGCTGTGGATGACCTGGGCTCCCCCGGCTCTATCCTAACCTCCTGTGGGTTTGCCCATCTGTAATCTTGACCCGATAATCTTTTGCCCAGAATGGCTAGGAAACTCCAACTCAAGGAGAGTCCTTGGAAAACTATTAAGTGAGGCTGCCCATGGGCTGAGGATCATTACTGTCCCACCTTGGGCCAGGTCTTTTTTGATAATATTTTTTAAAAACCCTATTAATATATGTACTATCTATTTACTATGCAGAATAGGGAAAATATAGAGGTCCACAGAAGAAAATGAAAATCTCCTATTGTCCCACCACCCAGAGATAATCCCTGTCCACTTTCTAGCCTCTGCTCTATGCGTAAAGAAACAGGGTGCCATGTTGGCCAGGATTGTCTCAATTTCTTGACCTCATGATCTGCCTGCCTCAGCCTCCCGAAGTGCTGGGATTACAGGTGTGAGCCACCGCACCCGGCCAGCATGGTGAAACTCTGTCTCTACTAAAAACACAAAAAATCAGCTGGGTGTGGTGGCGCACGCCTGTAGTCCCAGCTACTCAGGAGGCTGAGGCAGGAGGACCGGTTGAACCTGGGAGGTGGAGGTTGCAGTGAGCCGAGATCGCACCACTGCACTTCAGCCTGCAACAGAGCAACTCCGTCTCAAAAAAAAAAAAAAAAAAAAAGAGAAAAGAAAATAAAAAGAAATGGTGCAACCCAGCCCCTGCTACAGGCTCACACTTGAGTATTTCCTTTTATAACCTGTTTCCTCCACCACCCCCACCCCACATTCAGACATCTTCCCATCTTGTAAAATAGCCCAAAACACCATCTAGGGTGGCTGCACTATATCCCACTACTTGAACAATCCCCCACAGTTGGACACTTAGGTTATGTCCATTTTTTTCATCTTTTACCAATACTTTGTTCTAAATGGGGACCAATTTTTTTCTCCCTTTCCATAACTGGTCATGGGATTTGGGGTTTGAATTGGGGCCTGAATATGTAGGACCCCCTCTTTCCTCTTGTCCCAAAGGATCTCCAGGTCCCCTTACCTTCACGCCATCCAGGCCGGGCCTCCCAGGAAAGCCCTTCCTGCCAGGCTGACCCTGCAACAGAGAGAGAGGTAAGTGGGAGAAGCTGGGCAGGGGCAACATTGCTGGGGTCCAGGAGCCCCAAGGACCTGGCATAGGGTCCTGTATGTGGCTGTAGAGCCACATACCCTGGTGGCCAGGGGCATAGAACCCTGAGTCCACCAGGTGGCCAGCCGTCCTGGAATGTAGGCAGGGTTTCCAGCTGCGTGAACTCCGGGAAGCCTCCCCCATCCCTGGGCTGGTCTTCCTGTTGTAAATGAGGATGATGACACCTGCCTTCAGGGAGTGAGGGAAAGGAAGGAACTTGGCAGATGATAGGGGGCACAGGGAAGGGAATGGTTTATGCAAGTGGTCCTCAAAGTGTGGCCTGAGGACTCCAGGGGTCCCTGAGACCCTTTCAGAAAGTTCACGAGGTCAAAATGATTTTCATAATAACACTAAGATGTCATTCGCCTTTGTCACTGTCACTCTCGTGAAAGTAAGTGGCATCATCCCGAGGCTGCATGGTGTGCGATATTGTCAGTGGGCTGAATGCAGAAGCAGAGCTGAGAAGCCAGCTGACTTCTATGAAGCCAGACATTAAAGAGATCTGCAAAAATGGTAACACAACGCCACTCTTTCCACTCAATTATTTTGCTATGGAAAATAGAGTGAATTCTCCTAAACATATTATTTTTATTAACAGGAAATGAGCTTATGATTAATCTTCAATGAATGAATAAATACATTTAAAGTCTCTTGGTTTTAATTACTAATCTCAGTAGATGCAACCCACACAAACAAAGGTCTTTGGGTCCTCCATCATTTTTAAGAGTGTAAAAATCTCTGGATACCAGAAACTTCATGAACTGCTGGTTTATGCAATGGCTGGGATCAAAGGGGGTGTGGGACAAGTGACTTCGGAAAGGCAGCTTGGAAGAGTGCAGAGGGCTCGGGCTAAGGGCCCAGGCAGGGCGTCCCCACTGCCTGGCTGTGAGATGTTGAGCTAAAGCCTTCACTCTCGTTTGCCTCTTCTCTAATGAAACCAAGGAAAGCAATCCTGTGTCATGGGAGAATCAAGGAGAATAAATACTGACATGAAGCACCTGGCATATAGGGGGTGGGCGGTGACAGTCAGTTTCCTGGCTCTTGTCCCTCTCCTTTGGGTCTGTCTTAGTTCTCTCTCTGGCTGGTACAAGGCCCTCACTGATGACTTCCCTCTGGAGCACTGACCACGTTGCCCTGCCTGTGCACAGCTGGCTCAGCTCCCATGAATGCCACCTACCCCAGGCCAGTGATACTCACCTCCAAGCCAGGGGCCCCTGGTGGCCCCATGGGTCCCTCATCTCCCTAGAATTGGGAGACACGAGAGAGGAAAAAAGGAGAAAGTTAATCCAGTTGGACTTGCAGAGATCTTGTCCTGTATGGAGGGAAAAGGATGGACGGAGGAGAGCCCTCCTGGACAAAGAGAAACAGTATCCCTGGCCCACTTGCCTGTCCCCACTCAGGGCAGAGGCTCCACTGGCCATGGCCTAAAGGCCAGGCTACACAGTGACTTCCAGTGAATGGCGACTCCATGGAAGTCCTGGGCATCACAGTTAAACCCCATTGTGTGCTGTGAGGAACAGAGCCTCAAACTGCAGTTCAAAGACATAGGCTCTGAGTTTTGCCATTTGCTCAGTGGCAGACCTCAGCCTCGCTGTGTTTCAGTTTCCCAGAGTGGAGAAGATCATCCTCAAGTATAGTAAGTGGCTTCAGCTGAGCTCCTGGAGCTCAGCAATGATGCCTTATTCTTTCTTGCAGCCACCCCCAAGCATCACTCGGGATGGTGCAGTGTCTAGGGGGTGTTTGGTGAATGAATGAATGAATGAATGAAGACGTGAACAAGTAGCAGGCATACATCTTGAGTGGTAATGTGAGTATATACAGAAGCACGTGGCTGGTGCCGTTCCCTCCTCTCCCCTACTTTCCCGCTTCTGGCCCATGAGACTCTCCTGGTCCCCCCCAATCCCCACAGGCTCAGGGAGCCTCCGAATTGGCTCCTTCTGGTATGCCAGGCCTGACCAAGGGGCTCCCTCCAGAGCCACTCCCCAGCTCCTTTCCCCCAGCTTCCAGGAAAGCAACTCCACGTGGTGGCTCCCAGAGCCAGCGCTGGGACCCCGCCAGACCCAGAGCCAGCCCAAGAAGGGATCCATGTCAGCTGGATGCCCGCCTGCGGTTGCGGTAAATCTGGGCTTCCCGCACCCTCAGCCCAGGGCTGTGTGTCACGGGGGCCTGGCGCCTGAGCTAAGGTAAGTGGGGCACAGGAAGGCTAAGGATGGCCTCATGCACAGGGCAAAATCAGGGGCCCACCCATTTAGTGTCCACCTGGTGCTCCAACAGCCCCATAGAGACCCTTCCCAACCCACTTCATCAAGTGCATATAAATAAGCAGATCGATGCTCTGCCACTCACTAACTGTGCAAGTCAATGTAACATTCTGGAGGTGCCCCCAGGCCACTCCCAGGAAGCACAGTTGACAGCACAGGACGTATGTCATGGGCTTTGGGTTCAAGCAGACCCGGGTTCCCATTGTGGCCCTGCCTGCTACTAACCATAAGACCCGACTGAGTCTCTTTTCCTCTCTGGGCCTCAGTGGCTTCATCTGTAAAATGGGGCTGATAATTCCTACTCCCCCATTAATGTCCTCATAAACTGCTACTGTGAGCATGGCATTGGCAGTAGTTCTGGGAAAGAAAACTCCAGGGTGATGAGGGTGCAGTGGAGGGAGGGTGCAGGGAAGCCACCCTGCCAGGTGACAGCAGGGCAGAGAAGGTCCCTGGAAGGGACCTTCAGGGGAAGGTCCTGAGTCTGGGGAAGCCCTGGGTGGTGTCCTGGCTGAGGGGGCTCCAGCCCCAGCTAAGGCCTTCAGTACCCAGGACAGGGCAGGCTGGGGGCTGCAATCAGGCCAGGATGGGCAGTGGAGCGGGGCCAGACAGTCTCACCTCGGGCCCCAGCTGCCCACGGGGTCCCGGCAGGCCTCGGGCTCCAGGCTTACCCTGGGGAGAAGGGAACAAAAAGGGAGAATCAGAGGCGGCACCTCCATCTCCATCACAGGCTGGCAAGGCACCCCCTGCTTCCAAGGCAGACAGCCAGCCCTTGAGGCCTGTGGTTTCTGCAGAGCTGTCTGCTCCTCCAACTGGAGCTGCCCTGGGCAGGTACTTACCTTCATGCCTTCTGGGCCGTTGTCGCCAGGGGGGCCGATGTCTCCTGGGAATCCCTGAGGGGAAGCAGAGAGCAGGGTCACCCACGGAGGCTATGAAGGGAGTGCTACAGGTATGCATCTTGCAGGGGGACTGACTGGGTTTCCATCTTCTCCTGCTGGGATGGGACCCCAGGCAGGTCAGTTAACCACCTTGATCCTACAGTCCTCAGTTCTAAAACAGGGTGCGTGGTTCCAGCCCTGACACCTCAGAGAGTTGCTGAGACAATACACCGAATGGTGCAGGAAAGCATTAAGGTTGTGACACAGAAGGTCACACTCAAGGTCATTATTTCTCAAATCCGGTGCTGCTACCGGGTCAGAATTATGGGTGTCTGGGGACATTGTTCCCCAGAGGCAGCCATGCCTTGCCCTGAGAAGTCTTGTCTTTTGACTGCAGTAATCCTGCAGAGAGGATGATTTTCTGGGTTTGCTGTGACTTTGAAAGCATTGAAAAGCGCTGATTTAATTAACGTCAGCTCCAGTCTTTGTAAGCTGAAGTCCTTCCTACATCTTGGCCACATGTGTTAGACTCTGCCCCACTCTACCCATGGGGGCTCCCTGCTTCCCGATGAGGGCTATTCTCCTAGGATGACTGTACAATAGAAGGTTCTTCCCGCACAGAGCGGAATCACCTCCCTTCCCTGCAATATCCTCGTGCTCCTCCTTAGGGTCCCACAGAGCACAGGGACTCCCTCTCCCCACAGTGGTCTTTGCACAATTTGGAGACCTGTTACGCGGTTCCCAGAGCCCTGCCCTCCTCCTGTGCGACCCTGAGCAAGTTCCTTAGCCTCTCTGGGCCTCAGCTTCCTTATCTGTAAAATGGTGCCTGTAACACCTCCCTTACAGGGCTGTTCTTAAGTTTAAATGGAACCGGCAAAGTTGCAAGTGCTCAGTAAAAACTGCATCCAAAATGATTTTGGGTCCTGTACCCTGGGAAAAGAACTCTGCCTGGGGTGGGCCCATCTCTAAGTGAGGCCTTGGTAGTCAGGATGCTGAGCAAATCCTGATGCTCACTCGCATCTGACCCATTGATGAGTGAGAGATGATTTGCCCGGGTGCTGGAGAGCTGGAGCTCCCTCCCATGGTCTCTGGGAAAGAAGCAGGCAGGGTGCTGACGCGCTTATCAGCTTCCGCCTTCAGCTGAGCAGAGCTATCTCCCGGCTACGGAGTTGGCCAATCAAAACAGAACACAAAGATGGGAGAGGCTAATGGCTAAATTGTCCAGGGACCCAGGAGAGGGCCAAAGCAGACCTTATTTGCTCTTACATAGC
This sequence comes from Macaca mulatta, assembly GCF_049350105.2. Taxonomy (NCBI): domain Eukaryota; kingdom Metazoa; phylum Chordata; class Mammalia; order Primates; family Cercopithecidae; genus Macaca; species Macaca mulatta. Next base: position 44,087,782 of record NC_133420.1, read on the forward strand.
AGAGCGACCCTGAGGAAGCCACTCTCCTGCTCTGTGACTCAGTTTCTTCAACTGTAAACTGGTTGTAGTAATATCTCCCTCATGTGCCTCTGTGGTGATTCAGAAAGTTCTCATCTCAAGGACACTACACAGCCTCCTGGCACCAGGAGGTGCCTAATAAATGTGAGGGAGCATGCCTTCCACCCTCATGGGCCAGAATGCTGGGAAAGCCGGACTCTCAGAAAAGCCTTTTTCCAGTGACCAGAGGAGGGAATTGGGGCCATGGAAAAGAGGCCAAGTCCATTTGTCTAAAGATAGGACTGTGTGGTGGCCAAAGTCAACACAGTGGAAAGTCAGAACTTGTAGCTTTTAGGAAACATTTCCTCATCCATCCGAGTGATAGCAGAAGTGATCCTTGGAAGGGTCCGGCCTATCCACAGAGCCACACTTTTGTCTTGGATGCAGAGACCTCATGGGTGAGCAAGACCTGGAGGCCAGTGATTTGTGGGTGGGGGGGCTCCAACTGGGGTTGGCCTAGGTGCCGATGATCCTGAGAGGGTCAACAGCCCTGGCTCCTGCTCAGCCCAGCTTTCTAGACACGAGACGCATGCTAAAGGGAGTGGGGGTAAAGAGAACCTGGCCAGCTTGCTTCGCTCCATTACGTGTGAATTCCGAGTTGATCATTCAGGTGTAGCCTACCTGTGCCAATGATGACACATATCGGAAACCCTCAGGGTCTCTCCTTACTCAACTAGAGTTATTATATGAATTGCTAAATCTATCCTTATTTCTCATTCTTCATTCAAAAGTCCGAATTTTCATTTACCTCTTGCTCCCCATACCGGGAAGCTCTGAGCCCTGAATCGTTCCAGAGTGGCTGTGGGTGGTTAAGAAAGTTCCAGGGCTTGGAGAGGGAACTCTAAGTGGAGAATGTGGGAAGCTCCTGTGAGGGGCCCAGACAGTGGCGCACAGAGGGCTTTCATGAATCACAAAGCTGCGGTGGCCACAAAGTTGGCAGAGGACTCTGAGGCCAGCTTTTTGTCCCTGTTGACTTTTGAGAGCCCCTGGGTAAGAGCAGAAGAGCAGAAAGGGAAAATAAATGATTGCTGATCTAGGAATTTCTCCTCTCAGCCTCATCTCTCATATCCTGCATGACCTAAAGCAAGTCTTTCCCCGTCTCTGGGCCTCAGTTTCCCAGGGACGAGACCGAGTCCCAGCTGCAGCCAGACACAGAGAAATGGGGCATCACATACCTCGGGTCCAGGGGGCCCGGGAAACCCAATGGATCCTTTGTCTCCAACTTTGCCCTGTGGAAGAGAAAAGGTTGCAGGGAGGCAGGGGTGAGGGCCCCACCTTCCATGAACCCCCCGCGTTACCCCCCTGGCTGTGGGTAGTTGGAAAGTTCAGGAGCATGTGCATAAAATCTGCCTGGACAACTAGAAGGAGCTACCATTCAAACTCTACCTCCTGCACTTACTAACCATGGGACCCTGGGCAAGTCACTTCAACCTTCGGAATCTTAGTTTGCCCATCTGCAAAAAGGGAACAATATTAATTCCCTAACTCCTGGGGTAGTGGGCAGCCTTCAAAGAAACAAAGTTCAGAAAGACACACAGCGACACGCAATAAATGACAGCCATTGCTGTTATTGATAACATCACTACCGTTTACAAGACATCAGGAACCCCAGATCCTCATCAGGGTTTTGTCGGCGAATGAGGCCTGCCTCTGAAGCTGGCTGAGTTACTGAGCCTCTCACAGCGTCCTCATCTGTGAAATGAGCAGATCCCATTCCTGCCCTGCCCTGCCCTGCCCTGCTGCCCCCAGGAGCTCTGCTGCAGGAGGAAATGAGGTCTTGGAGGTGAAGGTGTCCCCGGCCACGTTCCGTGATCAGTCAGAGTGTGAGATTCCGGGGTGCTGGAGGAGCAGGTACTTACCAGAGGCCCTGGCTTCCCCCGTGCGCCGGGGAACCCTGGCAACCCCTGGCTCCCCTGGAAGAGATCCAGAGCAGGCTGGGGTTAGTGAGGAAGAGAAATGGCCAGGTGAACAGCCGCCCAGTCCTCCTGCTGGTCCCAGGCCCAGAGAATGCCCGCCTTGGAGGAGGATGAGCTCCTCCTTCCTTCCTTTCCCTGCTGCGGGCTCGACTTGGATCACACCTGCCTGACACCCCTATAGGCTGGGCCCCAGGAAATGCTAATGAGAAACAGCAGCCCCTGTCCTCACCAGGAAGAATCAGGGACCCTGAGGCTGCATGCAGGCTCCGCAGTGCCTCTGACGCCTGGGGAACTGTGGAGACTGGGTCCAGTAGCGGAAGAGCCAGGCCTGCTGTGGTTCACAACCCGGAGATACCAAGGCTGGGTCAGGACAGGCCAGTGAGGAGGGAGGGAGAGGAAGAGGGAGAGCTGGCCAACATCTGGGCCTCATTGACTGGCCGGGAGAGTTCCAGATGTGGCCACATGATGCCAGACACAGGCAAAGGGGAGCAAGTCTCAGCAGGCCCACAGCTGTGCTCTGGAAGTCAAGGCCACCTCAGTTTGATCCCGTAGTCAGTATGTCATTTTGTAAGGCCAGTTACCTTATCCTAAATATTCAAGATCAAGGGCAGGACCCTGAGCCCAGCTCCATCAGGGCAGTCTGCAGCCTTGTTCTCAGGGAACTCACTGTCCGGCGGGGACTCAGCACAAGTCACCCAAAATCAGAGGAGAAGGATGGCACCACCAGCGAGGGGAGGACATGCCTCTCAGGGCACTTAGAGAGGGAAATGGCCACTTTCTGAGCAGCTGGGGAGATGGCCTCTGAGCAGGGTGGCGTGGAGAGGCTGGGTGGAGGGGTCCCAGGCGGGTAGCAGTCTGTGTGTGTGTACAGAGGCGCACAGCAGGCGGTTTGGTGGGGCTGGAGTGCAGGGCTGTAAGGGGGACAGCAGGAGTGTATCAGAGAGATGCACTCACTGGGGTCCTGATGTCTGGTTAGGGAGCCAGGGTGCCATTCTGAGAGCAATAGAGAGCCATGGATGGTGTGTGAGCGGAGAGCACAGCTTTGCCCTCAGAAGAACAATTGGGTAGCAGTAAGTCACTGTAAAGTCGAAGGAAGAGATGACAAGTGGATCAAGGATGGAGAAGACTGGATTATTTCAAAGGCAGCCGTCTCACAGGTGGGTCCTGGCTCATGATGGGCCCTAGGAAGGAAGCCAGGACCAGGGAACAGCAAGGCAGGGGCAGGGGCAGGGGGAGGGGAAAATCTGATGCAATTACCTTGTCTCCTTGGAATCCGGGATCTCCCGACACACCTGGAACCCCTTGTTCACCCTAAGTACACACCAGCAAAGAAGGTTACAATGGAGACCACATGGGCTCTGGAAGCCTCCCCCACAGACCCCCTGGCGAGGTACAGCTGTGCCGAGGCTGTTTCCCAAGTCGGATCCAGTCAGCAGCAGCCTTGTGAAAGGAAAGGACGGGCCCCTGGCGAGGAAAGCAGGCGGTGGCGGGGGGAGGTGAGCTGGCCGATGTGCAGACTTGCCTGGGGCTGCTGGGATGGCTGGAAACGCCACTAACAGAAGCTAAGCTGCCCACTGCCCAGTGTCAACTGGCCTTGCCTGGGGAACTGACGCAGAGCAAATGAAGTGTTTGATCCTTCAGCCTCTTCATCATCAACTGGTATTGTCACACAGGGGTGAGGGCAGCGTGTGCAAGGGCCTCACACCAGTGTGGGTTCGGAGTGTTTGCGTCTGCTGTTTGATATTTTTCACCATCAGACTGAGCTGTCACTTCCTCCTCCTGTGGGGGTTTCTGTGCTAGCAAGCAGCTTTGGTCTTTTTTTTTTTTTTTTTTTTGAGATGGAGTCTCACTCTGGTTGACCAGTTTGGAGAGCAGTGGTGCGATCTTGGCTCTCTGCAGCTTCGACCTCCTGGACTCAGGTGATTCTCCCACCTCAGCCTCCCCAGTAGCTGGGACTACAGGCGCGTGCCACCACGCCCAGCTAATTTTTATTTTATTTTATTTATTTATTTTTAGTAAAGATGGGGTTTCACCATGTTGCCCAAGCTGGTCTTGAACTCCTGGACTCAGATGATCCGCCCGCCTCAGCCTCCCAAAATGCTGGGATTACAGGCGTGAGCCACTGTGCCCGGCCGATCTACTTCTAATTAACTATTTTAATCAGCTATAGCATGGGAAATCAGATTTCCTGGCTTGTTAAGACTATGTGTAAACAGCGAGTAAATTGGTCTTGACTTAAGTCTGGGTGTTTGTCTTCTAACACGAGGTACTGCACAGGCTTAGTGACACTGATTCTGGCTGCTGGAGGCCTCTTCTCCTCCCTCCCTGTTTTTAGCCATGTTCTGAATGGGCAGTCCAGATTGGGAGCTGCTTCCCCTTAGGGCGGGAACCACCTCACACGGCCCTCACCTCACCCTATCCAGCCCTCCACGTTGGACATTACTGACACGCTGTCGGCCCCAGGATTCAAAATACATTTACAACCCTGGGAGCAGGAGAAAGAATGGGGAGAAAAATCCAGGAAAATGGAGAACCTTAGAAAACCCACACATGGCTAAGGCCATGACCTAACAAAAGAACTTCCTTAATAGAACAAAAGTCAGAATTAAAAAAAAAAAAAAAAAAATTTTTTTTTGAACTTACTTTGTTTTTTCCAATTTGGAAAATCCTGTACAACATCCTGGTGTTTGGGGAACCACAGGACTTTTTTTTTTTTTCTTTTTTTTTTTTTTAAATGTCCAAGAGAGGAGTGAAGGGGTGAAAAAAAAGAGTGAAAATAGAAAAACAAGGAAAGTTTAAAAGGCACCTAGGAAATCAGAACAATGAATTTGAAGGGAGCTGGGCTCGGAGCAGGAGCTTTGCTTCCAGAGTGCTCCTCCAGGCTGAGAGAGGGAGCCAAGCGGTTGTAAGTGGGACTGAGTCCAGGATGGGTCATGGAAAATCTGGGATTTGAGGCAGGAGCAACCTTGGAACATGAAGGGATGGCTCTGTCATCCCAGGGTAGGGCCAGGGGACACGGATGTGTGCGTGGCTGATCGGAACACAGCCTTAAGGCTCCTCTCCACCAAAGGAAAAGGGGTTTCTTTCTCCCCCCGCTCTCTTTTTTCCCCTAAAGACATTTGATTTTCTTAAAAACTATGGGCATGAAAATAATTTCCTCCTCCTTTTTTTTCCAGAGTTTTCACCTCTCTAAATGTCCCAGGCAACTCCCATCAGCAAGCCAGCCGAGTTCCATGTAACACATTTATTTCCATGTTCCTGAAGCAACACTGAGCTGAGACCAGCTCCGCAAAGGGGCCTATAAAAAGCTCACTGCCTACACTCTCATTTTCCCCGGCTTCCTTTCTCTCTCGTTCATGACTTCAACATTTCCAGAGCGCTGATGTCTCAAACCTTGGGATAAACAGGTAGGTGTGGGGAACCCCCCGTCTCCATCAGAAAGCCCCTTCAAAGAGGGAGGGCTCTGGCAGAGGGGTGTAGCAGACAGCAGGGCAAGGGGCGGGCAGAGGTGGGTTGTGGCTAGAGGCTTGGGCATGGCAGAAGGAGATGGAAGAGGTAGAAACAGGTAGAGAAAGGACTGGGGTTGGCATTGCACCCAGCTGGCTACCCAGGGATAGGTTTGCATAATACAATCTGGATATGTCCATTTTCACCCAGCAATTCTAATGTTCTAAAAGTCCAGGGGCCTGCAAATCTCTTTCTCTCTCTGGGTCTTGGTTTCTCCAGCTGTGAGATATAGGCACTGTGAAATATGAACTTCCCAGAATCTCACTAGCTCTGACCTTCTGACCTTAGTTCTGCTTAACAGTTGAGGTCTCTGGAGCCAGGTAACTCTCTACTTACCAGCTGTGTGGCCTCAGGGAAGCTTCTTTTTTTGAGATGGAGTCTTGTTCTGTCGCCCAGGCTGGAGTGCAGTGGCGCGATCTTGGCTCACTGCAACCTCTGCCTCCCAAGTAACTGGGATTATAGAATCAAGCTATTCTCCTGCCTCAGCCTCCCAAGTAACTGGGATTACAGGCGCCCACCATCATGCCCGGCTAATTTTTGTATTTTTAGTGGAGACGGGGTTTCACCATGTTGGCCAGACTGGTCTCAAACTCCTGACCTTGTGATCTGCCTGCCTCGGCCTCCCAAAGTGCCGGGATAACAGACGTGAGCCACCGTGCCCGGCCCAAGCAAGCTTCTTATTTCACAGTGGGTAGGAGGATTAATGGGTGGGTCCATGTGGTGCACTCAGATGGTACCCAGCATGGCACCTGACCTTATGACTCAGGTGTAGGGGAAAGCAGAGGTACCTAGAGACAGGTGCGGTGTCAACTGACCACAGGAGGGACTGAGCAGCAGTCAGTCCTTCGGATGTCTCACGGATACTTGGAATGTTGCCCTGAACCCCTCCTGCACCCCCTTTGGGGGTCCTGGTTTGCCAAGGGTCTGAAGAAGCTAGGCAGGAAGACAGCCACAGAGCAGGGCACAAGTGCTGGGCCCTGTGTCTCTGGTATTCAGATGCTGCTTCACTCTGGGCCCCCAGGGCCTGTCTTCCCACTTCCAACTCTGGTTTGGCACAGGGTGAGATAGGAAGAGCTCAGCAGCAGGGCTGTACAGAGGACACATGGCAAGGGTAGCCATCCCCATGGCAGCAGGAGAAGCGGGTCAGGGGCTCAGAGTCGCATTTCCAGTCGGCACGCTCTCTGGGGTTGGGTTCCCAATTTCACGCCAAGGTGGTCTATGTAGATTTGTTTCCTCCTGTGCCCTCACTGCCACACTCCTTGCTCTGTGGCTTTGCCTTCAAAGCACAGATGCTGGCCTCAGCTCTACTCTCTGGATTCAGAGCCCTGTCTTGACATACCTGCCCTGCTTGCTTCTGAAGACACGACTCTGTAGGATTGATCTCAGAATCTGGAATGTTCTTCATCTGGAGACCTCCACTAAAGTGCTGGAATAAACTTCATAAAGATCCTTATGCACTATCTGCTGAGGTTTTCGGGTTCCCAGAACTATCTCCCTGAGCCCCACCCAGAGTGACTAGGAAGAAGCTGGGGAGCACAGATTTAGGGGAGGCAAGAGGAGAGGCAAGAAGAGTGCAGGGGAGTGGACCTGGCGAGAGATCAGCAGCAGCCTCCGGGCGGAGAGGGGGTTGGCATGCAGAGAAACCACAGTGCAATAAGGGAGTATTCAGATCACCTTATCACCTTTCAGTCCGGGCTCCCCCACGCTGCCCATCAGTCCCTGCAAGACAAAGACCCAAGGCCAGCTGTGATGGAACTCTAGGCCACAAGAGTTAGGAGCCCTGGCTTAAACGTGACTTGCTGCCAGACCGCTGCTCGATCCCCCAACCTCAGTGTTCACATCTATAAAAGGGGGCAAATGACTCCCATGTCACAGGGCAAGGGTATGGACTGAAGGAGCTATGAGAAGAGGCAGTGAACCACAGCACTGCAGACAAATCCAGAGGAAGAAGGCACTGATGGAGAGGGAAGGGCATGTTGGTGAAATTGGGTCGTCCCTGGGATGTGGTCTAGCAGTTTTGGCCTGCCTTCCTGCTGCACGCCCTTCCCACTCAGGGATGGGCTGAGTTCACTGGTTTACATGGTAGTTTCTGTGGCCCTGGTGATGTCCCCTACTGGACTTCCAGTGCTCTGAAGCCTGGAACCATGTCAGCTCGAGGAGGGTGCCTGGCCTAAATGACATACAGATGATGCCTGGCTCTGGGGCCAGAGCTGACAGCTCCTGACCTGCCCAGCTTCCTCCTAGCAGCACTCTGAGCATCCTGCCATCCTCCCTTCTCCTAGTATCATCTAATGTCACGCTTCCTTCTGGGATGAAATGGGTCGGGGGTGCCCACTTGGGATGAGGCCTGAATTGGGGGATGTCCCTTGCTTACCTTCATGCCCTTGGGTCCTGGGTAGCCAATCGGACCCAACACTCCCAAGTCACCCTGTGGGGGAAGAAAGAGAAGAGGGTGCTGTAAGCAGTGACCCACAGGAGGCTGGCCTGGGTGGTGACAACAATCCCCAAGGTCCGTGGGGCTGGGCTTCTGAAGACACGACTCTGTAGGATTGATCTCAGAATCTGGAATGTTCTTCATCTGGAGACCTCCACTAAAGTGCTGGAATAAACTTCATAAAGATCCTTGCCCAAGCTCATTTCTAGATGGCTGCCCCTTCCCTATCCCCATTCCTTTCCATATTCAATATTTTTCTCCTCTGATTCTTTACCCCGGATCAGGGACAAAGGGCTTTTCATTTGACTATTTTGGATCCTCAGGCTCTCTCTATCTGTCCCCCCGGAGCTGCTGTAAGAGTTAAAGAAGGCATCAATGGGAGTTCTGACTCCTCCGGCTACATGAGGGGAGGCACCTCCTGCTTCCCAGAGGCTTGGCTATCTCTGAGGAGGGCAGCAAGTAAGGAGTGAGGCTGTTGATTCCAGAAATCCCCAGAGTTGGCGATGGACCCTGTGGGACACTACAATCAGCTGGTGGATCCTGGACCACAGGTTGGAGACCCAGCTTCAGATCAGATCAGCCGGTCTAAGGTGAGAAAAATGGAGTTCCCAGACCTGAAAAGCCAAGTTCCCTTCACGACTGTGGAGTTTGCAGGTGACAGCTCAGCCTGGCTGAGTGCTGTCCCCACGATGCCCCTCCTGGCCTTTCCACAGCCTGCCTTCCTTCCTCTGCAAGGAAGGCTCTGGAAAGCACTCAACCAGGCTGAGCTGCCGTTTGCAAACTCCTGCAAACTCCACACCGTCCCTCTGTCTGTCTCCCCAGAGGCATTCCACTGCACAGGCCCCGTGGCCCTTCCAGCAGGAGCCAGGCAGGAATGTGATTTTTCATTCTCTGTCCACCCAGTGGACAGCAGACCACTGGGTCCCGCTCTCCTCTGGGACTCACTCATTGTGTGAACCGGGGGAACTTGATGTCTCCACGCCTCAGTTTCCTCATGTGACAAGTGAGGACGTACAGTACTGTCTACCTGCCAGCCTTGTTTCCAGGAGTAACTGATTTAACATGTAAATACTTGGCAATGTCTGGAGTCATTCTTGGTTGTCACAACTTAAGAGGTGCTATTGGTATCTGGTAGGCAGAAGCCAGGGATGCAGCTCAGCATCCTGCAGTGCAGAGAACAGCCCCCTGCCGCAAATAACCATCCAGCCCAAACGTCAGTAGTGCCAAGGTCCAGGAATCCTGGTACAGAGTGAAGAAGCGGCTGACTTTTCTCTTAACCAGCCTATGCTTTTCCCCTCAAATCTCACTTCTGCCCACTCCATCACTCTCTCAGCCACAACCATAACATTAAGTCCGCACTCAGAGAAAGGCAGACCCTGAAAATACCCTCTTCTCTCCCTTGTCCATCCTCCGTGACTGATATGAGCGTCTGGCTGCTGTGTGGTTGCAACGTGGCTGACCTCTCTGAGCCTCTGTTTCCCACTACCTGATCAGGCTCTATGGAGTGCTGGCAAGTGCTCTGAGGTGGGGGCACAGCTCTGAAGCACTGGAGGAACAAAGGCTGCCCCAGGTCGCCAGGCTCAAGAATGGGAACTGGAGTTCTTGTCTGAGCTGCCTGGAGACTGTCTCGGAGGGAGGCCAGGCAGAGAATGAAAAACCACATTCCTGCCTGGCTCCTGCAGGAAGGGCCAAGGGGACTATGCGATGGAATGCCCCCGAGGAGAGAGACAGACAGACAGACAGACTGTGTGGAGTTTGCAGACGGCAGCTCAGCCTACCTGAGATGATGCCGATTCTCACTCTCCCAACCCCAGAGCAACAGGAGTCTGGCCTTGGCGCTTCCTGGCCTGTGTGATCTTGGGCAAACGCTTCCCCTTTCTGGACTTTAGGATTCTCATCTGATTGGATTAAACAAAACCTCCCAGCTGAGTCTTTGCTAAGAAATTCTGCTTTCAGGCCCAGCGTGGCGTCATGGTTCACGCCTATAATCCCAGCACTTTGGGAGGCCTAGGTAGGAGGTTTACTTGAGGCCAGGAGTTCAAGACCAGCCTGGGCAACATAGGGAGACTCAATCTCTACAGAAAATATTTAAAAATTAGCTGGGCATGGTGATGCATGCCTGTGGTACCAGCTACTTAGGAGGCTGAAGCAGGTAGATCTCTTGAGCCCAGGAGTTCAAGATTACAGAGAGCTATGATAGCGTCACTGAACTCCAGCCTGGGCAACAGAAAGATACCCTATCTTAAAAAAAAGAAAAGAAAAGAAAAATAAAGAAATTCTGCTTTCAGGTCCCATCAAATAATCTCACTGAGAAAGTGAGGGCTCAGTTTAACGGGTGTTAATAATAAGCAAATGCCAGTTGCCAGCACTGTGCTAAGCACTTGACCTGCCTTAACCCAGTAATTCCTCCTTCAAGATCAGTCTACTACTGTCCCCATTTCATAGATGAGGAAACTGAGGCTCTGAGAAGTTAGGGCTCCAGCGAAATCACAGAGCCAGGGCACCTCTGGGATTCACACTAGGCAGCCTGTCTCCAGAGCTTCTAGGCTATTCTGAGGTGGTCTCTGGAGAGGAGGGAGAGAAGCCGGATTGGAAGGGAGGCCAGGTCTCTCTGCAGAGAGCCGCATGTCCACAGGTCCCTCTGGCTGCTGCCTCTCTCCTTTCCTGGACGAAGGCAGCCAGGGTGGCCAGCCCAGAGCTCCCCGTGATGCACAAATAAACAGAGCGGGCTCTGCTGGAGGAGTCCTGCTCTGCTGGGGGCCAGGCAGGGTGGCAGCAGAGGGGCCGCCAGCAGCTCGGGAACACAGGCTCTTTCTTCCTCCCTCCAGGCCTGAAGTGGCTTGTTGTGTGGGACTCAATTCAGTACAGGCCGGATGGTCACCTGTGTGGGTCCTCGGGAGTCACAGCACAACACCCCATTCCCCAGGTCCTGCTCGCTGCCTCTGCAGGCCTCTCCGAAGGGGTCTGTGTGTGGTGGGGGCAGGGACCTCGCGTGGGCATCCAACCCTAGGGGAGAAGGAATCTGGCAGAGAGACCCCTGCCTGCAGGCCACACCCGGAGAAGGTGCCAGCTTGCATATGGCAGGTCCCCCTGTGTTGGTGGGACCCCCACATTGGGCTACAAAAGCATTTCCGGGAGGAACAAAGAAAACTCCAGGCCAGCATCCCCCGAGGGCAGCTTGCAGAGCAGCCGTCTCCTGTGTACCAGACGCCCTCCAGACCAGCTTGGCCAGAGCCACTCAGAATGTCATGTCCCCATGAGAAAGAATAATGAGTAAGGCTCTTAATTTGGATCCTGTTTCCACTTTTCTCTAAGCTCCCAGACACCGCACGCCACACTGTGCCCTTCTCACTGACTCCCACCAACAACACAATCAGCCCTGTCTGTCACCATTTAAAGAACGCCCACTGTGTGCCGGATGCACGCTACCCACTTTGAACCCTCCTTAACAATAGCTAAATGTCACTCTGGGCACCTTTGCCATGCCAGGGACGATGCTGGTGGCTTGGACGCTCACCAGCTGCTCACAGTAACCCCAGGAGGTCAGCACCACTGTCAGTCCCACTCCATTTTACAGATGGGAAAACTGAGGCTTAGGGACAGGTGACATAACCTGCCTGAGATCGAGCGATAAGCAGGGGGCAGAGGCAGGACCGGAACCCAGGTCTGTCCATCCATCTGTCTGTCTGTCTGACCCCACAGTCCATGCTCACAAGGTCTGAGTTGGCTGTTGACCAAAAAAAACAAAAGAAAACCACTGACGGCTGCCTTTCCTGTTGCTATGTCTCACCTGAGACAGGGCATCAGGTCAAGTTGGAGACTCGGAAAAACGGAGTTGTACTCCCCTGACTGCCAGCCAGTGGATGCCCGGAGGCTAACGTGGGGAACATCCGGTGCCCATCCTTCATGACAGTTGCTCACACATCTCGCCTTCCTGCCCTGCTCTTCCTCCTTAGCTGTGACATACTTAGCCACTGACGTATCTCCCCAACCCTGGCTCAAGCTGTTTCCTATTCCCAGAGTGCCGTGCCCTCCGCTGGCATTGTTCATGCCCATTTGTCCTTGGGCCTCCAGCACTAACATCACTTCCCTGACCCCAAGACCGGGTCATGCCCCTGCTGTCAGGCCTCAGAGCCCCATGCCTCTCGCTCAGGGCCCTTGACACCGGCCATCCTTTCTGCATGTGCCTATAGGGCCACCGCCTGTGCTGCCTCCAGACCAGGGGCAGGTGCCTGCTCTGAGGACCTCACCTCTGTGGTTCCAGTGCCCAGCACAGGGTACAGCTCTGAGGAGGTGCTTGGTAAAAGTGGCTTAATGATGGTGAAAAAGAAAGCTAAACATGCTCACTTATAATCCCTCTGAGGACTGCCTTTGAAGGCCAACAATGCCAGGTGGGTTAGGGACAGGGAGCTGGAGCTGTGGCCAGTTCTAGTTGCTGTGTGGTCTTACTAAGCACCATCTCTCACAGGAGAACAGCCCTGGCACTGCCCAGTCCATGCTGTCACACACCCGCTATCTCTGTTCAGCACAGAAGTCTTGAGGAGTTGGGGATGTGGTGCAGCAGTGGAGAGTGTGAGCTGTGACAGGCCAGGTCCAGCTGATTGGCTGTGTGACCTTGGGCAGGTGCTTCACCCTCTCTGAGGCTCAGTTTCCTTAAGTGTAAATTGGTGGCCCCACTTCCTACCCTCAGAGGGCTGTTGTGACAATTAAAAACTTGGCACAGCGTTGGGCACAAGAGGATTTGTTGCATGCCAGGTGGTGGGGTATCTAACTTTGCTTTATAAACAAGGAGACAAAGCCAGGTGATCGTTTAGTGGCAGAATAAGGTGGACAAATCCATTGCCCCTCACATGCTGGGTTTGTGGCCAGATCACATGTTCTTTGGGTCTCATTAAATCGTGGAGGAGCCAACATTTCCTCTGTGTCACTCTGAATAGAAAGGACAGAAATCGTCTTTGTTGAGCGGATTCTGGAATCAGGCACAGTTTTCTTGAGGGCCTGCCAAAGGGTTTCAGTTACTCAAAGAGGGCTGTGTGGAGGCCCTCTCACCTCTGAGGCTGCAGGGAGCCACCGGTGGCTTATTGGAATTGAGGCATATGGACCCAGGTGACAAGCCCGACACTTCCACTCTCTAACTGGTGACCTCGGCTTCGCGAGGCCTCCCCAGCCCAATGCATGCGATGCACAGAGCAGACGCTTAATAAATGTTAGTTTGTCCTCTCACGCCCTTCCTCCCGGCTGCAAGGACCCGGGGGACGGAAGGAAGGTTTGGCTTCAGTCTGCATGCAAATTGCTTCAACTGACTAGACAGAGGCATTGAATAAATCTGAATTTCCACTAAAATGATTATCAATACGTGGAATTCCCATTTGCTCAGCTAAAAACCCACATCCTCTGGAAAACCGTAGGTGACTCACAATCCCTCTTCCTCTTTAACTCCTGGTTAGAAAATTCCTTTCCTTTCCAGCTCTCTGGGGAGACAGTTTCTTCCCCCAGGCACAGAGGCTGCTATTCCCAAAAATCCAGGGGGGAAGGAGGCATTCGCTCGGGGAGCAGAGGTGATTTGATGGGCTGAGGCCCAGCCCTGTGACCCCACAGTCACAGGAGAGAGGACATTTCATCTTGGCAGCGAAAAGAATCTAAAAACTGAGGAAGGAGGCTGAAAGTGGCCAAAAAAAGACACAGCATGAAGGGACCACAAGGCAGAACAAATCAGCTCTGGGAAAAGGGGGTACCATGAAAGGCAGAAATGGCCCAGGGCTCTGCCCCCAGCACAGGCTGCTCAGAAGCAAAAACAGGAGTGCCCTGGACTAGGACTTGAGATTCATGGCCTCCATCCTCACCTGCCAGGTACGTGACCTTGACTAGGGGCCTCAGTTTTCCCATTTGCTGAAAGGGTTTCTCCTAACAGACACTGCAAATAGTGTTTCCAGACTGAACAATTAAAATGACAGGAACAGTGAAATTTGAATGTCAGATAAATAATGAGTGACATTTTACCATAAATGTGTTCTAAATACTGCATCTGACATTCAAATTTAACTAGGTGTCATATTTTATCTGGCAACCCTAACAGTGGAGCGCAGCAGAGTGCAGGTAAGAATGAGCTTTGTAAAGAACCAGGAGGTCCCAGCACTTTGGGAGGTTGAGGCGGGCAGATCGCTTGAGCCCACCAGCCTGGACAATGTGGCAAAATCCTGTCTCTACAAAAAGAAAATACTAAAATTAGCTGGGCGTCACGGTACACACCTGTTGTCCCAGCTACTTGGGAGGCTAAGGTGGGAGGATCACTTGAGCCCGAGAGGCAGAGGTTGCTGTGAGCCAAGACCGCACCACTGAACTCCAGTCTGGGAGACACAGTGAGACTCTATCTCAAAAAAGGTAGAACCAGGAGGGCTACGATGCTATAGTCCAAAACCCCAGAATCTGTGTTTATTCCACTAAGCAATATTCTTGCTCCTTTCGGGACCCAACCTAGTGAACGCTGGGATGATGACAAATAGGAACATGTGCCAAGGATGACAGACAGGATATGTAAACATCCCTTCAGAAAGGCTTTGGGATTGGAATTGTTTAGAGGGAGCCCTGGGAAGCACAGACAAAGACCATTTTACACCTCAAACAGCCTCACTCAGGGACAGTGAGGACGACTTGGGTTCGATCCACAGGAAAACACTGAACAATGAGAGCTGTGTAGAATGGACTAGGCTCCCAGAGAGGGAGGGACTTTTTACACTGGAGGTGTTCAATTTGGAGTTTAATCACCATATGACCAAGATGCTCCAGAAGGGATTCCTGTTGGGCTTAGAGAGAGTCAGATTAGAAGACTTCTAGAGAGTTCTCGAATTCCCATGGCAGATATTTCTTTTTCCAAAGCATTTAGGTCAATGCCTTGTGCCAAAGAAGGTGCTCAGCAAAGTCCTACTGAATGGACATCAGGGATGACAAATTTATGACTCATGTGTTGACACTTCCTCAACCCCAGCCAAGGCAGACATCACTCATCAATTGCAGCACTCTCTCCAACCAAGTTCCAATGTGACTGTGAAATTTTTCTCAAGTCAGTAACCAAGATAGCTGCTACCGGGTGTAACATATCACATGTGTATGTAATATAATAACACCAACAATAGCTATTACTATCATAACTAGTACTTCTTGAGTGCTTGCTATATACTAGGCACTTTACATATTTATTTATCTACATCCTCACTCACAACAATCCTCCAAGTTACGTACCAATATTGTTCCCATTTTATAAACGAAGAAACCAAGGCATAGGGTGGTTAAAAATTTTGCTCCGGATTGTGATTAAATGAGTGGTAGAGCTAGGAGATTTGAACCTAGGCAGTCTGGTTCCAGAAACTGTCCTCTGAGCCACTGGACTGGAACGGACTGTGTGTTTCTGTGGTTCTGATAAGAGTGGATACAATGATCCCATTTCACAGAGGGGATCCCCGAGGCTCAGGGAAGTGAGGCCAAGGTGAAGTTCAGTCAGTAGGTAGCAAAGCCAGGATTCAGACACAGAGGGCTCTCACCTTCTGCCCACCCCACCCAGGTTCTGCTCCCACTCACCTGAGCAGGCACAGGTGGCCATGGGGACATTTGGACCATCTTCCCAGGACTGGCCTCCCCTGAGCGATGGGGTCTCCTGCCTACCTCAGGGGCCTCCTCCAGCCTTTCCCTGAGCAGAATTTCTCAGTACAGTTGCTGGAGTGGTAAAGCTGGAAGCTCGTTTGTCAAGCCAGCAGATAGTTTACCTGTGTCCCTCCACGGGCCCCCAGACTCAAACCCCATGAGGAATGACCCAGTGGACAGGGCGGAGGGGGCATCAGACTATGGGAACACTTGGAGTATCATTTCCCAGGCTCTGACCTCTCACTGGCCCCTGGAGCTGGGCACAAGGTTAACACTCACTCCACTGAAAGCCCAGCAGGGGCCCTGGCTTTGGTTAGAACCACTCCTCCAGGCCTACGCCACCTGGATGGAGTCAGGTCAGACCGCCTCCCACCTCCTTGTGTTTAGGCTCTGTCAGCCCTGGGCATTTCAGGAGGTAATAACAAGAATTATTATAACAATATTTTCCACTAGCACTTACTGGGTGCCAGATCCTGTGCCAAGGACTACACATGTGATGCCTCCTTTAATCCTCACAGCCACTCCAGAATGATTCTGCTATCACCTCTATTTCACAGATGAGGAAACGAGGCCCAGAGAGGGTAAGTGGCTTGGCCCAGGTCACACAACCAGGATATGGCGGGCCTGTGACTTGAACCTAGGTGGCCTGGCTCTGAAGTCTGCTTGGAGGAAAAGAGTGCAAAAGACCACCCTGCCGGCTACCTCCTCCCTCTGGACCTGGAACACCTCACCTGTCAAATAAGTACGCCACCACCACTTGCCCACACCTCCTTGCAGAGCAATGGCCATGCACGCAGCAGCTGTGAAAGTGCTTTGGCAATCTCGTGCTCCAAGCGCTCATCTCATTTAACTAATAAGGAAACAGGCTCAGAGAAGGTAGGTGATCCACCTGAGGCCACACAGCAGGGCTCTCCTCCCTCAGCCCGCCCACCCTTCCCCACTCACCTTCCCCACCCAGGTTGGTCTCTCCTGGCCCCCCAGTCCCTCCGGAGGTTTGATGAGAAAGGGGCCTTTTCAACCCCCCTGCAGGGCCTGCTCCTGGCTCCCCACACGCTGGCTCCACCCTGAGTCTCCCCAACACCCACCCGCTGCCCCAGGCATCGGTGTACTTACAATGAGGCCGGGGACTCCAGGGGGGCCTGGCAGGCCCAGTTCTCCCTGCAGATAGACAGACACCAAGGTGGTTACTTGTCCCATCTCCCTCCAGGGCCCCTCCCTCCATGTCATCCTCCACACAGGCACCTGGTGGGGTCTTTCAGAGCTGAACTCTCCTTATTCCTGACCACAGGCTCCAGGGACTTTCCTGAGTCTGGCCTGGAGTTTGGACCACAGCCATCCCCTCTCTGCCATCAGCTTTCCTCGTCTGTCAAATGGGGAGGCCGGACTTCCAAATCCAGTATCTTCCCATTGTAAGCATAAAGGAATGAGCGGAATCGCGATCATGGTCATACAGGTGTGCATGGTGCTTGACATTTCACGCTCATTTTAGAGACAGGAAAACTGAAGCTCCAGAGGTTAAGTGATTCACCCAAGGCCAGGTGCAAGGAAATGACAAAGCCAGGAGGACTCCAAGCTGAGAGCCTCTAAGCTGACCTCCTTCCCTTTCTCAGCCAGGAGGTGCTGTGGCCCTCGGAGAATCCTCCCCAGCACCCCACACCCTCACAGGTCCTTCTTCCAGGGCCCCCCAGAGGCTGGAAAGAGTTCTAGCCTGGGAGTCAGGAGACGAGGCTGTGTGTGTGATTTACCCCCCTACACTTCAGTTTCCTCATCTTAAACATGAATCTTCCATGGCCCACATGAGAAATGACAGGTGGAGGGGTTTGAGTCAAGTTCAAAATGGAAAAGTGAGAATGTCAAACTCCAGGGCTCTAGACATTGTGATTAGTAATGAGAAGTAAGCAACAGCCTTCGCTTCAAATGAGGGGAAGAAACGGACATCAGGTCTTTTCTGTTCCTCTATGCCAGGAGCATAAAGACATCCCTGCCACTCCCCAAGGAAACTCGCAGAATGATACTGCATATCGCTAACAGTTACTCTAACAAGTGATGTATTGAGGGAGAGGCTCTGATTTCCCTCCACCCCATGCCTTTGCTGGTGCCCCTTCCTCCACCTGCAATGTCTCCCCACCTATCTCCTCATCCCAATGCAAATGTTACTTCCCTGTTCTCTTCTCCAAAGAGTCACCTGGGACCTCTTTAATCCCACCCATCCCACTGCCTGTTGTGTGACAGAGGAGAGCAATGGCCCATGAACACCTCAAGGTCAGGACTGTACCCCAGATTACCCAGTATTTTACACAGCCTCGCCCACTGAACCCGTGTGATGAGCGCAACACCTTGGCTGCCCTCCTTTCATTCTCACAACAGCCTTCTTTTTTTTTTTTTTTTTTTTTTTTTTTTGAGACAGTCTCACTCTCTTGCCCAGGCTGGAGTGTAGTGGCGTGATCTTGGCTCACTGCAAGCTCCACCTCCCAGGTTCAAGCAATTCTCCCCCCTCAGCCTCCCAAGTAGCTGGGATTACAGGTGCCCACCACCACGCCCAGCTAATTTTTTGTATTTTTAGTAGAGACGGGGTTTGCCATGTTGGCCAGGGTGGTCTTGAACTCCTGGCCTCAAGCGATCTACCCACCTCGGCCTCCCAAAGTGCTGGGATTACAGACGTGAACCACTGCACCCGGCCTCAGGCTGGAATTGATTCCCCCAATTTGCAGACAAGGAGACTGAGATTCAGGGAGGTGAATGGATTTTTCAAAGCTCACACATCTGACAAGTGGTGCAAGAAAATTCAAACCCAGGTCCGTAGGGCTCTGAGGTCAAGGCTTAATCCCCAAGGGAGCCTGGCTGGGTCAGGCTCAGGGAGCATTTGTGGAACTGAATTAGCGCCTAATCGGGTGCTGGTTATGAATGCAGCAGCCACCACTGGAGAGGGCACAGCTGGCACAGCTGCTCAGGCAGGAAGCCCCAAGGAGAGATGGGGGACCATGAACACCTTCTCCCACCACGGCCTGGAGCCGGGAAGGGAAAGACAGAGTCGGCTCCCCAGGGCAGGCTGACCTGGCTCCTCGTGGAACAGAGCCTGGGCCTCTAATTATTTACAAACTCTATAAACATGCCTGTGGTGGAGATTCCTTTGGAACTCAGCTCTTCCTTTTCTCCAAACACGGCCTGCAAACCGTTTGCTTCCCCAAGCCTCTGCCGGCCCATAAACATTTCTGATGCTTTGTAAGATGGCAGCAGCCGGGGCTTCTCCAGTGGGGAGTGATCCATGAACCTTCCGAAGTCCTGGAAACGGGGTGCAGCCTGGAGCTTTGGACCCAGGGGCTCAGTGGGCTGGGGACTCTTACGGGGGGCGACAGGGCAGTCACAGTAGACAGGAGCCTAGCGTTTAGAGACGTCACGTAATTTGCCCAAGGGTGCCCAGCTGGTAGTTGACAGGGCTGGGATTTGACCCAGGTCTGTCTGACCCTAAAGCATGGACTCCTAAAATGTGCTGTGTGTTCACTCGGAATCTCCTGTTCCCAAGGACTTGAAATACTTACAGGGTTTCCATCCAGTCCGGGAGGGCCTCTTTCCCCAAAGACTCCAGGAAACCCCTGGAGGGCATGAGAGAGAACAAACATCTGTAGGTTAGTGTTTTCACCTGCAGGGTGGGCTTTGATCCAGACCCCCAGGGGGGACACAAGGACAATGTCCAAGCAGTCTCACTCCTTGGTCATGGGCAGACAGTGGAGTCCTGAGGTCACCCCTACCATCGACAAGCACCTGCGCATAAAGAATTTCTCACGGGTCCTTTTCTTTCTACTCAGTCTCTGAAAAGAAAACGGTACCCAGCTCCCCAGCATGAAAATGCCAATCCTCTGTTCTGAGACCTGGTCCTGATGGAATGGGAAGGACACAGACTAGGGGCAGGAAGCTGGATCTAGGCCAGTTTTAAGAGCCTCTGTTTCCCCACTGGTCAAGGAGGGGAAGGTCTCTGTTGCATTTCCCAGCTCAGACCTTCTCTGATTGTGGCATGTTCTTCAAAAGCCACCCAGTGAAATCATGATCCCCATTTGACAGATAAAGGAAGCGAGGCTGTGAAAGAGTTAAGTGGCAAGGTCACACAAAGTCACACCACCAGTGAACACGAGCACAGCCCCCACAGGTGTTTCAGCAGCTCAGAGAGATGCTGAGCTGCCCGGCCCAGGCAGGTCTGTCCCTCCCGCCCCATCCCTGACCCCACTCTGGAGGCTGCTCCAGCTCTGGGGAGATAGGCAGCTGGAAAAATATCAGCTGTGAGGACGCCTTCAGGGGCCGGGGACAGAACTCCATTCCCACTTCAAAAGGAAAAGAAAGTCCTCAAGCTTGGAGTTGGGGGAAACCTGTTCTCCTCCCCTCCTTGAATTCAAATCATTGTTTTTCCAGGGAAATGTAATTTAAAAGAAAAAAACAAAGCACATGTTTTCCTGACCAAGTGAATGCTGGAGCTATGATTCAAATGGTAAACATTCCTCACAGAGGATCATCCTGTTTTTGGTTTCTAATACTATTGGAGGAGTCCAGTGAGCACACTAAACCCAAAGGACCAAACCTATAAACAAAACCCAAACCAGAGTCTCTACTGGTTAGGCAAAGACACTTTGAACTGTGTGTGTGTAACCAGGTGTTTAGCCTGGCCCTGCCCCGCAGCCCTAGTCCCTTCAAATCTCTCCTCTGCCAGGAAGTCCTCTTGGGTTGACATTCACCCCACAGAAGGTGTGGCTTCATTCAGACACCAAAAGGAGGAAATGAGAAGACGATAATGAAATTGAGACCAAGCTAGTCACTTCGCATGCAAGACTTCATTTGCGTTTGATATGTATCTTTGAGGGAAAAGTTATTGGTCTCATTTCACAGACGGGAAAATTGAGGCTCGGTTAGGCAACATCACATGGCCAAGGTCATAAAGCAAGCAGAGCTCAGGTCCACCTCTGGAGTTTGGCATGTTCATATGAGCTATGCATGTGCAAAGCCTGGTATGCAGAGGCTGCTCAAACGTGTGTCCAACTGGTTGCAGAGGGTGGCAGAGGAGTGTGGCAGAGGAGGGTGTATGCATGTGTGTGTGTATCCAGATCATGTCTTTGTGGGAGCATATCTGACCTTCCCAAGCTTCCTCCTCCCACATCTTTAGGGGCTCACCTGCCAAATTCCAGTCTCACCTAAACCAGTCCTTCTTGGTCATGCTGAAGGTAGATCGTCTCACCTCCTGGGACAAGAATCAGCCAGGTGGGCTGTGGCCAGGGGAGCCTTCTTCCTTTTTTTTTTTTTTTTTTTTTCATGATACAGGGTCTCATTCTGTCACCCAGGCTGAAGTGCAGTGGCATGATCACTGCTCACTACAACGTCTGCCTCCTGGGCTCAAGTGATCCTGCCGCCTCAGCCTCCCAAGTAGCTGGGACTATAGACGCACACCACCACGCCTGGCTAATTTTTGTATTTTTGGTAGAGATGGGATTTCTCCATGTTGCCCAAGCTGGTCTCGAACTCCTGGGCTCAAGCGATCTGCCTGCCTTGGCCTCCCAAAGTGTTGGGATTACAGGTGTGAGCCATGGCGCCCAGCCAGGGGCGCCTTCTGAAGGCAATGAGTTCTCACCTGTGGCCTCTGGACTTTGGGGTAGAAGGACCTGGTAGGAGAGGAAAGCAACTCCTTGAGACAAAGGGGATATTGTCTGGTTGGTCACCTGGCTGACTTCACATGGCCTACAAGGAACAGGACTTGAGTAGTCCCTGCTCCATTCTCCAAGTCCAGCATGTGGAGATGGCCTGCGGATGAGCCCTGGCTCTCCTCCAGGCTGGCTGTCTGAACTTGGGCAGGCCCCCACACTTGACCCTCTGTCCTGCTCAGGTTGAGGGTGTGTGATCTCTAAGGACGCTTTAGGACCCTGTGATGCCCAATATATTCACATATAGCAGCCACCAGGCAGGTCTCAGACCCATGGGTCTGCATTCAGAGGCCCTTCCAGGCTGGCTCAAAGACTCCTCTCAGGCCCAGCTGCTGGGCCAGCCTGTCCCATGACAGTCCTGACTGCACCACCCACGGGCCTCTTGGGGCCTCAGTTTTCTTTGCTGTGAGGATGAGCTGACACGCCACATGGAGGGTGCCTCAGTGAGGGTGCCTCATTGCCACATGGGAGGCCACAGCCCCGTGAGGGAATGTCTCTGAGGTATAAGCAAGGGAGAGACGGTCATCAGAATTTTGAGTCAATTTCTGGAGGGGAGTAACCTCTGCAGACAAAATGCAGCCTGAGTCTAACCAGAGGGCGATGATGGTGGGATGAAACAATCATAACAACAGTAAACTCCAACAGCGTGACCACCCAACAGGTCCTATTATTGGCTGCATTTTCGAGATGAAGAAACTGTGATTCTGAGAGGTTAGGAAAAGTTTCCAAAGTCACACAGCCCTGGCGTAGCAGAGATGAGATTCGAACCCAGGCAGTGTGACTCCAGAACCTGTTCTCTTAGCTACAACTGGACACTGAATGAAGAGATGGACTAGAAGCAGCCTACAGGCTCTCAAAGGGCTCATTAGAGTCCTGAGCTAATGTGCAAAAAGGAATGGCATGATTGATGCTAAGGACTGGTTCTGCTTGGACATGCTGAGGGCCTCGGGGAGGCACCCCCGTCTCCATCTTCAATCTTCCTTCCAATGGAGGGGTCAAGCAGATGACCTCTAGGAATCTAGGGTTTGTAATTAAGAGCATAGTGGTTGGAAAAAAGAGCTTTAAAGGTGCTGGAACAAATCTTTGATTGGAACAATCAGGTCTAAGGATGAAAAGACCTGAGATGTTCTTGATGTTCACCACCTCATTACACCAATGGGGAGACAACACACCCAAGACCCCCCTCACCCACTACCTTGCCTCATCCCTCCACTACTAAGTGGCAGAGCCATTTCCAGCAGTCACCCCAGACCTCCCTGGGTCTTAGAGCAGCGGCTGCTGAGCTGGATGTATAGCCCCCACTTCAACCCCATCTGCTTCCCTCTCTCTGGCCATGCCTGCGTGTGTAAGGCGACCACATGGCATGCATGCCCAGCCTGGCCAGCAGCAGGGACCTTCCTCCACATGCCCGAGCTCCTGGCTGCAGCAGGCTGGCCCCAGGCCCAAGGAATGAGCTCGGCTCCCTGCCGGGGCCCCAGCCACGTGGTTTCTCTACTTTCCCAGGTCGGGCCCCTCTGGAGAACTGAACACTTCGTACTTGGAGCAGAACAAGGCCCAGGAGGAGATAGAACAAGGCTCAGGAGTGAGACTCTGCATTCTCTCTTGGCCACAACAACTCAGAGGAATAGAGCTGAGGAAGGGATGGTCCTCGCCACCACATCCAAAGCGGGATGCCGTGGAGAACGCAGAAGGCCATCTCCTCCACTCTTCTGCCTCCAGGAAGTGTCCGCCCCAACGTCTGCTCCGAGGGGTGTGATACAGGGGCAGGGAAGCAAGGAACATCTAGAATCCAAAGTTCCACTCATGCTTCTAAGGCTCAGGTCCCTGGTCTGCAAAACAGTCAGCACTGTCCCACTCACCTGGCAGGGCTGGGCTGAAGAAACGGTGAGATGTTTCTAATCCAACCCCTGGTCAACTCTAATGTGCCATCACTACACTAGTTAGGGTTTATATCAAGAGTGGGAATATTTAGTAACCTCTAGAAGGAGCCCGCAAAAGGATCTCGGAGAACTTCTATCAGGTGGACATTCTCCAAAGCCTGGAAGTTCCTGCTTAAGTCTAACCTGCATCCTTCCTACTGCACTTGAAGCAGACATATTCTTTTCTAGGTGTGCAGGCTCCAAGTGTGCTGACATGGAAAGACCCCTTGAGGTTTCCCAGCACCCTCCTCTCGTGGTCTAAACACGTTTTTACCCTGCTGTCCCGAAATCCACTAGGAAATCTACTCAGGAAAAGTCACCTCAGGGAACAAGGAGAAGACAGGAAGGCAGAGTTCTCTCCAGGATTCCAGGGGCACCAATAGCCTGGGTCAGCTCTGGCTCCCATCTGGGTCACTGGAGACCACACCCCCAGCTCACAGCATCACCTCAGCTAAGAACCTTAATCTGCTTTGGCCTCAATTTCCCTACTTGGAAATAGGAATTCTCTGTCACTTGGCTGCCTGCTCCCTGTAATCTGAGAACTGGAAAGAGCCATGAACTTGAAGCCCAAATGCACCGTGTTAGAAGCCCTGCCTCCTCCCAGAGGACTGCGTGGCCTTGGGCAGGTCCCAATCATCCCTGAGCCACACCCCAGGGAGTCAGTGCCAGGGCTGGGCCCTTCCAGCTCTAAGCTTCAGGGTCTTCCCTCCGGACTCATTGCACGAGGCCAGTCTTGGCAGGCCTGGCCAGCGGCTATGAGAAAAGCTGTGCGTGGCGGCCTGCCTCGCGGGGCCATCCCAGCGGGCTTGAAAGTACATTTGGATAAGACAGGTAGGACTCACTGCAGCATCTTCCTAGCCTGCTCGTAGAGACCCTTGGCTGGGAAACATGGCTCAGTCTCTCACTGTGAGTGACACTGAGCCATGTCCAACAAGCCAGGACAGGCAGGAGAAACCCATTCAGCTCCAGCCAAAGCTGGTAACATTTTCTATCTGGACCCCTCCTCAGAAAACCACAACACATTCTCTTAGCAGGAGGTATGAGGAAGGCTGAGAGCTGTGGACCAAGCTTTCCTCTGGAGGTTGAAGATGGGAGCAGAGAGAAGAGGGAGCCCTGTGGAGAGTACCCTGTCCTGGAAAGCAAGTGTTCTGGGTTCAAGTCTTGACTTTGCCAACAACTTGCTGTGAGACCTCGGGCAAGTGTCTTGCCCTCTCTGGGCTATGTCTGCTTATCTGTCCAAAAAAGAGTTTGGGCCAGGCCATCACGAAGGTTCCTATAGCTCTGATGTGCTTTGACCACCACTGTCTCTTCCTCAGCTCCCGTTAGTAAAAGACTCTCACACATCGCCCTTCCAAATTAGATACTGAGGAGGCCGCAGGCATGGGCCTGAGGTTTTGCCTGCTGGGGAAAGACCGACTACAGCAAAATCATCACCAGCCCTGCCAGAAATGACGCCAGCTGCGATCTGGCATGAAAGAATTCAGCTCATTCCCCTGTCACTTCCTCTTCTTAATAAGTGCCTAGAAACTGCCCGGCCTAAAGCTTGGATAAGGAGGAAAAACCACTCGTGACGGGAGCCCCCAACCCCACCATGTAGTTCAAGGGGTTGGGAGCACCAGCAACAGAGGGATGGCCCTAAAGACTGTCCACGGTCTTCAGGCTGAGAGCCATGGCGGACTCAGAGGCCCAGCGGAGACAGAGACAAAGCTGTAGGGACTCAGCCGATGTGAAGTCCCATTACATACACATTAAATCATATCTGACACAGATCTTGCCGATTTGCTGGCCACGGCGGCTGGAACAGAGTCGAGGGTATTTTCACAGCTCTCAAGGGTATTGCATGAGCCTAGGGCTGAAAAGGTGTTTCTCTCCACCCACATCTGACACCCCGGTGCCAGGGAACACACCTGTCATGGAGGTCAGAGCCTAGTCTTAGAAAGTTAAAGGCAAAAAAGCAAGGAAGCAGACAGAAGTTCTCAGTCGGGCAAGGGTTCAGAGGGTCTATGGACAAATGGCTTTGACAGTCTAAGCCTCAGTTTTCTCATCTGGAAAATGGGTATGATCAATCCCGCCTCAAAGGTTCACTGGGAGAATCGCATGTGGTTCAAATACTATGCACCACCAAGGGCCTCAATACACATTGCTTCCTTTCGCTTGCAGGGGCTTAGGGTGGCAACCATGCCCTCTTCTGGTTATTCATCCTGTTTATTGATCGTCTCTACCCTTAAAATTTGAGCTTCATGACAACAGAGATTTTTGTCTGTTTTGGCTAGTGTTATCCCTAGCGCCTGGCATAGAATAATATATTCAACCAATAATCTTTGGTGGAGTGAGGAATGAATGAGTGGCCTTATCTCACACAGGCAGGATAATGGGACCTCAAAACTGGGACTGCCTTCTAAGCCAGGCCATGAACAGGGTGACTTTCAGCTCCAAGAGGAACACAGGAACACGGCAGGGAGAAGGTGTATGAAGGGGCTGCCGGGAGGGGAGATGAGGAGGATGCAGAGGATGGGGTGGAAGGGGGAAACTGAGGCATGGCCCTGCTGACATTCCTTGTTGTGTCCGGTTGGAGAAGAGGCCATGACATGCCCAGGCTTTCCTGGGTTTTGCCTCTTCCATGCTCAGGAGACTCCGGACCCCAAGCTCTAAACAGCTGCACTCTGGCACTGGAGTTGAAAGCTCTGGCTGTGTTCTAATCCAACTCTGACACTGAGCAGCCATGTGACCCTGACCTCATCATTTATCTCTCTGAGAAGCGATCTCATCTGTAAAGCAGCAATGCCTGGCTCCTCGGATGCGTCTGAACAAATCCCCCAAAGGTGACCCTGGAGGCTGGCCTGAGTGTTGGGGTAGGGCCCAGCTGAGATCACCTAAGCAAGTCAAATGCTTCCACTCTGCAGCTTAAACCATGGGAAACCAGACCCAGCAAAGGTGAAGTCATTGGCTCAGTGTCACACAATACAGAGATCCCCTCAGCCATTCAGGAAATAGGAACAAGGGCTGCTCCATTTATTGAGCACTTACTAAGTGACAAGCACAATGATCTTATGAGCCATACTATTGTCCCCATTTCTCAGAAGAGAAAACTGTGGTTCAGAAAATTTGAACCAAGCCTGCTCCTTCCCCAGGGCCTTTGCCTTGAAAGCCACACAGCTTCCACGCCACCTCATTGAGAGTCTTCATAAAGCGAGGGAGACTTTCTGGACTAACTTATCCAATATCCCAACCCCCAAGCACTCCCTGTCTCCCTATCCTACTCTCTCTCAGATTCAGCACTACCTAACCTTCATTTAATCGTTCATTCTTCCATTTCCCCATTCAGTGACTGTGCATCTGTCTGTCTGCCCCAAGAGAGTGGGAACTCTGTCTCATGCACTGCTCTGCCCGAACGAAGCACAACGCTTGGCCCGTAGCAGGCATTCAACAGATATTCATGGGATGAACAGATAATCACTGGATGAATGAATCGCCTTGCTTAAGGTCACGCTGGCTTGAGGGACAACCCCAGGTGCCAGCCCAGCCCTCTCAGACTCCAGGTCCTTGCCCTGAAGCCGGGAGCATCAGGTGCTGCTCCTTGCCCAGGTCTATGTGTCAGGTGTTGGACCTTAGAGAAGACTGCCTGTCTGGGCCACAAAGGGGTCTGGGTTGGGGGCGGAGGGACCTCCTCTGTCAGTTCTTTGAGGCCAGGACCTGTTTCTTTCTTTTCTTTGTTTTTCCTCTTTGGCCCCCAGAGGGCCCAGGTTAAAGGCTCCAACAGTTAACAGGCCCATCAGTGGCAGAATCACAGAGAGGCTGCTCTGAGCACTCTCGAATGCTCCAGGCCTCCTCTTCATACTCCCTTCCTCACCAACCACCAGCGATGGCAGGCCCGGACTTGGGCTGACCATGGTTCCTAGTCAAGGGGTCAACCTGCAGGGCAGTGGCAGAGGGACCCTGGATATCTCACTCTGCCTCTCAGAGCCTCAGTTTCCCCCTTCTCAATAACTGGAATGAATGACCTTCCTTCCAGGCAAAGAGTCTAGGGAACCTATTTTTATAATATGACTGCAAACTGGGGACCCTGAGAGGCTGCCTCAAGCGGCCACTGAGATCAAAGACCCCGGGCATAGACCAACTGAGTTCGAATCCTGGCTACATTGTTTACTCCTCCTGAAACCCTGGGCAAGTGACTTAATCTCTCCATGCCTTGGCTCTTTCTCCATGTTCTGCACAGGTACAAACAAGGGGCAAACAATTTCCTCCCATGATGGGGAGTCATAGAGAGAGCTGGTGGATTGGGGGTCACTGCTGAGCCCCTCTTTGGGTCATGCCTGTGTGGCCCTGCCCATACACCCCATTGTCCTCTGGCCTGGTGTATGCATGAGCAAACTGGACAGAGCAGAATGACACCCAGACAACGTGGAGACTGAGTGTTCCCTGAGATGGGAGCACAGTCACCTGGCCTGGCCAAGGTCCCCCGGTCACAGCAGACCCACAGACACAAATAGACAGAAGCCCCCAGACACGGAACTGCACTGGAGAGCCACTGCTGCCCACACGGAGAGAGGAGCCAACCCCAGGGAGGCCCAGAGCCCACGGAAGCCCCAGTCCCAGCCGGGCCCCAGTCACGCTGTGTGCCAGCAGCAGGTCCTGTGGCCAGGCAACCCCACATGCGGCCCCCACACTCAAAGCAGGGGGAGAAGCAGAAGATGCCAGGCAGCAGGTGGCCAGGGCAGCGTGGCCGTGGGAGGTGGGGTTCCCCGCTAGAGTCTGCGTAATAGACACGGAAAATCTTTACCGGCATACCCATCTTGCCCCTCTTGCCAGGAACACCAGGAAGGCCCTGCAGGGGAGAGACAGGGTAGACGTCAGGGCAGGATGCCAGCAGGGACAGTCAGGCTTGCCCCAAACCAGTTCAGAGCCACCCATGGCAGGAAGTCACAGAGGGCCTGCAATGTGCGCCATTTGCGTGGCAGCCCCAGTGACATGCATGTCAGACGGATGGCAGGGTCAGGGTCTGTGGTGACCTAAGAGACAGAGAAATGCAATGCCAGTGTTCCTGTATTCAGCAGATGCTTCATAAATGCCCAGGCTCCAGCTGTCCTAAGATTCTCTATACCCAGCTTATGGAGGTTACAACTGAGTTCCCATAGATACGGGCTCAGGTTGGGAGGGGGCGGGGAGGAAGGTCCCAAGGCCACCACCCCAAGGGCTTCTAAGGGACCTCCAGGCTGGGCCAGGGGTCCGTGAGAAGCTCCCACACCATCTTTTGGACTCCTCTGACTTTGATACT
Organism: Macaca mulatta; assembly: GCF_049350105.2. Classification (NCBI taxonomy): domain Eukaryota; kingdom Metazoa; phylum Chordata; class Mammalia; order Primates; family Cercopithecidae; genus Macaca; species Macaca mulatta. Next base: position 44,116,209 of record NC_133420.1, read on the forward strand.
TGATCTGGAAGGACAGGGATCTTGGGAAATCTTAGCACCCACTGCCTGTCACCAAACCAGCCCCACCACCTTCCCCAGACAGCTGCTCCGCCTGGGAGTCCTCAGCTCTTCAGAGACCTCAGGGCCCAAGCAGAGACCAGGTTTCCAGCCCAGTCTCCCCTCCCCACTGTCCTCACCTCTACCCCAGTCCACTGCCCCCAGCCAGCTACAGCCACACCATCTTGTTCTCAGGCTGCTGGAATTCCTGCCACCTGCTCTTGCTGTCCCCACCCCTCACCAACACATTTTCCTCAAGTAAACCAACTGATCTGTCTAAAAGAGGAATCAGCAGATGGTTTCTGGAAAGGGGCAGATAGTGAATATCTTTGGCTCTGCGGGCCATACGGTCTCTGTCACACCTACTCAACTCTGCCATTGTAGTGAGAAAGCGGCATTGACAATATGTAACCAAATGAGCAAGGCTGAGCTCAATAAAACTGTTTGCAAAAACAGACAACTGGCTGGATTTGGCCCATGGGCCACAGTTTGCAGACCCCTGATCCATACTATAAAGTGGGCCTGGTGTTCATTGGTTGCAAGTCCTCAAGAGGCTCCGCATACCATCAGAACAGAGTCCCTTTCCTGACCTGAGTCCTGGTCACCTAGGACATTGCCCCAGGGCCCTCTCCAGCTTCAACTCCTACCACTCTCACCCTCTCATGCAGCACTTTGGCGGTGTTGATTGTTAAACTCGCCAAGTTACCGTAAATCCCTGACTTTGCACATGCTGTTCCCTATGCCTGGAACGCATCTGCCTTGACTGGTCCCCTTATCAGACTCCTACTCAACTCAAGTGCACCTCCTCCAGGAGGAATTCCTTGATTTCCCCAGGCTGGTGCCTGGCAGGTCCTGCTCTGCTTAGGCAGGGGTGGCTGGTGGATGGTGAATAACCAAAGAAGCAAACTTACTCGCTCTCCATCAGACCCTGGCAGGCCGAAGAGCCCTGGGAGCCCAATGTAGCCCTAGGAAAGAGAAGAAGTGGGGTCACAGAGGTCAAGCGGTGAGGTGTGGCCGGCCCAGCCTGCCCCAGCCCACCCACCACTGCCATCCCACATCCCGGCTCCTCCTCTTCCTCCCCGATGGCAGTGGCAGCTCCGGTGGCTCCTCGATGACATAGGCCTTGAGGCAAGTGTATATGCCCATGGACTGCATGGTGCTGGCTTCCACGATGTAGTCCAAAGGCACATACCCTCACGCCAGGGAAGGGCGCGGGCGCTCGCCGACAGGAGGCCCGCCCCGCGCCAGGGCTCCAGGATCTGCAGAAGGAAGCTCGCGGCTGGGTTAGATGCTAGCATGGCACCAAGCCCTCCCCACCCCCAGGGATGCTGGCAGGTGCCCGTGGCTCCTGCCACGTCTCCTCCTAAGTCTTCAAGGTCCTGGATGCAGGACTTACATTCACCCCTGGCCGCCTGAGTGATGGCATTAACTAACAGCGGCTACGAACCCGGAGTGCCAACATTGTGCCAGGCACACGCATGCTACCACTTTAGACTCTCACAAGGACCCCCAGATTGTTATCACCCATACTGGACAGATAAGGAAACTGAGGCTCTGTAGATAAAGCAACATGACTAGTCAGTGGTGGAGCTGTGAATTCTCTTCAAGGAATTCCTAATCAGCTCAAGGGTCACCTAAGTCCAGCTGACTCCGCAGCCGGGGCTCACCACCATTCTGGGGTTCTTCCCCAGGGTGACTCTCATCTCCTCCCTCCCAGCCTTTCCTCACTGTGTCCCCTCCACCAGGCATGTCCCTTCCATCCCTCATGACTTCTGAGCCAAATCCTTCAAAGCCCAGCTCTCATGAGCTCTCCTTGGGCAAGCATCCCTGATACCCCAAGCTAGAAGCAATCTCTACCCTCCACCCCAATGCCATTTTTGCACCTCGGTAGCATCCTTCTCCACTTTCTCCCTTGTATCTTCATTATTTGTGTTCACGCTTCATGTCCTCATTAGTCTGGGAACTTCTTTTTTTTTTTTTTTTTTTTTTTTTGAGACGGAGTCTCGCTCTGTCGCCCAGGCTGGAGTGCAGTGGCGCGATCTTGGCTCACTGCAAGCTCCGCCTCCCGGGTTCACGCCATTCTCCTGCCTCAGCCTCCCGAGTAGCTGGGACTATAGGCGCCCACAACCGCGCCCGGCTAATTTTTTGTATTTTTAGTAGAGACGGGGTTTCACCGTGGTCTCGATCTCCTGACCTTGTGATCCGCCCGCCTCAGCCTCCCAAAGTGCTGGGATTACAGGCGTGAGCCACCGCGCCCGGCTAAGTCTGGGAACTTCTTAAGGGCAGCGACCTCGCCCGGGGCTTCTGCCACTATCTGCATGCCACTCTTTGTGCAATGATTTCATAATAACTCTAACCAAAGCTAATGTTTATTGAGCATGAATGACAGGCCAGGCCTGCTGTCAGTGCTTTGCATATATTAAAGCATTTATTCCATCCCCGAGGAAGTGCTATGTTTTATTAATTATATATATAGAGAGAGAGGGAGTCTCACTCTGTCGTCCAGGCTGGAGTGCAGTGGTGCAATCTTGGCTCACTGAGACCTCTGCTTACCAGGTTCAAGCGATTCTCCTGCCTCAGCCTCCTGAATAGCTGATCACAGGTGTGCACCTACTATTTACTTTTGTAGAGATGGGGTTTCGCCATGTTGACCAGGCTGGTCTCAAACTCCTGGCCTCAGGTGATCCACCCACCTTGGCCTCCCACAGTGCTGGGATTACAGGCGTGAGCTACCGCGCCCAGCCACGAGGAAGTATTATTACTCAGCCCCCTGTAGAGGTAAGACCATTTAGGCCCAGAGAGGTGAAGTAACTTGCCTAGGACCACACAGCTGAAATGTGGTAGAACTGGTATTCAAATTCAAGTCTTCTGAATCCCGGGCCTGGGCTCCTAACCACTCTGCATACTGCCTTCCCTCAAACAAGCAACACAGAGGCTCACAACCATCTCTCCTGCACTGGAAGGCCAAGAGGCCACTGAGCCTCCTTGTTGGCATCCAGCATGATTAATATCCATAATCTGAAAGAGTGCCATTTGCTACCATTCCAAATAGGGCTTATCTCCCAGATTTACAGGTGAGAAAATCATTGGCTCAGAGAGGCCCAGTGACTTGCCCAAGGTCCCACAGCTAGCTGAGGGCAAGGCAGGTCTCAAAGCCTGTCATCCCGATTCCAAAGCCTGCCCTCTGCCTACTTCAGAAATATGAGGCTGGTGGTGGCAGGGTTGGAAGGACAGCTTGAGTGACTCACTGCTCACCCAGGCTGCCCATCCAGGGCTGTGCGGCCTGTAAGAGACAGGAGTGCTGGGGCCGGACCAGTCCTCTCCTCCTATGTGGCTTTGAGATGCCACCGGCCTGGCAGGCAAGTCGAGCAATGCCAGATGTCAATAACATGCCCTGTCCTTCTGGCAGATCAGGAGATCAGGACTGGGGCTGGACTGAGAAGACCTTTCTCCCTGGGTTTAGGGGGTCCCTCTGGGGGCACAGCCCATGGGAGCAGCAGAATAAAGGAAGAGGTCCAGCATCCTGGGACAAGAGCCTCCTCAGGCCCTGCCTATCACAGTAGCCTCCTGGGGAATGCACCTACCAGCCCCCACTCCCGCCTCCCCATGCTCTCCTAACAGCCACCAGTCTGCTGCAGGGATTAGGGCTGAGACTGCAACCATTCTGTCCTCTCCCTCCTGCCAAAATATAAATAGCTTTGGCTCAGGAGCAAAGGATACATGATCTGTCCTGACCAAGGACTGTGTGACCCCATTCCTGAGCATTCCTTGAGAGGCAGCAAGTCCAGGCCTCAGAACACCTGGGTCCTCATCCCAGATCCACCTTATGCATGCAGTGTAAGCTGGGGCTATCCAGGCCCCATCATGAACCCAGTTTCTTTGTATGTAGAAGAGAGGATTCCATCACACCAGCTTTAAATCTTTCCAACTCCATTTACCCCATTCAGTCCACCCAGAACCTTCTCTGTCTTCCCACAACCCACATGGGAGTCCCCACCTGTTGGTCCCCTCCTGAGCTGTCAAGTCAGCTTGACATAACCAGGCTACAGGTACAGATGGACATCATGACCATGGTAAAGGTAGGCAAACTGAGGCTGATCACTACTCAGGGTCTGCTCCATGGGGGCCTTGAAGAAAGGGGAGATCTGGAAGCTCCACCAGGCTGCAGGCGTAGGTAGCATTCACACACCGGGTGCCCTCCAAGAAGAGTGGATCCCCCCAGCCCTCAGTTGGGAGCAGGAGGGAGGTCTCTGAAGATTCGACGACAAGCAATTCAAGTGGCCCATACTGGCTCTCTTGTAACTTGGGGATGAGCCAGGAGACACAGCAAACAAATGCCTAGTTGTTTGTAGCTGGACTGTGGCCAAACCCCAGCACAGTCTTTGCTGCCCAGACTTCTTGGCCATGGGGACCAAGCAGCTTACCTGGCTCAAGGGTCTCCCATCACCCAGCCCTCCTGCTGCCCCTCTGTTGTCCGGGAGCGCTCAGGTGGGAGGGCCTTGGCTCTCCTTATAGTTCTGACCTCCCATCAAGCCCACTGGCGGGACAGGTGATGCTCACCTAGAACCCCACCCATGTGGCACTGGCCAGGAACCACTTACCCTGCTGCCTTTGGGGCCGGGATCTCCTACCGGTCCAGGTAACCCCTGAAACACAAAACACAGAGGGGCAAGGACATATGGAGACGCTCTACCTGCTGCCAATCCTGGGGTGAGTCCTTCCTCTTTGGGGCCTCTGCTGCTCTCTTTGTAGAATGGGGGTGAGGTTAGATTAGCAGTCTTTGGCCTGACCCCCACATCCCCAGGATCCCAGGGAGGTGGCTGGTGGGTAGGAGGGATACTGAGTGGGAGGAGCCTCTGGAGCCCCAGCCCCACAGAATCAGACCTCCTCTTACTATGCAGCCTTATCCTGTGCCTGCAAAGACAGGCTTCCTTGGTCCAGCCCCCTGGAAAGTCCCCTCCTTAGGGTCCACCCAGCAGGTGCAGCTCCTTGGCCCCCAGCCCACCGCCTCCCTCTGCCTCGGGGCACCTGTGGCCATCTCCACATCACCATGGCCACAGAGCTTCCAGAAGCCATATACTGCACCTGCCTGCCAGGGTAACCTTTGGCCCCTGGGCTGCCCTCAGGTCCTGGCTGCCCCTGCAAAGGAACAGAGAGAAACATAAGGAAAGACCCTGCCCGGCTCTGGGTCTGGGGACCCTAGGAGACTGGGGCTGGCAATGAACAAAGAGAGGGGCAGGAACGTGAGAGGGAACAGCAGGAAGGGTAGGGCCCCCAAGCCCACCCCTCTGTGAAACCAGTCAGATCAGCTCTGAGGGACAAAACCCCCTCTGCTTGCAGCCCAGGAATAAGAAATCACTGAGGAGGCCTGGCTGGTTCTCCCATGCTGGCAGGGCTGCTGTTTGACTTGGGCCAGGCCAGCCAAAATTCCTGCAAACCCCGTGGTGGCGTGTATAATATCCCCTAACATCGCCCGGAACAGGCCAGCTATTCATGGCTCCAACTGGCGTCGCGCGGCTCATGCCAACATCAGGCCGGCATGGACTCTGGCTCTTTTGGGCAAATGTGGCTGGGGGAGAGAGGTGGGGTGGGCTGGAGTGGGCTGGAGGCCCCAGCAGGGTGAGGGGCAGAACAGCCTGGCTCTAGGCTGGCTCACAGAGCAGGATCTAGGGAGGGGGCCAGAGACAGGTAGGGGCTGGGAGGAGGGACAGCGACCAGGGCAGGGCTGAGGCTGAGGCCCTCACCTGTTCTCCGGGGTGCCCTGCCGGTCCAGGATAGCCCTTGTGTCCCTGTAGGGGGAAGAAGCTGCATCAGGCAGGGAGGACACATCTGGGCCTGGAAATTGCAAGGGCCCAGCCTCCCGGCCTGCTCTGTTCAGCACCGTATGTACTGTGTCCAGGATGGAGCGTGCGCTCAGTAAGCGCTCCCCAGATGGATGCAGATACCATGTGACGGTTCGCATATTCCCAAGGTTTTCTCTCTGCTCCCAGTGGCTCTTAGGCAGAGGACATCATGGGGGTCATTCACTGCTCTGGCAGAGGTGGTGAGACGAACTGGAACAGAGCAACTGTGACCAAGAGACGGTGTATCGCAACCATTCCTTCTGAATCCAGAGACAAGGTGAGACCATCTCTCAGGTATGGATTTGTCAATGGAGGAGTAGACTGAGTAGGACTCAGGTCTGGAACGTGCTGAGCAACCACATCGCACGTGATGCTGGGATTCCCTCCCCTGTCAGGACCTGCCCCTTCTCATAAAGCCCCCATCACAGGCCTTGACCACATATATTAACCCAAATAGCTGTTTCCCTTCTCCCACTGGCCCCAGCTCCTATTCCAGGGAGGAATAGGCCACCCAGATACTAATGAGAAGGACTCTGGCAACGCCCCAGTACCAACTTTGACCCTCTGTCCTGATGGCCCAAAGACCATGGTGTAAGGCATGTCCAGGCCAGGCCTCTGGGTGGGTGGAGAGAACCAAGCTGAGTGTGTGCTTTCAGGTGGCACGAGATATAATCACCTGAGCCATTTCATAAGAGTAAGGAGGTTTCCAAAGGAAACCTCACACTTCAAGTTTCCATCAGCTGGGGGGGCTTCCACTGTACACAGGTTAGCCACACTTATCCATGTTAGACCCTTTTATGCAGGGAGCTCTGGGATTGGTTTAGATACTGTCCCTAACTTACTATGCAACTTTGGGTGGGTACTATCCTTCTCTGAACTTCAGATTAGGGAGTTAGAACTCTGATCCCCTTCAGCTCTGATGTTTTAGAGGCCCAGAGTCTGAAGACTCCTCCAGAGTCTAAAATACACACACCAGACTAGGACACACACACGCCCGCATGCACGCTCAAACCTGTAGACCTTCTCTATGCGCTGCCATTTACCCAGGACTACATGCATAACAGATGACTTCATCTACTCCTTCCAACAGTCAGATGAGCTGGGGTGGGGGGGTGACTGTCATCTCCATTTCACAGAGGAGAACACTGAGTCTCACAGAACTGAAGATGCCTGCCCTGAGTCCCATTGCTAACAAGCCACAGGCACTCACTACCAGATCCTTCTGACATCTGGAGCCACACTGGGAACCTTGCAAACATCCCCAGACATGTGCAGCTCCATGCACACGCACAAACACACACAGGCATACACACTCAACACCCCCCATCGGCCCCCAGGAGGTGGGGACTCTTCATTATAAACAGCAGAGTCAGTTTGATCTAAGAGGTCTGGAGAGTTTACAAGCATTCTTTCTGCACCTATTCATGTCTCAAGAGCCCTCAGTGACATGATTGCATCTCAGATCCAGGGGCCTATGGAGATTGATGCAACAAGGTTGGGTGAGATTCTTCTAGCTGGGGCGTGTACTCTTTTCCCCAGTGGGCAAACCGGGGCATACAACCTCTTGTTTCAGACCCATCTGGATTCCAGTGCTGCTCTACTAACTGGCTGTCTGGGTGACCCAAAGCCAATGACTTCACCTCCGAGAATCTTGTTTTCCTCAATTATAAAATGGGGCTACAAAGTTGGAGCAAGGATGGCAGGATAGAAAGTGTGTAAAGCGCAGTATTTGGCATTGGATTCAAGGGTGCTGTAGAGGTTAGCTGCTGTTATAATCTTCATTTTTCATTCATTCAATAAACATTTACTGAGTTTTCATGCTCCAGCCCCGTTCTAGGCACAGGAAGAATGAGACAGACAACATTCTTTGCCCTAAAGGAGTTTACATTCTAATTAAGGAGGTAAAAAACAAAGTGAACATAAAAATAACATCTGGGCTGCAAGGAGAGAGGAATGGGGAGTTGCTCAGTGGGTACAGTTTCAGTTTTGCAAGATGAAACATTTCTAGATATTGATTGCACAACAATGTACCTAATGCTATCGAACTGGACACTTAAAAATGGTTAAGATGGTAATTTTACATTATATGCTTTTTAACCACAATTAAAATAAAATCCTTTCAGAAACAGGCAGAAAATGTCTAGTAGTGATCAGTGCTGTGAAGAAAAGGAAGTAAGTTATGGACAGAGAATGCAGCACTGGGGAGGGACGGTGAATAGAGGATGGGATCAAGGAAGGCTGCTCTAAGGAGATGAATGGGATGAACACAGGGCCGGCTCCATGGACAAAGGCAGTGCAGGCAGAGGGAACAGCAAGTGCAAAGGGCCTGAGGCAAGAACGCCCTTGAGTGGCTTGGAGGGAACACAAGAAGGCCTGTATGACTGGAAGAGAATGGGCGAGAGAGTGAAGGATGGGGGTGGTTGGAGAAGCAGGAGGCCAGAGCATGCTGGTGGTGATGTGATGCAAAACCACAGAAGCGCTTTGAGCAGGGAGGTACCGCGACAAGATGTAACTAACAGCCATGATCATCATTTTTCCACCTGGAGCTTGCAGATGAGGAAGAACAAGTGAAACCTTTTCCCAGTGAAGAGCTGAATGGAGCCTTGCACTCTTGGTTGTGTGACTCTGTATGGGTAATTATCCTCTCTGAAGCTCACTCTGTCATATTCTACCTGCCTGCAAAGATCCAATGGAGTAACAGGACAAGAACCCCAAGAGAACCATAATGTGGGGTCCAGGGGGCCCTTGGCCATCACCAGCTCCTGTGGCTTCATCTGCAGTCACAAGAACCCTGCTGAAAACCAATTCTTCAGCCCCCATACCTCCCCACAAAGGAAGCAGAGGCATTTCTCCAGTGAAATCCCAGGAGAAGATTTCCAGTAAACCCTCTTACTCAGGATGCAGCTAAATGGAAGTGAATGACCATCACCGGCAGGCACGGTGGCAGGCCCTATGCCTGGCTCAGCACTGAAGCCTTCATATTTCAGTTCACGGACTCCTTGCTATCACCCCTAGAAGGCAGAAATTACCATACACATTTGCCAGTTGAGGAAACTGATGTTCAGAGAAGTAAAGAGACTTCGTTGAGGCCACACAGCTTTCTAGGGGCAGCGCCAGGCCTGTGACTCCAATCCCCCACATCCTTAGCCATCAAAAAGCATGGGATGAGACACGCTCACTGAGGCCTAAGGCCTGCCTAGAAGAGCCACAAAGCCACTCAAGGAGAGATCCCCTTATAGATGCCCTCCCTGGAATGAAAGTTTCACATCATTGCAGCATTATTCAGGCAGAGGTCGGTCATGAAACCCTGGAATAACTGAGTTGAAAGGGACCTAAACCATTAGTTTGGCAATCTCCTTTTTCATTGGACAGACTGAGAAACTGAAGCTCAGAAAGGGGAAGGGACTTGTCCAAAGTTACCTAGCAAGTTATGGCCAAGCCAATACTTTTCCCCGGACTCCAGACCCACTGGGATATACAATTTCTAGGTATCTCTTGATCAAGGGACCCTGAAGGGCCTTGAACATTGCCATGAACACCGCAGTTTCTCCTGGATGGCCAGGAGCAGCAGAGCGAGCATAGCCAAGGTGGGAGGTAGGAGGCAGGAGGTGCTTATGCTCCCTGGAAGCATCTTAACAATGTTTACCAAGCTGGGGCCGGCAAATAGCTCCAAATGACAGGGCCCCAGACCTGCAAGAATCTAAACCATTATCTTGTGCTGCGCCCCACCAATTATGGGGCGGGTGCTGACCGCAAGGTGGGCCCGTGGGCAGTGACTTTCCAGTTTGTGATCGGTGCCTGACTGGCACTAAGGGAGAGGGAATGTTTCGGGGAGCTCCAGGGACCGTGGTGTCTGCAAGGGGCCTCTGGCTGCCCAGCAGGCGGGTCTCCACAGGACCTGTGTTTATAATAGAACTCGGTCTATATTTTGGTTTGGGAGCCAGATTAATCATTGCTTACAATGCGCAAGGAGAAACCAGACATCACCTCACTGTTGCTACAGACCGTCTCCCCGTCTGGCTGGGCTGCTTTCTGGGCTTTGGGCAGGGAGGGGAGGGGTCCTGTCCTTGCCTGGGGGTCCTAGGGACCAATATGTACTCAGACATCGGCTGTCCACCCAGGCTCCACCTTGGCCTGAGCAAGGCCTCAGCTCCTGTTGTAATTGAGCTGAAACTCACCAAGCTTGCTTAGCTCTCTGTGAATCTCTGCTGAACTTCCCTACCTCCTGGGCAGCCCACACCCCAAACTGGGCCATCAGCAGGACATAAAGAATCAAAGAGTGAGAAACATATGACTAGAGTAGAGGGTCTTATTATGTGATGCTGGACAAGGTGCCTCTCTGGGCCTCAGTTTCCCCAGCTGGCCTCTCCAAGTGTCCTGTGGGCTCAGAAACTGTAGGATTCCAAAGTCTGTGGCTAGTCTAAAAGCACAGTCCATCATGACACAGTCAGGTGTCTGACACCAAACTCTGCTCCGTGGATACCTGAGACCGCTCCAGGCAAGAAGGTATATTTTCTGTATGGCTTATTCATTTATCCAGTTGTTCCTTCACCAAACAAATGTCTGCTGAACCCCAGCAATGACCAAGACCCTGTGTTAGGCACTAGAGATACACCAATGAACAGAAAAAACTCTCTACCTTCTAGAAGGGGATGTGGGCATTAAATGCATTTTAAGTGCAATGAAGGAGAATGCTAGAAGAATATAGATGCACCCAGCCACAGGAGGCGGCATTATAAACTGAGGCTTGGGGGAGGAGCAGGGCTTGGACAGGAGACACAGGATGGGATAGGAGGGATGCCAGTGGGTATGGGCTGTAGAAGCAGGGGAGCCTGGAGAAGTTTCTCAGGGGGAACTATATGGAATTGGGGGTACCACACTCAGGCAGAATCGGGAGTTCACAGAAAGGCTGGAGATCGTCTCAGGTGGCCTCAATCACATTTCCCCAGACACACTTCCAGATGACCGCTGTGCTCTCCCATTTTATTACAGCTTCCCACAGATAATGGCCAACTCAGGCAGCATTCCTGCTGGGGGCAGGGTGGGGGCAACAGGAGGGAACTGAGGGGAAATCAGGCTGGAGAGAAGCAAGTCAGGTTTTGATTTGAGTAGCAGTTTTGTTCCATGCATCATGTCTATCTGGGGCAGTATGGTAAGAAAGATTCAGGGGCTGTCTCGGGGCTTGGCCAGAAAGATCAATTCGTGATGCTTGCCAGAGGGGAGGAGCGAGGGAGGTGAATGTGGTCAGCACTGCGCTAAGCCCCAGTGGGGAAACAAAGATGAACGGGTTGGGTTCTGTCCTCTGTCCAGTCTAAGCAATGTGTCGACACTAGTGGGTTGCCCACTAGCCCAAAGAGGCTGAGAAGGGAGGCCAAATGGTCAGAGAAGGGAGGGGTGACTTCTGCCTGGAGGTGCTGGGGAGTGCTCTTGGAGAAGATGCTGTTCTCTAAGAACAGAGCCAAGGGGCAGCCACATGAGGATAAGTGTGGAGGAGAGTGCATGCCTGGGGAGGGCACAGCAGAAGCAAACACAGGGAGGCAGGAAGGCCCAGGGTACACGGGATTGGATGGGGCCAGGGTTTCTACACAGCAGGGGGCAGGGAGGCAGGAAGGCCCAGGGTACATGGGATTGGATAGGGCCAGGGTTTCTATACAGCAAGGTTTCTCAACCTTGACTTTGTGGGCTGGACACATCTTGTATGTGTATGGGAGGGAAGGGTTATCTTGTGCATTGCAGGATTTTTAGCAGTATCTCTGGCTTCTACTCATCAGAAGCTAATAGCACCTCCCTCCCAGTTGTATGTAACGGCCAAAAATCTCTCCAGACATTGCCAACTGTTCCCCAGGGGGGCAAAATCACCCCAAGTTGATAATTACTGGTCTCTAGGAAAGAAGGCAAGATTGTTAGATGACAGAGAGCATGGGAGGTGCAAATGGAGTTCTGGCAGCCTTCTTGGCTAGCGGAGGGCGGTTAGCTGGAAACTAGCAAAATGACTAGCACTACCAGATGGGCAAGACCTTCTTCAGATGCTTCTCTTCATGATCATGATCACTATTCATTCATTGCATAAATGCATACAAAGTGCCTGCCGTGTACCAGCCCTGTGCTGAGTGCAGGGATATTCCATCTCATTTAATCCTCCCAACCACCTCATGATGCAGCTGAGGCCCAGCAAGCTGAGGCGACTTGCCCAAGCTCACACAGCAGGAGAGCGACAGAGCAGGGATTCCACCCAGGTCTATCTAACCTGGTTTGCGTGTCTTCCTCACCTTGGGAACTGGCCAGCAAAGTCCTTCCACAAGCATCTCAGGCAGTGGCAGACAAACAAACCTTCTCACGCAGGCAGGCTCTTTTTAACTGGATGGACACTGTCTTGTCTGAGAAACTGTTTCAGTCAGCCTTGTGGTGACAGAAAGGGCCTGAGGGTCAGAAGACCTGGGTTCAAATTCTAGCCCTGCAGCTTAGAAACCCATGGAAGGTATTTCCATTAAATTGGTGCCTCTCATTCTTCGCTGCAAGTGGGAACCACCTGGAGGCCTTTTAGAGCTACTGATGCCTGAGTCCCACTCGGACCAACTGAGCTAGAATCACTGCGATGGGGCCTGAGCTCCCTAGCTGGGAGCCACTGCTGTAGACTGCAGTCTCCAACCAAAACTCCCTTTCTCTTGCTGATTTTTCTCCATAGTCCTTTCTGTCTTACAGTGTACCTTTTATTTTTACTGTTTTTCTTTGTATTATCTGTCTCCCCACCCCCAACCAGAATGCAGGTCCCAGGAATTTTTGTCCATTCAGCTCAGTGGCTGGCACATTACAGGCATTCAATAATTCCTGTTAAATAAATGAATACATAGGATTATCCATGTTGCCTCAGAATGACACAAAAATTCAATGTGCTGGTGATCACGAAGAGGAAGCTGACCTCACCTCTTATCCACTCACCTCCCTTCTCCTCTCAAGGCTTCCCACAAGAAATAACGCAGAAAAGCCACACTACAGGATCAGAGCCAAGTGGCCGCTGTTGTCACCAAAGACGTGGGTGATAGGAGAGACCACCTACAATGGTGGCCCCAGGCACATTGCCCATGGCAGTAGTTCTCTTCTCTGATCCCTGCCACTGGTCAGGGGTCTCTGCCTTGGGACCTGAGCTCCCCGACGCTTCACCCAGCACCCTCTGTGAGTGGGTGACGCCAGCCTGCCACACACCGAACTCTATTGTGCGTGTCTAGGCCAGGGCCAGAGGGGAACTCAGAGCAACTGGCTTTGCCAAATAGTTTTCCAGCTGCACAGTGGCTCTTCGTTAACTTGGAGAAGCTGCCTCTCCCTGCTCAGGTGAGCTGGTTCCTCTTGGTTGGGGGTCCTTGGCCCCCTGGACATCTGCTTAATGCAAGGAGCCCTGGCACCCCGGGCAGGAGCTGGTTCCAGTCTGGTTTCCCTATCTCCTGTCACCTCTGCTAGGCTGCCACCCCCATGCAGAACAAGACCACCAGAGACTGCTTTATGAGCTGGGACCGGAAAGAGCCTTTTCCACTCACACCTCATCCATCAGAAAGCGCTAGAGCCCAGAGGGGAAGGAAGTGGGGAGTGCGAGTCCCTCTGTGTTCTCTGAGCCAGAAAAGACCATATTTCCCAGCTCACAAACAGCCACTGCTTCCAGGGTAGGCCTCTCAGGTTGGAGGTATGGCCTGCTCTGGCCATGGGGAAGGGAATGAGGGAACAAGATCCTGCAAGGCCCCCTGTGTCATGGGGCTCTCAAGGCAAGAACTGGGTGGAGCTGGGAGACACCCCAGCTGTCTAGATAAGAGCCAGATGGCCTAGAGAGAGTTCAGCTGTGGCCACAGCCGGGAGCCAGGGCAGAAGCTTAAGAAACAGTGGTAGGCCGATGCATTCACCAGATAATCCATCAGCAGTTGGGGATTTTCTTGGAAAAAGCAATTGATCCTTAACCTGCATTGCCTTCCCCCCATTTCCTGAATACCTGCTATGCACAGGCTTCATGCTAGGTTCAGTAGGAAGAGCAACAAACCAGATTTGCACACCCTGGTTGGTGAGGCACACCTGGTAGCTCAAATTAACTAAGCCAAGACAGCTTAAGTGTCCTTGAGCAGAGAGGATCCTCCTGGCCTGAAGCTGAGTGCTCCAGGAGGACTCCCGAGAGTAGGCACAACTAGAGTAGAGTCTTGAAGGAAGGGAGACACAGGCTGGAGGAGTCACAGAAATCCAGGGGGACTGTAAGCTACAGACCCACTACCTAGGAAATGCCAGTCTTTTCCCCACACAGGTGTTTGGACAGGTAACTCCCCAGCATGGCTGAAATGGGGATGGGATGCGGGTGACATAACAACAGCCAGGAAGGTACAGAGAACCCACTGCCTCTCCACATCATTCCCCTTCCCCTGCAGGGCATCAGCGACGGCCACATAGTAGACTCTGAGAGCTCATTGACTTGCCCAAGGTCACCCAACCAGGAAACGGCAGAAGGGGGAATAGAACCCAGGTCCAACTGACCACAGGGTCCACTCCCTCAACTTCTCTGCTCCAGGCCTTGCTCCTGGTCACACAGCCCCAGACTGTGCAGGGTCAGAGATGGGGATCATTGTCTCCATCTCATGTAGGAGAAGGCTGAGGAGCAGAGACAGGACTTGCAGGCCCAAGGCAACTCAGCCAGTGGGCGGTGGAGCCAGGGCCAGCACAGGGTACTCCATCACCACAAGCTTTCTTGAAGGTGGTCTCCCTGGGAGCAGCTTGGCCCCCAAAAGGAAGTACAGCAAACCAAGGATACTTCTTATGCTACCTCATTAACCACGGTGGGAGGCACCTACTGCAAGCCAAGGGATTCCCTGCCCCCAACAGGCACAACCCTTGGAAAGCTCTCTCCCATGTGCCCTGTGCCCAGGGGAGCTGGGCTGGGGCTGGGGAGAGGCAGGTGGGCCCACAGCTCTCCTGCCTGAAACCTGGCTTGCTAGGAGGCCCACTGCACAAGGCAAAGCGTCAAAACCAAACAGTACCTTTCGTCCCGGAGGTCCTGGATTCCCGGACAGCCCAGGCAAGCCCATGTCGCCCTGCAAGACACAGACAAGGCGGGTGAGGCAGGAACACGGGAGCAGAGACACGCTGCTACACTACAAAACTGGAATTGTAACTTCCAATGGCTGGTTATTTCCAAATGAGATTCATGGAGTACTAGAGGCCTCAGAGGAGACTCGGGTGCTGCCCAGCAAGAAGAGTGGGTGGTGTACCCCGCCCTTTCCCCACTCAACTCAGCCGCTCCGTCTGATCTATTTTATATACTGGGATTCAGCAGAAGACACCACTTGAAGAACGGGTTCCGATACTAAAACCATGTTTGAAAACTGTTCCAGAGGACATGTGCCTTATCGGTCCCATATCAATCAGTCATCTCTCCCTGCAGTCCTGAGACACCTTCTCATTGCTGGGCATGCCGCTGGCCAAGCAGGGGGACATTTCTGCCACCACCCCAAGACCTGAGAACAGGCCACGCAGGAGCAGGAGAGAAGCCTGGGCTCCCGGGTGCCGATCTCATTTTGCCACTTACCAGCTCCATGACCTCCAGCAAGCCACCCCTGCCTGGGCCTCCGTTTTCTCATCTGTAAGCTGGGCCCATCTGCCCTGGCTCATGGGGTTCTGATGGGGGTCAAGTGGTGGTATATGGGAACACTCTCCTGGGACCCTGGGTCACCCAGTAAATACGTGCTAAGGGCAAACACCTAGCAGTGAGGATGTGAAGCAATAAGCCACCCGTGTCTTGGGGAAATCAAAGAAAGCAGCCAATTCTAGGTGCCTTTAAGCACAGGAGGCTGGGCTGAGAAGCAGTGTTCAATCCGTTGGATGGCTCTAGGGCTGTGTCCAGAAGGAAGCCAGGCAGACCTGGGCATTGCTTGCAGGGTGTCTGTGCCTAGAAGACTGACACATTGGACAATCTCATGTGGAGTTCTGGGCTCCCCTCTTCCCATCTGTCCTGCACTCTCTCCAAGTCCCTTGCTCAGTTTATGGGGTGGATGCTTCAGAGATGGATGAAAGCCTTTAGCCAAAGTGTTTTACCTTCTGCAGGCAAACCTGGTTTCATAGCCCTTCAGAGTTAGGGAGCCCTGAATCTCCAGCCTCCTAGAAATCCACAGACCCGTCTGCTGGAGTTAACCTCAGGAAAGGCTTTGAGTGTCTATGGGAAGCTTCCTGGCCATGTGCTACCAAGAAACTTCTGGATGCCCACGGTCACCTAGCAGGCCCTGCAGAAAGCCATGCAGGACATTAGGCAAAAGGACATCCACCAAGAGTGTGTCCATAGGAGAAAATCTTTTGTCAGTTGTGTTGGCTGCACTTTGGAAAGAAGGTGGCTGGGAATAACCTTGGGTGGGTTTGGTGTTGAGAGAGGCTAAAGGGCTTCAAGGAAGAAAACCACACCACACCCTGACCGTTCTAGATGTTCCCACCTCACTGCCTCTGCCATGCACGGCCTCTGCCAGGACGGCTAGCTGCAGAGTGTGGTGATTTCACTATTGTCCACTCCCCTCTTCCCTGAGAACTGGGGTCCCTGGAAACCTACCTTTGCCCCATCGTGGGCCTTTCCTGGTGAGAGCCCTGGGTCCCCTTTCTGTCCCTGAAACAAAAACAATTCCACTTTGGCCACCAAGTCATCTAGAGAGGATGTCTGTCTCCCCACAAACTCTGCTCAAAGCCCCGCTCCCTTGCTTAAATGCCTTCCCATCCATCCTCCCACTCACACACCTCCAGAGGGTCTTCTCCAATTCCACGACTCCCCTGCTCTAACACCTTCCATAGCTCCCCCTGACTGCAGGGTGACAAAGTCCAAATTCCTCCTTCTGCTATCCCAAGTCTTCTGTAATCCAACCCGTCCCAGGCATCCTATCTAGACTCTGCTCTCCTTTCAGCAGCCAAACCCACAGAGAGGGTCCCTCTGCTCTATCCTCAAACCACAGCCCACTCCCCAGCCATGTCCCACACTGTCCTGCCACCAGGCTGTTGCTCAGGCAGTCACCTGCACCTAGAAACCCTTTCTCCAACCATCATTAGCCAAACTACAAACATTCTTCAGTTCACAGCTGGAATGTGTCCTCCACATCCTACTTATAGAGCTCTACGCCCATCCTCCAGGTGACCAGTCTCTGCCTGTGCACATGGCCAGGACTATCTCCTGGCTTGTTCCCCTGGGGCTCTCAGGGATTTCTGAGAGACATGTCCAAGAGGCATGTCAATACTTTTTGATTTTCCAGAATGTTGATATCCATCTCATTGGTTTCTACATGAGGTTCAATGCACGAACAGCCACTTACACGTGTGTACGGCCCTTCGCAGTTGACAGTATCCCTCGCCTCACTAGATTCCTACAGTCTAGTGAGGCAAGGGAAGCATTATTCCTCCCATAATATATTTGGGAAAACTAAGGCCAGGAGAAGGAAAGGGACTGTCTAGGGCCTCAAGATGAGGCATTGGCAGAGCTGAGATTATAACCCTGATTGGTGACTCCCAGACCTGCGTTCCGGGATGCCCTGGCTCCGGCTGGGTTAGAATAGGCAGTAACTTGACGAGAAACTGACAAGCAGTGAGTCCCCAGTCAGAGGCAAGCACTCTTTGTTCCTAGCGTAGGGACAGTCCCTGTCGCACAGATCCTGGCTCCAGAGAGCATGGGGCTCAGGAAAAGGGCCCACAGATTCACCAGCCGCGTCTCTCACGGGGTGCTCCTAGCTGCGGCTCCTCTCCTTTGGCCAAACCTGATCAGATGACTCAGGAAACAGCCCTGTGGAAAGTTGGTCCACCCTGTGTCACCTTCTAAGAGGTCCTAATCTTTGTCCCCATTCCTATCCCACCTTGAGCCCTCTCCCCTCCCTGCCTCAGCTGGGCCCAGAGTCAGAAGTCCTGGACCTGCCAGACTCACAGTGGGACCTCAGGCAAGTCACTGCACCTTCCTGAGCCTCAGCTCCCTCACCTTTAAAATGGGGACCACACACGCACACCCGCGCACACACACACACACACACGCGCGCACGCACACACATGCACGCGCGCACCCAAACACACAAACACACGCCAGCTTCCCAGGTTTCCAGGCAAGGAGCCAGTGGGATAATGACCGTGACACATGGGAGGGGTGGTTTGGGCAACTTTAATTAATCCCCACTTGGTTCTTTTCTTCGTTAGAACTCAGATGTTCCAAATCCTGACTCGGTCACCCTCCACCAGATATCACTGCATTCTGAACTAGAAAGTGCCTCTAGGAGGGAAAGGAATGAGCTTTTGCTGCTCACCTACTATGCACAGACACTGAGCTAGCCCCATTCTGTGCACCAACTCCTTTAGTCCTCATAGCACCCATTTGTTCCAAGGAAGGACAAAGGCAGGTTCAGAGAAGCCAAATCCCAGCCTGGGCTGGCGTTCCCTGGCAGGGAAGAGACAAAGGCTGAGTCTGTCCCCAGGCTAGGTCTGATTTCAAAGCCCCATTTGCAAATGGGAGACTTGGGTGCTTCTCCCACACTCCCCCTTCCCCCAGCTACCCAAGGCTAAAAGTCCCCAGAACCCCAACTCTGTCCACCTGGGCCCTTCTAGGTCGTATCTTCTGCAGAACCTCACCTCTGGGATTCACCTTGCACTGCAGCTGCTCCTCCTGGACCCCCTCCCACCCTGGGCTGTTCAGAAGCCCAGCTCAGTGCCTTTTATGTCCATGGTACAAGGCCAGGCCGAGGGCTACCGAGGATTCCAATGGCCAAAAAAGGACAGCAGCTCTTTCTCAGCCAGCCTGTGCCCACCTCGATCTGCAGCTGATAGAGGAGCTGGGCTTAACCAGCTTTCAGGACTGGGCCTTCATGTATCCTATTCTGTTATCTTACAAACAAAGGAAACTGAGATCCAAAATGATGACTTGTTCCCTTGCCCAAGGTCCTTTCCCAGGGCATTTTAGTTATTGATGGATTTCTCTCTGCATTCTCAGCAGCCAGCACAGTGCTTGAGATGCAATGCCTGCCTGAGTATGATACCTCCAAGTACAGATGCTACAAGCCAAGTCTCAAGATGAACAGAAGGCAGGGAATGCCACAGTGGGGAACAGACACACTCGTGACCATGAGGGGCAAACCAGAGAAACCGGTGATGATGATAAACATTAATATTTACTGAGTGCTCTTCTAAGCCCTGGACACATATTAACTCATTTAATCCTCCAAATCCATAAGGCAGCAACGATTACTATCCCCCTTTTACAGAAGAGAAAGCTAAGGCACAGCAGGAATAAGTCACCTGTCCAAGGTCATACAATTTGAAAGTGGGATTTAGTCATTCTATTACAAAGATACATGCATGTATATATACATTGCAGCACTATTCACAATAGCAAAGACATGGAATCAACCTAAATGCCCATCAACAATAGAGACTGGATAAAGAAAATATGGTACATATACATCATGGAATACTATGCAGCCATAAAAAGGAATGAAATCATGTCATTTGCTGGGACATGGATGAAGAAGCCATTATCCTAAGCAAACTAATGCAGGAACAGAAAACCAAATACTGTCTGCTCTCACTCATAAGTGGGAGCTGAACAATGAGAACACATGGACGCATTGGGAAGGAACAACATACACTAGGGCTTGTCGGCGGCAGGGGAGTAGGGGTAGGGAGAGCATTAGGAAAAATAGCTAATGCATGCTGTGCTTAATACCTAGGTGATGGGTTCATAGGTACAGCAAACCACCATGACACACGTTTCCCTATATAACAAACCCACACATCCTGCACATGTGGCCCGAAACTTAAAATAAAAATTAAAAAAAAAAAAAAAAGAAAGTGGGATTTAGGTTCTTGCAGTCTGGTTCCAGAGCCTGAACTCTTTACATTTTGATATACTGCAGATGAAAAACTACAATCCAGTGGTAAGGGGAGGATAGGAAGAAACTGGAGAGAACTTCACCTAAACAGAGGTAAATCCTTAAAGGGAGTTACAGGTTTTGTAAGTTGAGGCTGGAAAAAGACCAGGAGGAACCAGATGAAGTGGCAGCTCAAGGGATGCTCAAGGTACCTCTAAATGGGTGAAGGTATGACTTCTGGGATAGAGCACACTATATGTCTTCCCAGCCAGGCTCCTGCAAATCTTCCAATAAGAAATATAAGTTATATACAAAGTCAAACTAACCATTTACACCTTCACAGGAACAAGAATCTTGTTGTCAGACCAGCTCTCCAGCCAATGAGCTTGTGTGACCGTGACAGAGCCTGTGTGACCTTGAGCAAGCCACTTTCCCTCTCTGTATGTGAAATGGCAGACTCTGCCTGGATTAGTTAACAGAGCCAGGTGGTACTAGAAGACAGATGGGAGCCTTAAGTGCCAAGAACATAGCAGGAATGGGAACTACGGTGAACACCTTTCCTGCAGGTTGGGTTGGGAAACAGAACAGAAGGCTCGGGTGGCTGAGGCCCAGAGATTGGGTGAGACAAGGGAGGAATAAATCACAAAAGATTTGGAAATTCTGGCTAGGCATGGTGGCTCATGCCTGTAATCCCAACACTTCAAGAGGCCAAGGAAGGAGGATCACTTGAGCCCAGGAGTTCTAGACCAGCCTGGGCAACAAAGTGAGACCATGTATCTACAAAAGCAAAAAATTTAGCTGGGTGTGGTGGTGCACACCTTAGTCCCAGCTACTTGGGAGGCTGGGTGGGAGGACTGCTGGAGTCCGGGAGGTTGAGGCTGCAGTGAGCTCTGATAGCACCACTGCACTCCAGCCTGGAGGACAGAGCAAGACCCTGTCTCAAACAAACAAATAAATTAATGAATATTGAGAAATTCCGGGCTGGAAGCCTCCTATATAAGCCATCCTTGGTCTCAGTATCCAGCACAGGGCCTGGCTCAGAGAAGTCATCATAAAATGTTTCACAAATGAGCAAATGAGTGAACAGAGTCTCAAGAGACAATGGTAGGGATAGGAATGGGTCAAATCTGGCTCCAGCCCCAGAACTTTCTCTGAATTTTCACCAGGCCTCCCACTGTCACTACGACTATTTTCATGGGTCTAGAAGTTCTGGACAATGCAATAAGGCAGGAAAAATAAATAAGAACTACTAATCTTTGAGGAAAATGAGACAACAATATGTTCTTTTCTGCAAATAATATGAATACCTATCTATAAAATCCGGGAGAACCAACTGAAATACTAATAGAATTAATAAGGCGATTTAGTAAGGGGATGGTTATAAATTAAATATAAAAATAAAAAAATACAAAAATTAATAGTTATTTTCACTAGATGAGAGTTATCTAGAAAATACAATGGGGAGAATATTCCATTCATGACAGCAGAAACTAAGTATAAACCTAATAAGAAATGTACAGGGCTTATGTAATAAAAACCATTAAAGTTTACTAAGAGACATTGTAGAACTTCAACCAAATAGGAAGACATGCCATATTTTTAGATAGAAAAATATAATATTTTAAAGATGTTAATTCTTCCCAAATTAATATGTGTATTTAATTACAATTCCAGTAAAAAGCCCAAGCGTTTTTTCAAGGAAATTGTTAAGATAGGCATAAGGTTCATCTGACAGAATAAATAGCCAGAAATGTTTTAAATAAAGAGAAGAAGAAGGACACATAGTACAAAGATAGTAAATGTCATATAATTGGCATTTTACTAGCATAAAAATAAATAAACAATGAAACATAATACAATGGCTTGTATTAGATCCTTGTCTATTATAGAGTAACCGGTGGAGGAAAGATGTTTAACAAGTGGTTAACTATTGGAGGAAAAATAATGCTGGAACCCAACTTCATTTCCACCACCCCCATTAAGATGAATTCCAGATGATTTAAATTTTTTAAGAGTACAAGAGATATTATGAAATGACAAGGAATATAATTGAATACCTATCTGATCTTAAAATAGGAAAAACATTTCTAGGTATAAAAGCAAAATAAAGAACCACAGATTTTACAGATCAATAGAGCCCTCCTGAGATTATCTGACATATTTTTTAAAAGGATAACATTTCTATTCGTGAAAATCATCATGAATACTCTTAAGAAGCAAACAACAAACTAGAAAATATTTGTAAGGTGAACAAAGCCTTAATAACCTCAAAACAATGCTTACAAACCAATAACAAATGGCAACATCCCAACCTCCCAAAATAAACCAACTCATAAGTGGTGAAGTACAAATGGAAAAGAGATTTAAGAAAAACATACATCTCATAGATGATCAATGAAGTGAAAATGATAATAAATTATCTTCTTTTAAAAATATCTTCCTTTAATGCTAGCAGGAGCATAAATCAGTTTAACCTTTCTAGAAGGCAATTTGCTAATAAAATAACAGCTAAACATTCATATGTCTCTCATGTGCAAGGCATATGATAAATCATTTGCATATATGTGTATATTGCATGTGTATGTATATACAAATATATCTTGGTATATGTCTCGATATATGTCCACATATACATATATAAATACACATACATGCATGCACATACACACACACATAGTGAGGTATGAACTATGATCTTCCTTGTTTTACAGAAGTGGAACCCGAGGCCCTCCGAGTTTTAAGTAACTTGCCCAAAGTCATGCAACCAGCAAATGGTAGTGAGGTGGGAGATGAGACTTGACTCTGGAGGCAGGGCTTGGACTTGGGACCTAACTGAGGACCAGCTAAAACAGGCATGAGGTAGAATCACCTTTCCATAACACCTGCCCACTAGTGTGCCATGTTAGTTTACCATTGTTATGACAACCTGAAAGTTACTGCCCCTTTCCATGGCAATGACCTGATGACCTGGAAGTTACCACCCCTTTCCTAGAAATTTCTGCATATTCTGCCTCTTAATTTGCATATAATTAAAGGTGGGCATAAATATGACTGCAGAACTGCCTCCGAACTGTTACGGTCAGCACACTGCCTATGGGGTAGCCCTGCTCTGCCTGAGCAGTCACGGAGCTGTTCTGCCACATCAATAGAGCTGTTTTCTTCTACCATGAGCTCGCTCTTGAATTCTTTCCTGAGTGAAGCCAAGAACCCTCCCAGGCTAATCCCCAATTTGGAGCTTGTCTGCTCTGCATCAGTAGAGCCAGGATTCAAACTTGGGCACACTGACTCCTGAGACCACATTAGCAATTCTGTTTTTGATGAACTTATCCTAATGAAATAATTGGAGATATTCTAACATTTATATACAGTCATGTTAATCAAGATAATATTTGTATATTAATTCAAAGTGGAACTGATTTTTTTTACAAATGGAGTAAGTTATATAAAGCTGGGATATTAGTGTTGATAGAATGCCATGAAGCCATTAAATCATATGTGATGGATGCCAAGTGGCTAACACAGGAGAATGTTCACAATAATTGTTAAGTGAGGAAGGCCAGATACCCAGCCACAACAAAGTGGATCCATACTCACATATATGACACACACAGGGAAGACCAGAGAGCTGTGGAGTTAGGGCTAGATTGTCGCCTTGAGGTCAGACAGCCGAGGGTTTGAATGCTTGCTCTGCCACTTACCAGAAATGTGACTCTGGGCAAGATACTTGGCCGCCTTGGACCTATTTCCTCATCTGTGAAATGGGGGTAATAATACCTGCTCTGCAAAGTATATAAAGCTCTTGACCAGGGCCTGGCCCAAAGGTTGCTCAAAATGCTCTCAGAGCTTATTACTGGGCAGGACCACTACAGGTAGCTCACTTTCTTCTTGATATCTTCTGAACTTCTCCACATTTTCCTTGGGTGGCTGAGGCCCAGAGAGGGGATGAGACAAATGAGCACTAAATCACAAAGGATTATAATAGTCTGGGCTGGAAGCCCCCTGTATATTCCATGTCTGATCTCAAGTGCCCAGCACAGGGCCTGGTCCAAAGGAAGGAACATTAGAGGAAGAGGAAAGGTAAAGCTCACACCAGCTCTGCCAGCAGCCACCTGGGCCATGGAGCCTGCCCTCTGCTGACCACTTCTCTTTCCCAGTGTCCAAGGGCCATAGTCATCCTGGCTAGTTCACTGCAGACCAAGTGAACCAGACCAGAGACAAGGTGGCTAGCTGCCCAAGAGTGGGACCAGGAGCCTCATGGCCCAGTGCAGGGAGTACTGGTGGGGAGCACTAGCTTCCCTCTCCAGAAAGAGACCCCCACCTCTGCCCTAGAGCTCCTCATTTGCACCAAGGACCTGCATCCCGCCTGACTCCACCATGGTCCAGCATCAGCACCCTGCCCCAGGGCAGCTCCAACCCTCCTACTGGCCACCAGCCAAGCTCTGCTTCTCAAATGGCCTAAATGACATTTGCAAACCTCATCCGGTCATGTCAAGTCTGCTGAAATCCTTTTCAGGTCTTCCAGCTGCTCTTTGGATAAAGTCCAAAAATCATACCACCAACTGCCAGGCCTGTTGCCCTCGCCAGCCTCCTCCAGCCCCTTTGCCTAGTTGTCCACTATACTTCAGACCTTGGTTCAACCTTCCTGCCCTCTGAGAAGGTGTCCCTCACCTCCTGGACAGGATCAATCCGCATATCGTGGGGTCTCTGAGCACCCCGGGCCTCTCACGTGGAGCCCTAGAGACCTAATCATGGTATAAGTCTGCACTTGTCAATATGGTTGGCTTGTTTTTCTTTCTCGCTCATCTCTACACTCCCCAAGGGCAGGGACCATGCCTGCCTGTGTCCCTGATAGCCCCAGTGCCTCACACATGCCGACAGCTGCCCCTTCTGCAGCACCTGCCACGGGTCAGCACCGCTCTAAGTGGAAACACATCCTCTCAGGGTCCTAGCTTCTCTGCCTCATTCTCAAAGTCCTGGATCCAACTCTGTGCTGGAGCTGACGAGCTCCCTTTGCTGCTGGATTGGAACATGGGATATGTGGGTAGATAGTAGATGGGCAGAGCCTTGGGCTCTGGAGGAGGAAGATGGGATGTAGCCTGGCTCTGGCCTGTACCAGCTGTGACACCCTGACAAAGCTCCTTCTGGAAGGCAAACCCAAGGATCTGAAATACAGTCCCCCCACTGCCCAGCCATGATCCAGGCAAGGTCCCTTGGCCCTCTGAACTTTCACTCTTCTGCACCCTCAGGAGGGATGAGGTCCCTCACCTCAGGTTTCTCTCTTTCTTGGTCTTCCTCAAACCACCCATCTCTCCCACCCTTCAGTGTAGCAGAGGGATCATCTTCCCACTAGGCCATAAGCACCTGAAGGCGGAGATGCACTGATGGGATGACTGCATGGGGCTAATCCAGTTCTGTGCCCCCAGGGCAAGCCCTCCCGGGTGTTACTGATTTATCTGTCAACAGCCCATAGTGGGTGCTCAATACACGTTTGTTGACTGAAGGAGGATGAATGGATGGGTGGCCCCAGACACCATGCACTGAGGTTCCACAGTGCTCTGAGCAGGGCCAGCAGGAGGAGCTGATGGAGTGTCTGCTACCACAGGAGCAGGGAGTGAGTCTGGCGGGGGGAGGAGACAGGCTCCACTGGTCCCAGAGCGGGCTAGGCAGGGGCAAGCCTGGCCATTCAAAACAGCTGCTGATGCTCAGCATCAGGGGCCAGCACAGGCCTTGGGGGAAGCCAGCCCTACAGTCCCACCAGGTCACCTCCCATCCCAAAGGGGATCTGCTGAACAGTGAGGACCCTAGGACCCTCTTCCCAGGGTCCCACCCATTCATGCAGACACACAGCTTTCTCATCCAATCTCAGCCAAGTCATTACTCCCATCCAGGGAGGGCCTCTGCTTTAACCTTTTCCTGGCCATGCCACAGATCAGCCTAGGGCCCTGGCCCAGTTACCTGGGCCTCCCACCTAACCAGCCTCCCTGGAGGCCCCCTCTGTTCACCCTTGGCCTCAGGGCCAAGTGTCCAAGCAAAGGGCAAGATGTTTCCCCCTGGCATTTTATGCAAGTCCCAATGAGAGAAGCAGCCTCTGATTCCAGTGTATTTTATAGAACCTACACCCTTGTCTGCTATACACAGATGTAAACGGGAGTCCTGTCCGTGAGGCCCCGAGTCCGTGGTTCCCAGTCCCACGTGGTGGCAGGAGAACTCACTTGCTAGGGAGAAGCCTCAGTGGCCACACTCAGAGATGTGTCTCAGAATGTGAGGAGAAACAGCTGGCAGGCCCTCCTCCTACCACGGCACATCTGTTAGCAAGATTGGGGTGGGCTACCATGGTGCTGGCACTGAGGTCCCACAGTGCTCTGAGCAGGGCCAGCAGGAGGAGCTGATGGAGCATCTGCTACCACAGGAGCAGGGAGTGAGTCTGGGGGTGGGAGGAGACAGGCTCCACTGGTCCCAGAGCAGGCTAGGAAGGGGCAAGCCTGGCCACTCAAAACAGCTGCGGATGCTCGGCATCTTGATGTACCCATGGCCTCTGCAAAGCGGAAGTCTCCAAATGAGTTCCTGCCTCTCTGCCTGACCCGTGGGAGCAGCTTCCGCTGCCATTTCCTAGACAATGTCTTCATCGACCCGTGCCTGAGTTTCCCCATCTGTAAATGGGTACGGTATCTCCACCCATCTCTTTAGGTCTTTGTGGGGATCAAATGAGACCAGCCACATCAAATGCATGCACAGTGCCTGGCACACAGGAAGGGTTCAGTATATGGCTGGTACTATAACCAGTGTTCGCCCTGTGAAAGCCCAGAGCACCTCCAGGCAGCTGCTAAGCACTGGACACCTGAGGCCTCCACTGCCTGCCTTCCAAAAAGGAACCCAGCCCAGCCCTGGACTTAGAGTCACAGATCTAGAGGGGCTGAGGTCAGTGCTCCTGCACTCTGCTCTGTCCCAAGACTCTGGCACCACAGATCCATACGCCCAGGACTACCACGTGAGACCTCTGTCCAAAGCTCCCAGGCAAGCTGATGGGCCAGAAGGAGTCCTACTCCTTGACTCAGGAGAGCTGGGCTTTAGCGGCTGCTCAGCAGCTCACTGTGCATGGCCTGGAGCCAATCAGTTAAGGGCTTTCCTTAAGCCATTTAACCTTTGCAGCTGGGTTATCAAAGAATGGCCCTGGACCCGGCCCAACCAAAGCCCAGGGGTGCACTTCACCTGGTTACCCCACAGATGACACAGGCTGGGTTGGGAGGCCCCTGAGCCAGGAGCCCGTCTGCCCTCCACAGCTCCTTTGGCACAGGCACTGCTCTTAGCTTCAGGGACTTTAGCATCTTCCTTCCCCTCCTCCTATCTCTCCAGCCATTCCGCAAGCTTTCTTTTCCCATGACCTAAATGTTGCTGGCTCTGGCACTCCTCTTGGTGCTCTGAGTTTCTCACTTCCAATGCAGTGCCCCAACAACCTTGCCCTCTGCCAGAGCTCCAGGAACAGACAGAAGAGCTCAGCAAGTGCTGTTCCCATATCATCAAAGCATCAGCCACTAAGGTCTCATCAAAAGTGAACTCGAGTATTCCAAGAAGACTCCCTGGGGGAAGTGGCATTTCTGCGCCAGCCTCCCGCTGGCTCTATCTCCAGCTCAGAGCAATCCTGAGTTCCATAATATCTGTCCATAAATGATCACTTGACCGGGCTACACGTTTCCACATGCAACATCATCTGAGCCCCCTCCTGGGACCCAGTTCAGTCCCCAAGGCTAATATCAGGGAGGTAAAAACTGTCTGGTGTTTGTAACTGTCTCTCACCTTGCACCCACCACCATCCTTTCCACTCTACCTCCTCCCACACCCCTGAGTTGGCCCAGACTAGCCTCCTTTCTCCCCTGTATCACCCCCCTGGTCTCCCGGCCTTGGCTCTGGTTCCCCACCCCCACTTCATCTTCCTCATGGCATCTAGTGAGCTTTCTAAAACGTGATCTTTCCACATCCCTCCCCAGGATGCATCTTACAACACGGTAAGCCTTATGTTCTTAGTCTGACATTCAAGGCCAGCCTTCCCTATTTAGCAAGAAATCACCCCTCTGCCCACTGCCCTGAAGGCTCTGGGTTCCAACTGCGCGACTCCCCCAAGTCTCTCCCAGCCGGA
Organism: Macaca mulatta; assembly: GCF_049350105.2. Lineage (NCBI taxonomy): Eukaryota > Metazoa > Chordata > Mammalia > Primates > Cercopithecidae > Macaca > Macaca mulatta. The sequence continues at coordinate 44,144,060 of NC_133420.1, forward strand.
AGCACTGTGTCTCCAGATCAGGCACAGGGCCCAGCCCTGGAAAGGGGTCCAGAGGGTGATCCTGGCTTGGGTGGGAATCCCCCTCAGTGCCCCTGAAGCCCTCCCACCAGGCGCCCCTGGGAAGCACTTCAAACATGGCTCCAACCCCAGCACCCACCAGGCGCCCCTGGGAAGCACCGCAAATATGGCTCCAACCCCAGCACCCACTCCGTGGCCACATCTCCAGCAAATACTCACTTTGGCTCCAGGAGGGCCGGGGAGACCTGGATTTCCATAAGGCCCAGGAGGACCCTGAAAGAGAAAAGAAACAAAAACAAATAAGGTGACAAAAAACAGGGGCCATCTCACCTCTGACTGCAATGCCTGGCACCTTCCCTACACCCACTGGTTTATTATCTTCTCCCCAAACCAAGCCCTAGCAACACTGTCGTGGCCACTCAGCCTACTTTTGGGAGCACCCCCTCCGTGCCTGGCCCCGTGGGAAGCACATCCCATGTGCCATCTCATTTGATCCTATTAACCGGGAAGGTAGGTCATATTGTTATTACTATTTTGAAGACAAGGAGGCTGATGTTCACAGAGGTTTGTAACTGTCTCAGATCACCCAGCTGCTAAGAGGCAGAGCTGGACCTGGATATCAGAGCACAAGTCCTTCACCCCTAAATTTTACCTCCTCTCCACACTCTCTTAGCCCGGCCCCGTCAGCCCTTCCCAGCTTCTTCAGGCTCAAACCACTCTTAACTATGCACTTCCCTCCCATGTATCTGGTACTTTCTCTCCTCATTGCCTTTGCCCATGATGTTCCCTCATCTGGCAGCATCTTTTCTCATCCATCTCCTCTGCTTAAAACCTGATCCATCCTTCATGCCTGGCTCAAAGTGCCATCTCCTCCAGGGAACCCTCTGGGGCTCCTCCAGCTTCAAGTGGACTTTTATTTTTTAGAGGCAGGGTCTTGCTTTGTGGCTTAGGCTAGAGTGTAGTGGTATGATCATAGCTAACTGCAGGCTCAAACTCCTGGGCTCAAGAGATCCTCCCGCCTTAGCCTCCTGAGTAGTTGGGACTCCCAGCATGGGCCACCATACTTGGTTAATTTTTAATTTTTTTTTTTGTAGAGATGGAGTCTTGCTACATTGCCCAGGCTGGTCTCGAACTCCTGGCCTGAAGCAATCCTCCTGCCTTGGCCTCTTGAAGTGCTGGGATTACATGGCAGCTGGCCCCAATTGGACTTTTGTATGAGTCTTTGGAGTTGAGAGCTCAAGAAGGATGCATTTGACCTCTTGTGAACAAATGTGCACCTCTCCCATGGCTACAACATGTGATCAGACCCTTAAACCCCTGCAAGCTCCAAGCTTTCAAGGTCTTCCAGAGACCACAGAGCACCTGGGAACACTGGACCCAGAGAGTCCAGGAGGCTTGGTCAAGGTCATACAGCAGAGTTGTGGCCAAGTGAGATCAGGGTCCAGGGCCTGGTGGTTTCAAGTCCAGAGTTTATTCATGGTGCTGGATTTTCCCAGTCCATATCCAAGTTCCCCTATAACAGCTGGGTCCTGTTACGTCCACTTTCTCCAGCAAGAGCCCTGGCCTAGAGTCTTCCAGCCCAGTAATATAAATAGAGCCCTAAGAGTCGGGTAATACTTGAGGGTTTTTGTCTAGCAGGAATAATCTGGGGCATAGGAGGTGAGGAGAAGCACCCCAAAGGGTCCAGTGGTCCTCCCCGCCCAGTCAGCCTCTAGGCACACTGCCCTCGTCCCTGCCCCTCTTGATTCATAGGGCTAACTGTGTGTGAACTGCTTTCTTCTTCCCTGTGCTCTGAGGCCAGCTTCCCAGCTGCAGCCTGTCACATTCCAACCAAGGCACCTCCCTCTTCCTCTCTTCCTTGATGCCTGAACTGGGACCCTCCCCTTCTCCGAATGCACCGGGAAGGAACAGTGTCCAGAGCACACTGAGCCTGGGGAGTTTCTCAGTGCCACTTGTGACCCTCCTTCCAAAATAATCAGCCCTCCTGCCCTCCCCTGCAGTCCACCAAACACTGTCTCCTGGCACGCGACAGAACCTGGAAGCATCGAGACTGGGTCCCAGTTCTGAGCCCCACTTTGCAATCCCCAGCCTCGGTCTCGCCCTCTGTTCTGTAAATGACTGGGACCCAGCAGTCTCTAAGGAATCTGGAACACCCCCTGATGTTCACCCCAGCCCAGGCTCGTAGGGTCTAACCAGGTCTAACCACAAGCTCAGTGGGAACTGGACAGAGTTTGGGAGGGGGTGTTGAAGGAGGGGTTCGTGACACCCAGTTCCACCAGAGCCAGGCGTGGGCTGCACAAGGTCAGGGGTGGCTGCCTCTCCCCAGTCATGCCCCCAGCTGCCCCATAGATGGTGGGCCAGAGCACTCAGCTCCCCCATCTGCAGCTTCTGAAGGTGGGGGCTTCCTGTTTCCCTGCCCCCCCACCGTCCCCACCCCTCTCCAGCCTTGCAGAGAAACGAGGCACATAGTTGACTGAAAGCCAAGCAGACTGATTCTATAAATGCTGCAGCCTAGAAAGCCAGGTGGGGGAGGCTCTGGGATTCCCCGACATCCCTCCATGGGCTGGGGGAATATGTGGAGGTAGGAAGGGGCAAGACACAGAGTTTTGGGCGACCTCAGGTAAGAATGCCCCTCCTTAAGCCCCTCCAGAGCCCCCATCTGTGCAGAGAGGAGCTGGGATTGTTTAATCCAGCATTCTACTATCTTTGGAATTTTATAATACATGGAATTTCCAGTCTAGAAACAGGATGATGGTACGGTGGCAGGCGGCGGGGCTGGGGTGGCTTGCAGGGAAAGAGCCTAGAAGCGTGTCAGGAAAGTCATTCACCCAGAGCTAGGTGGAAACTTAGAAACGCCTTACCATGACCCCAGGCTTTACAGATGGGGAAACTGAGGCTAGGAGGAGGGAAGGGACTTGCCTAAGATTCCACAACTTCTTGGTGGAAATATTCTTGACTCTTAGATTAAAACTCTTCACCAGTCATTTGCCCAGCACCTGCTGCACGCAGGGCACTCTGCTAGGCATCATGTAGGACAGAGAGGTAACCAAGGCCTATCTCTGAAGGGGCTCAGGTGACTACCCAGAAAAATAAGCACAATAGATGCTTAAGATGGTAGGCTCTGGGCCAGGTGCAGTGGCTCACACTTGTAATCCCAGCACTTTGGGAAGCTGAGGTAGGTGGATCACTTGAGGTCAGGAGTTTGAGACCAGCTTGGCCAACATGGTGAAACCCCATCTCTACTAAAAATACGAAAAATTAGCTGGGTGTGGGGACATGTGCTTGTAATCCCAGCCACTTGCGAGGCTGAGGCAGGAGAATCACTTGAGCCTGGGAGGTGGAGGTTGCAGTGAGCCCACATTGCTCCATTGCACTCCAGCCTGGGAGACAGAGCAAGACTCTGGCAAAAAAAAAAAAAAAAAAATTGGTAGGCTCTGGAGGCAGACTACCCGGGTTCAATCCTGGCTCTGCCATTTACTCTCTTTAACTTTATCTGAAGTAACTAAACCTTTCTGAGCCTCGGTTTCCTCATCTGTAAAATGGGAATAGATTGAAACCTATTTCTCAGGATGGCTGGAAAGGTGGAATGAGATCCTGCACATGTGGCTCAGCAAACAGAGTTCAGTGGTCAATGAGAGCTTTGAGAAAATGGGACACGCCATCCAGAGGGAACAGGGGAACCACTGCGGGAGTTCCAAGAAGGGAGTGGTCACCAGAAATAAAGGTGATGTTTGCTCTTAGACATGAATGGAGGAGAAGTTTACAAAGGAGGACAGCCAGAGCAAAACTGCAGAGGCTGGGGGGCTCAGGAGGTTGGGGAAGGGAGTAGGCTGCCTAGGTCAACGGCCTCATCCTGGTCCCAGGCTGCACGGTCCCATGGGCTAGCAGCCTCTGTGATATCTGTGTGGTCCCCAGGGGGCACGTGCTTCATGAAGGCTCTGAAGCCAGGAAGAAATGCCGCTTCAGATGGCAGATTCCAGAGCCCTGGGCCCAGGGAGCAGAGGGCCAGGTCTGGAGGGAACTAAGGCTTGGGTAATTGCATAACCAGAACCATTCGCTGGGCTCAGAGCTAAAAATATGCCCCAGGCAGCTATCTCTGCCAGGGCCTCACCAGGCACCCAGCGTGGGAAAGGCTGATTCAGCCTGGGCACAGATGCCGGGTGCTGTTGGTCTCAGCCCTTTAAGGGAAGCAGGTAGGTCTCCCTCTAAGGGGATCTCCAAGGGTTCCAGCATATGGGTAAGAGCCTGGGTTCCAGTCCTGGTTTGGCATTTCCTACTCAGTTTCCTCATCTCTAAAATGAGAATGATCACACTGTCCCATGGGAGCTTGGGGTGGGCGTGAGAGGTCAAATAAGGCAGCATAAAACAAGGTGCCAGGACATCACATAGGAGCTATTTTATTTTCCCTCTGGGGCTCGGGCTAGCTCAGCGAGCCACTGCAGCCTGCCAAGCCCGGCCTCTCTCCAGCAGGAGGAACTCAACTGCTCCCTGGCACGGCCCCTCCAGGTACCTATGTCCACACCCCTACCCCAGGAGAGCCCTGCAGAAACAGGAAGAGGGATGCAAGGGCCATATATTCCCCAAGTCAGCTTTTTTCCTGGACAAACACTGAAGTCCATCAACCGAGGGGATGTGATCTTCAGGCTTCCCCACCTTCCCCACCCCAGGCTACAAAGGGTGATATCCCCAATGGACAACCGAGACCTACAAGAGGTCATTGCTGTTCCATGCCATATCTGTCCATATAGCATGCCTGAGAGCCCTAAGTCCACTCCAAATGGATAAAGCAAAATATGGGTGCCAGAGATGGGGAGGGAAGAACCTGAGGACACACAGCAAACCTGAGACCTCGGGGGCAGTGAGACGCAGGCCAAAAGAGCCAACAAGAGTTCCAAAGGACAGCGTGAGATAACTCACCCGAGGCCCACGTGCACCAGGGATTCCAGGTAGCCCAGGCAGCCCAGGGGGACCCTAAGGAAAAAACAAGACAGACAGCATTAGACAGTGCCTCATTGGCAGCAGAGAATGGGCTCAAGCAGTCATTCAACAATCCCGCCTGCAGCTGTGGGCATGGATAGTCCACGGCTCAGAGGAGGAGTCCCCTGAGGTCCCTTCCCTGAGAAACTCATGCTCTTTGGAGCTTCTGGGCTTTGGTAGCTACTAGTCAGTCACTGAAGCCCTCATCATTTATCACCCAGCTAACTTAGGGTGTCACCTCCTCCAGAAAGCCTTCCCCAAGTTGGACAAAGTCCCTTCTTTTCCTCTATTTTAAAGACCACTATCTTACTTGGGGAATTATCTGCTTAGAAGCCTGTCTCTCCCATCAGATGATGGTCTCCTCAAAGGAACTAAGGGGATATGAGTCATATTTCTATCCCCAGGGCTCAGTCAAACATTTGATAAAATAAAACAGCCAGAAACCTCAGAGCTCAGCCAAATTCTCTGCAGAATCAGAACAGAGAAGGGACTTGGCCAAGGTCACACCAAGTGTCTCTGCCCCACAAAGAGGCAGCACAGCACACAGAGCACGGCGCGGGTTTTTGAATCAGACGCGCCTGGGTTCAGATCCCTGCCTGTCACTGACAAAATGCGCAAGTCTTTAGCCAGCTTATGCCCATACAAACGGAGGCAATAAAACACTCCCCATGGGATTCCAAGGATGACATGAGAGATGATAAATGTGTAGCACAGTGCCTGGTACGTAACCGGCACTCAAATGTGCTATCTGTTCCCATGGCCACAGCATGGTCCAGCCTTCATCACCGCTCCCCAAGAACCTGCAGCAGCCCCCTCAGTGGTCTCCCCGCCTCTACTCTCTCCTCCACTCCCTCCCTTCTGCAGTCCTCCTCTACACAGCCTCATTCACCTTCCAAAAGCCCTCCCCTGCTCAACAACATTGAAGAGCTCCCCATTTCCCCCAAGTGAAAGACCTAACGCTGAAGCTCAGCATTTAAGGAACATCTGTGTATCCTCATCTCTTTTCTCTTTAAACAGGAAGGGAGGCAGCCGAGCAGACTTACTAAACCATGAGCTGGTCTTTGTTCAAATCCTGTCTTTACCACTTAATAACGGCAGACTTCCTGCAGTTCCTCCCACTTATCTGAGTCTCAGATGCTCCCTGTTAAGATGAGTCCAACAACTACTGCTGCATCTACCTCGAAGGAGTAAATGAGGATTAACTAAGCGCCTGATGTGAAGAACTGTGCCTGAAGCCTTCAAAGGAAGCCAGGCTTTCGAGGATGTGTGAGGCCTGGGGAATTCATTTGTTTCAAATAACCATCAACGAGATTCCAGGTTTCCTGCCCAGAGTTAAAATCGGTGTTGAAAACCCAGTCCGGTTTGGCGGGTAATTAATCCAGATCTCACGCTGGGCAGCCTCGGCTCACAGTTCTGGCCTGTGAACACCACGTGCTTGCTCGTCCATGAATAAAAATCAGAGGAGAGATCCAGACAGGCAGATATGGGTACCAAGGTCACTGGGCAACAGCCCTGAGCAGAAAGAGGAGGGACTGTTTTGTGACCTCGGGTAAGTCCCAGCTACCTCTGAGCATCTGGGGACCTCTGGCCAAATTGTTGGCAGAGCTCAATGGCTGGGTACAGGAGTTGTCTGGTTTTGCAGGTTCTGGACTCTGGGTGCCAGTCTTACCTACTTCCCCTCTCCAGCTGTCTCTGAGCAATAGAGTATGGTGTAACGCCAAGGGCCTGGGTTCACATAGGGCACCCCCACCCCCCTACTTACTAGCTGGGTGGCTTTGAGCAAAGCTATTTCCAGGCTCCAAGCCTTTGTTTCTATTGCTGTAAAATGAGGTTAATAATAGCACCTAGCCGACATATAATCTATAACAAGTGCTAATCCTGGTGTCTGGCACCCAGTTAATGCTCAAAAAAATGTTAGCTGTTATTTCTGTTAAGCAAGCTTCTGGAACGTCCTCAACTCAAAATTTTAAGCCACCCTCCTTCACATCTGTTTCTAGGGGACAGTAAGAGATGTCCCTTCTTAGGAGGCCCTCCTTGACCCAACTGTCCCAAGTGGACCCAGAATTAAAGAAAAAGCAGGGGGCTGAGATGAAGCACACTGTAGGTATACCATACCATTTCAACAGATAAGAAGCCAGAGGGAGGTTCAGAGAGGTAAAGTGACTTGCCCAGTACCACACAGCTAACAAGAAGCAGAGCCTGGATTCAAACCAGGACCGCTGGAACTGTTCTCCTACCCTGCGCAGCTGCCACACAATCTTGGTCAAGTGTGACTCTAACTAGGTATGTGGCCTTGAGTAAGTCCCTTCCCTTCTATGGGCATCTGTGAAGTAAAGATCCTGGAACCTTCTTGGCACTGGCATTTCCTGAATTGCGGAGGGCCAAGGTGGGGGTAATTTCCTCTGCTACGTTATCAGGTCAAGAGGAAAAGCAAGATTCTTCCCATGTCACAGAGGAGAAGGCCAAGGCCCAGCGGGGTGAAGGGCTTGTCCAGGACTCTGGGGAGGAACAGGTTCCGTGGGTGCAGCTCCTTCACGGACCCTGGTGGGGCTGCAGCTGCAGAGGCCTGGACACTCCCTCTTGGCATGTCTTCTGCCCCAGAAATAGGGGCATCCAGGATAGAGTCTGACCTCATCCACCACATCTGCAGAGCAGACTCTGAGTGCCACTCAGGACCCAGGGTCCAGCGTGGTGATGTCAGCCCACAGGCCGACTCCTTGACAGGCCGGCCCCAGCTTCTGGCCTGGCCAATCCCTTCACTCCAGACCTTCAACCTGGGTGGGGACTGCCAGCTGCCCAGTGCTAGCCATGGGCTGGACCCTCCCCTACTCAGTGCCCACTTTGTTCGTGGCAAGCATGGGTGGGTGCCCCCTGGCCCCTCTCCCCTGATCCGAGACCCTGCCTGTTCTCTCTGCAGTGGAAAAACGCTGCCATTTCTTTCCAGGGCCTGAAGCCTGAGCGGGTGACTCTGGGATGATTCACGAGGCCGGGGTGGGATTTTCCACTTCACGCTGCAAACAACGGGGCCTCTGAGAGGGCCCGGAGCTGAGGGGGAGCAGAGCGGGGGCTCAGGCCTGCCTGGGGGAGGCGGAGGAGGCCTGGGCTCCAGGCGCACGCAAACAGAGCCATGGAAACAGCCAAGCAGACCCCTCGGGGCTTCCCCCAAGGGTCCTGGCCTCTGACAGCCAGATCTAGGGGAACCCCATCCTACGGAACAAGTCCACCCTTGTGTCCAGCTACAAGAGCCTCTGCCTGCCAAGCCCTGCAGAAAGAAACCAGCGCTAGCTGGCATGGCCCCTGGCAGTAAGCAACGAGAGGTTTTACAGGCCTGGGGTTTAGGAGACCAAAGTCCGAACCTAGGTGTGCAGCTAACTACCGTGTGACCCTGAGCAATGTCCTTTTGATCTCTACACCTGGACTCTGTGTCTGTAACCTGTTGGGGGTAGTTAGGGAGCCTCAAAGGGCTCTTCCATCTCTGATTATCTGAGCTCATGATTATTCCTAAGAATTCCCACAGGGCACCCAGACTTCCCCAGCCTCTGTCCTAGGAAGGACCTGCTGGAACAGAGCTTTTCGGCATCAATACAGCTCTGTATGGCCTTGAGTGAGTTACTTCATCTCCCTGGGCCTCCAGGCCTCAGTTTGTCCAGCTGTGAAATGGGAATATAATACCCATATTCTGAGATGGCATGTGCATGCTGGTTCTTCTCCATTTACTCCCCAGATCCATGCTGTGCCCTGGGAAGCTGACTTCTACAGATTGTACCCTGGCCTTCCTTGACCTCTAGCTTCCAGCTGGGTTTGGCCAATGGGAGACCCCAGAAAGAGAGTGCACAGAAGGGAGGACAGGCTATTTCTCTCCCTGTGCTCTCTCTGCTGTGCTATAATTTGGCTGCAGCTGTGTTCTCCCATGGCCCCTGCTTCTGTGGGGAGACCCCTGCTCAAGGTTTTCATTCTCACTAGGTTCTGGGAACACCTTTCCCTGGGACCTTCTGGTCTGGCTTAAAAAAAAATGGGGGCAGTCCTCCCCTAACCCCCCTCCTGTCTAGCTGACATGTGTCATGACACCCTTATCCATTCAGGCTCCCAAGCTGTCCCTGCTCCACCGACTAGCCCCAGGTTAATATTTTCATAGCACAGTTCTCCAAGCAAATGTGAGACTATGTCCAGACCCTCCCAGTTCTCTCAGTGCACCAAAGTCCCCACCTCGACACCCACCATCAGTCCACAATCACAGCCACGACAATCTACCAGGACCCAGGTTTCATATGTGCTTTACCTCCCGCATCTCACTGAATCCATGTAACGACCCTGGAAAGGTAGGTGGCACCGTATCCCCATTTTATAGAGGCAGAAACTGAGGCTTAGAGAGGTTAAGTGATTTGTCAAAGGTCACACAGCACCAGGCATCTAGAGGACATTCAGCTAACAATTGTGCAAAGAATGAATGGATGGCTGGATAAGGGAATGGTTCAAACCCAGGTCATCCCAAATCCTAAGACTACGTGCTTTTGCAGTCCACATGGCCTCCTCATCTCCCTGACAGCAGAGTTCTGGGTAACCTCAAGGAGCCCCGTCTGGGAGTCAGGATGACCTGCATTTCATAAGGATCAAATTCTTTCGTTCATTTCACAGATAGATAGTCACAGAGCACGTGCTGTGGGCCAGGCCCTTAGCTGGGTCTTCCCGATGGGACATTTGCAAAAAGTGCAAGCGTGGGCAAATGCCAGTGGCCTGATCGTGAATAAATAAGGCCTTGACTCGCCTCCTCTCAGGCGTGGGGCTTCTGTGCAGCTTCTGTGCAGCGCTGTGAACCGCGGCCTCCCCGCCCCAACTCACCCAGGGCCAAGCTCAGTTTTTCCATGCTCCCCCCTCTTGGGGCTCCCACAGAGCTCCCTCACTCAGCAGCTACAACTCCTGGCAGGCCTGGGCCCAGAACTCTGTCTCAGCCTCTGCCAGTTGCTCTCGTGCCCTGAACCCCGAGGAACAGGTTTGCACATGCAAACACAGCCACTGCACCTCTCTAAAACACTGAAAGGCCCCACAGTCATGTCTAAGGGGAGAGCTGTCCCAACACTTTATTTCAGTAGGAGACTGAGCACTGGGGAGAGGGAAGTATTTCCCCAAACTCACTCAGCAAACCTAGGTAAGATGGCCCAACCTACTTCATTTCTACTCCAGCTTTTTTTTGAGACAGAGTCTCACTGTTGCCCAGGCTGGAGTGCAGTGGCATGATCTCGGCTCACTACAACCTTCACTTCCCGAGTTCAAGGGATTCTCCTACCTCAGCCTCCCAAGTAACTAGGATTACAGATGTGTGCCACCATGCCTGGCTAATTTCTGTATGTTTGGTAAAGATAGGGTTTCACCATGTTGGTGAACTCCTGGCCTCAAGTGATCCGCCTGCCTTGGCCTCCCAAAGTGCTGGGATTACAGGTGTAAGCCACCACGCTGAGCCTCTACTACAGCTTTATATGCAAATAAAATTTATGCACATTTTCAGGCCACCATCCCCACCAGAAGTGGGAGCTATTATCATCTTATGTTCTATAGAAACAGGCTCAGCATGGATCAGTCACAGAGCTAAAAGGGGTGGAGCCAGGATTTGAACCCAAGTCTGCATGTCCCCAGATGGGGGACAAGGAAGCACTTCTCCTGGGCAGCTGGAGCTTCTGCTCTGCTGGGCTTAGATCCTGGATGTATATGGAGGTCAAGGGAAGACAGCAGAGGCCAGAAAGAATGGGAGTTCATTTTATCACATTCAAAGACGCCTCTTCCATTACATTATTCTGGTATCTGGTGAAGAAGTGACCAGGTTGCCATCTGCTACACAGTGGACAAAGATTCTACCAGCTTCCTGGTTCCTCCTGGAGTAAGCTATGTTCCAAGCTGGGGGAAGGTGGGGACAGGGGATAGCACGGGGCCTGAGGCAGGGATGTCCCCTGGGCAGGTTGGTGTCTTCCCCTTGTCCTCAGAAGTCAGGGCTGGAGGAGCAGAAAGAGCCTCGGCCCTGGCCAGAAGTCAGGGACCACAAGTCGCATCCCAGCTCCTTCGGGAACATGCTGGGTGCCTCTGGCCGGGCCCTTTATCTCTTTCTAACCCCTGTTGGATCATCTGTGGGGCAGGGCTGAACACACACAGACTGCCCTCCTCAACCAGTTTCCATGAGGTCCTAAAGGAGACACCGTGCCTGTGGAAGTAGCTCATAAACTTGATGGGTTATCGAATCAGAAGATTCTTTAGGCCAGGCACAGTGGCTTAAGCCTGTCATTCTAGTGCTCTCAGAGGCTGAGGCAGGAGGATCTTTTGAGGCCAGGAGTTTAAGACCAGCCTGGACAACATAGTGAGACCCAGACTCTACAAAAAAAGTGACAAAAATAGCTGGACATGGTGGCATGTGCCTGTAGTCCCAGCTACCTGGGAGGCTGAGGCAGGAGGATGGATTGAGCCCGGGAGATTAAGAATGCAGTGACTTGTGATCACACCACTGCACACCAGCCTGGGTGACAGAGTGAGACCCTGTCTCTAAAAAAAAAAAAAAAAAAAAGAAAGAGATTCTTTAGATTTTGAGTCCTTCCTTTGAGACCAGGGACAGGGACAGTAGTGACTCTTGTCTGAAGCCCGTCCCCCAGATCTGAGTCCCAGAGCCTCAGAGTGGACACTCAGGGCAATGGGATGGAATGTGCTAGTCTTGGAGTCTAGAGTCTGGAATGTAAACTTCAGCTCTGCCTCCTCCATGCTGCGTGGCCTTGGGCAGGTCCTGGCCCTCTCTGAGCGCAATTTTCTCACCTGTCCAATGAGGAAAGTTGAACTAAGTCATCCCCAAGCATCCACTGACTGACCAGGTTCACTTCAGTGCCTCCTCTTTTTCAAAGAGATTTGGCAGGAGGCCTCACTTCCTGCTAACCCAGAGCCCCGAGCCCCAGGAAAAAGTATTTGACTCAGACATACAGAGGACCCAAGATTCTATAGAATCTGCCCTGGGCCAGCTCCCCTCCTCTCTCCACACCACACACATTCTTGGGAGGGAGGGCTAGCCTCCTCCTCACGGCTGGGTTGTGCTGTGTGGCCAGAGTTGAGACCATGGACCTCACCATGTCCTGTCAGGAGGGGACAATTCCCCTTTTGACCTCACCACCATTGAGCCCAGCACACACACAGCGTGGGAAGCTGAGCTGTCAGGGCCCCAAGGCACCTGGTGCCAGAGTTGGCCTGGGTTGGCTGGAGAGGTGAAAAGGGTTCCTCGTTCTTTCCACAAGAAAGTGGTGGCTCCCAACTCTCTACGCTGCCAATTTCAGAACACTGAACTTGAGCAGAACGTTGACATAATTGCAAAGCAATGCATACAGTTTCCATAAGTTCGACAATATGGTTATAATAAAGGCGGACTCTCAGTCCCCTTGGAGACAGGCTGGATAAATATTATTCCTAATGATTATTAAAACTCATTAAGTGTGTTTGGAAGGCCTGGGAATTCCCAGCATCTGCCACTGTCTCCGCATTGCAGGGAGCCCTAACCTCAAACACAGAGCCCAGTGGGAGAGCCGGCTTCAGGAAGGAGAGAGAGAGGCCACCACACGGTGGTCGTCTCCAAGGCGGGAGAACAGAGCAGAGCCCTGAGGCTTCTGGAAACGCCATCCCATCATTCCCCACCCAGAGGAATTGGCCTCCAGCTGTGGGAAGGTCGTTGCCCCTGGAGACGGTCCCAGGCAAGCCAGAGATATCGACCCTGAGACCATCCTGCAAGTCGTGTTCTTTCTTCTCCCTTCCTCTTCCTTCTGGCCCACGCTGATCTTCCGCACCCCAAACTCCTACCGGGGGTTACAAATCAAACCCCTGCAGGCGCTGGGCAGGCAGGTAACATAAACAGGTGAAAGGACTGATCGGAAGACTCAGTCAGGAGAAGTGGGGACCAGCACAGACAAGAACAGACTTGTTCTAACGGGGTGGCTCAAGTGCCATTGCATCTCCCACTTTCCAAGAGAAGCTGGTTGCTGAGTCTTTTTATAAGAAATCTCTCACATTTTTCAAATGTTAGTAACTTATTGGATTTTTAAAAAAGGACACTGCACGTGCCAAACAAAACATATCCAGAGCTCCCCATGTGTGACCTTTGTCTGCAACTCTCAGACAAGCTGATGGCCAGAAGGACCCCTGCTCCATGAGCTGGGAGAGCGGGGCTTTGGAAGCTGCTTACTCACTGCATGATCTGGGGCCAGACAGCTACGGGCTTTCCTTAAGCTGTTCGACCTTTGCAGCTGGGTTAGCAAAGAATGGGCTTGGACCTGGGCCAACCAAAGCCCAGGGGTGCTCTTCACCTGGGGTTAACCACCAGACTTAAGTCTGTCCCAGTGGATCATGAATCTGGAGCAGAGTGAGCAATGATGCATTTAGCAGAGCCAGAGGAGCCAGGGGCCTGGCTGGAGCCGAGGATGTGCCCATAACCAGCTCCCTGCTCTAAGCTGCTCCTTTTCCTTCTTTACCAGGGGCAACCACTTGACCAATGCCCCAGTCCCCCACTGGAGCTCCACGCAGCATGCAGACCCCACTCAGTCTTACCGGCAAACCACAGTCTCCCTTGGGCCCCGGAGGCCCCATCAGCAGAGGGAAAGGCGTAGATCCTGCCAGGTGGAAGAACGAATAGCCACTGCTCGTGGGCCGGGGGCTGGAGGACAGGAATTGAGCTGGGGCCAATACCAGGGCTGAAGTGGTCTGCTGACTGGGCTGGGACTGTCTGGGGCTAGGCCTGGTTGTCAGATCGCTCAAGGGGACATCCCTGGCTGCCTTCCCAGGTCTGAGGGGGACGGGCTTCCGGGGGCTGCTCTCAGGTCCGGCTTTCTTTGAGGCTTCCGATCCAGTGGGCTTCTTGTTTCCAGTGGGAGCTGAGCCAGGAGTGGGGACGGCAGGTGCTGTTCTGGGAGCGCTGGTGCCCGAGGTTGGAGGCACCATTGTGGCTGGTGGCCGAGTCGTCCTGGTAGAACCAGGAGTAGGGGCAGGAGATGAGGATAAAGCAGTAAATGGGGGAGGTTTGTGGGTGCTGGTGCGGGCAGAGGCCGGCTTACTGGCATGGTTAGTCACCTTGGCCTCAGTTTGAGCTAGTGTGGGAATGGGTTTTTTAGAGGAGCTGGTGGTAGGAGGTAGGGGCTGGGTGCTGGGCAGTGGGGGCCTGGGCATTCCTTGGTTCCTCTGGATGGGCTTCTCTGCGGGACGGGATACTTTGGCAGGAACTGTAGGTACATGCTTCTGAGTGGGTGGGGCTGACTTTGTAAATGAAGGTGCAGCTGTTTTCTGGGTAGGATGGGGACTTTTGACGGGGACAATTGAAGTAGAAGGGGCTGAAGGCTTGGTAGGGAGGCTTTTGGGGATTTTGGTGGCTGTGATCTTCTGTGATGGTTGAGAGGCTGCAGGGCGAGGCGTTCTGGTAGAGCTGCCAAGAGAGGCTGGGAGCACAGGATCAAGTGTGTTACTGGCTGACAGCTTGGCAGGTGGGGTTTGGGCTGGGCCTCGCCCCGCGATATGCTGGTGAGGGTTTGTGGGGCTAGTCCTTTGGGGCTTGGTGGGAGTGGCGGGCACCACAGTCCCCTTGGGTCCCCTGCCTGCTGGCTGTGACCCCAGTGGTGTGGCAGTGGTCAAGTTCTCCAGGCCTAGCAGGGCGAGGTCAGACTGGAAGGTGAAAGGTCTGCCAGAGTCTTGGGAGAAGAGAGGCCCCAGTGGGGACTGGTACGTGTCAGCCTGTCCACACTGCTTCCTCAGGTGGGTACAGTAATTGTGAGCGACCTGCGTCACAGGGTAGATACTGAACTGGCACAGAGCACCTTCAAACTGGACTGCATGCGGGTTCATCTTCCCAAAGAGGAAGGAGCCCCCGGGGTCGAGTGCAGGGTCCCTGTGGAAAGGCAGCAGGACAGGCACCCGGCGCTGCCCGCAGGCGGTCACCAGAGTGACTGTGCGGCCTCGGAGCTCGAGGGCCAGGTGGTGCCAGCGCCCGTCGTGCATGTCGAGGTCGAAGGCCACCGAACGCCGGGACCCCAGGTGGACGACCGTCTTGCCGGGGAGGAACTGCAGGCCCAGCTGCAGCTTGTGTTTCTGGCTGCGGACAGCGAAGAGGAAGGCATGGTTCACCCGGTGGGAGCAGAGGCTCAGCACCAGCGCCAGCTCTGTGCCCAGGGAGGCAGGAATGACGGAGCCCGTGGGAGCCTGGAGCCGGGCCCGCTGTGTAAAGATGAAGCCAGACTGGAAAGGAATGACTCCCGGGGGTGCAGGGCTCCCGGCCTTCGTCCAGCTGAGGCCCAGCCGCTGGAGGACGTCCACATCTGAGAGGGAGGGAAAAGGGGAGAGGACACAGTCAGGACCTGCTCCAGCCCGCCCCACCCCCACCCCCTAAGGGGCACAGACAATGTGGACAGTCCACCCACAGCTACCTGGTCCTTTGTTCATTCATCTAAAAATAATGCCGCCCCATGGTGGTGGCTGAGAGGGCAGCGTTGGAACCATCCAGCAGGGATTGTGACCCCTTATCTGGCTGCATAATCTTGCATACTGGGGTTAAAAAACAGACTCTGGAGCCAAAGTTCCTGAGTTCAAATCCTACCTCTAACACTAATCTTGTGACTTTAGTGCCTCAGTTTTCCCATCTATTAAATGGAATAGTAACAGTCCCAGCCTCAGAAGGATGTAACAGTTACATGAGTGAATACATTTTTTTAAGTGCCTGGTACAAAAGCAGCACTTTCAAATAATAACTAATACTAAAAGTAATGATAATCACCAAATGCTCTTGCTGAGAGTGTTATAGGCTGCGCAACAGTGACATGTTATACTCCTTTTTCTCCACCAGGAAAGCCATCTCCTCCAGGAAGCAGTCCCATAAGTGAGGGACCAGGGTGACAAGAATAGACCTGTCACCAGAGCTTGGTAAAGGATGTCCCAGGGGTCTGACAGGTTCCACCATCTCCTCAGGGACCCACCCATTCCACTTCCCACTCCCAAGGTGTCTCTACCAGGCTACGGGGCTGCTATCTGCTATCAGAAGGGTGATGGCATTTCCGCTGACTCCTCCTCCTGCCCGCAGGGCTCTGGGGAGAGAAGGGGAAGCAATCAAAGCATCCCTGCAACCTCTGTCCTCTGGCAAAGTGTATGGATATCTGACTGTGGTCTGGCCAGGTCACATCCGCCCAATAATTATGTCAGCAGGGCTTGCCAGAGCAAAAGCAAAAGGAGGGCTTCCAGAGTGTTTATGGAAAGGCTTCCTGACCTTTCCCCTCCCAGATTATTAGACCCCTTCAGTCAGCTGAGCTGCCAGGGTCAGCAAAGCAGGCTCCTGAGCTCTGACTCAGCAGGGAAGGAAAAGCTGCCTCTGGAATCTGAGTCTGGGTCAGGTCCTCAGGGCCCTTCCCCTGAGCTCAGCAAGATAGGCCCTGAGTACTGAATGCTCTTTCCCTATCATCCCCTGCAAAGGTTGTGCTGAGGGTTGAATGCAACACTTGGCATTTGCTCCTCAGTTGACAACTGGGAGATGGATGGATGGATGGATGGATGGATGGATGGATGGATGGATGGATAAATGGATGGATGAAAGGATGGATGAGTAGATGGATGTATAGATGGATGGATGAATAAATGGATGGATGGATGGATAAATGAATGGATGGATGGATGAATGAATAGATGAAGGGATGGTTGGATGGACAGATGGATAGATGAATGGATGGATAATGGCTGGCTGGCTGGCTGGCTGGATGGGTGGGTGGATGAGTGAATGGATGGATAGGTAGATGAATTGGTGGATGGATGGATGGATGGATGGATGGATGGATGGATGGATAAATAGATGAAGGGATGGATGGATGGATAATGGCTGGCTGGCTGGATGGTGGATGGATGAATGCATGGATGGATGGATAGATAGATGAATTGGTGGATGGATGGATGGGTGGATGTATGTATGTATGTATGGATGGATGGATGGATGGATGGACGGATGGATAGTGGCTGACTGGATGGATGGAATGGGTAGGTGGATGAATGGATGGATGGATAGGTAGATGAATTGGTAGATGGATGGATGGATGATGGATGAATTAATAAATGGATGAATGGATGGATGGGTGGATGAAAGGGTAGATGAATGGATGGGTGGATGGATGGATGGATGGATGGATGGATGGATGGATAAATGAATGGATAAATGGATAATAGATGAATAGGTAGATAGACATATGGATGGGTGGATGGATGGATAAATGGATGAATGGATGGATGGATGGATGAATAGATGGATGGATAATGGCTGGCTGGATGGATGGATGGGTGGGTGGGTGGATTAACAGATGGATGGATAGGTAGATGAATTGGTAGATAGAAGATGGATGGGTGAATGGATAGATAAATGGATGAATGGATGGATGAGTGGATGAAAGGGTAGATGAATGAATGGATAGATGGATGGACGGATGGATGGATGGATGAATGGATGGATGGATGGATGATGGATAGATAAATGGATAGGTAAATGGATAGGCAGATGAATGGGTGGATAAATGGATAGAAGGACAGTTTCCTGGGGGAAACTGAGAACCTGAGTGCTGGCAGCATGTTATAATGGTTCTATAGCAGACTCTGGAGTCAGAAGGGCAAAATGTAGAGCCTGAGAAGACCAGCAGTGAACCTGGACTCTGAGCCTCAGTTCTTTCCACTGTGAAACAGAGCTGTAAAGAGCGCCTACACCATAGGGTTGTTAGGGGGATGATATGGTCATCTTCCACATCATCTTCACCCAAGCCCCACATTGAGTAACTCTGCTTGAGTCTCTTACTGACACTTGGACCTCAATTCCCTGCCTGTAAGACAAGAGAAACAGACCTTGAGATAGCACAGGTGTTGCCATGTTCTAAGAATTCTATAGCTCTGTGTTGCTGGTTCAGGTTGGCTTGAGTTTAAGACCCTTATTCTTCCTTAGGACCCAAGGGGCTTTCATTTCATTTCAAACTCCTCCTTCCCATCCTTTCTCCCATCTGTCTGCCCTCAGGTTCTAAGCTAAAATAAACTGCTGATTAAGGATTCTCTTAATGGTATCTGTTTTAATCACTGAAACCCTCTTATTATCATGAAATACTATTCACTATTATTCACAATAAACTGGGACTTAGAATGGGAGGAGCCATTTGGTTGGACAAGAGGTATGGGCAGGAAGCCACCTGGTCCTTCCTCTAGTCCCCACTCAACAACCCCTGGAGGGCTCCTCAGGCCTGCTCACATCCCTCTCCACACATGGAATTTAGGGCCAACCTGCACTTACCCAAAGACAGTCACAACTGGCTGGGCCAGGCAGCACGGGTGAGGTTTCCCCTATCCACTGGGTGGACTTCTAAGCTGACAACCAGCCAGTCTCCAGGTGTCCCCCAAAGACCATCTGCAGCTAAAGGGCAAAGTCTCAAACCCTGACACCTGGCAAAGGCGACCAGCCCAGAGCTGCCGTGAGTCTCTGACCACTGTGGGCACTGCAGGGCATAGGAAAGGGTTATTCTTGCCCGAATTTTTCAGGTAACTAATTAACACCAATAAGAAAAACTAATACTTGTTGAGCACTTACTATATGCCAAGTATTTTACAGGTATGATCTCACTTGATCCTCTCAACAATCTATGGAGCAGGTACTCTTTAATATCCTCACTTTACAGAGGGGGCTCGGAAGAGTCAGAGGGAATAACTTGCAACTCAAAAAAGGCACAGCCAAGGTTTGAACCCAGGCCACCTGACTCCGGGGTCTTTGTGCTTAGCCATGATGCTATTCTGCCGGGGGCCTCCCAGGCTTGTTGGAAAGCAGGGTGGACACACATCCAGCATCCCATCACCGGTGAAGAGATGGGGGACAGGGGAATAAATACAGCCCAACGCCAAGATAGAAGGAGCCTGCCAGCTGGCCCCCACAATATCCCTTTATTACATAAACCTGGCTCCACACAGCTCCAGCCTCTCCCCAACCCCCCGCCCCAGTGCCTGACTCAGGACTCTGGACAGCTGTTCACCTACTTTGTGGGGGAAACAGCAAGCTTGGAAAATATGACATTTGCACAAAATGTTGCTGGGCAGCAGAAGTCTCTTCCGGGCACAGCCCTGCCCTCCCAGGGGCCCAATCCCTGCCGAGTGGCCAGGTCAGGCCACAGGGACTCCCGGCGTGCCAGGCTGCCTGCCCCAGCACAAGGGCTGGGCGTGAAGGCGGGGGAAGGGCGGCTATTTTCAGAGGCACGCGGCTGCTTGACAAACAGATGTGGGAGAGGTTTCAGTTTCCCTGGGCAGATGTGGAGCCAGTCCATCGCCGCCCTGGCCCCCTGGACAGCCCCTTAGGGATAGGAGGGAAAAGCAGGATCTCACGGGAAGGGGAAGATGGGATCCCAGGCTTGGGCCATGACAGTTAATGCTTAATGCTTTGTTTTTTTAAGCAGTTCTTAACAGCACTCATTGGACAAACAGGGACAACCGAGGCTTAAAACCGGAGTAACTTACTCAAATTCTGCCCCAGAAACAACACAAGCATCCCCCTTCCGCATTTCTGCACTGAGTCTTTCCTACCCCTTTACAAAAACTTCAAATGTGATTTTGTTTTTTTTTTGAGACGGAGTCTCGCTCTGTTGCCAGGCTGGAGTGCAGTGGCGCAATCTGGCTCACTGCAAGCTCCGCCTCTTGGGTTCAAGCGTTTCTCCTGCCTCAGCCTCCCAAGTAGCTGGGACTACAGGCGCATGTCACCACGCCCAGCTAATTTTTGTATTTGTAGTAGAGATGGGGTTTCACCATGTTGGCCAGGATGGTCTCGATCTCCTGACCTCGTGATCCACCCACCTTGGCCTCCCAAAGTGCTGGGATTGCAGGCATGAGCCTGGCCTCAAATGTGATTATTTCAAGCCTAAAGAGAATTTGCCAATTATCATCTCCATGCTGCTGATGGGAAAACTGAGGCACTGAGTTCCGATTACAGGCACCGCTGTCTCCTACCCCTGAGTTCTCAGGCCCCTTCCATTCTCCTTTGTCTCCCCCTGGACAAAGAGAAGACAGAATTACCTTCAGGAGCTCCTTGGGTGGAGGCCAGGTGACAGGCAAACGAGACTAAGATCCAGGAGAAGAGAAACCCCCTAGAGACCAGGAGACACAAGCAGAGGCGGCATCAGCTTCCACCCGCTCACGCCCAGATCCGGCTGGGGAAGCTGGGAGTGGACACCAGTCCCAGTCTCACCCCAGTCCTGCCCACAGAAGGCAGGAGGCCAGGTGCAGGCTCTAGGACCCCATCAGAGCAGCAGCCCACTCTTCCCGGCCTCCAGGCACAGCCTCTCAGTGAAGACCTGGTTACATGCACAAACACAGCCTTGCTTTTCACAGATCGATTAGCCAAGGTCAGTGGGCAGGAAGCAGCGCACAGGAAGCCCTGCCCTGGTCATTGGAACATCTAGGGTCCAGCTCAAAATCTGATGCTGACTCAATGGGCAACCAGGGGCCAGCCCCTCCCTTTCTCCGAGCCTCAGTCTCCCCATCTGTACTACAGCCTCATGATCTTGAGACCCTTCCCCAGACCCCAGCCAATGGGCTGCAGAGCCAGGGGTGAAAGGTCAGTGGGAAGACCAGGCTGGTCTGCTTGGAAGACCAATCCCCACACAGGGCAGGAGAGAGGAGACCCCTTAACCAGAACCAGTGTGGGTGAAGGCAGCTCCTGACTTGGCTTTATCCTAATGGAAAGTGGGAGAAAGAAAACAGAGGGGATGAGGGGGAGTTAGACAAAGCCAGCTGCAAACCTGGCCCTGTCACTTCTCAGCTGTATGAACCCGCATGAGTCGCTCAGCCTCTCTGAGCCTGTCTTGTCTTCTACAACATGGGCTGATGTTCCCTATCTCGCAGGTCAGGCATGAGGAGTCAATAAGCTCATGCAAAATACTCCCCTAGACGGTCCCCGCTGTCCCTACACTCTGGGGCCAGGAAGGGTTAAAATTCTGCTCTGTGGCTCTTGCCAAGATGGGCAAAGGCAATGATACAATTTCACCTTCCTGTGGGAGCAGCCACCAGTGACACCCGAAGCCACCTGGGGTATCTGATCCCCAGGCAGGGAGAGGGGAGGGCGGCACGTGGCCAGAGACAGCCGGGGCACAGCAAGAGAGCTGTGTCAGGTGGGTGATGAGGGCTAAGGCTGGGACAGACAGGCCCAGGATGCATTTCCAAGAGGAAAGCTAGGATGGTGTGCTTCTGTGGAATCACGTAATCTAGGAAACCCGTTTGCCAGGGTTGATAACTGGAACCCTAGGTTCTTCCCAGACTCCCTGCGCACCGTAGATGACAGCTTCTGTCATTGTGGGGCATGGTGAAGACACTGGTGATTACATACCCACAGACATCCCTCCTTCCTGCTTGCTCACATAGGCATGGACTTACAGGATCCTATGTGAATCTGGATAAATCTAAGCTGATCCTGAGAATTTCATTTGCCATGCCAGTGACTGGTTTAGGCATGCATGTAAGACCCAGATGTGGTCAGTGAGAGGTGAGGGATGCCTGTTAGAGACCCTGAGAAAGCAGAGAAGGTTTTCTTCAAGCCTCCGTATGCTGTTGAGTAAGGACATACTGCTCAGAGCTGCTGCAGTCATTTTGGGTACATGAGGTAACAAGCCCCAAGAGCACGTGAGGATGGCAGAATAGAAAAATAGTGGGTGTCTGAAGACACTGTTGAGATGTTAAATTCACCAACCCTAGTACTGCTCTTCCTTGAGGCCTCTTGATATGGGAATAACCCCCCTTATCCTTTAAACTATTTTGAGTTGGGTCTTCAGTTACTTGCAGCATAACGTAAACCAGCTGAAACAGCACTCAGATGCCAATGATGGTCCCCTGATCGCCTTCTCCAGCTCTGGGCCTTTGCACATGCTACTCCCATCATGTAGACACTACTCCTTTGACTGGTCAGTTACTGCACATCCATTAGATCCCAGCATGGGTGTCGCCTCCCGCAGCTCACTGCACATGCCTCACTACGGTGGTTCTCACATGTGTGGTCATTGTCTACTCTCCTATTTCCCTGTCTAGACTAAGTCTCTAAAGGGCAAGGACACCCGTCTTATTCACTGTTTTGTTTTTTTTTTTTCATTTTGTTTTTGAGACAGAGTCTCACAGTGTTGCCCAGGCTAGATTTGAACTCCGGGGCTCAAGCTCTCCTCCCACCTCAGCCTCCCGAGTAGCTGAGATCACAGGCATGTGCCACCATGCCGGGCTTATTCACTCTTACATTTCCAGCCCCTGGCAGGCACATAGGAAGTGTCTAGTATATTTTTATAAGATGAATTAATATTACCTGGTATTATAGGACTCTGGACTTTAAAAAATGTCTTCCCAAAGCCTTAATTCCCCTGCTCTGACTTTTTCCAGAATTGCTCCGAGATAATCCTTGGTCCTTCCTCTTCATCCTCTCCAATCTGCTGCCACTGTTGGGAGAATGCCTTTTTCATGGGGCCAGGCCCCCAGCTCACCATGGGCAACGACTAAAGGTCAAAGTGTCAAGCTGCCCTGGGGTTGCCTGGGGAGAAGGCAGGGCCAACCTTTCTGGCATGACTTGCTCCCTTGAGGCAAACGGCAATAGCATGAGCCCTGGAGAGAAATAAAAGGCAGCTTTGTTTAATTAGACAAATGGAGAATACTGAGGCTCAGGGAAGGCAGGTACTTCCATCCTGGGCAGCGTCTGGGTTCATAACTCTTCAGTAGTATTTCCCACACCCACCAGAGACACGCTTTCTAGGAAATTGGCCAGATACATTAGGGAAGAGCTGTCCCCTGCATTCCAGTCTTGACAATCCGGAAAGCACACCTGTATATCAAAGGCTCTGAGAAATCCTGCAATCAACAAGTTGCCTGTACTTTCTGTCATTCAGCAGTTCCCAAACTGAAAACTCATTTTTTCTGTGAATGCCTTCTCAGAAGAGACTGCCCCTTGCCCTCCTGTGTTCCTGTAACCCCACTAATTTCTGTTCCATCTCCTTCCAGTCCCCTCTCTTCCTGGCCCTTGTCTGGCACCTGCCCTCACTCCTTGAGTCCTTCATCGGATTATGTCGCATACCAAACTTCTTAGGAAGTTAGGAAGTTTCCCAAACTGATAAAGAAAGGCAAGGTGGGGAAGAGAAGGTACAAAAACCATACATGTCCTTCTCGGTCGATTTCCCTAGCTACAGCTATACCAAAGTGACTACTCTGCAGAGAATTAGAGAATACATCCTTGTAATCCCTGAAAGTCGAGAGAAAGAAGTCTCACAGGAGACATGGAATCAGAATCTTCTTTTCAATTAAGCTTCCTAACACCGTGGCTTCCAACTTGAGGACGTTAGCCCTGAAGGCCTATTACAAAAGTATTCAGCCTCCATTCATTCTCCCTGACAAATGCAGCTGACCCTCTTGGAAATGGATTCTGTGCACTTGACTCATAAACTTGCCAAGTATAGAGCATGTCGGAGTGGGAGAAGGCCATTTAAGATCATCTAGGGGTCACATTCTAGTCTTCTCTCTCCCTTCTTTGCCAAGATGGGTAACTGAGGCCCAGAGAGGGAAAGTTATTTGCCCAAAGTCACACAGTGCTTCAAGTCTATGACTTAACAGATAGTCCTTTTCATTTGACAAGTCATTTCATTTGACAAGTCAAATGAAAAGGACTATCTGTTAAGAAATTGAAGCAGAAATTGAAGACTTCCAGGGACTTCCTACTTGCCAGAGACTGGAGCCCCAGCCTTCACCAGCAGGAACAGAGATGCAACCCAGGGAGCCAACGAGTCATCTAAGTCAGCTCCAGGCCTGGAAAGTTGGCTCTCAGAGGGAGGCCCTGCCGATTCTTTTGCTCCCGTTCCAATCCTGTTTAGGCTACTGCTAATCACGTTTAGTGCCTGTGCTGCCTCAGGGCTTTGCTCTTTCAGACTTCTGTTTTCACCACTTGCTTTGTGGGCCTTGGCTTTGCGAACCCAGGGCTCCAGAATGTCGGGAAGACCAGAGCACAGAGGCCAGGGTGGCCAGGAGGCAGCCGAAATGGGAGCTGTGAGGAAACATCGCACGGAAACATCGTCTGGCCACACAGCCCTCCAAGCAGGAAACCCAGGTGTTCCTATGCCCTGCAAAAGGCCCTCTGCCAGTGCACCAAATGGGACTACTCCTGGGTAACTACATTGCCAGAACCGGCAGCCTGCTTGGATAGTTTTCTTCCATCCTTATTACCTGGAAACCCACAGGACCTTGGAAACCCACACCAGCTTCAACTGTCACTGAGGGCTCTGAGCTGAGACCCAGGCCACAGAAATAAATGCACAGGGAAAGTGGCCCTATGGACACTAGGCTTGGCTGTTCACACATGGGGTAAAAGCTTAAAAGGGAGCTAACTGGAACTACAGCGCAGCAAGTCGGATGGACCTGTCCCACCTGCCTCCGTGGACTGGCCAGACCCCCTGTGCCCAAACGGCTATGCCTGGGCTTTCTTCACAGCTTCCACGTCCTCCATGGGAACAGAGACAGGTCATCGTCTGGACAGGATGCAGCCCAGAACTTTCCCATTGACTCACACACCCATTCAACATGAAGGGAATAATACAAATACCAGCTGCTGTTTATTGAACACTTATTACATGCCAGGCCCTGTTCTAAGCCCTTTACAAGCCTGGTCCTGTTCATCTTCACAAAACTCAGCCAGCTGGGAACAAGGTGCCAGTTTTGTGGAGGAGAAGAACAAGCAGCAGAGTGGCTCACCCAAGCTCGCGTAGCAGAGTTAGGATTCAAACTCGAGCCTGCCTGATGGCAAGGCTCGTGGCCCTCCTGTGGTGCCACCTGCCTCCCACGAACATGATTCCGTGTCTCACTGCTGTCCCTTACCACCAGTGGATATGGTACTCTGCATAGCCAAGCCAGACAGGTGGGTGTCAAGAGGGTCCCTGGACAGAGATGGAGGAGAGAAAATGCCAACAAAGAACAGGGGCAGTGTGCTCAGAAAGGGACAGAGACCACCAGGAGGCTGCTGGCTGCTGGGGGTCCGCAGGGCCGGTGGAGGCACAGGAGAGGGAGAATTTTCTGAGTACCGGGAGGAAACAGAAAGAAGCAGAGGCCAGGGATGTGTCCATAGACATGACATGGAGTTTGGTCCGGCCAGAAGGGTCCAGGGGCAGAGGCATGCTGGAAAGCAGAGGCATGATGGAGAGCAGAGGCATGCTGGAGCCAGAGCGCACATGATGGAGGATGACATGATGGCAAGGGAGGCAGGGAGGCAGGGAGGCAGGAGAAGGCAGAGACTGGGCCTCTGAGCAGTGTGGCGGCCCACTTGCCCAAAGCTGGAGCTCCACCATGGGGTGCTCGCCTGGCACCACTTTTCTGCCCAACTGCTGGCATCTACCCTGGCGCAGGGTCTTCTGGAGAAAATGAGTCAGCAGCGTGCTAACTGGTGCCGTGTATGTGTGTGTGTGTGTGTGTGTGTATGTGTGTTGTGGTGAGGGGGTGCAGGGCTGGGGAATCACAACCAGCCAGCTTTTTCCAAGACATGGGGAAGAAAGGAGGGGGTGTCATCCTGCGGATTCCAGCCCAGAGGGGGCAGGGCCCAGCTACAGCCCTGACAGCCTCTGGGGAGTGTCCTGGTGTCCTGGGGGCAGGATGGAAAGAGAGGAGCGCCGTCCACAGGCCCCGAGGGACTCCATGCTGCTGGCTCCCACACACACCCACACGCTGCGCCGGCTCTAGCACAGGCTCACTCTCTCTTACAAATCCTACTCCACACGCTGGGAATCCCAGTCTCTGGGCCCCAGCTCCGCGCAGCCGCTCCTGGGAGGGTCCCTGCCCCTCTCCGGCCCTGTCTCCCCATCTGTACACTGAGAGGTTCCGCACAGTGATCGCCCAGGGCCCTTTCTGCTCTGACATGCTGGCTCTCACTTTTTCTCTCTTACACACGTGAAAGGGACAGGAACCGAGAAGCAGGAAACAGACACACAGACTCAGGCCGACTCACACATACACGCGGAGATTTCCAGAAACGCGGGGACGTGCAGAGGCACACAGACACGGAGACAGGAGCAGAACCCGAGACCTGGTGACCTAGAAACTTGCGGACAATTTCACAAGAACAGATAGAAACGGAGACGTACAGGCTTGGGACCTGCAGACATCGAGACACCGGAACACACCGACACGGCCCCAAACGGAGACCCCCCCTCCTCCCCCAGGCATCCAAAAAGCCCCCCTCCGCACCCCGCCGGCCGCTCCAGGCGCCACCACCCACCCCCACCCCCGACCCCCGGGCTGTCTCTGCCCCCGCCCCAACGGGATCGGGCAGCCGGGCCAGGCGCGGCAGGGCGGGCAGCGCTCGCCAACTCTCGCCCGGCCGGGGGCGCAGCCCCTATTAACCCTTGGCGTCCCGCCTCGCGGGGGCGCAGGAAGGGACAGGAAGCTGACGTTCCGCTGGAAGCGACCGCGTGGCGGGGAACCCCGGCCCTCCCCGAGATTGGAGCAGCAGGAAGCTGGGGAGGGGGCGTCCCCGAGCTCGTACTCACCCCCCGTGCGCCGCCGCCGCCGTCGCTGTGCCTCGGGCCCCCCGCGCCGATCCCGCTCCCATGGCAGGCCCCTACTTCATGCTCCCGAGCCCGGGGGGCAAGTGTGGGCGCGCCCCATGGGGCCGCCAGCCCCCCGCCCAGCCGCGCCAGGCCGGCTCAGAGCGCGCGGCCCCCGCGCCCCCAGAGCAGCCCCGCGCCCAGGGGCGCCCGAGCAGGCAGGCAGCGCGGCTGGGGCCCCGCGGGCGCCCGCGCCAGGCCCATGGTCCCAGGAGTCCGGGCGCCGCGCTCGCCCCTGCCTCGCTCCTTTTCTGCTTCCACCAAAAAGGAAGAAGAAGCAAGAAAAAGAGAGAGAGAGATGATCAAACTTTTGGAGGCGGGCTGCTGGCGGTCCCCGGAGGCAGAGCAAGGCCGGGTGAGGGCGCGCGGAGGGCGGTGGAAGCTGCCTCCCCGCCGGCCTGGGGGAGGAGAGGAAAAGGAAGGATTTGGGGGAAATGAAGGCGATTTAAAGTCTCGGCCCGCGGTGTCTCTCCACCTTCCCTCCTCCCCGCGCCGGGCCGCCCTCTGCTGCCCCCTGCTGCCCCCTGCCGGCAGCAGCTAAGGATACAGCCTTAGCTGGCCCACTACAGCCCCGCTGGGACACCCGCCCCCCTCCCCCTTGTATAGATGGGGAAACAGATTCACAGAGAGGCAGGGGCTGCCCAAGGCTTCACGGTGATTTGATCACCGTTCTGAGATTAGGAACTTCTGACTGGTGAGGCTGGGGGTCCTCCAATGGGGGGTTGGGGTAGAGGGAGAAGGGCCAAATTCTACTCCTGGAAGAAACCCACAGTTTCAGGGACAGAGCTAGGACCAGGACTTGGTGTCCAGACTCCCATGACAACCAGTATCCTTACCTCCACCGCCCACCAAAAGTTTGCGCTTCCAGACTCGGAGCGCCCTGGAGAACACACAGAGTGGGCTTGTTAAAGGTTTGCCACCCTCTCTCTCCCTTCTGTCAGAAATTGGAATCTAACCGCACCCCCGCCCCCTCACGCACCTCCACAGAATCGACAAAAACTCCCTCGGATCCCATACTGGAGCTAAGAGCTGCACACCTTGGCCCCCGAGCAAATTCTCACGCCCACAACCCCAGTCCAGCCCTGGGACCACAGCTCCCCCCGCCTCTACCACCTCTTGCCACTCGTTCACGAGCAAAGTTACACTTATACGCCGGTGCACACACACACTTCCACACGTATCCACGCTTTCCCCAAACTCAGACACACGCTCACACCCGGTCACAGGCAGGGACAGCCACGCACCCTTCCTAGGTTCACACGAAATGCATCCTCAGGTATCTGGGTTCAGGCGCACGCTGATACTCTACACTCGAAATCGCATGCACATGGATGCTTACACAGGCACAAACGCACACTATCCTGGCCATATCGTCCCCGCACGTGTACACACCCCAGGTGCACACACGCGCGCACACCCTCACTTGCACACAGATCTCCGAGAGTGCCCACCGCACACGTGCACACACGCATTTACTCCTCACGCGTGTATCCACCTCCCCATACGCGCACACCTTTACGCGCGCGCACACACATAGGCACAGAACACTTCCCAACGCTCCAGGAGCCCCCAAGCACTTACTGGGTTCCTAAGTGCGAGCCTGGCCGGTCGGTCCTTCCTCCGGCGCCTAACGGCATTTGTATTCATGGGTCCCCGCAGCCGTGGGCGCGGGGGCGGGGGGGCGAGGTCCCCTTCCCTAAACGGGGCGCGGGCGCGCGGAGCGCAGCGGCACCGGGAGGGGCATGGGCGCGCGGGACTGCGCCGCCGGCCCGGTCCGCCTGCGCTCGAACTTCAGCCGCTCTGCGTCCACGGGCTCCAGCGCGGGCTCCGAGAGCTGGGGGCGGCTCATAGGTGCTGGGGCCGCGGCGCCCGACGGGCCTTTTGAAGTCTCCGCTGGGGGCGGGGAGGGGGCGCTGAAGGCGGCCTTTTAAACCCTGGCTGCAAGCGGGCTCCGTCGAGCAAGGTGTCTGGTTTCAACAAACTTTAGGAAAAGTCCCAAGCCGAGAGAGGGAAGGTAGGGGGGTTGGGGGAGCTGCATAACTGTGCGCTGCTTCCTGCAGAGGGCAGAGCACCCATGGCTGCCAGGAGGGAGGCCCGTTGTGGGACTGGGGAACTGGCAGGCTCCTGGCCGGCGTGTGGAGCCACCCCCGCCACCCCCACACCCCCAGTGTTGAACCAGAGTTCTTAACTTCCATGTGCACGAACCCCAGGGAGTGCGGGAATACCCCCAAACTATGCACAAATTGAGCATGTTTGTGCATTCTTCAGGGGAGAGGGGCCATGGACTTTCCTCCGGTTTTCAGAAGTCCACGGCCCCCTAAGGTTGAGAACTCCCTCTCCAATCATAACTGATGTTTTTTTAGTTGCATACTTGGCATCATGCAGACCCTGTCTTTATTTACATTTTAGATATTTTGTTCATTGTGGGGTTTTGAATTAATTTTGATGCTTTTAAAAGTATTGCATTAAAATATTATCTTGATACTTAGGGGTTCAGGGGCGCTGCTTTGGGCAATTTACCTCCACTGCTGAGTTTTCTTGGCATCTCCTGGTATGCTGCGTCTCTGCATGTGCCACGCCCTAGTCCAGACCCTGAACCACACAGTGCTGGGATTTAAGGGAGGCCTGCTTTTTTCTCTCCATTTACAGATGGGAAAGCTGACATAAACTGGTAGGTGGTGGAGGTGGGATTTGAACCCAGGTGACCTAACTCCAAACTTCTGCATCTTGTCACGAGGATCCAAATCTTAGTCCTTAAGGGCTCTGTGCAGATCCTCACCAGCCTCCCCAGCTTCAGATCCGGCCTCCTGAGCTCCAGTCTCTGATTCCTGCACCCACGCTCAGGTAAGCTTGGCTACTTCGATGCTTTCTCCATACTGTTTCCTCCCAGGTTCTCCCTCTGCCCCTTTTCTGCCTGTTCACAACCTCGTTGTTCTTCTAGGTGCAGCCCAGAGCTCATCTGACTCTGATGAGCTGCTCTGCCCTACACCGGGATTGCAGCACACATCACATGGCGCTGTCATTGTCAGATCCATTTCTGTGTCCCCGCACCCAGCCTGACACATGGAGCCTGGGATACGATAGATGCTCAAACCATTGGTAATTTAAGTAAGTTATTTGTTTTAACTCCTACAGTATGCAAACCCCTGTACAAGACTCTGGGGGAAAAGGGTCTGCCACTGTGAGGGACAAAAATGTCCACATGGTCCTGCCTTCCAGTCATGCACGCATTTGTAATGTGGGCAGGAGACATGCACAGCAACTTGGGGTAGGGAAGAGAGTCTGGATGGGAGACATCAGATATCACTATGTCATGGAGAAACCCCTGCAACTGCATAAAGATAAGATAATATAAGGAGAATGTGATAAATGCTGTCAAAGAGATGTAGATCAATTGAATTGTGAAGCTGATTAAGGGATGGAAAGAAACATAGGAAGGCTCCCAGGAGGAGGTGGTGGCATTTGGATCCTAAAGGGCGTGTTGGATAAATGTGCAGCCACGGAGGAGAAGGACATCTCCAGTGAAATAATTACAAAAAGGGCAGGAGGATAGAGGTGGATTTCAGGCAGGTTTTGAAGGAGGATTGATGAGGTGGGGCTCAGTGAGAAACTAGGGAAACTATCCAGTTCTCCCCACCGTATTGTGTGGGTGATGCCAACACAACTCACTGTCCACAAAGCCATTTCCAGGCAATAGGCTGCATATCCTGAAAGGTCAGGCAGGCAGCAGGTCAGTGGCTAAGCACCAAGGCCTTTCCAAATTTCACTCACAAATCTGAATAGGCAAGGCTTAGTGCCAGGGAACACTGCCTGCTTCGCCCAGGGCAGCCCAAAAGACCGTGAGAATGCCGTGAGAACCCAAAATGATTGAGGGCATCCTTTCTCAGAGCCTCACTCTGCCCATCTGTAAAATAGGTGCATCA
The DNA here is from genome assembly GCF_049350105.2 of Macaca mulatta. Classification (NCBI taxonomy): domain Eukaryota; kingdom Metazoa; phylum Chordata; class Mammalia; order Primates; family Cercopithecidae; genus Macaca; species Macaca mulatta. The sequence continues at coordinate 44,174,568 of NC_133420.1, forward strand.
AACATGATGATCTGTGTGGGCCCTTTGAGCTTGGAGGCATGAGACTGTTATTCAACAAGAAATCCAATTCTGTATGTGAATATTGAGGGCTAATTGCATTTTGCTAGGTGGGGAGGGAAATGAGGCTCAAGGCCTTCCAGGAGCTCATGGGCAGCTGGGAAGAGGAGGCATGGACACTGGGGAGAATTCCAAGGAAGGGACTTGTATCCTGCCTCTGCTGTCTCCCCACACCCAGTCTTCCTGCCAGGCAGGTTCCTGGCACAGAGCCAGTGACTGGGCATGAACTGTTCTGATGGACGTTGAATCTGGAAGACACCAAGCCATTACACACCCCGCAAAGGGGACAGGGCACTCAACAAACAGCCCTAAGGGGCCCATTTCTATGGAGCAGAAGCCAGTAAGCCTGGGAACCAGGTGGACAGGGGCTGCCAGGCCTCTGTAGATGCCTCAGGATGGGAATTCCTGGCCTGGTGGGGACTTTCAGGAACTAGATAGTTTGCTTCCTGCTCAAGGAGCTCAGCCATGGACCCATCGGTCTCTGTGGCACATCTGCCTTAGGACAAGCTGTGGTTGCAATAACTTTAATGGTGGGCACAGAGTAGATGCTCACGAAATGTTTATAAATGAACCACTCTAGATGAAGTCTTTTTTTTTTTTTTTTGGTAGAGTCAGGGTCTTACTTTGTTGCCCAGGCTGGTCTTGAACTCCTGGGCTCATGCGATCCTCCAGCCTCAGCCTCCTAAAGTGCTGGGATTACAGGCACGAGCCACCACACCTGGCGTAAGAGGAAGTCTTTTTTTGTTTGTTTGTTTTTAAAATGGAGTCTCACTCTGTCACCCAGGCTGGAGTGCAGTGGCCAGATCTCAGCTCACTGCAAGCTCCGCCTCCTGGGTTCACGCCATTCTCCTGCCTCAGCCTCCCGAGGAGCTGGGACTACAGGTGCCCGCCACCTCGCCGGGCTAGTTTTTTGTATTTTTTAGTAGAGACGGGGTTTCACCGGGTTAGCCAGGATGGTCTCGATCTCCTGACCTCGTGATCTGCCCGTCTCGGCCTCCCAAAGTGCTGGGATTACAGGCTTGAGCCACCGCACCCGGCCTAGAGGAAGTCTTAACCTGCGGGACAGAGGTTGCATACTGCCCCAAGTATCAGTCCACATCCATTTAACCACCAAGCTGCTTCTGAAGACCCACTGTGCACCAGATTGGGTTTTCTGCTCTAGAAGTGCTATGGTCTGAGGAAGGAGGCCAGCAAAGAGAAAGAAAAAAAAAAAAAAATGCAGGTCAGGAAGTCCTGCCTCAAATCAAGCCTGTTTAAGTCACACTGCAGAGCTTGGAGGAGAACTAGGGTCCTCCCACCAGGAGAAGAACTGGAGTCCTCCAGTCTTTCCGATACCCTGCACTGCTGTGGGCATACCAGGCTGGGTCTTTCTTTCATTTGGGGGCTCCACCCTGCATGTAGCAGAGGATACACACACAATACATGTCTAACCATGGAGTCATTCTTTTCCTGGTAGGGAGATGCTGTCATGCTTCAGGCCCTGAGCGGGCCACTGGCAAATACAAGCTGTGGTCCCTGCTGGATGGGGCTGCCATGTTTAGCTTCTGAAAACAACACAAAGCACAATGCCTGGCACACAGGAAGTTCTCCACAAGTGCCGAGCGAATGATGGAATGAAGGCCTCAATGAAAACATGAAAGAAAGTAAATTCAGCAGATTAGACCAGGTTAACTCCCCCGGCCATCTCCTTCCTCTCCTCCATGATGACCCTCACCCACCAACAGATATTTGTTGGGTACGTGCAGACCCAATGCATACGGAAGACCCGATTTTAGGTGCTATAGATAGATATACTGAAGAACATACACACAAAGCACCTGTCTTAACAGAGGAACAGGAAATACACAAATCTTTTCTATGACGTCAGGTTGTCATGAGTGCTATGAAGGCCTCTAAGCAGGGAGTGGAATGGGAGAATGATGAGTGGGGCCATTTTATTTAAATAGGAGCTATTTTATTTAAATATCACCTTCTCTGAAGAGGTGATGTTTAAGCAGGAAAGAAAGAATGGAGGGAAAGAAATGAGTGAGTGAGTCACGTTCAGCGGAAGAACCAGGGGAAAGCAGGAATGGGTCCCCATTGACTTTTCATTCCTGTAATTCCTCGGTTAAATGTAGACCATACATTCCCTGAGGGCAGGGGCTGCTCTGCCCTGCTCATGGCTGTATTCCTAGCACCCGGGACAAAGCATTTTGGTAAAATGAATTGAACTGAATTCCAGGCTGGAGAGTGAGGCAGATTCTAATAGTGTCTCTCTCACCCACTCCAGGCAATGCAGGCCCATTTCTCTCCCCAGGACAGGTGGCTGGAGCCAGTGCTGGCTATCCTCACGGCCCACTGCTCTCTTAGGGCCTGGGCTCTGCCTGCAGGACTACGTCACTCTGGCCTGGACTACATCACTCTACCAGAAGGAATAAGGGCAGAGGTCAAAGAAGCTCCCAGGCCACCACTGGGAGGGCAGCACCTTCTAGGCACATGGTCCCACCATCTGGGCCCTTCTGCCTCTTCCCCTCTCTGGGTTTATTTCCCAAGGGCTAGGCCAAGTGGCAGAGGGCTGTGAGATCCAAAGCCCACTTATGGTGGCCAACACTGACCCGGATGTGGGGCCCCATGAGACATTTCAGACCTGGAAGAACCTAAGGAGCTGCCTAGCCCAAATTCCTCATTTTACAGGTGGGGAAACTGAGTCTCAGAGACAGCGTTCATAATTTTCTCAAAGTCACACAAAGTTAATGGCGGGGCTGGTATGAAGAAGCAGGGCCCCCCACCTTTGTGTCTAACCGCAGAGGGTCAAACCTGTCTCTACAACCTTCAGCACAGTTAGTCATCCTTGGAAGAATTAGATCCATTTTCCAGATGTGAGCACTGTGGCAAGTTAAGGTCTCTGGCCTCTGCCCGGTAATGTGTCCGGAACCATTGGCTATACCAGACAAGCCCTTAGTGATGAGTTCTGGGTCACCCCCAGCAGCCCAGTGTGGGGATGAAAGCAATAGATGATTTCAGGCCTTGGCTCCTGTGGCCACCTCTGCCTAGAAATGCCCTTCCTGCTCTTCTTCACTGGAGTCCTGTCCCTCCGCTCTGCCATGCCAGCCCCCATCCTGCCTGTTACACCACACACCTATACAACAAGGAGCCCTGCAAGGCTATGGCTGTGTCATGTCCATAGAACCCCTCAGTAAATCTTAGATGGACAAAGGAAAGAAGGGAGGGAAGAAGCAGGGAAGGAGGGAGGGAGGGAAGAGAGGCAGAGCTGGGAGCGGGTTGACCATCATCCAAGGACATCCCTGCAACAGGGGCGGACACTGTTGTTGTGTCTTTGCTAACAGTTTCATCTTCATTCAACCTCTTTGTCCTTCAGTGGAGACTGTGTCCCTCCCAAACCCCAAGGGTTGAACCCTATTTGAACAAAGCCCAGCATGGTGGCCTCCTTCCTCTGGCCAGTGAGTGGCTTGGTCATGGACATAAGATACAGTCGGACCACTGAAATATGAGAAGAATTGCATATGCTGGGGCCTTCTGAGAAAGTTTTCCCCACCTTTTCAAGTGGACACAGACCAGCGACCTGTCCCTTTATGCCCTTTGGACTTTGTGGGATGAGATTGTACTGTGTGGAGAGGCTGCAGTCATCTTGCCACTGTGAGGTGACAAGCCCTAGGTCCACGGCCAACAGACTGAGGGTGGCCAAGAGGAAGGCAGAAAGAACAGGATCCTGGGTGCAGTGGCTCCCACCTATAATCCCAGCACTTTGGGGGGCTGAAGCAGGGGGATCACTTGAGGTCAAAAGTTCGATACCAGCCTGGCCAACATGGTGAACTCCATCTCTACTAAAAATACAAAAATTAGCTGGGCGTGGTGGTGCATGCCTGTAATCCTAGCTATCTGGGAGGCTTAGGCAGGAGAATCACTTGAACTCAGGAGGCAGAGGTTGCAGTGAGATGAGATTGCGCCATTGCGCTCCAGCCTGGGCAGCAGAGCGAGACTCCGTCCTAAAAAAAAAAAAAAAAAAAAAAGGCGCAGTGGCTCAGGCCTGTAATCCCAGCACTTTGGGAAGCCGAGACGGGCGGATCACGAGGTCAGGAGATCGAGACCATCCTGGCTAACACGGTGAAACCCCGTCTCTACTAAAAAGATACAAAAAACTAGCCGGGCGAGGTGGCCGGTGCCTGTAGTCCCAGCTACTCGGGAGGCTGAGGCAGGAGAATGGCGTGAACCTGGGAGGCGGAGCTTGCAGTGAGCTGAGATCCAGCCACTGCACTCCAGCCTGGGCGACAGAGCGAGACTCCGCCTCAAAAAAAAAAAAAAAAAAAAAAGGAAAGAAAGAACGGGGGGGATGTGCTTTTTTTTTGTTTGTTTTTTTAGTTTTTTTAGTTTTTGAGACAGAGTCTCGTTCTGTCGCCCAGGCTGGAGTGCAGTGGCGCGATCTCGGCTCACTGCAAGCTCTGCCTCCCGGGTTCACGCCATTCTCCTGCCTCAGCCTCCCGAGTAGCTGGGACTACAGGCGCCCGCCACCACACCTGGTTAATTTTTTGTATTTTTAGCCAGGTTGGACTGACGTTTCTCAAAACAAGTGTCCCTCATTGTTGACACCACTTTTAGTTGAGTTTCCCCCACTGGCAGCTGAAAGCATCCTAGCTTATATATCAATGTAACAAAAACTTTGGTCTGTACCAAATAGACCAGGGGATCCCAATGACAATGACAATAACAATCCCCTCCTCCATTCATGGCCGAAACAATGTCACGTTTAGCATTTTGGATTTTCATGCAACAACCTCATCAGGTTGACATGACAGATATCTGCATCTCTGATTTAGAGATGAATAAACCAAATCCAAATCAGAGTCTTGCCCAAGTTCAGTCAGCAGCAAGGTGACAAAACTGGGACTAGAACTGTGGCCCTAAGTCCAGTGTTCATTACAATATACCAAGACTCGTGTATGTGCGTGTGTGCACATGTGCGTGTGTGCGTGTGTGTGAGCACGCGCACGTGCAGGGGATGAGTTCCCTTCACAATGCGAGGAGTAACCAGTCAGCGTCAGCCGGTGATGGAACCACCTGGTGAATTTCAGAGTTGATAATTCATCCAGTCCAGTGCCTGGTTGGTTCCATGATGCGGTCAGTCAACTCCTATGTGGCAAATCTGCTGTCAGCCACATTGGAGAGTCAATTGTGTTAGAGAGACTTCATTCTCCCTCCTCCAGCTGCAATCTGCACTCCAAGATCTTGGCTGCCTCATTACCCCATGCCCAGACCATGCAATGTGATACATTACTGCTTGCGGCTAGTTCCAGGAAAAGTTGGATGCTTCTCCTTGTCACAAAATGAGGACAGAGGAGCCACACATGCGCACACACGCACACGCACACGCGCGCGCGCGCACACACACACACACCCCACTATGCCTCCCATCCAAGAAGCCATTTCTGCAAAGAGCTTTTCAGATGCATTTCCAAGTGTCATCATGCTAGAGCTCCTTTTACAGTGACTATTGAGAACAGCAACTCTTGAATCAGCTGAAGCCTGACTGTGTGGCTCAAATCACTCTCTGAAAGTAACAACCCTGCCTTCCCCACAGGCCCTCCTTTTTCCAGGCCCAGCATTCTCATTTCCTCCAATCACTCCTCATCTGATACCTCTTTCATATCTTCCATCATTGTCTTCTCCAAGGGCATTGCAGTCAGTACCCAACTACTGCCAAGTGACCACAGCAAAGCTCAAGGGTTTGGGTGGCATCTGGCTAGCACAGAGTTGAGCAAGACTATCACCTTCTCCCATATATAATCTATGCTCCTGTTAATGCAACCTGCGTGCATGTTAACTTTTTTGGCAGCCACACCACAACATTCACACTGAGCTGATGACCATTAGAAACCCCTAAGATTTTCTCATGTGCCTCCCTCCTCTGGTGCAGTAAAGTTTTGTCCCCCTGAGTGGAGCCCTTATTAAGTATCATCTATGCTTGGCTGAGCATGGTGGCTCACGCCTGTGATCCCAACACTTTGGGAGGCCGAAGTGGGCAGATCATGAGGTCAGGAGATGGAGACCATCCTGGCTGACACGGTGAAACCCCGTCTCTACTAAAAATACAAAAAATTAGCCAGGCGTGGTGGCAGGCACCTGTAGTCCCAGCTACTCGGGAGGCTGAGGCAGGACAATGGCATGAACTCAGGAGGCGGGGCTTGCAGTGAGCTGAGATTGCACCACTGCACTCCAGCCTGGGCGACAGAGCAAGACTCCATCAAAAAAAAAAGAAAGTATCATCTATCCTTTTAGCCTATCTGGATTAATGCTTATTGAATATGTTTCCCTTGTCTTTGTGGCTTACGGGCCTGTGACTGCATGACCTTGTTAAGGCATGAAACATGCTGATAAATAGTGTTGCTCTGAGGAGTTTCAGGGTGATTTGTGCCAACTTGTCAGCATTGTTTTCTAATAACAAGGGACTAACAATTTGTACCTGGCTTTCATGAGACCCATGGAGGGAACTGCCACTGGCGCTGGTTTCATAGCAAGAATATACCTAAAATGACCAAACGGGAATGAAAAACTTCAGGTGAGACTCCATTTGGGACTCCTGGGTTGTAGGTATTCCATACTCACGTCTGTGGCTTCTGATCCGAGCGAAGAAGTACATATTGGTATGGCCTTTCAAGGGAAGGACAATGGGGGCTCATGCCTGGCCTCTCCAGACCCCTTGCTATGAGATGGTCTTTAGCTGTGAAGCAGATTCTTACGTTAATGCAGTTGGAATGTTGTGCCCTTTTCCTGAAAGAACTGTTGGTGTGTACACATTGTCGTTTTGAGTCCTACCGGTCTTCTTTCAGTGGAGCCCTAATTGCTATCCTTAGGGCAGGATCCTACCACAGCCTCAGGTGTTTACACAAGCAAAATGGATATGACAGGCTGAGTGCAGTGGCTCATGCCTGTAATCCCAGCACTTTGGGAGGCTGAGGCAGGTGGATCACTTGAGGTCAGGATTTCGAGACCAGCCTGGCTAACCTGGCAAAACCCCATCTCTACTAAAAATACAAAAATTAGCCGGGCAATGGTGGTGCATGCCTGTAATCCCAGCTACTTAGAAGGCTGAGGCAGGAGAATCTCTTGAACCCGGGAGGCGGAGGTTGCAGTGAGCCAAGATCATGCCACTGCACTCCAGCTTGGGTGACAGCACAAGACTCTGTCTCAAAATATTTTTTTAAAAACTTTTTAAAAGGGAGATGACAATAAATACTCTAATAGGTGATCAGAGATGGGTGATAGCACTCCTCTCGCTCTTAGATTGGGTAATGTATTCATTGAGGGGTATTTCACCCCATCTTTTCTGCATTTTTTTTCAACCAGATTCTTATTTGGGGTCTCACCTATCTAGGTATCTAGAAAGAGTTATGATTTCATATGAAGCCCGTTGCCTGAGGCTGGTTGCAGGGTGCGGCCAAGCTGACACACAGTGCCACCTTACAGTAGCCATAGCACCTGGAGAGACAGACTCCCTTTACCTCTCTAAGCCTTTTCCTCACCTATGAAATTGGAGAAACTGACATGCACGTCCGTGGTAATTACTCATTTCTCCCAACTTCACCAGTCCCTGGAAGGTGAGCTATCAGGTCAAATCCAGATAATCTTGGCACAATATGCCCCTCAAGCTAATGAGATCTTCTCTAGTTGACTTGGACTGCAAAAGCACTTTCCTTCTCTCTTGCCGCCTTTGTGGTCAATGTGGATAGTAGCTAATAGCAGGCTACCTGGTGCAAATCCCAGTTTCCATCTCTGGCTCTATGGTCTTGGGTGTGTTGTTTAACTCTTTGTATCCAAGTTTCTCCACCATTTGAATTGTGATAATAATAGCATCCTCATCTTTGACACTGATATCTTAATAATAATATCTACCTTGTGCCTAGGATTTGACGATTAAGTAAGCTAATGTATATAAAGCACTTAGAACAGTATCTAGTGCATGGAAAAAGTAAAATAAATATAGGTTGTATTTATTACTACTATCGTTATTTTTGTTTTCTCAGATGGTTTAGGTGCCAGTGGCTTCGGAATAAAACAGCATTCTTGAAGTGAACAGCTGATGAGGACGTGAAATATTATGCCAAAGCTGGCATCGCACTGTTCTTTTTCCTGGATGAAAATCTCTCTGAGAATCATTTGCTCTTAACTTTGGTATCCTGGGGACTGCTGCCTTATCCCAGGAAGCCACCCAGAGTCTTGGATGTGTGGGATCCTTGGGACTTCATGGTAAATCTGCTCTAGTCCCACAGGTTAGGAAAATGAAGCCCAGGACATCTGGGAGCCCCCAGCACTTCCATAGAAATGGACCAAAATGCCTTCTCCAGTGGGAGAAACCTGGAATAAGCTCAAGAGGACAGACGGCTGAATTTTCAAAAATCGTGTGAGCTGCTGTTAAACAAGCCATTATTAAAACTTTAATTGTATAAACTTACAATTAGGTGAGTTACATTAAAAGTGATAAAATACCCCAAACTCATCTCTTTCAAGTTATTTTACTGTTTTCTATACGCTTGAAGTTATTTACATCTATTGTAAGTGTGGGGGGTGGAAATTCAATATAATGATATGCTACCAAGCACCTCTTCTCAACTTGGTGTTTAGTGATATCACCAAGGTAGCTTCAAACAGGCTGTGACGGGAGTATTTACACCTCAGAAATTAGCAAATGCTATTAATTAGGGCTCTTTTCCCCCAGAGACCCTGGTATTAAACATTTATTAGCAGCCGGGTGCAACAGCTCACGCCTGTAATCCTAGCACTTTGGGAGGCCGAGGTGGGTGGATCACCTGAGGTCAGGAGTTTGAGACCAGCCTGGCCAACATGGAGAATCCCCGTCTCTAACAAAAATACAAAATTAGCCAGGCGTGGTGGCGCATGCCTGTAGTCCCAGCTACGCGGGAGGCTGAGGCAGGAGAATCGCTTGAACCTGGGAGGTGAAGGTTGCCGTGAGTCAAGATTGCGCCATTGCACTCCAGCCTGGGCAACAAGAGCGAAACTCCATCTAAAAACATTTATTAGCTCATGCTGCCGTCTCTTACCTAGCCCAGTACTATGGACAATTCAGAAGCAGCTCCCTCCCTCCTTCTCCACTGGATCTACAGTCGAATCCCTTGAGCATAGACCCAGATCTTGCTCAATTTGGGGTCATCATTTGGTGCTGTGGCCTCCTCAAAACTTCCTTCTTCTACAAAATCACACATTTCAGCTACACTCAGCTCCTTGCAGTTTCTTAAATAAAATACAGGTTTTCCCATTCTTTTGGTGCTTTGCATATTAAGTTTCTTCTTTGGCCAGGGTAGGGGGGATGTTTTTTCTCTCCTTTTCTAGATCTTTATTCTGCAAGAGTCAGAAAGTATCTCCTCTGGGGAACCTTTCTTAAATCCCCCACACCTGGCTCATCCCACCCCACTGCAGGCTGCGTATAGCCATGTGTTGGTAAATATTTAACAGCCAACTTTCTGAAAACGGAGGGGAAAGTCCTGATTTTTAGCATCTGCCAATTTCCATGGTGTAAAGATGTCCATCGTGGCCAATTTTGAGCTAACAACATGCAGTTTTTGAGTGTAAATTTGGGAAGAGGCATGCCAGCTGGTCTGGGCCAATTCCAGCACATCACTGACTGGATCAGATGTGTTTTCTGTCTCACAGCAGCCACACCCCCATACAGCCCCCATAATACAGTGCCATGCCAAGCCATGTTGGAGCCTGAAGCAAAAGGAAAAATTAATAACACTGATCCTGTCTTCATTTAAAAGTTTGATCTCAGCCGGGCACGGTGGCTCATGCCTGTAATCCCAGCACTTTTGGAGGCCGAGGCGGGTGGATCGATTGAGGTCAGGAGTTTGAGACCAGCCTGTCCAACATGGTGAAACCCTGTCTCTACTGAAAATACAAAAAATTAGCCGGGCGTAGTGGCAGGAACCTGTAATCCCGGCTCCTTGTGAGGCTGAGGCAGGAGAATCGCTTGAACCTGAGAGGTGGAGGTTGCAGTGATCCGAACTCGCACCATTGCACTCCAGTCTGGGAAACAAAAGTGAAACTCCATCTAAAAAAAAAAAAAAAGACATTAAAATATTATTTATCTTGTTTACTGAGATTTTGGCACTACACTGAATTTGTCCCTGAGACGAGTATCTTATTCACCTCTTCTTGTCCTGGCCCTGACCTAATAGCGCATATCACTCTGTTACAATTAATTTCAGTGTAGCTATCTCCCCCACCAGCTTGTGAAATTTGAGGACAGGAATCCATTTCTGTGTTCCTAGGACTTGGCACACAGTAGGTGCTTAATAAGTATTGTCCAGTGAGGAAGTGGATGAGTAGATAGATGAATCAATCACCCAGTTTCTTTGCCCACAAAATAAGACACACTGATGAAAGTCATCCTTGGCTATTAACCAGGGAGAGGTGTTAGTTTTTGAGGTTTAGCTCTTCCAGTTCAGCAAAGATTACTCTGCTTCTGACCCATGGAAGCCAGCTCCTGTGCTGGGCATTTTGACCAGGGCTGATCTGCAGATGCCTCCAGCCTGGGGAAACAATGAAGCGAAACTGAGTCTGGAAAGTGGAGACTCCACCAGGACCAGGGGTGGGAAGTCACAGAGAGGCAGCCATCCCTGAGCCCCCAGGCCTCAGGAGGTGACAGAGCTCCTGTCTCTAGATGGGTCTTAGGAGATTTTCATTTGGCAGGGGAAATAGAAAGGAGATCCAAGCACTAGAAACTTCAGGATGGCTTCCAAATGTAAAATTTGATGGGTCATCTGCCATCTGAGGGTACCAGGACTTGTTTCTGTGTGTGGTCACTTCCTCACTCTGAAGACCACCAAAAAAGAGGTTGTCTGGAGATATGGCATCATAGGCTTTGCAGACATCTCACTGGACTCTGGTCTGCGTGGGTGTGGACGTTAAGAGGCTCTGTTTACATAAGATTGGCCATGACATCTGTTTTCTAAGCACTTGATATCTGTTGGGCCTCCTGTAAAGAGCTTTGCACATATTAGCTCATTGATTACTCACGAAATCCTCAGATGTAGACATTATTCTGCTCCTTTTACAGATGAGAAACAGAGAAACTGGCAACCTGCCCAAGGTCTCACAGCTGGTAACTGATGGAACTGAAACACTAACCTAGAACCATCTGATTCTACAGCCCATGAGCTTAACCACTCTACGCAATGAAAAGGAATTTCGAAGATGGGCCCCTTTCCAGCACTGGTGTCTGTAAACAGCAAAAATAGAGGTGGGAGTTGGCAGATGTAGTCATTTTTGTCCTTCTCTGAGCTGGCCTTGTCCGTCACAGAAGCCCCCAGGGTCTCTCTCCCCCCACCACCCACCCACTTCTCCAGCCAGTGTTCACAGGGGAGTTGAATGTCTCTAAAGGGAAATTCTTCCACTCAAAGACACTCTTGGAGGAGTCAGGAGAGAAGGAAGTGAAGAAGCGGTGAGCATCTCTCATCTGCCAGGCTCTATGCACACATTAGGGGTCCTTCTCACCCCAGGATGAGGGGGCAGGTCTTTTTCTCATCCTTATTTTAAAGGCTTGCATTGTTCAATATAGCAGCCACTAGCTACATGTAGCTACTTAAATTTCAATTCCTGAAAATTAAAAAAAAAAATAGAAATTAAGTTTCCAAGTTGCACTAGCCACATTATAAGTACTCAGTAGTCCTGGTAGCTACCGTGCATACAGTACAGATATAGAACCTTTCCATCCTTGCAGAAAGTTCTACTGGCCAGCCCTGCACTGTGGGAAGAGGACTCAGAATGACTTGCCTAGAGCCACACAGTGAGTTGTACACAGACCTGGGATGGGACTCATGTTTCTTGCTTCCAAAGCCTCTACTCCCAGAGCTTGGAATATATTTGCCACCGCCTGGCCCCAGAACAAGGAGGATTGTTTGCCTGGGATGGTAGGTCGACTTGGGAAACCAAATAAGAGATCAGAAGACTGCGGGTGAATACCAAAGTGGAGGAAAGGAGCCAGCTGTTCTGGAGGATTATTTTTATCCTGCCCAGATATCCTAGGGAGCTTCCCCCCTCCTCCCTTTAAGCTATTTTTATCTCAAGAGCTGGAATTGAAACACTGTCTCCCTTGGATGGACAGAGGGATCCACTAACACATCATCATTCTAGCACCAGGACCCCCCCTCCACGCGCCCCTACGCTTGCTTGACAATTTCCAAGGAGGGTTCATATCCATTCTCGAATGCTATTCTCATGCCAGTTCATGAGGCGACAGGGATAGATGGGGAGTACAAGCCCCATACGGCAGCTGGGAAAACTGAGGCTTAAATGGGTGCAGTGAGCTCTTTCAACAGCTCATATGTGTTAGAGCTGGGATTTAAACTCAGGCTTAGGTAGGTCCCTCCTTTCAGGGTGGGGAGTGAATTTCACAGGATGGGTGTCTGTCTGTCGAGTGATGGAAAACAGCCTGGTTTGTTTGCTGAACCTCACATCACCCCTTTCTGGCTGAGAGGGCAGATTGCTTGACATCCTTGAGCTTCTCTCTCCGTGTCCACAAGGCAGAGAATTCTCATCTTTCTCTTGCCTCCTCCACAGTCTTACTGGAAGTCTAGCCAGTGAAAAAGCTTTTGGTAAATTGAAAAAACACCCAATACCCAGAAAAAGACTTTTACTACTATCATTATCACCCTCATCTTCACTCTAAGCTGTAATCCATAATTGCATATATCTGTACTTGTATGCAGTCTCCATCCCTTTCCCCTCTTTGGGCCTCAGTTTCCCTGCCTGAAACCTGAGTAGTTTGGCCCAGAGACTCTCCATGGGGCCTTCCTTCCAGCTCCGGCTTACCATTTCTATGACCCATTCATTCGGTCAACAAGTGTTTATTGAGTTCGAGCAGCTTGACACGGTGGGGAAATGAAGGACCGGCCTCTCCAGAAGGCTCTCTGTCCAGGCTGTTTCAGCCACATACGCAAATTTCCTTGTGTTTTCAAAAGACAAATTATGGGAAACATGTTATTCACCAAAACACACTCGCCCCATCTCTCAGGGAGAAAAAAAAAAAAAATCCCTTCAGTCCCATCAAGAATTAAGCTAACATTGGGTAGAAACTCACCCTTGTTCCTCTGGGCATCTTTCCAGAGGCTCACGTCCGTGTTAAAAAAGGGGAAACTGTACGTGGCCGTGTCTCTCTGGGGCTTCTGTAGACCTGGTAAACAACCTGTGTTTGTCCCAGCTTCTGCCATCCTAAGAGGTCAGCCATAGCCAAGGGAAAAAAGCCCCGTTCTATGCTCAGCCTGTCCCCAGAGTGAGAAAAATTGTCCATAAATATTTTCATCTTCATGATTACCAAGGGAGTTGAGAGGAAGGCTTTGATTCTCCAAGACCCTGGACCCCTCCCTTCCTCTGGGGACCCTGTGGTCAAAGCTGACCTGGGAGTCCCATCTCTCACCCCCAAATTATAGGCTGCTGCCCATGCCGCCTGCCCCCAGGCGGTGGTGGGATTAGAGGTAGGACCACACTGTACCACCCCGGCCAGCCTCAGAACTGCTGGAATAGCCTCTCCCAGGCAGCTGGTTTCCTGCCCAGAGCTGGGTGGTCAAGGCAAAGGCAGGGAGGACCCTGAGATGGCCTTTGGGGGTGGAAGATTGTACTGGGGGCAGGGAGAGGGTCCCAGGATGGGGACTGGGAAGAGGCCTGGGGTTGCCATCTGGATCTTGAGTTGCTCTGCTCATCAAGGCCACGCAGAAGAGGCCCCGAGAGCACTGCTGACCTGGGGAGGGGTTTATGGCCCAGCAGATCCTTGGAGATTAATGGATTTGCAAGATCCAAAGGAAGAACAGCCAACAGAGGAATTTCAGTGATAGCCGCTGACAAAGACATTCGGGGTCAGGAATCTTGACCCAGAACTCCTAAAATCATCCCACACAGAAACCTCCTGTGTCCTGTCCTTCCTTTCTATAACCTCCTTGCTCTACCTTCTGGAAATTTCTAAAAGGGAGTGTTGCATCAGGGTGTCGATCCGACTTGAGAATCTTTAAGGGTCATCCAAGTACAAGGTTCTATGGAGTCTGTGGTTCCTAGATCACTTGAGCCATAAAATTTTATGCCAAAAGTGCTAGACTTCTAATGCCTTTTGATGCCAGAGTTCAGAAGCTCAGAAACCCTGGAATCCTGCCTGGTACTGATTTTCAGCTTCTATGATCCCGTGCTTCTGAGGCTAGGATTTCTGTGATCCTTCAACTCTGTGACCTATTTCAAGGCAGACAGGGATCTTGCACAAGGGGGCGTTCATTCCCGGCAGGGATTACGTGTGGAGGAGCCCCGTGTGGCCAGCTGACTGCTCCTCCAGCTATCATGGGCAGCATTCCATGGCCCAAGGCTCCCAGAGCCCAGCTCACCTCCTGACATTTTTTGGCCAGATACTCACTTGGCCCTCACCTAGCCCTGAGCAGCTCCCCACAGCCCACATCACCAGGTGTGGGCTAGGATGCTGCAGCAGCTGGCACCAATGCCTTGGCCTCTCTCTCTCGGCGTCCACTCCTATGGGCCAGGAGAAAGGAGGCAGTAAGTATGTCCCCTTGGGCTGTAATGTCCCCCCAGGGGACTCAGAATCCAAGAAAGCAGAGAAGGTGGGCTTGTCCCTGGACCCAGTCCTAACTGCTTTCATCCTGATGGACCCAGTGAGCACCAGAATAGCCATATCTGGGTGATTCAGAGGCCCTTTCGGCCTCAAAATTGTCAGTCCATGGCCTACCTCTGTTGGAAATCCCATGTAGAGGAGGTGTTCCTTTAGGTGAAGGTCTCTGGAAAGACCCTAATGTGCTGCAGGGCAGACAGGGACTCTCCATTCTTTTTTCATTATTTTATCCATATATTCGACATGCCTGAGAGCTAAATCTTAGCCCAAAACTCAAGGTACATGAAATACGACCTTCCTTTACTTCCTGCGGATAAACTAGAAATGCCATTTTGAGTTTACTTATCACCATGCTGGAGGAAATTCATCTTAGTCAGTATGGAGACGCCCTTACAGCCCCTTGCCCTGGTTATGCAAAAGTCCTGGGGTCTTATGCAGCATAGCACATTCTGAGAAGTTTCTCTGTCCTTCTGTCCCCATCTGTGGCCCCTGAGGTGCTCACTGGGCCAGACGTCCCTTTATGTCCAGTGACCTGGTGACATGTCTTGGACATAGGAAGCTCTACTGAAGCTAGAATGTCAATATATTGGGTCTAGCCTGCCTAGGAATGCCATGGAACATCCCCTCCTCTCCCGAGGTTTTATCTGAACCCCACGAATCTAAGGACCTGCCACCTTCCCTCTTCTCCTTGCTTCAGAGGTGCTCTGCCTCTCTTCTTCCCCTCTGGGACCCTCATCCTCTCACTGAGCTCACAAAAGACTTAACATCACACAGCTTTGGCTTTCAGCTCTTTCCAAACTCCAGCAACCAGAACATCTAAAGGGCTGACCACCTGCTGGCATTGGGGATGCAGGAAGCAGCACACAGATGAGCACCCACAGTCATCACCCCATACACAGTGATTTGCACATTATCTTGGGAGAGTTCTTGGAGCAGCTGCCTGGCTCCCTGCTGACAATGACACAAGTTGGGCCCTGGAGGAATGGGGCACGGCATGTGTGTTATGCCCTTCTTGCATTGCTATAAAGAAATGCTGAAGACCCGGTCATCTAAAAAAACCAGAGGCTTAATTGGCTCACGGTTCTGCAGGCTGTACAGGAATCATGATGCCGGCATCTGCTCGGCTTCCAGGGAGACCTCAGGAAGCTTTTACTCTGGTAGAAGGCAAACCCGGAGCAGGCACATGTCATGGCGAAAGCAGGGACGAGAGAGAGAGTGGGGGGTGAGGTGCCACATACTTACAAACAACCAGAACTTGTGAGAACTCACTCACTATCGTGAGGACACACTGAGCCATGAAAGATCTTCCCCTGTGACGGAAACACCTCCCACGAGGCCCCACCTCCAATGCTGGGGATTACATGAGATTTATGAGATTTGGAGGCGACATCCAAACTGTATCAGCAGGGGGATAGGTTGTGGGGTCAAGAAGGAGGTAATAAGATCTGAGTACTGGGGCCCTTGGGGAAATTAAAGTTGGGTGTAGCCAGGTGCAGTGGCTCATGTCTGTAATCCCAGCACGTTGGGAGGCCAAGGTGGGAGGATTGCTTGAGCCCAGGAGTTTGAGACCAGCCTGGGCAACACAGTGAGACCTTCATCTCTTAAAAAAAAAATTTAGAAATTAGCAATGCATGGTGGGCATGTGTCTGTAGTCCCAGCTACTTGGGAGGCTGAGGTGGGAGGATTTCTTGATCCTGGGAGGTCAAGGCTGCAGTAAGCCATGATTGCACCACTACACTCCAGCCTGGGTGACAGAGTGAGACCCACCAAAAATAAATAAATAGCTGGGTGTAGCAATACTGGCAAGGTGGGGTCTGGAAAGAAGATGGCATTTGGGGAGATAACTAGACTTGACTAGCTCAGCCATCCCCAGGGCTCTGCCTGCAGCCTTAGGAAAGGGCCCAACAACTGCTAGGGAGAGAGAAGGCCACACCTTCCGAGGAGCGGGAGGTGAGGGGTGGGAGACAGGGTCTGCCAGCTGTGCAAAACAGAGTTGGGAGCCCTGGTTTCTGGCCCTGGGTTTGCCATAACTCACTATGCAACCTTGAGCAAGTTCTCTCTCTGGGCTTGGCTCCATCTGTGAATAAGTGCATCGGTCGGGATGGTACACAGGCTTTCCCCTCCTGTACAGTTGGGTCCTGAATACCTGATGCCCATTACTGCATATCTATCTCCAACTGGCTGTCTGGTACCATCCTTGACTTTGGTCTTTGTTGAGTCCCTCCTGCCATCTTTAATAGAGTCGACCAAGGGCTGTTGTCTAAGTGGAGTTTGGTCTGGAATCACAGCTCCAAGATGGCTGGGGATGGGGTGGAGCACACATCCATTGGAAGCGGCTGCACCTCTTGGCTCTTTTTGTCCCAGCTGCAGGGGCCAGCCTCTCCCCTCACACACATAAGCCTCTGACATGCACACACACATGCAAACGTAGCTGGGCCCTCTGGAGGAGAATCAGCATTGCCTGGCAAGGAGGGCAGCCAAGGAACCAATGCTGCAGAGCCTGGAGGGCTGCTCTCAAGGCCTCTTGTTACCCCATAGCCACAAAGGCCCCTGTGGTCCAGCCCTATCAGACCTTTATAGCCCTATGACTCATGTCACTAGTCCCCTGCCTGAAACCCAAGTTGCCCAGTCACACAGCATCAGGCCCAGCTGTGGGCAATAATGGGAAAGAAGGAAAGAAAGAGACAGAGCGACTGAGAGATAAAGACAGAGACAGACAGAATTCGAGAGAGAGATGGAAGCAGAAAGGGAACCAGGAGAGAGAGAGAAGACAGAGATAAGGAGACAGAATCATGGAGAAGAAAAGAGGAAGATGGAGAAAGAGAGAAAGAGGAGTTACACAGAATGGGACTGGCAGAAAGATAGCTTTGAAAGGGAGAAGAGACTGAAGGAGAAATGAAGAGAGGCATGGACAAAGGAGAGAGAGAATACACGCGTGTGTGCGCACACACGCTCACACATACATTCTCATACACACACCTACATTCTCATACACACACATTCTCATACACACACACTCACACCCACATACATACATTCTCACACACACATGCACACTCACACACTCTAACACCCATATTCTCACATTCACACACACTCACACACTCCAAGCACAGACCCAGAGGGGAGATGGCAGACACTCCTCTAGCCAGGAGTGCCCTTCACAACTCAGCCAGACCAGCCATGACCCTCACGGCCCCTCAGAGGCCCTCAGACGCTGAGAGCCTGGTTAGCTCTCACCAGCCAGGGGAACCTGGACATCACACCTGTGAATGAGACTCTTTCCCTTCAGCAGCTAGGGGTGAGGGTGTTCCCAGGCCTTGGAAGAGTCTGTCCAGCTGCCCCTGCCTCTGGCTTCTTGTCTGACAGCCCCTCCCCATCAGGCACAGTGTCCCGGCCCCACCTCAGGATTCCCGTGACAGAGGACTGGGCTGTGGCACAGGCAACACAGGGAGAAAGGCTGGAGGCCCAGCAGACTGGAATTGCTTTTTCTGGGGTGCATCCCAGCCAGAGATTCGAAGGTCCCCGGCTCTGGGACAAGCAAGACAAAGAGACCCCTTAGGTCAGGACTCCTAGAAAGTTCCAGGCTCCATTCAACAAACATCTCCTGAATACATGCTAGGATCAGCCTGAGCAAGGCTACCCCCAGCTCTGTCATTTAGGCTTCAGCCCTCCAGAGCTTTGGGAATGTGGGCAGATTCTCTCACTAGGATGCTGCTCCCCATACCTGCGTGCACCTGTGCCAAAGCGAATGTGCAGCTGCTAGTCTCCAGGTGATGCCTTGAGAGGCCAGTGCCTGGGGTGGGGATCAGAGGGCTGGCTGTGCCTGCTGTGCAGCTCATGCCACAAACTCACCTCTCCCCTGTCCCCTTCCCTCTCCTGCTCCCCTTTGCTGCCCTCACCCCTCTCAGATTTTGTCAACAAATCCCACACGTGGTGGGTCATGCCTGTAATCCCAGCACTTTGGATCGCTTGAGGCCAGGAGTTCAAGATTAGCCTGGGCAACATGGCAAAACCCCATCTCTACAAAAAACACAAAAATTAGCTGGGTGTGGTGGCACACACTTGTAGTCCCAGCTACGCAGGTGGCTAAGGTGGAGGATTGCTTGAGCCCAGGAGGTCGAGGCTGCAGTGAGCCATGATTGCACCACTGCACTCTAGCCTGGGCGACAGAGCAAGACCTTAAATCCCACACATCTGAATCTCTCTCTCTCTCTCTCTCTCTCTCTCTCTCCCCCCCTCCCCCACCCGCCGGCTTTGTTTCTAGGAAACTCAGCCAAAGATGACCACCACTCAGCTTCAGTTCTTTCTGAAAACAGGGGTACTAAGGCTGACTCCTCAGGGCTGTTTTGATCATTAAATGGAAGGTGGCATGCAAACCACTTGATATGGGGCATGTCTGGCACCAAGGAAGCCCTCGATACATGCCAGTTGTCATCACCATCATCATTGTCATTATCACCATCAGCAAGCATCACCATTGCCTTCATCACCATTCTTATCATCACCATCATTGTCACCACCACAGAGGGACGTGGGGAAGCCGGGATAGTGAGCCCAGGCAGGCCCTTCTTCTGTCCCATGCTCTATCTCTGGCACAGTCATCTCCCATGAGCTTCATGCCCCTCCATCCAACTCCCCTTGGTCCTCCACAGCTGTCCTCTGGATACATCAAACTCAACCTGTTTAAGACTAAAACTGTCATGTCCTCATACCCTAAACTTGCTCCCTCTCCAGGGTGTCCCTCCCACCTTCTGGCATAACCATTTTACAAGACAGAAATCTAGAAATCATCCTGGATGTTCTCCTTTGTCATGAAAAGTTACCAGTCACAGTGATCTTCCTGTCCCCAAGGACAATAAATATTATGCCATTTGTTTACATTTGTAATGACAAGGACAGAGTCTGGAGTAGAGGTGACACTCAAGACATATTTGCTGAATGGATGAATGGGAAGCCTCAACAAGGAAGAACATCACTTGCCTAAAGACACACAAAGCATGGTGGATACAGGACCTCAGACCCAGGGCTCCTCCCCTCGCAGGTTTCTGTGCATAGAGCAGGCAGCAGAGCCATGGTGAGCCAGCCTGAGGCCCCTTTCCGGACAGTACTCTCCGGAACCCGGAAAGAGGACCTCCATCCTGGGCCCTTTGAGTCTCTGGGAAGAACACCTTCCTCCCAGCCCCGCCTCCTCCACTTGGCCCCCTGGAAATACAGAAGTAATGAGCAGCACCAGGAGAGGCCCGAGGACGCTCAGAGACTCTTTTGAGGTGCTGGCGATAGGCCTCTGGGAGCTTCCACACGCTTCTGAGTGATCTGTCCAGGTACTAGCCACACGGCAGGCTCCCCAGAGGATAAGGTATCTCCTTCTCTCCTTGGGGCAGATAAGCAGCTGCTGACCTTGCCTCACTGGCTTTCAGGACTGGAGGGACCTGGGCCACTTTCTGTCACCCATATGTGAAGATGGAGGCCCAATGGGCTTGCTCAAGGTCCCCCTGTGGTTTATCAGCCACACCTCCCGAAGTCAGAAATAATAGTCACTGCCATAGTATATTTGCTTAGCCCTTTTTCTAGCCCCAGGCACCATGTTAGGTGCTCTTTTAGCTACGATATGTTATTTAACTGTCACATCAATTCCAAGGCACAGGCCTTATAACCCCCATTATGAACATAGGGGCAATGTGGCAACAATGTGGCCTAGAAAAGCTGAGCCACTCACTCAAGGTCATGCAGCTTCAAGGCTCTGTTAGAACACCGGCTAGTCTAGCCATCTTGCTGTGACACAGGTCCCTCTCCCCGCAGATTTGCCCCTTGTCCTGGGGGCCTGGGCACAGGTACCCAGCCAGTGCTGGGGGCAGAGGCGTCCACAGCTCTCCCCAGCCGGCCCTCAAAGCCCCTTTCACAGTCCTGCTCCACACCCCACTGGGGAGCCAGACAAAACCGCTAGTGTTGGGATTATTTTTCTATTTCCAGATGGATCCGTTAGCTGGCTCCATCCAGGGCCTCCCATCACTGCGTGGGGGCCAGGGGCTCAGCGCCAGGTTAATATTAGGAGGCAGCAGGGAAAAAAAGGCAACCCAATGTAGCTCCTCAAAGAATTCTGGGCTGTTCTACCAGCACAGCCTCGAAGGAATATTCTTGGGGCATTTAAGGGGGCCTGGCAGCTAGGCAGGCCACCAGGAAAAAAATACTCTTTTTTCCCCCAAGGAAGCTCTTGAGTGTCTCAGTTTGGGCAGGGGGCCAGAACAGAGTCCCCTGGTGATCTGGGGAGCTATCTACTCAATGCTGAGCTGAGGAGGGTGTTGGTTAACTCCTCCAGGCAGTCACTCAACCAAAATTTACTGAGCACCCAGCATTGTCAGATGATGTGCCACACCCCGAGGATACCAAGGCTTCCAGCCTGGTGGAGCCTCATGGCCCAGTAGGAAGAGGGACTTTTGTGGGATAATCAATATATAAATAGAAACTTACAAGTGCTGATAAAGTGCTATGGAAAAGAAGACTCAGGTATATAGGATATTAGTCAGTCATTGGCTTTTTTTTTTTTTTAACCACCTAGTCTAAAAGTCTCACTTTTTCAAAAGAAGAAAAATAGGTATGACAGTGACTCTCCAGAACCCCAAAAGGGGACCAGAGCCAGAGCTGCACCCACTCCCTTTGACTGGTCCATGGCAGAGCAACACGGACAGTGATGGGATTCTGGTGATGGGGGAATATGTGAGGAAGATCTGGTGTGGGGAACTCATTGATTACATTGATTGAAGTCAAGTGCATGAGAAAGTTGTCGCCGAAGATCATGAAATCTGTCTAATGGAAACCTGACTCGTTACTATTACCAGAAACTATAGCCCATCCACCAATTTTTTTTTTTTAAAGCCAGGGTCTTACTTTATAGCCAGGCTGGAGTGCAGTGACATGACCACAGCTCACACAGTCTCTACCTCCTGGGCTCAAACAATCCTCCCAGCTCAGCCACATGAGTAGTTGGGACTATAGGTGTGCATGCCTGGCTAATTAAATTTTTTCTTTTTCTTTTTTTTTTTTTTTTGTAGATACAGGATCTCACTATGTTGTCCAGTATTGTCTTAAACTCTAGGGCTCAAGCGATTCTCCTGCCTCAACCTCCCAAAGTGCTGGGATTACAGGTATGATCCACCGTGCCCAGCCGTCATCCAGCTTTTGATCTCTGCCTGGACCCTTGGATGCCAATGCCCAGGAACAAAATCAGTGGATATGGACAAATTATTATAAGTCTAGATAGGAAGTTGGGACTGGCAGAGATGGGAGGTCCAAGGACCAGGTGAAGTCCCAGGGGCATTTGAGCTGAAACCATCCTCTCAGTCGGGGAGCGTTAACCATCGCCCCTGTATAAGATAGTCCACAGGATCTGGGGGGACTTAAGAGGAACCTCTGGAGGGAGATTTCCATTTATGCTGAGAAAAAGGGCCAAACAACGAAAGAGTGAAAATGGGAGGTGGTAAACAACCAGTACTGGAGGGGGAAGGGGGCAAGCAGAAATCAATGTCCCTGGTGGAGACTGGAGGGGAAACTTCTGGCCTGGTTAGGGAACTGGACCAGAATCCAGGGCCAAATGAGGTCTACAAATGTTTGTCACACTCAGGATTCTGGCAGGAGACAGCATACTCCAAAGGGGTCAGCTGAAAGAGCATTTAATGCTCCAGGAAAAATGACCAAGTAGCTTATAAATAAAGATGCTACTACTATTGATAATAATAAAAACTTTTCAGTGGAAATATTTAAGGCACGGCATCTACAATGGGCGGGGTTATGGGAACCAACCAGGGCTGCTAAAGCACCCTGGAGCTAATGACTGTAGCGTGGAGGGACAAGGGAAGGAAATGTGTTATACTGGGGCCAGGCAAGAGAAAGAGTCATGGAAGGGGGTGCCCGACAGGAGCTGTGGCCTCGGGACAGCAGTCATTACCAAAGCCACGGCAGGAAAGAGAGGAAGCATATACCCTGACCTTGCTCCTTTCCTACCTTTGGATTGGTCAGTGTCTCCCATAAGCCAAACCCATTCAGGAATCAGAGGCAACGAAGCCAAGTCCGGCAGTACCACCTGGAGAGGACAGCCTTCTGGGGCACAGAGAAGGGGAGGAAGGGCAGAGGGTGGATAGAGGGTGTGGTGTTTCAATGTATGTGCCCACTTGACTGGGCCATGGAGTGCCCAGATTAAACTTGCTTTCTGGGTGTGTCTCTGGGGTGTTTCCAGGTGAGATTAGCATTTGAATCAGTGGATTCCATAAAGTATATCACCTTCCCCAGTGTAGGTGGGCATCATTCAGTCAGTTGAGGATCTGAATAGAACAAAACCTGTAGGAAGGAGGAATTTCCCACCCGTGCTCCCACCACCTTTTCCCCTCCCTCACTACTTAAGCTGCTCATCTTTTTTGCCTTTGAACTGGGATTTACATCATCAACTCCCCTGGGTCTCCTAATTGCGTGAGCCAATGCTGCTTAAATTTCTCTCTCTATATATGTGTCTGTGTGAGATACACACATAGAGGATATACGTATCCTTTTGGCTCTGTCTCTCTGGAGAACACCAACTAATATGGGGAGACCAAAGAGGAAGAAAAGAATAACCAAAAGAGATGTGTTTTAATTGATTATCCAAACATATCCACCAGTTAGTTGGCCACAGGCCTCTGCACTCCCAAGTGTCTTACAAGGCCACGACCTAGTTTGTACCTATGCTCCTAGCTGACCCCGAGGCATTCAAGTTTGTGACTCCTGGAAAGATGAACTCAGATGTACCTTCCAAGTCACCCTGAATTCATGATTCTCAGGGAGGTGAGGCTTAAATGAAGATAAGAGAGTCACTTGTTTAACATGTACTAAGTCCCTGCTCGTTGTAGGGACCTGGCCGGTGTTCTGGGGACCCAGAGATTGTTAAGACAGACCTGTTTTTAACCTTGGGGAGCTTACAGCCTGATAGAGGAGACACGAGTATATTCATTGAACAAATATCTGCCAGTCTTGGTGATAGGGTTTGGATTTGTGTCCCTGCTCCAATCTCACAGCGAATTGAAATCCCCAATGTTGGAGGAGGGGCCTGGTGGGAGATGATTGGATCGTGGGGATTGATTTCCCCCTTGCTGTTTCTTGTGATAGTGAACTCTCATGGGACCTGGTTGTTTAAAAGTGCGTAGCACCTCCCTGTTCGCTCTCTTTCTTGCTCCGGCCATGTAAGATGTGCCTCCTTCCTCTTCGCCTTCCACCATGATTGTAAGTTTCCTGAGGTCTCCCCAGCCGTGCTTCCTGTACAACCTGCAGAACCAGGGGCGAATGAAACGGCTTTTCTTTACCCAGTCTCAGGTAGTTCTTTATAGCAATGCAAAAATGGACTAATACACCTGGTTAAAATATAGCAACAAGTAGCTGGGCACAGTAGCTCACACCTGTAATCCCAGCATTTTGGGAGGCCAAGGCAGGTGGACTGCCTGAGCTCAGGATTTCTCGACCAGCCAGGGCAACACAGTGAAACCCAATCTCTACTAAAATACAAAAAATTAGCAGGACGTGGTGGCCTGCACCTGTAGTCCCAGCTATTCGGGAGGCTGAGGCAGGAGAATTGCTTGAACCCCGGAGGCACAGGTTGCAGTGAGCCGAGATTGCACCACTGTACTCCAGCCTGGGCAACGGAGCGTGACTCCATCTAAAAAAGAGAAGAAGAAGAAGAAGAAGAAGAATACAGCAACAAGTATTGATTGCCCTGACCTTACATTCTAGTGGGAGACAGAAAATAAAGGAACCCCATAAATGTGTAATGTAATTTTATAAGTACCATGAAGAAAAACAAAGCAGGCTAAGTGGATTGAATATGAAGAGAAATATGGGGCTTGTTAACATTGTCAATTGCTATATATTAAAAAAAAAAAATTGTAAATTGAGGAGCACAACACAACAGCCAGTTCTATGCTCATGGATTCTATGGGTCAGGAATTTGGGCAGGGCACAGTGGAAGGGCTCGTCTCAGCTCCATGATGTATGGGGCCTCAATTGGGCAGACTCAAATGGCTGTGGATGACTGGGACAGCTGGGGCTAGAATCACTTGGAGGTGTCTTCATTCACATGCAGTAAGTAGAATAATGCCCTCCCCACTACACAGATATCCACAATCAAATCCCAGGAACCCGTGAAATATGCTACCTTATGCAGCACAAAGGATTTGCAATATGATTAAATTAAGGATTTTGAGGTGGGGAGATTATCCTGGATCCCCTGTATAGAGCTGAAGTAATCCTGAGAGTCCTTACAAGGGAAAGAAACAGGCAGAAAAAGAGCTGATGACAGAAGCAGAGGTCATAGACAGAGAGAAATCAGGAGATGCCACTCTCCTGGCTTTGAAGATGGAGGAAGAGGCTGTGAGCCAAAGAATGCAGGAAGCCTGCAGGAGCTAGAATAGGCAAGGAAATAAATTCTCCCTGCTGGCTCCTTGATTTCAGCCCAGTGAGACTTCTTTTGGACTTCCGACTTTCAGAACTGTCTGAGAATAAGTTTGTGTTGTTTTAAGTCACTAAGGTTGTGGAAATTTTTTATAGTAGCCCTGGGACGCTAATATGGCATGCTAGTCTGTTGGCTGGGATAACTGATAAATGAGCCCAGCCAGCACAGTGACCACAGCACCTACGCATGACCTCTCTGTGTGGCTTGGGCTTCCTCACAACATGGCAGCTTCAGAGTGGTTAGACTTGCCATGGTGGTTCAGAGCTCTGAGAACAAGTGTCCCAGCCAAAACTGCAGATGTTCCATGGCCTTCTATGGCACAGCCTCAGAAGTCCCATAGTGTCCCTTCCATAGCACACTGTCAGAACAGTCACAGCCCACACAGATCCAAAGGGAAGGGACAGAGACCCCACCTTTTGACAGGAGGAAGGTCAGAGAATTCAGAGTCATGTTTTAAAAGTCACCATGAGGTTAATCTAGCTAGGGTGGTCAGGGAAGACTCTGAGGAAATAACATTTGAAGAGCGCCTGGGGAAAGTGAGGGAAAGCAAGCAGAGAGTCCCACGGAGAGAAAACAGCAAGAGCAGAGCCCAGAGGTGAGAAGGGGGCAGGCAGATTCCAGGCAATTCCAATCCCTGTGACAAGTGATGCAGGCTCTAGGGGCTATGGGAACCCAGCTGAAGGCACAGAACATGGCCTGAGAGGGCTCCTGAAGGAAGGCGGGTCTGAGTAGAGGGCTGGTGACTGATGATCCTTGGAGGACTTGGCAACCCCTCTCCACTCCCCTCCCCACCACCCAAGGACTGGTGCCCACAGCACTTCTCACTCTGGCCCCACCAGGTCTGGGGCCTGGATGCCTGTGTCCCAGTCAGGTGCCCACGGCCCAGGCAGACCTTGGTGGTGGCCTCTGCTTCCTGGGAATTGGGTCGGCTCTCTTTCTGCATCCCCTGTCACCAGCCCTTCCTCACAGATGTTCTTTCACTGGCTCCACTAGATGAAGTCTTACCTAATTGCGCGAGGGCTCCACCAGCGCACTTTCGCATTAAGATAAATAGAGCCAGTGGGGAACAGGGAGGCAGTGTTCACAGGGGCGCCTGTCTCCGGAACCGGATACCCGTAGACCTGCCCAGCCGCCCAACATTAGGGGCCCAATCAAAGCTTTCTTGCCTTCGCAGCTACAGCTGAGGAAGTGGGAGGAGGCAGCCCCAGGTTCAGCCAGTCAGGAAGGAGCAGGAGAAAACCTTGCTCTGGTCCTCAGAGTCAGTACGGGAACTCAGGTCCTTCTAGGGGAGGCCACGGATTCCAGCCCCAGCACAGGGCCTGGTGTGTAGAAGATGCTCAAAATAATATTTATAGGAAGAGAGAGAAAGAAAATGAGGGCGAAATAAAAGAAAAAGAGAGAGACAAAGAAGGACAGAAAGAGAAGGAAGGAAGAAGGAAGGAAGGAAGGCAGGAACGAAGGAAGGAACGAAGGAACGAAGGAAGGAAAAGAAAGACAGGGGAAGGAAGGAAGGAAGGAGAAGAAAAAAGAAAGAAGGAAGAAAGAAAGAAAAAGCTTTTTCTCTGGTGCACAATGAAAATCATTAAGAATACAGGATCTTGCTTCTGTGGTCGTGGGTTCAAATCTTGGCTCTGACTTTACCTGACTTTCAAGTCATTTTACCTTTCTGAGCCTCAGTTTCCTCATCTGTGAAATGGGGATTATTGTACCATCCTTAGAGAATTGCTAGGAGAATTAAAGAGATCTCCAAAAAGGGCTGATGAAGACGCCGTTGGTGACTCACCTAAGCCCTTGGCATGGGCCAGGCATAGCTCTAAGACCACTAAGAGTCAGTGCATTTCATTCTCATGACAACTTTAGGAAGCATTTTACAGATGAGGAAATGGAGGCCAAGAGGAAATGGTGGCACCAATACCAGTGTCACTCTTGTTATATCCTTTAATGGGATATGAGTGCTCTGAAGTCAGGCTGCCTGGAATTGAATCCTGGCACCACCATTGACTGGCCCTGAGCCTCAGGTTCCCTAACTGTGGGTTGGGGGAGGGGGATCCGTGTACCATCTCACACAGTCTGTTACTGAGATCAGGATGAGCAATGCTAAGCAGAGTGCTTGGGGAGAGTACAGCGGGACGAGCCCAGCCATGGTTATCATCACCATGGCCATGTCTGTTGCTCTTCCGTACCCCAGCCAGGGTTCTCAATAGGACCCTGGCTTTGCAGGACCAGGCCATCTTCCCAGGCGAAAAACAGTTAACCAGGCTCCGTCTGTTGACAGGTAACTTAACTCCCATCTCCCAGAAGCAGAGGCAGAGGCTAATGCAGAGGTGAAGCTGGAACCCGAGATAGGCCCTGGGCCGTGTGCGCCCTAGCTAAATGGCCAGAGCTTTCACCCTGGCCCTTTCTTCTCCCGCTTTCCAGAGCAGTGGTCATTGATATGGTGAAATGAGATCGGCTTCAAGCGCAACTGGGATTGGGAAGGTATGGGAGGTGGGAGCGGGCAGGTTGAGGGTGTAACACAAGCTTTCTCAATGTCCCTCCCAGGCAACACCAAATCTGCCTTCCACATCCTTAGAGACTCAGAGAGGTTAAGGTCCTGGGCCTTATATGGCAGCCATTTGGACTTTCTGAACCTGAAGGTTCGTAATTCTAAATCTCTGTGACTCCTCGCCCCCATTGACCTGATCCAAATCACTTCTTAGGGGGTGGGGAGACTGATGGGGGTTCCTGGAGCCTTGTCTTGGACAAGGAGCCAGGCCAGAGCCTCCAGAGTGGGGAGGGCAGGGAGCCACCAGGAAGCAGGATCGGGTACCAGGCCTTGCTTCCTTGCCCATGGTCTGGGCCCTGCGGAGGATCTATTGCTCAGAGAAGGAGAGGAGGGCTGGCACTCCCAGGATGGGAGGCACTGGAGAGAAATTTCCCTGGGGGAGGTGGAAGCTGTCCCAGCCTCAGTCTTCTTTTCTAGCTCTGCCCGAAGCCCGCTCTGGCCCTCTCCATTGGCGGTCTCTGTGTTTGCATCCTGATCGTCTCTGGTGGTCTCCCTCTGCCCTCTCCCTGTCTGCCTTTCTCTGCATCTCGCTGTCTTTTTCTGTCCGCACCCCTCCCTAGTTCCCCTTGCCTCTATATCCTGTCTCCCTGTTTCTCCCTCCTCCTCTCATCCTCTTTCCACGCATCTTTTTCTGTTTCTGCCTCTCTGTGGCTCTGACTCTATTTCTCTCTTTTCTGAGGTCCCTCTCGCCCTCCCTGTTTCTGTCTTTTGTCCTCTCCCTTTCTCTTCCTCCTCCCTCTCCTCTGCCCTATCACCCAGATTCCCTGGGAGGAGATAAGGGACCCCAGGGTAAGAGAGTGACACAAACAGGGCTGGGAGGTTGGCCAAGTAGCCAGGGGTAGGGTGGGGGTGGGGGCAGCAGAGTGAGTGGACATGAGGCTACTTCGAGGGTCCAGGCAAGAGATAGAAAGGTCTGTGCCCAGTGAAAGCAATGGGATGCTAAAGGGAGGATGCTTGTGAGAAAGACTGCAAACGGGGGGCCTGGATGATGATGTGTGCTTGGAAGAAGGAGAAGCAGTCAGGGAAAACTTCCTGGAGGAGTGAAGGGGAAGGGGGATCAGTGTGAGGAAGTACAAGGGGATCATTTAGGCTGAATCCCAGGTCTGTCAATGGGGTGGGGTGGGGAGAGGCATGAGAAGAGGCAGGTGCTGAGACCAGGAGTCCAGGCTGGGGCCCGCTTGGGGAGGGCCTTGAATGCCAATCAAGAGTGTGGACTTCAGCCCATGGGACGGAGGTTTTTCACGTGAATCTGATGAAACCACATAACTCGCCCCAGACGAACGTGCATGCCTGATGATTGGCACCCAAGGCTTCTGGGACCCTCTGAAACACCTCCATAAGTCACAGACACCCAGGATATGAAGTTGGTTCCAGGCCCTGGGGAGCCATCAGAGGTTTTAGGGCTGAGGAGATGGCAGACGTGGAGCTGCACTTTAGGAAGGAGCTTATGCAGAGGTGCCGGCTTAATTTTGGGCAGAGAGACTGTGACAGCCTGGCCCACAAAACCAGGGCCTCTCCGTGTGTTCCCTTCTTCCTGGAGACCTGACAGGGCTGCTTGGGCCTCACCTAAAGGAGCAAGTCTGACCCCCAAACCAGGGTGGCGGCAGCCCAGGACACCCAGTATTACAGGGAGGCGCTCAAGTGGTCGCCTTGCTACTGCAAAAGAGCCTTGGTCCTGAGCACCTGGGCCTTGTCTGAAAGTACTGGAGCTTCACTTTGGATAATCAGCCCAGAAGACTGAGGCCGTAGCCCCTGCTCTGCCAGGCCCATCCCAGCCGAGCCAGCTCCTTTCCTCCCACCACCTCCTGCCTGTATGCCCCACTTGGAGTCTCCACCTCCTCCAACAATGTCTGTTTAGACAGGGAGCAGCCCCAGCACGGGTGCTGTCCTCATTCTACCAGCTGGGCCAACATGAAATTTGCAGTGGTAAGCTCCTCTGTCCCGACACTCCATTGTATAGATGGGGAACCTGAGTCCTGGAGACTTGCAAGACTTGCCCAGTTATTCCCCAGCAAGTTGATGACCCGGGCAGGCCACCTGTTTTTCAGCCCTAGGGCTCTTCTGCCTGTGCCTACAGGATGGTGCTCCAGCTCCTGAAAGGCCTGCATCCTGTCCCAGCCACGCCCTCCACTCAGGCTGCTCTGGCCAGTCACAGCAGAAGTCCTCGCCATTGCCGTAGCTGCCATTATGAAGAGCCTACTCTGCCTCAGACACTTGATATCAGGCAATCCTCCCAACAACCCAACATGTATAGGTGATAAGTTACCCCATCGTACAGATGAGAAAGCTGAGGCTCAGGGAGATTAAAGTAACCTGTCCGTGTTTATCCTGTTAGTAACTGATAAGACCCTGTTGTGTCCAACTATAGAGCCAGTTGTGCCCAACTGTAAAGCCCAGTCTTTCTCTTACACCACATCCCTTTCTCTTTCTGTCATACACAAGGGACTTCATTGGCTTGCCTGGAAGCCTGGAAGGCCCAGCAACCTGCCTTGAAGACCACATGTCCAGGAACTTTGTCTGGTACCCAGGAGACCAGCCTGGGTTTCTTCAGCAGCAGAGCCTTGGGGGAGCATGAGATGTCCATGAACCTGGTCTCCAGAGTTCTAGCTCTGCTATTGACTTGCTGTGTGACTGTGACCTCATCAACTTCCCTCTCTGGCTATGTCTCTGTCTCCTGCTCTGAACCTGGGGATCTGGGCTCCAAGCTCCCAGAGGGCCATGCCCAATCGAGTGCCTGCCATTCCTTGGCTGGAAGGAGATGCCTTGGTGCCCTCTGGTCAGAAGCCTTGCCAAGCAAGGGGTTTGGCATGCCATCTTTGCCTGCTCTGTTAGAGGGTGACTGTCTTATTCCAACAAGGAGCCACCCCTAGGGTGGCCCACTCCAAACCCCAGTGAGTCACTTGCAGAGTGAGGGGCAGGCGGGCGGGAGCTGTTTCTGTGGCTCTTGGCGTCCAGCTAAGCCCACGGGCCCACGAGCCCACGCTGGGCGGGAACTTCTGTCAACCACTGGCTCCTGTAAATCGCAGGGGTAGGACAAGGTGGGACTGTCGGCGGCCCCAGAGAGAAAGCTGAGCCTGTGTGCTCTGGGGAGGTGACCCGGGGGGACCCTGGGCTGCTGCTCGGGGGCGTTAATGAGCGCTCCATCTGGTGCCATCCTCAACCACTAGCTGACGCTGACACAGCATTTCGACCTGGAGAGAGAGAGCATGTGTGTTCCAAGGCTAGCAAAGGCTCAGTTTTTCCGATCCGGAAAAATCCGTTCAAAGAAGGGAAAATTGAGGATGAAGAGCCGAAGATAGCCTGATTCGTGTTTCCTCAGTCTGTAACTTTAATGGTTCGTGGGAGACTATCTCTGTCAATGTGGAGCTGCGGAGACCCAAGCTCAAAGAAGTGTGGGCCCCAGGAGGAGGCCCATGCCAGCGCCAGCATGGACATGCAACCTTTCCTCTCCCAGCCCAAGGCTCTGACCATCCTGCCATCCTGCCTCCCTCGGTCAGGGGCCAACTGTGCCCTTGGCCCCAGTGGAATGTGTACCCTGGAGTTCTTTGCCCCGATTTGTATTTAAGATCTTCCTTTCACTGAAACCACAGACTCAACACATATTTTTACTAGAAGGCATAGTAGGCAGGGCACCCAGAGCCCAGAGCCCTGCCTTAAGAGGATTTATTATCTTTTTCAGGAGACGGGAGGGAGCATAGACATGAAACCATAAAAATGATCATTGTGGCCAATGTGTACGTGGGACCTGGTGTGCACCAGGCACAGCTCTGATCTCAGGGATGTCCATGTATTAACTCATTTAATCCTCACAACAACCTATAAAGCATTGTCAACCTCATTTTTTAGATGAGGAAACCGAGGAACCTTAAGATTAAGTAACTTCCTCTTGATCACACAGCTATGAAGTTGCAGAGTTGGGTCTCAGCCTCCCAGGCAGCCTGATTCTTGAGTCTACTCAACCAAAGAAGACACTCATATGGCAAGTATTAATCCCTCTGTACCAGGCACCATCCTCAGTATTGGGGACCCAGTGGTGGAAAGAATAGACCAGGACTCTGGCCTCAAGGAACTTGTCATCCTTTTTTCACTCACTTATTCATCTACCTAGCCACCCATCCACCATCCATCCATCCATCCATCCATCCATCCATCCATTTACCCACCTACCCATCTATCCATCATCTATTCATGTATTTTTCTGCCTATCCATCATCTAACCAGCTATCTATCTATGTATCCACCCATCTATTCATCAACCTATCCATTATCCATCTACCATCCATCATCCATCCATCCATCAACCCATCCATCCATCATCTGTCTATCCAGTCAGCCAGCCATCATCCATTCATCTATCCATCCACCCAGCCATTCATCATCCATCTCTCTATCCATCTACCCACCCATCATCTGACCAGCATCCATCCATCTACCCATCCATCATCCATCCATCTGTGTCGATTTTTATACACTGTGTATCTCCCATACTTGGCATAGTACCTGGACATAGCAAGTCCTCGATCAATATTCACTAAAAGAATGAAGGAATGAAGACAGACTTGGGTCCCACCCAAGACCACTGGATTCTTGTCCCTTGCCCTTTCCCAGTCACAGCGCCATAAGGTAGTAAATGCTGCCGTGACCACCTTATGGGATTCTTGGGAGGCTTTAATGGCAAGTAGGTGAATGCTTCACAAACTGTAAAGGGCTCTAGGGGCATAGTCAGCGTCAGGCTACTGAGCTGGTGTGCAGGCACTGAGACCTGCAGAGCTGTGTCTCTCTCCAGTCTGGCTGGTGAGACCTGTCAGACACTTCCCCTCGACCTGCCAAGAGGCCCAGAAAGGAAAGGAAATTGACATTTAATGAGCATCCATGATGTGCCAGGGACCTTCACATACTTTAACCCTCTCTTCTCTTTTCTTGTACAAATCAAAGAAATGGAAGCCCAGAGAGGTCCACGATTTGCTCAAGGTCACACAGCCAGAGAATAGCAGAGCCCACATTTGAACCTCATTCTGTGAGCCCCAAAGCCTGTGCTCATGGTCCTACCGACGCTACACCACTTCTTAAAGGGGATGCTGCCAATTTTTCCCTAAGTCCCCACTGTTCAGGGTCACGCAGCAAGCTCCTGGCAGAGTCTTTTAAAATGCATTTCCATTTAGTTTTTGCATTGACTGTTTCCTTTTTGTTTTATAGGACACCCCCTAGCCCCACCACCACCTTTTATTTGCAAAGAAAAGCCAATGTAAATATTCCCTCCCACCCCGGTTAACCCTTGTCTGACAGAGGTGGATTCTCTGCAGCTCTCTGGGAGAGAGGATGAAAGGTCGCCTGTGCTTGCCTGGGCTTCCTGCAGGGCCTGCTTGACAGACCCTCGTGATAGTTCACACACACATGTGTCTCTGCCGCCTAGTGCCATGGGTGGCAGAAACCCCTAACTCTCAATTTACCAGCTTCTTAGGACCCTCAGCACAGACCAGCCTTCTAGCGTCCAAGCGTAAAGGAGACAGTCTTCTTGGAGTCTCTACCCTTGCACTGTGGGCTGGGACAGAAAAAGAAATGCCCTCAGCCACTGTTCCTGGGCCACCCACCGAGGGCCTGGCATAGCGCTGGGCACTTCACCAACATCCTCTCACTGAGTCTTCTGGAAAGGAGGGCTTGGTCTCAATGACCCCATTTTACAAATGGTGAAGCTGAGGCTCAGAGAGGCAAAGTCATCTGTCCAAGACCACACAGCTGGCCAGGGTAAAACTGAGCATAAGACATGGCCCTTGCTTATAAGTTGCTTTAAGTCCAGGGCTAAAAGTAAGACACTGTACATATGAAATGACAAGACAGCTCCTCAGGCCAGGTACTATCCTCAGTGCCGGAAACAATGACCCAACAAGAAACTGGTTGAAGCAAGTCCTAGTTCTGCTACACACTTGCTGAGTGACCTTGAACTGGTCACTCTCCTTCTCTGGGTCGAACATCTCAGTCTTTTATGCTCTTTCTTATGTAGCATCTGGTAAGAACGTACAAAGTAGAACTTCATGAGGGGGTGGGAGAAGATGGCTGAGGTTTGTAGAATAATACAGCATTATAGCTAAGAATTACTACAAAGCCCTGCTCCTACCATACAGAGACCCCCACCACCAGCACCCCAAGAGGCAAATTCTCAGGCAGAAGAGTTAAGGTAGACTGGGTTGGGGGACTGAGCAGAGGAGTTGCAAGCCCTGTGCCAGGCACCAAGGGGAGGAAGGGATGGCACGAGGCATTCCACACCGGTGGACAGGAATTCTCTCTGAGTCGGAACTCCAGTGGCTCCTCCCCAGCCTCTCTTCCCAGGCAGCCTTCACCCCAAGACCCAGCACCCCCAGTGCCCCTAGCCACAGCCCCCCACAGCAGAGGCTCCTCCTGGAGTTGGCTCCAGCTCCAGCAGGCCAGCCATTGAAGGCTCCACCTCACCCCTTTAAATTCTATTTTTTCAAACCACATTCTTGAACTTGGCAGATAACGTGGCAGCCCGACAAGAGCCCTATTTACTCGGAGAGCCGTGAATGGGCCCTTTATAACAAGCTTCATTAATATTTCTACCTATTGGCCAGCTCTCCGTTTCCTCCCCCTATACAAACAGATTCTCCACACAGAAAGACTTTTCAAATGCTCTTGTTGACTTTCCCCAAACAGGGAGGGCAGCCGAGCCGGCAGGGGTGTGTGAGTGTGTGTAAGTGTGTGTGCAGGGGAGGGGGCGGCCGTGGGCTTGCGCCCGCCAGGCCTTATGCAGGAAGGAAAGAGGCCCGCTATTCATGGGCAGGGGCGGGCAGCTCGGGTGAGTCCAGGTATGCCATGCCTCACAAAGGCACACTCAGCCCAGCCTGCCCAGTGAATTCCAGAGCCCTGGCCAGCGGAGGTAGACCTTCCCTTCTCAGCTCCTGCTGCCTGACCAGTGAACCCAGGCAAGTCCCTGACTTGCTCTAGGCTTCACGTCTTATTTTGTCAGTCGGGTCTCTACCTTGCTACTCAAAGTGTGGTCCATGCACCAGTGGTATCAGCATCCCCCGAGAGCTTAGGAGAAACACAGAACCTCTGCCCAGATTTGCTGTCCCTGAATTTGCATCCTAGGAAGATCCCTGGGTGACATGTGTGCCCTATCAACTTTCAGAAGCATCTGATCCACTCCACATGCCTCCTCCATCACGCCCCTGCCACCACCACTCTAGGGCCCAAAGGCCACAACGGACCTGACACATCATCGAGAAGGCGGCCATCAAGGCTGTTTTGCTCTCTAGTTCGACACCACAGGCCTGGCCCATGGTTGGGGCTCAGAAAATCAATGAATAAACAGAAAAGTATATTGTCCAAGTCCACAGCCTTGTGCTAATGACAGCAATTCTTCCTCTTCAGCATTTGAGAACATTGTGAAGGACTGCCTGTTCCATTGTTCTGAAGGTCGTAGAGCATTGGAAGAGACTTTCTAATATTGCGGCGGATGGGGTGAGCTCCCTGTCTTTTGGAGATACGCAAACAGAGGTGGGAGGACATGTGACGGGAAGTTGGAGGAGACACCATGCCCCATGTATAAAGAAAGTGCCTTTGGGGCTGAGAAAAAAAATCACTGCAGGGAATATGGTGTCCTCACTGAGCACACCCACGGGTGAAATGGGGGCCTCCTTGAGACAGACAGACCAGAGTTTCAACGTTGGTGATGCCTTCTTTAACAATGAGGACATGGACGAGGTGGACGACAGCCTTCACTTCCCTTCCATCTATTCACTCGATAAATGTTGATTCTATTTATTCGATAAATGTTGATTCCCAGTCACAGAGCCATAAGGTAGTAAATGCTGCCGTGACCACCTTATGGGATTCTTGGGAGGCTTTAATGGCAAGTAGGTGAATGCTTCACAAACTGTAAAGGGTTCTAGGGGCATAGTCATCGTCAGGCTACTGAGCTGGTGTCGAGCCCTCTGATGGACCTTGGGGACCTGATAGTTCATAAAATAGACTATTTTTATGGGGAGAGAGACAAACAAAAATCAATAAAAAATAAATATGGGCAGGGCGCAGTGGCTCATGCCTTGTAATCCCAGCACTTGGGAAGGCCGAGGACAGCAGATCACAAGGTCAAGAGATTGAGACCATCCTGGCCAACACGGTGAAACCCCGTCTCTACTAAAAATACAAAAATTAGCTGGGCGTGGTGGCATGTCTCTGTAATCCCAGCTACTCAGGAGGCTGAGGTGGGAGAATCACTTGATCCTGGGAAGCGGAAGTTGCAGTGAGCTGAGATCACACTGCTGCACTCCAGCCTGGTGACAGAGCGAAACTCCATCTCAATAAATAAATAAATAAATAAGAATGCCTGGGAGAAAGTAGAGGAAGGTGACAGAGACAAGGTGTGCGCATGGGAGATGGGGGAACCTATGAGGGAGGGGAGCCAGGGAAGCTGCCACTGAAAGATGACCTTTCACATTCAGACCTGAAGACAGAGGAGCCAGTCACGTGAGAAGCCAAAGGAAAGGCACCCCCAGCATGGGGACAGCATGTGCAAAAGTCCTGAGTTAGGAAACACTGGGCGCTTCAAAAGGGAGGCAGCGTGGTGATCGCATTCCACACACAAGTGGGAGAGGAACCCGTGGGAGGCGGGAATTTCCACCTTATAGAGCTGCAGAGGATGGATGGCACCCAATAGGTGCTCAGAGCAGGACGTGTTTGCTCTTCACTGACCCACAGGTCCTGATCAGAACTGCTGTCTGTTTCCATCTCCCGAGAACAGCAGGGGCAGTGCCTCAGCCTGGGGGCCACGGCCCAGGACAGGGCCAAGGAGCTGCAGGGGCTGAATGGGCCGCCTGTGTGCATATTGGCTTCGTACTCCTGCCTTTTTGGGGAGGGAGTGGCCTGCCCTCTCCTGGGACGCCCGCCCAGCTTCGGCTGGCCTGGGTGGCTTGGAGAGGAGTTCCTGACCCCCTGCCCAGGTCTCAGCAGCCAAAGGCCAGACCCTCTTGGGAGCACAGAGCCTGCCAGCCAGCCCACACCCTCCTTCCTCCTCCCTGGCCAGCGCTTAAGTACCAGGCTGGAAATAACCGGTTCTCTCCTTCCCTTGGGGCCATGGGTTCGCCCACCCTAGGGGCTGAGGTGGCTGGACAGGGAGTGGCAGGGGGACTGTCCCAAGAGAGACTTCTTGGAGTCTTCACCGGGAAGCTCCCATCCTCGGGTTAGTAGGGAGGAGTTGGTTCAATCCTGGATTTGCTGCTGTCTCTCCATGAGCCCTTCCAAAGCTGCCTTAGCATTCTGAATCTGGTTTTCCTTATCATGACAGTTGACCTGATCACCCCCTCTGAGGGCTGTTGTGAGAATTAAATAACAGATGTGTGAGCTTTGCAAACTGTGACGTACAATGCACACAGAAGACTTTGTGGTCAGGTCGGACAATTCACTTTGCATTCGAGGTCATGAAAGGACTGAATTCTAGCATCTAGTCCCAATTTCACCTCTTAGATAGACCACAGCATTTCTGAAAATCTCACTGTCCCCAACTGCAACATCAAGATCCTTGTTCCTACCTCAAAAGGTTATCATTAGAATCCAGTTTATTCAAACAATATGTATTAATCACCTACTATGTACATTGCTCACAGCATTCTAGACATCTGTAGAGGTAGGCCCCCTTTCCTTCTTTGACTTCAAATAATTCTTCCCAAAGGACTGAAGATAAGACAAGGCTACACTCATGAAGGCAGACAAAGGACAAAGGAGAAAAGTTCTAGATCTCAGACTTGGTCCCTGTCGTTAGGTTGCTGGTTGAGATCTTGGTTCAGTCTTTTACTGTCTCTATGAATTTGGGCAGGTTACTTAGCCTCTGCAAACCTCAGTTTCCCCATCAATAAAGGAGGGAGGATATTGTCAACCAAAAGTAAAATTCTAAGCCCCTTGCCCTCCAACCAGCTGGACTCCCTTTTCTCAGTCAAGGCACTCCAAAGTTCACCTGAAAGATTGGTTCCGTTATGGGAAGCAGAGGTCAGACATGTGTCAGTAGCCCTCCTTCCTTTTGGGATTCAGGAAAAGCCGATCCCCATTTAATATCAACACAGATCTGATAAGAAACACTTACAATGTATTATTTCTGAAGCCTGCTGCCTGGAGGCTTCATGTGCATGATAAAACTTTGGTCTTCACAACCTTTTATCATAACTCAGGCATTCCTTTCTATTGATAATAGCTTTCAACCAATTACCAATCAGAACATTTTTTACTCTGCCTATAACCTAGGAGCCCCCACCTGCACTCTGCTTCAAGTTGTCCCACCTTTCTGGCCTGAACCAATGCATAGCTTAATGTGTTTGATGTCTCATGTCTCCCTAAAATGTATAAAACTAAGCTGCACTCAACCACTTTGGGCACAAGTTCTCAGGGTCTTCTGAGTGAGGGCTGTGTCATGGGCCATGGTCACTCCTATTTGGCTCGGAATAAATCTCTTTTTAATAATAATTTTCAATTTAATAATAATTTTTAATAATAAAATAAATATTTTACAGTTTGACTCTTTTTGTCAATAATATTACGCCACAGACATCTGTGGCTATGATTTAAATTGTATCAATTGATACAGGGTGCTTAGCTCAGTCTTTGGCCCACTGTGTGTGATTCATAATGTTTGCTGCTATTAGGAGTAGCTGCAAATAGTATGTAGACATCATCATAGTAGTAGCAAAGTGGTAGTAGTATAAATACCAAGAGAAGCAATCGTGGTGGGTGTACTGCAGTAGAAATACTGGTGGTAGTATAGTAAGAAGTACTATGTTCTAGTCCATTTTCACACTGCTATAAAGAGACTACCTGGGACTGGGTAATTTATAAACAAAAGAGGTTTAATTGACTCACAGTTCCTCATGGCTGGGGAGGACTCAGGAAACTTCCCATCATGTGGAAGGTGAAAGGAAAGCAAGCACCATCTTCATAAGACGGCAGGAGAGAGGAAGAGTGAGCAAAGGGGAAGTGCCACACTTTAAAACCATCAAATCTCATGAGAACTCACTCACTCTCACGAGAACAGCATTGGGGGAACCGCCCCTATGATCCAATCGACTCCCACCAGGTCCCTCTCTCAACACATGGGGATTACAATTCAAGATGAGATTTGGGTGGGGATGCAGTACAGGCAGTAGAAGCAATAGTAGTAGAAGTACTGGTTGTGGTGGTCGTAGTAAGAAGTGCTAGCAGTAATAGTAGAAGCATTGGCAGGATCGTAGTAAAGGACTAGAAGGACGACGAGAAGACAGTGACAGCAATACTAGTAGAAGTCATAGTAATAGTAGTACCAAAGTGGGCATATGTGCCAAGGGAGGGAGGCAAGACTAAGAGAATCCAGCACCCCTTTAATTCTGGGGAGAAAAGAGAGGGTCCAGTTTATGAGAACTGGAAAAGAGAGGGATCTAAGTAGATGGAGCTGGCAAGGAGAAATGAAGGGTACAAAGCTCTAGAAAGTGGTGCTAATTAATCCACCTAAGCTGGATGAGAGGCTAGGACTCGGTCTTGGGATTGACGAGAGTTTCATCTAGTGTGTGGGGGGCTGTGTCTCCCCCTAGGGAGGCAAAGGCAGCATTTGCGCTCAGAAATCCCAGGTCCCTGGAGCAGGCAGGGCTTTTGACGCCTCTAGCCCACGCTCCTCCCCATGTACCTATGGCGACACTGAGGCTCTGGGCGCATGTTGCAGGGTTCTCTTGGGCAACAGAGCAAGGAATAGTGACTCCAGCTTGGGAGACGTGCTTCCCACTGCTCCAGAGGGACCAACTTTGAGGACTTGGATGCTGGACTTCTGTGGAAGTCCCAGCTCCACGTTCCAACTCCTTAGCTGCCAGAGCGGCAAGTCAGCAGCCGGGGCTGGCACCCATCCAGCCCTGGGAACTCGGTGTCCTCTCGGCAGATAAGGCGGGTGGGGCTTCCCAGGAAAAGCCTCAAGGAGGAAGCATCCCCACGTTCCGCTCATCCGGAAGAGGGAGTGGAAATCAGTTTTTAGCCAGGACTGTTCCCCGGGCTTCTGTCCTCTGAAGGCTTGGACTATGATTCCCCCATTCTTCCCAGCCTTCCATCCCACTAAACAACACTTCACCCTTTCACTTGTCTCACCTCTGCTGTTCCCTTTTGCCTGAAATGCTTCCCTTCTTCTCCTCTGCCTGTCCCAATTCCTGCCCATCTTTTCAAGCCTGTGCCAATGCTACCTCTTCCAGGAAGCTCTCCTGGACTCTCCATCCCTTGCTCTCTGGTCAGAAGTCTAGTTCCTTTCCTGGGCTCCCAGGAAAATTCAGTTCCAGCTGCTGCTGCTGTTGTTCAGTGTCACGGACATGCCCTGAAAACCTATGCAGTGTATCAGATAATCTTGGCCCTGCCTTCAGAGAGCTTAGAGTTCTGTGAGGCAGACAGAGGTTGACACCTTCTCCCCACCACCAAATGGGTAAAGTCATAGGGCTGGTTGGTGCGGGAGGCTGCAGGTTGTCAGAGGAGGGCTCCCAGCCCCAATCCAGGAGGGCTTCTTGGAAGAGGACCCATCTGTGTTCACAACCGGACAACACAGTGGGTCGTCAGCATCTGGGTGGAAAAACCTAGGAGAGAGAAAAGGTCTGGAAAACTCTTAAAGATCCCAAGGGCCCCTCAGGCAGGGTTTGTAGGCAGCTCTACTC
Organism: Macaca mulatta; assembly: GCF_049350105.2. NCBI lineage: Eukaryota > Metazoa > Chordata > Mammalia > Primates > Cercopithecidae > Macaca > Macaca mulatta. The sequence goes on from NC_133420.1 coordinate 44,214,914, forward strand.
TATTTGGCTCATTCTTTCTTGGTGAATTCCAAGCTAGCAATGAAAAGAGGGATTCCAGGAACCTCAGTGAAATGGCTCATCGGGAAGTTTGGTCCCAAGAGAAGGGTGGACAGCCTAGAAGGACACACACAATCCTCAAAATAACCACAAGGCCAGAACAGTGGCTCGCGCCTGTAATCCCAGTACTTTGGGGGGCCGAGGTGGGTAGATCACTTGAGCCCAGGAGTTGCAGACTGGCCTGGGCAAGACAGCAAAACTCCGTTTCTACAAAAAATACAAAAATTAGCTGGGCGTGGTGGCACATGCCTGTAGTCCCAGCTACTTGGGAGGCTGAGGTGGGAGAATCACTTGATCCCAGGAGATTGAGGCTGTAATGCGCCATGATTGCACCACTGCACTTTAGACTGGGCATAAGACCGAGACCCTATCTCAAAACAATAAAATAAAATAAATAAATAAAATTAAAAGCCCATAGGACCCAGGAAATTACTCTGTCGGAAACCATTCCAATACATATGCGGGGTTAATGACTTTGGACATCAAGAAAAGCAAAAAGCCAAGGTTGTCAACCCTGGCTATGCATTAGAGTCACCTGGAGTGGGCTGGGTGTGGTGGCTCAAGGTTGTAATCCTAGCACTTTGGGAGGCTGAGGCGGGTGAATTGCCTGAGCTCAGGAGTTTGAGACCAGCCTGGGCAACATGATGAAACCCCGTCTCTACTAAAATACAAAAAAATTAGCCGGGTGTGGCGGTGTATGCCTGTAATCCCAGCTACTCGGGAGGCTGAGGCAGGAGAATTGCGAGAACCTGGGAGGTGGAGGTTGCAGTGAGCCGAGATCATGCCACTGCACTCATGCCTGGGCGATAGAGTGAGACTCCATCTCAAAAAAAAAGAATCACCTGGAGTGGTTACTAAAGTGTCTTTACTAAAAGACAAAACCTGGCTTTAGGGTGTTTAATTTCCTCTTGTTGGACCATCATACTATCATCAAACAGATATTTAGAGGATGTGGCTCTGCATCAGGCCCTGTTCTGGTCATTGGGATGTGATCCTCACGCTCAAAAAGCTCATTGGCTCTCACCTGTAATCCCAGCACTTTAAGAGGCTGAGGCGGGTGGATCACCTGAGGTCAGGAGTTCAAGACCAGCCTGAGCAACATGATGAAACCCTATCCCTACTAAAAATACAAAAAAATTAGCGGGCCATGGTGGTGCATGCCTGTAATCCTGGCTACTTGGGAGGCTGAGGCAGGAGAATCACTTGAACCCAAGAGGCAGAGGTTGCAGCAAGCCAAGATCGTGCCATTGCACTCCAGCCTGGGCAATAGAGTGAGACTCTGTCAAAAAGAAGAGAGAAAAAGAGAAAAGACAGGAAGAGAGAAAGAGAGGGAGGAAGGAAGGAAGGAAGGAAGGCAGGCGGGCGTGGTGGCTTACGCCTGTAATCCCAGCACTTTGGGAGGCTGAGGTGGGTGGATCATGAGGTCAGGAGTTAAAGATCAGCCTGGCCAACATGGTGAAACCCCGTCTCTACCAAAAACTACAAAAATTAGCCAGGCGTGGTAGCACGCACCTGTGGTTCTGGCTACTCGGGAGGCTGAGGCAGAAGAATCGCTTGAACCCGGGAGGTGGAGGTTGCAGTGAGCTGAGATCGTGTCACTGCACTCCAGTCTGGGCGACAGGGCGAGACTCCATCAAAAAAAAATAAAAAGGGAAAGAAAGAAGAAACAAAGAGGGAGGGAGGGAGGGAAGGAGGAAGAAAGGAAGGAAGGAAGGAAGGAAGGAAGGAAGGAAGGAAGGAAGGAAGGAAGGAAGGAAGGAAGGAAGGAAGGAAGGGGGGAGGGAGGGAGGGAGGGAATCAACTGGAGTGGTTAAAAAATACAGATGCCCCGACCCCATCTCAATTAATGAGACTCTGTGTCTGGGGTCTAGGGTATCCAGGAGATTCTGGTGCCAGGGTGGAGATCCACTGGCTTAAAGCATCGCTCAGGATCTCCCAGAGAAGAAGGCAGGGCAGTGTGCAAGATGGTATGGAAACATGTTTCAACAGAGATGGTTAAACTAAGGCAAGTTGTGTATTTAAAAGTTCAACTTCAGTTATCCAAGAAGTTCAGCTCTGCAAAACAGCTCAAGGAAGCAGGCTGCTGAAAGGAGAGGATGAAGCTAGGGACTGGCAAGAGAAAGATCCCCACTCTGCCACTTGCCTACCTGCCCAAAGTGGTGCTGGACTTGGGGCAAGTTATTGAACATCTCTGAGCCGATTTCCTCATCTGTAAAATGAGGACCGTCATGGTGTCAGGCCCAGACTTTGACTATTAGTAACAATGAAGTAAAGAAGTGCCCATTGTTCAATAAATATTAATTCCCATCTTCTGACCCAGAAGGTTCCAGATACATGAAGGCACCATTGTGCAAAAGATGGACTTTAATGCCCCTTGACATTTTTACATAGTGACTTACCATTTTTAGAGGAATATATCCAGTTCATAGGTAAGTCATTCCCCGGTGAATGGTAGGCAGACATTGACTCAGGGAAAAGCTATGTATATTCCTAGAAGAAGAGCCAGATCCTGGAAATGACAGGGAGTTTCAACAACCCTGGAGTCCTTTGATTTCCCAACCAACCATAGAGGCTTGTTTTTACTAAAAGACAAAACCTGGCTTTAGGATGTTTAGTTTCCTCTTGTTGGACCATCATGCCATCATCAAACAGACATTTAGAGGATGTGGCTCTGCATCAGGCCCTGTTCTGGGCATTGGGATATGATCCTCATGCTCAAAAAGCTCATTGGCTCACCCCTGTAATCCCAGCATTTTAAGAGGCTGAGGTGGGTGGATCACCTGAGGTCAGGAGTTCAAGACCAGCCTGACCAACATGATGAAACCCTGTCTCTACTAAAAATACAAAAAATTAGTGGGGCGTGGTGGTGCATGCCTGTAATCCTGGCTACTTGGGAGGCTGAGGCAGGAGAATCACTTGAACCCAAGAGGCAGAGGTTGCAGCAAGCCAAGATCATGCCATTGCACTCCAGCCTGGGCAATAGAGTGAGACTCTGTCAAAAAGAAGAGAGAAAAAGAGAAAAGACAGGAAGAGAGAAAGAGAGGGAGGAAGGAAGGAAGGAAGGAAGGAAGGCAGGCGGGCGTGGTGGCTTACGCCTGTAATCCCAGCACTTTGGGAGGCTGAGGCGGGTGGATCATGAGGTCAGGAGTTAAAGATCAGCCTGGCCAACATGGTGAAACCCCGTCTCTACCAAAAACTACAAAAATTAGCCAGGCGTGGTAGCACGCACCTGTGGTTCTGGCTACTCGGGAGGCTGAGGCAGAAGAATCGCTTGAACCCGGGAGGTGGAGGTTGCAGTGAGCTGAGATCGTGTCACTGCACTCCAGTCTGGGCGACAGGGCGAGACTCCATCAAAAAAAAATAAAAAGGGAAAGAAAGAAGAAACAAAGAGGGAGGGAGGGAGGGAAGGAGGAAGAAAGGAAGGAAGGAAGGAAGGAAGGAAGGAAGGAAGGAAGGAAGGAAGGAAGGAAGGAAGGAAGGGGGGAGGGAGGGAGGGAGGGAATCAACTGGAGTGGTTAAAAAATACAGATGCCCCGACCCCATCTCAATTAATGAGACTCTGTGTCTGGGGTCTAGGGTATCCAGGAGATTCTGGTGCCAGGGTGGAGATCCACTGGCTTAAAGCATCGCTCAGGATCTCCCAGAGAAGAAGGCAGGGCAGTGTGCAAGATGGTATGGAAACATGTTTCAACAGAGATGGTTAAACTAAGGCAAGTTGTGTATTTAAAAGTTCAACTTCAGTTATCCAAGAAGTTCAGCTCTGCAAAACAGCTCAAGGAAGCAGGCTGCTGAAAGGAGAGGATGAAGCTAGGGACTGGCAAGAGAAAGATCCCCACTCTGCCACTTGCCTACCTGCCCAAAGTGGTGCTGGACTTGGGGCAAGTTATTGAACATCTCTGAGCCGATTTCCTCATCTGTAAAATGAGGACCGTCATGGTGTCAGGCCCAGACTTTGACTATTAGTAACAATGAAGTAAAGAAGTGCCCATTGTTCAATAAATATTAATTCCCATCTTCTGACCCAGAAGGTTCCAGATACATGAAGGCACCATTGTGCAAAAGATGGACTTTAATGCCCCCTTGACATGTTTACATAGTGACTTACCATTTTTAGAGGAATATATCCAGTTCATAGGTAAGTCATTCCCCGGTGAATGGTAGGCAGACATTGACTCAGGGAAAAGCTATGTATATTCCTAGAAGAAGAGCCAGATCCTGGAAATGACAGGGAGTTTCAACAACCCTGGAGTCCTTTGATTTCCCAACCAACCATAGAGGCTTGTTTTTACTAAAAGACAAAACCTGGCTTTAGGATGTTTAGTTTCCTCTTGTTGGACCATCATGCCATCATCAAACAGACATTTAGAGGATGTGGCTCTGCATCAGGCCCTGTTCTGGGCATTGGGATATGATCCTCATGCTCAAAAAGCTCATTGGCTCACCCCTGTAATCCCAGCATTTTAAGAGGCTGAGGTGGGTGGATCACCTGAGGTCAGGAGTTCAAGACCAGCCTGACCAACATGATGAAACCCTGTCTCTACTAAAAATACAAAAAATTAGTGGGGCGTGGTGGTGCATGCCTGTAATCCTGGCTACTTGGGAGGCTGAGGCAGGAGAATCACTTGAACCCAAGAGGCGGAGGTTGCAGCGAGCCAAGATCGTGCCATTGCACTCAAGCCTGGGCAATAGAGTGAGACTTTGTTGAAAGAAAGAAAGAGAAAGAAAGAAAGAAAGAAGGAAAGAAAGAAAGAAAGAAAGAAAGAAAGAAAGAAAGAAAGAAAGAAAGAAAGAAAGAAAGAAAGAAAGAAAAGAAAGAAAGAAAAGAAAGAAAGACAGAAAGAAAGGAAGAAAGGAAGGAAGGAAGGGAGAGAGAGAGAGAGAGAGAAAGAAAGGAAGGAAGGAGGAAGGAAGGAAGGAAGGAGAGAAAGGAAAGGAAAAGAAAGAGAAAAAGAAAGAAAGAAAGAAAGAAGGAAAGAAAGGAAGGAAGGAAGGAGAGAAAGGAAAGGAAAAGAAAGAGAAAAACAAAGAAAGAAAGAAAGAAAAAGAAAGGATGAAAGAAAGAAGCTCCTTGTCTAGTGGAAAGCCTGACTTTAGTATCCTCTGGGTTGGGGGTGGGAGCAGGCAGTTAGAGGAAAGAGTGGCAGCCCAGGAGCACCAATGGGTTACTATGGCTCTCCATCTCTCCCTAGAGTCTCAGCTCTCCCACGAATGCAACTGCTGCCCCAGCCTGTACTGGCCTCCTTTTGTTTTCCCATCTGTAAAATGCAGTAGGGAGCCAGATAGGAGTGAATTCAATGATCTCTGTATGGAGAATTTTGGGAAACGTAATGAGTCCTACGGCCTCCACTCGTGTTTTAATTAAAGATGACAGCAAGCTCTGTTGGGAAAAATTTCACAACAGGCCCTGGACCCATCTGGCTTTTCCTCTGCGGGGGGTACAAGTGGAGCAATGATAGATGATTGTCATGTGATACATGGAGAACCTCCTTCTTCGCAGACCTTCTTTCTCATCTCCGCTCCACCTCAATACTGTGCCGCGCTGCCTGGCAGGGTGAGTCCCAGACTGGGCTCGGCCTCTTCCCACCAAGACTTCGGTCTCTGTATCTGAAAAATGACGATAAGCCCTCCTGTGTAATGTGCTGCTGGGGTGCTGGAAGGAGCAGACAGCAGCGACACGGGGGCTCACCTGGGCCTGGTACAGCCTGGCCTCCACCCTCTGGGGATTCCAGATTTGCATCGGACAGTTTGGTCTGAGAGGCCAGCTTGGCCCGGGCGAGGAGAATGTCACCCTGCTTCTGGGTGCATTTGAGAGCAGCTTTGTGACAGCAGCTGATGATCTCCATGATAAATGAGTCCCTAAATGAATCCTCGCATCACGGAGTTGAGTGTTTTTTGTTAGCCCTCAGAGGAAGGGAGGGAAGAGAGATGGAGGCCGGGGAAGGACACAAAGAAGCACCCAGCAGGCCTCTCACCAGCCCCTCTGCCTCCTTCTGGGCTCCTTTCTTTCCTTCCACCCATGTTTGCTAAGCTCCCAGTGTGTGCTGGGCCCTGTGCTGGCTCATAGAGCTCAGGGCTGAAGCATCCGCAGTCTCTGCTGCCCAGCAGACAGGAAGAGAAGCTCAGTGTGATCAGTGCTGCAACGGAGGGGAGGCCGGGAGACTGTGGGGACTCAGAGGCGGGCTCTGACCTGTCCTGGCGGGTAGGGAGTGGCAGGGAAGGCATTCTAGGGAAAGCTTGCAGGGCGAGTCCACCCGGTGGAAGACAGCACTCCTGAAAGAGGGAGAACCACCGGCCCAAGCAGAGGACGGAAGCAAAGCTTTGGGGAGTGGAGCGCAGGAGGCAAGGGTGCAGGGTGGTGGAGACCACAGCCGGAGGGATCAGCAGGAGCTAGAGCCCGAATGGCCTCGAGTCCCAGGCTGGGAGCTCAGACACTCTTCAGAGGCCCGAGGGAGCCAGGGCAGGGTTTTCCCAGGAAAGGATGCCTGGGTTAACTGGAGGAGAGTGGATTGAAGAGGATGGACCGGGGGGCAGGGGGTTGGTGGGAGGCCCCCTGATTACTCGTGTTGCTTTCTTCACTCTCTCGGAGAGTGCATCTTGAGGGCCTGCTCGTCTCTCACCACGCATCAGCTGGTCAGCCCCTCCGCCGGGCACTGGCTCAGGAGCGAGCTGCAAAGCGCAGGCCCGCGCTCCACAAAGCTTCCTTTGTGAGGCGCCCGGGCCGTGGGGGCGTGGTGCTCTGCTGCCCTCTAGCGAGGGCTGGGGATGCGCCCTGCGGGGTGCCCAGCCGGCTGCTAAGGTCCCTGCAGGCCTTCCATCTGTCCTATCCTCAACCACGTCAGGGGAAGCCGAGACTTACTGCTCCTGAAGAAGGGATGCAGTCTGCAGACAAAAACAGGGTGAAGAGGAGAGGGGGTACACAGGAGAACTCAGCCCTAGCTGTGGGAACAGGGAGCACCGTGGTCAATGGGGGTGCCACTGGCTGGGAGCCCAGCTTAGCAGCTTTAGTTTCCTGGAATGAATAAGCCCAGACTCCGAAGGATGGAAGCGTAGTAATAGTGATGATGGTGGTGGTCACGGTAGAGATTTTGATGATGGTGGTGACGGTGGTTGCAGTGACTAAAAATGACTATGGCGCCTGCTGGTTAAGTAGGTGTTGGTGGTGATGGTTGAGTTTTGGTGATGGTGGTGATGGGGTTACGGTGATAGTGGTGGTAATGATGACAATGATGGAAGTAGAAATAGTGGTGGTGGTGATGGAGGAGGTGGCTAAACAGCTACTATGAACAGTCTGATATGTGTCTTTTTTTCTTTTCGTTTTTCTTTTTCTAGACTGGGTCTCACTCTGTTGCCTCTGCTGGAGTGCAGTGGTACGATCTCGGCTCACAGCCTCAACGTCTGGGCTCAAGTGATGCTCCCACTTCAGCCTCTTCACCCTGCTAATTTTTGTAATTTTTGTAGAGATGGGATTTCACCGTGTTGCCCAGGTTGGTCTTGAACTTCTGGCTCAAGCGATCCTCCTGCCTCAGCCTCCCAAAGTGCCGGGATTACAGGTGAGAAGCACCATGCCCAGTCTCATATACGTCTTTTGTTGGATATTTGCACTCATTTCTCTTAGGCAGAGACCTAAGTGGAATTGCTAGATCATGGGATAGGGATATGTTTAGCTTTAGTAGATATTGCAAAATCGTTTTCTGAAAATGGTTCACAAACATTTTCGTTTGAATTGTATTCATTCTGTTATGTGAGTACTTGTATCTCACTATGGTTTTAATTTCATTTCCCTGGTGACTAATTATGTTGGGCAATTTTCATATGTTTATTAAATATTTGGATATCATATTTTGCAAAATGCCAGTTCAAACCTTTTGGTCAGTTTCAAGTTGGGTTGTTATTCTTTTTCTTACTGGCTTGTAGAAGCTCTGTATATATTCTGGATAGAAGTCCTTTGTCAGATATACGTATTGCAAATAACTTTTCTCAGTCTGCGGTTTGCTTTTTTACCTCTTAAATGCAATCTTCTGATGAACAGTTTTTCATTTCAATGTGGTCCAATACATCAATTTTTTTTATGGTTAGTGCTTTTTTGTGACTTGTTTAGGAAACCTTTGTTTACTCTCAATGTCAGGAAAATATCATCTAGATTTTCTTCTAAATTTAGATCCACCATAAATTTTAAATTAATATTGTGAATGATGTAAAGTATGAAATCAAGGATTTTTTTTTCTTTCCCTAAATGGATATCCAATTAATCCAGCCCAATTTGTTGAAAAGAACAATATTCTCCCAACTGAGGGCAGCGCTTCCTTTGTCATAAATCAGGTGATGCTTATGGACAGATGTGTTGCTGGAGGCTGTTCTATTTCATTCGCTGGTCTTTGCACCAATGCCACACTGTCTTGATCACTGTAGCTTTACATTAAGTCTTGGGATCTGGTAGATTAAGTCCTCCAACTTTGCTCTTCTGCATTATTATCTTGGCTGTTGTAGTCTTTTGCATTTTCATATAAATTTTAGAGTCAGCTTGTCAATTTTCATTTTTAAAAGTCCCTGCTGGGATATTGATTGGGACTGCATTGAATCTACATATGTCAGTTTACGGGAAATTAACATCTTCACAATGCTCTATCTTCTAATTCATAAACATAGTAATTCTCTCCTTTTATTTAGGTCTTCCTAAATATCAGCAATGTTTTGCTCTTTTCAACATTTTATTTCAAATGCTTTTTATTAAATTTATTTCTAAGACATTGTGTTTTTTGATGCTGCTCTAAATGTTAACATTTTAATTTCCAATTGTGTATTTTATATGTAATTCACAAGTATATATAATATATGCATATTGACATTGTATCAGAGACTTTGGAGATTCTTAAGAATTTTCTATATACACATATGTCTGTGTATTTATGTATACTGTGAAAAATAACAGTCTTATTAACTTAATTCTTTCTTTCCAGTTTCTACATACGTTTCTGCCTTACTATACTAGGATGATGGTAAGAGAAGTGGAAGTTATTTTTATTATTAAATATGATATTACCTGTAGGCTTTTTCTGGTAAAGAACCTTTATTCAATTAAGAAATTTCCATAGTATTTTTAGTTTGTTGAAAGCTTTTATTTTTATAGTGAGCAAGTGTTAAATTTTACCAAATGTCTTTTCTGTATTTATTGAGATGACCATTCGATTTTCTCCTTTATTCTATCAATGTGTTGAATTACACTGATTGACTTTCAAATGTTCAAGCAACTTTTGAGTTACTGGACTAAATCCACACGTATTATGTATTTTCTATATTGCTGCGTTTGATTGGCCAATAATTATTTGGAATCTTAACAATTGTGCTCATGAGAGCTAAAGGCTGGCAGTTTTCTTTTCTTCTTATGTCATTGTAAGGATCAGATATCAGGGTTAGGCTGGTCGAATTTTTAAAAAAATGAATTTGGAAATTCTCCCTCTGGCTCTATTGCTGACATTTTGTCTAAGATTCATTTCATTACTTCCTTAAGTGTTTGGAAGATTCCCCTGTGAAGCCATCCAGGCTAAGTGCTTCCTTTGTGGGGAGGTTTTTAATTACAAATTCAACTTGTTGAACAGATATAAAATGATTCAGATATCCTACTCTTTTCTCTTATCCATTTTAGGAAATTGAGATTTTTAAGTGATTTGTTCATGAATTCACAAATATGGTCACGTTCAGATTTATTGACATAAAGTTACTCATAATATCTTCTATTACTCTTTTAATATCTGTAGGATCTGTAGTAAACTCCCTTTTTTATTTCTGATATTTGTACTTGGCATTTTCTCTTTTTATTTTCTTTCTTAGTTTGTTAAGCATTTATACAAGTTATTGATCTCATCAAAGAAACAAGTGTTGGCTATTGTATGTCAGCTACGGGTTTCACTGATTTGCGCTATTAGCTGCATAATTTCTTTCCCGCTTTGTTTGGGTTTAATGTGCTATTCTTTTTCTGGTTTCCTAAGATGAAAACTTCAATGACTGATTTTTCAATCGTTTTTTCTTTTCTAATATGAGCAGAGCTTATACATTTCTTCTCAGCATTGCCTAACTACATAGTTTACTTCCCTTATTGTTAATTTCAAAATATTCTCTAATCACCATCATTATTTATTCTTTGATCCAGAGGTCATTTAGAAGTATTTCCGTGTGATTTCCAATTATTTGGCAGCAGGGGAGGGAGGGCGGATTTTCTAGTTACCTTTCCCTTACTGATTCTAGGTTGATTCCTCTATGGTAAGATAACACACTCAATATTATTTTAATCACTCAAAATTGTTGAGGCTGGCTTTACAGCCCAACCTCTATTTTGGAAAATGTTTCATGTGCATTTGAAGATAATGTGTATTCTGCACATTATTGGGTATAGTGTTTTGTATATGTCATTTAGATCAAGTTGGGTAACAGTGTTGTTCAAATCTTCTATATTTTTACTGAATTTCTACCTGTTGTTCTTTAGTTACTGAGAAAGTTGGGTTAAGATTAGCATCTGTGGTGGTGAATTTGTCTATTCCTTTTTGTAGTTCTGTTATTAGATGGATACAATTTAAGATTATTATGTCTTCCTGTTGAATCATATAATATAATAAAATGTTTCTCACTGTCTCTGTTGATGCTTCTTGCATTAGAGTCCATTTTGTCTGATGTTAATATGGCTGTACTGCTTTCTTTTGGTTAGGGCTGGTGTGATACAACTTTTTCAATTCTTTCATTTTCAGTTATTTCTTTTCTTAAATTTGAAGTTGGCTTTCCTTTTTTTCAACATAGAAACATTTTGATTTTTGTATCCAGTTTGACAATGTTTGTCTTTTATTTGAAGTGTTCAGCCCATGTACAATTAATATACTTGCTGATGTAATTGGGTTTAATTGTATATTGTTATTTGTTTTTTATTTGTTCCATTTATTCTTTGTGACTTTCTTTCTTTCCCTTTCTTCCTTCCTTCCTCCCTTCCTTCCTTCCTCCCTCCCTCCCTCCCTCCCTCCCTCCCTTTCTTCCTTCCTTCCTTCCTTCCTTCCTTCCTTCCTTCCTTCCTTCCTTCCTTCCTTCCTTTCTTTTTTTGAGATGGGGTCTTACTCTGTTGCTCAGGCTGGAGTGCAGTGGCATGATCATGGCACACTGCAGACTTGACCTGGGCTCAGGCAATCTTCCTACCTCAGTCTCTCAAGTAGCTGGGACTACAGGCATGTGCCACTATACTCAGCTACTTTTTGTATTTTTTGTAGAAATGGCTTTTCTCCATGTTGCCCAGGCTGGTCTTGAACTCCTGGGCTCAAGCAATCCAGCTGCCTCAGCCTCCCAAAATGCTAGGATTATAGGTGTGAGCTACCACACCCAACATCTTTGTGACTTTATATCTCATTTTTTGTCTTCTTTTGAATCAGTCAAGTAGTTTAATTCATTTTTCTCTATTAGCTTCGTAGTTTTAACTCTTATTTTTACAGTAGTTATGTTAAAGATGTCACTATACATCCCTGAACTACTACGTCTACCTTAAGTTAGTACTTTTATCACTTCCCAAACAATTGAAGAACCAACGCTACAATTCTATGGTTTAACTCCATTCACTCCACTTATCCTTTATTCTAGTGTAATGTCTGTTTGCTTCTATATATATTATAATGGTAGCAAAAAGTTAGTGCTACTTTCTTTTAAACAGTCAAAATGATTCTCTTTTTTTTTCTTTTTTTTTTTTTTTTTTTTGAGATGAAGTCTCACTCTGTCACCCAGACTGGAGTGCAGTGGCACGATCTCAGCCAACTGCAACCTCCACCTCCCGGGTTCAAGCAATTCTCCTGCCTCAGCCTCCCGAGTAGCTGGGATTACAGGCACCCACCACCATGCCCAGCTAATTTTTGTATTTTTAGTAGAGACACCATGTTGGCCAGACTGGTCTTGAACTCCTGACACCAGGTGATCCACTCACCTGGGCCTCCCAAAGTGCTGGGATTACAGGCTTGAGCCACCATGCCTGGCCTCAAAATGAGTTTATATACATCCCATATTTATTCTTTCTGGTGCTCTTTATTTTTTCCTTTAGTTCTCATTCAACATGTAAAAAGTTTCCTTTAGTGTTTCTTGTAGTGATGATCAACAGAGGTGAATTTCTCAGCTTCTGTTTGTTTAAAAATGTCTATTTTACCTACATTTGTGAAGGATACTTTTGCTAGGCATATAATTCCAGTTTGATTTTTGTTTTTTAATCCCAGCATTTTAAAGATGCACTGTCTATTGTCTGTTGGCATCCATAGTTTCTACTCAAAAGTAGTTGTCAGTCTTATTATTGCTACTTTGAAGGTTATGCATTTTTCCCTAGGGCTGCTTTTATGGTTTCTTCTTTGTCTTTGTTTTTCAGCAGCTTCAGATGTGCTAGATATTTCTTTATCTTTAAAGTGGGCTACAAGGTTGCACATAACCAGGCTCCTATTACCTTTATAATCTTTTTTTTTTTTTTTTTTTTTTTTTTTGAGACAGAGTCTTGCTGTGTCACCCAGGCTGGAGTGCAGTGGTGTCATCTTGGCTCACTGCAACCTCTGCCTCCCAGATTCAAGTGATTCTTCCTCAGCCTCCTGAGTAGCTGGGATTACAAGCCTGTGCCACCATGCCTGGCTAATTTTGTATTTTTAGTAAAGACAAGATTTCACCATGTTGGTCAGGCTGGTCTCAAACTCCTGACCTTGTGATTTGCCTGCCTCGGCCTCCCAAAGTGCTAGGATTATAGGGGTGAGCCACTGCACCCAGCCACCTTTATGATCTTTTGTCTCCCACTCTTCCCTTACTGTGTTCCAACCACCCTGGCCTTCTTCCATTCCTTGAACACACACTGGTCATACTCCACCTCAGGACCTTTGCATTGGACATTTCTTCTGCCTAGGATAATCTTCTCCCAAATATTTGCATGACTAACTCACATTCTTCCTTGAAGTCTTTCCTCAAAAGTCACCTTCTCAATGAGGTATTCCATGACTATACTATATAAACAACAACCTGTTCCCCATCGCCAACACTGACTGATATTATTTCCATAGCACTTTTCAGCTTTTAACATGCTATGTAAGTTATTTATATGCTTATTTTTATTATCTTCTTTTCCCACCTCACTAGAGGGTAAGTTCCACAAGGGCAGGAATTTTTATCTGTTTTGTTCACTAATGTATGCATCTCAAGTGCCTAGAAATCTGCCTGACACCTAGGGGAGGCTTAATAAAAGCTTGCTCATGACTGTTCAATTAAAGGGTAGCAGATGTTTGCACTCACTGTTAGAGAAAAGAACCTGGACTTTGCTCCTGCATTTGTGATTCAAAGGACATCAAATCATGTACACATTCTGACCCAGGATGGGAAGCCTGGTGCACAAGTCCCCACTGACCAGCTTGAAACATATCCCCTGTTTCTGCACTTTTATCAGAATCCCTTCAAGGCTGGGCGTGGTGGCTCATGCTTGTAATCCCAGCACTTTGGGAGGCTGAGGTGGGTGGATCACCTGAGATCAAGAGTTTGAGACCAGCCTGGCCAACATGGTGAAACCCCATCTTTACTAAAAACACAAAAGTTAGCTGGGCGTGGTGGTGAGCACCTGTAATCTGAGCTACTTGGGAGGCTGAGGCAGGAGAATCACTTGAACCCAAAGGTGGAGGTTGCAGTGAGCCAGGATTACAACATTGCATTCAAGCCTGGGTGATGAGAGATAAACTGCATCTCCAAAAAAAAAAAAAAAAAATCCCTTCAGCGTGGCTCATCTCAGTCCAGCCTGAAGAGGGAACACAATCTGACTAAACCAATGCACACTAAGATGCTAGTGACTGATAGTCTTCAACACTTTCAAGGACTTTTAAAGGAGCACCTTGTTCATTTACTGGGTTTACTCCTGACAAAAGCAACTTGCCATAGCAAGCAGCATCAGGATGTACAGCTCATAGTTCTGGGTTTAAACTCTCAGTTCTGCCATTTGTTGCTTTCTCCTTAGGTAACCTTCCCTGCCTTTCACTGTTTTGTTCAGTTTTTTTTTTCCTCTGAAAAACAGGGATAGTAATTTTTGTCTTATCCACCTCAAGGACTCAAAAATATAATAGATTAAGGAACTTCAAAGTTGAAAGGGAACTTAGAGATCATCTAGGAATTTTTATTTTTGTTTTTAGGTAATTCTTTACAACTTTCACTTTCGATAACACTGTCTCATTGAAATCTCAGAACAACCATGTCAAATAGGAGAGAAGTCATTAATCCCTTTTTACAGGAAGGAAACAAGTTAAGAGAGGCCAAGACTCTGTGGCAAGTTAGTGTCAGAGCTGGGAGCAGTGGTACTTTGTTCTACAGAACTTTCCCTGTGGTCCCTGCTAGAGGGTCCTAAACCAAAAGGTCAACTGACTCTTTCTTATACATCTCCATTGCCTGGGGAGCTCACTGCCATCCAAGACAGCCCATTCTCCAGTAGGGTGGCTTTGATAGCTGGCTGTCATTTGTGGTGGTATAGAATGTGTTACATTGAGAAAAAGTGATTTTTAGGGCTTTCACCCTAATGTGTGTTTGGGGGCCAGAGAGTTTGCAGAAATATTCAGAGAACATACAAAGACAGCCAGGATGACAATAATAATAACAATGCCAATCTGATGGTGTCACATCCCTGTTTGTAATCCTTTAATGGCTTCCTGGTTCCCTGAAGAGTGAGTCCAGACTCCTTGATGTGCCCGCCATAAGCTAGGTCCAGCCTCAAACTACTTCTCCATGCCACACTCATCTCCCCCACCCCACCCTGGCCATCCTGACTTCTGTTTGCTTTGCCTGGAAAACCTTCACCTCCTCCCCACCCGCACTGCTCCTACAGGCCTCTGTACTCCCCCTAAAGGCCCTACACACGGCTGGGTTGTACTTATCCATCTCTCCAGACACACTGTGAGCTGGGAAGGGTCAGAGGCTGCATGGGGCTCCTCTGCCCTGGTGCCCAGCATGGAGACTGGCACAGAATAAGTGATTGCCCCATCCCTGCACACTCACAGACATCTCTGCTGTTCTCATAAGCCAGACCAGGAGAGGGTTAAACAATCATGCTGGCCTAGGATTAACTTTGGCATTAGAGAGGCAGGTGCCCCAGTGTTTTACCAGGTGCTTGGAAACCTGTTCTCAGGTCAGCTCAGAGACTCAATCCAGCCAGGTCATCCCTAGAGCTGACTGAGACCTGTGCGGTTCCTTGGGCCCTGAGCTGCGCTGCTGGGGGTGGGCGTGGGTGTGTGGAAAGAGTGGGTAGAGCCTGGTCCTGTGCAGGCTAGCTCTGTGGCCTTGGTTGAGTTCTTCCTACCTGCTTAGGTTTCCCCATCTGGGCACAAAGGAGGCGGGTCCGAGTGGTCCCACGGGTCCCTCTTGTGAGGACTGGCCAAGAGCAAGGGATCCTCAGACTCCAGAACCCCCTAGCTAGGGGTCCCCTCGCTTGGGAGAGACTTTCTCCACCGCAGGGGTGAGGAAGGGTAAATCTTTAACGAGCCAGCCCTGGGCAGGCTGGAGCCTTTCCGGATGGATGGCTGCCTGGGATGGGGGATGGGGTGGGAATGCAAGAAGTGTGTAGACAGTCCCAGTGTTGTGGAGAAGGGAGGGTATTGGGGGGAGTAAATAAAGGAGACGCGGGCGGAGCTAACTGCGTGTGCAGAGCAGGACATGGAGGAACGCGGGTCACCCGACGGGTAAGCAGATCTTCAGAGAGGTTCGAGGAGTCCTGAACAGCCGCTGGGTGCAGGTATGGTAACTCGCATTGCTGCCCACAGGGATCTCGCGCGAAGCCTGGAGCAAGGGCCAGAGGGGCCGGAAACGCCCATCCAGGTGGTGCTCAGGTGGGTATAAGTTGGCTAGGAGGCACCTGGGCGAGGCAGGGATCGATGAAGACATCAGGATGTACCATCTGCCCTTCTGTCGGACCCCAGGGTACGTCCCATGAGCGCGGCCGAGCTACGTCGAGGGCAGCAGAGCGTGCTGCACTGCTCAGGGACCCGGACTCTGCAGGTGAGGAACCCGTCTCTCTGTCTCCCCAACAAATCCCGGGGACGCCAGGTCCCTTCCCCCAGGCAACTTTGCCCTAGGCCCTACCCTCCCCCGGAGTGTTCCTCTCCCAGGTGCCCCACCCTCCCCAGAGTGCCCCTCCCTTCCAGGATGCCCAGCCCTCCGCCATGGTGCGCCGCGCCAACCCCTCCGAGTGCCCCGCCCCTTCTGAGGGCCCGCGCACCCAAGGTGCCCGCCCTCACCCAGAATGCCCCGCCCCTCCAGGGTGTCCCACCCTCCCCAGAATGCCCCGCCCCTACTGAGTGTCCCCCTTACCCCCAGGGCAGGGTGACCGCCCACCAAGTGCCTCATCGAGAGTCCTACCCTCCTCCAGGGTGCCCCGCCCTCCTCCAGAGTGCCCCGCTCCTCCTGAGTGCCCCGCCCCTCCAGAGTGCCCCGCCCTCCAGGGTGCCCCGCCCCTCCAGGGTGCCCCGCCCTCCTCCAGAGATCTCCGCTCCTCTGCCCTACCTGCGCCAGGTGAGCCCTCCAGGCGGGGGTCCCGAAGTGGCGTTCCGTTTCGGTGCGGTGCTAGACGCGGCGTGCACGCAGGAGGACGTGTTCCGGGCGTGCGGTGTGCGGCGCCTGGGGGAGCTGGCGCTGCGGGGGTGAGTGAAGCTTCGCCTCCGCTCCGCGCCGGGCCTGGCGGGGCCCCGACGCACCCCCAACCCCCACCCGGGGTAGCCGCCCAAGTCCAGCTACACCCTTGCCGCCCGCAGCTTCTCCTGCACTGTCTTCACCTTTGGCCAGACGGGCTCCGGGAAGACCTACACCCTGACTGGACCCCCTCCCCAGGTGGGCGAGCGCCGGCGGAGCCCTCACGGGGCGGGGCTGAGTGGGCTGGAAACCCTGGGGAGTCGCAGGCGACGCAGACTCCCAGAGGAAAGGGACTGGGACGATGCAGCCTGACCCATTTGTTTGCAGACGAGGACGCTGAGGACCAAAGAGAAGGGACTTGCCCAATTTGGAGCATTTGGGCTTCAGCTTTGGCCCCTTCCTAGCTCTCAGTTTTCTCATCTGTAAAATGGAAGTGACAGTACCGACTATGAGTTAAATGAGCCATTGCTTGGGAACTTGGCACGTTTCCCGGCGCACGGTATCATACATGCGCTACAGAGGGTAGTCATTACTGTGGAGATGACAATGGCTCAGTTGGTTTTGCCCCCAGGGGGAGGGGGTGCCCGTACCCCCTAGCCTGGCTGGCATCATGCAGAGGACCTTCGCCTGGCTGTTAGACCGCGTGCAGCACCTGGGTGCCCCTGTCACCCTTCGCGCCTCTTATCTGGAGATCTACAATGAGCAGGTAAGGGAATGCAAGGAATAGAAAGACAGCCCACGAGGAAACGGAGCGCTTCTTTCCAGGGAGCCTGGATCAAAGGGCAGAAGGGGCGGTGGGGGACTCTGTTGTCAGTAAGATCTGGGGGTGGGTGGACCCGTTTCCCCGTTTCCTCACCCTCCTCCCTCCCCTCCCAGGTTCGGGACTTGCTGAGCCTGGGGTCTCCCCGGCCCCTCCCTGTTCGATGGAACAAGACTCAGGGCTTCTATGTGGAGCAGCTGCGGGTGGTGGAATTTAGGAGTCTGGAGGCCCTGATGGAACTTTTGCAAATGGGTGTGTGCTGACCGCGGGGAGTTTTGCGGGGAGGGGTGCCCATTCCTCAATTATTCACTGAGTGTGGACTTGGGACCTAGACTGCAGCTGCAGCTTCAGAAATGACTCCTGGGGGAGGTGGGGAAGGACCAGTAAACTACAATTCAAAGACATGGCCCAAGGGTACACCCTGCAGCCACTGCCAACAAGGCCTGCTAATTCTGCCTTCCAAACTCCTTTCACGCTCTCTCTTTAGCCCAGGGCCTCCGCCTCAGCCATGACTCATTCTTGCTCCCTGGTGGTCTCTGCACCTCAAGGCTCTCCCCTGCCAATCCATTCTACTCTATGCTGCAGACCCCATCTCTCTTTGCCTCCAGACCCTCCACCCTTCCAGGACCCCGAGGATCAAGGTCATTCCTCTTAGCTTAGCCTAAAGGCCGTTCCCTTTCAGCCTCATTCTTTTTTTTTAAATCAAGTATTTATTGGACACACCTCCTTTGGCAGACACTGGAGATGCTGACTGTAGATTCTGGCCCCAACACTTTGCCACACCTCTCAGCTGATCTCGCTACCTCAGTTTCTCCTCCTTCTTTCACGAAGCCTTGGGAAAGATGTTTATAAAATGCAAATCTGACTGTCATTCTTCTGCTCAGTTTTCTCTATCCTCCATTCACCCATCTCTGCTACAGCAGGACCCAGCATCCCATCGTTCCCTGAACAACACCCACTTTGTTGCCTCCCTGCCTTTGCATGAGGCTTGCTCCTCCACCAGGATTCCTTTGCTCCTTTTTCTTCATTGGTGATGACCTGTTCTTCCTACCAGGTCCAGCTCCTGATGTTTTTCCCTTCCAGGTCTCAGCCGTCGAAGGAGCTCAGCACACACCCTGAACCAGGCCTCCAGCCGAAGCCATGCCCTGCTCACCCTTTACATCAGCCATCAAACTGTGAGTGCCCCAGCCTGGGAAGGTGCTTGTCCAGGGCCACCCAGCAAGAGTCTGTGTCTGGACATACAAACCAACTTGGGTGTGCATGGGGGGTACTAGTGGAAACCCTTGGCCCCATAACCTTGTGGCTTTGGTGGGGACAGTCCCTCCCAAGTCGCCATGAAGCTCTGACCCCTCAGGCCCAGCAGATGCCTCCTGTGGACCCCGGGGCACCCTGTGTTGGTGGGAAGCTGTGCTTTGTGGACCTGGCAGGCAGCGAGAAGGTTGCAGCCACGGGATCCCGTGGGGAGCTGATGCTTGAGGCCAACAGCATAAACCGAAGCCTGCTGGCCCTGGGTGAGACCTGGGGGCCACCAGTGTGATTTCCTGTCTCTCCTCTGCACCTGGCTCACAGCTGTCCACAATAGGGGATACCAGAGGAGTTGTAGTGCATAGAAGAGGGTTAAAGAGCTGCGATCCAGGAACCAGAGGCCTCATTCTGGCCCCAGCTCTGCTATTGACTTCTCCCTTCGTAAAACACTGCTTATGAATCTATAAACTCTAACGGTGTATGAAGTTACATGCTAATTTGGGAAATAGAACCACTCAACTGCAGAAGATGAGCCCTCAGAGACATTTGGCATGTCCCTTGTGCAGCTGGGAAGACTGAGGCCCAGTAAAGGGAAGGGACTTGACCTTTCTCCCCATCCCCACCCCAGGATAGCGAACCTGGAGATCCTCAGGGACTGGGCCCTCAGGATTCCTCTGTGGCATGCGTGCGAGATGCCCACGAAACTCCTCTGTGTTCAATCCATTTGTTAGAAGTTTCCTGCTGAGTGCCTGAGTACCAGGCCCTTTGCTGGGCACTGAGGGTCAGGGTATACAGAGCCTTCTCTGCCCTCGAAGAGTCCCAGTCTGGCGGTGGGGACCAATCTGACTGAGTCATGAGATCATGTGGAAAGATGGGTTTTTAGGGCAACGCAGGCCTGGGTGGAGAGCCCAGCTCTGCAGCCTCCCAGCCTGATGGCCCTGGGCAAGCAATGTAACCTTCCCGACTCTTGATGTCTCTCCCCAGGTCACTGCATCTCCCTGCTGCTGGACCCACAGCGGAAGCAGAGCCACATCCCTTTCCGGGACAGCAAGCTCACCAAGTTGCTGGCAGACTCACTGGGAGGGCGTGGGGTCACCCTCATGGTACTTAAGCGGGGCCTGGCAGGGAAGGTTGGGTCTTGAGGAGGGGGCCCCCAGAGAGGAGCACTCAGTGGGAGTGCACTCCCCAGGTGGCCTGCGTGTCCCCCTCAGCCCAGTGCCTTCCTGAGACTCTCAGCACCCTTCGATATGCAAGCCGAGCTCAGCGGGTCACCACCCGGCCGCAGGCCCCCAAGGTGAGTATAGGCAGGCACAGGCTGAGGGACAGGCGTGGAGCTGCTGGACGATCAGGCAGGAGTTGGAGCCTGAGTCCCTTGATTGAGGTCTTGGACTGGGTCAAAGCTGAGATTAGGATTGGAAATGGTGTCATGGCTGTGTAGGGTGAGGTCAGGGTCCCAGCCAGGGTCATGCCAGGTTTAGGGCAGGTCTAGGGTTGGAGTTTGAGTTGGAATCTGATTCAGGGTCTAGCTCAGTTGGTATCATGGTTAAGTGGGAATTGATCTGGGGTCTAATAAGGGGTCTTGTCTGGAATCATCTGGCCCAAGGTTTGGACAGAACTGAGTTTGGGATTGGACTCAGAGCTGAGTCCAGCTCAGAGTGGGGCCCTCCAGGACAGTGCAGTTAGGACAAGGTAACCCCTCCAGGCAGATGCAGCCTTGTGCCAAGATGCAAGGCTGACGAGTGAAGCATGGGCTGGATTTTAGGCCCCAGTTACTTCCCACACCTGGAAGTCCTTGTGCAGTGCACAACTTATACAACCATAAAGGTGGCCCTGGGCCTCTTTCCCTACAGTCTCCTGTGGCAAAGCAGCCCCAGCGTTTAGAGACAGAGATGCTGCAGCTCCAGGAGGAGAACCGTCGCCTGCAATTCCAGCTGGACCAAATGGACTGCAAGAGTATGAGCTCCCTGGAGGCAGAGTAGGATGGGGATAGGGTCTGGGGCTGCTGTGGATCCACCACCTCCTGCTTCCCTGCAGCGTCAGGGCTCAGTGGGGCCCGGGTGGCCTGGGCCCAGCGGAACCTGTACGGGATGCTACAGGAGTTCATGCTGGAGAATGAGAGGCTCAGGTAGGGTCCAGCCCACAGCCAGAAGGATGCTGCCCCCCCACCCATCACTGTTAAGCTGCTTCTGCCAAGCTGCCCCCTCTCCCTGTCCCTGGCTCCCCTATGTCCCACCTGCTTCCTGAGCTGGTGCTATGCTGCAATGAAGAGGAGCTGACTGATGCCCCCGCAAGCCCCATTTCCTACCCCTTTCTGGCTTGTGCTCTACCCTAGGAAAGAAAAGAGCCAGCTGCAGAATAGCCAAGACCTGGCCCGGAATGAGCAGCGCATCCTGGCCCAGCAGGTCCATGCACTTGAGAGGTAAGCAGAGCCACCAACTTGGAGCCAGGCCTCCGGACAGAGGGCAGCTGGAAAAAGGGATGAAATGCTTGAGGCTTAATGAAATGCGTGAGGCTGGCCTCTGGATTCAGACCAACTAGGTTCAGTTTCCAGCTCTGCCACCGACTAGCTGTGTCACCTGGGGCAAGTCATTTAACTTCTCACTGCCTGGGTTTCCTCTTCTGTAAAATGGGGGTCATCATCATGCTTACTTTATAGGCTTGTTTTAAAGATCAGAGAGAATGAGTTAACATGTAAAACCTTGAGAACAGGGCCTGGTACCTGGTACGGGATCCAGGAGTATTAGCTGGGAAGGGGATTTGAAAGCCAGCTTGGTGGTAGGGTTGGAGGCTGCAGGCATAGACCCCACTGTTCTTTTTAGGCGCCTCCTTTCTGCCAGCTACCGTCACCAGCAGGGCCCTGGCCTGACCCCACCGTGTCCCTGTGTGATGGCCCCAGCTCCCCCTTATCACGTGAGTCTCACTGCCCAGCCTGGAGGGGTGACAAGTAGGGACATCATGGAGCCTCTGACGCAGCCTTTTGCAGGCACTGCCACCCGTCTACTCCTGCCCCTGCTGCCACATCTGCCCACTGTGTCGAGTGCCCCTTGCCCACTGGGCCTGCCTGCCAAGGGAGCGCCACCTGCCCCAGGTAGGAAAGGCCAAGGTGGGAGTGAGGGAAGGCTGGGAGAACCGGAGCCCTTGATCTAGGAGTCATCAGTCCAGAGCCCCAGGGATTCCAGGGCTCCATGCTAGATCATGGGGAGTGAATGGCTGGCTTAGGGCTCCCTCTGCCTGGGTTTAAAATAGCTGTTTACCCTCCCTCCTCTCCACCCTGCCCTTTTTTAGGAATTCATCCTGTCATTCACTTATTCAATCACTCACATATTTACTCACTTATGGATTTACTGAATTGTACATTCACTCACTCCTTCAGTAACTCCCCAAGCTCCTTGCTTTATACCAACCTCTCTTCTGGGCTCTGAGGATTCGGAAATAGACCAGACATGGTTCCTGCTCTCAGGAGGCTTCTAGTCTCAGGAGAGGTTGGGAGAAGAACCACCTGCTGCACACAGAAGAAGGCGACCAGGACCCCACCCCTTTATGCCATCCTGACATTCTTGATACCTTGTGGGGTAGGCATAGCAGGGTTTCATGGCTAGCACCAGGTAAGTGGGACACAGAGAGGCAGGACTGAGGTCACCCAGAGTGCGCTCTGGTCTTTCCTGCAGGTGTTGGACCCTGAGGCCTCAGGTGGCAGGCCCCCATCTGCCCGACCCCCACCCTGGGCACCCCCATGCAGCCCTGGCTCTGCCAAGTGCCCAAGAGAGAGGTGGGTCCCTCCCTGGGACACTGAGGTCGGAGGGGGTTGGTCTGGGGAGCTCAAAGGCTCACCTCCCATCTCCCAACTCACCCTGGCCCAGGAGTCACAGTGACTGGACTCAGACTCGAGTCCTGGCAGAGATGTTGATGGAGGAGGAGGTGGTACCTTCTGCACCCCCCATGCCCGTGAGGCCCCCAAAGACATCACCAGGTCTGAGAGGTGAAGAAGGGAGAGAGGGAGGGGCCCCTAATGTTCTCTGTGATCTTGGGGTAGAACCCACCCTCTCCAGGCCTCATCTCTGAAATGGGGTGGGTATTGAGAAGTGGCTTCTAAGATCTTTCTACTTCCAAACTTGGAATTCTCTTTTTAGGAGCACCTGCATGCCCAGATGTATGCTGGAGCCCGTGGTGTATGGGGGTGGGGTGGGGGAAAGGGTGGAGGGCACCTACCCCCTGAGGCTTCTCTAGAGGATGTTGGGACCCAGATGGACCTCGGCGAGGAGGGGCCCAGGAGAGGGCAGGCCTTGAGTCTCACTGCTCCTTAGGTGGGGCCGGGGTTCCAAACCTGGCCCAGAGACTGGAGGCCCTCAGAGACCAGATTGGCAGCTCCCTGCGACGTGGCCGCAGCCAGCCACCCTGCAGTGAGGGTGCACGGAGCCCAGGCCAAGTCCTCTCTCCCCGTTGAAGGCCAAATGGGAACCCAGGAGACTGCTGTGTGACCTCAGACTGGGCTCTGTGCTCTTGGGCCTCAGTCTCCCCATTTGCCAAATGGAGACAGCAGCCACTCCACCTGAAGCTGGGCTGGGGCGGGGCCTGGGGGTGCTATTTAGGGGAGCAAGGGGATTCAGGAGAAACCAGGCAGCAGGGGATGAAGTACATGAATAAAGAGAGGCATCAGCTCCAAGTCTGGTCGGTTCTGTCCTCTGGGATTGTCAGTCACTTCCCCATGGGGAGTTAGAGAGAGGAAGGGCTAGGACTCTTGGCACAAATGTGTGTCCCCTTCCAGTCTGGAATATCCCAAGCTCCCATCTCCTTTCATGTATTTTTTTTTGAGATGGAGTCTAGCTTTGTTGCCAGGCTGGAGTGCAGTGACACGATCTCAGCTCACTGCAACCTCCGCCTCCCAGGTTCAAGCGATTCTGCTGCCTCAGCCTCTCGAGTAGCTGGGATTACAGACACGTGCCACCACGCCCAGCTAATTTTTGTATTTTGTTGTTGTTGTTGTTGTTGTTAGAGACAGGGTTTCACTATGTTACCCAGGATGGTCTCGATCTCCTGACCTCGTGATCTGCCTGCCTCAGCCTCCTAAAGTGCTGGCATTACAGGTGTGAGCCACCGCGCCTGGCCTCCTTTCATGTATTATACAAGTTTTGATTAAGCAACTGCTACATGCCATTGGGTAGGCGGGGGGCAATTGAATGGCAAGCATCTCCATGAAGGAGACGTGAGGGAAACTGATTTGGCCTGGTGCACAGGGAGATGGGTGGTCAAAGGGCTCACTCTGTGTCACCGTGGGTCCTGGTGCTGGTGGGGATCAGGAGGCCTGGCTTCTTGTGCCATAGATCTGCACTGGGACTTTGGGCAAGCCCTGTTCCCTCTCTGGACACTCTGATTTTCAGTCAATTAAGTGGGGGACACAGCTTCCTTCCCATTGAGTTCTAGTGAGGGTCAAGGCTGTGAGCAATATCTGGGGTCAAGGCTGTGAGCAATATCTGATTCATGGCATTAATGCCCTGTAAAATGCTGTATTCGTTTGTTCTCAGCACTGCTGTAAAGAACTACCTGAGGCTGGGTCATTTATGAAGAAACGCGATTTGACTCACAGCTCTGCAGGCTGTACAGGAAGCATGACTGGGAGGCCTCAGGAAACTTATCACGGCAGAAGGGCGAAGGGGAAGCAAGCACATCTTACCATGGCGGAGCAGGAGAGAGAGAGAATGAAGGGAGAAGTGCTACACACTTTCAAACAACCAGATCTCGTGAGGACTCACTGTCATAACAGCAAGGGGGAAATCTGCCCCCATGATCCAATCACCTCCCACCAGGTCCCTCCCCCAATATTAGAGATTGTAATTCAACATGAGATTTGGGTGGGGGCACAGAGCCAAACCATATACAGTGGGTCTGTGGTTACGGAGAAGTCCAGGTATGACATGAGGAATTGTGGGGAAGAGAGAGAGGGCCCATTATAGAGAGAGCTATGAGGCTAACCTAACTCTCCCGCTTACCGTTAGGGAAACAGACCCACATGGTTCCTTCATTTGTTCATTCATTCATTCAACAAACAACACTGATGGCTGGGTGCCTGTAATCCCAACACTTTGGGAGGCCAAGGTAGGAGGATTGCTTGAGCCCAGGGGTTTGGGACCAGGCTGGGCAACATAGTAAGACCCTATCTCTACAAAAAATAAAAAATCAGCTGGGCATGGCGGCACACACCTATAGTCCCAGCTACTCAGGGGGCTGAGGCAGGAGATCACTTGAAAACAAGTGGCTGAAACTGCAGTGAGCCATGATCATACCACTGCACTCCAGCCTTGAAAAACAACAAAGCAAAACACCGCTGGCATCAACTGCAAATCAAGCCATAAGGTGACAAGACAAACAAGGACCAAGGTGGCTTTTCCAGGGAGCTCACAGTGTGCTGGGGGACAGACAGACATTTACCACCTCACATGGGCTGGGGGAAGCCCAAGGGACTGTGGAGGCACAAAGGAAAGTCACTTGATCAGTGACCATTGAGGGGGTCAGGGAAGGTTTCCCAAGGAGGCCATGACTAAGGCTTGGAGGGTAGACAGCATTTGGTTCAAGGGAAGGTGGAGGGGCTGTGGACGCAAAGGTTACAGACCTCTGAGGTTCCAAAGGTGGTCAGGGCCAGGAAGGGCAGGGCCTTCCAGGCCACAACCAGAGTTTGGGCTTGTGCCAAGGGCAGAGGGGAGCCATGGAAGGGTCTTGAGGCATCACCAGCCTAAATTTGTATTTAGGTCACGCTGGCCACCTGTGGGAGGTAGCCTGACTGGAGACGGGGTACTATAAAGAGACCAACACAGAGGAGATGAGACACCTCAGCCAGTAGTAGCTGAGCTGGGCCTCGGGCTGGGCATCCCCTCAGACCCATGACCTGGACTTAGGCAAGGTCCGGGCAGGACGGCCTTAGCCACAGGCTTGGGGAGCCCTTGGGAGGCAGCAGGCTGAGACCAGAGGGCCAGCCAGGGAGCAGCTGGGGTTGCTGGAGGGAGGTCACAGCCACCACCTGGAACAGAACTCAGACTGGCCACTTGTGCTCCTCAGACTGGCCACTGTGCTCCTCAGACCTGGCCTGAGGAAATCAGGATCGCTTTACCCCACCACACTCCCCAGTGCAGGACCAAGCAAAGAAAGACTCAGTGCTCTCCCACCCATCATTCTGGAAACTAGCTTTGGGAATATACCCCCTTTTTCCTAGCGGAGTGGGGACCCAGAGATAAGAGCAAGCTGTTTCAAGGATACTTGAGTGTGCTGTGTGACTTGGGGCAGGCTGCTGGGCCTCTCTGGGTCTCCCCCACTGCAGGCCCTTGGCTCCTGAGTCTATGCAGGGCTGGTCCCTGAAGCTGGGAGTGGTGGAGTCCATTTGGGTTGGAGCCCCCGTGGCCAGGAATTGGTAGGCAACACTTGTGACTGGGCATTAGAGGTTTTCTACAGTGGTGGCTTCCTGGAAGGCCAGAATCTGTGGAGGCAGAGCCCAGGGACAGAAGGTGACAGCCAGATACCACAGCCAGCCGGACCAGGCAGAGCAGGCTGTGGTTCAGCCCACAGATGGAACCACCCAAGCTCAAACCCATGAGTGATCCTGGGCTAGTGACTCAATTGCTCTGAGCCCAAGTCACTTATCCCCAGAAGGAACACAATAACAGTACTTCTTTACAAAACTGTCTTGCGAATGAAATTCCCTGACATGTGGAAAGAGTGGAGCATGTAGCTTTGCCAGTTGCAGACAGTTTCGCCAAAAGCAACCTTTAGTCAACATGGCAATTTGATGGAATTGATGATCAGGTTAAAAAAAATTCATTCAATATATATTGACAGAACTGTTTAGAACAGAGCCTGGCATGTGGTTAGTGCTAAATACATGCTAGTGGTCTTTGCTGTCATTATTACTCATGGATGCTTTCAGTGCAAACATTCTATAAGAACCTGCTTTCTGTGGGCTAGCACTGAATAAAGCATAGGACTTTTACCCTCATGGAACATAGACAACAAACAAAGAGGGCAAAATACGTGGCATGTCAGATGGTGATAAATGCTATGGAGTAAAATAGAGCAGGAGAGTGGAGCTCTGTCGGGGCAGGGGTGCAGTCCTAAGCAGGGAGTTCCGTTGGAGGTGATGTTTGTACAGAGACCTGAACAGGGAGGTTGAGCCTGATGAGTGCCCTAAAGCCTTTATTTTCTAATATTGGCAATTTCGATGCCACATTAGCTTGGGTGGCTCTGCAGGTTTGTGCCTGGGCTCCTCCCCACTCCCCAGAACCCTTATCTCACTGCATTGTGGGCCTGCTTGCTGGGAGGTCCTCAGCCCCAGGCAGGGGAGGCCTTGGCACCAAGCGTGAGAGTGTGAGAGCTTTCCTTAATCGCCTTGGGAGGATGGAGGGGGACCACCCAGGGGGACCCTGGCCTCACTGGTTCATTCATGTTTGGACGATTCCTGCTGGAGCCAGCCACGATTTTCCAGTTTCCCGGTTCCAGTTCACACTCCAGCTCAGCAAAACCCCACATCCTTTTCCAGAAAGAGACATAGGACTCAAGGAGACTGGCCTTCACTACCCTTGTCTCATAAGTCATGCATCCATCTCTCAGTCAGTGACATAGTTTGGCTGTGTCCCCACCCAAATCTCATCTTGAATCGTAGCTCCCGTAATTCCTATGTATTGTGGGAGGGACCTGGTGGGAGGAAACTGAATCATGGGGCTAGGTTTTCCCGTGTTGTTCTTGTGATAGTGAATAAGTCTCACAAGATCTGATGGTTTTATAAAGGGCAGGTTCCCTGCACATGCTCTCTTGCCTGTCACCACATAAGACGGGACTTTGCTCCTCATTCACCTTCTGCCATGATTGTGAGACCTCCCCAGTCATGTGGAACTGTGAGTCCATTAAATCTCTTTTTCTTTATAAATCACTCAGTCTTGGGTATGTCTTTATTAGCAGCATGAGAACAGACAAATACAGTCAGCATCCTCCCTCTAGAACTGCCATACTTCTAGGATCCCTAAACCCTGGGGGAATTCCACAGGATCCCAGTAATGTATCAGGACCCTTCCAATTCACTTGGTGCTTATCGAGAACTTGTGGACTCAGAAGAACATTTCTTGAGCCCTGCAAGCTACAGGCCTTCTGCAGATTGCTAGAAGTAGGGGGCAGTTCTCTGGACCCCGAAACATGGTAGAGTTCTCAAGAACTGTCAAAAGAAGGTCTTCACTACTTCGGAACATTAGAATTGGGGGAAGCTGTTGGAAATCCTGAGACACTACAGAAATTTTCCAGGATTCCAAACCCCTGGAAGATTTTTCTGAAATGTTAAAACACTGTAGACAAGTTGGGAGGGATTCTCTAGAATCTTTGGCTGGGCGGGGATGTAGTGGGGAAGGGACATTCACCAGAGTTCTGAAGGCCATCCATGGGTTTCTAGAATGCTGGCTGCCCAGATCCTTGGTTGAATTTTCCAGATCCTTGGGGATCCCAACTCTTAGCCCCTTTTCATTGCACAATGAGGAGCATGGCAGAAAGCATTGCAGTTGGATGGCACAAGCTTCTGGAAGAGCACTCCTGTGGACACTTGTACTTAAAAGGCTATGAGGTCTTGTCTGGGGGGCCAACTCCCAGATAGACCCCAAAACTGGGAGTCATTGTGAGAGTTTGTGAAGACCCTCCTGCCAAGAACATCTTGCTGCTTCAGCCACACCAGCTTTCTCTCAGCATCCCAAATGGGCCTGCCTTCCCCCCCTCAAGGTCTTTCTTCTCTTTGCCTAATGACACATTTGCTCCAAATTCATATTCATTTCCAGCCCCTTCATGATAGGATTCAGCCCCTTCACGGCATATTCTTGTCCTCTTCCATGTCCTTTTTCCATTTCTGTCTTCTTGTTTAGCTTCCAGCGGCTCATCTTCCTGTATTTTAGGCAATCAAGCATGGCAGCGCAGGTTGGGCAAGTAGGGGCAGTCTTGTTTTGAACCACAGACTGGAAGCTACTGGAACTCGTATATGGGTTAGTGCTGGGGTTGGAGACCAGGACTGGAATCTGGAGACCTGGGTTCAAAGCCTGCCTTGGCACAGACCTCCTGTGTATGTCAGACAAGTCCCTGGCTATCACTGGCATCTGCATGGGCTGGCAAAGACCTTTGAGAGGACTTTTTTGAAAGTTGGGCAGACGTGTCTTTCTCAAGAAACTTCATCCAGCGTGTGGCTCCCCTGCTTATCACATGTTTACTAAGCCCCCACTTGAAGGCCAGGCCGCCTCTGCTGGATACAAGTGACACCAACCTGACCCTGCGCCAACGACCTCTTCTCAAGAAGCTTCCAACCAAGTGGAGGAAAGGACAAGCAAAGCGACAATCAGGAGGCAAAGGGATAAATAATAGCAATTAGCAAATTTATCTGGTGCCAGGCACTGCTCCCAGCACTTGCCGTGTGTTAACTCGCTCATTTCTCACAACTCTGAGAAGTAGGTACTGTCAGTATTCTCATGTTGCAGTGAGGAAACCAAGGCAGGAAGGGGCTCAGAACTTGCCCAAGGTCACGCAGCCAGTAGGTGGCAGAAGCAGGATTTGAACCTGGCTGGCCTTAACCACCAAGCCAGGTGCCACCCAGTGGGACCACAGAGGAAGTACAGGTAGAGGATCAGCTTCTATCCAACTTAGGAACCCCTGAGGACAGTTGGGGTGCTTTCCTGGAGACATTGTTCTCCACCAAAGCCCGGCACAATCCAGCAAGGCCAGACCACGCGGAGGCACTTTGATGAAGCAGAGGAAGGGACTTTCTAAACCTCCTCGCTGGTGGTGGATCCTTCATCACCCCAACACCAAAGGGATTCTTTAAAAACCACCCAGTGCCTGAGCTGGAATCTAGACAATTAGAAGTGCAGCCCTGCAGCCCAGCCTTTGTCCACGGGACAGGGCCCTGGGTGGACGCAGGACATCTCCGTGGTCTCCAGGCTACAGAACTTTGGGCAAACCCTCTCCCTTTCTCACCCTCTATCTGCTCAACATACCAGCTGTGGGAGGCTGGACAAAAGAGTGAATCTCTTTGAACCCCAGTTTCCTCCTCTGTAAAGTGGGGATAAAATTGGTTTACCCTATGAGGAGTTAATATATGCTCACAGCGGATGATGTGAGAACTAGAAGTGAATTCGTATAAACTGTTTAGAACAGAGCCTGGCACATGGTTAGTGCTAAATAAACGCTAGTTGTTATTGCTGTCATTATTACCAATGGATGCTTTCAGCGCAAGCATTCTATCATTTCTGTACTTGCAGGGGAGGAATTGTGTCAATTTCTGGACTCCCATTATTACAGACTCATGAACTTGTTGACGTCCAGTTGGGCTGGCTCCTTCCTCCAGGGAGACCCTCCTAACACAGATTCTTCCAGGGAAAGAAGTGGAAAGAAGGACTTTGTCGCCCAAGGGCAAGAGCCAGGGAAGAGTTCCCACTGCCCTTCCAAGGCAACTGATTCAGAGAAATCCATTTGTCTTCACTGAAGAAAGGCCGGTGGGAATTTCCAGAGAGCTCAGCTTGCCTTGTGGTTTCAGGAAAGAACAATTTTAGTCCTTTCAGAGATGCTGGGTTGCATCAACTCGGGCAGCCAGGAGTTGGGGCAGGTCCCTGGAGGTCCTGCTTCAATGGACAATAAAATTGGCCTGCAACAAGCAGGAATATGCCTGTGTCCCCTTCCTGGACACAGACAAGGCCTTTGGAAGTTTATTCTTTAGTAACCATTTCCTCAGGGGTGCAAAAGGAGCTAGATCCTGGGCCACAAGCTCTGTCCTCAGGGTGCTCTGATCTCAAAGACAATCTGAGCTCCACATATGATAAGGGCAGGAGTGCTTCTCCAGGCTAAGCCACCCACTCCTGCAATCAGGAACCTGGATTGACAACATCTAAGGACACCCCTGACCCAGGGCCAGTGTTTATTATTGACTAAGCTCTCTCCAAGGGGCAAAGACATGACATGCTTCTAATCATTTAATTCTCATACACCCCTATAAGCTCTTATTAACCCCATTTAACAGAAGAGAAAGAAAAGTGAAGTCACTTAGCTAAGATCAAACAGGTAGGAAAGGGTCACAGTCATGACTGGAACTCAGGTCTGTCTGGATATAAAGTTCAGCTGCTTAATCACCACAGCATGCTGGACAACGCCTTGGGAGTATTCCAGGCCATAACACACAGACAAACTCAAATTTGATGACTCAAGGACAAGCCACCACAGAACAAGGGGTCTTTGCTTTATAAATTTTGCCATTGAGTAGCCCAGTCATTCCTTCCTTTGCTCATTCACTGAACATAAGGTTAAGGGATTTTGGATGTGGTGAGTCCAATTTCCCAGTATCCCTCAGCTGTCTGCTTGGGTGGTCCTTCTTGGGACCTGACTTAAATCTCCCCCATGGTTCTGAGTAAGTCAATTAGCACTGTTGGCTGAGCACCTATTATGCACCCAGCACAGTGCTGGGCCCCAAGGAGGGAGAGAGGATCTGGACTTGGTACAGCAGACACTGAGATGACCCTTGGCTGGGGAAGGGAGAAATAAGCCTGACTTTGGCTATGAAGAGTCCAATGAAGGGAGACTCATCAACTCCAAGTGTCTAAAGAACAGGGCCTAAGTTCTAGCCAGGAGACAAGAGATAGGGTCAGCAGAGCGCCTTAAGTGTAACAGAAACAGATCTTGGTTTGAATTTAATGTCTGGGTGACCTTCAACACATGATCACCTGATCTCTTAGCTTCAGTTTCCCTATCTACAAAATAGGGCTATCAGCAGAATAAGATTTTTTTTTTTCTTCAACTTTTATTTGAAGTTCTGAGGTATATGTGCAGATCTGCAGGTTTGCCACATAGGTCAACAGGTACCATGGTGGTTTGCTGCACAGATATACCCATCATCTAGGTATTAAGCCCAGGATCCATTAGCTATTCTTCCTGATGCTCTCCCTCCCCACCACCCCACAAAAAGATTCTTTTTTTTCCTTTTTCTTTTATTTTGAGATGGAGTTTCACTCTTGTTGCCCAGGCTGGAGTGCAATGGAGTGATCTCAGCTCACTGCAACCTTTGCCTCCTGGGTTCAAATGATTCTTCTGCCTCAGGCTCCCAAGTAGCTGGGATTACAGGCCTGTACCACCACGCCCAGCTAATTTTGTATTTTTAGTAGAGGTAGGAGTTTCACCCTGTTGGCCAGGCTGGTTTCCAAGTCCTGACCTCAGGTGATCCGCCCGCCTCGGCCTCCCAAAATGTTGGGATTACAGGCCTGAGCCACTCCACCCGGCCTCCAAAAAGATTCTTAATAGAGGATTTAGAATGACATGCTCTTGCAGTGCTCTGCATGGACTTGGCAGGCAGTAAAAACTTAGTAAAATTATTGTAGCCTTTGTGGTCTGCAGCAACTGCACCCAATTCTAGTTCCACAGCAAAACTATTTTTTTGAAGGGCCCCAACCAAGCATCAAACTCTCTAGCAGGGTAGGGATGGGCAAGGTAGAGGCCAAATGTTTTATACTCAGCAGGGGATTTTAAGCAGGCTTGGGGCAAGGAAGCCTGGGCGCGAGCTCTCGTTGTACCTCTTTGAGCCTTTGCTCCTGGCCTGTCTCCATCTGTACAGAATAATCTCTGAGCAAACCCTGGTAGGTCTTTCTGGAAGTTCTCTGCTGCCCCCTGGTGGACAAGGGAAGTTCACACCTTAGTGCAGTTCCAGCTATGTGTGGAGTCCTTAGCTGGAGCGCACGCGGTACCAAGTGCCTATGATGACAGGAGTCCTACAAATCTACACATTTGGGGTGCATTTTCACAAGTGACCCTCATTCAGTTATTATTTCAACTCTGAAGCCATGAAGGGAAAGGACTGCCCTATTGTTCCCCAGCAAGCTACAAGGACTAGGACTCAAGTCTCTGGGAGGATTTGCTCTTTGGGACGGAGGTGTGGGGATGAGTAGCGATGCCTAGAAATCACAGGGCAGTGAGAACACCCCTCCACGCCACTGGTCATGGAGTTATGGGTGGTGTGCACCTCCTGCCACGCCATGGGGACCCTGAGTGGACAGGCTGTGACACGAGGCCGTGGAAACTGAACAAGGTCAGACATTGGAGGCAAGGCCTCCTGTCACGGAGAAAGTCACCTTATCATTCCACCATTGGCAGAGGAGGACTCAAACCTTGACCACACCCTCTGGTCTGAGTCCCAGTCAATGTCCCCGATGTCCCTGCGGGTCCAGTCACCAGGTCCTAGTGCCCTGGCCTGGCCCCTTCCTTTTTCCTGGAAAACCTCCTAAGGAGTTACTTTCCTGGGTCTCCTGCTTACGCTACCTCCTGATGGATCTCTCCCGATTACTTATGTGGTTGGCCTTGACTTCTGAAAACTCGCCAGCGCCCCCCCCCCCGTGTACTCCCAAACAACACCCCTTGGCCCGGCAACAAGGTCCCACCTACTGGACCTCAGCCACCTCCCCAGCCTCACTCTCACCACTCCCTTCTGTCCCCAAGCTCCAGACCTGTGGATTTATTTTTATTTTCTGGATTCCAAATGCATCTCTCTCCCTCTGTTTTCTTCCTCTAAGCCTTTGCAATTGCTGTTCCCTGTGCCTGAAACCCACTCCCGTCCCCCTGCACCCCACCCCCCCCCCGTGCGCTGTTGTCTGGCTGACTCCTACTCTTGGGTTCTGACTCCCTTGTCCTGGCCTCTGCTTCCCCGATCACTGAAGCAAACATCCTGTCTCATCGTCTTCTCACCTTGTCTGTTTCCCAATCCCAGGCCTTGAGGAAGCTCCGGGAGGCCTGTCATATGTCCATCCTTTCCCTAGCACCAAACAAGGAGTGCGTATTTGGCAAAAGAATAAGTAGACACAAGAATAAATGATGAGGGGAGAGCCTGGGTGCTACAGTCAGGCCTGTCTGGCCCCAACTCAGCCACACACTGGGTGACCTTGACGAAGTCCCATCCCCTCCCTGAGTCCCAGTATGTGCATCTGAAAATTGAGGTCTCTATTCCGTATTGCACTGGGCACCCCTGAGGCTCTGAGGTCTCCTGCGAGGGGCGAGACCCTCCCCCACAACCAAATGGTTTCAGAACCTAGCAATTCCCATGGACTCTTAGACCCCTGGGCCCCCTAGGAGGGCAGGGACCCCAAAGGCTCCATCCTCCCACCCCAGCAGCCAGAAGGGAAAGGGGGCAGAAGCTCTCTGACCACTGTTGGTCACAACCTCGTGTCCCAAGGTTAATTTTTAAAAAGCAGTCAAAAGTCCAAGTGGCCCTTGGCAGCATTTACTCTCTGAGTTTGCTCTGGTTAATAATCTCAGGAGCACAAACATTCCTGGAGGCAGGAGAAGAGATCAACGTCCTGGACTTCTCCTCTGGGCTTCTCCCCACCCCCAGGAGAGGCTGTGCAACTGAATGAACAGCCCTGTCCAAGAGAGGCTAGGACTGGGGCTCTGAACACACCTGCGCATCTCAGGCTTCCCACCTGGACGATGGGCCTGATAACCCTAGTCGTGCCGGCCCAACATGAAGGTCAGCGAGCCATCTTCATGCACTGTAAGCAGGCTTAGTAGGATGACTTTATTCCTATTAGTGGTTCATTGTTATTTATTCTTATACCAGGCCTGCCTCCTCCAAAGACAGACACCCTGAGCCACCACACAGGTAAGGCAGTGGACAGTTTATAGAACACTTCCTCACACATTGTCTCTCTTGGCCTCTTGACAGAACAAGAACTGTTTTCTTCAGTTCACAGATTAGGAAAGTGGTCTTTAGCGAGGGAACGCCACCCCCAACGTCACGCAGAAAGAGGAGAAGTCAGGGGTTTACCACCTCCTTGCTACCATCATTAACCAAAACCTCAAAGATTGAGAAACTTTGTGAACACAAGGAACAGGAAGATGACTGTCCCAGAAAGCTAAACCAAGACAGTAACTGTGCTTAAACTTACATCATGGCTTTGAGCTTCCTAGCAGCCAAAGCAAGAAGGGAATGCAATCACTGGCCAAGGTTAGGGTGACGGAGCAAAGGAAACACATTTATGAATAGAAGCACGCTTGTTCTGGATACCAGTGAAACAGGGATGTACTGACTGAACGTTACAGAAGAGACATGATGCACCATTTGTTTCTGCACTGACTACATGGGGGAATCCTTCAATTCTCACATAAGCAGGGGTCTTATTCTTGGGACTGCCTGCCTGAAGGGGTCATTCCCAGCTCTAGCAGAGAGGTGGCTGAGAGTATGGAATGTTCCAGGCCAAGAGCAGGGAGGAAGTAAGGACAGTAGCTTTGACCACTGGAGAAGGGAAATTAATAGGCCTGTGGTATTGCTGGCAAGAGTGTGAGCACACAGACAACTGACCTGGGTTTTAAAAAGTTCTCATTTAAAATCTTAAATGTAGGCTGGGAGCAGTGGCTCACGCCTGTAATCCCAGCACTTTGGGAGGCTGAGGAGAGCGGATTACCCAAGGTCAGGAGTTAAAGACATCCTGGCCAACATGATGAAACCCTGTCTGTACTAAAAATACAAAAATTAGCCGGGTGTGGTGGCGGGCACCTGTAATCTCAGCTACTTGGGAGGCTGAGGCACAAGAATTGCTTGAGTCCAGAAGGCGGAGGTTGCAGTAAGCTGAGATCGCACCACTGCACTCCAGCCTGGACGACAAGAGTGAAACTCCGTCTCAAAAAAATAATAATAAAAATAAATAAATAAATAAATAAAACCTTAAGTTTAATAACTACCGTATTAGTTTCCTAGGGCTGCTACGAAATATGTCTTCTCCCAGCACTGGAGGTCAGACACCTGAGTCCAAGTTTTCAGCAGAGCCACGTTCCCTTTGAAGGCTCTGGGGGAAAATCCTTCCTTGCCTTTTGCTAGCTTTTGGTGGCTGCCATCAATCCGTGGTGATCTTTGACTTGTAGCTGCATCCCTCCCATCTCTGCCTCCGGCTTCACGGCACATCTTCCTTATGCTTCTCTCTGTGTCCCTGTGTCTGAGTCTCCCTTGCCATTCTTTTATAAAGATACCGGTCATTGGATTTAGAACCCCTGTCATCCAGTTCAATCTCATCTAACTAATCACATCTGCAAATCAGGTTCCTTCTGCGGTTCGGGATGCACATGGATTTTGGAGGGGGTACTGTTCAACCCGCCACAAACACTCAGCTCTTATTCTATGCTGGGTACTGTCCTAGCACATTGCAGGTGCCCACTCAACAATGCTAGGAGCTAGGAGCTATTATGATCCCCATTTACAGATGAGGAAACCAAGGCACTGAGAGGCAAAGTGACTTGCCCAAGGTCACACAGCAGTGAGTGCCACTGTAGGCTGCTTGGCTCCCACGTCCATGGTCTCAACCGCGCCTTTCCCAGCTACTCCACTCCCGGCTGAGGGATTCTGGGTAGGTCGCTTCACTCTTGGAGACTCAACTCCTCTGTCTGTAAAGGGGACAAATAGCGCCTACTTCATAAGCTTGTTGTGGGGATTCCCTGGAAGCCCGTGGCACGTGTAAAGTGCCTGGTACACAGCCAGCACAGAGTAGGTGCTTAGTGAATGGAAGCTCGTAACAGTCATCATTCTTAATGTCTCTATTATTTGCAAAGGCTAGGACAAGCCTGGGGGCTGGAGAAGGAAATCTGGGGACAGGATACCTGGATTCTGGGCTTGGCTCTGCCCATAGACTTCCCTGAGGTCTCTGGCAAGCCACTTCCTCTCCTTGGGCCTCAGTTTTTTCCTGTGAGAAATGGGCCCAATCAGCCTTGACCTGCTGGCTCACAGGGCTGTGAGGTCCAGATGGTATGACTCAGCAGAAAGGCCAGGTCACTCCCCATCCTCGCATGACCCCGGTGACAGGTAGGGAATCTGAGGGGGACTTTTGGGGGGGCGGAGCCCAACCCTGGTGCCCCAGGGCCCTATTGCTTGACCAATGCCTCTTCTGAAGCAGCCATCCCGGCCTCTTGGTACTGTTGACCCCAGCCAGGCTACAGGGATCGATCGGAGCTGGCCTTGGGGCTGTAATTGGCCCCAGCCGAGCAGGGCAAACACTGAGGTCACCGACAAGCCACAGGCCCCTTCCCCAGCCTCAGTTCACAGCTACCCTGGGCAGGGAGGCAGTGGCCCTTCTGTTGCTAGACCGAGCCTGTGGGATACACCAAGGCAGAGGAGCCTAGAGCCATGAGGAGCCTCGGGGCCCTGCTCTTGCTGCTGAGCGCCTGCCTGGTAGTGAGTGCCGGCCCTGTGCCGACGCCGCCTGACAACATCCAAGTGCAGGAAAACTTCAACGTCTCTCGGGTGAGGCTGCTGCTGTCTGTGGTGGGGTGGATGTGGTGGGGTGGCTGTGGTGATGGGGACTCCAGGCAGATGGGCCCTGCTGAGCAAGTGCTGCCTGTCTTGGGGTCTCAGGCTTCTACTCAGATCATCTGGGATTATGGGATCCTTTGAAGGGACAACTCTATCCCCTGCCATTCTGTGGGCCTCTTGGCTGACATTCTATGAGTCAAACATCCTCACCTTCTGCACTGTCCTCGTGGGCTCCAAGGGGAATCCTTGTGTTAATGGGAACCCACTCCAGAGAAGGCTTTGTCCTGCCTGCCACTACTCTGCAGCCCCCGTGCAGGCATCTAGCTTTGCCCAGACCTCTCTGCCCACCCCACTCCCAGCCCTTCCTTCTCTAATGACTCCCCTCTCCCTGTAGCATCTTTCCCTTAGCTCTTCCTGCATCCCCTGCCACATCCGGCCTGACTGCGGACAGACACCTGGGGTGGCACGGGGTGGACATGTGGCCAGCAGCTTTCGGGTTGGGCATGTGGGGCTTATGGGAAGAGGTGGAGCAGGACAGAGAATGGGGTTGGGGGACATTCAGAGGCTTGGGCACACGGAGAGACCTGGACTGGGGCAGGACACTCTCCTGCGAGTGTGGAGTGCCAGAGCTGCCTTCCAACCCCCACTCTACCCTAAATCCCGGGGTGGCTTTGAGCAGACCCTTGCCCATCTTCGGTTCAGTCTCCATGTCTGTATAAAGGATGTCAGAACCTTCTAGCTGTGGTGTCGTGTGAGTTTTGTTTACTTTTAGGGATAAGGAAAGGTCGTGGCAGAGGGGCAATGAGAAGCAGGTCCCTGTGGCAGTCTGGGACACAAAGGACGTGGGGCACATTGACCTGTTCTGCAGGAGCCTGAGGGCTCCTTTAGCTGTCCTGTGCGCTTTCAGGAGGAAGAGGCAGCAGGCCTGTCCTGAATGACCCCATCGTGTTCATCACACTTCTGAAATACTTCCTAACATGGGTTTGTGGGCTGCCTTGCGAGGTGGGGCTACCCCATCACTGAAAGAGTAAAAGACAGGACTCCAGCTCTTGGGGAGCAGTGGTTGATGAAGCTATGGAAAGATCCCACATCTCGATAAAGTAAGCCCTTCTGCAGGGCAGGTTGGGACCCCAGTTGCACACCTGCTTCTCCGGGCTCGCTGTGATGCCTGGAACTCCACTCTTAGGGATCTGTCCTCCCTTGAAGGTGTGTGGCCTCTGATTAGTCATAAGACATTATCCCTTAAAAGGATAAGTCATCTCGAGGAAAAGGAGGAGAAGGAGGAGGAGGGGGAGGAGGAGGAGGAGGAGGGGGAAGAGGAGGAGGTGGTGGAGGGCAGGGAGCAGATGTCAGCCAGGTCTGCTTTGAGGTCTGAGACTGGTGCAGACTCCCAGAGCTCGCCTGCCTCCTAGATCTATGGGAAGTGGTACAACCTGGCCATCGGTTCCACCTGCCCCTGGCTGAAGAAGATCATGGACAGGATGACAGTGAGCACGCTGGTGCTGGGAGAAGGCGCTACAGAGGCGGAGATCAGCATGACCAGCACTCGCTGGCGGTGAGCATTGGGGTGGGGCCAGAAAGCTGAGAGAGACCAAGAGACCCACAACCTTCCCAGCCCCGTCCATCCTGGGAAGTTGCAGATGTCTGCTTCCAGCCAGGACCTTCCTGCTGAACCCCAGATCCCTCTACTCTCCTCCACCAGGACCGCCCTTTTCAGGTGTCCTATCTATTCCCTGAGGGCAGTGTGGCCCAGCACTGTGCCTGTTCTGCAAACTGCTCCTCCCCCTTGGGCACTCCTTAGCCCAGTGTGGGCACTTCAACTCCCCAGGGTCCCAACCTGGGAACTGGGCTCCTCTCTCCCCTGTCACCCATCATCAAGTCCTGCCCATTGTCCTCCTAAATCCCCCCAACCTGCTCACTTCTCCCTTCTCCACTGCCACCACCCTGGTCCAAGCCACCTCTCTTTCTTTCCTGGTTGTCTGCCACAACCTCTCTACTCTTTCCCCATCTCTGATCTCCACCCTTCCACCCCATCCACTCTTCACCCAGTAGCCAGAAAGACCTTTTGAAAACTCAAATCTGCTCGAGACCCTTCCATGACTCCCCACTGCCCTGGGAGTAAGATTCAAACCCTTGATGTGGCTTTCCAGGGCCCTCCCAGAACCCAGAACTCCCTGCCACACACTCTGCCATGTACTCTGAGTCTACCCATGTGGACCTTCTTTCGGTTCTGGAACTCTCACGCCTCCAGGTCCTTGCGCCTGATGTTCCTTTTACTGGGAGCACTTCTCCTCACTTCCCTGGGCTAATTAATTCCTGTGGATTCTTCGGAACTCAGGCTTCATGTCACCTCCTCCAGGAAACCCTCCCAGACACCCAGGTTCAGGTTACCGGCCCTTCTTTGTGCCGGAAGAGCACCTCACACATCCCCCCATGTGGTACTTCTCCCACTGACTGCATCTGCCTCTCGCCTGCCTGCCTGACCCACTCAATTGCAAGCTCCAGGAACCCCAGGGGATGGGGTCTGTTTTGCGCTCTTATGTATCCCTGGCATGTAGCACGGGGCTTGCCACATAGGTGCTGCCCAATAAGTGTCCATTGGATAAATAGTGCTCATGGTAGCAATAATAGCTAATACATATATAGTGCTTCCTCCAAGTTCTTTACATATGTGTCAGTTGATCCTCACACTAACCATGTGAGGTAGAAACTATCATGATCCCCATTTTATAAATGAGAAAACTGGGGCAAGAGAGACACAGAACAATACATGGATGAGTGCAGGAATTCATCACTCCAGCTCCTCCTGCGTCAGTATAATGTGTAGATTTGATTAAGGAAGGCGGTTTCAGTGCTATGGCACGGATTGGTTTCTTCTTCTCTGTCCCTCCGTCATATGGAAAATGGGAGTCTCTCAGGGCTAGTGTGAGGATTAAATAAGACCTTTGGAGATGTTCATTTCCAAATTAGAAAGCAAACAAAACCACACAAACAAAAAGACTCCCCAAAACCAAGGCATTTGGAAAGAGCCCTGCAGGAGGGTTGAGTGTCAGGACGATGATCTCTACCGGGAGTGACCTTCCTTTTGATTTGTTCATTTCTAGGAAAGGTGTTTGTGAGGAGATGTCTGGAGCTTATGAGAAAACAGATACTGACGGGAAGTTTCTCTATCACAAATCCAGTAAGTGGAGTGGAAGACATGCACACTCTCTCCTTTGCTTGAAAATACCTTGATGTCCTCAGCTCCCCCTGCCTCTGTAACCGTTCCTCCCATTTAGCTGAGATGTCATCTAGCCTTCCCCCAAACAACTCCTCCTCTTCCTCCTCCTTCTCCTCCTCTCCTCCTCCCCTTCCCTCTCTCCTTCCCTGCCCCCCCTGCTGCCCATGCCCGGAGTAGGGTGATGGTGCTGATTTCACCAGCCTTCATGTTTTCTTAGGCACCTCCTATCAGTTGATAAAAATTTAGTAAGCATCTACCATGTACAGTGGGCATGATGCAAAGTGAGAGAGGAATTTGGACATGAATTTATTTGTTAGTTCAGACAATGTTTATTGAATATGCTCTATGTGCCAAACAATTGTGTTAGGGCTGAACTTATGAATGTTTGGCTGGATAGATGGATGAAAGAAGAAATGATTGGTAACTGAATATATGTAAAGAATAAATGAGTCAATCAGTCAGTTGCCTAATAGGTAAATTAGTGATAAGGGAAAGAAGGAAGGAAGGAAAGAAGGAAGGAAGGGAGATGGATTGATGTATGGAGAGGATAGATGGATTGAGTGATGGTGGATGAATTAATATGAGTACATGGAGGATATAGATGGGTGAATAGGGAGAGACTGAATATGGATGAATTGATAAATGGAGATATGGAAGGCACGGGTGGACAGATGGATGGATGAGGAGATGATGTGTGAGTAAACAGGTGACAGACCTCCAGCTAGAACAGTCTTCTGACTACTGATCCCTTTGGTCTGCCTGCACCTCCCATGCAGAATGGAATATAACCATGGAGTCCTATGTGGTCCACACCAACTATGATGAGTACGCCATTTTCCTGACCAAGAAATTCAGCCGCCGTCATGGACCCACCATTACTGCCAAGCTCTACGGTAATGGCTTATTACTAGATGTGCCCACTGGAGTTAAGGGTGGGAGGACATTGATTTATGGACAGTGGAGTGGGTAAGGGCAGGGAGTTTTGCTTTTTCTTTCTGACAAAACTCCAGTTTGGAGAAAGGTACAATCATTGAGTCTCCCTGGAGGAGGTGAAATTCCCTTTTTTTGATCTCTAAAATTCCAGGCCCAGAGAGTTACACAGCCTCCAGGCCCTTAAAAGAACCAGTGGGGGCTGGGGGCTGTGGCTCACACCTGTCATCCCAACACTTTGAGAGGCCAGGCAAGAGGATTGCTTGAGGCCAGGAGTTTGAGACCACCTTGGGCAATATACTGAGACTGCATCTCTACGAAAAATTAAAGAATTAGCTGGGCATAGTGCATGTGCCTGCAGTTCCAGCTACTCAGGAGGCTTAGGCAGGAGGGTCACTTGAGCCCAGGAATTTGAGGCTGCAGTGAGCCATGATTGGGCCACTGCATTTCAGCCTGGGCAACAGAGCAAGACCCTGTCTCAAAAAAAAAAAAAAAAAAAAAAAAGGGATCGAGATCGAGACCATCCCGGCTAACACGGTAAAATCCCGTCTCTACTAAAAATACAAAAAAACTAGCTGGGCATGGTGGTGGGCGCCTGTGGTCCCAGCTATTCGGGACGCTGAGGCAGGAGAATGGTGTCAACACGGGAGGCGGAACTTGCAGTGAGCCGAGATCGCGCCACTGCACTCCAGCCTGGGTGGCAGAGGGAGACTCCGTCTCAAAAAAAAAAAAAAAGGGGGGGGGGGAAGAGTCCTCCGTGGGGACTCAGGAGACCTGGGTGGGAACCTAGGCAGGCCCTTCTTCCTCTTGGGAGCCTGTCTTTCCCTAAGTGTATCGAATAGATTCAACTGCATCAATAGTTTTCAAATTTTCCATAAGGGAAAATCACTGGGCAAAATCATTTCAGGCCCTTCCACTCCAGGCACCTGGTGGTTCTAGGTGTCTCCTCTGCTTCCTCCTTGCAGGGCGGAAGCCGCAGCTGAGGGAAACCCTCCTGCAGGACTTCAGAGTGGTTGCCCAGGGTGTGGGCATCCCTGAGGACTCCATCTTCACCATGGCTGACCGAGGTACATAGCAACCCCCTACCTCAATATCCTGTCCCCTCTTCATCCCTTGTGGGCCCCAGAGACCATCCCAGCCTCTGGGTCCTTACTATAATCCTCTGAGATAAAGAGGGGCCACAGCCTCCCCTCTGTAGTGAATCGGGAAGCCAATGGATTTGCTCCAAGTCTCACAGCTTATTCTTAGCAGAGCTTAGACTAGAACCCGTTCAGTGTTCATTCTACTGTCATGTGTCTCAGGGAGGTTGTAGCCAGAATCCATAGATACCTCTTCGGAGGCAAATAGTTTTGGGACTAAGAGGATGGGCTCAGGAATCAGAGTGTTACAGGATCCTTGGGGCATTGCTTTTCTGGCTGTAAACCTCTGTGGCTGGTGGTGCCTTTGCCTGAGTTTTGCTTGGGTCTGCTGGGCTTGTTCCACCCACTTGGCCTGGTAGATTATGCTATGCTTGGCTCATGCTACTGGCCTGGATCCCACACCTACAAGGGAGACTGCGACTCAGGCATGAAGCGGCAAGGCGTGTATGAGTGAGCGTGGGGTCCAGCCACTATAGTCAGACATGCTGGCTGCTGCCATGGGGTGGGCAGCTCCAGGTGCTGGCATGGGTGCCAGCACTCTGTAAGGGTGTGGCTGGACCAGGTGTACCACAAGCAGATTTCTCAGCTGGCACCAGGGAATGGAGTGGTGCCTGGAAGCTTGGAGATGCCAGGAACTGCGGGGCCCCAAAGAGGGAGTCACAGTCCTGGCTCGGGGAGCTCCCAAGTCTGGGCTCCCCAAAGGACCACAGCATTTCTCTCCTTCTCTTCACCTGCAATGTGGTGAGCAAGGGGCATGTTTCAGCCCTGTTTGTGTTACAGTTAGCCTTGCCATTTGATGGGTCCTAAGCTCTTGTCCTGTGACCAGAAAGAATGAGGTATGCAGACAAATGTAGGGTGAGCGAGATGAAGGGGAGCTTTACTGAGCAACAGAACAGCTTGGAGGGGACCTGCGTGGGCAGCTCCTTTCTGCAGCCAGGGTGTTCTGATGAGTGTTCAGTTCCTAGCAGAGCGGAGACCCGGGAATGGGAAGCTCCTCTCTGCAGGCAGGTCATCTGCTGAGGCTGCAGCTCTCAGCAGAGAGGAGGCCCTAGAGTGGGTGTCTCCTCTCTGCAGGCAGGTCATCCCATTGTCTCCCCTTGTCTCTCTGTCCTCTCTTTGAATCTGGCTGAGCCTGGGGTTTTCATCTCTGTCCTTTCCTCAAGTCTGGCTGAGTCTGGGATTTCTATGGGCGCTCTGTGTGCAAGTTTGTACTGACTGGCCCATGGGCAGCCATGGGTAGGCCCAGGGAAAAGCACCACAAGT
The DNA here is from genome assembly GCF_049350105.2 of Macaca mulatta. Taxonomy (NCBI): domain Eukaryota; kingdom Metazoa; phylum Chordata; class Mammalia; order Primates; family Cercopithecidae; genus Macaca; species Macaca mulatta. The sequence continues at coordinate 44,258,440 of NC_133420.1, forward strand.
TCCCCATCTGGTTCATGGGACTGGTGGCCCAGCCCCCAGGCTTCAGGCCCTTCCCGGCTTGAAGGTGGGGCTTCACCGGGGACCAGCCTCCTTCCACTCAGGAGCCTGTCTGCCTTCTGCTGCTATTCATGGCACCCAGGCTATTCATACCAAGGGGCGCCTCCAGGCCAGTGCCAGCTGCCATCAGCCCCCACTTGGCCTTCCTCTCATGCTTGTTGACACCCAAAGTCTGGAGGGGGCTGAGGCAACCGGGAGCTGGCATGTCAGCACTGCCCTGAGCGTGTGCACACCTGTCCAGGCTTCAGCAGCACCCTGGCTCAGACCTGCTCTTGCTCCAAGATAAAGCAGGCACCAACAGCAGGGAGAAGCCAGGCAGTGGGAGCAGTCATCCTGGAGTCTGCGGTGGGCAGGGGACCTTCCTGGGCCTCTGAGAGTGCAGACATGCCTAGGTCCACAGCCACAGCAGCGCAGCTGCTGCTGCACCTGGGGAGCTCCTGTCCCACCAACTCAGAAGGGGCAGGGCTCCCACTTGTGCCCAGCTCTTACCAGCTCAATGGGGTGTGCAGCCCCAGCCGCACCCCCTTGCAGCCTGGGGCAGGGGCTGTTGGTGGGCCCAGACCGCTCCCTCCATGGCCGCAGCACTCAGGGATGGCCTGAGGCTCCCCTTGCCTGGCTCGCAGCCCTGTCCAAAGGGTGCCTCCAGGAGTGGATTGTAGGCCCCAGGCCCAGCCATCCAGAGTGTCAGGCTTGGCGGTCACCCCAATGTGTGGTGGACCCTGGGGACATGGCCCCCGGTGGCTTCACAAAGAGCCTCCTCCCGAGGCACAGGAACCCGGTGCCCTCAGTGGGGTGGGCCTGGTGGCCGCACCACTGGCTGGGTCCCTGAAGTGGGTGCCACTCCCATTTCCTCCCCCAGGCCCCCGAAGCATAGCCCCAGCTCCACACCCCAGGCCCAGCCCTGTGCTCTGTGTGCAAGCACAGCAATGCCCTGGGCCCAATTCTGCCCCAGGTGCCCTCTCTGCCCAATTGTATTGCTCCCCTGCTGGCAGGTGACTCAGCCCAGCCCCACTGTGACGGCCCCCAGGGTGGCAGGCTCCAGGGGCTCCCAGAGGTGGGATCCGGGGACTGTCAGCCTCCTCCCCACGACCTCTCTGCAATGATGGTGGGCGAGAAAGGCAACATGGGGCCAGGGTCTGGAGTAACAGACCCTCGTGCCTCCCTGCTGCAGCTAGTGTGATGGCAGCGGACACTCCGGATGGCCCACTGCTGCCATCAAGAGCACCTGGATTCAAACTTAACTGTGTGGCCTCTGGCTAGTCAACCTCTCAGGGCCTCATTTCCCTCATCTGTATATTGGGCATAATAACACCTTCCTTAGAAGTTGCTGTAAAAGGCAATGCAATAATAAGCACAACAGCACTGTGCTCATAAATGCTCAGTGTTAGCTCTTGCTATTCTTGCCATGATGCCGATAAAATGATGCTAGTGGGGTGGGGTGGGGTGGACAGATGGTAATGATGGTTCAGTCACCAGTCCGTTGCTTTTCCAGTGAATGGCCTTGAGCAAGCCACGCAGGCAGGACCATTCACGAAGTGGACTAAGGCATGACAAGTTCCCAGCACGATGCTCACCAAAGAAACAAATCTGGGTCTAGGATGGCCCCTGAGCCTGGTCCTGTTATTCACTCCTCTCTCCTGCTCTGTGGCCTAGGTGAATGTGTCCCTGGGGAGCAGGAACCAGAGCCAATCTTAATCCCGGTGAGTGCCTGATCCCCCGACCCCATCCCACGCCTTCCCACCCCACTCTGCCCCAGGCATGCTGCACACTTGATCCTGCTGCAGAGGGAGGCAGAGTCATGGGGAGGGGTTGAGAGGAGGCAGTGATGGGCATGAGTGTTGAAGTCAGAATCATCTTGATTCTGCCACCTGGGCTAGTTGCCAATCCATCTGGACCTCACTTTTCTCATCTTCGAAACGGGATAATTACACTTACCTTCCAGGCTTGTGGTAGAATTTAATGACATACAGAAAAGTCCTTAGCACAGTGCCTAAAACTGTCTAAAAGAAGTACAACACTCAATAATGAAATAGTAATAATAATGAAATAATGATATTCAGTCCATGAAAATAAATCAATTGATGTTCCTAAAAATCAGCAAACCTGAGAACAAGCAGCTTCTCAGACCATCTCTTTTCCTATGTTGCCTTCTGATTTTGGGGCTTTCTTACGCTTCCCTTTTATTTTCCTGCATTTTGCCATATTGATTACACGTTCTTCATTCTCTTTTCTCTGATTATTTGGAAAATCATATATCCTATTCTACCGATGTATGTATGTACATGGGTATATGTGTGTGTATATCTATGTGTGTATATCTATGAATATATATGTTTATTTAGAAAAATATTCTTGAAAATTGCAAAACTATAAACCCCCCACAAAAAGACCAAATGTCCTTGTTCCTATGTGGAATTAACAGTTAACACATTAGGTATTTGTTCCTATATTTTAAAAGAAAATGACTATTGATCTTACAAAACTAATAAATGGTCATTATGAAGAATTAAAGGAATGTAGAAAAGTATAAAGATAAGTAAAAGTTTTTTTTTTTTAAATCTCACCACCTCAAAACTATCAGCAGTCACACAGTTTCTGGAATCTTGCCACACATATGGATAAAAGGACTTATAGAAAAAAGGACAAATGGATGATCAAATTTAGATATACTGTTATTAAGTGGGATTATGTTACAAGTGCTATTTCTAATTTTTAAAAGCATTAATTGTGGTTTTATTCGAATTTTTTGTTTAATTGAGACAGAGTCCCACTCTGTCACCCAGGCTGGAGTGCAGTGGCATGATCTTGGCTCACTTCAACCTCTGCCTCCTAGGTTCAAGTGATTCTCTTGCCTCAGCCTCCTGAGTAGCTTGGATTATAGGTGCCCACCACCATGCCTGGCTAATTTTTATTTTATTTTATTTTTTTTAGTAGAGACAGGGTTTTGCCATGTTGGCCAGGCTGGTCTCAAACTCCTGACCTCAGGAAATCCACCCACTTTCGTCTCCTGAAGTGCTGGGATTACAGGCGTGAGCCACTGTGCCTGGCCTTCTGAATTTTTTCTTAAGGAAACTGAAGTGGAGTTCTTGAACTTCAAATAAATATTTATTCACAAGAGGATTTATGTCTTAAAGATTCTTCTAACGTCAAGGTGGTAAAAAGACATTAAAGAGGCTGCCATCACTGTATATTTTTAAAGAGTATATTTATTGTCTCCGTGATTTGAAAGACAGACAGGAGCACTCTCTTTGAGAGTGAAACTCTGTGGCAACTCTTCTTTCTTCTGTCTTTTTCATTGTCTAGATCGATACCATTCCCGTCTTCTCTGTCTCCATAATCCCATCTTTTAGGAGTAGTTCTCTATTTTAGTGGATTCTGTTCTTACCTTTAGGGAATATAACCACAGCTTCTCTGTTCCTGAGTTATTTATTCCTATTATTCTCTTAATTAGTGCCATTTCTTTGCCAGGTGGTGTTTTTGAGGAGGGTTCATGAGTGTTTCAGTCCATGAATTCTCCCATGTTTGAGAAGGTCTGTCAGTTTCCTTCATATTTGATGCCATTTTGCTTGTTTGCAACAATCTCGGGTCGTGTGTTCCTTCCCTTAGAACTTTGCATATGTTACCCCATTGTTCTCAAGTGCTGATTATTGCTATGAAAAAGCCCGAGACCCGTGTGATATTTCTTCTCTTTGTAGGCAATTTGTTTCTTCTGTTAAGATGCCTGGGAAAACTTTATCATTAAAATCAACATCTTAACAAAACCTGTCTTGATGTTGAAAATTCGGTATAAAAATTTATTGGGGGTTGGGCGCAGTGGCTCATTCCTGTAATCTCATCTCTTTGGGAGGCTGAGGCAGGAGGATCACTTGAGGTCCGGAGTTTGAGACCAGTCTGAGCAACATAGTGAGATTCCATCTCTACAAAAAGTGTTTGTTTTTTTATTTGTTTTTTAAATTAGCCAGCTCGGTGGGTGGCACTTGTAGTCCCAGCAACTCTGGAGGCTAAGGAGGGAGTATTGCTTGAGCCCAGCAGGAGTTCGAGGTTACAGTGAGCTATGATTGTGCCACTGCACTCTAGCCTGGGCAACAGTGAGATCTTGTCTCTATTTAAAAAAATACATCGTGGGCCAGGTGTGGTGGGTCATGACGCCTGTATAAAAATGCAAAAATTAGCCGGGTGAGGTGGCGCATGCCTGTAGTCTCAGCTACTCGGAAGGCTGAGGCAGGAGAATCGCTTGAACCGGGGAGGCAGAGGTTGCAGTGAGCTGACATCGCACCACTGCACTCCAGCCTGGGTGACAGAGCAAAACTCCGTCTCAAAATAATAATAATAATAATAATTATTATTATTATTATTATTATACATCCTGGAATTCAATGTTCTCTTTTCATGTACAGATTATATTTCTTCTGTGTTTGAGGGATATCTCTCTTGGTATCATTGAGTTTATTTTCCATTCCCTTTGTTGGGTTTTGCTACCTCGGGAACGCTTGTTTTAGCATCTGGGAGCATCTTTGCCTTCCACATCTACTAGTTTCTCCCCAGTTGCTTTCATGTCTTTGTCTTTTCCATCTGCATTCACTGGGATTATTACCAGTCTCTCTTCCATGACATTCATTGCATTTTTAGCAGTCATTTCCTTCTGCAGACAGTCATTTCATTCTGTTCCTTGCTATTTCTATTTCTAATTTATTCACTGGCTCTGAATTTATGTTGTTTTGGTTCTCAATTTGTTTCTGTAGGCTCGGATTTCTTCTTTTCATCTTATTCTGTTGTTTTTGCTCATGCCTGTAATCCTAGCACTCTGGGAGGCTGAGGCAGGAGGATTGCTTGAGGCCAGGAGTCACGACCAGCCTGGGAAACATAGTAAGACCCCATCTCTACACACACACACACACACACACACACACACACACAAACACGTGCGCATAAATGCATGTTCTAATTAAGTAATTCTATAGCTTGAAGGCATTGAGGAATTTCCTTCTGTTTCTTGAGTTCTGTTTTCTTCTGGTGTCACAGGTTGGGTTCCCCAGGACCAACACCTGTAGGGGAGAAAGCATGAAGGCAGGATTGGGCAGAGGAAGCAGTCCAGCTGCGATGCAGTTACAATGCCTCAGCCAACACCACAGGGACCTCTGATACTTCAGAGATGTCCCAAGATGCTGCAAAGGGGCTGAGTCCTAATACCCCTGTGTTGATCAGTCTGGGAGGTGGGCATGACCTTGGGTGAGACGACTCCTTTAGCTGCCACAGTCCCCAGGCTGACCCCTGGGAGCTGTCTGACAGCAGCACCGTCGGCGACTGAGGAAGTACATCCATTGCTGAGGGGAATCCAAGCAGTTTATGAAAGTGTCCACCACGGTCAGGCTCTTTCTCTTATTCAGGTTATTTATTTTTTTTATTCACTTCCGAAGTGGGTTTGGGTAGTTTCTGTACCATTTCTCTTCATCTTGCTCCTTCTTAGTCAGCTTTATGCAGATTTTCTGTTTGTTCTGGTACAGTGGGAAGTGCCATTTACTCCTTGGCCCTCTTCCCAATAAATATGAGCCCACTCCCACCTCCCCCCAGCCCCATCCTACTTTAGTGTAAGATCTGGGTATTTTATGTTTCATCAACTTTTGTAAAGTCCAAGGAAATGGTGGGGGTGGCGATGGGGTGAGGAGCTGCCCCGAGGTGCACGTGCGTGTCTGAATACCATCTGTGTGTTTCCTGGGGCTGCCATAACAGAGAACCACAAATGGGGAGTTAAACAACATCGATGCGCTGTCTCACAGTTCTGGAGGCCAGAAATCCAAGATCAAGTTGCTGGTAGGGTTGGTTCCTTCTGCGGGCTTCGAGAAAGTGCCGTGCCTCTCCCATGGCCTCTGGTGGTTTGCTGGCAGTCTTTGGTGTTCCCTGGCTTGTTAAAAGCATCATCCCAATTCCTGCCTTTATCTTCACAGGGAGTTCTCTATGTGTGCGAATCGCCCCTGTTTATAAGGACACCACTCATATCGGATTAGGGTCCACCCTAATAATCTCATCTTAATTTGTTGCATCTGAACAATCCGATTTCCAAATAAGGTTACATTCTGAGGTTCTGGGGGGTTAGGACCCCAGTATATGAATTTTGGGGGACACAGTTCAATCCATAACATCCTTCCTCTGCTTCTGTTTGGAAGGACTGCTGAATGTTCTGGATGGGGCCCATTATCCCTGGAGAGGGGAGGCTGGTATGATATAATCCATCCCACAGCAACGTGTCCTGGAGCACTCAATTGCATAGCCCTGGAACTTTTACTGCTATTCCTCCCATTCCATGAACTCCGTTTTTGCTTTTTACTCCTTTCTCTCCAAAAGGCATTTTCACTACTCCTCTGTCAGGAAAGGAAAGGGATGGAGTGCCCCTCAATTTTCTCCTTCTGGATTTAGAAGTATTAGGAAAAATTATAAATCTGATGACATACCAGGCCTAGAGGTTGGAGGGCACAGCTGAGCCATTCTATTCAGTTCCAAAATGTCTTGTGTTTTTTTCCTTGGTTGCCAGTTTTAAAGTTTTTGGCTTTAAGTGGGACTCCTTTCTTTGTTTGAGTGATACTGATGACAATTTGGGGACTGGGGTTATGCTTTTAAACTCATTTTTTTGGCTAAATATTAGGTTTTGGGGGGAGAACTCTAGAGGAGAGTTTCAATTTGCTATTTTAATTCAGATGTCAAGTAAATCTGTATTTCTTTATCAATGTCAAGAATGAAACCACAGCTAATGACTCCCCTTGCAAAAGAGTGAAATATAGCACACTTCTATTTCCCCTGTTTCTCACCATGATTATCCTTTCAGATTTTTCCCCATACCTGTTTTTGTGGATATGATCGGAAATTGTTTACATTTTCTACCTTTATTTTTTTAAAAGAATTGTTTCTAAATATTTCCAGTAAATCACGTAACCATGTTAGCAATTATTTATTATTTAACTCTATATTTTATTGGCTTTATACCTTATCATTATTTCTTTGCCATTACATCTTTAATTTCTGGCATTTAGATTCCCTTCTCAATTGGTGGGACTATGTCTACAAGTAATTTTTTCAGGAAAGATACATGGGTGGCAAATGTCTAAATCCTTGCAAGGCTGAGAATGTCTTTCTGTGGTTTTATCATACGGCCAGTGGTTTGGATGAGTGCAGGATCCCAGGGTTACAATCTTTTCCCTCTTAAAACCCTCAGATATTGCTCTGGGGCTTCTGTCATTAAATGCTGTCATTTACTCTGAAGGCCACCAGGCTCTTTATTCTTTGTCCCTAGGAATGTCCAAGAAGGAGCTCTTCACTAATTTTGCCGGATTCCCCTTTTCCCTCTAATTGGGCAACTTGAATCTTTCTTCAACTCAAAAAAAGTTTTCTTTTATTATTTCTGTATTGATTTTCTCTCCTGGAAATCCTATTATGTGGGTTTATTTCCCATAGCATAGAAACTGCACTTCATCATCTCTATGGTGTGGTTAAATTCAACATCATTTTAATGTTCAACAATTTTCTACTTTCACATACTCATTTCCATCACTGTAGGCTCCTGTTATACGAATGTATGCCATCTTTTTTTGTTTGTTTGGTTTTGTTTTTTGGATGCATATCATCTTGAATTTCAGGGAAGGTTTAAGTGTTCTTCTGTTTCTTACTGCCATCAACCTGAATTCCAGAAGATCCAGAATATCTCCCATTTAGTGAGGGTATTTCTTCAGCCCAACCCAATTCTGGCAGCTGCAGTTTTTAACTTGTCCCACGACTTTTCTCCATTTCTCTATCCTCATCAAGGAAAGCCTATATGCCACCAGCTTAAGACTGGTCTGGAAGACAGAGAAAGTCCCTGACAGTTTTCACAGTGTTCTGTTGCCCCTGAAAAGGTGATGAGAAATTTTGAGATTACTACAGCTACCTTCTCAAGTTCCAGGTGTCACCTGTGGGCAGGGCTACTGCCTACTGGCCAGCAGTTTCCTGCTCATCTCTTCTATAATTGCCTTGGGATCCTGCCTCAGGGACTCTACACCCAGAGGCCCTCTTGACAGCTTTGGCAACCTGCCCTGCTCTGCAGTCCCCACCACCACAATAAGGAGTTAGGATCAGTTCCAGGGTCCCTTCTTTCTCTCTGGAATTTTTTTTTTTTTTTTTTTTTTCTGCAAGCAGCTGATGATGATCTGGTCAGCACTTCCTGTAAACCAGTTGCACCTGTGCTCTGCTGTGCACCAATGCCTTCACATCTTTAGTGTGAGGGTGCTGCTCTCCCCTGGTTTCAAACTCTGGGAGATACCCTTTCTTCATTACTATATTCCTTTAGGCACTTCAACTAGAAGTTGGATATGGGGCTGTTGTCATACCTCATGGTTTTGAATTTCACTTCAGATCAGAAATCTGTCCTCTGATGCCCATTCAGGAATTCAGGTTGATACTTTTGGGAAAGCAGTCCTTTAACCAGTCTAGGAGCTGTGTTCCTACCTACACCCTGATTCCCAAAGCAAGTTGTTCATGTATATATTCCAGGGTTACAGGAGACAATAATGGTAAGGGGTCTGCAACTGCTTCTTCTCTTTCTCTCCCCCGCAGAGAGCCCGGAGGGCTGTGCTACCCCAAGAAGAGGAAGGATCAGGGGGTGGGAGACTGGTAACTGATGTCACCAAGAAAGAAGGTAATGAGCACCTGCCTTTTCACCGCCCCCCACATCCCCCCCGCCATACTCCAGAAAGGAAGGGCCGACAGTTGACTCACGCTGGCTGCTGTTATCACTGCAGTCTCTTCATCTGTTAGAGACTCAAGGGCTAGACTGAGAAAAGGCAAATCAAGTACTCTGCACTCTGCCAGAGGTTGTGGGGGCAGAGAGAGGAGCAAGAAGCATGGTCCTGAGCTTGAGATCTGTCAGCTCCATGATGAGAAGCTGGTTCTTGCCCTGTCTGTATGACTGTGTGGCCTCCTAGCCTTGGTTTCCTCATCCATATTATGGGATAATAGCCTGTGGGGCTGAACGTCAGGGCTTTTGTAGAAGCAAGTTGGGGAGGGACATGGGAATGCTTTGTGCAGTTGACAGTGTTCATGAACAACTTCCTCTCCAACTTAATCAGCAAACACTGAACCCTGCTCTGCCCCAGCCCCTGTGCTGGGCACTGGGATCATATAGACCACTTGTGTCATTTTGGAACTTCTGGTCTAGTGGGGGAGGCATCCAAGGGAGAAGGTGATGGACCCAAAAGGAAGGGTCAGCTAAAGGGCTGGGGGAGCTGAGAGGTTGGTGGGGTGAAGGGATCAGGAGGACTTCATGGATAAAGGGGAAGTCACGCGGTGTCCAGGCATCCAGGTAAAGTTTTATGGAGGGTGGCATTCTAGGGGGCAAGGAACAATGGGAGCAAAGGCAGGGTGGGTGGGACTTGGTGAAAAGATCAGGCTGGCGAGTGTGGGTGCTGGTGAATATGTTATCAACTACTATTAGAGTTTGGGGGCAGACAAGACCAATACAGGGGGACAGTGGGCCTGTGGTTCACTGGTAACTCCCCATGACATGGAGTGGAACGGGCATTGGTTTTGGAGACAGGGTTTTGAATCTTAGCTCTATGTGATCCTGGGCAAGTTACTTCACCTCTCTGAGAGTCAGTTGGCTTATCTAAAAAGAGTTGATAATCCTTTTAGTGAAACTTAAATAAGATGGCACATATCAAGTGCCCAGCCTGATAATGGGTACACAGTCAACACTTGGTCAGTGCTGCTGGTCTGTCCCTCCCTAGATTCCTGCCAGCTGGGCCACTCGGCCGGTCCCTGCATGGGAATGACCAGCAGGTATTTCTATAATGGCACGTCCATGGCCTGTGAGACTTTCCAGTATGGCGGCTGCATGGGCAACGGTAACAACTTCATGACAGAGAAGGAGTGTCTGCAGACCTGCCGAACTGTGGGTGAGTGCGGGCCCCCACCCCTGTGCACTCTGCACCCTCAGGACCCTGTTCCTCCAGTAAACCACCTGTGAATTGGAAAGGTAGCTAAGATAGGGCATTCCACTGGCAGAACTCCAGGCAGTTTCCTGAAATCATAGGAATTCCACCTTTGGATGTGGAGGACCTCGGGCAAATCATTTTCTTTCTGTGGGCCTCAGTTTCCCCATCTGTCAAAAAGGGATGAGGTGTTCTAGATGAGCAGGGCCCTCTGGCTCCGCAGTCTCATGTATGTCTGATCAGCAGTCACAGGGTTTCTCATGTTCCATGCCTCTCTCCACTCCACAGCGGCCTGCAATCTCCCCATAGTCCGGGGCCCCTGCCGAGCCTTCATCCAACTCTGGGCATTTGATGCTGTCAAGGGAAAGTGCGTCCTCTTCACCTACGGGGGCTGCCAGGGCAACGGGAACAAGTTCTACTCTGAGAAGGAGTGCAGAGAGTACTGCGGTGTCCCTGGTGATGGTAGGCAGCCCTGCAGGGTGCCAGGCTGGGCTGAGGGGCTGTTGGAGTCGAGGTGGGAGAGCCCCGGGAGGAGTAGGGGTTTGGAGAGCTGAGTTCTGGACTCTGTTGTGCAGCCCATCTACTCTCTGAAATGGGGCCGAGCCTGGGGCCTTACCCCAGCTGGATTTGGGCCTTGGGGAGGTACTAGCCAGGCACTGGCAGAGGGTATGCAGGGCTGACTGAGGAGTGGTGCAGAGCTGGGTTCTAATTCTGCGCCTGCAACATTGAGCAAGTGCCAATCTGAGTGTCAGTATTCTCTTGTAAAATGGGACAAAGCACCTGCCTCCCAGCCTTCCCGGTACCTGACGCGGAGTTAGTACTCAGCTAACAGCAACTGCTACTACTAATGACGACAACGATACAATGACAGTAATAGCATTCCAGGGAACAGCAACTATTCAAGATGCTGGTGCCTTGATTTTCCCACTGGAAAATGGCACCTGCGGTAAACCAGAAGAGGAAAAAAAAAGCTGATCATTTCGTGGAATGCCCTTTGGAGATAAATCATCAGCAAGCAGAGGTTACTGGCCCCAGGCAACAGCTGCCTTCCCTCCCTTGAGTGTCCCTGCCCACAGACCCCTCCCTGAGTCTCTCTGTGTCCACAGGGGATGAGGAGCTGCTGCGCTTCTCCAACTGACAACTGGCCGGTCTGCAAGTCAGAGGATGGCCAGTGTCTGTCCAGGGGTCCTGTAGCAGGCAGCGCCAAGCAACCTGGGTTCAAATAAAAACTAAATTGTGAACTCCTGAAATTCTGTGTCCTCATTGTTCATCGTCATCACAAATGTAACAGGGTGGCGGAGGGAAGAAAAAGCCAGGGTGGGGCCATATGCAACCCCAGCTTTCCCCAGAAGTGAAAACTGCGTTGGAAACATAATAGAACTATCTTCAGTACGTGACACTGGCTATGCAAATTATGAAACAAATCACAGTTCTATTTACAATAGTGTAAAATGGGATTATTTTGTTTTGTTTTAATAAGGCTAGGAAAGAAAGGAGGACGAAGCTCTGGGGACTTGTTTCTGGGAGAGGTTTGATGGGTCATCAGTGACCCAGGCTCAGAAGAAATAATTGTGCCCTGCTGTGCCCAGGGAGCTCAGGGCAGACAGCCCACAAATGCCTGAAATAATTCCCCTGTCCTTTGCTGCACCAAACACCTCCCCAAGGTTTCACTTCGGCTGCAGCCACATCCCCAGAACCAGCTGCCTGGAGCTGGAAAGCCTCAGCTGTTTTTCTGCATGGCCCTGGAGAGCCCATCCCCTGGGACCTTTCCCTGGAAGGAGAGTGCTCACTGGCCTTCACCTTGTGTCCAGTGCAACTGCTGGACCCCTGCCCAGGGCCAGAAGCCCTCGGTCTGGGCTGGCTTCTCCTCACCCTTGGGAAAGGGAGTAGGTGGGCTGTCTAGAGCAGCCCAGGACAAACTTGGCCCAAGAACACGACTCCAGGAGGCTCCAGTGTAGACACACAGGCTTTACAAACATCTGATTTATAAATATCTCTTGCTAACTGCATCCGCCCAGAGCCCCGATGGCTGCCGTAGCTGTAGAGGGATTGGAGGCCCCAGCTTTGTGTGTTCTGAAGTGGACAGATGACCCTGGCAGAAGAAACCCAGGCAGGGCCCTACCTCCTCCTCTCTGTGGGTGACCAGCATCCTAAGGGCCGGTGGCTAGTTCAGTCCTGGGTTTGCCCCTTGTGCCCTTAGCCTGTTGGCTTGAGGGACCAGGAAGGAAGGAGGGATTCCATAGTTCTGGTTGAGGGGAGGAACCTGGAGACAAGGATTTGGGGATAAAAGCTTTGCAGTCCCCTGGGTCAGACACATCAAGACCCTCCCTTTGTCTCCCCCAACATCCAGAGTGTGGGGCTTACAGGTTCCAACAGAGAAGACTGCCTTGAGGGGCAGCATCTGTGGTCCCGGCCCAGACTTTCTGGGCAGAAGCAGGTCGGGTCAGGTGCAGGGAGACAGGCAACTGTCCAGGAGAAGTGAGAGGCCTCCGGCCTGGGACTAACAGAGGTCCTCCCATCCTGTGTCCACATCCTGTTCCTTCCACACGTGCCTCCCTTGCCAGGGCCCACCAGCCACAGCAGTTTGAAGGGGCCATGTTGAAGAGTGACATTTTGAAGAGACTTGAACTGAAAGATAAAAATGTTTAAATTGGAGGGTGTGAGCTGCAGATGCACAGGCCAGCGTCAGCTGGTGGATGGACACGTTGCTCACGAGATTTTTTTTTAATTTTATTTTTTTGAGACAGGGTCTTGCTCTGTCACCTAGACTGGAGTGCAGTGCCGTGATCTTGGCTCACTGAATCCTTGACTTCCTGGGCTCAGGCGATCCTCCCACCTCAGCCTCCTGAGGAGCTGGGACTACAGGCGCGTGCCACCATGCCTGGCTAATTTTTGTATTTTTGTTTTTGAGACACGGTTTCACCATGTTGCCCGGGCTAGTCTTGAACTCCTGAGCTTAAGCGATCCTCCCATCTTGGCGTCAAAAGTCTTGGGATTACAGACATGAGCCACCACGCGAGGTATTTTTTCACAGCTCTGAATTCGTCACTTGAAAACTGAGTTGCCACATAAAAATCTGGCTTTCTCAGTTCTCTTAAAAACAATTGGCATCCTGATGCCAACCATGAGCTGGGGCTTAGCAGAGATGTCCCGCGGAAGGGCCTCATCTCGTGTAACTAGCTCTGCTCGCCAACCTGCCTGGCCCAGGGGCATCTGACTCTGTGACACTTACTACAACTTTTCACTAAAAATAAATGAAAAAATCAATGTCCCCTAGCTTTTAACCCTCAGGGGTGGGATGGGGGAGCAGCACCTTGTGACCCTGAGTCTGAAGAATTCACAATGCTCATCTCAGAAGGTGCCAGGAATCTTTCTCAGCACAGTGGACACCCCTACCGTGAAGATTCACTCCATTCTTAAATAGTCTCACCTCAAATTTCTCTTTCAAAGGTGCTGGGCACACTCATTTATTTCCATTACAAAATAAATGTAGCTGCAGCTGCTTAATAAAGAAACGTCTTTTTTTCCCCTCCTTTTTAAAGCATCTTTTTTTTTTTTTTCAATCGAGGCTGCTCCTTCAGCTGTGAGGGCTCCCGGGCCATGCCCTGGCCTTATTTGACTGCGATGTTCAAGAGCATGGAGGAGGATTCCTTCGGCCACAGCAGGACTCCCAACTTTTCATTGTAGGCTACATAGAAACTCCTCTATTAAACTTCAATCGTTGGCTCAGAATGTCCACATCAGCATGAAACTCGTAAGGCAGGATGGTTTTGAGGGCAGGGCTGGTGCTCCAATAGCCTCTTCATGCTGTTACATGTGCGGTTTGATGAAAGTTTTTCAGGTGATCAAGCAACACATCCTCTACGTTGAAGCAGAGTTGCCCACACCTGGTAAATATGGTGTCAAGCCTGGGGTGTCTGTCACTCACTCACCTGGATGGCAGGATGGCAGTTTCACCTCTTAAAGGGCTGTTCTAGCGGTGGGCCCACTAGGAGGAGTGTCACCCCCTCCTGCTCAGGCCCCAGTTTGCCTGCTGGTCTCTCTTCTCCCTTGACTTGCCTTTGGTTTGCTTCTGTTCCAGAAGAGCATTGGTGTCCGCACATCTGAATGGCATCAGGCTTGGTGAGCCCACCAGGGCTGGTCTCTAGCAGCTCATGGTGGAGGGCACTGATTCCTAATTTGTTCCGAGTCCCTCTCACCATCAGGAATTTGGCAAAACCCACAGACACTCTTCCCCAGCACATGGACGATACACACAACAGTTATAACATCACACGCACCGTTTAGGGGGCCAAAGCCACTAGGTAAAGGGGCACAGGAGTCTCGCAGATGACCGCAGGGCAGGGCCAACCTGCACATGTGCCTGAGGCACTAGACCTGAAGAATGGAGACTAAATCCATCCCTTCTTCCATGGGACAATGTTCCACAAGCCCAGGAGGGTCTCATCTTCCTCGACCATGTCCCTCCCTCATTTATCAAACACTGGCTGGGCCAGGTCTGGTGCAAGAGATAAGCTGTGAGCTCACAGGTAAGTCACTGATACCAGCATCACCACAGGTAAGTCAACAGTGTCCCGCTGGGACGGATGTGTGCTGTCACCCCAGGTGCCCTGTCTTTGGCCCATCTCCACTCACCAGTGCCCTGCAGGTGCTCTGCTCCTAACTGGACAGTATGGCCCAACCTTGAACCCAAGAAAAAAACACCACACGCTGCATCTTCCTAAAGGTTGTTTTATTGTAAAACCATAAATACAACACTGACATGAAATCATTTAAGCAACTGATCCTCTCACCGTTAAAAGGTATCTTTTTGCCTTGGCATCAACCAACTAGGAAATAGTGCTGCAAGAATTCGGGGGGCAGGGGAGGTACTGAATCCTGGGCTGGGGCTTTTGGCGACTTAAGGAACCGAGTGGAACCTTCCTCTTCTCCCTGTGAATGTTCCACTTTTGGACAAGAACAGACAGGTAAAAACAGCAACATTAAACAGTTCAGTTTTAAATTTTATTACTTTGTAAAAATCTTTTTTTCTGTTCCTTTCCTCCATTTGACATCAGTAAAAGTTTTGAACATCATGAAACTGATTTGGCTGTAAATGGAGAAACGGTACCAAAACGAAGTGAAACAAAAACCCAAAAGGACAAACAGAAAACCCTAAATAAACCCTCAAGTTTGGTCTCGGGGGTTTACATATCACAACAAGAACCGTCAACTCAACCCCCATGCAATGTGACTCCCTGGAGAGCTGCTGGATCCACACCGATACAGGAGACCGCACACAACGTCTTTTGTTAATTAACACAGCAAGTGTGACACTAGGTAACTTTTTTTTTTTTTTTAAATACAGTACATGGTACACAGGGTCCCCAAGATGGCCCTGCATAAACCCCTCGTGAAGACTTGAGCCAAGCACCGGCTGTTTATAAAAATATTGTGTTGCTACAAAAGTATAAATTAATGCTACCGGTATTAAGAAATATTAAACACATAAAACTTATAAGGATTAAGAAAAATATTCATTAATACCTGTAGAAAACTCTGGCCTAAAAAAGATATTTTTTTTGTGTTTGTTTTTTTGTAAATTTTTTTTTGTATTTTTTTTTTTTTAAGATGACTTAAGTTTCTTGCACTCGAAGAGAGAGACACAGATGTGTCTGTGGTATTGCCTAGAACGTCTTAACTACTGAGAAAGGATGCGGGGGTACACGCACGTGGTTACTGAGTTGGGGTGGGGAGGAGGGCACCAAGGCTTTCTCAAGATTTACCTGATGTGAACGAATCACTGGCGTGAAGTTGTGGGGAAAAGAAAAAGGCTGGATCAGAAAACAACTGAAAATAATTTACGCTTCTTAAAAAATATCTCTGCTTCGGGTGGTTGTACAAAATGATTTCCTGATGCTTGGGGTCTGAATGGCCCTGGACAAGCTGCCTGGGCCAGCCCCGCCATGCGGCCCTCGCTCTCTCCTGGCTGGCGAGGCCCAGCCCCGGGTCAGTCCACGAGCTCGTTTCACCGCGTGGGATGCCGCCCACCCTGGCTGGGCGGGAGGGAAGGTCCTAGGCGGAGACCGGCTGGCACCTGGGTTGTGGGAGGAGCCCTTCCTTCCGGCTGGTCTCAGACTTCATCATCTGTGCCACCCTGGAATTCAGGAAGCGCCACAGGAATCCCAGGCCCCTGAGGTTGCGGACAAGGCTGGGCTGTGCCCCTTTAAGGAATTTTGGTTAGAAGAGTCAAGGTGCCCCCATGGGACGCACGGTTGGGCAGGGCCCTTGTGGGTCGTGATGCTAACGCCCAAATGCAAACCTAGCAAATCCTTCTCTGTACAAGAGTTGACTCTTTAAAGCGACACCCGTCGGGGGCGGGGGAATGAATATGTCAAACAGTGACCTGACAATCTTCACCCTCATTAAAGTGGGAGTGGGCGCCTCTTCCACAGAAACCACTGGGCTCCTTTGGTGAAAGCCAGGGCTCCCCCGACCACAACCCTCAAACCCAAATGAGAGAAGAAGAAAAACAACTAGTACAACGAAATCCCCCAGAAAACCCTGAAAAGGCAAAACTAGGAGGGGAACGTTAAGAGGGAAAACACTGTATCATTGGTTCACCATAACTGGCCTAGCAAACATTAGCCACAGTGAAAGGGAGGGGCCGCCTCCTTCCCAGTTCTTCCACTGGCCCAGCTGGACACAGGGGCTGGAGCAGGGCTGGCGGGGATAGGAGCTCCCACCTACTGGCTCCAGCGGATGGCTGGACCTTACTTAGTCTCTTGTTCTGTCTAAATCATCGGCCTTGTTAGGAGCCCTCCTTAAGATGCATCCCAGAGATAGAGGCATTGCCGCTGTTCCCAAGGTGAGGGCAAAGCTATGAACTTGGGGTAGCTCGCTGGGACACCTCCTCTTCCAGCATATCCATCACGATGACAAGACGAGGGGAGTGTCCCCACTGGAGAGCCATCTCAGCCTGCTCCAGCCACATCCCATCTTCATTTCAAACCTTCCCGGTGACCCTGTGGCCCCCAGAGAGCATGTGCTATATCCCTAATGTCTCTCCAGGAGCCCACCTTCAAGGAGTCCAGCTCAAGTTCAGGCGAAGCAGGTGGCCTTGCTCAAAAATAGGGGACTCCTAAAGGCAGAGGTTCAGCTTCACAGTGGAAACATGCCTTGTAGATTTTTCCTCTGGTGTTTCTTTGAAAGTGCAGGAAATAAAGGGTCAAACTGAAAGAGAGGACTCTTACCAGCCTACACACCTGGTGGCTTCCTCGAATCCTGGAGACTCACGGCTTCTCATCTGTGTCACTGCACTGCCCTCCTGTCCTTGCCAGGAACCCTGGTACCCTTTTCCCAGCCAAAAACCAATCCCCAGACGTCAAGTGTGAAGCTGCCAAGCACGATGGTGGCGAAGCTTCCTCACTGGTGATTCGGCAGGTGGCCTCTGTGCGGCGAACCCCCAGAGATGAAGTGCGGGCAGTTTTGCTCAGGTGGCATGCGTTTTGTGTCCTGGTTACTAAATGCCATTAGAAGGAGGCCTGGCTGGCTGAGCCAGGCATGGGGAAGTGGAGAACTGTGCCAGAACAAGGACATCCACCCATGGCCTGGATGGTACCACTGCTCTTGATGGACCTGAGATTCCTTGGGTTACTCCACTCCGAGGCACCACCCACAACGCTGCGGTTCTTGGCTTGGGCTTTGTTGGTGAAGCAAACTGACCTCAGATGAGGGGGAAAAACTTGCCAGGTGGAGGTGTGTTTTCTCTACCTCCCCCCTTGGGTCCATGTATGTCAAAACAAAGGCCATTTCTGTCCTGGGGCCACATGGCTCGAGGTGAGTTGTCTCCACATCAGCAGGCCGCCACCTTAGGCTGCTAAGAATATGGTAGAAAGGGCCCAACTTCCTGGCCCCAGATCCCCCAAAGGCCTGTGATGGAAAACCTACAGTTGCACCTGAACTGGGAGGCAGATGACAAAATCCTTCCCAAAGTGAAGGTCAGGCTGGACACTGGGAGATGAACTGGAAGAGCCTGTCTCAATCCTTTGGCTGAACTAGAATTTGGTGAGGTGGATATTGCTGGAGATAAAGGGGCCAGTGGCTGGATCAGTGAGATCTTTGGGTTTTATTAAGCTGTTAGTTGCAGCAGGATGTGCACTCTGAGAACAGCCTGTCTGAGAAGAGGGCACCTTGGTACAGCCTTTCCTGTTGGTGACACCAGTTTCCGGAGGGAACCAGAGGTTGCAAGAGATAAATGATCATCTGCTATCTTGTTATCTAACTGGACAAGGCAGCCCAGAGGACAGCTTTCTGAGTACCTAGTGGCATTCACGTCAAACCTGCAGAGGCAAGTCAGCCCCCAAGTACTGAATTGAGGTGAAAAAGAAGGGAAAGGGAGGTAACCACCTAGGATCAAATCTCTTCCTGGAGGACAGACATCCCATGCTTCGAAGAGGAGAATGCTGAGTCCTCTAAATGCACATCTGGGCATAGTCCGATGGCTTTCCAAGAAAGTGAAATGCCTATTTTATAATCAACTGGCCCAATAATGGGGCACCACCAGCACATCTTTGCTCCAGGTAGAGGGAGGATGGGTTCCCAGGCTCTGCTCTCACCTACCACACAAACTGGGCAGCTCCTATCCTTGTGTGGGTCAAAGTGCCGGTCACGGTCCCTTCCCCAGCAGCCAAGCAAGGCTAGGGGCACCTTTTGCTGTAGGCATCTGTCGATCATCAGCAATGCTGAGCCACCTTCCAGAACACCTCCAAAGGCCCAAATGAGAAGTCTGCTATGTTTCTTTCCATATTCCCTAGGAAGTGACATGAGGTTCCTGTCTGGATTTCTCTCTGTTCCTGCTCCAGTGTGGATGGCAGCTCTTCTCTGATAGTGGGTTCAGCCCCCCAGCTGGAAATGTTGTGGAGGGAATACCTAGAAATTCTCCAGGAAAGGAAATGGCACGGTAGTTCCTGAGACCACGGCTTGCTGGAGCAAACGTGGAAATGGCCCACTTTGATCCATTTCAGTGTGTCCAAGACTCGAGGGGAGAGCTGGGTGAGTTCTCATGAGGCAAAGTGTGCAGGTTTGGCTCCCAAACACTACGCTCCAGGTCCATGATCCTAAGCCTTCATGAGGTTTGCAATCAACTTTACTCCCTGCTCCCGTCATGGACACAGGGGGAGAGGGCTGTGGTACAGTGCTTTTTGTAGTCGAGGTATCTCACAGTTGAGTAATGCTTTATTATCGGGAAGGGGTGGAGTTGACTTAGCCAACCCCAGGATGATAGAAGGTGCCTCTGCAAACAGCCTCCCGCCATGATGGTCATTCTCAGCCTGAAGCCTTAGTGTAACCACCCCATCCCATGGCTAAGGGTCACCAGGGGAGTGAGACCACCAGCACGTTATTCATTGAGAGGTGCGGTGGGGGTGCAGCACTGATTTGTGACAGAACCACCTCTTGTGAAGGGAATGGGGTGTCACTCTTGGCATCTGAACTGTGTGTGTAGAACCTAATTTGCTCACGGCTAGGGGAACAGGAGAGAAAAGCCTGAAGACATCTTTCACAGCATCGAGTCGAACATGGCCGAACGCCATCCACCCTCGGAACATCAACTGTTGGGGCCACAAGGCACCATGCTCACCGCCGTCCGGGAAGGAAGTCGGAGGTGTGAGTGGGGACCCTGGCTTCCGGGAGCCTCAGGGTCCTGGGAAGTGAGGAGAGGCTGTGGCAGGTCTGAGGTGTGGTAGATGTGACTATGGGTTGACTTCGGAGTCCCTGTGGACTGTCAGGGTCGGGGAGGGGGTGAGTAGTGTGATGCACACTGGGTACCACGCACACTGACACTCTCAGTCCCACACAAAGCGGACCAGGAGGGCAGCTCTGGCGCTTACATTCAGAACTCCCAAACCACTGCTTCCCCTACGGCCACCAAACCCCGCAGCTGTGGAACCCGTGACTCCTCCCCAACCCCTGGTCTCCAAACAGCACAGCCAAGAATCTGATCTTGGCCATTTGAATATGTGAAAACTGAACTGTACAGGGAAGGCCAAGAAAGACCGTAGGATACTGAGTATACCACTGAGATGAGCTAGTTTACAGTGTGACTTGAGGAATAAAAGGGGCAAGTAAAAAAACAAAACTCCAAAACATAAGTTATAGACATTCAGTGCCTCCTAGCAGAGTCTAAATCAAATCTGAAGAAACAAAATGAACCCCCAAACAAGGTAAAAATTGCTAAAATGTTAGGGAGAGAAATTATTAGGGAGTGGAGACAGTATCTATACTTCTCTGAAAAATGTCTTTTTCTTCTCTCTTATATTAAAAAGCAAAACGTCAGCTTTATACTCTTTAAGTCTCCTTTCCTGATTTGGGGAGATAGATAGGTGTGTTTCTAAGGCGGCTGCCCCGGGACACCCAAGGGGTATCTCAAAGGCAGCAGCTCAATGCCCTGAAGGTGAACGAGAAACAAAGTCCAGTGCAGAAACCGTCCATCTGATGCGCGTGGAGAGTCCACAGCAGAGCAGCCGAGGGCGTGTGGGGGGTGCACCATGGGATCAGGAGGGTGGGAGGGCTGGGAGAGGGTCAAGGAGGGAAAAGGGGGACTGGGGTGAAGGACAGAGAGCGTCAAGTCACTTCAGATCTCAGCTGCCTGAACATTTCACAACATCAGCTTTCTGCCAATCTGCACACCTGAAAGCGGAGTCTTCTAAAGCCCCCTTACTGAGAAAAGGAGGTGAAACATCTCCCTCTTTCCCAATCGCTCAGCTTTCCTGACACGCCCAGTTCAACGCACACCTGTCCAAGAACAGGCATGTGTACACGCACCAGGGTCGTGTGTGTGTGTGCGCGCGTGTGTGTGTGTGCGAAGTTTCTCTGGCCATGCAGATGAGCAGAGACACCCCCACACCCCCACAACCACAGCACGTGTGTTCAGACACGTGCACACACTTGTGGCTGTGTACACACCCGCACACACACACATATAAAAAAAAGCACTTAAGTTTCCAGGGGGCATTTATAATGAGGTCCACAGTGTTTAGAACTTAAAATTCCTTTTCTTTGTTTGTGACAGTGTTGTGTGGTTTTTTTCTAATGTTATCTTCTCTTTTTCTTTTTTTTTTTTTCCCCGAAGTCAAATCTTAAAGCATGTTGGATTTCAGAAACATGAGTTTATTCATATCTTCTGGACTGAGCAGCCGCCTCCGTTTGATTAGAAGCGCTTGTTCACACATATTTACACACCCGCTTCTGGCGCCCACGGCCGGAACCGCCAGGAGCCAGAAGGCGAGCTTGGCGAGTTTTGTGTGCTTTTGGGTAACGCACGACCAGTACTGGAAGAGATCAGGGGTAGCCTGGAACAGGGGCTCCTGCAGGTAATCGTACACTTCATTTTTGCCCAGCCGATCATCTTCCTGAGCTGCGGGGTTCTCGCCGGCGGCAGAGCGGGGTTTCTTGGCAGCGGGCTCGAAGTCGGCCTCCTCGGCCCAGGACTCCTTCACCTCGTTGATGAGCTCACAGACCTTGCCGATGATCTCCTCGTGCTGGTAGGGCGGCACAGGCCGCAGCTTCTGCTGCGGGTCCAGGATCATGGCCACCTTGTGGGCTGGGTGCACCTTGAAGTTCTCCTTGAGCGCCTCCAGGAAGAGGTGGCAGAGCTTGCTGACAGTGCCTGCGTCGTTGGCCTTGGCCGTGAACAGCTTCTCCAGCCTGACGTAGGTGGGCAGCACGAGCTGCAGGGTGGGCTGGCTCTCGTTGCTCAGCTCGATGACTGCCTGCTTCACCGGCGTCAGGATGGCTGCCAGGTTGCTGAGCAGGTGCTTGTTGAGGCTCTGGATGAGGTTCATCTTCTTGGCCCGGCTGTAGAACTCGCAGATCTGCTCGTAGCGCTCGTGCACCAGTAACAGTGAGTCCGTCACCGAGTTCCAGCAGGGCGGTGGCGACGTCTCCTCCAGCGACCCGAAGGTCTCCTTGGCCAGGCCCGTGGAGCCCGCCAGGTCCTCACACACGTTGAGCAGCTCGATGACCTCGTGCATGCTGCGGGCCTGCAGCGTCCGCTTGCTCAGCACGCTCTGCACCACCGAGTTCAAGGCACAGGCTGAGCAGCGAAGGCACATACCGGCCTTAGAGAAGGCGGACGTGCTCACCCGGCAATCCGTCACATACACTGTCCTGATCTCCGACATCACAAACTCCGACAGCACGTTCTGCACCCAGTGGTGCACAAGGTCGCCGCTGTCGCGAATGTCCGCACCCTTCACACCCAGCACGTAGCTCTTGATGTGGTTGCCCTCGGCCTGGTAGGCCGTGAGGATGTAGCAGGAGTCAGGGCCGACACTCTGGGAGTGGCAGGTGACACCGATGCCTAGGCAGGCATTGCTGCCCAAGGCACAGGTCACTTTCACCTTCACCTGGTTGTACATGCGTGGCAGGTGCTTCAGCGCCAGTGTGTTGAAGTTGCCCAGGATTTCAGTGACTGAGAAGGCCCCATAGCGGGCACCACTGTCTACTAAGGTCTGGGCCAACTTCAGGAACTCCTTCCCGCTGACCACGCTCAGTGCACCCAGGTCGGCACACATGACCCTCAACAGCCGCTCTGCAATGTTCTGCCGCTCCTTCTCGGGGATCATGCTGTTGGGTGTTAAACCACTGGTAGTGGCTGGCAGAGGACACAAAGAGAGATGCGATTAATTCTGGCATTCAAGGCTGCTTGGAGCGGCAGTAGCCTAATAACTCTAAACATCTAGTATTGGGAATGGCAAATAGATTTCCTCTTGCACACACATTGGTGGTGCTGGCTGCCTTTAATATGTGACGGTCTCAAGGGATAAAGTTCTATGATTGATTAGTAAGGCCTGCCATGGGCATGGGAATAGAACATACTGGTATGTATGAAACATAATTGTGGTCTATGTCATTCACCTAGACCTTTGAAGCCAACTAGTCTAATTTCTTCCTCAATATAGGAATCTCCTCTAATATGGGAATCTTCAGGGAATAAAATACATGAGATCATCATGTCAGGAAAGAGCAACCAGCAGAAATTGTGGAGAGGTGGGTTCTAGTTCTGATTCTGGCACAAACTGGTGCTTTCTGATTGCATAAAAAAGTCACCTCCTCTCCCTGGGCCTCCTTCTGCCCATCCCCTGAGTTAAGAACTCCTGCAAACAAGGTCTTAGGTGTAAAAGTGCTTTGGAAACTATCATGCACCATCTTACAACATCACAGGAAGCACAAATGGTGGGAATGGGGGGCAGAGAGGAACAATGGGAGCATAAGGGGACCCTCAGGTCCAGCCCTGCTTGGGGAGACCTACTGTTATTGGCGCTGTTCCTCTGGACCTGAGGTTTCCACTTCTCTTCTACAACAGCAGGTGGCGATCGGGACTGGTTGGAGGCGATGTTGTTTTCATTGTCAGCTGTGGGCACAAAGGGGACAGTGTGTAACCTGGAAGGGTAAGAGTCCTGTTGATGAAGAAGACAAGAACTAGAGTGTGGTGGGTAACAGCAGAATGTGGCCACTGGGACTCAGGCTTGGTTTAAAATCCTGGCTCCTCCTTAGACAACTATCTATGCTTGCAAAGCCTCATTTTCATCATTTGGAAAAACTAAGGTAATCATATGGACATTACACTATGGCTGATAGGACTAACAAGAGCGAATCCAGGAAGAGCTGAGCACAGTGTGTGGTATGGAGCAAACTCTCTGGAAATGGGAAGCACTGGATCCCAAGCCTGGCTGGGAACCCCACACCTACTCCCTCCACACAACCTCAGAGTTCTAGCTGATATACAGGGAAGGGAGTACCGGTCACACCCCCCAAGTGGCCAAAAACTCCTCATGCTCTCTCACTTCCTCAAAGTTTGCATTTTTAAAGTATATTTACTAGAAATTTTATTAAATGAACAAAACAAAACCAAAGCCATGTGTGACACAAAGTACCAAATTACCAACCCCCTCACTGTGAGACATGGAAACTGAAGCTCGGATATAAGAAAAGATCACAGAGAAAGCAGCAGCAGGGCTGGGACATAATCCCAGGTTCCCAGTTCCTGGATGTGTCCTCCACATACTTCTCTAGTTTTTGTTAATTGCACATATGCAGTTGTATCCAGTTGTAAGTAATTGGTATATGCCTATTCTCCTGGATGCATGGTTACTCCTTGACATGTTTATGGGATCAATTCTGAATAGGACATGGTCTGAGTCACATTCTTGTCACTACACATGGCCATATGTACTTCTATCATATACGACATACCACAGCTTGCTTAACCACACTCCCAAGTCCTAGGTTTCTGGCTCTGCTGTTTTCAATATTACTGTTCTGCTATGAACCTGGCTGCCTAATTGTGATCCTGTGATGTAATAATCCAGCAACATAAAGGATTCCATACCATGACCAAGTGGGATTTACTCCAGGAGTATAGTTGATTAAACATACAAAAATAAATGTAATACACCATGCTAATGGAGTAAAGGACAAAAATCACATGGTCATCTTAATAGATGCAGAAAAAGCATTTGACAAAATCTAACACCCTTTTCATAATAAAAACACTCAATGAACTAGGAATCGAAGCGAAGTTTTCCAACCTAATAAAGAGCATCTACCAAAACCCCACAGCTAACATCATGCTTACTGAGGAAACACTGAAAGTTTTCTCCGTAAGATCAGGAACAAGGTAAGAACATTCACTCTCACTCTCATTTCTTCTATTCAACATGTAGAGTCATGTTGGACATATATTTTGAGAAATGTGTTGTTAGGAGATTTTGTCATTGGGCAAACATCATAAAGTGTACTTACACAAACCTAGATGGTATATCCTATTATACACCTAGTTATACGGTATAGCCTACTGCTTCTAGGCTACGAACCTGTACAGTGTGTTACTGTACTGAATGCTTCAGGCAACTGTACCACAATGGTAAATATTTGTGTATCTGAACATAAAAAAGGTATAGTAAAGATAGGATATTATAGTTTTATGGGACCACTGTCACATATGCAATCCATTATGTACATCATGTGGTGCATGGCTGTATTAGAAATTCTAGCTAGAACAATTAGGTAAAAAAAGAAAAACATCCAGATTGGAATGGAAGAAGCAAAATGATCTCTAACTGCAGATGACATGATTGTGTATATAGAAAATCTTATGGAATCCACATACATACAAAACAATTAGAACTAATAAACGATTTCAGCAAGGGTGCAGGATACAAGATCAATATATAAAACAAAATGACAGTTTTCTGTACTAGTGATAAACATTCCAAAAGCTGAGTTAAGAAAACAATTCCATTTATAATAGCTTTGAAAATAATTACTTAAGATTAAATTTTAAAAAGTATAAGAATCGAACACTGAAAACTAAAACACTGTTGAAATAACTCAAGTAAGACCTAAGTAAATGAAAAGATATTCCATGTTCATGGACCGGAAGACTTACTGTTAAAATATTAACTCTTTCAGTCCATGAACATGGAATGTCCCAACTCATCTAGATTAAACACAATCCTTATCAAAATCCATATTGTTGTTGTTTTTCTGCAAAAACTGACAAGCTGATCCTGAAATTCATACGGAAATGCAAGAGATACAGAATAGCCAAAACAATTTAGAAAAAGGACAAAGTATACTGGAGGAATATACTTCCTGATTTCCAAACTACTACAACGCTATAGTAATTAAGACAGTATAATACTGGCACAGGATAGACATACAGATCAATGGAATACAACTGGAAACACAGAAATAAACACCTACATCTATGGTCAACTGAGTTTTGACAAGGTTATCAGGACAATTCAATGGGGGAAAATAATGGTCTTTTCTACAAATGGCGCTGGGACAACTAGATACCCACATGTAAAAGAATGAAATTGGACTCCCGCCTCACACACATATAAAAATAAACTCAAAATGGAATACAGACCTAAATGTAAGAGCTAAAACTATAAAATTCTTAGAGGTTTATAAGGGAACATATGAACTGATTAAGTCTTTGTGACCTTAGGTTAGGTAGTGGTTTCTTGATACCACTGCCTGGATATGGCACCAAAAGCACAGAGAAAAATAGATGAAAGGACTTCAAAATTAAAAACTTTTATACTTTGAAGGACATCAAGAAAGTAAAAAGACAAGACACAGAATGGGAAAGATATTTGCAAATAATCTATAGGAAACTTGTATCTAGAATATATGAAGAACTCTCACAATTCAATAATAAAAGGATACAAAAAAACAATTAAAAATGGGCAAAGGCTGTTCACTGATATCATATACCTAGAAAACCCTAAAGACTTGTCCAAAAAGCTCCTAGAACTGATAAATGAATTCAGTAAAGTTTCAGGATACAAAAATCAATGTACACAAATCAGTAGCACTGCTATATACCAGCAGTGACCAAGTTGAGAACTAAATCAAGAATTCAACCCCTTTTACAAAAGCTGCCAAACAAAACAAAACAAAACAAAACAAAAAAACAACGTAGGAATACACTTAACCAAGGAGGTGAAAGACCTCTACAGGGAAAACTACAAAACACTGCGGAAAGAAATCACAGATGACACAGACAAATAGAAACACATTCCGTGCTCATGGATGGGTAGAGTCAATATCGTGAAAATGACCATATTGCCAAAAGCATCTACAAATTCAATGTGATTCCCATCAAAACAACATCATTATTCTTCACAGAACTAGAAAAAACAATCCTAAAATTTAAATGGAACCAGAAAAGAGCTCGCACAGCCAAAGCAAAGCTAAGAAAAAAGAACGAATCTGGGGACAACACATTACCGGACTTCAAACTAAACTACAAGGCTATAGTCACCAAAATGGCATAGTACTGGCATAAAAATAGGCACATAGACCAGTAGAACAGAATAGAGAATCCAGAAATAAAGCCAAATACAGCCAACTTATCTTCGACAAAGCAAACAAAAACATAAAGTGGGGAAAGGACACCCTATTCAACAAATGGTGCTGGGATAATTGGCTAGCCACATGCAGAAGAATAAAACTGGATCCTCATCTCTCACCTTACACAAAAAATCAATTCAAGATGGATCAAAGACTTAAATCTAAGGCCCGAAACCATAAAAATTCTAGAACATCAGAAAACCACTTCTAGACACTGGCTTAGGCAAAGACCTTCATGACCAAGAACACAAAAGCAAATGCACAAAAAACATAGATAGATAGATGGGACCTAAACACAAAAGCTTCTGCACAGCAAGAGAAATAATCAGCAGAGTAAACAGATAACCCACAGACTGGGATAAAATCTTTGCAAATGCATCTGACAAAGGACTAATATCCAGAATCTATGAGGAATTCAAACAAATCAGCAAGAAAAAAATAAACAATCCCATCAAAAAGTGGCCTAAGGATATGAATAGATAATTCTCAAAAGAAGATAAATGAACGTCCAACAAACATGAAAAAATGCTCAACATCACTAATGATCAGGGAAATGCAAATCAAAGCCACAGTGCAGTACCATCTTATTCCTGCAAGAATGGCCATAACTTAAAAATCAAAAAATAATAGATGTTGGCAGGGATGTGGTGGAAAGGGAACACTTTTACTAGGACAACCACTATGGAAAACGCATGGAGGTTCCTTAAAGACCTAAAAGTAGATCTACCATTTCTTCCAGCAATCCCATTACTGGGTATATCTTCTTTGGAGAAATGTGTATTCAGATCCTTTGCCAATGTGGTCAATGAGCACAGGAACAGATGCTCAACATTATTAGCTGTCAGAAAAATGTAAATCAAAACCACAATGAAATGCCATTTCACATGCACTAGGATGGCTATTATCAAGAAGGAAGATGATAAAAGGTATAGACAGGGATATAGAGAAATTAGAATCTTCATACACTGCTGGTAGAAATGTAAAAATGGTGCAGCTACTTTAGGAAACAATCTGGTGATTCCTCACAGTATTAAACAGAATTACCTTACAGCTCAGTATCTCCACTTTCAGGTATATACCCAAGAGAGTTAAAAACATGTACATGACTTGTACATGAATGTTCATAGCAGCATTATTCATAATAGCCCCAAACTGGAGATCTACATGACCATCAGTTGGTGAATGGATAAACAAATTGTGATATATTTAGACAATGAAATACAACTCAGCAAAATAAAGGAATTATTGGTAACACAGAACATGGACAAACCTCAAAAGTATGCTAAGTGAAAGAAGTTAGACACAAGAGGCTAAATACTGTAGAACTCCATATGTAATAAAATCCACTAAAGGCAAAACTACAATGAAAGAAAGCAGGTGTTAGTTGCCAGTAGCTAGGGTAGGAGAAAGGGAATGACTGCAAAGAGGCATGAAGAAACTTTCTGGGTTGATGGTAATATTATTTTTACATTTTAGAGACAGGGTCTTGCTCTGTCACCCCAGGCTGGAGTGCAGTGGTACCAGGAAAGGAAGAAAGGAAG
Organism: Macaca mulatta; assembly: GCF_049350105.2. NCBI lineage: Eukaryota > Metazoa > Chordata > Mammalia > Primates > Cercopithecidae > Macaca > Macaca mulatta. The sequence continues at coordinate 44,286,896 of NC_133420.1, forward strand.
AAACCAGGGTAGGAAGGAAGGAAGGAAGGAAGGAAGGAAGGAAGGAAGGAAGGAAGGAAGGAAGGAAGGAGGGAAGGAGGGAAGGAGGGAAGGAGGGAAGGAGGGAAGGAGGGAAGGGGGGAAGGGGGGAAGGGGGGAAAGGGGGAAGGGGGGAAGGGGGGAAGGAGGGAAGGAGGGAAGGAGGGAAGGAAGGAAGGAAGGAAGGAAGGAAGGAAGGAAGGAAGGAAGGAAGGAAGGAAGGAAGGAAGGAAAGAAGGAAGGAACAAACCAGGTGTGGTCATCTCCAAAATCCTAAACTCATGAGCTGCCAGCTTGCTTGCTGTCTGTTGAGTCTCCCAATCCCTCTTAGCTGTGGTCTTCCTGGCTGTACTTCAATGAGGAGGCTGAAAGAGATGACCTCTGAGAGGGCTTCCATCTCTGCTAATCTTCCATCAGGGTCTACCTGAGGCTGCACAGGGTGGATGTTGAGAGCGTGGGCTCTGGAGTTCACTGCGAGAGCTGGAATCCTATCCATAGCCTGCCACTGTGACTGCATAGCCTTGGACAAGTTACTTAACCAATTTGTGCCTCCGTTTCGTCAGCTATGAAGCAGAGCTGTTATGGGCACTTAACTCTGAGGGTTGTTCTGAGAATTAAATGAGTGAATATATGTAAAAGTCTTAGAACAAGGCCTGGCGCCAAGTAAAAGCTCAAATGCTATTGGATGCTTTTATTTTAGGAGATGTGCAACTTTGGGCCAGTGATTATGTTCTTTGAGCCTCGGTTTCATCATCTGCATAATAGGGATGAAAATGTCAACTACCTAATCAGGAAGATCTGATGAAATAACCTGTGTAAAGCTCTCATACCACAAGTGACGCACAGAAAGCACTTGCAAAATTTTAGTTATCTTTGGTATTATTACTGCCAAAGCACGCTTCTCCAACGTCACCAAGGCACGCCAGGTTTTCCTATAGCACAGAAAGGAAGTTTATTAGCGGGAATTACCCTGTGCCATTCAGCAGCCCCATAATGAGATTGGTGTTATTCAAGGCTGATCCTCCTTATCGGCGGCGCTGTGAACTGCGCAGCTCATGATGCTTAATTTCTCTCTATGGAGCGAAGCCTTTAATCCCGATTCAGGGTGGCTGGGATTCAGCCTGGCTTTGCGCTTGATTGCCAGCCAGGCATTCTCTGGCTGCGCTGAACCAGAACAAAGCAGCCCGCGGCTCCACTCTGAAAACAAGTCAAGATGCTTGGGAGAGGTGGGGCCACCTCAAGGCTCAGCCCTGATTTGCATTTTAATGGTCTCCAGGGATGGGAAAGCACTGGCACCCAGGCTCTTCCCTAATCACAGCTCAGCTTCCAGAAGCTGGCAGGGCGCGGGCAGAGTGCCGAGGCTTCAGAGGAAGAGTGCAGGAGGCTGTGCTGTGGGAGTCTCAGGACCAGGTGATATGTTCAGGCAGGACCGGGGGTCCTGCTTCCCCATGGGGTCTAAACACCTTGAGCTGGCATTCAAGGCCTTCCCTGGTGAGGCACGGCTGACGACAAAGGAAAGCAGGGGGTGGCAAGCGTGGTGTGGGGTAGGTTGCTGGAGACAGGGGATTTTCAGGCCCTTTAGAGATGGAGACATAGCTTCCTGCAGGAGGTCACACAGTACCCAGACACACCAGTTAGAGCAGGTCTCCGAGGCAAGTGCCTTGGCTGCAACTCCAGAGCTCTGTCTTGATTTTAAGTTCATTAGAAATAAATAATAGGCTCCCCCAAAAGATCATGTGATTTTATGCCTAGTATACAGCAGATACCCAATTAATATATGCTGGATGAATGAGTGAATGACAGAGACTACACTAACAGAACAGTACTTAGCCTAAAAGAGATTCTAGTACTGTAATACTCTATGCTAGTCAGGCCAGACCTGGGAGATGACGTGAAAGATTTGTACAATAACAATAACAGGTGAAATAACAGCAGGTACCAATTACTGAACCCCATTATATGTCAGGGACTTCTCACCCATTATTTCTAATGCCTCTAGAGAATTCCTCTGGGGAAAGGGGTGGAGGGACAGCTAGCTGCCTCCCCAGACTCATGCTTCCCTTTGCAGAGTGTCCAGCTGTGCTGGGACAGTGGCTCTGGACATGCTTCCGCTCATGGATTCAGGCTGGTCATGTGACTAATTCTCCACACTGGAATTTGAGCATCTACAGGTGTCATTTGTGGTCTGAAATGGTAAAGAAGTGTGCCTGCTCCACAGCCTCTCTCTCCATCCACAAAGAGAGAGGACGCCGAAGATCTAGAGGAGGATGAAGCCACAAGAAAAAAGAGCCTTGATCCCTGAATGACCATGTGGAAGCCACCTAACGAGGTCATGTGCATTGGGCTATAATGTGAGTAAGAAGTAAATGATCTGTATGTGTAACCACTGAGAATGTGGAATTACTGACTTATTCCAGCAAATAGTGTCTCCCTAAGACTTGTGTTATGCTGTGGTGAAATATAATAAAAAGGTTGCCTGGAGAGCAGATGACTGCACCTGTAGCTCTAGAGCAGTGGTTCTCAAAGGGTTAGTCCCTGAACCAGTAGCATCAGCACTGTCTTAAGACTTACCAAAAATGCAAATCCTAGTCCTCACCTCTGCAGACCTACAGAATCAGAAATTCACAATGGAGTCTAGAAATCTGTGCTCTAGCCAGCCTCCTGGTGATTCTGATGTGTCCTCAAGTTTGGACAGAATTGCATTCTGGGACATAGGGTGTTAGTGAATGAGACTCTGCTCTGAGGCGGGCCTTAGCCCAGTTTGCCTTGGGCTGCATGTCTCTCCATCCCCACCTTCTGCCTCTGCTCATCTTGATCTCAAACCATGTTCCATTTCCACCTGCACATTTCGCTTCCAGGCTAGCTCCTACTTGGCCTTTAGGCCCAGCCAAGAGGCCACCACCTCCAGGAAGTCTTTTCAATTCTGTCCCATCTCTCTGTGTTCCCACAGAGCCTGTGCTGCCTCCCCACCGCCCCCGCCTGCAGAGCACAGACCAGCCTGTGCTAATAACTGACTGACTGGGGCTCCCTGCAAGCAGGTTCCATGTCCTATGAGCATTCCTTCCAGGAAAGAGCGGTCTTCCCCAGGCGCCTCAGGTCAGGCCCTAACCGTCTCTTCCGTTTGCAGGAACTGAGGAAGGGGAGGGGGAGAGGAGCTGTATCCCTGGTGGGCAGCTGGGCCCCTTACCTGCGTGGGATTGCATGTGCTCCAACAGGTTGTTGTAGAACTGGAACTGGATCCCACAGGCGCCACACGTGTAGGGTTCTGGAGGGAGAAATGAGGCAGCCGCGTGAGGGGTGGAACCAACGCAGACACCTTCTGCTGGGCTGCAGGCAGCTTTGCAAGTGGGAACCCAAACACACACTGGGTCTCTGTGCTCAGGGCTCCAGGCCCAGCCTGCCTGCCTCCCCTGTCACTAGACCCATGAGGGAGAGGCTGGGGGAAGGAACGATGGAGAGAGAAAGCCATGCAGAGAGAGACCATTAGCTCAATTGAGCAGCTATTTATTGAGTGCTTACTGCGTGCCAGCCACTGTTCTGCACACTTGAGATGGGGGTAGCGGGGACAACATCAACATCAACAGACCAACGGCCCTCTCAGGGCAGAGACCGAGTCTCATGGTGTCACACCCCAGCTCTCTCTGTGGAACCACATGAGGTCACTATTTGCCAAGTGAACAAATGAATGAATGTATGAATGAACAAGAACCAAGGTAACAGACAAAAGGAAAGCAAGAAGGAAAAGGGTAAGAAGTGGAAAAAGCCACAGAGAAGCACGAGGAAGTGGGGATCCGATGGGGAAAGGGAGGAGGAGAGGGAGGGAGGAGTGAGGGACGGCACACGTAGGAACAGGTGCAAGGGGCGCAGGGGCCTGGATCACTCAGCTCTCTGCTCTCAGCATTCATGTCAGTGCCTGGCAGAGAAGAGGGACAAGGAGAGAAGGAAGAGGAAAAAGAAAGAGGGGTGGGAAGAAGAGCAAGGAAAAGAAGAAAAAGGAGGGCTGCAATGGGGCTCGGAAGAGGTGTCCTGAGGCTGCCCAATGACCGTGAATGGGAAGGCCTGAGCTCCTGCCAGGGCTGAGGCAGCAGAGCCAAGGTTGCTGCTCGTTAGGGCTCTGCCCCACTCCATCCAAACTGCTCCACCCGCCCAGGGCTAGACCTCAGCCTGCCTCCACCAGCTGCCAGGTCTGCCCGGGAGGGCAGCCCAAGGCCCATCTCACACAGCCTGGAGGTTCCAGGAGCACGTGGCTGGTTGAGTTCCTTCCCTGCCCTGCCCTGCCCTGCCTTGCCCTCTCCAGCCCCCCGACAGGACCATCACTTACTCTGTAGGAGAGGGAAAGGGTTGGAAATCAGGGGACTTGCAGTTTCTGCAAAAGAGAAACAGTTTAGCCATCTCTTCTAGTTCTGCTGTTCTGTGCTGATCGTCATAATTTTTATTCTTAATAACCAGTGAGCCAGATGGGGCTTTCAGAGGAGCAGGGAGCATCTGAGGGGCAGGCTTACAATCTGGGGTGGGGTTGCGGGGAGGCTTGACACAGAGGCCATGTCTTTCAGAGGATCCAGGTTTAATTACTGTGGGTGCTGGGGCCACCAGGCAGGGCAAGACAAGTCACTGCCATCCCTCCAGGACACCCTTCACTCTGAAAAAGTGAGGCCACATGAGTACCGGTGACAAGACATCCTTGCACGGCAGCTCACTTCGGGACAGGGAGCTGGCAGCTCCTTCTAGGTTCTGGCACCAGGGTGGGGATGTTTGGTACCAAACACCAGAGCAGCCACCGAAAGCGGCTGTGCTTTGGAGGGCTCCTGCTGGCTGGCATCTCTCCCTCACTTCTTGGCACTGCCAGAGGTTGGCAAGCCTCAAACGCAGCAGGCAGCACAGCGGGGCCAGATGGACGAGATGGGGAATCCTGGCTCCACCACTTATAATCTGGGGGACCTGGGGCAGCAATCCACCTTTCCTGAGCCTCAGTTTCCCACCCCAAAAAGTGGGGATAACAATAACATTGACCCGCACGGGGCTGTGGTAAGGAGGAAGACAGATAAGACATATAAAGCTCTGAACACATGCCAGGCACACAGTAAGCGCTCAATAAATGGCGGCTGCCAACAGCAGCAGCAGCAGTGCTTGCACTATCATTCCCGATTGTGAGTATTAGTTCTGGGGGCAGGGGACGCGCAGAGGGTGCAGCATGGCTTGGCTGGGAGCACAGGGCACACCCGGAGACCTTGGTTCCAGCCCGGCGCTGCTACTTATTCTGTGTGGCCTTGGGCAAGTCACTCCATCCCTTTCAGGCCCACCTCTTGGAGAGGCTGTGTAGATTACATTGTTCAAAATCTCATTTCCTTCCGCAGAGCAGTCATCAAATCACTTGGTTTACTTAAAAAATTAAAATGATCAACTATCAACACCAAAAAACCCTAACATCTGAGTATGTAATCTGTGCCAGGCACTCACTGAATGTTTACAACCGCCACGGGGCTATGTGTGTTCATCAAGCCACTTTATAGCAGAGGAGGGATTCAGAGACTAGCCTAAGTCACTAGTTAGCAAGTGGTGGAGTTGGGTTCACATGTGAGTAAGAGCCCGAAGTGGAGCTCCTGTTACTAGGCAGATGCCTCCACACTCAAGTCTGGGCTCCTGGTTGTCTCAGAGGGTCCCCAATGGTTGTGATGTGTTCGTCACCTGTCCACACCCAGGCAGTGCCCAGCCCAGTGCCTGGCACAGGCTGACACCTAATATGTAGTGAATTAAACTTCAACCATGCAAGAAAGTGAGTGGGTGCCTTCCCCTAATGTAACCACAATGTGAGAATTCCTCTCCCCTCCTGCCCTGCCTCTCAGGGTACAGACTAGCTTGCTGTGTTCTGCTCCGACAGAGGCTGCTGGTGACCAGCCAGGGCCCCCGCAGGCTGACCCTGGGTCTGGTGGGAGAGGCCCCTTGGCTGCTGCTCTGGACATTCGAGGGCTTTGTCGCGGTCCTGCACGAGGCAGGCCATCAGGGGGCGCCAGAGACCTCAGTTTAAACCCACTTAAGCAGGTAGGGGCTGGAAGGGAATCTTCGTTCTAATGGCTCCACGGCCAAAATGAGACCAGAACTTGGGGCCTCTGGCTCTCACAGCTCTCTCTCTCTCTCTGTCTCTCATTTTGAGACAGAGTCTTGCTCTGTCACCCAGGCTGGAGTGCAGTGGTGTAATCTTGGCTTACTCTAACCTCTGCCCCCTGGGTTCAAGCGATTCTCCTGCCTCAGCCTCCTGGAGCTGGGATTACAGCTACTGTATTTTTAGTAGAGGTGGGGTTTCACCATGTTGGCCAGGTTGGTCTCTAACTCCTGACCTCAAGTGACCCACCCACCTCGGTCTCCCAAAGTGCTGGGATTACAGGCATGAGCCACGGCGCCCGGTCTCTTAGAGCTCTTTCTACTGTACTTTCTTTGCTTCTCCTGTAAACAAACTGGCTGAGACGTCTACCCTACTAAACATATAGCAGTGGCTCTCTCAGGCCCAACCATCTGGGGTCAGCTGAGTTGATGCCGCAGGCTATGGGGAGGGGTGCTGCTCTCTCCATGGGGGAGACAGAGAGGAGGCACTGCCCATTGATGCCCAAGGCTCAGAGGAATGTCCCTGGAAGAAAGGGCCCCTCCTGCTTCTGCAGTCTCCCTCTAATTCCCTACTACCGGCCTCCTCCCAACAAGATCCATCATGCGCCACAAAGACCCCAGCCCACAGGGTGCTGCCGCACAGGATGGCCGTCAAGGGGCACGCTCACCGCTGGAGTTCTGTGAACTGCTGTTCGTCTCTTCAAAGTGGTTTTGTGCTTTGCCTTCTACTCTCCGACTGAAAGCGCTTTCTGCTGGGTGGGGGACAGGACAGAGAAAGAACACAATGGTGATTGGTCAGCACTAGGTCTCAAGGGAGGGGTAGGGTGGGTGAAGGCCAAGGACTCTGCTGGGCCAACCAGCTCTCATGAGGGCTCCGAGACCCCAAGTCAGACCTCCCCAGGCTCCTCTGAGTGGCCTAGTCCCTTGGCAGGGCCGCAAGAGACCCTCCCCTCCCGGCAGGGCCCAGGAGGCCAAGGCACAGGGTTGGGGGAGGGGTGACATGCCCCAAAACACACAGATGAAATCCAGCTGGAGAGCAGATGGCAAATGGGCCTGAGTCTCCCATCTTTGGCTCCCATAGAGCCACATTTCTGACACCAAGTCATTAGATCTACCGCCCACCACTCCCTGTCAGATTCTGCGGCCACAGCCCCCACCAAAGGGCAGAGATGATGACAGCATGTTTTCCGGTGATTCCAGCTCCATCAGCTAGGTGGTCCCTCGTGACGGGGAGGGCATCCCGGAACAGATGGCGTGACAGGGAGAGCCGGGGCAGCCCCACACCCCCAGAGGCCAAACCCAGGCAAAGTCTGGTTGGTGTTCACCCAGCGGAAGGGATGGGATCCCCCGACTGACTACTGGGGTGTCTCTGCTTACAGGCTGCCATCTACCTGAGTGGCCTGCCCTCTCCCAGCACACTCTCTGGAAACCCTGCAATGCAGAGATAGGGTCCAACCAGGTGGAAAACCATGAGTTTATCCCCCACCCCCACCTGCAGAAGGTATCGAAACAGATGATCCGAGTTGGAAGACAGCCCAGCTTTTCCAAGGCGCTCTTGGCATGAGGGGGATGCCAGATGATCCAAGAGATAAAGACCTCAGGGAAGAAGTCAATTTGGGATGTGCAGCTGACCCAGTCCATTTCTTAAGGAGAAACAACTTGCCCAAAGATATCAAAGGCTCCAAGAAGTCTGCCCGGAAAGAGACCCATTTAGGTTTACTTAACCCAGCCTTCCCCAAACATCAGAGGGGTTCCCACAGAACCCCATTTTTAAAACATTACATTCTGAAATATCTCACAAAATTGGTGACCTTGAGAATGCACTTTGGGAAACAGCACTCTCACCTGGTCCACCCTGCTCCGGAAGAGCAAGTACTTAGTTTGTGGGCGCCAGGGTTGCGGATGGTCACGGGGATGATGGGAAAGGAAGCCAGAGGCAGCGCCTGCAGGCCCTGCCCAATTCCCACCTCCCTCTGACCCCCGTCATCCCACTGTAACAATGTCCCCTGACACAGGCTCCTTCCTGCAGAGGCTGCAGCTAACATTACAAGGACGACCCTCCCTTCAAAATGTGTCTGTGAAATGCCTGGGCTGACAGTCCCAGGGAGCATCTACAAATTGGCACAGAAGGCCCCTCTGTTCTTAGTCTAGGGAAAGTGGGGTGGGGGGCTCTCGTTCGCTGAGTACTTCCTATGTACCAGGCACTGGACCAGATACTTTACATCCATGGTCCCTTTAATTCTCCCAAGAGCCCTGTGAGGGCTGCACTGTCTTTCCCATTTCACAGGTGAAAAAACAGAGGAAAGAGTGAGATTGTCAAGTTCCTAGGGTTGGATGTGCTCCTAACCCTCCCAGATGGCAGAATCAGACTTCACTTTGGGGGCAGGTGCTTCCTTTTGAAAAAGGCCTAGGGTAGAGAAGTGACTGCCTACCCCATCTTCATCCTTGTGTACGTCGGGTGACTGGTACTCATCTATGGAGGACTTCTGACCAGCATGCTGGTAGAACTTACACAATTGAGGTTGCAAACTCTTACACTGCTCAGCTGATAATGCACATTTTGAATGGCTTTCCTTGCCACAAGTACCTCTGGCTGAAAAATCAACGTGCAGTACCGGAGGTGAAATCCCATACAGGGACATGCCCATACACACACGAAGGGCCACTTATTCCAGGACGAGGAGGTCACTGACAGTTTCTTCCTCAACCACACACTATCTTACCTCCCATGCAGGCTCCTGCTCCCAACCGGATGCCCTCGGACCTGCCCAGCTGGTGAATCCAGAGGTGACCCCCACCCACAAGGCTTCCAAGGCACATGAAGGCAGCCTGAGGCCTGTCCCGTAGCTTGCTGAATGCCTACTCAGAGACGGACTGAAGCTGGAGACCGACCACGTACCACACCCTGTGGGCCACCCTCTGCAGAAACCGCGGGCATAAAACCCAGCCACAAAGTGCAAGAGAGAAAGCAAGATTTAAAAGCCATGATTCCATCATTTAGTGGAGCCAATATCTATCACCAATAAGACCGTGATGACCAATCTGCTTCTAACTAATTTATGCTACTGTTGAAAAACACAATGGCTACTGGCTTTTCTCAACACGGTACCTGAAAAACCATGACCTTCAAGGCTGATTGACTACCCTCTTTTTGGGAGATCTAAGCACAATAAACACATCTTCAAAGAATCACACCCTCGCCCAAAATTAGCCTCCTGAACTAAGGAGTTAAGGAAAGCACGGCTTAATCACTCGGCTGGGTTGTCAGTCACCGAATGAACCAAGTGGTTCCTTTACCTGAGTTCTCACCTTGATCATCTATTTATTTAAGAAATGACTTTGGTCTCCTGAGGACAACTGAAGGGCCCACGGTCCCAGAAGCACCACATCATCACTCTGCCCTACAACCCCCAAGTCCCGGCAGGTGGCCCAGGGCTGGTTCCATCCAAGCGGGAATCTAAGAATTCCTGACTGCTGCTCCTCAGCACACAGTGTGTCTGGCCAGTTTTCCTGGAGGAAATAACTTCTCGGAACTTTTTACTGTCTGTTTACCCCTCTGGAGCCAGAGTCCTTTGCAGTGTGAACTGAGGAAATGGTTGGCATCCACTGATTTCGTGCTGGGCTTGTATCTCATGGAGGAGTTTCATGGGTAGTGCCACAGAAGGGGAGCGCAAGAGACCGGAGATCTAGGTCGACCATCCGGCTTATCCTGCTTTGTCGAGAGCAGATCCTTGTTGAAACAAATTTTTTTAAAATTAAGTTTTCTGAAAGGTGGGAAATGCACACTCATGCCAACAGGGTCCAGGCAGGCAACAGAAACAGATGAACTGGGTTGGATGTAAGACAGACAACACTGTGATCACAATGAGAAATAACACCTGCCACATGGCCACATTGTTGGGGAGGCAGTAGAGAGTGGTGGGGATGTGGCGAAGTGGAGAGCATACACTCTATTCAAGGAGGCAGCCAATTGTTGCCCTGTAGAAAAGTGAGTCCAGGACTGCCAGATCTGACTTTTCAACGTCAGGTAAAAATCAAAAGTTTTACGTAAAATTTGATGTTCAAAAGCTGGCAACTAACTCAAAAAATTTTTAAACCTTGTGAAGAATGTCAAATAAAACAGGCCCCTTAGGCCATGATTTGGGAAAAAAAATTCTACTACTTAAAAACAAAAGTTTGCAAACCTCCTTGTACAACCCTCTGATTTAAGGTGAGAAGACTCGGCTCAGAAATGTCAGGTGGCTTGCCATGGTCACAGAGCCAGCCAGAGGCAGAGCGGGACTCAGATTTGTCCCAGATCACTATGGGACTGCCACTCTCACTCTTGCAAGGGAATAACAACCCCAGGCACAGCTGTGGCAGGTGGTGAGAAGGGCAGGGGTGGAGAAAGTGTGGGGGTCACATAGGCCGTTGGTACCTGCGGTTGCCTTGCTTGCCGGAGATCCCGAATTTGGAGTGCGGAACGTCTGGGTTTGGGTGGCTGGAGGGGTGCGGTGTAAGAGGGTGGCGCATCGGACCACGGAGGCCGGAGCTTTTTTCCCCGACTGGTTCGTCTGGGTCTTCGCTGCCACGAAGCGTGGAGATGGGGAGACCTCTGGATGTGAACACTCTGAGCCCGTGTCTGGATCATCTGGTGGCTCCCACCCGGGGGCAGTACCTGAGAGGGTCACGCTCTCAGTCCCCGAGGGCCCTCCCAGCTGGCAGAGTGAGTGGCCTCTGAGGCCACCAGCCCCACAGTCCAGGGTTGGGACTCTCTCTGCCCAACCTCTTCTTATGCCACAGAGAACAAGGATTCTCACTTAACTCAGAGCCAGAGAAAGTCCAGGAGTCTGGAACCTTCTGTTAGCTCATGCTTAGTTATGTGGTGGCCACCAACCAGCCCACTGTGTAGGTCACCCATAACCCTTGACCAGCCCAGTCTCTGGACTGACCAGTTCTTAGGGCATCTGAATTAGTTAACCCAGGTCCAAGTGTATCTTCTGGAATGTTGGTTTCTAAGCTCCCTTTCCATTAAAGGAAGGCTGGCTTGGAAGTTACAATAGGAAACAGACAGGCAGGGATGTGCCGGGGCTGGGGCAAGGCAGAGGGGCCTGATGGTGCCTCCAAGGTTTTAGGGCAAGGGGCTCTGTGGCACCTTGTAGGCACTGAGTGGGAACTGTTGCTCTCAGGGGATGCTGCTCGACCCAACGCCTGACGCTTTAATTGAAGTAAGTGTAGCAGTTCCCGGATGCTATCTGGGGAACCCTGCATCACCATTACCCAGGCCCCCTGTCTCCCTCACCTGAAAATTCTGTAGAAGCTGGAGTCACTGAGAACCAGGGGCTGACTCTCAAGCGGTTTCCACCTCTGGTGGTCTTGGGAGAGCATCAGTCGGCCTCATTCACCCTCCCCTGAACCCTTAGCAGTGGTGGCCAACCCCTGAACCTGGCCACACTTCCACCATAAAAATGAAAGAGGAGGGGGCAGTGGTCTTCTCCTTCAGAGATCATGCAAAATCCACAACTCTCCCTGAGGGGCAGGAAGGGCGCTAGGCAGCAAGAAGAAGGGGGGGCCCTTTGGTACTGACCAGAGGCTCATAGAACCCCCAGGAATTAGTAACACCCGAGGGTACTGTCTTGACTCAGTGCCTGGCCACAGCCCTGACCTGCCTAGAGAAGGACCTGGCTGTTGCCCCCCCTGGCCCAGGCAGGTGGAGGCAGGCCCCATTATCTCCCTGCTCCTAGGACAGCGTCCGTCCTGAGCACTGTTTGCAGAGCTCAAATGAAAGGACCCCCTGGCCCACCACCTCTGCTCATTCCTGGCACAGATGGCGAAGCTCAGGCCCAAAGAAGCAGGATGCAGGGCCTTGCCCAAGGTCACAGAGGAACTGAGTGGCAAAAAGAAAAAGCCACTCTATGGTCCTTCATTTACCATGCTGGTGCGTGGGGTGAGCTGTGAGGACTGGGGCTGCCTGTTCTCTCCCGTGGAGGGTCACCCACTCCTCGCCTACAGTGGTGGCCAGATGCCGGGAGCAGGGGAGCTCTTTAGTCATGCCTCACTTAAACAAGCCCTCATCTGCCCACTCCAGCCCAGAAACAAATCCCAAGGCCTCAGTCTGCAGAAAACACTTTTGTCCCTTGTGACCTGAGCTGCCACTCTCAGGACTCTCTCTTTCTGAATCAGAAACTGACAGGTCGGTCTGGGTGGCAAAGGACACTTGTACACCTTCTCTCCCACTCTCCATCCCTCTTTCTGAGCCGAGGCCCTCGGAGGCCCTTGAGTCCCACCAGGGGACTGCTTGTCTCATAGTTTCCTAATTTTTTTTTTTTTTTTTTTGCCACAGAATGAACCGACACATTCAATGTTGCAATAGGCACCGGGAGTCCATTTCTAATATCTCTGCTGGCTTCCGGTGCAAGGTGGAGTTTGGGGACCACAGCTGGTGATTCACTGTAATGGAACCAGCCCTGAGTCTGGAGTGAGGCAAATCCACCTCTGAAGCCCAGCTCTGTAACCCTCAGCCTCCGCAATCTTGGAGACGACACCTCCCCTGTCTTGGCCTTTGTTTTCCCCCCTCGACTCCACCAACACTGGGATGATCCTCTCTGCCTAATCAGCCTCACACGGACTTTGTGGGAATCCAAGAAAGTCTCAGAAGCATCCTGAATGATAAACTGCTCTTCAAATGTAAGCAGCTATTACTGGTATTTTTCAGAGATTAAAAAAACTCCAAGGCCCAAAGGCTTATTCTGGCCACAGACATAATAAGTTTGTTGATGGCAACACACAAAGTTACTGCTGAGATGAGACAGGGCTCGAGTCTGCCGGCTGTGCAAGGATGTCTTTGGCACAAGGCCGTGCACTCCTCCGCTCTCCATGGCAGTGACCCACACAGGAACAGAGTTTCTGAGCAACAGCCTAATCAAGCTGCTTTCCCTTTGAGACCTCAGGCTCCATCCCTGCAGAATGACTCTAGGAGCCCCTCTGGATCAGCCCGCTACAGAGTCTACAATTCCTGCTGTAAAGATCCTGGCGTTCTGAGGGAGAGAGCCCCCTTTTTTTCCCTGTGGCAGGGAGCTCAGGAATATGCATAAAGCACATAGTATCATAGGCCTGAGGGTATCACCTGTGTGCTCCGATCACCCTGCTTGAGACCCGCTCCCCTCTCCAGCTTCCTCGCAGGTCACTGAGCTTCTTGCCTTCTCCTATCCTACAATATCCTTTCTCTTTCAAGCTCATAGCCTTTGTGCATGCTATTCCCTCTGCCTCGAACATTCTTCCCTCCAACTTTTGACTGTTGGTCCTACATACTATACTTAAAGATCTCTTCCTTAGGGAGTCTGCCTCCTGAAACCTCCCAACCTGGGACCATTTATTTGTCAGTCCCCTCCTGTCTTCCCTTCCAAGGACCGATCACCATCAATAATGACACACAGTATGACTTGTGATCAATGGCTCTCTCCCCATTAGCGTGTATGCTCCAAGAGAGCAGGAAATCTACCAGCCTTGCCTGCCATGCACAGGGTGTCTGGCATGCTCCCTGATACACAGTGCTCAAGAGACATTGTGGAATCCGTGTATCAATGCATGAGTGGCCAGAAAATTTAAAGTCAGAACTGCCAAAGAAGAGCACATCGAAGATGGGATCCCAATGAGGGCACATAATGGGGCCATGAAGCTATCTGACATGTTATCCTCCCAGGTCCCAAGGGTATGAGGCAGATGGGGCTACTAAGGCTCAGAGAGGTATGGCTGTCAATTCTGGGTCACAGGGTGGGTTGGGCTGGGCCAGGATCAATGTCCCAGGCTCCTGACTCATTCTACTTAACAGTGTGCTCCCTCTGTTGACCTCACAGGGAACACCGTCATGCTGGAATTCCTACCTGAGCTCTTCCTGAGAAAGAATGAAAGAGTCTCAGACAGACTGGCTGACTTCCCCTGTAGGAAACACGCATGCGATATCTACACACAAGAGGTATCTAAAAAATAACAGAGCACTGTGGTCTCCTTTCCAGAAAGCTGAACATTTAACTGGGCCAAAAAAATTTAGAGAATGCAAGGAGCAAAATAATTTAGAGAATGCAAGGATTCAAGAAAAGCAACCACACAATCAAGGGATGGAGAGACCAGGGGGTTTCCCTGAAACTTCCACGAGGTACAGGAGGATGAAACTGCATTGGAGGCGAATGGAATCATGTGCTCAAAGGCTGGAGGTGGAGATGAATGGGAGATGAGACTCAAGAGGAGTCAACCAGGGAACCCCTCCTTGTGGATCTTCATCTTAGAAAGAGAACTGGAGAACTCACACTTCTGGCCATGATGGAGTAACTGGAACAAGCCTAGCCTCCTGCAATATTCAACTATAAAGTTGGACAAAGGTGGTGCAGAACTGTGATTCAGGACAGAAAACATGATGTGAGCCCCATGGTCACTCTGGCTCTCTGCCTGGGGAGCTCCTCTGGACCAGGGCAGAGAAAGGTGGAGCCCAAACATCTCAGTGAATGAAAGAGACAGTGATCTGAGTTCAGGGCTTTTGAGGTGGCTAGAATTTGCACGGCAAATTAACAAAGAAGAGAGAATTGTGCAACAAAAAAGAACTCCAGAAATGTGCAGATGGGCCCCCTTGAAATCTGGCTGAGTACCAAACTATATTTGTGCAGAGTAAGTCTCTGCAAAGCCTAGCAAAAAATAGCTAATAGGGGGTGGGGGTGGGGGTGGGGGGCTGATTAAGTAAGTGAAGATTCAAAAGTCACACAAGAGTAGGAGATATTTTGGAGTTTCCCCCCGCCAGAGAGGAGAGACCTTGCTCAATACTTCAGGCATTCAGCTAAGAAATGGCCAGAAAGGCCACGCCTTAGAAGAGCTGCTCTAACTCCAGAATAAGAACTATTCTAGACCTGCCCTAACACAGCTTAAAAACCAGCTTTTGAAGTATTGAGTTGATTTGTAATTAACCACCTGCCAGAACAAAACCCTTTTCAAAGGAAGACAAAATCAAGTCAACAACACAGCATTCCCAGGATGCAGCATGGAAGAAACAATTATTTTCCAGGCAACACAGGAAAATGTGACTAGTAATCAAGAGAAAAACCAGTTAACAGAAACAACAGAAATGACAGGGAAGATGAAAAATAATGAAGAGAAATAAAAATTATAAAAAGAAGCCAAATGAAACTTAGTTGAAAAATATGATAGCTGAAATAAAAAGTTCACTTAATAGATTTTTCTAATAAAGCAGGTTAGACACCACAGAAGAGAAGATCAGTGAACTTGAAGATGGGGCAATAGAATCTATTCAAACTGAAGCACAGAGGGAAAACAAGGCTGAAAAAATAAACAGAGCTTCAGCTGATCTGTAAACATTATTGATTATGAAACATCTATGTAATTAAAGTCTCAACAAGAGAGAAAAGAGAGATTAGGAAAGAAAAATATTCGAAGAAATACTGGCTGAGAATGTTCCAAATTTGGTGAAAAATGTACATTCATGATCCAAGAAGCTCAATGAATCTCAAACAGGATAAACACAAATAATGAAACTGCTAAAAATTAGTAACCCCAGAAATACTTAAAAGCATCCAGAGAAAAAAGATACACTAAATATAGATGAATAACAATCAGAATGATCTCTGACTTTTCATCAGAAACAACTTAAGCTAGAAGACAAAGGAATGATATTTTTAAACATAAAAAAAATTATCAGTCTAGAATTCTATATCCAGAAAAAACTTCAAAAAAAGATGTGAAATAAAAACATCTTCAGTTGAGAGAATCTTTCACTAATAGACCTACAATATAAGAAATGTTAAAGGAAGTTCTTCAAGAATTAAAGAAAATGATAATAGATGGAATTCAGATGTACACAAAGGAAAGAAAAGCAAAGGAAATGGAAAATATGTAAGTAAATATAAAAGGCATTTTCTAATTTCTCAGTTACTTTAACAAATTACTATTAAAGCTAAAAGAGTAATTGTTAGGTTTATAACACATGTAGGCATAAATGTCTGATAAAAATAGCACAAAGAACAGGAGGGCAGTAAATGGGAAGTATACCATTGTAAGGCTTTTATATCATATGTAATGTGTTATGATATAAATTCATGGTGCTCTGTAACATATTAAACATGTATATTATAAATCATAGAGAAACCACTAAAGAAAAAGAGTTATGGCTAGAAAGCCAAGAGGTATTTTAAATAAAATACTTGATTAATACTAAAGAAGGCACGAAAATAAGAAAAAAATGAACAAGAACAAATGGGACAAATAGAAAAAATACAAGATAGTAAACTTAAATCTAACCATATTAATATAGTATATTAAATGTAAATGAATTAAACATTTCAATTAAAAGGCAGGGATTACCAGGCTGGATAAAGAAAGGCATAAGAACCAACTATATACACATACTTCAAATACAAAGATAAAGGTAGATTAAAAAATGATGAAAAGAGATATACTAATACTAGAGATACGCAAATACTAATCCTAAGCAAGCTGTCATGTCTTACAGCAACCAACAAAGGAAATTTCAGGACAACAGGCATTACCAGAGATATAGAATGGCATTGCACTACTTTATAAAGGGTCAGTTCATCAAGGCATAATGATGCTAACTGTGTGTACCTAATAACAAAGGTTCAAATTACATAAATCGAAGACTGACAAACCTAAAAGGGGAAACAGACAAATTCACCATTGGAATTGAGAATTTTGATGCTTCTCTGTCAGAACTTGGTAAGACAAACTAATTTTAAAAAAATTGGGAAAGAGTATAGAGATGTGAACAATATTATCAACCAACTTAGGCTAACTGACACTACGAGATACATCTTTTTTTTTTTTTGTCAAGTGGACATGAAACACACAGCAGAAGAGACCATAAGGTAGGTCATAAAACTTATCTCAATAAATTTTGAAGATTGGAAAATGCAGAATATGTTCTCTGACCACAATGGAATTAAGTTAGAAGTCAATAACAACAAAAAATCTGGGTAATTCCCAAATATTTGGAAATGGAATATATTTCTAAATAATCCTTCCTACAAAGAAAATTTCAGGCTCGATGGCTTAACTGTTGAATTGTATAGAATACGTATGTAAAATAATACCAATTCTATATAAACTCTTCAGAAAATTGAAGAGGAGGGAGTACTCTTCCCAATTCTATGAGGCCAGCATTACTCTGAATACTCAACGAGACAAGAACATTACAAGAAAAGAAAATTGTACTGCTGGTTGGAAAGTAAAATGGCACAACTACTTTGGAAACCAATTTGGCTGTTGTTAAAAGTTAAACAACCATCTATCATATGATCCAGCCATTCCATTCTTAGGTATTTACCCAAGAGAAATAAATCATTTGTCCTTACAAAGGCTTGTACACGAATGTTCATAATTGCCTTATTTATATTAGCTCCAGAACAGAAATACTCTAAATATCCACCCATAAGTGAACAAAGTGATTGTAGCATGTGTATCTGGAAATGGAATACTACTCATCATCAATTAAAAGAGAATGAACTACCGATACATGTAAGCATAGATGAATCTCAAAATAATTACGCAGAGTGAAAGAAGCCAGACCTCTCTCCTCAAAAATACATACTTAGATACTGCAAGATTCCATACATGTAAAATTCTAGGAAATGCAAACTAATTTACAGTAATAGGAAGCAGATTAGTGTTTGCCTCGGGATGGGGAAGTGGTAAGCAAATTACAAAAGGGCATGAGAAAACGGTTGGGGGTGATGGGTATGTTAATTAGATTGTGGTGACCGTCTCATGGGTGCATGCATAGGTCAAAACTTCTCAAACTGTACACTTTAAATAACAGGCACTTTATTGTATGACAACATACTTCAATCAACTTTTTTTTTTAAATTTCACCAGAAATATTCATTTTCTTAATTATGACCTTCGTTAACACACCACTGATTAAATATGGGGCATTCTGCTAATCCTAGGACTGTAGTTCCCTGCCCTTGAGGAGACAGTTTTGGGAATGATATCAAAAGCAAGTAAAATCCTGAGGAATTTTAGATAGAAGTGAGAGGAAAACATGTTTCTGAAAACACATTAGTGTATAAACTAACCTTGGATCTTTAAGTAATTTAGATGCCTATGCAAGAACTTGATTGTGGGGTTATTCCACAATGTACACATATGAAATAATCAAGTTATACACCTTAAATATATCCTATCAAAAAAAAAACCAGAAGCTTCAAAGAAGGAAGTCATTTTATCTGGCAAAGAATAATCATCCCCAGGTTATAACTTTCTTCAGTTCATTTTACAGTTTGACTTTCTGATATGCTTAATGTGTTTTAATAAAGTATAGGAATGGTGAATTTTTTTAAGTCTACGTAATTCACCAGTACTAACAAAAGAGAATATAAGAATCCATAGAATCACCTCAAAAGATGGAGGAAAAAAACATGCAACATCAATTTATAAGAAAAACTTTTAATAAACTATAAACCAGAGGTAACTAGATCAACTGATAAAGGGCATCTATAAAAACCTACTTTAGCTAACACAATGCTTAACAATGAAAAACTGAACTCTGTGATTGGGAACATGGCAAAAATATTCACTGATTTCTTCTATTCAACATTGTACTGGACTGACCTAATCAGAACAGTGAGGAAGAAAAAAAATAAAAAGAATACAGATTGGAAGGAAAGAAATAAAGCTGTCTTTATTTGTGGACGACATCAATATGTAAAAGAAAATCCTAAGAAATCTACAAAAAATCTATTAGAACTAATAAGTAAATTTAGCAAATTTGCAATATACAAATTCAATACATATTGATTTTTTAATATGCAATAGCAACAGACAATTGGAAAATTAAATTTAAAAGTCACAGTAGTGTCACAAACCATAAAACACTTGGAGATACGGAATGAAATACGTGCAAGACTTCTCTGAAAAGTACAAACTGCTGCTGAGAGAAACTAAACAAGCCCTAAATACTTGGGGAAATATACCATGTTCATGGATTGGGAGATCCAATATTATTGTAATGATGGTTCTCCCCAAATCGATCTATAGATTCAATATAATCCCAAACAAACTCCAAGTTGCATTTTTTTGGTAGAAATTAGAGAAGACTCTAACATGAATATGGAAGAATAAAGTTCCTAGAATAGCCAAATAGTCTTAAAAAATAACAACGTTGAAAAATTAAGAGTAGCTGATTTGAGACTTACTAGAAAGCTTTCAGTAAGTAAGATAATGTGGAATAGGCATAAAGATAAACAGACCAACGGAAGAGAAAAATACTTACACTTATACATTCAAATAACTTTCCACAAAAGTACCAGTGCAAAGGAATATGAAAAGATAATCCATTCAACACACGGTGTTGCAATAACCAGGTATCTGTATGGAATAAAATGAATCTCAACTCATACCACGCATCATTTGAAAAATTAACTTGGAATATATCACAAACATAAATGAAAAAGCTAAAATTATAAGGCTTCTAAAAGATAATAAAAGAGGATATCTTTACCATTTTGAGGTAGGCAAGGATATCCTTGAGGTAGAACCCAGAAAGCACTAACTACAGAAAAAAATGACAACCGGGACTTCATAAAAATGAAAGACATCTGTTCATCAAATGATGCTGTATGAAAATCAACTGGCATGCCGGAGACTAGGAGAAAAATCCATAATACATATATCTGACAAAGAACCCAGGCCTACTGGAATATATAAAGAACGCCTACAACTTAATAATAAAAAGACAAATAGCCCAACCAAAAAAATGGGCAGAAGACTTAAACAGACAATTTCCAAAGTAAAATATGCAAGTGGCCAATAAGCAAATATAAAGATGTTCAACATCATTAGTCATCAGGAAAATACAAATCAACACCACAGTGAGATTCCACTATCCCCTCACTAGAATAGCTGGAATTAAACAGACCAATGCCATAAAATGTTGGCAAGAACATGGAGCAAGTGGAACTCCCAGGCACAGCTGGTAGCAGTGAAAGATGCTATGGTCATTTTGGAAAATAGTCAGTCACCTATTAAAAAGTTAAACATACTATTCCCCATGACCCAGTAATTCTACTCCTTGGGTATTTATCCAAAGAAATGAACACATACGCCCACAAAATCCTCATATAAGCATTTTCATAGCAGCTTTATTTGTAATAGCCTGAAGTTGGAAACAACCCAAATTAACTGGTAAATGGCTAACAAATGGTATTTTCATGCAATAGAACATTGCTCAGAAGTAAAAAAGCATGAACAACTGATACATACGATATGTTAAAATATGAATCTTAAAAACATTCTGCTGAGCAAAAGAAGTCAGACATAAAAGAATACAGATTCTATGACACTAATTCTAAGAAATTCTTCTACAGTGAGCCTATGTCCTTATAGGGACACTCACTAGACCCAGGGAATCAAGTCCTAGCCCTGGAAACCTACCTGATGAAGCCCTCAAATCCACCTCTGCCTCCACAAGGAGTCCACTGGCACACAAATCTCTAGAACCAGACACAGGCCACTGCAGGAGCTATCTCTTGGTCAGCCTTGGATAAATAATTCTCTGTTGAATCCAGGCTAAACCTCTCATGCCATATTTTAAACACAGATGACCCCTGAGTTCCCAGACTTCAGTAGGTAACAGAGAGATTCAGTCAACAAGCAGGTACAGAAAGAAAGAGAGTTCACAACAGAAAGCAAAAGAAAATGAGGAAGAGAGAAAGAAAAGTAGACAGCTCTTCAGGAGAGATGCACCAGGCTGTCAGGGTGGTGCATCTCTTAGGAGGCAAGAGACACACCCCTTTCTGTTGTACCATCTGACATGGGATGTAGGATAGCTTCATGGTTGAGTATGGGCCTAGAGCTTGCCTGCTGGAATTCAAAGCCAAGTTCCCCATCTTACTACCTCCATGGCCTTACTCAACTTGCCCCAGGAAGCACTGAAGATAGTCTCCAAAGGCTGAACCCAAGGTTATAGTCTGCCCTTGTAGCTAACACCTCACTGAAAGTGCATTCTGGGTAGCATCCAGTCTGGGCACCAGGCAGCAGGGCAGTTGCTGCTTCACTGGAGAACACAGACATGGCTGCCCTGTACCTGCTTATGGAAAGCTGGATCCCCAGAGGGGTGCAGGCCATGGTGTTCAAGCCCGACCATAGTCCTGCTGTCTGGGCATCAGCACCACAAGTAGGTCAACTGGATAGTCGGTGCCTACCTAGTGGAATCCTGCATCCTCTCTCCCCACACAACATCTGGCTCTACGGTGGGTACTGAAAGATCCATACAGCCCACGCTGGGAGGTGGAATGAATTCTTCTAGTGGGGCCATAGCAGGTACCTCATGTCAGAGATGTCTATAATCCAGATCCTGGGCTCAAAAGACCTTAAAGAGCTCTCACAGATGGGAAACTGGAGCCCACAGAAGGAGAGCAACAGGCACAAGGTCACAGAGCAGTGAGGGGCAAGCAAGGATGAGAATCTCAGCCCAGTGCTCGACTTTGGGACTGGAGTTCTCGCCCATGGGGAGACCCCTCAGCCCCTGCCACTCTGCCCAGATGGGAGGAATTCCTGGGGAAGCTACCTGCACCACCCTCCAGGCTCTGAATACTTCTCCCTCCCTATCCGATACCCTTGGTATGCCAACAGCAGGGCTTCAGGAAGGACTCGGGCCTTCCCAGACTATAAGGGGCTTCAGCCCCCAGTGACCTTCTGTAAACCCTCCTTCTCTGTTTGGACCTAAGTCTTCCCATCCACAGAATGGGGAGTGGTATCCCCACAGCTCTGCTGTGAGAAACAAAACCAGTAACACTCCCCAAAATGTTGCTAAACATCCAGCCCTTCTGCCCTGAGACTGCACAAGCCCCGCCCCCATCAGACTTTGGTTTCTGCACCTGTACATGAAGGGGAAGGGAGGCTGATGGGCCCCCTAGCTCATACACTCGGGGATCCAAGGATGGTGACCCCTCTAATATCCAGAAAAGGAGGTGGGAAATCAGCAAGGTAGGCTCATGGGCACCAGGAGGATAGAAGGCCAGGATGTCCCTGTGGGAAGGGCCCTTAGAGCTCTTTCCTTTCCTGGTCAGAGTGGGAGATAGTGGTCCAGGGTCGGGATGGGGCCTGCCCCGCATCACAAGCAGGCCTGGGACTCAGCTGGGATTAACAGCCAGGGCTTGACTCCCAGCTCAGGGTTCCTGCCACCTCCTTAGCTTCCCACCATCAAGGCCAAGAGGGAGCTTTCCTGTCCAGTTAACCATGCCCCTAGCCTGGGCTCCCTCCTGCATCTGTTCCGACTGAAGCTGTATCACGGGGCACTGGCTTTGGGAGTGAAGATTCATAAACCTCGTGATGTGGGGGCACCTAGAAGAGGGCCACAGCAGGACTTGGAGAAGTGATGTCCACCCTCCTCACCCCAATCACGTGGGCACAGGACTCTGAGTCCACTGAGGGAGGGCTCAGATGCCGCTCTGGCTTAAGAGGGGGACTTCTCAGCTATGCCAGCCACTGTAGACAGGTGGCCCTAGGTCAGACTTAACACCTAAAGACTGACCCAGAACTGAGCTCACCTTGCTTTCACCATTTCCTAGCCAAATTCCAGAGGCCTGGCCAACAGTTGGCCCACCCTGTCCCCAGCCCCCCAATCCCCATCCCCACCGGGAGGAGGTACTCACTGATGGGGGCGTGTAAGGCCACATGCTCCTGGTAGGGAGTGTAGTACTTGTACTGTTTCCCGCAGAATTCACAGGTGTAATTGCCAGTTTCTGTCCAGGAAGGAAACGAAGGTGTAAGAATGGGCAACTGGCCCCCACCAAGAAACATCAGCGTGCTCCCACCCCCCAAAAAACTCCTCCCCATTCTGGGACCATCAACTGGAATCAATTCTGACTCTGGAGTTAGAAGACCCCTATTCCAGTCCCAGCTCAGACATTCTGAGCTGGGTAACCTCGGGCAAGTCTCTTAACCTCTCTGTGCCTCAGTTTTTGTATCTATAAAACAGAGGTCATAATAGGACCACCTTGTAGGATTGCTGTGAGGATTAAATTTAGATGGCAAGTGCTTAGAACAGTACCTGGCACATTGCTCCACCCCAGCCCCGGTGCTCAAGAAATGTGCTGACCTCCAACACCAACCTCTTCATCAGCCCCTCTACAAGCCCTGCCCTCTGCAGTGGCCACACCCAGGGTCCCCTCATCTCCAGAACCTTCCCTACCCCCAAGCACCCCCCACCCACTGGCAGCAGGGGTCACTTCTTCCTCTCAAGTCCCACCCGACTTTTATCTTTACCTCTCTTTTGGCACTGCCTAACTTCTTTCTTCTTAAAAATGTCTGATGTAATATTGTTCACTGGGGGAAAATTATAAAATACTGATAAATACAAATACAAAATAAAAACTAAAGAGAAATTTCAATCATCTGTAACCCCCAAAGAGCAGCATCTACCCCCTTGGGGGAGGGTGCCCTGGTCCCCACTCTTCATTCTGTCTCATCTGGAGTGTGCTTCTCTCACTGATACCACCTGTCTGGCTCCTGTGAGCCCTGAATTAGCCAGTCCTGATCAATATCCTCTTTGTAATCTGGTGTATTCAATCGACATTACTTTGTGGACATCTTGCCCAATCAATAAATATTGATCTCTACCGCATTTATTGGCTGCATGGTTCCCCCTGGACTTTGGAATTTGCTGAGCCAGTCCTCTATACCAAGGAACATTGCGATTGTTTCAAAATTTTTTCCCTATTTAAAAAAAAATGTTGTGACTCATGTTTTTATAGAAAATTTTCCACATTTACCCATTAATTTTACACATTATCACAAAACAAAGGCTATTCCATATAATCTTTGCACATTATTTCCTGGGGAAATATTCAAGAGAGGGAAAGGGTATGTATTTTTAAGACCTTTGATAACCACAGCACCATCATCCCAATCAGAAAGGTGTGAAAATGACCGTTTATGCACACTACAGCCAGCATTAAGTATTATCATCTTCTTAAATTCTGTCTATCTGATAAGAAGAACTATATTACACTGCTGATTTTATTTTCCATTTCTTTGATTTCTAAGGAAATTGATTATTTTTCATGTTTAATTAACTATTGTTTTCCTTTTGTGAGTTTCCTTTTGTGTTTACAGCCAGCATTTCTACAGGTATATTGACATTTATGAAATCACTAAACTCTTTGTAGATTAAGGATATCAACATTTTGTTATACGTGTTAAAATTAATTTTTTCTTAATTGGTCTATTAGTCTGTTTATGGTTTTTCTCTCCCGCTATAGAATTTTTAGTAGTTAAATACTTTTTGTAACTGATTCATAAACACTGGAAACAGTTATTTGCTCTTTGCAGGATTCACAGTTATTAGATCAACTGTATTAAATATATTATTTAAATTCTATACAACCTTATTTGTCTACTTGCTCTGTCAAGGACTAAATATTGTGATAAATCTTTCTACTTCACTGTATTTCTAAATTTATTTTGTATATTTGGAAACAATGTTGTTTGATACCTAAAGGTTCATGGGATCAAAATCTTCACTGTGAACTGTATTTAGTAACATAAAACTATTTTCCAACACAGTGCTTCTCAAAGTGCGGTCCCTGGACCAGCAACATCAGTATCACCTGGGAACCTGTTAGAAATGCAAATTCTTAGGAATCACCTAAGACCTACTGAAAAAAAAAAAGTTATAGGTGCTGGGTCCAGCAATCTGTGTTTTAACAAGCCCTCCAGAAAATTCTGATGCATGGGAAAATTTAAGAACTCATGCTGTAACATTTAATTATTCCATTTTATTAGTTTGTGTGGCATAATTTGATAATTAATTTGTCAGATCCTGATTTCTATTTGTTTACATGTACGTAAAGACATGTCCCAACATTTTCTCGTACTGTCATTCGTTAAACAGGTACTGTGCTAAGTGCTGGCACAAAATGCTAAGCAAAACAGGCAAAGTTCCTGCCTTCAAGGAGTTTACAGTCTAACAAAAGGAGATAAAAAAAAAATCAAAGAGTCACTCAAATTTAAAACTCCATCCACAGTAAGTGCTCTCAAGGAGACATATGCAGTGCTATAAAAACCCATGATAGGGAATTTAATCTAGTTCTGGAAGTAGGAAAGAGAAGCTCAAGTGCAGAGTAAAGATAAGGAATTAACCTTGTCTCTAATGTCTCTAATAAACCATTAACAATTGGATTATTTTAAATCAACCTGACAAGCTTTGCCTTCTAATAAAGGAGATTATACCATTTGCTTTTATTGCTATAATTGATTTGGTTTTACAATCATGCTCCACCCTTTCTGATTGCTGCCTTAATTCCCAGTTGTTTTATATACGAACTCTTTATTTTTCCATTATTCTCCGATATTCCATTATTTTCCAATATTGTCTATTGTTTTAGATAATTAGTACATAAGATGTATTTCTCTAATTGTTAATAGTCAAGTGGCAAATGACATTTTTCAGTTTGTCACCATTGAGAAAGGTAGTGTTTCTCAAACTTTAGCACATCAAAGAATCATCTAGAAAGACTGTTACAACATAGATTGCTGGGTTCCACCCCAGAAATTTTGATCCTGTAGGTCTGGAGTAGGGCCTAAGAATATACATTTCTAATAAGCTTCCAGGAATGCTGATTTGCTGGTCTGGAGTCACACTATGAACAGGAAGGCTTAACCTACTTTACTGTAGCCCTCACCAATTCCTCCTTCCTTTAAAAAAAAAAACCCTCATTTTAAATATTTTAGAATAATGTGCCTTCTGCAATTTTATAATCGGATTTGGAACATTTTAAACTAACTTCTAGTTTATCTTGTTTTACTACTCACAGTTCCTCTTATACTATGAATTTCTCACAATTGAGTCTTTAAATGTATTCTACGACTTAGTTCATCAGAGTATACCTTCAAATAATTTTGTGAAGATGGGTACATAGAAAAAAAAGTATGTTTTTAAGCCCTTGCTTTTCTCTTTACACATAAACCACAGTTTGTCTAGATATAAAATTCTTAGATTACAACCTTTTCCCTTCAAATCTGATCCATTATCTTCTAAGATTTAGTATTGCAGAGATGTCTAAGGCAAGTCCACCTTGAATTCATGTATAGGTAACTTGCTTTTTTATGCCTGAATGCTTATATAGGTTTTTTTTTCCTTTATAGTTTTAAAAAGTCACTGAGATCTACGTGAGTTCAGGTCTCTTTATACCGAATCTATCTGATGCATGATAAGCCTATTAAATCTGCATATACAGGTCTTCCTTTAGCTGAGCAAATTTTTCTTCTATTAGATCTTAGGAGCACTGTTTCTGGACACTGGTACTGTAATATCAATTATCTGAAACTGGCTCCCTGTTCTCCCTGTTTATCATATTTTCCTCTCATCCTCTCATTATCTTCATCTGTTCAAGTTCATCCTTCACATCACTAATTCCAATTTTGCAGATAAACTCGGTTCTTTACTTCATAGAATGTAGTTTTTAATTCTGTTATTACATTTTCTGCTTTCCTGAAATCCTTCCTCGTCTTACTCCTCTCTCTTTGCCTTCTTATTCTGTTGCTTTTTCACCATACAACTCCGGCTCCTTTTTCACAGGGGTCATGCTATGGACCGAACTGTGCCCTCATCCTCAAATTCATACGTTGAAACTCTAACTCCTAATATGATGGCATGTAGAGATGGGGCCTTTGGGAGGTAAGCAGGGTTAGATGAGGTCATAAGGGTAGGGTCCTCATCATGGGATTAGTGCCCTTATTAGAAGACAAGCCAGAAAACTTGCTCCCTCTCTCTTTCACCATCATGTCCAGATATATGGTGGCCACCTGCAAGCCAAGAGGAGAGCCCTCAACAGAAGCCTGCCATGCTGGCACCTTGATCTCAGGCTTTCCAGCTTCCAGAACTGTAAGAGATAAATTGTTCACACCACCCAGTCCACAATATTTTGTTGTGGCAGCCTAAGTAGACTTGTAAGACAGGTCACATTTTCTTATAAGAGATGGAGGTTGTCAAACAGAATGGTCTTCTAGATTTTGTGGTAGATCATTTTCAGAGGTGTGCTCTTCTCCGAGTCTCTTAAATTCTCTTTTTCTTGTTATATGGAATTTACATAGTTCTCTCATTTTTTTTTTAACTATTCAAGTGACTCTTCCTTATTCAGGCATAAAAATCAAGTAACCCATACGTGACTCCAGACTTACTCTGTTTCAACAGACCACACAAATGAGTTTTCCTTGATTCTCCCTCTGCCCATTATCATGGAAGTAATTCTTGGATCTGCAGATGAAGAGCAAGTTAACCCACAAGGCTTCTTGGACCAACTCTCCCTTTTCTAGCAGGATTCTCTGCTCTGTCATTGCCTGGGCTTCTTCCAACCTAAGTACCTAATTCTCTAATGTGCTCAGCTGATGCTGATGTGAAAGGTGTACTTCCCAGCACTCACTCCAGCCGGGGTGTTTCTTCTTCCTCCGACTACAGAGCTTTACTCGGGCAATCAGTCCCTTCAGAATACGTGGTGCCTCTACTGGCTAATCATTTTTAGCGTTCTGTGGCATTGGCCTGCTTATACGTAGCAGGAGCTGAAGAAGCAACATTTTTGTCTCACAGGCAGCTCCTGAGTGGCAGCAAGGGATGGTCTCACACCACACCAGCAATCTCAGCTCCATTCAGTCCAGCTGGGAGTACGCTGGCAGCCAGACCCAGTCTGATATTCTCAATGCAATTCTACACTCCTAATAATTTGTGGTAATTCCTCCCAGGTCCTTGCACTGGCTGTCCGTCAGACTTAGTTACAGATAACAGAGAACACGCTTCATCTTGTTCTGCATCTTCCTGGGTAATTAACAGGTACCACTTATTTAATGCTTTGCACGCATGTGTAAGGACTACGCTAATTCTTTTACAATTATAATCTCATCTAAGCCCCAAGACAATCCTGAAAGGTGAGTTTTATTGTCATCAGCCCATTTAGAGGTAGAGAAACTATGGATTAGACAGATTAGAAAATTGGTAGGACATCATGCAGCTATTAAGGGTCGAGCTGGGAGTCCTGTTTGGGTTGGCTCTAAAACTCTTGCCCTTGACTCTTTCTTAGTAACATGTCTCACTTACTACACCTTGGATATGAGCCAGGTGCTCAGCGAGACATTCTATGTGTGTGTGCTCCAACAGCACTGAAAAATTCAGAGATGTGCTTGTTCCCAACTTATGGGACGCTCACAAGGGGTAAGGAGCTAATAAGCTGGTGATGACAGCATTCAAACCCAGGCCTGTCTGATTTCAAAGCCCATTTTCCTAAGGATAATGATACGGTTGGAAGAGCAGCAGTACACTGGGACCACTGCCAGATCCTGCATAGATACTGAACGGGGAGGTCACAGATCCTCTGTTCCTGTCCTATATCTGTCTATGAATGTCTCTCCCACCAGACTATGAATTGTTTTGAATTCTTTTTTGAGATGGAGTCTTGCTCTGTCACCAGGCTGGAGTTCAGTGGTGCGATCTTGGCTCAAGATCTACCTCCCGGGCTCAAGCGATTCTCCTGCCTCAGCCTCCTGAGTAGCTGGAACTACAGGCGCTCACCACCATGCCCAGCTAATATTTTGTATTTTAGTAGAGACAGGGTTTCACCATGTTGGCCAGGATGGTCTCCATCTCCTGACCTTGTGATTCACCCGCCTTGCCTTCCAAAGTGCTGGGATTACAGGTGAGAGCCACCGCGCCCAGCCTGAATTCTTTGAATGCTGCAAATATGCCTGATTCACTTTTGTGTTTCCCCTGCAGGGTCTAACTTCCTGTATTTGAGTGCTGAGGGTTTCGTCATATGGTTTTTTTTTTTTTGAGATGGAGTCTCACTCTGTCACCTAGGCTGGAGTGCAGTGGCGTGATCTCGGTTCAATGCAACCTCTGCCTCCTGGGTTCAAGTGATTCTCCTGCCTCAGCATCCCAAGTAGCTGGGGCTACAGGCATGCATAACCACGCCTGGCTAATTTTAGTAGCGACGGGGTTTTGCCATATTGGCCAGGCTGGTCTTGAACTCCCAACCTCAGGTGATCCGCCCATCTTGGCCTTCCAAAGTGCTGGGACTACAGGTGTGAGCCACCGCGCCCGGCCATATTCTTCATCTTTAAGATGATTTTTATGCTCCTGTTTATCGAGTGTTTACTATGCATGTGACAAGCACTGTGCTAACCACTTTATAGACATGATCTCATCTTCAGTTTCCTGAACGCTTTCAGAAGAGTTAAGAAGAAAGCAAAGAATCATCCCATGACCACATGGACAAGGGATGAGGAAGAAAAAGCATTTGGGGGAAGGGGGAGGGGACACACCCAACCCCTTCCAAGAGCTGGGATCAAGTTCTGCCTGAGGAACGTATCTAACTTAGTGTTTCAGCTCCTCTGATTTTCCTTCACTCAGATATCCTCATCTGCTCGTTCTGTTTTTGTGTATATTTTTACAAGCTGCTTTAGATCCTTATCGGAAGGAAGCAGAGACCACAAAGGTCTCTTCTTGCAGGGTAGTTAAGTGAGGTACAGAAAACAAAGAGATAAATAGCAGGTATGGCAATTCCTGAACAGCTGGAAAGGACAAGTCTCACTCACTTGTGGTCCCCCAGCACCTGCCCTAGGCTGGCCACCCAGCCCCTCCCAATCCATCTTCCTCCCAGCAGCAAAATCAGGCTTCTTAAAATGCAAATCGGATCAAGTCCCTTCTCCACTTAGTAAACTCTCTGGCTCATTCACCTGAGGATGCTGCCTGCTAGTATTCAAGGCTCTGTAAGACCTGAAGCCATCGATTTCTGGGATCAGCAGGGCTCTCCTGCCTTCACATGGGATGCCGGGGCTCATCCCCTACCCTCATCCCCACCCGAAAGCTTCCAGCATTCCCTCAGGCCTCCCACAACTCCCTGCAAGCTGTGTTGGAACTGTTCAATGATCTGCTGTCCCCACCCCCAAAGCCCCATCTGAACTACCCAAGGGCAGGACTACATGTGTCCTGCTCCCTGCTGTGTGCCCACAACACTCAATACAAGTTTATCGAAAACAGGCCAGACATGTGTGTGGCTCCTGCCCTCAGGGCGTGTCCTGTGACAGAGACAGAGTATCTGCCTGTGGTTGCCCTGGATAGCTCATTCGCTGAGAGGCCCCTTCAGGTGACTATGACGTGTTATTTTCTGAGCACCTACTATGTACCAGGCACTGTGCTAACAAGTGGTTCACATCCAGGATCTCATTTAATCCCCCAACAAACCTGTGGGGAAATGTCATCCTCACTCGACGGGTGGGGAGGCTGAGGTTCAGGATGGCTAACAGACCGTGAGGACACCAAGCCTGTAAGCAGTAGCGCCAGGACTCAGTCCCATCCTGGCTGCCTTCACTGCTCTGACCTTGACCCTGTGCTGCCCTGCTGCTCCTCGAAAGCTCCAGTCCTAACACTGACTGGCCCAACTGACAGGTGGGCACCATTGCTGCCGTTAAGTGATGCCACCCACTGCTACCCCTGCCCTAGCAGTGAGACTGAGCCCTGCCTCCCTTGGCCAGCCCCCACCCAGCCCTTGTCCCCAGAGGGAATCCCGCATACTTGGCCCGATTTTCTGGAATGGCTCCGGGGGCTCCTCCTTCACCTCGTCAGTGGCCACGACACCTTGGTCGAAAGGGTCTGTGGGAGAACATATGGCCCTCAGCAACCTGGTCCCCCAGGTCTCAGGAGCCCAGCCGGGGACAGGGGAGGTGATGAGCAGCCCCAAGGACTTACCTGCCCGGTTCTCGGGGGCCCCTTCCACACTAAATACTGCGCCCGGGCGGGAGGCAGCAGCCGCAGAAGGAAAGAAGCAAACAGGAGCCCTGTTAGTCCCTGCCCAGAGCAGCCTCTGCCGCTGCTCCCAGCCCCTACCCCCATGGGTTTGCCTTGGGGCCCAGGTGGGCTGCCCTGGCCACTGTGGAAGCCCCCCAAAACCAGGACAACACGAGGATACATCCCAACCAGGACACAGCCTGGGCCTCAATCCCTCGTCCTCACTAGGATGGACACCCACCCATGATGCAGGCAGACAGTTTGCCTGGATCTGTTTCTGATTGCCAGCATGGCTTCAAGGGGCCAGGGCAGGAGAAAAGAGGAAGAGATCAGGAGGAGAGAGAAAGAGGAGGTGAGAAAACGGACAGGCTAGTGGTAACAGGTGGTGGGCCTGGTTGTCACAGCTTGAGATGGGCTGAGGGTGTGGGGCTAGACGGGGAACCCCTAAGGCCCTTCCAAGGTCTAAGACCCTCTTTCTAGGATTTTTAAGACTCAAAAACGTGTTAACTGTATTGTTCTAATTTCTAATTGTCTAATCTAAGATGCTAAAAGGCCATCATTCGTTTTTTAAAACCGGTTTAATTTCATCAGAACATAAAAATGCTCAATATGAAACTATAAAATGACTCGATATGAAATTCCAATATTTGACTAATTTTGACCTATAAAAATGGCAAGTTCACTTGGGTTAACCTAAATAGAAGTCATGTGGAGTATGAGGGTGACGTTCCCGCCCCCAGAATCCTCCAGGGCTGGTCATCCCCGTTGTGGTTCTGGCTACTGCCTGGCCTTTTTCTGGGTAAGAGGGAGGAGGGAGGCGGGGAGCGCTGGAGGCTGGTGTCTCTGAGGAAGGGCGCTTCTTGGCATGGCTCCAGGGAGTGAGGGGCCTGACTCACCATCCACTGCGTGCAGGTCTCGGTGCTCTTGGAAACAGCTGTAGTATTTGTACTTCTTCCCGCAGATGTCACACGTGTACCTGAAATTGTCTGCATGGGATGAAAACACACACCTGGTTGGTTACCAGGGCTTCAGTCATGTGGGGTGGGGTTTTTCTGGCCAGATCATCTCAGAAACCAAAGACGAAACTAGCCCAGTCTGGCCCCAACTGAATGACCCCATGGAGAATCAGTTCCTGAGCCAGTCTGTACTTTGGCACTGCCCAAGTCTTCTAGACCACGGAAGGGCATGGCACCGCCTACCCTCTGGAACACCCAGCTTCTCCTCTCCGATATGCAGGAGGGTGAAGCTCCTGCCTCAGCGCTGGCCCCACCCTCCACCCCAAGCCAGCCTTGTATTGCCTCCTGGGTCCACAGGATGTAGGCTGGGGTGTCAGGGGTTGTCTGTGGAGATCCAGACCACACAAGGTGACTGGGAGCCCAGAAGTGACTCCAAAACCAACCCCCAAACCTGCCCTAGGTGAGCTGAGTTCCTTGCGGCCTGGTTCCCAAATGGTCTGGCACACCCTTTGCAGAAGCTCTGTGAGAATAACAATCACTGCAGCGCCCGTGCCCAGGTGCTACAGCAACCAGGGCAGCAGGCCAGGCTCTTCCCCTCCATCTCCTCCGTTCTTGCCGCAGAGGGAGGAAGCAGTCTCTCATTTTACACACGAGGAAACTGAGGATCAGAAGGGACATGCCCCAAGGGCACAGCCGGGAGGGCCTGTGATAAGCAGCCTTGGGGATAGCGCCCAGGGCTCCTTGCCTCTTGATGCTCATGCCCTACATCACCTCTTCCCTGTGAGTCTGGGCTAGACCTGGTAACTGACTTCTAATGAACAGAATGCAGTGAAAGTGACTGCATATCACTTCTGAGGGTAGCTTACAAAAGACGGAGACTTCTGTTTCAAGCATACCTTCTCTCTCTGGCTCACACCTGCTGGCCTCTGGGTTGTGAGCTGCCATGAGAGGATGAAGTGAGGGGTCAGGGCCAGCTAGCCAGGGAGGCTGGGTAGAGACAAGCAAGTAGACAGGTGGCAGCAGATGGTGGGCAGCATGAGAGAGATCCCACGAGAGACCCAGGTGACCAGGAGCTGACGGCAGCCTCTGGTGAACAGCCAGTGAGGCCCTCAGTCTAAGGGCTTGGGAAGGACCGACCCTAGTAGGGTTGTTAACCTGCTAACAACCACGCGAGTGAGTTTAAAAGCAGCTCTTTCTCCAGTCAAGCCTTGAGATGGGACCACAGCCCTGGCCAAGTCCTTGCCTGCAGCCAGGAAAAGACCTAGCACCAGAGGACCCAGCAAAGCCATATCCAAATTCTTGACCCTAGAAACTGAGGGATAATCAAAGCTTATTGTTTCCAGTCATCAAGTTTTAAGGACATCTGTTACACAGCAATAGATAACTAACATGGGGTCAGAGTTTGGATGATCCCCCGGGTCTACCTAACATCTGAAGCTGGACATAGGACATGACCCCCTCCACAATGGCACACTCTAATGTTTGCACTGGCACGGACCTCACGTGTGTGTTCCTTGGGCTGATGTAGGGAGGGCCTATCAATCCCACCTCCCCAGGCACAGGGAGGCTTAGTGGTATGCTCAAGGCTGCCCAGTGGGGGTGGTGGATGGGGGAGCGAGAGCTAGGATTCAAATATTCACTAACTCCAAGCTAAGGCTGAGTCAGGGCATGTGGCCCTTCTCTGTCTGAATAAGCCGCAAATCAGTACTGGGCTCGGGGAGCTCTCTCCTGGTCCCTCTCCTGTCCCCCAGAACCCAAATACAGGATCTGATGCTTGCCAAATGTGACCTAATACTGTCACAAATATCAATGTGACAGTAGCATGAGGGGCTAATCTTTTATTCCTTAGTGGACAGATGGGTGAGTGAATATGTCTTTATGCTTCTATGTATGACTGTACTATTTTCCTAATAAATAAGTGAAAAGTCCTAGAACTGTTAAGAAAATGTGTGAGACCTCATTTCTAGGCCTGCCTCCACTACTCATAAGCTGCATGACTCCCCCTCTCTGGGACTTAGTGTCCTCATCTGCAGAATGGGTGGGCTGGACTCAATATTCTCATTTGGGCCCTTTTGGCTTCATGACTCCACGACCAGGCTCCGGCAAAGCAGAGGCCAGGCATTCTAAGCAGGCGCTGCCAGTCTGGGTCAGGGCAGGGCTGCGGGACTGAGAATAAAACAGTGCGCAATGGCCGCGGGGAGGAAACTCCACAGGGAGGAAGGGAAAAGTGATGGAAGGACTAAAAATACCCCTGCTATAGAACCCTCAGCAGCCAGCAAGCCTGTGGACAACGGAAGCCAGACGGAACACAACAGATCATTGAGGGGCTGCTGGAGAAGCCAGGGGCCCAGAATAGCTGAGGAAGGAAAGATAAATAGGGAAGTTCTTTAAATGTGTGGCTGACCGCAGTCAGTCCATGGGAGCCGGAAAAGAATGGAGCTATTGAGGGAGACGGGAGCCAAGGGCCAGGCTGGGGCTGGGGCTGGGGCAGGATAGGTGGGGCTGAAGGAGGAGGGCCCAGCTCCCACCTCCTCCCAGCTGGGGTCCTGTGGCAGGTGTCTAGCCAACCTGGACCGCAGATTCCTCTCTGGAACATGCCGGCTTCTCCTTTGGCACAAGAATCCAAATGGAGTGGATGGGAACATGTCTTAGAAGAAATGCTGTTGGGACCCAGGCCAGTTAAAATCCTTTTTCAGTCATCGGCACCTCTTCAAACTGCTCTGGTTTGGGGGTTTGTTGGGCAGGGGGTGGTAATGTTTATTTATTATGTTAAAAATCTTTTTTTATGATGGTGTGGTGTAACAAACCCATAGAACGGGGATTGGCACGCAACAGTCTGTGGGCCAAATCCTGCCCACCATCTGTTTTGGTAAGGAATTCATTTACATATTATCTCTGTTCCTGGCACGTTCCCACTACAAGGGCAGGGCTGAACACTTGTGACGGAGACGTCTGGCCTATGAAGTCTAAAATACTTACCATCTGGTCCTCTACAGAAAAATGTTGCTAACCCCGGGTGTAGAAAAGTGTACAAACGCTAAGTATACAGCTTGTTCAATTTCCACAAACCGAAACCACCCATGTAACCGACACCCAGCTCAAGAAACAGAGCCCAGAAGCCCCTTCCCCAGGGGAGCCGCTCTTCTGACTTCTACCAGCAATAGTCAGTTTTAGCTGCTTTTGCCCTTTCTCTATGCACAATCTTAGAGGATGAACCCTGTGTATGCCTGGCCTCTTTTGCTCACCATTGTGTGTGCGTCATCCATGTTGCTGTGTATAGCTATAAACTGTTCATTCTCACTACCGTAGTCTTCTGTGTCACTAGACTTATCCATTCAATGAGCACTAGGCATTTGGGGGTTTCTAGTTCGTTAGGAATCGTGTACTAAGAACATTCTAGTTAGCATCTTTCAGCAGATATGCACACATTTCTGTTGGCAACATACCTACAGGTGGAACTGTGACTTCTGAAGCTTCGTATTATTGGGTAGGGAGACTCCATCCTAGTCTACACCAGCCCGGCTGCTCGCTTACCAGGCGCTTGGGGTCTAGAACTGGAGGAATGGCAAGCAGGGCCTGTGAGCAGCAGTGCTGCTGCAGATGGCAAAGCCCTGTGCCACCCCAGGTGCTGGGATATGGCACCCCAGGGCAAATCACCAATAAGCAATTAGTGCCCCCGGCTGTGGGGGCTCAGGAGAAAACTCTCCAAAGCAGTGTTTCCCAAAGGTCAGCTACAGAGCCCCAGAGTCATGGGTGAGAGTCATAAGAACACAAGAAACTGCATATCCTGGGCACCCATGGGAGATGCACGGCTGTGTCTGTCAATGAAGAGCTGGAAATGTCCACAAGAAAGAAACCTGCTCACCTTAGTGAAACTCAAGGTCTCCCAAAGTTACTTGGCCGGAGAAATTGTCACGGACAAAACACCACTAACCTTCCCAGAATGAGCTTGCCACGGAGCACGCTTTGGGAAGGGCTGCT
Organism: Macaca mulatta; assembly: GCF_049350105.2. Lineage (NCBI taxonomy): Eukaryota > Metazoa > Chordata > Mammalia > Primates > Cercopithecidae > Macaca > Macaca mulatta. Next base: position 44,322,725 of record NC_133420.1, read on the forward strand.
CTGAGGCACCGTGTTGTGGTTTTGTAAGGATGGGCTGGCCCCAAAGCTTGGACCCCAGCACTGTGTCTCTCAGAGGCCACCTGGAGCAGTTCTGTGGGAGGGAACGAGCAGCTCCTCTTTGTACCACCCCAAGCCCTCGCCCCTCAGCAGCCCATGGAGGAAAAAGTACTCACTGCTTTGGGAGGCTCCCTCCCCTGAGGTGGCTTCAGTGTCTGCAAAGAGAGAGAGAGAGAGAGAGAGAGGGAGGGGGGTGAAGCTACCGGGCCAATGATAGGGCCAGTGCCAAACACGAGAGAACATGGAAGCCACAGGGGACGAGCTCACGGTCCCGCCCTGGGCCCCTGATGTCAGCCTCTCCTCCCTGTCTGCCAGGCTGCGGGGGAAACAGATGCCATCCCTCCTGTCTCCAACTCCCAAGCTTGTCATGAGGAACACACGCACTGACCCCAGCACGTGCCCTGTGGGGGCCACTGACACCGAGCAGTGATGAGATGTCCTGGGAGGTGTGACGCCCGTGGGGAGCAGGGGGAGCCCTGGGGCATAGGCCTGGTGTGTCCTGCGGACTCTCCCTCCCATGCCCACGCTGTCCCACATCAGGAGGCCTCCCTTCTTCTGCCTGGCGCCCTATCCTACTGATGAAAGTGGGAGGAGAATGGGAAAGGCTGTAGCTGTCAGGGCCTCTGGGGTCACCCACAAGGGACCCAAGTGGGAAACAGACAGATAGTGGGAGGGGCGGCCCCTGGGCTCTGCCCCAGGGATACTCCTCTCACCTCGGTGTGCCCGCACGTGGGTCTGGAAGCAGTTGTAATACTTGTACTTCTTGCCACAGATTCCACATTCATAAGACCCTGGAAAACAGAAGAGGAAAGGACTGGTCACCCAACCTCTGTGACCACAAGGTCCCAGGACCCACAGGCGATGCCTACAAGTGTGGCTAACTCTCTGTCCCAGGGGCAGAGATGGTCCCTGGCAAGGAGGCAGCACTGAGCTAGGAGTCAGGAGGCCTGGGTCTAGATCCAGGTTTGCCTCCCACTCCCTTGGGAAAGGCACCGCCCCCCATCTCTGGGCCTCAGTTTCCAAATCTGTAAGATGGAGAAGGTAACTTCTTCAGCTAATTCTCAGCCCTACACCTTGAGGGGAAAAAGGAGATGAACGTAAAAGTGCTCTGAAAGGAATAAATTGCATCCACATAAGGAAATCATCACTTCAGTGCATTACAATAATTTCCAGCGACCCCTTTTCCTTGCCAAAATGGGACAGAGATTAAGACAGACTGAATCAGACACACCTGGGTCCCTGTCCCTGTTTTGTCACTTACCAGCAGCATGACCTTTGTAATTTCCTTAGGTGCATGAAGCCTCGGTCTGCTGATCTACAGAATGGGACCACATGTACCTACCTCGTAGGGTGGCCCTATACTCCCTGTAGGAAGTGCCCAGCCCTACCATAGACATGCTCAGCAAGGAGAGGACCCCCCAACATCCGCTGAGGAGTTGCCTTGTTCCCTCAGACACACAGAGACCGACATGGTGTAAATGCCTGCCTCTAACCCCCACAGCCCCTTGCCAGGCCCTTCTCCCAAGAGCAGGGAGACTGAATTGGCTGAGTTCCTAGTGGGCACTGCAGAGAGGTTAAAAGACGAGCCTGCCATGTAAAGGCCAGAGCAAAAGCCCATGGCAGGAAGCCAAGAAGAGCCCCTCAGATCCAGCCTGGCAGGGACCTCAGGGGCAGAGACCCTGCCTGCTCCCCTACCTAAATCAGCCCTCATGAAGGCCTGATGCCACCTGGGCCCAGGCCTTGCTCTTCCTAACAGAACAGCCAGGGAGCGTGGACAAATGCAGAGGCCCCGGTCCACTCCAGGCTTAGCAATCTAGAGTGGCTGGGGTGGGGACTTGCCTATTCCAAGGTCCCCAGGAAATTCTGGTACCCAGCATCTGGGGATGGGAGAGGCAGACCTGGGATAAGAGTCTTAACTCTGCCATTTACTGGCTGGGCCTCAATTTCCTCCTGGGAAAAATGTGGATGATTCAAGCGTGTTGGTGTGAAGACTGAGTCTGCATGAACAGTGTTCCCAGCACAAGACCAGACCCAACATGAAGGTGAAGATCATTAACTCCTACTCCGTTAGTCTTGCCTGGAAGCAGAGGCCCATTTCCTGGGTGTGTACCCGAGGCATAAGGTGAAGGCAGAAGAGCACTGGATGTGGAGTCTGAAGCCTAGTTCAGCTCTGCTATCCCTTAGCTCGGGGGGGTCCAACCTTTTGGTTTCCCTGGGTCACACCGGAAGAATTGTCTTGGGCCACACATAAAATACACTAACACAAACGATGGCTAATGAGCAAAAAAAAAAAAAAAAAAAAAAAAAAAAAAACAAACACAAATCACAAAAAAACCTCATAAAGTTCTAAGAAAATTTACAACTTTGTGTTGGGCCGCATTCAAAGCCATCCTGGGCCACATGTGGTCATGGGCCGTGGGTTGTACAAGTTTGCCTTGTCTGTTCGATCTCGGACACATCCTTTTACCTGTCCGAGCCTCTGTTTCCCCACCTGCAACACCGGACTCCAATTCCTACAATTCATGACTGAGGTCCGTATCAACGAGGTTCATCGTGTGAATCGGTTGGCACACCACAGGTACTGAGGTACGGGAGCCGGTGCCACCGGTACTACTGTGGGTCACTCCAGGGGCCGCTGTCATCCCAATGCCAGCGTGGGATTTAGTAGTCTGTTATTTAGTGGTTTGTATGTGTATTACCCTTGTCACGCAGGGAAAAATACAATCACGTGGAGGGCAAAGATCAGATTGCATACTTCTTTGTATTTAGCCCTGTGATTGGCACACAGCGAGGGCTCCATAAATCCATGGTGTCTTGCTGTTGTACTCATCTGTCACTGAGTAATAATGCCTCCAACTCTCTTCCTGCTGCCTCCACCCACTCTTCAGCAGTTTCTGCCAATTCCCCTTCAACCAGTGAAGAATTTACGAGTGCCTGCAACGTGCCGGGCACTGAGGCCCCAGCAATGAGCAAGGTGCGCTCCCTGTCCTCTGTCTAATAGGAAGCAGACAGGCCAGCTGGCACGGGGACAATGCAGGATGATGGCGTTAGGGCAGCAAGTGCAGGGCCTGGGGGCACAGAGGCAGGACCCTGGCCCAACTGCAGTGGGGGGCCCAAGTCAGTGGAGTGGATACTGTTTACAGCCAAGCCAAGTCCTGACTGGCAGGTAGTATGGAGTTTACCCCAAGCTGTGGGAGAGCTGAGGGCACATACAGCCTTGACTGTAGGTGTCACCCCACAGAGGGAATCAATGGGGGCATGATGGCTCCTCAGCTTCTCCTCAGCTGGCTCCTGACCCCCAATGCAGAGTGAGACAGACTGTCTGGAACAAGGAGTCTCTGGACTGAGCACTGTGTGCTGGCAGGAGGAACCCTGAGCCTGCCCCTCGCTCAGCCTAAAACCCAGGGCCCCGCCTGCCCCTCGCTCAGCCTAAAGCCCAGGACCCCACCTGCGCCTTGCTCAGCCTGACTCTGGGCTTCAGGTTCCCCTATGTGATGGGGCCAGAAAGGTGAGAGGTGGGGCATGGGGAGAGTTCACCAGAGTGGCAGCCCTCAGTGCAGCAATGCCAGCAAACCTGGGTGCAAACCCTGGCTCACCACATCCCAGCAGAGGGAGCCCTGGACAAGTCATGGAACGACCCACACCTCAGGTTTCCTCTCTGTAACACTGTTCACCCCTTGGGGGGACGGGTTGTGAGGGACAACATGGTGGCTCCTTAGCACAGGGCGCGGTCCACAGCAGGCACGATACAGGTCAGCTGCTATTACTAGCAGCATTTTCCAAAGTTTATTCTTTGGAACCCAACTTCCTGAATGCACCCCAGGAAAAAGAGGACCATGGCCAAGTGCGCACGAGGGAGACCTCATGGCGTGGCCCGTCCTGGGGAGGCCGGTGTACAGGAGCAGTCGCAGGCCCTGCGAAGTCCTGCAGGGAGAGAGGTCAACTACTGTTTAACCCAGAGTCTCCCAAACACATTTGGCTTGGAACCCTTTTGTCCCCTTGGCCTGTTTCAGAGTTGTGGCCCTTACTTCCTATGGCAGCACTTCTGCTGCCAAAATGCTCTGGACATTCTAGGCGTCCAGATTTCCACGTGCTCTATCGTCCCTCCAGTAGTCCAGTACTAGAGTCCAGGGTCTCAGGGCAGGCTCCGATTTGCTCAGGACAGGGGATGAAGAAGGTGGCCCCTCTTGACCCTGAGATGCTAGCAGGGCCTGCTTACTCAGTCTGTAGCTGATGGCTGTGTCCAGCTGTGTCCCCAACCCATACTGGCCCCGGATCAGGCACTACCCCTTGGCCATCACGTACCAGATGCATATCTCAATGCTTGGTCAAAAATCCAGGTCCCTGAATACCGGCTTCGCACAGATCCACCGTGGGGGCTGCCTTCGGGCGCTTTTCCATCTGAATTACGTAAGAAATCAGAAAGAGCCCTTAAAGTTGGAGAATGCCTGGAAGGTTAGGGAAGGGGCGAAGTTGGCTGCACTTTGAGAAGTGTGGACAAGATCACACTGCCTCCCTCTTCATTAAAAACCTTGCGCTGGCCAAGGGGCATCCACGTGTTCCCCAGGGAGGCTGGCGCACGGCACGGCAGAATATAGCAGCCATGGGTCAACAGCTCCCTGAATTCAGTTTTGTGTTTTCTCTGTATTCTGATTCATCATATGATTAGAACACACAATTTCTACCCAAAAACCCTCCAGCAAAATGACCCTCCAAGGAGATGTGCCCCACGGGTGCAGTGCCCATGCATCCCCATGGCCTGTGGCCACCACAGACCCAGACTGATGCAGTGGGGCAAGGAAGGCCTTCTTGGGGACTCAGGTCAGACAGTCCCCAGCCCCGATGCCTGACTCCCTGCCCAGCACGCTCCCTCTTCTGTTCATCCCAGCCACTTTTTTCCTCTATGAACCATGGCTGTCACCATCACCGCCTGTCTGCGTTCACTTCATCTGCAATCTTTCCATGCAGACTCTGCCCCACTGCATGGGTGAGGAAGCAGAGGCTAGGGCAGCTGTGTGCAGCATCTCACCCAATTGACGCAGCCAGCTAGTGGGCTCGGGGTCCTGGCTCAGAGGCTTCTCACACCAGCTCAGTTCATCCTCACAATTACAGCAGGTAAAGGTGACTATTATCCCCATTTTTCAGGTGAGGAAAGTGAGGACCAGAGGGGCAACGCATAGCACCAGAGGTCGGTCAGATCTGATTTGCTCCCAAGCCACACAACTAGCCTCTTGGAAAGCACCATGAAGAAATGGTGCTTGTGGGCTGTGCGCAGTGCATCCCAGCATTTTGGGAGGCCAAGGCAGGCAGATCACTTGAGTTCATGAGTTCAAGACCAGCCTGGGCAACATAGCAAGACCCCCATCTCTACAGAAAATACAAAAATTAGCTGGGCATGGTGGAGTGCACCTGTAGTCCCAGCTACTTGGGAGGTTGAGGTGAGAGGAATAGTTGAGCCCTGGAGGTCAAGGCTGCAGTGAGCTGTGATCATGCCACCGCACTCCAGCCTGGGCAACAGAGTAAGACTCTATCTCAAAAAAAGAAGGAAGAAAAAAGAAGAAGAAGAAAGAAGAGGAAGAGGAAGAAGGAGAAGGGGAAGAGGAAGAAAGGGAAGAGGAAGAAAGGGAAGAGGAAGAAGGGAAAGAAGAAAAAAGGGAAGAAGAAGAAAGAAGAAGAAAGAAGAAGGAAGAAGGAAGAAGAAAGAAGAAGAGAGAGACAGAACGAACCTTTACTAGGTCTCATTTCCGTCCACCATCTTCCCAGAAGTCCTCATGAGGCTGGCAACTCAACATCCATTGCAAGAATGAGCATAAGGTCCTAGCAGCTTGGCTAGTGGCTGGCAAGGAACTGAGTTCAAAATAGGCCTTGGGGATCCAGAGCCATGCTACTGCCACTACCCCAGGTCACCTGCTGGATGCCAAGTGAGCTGTGTGTTCCTTTCAGTCATGGCACTTTCCTTAAATGCTACAGGGGAGCAGAGTCCCCCACTATGTCTGGTGCTGCCATAGGACTCCCAAGAGTCCCCTGTTGAGAGCCCTGGGACTGCTGCCAGGGATGGCTGGCAGGGCTTGCCAGCACACAGGAGGCAGGAGCGGACTTTTCCTCTCCCCATTCCTGCTATCACAAGTGATGCAACAGTTGCCATCCCAACAAATCCGAGTTCACAGCTCCCACTGAGCACTTTCCCTAAACACCTGGCTTAGCTCCCTCCCAGAGCATCAGACAGACCAGGTGAGGCCAGGGGGTCTAGTTCCTGAGGTCACAGAGGGAGACTCTGGGAAGATGCCTAAGAGAGGATGCAGGCTTCTGAGAAAGAACGTAGGGTAGCAACCCTTTGCACCCAGCCAGGTCTAGAGAAGCTCAGACACCTTTCAGGATACACAAAATGTGACAAGACAGAAATCCAAAGCCGGTGAATGAGAGAAGAAAAACACAAGGGTAGGGACAGAAGGCTGGTTCCTTACAACGGACAGTCCCATATTTAACTTGGAGCATCTCGGGAGCCGCTATTCAGAGAACAAATGCTCAGGAGTGTGTGCAGCCCTCTCTGTTCAAACATGCAACAGGAGCTGGGTCCAGGGCTTGCCGAAGGACAGGGGATCCGAATAGGGAAGGCATGGACAAGTGGGTTTCCTGAGGCTCTGGGGCTTGGCCTCAAACGAAATGTCCTCTGGAGTAGGGTCTTCCGAGTGAAGCACAAATCTCCCGGGGGTGTGTGGCAGCTGCCCAAGGGGTAAGTAGGTCCACGCAGCCTTAAGAGAACCATCAGCTTCTAAATGTGTTCTTTCCTAACATCAATGTGCCAGAGAACCTGGCAGGTGGGAGGCTCCACTTGCCAGTTCTTCCTACTCTCACCTTCACCCTTGTGCCATGTTACAAACAAAAGATGATCTTTTTACCCACCCCTAATCCTACTGTGGTGGCTGCCCCCAAAGGTTAGAACCTTGGGGCTCCAAGCAAAGAGGTGACCCTACAATACCGGGGGTGGGCTCAGAAAGTGAGTGGATCTAATGACCAGGAACAACTCCTTTTTCAAATTGGGTGATTTCCAATTCTCTCCTCTCAACAAAATTAAAGGAGGATCTAATGGAGTTGTCAGCGAAGAGACCATTAAAAAAATTGTCTGATGATAGACCCCCGTATGATTTCTGGCATACAACTTGGAAGGAATTCAAAGAATTGAGTGACACTGCTAAAACAAAACTCTATCCCCTGCCAGCTACTTATTTATGTGACTGAGCTTTCTAAGCACTTAGACCTACAAAAACCAAAAGATAGGAATTAAATTAATGCCGAATCTTGTCTCCTTCTAGCAATAAGAAATATTAATTCACAGATACATGAGCCAATTGAGAAAGAAATGAAGCCCTATCCATTTCATTAAGAGATGTGTTTTCAATAATTTTTTACTTTCACATTTACTATTTACCTAAATTTGTTTTTGATGAATTGTATGCTAATAACAACTCAATCTGGAAAAAAATGTTGGAGAATGTACAGCTTTATGATCCCAGGAATTTTTTTTTTTCCAGAAATTTCAATTTCAATTTATGTACATCTTGCTATGGCATATGAGTGTGAAACAGTAATCAATAAAAGACTTTCAAGCATAAAAAATATATTTTACATTAGGATAAAACCCTGTGGGGGCAGTGGACTGGAAACATGAGCTCATGGAGAAAAAGGAAAGATGTAAAATTTCTGACTCTTAAAGATAGGCTTGTTCATATGTTTTTGAAGTGATGATGGCGGATATCAAATAGCGGTAGTGTTTGGATTCCCTTGGATACATTTTGAAAATTGGTTCACAGTTTTGTTTCCAAAATGCCACCTTTTTTTTTTTTTTTACACAATATCCTGGAAATTATATCCTTTGCAATGATTTAAACTTTGAATAAAAATGTTAGATGTCAACTCAAACTTGTGAAAAAGAATATACAGTGTTCAAAATTCTTTTAGGAGGTATTGAGCAAAAACAAATGTTTGAAAACCTTGGCCTTTTAGGTTCTTATCACTCTAGAGGTAACCCCAGAGGTATCAATGTCCTGGGGTTTCAGCTAATAGTAGTGGTACTGGTTTTACGTTTTTTGTCCCCTGTTAAAAACACTTGCATACCTATTATTTCACTCTGCCCCCAACAATTCTACTGGAAAGAGGGGCAGACTTTATTCTACCTACTGACCATTCAAGACACGGTGGCTTAGAGACGTTAAGGAGCTTATCCAGGGCCCCACAGTAGGGTAAACCCTGGGCTCTTGACTTATAGCCCAGGGGCCCTTTCTAACAGGGACCCTCCAACCCTTCAGACCACAAGAGGAAGCGTCAGTAGCAGAGACAGGACATGCCTGGGAGGGTGGCCAGAACTCCTCCTTTCGGAGTGGCTGCAGCAAAGAGCTGAGTGTTGGTTCTGGCAGGCTCTTGGGTGAGGTCCTGCCAACAACCTATTGAAACAGGAAACTGACTATCAGCTGGCACGATGAAGCAAGACCTGGCACCTACGCTGCCTGGGTCTGTCACAGGCTGAAATCCACGTGGCTGTGTCTGAATGACTGTCAAGCTCTTCTGCTGCTCCTTCCCGCGCCATAGCCTGGTTGCTGCCTCCTGGCTGGAGCTCCTTCCTCCTCTTTCCCTGGCTCCTCTGGCTGCCCTATGAGTGTGAGAACACCTCTGTACCTTGGTCCTGAAAGCTTGCTGACTAGAAACATCCTTGCAGAATCCAGTCTCCCATCTATCTCATCCTTGACTCCCCATCCTGCACTCTGTCCAGTGACCCTCCCTGATCCCCTACGTCAGGACGGGGAACTCACTCCCTCACAGGCTTATGTCCAGTTACCAAACAGTTCCCATGATCACACGAAGCCCTTCCTTTTACCGAGTTGAAATCCCCTCCTGGAGACTTCTCCGTATTGGCTGGGACACCCTGGAATGTGTCTGCTCCATGTGCTCCTTGCAAAATGCTGTAAGCTGTGAATATTTAGATTCCATCACCCTCCGCTTCATGCCTCCACTATCCCCAGTCTCCTCCCAACCCACGACAAACAGCCCTTAGCTTCTCCACGGGCCTTCTCTCTGCACTGAGCTAACTCTCTGGGGGAATAACCCAGTTGGTCCCTGTCCCTCACCTGAAGAGGAGTCAAGTCCAAGCCACTCGTGCCCTCCACGGTCTCCTGCACTGCTACTGAGGAAGCTCATTAAGTCTCGGGTCTCCGGACCCCTACTGCTCTCCCTGAACTCCCTCGTTAGTAACCACCCCCGGATTATTCGTAACCACCCCCGGATTAAGGACCAGTGGTTTCACAGCACGGGAAAGAGTACCCACAGCTGGACAGCACAGCTGGACCACCATCATGGGATGCGGGCACCCTTCTCTCTCAGAGCCAGGAAACAGTCTACGGGCTGGATGCCCTGATTCATCAAGAAGAACGGCAAGTAGGTTTCCACTTCTAATTTTTCGATTCTAGCTGACTGGCAGAGACCTTTTGGTGTACTGTGTTGAGAAGGATTCTGAGGTGCATCGTTGGACAATGCACAGTAATCAATTCGTAGTGTCTGCCATGAACATGGGATTGCCATGAACCTGGACCGAGGCTGGGTGAGCGAAGTAACCAGGAGGCCCTTGGCCCCACAGGAGCAATGGCAGTGCCTTGTGTTTACTACTTCTCCTAGAGGAGCCCCTAAAATCTCAAGTGTGGTCCGCCCTTCCTTCTTAGGGCTGCCGTACAGAGCTGTTCATACAGCCTGTCAGGTGGGTGCAGGTGTCTGTCAACTTCCTTTCTTTCATTTCTGCTTTTATCCAACAAAGTTATGAAGTTTAGTATCTATCATCTCTGCTGTTCTTGCTATAAAAGGAAGCTCCTGGTCTTGCCCCCAAATCCTGCACCAGCTCCAACGGCGGTGACTTACTTTCTCCGAGTGAGAGACGCCCTTCTCAGCACAGGGAATTCTCTGGGCAGCAGGGAAGCAGCAGCAACCCCTGCGAACTTGGCAGTCATCCTCCTGGGCACTGATGCCCCTCCTGACGCCAGCAGGAGAAGCTGCCAAATGCCATCTGCGTGTCCATGACCCAGGCTCCTCCACAGGAAGTGCCTTGGATAATGTTTGTGTCACTGGGAACATTGTTTGTCTGATGGCTATTAAAGGGCCAGTGTGGACTCGCGGAGGCTCCCTCATGGGGCAGCACTGGGTGATTGAACAGGAACACTATTCTACTCAGCCACAGAGCCCGTCTCTGAGCCCAGAGCGGGGCTGGGTGAGCGAAGTACTCAGGGGGCCCTCGGCACCACAGCACCCAGCAGTCCCCTGCCAAGTGCCCCAGGAACACGTTAACTCCCCCATGCCCGGCGACCAGGACAATGAATGCACATTGCAGCAGGAGTTTCACTTAAAGATACAGCTCTAACCAGCATCCCACCCCAGCCAGGTCCCTGGGAGAGCTTTCCCTACTTGATATACTTTCAGAAGCAGGTGGGAGGCAGGTGTTGTGAGGTGGAGTGGGCCCTTCATGACCTGAAAGAAAATGTCACCAACTTGCTGGGTGATCCTGGGCAACTCCCATCCTTCCCTCAGGCCTTGTCTGCCCCTCTATAAAATAAAGAGGTCAGGGGTACCAAATTGACAGCATGCATAGCTTCACTGCCCACCTCTACATCCAGGGCAGACATCAACAATCAATCATGCCACCCTTTAGAATCCTCAACAGAGAACTCGTTACAGCCAGTAGCAACTGCTTGGGATTAACCCACAACTTAAAATCTACTTGCCATCTTGAGATGAGAGGAGTTCAAAAGGTTCAACTCTAACACTGATTTTGTTTTTAAATGCCTTTCTTTCCTGGTGATGAGGCCAAGCCAGCTTCCTCTAAGCCTGACCCTTGGAAGAAAACCCCCATTCCTATGCAGGAGAGCCTGCCTTCCAGCATGCAAGATGAGCTGCCATGACAGCAGGGAGCACTCTGGCCCTGCTTCTGTAGGGCTCCACCATGGCAGCTCCACACGTCACCTGTCGCTGGGGCTTCTAAACCTTTTTCACAAGGGTCTGCCCAAAGCAGATTATTCAAAAGTTCACAAGATCCTCAAAGTCCCTGAATCGGAGGGAAGCAGTACTAGAAGGAACACCAAGGTCCAGACAGGTTTCCCAGTCCATTTCTTAGGGGAGGAAACTGAAGCCCACTTGGAACCTGTGTCTTTTAACACTTTATCCTGTGCCGACTTTCTTCCCTATCCCATCGTTTCAATATATCACACTGGCTTACTTAGATGGGAAAAAGCAGAAACAGCGACTATTCCTTCCTCTTGAAGAGGCATTTTATACTATTAATATTAGTACTACTGAGAACACTACCTAATTGTTTACTAAGCACAGTGTTGAGTACTTGACATACATGATCTCATTGAATATTCAGATAGCCTGATGATTTCGTAATTGTAAGAACTGAGTCAGACAGGGCCCGAGGTAGCACACCTATTAAGTCATGGAGCCTGGATTCACTCTCAGTCCAAGGATCCCAGCTCATTCTCCTCAGGCAACATTGTTTCCTTCCACTGCCACCTTGGATGGCCACTCCCATGAGGTGGCTGGGACAGGGACCATGCCTCATTTAACACAGGAGGACCCTAAGGCACAGCAAGGCCAAGGACCCTGCTGCTGAGCAGCAGCTGAGCTGGAAATCAGCGTCGGTGGCTGGCATGAGGCTCACGGGCCCTGGGGCTCTCACTGTGCAGGCAGCTGGCCTAAGTAAGATTCCCAGCATTTCCCTGGCCTAGCTGCCCAAGGCTTTCCCCACTGAATCCAGAATGCTGGCTCTATCCCAGGATTCAGATTCAGCCACCCTTCACTGGGCATCTCCTGGTGAAGGGCAGAAACAGCTACTGGGTCTAATGAGTCTTAACACACACACACACCAAAGAGAGCAAGGGCAGGTCTTCTCCATTAACTAACAAATCCACCAGTGATTAACACAGTCCCTGGCCTCAGGGAGTGAATACTGATGGAGGAACGTCAGTGCAGGCCCTTGAAAAGACTCTCTCTCATTCAATACTGGCCTAAGTCACTCCTGCTCCTCCCCAAACATTCCTGGTTCACCCCTATTCCGTCACATGGGAGGACGGCATTTCCCAGCCTCTTTCTTTGAGGTTGGGTGGGGCCGTGTGACTAGTTCTGGCCAATGACTGTGAGCGGAATTAACGCGTCTCTCTCTGGCTGCAGCAGTTAATTGCCAGCGTAAGTCCCTCCACAGCGTGCTTTCCCTCTGTCACTTGGCTGGCAGCATTCTACATGACGGCTTTTAGTCTGGGACCAGAGGGGAGCAGAGCTCCCTCTGGATCCACAGTGGACATGTAGTGTGAACAGGAAATAAACTGCTGTGGTTTTGAGCTACTAAGATATCTTGTACCTTTCAGGATCTTTTGTTACTGCAGCATAACCTGGCCCCACCGTGACAGTTGCAGCACCAGTGTCAACGTCACCACTCCCAGAAACCAATACTTTGGTATTGTGGAGTGGAAGCAGGGAACATGGAGACATAAATCAGGCAGGTCCTGGAGCCCCAATCTCTAGGGGTTTCCACTTTCATGGAAGAGACAGGCACAGACAGGGCCCCTCTAATCTAAAAAGAAAGTAGAAAGTGCACCAACTAAGGAGCAGGGTAGAAACAGCCCACTCTCACCAGAAGAGATTAAGGAAGTCTTCTGGGAGGAGGTGGCACTGGAGTTGGCCTTAAAGGATAGGTTGGATTTGGGCAAGTGGAAATGGGGGAAGGCATTCTTGGGAGAGGCAACAGCAGACACAAAGTACAGGAAGAGCAGACTACACTGGAATGAAAGGTCTGGGAAGACCAGACGCAAGAAATGGGACTAGAAGGTTCAGGTTTTGGAGGCTTTTAATGCTCTGGTCTCGACTGTAGAGACAGTAAGGAATCCCAGGGTTATAAGCAGGGGAGCAACATGGTCGGTGTTCTGTTTTGACCAAGGCCTCCTGGCAGCCAGGGCAGAGGGCAGGCAAGCTGCAAAAGCATGGCTATTAGCAGGATGCTGCCATGACCCAGGTGGGGCTGAGATGGCCACAACCAGCAGGGAACAGCTGGGAAAGGGAGTTTGAGGATGATTCTCAGCAGTTGGGAAGAAATGGCACCAGGACTTGAGTCTAAACTTGCAGAAATGAGGCCGTGGTGCCGCATACAGGATGTGCGCCAGGAAGGTGGAGGTGCTTGGAAGTCAGTAGGAGGTGAGCCAGAGCTGGACCAGGAAAGTAGCACAGGCCAGGGCAGCAGCAGCACTTCTAAGAACACACTGAGCCTTGGAAACGTGGAAGAGGGTGTGGAGGGAAGCAGAAATCTGGAGCCAGACCAGGCAAGGCCTCCACGCCAGGAATGAGGACTTTATTTCACAGACCAGGGGTTGCAAACTTCTGCCCACAGGGACTCTGACCCACAGACACGTTTTGTTTGGCAAATTTCAAAAGGTCAGTTGGCTGCCAACATTTAAAGCCAAAAGAATTCCCATCAAAATGTTCATTTCTGGCATGTGATTTGTCCAGAGATGTGGCAACGCTGAGCCGTATCCCCACCCAGCAACCGTCAGCGAAGCAGCTGAGTGGCCGCCGCCCTCCACACACGCGGCGTGCGTTCTCTGACTGGACACGGTCCTCACCACCTGTCCTGTTGGCTCATCTCTAGTTACGCTAAATAAACATATTTGTTGGGCCTCATGGGCATTTGAGTCTGTGAACCTGGCAGCAGTGCAGGGGGCCCCTGAGGGGTATACCCTGACGCATGCTAGAGACTGGAGGGAGAGAAATTGTTGCTAAGATGTGAGTTTCCACAGAGCTCCTCTGCGTCCGGCCCAGGCCAGAAGAGGCAGGGGAAGCGCCATCTGTCACCGATCCAATCCTGATGGGGTATCTGCTCTGAGCAGCACCGGCACTGGGATCTCCCTCCAAAAACAGAGAGGCATTTAGGACATTGAGCAGTAAGGGCTGTGCGAGACCCCCCAGGGGTATGGGAGCCCAGAGACAGACAAACGGATTCACTGGGCCCCCAGAAGGTTCCAGGCATTTGACTTAAACAGGGTATTGATGGATGGATAGGGTCCTGCTGCCGAGCAGAAAAAGAAGAGCTCTCCAGCCGGAAACCGCACAAGCAAAGGCAAGTCAAAGAAGCTGAGATCTCTCCCTGAATGCAGAGGGAAGCCAGCAAAGGTTCTCTCAGCCAGGAAGGGAGCAGAGGCGCCAGGCCCCTTCTCCCCAGGACTCTGACTCCACGTTCCCATCCTGGTCTCCACCCTGACCACAGAGGCTGGACACTCACCAAGGGTCTGCTGGTTGCGGACGCCGCCGATCACCACGCAGATTTCGGCAGGCACGTCGCTGGTCCCATCCTTGCCGACTGCCTTCTTCTCCTCCTTGGCCTCGCCCTGCCAGATCACCTCCTGGATGTAGTCATCGGGCAGCTCTGTCTTCACCTTCACCTCCGTCATCGTTCCTTGCTCGGCACTCAGTGAGGCCTCGGCTGGCACTGCTTCTGGGCCCTCCACCTTGGTGCTCTTCTGGCTGCGCTTCAAGCGCTCCCTGGAAAAGAAAGAAAGTCCGTTCAATACCTTCTTCCTCCAGACCGACACAGCAGCCCACCAGTCCATGGCACCACAGGAACATGCCAGGCAGTGCGCATAGTGAATGCTAGGGTTCCCGGCCCCCTTAGCCTCCAACACAACCCCCATGGCTACCCCTGAGGCTCCTCCAGGGAACCCTGAGGCTTCAAGGAACACAGTTTGAAAACCATTGAGCAAGAAAGGCTCCAATTCCACCCATTTGACAGCTGGGGAAGCTGAGGTCTCAAGAGGTCTAGATGTGCCCAGTTGCCTCACTTACTTGCTTGCAATTATCATGACTGGAGTTACAAGTGATCTAAAAGGGCACCTCCAGCTGGTTGAAATCAGTTCTTCTTAGACTTCAGTGTGCATACAGATGAGCTGGGGATCTTGAAAAAAATGCAGATTCTGGCTCAGCTGTTCTGCGGTAGGGCCTGAGATTCTGCATTTCTTTTCCTTTTTAGAGATGGGTCTCACTAGGTTGCAGAACACAAACAAACTCCTGGGCTCAAGTGACCCTCCCACCTCAGCCTCCCGAGTGTTTGGGGCTCCAGGCACCATGCCACCACGCCTCGCTCAGAGATTCTGCATTTCCAACAAGCTCTCAGCTGGGGCCAGGGCTGCTGGGCCTCAAACTATGCTTTGGGCAGTAAGGGTTTCAGTGCTTTGATGTACGCAGTATCCAGTGCTATTCCGCTTGTTCCTAGGCAAGAAGGCTCGGGATCTTGTCCAGGCTCTTCCCTGCTCCTGTTTTACAAATGGGAAACTCCAATGCAAAAAGACTCACTGGGTTGAGATGTCATGGAGCCAACACTGTGGCATGGAGGGGGCTCTTTAAACATCGGAAAACATCCTCAAGGTAATGATGTCAGTTCTGAAGAGGGCAGGACGTGCGTCACTGAACGTCCTTCGTGAGGGGGACACTAAGGACTAAAGCAGAGCTGTGACTTGCTCAGGCCAGACATAAAATCGGGGATAGGCCAAGGCAGGAAGCCAGGTCCCTGCCATCCACTCCTGAAGCATCCTCCTTTCAACACAGCTGTCCATGTTATCATCCTAAGGACCCCACATCCTTCTGACAAGCGAAGCATCCTCATGACTGCTGTCTGTGAGGTTGGGGGGGAAGCTGAGGCATGCACATACTGGGAAATCGAGCCATGTTCCAGGCCCAGAGACACTGCCCTGGCCATGCCAGCCTCTCCACTGCACCAGAGGAGAGTGTGGTCTGTGAATTTCGAGGCCCAGACTCAAGGCAGGGGATGCCAGCATTCCAACTGCAGCACAGCAGGGGCACTGGGCTGGGACTCAGGGACCCAGGCTCCAGTCCTCGGTCTATGATGGGCTTGCTGTGTGGCCTTGGGCAAGATTTTTCTCTTCTTTGGGTTTCAGCAGCCCTGTTTATCACAGGAGCATGGGTTTAATCACATCTGCTGTCCTTCCCAGCTTCAGCTTTCATCCAAGGTGGAGAAAGGTTGGGAAACTGAGCAAAGATAGAGAGGGAAGTCCCCAGCTAATAAGGAAAGGATAGAGGAAAGCCATGGGGAGCTGCTATGGACTGAATTGTGTGCCCCTAATTCATATGGTGAAGTCCTGACCCCCAGTGTGACTGGATCTGGAGAGAAGGTCTTTGGGAGATTAAGTGTGGTTAAATGAGGTCACATGGGAGGAGCCATAATGAGGGGATTGGTGGCTTTGTAGGAAGAGAAAGAGATTGCTCTCTCCCTCACGTGAGGACACAGTAAGAGGGTGACCCTCTGCAGCCAGGAGGCAGCCCTCACCAGAACCCAACTGTGGTGGCAACCTAATCACAACCCGCAGCCTCCAGAACTGTGAGAAAATACATTTCTGTTGTTTAATTAAGCCTGTGGCATTAGGCATAGCATCCCACAGCATTCTGTTAACAGCAGCCCAAGATGACTCATACGGGAGGCTAGGACTCAGATGGACAGAACACGAGTGCAAAGGCATGCTGGGAAAACCAGTCAGGAGCAAGGGCTATTGTGCCAACCACTTCCTCGCTGCGGGCCTCCAGCCAGCCACCTAACCTCTGAGCCTTGGTTTCCCCATCTGCAAAATGGAGTTAATGGGGTTGTCATGCAGATTTTAATCAACGAACACATGGTAAGTACTCAGCACAGTGCCTGGCCTGGAACTGCTCTAAAGACATGGTCACTATGACTATTGTTAATAATGACACACTGTTAGAGCTTCTTTGGCATCCAGTGGTGCCTCCTCCTCATGCGTCTGTCCCACCAGGGCCACCAGACACACCGCCTGAGCTTTTGCCCTTCTCCACGGTAAGAAAGTGTAAAACTGCATGATTCAATCGCCTCAGAATTCATTTCCTTAATTTACTTAAGAAACACTTAAACAGAGCCTCCTATGTGCCCAGCACTGTTCTAACATACTAATTCCTTTCATCCTTAGAAATGACTCTGGGAAAGAAATCTTGGTATTTCCACTTTACAGTCTAGGAACTGTGGCAGTGAGAGGTAAAATAACGTACCAAAAGTCACATGGGAGGAACAAGGTGGGACGGGGACCTGATGCAGGCAGCCTGGACTGGGAGAGAAACTCGCAGAGGGAAGCCTCCTCACCCACAGCCGAGGCTGCCCCACATCACCCACCCTTGACCTTCAGCATCCAGAACAGAGCCAAAACCAAGGTGCTTGTGGGTGAGCAGGAGGACACGAGGTTCCCTGGCTTTCTGGGCTGCTGCCACCTTTGTGGGAGATAATACCATGAGCAAGCGTCCCCCTGGTCCCCCAGAGGGGCGCACGGCCCCGCCTAGCTGCAGGACACCACAGGGCAAAGAAGTCTCAAGTTCTGTGAGGCCTAAGACATAACTAGAACTGGCAGGTCTAGCAAGTCACAAAGGGACAGCTGTGGCTTTAGAGAGAGAGGTGATTCCTGCTGCTGGCAAGAAAAGGGGACCCACTGGAGGTGGTGAGCTCCCCGTCATGAGAAGCACTGAGCAGACTGGCTGATGGCCTGGCAGGAGTGAAATGAGCCAAGTACCAGATTTGGAAGTTGGATCATCCTAGGGTCAAATCTCAAAACTGCCAGTTGCAGGTTCCTATATAAGTGACTTGATTCCTCCAAGCCTCAGTCTTCACATCCATATAATGGGGCAAACACGGTACCTACCCCACAGTGCTGTGATGTAAAACAAGGTAATGTCTATATAGGACCTAGAACAATAGCTACCAGTGGGGATGTTTTACTCTTATCTACCTACTGTCTTTTCTATGGCGGGCAGGGGAGGGGCATGTGCAGAGGATGCAAGTTTATGTGGCACAGGCGTTTAGTGCATGGGCTGTGGAGTCAGACCAACGAGGGTTTGAATGCCAGCTCTACCACTGTTCAGTAATGGGATACCGGCGGTGAGGCAGTGAGGACTTTGCCTAGTGCTGCAGAGGTGGTCATGCTGATGAAGCTAACAGTGAACGACGTGTATCCACATTCAATCTGCGGGGTAAAGAAAGCAGCTGACATTCCCATTTCCTAGCTAAGACTTCATGGGTGCTAATGGTCAGGGCCCTGAGGCTCACTGGGCAAAGAGATGGGAGGCGAGGAAACAGATGGGACCCCCTGCGCAGAACTCCCTTACCGGCTTTTTTCACAGCCAGTGTTCTGAAGCTCAGCCTGAGGCTTCGAAAGCACCGGACCATGCCATCTGAAAAGATTCAGTGTCCCTTCCTGCTCTCAAGTCCTCACCACCATCATGGTATCCTGGTAGGGGAAGGGAGGAGCTGTTGGAGTCAGGCAGGCTGGATGGAACTCTCATCTGCCCACCCCGACACCCTGCAGCCCTGGGCAAGAGACTCCCTTCTCTGAGCCTCTGCTTCCTTGTCTGTTAAAGAAAGACCATGACTCTTGCCAGCTGCGGGCGTGGGCACAGAGTGGATTTCCATGAATGGCAGCTGCCATGATGATGACGATATTGGTTCATGATGACATCCTCACCTCTGGGAAGCCTTCCTGGCTTGCTTGAGGCACGTCAGACTCCCTCTCTGAATGCTACATCTTCCTTGCACAGGTGACTCTGACAGCGATCCTCCCATTGCATCCTAATGAACTCATCTTGGCTCGCTCGTCCCCTTCCCGGAATTCCAGTCTAGCTTTTAGTTCATCACCTCGTTTTATTTCCTTTGCAGCCCTGTTTCCTGAAAATACTTTGTACACTGGCTCCCCAAACTGCACTTGTCCTAAGAGTAGGTGGGGCCCTCGGGAGTGTTGTGTGTCTCTTATTCCCAGCATCCAGCAGGCCTATAGTAGGTGCTCCATAAATAAAATATTTGCTGAATGACCAAAAGGATACTTGCCTTCTAGTAAGCAGGCACTGGGACGTATGCCTCCTAAGACTCCCTGGGGCCCACTGGAACAGCAGAGTATATCCTTGAGATGGGTTTCCAGAATGGATGGTCACCCATTTGCAACAGGGCCAGGCATGAACGCATCACAGGAAAGGCCCTCTCCAAAGGCACAGGGCGTGTAACAGAGTCGAAACTAGAACTCGCATCTCCAGACTCCCCATCCTTTGTCCTTTACACTGAACCACCAGAGTCTCAGGTCACCCGGAGTGCCCCTAACACCTGGAGGTGAGAGTCGGGCACAGGGGAATGTCTTTCTCCCATGAAAAGGCAGCCTCTCCCTAGTTCTCGTACCCATACCTCCCACCCCAAACAAATCAGAGGTCACACTGGCAAATACAGCTACAGTCAGATTCCTGACTGAGTTCACAGAAGATGGGGACCAGTGAGCCGCCCTCTACTGCCCACAGGCACAATAGCATATAACCATCCCCTCCCTTAAATGCGACGCCCCCAAGTCCTTGCTGCGATGAAGGCATGGGCAACTTCTTTCTCTTCCCCCTGACTTCCAGGCTTTAGATTTACAAGCCCAAATGTTGCTTTTCTCAAATGCTTTGCATTTAATTAGGTGTCCTAATAACAATGGAATCACAGAAGTACTTACAGTACTTACATCACTTTGAATTAGTGGCGCGGCTCCTTCTAACTTCTTTAAAAATTTTTTTTCATATATCATTTTTTAAAATAGAGCTCATTATTTTAATTATATCCATTTAAATGTACAGTGGAGCCCTTGGATATTCTCAGCACGAATCATTAGGTATATTAGTGAAAAAGCACTCGGAATCTATCTACATGCTGACACTCCATAATCTATTCTATTTGTGTCGCTGTAAAATAGATTTATATATAGATAACTACAAAATAGTTGCTCAAGATATGCTATGAATTTTATATTTAACCCGAGTCACACTTCAACATAAAATCCAAAGTCAAGCATTAAAAGGCTATTTTTCAGTAAGTACATGCTATCTGTGGTCACTGGTTACTAATTGTGCAAGCTGACCAGGAGAGAAGCCAGACCAAGTGGATCTCTGCCCAACAAGTTCCCTAAGAGTGCTGGCCTTTCTCTAAGGCAATGATTCTCAAAGTATGTTCCGTGAAGGTCTAGGGGTTCCATAGCAATGGCTCTTAGATGAACCCATGAGGCTGGAATGGGGAGGGTAGTGTTAAGCAAGGCTCTGACTCCCCATCTTCAATATATAGAGCTTTGCTTTTTGCCTGATGTATACAGATTGAGGCCTCTTTCTCTCTGTGGTGGGGTTACGGGTAGCTCCCTAAAAGATATGTACACATCCTAATCTCCTGGATCTGTGAATATGACCTTATTTGAAAAAAGGGTCTTTGCAGATGCAATTAAGTGAAGGATCTTGAGATTAGGCTCATCCTTGGATTATCTGAGTGGTCTCTAAATGCACTAAGTGCTCTTATAAGACAAAGGGAGATTTAAGACAGACATAAGAGAAGTTACAGAGGAGAGAAGACAATGTGCCCAGAGAGGCAGAACTGGAATGATGTGGCCACAAGTCAAGGAATGCTGATGGCCACCAGAAGCAGGCAGTGACAAAGATCAGATTTTCCCCTGGGGCTTCCAGAGGGAATCTGACTCTTCCAACACCTTGATTTCAGACTTCTAACCCCAAGGAGTGTATACACTTCTGTTGCAGTGAAGCAACAGGAGGGAAAGCAGCCATAGGCAACCAATACATGGTGTAACATGAAATTTGAAGAAACAGCTCCAAAGCAGTGAAGTTTGTAAATTACTATCTTCTACTACCCTTGGTTTTCTTCTGCTTTGTTGCTATTCGATCCTGCTACTGTGTCTGGCCAGGCCAATGTGCCTGCAGACTCTGCCAGCAGGGGAGGTTTAAGAAACAAACCAGTCTCTCTCTCTGTCTGGGTCTCACCTGACAGTTCTTCAAGGAGCTCATGCCCACCTCATCACGCTTGGCATTGACAAGAGTCCCGTGGCTAGATGGGGAAACCGAGGCACAGAACAGGGCCTGGGTCTGTTTTATTCACGTCTGTATCCCCAGCCCTAGCACAACGCCTGGCCCACAGAAAGAACTCAGTGGACATAGGTGAAGGAAAGGCATGGCCAAGGTCATACAATTCTTAGTGATGAGCCTAGTCTGAAAACTTTTTGGCTCCTGTTCTGGTACTGTTGCCACTAAAGCTTGCAGCCTAAGACAACATAACCAAGTAACTTAATGTGGATCTGAGGCCCAAAGAGATGCCATTTCAGGCAGGTCGGAGGAAAGTCCGCGCTGACGCTAGGTGCCTGGGAGTATGGCGGCTGTGTTTCTGGGCACAATTTCCACATCATTCTGCCAATAATGCTGATGCTTAGAAGTTCTACCAAGTCACAGTAGATGTGAGCAGTGCTCAGCACCCTGGCCTTTAGTCCTATTTCTGCTGTTGATTCCCCGGGCTGGCTGCCCACTCCGAGACTCAGTTTTCCAATCTGCACGAGTGAACAGGGATCAGAGACATCTAAGGCTCTTACACAGGCCAGAACTTTACCCAGCAGGGCGTGTGTGTCTCCTTACACAGATGGGGGGCAAGGCGTACATCTACATCCCAAGGCTCAGCCTGAGGACCCCTGCTCTTCCTCCAAAGTGTGCCATTTACTCTCATACCTCACCCACCTTTAACAATGTTAAGGGTGGAGGAAAAAGTCTCTAATCACAGTGTGTAAATAACGACTTGGTTAACTTCCCCTAGAATAAAACTCCACTCCTTAGGAATGAAGGTGAACTGCTCTCCAGCTGAGCTTAAATACACTCCCCACGAATGCACGCATGCATGGGACGTTAAATGCATTAACGCACATCCAGACAGGACTCTGCCCACTGGCCAAGTCCTCCAACTCTACCCACTTCCCACCCACTGACTATATGAGTGCAAATGATTTTTATCTACTTGCCGATATCGGCAGGCCGGCTCCTTGGTAATACCTGGTAAGTCCAACAGGCTGTTGCCTCCACTACTCCACCAGAGGTTCTCTTTTCAAGATCTCCAGTGGCTGCCACACTGTTCAATCCAGTGATCCCTTTTCAGTCCCCGTCGGACTCTGCCTCTAGTAGCAGCCTCTAACACAGCCCCCCTCTCCTCCATCTAGCTGGTTGCTCACTTTGCTGTGTGCTCCCCTGGTGGACCTCCGGCCTTCTGGACATTCTTATCTCTTGTGCCGAATCCTCTTCATCACTCCAGCTCTTACACGTTGATATGCCCCAAGGATCAGTTCTAGAACTTCTTGCATTTTTAC
Organism: Macaca mulatta; assembly: GCF_049350105.2. Classification (NCBI taxonomy): domain Eukaryota; kingdom Metazoa; phylum Chordata; class Mammalia; order Primates; family Cercopithecidae; genus Macaca; species Macaca mulatta. The sequence goes on from NC_133420.1 coordinate 44,345,005, forward strand.
CCACACTAATTTCCTAAGTGATCTCATGGAGACTTGTACTTTTATTTCTTATTTATCTTTTTTTTTAATTTTAATTTTTTTGAGAGACAGAGTCTTTCTATGTTGCCCAGACTGGTCGTGAACTCCTGGGCTCAAGCGGTCCTCTCACCTCAGCCTTCCAAGTAGCTGGGACTACACAGCTAGAATCTGAGTTTTAAACATTAACTATATGGTGTTGAATCCCAAACTGTATCTCCAGCTTGGCCTGGTCCCCGCACCGAACTCCAGACCTACATAAATCTCCAGCTGCTCAACACCTCCATCTGGACACCTAATAGGCACCTCGTATTTAACAAGTCCAAAACCCTGCTGCTCCATCTCTTCTCCCAAGACAGGAAAACAATTCTGCCTCCTAGCCCAGCACTCTTCCGGCTAAAACCTGCAATCTAAGACAACACAATCAAATAACTACCATCATCTCCACTTCAGCTAATAGTAATTCCATCCTTCCAGCTCCTACTGCCCAGACTCTAGAACTATCCTTGACTCTTCCTGCTCTGTCACTCCCCACTATGAATATACCAGCAAATCCTGCCAACCCCACCTTCAAAGTATGTCCAGAATCTGACCATTCCTTACCATGCCACGACCACCACTCCAGTTCAAGCCACCTTCTCCTTTCTCCTGTCTTGTAAACATCTCATAGCCAATCTCCCTTCCTGCTGTACACTGCCCTGGAATCCACATTGGACAGAGCAGCCAAGGTCATGTCACTCCTTGGCTGAAACTCATTTATGGTTCCCCAGTATTTACCCACTCAATGTACTCTGTTACTTTTCTGTCCACTTTACTGTCTGTTTCCTCAACTAGAACATGAGCTAGAGGACAAGATTTTGTCTCATTGGCTCATGATACTCAGAACAGTGGGTAGCACATGGGTGATGGTCAGCAAGAGGCTGTTTACCAAGTAAACCAAGGACCAAGTCTAGGAAAGGTCAATGTCAGCATGGCTCTGGAGGCATCTGTAGCCTCTGATCCAGGCAAAACTTTTCTGTGATCAATCCGTCAACATCACTGTAACTGTCGATGGTTTTGCTGCTTCAGTGAATATTCAGAACTGAAGAATGACTCATTCATCTGGCCTTTATTATAACATAGGTTGCAGTTGCTTCACAGAAGCCAATTTTCTGAATAAGTGAAGCTTATTTCTTGAGTGTCAAAGTTGTATCTTTATCCTTTCTGATGAACTGATGAACATTTTCTAAAATGTAACACACTCTTCCCACTTTCTGAAATGCCAAGATACAGTAGCCTGGTAATACCCTGACATTCTCTCTTGAGGGTGCAGGGTCGCCATCAGGACCACCCATCAGCATAGATTCAGGCCCTCAGGCGACAGGGTAGCTGCCCCCACTAACGGTTCAGGAGCCTTCATTCTCCCACCAGCAGTTCTGGAAACGCTCCCCTCTGCTTCTAACAGGCTCCTACTCCCAATTCCAAATCTGCCCTCTAATTAATTCCATGTGGTTCTGGAAGATTTCCAGAGGCCAGGGCTCTACCCACTGCTTTCTGTATCCTTGTGCCTGGTCCTCTGGCAGGTGTCAGCCAAGGTCTGCTCAATGACACAAACAAAACGACCCGACAAAACACACCAGCATGCAGGGTGGAGGTGATGCTGGTGAGGACAGCCACGATGCAAATGGCACAAAAAACACGGAGAGTGATGCCAAGGGCAGCCGTGGTATACTGAGTGCTCATGACATGCTGGGGGCAGTGCTCCGGGCCCCACACTTACACCGTCTCATCCTTCTGTGCAATGCCTGATACGGGCATTTTTTGGTTTCTAGATAAGAAAACCAAGGATTGGAGAAACCGAGTGACTTTTTCAGTCTCCCCGCTTCCTAGAATTCTACCAGGTCTGTCTGACTCCAAAGTCTAGGCTTTGAACCATTTGGATAATTTTTGTTTTCTCAAGAGAAAATAATAAAAACACCTGTTGAATGAATGAACACATACATGACTAAATGCCAGAAGTCCCAAGACAAAGGGAATACATTCCCTTGTTTTTTGCTGTTTCCTGAGCATCCAGACAGAACTGGGCATATGTTAGATGCTAAAAGTCACACCGACATGAAATAAAGGACAGGAATGAAGGGCCCCACCTCTTCCACAGAGAAAAGTGCCTGGGCTCTGCGCTCACTGCCTGCCTCTCTCTCTCTCCCTGATGTGTTTTCAAATGCTGCTGTGCTCAAACATGTCCTTCAGATATAAAGAGTCTCCAGCTTTTAGTGACAAGGAGAGAAGCCATCGTGGGAAAAAGGTCATAGCTTCATCACTAGCCTTAGAGAGGTGAGAGAGGGAACATGGAGCAGAACCACAGTGTCTGCAAATGCCAGGAGCGAGGCCCATGCCCGGTACTTACTATTCCACCTAAGTTTCACATCGTCACACCATCACCTGTTCCTTAATAACCCTCAAAATGATCTGTACTTCCATTTCTGTCATGTATCACTGATATATTTTAATAAATAGTCAAATAGAAAAGATTAGATTAATAGATTAAAACTATTAACCTATTAAACAACTCTTAACAGTCTAGAAATTCAAAGTAACCTACAATGCATAAATATATCATTAGTTGGAGATAATTCTTAGACACTTAATTTTCTTCATTGTATGGTGTCAGTCAGCCACAACGCTGGGTAATATTGGAGTTCACAAAGACAGTATATGATTTAAATATTAACAGTAAATTCCCTGGTTAATTTAAACCTAGGGGGGAAAGCAAGAGTCTTGGGCGATCTTGTCAAGTCATAAACTCCGAAATGTAGCAGGGTGGGGTTCAACAGTTACAGCTGGAAACTTCTTTCGAGGGTGCTGTGGCATGTGGAAGGTTGCCCAGGATGTTAAGAAGAAGCAGCGTTAATGGCATTTTAAACAGACACGCTACCTTCGTTTTCCAGTGGGTCTGGCAATGGTGCAATTCTGATCTATTAGCAATGTGCACTGTTCTCTGAGGGGCCACCTCTCTGTCTCCCAGAGAGAATCTCCCCAACAGACAGGTAGGTAGTGGAGGCCAATGAGGGGCCCATGATCACTGTCCTGCAGAGATGCACCACCCTGCAAAGACTGTCCTGCACACATGAGGTCCCATGCAGACCCCAGAAGGCAGGAAGCTCAACCACTAAAGAACAAGGCCATCCCTAAGCCCTCACACTGGACGTCTAAACAAAGGATAAACACAGTCCCTCTGTTCACCATTACTTCATGCCGAGGCTATGACTTAGCAACTACTCCTTTCTCTCATTCTCTGAGATCCAACTCCTCTGGCCATCTTCTCCTAGGAATGAACGGATAAGGAAGCGCCCCAGCAGGACTGCGACCCCTCCACCTTCCTGCCCACGTCGCCAGCTGATGCCCAGTGCTGCCCAGCTGCTGACACAGATTTACTATCCCTCCACAATGCTGTCCCCGTTCTGGCATTACAACTGCCTTCCTCCCCTCCACCCTGCAGTCTCTAGGACTAGTGGGGTGACAACCAACCAGCTCTTGCCCCAACACCCCAGGGTGAGAACTCAGCCCTGGTTTGCTCACTGCCTCGAGGCACGCTGCCTTTGGACACACACACAGGACTCTTTTAACTACATGATCCAGTCCTTACAAGGTGCTTGGGGATGACAAAGCAGATGTAGGGATCGTTGCTAGGAGCCGTACCCTGTCCACACCTTCCCTTCCTCATGTGCAAATCACAGTTGTTATACTTACCACTAAGGGTACTCGAGAAGATTAAAGGATGGATGGATGTAGGTACCACATACCTAATAGGAACTCAATGCATATTAGTTCTTTTCTCCCGCGCCTACTAAGTAAACCAGACAAAATGTGAAAAGTTAGGTTAACTATGAAAAAGATGAGCTCACAGGCCGTCAGTGGAGTACTCATAAATGGAAGCAGAAGAGGAATTTTTAGCCCCTATGAAAACAAAAGGAGTGGGGGCAAGGCCACCCTCCATGCAGCAGTGAGGAGGAGAGATGGGAGACCCACACTGCAGCCAAGTCCACTGCAGGACAGGCAGGCAGGAGTGATCAAGAAGGTGGGTTTGAGGTGTCCCAATGCTGTAAACTGTCACACTCCACATGGAGTCTGGAGGGTGCTCAAGCCAAGGGTGAGCATGTTCTTTTTTTGTCAGCAGAGTCAGACAGATGGTGAGGTTGTGGAAATTTCCTGGGTTGCCTTCTCAGATCAAGGGCCTCTGTTATTAAAGGCCTCAAGAAGCAACTAGGTCAGGTCCTCCTACTTAGCATTCTCAATATTGTGCTTCAGGACAAGGCAAGATTCTGAACACTCTGAACTAACAGCCACAGGTTCACAATAACTTTCTCACTTTGCTCAAGAAGCATACGTGGGGGGCATGTGCTGAGTGGGAGGACTGAGTTCCCAGAGACCCCCACCAATTCCCTCTGCTGGACCACCCCAAGTTCAAGTGCCCTTTGGCACAAACAACTCACAGATTTTGATGGACGTGAATTGTGGTTTGCATTTCTGTGGCTGTCTCCAGAGGCCAAACCTAACACTGCATATACATTTTCAAGAATCTGCCTTATTTACAGAGCCTAGGTTGAATGATAACTTATTAAGCAGAGTCAACTCTGCCCACCAAAAAACCAACTGGCCTCTTTGGAATAAGTATGTGAGCCCCCATTCAACCTGCAATTTAGGACTTTTTTGTGGACAAACTTTGCCCGAATTTTGGTAGGGTGAGAATATTTCTGGAAATACATTTCTAGAAGTGAAATCTGAACTCCAGGAATAGGAACATAAATCTAGAGTCAAGATGAAGATACCTCCCAAAACATACCCAGTTCTCAATTCATTCTGCTAATACCATACCGTTCATTGACTAGCACTGGGCTGACTACAGGTTGAATATTCCTCATCTGAAACACTCAGGGACAGAAGTACCTGGATTATTTTTTTTTCTTTCAGTTTTTGGAATATTTCCATTTTATTTGCCGGTTCAACATCCCTAATCCAAAACCCAGAAATCTGAAATGCTCCAGTGAGCATTTCCTTTGAGCATCATGTTGGTGCTCAAAAAGTTTCAGATTTGGGGGCATTTTGGATTTCTGGATTAAGAATACTCAATCTGTACTGCTGTGAAATTTTGTGCAAATGAAATTGCGTTGTTTAGGGCTACTTTTATTTTACTGCTGAAAACCAAAATGGTAAACAAGAAGAAGATATAAATAATTATGCAGCCACACACATGTGGTTATCACATAAAATGGTCCACCAGTGAAAAATCTTGGCTTAATTAAAGAACAAGACTTAGCTACACTGAAAGCCATTTTACCATCTGGGTGACTCCAGACAAGTCTATTCCTCAATTCCCTCTGAACAAGAGGGATGTCAGTCACTATCTGAAAGGGCTGCTGGGAAGATCAAATAAGACACATACTTGGATCATGGTAGGCCTTCAACAAATAAGAGCTCCATCATCGTCATCCCTCCCTTCAGCCCTCTCTCCAATGTCCAGGCTCTACAAAAAATCAATGTCACCCCACGTTATCAACTCCTAGGAACCAGAATCCACCACGGTAATAATAAAAATAAATGTTTATTGAACACCTACTTTGAACTAGGCATTGTGCTAAGGGTATATATATTATTACTGACAACACTATGAAGGAGGTACTAGTATAATCCCCAGTTTACAGATAAGGAAGCCAAAATGCAGGAAGGCTAGGTAATGAGCCCAAGGTCACACAACCAGGCAATGGACAGTGCCAGAATCTGAATCCAGGCAGTCTGGGCTCCTCCATTCTGCACTAGGCTGCTGGGCCCTTAGCAGGACTGGAGAGATGGTGAGGAAGATGCTTGATAGACCAGGCAGGGGGTGCAGGGGGGGCATGGAGAATGCGGACCACAGGAGTACAACTGCTCTACTCTGGGGCCATCCAAGAACCAAGCAGAAGGCTGTGCATTTTTGGATGCAGGCTACACATAATCCTTTGCTGAACTTAAAGTCCTCAGGCCTGAAAAAAAAAAATAGCCCTTCAGAAACTCAGCTCTAAGCCTACCGTCTAAGGTCCTGTCTGTCCTGAACCCCTGGCAACACCTATCATCACATCTTATCCCCTGATGCTTATTCTCCTCCTGGCAGCCAGAATGATCCTTTTAAAACCAAATCATATCATGCCACTTCTCTGTTCAAACTCCCCAGTGGCTCCTGATCTCACACACAGGAATGGCCAAAGTCCTGATAATGGTCTCCAGGGACCTCCGTGGCCACACTGGCCTCCTTGCTGCTACTCCAGCTCCAGGGCCTTTGCACCTGCTATTCTCTCTGCCCGGAATGCACTTCCCCCAAATGACTGCTTGGTTTGGCCCCTCAACTTTCAGATCCTTGTTCATGACTCACCTTCCCTGAATGCTCAAATTAGAGAGGCAACACTGTCTCCGGCTCTCCCGATCTCCTCTGCTTTTCCCCCACAGCACTTGTTATCATCTAACAAGCATATACTTTACGTATTCATTACAGCTGCTCTACTCCCACTACAACATCAGCTCTACAAGGGCAGGGATTTCTGTCTGTTTCATTCCCTGCTGTGCCTCCAGCACCCAGGTCAGTGCCAAGCACTTAGTAGGCACTCAGTAAATATTTGTGGAATGAATGGATGAGATTTGATGTTTTTCTTATTCTCCTCCCCAATATCCTTGTCTACAAGACCCTGTTCACTTGTTGGGCAACCTATAACAAAATAATGAGCCCTTTAACCTCTCCTATCCCAGATTTCCTTATCTCTAAAATGAAAGGGCTGGACTACATTTTCTACAGTCCTTCCGGCTCTGAAAATCCTCAGCTGACAAAAGAAAAATATATATATATTTATATATGATTCTTTATTACACCAAGTCTATAACTGATTTACTTGATTACAAATCATTTACTTGATTACAAAAACTGCATTTCCTTTAGAATTTTCCAAAGTTAAGGCCCCACAGCCCCCCTGACCCTTAAGTAGGGTTTGGCTGGAGTTGTGCTACATGATTTGTAACCTGCACACCAGATCGACATTAACCTCAAGTGTTGGGATCACTGGTCTTGTAAAATCGACCCAGTTTGGGTTACAGGGAAGTAAACCAAACCACATTCAGTTGTTTCTTAAGATCAGAAACACCACCTCTCCTTGTCCCCTCAATTTAACACTAATTCCGTAGCAGCCCATGCTGTTGATTTTGGGGTTTAGCCAGAAGCCCTCTGGAGAAATAACATTATGTGTTCCAGGCCAAGAGGAAGGCGCTGGGATGAAAGCAGGCTCTGGTGTAGTAGCAGAGTGTGCCATAGCATAGCTGGGGCTGGAGGCCCACGTTAGAGGGCTGGGGGTCCTTCAAGGTCATTCCGCCCAGAGCCATCTAACCTCATTCTGACTTTGGGGAATCTTAGGACCTTCATTTCTCCATCTGAAGCAGGGATTAAATGAGCTCTAATGCTCTACAAAGTGGCTACCCATCAAAATCCCACCTGGCCATGGTCAAATCACCAGTGGTGTCAGCTAAGGCCACTACACCGACAATGTTCTCTCTTCTTTTTTTTTTAAGACAGAGTCTTACTCTGTTGCCCAGGCTGGAGTGCAGTGGCATGATCTTGGCTCACTGCAACCCTGCAACCTTCACCTCCTGGGTTCAAGCAATTCTCCTGCCTCAGCCTCCTGAGTAACTGGGATCACAGGTGCGTGCCACCATGCCTGGCTAATTTTTGTATTTTTTTAGTTGAGACAGGGTTTCGCCATGTTGGCCAGGCTGGTCTCAAACTCCTGACCTCAAGTGATCCACCCGCCTCAGCCTCCCAAAGTGCTGGGATTACAGGGGTGAGCCACCGCACCAGGCCCGACAATGTTCCCTTGACGGTTAACATATAATTCACTTCTCAGACTGAACATCTAGTCACTATATAAGTAATAGTGTGTTAGTCTTTCAAAGGATTGGTTTTCATCACAGAATCTATAAACTTGCCTGTGAGCTCCTCCAGAGTCCCACCTTCTTGACAGGCCTCCAGCCTACAGCACAGTTCCCGGCCCCAAACAGGCTCCTGTAATATGTATTAACTGATCCTTTCCTACCAAGAAGCAGAAGGGCGTGGTGGGTAAGTGTATGCATCACAGAAGTCAGACTCGGGTAGACTTTCTGGCTCTACTGCCTACCTCCACCTAGGCAGCTTTGGGCTGGTAAACCTGTCTGTGCCTCAGCTTCCTCATCTGTAAAGTGGGAATAATAAGAGTATCTCTCTCATGAGGTTGTTACAAAGATTACATTAAATTAAAAAATGAGGCTGGGCGCGGTGGCTCGTATCTGTAATTCCAGCACTTTGGGAGGCCAAGATGGGTGCATCGCTAGAGCTCAGGAGTTTGAGACCAGCCTGGGCAACACAGTGAAACCCCAGCTCTACAAAAAAATGCAAAAATTAGCCAGGGGTAGTGCTGCATGCCTGTAGTCCCAACTAGTCGGGAGGCTGAGACGGAAGGACTGCTTGAGTCCGAGAGGTAGATGCAGTGAGCAGAGACTGCACCACTGCACTCCAGCCTGAGCAACAGAACGAGACCCTGTCTCCAAGAAAAGAAAAATTAATAAATTAATACACATAAATCACTTAGCTCAGAGCCTAACAAAGAAATGCTGACCAAATGGTAGTCATTACTATTAAAAAGTCTGTTTTTACACCTTAAGCCATACACAACCCCAGGTTTGGGTGGCTCTTCCTAATGCATATTCTGGCACCATGGTAGTAACACAGGGGCTCAGTCACTGAGTATGTGTGATAGAGAGGCTAGGCTAGCAGGGAGAACAAGTCAATGTCTCACATGCCACCCTACCCCTCCTGTGACTGGGCAGGCATCTCTAATCAATCTCAGCATTCTTCCACCAACTACAGCCTTAGGGGGATAATACTCAATTCAGAGCTTCAGGCAGCCACTGTGGGAAAACCTGCCTGTTCTTCTCTGGCTACAATTACCAGGCAGAGATGCTCGTGTAGGAGAGATTCACGCATCAGAGAGTGAGGGCAGACCACATTCCCACAGGACTGACGACGGGTGGGTGGTGCTTTGTCTCTTCATTCACTCAGTGTAGTACTTCGAACAGTGCCTGTCATGCAGGAGACACTCAATGTCCGACTAGGTGAATAAATTAGCATCTAACCCATCTGAGTTCATAGCATACAGCACCGGGGCTACCAGAGCAGGTGCTTAGTGAAAGTGGGAGGAAAGTGGGAGAGGCTGTCTAGACCCTCACTTGGGCACGGCACTGAGGAGTGGAGAAAGCACCAGCTTTGGCAGGTTCACGGCCCAACACAGCCACTGACTCATTCATTATATGCCCCCGAGCAGGGCCCTTCCTCCCAAAGGCCTCGATCTCCCCATTGCACAATGACAGGGTGGTCGAGACAAACTCAACGCCCCTTCCAGTCTTGATTTCCTGATCCAAGAAATACTTACAGGCACTGGTATGACAACTGCTACTGCCCCGCAGGCCACAGCCTCACACATTGTTCTTACACAAATTCCACTCCTAGGGACTCAGGAGAGAAACACAAAATGCTGGGCAGCTGCTGGCTACATGGGTCACCCCCAGTGGCCACAGGCCCAAGTGCACCATCTCTGAATTCTACCTGCTCCTCTCCACACTCCGTGTCTCTATGTCACTCGCACATCTTCTTCCATCTCATTTAGTGTGCCCATCCCATAAACACGTACTGACAACCTGCTAGGGGCCAGGCCCACGGCAGTGAACAAGACGGACATGTTCTCTGCCTATGGAGCTGGCACTCTCAGAGAGACAGAAAAAAAGGAACACAGGGAAGGGAATGAAATAACCAATAATGAAAATGAAATAATTAAACAGCATAAACAGGCTATGAAGGCCACACACCACAGACTGCGGTGGAGGTACCTTGATACGGGGGGTCAGGGAAAGCTTCCCTGAGGGTAGAAGAGATTCCAGATCTGAAAGATGAAAGGACATTCATCATGGGAAGATCAGAGAAAGAACATTCCACGCACAGGGAACAGCAGTTGCAGAGGCTCTCAGGTAGGAGTCAGTTTAGACTAGCGGCTGACAAACTATGGCCATTTATGGGCATATTTATGTATCGCCATGGCTGCTTCAGCATTATAATGGCAGAGTTGAGAACTGCCACAAAGATCATACAGCCTGCAAAGCGTAAAATATTTGCCACGCAACACAGGTCTCTGGGTTGCAGAGACCTCCAGCCTGGTACCATGGCGTCTATTCTACTAGCCTCCAATCCACCCAACAAACGGCTGCCAGGGTGGTATTCCTGAAACACCAAGCTGAACGCATTACTCTCCTGCTCAGAGAATGTCAGTATCTTTCCATGGTTTCTCAAAGTACATTCCAAAGAACATTTGCTCAATGCAATGAACTTCAATACAGGGGTCCCATGGTTAAGAAGTTTGAGAAATATGATTCTCTTTCTCACTCTCTAAACATAATTCTCTCTCTCTCTCTCTCTCTGCCTGTCTCTTCTCAAGCACACACATTAGCATATTAAAAGATCTGGAAAGTCCCACAGCAAATAAACCTTTTTAATTTCGTTTAACCCGCTGTCCTCTGAACTTATTGGGCCACAGAAAGAACCCTTTTTTTCCCCACACAAAAAAATCCATTAACATTTTAAAGAACTAGTGTTCCATAGGCCAACGGGCAAATTATTCTGCTTGGCATTCACAATCTGACCCTCAGCTCTAACAGGTAACCCTAGGATCGATTCTAGATTTTATGTACGTGTTCTGGGGAGCCGTCTCTCTTGTCTGTCCCTTACCTTCTTTCTGCCTCCAAAGCCCCAAATAAAGGTCACATGGCCATGGTAGCCTTGCTCTACCCAACAGAACAGCAGCAACAGCAGCAGCAGCATGGGTGCTAACATTACCTAGTACCTACCTGTGATACCTGTCATGATGTCCATAGCTTGGGACTGTCTGATATCTCTTTCTCTCTTCTTTGGTAAAAACAGTCCAGTTCTCCATTGGGGACAACCCCCCCTCCCTTCTCCTACCATCCTTGAGGGTGAGACAGGCCACCCCCTCTCCACCCTGGCTAATCAGAGTATCCCATCCCCTGCTTTGGCATGACTGGTTCAGAGAGAGGAGCACATGACACTAGCACGTAGGCCAATGGATTCTGGACAAGGATGGGACTAGCTGCCCCAGGAGTTCGCCATGCAGCAGGCCAGATGGAATTCCAGCCCAGGTCTTTCTGCCTAGTCTTACACTTCACTCCTAAGTTCTCAACTTGAGCGGCCAATGGCCGGTTCAGGAATGAACCATCCTTGGATTCTGGTCACAGGTATCCACATGGAAAATGCTTTCCATGACCTCACACTGTCTGGGGAAGTCTGGATACTTCTTGCCAAGGAGGGCTGGCCTGGACCATCCATCCTTTCAAGGGGAAGGTGAGGACCAGAGAGTGGTAACTGTTAGTCATGAAGACCTGAGTCAGTGGGTGGACAAGCTGGGGGCAGGAGAGGGAGTGTACCTGCTCGCAGTGCTTTTCCTTCCGGCTGCACTGGCTCCGTCAGCCTGCAAAAGAAACCCAAAACACCTACATCAGCCAAGGCAGAAGACGTAGACTCGACCTGCTGCCACCCCACCAAGCTCCCACTGAATACCAGCCTTCAGACTGTGGGGTGAGCTGGCCACAAGCCCCTGTCCCGCTCCTCCAGGCTGGCCAAACTTGCACCCAGTGGTAAGAGGGAGTCAGGACACCTCCCCGCAATCCCACTTGCTTGGCCCTTTAAATCCCACTGAGCACCCACTGCCAACACAAACTCAGCAACTGCACTGCCCTGGGGACTCAGTGAAAAGTAAGTAACCAGCTAAATCCGAGATTGAATTGCACCATTTTTATTTTCAGCTGGGATTTCCAATAAAACAGTAGCTGTAGATTTATTCCTACCAACCAGAGGGAAAAAATCCTATTACGTTAAAATATTCTTTCCCCCAACCCTATGAGCAGAAGGCAAGAGAGTGCCAGTTCTTAATCTCTTTTATTTGGGTGTCGGGGGGAGGGGGAGATAAAGCTAACCAAATGAAATTTTCAGAAATCATAAAATTCTGGTTCAGATGCAGAGACTGGGGACCTGGGCACAGAGGGAGCTGCCTGAAGTCTCATGAAAAAAAATTCCAGGGGTCCTGACTCCTGGACCAGTGCTCAGGGGGACCTCAATGCAGAGGCTGACAGAGAGGTTGCAGACCTGGGAACAATGTCTAGATCCTCCATCACCACCTGCTGAAGATGCATTCCCGGCCTTTGTCAAAACACTTCTAATAAGAATCATAGGATAATACAGGTCTGAAATTCAGGTGCATATCTGTTTCCAAATTCAGAATTTTTCCAATTTTAGAAAGGTAATGTACGGCCCTATGTCTTATATTTTGAAACAACCCTGGCAGAGCCCCTGCTAATCAAGCATGTTGTTATTTCTATCGTAAAACATATGCATAGGTAACCCTACGTAGGATAAATGCCAACAAGACAACCATCAGGACCGTAACTAGCCTTTTCTCCCTTCAGGTCAAGTTCTGCTGCCTCATCAGTTATAAAAACTTTTTCAAGTTTCTTTGAATTTCAGGACTGAGGATGGACTGAGGATCTGAAATAAAACACCAGCAGCTACCTTTTGATGAGTGTTTACGAGAAGTTGCAAACTGGCAAAATCAGATGGCGGACTTCGATTCAAACAAATTGGCAATATATAAAAATAAAAGAATTGCACTGAAAAAAGGCCAGATCTCCACCTTCTCTTATTAAACTGGATAACCCTGTGATACCCAGTCCTACATGGTGACGGGCAGCTAGAGCTGACATACTTGGTTCTCCACAGTCTCCATCCCCTCCTCCTGCCTTATAATCACCCAGCCCTTGTCTGGTCCCAGCAGGCATCCACACTTGCTCCCCATGGAGAACTTCCCATTAGGCGCTAGGATATGGACATTAACGCCTTCTCTCATTTAATCCTCACCATAGGTCCTCCCCCACTCCACCCCATAATATCCCCATTTTACAGCAAGGGCACAGAAGGTCAAATAATTTATTTATTGAAAGTCCCACAGCTATAAGCTCAGGACTGGGTCACCCCAAAGTCCAACTTCCTCAGTTATGGAGCATTTTACTTCCCACCGATATTCAGGAGAGCCAACTGGGAAATGGGGTGACATCAAACAGCTCCTATTTCCCACACAAGGGAAAGGGAAAGGGAAAGGTTAAGGATGAATAGGGAGGGAGAAATGTGAGGTCGGGAAGGAAGAAATTAATGAGCTGCTCATGTATTATTTCAACAGAAGAAACAAGAAAGCAGAAAACGGTTTGCATATCATTTCAATGGAAGCAAAATAACAGATCAATTACGGCCTCTTTCCGACATCTTGCATTCCTCAAAACTTGTATGTGAAGTGAACAGGCTGAAGTTGTTTGAATGTTTGCATCATAAGCAGCAGAAGTGGTATGGGTGGAAATTCTGCCCCAGAGAGCTTAAAAAAATGGTCAACTCCCAAATGGATCTCTTGCCTTTCAGACTTAATTCTGTGCGGGTATTTTTAGCATGTCACACACACTTTTAAAGTTGTCATTTTTGTCCTTTTCCTTCACAATTTCACACAGAGTTGACCAGCTCGAGTGCAGCAAACATGTGACAGAGTGTGGGATAAGAGTCTCTGTTTTCAGCATGCCTAATAATCTCCACCTTTGTTTCTCTTTTACTGAGTGAATACTTCGGCTTTTGTGTTACTGGTAGCTGCACGTGTTTCTGTTTTCCACCCATTTTATAAAACAAAGAGAAAGTGCTAAAAATATTCAAAGAGTTGTCGAATACTTTCGCAGAGACTCAGGTGGTACTGCTGGGAAACTGGGGCAACTAGAGGAAAGAGTTCTACCTGGTCAGGGTGTGGGATGTTCAGATGGTGGCGGATGAGAGTTGCTTCATTGGGATATGGATGGACAATGCATTCAGTGGGAGATGTCCAAGACACATGTCTCAGTATCACAGCACATGGCAATCACAGCATGTGCACCTGGCCAAGTCCAGCTACACCATGAAGAGAGAGCCAAAGCCCACTGTATTGGGAGCACCAGCTCCCAGGGTGGAGTTCCATACACGCCAGGCCGGTGTGGTCTGTCCTTACAAATACATCACAGCCATTCCTTCCAAGTGGATTAAGCTGAACTTCGGACGCTTCCATGTGCCGAGGCCAAAATGTTCTAACATCAGCAATTTCATATGATTCAACCTAAACAATAAACTCATCTGTACCCTGTGTAATCTGACCTGAGTCTCAATTTGAACTGAAGCTTAAGAGAACAGAGTTTAGAGTTAGATTGAGTTCAAGTCCTGGTTTTGCGTTTTCCAGCACTGTGATCTTCAGCAAGTCACATGTACTTCCAAGACCTCGATTTCTTCATCTGCAAAATGGCAAGATGCTAATCACAGGCCCTATCTCACGGGACTGACTTGAGAGGCGAGATAACTTAAATAAGGTAAAACATGTAATAGCACGTAAAAGTACTTAGTGAGTGCTTGGCTATAACAATGAAAATAATCACTGACAACCCTATAGTTGGACGCCACTATTTATTGGGTCTAGGAAACTGAGGCACAGAAAAACAGAATGATATGTATAAGACGAACGAGTCGCAGAGCCAGCCTGGGCTGGACCATGGGTCTTCTGCCTCAAGGTCTTCCCCAAATCCCAAGCTGCAAGTCAGCATCTCATGACTGGCCACCAGACCACCACAGCCCAAAGGCCTTCTCCAATGGTGCAGTCAGAATGACGGTAATGTCACTAAACTACTAAGTGCAGCCCTGGTATACGTAGTCATTACTCAGGTAATGGAAACTCCCACTGCAGCTGCTGTTGTTTCACCATCTTCTGCCACTGGACTGGGTGCTTCTTAAGGATGTAGCTTGTTGCCTGGCTCTGAGTCTCATTTTGAACCTTAGACAAGCTCTTTCCTTTCTCTGGACCTCAGATTCTCCATAGGTTAAAAAATGGGGGCAGGGAAAGGAGATTAAAACAGATCATCTCCCCCACTCCATGTTGAACTGACCCAACCTTAATCAGACCACTCTATGGCAAATAAAATAAGCAGGACCCCAGGGAGATCCTCCTTCTCACTCTCGTGAAGCTGGGGTGAAGGTGTATCCAAGCCCTCCAGTCCCGCATAAGGGTGCTGTCCCCGCTTCCCCGTCCCACCTATTCTTATTTACCAGTTTCCCCTCAGGACCTGGGCAAGGCTATTTTTGGTTTCATTCGACCCTCCTCTTCCCTCCCAAATGAATGTGAAGTTGTTCTTTTCCATTCTCTTATTAAGGGTTTTCTTGGAAAGAAAATATTATTCCAAACCCAGAAATTTTATTTCTAAATTTGTGCAAATGTAAGTTGTAAGACATTAGCTGCATTTCACATTTTGTGCAAATGGCAGAAACAGGCAATTCGTGTGCTCCGGGATGGGGGCTGGCCAACGATTTCGATAAAATAAACCCTTTTTTAATTTAAATGCTAATGCACTGAATTAAAATTTAATAACTGAGGAAATTGAAAAGCCGAGCAGGAATATTGGAAATAAATCCAAGCAGAAACAGCTGAAATTAAAAATTCTAGAGAGTGGGAGGATAGCAGCTAAGCTGTCTTATATGATTACATTTTTTTTTTTCAGAATGAAGCAAAAAAAAAAAAAAAAAATCCTATCTCTCTCTGGCTCTAGGGCAGTAAATCCACAGTGCTGTGATTTATTGCTCAATTTTCCTGAGGGAAAAAGGCTTTCTTTAATGCTGAAATATTTCATAAATTTCAAGCCAGCATAAATTCTTAATTTAAAAGTTATGGAGGTCACATTTAGTGCACTGGTACGGTTCCAAAATCTTAAAGGAATAGCAGCAACAAAAAAAAAAAAAAAAAAAAAAAAGGTCAAAAGGAGGGGTAGAATTTGCTCTTTTCTTTTTTTCCTTTTTTTCATTTTGGTTTTAATTCACACAAGTTGAAATTTCATTATTAAAGATTCCTCCTGGATGGATAGAACCCAAGCACGTGGGGGAACCAGTGTGTGTTTGGAAAAACCTGCTGCAAAAGATGAAGAGATAAAGATTTAATTCAATTATAAAATGGCATTTTTTTTTTTTTTGTAAGCCACTTGAGGAATTTCTGGTAAAAATTTCCTCCCTTCATTGCCCGGGAAGGGGTGAGGGTGGGGGAGGGTGGCCAATGTAATTGCTTCTCTTAGATCTCCAATCTTTTGTGCACACTGATATATTCATTTGTTATACAGCTGTTCAGCGGCGGAAAGAATGCTGGGGCGCCCATAATTCTAAGCAAATCAATCAAAAATTAATGATTTGTCATGCTTGCACAATGGAGGAAAAACAGCTCCTTAGGTCCTGGCTGCCTGATCTCGAAGAATGAAATGCCTTTCTTCGATAAGAGAGCCGAGCCTGAGGTGCCACAAATGTGGGGGCCTCACAGACCTCCTAGCTCTGTGAG
Organism: Macaca mulatta; assembly: GCF_049350105.2. NCBI lineage: Eukaryota > Metazoa > Chordata > Mammalia > Primates > Cercopithecidae > Macaca > Macaca mulatta. The sequence goes on from NC_133420.1 coordinate 44,361,534, forward strand.
GGCAGAGGGGGGCCGCCATCTTGGAGGGGGCATTTCCAAGATGGCGCCTCAGCTAGCCAAGCTCAGGATGGACCTGGCGCAGCACATTTTCACAGTGCTATAATTAGGATTTTGCCTTTTCCTCCCCCACCGCAACTCAAAAATTACTTGGTCTCTAGAGAATTGAATGGCTCCCTCCTCCCCCAGCTAGATTTAATTTGTCCCTGTTCATTGTTTTCCCAACCCTGCTGACACACAGACATCAACCAACTTTATGGGACTGGGACTGGGGCTGCAGTTCTTGAAGCGTCTGTCACCCCTCCGGGGTGCATGTTGTCCCTCCTCCAAAGGCCACATCCCACACATGACCGTGTCAGCAGCACCCAGCTCAGGGCCTGGCACAGGGCAAATACTCAGCAAATATAGTTGAATCTGCTAATTATGACTGTTTCTCAAAAAATACTGATAATGAGGTTGCTTAGATGAATGGTGCATTGGCAGTCATGCTTGAATGAAATATATCAATTGACTGCAAATAATTATTCTTTTATTCACTCAGCAGATAGTTCTTGAAACCCTACTATGTGGCAAGTACTCTGCTGGGCTCTAGGTAGATGACCTCAAATCCACTAGGGGACAATTCTGAATGCCCAGTGGTATTTTTCAGGCTTCTCTGCACCCTTATGGAAGGGAAGCACGAACGTGAACCCAGAAAGAAATGGGAGTTTCTCTGCATGCTCAAATGCCCTCTGAAGTCTTGTAGCTTACGAATTCATTTGAATGTTACATTCACAACCACCAAATACACATGACACCATAATATATATTTAATATATTTTTATATGTTAGTACAAACATCAACATTGTTTTAAATAACCAGCTGGTACAATTAACCCTGCAGGAAGATATGTGGCCTCAGTAGTGGGTACAACCAACTGCATTTAACCTGGAGGCCTGCAGGGGGCACTGCGCGTGCAAGAAGCATCCACCAACCCAGGACCTGCCCAGAGGATGATTCTACCCTGTGTCCCCTAATATTTAAAGGACAGTTGGTCTGAAACAACTCAAGCCTTATTTATATATCTCTTTCCTTTCCAAAAGCCAGTGAATCCCCAAACCTTAAAGTATAACTTTCTGTCTCTCCCACTGAGGCACAAGACTCAAGGAGAATTCACTCATTCATCCAACAAACATTAATTAAGCTCCTTCTACATGCCAGACATCATTGTAGGCAGCTGGGATATATCCATAACCTCATGGCAATTACATTCAAGTGAGGGGAGACACTAACATAAGGCGTAATAAATAAGTAAAACATATAGCAGGCTTGAAAGTTATCAGTTCTATGGTGTGTGGGGGAGGCGGGTGGGGGGGTCATGAACAGGGAAGCATAGGGTGGTCAGGAATGCTGGGGAGAAGGGAGGAGCCACAGGCTGCAATTTTAAGTAGGGTGGTCAGGTTGGCATCATTGGGTGAACACTGTAAGAGGGTGAGAGAGTTGGCCATGTGGTGTCTGGGGCAAAGTGGATGCCAGTGCAAATGACCCCAGGACAGGAGCACACCTGGTGTGCTTGGCAAACAGCAAGAATGCCAGGGTACCTGGGGCAGAATACGTGAGGACGAGAGGAGGAGAGATCATGGAGGTCAGCTTATGTAGAGCCTTGCAGGCCACCGAAGAGCCTTGGCTTCTACTCTGGAAAGCCACTAGAAGGTTTTTGGCAAAGTGACATAATTTGACTTCCATTTTAGAAAGATCACTCTGGCTGCTGTGTTGAAAGGGGACCATGAGGCCAGGGGGGAAACAGGAGGCTGGCGGGGCTACGGAGCGGTCCATGGAAAAGATGATGGTGGCAGGGACTGAAGAGGGTGAGGAAAGGTTGAGTTCTGAATATACTGGTAGGTGCTGGTAAATAAGATGTGGGGTATGAGATAAAGAGTCAAGGAAGATTCCAAAAATCATGGGCCTTAGCACCAAGGAAAATGGAATTGCATCTCTCCCACACACGAGAACACTAACCATCAGCACAGTACTTTACAGATAGTTATGCTGAATGAGATCTTCCCAGTAACCCTGCGGGGAAAACACTGTGGTTTAACTATGCCCCTTTGACCAAGAATTAACCAAGCACCTGGAGGGGCTAAGTGACTTATCCATGGCCAAACCACCGCCAATGGCTTGGCCAAGGTTCACACATCTTCTCACTCCAAGTCCACAGCTATTTCCTCTATATCCTTGGCCCTTCCTCTATGGAACCAATGGATAAAACTTAGCCCCAAACCTTATGGATGAACTGTTTTTCTGTCTAGCCACAGAGCTCCAACTCAGGCACAGGCAGCCCCAGCATCTCTTCACCAGGTGTCCCTAAAAAACGCCATTTAAGAGTGCCAGGGCCAATGCTGAAAAAGTTATAAAGAGCTTTGCAAGTTACAAAGAGGATTCTGTTCCCGGGAAACCAAATATATGATAAATTCTCTAATTAGACCTTGCCTCTTAGATCATACTCAGTGGTATGTGTCTAACACATTGTACTTGGCTTTTAATTTTGTGTTATCTTTCCCAACTGAACATGGTAACTCAAAGCCACTGACTACCCCAGGTTCCAAGCTTGAGGAGTGGCTAGAGGCTGCCAGAGAAGACCCTGGCCTGAAAGAACTGGAACTCACATGGGTTTGTGCCATTTTTCCATAAATATTTATGAAGTTCCTATTAGATGTGTGATTCTGGGCAAGGCCTTGGCTGGTGGAGGATGCTAAGATGAATCAGACCTGGTTCCTTATTCACTCACCCAAATACCACTATGTATTACGATGTAAGTGCCTACTATGGGCTGGGAACTAAAATAGTTACTGGGGACACAACAGCAACAAGAACAGTGAAGGGGACAGGCATTGACGACTTAGTGGCTTCAATCTATCAGTTTATAATTACCACCTGAGATGCGTGCTCTGAAGGAAAAGGTCTGGGTTCCATCAGCATCTTTGACAAGAGGATCCAACAGACTTTAGGGTCAGGAAGAGCTTCTCTGAGGAGGGATGCTGGAATAGTGAGCACAGAGCTCACACTCAACAGGGGCAATAGAAACTCTAGATGCAGGTGAAGCTAACGCAGGCTGGATGACAGGGAGCAACACGCACCTCATGCAAGGCAGTGAGGAAAAGGGCACCACCTTGCTCAGCTGGGAAGCCCAGGTCCCTGAGCCTCGCTGGACTGCAGCCTTCTCTGAAGGTTTCACCAATGAAGGAAGCGCCCAACCCACCCAACATGCACAGGCTCATACAAGGACTTCCTGACTAGACCCCCAGGCCGGGGCCCACACCTCCCTCTGGACTTGGTAGCTTCCAGCTCTGAAGGGGAAGGAACAATGGTTTGATCTTTCCCCTTTTTATTTGCTGCGGAGTGGCCACAACGTTCCATGGAACAGAAATGTGAAGACCATCCCCAAACCAGGTCTAAGCATCTTCTCCGCAGGATGCCCCAGAGACATCGCGATTGACTGGCCAAGTTTCCAACTACGAGGGAAAGCCAGGGAAAATTACCACTTTCTTTATGCCTCTCGGTTCTGATGCCTTTCTTTCTTTCCCAACCCTGGCTCTCTGAGGTCCAGAGTTAAAACTAAATCATGCGTCCCTGGAATGGAACCAGTGTGGGTCTTGTCTGCTTCCTGTGAGTTTCCAGGTACAGGTGGATTCTTCTCCTCTCTCTGATAGGCAGCCATGCAGATTGGATCCAGACCCTAATACAGTCTTCATCATCATCATCATTGTCTTTGACATCACTGTCAACAGTCAGGAATCAGTAAGTCCTGTAAGTCAGGCTAAGGGAGCTAGAAGCTTATGGATGGACTTGGAAGGCATGTGCACCCCAAAAGCAACTGCGAGCTGCAGTATGCAGACCAGAGGCAACAGCCAGCACAGAGTCCAGTGTCCCCTTCCAGGGAAGAGATGATGGTGGTTTGGGGAAGGTGGTGGAGGAGAGAAAGCTGCAGGACTGAGAGCTACTGGGAGCAGCAGGGATCAACTGAGATAATATGAGGAAAACACCCAGCAAGACACCAGCACATATTAGTTGCTCTTTGAACACAGGTTTTTGTTGCTGTTGTTGTTTAAATAAACTGCAGCAGCTATTGAGAAACCCCTGCCAGTCTTAGACTATGTGCAGAGGGCCTGGTTTCCTTCATGCACAGACCTGGGCCCCTGGGAGGGAGGGAGGAATAGAATAATTCACCTCCAAACCTGAGGCCTGAGTCACGAAGTTTCAAGGAGAAGGGGGCCAGGCGCGGTGGCTCACGCCTGTAATCCCAACACTTTGGGAGGCTGAGGTGGCTGGATCACCTGAGGTCAGGAGTTCAAGACCAGCTTGGCCAACATGGCAAAACCCTATCTCGCCTAAAAATACAAAACATTAGCCAGCTGGACTCCTGGAATCCCAGCTACTCAGGAGGTTGAGGTAGGAGAATCACTTGAACCCAGGAGGCAGAGGTTGCAGTGAGCCGAGATTGCACCATTATACTCTAGCCTGGGCAGCAAGAGCAAAACTTCATCTCGAAAAAATAAAAATAAAAATAAAAAATAAAAATACGGAAAAGGTGGAAATCTGCAGAGGTGGAGGCAGCAGCCTCCCCTGCAGGGCTATGTGGGACTCACCACCCAAGGCACAGTCTGGTTCCCATCCCAGGGCACCAGGTGCCACCATGGCTGGAGGCCTCAGTCTGTACATGAATCCCACAGGTACTATGACAGTTTCTGGTTGATTAATGTGTGTTCTAGTCCCCGAGCTGGGCAGGATCAGAAAGTGTTCTAAATGTTGTTTCAAAAAGAGTGAGGTTTTTCCTAGATCAGGCCCAGTGAGGTGTTTTTATTTTTTAAAACTCTTTTTTTGAGACGGAGTTTCACTCTTGTTGCCCAGACTGGAGTGCAATGGTGCAATCTCGGCTCACCACAACCTCCACCTCCCAGGTTCAAGCAATTCCTCCCTCAGCCTCCTGAGTAGCTGGGATTACAGGCATGTGCCACGACGCTTGGCTGATTTTGTATTTTTAGTAGAGATGAGGTTTCACCATGTCTGTCAGGCTGGTCTCGAACGCCCGACCTCAGGTGATCCGCCTGCCTCGGCCTCCCAAAGTGCTGGGATTTACAGGCATGAGCCACTGTGCCTGGCCTAAAACACTTTTTATTTTGAAGAAATTTCACATTTACAAGTTTCTCAGGGATAGCAGGGAGCTCCCACATATCCTTCACCTGCCATCAGGGGCTCCAGGCAGGGCAGTAAAATGGTCAGAATTCTGTCCTCCAACTGGCTGCTGGCTAGGGCTATGACAGACACCAAGACCAGTTAGGGGGTAGATGTCAAAGTCCAGGGCGGGTTGGCTGAGGTCTGAGCTAAGGCAAGGCGACGCCTGGTCTCCCTCCCAGGGACCAGCAATCAAAATGCCCACAGGCTCCAGCAGTCACCAGGAAGAAAGAAGCCAGCAGCAGCAACAGGGTAATGGTTACTGGGAGTCAGCCTGGGCACAAGCGCCCCCATGTGCAAGTAGGACACTGGATGCATCATGATCTCTCAGTGCCTCTGTTCCTTTATCTGTAAAATGGGGAGATCCCACTGCCTACCTCATAGAGACATTGTGAGGATTAAATGAGCTAAGTTGTGCTTGGAACAGGGTCTTTCCATCTATGTAGTGCCAGCTAATATCATCAATTCAGCATAAAGGGCTTCAAATGAAGATAATCCTAGTGATCTAGAAGTGGCCAGCATCCACTGGGCACTTCCCATGTGCCAGCTCTGGCTCAGGGTACAGCATGCATCACCTCATTCAACGTTCTCAACTACCATAAGAGGTGGGGATGTCACCAGTCCCCATATGCAGGGGAGGCCTTAGAGGCATGCTGGGTCCAGGGACCGGCTGGGAAAGACTCAGCCAGGACTCCAATCCAGATACTCCAAGTCCAAATCCACATTTTCAAACCCAACACCATCCTGCCTCCAAGGCTGGTGGGGTGACCTTGGAGAAAGTGACTTGCCCCGTCATCTTTCAGCGTGGACACGTTCCTCTGGGTGCATAAATGCTGCTCTGCTTGTTTTCTTTTTTAAAAAAGAAATGCATCTCAGTTCTTTCCAGTCACAGTTAATCTCTCAATTTACAAAAGAGTGAGTCATGTGACTGAATTCCACAAAAATTCTCTCTCCAGGTTTATGATTTTACAGAAAACTCTAGGGAAAACCGCCTGGAGCGAGTTAAAACCAGATCAGCCATAAACCATGTCCTGGTACAGCCTCACCAAGCTGAGACTGAGATTACTCATTAAAAATGTGATAAATATTCACTTCAGATCAGCAGGAAGTGGGGGTTGGGGATTAAAAAAAAAAAAGGAAACTTTTTTTTGCTTCATGGAGAGAAAAACCTATTATAAATACAAAGGGTTGCAAACTCCAAAGTAGGTGAACCTAGAATTCAGGGACAAGGTTTTAAGTCACCCCCTTAGGTATTTCTATGTATGGCAGTAGGGGAAGAGGCTGTCCTCAAATCTCTTCTGGTGAACTGAAGGCTTCAGCCTCCTTTGATATGGCCAGGGTAATGCTGGCATGTCTGGACAGCCTCACCAGGGAGGAGGAAGAACTTCACACTCTAGGAGACCCCTGTTAGCACCAGGCCTTCCTCTGACTTGTTCGAGAGGCAGTCTCTGGCCCTCAGACTGCCCATCTGTTCAGTGAGGTTGCTGGACCCATGGCCTCTCAGAAACATTCCAACTCTGATATCTGGAGTCAGTCAGGCCTGAGTTCAAATTCTGCCTGGGCCACTTAGTAGCTGGACACATCCTGTCTCTCAGCCTTAGTTTCCTCTGATGTAAAATAGAGACAAAAATCCCCCCATCCCACGGCTGTTGGGTGGATGAAGTGATAGAAAGTCTGCAACATTCTCAGCCAGTGCTAACAACACTACATAAGCCTCAGATCTGGATGATGTCATTAAGATTACATTGATGGTGGTAAGTAAAATTAATACATTTTTTAAAAAGGCAAACATATTCTGATCACTCCAGTCGGCAGGATTTATTTGGCACAGTAGTTCCCAGTATAGAATCTACAGGCAGATGGGCTGGGTTCGAACCCTGGCTCCACCACTTACACACTATGTGTCACTGGGTAAGTCACTTAACCTTTGTGACTCAGTTTCTTTATCTGTCAAATGGAGATAATAACAGTACTGACCTCACAAGGTGACTGAGGACCCCATCAGTTCAAAATACATAAAGCTCTCAGAACAGCATCTGGCACTTAGTAAGTAGCATATAAGTACTACCTATATAAATAATTACTTTTTATAAAATGATTTATTAGTAGTAAACTTTAGCTATAACTATTATCACTTATTAAAATTTGGGCAAGTCCCTTTTCCTCTGGGCCTCTGTTGTCTAGCTATAAACTAGAGAATTTTGAGGACCCTCATAATTCTGAAACTTGCTAATATTGTCTCACTGCCTAGACAACAGTCTACTCTAACCACGTCTAGGGAGCCTTCCCTGACCATGAGCACCAAGAAGGTGCCTGAGAACACCTAAGAACATCGCCACTCTGCAGCCGTGCTCCCCACCAAACTGTAGGTTGTGTGAGGGTGGCTTGCTGTTTTCAGCTTCTCTGTGGCTCCACGGTACCTAGGGCTATGGACATGTTGCGTTAAGATGAGGCTTCATAAAAGTCAGTCAACTGGTTTAAAACATAAAGGAATTGTAGTTCCAATAGTCAGAGGGCCAGGGTGGTGAATGGAGTCCAAGGAATCATTTCATCTACTTTAAGAATGGCCTCTTCTAACCACTTAGTAGTGGCTGCCTGGGACCATGTGTGGAGAAAGATTCTGAGGTCACAGCAGAGCTTGGTTAGAAAGTGCTGTGATTGATTACTGATGTCTGCAGTGAATATGGTAAAGTTGGGGATGGAAGCATGCTTGCCCCCTCTAATCTAGTCCAGTGCTCTTTTTTTTTTTTTTTTTTTTCTTGTTTTGAGACGGAGTTTCACTCTTGTTGCCCACACTGGAGTGCAGTGGCATGATTTTGGCTCACTGCAACCTCTGCCTCCCAGGTTCAAGTGATTCTCCTGCCTCAGCCTCCCGAGTAGCTGGGATTACAGGCATAAGCCACCACTCCCAGCTATTTTTTTGTGTGTTTAGTAGAGACAGGGTTTCACCATGCTGGTCAGGTTGGTCTTGAACTACTGACCTCAGGTGATCCACCCGTCTCGGCCTCCCAAAGTGCTGGGAAAAGCTCCTCTTTTACAGACAGGGAAACTGAGGCCTCCTGACCCCCAAAGCACCCTTCTTCCGGTCACCACATTTTCATTTGCAAACCTATTCCCACATAGAAGAAAGAAGCTGAGGCCTTTTAAAATGTGTAGTAAAAAGAGACACCAAAGAAGAAAGAAGACCAGAGACAAAAGAAATATACATGGAAAAAAAAATATGTGTAAAGTGCAGGGCTTACTTTTGCTGTGAAAGAGAAATAATTACAGAAGGGCAAAGTAGATGTTCTAAGTAAGACTTTTGTTTTTTTTTTTTTTTAAAGAAAGAAAAGTCTGGAACACATGCTCAAAGTAGAAATCTTACAAATTCCTATTGCAAAATAACTCCTGGTCAGCCAACCACAATCTCTATAAATATATCACAAGATCAACAGCCCAGGAAAATAGGGGGAGGGGGAGAACAACTGCATGATTTTTTTTTCAAAATCAAAACAGTAGACACAAAATAGTCCCTCTCACAGTTGGAAAGGAAGGAATCACTCATATTTCTACAAAATGAGAGGCCCATGAAGAAGTGAAAGACTGTAGTTCCACACATCCTGATGGGTGCCTGCTGAGAAATCTAGGCAACCAGACTATTTTGAAATTATTCTACAATTCTGTTTTCTTCACGGAGGGGGGCGGGGGGGAGAAATCTGGTACCTTGAATTCATTAGGGCAGTCATGAGCTTACAGTGACTTCCACGGGGTGAGGCAGGGTGGCAACAGCCAGTCAAACACTCTAAGGGGTCTGATTTGGGAATATCCTTCAGAGTTTAGGCTAGGAAAAAAAAAAAAAAAAAAAAAAAAAAAAACAGAAGTCATTCTAGGCCCTTTAAATGGAGGTAATTTAATATAAGGACAGGTGATGAGTGACTAGAGAAGGCAAACAGGAGACATAGAGAAAACCAGGGATATCAGCCTATGAGGGAGCTGCTGCTACCACCCACAGCCCTGGAGAGATAAAAGGGATGAAATGGTGTTATCAGAAACTGGGGCTGTCCAGCAAGAGGTAAAATTATGGCAAGGCTGCCCACTGGGAGTGGACCATAGAGAGAAGGGCTGGAGCTAAACAGAAAACACCACCAGAGGCAGAGAATGGGTGGGAAGAAGTACCCCAGGTTTCTCCCTCCCTTTTCACATTCCAATCTTCCTGCTAAGCATCCTACTGGTTAAACTTTAGAAGTCCAGAGAGCAAGGGCACCTAGCAAATGCAATCCCTTGCAATACAGAGCATGGCAGGGAAAAGGAAGGGATGGAACTGAGGTCAAACCAACAGATCAGTTCAGATAGGAAACTCCAGAAGTGCAGGATGCACTTGAAGACACTGCCCTGCACAGCTAACCAAAGAGTCCACCTGAGTCCAGCTCCCCCATTTGGACTCCAGCCTCCTCATCAGCAAGAACTGCCTTGTCTTGAACTGCACCACCCTCTGCACTATCTAGTGGAATCACAGCTTGGAGTTTAAAGAACTCTGAAAGTCTGGGAAATAGATGCCTGGCCACATAGCCCAGTTCCCCAACATGCAGGTTGCTTGGATATCCTTCTAGCATATTGTAACTCCAGTGTTGCTGAGAAAACTATGGAAAACTCATCATGTGGAAGTGTAATGCTGTCCTCAACCCCCTGCCCAGAAGACACAAGCACCCAGTGGATACTCTAGAAGCATCCCTTGACCAGCCCTATAGGGACGATGATCAGAGGCTCTGGGGACCAAAGTATGACACCAGCTGGGCTAGGGAAAACGCACTCCTAGGGCCCCAGAACTTTCCACATTCAAGGACCCTCCAGAGGCATGCAGGACTTTTTGCTGTTTGCTGAACAGTATCATAAAAGGCAAATGCATCCTGCCCCACACAGACTCACCCCTCAGAACCTCTTTGTCCTAGTTGTTGCTAAAGGCTTGACTTAACTACATTCTGCAAAGAAAGAAAGGGCCCTTCCCCTTCCTTTTGGGTTCCATTCCCACCTCTTCCAGGCCACAGGGGCGATCTCCCTCCCCTGTTTTCTTAAAAGCCCTTATTGCCTGGACCATTCAAAAGATATTGATCAACTGGCTGCTATACTCAGTCATCTTTTTATGACCTGTCTTCACAGCTGGACCATCCATCTTTCCCAGGCAGGGGCTGTGCCTCTGGATTCCCCAGTGCCCACCAGACAGCCCAGCACAGAGAGTGTGTCTACATAGCATCCTTAAAGAGGAAGATGACTCAGGTTCCCGGAAGCCTGAGTCTGGAGTGAGGCAGGAATAACATATTCTATCAATCCCCCACATACATTTGTTTAGTGATTTTTTTACGTCCATTACTTCATTTAATTCTTCACAAGGTAGGAGTCATGATTTCCGTTACGGAAAGGAAGAAGCAGAGGTTAACTGACTGAAGTGACAAAAACAGAATCAAACTATGTCTATAACTTTACATAAGGTTTCTACAAACAAACACCACGTGCACATATACGGTATCCCTAAAAGCACTTGCCCTGGATGGCTCAAAATTGAATGATACTTTTCTCTTTCCTGCTTCACTTTCCATTATTACCACTTTTGAGGAAGAATTCATCATCCTTTCCAATACTCATGCTGTACATCTATAGAGGCAGGTATTAGGATGAGGTGATTTCCTAGGGTTCCATGCTACTCCTGATGGAAGAAGACCGTGACTCTACGAAGACCTGCCTTTACCATCTCCCCTGAGGAGAGGCCTGGGTACACACCCCTTCAGTGGGAAGTTCAACACTCAACGACATCCAAGCTCCACCTGGGAGCTGAAGAGGATGACCTCGGAGTACCTTCATGTACTGAGATTTTCTCTTTCTAAGGGACTCTTGGGGAAAGTCATCTTTAAGCCTATTGCCTTTTTAATACAGTAGACCCCGGGAGCAGAGTTTTTATATTGTGTGTAGTTGCAACCACAATAGATATATGACTGCTAGTACGTAGTAAGACACTATTATGTGCCAGCAACTCTAAAAGGCTCATTAAATGTGTCTGATCTCATCCAACATCCTCATTAACTAGAGATTATTCATCTACTTTACAATAGGGGAAACTGATGTCCTCAGACATGCCTTGCTGTTTTAGGGAATGGAATTCAACTGAGAATGTTTGTAGGTGAGCAGTCCAACCGCATGGCAAGTCTGGAATGCGAATGTGGGTCAGGCATCCTTAGTAAACCATTTCCTTTTGTCCTCACCACTTAGTGGGTGGTAGAACATACTATTGTCACTTTCCTCAGACTTCTCAGAGTTCCCAAAACTACCATGATTTTATAGAATAAAAAAACAAGGTTCAGAGAGGTGGAGACACTTATCCAAAATCACACAGCTAGTTAGCAGCAGGGCCTGGATTTGAACCCAAGCTTATCTGGCCCTAAGGCCCATCACTCAACCATCATGCCATCCCTAACTCCCCCAAAAGGGAATGCAATTAGAGGATTACAAGGAGTCAGACTGCACCCCCAAATAGGGAAATATATTCAGAGTCACAGTCAGAGTTAGTCCTGAGGCGGTGTGCTCCCCATGAGAGACTGTCATCAGGGGGTGGACAGCCACCCAGTGGGGAAAAAAAAACAATCATTTTGAGCAAAAGGACAGATCAGCTACTCAGTGTGCAGGGAAGGGGTGGTAAAAGGTGGTACTCCTTGCCAGGATATTCCAATTCTGGATCCTTCTGGAAGATCCCAGCCCTTCCTAAATGCTTCTTCAAACCAGTCTTAATTATCCAGCTTTTCTCCTCCATATTTAAGGGCCACCATCTTTTAGTAAAATGCTGCGGACCAAATATTTCATTTCCTTTATTCCCCTCTTCCTGGCTTCACAAGTGTAGTAAAAAGTTAATGAATCTATAAATTGCTCACTGGCTTAAAAAAAGAAATAACAGTTAATGGAAATTTTAATGAAACGCCCCGTCCACATAACTGATGGCAAACCCAGGGCCGGAATACCTGGCACCAAATGGCCCAAACAGAGTGCCACGAAAGCCTCAAGGCAGTCACTGAAAGAAAGCGCCGCTTCAAGCTCATCAATGTCTGAATGATGACCAAGTCTCCACCCCAGGCTTTGCGGTGGCAACTTGAGTCCCATCTGCCCAAAGGGAAATGGTATCAGCACATTCAATCATCAAACTGGGAAACCTAGTTTCTAAGAAAAGGAAAATGGCACAGAACCATACTTGTTCTTAGCCATGAGGTCAAGGTTTGGGACAAGACTCCAAGATGGGAAAAGTCATGATAACTGAAAAGTCACTATGTACTCAAGAGGCCCCTCAATATACAACTGCCTGAGTTCTCATCCTCTGGAAATACTAGAGTTAATGGGAGAGGAGTGTATATATATTTTGGAAAAAGAGCTCCAAGCCATCCTGGTAAAAGCTCCCTATTCACAAATATTGTTTGGATGCCTAGTCTATGTCAAACACTGAACTAGAACCTTTGCTTATTTCTGATATGTCCCCTAAAACACAGCAAGGTACATATAAATACCCTCCCTTTAATCTGATGAGGAAACGGAAGCACAGAGAGGTTAAGCGACCATCCCAAAGCCACACAGCTAGTCCAGTCCCATCACAGCAAGTTGTTACTCATGAAAAACCACCTAGGTTATTTCAAAAGCCCTCCAACAGGCCTTCTAGCCTCCATTCAAGCCCCCTCCCATTCAACAACTTCCACTTGTAGCCTGTTTGGTCTTTGTAAGACACAAGTCTGATCCTGTCCCCCTCCCCCTCCTCCTCTTTTTTCCCCTCCCCCTCCTCCGCCTCGGAGACATAGTCCCTGCCCTTCTCCAGCATCAGCTCCCACCAAGGCCACCCTCACAGCAGATGCTCCGGCCACACCAGGGCTTCTGGACTTGCTTCCACACTCACTGCCTGGCTCTCCCTCCACATCTTTGAAGTCTCATCCTAGACATCCCTTCCACCAGGGAACCTCTCGAATGTCCCCACCCTGCCCTACCCCACTTCCCGTCTCACCCTGCCACCCAAGGCCGGGTTGGAGCCACTCTGATGTCTACTCTTCCCAGAGATCCCACCATTCAATGATTTGAACGCCTCTTTCTCCAGGCCAAGGGCAGCCTGGATGCAGAGACCAAGGCTTATTCACAGAGTGCAGGCCTGGCCCCCAAAACAGACCTGGAAAATGCTGAGTACAGGCAGGTGGCACAAGACGTCCCCCTATGGCAGCCTTGTCACACAACCCTGGGCTCAAACCCTGAGACCAGGTCCAGCTTGCCCAGCCTCCAATCTCCCGGAGACAGACTCACATGGATCATTAATCCATGGTTACTGGGGATGATGGAGCACTAGCAAGAGTCAGAAGAAATGCTACTTCTTCTAACACCTGCAACCCGACTGCATCTAATAGGGTGCAAGTGGTTGAGACAGAGAGAGACAATGAGAGACACAGCCGGCAGAGCCAGGAGCTCAGAGAAGGACAGAAGTGGGGGTGTCCACTAGCACATGCTCAGAAGAGGGGGACAGATAAGGTGGTCCTTATGGCATTCTGAGCCAAAGGCAAGCTATGGAGATGCCAGCTTGCCAGCAACCAGGACTCTCAAAGAAATACACAGGGATGAAAAATACCTGGAAACCATAACTGTTGCTTTTAGTTTCTGGAGATTTTGAAGTCTCTTTCTTTTTGTTTTTCCCCTAAACCAGTTACAATTAGCATTGAGGGATATAATTACGTTGTTAGTCTAATTGCCTGTTTGAAGCAGGATCTACGGGGGTTTAATGGAAGATTTGAGGGGGGGCAGATAAAATAAAAAAGTCAGGATAATCACAGAAGAGATGAGGTAGAGACAAGATCTGAACTGCACCAGAGGCCAGGGAATTGCCTCCCGTGCCAACTCCCTCGCCTGGCTGGGCAGGGAACCGCGCTACCAGGCGGCGCGACTTCGCTGGAAATTGATTTTGGAGATGCTGACCTAATTAATCAGGAAACGATCCTAGAAAGGCCCTCAGATTTGGAGCCTTCGCACTATTATTGGCAGTGACACACTTACACATCGGCGGGCAGGATTTTCCCAGGCGGAGCCAGTGTGGTGGCGGCTGACGGAGGTGAACCATGTAGGGCCAGAGACCTGCCCTTCAGTCCAGGGGTGGGAGGGAGAGAGGAGCAGGGAGCATACAACCTCTGGGGACAGAAATCAGGAGGGAGCTCTGAGCTCAGGATGAAGAGGAACATTCTCCTCCAGGGAAAGAGTCTGACTGAGGTAGTGGGCACCTTGACAACAGAGGCATTTAAGATGGATGATCCCGTGGTGGGGATGCAGAGGAACCAGCCGTGAGGAAGAACCATACACCTCCGAGGGCCTGTAAAAACAACTCCTGTCTCGGACCACAGAGAGGACAGGGGTCTGGAGGGATAGTGGGGGACAAAGGAACTCTTCACATCAGAGGACCATCTCTGCCACCGACCCCTTGAATTACAGGACTTGCACTGTGAACACCCAGCCCTTGATGTGGGACTGCAATGGAAACGCTCCTTCTCTAATTATATCTTTTCAAATGCATGCAGCAATTTGTAATAGCCAGCAGCCACCTCCATGTGGGAGATGTGAAACTCCAATGCAGAAGTCAGATGCAAGGTGATGTCACGGGCAATTACAGCCATCCCATGGTACAACAGCCTCACTCTTCCGTCACCCATTTCATCTAATTACAAGATCTGGACTGGCGACCGGGATTGCCTGCATTCAAGCTTCATCTCTGCCACTTACAGGCCGAGTAAAGAGGCAGAGATCAAATCCCTTTTGGGAAGAAGCAGGAGAACAGATGATCTCATAGGAAACTCCCAGTTTCAAAATGTAGCAAAGCAGGAACCTTCTCCACCAAGCTGGTAAGTGCAGAGATAATGCCATCAACAGATCTGACCCTGGGTATACATCTCATTTGTGGGGTGGGGAGCACTGCTTTCTTCCTGTTATTACCAGCACTGTCTTCTGTAGCCGCCACCACCACATCAGGGACTCCCACTGCTTCCCCAGCACGGCTGGCTCCTAGCACAATGGCTGGCACATTTTGGGCCCTCAAAAATATGTGGATGGACGAATGGCACAAAACAGGCACTTAACTAGCAACTACCAGGTACATCTGGTTAAATAACACATGGCCTTTTAATCCACTAACTTTTGATTAAAAACGTCTCAGCTTGAGAGGGCCTCCAGAATCTTTCTAGAACCTTCTAACTCCCATGGCTACAGGCTTCCTCTGATGCAACAACTGCAGAGCTATGAGACCCAAGGCCTTGCCTGTTCTCTTGAAGGCCCTGATACATTCCACAGAAAAGTGTGAGGATCTGGATTTCCAGAGTAGACTCAGGGGCACGAGGTGGGAAATGTCATCTCTGCTTTCCCGCCCTATGCTGCCTTCTGACTAGCGAGTGCCTAGAAACTGAACTGTCATATTCCAGGTCTCAGGGCTGCCTGGGAGAAATCAGTTCTGCCCGGTTTTCTGCGTTTTACCCATCCCGGGTTGACAACGGGGATGGAGTACGCTCGAGGCCCTCAGTACAAAGGGAGTGAAAATTCCACCGCTCCATTTATGAGGTCGCACTGCATGTATGACCCAGAGCAGAAAGACTCATTGAAATCCAATAAAGACGAGGGCGGGGGAGGCCGCTGTGTTCCTGGAGAGGCCAACAGCATCTCCTTCCATGCAATCTACCCAGCTCTGCCATTGACTGAGGAAAAAACAAGCTGCCATTCTGAGGCTCTTTGTCAAGAATGGCAAGATGGCGACCAAAGGGATGGCCTGGACCTCCCCTCTCCCTCCCATTCTTCTAGGCCTGCAACTTAAAGGACTTCAAAGTCTGAGACAGCTGTGGTTTTCTTGCAGGGAGAAGCGGGGAAGAAAGAGATTAGCAATTTTATTTCTAATAAAACATAACAATAGAGCTGCGGCACTTGTTTTCCTAGTTGAGACTCTTATTGGCTGCTTTCACATTCTGAAAGGCTGGGGGAGACCTTGAACCGGCTCAGAAGCCTCCACACCAGGGCTGGTCCGGCCTCAGGGAGATGTGGACAGCCTCATGCCAAGGGGTCTCCCGAAGACCTGACTCTGAGCTTGTAAAACGCAGGCCAGAACTCTCAGTTCAGCTCAGTTCAGTTCCACAGTCATTAAGAATCAGAGGCGGCACGTGGGTGTGGGAGGTGGAAGGTTCCGGTAGGGGTATGTGTGTCAGGCCCTGTGCAGAACTTTGGGTACTTCAGTGATTAGATGGACACCTCAAGGAACATGTGAGCAGGAGGACCTGGCTGGTGTCACGTGTCACGAGTGTATTATTCCCACCATTACATGTGCTCAGCAGTGTACTAAGCACTCTACACCCATGACCTCTTCATGGTAATGCTGTGGAGTAGGTATTCTTATCTCGATTGTCCAGAGGAGGAAACTGAGAATTACTGAGATTAAGTATCTTGCTCAAGTGAAGGAGCCCAGGTTCAAATCCAGTTCTGATTCCAAAATCTCCTGGACAATCCCAGCCACCCAGTGTAGAAGGATTCACTAAACAGCCCCAGAGCTCTTTGTCGAGAGCACCAAATTGCTTCATTCTGCAAACCTTCCCTGAGCCCTTCCTCTGCAGCAGGCACCACAAGCTCATGACTTCTGTCAACGGTGGTGCTGGATAACAACAGGCCTCCACTCAGACGGGGACAGGGGAGATGCTGTCTGTGTCATTCCCAAAACAGAACACAGATTTAAGAACCAAAGACAGTCAGGAGGAGGCAGGCTTTCCCGGAACCACCGCAAGTAGAATGGGCTGCAGGAATATGTGGGTGAGCCCAGCTGGAAACAAGCAAACACCTGTCAGGAATTCTGTAGCAGGGGTGGCATGCAGGAAGGGTCCTGGGAATAACCAGCCACTGGGCTCCCTTGCAGCTCTGCAAGGACAGATGAGTCCAAGAGCACGAAATCCCCAACTTGCCAGCTGCCATTTCCAGCACATAAACACACACACTCCCATCTACATCCTGCGAGGGGTACTTTCACAGCCCCTCTCAGAGAGGAGGCAAAAGACGCACGCAGACACTCACTCCTCGGCGGTGATGCTGATTAACATCGCAGCTTGCCCCACACCTCGTGCTGGTAATTACACACTGGGTCAGGGCCAAGTCCCTTCCTCTAGGTGCGGTGTCTGCCATCAGGGGGATGAAGGTGGGATGTCTTGAAGGAGTGAAGGGCTGCCTGCCTCTGTGAACTCACGAGAAGTCCCAGGACTCCCCGTTTCCTTGGAAAATAGTTTCTAGACTTGTCACCAATAAATTGCCTGAATCTTTTTTTTTTTTTTTTGAAGACTTCCCCCACTTCACTAATTGCATTCACTGCCTTTTTCTCCATAAATTTAATTAACTTGCTATGTGACCTTGGGCTAGGCAAGCCACCGCCCCTATTTAAACTCAGTTTCCCTGTCTGTAAAATCAGAGTGGGGCTGTAACTTCTTGTTCAAGCCTGAAAGCTTGAATACCCCAGGTTTCCGTGAGGGGGCTAAGCCTGTGGCCTTGATATTCCTGGCTGCTTTGGCCCAGGGGGCTCTGCAGAACGCCAAGACCATTCTGCTCTGAACAGCTCTTGGCCCTGACAGTGGTGCTGGCTCTCAAGGCCTTGCATTATTCTAGAAGAAAAGGCGGGACGGCCTAACTTGGCGAGGTCCTCTTTGTCCCCGATGGAGCCTCAAAGCTCAAATTTGCCTCCAGCATTTCAGCAAAGCCGCCAGTCCCTGGGAGTAGCAGAGACTCCAGATCAGGGACTGGATCAAGAGCATAAGCGTGAGGCTGAAATTGTAATAATAATAACTGACATTTATATCACGCCTTTCATCCCCAAATCCCAAATTAATTAACTTTTTACGAGACATTTTTAAACTAGTGCCATTTAATAAAATTCTATTAGGAGAAGTCTTTTTTTCTCCCCCCAGCCCTATATTTTTATTAACAGCCACCAAAAATATAATTTACAGGCAACCAAAAGCCAGTCAAGAGAGGGACAGGGAGAGGCTGACTCTGCCAGTGACAAAGCAGGAGACCCAGGACTGGCCACAGGGGCTGATGCCCTGGCCCCACTGTTAGGGGTCTGGATCCTCTGGAGGTCCCATGGGCCTGGATTACTCTACAAAACTGAATCTCAGCCCTGCATCATTCATCCCATATTTATTGATCATCTATTTTCTGCAGCCACTATACAAGCTGCTGTGGACAAAGCGAGTGAAGAAAGCAGTCATGACCCCTGCACTCTTGACATGCACCATCTGATGTAGTAGAGAAACGTAAAACCAAGATCTCACCAATAACTAGATACCTATCATTGTGTACATGCGGAGAAGGAACACACTCCTCTCTTTCCCCATGACAGCATCCCACGGGGCAACAGTCTAGTCTGGAGTTGGTCGCAAGGACGTAAGGTAAGGCCTCCCTGAAAACCTGGTATTTAACCTGAAAACGTGGTTTGGCTTAAATCAAGCAAAGGGAGGAGATGAGGGAAGGGGGCATAATCCACGCAATGGGAACAGCATGTGTGAGGGCTCAGAGGCTGGAAGGTGTTGGGCATGTGGGAGGAAGGAACAGAAGGCCAGCCTGGCAGGACAGAGTGAGGTGGGGAGAGGGGGGAATGGGGCTAGAAAGGTAACCAGGCTGGTTGATCCACCCTGAGGAGAATGGAGAGCTGACCATGGCAGGATCAAATGAGTCATTCTCATTAACGGGTTCACAGGTGGCCTGCACACTACTTCGTATCTGTGGAATGTCACTTTTTTATGTGCATCTGTTACAGCCACACTGTCCAACATGGTTGCCACTGAGCTTTTGAAATGTGGCTAATCCAAATTGAGATGGGCTGTCACAAGGAAAACACACACTGATTTCAAAGACTTTGTAAAAAATTTAAAATGTATATCTTAAAAAGAATTTTTATTATAATTACATGTTGAATTGATAATATTTTGGACATAATGGGCTCAATAAAATATGTTATGAAAATTAATTTCACCTGTGTCTTTTTCCTTTTTTAACATAGATACCAGAAAATTTCAAGTTACACATGTGGCTTGCATGACATTTCTATTAGATAGTTCTGTGTTGTGTATTTAAAAATTTTAAGTATGGCCGGGCATGGTGGTTCATGCCTGTAATCCCAGAACATTAAGAGGACAAGGTGGGCAGATCACTAGAGGCCAGGAGTTCAAGACCAGCCTGGCCAACATGGCAAAATCCCGTCTCAACGAAAAATACAAAAAAATTAGCCAGGTGTGGTGGTACACAACTGTAATCCCAGCTACTCAGGAGACTGAGGCACAAGAATCGCTTAACCTGGGAGGCAGACGTTGCAGTGAGCCGAGACCATGCCACTGCACTGTAGCCCGGGTGACAGAGCAAGACTCTGTCTCAAAACAAATAAAAATAATTTTAAATAAAAGATTTATTTTCATCTACTCTAGGGGGAAGATGAGCATTCATTGACTAGTGAGGCAGAAAAGCCCACATCAAGGGCTCATTTAGGCCCAAGAGTGTATTTATCTGGCCCTCTCCCTGATCTTCAATAAAGCAGAAAAAGAAGGTAGAAAGAGGAGAAATTCCACATTGGATCAAACTGTGCAGGGCGAGGTGTGAGCAAGGGCAAAGGGAGCCTAACATTTCTTTTTTTTTTTTTTTTTTGAGATGGAGTCTCGCTCTGTCGCCCAGGCTGGAGTGCAGTGGCCGGATCTCAGCTCACTGCAAGCTCCGCCTCCCGGGTTCACGCCATTCTCCGGCCTCAGCCTCCCGAGTAGCTGGGACTACAGGCGCCCGCCACCTCGCCCGGCTAGTTTTTTGTATTTCTTAATAGAGACGGGGTTTCACCGTGTTAGCCAGGATGGTTTCGATCTCCTGACCTCGTGATCCGCCCGTCTCGGCCTCCCAAAGTGCTGGGATTACAGGCTTGAGCCACCGCGCCCGGCCAGGGGAGCCTAACATTTCTAAGAGGCAATCCAGCCTCAACTATCACCCATCACATTCCCTATCCAGATTTAGAAAAGAAGGAAAAGGCATTAAAATGAGGAAACCTGAAAACCTAAGCCTCATTTGACTCTTACTCTCTGAATCACAGCAAAGCAAGGTCAGGAAAAGATCAAAGTTCTCCAAAGTCACCTGCACTCTGTTTCAACACTGAAGTCCAAGCCCTCCACTATCCTGACCACCGGCGCAGGGGAGGCTACAGAGGGCACAGCCGAGGCCAGGGCAGGGGACCTCAGTCCCCCTCGTCCCCTCTGCTTCTCTCTAGTCCTTAAACAGGTTTCATAAACCAATGGCCTTGAGTGGGACTTTTGAGTTTTATAAGATCTTTTTTTTCAATTAGTTGTCATGATTTGAAATTTTGGGAGGTTTTATATAAAACTTCAGATTTATAGCTTTTCTTAAAAAAAAAAAAGAAAATCAGAAGATCTGGCCACACTGGGTCTGTGTTCTGCCATGGCAACGATCAGCTGTGGCTGAGTGGCAACTGCTCCCCTGAGATGGGATACAGCCCCACTGTACTCCCCAGCCCCACTGTACGTGGGTCTGCACCCTGCCCAGACACTCCCTAGCAGTACTCAGGATATAGAGCTGCCAAGTGCATTACACGTGACTCCAGGCTTCTGTACACGCAGTCACTGCTGCCCAGCACTCTCTCCCTTCTCTTCCCTCTCTCCCCTTTGAGCCTCTCCTCCCCCAACAATCTTCCCCCAGCCGCAAGCTTTCCTGACCCTCTGGCTCGCTTAAGCTAGGAGCAGAGTTCGCACTTACCACAGGCTATCACAATGATCCATTCCCATGCCTGCTCTGAGCCACTGGAGGGCAAGGATGGCATCCTGCTTGTCTCACCAGTGCCAGACAGAAAAAAAGATGCTCAAAAACATTTGCTCTGTAAACCATGCCAAGAGGAGTGTTGGAAGTCACACCCCCACCCTATCTCCTTCCCAGTGGAGTTTCTTCTCTTCCTGGTGATGTTTCCAGATGCACCTGGGACAATCCTCAACTTGATGAGACCAACCCGGAACACTCCTCTAAATAAATTACACTTTCACCAGTTACCTTAGAGGCTAAAAAAGTCATTAGAAGTTGAAAATTACATGGAGTTTGGGGGTGACTCTGAACCATGTAAACACCTAAATAGCTCTTTCTGTTGAGCAAACAAGCATTTCTTGATTGCCCTTTTTGAACTTGCCAGAGCCTGGTCTTGTTGCTATTAAAATGGAATTTCATAATGGCTCTAAACCAGTTTTTCTCGTTTTCCTGAAAGAACTGACTGTCATTCAACCACAAATAAAACTTTTTATAAAACAGCAAATGCAAGGGAGACCTGCCCAGTGACGTGAGATACAATCGTTTCTCCATGCAGGAAAAATGAAGCACGGATTCATCTTCTGCTCCAAAAGCCCTTCTTGAGCACCTACTGCATACAGTGCCTGGGGAAACATAGGTGAGCTCATAGCCCAATAGAGTGGCTATGGATACAGAGAAGACTGGAGGGCGTGCCAGATATAGATCAAGCTCAAAGACATCTACCTTTTCATTTACTGTATCAAAACAGACTCAGGTAGGCCGCTCTTTCTCTATGGCAAAGTAAAAGCTTCTTTCAACTACTGCATCCTACCTTCAACAAAGTCACATTCACTGGAAAGAACAAACACCATGGAAAAAAAGAAGAGAGGGGCCAGGCGCGGGGGGCTCACGCCTGTAATCCCAGCACTTTGGGAGGCTGAGGCGGACAGATCACGAGGTTCAGAGATAGAGACCATCCTGGCTGACACGGTGAAACCCCATCTCTACTAAAAATACAAAAAATTAGCTGGGCGAGGTGGCAGGTGCCTGAAGTCCCAGCTACTCGGGAGGTTGAGGCAGGAGAATGGCGTGAACCTGGGAGGCGGAGCTTGCAGTGAGCCAAGATTGCACCACTGCACTCCAGCCTGGGAAACAGAGCGAGACTCCATCTTAAAAAAAAAAAAAAAAAAAAAAAAGAGAGAGAGGGAAGAGGAAGGAAGACTTAAGATTCAGAAGTGAAAAATTAAATCCCACGAAGCCACTCCTCTGTGTGAAATTTAAAAAAAAAAAAAGAAAAAAGAAAAGAAGAACTATTACCTAAAAACCTATCAAGCTCCATCATTTTCAGTGGGTAGACTGAGGCTCAGAGAAGGTCTTATCTTGCCCACCTTCAAAGTCCTGCTCAAAAGCCCACTTCTTCCTCCACCTCTGATACTCGCAAGGAATTACAGAAAAAACAGTTCCCATATTGACCACTTCCTCCATGCCAGACATTGCCCTAAATGTTTTGTCCGTTGTGTCCTATTTCCCAATAGTGCTATGTGGTAGGAGCTGTTCACCTGCCTTTTCCAGAGGAAGAAAGTGAGTCTGGAGAGAGTTGACCAGCTATCCAGCTGCACCTGGCATGCCGGGCAATCTGGCTGCCAGCGTCTCATAGTCTCTTTATCCTGAAGACCCAATATTCACTCAGCTCTGCATGGCAGAGAAGAGAACAGTAAAAAAGGCTGAAATTTTCATTACAAAAGGTCCAAGTGCTAAAGAAGAAAAAAACAGGACACCTACACACATCCTGATAAAAGTTTCCCAACTCCAAAAACAAAGAGGAAATCCTAAATGCTTCCCTAGAAGAAAAAAATCCCATAGAGAAGTAAGACTCAGTCTAGTATTAGACTTCTCATCTGCAAGATCAAGAGGCAGAAGACAAGAGTGCAGTAGCTATAAGATCCTGAAAAGGGGGACTCTGGACCTAGAACTCAAATGCAAACCAACTCATCACTCAAATGCGAGAAAAAAATAATGGCCTCTTCAGATATGCAAAGACACTCAGGCCACCTGGACACATTTTCTGAAAAACATTAAGGAAAATAAACCCAAGAAGGAAGACATCAGACAAAATTTTTAAAGAAAGAGAAAGTAACCCAATAAAACAGATTAAGTCTAAACAGTAACTGGAAATAAGAGCTGTGAATCTCAAGGAAGCTCTTATATAACCCCCAAAAACAATGCAGAAAAAAAAAATTAAGTTGGAAATAAAATTCCATGTCATATTTACTAAAAACAAACTATAGAAGGAGAATGAGGAAAATGTAAATATCTTTAGAGGTCAAATATTTGTGGTGGGGGAGGATTCCTTGGGCAAAATTAGAGATTTATTCTTGCCCAAGTTTAAATATGTTTATTAAAAATTTAAACTTAAGAAATGAGAAATATGATTATGACTTCCAAATCAGTAAGTGCAAGGAACTGGGGAAGGGACAAGCAGGAAGGAGAGGAAGAAAAAAAAGAGAAATAAAGAAAAGAGGGGAATAAGGAAAACTTTGGCAGTCCAATGATAGGCTAGGAAAAAAAAAAATCATGGAAAACCAAAACCAAAATTAGGTGGCAGAAAGAAACTGACACTTAAACGAGAAATCACAATAAATATGAATGGTATATAAATTCTCCTGTTAAAAGGCAGAATATCACAAACTGGGGGGCACAGGTAGGCCAGGAGCTAAAACAAAAAGAGTCAGAAAGGCTAAAATAAAGGCTATTACAGGGACGCAAGATGTTATCAATGAGGAAAGCTGGATGAAGGGTGGGAGCTCTCTGCATTGTACTTGCAACTACTTGTGAGTCTTAAATTATTTGAAAACAAAAAGTTTTTTTTACAAAAATAATGAACAAAACTACACCAGGCATATGTCAATAAAAAGCAAAAAGGGTAACAAACACCAAGGCAAACAAAATAATTACCAAGAACCCCCCCCAAAATTTTAACTGATATAAAATTAAACCAACAAAAAGATATACAGTCATGAACTTTTACGTATCCATAAAATACAGAAAACAAAAACTTGAAAATAAAAGGAGAAACGGGAAGAAAAAAATCAGTTACAATAGGGAGACTTAAGCATACTTTCCAGAAAAGGACAGAAGATGAGGATAAAAAACACACAGTAATAGGGACTTGAAAAACACAATTAACCAGTTTGATGTATTTTTATATGTACTTATAAAACAATACACATCTTTTCAAAAATCCATGGAACAATTACAAACTGATCATGTGACAGCCCACAAAAAAAACCTCAATAACTTTTTTAAAATAAGAAATTATACAGTCCATATTCCCTGACCACAAAGCAATAAAACTAAACAAAAAGCCACAAAAAGTTTAACCAGTTGGAAATGTAACCTAAAGGTTATTTGGAGGAGTATTTTTTTTTGAGAAATTAAAACAAAGTGCAGACTATTTAAAAATGAACAATGAGAGCACTATATTGCAAAACCCATGGGATATTTCCAAAGCAGTCACTCAAAAAAGAAATGAACTAAGAAGAATAAAATCAAAATAAGTAGAAGATGAATAAAAATCAAAAAGAAAGTAGAAAATGAATAAAAATAAACAGAAGTTAAAAGAAATAGAAAACAAAACACTTGATATTAAACATAAGAGCATGTTCTTGGAAATTACTGATAAAATGGCTAACCCCACTCCCTACCATGTGTCTGGCTAAGAAACTAAAAAATAAATTTGAAATATTAAAAAATGAAGAAGTGGCTATGACTACAGAATCAGAGGGAGGGAAGGAGGGAAAGAGGGAAGAAGAAAAGAAGGAAGACTTTATATTGATATATCTTCAATTATACATGAAACAGACCATTTTCCAAATTACCCAAAATTGACTCAAGAGGAAACAGAAAACAAATAGGCCAATAATTAGAAGAAGAAATCTGAATTCTTAAAATACTGGGAATATTTAAATAATTTTACTGGTAAATTCTGTCAAATTTTCAATAAGCAAATTACATCTATGTTTTCTAAATTGTAAGGGGTGAGGAGGAGATCATTCCAATTCCTGTTACCAAACCAACATAATTCTCACATTAAAACTGGGAAAGGTAATTTAGAAGAGAAAAGTATGGGTAAATCTTACATAAATATAGATCCAAAATTCCTATATAAATGTTAGCAAATAAAAAATGGCACTACATTACAAAAGTAACACAACTCCAAAAGACATCATCCTAAGTCTTCTGGGATAGTTTGAGGCAAATAACAACAACAACAAACAAAAAAACCACTGATTAATGTAATTAGGAATTTCTTTACATCTCCATAAGGGGTATCTCTCAAAAACCTCCCTCAAATATTTAACAATATAATACCAGAACTACTCTAATTAAAGTCAGGAATAACCAAGAATGCCCAATATTACTACCATATTATTTAAAATTATTTTGGCTATGTTAGCCAAGTTGAAGACAAGAAACAAGAAGCGTAAATATTCGGAGGGAACAAACCAACATGCCATTAACGGCAGATACAACTGCCTGAATAAAAAATCCAAGAGAATCAACTGAAAAACTATGAAAACAAAAGAACATTTGGCAAAGTAACCAGATACAGGATACATATTCGCAAGCCAACAGCTTTCCTACATATCAACAACAATCAATCAGAAAATACAATGGGATGGACGGATGTGGTGGCTCACACCTGTAATCCTAGCACTTTGGGAGACTGAGGTGGGTGAATCACTTGAGGTCAGTAGTTCAAGCCCAGACTGGCCAACGTGATGAAACCCCGTCTCTACTAAAAATACAAAAAAGTAGCCGGGCATGGTGGTGCATGACTGTAATTCCAGTTACTCGGGAGGCTGAGGCAGAAGAATAGCTTCAACCCAGAAGGCAGAGGTTGCAGTGAGCCAAGAGTGCGCCACTGCACTCTAGCCTGGGCAACAGAGCTAGACTCCGTCAAAAAAGAAGAAGGGAAGGGGAAGGAAGGGGGGGGGGGAGGGAGGGAGGAAGGGAGGGAGGAAGGAAGGAAATATAATGGGAGGAAGAATCGCATCCTACAAATAACACAAGCTATAAAACACTAATAAGCAAACCTATTAAGAAATATGCATGGGCTGGGTGTGGTGGCTCATGCCCATAATTCCAATGCTTTGAGGGGTCCAAGGAGGGAGGATCACTTGAAGCCAGGAGTTCAAGACAAGACCAGGCACCACAGTAAGACCCTTTTCTTACAATTTTTTTTTTTAATTAGCTAGGTGTGGTGATGTGTGTCTGTAGTCCCAGCTACTTGGGAGGCTGAGGCAGGAGAATCACTGGAGCCCAGGAGTTTGACTGAGGCTGCAGTGAGCTATGATTACAGCACTGCACTCCAGCCTGGGCAACAGAGCAAGACCCTGTCTCAAAAAAAAAAGGAGGGGCATGAAGCTTTCCTAAAAACAGCAAAGACCTAAAGAGACACATTCCTGCATGGGAAGCTATAGTATCATAAATATGTCAGTTCTCTCAAAATTAATCTATAAATTCAATGTGATGCCAGTCAAAATCCCGACAGGACTTCTGAGAGACCTTGTGGAGTTGATATAAAGCTCATGTAGAAGAACAGCTTTTTAGAGCCCCCTGGTACAAATCTGAAACACTTTTTAAAAGACTAACATATGCCATCACACTAGGAAGGCATAGTAATAAAAACAACCAAAAAAAGGCACATAATTAGGTAAAACTGATCAATTTAAAAGACTAAAAAGCCCAATGGCAGACCCATGTATATACGAGAATTTAGAAAACTGATTGTGTCATTTCAAAGCAGTGGGAAAAGGAATAGACCATTCAATAAGTAATACCGTCTCCTGGTATGATGCACTGAGAAAGCCACAACATCACTTCTGGACATTACTGCACAAAGCGCTTAACCTGAATATAATTGTAAGGAAACATCAGAGACACCCAAATTGAGGGACAGTGTACAAAATAACTGGCCTGTACTCATAAGAAATTTCAAGGTCAGGAAAGACAAAGACCGAGGAACTCCCCCAGATTAAAAGAGACGAAAGAGACAGGAAAACAATTTCACTCAGAATCCACAGTTTTCTTTTCCTATAAAAAACATAGGAATATACAGTGAAATATAAGTAAGGTCTGTAGATTTGCTAAGAGTATTCTGTCAGTGTTAATTTCCTGATAATCATTGTGGTTATATACATACATGTCCTTGTTTGTAGGAAACATTTCTGAAGTATTCAGGGGTAAAGGAGGATCATGCCTGCACTTCTGTCTCAAATGGTTTAGAAAAAGAATTTTATAAAGAGAGTGGGGTAGGGAAGAGAGGAAGAGAGAGAGAGACGAAAAAGTAAATATGGGAACAGTTAACATTTGGGGAATGTGGGTGAAGGGAATGTGGGTATTCTTATTCTTACAACTTCCTGAAATTATGTCGAAATAAGTTTTTCAAAAGGAAAATGTAAATTCCATGATCTCTTGGGATAGTTATGGTTTCATCCATATATAGCATTATTATAAAACAGATCTGAGAATTTTAAACACCAAATTAGATTAGATTGTTGTTACCTCTGGCGAGCGAGAGGAATGAGGTTGGGGAAGGAGATTTCGACTCCCTCCATCAAGTTTTATAAAGAAAATCAGATACAGTAAAAAAACAAAGAGTTTATAAACAAACAGATAAGAGTGAGACACCTGGAAAAAAACACACAAAAAGAAATCCCAGATGGATTAAACAGCAAAACAAGGAAAAATGCTAAAAAAAATAATAAATAGAGCATAATTTTAAAAATAATGTTGGAATGAAGAGGTATTTCAAAGCATCTTGAGAAAACAAAAGTAAAACAATGACCAACAAAATAATACCAGGTTCTGGTATTATTGCCGGGTTCTACTCCAAGCACTTTACATGTTATTTCAGCTGATTCTTATAACAACCCAGTGATGGAAATAATCTTACACCAGTAGACAGATGAGCTTCAGAGGGGGCTTTTGGTCACAGGCCCAAGGCACCTTCCAGTCTCCAAATTCTGCACCAATTCCCAGCCTATGCTGCTCATGGCAGAAGGTCCCCATTCCTGTGCAACTTCTGCACAACAAACTGAAGCAAATAATCTGGGAGCAGTTATATTCTAGAAAATTTTAGAAGATTCCCATTCATTCTTTCAACAAATATATACTACTCACTAAATAAATTACCTGTTTTTACTGGCACGATAGTGGACACTTTTCTTATTTTATATAATCCTTGTATCACCACCAGAGAGTAGCTTTTTTGTTCCTACTTTTGAACTGAGGTAACAGGCTCAGACTCTGGGAGTGAGTTGCCCATGGTAACATCGCTGGTCAGGCAGTGCTGGGATTTGGACCTGGGTCTGTCTGCCTCTGGAGCCAGGTCTCTGACCACCAAGCTGCATCGACTTTGGCTTCCCCTGGAGAAGAACAAGGAATCCCAGTCTGTGGCATAGGACATGGAGGCTCGAGCCTATAATCCCAGTGACTTGGGAGGCTGAAGCAGGAGGATCACATGAGCCCAGGATTTCGAGGATGCAGCGAGCTACGACTGCACCACTGCACTCCAGCCTCGGTGACAGAGTGGGACCCCATGTCAATAGAGAAAAAAAGAATCCCAGCCTGTGATCACAGATGACCCGTGTACACTCCCCACTGGGATAAGTGCATTATCACACTAAAGATGCTGGGAGGAAAGGGCCTGATCTGCTGCCCTGGGCCTCAAAGCCACCCTAGGAGCAAGTAAGCAGGCATGTGATCCACTCAGCAAACTTTTGCTGAGCAGTTCCTGAGTACACAGCACAGGGCAGGGTGCAGGGAGACTTCACCCACCCTCAAAGAGCTTGCAGTCCAGACAGTATCTGTCATCACACCTAAAGGTGGAGCCAATTAAGACTCATTGGGCCTGAGGGAGAAGAGTGGAGGTAAGGAGGCTTCACAGAGTCCCCAAAAGGACTGTTTATTCAGAGGTCAGCCAGCAGGAGAGACAAACTCAAAGTTTCCAACTCCAGCCCCGGGCAGTGCTCATTCTCTGGAGCAACATGACCAGCAACAAGGACACACTCTGGGCACAGCACATGGTGTTTCCAGGGTCAGGTGGCGTGTAGGTGGTGCTTCTATCCCTGCAAACAGCTCTTGTTCCAATGTGCCTTTATGGAAGCTCAGAGGGCATCAGCTATGCCCTCTCTAGGACCAGCCTCTGGGCTGGCAGCTACGGCTTTACCTCCTGCAATGACACTTTTCACCTTGGTGAGATGCTCCTCTTAGTGAACCCGCTGCAGTTGGCCATGATGTAAAGTGGGAGGCAATGTCCATCTGCTCCCACAGGGGCACTACCCAGAGAGGTCATCAGGAGGGGGCCACTCTAAATGGCATGGTGAGCCTCTCCTTCCTAGGGCCTGGGCCATAAAGCAGCTTCCTGCCAGGTTAGGGGACCCTCGTCAACAGCCCCATGTCAGCCCAGGGGCTCCAGCCAGGACACCGAGGTTCCTCTCACCTCTAACCAGCCTTGCGGCCCTGCATTAAATCAGGCCCTGGGTCTAATGCCCCTTGGGCTTGCACCTGCGCACAGCTGGGCTTGTGAGGGACCCTGGGCAGGACCCAACTGTGCGGAGCCCCACGCCCCTCCTCATCCTGCTGCGGCTCCTTCACGGAGCTGCCGCAGCAAATGAGCTTAGAAAGCATAAAGAGCTGTACAAATAGGATCCTCTGGCGGTCCCCAGCCTCTCCACGCTCAGGCCACGGCCAGGCACATCCTCACGCCCAAGGCCTTCCCTGACTCCACACGTCTGCCTTGAGTCTGGAATTAATTTAATCCATTTTGTATCATTATCTGTTTCTTCATGATATGCCTAAAGACCAATGCTTAACCAACAGGCCAGAATGCTCATAACCAACAGGGTACCTTTCTCTCAAAGTGCCCTTGGGAGGCTATATTCTCACTCCAACAATCCCATTTTGGGCAACACATTTGCAACTCTCTCTCTGTAAACTAATCTTCCTCGTGTAAGGACAGATGTGCTTTGGTGAAAAGAGCGACCAGTCCGTGGTGCTTTCCATCCACCAAACATGGGCTTCAGTGCATTCCACGTGTTTTGTCCACTTACTCCTTGCAATCCACAGAGGGGGTTGGTGTAACTGTCATCTGCACTCTGCAGATGAGCAAGAGTCACCTGCCCCAGATCAACCAGTGGGTGGCAGACCTGAGGCTGGGCCTGGGGTGCCCCCAGAGGGTGAGTATCCCCCTCACCCCTCCTTGCCATCTCTACAGCATGGACCCTCTAACTTCATTCCAAACAGCAGCAGCCTGAGGTCTAAGTCCACCAAGCCCAGCACACCCTCCACCAGACAACCCCTCCCACCAGCCTAGTGGCATCATCTAGACACCATGTGCCCGGGAGTTGAGCCCTGGCTCACTGACTTTCCTGCCACCATTACTTCTGTCTTCAATTTTGGCAATATTAACAACTCATTTGACTCTGGTCAATCAGTTCTTGGATCTCCTGTCTTTCAGTCCCCTTTTTGTCTCCCCTATCCCCAGCCCACCAGCTCAACCCCTGCTCCCAAGTAACACCCTAGACCTTGCCCTTAGCAATCACATCACCATGCCATGATCTCAAATTCAAGCATCCTGTCTCCAGACTCCCAGACCCTTCCACCAATCCTGGCCCCCCACAGGAGCTGCAACCCGCCCTGTCACCCTTGCCCTGCCACGCCCCTCCCCCACTGCTATCCCTCCCCAGCAGAGACCAAGCCCATCACAATGATTGCCCCTTTGCCTAATCTTTCCACCTTCAGACCTTTCTCTCCTTTTACTCCCTGGCAAAACCCCAAGTCAACTCCTTGCCTACCCCACACTGGAAAAACACACACAACCCTGTGGATTGTCTGACTTTAAATGTGTGACCACAAACCTCCAGTGGGCCCTTAGTACAGCCCAACAATTTCCCTCCTCAATTCACGATCCTAGATGGGCATTTGAGACTTTTGCCTCTCTCCTCAAACCTCAAACAACCTGCTCTCCACTAACAGCTACTTTCCCTGAGAAAATCAAAGCAGTCAGAAGAAAACTACTCATCTCCCCACCACCAGACCTAACGGACTCTGAAGTCACTCTTCCTGCGTGCTGCCCCAGTGGAATTGTACTTCTTTCTCTTGGCTTGGACCCGAGGTCACCGAGCTGGCAATTTCCCTGCTCTCCTGCAACATCAGTTTTCCCTTCCCGACCAGCGGCTTTCCACAGCGTAGCAACAGGCTGTAATATTAGCGCTAGGGAACATGCCCCTAACTCTGTTCCTCTTTAAAGCAAAACTCAAAATGTACCTACGCTGACTGGCTCTACCTCAATTCCCATTCTGTTGATTCCATTCCTCTCTAATTAGCCAGCTCTGCTCCCCCAGGACCCCACTGAAGTCATCCCCCCAAGGTCACCAGTGCCCAGTGTTGCCAAATCCAATGGACATTCCTCAGATCTCATCTTAGCTGACATGCTTGATCTCTCCTTTCTTCCTGGCTTTGAAGACCCCTCTGGCATCTCCCCACCTTGCTGGTTCCTCGCTGGTCCGTTGGCTGGTTCCTCCTCCTCTCCCCGAGTCTGAGGCTTATTCCCTAGGTGAGCTGTCAAGTCTCACTATTAAATGCCATCTATATGCGGATGATCCACCAATTTAATATTCAGCCCTGACCACTGCTCGTCTGTGCTCCGGACTTACATCCAATGGCTTATATAACATCAGCACTGGGGCACCTCAGAGGCATCTTAAATTTCACCTAATGGCTCCCATTCCCCACCTCCACCCAACCCCACCTGTACCTGGTCCTCAGTCTCATCCCATCTAGCAATGGTGCTCCCAATCACCCAGCACTCAGGCCAATACCTAGGCTGGAGTTAGCCTCAATTCCTTCACGCTCCACATCCAACGAGGCCAGGAAGTCGTGCTGGCTCTGACATCGACATTCATCCAGCCTGGCCTCTCCTCACTCTCTCTCCACCCCCTCTCCACTGTCCTCTCCTCCAAACCAGCATCACATTTCACCTGGGTTCCCTCTAAGTTTCCCAACCAGTCTTCTCATTTCCATTCTTTCCCTCACAGCAGCCAGGGAATCCTCTTAAAATGTAAATCGGATCCTGTCAACACCCCTGCTCAAAACCTTATAAAATCCTCCAACCCCTTCCCAGTGGCCTCCATGACCCTCCATGACCTGACTACCCCTGCCTAACCAGCAGCACCCCCTCCTTGTCTCCATCTAGCCACAGTGGCCCCTCTACTGCTCATTCCAACCTTTGCACTCACTGTTCCCTCACCTAGAATGCTGTTCCCCATCAATCGCAAGGTTTGCTTCCTCATTTCATGCACGCTTCTGTTTATCAGAGAGGTCTTTCCTGACTCCCAAACTCAAATAGCCCTCCACTCCATTACCTGCCCCTCTCTATCCCAAATCCATTTCCTTTTTCTTCACGGCACTTAACAGTATCTGAATACCATTCATCATTTAGTTGTCAGGGCAGGAGTCTTATCTTATTCACTGCTATATTCCCAATGCCCACAACAGGCCTCGGCCCACAGTAGACGATCTATAAATACGTGTTGAATAAATGAATTCACAAATGAATGAATCAATCACTACACTATACAGCCTCCCCTCAGCCGAAGGAGTAGAGAATAGCACTGTCCAACAGGAATAAAATATGAGCCACATACGCAATTTTAAATCTTCTAGTAGACACATTTAAAAAAGTAAAAAGAAACAGTGAAATTAATTTTAGTATGGTATTTTTTTAAACCAATGTATCAAAATGTTATTTCAACCTATCAATACTGAAATAATTATTAGTGATGTTTTACACGCTTTCATACTAAGTCTTCGGAATGTGGTACGTATTTCACACTTACAGCACATCTCAATTTGGACTAGCCAAGTTTCAAGGGCTCAACAGCCCCATGTGGCTTGTGGCTACTGTATCAGCCCAAATCTAAAACGTGAGCCTGATCTGGTCCTTCCCGCACCTAAACCTTCCCCTGACACTTCATCACTCCCAGGATGAAATTCCGACCCAGCCAGGCATGAAACCTGCCCATCTGGAGTCTCAAGCCTCGTCTCTCAACACGCCCCTGATATCCAACACAACTTCAAATCTCCGTGCCCTCCACTCCCTGCCGTTGAGTCTGGGCACATGCTGTCCCTTCTGCCTCAAAGGCTCCTGTCCTATTCATCTGAAGACCTCCTACTCAATCTTCAGCACTCCTGCCCCACGCTCCTAAACTGCCATCTCCCCAACCCGAGTGTGCTCCTGCAGGGCAGGGACCACCTCATGCCTCTGTGCTGAGTACACAGCAGGTGTTCCGTGATTATCACTGAATTAGTGACGGAAGGTGGCTCCTTGGCAATCAGGCCATCATTCACTCCTCACTTCTGCCCACTCCAGCTCTCAGCACCTCTCTGACCTTACTCACTACACCATCCAGAAAAACAGTGAATGGTGTATTCTGTGTCCAGTCTTCCCTGTTTCTTCTACATCTAACCATTCTCCCTGAATTCTATCCTAAAAAAGTAAAACTTCAAGTAAATTTCATTATTTCCCCCAGTATTCTAATGGAGGGGGAGTAATTATCACACAATTTAATGTAAAATTATTGCCAGGTGCTTATTGGCCTTTACTTCCTTTTCCTGCCCCCGAATAAGGCTAAAATCCAGAAAACAGAAATAATTTTATGCGAAAAACTGATCCTGTTGGATCATCACAGTCCTGAGCCCAAAAAAGGGACAGTTCAATACCAACACCAGAGGCACCAACAGCTACCATTGCTGCCCCCAGCAGCAATGGCATTGTTTCAAAAGAAAGATCATTGCTGAGTGAGGAAGGCAAGGGCAAGGAATCAGAGCCTCCTTCGCTTCTGGGCACCTTCTTGTCAAACTTTAAAGGACACAAATGTGAGTACGTTACCGCACTCAGTAACTCATTCAACAAACATTAATGAGCACCTCGTCTTCACAGGGCACCAGGCCACATGCTGGGAAGCAGCCTTAACAAATAGAAATTACACCTCTGAGTGTGTTTGCCTAAAACGGCAATAATTTCTTATCCATTCAAGGACAAGCCTGCTTTTTTTGAACAAGTTAAAAAAAAAATAGGAGCCCCCTGAACCTATGAAGTTTACCATCATGAAGCTCAATGCATATCTAAAACTAAACATTTTTAAGGGAATTCAAGTAGTAGAACTGGACTATGATTTGTTTTTGTTTTTTTTTTTTGAGACAGAGTCTCGCTCTGTCGCCCGGGCTGGAGTGCAGTGGCCGGATCTCAGCTCACTGCAAGCTCCGCCTCCCGGGTTCACGCCATTCTCCTGCCTCAGCCTCCCGAGTAGCTGGGACTACAGGCGCCCACCACCGCGCCCGGCTAATTTTTTGTATTTTTTAGTAGAGACGGGGTTTCACCGTGTTAACCAGGATGGTCTCGATCTCCTGACCTCGTGATCCGCCCGTCTCGGCCTCCCAAAGTGCTGGGATTTGGACTATGATTTAAACTAACTAGCTTTAAATGTATAAACCCAACATGAAAGTTTTATGAGCAAACAAAACATGTGCAACACTTTTGCTAGCCCTAAATGACTTCGGTGACATCTTATGTAAGAAAAGGAGCAAAAGGTAACCTTGATATAGATTTCATTTTCCCCCAAAAACTTGCGGGAAATTCCGGAAGGAAGGCAATTTCCCCACATTTTGGCTTCAGAACCCGCAGACAATGTGTAACATTAGGTCTCCTTTGCAAACGAAGGAATGAATGAGGGCCACTGGTTTATCACACCCTAGGACCACTGCACTCCTCCCAGAACACAAGAAAGCCCTACAGGCCAAGCCTGTTATCACAGTAAATGCTTTTAAAAACACACTTATCACGGGGGAAAAGCCAAGATAAACAAGCTCTGAGTCACTGGTTATTCATACAATGTCATGTGATGACTGCTATTTCCACTCTTCTTATTAGAAAGCCATTTTATTATTTAAAGCAACAATAAAGACAAAGCTGGCATCGGGAAGTACTGCCAGGAAACACCAACTCATTAGAAAATCATTTCCTTATCTCTGGTAACGCATGAACTAAAGGTTACGTGTTATTGTCACTAAAGCACAGAGTACTGGAAGAGCTTTGGCCTTATCCCCAGTATAAAGCTGGGAAAACTGAGGCCCAGAGAGCACATTTCAGACCTGAATTCAAGATTCTCAGCCCAGCTTGGTCCACCCAACATTTATCCCTGACAAGAGGCAGGGATAGTAACCAAACCACAGACTGGTGATCTGTCTAGCCAGGCCAGGCAGGGCCAAGAGGAAAGGGGGAAGGCAGCAGGCATTATTACATACCCCAGCCCTTACTGTATCCCTGTCTTCCAGCTAATTTAAGGGTGCCACGTACTCCAGCACAGTTCTGAAATAGAAGAACATCAAAACCTACCAGGTGAGGACTTTCAATTTCAGTCCTGATATGTACAGAGCTTGAAAGTCATCACTCCCATCCTTACAACAACAAAAAAGCTGCAAAAACTGAAAATCAACAAGTTTTCTTAGATATATCAGAGGATTGAGGCCACAGAGCAAACCACTCTGAAATCTGGAAAGACAGGCAACTGCAGTGAAACACAGCTTCCCAGGAGCTGCAGCGGCTGGGGCTGGTAACTGGTAGGAACATTTAAACGGTAACTGACTTAGCTGCTAGAAGCTGAGTATGCACTAGCTTGAGAGTTAAAATCTCCTGGGGTCCAGTCTTAGGGGAGTCATCACACTATCATAGATTTTAACTCCAGGAGCTTCAACAGGTTTTCATGGTGGAGATTAGAGAATAATCCCATGGTCCTTCAGTGAGGTGAATGTGGAGTTGGGGGTGGAAAATAACCATTTAAAATACACCAAGGGAAAAGTAATCATTCTGAAATAGCATAGAGTGTGCTGTTTTCCAGAGCAAAGGCCTGCCCTTGAGAGAAACTACATTACCACAGACTTATCTGACCTAAGGAAAGGACAACTGGACAACTCCAGCCTGTCGAGCCTTCCTGTCTCAAATAAAGGGAGAAGAAAAGGCTAAGAAATGTTTCTGAAGATCACAGCCCAGGGATGCAGGCCTACTGTAAAAAAAAAGATAAAATAATTGAGATTGAATCATGAGAGTATAGACTACTTCCTCTCCCTAATACTTAACTACATAAAAAGACTCCAATATAATAAGAGTGGATTACAAATGAGATGGCTGCAAGACACAGATTCTATTTAAGAAGGAGTTTCTAGGGAAATCCAAAGACAACAGGAAAAGGGAGAGAAAACAATAAACAAACAAAGAAAAGAGGAAATTGAAGCTTCTGGCATCTCCAGCTACAGCAAACATTAAACACAGAGCAATTCCTAGCCACATAAATACAAAACTTCACACTAATATCCTCATGACCTCAGTTTCTATTAATAGATACATCAGGTCTGACTTTCAACAAAAAAATTACATGGTATTCTAAAAGGCAAGGAAAGAAACACAACCTGAAGAGAGACTGCAGACATCAGAACTGGCTTAGATATGACACAGACTTTGGAACTGTCAGGTAAGTAATTGTAAATAACTACAATTAATATGTTTAGTGTTCTAATGGAAAAATTAGACAACATCCAAAAACAGATGGTTAACATAAGCAAAGAGATGGAAACTATAGGAAAGAATGAAATCAGATACACAGCAACAGAAATGGAGAATGCCTTTAATGAGCTCATCAGTAGCTGGATACAGCTGATTAAAAAAAAAAAAATCACTGCATTGGAAGAGTTCAATAGGAACTATCGAAACTGAAGTACAAAGAGACTTTCAAAAAGAGATGATGCAAACTTCTGATTTCCATCCCAACATGTAAAGAGCTTGGAGGCTGTCACTCCATGACTCGTAACAAGAAAAAAAACCTTAAACTGAAACTAAAGAACTTTTTAGATCCATCAGAGAACTGAGGTCACAGAGCAAACCACTGCCCCTAAAAGTGGAGAGACAGCAAATAAAGAGAATTGCAACTTACCACAAGCTGATGGACTAGCTTGAAAGACAAAAACTTCCATGAGCTTCACCAGCTTCTGAGTTAAGATGGAAGAAAAATCTCCTTACGTGGGGGTAGGGACAAAGTAACATTTTGAAATACCTGCAGAACATACTGTTCTATTCAACAAAAGCCTGCCCTCAAGGGAAACTATTTACTAGGGTCTAACCAAAGTGGGTTTTATCAGGGTCTGACTGATATGGGGGAAGGGAAATGTCCTTATCCAGCCCCCTCTAGTTTTCAACACAAGGGAAAGGAAAATATCCAACTCCAGACTCCTCTAGCCTTCCTGTCTCACCTAAGGGGTTAAAGAAAAATTTCAGAAGCACATGTAAAGGTCACAACACAGGGGCACAGGCCCACTAAAAGACTGAGAACCAATGAGAGGATTCTAGAACACTACCCCTAGCCCAGTCCTTAGCACCACATCAACAGGATTCCTGTATGAAAACAGGATCACAGCTGAAAGAATTACAAGGATTGGTCACTATTTAAGGAATCTCTAAAGAAACCCAAAGACAACAGGTGAGACAAAAACAAGGACCACGGAGGAAATTTTAGCCTCTAACACCTACAGCTACAATAAATTGTAAGCACAGCCTAATTC
This sequence comes from Macaca mulatta, assembly GCF_049350105.2. Taxonomy (NCBI): domain Eukaryota; kingdom Metazoa; phylum Chordata; class Mammalia; order Primates; family Cercopithecidae; genus Macaca; species Macaca mulatta. The sequence continues at coordinate 44,399,227 of NC_133420.1, forward strand.
CTAGCCTGGTAAACATAAAACCTCACACTAAAGGTCTATTTACCTCAGTTCCTTTTGCAAAGCTTTAAACCTCACACTGAAATGCTGATTACCTCTGTACCTGCTACTAGATACAACATGTCCAGCTTTCAACAAAAAATTATAAGGCATGTTAAAAGGCAAAAAACTGTCTGAACAGCTAAACAGGCACCAGAACCAGACTCAGATATGACATACATTTGGGAATGTATTTACTTTTTATTTATTTATTTTTGAGACAGGGTCTCATTCTGTTGCCCAGGCTGGAGTACAGTGGGGCAATCTCAGCTCATTGTTAACATCTGCCTCCCAGGCTCAAGTGATCCTCCCACCTCAGCCTCCTGAGTAGCTGGGACTATAGGCACATGCCACCATACTCAGCTAATTTTCGTATTTTTTGTAAAGACAGGGTTTCACCATTTTGCACAGGCTGGTCTTGAACTCTCGAGCTCAAGCGATCTACCCATCTTGGCCTTCCAAAGTGCTGGGATTACAGGCATGAGCTACAGTGCAGATTCGGGAATTTAAAATAACTGTAAAAAATGCACAAGGTGCTCTCATGGAAAAGGTGGACAACATGCAAGAACTGTTGATAATATAAGCAGAGAGATGGAAACTAAGAGAGAATCAAAAGAAATTGCTAAAAACAGAAACTTCATAAATAGAAAAGCCAGAGAAAAAAGAGTGTAAAAAATAGAGCCAAATATCCAAAAACTGTCTGATAACTACAAAAGATATAGCATAAATGTAACAGTAATACCAGAAAGAAAAGAAAGGAGAAACAGAAGAAATATTTGAAGTAGCCATGGCTGAGAATCTTCTAAAATTAATGACAAACACAAAACCACAGATCCAGGAAGCTCAGAGAGCACCAGGCAGAACAAAAACCAAAAAAAAACCCAACAACCTGTAACTCAGTATATCATACTCAAATTGCAGAAAATAAAAGACAAAAAGAAAATATTGAAATTTTTTTTTGCAAAAGGGGTGCAAAAAGCCTTACTTATAAGAAGAACAAGGATAAGAATTACATATTGGATGTCTCTCCGGAAACCATACAAGCAAGAAGACAGTCAAGTGAAATACTGAAAGTCCTGAAAGAAAAAAAAAAGACACCAACCTAGAAATCTGAACCAGTGAAGTTATCCTATCAACATGAAGGAGAAATAACAAAAAACAAAATTTGAGGGAATTTGTTGCCAGAAGATCTGCCTTGCAGGAAATATTGTAAGAAGTTCTTCAGAGAGAAGGTAAGTACTTTGAGTCAGAAACTCAAACATACAGAAAGAGAAGGACAGTGTTAAAGAAGGAATAAATAAGAGTAAAATAACATCTTTTATTTTTCTCATTCTTACATAACAGATAACACTTTGTTCAAAACAGTAACACCAACAGGATACTGGATATTATACCATGTGGATAAATGAAATGAATGACAGCAATGTTATAAGGGAAGGGAGGGAAGAATTGAGACTACTCTGTTATAAGGCACCTGGCACTAACCATGAAGTGTCAAAGTGTTACTTGAAAGTGGACTCAGATTAACTATACATGTATACTGCACACTCTCAGGAAAAATCACTATTTTTAACAAATAATTGATATGTTGAAAGGGAAGAAAACAGAATCATATAAAATGCTCCAGAGGAGGGAGAAAAAGAATGGAAGACAAAAGAAGACACAAAGAACAAGGGCAACAAATAGAAAACAATTATAAATGTGGTAATATTAATATACTATCTCAATAATCACTTTAAATGTGAATGGTCTAAACACCAATAAAAAGACAGAGATTATCAGAAAGGATTTAAAAAAAAAAAGATCCAACTAACTATATGCCGTCTATAAGAAACTCACTTTAAATATAAAAATGCAGATATATTTGGATTAAAAGTCAAGGTTTGGAGAAAGATATACCATACTAAGACTAATTAAAATAAATCTAGAGTAGCTATATTAATTTAAGACAAAGCAGAAGTCAGAGCAAGGAAAATTACCAGGGATAAAGAGGAGCATTATGTAATGATAAAGGGGTCAATTCTCCAAGAAGACACAACAGTCTTTAATGTGTATGTATGTACCTAACACGGAAACAAAATACATGAAGCAAAAACTGACAGAACTGCAAGGAGAAATAGACAAATCCACCATCAATATCCTCTATCAACAACTGAGAGATCCAGCAAGCAGAAAAATCAGTATCTAATTAAATTAAACAACATCATCAATCAACTGGATCTAATTGACATTATTATAGGGTATTGCATCCAACCACACCACAATACACACTCTTCTCAAGGACACATAGAACATTCACCAAGATAGGTCACATTTTATTTCACCCTAACAAGATTAAAAGAACAGAAACCACACAAAATCTGCTCTAAGACCACAATGGAACTAAACCAGAAATCAATAAGAGAAAGACTGCTGGAAAATTCCAAAATATTTGAAGACTAAAGAACACACTTCTAAATAACACACAGGTCAATGCAGAAATCTCAAGAGAAATTAAAAACTATTATGAACTAAGTGAAAATGAAAATACAATTATCAAAATTTATGAGAAGCAGCAAATGCAGTGATTAGAGGAAATTTTATAGCACTGAATGCATGTATTAATAAAAGAAATATATAAAATCAATAATCTGAGCATCTACCTTAGAAAACTAGAGAAAGAACAATATAAACTCAATGCAAGTAGAAGAAATCATAAGTTAGAGCATAAATCAGTGAAATTTAAAACAGGAAATGAATAGAGAAAATTAATGAAACTAATGGCTCATTATTTGAAAAGATCAATTCAATTGATAAGCCTCTAGCCAGGCTAACCAAGACAAAAAAAAAAAAAAAGAAGACACAAATTACTAACATCAGAAATCGAAGAGGAGTCATCACTACTGATCACATGGACATTAAAAGGAGGATCAAAGGAATGTTATATACAACTTTTTGCCCACAAATTTGGTAACTTAGATAACATGGATCAATTCCTTGAAAGACATAGGCTACCAAAACTCACATGAGGAGAAACGTATCATCTAAAAATGCCTGTATCTATTAATATAAAGGAAACTGAATCCATAATTTCTTTCAAAAAAGAAAGCCTTAAGTCCAAGTGGTGAATTATACCAAACACTTAAGGACAAAATGATATTAATTCTCTACATCACTTCCATGAAGTAGAAGCAGAGGGAACAATTCCTAACTCATTCTATGACACTAACATTACTCTAATGCAAGTTTGGCATCCCTCATCCAAACATCTGAAATCCAAAGTGCTCCAAAATCTGAAACTTGTTGACCACCAAGATGATACTCAAAGGAAATGTTCACTGAAGCATTTCAAATTTTGGATTTTTGGATTAAGGGTGCCCAACCAGTAAACATAATGCAAATACTCCAAAATCTGAAAAGAAGTCTAAAATCTAAAATACTTCTGGTCCCAAGCATTTCATGTAATGGGTACTCAATCTGCACCAAAACCACATACAGACATTACAAAAAAGGAAAACTAAGACCAATGTCTCTTCTGAACAAAGGTTGATAAATGATGAACAAAATAGTACAAAATTGAACACAAAAGTGTTTAAAAAGTGTATGCCTCTACCAAATGGGATTTATTCTTAGAGTTCAAGACTGGTTTACCACTTGAAAAACAATAGTGTAACCCATCACATCAACAGGCTAAAAAAGAAAAATCACAGGATCATATCAATAGATGTGCATTTCACAAGATTTAACACTCGTTCATAATAAAAACTCTTGGCAAGCTAGGAAAAGAGGGTAACTTCCTCAACTTGATCAAGAACATCTACAAAAAACCTACAGCTAACATCATACTTAATGGTGAGAAACTGAATGTCTTCCCCCTAAGATCAGGAACAAGGCAAAGATGTTCTCTCTCATTATTCCTATTCAATGTCATACTGGAAGTCTTAGCTAATGCAGTAAGACAAGCAAAGGAAATAAAAGGTATACAGATTGTAAAAACAAAACAAAAAAACCCAACTATCTTTATTTACAGACAATGATTGTCCATATAGAAAATCCCAAGTAATCCATTTCAAAAACTGGAACTAATAAGTGATCATAGAAAGGTTGCAGGATACAAGAGTCAATTGCTTTCACATATCCCAGCAACGAAGAACTGCGATATGAAATTAAAAACACAATTCCATTTTTATTAGTCTCAAAAAAATAAAAACATGTAGGTATAAATATTTAACAAAACATGTACAGGATATCCAAGGAAAACTACAAAACTCTGATGAAAACAAATCAAAGAAGATCTAAATAAATAAAGAGATATTCCATGTTCATGGAGGAATACTCAGTATTGTTAAGATTTCAATTCTTTCCAACTTTATCTACAGATTCAATACAATCCCAATCAAAAGTCCAGAAGTTGTTTTGTGCATATCAACAAACTGATTATAAAGTGTATATACTGAAAGGCAAAAGACCCAGAATAGCCAATACAATTCCAAAGAACAACAATAAAGTTGGAGGACTGACACTACCCAACTTCAAGACTTACTATAAAGCTACAGTAAACAAGACAGTGTAGTGTTGGTGAAAGAATAAACAAGTAGATGAGAATAAACAGAACAAACAGAATAAACAGAACAGAAAATAAGCAGAATAGAATGCCCAAAAATATACCCACACAAATATAGTCAACTGATAAAGGCACAAAGGCAATTCAAAAGGGTAAGGATAGTCTTTTCAACAAATGTTGCTAGAACATCCGCATGCAAAAAAACAAACCAAAACAAAACCCTCTCCGGCCTGCCCTCGTCTGCCACTGTACATAACTTACGACACCAACCACAACCACTTTCTTTGGATAGAAGGTATTGGTCCTCTGGGCAGCTGCCAACTTATCTTCCCTCTGCCCCATCCAGCCCTCCATTTCATACCTAACCACTCCAGAGTGAGATCAAAACTCTCAGAGCCCATGACGACTTTCACTACCAGTCTCAGGCCTTTTCTCAGTCCCATTTCTGTTCCAGTTTCTTCTCTTCCTTTTATCTGCATAAATTGTCCCCTGGAGAAACTATGTCTATTTTTTGATCCCTGGTTTATCCCCAGCATCAAGAGTAGGAGTTCAATAAACACTTCTTGAATGAACAAGCTTTTAAGTTATGTACATGTCATATGTGTTTTGAGTACATACATCAAAGTATCAATACATCAAAAATCAACACCCAAGGTGATTATCTCTGCATGGGAAAGTTACGGGTGATTTTGATTTTTTATTCCTTTTTGCTCATCGGAACTTTCTAACTGTTCAACAGTGAACGTGTATTGCTCTGGATAATAAAAATAATAGGAAAAAAAAACCTCCCTACAACATAAGAAAGGTCAGATTTATACAAAGGAAGCATCCGAAGTGATGATTCACTTTATAGAAGGCATCTTTTGCTTTGTAGAAAGCTTTGTCATAAAAATATTTTATGTAAGGAGTAGTCAAAAAAAAAAGGATTTGATTTGTGGGACACTTCAGGATGATGAAGTTCAGAAAGTCTCATTTCCCCTGAGGAGAACAGAAGCTGTTCCTTCTTCCTTCTTTCCAGATCATGTTCTGTTTCCCCCTCTTCTCAAGGGAGACCACAGCACATTCCCAGCTGGTCAGTTCCAAGCTCACTGACTCCTAACTCTGTCTGCCTCTGGGGTTTCTCCTTCAGATGTGGGTATTTTGAGACTCTGGAAAACCAGACTGGATTCTTTGCTGGGCCATAACCAGGAAGAAGCCTTTCAACGGACTGGCTAAAGAGAGAACACCCTCAGCCTAACATGTGGATGGCTAAATCAACTCTGAATCTCTGACCTCATGAAAACCTTTCCACTCAATGAAACCAGACATCATAAAGGCAGTCCCCAACAAATGCTACCCCGGGACAGGCTTGCCTGTGTGCTTTGCACTCCTTCTCTCTGAAGTCCAGAGCAGAATCTAGGTGCATAACACTGGCCTGATTTTACAGACGGGGAAACAGACCAGAAAGGTGAGATAATTTGCCTATGGACACCCAGGTATTAGTTGGGAGACACAGGACCCAGGATTCCAGCCTTGGTCTAATGGACGCCAAAGCTGCATGATAAATGAATACATATGCTCAATTAACTTTTTAAAATAGCAAAGGTACTGAACATCTGATCTGTGCCAGGTTCTAAGAGACAGATGCTGAGCCGGAGCCACCAACCGGACAGCCACTGTCCTTAACCTGATGGAGTGTGCATGCTAGCAAGGGAAACACACCACACAACTGACTTCCACTTGTGAAATAGACTACCCAGGTGGCATTGTCACCCTCAGCTAGGTGGGACACAAATGTATGGCTTAGCAAAACTACAACTAGCCACACGGCAAACTGCAGAAATCTCCAATGCTAAATCCTATTGATACTATCACAAACTGTCATTGATGTGGCTCCTCCCATGTGCTAGGTACTGTGCTTGCCAATGCATATCCATTCTTTCTTTTTGAGACGGAGTCTCCCTCTGTCACCCAGGCTGGAGTGCAATGGCGCAATCTCGGCTCGCTGCAAGCTCCGCCTCCCAGGTTCACACCATTCTCCTGCCTCAGCCTCCTGAGTCGCTGGGACTACAGGCACCTGCGACCACGCTCAGCTAATTTTTTGTATTTTTAGTAGAGACGGGGTTTCACCATGTTAGCCAGGATGGTCTCGATCTCCTGACCTCGTGATCTGCCCATCTTGGCCTCCCAAAGCGCTGGGATTACAGGCATGAGCCATCATGCCCAGCCCATATCCATTCTTTCATTTAATCCTCACCATCACTTTATGATGTAAGTTCATTAAAATTGCGACTCTCGGCCTTGCACAGAGGCTCACACCTCTGAGTCCCAACCAGGTGTCAGGACCCTGTGTAGCCCAGGCTGGACCAGACCCTGGCTGCAGCCTTCAGCATCCCCACCCACGAGGATGGCATAAGAAGGGGAGCCTGGGGTGACACGAAGGCTGTGCATCAGCTCTGCAGTCGACTGTGATACTGTGATACTTTTACAATGTTCATGACTTCCAGACTCCTTAGACTATGAAGTGCCAGTCACTTCCCTCTTTTGGACCTCAGGTTTTCCATCTGCAAACTAGGGGCAACCTTCCTTGTCTGGCCCACTTCCCAGGACCAGTGTGCAGAATCAGCAAGAACACAGGAGTCTGCTCTGCAAATCCGAACCACAGAATCGAGGCGGCATGGGGACGGTTCCACCTCCTCACGAAGAGGTCTGGCCCTGCCGTAGGAGGACACAAGCAGCAGCTGGCCCAGGAGCCTGCCAGGCCCCTCCTGACTACGAAAAGGCTACCACTCGCCAAGTTCACTCCTGGCATAACAGCCTGCCAGCACGGATGGCAAGCCCGCCAGCCAGTTTTCCTCCTCAGGGATGCACACACACACACAATTCAACTCATAAATAAAAATCTGATTATCACAGGCTTTCTCAAAGCCAATGTGGCTGAGTTTTAATCTTTTATAAAGAAAAACTCATTAAATATTCAAGCGAGGCCTGCGCATCTCGGGAGACTGAAAGAGGCTCTCGGCAGCCCCCAGCTACAGACACACCAGTGGGGGTCCCAGGACCTCTGCCATCAGCCACCAGAGCATCAGCCGCGGCTGCTGTTCAACCAAGTCATTAGCCACAAGCAGGTCCAGGCTCTGCCAGGCCTGTCTCACTTTCCTGCCAGCCTGCTCCCCTTGGCTGCTCACACTCTTGGCTCTTCCTGCTCTACGAGATCGGGGATGCCCTGGGATCCTTTTCAGACTGGATAAAACTGAAAATAAGCTGAAAGGGACAATACGTGAGGAGATGAGGGAAAGCCCCTCCCCTCCTAAACTGCTAATTCAGACAAGCAGGGGAGGTTAGTGAGGATATGAATTATGGCCTCTGGAAGGTGGCTGCTGAATCTTCCTTTCCAGTTTTCATTCGTTCGTTCACACCAAATGTATTTACTGTGATTCCACAGCATGCCAGACACCATGGGCGCTAAGAATACAACAATGAGTGATACAGACAAAAACCCTTGCTCTGTGCCATGGGTTAAGGGCTGATTCCAGGGCTGGGGTGCAAGATGAGCCTGGTACATCCTGAAGACCCAGAAAGTAAGAAACGCTCAAAGAATGACAGGGACTTGTTCAAAGGACAGAGGAGCCTGCGTGAAGGGGCTGCCACTGGCCAAATCTGGAATGATTTGAGCATCAGAAAAAAAATAATGATGGTAATTGATTATAACCCATAAAATAGACATCCAGCAGTCTAAATTGATCTAAATAAGCAGGTAAATAAATAAATAAATGGAGGAGAAAGGAGAGATCTTTCTATAGTACAATTCCAATTAATAAATATAGAAGAAATGATGGAAATAGGAAATCACTATTTGGCAAACAGCACAGTTATCACTGTTGTAGGCAAGAATCAACAATAGATGCTAAAATTAGTGGACAAAAAAGCATGATGAAAAATGAGATATTTGCATAGTCTCAAAATATCTCCGTACAAAACATTTATTAACGCAAAGAATAAAAGAGTAACTTTACAAAGAAGGAACCTGGCACACACCACCTTAACTAAGTGTTCAACGCTAACATCACCAGTAGTAAGTCATCAATACCATATGTCCCCTATGTCATGCACTGAGAAGAAAACAGCATCACTTCTGGGGTATTCTTGCCGGAAATGCATACCCTGAGTCATCCTACAAATGTCTCACAAATCCAGGAGGAGCGTTCTATAAGACAACTGGTGGGGACTCTTTAAGGAAGTCAAGGGCACAGAATTCCAAGAACGACGAAGGATCTGCCCCTGACTGACGACTAAAGAGGTAAGACAACTAAATGCAATGTGGGATCCTGGATTGGTTCCTAGGCCAGAAAAAAGAACATTAACGGGGCCATTGGTGAAATACGAATAGGTTTACAGATTAGTTAACAGTATTATATTAATCCAATTTCTTGTATAAATATTAATTTCATAGTATAATCTGAGCATTATACTATGGGCATAGAAGTTAACATTTGAGGAAGCTAGGTGAAAGTGTATGGAAACTCTTAGTATTTTTGCAGGTTTTTATGAGTCTGAAACTCTTTCAAAATGAAAGTTTTTAAAAAAATGTTAAGCCCTTCTCTCACAAAGCTTACGTTCTTGGGAAACAGGTGGGAGGATAGAGAGGAAGTATATACAAATTGTTTTTTAAACAGTAAAATAACCGTTAGATGCGTACCAGTACTATGAAGAAAAATGAAGCCAAAAAGGAGGATGGAATGGGGAGATGGTATAACTTTAAACAGTGCTTAAGAGAAGGCTTGCCAGACACGGTGGCTCACACCTGTAATCCCAGCACTTTAGGAGGCCGGGACAGGTGGATTGCTTGAGCCTATGAGTTCAAGACCAGCCTGGCCAACATGCAAAATCCTGTCTCTACAAAAGACAAAAAAAAAAAAAAAAAATTAGACGAGTGTAGTGGCACACGCCTGTAGTCCTCCCTACACGGGAGGCTGAGGTAGGAGGATCAATTGAGCCTGGGAGGCAGTGGGTGTAGTGAGTGGAGATTGAGCCACTGTACTCCAGCCTAGGTGACAGAGCAAGACCCTTGACTCAAAAAAAAAAAAAAAAAAAAAAAAAAAAGGACAGAGAGAAGGCTTGCAAAGAAGGATATATCCAGAGGGATGAGCCAAGAAAATAACCCAGAAAGAGCATTATTCTGGGCAGGGAAACAGCAAAGGCCCTGAGGTTGCAATGTCTGGTGTGACAGAGAAAAAACAGTGTCAGACTGAACGGTGGCAATAACTCAGCTCCATTCCTGCCTTGGTGGGAGCTGGCCACCCCAACCCACCCTCTCCATGCCCCTGTTCCTTCTGGACAAGATGCCAGATTAGCTGCCCAAAGGCACAGCAGAGTAGCATTTTAGGGAAGATTCAGTCCTGAAGCCAGTACCTGAAGTTTAAGTTTCCCTTGAACAATCTGTTAAGAAGGTGCCATTGCTGGAGACTGTCTTCCCAGTTTTCTAGAAGCCCAATAACCAGTTTGTCCTCCAGAACTGGGACAGAGCAACGTTTTTCTGATTGAGCACCCGAAGATGCCGGCTTGTGTTAAGGGAGCATGTTGGGTAAAGGATACACACCTTGCAATACAAGAATCACAGTTAGGTGGGTGAGATGGTTCCATTCTGAGAGGGACCAAAAGCTCCTCAGTTCTCATCTCCTAGGCATGCTCACACCAGGGTAACTGCCACCTGCATGATTCTTACTCTCCACGGTTAAGTGCCACGATACTCATTGGCCAATCATGTCTCTGCTTCAAAACCTTTAGTTTCTTTCCCTTTCCATGGGACAGCTCCCAGCCTAGACTGGTACACTTATCTCTACAACTGAACAACAGTGGGCATTTCCCAACTGCCAAGAGAAGTTTATGAGGGGTCAAACTAAATTCAGTTTTAGGCTTTTCTTCTGTAAGTTTTCAGCTGAGACCTGTAACCTCATCATCAGGACCACGAAGGCACACACAGCAAACGAACTCCAGCAGAAAGACGCGGAATCCACCGGTCCAGGCTACATCATCAGCTTGTTTCGTTTTCTGGGCCTGAGCTCACGGCTGTGATTTTTTATTGCAGCCATATAACACGGTCATATTTTCTGCTAGTAAAATCGTCCCTGGGTCATACAATGGAATCAAATTGATCAATATTTCACAGAGCTGTTGCAAAAAAAGCTTTCTGGTGTTCCTGCCCTTTTCTCCAACACTGCAATACACACACACACACACACACACACGCGCGCGTCTCAGAATGGCCCACCTTCGTCAGCACAAAGCGATAATACTATCTCCTTATATAGCTGCCATAAAGATTAATGTGATAAATACTATAATTATTATTATTCATTCACTCAACCAATATTTAATAAGCATCTACTATGTGTAGCCCTTGCTGGGAACAGAGGACATAGTAATGAATAAAACACAGGCTTTGCCCTCATGGGGATTTTTCATTTCCTTGGTTAGAAAAATTCTCTACCTGGTTTACAGGGTCCTCCACAAGAATAGCTAGTATCTGTCTGTCCATCTGTCCCTCCATACATCCATCTACCTCTCTGTATCCCTCCCTCCTTTCCTCCTTCCCCCAGAGACCCCACACACTCCCTTTATGTCCCACCACTCCCCAAATACTCCCTGCTAAGTAGACCACCTGATATTTTCAGCTTCCCTCAAAAGATATTTTTAAGCATTTTGAAATGCTATTTGCATACAAAGCCTTGGCTAATTAGAATCTTTCTACCTTTTCCTTAGAGCCTGGCATGGCTTCATCTTTCCCCTTTACCAATTTCAGCATTAACTACCCACAAGCCTGCACACCTCCTCCAGCTGGTGTCCCTGACCCTCCTCAAGCCACCAGTCTCCCCCACTTCCTCCCTTCACCTTGGCATCCACAAAACTCAAAGGAAGCCAATGGCCTGACTTCTCAGGGGCTCATCTAGTCCTTCATCTCATCTCTGACAGTAGCAGATGTCAACGGCAAGAACCACTTGCACTATTTCAGAATCTTCTGCTGAGGTCCACCATAGGACAGGCAGGGCAGAAGCTTTGAGTGACACCTGGCTGGTGCCTAGAAAGCAACCTCAGATGCACTCAGTGATGCCAACTATAGCAGGTAGCAAGCTACATGGACGCCAAACTCCAGCACCTCGCACAAAGCCTGATGCATAGTAGGTGCTCAATAATGGTCGGCTGCTGTTAAAACTGTTTATCTTCGAAAGTTTTGCTAAGTAAGGTAGAAGATCTTCCCTCTATAGTTAAACAGAGAGAAAATGAGCAATTTTATGCTAAGTGTGCCCTTAAAATATTCGAGAAAACTGTTCTTAGACAGGGGTGCAAATTTCAACAGATCAGGGGCCATGGAGGTAAGCTTCACGAGTCAGTCAGGCTGAAGGCCAGTGCTGGGAAGATGAGGGGGACAGTCTAGCTCGCTCCTACTGACTGTTACAACCAAGTTGTCAAAACAGGTGGGACGTCAGAATTTTTAAGGATGAGCAACTATTGTGGCCAGATGGTGTTTGATCTCTGGTTCAACCTCTGTTTAAACACTCCTCCCTTCCCCTACCCAGCCCTCTCTATCTTGTTACACCCGTTTGGAACAGAAAAGGTGTTTTGATAATTAGCATAGTGTTTATATTCCAATGGGAGCATTCAAAAGGCTTAAAAATAGAATGATTCCTTACACACCTTAGAGCTTTTCCCCTGAAGATCTTGTTTACACTAGCATTTTCCCTAGCAAATCTTTTGCAAAGGTCAACTGCAGTTTACAAAATCATAAACCAGCAACTCCGAATGAGTGGGATTTTGTTGCATACACTGAGGCAACTTCAAAGTCCCACCCATTGGGTTCTTCTGCTTCAGTGCTTAGTGGCTCTGAGATTAATGGCTCTACAGACAAGCGCACGTGAGGAGAGCCCCAAGGAGCGTATATCCTACGTCTCGAAGACCTGGCTGCCAGAGGGAACCAAAAGAGGCTCTTGGAATTTGGCAGGCCTCTGGGATCCTGGAACAAACATGGACTTTGGTTTAAGGAAATATGACTCAGAAGACTTAGACACTACCTTGCTAAGGGCCATTTTATCCCATTTACAGAAAGGGTGTTCTCATCACAGAAAAGAACCGGGGAAGCAACCGCCTTAAAAAGCAGCTCTCTCCTAGGGTAAAATCTCAGTGTTTGTATCTCCTTATCTTAGCCAGCAGGATGTTAAATAAAATGTGTGCTCAGAGAGGGAGAGGGTGGTCCAGGTTGGGGGAGGCTGAATAAACAAAATTCATCTATTTTCTTTACCGCAGGACTTTTCAGAGCCTTTAAAGACCCAATGGCCACTGTGAATTTCTAAGACACAGTGTTCCATTCACAGGTTTATCTAGCCCTCAGTTCATCTCCACCTTCCTCTCCCTTGTCCCCGTGGAGCATACAGCCTGAGCCACATTTCAGAAGTAAGGGGAACAAGCCTCAACTTCTAAGATTAGGAGAGAAAGGGACTTGCCCAAGATCCACAGCTCATTAAGTCTAACCTCAAACCCAAGACAACAGTCTTTCCACAGCACCCACCCTCCCTCCCTCCCTCAAGACCAATGCTGCCTGCCCTACCGGTTCAGCCAAACAAGATCTGACCAAAGATAGACACTGACTGCAGTGTTCAAGAACCAAGTTCCCAAGCCTGGCATAAACTGCTGAGAAGTATGAAGCAACAGCCGGGCCCAGAGCTGCAGGATCTTGTCTCTAAGAGGCCTGCCTTAGTGGTCAGCCAGCAACTGCTTTCATACCTCCAAGGGTGGGGCTGTCACCCCCTCCTGCAGGTTCCTCACAACTGGATACTGGCTAAAGAACATTGCTAGTGTTTTCTTCCCCATGACTCCAATGTTGCACGTTGCAGGGTTTGGCAGGGGGATGTAGCTTTATGTTAAATCCATCTGCAGAAGAAGGCAGTCAACCGCACAGACTTGAGGGACAGCAGTCCTGAATTCAAATCTCAATTCTACCACTTACTAGTTAACACTGAGATCGCTTCAACCCTGTGAGCCTCAGTATCCTCATCTGTAAAAGGGGGGAATACCACCTCCCCACATGTGGGCAGGTGGGCACTGAGAGAGATTCTAGGGGCAGCTTCCCTTCACTCAGCACAGGCGTTAGGGAAAGCAGCTCTTACGTGTGGCAGCGGTTCCTGCTCACTCTCCCGTTTCCAGAGTTTGAACCTCCCTTATAGATCACTTGCCCTGACAGCTGCCCCTGGAAACTGCCCAGATGAACTTGCCAAGAGCAAAGACCAAGCAGCATGTCTGGAGTAACAGCCGCCTCTGACCTTGGAGGGTTTTCTTGAAGACCCAAGGTTCCCTGGTACAAGGCAGCCCAGGCCGGAAGAGATCAGAAAATCCTAGTAACTGTTGCTAAGGGATGTTCAAGCGCTGGTCCATCACTTAACTGCACAGATGGGGAAAATGAGGCCAAGGGGGGTGGGATCTGTCTCGGCACCCACAGAGGTCAGCGGCAGCACCAGACAGGGCCTCCAACATCCTCCCACCCTCCTTTGGGGCATCCCATGACAGGGGAGGAAGATGAGGGGAGGAACTCTAGGAAGGTGATATGGCATCCCCAACCCTCATCACGTTCCACTGATTTTTTAATAGACTTTAACAATTTACTGACACCAGCGGAGCTTATAAAATAGTTTAATTGAATTAATTAGGCAGTCCCGACTTACTCCTGAGTTCCCCCTTTGGCTCCGGGGAGGCTGTGCCTGCTGCCTGTTTAACCCCTTGCATCCTAGAAAGACTGTCACTCACTCACATTTAAAATGATTCACCATATTCTCTGACAGTTTCTTTCCTAAACTGGCTCTTACCCTGGCCCCACCCATATCCCAGCCCTAAGCACATGTCTGCTGCCAGCATCTGCCAGACCTGAGTTGCTGAAATCCCATCCTAATCTCATCCTAATCAAACTTAAATGGAGGAGATCCCTTTGTGTAGATGAATGTTCTTCTCCTGTTATGTTCTCAGGGGACACGGGCAGCAAGAGTGGGGTCAGTGCCCCAGCATGGGAGCCACTCATTGGTCTGTCCTGGGCAATGGCCACTCCTCACCATTCCTCCAATCTCCTTAGCCTCAACTTCCCTTGAAGGAGAGGCTGGTTCCTGCCACACAAAGTGTGGTCGGTGGCAGTATCAGTACTAGCTGGGAGCTTATTAGAAATGAAGACTCTCAGGCCCCGCCCACACCTGCTTAATCAGAATCTCTGGGGGTGGGGCCCAGCAATCTGTGGTTTAGGCCCTCCTTCGGGTTCTAGGACAAACTAACATTAAAGAAGTGGTCTGGGTGATCACCAAGACTCCTTCCAGATTAAAAAGTCTGAGAAACAATCTAAAACATGAAAATGAATTCACGTACAAGATATTCTTTACAGCAATATTTATAACAGGGAAAAACTGTAAATAGCAAAACATCCCCCAAAACAGGGCTGTTGAGGGTACAGCCACCTCATAGAATACCTACAGTCAAAACCCTGAAGGCTTACAGTAACACTAGAAAACAGGACTCTTATAATGTTGAGCTTTTTTAAAAAAATCAGGAGAAAATTTGTATCCATCCCACCTGTTAGTAAAAACACAATACCAGCCGGGCATGGTGGCTCACACCTATAATCCCAGCACGCTGGGAGGCCAAGGCGGGTGGATCACCTGAGGTCAGGAGTTCGAGACCAGCCTGGCCATCATGGTGAAACCCTGTCTCTACTAAAAATACAAAAATTAGCTGGGCGTGGTGGCGGGTGCCTGTAATCCCAGCTACTTGGGAGACTGAGATAGGAGAATCGTTTGAACTTGGGAGGCGGAGGTTGCAGTGAGCCGAGATTGCACCACTGCACTCCAGCCTGGGTGACAAGAGTGAAACTCCGTCTCAAAAAAAACAAAAACAAAAACAATACTTGGAAAAAAAGATCAAAATGTCACAAGTGTCAGTATCTGAGTAGGGAGGGATCTCTAGGTGATTTTCTTTCTTCCTCATACTTTTCTGTGTTTTCTAACTCTTTCTATAAAGAGCACTTGCTATCTGTTATAACGAAGAAAAACAAACTTGGTTTAATTGTGTTTTAAGACAATGCTTAGAAACAGTTTCAGGCCAGGCACGGTGGCTTACTCCTGTGATCCCAGCACGTTGGAACGCCAAGGCAGGCGGATCACTTGAGGTCAGGAGTTCAAGACCAGCCTGGCCAACATGGTGAACCCCCATCTCTACTAAAAATACAAAAAAAAAAAAAAAAAAAATTATCCAGCCATGGTGGTGGGCACCTGTAATCCCAGCTACTCAGGAGGCTGAGGCAGAAGAATCGCTTGAACCTGGGAAGCAGAGGTTGCAGTGAGCTGAGATCGTGCCACTGTACTCCAGCCTAGTCGACAGAGCAAGACTCCGTCTCAAAACAAAAAAAAAAAAAAGAAAAAGAAAAGAAAAAGCAGAAAGTTCCATGCTAACTTGGAATTCATTCAGATTTGGGCTAGGTTGGGCTCTGAGCTTCTTGTCAGCTGGGATGGGAGGACAGGCCCTGAGCACAGGTGTGAAGGAAGGAGGGGAGAGAGGATGGAGAAAAGGGCTTTCAGATGAACCACTTTAAGAAAGTGACTTCGTCCTTGGCAGATAGTCGGACGAATTACTGAAGTAAAAATGTAATGGTGGGCGAGGAAACAACCCTGAGGAGCCAGATCCAAGCGAAAGGAAAAGAAATGCATGCCCATGAAGACGTCCTTCACAGCAGCCTCACACACCTGAACACGCCTGGCTAGCAGGAACACGCTTGTTATTAGGCCAATAATAAGTCACTGTTTCCAGGAACTTCTAAGCCCCGGAAGCTGATGCTGGGCTGCAGGTCCACCCCAGCTGGCTCGAGCTAAGTGGACTCGGCAGGAATCAATAATTACAGAGTGAAGAGCAGGAACCAGGTGAACAAACACAGACCTGGAATTAGAAGCTGGCTGGCCAGGAGGCTCCCCTACTTAGAGGCCAGAATGGAGACTCATCCTGCACCCTACTCTCTTTCTGTGGTCTGGGAGGCCACGGCACCAATGGCCTCAGCAGGAGAGACAGCATGAGCAAAGTGGGGAGGTGGAAAATCAAAGTGTATCTAGGAGAGCCATTTAGCAGGTATAAGGGGCAGCCAGGCGGGGAGTGGTGAGTTCATACAGGCTAGGCTGGCCGGGCCCACAGTGGCTCATGCCTGTAATCCCAGCACTTTGGGAGGCCAAGGTGGGCAGATCACGAGATCAGGAGTTCGAGACTACCCTGACCAACATGGTGAAACCCTGTCTCTACTAAAACTACAAAAATTAGCTGGGTGTAGTAGCGTGTACCTGTAATCCCAGCTACGCGGGAGGCTGAGGCAAGAGAATCGCTTGAACCCGGGAGGCGGAGGTTACAGTGAGCTGAGATCGCGCCATTGCATTCCAGCCTGGGTGACAGAGCGAGACTCCATCTCAAAAAAAAAAAAGACAGGCTAGGTTGTGAGTATCGGGGAGCAGGATACAGCATGGGAGCATCCTCATGCAAGCACCAGGGGCTAGGAGGCGCTGGACTGGGGGAAAAGGAATGAACCTTCTGACCCTGTGGAGCCACCACCCATTCCTAAGCAAGCCCAGGCCCTGAGACGGTGGCACCTTCAAGCTTGGGCTAGCAAGTCCCAGGGAAGAAAGCAAGCCACCATCCTCATTCTCCTCTCCCCCAACGTCAGTGGGCATCACATGACACCCCAAGGGTTCTGGACAGCTGCCCACTGAGCCCTGAGATGCCCAAGTTTCCCTAAAAATCTCAGGAAAACAAATCTCAGGAAAAGTCCATCTGTAGCCTCGTAGGGCACAAGGAGTGGAGCCATGGTCTGAAGCCACCTGATTTTTCCCCTTCCTTATCTACACCTGTGGTCAAAGTCCCAGTAACGATGCTCCACCCAGACCCAGGGGGACAGGGACATACAAGGCCTCTAGCCCCCAACCACCAAGCAAGAGCCACAAGTCCCAGAATGACCTGAGCTGCAGGTATCAGGCCGGGATGTGCCTTGATCTTCTGTTAGCATCACTGCACACAATTGCAACAGGTGACAGGACCATCACCTCCAACGTGCTCCTTTCCTAAATGAGGCACCTCAAGCTCAGAGAGGGAGAGTGTCCTTACTCAGGTCCCACAGCAGCCGAGGGGCAGAGCTTCGCCTCAAACCCCAGACTCCTGGCTCCTATCCCAGCTCAGCAATGACTTGGCCACTCTGGGATTCACCGGCTTCAAGGTATAAATGGCGATTGACCCAGGAACTTACTGAAGCCCCACAGACCAAAAAGGAGGACTAAAACACAGTCATGAACTCACTGTCCCTAGAAGGGGCCCAAGCAGAGGCAGGAAAGATGATCATTTACCAAGAATGGCACTTAAGAGATTGAAGGGCAAGACCTGTTTGTTGGAGGGTGAAGGTGGCTGGGGTATGAATGGCCTTGACATTCCATCCTTATTATGCTATCTTGTGATTCTGTGACCCTCACTCCCCAGTGAGGCAGAAGCCTGAGAAGGGGCAAGTGATAACTCTGCACAGTGGTCCTCAAACTGACTTCCTCCAGCTGCCTCAGGGGCCAGCCAGAGAGGGGCCAAGCACATAGGAACCTGCTCCCTCGGGGCTGACTGATGGGGACATCAGGCACAGCACCCAGGGCCCAAGAAACTTTTAGGGACCCACAAAAATGCTTTCATTCCTTTTAAAATCAGAACTTAAAAGATGAAATTTCAGATAAAAAAAATGTGTAACACAGAATATTAATACATTCACCTCTACACCAATGCAGTCATAAAAATACTTTTTAATATTTTTTATATGAAGGAAGGAGTCCATGAAGACAAAAGTGCCCAAGGCCCACAAAAGTCATAACATGGTCCTCCCTCCTCCATTTTTTTAAACTGCTTTTATCTACGTATTTAACATCCTGAGCACCTGTGTGAGACTGCATTTATGAAAGAGTTCTTTAGCTAAAAAGGTTTTTGAAACCTCATAGTGGGTAAAGATAATGTTTTTCTCTACAAGCGTTAGGGTCTTAACTTACGAACAAGTGAAATGTGCTGTTACATCACTCACTGAGCTTTCCCAAGCCAAAGGCTCAAGACATGAAGACCATATTGACTGCCCGAGCCTCCCAGGTCTCAGGACCCAACCTGCTAAGGCTGTGGGTCCCATTGTTTCATGGAAATGCAGGCACACTGTGCACCATCCTTGCTTTTAACATTCCTCCAAATTTAAGTCTTGAGACCCACAAAGCACTAGATAGAAAATAATCATGCCGACCTCTTGAGAAAGGGATCCCCACACTGCAGACTCAAGCTCCCACAGTGACACCCCCATGATTCTGAAGGGGGCAGCTCTCATGGGAAGGAGAGGAATCCTCAGACCGGGATAAATCAAACAACCCCATCAGAAGGAAAGAGAGTCCTTGAAAGAAAACCCCAGCTCATCTGAGGACAATCATCTAACTGGCTCTCAACCGTCCATGTGGAAGCATCGCCTGGCCAGTTGGTGAGACTCTCAAATGTACTTCCCCGCGATGCAGAAACACCAGTCTACAGGTTGCCCCAGGGGCCTCTCATGCAGGGGGTGCTGGACAACCCTCTGGAAAGTTCTTGCCTACTCATGATGAAAGAGGTAGTGTGGAGGTGTCCTCAGCCTGCTGGGCCTGGGTTTCTTGGTGCTGAATATTGGATAAGAATTCAGCAAAAGGGAATGAGAGCCAGGAAGCCTCATCGCCTGGGCAAGTCCCTGCCCAGGGTGGCAAGAGAACAGTGGACGGCCAGCAACCAGGAGGACAGAATGCCACTGTCAAGCCAGACAAGGAAGCCACTCACCAGGGCAGGGGCCAAGCAGACCTGTGAACACCATGAACAATTGGAGCTGCAAGGGCCAGAGTGGTTGAGCTTGCTCTAGAGGCCAAAGGGGGTGCAGTGGACACGGTTTTGTTTCTGCCTCCTCAGCACCCCATCTTGTAGTACAGAACTTATCCCTTCAGGTCCCCACAACCTAAGTGATGTCAATGGGCTATCCCCAGCCCCCAACTCCAGCAAGAGAATCAAATAACCCAGGACCATCCAATAATAACAACACACCATCCTCCCACTGTGATTGGCTTAGGGATGAGCCTGTGGCCCTCATTGGGCCAATGAGAGTCTTCCTTGGGACTTCTGTTAAAGCTCTTGGAGAAGAGATGCTCTCTTTCCTCCAGGACTACTCCACTGGGGGTGAGAAATAAGCATGGTGCTCCTACAGCCATTTCTGTCACCACTTGGAGAGGGCCTGCCTGAAGAAGTCAACACAAGGAAACAAGAGCTGAGAGATGCAGAACACCACATTTCCGATGGCATCATCTGCATATGTGGGCCAGCCATGCCTAAAATTGGCTAACCCCTGGACTTTTCAGTAGGTATGCCAATACATGTCCCTTTTGGATTAAGCAAGTTTGAGATGAGTTTCTGTCACTTAAAACCTAGGGCCCAGACTACAATGGATGGTCTGTTGTATAAACTGGCAGGTTTGGTTTAAAGGCAGAAAGAATCCTCACTTTGCTACGAATTAGCTGCCTAACCTTGAGCAAACCACACCACCTCTCTCAGTTTCCATTTCATCTCAAACTCTCCAGCTTGTGGTGCAGAATTAAATTACATCACAATGACTATACAGAGCACTTGGGACATGATGTGGCATCTGTAGGTTCAGCAGATGTCAGGAAAGAAAGGAGCAGTCTAGAGGAAGACTCCTCCCCAGCCCACCCCTACTTGCTAAGGAAATAACAGTCTCAGGCAGTGAGTAAACGACCCTACAGTCCGACTATAGCATGGAAGAGTGAAATGCCAGTCAGAGACCCCAAGGCAAAGGAGAAACAGCCAGGAGAAGCCCTTTCTCCAGAGCCATAACCTCTGGCATCTTCCCAACACTTTATGGAGCTCAAAGTAGTTTCATATCCATCATCCATCCCTACAACCCCTGCTAAGAGAATGAGACTCGAAAATATAAAACAGCACAGCCCTGACATGGGCCAATTTGGTAATATCTTTGAAATGCACAGAGTCTATGACCCCACATTGCCTCTTCTGGTATGCTATCTTCCAAAAGTACTCTCATCAAGGCAAAAAAATACTGATATAAGAAGCACTGGTGGCTTCTAGTCATGACGGAGTAAGAGGGATCAGATTCACCAACCATTAAACAACTAAGAAACTGGCCGAAATATATCAAACAATGATTTTTAGACCCTGGGTCACAGGCAACACAGGGCAAAGCGCCCTAACAGAGGGAAGCAAACAAAGTGGGTCCTGTGATTGTCCCAGCTTGCTGCCTGGAGAATGATAAAACTGCAGTGCAGGGAGGGGAAAACCAAGCAGAGCTCAGAGGTCTCCTGAAGTTGAGGAGGTAAGAGTTTAGAATTTGGGAAGAGCAAGGAAGGTGAAAACGTGCAAGGGAGAGAATCAGAGAAGAGAATGCTGCAGAGAATGAGCTGCAATTCTTCAACAGCTTCACCCAAGTACTCATCAGCACATGTATATAAGGAAAGCACCTGAGGCTGGAGAAAGAACCATCAGAAAGAACCAAGCAGAACCATTCTCAGAGCTCATCCAGGGTTACGAACAGTTCACACTCCCAACAGCGAAAGTGGAGAAATTTCATAATATACAGGGCATCGGGTTGAGGACTCACAAAGATATGGCCTCAATAGTTGCGGAAAATTAGCCTGTAGACCAGGGGTCAGAACACCTTTTCTATAAAGGGTCACAAAACAAATATTTTAGGTTTCATGGATTGTTGTGGAATGGAGAAGCAGCCATGGACAGTACACAAAAATGAGCATTTCTGTGTTCCAATAAACTTTTATTTACAAAAACAGATGGCAAGCCTGATTTGCCCCATGTTTGGCCTGTAGTTTGCCAAACCCTGCTGTATTCTGAAGGTTGCTCTGGTCTTGCCGAACAAAGCTGAATAACAAGCCTCAAAGATCAAACAGGCACTTTGGGAGGCAAAGGCAGATCACTTGAGTCAGCAGTTCAAGACCAGCCTGGCCAACATGGTGAAACCCCATCTCTACTAAAAATACAAAAATTAGCCAGGTGTGATGGCGTGTGCCTCTAGTAGCAGGCTGAGACACAAGAATTGCCTGAACCGGGAGGTGGAGGTTATGGTAAACCAAGACCATGTCACTGCACTCCAGCCTGGGTGACAGAGTGAGGCAGTCTTAGAAAACAAACAAACAACAACAACAACAAATGGTTTCCAAGTAATGTAATGACTGTGATAGGCAGAATAATAGAATAATGCCCTCCCCGCACCCCACAAAGACATGTGCGTCCTAATCCCCAGAACCGTGAATGTGTTAGGCTACTCGCAGATGCAATTAAGCTTGCTAATCAGATGACTTTGAGATAGATTATGCTGGATGGTTGGAGTGGGCTCAAGGCAAGGGTCCTTCCCTGGAAGAGGGAGACAGAAAAGAGAGAGCCAGAGACGGGCAACGTGAGAAGAACTCTGCCCAATGTTGCTGGCTTTGAGGATGAAGAAGCCACGGGCCAAAGAGTATAGGTAGCCTCTAAAGGTTGGAAAGGGAAACAGATTCTCCCCTACGGCTTCTAGAAGCTCGGCCGACACTTTGATTTTAATCCAGTGAGGCCCATTTCAAGATTTTTGATCTCCAGAATTACAAGATAATAAATTTGTGTTGTTTTAGGCAACTAAGTGTGTGATAATTTGTTAAAGCAGTCAAAGGAAACAAACACAGCTAAGACTTCACCAATAAGAGAGCAAAGCACAGCACAAAAATACTTAAACCCCAAAACAGCCAGCACCAAAACGATCAACAATGTAAAATTCAAAATCAAAATTCAGAATCAAAAATTGCTCAGCATGAAAGCAACAGAAAAATTAATAGGAAGAGATACAAAAACGACATATAGTAGACTTTATGGATGTTGAAACAGCCCTCATAAATATACTCCATATGTTCAGGAAGGTAGAGAAAAAACAAGCATGTTTCAGGGACACAGGAGATATAAAAAGACCCAAACCAAACTTTTAGAGATGAGAAATACAATGCCTGGGATTAAAAAAATACACTTCGTAGTATTAACAATATTTTAGATGTTAAATAAGAAAAGATTGATGAACTTGAAGACAGAGCAATAATTACTAACAACGAAACACAGAAAAATAAAAGATGGAAAAAATAGGGCATCCATGAGCTATGGGACAGATTCAGAAGGCTTAATATACGTGCAATTGGAATCCTTGGGGGAAAAAAAAAGGAGGCATGAAGAAGGGGAGAAGAGAAAGATATCTGAAGAAATAATGGTTGAAAGTTTTCTAGTTTAGTGTGAACCCAGAAGCTCAATAAATCCCAAGTAGAAGAAACAGACACATCATTAATCAAACTGCTTAAAATGAGAGATAAGGAGAAAATCCTAAAAGTAGTAAAAAAAAAATTTTTTTTTGAAGACATTACACACAGAGGAACAAAGAATAACAACCAACTTTCCATCAGAAACAAGCCAGGAAACAGTGAAGCAACATCTTTAAAGTACTGAAAGAAACAAACCAAAAAAAAAGAAAAAGAAACCCTGTCAACCTGAAATTCTATAGCTAGCAAAAATATCTTTCAAAAACAAAAGCAAAATAAAGAAGCACAAAACCAAAAGGAATTCATCAGCAGCAGACGTACATAAGAAGCACTGCTTCTCTGCTCATAACAGCCAGAAAACTGGGAACACCAAAATACCCATCAGAAGAAGACTAGTTACATAAACTATGATAGATCCTTACAATGAAACAGTGTTGATTAAAAAAAAAAAAGAAAAAAAAACCAGAGGCAGATTCATTGGGGCTAACATAGAATGACCTTGCGAACACCCTATTAAATGAGAAAAACCAAGCTGTAAAATAGTTATGAATGGCTCACAGTTGTACCTGTAAATGTATAAGAAAAAGACCTAGGGTAATATACTCCACTGTCACCAGGACTTACACACTGGAAACGGGGCTTAGGAGGATGGAAAGTAATGTCAAGGGGTCCTTTCCATTCTTATTCTTCATTCTACTTATTTCTGTGTCATCTGTTTTGTTTTCAAAGAACAGGTATTCGCTCATGCATTTCAAGTTAAAAATTAAAAAACCAAAAGAGGTCCTTAGATGGGATTCAAGGCAAGCCCAACAGGCAGTCAAATTCTTTATTGGCAAAGTGATTTTATGACTTACTCAGTTCAGGTCAGGAGTTCAAGACCAGCCTCCACTCCTTTTGCTTCCTTCAAATATTCTCTATTTCATTCTATCCTAAATTCCACACCTGAGTATACATCATAAAAAAGGCCTCCCAGGGGTCCATGTGGAAACATACACAAGGATGTTCACTGCAGTTTTATTTGGGGTGAGGGGGAACAGTTAAGGCAAATGAGAAGTACACAAGCTAAGGAATTCATCACCAGCAGCTCTACACCACAAGCAGCATTGGTTCTCCGGTTATAATAGCCAGAAAACTAGGAACACGAAAAATACCCGTCAGAAGGGGACTGTTTATATAAACTATGGTAGTTCCTTACAATGGGATACTGGGTGTTGATTAAAATGCTCGGAGGTGAATAGGTAAAATGTGGTGGCTGCACCGAGCAGCTGGAAGTAATGTGGACGGATCTCAAAAACAGAGCAGAGGCACAAAAGTGAGAAACAAAATGAGATTCAAACACTGTATTATTTATGTAAATGTTTAAAGCATGCACACAAAACAATAGTGCATGTCTCTAAAAACATACAAACAAAAAGATGCATGTTAAGTACATTAGAATAAGTGGCTTGGAGGTAGGGGAGGAGGAGAGAAGGTGGAGAAAATGGGGATAAAAATTAAATAAATCTAGAAAGGACCCTACATGAGCAAAGATAGCCACACACCCTAAACTGAGCAAAATTAACTGGTGGCACATGATTTTTAAAAGGGAGGGAAAGAAAACAGGTAGCATCTGAGTTCTTACTATACGCTGAGTGTTTACATGTATTAATTCATTTAATCTTCATAACTAACTCCACACGGGGTTCTCTGAACCCGCCCCGACCCTGCAATTTACAAAGAGGAAACAGAGGTTTAGCAAACTGCTCAGAGTCATACAGGGAGGAAGGAGCAGAGGCAAGACTTGAATCCAGGTTGGCGGACTCCGGTGCCTTCACTCTTCACCTTCTCATAGGCAGCTTCTGACTGTTCTTAAACTACTTAGTTGAGAAAAATGGAAGCATTGCCCTTTCTTCTCAGAATCACAGAAAGTTAGAATGAGAGTCTGTATTACATTGCATTGGACCCCTTTATGCAGATGCAAAAACAGGCCCAAAAAGACATGAAGAGGCACCTCAAGGCCACAGATGCTCAGCTCGATGTCCCTCCCACTGCGACACACTTAGTACCACAGCTTCAAGACCAGTTAAGACACGCAGAGGAAAAACAAAACAGAAATAGTCCGGAGAACAGGAGTTTGGAATAAAAGACTCAGAGGATTAGGGACCAAGGAGGCAGCAGGAGAGAGAACAAAACTTGCTTGCAGGTTTGCGACCCAGCCACCAGGCCACTTAGGAAGCCGTAAGCCTTAGTTCAGCCACTAAGCAGTGGCCTTTCTGAGCTATGAGACCCCATGATAACCCTGTCCCCTGGCTGGAGCTTCCACTCAGCCAGAATGGGGACTCCGGCCAGGGAACAAGGTCTTTTGCTGGGCCCGGGTTTGGCATGTCCCGGAAAAGCCCGTGAGGCCCTGGCACGGGCGCTGATGTATCAGCTAATGTCTCACTCAAGTTGTCAGCATTTTGTTAGAGCCAATTCAGTGGGTAATTAAGAAAAAAGTTGAGACCAGATGGGGAAGCAGATGCTAGCTCAGCCGCAAGAGCAGTTCCCTGCAAGTGTCTGGCAAAGCACTGGGCTGGCCAAGTCCACACAGAGAAGGGCGAGAGCAACAGCTGCCTAGACAGGAGAGGGGGAAAGGAGATGCCCATTTTAAAGTGGGAGACGCTGAGGCCCAACGAGGCAGGAGAACTTGAGGAAAAGGAGAGATTCTGCCCTGAGGAGAACTGAAGACAAAGTTTAGACCCTCAAGAGCAACAAAGGCTCTCCTGCAGCAGTGGGAGAGGACGGTGCTAGGAGACAGGAGCTTGGGTTCCGGCCTCAGCTCTGCCAGGTTCTCTTGGGTTACTGCCTCACCTCAGAGAAGTCACTTTTCCTCTTCCTCTCGGTGCCTTAGTTTACTCATCTGTAAGATGAAGGAAAGAATCCCTGTACAGCCCACCCAAAGTAGTGATGAGGTTAACTACTGTGCAAAACTGTTAGGGTTAATGGCATTTAAAAATGGCAGTTTGTCGGCCAGGCATGGTGGCTCACGCCTGTAATCCCAGCACTTTGGGAGGCCAAGGTGGGCAGATCACTTGAGGTCAGGAGTTCGAGACCAGCCTGGCTAACACGGTAAAACCCCATCTCTACTAAAAATACAAAAATTAGCCAGGTGTGGTGGTACACAACTGTAGTCCCAGCTACTCAGGAAGCTGAGGCACGAGAATCACTTGAACCTGGGAGGTGGAGGTTGCAGTGAGCCGAGATCACACCACTGCACTCCAACCTGGGCAACAGAGCAAGACTCGGTCTTAAAAAATAAAATAAAAAAATAAAAATAGAAATGGCAGTTTGTCAAAAAATTAAATGCAGAATGACTGTATGATCCAGCAATTCCACTTCTAGGTACATACCGAAAAGAACTGAATGCAGAGTCTCCAAGAGTTGTTTGTCCATCCACGTTCATAGCAACATCATTCATAATAGCCAAAAGGTGGAAGCAACTGATATGTCCAATGATAGACAAAGGGATAAACAACATGTGGTATGTACATATGAGGGAGTATTATTCAGCCTTTAACAAAGAGGGAACCTGCCATGTGCTACAACACAGATGTACCTTGAGGACATTATGCTGAGTGAAACGAGCCAGCCACGAAAACACAAATGCTGTGTGAGTTCACTTCTATGAGGTACCTAGAGTCATCTAAGTCGGCAGTCCCCAATCTTTTGGTACCAGGGACCAGTTTCTTAAAGACAGTTCTTCCATGGACAGAGGTGGGGGCAGTGATGGTTTCAGGATGAAACTGTCACACCTCAGATCATCAGGCATTAGATTCTCCTAAGGAGTGCAACCAAGGTCCCTGTATGCACAATTCACAATAAGGTTCACGCTTCTGTGAGAATCTAACGGTGTTGCTGATCTGACAGGAGGCGGAGCTCAGGTAATGCTGGCTCAACTCCTGCTATACAGCCCAATTCCCAACAGGCCACGGACCTGTACTGGTCTGCAGCCCGGAGGTTGGGGACCCCTGATCTAAGTCACACAGAAAGTGGAATGGAGGCTACCAGAGGCTGGGGGGAAGGGGAAATGGGGAGTGGCTGTGTAATGGGCACAGAGTTTCAGTCTGGAATGGTGAAAAGACTTCTGGAGATTGGTAGCCCAACAATGTGAACGTACCACTGAACTGTATTTTAAAATGGTTAAGATGGTAAGTTTAATACGTGTACTTTACAATAAAAAATTAGGGGAAAAATGTCTTAAAATCTAGAAAAGGAGTCATGCAAAAGCCACCTACTAAGGAATTTCTGCTGATGCTACAGATATGGGGATAAGTCACAGGGCATCACAAGGGACCATCTCACAGCCACCCTCCCTGAGACTCTGATGCATGCTGATAAGAGGAAAACCGAGGTGACAGGACCTACAGGGAATGCCAGGAGAAGCTAAGCTACTTCCAGCTAGGGCTTTCAAACCCACCCCACAATCCCACCAGGAAAGAATCTGAGCCTAAACCACTGGACACTTCCCAGCACAGCTTCACCAAGCGAAAGGAAAGAACCACATATTGAGATGACTACAGTCTCAGCCTCACCTCATCAACCTTAGGCTGTTGCATCGCTGATCTGTCTACAAATGTGTAACATCTAGCCCTCCTCTTTCCACTCAAGGTTTGAGGAAGCAGTCCCAGCTATTCCAGAGGCTGAGGCAGAAGGACTGCTTGAGGCCAGAAGTTTGAGACCAGCCTGGACAACATAGCAAGACCCTGCCTCTACAAAAAAAATTAAAAATTAGCTGGGTGTGGTGGTGCGCACCTGTAGTCCCAGCTACTCAGGAGGCTGAGGCAGGAGGACTGCTTGTGCCCAGGAGTTCAAGGTTGCAGGGAGATACGATCCAGGCTGGGTGACAAGGCAAGACCCCAGCTCTTAAAAAAAATAAACTAAAAATCTGAGGAAGCAGTTACTGACTTCATTTTAGGATACATACCAGGTCAAGCCAAACATGCCAAACACGAGACTTCCCTTATTTTGAATGAATAAATGAGGCAAACAGGGGGAGGGCGAAGGAAACAAAACGGGGTTACAAAAATAGGAGTTAAGCATCATGCTCAAGATTCAGAGAAGAAACATCCAGAGCACAGTGTTACTCTGGGAAACAGAAATACATCTCAGACACGCTCCTTTGTGTGCTCAGTAAAATTAAAGAACAGAGTAAAATAAGAAAGAGAAGCTCCAGGAATGAAAAGTGCATGGAATCAAATAACGCCATTAAACCAGTATCAGGCCAGGCACAGTGGCTCACGCCTATAATGCCAGCACTTTGGGAGGCTGAGGCGGGCAGATCACCTGAGGTCAGGAGTACAAGACCAGCCTGACCAACACGGCAAAACCCTGTCTTTACTAAAAATACAAAAATTGGCCAGGCATGGTGGTGGGCACCTGTAAATCCCAGCTACTCGGGAGGCTAATCAGGAGAATCACTTGAACCTGGGAGGCAGAGGTTGCAATGAGCCGAGATCGCGCCACTACACTCCAGCCAGCCTGGGCAACAGGACAAGACTACTTCTCAAAAAAGAAAACAAAAAAACAAAAAACAAACACCCCAGTATCCAAAGCAGTAAAGGGCAGAACCATCAGTGCAGAAAACTGAGTGAGTGATGCAAAGGAAAAGCTGGGGAAACACATATAAAACTAAAAAAAATTAAAAAGATTAAAATAACCAAAAGTAAAGATAATTACGGAAGGCGAACAATAGGAGTATATGGATATATAGAGATAACCGCCATTTTAAAAAGATGAGGCCAATGGGACATATGGAACAAAACATTTCCTATTATTAAGAAAGAAATCTATAGACTGCAAGTACATGCCATGTTCCCAGCAACTAATTAAAAGACATTAAAATATAAGAGCTTGGAATAAGCCTCAAATTTTGAGGGTGAAAAAAGAATGATACAGGCATTCAGGAAGGCTGGGGACAGGGAGGAATTAAGCACAAAAGCAAAATATCGTGTGTCCTCTAAATTATATTCTAAAATATTAATAACATAAGACTACAGAACATCTCTTGAGTACTGAGGGATGAAATGCATAACCCAAAAATGCTATATTTATCCAAACTGCCATTCACATATGAAGGAATCAAAAACATCTTCTTAGTTGTACTAGTACATAGGGGGAAAAACTGTAATCAGATGAAACAAAACACATCAGTTATGATAATAAATATAAACAGGGATAAGTTCCATATTAAAAAACACAGATCTCAAGACTCTTGAGTTTTTAAATATAAAAAAGCATGATATCCAAAAGAAATACATAGTAGCTGTTTTTTTAAGTACATAGAACACGCAAAAGTAAAATAAATATGTAAAACTATACAAGGTAAATTCCAACAACAGAAAGCAGGAAGTGCTTTCATAAAAATCACTAGAATTAAAGGTAAAAGCAGGAAATGAACTATAAAAATTAGAAAATCCAGAACTGAAAGCAGAAAGCATAAAACAGGTCAAGGAGGGCCTATTTTTACAAATTAAGGGTACAACCCATAATAAAATGTAGAAGGCAGGTATATTTCTGTTAAATGACCTAGTAATAAAATACATAAAGTAAAATATATAAAGCAAACAGTAAAATCAAAAGAAATAATATTAGAAGACATTAACGGGCTCTCAATTTCTTGAAATAATTAGAAAAACTTAATAATATACCTAAGGCCCTACGGGGAATCTGACAAATATAATTAATAAAGTCAATGATATACAAAATTGGCTTATGTAATATGTGAATACAAGCAAAAAATAAACCCTAAAAACAGAAATTACTTCTTTTGCAAGCAGATGAAACATTTACACAAATTAATATTTAAAAGGAATTCAAAAATTTCAATAAATTACAAAAAGCAAAAACTATTATTGGCAACATTTCTCACAACAGAATAAACTAAAAATGAATAAAAATAAACACATTGAAAAAGAAATAACACGGAAATTTAAATTATACTTATAAATAATCTTTAGGCTACAGAGAACATCAAAACTACAATTATAGAATATTTAAGGGAGAAAATAGTAACGACATTTCACAGTAAGTGACTTGGGTCACTTACAGATGTGACCAAAGACGTACTCAGAGGAAAATTCATTGATTAACCCAGCACTTTTATTACTAAACAGAAAAACAAAGAGCCAGGCTTTCACCCAAGATTTTTAAAAAAAAATCTAAAGAAAGCAGAACGGTGGGCTTACTTAACATAAAAGTATAATAATTTGGAAGTAGTTAGAATTGACAAGCAACTTTAAAAATTTAAGGGGGAAACAATAAAACAACAGAAATCAACCAAATACTCCCTGAATACTAGTCATTCAACCAAGGAATAAAGAAAAAAATAAAACAACTACAAAAAAAATCAGTTTAGGAAAAGAACTATACAGAGGACATTCTTAAAATAACATTATATTCTGTTCTATGCAAATACAGCTCAAATTCTTGATGAAATGAATACATTTCTCAGAAAATATAAATGGTCAAAACTGTCATGAAAAGAGCAAAAGCCAAAATGTTATTGAAGAAAGGATTATAGTGGAAAATAATTATCTCCAAAAACCTGACAAGACAGAGTTTAATGGCAAGTTATTTTAAACTCTGAAAACATAATTCCCGTGCAACATAAATCATTCCAAGCAGGGACTACAAATAAACATCTGGCATGCACACTTAAACCCTCATTTCCTATACTCTTACAAAACACTAAATTGTTTACACATGACAAGGCCTCAGAATCCTTCTCAACACAGCAATCTCAGCGACCACTACCAATAAGTACATAATCTTAAATGTATTTATCCTCCATGTTTCAGATCACTGGAAATGCTGGAAAGCTTTCTAATTTATAACCCCTATACTAGCATGACCCCCCTTACAAAATGACAAAAACAGCACACTAAAAATAAAACTGCAGGGCAATCTCACTAATGGATATAGACACAAAACACTGCAAATTGGACCCAGGATGCATTAAAGAATAAAAACACCATGAACAAAATGGGCTCCTTCCAGGATAGTTTAATATTAGAAAATCTATTAATATAATTCATCACATCAGCAGATCAAAGGAAGAAAACCATATGGCCATCTGGGTACATAATAAAAAGGCATTTGTTAAAAATTCATCATCCTTTTTCCCCCTATTACTAAATAGCTTTATAGTGGGGGAGGGGAATGATTCACACTCCATTGCAAAAGAAAAACTCAAATACAGAAATTTGAAAATCACTCCTCTATCATGTCACTCACCTCCATCTTCACAAATTTTAAAAATAAAAAACTCTTAGCAACTCAGAAGGATGCTTACTTATATGATAAAAAATATATATTTCTGAAACAAAATATCATACTTGATTACAAAATGCTAGAATCCTTCTCACTAAAAAAAGAAATAAGAAATAGGACAATACAAGAATACTTGTTATCCC
This sequence comes from Macaca mulatta, assembly GCF_049350105.2. NCBI lineage: Eukaryota > Metazoa > Chordata > Mammalia > Primates > Cercopithecidae > Macaca > Macaca mulatta. Next base: position 44,430,612 of record NC_133420.1, read on the forward strand.
TGTTATTATTCAAATTGTTCCAGGAGGTCTAGTCAATGCATAATATAAGAGAAAAAAGGATAATATTGTAAAAAATGAAGGAAAATGAGTATTATTTGCATATGATATTGTCACCTACCTAGAAACAAGAAACTGTTAGAACTACGAAGGTAATACAATAAGTTATCCACTAACATAACAATCACATAAAAATCAATAGTTTTTCTATATACCTACATTAATTAGGCAAAATATACAATGAGGGCAATAACCTCAGTCAAAATTGCCGTCAAAAATATCAAATATCTAGGAATAAACTTAAAAATAAGTGCTCCAAACTTATTTGGAAAACTTCAAAACTTGAGTCATATAAAGGAGTATGAATGAATAAACAGACCATGTTACTGGGTGGAAAAAACATAACATTGTCCTACCCAAGTCATTTTATAAATTCAATACAATTACAATTACAAATACAAAGCTAAGTTCAAATGCCACTTCCCTCAAGAAGTTGCCCTGGATTCCCTTTACCAAGATTCATCTTTCCCTCCACCACCCTTGGCAATCAGTCTGAGAGCACTGAACTTTCTACAGCACATTCCAGAAGGCTGTGAACAAAATTCATATTGATTCAGCACCTTGGCACCTATTAAGGGTCAATGCCCACAGTTGGCACAAATATGTAATGGTCAGTCAGGTGGATGGATACATTGAAAAGGTGTTTAAGATCTTGAAAGACAAAGAATCATCCTCCAAATACAAACTGTTAACATAAATGCAGAAAAACTGGTTATTACAGAATAATAAAATGTGAGATCTAAAAATAATTTACCGAAAAATTACTATTTGTATAAAAAAAATGCAAGGATAGATATGAAATTGACAAAATCATCTTGGAGCACTGTGGAATTATGACTCGTTTTTTGCATACATACTCTATGTTTTCCTCATTGAACACGAACTCCTTTCATAATAATAAGTCAGTAAAACCTTTTTAAAGAATATACTACATTTATTTTCCAAATGAACAAAGCTTCCCAAAGCCTAGTATCAATAAATGTCAGAAAAGGGGCAGGTGGAAATATGGAAATGTGTTAAACTAATATGTACTCTTGACCCAATAATCTCTCATTGGGACAGTATCAAAAAGAGACGGTTTTAAAATATAAAAATATTTTTATATATAGGAGATGTTCATTACAGTATAATTTTGTAAGTGAAAAATCAGAACCAACCTAAATGTTCAACGATAAAGTATGAGTTAAATAAATTATTTTCATTCTCGTCTGTGAATATTATGTAGTCTTGAAAAATGGCTTTGTCATTAGGAAGACAAAGCAGCTTGAGAAGATGGGGGAAGGAAAAGGCAGGAACAGAACTCTAATACGTTATGACTTAAATAATAAAAATATGCTTACAAAATAACCTGAGGGAAAGGTGTCCAAATTTTAATGGTAAATGTAAGAGGGATGAAATTTATTCGGGATGATCTTTTTATTTTCTGATTTCTCTATAATATCACTAGATTGTTTAAAAATTAACTTATTAAAACAAATATTAGTATACAACTAACTGCAGCCAGGGAAACATTTCAGATAAGCCACAACTACCATATTCTATCTGATTCAATAAGGTATTTATATAGTCCCTAAGGAAAGATACCGGCACATCCAAAGCATGTTTTGAAAGGAACTCCATAGGCTTTGGGGCTGGACAGACTCAGGCTCCAATCTCTGCCCTGCTACTTCCTACAGCAAGTTTCTTAACCTCACTCAACCTCAGTTTCCTTATCTATAATGGCACTGATGCCAGTCTGGCTAACAAGGCGAGTCTGCCCAGTGAAGGAGTCCACCAGAAAGTGGCCCAACTTAGTGAGCACAGCAGGCAGTGCAGTCATTTATCTGCTATTTCCTAAGTCTGCTCTTAAGACATGATTCTAACGTTAACGTTTACTTTAAAGCGATCAAATTAAAATAGTGTGATACCTGTACATATGCACATCAAGAGGACACAACAGACAGTCCAGAAACAGTCCTAAGTATATGGAAGTTTAACGTAAGATGAAAACAGCATTTCAAATCAGGCAGGAAAAGATGGATCATTCAATTATTGGTGTTATAGCAAAGGGCTCACCATTTGGGAAAAAATAGGGCCTCATCCCTATGTCCTTCCTTTAAACCAAATATATTCCAAATAGATAAACCATTTAAGTATAACAAAACCTATATAAAAAATAGAAGAAATTTATAATTTCTGTAAATGCTTTTCTGCTTGTTTCCAGTTATTTCATATTATTTATAAACCCAATTCTACTGTGACCACTTATACACATATCGCATGGTATAAAGACGTAAATATTTCTTGTATGTTCCTACAAGATAAACTGTTGATGTGTTAGGTTATGGAAGTGTTTAACTTTTTTTCTTTGACCATCTGAACCATTTTGAAATGTGCAATCCAGCAGTGTTAAGTATACAGGCAGCCCTCTGTCTTCATGGGTTCCACATCCACGGACTAAACCAACCTTGGATTAAAAATATTCAGAAAAAAAAATGAACAGCTGCATCTGTACAGAACATGTACGGACTTTTTCCCTTGTCATATTCCCTAAAAATAGAGTATTTACAAAGCATTTACGTTGTATTAGGTACTATACATAATCTAGAGATGATCTGAAATATAGAGGAGGATGCTCCTAGGTTCTGTGCAAATACACCATTTGACATCAGGGACTTGAGTATCCATGGATTTTGATATGGGGGGCGGGGCATGGAACCAATCCACCATGGATACCAAGGGACAACCATGTTCACACTGTTGTGCAACAGATCTCTACAACTTTTTCATTTTACAAAACCGAAACTCTCACCCATTTAACAACTGCCCATTCTCCTTGCACCAGCTGCTGGCAACTACCATTTCACTTTCTGTTTCTGCGTTTGACTTCAATTTCTCTCATGAGTGGGATCACACACGGTGTGTGTCTTTTTGTGAATGCCTTATTTCACCAAGCAGAATGTCCTCAAGTTTCATCCATGTTGTAGAATGACAGGATTTCCTCCGTTTTTAAGGCTGAATAATATTCTATCATACATTGTTGATTTGTTGGGTTATGTAAATGTTTAACTTGTTTCTCTTACTATCTTAACCATTTTTAAATATACAATCCAGTAGTGTTAATAATAGAATATTCTTCAGCCTTAAAAATGAAGGCTGAATATATCATATTTTGTTCACCCATTCATCTGTAGATGGACATTTCAGTTGCTTCCACCTTTGAGCATTGCAAATAATCCTGCAATAAACATGGGTGGAAAAACATCTCTTTGAGACCTTGCTTTGAATTTTTAGATATATGCCCAGAAATGGCATTGCTGGATCATATAGTAATTCTATGTGTAAGATTCTGAAGAAACACCCTACCGTTTTCCATAGCAGCTGCACCAACAGCACACAAGAGTTCCAATTTCTCCACATCCTCACCAACACTTTTTTTTTTTTTTTAAAATAACAGCTATACTAATGGGTATGAGGTGATATCTCACTGTGGTTTTGAACTGATGAATGATGTTGGGCATCTTTTCATATGATTACTGGCCATCTGTATATTTCTTTGGAGAAATGTCTATTCAACTTCTTTGCCCATTTTTTAATGGGGTTATTTTTTGTTGTTGTTGATTTATAGGATTTCTTCATATATTCTGGATATTAACCCCTTACCAAATACATAGGATTTGCAAATATTTTCTGCCATTCTGTAGGTTGCCTTTTCACTATAAATTCTTAATACGGAGAAGTCTTTTTAAATGTGACATGCGTTTACACATACACACAAAGAATTCAAAACACAAAAATATAAATATTTTTAAAAAGTAAACATTGCATTTAACCACCACTTCCACTAAATAACATTAAGTTTTAAAAAGTCTAGGGAAAAAAATGGAATCTAAATAATAAAGTCAGTATCTCCAAAATCCAAAGAGCTTTTCTTTAAAAATGTAAAAGAAAAGATAAACACCCCAAGAGAAAAATGGGCAAAAAGGTTGAACAGGCAATTCATAAAAGAAATGCAAGTTAAACATATCGACCAAAATATAATGCAAGTAAAACATACCAACCAAAATGTAAAAATACACCAACAGATATTCCACCTCATTAGTTTGCCCATCAGGCCATCAAAGGTTTAAAATACAAGCACAAGGTGATGACCAGGATGTGTAAAATGGGCACTCACAATCTCCTAATAGAAATGTAAACGGATACCACCTTGCTGAGAGACACTTGGCAAGTTCTGTCTACATATAGAATATAAATCCACAGTGGCCCTGCAGCCAGCTTTCCAGTGACGTTAAGGAGATGATCATACAAGTGAGAGGCTGTATGAAAAAGATGTTTCTCACAGAGTAGATTATAACAACAACAAATCAGAAATAACCAAAATCTAATCACACACTGAATTTTGGGCCATACAGAGAGTGGAAACACAATGTAGTCAGTAAAAAAATAATAATGAGGATCTATCTACATTTGCTGCTGATGAAAAATATCTATGAGTTTAAAAAGGAAAAGGTATCAGGCCTCAGAACAGCATGGAATATAATCCCATTTGTGTAAAATCATATGTACTTAAATATGTAGAGATGGCCTGAATAGTGCTCATCAAAATGTGAAGAGTGGTTATCTCAGCATTTCAGGTGATTTTTTGAAAAGAACAACATTCTTTTTTTTTTTTTTTGTACTACTTCAATGTTTTTGTAATGAACATGTTATTTTTATAGTCAGGGAAGAAAAACTATTTTCACTTGGAAAAAAAAAAACAGAAGTGGAGAACTAACTCTTGGTAGACATTTCACACTCAGAAACCAAAATAGAGCCTGCATTCTATGCAGAGACAGTGTAGTCAGGAAGTCCTGAGTTCAAGTCCTGGCCCTGACACTAGTTACCTGAATGACCTTGGGCAAGTTATTTAGCTTGTGTCTTGGTTTCTTCCCAGGAAAATAAAGATGATAATTCTAAGTCATGGAGTTGTTTTGAGGATCAAGGGACTAACATTCACTAGGTTCTCAATCAACATTAGTCTCATTCTCCCTTCGAGCTCATTATTGAAAGCATATAGCTGTGCCTGGCACATAGGTCCTCAAAATGTGTTAGCTGATTGAATGGAATAGACAGACAAACAGACAGTCACATAGAAGAAGAGACGTCTGAAGTGTGGAAAGATGGAATGGGTGAGTGGGTAGAGAGAGAGATGCATGGAGAGGTAGAGAGCTAGTCAGACAGATTGATGGGCACACTGATGGAAAACCCTTGTTTTCCAAAGACGGCCACATCAACATATATCCCATCCTACATGCTCAATGTGATGTTGACATGGCTCCATAGACAGATGAAGTTGATGTCCTGCCCTCTGAATGGCGCACACCTTTGAAACTGCCTCAATCAATACAATGTGGTGAAGTGATGCTGCCTGACTTTGGAGGCTAAGTCATGACAGGTGAGGCTGCAGTTGCTTAGTGCTATCTATCTTGGCACATGCGTCTTTGCAGCCTCAAGATGCCACATCTTGAGGCATCTTGACACATAAGAAGTCTAGCCATATATGAAGCCTCTATGCTGGAGAGACCACACATGGAGAAGGAGGGAGAGAAAGAGAGAGAGAGAAAAAGAGAGAGAGAGATGATAGCAGAGAGACAGGCCCAAGGAGCTCAGCTGTTCAAGTCTTCAGAATCCTGGCACCAAATATGAGCATGGAGAACCCTTTAAGATGACTCTGCCTCAGCCACCATATGACCACAACCACAGAAAGACCCCGAGCCAGAACCGACCAAATGAGCCACTGCCAAATTCCTAGCCCACAGAAACCATGAGAGACAATAAATGATCGTTGTTGCATTAAGCCACTGAGTTTTGGGGTGACTTGTTGCACAGCAATAACTATCTAAGACAGTGAGGTGAGTGTATGTGTGGGTAGGAAGATGAACTGGCACTGACTGGAGGATTTCCGCATGCGGAACCCTGGCAATCAGCACTGTCTTGCACTTGAAATCAGACCTTACCTTGTACATCTCTCTTGTCTGTTCCAATGGCCTCCTGCTTATCTGGCTCTTCCAAGCCTCTCTTACCTCAGCTGTTCATACTTCCAATCGCCCTCTGATTCTCTATTAACTGCCCTCCTGCCCAAACTAACAGCACATGCCTTCTAAGACAAGCTAGTCCAAGCCCTTATTGTACAATAGGGAAAACTGAGGTCCAAAGAGGGCAAAAAATGTACCCAAAACTGGAGAGCACTCAGGGCTATTTCTCCTCCGACAGCCTGTGGGCTCTAGGTATCCCTGGGGTTGAGTTCTGACTCCACCTCTCACGGCCTGTTACTGCCCCATCAGGGCAGCAAGCGACGCCGCAGGCCCTGACTGGGACATGCCAGAGCTCTTGGCTCCAAGCATACCTTACATCTGTCTGGGCATAAATTTGCATTCTGAATCTGGGAGGCCCTGATTCCAAGTATGTCAAATGTAATTAATTACAGCAAACCTTCTGCAACTGTTTTCAAACGTGGTATTAAAGGCTTTGTGAGCAAGGAACACACAACCCGCTGGTCCGCTGAGGCACATGGGGAGCTGGGGGCTGAAAGCCAGGGAGTCCCGGACCCAGGCCCCACAAAATGGGGAGAGCAGCTTCCCCAGACGCCATGGTTCAGAACCCACCACAGACAAACGGGTGGCCGTGTCTAAAGTCCCAGCCCATCCACCGACTCCACATCCTGGGCAAGTTACTATGCCTTCCTCAGTTGTACAACAGGAATGATAAGATTCCACACCTCAAAGGTCTGTTGTGAGCTTAGAATATGGTGGCCACCTAAATTTGAATCCAGCTGCCACTTACTAGCTGTGTAGCCTTGGGCAATTCCTTTTACCTCTGAATTTCCACTCTCATACTTAAAAAAAAAAAAAAAATCCCTACTTTACAAGGTGACCGTTTTTTGGTTTTTTTGTTTGTTTGTTTGTTTGTTTTTCCGAGATGGAGTCTTGCTCTGTCGCCCAGACTGGAGTGCAGTGGCCGGATCTCGGCTCACTATAAGCTCCGCCTCCTGGGTTCACGCCATTCTCCTGCCTCAGCCTCCCGAGTAGCTGGGACTACAGGCGCCCGCTACCTCACCCGGCTAGCTTTTTGGATTTTTTAGTAGAGATGGGGTTTCACCGTGTTAGCCAGGATGGTCTCGATCTCTTGACCTCGTGATCCACCCATCTCGGCCTCCCAAAGTGCTGGGATTCCAGGCTTGAGCCACCGCGCCCAGCCGAGGTGACTGTTTTAAATGAGATAATAGATATTAAATGCTTAGTCCAAGGCCTGTCATATAATAAGCACTCAGAAAATGTACAATGATTATATTTCAAGGCAGATAAATTCCACTGTGCAAAAAAATAATGTGAGATAAGAATGCTAAACTTCAGTCCTTGAAAAGTTCCCAATTTAAAAAAAATAGGAGTTTATAAAGCTGAATTTCCAACACATGGCTCAAACTCCTTTCAAAACATGAAGAGCAGGAGTACTACTGAATTGGAAAACTAGAGACTGTTGCTCCTGGCCTGGGCCGCTCACCCACCTCCAGGTCTCTGATCCAGGCTGGAAGTCAAGGGAGATGACCCCCCCACCCTGCCAGCTCTGCCCACTATAAAAGGATGCCCTCTGGGTCTTTTAGCAGCCTTCCTTCCCAAATCATTACAGGAAGCAGACAAGACTTGGCAAAAGAATGGCTTCCAGTCCCTGCAGGACCCAAACTCCACAGTCCCCAATGTGACCTGGGTCTCTCTGCCCCAACTAGCCCAGAACTGCAACCTGATACAAAAATACCCCAGTTCAAACTCAAAAACGAATTTGGAATTTTTTGGTAGGCAGAGAAATTGTCAGGGATTATCTTTTAGATTTGTGTTTGCTCATCTTGTTGGATTTGCTTTCTTTCAAAGTGTTCAACTAATGTTTAGGGGAGGGATAAGCAAAGTGGGAAGCAATATAATTTTTTCCCTGAATTACTAATCTCTCTCTCTCTGTCTTACAAACTCCCATTACCTCCTCCATTTTAACCACCTACTTATACTAATGCCTACACTACTACATCATCATCCCATGCTGGGTTCTGAGTCCTGCAGTCTGTCCAGGTATCTGATGACAGTATTGTGTGACCCTGAGCAAGCCACCTGCCCTCTCTGGGGTTCTACTTCCTCTACTATAAAAGGAGCAGGTTTGCTTACATCAGCACTGTACAATAGAAATATAATATGAGCCATGGAGGCAATTTCAAATTTCCTAGTAGCCACATTGTTTAAAAAAAAGTAGAAAGTAAAAAGAAACCAGTGAAATTAGTATTAATAATGTATCTTATTTAATCTAATATGTAAAATATCATTTTAACCTGTAGTATTTTCAAATTATCACTGAGACCTTTTATAGTCTTTTTTTTTCTACTAAGTCTTTGAAATCTATGGATTGACTACCCACATTTCAACTACTTCTAGCTACGTGCAGCTAGTAGATACCAATACGTACTGGATGGCATAGGCTTAGATGCTATCTGTGACCCTTATAGCTCTAGACCCCTCTGATAAAACAAAGGCAGGCCTTACAACAAATTCCAACTAAGGCTAGTAGCACCCCAGGGAAGTTTCTCTTCCCTGAGGCCTCATTTCAGACTAGTTTCAGTTTTATTTCAGATCCGTTTCACTTTCTGCTTTTCCAGCATACTTTATAAGAAACACCCACATAAACACAATTAAATTTTTATAGTTATTTTTCCCATTTGATGAAATTAAGAAAAAAAAAAAATTCCCCAACATCCAAAAATATCTTCGTTTACTCTTTTTGGGTATTCTAACTTCCCCGACTACATCTTCTTGGCTTGCAAAAACTGAGTCCAAAATAAAACAAAACACAAATTCTCTGCAAACTTTCACCTGACAAAAATTCCCACCCTTAGTCCCCCAATTTTCCATAAAAATGTTGAGACAGGCAGGAATTTGTATGGCACAGGCTCAAAGCTGACAGGTAAGAATGGCTAGCTCCTCAGATACGCTGTCTTGGATAATAACACACCCAGTAAGCAAACCAAAAGTGCTTTTGACTTTGAGTGCTACCAGCAAACTGCAAGCCGAGGACTTGCCAAGAGATACTCAGGCCTCCTTCACTTTGCAGTAGCCATTTCCACCCCTGGGGGAGACACCATGTTTCATTCCTCCCTGGGTCCTCACCCAGGAACAGGGCTGACCCCTGGTAATCAAAGATCGACCCCTGACACAGAGCTCACTTCACTAGAAAGCAATGTTTTTCCCTGTGTTTTCTACAGCAGACTGGGGGACCAAGCATCACCTGACTCCATTTATTCACTTTAGCTTATATAGAAAGCCTCATTCTGCTTTGTCAGCCAAAATATTTATATCATTTTTTGTCGACTCAATACCATCCTCACCTCAGCCTCCCTCCTTTCCTTTTTAAGAAAAGAAAGGAGTTGTCGCCAACATGTTTCTCCAGTTCTTTGCTGTTCATGAAGCACTTTCTAGTCCATTAACTCATACAATGCTTTCAAAGAGCCTGGAAGGGTTTAAGGATGGCCTGTCCTCCCACTTAACAGATGAATAAGTAGAGGCTGTCCCAGACCCCAAGGCCTTCCAGGGCGAGGCAGGCCACATACATGATTGAAACAGGATGAGGCTGAGGACAGATGCAAACAGGAAAGAATCCGTGAAAGGTCCACAAATTCCAAACTTTCTGAACGCTGGGCTGGCAAAAAGATAAAATAACATACAAGAAAAGGGGTCCACTCACCTTGTGGCCCTTAGTGTGAGACTCGGTTTATACAACTTACCCAGCATAGCACTAACAACTGGTACTAATTATAAAAAGTAACATATATTTAAAAAGTAACACATATGTCAGAGTTTACAAAGCATTTCCAAACATGTTATCTTATGTCATTCTTGTGAAGAATCATTATCAGCCCATCTCTCAGATCCAGAAATTAAGATACGGAAGGACTAAAGAACTTGTCTGTGGACTTAAGTGTGTAAGCAGCAAACCTGTCCCAAACCCAGGTCATCATTGAGTAACCCCAGGGCCTGCCTTTCCCCGCTGCCACTTTACGCTGCTGAGAGACACCATCCAATCCAGCTGCCTAGCCACAGGCGTCTCCCCTTTGAAACCTGATCACTCCAGGATCAGGCAGAGAAGCAGGTCATCCAGCCCGGCTTTGATGACAACCCCAAGGGTATCTAATTATAACAAGGAAGGGAGGAGTCAGGATTCTCTCACTATCTCTCAAGACCAAATTAATTTTAATTCCTTTTGATACCGTGTATACGCACAGGGCAGGAAAAGCACTGGTTGAGGAGTTAAGAAATTTGAGGCTTTTAGTCCCACTTCCGCTTGTTCACTGAGGTCTTGGGCAAGTCACTCCACCTTCTTCCCGAGGCCTTAGTTTCTGTGTGTGCGCACGTGTGTGTGTGTGTGTGTGTGTGTGTGTGTGTGTGTGTATCGATAAGGAAGGACAAACTGGCTTCATGTCCCATGCTAAGCCCAGCTGATGGGTAGCATTATATAATACTAAGGACCCTGAGGCCACTGGCCAGACTCAATGGAAAGGACCACCATGATCAATTAGTGATGTCTGCCATGATCAGTTAGTGATGTCTGCCACAGGCTGGAGGATGGGGAATGGCAGCATGTATGTTCCTTATTTACCATCCTTGGACTAGATGATGCACAAATAACATGCTGCAAGTGAAAAGAACTTTGCCCTTTACAAAACTTGTTTCTTACATCTCTCACAACTTTTACAAGAACCCTGTGCATCGTCATCATCGTCATCAATATATTATCATCTCACCTTTACAGATAAGGACTCTACGGTGCAGGGAAATGAAGTACTTTGGCAAACACCACAAAATGATTAGCTGGTGGAGCAGAGAGGGGAGCCGTGCCTTGGCTCTCTGACTATGCTCTGCTCATTCTGCCCTTGGAAATGTCAAACTGGTGCTCTGCTCTTGTCGGGCCAGCTCATGCATGTGGCTGTTCTGAAGAGACCCCCCATTTACAGGGCTTCGTCTCCCTCCCATGGGCTACTTGCCCCTTTTAGAGGAGAGGCCACAGCAAAATCACAAAACCTACACACAGACATGGCAGGAAAGTAGTGCTAAGTCAGAGTTCCAGATGTTTCTTCCCAAAGTGAAGTCCTGCCTTCACTGTATGGGGTGGGGCAAGCCCCGAGAAAAGTGAGGTAAACAGAGCATGGAGCCCCAACAGGTCATAGTCCTCCCCACCAGGAGGACAACACTCAATCCTAAGATGCTTTCAAACTGATAGATGCACCAATGATTTTGTAACAGCTTTTGGAGAAGAAATAAGAGGGAGAAAAAGTTCACTAGAAGAACAAATCTACTGTAAGGCACATCCTCATTTCAGAAATATAGAAACGTGGGAATGTGAACATTGAGAAGAGATGTCTACCTTCACTTAGGATTCTATGCTCCCTGGCTGAAATTGGCCATAAAGTGTTAAAAATGACAGCGTTTTATAAAACGTGCTGAAAAAAAACTAAGCAAAGAAACAGAAGGTTCTGTTTTCTCCCATAAGCATCTTTGACATCTGCAAACTAAAATTCAACCAAAGATGGGGTCACATCACACATTTAGCTGCTTCAGGCTGAAGGGGCCCATGTGCCCGAATATTCTGCAAACAGGCCCCTGGTGTTCAGTCCCAGGACACCTGGCTAAGAAGAGCAGGCACAGATACAGGGCACTGCTGTACTCCATTCACTATACCTGCAAAGCAGGCAGCTGGTGGCCCCCCACCCACTTTAAAGAAATACTTTGTACAAAAGGAGTGAGGAGGGCAGGGGTGAAAGTCATCAGACGAACTTTTTAAAAATCCCCCAAGACATGTAAAGGAGCATTTCCCCATCTGAGGATCCCTGTTGGACCTATTATTCCAGGGGAGCCATGGCTTCAGAGCCAGCTACAAGAAAATGTGCCTCGGGCTCCGTAATAAAACACTGGCTTTGACCAAATGGCCAAGCCCAAATTGGTCATCCACTCTTCACTACACCTAAAGCCCACTGATCTGAGCTATTTCCAAAAATCAAATGAAGTCATCAAATATTTATGGAGCTGCTGCTCTGCGCCAGACCCTAAAATGAATAACCGGTGATCTCTACCCTCACGGATGTTACAAGTTGGCTGGAGAAGCAGAAGTGCAAACAACCAACTCTGACCTGTGGGTCGACAGTGTCTGGGGGGGTGCCATGGGGGCAGAGGGAGAGGAAGTCTACCTGGGGTAATTTGTTGGGGGGCTCTACAGAAGAAGAAGCGCAGCTTATCTTGCGGAAGGTCTGGTTTCTCATGGAGCAGATATGAATGAGAGAAAGGGCACCAGAGGCAGGGGCCCCAGCATGAGCACAAACTCAAAGACACACAGGTCCACCCGCCATTGAGATGTATCCCTTTTAAAGCCTTGCCACAGGCTCAGAAACAAATCCAGAAACATTCTGGAGCTAGAGCAGCCCCAGAATGAAAGCATCCAGAACGCTTTAACAAGAAAGTCTCATGGATGGCAGGCTGTTTTAAAGCAACAGCCAAGAGTGTACATTTTCACTTGTCACCTAACTTTGCCTGCTAAAGATAAGCCACCAGGCTTCCAGGACTATCCCGAGTGTTGTCAGTGGGATTTAATCTCCCCAAATGGAGAATCCCTGGCCACTGGGCTGAGTCAACTCACACGCATTGACCACCTTCTCAACATGCATTGACCACCTTCTCAGGTCCTCAGACTGGCTGACAGTCTCCCCATGTGACCCCTTCATTTAATCCTAAAACCCTGCAAGGTTGGGATCATTAACTCTCTTTTCCCAGATGTAGAAGCTGTGGTTCCAAAACCAGGGTGACTTTCCTGAAGTCACCCAAAGCTAACCACACCATGAGGTTGGATTTCAAACTCTGGTCTGGCTGACCTCAAACCCAGCTTTCCATTTTGCCAACTGGGGTGGATTCGGAAAATTTCTATGCATCTGACCTAAGGCCTGGCCTGGGGGGGATTTCCTGCTGATGCCATGTTTTCGGCTCAGAAATAGATTTCATTGCCAGACCATCTTTTACCTCTGATCTCTTTCCTCTCCTCAGACCCCAGCCCTGGTCCTGGCCACCTGCTGCCTTTTTGCAACTTCATCCTTCTCTCTGGCAACACTTTATTTAAAATGCACTTCAAAAAACAACTGCCTCCCAGACTCACACTCCTTGACTTCAACAGCTCACAGGCTATGACACATCATCCCGGAGTTACTAGCTATCATTTGTCATTTTTAACTACAGCACAGTGGCCTAACCCTGGCAGAAGACTGCTTTGGGACAAATAAAAGGGAAATGTGGGCCAATCTAGCCAGGAGAGCTATATGGATGGAACTCATCGTCACTATAGGCTGAAATGCCTCAGAGCATGTGAGATTCAGATACGAAGTCCCACCAACAAAACCAAGAGGTCTGAAAGGTGTTGCTACCCTTCTGGGGCCAGCCAGTGATGACGACAACTGGTCCAATCCTACGGTGTCCAATATGGTAGCCACCAGCCACATGTGGCTGCTGAACAGGGGAAATGTGGCTGGTCAGAATTGAGATGTACTGTAGGAGTAAAATACATTAGATTTCAAAGACTCACTATCCCCCAAAAGAATGTAACTTGTCACATTAATAATTTTCATATGGATGGCTTAATGAAAGGATAGTATTGTGGGCATACTGAGTTAAATATGTTAAAATCAATGGCACCTGTTTCTTTTACTTCCTTTAATCCACTATGAGAAAATTAAAAATTATATATGTGGCTCACATTGGGGGCTTGAATTATATTTCTATTAGACAGCATGGACTTGACACATTTAAAAGATGAGGAGACTAAGACAGAAATTCTGGGATTTTCAAGGAAGTGACCACACACAAAAATACAGACCGTGTTCTTGTCTGATTAAATTAAATATAGCACAAACACAAACTCTCTAACTCCAGAAAAATTTCTCTGGCAATTCAAACTAAAAGTGGGGAACAAAAGACAAGGACTCTACACACTTTAGATCTCCTCTCCAGCAAGAAGGCCTTGCAAAGATACTGCCTTCAAACTTGCATCTGCCCTTCCATATGTCCTTCCAGACTCATCCAAGGCCAACAAGCTGGGGTATGTGCCTGGGCCGCCCATGTGGCTGAGCTTTCCTCATAGGTGGCCCTTGAAGTGGGCTCAACCAGGGCTCAAAATATGTGGCACAGGACACCTAACCCACAGGGTTCACCTAAAAGTTAATTGAGATAATAAATGCGAAAATAAAGTATAAGCAATAAAACGCAGTATACCTGCAGCACATCATGGCGGCTCAGCTAGTCCAGTACCTTTCAAACTCTCTTGACCGTGATCCACAGGAGGAAATCTATCTCACATAAACATACATCCACAAATATAAACAAAAGTTTCATGAGAGGATACTCACCTGTACCCTGTGCTATGCCTCTGCTATTTTTGTTCCCCTATATTCTATTCTTGTTTTTAAAAAATTCTGACTGTGATTCACTAAATTGATTTCACAACCCACTAATGGCCCATGATTCAAGGTCTCACCTGGGAATGGTAATTAAGAGGTACACTCTCCACTCTCATTTACATTGCTGTTTGGCCACTGCACCCCTCTCTCTAGAATATGGGAGTCAGGATATAGCCTCAGAATCCTTCTCAGCACAGTGATCCAGGCAGCCATAACCAATTCCTTGGAGTTACATTCAGAAATGAAACCTATTCATCATTATCCTTGATCTGATCCCAAGTGTTCATTTTATAAATGCAAAAATTGAGGCTCTGAAGGAAAAAGTGATTTGCCCAAGGTCATACAGCAAGATTTTGTGGGGGTAGGGCTCCCAAAAAAAAGCCACTTCATTTTACATCACCAGAAAGAAGGTACAACTGACCCAAAACATCACAAGAACAAGGAAAAAATTCAAAATTTCCTCATGACCATGAAAAGTCAGCTCATATACATCCAGTCAAATATGGCAAGGAAGTTCTTATCACCCACCAAGGAGAAGACGTAACGATTCTGAGGTCAGAGGAAGCAGCATGCCAAGAGCTGAGTCAAAAGTGAGAAAAATATTGTATCTGACACTGGAGGAGTTTTAAACCCAGTTTCTCAAGTGAAACAAGCCATTGGCTGTTTATTTTCTAGGACGAGGGAGAGGTCAGCCTTACACTGACCAGCCATCTTTGTTGCTTTCCTTCTGCAAAAGCAAGAACCCTTGTTCAAATTCACCTCTGTGCAGGGCTGGAAGAATAAGCAAACCTCTTTTCCTAGCTTGCTCCAAAGTCAAGCTATAAAGCAGGCCCTTGAAATTTCAAACCTTATCAGAAAAAATTAAAAAAAAAAAAAAAAACCTCCTTAGGCAGAAAAGCAAAACATTAAGTAATAAGAATCTCCACTGTGAAACTGAATATAAATGATCTTTTGCCAAAATAATTCAGCCCATCATCAAATTACCACCCCTCAAGTCCAATTTACCAGATATTTTGCCCAACAATCTAAGAGAATGTGGTGAACAGACAGGAGCTAATAAAAATTAGCTCATATATCCATTTCTGGTCACACGTCCACCTAAAATAGGAGGTGAGAGAGCCAAGGCCAAGGTCAGATCTCAATCCAGAGAGAAACACCAATAGAAACAAAAGAAAACTGGCCCCGCCCCCAATAGAACCATCATGCACCTCTACTTCCTTTACAACAAACATGATCAGAATAACCAATTAAAAAAAAAAAAAACATGTCTACAAAACCAGAAATGATTTTCAACTTCTAGCCATAGACAACAGAACAAAATTTCAGCAGAAGGAATGAAGGAATCTGAATTGTGTCAGGAGATCCAGGCCACACAAAGGGACGTGCTGCAATATTTTTATTCCTTGCACCAGAAATAACCTGTTATCTGCAACCCTGACTTTTTTCTCAGATGCCCCTACCCCGCTCCACCCCTCCCCAGCCCATCTCTCCTTCATCACTGCTAAACTCAGGCCTTCTGCCTCATGAGGCCTCCAGAGCCCCTTGGAAATTATAAATTCCTTGACCGTCCTAGTCATCGGCCTAAATAATTCAACAGAAAAAAAATTTTTTTAATTATGCTGCCTAAAAAAAAAAAAAAAAAAAAAAAAAAAAAAAAAAAAAAAGCTCATTCCAAATATGTCAGAATGTGACCAGTCAGCCCTGAAGGATTTCGTTACTAAAAAAATAAAATCTCCCAAATGCAATGGCGATGATGGGAAATGTCAAACCTCTGCCATTGTCAAATATATTTCACAGAGATAATATATTTGACTTATTCCACTTAAACATCCAAATTTCCACAAAATCGGGTTGGGAATCTATGGACTGGGGCCACCAGTTTTTCCAAGACCAGCTAGTGGCTGGCAAAAGGGGCAAACGGTTTCCTTTCTTGCCCCAGGTGACCCATCACCAATTTCCAAGCCAAGGTCCCTCCAAGATCCCACCCTGCAAGTCCTAACAATATGCTCTTTTTGGACAGAAACATTATAACTTTTGGGGGGTAGGCTCAAAATCCCCAGCAAGTTCAATCAGATACTAATATATCACAAAACCCTTCATCGTTGGGTGGGTACTTTATTTTCATCTGTCAAATTTCAATTCAGTCAATATTTATTTGCCTTCTTAAATTTTTTTTTCTTTTTTGTTTCACCTTCATTTGATTCATTTTAAGGCCAAAACCTCCTCATGAAATATTGTTTGCATATATGCTTTCATATTCCAAAGGCAAACCTTGGGTTTGGCTTTTGTTTGTATTTTGATTATTTTTCCTTTATTTTGTTGCTGCTAAAATCAGCTGAGTTGGTGTTTTATCACATTTCTTCAGCAAAGTAAGTGTTCTACCAAGGAAGATAGATAAGAATTAGAATTTTCATCTCCTTTTTGCCCATCCCTCTTTTATCTTTTTCTTGTTAAGTCAGTAAAATTTGTGCTTTTTTTTTGGTCACAAACTCCCCAAAATGATTAAGGCTAATGGATTTTTTTCCCCCTTTGAAAGTAATCAGGTTTCTGAAAAATAACAAATATTGATAAACTACCAACCTCACATCACAGTCAAAGAGGCCTGAAACCAATCTAAATTTTTTTTTAAGTAATAAATTTTTCAAATTGGAAGAATGAACAAGACAGAAAAGGGAAAATTTTCTTCCTTACCAAGGATTCCTCAATCCTTGTCTTCATCAATTGATTTAGTTGCATGTCATAAAAAATGAGCTTCTGTGAATCCACTGTTAGTTTTTTCATAATAATGTTAATTATGCATATCTTATTTTAATGGCGGTCTCTCCTACAAATCTGTGGGTTACTCAATTTGTATAATGTATGAATTTACATTTTTTCCACTGAATATTGCTCAAAAAAGGTCCCTGACATTTTCTGGATAAAACAACAACAAAAAAGAAATGCCTAGACCTTTCAGGAAACAAAATCAGAAAACAGTCTTAATTATTCCATCAAAACAAAACAAAAAAAATACCCACACACAAAACCCAACAAATAGAGAAAAAAAGAAAGAAAGGATTTCACTGTAACTTTTTCCGTTTCTGTTTTCTTTAGAATCTTAGGATTTAAATGCAGTAAAATGTAAATGCAAAATTAAAAAAAAAAAACAACTACAATTTTTGGGTGTGTCCAAAGCCAACATTTTAGGGTCTATTTTCTCTTTTAAATCCTTCCTTCGTGGAAATAGAAAAACTTTAAATACTGCCAAATAGAGAAATTAGTCTTTTTTTGCCCGCTGAGCTAAATAAGTTCCAAATTACAATGAAGTACAATTTCTAATTGCTTCATAAAGCCAATTCTCTCAGTTTTCCCTAAACTCAACAATTTCCCTCCTTTCTTTATTCCAATTAGTTTTTTTCTCAAACTAAAATGAGTTGGGCACCCAAACTGACTTTGCTTTTAGGAGATTTTTTGCTTTCTCCCCTCCAAGAACTGAATTCATTCAAATTCCAGCTTAATTTTCATTTACATATTATCTGGATTTGGCTTCAGAAATAAAAATTGTCTCCATGCTTCTGGAAAGATCAAAGTGAAAATTTTCACCCGAAAAAAGAAAAAAAAAGAATCTCTTACCCCTCCACTGCCTGGTAGTGCAAACTTTTGAAAAAATAAGAAATAAAAAATATTTCTTTTCAATTTTAATTTCTTTTTTTATTTACAAAATAGTATCCTCTAGGTGGCGTCGTTTTAATGGGAAAAAACTACCGTTTGAAGAAAAATTAGAAAAAAAAAATTGAGAAAGGAAAATATGGCCTAAAAAAAAAAAAGATTGTTGCAAAAATGGGGGATCTGGGGGGAAACACCTCCCGGGGGGTCATCGGGGACCCCGAGCGCAGAGAGGGTCAGGGGAAAATTGCAAATTTGGGGGGGAGGGGGCAGAGCTGGAAGGGGTTGCATTTTTGCAAAATGTGAATTGTCCAAACTGAAATGGCTGCTCTGTTCTCTCGCCGCTTTGTTTTCTGGGCTCCGGTCCGAGCCCGGGGCCGGAGGGGGCGCTGGGTGGGGGCCCCAAAAGACCCCCTCGTCACCCCCAACCTCCTCGCACCCCGCAGCGCCCGGGGGGGTGCTCTCCGGACCCCGACTCTCCCGTTTGCGCCCATAAAAAGCTCGCAAACGTGCCCAGGCACTTTGCATTTTGCAAATCTTGCAATGAAGTGGCGCAGCGCCCCGGGCCCCGGCCCCCCGGGGTCCCCCGCGCGGTGCATGCCCCCGGCCCCCCGTCGTACCTGCGGAGCCGCCGCGCCGCCCGGCTGGTTCATGGGTCCGTGCGGGAGGAGGCGGCCCCGGCGCGTCCTGCTCCTCCCGGGCCGGGCTGCTGGTGCGCGCACAATGCCGCCGCCGCCGCCGCCACCGCCGCCGCCGCCGCCGCTCCCTCCTCCGCCCGCCCCGCTCAGGCCGGGGGGGCGGGGGCGCTGGGGGCGCGCGGGGGGGGCGCCGGCCCTCGCCCCCACCGCCGGCCTGCACCGGCCGCGCCGCGGCAGCCGCTGCCGCCGAGCCGCCCCTCGCGGGGCCGCCGCCGCCCCCCGCCGCCCTGCCCGCCCCCGGGCCGGCCTCGCCGTGCGGCCCGCGAGCTCGGGGCCTCGGCCTCGGCCTCCGCGCTGCCGGCCTCCGCGCGGCACACAAAGCCGGCCGGTCCAGGGGCGCGCCCGCCCTCCCGTCCGCCAGCCCCAGGGCAGTGGCGCACCCGCCCCCCAAACTTTCCCGCGCCGCGCCCTGCCCTCCCCGCGCCCCCGCGCCCGCCCCCCGTCTCCCTTCTGCCCTCCCCCAGTCCTCCAGCCCCTCGGAAATGTCATTTTCACACTGGAAAAAAGTTCGGGGAGCCGGCGGAACGCAAGAGGTTAATGGGAATTCAGTACCCTGCTGTACCCCCCCCCCAAAAAAAAAACAGATTGATTTTTTGAAATAAAAGTTTTCAAGAGCTGGCTTGCTGAAAGACTGGAAGGCTTACCGGGAATATTCTATTGCCCTGCCACTCCTCCCCAAAAAACTAATGTAATAAAATAAAAGTTTGAAGGACTGGTCCCATGTCAGACAAGAGTGGTTAAGAGGAGTCTAGCCCCCTAGCCAGATTGATTTTTAAAATAAATATTTGAGGAGCCGCTTTTATGTGAAATGCCAGTGAAACGGCTGTTTCTGCCTATCCTCGCCAAATTAAAAAATATATGTGTGTATATATATATATATTTCCAAATAAAAGTTTGAAAAACTCGTCCTACAGTAAGACAAGAGGGGTTAAAGGTTAAGGGGTATTAGCCCCCCCCTCCCCCCCGCGCATATCCACCAGTCAGGTTGATTTAGAAAAGGAAAATTTGAAAAACTTCTATGTGAAATAAAATGTGAACCAGGAAATTTTTTTCCAACACCCCAAAAGAGTCAGGTTTTTTTTTGTTGTTGTTGTTTGTTTTTTTACTTGAGCAACTGCCTCCTTGTGACTTGGGAAAGTTTAAAAGAGATTTTTTTTTTCTGTTCTCTTCCCCATTCTCCTAAAAAATCAGATTTTTTAAAAACTGAGCGTGTGAAGGACCTGTCCTATTAAAGAGACAAGGGGGGATTGCTGGATCCATCCTACATCTCCCACAACTGGTTGATTTTTGGAATAAAAATGTTAAGAATTGCTCTTCTATGAGATGCAAGGTGAACAGAAATCCTTCTTTGCCCCTCCCCGAAAGAAAACTACAAGGGTGCTTTTCAAAAATAAAAACATTGGAAATTAAGAGTAAACAGATATCTTCTCTCTGCCCCCACCTTCAAAAATCAAATGTTCTTTTTTGTAATGTTTAAAGAACTAGAGCAATATGATACAGGAAGGGTTACAAAAATGTTTTCCCTACAACCCTCAAAAAAGTTCTTTTTAAAATTTTAGGAAACAGAGGCACTGTGTAGAAGACACCTCCTTTCCCTAATAAGTTAAACCGGGAATTTAGCCCTATATGGGAGACATGAGATTAAGAAACACAACTCTTGCCCCGCTTAGCAAACACTCATACACAAGAGGTTAAGAGGAGGCTCTGGCCGGGAGTGGTAGCTCACGCATGTAATCCTTTTGGGAGGCCAAGCCCAATGGATCACGAGGTCAGGAGTTGGAGACCAGCCTGGCCAACATAGTGAAACCCCATCTCTACTAAAAATACAAAAATTAGTCGGGTGTGGTGGCACGCGCCAGTAGTCCCAGCTACTCAGGAGACTGAGGCAGGAGAATCGCTTGAACCCAGGAGGCGGAGGTTGCAGTGAGCCGAAGTCACTCCATCACTCCACTGCACTGTAGCCTGGGTGACAGAGTGGGACTGCGTCTCAAAAAAAAAAAAAAAAAAAAAAGGAGTCTTCTAACCACTTCCCCCCAGACCCCTAAAAGTTGGAGATTCGTTAAAAATTGAAAGTGGCCATTTTTCTGCTCACCAACCTGGCAAGTATGTCTCTGCCGGAGGTTTGGCAGCCTCTGCCAAGGCTGGTGTGCAGCAGGCACCAAGGGGAGAGAGGGCAGCTTGCAGAGCGTGGCAGAGTTGGGTCCTGTGAGCTCTGAGCATACGTGCTGGCCAGGCAGCCTGTAGCCCACCTGCCCCTCATCCACCAGGTGGTTGGGGCCTTGTTACGTGGAGAGATGCTCCAGGTTTGATGTCTGTCTGGCTCGATCCTTGTGTGAAGGTTTCTGGGCACCTGCCTCAAGGCCAGGTCCCCGCCTCTGCCTAGTGGAGCCAAGCCTGATCTTAGGCCTTAGAGTAGAAACTAGATCCAAAATGACATGGGGTCTCAGTCACCACAGCTGAGAACTGTATGGTACAAAGGAAAAACTCCTGCCCTGGGAGTCGGGAAAACTTGATGCGATATTCATTTGAGCACTTACTACGTTCCAGGCACGTTGTAGCTAGACAGACAGACACACACCATGAAGAGGAGAACTATTTGCAGCAGCTCTTCTCAAATGCTGGTGATTCTTGGAATCACCAGGAGAGCCTGTTCAGATTGCTGGGCCCCACCCCAGAGTTTCAACTTCATTTGGTCTAGGTTAGGGACCAAGAGTTTGCATTTCTAATGCGTTCCCAGGTGATGCTGATGATGTTGCTCTAAGGGTCACCTTCTTAAAACCTTTGCAGTACAGTGCCAACAGTGAGGTGCTCAGTGCAGCTCAAGGAAGGATCCCATCCAGCCCTGGTGGGGGTTAGTGAAGATTCCAGGAGGGTCTTAATTAGATGGCAGGTTCTCTCCAGAGCAGGGATTCTTAAATGGGGTCGTTGCATTGGTTTGGGGAACCAAGAACTACTCCTTAACCAAATGTATGTCTGTATGTGCATTCTGGGGGAGAAAATCTGTGGCTTTCACTCAAGAGCATCAGTGACCGCCAACCTGGAATAATCCACAGCCTGTCTCCAGGCACCTCTGGCCTATAAAATCTCATGGTCCTTCTCAGCCTTCTTTTTCTGGAATCACTGCAAGCCCTTTCTGTTTCTCCACCACCCATGGGTCCCAGGAGCTGGGCCTTCTGTCAGTACATCCCGACCATAGAGGCATCTCCTGCCCAGGGGTCTCAGCCTTGGAGAGTGCTTCCTTTCTTCATTCTGTACCAAATGGGCCATGAAGGGTATCCTCAGGGGACAATGGCTGAGCTTGAAGTCTTCTGACAAAATCCAGTTTATAAATGAACCCACATATTTCCCAAACAACAGCAGAAACTATGCAATCACCCTGAGCTGTGGTTTGTCTCCATTTGAGAATTAACTGAGGGTACACTCACCATGTGGAACTTTTGGAGTGTCCTGAGGGCCTGCCCAAGAAAGTGGCTAGGTACTGCATGAGGTGGCTGTGGTCCCATCAGATGCACTGTGGTCATATCTGGACCCCTCACTTTCGAGAGCAATGACACTGTGACCAGCATGGGGAAGCCACGAGAAGGGGAGGACCCCCACAAACACCAGACAAGCTCTGGGCAGGGCTTCGGAGGGGGAAAAGTGTGGGGGTGGAGAAGCCAACATATTTTGTGATCGCCCAGGGGACAAGACCAGACCTGCTCTATGATGGAGCTCTGTGATACAGTGTTGGAAAAATGACTATTGGTCAGGGGTGAGGAAGAACAGATGCTCACATCAGTGGAAGCGTGGTCCAGGAGGGATCCCCAAAGGCTTTCCCATCTTCTGAGGGTCTATGGTTCAACGCGGCATGCCTGAGTTTATCAAATTCTGGAAACTTTTTACTCCTTCCATGCCTAGCCCACTGCCTCCAGAACTATCATTATTACATCATTTTTAGAGCCCAGCCCCTGGCATCAGTTCCCAGGTTCACCTCTGGCTCTGGTCCTCCTCACCTGCGGTGCAGTCTCCAGCAGATGGCTCATCTTGTCCCCACTTCTTCATCTTTAAAAGGATAGGCCAGGCTCGGTGTCTCACACCTGTAACCCCAGCACTTTGGGAGGCCAGGGCAGGCGGATCACAAGGTCCAGAGATCGATACCATCCTGGCTAACACGGTGAAACCCTGTCTCTACTAAAAATACAAAAATTAGCCAGGCGTGGTGGCACGCGCCTGTAGTCCCAGCCACTCAGGAGGCTGAGGCAGGAGAATCACTTGAACCTGGGAGGCAGAGGTTACGTGAGCCGAGATCGAGCCACTACACTCCAGCCTGGGCGACAGAGCAAGACTCTGTCTCAAAAATAAATAAATACATACAGACATAAAACAAAGTAAAATAGAATAAAATGATGCTAACAGTTTTATCTACCTCCTGGGGTGGTCTGAGGATTAAACGATGTAACCTGTAAAGTCCTTAGAAACTGTCTCATGTAGAGAAAGCACACATGTTGTCAGGTGGAATCTCCTCTGCCCCTCACTACCTGGGTGATCCTGGCCTCAGGGCTTCATCTCTGAGCTTTAGCATCTGTCTTTGAAAAATGGGGATTCTATGGCCGGGCACGGTGGCTCAAAGCCTGTAATCCCAGCACTTTGGGAGGCCGAGGCGGGCGGATCACGAGGTCAGGAGATCGAGACCATCCTGGCGAACACGGTGAAACCCCGTCTCTACTAAAAAATACAAAGAAACTAGCCGGGCGAGGTGGCGGGCGCCTGTAGTCCCAGCTACTCGGGAGGCCGAGGCAAGAGAATGGCGTAAACCCGGGAGGCAGAGCTTGCAGTGAGCTGAGATCCGGCCACTGCACTCCAGCCTGGGCGACAGAGCAAGACTCCATCTCAAAAAAAAAAAAAAAAAAAAAAGAAAAAGAAAAAGAAAAATGGGGATTCTAAAACCTACCAGTCTTATCAACACTCTTTCAGTTGTAACCAATAGAGAAGAAATCACGCTGAACTAAAAAAAAAAAAAAAAAAAAAAAAGGAAAATTAGAAGGTGGATCATAGTATCCAAGGGCAGGAAATGAATCGAGGGCATTCGGAGTCAGGAACTAGAAAGGTTTCAGGACCTGGGCTTTCTCTCTCCATCACTCTGGGCCACAAGTCTCTTGATATCTCAGTCCTAACTTCTTCCTCCTTCCCACCGTCTCTCCGGGTGGGGGGATCGTCTCTGCTTCCCTGGGCACGAAGTCAAAATGGTCAGCATACCATTCTGTCAGTGCAGGAAGTACTGACTGGTGTCTCTGCACTCAATCCAAATTCAGGAGAGAGAATGGGGTAAGTCAAGCTTGGCTCAGGTGCCACCAGGAGCTGATCCTCTATGGCTAAAGATGGCAGGGTCACAAAACACAAAGAGCCTCTTGAGACCCCGCCTTGAGAGAAGGGACGTGGTGGGCTGAGCAGAACCCTCAAATGTTCCTCAGAGAGGACTGCGAGGGTTCGCAGAGACTGGGAATGTGACGTGGAGACACACCAAAGCTGCATTTCTTTGTGCTAACATCTGGCAACATTTGGGAAACCCAGGAGGTTAGGAGGCTGAGGCTTTTTCTAGTAGGTGATGGGCAAATGTCAAGCCTGTGTCAAGCAAGCAGGTGGTGGGAGTTGCCTCAGAAGAAGTCTTTGGGTCCCAAACAAAACCTGGGGGCTTGGCTAAGATCTGGTGGGTAGGTCCTGGTGGAGAAGTTGCCTTTATAGAGAAACAGTCTGCTCAAAAGGGCATGGAAAAGAATGAAGGCAAAGAGTTCACGAAATGGTGTTTTCTTCCTCAAGCTGAGTTACTTTTCCTTAAGCCTCAAAAACAAGGGAAATGCTCTCTTGTAACAGCCCAGCTAGGGTAACTTGGGCTTTCAAGTCTCTACACAAAGGGGAAAAAACCCACACGATCCGGTCTTAGAAAATTCCTTAGCAATTTATCAAGCAAGTTGGCAGCATGTTCTTGTTTGATTGACTACTTCTCCAAAGTGGGCAGAGAAAGTACAGACACCCCCATTTTAAGGCTGAAGTGTCTTGGCCCGGTGCAAAATTCCAGCTTTTGCTCTGGAATTTTTTTCTTTTCTTCCATTCCTCTACCTCCCCATCCCCACACAGGGAGAAGTTGGGAAGGAGATGGGATCAACCCAGCAGCAACGTACTTCCTCAAGGGGGGACCTTGCAGGTCATGGCGAAGTCTCCAGAGAAGCAGGTACCTGAGGCCTTGGCAGTCCCCCAGAGAGGGGAGTCCAGGAGGGAAAACAGAGAGAACGAAGATCCAGGACAAGATACTGGCAAGTAGAAAGAAAGAGATCAAACAGATCACCCAGATAAGGAATCCGTATTGAGGCCAAAATCTATGTAGCCCGTCCCAGGAGTCAACAATAAATGCTTCTTATGTTTCATAAACCTGTTCCATGGAGCCTGCCAGCCCATGAAGCCTGGAGAAAGCCTGGCATACTAGTGAAGATCTCATCTAGTCTCTGCACTTAGACCGTGCAGATTGTAACCTTAGCAACTATAAAAGCCTCAGTTTTTCTCATCTGTAAAATGGGCAAAATAAGGTACCTGACACCACAGGGTTATTTAAAGGCCTAATTCATGTTATGCACCAAACGCATGGTAATTATGATTACCATTTCCAGCCCATATCAACTTCGACATGTATAAGGAAACTCAGGCTCCAGGATGGGATGAGGGTAGAGTCACCTCATTTGAGCAGGCCTAGACAGCCAAGAAGGGAGCAAAGTCAGCTTTGAAGGCAGCTTCCCCAAATCCAGTTGGCAGTGCCCCCCACTGTGGCAGTAGTCCTGATTTTAATTCAGCTGGATCTCACAATGGAGATGGGCCCAGGCCATGGAAAAAAAAAAAAAAGAAGAGGAAGAAAGATGACAAGAGCTTGTCCTTTCCTCCTTTGTCATCTGGTGGCTCCCAAAGGAGGCTTTAATAATCCATCCCTTCTGCTGAGAAACACACTTGTGAATGCAATTAGCTCACAATGTGTCATAGTACAGGGCTCAGGCTCTGTCTGGACTCAGACCCAACTGGGTTCCCATCCCAGCTCAGTCCCTTTCCAGCCATGTGATCCTGAGCACATCACACCATTGTCTCTGAGCCCCAGTTTCCTTAACTGTTAAATGGGGAGAATAACACAGACGTGCATGCTTTACACGAGGGTTAGAAAAAGCAATGAATGCCAGCACACAGTAGGTAATCTAGATAGTTGAGATGATGATATTAATGATGATGTTGATCTCGATGGCTTCCATCTGCAAAACTATCCAGTGGGCGGGGCGTGTCTGGAATGACAGCTTAGCCCTGAAGCCATCCAGCTATGTCCCTCAGTTATCTCCATTAGCAGATAAGGAGAGTGAGGCATAGAAAAGTAAAATGGAATGTTTCTTTCACCAGTAATTGGACAAACTGCCAGCATGTGACTCTTGATGGGATGCACCAACAGCCAACAGTGCTTACACAGAATTCCTGCCAAAAATGCATAACCCAAATCTAATCATGAGGAAACATCAGACGAATACAGATCGAGGGACATTCTACGGAACAACTGGCCTGTATTCTGCAAAAATGTCAATGTTATGAAAGACAAAGAAAGACCAAGGAACTGTTTCAAATTAAAGGAGACTAAAGAGATAAGTATGACAACTAAATGCAAAAAGTGATCTTGAATCACATTTTTTTTTTTTTGGCTCCTGGATCAGAGTGGGAAAAAATTACTATAAAGGACATTTTGGGGACAACTGGTGAAATTTGAATATAGTTGTGTATTAGAGAATAGTATGTATTCATGTTAAATTTCTGGATTGATCATCATTTTCTGGTTGTGTAAAATCATCTTCTCACTCTTAGAAACTACACACTTTTGATGGAAAGACACATGATTATCTGCAACTCTCAAAAAATATATACACATATGTATATGTCTATATGCATACATATATATATGTCTATATGCATACATATATATATAAGATAAAGCAATTATATGTGACTGAACATGAATTGGCAAATTTGAACAAAGGGTATGCAAAAGATCTTTGTCCTATTCTTGCAACTCTTCTATAATTTTGAAATTATTTCAAAATAACACGTTAACAAAAGTGAAATATTTGAAATGTTTGAAAAAGCTAGAAGCCTACACTGAAATTATTTTCATCAGAATGGAGTCTTTTCATTGTATATTCGACAGAAAAAAGATTGATTCATTGATCAGTGGCTTGTCCACATCAAAATTTGCTGATTATCTTTCTTCGTAACATGAATATGTTCTTTTGTAGTGTTATTCCCATGAGGTCCAATTTTCCTAGGCAAATTTTATTATCTCAATTTTGTCATGCAGATGTAGGGTCTTCCATCAATGTTTAGTCAATATTTACTGGACGCAGTGTTAGTCTTTGTGTTTTATTTTCTGTTGCTTATTTCTACTAGGTAAAAGTTATTTTAAGTTTTGCAATTTCCAGTGTTCCCAGTAAGCTGTAATTCTTCAAACAGGTTTTTCCCCCCTAAAATCAATTTTGTTGTGTATAGTTTAGAAGGATTCTCTAACCCTGGCCAGGTATCTGAATTTCCTGGGAGCTTTTGAAAAGTACAACTTTTCCAGCTTCTCTTCAATCTCAAGATTCTGATCCAGGCGGAATCTGGATATTTGTATTTTTAAAAGCTCCCCGCCTCTCAGCTTCTGTGGCAGTCACTGGCCCATCACTTGGTGTGGTTATCACCTTGCCTTGTATTATTGGTTCTTAAACTCTTTGGGCCTTGCCATTCTATTTTAACATACCATTTTCCCAACTTAACTGTGAGGTCATTGAAGAAAGGGACTGAGCAAATGACTTCTTTATGGCCAGCACAGCTCACTGCAATTATTAGGTAAGGCAGCAAAACAATATTAGTTGATTGATTGTTGGCGCAACCAAAACTTTGAATAGCAACATCAAGAGAAGGAACTTTAAAAAAAATTGTGAGGCCGGGCACGGTGGCTCACACCTGTAATCCCAGAACTTTGGGAGGCTGAGGCGGGCAGATCACCTGAGGTCAGGAGTTCGAGACCAACCTGGCCAATGTGGTGAAACCCCGTCTCTACTAAAAATACAAAAAAGTAGCTGGGTGTGATGGCAGGCGCTTGTCATCCTAGCTACTCGGGAGGCTGAGGCAGGAGAACCCGGGAGGTGGAGACTGCAGTGAGCCGAGATCGTGCCACTGCACTCCAGCCTGGGCAACAAGAGCAAAACTGTCTCAAAATAAAAAAAAAAAATTGTGCAAGAATATATATAACACAATATTTACCATTTTAAACATTGTAAGTGTACAGTTCAGTGATATGAAGTGCATTCACATTGTTGTGTAACCATCACCATTATTCATCTTCATAATTTTTCATCATCCCAAATGGAAATGCTACACCTATTAAACACTAAATTCCCATTACCTCCTACCTGCCCCTGGCAACCACTGTACTACTTTCTATCACTCTATGAATTTGACTATTCTAACCACTCTCATATAAGAGGCACCACACAATATTTGTCCTTTTGTATCTGGCTCATTTCACTAGCACAATGAATCTCAAAGATTCATTCATGTTGTAGTGTATATCAGAATTTCATTCCTTTTCAAGGCTGAATAATATTTCATTGTACAGCTATACCACATGTCATTTATCCATTCATCCATTGATGGACACTTGGGTTGCGTCTACCTTTTACCTATTGTGAATAATGTTGCTATGAATATTCATGTATAAGTATCTGTTCAGTTCTCTGCTTTCAATTCTTTTGGATAGATACTCAGAATTCGAGTTGTTGGATCTTATGGTCATTCTATTTCTAACTTTTTGAGGAATCACCATAACATTTTCTACAGTGGCTAAAGAAAGACTGTTTTTAAAAGCTGCTTTAATAGAGGTAGAATGATGATTGATCCTTTCTGAATTTCATGCTAACTGTTGAGAAACAAAATCCATACATCTATCTTTAGCAACCTTAAAGAGTCATGAGCAGTTACCCTTGCCCCTTTGTTCTGTGGGAAATTGATTGCATTAAAGGCAATTCTGCACACCTCCTCGAATCTGGCCCTTTTTGTCATGTGACTTTGCAGTTCTCACTAAAAAAGTAGACTCTTTCCCATTCCTTGAATCAGAGTTTGGCCATGCAACTTTGGCCAGTGGGATGTTAGCAAATTTCACATAAGAAGAGACTTTAAAAGTGCTTGTGCAGATCAAGCACAGTGGCTCATGCTTGTAATCCCAACACTTTGAGAGACCAAGGCAAGAGGACTGCTTGAGGCCAAGAGTTCAAGACCAGCCTGGGCAACATGGTGAGACCCTGTCTCTACAAAAAATTTAAAAATTAGCCAGGCATGGGGGTGCACACCTGTGATCCCAGCTACTCAGGAGGCTGAGGTGGGAAGATGGTTTTAGCCCGAGAACTTGAGGCTGCAGTGAGCTGTGGTCACACCACTGCACTCCAGCCTGGGTTAGATAGCATGAGACTCCATCTCAAAAAAATAACTAAGTAAAAATAAAAGTGCTTGTGCAACTGAATTTGCACTTGCTCTTGCACTTATGCCTTCACCACGAGAATACAGTTGGCCCTCGTATCCATGGGTTCCACATTTGTAGATTCAACCAACCACAGATTGAAAATATAGTTAGGCCTATGATGGTTGCATCTGTACTGGGCACGTACAGATTTTTTTCTTGTCATTATTCCCTAAACAATACAGAATAACCACTATTTACATAGCATTACATTGTGTTAGGTATTGTAAGCAATCTGGAAACGATTTAAAATTTACAGGAGGATGTGCATAGGTTATAGGCAAATATGACACCATTTCATATAAGGGCCTTGAGCATCTGTAGATTTTGTTTTCTGTGGAGGTCCTGGAACCAGTTATTCATGAATACCCAGGGACAACTGTATACCCAAGCTAGTCTGCTGGAAGAATAGAAGAGAAAGGTGAAACAGAGTTTAGTTATTCTAGCTGATCACCACATGTGTGAGCCCCCCGCCAACAGCCAGCTACCCCCAGAGAGTGAGAGAGCTCAAAGGAGACTAGAGGAACTATCCAGATTAAATCTCCAACCCGCAGACTCAAGAGCTAAGTAAATGCTTATTGTTTTTTGTAACTGAGTTTTGGAGGTGGTTTGTTACACAGCATTACTGTGGCAATAGATAACTGATACATCTACCCTCCTCCTTTGCCAATATGCTGCATTTTCTGCACCTGTCAAAGGGTGACGAGACAACTAATTTTAGTGACTTCCTAGTGCTGGCATGAGAAGTAAATGCCAGAATTGGCCAGGTCTAGCATCTGAGCAGTTATAACCTAAAGGTGGATTTCTCGCTTCCTCCTTGAAGGTTACCCTCTTTTTTTTTTTTTTTTTTTCTTGTTGCCCAGGCTGGAGTGCAATGGCACGATCTCAGCTCACCGCAACCTCTGCCTCCCAGATTCAAGCAATTCTCCTGCCTCAGCCTCCCTAGTGGCTGGGATTATAGGCATGTGCCACCAGGCCCAGCTAATTTTGTATTTTTAGTAGAGACAGGGTTTCTCCATGTTGGTCAGGCTGGTCTCGAACTCCCGACCTCAGGTGATCCACCCGCCTCGGCCTCTCAAAGTGCTGGGATTACAGGCGTGAGCCACTGCGCCCGGCCTTACCCTCTTTTTTAGTTTATTGGGAAAGAGAGCTATAGAGGGCACCTGTTTTCCATTCCCCCCAGTTCTGGTAGCAGTGTCTCAATTTTTCTTAAAGAAAAAGCCTTCTCTCATGCTCAGTCTATGTGTTCTGGGTGGACTTGCTCTACCCCTGACTGCTGTCGGCAAATGACCCAGACCTGGCCAATCATGTATGCCATCCCCTTGGCAAGATGGTCATGTGACAGGCCAAGCCAATGAGATCCAGATTTAAGAGCTTGAATGGAAAGTTTTCTTTTCCTTTGAGATGACTCTGAGGATATAGTTTAAGCTTAGAGGAGCCAAAGGGCGCCATGTGGAAAGAGCTTGCCTGAATTCAGCTAACACAGAGGAAAGCAGAGCCCAGCTATGGGAAGACACAGTCCCAATGACATGGTTAGAACCCCTAGATCCAGCCAGACCTGAAGCTGTACTTCCTTTGAACTTTTTAGTTATGTGAGTCAATCCATATTCTTTCTGCTTGCTTTGTTTTGTTTCTGTTAAAATAATTTAAGGAAAGACTCTGTCGCTTGTAACTGAAAAAGTATTCATCTTGCATTCCTCCTCGGTCACCTTCCTGACTGCATGTTCCTTCTCATAATGGGCTTCTCTACAGTGCTCTTAGCCCCACTGTTGTGAAGAACCACTGTGCTTATCCCTGCTGGATAACACTTGGGATTCCCAAGCTAAGTCCACCTGATAAAGTGATACTACTTCCACACAGGCTATGGGAACAGGGAGAATATTGGCAGGTCTAGGCTAACCAGGCATCCTAGTTTGCCCTGGCCAGTTCTGGTTTATGCCTGTTGTCTCAGCTTATTTACTAATAGCAACCCTTTCACTATCTATAGTGTCATTGCTTGAGTAATCATTTATATAGTCAAACTTAGCAGGTCATACTTCCTTTTATTGTGTCATCTCTTTATTGTCCACATAAAGCTGACTGGCAGAGAACAAAGATAGCTGGGACAACGTCAGCTATCCCATGTGCTCCTACAATGTAACCTCATCTCTCTTCCTCAAGGGCTGCAATCTAATTCTCCTCCACTTGAATTTGGATGGACCTGCAACTGCTTCAACCTGTAGACCACTGTGAAAGTGATAAGGAGTAACTTCCTAGACTGAGGAAGTCTAGGAAAAGACAAAGTCGCTTCTACTTTTTTCATTAGATTGCTCATACTTGGATCCCTGAGCTGTTCTGTAAGAAGTCCAACTTCCCTGAGGTCGCCATGTTGTGAGGAAGCTAAGCCATGTTGAGAGGCCACGTGTAGCCACTCTGGTGGGCATCGGTGGCAGAAGGACTCTAAGATGCCCCCCTCCTTACCCTCATCTCCTGGTATTCACACCTTTGCATAATCCTCTCCTCTTAGTGAGGGTGAGACCGTAACTTGCTTCTAATCAGTGGAATACTGTGAAGGTGAGGGGATGTCCCTTTTGTTACTATGTTACATGAGATTATACCTCCCATCTGCCTAGTGGACTCTGCCTTGCCACTTTTGATGAAACAAGTGGCCATGTATGGGAGTTCCACATGGCAAGGAACTGAGGACAGCCTCTGTCCAACAGGCAACCAGGAACCTACCTCAGTCCAGCAACCTAAAAGGAACTGAATTCTGCCAACAACTATGTAAGTGAGCTTAGAAGCATATTCTTCTCCAGTTGAGCCTTTGATGAAACACTAACCCTTGATTGTAACCTCATGAGCAGAGTCCTGCCCATCCAAAAAAGTCCTGCCGATCCCCCATTATGTGGGATAATAAATGTGTATTGTTCTAAACCATCGTTTGTGATAATTTGCTACTAATTAGAGAACTAATTCACAGTCTTAGTCTTTGAGTCCTCCCTGCTAAGGTACCAGACATGTGAGTGAAGAGATGCCAGATCATTCTAGTCCCCAGCTTTTGACTCACCTCCCAGCCATTAAGTCCCCTGGTCCCAAACATTGTGGAAGAAAGACAAGTCAGCTTCTCCATACCCTGTCCAAATTCCTGGCCACAAAATTCAGAAGCATAATAAAATGGTTATTATTTAAAGTCACTATATTTTGGGGTAGTTTTTAAGACAGCTATAAAGAATGAACCATTAAGTCTCTTTTTTGTTTGTTTGTTTTGTTTTGAGATGGAGTTTCACTCTTGTTGCCCAGGCTGGAGTGCAATGGTGCAGTCTCCACTCACTGCAACCTCTGCCTCCTGGGTTCAAGTGATTCTCCTGCCTCAGTCTCCCAAATAGCTGGGATTACAGGTGCCTACCACCAGGGCCAGGTAATTTTTTTTTTTTTTTTTTTTTTTGGTATTTTTAGTAGAGACAGGGTTTCACCATGTTGGCCAGGCTGGTCTCAGACTTCTGACCTCAGGTGATCTGCCCACCTCGGCCTCCCAAAGTGCTGTCTCAATTTAAAACTGTACATTAAATATGACCTTTTCATGATCCATGACATAAATGACCCCCCAGTAGCTAACATCACAGCTGGGTCTTCAGGTCCTTAAGAGCGTCCAGGCAGTTTCCACGGACCTTTTGTCAACTATTGTGCCATGGGTGTAGCCTTGCCCCTGGTTGCCCACCAACAGTAAATTTCTTAGCAATTTAGAGCTCCTATTAAAGATTTCATGTTATTTTGCTTATATGGATTTAATTGAGTTCTAGACAATTTCTCTTTCCATTATTTGGGTACATGGGGATGGTTATGTTCTTCCAGTTTTACTCAATTCAAATCTCTACCTTCTACCTGTTCCCAAAAGGCTCTGGTTAAGGACCTATGTCTATCGGGGAGAAGGACGGGAGGGATGGAGGGAGAAAAGCGTGGTCAGGGAACTCAGCAGGAGGATAGAGGTTAAGCTTTTGTTCAAATCGCACAATCTCATTTTTTTCTCTGAGATAGCAGAGACTCTTACTCAGGAGAAAGCACATCTCTGCACACACATGTACACACACACACACACACACACACACACACACACTCCTTGTGCCTTCCCTACCATAGCAGGGCCATGAGATTTTGACTTGCATCTGTTACTTTTAAAAACAATGGAGTCTGGTGTGGTGGCTCATGCCTGTAATCCCAACACTTTGGGAGGCCAAGGCAGTCGGATCACCTGAGGTCAGGAGTTGGAGACCAGCCTAGCCAACATGGTGAAACCCCGTCTCTACCAAAAATACAAAAATTAGCTGGGTGTGGTGGCATGTGCCTGCAATCCCAGCTACTTGGGAGGCTGAGGCAGGAGAATCACTTGGACCCGGGAAGTGGAGGTTGCAGTGAGCTGAGATCACTGCCCTCCAGCCTTGTCAACACAGCGAGACTCTGTTTCAAACAATAATAATAATAATGATAATAATAATAATGCAATACAGTCATGGCTTTGGAGATTCTTCAAAGAAATAAATATTTTTAGCTGAGATTTTTCAAGTAATTGGGGATTACCTCTCTAAGTATCAAAACTTTTATTTTAATAATTTGGAATGGATATCTTTCTGAAATGTAGTGTACCCTTCCCTGCCTCTTAAAGAAAGGATAACATTATTCCCCTTGCCTTTCCTGAAATCTCACATTGAGCACTGCCCCCAAACATATTAAGATGAATTAACTGAGCCCAGGATATTGATACAATAGCTTGGGGTTTCAAAAGGAACACATTGTCTTTCCCCAGATATTTTAGAGCTGTTGAGTATGCATTCAGTTCTTCAGAAGTCAATGTTTGACTATATGAAATGAGAAACAGTCCCTCCATGATGCAAATATATCCTTCCTACCAAAAGACAAATGTAATCCAGACGTCCCCCAGGCTTGATCAGCCTGTGGGTAGAAATGAGGTCACACTTTATTTATTTATTTAACAAATACTTACTTAGGGCTTGCACTGAGCCATTCCAAGTGCATTAAGATCAACTGATGTTTGACCAAGATGCCAAGAACACACAATGGGGAAAGGACAGTCTCTTCAACAAGAGACACTCAGGAAAATGGATATCCACATACATAAGGACATGAGACCCTTAATCTCACACCGTATGCAAAAATCAACTCAAAATAGATTAAACATTTAAAAGTGGACCTGAAACTGTAAGACTACTAGAAGAAAACGAGAAACATTCCATGGCATTGGTCTGGATAATAATTTTGGGGGGATATGAAACCAAAAGCATATGCAACAAAAGCAAAAATAGACAAATGGGATGACATCAAACTCCAAAGTTCCTGCACAGCAAAGGAAACAATCATCAGAATGAAGAGATAACCTAAAAAACAAGAGAAAATATTTACAAACCAAACATCTAATGAGGGGTTAGTACCCCAGATATGTAAGGAACTCAAGTAACTCAATAGCTATAAAATAAATAACCCTATTAAAAAATGAGCAAAGGGGCTGGGTGCAGTGGCTCACACCTGTAATGCCAGCACTTTGGGAGGCTGAGGAGGGCAGATCACGAGGTCAGGACATCGAGACCATCCTGGCCAACACAGTGAAAACCTGTCTCTACTAAAAATAAAAAAAATTAGCCAGGTGTGGTGGCACACGCCTGTAGTCCCAGCTACTCGGGAGGCTGAGGCAGGAGAATCGCTTGAACCGGGGAGGTGGAAGTTGCAATGAGCCAAGATCACGCCACTGCACTCCAGCCTGGGCGCCAGAGCAAGACTCTGTCTTGAAAAAAAAAAAAAAAAAAAAAAAAGAGCAAAGGACCTAGACATTTCTCAAAAGAAGACCAACAAATGGGCAACAGGTCCATGAAAAAATACTTGACATCACTAATCACCAGGGAAATGCAAGTTAAAACCAGAATGAGATATCACCTCACACTTATTAGAATGGCTACTATAAAAACAAAAATGAAAGATAAGTGCTGGTGAGAACGTGGAGAAAAAGAAACCCTGGCACACTGTTGGTGGGAATGTAAATTAGTACAGCCATTATGGAAAACAGTATGCATATTTCTCAAAAAATTAATAACAGAACTATCATATGATCCAGCAATCCCACAACTGGATATAGATCCAAAGGAAATGAAATTAGTATGTCAAAGAGGTATCTGCACTGCCATGTTCACTGCCGCATTATCCATAATAACCAAGATATGGAATCAACCTAACTGTCCATCAGCAACTGAACGGATAAAGAAAATGTGGTAAGAAAATCGCCAAGAGAGTAGATTTTAAGTATTCTTACCACAAAAAAGCAGGTGAGATAATGCATACATTAAATAGCTCAATTTAGCCACTCTACATCATTTCAAAACATCATGCTGTATACCATAACTACATATACGTGTCATTAAAAATAAATTTAAAAAAAATTTAAATCTAATCCTCCTAACAACCTTATGACGTAGGTATTATTTGTTATCTATCTGTTTTACAAAGGAGGAAACGGAGGTCCAAAAGGTAAAGTAACTTGCTCAAGAACGTGAAGCTCATAAATGAATCTGGGTTTTGGACCCAGGAGCCCAACTCTGGAGCCTGTACTTATGTTTACTTTACTCTGCTGAATCTCACTGATGTGGATCCCCTACGTGCACAGTGGAAGTGTTTGAGTCGCCTTAGTAAGGTTCCCTCCTTCTCTGTTTATCACTATTTCCCAAGTCCCTGGGAGGTGTCACACATGGGCTGTGTTCCCTTGGATTCTGCTCCAGAAGCACAGGTCTGCCACTGCATATTCTAGGCCACTAACTATTATCACAACAATGCTATACAACAAACAACCCCAAAACTCAGTGGCTTCAAATAATGAGCAAGAATTTGATTCACGAGTCCATAGATCTGTGGACATGTTCTTTCTGTCTTAGCAGGGATTGCTTCGTGTCTGGGCTTGGCTGGTTCTTAGCTAATCTAGGTTGACCGGGACAAGCAGGGCCACTTGATTCTGATCCACATGTCTCTCATCCTCCAGCAGCCTAGCACAGGCACCTGCACTTGGTAATGGCCGACGAACAAAAGTAGACAAGCTCAATTGTGCAGACACTTTTCAAGTCTCTGTTTAAATCACATTTGCTAGCATCCCGTTGGTGAAGACAAGTCCCATAGCTGACCCTGAGCCAGATTGGTAGAATATGCACAATTACATGGTATCAGGCGTGAATACGGGAAGGGATAAAGAACTGCGACCACTAATGTGTTCAATCTACCATACTCATCACTGATTTTCATTCTTCTCAAAAAATACGAGAATAAAATTAAATTTCAAAATAAGAAATCATTTAGATAAAGCTGCCAAGATTCTATAAATTAAAACTGTGCTCTGAGACATGGTAATGAAGAAACCCAAATAAGGGGCAATATACACAAATGGTTTCTTTATAAAAGGAAAACAGCAGCATTCCGCTGTATCAGTAGGAAATGAAACTGAGAATTCAGAACTCAGCCTGCTGATGTGCCAGGGAGGCCCCACATTCTAGTGGCAAAGTGGCAGTCAGCAGGGTAGCCATTGTGTGGGCCTAGTGTCTGAGCAATAATGTTAGCACAGAAGTCACATCAGAGCAGGCCGCCAGCAAAACTGACTCAGTTAGCAACTTCTTAGCATATCAATGTCTCATTTTGTTTCTCTGGCAAAAACCTCAAATGTTGGATTGCCTGATTCAAAATTGGCCCCTAGGCAACCTCAGTTTTTCCAGGAGAGTACAGTGAATATCTGTTTATTCCCATTCCTGGAAAGCAGGAACTGTCATTTTCTGGGCTCACACAGCCTGCACACATAGCCTGGTTATAACTTTTTCTCTGAGAAATGGGGGAGCCCTGTTAAGACAGCCAAGCTGGTCTCTAGACCATGAATCTCTCTAGCGATCCATGGCCCATTGCTTCTACTGCATGAATCACTGGATATATCAACCTCCCTGAGATGGTAAAGGTCAAGACCTGTGGATAAATGTTGAAAAATCAGAAAAGCCTCAGTAGACAGTAAAATTTACCAAAACCAAAACCAAAACCAAAACACCAAATAAAAAAAATGAGCCAAAGATCCTGGAGTACTCTGCTTTTCATTACAGGGACATCATGATGTTTATAATGGCAGCTCATTGCCTTAAAATAGGACTTCAATGGAGGAACAGGTGATTCAGGGATCCCTGGGCCCCTTCCCAGAGTGTGTCAGAGTTGGGAGGAATATTTTCAATCCTTTGAATCTGTTTTGAGCATTTGCCATATACCAGGTGCTTCATAAACAATATCTCACTTAACTCCTAAAGAATCCCCTATAAGTTAGAGCTGTATACATCCCCATTTTACACATAAGGAAACTGAGGCACAAAGCTTCTGTGAAGAAAGTTGCCCAAGTCATACTCCAGAACTGGCTCTCTGAGACATGACTCTGTGAAGCTACCCATTTAGGGGTGCCCTTCAGACACCACCAAGCCCAGTGGCCTTCAAATTAGGGGGCTCATCCACAGGGGATACAATTTGCAAGGTAGAGTCACCACACACAGTTTTTTAAGATACTCCATTTCTAGATTCTCAGTTTCCGTGTGTACAATTTCCTAAAACTTACCTGCCTGAGGCCAGGTGCGGTGGCTCATGCCTATAAACCCGCACTTTGGGACGGCGACGCAAGCAGATCACCTGAGCTTAGGAGTTCAAGACCAACCCGGCCAACATTGTGAAACCCTGTCTCTACTAAAAATACAAAAATTAGCCGGGTGTGATCTTATACCACTTAGAATGGCAATTTTTTTTTTTTTTTTTTGAGACGGAGTCTCGCTCTGTCGCCCAGGCTGGAGTGCAGTGGCACGATCTCAGCTCACTGCAAGCTCCGCCTCCCGGGTTCACGCCATTCTCCTGCCTCAGCCTCCTGAGTAGCTGGGACTACAGGCGCCTGCCACCACGCCCGGCTAATTTTTTGTAGTTTTAGTAGAGACAGGGTTTCACTGTGTTAGCCAGGATGGTCTCGATCTCTGACCTTGTGATCCGCCCGCCTCGGCCTCCCAAAGTGTTGGGATTACAGGTGTAAGCCACCGCATCTGGCCTAGAATGGCAATTATTAAAAAGTCAGGAAACAACAGATGCTGGAGAGGTTGCGGAGAAATAAGAATGCTTTTACACTGTTGGTGGGAGTGTAAATTCGTTCAACCATTGTGGAAGACAGTGTGGTGATTCCTCAAGGATCTAGAACCAGAAATACCATCTGACCCAGCAATCCCATTACTGGGTATACACCCAAAGGATTATAAATCATTTTACTATAAAGACATATGCACATGTATGTTTACTGCAGCACTATTTACAATAGCAAGGACTTGGAACCAACCCAATGTCCATCAATGATAGACTGGATAAAGAAAATGTGGCACATATATGCCATGGAATACTATGCAGCCATAAAAAATGATGAGTTCATGTCCTTTGCAGGAACATGAAGCTGGAAGCCATCAGTCTCAGCAAGGTAACACAAGAAGAGAAAACCAAACACTGCATGTTCTCACTCATAAGTGGGAGTTGAACAATGAGAACACATGGACACAGGGAGGGGAACATTACACATTGGGACCTGTGAGGGGGTGGGGGGCTAGGGGAGGGGAAGCATTAGGACAAATGCCTAATGCATGCAGGGCTTAAAACCTAGATGATGGGTTGATAGGTGCAGCAAACCACCATGGCATGTGTATACTTATGTAGCAAACCTGCACGTTCTGCACATGTATCCCAGAACTTAAAGTAAGAAGAAAAAAAAAAAATAGCGGGGTATGGTGTCATGTGCCTGTAATCCCAGCTACTCAGGAAGCTGAGGCAGGAGAATTGCTTGAACCCAGGAGGCAGAGGATGCAGTGAACCAATATCGTGCCATTGCACTCCAGCCTGGGCGATAGAGCAAGACTGTGTCTCAAAACACAAACACACACACACACACAAACATACACACACAGACATGCAAAACAACAACAACAACAACAACAAAAACTGACCTACCTGATAACTCCCATGAGAAGATGTGAACCTGGATTTCCTTTCTCACTTTCCCTTTCTCAGCTACCCTTCTCCCCTTTGAAACAGTAAAGGTGTATCTCTTATCCATCCCAAACCTTACCACGAGACATTGCCTGGAGAGGAAAAAAACCTGAGTTGGGGGTAGAGGGAGAGAGAGCACCAAACAGAGGGCTGAGGGCAAATGTTGGAAAGTAAACGTTCTTTTAGTCAAGACTCCCCAGACCCTTCCCCAGTCATATCAGTGAGAGATGAATTCCCATTAAGTTTACTTTTTCTGTTTAACAATTATCTAAATTTTAATCAGTTGTATCCCAAAATTTACAGCATTGATATCTCAATTCAGAAAAATGTTTAACCCTTAAAGCCTTATTATCCCAGGAAATACAAAAATTCTGAAATTTTTGCCTATAAACATGTTTTTGATTTAGATACTATGACATGATGATCCATATGAGACTTAGCAGCGGGAAAAAATATGACATTCCTATAAAATTCTATGGGGGAAGTAGAATGGAAATAATGATTTAAAGGAGAAAGAGGAACATTGTAAAATTTCTAACTGTTAAAGGAGAGTGTGTTCATCAATTTTTCAATGGATG
This sequence comes from Macaca mulatta, assembly GCF_049350105.2. Classification (NCBI taxonomy): domain Eukaryota; kingdom Metazoa; phylum Chordata; class Mammalia; order Primates; family Cercopithecidae; genus Macaca; species Macaca mulatta. The sequence continues at coordinate 44,470,680 of NC_133420.1, forward strand.
ATGGTGGGTATAAAATTACTGTGATATTTAAATTCCATGGGATATATTTAAAGGAGTGATGTTAGCAGTTTAATTTTAAACATTAATATTTGCAATACACAGGATGTTACACCCTTTACAACTATTTAAAACCATGATGAAAAATTTTAAAAATAATTGATTATGTATTTTTTCAGAATGCATTTGGTGGCACATGAGCAAAAAACTGTGCAAAAGCCTCTGGTTTTGTCCAACTGCTCTTTTTTTTTTTTTTTTTCAGATGGAGTCTCACTCTGTCACCCGGGCTGGAGTGCAGTGGCATGATCTCAGCTCACTGCAGCCCCCACCTCCCTGGTTCAAGTGATTCTCCTGCCTCAGCCTCCTGAGTAGCTGGGACTACAGGTGTGTGTCTCCACACCCAGCTAATTTTTGTAGTTTTAGTAGAGATGGGGTTTCACCATGTTGACCAGGCTGGTCTCGAACTCCTGAGCTCAGGTGATCTGCCCACCTCGGCCTCTCAGAGTGCTGGGTTATAGGCATGAGCCACCACACCTGGCCCAGCTGCTCTTTTTACAGATGAGCAATTTTAAAGTTGGAGAGAAGAAATAACTTACTCAAGGCCGTATGGCAAAATAGTACCTGAGCTAAGACCAAAGCTGGTCTCAGGATACCCTCACAGGCCCTCTTCTTTTTCTTTTTCATTTTATTCCAAATGCTAGCTTGCTGTATCAGCCTGAGTCTAGAAGGTCCCAGCACTCAAATGGGATGAAAGGCTTGCAAGTTCATCAAGTGTTTATTTACAGACCTGAGAGCAGGACTAGGGCAAAGCAACAGAGGTGGATCAAGCACCAGGGACTAGCAACAATGCAAAGCCATTTCCACCCCTGGGCCAGAACAGGTAGAGGGAAAGAGCCCTTACCTGGACCTGATGAGACCTGTAGCTATAGGAGAAGGTCCCCAACAGGACCTGTGTCTTTAAGGGAGGCACCAGGGCACTGCCAAACCACAGCTAGCTGCAAGAGAGCTAGGGGAGCAAATCCACCAACCTCTCTCTCCTCTTATGCTCTTTTCCTGCTGGTACCTCCATTGGTCAAATCAATCAGAAGCCAAAGGGCAGGGGAGTTAATTGTTACAGTCCTTAGAGGTCACCTCTTTGGGCACAGAGTAAGGCAGAGAAGGGCAGAGAGTCTAGAGGGGCAACCAGAGAATGTCCACCACACATTCCATTTTGAACTTGCCATTTGTACTTAAACAAAAAGAATAAGTTTCCCAGTCAAAAACAAAATCGCAGCAAAACAAAGAAATCTGCCCTCAGAAGAATCAGAAAGCCCATATTTATGAAGCAGGAGGAATTTCAGAGCAGTTTGGAAGGATTTTTATTTTTCATTTTGTAACTACGATATACAGATATCTACTTATTTTAATACTATAATATTTTGTCATCTCCTTTCATTGAAAACTGATCTTCAATTTTGCAAAAATTGCCTGATTAAATCTTCACTCATGAATGCTTCAATAGGCTGCTACAAACTACAACTAAAACCCAGGAGTTGAGGGAAAGTCCCTGAGAAAAAGCAATGTTAATGGACACTTTGAACAGAAATATATTACCAAAGAGAATAATGTAAATTATTAATAGCCATATACTAAAGACAGATTAATCCAGCTAGAATTAGATTGATAGAATGTATGCAATTGCCATAATCAAAAATGCTTCCACACTTAAATCACTTTTCTAGACAACCTGTGTTCATGTTATAGAAAGAGCAGCACCCTCTAGGGGCAGGGAGTGCCAATGGTCTACTGCCCTTTGACTTGTGCTTTTTCCTCATACCAGTAAGTGCATGATGGAGGTGGGGTGGAGGAGGGAGGAGGAGTATTTTTATCCCCAGTGCTCTTCCAAAAGAAGGCAAGTGGGTGATGCACAAAGACACTCAGCTGGGAAATGGAAGACCCAGGTTCCTATTCTGACATGGTTGTTGATTCGTTTTACATTCTTGGTTAATGTTCTTTTCTCCAAACTCAAGTTTTCTCTTTGTAAATATTTATCTCCAGTGTCTCTTATACTTCAATTGCTTCAGCTCTAAAACTAGAAAAAACAAGAACAAAAATGTTATGGAGTTGTCTTGGGTACTAGGTAATACTTGTGAAAAACACTTTGTAAATTGTCAGATGCTAAAGCAACATAAGGGAGGCCACATGGCACAATAAGAACACATGACCAGGGATAGTTAACTTGCATATAAAATTATAGCTTGAAATTTCAGACTTCTGGCTATGGTCTAGTAAGGAGACCAGCAATATTTTCCCGAAAAAATACCCATAAAGCTGGACAAAATTGATAAAACAACCCTTTTACTCCTCTTGAAATCAACTAAAGGCACAAAATAATTCCAGAAGCATTTATGTTTGAAAAACTATTGAACTTTGGGTAAGAACAGTGGAAGTGTGATGCCTTTACCTGGGGCTGATCCTAACTTCTACCTTCTTCCCAGCTTAGTTGGTGCTGAGATTCTGCCAGGACATGGCAGGCCCATGAGGACAGACAGCTACACTTATTCAGTTTGGAGCAACAGATACCCATATCCAGCAGCACTGGTGAAAGTGATTATCCTGGCATCAAGTGAGGAGGGAGGGCCAATGGCTCTACTTGTCTGATATTACAGTCATGGTTAAGGCAAGCATATTTCTGGCTGAGGGTGCACATATGAGCAGCAGAGACCAAAGACAGTACAAACAATATACACAATTCTGGCTGACCCTGAGGCTGGACACATGTGCATAGGAGACCCAGAAGGGCCTAGCTGAAATTAAAATGCTGGAGTAGACTTAACAGTGGCCTGAACTTTGAATCTATTCCCTTACCCACACACAAATTTCAGCACAAGACAAAATCCTTACTTGCTTGAGGCACTTCAGCACAACCTATGTCCAATCATTGGCTGACTAGTGGGCTACATAGACACAGGGATGAGCCTTAAGAAGTCAGTCTTAAAGACAAAAACAAGAATTAAATCTGGGCAGAGATATCAGCAGCTCCATATCACTAGGGAGATAGATTTAACTCAGGTAGGTTACTAAACAATGAACAAATTTTAAAAAGAACAAACCTTCACAGTGGAAATATAGAATCTAGAGTTGCTATAATATAAAACTAGAATCTTCAGTTTTCAAAAACACCACCAACAAAAATGAGACATGCAAAGAAAGAAAATATGATTCAGGGTAAAGAAAAAGGGGAAATGACAGAAACTCCCTATGAGTGATTCTAGGTATTTGATTTATCAGACAGACATCAAAGCAGCTATTTAAATATGTTCAAAGGGCTAAAAAAAAAATCACATTTAAAAAATTAAAGGAAAGTATGGAAACATTGAATTAACAAATAGAGAATCTCAATAAACAGATAGGAATTATTGAAAAGAATCAAAGAGAAATTCTGGGGTTGAAGGTATAATAACTGAAATGAGAAATTCACCTAGAGGACCTTAACAGAGGATTCAAGATGGCAAAAGAATCCATCAGTGAACTTGAAGATAAAAATTGAAGAAAAATGAATAGAGCCTTAAAGACTTTTGGGACATCAAGTATATAAACACACATACAGTGGGAGTCCCAGAATGAGAGGAGAGAAGAAAAAGGAAGAAAAAATTTGTAGAAATAATGGTAGAGGGGCGGGCGGCCGGCGTGGCTGGGCGCGGTCAAGCTGCGGATCAGGCCCTGGCCTGCGTGCTGTGCAGCCGCCTGCTCTCCTTCCTGCTACAGATGTACGCGCTGCTGTCTGCCGCGCCGACGCCTTCCACCGTGGCATCTTCCTCTTCCACTGCCGTGAGCCGCCGTGCTGTGCCGGCCTGCGAGTTTTTAGGAATCAGCTACCCAGGAAAAATGATTTTTACTCATATGAGCCACCTTCTGAGAATCCTTCCCCAGAAACAGGACAATCAGTGTGTCTCCAACTTAAGTCTAGTGCTGGTCTCTGCAGAGTTTGTGGCTGTTTAGGCCCCAAAACATGCTCCAGATGCCACAAAGCGTATTACTGCAGCAAGGAGCATCAGAGCCTAGACCAGAAATTGACATATAAACAGGCTTGTACACAATCAGATCATTTGGACCACATAATTCCAGACCACGACTTCCTTTTTCCAGAATTTGCAATTGTAATAGAAGCAAAAGATGAGATTACACCTGAAGTTGTGGAAAAGGAAGATTACTCGGAGATTATAGGGAGCATGGGTGATGCACTTGACGAAGAACTGGATTCCATGGCAAAACATGAATCCAGGGAAGATAACATTTTTCAGAAGTTCAAAACTCAGATAGCCTTTGAACCGGAACAGATTCTCAGATATGGCAGAGGTATTGCCCCCATCTGGATTTCAGGTGAAAATATTCCTCAAGAAAAGGATATTCCAGAGAATATCCTTTGTGATGCCAAGAGAATGTTTGAATTCCAGGTTATGCCTCAGCTCCTAAACTACCTGAAGGCTGGCAGACTGGGCAAGAGCATTGACTGGGGCATCCTGGATATCTTCACCTGGGCTGAGAGCTGCAGCTTGGGTACTGGCTCTACAGAATAATTTGTGTGGAAGCAGGATGTAACAGATACACTGTAAAGGCATCTTAAAGCCTTAAAAAACGTTAATAATCTTTTATACCTTGCAATTCAATTTCTGGGACTTCATCCTAAGGAAACACTTATACCAAAAATAGAGGTGCAGAGATGTCGAAGCATTGCTTACAGTGTCTACATATTAGTGAAGCAAAAGTATCCAGTGACAAGGAATTAAATAAATTTTGGTACATCCGCAGTGGAAGTCTACACAGTCTTAATTACACACACCTATATTGACAGCCGAGATACCATTATAGGTGGTATTCACGGTATGACCCTATTCTTGTAAAAATATTTGTATATGTATATGTGCATAGAAATAAATCTGCAAAGATGAGAAAAAAGAAATAATGATAGAAAACTGCAACTTCGAGAAAAAAAATTAAGATAGCACAGAGGCACAACAAACTTCAAGTAAGATAAATACAAAAAGATCCACACCTAAACATAACATAGTCAAAGTGTTCAAAGACAAAGAAAATCCTAAAAGCAGAAAGAGAAAAATGATTCACTATGTACAGGAAAGTACAGCACTTTTAATTCCTGATTTTTCATCTAAAATAATGAAGACCAATAGGACATATTAAAAATACTGGGAAAAAAGGCCGGGCACGGTGGCTAACACCTATAATCCCAGCACTATGGGAGGCCAAGGCCAGCAGATCACAAGGTCAGGAGTTCCACACCAGCCTGACCAACATGGGGAAACCCCGTCTCCACTAAAACTACAAAAATTAGCCGGGCATGGTGGCACACACCTGTAATCCCAGCTACTCAGGAGGCTGAGGCAGGAGAATGACTTGAACCCGGGAGGCGGAGGTTGCAGTGAGCTGAGATCATGCCACTGCACTCCAGCCTGGGCAACAGAGTGAGGCTCTGTCTAAAAAAAACAAAAAACAAAACAAACAAACAAAAAAAACTGAGAAAAAAAAACTACTAAAGTATTCTATATTAAGCAAAACTGTCCTTCATAAATGAAAGCTAAATAAAGCTATTCCCAGATAAATAATAAATAGGCTGAGATAATTTGTGGCTAGAAGATCTGCTTTACAAGATACTATAAACAGTCCTTTGGGCCAAAAGGAATTGACACCAGGTTGTAATTTTAATCCACAGGAAAAAATGAAAACTATCAGAAATAGTAAATACATAAGTTAATTTAAGAGAGTCTTATATTAACCTGTAAATGCTATAAGAAAATATAGCACCATATGGCACTCACACTATATATTTTTGTTTCATTCTCTTACCTTCTTAAAAAGATAAAAGATTTCATAAAACAATAATATTATCATTGTATTATTAGGTTTATAACCAGATAATATAGATGTGTGTATATAAAATGTATATACGTGTATATATAAAATGTATATATGTGTGTATATATAAGTATGTGTGTATGTGAATGTCTGTGTGTGTGCGTATGTATATATACACATGCATACACATACATATCAGCACAAAGGAGGAAAAGAAGGAATGGGGCTATACAGAAGCAAAGTTTCTATATTTTACTAGAATTGAGTTAGTATTATGAAGTACATAGTGGTGAGTTAACATGCATATTATAATCTAGAGCTACCAGCAAGAAAATAACTAAGGAATATGTAGGTGTTAAATGGTATACAAAAATATTTAATACAAAATGAGGAAGTAAAGAAGAAACACAATAAAAAGATAGAAGATATATAGAAAAAAATATGAAATGGCAAATATAAATCCAACCTATCAACAATTACATTAGAAGTGAATGGTCTAATTATCCCAATCAAAAGGAAGAGATGGTCAGATTCTATTTTTAAAAAAGCACAATTCAACTACATGCTCTGTATAAAAGACACACCTTAGATTCAAAGACACAGATAATTTAAAATATAGAGGATAGAAAACAGATATGCTGGCAGGGCGCAGTGGCTCACGCCTATAATCCCAGAACTTTGGGAGGCTGAGGTGGACGGACCACCTGAGGTCAGGCGTTTGAGACCAGCATGACCAACATGGAGAAACCCCGTCTCTATAAAAATATAAAAATTAGCCAGGCATGGTGGTGCATGCCTGTAATCCCATCTACTTGGGAGACAGAGGCAGGAAAACCGCTTGAACCCCGGAGGTGGAGGTTGTAGTGAGCCGAGATCATGCCACTGCACTCCAGCCTGGGCAACAGAGTGAGACTTCATCTAAGAAGAAAAGAAAAGAAAAGAAAAAAGATATGCCCTGCAAGCAGTGACCAAAAGAGAGCTAGAGTGGCCATAATAACATCACAAAAATAGACTTTGAGACAAGAAATAAGCTGAGCATCGTGGCATGCACCCGTAGTCCTAGCTACTCATGAGGCTGAGGCAGAAGAATCACTCGGGCCCAGGAGTTTGAGGTTACAGTAAGCTATGACCATGCCACTGCACTCCAGCCTGGGCAACAGCGAGACCTTGTGTCTAACAACAACAACAACAACAACAACAACAAGAAATAGTACTACAGACAAAGAGGGATATTTCATAATAATATAAGAGTAAATACACAAGGGAAATATAACACTTATGTGTGTACCTTATAACACGGGCTCAAAAATGCATGAAATAAAAACTAAGAATTGAAAAGAAAAACACAATTCAATAACAATAACTGGAGAATACATACCGTGCAAGCTCCAGCCTACACACTTGGGAACCCTCACTGCATCCCCATCTTTTAATCACATCTTAAAACCCCAACTCAGTCTTCTTTGCTTGCTCTCTTAAGCAGTTTTTTTGGTGAGGGGGTTGGAGCAGGGGTGGGACCACTGTGAGAACCTTTCCTCATCTCTCCAGAAAACTCCATTTTGTGAGCAATAAACCTTTTCCTACTCTCATTACGGCATCATCAGACTCAATCCCCAAACCAAAGTTTGGGTGGCAGGCCCATGCCACATCTGTGAGGTGACTACAGTTGGAGCTGTCAGTACAATGTCTAGATAATGACCACCATCACTAGGGTTTTTTCTTCTCTTGCTTTGGCTTACCACCGACTCAGCTGTCTGCCATGTTGAGCTGTTGCTTGCTGGCTGGTACTCTTTGAGTTATGTTGTTGTCTCCTGGCAAGCTTGCACTTTGAGCTGTGCTTTGTTGTGTTGCTTTGCTGAGTTCTACCGAGCCTCTGTTATGGATTTAATGGATGGAAATCAAAAGTTCCAATAATTTGTGTCTAGAGACAGAAATATGGGATTAGGGATATCCTTAGAGTGGCCCTGGGTTTGAGGGTGTTCACAACAGTAGGAATTACACAGCACTATCAACCAACTTGAAGCAATTAATATCTATAGAACACTCTGCCCAAGAACAGCAGAATTCACATTCTTTTTGAACACACATGAAACATTTTTCAAGACAGACCATAGAACAAGTCTCAATAAGGTTAAGAAGATTGAAATCATACAAAATATGTTTTCTATCATAATAGAATTAAATTAGAAATGAACAATAGAGGAAGATTTAGGAAATTAAACATTTCTAAATAACAAATTGGTTAAAGAAGAAATCACAAGGGCAGTTGGAAAATATCTGTAACTTATTGAAAATGAAAGCATAATATACCAAAATTTATCAGATGCAGCTAAAAAAGTGCTTAGAGAGAAATTTAATGCTTTGAATGCCTATAACAGGTATGAAATTGAAGGGAATAAGGAGTGCATTACTAAGGCCTCACATTGTGATTATATAAATAACCTAAACTTTGATCCTAAAAAACTAAGAAGAGTAAATAAACACCAAACAAGCAGGAAAAAACAACATAACAAAGATCAGATAAAATATTAATAACATTTAGCTAGATTGACCAAGAACAAAAGAGAGAAGGCACAAATTACTAAAATCAAGAATGAAAGGGGAGCCATTATTAACGTCTTAACATAAATAAAAAAGGTTATAAAGGAATATTATGAACACTTGGTGTCAGTCATAATGTAATTAAATGAAAATTTTTGCCAAAAGGAGAGGTCAGACCCAGATGACTTCACTGGTGAATTTTATCACATATTAAAGAAGAAATAATATCAATTTTTCACAAACTCTTAAAAAATATAGAAAAGAACACTTCTTAGCCCATTCAATAATAGTAATATTATCCTGAAACCAAAACCAGACAGAGATATCACAAGAAAACTACAGACTACTATCTCTTATGAATGTAGATGCAAAACTCCTCAACAAAATACTAGCAAAGTGAATTTAGCAGCATATTCAAAGGATCATACATCATGACCATATCAGCTTTGTCACAAGAACACAAGGTTGGTTCAGCAAATGAAAATCAGTTAATGTAATACACCATATTAATAAAATAAAAAGAAAAATACCACATAATCATCTCAATAGACTCAGAAAAAACACTGGACAAAATCCAACAACTAGCATTATTGATAAAATCCCAAGAAATTAGGAAGAGAGAGGTATCTATAAAATAGCCACAGCTACCATCATACTTAATGGTGAAAGAATGAATGCGTTACTGTTAAGATCAAGAACAAGGGAAGGATATCTGCTTTCATCATTTCTATTTACCATTGTACAGGAAGTTTTCACCAATGCAATAAGGTAAACAAAGTCACGCAAATTGGAAAGGAAAAAGTAAAATTGCCTTTATTCAGAGATGACATGAACCTTTACGTATAAAATGCCTCAAGGAATCCACAGAAAAACTACTAGCAGTGAAAATACAAGAAGAATGTATAAAAATGAATTGTATTTTCATGTGTTAACAACACGCAACTCAATTAAATTATTCCATTCACAATAAAACAACAAAAGAATAAAAAACATCCCAGCCTGGTGCAGTGGTATACACCTATAGTATCAGCTACCTGAAAGCCTGAGGTGGTGGGATGATTTGAGCCCAGGAGCTTGAGACCAGCCTGCACAGCATAGGGAGCCCCTGTCTCTATTTAAAACAAACAAACATTTCATTCATAATAAAATAAAATAAAGAATAAACTATATTACATTTAACAAATGAAGTGCTAGACATGTATACTAACAACTGCAGAACACTGCTGGCAGAAATTAAAGAAGATCTAAATAAATTAAAAGACATCCTATGTTCATGGATTGGAAAACTCAGTATTGCCATCATGGCAATTCTCCCAAAATGGATCCATAAACTCATTCTTTTTCTCAGGAATTTGCTTAAAACCTTTGAATCTTCTTCCTTATCTACAAAATGAACATAATAATCTCTTTCTCACGTGGTCATTGTGAGGATTCATTGAGAAAAATATATGTCCAATGATTAGCATGATATCTGGCACAGAGTAAGGGCTGGTTAAATGAGAGGAGAAAGAAAGGGATATCTAGATGTTACTTCCAATGAAAACATGAGCTATTTTAAGAGTTGTCTGCACTTCTGGGTTAAAATCTAATTTCACAGAGCTGATGTTAATTTGTGCAACCAAGTTAAAGTTACACCAACTGGCTTAGAAATTTGTGTCTGAGATAAAGGAATTATTCAAGGACACCGTTTTTGTGACATACATGAAAACTTGAGTTCCATGATGCTGAATTCTTTTCCAGGAATATTCATTTGTTCAACAGCATCTATTTAGCACTTACTGTGTATCAGAAACTGGAAGTATAGCAGTGAAAAAGAAAATTTTCCATCATGGAGCTTACATTCGGAGAGGGAGATAGATGATAAACAGATAAATAAGTATAAAAACAAACATTGTGCCACATGTCAGGTGCTATATAGAAACAGAAAGCAGGGTGAAGACCCAAAGAGACATGAAGTCCTGTTTTGGCCAAGGGGACCAGGTAGATCCTCTCTGAAGGGATGACACTTCATTAAAGACCAGAGAGAAGTGAGGGAACCAACCATGTGATAATAACTCTTTTGCCTTTTTAAAAAGTTATATTCTAAGATTACATAAATTTGGAAGATGTGAGATGACAAATCCCTTTCTGACTACTTTTCAGGGGTTATAATACGCTAATTTGCAAGGAGCATTTCCAGGAGGGAAATGTGATTCACACCACTTCCCAAACTTTTCTGACCATGGCACCCTCTATCCCAGAGTGTTTTGCAGAAACACCATTCCACAGGGCAGGAAAACACTGAGCTGGCAATGTCAGAGAATGAGAAACATGCTGATCCTGGCCAGCTGGTGAGGCAGTTTTGTTAGGAGCAGGCACTGGCATTTTAATACCCCAGTGCGCTGTGCTATGGATCCATAGGCCATACAAAGGTGATGGCAGACTTCAACCAGAGGCATCTTTTCCCTGAAGAGAAGGGAAGCTTGGCTCTTCCAGCTCTTCTTAGTAAGCCCCTTCAGGGTAGACCAATGTGTGGTGGCTGAGATGGAATTAGCAAATGTAAAACATGCATCAGAAAACACCAGCCCACCTTCACCACCCACCAACGATGCAGACAATCATGCCAGGGAAACTCATGTCAAGGCAAGAAAATGGGGAAATCTCTTTCTTCCTGGAGGTTAAATTTCTTTTTAAAAGGCCCAACTCTTCCTCAGAGGGAACATGTGCCTTGATGGAAGGCGTTTGCCTGGAAAGAAGATGATTTGGGTCTTGATGGTCATGATGACAGGCTTACTTGGTGACCTTGAGCAAGTCACATCTCCTCTGGGCCTGAGTAGCCTCATCTGTCATATGGGAGTTCTCCAGTCTCACCATGACCCAAGTCTAAGGACATGGCAAACAGTGGTGAGGTCCAGGTGATGTAGTTTGGATATCCCCTCCAAATCTCTTGTTGAATTGTAATCCCCAGTGTTGGAGATGGGGCCTGGTGGGAGGTGTTTGGGTAATGCAGGTGGATCCCTCATAGCTTGGTACTGTCCTTACAATAGTGAGTGAGTTCTTATGAGATTTGGTTATTTAAAAGTATGTGGCACCTCTCTCCCACTCTCTCTCTCTCTCCCTCCCCTTCACCTTTCACCATGATTGTAAGCTTCTTGGGGCCTCACTAGAAGCCAAGCTGATGCCCCCACCATGCTTCCTTGAAGCTTGCAGAAACGTAAGTTAATTAAACCTCCTTTCTTTGTAAATTACCCAGCCTCAGATGATTCTTCATGGCAACACAAGAACAGCCTAACACACAAGGCAAGGTCCTTCAGCCTCACCAGAGTTAACTCATCTAATAAATATCATCATCACAAGAATAATAACAGCAATGACTAAAGCTCCACTTATTGAGCCTGAGGCTATGTGCTTTACATACATTATTTCATACAATAATCAAAATTGTTTCATAATGTGTGCACTTAGTAGTCTCAAGTTTACAGGCAAAGAAACAGGATCAGAGAGGTGAAGTCAGTTGCTGAAGGTGACACAGCTTCTAAGTGACTGAGCTGTCATTTGCTCCTCAAATTCTGTGTTCTTGGAATACTCTGTCCAAATCCTGGACTTGTCCCTCCTTATGAGGGAACCATGAGGAAGGAGAGGGAAGAAGGAATCCAGCTTTCTCAGCTTAGGCCAAAACCCTGTCACTCGGGACTTCTCACTAGTCACTGACAGGGGTTTGTCAGTTTCTAGTGGGTGCTATTTAGGCAGAAAAGCAGGTATGTATTAGACACAGATGTTCCTCAATGAGCACTTGTTTGAATGTGTGAATGGTATTGGGGAACAGCAGGAAAAATGAAATTTCATCTCAAATTTCCGGGATTAGTAACAGGTTTACTGCATCGGGCCAAATGCTAGAGCCTCAGATACAAACTAGGTGGGTTCTCGAGCTACTGGAAGCAAAGTCTGATGACAGACATAGGCCTATCAATAGATAATAATGTGGGGTGCCATGTCACTTGGCTGAACAAGGGGCTTGGTGAGGCAGAAGATGGGAGCCGTGAGCTGAGCATGGTCATATTTACCCTTCTTGGTAACACCACTGGACATAAAGGAGAAAGGTGGTTGTTCATCCAAGAAATCAATAAAACCAGAATTAGAAATGTGACTGGGACATGTGGAGCCCACACTCAGCAGGGACCAGTGTCTGATCCCCTGGCAGAGAGGACCAGAGCCACAGGCCCATGAGATGGGGCGACTCAACACACAGAACACTCTCTGACTGTCTGGGAGTCTGGGGCACCTGAGATAGCTTTCCTTCCAGCCCAAGGTGGATGCTCGTGGGCTCCACCTCTCCAGACACCCAGGCAGCTTGGCAGTCTTCTCTCACTGTACATTTTTACCGTTTATATGAGCCAACAACATCAGTCTCCAGGAACCTGAGCTAGTCCTTCTGAGCCCAATTATCCTCTTCCCCTTTGTATGAAGCCAACAGAGCACACTCCTTTGAAATATTAAGGACCAAACTTAATTGTTGGCAACCTAAGCAATATTTTAAATATATATATTATTGTAGAAGTCATTCATGTCTAAGTGTTGAAAAAATACAGATCAGCAAAAAGAGCAAAAAGTAAAATCATCTTTAAGCTTACCATTAAAGCTGATGAGTGTTAGTATTTTAGTATAAACCTTGACAAATACTTCTATGCTTATGTATAATACAGATGTATGAATAATAAGCTTTTAAAAACAATGAAATCAAAGTTCATGTGCTGCCTGAAATGATTTTATAAATCAAATTGTATCACGAACTCTTCTCCAAGTAAAATATATATAACATTTTGTGACAGTATATTTCACATGATTATACCATAACCTTATTACATAGTATATATGCTATATTATGTTATATTATATATAAGAACATACTATACCTCTTCTTATATGAATATACCAAGCCCATATTTTGACCATTTATGTCATTTTTTATTTTTTTATTGATAGGTAATATTGTAAAGAGTATCCTTGACTAAGTACTTCCAAGTTATTACTCTACCCCCACCTCAAGCCACTGCTCTAATTGAAATCTTTCTTTCTCCATACTCTAGCCAATAGAAGGCATGGTTTTTTCCACTTTTGACCAACATGATTGGTGAAAACTGGTATCTTGCTTTTATGTTCATTCTCTAATTATTGTTATGTGCTATAGCCATTAGCTTGAATGACAAATTTATATTAGAATATGTATTAAGTATTAGTTCATTCTCACATTACAATAAAGAACTACCTGAGACTGGGTAGTTTATAAAGAAAAGAGGTTTAATTGGCTCACAGTTCCACAGGCTGTACAGGAAGCATGGCTGGGGGAGGCCTCAGGAAACTTACAATCATGGCAGAAGGCCAAGGAAGAAGGAGGCAGGTCTTACACAGCCAGAGCAGGAAGAAGAGAGAGTGAAGGAGGTGGTGCTACACACTTTTAAACAACCAGATCTCATGAGAACTCACTCTCTATCACAAGAATAGCAAGGGTGGAAATCTGCCCCTATGATCAAATCACCTCCGGCCAAGTCCCTCCTCCAACATTGAGGATTACAATTCAACATGAGATTTGGGTAGGGACACAAATCCAAACCCTATCATATTATTAACAGATTTTGCTGTAGCTAGCTGTTACTGGTATACCATCGACTAATAGTAAAGTATTTTAAAATTTAAAGACTGGTAAGGCATACTGGTAAATAGCCCAGAATGCCAGCCCTGGTGAGAGGTATATATTTGAAAGGGAGAGTTACAATTGTCATTCTTCGTAGCTGATATATTGACCTATGAAAGCCAAGATCAAAGGAAAAAATATTCAAAGCACTTAGTAAGAATTTGTACTGCAAAAATATCAACAATGTATGTGTATATGAACATCTATATGTACATCTACTTCTATAACTAGCTTTTCTATATAGCAAGGATAATTTCAACTTAATAAAAATATGCATAACATTGTGAAGAACAGAATTTAACTGGGGAACATAAAAGAAGACACATTATTATCCTAAGTGGAAGGATTCAATATTGGAACTCTCCCCAAATTAATCTGTATGTTAACACGATCTCTATCAAAATCTTGCTATTTTTATACTTAATAAAATTATTTTAAAGGTATTTATATAGGTATTAAATTTTATTTTTAAAATGCAAGAATAGAAAATAGCTGAAAAAATAAGGTGGGTTGTATTGGATCTGCTTTACTAAATATTAATATGTGCTAAAAGTTTGCAATATGAAAATAATACAGTTCTAAGATGAGAATAAATGAAGACACTAACAAAACAGAATAAAAAGTCCCCAAAAGACCCAAGGCATACAGCAATTCAGTATATTATAAGGGCAGCATCTCAAAATCAAAGGAAAAAGAACAACTATTCAATAAATGGTGGTACAACTGGCTAGCCATCTTGAAAAAAAAGAAAGCTGGATGCCTAACTCACATCATACACCAAAGTAAATCCCAGTAACAGGAAAGATTTAAACATCAGTGAGACATTTGGAGCAATTAGACAAAAATATAGAGGAATATTTACATAATCTCAAAATAGGGCTCTTTTAACCATTATAAAATAGTTGTATGAAAATAATGAGTACACTAAAAAATAAACTAATCAATGAGAAAAATTTGAACATTCCAATAGAAAAGTAGACAGGAGCATGCTTATGAATAAACACAGGCAGCCAGTAAGCATAAGAAAAGATGCTTAACTCAGCTATAATTAGAGAATGAACATAAAAGCAAGATATCAGTTTTCTGTGGAAGTATAACGCTTTTATAAGTGGGCCTTTCATCGTATTGACGTCGGAACAATTTTCTGCAGCATTCTTCACCAGTTTGGTCCATTTCATAGAAGGCAGTGTGGCTTCATAGAATATGCTTTAGGGAGTACAAGATATTTAGGGAAATGGTTCTCAACATGTAGGTTGATGACCCCTGGGGATATCTTAGACCCTTTCAGGGGTCTGTGAGGACAAAACTATTTTTACGATAATATTAAGACTCATTTGTCTTTTTCACTCTCATTCTTTCATGAGTGTAAGTGGAGTTTTCCAGAGGCTGCAGAGATGTGTGATATCACAACGGATTTAAACCAGAACTGAGAATCCAGCTGACTTCTATTAAGCCACATATTAAAGAGATTTGCAAAACTACAAAACTTTTCTCACTATCTTTTTGATTTGGTAGATATAATTATTTTCATTAAAATGTTATTTATGTTGACATCCAATAAGTTTATTATTGTTATTTTTAACTGAATAAATACAAAAATTTTAAAGTTCTGTCTTTATTTCTAATATGGTAAGTATTGATACAACCCACATAAACAAAAGCTCTGTGGGTGTCCTAAGTAATTTTTAACACTGTAAAAGTATTCTGAGACCAAAAAGTTCAAGAAAAACTGCTTTAGGAGAATCCACAATTTGTTATTATGCCCAAATCAGGTAATTGCTCCTGTTTCTTAATAGTTTAGTTTTTACTTTGGTTTTATTGTTAGTGTGCTATAATTCTTTGTTTAAATAATAATTGTGCAGTGTTTTGATGTTTATAAATTCAAGACTTTATAATAAACTATTAAAAATGAAACCCAGATTGAAGATACAGCAGTTTGGATAAGTTTCTTAATGTTCTTTTTAAATATTATAAACATGAATCTTCTGACTGTGGAAGAACAAAGAAAAAATGCTATTAATAATGAACCATGCTGGGAATAGCTTCTGATACTGTACAGAAACCAGGACCTGGCACATCTTTTGATACTGGGTAAGAGATGGTGCAAAATAAAACAAATAATGTATCTAAGTGGAATGAAAAACAACTGGGTTATTTTAGTAAAAATAATACAAGTGGCTTTGTATCACTAGTGTGTAAATGTTATTCAGATGATCAAAGACTGCTCAAAACTTTTATAATTAAAAGTGTTATACTTCCACATTTCACTGGAATGGCAATTATGTTCTGTTAAAACTCATGGCTTAAATAAAGAAAAATTTATCTCATCAATGATAAACTTATAAAAACATTATAAATCAGTTTCATATAAAGACAAAAACTTCTAAAATAATTTATGAGAATATCAATAAAGCAAATGAAAAACATCTAGGAAATATGATCTGTATGTTTAAAAATAATTGAGCATTCTCAGACATAAAATATTTAATAGAATTTCAAAAAAAGAACAATATCAATATGGGCTTATCATGGCAATCTAAATTATGAACTTGCTTGTTGCAAAAATATTTATCTGCTGATATGAGAAAATAATTTTCTGGAAAATGTATAAATCAAGGAAGTAAAATTTCAATTATTGAGGAAGCTTCAACTGTTTCATTTAAAATAGTTTTAATAATTTACTTAAAATGTAAAATTGAAGACTTTGAAGATAATTTAATGGTTTTTGTTGATCTCATGAAGCAGGAAAAAAACAACATCTGAAATAATTCACGAAAATTTATTGTTGACACATGAGAAAAATGGTTTCAATACGAAATATTTCCACACATACTTTATTAGATTTTGTATAAGCAATGCCTGTGAAAAGCTAGGGAGAAAGTCTACAGTTTCAGCCAAAATTTTAGGAAAATTTCTAAATGTTTTAATTTTGTACTGTCCAATTTACTGAAGTTAATTATCCCTGAATGATGCAGTAAATACATATAGCAAGTAAGTAATTATAAGTGTTTTAATGAACTTTTTATTTATAATCATGCATCAGGAAATATTTAATAAGATATCTGAAGATTTGGGAATTAAAAGAATGAAACTTAGAATACTTGGGCCATGATGGGCAGCCTATAATGCTACAACTACAAAAGCACTTTGAAAATTATATCAAGTTCATCAGTTTAACAAAACTAGAGTAATAGGAGCAAGCATGAAGAAAAATTACCTATTTAAAAAAGATTTTAGTTGATATCAACTTAGAAAACAAAATATCAATAATATCTTCAGTTTAATAGAAAGTTTTAATTATAGCAGGTTAATGCATTAAAAATTTAAAATGTTGGAACATAGAAAGCTAAAGGAAAACAGAGACCTTGTAGAAATAAAAAACATGATATATACCCTTTTAAGTAAGTTAAAGAATCAATTCGAAGAGAAAATATTTGACAAGTTATCAGAAATGTATTTGTTGTTTAATGGCAAAAGTAAAAGAATAATATGTTTTTGTTTTCTTTATTTTTCCTTGCTAAATTGTGTTTTTAAATTTATAATTACAATTGCTTTGGCACTCCAAATGGATCAGAAGTAAATTAAAATGGATAAATAATTTTTGTAATTAAAAACAATATTATAGCAAACAATTTTGTGGTTTATTTGGTAATAGATATTCAAAAACATAAAATCTGCGTATTTCAAAGGCTAGAAAAATTTTAGATCAATTGCTGTAAGTTCAGCAGAAGCTGAGAAATGAGTCAGCACTATGAACGACACTGTTGACCTTAAAAGATGTGTGATGTAATGAACATATGTGTGCATGTATCTTTATAATAGAATAATTTCTATTCCTTTGGGTATATACCTAGGAATGGGATTACTGGGTCAAATGGTATTTCTGCCTCAAAGTCTTTGAGGAATCGTCACACTGCCTTCCACAATGGTTGAACTAATTTACACACCCACCAACAGTGTAAAAGCGTCCCTTTTTCTCCACAATGTCACCAGAATCTGTTGTTTTTTGACTTTTAAATAATAGCCATTCTGACTGGTGTGAGATGGTTGCCCACCAATGATAGACTAGATAAAGAAAATGTGGTATATATACACCATGGAATACTATGCAGCCATAAAAAGGAATGAGATCATATCCTTTACAGGGGACATGGATAGAGGTGGAAGCCACTATCCTCAGCAAACTAACACAGGGACAAAAAACCAAACACCTCATGTTCTCACTCATAAATGGGAGATTAACAATGAGAACACATGGACGCATTGGGAGGGAACAACACACATTGGGGCTGGTTGGAGGGTGGGGGATGGGAAGAGGGTGAGCATCAAGAAGAGTAGCTAATGGATGCTGGGCTTAATACCTAGGTGACAGAATTATCTGTGTAGCAAACCACCATGGCACACATTTACCTATGTAACAAACTTGCACATTCTTCACATGTACCCCTCAACTTAAAAAAAGACACAGGTTTACCAAGTCATCCACTGACCACCAATAAATGATAAATTTTTGGAAGAATTTGATGTGGTTTGTGTGTTAGACTATAGCTCAGAGGGGAGCATCATTTAATTAGTGATAGCAGTATTGAAAAAAAATTGCACCAGCAATTTCTAAAAATCAACAAATGATTTGGAAATTATGAGAATAATTTGATGAACAATTTTAATTATAACCTCTATTAATGGGCAAGTGATTTTATCATATATTGATGTAAATTTATAGAGGTTTTTTCCTTAAAGAGTAAAAGGGACTGAATTTTAATATTTTTAATGTAAGTATTCATTTATATTACTAAACTTCTTGTTAAATATTTTAAATATCACTCATGCTTTCATTAAAGTTTATCACCTAATTGCATTGGCAGGCACTTACATGATGAAGTTAAATAATGCTGATGGTTGGGGGCCTTGTTTTCTTCTCCCTGATTTTAATTATGTTTTTATTTCTTTGCCATTAAGCATAATACTGACATTTGATTTTATGTAATTAAAAAAATAAGATTAGGTGCATTGGCTCACACCTTTAGTCCCAGCACTTTGGGAGGCTGAGGCAGGAGGATCACTGGAGGCCAGGAGTTCAATACCAGCTGGGCAACAGAGCTATACTCTGTCTCTACAAAACATTTAAAAAAATAGCTGAGCATAGTGGCGTGCGCCTGTGGTCCCAGCTACTCTGGAGGTTGAGGTGGGAGGATTGCTTGAGCCTAGAAGGCTGCAGTGAGCTATGATCACGCCACTGCACTCCAGCCTGGTCAACAGAATGAGACTCTGTCTCTAAAAACTAAAATAAATAAATAAATAAATAATCAAATTGCATAAGTATTACCTGTGGGTTAAAGAGTTTTATATGGTTTTCCATTTTGACATATTAATATGATTTATAATAGTGAATGTTAATATTGAATTGACCTTCTATTCTTATAATAAGCCCTATTTGGTGGTGGTGTATTTTTTAATGTTGAGCTGGATTCAATCATCCTTTAAATATTTAAAAGAAATTTTATACCCATAATCCAAAGAACAATTGATTATTATTTTCTATGTATGTGTATAAATGTTATCAGACTTGGATTTGAAAGATCCACCAATGAAATAACCTGGACTTGATGCCTTTGTTTGATACCATAATTTGACAGTCATCTCAAATTCAGCTCAGGTTTTTAGTCTATGCATATTTTCAATTTTTTTCCCCCATTTATTATTTATTTATCTATTTTTGCAGTTTATTGCATGTGTTTTTCCTCCCAGCTTCTGTTTCTTTTTTAGTTACTTTTAGGGAGATAGATTCTTATAAAATAATCTACTTCATTAAAATGTCCAATATTTCTGCATAGTATTTTTGTAATTTTTGTGTAATATGCAGTTACAAATAACATTTTTTCTCTAAATCTTAGGTTAACTCTGCTTTATCATTTTGAACAATGTAACTTTTATTGGGATATAATTCACATGTCATAAAATGTACCATTTTAAAGTGGTAAGATGGCAAATTTCATTGGCTTTTGATATATTCACAAGTTTTACAATCATCACCATTATCTAATTCTAGAATGTTTTCATCGCTCCTAAAAGAAATCTGGCTCATTAAGCTACCAGTCCCCATCCCTCTCCCTGTAGCCCCTGGCAAGCACTAATATTTCTGTATCTATGGATTTGTCTATTCTGGACATTTCATATAAATGAAATAATACATTATGTGGCCTTTTGTGTATGGCTTCTTTCACTTAGCATAACATTTTAAATATTCATCCACGTTGTAGCATGTATCAGTATTTAATTCCTTTTTGTGATTGAATAATATTCCATTGTACAGATATGTTATATTTTTTTCTATCTATTTACCCTTACTGGACATTTTTGTTGTTCCCACTTTTTGGTTATTTTGAATAATACTAAACATTCATGTACATTTTTTTGTGTAAACACACTGGGTTTTCTTGAATATATAGCTAAAGGTGATACTGCTGGATCATATTGTAACACTATGTTTACTGTTTTGAGGGACTGCTAAACTGTTTTCCAAAGTGGCTGAACCATTGTACATTCCTTTCACCAAAGTATGAAGGTTTTAATTCCTCCATATTCTTGCTAATACGCTTTATTGTCTATTTTTCTCATTACGGCCATCCTACAGTGGGTGTGAAGTGGTATCTCATAGTTTTTATTTGCGTTTCCCTAAAGACTAATAATGTTGGGCATCTTCTCAAGTGCTTATTCACAATTTTTATATCTTTTTTGGAGAATACCTATTTATATCTATTACCTATGGAGTTATTTTAAACTGGGTTATTTGTCTTTTTTATTGTTGAGTTGTAAGACTTCTGGATAGAAGTCACATATCAGATATATGATTATCACACAAATATGTTATTTGCAAATATTTTCTCCCATTCTGTGAGCCGTCTTTTCAATTTCTTGATGGTGTCCTTTGAAGCACAAAAATGTTAAATTTTGGTGAAGTTCAAATTATCTAGTTTTCCTTTGCTTACTTGAATGTTAGGTGTTATAGCTAAGAAGCTATTGCTTAACTGAAAATCACAAGGATTTACACTGATATTTTCTTCCAAGAGTTTTGTAGGGTTAGCCTTTATATTTTGTCTTTGATCCATTTTGAGTTAATTTTTGTATACGGTGTGAGGTAGGGATGCAACTTCATTCTTTTGCATGTGGAGAGCTAATTATTCCTGTGCCATCTGTTGACAACAGTATTCTTTGCCCAATGAATTTTCTTGGCACTCTTGTTAGAAACCAATTGACCATAGATGTATGGGTTTACTTCTGGACTCTCAATTCTATATCATATATATATATCCTTATGCCACTACTACACTGTCATAATCACTGTAGCTTTGTGATCTAAGTTCTGAAGTTGGGAAGCATGAGTCCCTAAACTTCATTTCTCTTTTCAAAGTTGTTTTGGATATTCTTAGTCTTTTGCATTTTCATGTGAATTGTAGTATCAGCTTGTCAATTTCTGCAAAAATGAAAGGCAACTGAAGTTTAATGCAATATCAGAGCCTTTCAAAGTCCCTATGAACATCTCATTCCTCAGCTTCTCTTATTTAGTTTTTTTGTTTTGTTTTATCTATTATGTGTTCCAACAGAAATCTATACCTCAGGAAACCAAGAAATTAAACAATTGCCTGTCATTGTTTTTGACAAACAGCTCTGGGCTTTTTGCATTGGACAAGCATCAGTCAAATAAATATACCCTTGAACATGGAGTCTCCAGGGACTCACCAGACAGGTTAAATAATGAAAGTTCAGTGAGAATGAGGCTTTGAAGAAGCTACAGCCATGTTCTCCCTCTGGTAACTATCAGTCTGTTAGTTTTCACCACATATGTAGGCTGTTTGTTTTCAAGGCTACATAGCATTGAAGAATGGGATATTGGACTAAAGCAATTAAAGCACCACAAAGCTCGATATTCTTACCAACATTCAGCCAGTTTGTTGGATAAATGCTCCCCACATTGCTTTAATTTATTTCCATGATTCTGAAAAAGCTTTCATGAAGAAGATAATTTTGGGGAGTGTTTGCTTTGCCATTTTCCCTAACATCACTCAAAAATGTTAACCTACCTTTCCTTTCTCTCTTTTTTTAATTGATTACTTTTACTGGAACTTTGTTTTCTCATGAATTTTTTAAAATAATATCTAGTAATCCCAGAATTTGGGAGGCTGGGGTGGGCAGATTGTTTGAGCTCAGGAATTCAAGACCAGCCTAGGCAACATGGTGAAACCCCATCTCTACAAAACATAGAAAACTTAGCCAGGCATAGTGGCTTGCACCTGTAGTCTCAGCTACTAGGAGGCTGAGGTGGGAGGATTGCTTGAGCCCAGGAGGCAGAGATTGCACTGAGCCAAGATTGCACCACTGCACTCCAGCCTGGGCAACAGAGTGAGACGGTCTTAAAAAAAGAAAATAAAATAAAAAGAAAGAAAGAATTATATTTAGAATTCATTAATTCTCTTGCTTTCATTTTTTCCAACTTACTGATTTTAATCTTATTCTTTCTTCCTTCAACTAAGTTCTTTTTTTTTACTTTTTGAAATAAATGCTTAGTTCCTTTATTTTGATTCTTCTTTGTTTCATAATAAACAACATTAAAATTATGAATTATCCTCTGAGCATTACCTTGGAGTCTCGTAAGTCTTGCTACACAGTGTTATCATAATTATTTTCTAGCCTGTAGTTGCAGTATGATTTTCTTTTTAACTTAAGCTTATTTATGAGGGCATTTTTAATTTTCCAAGTGATTTTTATTTATTATTTTGCAACCCATTCCTTATTTTACTGCATTGCACTACATGAATGTGTCAATGAAAGCTTCCTTTTTAGGATTCATTTTTTCCATGTAACTTATGAGATCATTAATTTTAAAAATGTTCTATAAAAATTTGAGAATAATATATTCATAGACTATCTTGTTTCTCTCTCTCATATATTGTAACTAAATATATTATTCAGTTCTTCTATTTTCTTATTTGATCTATCAAAGACTGAAAATTCTTTAAGCCAACTTTATTGATTTAAACAAAAATTAATTTATATATACATTACATACATTAAAAGCTACCAATTTTAAGTGTACATTTCAATTAGTGTGACCCAATCAAAATAGGAAAGATTTCCATCATACCAAAAAGTTCATTGTGCCCTTTACAAGCCAACTCCTCCCAACATCAGACTGAGCAGTAACTTTCCTCTTTCCTGTCACTATAAATTATATTTGCCTTTTTAGAATTTCATATAAAGTAAATCATATAGATTATACTCTTTTGTGCCTGGATTCTTTGTTTGACACAACATTTTGGGATTGATCCATGTAGCTACTAATGTCACTAGTTCATTCCTCTTTGTTGCTAAATTGTGCTTCATTATATGGTATACTACAATTTGTGTATCCACTCATCAGTTGATGAACGTTTGCATTTTTCCAGTTCAGGCTACTATGATTAAAGTTGCTATAAATATTTGTGTACAGTCTTTGTGTGATGTATGGTTTCGTTTCTATGGGTTGTGTCATAAGTATATGTCTTAGTCCATTTTTTCTGCTACAACAGGATATGTGAGACTGGGTTGTTTATAAACCATAGCAGTTTATTTGGTTCACAGTTCTGGAGCCTGGGAAGTCCAAGAACATGGTGCCAGCATCTGGTGAAGGCTTTCATGCTGCATCATCCCATGTCAGAAGGCAGAAGGGCAAATGAGGGTGAGAGTGTGAGACAGAGAAGGTAAAATTTCCCTTTATAACAACCCACTCTGGCAATGATGAATGCACTCCTGTGATAATTACATTAAGCTATTCATGAGGGCAGAGCACTCATGGCCTAATCACCTCTTAATGTTCCCACCTCTTAATACCCTCAAAATGGCAATTAAATTTCAACATGAGTTTTGGGGCCCAGCATGGTGGCTCATGTCTGTAATCTCAGCACTTTGGGAGGCTGAGGCAGGTGGATCACTTGAGGTCAGGAGTTTGAGACCAGCCTGGCCAACATGGTGAAAACCCATCTGTACTAAAAATACAAAAGTTAGCCAGGCATGCTGACGTGGACTTGTAATCCCAGCTATTCAGGAGGCTGAGGCACAAGAATCACTTGAACCTGGGAACGTGGAGGTTGCAGTGAGCCGAGATTGCACCAATGCACTCCAGCCTGAGTGACAGAGTGAGACTATACATTTCCCAGGTGACTGATGGTGTTTTCTTATATTTATCTTATAAATCTTTTTTGTGAATTTATGTTTCAATTTGTGTCCATTTAAAAAAATTAGGCTGTTTTCCTTTTAATAATTGAGTTTTGAGAGTTTGTTGTTTACTCTTTATACAACTTCCTTATCTAATATACATCTTGTTACCTACATTGGTTTTGAAATCAGACAGACCGATTCCTTCCCCTTTATTCTTCTTTTTCAAAATTGTTTTAATTATTAGAGTTTCTTGACCTTTTCATATAATTTTTTACAGATCTTATCTATATCTACAGAAAAATCTTTTAGGAATTTTGATAGAAATTTCATTAAACCCTTATATTAATTTTGGGGGAATTTATATCTTTACTTTTTTGGGTCTCCTAAAATATATGCATGTTATGTCTCTCCATTTACTTGGATCTTTTCTTTATTTCTTTCATCAGCATTTTTAGTTTTCAGCATACATATATGTATATGTATATGTATTGTTAGCTTTATACTTAAGTATATTATTTGTTTTGAACAGTTGTGAGTGGTACTGCATCTTAAATTTTGGTGTCCATGTGTTATTGTATTGAAGTACAATTGATTTTCCAAGTGTATCTTGTATCCTGTGATGTTGCTGAACTCACCAGTTTCAAGGATTTTTTTTTTTTAGATTATTTAGTATTTTATACATAAACAATTATGACATTTATACATAAACAATTATGACATTTGCAACTAAGGACAGTTTTATTTCTTGCTTTATGCTCTGTATCCCTTCTATTTTGTTTTCTTTTCTTATTGCACTGGCTAGACCTTTTACACTAAGTTGAATAAGAGCAATGAAGCAAATGTCATTGTTTTTTCCCAGTCTTAGGGACAAATCATTCAGTCTTTCACAATTAAGTATAATGTTAGCAGCAGGCTTTTGTAACTGTGCTTTATCAAGCTGATGAAGTTTCCCTTTATTTCTATTTTTCTGAAAGTTTTATCATAAATTAGTGTGGAATTTTATCAAGTGATTTTTCTGCCTCATTCAAAAAATTGTCATTTTTTTCTTTTACCTTTTAATATGGTGGATTATATTGATTGATTTTTAATTGTTGGATGAGCCTTGCATCCCTGAAATAAATACCACTTGGTCATAGTGTATAATCCTTTTAATTCATTGCTAAATTCTATGTCCTAATATAGTTTAAGAAATTTTATATCTATATCGATGAGGGATATTGGTCCATAGTTTTCTTGTTTGTACTGGCTTTTTTGAGCTTTGATAGAAGAGTAATAGTACTTTCATAAAACACATTTGAAGACTTCCTAGAATCTTCCGAAGAGGTTGTGTTGCATTGGAGTTAATTCTTCTTTAAATGTTTGGTAGAATTTTTGAGTGAAATTATTTGGGCTTGGGGATTTCTTTTGGGGGAGTTTTCAAATTAAAAATTTAATTTCTAATAAATTATAAGATATTCATATTATATAATTAATATTGGGTCAGTTGTGGTAGTTAGCATTTTTCAAGAAACTGGTCCATTTCATCTAAGTCTTCAAACTTTCACATATGTAATTGTTTGTAGTACTTCCCTATTGTCCTTTTGATGTTGCAGGGTCTGTAGTGATTCCCCATTTTATTATTGATATGAATAAACGTGCCTTCTATTTTTACTTTATTAGTATTGCTAGAGGCTTGTCAACTTTATTGATACTTTGAAAGAATGAGTTGTTTCATGTATTTTCTTTATTGTTTTTTTTTTAAAATTTCATTGATTTGTTTTTATATTTATTATTTCCGTTCTTCTATTGTTTGGGGTTTATTTTAGCTTTTTTTTTTTTTTTCCAGGACAGAGTCTTGCTCTGTCATCCAGGCTGGAGTGCAGTGGTGAGATCTCGGCTCACTGCAACCTCTGTCTCCCAGGTTCAAGTTATTCTCCTGCCTCAGCCTCCTGACTAGCTGGGACTACGTGCACCACCACACCGGTTAGTTTTTGAATTTTTAGTAGAGACAGGGTTTCGCCATATTGGCCTGGCTGGTCTCAAACTCCTGACCTCGTGATCTGCCTGCCTCGGCCTCCCAAAATGCTGGGATTACAGGCGTAGCCACCCCGCCCAGCCTTGCTTTTCTTTATCTAGGCTCTTAAGGTGAGAGCTTAGATTATCAATTTGAGATTTTCCTTCTTTTCTTTTTTTATTTTTAGAGACAGTTCTTGCTGTCACCCAGGCTGGTCTTGAACTCCTGGGTGAAAGTGATTCTGTCACTCCAACCTCTTGAGTAGCTAGGACTATAGGCATGCACCATTACACACAACTCTTCTCCTGTTTTCTAATGTATGCATTTAGTCTTACAAAGTTTCCTGTCCACATTTCTCTAGTTGTGTTCCAGAGATTTCGATATGCATATTTTTACTTTCATTCTCATCAACGTATTTTTTAACTCCGCTTGAGACTTCCTGTCTGACCCACGGATTATTTAGAAGTTGTTAAGTGTTGTTTAGTTTCCAAGTGTTTGGAGATTTTTCTGCTCTCTTTCTATAATTGATTTCTAGTTTAACTTCATGTGGTTGGAGAACACTCTTTACCATTCCAATCCTTTAAAATCTGTTAATGTTCCTTTTATGACCCAAAATGTGGTCTCTCTTGGTATATGTCTTCTGGGCACTTGAAAAACATCTGTATTCATCTCTTGTTGAATGGAGTGTTCTATAAATGTTGATTAGATCCCGTTGATTGGTGCTGGTGTTGAGTTCTTCTATGCTCTTGCTGGTTTTCTATCTAGTTGTTCTATCAGTTGTTGAAAGAGATGTGTTGAAGTCTCCAACTATAATTGTGGATTTTTCCTTTAAATTCTGTCAGTTTTTGCTTCATATTTTGCAACTCTTGTCTTTTGGCACATATACCTTAAGAATTGCTAAGTCTTCTTTAGGGTTTTAAATTTTTTAATTTAAAAAGTTTTAAATGTTTATATGATTTCTATTTCTCTAAGGTCTAGTTTATCTGATATTAATATAGCCATTCCTGATCTCCTTTGAATAATGTTTGCATGATACATCTTTTTACATCCTTTTACTTTCAACCTATCTGTATCATTGTATTTGAAATAGGTTTCTTGTAGTTGGGTTATGTCTTGTAACCTATTCTGCCAATAGCTGTTTGTTAATTGCTGTATTTAGACCATTTACATTTAATTACATTACATTTAATGTCATTATTGATATATTAGGGCTTGTCTCCCATTTTAATTTTTGTTTTCTGTTGTTCTCTCTGTTTTTATTTCTCTGTTTTCTACTTTCTACCTTCTGTGGGTTACTTGAACATTGTTTAGAATTCCATTTTGACTTATCTATAGTGTTATCTATACTGTATATCTCCATATAGCTTTTAGTGGATGTTCTAAGTATTACTAGATATCTCTAACTAGCTATACATATATAAACACACATATATATGTTATATATATATAAAACCTATAGATATCTAGGTAATACTAAAAAATAAATTTTTATATATGTATACATATATACACATATGTGTATATGTACAGTTTAATACATAGACACACCACATGAAATTATATATATAAATTTTTATTTATATATGTTATATATCTTTATATATTATATATGTTATTTATAAATATTTCTATATATAAATTTCTCTCTATATTTTTTTTATATAATACATATATAAAAATTTATATATAGTTTATACATTTATATATTTTACATATGTGTGTATATGTATGTGTGTTCAAATATATATATAAACCTTATCACACTATACTGGTGTTCTTATTTTACCAGTTCAAAACCTACTTCCCTCTATGTCCCTTTACCTTCCCCCGTTTATAATGTCATTGTCTTTCATAGCCTCTACATACATTTCAAAGGATATCAGACAATATTCTAATTTTACTTCAACCTTCAAACAAAATTAAGATATTCAACAGAAGGAAAGTCTATTGTACTCATCCATATTTTTGCTTACTGTGTTCTTTATTCCTTCCTGATATTCCAAGGTTGCTTCCATTCTCTTTGTAGATCTTCCTTCAGGTATTCTTTTGAGGGTACGTTTGCTGGCAACAAATTCTTTTAGTTTTTTTCTTCATTTCAGAATGTCTTGATTTACCCTTCATTTCTGAAGGATGTGGAATTCTGAGCTGACATTTCTCTTCTTTGAGCACCTGAAAAATGTTGTATCACTTCCTCTGGTTTCCATAGTTTCTAATGAGAAATCCTCTGTCATTCTAATCGCTTTTTTCCCCTAGGTAACGTATCATTTCCCTGTCACAGCTTTTAAGATTTGTTGTTTTGTTTTCTTTTAATTTTCAGAAATTTGACTATGATGTCTCTTGCTATAAATTTTTGGAGATTGTCCTGTTTGTGGTTCAATAATTCTTCCTGAATCTGTAAACTTACATATTTTGTCAAACTTGAGAGGTTGTTTTTAGCCATTTTAAAAAATACTTTTTTCTGCTCTGTCCCCTTTACCTTCTCTTTCTGGGACTCTGATGACAAAATATTAGACCTTTTGTTAAAGTCCAACACACAGGTCTTTGAGGTGTTGTTCATTTGCTTCTTTCAGTCTATTTTCTCCCCTTTGTTCAGGTCAGATAAGTTCTATTGTTGCACCTTCTGCTTCACTGATTCTTTCCTCTGTCTTTTTTATCCTGCTCTTGAGCCCACCCATTGAGTCCCTTATTCTGGTTATCGTATTTCTCATTTTTAGCATTCCCATTTGATTCTTCTTTATCTCTTATATTTCTTTGCTGAAACTTTCTGGTTTTGTGTTTTATGCATGTTTGTAACTGCTCATTGAAGTATTATTATGACAGCTGCTTTGAAATATTTGTCAGATAATTCTAGCATCTCTGCCATCTCAGTGGATGGAATCTATTGATCATGATTTTTAATTCAGCTTGAGGTCTTCCTGGGTTTGGTATAATGAGTGATTTTTCAAACTAAAACCTGGACATTTTGGGTATCATATTATGAGATTCTGGATGTTACTTAAACTTTCCATTTTACCTGACTTACTCTGACTCTGCCAGGTGGTGGCAGTAATTCAAATTTCCCACTCAGCCTCTTTTGACACTCTAGGTGAAAATCTCCTCATTGTTGTTGATCTGTTTGGGCGTTCTGACTTTCCATCAGGCCTCCACTGATAAATTCCTATCTTGGAGGGTTAGGGGTGCCTTGTTACTCCTCCCCATGTGGCCTCCTTTCACGCTATATGAAGTGGTACTTGGTATTGCTGAGTAGTGGTGAAAATCCTCACTTTTCAATCAGGTTTCTCTGACACCACCCTAGTATAAGAGAGCATCTCATTTACTACCAGAGACAGGTGGAAGTCCTGGTTCCCACATAGTCTTCTTTGATGCTTTGGAGGGTGCCTCTTTACAGTTTAATAGAGAAAGTCACATCTCAGCATTCTCTGACACCACCCTGGTGAAAGGATTTGGAGTCTTACTACAGGCTGATGAAGATGGAAGTCTATGCTCTCCACTTGTCCTGCTCTAGACTGTGTTGAAGTAAAGCCATAGATTCTTCCTGTGGTGTTTGGATGCAGTAAAGCAAGTTAGTTTCTAATAGGTTTCTGGCCTCCTAGACTTCCCTCTTTCTGGTCCTTTGGCTAAATAAAGCAGGCTTTTGTTGGTGCGTTTTCTGCTTGCTTCTTGTCTTAATTTGAGCTGCTATAACAAATTACTGTAGACTGGGTGGTTGATATGGTTTTGCTATGTCCCCACCCAAATCTCATCTTGAATTGTTGCTCCCATAATTCACACGTGTAGTGGGAGGTAATTGAATAATGAGGATGAGTCTTTCCCATGCTGTTCTTGTGATAATGAATACATCTCACAAGATCTGATGGTTTTATAAAGAGGAGTTCCCCTGCACAAATTCTCTATTTTCCCTGCCACAATGTAAGGTGTGACTTGCTCCTCCTTGCTTTCCACCATGATTGTGAGGCCTCTTCAGCCATGTGGAACTGTGAATCAATTAAACCTCTTTCCTTTATAATTATCTAGACTTGGGTATGCCTTTATTAGCAGCATGAGAACAGACTAATACAGTGGTTTAGACAACAAATTTTATTTCTTAAACTTCCGTAGACTGGAAGTCAGAGAGCAAGGTGCCTGCATGGTCAGGTTCTTGGTAAAGGCCCTCTTGCTGGTATACAGATGGCCATCTTCTCATTGTATCCTCACGTATCAGACAGTGGAGAGGGAGAAGAAAGCTCCTTCATGGTTCTTATAAGGGCACTAATTCCATTCATGAAGGCTCCACCCTTACGACCCAATCACCTCCTAAAGCTTCACTTCCTAATACCATAACAGTTGGAGTTAGAATTTCAATATATGAGTTTGGGGAGGACATGAACATTCAGTCCACAACATTCTGCCCCTAGCTTCCCCAAATTCATGTCCTTCTTGCATGCAAAATGCATTCATTTCAATCCAGCAACTCCAAAAGTCTTAACATTTTTTCAGCAGTAAGTCTAAATTCTCATCTAAATATCATCTAAACTAGATATGGGTGAGATTCAAGGTATGATTCATCCTGAAACAAAATTCCCCAGCTGTGAAACTGTGAAAACAAATGATATGCTTCCAAAATATGATGGTGGAATAGGCATATGATAGACATTCCCAATCTAAAAGGGAAAATTAGTACAGAAAAAATGGGTGACAAGTCCCAAGCAAGCCCAAAACCTATCAAGGCAAACTCCATGATCTTAAACTTCAAGAATAGTCCACTTTGGCTTGATAATTTATCTTCCTCACCCACTGTGGTGGCAGTGTCACCCCCATAGCTCAGCAGGGCACTGCCCATGTATGACTCTCTGTGGTGGCCCCACACATGTCATGGCTCTGCTGTGTGGGGATCATGCCCCCTGAGCTGCTGGGCAATCCTATCCGCATGGCTTCTGTTGGAGGTCATCTGCCCTGTTGATGATCTCTCTATTGCATTTGGAGTCCTTCTTCCCTTTTTTTGAAGGATATTCACATATATTCACAGCCTTCCTTCATTCCATTCCATTTTCTCTATTTCCTTTAGTTCCAGCTGGCAGTGTTTTTACTGGTACAGTCCTGTTTCTATTTTTGGCATCTGTTGAGATGGCTGATAATGTCCATGCTTTGCATCCACACTAATCTCCTTAGCAAATGATTGACTGGCCCATTTATTGATGTTCTCTTCCAAACATGGTTTCTCATTTTTTGCAATATGGATAGACTGAGAATTTTCCACATCTTAAGTTCTGGATCTTTTCTGCTTAACAATTCTATCTTCAACTCATTTCTCTCTTCTTGCATTTTACTATAAGCAGTCAGGAGGAACCATACCACTCCAACACTTTGCTTAGAAATTTTCTCAGCTAAATATCCAATGTCATTACTTACAAGTTCTACCTTCCACAAAACACTAGATTTTAACAAGGATTACCTTTTCTCCATTGTTCAATAACATATTTCTTATTTCCATCTGAAATCTCATCAGAATTTCCCTCAATCATATTTATACCAATTCTACATGTGATTATTAATGTATTCTCTATAAACCACAGAAGATTTATCTATAGCTCTTCTCTTTTCTGTTTGAGCTCTCAGCAGAATTGCCTTCAAAAGTCCCTTCATGGCAATGTCAGTTTTTTTAGAATGCACCTCAAAATGCTTCCAGCCTCTACCCATTTCCCAGTTCCAAATCCTCTCACATTTTTTACATTTTTAGATATTTAGTACAGCAACATCCCAGTTTTCAGTACCAATAGTCATGTTAGAGTTCTTCAGATAAATAGATACAATAAAATATATAAAGAAATGTATTATAAGATATTGGTTTACATGATTATGCAGGCTGAGAATTCTTATAATCTGCTATCTGTAAGCTGGAGACCCAGGAAAACCAATGGTGTAGTTGGAAGCCTGAAAACCAGAGAGTGAATGGTATGGATTCCAGCCCGGCCTGAGCTCTGAAAACCATGGTGCCAAGGTGAGGAGAAAATTGATATTCCAGCTCATTCAGTCAGCCAGAGAGTAAATTTAACCTTCTTCCATCTTCTTCTTTGATTGAGGCCCTCAACAGATTGGATTATGCCCACCCATACTGGATAGAGCCCTCTGCTTTACTCAGTTCACCAATTCAAATGCTAATCTCTTTTGCAAATACCCTCAGAGACACACCCAGAAATAACGTTTAGTCAGCAACCTGGGTATCTCATAGCCTAGTCAAGTTGACACATAAAATTAACCATCACACTTTTTATTGGTGTTTTCATGTTGCTGTGTGATCTAGCACCCAGTGTGGGATTATGAGGCAAAAAGAAAACCAAGAGAACTTGCTGCCGTATGGTTCTTTGAGTCTGAAGTCCCTTGTCAGTCTGGGACCTTTCAGAATTCCTTTTATTTTAAAAACATACGTTACATCCAGGGTGTCTAGTTGTACTTAATGGGAGCAATAGGGAAATCTACATCTACTCCATCGTCCCAGAGGTGGAATTCCATATGATTGACCTTTGTATATTGATTTTGTCTTCTGCAAACTTGCTACCCATTTATTAGATTTGAAGCATTTTATTAGATTATTTGTTATGTACCTAATTAAGTCATCTGTGAACAAAGTCAGTTTTACTTCTTCCTTTACAATTTGTATATGTTTATGTATTTTCTCGCCTGATTGTCCTGGCTAGAATCTCCAGTACAATGATGATTAGCAGTGGTGAGAGATATTATTGGTCTCTGATATTAATAGAAAATATTCCTCTTTCATCATTAAGCATAATATTAACTGTACATTTTATATAGATCCCTTTTGTCAGCTTCTATTTAGGGTTTCTGAGAGCTTCCTCATAGACGAATGTTGAATTTTGTCAAGGGCTTTTCTGCATATATTGAGACTATCATATGATGTAATCATTTTCTTATCAGTTTAGCTAGAGGTTTATAGAGCTTATTGATCTTCTAAAAGAACTTTATATTTCATTGATTTTCTCTATCATTTTTCTTTTTCTAATTAAGTTCCATTGTGATCTTTATTATTTTCTTTCTACTGTGTACTTTGTTTCATTTGCTCTTCTTCCTAGTTCCTCAAGACGACAGGTTAGATAATGATTTGAGACCTTTCTTCTTTCCTAATAGGTGTTTAATGGTATAAATTTCGAAGTACTGCTTTAGCTGCATCCCACAAATTATAATATGTTGTGTTTTTATTTTGATTCATTTCAAAATACTTTGTAATTTCCTTTTTGGTTTCTTTTGGGGTTATTTAGAAGAACATTATTTAGATTTCAAATATTTGGCAATTTTCAAGACATATTTCTGTTATTGGTTCCTAATTTATTTACACTGTGGTCAAAAAGCATACTTTGTATGACTTGAATTCTTTTAAATTGAGATGTCTTTCATGGCCCACAATACGGTCTATTTTGGTAAATATTCTATGTACACTTAAAAAGAATGTATAGTCTACTGTTATTGGGTAGTGTGTTTTCTAAATGGCAAATAGGTCGTGTTGGTTAAGAATGCTCTTTGACTCTTCTACATTCTGATTTTTTGTCTACTTGTTCTGTCCATTGAGACAGGAATGTTGAAATCCTCAACTTCCGTTGTTGGTTTGTGTAACTATTGCTGTTGTATTAATTTTTGCTTCATATGCCTTGAAGCTTTTTTAAAGGAATATAAGCCTTTAGGATTGTTGCATCCTGATGAATTGGCTCTTTTATTGTTATGAAATGATCCTCTTTATCTCTCGTTATATTCTTTCGTCTCTGCAAAGAATTGAGAATTTTCCAAATTTTTATGGTCTGGGTATTTCTGCTTAACAATTCCATCGTCAATTTATATCTCTCTTCTTGCATTTTACCATTTCTTGCATTTTACCATTTGCAGTCAGGAGGAATCACACCACCTCAACACTTTGCTTAGAAATTTTGTCAGTTACATATCCAATGTCATCACTCACAAGTTCTACTTTTCACAGAACATTAGGTTTTAAGAAGGATTACCTTTTCTCCATTGTCCAATAACCTATCCCTCATTTCCATTTGAGACCTCATCAGTATCACCTAAAACCTATTTTGTCTGACTTTAAACATACATTCCAGCTTTCTTTTGATTAATATTAGCATGATTTATTGTTTTCAATACTTTAAAAGTATTTGCGTCTTTATATTTAGTGTGGGTGCCTTTAAACAGCATATAGTTGACTCTTTTTAAAAAATACAATTTGATAATCTCTTACTTTTAATTGGGGAGTTTAGACAATTTACATTTAATGTTATTGATATGGTTAGGTTTAAATTTATTAGTTTTTTATATGTCTTCTTTTTGTTCTATCTGTTCTTTTTTAACCTTTTCTGTCTATTTCTACCTTCATTTGGATTAACTACATTTTTAAATGATTCAATTTGATCTCTTTTATGGGATTATTAGTTATATATCTCCTACTTAAGTGATTACTTTAGGGCTTAGAGTATACAACTTTAATTTATCATAGTGATAATGTAACACTTCACTACTATATACTGTATACTTCCATTTTTACATCTCCAAACTTTGGGCTAATTTTTATCACACATTTTATTTCTACATATGTTATAACTCCATTTCATTATTATAGTGGCTATTTCACTATTCTTCAAATAGCCAATTATCTTTTGAAGATATTTAAATAGTAAGGCATTTATTTATTTAATTTATTTACCCAGGTAGGTACCTTTTCAGGGGATCTTTATTCCTTTTGTGGATTCACATTTTCATCTAACATCATCTTCTCTTTGTTTTTAAGACTTCCTTTAACATTTTTTGTACCATGATCTGCAGGTGAATTTGTTCAGCTTTGTGTGTCTGAAGCAGTATTTTGTCTTTGTTTCTGAAAGATATTGGCTTTGGATATACAATTTATGGGGTCCTTTTCTTTCAGTACTTTAAAGATTTTGCTGCAATATCTTCTAGCATCGATTGTTTGTAACAAGAATTCCTATGGCATCCTCACCTTTGTTTCTCTGTATACTATGTGTCTCTCTTTTCTAGATGCTTTAGAGAATTTCTCTTTATCACTATTTTTAACCAATTTTATGGTGATAGATCTTGGTATAGTTCTTTTTCTTATCTTTTGTTACTGTTTCTTGTATTTGGAGTTTGCTAATTCTTTTGGATCTGTGGGTTTATAGATTTCACTTAATTTGGAAATCTTTATGCTATTATTTTTTCAAATATATTTTCTGTTCTCTGATACTTTCAAAGAGACTCCAGTTACACTTGTATTCATTTGCTTGAAGTCTTCTCACAGCTCACTGATGCTCTATTCATTATTTCAATCTCTTTTCTCTTTGTATTTCATTTTGGATAGTTTCTGTTCTGTCTTCAACTTCACTAATCTTTTCTTATACAATGTCAAATCTGCTGTTAATCTCAACCATTGTATGTTTTATTTCACATATTGTAATTTTCATCTTTAGAAAGTTGATTTGGATCAATTTTTATATCTATCATGTCTTCACTTAACTTCCTCAACCTTCTTCCATTTTCTTGAACATACAAAACACAGTTACGGTAGGGTTTTAATGTTCTTGTACACTCAAGGGTATCACTTCAGGGTCAGTTTCAGTTGATTGAGTTTTCTCATTATTGACTGTATTTTTCTGCTTCTTTACAAGGCTGATTAATTTTTTTATTAGATGTCAGACTTGTCTGAAGACAGTTGCTTCATATACACTATCCAGTTTTCTAGATGTTTATGATAAGAGATCCCTCTTATTGCAGTTACTCCACTATGGTCAGTAGTAAAAGAGTGAATAAAGCAGTGTTTGTTAAGGCTCTAATGTTTGGTCGTTTTGTGTATTGTAATGTCATGTTATTAATACCCAAAGTTAATGACTAATCATAAATGAGGATTTTATTTTTATCAAAATAATTTAGCCTCATTTTTCCATTATATCTTTTGGTTTGAATCTAATTTTTATATTAATATTGTCCTTGTATTCCTTTTTGCCAAACTAACAGTTACCTTATATGTTTTTGTCCATTTATTTTAAATATTATCATTTTTTTGTTCAAGTAGAATTTGCTTTTAGACTCAATATGGTAGTCTTTGTCTTTTTATAGAGATGTTTGATCTGTTTATATTTATTATGATCACTAACATCTTTCTTCTTAATTCTGTCATTTTATGTTGTTTCTTATTTTATTTCCCAATTTTTGTTTATATTGTTCATGTATCCTACTTTCTTCTTTCTACTTTTGTAGAAGTTACTTTTTAAAAAATTTTTTAAATCAAAATCCTATTAATCTTTGACTCCCCTCTATATTTGGCATTTGAAATTTTAATCAGGATGTGTCTAGATGTGAGTTTTTAAAAATTACTTTTACCTGCTCTTCGTGGGTGTTTTTTCCCTCAGACTGTTATTGCCACTTTCAGATTTACTGTGATGTTTTTGCTCATCTTATTTCATCTCACTATGCTTCTTTCTGAATTCTGGGAGATTTTCTTTTTTTGAAGAGACAACTTAAATTATTTATTCCGTTTTCAATGTTTAATATGCTCTCCACTGCCCCTACTGCATTTTAAAATTCTGTAATTATACTTTTCATCTTAAAGTAAAATTGCCTTATCTTACATAATTATCTTTTCATAAATGCAATATGTTCTTTAATCTCATAGAAAATATAAATTTGATATTAAATTTTTTTCCTTCTATTTCTGGCATACGTCTGTTTCAGGGGGAAATTTTTTTGGGGGGCTTCTATATCTGTTACTGTTCCTTCTTTTGTACTGGTAAAATTTTCTCTGGTGACTGTTCTTTTACTTATTCTTTGGAGGCAGAGCTGGATTTGCAGATGAAGTCTATTAGAGAAGGTGCAAGTTCAAATATATTCAAATCAAACAGAGAAAAAGCGAAGTTTTATGTTTCCGAAGGTTTAGCTGGCTATTCAGAGCATTTCATATACCACGTGGTGTAGGTCGCAGCCATTTGTCAGGGAAGCTCAGTTCTTTGTGGAATGTGTCTTTTCACCCTCTCTTTGTATAGGTGTGGGCAGACACAGTTCTCCAAGTAGTTCTTAGATTTGAGATTTGAGATTAGCTCACTTTCACTGCCTTTTTTTGTTTGTTTGTTTGTTTTTTGAGACAGGGTCTCATTTTGTTACCCAGCCTGGAGTGCAGTGGTGTAATCTTGGCGCACTGCAACTTCTGCCTCCTGGTGTCAAGCCATCCTCCCACCTCAGCCTCCCGAGTAGCTGGCACTCTAGGCACATGTAACCATGCCCTGCTAAGTTTTGTATTTTTTTGTAGAGGAGGAGTTTCACCATGTTGCCCAGGTTGCTTCACGGCTTTTTGGCTCACCTTCAATGCCAGCACCTGATCTGAAGTGTCTGGATGGATTCCAAGTTCCAGATGCCGGTGGGAATTTAAAAATGTCTCCACCAATGGGCCCTACAGAGCAGGGACATTCAGGGTTCAATGAAGCATATTTTGCTTTTGTTAGGTGGGTTAGCTGGGGACACTACTCCTCTTCTCTAACCAGTCTGACTACCCATGCCAACTTAGTGCACCATCTCTTAGTGCATCTCAGGGAAACGTGGGTAAGTGCTGCAGGCAAGTGCTCTGAGTGTACACCTGTAGCAATTTCTAAAATCAGTGGGCGTGGTGGCTCATGCCTGTAATCCCAGCACTTTGGGAGGTTGAGGCTGGTGGATCGCCTGAGGTCAGGGGTTCGAGACCAGCCTGGCCAACATAGTGAAACCCTGTCTCTACTATAAATACAAAAATTAGCCCGGGCGTGGTGGCACATGCCTATAGTACCAGCTACTCGGGAAGCTGAGGCAGGAGAATCTCTTGAACCTGGGAGAGGGAGGTTGCAGTGAGCCGAGATCATGCCATCGCACTCTATCATGTGTAACAGACCGAGACTCCACCTCAGAAAATAAAATAAAATAAAATAAAATAAAATAAAATAAAATAAAATAAAATTTTGATTTGCCCTCTCTTGATCACCCTGTGGATCTCCATAGCCGTGATCTTCTCAAAGTTTTAGCATTTTCAAACTTGCTTCTTTTTCCTTCTTAACTGGGTCTTCCTTTGCCTTATTCATTTCTCCTCCCATCCATCCATCCATCTGATATTGGTTGAGCAGTGACTATATGTCAAATACTCTTCTGGATGCTAGTGATTCAGTGGCGGAAGAAGACGTATATGGAGCTTGCATTCTAGAGAAGGGTTGCATTGCATGGTGTCAGGATTTTATCTCCCTCAGGCTCAGTTCATCTATTCACATCACTTTAAAATATCTTTGTATTCCAGCACTGGAATCCTTTGTAAGTTTGAAGGAATTGGTAGGCACAAATCATGACCACAAAGTGTAAGAACCACCCATTCTTCCAAAAAGAAAAAAAAAAAACAGAAAGAAATAAAGAAAGGAAGGAAGGAAAATAGAGAGGAGGGGAGGGAAGGAAACTCAGAGTTCATCACAGGAGTTTCCAGGGCCTTACTTGTCTCAATTAGCTCATGCTCACAATTTGATTAAGTCGGGAGTCCTGGATTTGAGTTGCAGCCCCGTAAGCTATGATCCCTCTGTTTCTCAGACTCTAATACAGTACAATGTCCTCTTCATGCTTAGCATAAAATACAACTTTTTACATAAACTTTAAGGAAAACTTTAAGAAAAATGCACCATTCACCACCATTGTTATAATATTAACTACACAATTTTGTTTTACTTTTTTTACTTAGCGTATTATCACCTTCTTATTTTCATGATTTTCATTTTAGTGCCAGCATAGCATTCCATTATGTTGACTCCAAAAATTGTTTAGCTGTCCCCCTGCCCTTTCTTTCAATATTTAGAGGGTTCTGCTTTTACATGAACACAATTCATAAACAGCGGATGAAGGTCTGCAAGGAGCTTTGCTCCTCAAATTCATTTCACAAGAATGAATTCCCAGAAAAAGGACAATTAGGTCGAAAAGTATTGATGTCTTGGGGCTCCTGTTAGGTATTTTAAGTTACTTTTCAAAAGGACCAGCAATATGGCAATTTTCCTGAAACCTCATCAGCATTAGTTTGCTTTTAAAAATCAGTTTCATACCAGTTTGATAATTTGGCAGACAAAAACTGGAACAGTTTTTGTCTATTTTATGCCTATTGATTGTCCTCGTGTTTACTGTTTCTATTCTTTTTCAGTGAGCTGTTTGGTCACGTCTTTTGCTCATTTATTTGTTTGGCCTTGGGGTGCTCTTAAGTAACTTAATGTAAGCTATTCTTTCAAAATGAAGTATTCTTAACCTTGGGTCCCAGGAGAGGTGTAGGGTACTCAACAATCCTACGAAAGCATATGTGTTGTTTATGTGTCTGTGTCTATGTATATGTCTGTCTGTGCCAATGTAAATGTGTGTGTGTGTTCCTGCATGTATGTCTGTAGGTAAATGTGAAAGAGTTCTTACCTTTTTTTAGATTCTCAGAAAGGTCAAGCTAAAAAAATCGTTAAGAGCTGCCCATTCAATACAAATATTTCACCTACAGTATTATTTTTCTTTTGCTTTCTGTGTTTGTGTATGCATGCATTTAACATTTTAACATAGCTTAATATGTCCATTTTTCTTTTTGTAATTTCTTCTATTTCCTCTATCCTGGGCCTATTATTATTTCTCAGATGAGATAACATTGTAGCGTTTCACTTTCACTGGGTTGTCTATAGTATGTTTTTCAATCAGTCCTTTCTAAATCTGAAGCTTATTTTTAGATGTAGACCTAAATTAATCTCCCTGCTCATCTACTGTTCAACTTTCCCAACTCCTTTATTACATGGTGTTTCCTTTCCCTGTCATTTGTGACACCATTTTTATATATGACGCTCTCTTATGTCACCAAACCTGTTTTTGGACTTTTGGTTTCATCTAATTCTCATTTGGCTCTAGTACCATACCATTGCAGTACTGTTCTTTAATGACTTATTTAAATATTTCTATTATCATTGCTTTTTTAAAGACTATCCTATGCTATTTTAAAAATTTATTTGT
This sequence comes from Macaca mulatta, assembly GCF_049350105.2. Lineage (NCBI taxonomy): Eukaryota > Metazoa > Chordata > Mammalia > Primates > Cercopithecidae > Macaca > Macaca mulatta. The sequence continues at coordinate 44,510,927 of NC_133420.1, forward strand.
TTTTGTGCCTTAGAAACCCCTATCGGTTTTTGTTGTGTTGTTTTGTTGTTGTTGTTGTTGTCATTTGAGACGGGGTCTTGCTCTGTTACCCAGGCTGGACTGCAGTGGCATGATCACGGCTCATTGTAGCCTCAACCTCCCAGGCTCAGGCAATCCTCCCACCTCAGCCTCCCAAGTATATGGGACTACAGGTGCACACCAACAAACTGGGTTAATTTCTGTATTTTTTGTAAAGACGAGGTCTCACTATATTGCCCAGTCTTGTCTCAAACTCCTGAGCTTAAGTGATCTGCCTGCCTCAGCCTTCCAAAGTGCTGGGATGACAGGCATGAGCCACCACCCCTGGCTTCTTTGCTATTTTGACTGTTTTTTCCAAATTATTTTTAAATGCACTTTTTCAAAATCTATAAGAAATCCTTTTGTATTGAATTATAAAATTATGATATTTAAACACATTGAGAAACATGTTTTTCTATTATTCAAGTTTTCTCTTATGCCTTCCAGGAAAGTTTTGAAGTTTATTGTATGTCATGTTTATGTCTTAGGATTTCATTATTTATATTTGATTGTGAATTGGATCTCATTTTTAATTTATTTCCTGTCGTTTTGTTGCATTTATTTAGGAAAGTTATTGATTTTTAAAATATTTATCATGTACCCATGTTATACAGCCAGTTATGAAACTATTGAACCTTTATATTATTGCTAATATTAGTTTACATGTGAACATCAGATTTTTAAAGTCTATGATCATATCATCTGCTTTGATCGTCTGAAACTTTGTATCATCTGAAGCTTTCTTGCTACCTTTCTAATAATTATTCCTATGGTTTCTTTTTCGTGTCTTATTACATCAGCCAGAATTATCAATATAATATTAAATAATAATGGTGATACAGAACTTTCTTGTTTTGCACTCTTTTCTAATGGGAAAACCTCTAGTGTTTCTCCATTAAAAAGGATGCTGGCTTGGTTTTAAATAGATCCTTATTATGTTAAGGAAGTGTCATTCTATTCCTATTTTTAAAAATGTTTTGACATCTATTGAAATGCATTCTTTGGCATCCACTAGGATGATCATATGGTTCATATTATTTAATTTATTGATCTTATGTGTTATATTAATAGATACCCTTGTGCTGAATTTGCCTTGCCTTGCCGTAGAAACCCTTTACGGTCATGGTGTTTTAGTCTCTGAATGTGCTGCTGAACACTATTTTCTGGGACTGTGTTCTTAAATGATACTGGATCCTGTTCCCTTAAAAAAAAATTCTGTATCAGGGCTTAAAATCAGGACTGTATTTGCCTTGCAAAATGAATTAGCAGATTTTTTTTCCCACCATTCTTTTCCTATGTTAAAGAATAACCTATGTAACATGAAAATGTAGTGTTCTGTAAAATTTGGATAGATTTCTCCAGAGACTCTAGGGTGGGTAAAAAATGTTCTTTTTAGGGGTGAAGAGGGTTGTTCTTTAATAAATTTCTCACTCTTTCAGATTCTTCCTTGCTTGCTGATCTAATCTACATTTCTTGTATTGGTTGTATTATTTTACATTTTTGTAGGCTATCATCTGTTTGATAATTTCCAACAAATTTGCTATAGAATCATGTATGATGTTCCTCTCAATATTTCTTAATCTTTTTGATTTGTTGTAATAATCATGTTCTCATTCCTGATTTCATTTGGGTCTCTTTTCTTGTTTGTATTTGCCAGAGGTTAGTCTTTTTTATTAGCTCTTTCAAAGAAGCAGCTCTTGGTTTTATTTATTGATTCCACTGTTTTTGTGTTTCTTAATTTGTTTATTCCTGTTATTATCTTTCTTTCCTGGCTACTGTCTTCCTTGGGGTTCGTGTGTGTGGTGAGGGTAGGGTAGGGAAAACTATTTTTCAAGATCTAAAGCAGTAAGTTTAGTTCATTGGGTTTTTTTTTGTTTTGTTTTTCATTTTTAATTTTAAAAGCACCAAGAGCAGAATTTACCTCTGTAAACTAGCTCAGTTGCTTCTTACAGTCTTAAAATGCCATGTTTTGGATCCATTGTCCTTTGGTCCAATGTATTAATGTGGTGTGGACTTGAAGAAGGGTGTAGTGTCAGAAGGATCACTGGGGAATATCTGACCCAATGTGCTCACTTGTAGGAATTCTTTTATGCCACAAGACCCTCCCTGTCCCTAGCCCTTCCTTGTCTTGTGTCCCTTCCATCCCCTCAGGTTCCACAGGTGATTGAGTCTTTGTGTGTTCATGCATTTCTAAAGGAGAGATATCTACCCAAAAGACACAGTGGCTGTATTATGGGCCAATTCACTATTAGTGATCAGTTTCAAAAACCTGCAGGGACTCTTACCTTGAGTTGTACAGTTAGAATTTAGGGGGTCTGCAAACGTGGGTGTGGGCAAAAACGACATCTTTATGTTTCTTAATTTTCACTAATCTCCTAACTGAAATTTAGCATTTTCTTCCATTTTGAATGTAGGCAACAAAACAGTCACATTAGCAATGCTGTGGCGTGCACCAGTAAAAATCACTAGTGCTTTTGTATCACAATTCTGTTGTTACCGATATTTCAAAATATCATTTAAGTTCATCGCTATTTCAAAATTATGTTAGTCACTACAGCTACTGCTAGAGCTTGTTTATTTATTTATTTATTTATTTTTTGAGACAGGGTCTTGGTGTGTCCGCCAGGCTGGAGTGCAGTAGCACGAACACAGCTTACTCCAGCCCCGACCGCCTGGGCTCAAACGATCCTCCTGCCTCAGGCTCTGAAAGTGCTAGGATTACAGGAATAAGCCACCGCTCCTGGTGAGCTTGTTTAATTCTATTAAGAAACGTATCGATTACGATTTCACATAGTTTTAATATATTGAAAACTACATTTCAATGTAAAATACTTCCATCAAAAAGTCATATGCACTTAAATACATATGCATTATTTCCATTTAAAAACATTATTCTGAGAAGGGGTTTATAGGCATCCGCAGACTGTCATAGAAGTCAGTAGCACAGAAAAGGTTAGGAACTCTGCTCTCATGCATGGTTGTAACCAGGCCTTCCTGGACCTCTGTGAGGTTTCAGGAAGATTCAAAGACTTTGTTAACTTTTCAAAGAGATCTACGATGCAAAAGGAAGGTGGATGCCTCCAGGCGCAGTGGCTCACGCCTGTAATCCCAGCACTTTGGGAGACCGAGGCGGGTGGATCACCTGAGGTCAGGAGTTCAAGACCAGCCTGGCCAACATGGTGAAACTGCATCTCTACTAAAAATACAAAAAGTTAGCCAGGTGTGGTGGCAAGCGCCTCTAATTCCAGCTACTCAGGAGGCTGAGGCAGGAGAATCACTCAGGCCCAGGAGGCAGAGGTTGCAGTGAGCCGAGATTGCACCACTGCACTTCAGCCTGGGTGACAGAGCAAGACTCCATCTCAAAAAAAAAAAAAAGAAAGAAAGAAAAAAAGAAAGGTGGGTGGGTGGTGGGGTTCTTCCTAAATCTGATTTTTTAAAATACCACTGTTATTTTCATTCTTTCTTTCAAAGTGGAGTGCCTGCCATGTGCCTTACACAGCCAAAGTCCCTACCCTCATGAAGCTAACAGGGCAGCAGGGAGTGGCCTGGGCCGCTCCATTCCTGCCTCTTCCCCCAACCTCTTCAATTAAGTCAGGTTTCTAATAATCAAAAGCAGTCACTTTTATTTCAGATTGGTCTCGTCTCCCCATTTTATAGACAAAATGAGGCATCTCCACATTTCTATCTCCTGTGTCTAAGGCAGAGTGCTTCACTTGCAGTAAGAAAATAATACATCAGGAAATGGACCTTCTAAAAGGTTGACTTTCGTCCTCGTGGTTTCATATGAAGGCCTGGTATTTGTATAGACCTTTACAAAACTCTGTCACTTACATCAACTCACTTGATCAGCTCCTTGAGGAGTCAGTCCCCATTCAACAGAGGAGGAAACTGAGGCTCTGAGATGTTAGGACGACTGTCTCAAGGCCAAACTGCCAGTTTATGGAAGAGCTGGGAGTTCAGCTCAGCTCCCCTGACTCCAGTTAATTGCTTTGCCTACTTTGCTACAATGCTTTCTGTAAATGCTAATTTCCTCTACTCATACATGTAACACTATGATTGTGGGAATTTTTCTTCATTTTCAACATTATTTTACTCTTATTTTAAATGGGACACCCAAATATGCTTGAGGCTTTTTTAGGTAATGGAGATGGCATCCACCAATCTTCTGCTTTAACCCAATATGTCTCTTCTGAGCTCCAGGGAAAATCAGAAAATCTGGAAAATTCTCCCTTTGAGCTATCTTTGTCCACAGTCTCAACCTTTCTAGTACCACTGAAACTTTTCTTTTTTTTTTTTTTTTTTTTTTTTTTTTTTTTTTTTGAGATGGAGTCTCACTCTGTAGCCCAGGCTGGAGTGCAGTGGCCGGATCTCAGCTCACTGCAAGCTCCGCCTCCCAGGTCCACACCATTCTCCTGCCTCAGCCTCCCGAGTAGCTGGGACTACAGGCACCTGCCACGTCGCCCGGCTAGTTTTGTTTTTGTTTTTGTTTTTTGTATTTTTTAGTAGAGACGGGGTTTCACCATGTTAGCCAGGATGGTCTCGATCTCCTGACCTTGTGATCCACCCATCTCGGCCTCCCAAAGTGCTGGGATTACAGGCTTGAGCCACTGCGCCCGGACCCTAACTTTTCTTTAATTAAAAACAAAAACAACAAAACAAACAAACCTTTTTGCTCTTCATGGATTTATTCAAAAATTTTAATTGAACACCTACTATGTGCCAGGCACTCTAGCTGTAATAATGTGTTCATTGTAGAAAAACTAGAAACTACACATAAACAACCAGATGTCCACCAACAGTAGAACAGGTAGAAACATTGTAGTAGAGACATAAAATGTATTACTACACAATATCAGCCAGTAAAGGGAAATGACATGGACTTCCAGGCAGCTTATTTTGCTGTCAATCTTCCACCTTTGAAATTCTGATAAGATCATGAACCTCCTTCTACAATTTACAAAACAACATCCTTGGGCCATTGCCCCATTTTACAGATGGAGGAACTGAGGACCAGAGAGGTAAAGTCACTTTTTACCCAAGGCTGTAGAGAAAGCAGCTCACTGGCAGCCTTGGTTTCTACTTCTCCCATCTTGCTGACCCTCCCTTTTCCACCCCTGTCCACCCATCCTAATCTAAAAGACCTGTTCTAAGTCCTTGGCCTAAGTAACATGACCCCATCTCCACCTAGTCTTGCTCCTTTCAGGGAGTCTGGCGGCTTCCTTAGGGCCTGAGTCACGCAGCCATCACTCAAGGGAGGGAGCAGGATGGCTCCGGGCTCCCAGCAGGACTTATTGCATCATCACTCATGCCTTGCCAAGTCTTATTGCTCCAACATCCCCTAAATGATAAAGTTGGATTCATTAAGTGTAAATTCAATCAAACTTGAAAGAGAGAGAGAAAATAAAAGTGACTTGGAATAAGAGCAATGGAAGCACCAGTAAGCGGTTGTTGCTTTTCCTAGGAGAAGTGGCCTCTGCGCCCTGTGTATTCAAGGCAGCGTGAGTCAGTGGAGTCAGCGGCCTCTCAGGGCAAGGCTGACCCTGGTACAAACCCTGCCTCTAGCACATGCTGGCTGTGGGGCCTCTCTAAGACTCAGTTTCCTCATCTGTAGATGGGGTAGTATCTACCCGGCGTGACTGCACTTAACACAGGATAAGATGGTATCTTGCGCATCATCAGCTTATGAGACCTTTCCCATTGCCGAAGCAGCGAACTGTAGAAATACACCCAGACAGGGATTCCTGGGCAGCTTGGGGTCGGCTTGTAGATGTGAAGAGGGAGGAGAAGAGACGTTGGATCTCAGGATGCAGAGTTTGAATCTCTCACTTACATGGTGTTCCCAGAACTATGAGACTGTGGTGCACAAAATGAAATGCCTTTTATATCAGGGTGTGTGTGAGTGCATAAAAGCGAAATTTAAAAAAAAAAAAGTTTACCTGTACTGTGGCAGATAGAGGGATATGATAGTATTTTTTATTATTATTATTCCTTTTTTCTCCAATTCAACATCCACTAAATTGATTTCATGACCTACTAATGAGGGCCTTGGCCGACGTCACAGAGCGAGCTAGAGGTGAAACGGGTTAGAACCAGATCTCCTGGTCGCTAGTCCATTTGCTGCCCATTACCTCCCCCTGGCAGGTGTCCAGTTTTGGTTGAGTTTTGTGTGAGTGCTCATCCCCGTGTGAGTGAGGGCCAGGAAGCAATGGGAGACTCCAGGCGTGGAGGTCGAATGGACTGTAAACCCCCCATGCTGGAGCAGACTTTCCCCCTTCACAGGGAAGGTCTAACATGAGCCTCTGCGCCGCCTAGGAACCTAATAAATAGGGGATGAATGAAGGGAGACATGAAGAGACTACCCCAATCTGAGTCTGATCCTGCCTCTACCACTGTGTCGCCGTGGAACCTCAGAAGTGGCACTTCTGCAATCTGAGCTTCACGATGACCTTTATCAGGGTGTGTTGGGGGTTGGGGGCTAAGGTTCTCATCAGCTTAATGAGGAAGAGTTAATAGGAAGTTCCTTCTGGCATCCCACAGGCTGCTTTGACGCACTGCCACCTACTGGTCACTCTCTCTCATTACACCTCATCACTTTGGAGAGGGCTCTGCTTTCGGAGTATCTCCTAAATGCATGGTCCTTTCCATGGTTCAAAATCCACCCATGTCAGGCAAGTTCTCTGAATCCTCAGAACAACCGTGAGAGAAAAGCAAGTATTCTTAAATCCATCTTACATATGAGAAAATTGAGGGCCAGAGAGGTTAAGCCACTCACTCAAGGACACACAGGATTTTCACATGGATGCCCTGGTTCCCAATCCAGTACTCCTTCTGCCCATTACAAGTAACAATCCCCAGCAGTCTGATTTAGCCGCAGGCTTTACCTGCAGCAGGCTAAATTCCGAAAGAGTGGAGTGGAGATGCAGACCTTAGACTGGTCAGACGGAAGTGGGGTGGGGTAGCTTGTTTGAGTGTTTCCAAGAAATACTGTCAGATGCAGCACGTTTCATACTGGTTAGTCAGTGCTGCTTCGGGCACTCCAAAAGACCTACGTAGAGGACTGATTTCAAGAAATGATGTGGCCAGGAGCAGTGGCTCAAGCCTGTAATCCCAACACTTTGGGAGGCCGAGGCTGGCAGATCACCTGAAGTCAGGAATTGGAGACCAACCTGACCAACATGGTGAAATCCCATCTCTACTAAAAATACAAAATTAGCTGGCTATGGTGGCGCATCCCTGTAATCACAGCTACTCAGGAGGCAGAGGTTGCAGTGAGCCAAGATCATACCACTGCACTCCAGCCTGGGCAAAAAGAGTGAAACTCCACCTAAAAAAAAAAAATTTTAAAGAAATATTATATGACCATTATGAATGAAGTGTTTGGGGGATATGACAATTACCAGGCTAACTTGGTCCATGTAGACAGCCAAACTGTCTTGCTTAGACCTGGCAAGACCCTAGCTTAGACCTGTTTTCTTTCACAAAGCAATAAACAAATAGAGATGGAATGGGTGGTGGCTGCAAGGCTGGTTCTAGTGTCCTGCTCCAAGGGGTTCAAATTCCATCTCTGCCATCTTACTCGCCCTGTGACCTTGGGCAAATCACTTAAACCAAGTTTGTCCAACTGCCGGCCCACAGGCTGCACATGGCCCAGGACGGCTCTGAATGCAGCCCAACACAAATTCACAAGCTTTCTTAAAACATTGAGACTTTTTTGCGATATTTTTTTCAGTTCATCAGTTATCGTTAGGGTTAGTGTATTTTATCTGTGGCCCAAGACAATTCTTCTTCTTCCAATGTGGCCCAGGAAAGCCAAACAATTGGGCACCCCAATAAGCTGTCTATAAAACGAGGATTCTCTGTTTCTTCATCTGTAAGACAAAAACATCCATAATTGTTTGTTGTTGGCTGTTGTATAAATTAAATGGGCTGATATATACATAAAGCATTAGAGAGTGCCTGGAACGTGGTAAGCACTTAATAAATATTAAACTTTTTTTTTTTTTAATAGGAGTTGAGAGAAGTCTGAGTTGCACCGACCTGGATTTTAAAAAATCCTAATTTTGTCACTGATTCATTTTCCAGCCCTGGGCAATCCTCCCCTTTTCTGGGCCTTCCCCACTCGGATGGCTGGAGCACTCTGCTGGGTCATTCTCTGATCCTGTTCCTGCTGCATGGTGACCGTGCCACCATCCGCACCCACATTCAAGGTCAGTGGGTTGGGTAGTTTTGGCTGGTGTGAGGGCAGGGTGGGCAAGCTGGGACACATCTGTTCCCTTGGTTAGAATTGTGCTCTTGTATTTTTCCCCTTAGGAACTGTTTTATGCAGCAAGGTCAAGCGATCAGGACTACAAATCAATTTAAACAAAAGCGCTGAGGCAGATACCCTTGAACTTCAATGACTTCAAATAGCCTCGTTGTCATCCTTAGCCAAACACTCAGTACCTGAGTTCACTTCAACCTGTCATCACCGACTAATAAACCATCCCTTTCATGGAAATTGACCAGAATGAAACCTTTGAATCAAAGTGGATGTGAGGCCTGCTTGGATTAATAGAGCTGCATCGGCCCCCTCCCATGTTTCCAGGATGGCTACAGAGGTTGATGCATTCTTAGGGAAATGAACATCTTATTAATATCGGGAAGACAAGACCAGCCATCTTAAGAATGACCCTGGCTGCTCCGTGGGTAGCCAAGCGTAGCACAGCCTTCTTTGTGGAATGCCTCAAAGTTCTACCTTAGAAACCAGGGTGGAATTGCTCACAAAGGGTTGGTGATGGTGGTGGAGGAGAGGCAGGGGAGTTAGGGAGTATTTATTTGGAAAGGAAAGAAAACTAAGACTTACTCAGTACTGACTGTGTGCCTCAAACTGTGCCGGGGCTTTAGATGCAATAATTTGTGTCAGCCGTGCAATGACTCTGTGTGGTAAGTGTTCGACACTACTTTTAAAAAGAAGAGCCTTGCTAGGCGTGGTGGCTCATGCCTATAATCCCAGCACTTTGGGAGACCAAGGTGGGCAGATCACCTGAGGTGGGGAGTTCGAGACCAGCCTGACCAACATGGAGAAACCCTGTCTCTACTAAAAATACAAAATTAGCCGGGAGTGGTGGCTCATGCCTGTAATCTCAGCTACTCGGGAGGCAGAAGAATTACTTGAACCCGGGAGGCAGAGGTTGCAGTGAGCCAAGACTGCACCGATGCACTCCAGCCTGGGCAACAAGAGCAAAACTCCTTCTCAAAAAAAATAAAATAAAATTAAATAAATAAATAAATACATACATACATACATACATACATAATAAGAGCCTTATTAAGATATAATGCACACACTATCAATTCACCTTTTTAAAGAGTACAAGTCAGTGGTTTTAGTATATTTGTTACTGGAGGGCTCAGGAGGGTCCCTGAATGCCAGTGAGACCCCAGCCTCTGCTATTGTCCAGGTTCTTGACATTGTCACGAGAAAAAATTCAGGGATAAGTCAGAATGAATCAAAAGGCAAGAAGCTTTTATTGCAAAGGGAAAGTACACACTGAAGAGAGAAGTGCGGGCGGACGTGTGAGAACAAGTCATGTGCAATGGCGTTGGGGTTTCTAATTTTATGGGCGTTTCTTTAATTAGAGGATAGAATAATTATTAGGTATTCTAGAAAACAAGGGAAAGTCAGGAACCCCCCGTTTTCCTCCCCGTTTCTCCCATATTTGGGTTTGCCCAGAAGAGTTATGCCCATTTTCTCTCCCTTATTTTGGGTTTTCTGTTATCCTGTGGTTTTTTTTTTTTTCTTTGCCTAATTCCTGTTTTAGCTGTTGTCTGGTTTTTACACCCTCCTGTGACTATCTAGTACCATTCCTGTCTCATATTCACTAAGTTTTGTTTCTGTGTTTTTTAGAGAAAGGGTCTTGCACTGTCACCCAGGCTGGAGTGCAGTGGCACAATCATAGCTCACTGTAACCTCAAACTCCTGGGGTCAAGTGACTCCTCAAACTCCTGGGGTCAAATGAGGTCACTGTAACCTCAAACTCCTGCCTCAGCCTCCTGAGTAGGTAGGACTATAGGTATGTGCCACCACATCCGGCTATTTTTGTTTGTTTGTTTATTTGTTTGTTTGTTTTTGTAGAGATGGAGTCTTGCTATGTTGCCCATGCTGGTCTTGAACTCCTGGCCTCAAGCCATGCTCCTGCCTTGCCCTCCTAAAGAATTGGGACTGCAGACACGAGCCACAGTGCCTGGCCTGTATATTCACCAAGTTGTGCAATCATACCATTATCTAATTTCAGAATATTTTCATCACTCTATGAAGAAACTTTACATACCTTAACAGTCACTCCCAATTCCCCATTCCCCATCCCCCCAACCCTTGGCTACCACTAATCCACTTTCTGTCTATATAGATATTTCAAATCTAGACATTGCATATAAATGGAATCGTATAATATGTGGCCTTTTGTGGCTGGTTTCTTTCATATAACATGATGTTTTCAATGTATATCTGTGTTATAGCATGTTATCGTACTTTATTGCATTTTATGCCTGAATAATATTCAATCATGTGAATCAAATACGTCTTGCTTTATCCAATGATCAGTCGATGGACATTTGAGGTTTTCCTTTTTTTTTTTTTGTCTATTATGAACAGTGCTGTTATGAACATTTATGGAGATGTTTTTGTGTACACATATGGTTTAAATTCTCTTGAAACTGGGAGTGGAATTGCAGGGTCATATAGTAACTCTATGCTTAGACTTTTGAAGAACTATGAAACTGTTTTCCAAAGCGGCTGCAACATTGTACCTACCAGCAACCAATGAAACTTCCAATTTCTTCACATCTTCGCGGATGCCTGTTAACGCCCGTCTTCCGGACTATGGCCATCCTAGTGGACATGAAGTGCTATCTCCTTGTGGTTTTGATTTGCATTTCCCTAGTGTTTAATGATGAACATCTTTTCATGCGCTTATCAGTCATTTGTATATCTTCCTTGGAGAAATGCACATTTAAATCTTTTGATATTTGATTATAAATCCAATTTTTAATTTATTTGTTTTTTGATTGAATTGTAATATTTCTTTATATATTCTGTATAAAAGTCTCTTATCAGATATATGATTTGCAAATATTTTCTTCCATTCTCTTTATTACTTTCTAGATAGTGTCCTTTTAAGTAAAGACTAGAAGTTTTAAAAAACTAAATGTTTTTAATGTTTGATGAAGTTCAATTTACCCATGTTTTGGTCACTTATGTTTTTGGTACCATATCTAAGAAACCCATTGCCTAGTCCAACCTCTGCCTTCCAGGTTCAAGAGATTCTCCTGCCTCAGCCACCCGAGTAGCTGGGACTATAGGCATGCACCACCATGCCCAGTTAATTTTTTCATATTTTTAGTAAAGACAGGTTTCACCATGTTGGCCAGGATGGTCTCCATCTCCTGACCTCGTGATCCACCCACCTTGGCCTCCCAAAGTGCTGGAACTACAGGCATGAGCCACTGTGCCTGGCCCCTTTTAAGAGTTTTATAGTTTTCGCTAGAAGATCTATGATCCTTTTTCAGTTAATTTTTAATTAATATGTGAGGTAAGGGTCTAACTTCCTTCTTTCACCTGTGGATGGCCAATTGTTGCAGTGCCATATATTCAAAAACCTATTCTTTCCCTATTTATTGTCTCAGCATCCTTGTTGAAAATCAGTTGACCATAGATATGTGGGTTTAGTTCTGTACTCTTATTCAGTGCCATTGACCCTATGTCTATCCTAGGCCAGTACTACACTGTCTTAATCACTGTAGTTTTGAGAAAGTTTTGAAATCAGGAAGTGTGAGTTCTCCAATTTCATTTTTCTTTTTCAAGATTGTTTTGGCTATTCTTGGTCCCTTGTACTTCCATGTGAATTTTAGGATCAGCTCGTCCATTCATGATGAAAATCACTTGGAATTTTGCAGGGATGGCACTGAATATATAGATCAATCTGATGAGTACTGCCTTCTTAACAATGTGAAATCTTCCATGAACACAGGTTGTCTTTATATTTATTTAGGTCTTTAATTTGTTTCAACAATGTTTTGTAGATTTTGTGAGCAAGTGTTATACTTTTTTTGTTAAATTTATTTCTAAGTATTTTATTCTTTTTGAAGAATATGGAGTTTTTTTCTTAATTTCTCTCAGATTGTTTATTGCTAGTGTATGGAAATACAATAGACTTTGTATTTTATCCTGCAACATGGTTGTGGATACTGTTGTAAAGATAAGAAGACAGAGGATCACACAGGGTGTGTGATTAGCTTGGGATTACCTGGCTTTTTGTCCTCCCAATCTCCCTTTCTTTGCAGAACCACTCTTCTCAGCTGCAAGGGAATCGTGCTCAGTCTCTGTGGTGAGCTTACTCCACCTTCTCTCCCTCGCCCCAGGGATGAGGTACCACCATCTTTTCCCACCACTGGTGAAATCCTGCTATAGAATGAAGTTGGCTGGGTGCAGCGGCTCATGCCTGTAATCCCAGCACTTTGGGAGGTCAAGGTGGACGGGTCACCTGAGGTCAGGAGTTCGATACCAGCCTGGCCAATATGGTGAAACCCCATGTCTACTAAAAATACAAAAAATTAGCTGGGTGTGGTGGCAGGCACCTGTAATCCCAGCTACATGGGAGGCTGATGCAGAAGAATCACTTGAACATGGGAGGCGGAGGTTGCAGTGAGCCAAGATGGCACCACTGCACTCCAGCCTGGGCAACAGAGAGAGACTCCATCTCAAAAAAAAAAGAAAAAAGAATGAAGTCAACATAGAGAAAATCACAATAAGAGCTGAAGCAAGAAGGAGGGCTCTGTCACCATCATTGAGCACCTGGATCCTGCCCTACCTAAAGCTAGTAACTCTGGAGTTTCCAGATATATTAGCTAATATTTCTCTTTAGCTGAAGGTTATTAGAACTGGGTTTCTGTCCCATGAAACCCGAAGAATCCTGATGAGTATGAGTTTGAAAGTATGAGTTTGAAATCAGGCCTATGTGATTCCAAAGTTGTACTCACTCCATGGTCCCTGCATGGCCCCTTCCTGGTACTCAGACTGGCTGGGTGGATGTTTGAGAGGCTTCGGGGGATAAGTGAAGCTTGTAGCAGATAAGCAACAGGGAGGCTGGAGTCTAAGACCCCAAGAGTCTGCAGATGTGAGGAAAGATCAGGAAACCAGGCAAAAGGCCTACTGGGGTCAAAGGTGGACCCCCAACTCTTACTGCCTATGGGTCTTGGCCAGTCTCAGTCTCTCTGAGACTTGTTTCCTGGGTTGGGATACCTTTTTCTGGCTGTATTTTGGGCCCATTCTAGGCACACAGGCCCTGAAATAATCATGACAGCTCCTGAAATGTACTTGCCCAGTCATCTTTATGTAATTCCCAGGAGATCTCTGAGAGCCCAGCAGGGCAAGGATGATCCTGGTCGTTGTATAGTTGGGGAAACTGAGGCGAGGCAGTATTCGGTGACTTATTTAAAGATCCCCAGCTCCTGAAAACTGAGTGGAACCCAGGTCTCGTGTCTTTGTGTCTAATATTCTCATAGTAAACCAGGGGAGGCAGCAGTGCCTCTTTGGGATTTGCCTGGGGCCTGAGACTTCCCATAATCCAATTAATAAATTGTCCAAGATGGAGGGCCAGCTACCAATTAGTTCTCTTTCCTCCCTGGTGCCTCTTTGAGCTTTGTGGGTAGCAACTCCCTGGAAAGGGAAGAGAGGCCCCCACTCTACACTCCCTCCTTGGGAATCAGGGGTCTAGAAATTAGCTGATTCTTGATAAGCCCTAATTATAAATTAGGTCTTATTATCTGTGGCTCCTGAAACTACGCTGGATGAATTAAAACTCTAGGAAAAGGAATATTTCAATTAACCATATGAACTCAGGTAATTGCCTACCGAGGAAAAGCCCTTACAGAACAAGTCTTGGAGCAGTTACGAGGACATCAGAAGGGGAAGGCAGGGGCTAAAGCGTGGGTGGTCTGCGTGAGACGGAAGTGAGGGGTGGGCCCCTCTGCAGCTGCTGTTTTCTGAGGACAGGGTCTTAGAAGTGGCAGGACTTGCAAATGTATAGTTGCCAGTGGCTCTGTCTGGGGATTGGAGGACCAGGATTGGGGTCCTCTATTACCTACTGCCCCTGTGTTTCCTAAACCTCGCAATGGACAGGTCAGATGAGATGATGAAGAAAGGGCCTTATCAGCTAGAAAGTGTGGCAAGCACACCAGACATTATGGTTTAGTGCAATTAGATGCTCTGAAACAAGGGAGAGAGAGGAGAAGAAAGGGATTGAAGGCTCTGTTTCCACTGATTTCAGGAGGCAAAGGGGAGTGGTTGTCAATCATTAATTCATTCATTTCACAAACATTTCCCTGATGCTTCTGAATGCCAGGCACTGAGCTGGGCAGCATAGGGCATGAAGAGTGGAATAGCGAAGCCACAGTCCAGCGGGAGAAAGACAGGGAAGCAAATAGACTCGCCACAAGGTCAGGACCTGCATCTTCCTTGTTCACCAGCTTGGGCTCTCCCAGCTGTGGCCCTCTGTGGGCATATGTTGGATGAAGGCCCTCTAAGCCTAGGATGGCACCGGGACCCCTTGCACAAAGGTCAGTGTGGGGCTTTGCTTTTCTTTTTTCTTTTTCAAATGAGATAGGATCTCGCTCTGTCACCCAAGCTGGAGTTCGGTGGCACAATCACAGCTCACTGCAGCCTTGATCTCCCCGGCTCAAGCCATCTTCCCACCTCAGCCTCCTGAGTAGCTGGGACTATAGGTGCAGGCCATTATACCTGGATCACTTAAAAAAAAATAGAGATGGAGGGTCTCCCTATGTTGCCCAGGCTGGTCTTGAACTCCTGGGCTCAAGTGACACCCTGCCTCTGCCTCCCAAAGTGCTGGGATTACAGATGTGAGCCACCATGCCTGGCCTAGCTTGGGGCTTTTCTAAAAACTGAAACCAGCTTTTTTTCTGCAGTTCATTCATGCAGCCAGGGAGTGACTGATAGTCCTGAAGTTTGCATGAAGAATTCCAGAAATCCCTGCAGTAGTTCTAAAACAATCTAACATTGGCTCGAAGTTGGCTGCTGACATATAGATAGAGGGAGGCGGAGATGCCACTCCAGAGCTGAGGTCCCTCTGTAGTAAATGAAGAGGGAACATCCTCCACTGAGTCCTTAACTCTCTGGTCCATGCCCCTTTGCCCTCTCTCTGGAGGCTCTTCTTTGAAACACAGGAAAATTGCTGCCAAACCTCACAGAGCTTGAGAAGGTCAATCAGAAGAGCAACAAGCCTGAAGTTTAGAATTAAGTTAAAGAAGATTTAGCTTTATTACTCTGAAATATATACCATGACTCAGAAAACATCATATTGCCAGGCCTGCAGGAATTAACAACTGGAAAAGAACAGAATGAATGAGTCATCTAAGAGGAGCACATTATTGTCACCAGGCAGGTGCCACTAAAGTCCTGTAAATTGGTGAAAAATTACCCATATAACCTTCCTTGCAGCTGATGCTGAAGGATGTTTCTGTGTGGGTCTCATCCACAAAACCACGTAGCCTAAGAATAAGAAATCTTTCTCGAGGCTGGGCGTCATGGCTCGCACCTGTAATCCCCATATTTTGGGAGGCAGAGGCAGGTGGATCACTTGAGGCCAGGAGTTCAAGACCAGCCTAGTCAACACAGCAAAACCCCATCTCTACTAAAAAGACAAAAAATTTAGCCAGACGTGGTGGGGCATGCCTGTGGTCTCAGCTACTTGGGAGGATATATCAGGGATGAGAATTGCTTGAATGCAGAAGGCAGAGATTGCAGTGAGCCGAGATCATGCCACTACACTCTAGCCTGGGGAACAGAGCAAGACTCCGTCTCAACAAACAAAACAAAACAAAAACAAAAACAAAACCCTTCTCTAATGCAAGAATCCCCTCTACAGCTCATCAGTTCATAGGTTAGACTTGAATGCCACCAGCAATGGGGAACTCACTACCTCAAAAAGGAGTTTGGTCTATTGCCAGATTGTTGTAATCATCCTAAAACGCCTCTGTTCCTCTTTGTAATGGACTGAAATCTAACTCTCACTACATCTGTGGGTAAAGCAATAGTAACTGCCTGTGTTTTCAGGACCAGAATTACTGCTGAATGAATATAGGAAGGTCTTTCCTTTCCATGGAAGGAAACTTCCTTCCTCTTATTTGCTGGTGCAACCAAACATTTAATTATAAAAGCTTCTCCAAGGCAATAGATGTTAAAAATTAAGATGAATACACTCATTTTTGCCAATAGCACAGACTGCTATTACTCTGAAAGTCCCAATTCATTACTGTATATTGTAACGGAACATTAACACTCGCATAACGACCTCAAGACCTGTCTCGCATGCACAATCAGTAGGCCCTGCCCAGGCTCCCTTACACCCAGGAAAGAAAAGGCGGGGGTGGTAGAGGGGGGAACAGATGACCTGGGAAAATTGCCTTTCCAGTGGAAACATCGACAAACCCTTCATTACAATCATTCACTATGCCTCATCGGATGCCACAATTCAATTCCTGAGCCTGGTCAAACAACAATGGGATGGGGTAGGAAGCGGGAGACAATCTGGGGACCCCAGTTTCCCCAAAACTCTCAACCCACCTGAACACTCTCCAGCGGCACCTCCTTCATCCACTAGGGGATGCCTCCGTCTCCCCTACCCCAGAATACCTGGGAGAGTTGGCTGAAAGGAAGGCAGGCACCCAGGAACCATTCTCCATATACCCCGGTCGCCTACCAGGGACATCCAGGCACACTGGAGTCAAAGAGCAACTCTCGAATGGACCATGTCACCTCTGCTCAAAACCCTTCAATGGCTCCCATTGGCCTGGGGATAAAATCCCAAGTCCTGTGATCGAGCCCAGCCTAGCTCTCCGGCCTCCTTCCTGCCTCACACTTCCCTTCCCACCACCCTGGACTGTCTTGTCTCTGAACTCCTTCCTGCCCGTGCACATCCTGCTGCTCCCTCCACACCGCCCCACTCCCTCCTGGGCTGGCTGGTGCCCCCTCCTTTGTCAGGCCCCAGCTCGGAAGTCTGTCTAGAGCTGAGGGCCTTCCTGTCGGCTCCCGTCCTCTTCCCACCCATGCTTGGCATGATGGGCCACTGTCTATTTGCTGGTTGCCACTTGCTGATTGTCTCGTTTCTTGACCATCCCACGCTGAATCATTCCCCTCTGCATCCCCAGCATCTGGCACAATGCCTGGTCCCAAGGAGACAAACAATAACAATTAGTTGAATGAATAAATGAGTATGTTACATAAAATTTCAGATAGTTCATGGAGCTCCTGAAACCCAAGGATGTCCCGGACTGACTTTGGCTTTCTAATTCTGGCCCAAGTTTCACATGTATCTACAGGTTTTTGGAAGAAACCAGGATAGAGGCCTATCCTGCAGTCATCCTCATCTTTCAGATAAGGACTGGGAGCTGCTGAGAGGTGATGGGTATATCAGTCAGGGCTCTCTAGAGAAACTGAACCAACAGGGGGGAGAGAGAGAGAGAGAGAGAGAGAGAGAGAGAGAGAGAGAGAGAGAGAGAGAGAGAGATGATAGATAGATAGATAGATAGATAGATAATAGGTGAGACAGACAGACTAGATAGATGATAGATTAGACAGACGAGATAGATGATAGATTAGATAGATGATAGGTTGATAATAGATTAGACAGACTAGATAGATAGATAGATAGATAGATAGATAGATAGATAGATAGATGATAGATAAATTAGGCAGGCAGACTAGATAGATGATAAATAGATGGATCTTAGACAGACAGACTAGATAGGCGGATAGATGACAAGTTAGATAGACTGATGATAGATTATGATAATAATCTATAACAGACAATAGATAACAGACAGACTAGATATATAGATGATAAATAGATAGATGATAGATTCGATAGATTGACTGATGATAGACAGATGACTAGATAGATAGTTGATAGATTAGACAGACTAGATAGGTAGATGATAAATAGATTATAGAGTAGACAGATGACTAAATAGATAGATAGATGATAGATAGATTAGACAGACTAGATACATGATAAATAGATGATAGATTAGATAGATAGATGATAGATTGATGATAGATTAGACGGACGACTAGATAGATGATAGATTAGACAGATTAGATAGATGATAGATGATAGATTAGACAGACAGACTAGATAGGTGGATAGATGATAAATTAGATCGATAACAGATTGATGATAGATTAGACAGACAGGATAGATAGATAGATAGATAGATAGATAGATAGATAGATAGATAAATAGATAGATAGATAGATAGACAGATAGATAAAGATATAGCACATATAGACAGAGACAGATAGAGAGATTGTAATCAATTGTGGAGCCTAGTGAGTCCACAATCTGCAGGGTGGGCTGGCAGACTGGAGACACTTACTGAGCCTTCAGTGCTAAGCCCTTTTCTGTGCACTTCCTCCGGCATTAACCCACTTAACCCTTCAATGACACTCTGGCCCATAGTACATGTTCACTCCAACAATAGCAAGGCTGCTGTTATGATCTCCATTTTAGAGTAGGGGACACTGAACCCCGGGAGGTTAAGTGACTTACCCGTGATTGTACCACCAGCAAGCATCGGAGCTGGGATTTGAACACTCTGGTTCTAGAACCAAGACTGGGAACCAACACACTCCATTCCACACCCAGTCCCTCAGGCTCACCTTTCTACCGGGAGGCCCCGAGCAGAGACAAGGCAGAGCCTAGCATTCAATCTCATCTCTGCCACTTAGTAGCCATGTGACCTGGACAAATCACCCTGTTTTATTCCCCAGTTTACCACTGCAACATGGAAAAAATAACTGCTAGTTCTTAGGGGTGTTATGAGAATTCAGAGTGACCTTGGAGGTAAAGCACTTAGAATATATAATTCACTTTTAATAAATAGTGACTATTAGTAATAATAGCAACAGTATTAATGGATGTAAAGGCCCTTTGTAAACTCTGAAGTGCCTCTAGACACGGCAATGGAGTCATTCAGGCCTGCATTGAAAATAGGGTGACCAACTGCCCTGGTTTATCTGGGACTGTCCTGGTTTTAGCACTGAAAGTCCTGTGTCCCCAGAAATCCCTCCGTCCCAAGCAAACGAGGTCAGGCGATCACACCACAGGCCCTACTCCTTTCTAGCTGTGCCAATGCACTAGTCACTTTACCTCTCAGAGCCTCAGTTTCCTCATCTGTAAAATGGGGTTAAAGTTCTAAGCCAGTGGTCTCTGAACCAGCAACATCAGTATTGCCTGGAAACTTCTTAGAAATGCAAATTCTCAGACCCCACCTCAGATCTACTGATTAGAAACCTAAAGGGTATTTCACAAACCCTCCTAGTGAGTCTGTTGCCTGCCAATGTTTGAGAGCCTTGATATAAAGCACCTCCCTGGGGGTACTTCACAGGTTGTAGAGGGCTAAAGCCAGACCAGGCAAGCACCTGGCATGCTGTGAACATTCAGCTGCCAGTGGCCATCACTACCATCATTACAAAATTGGTGGCGACGTATTTACTGTGAAGGTGGAAACTGAGGTGAACGAGAGGGTCCTCCAGTCCCAAGACTTCTCTCCAAATTGGGGCCTGACGTTTGTTTGGGTTTTGCTGTCTAAAAGCTGGGCTAACTTCCTGCTTTCAGAAAGCTTAATTCCCTCATTCTTGTTTTGAAGCTGAGATCTCTCAAGGCTGACAGATCTCTCAAGGCTGACATTGCCTCGCTGTTGTTATGCACATGTCGGTTAAAGCTTTAATTCAGTGCCTCCTAGTTGACGGCAGAGGGAGTTTGGGGATCTGGGGCCACCAGGGTGGTGTTGCTTCTGGGCCCTGTTTTGACCCATTAGGTTGAGGTAGGTGCGATGATAATGATGACAGCTCCCCTTTAATTGTTCCATACCCATGCTCCGGGTCCTGTGTAGTCATCGTTGGGCCTGGGTCTGCCTCTGTGTTCTGTGTTGCCCAGAACACTGCCTGGCATCAAATCAGTGTTTGCTAAGTGCCTGTTAAATAAATGCATGATCTGAGTGCATGATACACATTGTCTTATTTAATTCTCACGATGCCTTCATGAGTTAGGTACAATCATCATTCTCCATTCTGCAGATGTACAAACTGAGCCCAGAAAACTTAGACGACTTGCTGAAAGCCCACGACTATAAAAAGCAGGCCAGGGATTGAAAACCTAATTTTCTTTTCACGGAGGAGGGACTGCAGATGTGCTGGGCTCAGCCCCAGTACCGCCGCCTATGAGAAGCCTCCCTTGAGTCCCTGCCCCCTTCCTTCCTGCCCTCATCACACATTTTGCAGCCCCCTCTTTGGACCTCTCCAGGCTGACATTGCCTCGCTATTGTTTATGCACGTATCGGGCTGCGTGTCTCCAAGACTGACCTGTTTATCTGTGCAGCTGAGGGGAGGCCTCCTGGTCCCAAGAGCCCTCCGTGAAACCTAGGTGAATGAGGAATGAACTCTCAGGCTCTGAGAATGAGCCTGAGTTTGGCCAGTAAGACCAGAAAGCGAACACTCACCATCAAACTGAAACGAAGGGAAGGTGAGTGGAAACCTAGCGAGATGAGCCCTCTGGTTTCCGCAGGTGAAGGTCATGAGGCATTAAGCGCCCAAGCTCACCTTTGGATCTTCTCAGAAACCACAGTCCACCCAAGGTGCCTCAATGTGCTTTGTGGGCTTGGCCCTTCCAGAAGACGTCAGCGCTGAGTACAAAATTGGCTTCACCAGGTAATGCTGCCTGTGTGTGTGTTGTGTTCCTGGTAATATATTGCTTGATCTATGACTTTTTAAAACAATGAAAATGTAAAAGTGAAGGGCCCAGCCTCAAGGAGAGAGGTGATGAGTGGGACTGGTAAGTTTGATTTCATATTCCTTTCTAAGCAAGTCGGGGGAGTGCTGACATGACCCAGAGCACCCCGGGAACAGATTCCTCTTCATCCCCAGCGTTGCCAGGAGCAAAGGGGCTGAACAGCCTCCACCAGCCCTTGGGTGACTTAAAGGTTTTCCAATTTGTAAACAAATATATTTAGAACAAGACCCCCCAGTGGGAGAACTAAGTCAAATTCATTTTGTCAAGGAAACCATTGTTAGATATAATGTTCCCTAAATTTCCACAGCCAAACTCAACCTTGGCTATCAAGACAAATAGCTACAGGCTGGGCCCATGGCGGTGCACGTCTGTGCTCCCGACTACTTGGGTGGCTGGGGTGGGTGGATCGCTTGAACCCAGGAGGTTGAGACTGCAATGAGCCATGATCATGCCACTGCACTCCAGCTTGGGTGATAGAGTGAGACCCTGTCTCAAAAAAAAAAAAAAAAAAAAAAAAAAAAGGAGTTATAAAGGAATGTGAATGTTAATTTTTTAAAATCTCTGCCTTGCTATCCTTGAGGAAGATGGATTTGCCAGAATCACTTTCTCCCTTGTGTGATGCTTGTTACTATTCATCTGTTTCTTTCTTCCTAGATTGCCAGCCCGTTGAGGGAAGAATCCATGAAAAAGTCTATCTTTGACCTCCATGTTCTCTGGTGCTCCCTGAGTTCTGTAGGCAGCAGTATCAAAATTGTGGCTCCTTGCTGACTACACTGGTTGTAAGGGGTAAATGAGAGAATCTTCCCCACATGCGTAGCAGTATGCCTGGCAAATAAAGATTAGCTCACACGTATTATTTTAGTGATGAGGATAGTCAGGGCGACCAACTATCTTGGTTTGCCTGGGACTGAGGGGGTTCCCAGGATGGACAGTCCTAGGTAAACTGGCACAAGTCAGTCGCCTTAGGGATGGGTGATCGTTGAGTGCCTGTGACTTGTCAGGCATGGTTGGTGCTGGGTAAATTAGATGGATTATCTCATTTAAACCTCACAACAGCCCCTGTGAGCTATCTGTGATTATCCGCATTTTACAGAGTAATACATTAAAACTTTAAGTCATATCTTTCCAGCTGCTAGCTCTTTCTCCATCAAATACTGATTTTTTCAAACAAGAAAATGACTTCATTGCTGTTTTATTCCACTGCGGTAAATTGAATGCCCTTGTCTCCCAATTCTTAACCCTCCCTGCATCCACACACTTGCCATATGACTTGGGCTTGTCCATGTGACTTGGCATACGTCATGTGGACAGAAGTGACAGACCCAAGCCCAGGACTTTTTTGCATGTTTCTGCTTACACTTTTTTTTTTTTTTTTTTTGCTTTTGTTGTTGTTGTTTTTGAGATAGAGTCTTGCTCTGTTGCCCAGGTTGGAGTGCAGTGATGTGATCTCGGCTCACTGCAACCTCTGACTCCTGGGTTCAAGCAATTCTCCTGCCTCAGCCTCCTGAGTAGCTGGGATTACAGGCAGGCACCACCACACCCAGCTAGTTTTTGTATTTTTAGTAGAGACGGGGTTTCGCCAGGTTGGCTGGGCCAGTCTCGAACTCCTAACCTCCAGTGATCTGCCCACCATAGCCTCCCAAAGTGATGGGATTTCAGACGAGCCACTGCACCTGGCCTTGCTTACACCCTTAAGCCTCTACCGGCTCTATGAGAGGATTGTGCCCCAGCCAACCTGCTGGTCCAAGAAGACTGAGAGACACGTGGAGCAAAGCTGCCTGCTGAGTCACAGACCTGTGGCAAGAAGAAGGGGCACCCAGCAAAGCTCAGCCCAGATCAAGCCCCAGCTGACCAGTAGATGGGGAAGTGATAATATGTCACTGTTTTTAAGCTTCTGAGTTTTTAGGAGGTTTGTTACGCAGCGGTAGCTAACTGATATATTCACCAACTTGACACAGGCTTTGGGGTGGGTAGATTTTACTGCTGAAGTCCTTTGATGAGCTAAGCTTGTATATTATATCTGGCCAAATATTCCTAATTGCTGGGTTCCTAATTTACGGGATTGTTGCTATTCCTTTCGGGGGTATTTCTAAAGGTTAAAAGAAGGGAAGAGAAAGGAAAATGTTTACTGTGTGCCCAGTGCAGTGTTTGCTGGTTTCACATGTTCTCTTGCTTGATTATGTTGTGTGGAATCTATTGACCCTGAAGCCATCTCAGGCCTCTCTCTTCCTGGGAACAAGGACCTCAGACCTACAAGGCAGATCTAGGGCAGATGGTCTTACCAGAAGGGACATTCATTGGTGGCTTTCCATAGGCATCATTTTCTGTATATACTATAGGTTACAGTGCAGAGGGCCAGTGATGAGCCACCTGGGATCCAGGCCACACTCTGCCATGAACTTGCTGTATGACCCGGGGCAAACCCCTTCCTCTCTGGGCCTTTGCCTTCCCCATTTGCTAGTCTTTGGGAGTGGACGTGGGAGCTCTTTCAGGTGGCACAGACAGAAGCAATGTGCAAGGTGGATTTTGTATGAAGCTTTTGGGGTCAGACCCGGGTTTATGTCCTGCTGCCTGCCTTGTGAGCTGTGTGACCTTGGCAAGCTTCTTCACCTCCCTGACCTCGGTTCCCCGTCTCTGTGAGACAGTCATTGTGAAACCCAGATACAAGAAAGTCCGTAATGGGCCTGGCACAAGGGAAGCCTTCAGCATGTGTGTTTGTTATTACTAATATGGCACAACTAGTTAGTCTCCTGAAATCAGTCATCTCAAAATAGCAATCACTTACTTTCAACAGAGTAAATATTTTTCCTCATCTGCATCATTTCAAGCCTTCCCTCTTTAATTTTACAGTTGCATTTACAAAGGAGTTATTTACAGTGCAAAGGGATAAGATGGGCTGCCTCCTTGAAATGGTTTCACAAATTTCCTCTGCTTCCTGTTAAGATATTAGCGCCCAGTAATTGTCGCTCTATATAAATGTGGAGCGTCGGCTGCGAATGTGCGCCCTGTAGTAATTGTGAGTTGTCTTGACGCTAATTACATAGGGGAGCCTGTTTAATTGCCAGTTAAATTGACTGTGTGTGTTTTCTCTAATCTGTGTTTCCGGGCAAGTTGGATGGCATCCGCTCCTCGTTGGACTAAGCATGAATTTGGAAGACCCCAAGAGGCTGCTGCAGGAGAAAGTGAGGCTGGAGGAGGGGAGGTGGGGTATGACAGCTGATGACGACAGGATTATGTTCATACACAATGAGTGGCCATTGCGGGACCCAACCTGGGGTCTCCTGGAGGTTGAGGAAAGTAAGACCTCTCTTCTGCCCATGTTCAGAGCTGACCTGGATGAAACTTGAGAGCTGCACAGGGCAGGAATGATAGCTTGGGCCTGTCGTCAGGACTGAGTCCCAGCCGATGGCACCCAGCACTGCCACGGCATCCCTGAACTGTCTGCTCCCCGCTCCAGACCTTTGCTCACGCTGGTCCTTCTATCTGGTCCCAGTTCCCCCACCCTCATAACTCTGTGTTATGTCACTGTAGCTGTGTCATTCAATGCCCAGGTGCAAAACCACATTTTCCATTCAGCCCTTCTGGATGTCGCCTCTGGAAGAAGGGGTCCTCTCTGGGCCAAACCCATAGCTCTTTTTTTGTTACCTTGAGGCCTGACTCATTCCCTGCTTGTATTTGAACTGATTGAGAACCAGACTGTGAGTCTCTGAAGACAGGTCATGCCTCATACAGAGTGAGTGCTTGGTAACAGGAGGTAGGAGTCAGAAGACAGGAGGGGAGAGAGAAGGAGAAGAGAGAGGGGAGGAGAAGAAGAGAGAGGAGAGGAGGGAAAGAAGGGAAAGGGAGAGGGGTTGGAGGAAGGAGAGGGGGCAGAGGCAAAGGAAGGAAGAGAGGAAGGAAAAATGGAGAGCTAACAATACCAACTAACACTTCTTGAGTGTTAGGGTGTGTATGCGTGTGGGCACATGCACATGCCAAGCACATGCCAAGCATGTCATCCTTGTCAATTCATTTAATCTGTCCCACAATCTTGAGGCAGATCATCCCCATTTCACTGATGAAGAAACTGAGGACGCTGAGAGACCAAGGAACTTGTTAACGCAGCCTTAAGTGGCAGATCCAGGAGTCCAAGCTTTCAACCATTGGACTAAGCTGTCTTGAAGGAAAGAAGGGAGGGTGGGAGGAGGTAGTGAGGGAGGGAGGGAAGGAGGAGGAGAGTTGAATTCCATGGCATGAGTCCTCCTGATGTTTAAAAACCTCTCCAGCCTTCCACACACGCTTTCTCCTTAGCTCAAAAGCTAAATTAGAGTGGATTGCTCTCTCCTCACTTTAGTAATTTAGATAAAAGTAAAATTTTGTCTGAGAGCAGAAGCAATTATAGCACGGGTTTTGTGATTAACTTGATTAACACTGTTTCACTCTAAAAGTGATCCCCCCCGCTTTGGCTGGCGACTGTAATCAGAGCCACGTCTTTCAACTATGCTACAGCTGCTCTCTCTCCCCCCACTCCCCAAAAAAGATTTTGACATAAATACTTATTAGGGAGGACTCTAGTCTCTGGCTGGAACAGTTGAGGAAAGAGGAGGAAAATGTCTGTCTCTACATTAGCATCTGTAGCCGATTAAAAGGCTGTCGCTCGCTACCCCAGTTACTGACAAAGATCCCAATTATGCAGCAATGAAATATACATACACGATACAGGAGGGTTTATACATTTTTAATTTTTTTCAAAGAGAAAATGCTCAGAGGAAACTCTAATTAGAGATTGCGTTTCTTTAAGAGGAAAATGATATGTGGTTTCAAGAAAGATTATTTGGGGTTATCGCTGGGCAATTGCGAATCTTTCCAAACCCAGGTTTCTGCTCCTGAGCAAGGGGCCAGAGCCCACTGGCACTTGTAGGAATGCTGAGGTTTTCTGTGGGGAGGGGGGAAGTTGGGGTCCTAGCCAGCACCCCACTGCCTCCTCTCTTGGGACACTCCCCGGGGTTCTGGTATTTATGTTCTCCTCTCTTCCCTCTGTCCTTGCCCAGGCCTTCCTGGCCATCCAGACGGCAGCTGCTACTTCAGGAATCCCCACTCATAGCTAGCCACTCTACGGAATCCTCTTGTTTAACCAAACCTACTACCCTAGAGGTAGGAATTACTGTTCCCCTTGTTGAGGCAGATAAAGAAATGAGTGCCGAGGAGTCAGGTCACCTGCCCAAGGTCACACAGCTGCTCAGTGGTGCAGCGGATTAGGATCCAAGCTGACTTGCCCCAGAGCCGCTTCCTGCTCTCCTTGACTGTGTAGATGCCTGAAGATTGCAGGATGGTGATTACAGCATGGTACAGCTCAGAGGGACTGTGGAGAGAGGCCACCCACCAACTCAGCAGCAGAGGAAACTGAGGCCCCAGGAAGGAAAGTGAGGCCTGCTTCCCGGGCCCCACCTCTCACCTCTGGGGTTAGACCAGCTCTGTCCTAGGTCCTCTGTACTGACCTCTAAGACTTGCAGGCTTCCATATCTGTTGCTCCACAAGCCAAAGAGGCATCTCCTTTTTCTAAAATCCAGAACCTTTTCTAGAGATGTGATTGCTGTGGCTGGCTTCTAGATCTCTCTAGAACATTACTGGGATCTCCAACACCTCTACATATGCAAAAATTCCAGTCACTCTGATTCCCCGCTTTTGAAGTCTCTGTAAATTATCTAGATTCTCACTGAAATCAAGTTCTTGCAAATCTCATGTCACTGATGGGCCTAGATTTTGCAGTTTATTTCCTTTGTATATCATTTACCCTCCACGTAGGCAATCCACTCTGGAAATCTAGAGCCTTTTCTAGCCTTTTCCAGTGACAATGTCCTCCCAGGGAATGTGAAGCAGAAATGACATCATGGTATATCATTGACAGGAGTTCTGAGGCTAGACTGTGTTCATATCCCAGCTCAGCCCTCTGTCAACTAGATCTTGAGCAGGCCTCTGACCTCTCTGGGCCTCAGTTTCCCTAGCTATAAAATGAGGATGATAATAATGATATAGATCTCATAGGACTAAAGTTAAAAGAAGGTTGTTTGTTGAAAGCATATAGATTAGATCATGTAGAAAGCTCTCAATGTTAGTGCTTCTAATTATCATCACTCCATGCATATATAGGTAGAGTTATATGAAATGGTCCTTTTGTAGGTTAAAGCTGGTCTCCTGTCAGTTTAATATGTTCCAACCTAGTATCGAAGTGAATACTCAAAACCTAGTATCACCTAGTAGCATCTTGATACTAGCAACCTAGTATCAAGGTGAGCACCCACGGGGGCAGATCCTGTGCTTCCCAAGCACCCTCTGGGCAAGTGCCTATGGAAGCAGATGGCAGAGTGGAGCAGGGTTTCAAACCCAGGTCTGCTTGGTTCTCAGACTCCCAGACATGCAGGTGGTCACTTGGCAGTTCTAAGCCACATTTTCAAACCCCAATTCAGCCCTCTTTCCACGGTACCTCCCTTCTCATGTCCAGAGGAAGGTAGAAAGCCTATAGGTGGAGAGACAGAGGCTGACGGAGCTCATCTTCTTCCTCAATGACCCACTAACCTGAAGGGGCTCACAGGGGTCCATCTCTGCCACAAGGGCCCTCCAGCCTCATCGGCCCCCTTCCATCCAGCCCTCAGCTGGCCTCCTGATTTCCCATCCTGTGCCACCAGCCTCTTTCCTGCCTTTCCTGGGGCGGGCTCAGGCCTGGCACCACTCCAGAACGGCTTAATCAGAATAAATCCTGAGAAAGCACATGTATTATTTATTCCAGCAAAGGTTAAATAATTTGATGAATTTCTCAGGACGCTGCCAGAATGCTGATGGCCTCTTAGGGAAAAAGACACAAACAAACAAACAAAAAACTGACACAACAAATCTCTTTCTCTACACACACACGCTCACAGCAGCCATAGCCACTTGCCCCACGTTGGTTCATGCAAGAAACCAAGTGGGCAGCCCTCAGTGACACTAGAACCAGGGCCCAGAAGACGTAGATTTTCGTGCTCATGGAATGGAGATGACAGCTCCCGCCCCCTGGCCTCTCCAGCATGATGCATTATCTGGAGCTGACTATGCCTTTGATTCTGCAAATGGCCATGGAAAGCCTATTGATTTACAGGCCCAAAGGATGACCTTGCCTTAAATGGATTTGTTTATGGGGCTTCTTATACTTGGGGCTTTGGGGGCTGTTGGGATCAAGGAAAGGGCTGTCAGGGGGAAATGGGGGAGAGAAGCCCCCTGCATGGGAACTGTGGCTGACTGGGCCCTTCTTGCCTTTGTTTGCCATGGCAGATTGGCTCATCTAAGCCAAGGGAGAGGCCAGAAATAACGAGTCTTAGTAGGCAGTGGGTATCCACATTCCCCTCCTCCTCTTTCTCTTCTTTCTCTGCTTCCTTTTCTTCTTCCTCCTCCTTTTCTTCCTCCTCCTCCTTCTCTTTTTTTTTCCCTCCTCCTCCTTTTTTCCTCCTCCTCCTCACCAGCATAGCTGCTGCCATTCATTTAGCGCTTACATGGAGCTGAGTGTTTTACCTACATCACGTCCTGAAATCCTCCTGATAGGCCCATGTGAGCTGGGTACTTGCATTTAAATCTCCATTTTAGAAATAAATAGTCCCAGAGAGGTTCAGTGAGTTGCAAAAGGCACAGAACTATTAAGCCAAGCCAGGCTTCTCACTGCCTGTCTGGCACCAGGCCTGCGTTTCTGCTGTGCCATGCAGCCTGGAGTAGGGAAGAGCTTGGCCCTCGAGGCGATGGCCGAGTGTGGGAGCTGGTTCTGCGGGTGCAGCCATGGGACACTGGGAAGGTTACCTAATGCCCTGTGCCACTGGTTCCCTGTAAAGTGAAGATGATTATAGTCCCCCCACTCTTAGGGATGAGGTGAGGATTGAATGGGTTCATATCATGAACGATACTCAGAGCAGTGCCTGGCATATACTAAGAGCTATACCAATGTTTACCGCCCTTGTTTCCTCCCTTTGCTGCCTCTAACTAGCAGCCACACCCCACAAACTTGCATAATGCACCCCACTTGACAAATACTTCGTCACACTGATTCCTTCAACCCTGAATCCCTAGACAACCCATTTTACAACAAGGAAATTGATGTTGACCCAGAGAGGTTGGTGGATGTTGTCAGTTTCAGCACTCTCCTCGGAAGGTAGCAAAACTGGGGGTGAAGGGCACAGCCCTTGGATCATACAGACCTGGGCAGGAATAGTGGCTCTGGCCCATTTGTGGCAGGACCAAGGGCTTGAAACTCTAGTTCTCTGACCTTTAATATATCATTTTAAATGAAAAAAGAGGAAAGATACAGTCCATTCCATAGGATTGTTCTTTCCATGGGCCTGGCACTGGGCTAAACACTTTACTAGCATTTTTGGACTTGATTTTACGTGTGTGGCATGTCACGGTGTGCTGGGTGCATGGTGCTCAGCAAATTGCCGTGGTTACCACTCTCTGTCTCAATGGTCCTCCCTGCCTGCCCCATATCTCTGGTGCTCTGTCTCAGTGGTCCTCCCTGCCTGCCCCATATCTCTGGTGCTCTGTCTCAGTGGTCCTCTCTGCCTGCCCCGTATCTCTGGTGCTCTGTCTCAGTGGTCCTCCCTGCCTGCCCCATATCTCTGGTGCTCTGTCTCAGTGGTCCTCCCTGCCTGCCCCGTATCTCTGGTGCTCTGTCTCAGTGGTCCTCCCTGCCTGCCCCGTATCTCTGGTGCTCTGAAGAGCGAGTCACTCCCTCTGCCTGCTTGCCTCTTTGGGCCCTGCCTCCTGTTTAAGCTTCTCGTCCCTACCCAACCAATGCCTTGCCCCACCCTACTCCTCCCCAGAAAATAAAAGTTGCTCTAGCTTTCTGATCCAGTGTTGCTCCTTCTCTTCCTCTTATTCAGCCCTTTGGACGTGTCCCTTGAGCATTCTTTGTTTTGAAGTCTCCTGTCCTCCTGGACGCTGCTTTCCCTTCCCCTTTGTTTAGTGCTCTGTTCCCTCTGTGAGGAGGGAATTGTCTTCCTGCAGTTTGTTTAGGTGAGGTGGAGATGGGAGGTGAGGGTCAATAGGGACATGTATGAGCCTGCTGAGCCTCTGAGGATTGAGGGAGGAGGCTTCCTAAACCATTCCCAGACTTAGCACTTCTCCAGTGCGATATGGGGTCCTGTTCACCTCTGTCCCCAGTACCCGTCTCAGAGCCAGTGCACAATAGGTGTACAGAATGTTTGCCAAGCCCTCAGGTAAGCCTGGATCCAGAACCACCAGCATGATTCCCACAGCTGTTAATCTTCCCAGACAACATCCTGCCCATCACTCAGAGGATGTGATTTGTAGGATTGAAAGCATACATTGGAGTAATTTCAGGATGCGGCTGTTCTGTGTATTTGTGTTAGTCAGAGCTGCCTGGTGGGGATGGGACTGATGTTAATCCACTGATCATGCAATCTGAGCAATAGCTCATGGAGAGACATCCATATTCTTTGACACCCATGAGGGCTCTTCTCCATGCTGTCAGTCATCCATGAAACTTGAGAGGCAATGGTGGGAAAAGCTACCAAGATGGATTTGGAATAGTCCCCAGAGCAGTGCTGATCCAGGGGCACTGCCCCTAACTCTGGGTGAATAACATGTATACCCAGCTTTCCATCTGTCTCTCCGTCCATCCCTCCATCCATCCATCCAAATTCATCCACATCTATCCACCCATTCATCTGTCCATCTGTTTATCTGTTCATCCATCTGCCCATCTGCCTATCCATCCATCCACTCACTCAACCAATCATCTGTCATCCCTCTATTCATCTATCCATTCATCCCCCCATTCATCTGTTCACCTATTTATCTGTTTACCCATCTACTCATCTACCTATCCATCCACCCGCTCAAACAACCAGCCATCTCTCATCCATTCAATCAATCCATCCACCCATCCATCCATCCATCCATGCATCCATCTATCCAACCATAGGATGGATGATGGCTCAGCCATATTCCATATTCCTTGCTTGCCACAATACATTGGCCTTAATGCTTCAAAAATACCCCTGGATTAGTCAGCTCTGCTGCCATAACAACATACCATAGACTGGGTTGCTAAACTACAGAAATTTTTTTCTCACATTTCTGGAGGCTAGAAGTTCAAGATCAAGATCAGGGTACCAGAATGGTTCTGATGAAGGCTTTCTTTCTGGAGTGCACATGTCTGCCTTCTGGCTGTGTGCTCACATGGTCTTTCTTTGGTAGGTGTACATGGAGAGAGAAAGAGAGAGACAGAGATCTTCATCTCTGTCTTCTTACAGGGCCACTAATCCTACTGGATTAGAGTCCTACCCTTATGACCTTAATTATCTCCTAAAATTCCTATTTCTAAATTCAGTCACATTGGGGATTAGGGCTTCAATGTATGAATTTGGGAGGGGAACATAATTCAGTCTACAGCAACCCTCAAGGACAGGAGCATCTTATTGTGTCCTCTCTTCCCACACCCATATCCTACCAAGAGACAAATGGAAAATACCTGTTAGTCCACTATTTGGCTTTCCAATACTCACAGGTGGGAGTCAGAAATGCAGGATGGAATATTTGGTGTTGCAGATACGGATTTGATTCCAGGCCCTGTCACTTAGCTAGGTGAGGAATGGCACTTAATCTCCAAGAGCCTCAGTTTCTCCACCTGTAAAATGGAGGTAATTACAGAACATACTTCATAAGATGAGATCCTCCACCGGAAGTGCACAGCACAGTTCCCGGAAAAAAAATGTTAAAAAAAAAATGGTAAAACTGACTATTAGGAGGGCCAGGGCCAGGAAATTTCAGAAAGTAAGAGGCATTGATTATGGTGCTTAAGGGTGGGCTTTAGAGCCAGACTCTGTGTTTAAATCCCAGCTTTGCCTCTTCTTAGCTGAAAGACCTTGGGCTTGTGCCTCAGTTTCCTCATCTGGAAACATACAGTTAATAAAGGTAGCTATGTCATGGGGTTGTTATGACTTAGTACCTATAAACTTCTTACAATAGTGCCTGGAACATAGTAAAAATAAAAGATACTGGCTATTGTTATTTGAAAACCAAGACATTACCACTAATCTCTGGGATCAATGATTTTCTCCTTAGATGCACTCGGTTAATTTAGAAAAAGAAAATTTATTAACTTACACCACTTGCTGGTGTGAGAGATGGGTCACTAGCTGAGGTCAAGGCCCATGTGTCCATGCCTTCTCTCTCTCCCCACTTCACCCTGGGCAAGCTCTGGCCAGACCAGAGGCACAGGCCCCAGCAAAGATCCCCCATAGGTCCCCTAGATTCTGCCCGTCAGCAGCCCAGGCCTCAGTGGGAAAACACGATTGGAGAGACTGCATGCTGTTCCCCCTTTTTAATTACTGCTTCCTTAATTGAGTCACAAGTGGTGTTTGTGTTGCCATCAAACCCACGAGGACCTCGTTGTTTATGTGAAGGACTCTCAGTGGAGTGACAGCTCTGAAATGTGAGATGTTCTGTTTGTACCACCTTTAACAAAGCAGCTACAGATTTCCTTCTTAATGCATGGCCTGGGAGCTAATAAAAGGGACTGGTGTTTCCTTTGCAAAAAATGACATGAAATATAGAATGGAACTCTAGTGTCACGGGACCTGGAGCCATGGGACGTTGGAGACACAGAGGGCCTTCCGTCTGCTGCTCTGAAGCTCCGAGGGGTGGTGAACCCTTGTATCTTACAAGGCAGCTCATTCTGTGATGAGACCACTGGCTATTGGGAAAATGTTCCTTGTATCTGAAGCTCCACTCTCCATTTCACTGACGCTGGCTGAGTCCTCTGGAGTAGTCGTATCTGGAGGGGTGGCTGGAATTGGAGACAGTAGGAGGGGCTGTGACACACTGAGACGTCAGGCTATCTACTGTTTTGCCAAGGTAAGTAAATAGCTGTATAGCAGGACCTTCCTGGGGTCCAGGGCTTGTGTCGGCAGTGACACAGATGACAGGACAAGTTTCCAATGGGGCTTTGTCCTTGAGCTAGTAGCACCCAAGCTGGAAGGGCCAGCTGCATAGAGCAACAGGAGTTTTACTCAAGAGAATCAACAGCCAAGACTGGTGGGAACCAGAAAAGGATGCTGTCAAGGAAGGCTTCCTGAAGGAGGAGGGTTCACATGACCTGGGCCCAGAGGGAAGAGCATAATGTGGAAGGATGGGAGGAGTAGGAACAGAAAGAACAGGTAACATCTCAGGCCCTGGCCAGGCAACAAGCCTGGGAGGAGGCTGTGTCTGGGGCGCTTCCCAGTTATTTATTTATTTTTTCAGTTTATGGAAAAGTAATTCAGGAGACATTATTTCAATCAGACCCCTACACAGTTTAGGAATGCTAATACTTCCTCTATTTAAAAGGTGTGGAATAATTAGGATGCGGATGAAGACGGGGGCAAACCATTTTCTAGTGCTCCACGCTTTTCCCATCCCCTCCATATCCCCAGTGACAAATTAACACATAACAGAACAACGGCTGCTAACACTCAGGGCACATTTAACTCGGATTGGAAGCTGGGTTTTTAAGTATATGAAGGTTTTCATGGTTCAACCTTGGAACCATTTGGGAATGCAGAAAAGAGCCGAAGAGTGTGGGCGGCATGTGGAAGGTTCAGGGGAGGCCTGGGGCAGGGCGGGTGGTGGGGGGCAGTGGAACCAGTGCTGGATTCAGTGAAGAGGTCTGGGGTTTATTGCTGTGGACTTGCAGTGTGATCTTGGGATGCCCCAACCTCGTATTTGGGGACAGCGAAAGAGTGAGCCTCATTGGAGGGGAAGAAAAGAAGGAGAACTTCAAAAAACATAAAAATAATGGTAATGAATCTTCACTGAACACTTATTAGGAGCCAGACACTATTCAGAGGGCTTTGTTTGCATAAGTTCATTTAACCCTCCAAATAATTGCCCTGGGGTGGGTATTAGTTTTATTCCCATTTTAAAGAAGAAGAAATTGAGGCACAGAGAAGATTAGTGACCTAATAGGTTGCAGAAGAGAAATTTGAACTCAAATGTAAATAACTATGCCTGATGATGTTGCAGCCAGAATTGTGAAGGCACAGGGACTGTTCCAGGGTGGAGAGTGTGGGTTCAGCCTACAAAGGGCCTTAAGACACAGTTGCTATGGGCACAATTGTGTCCTCCGCAAAAGATGTTGAAGTTCTGCGCCCCACCCCCAGTACCTGTGAATGTGACCTTATTTGGAAATAGGGTCTTTGAAGATCAAGTTAAAATAACGTTACTAGACTGGATGTGGTGGCTCATGCCTATAATCTCATGCTTCGGGAGGCTGAGGTGGGAGGACTGCTTGAGCCCAGGAATTTGAGACCAGCCTGGGCAACATAGGGAGACTTTGTCTCTACAAAAAATAAATAAATAAATAAATAAAATTAGCAAGGAGGCTGAGGCAGGAAGATTGCCTGAGCCTCAGAGTTCGAGGTTATAGTGAGCTATGACTGGGCCACTGTACTTCAGCCTGCACAACACAGCAAGACCTTGTCTCTACAAAAACTTTTTTTAATTAGCTGAGCGTTGCAGCAGACACTTATAGTCCCAGCTAGTTGGGAGACTGAGGCGGAAGGATCGCTTGAGCCCAGGAGTTCAAGGCTGCAGTGAGCTATGATCGTGCCACTGCAGAGTGAGACACAGTCTCTTTAAAAAAAAAAAAAAAAAAAAAAAAAAAGATGAGGTGATTAGGGCAGGTCCTAACCCAATACGACTGAGTCCTGATAAGAAGGACACAGAAACAGACAAAGTTAAGTGAAGACATAGGGAGAATGCCATCTATAAGCCAAGGAATGCCTAAGGACTAGGAGAGAGATGGAGAACCGATCGATCCTCCCAGCCCTCAGAGCTGGATCCAGCTCTACTGATACCCTGGTTTCAGACTCCAGAATGTGAGACCTTGAATATCTGTTGTTTAAGTCACCCAGTTTGTGGGATTTTGCTACAGCAAGAAACAAAGGCAACAGGGAAAGGAGACGGGTCTCTGTGGCCTAGGCAATAGGGAGCTATTGCAGATTTTGGAGCAGGGGAATCACATGGTTCGGTATTTTAAAAGATCACTCTGGTCATCATGTGAATACCCAGGGTCCTGGAGGACAGAAGAACTATTACCATGTGTGAGATCATGTCCAGGGGCTGTGTGGGATGGTGGCAGGCAGGGCAGCAACCCTAGAATTGCCAACAGAAAAGGGACAGTCCCCCCCTTTTAGGGCTGCAAAAATAATGACGTTAAATAACTTTATTCACTAAATCAACTGCCCCCTTTCATCACTTCATACCCAGGGGAGACTGAAATGCTCTGAGTTAATATCTCAAAAGAAAAAAATAAAAAACCAGAATTCAGGGATCAAACAACTTTTTTGATGAGGGAAGTGTTATTTCTACTCAGCCAAGACATCAAAGCTTGTGCATGGTGCTTTTTAGGTAATATTAAAGTGGGCTCTAAATAATGTTTGAATATTTCTTTGCTTTTCCCAGGGATCACAGCCGCCTTTCCTAGAGAAAGAACACCAGTGATGTCCCCAGCCAGCCTCCGCTCCAGGAGGACCTGCAGGGTCTCCAGGGAACACAGCACTTGTGTAAATATGGCTTAAATTTCTTTTTGCATTTAGCAGCCAAAGCATTAAAATTAATTGTTCTGGACATAACATGCATTTCTGTAGATTAAATTAGCTAAAAGCCTGACAGACAATTCAACTATGTTTTGGACAGTTCTATTCACACAGATGGCCCTTGTGTCAAGAGATATATCTACATTATGGCAAAGTCACCTACCAAATGAGTTTCGGAAAAGCAAATTCCATTTACTCGTTGATCCCGATTATTTCTAATTAGATACTTTTTTGAACCTACTTGTAATAGTTAGCTTTTGCTGCATAACAAACCACCCCAAACTCTAGTGACTGAAAACAAGAATTATTCTGTTATTGTTCCAGGGTCTCTGGGTCAACCAGGTAGTTCTACAGTCAGGTAGTGGGTCAGCTGGGGGCTGCGAGGTCTGGGATGGCCTCACTCATATATTGGCTACAGTGAGTGGGAGAATCTGTTACTTGGCTCTCCCCAGATCGAGGAGGCTAGATCAGACTCACTCACATGGTCAGTTTCAGGGTTCCCAAGTGTCCTTTCTAAACCTCTGCTTGTGCCACATTTGCCAAGGCCTCAGTGGCCAATTCATGTGACTGCACCCAAAGCCCCCAGGGGAGAGACTCTACCTCTAGATGAGAGGAGAGGTAATGTCATGTTGCAAATGCATATGATTTTAGGGATAGAAGGAATCTGGGGTCAATTTTGCAATCTACTATGATCCTCCTCCTCTTATAAGAACAAATAAAAGATGCTAGCACAGTTTAACATACTCTCTGTCAGGCACTGTGCTAGATTCTTTATGATGTATATCCCGTTTAATCAAAGAAGTTATGTAATTTCCTGAAGGTCACACAGCTATCCAATACTAGAGCTAAGATTCAGTCTCAGGACTGTCTAAGCCTAAATCTTCTGCTATTTTCCACTACTCATTCTATTTACCAGTTTTGGAGTTGAATTTGCCATTTCTCTGTTCCTAGATCATATTGTTAGACTTTTCACTGTATTCTAGTTGTTATTTCCTGTTCTATTTTCCTCTTTGGTAGTCATCCAACTTCTACTTGCCTACCTCCAGGAATGGATAGATTACTACCTATCTTGACATCCCAGATCACATTTGAAAGCTCAATCTATCACAAACTTCTTTTAAGTCAAAATGAGATTCTAAAAACTCTGGATGGGAATGAGGGGAGTTGACAGGCAAAGTTTTGTCTGAGTTTTCTTTTTTTTTTTTTTTTTTGCCCTGAAATATAAAGTTTGTCTTTTTGAGCTGCCTTGTTCTGTGATTATGGTTATCTTTGTTCTACATCATTTGGAAATGCTGTTTGTATTGAAAGAACCAATGCAAGAAACTTTTTTTTTTTTTTTTTTTTTTGAGATGGAGTCTTGCTCTGTCGCCCAGGCTGGAGTGCGGTGGTGCATCTCGGCTCACTGCAACCTCCACCTCCTGGGTTCAAGCGATTCTCCTGCCTCAGCCTCCCAAGTACCTGGGATTACAGGCACACACCACTATACCCAGCTAATTTTTTTTTATTTTTAGTAGAGAAGGGATTTCACCATGTTGGCCAGGCTGGTCTCAAACTCCTGACCTCGGGTGATCCACCCACCTTGGCCTCCCAAAGTGCTGGGATTACAGGCATGAGCCACCATGCCCGGCTGCAAGACTTTTGATTGGTTAGGTCAGTATTTTTTTTTCCTTAAAGAAAATGAAGTTAAGCAAATAAATGTTAAAAAACCTTATAAAACAGGAACAATGATAATGCAACAATAATCTTTTCCCTGGAACCCCAGGGCTATTCACATGTAGTTGTCTCAGTTATGCGATGACAGTACCCATTCTGGGAAGTCAGTGGCTATATTCAGGGAATGGTATTCATGAATTCACCCACTCATTCATTCCTTCACCTTTCACCAAACACTAAAAAGAGTTTCTCTACTCAAAACACTCTATTGGATAAACCAGGGGGTCCAATATTACAATGAATGATACACATCACAATGAATGATACAAAGTCTTCACTCAGGGCTTTCAGAGTCCAGTAGGGGAATAAGGCAGATGAACATGACCTGACAGGGGAAGTGCCAGGGATCTGGTAAAGGTACAAAATGCAATAGAAACTCAGAGGACAGAATGATTACACCCAGAAGGATGAATTCTGCATCCTTTCCCTTTATCTGAAGGCAGAAAACAGGGACTCTGTTCCTTCTGCCTGTGCTCCCTAGTATGTTGCACTGGAAATCATTAAACCTAGCTGTTTAGGGCTCTCTCTGTCTCTCTCTCTCTGAAACACCTTGCAACAACAACAAAAAAAAGCACACAATATGAAATCTCAAAAGTTAAGGCCGTTCCTATTATTCCAAATTCAAAACTCAAAAGGACTCAGAGATGAGTAACCCTGTGGTCAGCCTCCCGTGGATGGAAGGAGCTGTTCTGGGTGGTGAAGAAGTCAGGAAAATCAGTAACAGAGCTGGGGCACTCCAAGAGCTTCTTCAACTTCCTCCCTGCAGATGGTTTCAGATGTTCCCTCAATAAAAATTACCACTGGGCAAACACAAATAAACTTAACGGATTTAACTGACAGAGTTAAACAAGCAGAAGATAGGATTTCTCTTAATGAGAATAAACTGCTTGCATATGAAAAAGATTTAAAACTAAGGATCCAATAACTTCCAGAAACTTGGAACAGATTCCTAGAATTTGGGGGTAAAAAAAAACACTGGGCAAGAAAATGCCATCTGGAAGCTGGACTTGGCTGAAGGGTGAGGCCAAGGCAATAGGAGGCAGTGGGAAAGGTGGATGATATGGAAATGGCCCCATGATGCAATCCAGCCTCTGCAACTGACTGCAGCAGACCAGTAGCAACCAGTAAAGGACTAAAGCGGGGGGTGACTGAATTAAGTCTGTGCTTTTGCGATCACCCTGTTCTCCTTGTGAGTACAGTTAAGGAGACCAGTTGGAAGGGAACTGTCGGACTGGGAAGTGATACAGCACCAGGCTTAAGAA
The DNA here is from genome assembly GCF_049350105.2 of Macaca mulatta. Taxonomy (NCBI): domain Eukaryota; kingdom Metazoa; phylum Chordata; class Mammalia; order Primates; family Cercopithecidae; genus Macaca; species Macaca mulatta. The sequence continues at coordinate 44,549,399 of NC_133420.1, forward strand.
TCTTGTCAGAAACTAACCTCTGCCACTTTCCAGCTGGGTGAACTTGAGCTCTTATTTGACCATTGGGAACTTCTGATAGTAACACCTCCTTATCAGGGTTTGTACAATAATTTTGTGATGTAATACTTAAGTACTATTTATTCATTTAACAAGTATTTCCTGAAAAACTATTATGGAACACGGGCTGTTCCTAGCACTAGACGTACAATGGCGAACTGCACTGATATGGCCTGCTCTTGCACAGTTAGATTTCAGTGAATCTTGGATTCTGATGTTATTGTCTAAGTTTCTGAATTTTTTGGTTGCAAGCAACAGAAACCCAACTTGCTGAAGGGATAACAAGGGATCAATTGGTTCCTACTGTTCAGTGGATAATGAGGTAGCCCACTGAAACTGAGGAAGAACTGCAGGGACAAGGGCCTCATATCTGGAACTGAGGGCCAAATACTGAGCCACTAAATGCTGACTCTTTTTTTTTTTTTTGCATTTATCTTGTCTCTGCTTGTCTCTGCCTTTCTGCATGCTGGCTTCTTTCCCTCCTACTGCAGAGAGGCCTTCCCCCATGTTGGGGACATGGCCACAGCAGCCCCAGCTTAGCAACACCAAGAAAATGCTTCTTTATCTCAGCATCTGCTTGGCAATCCCAGATAAATTCCCTCTATCCTCTGCAAAGGTCACCTGCCCACCTCTTAAACTAATTCGTTCTTGCTGCCAGGAAGATGGGGAACTGTGATTGGCCAGGCTCGGGTCATATGGCCAATGGCTGAGGTTTACTGTGTACTATAGTAAATGGCTCCACCAGAAACACGTGGAGAGGAGAAATATTCGTCAACAGGAGCAAAACAAAGAAACCAAAGACAGCAGATGTCCCACCATGAAAGGCACTGAGCCTAGTGCTGCGATAAGGGTAGTAAGTGTGCAGTGAGGGATAGCTTAAATGTTGATGGTACTCCATAAACCTTGGGAAAACAGTCCACCTCATCATTTGCCACCTTCATTGTTACTCTTGACTCCAATGCCATGACCAGCAGGAAAACCAGATTCATTCTCAAAGTCAGGAAACACACTTCTTGGTTGATGTAAGAACTGTGAGCTGCCTTTCTTCTAACTTGGGGTGAATTTCAAGAGCTTTAATGGTGCCTGCAATCCTATCAAACCTCAAAGTGGACGCTCTCTGTATTTCCAAGTCACTTAGGGATACATGTTTCAAGAGGGTTATTTGGGAGTGAAGTTGGGCTTCCTTTCTTCACCTTGCTTGAGCCAATAGCCACTAGAGAAATAACACTCCATGTTTATCATCAGAGCCACCCACCCACTAGCCTAAGAGCCTAATCATGTACAGACCCCCAGAAATGAAGAGGTTTTTTTGTTTTGTTTTGAGACAGAGTCTCACTCTGTAGCCCAGACTGAAGTGCAATGGCATGATCTCGGCTCACTGCGACCTCCACCTGCCGGGTTCAAGCAATTCTGCCTCAGCCTCCTGAGTAGCTGGGACTACAGGCATGCGCCACCATGCCCAGCTAATTTTTTGTGTTTTTTTAGTAGAGAGAGGGGTTCACCATGCTGGCCAGGCAGGTCTCGAACTCCTGACCTTGTGATCCCCTTGCCTCAGCCTCCCAAAGGGCTGGGATTACAGGCGTGAGCCACCACGCCCTGCCAAAGGGAATTCTTAATAACTCAGCCTGATGAAGGTCATCACAGAAATGGGTATGGATGCAAATAGTGGGGTCCCAGTCACAGCTGTAATTATTTGTGGTCCATTATTCCTTTATTCTCAAAATGTTCTAAAATTCGACCAAAGTTTTGGACCCAGCTCTAAATATGACTTTGAGTGTTGTGGTTTTTTTCCTTCCCTTTTCCTTCTTTTTTTTTTTTTTTTTAAGACAGAGTCTTGCTCTGTCGCCTAGGTTGGAGTACACTGGTGTGATCTCTGCTCACTGCAAGCTCCGCCTCCCAGGTTCACGCCATTCTCTCGCCTCAGCCTCCCAAGTAGCTGGGACTACAGGCGCCCTCGACCACGGCCGGCTACTTTTTTGTATTTTTCAGTAGAGATGGGGTTTCGCCATGTTAGCCAGGATGCATATCTATATACTTTAATTCATAAGTAGGTATCCATGAACAATGCAGAGTTTGGGGTGAGTTTCAAAAATTTACTTAAATGTCATTATGCTATGCTTATTCTGCACATTTGTCATTTAGTATTGTTTTCCAGATCATGTTGTATTTTTACACACTCACAGTTAATTCTTTTTGAATGTCACATAATATTTCAACTGAGGATTACATACTCTGTTTATCCATTCCCTCATCAATGGGCATTTAAGTCATTTCCAATTTCTTGCTATTGCAAACAATGCTTCGGGTTTATTGCCTGGCCTATGAGTTAAAAACTAGTCTAAAATGCACCAATTCTCCTTAGGCAGAAAAGGATTCAAAGAAGCACGTGCCGTTTGCTATTATTGTGATTACACTGTGATAAGAGCCCTTCACGTGGGCTTACATCAGACTTCAAGTTTGTGAGGTACTTCCTCATTCATAATTTCATAATCTTCACAATAGCCCAACGTTGTAGACAGGGTGTTTGTTTTTTTACCTGTTTTGCTAATGGGGAAACTGAAGCCCAGAGTGGAACAAAGGACTTATCTCAGAAACAGGGGTATAGCCTTCTTTGGAGAATCCAGTTTATAATCTCAGATTTTTCTCTTTAACCAGTTACCTGCAGTGAGCTGCCACCCTCTGAGCTGGTTTTTTGATCTCATCCTTAGATGGGGCCATTGACGGCAACTCAATTTTACTCACATGGCCACCACTGGATTAAGTAAAAATGATGACTACAGCACATAAATATCAGGCAGAAATTGAGTACTGGCAGCTGTGGCTGAGTCTGGTCCACAGATGTTTTGTTTGGCTCAGCCAATGTTTTCAAAGAATTGAGCCAACATTTAATAATTGGGACATTTTACATTTTTAAAATGCAGATTTCTGGCCTCTCTTGAGAAAATCAGGAGAGCTGACAACCCCAGATCTTCATTTTCACATGGCAATCATCAGTTAAACTGAGTGGCAACCACACCTTTAGACAGGGCCTGGGCTCTCCCGTGTACCACAGTCCCCACCACTCTCTGTTGTCCTAACACTGAGGCCAAGGTGCAGTCACCATCTATCACTGGGTGTGCACTGTTGTTTTTCCTAGAGTGGAGAAATATTTCCCTGTGTTTCTCTTTCAAAATGGAAAATCAAATAAGAGTTGAGGGAGAAGCCTCACTCACACCCTGCTCACTTCTACCCAACCCCGCTAGGCATTTCAGTTTATGAGTATTGTGTGGGATTATTATTTTTGTTAGAACTTTATTTCCCAACCAAGAGAACAATAGGCAGGCATAACAGTAACATTTCTGGAGATAACAGGACCAAGTGATTTCCCAGTACTGGCACTCTATCAGACAGTGTTTTAAGCCCTTTATGTATAGTAATTTAGAAAAGGTTCAAAACACGATGAAGTAGGTATTATTATATTTTTATTTTATAAATGAGGAAACTGAGGCACAGAGAGGTTAAATAACTTGCCTAAGATTAGCATTATAGGGATTTGAACCCAGAGCACCTGACTCCAGAGTCCAGGTTCTCAATCGTTATAACTCTACTAAGATTGCTGGCACATGTATGTGTCTGGGTGTACACAGACAAGCACAGTTGTGTGCACACAGGCACATAAAACATAATGCTGTGGTTTGTAAGCACTGGCTCACAGGATGACTGAATAGGAAGGGCCGAGACATAGGATGGGTTGAGGACTGGACTCTGCTCTGGAAGGCAGAATGGCTGCGTCTTAGTCGTGACTCACCTGGGCAATCTCTCCACACCTGTGGGACTCAGTTTCCATTATTGAAAATCAGGGGAAGGGGTTGGGACTAGATGATCTCTAAATTGCCTCCCAGCTCTACTGTTCTGGGGGTCTCTGACTTTCTGTCCTCTCTTTCAAACTGCCACCCTGAGATAAACCATGGCCAAGTCAGAGCCATGTGTCAGCTTGCAGAATGCAGGGAAGCTGTACCCAAGATGGTCTCTCCATTTAGGTCATGCCAGTGACCAGTGTGACATGCAATTTCGGGGAGGTCCACCAGGGCAAATTCCCAGCAGCTGGGGTCCAGGATAGCCTGCCAATCTTTCTCTGTCTTACCAGCTTCCCTCTTGAGGTTCTCTTAGAAACCTGGAGGATATGTTCCTTAGGTGCTTGGCTTCTGGTCATAGAGAATTTTCCAGATTTGGAAAGAGTGATGGCCTGACAGTCTGAAGACTTGAAACCTACTTCTCACCTGCACTGGTGACCTCATGCCCTATCAATGCTGTCATTCCCCAAGTAACTTGCCCTCTTTCAGGTTCAGTTTTCTCACCTGCCTTGCTTTAGCAATTGCAAAGTGCTATACAAAAAGAAGAGGCAACTGACATTCTTTGCACAGAAGCCAATTTCCTATTAAACTGTGGCTGGAACCAGAGACCTCAGAGAGAGCTCCACAAAATGAGGAAAGGTGAAGCTAGATGGGATGAAACACTGGGCCCATCCCAGAGCTCGCAGGAGAGCCAGCAGTGAGGAAGCCCTGAATTCCTGCCATCCCCTCCTTGTGTTGGGTAGAATCTCCCTCTACCCTCCCGGATGTCCACACCCTAAGCCCTGGACCCTGTGATAATGTTAGGCTACAAGGCAAAAGCGATTTGGAAGATGTAATTAAGGTTGCAAACCTTAAAATAGTGAGATTATCCTGAATTGTTCAGGTAGCCCCATCGAACTGCATGAGCTCTTAAAAGCAGAGAACTGTCTCCAGCTGGAGTTCGAATGATGCAGCAGAAAAAGATATCAAAAGCATGAGATAGACTTGACCCACCATTGCTGGAGGGGATCATGTGGAAAATAGCAAAAATGAATGCACGCAGCCTCTGGCAGCAAAAGACAGGGCCCTGGCTGATAGCCAGCAAGGGAAGGGAGGCCTTAGTCCTACAATCAAGAGGGACTGAATTCAGCCAACAACCTGGATGGGCTTATGAGCAGAACCTGCCCCAGGGCTTCCAGATAAACACTTAGCCCAGCTAACACCATACAAGATCACAGACAGAGGTCCAGCTGGGTATTGTGACCAGATTCTGACCCAAGGAGCTGTGAGATTAAAAAAAAAAAAAAAAAATGGGAATTCTTTTACACCAAAGTTTGTGGCGATTCATTGTAGCAGCAACAGTAAATAGATACAGACCTCTTGGGCCAGCTACGGTGACTCATGCCTGTAATCCCAGCACTTTGGAAAGCCGAGGTGGGTGGATCACATAAGGTCAGGAGTTCGAGATTAGCCTGGCCAACGTGATGAAACCCCGTCTCTACTAAAAGTACAAAAAAAATTAGCCAGGTGTGGTGGTGCATACCTGTAGTCCCAGCTACTTGGGAGGCTGAGGCAGGAGAATTGCTTGAATCCGAGAGGCAGAGGTTGCCGTGAGCCGAGATAGAACCACTGCACACTAGCCTGGGCAACAGAGCGAGACCTGTCTCAATTAATCAATCAGTACCTCCTGTTGCAGGTTGAGATCACTGAGAGAAAATGGCAGTATATGGCATCATGAGGTTCTACATTGTGTGCAGAAGTAGGTTCAGAAAGAAAAGCCATGGGTGCTGGCTTAAGGGGGGTTGTTGCTTGAGAAGGGACGTTGAAGCATTGGTTAGATTTGGAGATGGAAGAGGGAGAGCACCTTCTGGGTGGGGGGTGGGGGATCTTTTCTGGTCCCCAGAGATCACTCATATTAGTGTCAAGAAGAGCATCTGGGGCTTGAGATGACCCTGCTGAGTAGAGAGGGGATATGTCCAGGGGGAGCAATCATTACATTCTGGAAGCAGCCCTAGGTTCATGAGCATTCCAGAGAATCAATACCTCTCTTCAATGAAAATGATAAATGATTATACTAGTATTTCACATTTTCATCCCATTACATATTTCCTCCTCTTCTGAAAAGCCATAGAATCCAAATTGAGAATGTAAATGGCCAGAAAAAGGGATGTTTGTGGATGAAATTCTTTCTTCATAATCACAAAACTGTGATAAATCAAGCTCCTCTGACAATTTCTGTTTTGTTGCATTTTTATCCTACAAGTCTAGGCAAAAGGGCTTTGAGGGAGCAACGGAGTTATAGACGTCTCTGCTGACTCAGTTCAGTCCAGCATTTATGACATACCTATTGTGTGTCACATGCTATATGAGGAAAGAGGAAGCAAAATAAGGAGCAGAGGTTTTGTGCCTGAACAGGAGACAGTTCCCCCCACTGACCTGATCTCATCATGACCAATGTGGACTGAAATGATGTTCTGCTTGTCTCTAGATTAGCAGTACTGAAACACATGCTGTATTTCTGCTCTCATACCTTCATTTGTGCCATGCCCATCCTCCAGCATGCATTTCTACCACTCATATGTTCATCTCCGGTTAAAATCTCATCTGTTGGAATTTGACAGTCTATAGTCTTTGTTTTCTTTTTCCTTCCTTGTTTCTTTTTCTTTCTTTTTGGTGGGGGTTGTTGGCAAGACAGCCTAAGATCTTTAAAAGTCTTAACGTAGTACGTACCCTAGGAGTCTACAATTTGCCTTCCAGGAACTGATCCTTTTGTAGTAACTGTGGATGTGCATAATGACGCATGTCTAACGTTACTCGTCACGAGGTTGGAAGCCACCTGAGTATCCACCAATAAAACATTGGTTACACAAATTATCATGTATCCAAACAGAATATCTAGGTCACAAATCAAAATAACATAGATGCATGTTTATTGTTATGGAAAGAGTCAACTTATAATGCTAGAAGGAATCCAGTTTACAAAATAACATCACAGTTTTATAAAATAGTCTATATATAGGAAGTGTCCAGAATGTCCAAATTATTAACATTTTTCTTCTTCAGATATAATTTTCTATAGTGAAATTGGATTATTTTAAAATGATTAACAATGGAATCTCTTCTCCATCCTTCAGGGCCCATCCAGAGACAGTTCAATGTCATCCACTCCCAGGAGGCTGTCCCTGCTGCCTTGACTGTGGTTTCCCTGGCACAGGCCTCACCTAGTATTCTTGGATCTCTATTTTGACAGTGATCATGGTTTGCCTTATATTTGGGTTTATTTTTCTCCCTGGCAAGACTGCAGTATCCTTCAAGGTGGTATCCACATCTCCTTCTGTTGGAAGAAAACAAGCATGGCTACAGTCTATCACACACTAATCATGGAGAGATATATGTGAAATTGTTGACTGGAGCCAGGGAAATCACTGCTCCTATGCCCCACAGTGTCCTAGGGCTGGTCCAGATCACAGTGTCCTAAGGACTGAACTATGGTCACGGACCAGGCCAGGAGGTCTGCAGAGAAAAGAAGCATCCTGGTTTCTCTTTCTATCCTTACATAGTCAATTTGAGCCAAAGATCTGACTTCCAGACACCATTCCTGGAAACCAGTTTCTAGGCCCCACAAACAAGGATAGAACAGGGTTGAGCGTGTCTCCAATAAATTGAAACAGTGTAGATGGTCAGGAAGAAAGCAAACAAACAAAAACCCCACATGCTCTGTACTTATTTACTTCTTTACTATGTATTAAGTTACTACCTTATCCTTTAAGGTTTAAGGAAACTTTAGTTCAAACCACAGCCAAGATAGAATCTGTGGTAGGGTGTGTTGTCTGTTCACCATGGTTGGCACCTCTCCTGTGGCATTGAGCACATTCCGCCCTGTTGAACTGAGACATGACCAGGTGTCTTTCTTTAACCAATTAAGCATGATTAGAAGTGAGACTGCTGAAAGGAAACTTTAAAAATCAATGTGTGGTTCATCACCTTCTTTTTCCCCTCTGCCTTATTGATCAGCAATGTCCCGGATAAGAGCTGCTCCATCAGCCTGAATCCCAAAGTGAAGACAGGTTGATGACAACATAGTGAAGAATAAACATTTGTGGTTGTGGCTCGCTTAGATTGGTGCTGGGCAGGTTCTTTTATTACCGCAGCATAAATTCTCCTGTTCTGACTGATACTCAGAGTAAAACCCAGTGCCCCTCCCAATATCTCCAGAAGGTTTTTAGATGCTTCCTCCTCTGGTTCTGTATTTCTGCCTCTTCCAACTAAATCTTATCTTAAGTGGCAACCAGCTCCATATTCTTGACGTCTCCCAGATCACCCACACAGGTCATTTATGTACATAGAAGACGATGACTTGTGGTTTAGGTGTGAAGGAGGACATTTACACTACATCACAGTAACTTCACACTGAAAACTGACATCCCTGGTCACTTGAAGTCTTTTGGCCACTTCACCAGTAGAAATTTTTCATGGGTCACTCTCTTCCATAGTTTCCAGCCTGTATCACTCCATTTTCATGCTGCTGATAAAGGCATACCTGAGACTGGGTGATTTATCAAGAAAAAGAGGTTTAATGGACTCACATTTCCACTGGCTGGGGAGGCCTCAATCATGGCAGAAGGTGAAAGGCATGTCTCACACAGTGGCAGGCAAGAGAGAATGAGAATCAAGCAAGAGGAAACCCCTTATAAAAACATCAGATCTCAAACCTGGGAGGCAGAGCTTGCAGTGAGCTGAGATCTGGCCACTGCACTCCAGCCTGGGCGACAGAGCAAGACTCTGTCTCAAAAAATAAATAAATAAATAAATAAATAAATAAATAATAAAAAACCATCAGATCTCATGAGACTTATTCACCACCATGAGAATAGTGTACGGGAAACCATGCCCATGATTCAATTATCTCCCATTAGGTCCCTCCCACAACATGTAGGAATTGTGGGAGCTACAATTCAAGATGAGGTTTGGGTGGGGACACAGCCAAACCACATTACAGCCTCTTGCCATGATGCCGGGTTTCCATCTTTCTTTTTCTTTTCTCTCTTTACTCTCTTCTTTTCTTCCCTTTCTCTGTTCTCTGCCAACTCAAACTTCTTGTTTGTTCCTTATGAAGAATTTTCAGCTTGTTTTGAGGTCTCCTTCCAGCTAATGTTCTTATGGACTCAACTTCCTCCTCTAAGAGGCTTTCCCAAGCAGTTTTCAAAATACAGTTCCTTCTCTGCTATTAAAATTATTTTTTCCCAACACACACATAAATAGAATGACCCTTGCTTTCAAGTTACTCCAGGTCTAGAAGGAACACACATTTTCTTTTTTTTAGCTTTTATTTTAGGTTCGGGGTATATGTGCAGCTTTGTTGGCAAACTATAGGTAAACTTGTGTCATCATGGGGGTTGTTGCACAGATTATTTTGTCACCTAGGTACTAAGCCTAGTACCCAATGGTTATTTTTTCTGATCCTCTCTCTCCTCCCACCCTTCATCCTCAAGTAGGTCCCAGTGTCTGTTGTTCCTCAATTTGTGTCCATGGGAGCACACATTTTCTGGGACCCAGTGTAATTTATAAGAATATCTCGAAAGTAGTGAACCAGAAGCTTTTCTTCCATGAAGAAACTTCTATAAGTCATTTCTGATTCAGACTATCAAATGTGTGTGTGTGTGTGTGTGTGTTTTAAACAGAGTCTTGCTTTGTCGCCCAGGCTGGAGTGCAGTGGCACGATCTCGGCTCACTGCAAGCTCCGCCTCCCAGGTTCACGCCATTCTCCTGACTCAGCCTCCCGAGTAGCTGGGACTACAGGGGCCCACCACCACGCCCAGCTAATTTTTTTTTTTTTTTTGTATTTTTCGTAGAGACAGGGTTTCACTGTGTTAGGCAGGATGGTCTTGATCTCCTGACCTCGTGATCTGCCCGCCTTGGCCTCCCAAAGCAAATGTGTGCTTGACTCTGAGCACCTGGAATTTGTACTTCTCTCAGAATTTCAAAGACATCTAATACTCAGATAATTTTAAAGAATTCTGTCTCAAAAATTTAAAGGAAGACTTTAAGCTGAGTCTTCAGGGCAAATCCAGCGCCAGGCAAGAGTACAGCCACAGATAGCACCGTGAATATGGGAGAAAGGAGTTGCCTTCCCTATGACTTCAGAGTTTATCAATGAATAGAAGAGAAGGGAAAAGGGTGGTGGGATTTCTGGTAGAGGAAAAGCCACAAATGAGAGGTCCCCAGACTAAGCGCATCCTTGGGGAAGACAATAGACTCACTTAAGAGCTAGAGTCATAAAAGAATGCAAATCTCCCAAACAAAACATAATTGAGCAGAGAGATGAGACCTGATCCCATAAATAACCCACCATAATTAGAACATATCAACAGTTCCCATTAAAGAAACATCAGGCAGTCAAGTACTGGAAGTCTGGGAAAATTGAGTTCTTAATTAAATCCTCATCAGAATTACTAGTACCCATATTCTCCACATCCCATTTCCCCAAGTCTCAAGTGTAGGTGTATCAGGAAATGGCTTGGTTCTGTGTAATCACATGAAATGAATTCTTTCCCTGCTCAATCTTCAGGACTGATAGAGCCACTGGGTCCTAGTTCTTGAAATATCAATCTTCAAAGAAACCTGGCAAAATCTCAGTATTCCCAGACAGGAGCCATGCAGCCAGTCTTCTTTTAAAGAAATGTTTATCTTCTCTTAATTACACTCCTGTGCTCAACATCTGCCTTGGTTCCCTAATGTCTACAGAATATAGTCCAACTTCCTGCAATTGGAATTCCTCCTGGAATTGGAATTTCTCCAACTCTCTCTTCTCCATTCCCTAGACATGGTTTATTCTGTGCTGGATCCCTTTTTATGCTGATTCAGTCACATCAGTCTGGAATATCCTTTCTCTCATTCTCTGATCACCAAAATCTCACTAAAATCCCACTATTTCACCAGAAATATTCTCATCAAGATCACCAGGCATATTCACTCATCAGCTCTTCTCAGCAGCATTCAATCTGTGGACCTGTTCTTTTCTAGAAAGACTCTGTCCCTAGGTTCAGTGACTCCATACTCTCTTGGTTTTCTTCCTAATTCTCTGACCACCTCTCCTTAGTCTCCTTTTCAATTCTTCCCCTCACTCCATCTAAAGAGCTGTGACCTTCCTGGGATCATCTCTTCTCACTGCCTCAGTGATCTCCTTCATGCCCCATCTCTACGCCAATGACTCCCAGTTCTGAATCTCCAGCTCTGATCCCTCTCGATGACTCCTGATCCACATACCAAATGCCTAATGACATCATTAATTGGACATCCCATGACATCTCAAACTCAAAACACTTAGAATCTTCTAGAACTACCCCCTTGCCTCCTCACCCCTCCCACTACAATTGTCTGCCTCCTGTATGCGCTAGCTCAGTGAGCATCTTCCAACCATTTCTGTTCATAACTCAAACTCAAAGCCTGGCCATCTTTCTTGATATTTTTCTTACCCTCGTCTCTCATATCCACATCCTTCTAAATCAGGGGTTGACAAACCTTTTTCTAAAGAGCCAGAGAGTAAATGTTTTCAATTTTGAGGGCCATGCAATCTCTCTCATGACTGCTGGACACCATACTGTCTCCTATTTTAAACACCAGTGCTGGTCAGCTGGTGTAGGGTGGCTGGATGATGAGATTTCTCACCAAGTCAACAGAAGACAATAGGCCATTTTCAAACGTTTTATTTATTTATTTATTTTACTTATTTTGGAGACAGAGTCTCACTCTGTTGCCCAGACTGGAATGCAGTGGCGTGATCTTGGGTCACTGCAACCTCCGCCTCCCTGGTTCAAGCAATTCTCCTGCCTCAGCTTCCCGAGTAGCTGGGACTACAGGTGCATGCCACCACGCCTGGCTGATTTTTTGTATTTTAGTAGAGACTGGGTTTCACCATGTTGCCCAGGCTGGTCTCGAACTCCTAAGCTCAGGCAATCTGCCCGCCTCAGCCTCCCAAAGTGCTAAGATTACAGGCGTGAGCCACCGCAGCCAGCCCGTTTTATTTTTTAAGAATAGATAATAGATGCCTATGATACAAAATTCAAAAGACGTAAAAACATATCTAAAAATGATTCCCTATCCACTGAGCCCCCTTGCCCAAAAGATCCACTATTAACAGTTTCATGTGTATCTTTCCAGAGATAATTTATACATACTCAACCATATACCAATGCTAGCATATTATATGTGTGGTTTTAAAACTTGCTTTAAATGTATTTCTCTCATTTTTTCCTAACTACATTGCAATCTCATGTGAACAATCTATCTTATCAATAAACTTTGAGTTTTTTTAAATTTAAAATGTATATGCAATATCCAAATGTATATGCAATATCCAAATATGTATATCCAAACCTACAAAAAGGTTTAAAAATAATTCCATGTATACTTATACATCTTCCGCCTTAAGAAATTAAACATTGCCAACGCAGCTAAATCTTTTTATATATCCTGGAATCACTTCACCTTGTTCCCTCCTAGAGGTAACCACTATTCTAGATTTAATATTTAAATCTAACATTTCTTCACATATTTGTTATATATGTTGTGTTTCTGGGCAGTAATTAGTATTATTTTTCATGTTTTAAAGCTTTATAGTACCAATCTTTGTGTGTTCTTTTGCTGTTTGCTCATTACCTTAAAAATGTGAGTCAAGTCCAACAGAGCTTAAAAATAATAAAAAATAAAAGTGTGTTTGTGAGATTCATCCATGTCAATACATATTAATATAACTCCTGGTTCAGTAATATTCAGTATGGAATAGCATTACATTATGTCGCCATTCTAGTATTTATCCTTTTCCTCTTGATAGATGTTTAGATTATCTCTAACTTTTTGCTATTACATTACCATGAAGATAATTCTTATGTTTCCTAACATGTAGAGATCATTTTTCTAGACTTATATAATGGAATGCCTGGTTCATGAAGTATGCATATCTTCAAGTTTCTAAATATTGTCTAATTGTTCTCTAAGGTGCTTACACCAATTCACACTCTCATAGCGATATATGAGTTCTTATTGTTTCACCTTCTTGCCAGTATTTAGTATATTAAGCAGTCTTGGTAGGAAAGATGACACACTCAAATGGGATAATTAAAGAGAGTTTAATGAAGGGATTTTTTTTCAGAGTTGTGAACTGAGGTGAAGGAACCAACAAGAGTTGGTAAAGTATCCACAACGGGGAGTCACTGACACTCCCAGGTCTGAATTGGTAGGCATGGGAGTGTTACTCGAACTTAAGAAACATACACCTGTGCGAGTGGATGTTTAACAAGAGCTGTAATTTTCAGTAGAGCATCACAGCCATCATCAGCCCTAGGCAGAGCAGGGAGAGAACCAGGGAAATAAATCCAAACTCATGGTTCTCTCATTTTCCATTTTCTGGACAGAGAAGGGTAGAGAGTGGATCTGGAAGGGCAAATAGGCAATACCTTGCACTTGATATTGTTGGACTTTTAAATTATTGCCAAGCTGACAGGGTAAAATGGTCTCTTATTGTGGTCTTGTTTTTGCATTTTTCTGATATCTAATAAAGTTTAGCAGTTTTTCATGTATTTATTGTCCATTTAATAGACTCCTCTGTAAATTGCCTCTTCCTATGCGTCACAATTTTTTTTTTATATTGGGTTATATTGACAAATGTTGTATAGATTTTTTTATATATTCTGTATACTAATTCTTTTATGGGCATACATGCATTGTCTTTACTTTTTTAGTGTTTTTGATTAATAAGAATTTTAAATTTTAATGTAGTTGAATCAATCAGTTCTTTCATAGATGATGCTTTGTTTTTCTTGTTTAAGAAACCCTCCTTTATACTATCACATTTGGGATTAAGTTAAAAAAAACAAGAAGCCCTCCTTTATTCTGCATTCATAAAAAATATTCTACATTTTCTTGTAACACTTTCAATTTTTTCTTTTTTAATGTTAGGTTTTTAATCCCCCTAAAATTTAGTTTTTGTTTGTGGTGCAAGATAGAGATCAGATTCTTTTCATTGCATTACCAATTGTCCTAGCACCATTTATTAAATTATTACCCTATTATTCCCTGCTGATCTGCACTGTCGACTCTGTTACACAGTAAGGTTTCGTGTAAGTATTGATCTGTTTCTGGGTTCTCAATTTTGTTCACTAATTTCTTTATACCTGCCAGAAAATACAATCTTGATTACTGTAGCCATATAAGAAGACTGGATACCTACCAGAACAAATCCCTCCACCTTGCTCTTCTTTAAACTCATCTTAATTTTCATGGCTCTTTGCTTTTCACTATAAATTTTTAGAATCAATGTGTCAAGCTACACAAAATACTATAAAGTTTTTAATTGGAGGTACATTAAATTTATGAATTAATTTATAGGGAACTTACAATATTATAATATTAAGTCTTCTTATCTATGTACATGGTATATATCTCCATTTATTTAGATTTAGCTCTAACTTTTTTCAATAAAGGATTTTAAACATTTCTTCACAAATGCTATGCTCATATTTGGTTAGATTTATTCTTATGCTTCTTATGTCCCTTAAGGTATCACAAACCTTTAAAATTTCATTTCCTAGTAACTGTGACTGGTGCACAGAAAGTGAATAATTTTAAAACTTTGACCTTTATATCCAGAAACCTTGCAAAACTTATACTATAATATTTGAAGAGTCTCTTATGTTGTCTTAATCTATGATAATTTACTCTACAAATTTTATTTTATCCTTTCCAAACCTTTTACTTTTTTTTTTTTTTTTTTTTAACCTTTCTTAAAGGGTTGGCTAGAGTCTTCAGCACAATGCTGAATGGAAACTGTGCTGTTGGATCCCTTGCCTTTTCCTGAATTTAAATCGATTGCTTCTAACATTTTCCTATTAAATATAGTGTTTGCTGTATAATTTTGTATGTTTATACAGCAAACACTGTATAATTTTGTATGTTTTTTATCCCTTTATCGAGTTAAGAACATTCTGTTTCTTCTTTCCCAATTTTTTAAAAATACAAATGACTGTTAAATGTTTTCAAATGATTTCTGCATGTGCTGATGACCAGATGGTCCTTTAATGTGAACCATCTTTGTATTCCTGAGATATAATCAATTTAATGATTATATACATTTATATATATACACACACATATGGTTTGCAAATATTTTTGTTTCTGCATCTATATTAATGAATGAGAATGGTGTGTAACTTACATTCCTCATGGTGTGCATGTCTATTTTGCATCAAGGACTTCATAGCTTCATGAAATGAATTGATGAGTGTTTCTTAATCTATTAGCTTCCGGAAGAGTTTGTGGAAGTTTGAGATTGTTACCTGACAGACTGTTAGAGCTCATTGCTAAAATTGTGTAGGATAGGTGTTTTGAAGGTAAATATATTTTAAACTACTGATCCCCATTCTTCAAATGCAATAAACGATTTAAGTTTTCTATTCTTGATTCAATGATAATAAATAACACTTTAATAGGAAATTGTCCATTGCATTTAAGCACTCAATTTGCTTTGCATAAAGTTATTTGTGGTACTGTGTGTTACATCTGTGGCTATTGTTCTTTTATATTTATAATGTTTCGTATTTGTGTCTTCCCTTTTTTACTTCGTCAGTCTTGCCAGAGGTTTTTTTATATAGTCTCTTCGATCTTTATTGTATATTTCTTCTCAATTTTATTAATTTTTGTGCTTGGATTATTTCCTCCTTTTCATTTTCTTGCTTATCATTTTTAGTATTTATTTTCTATATAAACATCAAAGTTATAAATTGCCACCTGCCAATACTTATATACATTTTCAGCAGTTTTACTATGCTATGCATAGATATGGTTTTCTTCATATTCTTACTAATTAGAGTACACTGAGATTTTTAAATCTGTAAATTTATATCTTTCACCAAATTTTGAAAATTTCAGCCATTATTTCTTCAAGTGTTTTTCTGCCTAGTTCTCTCTTTCTTCTGTTTCTGAGACTCAAATTATACATATGTTGGACTTTATGCTCTGGTGCCCTCGGTCCCTGAAGCTGTGTTCAATTTTTTAAAATAAAATTTAGCTTTTCAAATAGTTTTAGGCTTGTAGAAAAAATTGTGATGATGATACCGAGAGTTGCCGTATGCTCCACACCCAGTGTTCCCTATTATTTTATATATTATGATACATTTGTTAGAATTAATGAACCAATATTGATACATTATTTTAAACTGAAGTCCCTACTTTGTTCAGATTTCTTTGGTTTTTACCTTCTTCTGTTCTAGGATCTCATCCAGAATCCCACATTACATTTATTTACCATGTCTCCTTAGGTTCCTCTGGGCTTTGATGATTTCTAAAACTTTCCTTGGTTTGTTTGTTTGTTTGTTTGTTTTTTTGGCCTTGACAGTGTTGAGGAGTACAAGTTAGGCATTTTATAGAATGTCCCTCAATTGGGATTTATGTAATTTTTCCCCTCACAGTTAGATTAAGGCTTGGGGGAGGAAAATCACAGAGTCAAAGTGACATTTTCATCACATCACGTTAAGGGTACATACTATTCACATGACTGATATGGTTTGGATTAGTGTCCCCACCCAAATCTTGTATCAAATTGTAATCCCTGGAAGCTGCAGCAGTAGTTGGAGTCTAAGGACTCTTATGACAATCTCCAGGTGCCTTCTGAGAGAAAAGGGGAGGATGCCACTGGAGTCATCTTCCTTTTCGATGCCACTATCTTTCCCTTCTCTTTTACCCTCAGTACCAGACGATACTAGTTCTTCCCTTTCTCCAGTGTCTTACATCACTTCCCAGGAGATGAAGTGTATTCTTCACTGGTTTGCCAATTAGTCAGGTCCCCAGTGTGAACGCTTCCTGCAGGACCTGGTAGCTAAGGCAGTGCCAGGAAAATTACAGCCACTGCCAAATAGTCTGGTATAGCTTAGTGTGTCCAGGGCAAATGGACCACCTTGTATCTTTGAGTGCCACCTATGTCTTTGGGATCAGTGGTCTCAAGGCTAGGCTGAGCAGGAATGCAATGAATTTGTCAGGCAGCTGGAGTTCCATGAGCCAGACTTCATGGCAAAGTTTGACCAAGCAGTGGCTGCTACAGCTGGTAAGGACTGATAGGTATTCAGACCAAAGAAGATAACCGCAGCTGATGAAGCCAAGGCCATGACTCTACGATGAGAACTCAATTCAAGCGTGTCACCTAAAAGTCTGGAACTGGTATTCCAACCAGCATACTGAACTCACTGACCAGTACAGGCATGATTATTTCAACATTAATAGCATGCCAACTAGGCTCCTACTGTAAATGTTTTCATTCTAAGCAATTCAGATCATCGGTCCATCTTCTAGTTTGCTTCTTTCCAAGAGATGTCAAAGAACAACAAGAGATGCCTCAAGAACTTGATGGCTTCTTCTACAACTATAACCAAAAGGGATCTACACATTGTAACTCAAGCCCACTGCTGGCTCATGAAGTATGGAAAGTAGAACCCTTTTTCCCCAAAAATAAGACAGGACAATAAAAGTTCATATTTTTACACTAAAAAAAAAAAAAATTGTAATCCCCAATATTGGGGGTAGGGCCTGGTGGGAGGTGATTGGATCGTGGGGGTGGTTTCCCATGAATGATCTGGCACCATCCCCCTAGTGCTGTTCCCATGATAGAGTTCATTTTCACAAGATCTGTTAAAAAGTGTGTAACACCTTTCCCCTCTCCCTCTTCCTCCTGCTCTGGCCATGAAAGATGTGCCTGCTTCCCCTTCACCTTCCACCATCATTGTAAGTTTCCTGAGAACTCCCCTGGTGTGGAAGCCACTATGCTTCCAGTATAGCCTACAGAACCGTGAGTGAATCAAATCTCTTTTCTCTATAAATTACCCAGTCTCAGGTATTTTTTTTTTTTTGAGATGGAGTCTCGCTCTGTTGCCCAGGCTGGAGTGCAGTGGCATGATCTCAGCTCACTGCAAGCTCCGCCTCCTGGGTTCACACCATTCTCCTGCCTCAGCCTCCCGAGTAGCTGGGACTACAGGTGCCTGCTACCACGCCTGGCTAATTTTTTTCTGTATTTTTTAGTAGAGACGGAATTTCACCATGTTAGGCAGGATGGTCTTGATCTACTGACTTTGTGATCCACCCACCCTGGCCTCCCAAAGTGCTAGGATTACAGGCATGAGCCACCATGCTCGGCCTTTTTTTTTTTTTTTTTTAGCTCAGATTGTCCAACTTTGGTCACTGGGGGCTCCTGTGTCCCTTTGACATACCCTATTATTGTGGAGCATTGCTTTATTGTTTTTTTGTTTTTGTTTTTCAGTATTTATAAGATGCTCCAGGACCCAGCAGGAAGGTGTCATCTGTGAGCCAGAAAATGGGCCCTGACCAGATATTGAATCTGCCCTGATCTTGGCCTTCCCAGCCTCCAGAACTGTGAGAAATAAATTTCTATTGTTTGCAAGCTACCTAGCTTATAGTATTTTGTTACAGCAGCCTGAAGGGACTAAGACAACCCCCTTGGACAGCTGGTACAGAAACTGAGATTTAGTCTCTCTACCTTCAGTTTCCTTATCTATAAAATGGGGATAGATTCGTAAGTATTAAATGCTATACTATGTACTTAGTTTGGGACCTGACTCTAGTACATGCTCAGTAAAATTTTTAGAAGCTATCATTATTTATTTACCATACATTTGGGAAAAACAGGTGTTAATAATTTGGCCATTTGATACATCCTTGATTGCTTTACTGATAATGGTTTTGGCTAACATTTCTGGATGGTAAAATAATGTTGAAGAATATTTAATATTACCTGACACGATTTGTTAATCAAGTACAGTGTCAACTTGAAAAAAATTCAAGTATATTTGTGAAGATGGGTTCAATTCTATAGTCGTTGAAGCTTAAGTGAGAGAGCTCTTATCAAAGCCCCTGCAAAATATGAGGCCTTCACTAGTTATCACATAATTCACTAATGATATTTTGCCTGGAAGTGTTTTCTACTCAATTTTTTTCAGTTTGTTAGGGAGGCCAAAAAAGAAACAAAAAAAAAGACAATTTTTGCTAAAAATAGCATAGCTTGATTCATCATCATTTTAGACAAATATGTAACGAAACAGGAAGCAACTTTGAAAGCCCTCTTAACTACACTGATATACATGTGTTTTAGCTATGGTGGGGGAGGGTGCTAGATTTGAGAAGAGAAACATCAGGGATATTAGGTCCAAAAAGGAGAGTAGAAAGAGGCGTCCCAGAAGCAGACTTTGGCTCTCCTCTCCCAAGCTCTGATGCTTGAGCAAGAGGGAGAGAGAAGAGAGAATCACATCTGCCCACTGCAGTCCCACCAACCACAGGTGTGGCCTGCTGTGAGAGGAGAAAAGCGCTGGCTCAAGTGGGCTTGGACCAGGACTGGACTTCCAATACCCACAAGGGGGACTTTCTGAGATGTCAGTAAGACACCTGCTACTGGGAGTCATCATAAGGGAGAAATGAAAGTCCTTCGCATCTGTAGTCCCACAGAACCCCACTGCTCCATGAACCAGTTATACAGCGGAAGGGCAGGACGCTGGACAGCAAAAATGAATGAAAACTGAGAAATGTGATTCACAGATATTTAACATCTAAAAGTATTTGGCAGATGTTTTTCAAGGCTGGCCACTCTCAGATAACCACTGCAAGGCAAACCCAATTGCCCACTGCCCAAGACAAGTCTAAGAATGTGGTGAAAGTTGATGGTGGGAAGGGAGATGGTGCAATGAAAATGATAGCGTTCATGGGGAAAATCGAGGCTCTTAGCAGTGGTCAGCTCTCTGCACTGAAGTCACTGAAGCTGAGCATTTCCCTGAGACAGAAGAGAATGACCATGGCTCAGTGAGGGACATGACCTGACCTCCCAGCAGGATGCGGCCCTCATGGAAATTTTTTTCCAAGATCATCCTGAGAATGCTACAGCATGGCACCTCTTTAGTGACTTTCTGAGCCTCTCCTCTTACAAATCACGAACGAGGCTCATAAAAAAATAACTTGGAAAATAAATCCTGAATGCACATATTCAGGATAAAAATTCAGTAAGTCTGAATTTTTAATATTTATGTATGTGTGTATATATGTATATATATATTAAAAATATATTTTTGAGATAAGATCTAGCTCTGTCAGCCAGGCTGGAGTGCAGTGGCGCAATCATAGCTCACCGCAGCGTTGAACTCTTGTACTCATGTGATTCTCCCTCCTCAGCCTCCCAAGCAGCATGTGACTACAGGCACCCACCACCACACCTGGCTAAAGGATTTTTAAAATATTATGACTCTAAGACAGAGAAGGAAAATGGCCTGGCTGCCAACCTGATGGGATGTCACTGCTCTTCGCTTTTACCTCCTTCCCTGTCACTGGTAAACTCAGTGCTACGAAGTGTGCAGTTTACATGCCTGGGTTGCGCAGTCACACAAGCTTGAGTCCTACTTTGCAACTTTCTAGCCACATGACCTTGGGCAATTTATTTAATCTGACTAAATAAATACTTGGCAAACTCTTGGCATGATACCTGCTGTAAAGGAAGTGTTCAGTGTCGGCTATTGTTTTTATTAAGAGCAGCTCCCCGTGAACTCAGTAGCCAGACAGGAAATCTTCTGTTGATTTTTGTTTTTCCCCAGTTGGGAATCATTTCAAGCTCTTCTACCTTAACAACAGAGTATTATGGAGTAGGATACAGATCACATTAATTTTTAGCCTCAAGTGTAAGACTTCAAAGACATTTTCCGCTTTGGAATAAGCATGGTGGGCATTACTCCCCACTTCCAGGTGAAGGGTGGAGAATGCATCCATGTAGCTCAAGTTCTTGCTTACTTTCCTCTACCAGTAGGGAGAATTGGAAAGGCAAGTTTGCGGAGTACAGATAGAATCCTTACGATGCTCCATTTTTAACAATCTGGAAGAAGAGGCACGGAAAGGTTAAGATCATCCAGCAAGCAGTCAAGCCAGGATTGTGTGTCCTACTTTGCAATTTTCTAGCCATGCGACCTTGGGCAATTTACTTAATCATACTAAATAAAAAATATATGTTTGGCAAATTCTTGGCATGATACCTGTTATAAAGGAAGTGTTCAGCGTCAGCTATTGTTCCCAAACAATGGGATTGCAAATCCTTTCAGTCTGTCCCCAAACACAGTGCCTTCCCCTCCATACTGTGTGTGGATCCTCTGCCTGCCCCGACAGGACCAGCTCCAAAATCTGCAGGGTCAAAGGTGATTCTGTGGTTAACATGTACCAAATGCTTTCCTTTGCAAGTTGGAGATTTTAAACCACAGCCCCCTCCCTCTCTTGAACATTCATTTCTTTCCTGCAAATAAGCAAAACATACTGTTTTCCTTGAAATTCTGCATGTTCAGCGGGATATTTTTGGGCATTGAGGTGGATTGTAATGCAAATGCCCTTGATTTTCTTGGGACTCTCTTTCTCCCGTGAATTTCAGTGAGTGATAGGCTCCCTTGAAATAAATGCGCTTTTGATAGATGAAAATTCTCCTTTCCCATGTGAAATGTGCTTGGTGGCAGATACTTCCATTTGGCAGAATTTGTTTAATAACTCAGCGTCGTGCGGGCTCAGCTGGGCAGAACCTGAAAGATGAAGCGAGAATCTGGGGCTGGGACCCAGAGGGCCCAGGTTGGGTCAGGGTAGGGACGAAGATACAGAAAGCTAAAAACTGGGGTCTCCACATCAACCAAGAACCAGGAACTGGAGTGACTGGTAGGTGACTAATAGGTGCAAAGAACACAAATGTGGAGTGAAGGTAAGCAAGGGTGGGAGGGGTGGGAACAGATGGACAGAGCTCAGGAGTGAGAACAATATTAGAGCAGCTGCGGTTGATTCTGTCCTTTGTGTTAGAGCAGCTGCATTTAGAGCCGTGCTTTTAGCTCATTATATGGAAGAATTCTCTTCTTATCAGAGCAATCTAGCAAGATAGGCAATGCAGAGAAATGAGCTTCCTGTCACCAGAGGTGTGCAACTTCCAGCAGAGCTTCCTACGCTGAGAGGGTGGTGGGACTGGATCACACGTGAGGTCCCTTCTGCACTCAGATGCTGTGATTTGTGTCACTCCTTGGAGGAACCCCCTGTCGTGGCTCCCCATTGACCTCCAGGTCACAGCCTGACTTCTGGCACAGCCTCCAGGGCCTTCTCTGACCTGGCCCCAGCCTCCTCTCTGGTCATTCCACCACACTGCCAATTGTCTAGGTTCCATCTTGATGTCCCTGGAATCATCTTAGTGTGTTCTGTTCCCCTGTGCATCTGGGCCCTTCTTTAGCCCTTTACCTGTTACACTTATCTCTTCTTTGTCCTTCATCTGGTTAACTCTTGCTCATCCTTCCAGTCCCTTCCTCCTGGAAGCCCTCTTTCCTGAGCCCTGAGAATGGCCTAGTGTCTCCTCTGGGCTTCCACTGCCCCTGGTCCTTCCCATTCACAACACTCGAAACGCTGCTCTGGAATTCTGACTCACTGCACTGGGAGCAACCACCAGAGGCAGGGAAATGTCTGTCTTGTGCATTTTTCAATCCCCAGTGCCCAGTGCCCTACCTGGCAGCTAATAAATGCCCAATACAGTCCTGTTGCTTTTGAAGTGGTTGAATATCTGCCGTCACTGGACCACAGCTGCACTGTCCCCTGAGCCCTTCTGGTCAGTCCCTTAGGCTGCCGGCTGAGCACAGAGATTGGGTTTCGTGGCTAACTTTACAACACTGTGGTCTGACGTTAATTAATTTTTAAAATCAGGTTTTCCCCATACTCATTGAGTCCGGAGATTTTTTAGAAGGTTAATTGAGGCAAAAACGAGAGAGAACATCTGTCTTTCATCCCCTGAGAGAGGATAGCATCCTCCATGAAGTGGCAAAGTTGCTAATGAATGAACCACTTAGCTTGGAGGGACCAGGATTCTAATTCTGGGTCCTCCGTTAACCTGCTGTGTGACCTTGGGTTAACTGCCTATCCTCTCTGGGCAACATTCATTTAGCAAATATTTGTTGCAGTCCCACGTGTTCCTAGCACTTTGACATGGCTGAACACAGACAAGATTGAACACAGACGTGATTTCTGTCCTGACAGAATTTACAGTTTAATGGAGAGACAGACAATACATCAGCAAACAGCCAAATATCTAAGTATCTCAATACAAATTGTGACAAGAGCTACAAAGGAACTGAACAATGTATAGGAACAACAAATAATGGAGGTGAGTGTGGAAGAAAATACTTAATGAAGCAGTAATATTAAAGTCTGAAGGTTACAAAAAAAGCCAGTGATAGAGTGCTCCAGGCAGATAAATAATGGCTGTGCAATGGTCCTGGGGCATAAATCATTCAGAAATCAGGAGAAGGCCAATGTGCTTGCAGAATAATTGGTGAGGGGAAAATCTCATGTGTGAAATGGGGATGATAAGGTATGTCTGCATTAGCTCCCTCCCAGGGTCTTGGCAAGTAGCAAGTGGTGGATCAGATTTTGCCTAATACAAGTACATAATTGTTGCTCAGTAAATAGTTAGTTAAATGAATGATACAGTGATTCCTTTGAGGGAATAAAAATATTTGCATTGGTAATTATTATCCAATTAAGACCAATTATTACATTCATTAATACATTTCAAAGACTCAGGTTTGGCCGTCAGGATTACTAAGGATAACGGCAGCCACTTATATTCAAATCTGTCCATACATCCTCCTGAAAATCTTACAGAACAAAAAAGCAGAGCAAATAAAATTACTCTTGGCCCACGCCTATAGCATAGCTAGGAGTCAGAAAACATTAGAAGCTTCCATTTACATGTAAGTGGGAAAACAAACATCTGAAGCCAGTGAGGTTGATTGTGAATGCACAGCACAGCAGAAGGTCAGGCAAAGACTGCGGCAAGGTCCTAGAGTGGTAGGATTCAGATCACACTAACCAAATCTCATCCCAAGAAACAGAGGTATTTCTCCAGCCTGAGTAAGAGAGCACCACAAGGAACAGGTCTGAGACCGGGGAGATTAAATATTTCCTGTGGGGAGTCGAAAATAAGATTGCTATAAAGAGGTTCTCCTACTACAGGTAGAGACAGCCTCGAGACTGTGCGGCTTCCAGGAAGAGGGAAGATTCCTAGAAAGGAGAGGATCCCTTGAGGATTTGAAGACGAAAAGAAAGAGAAACATGACCCCTCCCCACAAAATCCCTCAAACAAAGGAGTATCAAAGAATCAGAAAAAGTCACATTAAAAGCCCCATTTCTTAAAGAATTGTTCTTTTCTGCAGCAACAAAAGAAAGAGATTTTGAACTTAGAACCCAGTAGGCCACTCAAACCCCTTCCTCCTGTCTCTATGCTTATCTGTTAGGAAAGTCCAACTGAAATAAATAATAAACATTAAAATAACCCAACATCCACACAAAATTACTTCAAAAAGAAAATGGAAAATGAGAATCAAAACATTACAGCAGATGAAAACATACACAAAAAAAGACATGACACAGGAAAACTATAACACAACACTCCAATGGGGTGAAAATACATAAAAAATGAATTTTAGATATTAAAGATTGACACTTTTTGACAAGTTCAAAACTCAAAAAATAGTGTAAACAAGAGGAAGGCATGAAATAGGAGCTGGCTTGACTCAAGAAATTGAAAGAAACATAAAAGTATATGAAAAATAAAGACTAAAGTAGGAAATACCCCAAGGGAGAACAGCTACAACCAAGAATATAGAAATGAAAAGAGGCAAGAAAACAAAGCCGAAAGAAAAGGTTATAAAGATCAGAGAGAACATGATAGCTACTGAAGATAGGCAAAGAAGGTTAACATATGTATCGTCAGAGTTCTTGAATTAAAAAAGAAAAACAAAATAACAGGACCCTTAATTAAAACTATAATTCAAGAACTCTCCTGAAATAAAAGAAGACATGAATTTACACATTAAAAAGGCTTCTCAGAATGGTCAACTCCAAGTCATACCCTAGTGAAAATATTAGATATTCAAGTGGAAGAAAATACTCTGAGCTTTCAAACATAAAGACCAAGGAAATAAAATAATCTTGGCACTACTTTTCAGTAGCAACTGTCTTAGTGTGTTTGTATTGCAATAACAAAATACCTAAGACTGAGTAATTTTATAAAGAACAGAAATTTATTTTCTCATGATCATGAAGGCTAAGAAGTTCAAGATTAAGTTGCTGACATTGGTGCCAGTCAGGGCTGCTCTCTGCTTTCAAGAAGGTGCCTTGTTTCTGTGTCTTCCCATGGTGGCAGGTGGAAGGACAAGAAAGGGATGAACTCTGTGTCCTCACATGGCAGAAGAGAGTGAACCCACTCCTGAAAGCCCTTCCATAACAACTTTGATCCATTCATGAGGACCCCTCCTGGGACCTAAATACCTCTCAAGGGCCCCAGCTCCCAACATTGTTGCATTGGGGATTAAGTTTCTAGCATATAAATTTTGGGGCACACATTCAGACTACAGCAGCAACACATAAAGCTAGTCATCAATAGAGTAACATTTCCAAGAAACTCAAGTTAAAATGAACCTGGAAGGAAGGAATTTTATGTCCAGTGATCTGTCTTTCAATATCAAGACTAAAAAAAATAGTTTAAACATAAAAGAATTTATAGAATATTGCATTCATGAGTCCCTTCTGAGAAATCTACCAGAAGAAGAACTTTATCCAACCAGGAGATGACTGGAGAAATGTTGACAGATTTTGATCATTGGATGTATTTAATCATAGATGTATAACAAAATTTAGATTTCCACAAAGATGGAAGAAGAGTATGTAAATATATATTCTGAGAAAGTTGAAATAATATGACTAAAAAGGAGGAAGGGAGAGAAAAAGAGAAGAGTAAAATAAGCTAATTATTGCTGCGTAGATGAGAGTCAAAGAATATCATTTAAGGTCAAAAAAGCAAATAGTAGTTAATATAAGTAAGGAAAGGAGACTAACAGCATTAAGTAAAGCTGTTAGCTGAACATAACGACTAAAGCAAATATTCAAACCTTTCTAAACACTAAATGAAATAAAAACACAAAACAAAAAAATTTTAATGGCAAATGACAGAACTAAGACTAAAATCATATCAATAAATGTAAATAGGCTTAATTTACCTACTGGAATAAATAGATTTTCAGATTGGCTTATGAGACAAAACTCAACTCTATTCTATTTTCAAGACACATATCAGAAACTAAGTGAGTAGATAAGGCTAAAAATAAAGGATTGAACCAAAATATGCAAGGTGAAAAGGAATCTGATACCTTGACCTATCACATGATAAAATTCAGGCCAGAAAAATTAAGTGAGACAAAGCAGAACACTTAATAATTTCAGGCTGCAATTCACAATGAAGATGTAACAATATGGATACCAACACAGCAAATAACATAGAGCAGTAGTCCCCAAACTTTTTGGCACCGGAGACCAGTTTTGTGGAAGACAATTCTTCCACAGATGGCAGTGGGAGTGGGGATGGTTTCAGGATGAAACTGTTCTACCTCAGATCATCAGACATTAGATTCTCATAAGGAGTGTGCAACCTAGATCCCTCACATGCACAGTTTACAATACAGTTCATGCTCCTATTAGAATCTAATGACGTTGCTGATCTGACAGGTAGTGGAGCTCAGGTGGTAATGCTCACTCACCCACTGTTCACCCTCTGCTACGCAGCCTGGTTCCTAACAGGCCACGGACCAGGGATTGGGTACCTCTGACACAGAGCAATCTTCAGAAAGCAGAAACTATAGGAAATGCAAACAGAAATGTATAGAAACTACTAATGATGAGAGATTTTAAATACCACTCTCACTCCAAAAAGGTGAAGTAGACAAAAGATAAAAATGGGTAAAATTTCTAAACAACGTAATCAGTAAGATAAATCTCATGTATATCTATCAAAATTTACACCCTGATAGTAAAGAATACATCTTTTATCCAAGTGCACATGAAACATTCATAAAAATTAATGACACATTGCATTACAGTGGAAACTTTTCTAAGTTCCAGGAAAAACAATATAGACAGACTGAATAGACAGTTAACTTTGTCATGAAAAATAATTAAAAAGAACAAACACACAAAATAAGAAATGACAAGGAAGAAATAACCATTGAAACAGAAAAATTAGTAAGATCACCTTCTACAATTAAGTGTATGTAAATTTTAAAGCCTAGATGGAATAATTTTCTAGGAAAAATATCATTTACCGGAATTGACACAAAAGGAGATAGCTTATATAGATCAATGCTCATAATAGATAAAGTTATGGAATAATAACCAACCATAAAACTACTGGGTCCACATGGTTTAAGAGAGGAATTATACTATTCCTTCAAAAATCAGATAATCCCAATGCCATTTAAACTGTTCCAAATAACAGAAAAATAATGCAAATTTTAAATTTCATTTATACAATGAAAATAATATTAATACTTTAACCCAATAAATATTGTGCAAAAAAGTTACAGACCAATCTCACTTTTCAATAACTATACAAAAATTGTGTCAAAAAATCCAATAGCACACTGAAAATAATACATATGGCCAAGTTTTATTACAACAATTCAAGGATGGTTCAATATTAGGAAATTAATGTAATTCTAAAAGTTAACAATTCTAAGAAGAAAAATAATACTATTATCTTCATAAATATTCTTCTTAAGATAATGCAACTCAATATATCCACAAAGTAATAAACAAATAATAAATTTAGGCCAATTGCAGTAAAACTACCAACACTTTTTTTCTGAAACTAGACAACTTGATTCTAAAGTTCATGTGAAAACAAACAAGAACAGCCAGGAAGACACCAAGAATTTAGAGCAATAGCCAGAGGAGCTAGTTCTCTCAGATACTAAAATATATAAGTAAACCTCTAAAATTATGATGATATAGTATTAACACATAATTTAACAGATATATCAATAGAACAGGGTAAGAAACACCAGAAATAGAACCACTACACATGGAAATTTGATGTTACTAAAGGAGGAATCTCAAATCTTTGGAGAAATATGAACTTTAACACAAATGATATAGGACAACTAGTCACTTGGGAAATCATAAAATTGGATTGTACATCATACCTAGATGAATTTATGGATGGATAGAAGGGAAAAAAATCCATGAGACCTTAGTGAATACTTGAAAAGAGAGAAAAACAGAGAGAGAAAAAGAGACAGAGAAGGGGGGAACTCAGAGGCCAGCACCAAAGGGACTGTTACCCCAACTCCTTACTCTGAAACTTGGTAATGAAAGAATTCAGTCTTTACTTGGCTATTTTAAGGGGCTCTATAGACTATGCCAATTAGTTGATGAAAAATACAAGAGATGGGGGGAAAATGTTAAATGATGTGACAAGGAAACAAGCAGGAAACTCCAAAATGTGAAACATTCTACAAGATGGTAGTAGCCTAATATTTTCAAAAGTCAATAAAGGCCTAGGTGAGAGATGTTTGAGATTAGAGGAGACAGAGGAAATATAACAACCAAATGCAATATATGAACCTTAATTGGATCTTGGTTAGGGGCAAACTATAAAAACATTTTGGGGACAACTGGGAAATTTTAATGAGGACTTGATATTAGATGATAATATAGAATTATTGTGAATGTTCTTAGATGCAAAGTGGCATTTGGTTGTGTAAGAGAATGTTCTTATTTTTAGATGCATGAG
Source organism: Macaca mulatta (assembly GCF_049350105.2). Lineage (NCBI taxonomy): Eukaryota > Metazoa > Chordata > Mammalia > Primates > Cercopithecidae > Macaca > Macaca mulatta. The sequence goes on from NC_133420.1 coordinate 44,577,935, forward strand.
TGTTGAAGAATTATATCTGCAACTTCTTTCAAGTACTATAGCCCCCCCCCACCAAAAAAGAGAAAGATGGTTATATAGCTCTAAATTGATAGAAGACAGATAGATATGTAGATAATGGATGGCTAGATGAATAGATAAGGATAGATAAAGCATATATGACCAAATGTTAACAACTGTTGAATCTAGGTGGTGAGCATACAGGTGTTTCAAACATACTTGAAGAGTTGGATACACAAATTTGCCTAAGACCCAGATTTCATAATTTTTGAGCTCTTCCTGCGTGCCAGGCCCATTACTCCATACTTTTACATAAGCAATTGTGTTTTATTCTTATAACTGATCTGTTGGGTGGGCATTACTCTCTCCATTTTATGAATAGATGAATGAAGCTATCAATTCTTGACCAATGCCACAGAGTGTAATTCAAACACAGATCTGTCTGACTCACAAGTCCAGACTCTATTAAACTGTAGCCATATCTACAAAGGAACCAGGCAAATCTAGTATGTCAGAAACTGAAACATAACTCAGAGAGAATCATACAGAAACATGTTAAATCAAAATCACTCCAAGTCTTTTCAGGCACTCCCAATAGAGGACACAGGGTGAGCACAGGGAGGAAAACCGTAAGGTGGAACACGGCCTGGAACAGCAGTTGTTGCTGGTTTCTAGGGTGTGTTGGGAGGATGTTGGGAGACTGAGCTAGAAAAGACAGTTGGGCCAGGTCATGGCAGGACTTAAGTGTTACGTGGAGAAGTCTGGGCTGGCTCTGACTGGCATAGGGAGCCATGGAAAGTCTGTACATGGGGGAGGACACAGGCAGACAGTGATGTGTTCACCACTTTCTTCCTTCTCAATAGGAGACCATTTTTAAACAAACGCAAACAAAGCCTACAGAAAGAATTGGAGCAAATTGTTGATGTGTTATTTATAAACTGGGGATTGGTCAAGTGGAAAAAAAAAAACCTTAACAAGATTAAAAATTCATGCAGAAAGAACCACTCAGTGGCTTGTAAAAACCCTTAGTAAAGAAGGAAAAAATGAAAAGCTGTTTCATAAAAGATTGAAGCTCCAGCTTACTCAAGGCTTGAGCACAGGCAGAAAGCTCTCTTGGCACCATAGTTCTGTAATAAATTGGAGTGTTGCTATGGTGGGAAGGCTTCGTGGGGAGCAGGCACTTTCTGTGCTGGTTGTAGCACTGGTTATTGTCCAAGGGCTTTGGAACCACCAAACATGGAATGGGCCTTTCCACCCTCTCATCATACCACACAGCCAGAGGCCAAAGTTAGGGGCATCACAGAACTACAGTGTCTCAGACTTGGAGAGACTAGAATGGTCACAGCATCCTCTGTGCCCTCTCATCCCCATCAAGAGATCATCTGTATTTTCTTCTCCATAAAATAAAGAGAGCATTTATCATTCGTTTCTGATCACAAAACTAACAGATGTTCAATAGTAATTTCAAAAACATAAAAAAGCTCAAAGAAGAACATTTTAAAAATCACTCATCATTTTATCATCCAGAGATAGACAGTTATATACATTTTCACAAAATATAATCATATTGAATATGCTATTTTATAATGTGCTTTCTTCATCTAATAATACAAAATTTTACCCATGTGAATGAACAATATCCTATGATAACATGAAAAACCCCAACTTAACTGATCCCCTTTTCATAGACATTCAGGTTCGGGTTGCTTCCAATTTTAGTTTAATGACATTCATACTATAGTGAACAACCTTGAACACAAATATTCTTAATGCACTTTGGTTATTCCATAGAAAACCACTTTTTAAGATAGAAAATCATGTTTTTCCTTCCACATGAGTCATATTGTCCTGTGGCTTTCCATTCATTCTATGATCTTTATTTCTTCAGAAACAGGTGTGTGTGCCACCTAGAGTTTAGGCCAAAAAAGTCATTGTTCTACTTTAAATCAGACTAGAGTTTTGAGGCAATAGCATAAAAGATGGGTTTTGTTGAGAAAGATTTAAGTTCTTTCAATTCTAAATGCTTCTTTACCCATCAAGAACAGAGCCCGATGATCTCAAATTGTACAATTTTTCCATAAAGTCACATTATAGAGAAAATGATGATTGATAAGGTAAGTTCCCATCAGAGAGAAAGGGGAAGGAAAGGAAAAATGAGGAGAGAGAAGGAAATATGCCAAGAAGAGACTCAAGTGTCCTGGCTGTCTTTTGCAGTGGAAATCCTAGGATGGGGGCAGGGAAGGAATAGGTGGCAGAAAGGTGTTGTGTATACCATAGGTGGAAGGTTGAAGGGAAATACTCTTACACTCCATTGTACCTTTTATTACTCTGGGAGGCAGCACCTTTACAGGACACTGCTGCACCAACATGGGCAGCTGAAAGGAATTCAGGTGTGGTATAATTAGGCTGAGAGAGAGCCCAGTTCCCTTCTCTGTATCACATAGAGGAGCTGGAAGTTCCCATATGCCCTAGCAGGAAACATGGCTGAAGTTGCCAGGGTGTAGTCTCACCACAGACACCCAGAGTCACTGGCAAAAGGTCCCTGGAACAGGGGTGCTACAAGATGAACCACTGAACCTGGACATTAAGTAGTATATGAGCCAAAATCCAAGGAATGTAGTACTGGCAAAAGCTGTTGACATGGAGACCTGGTTAGCAGGGTAAAATGGCAGAACTTCCTGGGCGCAGCCAGGAAGCATTTCCAGGGCACCATTCACTGCATTGAAGGGCCTTGTGTCTGCTGTTTGTGAGCGCTAATCACTATCCTTAGCTGGTAAGGTGCTTTGTCAGATATAACCACAGGTCTGAGCTCTCAACACTGGAAATGCATCCCATGTACCAATGAGAGCTCAGATGCTAACCTTGTCACTGGATACCATCATGGGAAGGAAGGGAGAGAAACAACCTCTTCCTAAACAATGATGTTCTAGAAACTCACTGCCCACCCCCCACCCCATCCCAGGATACTCCATCTTTGCTTCTAGCAAAATCTGTTTTTCTTAATGAGCTCTCAATCATTGTTCTAGACAAAGTATCACAATTTTATTTGACCTTGTGTGTTCACTCCATTCAATTTGGGTGAGGGAGTTTGGGACATTGCGTTGAGAAGGGTTCTGAGACTTGGTCTGGCTTTATAAGAAAGCATCTATGATCGATTAATGATATTTGCCACTGGGTTGGAAGGGGCATGTGGTGGCGCTTGGATTGGTTACCAGCAATCCCTGTTCTAAAGCCATATTAAAGTAATCTGGTCCTGCAGTTACTAAAGACGGGGCCTATTTTCACCCTGCCTTCTGTTATTCGGGTTAAACTTCCCTTTGTTTTTTTTCATTGTCCCTTCGGTGGTATGGTTTTCAGGCTCCCTGTTAGCTCTGGACAGTTTATTACTGCCTCCCCCATAAAATGGGGCACACAGAAATATATTCAAGAGTTAATTCAGAGCTTAACTCATTGAGCATTTAATGAAAACGACCTCCCCACCACACATGTTCCATTTTATCTTTGGCACCAAAGTAAACTGCAGCCCTGACTTGATTCTAGGTGGTCAGACCAGTGAGGGTTAGTATGAGATTGCTACCTGTCTTATTTTTGTCATGAGGAATCTATTCAAACAGCCCAAATTCCCATCTGCTGAGACCCTTGAGGTCCTTGCATGCCTGTGCCTGTGGAACCCTGTCACCCACACCCTGCACCTGCACACTGGGGTTGGAGCCTGGAACAAGGCTTCCCTTTCACCTCTGTCAATTCCACCTCACTCCATTTGGCCCAGCTCTCCTGGCTGTTGAGATTTCTCTGACTCCAGACACTGCCACCCACCATGTGTGTACTCAGGCTAGCTCTCATCGGGATAAAGGAACTTGATGAGGCTCCGATTTCTAACAGGATGAAAAAGCAAAGCCAGCCCCACCAACAGAGGACCTCGCTGCAGTGAGTGTACACTTAGTCATTCCTGGTCATCGGTCTCACATGCTGGGGTTCCCCCCTTAGTGTCCAGCAAGGTTGGGAATCTACAAGCATGTGATAAATTCCACATTTATCAGAGTTATTGCACATTGGCTATGTGCCGGGCATGTCAATGAGTCTACCAGGATCCCAACTCTCAGGCTTACATTCCAGCAGGGGTGGAAGAGGTGGGGGTGAGAGACACAGACAAGAAACAATACATTTTATAGTGTGTCAGAAGGCGGTGAGGACATAGAGAAAGAAAACATAGATTGGGGTGCTGGTGCAGAGTTTGCAGGGTTCAATATGGTGGTCAGGGTAGGCATTGCTGAAGGTGACTTTTGGACAAAGACTTGGAAGAGGGGAGGAGGTAAGTCATGTGGACACATGGGATGGGGGTGGGGACAATCCAGGCAGAGGGAACAGCAAGCACATGCCTGGAGTGTCCCAGGAACAGCAAGGAAGTCAGCGTTGCTGAAGAGAAGCAAGTGACAGGGAAGATGGTATAAGATAAGGTCAGAGAAGCAATGGAGGCAGGTGACACAGGGGGTGTGGTCCATATAGGAATATGGCCCCTTTTCTGGGTGAGATGCACAGTCATTACTGGGAATGACATGACCACGCTTATGTGTTTCAGGGCCATGCTGGCTCCTGGGTAGAGAATGGACTCTATAAAAGGGGCAAGGGTGGAAGCAGGGAACAAAAATCAGAAAACCCAGAAATGGAACCCACAGGGAGGCATGACCTGTCCAAAGGCACCAGGAAGTAGGCAACAGAAGCAGGAAGAGGTTGGTTTTCCCGACTGCTGCCCAGCCGTCTCACTCTGCCCCTGGCCACACGGGTCCCCCAACCTTCAGATCAACAGGCTGCCCTATCAGAGGCTTCCAGCCCATCCCCAAACCCCGAGTGAGGCTTTCATGAAGAAATGGTGGAGGCAGCTCTGGGATTACAGCCTTAATTTTGCTCTGATTCAACACAGCTCTCCCCTCCGGCATGATTAGTCAGGTACCATTACCATTTTGTAATGAGATTAATGAGAGAATTCATTCAGAAGTCATTATCTTACCTAATAATGACCTTACTGATTACTGTATCTCCTTCAACTAGGTTACTGATTTTGATGAAAATATAATAAATATAGCTTGCAGCACCTGGAAATTTGTTCTCTGCCTGGAATAGTTCTGAGGTGAAGACTTATTTTTAAGAATTTCTTGAAAGTGATTAAATATTTTGGTTCTCCTGAGGCGGTATTTCTGTGTTTTCACAGATGACATTTTTGAAATGTATGAAATATTTGATGATAAAATATTTAATAAGCCTGGCGTTCATATTTTTCAGACATCTGTTTCTACTTTGAGACTGTCTGAATGTGATTTTACATGAAATTTCTATTTGCATGTTGTGTTGGTTTAAGAAAAGGGCTTGTGCTATGCATGACATATGCGTCTCATAAAATAATGAATGCCCGCGCCTCGCAGTCCAGAGATATTGTACAAGCAGCATTGTGGTCTGCATATTAAAATGCATCTAAGCAAATCATTAAATAAAAACAGAACCATTTCCGTGGGGGAATAATGCAACTCAACTCCTATAAATTGAGAACCTACTGTGCGCCTGTAATGCCAGCTACTCAGGAGGCTGAGGCAGGAGAATCTCGTGAACCCAGGAGGCAGAGGTTGCACTGAGCCGAAATCGTGCCACAGAACTCCAACCCGGGCGACAGTGCGAGACTCTGTCTCAATAATAATAATAATAATAATAATAGATAAGATATGGCCTTCATCCTCAAGATTCAGATTCAGTAAAGGTGTATTAAGCTCCTATTCAGTATCTGGTGCTTTTAGACTCACCGTCTCATTTATGAGATAGAGTGGTACAAGGATATAGGTTTCTGGACTCAGATAGAGGGATGTCAAGCCCTGCTCCATCCCTTGGTGGTCTTGTCACCTTGAGCAAGTCACTTACCCTCTCTGTGCCTCAGTTTCCACATCTGTGAAATGGGGATAATAACTCACTCTTTGGTCGTTTGAAGGATAAACAATAAAACGAGAAAACAGATTCTTAGGGGTTAAAGGGTTTGTTGATGATCAAAAGTCTAGCAAATATTGAAGCTGGGAGTCCCAGCCCTTTAGACTTCAAGCTTCAAGGCCCTTCTATTGTGACATTCTGTTTCTTATTCCTGAAGTATAACCATGCCGTGAAAACAGAGCAAGCTTCCATTTGGGGACTTGGTGTAAGCTCTGACACGATTTTCATAAATCTAAATAGTTATTCTATGATACCCACTTCACTCCACGTTCATCTTAATCCATGCGTCACCTGAAAAGATGGATGAGTAATTTGGAGACGTGATTGATGTGGGTTTTGCCTTATGACTTTCCTCGAAGTTAATGGGAGCCATGCGGTCCCAGATCCATGAATCACCCCAGCTGGAAATGCTCCATTAGAAGGAAAGAGAAAACAAAAGATCAGCAGGATGCCTGGAAAACAGTCACACTCAGGGCTTTGAGTTGATGGTAATAAAACTCCATGTTCGGAAGCACGGAGAGGGTGCAGTGAGCACTGGGATTGGAGTCAGGGTTGGGAGAGGGTGCAGTGAGCACTGGGATTGGAGTCAGGGTTGGGAGAGGGTACAGTGAGCACTGGGATTGGAGTCAGGGTTGGGAGAGGGTGCAGTGAGCACTGGGATTGGAGTCAGGGTTGGGAGAGGGTGCAGTGAGCACTGGGATTGGAGTCAGGGTTGGGAGAGGGTGCAGTGAGCACTGGGATTGGAGTCAGGGTTGGGAGAGGGTACAGTGAGCACTGGGATGGGAGTCAGGGTTGGGAGAGGGTGCGGTGAGCACTGGGATTGGAGTCAGGGTTGATGGAGAGGGTGCAGTGAGCACTGGGATTGGAGTCAGGGTTGGTCCCTGCTGTGCTGCCATTCTTATTGTGGGCTCTGGAGTGCAAGTCATTTCTCCTCATTGGGCCTCAAGTTCCTCATCTTTAAAATGGAAGTAATAATTCACCTTTCCCACAGGATAAAGGAATCATAACATTCCTGACTATAACTGAGTGCATACTGTGTGTCAGGCCTATCCTAGGTGCTTCACATACATTATCTTATTTAATCTTTACAAGGACCTCATAAAGCAGCATCAGCCACATTTTGCAAATTAGGAAACTAAGACACAGAGAGGTTAAGTAAGTAAGCTGAGGCCACCCAGCTGGGAAGTGGCAGAGATAGGATTTGAACACAGGCAGGCAGACTGTGGAGCCCTAGCCCATAGCCTCTACCAGTACTGCCTTGTGGGTATAAAAGCACTTTATGTACAGGTGACACCTGTCATTGCCATTATGCTATCAATTGTTGTATCCTGATTCAGGCTCTCAATGAAAAGGCAAGATCAGAGTAAATGAAGTTACTCTGCATGATAGTAAAAGACCACTCAGGGGACAGATGTGGCAGACACAAGCACCAACACAATGCTTCATGCTTGCCCAATTAGGGAAAGAGGAATAGACGAGATGGAGCAAAGCCAGGGAGAGGGGCCCTGCAGGAGCAATTGATGAAAACAAAGTAAGAGGCGAAACTCCAAATAGATACTGACCAGACTCCATCCTTGAGTTTATAGGGGCAGGGCGGGACCTCTCATATACAAAACTGAGGGGGACAACTCCAGGATGGGATAAATAGGTAAAGTCTTGACATTTGAAATGTGGTACATTAACCGGTAGTGACACCACCCATGGCTTGTTAGAAATGTAGAATCTCAGGCCCCACTGCCAAGGTTTATTGAATCAGAATCTGCATTTCACTGGATACCAGACATGTCCTTTGCACATTAAAGTTGGAGAAGCCCTATTTTAAAGCCATGTGCTGACAACCCGGGATACTGTGCAGCAGTGCATCCAGAGGCAGAGTCATGACCTAGGAAGCAGATCCTATCTGAAAGATGCCCAGGCTGGGCACCTTGGCTCATGCCTGTAATCCCAGCTACTCAGGAGGCTGAGGCAGGACAATCACTTGAACCCAGGAGGCGGAGGTTGCAGCGAGCTGAGATCGTGCCACTGCACTCCATCCAGCCTGGGCAACAGAGCGAGAGTCTGAGAAAGCAAGAAAGCAAGAAAGAAAGAGAGAAAGAGAGAGAGAGAGACCCAGTTTATATTTTTTCAAAGGCAAAGGATGCAAAGTCATGGAAATAGAGTCACAGACAGTATAGGAATGGGTAACAGATACACACATATGGGATGAGGCTGCCGTATGCTCTAAAAAGCATTCTTTTTGTCAAAGACAAGAATTCTTAGAGTTCAGTGGCCCAGCTCAGTAGAAACGACACTGATTGGGGTCTCATCCGAGCCCTGACACTACTGCCCTGTGGGACCTTGGGAAAAGCCAGATTAAGAAGTAGACTGCTGGACAACTGCCCAGGGCACAAATTCACCAGGGGAGCTGAAACACTGCTAGAATAAATTGGTGGAATCCATGGTTCCACTTCCACCAAAGTAGACAGCGCCCTCCAGTGGAAGATAAAAATACAGCGTTTCTCCCAAGCATAGCCCACTGTTCTTCAGGAGGCACCAGAAGTTCTGTAAAGATGTGTTCCATGGAGCGGGGCTGTTTACTGGGAACAAGTGACTTCTTTCATTATCTAAATATAAAATAATTTAATATACCTGCCAAAAAGCTGTACAGTTTAGCAAGTTGCAAAAGAAAACCGTAGAGAGTATAAAGACCACAGAAAAGTGGGGAAATGCTGGGCAGGCCTTTTCTAGATGTTGACACCACCACTTCTGCCCAAGATTCATTAGTAAGAGAATTCCTTTTTCTGAGCAATTTCTATTAACAGCCGGTCTCTCTCTATCCTCTTGAAATACATGTTGGCACGGTGGCTCATGCCTGTAATCCCAGCACTTTTGGGAGGCCAAGGCGGGTGGATCACGAGGTCAAGAGATTGAGACCATCCTGGCCAATATGGTGAAACCCCGTATCTACTAAAAATACAAAAATTAGCTGGGCGTGGTGGTGGGCACCTGTAGTCCCAGCTACTCGGGAGGCTGAGGCAGGAGAATCGCTTGAACCCGGGAGGCAGAGGTTGCAGTAAGCCAAGATAGCACCACTGTACTCCAGCCTGGTGACAGAGCGAGACTCCATCTCAAAAAAAGGAAAAAAAAAAGAAAAAAAGAGAAAAAAAAAGAAATACACGTTGGGCAAATATTTAAGGATATCTGTTTGAAGGGTTATGAACTAAACCACTAGCCTGGACCACCCATGGTCCTTAATCCCACATTGCCCTTAATCTCTTCACCACCCTGTTCTTCCCTCCTCAGGGATACTAGGAGGCTCAAGGGAGAAAGTGGATTTCAAAAAAATACAACAAAGTACCTCAAACTATACACCCAGCAAGGGACTGTTCAGAGGCAGCAAGGTTGACAGGGTCCCCAGGTAGCATCACTGGTTCCTGCTCTGAGGTGAAATGTCCTGGTAAAGAGATTAACTGAACATGAGACAAGGACAAAGAGGCAACATATGTGGACCAGAACCCGGACTCTTTATATACCAAACTCTGCTGCGAGTCTCTTAATGAATAGACATTTTGCTAGCTGCTACTGGGAAAGTAGAGATGTTTGATTGTAATGCTTCCCTCAAAGAGCTTACAAGTTACTACAGCTAGTGACTAATGGCCAAGGCTAGATAGATTTGGTTCCAAAATTCTCTGCCATCTAATACCTGGATGACATCTCAGTGACCCTAGCAAGTCACAGCACTTCTTGCGTTTCCTTGCCTATAACATGAGCAAAGCAATTCCTCTCATCAGGGATTGTTATGGCAGAAACTTCGTTCGTCTTGCCTCCCGTTTCCACATGGACAGAGTGCAAAAACAGTAACCCTCCTGGCCTCTCGCCCCGCCCCTTCCCCTCTACCCCTCAGAGGGGAAATGAATGAGTTACCCGATGTGGGGCCACAGCCTTGGGACCGTAGTTCTTGGTGGGCAGAGCTAAGTTATTAAAAGACTGTAAGACTAGGGATGTTTCCTCTTTTCCTCCCTTTTCTCCACACCAGTGCTAGGCAGGAATCCTCGGTAGATGAGAGACTCTGAAGCCCAAAGTTCCCCCAGTAGGCCTTTCCAAGTTCCGTATGGGGGACCTTGTATGGGACCCTGTATGGGTGCAAAGAGGGTTATTATCCAGCCCTTTGACCACAGATAGGAAGCCATGCTCTCCAATCAGTTTATCAATAAAAAGTTAACATTGATATCCATTTACCAGTCTCCTGGATCTTATTTCCCTATTGGTCCTCATTTTAGAAGGGGAGAGAGAAATGATTTTCACCGAACTTCTTGAAGTCTAACAAGGGGCCAGGTGCAGTGACTCACACCTGTAATGTCAGAGCTCAGGTAAGAATCGTGCTTGAGGCCAGGAGGTGGAGACCAGCCTGGGTGATAGAGTGAAACCCTGTCTCTTTAAAAAAAAAAAAAAAAAATTAAAAGTCTCATAAACACATGGTGAGAAGAAAATGAGATATGTATATGTATATAAATTACCTGTTTCATAAGACGCATCAATAAAAGATTATTATAATCATATTGGCCCAGTTAGTAACCCAGACAGAGACTTTTTATCTAGGCCCAGGGCCCAGGAAAGACTGACGTTGTCAGCAGAGGCCTCCATGAGGAAATCAAGCATAAATTGGGCCTGGAGAAATGAGGAAGGAAATGGGAGGGCATTTCAGACAGGAAGACTTACAGGGGTAAAGTTATGGATTTCCTCAACATTTCTTGCCATTTGTCCATCTTTGACATCACCCTCTCCCTTGTTGGAGTGGTTAAGTCTTCCTCTGGGTGGTCCTTCTGTTCTCACAGCTCTCATCCACATACAGCCATCCTCCAATGTCAGCCTTCCCCTTTTCTCACATAATAACACCGCCTTCCCAGAATAAAAGCTATACTCCCCCACCTTCCTTGCAGCTGGGTTTTGTACACATGTGAGTCAGTCCTGGCTAATGGGGAGTGCGTGACAGTGATGCGTACAACTTCCAGGCCATGCCTTTGAAAGAGAGGACACCTGCCCTTCCTGCTTGCCTGTCCTTTCCATGTTGGAGGACTCATTTCTGCCCTTCCTCCCAGAAGCCTTCCCTCATAACAGTGACAAATGAAAGCCACCTTGGACCATGTGGATAAAGAATACATCCTAGACCAGCACAGAAGGAATCTGCATTATAGGCAGCTTTGTAAAGCAGAGCCTTCCTAATAACTAGGTGAGAAACACATTAACTACTATTTTATGTGAACTACTGTTATGTGGTCTCTGTTATGTGTGCCGGAATTATCCTAGCCAATACTAGCTGCTTATCGCTGTTAGAGGAGGGAAGGCTTCCTGGAGGAGGGAAGGGCAGGGATGTATCTCCAGGTATACAGCACAGCATAGATACAGGTATAGAAGCTGGATGAATTCACGGGCCTGCAAGCAGCTGGGGATGTCTGGGACCAAGTCTAGGGTGGAAGGTAAGTAGTGAAAGAAACTGGCAGGGTCCAGACCAGGGAGGGTGCTTTATGGAAGTGACAGAATTTGAACTTTATCCTGCAAGCAATGGAAAGTCATGGAAGTATTTGAGACAGGTGAATGGACTATGTAAAACAGCGGTCCCCAACCTTTTTGGGACCAGGAACCGGTTTTGTGGAAGAAAATTTTTCCCTGGACAGGGGGTTGGGGAGATGATTTTGGGATGAAATTGTTCCACCTCAGATCATCAGGCATTAGATTCTCATAAGGAATCTGCAACCTAGCTCCCTCGCACACACAGTTCACAATAGGGTCCATGCTCCTGTGAGAAGCTAATACCACCACTGATCTGACAGGAGGCAGAGCTCAGGCAATAATGCTTGCTGGCCCACTGCTTGTTGCCTGCTGTGTGGCCCAATTCCAAACAGGCCACAGACCAGTACCAGTCCATGTCCTGGGGGCTGGGGCCCCCGATCTAAAACACAGAGTTAGACTGTGTTCTATAAAGACAATGCTAGCCTCAGTATTCACAGGGTTGGAAGAGCCAGATTAGGGATGGCTTATGAGAACCTAGCTGGTCTCTTGATTCCCAGGCTGGTGTCACCCATCTGCCCCTGCAGGCACTTCCCACACTTTTCTCCAGGATCTCACCTCTTAACTTAAGAGAACCCACACTCAAGAGAAGGTTTGATGTTATGTTTGTTAGAAAGAGGTTTCTCTGGAACTACATCTATCCCCACCTCTAGATCTCAACATTTAAAATAACTGAACTTTTGTACCCTTCAGAGCTGTGTCCTTAGCCAATTAATATTAGTTCCATTTTTGGAGAAGTGAGTTGATAAATGGGACCATGTTGATAAAAAGTCAATAGGAAAATTTCAAATAAAGCCACTAATTGTCTCCTCACGGTGAGGGCATCAACAGGATGGTGAGATTTGTTCTTAAATATTCAGGTGCCATAGGAGTTGCCTGGTCCTCAGGCCTCTACTCAGAAACAACTTCACTGAAGGACATCAAGCCCGTGTAGACCACACTATGAGGCCTCCAGTTATTTTACTTCCCTTCTCATCTCCTAGAGAACAGAAATGGTCTTTGCTTACTTCTACATCCTCCCAATGCCTAACACCAGTTGTACCTTGTAAAAATTCAATAAAACTTGCTCAAATTGGATCGGGCTCATCTATTCCTTACACTTCTAGTTAGTGAAATTTTACTCAGTTGGGCATCAGTTTTTCATCCAGATTCATAGGTATGCATGTAAGTATTGTAATTAGATGAAATCATAGTTTTTCTGAGATTTACTTCTATCCTCCACAGAGCCACCTCTTCACCCTCATAAAATGTGGTTGACAAAAGAAAGGAAAATTTCCTTGTTATGGTGATTGGTGCCTTATTTCTACATTTTCCTAGAATGCAAAATCAAGATAGATTTTTGGTGTATTTATACAACTTTGAAAAGCAGCTGGAGTAGTTTTGTCAGAGAAATATACTCAGGAGTACTGCCCCCAATGTATAAGCATGACCTAGATATGTATTATCATTTTTAATCATTTTAGGTTAATTTCCTCATCTATCAGAGCGGAGAATCAATAGATACTGTCTCAGGCTAAAAAATAATTTAAAATTTTAAATGATGGAAGATTTTATACAATGCATAGTCAAGATAACAGTGTTCGCTTGTGTTTTGCCTACTCCTATACCCCCCAGCCCTCTTGCTCCAAACACACAGCAACAATAAATAAAATGTAAAGAGGGAAAATTAAAAACACAGAGGCAGGCTCAAAACAACAGAAGAATCTCTATGAACCGGAAATAAAAAGTGAGAAGAGGAAGCTGTAACCATGAGCCTCCTGGGCTCAAGGTTGGCAAGCAAACAGGAGTGAGAATTTGGATTCCAGGATGTAACCAGAAGTAACAACCTTCAACATGAAGTGGTGCACTTGAGTCGGGCTCACTGCTACAAACCAGGGAAGCAGTGGTACGTTCTGCTCTTGAAAGGAAGCTAGAAATATCTGCTGACAGCTCCCAGTTACATCCCATATGAAACTGCAAGCTTAGGGAGACAGGAGGAGGACAGATCCTTACCACCAGGACATCAATCAAGCTGCTGACTCAATGAAAGTACCTGCAGTATCCCCAGTGTGATCACTGTGCTAGAGCTCCAGCCTACTAACGCAAAACATGGCTCTGAACTAAGGGTCCCGAGGCACTGGGTGGAGACGGCCACATAACTGCTAGACAAGGAGGAATGCAGGGAGAAAGACCTCTCCCATTCAAAATGAACTTGTACACTGAAATTTAAAAACACCTGAAAAGCTGATACCAGTGAAAATTGAAGAGTTAATGCTTTGAATATGTCATGTGAATACTGCAAAAAATTTTAGAATCAACTTTTTTAGAAGTCTGGAAGTTAATCAAATTCTTGTAGCAATCCAGGGAGCAATTATTAAAGAAAAACAGCTAAATCTTAGTAAAGACAGCAAGTGTTTTGGCATTTTAATTTGCCCTGTTTTCATCTCATGCTCTCCAGCTCCACAGCAGCCTTGAAAATTAACAGCCTAAAATCATAGTAAAAATCAGCAGCCTGCCAGCCACCGTGGGGGCATAACAGGGTTGCTGTTCCTTCAAAGCTTCATTTCCAGAAAATTTTCATCATTTTACATGTCTAACAGTTGTCTGGAAGCCATCATTTTAAAGAGCTGTCTTTATTTGACCTGACTCAAAGCTCACACAGTACAAAAAGTCTTTTCCCTGGGGGGTGTTTGTTGTAAACAATTAGAGGCAATTGATTGCATTTGTAGCTTCCCAAGGCAGTTAGATAATTGGGGTAAACAATAGGCTAAACAAAAAGCTTAAAAGGAAAACCTGAGGCATGAGATGTCCATAGGGGGCTTTAAAAAGTTTTGACATGTTCCTGGGACTCTAGAAGGCCACACAAGTGCATACCGCTATACACATGCCTAGGGCTATGCACATACTCAGGAAAAACCTGAAGTCCTAAGCTCCTACCTTGGGCAGACCTTGAGATCTTGCACAAATAAGAAGTGAAGAGTTAGACAGAGTTGCTAACAGCCTGGCTGAGTTTGGAAAGCATACACACACACACAGAGTCCTTTGGCAAAGAGAGGAAGATTTACTGATTGCAAGGATTTAAGGAAATCTCTCTCCAATCATTTGCTCACCACTAAGGTAAGAGACTTAGATGGCTAAACACAACTAGGAATACAGACTTTACAGAATTAGTTCAGAAAAGTCACTAAAGAAATGAACAAAGGCAACAAACAGTAACAACAAATCCTGGAGAATTTTATTTCCAGAGTTGCCAAATTTAAAATTTCCAATTTTCCACAAAATATTAAGAGACATTTAAAGAAACAAGAAAGTTTTCTTTTTTTTTTTTTTTTTTTTTGCAGGGGGACTTAAGAAAAAATAATTAAGTAATAATAATAAAGAGTATGGCCCATATACAGGAAGAAAAGCAGTCAATAGCAACTGTTCCTGAGGAATACCAGACACTGGTCTTACTAGACAAGGACTTTATTTTTCTTATTTATTTATTCATTTGTTCTTCTTTTGTGTATGAGACAGGGTCTTACTCTGTTGTGCTGGCTGGAGTGCAGTGGCACAAACATGACTCATTGTAGCCTCAACCTCACAGACCCAAACAATCCTTCTGCTTCAACCTCCTGAGTAGCTAGGACCACAAGTGCAAACCACCATGCCTGGCTAATTTCTTTTTTTTTTTTTTTTTTTTTTGGTAGAGGCAGGGTCTTGCCGTGTTGCCCAGGCTGCTCTTGAACTCCTTAGGCTCAAGCAATCCTCCCACCTCAGCCTCCAACAGACAAAGACTTTAAATCATCTATTTAAATTATGTTCAATGAGCTAAGGAAACTATGTCCAAAGAACTAAAGGAGAGTATGAGAATGATGGCTCACCATATACAGAATATCAGTAAAAATGTGGAAAATTATAAAAAGGAACCAATTAGATATTCTGGAATAGAAAAATACAATAACTGAAATAAATACTTCATTTCCAGATATGGTTTAAATGCAATATTTTAGCATGTAGAAGAAACATATATCCACACAAAAATTTGTACACAATTTTCATAGCAGCATTCATGATATCCCAAAAGTAGAAACAACCCAAATGCCCATCAATGAATTGATAAATGGTTAAATAACATGTGGTCTGTTCATACAATGGAATATTATTCAGCCCTAAAAAGGATGAAGTAACTGATTCATCCTGTAAGATGAAACATTGTGCTAGGTGGAAAAACCCAGATATAAAAGACCACATAGTGTATGATTCTATTTACATGAAATGTTCAGAATAAGCAAATCTTAGACATAAAAAGTAGATAAGTGGTTTCCAGGGATAAGGCGGAGGGGGAAATAGGGAGTGACTACTAATGAATATGAGGCTTCTTTGGGAGGTGATGAAAGTGTTTTTAATTAGATAGTGGTAATAGTTGCACAATCTTGTGAGTTTATTAAAAACCAGTTAATTATATACTTTAAAGGGGTGAATTTTATGGTATGTGATTTATATCTCAACAACAAAAAACACATATGAAATAAACTAATCCTAAGAAAGTTAACAAAATTAATAATTGGGTATATTAATTGCAATCAAAATTGATATAATGAGCCAGTCTGGAAAAGACTTTAAAATAAGAATGTTTAAGGTTCTCAGTGAGATAATGAAAGCTGTCATTTGTTAAAAGGGAAAAAGAATTTATGAAACAAATACTGATGTAAATAAAACAAGAATAGGTGAATATAAAAAAAATTATAAACCTTAGAAATAAAAATCTTACCATTTTGATTATAAACAAAATCAATGGTGGGCATTGTGGTGGCTCACACCTGTAATCCTAATACTTTCAGAGGCCACGGTGGGAGGATCACTTGAGCCCATGAGTTTGAGACCAGCCTAGGCAATATGAGACCCTGTCTCTATAAAAAGTGAAAAAACAAAAAAGACTAGCTGGGCATGCTGGCATGTACCTGTAGTCCCAGCTACTTGGGGGGCCTAAAGTGGGAGGATCACTTGAGCCTGGGAAGCCAAGACTGCAGTGAGCCATAATCACACTACTGCACACCCGTCTGGGCAACAGAGCAAAACCTTGTTTCAAAAATAAAATAAAAATAAATTATAATCACAATGGAGAGAATAAATTCTACAGTGGATACAACAGGAGAGAGAATTAATAAATTGGAAGATAGTATTGAGGAATTCATCCAAAATACAGCACAAGCTGGATACATATATATACACATATATACATGTGCACACGTACACACACATATACATACATATGTATACAAACACAGAAGAATGAAGAGTTAAGATAGTAGTTTAAAGGATCCAACACACTTTTTTTCTTTTTTGAGACAGAGTTGCTCTGTTGCCCAGGCTGGAGTGTAGTGGCACGATCTCGACTCACTATAACCTCAGCCTCCTGGGTTCAAGCAATTCTCATGCCTCAGCATCCCGAATAGCTGGGAATACAAGCATGCACCACCATACCTGGCTAATTTTTGTATTTTTAGTACAGATGGGGTTTTGCCATGTTGCCCAGGCTGGTCTTGAACTCCTGGCCTCAAATGATCCACCCACCTCTGCCTCCCAAAGTGCTGGGATTACAGGTGTGAGTCACTGCGCCTGGCCTAGCGGATTCAGCATACTTCTAAGAGAATAGCCAAAACAGGAAAAAAGAAAGAACAGTGAGCCAGATGCAGTGGCTCACGCCTATAATCCCAGCACTTTGGGAGGCCAAGGCAGGTGGATCACCTGAGGTCAGGAGTTCAAGACCAGCCTGGCCAATGTGGTAAAACCCCATCTCTACTAAAAATACAAAAATTAGCCAGGCATGGTGGCAGGTGCCTGTAATCTCCATGCTCAGGAAGCTGAGGCAGAAGAATCGCTTGAACCTAAGAGGTGAAGGTTGCAGTGAGCCAAGGTAGCACCATTGTACTCCAGCCTGGGCAACAAGAGCGAAACTCTATCTCAAAAAATAATAATAATAATAAAATGAAATAAAATAAAAAGAATGGTAAAGAAACAATACTTAGTGAGATAATGACTGAGAATTTTTCACTGTTAAAGATATAAGCCCTAACCTTGAAAGTACATAATACTGGACAGAAGAAATAAATTCATACCTAGATGCATTATAAAGAAGTGTCAGGAAATGTAGGATATAGAGAAAATCTTAAAAGCTTCCAGAAAACAAATAAATTATGCTAAAAGCCAGCCCTCATTAGCCAAATTAAAAGCTAAAAGAAAATTAAAGAATTAACTTAAAAGTGCCAAGGAAAAGTGCTACTAACCTAGACTTTCATACTTTAAGTATAAAAGTTAACGATCATTCCAGAGAGAAGGTAAAATAAAAAATTCCCCCCCCCCAGATGTACCATTTACTACTTAATGACTTTTCATCAAGAAGAAGTTTGAAATCAAAGAGAATAGAATACAAAGAAAATGACTGTTAAGGTCTGAATTTGTGTGTGCCCCCGTGCCTCCTCCCACCCCCACCAGTTCATATGTTGTAATCCTCAACTCCATGGTGATGGTATTAGGAGGTAGAGCCTTGGGAGGTAATTGGATCATGAAGGTAGAGCCCTTAGTACCCCAGAGAGCAAGCTAGCCCCTGCCACCATGAAAGGACACAGCTAGAAAGTGCTATCTGTGAACCTAGAAATGGGCCCAAATCTGTTGGTGCCTTGATCTCGAATTTCCCCTTATCCAGAACAATGAGAAATTTATGTTGTTTATAAGCTACTCAGTCTATGGTATTTTGTTATAGCAGCCTGAATGGACTAAGAAAATGATGGACGCAGATATTGATAAAATTGATAAAATGTAATTAACTGTTGACTGCATGTAATAATACACCATCTTTTATAATTTAAACAGAAATGAAACTAAATATCTAGACTGCAGTGACAAGGACGATTGGTTATGAAATGTGATAAAAGTATGTCAAGATTGCTCAAAAGATGACTGGAAGTATTGAATAACTTTAGATCGTATTTGAGAAATTAATTACTAAATACATATATGTTAAATTTTTTATTGTAACCACTAAAGAAATATAAATAAAATCTAAGCTTCCTAATAAGCAGGGGCAAAAAGGGGGAATATATATATAGAAAATTTTACTAGTGCAACAGAAGAAGGGAAAGCAAAGAAAAAAAAAGAAATAAATGAGTAATTTGAAAATAAGTCCAAACATCAGGGATCAAATAAATATAAATAGATTAAACTGGCATTAGCAGTAGAGACTATCAGCTTTAATTGAAAGAAAATAACAATGGTTCTGACCAATTAAAGTTTTTCATGTTTCTTCCTTTAACTTTAAAGGGGGTCTTAACCAACCAATTTCACTTGTTTGAAGAAACATTTATCTAAAGTTCCATTCCATTTTTTTTTGGTTGCTAAATTTAAATATAACTAAATCTAATGATTTCAATTTTAAACTAGGAAGGATAGATAGGCTGTTCTTATAAAATGTTCTATTTCTGTCTTTTCTCTCTTTCCTCCTCTCTTTCTTGGTATATTCACATGCAGATGCTAAAACAGGAAGCTGCAACTGAAGCCTTCATTTCTGCACTGGGCCAATCTTGAAGTAGTACCCAAAAGTTCTTCAGGTTCATTATTAAGAATCCCATTTATGGCCAGGTGCATGGGCTCACACCTGCAATCTCAGCACTTTGGAAGGCCAAGGTGGGCAGATTTCTTGAGCCCAGGAGTTTCAGACCAGCCTGGGCAACATAGCAAAACTCCATAGAAAAAATACAAAAATTAGCTGGGCGTGGTTATACACAACTATAGTTTCAGCTACTCGGGAGGCTGAGGTGGGAGGATCATTTGAGCCCAAGAGGAGGTCAAAGCTGCAGTGAGTTGTGATTGCACCACTGCACTCCACCTGGCGGACAGAGCAGACCCTGTCTCTCATTCTCTGTCTCTATCTCTCACACGCGCACACACACACAAAGAGAGACAGAGATTTAGTGTTTCTAACAACCTTTTCAACGGTGCCCAAGATGTCAAGGACAACCAATTATAAAGGCTCCTTCTGTTCTGATCCTTCACTGGCATCTGTCACCAGTTACAGGGCAAGTAAGACATGGATGGATATTCTAATGTCCTAAAAAATAGAACATGCCACTGCCACCATGCCCAGATTTTTTTTTTTCTTAGAAATGAGGTCTCACTATGTTGCCTAGGCTGGTCTCAAACTCCTGGGCTCAAGTGATCTGCCCACCTCGGCCACCCAAAATGCTGGGATTGAGTCATCATGACCAGCAAAACACAAAATCTTAAAGAAAGGGTTTTTAGCAAATAGGCTCACAACTTACTAAGTTATTCCAAAGTAGATTAAAAAGGAACAATCACACACGAAAGGATAAAAACAATCCCGTAATCAAGGGATGGCGCGCATGTTTAAAATAACTCTTAGAAATATATAATCAAGGCCAGGTGCAGTGGCTCACGCCTGTAATCCCAGCACCTTGGGAGGCCGAGGCAGGTGGATCACCTGAGGTCAGGAATTCGAGACCAGCCTGACCAACATAAAGAAACTCTGTCTCTACTAAAAATACAAAATTAGCCGGGCATGGTGGTACACGCCTGTAATCCCAGCTACTCGGGAGGCTGAGGCAGGAGAATCACTTGAACCTGGGAGGTGGAGGTTGCAGTGAGCCGAGATCACACTGTTGCACTCTAGCCTGGGCAACAAGAGTGAAACTCCGTCTCAAAAAAAAAAAAAAGAAAGAAATATAAAATCAGAAGTACCCTTAGATAATTTATTTAAAATACTTAACATGTCAAAAGATGGCAAAATGAAAAAATAATATGATAATTGAATAGACACAAAAACACCTATAGGCAGGGTGGTAAATTTTTAGAGAATTGGTTATTAGATTGATAATTAGCAAAGTGATTTTCAGGGATTTGGTCTGTTGCCATTTCAACTTAGTTGCAACCTGAGTTTTCATTTCATCTTCTATTTCCTTCTCATTTCACATTATAACTATTTCCTTCTTCGTCACTTACTCTTTATAAAATTAATTGCTACTTCGATGACAGTAGTCTTTTATAAAAGTCATATGTGTTCATTATGGAACATTTGAAATATACATAAAAGCATAAAGAAGAAAACAAAAATTAACCATAATTCCATCTAGAAATAACCACTTTCATTTTAATGAGCATTATGCCAGTCTTATTGGTGTTGAGAGAGAAGGAATATATATATATGGCAATTACTATTTTTAATGTCAATTTATTATTCTGTCACAAGTTTTTCTATATTCTATCATCTATTTCCAATTCATGGGATATTTTTGTTGCTTCTGCTTTTTTGCCTTTATAGATAACATTGCATTGAACCATTTTAAACGTATAACTTACTGCTTTTGTTAAATTTTTTCCTTTGGGAACATTTTCTAAGTATGGAATTGCAAGATCAAAAGTTTTTATGTAAAAAATTCAACCCCTAGGCTGTTCAAAAGAGAAAATTGAGGCCTAGAGGGGAAAAGGTACGTGCCTACAGTCATCTAGCCTTTGAGGATCCTAGGACCCAGGTCTCCCAACTCCCAGCTACCACCATAGTCTTGTACCATCCAGCCTATTTAGGATGGCAAGACATTCCAGATATGGGGAATCCATTGTTGTTGGAAGCCCTTCAATTTGTTATTCTTCCATGATTAAAGAGACTATAAAAGTTTTCTAATAAGCAAATCCTTCAAAATGAACTGTTCGAAGGTTCTAAAGTCTCACCCTAGAGCAAGATATTTACTAGGCTAAAATAAATCTCTGCAATGCCTTTATAGGATCCTTAAAACCCAATTTCACAACAAAATGCTTGTTTTTACTATAAATTGAGTTCTTATTATCAGCAAGAATGCAAACAGTGCTGCTGAGACATAGTAAACACAAAGCATGTGTACAGTCATAAATATGCACATACCTTTGGCAGAAGTAATTGTGACCTCGAGCAATGGTTCTAGCCAAATTCTGATGAGCACTCCCAGTGAAATGGAAGATTTAAAATGTTAGACAATTCCCATCCCCTTCAGAAAAGGGCAGAGATGAGCAGGACCACAGTGGCCCCACCTCTGAAGACCTAGGCAGCTGGTCTTTGGAAATCATGAGAGGCAGGGACAGAGGGGTCTCTGTGTACCACTCGTGCCACTGCAAGGCAGGATGGGAAGACTGGAGTAGCTGGACGCCACAGGCTGATCCACTTGTTTTATTGTTTGTTTAAGAGAGGGTCTAGCTCTGTCGGTCAGGCTGAGTGCAGTAGTGCAGTTTTGGCTCGCCACAGACTCTGCCTCCAGGGCCCAAGCAATCCTCCCACCTCAGCCTCCCAAGTAGCTGGGACTACAGGCATGTGCCACCATACCTGGCTAATTTTTGTATTTTTCAAGTGATCTGCCCTCCTTGGCCTCCCAAAATGCTGGGATTACAGGTGTGAGCCACCACACCTGACCTTTATTGTTTTTATTGGGGTAAAACTCACATAACATAAAATTCACCATTTTAAAGTCTACAGTTGAGTTGCATTAATACATTCACAATTGTGTGCAGCCATCAGCTCTATCTAGTTCCAAAACATTTCCATCACCCCAAAGGGAAACCCTGTACCCATTAAGCAGTCACCCCCAATCCTCCCTCTTCCAGTGCCTGGTAACCATCAGTCTGTTTTCTGACACTGTGGGCTTACCTGTTCTGGATAGTTCATATAAATGGAATCATACAATATGTGACCTTTTGTGTCTGGCTTGGTTCACTTAGCACAACGTTTTCGTGGTTCATCAAAGTTGTAGCATGTATCAGAACTTTATTCCTTTGCATGGCTGAATAATATTTCATTTGCAGATAGACCACATGTTGCTTATTCATTCATTCAGTGATGGACATTTGAGTTGTTTCCACCTTTTGGCAATTGTGGCTAGTGCTGCTATCAACATATTTACAAGTTTTTGTTTAAATTAACTTTTCAATTATGTTGGGTGTATGTCTAGGAGTGGAATTGCTGGGTCATATAGTAATTTTGTGTTTGACTTTTTAAAAAGCAGCCAAACATTTCCACAGTGGCTGCATGATTTTACACTTCAACAAGCAATGTACAAGGATTCCAATTTATTTACATCTTTGCCAACACTAATTTTCCATTAATTATCATTATTACAGCAATCCTAGTGGGTGTAAAGTGGTATCTCATTGTTTTGATTTGCAAGCCTGATGACTATGATATTGAAAATTTTTTCAAGTCCCTTGCCCATTTTTAAATTGGGTTGTCTTCTTGTTAAGTTTTAGGAGTTCTTTACATAGTCTGGATACAATTTCCTTATCAGATACACAGCTTGTAAATATTTTCTCCCATTACGTATGTTGTCTTTTCATTTTTTTGATATTGTCCTTTGGTATACAAAAGTTTATAATTTTGATGAAGTCCAATTCATCTTTTTGTCTGGCTCCTGCTTTTAATGTCATATCTAAGAATCCATTACTAAATCCAAGCTCATGAAGATTTACCCCTGTTTTCTTCTAACAGTAATAGTTTTAGCTCTTATGTTTAGGTCTTTGACCCACTGTGAGTTAATTTTCATATATAATGTGAGAGAGGGTTTTGTTTTTGTTTTTGTTTTTTTGTATCCTTGTGGAAAACTAGTTGACAGTTATATGGGTTTATTTGTGGCCTCTCAATTGTATTCCATTGGTCCATATATCTATCCTTCTGTTGGTGACACGCTATTTGGATTACTGTAGCTTTGTAGTAAGTTTTGAAATTAGGAAGCATGAGTTCTTCAACTTTTTTCCTCTTTTACAAAATTGTTTTGGGTATTTAGGATCCCTTGCAATTTCATATGGATCTGGGGATCAGTTTTTCCATTTCTGCAAAAAGGCCTTTGGGATTTTGATAGGAATTGCATTGAATCTGTAGATTGCTTTGAGGAGTACTGACATTTTACAATATTAAATCTTCTAATCCATGAACATGGGATATCTTTCCTTGATTTAGATTTTAACTATTTTCAGTAATATTTTGTAGCTTTCAGTGTATGAGTTTTGTACCTTTTTAAATTTATTCCATGCATTTTTATTCTTTTTGATGGTATTTTAAATGGAATTATTGTCTTCATTTCATTTTTGGATTGTTTATTGCTAGTACATAGAAATATAACTTATTTCTGCATGTCTTTTATCCCATAACTTTGATGAATTTGTTTATTAGCTTGAATAATCTTTTGCTGATTCTTTAGGATTTCCTAGATATCAAATTATGTCAACTTTGAATATACACAATTTACCTTCTTCCTTTCCAATTTGTATGTCTTTCAAGAAATTGTCCAAAATTAGTCAGGTGTGGTGGCACGTGACAGTACTCCCAGCCACTCAGCAGGCTGAGGTGGGAGGATTGCTTGAGCCCAGGAGTTCACAGTTACAATGAGCCATGATGGTGCCACGGCAACTCCAGCCTGGGTGATGGAGAAAGACCTTGTCCCTACAAAATTAATTAATTTAAAAATAGATAAATTACCCTTTCAAGAGATCTATCATACAACATGGTGACTATAGTTAATAATGTATTGTATACTTGCAAATTGCTAAGAGAGTAGATTTTAAGTTTTCTCACCACAAATAAATAAGTATGTGAGGTAAGGCATATTTTGTTTGATTTAGCAATTCCACAATGTATACTTATTTCAAAACAACATGTTGTATACCATAAATATATAAGTTTGTTAATTTAAGAAATAAAGAAAAAATCAGTCCTTTTCATACTGAAAAGTGGCCTGATCTCAGCTCACTGCAACCTCTGTCTCCAGAGTTCAAGCGATTTTTGTGCCTCAGCCTCCTGAGTGCTGGGATTACAGACATGCGCCACCATGCCTAGCTAGTTTTTGTATTTTTAGTAGAGACAGGGTTTCACCATGTTAGCCACGTTGGTCTCAAACTCCTGACTTCAAGTGATCTGCCCACCTTGGCCTCCCAAAATGCTGAGATCACAGGCATGAGCCACTGCGCCCGGCCCCCAGTACAATTCTGAACAGAAGTGGCAAGAGTGAGCATCCTTGTCTCATTCCTGATGTTAGGGGGAAAGCTTTCAGTTAGACAGCATTGAGTATGATGTCAGCTGTGGGTTTTTAACACATGCCTTTTATCATGTTGAGGAAGTTCCCTGCAGTTCCCAGTGTGTTGTTTTTGTCGTGAACATCCTACTTCTCATTCACTCATTCCACAACACCTGCTGAGGTTCCTGCTGCATGCCACATCCTGCGCTGTGTGCTGGGAATAGGACAGCCAGGTCGCTTCTCTTTTCTAGCTCACACTGAAGTCAGGGAGGGGGACACCTAGACAGATAATAGAACAAAGAATTGTACATGGCTTAAGGAGGGTAATAGAAGGGCACTTACTCCTGTTTGGATGAGAGGAGAGGTGTCTTGATTTGGGTCCCCTGAAAGCCCAGACTGAGGCAAGGACATGGGAGCAGGGGGTTTATCTGGGCAGTGATCTCGGGACCCAGGGAGTGCAGAGCAGACGAAGGGAAAGAAGCAAAGCCAATGCAGGTGTGGAACTGAGCTGGGTATACTAGGGGCACCCAGGGCTCAATTCAAGGAGACTAAAGAATTGTTCAGAATATGCCTCAGAATTGTTTTTCCAAAGGAAGGAAGGGTGGAGCCAAAAGCTTCAGCAGGCACTTGGAGTGGAAGCCTGGTAGTAGGACACAGGTGATGTGCATGAGAACTGCCTGTTCCAGCTCCAGCTGTAGGCGGGAGTGCCAGGAGGTGGCACAGACACTAATGGCATCTCCTAGAAGAGGCCAGGGAAGTGTTCCAGGAAGAGCAGCTCTGTGATAGCCTGAAAATGGAGAGAAATGAGCTGGATAGAGTAGGCAGGGGACAGACCCTGCAGAGTGCATTAGTCAGCTCAGCCACACTAACAAAATATCTCAAATTGGGAAGCTTAAACAACAGAAATGCATTTTCTCACAGTTCTGGAGACTGGGAAGTCTAGGATCAAGGTTCCAACCAATTCAGTTTTTAGTGAGGACTCTCTTCCTGGCTCATACATAGCCACCTTCTCACTGTGTCCTCATGTAGCAGAGAGCAAGCTCTCTGGTGTCTCCTCCTCTTCCTCTTCTAAGGACACTGATCCCATCAAGATCAGGAATCCACCCTTACAAGCTCATTAAACCTTTATTACTTCTTAAAGACCCTATCTCCAAATAGTCACACTGGGGTTTGAGCTTCAACATGTACATTTTGGGGAGGGACACAATTTGGTCCATAGCACAGGACCTTGGACACTGTCCTCGGAGCAGTAGGGGAACCAGTGAAGGATTTTAAGCCTAGGAGCAGCACTGTGAAACTTGCCTTCAGTTAATGCCTCTGGTCATGGTGCAGAGAATGTTCAGAAGGGAGGGGAGAGTGAAAGCACAGATACTACAGAGGTCCAGGCCAGAGCTGATGGGCCAACAGTTGAGGCAGGGGAGTGGAGAACAGCAGTCAGATCTGAGAGCCATCAGAGGGCAGCTCAATGGGAGGGGTCGATGACTGAATGTGGGCCATGAGGGAGAGAGAAATCAGAGATATCGCCCAGTTTTCCAGCTTGAGCAGTTAGGTGTCTGGTGTTGTCATTGACAGAGACAGTGAATCCAAAAGGAGGAGATGAACAGCATGAGGTCAGTTTTGGACCTGGGGAAGAGAGATCCTGCAAGATAGCTCTAGCATTATTTTGCCACCCCTTGGAGCCAAGCTGACATGCTTTCCTTCCTGTAAAATTGTCTGGCCTCAACAGGTACTCAAGAAGTGTTTGTTGATTGAATGACTGACTGACTGTTGGCCCACATAGATCCATTGCTCACTTTGTTCTCTGTTCTTTTATTTCTTCTCTTTAACAATTTAAATCTCACCCTTCCCATCAAGAGCATCCTTCTCCAGGAGCCACCAACTCTATGGCCAATCTGTAGACCCCAGGACAGGGACCATGAGAAGCCTTAGGGGAGGGGATGGGGTAACACACATTTGGCTGCATCATCTGGAGACAGCCCCCAGGGTCGAGAACAATTGTATCCTCTGCCCTGACATAGATACAGGGACATTGGAGGGCCTCCAGGACAGGGCCCAGGCTGAGAGGGAACCTTTGTAGTGGAACAGGCCAGGCACACTTGGTCAGTTGAGGAGCACAGAGCTCTCTCACCAAGATTATTTCTTGTCTACTCACCCAAGTGAAGGGCTCAGTGAAAGCAGCCATGAAGCCCAAAGGCACTGCCAAGGAGGCTAGAATGGAGCATGCAATTGCTTGTGGTAGGGGTCAGTGTAGCAGATGCCAGTGGCCAGGAAGGAGCTAAGGAGGAGAAAACATTCCTCCTGTCTTCCAAGGCTAAGGAACAAGCAGTGATGGACATGCTGGGGAGGGCAGCTCGGGTGCTTTTCCAAGTGCTCGCTCAGGTGCATTGCCATGTTCTTGGGACAGTCATGTGCCTGCTGCACCCACTGGCTTGCTTTTCTCATTGTATCCAGTGCACTGTCTATTCAAGTCTCACCTCCCTGCCTTTGCTTCTGCAGTATGATCATCCATAACACTCTCTCCAGTTCTCCCTCCCTCATCACATCCTAGCCAACATGCAGAACCTGAATCAAGGAGACACTCAATCCTTCTCAGCGTCTTTTTTTTTTTTTTTTTTGAGACAGAGTCTCGCTTCGTCGCCCAGGCTGGAGTGCAGTGGCATGATCTCTGCTCGCTGCAAGCCCCGCCTCCTGGGTTCATGCCATTCTCCTGCCTCAGCCTCCCGAGTAGCTGGGACTACAGGCGCCCGCCACCACGCTCAGCTAATTTTTTTGTATTTTTGGTAGAGACGGGGTTTCACCGTGTTAGCCAGGATGGTCTCGATCTCTGGACCTTGTGATCTGCCCACTTCGGCCTCCCAAAGTGCTGGGATCACAGGCATGAGCCACCATGCCCGGCCTCTCAGCAGTTACTTTCTTTAAGCGACACTTCCCCCAGGAAGACTTGCCTGCATCTTCCAGTCCCTTCTACTCTCTCCCCACCTAGTATCTATAATCCTTCATCTGAGGTAGCCAGTAGAGTTTACAGGTTCAAAGCCCGGCCTCTGAATTCATCTGATTTAGATTCAAAGTCTGGTTCTACCACTTAACAGCAGTAAGAGTCTGGGCAAATTATTTAACCTCTCTATGCTGCAATTTTCTCGCCTGTCAACTAGTGTTAATAATAGTTTCTACCCCCATAGAGCCCTTGGAGGGATTAAGTGAAACAATAGCTGTGAAGTATTAGCTGTATGTATCCCTTAACCCAGCTGCCAAACATGGCACCCCCAGTCCAATCAGTGAGAAGAATAGAAACCCACCACATGGGAATCTTTGTTACAGGTAAACCTAAAACAAAGGTCCAAATCTTGGAGCTGAGTTATTGAACAGCTTGGACTACTTTGGAGCCCATCAGGCTTGGATTTGAATTCTGGCTCTGCCAGCCCTGTGAGCTTTTGCAAGTTATTCCATTGGTCTTAGCCTCAGTTTCTTCATCTGTAAAATGGGCATAATCACACCCACTTTACAATGTTCTAGGAGGGATAAAATGAGATGATGTTTGCATAGTGGAACTGTGGTGCATCAACAAACACCCTCCTTCACGTTGGAGGTGCTCATGCCCCAGAGTACTGTAAGAACACGTAACATAGCTCTCAATTCGGACTGTCTTTGTCCATCTGTACTGCTATAACAAACTACCTTAGACTGGATAACCTAGAAAGAATAGGAATTTATTTCTCATAGTTCTGGAGACTGGGAAGTCCAAAATCAAGGTGCCAGTGGATTCAATGGTTGGTGAGGACTGCTCTCTGCTTCCAAGATGGCACTTTGTAGCTGTGTCCTCACATGGCAGAATAGAAGTAAATGAACCCAATCCCTCAAACCCTTTTTAATCCCTTTTATAAGGGGGTTAGTGACAGTGTGTTACATCAAAACCTAATCACCAATGTGATAGTATTAAGAGGTGGAGTCTTTAGGCAATGATGAAGTCCTCGTGACTTAATCTAGTGATTGGTCTATGCAGGGAGATAATGACCCAGCCTCCCTGCCTTGATTCAACTGGAACAAGAGCCAATCCAGCTTCCAAGCTCCCAGTGGAATCAAATGAGGCCTCTGCTGCCATTGCATTGCAGCCTGACTTCTCTCTGTGCCCTGACCTGTTTCCCTCACTCCCCTAAGATGCTGTTTGCAAGAACACTTGCCTACACACTATCTGCATGTACCTGTCTGGCTCAGAGTGGCAGTTCACTTTGTGTGTCAACTTGGCTGCATTACCCACATATTTAGTCAAACGCCAATCTGAATGTTGCTGTGAAAGTATTTTTTAGATGAAATTAACATTTAAATCAATAGACTTTAAGTAAAGCAGATTACCCTCTATAATGGGGGTGGGCCTTCTTCAGTTAGTTGAAGGCCTTAAGGAAAAACAGACTGAGGGCCCCGGAAGAAGAGGGAATTCTGCCTTCATCTTGTCTTCATACTCAAGCTGCAATATCATCGCTTTCCTAGCTCTCTGGTTTGCCAGTCTAACCTGTAGGTTTTGGACTTGCCAGCCTCCAGAAGCATGTGAGCTGATTTCTTACAAAAAAAAATTTCTCTCTCACATACACGCGTGTACACACACTCCATTGGTTCTGTTTCTCTGGAGAACCCTGACTAATACACCCAACAATAAATCTAAGGCCTGCAAAGTACCTGTGGGAAGCACTCCCAGGTCGGTGGTTTGTATTAATTCATTGAAGAATTGAGTGGGTTTCTGTCTTCTGATCTATACATCACAGATGTATCCTCAGAGTCTCTATCAGCTTCCACACCCTGTGGATCCATGCAGGTACCCCCAGTTAGGCTGAAATATGGGGTTGGAATAATACACAAGACTCTTAACTCAGATGCCCTGGAATTAATGGAGCTTTGGGGGAGGAGGTTAAACCTGACATCTTTATGTTTCCCCTTTGATTTCCTTCCGGGTACTGTATGTTGAAATCAGTCTTTGTTACGTAAAAATGGTTTATGACATATTATTCTTTCTCTTCCAACAAGTACAGTGTGGTAGGCAGTAGTCTACATATTTAAGTAACATCTGATCACCGTCACAGGGTTTTGGTGTTTACAACACTCTCCTATAAATAGACATTTAAAAAGACCCACTTTAAGACTTACTCTTCAGTGATGATTATGAACATCTGCTCATGTTTACAGAGAGATTAAGTTAGAAAATGTCAGAACAAAGAATGTGCAAGGAAACACCCACACCTTTCAGGTTTCACTTTTATCCACAAACATGAGAAGGTACTCAGGGCCCAGGTTCATGGCCATCAGAGCATGAAGCCCATATATCCAAGGAGCCCATTCTACTAGGATCCTCAAAGCAGGATCCATGAGAAGTAGGTGCAGTTTTAAAGGCTGGCACTTGACCAGAAGTTGAATGTTCCTACACAAGCTTCACCTCAAAGCACGCTCCAAGGTGTGAGGCCTCACCAAGCAAAAGAGGCCATGCATGACCTGAGAGACTCTGCAGAAACCGTTCAGCCAGTTTGTGGCTTGGAAGAAAATCACAGGTTTTGTCAAATGATGTCATCTCGCCCAGCAGCCCTGATGTGCCTTAAAAACATTTTGAGGCCAGTCTTGACATGGAGCCACTGGCAGAGGTTTCTCTTGCTATTCATTTATTTAATTTTTATTTTGTCATGAGGAAGGAAGGCCGGCTCTCAGAATACTTTGATGGAAGGACTTCCTTCTGCCTGGGCTCCCTTGATAGCTGATTTTTGTCATACAAATGAGGTGCATATTTCAAGGCCTGTGGGAGTTTCACTGAAAATTATCCATTTAGATTAAGGTGTTTCTGATGTATGACCATGAAACTGTGCGTTGGTTCACCCTTATCTGCATTAATCTCTTTCGTATTGGTGGTTACGCCCTGTTTCTCATTTTGTTCATGAGTTCTTTTTTTCCCTGTGGTTGGATTTGCCAGAAGTTTGTATATTTCATTAGTCCTTTTAAGAAGCTAGCTTTTGGTTTCATTTATAAATTCCACCGAGTTATTTTGTTGTTGTCTTCTAATTTATTTGCTTCAGCTTTCATCTTTATTACAGTATTCTTACCATTTTCCTTTGGCTTATTTTTGTTCCTTTTCTAGTACATAAAGTTGATTGTCTTCTCTTTTGGAAAATAACATTGTACAAAGTTGTGAATTTCCATGTAAGTACTGCTATGTCTGCATTCTGCAAAATTACTCTATTATTTTGATTGGTCTATGTATGATTTTTATAGACAAATGAGATGTTTCAGAGGAAAAATAGCAATAAGCAAAACAAAAACAAAAGGAAAGATAAAAACAAATCACCAGAAATCCCACTTCCCAGTTACATTGATATTTTAATATATATCTTCTAGATTTTTTCTTTGCAAATTTGTATGTATTTTTACATTTTTTTTTACAAAATGAGGTCACATTTTACACTATTTTGTAACGTGCTTTATTTATCTAAAGAATAAAATTAGAACATATTTTCTTGTTATTAAGACTGGATCTATACTGTCAAATTTAGTGGTTGCTGAGGATTTATTCTGTTGTGTAAATCCCCCATAACTGACCAGTTATTTATCATTAAACATTTAGGTTTTCAATTTATTTTGTCATTAAAAAAAAAATACTGCAATGTATATTCTGGTTGCTAAATAGTTGCATACATCCATGATTACTTTCTCAGGATAAAGTTGTAGAATTAGAATTGCTAGCAGAGGCAGGTGTAGTTTTAAGACTTTTGATACATTATGTTTTTGGTTTTTTTGAGACAGAGTCTTGCTCTGTTGTTCAGGCTGGAGTGCAGTGGCGTGATCTCGGATCATGGCAACTTCTGCCTGCCAAGTTCAAGTCATTCTCCTGCCTCAGCCTCCTGAGTAGCTAGAATTACAGATGTGCACCACCGTGCCTGGCTAATTTTTGTGTTTTTAGTAGAAACAGGGTTTTGCCATGTTGCCCAGGCTGGTCTCGAACCCCTGGCCTTATGTAATCCACCTGCCTTAGCCTCCCAAAGTGCTGGAGTTACAGGCGTGAGCCACTGTGCCGGTCACATCATGTTTTACTTACCCACGGAGTAGTTGTACCAGTGATTTTCCCTTAGGCTAAAACTCCCATTTCTATCCACACTCACCAATACCATTTTAGTGTTAGACTATTGGTTTGAATGTGTCCCCCAAAGTTTGTGTGTTGGAAGGCTAATCCCAATGCAACTCTCGATGCAACAGTGTTGAGAGGTGGCACCTTTAAGAGATGATTGGAGCATGAGGGCTCTGCCCTCATAAACGGATTAATGCTGTTATTGTGGGAGTAGGAGTGGATTTGTGATGGTGGGGGACTTTCTTATAAAAGCATGAGTTTGACCTCTTTCTCTCTCGGGAGTGTTCCCTTGCCCTTTTGCCATAGATAATGCTGGCATCTTGATATTGGACTTTCCACCCTCCAGAACCATGAGAAATAAATTTCTGTTCTTTATAAATTAGTCTGTGGTATTTTGTTAAAGCAGCACCAAACAGACTGTCAGAGAGGAAATGATTATTTTAATTCAAATTTATTTTATTATTGGCAAAGGTGAACACTTTAATACATTTATTAGTCACCTATTTTTGGACTGCCTTTTCACATCCATTACCCTTTCATCTTATTAATTCACAAGAGCTCTTGGCTCTTTGCCATCTATGTTCCAAATATTTTGACCATTTTATTATCAGACTTTTCAAATCTGTGTAAGTATTTTTGCCCTGTGGAATTTTCAAAATTTTATTCAGTTAGATACAACAATCTTTTTTCTCCCATGGTTTTTGTCTTTATGCACATGTTTAGAATGTTCTTACAGAATGAAGATCAAATTCTTTTTAGGGGGTAGGGGTATCTGTCACCCAGGCTGGAGTGCAGTGAAGTACAGCGATCTTGGCTTCTCAAGGGATTCTCGTGCCTCAGCCTCCCAATTAGCTGGGACTACAGGCACACAGCACCACACCTGATTAACTTTTTGTATTTTTAGTAGAAATGGGGTTTTCACCATGTTGCCAGGTTGATCTTGAACTCCTGGGCTCAAGCAATCTGTACTCCTTGGCCTTCCACAGTGCTGGGATTACAGGCGTGAGCCACTGCGCCCAGCCAAAGATCAAATTACTCTACATTTATGATTATCTGTTTACATATAAATTTTATAAACATCTGGGATTTGTTTTAGCATGTGATATAAACTGATTTGATTTTCCCAGTAGCCTGTTTGTTTCAGTAATACCCCATCCTTTGAAATGGTAATTATATACAAATTGTATATAGATATGTCTAAAATCACACCTTCACACCTGTTTCTGGCTTTCTGTTTTTATAACATTGACTATCTAGTCATTCACAGACCTGGCTCAAGTTCATTGTCATGGCTAAGAGGGCCAGCTCTGAAGTCATTTTGGCAACACTTGAATCTGTTCTCTCTATTGACATGCTCTATGACTCAGACAAGTCATTTAAACTCTGGACTTTGTTTTTCATGAGGATTACTGTGAACATCAAGTAGAAGGATACATGTAGAGTTCCTGGCTCAATGCCTGGCACATTCAAGGATTTGATTACATAGATATGATTGTTATTACTGTGGATATTCCAGTGTAACTCAGAGGTCAGATGGGCACTCCCTTCTTCCTCGGAGTAAACTTGGTTTTACCGTGCAAAATGGGTGAGAGAGGGGAGCTGCACAAGCCCAAAGCCTGGCTTAAGATTCAGTGACCTTCCAGGGTCAGGGTCATCATCTCTGCTGTTTCTGACCTTCACCACTTAAGCCAGCTGTGAGGGTCTGTCCCTGCTTGGAGATCTAACGCATTGCCCCGCCTCCATCAAAATGTACCCCTAAAGCACTGGTGACCACTGTAGGCATTCCTCAGTCCAGAAAGTGCAGGGAACAGAGGAGTCCCCTATGTTGAGGACAGGTGAGCAATGTCAAGGTGGAACAGGAGGCTTCCCCAATGGTATGCTGCTCCAGGTACCCCTGGTACTCCCAACAGTGGGTTTTACCCACATTTCCCCTGTCTTTGCACCTCTCCTTCTCTGTGTACCCTTTCTTTTCTCACCTCTTCACTCCTCTTTCCCAAAAACAGAACCTTAAGTGCCTCCTTGTGCCTCAGATAGAGCAACTCCTCCATCCTCTGACATCTCGGCTCCTGCCAAGCCCAGGTCCTCCTCCTCCTCCCCAAGGGACCTCACAGGGTGTCTCCCCAAAGACAGCTCCTTCCTGAATCAGGATTCTACCACCTGTTCAGATGCAAAAGTAGTCTTCAAAGTGCCACATTACCAATAATAATAATAGCATCCACAATTATGAAATGCTTAGCATAACTCAGACCATATACTCTGTATGATGTCTGATAAACATTACAACAATTCTACAAGGCAGTCACTGGGGGAGGAAAATTTTGAGGGGAATATGACTGGGACTCAAAGATCTGGCGTAAGTAGCACAGGAGGGTTTTGAGAATAGGGGGACCTTCCTCCAAAACCCGAGCTCTTACCTAGCCCCTCATAGCTGCCTTTTTAAGACTCTTCATAAATGTTTCTAACTTGGCCTGAAAGATTTTACTAGTCTTTTGGTTTCAGGATGGTGAATGACAGTAGCCAACGTGTGTATTAGGAAGATCCCTCCAGCTGCAGTGAAGAGTGTGGCTGGACCTCCTTGCCCGTCATTATGCCTGGTCCAGGACTCTGTATGTAATAAAGGCTCAAAGAGCATATCTCAAACAGTATTGCTTATCTTCTACCATGAGTTTCCATCTCTGTAATATGGGGATTTGGTCTCTGCTTTCTACCACTACATCTCATCAGTGACCTTAAAATTAAATGCACATCTTGTGTATCAGTCGCAGAAGAAAGCTACACAGGTGTAGTTATATCCACTTTATAATTGGGGGAATTATGAGGTCCAGAGGGGTGAAGGAACCAGGCCAAATTCATACCAGAAGTCTCTGGCAGAGCTGGGGCTAAAATCCAGATCCCTCAAACTTGGTCTGGCAGCACTCCACTCATCCACGCTGCTCCCTGCCACCTGCCCCTTGGGACCCCCAGGCTCTACTTCCGAGCCTCCATCTCTCCTTTCTGCCAGGGATGCTGATCTTGTTTTTCTCAGTTACACTGTTTAGGTTTCTGTTTAGGTCCTTGGGTGCTGAACTGCCCAAACCCACCACAACCCTTACAGTCAGGATCTGGTCTCATGAGTTATATCTACTGGCTTATTGGATTCTCGAGAGGAAATTAACATCTTCTGCACTGGGGCTGCCCTACCCAACAGTCAAGCTCCCCGGCTTTCCTGTGTGCAGGGAGCCACTGACTAGTTCGGGAAGGCACTTGACCCACAGAGGACCCACCCATAGGCTGGCCACCTAAAACATGGTGGGCCCAAAGGGCGCTGCCCAATAGGGTTCTAATTCTTCTCCCTCCCTTGGGACTAAACCAGTGGTAGTGAGGGGAGAAAGGAGCTGATCTCCCTAGAGAACAGGAGAGCTTGTGAACCAGAAGCACATTCCCAAAGCCTCTCCTAAGCTTGGTGCCCTCCCCATCCATGCACATCCTTACAGTAAACTTTCTTTTCTCAAGACAGCACTGGGGGCATCCAGTCTGCAACTGAGATTCCAATGCACCCCCATTTTATAGAGGAGGGGACACAAGCTCTGGGAGATTTCAGAACAGGGTCACACATTTAAAAAGTGCCAGAACTGCGACACAAGCTCAGAACTCCGATTCCAGAAGGCTTGATCTTTCCAGAGCTCAACACACAGGGTTTACCAGCGACTCAAAGGTGCCACTACCAACTGGGAGACACCAGCTCCTCTTCTCGTGTATCGTCTAGTCTTCCGGACCAGGCCACCATCCTTAGCTACTCTTCATGGAGTAACAACCACATGTACTCAGGTCTTTACCTACTGCACATGATCTTATCCTCACAACCCTCTAAGGTATATATTATTATCCCAATTTTACAGGTGAATGAACCAGAGTTGAGAGAAGTGGAGTCACTCGTCCATAGTCACAGAGCAAGAAGTGATGGTGCCAGGACTTAAAAGCTACCCAGAGCATCTGCTATGAACGCCTATGGCATATTCCAGCAGTAGAGACAGGGATAATACTGTTGCTCCTTCAGCACAGCCAGGCCAGTCTCCTTGCTGTTCCCAGTGCACATCAGTGTGCTGTCAACACATCTTCTCATGCTGTTGTTTTCCTGTGAACATTCTACCCGCCCCTACAACTACATCTCCTCCAGCAAGTCCTCCCTGATTCCCCTGTTGACAGTTCTCTCTTCCTCCACCATTCCACAGCTGTCACTCCCCTACCTTGAGTGGTGGGTCATCTGGTTATTTGACTAGCTCCCTAGCAGAGAGAGGCCAGGATCTCTGCTGTGTTCACCTCTGCATACCTGGTACCTGGTAGTTCATAGTTTACGAAGCACTCTTAAATCCATATTTTCTCTCTCTCTCTCTCAACTTTTAACATTGACCAAGAGTCAGCAGGACAGAGGGACAGAGACAACTATTTCACTTCAAAAATGAGGAAAATGATTTCCTCTGGCCTGATCAAAAAGCTGTCTCTGAACTTGGCTTTGTGACACAGATTTCACAGAAAGACTGGGCAGTGGTGACTCCAAATGCATATTTACAGGTCTGTCAAGTGTTGCAATAGCCTGCAGATCCCTAGCTTCTGCATAAAGAGGCCTCATGAAAGCCAATGAAGTCACACCTCCACACCCAGAGCCCTGCCTGCTGGCACCGTGCGGTCCTCTCTGGGTGAGATCCCACTGAATATTTTCACAACACCTGAGGGCCAGCAGCAGGCTGGGGCAACCTGCGCATGCTCCTAGGAAAGAGCCAGTGAACGCCTGTGGGGCCATTGAGGAAGGTGAGGAACAGGGGCCAGGCATGTTCCTGGGTCTCAAAGCAAGTTTGTAGCAGAGTCTTTCTCCCTAACTGGTGAGAACTGGAACTGAGGTATGAGCAGGTGGCAACTGCAGCCCCTCCCAGCATCCTTCCCTCACTCTGTATTTTTGTCACAATGACATGACTGATGCAGGAACAAACAATCCCCAAATCTCTGTACCTTACCACTACAAAATTAATTTCTTTCTCATGAAAATCCACAGTGATCCCAGTGAAGTGACTCATGATACACACTGCTTTGGTTCTGTGGCTCCCATTTCCACCTGAGGAGTCCTCCACAACCACTGTGGCAGGGGAAGAGAGAAACTAAGAGTGCACTGGAATGACACTGCCACGGCCTGAGAGTGCCACCTGGCATTTCTGATCGTATTTCACAAGCCAGAAATATGTATGTGGCCCTGACTAACTTGAGGGCTGGAAAGTTTCCCACATGCTGAGGGAAAAAGGAGACCTAAGGATCGGTAATGTCTATTGCATGCTTTCCAGGGACTCAAACATCATAGTTCTCTCCATGTCCCTCCACTTGAGCCATTTTAAAAGATACCCTTTTAGGGAAGTGTATTGGTCAGCAATTGCTGCACCAATGCTGTGTAACAAACCACTCCAACACTCAGTGGCTTACAACAATAAGCATTTATTTTTCTTCCTTGTGAGTCTGTAGATTGAGTGGCTTGGCTGTGTTCCAGGTTGTAGGGTTGTAGGTTGGCCTGGATTGACTGCAGGCTTTAACTTGGACTCAATCTGCTCCTAAGACCAACAGCTGTTCTGGGCATATGTTTTCATGGCAGATCAGAGGGCACAAATGGCCAAGTCAAACCGTGCCACACATTTAAGGCCTCCCTCTGCACACATCACATGTGCTAACATTCCTTTAGCCAAAGCAAGTCACATAGCCAAGCCCAAAGTCAAAGGTTGGGGAGGTAACCCCTGCTCACCATGAAGCCACAGCAAGTGTGAGGATGTACAATTCTATTAATGGAGGAGGTAGAGATTTGGGGGCAATAAGCCAATCAGCCATGAGAGGTTGTATTAGTCTGTTTTCATGCTGCTGATAAAGACATACCCGAGATGGGGTAAATTATAAAGAAAAAGAGGCTTAATGGACTCACAGTTCCACGTGGCTGGGGAGGCCTCACAATCACGGCAGAAGGTGAAAGGCATGTCTCACATGGCGGCAGACAAGAGAATGAGAGCCAGGCAAAAAGGGTTTCCCCTTATAGAACTGTCAGATCTTCTGAGACTTAATCAAGACCATGAGAAAAGGATGGGGGAAACCGAAACTACCCTGATGATTCAATTATCTCCCACTGGGTCCCTCCCACAACACGAGGGAAATATGGGAGCTACAATTCAAGAAGAGATGTGGATGGGGACACAGTCAAACCATATCAGAGGTCTTCATAGGCATGGGGTTTGGAATCCCACAGATAAGTGGTTTGAATCCCAGCTCTACCACTTATGGGCTGTGCGCCCCTGGGTAACCCCTCTACCCCTCTGAGCTTCAGCAGCTGCTTCTATAAAATGAGACTAATACCTTTCTCTTGGGATTCCTGTGCCATTTTAAAATCACAAATAACAGTTACTGAGTTCCTACCACATGTTAAGCACCAGGAGAATGTTTTACGTCATCATTAATTAGCTCTTCATCCCCTGAAGGTACTTGTTCCCTCATTACACCCATATTATGTGGATTAGCAGATTTGGGAGTTAGGAGCCAAAAGACCCACTAGAGCAAAGGAAAGGATACTGAAAGGAAAGCAAAAACCAAAAAAAAGCCCAATGTTAATGTCACCAAAATCATAGTGGCTGGCACTAGCAAGCATCCTCCAGAGAAAAAGACCCAGTAGAATATATATATGCATATATACATGCATGCATATGTATAAACACATTATACATATGTTTATGTATAATAATAGATTATTGTAAAGAAGTGGCTCACAAAAGTATGGAGGTTGAGAAGTCCTAAGATCTGCAGCCAGCAAGCTGGAGATCCAGGAGACCTAATGGTGGAGTTCCAGTCCAGGTCCAAAGGCCTGGTATAGCTTCCTGTCTGAAGGCCAGCAGGGTTGAGAACCAAGAACTAATGTTTCAGTTCAAGTCTAAAAGCAAGAAAAGACTGATGGCCCAGCTCAAGGCAGTCAGGCAGGAAGAATCTCCTTTTACCAGTTGGAGGGTCAACCTTTTTGTTCTTTTTGGGCCTTCAACTATTGAGTGATGCCCACCCGCATTGGGGAGGGCCATTGACTTTACTCTGTCTACCCATTCAGATGTGAATTCAGATGAGGCCAGCTTGGAAGTCAGGGAGCCTGATCCCCAGGTTCTATGTCCTCACACCAAGCTGGCATCTCGCCTGGTTTCATCCAATCAGAATGTCAATATTTGTTTCTAAACAGCCAGCCAGTTAACCTGTGTCCTCCAGAGGATTCACTTTTGAGGCACCTTCTGAAACCTACTGGGTAAATTATGTAACAATCTAAATCATTCAGCCGTCCATTTCCTTATGTGGTCAGCCCAGTGCTAAACACACAAACATGTGACAGAGGTCTCTGTCTTCAAAGACTCCCCAGATTCCTGAAATTCCACACCTCCAGGTTCCTTCCTTTGGCTGAAGGGTTCCCTCCTGTGAAAAGTCCAATTTAAATGAAAAGTGTTCATTTGCCTAACTAGCTACAGGAAGATGACCCCAAATCAGAGGCTCAGCCATTGCTCCACTTTGCATCTGAACACCTACTGCAGTTTTACTGCGACAAAAATGGGCCCAAGGTCATCTCGGTTGTGGGTAAACCAATATTTGCTCTTGATTTTGAAAAAGGGAGGGGATTATATCAGCCTGTCCCAGTCATGCCCGGCAGAGCTTAGGAGAAGGTGACTTTTCCATTAAAAGCCCAGCTTATGTTTTATGTATTTCTAAAGAGCCACAGTTTGAACTTAATTCCTCCTTTAAGACAAGAGCCCCAAAGTTAGTATTTAAAATGTCACACACAGCCAGAAGCTTCCGGTGGGTCATGGAGGGCGGGACAACTCAGACTGAGAAGTAATAAAATTGACACCGAATGACTTCAAGACTCAGAGGTGCCCTAGAGTTCAAGAATAGAACATGTGAAGCCAAACCATGAATAAATCTTAGGAAAGTTGATAGCAGAGCTTTACAAAAAAAAGGAAACTGGTAAATAAGCTAAGCTTAAGCTTTGAATTCGCATGATAAGGGTTAAAGAAAGTGACCCCTAGGGTGACAGTGAATTGTGGAGAGTTGTGTGCAGCAAGTGGGCGCCTCATCAAGGTCCCCTCCTTTCAAGCAGTCTCCTTATTTACCAAGGGACACTCAGAGAAAGCAGGGAGTGTCTTCCCTTGGGACCTAGAGCTAGTAAGTGGCAAAACTAGGATCTGAACCCAAGCCTGCCTGGATTCATATATGTGAAGGACTCAAAAATAGTGCTGGGCACAGAGAAAGCACCATATCTCTATTGACTATTATTGTCATTATATTTCGAAGACTAAGAAAAGCCCAGCTTTTTTTTTTTTTTTTTGTAGACAGTCTCACCCTGTCACCCAGGCTGGAATGCAGTGGTACAATCTCAGCTCACTGCAGCCTCGACCTCCTGGGCTCAAGTGAGCCTCCCACCTCAGCTTCCCAAGTAGCTGGGACTACAGGCACAAGCCACCATGCCTGGCTAATTTTTGTATTTTTAGTAGAGATGGGGTTTCACCATGTTGGCCAGGCTGGTCTTGAACTCCCGACCTCAAGTGATCCACTCGCCTCAGCCTCCCACCGTGCTGGGATTACAAGCGTGAGCCACAGTGTCTGGCAAATTCAGCTTTCTTTATTGCAAGTCTCACAGTGTAATCCCTTCAAAGACCCTTCATGGTGTCACCTGAAAGTTACCTCAATTATTCCGAAACTCAAATTAATGTGTTGCCGAAAGTGGATTATGGCAGAAACTGTTAGCCATCATGACTAATTTCCCTACCCACTGCTGCCCCAAAATGCCATGTGTAATGATAGCTTTTATCACCCACTCTATCTTGCAATTTGCTTTCTTTACTATACTAACATATGTGTACATCTTTCCACCTGGGCACACAGAACTTACACATTGTTGGCAATGGTTGTTTAGCCTCCATTACACAGCTGTATTACCTCTATGTAACCATTCCCTCATATTGTTGTTCGCTTTGGTTCTTTCCAGTTTTTCAGTATTAAAAACAATACTGTGCTGAGCACCTGGTATAATCTTGGGTATTCATGTTAGTATTTCTATAGAATCGATTCCTAGAAGTAGAATTACTAGGTCAAGGGTGGGTGCATTTACAATTTTGATAATTAATGCAAAGTGGCCCTCCCCAAAAGTCCTATTTACGCTTTCACCAACAACATTTGAGATTTCCCATTTCCTCTTAACCCTTACAATATAGATCATATCAATATTTTTTTAACCGGGTGGGTAAAACTAGCTGTATTAGTCCGTTTTCATAAGGCTATAAAGAACTGCCTGAGACTGAGTAATTTATAAAGGAAAGAGAATTAATGGACTCACAGTTAGCACGGCTGGGGAGGCCTCAGG
The DNA here is from genome assembly GCF_049350105.2 of Macaca mulatta. NCBI lineage: Eukaryota > Metazoa > Chordata > Mammalia > Primates > Cercopithecidae > Macaca > Macaca mulatta. The sequence goes on from NC_133420.1 coordinate 44,618,940, forward strand.
AAGCTTATAATCATGGCAGGTCAAAGCAAGGCACCTTCTTCTCAAGGCAGCAGGAAGCAGAAGGACTGCGAGAAAGGGGACGAACCCCTTATAAAACCATCAGATCTCGTGAGAACTCACTCACCATCATGAGAACAACCTGGGGGAAATGGCCCCATGATTCAATTACCTTCACCTGGTCTCTCCCTTAACAAGTGGGAATTACAGAGACGACAATTCAAGATGAGATTTCAGTGGGGACTCAAAGCCTAACCATATGCATAGCTATGTCTAATTTATGTTTATATGATTATTAATGAAGTTTAACATCTTTTTATACATTTACTGACATATAAATCTATAATTTTCTGTATGTATTTCTTCTTCTGATAATTACCTCTTTTATCATTTGCCCATTTTTAATAGGCTGTTGTCTTTTTCTTATTAATTTGTAAGCATAGTTAATACCTTATGGATACTAACCCTTGGTTTGTTATATAGGTTGCAAATATTTGCTCCTAGCATATCATGCATTTTTTATCTTTGTTTATTGCCTATTTAACCAAATAGAGTTTTAAATTTAAAACGCAGCCAATTTGTCAGTCTTTTCCTTGTGGCTTCTGCAATTTGTTATGTTTTGAAAGGACTTCCTCATCCCAAAATTATGAAAATATTTCTCTATATGGAATTGTATTTTATCCTTTGAATGTACATTTTTAATGCATATGAAATTTATTGTTGTAACATGAAGAAAGATCTAGTTGAATTTATTTACAAATGTACAGTCAGTTGACCCAGCCTCATTACTGAAAATTTACTCTTTCCTCTCCAATTTTAAAATTTCACTTTTATCCCATACTCAATTTCCACATACACCTGAGTCTGTTTCTAGAGTCCCTAATCCAATGGTTCTCAAACTTTGCTGCATATTGGAATCACCTGGGAAGTTTTTAAAATTCCCCACACCTGGTTTACACCCCGACTAATTAAATCTCCCCAACTAATTAATCTCTGGGAGTGCAACCAAGGTGAAAATACTGTTTAACTTCTCAAGTTTGATAATACTATAATGCACTGGTTTTTCACCTTGGTTAACATACAGAGGCTCAGGTTCTGCTCTCCTTCTTTTTTTGAGTCAGGGTCTTTCTCTGGAGTGCAGTAGTACATGGCTGGTGCAAACATGGCTCACTGCAGCCTTGAACCCTGGGCTCAAGCAATCCTCCCACCTCAGCCTCTTTAGTAGCTGGTATCACAGGTACACACTTTATTTTTTTGTAGAGATGGGGGGGGGGGTCTCACCATGTTGCCCAGGCTGGTCTCGAACTCCTGGGCTTGAGATAGCCTCTTGCCTCAACCTTCCATACTGCTGGGATTACAGGTATGAGCCACTGCGCCTGACCTTGTTCTCTTGCAATGAGCCCCTGTCTTAACTCATTGCGCTCCAGGTGATTCTGACACACCAGTGTCTGATAGCCACTGCTCTAATCTGCTCGGAGGCTTCCAGAGAGGCATAATTCAAAAAGAACCCCACTGCTCCACCAGCAACCCAAGGCATCTGAATCCTGAATCCCAAATCTCAGGTGTTTGGGGTGAGAGGGTGGGGGGTGTTGAGATCTGTCCTCAAAGGTCCCTCTGTGGTTTGAAGGTGCAGCCCGGCTGAAGGCTTCACCTTCTAAGTGAGAACCACTGGGCTGGGTCACACAGTACATGGGCTGCATGGGACCTCCCTTCCCTGAAAACCCAGGGAAAGTCTCTGGGGTCACCAATTGCTGCACCTGCTTTATAAGGAAGTCCAGAGGCCTCCAGACACCAGGGCTGGCTGCAGGTTGGGGATCCCCGCAAAGCTCAGGACTAGGAAAGGCCATTCCTGTGCGGAGAGGGATTTTGCACCACGTAGCATTTCTCCCTGTAAGCAAACCTAATTATTACCATCCCTCAAATGAATTCCTTCTGAGATTGAGCAACCTGGCCATGAGGATTGAGCATTTCTGTGAACCGATTCAATGAGCACACCAGGGCACAGAAGGCAGAGCCACCCCTTTTTGTTTTGTTCTGTTTTGTTTTGCTTAGTTTAAGCATCTACACCCCCAAAGCGATTCTTTTTCAGGTTTTTCCATACAAATCATCTGCTTCAGCCCTGCCTTGGCTCATGCTGCTCCCGGAGCACAGCCCACTCCCTCTCTCCAGCCTTCCACTGCCAGCGGAATCCTGGTCCCCCATCGAGCGCTGGCTCTCCACGTTAGCTGCGCATTTGAACCACCTAGGGGGCTTTTGAAAAGTCCTGAAGCCCACGCCCTGCCCCAGGCCAATTAAAACAGCACCTCTGGGCAGGACCCAGGCATCGGAACTTCTAAAGCTCTGCGGGTGATTCCAGAGTATGGCCATGGGTGGGAATTCTAAGCCTAGCCCAAATGCTGCTATTCTGTGACGCAGCCTCTCATTTCATCCACTCCCACCCTGACCTATACATATACCACAATTATTTTATTGTAAATAAGAATGTTACCTTTATTTGTTCATTTTGGAATAGGGAATAGATTCAAAACATAGAAGGTACAAAAGAATGCAGAAAAGTCTTTCACTATTTCCTGCTGTAGATGCCCTCCCCAGAGGGAGCGCCTCAGCAGAATCAAAGGCTCCACTCGTGCCCTGTGACAGTACCATGACTGAGGGAACTGGCAAAGTCTTGGGGTCACAGAGGCCTGGATTTGATTTTTTTTTTCTTTTTTTTTTCAATAGACAGGCCTCACCATGTTGCCCAGGCTTGTCTCAAACTCCTGGGCTCAGGTGATCCTCCTGCCTCGGGCTCACAAAGTGCTGGGATTACAGGCATGAACCATCACACCCAGCCAGAGGCCTGGGTTTAAATCCACTTGAGCCATCAACTTCCCATATGATGTTGAACTAGCCGTTTAACCTATCCAATCCTGTTTCCTCACCTATAGAGATAACAGCACCTGCCTCTTGGGGTTATATACGAGAATTAAAGAGGTGTTTTGGTTCTTTATTGCAGCCTAGCAAACTGCCCCAACTTATTGGCTTATAAAAATAACCATTTTATGTGCTCATAATTCTGTGAGTTCAGGATGCAGGCCTTGGAGATTCTGGTCCTCAAGGTACCTCCTGGGATAATTCTCCTGGCTAGTGGATGGTCCAACCAAGACAGCTTCATTCATAAAACTGATAGATTAGGGCTGTACTACATGCCCTCTGGTCTCATGATAGCTTGGGCTTCCTCACAGCATGGTCTCTGGTGGTCAGCCAGCCATAGTTGACCCTCAAGAAAGAGCACTTAGAGCAGGAAAGTAGACATACTGTCAATCTCTTAAGGCCCGGTCTTAGAAGCTACACAGTCAACCCAGATTCAAGGGGAGGAGAAATATACACCAGCTTTTGATGGAAAATGGTATGGTCACATTGCAAAAGAGCATATGGGATGGGATACTGTCACAGGCATCTCCGGAAACACAATCCACCACGAGAGAAATGAATGCAAAGTGTCCGGCTCACAGCATGTGCCCAACAAATGTTAGCGCCCATCTTTCTCCTTGGCACACAGTTCTTTTGCCTTTTATTGTAGTTCAATGTTTATAATGCCTTCAGTGTTCCTTCCTAGTGCCTGGCCAAGAGCCTGGCAGAGAATACATGACCAGTGAATGTTCATATAAAATCTCAGAGGTGGCCATGAGGCCAGCATTCACCCAGTCCTGTGAGTCTAATGTGCTGAATTCCTAAACTGCCAAGCCATGAGATTTTCCCTCCCTGACCTCCACCCTCACTATCCTCTCTTGCATGCCGGTCACTCTGGCCTGCTAGGTCCACAACCTGAAATATCCTCCTTCTCCCTTGTTATCACCTGGCTACCACCTGGTTGGCCACAAAGTGAGTGAGAAGGGGAGATATGGCAACCAGATTAAGCAAGGTCTTAAGTGCTCTATAATGAGTAGAAGTTTCATTCTCCAGACACAAGGGAACCACTGCAGGGATTTTTAGGAAAGGTGAGACATAATTAGACACACAGGCAGTTGTGCAGGCACCAGATGCACAGAGAGCAAAGAAATGATGTTTCCTCATGCACCATCTTAGTACTCAGAGTTCTGAAACCTGGCCAGTCTGAGCAAGGCTATCCACTGCAAATTCCCCTCCCTATTGAAGGAAGGGAGACTGAGGCCTGGCAGGGGAAAGGGATGGCCCACGGTGGGGGGCTACGGGCCTCTGGCCATGTGGCTGGATTCCAGAGACTATGTCTGCGAAGCATGTGTCTGACATTGAGCAATGTCTCAGCAGCATAGGGAGTAATGATTGATGGGTCTGATGAATGCAACCCCATTATTATTGAAATTTATACACGTACCACTGATCGAAGAATTTCAGTGCATGTGTCTCATTTAATATTCACAGCTGTTGTTTTTCAACTAGAAATCCAAGAGTCGGGCCCTGGGATTGACAAAGATGAAATCTGGAGGCACTTTCCAGAAAGCTACTTCTGGAAATAAAGACCCAGGTGGAAACTGCCCTTTGCCACTCACTCGCATGTGACCTAGGCAAGGTGTCTATTGACACAGAGCCATGCTCTGGGCAGATGCGCCAGGTCACCGACAAGAGGATCCAGCTCAGCTCCTCTCACAAGCCGGAAGGCTCCAGTTCCCTTGGCCATTCTCCAGCTAGCAGATATGTTTGAAGGTTTGCTACTTGCCAGGTGCCGTAGTGGGTGCTAAGGATGCAGCAAAACCACTGTAGACAGGCCCCTGCTCTCCTGCAGCTTATTGTCATGTGGAGTAGACAGGCTATAAAGCATGCAAATTAAAAAGCAGAATAAAAACCAATACAGCTTGTGAGCAGGGCCATGCCTCCAGACAAACAGGGTGCTGTGACAGGCACCTGGTGGAAAGTGATTTGGTGAGGGGCTGTCACCTGACGAAAGCTCCTGAGCCCTAAGGCACGTTGGGCACCAGACTAGGCCTTTATGCTCCATTAGATAGAGTTGGTCCAAAATGACAAAGGGAGAAGTGACCCACGGACCCAGGCATGGCATGTAGGCAGGCATCAGCATCAGCCTCTCTGCAAGCACACTGGGATCTTGTCTTCATAAACACAGAAGTTACCTCTGCCATGTTCCAACTCCACTCCTTTTTTTTTCTTTCTTTCTTCCTTTTTTTTTTGAGACAGAGTCTTGCTCTGTCGCCCAGGCTGGAGTGCAGTGGCATGATCTCAGCTCACTGCAATCTCCACCTCCCAGGTTCAAGCGATTCTCCTGCCTCAGCCTCCTGAGTAGCTGGGACTACAGGTGTGCACCACCACGCCTGGCTAATTTTTTGTATTTTTAGTAGAGACAGGGTTTCACCATATTGGCCAGGCTGGTCTCGAGCTCCTGACCTCAGGTGATCTGCCCGCCTCAACCTCCCAAAGTGCTGGGATTACAGGCATGAGCCACCATGCCCAGCTCAACTCCATTACTTTCTGTCAGATCTAAAACAAGGTGCTTAGTCCTTCTATGCCTCAGTTTCCTCATCTGTACCATGATGGTAATCATAGGACTCTCTGAGGAGGGTCCCTCTAATCTGTGAGACTTGGGTGAATTAGCACAGGTGAAATGGTTAGAATGGTATCTGGCGCTGAGTCTTCGCTAGTATTATTCCCCACATCCTCAGATGGGGTTCCCATTGAAGTTGGGCTTTGAGGGTTTGTTATGTGGAGTTGGCTAAGAGAAAAGATTCCAGGAGGGACCTGTCTTGGTTTGGGTTCCCCAAGAAGCGCCTGCTGAAGTAAGGATTTGCAAGTGAGTCTTTTATTTGGGAGGCGAAGAGACACCTTAAGAAGTGGGGAAGTGAGAGAAAAGAGTGTGTTCCCAAGCCCACTAGTGCTGTTGGTGCTTGGAGATTCATCTCTTTATTAGTCTGTTCTCACACTGCTATAAAGAACTACCTGAGACTGGGTAATTGCAAAGGAAAGAGGTTTAATTGACTCACAGTTCTGCAGGCTTAGTAGGAAGCATGGCTAGGAGGCCTCAGGAAACTTACAATCATGGTGGAAGGTGAAGGGGAAAGCAGGTACCTTATAAGAGGGCAGCACGAGGGAGTGTCTGTGAGAATGAGGACATGCCACACTTAAAAACCATCATCTCTCATGAGAATTCACACACTATCCTGAGAACAGGATGGGGGAAACAGCCCCCATGATCCAATCACCTCTCACCTGGTCCCTCCCCTGACACATGGGAGTTACAATCTGAGATGAGATTTGGGTGGGGACACAGAGCCAAACCATATCAATCTCCCTGGAGAACTCAGGAGCCAGTGTGGTGCACAGCCTCAGATTTGTCTCATGAAAGGGCGAAGGAACTGGAGCATTTACCACCAACCCTCCTCGGTTATTGATTGAGGACTATGGTGGTGGTAGAGAGGCGTGCTCATTTTCTCAAGCCTGGCAGGCAACACGGGCCCTGGCAACCTCAGAAAGCCCTCAGGCAAGCAGTGCAGGTTCCAGGAGGCAGGACACTGCAGTGGTCCAGTTAAGAGTGGGCTCAACAGGGCTGGGAACAGCTCCAACGTGAGCAGAGAACAGTGAGGCAACTAGGGCAGCAGGTCTTTAATCTCCAGAGGCTGAAGAGGATCAGGAGGACATTGAAGTTATGCTGATACCAAGTTAGAAAGGCCTGGAAAACTAAGGGACTAGGACTTTATTCTGTGGGTGGTAGGCAGCTGCCAGAGGTGTCTGAGGAGGGGAAGGACACAGAAAAGAAACAATCACATCAGTAAGGTGTGGACCTACCTTAAACCCAAGCATCTAGCTCTGTTCCTGCTAATACCACTGTGCAGCCTGAACCTGATTAAAAGGCAGGCCAGCCAGGAGGTTTCCTAAAGACACAAACTCTAAGGGAACTGTTCTCTCATTGCTATAAAGAACTACCTGAGCGGGCGCCTGTAGTCACAGCTACACGGGAGGCTGAGGCAGGAGAATGGCGTGAACCCGGAAGGCGGAGCTTGCAGTGAGCCGAGATCGCGCCACTGCACTCCAGCCTGGGCGACAGAGCGAGACTCCATCTCAAAAAAAAAAAAAAAAAAAGAATTACCTGAGACTGAGTAATTTATCAAGAAAAGAGGTTTAAAGGCTGGGCACAGTGGCTCATACCTATAATCCCAGCACTTTGGGAGACAGAAGTGGGCAGATCACTTGAGGCCAGGAGTTTGACGCCAGCCTGGCCAACATTCATGTAGAAACCCCATCTCTACAAAAAAATGCAAAAATTAACCAGGCATGGTAACACACGCCTGTAATCCCAGCTACTTGAGAGGCTGAGGCATGAGAATCGTTTGAACCCGGGGGAGCAGAGGTTTCAGTGAATTGAGATCATGCCACTGCACTCCAGCCTGGGCAACAGAGCAAGGCCCTGTCTCAAAAAAAAAAAAAAAAAAAAAAAGAGAGAGAGAGAGAAATAAATAAAAGAGATATAATTGACTCACAATTCCACAAGATATACAGGAACATGGCTGGGGAAGCCTCAGGTAACTTAGCAATCATGGCAGAAGGTGAAAGGGAAGCAGGCACATCTTACATGGCCAGAGAAGGAGAAATAGAGAGAAGGGGGAGGTGCTATAGACTTTTCTTTTTCTTTTTTCTTTCTTTTTGATGGAGTCTCACTCTGTCACCCAGGCTGGAGTGCAGTGGCATGATCTCGGCTCACTGCAAACTTCGCCTCCCAGGTTCAAGCAATTCTCCTATTTCAGCCTCCCAAGTAGCTGGGACTACAGGCACATGCCACCACACCTGGCTAATTTTAGTATTTTTAGTAGAGATGAGGTTTCACCATATTGGTCAGGCTGGTCTCAAACTCCTGACCTCAGGTGATCCACCTGCTTCAGCCCCCTGAAGTGCTGAGATTACAGGCATAAGCCACTGCACTTGACCTAGACTTTTAAACAACCAGATCTCATGAGAACTCATACACTATCATGAGAACAGCAAGGCGGATGTCCGCCCCCATGATCCAATCACCTCCCACCCAGCCCCTCCTCCAACACTGGGGATTACAATTCAACATGAGATTTGGGCAAGGACACAAATCCAGACCATATCAGGAAGTTTGTAATGAATGCTCCACGTAGCCACTTGGGTGAAGAATGACACCCCAGGGACCTTCTCAAGTAACAGCTTGGTCATTCACCACCTCCCTAGATTGGTGATGGCTAATAACGAGTCAGATAGGCAAGTTTGGGGCAGAGCTGAATACCTTAGCATGGTAGTCCAAGGGCTTCTACCAGAGCATCTTCTACCCCTCACCCCAACGCATTCTCTGAACAAAAGTCAAACAAATATTAAAGACTATTGTTTGAAAGGATGGCCATACTGCTAGCACTCACATGGTGTTTATGTGTCTCAGCCCTGACTTAGCACACCAAAGCAGGGACAGATGGGGGAAGAGAACAACAGTCCCTTTTAGCAACTGCAGGTACTGTACTGGCATGTTCACTATGCCAGATCCTGTCTAATTAGCTCAATGACCCAGCAGGATGAAGGGTTTCCTCTCCATCGTCCAGAAGTGAAAACTCAGACTATGAGAGGTTAGATGTTTGTCCCAATAGCAGAGCTGGGATTATAACTGGAGGACTCTGAGTACTCCAGATTAAGGAGTTCAGACTTACCAAAGGCCTGTGGTCAAGTGTCAAGATGTTCCATCAGAGCTGGGAACCCCTGCAGAAGGAGGTGCTACCATTGGATGTGTCTTGAGGTGAAAGAGGGAAAGGAAATAAGCCCAGAAATTAAATGATATCTGGTTATTTGCATTACCACAATTTATAGATAAGACACCAAACTGGGAGAAAGGAAGCCAGAGACAAACCGCATTAGAAAGAAATGTAATGCACATGAATCACACACCAGTTTGCAATAACACCCAGAAGAAAATGCAGAATGCCAACGCTGTTATTAAAAGCAATATTTTGCTGACATGAGTAAATCAGAGCTGGGAAAGAGTGACAGAAGGGGAATCCAGTGGATGAGGAGTGGGCTTGTTGTTCTGGAAGCCGCAGGTTCCCAGGCATCCCTGCAGAGCTCCCAGAGGCAGAGAAAGGGAGCCTGTGCTCTATTCTGGAGGTCTGTGTATGTGCATGAGTGTGTTTGCATGCACATGTGTGCATGTGGATGCCTGTGTGTCTGTGTGTGTGCATGTGTGAAAGGTTTGTGCTTATGTGCATGTATATGTCCATGTGTATATGTGTGCACATGCATATGAATGTGTGTGTGCATTTGTGCTTATATTCCATTAATGTGTGTATTGTGCATGCATGACTGTATCCATGTGTGCATTTGTGCAATTGTGTGCATGTCTGTGAGTGCTCATTGTGTGCCTGTGTATGTTAGTGAGCACATGCTCATATGCATGCATGTAAAAATATGTGTGTGTGTGTGTGTGTGTATGTGTGTGTGGGGGGGGTGGGGAAGTCTTGCTATCACATTGGTCATCCCTGCCCCTGCCAATGTCAGCGGCAAATCAGGTTTCAGGAGCAGTACACCACTCGAAATCTGAGCTTCTTACAGCACTTAGTAGGTGTTAATATTTAAGTCAAGCCTACAAACTTGGGTTCTTGCCCAGAGTACTCACTGTCTGATTCCGCACAAAAGGAAGAGTTTAGGACCAGGGATTGAAAGTGGGGTTCCATTTTTCACCAGTAGAATGGGAATTTCTTTCCTTCCTTTGTCTATCTTTCCTGCCCATGATTCTTCTCCCTCCACATTCCCAGCTCTGTTGCTTCATTCCAGTCGCATGGCCCTTCCTTCAGCTCCAGGGGTCATTCTGCCCCCTTGGGACCTTTGCCCAGGCGTTCTTCCATGATGAACACTTGTTTTCCAAACCTCTTCCCATGTGTCCCCACAACCCAAACATCACCTCCCTCTGCTCATACCATGGGTCTCTGCTTAGACTATCATCTACTGGAAACCTTCCCTGCTCACTCATAGCTTTTATTTTTTTAACAGCTTTATTGAGACATAACTCACATATCATACAATTCACCCATTTCAAGTATACAATTCAATGATTTTTCACAGGGTTGTGCTACCATCACCACAATCTAATTGTACAACATTTTCATTCTCCAAAAGAAACCTCATAACCATTAACAGTCACTTCCTATTCCTGCCTCCCCGAGCCACTCACCTATTTTCTGTCTACACAGATTTGCCTATTCTGGACATTTCATACAAATGGAATAAAACTGTAGGTGGTCTTTTGCAATTGGTTCCTTTTATTTAGAATAACTTTTTCAAAGCTCATCCATCTTGTAGCATATATCAATACTCTACTCCTTTTTATCGACAAAACACATTCCATTGAATAGATATACAGCATTTTATTTATCCTTTCATCAGCTGGAGGCCACTGGGGCTGTTTGCACCAAACTTTTTGGCTATGATGAAAAATGCTGCTATAAACATTTGTTTACAGGTTCTAGTGTGAAGATATATTTTTCTTTCACCTGGGTTTATACCTAGGCATGGAATCTCTGGGTCACATGGGAACTGTTTAACCCTTTGAGGAACCACCAAACTGTTTTCCAAAGTGGTTGTACCATTCAACACTCCCACCAGCAATCGACTGAGTTCCAATTTCTCTACATTCTTGGTTTTCTACCACAATCATCCTAATGGGTGTGAGGTAGTGATTTAGATTTGCATTTCTCCAATGACTAATGATGTTGAGCATCTTTTCACATGCTTATTGGCCATGTGTATCTCTTTAGAGAAACATTTATTCAAATCTTTTGCCCATTTTTTATAATTGTCTTTTTGTTGTTGAGTTGTAAGAATTCTTTTTGTATTTCTGGGTACTAGACCTGTACAAGACTTATGATTTGAAAATATTTTCTCCTATGAGTTGTCTTTTCATTTTCTTGGCAGTGGTCTTTGAAGCTCAAAATTTTTAATTTGATGAAGTTCAATTTATTTTTTCTTTTGTCATTTGTGCTTCTGGTGTCATATCTAAGAAATCACTACCTAACTCAAAGTCACAAAAATATATTCCTATGGTTTCTTCTAAAAACTTTATAGCTGTAGTCCTTATATTTAGGTCTATGACCCATTTTGAGCCATTCAACAAATATTTATTGGGCAGTTACTATGTGCTGGGCATCAATTTAGAGATGGGCATATATACTTCGATATACCAGTGAGCAAAATGAACAACTTGAAGAGCCAACATTCCAGTGGAAGAAACAGATAATAAACAAACAAACACACACACAGGATAAGGACAGTTTGAGCTGGTGTTGGCGCCCTGAGGAATGAAACCATGTGGGACATTCAGGAAACGAGGTAGTTTCTGTACTGTACTGGAGCTCTGGAGCAAATGTTAAGGGTGACAGTGAGAGACAAGGTCACAGAAGCTGGCTAAAGGACCCTTCTAAATCTACCCCGTTTATTTATTGTAATTATTACAACATTTAATTTCATGTTTAATTATTGTAATTTTGATCCTTTGTCATTTCTCTTATTACTCATCTCACCATTGCTATTTATCCCACTGTGTGAGATAAATTTACTGTGGGATGCTGCCCCTTCCCACTCCTGGACCCCTGGCAGACATGAATAATCAATCAATCCAGGGTTCTCACCCACTAAGCCTCTTGGTGTCCCTGGCTAGCAACTTTCCTAAAGCAATACAATCTTATTAAATTAAATGGAAAGGCTCAAAGAAGAAGCACCCAAACACAGCCTCTGGGTTCCCAGGCTTCAACTTCTCCTACCACTCATCTGAGGCTGGCAGCCAGGCCATTGCTGGAGGAATGCCATACATTTTCTGCACAATTAGGTTTGTGACTGGTAGGAAGCAACAGAAAGTAACTCTGACAGTACCTGAGCAGTGCCTTGTGTTACTTACCAAAACCCTCTTAGATTAGATAATCCACATGATGATTTTTATGGGCAATCCCCTCACTGTCTCTGTGAATGGCTCTGCTCTTAGTTATTTCTGCCTTCTGTTTGGATAAGATAACATCTCAGTTAATCCGTTTCTGTTTGCCTCTGCTAAAACTTCTCCCTTAATCTTTGTTATCTCCTATTATGCGCTTTTGTTGGGACTCTACTGAACCAGATTCACCCCAAGGGCCTCCACATAGCTCTAAGAAGAGGAGATAAAATTCAGAGCAACTCGGAGCTTTGCTGGTTTGGGAACTAGGTTGGCTGTCACTTACCTGAAGTTTTATCAACTGGACCTCGGGTTCCCAGGTCATAGGAAAATCCCTCAGCCTGACACATCTTCCCTTTGTGGGGTCTGTGGCTACTTTGTGGGATTCTCTTGGCAATAGAAAACAACAAAAATGCAAGTATTAGTCTGCCACAAGGGCTCTTATGTCAGGAATCAGCATTTCAGAATTTTAATAGTGATTAGAGTCATCTCCATCTGAGATAGCAGACAGTGTTCATCTTGCAGGTTATTCCCAACTCTGTCCCTGGGAAGAAGGAGAATCAATTAGTCTACCTTGACTAAGGATGAAAGAGGGGGCCTCTCTGCTGGTGGAGACAGCACTCCACCAGGAATCAGGAGACCTGGCTCATGTACCATTGGGCAAGTCTCTGGGTCTCAGCTTTTTCCAGATAAAGGCAAATTTGGCTTGAACGGTCTCTAAGATTCCTGGAGAACTAAGTTGGCTTCCAGACGCATGCACACTTGAGCCACAGTGCTTGGTGGCAACGTGTTCACTTTGGTAGGAGGGAAGAAGAGATTTACTCTTCAACGAGATCACTGCTGTAGGTTTAGATCTGCTAAGCCCACTCCAGTTGCCACTTGCCACAGGTACCTATTGAAATTTCAGTTGGTTTAGGGCCGGGCATGGTGGCTCACACCTGTAATCCCAACACTTTGGGAGGCTGAAGTTGGTGGATCACCTGAGGTCCAGAGTTCAAGACAAGCCTGACCAACATGGAGAAACCCTGTCTCTACTAAAAGTACAAAATTAGCCAGGCGTGGTGGCACATGCCTGTAATCCCAGCTACTCGGGAGGCTGTGGCAGGAGAATCGCTAGAATGCAGGAGGTAGAGGTTGCAGCGAGCCGATATCACGCCATTGCACTCCAGCCTGGGCAACAAGAGCGAAACTCCTCAAAAACAGAAAAAGAAAAAGAAATTTCAGTTGGTTTAAACTAAATACGATTTAAAATACAGTGCTTCAGTACATCAGCCACACATCAGTCACACGTGGCTAGTGGCAACTGTGTCGGACGGTGCAGATAAAAAACACTTTCATTCTCCAAGAAAGTTCTAATGGACATTGCTGGTGTCGATAGCATTTTCTCATCACTCTCTTGTAACTTTCTGTTACAATTCAAGGAGATGAGGGGAAGGGGCTAAGATTAAGAGATTTCATTCCTACTCTGCTTTCTCAGACTGCTTTCACATACCTGTCCAGCACAATCCACTCAACGTGTTGTCAAGAAAATGTCATTATTTCTTTTTCCTAGTTAGAAAAACGGTGGCCGGTGAAGCACAGGAATTCGCTGAAAGTTACTCAGCTGGTAACCCACTGTGGGGCACAGTGGCAGCAGAGTAGGCCCAGGCATTTGCCTGTTGCAAATGAGGAGACCAAGGCTCAGGAAGTCACGTGGTTCCAGCCAGGCATCCCTGCCCCACAGTGGCTCAGCAAGGCCTCTTGCCACTCCGGGCAGCAGGGACCCATGAAATAGAGGCTTCCAGGGGCTTCCTGCAGCTGGTCCTGCTCTCCAGGAGGAACATTTTTCTGTCTGGAAAGTGACAAATTAACAGAAAATTCATGCTTTTGCTGTGATGAAAATGAAAATGTCTAATTTGCTAGTCAAAAGCATTTCCCTGTTTAGAGATAAGAGTAAATTTGAGTCTTTGTTATCCGTGATTGACACAGCACAGTGCAGAGCTTCCTGGAGATCTCTGGCTCCATTCTGTGGTCTAGGAATGGTGTACCTGGTTGTCGCAACTGGCTAGTCCCCAAATTCGTCTTGCCTGATCTCACTGCCAACACTGCTGGGTAATTTTTTCTTTTTTGAAGGAAAGTCTGCCATGGAGGAAGGATTTATGTGTGTGTGTTTGCATATTTCACAGAGTCTGGAGCTGTCTCATTAGGTCAGAGAAATGGGAGAACCCTTGAAGGAAGGAGGCTTCTAAGTGATGTTTGCATGCAGAGCACTGGATTGGGTGGGCGTCAGGAAATCCAGGCCCTGAGCCTAGCTTGCCTCTTCCTCTTTGAGCCTTTCAAGTTAATTTAATAGGAATTTATTGCCTTTAGGATAGTTGCTAGCCAGGGAAGCAAAACGGGTCTCAGCTGTCATGAGGACTTCAATTGATTGGTGGTGACTAGCCAGAGTGCTTGATGGAGAAGCATTCTGAAGACACGAAGAGACAAGAACCCCTGATTGATTGCTCATGTTTGGGGGGCCCAGGAATAGGAAGTGGCAGCATCCCACAGTAAAACGAGATAAACAGTAATGATAGAAATAATAATAACAGGCCGGGCGTGGTGGCTCACGCCTGTAATCCCAGCACTTTAAGAGGCCAAGGTGGGCGGATCATGAGGTCAGGAGATCGAGATCATCCTGGCTAACATGGTGAAACCCCGTCTCTACTACAAATACAAAAAATTAGCCGGGCATGGTGGCGGGCGCCTGTAGTCCCAGGTACTCGGGAGGCTGAGGCAGGAGATGGTGTCAACCTGGGAGGCGGAGCTTGCAGTCAGCCAAGAAGGCGCCATTGCACTCCAGCCTGGGTGACAGAGCAAGACTCCATCTCAAAAAAAAAAAAAAGAAAGAAAAAGAAATAATAATAACAGTAATTACAATAAGGCTTTCCTGGTCAAGTCATTGGGAACATCAAGTAAAATCATGGATGTGAAGGTACTTTGAAAACTGGGCAGAAAGACTCATGATGTCTAGACTCAATTATTAAGTGTTTTTGTTGTGAATCATGAGTTCCTTGTTCGTGCGACTTGAACCTTTTCCCCAGAGTATTGCCTGGCCTTGTCATGAGGCTGGAGGCTGCAGTGATGTGGAAGGAGACTCATGGGTGAATGCACATTTGGGTATTCATTTCTGCACTCACCCTTGGCAGCTCTGTTCATTCATTAAGACACATGTCAAAGAGTCTTTAAAGGTCCAGGTACTGGCACCAAGACAGGCCTTCCCGACCCCTCCCTCCTCGGAGCTCCTGGAATACCACCAAGATTGAGCAAGTTTTGATCCATCGTGGCATTTAAAGTGCATTGGAACAGTCATTTTATTACCAGGATGGGGAAAATGAGGCGGAGAAAAGGTAACAGACATGTGCAGGTTCGCATAGCCAGTTCCTAGCAATGGTACGCTGACCCTAATGCCAGCTACCTGTGAGTGGCTTTGCATAATTACCTCTAAGCCTTGTCATCACCCCACAAGGCAAAGGTTAAGGTTCCATTTTATGGTTTTAATAAAACTAGACTCTGGGAGGGGAGGTATTGACCCAAAAGCATAAGCAACAGAGGAAGATTTCAAACCAGATCTGGCTGACTCCATAACCTCGGGTCTTTTGACTGTTGTACAGAGCCAGCAGGAGCTTCCAGCGAAGGCTCAGAACCTGGGGTTCTGCCCAATGCCTCTCACAGTCAAGGCAGGGGGGACCTCCTGGGTCAAGGCCCTCGACCTGGCAGCGTCTTTTAAACTCCTTCTAGAGCTTGAAGTTAGTCCACTGCTGGGTATCTCTGTACTGAGGGTGGCACCTCATCCTCAGAGGAACAGCCTGAAAAGGAGGTGGGAGAGAGTTGGGAGCCAAGACCCTTAGGAGAGGTCACTGGGGACATCCCAGTGTACTTGACACCATGAAGGAGCTCTGGAGGGAGCCTGCAGACCCGGACTTCCCTGCTTATCAGTTTTGCACCCTAAAGAAAGGCACCCAGAGCCCAGAGCCTCAGTATCCCCACCTGCAAAATGGGGCAATTATAACAACAGCCAGCACTTACTGGGGAACACACTGAATTCGCAAACTAACCACGGAAAGTAGGTGCTACAAATATCATCCCTACTTCACATAGGAGGAAACTGAGGCACAGAGACGCTGCATGACTCTCTCAAGGTCATTCAGCACGGAGGTTAGAACCCGGGCAGCTGGATTTCAAAGCCTCACCCTTCCAGCACCAGGAAAGACTGCATGGAGAGCCTCCCCTACCTACGTAGCAAGCGCGCAACCCTTGCTTACAAAGCGGTTTTGGTAAACACGCCTGTATTCTCTGGGGCAGCACGCATCTCCACGGTTTCCTAAAGAGGAAACAGATCCGAGAGGGGCCAAAGTCAAGGCAGCTGCAAAGCAGGGTGCGAACTCCCTTACCGGTTCTCGAGTTCCCGCGGGTGGTGGGGAGGACCGGAGGGGGTTACTTGGGCTCCAAACCGGGGAGTGTAGGCCTGAGTGTGAGGGCTGCAGGGTGGGATCCCCCGCTCCCTCCCCTGACCCTCACCCCCAACTGGCCCTCAGGGTCCGCGCTGGGAGCTCGGCAGAAGCGCTGACTCCGCAGTTTCCAACCCTCCATACCCTGCAGCGCTCCGCACCGCGCAGCCTGGAAAAGTCCCCAATGACACTCGCCCGCGGCGGCGACGCCAGGCCCCTCGGGGATCGTTTATGGAGAGCCCGGGGCAGGAGAGATCGCGGCGGAGGGAAGGAAGGGGAAAGAGGGCCGAGGACAGGGCTCAGAATTACTAGAAGCTTAGAAGGTGACAATGATCCACCTTGTGTGGGTGACTGCTGAACAGAGCAGTTGATTCCCGAACATCCACAGCAGCGCCTGGCTCTGCCTACACACCACTCAACGCACGCAGAGCGAGAAATTCTGCAGATGGGAAATGGGAAGCGGGGAGGGTGGCAGGAGGAGAGAGAAAGCCACCAGAAAGGGCACCTATACACTTCCTGCTCAGAAGGAGAAACTGAGGCCCCAGGAAGGAGACATCCAGGAGTCTTCATTCCCTGGAGAGGGTGGGATTCCTTCCTTTAAAAGGTGATGGGAGGCCAATATCCACATCCCCTCTTCCTTCCTCCCCACTTCCTCCTCCACCCTCCTCCCTCCCTTCTCCACTCTCCTTCCTGCTCTCTTCCTTCCTCCTCCCTCTTGCCTCCTCCCTCCCTTCTCCACCCTCCTCCCTCCTCTCTGTTGACTTTTTTCCTCCTCTCTGCTTCCCTCCTCCCTCTTCTCTGCCTTCCTCCTCCCTCCCTTCCCCATCTTCCTCTCCGTCTTCCTCTTCCTTCCTCCTCCCTCTTCCCTCCCTTCCCCACCCTCCTCCTCCCTCCTTTCCCTACCCTCCTCCCTCTTCTCTGCCTTCCTCCTGCTTCTTCCCTCCTCCCTCCCCTCTTCCCTCCTTTTCCTTCCTCCCTACTTTCCCCTTCTCCTCCGCAGCATTTGCAGAGGCTTCAAGAGGAGTTATCCCAGTGTCTGCCTTTGAAGGGGTCCCAGTTTTCCCAGTAGCTTTGAGACCTGCTCCTGTGTCAAATCCTGGCCTTGTCCTTTGCAGAGAGGGGTGTTCCTGAGGCTTCACAAGGCCTGGGGGAGCTGGAGAGAATGGAAAGAACCTGAGCAGGGTCTGCACTTGGCCCCCCTTCCCTCAGAGCCTGTGCCTCTGCAGCCCCCTGGGAGACCTGGCTTCCAGCCTCAGCCCTGCAAGGCAAGTCACTGTGCTGCAGGATGCTTCATTCCCTCCTCTATATATGGGAACAGCAAGGACAACCACCCCCCACTGCTTCACGGGAGTCCAGGGGCCCAAAAGAGCCTGCAGGATCTAGCTCCTGTCTCCCTCAGTGCACTCGCCGTGCCCCTCATACCCATTGCTCCTGCCACATCCTTCCTCTGCAGGTCCCCTAATTTCCATGCTGTCTCCTGACTGCAGGTATCGCACCTACTCGTACCCTCCACTTGGAATGCCCTCCGACACAATTGCAAATTGAAGAAAAGATGTTCAAGGACCCCTCCCAGCCAGAGGCAGAGTGACGCCTTGTCCAAGTCTGGTCAAACCAGGTCCCAGAATTCTGTGCAACAGGAGAGCACCCTCCACTCTGCCTTTTAGAAAAAAGGGTGACTTTTTCTCTCCTGATCAACCCAGTTCCAGGCCAATATGGCTGGAACTTTGGGTTTCTTTGCAAGGATGAGGATAGAAAAGAGGAAAGAGATGGGAAAATAAATAACCCATGTTTAATTTAGAATGAGAAAACACAAAAAAGAACAAAAGGAAGAGAAGAATATCACCCTCCACCCTCAGCGCCCCGAAATAAAGAACGTGAGGTTGTGGTGTGGAGCCTTCCAGAGTGTTTTATGCATATATGTGTATGGTGGGTGTATTAGTCCGTTCTCAAGCTGCTAATAAAGACATACCTGATAAAGGAACAAGGTTTAATTGACTCACAGTTTGGCCTGGCTGAGGAGGCCTCAGGAAACTTACAGTCATGGGAGAAGGGGAAGCAAACACATCCTTCTTCACATAGCAGCAGGAAGGAGAAAATTGAGTGCCCAGTGAAGGGGGAAGCTCCTTATGAAACCATCAGATCTCATGAGAACTAACTTATTATCACAAGAACAGGATGGGGGAAACAGCCCTCACGATTCAATTATCTCCACCTGGTCCCTCCCACAACATGTGGGGATTATGGAAACTACAAGATGAGATTTGGGTGGGGACACAGCCAAACCATATCAGTGGGTGTGAACTTTACTCTAGAAATTCCAGATACAAGAAATATTGCTGCATGACTATTTTTCTAGAATCAAAACAAAAGCTGACTCCAGCCCGTCCCACCTGGAGCCAGGCACCTATGAGATTGGCAGACCCAGGCTCTCTCCTTAGTCTTGGGGAATCTCTCTCTGTCCTCTCTCTCATTTGTTGCTCAAAATGTCAATCAAATTTTGAGTTCCTAATCTTCTTCCAAAGTCCTGAGTCTTCCTCTTCTCGATAAATGGTTTCTTCAACTGCTCAGTTGATCAAGCAAGAAATAGAGGACTCACCCTCCACTCCTCCCTCCCTTTTCTCCTTGTCCTCCTGACAGCCAAACCATCACTAAATCCTATGTGTGAACCCCAAAGCCTATCTGCAGGCTGCCCCCTTCTCTCTATTGCAATAGTCATCTCCAATCCAGTCTCTGCCCAGCAAGCAGAGGGATCTGAGATGCAGGAAATCAGTGCTGGTCCTCCTGTTCCACCCCTGTGAGATGCATCTACTGCTCAGGAGGAATCTGAGCATCCTGTGCCCATGTGGAACAGTGCCAGCCTCCTTTGCAGGTCACAACACTCACCCCCACTACGAGAGCCTCCCTTCAAACACCAGTGCTGCCAGTCATGGGGCACATGCCTGTAATAGCTTGAGACCAGGAGTTCGAGACCAGCCTGGCAACATAGCAAGAACTGCCCTCTCTGAAAAATAATTGTTTTAAGAAAAAAAAAAATACCTAGGCATGGTGGCACATGCCTGTAGTCCCAGCTACTCAGGAGGGTGAAGTGGGAGGGTCGCTTGAACCCAGGAGTTCGAGGTTACAGTGAGCCCTGATGGCACCACTGCACTCCAGCCTGGGTGACAGAGCGGGACCCTGTCTCTAGAAAAAAATTTAAAAAAATTAAAAAAAAAAAAAAATCACCGCGACCTCCTCTGGTTCATCTCCATGAACACCCTTTCCCTTTCCCCTACCCATCGTTCAGATCTCAGGGGAGCTGAGGAGCTGTCACTTCCTCAGGGAAGCCTCCCTGCCCACCACCCCGACCCTAGCAGGTTTGAGACCCTGGACCTTCCATCCTTCTTCCCCACAGTTTGCTGCTTCATTCCTGCCGTGTCTGGCACTCTGTATGTGGTGTCTGAGGGCAGAGACCACACTGGCTGTCGTTCACTGATCTATCCCCACTGCTTCGCACAGGGCGTGGCATGTAGCAGGCCTTCAGTCTTTGCTGAATAAGTGGATGAATGAAGGAATGCATTTCCAGATGACTGCGGCTCACAGCTATAGCACAGTCACACCTTGACCAAATGTCCCTTCATTCCTATTTCCCACCTCCACATTCAATCCATCCATCAGTGAATCCCATGGACATTAACTCCAAAATATGCACCAGATTCATCCTTTCCGCTTCTACCATGCCCACTCCAGTTGGTCTTTCGGCTTCTTCTCTTGTCCTCCCCCATACAGATTATTCACAAGGCCATAAAGAGCAGCCCCAACCCCTTCTGAAATAGGCAATCTCAGATTCTGCCATGACCCCGCCTCATCCCCTCCAGTGGGCTTCACACTGTATTCCATCCAGCTGCTTTCTGGTGCCTTGCAGAGCCCTCCAAGGTCTTTTTCCACCCCTTCCCTGTCCTGTCTCCCACCTGCACTAACCATACACTCTGCTTCAGTCACGCTGGCCTTTGGAGCTTCTCAAAACATGATAAACCCATTCCTACCCCAGGGCCTTGGCACTTGCCCTTCCTCCTGCCGAAGACTCCGCCTCCATGCCCAGCAGGGGCTGTGCTCCCTGGCTCACTGAGGGACTCCTGAGGTTCAGCAGGCTGGTGCATAGTGGATGCTCCATCCAGATTTGCCGAATAAGTGAAAGGACCTCTGCATGCCTCTGCATCTTGTACATCTGTTTGGAGCCGAAGTATAGACCCAGATGTGTTATTTTCCCTTGTTAATTACTGCAGAGTAATTATAGTAAGAAGTGTAAGTACAGCAAGCATTAATGGGGAAAAGAACGGATTTCATGTGCTAGTTCACGGAACATTTGAACCAGAGATGGGCCTCCCCGCAGCCTGCTAGAATTCTGGAGGGGGTAATTTGGCCCCCTGAGTCACAGCCTGAGCCCAGCCCATCCCAGTTTTTCATGGCCTCTCAGAAAATCACCTCCAAGCTGGTCTCTGCCTCAACAGAAGCCATGGTGGGGCTGGGGGAGCCTGGGCCTTTCTGGGGTTAAAAATCTTGATTCTGGCTGGGCATGGTGGCTCACGCTTGTAATCCCAGCACTTTGGGAGGCTGAGGTGGGCGGATCACGAGGTCGGGAGTTTGAGACCAGCCTGGCCAACATGGTGAAACCCCGTCTCTACTAAAAATACAAAAATTAGCTGGGTGTGGTGATGGGCACCTGTAATCCCAGCACTTGGGAGGCTGAGGCAGGCGAATCGCTTGAACCCAGGAGGTGGAGGTTGCAGTGAGCTGAGATCGCCCCATTGCACTCCAGTCTGGGCAACAAGAGCGAAACTCCATCTCAAAAAAAAAAAACGAAAAAAAATCTTGATTTTATGTGTTTCTGAAAAGCTGGGTGGCATCAGGCAGATGACTGAACGTCTCGGAGCCTCCGTTTTCCCATATGTAAAATGAGGATAGTTGACATCTCCCTCCCAGGTTGTTATGGGCCCTAAAAGGGACAACATTTGCAAAGTGCCTATTGTGGGTTTCAGCCAAGTTGCCTCCCTTCCCTCCCTTCCCAGAGTGGTAGAGAAAAGACACGCTCCCTGCCTGCCCACTGCGGGCCCTCCTGTGACTCTTCCCAGGAGAAATGGGGCAAGGCCACCCACTCATTGATGTGCTTCCTCTATTTTGAAAAACCAGGTTGATTTCAACAAGATTGGTGAAAAATGTCTTCGAGATGATTATTTCAGGCCCAGAGTTTCAAAAGGAGTTGCTATTGGCAAAGAGGGAGTGCTACATCTTGATGAGGAGGACTGTACAGCTTGTGCTGGGCTGTTTGCCTCTCTGCCTTCCCCGGCCACACCCACATGTGGACAAACACTAAATGCCAGCTGCATCCCACTAGTCAGAGAGAACCACAAACGCCCCCAGGGCTGGAAACCACCAGGAGAACGGCCTTGGGAGGTGCAAATGACCTGAGGGAGGAGAGTCTAATGTAAACTGTAAAGTGCTGGAGAGGCGGGGTCATTGCTGATATTCCAGAACCTACTCATTGGTCATTTCCAGCCGCTGGGAAACAGATCTTGGACTTGAGTTTTACCTTCCGGATGACCCTGAG
Source organism: Macaca mulatta (assembly GCF_049350105.2). NCBI lineage: Eukaryota > Metazoa > Chordata > Mammalia > Primates > Cercopithecidae > Macaca > Macaca mulatta. The sequence goes on from NC_133420.1 coordinate 44,640,874, forward strand.
ACGCCCTCTTGTGGGCATCAGTGGTAGTGAGTGGCAGGTTTTCCAACTTGGCTCTCTCATTTGCCTGTGGAGCCTTGCTTTTCTTTCGGTCTTTTCTTTTCCTTTCTTTCCTTTATGTTTCTTTTCTCTTCCAGTGCTCTTTTATTCAGTGCCACAATTCTTATGAAGATGATATCCCCAAATACCACTTTTCTGTTCTCCAAAGTGTTAAAAGATGAAGATCAAATCTCATATGGATCCTACCTTTAAAAAAATTAATGTATTTTTGCTTTTTGAAAACCATTGTACAAAATTTTGAAAATGCCAAAAAGCACAAGCAAGCCAGTAAAACTCAAGAGTAAGCTTTCTAACTCAACCTAGCAGGCAGCAGGAGAAAGGAATGAGGGTATAGTCTTCCTGAGTCACCAAGTGTTGATACGAGCATTTGCGCAAAACATGTTGGCAATATGAGCTCAGTTCTGAGCTTGTGAAGGAGGGTGGGCATCTGGGCTCAGGAACTGAATGAGACAAACCTCTTAGTCGCATAACTGAGGATTCCATCTGAGCCTCTCTCCCCACACCCCTTTTTTTCTTCCTACAGAGACCGTCCCGTGCAGTTAGTGCAAGGGATGGAATGAGCTCTGGAGTGTTCCATTCATTCATCTGTTCATTCAAGGATTCATTCAACAACGCTCAATGATCATCTCTTGTAGGCCAGACCCTGTGCTGGCACCCGGAGATACAAAGCCTAAAACATGGTCCCTGCTACTCAGAATTCATAGTCTAGACTGGACGCAGTTAGATAAACAGGTGATTACTAAGCATGCTCTGATGAGGGAAGCACAGGGTACTATGGGGTACTATGGGGTACTGGGGGCTAATCCTGGATCCACCACTCCTCAGGTATGTGGACAAGCCACATCCCCTCTCTGAACTTCAGTTTCCCCATCTGTAAAATGGGGATAACAGGACCAGCCTCATCACATTATGGCGGCAGTTGAATGAACACGAAGTACATGCATGAAACGCGTAGCACACAGAGCCGGTACTTACTAAATACTCCTCTCCATCCATGCTAAATTCTTTCTTCAGATTCTAGAGACCAAATCTGACCAGGATCACCTATGGCAGTCTGGATGCCTGTTGGACTTTTGGGAATATCACAAAATTTTTTATGTAGTCAATGCCAGAAAGGGTGGCCTAGAAATCATCCAACCAAGTCTCCTTATTTTAGAGAAGAGGAAACAGGGCCCAGAGAGGAGAGGAGATTGACCCAAGGTCACACAGAAGATCTGGAGAGCCTCTAGGCTTGGTCATTAAGGTTCCAGTCTCTGCAGGGAGAAGGGAGATTCCCTGCACTTGAATCCAAGGATTCATAACTTACTGGGTTGGGCAAGTTAGTTCAACTCTCCATGTCTCGGTACCTCCATCTATAAAGTGGGCATAAGAACAACCTCCTTCCTAGAGTGTGTGGGATGATTACATCAACCAACTCCCAATTCAGTGCTCCATCTACCATACCTAGAATTCATGCAGCTCACAATTTTAGGAAAGCAAGTATTCACTCTGAATCTGTACATTTTGCATCCAGAATCCATGGGTCAGGACTTGGCTCAAGTTCTCCCCTAAATGTAAAGGCCTCTTGATAGAAGCCTTGGGCAGGAGAAAACATGTTTCTATTCCAAGCAGCAGAGAAGTAAATTATGACCGAAGAGAGTTAAGATCAAAAGCAGTGCCACCCACCTCTCCCTCGGATTAACCTTGCTCTACATCAATTCAATGAACATGGCTGGGTCACATTTTAAGAAAACAGGCTGCTTCTTGGTCACTAATAGTCAATTGCCTCTCTTGGCGTGCCCAAGATGAATTAGAATGGTTTAAGGTCAAACACAAAGTACGAACAATTGCATCAAAAGATCAGATTAAATAAAAATAAAAATAAGCAAACATCAGAATAAGTTAGCATCTGGGTGAACTCTTGCTAATGGTGGCCACCCCTCAGCCTTTCCTCTTTTCCTTCAAAAATAGCTATATGCTCAGAAGCCTTTCAGGGGTCACCCAAATAGAAAAGCAATCCCTCGAGATTGGTTGCAAACTCCAGTTTATCCATTTCTCTTTCAATATCACAATGGAAAATCACCAAGGCCACATGGAGATCTGTAATGATTTTCTGTACACTGGTGTAAACAAAAGAACATACAATTTGCCTTCTCTCCCCAGTGGAGTGTTTTATTTTTTATTTTTCCAGTTTAGGGGAAATGCTAAGATGATTTAGGGGGTTGCTGAAATGTCTAAAATTCAAAGACACAATAGTAAAGAAAGAAGCCCATTGAAGGGGCTGTGTTTGTGGTGGAGCCAGTTGTTTTATTTCATTATAAGGTTTCTATGTTTTCAGGAAGCAAGAGCAAAAAGGAAGGGAGAAGTGGAAAATTCCAGAAAGTGATGGATGTCAGGCTCTCATAGAGATCGAGAGCACCCATTTCAGGCTCATAGGGCAGTCCATACGCCCAAATGATCGACTTACAGACTATTTTATTTTCCTTTTCTTTTTCTTTTTTTTTTTTTTTTTTTTTGACGGAGTCTTGCTCTGTCGCCCAGGCTGGAGTGCAGTGGTGTGATCTCAGCTCACTGGAAGCTCCGCCTCCCCAGTTCACACCGTTCTCCTGCCTCAGCCTCCCGAGTAGTTGGGACTACAGGCACACACCACCATGCCCGGCTAATTATTTATTTATTTATTTTTGTATTTTTAGTAGAGACGGGGTTTCACCGTGTTAGTCAGGATGGTCTCAATCTCCTGACCTTGTGATCCACCCGCCTCGGCCTCCCAAAGTGCTGGGATTACAGGCGTGAGCCACCGCACGTGGCCAGAGTATTTTCAAGAATAGCGGTTGCTCACAACTTGACCGTCCTGTGCTGCAGGGCAGGCCATGAGCGGCAGTAGAAAGAACACAGCTCTCAACACAGACCAAGAAGGTCTCAGTCTGACCCTGGTCCTTTGCCAGGTGAGTGGCCCTGGGTAAGTGGTTTCACCTCCCTGAGCCTCAGTTTCCTTATCAGCAAAATGTGATGTTTGAAAAGCGCCTAGAATAGAACTCGCAGCTTTACCACAAATGCCACCCCTCCTCATTTGACTGTTGTCAACATTCTGTCACAAACAGTATTTTATTTGATACCCCCCCAAACCTTCTGAGGTTCTTGAAACTGGAAAATTTGTTTTTACTTCACTGATCAAGAGCTTCTAGTCCCCTAAAGACAATTCACTTCTTAGTGAAGAACATGGATATTTTCGGGAGGACAGTGAGACCTGGGTTTCAAGTCCTAGCTCCACCAAGTGATGTTGCCAACTGATCACATCGTGTAGGTGATTTCACCTCCTTTATCCTCCAGTCTCCTGCTCTGTGCTTTAACACCTCTCCCACTGGCCTGGCTGCTGCATGAGCAACACACCTGGAGATTGCAAGCTCTTTGCAGATTCCAGAAACCAAACAGTCCCCATACTGTGAACTGACGAATGAACTGAGGGATGTCAGAGCACTCAAGGATGTCCACAGAGGAAAAGAACCCCCTTCGTATGTCTAATCAAGAAAGCAGACAACTTCCCCAAGCACCAAGATGTCAGCTGGACTTTCGCAAACTAGCTTTTTCCCTCACAGTCTCACCTTGCTTCCCATGTTCCAGTTTGCCTCCTTTCCCAAGGGATGGGCTCACCTGTTCATGTTAGCAGGGATGGGCATGGGGAGAGGTCACGGAACATGATTCATGTGGTCAAAGGTGTGGCATCTCAGCAGGATGCCAGCCCAGGTGGCCCATGGCCAGCATGGGAGCTTTCAGCTGTTATCTCAGGCATCAAGATTCATTATAGCCTCCCATATCTTAAAGGCGGGGAAAGAATGAAGAAAGGAAGAGAAGGGGAAGGGAAAGAAAGGAAGGAGGGAAGGAGGGAAAGAAGGAAGGAAGGAAGGAAGGAAGGAAGGAAGGAAGGAAGGAAGGAAGGAAGGAAGGGGAAAGGAAGGAGAAAGGAAGGAGAAAGGAAGAAAGGAAGGAAGGGGAAAGGAAGGAGAAAGGAAGGAAGGAAAGAAGAAAGAAAGAAAAAGAGAGTGAAGAAAGAAAGAAAGGAAGAAAGAAAGAAGAAAGAATGAATGAAAGAAAGAAAGGTGAGGCGGGGCAGAGGGAGGGAGGGAGGGAAGGAAGGGAGGAAGGAAAAAAGAAAAAGAAAGAAGAAAGAGAAACGAGAGAGAGAGAGAGAAAGGGAAGAAAGGAAGAAAGAAAGAAAGAGAGAGAGGGAGGGAGGGAAAGAAAGAAGAAGGAGGAGGAGAAGGAAAGAAGGAGGAGGAGGAGAGGAAGAAGAAGGAAGGAAGGAAAAAGAAGGGAGGGAGGGAAGGAGGGTGGGAATCCAAGGGAAAGGATGTGCAAGAGCCCCGTGCAGTGAGTCAGGAGACCTTGGCTTCAGCGCCAGTTCTGCCCAATGACCTTGACTATGGTCTTAATTTCCCCATCTGTACAAGAGGTTGGATTATGTTAGTGTTTCTCAAAATCTATTTCATAGAACAACAATTCTATAAGTGTCCCCTCAAAACAAGAGTTTCTGGGGTTCAAAAACTCTAGGAAACAGAGCCTGCCTTACCCCTTTTTGGTGATGCCCATTTGTATATTAAAGGGTCTGAGAAGTCCCACAGAAGAGAAAACTCTTCAATCTTCTTACTAGACTGTAAATCTCAAGCAAGGATTTTTGTCTATTTTACTCCCTCGTGCTTACAACCCTTAGAACACTGGTGTATAATAAATAATAGTATCTGTTGGATGAATGAATAAGTGAACTTTCTTCAACCCAGTGTTCCCCAAACTTCTATCACAGAACCTTTTTCTATTTATCAGAGCAGCCCTAGGCATCCCTGAAACGCGGCCCTGCAAGGAACTCGCCGACTGGAACTCTCCACTCTGTCCGACCTTCTGATCCAGGTGCCCGTCTGTGGCGTTTCAAGCCCATGCAGCAGGTCTGGGGTCTGGACATGCTCACAGGGCACACAGCTGCACTGCAGTGGAAATGGTGTCAGCTCCTCTCTTGGGGCATTCACGGTTTTTGACACCCACCCTTAAGAGCTTCTGCGGTTCTGAAGTTGGAAGGGTAGGTGCCTCAAACAAGGGGCACCCGGGCCCTCCAGGAGGGCTCTCCAGCCCCTCCCCAGGATGCAGGATTTCAGCCTGCATCACATCAGAGCACATGGGACATTGTGAAACACCAACCAGCCCACAGGTGTCACTTTTCACTCCTCCCTCTCTCCCAAGGCTGCTCTTCAAAAGCACCACTCCCAGCCATCCATCTACTTGGCCTCCTGCACAGGCTGAGGACCATGGGCTTTGTGTGCCCAGCATCCTCCTCTCTCACTTGTTCTGGTCCCTTTGGGCAACTCCAGCTGTCTATCTGGCCTTGGCAGAGTGTCTGTCATGACCCCCCTCCACCTGCTCCCCTCCAAGAGCCAGACGGGCCAGTGAATGGCCCAGGCTGGACATTAGGGCACCCATTGCCCTTGACTCCACAGATGTTTTTAGGGAAAGGGCGCCTGACCAAGCAAAAGCGGTCAGAGGTTTCCCTGGAATCAATGGTGGGAAATGGGGAAAAAGAAATTCTCTTTCCTCTGGATTTGTGGTGCCAGGAGGAGGTAGGTCAGGGCTGCCGGTGACTCACTCAGCTGACACTTTCACAGCACAGAGCTGAGCAGAGCCAAGTGATGGAGGGAGATGCCCAAATGACCCTGTTTGAGCCCCTGCTGTCAACTAGTTCCACCCATCTCCCAGGTCGGTGACTGTGGCAGGCTGGCAACCGGCTGCCCCAGCCTCGTTTCTGAGTCCCTTTCCTCTGGCTTCTCTTACAGAGGCAGAAACTGCTCACAGCTCAGTTTTCCAAGCCTTGATGAAGCTAAGGGTACCCTTGTGAACTAGCACAGCCAAACTGTGTCACTTGGCCACCACACTCCACTTTCACACCTGTCCACACCACCCTGTGTGTGGTGCCTTTGTGGCTCCTCCCAGAGAGAGGTAGAGTCTATTTCTCCACCTCTTTTTTTTTTTTTGAGACAGAGTCTCACTCTGTTGCCTGGACTGGAGTGCAGTGGCACGATCTTGGCTCACTGCAACCTCTGCTTCCTGGTTCAAGCTATTCTTCTGCCTCAGCCTCCCAAGTAGCTGGGATTACACACACGTGCCACCAAGCGCGGCTAATTTTTGTAGTTTTAGTAGAGACAGGGTTTCACCTTGTTGGTCAGGCTGGTCTCAAACTCCTGACCTCAAATGATCTGCCTGCCTCAGGCGTGAGCCACTGCGCCCAGCCTGTTTCTCCACCTTTAATCTCAGCTGACCTCACAACTTTGGGGCAATAGAAGGTGGGAGGAGTGACACTGTGCCAGACCTGAGCCTAGGTCTCAAAAGAGCTTTTGGGTATCTCTGCTCCCTCTGTCGAACCCCAGCCCAGCCACCATGTGAGCAATCCCAGACTAGCCTGCTGGAGGAAGGGAGACATCCCAGCAGCTGACAACTCGCCAACGCCAGCCACGTGAGAGGGCCATCCTAGATCGGCCGGTCCCAGTGGACCACCAGCCTTTCGCAGACACATGACTGAGCCCAGCTGAGATCAGCCAAGCCAGCCTTAAATCAGCAAAACTTCTGAGCTGGCCCATAGTCTCATCAGCGACAATGTGTGGTGGTTTTTAGCTGTTAGGTTTGGGGATGATTAATCACACGGAAACAGATCACTGATATGGAAACATTATCAGAACTGCCTGTGGCACCTCCTTCCATTTTTCTGTTTTTGTTTTTTTCCTTCCTATGGGTAAGGGCTGGGAATTGGCAGCTGCCTCACAACTGCAAGACAGCAGGCTGGGGACGATGGGGCAGAAAGACAGGAGGGGTTGCTGAGCGCTCTCTCCTGCCCCGGACTGCCTGCCTCTGAACTTTTTTTTTTTTGAAACAGAGTCTTACTCTGTAGCCCAGGCTGGAGTGTGGTGGCACAATCTAGGCTCACTGCAGCCTGCAGCCTCCACCTCCTGGGTTCAAACAATTCTCCAGCCTCAGCCTCCTGAGTAGTTGGGATTACAAGCACGGGACACCACGCCTGGCTAATTTTTGTACTTTTAGTAGAGATGGGGTTTCACCATGTTGGTCAGACTGGTCTCAAACTCCTGACCTCAACTGATCCCCCCGTCTCGGCTGCCCAAAGTGCTGGGATTATAGGTGTGAGCCACTGCGCCCGGCCCTACCTCTGAACATTATGTGAGACAAAGAAAACCTTTATTTATGCCAACCGTAGTCAGAGTTTTTATTTGTAGCCAAACACATTTCGGATACAATCAATAAATTACCTTGCTTGCTCAAGCTAGTTTTGAGTTGGATTTATGATCTTAACCAAAACAGCCCCTTTGTGCGTTCCTGTTCATCGGTTGCTTTTTTTGGGGGGGTAGCTCTATAACATGTAGTTTTTATAAAACAGCAGGTTTATAAAATGTAATTTTTCATGGCTCTTCTGATTTCTCTTTAGCCCACAGACAGAGGGACCACACTGGTTTGGGGTCACAGAGAGAAAACTCAGAAGCAGTGCTATAGTGTTTACAGTATGAGGGCTATACATGTTGGAATATTCCCAGGTAAGAAAACTAACAGGTATTCTCATAGAGGCCTCCAAGGGGTCAGAAGACTACTCCAGGGATCCTATTTCTCAGGTCTTTGGTGGTGCCTCATGCCAAGGAAGCAGTGCCTGGCCATGCCCTGGAGAGTGAGTAATTGAGATACGCACCAGAAAGATCTCCGTTTGTGAATACCCCATTAAGTCTTCTGAAAGTCCAGGTGACTGATAGTTCCATCTTATCTTATCTTATCTTATCTTATCTTATCTTATCTTATCTTATCTTATAGACAGAGTGTTCACTCTTGTTGCCCAGGCTGGAGTGCAATGGTGCAATCTTGCCTCACTGCAACCTCCGCCTCCCGGGTTCAAGCGATTCTCCTGCCTCAGCCTCCAAGTAGCTGGGATTACAGGCGCCCACCACTATGCCCAGCTAATTTTTTTTTCTTTTTTTTGTATTTTTAGTAGAGATGGGTTTCACCATGTTGGTCAGACTCATTTTGAACTCCTGGCCTCAGGTGATCGACTCGCCTCGGCCCCCCAAAGTGCTGGGATTATAGCCGTGAGCCACCGCACCCGGCCTGGTAGTCTTATTTTAATTGTCTACTGCGTAGTTCATCTCTGCAAAACTTTCTCTATCTGGTCCAGAGTAGGAAGGAGCACAGAAAATGTCTGTCCGGTGAGGGAAGGAACAGAGAGTTGAGTTGAAAAGGACGATGTTTCTCTCTCTCCGCTGGTTTGTGACACACTCTCTCTCTCTCTCCACCTCATTTTCTCCCTCTCTCGGGAGCACGGAGAAGCAGATGAGTGAGGGAAGGAACAGAGAGTTGAGTTGAAAAGGACGATGTTTCTCTCTCTCCGCTGGTTTGTGACACACTCTCTCTCTCTCTCCACCTCATTTTCTCCCTCTCTCGGGAGCACGGAGAAGCAGATGAGCTCCTGCCCCTGTCGCTAGGTGATCCCCCAATGCTCCTGGGAGCGAAAAAATGACTCACTCACCAAGCAAAGATTGCAAGCTAAACACAGGAGGATGCATCAGAACAGGGCGCAGACTCCGCCTTAGGGAAGCCCGCAGCCTGCGGGAGCACAGCTGTGCAGACAGATGATTGCAAAGCAGCGCTGAGTCCCTCAGAGAAGAACACACAAGCGTGAGTCCTGAGGAGTAGCTCCAAGCCCAGCCCACGGCAGGCGGGGAGCAAGGATGCTCTCCCAGAATAAGCAATGCCTACTGAATCTCTGAGGTTAAGTAAGACTTCATGAGAAAGAAGCGCTGGTAAGGGAAAGAAATACCGTATGCAAAGATGCAAGTCCAGGAAGCAGTTCAGTGATTCTGGGGCTCCACATGACCCAGAACAGTGGGGAAGAGGGTTGAGGACAGGAGCAGCCTTGCAGGGGCTGGCTGCGGGGCTGAGTGCTGCTGGCTGGCATAAGTCCCCTCACAGCCTTTAAAGAGGGACCATCTTCTGTCTACAGCAAAATCCCCAGGGAAGGGCTCTGATGGGCCCACTTTGGTTCACAGGCCCATCCCTGAGGCGGGGGAAGAAGTAGTGGTTTTCAAAACTTGGCTACATTTTATTTATTTATTTTGAGATGGAGTCTCACTCTGTCACCCAGGCTGGAGTGCAGTGGCACGATCTCAGCTCACTGTAACCTCCGCCTCCCAGGTTCGAGCAATTCTCGTGCCTCAGCCTCCCAAGTAGCTGAGACTACAGGCACCTGCCACCATGCCCAGCTAATTTTTGTATTTTAGTAGAGACCATGCCCGCTCAAAACTCCTGACCTGGCTAGGCGAGGTGGCTCACATCTGTAATCCCAGCACTTTGGGAGGCTGAGATGGGTGGATCACAAGGTCAGGAAATCGAGATCATCCTGGCTAACACGGTGAAACCCTATCTCTACTAAAAATACAAAAAAAATTCGCAGGGCGCGGTGACAGATGCCTGTAGACCCAGCTACTCAGGAGGGTGAGGCAGGAGTATCACTTGAACCCGGGAGGTGGAGGTTGGAGTCAGCTGAGATCGCGCCACTGCACTCTAGCCTGGGTGAAAGAGCAACACTCTGTCTCAAAAAAAAAAAAAAAAAAGGAAAAGAAAAGAGTTAAGGGCTGCTGTGATCAGGGGAAGGAAGGCTGGGCAAACAGAAACCAGCAGCAACAGATCCACTTCACCAGGAGCTCATGCTGGCATGGGCCAGCTGAGGCCGCTGCAGGCACGGAGCCAAGGAGACTGATAGGATGGCAAGGGGTCTGGCGTAGGCTTCCAGTTCCTCGATCCAGATTGAGATCCTACCAGGAGGGTCTTTGCAAAGCTCAGAACTTAGGTCACTCAAGAGGGGGCCTGGCCATCTCTTCCTGCCCAAGGGGGTGGCTGGGGTGCTACACGAAGCCCTGGCACAGGAGGTAGCCACTGTGAGCCCAAACCCAGATCTACCCTCATGCAACCCCGTGCTGCCCTTCTCCTGGGGTCCTTAGTCTTCCTGCCCATAAATAAAGCTTTTCCAGCAGCAATAGCCTCTGACCTTTACTAGGTCTAGCCTGGTGGCCCAGCCCCATCCATCCACCCGGGGCAGATCCGTAACAAGTCCTGGAAAGGAGTCTGAGCACATCTCACTCCTGCTCTCCTGGGGAGTGGCCCAGACGAAATCTTAGATGAGGAAAAAGGGACGATTTGGAAAGACAAGAGAGTGAAGTAACCAAACGAATGTTTTGAGCAAAAATTCAAAATTCTGTGTAATTGGAAGGCAATATTTATACCAACCATGGACACAACAGCAATGATAGGTCAAGGAACACAGGCTTCCTTAACAGGGGTGAAAAAGGACACAATTTATAAACTGGCAGGCCTTAAATTTTGGCCACAAGGGCCTGGCAGAGCAGCTGTCACCAACCTGAGACTGCAGCGTTACCATGAGGCCAAGTCCTTACTGTGCCGGACACTGGTGTTCTGGGGTCCTGGGGTCTCTTGGCCTGGGCTTTTACGATCTCGCTGGGCTGAGAAAACAGATCCTCTTGCTGATAGCACCGGTGGTCAGGCTGGGGGCCAGCCATCAGCAGATGGCCAAGCTGACATTATTTGTTATTTAAATTAATTGTCAAGCGTCTCGTTTTAATTCACCTGAAGTGACCTCGCTTTGCAAATTGTAATTAGCCAGAGAGAGAGAGGGCACAAGAGCCCGGTACAGTCTTCCATCTATCTAACAAGACCTAACAAGGTCATCCGCGTGTGGGAATCAAGAGACGCAAATGGCTGCTTCGAGGGAACTCACGGAGAAAACAATTGCCTGGAGAGGAGTTTGTGCGTCTGAAAGGGTGGGCGTTGCGGGAGAGGATCTCCACGCCCAGCCTGTCCGCATTGTGAATGCTCATCACGTCTTCCTGCCTGGGCCTTCAGCTTTATTTTTGTGTGTTACTAAGTCTTGGGTTCAGAGGGAGATCCAGAACTCAGTGGCCCACACTGGTGACCAGTATGGGATCTCTCTCTGTGGGCACTGAGCCTTGGCATTGCAGATTCACTCTGTGAAGCTCTGGACCTAATTGGGGACCTAATGCATCCAAGTATGGCCTTTCTGTTCCTTTGAGAGGCACTATGCCTTCCAAGAAATCCGTTTGTCCCCCTTGGATGACACAGGATATGACCCCTCCTCCAGGAATCAAGCCCACTTGTTCCCTCGGGATTTGGTCATGTATTGATGCCCTGTTCAGCAACTACAGTCATGTGTCATATGACGTTTCAGTCGATGACAGACCGCATATACGACAGTGGTCCCGTCAGATGATAATACTGCATTTTTACCGTCCATTTTCTATGTTTAGACACACAAATCCTTACCATTGTGTTACAGTCACCTACAGTCTTCCACACAGTGCCACAAGTGCAGGTTAGTAGCCTACGACCCACAGGCTAGACCATGAAGCCTAGGTGGGTGGCAGCCTCTACCATCTAGGTTTGTGTGAGTACACTTTTATGACATTTGCACAAAATCGCCTAGCAACACACTTCTCAGAACGCATCCGCATTGTTAAGCGACACATGACTATACTTAAGAGCACGATCAACAAGCCAGGGTCTGGGCCGGGTGTGGGGATTCAGTAAGAAGCAAGACTGGCTTGGTCCTTCAGGACACAGACGGTTCAGGGGACAAGTACTTACAACTGCAATGAATGTTGTGAGTGGTAAGCACACAGTGGGGCAAAAGCGTGGACTGGAGGGAGTGATCGGGGGCCCAGACTCCCTAAGGAAAAGTGACTTGTAAGCCACACCCCCAAGATAAGGAGGAGGGGATGGAAGAGCCTCCTGGGCTCAGCTAGCGTTACCCTGAAGGCCTAGTCCTTACTGTGTTGGGCACTGAGACTGGCGTGTTAGAGGAACTGCTTTTCGCAGCTGAACTGTGGACTCAGCAGGGGAGAGGAAGTAGAAGAAATAGAGCCAGTTTTGGTAGGCCTCGTAGGTATGAGCCCTTTGGCTTCATTCTGAGGATAACAGGAGACCATGAAAGTATTTTGGAGGAATTGCCTTTTCCTGTTGGTTCCAGAGAGATCCTTTTGGTTCCATGATAGTGATGGATTGTAGGGAGTGGATGCAGGGGCAACGCCAGCATTGAGATTGGCTCCTTTTGGATACTCAATTGCTATTTCAGATTATTCAGCTACTTTTGAGTAGAATAAAAGAGCTGGGCCACAAAACATCAATTGTGAAAAGTGGAGAAGCATGACACAAATTAAGGAATTATTGGGTGAAATCTGGCTTGAGGGAAATAGATTAATCAGGAGGACACCTGGTGTAACAACCAACCTCAAAATTTTCAAAGGCAAAACACCATAAAAGTTTAGTTTTGCTCATACAACCATCCCCCAAGGGCGTTTCTGGTTATAAAGCTCTCTGGGATGGCTCTCCTCTAGGGAGGGACTTGGGGATCCAAGCTCCTTCTAGCTTGTGGTGCTGTGGGATTCTCTGCATCTGGCCAGCAGATGATGTAAGAATGTGGAGATTCACATGAGGAGGTTTTCACAGATCAGGCCTGGAAGCAGAATATGTCACCTCCATCCACATTCTATTGACCAGAACCTGATGACAGGCCTGCACCTCACTGCAAGGAGGCTGGGCAATGCAGGCTTCCTCTGAGCCCAAGAGGAAAAGGGAAATGGTTTCAGGGGAAATTAGCTTCTCTCTGCCACAGAGGAGCTGCCACTGGGAAACTCAGAGCCAGAGAGGAAAAGTCGCTTGCTGATGGTTACCCTTCAGGTTGGTGACAGCAAGGAGACCAGAATCTTACAATCCTGATCCTCAAATCCATCATTTTCTCCTTTTCTGTAGTGGGCATGCTTATCAATGTGGGGTGAGGTCATGCTGCTCTGAAGTGTCAGGACATAGAAAATCAGTCCAGCAAGCTTTTATGAGAGCCTGCTATTGCAACTGGTAGAAAGACAACAAATAGGCCAGACTCGGTGGCTCACTCCTGTAATCCCGACACTTTGGGAGGCTGAGGCGAGTGGATCATGAGGTCAGAAGATCGAGACCGTCCTGGCCAACATGGTGAAACCCTATCTCTAATAAAAATACAAAAATTAGCCAGGCGTGATGGTGCGCACTTGTAGTCCCAGCTACTCAGGAGGCTGAGGCAGGAGAATCACTTAAACCCAGGAGGTGGAGGTTGCAGTGAGCTGAGATCGCACCACTGCACTCCAGCCTGGGCAACAGAGCAAGACTCTGTCTCAAAAAAAAGAAAAAGAAATAAAGAAATAAGGAAGGAAGGAAGGAAGGAGAAAAGAAAAGAAAAGAGAAAAGAAAAGAAAGAAAGAAAATAAAGAAAAGAAACCACAAATATATGATTTTTTGCCTTCAAGTAGCTCACTGTTTCCCAGGCAAAGGGGAACATGTGCCAGGGGCATTCAGAGTAGAAAGGAAATGGTATCTGGTCCCTTAGGAGACAACTGTGAGCTGAGCCTCAAAGGGCAGGCAGGGTTTTTGTGTTTGTTTCAATTTTATTGTCTTTCTGGGGTTTTTTGTTATTGTTGCTTTTTTGTTTTTTTGTGCTTTTTCTGGTTTTCACGGAGGTGCCATTTGGGCTATAGGGCCCTGGCACAGTTAAGGACATTAAATATTTATCCACGACCCAGTGTGACCTCTCCTGGATGTCTATCTTAGAGATATCTCCTCTCGCATCCTGCGTCTTGCATCTCATAGGACAAAAAGAAGCCCCGCCATCCCTTGAGGCTACTCCAGCAGTGTAGTTTAGAGGATCAGGGACTCTGAGACCACCAGGGTGTCCATTGCTGAAGAAATGCATGAGAAGAATGTGGTGAATTCTCACCATGAAAAAACATTGTGCATGGTTATAAGCAACTATTACAGACTATTGAATATACTTTGGTGCTAAGAGAAGAAAGAAGAAGAAGAAAAAAAAAAAAAGACTGAGAGCTACAGCACGGAATTAGTCATGTTAATTAAAAGCATATATACACAGAATAGCACAACATGTTTCATAAGGATTCATGCATATTTAAGAACATATATCAAATATATTAGTGAAAATGCCCATGGGGGAAACGGGATGGTGGTGGGAATCAGGGATAAACGAGAAAGAAGTTAAAAAACAAAAAAGAAACCTAACACCACAAAAAAGGTTGTGTGCAGTTCAACAGTGAGAATGTGCCAGGAGCTGGGAGATGAGAACCTTTGCTCTCTGTAGCTGAGTCTGATAAAAACAGAAAGATGGCTGGGCCAGTGGCTCACGCCTGTAATTCCAGCACTTTGGGAGGCTGAGGCAGGCAGATCACCTGAGGTCAGGAGTTCAAGACCAGCCTGGCCAACATGGTGAAATCCTGTCTGCACTAAAAATACAAAAATTAGCTGGGTGTGGGGATGGGCGCCTGTAATCCCAGCTACTTGGGAGGCTGAAGCAGGATAATGGCTTGAACTCGGGAGGCAGAGGTTGCAGTGAGCCGAGATCACGCCACTGCACTCCAGCCTGGGCAACAGACTGAGACTTCCGTCTCAGGGGGAAAAAAAAAAAAAGAAAGAAAAGTGCAGTGGTTTCTCTGTGTTGTTTAAGTTTGTATATCTTGGATTTCAGGTACATCTCTTTTCTTTCAAGCACTTGGTCACCATTTGATGTTATCCCTCTGTGAACTCCCTAGTGATATTCTTTGACCATTTGTATTGAATGTCCTAGGGTTTGTACTGAATCTCCTGGGGTCGTATTGAATCTCCTGGAACTCCTATTGATTTGAAGGAGTTCTTTGTCTATTATAGACAATAAGCTTTTTCTGATTTAGACATTAAAAGTCTTCTCCCAGCTTGACATCTGTTTGCTTACTTGTCTTTGTTTTCCTCTGCTGAACAGAAATCCTAAATTTTGATGTAGTTGACTCTAACCATGTTTTGCCTTATTGTTTGTGCCTGTTCGGTCTTAGGAAGTCTTGTTCTACTCCCCAAGTCAAAAACCCATTCTTCCCAATTTTCTTCCATTCCCTTTAGAGTTTTAACTTTATCTCTTTAATCTGTCTGGATTATGAGATGTAAGGCAGGCTTTAGCTGTATTTTTCCCCCCTACTTTAGGCTTGTTTTTCAGATACTAAGGGATCTCTCCTTTCCTCATTGTCCTGTGGCACCCCCTTTTCCATAGACTGTTAGCAAGTTCCCGAGCATGTGGGAGCCTCACTCCAAGTGCTGTAGTCCGTACCACTGGCTGTTGGCTTTTTCTTTGCCCTTAACCACATTGTTTTTCTCTGGGGCTCTGCAGTGTGTCTTAATATGACACATTTGTGCTTTAAAAAATCTAAATGGGGCCGGGCGCGGTGGTTCACACCTGTAATCCCAGCACTTTGGGAGGCTGAGGCGGCCAGATCACCTGAGGTCAGGAGTTCGAGACCAGCCTGGCCAACACGGAGAAACCCCGTCTCTACTAAAAATACAAAATTAGCCAGGCATGGTGGGGCATGCCTGTAATCTCAGCTACTCGGGAGGCTGAGGCAGGAGAATCGCCTGAACCCAGGAGGCAGAGGTTGTGGTGAACCAAGATCGTGCCATTGCACTGCACTCCAGCATGGGCAACAAGAGCAAAACTCTGTCTAAAAAAAAAAAAAGTCTAAACAGGGAAAGGGCAACCCAAGGTAGTAGAGTACCACACATAAGCCAAGACCTGGAAACCTCTTCCCCCAACTCTTTACTTAACCAGCTCCTTCTTACCTTGAGTCCTTGACCTGAACGTCCCCTCCCGAGAGAAGCTGGACCTGCTTGCCTTATATAAAATGCCCTCATCACTCCCTATCGTAGTCCTGTACTCTCCTGCATATGCAACACACACACTTTGTAATTTAACATGCAGCTGCTTATTGATGGTCTGTTTTCTTCACCAATCAGCAAACTCTCCAAGGGCAGAAAGTCATTTTGTCTTCCTGCCCAGCACACCCGCATGGCCACACCGAGAGTTAGTTTACGCTCTAGGTTAAGCACATCACATGTGTTGGCTCATTAATCTCCCATCCCAGCTCTACGAGATGGGTCCTATTATTCTCTCCATTTTATAGATGGGGAAACTGTGACACAGAGAGGTTTAGCAAATTGCCTAACACCACACAGCTGGAAAGTAGATGAGCTTGGATTTGACCCCAAACAGTCTGGCTGGGGAGTTCATGTTCATATCCGCTTGCTATACCACCTCTCCATACCACATTCATAGGGTGCACAGTAACTGAATGAAAGAATGAACAAATGCAGGGAAGAACGGGAAGGTGGACCGGATGATTCCAACAGCATTAGCAAACACATTTGGGTGCAGCTTCCATTTCTAAGTTGTTATGCTCTAAAAAGAGTTATTTTTCCTCTAAGATGATGATTTTAATAAATTATAGAAAATTCTTTGGCTATTGCTTTTTACGTTATGACCTGGGTGGAGCACAGGAGAGTGATGAATGACTTTTTAAATTTCTTCACATTGGGTTAAGGAACTCTCCAAGATAAGACCTCATGTAGAATGTGTAATTAATTATTATTCACACTTAATACAGTT
This sequence comes from Macaca mulatta, assembly GCF_049350105.2. Classification (NCBI taxonomy): domain Eukaryota; kingdom Metazoa; phylum Chordata; class Mammalia; order Primates; family Cercopithecidae; genus Macaca; species Macaca mulatta. Next base: position 44,657,477 of record NC_133420.1, read on the forward strand.
AGATAATGTGAACACATACTTTCCATTAATTTATGTGGCTGATTCCTCATCATTTTCCCATAGGTATATTTCACTGATTTCTCGAGTTATTAAAAATTAAAATTCATATTAGGGAGTTACAGGAGCCTGGTGTCCCTATGCCTATTTTTAGTCTAAAGTCACAGCTGGGTGGGAGCTTAACGCAACTGCTTCCTTTGGACAATTATTTTGTTGTTGTTGTTGAGATGGGGGTCTTACTATGTGGCTCAGGCAGGTCTCAAAGTCCTGGCCTCAAGCAATCCTCCTGCCTTGGCTTCCCAAAGCCCTGAGATTATAGGTGCCAACACCGTGCCTGGCCTTATTTATTTATTTATTGACAATTCTGAATTAAAGTGTGTGGATGCATTTACTCTTTTATTTGTTAATTCCTCAAAGGTTGACCAGTGACAGTTGATTGGTGACAATCCTGGGCCCACATGCTTGAAGGGCTATAGGGAAGACCAGCAGGTGTCTGTTCCCAGTGAGCCCAGTGCCTGCTGGGGAAGGTGGACAACGACCAGCTGCTGAGTGCTACCCAGGAGGCTGGGGACGAAGGGTACCTGGCCTAGACTGGGGAGGGGGCAGGAGAAACTGACATCCGAGCTGACCTTTGGAGGGACAGTGGGAGTTAGACAGATGGAGAAGGGAGGGAAAGGCATTCCAGGAGCAGAAACAGCATGTGCAAAGCATAGGAGGCAAGAAAGGCATGGAAGCTTCTAGAAGGCCAAATACTTCAAGGGGGGAAGCACAAACATAGGGCAGTGGGAGTGCAAGCTGGAGAGGGGAAGGGGGCATCATAAAGTGCTGAAGAAAAAGAGAGAGGATAGTACTTTCCAGAAACCTCCATACAGGAATCTAAACACTTAGGGTGATCACAGATCCTTGAAGCTCATAGAGACCAACTCACCCATTATAAAGGTGAGAAAACTGAGGCCCACCTGCTTTAAAAACAAAAACAAAAAACCTTCATACCAAATGAATTCATCCCTGCCAAGGTCTCTGGGGCTAATACTCTCCATATGGCAGGGGCATTTACATTCCAGTTCCTGAGCACTACTCAGAAGGGACTTTCAAGAGGCATGACATTGCAGACAGGAGTCCAACACTTCCCGCTGCTCATGCCATCAGGAAGCTCTGCAGGTGGAATTATTCAGATCAGAGAACTGCAGGTGCCCTCCTGGTTACAACACAACCAGAGCCACTCCTGATTCGCATATTCTGCATAACTTTGCATAAAGCATTGACAAGTCTCAGAGCCTATAAAAATAAAACTAATTAGAGTAGTGTCTTGCCCTAGTATTCAGACTTTGCTTCTAAGAGGAGGGGAAGGGTCGTCTTTGTCCTCTCTACTGCCCACTTGAATACAGCTCTTGGGGCTGGTGAGGGAGAGAAAGAGCCAAGGACAGTACTGACTTGGAGTCAGGCTGGGTTCTAATCTTAGCATTTCTGTTTCCTATGTGTGCAACCTTGAGAAAACCATGTCACTCACTGAAATCAATAAGGGGCCACCAACCCTATATATACAAAGGAGTGAGTAGAGGCAAATGCACTCGTATGTCCAGCATGCCTGCCACAATGTCCAACACATATTCAACATTCAGCAAATATTTAGATATGTGGGTCTGATCCAGGTGCAGCAAAATTTCCCACCTAATAATCAATGCCAGAAAATTTTAATCTCATTTCTGAACGAATTTCTTGCCTATACCTCCCAGAAAGGAAATGACCCATATCCCTAAAACCAAAGGGAAATCCCAGGTCCCGAGAAAATCACCATTGACTGTGGAGTTTGTGAAATCAGAACATAAAATCCAACCTAGTGAGAAAACTGAAGCCCGGAACGGGAAAGTAAAAATCAAGGGCTGGAACCCAGGTTTCTCAACTTCCTGCTGGAGTTCCCACAACTGCCCCCCGTAGACCTGGATTGAGGACATTTTTTCTTTTTTCTTTTTTCTTTTTTTTTCCTGTTTTGGCAGTCCTTGGGATTCCAACCCCACACAGATAAATCTGGCTAGAGATTCCAAAGATCAATGCTGCTTTCGATACTCTCTCCCTGCGGCAAGCTCACGACATATTTTTTCACAAGTAATAATTAGCGACAGAAATATCTGACCTACTTACAACTCCACAAATACACACACTTGGCTGCCTGCACATCAGCTCCAAGGCCGTCAGAAGGAGCCTGTTTGGGAATAGCTTTTTTTAAGGCGGTTGGATGACACTTCTGCGGTGGGCAGTTTGGGATGCTAATTTCTACCCACCTTACCTTTCAAGACTGGCACTGCCCCTCTGTGCCCTGCCTCCTCGCCATCGAGGTGGCTTTTGAGGCCCTGAAGCTGGTGATTATTTTTACATTCAGTTCCCACAAGCAGAGGGGGCACTGAGTCGTCGTTGGAAAGACAGATTATGCATAGATCTTTTCCGATTTTTCAAAGCCACTTAGGTGACTTTTTTTTTTCTTTTTTTTTTTAATGCTATACAAAAAAGGATAGTCTGGTGAATGTCCAGTTGTATAGTGTTAGTTCTGCCCTTGCATTTTGTAAACCCAGCCCTTCAACGTTCGGTCCGAGTTTCCTACTCATCTCCCCTGTATATCTTTACCTCGTCCCAGGAGAACACTCCACCTTTTCCCTTGCCCTCAAATGCTTTCCTAGAGTTTAAAATGTTCTTAACAAAATTAAACTGTGCAGGATCTGTGGTCCTGGGACGGGGCAGGGACAGGCCAGTGCTGGAAGACCTCAGTCATATGGCCAGAACATTCTGGAGCTGCCCTGTGGGAGGCTGTGGTCCCTTCCAACTGCCTCTCCCAGAACCCCAGCACCACCAACTGTTGGGATTTAGCCTTCAAGCGACACCCGCTGTACTGCTACCTGCTAGTGAGGCATGGTGCAGGCTGGTGACAGTAGCGAGGGCACCTTAGTTGAGTTCCGTAAGTGTTTATGGGGTACCTGCTATTGAGCCTGGAGACGCGGTGAATAAGACCTGTCCTGTCCTTTCCAGTGCAGTTTATGGCTTTGGGCTGCCTTAAGCTGCCAGCGAAAGAAACCCAAGCTACCAGGGCTTTAAATATCCCTGAAACTAAATAGATTAAGGAAATGTGTAGTGAATGACCGGAGGGGAGAATATGGCACAGGATGGGAGACGGGAGGGGACTTCCTCCAGCCAGCGGACATCAGAGAAGGGTTCGTGGGAGACACGCACCTGCACCCTATCTTATTAGTGTTTTCCAGGTGGGGATGGGGTCAGAGGGAAAGGCCACTGCAGCCCAAGGGAGCAGCTTGTGCAAAGGCAGAAAGGTCAGTGGAGAACGTGGAGCGTTTGGGAAGCTGCATGAAAGTCAAAGGCAGTGTGGAAACTGAGGTTGGAGTGGGAGATATGATGAGACTGGAAGGAACTTTGGAGAACATGGAAAGGATTCAGACTCTAACATTAGGGCAAAGGGGAATCAGTCAATTGCTTTAAGAAAGGAGTCACATGATTCAGTTTGGACTTTATAGGTTCCTAGGGACAAGCACCATCTGGATGAGAAAAAAAATAGGAAGATTCTTCACAACTCTCCCACTCCCCATTCCCCAACCCAGGGCCCATGCCAGCCAGGACACTGGTATCAGGGCCCATGCCAGCCAGGACACTGGTAGCTGTCCTTCTCTAACCTTCCAAAGATACACGAAAGTTAAAGAATGAGCCCGGGTGCGGTGGCTTATGCCTGTAATCCCAGCACTTTGGGAGGCCGAGATGGGTGGATCACCTGAGATCAGGAGTTCGAGACCATCCTGGTCGACATGGCAAAACCCCGTCTCTACTGAAATTACAAAAATTAGCCGGGCATGGTGGTGCATGCCTATAGTCCCAGCTACTCAGGAGGCTGAGGCAGGAGTGGCTTGAACCTGGGAGGCAGAAGTTGCAGTGAGCCAAGATCGTGCCACTGCACTCCAGCCTGGGCAATGGAGCGAGACGCTGTCTTAAAAAAAAAAAAAAAAAAAAAGGTGAAGAATGAGAACACTGGCAACAATGCAGCACTTTTGGGAGGTCAAGTCCTAGTGGGGCAGGAGGAGGAGGAGGCAGGAGAAGGTTGCTGTGGCAGTGCCTCCGAAGGCACAGTTCTGCCATCCTACATCAATCGACGTACATGGCAACCTGCACAGCTCTCTCTGTGGGTGTGGGGTTGCCTGTCTGCTTTGCACTTTTTAAAAAACTAAACAGATCATGTTTACTGCGATTTTATATTTGCTAATGTTTTAGAAAAGATATATGCTGGCGTTATGTGACTAATGAAGACCTGTAAGCATTTCAGTGGCATTCTCTAGTTGTTACGATGTTGTGCACGTTCCCCAGTTTGAGATGAGAAGTTAGTTTGCCTTCCTTCTTTTCTTCTTGAACTTTATTGATATCACTGAGGCTTGGGTATCCAGGCTATAATTGTTACATTATTGGCCTTTTGTCATATAACTACCCTTATAATTATACATTTGGATTTTTTTGTATTCTGTTGTTGCCAGATTTATAATAATTTAAAATTCTGTCTGTTTTAACTAAAATTGGTGTTGTTGCCCATTCTTTTTTGTTTTGCTTTGTTTTTGTTTTTGTTTTTTTAAGATGGAGTTTTGCTCTTGTTGCCCAGGCTGGAGTGCGATGGTGGGATCTCAACTCACTGCAACCTCTGCCCACAGGTTCAAGCGATTCTCCTGCCTCAGCCTCCGGAGTAGTGGGGATCACAGGCATGCACCACCAAGCCAGGCTAATGTTTTTGTGTTTTTGATAGCGGTGGGGTTGCTCCATGTTGGTCAGGCTGGTCTCAAAGTCCCGACCTCGGGTCATCCACCTGCCCCGGCATCCCAAAGTGCTAGGATTACAGGCATGAGCTACCGCGCCCAGCCACCAGTTCTTTTTATATCATGATTTCTTCATACCTGTGCTCTTAATTTTGTTTCATCCCTCAATAGGTTGGAGTACTTCCTCAAGTAATTTTTTTAAAAAGAGGTACAGAGGTAGTATATTTTCTGAGCCATTGCATGTCTGAGAATAAATTTCTTTTGCTTTCTTAAATGCAAGTTGGCTAGGTCTAGAATTCTTGGCTTACAATATTTTCAAACTTCTTAGATGCTTTGCCGTGGTCTGATAATGGCTGTGGAGTGAAGTAGTTTGGAAAAGCACAGATTAAAGTCCTAGACTGCCTATGGCCAAATAACAGCTCCGTCATCTGCTGTGTGACATTGGGCAGATTACTTAACTTCTCTGTGTCTCAGCTTGATCTGTTAGTGGAGATGACAATGACAGGACCTATCTCATAGGAGGATAGAACGAGCGAATGTGTGTACAGCACTTAGTTCATGCCTGGGACATAGTAAGCCCGATGTGCGTGTTCACCCCTATCAGTTGACCATTTAGGATTGCTCTCCATCCCTTCCTCCCCACATCCTTTGTATATAGCTGCCTTTTCTGCCTGGATAATTTTTAGGACTTTTCCTTTTGCTTTCTAATTTGAAAATTTTGCCACCACGTTGCCTGGAATGTAGAGAGTCCTTCTGATCTGCACACACAGTTCCTTTTTTAGCTCAGAAGAGTTTCTTGGTATTGCCTCTTTGACTACAATGTTTGTTTCTCTTGTTCTGAAATCTCATTCATGAACACCATTTTTTCATTCACTGGTCATCTCTTCTTTCTTCCCTATTTCTTCAAAATGATCCTATTATCAATCATCATTTTAATGTATTTTTTTCCTCTGCACTCTTCCTCCAAATCACCAATTCAATGATCTGAGGTATCAGTTAGGTCTGCTGTGATGACCACCAGGGTGGCCATTGTGCTTTTCTGTTTTCCTTGCAACCTGTCCTTGTCTCTCTCACCTACCTCCTTTTCCATCTCATCTTGTTGCTTTCTGCAGGCTTTCTACCTTCTTCTGCTCTACTGAGGATGGCTGAAATGACCTGTGGTGGGTCATTTTGGAGGTTTGCTCATCCACCGTTTCCCTTGTACTACAATTGTTTCATCCACAGCATCCATGTTGGTTTTTTCCTTCCTAATTCATCTGCACATGAGGCCAGATGATGGATCAGCTCTCTCTCCATTGACTGGTGATCTCCTCCAGCCCTTCAGTGGGAGGGGAAGTTGATGTTTGCAAATAGCAGTCAAATTTCCAATTGCTAGCAAATTTCCATGTAGTAAAACTCTGATCTTCTGTGACTTCCTCCTACCTCCATCATCTACGTCTCTGTATTTTGAGTGAGGTTGCCATGCACGTTGGACCAAGGTTGGGCAGAAGTTCCTTGTGAAAGCACTTTGGGCTTCTGTCTCAGTGCCCCCATGTCAGTTGCCTCCAAGGCCCTGGCAAATGCAAGCATGACATCTAAAGAGGCTGCCCCTCCTCCCCACTCAGCCTCCTCCTTATGGTAGGAGACCCCAGAGCTTCGGTGACATCCATTTACATTGGTAAAACAAATAGTCACATAACATGAGCAGAGAAACACCATCTTTCCTTTAATCCCCTGCAGGGCCAGCGGTTTGCTAATTCTGCTTCTCTTAGGCATAGGGTACAATGTGCCTACCCCTGCTGGCACATGCGTTCAGGGTGTGGCTGCCTGCCACCTCCCAATTCTTCCCTTGGCACCAGCCTGGGGAAAGCCATAACACCAAGGGGCTCAGAACTGATGCCCTGGTCACCTGCTCCTTCAAGGTGGCTCAGATCAGTGTGATGCCATCTTTCTAAATCCATCCCTACAGAAGAGGTCCTCTATTTATGGTACTGGAGTCACCTGTGACAAGGATTCTTGGCTTGCCCAAACTTTAGTCAGACTCCTGAACCTTCTCCTAGGCCCATCGGTGCACTTCCTTACGAAGTCCAGTTTTAGCAAAAGAGCCCTGCTAAGTCAGTGTAGCAGCAACCCCCATCCTTGACATCTGATCATCCTCCATATCTGATCAGGTTCCTCACCCACCACCATCCCCCAGAGGATGTCTCATCTCCCTGGCCTGCCTTCAACCGCAATCCCCAGAATCCCGTTAGGTAGGTTTAACCAGAATCCCCCTCACCCTGAAGGTTTCATCTTAGTAATTTTCCACCCACTGACCCCACCCTGCCCCTTGGCTATAAGTCCCACCTGCCCATGCTGTCTTCAGAGTTGAGTCCAATCTCTCCCCCTGTTGCAATGATCCCTATACCTATATCAAGGGTCCTAAGTAAAGTCTTTGTTACCATGCTTTTAACAAGTGTCACTGCAGCGTTCTTCCTTTAACCCCTGCATGAGAACCGCCTGAATCCTGGAGCCCATCCTGAAATGCTCCAAGTCACAACCTCTGGTGGGTCTGCCCAGAAGTCTACATTTTAAACAATCCCTCTCTAATTTTAATGCCATATCAAGTTTGAGAACTATCCCCTAATAGGGTCTTGAAGCTCTATTTTTGGCACAACCCACATCCCTAGATGGAAAAAGATTTTGCTCCTAGTCTGAAGCATAGTTCTCACATTGGTCCATTCGTTGGTGTTAGACTCTCCGTGTTTATCTAAGGGGGATGATTTGGGGGGAGCAGAGGCGGAAGCAGTAACCTTGGGAGCAAAGCATGGGTCATGGCCCAGGCTTTTTTTCTGCCTCTATATCCTCAGGAGACTTTTCCCTGGTAAAATTGTGCAGATACTGTGGCTTGTGTACGGCTCACAGCTCAGGCACAAACAGCGGAGTTCATTAATTCTCATTTCCAGGCACGCCATCATCATCAATCCAGGCAGGCCCCCTCCACACTTTGTTTTATTGAATTCTCTCAGTGCCCCACCCTGCCCCCACCACTTCCTACCAGCACCAGCTCTAGGAGGATGACCAATGGGAGAGATTGCTCAGGCCTGAGGGGTTTCCTGGGACATTGGACTTTCAGAGCTCAAACTGAGGAAGTCCAGTGAGGAAATCCTCCCTCACTCTCACCCCCTCCTTCTTTCCCTTCCTCTCTCCTCTCCTCCCTCCCATATTCATGGGGCACCCGTCTGTGCTGGAGATGAGCACGGTCAGGGCTCTTCCCTCAAGGAGCTCACTGGGCCGTGGGGCATTGGGGAGTGGAGCGCTCCAGGCAGAGGAGTCAGCCCTGAGAAGGCCTGGAGGTATTGGGTGCAGCAGAGTTGGACAGACAGAATTAATGGGGCAGTGGAGAGGTCAGGCCTGCATCCTACTCCAGGCCCCACTCATTACCCACAGCACCTAGCAAAGCCATCCACTTGTTCTAGGGCAGGGCACAAGGCTCAGGGATGACTACATGTTTCCCAGGAGCCCTGTGGATTGGGCCCGGGAGCTTAGAGCTGGGACAAGAACCAGGGAAAGGCTTCAGTCACTGACTGGTGTCATCTGGGAAGTGGCCACAAGGTGGTAGCAGAGGATCAGTGGCATCACCTGGCTGCAGCCCCAGAGCTCTGATGATCTGACTGTGGCTGCGGCCATAGATAGCTGAGCCAGTCTCTGTGCTAGATCCTGGGACAACATGGTCACAACCCTGATGAATGGAGAGGGTCAGAGTCAAGTCAGAAATGCGTGTATGTGGGCATGTGTGTAAGTATACGTATGTCCATGCATGTTGTGGTGTATGCATATGCACGCCTGTATGTTGTGTGTGTGTGTGCAATGTGTATGTGTGCAGGCATACATGTGTGGACATGGCATACACACTGCTCAGATGGGTGCGCTTACATGTGCACACCTATCTACACATATGCACGCCTTGTGTGCACACGTGTTGTGCATATGAGTGTGAGCATTTGTGTATGTGTTGTGCATACGTATGTGTGCATGGGTCTGTATATATATGGGCATATGTGTGTGCATATGATTCATGCCCATGTGTAGATGTGTGTGTGTGTGTGTGTGTGTGTTGGCTTCCCCATCCCGAGCCTTCCAAGGGTCTGTCTCAGGGATGACAGATGACTGAGGTTCCCAGGAAACCAAGATGACGGACACTAAAGCTGCAGCTGAAGATTGTTCAGGACTCCGCCAAGCAGTCGCCCACAGCCGAAAACTATGGGTGGAAAGCCTGTCAAGTGCTAAGCCACCTGTGCGCTAAGCCGAGCGCAGGGAAATGTACAGCGTGTGGAAGGTGTTGCAACCACCAGCAATACACTATTTCTGGTGGTCAGGGAAGACCTTTGTGTGAAGTGACCTTTGAGCAGACACAGGAAGGAAGTGAGGGCTCTAGGCAGGTGGATGTGGAGGGAGAGGGTCCAGGCGCTTCTGGGGTGGGGTTGTGTTTGGGGCAATCAAGCAGCAGCAAGGGGTGGGTGAGTGAGTAGGGAGTTGGAGAAATTAAAGTTGGGGGTGGGGGCATGTGATTCTGAAGCCCACCTGGGTCCCGGCTGCCTTTGGCTTCATCTCCGCCCCCTGGCTGCTCCTCCCCTCCCACCTGGACACCTGCAACAGCTCCCAAGCCTGGGGAAGAAGCCCAGAAGCTTCGGGTCCTGATGCAGCCTCATTTTTCCTCCTTCCAAGTCTTGGCGCCACCCTCTCCCCTGCCCCAGCCATTCCCTTGTCTTCTGCTCCTCCCCCTGAATTGGACATCTGAATCCCACTCAACCTTCCCGGCCCACCTCACCCCTCACCTCCTCCAAGAAGCCTTTCCTGCCTTCTGAGCCTCTCACCTCACAGCCCAGGGTGGGTTGGTTCTGTCCCCATGGCCAGTCCATCAGGACTCCCAAGGATAGAGGCCCTCCACAGCACTCTCTCCTCCCCATCCGAGGCCCTCCACAGCACTCTCTCCTCCCCATCCTTTCCAACTCATGGGACAGGAAGCTACACAGTCATCTTGGATGATCTGAGGGGAGGGGACTGTCCAGGACGGTCTACTTGGCTGGGCTGGGAGGAGAGTAGCACACTGGGTTTGTGGCCACCATCCCCGAGGCCCTGGATGTCAAAACTTCTAAATTTTGTCTTCCAGTGTTAAAGGGCAGGCTCTGGAACCACACTGCCTGAATTGAGTCCTAGCTCCACCACTGAGCACTGAGTGATCTTGGGAAAGTTACTAGCCTCTCTGTGCTTTATTTCCCCATGTGCAAAACAAGGATAATAGTAGGGCTGTTGTAGTGTATATGTAAAAAAGCACTGAGTTCAGCAGCACATGGCAGAGCTACGACTTACAGAATTATTAGCTACAGTTGTTACTACTAGGTTCAAATCTAGCTGCATCTCTGTGATCTTGGACAAGTCAGTTAACATCTGGACCACCAAAGCCCAGCCACTGTCCCCTGGCATCTCAAGTGTGCTTGTCCACGCGCACACACACACACACACACAATGGATTTTGTTCTGTTTTGTTTTGTTTTGTTTTGTTTGAGACAGGGTCTCGCTCTGTCGCCCAGGCTGGAGTGCAGTGGCGCGATCTTGGCTCATTGCAACCTCCACTTCCCAGGTTCAAGTGATTCTCCGGCCTCAACCTCCCGAGTCGCTGGGACTACAGGCATGTGCCACCACACTTGGCTGATTTTTGTATTTTTAGTAGAGATGGGGTTTCACCACATTGGCAAGGCTGGTCTCAAACTCCTAACCTCAAGTGATCTGCCCACCTCAGCCTCCCGAAGTGTTGGGATTACAGACATGAGCCACCGCGCCCAGCCAATACAAAATGTTTGTTCACTTGTTTACTGTCTGCCTTCCCTATTGCAGACCTGAACGTAAGCTCCATGAGGCAGAGCATTGGTGCCGTTCATCAGTGAAGCACCAGCTCCCAACAAAGTGTCTGGCAAATGATAGGTGCTCAATCATTATTTGATAAACAAATGAACACACGTGGACTTTCTTCATTTGTCAAACAGGGGATGATCATTCCTGTCTCACAAGGCTGCTGTTGGAAATGAATGAGACCACAACACATGAAAGCCATTCAATTTTCCTCTACGAGGGGGAGAAGCATCTGGGGATGACTATCTTGGAAGTGGACGCCAGGAGGCAGCAAAGGGCCAAGTCACTCAGGACACACTTAATCCTTGGGAGGATTTCCAACCCACCAGCAAGCAGGCAGAGGGAGCAGAAAAGAGAGGAGGGGGTCCCTCTTGCAGCTCCTGCCATGTGCCAGGGAGCTGTAGGCTCTCGCGGAGCAGATTTATGCACCTCACTCGTTCCTTCAGCAAGCCTTAATTGGGTCACAGAGAGGCAAACAGATTCTCACTCTCGTGGAGCTCTGAGCCTAGCAAGGAGACAGCCTCTGGACACACAATCAGAGGAAGGTGTGCGCTGAAGGCAGCAGGCCTTCAAGTGTCCTTGAGCACAATGACCCTGTGTTTTAGGCTGAGATGTGATAGCTAAGCAAGAGTTAACCAGTGAAGAGGAAGGGAGATGTGAGAGCTTCAGACAGACGGAAGAGCCTGTGCAAAGGCCCCAAGGCAGGGAAAGGCAAGTCCATTTCATCTTCGGCCCAGAGACAAAAAGTGACTCTCCAAGATGACACATTGAGAAGCAGAGCTCAGCTTTCTTGCTCCCCCTCCAGGCTCCGTCCCTCATCCCTAGTTTCCCTTCCAACAAGCTTCATCTCTGCTGTAGCAGCAGCTGGGCCGGAGGCAGAGGAATTTTGGCCCTGACACAGCCTGACCCAACTTCCCCAGAATATGAGCTCATAAGAGATTTTAATTTTGATGTCTAGACTAAGACAAAGACCAAACGTCATAGGGCGAATGAGGCTGATAAGAGCCTATATTTGGGGGAAACGAGGCAGACTTCTCTGTTTTCATGTTTCAGAGTGGCCCTTGGCCAGGGCAAGGGGGCTGCGGAGGCCAGCGGAGCTAAGCATGGAGGCTTCTAACAGAGTGAGCGCATTGGCTGGGACTCAGAGATGGTTGGAAAGTTGCAGTTAAGACTGACCCTCATCTAGATGAGCATTCCAAGGAGGCTTAGCCTGGGACAGGGCAACCCTGTTTTATCAGTGGGAATAGATAAGGTTATACTGGAAACAAAACAACTGCTAAATCCAAGAGGCTTAAAACCATAAAGATATATTTCTCACTCATGCAGAGTCAACGTCATGCTGGCTGGGCGTGGCCCCTGGGTACCAGCCCAGGAGGAGAGCAAGGGAAAAATTGGAGCATCTGAAATTGAATGCTTCCACCCAGCGGCCACAGCCAGGTGCGTCCATGTCCAAGGTCAGGATGGTGGCTTGGTGCTGTCATCCCCTGTGCTGGAGAAGGAAGAGGCCCGGGAACATAGAGCAAGCATGGGTGTCCATCTCCCCACCGCAGCACGAACAGAGATACCTGGGGAGCCACAGTGGGAGCCAGATCTCATTTAGCCAGTTGTCCCAAAAAGACAAGGCCTTGGGCTGGGCAACCTACCTCGAACAGTTGTGTCATTCATGAGCAATTACCCTCTGCCCCGTGCTCCGGGGGTGTTAGGACATTTAATCCTCCCAGCAACACCGTTAGGCAGGTACTGATGTTCTCCCCCATTTTACAGATGAGAAAACTGAGGCATAGAAAGGTTAGACAATCTGGCTGAGTCCACCCAGCATGTAAATGCCAGAGTGAGACATCACACCAGGCGTCCCATCTGCGAACCTGCACCCCTAGTCACCAAACAGGTGTTGAGAAAGATTGGGATACCCCACAAAGAAAGGCCTGGGGGCCAGGGCAGGGAAGCTGGGGTGGGTGTAGGATGCAGAGGGCTACTGACACAAGTGCTTGCAGCTTTGCGGGGAGAAAAAGAGAGGGGAAAGAGGGGTTTTATGAGGAGCAGCTTCTGTGGTAAGCAAAGCTTTGAGTGGAGGTTGGGGAAGGAGGATTGTTAGGACTTTTTTTTGCCACAGGATGCAAGTCCTGACTTTGTATTGTAGATTTCAGCAGAGATTTATGGCTTTTCCATTCCTTTTCCTTTTACAATTTTTCTTTTTTCTTTTCTTTTTTTTTTTTTTTTTTGAGACAGAGTCTTGCACTGTCACCCAGGCTAAAGTGCAGTGGCATGATCTCAGCTCATTGCAACCTTCGCCTCCCAGGTTCAAGCAGTTCTCCTGACTCAGCCTCCTGAGTAGCTGGGATTAAAGGCACGTACCACGCTGTCTGGCTAATTTTTTTTTTTTTTTTTTTTTGTATTTTTAGTAGAGATGGGGTTTCACCATGTTGGCCAAGCTGGTCTCGAACTCCTGACCTCGTGATCCACCCGTCTTGGCCTCCTTGCTGGCATTACAGGCGTGAGCCACCATGCCCAGCCTATTTGCATTTTTTGGTGTTTTTTTGTTTTTTTTTTTTCTAATTTGGAAGCTTTTCTAACACATAGAATAGTTGAAAGAATACCCCTATCTGAGATTCACCATTAACATCTGACTGTATCCCCTTCATCAAGCTCTCTCTATTTCTCTTCTTCCTCCCCCTCTTTTGCCAAACCATCCAAAATTAAGTTGCAGACATCATGATACTCCACCCCCAAATACCTCTCTATCTCTCAGGACCAAGGTCATCCTCCTACGTAATCTCACACCAGTGCCACACCAGGGATAATCAGCGTTGGGCAACGTCACCCAACACAAAGTCCACACTCGCATTCCACCATTGCTCCATAACATGCTGCTGTTTATTTTTCCAATCCGGGATCCTGTCAAGTGTCATGCGCGGCATTCGGCTGGTGTGTACCCCCCGACTCTGCTCCTCATGACACTAAATCTTCTGAACAATCCAGGCCACATGTCCTGCAGAATAGCCCACGATTCCCAGGCTAGCTTCAGGCAGAACTTTTCCAGCAAGGGCCACACATCCTGCCAGCCCACAGCACATGGACACGGCCCAGCCTGACTGCTTTGGGGAGGTGCTGGCTGCCCGGTCCTGCCATCCTCAATGCACACCCCCCTCTGCAGTGAATACAAAATCTCTGGAGTGATACTTCAAAATCTTGTTCCCCAGCCACTTGTATTCCATGGTCTCTTCACATGCACTGATGATACTCACCTGAATCACTTATCACATTAGAGGTTATGAATGTTGATTTTCTAATTTTTTTAAAGACAGGGTCTGGCTCTGTTGTCTAGGCTGGAGTGCAGTGGCACAATTATAGCTCACTGCAGCCTCAAATTCCTAGGCTCAAGTCGTCCTGCCTCAGCCTCCCGAGGAACTGGGACTACAGGCATGAGCCACCACACCTAGCTAATTTTTAAACTTTTTTTTACAGATGGGGTCTTGCTATATTGTCCAACATGAGATGGTGTCTTGCTATATAGTCTCCAACTCCTGGCCTCCAGTGATCCTCCCACCTCGGCCTCCCAATAATTATTTACACAGATAACAAGAGGAAGCCTGGTTCTTTTGATGCAGAACTATCTGAGACTTGTCTCCGGCCCCCCACTGCCTTCCAGGTCACCCTGATGGCAGGTGGTAGGAGGATGGGCAGGCCATCATGGTAGAGGAGGCTGGTGCCAGGCCCAGTTCCATCACTAACTGCCTGTGGGGCCCAAGTTGGTCTCAGAACCAGCAGCACTGACTCACCTGGGAGATTGTTGGAAACCCAGGCCTCCGAGTAGGAATCTCCATCCCAATGACTCCAGGGGACCTGTGTGCAAGTGAACAGAGTCTGGCAAGAGATGGCCCAAGGAACCCCATAAGCCTCTCTGAGCTTGAGCCTTTCAAGGTTGAGACCATGAGTCAAACAGGCTCAGGCCCATGTTTTTCAGAAAAGCAGATTCTAATACCCGCCTACACAAGAAGGTGATGAAGGTTATGATGACAACAGCAACAACAACTGCCATTTCTAAGGAAGGAAAACGAGCTTGGACATTTCACCAAGGTTTCTGAATAGTATGTTTGTAATCAATAAGAAGGGTAGAATTTGTAGAGGAGGGGGCCTGGGGGTCATTAATCAGAAATGTGATGGGTTGGGTCGACCTGTTCCATCACAGGGCCACACGGACAGTCTTTCTACAGTTTCTGCACTGCAGAAAGAGAATAGCCCACGCCAGGGGCTGGGCAGGAGGGAGCAGGGACAGAGGGGATGGGAGGGAACAGGAGGCCGGGTGCGTGATAGAGCACAGTGAGGCAAAAGCCTGCAACTGCCTTGAGTGTCCTTAGCCTCATGTGTTCGCTTCCAAATTCATGTCAAATTCTCCTGTTTCATAATAAATCCATGTTTATTTCAATATTTTTAAATGGTTTTAAACTGCCATGAGGAGAACATCAGTTTCCTACCCTATTCATCCCACGGCTTTGTCCCTCCCCAAAGCAGCCCTGGGCCCCAGGGATTTGTGAAGTTTCCAGCAGAGAGCGACCCAGCAGAGAGGGACCTGCCCACAGCTGCAAGGAGGCCTTGGGGTGTGGATAGGCGTTCACAGCTGCAGAGAGACAAGGAGGCTCCGATTTGTCCAGAATCTCAACTGGGTGAGATGCTTCTGCTCCACACAGTCCTCACCTGTGTCCAGTGCTTTCATCTGCAAGGCTTTTACTCCAAACTCCCCTCCCATCAGGTTTTATACAAGCTCCATGGGCCCCGCTGGCCAGGCATCATGACCATCCCATTCTACAGATGAAAGTGGCTGAGGCACAGAGCAGCACAGCAGTTCATCTGAGAGTGCATGTCAAGTGACTCAGGTGTTCTAACTTTCGGACAGGTGAGTCTTCCTGCTGGCCTGGCCCGGAAGTCTCACCCCTTCCCCCATGCAGAGGGAGGCATCTTCCAGTAGGACAAGCAGGATGTGGTGCACTTGCCCGGCAGTGTTGCCGGGGTGGAGGAGAAAGGTTCTGTCTGCCTACTCCAGGGTAATCAGAGCCTCAGGAAAGGAGGCTGTTCCGCATCAGGGGTCAAGTGAGAGGAAGGGGAGACTGGGAGAGCCATAAGTTCTCAAATCCAGGCAGCCCCAGGCTCGCCCATTTTCAGGGCCTGTGGCCACCCCAGGCTGGGGAGCAGAATGTGCACAGTTTGGGGGTCGGGGAACAGGAGTGACCTTGAAGAGGCGTCAGGTTTCAACCCCGGGCGAGGATGTTTTCTCGCAGTCACTGGGATGAGACAGGTTGCCTGAGCAAATAGTAAGCTTCCTGTCCAAGAACTGTGCAAGCAGAGGCTGGCTGACCTCACCCTCCAACAGGCATACTACAGGCAACTGGCAGGCCATGTGTCGCTTCCATCCTCAGGACCCCATTCCAATAGATGAAGCAAGTCTCAACGCTTTGGCCCTTGCCCTCACTTTTGGTTTCACCATGAGGGGTGGTGGAGGATCCCACTGAAGGCCATGTCTGCTGTCTCCATGTGGTCTGGCAGAGGACATCAAGTCTCCTGGAGAGGAGATGACCACAGAACTAGGAATCAGGAAACCCTTCCAACCCCACAGCATTGATCCACGGATGCTGTGTGTCTGAGCAAGTCACTTCACCTCTCTGAGCTGTCCATTCCCTTCTAGGCAGTGAGAATATTGCTCCTCCCACCTCAAAGGGCTGATTTTGGACACTCTCAAGAAATGGATGAGGGACCAGATTTTCAAAGTGCACTCTTGCTATCCCAGAAGACATTAGGATACTATTATCCCCATTTTGCAGACAGAAGAAACGGAAGCCCAGGGAGGGGAAGCAGCTTGTCGGATGTCACAAAGCATGTCAGAGGCAGATCTCAGACTTGAACTCGGGGCTCCCAATCTCCGTTCAGAGCTGTCTCTCTCAAAAGACCCCACGAGCAGGATCACTGGGGAAAGGCAGGGTCCCCTCCCTTCCTGAACTTGTCAGTTTTCACAGTAACTGGTGAGGGAGCCCTTTGTCTCTGCAGTAGGACTTAGCCTGACTGAACAGGAGGACACTGGCTCTCTCTCCCCTTCCTGGAGTGCAGGGGATTCCCTTCCAGAAAACCCTCATGGCTCTGCCACCCACACCCAGGCTAGACAAGAAAGATGCCCACACGTACCTTGCCCTAGGAAGGCTGGGGACCCCTCCCAGGTCCGCCCCAATTGTCACTCTAATTGGAATAGCATGTCCACGTTTACAAAATGCTAGGTGACCTTGTGCAAGTCCTTCCCCCCTCACTGGGCCTCAGTTTCCCTATCCATAAGCTGTATCAGAGGTTGGGTGTCAATCTCTCACCACCGTTAGCTCAGAACGAGCTCTGGCATATGCAACAAAAATGGAAGCTTTGTTTCTTTCTTAAACCGAACACATTAAAATATTCTGGTCCGAGGGAGCCTCGTGTGAGTCCAGTCCCCATGCGGCTCTCACATTCACAGCATCCTCCCCAAGCCCGAGGGCTCCAGATGGAAAGGCTTTTCTGGGCAGCGGGCCAGGCACATCTGCTTCCACTCAGCGCCCTCAACCGGCCGCTCTGCCAAGGCCTTGGCCCACAGCCTCTCAGGCCTTGGGGGCCTGGAGAGAGCGCCGGGTCCCATTATGGGGAGACAAAGGCCCCTGGCAGGACAACACTTGTAGCTTGCACATGGCTCTCTCGGCCCTGCAACAGCAGCCAGGCCTGCTCCCAGCCCAGACACCAGGAGGCCAGCCAGGGCAGATGCTCAGTGACTCAGGGGGCACAAAGAGAGGCCATGAGTGTTTTACACAGACGCAGGTCCTACAGGGCTGAGGGGCAGGGAGGGAAGGGCAGCCACTCAGAGGTGTGGCTGCTGGAGGGAAGGCTGAGGGGCAGCCCAGGCCTAGTGGTGGAGGAAGGTGTTGGCTTCGGCGTCAGACCTGAGTTCGAATCCTCACTGTGCCACCTCCTAGTGGTGCAACCTCAGGCACACCCTTCGCCGTGTCTGGTTTCTCATCTGGAAAACGGGATGATGATATTACCAAGTCTCACGATCACTGTGAGAATTACATAGGTCCAGGCATGCGAAATGTCTTACACGTAGTGATGCCAAGCCAAGAGTAGTTGCTGTGGTTATTGTTATTATGATTACTACCGTAGATATTAGTGTTGGGGAGAATGAAGGAGGTCTTGGTTTTATATCCTGCTCCCAATACATTGCCCCAAACAGCAAGCAGACAGGTTTCTAGATGCCATTACAGCCACAACACAGAGGGACAGAGAAGTCCTATGGGGACTGGGCAGGTGGAAACAGCTGGGAGGTAGAGGCGGGGCCCTGAGGCCTGTCCTGTCCATATCCTACCGTGTAGCCCCAATCCACCTTGACCACACAGAGGTTCAGGACCCGCAGGCTCTGACCTGAGTTCTGAGACTCGGGAGGTCTTCACTCAGCGGCATGGTTATAAAATCTATTTTAAGAGTGAAGGACAATGGAGCAAGCACTGTGGGTCTCCTGGGACAGAATGGCCTGACCCTCTCTACCAGAGCAGTGCGACTTCCCAGCAAGGGCACGGCCACCAGGTCAACAAGCTTTCAGCCAGTCTTGAGAACCTCATTTCTAATGGCAAGGGCAGCCTCAGGGTCTAGGGTTCCTCTGGGGACAGGGGACAGGCTGATGTGGTAGCTGCTTTCTGTAAGGCTGCACTTCTGGGATGTGGCACTTCAGGAGAGGGCACTGACCACTCCTGGGCACACTATCATTCTTTCCCCCAGGAATCTGGCCATGATGGGTTATTAGTTGATGCAGAAATATTTGCTGAACACTTACTTTGCATTCTGGGACAAATGCAGTCCAAGCAGAGCAGAGCTGTGGCTGAGAAAAACCGGAACAACTGTTGCCCTCAGAATGGTCAGGGAGGGCTCCTTCAAGGAGGCATCAGTGCATGAGAAGGCATGAGGTAGAAAGAAGGGGGCAGAGAGAAATACACCCCAATTTTTCTCCTTTGTCTGTGTCCAGATCTTTTGCTCAGTAATCTTATAGCTGGTTCTTATCACTAAAGAGGCAGAGTCTAGCACCAGGCACAGTGGCTCATGCCTGTAATCCCAGCACTTTGGGAGTATGAGATAGGAGAATCACTTGAGCCCAGGAGTTCGAGACCAGCCTGGACAACATAGAGAGACCCCATCTCTATAAAAAAATTAAAAAAAAATTAGTCAGGCATAGTGACAAACGCCTGTAGTCCCAGCTACTCAGGAGGCTGAGACAGGAGGGTTGCTTGAGCCCAGGAGGGCAAGGATAAGGTGAGCCATGATTACACCACTGCACTCCAGCCTGGGCAACAGAGCAGGACCCTGTCTCAAAAAAAAAAAAAAAAAAAAAAAAGAGGCAGAGTCTATTTCCCCACCCTTTACTCTGGCCTTGGCCATGTGGTTTTCTTTGGCAGTAGGATGTTAGGAAATGACCCACACAGAGGCTGAAAACATGCGTCGGAATTCTGCCTTTTCCCTTGGACCCCTGCCTTCACCCCAGCAGGCCTGCTAGGGAGAAGGAAAGGCACATGGAAGAGAAGCCTGGTTGTCTAAGCCACCCCAGCCAAGACCAGCCAGACCAACCAACTGTCCATCAACCACCAGCACGTGAGGGAGCCCAGCCAAGATCCAGATCCACAGAACCACCTGCTTCATCCACAGCTGCCTGCAAATGCTTGAGTGAACCAACCAAGACCAACTGAGACCAACCAGCACCACCAGATCTGCGGAGCTGCCCAGCCCACCCACTGCCTCCCAAGAAACCACGAATGGTTGTTGTTCCAAGTCACTAGATTTTGGAGTGTTTTGTTACCTGGCAGTTAACTGAGACTGATAACTGATACAGGCAGAGGGCATTCCAGGCAGTGGGAACAGCAATTGCTCAGAGATAAGAAAGAGCTGGGTGAGTTGAGAGAAACTGAAAAGAAGGCCAGCATAACTGGAATGCAGTGAAGGACCAGGAGGGAGAGAGAAAATGAGATTCCAGAGGTGAACGGGAGTCAGATCACGCAGAGCCTTGAAGGCCATTGAAAGGGCTTGGACACTTTTTAAGTACAGTGAAAGCCAGCGGTAGGTTTTAAGAACATAGTGGAGCTGGGCAGCAGGAGGCAGGGGCCAGGGCGGGGAAACCAGTACAGGCATTTGATGCAATTGACTTTAAACCTCCCTCTGGTCACCCTGGGGGGATGGATTAGAAGTGCCAGGAGTGGAAATGGAAAGACCAGTTATGGTCTTGCAAAACAGGTCTCAGGCACTGTTCACACCAACCCTGCAAAGTGTACATATGGGGAAACTGAGGCTGAAGGAAGGGGAGGAAATTGCCCATGGTCATACAGTGAATCCCATGGCAAGGGTATTGGGACCCTGGGCTCCTGATTTCTAGTCCAGAATTTTCTCTCCTGTTCCCCTTGGGCTTTAGCAAGGAGTCAGAGGAAAGAGGTTCACCCCCACCCACACCCCTATCCCGAAGCTCATACACTACGCCTCTGATGCTGCCTGCCATCTCTCCATCCAGCCGCCTCTCTGCCCATTTCCAACACTGGATGAAATTGCTTCTTTCCCACCCTATCCTCAGTCCCCTCAGACTTTCATCTCCGGTGCTCAGGGCTGACTTGGGTTTAACTGTGATTCTTTCTGTCTTGAACAGCTTCCTAACCATTCACTGCAAGGCACCCTCCACCCAGCTGCCAGAGGGATCCTTCTGGTTCTGCTCCAGAATTCTCCATGCCTGCTACCGCCTTCAGAATAAAGTCCAACCTCCCTAGCCTGGCATTCAAGTACCTCCACGATTGGGCCACGTCTCCAGCTTGAAGAGCATGAACTCTGTAGTTGGATTGTCTGGGATTCAAACCCCACTCTCTTTGTGGGACAGGAAGACATCTCCTAGACTCTCTGAGCCTCTACTTCCTTGAAGCTAACATGGGTACAGCAATAGGACTCATCTTGCCCAGTCATGGTAAGAACTGACTCACCTGCCTGCCGGTACCTGGCTGATAACCAGGGCTCAGTGAATGACTGCCCTGTTGCCGCTGCCCTCTTTGGCGGGCTGAGTTCTCATGAAACTGCACTCTGTGGGGGGTCCCTTCAGTCACCAGCATTCCTGTTTTGTTTCCGTTTCCACCATCGTGAAGGTGAGAGTCAGGAACGTTTGATCCTAGAGAGCAGCAGTCCCCAACCTTTTTGACACCGGGGACCAGTTTTGTGGAAGACAGTTTTTCCACAGACAGGAGATGGAGATGGGGATGGGGAGGGACAGTTTCCGGATGAAACTGTTCCACCTCAGATCATCAGGCATTAGTTAGATTCCCTTAAGGAGCCTGTAGCCTAGATCCCTCGCATGCACAGTTCACAATAGGGTTTGCAATCCTATGAGCATCTAACGTCTCTGCTGATGTGACAGGAGGCGGGGCCCCGGCAGTAATGCTCACTCACCTGCAGCTCACCTCCTGCTGTGCCGCCCGGTTCCTAACAGGCCACTGGTTCCTAACAGGCCACAGACTGGTACTAGGGGTTAGGGACCCCTGCTATAGAGGACAAGAAGTTTAGATTTCCCAGGTTCATGAGTCTCAGAGTTTGTGAATATTTTATCTGTGCACACGCATGGTAACCTCCTTGAGAACCAGACCCACATCTAGTGGGGATGTGACCTGTTCACTCACCCAAGCAGTGGGCCTCGAAACCAGGCCTGCCTCCAAGCCCTCCCAGCTCACTGGCTAGGCCACCTTTCTCCATAAGATCATTCCATGGGTCTCATGGCCCTTTCCTGCCCTGGGGAGTCAGATGGAACCACCTTATCCACCCGGCAACTTAAGCAGATCCTGGAGTTAATTGAGAAATCCTTTGAATGATCTTCTCAAACACGCAGAGTACTGTACTATCTTCTAAAGGCTTTTTACATGAGTAGTTATCCCTGCTCTGTACCTACTCAGTTTGCAAGAGATCTGAGGGAGTGGCTGTCTACACTGTAACCCCAAAGACTGAAGCCCTCTGGCTCTACCTTCTGATTAACAACCTGATTAAGAAGGCCATTCAAAGTATTCTCAGTTAACTGAGGGATCTGCTTCAAGATGATTTTATGATCCCGCTTCTCTTCATTAAAAAAAAAAAAAAAAAAAAAAAACCCTAATGAATCTCTGCTTTCTCAAGTACCCTATTACATCTTAATCATCTGATTTTTCTTGTAATATAACAATCTCGTTTCTGTAAGAAGAACACATTAAAAAATGATTTAAATAATCAGTAAGGATATCAGCAGTGCTATCAACCAACTGAACTTAATTGACATTTAAGGAACGCTCCACCCAACAACAGCAGAATACACATTATCCAAGCACACGGCGAGCATTCACTAAGACAGATCACATGCTGGACCATAAGAAAGTCTCAACAAATTTTAAAAGATTGAAATCATGCAGAGTATGACCTCTGGCTACAACAGAATTAAACTGAAAATCAGTAACAGAAAGATATTTTGAAAATTTCTAAATATTTGGAAATTAAAGTCATTATAAATAACACATGGGTCAAATAAGAAATCACAAGGCAAATAAGAAACATTTTGAACCAAATAAAAATGAAAACACTGTATATTAAAATGAGTGGGATGTAGCTAACAGAGTGCCTAAAGGGAACTGTATAGCTTTAAATGTTTATATTAGAAAAAAGAGAGGGTTAAAATCAATAATGTAAGCTTCCACCTGAAGAAGCTTAAAAAAGAAGAGCAAATAAACCCAAAAGAAGGAGAAGGGAGGAATTATTAGTGAATAGAAATCAAAGAACTAGAAGGAGAGAAAACAAACGGAGTAAATCAATAAAACCAAAAGAAAAAATAATAAATCTCTAACCAGACTGATCAAGGAAAAAAAAAGAATGAAGACACAATAACCAATATCAGGAACTCAAAAGGTACATCAACATAGATCCTAGCAGGATAATAAGGGGATTTTACAAATAGCTTTTTCCCCAAAAATTTGACAACTCAAGTGAAATGGAAAAATTTCTTGAAAGACAGAAATTACCAAAACTTAACTCGAAAACAAATAGAAAATCTGAATACTTCTATATCTATTAAGGAATTGGATTTGTAATTAAAAGTTGCAAACAAAACAAATTCCAGACTTAGATAGCTTAATGATAAATTCTATCAGACATTTAAGGAAAAATAACACGAATATTATACAAACTCTTTCAAATAACATAGAATTTTCCAACTCATTTTGGAAGGTCAGCATTCCCATGACACCAAAAGTAGACAGAGACAATGCAAGAAAAAGAAGGAAGGAAGGAAAGAAGGGAGGGAGAGAAGAAGGAACTACAAAACAATGTTCCTCATAACCAGAGAGGCAAAAATCTTTATATTTTAGCAAAGTGAATCCAGCAATGTATAAAATGACTGACTACATTTATCCCAGGAACACAAAATTGGTTTAACATTTGAAAATCAATTAATATTAATCACAATATTGGATAGAATAAATGAGAAAAGCCATATGATTATTTCAATAAATTCAGGGGAAAAAAATGACAGAATTCAACCATCATGCATGATTTGAAACTCTCAGCAAGCTTGAAATAGAAGGCAATTCTTCAATTTGACAAAGAGTATCTTAAAAATCTCAGGGTAAAAATCATATTTAATGGGAAAATTTCTTTCTCACTAAAACTGGGAACAAGTCAAAATATCCATTCTCACCACTTAGATTCTATACCATACAAGAGGCACTAACCAATGCAATAAAGCATGAAACAGAAATAAAATACACAATCCTAATAAAATACATACATGTGGGATGAGATGGAGTAAAACAATATTTTAAAATGAAAACACAAGCCCCATAATTGTATACATAGAAAATCCTAAGGAATCTAATAAAAAGCCACTAGAACTAATGAGTGAGTTTAGCACAGTTCCAAGATATAAAGTCAATGTTCAAAAATGAATTGTATTTCTATGTACTGACAATGTACACTTAAATATTGAATTTACAAAATACCATTTACAGATGTGTCCAAAAGATGTGATATATATATATAATGATATATTTAACAAAATATATGTAATACCTCTAGGAGAAAAACTATAAAACATTACTGAGTGATATTAAGGAACACCCAAAGAAATGGAGAGATATTATATTCTTGGATTGAAAGCCTCAATATTGTTAAAATTGATCTATACATTCTCCCCCAAATTGATCTACAGATTCAATGCAATCCCAATCAACATGTAGCAGTCTTTTTTTTTTTTTTTTTTTTTTTTTGTAGAAAGTGGCCAGATGATTATAAAATGTATATGGAAAACCAAAAGATCTAGAATAAAATAAGTTGAAAAAGAAGAACAAATTTAAAGGACTTAAACTACCTGATTTCAAGCCAATTATAAATCTATAGTACTTAACGCAGTGTGCTACCAGCAAAAGGATTGACATAAAGATCAATGGAACAGATTAGAGAGACCTGAAATAGACCCAAGCATATACAGTCAATTGATTTTCACAAAAGTGCCAAGATAATTGAATGGGGGAAAGATGGACTTTTCAACCAATGGTGCTAGAACAACTAGATATCAATATGGAAATAAAATGAACCCGACCTTCACTTCCTATTACACACAAAAATTAATGTCAATAGATCATAGAACTAGACATAAAAAGCCAAAATTATTAAATTTATAGAAGAAAATATAGGAGAAATCTTTTTGACCTTGGATTAGGCAAAGATTTCTTTAGATCTGACACAAAATTCACTAACCATAAAACGAAAAAATTATATAAGTTGAACTTCATCAAAATCCAAAGCACTGCTCTTTGAAAATGTTATAAAATGAAAAGGCAAGCTACCAACATACAAGATTCTGAGAAAGGATTTGTATCCAGAATATATAAACAACTCCCTCAACTCAGTAACAATAAGAAAATACCATTTTTAACATATTTGAACAAACACTTTACCAGAAAAGTATACAAATAGACAATAAGCACGTAAGATGCTTGACGTCATTTGTCATTAGAGTCATTAGGCAAATACAAACAAAAATGACAGTGAGATGGCAGTACACACACACACCAGAATGGCTATAATTAACACCACTGACAATATAAAGTGCAGACAGGATGCAGGGCAACTGGAATTCCCATATGTTGCTGGTAAGGATGTAAAATGATACTTTGAGAATAGATGGACATTTGCTTTGAAAGTTAAGCATTCGTTTACCACATATCCAGCAATTCCACTCCTAAGCATTTACCATAGAGCAGCCATGTCCAACTGTTTGAATGCAAGGACTTTTTTGCTTATCTGTGGTGGTGGATATCATGAAAATTATGCATGGACTTTTTTTTACTTTTAAGCTCATCAGCTATCATTAGTATTAGTGTACTTTATGTGTGGCCCAAGACAATTATTCTTCTTTCAATGTGGCCCAGAGAAGCCAAAAGGTTGGACACCCCTGCCCTAGAACAATAAAAACACATGTTCACATAAAGACTTGTCCACAAATGCTCATAGTAGCTTTATTCAAAATACAGTACTCTCGAACTGGAAATAATTCAATGTCAATGAAACAGTGACTGTATAAGCAAACTGTGATATATCCATACAATGTACTGCACAATCAAAGAAGTGAGCTACTGATATACACATGAATGAATCTCAGAAACACTGTACTGACTAAAAGAAGCCAGATAAAAAATATCCTTGGCTGTATGATGCCACTCGTATGAAACTCCGTAAAAGGCAAATCTAGTCTATTGTGACAGAAAGCTGATCCATGTGGACCGAGGCCAGGGGTGGGAGGTATTGACAGTGTGGGTTATGAGAGAATTTTTAGAGGTGATGACAATGTTCTATATTTTGATCATGGTGGTGGTTACATAGACGTATAAGTTTGTCAAAACACATTAAAACATGCATTCAAATGGATACATTTTATTGCCTGTAAAACCATATCTCATTAAGATTGCTTTCTAAAAAGTAAACAAAATGTTTGTGGAAGGCAAGCAAGACTGTAGAATTGTTTAATCCTATAGCATTTGCTAAAGACCTACAACGTGTCCAGTTCCTGGGAAAAACACATCATGGGAAAGATAAATATAGGCCCTGCTTTCAAGAAGCTTGCAGCAGAGTCGCTGCTGTGGAGGTTGGTACCATAGAAGGTTAAATAGAGTCCTGTCCTCTATGGAAGTTGGTTCTAAGGTCAGCACTAGGGCCGGGCGTGGTGGCTCATGCCTGTAACCCCAACTTTGGGAGACCAAGGTGGGCAGATCACTTGAGGGTAGGAGTTCAAGACCAGCCTGGCTAACATAGCAAAAAAACGTGTCTACTAAAAATACAAAAATTAGCCATGCATGGTGGTGCACTCTTGTAATCCCAGCTACTCGGGAGGCTGAGACACAAAAATCACTTAAACTTGGGAGGCGGAGGTTGTAGTGAGCCACTACACTACAGCCGGAGTGACAGAGTGAGACTCTGTCTTAAATAAATAAAGTCAGCATAAAAGGAGAACACTGGGCACCATTAAAATTATTCCTGAAAATTCTTTATGGAATTTCACCATGTTGAAGTCCAACATTCTATAACATCTCTCACTATGTCCATCACAGCCAGTTTTTCCTCAGCATGGATCTGACTGCAGTTTCTTTGGTTGAATGAAAGATGGTTGGCTTACTGGGGCCTTGTTACGAACACATGTGCACACACCCACAGACATTTGTGGGGGTTTTTCTTTTTTTTTTTTTTTGAGACGGAGTCTTGCTCTGTCTCCAAGCTGGAGTGCAGTGGCATGATCTCAGCTCACTGCAACCTCCGCCTTCCAGGTTCAAGAGATTCTCCTGTCTCAGCCTCCTGAGTAGCTAGAACCACAGGCACGCGCCATCATGTCCATCTAATTTTTGTATTTTTAGTTGAGACGGGGTTTTACCATGTTGGCCAGGATGGTCTCAATCTCTTGACCTCGTGATCCACCTGCCTCTGCCTCCCAAAGTGCTGGGATTACAGGCATGAGCCACCGCGCCAGGCCTTTTTTCTCTTTTTTTTTTTTTTGAGACAGGGTCTCACTGTGTCGCCCAGGCTGGAGTGCAGTGGTACAATCTCAGCTCACTGCAACCTTGACTACCCAGGCTCAAGCAGTCCTCCTGCCTCAGTCCCCCAAGCAACTGGGACTACAGGCACCCACCATCACGCCCAGCTAATCTTTCGTATTTTGATAGAGACAGTGTTTTGCCACGTTGCCAGGCTGATCTCAAACTCCTGAGGTCAAACAGTCCTCCTGCTTCAGCCTCCCAAAGTGCTGGGATTACAGGTGCGAGCCACGGTGCCCGGCAACACATGTGGTTTTAAACACTAGATCCACACTCAGTCTGGAAAGATGGCACCTGGGAACTAACACCTCCAGGAAGAATAGAAGAATGACAGACTCCAGTCTCCAATCTCGCGCTCACTCCAGGCCATACATTCCTTGGGTGGAGTGGAGGGCGGAACCATCCACAGCATTGACCATGTTCAAATTCTCTCTTATTCTCATTCTCTCACTCTCACTCTCTGAAACCTTACAGATGATTGTAGACTGTGTCCTCCACACCATTCAGCAAGGAAGGCAGGCCTTGGGGAAGCAGAAATGAAGTGATGCCACTGTCCCAGCCCTGGGTGTGCTTACTGTGGCAAAGCTATCGTAAGTTGTGATGTTGGTGCAAGAATGAACCCACCATCCAATGAGATAGAATCCAGAAGCTGACT
Source organism: Macaca mulatta (assembly GCF_049350105.2). Lineage (NCBI taxonomy): Eukaryota > Metazoa > Chordata > Mammalia > Primates > Cercopithecidae > Macaca > Macaca mulatta. The sequence goes on from NC_133420.1 coordinate 44,684,905, forward strand.
CAGGCATACCCCAGCAGGGCTGGGGATGCTGGAGCCAAATGCAATCAGAGTTGATTTATGACAACTGTCATGTGGTGGGGAAAGGATAGTGTTTCAACAAATGATGCTGAGTACGGATGGAGGCAGACACATAAATATCCATGATCCAGGGCTAAGTACTGCAAAGGATGAAGGCAGACAGTTCAAGGATGAAGAGAGGGCTGTGTGTGTGTGCATGCGTGTGTGTGTGTGTGTGTGTGTGTGTGTGTGTGTGTGTGTGTGTGTCAGTAGAACCTGAAAGATACATTCTAAAACGTATATGGAAACTCAAAGGGCCAAGACACTCTTAAAGAAGAATAACAAGATAGAAGACTTGCCCTACCAGCTGTTAAGACTTAGCATAGTACAGGGTATCGTAAATTAAAGCTACGGTAAGAGTGATGTTGGTGCAAGAATGAACACGCCGTCCAATGAGACAGAATCCAGAAGCAGACCCAGGCATAGATGGACACACGATTTATGACAATGGTGATGTGGTGGGGAAAGGACAGTGCTTCAACGAATGATGCTGAGTCTATCAGATATCCATATGGCAGGGGAAAAAATGAACCTTGCCCCCTACCACACACCACAAAAAAAAACCCCACTGCAGATCTGAATATAAAAAGTAACCATAAAGCTTTTAAAAGATATTACGAACTTGAGGTAGGAAAGGATTTCTTAAAAAGCCGTAAGCATAAAGGAAAAATTTGCTGCATTTATTACATTACATTTTTATATGTCTGATCACCAGAAAGTGCAATCAAGAAAGTGAAAAGGCATCATTGGGTGCAGTGGCTCACACCTGTCATCCCAACACTTTGAGAGGACAAGGCGGGAGGATGGCTTGAGCCCAGGAGTTTGAGACCAACCTGGGCAACACAGGGTGACCCCATCTCTATAATAATAAGAAAAATTAGCTGGGTATGGTGGCATGTGCTGTAGTCCCAGCTACTTGAGAGGCTGATAGGGGAGGATCGCTTGAACCTGGAACCTGGGAGTCTGAGTCCACTAACCTAGGCAACATACCAAGATTCTATCTCTAAAAAATTTAATAAAAATAAATAAATAAATAAATAGAAAGGAGTTTTAATGGGTAAAATTAAACTCTGTGGTTTAGGAATGCCTATGTAGATGCAAACCTATAAAATAAAGCAAAATATGATCAAAAATCAACTAACTCTAGTAGAGAGAGAAAGGTGCACTGGGGGTTCTAGTTGCTGATAATGTTCTATATCTTGACCCGGGTGTTAGTTAGGTAGGTGTTGGCTTTAAAATTATTTGTTAAACTATACACATATATTTACACCCTTTTCTCTCTATATGAAATATTTGAAAATAAAAATATCATAAAATATAACAAGAAAGAAAATGCTGGGAGATGTGCAGTTGAGAGAGAAACTATATGTGCCCGAGGAAATCAAGGAAGACTTCATGGAAGAGGGAGTTCCTCCCTGCATACTAAGAGACCTCCACATGCTAGACCCTGGGATGACAAAGGTAACCAAATACACACTCCCTGCCCCCAAGGAATTTACATTTCAGGAAGGGAGACAGGCAGGAATCAAATAAACATGCCGTAAATGCTTAAATTGCAGACCAAAGTAATGGCCATATTGGTCTGTTCTTACAGTGCTATAAAGAAATACCTGAGACTGGGTAATTTATAAAGAAAAGAGGTTTAATTGGCTCATGGTTCCATAGGAACCATGGAATGCTATGTATACTATGTAGGAAGCATAGCAGCAGCTGCTTCTGGGGAGGCCTCAGGAAACTTACAATCATGGCGGAAGGTGAAGGGGGAGCCAGGACCTCACACGGGCAGGGCAGGAGGAATAGGGAGTGGGGAGGTGCCTCACACTTTTAAATGACCATATCTCAGGAGAACGAACTCCCTATCACGAGAACAGCACCAAGGGGGAATTCTGCCTTCATAAGCCAATCACCTCCCACCAGGCCCCACCTCCAACATTGGGGATTATAATTCAACATGCGATTTGGGTGGGGACACAGACCCAAATCATACCAGTGGCCTTGCAGGTAAAGTTCATGGGCCCTCACTCTGAATATGCTGGAGATGCCGAATGAGCTGAGATTTGACGGGTGGGCATGGGTTGCTCAGCATGGTGAGTGAGGGGGGCAGAGGGGGCAGCACCCAGTAGAGGTCCTCAGGAGGGCAGGAGCTTGTCTGTGTCCCCTCAACCCACAACTGCTGAAAGGTCACGTGGCCACGTGCAGAGAACCAGTGAGGGAGTAGTATGAGATGAGCAGCATGGAGAGGTGGGAGAGGATATTTGAACTGGGTTTTGAAGGGTGGATAGGAGTTCAACAGACAGAAATTATGAAATCCTTGAGGGCTTGGAATTCTGTGTCTTGCTCACCTATGTCTCCTATGTAGTCGTGCTCAGTAAATACTGTTTCTCCTGGAAAGTGAAAAGCCAGAGAATAGAAGAATGGAGAGGTTATAAAACGGAGGCCACTGGTCTTGACCTCAGGGGAATGGAGTGCAACTCGGGGAGAGAGTTTCCTTAGCATCCTGGGCTCTGTCTTCTCTGTCAGCAGCTTTAGTGGTCCAGTGAAGTCACCAACAGAGGGAGGTGGCAGCTGGAAAGGACGTCTCCAAGAGACAAGCCATCTGCTTCTGGAAGCAGCTGACAATGTTGCCCTACCCGCCACCACGACCACGAGGCTGGCTTGTACCATCTCTGCCACACCCCTAACCCAAACCCCAGGGTCCCATGAGGGTGACAGCAGCAGGGCTGGGGATGGTGGAGCCAGACGCAATCAGAGTGGGCAGCCACGGCTGCGGTGGCTTCGGAATCTGGTTGTTAGTGGGCGGCTGAGGGAGCCGTGCTGTCTCCCCTGTGTTTACTTGGCTCCATTGAGGGACTGGAAATTCGATCTCTGTGGGGACCAGGCCCTGGTTAGCCCCTGCCTGGAGTCCAGTGGAGTCTTAGCCTCTCAGAGCTGCTCAGAGGCCATCCTGTTATCTGGGGAAACTGAGGCCAGGGAGTAAGTGGAGAAGGGACTCTCCCAGTCATAAACTGAGTGATAACAGCCACCATTTAGGGGGCACTTCTGATGTGCCAAGCGCTGGGACATGCTTTCTATATAATATCCCTGCAAGGAAAGTACTATTATTCTTGTTTGGAAACTGGTACTCAGAGAGGGCAAGTAATTTGCCCAAAGTCACACTGAGCTGGAACCAGATTGGCATCCAGATCTGCCTGATTGTCAGTGTCTCTAATCAGCCTGCAATCCTGCCCGCAAGGGCAGTGTTCAGCATGTGGCTGGGGCTCCTCAAAGATCTCCGACCACAGTGAACCACCCCCTCTATAGCTGATCCTGGAGTTGGGGACCTCTCTTCTCACCTGGCCTGCCCACCTTCTCACAAGGAGGCTTCACACCTAGTGCCCTCCCTAAGCCCACCTTTCTTGAGCTCCTGCAGCTCTGTCTGGCGCTCCCACTGCCTCTATTTACTTATTTATGCTTCTTTCTTTTTTTTCAGGCGTGGGATTCAAACCCACGTTTCCACGGGAGACTGCATCCACTGCCTTTATGTCCCTAGAATGGGTCTGGGACTTTGAGCTCCCAATGGCAGGAATTCCTTCTCCAAACTGGCCATAGAAAGTGTATAGCTATGAGAATGGCGTCTGTCCTGTTGTTCTGGATCCACAGCCCCCGACCACCACCATGCAGCACAGCTCCTGACACAGAGAAGGAATGAGAAAGGGCCCCAGCCTGGGCACCTGGCACGGGTGTCTGTGGCACAGCAGAGAAAGCTAGATCTGCTGCGAATGGCTGTGTGACCCTGGGGGCAAGGGATGCGACCTCTCTGAGCCCACAGCCCCTCTACTGATACTGACTTTTCACCGCACACTCCACGATTTCATGCAGGCAAAGGACTTGGCCCTCAGTGTGTGCTCAAGTTTAATGTCCTGGATTTGAACTTTGACTTTTTTTTTCCTTTTGTTTTGGATTTTTACTCTAGTTTTCAGATTCTTCCAGCAATGTACTACAAATTTCTGGGGTAAAGGAACCATGTGCCCCTGCCAAGATGCCCAGTGCAGTACCAGCAAGATGGCCAATGCCTAGAGCTCCCTTGTTGATCTGAAACCTCCCCTTTTCCTTACTTCTCCCTCTTTGTTTAGAGTTTGTAGACTTCTCTAAGCTTTGTTAAACCTGTTTACAACTTCAGGCCAAATCCCTCTCAGCATAAAAGGATCCAAGTGACTATTTAATCTGGTTGAACTAAGTGTCTAACTGTAATCCCTCTTGTAATTTGAGCCCATTTTCTCACATTCGGTCAGAAGTATGGAAGCAGCTGTTCTTTCTCCTCTGGGAATCCTGTGTCCTAAGCAGGGAGAAAGCACCCACGCACTGCAACCCAGGAATCTCCCTCGTACCTTTCCTATAGGAAATTCCTGCACAGCATTGCTTTCCTCTCTTTGATGCAGCCTTGCTTCTTTGGGCCAGTCCCTCACCCACCAGGCCTTTTAGGGAAATGCTTTGAGCTTTCCCAGCTTGGGGAATTCCAAGGAACTCAAATCAGACTTCCACGACCCTCCCCACTGCACAGGAAGGAACCTAGCCAAGGCCCCTTCTTGGATAGATGGGGAGCGAGAAGGTCATCCAGTGTGTTGGTGGCACAGCAGATTCCTGACTCACTGTCTGCTGCTCCCAGGCAGCCGGGCCCACCTGTGGGGCCCTCGCTCCCCCTGTCTCCTGAGGCAGGGTCCCCTCCAGCCAGTCTCAGAGAACAGAGGGTCAGGCTTTCTTGCATAAAGAATGTCAGGTATCCGGTGGTCTCCAAGCCTCCAGCCCTACTGTCACTGTCCTCCTGGAATTTCGTGCCCATGTCCTGTGTCAACATTTGTGACCTCAAGTGCAGACTGTTCCTCATGGGGTGGTGAAGGAAAGAAAGCAGTGTCGACTCAGCACATCTACACACACGCATGCGCACATGCGTGCGCGCACACACACACATCCCCCGCCCCGCTCTACGTGTGTTAAGGGCAGCAAGGGGGCCTTGTGAATCAGCCAGGTTTCTTAGCAATGCCTGGTGTTCAAACTCTGTGACCCAGTCCTGGGAGCTCATCAGCAATCCCCACAATCCTTCCCAAAGCCCAAAGCTGCATCAAAGAGCTGAGTCCTAGAGCCAAGGACCATCTATTCTCCTTTCCAGAGCAGAGTCCTCTCCCAGTCGGCCCAGTGAAAGAGAGCTCATTATCTCTCAAGGCATCTTACTCCACTGTCAGATGACTCAGGAGGCTGCCTGGAGGAGCAGAAGCAGGGCTGTGCAGTCAGAGAGACCTGAGTTCAAACCCTGGCTCCAGTGCTTCGTAGCTGTGTGACCTCAGGCAAGCCACTTCCCCTCTCTGAGCTTCTGATTCCTTTATTCTTTAATTAATTAATTATTTTTTTTTTGAGACCAAGTCTCGCTCTGTCGCCCAGGCTGGAGTGCAGTGGTGCGATCTCGGCTCACTGCAACCTCTGCCTCCTGGGTTCATGCCATTCTCCTGCCTCAGCCTCGCGAGTAGCTGGGACTACAGGTGCCTGCCACCACATCCGGCTAATTTTTTTTGTATTTTCAGTAGAGACGGGGTTTCACCATGTTAGCCAGGATGGTCTCGATCTCCTGACCTCATGATCTGCCCACCTCAGCCTCCCAAAGTGCTGGGATTACAGGCATGATCCATCGCGCCCAGCCAGTTTCTGATTCTTTATCTGCACAATGAGGAGTCAAATATTTGCCTTGTGGACTTGGTGTGAGCATTAGATGAGAAAGTGTACTTGAAATCCAAATGTCAGCCGCTGCCTCCCTGCCCCCAGAGACAAGGGAGCATAGGAACCATCATCTGTGATCAATATCAACTAATATCCACTGAGAAGCGTGTCAGGGGCTGCGCTCAATGCCCTTTACGGATCCTGCTATTTCATCTTCGCAACGAAATCTAAGGAAGCACTAATGTTACCCCCATTTCACAGATGAGGACGCCAGCACACTTAGAGAAGTGTGTGTGACTCGCCAAGGTCACATGGGTAGAAAGGGCAGGGCTGCGATTTGGGCCCAGGTATCCTGAACAGGGAACCTGCTTGTTTAGCCGCAGTAACTCACTACAGGCCCGTGGAAGTTGCAAGCCCTCCCCAAGATTTTCTCATGGGGGCTCTTGCCTCCTCGCAGTCTCTCTGCTCCTCACCACTGCCTCCTCTGAGTCAGACCAGCTGTGGTTCATCTCAGTGGCCCTTTCATCACCATCTCAGCTCCTCAGTGTGTCTCCTAAGATAAACCATTCAGCCCCTTCCTCAGTTACCAGGAAAAACGCCTATTCCCAAGAAGCATGTGAGTGGGTGTAGACTGAACTGATGACGGAATGTGGAGGCATGTTTACACCGCAGTACACACTTCACACTGAACATTTGACATCCCTGGTTTTCAATATCCTTTTCTGCCCAACTCTGCCCCTCCAAGAACCTTCCTCTGCCCACTTTGCCTCCGAGGGCCCCCACCTTCCAGGGACCCAGTGTTCCACCCATGCCTTCTCCTCTCTCCTCTCCTCCCACGCCTCCTCGCCCTGCACCCATTCAGGCTTGCTCCCTCTGTCTGTTAAGACTAGGAATTCCAATCCCTCCAACCCTTAATCCCAAACCTTCCCACAGTCACACCCACCAAGGGGCCTTCCAGCTAGCCAGACCCACCCTCTTATGGGACAGTCTTTGAGGGGCTTCTTCATTCCTTGGCTCTGTGCCTGTTGACTCAAGTGACGATAGTTATATTAGCATAGAAAAATTCCTCCTCAGATTAAGTAGCAATGAGCTCCTTTCCAATAACAATCTTAAAATATCAAAAGCCACAGACCTGGGAAATGATCCTGCCCAGAATTTCTCAATAAGACACAAATGGCCTTCATGATATGAGACTATCCTGTGCACTGCAGGACACTTAGAATCCCTGGATTCTCAGCATTAATGCCAACAGCATCCTGCCTTCATCCTTGTGACAACCAAAAATGCCGCCCCATTTCCAAATTTCCCCATCTCACACAGGCACACTCAAGCACAGCCCATGAACACACACACACACACACACACACACACACACACAATGAATGGAGATCCAATCATCTCTTTGTACACACGGGTTCATGAGACCCAGAGAGGCAAAGGTCTCTGCCTGAGATCACACAGCAAGTGAGGTTGGAACAGAGGACTGGCGGACTGGGGGAGAGCCTCTCTCCCAATATGCAGGCTGAGGCTGCCCTGCCACTAGGCTGGGAGCCAGGGGACAAGGGCCCTATCTTGCACCCCACTCCAGATTTTTGTAAACCCAATTCCCTGGATCCCTTGGTAAGGACCAGCAGGATGCCAGACAGACACCAGCAGAGAAAACCTCAGCCTCTCATATTTTGAGGACTCGGCAGATTCTGCCTGGTTCCCGGTAAACCAGAAACATGGTCATGAGGTGAGGTTAACACGGAGTGCTGCCCGAGGAGGCTGAGCCAGCCAGCCCTCTCTGGGGAGGCAGAAATCCTTCCCAGAGCCTGAGACCCCTCCAGCCTGGCTGTGGGAAGTCAGCTGCTCTCAGCTGCCCAGAGATGGAGGTCAGGGGACAGGAGAGGGGATTTCCAGAACCCAAAAGCCAAGTGTGCCAGCAAGCCTATGCCTTCCAGATGTGAGGACCTACCAGGCCAAACACAGCTCCAGTCTCATCCGGAGACACAGTGCCAGGAGACAGGGAGGCAGGCTTAAGGAGGAAGATGTGATCCTTGACGCATCCCTTACAGTGTGCAGAGCACCCCCATTCACCTCTGTGAATCCTTATAGTGACCCTGCAAGGTAACCATAGCATCCCCATTTCACAGATGAGGAGATAGAGGCTCAGAAAGGCAAATCTGCCACCTACTAGCTGTGTGACCAAGGACATGCAATGTAACCACCCTGGGCTTCAGCTTCTCCTTCTGGATCATCTGGAGGGTATGGCCTGCCTTTAGGATGTTTTTGAGGCTAAATGAGGCAAACCTTTGTTATAGTAGCCCAATGCCTAGCTAGCAACAGGTGCAGAAATAATGCTATTGGAACCAGCAGGTTGAGCAAGCCAGATTGGTAATGTAATCAAAAGCACAACCTTATTTTTGTGTCCCATTCTCTCTTCAAAGACAACTCCAGGAGTGGGACAACTCCAGGAAGGGTGGGTGGGGGTGACTTTTTTGCTCTTAGTAATGGCCGTTCCTTTAAATTGCAAACACAGTCCAAGACAATCATGAGAATGCCCAGACCACTGCAGAATTCTCTGGTCCAGAAATAGAGAGAATGTCGCTTCTTCTCACCTCCAAGCCCATTCTCCAGGCTGCAGTTTCAACCCAGCCAAGGTTTGAGTAGTCAGGAAAAAAGAAGATTAAAGCGAGTGCACAGAAGGGTTCTTTCTCAGGTCATTTTAAAATTGAGACACACATGACATTTCTTAGATGTCTGAGTGTGTGGTTGCATCTGCATCTGCTACGTGCGCGCACACACACACACCCCCCCACACCCCACATATTCTAATACTGTTACTTTTTAGGAATTCTTGTATGTATAGAGTATGGTAGATATTGCAGCTAAGTTATGTGCCTTGTGCTTTCCCTTTAATAAACAATGAACACTGTCTTCTCTCACTGCACATACTTTTTTTTTTTTTTTGAGACGGAGTCTCGCTCTGTCGCCCAGGCTGAAGTGCAGTGGCGCCATCTCGGCTCACTGCAAGCTCCGCCTCCCGGGTTCACGCCATTCTCCTGCCTCAGCCTCCCAAGTAGATGGGACTACAGGCGCCCACCACCACGCCCGGCTAATTTTTTGTATTTTTAGTAGAGACAGGGTTTAATTTATTTTTTGAGATACAATTCACATAACGTAAAACTCACTGCTTTAAAGTGTACAATTCAGGCCTGGCACGGTGGCTCACGCCTGTAACCCCAGCACTTTGGGAAGCCGCAGCAGGTGGATCACCTGAGGTCAGGAGTTCGAGACCAGCCTGGCCAACATGGCCAAACCCCACCGGTACTAAAAATACAAAAATTAGCCATTAGCCAGGCGTGATGGTGGGTGCCTGTAATCCCAGCTACTCAGGAGACTGAGGCAGGAGAATCGCTTGAACCCGGGAGGCAAAGGTTGCAGTGAGTGAAGATGGTGCCACTGCACTCCAGTTTGGGCAACAGAGTGAGATTCTGTCTCAATAAATAAATAAATAGTGCAATTCAGGGGCTTTTAGTATATTCACTACCTAATTCTAGAACATTTCTATCATCCCCAAAAGAAATCTTATACCTATTAACAGGTTGGTGCAAAAGTAATTGCAGTTTTTGACATTTTAATTTTAAGTGGCAAAAACCACAATTACTTCTGCACTGAGCTAATACTAGCCAATCTCCACTTCCCTTCCCCTCATCTCCTGGCAAAGGATCTGCTTTCTATTTGTCTGGATTTGGCACCTGGATAGGTTATATATTTGAAATTCTACAACATTTGACTATTTGTAACTGGCTTATTTTCAAGGTTAAACATTTCAAGTTGTAGCATAAATCAGTACTTCATTCTTTTTTATGGCTAAATAATACTCCACTGTTTAGATAGATCACATTTTGTGTATCCTGTTAGCAGTTGATCAACATTTGAGTTTTTTCTACCCTTTGGAAATTATTAATCATGTACTATGAGCATTCGTTTACAGGTTTTTGTGTGAATATATTTCCACTTCTCTTGGATCTATACCTCGGAGTGAAATTTCTGAGTCCTGTGGTAACTATTTTTTTCTTTTTTCTTCTTCTTCTTTTTTTTTTTTTTTTTTTTTTTTGAGACGGAGTTTCATTCTTGTTGCCCGGGTTGGAGTACAATGGCATGATCTTGGCTCACTGCAACCTCTGCCTCTCAGGTTCAAGTGATTCCCCTGCCTCAGCCTCCCGAGTAGCTGGGATTATAGGCGCGCACCACCACACTCGGCTAATTTTGTATTCTTGTCAGAGGCAGGGTTTTTCCATGTTGGTCAGGCTGGTCTTGAACTCCTGACCTCAGGTGATCCACCTGCCTCAGCCTCCCAAAGTGCTGGGATTACAGGTGTGAGCCACCGCGCCTGGCTATTTTTTTCTTTTTTTGAGACGGAGTCTGGCTCTGTTGCCCAGGCTGGAGTGCAGTGGCATGATCTTGGCTCACTGCAACCTCTGCCTCCCAGGTTCAAGTAATTCTCCTGCCTCAGCCTCCTGAGTAGCTGGGATTACAGGCACGTGCCACCACACCTGGCTAATTTTTGTATTTTTAGTAGAAACAGGGTTTCACCATCTTGGTCAGGTTGGTCTCAAATTCCTAACCTCAGGTGATCCACCTGCCTCATATCTCCCAAAATGCTGGGATTACAGGCATGAGTTGCCGTGCCTGGCCCCTATGGTAAATCTATGTTTAGTTTTTTGAGGAACTGCCAGACTCCATATCCACTTCCAATTTCTCCACATCCTCACCAACAACAGTTATTTTACCTTTTTAAAAAGTTACAGCCATTCTAGTGAGTGTAAAGTGGCAATTCATCATGGTTTTTATTTGCATTTCCCTAATGACTAATGCTGTTGGTCATGGATATGCTTTTAAATTATGATTTTAATGGCCATGCAAATTCCATTGTAGGTTACTATAATATATTTTTAAATTGGCTGTTATTGAATATTCAAGTTGTTTCTATTTTTTCAAATTCACTTATACATATAAGCCTTTATGAATCATAGTCATCTCTGATTCCATGACATTCATCCATTCACTCATTTATTCAATAGCTATCTACCAAGCCAGGCCTGTTCTAGACAAAACAGATCCGATCTCTGCCCACCTAGAGCAGACGGTCCAGAGATTTATTAAATGGTTGTGCAAATAAGTCTATCAGCAGGCTGACGAGTATCAGTAAGGAAACACACAGGACACATATGTAAGAGGAGAGCATCATTCAGAGTGGGTGGCCAGGAGAAACCAGCCAGGGGTGGGAAATGGGGAAGAGCATTCCAAATAGAGGGAACAGCATGTGCAAAGCCATTGAGAAACTAACAGAAACCTGAGTGCCCAGGGGGACAAGAGCAAAGAGGGAGGTGAGGGCTAAGGTGGAGGGGATGGAAGTGGACATAGGATGGACTGTGCCGATTGGCAGCCCGCTGCGGGAGGGCTGAATATGTTGACAATTGTTTTATTTCCAATATGCCCTTTAAAAATAGCAAAGAAGGGATGAAGAGAAGGAAGAAGGCAGGGAGAGGGGATTTCCGAAGATGGAACACTTAAAGGAATGGGGTCCTGCCCTATCTGTGCCTACACTGGCCAAGGTGAGCATCTGTCAGTTGTCCAGCCTGTCAGTCACCTGCCAGCGTCCATGCCCAATCTCAACAGCTTACACCACACATGATACTGAGTGATCTTTACCCCTGGCCAAGTGGGTATTTTGACCTAAGAGCAGCCAATCTTGAAGTTGGCCAGTGGGCTGAGAAGTAACCTGGTGTGGTATAAAATATGAATATTTGGTCTTGGTCTCTAATTCCTGGCACAGAGCTCCTGAAACCCTTGAACATATTGCCTTTCATATGCTAATGAGATGACTTATGGAGGAGCCCTAGAGAGCTTCATGATGAGGGCTGGTTACCCCCACACCCCCAGCCTCCATGGGGGCAAGACGGGCTGGAGATTGAATTCAATCGTCAATGGCCAATGATTTAATCAATCATAATGAAACTGCAAGAAAAACCCCTAAACAACAGGGTTTGGGAGCTTCAGGGCTGGTGAACACGGGGACTCACTGGGAGGGCGTGGAAGCTTTGTGCAAACCACCCCATGTTTTGTTCTCTGCATCTCTTCCATGAGTCTGTTCTTGAGTAGTATCCTTTATAATCCACTGGTAATAGTAAGTAAAGCACTTTCCTGAGTTTTGTGAGTCGTTCTAGTGAATTATCTAACTAGAAGAGGAGGTTATGGGAACCCTGAAATTCAGAGCCAGATGGTCAGATGTACAGACGGTCCCTGGATTGTGACTGTTGGCTGAAGGGTGACAGCCATGTGGGGCTCAGCCCTAAACTTTGGGGTCTGCACTGACTCCCGGAGTTAGTGTCAGAACTGAACTGAATAATTGAACACCTAGCTGGAGTTAGGGAATCAGAGACCTCATATAAGAACTCACTTAATCCACTGCCTGTCCTGGTGGGGGACTTCCAAACCAATCAAGTCCTCCCTCTGGGGCACTGAGTATAAGTTAAGAAGTTGGGCCGAGATCGCGCCACTGCACTCCAGCCTGGGCGACAGAGCGAGACTCCGTCTCAAAAAAAAAAAAAAAAAAAAAAAAAAAAAAAAAGAAGTTGGGAGCGAGAGTCGAAGCAGGAAAGATTCACAGAGGGAAGGAAAGAGAAACTGGGCTACAGAAGCCATGAGCTCACCGGAACTGGACAGCAAGAGAAATCACAAGGAGGCAGAGGCCGCAGGAAGCAGAAGGCATGCGACACAGAGGGGAGGAGAAGACACAGGAGGTAGCAGGGCAGGTAGAGGAAGAGACAAGCTGATCACCAGAGAAGGGCTGGAGATGACAAATTAGCTTGGCTCTGAGCAGCTCTCCACTTCTCCTAAGAGCTTCCCAGGCTCTGAGAGCCCTGGCTGGGCTACGGCGGAGGTTCTGTTTTCCTCGTTTCCTCCTGGAGTCTGCTGCAAGTGACCTGGCAGTGTCTGCTCCTTACGCTGTCTCTGGTTCCAGGCACGTGGGCCTGGGCTTGGCTCAGAACTTCCCAGCCTCATTTTGCAGAAAAGGGATCTAGGAGAAGGAGAAAGTTCTGAAGAATGGCATAGGAAACCCTTAGGGTGGGGCCGCCATGGAGAACAGGGTGCTAGGGTGGGCATAGGGGTCCTGTGGGTGCAGCTCAGAGATCCAGGAGCCAAAAAGCACAGATTAGACTCTGAGTCACTGGAGGCCCCTGAGAAAAGGCTGTGCCCTCTCTGGGTCTGAGTTTCCCCATCTCTGAAAGTAGGTGACTTCTGCATCCCATCCCAGCATGAATATTTGTTGAATCTGTGACATGAGAGGAAAAATCATTTACAAAAGAAAGAGCCAGAAACTTAGAAATCCAGTAGGCCAACAGATGTTTGAGAAACACAACATCAAACATTTAAGATAACCAATACAATTTCATTTCTAAAATCTGAAGTTTCAAACTTCATCAAGTTGAGATATTCGAAATATTGGGCTCTGAGGGCTGGTGGGAGGAGAGGGGTCAGGTCTGCTGACGAATGTCCTCCTCTACACCAAGAGGACACCATCCACTCGAAGACCAACAGGGCCCCAAAATGAAATCCCTCAAATTCCACAACATCAAAAGATTCCTAAAGTTCCCCAGGTTTAAAGATTCTCCAGATCCTAAAATGTCCAAGATTTCGAAAGATGCTGAAAGCTCTGAAGTTTCCCAGGTTCTCAAACTTTCACAGGTCTCAACTTCCCAAATTCTAAAAGTCCCAGATACACACAGTGAGCCTAGTCGGGATCTGGCTTGAGAAGCTTGAAAGCACAGGGCCACCATCTTTACACCTGCTTTTTCTCCAGCCAGAGGCTGAGGCCCTCCCTTTGGGCACAGCTGTCCCTGAGGGCAGTGTTTTCTGTGACCAGGGTGGTCCCCACGTGGAGTAAGTTGGGCCTTAATCCTTTTCTATGCCTCCAGGGGCCCTAACCCTTCTCTCAGTAAGAACAGCTGCTGTCTGGGGTCCTGGGCCCCAAGATTCACCTTGTCATTCATTCCCAATGGCTCTGTCCTCGAGAGCTTACTGCCTAGTGGGGGCCACAAACAAGTAAGAGAAAGGGTCCCTGGAAAGGATGTTCACAGGGCAGTGGCCCGGCCAGGTGTGACCCCCTCTGAGGGGCCTGAGCTCCTGTCCTGCATGGCATCCCCACCTGCTGGCCACACCCAGGTTACATCCCAAGGATGCCATTCATCAGCTCCAGCCTCAGGAGAAAGCATCTTAGAGGCTCCAGTCCATGGCAGGTCAGAGGGCATCTCCGAGACTGCTGCCGGCCTCGGCTTCTGCTGTTTTGGACCTGCTGGTCCAACTGCCCATCCCAGGCCTGAGCCTCCACCTCAGCCCCATCAGGGCATCTCCAGCTCAGCTTCCGCTCTGGTTCTGCTGCTCCCTGAGCCAGGCCCCCACTTTCCAGCTCTGATCCTTCATGGGATGACTGTACCTCAAGTCTCAGGAGAGATGGAAGATGCCTGAGGTCAGCTCCCAGCCTCCAAGTCAGGACCCCTCCCCAAAGGGATGTTGGGTGGCACCAGGTAGAGGGAGAAGAGACTTTGGAGGGAGCACTGGCCCAGAGCCCAGACTTAACTATATATCCCCAGGTTGCAATCTCTGGAAACATCCATTTCCTCCACTATAAAGGGGGATTTTAATTATTCCTACCTGACTCAGTAGTAGGGGAATTGGGTGACCGGCTGCCTCCCTGCTTGTTAAAGGACCTATCAGACATACTCCCCTTCCTTTCCGCTCCCCACCCCCAATCCTGAGTGAGTGTTGGGAGCCGAAAAGGTCAGTCTCACAGGAACCAGCAGCACAGAAGGGGTGGTGCTAAGGCTCGCCCAGGGGTGCAGAGTCAGAGAGTGGGTTTTAACACAAACACTAATTGTGGATCCCAGAATGGACTCCCTGGCTCCATTCATGAAACTGGTATTTTTAGCCCAGGATCAGCTGCCTGCGGCCCCAGAGGGGGTGGCCAGGCCATGTGTCATGTCTCAGTGATGATGGACTCACTCTGCCCAGGAAACAAGCCCACAGGGGCCTGCTGCCAGATCCCAGGGCTGCCACTGCATCCAGGAAGAGGCAGATGTTCAGTTAAACCCTCTCATCCCCAAGGGGCACACCACAGGGTGTCAGAAATGACAATAATAATGAATATACATTAAACATTTCCTAGGTACCCAGCACTGTCCTGGCATTACAGGCATTAACTTATTTAATCATCACTACGAGGTAGATACTATTATTATCCCCATTTTATAGATGAGAAAACTGAAGCTGGAGCAGTTAATTAACCTACCTGAGTCCACACTGCGGTAGCAAGTGGAGCAGGGCGATTTAAAGCCAGGGAATCAAACTCCAAAGTCCATGATCTTTCTGCCTGGTCACTTGGAATCTGGACCAGCAGTGGACAGTCTTCAATGGCCAGTAGGTCCTCCTGCCTCAGCCCATTGAGTTTTCTGGGATTGCAGAGTGTATTTAGTCGGTGCTTCCCTCCTGCAGAGGTGAGGAAATTGAGGCCCACCATGATGTCCAAGGTTAAGGAACCATTTGGCCCTAATTCCCAAATCACAACTTTTCCCACTGAATGACTCCATGACAAGTTCATCTTGTCACCCGCTCGCCTCCTCAGCCTATCCCCAGCTCCCAGATCAGATAAGCTTGCTTTAGGGCAAAGAGCCTGGACTCTGGATGCAGATATGAGCCCCGATCCTGATGTGTTATGTGACCTTGGGCAAGTCAACTCACTTCTCCGAACTTCAGTTTTCCCCTCTGTAAAATGGGTGTGACTGGGCTATCTTCATAAGGCTGTGTGGTGGGTATAAATTGCCTGGAGATTCATCAAACATGGGTCTCCTTACTTTGGGCTCCTTGAACTATTAATTAATCCCTACTGTGAACAAGACACATGGCATACACCTTCCCAGGGTTATTCCTGGAAATGGAAGACCTGGTGATGGAATTGTAGACACTGTGACCACCTGTTGGGGAGATATTTGGAGCAAATCATGCCATGACTGCCTCTATCCAGTCTTCAGATTCCCAACAGAAAAGAATTTGGCAGAAAGAAAGGGAAGAGAGACAAGGCCTGTCCATGCTCTGAGCCAGCTGCCAGGGTAGGAAAATAGAACGTGCATGGCAGAGCTCAGGACCAGCTTAACCACGTGCCCTCTGGATGACCATGGGTCAGTCTCTCCTCTCCCTGGGGCCTGAATCTCCCAAATGCAGAGAGGGAAACAAGACTCATGCTCTCCCTGTCCTGATTTCTGTGACTCAATTAGGACAAGCCCCTCCCTCAGGGGCTTGGGACCCTGTGTCCTGCCCCATCTTCCAGCATGTGTGCACACGCGCGCGCACGCGCACACACACACACACACACACACACAGACTGTCTGCTCAGGAAGCCGCCACAGCTCAACTTCCACATTCACTCTGGGCTTGCCCAGGGAACGTGGGGGTGGGGCTCCCTGGGTCCTCAGCCTCTGAGTCACAGTCCGCAAGTGCAGCTCCCATCAGAGCAGGCGACTCTTTCCAGCTCTGAATCCCAATTGCGAATTTCCTGACCGGAAAATCTGATTGGCCCAGGTGGCATCAGGGGGCCCAGTGGGCTGGGTCATGTGTCCTGTGTCATGGGCCAGGGGTGGAGCAGCTTCTCCAAGAAGAGGGTGCAGATGAGAAGGAAATGAAGGCACCTCTAAGTCAGAAGCAAAATGAGTTCACCCGGAATGTAAATTAGTTACGTGGAAAAATCTATCTACACTCATTTCGCATTGATCTAGAAAGCTCTCAGAAAGCATCTGGTATTGGGGTGAAACTTAGAAAGAAAAAAAACTACGCCTTATTCTCAGCTGCCAAAATAAACGTCAAAAATCCATGTCCCTGACCCATCAGAGAATCCTCTCATTCATCGATTATGAACTCTTACACTACATACCATCCTGATACACATGGATTATTGGTTTTTCATTCGAAGGAGTCATGATAACATGGTGAGAAGTAACTGCTGATATCTCATAAGGAAGAAATCTTTAAAAATATAGAAGCAAAGCAGA
The DNA here is from genome assembly GCF_049350105.2 of Macaca mulatta. Classification (NCBI taxonomy): domain Eukaryota; kingdom Metazoa; phylum Chordata; class Mammalia; order Primates; family Cercopithecidae; genus Macaca; species Macaca mulatta. Next base: position 44,701,740 of record NC_133420.1, read on the forward strand.
ACTTTTAAAAGCAGATACAAGGGTTAAGCAGCTTGGGGGACATTCACAGTTCAGGCACAGTGAGTTTAGGAGTCCGTAAAATTTACAGCAATACATACGGTAGTTAAAACTCACAAAGACAACCCTGGAGCATTGAGAATCAGTAAAATTACGTTTCGTGACCTTCACTTAAGGTGGTATAAATAGGTAACACATGGGGAAAGACTTCCATTTAAAAAAAAAAAAAGAACAGTTTTAAGTTTTTAACAGAAAAAATAAATCTCATCTGGAAAATGCATTCTTGTGGAATAATGCACTATAAATGATGTATGACTATACGAGGGTTTATAAGCCAATCCAACAAAAATAATAAATGGCACAATTTTGAAACCAAACTCTGTAACTAGCAGCTCGAGTTTCATTACTAGAGGAATAAAGTGCTTTAACAGTGATTTCAGTTGGATCAAGGACCCCAGAGACCCTGCCAAGAGCTTGAAAGCAGATAATTGTTAGGAGCAATGCCCAGTTCCAGCCCACCCCATAATTTTACCCTCTAGCTTCATAACTCTACACTTCGTTATGAGGGGGAAGGAGGCTAAAGAACTGTGATGTGTTCAAACTTGAGACTGGGTGGAAAATTCAAAGTCCTTGGTGTCGTGGGTCCCAAAACTTACATACATCAAAATCATTTAGAGGTGCCTAAAAACTTTAGGAGGTCTGGAAGAGGAATCAGAAATATCAGGAATAGGCATAAACACATTCCCTAAATGATTCTGATACGAGGTGGTCCATGGACCCCTTGTTGATGAACGTGGCTCCCCTCATTCTGCAGATGGAGAAATCAAGCCCAAGGAGGAACAGAAAAGTGGCTCAAAGTCACACAGCAAGTCAGAGGCTGAGCTGGTCTCTGGCCCGCGCCTGGGGCTTCTTTCCACCAAATTCCGCCTGCCCATGGGCTGCCCCCTGGGGCTCACATTCCAAGGAGCCATGTAACGGGAAAGGAAATGTCAGCCGTGACTGTTCCGATGTTCGAAGGCCCATTGTAACTCCAGGTTCCGCCAGACACAGTCCTCAGAGCTCAGGCGGCCAAGATTCATGAGCCTGCTTTTTCCAGATGGGATCAGGGATGAGATTACAACAGCTAGTATTTATTTTTATTTCCCCAGGAAAATAAATCGGCAGTTTTGCTCCAAGAAAAGTGATCAGAGGAAGCAGTGTTCCTAACCAGAAGGAGGGCCTGGACCATCTCCAGCCCCTCACAGCCCCCTCCAGGCCTGCCTCCCATCTTGAAGGTACCTGACATTAAGTCCCAGCCTCAGACAAAGCACCCTTTGGGCTTGGACTCAAGAACCCTCTCCTGCCTATCTATGGCAGTGGATAAAAGTCTTAGGAGCTAGAGGGTTACTTTCTCCCACCTCAACTTAGGTGAAAGACATTTGGCAATGTCTGGATCTGAGAACTGGAGAGCGGTGCTACTGGCCTCTAGGAGGTCGAGGCCAGGGATGCTGCCAAATATCCCGCCATGAAAAGGACAGCCCCCACAACAAAACTCCTTGGCCCAAAACGTCAACAGTGTTGAGGGTGAAAAACCCCCAAACATGGGCAAGTGGCCGCAGATGTTTGGAGTCGGGATGTGAGTCCAGGTTTTGCCTGTAAATGCTGTGTGAGCCTGGGCAAGGCTCTGCCCTCTCTGGGCCTCAGATTCCCAACTGCACAAGGAGGAGGCAGGGGAGGCTTGTCTCTGGCGCCCCTGCCATTTTGGGCATTCCAGGCTTGGGAGTGTGCCTTGCCTTACAACTGAGATGTGGCTGTCAGAGGGGAAGGGTCTACACAGCCCCACTTGCCTGAGGGGTGCACAATCAGCTCTGTAGTACCCCTCCCCCAAAGCACTGTATCTGGAACTCCTGCTCCACCAGGAACGGAAAAACTATTATCTGCAGATGACATCACTTTGCAAAAATGCAGGCGGGTGGTTGCCAAGCAGAGCTCCAGGGAAACGGCGGGAAGGAAGGTCTCAGAGTATGCCAGCCACCAGCGCACCAGCATCCGGCACCTTCACAAATCTCAGCACAACCCTGGGCAAGTTACTCCACTTCTCTGGACTTCGGTCCTTCCATCCATACAAAAAGAGAATGCATCTGGGTTTTGCCAGGAGCCCTTCCACTGGAACAGTCCAAGATCCCGCAACTCTTTCATGTCAAGCCTCGGAGGGCTTCTGGGCTGCAGGAACACAAAGGGAGCCCCTCCGGGTACAGGAGTCCAGAGTTAGGACTGAAAGGAGAGGAAATTGGCTGCCCTGCTTGACTGACCACACAGAGGCTGCTGATGCCGCCAAACTGCTTGAGAGCAGCTCTCCTCCCGGAGCGCTGGTCCTGTGTCCTGCCCACCGACCCAATTCCTTTCTTGGTCTAGCATTTGGAGCACATCGTGAACCAGCAGAGCACTGGCTAATTGCGAGCCAGGGAACTTGCTTCAGTGGGGGAACCACAGTGACCTGCAATGCCCATCTTTCTACCTGTGGGCTCCCAGGATATGAAGGGTGGTAAAGACCGGCTCTGATAAGCAGAGCAGGCTCAGGTCACACTGGATGGAGTCCTGGGTTGCTCCCCAGAGGCCTGGGTTCTAGCCACAGACACAGGACCTCAGTTTCTCCTTCTGGACAGTGAGTAGTTTGATCCAGAGAATCTGTGGGGTCTCTCTACACTGTAGCAGGTGGTGGCTCCAGGAGCAGATAAGAACAAGTTACACATAAGACAGAGCATGGAAGAGCTGTGTGTCTTCAGCAGGGTGACAATTCCCTCTCCTGCCTGTACCTTCATCAAGACCAGAATTGCCTTTCAGACCTGTTGCTTTCTAAACGGAAGAGGAAGGCCGAGCACGGTGGCTCACACCTGTAATCCCAGCACTTTGGGAGGCCGAGGTGGGCGGATCACCAGAAGTCGGGAGTTGCAGACCAGCCTGACCAACATGGAGAAACCCTGTCTCTACTAAAAAAGCAAAATTAGTCTGGTGTGGTGGCGCATACCTGTAGTCTCAGCTACTCGGGAGGCTGAGGCAGGAGAATCGCTTGAACCTGGGAGGTGGAGGTTGTGGTGAGCCGAGATCACACCATTGCACTCCAGCCTGGGCAACAGGAGCGAAACTCCGTCTCAAAAAAAAAAAAAAAAAAAAAAAGGGAAGAGGAAAGAAAAGGCAGATCAGCCTCGATCAAGCTCAAGGGAGGGGTGGCATCTGGCATGAAGGTCACTGCCCCCGCACCCTCCCTCATTGGGCGCTGCCCACTGCCAATAGCTTACAGGTTAGAATAACCAGGCTGGCATCACCTAGCCCAAAGTCCAAATCTCGGTCCAATTCCCTCTAAACTGTGCCAAACATGACTCTCAGTTTCCTCAACTGTAAAATGGAGTCAGCAACATATCCCTCTTTTTTGGGTGATTCTAGTTCCCCCTGCCCCCACCACCACCGGATTCATTCTCACCCCTCCCTGTCCTGCTCTGATCCCCAGGAGGCTGACCTCACCCAGGTAGGATATTGGAAGGCAGCAGGAAGAGAAAGAGGTCGAGGACTTTTCCCACTCCCTCTGCTGGGCCATAGTTTGGCTGTGGCTGCATCCCTGTCCCAGGGTCCCCCATCCTGTCGGGCAGCCCCTTCCACAGCTCCTGCTCTGTCATTCCAGTACCCAATGCCCTCCTCTGGCCCACAGGGCTAGAGGTGGTTACAACATGCTGCTTTTACTAGTCTCTGGTGCATCGTCGTCCCCTACCAGGTCTTTTCATTATTTCTCCAAAGATGATTTATAAACAGCCGACAAGCACATGAAAAGATGCTCAGCACCATTCATCATTAGAGAAATGCAAATCAAATTCATAATGAGCTAGTACTTCACACCCATAAGGATGGCTACTATCCAAGAAACAAAATAACAAGTGTTGGCGAGGATGTGGGGAAATTGGAGCCCTTGTGCGTTGTGGGTGGGATTGTAGAATGGTGTGGCTGATGTGGAAAACAGTAGGGTGGTTCCTCAAAAAATTAACACTAGAATTACCATATGATCCAGCAGTCCCAATTCTGGGCATACATATTCAAAACAATTGAAAGCAAGGTCTCAAAGAGATGCCTGGAACCCCATGTTCATAGCAGCATTATTCACAATAGCAAGAGGTGGAAGTCACCTCAATGTTCATGGACAGATGAATGGATAAAGAAGAGGTGGTACATACATACAACGGAATATTGTTGAGCCTTAAAAAGGGAGGAAATCCTGCCATACGTGACAAGGATGAACCTTGAGGACCTTATGCTAGTGAAATCAGTCAGTCACAAAAAGACGTTCTATGTAATTCCACTTCCTTTTTCGTTTGTTTGTTTTTTGAGATGGAGTCTAGCTCTGTCACACAGGCTGGAGTGCAGTGGCATGATCTCAGCTCACTGCAACCTCCATCTCCTAGGTTCAAGCGATTCTATGCCTCAGCCACCTGAGTAGCAGGGATTATAGACGTGCGCCACTATGCCCAGCTAAATTTTTTTTTTTTTTTTTGAGACGGAGTCTCGCTGTGTCTCCCAGGCTGGAGTGCAGTGGCGTGATCTCGGCTCACTGCAAGCTCCGCCTCCCAGGTTCACACCATTCTCCCGCCTCAGCCTCCCAAGTAGCTGAGACTACAGGCGCCCGCCACCACGCCCGGCTAGCTTTTTTTTTTTTTTTTGTATTTTTAGTAGAGACGGGGTTTCACCATGTTAGCCAGGATAGTCTCAATCTCCTGACCTCGTGATCCACCCGCCTCGGCCTCCCAAAGTGCTGGGATTACAGGCTTGAGCCACCGCGCCCGGCCTTTTTTTTTTGTCTTTTTAGTAGAGATGGGGTTTCGCCATGTTGACCAGGCTGGTCTCGAACTCCTGACCTCAGGTGATCCACCTACCTCAGCCTCCCGAAGTGCTGGGATTACAGGTGTGGTCACTGTGCCCAGCCTGTGTGATTCCTCTTCTACGAGGTACCTAGAGTCATCAAAGTCATAGAGGCAGAAAGTAGAATGGAGGTTGCCAGGGGCTGGGGCAGGGGGAAATGGGGAGTTGTTTAATGGGTGCAGTCTTGGTTTTACAGGATGAAAAAGGTCTGGAGATCCTCGCACAATATGAACTACTTATATATGAATATACTTAAAAATATACCATGGAATGATACATTTAAAATGGTTAAAATGGTTTTTAAAAACTTATCAAATTGTATGTTTTAAAAATATGCAGTTGATTGTGTGTTGATTATACCGCAATAAAACTTTTTAAAAGTCCTTTCATTAAACTCTCTTCAGGAAAACTGGTGGTTCCCAAACCTGTGTGCATGTTAGAATGTTCTGGGATCTTTTAAAAATTCCCAATCCCAGGCCACTCCCCAGAGCCATTAAACCACAACCCCTAGGAGTAGGATACAGGCAGAAGGCGTATCTGATACACCCCAGCTAATGTCAACACACAATGACACCTACAGAATTGCATCCTTCAACTGGGCCATGTGTTTTTTGTCAGGAATCTGCGTAATTAGCTACTTCTTAAGCTTATTGTGAGGATGAAAGGGGATGGTGAGTGCAAAGCATTTAGCACAGCTGCTGGCACTGACAGCGCTTATACAATATAGTGAAAACATCGTTGGTGGTGGTGTTATTGTTATTAGTATTATTTCTCTGGGCCTCCAGGTTGCTGTGGGTCTCAGAGATACTACAGAGGAAGGTAGAGGGGGTGTCAGGACCAAAGGCGAGGTACGACAGGAAAGCAAGCAGGGCAGGAAGGAGGGGTGCACTCAGAGGCAGAGAAAGAGGGGAATTCCGTGCTGGCTGGGGAACCTAGTTGCAAGACTGTGAGGAGCCCAGGGCAAGAGGATGGCAGATCTGCCATGATGCCAGGAAGTACCTGCCTCCAGGGGCTGCTGCCAGGCAGCGGGCACCACTCAGAGGCTTCAGAAAACACTGGGTGACACTCAGGGCCATGGAAGAGTTGATCCAGGAAGCAGCAGTCTGCAAGGAACATGCGCTTACCACTTGAGGACTTTTAGCTGTCTGTGCTTGCGGGGCTCCTTCTAATTTTTCAGGGTCCCCAACCACCCTTGGCAGCTGTGACAGGCCCTCTCTCAGCCTCTCCTCTGGGCTCCCCTGGTCTGAGGCAACCACGGACTGCCACCTCCGTTTACCTGCAAGTGTCTGCCCCGGGGCCCTTCACCTTGCTGGGCTGGCCGTGGTTGGGGGACAGGGGACGCGCCATCAGGGAGGGAGACCACATTACCTCCCTTGGTTGCCACGTGGGAACTGGAAGATGGTGTAAGGCCATGGTATTGAGGTTCACCAATATGGTGAACTCTTCCGGCCAGCAAAGGATTCTGGTCAAGGAGGTGGAGCCACCGGCCCAGCCTGGATTTTCCGCCCCGCAATGGTAGGCCAGGCATCCACTCCAAAAAATATTTCCTAGGCTCCCACTACATGCCTGGCCTGGGGCCCTGAGATCTGATAGTGAACAAGACGCCCTGGCAGAGCTCAGGTCTGGCTGGAGGGAGCGGGAGTGCGGCAGGAAGGAGAGGGCCCCGTGGCAGAGCAGCCAGGGGCAGACAGACAGGGCTCACATCCCAGCTCTGCTCAGTACCAGCTGCAGGTCTTGGGAGAAGTCGATTCACCTCTCCAGCCTCAGTTTTGTCTTCTACAAAAGAGGGTGACAAACCCAGCCTCACAGAGCTGCTGCTGGAGGGAATGAGACAAGATGACATGAGGGTCCCGTTTGGCACCACTTGGAGTTCCTTCCAGGAAGGGGGAGCGAAGAGCAGGCGCCTCCACCCGGTTCCAGCACAGGCCGCTTGCAGGGGCCTGAGCCGCAGATGAGAGAGGCAGCTCTCTGTGGACAGAGCTGTAGCCAGAGGCCAGCACCTGGGGCTCCAAGAACCACAAACCCACAGCAGGAAATCCTCCTCCAGAGCCTGGAGCCTGGGTGCCCGGGTCCCCACACTGCTGGCTGCTGATAGCGCTGGGTGAGTGTGGGGACTCCTTCCCCAGTCTGGAGTCCACCTTCCTCCTCTGGCCAGCAGAGCTCAGGCTGGACACCAACGAATCCTCCAGCAATGACATTCCAGGAAAACGGAAAGCCCTCACGATCCCTTCTTGCAGGTGGGAAACCAGAGGCCTAAGAAGGACAGTCTATTCAAGGGCACACAAGTTCACACAGCAGAGTCAGAAGTAGAAAGCCAGATCCCCTGACTCCAAATCCATAGCACCTGTCCACGCTGGCGCCTCTCCACAGGCTTGTGTCAGAGTACCGGGAAACTCAGTTAGAAGCTGTGGCTCCTTCTCTAAGGAACTCCTCGACAAAGCTCTCAGCTCCCATGAGGTAACCAGCCTCCCCTCCAAATATCCTCCAAGATCTAGAGAAGTCACTCCTTTGCTCAAGAACCTTCCACAGCTCTCCATCACCCAGTGAACATCTCACCCAGCATCCAGGGTCCCAACCTTCCTCTCCAGCGACTCCCCCGGGTCCCCCACCTTTGCCTTCCATCCTGGTCGCCACACAGTAATGACTATCCCCATCTCCTGGTCTTTCTGATTCTGTTTCCCCATCCTAGAACTTCCCTTCTCCTTCCTTTAAGACCATCTGAATGTTACCTCCTCCAGGAAGCCTTCCTGGCTCCCCAGGTTAGGCACGGCCTCTCCCTCCCCCAGGCTCCCAGAGGAGGCAGGCTCAGGCTGTATCTGGATACCTCATGTGCCCATCTGTCTCCATGAGATGGGGAAGTACTTGGGCACGGAGTCTAAGAAACGCCCACTTCTTGTCCTCTTCTCATCCTCTATGCCAAGAATTGAAAGAGGAAGGGCTAAGTGACTCCTGGACCCACAACAGGACAAATAAACAGGGACTGTTTGGTGCCCGTTTGGGACACAATTCCAGGTCAGAGGTGGCTAGAGGCTGGGCCTGGCGCCCAAACACAGGCGTTGATCCCGCCTCCAACGGCTGTTTCTGTTTTCCTTTTCCCTGGGCAGAGGCTGCGGGGGCGTTCTGGGCCACAGCTGGTTTCTATTGCATCAAGGCTCAAAAAAGCCCTGAGCATATTTTTAGAGAGAAGGGGAAAGAAAGAATCTTTTCTTCCCTGACCCAGGATGAGGGCTTGCTCCAAGTTTCCATCTGCTCTCTCTTCTGGGTGGAGCTGGCCGGGAAGTTTCTCTGCAGGGGGATCCTTCAGGACGGCGGTTTGTGAGCTCATAGTTAGGGCAGAGTGAGAGACTGCCGGCACGATGCCCGCCTCCCTCCCCGACACACATACAAACACAAATGTGCACATGCACACAACCTCGGGCATGTGATGTGGAGAGGAGAGCCATATGCCTGAGTAAGAACAGTGGAGGAGCAAGAGGGACTTGGAGCCACCAGTGGCTCCAGCCCAATCTTCCACTGGAAGCAGGTAGCTGAATGGTGGCCTGAACCAGGGGTTGCCGCACTTGCACTCCAGAGCCCGGGGATGTGCCGCATTCCCACTGAGGTGCCTGGATCCCCAAGACCTGGGCACATCTGGGCCTGGAATACAGAACGTGTTTGATGCATCTTTGAATGGCTGGTTTTCAATTGTCTGAAGATTCTGTTGGGAGGAATGAAAGACCAAATTAGTTTAAGACTCTGAACTCTTAGAGCTTTTGTTGAAATGCATTTTCTCAATCAAAAAATACTAAATGCACTAGCGCTCTGCTGGTATGTGTGTGTGTGTGTTTGTTGTGTGTGGTGTGACATGTGTGTAAATCTGTGTGTGATGTATGCGTATGTCCTCTATTTGTATAACATGTATGGTGTATTTGTTGTGTTATGTGGTTGTGTGTTGTTTTTCTATGTGTATTGTGTGTATTTGTAGTATAATTTGTGTGGTGTGCATGTGGTGCATGTGTTTGACATGTTTCATATGAGATGGGGTGTATATGTGTGTCATATGTGTTTGAAATGTGCTGTGTGTGTATTGTGTCTGTATGATACATGCTGTGTGTTTGATGCATGCTGTGTGTGTGCTTGATGTGTGCTGTGCCTATGTGTGTTGTGTGTGTGTCAATGTATGTCATGTGTGTTGTGTGTTTGATGTATGTTGTATGTATAAGTGTGTGTTGTGTCTGATGTGTGTCGTGTAGCATGTGTGCCGTGTGTGTTGTGTGTCTGGCACAGGCTGTGTGTCTCTAATGTGTGTTGTGTGTCTGACACAGGCTGTGTGTCTCTAATGTGTGTTGTGTGTCTGACACAGGCTGTGTGTCTCTAATGTGTGTTGTGTGTCTGACACAGGCTGTGTGTCTAATGTGTGTTGCGTGTCTGATGTGGGCATGTGTGGATGCTGTAATCAGAGGCCATTCTTGGTACCAGCCAGAGGCACATCTGGAACGGAGGGAGGGGGCTGTGCAGAGAAGAGGGTCCCTGTTTCCCCCAAGCACACTCTCCACAGTGACACCTTTTAGAGATGATCCAGGCCAATCTGTTGAGCAAAGCACCATGGGGAGAGAAGGTAGTTGGAGGGAAAGAGCCCTTTTCTTTTCTTTTCTTTTCTTTTCTTTTCTTTTTTTGAGACAGGGCTCTGTTGCCCCAGCTGGAGTGCAGTAGCATGATCTCAGTTCACTGCAACCTCTGCTTCCCAGGTTCAGGTGAGTGTCCTGCCTCAGCATCCCAAGTAGCTGGGATTACAGGCGTCCGCCACCACGCTTGGCTACTACCAATTTTCTGAACTTGCTCCCCACCAGCCCCTGCCCCTGATGTCAGACCAGTCTTTGCCTCTGGTGGCACCCAGTTTTAAAATCCTCCAGCCCAAACAGCTGCAGGCCACAAAGCCAAAGCACAGAGAAGCACATGGCCCAGCATTACCGACAGGACAGGGATCAGAGCCCAGACCCTTCCTCCTCCTCATGGTCAACCTGGCCTTTAAGGCCCTTCAGTACCAATGAGACAGCCTGCAGAGAAGAGGTAAGGCTGTGACAACGAAAACCACAGCACACCCAGAGTCATCATTACAGCCCAGCAACTGCGCCTGGAGCTGGCTGTCAGGGGCCTGAGCTCTCTGCAAATGCAGCCTTACTTCCCTCTTGCACTCACCCATCAAGGGAGTATCATTGCGCCGTTGTATCAAAGGAAACAGGCTCGGAAGGGAGACAGAGGTGAAGGCAGGCCCCTGAGCCAGGAGGGTAACTTCCTGGCTTTGGGGATCAGGTAGGGAAGTCGGTGGCAGCTTCCAGGGTCCAGGGGTTTACTCCGCCAAGGGGCAGTGCCTTTTCTGTCCTATCTGCAGAGACACAGGCCCTGCCCAGGGTCAGAGCTAGGAGGCAGACGGGCACACCAGTGTCATGGGCCTTTGCCCTGCCCAACTCTCCACCTTTCCCAGGCAGCTTGGTCAGGCCAGGCACCCTCTTCCCCACAAAGCCCCTTCTGTCCCCAGGCAGGAAGGGCTGCTACAGGCTCACCCTCCAACTTCCTGGAAACTGAGGCAGCCCAGGTAGGGCCCAGGGGAGTTTCTTGGAAGATGGGCTTTAAAAAAAAAGCCCAGATTCAATGCTTCCCCAGTCCTTTGGCCTTGGGCAAATCCTTCTCCCTCCCTGAGCCTCAGTTTCCTCCTCTGTAAAATGGGGCTGCCACCCGTTCCCTCCTGGGATGGTTGGGAGGAACACGTGCGGGTGCATGAAGTCCTTGGCACAGGCCTGGCACAAGGGAGGCGTTCGATCCACGTATGTCCTGTTCCCGTCTTCAGCTGCTCTGGCCAGCCACGAATTGGACTTGACTGGTCCAAAGGTTCCCCTCCTGACCCCAGCAGAAGCTGCAGGGGAGAAACAGTGATTCTTGGAAAGTCACCACCAAGTCCTTCCAGAAACTGGAGGGCCACTGGTCAACATGTCACCTGGCATCCACACCAACCGCCAGGCCCTGAGTACCCCTACCTGACCTCTCAGCTGACCAAATCAAACACCACAGTCCTGCTCACCACTCCGTGTCTACCCCACGCTGGGCACTGGGGACTCATCAAACACCATCAGGCCCTGCCTCCCTAAAGTCATCTCGCTCAGCTCTCCCCTGCTCAAAGCTGCCAGGCTATGCATCAGACAAATGGATGATATCCATATACATTTATACACATGCCACACCACACCACACCACACCTGCAGAGTACTGCTGCATTTAGCACGAAGTCCCTAGTCTGCAGCTGGGCATTCCAGGCCCCTCTTGGTCAGGCCAGCTTCCTCTGTTGTCTTTCCTGCACCTCTTCGGCCTGCACCCCACACCCAAGCCACAGCCAGCTCCCCACTCCTACATGGCCGCCTGCTTTGGTCACCATGGAAAGAGCTTAGTTTGCGGTCTGGGCCACAGGAAGATGTGATCTGGAGTCTGCAGAACCTCCAGGCTTCAGCCTCGCAGGGTCTCGTGCTTGCAATGCCACAACCCTTCTCTAGCAATCTATGACACACGTCCAGACCCACCTTGGTCTTCACCTCCTCCAGGAAGCCTTCCTTGATGCCCACCCCTCCAGGCCAGTATAGGTACCTTATTCCCAGGGGGAGCTGCCTGGTGTCCCCAGATCCTCCTGTCACTGATGTCCCATCAGGATGAAATAGCACCAGTCCCCACCCACCATCCTGGTGTGTCCTCTCCCCATAAATGTGGGTGTCCACCTGCCAGTCCTCCTTGCTCTCAGCATCTGCAGCTGTCCTCTGCCCAGCAGCCTGCTGAGCTCCATTCTGGAGACACCCCAACCCTCATCTTATCCCAAGGGCCTTGCAATGCTGAGTTAACTTGGATAACAGCAATCCCAGTGCTGGCCACCAAACAACTTGACATTCAGGGTTAGACATGATGCTTCTTAGGAATTTGTCAACCATCTTTCCCCACAGAGAATCTCTCACAAGCTGGGAGTCGGGAAACCTAACCTCTCAGAGTGTTCTGGAAACTCCTTCTCCCTTCTCGGGTCCCCTCACCCTTCTCATTTCTAATGCCAAAGCTTCAGAACTTCTGCTCCTTGGAGATCCCAGGAGGGGCCTCACCTGACAGGATTTACTCTCTGCCAATATGCAAAAGTGGCTACTGTCAGTCATTTTAAATCGACATTGCTATGGAATGAAAGGTGTCTCCCACATTTCCAATGTTGAAGTCCTGACTGCCAGTTCTGGAGAATGTCACTGTATTTACGGAGGTTATTAAGTTACAGTGAGGTCATTAGAGTGGGAATGACTGTCTTCCTAAGCCAGTGTGACAGATGTCCTTATGAGAAGAGGAGATGAGGACACAGAAGGGTGCACAGGGAAGACCCATGGAGACACAGGGAGAAGATGGCCAACGACAAGCCAAAGAGAGCAGCCTCAGAAGAAGCCAACCCTGCTGTACCTGGATCCTGGATTTCCAGCCGCCAGAACTGGGAGGAAATAGATTTCTGCTACTTAAGGCACCACCAGGCTTGGGACTGCATTCTGGCCGCCCTAGCAGACTCATGTAGATGTTTCTCATGCATCTTGCTCATTGTGCTGTCCTCACCTATTAATGAGCCTGGGCAGATCAGACCATTCATCCCACAGAGCCTAGAAACCACTACGCCCAGAATGCGTGTCCTGGGTGAAGACCTTCTGTGATGAACAGAACTGGCTTCACCGGCTTTTTAAATCATCAGACACGGGAAGATGGCGGCCGGACAACGTTGCTCCCTCCCCATCTGCGAGGCACCATCCCATACACCCTGAATGAAAGGCTCCCCAACATTTTACCAATGAGTAAACCAAGGCCAGGGAAGACAAGTGACTTGCCTGAGGTCATTCACGGAGTCAGAGTCGTTAGAGAGGAGAGACTGAAGCCCACAGGTCCTGGAGCGGGGGGCCTGAGAGGTAGCAGGCTGGTTTGAGTGGCTCTGCAGTGTCCACACTCTGGAAGGAGACAGAGAGGGCCTGGGTTTGAATCCTGACTCATCCTCTTATTTGCTGTGTGTGAGCAGGTTCCTGGCCTCTTTGAACTGGGCCTCAGTTTCCACATGTGAACAATGAGGCTGATAAATATAAGAGGACATGCAGTGCTCAGCACCGTGTCTGGCCCACGGAACGGGCTCAAGAATTGTTGGAAAGGCTGCTGCCCCCACTAACAAACACAGCATTCCCAAAATACTTGCCGACTCCGCACCTGGCCCCACAGGAAGTCTAACAAAGAGCTTGGGTAGAAGCTTTTCCTGCCAGTCGACATGGGGGAGGTGGCCACACAACCTCTGTCCACCTCTGAGCACTGCCCCCACTCGCTCTATCATTTACCCTCCTCCTGGCCTTACAGGGCCCAGGCACTCGATAAGGTTCAATGGCTCATTGTTCTCCATCCAGGCCCAAACCAGGCCAGGCCTGCCGGGAACCAGCAACTAAAAATAGCCCCACAGGGTGTTTGGGTCCAGCTGCTTCTCTCAGTCCGGGGGTCAAGAGGTGCCCGCGCTCTTCCTGGTCACTGCTTTGGGTGAAGGCCAGCTTGGCCGACTGCCAGATCACCCTGACTGGAGAGCCCAGACTCACACCCGCAAAATATTTAATGGAAAATTCAAGAGCTGCTATGATTCCCCAAGGGACAGAGCCTTGGTGCAGACTTTCAGAGGAGTTCAGAGTTCAGAGGTGGGGCGGGACTCAGCCTGCCAAGGACTGGGAGAAAGGGCCTGGAAGAACAGGCTGGAATTGGCAACGCAAAGAGAGACAGGGAAGGCATCCCAGGTGGCAGGGACGGCAGAAGCAAGGGATGAGGAGGAGGCTCGGTGTGACAATGAGAGGCTGCAGGGGGGCTATTTGGCAAAGCAGGAGGGGCATCTTCAAGGGGAGGCCCAGGCTCGTTCCAGAAGGGCCCCGAATGCCTGGCGAGACTTAAAAGAAAAAAGAAAAAAAGAATAAAATGGGAAGACTCACTCTACCTGATTGATTGATTTTTTTTTTTTTTTTTTTTTTTTTTTGAGACGGAGTCTCGCTCTGTCGCCCAAGCTGGAGTGCAGTGGCGCGATCCTGGCTCACTGAAAGCTCCGCCTCCCGGGTTCCCGCCATTCTCCTGCCTCAGCCTCCTGAGTAGCTGGGACTACAGGCGCCCGCCAACGCGCCCGGCTCATTTTTTGTATTTTTAGTAGAGACGGGGTTTCACCATGGTCTTGATCTCCTGACCTTGTGATCCGCCAGCCTCGGCCTCCCAAAGTGCTGGGATTACAGGCGTGAGCCACCGCGCCCGGCCGATTTATTTATTTATTTATTTTTTTTTTTTTGGCGGAGGGGACACAGTCTCACTCTGTTGCCCAGGCTGCAGTACAGTGGCATGATCTCAGCTCACTGCAAACTCCGCCTCCCAGACTTGAATGATTCTCCTGCCTCAGCCTCCCGAGTAGCTGGGATTACAGGTGCCCGCCACCTTAGCTGGCTAATTTTTGTGGTTTTTTTTAGTAGAGATGGGATCTCACCATGTTGGCCAGGCTGGTCTCGAACTCCTGACCTCAAGTGATCCACCCACCTTGGCCTCCCAAACTTCAGGGATTACAAGCGTGAGCCACCATGCCCGGCCCACTCTACCTGATTTTAAGACATCATATAGTACAGTAACCAAGACTGTGTGGCACTGGCAGAGAGATGGAAACACAGATCATTGGAACAGAGAACCTAGACATACACCCACAGGGTGTGACCAACTGATTTTTGACAAAGGTGCAAAATTTCACACCCACTGGGATGGCTGTAATAAAAAAGACATCATACGTCCTGGTGCGGTGGCTCACACCTGTAATCCCAGCACTTTGGGAGGCTGAGGTGGGCTGATTGCTTGATCTCAGGAGTTCGAGGCCAGCCTGGTCAAGATGATGAAACCTTGTCTCTACAAAAAGTACAAAAATTAACTGGGCACAGTGGCAGGCACCTGTAATCCCAGTTACTCAGGAGGCTGAGGCAGGAGAATCAGTTGAGCTGGGGAGGCAGAGGCTGCAGTGAGCCAAAATCATACCATTTGCACTCCGGCGAGGGCAACAGGAGCAAAACTCTCGTCTTTAAAAATAATAATAATAATAACAAGTGTTGGTGAAGATGTGTAGAAATTAGACTCCTCACACACTGCTGGTAGAGATGTAAATGGCAAAGTTTGGCATTTCCTCAAAAGGTTACACACAGAGCTTGTTTATGACTCAGCAGTTGTACATCTAGGTAAATACCCAAGAAAAGTGGAAATGTAAGTCCCCTAGAGAACTTTGTACATGCCCATTCATAGCAACATTATTCATAATCGACAAAAAGTAGAAACGACCCAAATGTCCATCAACTAATGAATGGATAAATCAAATGCGGTCTGTTCTGTGGTATGTAAAATGTGGTATACACAATGGAATTTTATTAGGCAATAAAAAGAAACTAACTACTGATACACGCCACAACACGGTGAACCTTGAAAACATTATGCTAAGCGAAAGAAGCCAGTTGCAAAGGACCACGTATTGTGTGATTCCATTTACATGAAAGGTCTACAACAGGCAAATCTGTAGAGGCAGAAAGGAGATTCGTGGTAGTCCCAGGCTGGAAGGGTGAGGTATATGGGAGGGAGTGACTGCTAATGGGTATGATGTTGTTTTAGGGGCTGATGAAAATGTTTTAAAATTGATTGTGATAACGATTGTACAACTCTGTGAATACGCTAAAAACCACTGAATTGTAACCTTGAAAGAGGTAAATTGTCCCATATGTACTTATACCTCAATAAAGCTGTTTTTTAACAAAAGCAATTCAGCAGAAGGATAGTCTTTTCAGCAAATGGTGCTGAAGCAACTGGCTATCCTTTTTTATTGTTTATTTTTTTGAGACGGAGTTTCCCTCTTGTTGCCCAGGTTAGAGTGCAATGGTGCGATCTCGGCTCACTACATCCTCCGCTTCCTGGGTTCAAGCTGTTCTCCTGCCTCAGCCTCCTGAGTAGCTGGGATTACAGGCAACCACCACCATGCCTGGCTAATTTTTGTATTTTTAGTAGAGACAGAGTTTCACCATTTTGGCCAAAGCTGGTCTTGAACTCCTGATGTCAGGTGATCCAGTTGCCTCAGCCTCCCAAAGTGCTGAGATTACAGACGTGTGCCACTGCTCCCAGCCGCAATTGGCTATCCTTGTGCAAAAAAAAGAAGAACCTCAACCTAAACCTCACATCATACGAGAATTAGCTCAAACTAGATCAAAGATTTAAATGAAAAACAATACAACGTTCAGAAGAAAACAAACGAAAAAATCTTCAGGATTTTCCTGTACAACCCAGTAATTGCACTCCTGGTTATTTATCCCAGATAAATGAAAAGTCACATCCCCACAAAACTCTCTCTACAATAGTTCATAGCAGCTTTATATGTAACAGCCTCACTACCTGTACAGTGCCTAGGGCTTAGTGAAAAGCTCTTAGGCAACAGCAAGAGCATGATCCATTTTTTAAAAAGGACAAATTGTACTTCATCAACAGTAAAAACTTTTGCTTTGCAAAAGACACTGTTACGAGGATGAAAAGACAGGCTACAGACTGAGAACATTATTTGCAAATCGTATATCTGACAAAGGATTCATACATAAACTGTATAAACTCTCAAAACTCAACAGTAGGCCGGGCGCGGTGGCTCAAGCCTGTAATCCCAGCACTTTGGGAGGCCGAGACGGGCGGATCACGAGGTCAGGAGATCGAGACCATCCTGGCTAACACGGTGAAACCCCGTCTCTACTAAAAAATACAAAAAACTAGCCGGGTGAGGTGGCGGGCGCCTGTAGTCCCAGCTACTCGGGAGGCTGAGGCAGGAGAATGGCGTAGACCCGGGAGGCGGAGCTTGCAGTGAGCTGAGATGCGGCCACTGCACTCCAGCCTGGGCGACAGAGCGAGACTCCGTCTCAAAAAAAAAAAAAAAAAAAAAAACAAAAAAACTCAACAGTAAAAAAGCAAACAATGTAATTAGAAAATGGGCAAAAGACATGGAAAGACAGTTCACCAATGAGGACATATAGACGGCAAATAGTACATGAAAAGATGTTCAATATCACCAGCCATTAGGAAAATGCAAATTAAGACCTGGATGAAAATCACCACGTATCTGTTAGAACAGCTAAAATAAAACATTGGGACAACATTAAATACTGGCAAGAATGCAGAGACATTGGATCTCTCGTGGTACAGCTACTCTGGAAGATAGTTAGTTGGCAGTTTCTTAAAAACTAAACCTATACTTACAGCACAACCCAGCAATTGCACTCCTGGTCATTTATCCCAGAGAAATGAGAAGTTACATCCACACAAAACTCTCTCAACAACAGTTCATAGCAGCTTTATATGTCATAGCCCCAAACTGGAAATGACCAAAATGTTCCTCAAGAGGCAAATGGCTAAACAAACAGTTGTACATCCACACCACAGAATGTTTCTCAGCAATAAATAGGATTGAACGCAACATAAATAGGATACCCACAACATCTTGGATGAAGCTCAAGGACATTATACTGAGTGAAAAAAGACAATCTTAAAAGGTCACATACTGTACAATTCCATTTATATCACATTCTTGAAATGACAAAATTATATAGATAGAGAACAGATTAGTGGTTGCGAGGGGTTAGGGATGGGGAATGCGTGTGCCTATAAAAGGGTATCGAGGGAGATCTTCGTGGTGATGGAATAGTTCCATATCTTGATTGCGGTGGTGTTTATACAAATCTGCATGTGATAAAACGGCATAGAACTCTACATACTTATTGTCCCAATGTCAATTTCAATTTTTGATATGGTACCATAATTATGTAAGATGTGCTCATTGGGGCACACCAGGTGAAGGGTACATGAGACCTCTCTATACTATCTTTGCAATTTCCTGTGAATATATAATTATTTCAAAATTTAAAAGTTTAAAACACATACACACGCTTTCACTGCAGTGAGAACTTTACCCAGTAGACCCTGACCCTTCTGCCTGGGGGAATAGAGTTACAGTGAGCAGATCTGAGCCCAGCCCACAGGGAGGGGCCATGTCCAGCCCAGCTCCTCCTAGGTCAGTTGACTACAGAAGCATAAGAGAGAATAAGTGATGGTTATTTGAGGTCATTGTATTTTGGGGTGGGTTTTATTGATTGATTGATTGATTGATGATTATTTTTTTTTCGAGATGAAGTCTCGCTCTGTCGCTCAGGCTGGAGTGCAGTGGTGCAATCTTGGCTCACTGCAACCTCCACCTCCTGGGTTCAAGTGATTCTCCTGCCTCAGCCTCCCAAGTAGCTGGGAATACAGGCATGTGCCACCACACCTGGCTAATTTTTGTATTTTTAGTAGAAACAGGGTTTCACCATGTTGGCCAGGCTGGTGTTTAACTCCTGACCTCAAGTGATCCGCCCCACTCAGCCTCCCAATCACGGGATTATAGGCGTGAGCCACTGCGCCCGGCCTGGGGTGGTTTGTTTTGCAGCACTGTTGTATCAATAGCTAGCTGATACATACCCACTTGCCCCACTTCCTCTCCATAGCCCTACGAGGATGGACATCTGTCATTGATGACAGTGGCGGAGACAGCTTGTTGTGCCCAACATCTGCTCTGCCTTTGTATTACCCGAGAGTAACAGAACCTCTGATTTTTATCTGGCCACATGGCTATCTAGATTAACACTACATTTCCCAGCTTTCCTTCTTCTCATTTATTTATTTATTCATTTTCAGAGACAGGGTCTCACTATGTCACCCAGGCTTGAGTGCAGTGGCACCATCATAGCTCATTGCAGTCTTGAACTCCTGGGCTCAAGGGTTTCTCCCGTCTCAACCTCCTGAGTTCACTACCATGCCTGGCTGATTTTTTATTGTTTGTAAAGACAGGGTCTCAGTATGTTATCCATAGTGAGGCTCATAGTGAGGCTGGTCTCAAACTCTTGGCCTCAGGTGATCCTCCCACCTCGGCCTCCCAAAGTGTTGGGATTACAGGTGTGAACCACCGCTCCCAGCCTCCTTCTAAACAGGTGTGGCCATGTGCTCAGTTCTGGCCAATGGGGTGTAAGGGAAAGTGTCATGTGACAGTTTCTGAGCACCTTCTCAGACACAACTGAAATTTACCTTTTACCCCCTCTTTCTTGGCCTCCAGCCCTGCGTGGTGGCTAGAGCTCAAGTAGCCATCTTGGACAGGAAGCGGAAGCTACATTTTGAGGATGGCAAAGTAACAGAAGAGACAAAATCAGGGTTCCTGATGATCACAAAAAGACCACGCCAGCACTAGGCTGCTTCTACCCGAGTTTCCTTTATGGGAGAGATAGAAACTTCTGCCTTGTGTTTTTGTCACTTACAACAGAACACAGTCTTTACTCATGCAGTGGCTTCTTATCCAGACTTTGTGTTCATGGGCTTGTCCTGTGCAACCCACCATGCTAAGCAATATATGGCCTTTTATCCAATAAATAATTTATTAAGCACCTCCCATGCGCCAGGCACTGTGATTGATAAGGCTGGGGACACAGTGAGAAGTAAGACGGACAGTGTTCCTGCCCTGAGGGGCTTATGGTTGAAAGGAAGAGACAGCAATGAATGAACACATGCCTGTGTATAATTACAACCTGCGACAAGCACCATGAAACAGGAGCTGGAGACTTTGGAGCAGTCAGCAGGGGCCTTCTTATAGTCAGGGTTATCAGGGGGAAGGGATACAGCCTACTCAAGAGCACAGGCTTCAGAGCCAGCCCAGCCTGAGTTCAAATCCCGTTTCCTCTTGCTACTATGGAACCTTGGACAAGGCGCAGTCTCTCTGCGCCGCAGCTGTTTTATCTGAAAAATAGACATTTAGTTGATAAAACATTGATACTGCATTTACAATGTGCCAGGGATGGTTCTAAGCACTCTGCAGTAGTAACTGTGGAGTCTTACAGCTACCTTCTAGTACAGGCACTATTCCTATCCCCATGTACTGAGTACTGGGTAAACTGAGGCCCAGAAAGTGAAGTCAGTTGCCCGAGTTTACACAACTAAGTGGAAGAGCTGGGAGTTCCCCTAAGCCATCTGTCCCCAGGCCTGGCCTCGGGGCACTATGCTGTAGTGATTAATAATAACAGCTCTTAACTCCCAGGATTTTGGGGAGCTTGAAAAAAGAAAACGTCAGTCAAGTACTTAGCACAGTGCCCGGAAAATGTTAAATGTTAGCTATCATCCTTATCCTCCTCCTCATCATTCTCATTAACTAAGGGGGCGGGGGAAAGAGTCTTCCAGGGAGAGAGGACTGCAAGTGCTAAGGCCCCGAATGGAAGGAAGCGTGGTGCATCCGAGGACCAAAAGGCAGACCAGAGGGGCTGAATGCAAACACCTCACCCCTATACTGTATTTTATTTGATCACAATAACTGTACTAGGTAAGAACTATTATTAGCTAGTTATAATCTCTTTAATGCTCTGTAAATGCGGAAACAGTAGCCCAGAGAGGTTAAGTGACTTGCCAAAGGTCACGCAGTAAAGAACCATCTGGGCCGGGTGCGGTGGCTCAAGCCTGTAATCCCAGCACTTTGGGAGGCCGAGACGGGCGGATCACGAGGTCAGGAGATCAAGACCAGCCTGGCTAACACGGTGAAACCCCGTCTCTACCAAAAAAGACAAAAAACTAGCCGGGCGAGGTGGCGGGCGCCTGTAGTCCCAGCTACCCGGGAGGCTGAGGCAGGAGAATGGCGGGAACCCGGGAGGCAGAGCTTGCAGTGAGCTGAGATCTGGCCACTGCACTCCAGCCTGGGCGACAGAGCGAGACTCCGTCTCAAAAAAAAAAAAGAACCATCTGAACCTGGACTCAAGCCCAGGTCTGTCAGCCTCCGAAGCCCATGCCTCCACTTACCACCCTCCCCTGCCTTGGAATGGACGGAACTCGAGAGCAAGCCAGTTCCTGCTGCAATAGCAGCTCAGAAGGAAAAGCTATACAGCCTGAGGCGTCAGAATCGGATGGTTCCTGGAGAGCACTTTGGACATGCCCCACCCATTTTTAAGATGGGGAATGTGAGGCCCAGTGAGGAAAGGGACCTGCCACAGACAGATTGGCAGCAGAACTGGGCCCAGAGACTGTATCCCCCTCCAGTCTTGGGGGGGCCATCAGCTTTGCCTTTGTTCAGGCCCTTCTTTTTTATATCTCCCTGGTGATAGCAAACTGCGCCGACTCCCCTGAGAGGGGCAGCTCCGGTGGGTGCGGTGCTTGTGTGTGCTGGGGGTAATGTGGGGATGGACTTTGCCTCAAGGGCAGGAGCTTGTAAAAAACCAGCAGATCAGGTCCCCAGCCTGGCTGGAGGACACAGGGGCAGTGTCCCCAGGGGCATGAACCCTGTAGACTGATGGGACTCCTTGGTAAACAGACTGCTCCATCCAAGTAGGCCTTTCAGTACCCTGGGAAGCAGCTCAGCAGAGCCCTAGCAACTCGAATGCACAGCTCACATACACACGTGCATACACACGCCCATGCACACACACCCCGCCACGTACAGAGGCAGCTTGGCCTGGATCCCAGCCCCCCACACCCCACAGAGCACCATGTGCCCCTTCAGAAGGTCCTCACACAGGAGGAAAAGCTGGATTCTCCTTGTGTGTCAAGAGAAGAAGCCAAGGACCAGAGCAGAGAGGGGCCTCATGCAAGGTCACACAGAGGTTTGGGACAGATCCGAGCGCAGAGCCCAGAATTCCTGACTGCCAGGCCAGCTACCTGATGAGGCAGATGCTATTCGGTTGCCTTTGAAACAGCAGGCAGGCAGGACCCCGCTGAGCCCATGTGGAACCTAGGGCGCAAACCCCACCCCCTTGGGGCCCTGCCCGTGTCGCTGAGTCACTGGCCTTGGAGCAGATGCGGGGGCAGCTTCCTCCTGCACAGCTGGTTGGGGCTTGGCCTGACAGCGCCTCCTGGACCGGCCTCCCTCCCTCTGCCCCGCAGGGCACGCTCCCTCCGTGCCTGGCCCCGTGCTGAGGGTTCACACATATTCGTGAACCTGCCGAGTCCACACAAGTCCCAGGAGGTGGAATTATCATTCCCATTTCATAGTTAAAACAACTGAGGCTTGGAGAGGTAAAGCAACGTGTCACACAGTTCTACCAAGAACTGAGATTCCTTGCAGGACCGGACATCCGCACATTCATAAGCTCACTTATTCCTCGGACTTCCTTAGAAAAATTCTGCCCACAAGCCAAAGAGAACCAGCATCAAAAGCCCCTATCTGCAACTCCAGCTGAACCACTAAGTCTCGCAGACTGACTGGAGATGTGGATTCTTTTGGAAAGGCCTGGCTGAGGCTGCCTGGAAGTCAGGGATAGAGGTCCCCGTCCCTGTTCAGCCACGACGGGCTGTCCATTTTCTCTAAACCCTAATTTTCTCATTTGTAAACTGAAAATAATACTCAGCCCTTCCTCCCAGGGCTTTGTGAGGATCGATGGCAATGAGGCACGGAATGCGTGGTGTGTGCCTCTGCGTGGTCTAGGCTCCTATTTCTACCTGCCTGCTGGTACCGCCCTCCCCACTCCCAGCCATGCCTCTACTCTCTTCTGTACCCGGCAGATGGGATCAGTCTCACAGCTGTTCCTCAATCCCCTACTGCCTCCTCCCACCCAAGGAAGGGGGCACCAGTGCAGCAGGGGGCCCAGGGTACCCCTTTCCTCCTCCCTTCTCTGGCTAGGGAGAGGAGAGGCAAAGCCAGATGTTCCACAGATGTTGCCAGTTGTTAGCAAAACAACAACAAACAAGTGATTTTTTTGAGACCCCGTCAGGTCCATTGCTTGAGGGCCTGAGAGCTCCGAGGGAAAGGTGGGGCTGTGGGGGCGACACCAGGAGCCTGAGGTTTGGGCAGGAGGGGAGGTGAAGCAGAGAGGCCTTCTGGGGTGGGACGTCAGTGGGAGGAGTTTGGGGAGGAGACAGTAGGCTAAGGGACCCAGGCGTGCAGAGAGAGGCAGGGAGGTAGGGCGGGGAGCTGAGAGCTTGGTGCAAGCGAGAGGAGCAGGGAGGGGTGAAGCTGGAGAATCTGGTAGGTCCAGGGGTGGCTGCCTGTGCAGGAGGCCTGCAGGGGTGGTACTAACTTATCCCTCCTTCCCCACCCGGCCCCAGGACCCGACTTCAGATGGAGAGAACTTTGGAACCCCCAAGGGGCTCCCAGGCCCTTCTGAGCTCCGTCAGGGAAGGAATCAACAGAAATCCAAGGGTCCTAAGCACTGGGCAGCAGTTTGGACTCAATGGTCTTTTCCAAGCTGGAGAGTCTAGGAGGCTGTAGCTGGCCCAGACAGGTCAAGAGAGCACGTCACTCACATGGCAGAGGCCGAGAGCGTGAGGGACTTGACTCTCCCACCAGGAGCCTGGCTGCAGTTGGCACCTCTGCAGCTATCATCCAACTGAGTGGCACCCCCTCCTGCTGGCATCCAACTGAGTGGCACTGCTGTGCCCTCTTGCCTCTCCACCCACCACAACCTATTTGCCAGCTGACCCCAACTGCTCCCGGCAGGGCCAAGACTGGGCAGCAGTACGGAACAGGCTGTTTCTGACTTACTCCCTGGAACTGGCTGGCTTTGTCCTCCAGCAAAACTGTTCCTGGAAGGACAAGGATCTGGGGTCTGAGACTAAAGGGCCCCCATCTTCTCTGGCCTGGGCAGGTGGAGAATGAGTTTTGCCACTCATCCTGTGACCCTGAATAATGAGACTGCTAACAGCAGCTCATGTTTATGAAGCACCTACCCCACGCCATGCACTGAACTAAACTTGTTGCATGCACGACCTCGCTTAGTCATTGCAACTCTGGGGTAAGTGCCAATGTGCACAATTTATAGATGAGAAAGCCGAGGGAAAGAGAACGTACGTGACTTCTTCAAAGATTTGCAGCTAGTAGTAAATGGTGGAGTCAGAGACTGAGCCCCAGAGCCTGACTCCAAGGCCCTTCACCTCTATGGTGAAGAGTCCAGCTTCCCTTCCCTCCCCTCAGTCTTCCCATCTGTGGGATGGCGAGGAGCTGGATGGAATGACCTCACAGCTCCGCGATCCCACATTGACCGCCTAGAATTGCCAGAGACCAGAGAGCACTACTCCTTCCTCTCCTATGAAAGAAAATGGGAACCAGCCCAAATGACACTGTACAGATGAGACAACTGAGGCCTAAGCGGGCAGAGAATGTACCTAAAGTCCTCCAGGGAGCCCAGGCAGGGCCCAGGGAAGGGGGAAGGGGGAAGGGGACCCAGACACCTTTCTAGTCTGCCCTCCAGCTGCTCTGCACAGCCAAAGCCGCTCGGAGGCCAAGGGAACCAGGGTGTGTGTAATGGAAACCAAGCAGTGGGGCCTTCCGAAATGGGAATTCCATCTGCCTGACTTTGTTCTCCTGGACTTTGGTTTCCATGGCAACTCTGGGAACCAGGAGGTTGGGAAGGTGGAAGAGGGAAGGCCTGGTCCTAAACTGAATCCCTAGAATCTAAAGAACTGGAAAGGTGGGTCTCCTTGTGGACCCAGTGGCTCCTCCCAGCAGAAGATGTGAGAGAGGCCAGGTCAGGCAGGGAAGTCCTAGGCTCAGACCCAGTGCTGCCTCTACCATTTTGGGGGAGTAGGGAGTAGTATTATAGTCCTCCCTGGGCCCCAGTTTTCCCAGCTGTCAGGCCCCCGCATCTCAGGCCTGGAAAAAACCTGGAAGGTGCCCTTGTTCAGAATTAGGAGCACGACTGTTCCCAGCCCTTCCAGCCTCTATGAGGCCGTGAGTCTCTACAGTGGGAAAGCTCTTTACAGTCTGTAAAGCCCAATGACACTCATTGCCAGGTCCTGGAGAAAGACCCAGTGCCGCTCCTGGAGGGGCTCACACTCTGGTGCCAACATGTATCCAGCACCTACGGTATGCCTGACCCCAGGTTAGGACCCTGCTGCAGAACTGGCTCACCGGCTCTTCATCCCAGCGCTGAGGAGACAATAGAATCATCCCCATTCTTGCAGGCTCAGGGATGGGCAGTGACTCGCCAAGGTTACAGAGCAAATCAGTAAAGATAAGACTCAAACCCAGGACTGCCTGATTCCAAAGCCTGGCAGCCTTTGGAGACAGAAGAACCCATGCCTGACTCAGTACACGTGGTAAGGGCTAGTCAAGGAGAGGCCACGACCGCTGGGGAGCAGAGGGAAGGGGTTCTCTGCTGACCCGGGCTACTGTTGTTGCACAGAAGATTCTTCCAAAATGGGTTTCAAGGTTTGAAACCCGTTACAAGGTTTCAATTGTTTGATCTGCTGGTTTTTTACAAGCAATGTTTCAAGCAAGCATTAGGGATCCCATTTGCAAGAGGGGCAGGAAAAGTCAGGTGCGGTCAGAGCAGCAGTCAGACAGCCCACCTCTCCCTCCTGATGAAGGTCTACCCAGCACCTGCTCCACACCCAGGCCCTGGCCCTAGTCCCCTGTAACCCTGAAGAAGGCTCAGTCCAACTCCCTGAAGGCCTCCAGAGACCAACAATTCTGATCCTCTCACTGTGCAGAGGGGCCAACAGGGCTGGCCTTGCCCAGGGAAATGAATGAGGGGAGGCAGGGCAGGGAGGAGCGAGCTGTACATGTCGTCTGCAGCTCCAAGTCTCCAAGACCCTGGGCAGGGAAGAAGATCCAAGGAGATAGGGGCCCAGCTCCTCCTGCATCAACTCCATCAAGCTTCATCTAAGACAGCCCTGCTGAGCCAGACCCCACCCTGGGCCATGCCCTGGCCCCTGGGAGGTTGTATATGTGGGGTCAGCTCTGGCATCAGCTTATACTGGGCTCTGGGCCTCTTCTGCCCACTTCTAGGCAAGTGGCCCAGGTCCTCTCTTGAAGGATGCCCTGGGCCGTTCCTAAATTTGCATCTTCTGTTAGGTAGGAGGGGAAACAAAGGTACAGTGGGGAAAGCCTTGCCCAGGGCCACAGAAAGACTTTGTGAGTCCTATCTCCTGTCTCTACAGCTGTTCCTTCTGTCCAGAGACCTCCACAAGCTCACCACCACCCTTCCCGAGATTCTGGCCCCATCCACCTTCACCAGCCATCCCTGCACCAAGTGAAAGTTCTATTCGAACCTCAGGGTGTGGCGAGGCAGAGAAGTGAAGGAACTTGCTGAAAGACATGTGGCCAGCTGGCGACAAGCAAGGACTCCATCCTGTAGCCGGCAGAGTGCAGGCTTTGCAGCCAGTCAGACTTGGGCTGAACCCCTGCCACCTGCTGGCTACGTGACCTTCCCTGTCTGTGCTTCCATCTTCTCATCTGTAAAATGGGGATAAGCCCTACCTCCCAGGCTTGGGAAGGAGATGCAGTGACCACTAGAATGAGTGGCACGGCGCCTGGCACAGAGGAAGGCATGCGAGAGCAGCCCTCACTAGTGTATCAGTGTATCTGGCTCCAGGATGGGGGCAGGTGATGGCAAGAGAGAAGTGGCTGAATCAACAGCCCAACGACCAACCCTCCCAGCCCCAGCCACCCTGGGAAGGCTTGTGACCAGGAACACACAAAAAGGGTCATGAACAAGAAATAACACAGGCCTTTTATTTGCTCCAGAACTCGGCTACTGTGTGGTCTGAGGGTGCCATGCTTTCCCAAAAGCCCCCAAGGGACACCCCACCCAGGGGGTGCCAGATCTTTGTGTGCAGCCAGACTGCAGTGTCCCCCAAGGCCGCCTTAGTCCAGAAGGCCAGCTGCCCACCACTGGTGCCCGGGACAAGCACATCCCCTGAAGCTGAAGAATGATGTCCACCTTTGTGTGGCAGCTTCTCACAAGGCATTGGCTAAAATATTGCACTTGTAAATCAGGAAAACTGATGAGGCAAGGGTTTCCTATTACAGGACAACGTGCCAAGCATCCAACTACTATTTAAATAAATAAAACTCAAAGTGGGGGTCTGAGCTGCGAGCTCCAATGGCCCTCCAGGAGGGCCCGAGAGCCTAGGCCTGGACCTCCTGCCCCATCAGCCAGTTCTTTAAGGAACTTGGTCAACATGAAGCCTCTGCGGTCTCCGAAGCAGGGAGCAGCAGCTCCAGATCTGGCTCGGCCGGGGCCCCCGACCTGCCAGGGTCCTTGGGCCCCCTCGTACCGGGGCAGTGGGTACCCCACGGGGCCCATCCTTCTACTCCTCCAGTAGCCTGGGCCTCTCTTGGTCCAGGCCTCACTTCCGTATGTCTATCCATCTGTCCAGAGACACAGCCTCTGGGGGCTTGCTTGCCCCCTCCGTCACAGTGGGGAGGGAGGCAGGTGGGCAGGAGACCCAGCCCGCCTGGTGTGAACGCTGAGCTCGACTCCAGTGGCCGGCCCCTAAAGCGGGGGACTCATCTTCTTCTGGTTAATAAGGTCCAGGTAGAGGTCAGAACGGAGAAAGCGAGGGTACGAGTCCTTTTCCATGAGCCCGAAGATGCGCTTCTGTGCCAGGTCGAAGCAGCCCCGCGTGACGCTCTGCAGGTTGTCCTTGGTGTGCTCCCGCGTGTAGGAGTCCAGGTTGACCTGCGAAGGCAGAGGGGCACGTGGTCAGGGTTGCCTGCTGGGGACTGACCGTAGGGCCCATGTGCCTGGAAGGGACCCATCCAGCCTCTCACCTCCAAGCCCCTCTGCCCACATCTTAAGGTTCATCTGAAGTGGAGACCCTCAGACCAGAGGATTCAAGTCCTGGCTCAGTCATTTCCTGAGGGGCTGGCAGCATTTATAAGGCTGAAAATACTACTCCGAGGGTTAGGCTTCCTGGGTTCAAATCCTAGCAGTGCCATACCTGGGTGTGTGACTTTAAGCAAATCACTTAAGTGCACTGAGCTTCAGTTGTCTAATCTACCAGCTAGCAATAATAGTACATTCCTCAAAGTGTGAAAACCAAGCAAGATCATCCATATAATGTGCTTTGCATATCCTGCCTGGCACACAGTAGACGCTAAATAGATGGGAGCAATTAAGATTTCTCTCTCTGAGGCTGTCTCCTTTTTCTTTCTTTTCTTTTTTCCAAGACAGGGTCTTGCTCTGTCACTCAGGCTAGAGTGCAGCGGTGCGATCTCGGATCACTGCAACCTCCGCCTCCCAGGTTCAAGCAACTCTCCTGCCTCAGCCTCCTGAGTAGCTGGGACCACAGGTGCCTGTCACCACACCTGGCTAATTTTGTAATTTTAGTAGAGACGGGGTTTCGCCATGTTGGCCAGGCTGGTCTCGAACTCCTGACCTCAAGTGATCCACCTGCCTCAGCTTCCCAAAGTGCTGGGATTACTGGCATGAGCCACCGCACCCAGCCTGTCTCTTTGTTTCACAGGTTGTTGTGAGGATTAAACATGAGAGCACATACATAAAGGGCTCAGCACATGCCTGGCATGTGGCAGTGCCTTGGTGGTGGCCATTTTTATTACTAACTGGGATTCTGTTCTTCCCCTGATCTTAGCTTGCATCTTCCCCGCTGGGGACCTGGGCTCATGGAGTCATTCTGGCCTCTCCCCTTCCTATGCTGCTGGCTGCCACCTTGCAGCTGAAGAGCCACTGGGTCCTGGGGATTGGAGGGGCTGAGGGTCTGCCCTGAGGTCCTACCTCCTTGCATGCCTGGATCGCAATGTATTCAGCAAAGATCTTCTTGGCCTTGGATGCCATCTTGGACTGTGACTTGACCTTCTTGAAGTCCTCACAAGCCAACCAGAACTCCAAATTCTCCTCGCTGAACTCAGTGCGAAGGAAGGCTTGGAACACTGCTAACCCGTCTGTGAGGAGAACAGATCCTGGGGTAAGAGGCAGAGTCAGCTTCTCCTACCCTTAAGACCCCCCAGCTTACCCCTACAGGACTTTGAATATGGGCGTGCTGGGAACTGAGTACAATGCCCATCTCTGATAGCCCGGAGCCCTGGGATGTAGCCCCAGCCCTGCCACTGCCTCTTTCAAGGTCTCAGCCGGGTCTCTCCCTCTCTATGCCTCAGTGTCTTCATCTGTGAAATGGGGACTATCGATTCTGTCTCACGGAGCCATGAGAGGAGCCGATGGGACCAAGTCCATGAGATGGCAGGCACATTACTCCCCGTGAAAGCCCTCAGTACTTAGAAATGTTTATTCTTATTCTGGGAATATGGATCTGAGCACACAGGTCCCACGGGCCTCAGGCAGGCAGTGCCAACTCCCATGGATGGGGAGGGGCTGGCAGAAGCTGGCTCAAAGGCCAGACCAAGGGCCTTGGCTTGGGCTCAGCCTCTCTGCAACAGCAAGGACACCCTGACGGCCCAGGAAAGGGAAGGCAGCCTCTCTAGCACCAGCTACACAGGGTCTGGATGGGGGCGAAGGGGAGAGGGAGGGAGGGCGCAGGGAAGGGGCAGGCCAGCCCAACTTACATTTGTGAACCAGCAGCTTCTCCAAGGACTCGCCCCACTTGAGCGCTTCCTCTGAGGTGGGCCTGAGGGGTGAGGGAAGAAACACAGTGAGGGCACTGAGAGGCTTGGGGACCTGGGGGGAACCTGGGCCTGGAGGCCTTTGTTTACTGCCCTGGGCCCAGGCTGTAGCTGAGCCCAGCTGGGGCGCCCAGGAAGGAGGCCCATCCTCTTTCTTGGGGCCAGGGTCCCTTCCAGCCCCCACCTCCATCCCACCTAGCCTGCCCCCTAGGGCAGCCCCTCCCTGTGAGGGCAGCTGCTCGCCAGGTACCCGGCTCCGTCTGTGAGAACCTCTGTCTCCCCAGAGCTGGATTAAGCCGGCAAGCCCCTTCCCCTCAACCTAGCACTCAGTCCTACTCCCCGGGGGGACAGTGAGTCCCCAAAGGGTCCCAGGGTGCCAGGGAGGACCTACTTGAATGACTTCATCATTTTGTCTGCCTTGCCCGCGGGAGGGGCTCCAGGGGACTCGTTCCGCCGTCTGAAGATGCCCAGCTTGTTCTTCATGTCCTTGGCTCTGGGGGCAGAAGCAGAAAAGAGGATTGCTCAGCCTGGCCCACTCGCCCCCGCAAATACAGGGTCGGGAGAGCTGGGTCAAGGGCACCTACTCCTTCATGGTGTGTCGCCTCTGCAGGTTCCCGTTGCGAGTGAGGTACATGCCTCGGAGCATCTCTGTAGGGCCCCCCACCTTGGGGCCGCAGAATGGTCTGCAGGAAACACCCCTCTGGCTCCTGTCCCCTACCCCGCGTCCTGGGCAGCTGGCAGCAACGGTGCAGGCTGCAGCCACACGCGCTCGCTGGAATCCTGGCTTGATGACTGGACTCCCGGGCACAAGCCGGGCTGGGACTCAGACAGGAGGAGCCAGGAAATGGGAGGGACCAGGACGGGGAGCGGAAAAAAAAAAATTCCTTCTGGCCAACCCTGAGAGGGAGCCGTGAAAGGGGCATGTGTCTGCAAGGGACAGCCTCTGGGGCCGTCCCGGCAGGAAGCCAGTCCCAGCTATTTGTGACTGGCCTCCTCGTTACTATGGCAGCAGGAAGACAGTGGTTGGGGGTGGGGGACAACAAGTCAGCAAATTGCTGAGAGGGAAGGAGGGAGCCAGGGGAGGCTCTGCCCACCAGGGTGGCAAGACTGGCTATTTTTAGCCAAGAACCATTTTTAGCTTTGTCAGTCCCCAAGGAGGCAGCAGAATTCAGCACTGGGTGAAACTGCTGGCCAGAAAGGGGTTAAATGCCTCTTGCTCACGTTCGCCCCCGTTTTCCCCAGACCCCCTGTACAGGGCACCTCCCAGAGAATGGCTCCTGCCAGCCGGCCTCTCAGCCTCAGTCACCCACATTGGCGACTTCTAGTCATGAATATACAGCAGTTCCCCAACGTCTTAGAAGTTTTAAGCCTGAATAACTTCAGAAGCAGAAGTCCTATAAACTTACAAAAACACCATTTTAAAGTTTAATTATGTAATGTTGTGTGCATAGTTTTGTGATTTTTGAATAATTAATTTTTCACTTTAAGTTTTGGTCTCCATCCTCCCAAAGATGGAAAATGCTCACTGAAACCAAAAATGAAAATGAAAAATTGATTATTCAAAAATCACAAAGCTAAAGACGTGCAAAAGAAATTTTAATTTTAATCTTTCAAGGGGGTTTGGTAAGTTTAAAGCATTTATACCTCTGAAGCTCTTCAAGCTTAAAATGGCACTAAGACCTAGACACCCTGTCTAATGAAGGAGAGTCCTACGGGGAGGCTGAGCCCAGGCTTTGGAGCCAGACAGTCTTGGGTTCAAATCCCAGCTCCAGCAGTTACCAGCTGTGCGCCCCTTGACAAGTTTCCTGACCTCTCAAGTTTCCTATCAAGCTTTTTTCTCTGTCAAGCTGTTTCCTGTCAAACAGAAGCCAGCAGGCCAGGTCTCCAGGTCCCAGCTCCACCACTTTCTTACCATGTAACTTAGCCTCTGCACAGTAGTTTATTCATGTGTAAAATAAGGGTAAGGTCAATAAGAAAGAACGGGATGTAAAATAAAAGTAGTGGTAAAGATTACATTAGATCACATATGAAATACGCACAGAACAGTGCCTGGCATAATAAACAATAATGGTTATTTTTATTATTACCCTACATGTTCTAAGACTCTTCGTCTAAGCTTTTAAGAGTGTGAGCTTCAGAGGCCAGGCGTGGTGGCTCATGTCTGTAATCCCAGCACTTTGGGAGGCTGAGCCTGGAAGATCACTTGAGGCCAGGAGTTTGAGAACGGCCTGGCCAACATGGCAAAACCCCCGTCTCTACTAAAAGTACAAAAAAAATTGCTGGGTGTGATGGCACACACCTGTAATCCCAGCTACTTGGGAGGCTGAGGCACGAGAATTGCTTGAACTTGGGAGGCAGAGGTTGCAGCCAGCCAAGATCGCACTCCAGCCTGGGTGACAGAAGGAGACTCTGTCTCCAAAAAAAAAAATGTAAGGCAGCACCTACACTGAAAGGAGGCTAGACAGCGCAGCTCCAGCACCCGGGGTGCCTGCCCTCTGCTGCCACATACTGCTTCCCTCTCCTCCCACTTCAGCGCCACATTCAACAGTCCTGGCACCCCCTGGACCCTCTCTCATCCTACAAAAGGTTAAGTGAAGATGGTTGGTGCAAAGGACTGTTTTGGTTTGTGCATTTCACCTTGCTAAGAAAGTGCAACTGGCTGTGGAGTAAGAGAAGCCAACAGTTGCTGCAGAAAACTGGAGAGGTCAAGGCAGCTGGGGCGAGAAAGGTTTTCTAGGGTAGTGGACCCCACCCAAGGTCAAGGCGAGGGAAAAGGGTTGCAGGAGGCTCCTCCCCATAGCCCAATTCCTGCCTAGTGGTGGGTGCTACAGGACCTGGAAGGGAGGGGCTTCCTCTGGGGGGGGTCACTGTGCACACACCCCACTGCCTCCTCCCTATACCTCCCCCGAGTCTCCAGGGCCTTAGGCCTGGGGATACAAGGAGACCTGAGGAGAACCCACACACACGTCTTTTTCATTGACACATCTAACAAACCCCCCAAAATAAGAAGGCCTGAGTGTGGCCAGAAAGGCTTGGGGAGTGTGGGATTCGGCAGCTGGGCCAGCAGCGCCCCCTCCCGGCAACGCCTGAGACTATTAACATTCAGGAACTCAGGAGGAGAAAGAGGAGCCCCATGACTCTTAGGTCACTCGTGGGCCCAGAGGGAGCAAAGGAGTTGTCGAAGCCATTTGGCCCATGCTTGGCTCAGAAGCTGGGCTAAAGCCCGGGCAACCTGGCTGGTGGCCTCTGGTTCACTGTCTTCCGGGTACTGAATCAGCACTTTGCCTCACTTGGAGAGAATGCTCAGGACCCAGGTAACCCCACTCTGGGGTCACTGCAAAGTTCCAAGATCCAGTTTTTCCTTGGTGTCTGTCTGGGGTTGTGGGTGGGACCAGGCACAACCCCTTCTCCCCACCTGGACCCCTAGAGGAGAGACCCCTGGGGCAGGGGAGGAAGAGGAGTGCAGAAGCCAGTGATCTTCCCAACTTACAGGTTTTTGCTCTTTCTCTTCCGGGAGGCTTCGTCATCATCCCCAACGGTGTCGGCCCCGCTCATCTGTGGAGAGAAGACAGACACGATGCAGTCTGGGCACTCAGGAGCTCCTGCCTAAGCAAAGAGAGGCTCGGAGACCCAACAGTCCCTGCCACCAGCTCCTCCCACCCCCAAAGCCCCCACCCCCGGCACACAGGTGAGGGAGGGAAACCCCCCTGCTGGGAACAGCCTGGCCATGAAGTGGAATCGGCCTGGCAGACCCTCTGGCCACAGGGATCTCCTCCTGGGACATTCAGGCCCCCAGCTTACTGGGGAGAAGCCAGACAGCTGGCACTCATGACAGAGGCTTCATTGCAGGCAGTGAGCAGGTGAGAGAGTAGGGCTTCTGCTGCGTCACTAGGCCAATCCCTGCCTCTTTCTGCACCTCTGTTCCTTAATTTCTAAAATCAGGATCATAATGATTAAGTCAGGATTCTGAAGCTCAAAGGAAACCTCAGATGGTCAGCAATGTATAAAATAAATCATTACATAGGCCTGAGCGCACGTCTCTTGCCTTATAGCTTTCCATGGCTCCCTAGTGCCCTCAGGATAACGTCCAAACTCCATAACATGACTGGATCTACCATCTTAGGATTCGGGCAGAAAGTTCCATTTTAACATCAGTTACAATTCCTTCAGTTCTCTCTCCAGCCTGGCCCCTACTTCAGCAACCTCCTCAACTCTGCCTTCCATCCAACAGAAGGTCTTCATCTCCATGTGCAATTCCTTCCCCGGAGAATGCTTTTGTGAGTCTCCCACCTGCCTGCCTGGATGGATGGATGGATAGTTGGATGGATATAGATGGATAGGTGAATGGATAGATGAGTGGATGGATGGATGGATGGATGGATGGATGAATATATGGGTTGGTGGGTGGGAGAGAGGGTAGATGGATGAGTGGATGGATGGATGCATGAGTGGATGGATGGAAGAGTGGATGAGTGGATGGATATATGAATGCATGGGTGAACAGATGGGTGGGTGGATAGACAGATGAATGCATGGGTGAATAGATGGATGCGTGGGTGGGTGGGTAGGTGGATGAATCAATGAGTGGATGAGTGGATGGATGGATGAATTATACCTTCATTTAGCTCATACTATAGGCCAGACCCTGGATGGGGCATAATTCAGATACTATCTCATTAAACCTCACAATAAACCTATAAAGTAAATAGAGGCTCAGAGAATTTAAGTCACTTCCCCAAGGAGACCCAGCATGTAAGTGACAGAGGTGGAATCTGCCTCAATTCAAGACCTGTGTTTCTCCACCAGAGGATGCTGCTACTCAAAAATGCAAGGTCAGAACACATTTTAATGTTTCCCGTGAAAGACTCCAGAAGTGCTGCCTCCTTCCTGAGAATGCTGCCCCACCAGAGTTGTAAACACACGTGTGTACGTGCACACAGAGGCACACACCGTATGGTGTGTGATTTCAGAGCAAGGGTTTGGAACCAGACCTGGATATAAATCCTGCTTTCATCAACTTTGGGTAAGTTTCCTAGCCTCTCGGCTCCCGTTGTTTTAGCTATGGCTTAGGCATAGTGACAGCCACTTCACAGGGCTGATGGAAGGTTCACCAGGATAAACTCTGCACCCCAAGGCCCAGTCCTGGCACCTATACTAACCTCAGTAACCAGTGGTCATTGCCCAGTGAGTGTTACCATTGTCACCATTCAGTGCACCCTTCAGTGCACACACAGGCTGCAGTCATGCTGGCCCGGTGAGGCCATGCCCAAGGCCCCCACCCGTGGGAAAGAGCCCTCGGGCCCTGGGCTTCCTCCCATTCTAACCTCAGCTTCCGTACTTTATCGGCTCCACACAATGGGCCTGGGGACCACTCCCACCCAGCGGCCATCCCCAGCCTCTGTGCCGCTGTGAAATGGGCTCTTCCTTCCACTGAGGGGAGGAGAGTGTCTTCAGCAGGGACTGACCCAAGCCCAGCAGCCTGACAGAGGTGCTGGGCAGCTCTGGCCCTGGGAGTCGGCCCCCTGGGCTGCTGGGGAAACCCCAGCACCAAGAAGAGGCTGTGGGCCAAGGAGAAATTGAGGTGAAAAAATTGGGTTCTGATTCCCAGCCCTAGGGACTCCCCATAGCTGCCAGGAGGCTTTGGCCTCTGACCTTGGAGGGGGCCAGAGTGGCCCCCCCAACTCCTCCCTCCCACAGCTGCAGCAAGGCCTGCCCAGGGCCCAGCCTGCAAAGGCCCTCCAAAGCAATTCTCCTTTTCATCTTCTCCCTACTGTCTCACTATGCGACCCTGTCCGGCTGAAAAGCAGATGGAGGTGAGTCCAGGATCATGCAGCCCTTCCTTCACTCCAGGCAGAATCCCCAGGCCCTGCCCAGCCTCATCCAGCCACCTCCAGGGACTAGGAGCTCACCACCTCTTGGAACAATAATTATAATTCTTACTGTAATTATAGTAATGTTAAGAGTGTAGATTTTTAATTGCCTGGATTTGAAGCTTAGCTCAATCATTTATTAGCTCATTGACCTTAGCTCAGTTACATCCCTCTCTGTGCCTCAGTTTCCTTATTTGTAAAATGTGGATAATAACTGGACCTCCCTCAAAGGGCTGTGGTGAGGATTATGTAAGTTAACACAGGGGATATGCTCAGCACAGCAACCAGCACACAGCAGTGAGCAAGTACTCTCAGCTAAT
Source organism: Macaca mulatta (assembly GCF_049350105.2). Lineage (NCBI taxonomy): Eukaryota > Metazoa > Chordata > Mammalia > Primates > Cercopithecidae > Macaca > Macaca mulatta. The sequence continues at coordinate 44,737,202 of NC_133420.1, forward strand.
GTGGGTTTTGCTATTATTTATTGAGCGTTCACTACATGCCAGGCGCTGGGCCAAAGTGTTTTAACATACTTTATCTCATTTAATCTTGGCAACAATTCTAAGAGCTAGTTACTGATATTTCCCTCAGTATGCAGCTGAGGAAACCGATGCCCAAGGTAAGTTTGGTAACTGGCCTGGGCTCTCTGAACTGGCAAGTAGCAGAGAATTGTGGTCTGGGTCCAGAGCCCACTGGTGACAGAAGGCTCGTCTGTAAGCAGGGCTCAGCTGGTTTCCCCTATTGGTCCTGGTTGAACTTCTGGGGCTCCCTGGCGATCCATGGCTGCCCTCTCTGATCCAGCCCAGCCTGGCAGGCCCCATGGAACCACGTGGAAACAGTGGATCTAAACTCTATACTTACTTGTTTACACATCCGAAATAATTCTTTAGGCTTTTTAAAAATAGGAGACTTGAAGGTATTATCATCTTGGAGCTGGAAGGCATTTTTTGGGTCCTCCTGTCTGACCTCTGACCTACATGGGAGCTTATGAAACAGGGCTGGCACCCTCTGTGGACCACCTCTGCCCAGGCCAGTCCCCTGCAGGGGAGGAAGGAAGCAGGGCCAGGGAAGGCCTGCAGCCTGTGGTCTCCTCACTGTCAAAGAATAGCCCATGACCCTCTGAGCTGAGCCAGAAAGGCTGGAATAGAATTCAATGGCAGCATCCTGGACCCAAACACAACGATTCTTCAGGGCTTCCTTGACTCCCCAGGAAAAACGCCTGTGGATCTGCTCTGCAGGGCCTCCAGGGAGCAGCCAGGAAGGCAGGGGTCTGGCGGCAGGGGGCACCATGAGACCACTCAACTCAGCACAGGGTGCCAGACCCAGAGGATGGACAGCTGGAGAATCATGGGGGATGGGGGGGTGGCAGCGGGGGCGGGGTGGGGGGTGGCGGAGGGGGTGCTCTCTCTCTCTGGACTCAGTTGGCCCATCTGTGAGATTACCATGGCCGAGCCGACCATCTCTGAGGTCTGCCTGTTCTGACATTCCTACTCGCAGTAGAAATTGCTCAGCACACAAGACAGCAGGGTAACAAGAGTGTGGAGTGGTGACAACGGCGAGACTGAATGTCATCCTGTGGCAGGCAGCATGCGCTCTGGACAGCCTCAGTTTATCTGCACGGCAGCACAAATGACCAGCCCGAGCTTTCTATGTACTGCTCCCTGGAACCCTTGGGACAACTCCCGGGGGACTCTGTGTTCCATTTGTAAGAAAAAATCGAAGCTCAGAGAAAGAAGCAACTTGGCCAAGGTCTCAGAGCCAGGGAGGAGGAGGCAGAGCTGAGACTTGAACCGGGGTCTGTCTGACTCCACAGCCTGAACACTTCACCCCTCCCCTCTTTACCTCTTGCCTGGCATTGCCTGGGAATAGTGGCCCATCAGCATCAGGGGACCCTCCCAGAAGAGCCAGGCCAAAGCCAGGAAGACAGAAGTCATGGGGGAACCCGCCGCGGTCCCTCTGCCAGTCCCCCACCCCTGGCCCCTCATCAGCATGAGGTCACAGGGTCTGCAGTAGAGCCACAGAGGAGTGACTGGACAAGGGTGAGACCTTGTCCAGCGCCATCATCACTTGCTGCTGTGTGGCTGGGGACAAAACATCTCTTGCTAGCCTCAGCCTCCCACTGTAAGACAAGTGCCTGTCCACCTTGAAGCAGCGTCAGGAAGGTGAGAAATGGGGTCTGCTGATACTTTGAATGGTGGCACAGCCAGTTCTACCCTGGGTACTGCTCTTCTCTCCCTCCCCCTCCTCATCACATGATTACCATTTATGCAGCACCCCCCCGGTGCTGAGCGCCAGGTATTCCCCTAAATGTTTTACCTGTGTTAAGCTATTTAATTTTCCCAGCAACCCTAGGAAGGATTATTACCATACCCGTTTCACCAATGAGGAAACTGTGGCTCACAGAGGGGCAGGGACTTGCCCAAGGCCCAGTACCAGTAAGAGATGGAGCTAGACCACGGTGTTCGTCCCATCTGGGCTTATCTCCTTTTGACAAGGGTGGGTTTCGTACTGAAGCTGCTGGCAGGACAGGGCAGGATGTGAATGGCAAAGGGCTCAGGGACTGGTGTGTGGAAGCCACATGGAAGGGTGGCCACCACCAGGCTGGAGGCAGTCTCAGATGTCTCTGCCAGCTCAGCCACTCAAACACAAGAAAGGAAGTGACCGGCTAAAAGTTGGTGGGACAGGGGAGGGTGCCAGTGGGAACCTTGGAAACCCAAAGGAAGAAGCTGAGACAAAAGAGAGCTGGTCCAGGCCTGCTGGACTCCCAGGCATAAGTATCTGTCCCAAAATAGGAGCTGAGGCCAACAGAGCCGGGGAATTAGATAGATGCATACACATGAATGTGTGTGAATTTATCTGTATATAAATAGTTTTATTGGAGCAAGTGTGGTGGGGGGAATGGAACTGGGAAGGGTATAGTGGGGGAATCAGGATTGGGAAGCCCAAGGCAGGTGGGCCTCAACCGCCCTCCTAAGAGGAGTGGCCAGGCCTGATCTGAGTGAGCCTGAGGCCTTGCCTTGGAAGGACAGCATTCTGGATTCCGGACTCTCTCTTGTAGAAACCATCAAGAAATGGCCTAAGATGGTGATATTCTAACTTTGGCAAGATCATGATCCCTCAGGGCATGTTTAAAATACAGGGTCTGGGAACCACCCCTAGAGATTCTGATTCTAGAGTTCTGGGTATGGGGACTAGGAAACATATATTAATAACCTCCCCTTGGTGATTCCGGAGCACACCACAGTGTGAGAACCACACATGCTTACAGATGAGGAAACGGAGATTCAGTTCCCAGGCCAAAGTTCAAGACCCTTTTCTGGAGGGCCCCAGCCTGCCCTTTGAGAATGACTAGCTTTCAGCAGAAGGCATCTCCCCAGATGCCAAGTCTGCCTTCTTGCTAGTGGCTAAGAAGCTAAGCAGACTTCTGAGGACATGTCCCAACTTGGTGAGGAAGTATGCTGGAATCCGTTAGTGATGTCTGCTGCTGGCTGGAGGGAGGAATAGCAGCACCTGTGCCAGGCATCTGCCCTTTAGGAATGCTCTGCTCTAGCCAAAGAATGCCTGCCTCTACCTCTCTGTTTATTCTAATCCTGCTCAACCTTCAAGGCCAGGCTGAGAGGTATCTTCCTCCAGAAGCTTTCCCTGATGACCTTAGGCCCTGGGGTCTGTCCTCCTGAAGTTCTAGATCTCTGAGTCAGTTGCACTCCATGGGCACTGACCATCCCTATTCACCTGGCCTCACACCAACACCTTGCACAGGCTGTTGCATTTCAGGAGAAGGAGTGGGGCCCATTATTCCCTGAGGGCCACCGCTCATGTGGCTAGTGTCGTCAGGCACCAGCCTCTTCCATTCATCCTCAACTGTTCTGGGATGTGAGCGCTATTAACCCCTACTTTTCAGAGAAGAAAACTAAGGCTCAGAGGAGTTGAGTGACTCAACCAAAGCCACGTAGTAAGAAACAGAGCCCAGACCCAAACTAGCTGGTGGACTTCAAGATCATGGTACAATCTGTTCACTGTTAGGCCACTTTCGAGGCTCACACAGATAACTTATTTCTCTCAGGCTGAGAGCGGCCTCACACACTTCTGTGGCTCCTGCCTTGTTGCAGAGCGCAGGGCCTGGTACACAGCAGGAAATCGATAAATACTTATTTATCTACATACAAATATTCATGAGAGGCAAACAGTGTGGTGGTTGGTTAAGAGCACTGGCCCTGGAACCAGATTCTAATTCTGGTTCAGACACTGATAAACTGTGTAACCTGGAGCAAGTTAGATAACCTTTCTTTGCCTCGGTTTCCTCTGCTGTAAAATGGGCACCAAAATACTATCTACTTCAAAGGGCCGTTGTGAGAGTTAATGAGTTAATGTAAACTGCTTAGGATAATGCGGATATGGAATAAATGTGTGTTGTCGTTGTGACTGGCTGATGGATTTCTAGCCTGGCTAAGCTGTAACTCTATTTCTCCAGCTACTACCTCAGATCTTTTAAATCCAAATACACAATGGCCTGGGCTAAGCTACACCTGTTCTGCTTTCTGTGGGGACCAGTGGAGCTATAAGAACACAGCATCTAGAGTCCTAAAGTCATGGGTTTAAGTCCAGGCTCTGCCTTCTTGGTCCCATTGGGCCTCAGTTTTACCTTTTGTCCAACAGGTGGAAGGTTCGCTGGGAGGCTGCTGGGACAGTGGGGGTGGAACACGGTGACTGCTCATTCCCTGCAGCCCCTGGGCCAGCCCTCCCCACATTGCATGTATCCTTCTCCCTCCCCGTTTAGCTTTCTCACCTTCCTATGTCCCGTGAAGAAGAGGGAAAGGTGGTGCATGGAGCCACCATTGCGGCCCAGCTCTTTCTTGAGGGTGCTGGGCGAAGGCATGCCCCAGGTGGAGGCGGCGCCCTCACCATCTGAGCAGTGCAAGGTGGTGTCGGAGGCGAAGCAGGGCCCTCGGGGTTCCTGCAGCAGGCTGCCCTCGCTGTGCGTCCGGCGCCGCAGCGAGTTCTGCACACGCAGTGAGAGGCCACCCTCGGCCCCCTGGCCCGTCTCGATCATGCTGCTGCGCTTGGCCTCACTGCGCTCTCCATAGTTGTCATCGCTGGTGTCCTCATCCTCGTCCTCCTCCCCTTCCTCCCCTTCCTCCCCCTCCTCGGCCTCTTCCTCCTCCTCATCTCCTGAGCAGCCCCGCTCTGCCCCTGCCTTCTGGCTGTAAGTGCTATCCAGCCGGACCTCGGGGATCACGAAGGCTGGTCTGGAGGCCGCAGGTTGGTCCCCGGTGGTTGCTAGTGGGTCCCCAGAGCTCATGGTGCCCTCAGTAAGGGCCTTGGCCGGCAGGGAGACCTGGCTAGGAGGCAGATCTTGACAGGGTGGAAGGTCCTGGGTCGGGGGTTCCTGGACGGCAGGGAGGTCTTTGGTGAGTAGAGGGTCCTGGTGAGGCAGGGGTTCTTGACCAGCAGGCAGGTCCTGGCAGGGTGAGAGGTCTTGGGCTGGAGGGGGTTCCTGGCATGGTGGTGCATCCTTGCTGGGTGGGGCGTCTGGGCCTGGAGGGGATTCTTCACAGGTAGCTGAGTCTTTGCTGGACAGTGGTTCTTGGCTGGAAGTGGGTTCCTGCCCAGAAGGGGAGTCCTTGTTGGGTAGAAGGTCTTGTCCTGGAGGAAGCTCCTGGCCAGGAGAGGGCTCCTTGCTGGGTGGGGAATCCTCGGCACCAGGCCCCTTCCCTTCCTCCAAAGACATCTCCGTCTTCTCATCTGCCTCCGTCTCAAACATCTGGGAAACAAAAAGAAAACAAAAACGGTTCAGAAGAGGAGGCTCCAAGATGCCAGACACCATGCATGAGCTGACATGAAATCAGGCAGTACCCTGAATCCCGGCCCCCCAGTCTGAAAGCTGAGGTGCCAGATGGAACCCCAAAAGCCCCTTTGACTTAGCTGTGTAACAATTCTCACCCTGTCTTCTTGCTTGAACTTTCTGCTTCATCAAAAACACAGCTGGTCATTTACAGGAGAAGAGGGAGAGGTAACCACTGTCTATCTAGCTCCTGCCTTGGCAGTTGCCAGGGCAGCTTGACCCCACTCTCTCATATGGCCTTCCCAACAACCTTATAAAAGAAGCATCACTGTCTCCATTTTACAGAAAAGGAAACAGGGTCAAAGTCGCCTCTGGGGATAAAGGAGAACAGGCAGTTTCTGCTCATGGACCAGAACCAAGTCAAGCCCCAAACCCGGGGCAGTCACTGAACCCAGCCCAGGGTGTCTCCTACCTGAACTGAAGTTTAAAAAATCCTAATGAGTCATTCAAACAGGAATATGCTCTGAACGCTTAAGTATCTTTTTGAAACTAGTAAACTGGAATGAAACCGGAACTTTAAAATATTGTCCACACCTGGACTCACCAGATGTCACAGAAACATGGAACCTCCCTGAGGAATCACCCACCCAGGGATTTTTAAACTGCTTGGAGGAACCTCAAGGATTCCTCAAAAAACACAGCATCTCCTGCCTCACACACAACCCTCGGGATCCCAGGGGGTTTTGCTGAGTCTCGCCAGTAGATTTCATGCACAAAGAGAAGAATGTTTCTCTTGATGAAAGTCTGAATAGCAGCTATGTCACCAGAAGATTGGGGCCCCGAGAAAGTCAGGAGTGTCCATGGTGCCACAACCACACAGGGAGGCAGTTCTCAAGCCTGGGCTGGGCCCCTCCCACTCAAGGTCCAGGAATGCGGGAGGTGGAACTATTTAGAGCCCAGGTTCTGTCCTTCAAGAAGCCATAGCTGCTGAGAACAAATGAAAGAGAAATACCCCACTTGTACTCAGGAACTGAACAGATGCTTGGGAGTGTGTGCACATGCGGGCACATGTGCACACTGGCAGAAAACTTCAGAGGTAAGTACCCCCAGAACGTGGGTTAAGAGCTCTCATTGTAGAAATTATTAATGTCCATTTGATGGATGACAACACTGAGTCGAAAGGCCAGTGACTTACCCACTATTATACAGCTGCCCTGATACCCAACAGGCCATGCTCGAAGCTGAGAAGTCTTTGAAGCCCCGGGGGGTCTGTAATGGTGAAGCCCCACAGCTGGGAGTCAGTGATCAGCCATGGCTTGGGGCAGCTGCAGGCTGCTGCACACACGTGTCAGGGGTCACGTTGGCATCTGGGAGCACAGATGTGAGCGGATGTGAAAGCGCGGCACGGGTAAGAGCCACAGCCTGGGAGCGTGAAAGTGAAAGTGGAGCCCTGTAGAGCAGAGACGGTGGCTGGACAAGGGAGGGGAGGCCTTGGAGGACTCTAGCATGATCTGGCCAAGGTCAGGAAGGGCATGCCTTAGGCTGTGGCTCATAGGCCAAAGACAGGTACCTACTGATGCTGTGGCCTTGCCCTGGAAATCCTGCCTGCAGCTCAGAGGTGACTCCACACAAGGGCCCTCTCAGACCTTATAGTCTCAGACTCTGGAACAACAGCGATCCGAAATCCCCACTGCATAGACAGAAAGGCTGAGGCCCAGAGGAGCAAAGGGCAACCTAGAATCACACAGGGGTGTCAGGTAGAGCCAGTCACCAACCTTCAGGCCTCAAGGTGTCCACCTATGAAATGGGATAACCAGCGTGCCTGAGTAACAGATCAGGAGCATATGCTGGAAAAGGCGGAAAGCTCCTACAGGAGATGGTGGTGTTGGAGGTAGTGATTTGAAAAGCATTGATCTAGAGGGAAATTCTGAAGTTAAGGACCTTAACCAGTGGCACATGTTTCCCACGTACCCCAAACTCTGTCAAACACCAGAGTCAGTGTTGGCAATTGGAATGTCAGGGCCTCCAGTCCAGAATTCTCATCTGGAAACTAAGGGCTGTGCTTCAGTCCCATCAGGCTGTTCCCAGGTGGACAGAAAGACCCTCCATTGGGTAGACAGGAAGGCTGGGGACCCAGTCTGGACAGTGACTTAGTGACTTGCCCAAAGCCACCCTGCACAAATCAGGGGCTAGGCTGGGGCCAGAGCCTAGGCCTTCTGGCCCTGTTCTTCTCAAGCCCACTTCTGATCTCTGTCCCCATGAGCAACCCAGTCCCCAGCCCATCTCCCCACCCACCAGGGAGCATTCTCCATCAGGAGGAACAAACTGCCCTGCAGCCAGCTCCCTGGGGCCCCTCAGTCCCATCACCCTACCGCATGGCCAGACCTCCCCCCGACCCACCCCCCGGCCCAGCCACCTGCCTCTGATAGTCCTTGGGGAAAGGCGGAAGGAAGCAGCAACCGGGTGCCCTCAGGGCCTGGCACGGAGTGGCACTGAGTGGGGAGCAGGCTGCATTTCCCCTTTCCTGGGTGGTGAGGGTGGGGCCCAGGCCTGTCCCAGCGGTGATGACAGTCGGAGCCCGCCCACCCCTTGGGGAAAGTGCAGCAACAAACCCAAAACCAGAAATGCAAGTCAGCCTGCCTCTGCCAACTCTGTTCTAAATCGAGGCCAAACCAAACAAAGCCAGGAGGGGAAGTGCCGCTCAGGAAGGGGTGCTGTCCCCAGAGGGCCCCTACCCAGAGGGATCAGCTGAGAAACTAACCAAGACGGAAGGTTCGCAGAGGGCCCGGTGGTTATGTGCTCAGATACCCGAGCCAGGCTGATTTTGATCCCAATGGGGCCACTTTTTAGCTGTGCAACTCCGGCCAAGCCTTTCAACGCCTCAGAGCCTCTGTTTCCTCGTCTAGAATTGAGCCCAGTGATATCACACTGGACTTACAGGACTGTTTGAGTCTCCTCATAGTGCCTGGCCCTGGAAAAGCTTTTGACACAATGGGAGCTATCAATGGTCTTATTTTAGAGATAAGAAACCTGGGGTCCCAGAGGGTATGGGAATTACCTAAGAATGAGAGGCTGATGCAAGATTAGAATTCACATCTCCTGCCCAGGGTCTCTCCCTGTTTCCTTGCAGCCTTACACACAAGTGTTTGGGGCCCTCAGGGGGCTGTAGAGGGAGGAGGAACAGCCCGGAGTCCTGCCTGAGGCCCCTCACCTGGGTGCATCCCACACCAGCAGATGCTGGTGAACAGGGCCCAGAGCTCATGGTTTTCTGTGCTCCCAGGCAGGCCTGTATGAACAGGGACTGCATGCAGGTTTGGTACGGCCTGTGTTCTTGGGAGAGCTGGGGTGGGAAGTGATTTGACGGGAGCTCCGGAGCAATTACAGGACACCCGAGAACCCAGGGGTGGGGGTGGCAAGTGTAGGAGAAAATTAGGACAGGAGGGGAGGCAAAGATGAGGGGGAGGTTGCAGAACACATGGTGGGCATGGGATTGCCCTGTGAGCAACGAAATGCCACAGGCAGAGCTGTGCTGTGTCAAAGCTGCTCTGGGGAATGTGGGCAGGATTTGTGGGTGGCAGGGAGGACTGGGGCATGCACACATTCATGTATTCATTCATTCATTCTCCAAGCACTGAGGTAGGTACTGGGGGGATGGCAGGGAACAAGTCAGACACAATCTCTGCCCTCACTTAAGCAGAAAAAACAGAGGTTAGACAACTAGTCTCAAGGAGCATGGGGATTGCTCTGATAGAGGAAGTACAGGCAGCTGGGGACCCTGTGAGGCAGCTGTTACAAACAGCTGGAGTAATAAGAATCCAGCCAGGGTGCCAGGGAGACCAGCCTGCTCACCCAGGGCCTTGGGTCCAGAGTGCTGGAAGCCACTGCCCCGCCCTTCCGAGGTGCGGGTCTGTCTTTCCCATCCATCACTTCTTTGGCTTGACTAGACCAGGTTAATTCTGCCCGTGTCTCATCTGCTGTAAGCACACAGGAAATGAACCAGGCCCTCTAAATGGAGCCACTGTTTAGGACCTAATCAAATCCTCTCCCAAATCCAATCCAGAGCTCGGAACAGGCTAAGGAGGGATGGCAGCTGTAACACCCAGAGTTCACACTCATACCAGCTTTGGCTCCTGGGCCCCAGACGCCCACTGACTGTTGGGTTGGGGGTAGTGGTGGGCTGCTGGAAGTGACTTGTCCAACATCACACAGCTACTCACTGAGCAGCCAGGTCTGCTGACCCAGGGACAACCTGCAGCTCTCACTCTGATGATTCATCACAGCCACCATGGATGCCGGGCTCCGCATCTGCCCTCGAAAACCACTTCCTGCACTGGGGGGTGTAAACTGGGGTTTGCCTCTGTCTCAGGGTGGCCCTTAACAGCCAGGATTTTACCAACAGAGCACTGGACATGCAGCCAGAAGACCTGGACTGGAATCCTCACTCCATCATTTGCTAGCTGTGTGACCCCAAGCTACCCCACTCTAAGCTTGGTTTTCTCTGCCATGAAAGAGGGTGAGGATGCCTGCGGCTTCCTATGCCAGAGACTGAGGGAACCAAGTCTGAGAAAGGGCAGGAAGGCACTCTGTGAACTGTAAAGTCCTTTGAGAAAGGGAGAGGCTATTAGAATTCCTGCCCCGCATTGGACCTCCAGGCTTTCAAGATGGGCTGTTCCTTCAAGCGTGGCATGCTCTGGTTCCCTAGCTTCAGGTCCCTGACTCAATGCTAGCTTCCAGGAACCTTGACGGCTCAGCTAACACTTAGCTCTCCCAGCTCAGCGTCAGCCCAGCTCCTCCAGGTCTGGCCTCTTGACCACCCAGAGGCTGGCACACCCAGTGCTTCCTCCATCACCAGCTCAGAGACCCTCCAGGCCATTCTCTCGTCCCCTCTACCTCCACTCTCTCCAACACAGCAGGTTTGGCAAAATTCAGGAGGATGGAGGCGGTGCTTACATTAGGGGGAGCTCCAGATACTAACTTCACACTTACTTGCTGGGTGACCTTGGGCTTAACCTTTCTGTGCCTCAGTTTCCTTAGCCATAACATAGGATTTCTAGAATACAGGATTTCTAGAACCTCCTCACAATGTTGAGAGGAATAAATGAGCTAACGAGTATCCAGAGCTCAGCACCATGAGGGCACACATGAGCACCCAATAAACGATAGCTACGGTCACCCCAGCACGGCGTGGTTTTAACAGCTCCCTCCCTGAATTTCCACTGACCCCTTCTCCATCCTCTCATGGGCCTGTCTGCCTGTCCCTCAGGACCTGCTGCAGGGCCCCTCTCATCACAGTCCTGTCCACTCCCTTGGGAACCCATCCACTCCCCGGGCCACAATCGCTATCTGTACCATCTGGCTACTGATGACTCGCAGTCCACACCGCTAGCCCAGACCCCTCTCCTGAGTTAGATGCCACAGGCATTCACCAAATCCTCATGGAATAGTTCTGCATCCAGACACTGTTCTAGGCTCTGTGCATAAAGGAAGGAATAAGAAAGACACGATCCCTGTCCTTGTGGAGCCTACAAACTAGAGAGGAAGGAGGGATATTGACCAAGTCATCACTGCTGTAAACACAGGATAAACAGAAACCAAGATCTGCGGTGTGAAGGAAAACCCTCGGGTGCTGTGAGAGAGTCCAGGGGAGTGTTGGGAAGGCCACCCTGTGGAATGGGTGGAGACTGAAATCTGCTCAAGGGGCAGGGCGGGGCTCACTAGAGGAGGAAGCAGCATAGGCCAAGGCCCCAGACAAGGAAGAGCCTTAGCATGCTGCTGAGACAGAGGACAGCCGTGTGGCTGCAGCCCAGGGACAGGGATGGAGGCCTCCTTCTGCATATCCCATCAGTGCCCCCAACTCAACAAGCCTTACACTGAATGTGTGATCTCCCTACAAGTCCATCATCCCTCCTCTCATGACCCCTGTATCAATGAAGCCACCACCAGTTGCCCAAACCAGGGAACTGGCCAGCATTTTCTCCTCCTTTTCCTCCACGGCCACCCCCATGGTCAGTCCTCAAATCCTGATCATCACTTATACAACTTCAAGGATCTTTCCATTAGGGAGGTTGGCAATAAGGAGGACAGAGTATATGGGAACTCTCTGTACTTTGTGCTAATTTCTAAGGCTACTCTAAAAAATAAACATTGAGGCCGGGCACCATGGCTCAAGCCTGTAATCCCAGCACTTTGGGAGGTCGAGGCGGGTGGATCACCTGAGGTCAGGAGTTCGAGACCAGCCTGGCCAATATGGTGAAACCCCCGTCTCTACTAAAAATACAAAAATTAGCCAGGCAACATGGTGTGCACCTGTAATCCCAGCTACTCAGGAGGCTGAGGCAGAAGAATCCCTTAAACCCAGGAAGCAGAGGTTGTAGTGAGCCGAGATCATGCCACTGTACTCCAGACTGGGCAATACAGTGAGACTGTCTCAAAAAATAAAAAAATTAAAAAATTAAAAAGTTGATTCATCTTTTTTAAAAAGAATGTTTCTACTCTCTCCATGTCCACTGCCACCACTTCCCTCCAGACCACTGTCATCTCCCATCAGGATGATGCGGGGCTCACAGTGGCAGTGCAGACCCTGCTGGCCATTCTTTGTGCTATGTCAGGGGAGCTGTCTACATGCAAACCTCAACTTGTCACTCCTCTGCTTAAAACGTTGCTGTGGCTGGCTCCCCAATACCTCTCAGATAAAGTCCAAATTTTGTAGCCCTGGAAGACCCTGGGCTCTGTCTCCCTCTAGCCTCACATCTGATCACTCCCCACCTGAAGTGTTTGATGAATGAATAAATGAATGAAAGAACAATCGCCGGGCACGGTGGCTTACGCCTGTAATCCCAACACTTCAGGAGGCTGAGGAGGGCGGATCACGAGGTCAGGAGTTCGAGATCATCCTGGCCAACATGGTGAAACCCTGTCTCTACTAAAAATACAAAAATTAGCTGGACGTGGTGGTAGGTGTCTGTAATCCCAGCTACTCAGGAGGCTGAGGGAGGAGAATGGCTTGAACTCGGGAGGGGGAGGATGCCGTGAGCCAAGATCATGCCACTGTACTCCAGCCTGGTGACAGAGCAAGACTCTCTCTGTGTCTCAAAAAAAAAGAAAAAAAGAAAAAAAAGAAAGAAAGAACAATCCAGTGAACTTCACAGGACCATCTAGACTCTTAGCCTCAAAGTGCAGCCCAAGAGTCAGCAGCAGCAGCACCCAGGAGCTTATACAAAATACACACTCATTTTTTTAAAATGCTAAGGAGCATCGTAAAAATGCCTGTCTGGACCCAATCTAAGACCTACTGCATCACATTCCCTACGAGTAAGGCCCAGGCCTTTTTACTTTTTTCTGACTCCCAAGACAATTCTAGAGAGTGGCATCAGGTAACAGGCAAGGTAACTGTCTGTTATGTGAGGCCCAGAGAAGGGAAGTGATAAGGCCAAGGTCATACAACAGAATCAGCACTAAAATCCAGCCCAGAACCTTGCCCAGGACCAGTTCTAACACATAAAACCCTCTCTATAATGAGGAGCCTATGCAGAAGAGGCATGACCTTGGAGCAGGATTGGGGGCTGGCAAGTTCCCTGGAGGCAGCTACCCATTCATGTTTCCCAAACAGAGGCCCAACTGCAGGAGGAGAGAGGGGCAAAGGAGGAATTCAACCACAGACTGAAGCTCCTCTGTCAGAGGTTCAGGAGGGCGGCACACCACAGCAGGGAGCGCACCCACTATACAGAAAGCAATACTGAGGAACAGAGGGTTAGCTCACCCCTGCACAGGGACAAAGCCAACACTCACGGAAAGGGAATCCCTGAGGAAAGAGGAGATAGGAGGGCCCCTCAGAAACCCTCCCTACTCTTGGCTATCGCCTGACCAAGCCAGAAGGACATGCCATTTGCAGCCTGCTGGAGACCCACCACCACCTGCCTGGATGCCCAGCTTCTCCCTGGGTGGGGAGGCGGCTCCTGGGGTCTGGGTTTCAGCACGGTGTTGCCCTGTCACCCCCCCACCAGGCCCCTTCTCCTCTCGCCTCTGTTTCTGACACCACTGCTTCAATGTGGGGTGGACTCGTAGTCTCTGTCCCCACCCACCACCCCAAACACCCCTTCGACACCTCCAACTCTCTTCTCTGAAAGGCAGGGAGTTGAGAGTTGAGAGCAGGGGAGTTCCCAGTCTCTTCCTGAGCTAGTAGTGACTGACACCTTGTAAGAAGGGGAACTCCAGGCCCCCCTGGGGCTCTGCTGAGGAATCGGTTCGCCTGTGGGATCCATCCTCACTCCCCTTCCCACCCGACACTCTGCTCTTCTGCCTGCTCCGTGTGTGTGTGTGCTGGGGCCATCTCATTTCCCTAAGCTCTCTATCCCTCAAGTCCACTTCCTGCCTATCCCTGTGAGGACTGGTTCAATCTGCCTCGGATGCCCTGGCTAGAAGGCTCTCTGCTGCCCTGCCAAGACCCAGCCTGCCCTGCTGTCATGGCCCTGGGCAGGTCCTGTTTGGCTCGTCAGAATCATGTCTGGCTTATTCACACCATTTCCCTCAAGACTTACTCAGCAAATACCGACACAGCTGCAGCCATGTGCCAGGGCCTGTGCTGGCTATTGCTGCCAAACAGCAGCAAGCCATGTTCCCTGCCTTGGAGGTGCCAGATCAATCTCTCACCCACCTGCTACCACCCTAGGAGGCTGTGGAAGTAGAGGCAGCAGGGACAACTAGGATGGCTCTGGGAGGAGGTAATGGGGGAAAAGATGGGACAGGATATTCCAGGCTGAGCCAGAGCCAGCAGGGAACATTCAAGGAAGTGGAGGTGGATGGGGCAGGAGCATGGATATATTAAGGAATTCTGATGTTACCCTGAAAGCAGTTTTACTTAGTGCTGCAGAGGTAGGGAAGGTAAAGCTAGAGGTGTTTGAAACAGATAATGATGACAAAGAGGAGAGAGAGAGAGAGATCATTAACTGAGCATCTACTGCACGCCGCACACTGTGACAGTTGCTTTATACTTTAGGCTCTACTTCCAACAATCCTGTGAGATCAGTATCATTTTTAATAAGAAAACTAGGACTTAGAGATGTTAAGTAACTTACACAAGATCAAAAAGCAAGTCAGTGGAAGAGTCAGAATTGAAACCACTGTCTGCCTGACTCCAAAGCCCTGCTCTTTCTACTCCTCTGTGATCTCCTTTCCTGCTCTCTTCACTTCCTCCTTCCCTTCCTTCAAAGGATGCTTCCTGAGGACAAACCTGGGCCAGGCTCTGTGCTAGGCAATAGTGAGCAATACCAGACACAGGGGCCCTGCTCAAACTCCACATGGTTGGATATTGAGGGGCAGGAAAATGACACCTGGTGTTGGGAGGGGCAGTGCAGAATTCTGTACACCTGGTGACCCTCCCAAATCCTCTCCCTCCCGGGGCCCCTTCCAGGTGGGGAGAGCTAGAAGCGTATGGCTTCTCTGTGATGTTTTATACTAGGTTAATCAAAGAAGCTCTGCCATGCCAGGACGACCTCAGGGAAGGACACAAATAGCGCTGCAGTCATGAGGTCAGCATTTGGAAGCAGGAGGGCCTGGGGGTGAATCCTACTTCCTACCCATGTGCCACCTCCCTCACAGCCAGTATGCCGCTTCCTCACAGGGCTGCTATGGGGCATACGGAGGCAGTGCCTGGCACACAGTAGCCCATGGTGGTGCGCCTCTGCTCCTTGCCTTCCTCTCCACAGCTTGACTCTCTCATGAGTGGGCACCAGGGACCAACTCAAAAACTAAGGTTTTAACTCCAAGCAACAGCTCTGAGAATAGGGACAACTGAAAGCCAGAGGTGGAAGGAAGGAAGCCTATTGCTGATGAAGAACTGGGGCTTGGAGACCAGCAAATCTAGCTTCAAACCCTGGCTCTGCCACCTCCTAGGTCAATGCACTGCACAGGCTGCTTAACCTATTCAGGTTTCCTCATCTGTAAAATGGCAATGTGAATACTGAGTATCTACATCACAGCTCTGTGGAGAGGGCTTAGCATAGGGCCTGGCACCTAGTAAGTGCTCAATAAGCATCTGCAATTTCTATAATCATAATTGTTACTCTCATCATGATCATTGACATCATCAGCTCCCTCTCCTGCATCCAGTTCCGGGACAGGGCACTTGGCATATTCTGACCCTTACAGCAGCCTAGAACAGGAGTCCTATTAGTTGCAGGTTTCAGGGAAGGAAACTTGGAAGCTGAGAAGGCAGACGAGTCTGTGCTCAGCCTGCCCCTAGGTTGGGTCAGACTGGCTCACTGCATGGCCTGGGCCAAATCACTCCCCTCACTGGGTCTTGCTCTCCCCAGCATGTCTGTCCAGCTCTGCATCTCAGCTAGCCTAGAAAGATCAGAGTTCAGGGCCCAAGGCATAGCCAGGTCTCCTTGTGGGGGCATCAAGGGCAGGAGGAACAGAAAGGTCCCCCTTTCCAGATATGCTACCTTCCTTTTCTGTCTGCCCCAGTCTGCCCCACTGCCCTCCTCTTTCAGGGCCTGCAGCTCTGGGGGAACTGGGTGGTGGTGGGGGTCCACCCAGAAAAAAGAGTCTTTTTCACTCGAGGACACCAGAATGGACATGTGGACATGAGACTAAGCCACAACCCTGTGGCTGAAGGTCACCCTCCCAAGCCTCTGGTACCCTTGGCCTCACTGCTGCCTTCTGAGGCAGGCGCACCCTATCTCTGCTTGGGGGTGATGTCAGGGTTAGGTTTGGCTGAATTTACCATCTTCTCCAAACCCACCCACCTGCCTCCATCTGTCATAAGACTTTATCTTATCTCCCTCAGCCCTGCACCAACTTGCCTATATTGTTCTCCTGCTCAAAATGCCTCCATCCCTTTAGGATAAAGTCCCATCCTCTAACCCTGTGTGTTCTGCCCCCGCCAACCTCTCCACCACACTGTTTCTCCTCCTTTCCCTCCAGCCAGTCTGATACACTCTACCCTCAGGCTCCTCTAAACCTATGCTCACACCATACGTCCTGCCTAGAGCACCTTCCCCTCCCCCGTCCACCTTTAGGCCGGGCGAGGTGGCTCAAGCCTGTAATCCCAGCACTTTGGGAGGCCGAGGCGGGTGGATCACGAGGTCAGGAGATCGAGACCATCCTAGCTAACATGGTGAAACCCCGTCTCTACTAAAAATACAAAAAACTAGCCGGGTGTGGTGGCGGGCGCCTGTAGTCCCAGCTACTCGGAGGCTGAGGCGGGAGAATGGCGTGAACCCGGGAAGCGGAGCTTGCAGTGAGCCGAGATCGCGCCACTGCACTCCAGCCTGGGCGACACAGCGAGACTCCGTCTCAAAAAAAAACAAACAAACAAACAAACAAACAAAAAATTCAAGTGACCCACACATGTATTGCCCCTCAATTTCTGACAAAGGTGCCATTGCCCTATAGTGAGACAGGCTAGATTTTGAATACATTGAATATTTATCCAGAGAAAATGAGTCTTGACCTGTACTTCATATAGCGGACAAAAATCTATTTCAAGTGGATTTTAGATCTAAATATGAAACATAAAACATCTAAAAGAATACATAAAAGTATATGTCCATAACCTTGTAATAAGCAAAGAAACAGGACTCAACAAACACTCTCCATAAAAGAAAAAAGATTAACAAATTGGACTGCGTTAAAATTAAGAACTTGTGTTCTTCAAATATACCCTTAAGAGAGGGAAAAGGCAAATCCCAGAGTGGGAAGAGATATTTGGAATGTGCATATCCAACAATAAACACATATCTACAATATTGTTTAAGCTCCTACAAATTAATCAGAAAAAAAAAAATCCAATAGGAAAATGAGGGAAAGACTTGAACAGGCACTTTTCAAAAGAGGTCATCCAAATGGCTAGTCAACACATGAAAAAGGGACTCGACCTCACCAGACATCAAGGATGTTCAAATTAAAGCCACAATTAGATATCACAATATCTAATACCAATAATGTTGGTACGGACATGGAATAACAGGCTCTTTCATGTACAGCTTGAAGTGAGTGTATTCCCGTCACACTTTGGAAAATAATATCATGGTATTTACTAAATCTAACTCTGTACAACTCTATGACTCAGCAATTGCAAAACTTAAGTATTTACCCAACAGAAGCATCCATAGTATATCAAAAGATATGTATGAGAATATTCATAGCAGCACCATTCATTATAGTCTCAAACTGTAAACAACACAAATGTTCATCAACAGTAGATTAAACTGTGGTGGTATATACAAGGAAATACCACAGAGCAACAAGAATAAACAAAATACAACTTGATACAATATTATTGATGAATCTTGCCATCAAAATGCTGATCGAAAGAAGTCAGCATGAAATAATATGTACTCAATGATTCCATTTACACAAAGGATAGGCTACACTCATCAATGAGAGAAGTCAGGACAAGGGCCAGGTACAGTGACTCATGCCTGTAATCCCAGCACTTTGGGAGGCCGAGAAGGGCGGATCACCTGAGGTCAGGAGTTCGAGACCAGCCTGGCCAACATGGTGAAACCCCGTCTCTAAAAATACAAAAATTAGCTGGGCATGGTGGCACGCGCTGGTAATCCCAGCTACTGGGGAGGCTAAG
Source organism: Macaca mulatta (assembly GCF_049350105.2). NCBI lineage: Eukaryota > Metazoa > Chordata > Mammalia > Primates > Cercopithecidae > Macaca > Macaca mulatta. The sequence goes on from NC_133420.1 coordinate 44,755,103, forward strand.
GCAGGAGAATTGCTTGAACCTGGGAGATGGAGGTTGCAGTGCACTGCACCCTAGCCTGGGCAACAGAGTGAGACTCTGCCTCAAAAAAAAAAAAAAAAGGAAGTCAGGACAGGGGTTACCTTTGAGGTCACAGAAGCTAAAAGAGGGTTATTTGTGGGGATTCCTAGGGTACCAGAATGTTCTATTTCTTGACCTGGATGGGGTGTATGGTTTGTGAAAATTCATTGGCTATATTCTTCTGATTTTTCTGGAAGTATGCTATACTTCGATTTAAAAGGTTTATTTTAAAAACAAATAAAACCCCTCATCCCAGTGTCTCCTCCTCTGCTACCTGGGCTGAGGCTCACTGCTCCTCAGTGAGTTCCTTGCTTTGTACACATCTCTGATTGCGCATTCCAACTGCTTCCCTCCAGCAAAACGCTGCCGTGCTGCCTCCTGAATGCCTGCTCATGCCAAGCGCCTCACGTACATCGCTGCATTTAATTACAGCCACCCATGAGATAGGCGCTAGTGGCACTCCCACTGCTAGCAGGACACAGAGTCCATTCACATGAAACATGTCTAAGTGTTTTACAGCTATCATCTCATTTAACCCGAGGAGACTAGACCACTGCTCAAGGACATGAAGGTAGGAGAAGCTCCATTCTTGTCCAAGAGCACACGACTGTAAGGTAGGAGAGAGCCTTCCCTCAAGTCCAGAGCCCATATTCCTATACAACCTCCCTAGACAAGGAGGAGCATGAGGCTGGACTCACAAAAACAATTTCCATGGAGGGAATCACGTCTACATCTCAGAGGGGTGGATAGACTGGAATGGAGACCTGCTCTTCAAAGGGCAAGAATCTGTACAATCACCTTCAGCTTCACCTCCTGTAGGAAGCTTTGCTGAGGCTCCCAGTCTGAACTGGGTGCTTCCCTGGTGGGTCCCACAGCTCCCCCCCACCACCCCGTGCCTCTCCATTAAAGCTGTATTGTTAATGTCCATTACCTGACCATCCTGGCACTAGATTAAAGATTGGAACTTTTAGATCTATGCCTCCAGTAATTTGCAAGTACATGGCACACAGTAGGTGCTTAACACACATGGAAGGAAGGAAGGAAGGAAGGAAGGAAGGAAGGAAGGAAGGAAGGAAGGAAGGAAGGAAGGAAGGAAGACAAGGAAGGGAGAGAGGCAGAGAGTACAGTACAGAGCTGCTGCTGTTTGAATCAACTGGGAACTAACTGCAGGAAGTGAGGTCTCAGAAGTGAAGATTTCATGTTCTGGCTGGACATTGCTTACAACCCTTGACTTGACGGGTGGCACAGCCATGCCACCTCCCATTCCACAGTCCTTCTCCTGGCTGCCTCCAGCCTGCTGTCAAGGTTCCTGCCAGTCATTTGTTCCCCAGAGGCGCTACCAAGACCTTTCTCTGCCTCTCCCCTTGTTCCCTTACCCTCTGCCACCCTTCCCCAAGTCCCCAAGCTCTGCTATTTGCCCAAAGCTAACCCCAGTAAGAGGTAACTGAGGACACCACAGAGAGCCCTGGTTATGTAGTGAAAAGCATGCCCAGTTCCAAATAACTTCCTGCACACCCCCCTTTCTAAGTTGGGAGCCGCTGACAGTTCTCCAGCAGCAGCCTGAGCCATGGTGCCAGGTGCAAGCGGGCTGGCCCATGGAGGGCAGGGAGAGGGGAGAAGCCCTGGCCATCTGGAGCACAGGGCATACCTGACAGCTATCCATACATCTCAAGTGATGACTTAGGCCCACTGCCAGAAGGAAGAGGGTATCCTGGGACCCTCTTCCCTCTCGTCTGTGCCTGGAAGCTCTGATTTCCCAAGAGGCTTATGGCTCTAACACCCCTCCCACCATCCTGCCCCCATCCCCACTCCAATCCTGGAAGCCAGGGTACAGCTGGTTGTGTAGGGGCAGGCAGCACTCCATGGGGCTGAGCCTGGCTGGTCTGCTGTGAGTGGCTCCAGCTTCTCCAGGCTTAGGGGGCTGAGCCATAAGCAGCCTTGTTTATTCCTGGGAGGAATGATGGTTTTCCCTAAGCAATGACATCTTGGAAACCATCTGGCTCCACAAACAACAACGAACCTCCCAGCTTCGGCTTGGGCTGCAGCTTGCAATGAGAAGCCTCCTGCCCAGAGGCACCTGGGGAACAGGCTGGGGGCTACTTCCCTGCTGCACCAAGCCCTGGCCCTGACCATTGACTCTTGGAAGCCAGGAAGAGGAAACCGCCTGCAGAGAATCAGAGAACTGGATATTTGGAAGGCACCTGGCAATACTTGGCCCAGTCCCTGGTTGCTACAAAGGGGAAACTGAGGTGAGAAACAAGGCATATTTGCCTGAGATCATCAGTAAGAAGGGACTAGAAGGTGCTGCAGTCTCCAGCCCACCGACCAAGGGCTTTGTCTATTGCACATGCTGCTTTTCCCAGAGGATAGCAGGGCTCTAGTCAGTAAGCCCGAAGGTCCAAAAGGGACATGTAACTGGTGAGTCCAGAAAAAGAGAGCCCCAGGATGAAACCTGGATACTCAGACAGCCAGTTGGTGCAGTACAGAGAGGCCTGGGTTGGGGAACCTGAGCTTTTATCTCTGCTTTCCTGCTGAGTCGCACGTCACCTCAGGCAAGTCCTTCCTCTCCTGCCTCAGTTCTCTATCTAGCTATCTATTAGGTTGGTGCAAAAGTAATTGTGGTTTTACATTACTCTTAATGGCAAAAACCGCAGTTGCTTTTACACCAACCTAATAGAAGGCAAAGAGACTGCCATCTCCAGGGCCTTAAGAGGCCACATGGGAGGCAGCTGTTGGCCCCCAGGGACCCAGCTGGGGCTAGGCACTCTCTCCTCAGCTGTGCCTGTTCTGAGGGAGCCACACAGACCACTGACTTGAGGATCAATCCCCCCAGACCTACTCTGGTTGGCACCATCCCAAGAGGGTCCAGGGAGCTGAGCTCCAACCCCCTGTAGTCTGTTCAAAGGACCTTGAGCACTGCATTTCAACCAGCCAGGGATACCCCTCCACTCGTCACGGCCCAGGCTATGTTGTGGATACCACCTAGCCCAGCATGACCCCTGAGTGGATTCTCCCTATGGTCCCTGCCACGATGAAGCCAAAATCCTCCCCACCTCACCTCCTATCAAACCCAGCCCACATCCCTTGGCCCTATGGACACAACTTTGACATTCAGAGCCTAGGCCTCTCCTAAAGGGACTCCCTGACAGGCCCTCTATGCCAGGCACAGAGCTAGGAGATGGGCAGACACAGCTGACTTGCACGTCAGTGTTTGTCCTCAAAGAAAACCTGCCCTAGCCAGGACAATGCAAAGCCCCTCTCCAACCATGCCCCAGGCCCCTGGCTAGGTCCTTGCGACTAAGGGATGAATAAGGCCCAGATTCTGCATAAATAGGATACAAAACAATATTCATGGGTACCACCACCAATGGACAGACTCATTCTGGCTGGAGTATTTGCTCTAGCTGTGGAAGTTTGGATAGAATAAGACATGGAAAGGGGAGGGAAGGAGAGGGGAGGGGAGGAGAGGGAAGGGGAGGGGAGGGGAGGGGAGGGGAGGGGAGCGGGGGGGGAAAGGAGGGGAGAGAAGGGGAGAGGAGGGGAGGGGTTTCCAGGTAGCCGGAACAGCATGTGCAAAGGCAAGGAAGCCTGGAAGTGCAATGATTTCACTGATACCACGTACTTATAATCAGAAGCCCCATCAACAATTTCTGGCTTAAAGCCCTGGAGACCTCTCATGAGGAGTGGTCACTTGCCTCAACTGCCTCATCTTCACCATCTGCCTGCTTCTCAGAAGCCAGTCTGGGCTTGCAATGAGCCCTGTTGTGGAACTCGGCTCCCTGAAGGGCCTGTCCTAGGCTAAGCCACACCACGTGCTAGGGCTAGGGAAAAGGGGAGGTGCCCCTTGGCTGGGCGCAGAGGACTCAAGGGGCCTTGGTGGAAACTTTGACTATGCCTGCAGTGCCCTGGCTGGGATCCCGCAGGCACCAGCAGGGCAGCCTCTGCAGCTCCTTCCCTCGAGGAGATGTACCCACTCTAGCACTGGGAGAGGGAGCCAGATAGCCACACAGCCAGAAGGCCTGAGGGCAGCAGGATGTGGAAAGTTTTCAAGCATCGCTGCGGGGCCTGGTGTACCAAGCTTCTCAGGCCAGGAGGGTCAGATTTAAAGTTGAATTATAATGCTTAGCTCAGGTCAGGGAAATGATTTCCCACATATCCTGTTCTTGCTGTTCTAGGAGGCAGAAGTCCTCCATCCTGGTCCTGCTCAGCCAGAGACCTGCTGCTCAAACTTGGACTAGGCTCCTCCCTTTCTGGGTCCAGGTTTATCCTCCTGCCCTGAGTCCTAGGGTTCAAGGGTTCTTCCTGGACACCCCGGAACAAGAATAGAGATGTGGACCCTCCAGGCTGGGAAAATAATTAGCTTCTGTCTGCTCACAGTGGCCAACTCTGTGGTGTGAGCCTGTCTCTCCCACCACCTCCTGCCTGATTGGGTCTCAGCTGGAGCCAAGGAAGCAGGTGCAGGTCCTCTCCCACGGGGTTGGAGCTTGGAGGCAAAGCATCTTTGCTTGTGCTTCCAGTGGACATTTCAGCAGAGACCGTCTCTGGGACCAAAGGCTACCCACTGAGACTAGTTCCAGAGACCATCTCTTCCCCCGCCAGTGAAACTAGACACAAGCTTCCATCCCTGGTGCCTGGTGTGCGGCCAGCACCCCTGACACAATAGCAAACCCTGCTGACTGAGCGCTCCCCTCCCGTGCAGTGTCCTGACTTCTTGGCCACCAAACATTTCTTGTTTCTCCCAGAAAGAAAAGCTGGCTGGCCAGCCTAGAAGTGGGGAGCAGCCAACAGAAGAAGCATCCCCCCAAACCTGCAGGGCTCCCAGCCCCTGAGACAGACAGCTGGACAGACAGACACACACACACACACACACACACACACACACACACACACAGAGCTATCTCAGAACAGAGCACAAATGGTTTGGTTGCAACATGCCTATCAATGGCTGCCCTGGGGAAGAAACAATAGAAACAGGGGCACAGGGTGGCTTGGACTCCCGCCCGCCACATACACAGTCCTGTCACCAAGGCACCTACCCAGCATACTCCAGCAGGAACCCAGGCGGCTCCTGGCTGCTGCTCCTGCCAGCTCGCCCGCCCGGGTCTCCACCCGGCTCCTCCCGCAGGCGGGCGGCCGTGGCTGTGGCAGCTCCTGGCGGCCGTGTCAAGCGGCCGCCTTCCCCAGACAGAGCTCCTTTGTGTCAGCAGAGCTATTTATGGACTTACCCAAGTTCCCCAAGGGAGCAATACCTGCTAGGAAAAGCAGAACCAAATGACCAGGTTCCACCTCCCACATCTAGGTAGCGCTTTAAAAACCCTTGCATCACCCATCCCTCCTCCTCTTCCTCCTCCTACTTGTCCTCCTCCTCTTCCTCCTCCTCCAGCGTCTTTCCCAAACACACACCCTGTCCAGCCGGCCACCGCCACTCTGGAGAGAGGCTGTTTTTCTTTCTTCCATTAAACAGAAAACTCTGTGGTTTCTCAAAGCACTTTCATCCGAGATGGAGTCCGGGATGTCTCAAAGAAGAGTCCTGGGCCAGCCCGTCCTTCTGCCCACCCTGCGAGGGGCCCAGCTGGCTCCCGGGTTACATGCTCACACGCATGGGCTGTGGGTCCCCTGCGGCTTGTCCCCAGGGCCCAAGCTGGCCCCAAAGTGCTGCTCCAGGGGGAGAGGCGTCCATCCCTCACAACAGCACCCCGTGGCACTGGGATCCCTAGCAGGCTCCACCCCACACACATCCTGAGGGCTCCCAGGCTGGGGCAGCGCAAAGCCGCCTCCAGCCAGCCTGCCGGCAGCCGCTCCCTACAAGACCAAGCCAATCATCACCGAGGCTTCCCTGTCACACCCCCACCCCGATGCCGTTCCTGTCCCAATGGGAGGCTACAACTGAACCCAGGGTCCTGAAGCCAGCACACGCTGACTTCCAGAATGTGACCGCCCCCAGGGTGGGGGACGGGTGGCAGCTTCAGTCCCTTCCCAGCACACAGCTGAATCTTTGAATGCTAAACTCTGGGGAATCCTAGGTGGAAAGAGAACTTGGGGCTTCCTCTCCTGGAGACAGACAGCTGGGAGGGCAATTTGGACTGTAACAGCCCATTACAATTAGTGAATGAGAGACATCCCCAAGGAGGAACTGCGGGGGCAGTGGAACAAGTCCTGGACTGGGAGGAGAGGGTCCCCAGCTCCAGTTCCAGCTCCAGCACTAGTTGATTGGGTGTCACTGAACAAGTTCCTGCCCCTCTTTGAGCCTCAGTTTCTTCACCTGTAAAATGGGGCTGCTAACCTTGACCCACCCACCTGTGGGATGAATAGAGGATTCTCTGAGCTGGCTCTTGGCTACCCTTTCTTGACCATGAACTCCGTGCCAGGCCCTGTTCCCAGAGCTCTGCCTGCATTAATTCACTGAATCCTCACCAGCAGCTTGTGAGGAGGACTATGATTATCCCAGTTACAGATGAAGAGTTCGAGGTACAGAATGGCAAAGGAAGTTGCTCACAGTCACACAGCCAGTTGGCTGTATAGCCAGGACTGAAAACTACTTGATCCTACTCACCTTGCCCACTCTTAACCACCATACAGCCCGACAACTGCAAGACGCTGCTGTGCCAGCACAGAGCTGTTCTCTGGCACTGCAGCTTGTCACGATGTCAACAAATGTACCCTGGGCTGTCCCTGAGACCCAAGTTGGGAATGCCCAACATGTGACTGGCTCCCACCAGAGCAGCAGGCATCCTGGGATGATGGCACAGAGAAAATGGACTGAAGGAGCCTCTATTTTCCCGTGCCCAGCCCGCCCACCTTGGCCACCTAGGCTGAAGCACAGTCTCTCTGTCTCTTTCTCTCCCTATGGTAGAGACCCCCCCAGGGTGTCGGGATGTTTCTGCCTGTAGCCCTGCCTCTGTCTATCTCTGACTCTCTGTTCCTGACTCTCTCACACACACAAGCATACACATGAACACTGCTACAAGAAAACATTCTTTATCAGGTCGACTCGCCCTCCTCTGAGTTGGTCACTCACAAACTCCAACCAGTGTTTCATCTTGTCCCTGGGGGCAGAACCAAGGCAGTCCTTGCAGGGCCCAGGAACCTTCTAGATTGGAAGGCTGTCATCCTGCTGGCTCCTGAAAAGCAGGATTCACCCTTGGCCTGGGAAGCTAAGGAGGTGAGTCTCAAGAGATGGCCAATTCCAATGGAGCTGACCAATCACCAATGAGGCTGGCTGGTTTCCAGGATGGAATTTCTGGTGCATGGGATAAGATTTTCTTAAGGTGGGGAGCCTGAATATAGGATTCCTTCATGTCAGAGGTGCCCTTGAGCTTCAGCTGAGTTGTCACCTTCTTTCAATCAACAAACAGTTACAGAGCATAGACTGTGTGCCAGGCACTGTGCTGGGCACCAGGGATGTGGTGGAGAACTGATAGGCTGGGCCCTGCATTCACAAAGCTGACAGTACAGTGAGGGAGGCAGACATTAGCCATGGAGTGAGACTAATGACTCCAAAATTACACCCTATGCTGTGATGGGCAAAGCAGCTCTGCCAACCCAGTGTGCTAGGTCCAGAACGAGTCCAGAATACATTCATCAATGCTCTGGACCATAGTATGGTGAGGAAAGGGTAGAGCAGCTCAGTGCCCCAAGGCCCAGAGCCTGCCAGGCCTGGATAGGAGAGCATCCCATGACTGGAGGAGCCCTGGGGCACTTCCCTCTGCCTCCCATAGCTCCAGACACAAATCAGCAGGGTTGGGGGGCCTCCCAGTGTATAGCCTAGGGCAGGATAGGGGAGTCACTGGCAGCCAAGCTGTCTAAGCCAGAGGGCCCTCAGAGATCTTTCACTGTTGTTTCCCATTTACAGCCAGTGAAACTGAGGCCCAGAGAGGGAAAGTAGCTTTCCCAAGGAAACACAGCAACTGAGTGGCAGGGCTGGGATTGCTAACTCCCAGTCCAGTGCTCCTTTCACCACATCCCAATGCTTCTCAGAGGTACATAAATGATTGTGCTGTTCAGTAAGATCTAGGCGGCCTACAGGCCCAGGGGTCAGCACCCGGGCACTCAGGACCTGGGCCCCAGTCACTGATCCACATATTTCACATAACAAACACTTATTTGACACATGATAGCACTGATCTAAGTACTTTCTGAATACTGATTGATTGATTAAATCCTCATAATCCTATCAGATATGATTTCTTTCTTTCTTTCTTTTTTTTTTTTTTTGAGACAGAGTCTTGCTCTGTCACCCAGGCTGGAGTGCAGTGGCACGATCTTGGCTCACTGCAAGCTCCGCCTCCTGGGTTCAAGCAATTCTTGTGCCACAGCCTCCCAAGTAGCTGGGACTACAGGCGTGCGCCACCACACCCAGCTGATTTTTTGCATTTTTAGTAGAGATGGGGTTTTGCCATGTTGGCCAGGCTGATCTCGAACTGCTGCAGGCCTCAAGCAATCTGCCCATCTCAGCCTCCCAAAGTGCTGGGATTACAGGCAAGAGCCACGCGCCCGGCCTCAGATATGATTTCTAATATCCCCATTTTATGGATGTGTAAGCAGAGGCATAGAGAGACTATGAAACCTGCCTAAGGTCACACTCTAGTAAGTGCAGGGCTACAGATGAAGCCCAGTTCACTTTCTACTGTGTCCTGCACCATGGCCCAGGGCAGCCCATGGAACAGATGAGCCCATCAGTTACACGGAGAACTGTACAGCCCAACCACACAGGTCAGGCACTGTGCTGGGCCCTGGGGATGTGGTGGAGAACAAACTCCCCACTGTTCACACAGGTTGGCAGCAGCTCCCAGGGCTAGAACCAAGGAGGTTCAGCAGGGACCCGCCTCCTATTTTTGGAATACAGTACCCTCAAGCAGAGCCCAGGTCTTTAGACAGAGATGCAGCAACAGCCTGGGATGCAGCCAGGTGCCAGAGACAGGCTGTTCCCCTACAGGCCACACCACAGCGAGGTTTCCACTGTCTTCCTTTACTGCTTCCACTGCGTGAAGACTAATGCACCTTGTGAGTTTATGCTCCCAAGACCCCATCATGAGCATGTAATTCAGCACTTTGGGAGGCGGAGGTGGGAGGATCATTTGAGCCCAGGAGGTTGAGATCAGCCTGGGCAACATAGGAAGACTCCATCTCTACAAAAAAAATAATAAATTAATTTAAAAAAGTAAAAATTAGCTGGGTATGGTGGTGTGTGCCTGTGATCCCAGCTACTCAAGAGGCTGAAGTGGGAGGATGCTTGAGTCCAGGAGGTTGAGGCTGCAGTGAGCCATGATAATTGTGCCACTGCATTCCCACCTGGGTGACAGAGCAAGACCCTGTGAGAGAGAGAGAGAGAGAGAGAGAGAGAGAGAGAGAGAGAGAGAGAGAGAGGGAGAGAGAAAGAAAAGAAAAGAAAAAAGAAAAGAAAAGAAAAAGAAAAAGAAAAGAAGGGAAGGGAAGGGAAGGGGCCGGGCACAGTGGCTCACGTCTGTAATCCCAGTAGTTTGGGAGGTGGAGGCAGGCGGATAACTTGAGGTCAGGAGTTTGAGACCAACCTGGTCAACATGGTGAAATCTCATCTCTACTAAAAATACAAAAAAGTAGCTGGGCATGGTGGCATGTGCCTGTAATCCCAGCTACTTGGGAGGCTGAGGCACAAGAATTGCTTGAATCTGGGAGGTGAAGGTTGCACTGAGCCGAGATCACATCACTGCACTCCAGCCTGGGCAACAGAGCGAGACTCCATTTCAAAAAGAAAAAAAGAAAGAGAGAGAGAGAGAGAGAGAGAGAGAGAGAGAGAACCCAGGGAAAGGTGTGGTCCCAGGAATTCCAGAGCACTTCAGAGTAAGACTAGCCCCTTGCCCCTACTAAGCTGCTTAGCTTTCATCACCCCCAGACACCCCAAGACTGTGCTGGGTACACACCGGCTTCAACTTCTGCAGAGCCCTGCCACTGTCCCAACTCACTACAGAAGAAAGTGACTACCCCTGGCTGCTCTTTGAAACTCTGTGGAAGTGTCCGTACATGGCCACCCCAGTCCAAGCTTTGAATCTGCTAACTCGCTTAGAAAGTTCTGAGCTTTTACTTCCTGGGGCTCACAGCCCTGGTTTGGGGGTCTAGAGATTCTATGCAAAAAGGCCCTCCCACTGCAGAATCGGCCAAGAAACGTTAATTAGTTATTTCAATAACCACTGAATCCCTGCTCTGTGCTGGAGCCGGTACTAGGAACTAAGGATACAGAGCTGGCCGGAGCAGCCCACCCATGGGATGGAACTTGGAGGCGGTCATGGCAGATGAAGCCACTGATGCTGCAGGCGGGGGCTGCCTTGACATGTTTTGGACTCTAGGACCCTAGCACCCAGGCAAGGGACACATTCTCCTACTGCTTGCTTGGTGTAGGTCTTGCTCTTCCTGGTGGCACGGGCCTTGTTCTGCGGCACCCGCCACAAGTGGTGGGGTGGGGTAAGACAGAGCAGGTATCCTCAGGTTCAGGTTCACAGGGAGCTGTGGCTTGTGGCCTGCAGAACCCAGGGTAAGCCCCTTCCCCTTCCTGACCTCAGTCCTCCATCTCTAAAATGAGACCAGGAAGTGGGTGTCCAGTGGCCCTAGCCCTACTCCTCCCCTCCCATGGACAGTCCCATGCCCCTCCAGGCCCTCTCACTAAAGGAATCAGCTCAGCCAGTGGAATTTAGAGAGAGCACAGTCTTTGGAGTCTAAACAATCTGAGTGTGAATCATCCTGGGCAAGGCCCTTTACTATCTCTGAGTCTCAGTTTCCTCATCTGTAAAATGGGCCTCACTGGACCCTGAGGAGGACTAGATGACGTGGTATATGTGGAATGCCTGGTACACAGTAAGTGCTCAATAAATAAGAGCCATCATTGTTATTGCTATGATGTCATTGTTGCTATCATCTGTGAAAAGACAGAATTCACCTTGAGACGGTTAATGTAAATAGTAAAATTAAATGTGATAACACCTGTTGAGGGGCTAACAGATGAGGGCCTGGTGTGTTCTAACAGCTGAGAATCATTTCCATTTTTTGATAAACAGGCTATTCTCATCATGCCCAGCTTACAGATCAGGAAACTGAGGTATAGAAAAGTTACAAGGCGGAAGCCCAGCAGGCAGCATGGCTCCCAGGCCCATGCTCTTAACTGTATATTCTGCCCCTAATCTCTTATTCCCCAACTGTCTCCCCCTTGATATCTGCCTCTTCCTCAGCAACTTGAGGCAGCAATGGACGATTCCCAACCTGCTAACGGAAATGGTGGCTCCCAACCCAGCAAGGAGAAGCCCACATGCAGCAAAAGCCAGGAGACCAAATGTCCCCCTACAGAGCTATCCCCGAGGCCTGCTGCTGGCTGGATTCTGCCTCCATCCTGGGGCACGCTTTGCAGTCACCTCAGCAGTATCAGTCTGACCTTGGGCAGCTGTAGCAGCTCAGGATGGCTGGGAGCCATGACTGTCTCCCTTCCTGGCTCCAGTCCAACCAGCCACATGCTGGCCGGAGACTTCGGGGTTTTGGGAGCAATCCTCGACCCACTGTGCTTGTGCCAGCTCCAGGGCCGGGCTGTGTCCTGTCAGCCCATGTTCCTGGGAAGTGTTCAGCACAAAGCCACTGGCTCAGCTACGGGGAGACCAGGCCTGTGACCTTGGTTGCTGGAAACAGTTCTCCACACACTCCCCTGGGTCCACCCACTGCCTGGACTGTTGGAGTTGAGCCCAAGCCATCAAAACAAAGGGTCAGTGGGGGAAAGACCGAAATGCTAACTTTGCTGCTGCCTTCTGTGAACCCTGGGGCAAGGCCAATCCCCCCCACCACCTTCAAGCCTCAGTTTCCCTGTCTCTAAAATGCACTGGGGTTGAACTAGATCAGTCCACTCAAAATGTGTTCTGCAGAACCATATGGGTTCACAGGCTGCTTGTTACCAGTCTGCAGTGAGATAGGTAGCAAGACTGAGTGTGTTTAAAGACCTTTGACTTGACATTGCCACGTCCAAGCATGAGATGAGTGGACTGGTCTCACTGAATAGGGCATAAGCTGGCTCAGGTGTTCTCAAGCCAGCATAATAAATCACACGCAGTGTGATGCTACAAAATGTCAAAGCCCCTCACCATAGGTAGCTTAAGGAGTCCTGATTTAAATGGCTTTGTTTCACGAGAACTCACTAACTCAGACCCTATCATGATACTTACATATACAGTAGGACTCAATCCTGCCACCCAAACCACTCCTCCTCCACTGCTCCCAACTCAGAGAATGGCACCAACTGTTTCCCTGAGCTAGACTTATTATTTTTTTTTTTTAGGACGGAGTTTCACTCTTGTTGCCCAAGCTAGAGTGCAATGGCACAATCTCAGCTCACTGCAACCTTCGCCTCCTGGGTTCAAGCAATTCTCCTGCCTCAACCTCCCAAGTAGCTGGGATTACAGGCATCTGTCACCATGCCCGGTTAATTTTTTGTATTTTTAGTAGAGACAGGGTTTCACCATGTTGGCCAGGCTGGTCTCGAACTCCTGACCTCAAGTGATCCACCCGCCTAGACCTCCCAAAGTGCTGAGATTAGATGCGTGAGCCACCGCGCCTGGCCTCAGCTAGACTTTTGAGCACCATTCTTCTCCCAAACATTCCCCGTGAAATTAATCATAGAATTTTGCAGACCCCTTCTGCTATACATCCTGTGGATCTCTCACCTCTCTCAATCCCTGGTGCCTCCGCCCTAGTCCGAGACGCCATCAGTTCTCCCTGGCCGAGGGTAATAGCTCCATACTGCCCCCTGCCTCTCACCTTGCCTTCCTCCTCACCATTCTCCCCTATAAGGCCAGCATCAGCAACACCCATCAATACCTGCGCTCAGGATAAAGTCACACTTCTTCCTACAGCTTCTCAAGACCAGCGCTGTCTGATCCTGAACACACCTCCAGCTTCATCTCAGGCTCTGTTCCCCTTCCTTGTCTTCCCGCCTACGCTGGCCTGCGTTAGGGTCCCCACCTAGAACAATCCTTACATCCCAAGCCTCCCCTGCCTCAGAAACTCTCCCCAGGTTCTCCCAGTAGGCGCTCTCATTAGGCCCTTTGTCACCACTGTCATCGATTTATTATATGCTGTTCATGACTGGTGTCCTGGCCCCACACTAGACTGTCAGCTCTGTCGGGTGAGGACCATGCTGGTTGATGAGCCAGGAAGTAGAGGACATCTGAGATCTGCCTAACCAGACCCCGTTCACTTGAGGAACTAACCTTCCTTCTCTCATTCTCAAGCCAGGTGATTCACAAGGAACCGACCCAACTCCTGCTCCAAGGAAAGGCATATGACCCAGGACTCAGTCCATTAGTTTAACCCATCCCACTGTCCTCAGTGGCTGGGATGGGCTTGTGATCCTACTTGGGCCAATGAGGCTCAGGCCCAGGGACTTTGATGAAATGATTGAGGGAGTCCAACTCCAAGGCCATGGCCATAACCCTGCCCCTTCTGGCAGCAGCACTGCTACCACTAAGGGAGTGAGCTAACACCTAAGTAAATAGAACCAAGAGATGAAGAGGCTGAGGCCAGTTCTCAGTGACATTGCTCAAGGGTCTGAATCCAACTAGGCCTGAAGGCTATCCCTCCTAATCCAGTAAATTCCATTTACTGCTAGAAGCTAATCTGAGTTGGGTTTTTGTCACTTATGCATACTGCATTGCCAGTACTTAGCACAGTGTTTGATGCACATTAGGCACTGTAAACTTCTTTGCTCACTCACACAGTCATTCAACAAACACTCAGCAGCGTGAAGGTGACCACGTGTGTTCTATAAGAAGAGTCATCGTGGCTGCTGTTGACAGCGGTGACTACATGGACAGGAGTAGGAAGAGGGAGACCCACAAGAAGCAATGCAGCAGTCCCAGGGACAAAGAGGAGGCCTGAAGAGGGTGGCTGACACCAAGGGAAGAGAAGGGAGGGGAAGAGTCCCAACTCTAAATTCACTGGAGAACCTCTGACAATCCCTGCCCGTCTCTGGCCTCAGTAGCCCAGTCTGTTTCAGATCCATCGTCCTAGCATCCCCAAGCTTTCCCCACTGATTACAGAGTCCCTGCCTGTTGATACTCAACATTGTCACTGGAGAGTACTGAGGGGAAGGGCAGGGTGGGCTCTGGGGTTGGGACCCAACAGGCAGGGAGTATAGTATAGCAGCTAAAGACACGGGCTCTGGAGCCAGGTGCTCGGGATTAGAACCTGGCCTGCACCTCCTAACTAGAAGACCTTGTATAATCTGCTCAATCTCTCTTTTCCTTTGTTTTCTCATCTATGAAATGGGGATAATAACAATAGTGCTGGGAAGATTATACATTATCACAGAAAGAAAGCACGCTTTAATGTTAGGCACCATTATTATTATTATTATTATTATTTGTAGTAGGAAGTCCAGAAAGAGGAGATTGAATACATAGAATAGAAACCATTCCTAAATTAATAGAAAATTTCCCTGAACTAAAGGAAGACTTGAGTCTTCAGACTGAAAGGACTTACCTAGTTAGGACCAGGAAAAATTACCAAAAGAAACAACTAGAAATAATCTAGGGAAATTTCTGAATTCCAGAGATTGGAAAGAGGAATCCTGGCTGTTTCCATAAATAAATTTTAGAAAATCAAGGAAAAACTGCTCTTAAAACACTAAATACTGGGGAAACCATAGAACACTGCTCTCAGGCTTCTGGGAGAGAAGGACGATTCACTCAGAAATTTCTATTCAAGCAAACTATGACTCAAACATGAGGACAAATATTTTCAGGCTTACCGGGATAAGAAAGGATACCACCCACAGACCCTTTCTGGAAAAATTACTCAAGAAAACTACAGACAAAAGTGAATTAAAATCGAGAAGTCAAGAATGAGATGATGTGGTATGTGAGAGACAGAGGCAAGCCATGAAAACGGAAACATTTAGAGCCTTAACTACTGATAACTAAAAGTGCAATTTTAAGTAAATGATTCTTAAAACAGAATAGTGCTAATGTTTAAAAATAGTCACAACCAGCCGGGCATGGTGGCTTACACCTGTAATCCTAGCACTTTGGGAGGCCAAGGCAGGCAGATCACGAGGTCAGGAGTTTGAGACCAGCCTGACCAACAGGGTAAAACCCTGTCTACTAAAAATACAAAAATTAGCTGGGTGTAGTGGCAGGCGCCTGTAATCCCAGCTACTCAGAAGGCTGAGGCAGGAAAATCACTTGAACCCGAGAGGTGGAGGTTGCAGGAGCTGAGATTGCACCACAACCGGAAACTGAAATTCTAGATAATTAGAACAATACCTAGGAGGTATGGAGGAAAGCAGAGAAGTATAGTCCAGCCGACATGATCATTATGGGTTAGAGGCCATGAGGACAGGCTACTATGGATCTGGTGTCATTCCTGATGTTGAAATATGTTTGTGACAAAGGTAACAGTAAAGCCACTAGCAGACTAGAATTAGGGTGTATAACTCCAAAGGAAATTTTGCAGAAGAATAATAGGGGTTTGCCTTGGGATGTTTACTACTAAACCATATTCTGAAGCTAAAGTCATTAAGTCTAACCTGATGTAGGAATAGACAGATCAATGAGGGAGATGAGAGAGCTTAGAAGCCAAACCACCCATATGTGGAAATTTGGTCTATGATAAGTGAAGAAAGGAAAGACAATTCAAAAAAATTGGTTTGGAAATACTGGCCAAACCATTTGAGGGAAAAAACTAATAAGAGTTCCATCTGACACCAGGCACTAAATTAATTGCAGATGAATTTAAAATATAAATGCAAAAAATAAAAGAATAAAACTACCTGAATAAAATGTAGATGAATACTTCTCATAATCTAGGGGTAGGAAAGACCTTAGAAAATATAGGTGCTCCCAACCCCCCCAAAAAAATTTGATTACAAAAAAAGTTTACTTCTAAACGATAAAAGATACTATAAAGTTAGGCCGGGCGCGGTGGCTCACGCCTGTAATCCCAGCACTCTGGGAGGCCGAGGCGGGCGGATCACAAGGTCAGGAGATTGAGACCATCCTGGCTAACACAGTGAAACCCCGTCTCTACTAAAAATGCAAAAAATTAGCCGGGCGAGGCGGCGGGCGCCTGTAGTCCCAGCTACTCGGGAGGCTGAGGCAGGAGAATGGCGTGAACCCGGGAGGCGGAGCTTGCAGTGAGCCGAGATCGCGCCATTGCACCCCAGCCTGGGCGACTAAGCGAGACTCTGTCTCAAAAAAAAAAAAAAAAAAAAAAAGATACTATAAAGTTAGAAGGTAAATGACAAACTAGAAAAATAATTATAACCCATATAATAAGCACATGGTTAATATTCTAACCACATAAAGAGCTCTTACAAATGAGATAATGCCTCAGTCAAAAACTGGGCAAATGACATGAACTGACAGGCCAAAGCAGAAATATAGGTGACTGATCAATATAAAAAGAGGCTGGGCGCAGTGGCTCACGCCTATAATTCCAGCACTTTGGGAGGCTGAGGTGGGTGGATCACTTGAGGTCAGAAGTTCAAGACCAGCCTGGCCAACATGGTGAAACTCCATCTCTACTAAAAATACAAAAATGTAGCTGAGTATGGTGGCATGCGCCTGTAATCCCAGTTACTCAGGAGGCTGAGGCAGGAGAATCGCTTGAACCCGGAAGGTGGAGGTTGCAGTGAGCCAAGATGGCGCCACCACACTCCAGCCTCTGTGACAGAGCAAGACTCCATCTCAAAAAATAAAATAAAATGAATCTCAACCTCACTAATAATGAAATAAATGTAAATTAAGATTAAATATAAATTTTCACTTCTTGTACCAACAAAGAATTAAAAGCAATTTAACATTCCATTTTACGTAGGGTGAACTCTCATTCACTGTGAGTAGGAATGCAAATTGTACATGTACTTAACCTCTGTTCCTTTGGTTTCTCAATTAAAAAATGGGATAAGAACAATACTGTTGGGGAGATGACATGTGTAAACAGAAGGAAAGCATTTTTAGAGCACTTCGGCAGTGTGTGCCACACTCCTAACAGAAAAGCACAGCAAGATATTTACTGCAACATTGCTCAGAATATCAAAACATTAGAAACAATCTAATCATGCATCAATACACTAAATACATTATGGTAACTGGGACTACAGGTGCCTGCCACCACACCAGCTTTTATATATATATACACACATATTTTTAGTAGAGACAGGTTTTCACCATGTTGCCCAGGCTGGTCTTGAACTCTGGACTCTGGATCGGCCCGCCTCAGCCTCCCAAAGTGCTGGGATTACAGACTTGAGCCACCGTGCCCAGCAGTACAGTCACTTTGGAAAACAGTCTGGTAGTTTCTCAAAAAGTTAAACATTAGTTACCATTTGGCCCAGCAATTCCACTCCTAGGTATACACGTAAGAGTAATAAAAATATATGTCCATACAAAAAAACTTGCACACAGATATGTATGGCAGCATTATACAGAATAGCCAAAAGGTGTAAACAACCCAAAATATCCATCAACTGATGAACAATTAAACAAAATGTGATATTCCATACAACAGAGTATCATTCAGCCATGAAAAGGAATTAGGTGCTGATACATGCTACAACATGGATGATCCTGAAAACATTACACTATATGAAAGAAGCCAGTCACAAAAGTCCAAATATTATATAATTCCCTTTATATGAAATGTCCAATATAGGCAAATCTACAGAGATGAAAAGTATGAACTAATGGTTGCTTCGGGTTGGAGGAGATGGGGGAATTAATGGATGATAGCTAAGTAGTATGATTTCTTTTTGAGATAATGAAAATGTTCTAAAATTGATTGTGGTGATGGTTACACAAGTGTGTGAATACACAAAAAATTATTGAATTGTATACTTTAAATGGGTGAATTGTATGGCATTTGAATTAAATCTCAATAAAACTACTCTAAAACAAATTATAGATATGACTAATAAGTCAGAAACATCTGTAGTTTAAAGAAATTATAAAAATAAAAGGCTAACATACAAATATCCTTATTATAGAAAGAGCTCTTTGTGAATTAATAATTAAACTATAAAAGTCCCAATAGAAAAATGAGCAAAAGACTTGCACAGGCTATTCCCAAAAGAGGCAACACAAGTGACTAGAAGGCATATAAACAAATGTTCAACATCTCTAATAATGAAAAAAAGAACCTATTAAAAAATCTAACAATATACCGTGTTGGTAATGATGAGGGGGAATAAACATTTTCTTATCCAGACTATCTCAGTTTGCTTGATTTGACAAGATTTTCAGTGCTAAAAAGGGAAAATCCCAGGCAAAGCAGGATGAGCTGGTCAATCTAGATGAGATTAGAAATCAGTACAACCTTTCTGCAGGGTAATTTGGCAATAGGATCAATAATCTATTTTATAAATATATAACCTTTGACCCAAAACTCTACTAACGGGCGTTTATTTTAACAAAACAGTCATTCATTCAACAAATATTTGTTTATTTAGTTCCTTTTTGAAATGAAGTTTCACTCTGTTGCCCAGGCTGGAATGCAGTGGCACAATCTCGGCTCACTGCAACCTCCACATCCCAAGTTCAAGTGATTCTCCCACCTCAGCCTCCCCAGTAGCTGGGACTACAGGCATGCACCACCATGCCTGGCTAATTTTTGTATTTTTTGGTAGAGACAGTGTTTCACCAAGTTGGCTAGGCTGGTCTCGAACTCCTGACCTCAGTGATCCACCCACCTTGGTCTCCCAAAGTGGTGGGATTACAGGCATGAGTCACTGCACCCAACAAATATTTATTTAGAGTCAAATGTGTACTAGGTGTTGAGCTGGATGCTGGGGATGCCAAGATACACCTAAGAGGATTTTTTTTTTTTTTCCATTCAGAGACAGGGTCTCACTGCTGGAGTGCAGTGGTGTAATCATAGCTCACTGTAACCTCGAACTCAGGCTCAAGCCATCCTCCCACCTCAGCCTCCTATACAAGGACTTTTATCTGAGGTTTTTGTAACAAAGAAAAATTGCAAGCAACCTGAATGATAAACAACTGAAGATTACTTAAATAAAGCATGTTTCATCTACACAATGAAATACTCCACAGGCACTAAAAATGATGTTGTAGAAGAATATTTATTGAAATGGAAACATGGATACACTACGCTGTTAAATGGGGGAGAAAAAGCAGGTTAGAAAATTGCACCAGTAACCCCAATTTGCAAATAAGATATATGTATGTATAAACGAATGCCTGACAGGACACATTCCAAAATGTTAACAGTGGTTTATCTCTGGGTGCTGGGATTAAGGATGAACTTCATTCCCTGTTCTTGGTTCATCTGTATTAAATGTTTTCTTCATAATAAACATCAATCACATGGATTACTTTTGCTACAACACAACAACAACAACAACAAAAGTCAACTGCATTAAAACAAACAAAGAAAAAAACAACTTCCCATGCCCCATGAGTGGAGGCCCCAAGGAAGGGGGTTATAGAAAGTCAGATACATGTTCATGGCTTGGTTTTGCAATAAGAGCTACTATTAAGTACCTACTGCATGCCAGGCATTACGACAGATCCCCTTTGATCTTCACAAGACCGCAGTGAAATCAGTGTTCTTGTCTCATTTTACAGATGTTCTGTGACCCACCAGTAATCCCACGGCTAGTGAGAGGAAGAGCTAGGATTTGAACCCTGGCCTGTCTGTCTCTAAACCTGCAGGAGTCTGCTACCACCTCAGCTGCCTCTGTTCCTGGGGAGGGGCAGGGAAAGATCCTGAGCTACTAAGGCCTCTGTCCTGCAGGCCAGATCTAGGCTGGTCCTTGTCCTTCCTCCCTGCAGACAGTCCAAAGAAAGGAGGACAAGTCAGCAAGGGAGGGGACACCAGCAAGAGGAGGTGTGGCACTGGACAGTCGGCTGGCTGAGGTCAGGGCTCAGGATGGGCTAGCCGGGGACTCCTCGCCTGCCAGGCGACTCTCAGGAAGCCTGACCACATCCGGTCCCAGGAGTTCCCAGGCTCTGTGCGCCCAAAGGCAGTGACAGCAAACCTCACAAGGCCTGCAGCCACTGTGCTGAAACAGCCAGGGAAAAATGGCCTGCCAACTGGGCCCTTCTCCCTAGGTTTGCTTGCCACCAGCCAGTGCTTTCTGCTCTCCGGGCCTCCAGGGCCTCCTCGCCTGTATGAGGAGGGGGTGTGAGAGCTGATGGCTCCAGGACCCTCCCAGATGGAATTATGTGACTCCATGGGACTTCCGCACATCGGGCCTGGCAGGAAGAGGAAGGGGGTGAGGTCTCCCCACCCAGCTCCTGAAGGAGCCCCCTCCTCTTCCCCTCAGCTCCATTCCCACTGCTATTTTTAGAACAGACCTCAGGGAGCGTCTCCACCAGTCCAGCCATGCTCCTAGCTGCAGGTAAAACACAGCAGCCCCATTCATTCTGCTCCAGCAAGCACACGCCAGGAATTTACAGACAAGCCAGAGGACTAGACAACCTCTCCCCACACCATTAGCTGAGCTGCTTTCTCACTATTTCCATTACAGCCCAACATGGTGACTTGTATTTCCTAAGGCCAACACAGTGAGTTGCTGAGTGAGACAACTCTGAGACCATCTGTGCCCCTCCTCCACCCCCAGCCCAGCAGAATCTTCAGAAGTCACCAACTACATGCCCTTGGCCAAGTTTCTGCCTCTTTCACTTTGTTTCTACAGTCTAGCTTGTTAATCAATTGATCTCAGTGAGGGAGGGAGGAGGCTTTCCAGCTCCATGTTCAAAGTTTCTAGGGTTCTACCAATATTCTAGTCACTCATAAAATAAATGTTATATTCCCAAAGTCCACCTGAGTATTGATTATAGGCCTCTGAATGCATTTTCCCACTCAAAAGTATGTTATAAATGGTGGTCAGCTTCCTAGGCCAGCCTACTTAACCCTTAATAGTCTTCCATCAAGTAGAAAGAGTAGAAACCCATATTGCAATAATAGACTTAAACCAAAACAGAAACCCACTAACATTTAGGACAATTTTCTTGAAAATTTATCTTGGGTAGGGTTATCCCAGCAGAAGTGGGTAGGTACTAAAGGTAATGAAAAAGTCAATGGCAACTTATGGGGAAGAGTCTGAAGGAGACTTCTGACCACACCAGAAATGAAAGGACTGCAAACCAGTGACCACAAATTCCACACGGAAATTAGCCTGATGCATTGGACTGGGAGTTGGAAAGGTTAAAGAATGTACTTGCATACATACTCGGTTGGTGCCAAAGTAATCGCAGTTCTCATCATTACTTTTAATGGAAAACACCACAATTACTTTTGCACCAACCTATATATACGTGAAGTTGAAACAAAAGAGTTCAGTGTGTGTGCCCAGCCACCTGAGCAGAAAGGAAGGAGGGAATGGGAAGATACAGGGTTGGAGAGCCCGTCTTGTGCTGGCCTCCCACGAGGGAGGCTGGAAGAGGCACCTCTAGGGGAGAGGAGGCAGTAATGTGCTCATAATTTGGGTGTCTGTGATAAGGACCACTTTCTGTCTAAAATATACCTATGTGTGATGAGTACATGATGAATATTCACCAGGAACAACATTTGCATAGGGCCATACACATATACTCTGTTTCAATGTGAAAACTAAAATGCCTGTTCCCTTTCTTCTTTTCGCCTGGTATTAGAGTACCGAGGCTTTGCAGTCTGCCCATTCTCCCCTCTGAAATCCCTCATGGAGCTGTTTCTATGGAACACCTATGTGTCTCCAGACAGTGACTGTGATGAAGAACCTAGCCAATTCTCCCCCTAGACCAGGATCTCCACCTTTTCTGAGGGGAGTAGCTACTTTATCATACTCATCTTTATTGTTATATCCTGATAATCTGGAATCAGATGACTCCTGGAGACCATCTGAATTCAGCTCCCTCATTTTTCTTGGTAAAGGAACAGATGATCAGAGATGTGAAGCAATTTACTCAAAGTCACATGGGAGTACCAGCAAAATCAGGACTCGAGGCAAGATTTTCAGAATCGCCCGCTGGTTTTCTCTGCGAGCAACGGGCCCGGTGAGAGGTAAACTCCGCAACCCACAGCAGCAGCTCCAACTGGGTTTCCTTTCCCTCTGGGAATTCCCCAGCGTCAGCGTGGGAACATGGTGGTATCCATGACCCTGAAGTGAAACTGGTCAGACCTTCATAAACCAAGTGTAGATCCATGCTCTGGTCTCCACAAAGCTGAGGTGCAACAGAAAAAGCTCTGAATCCAAAGAATCAGGAGACCTGAGCTCTGGTCCTGGCTCTGATACTAACCTTTCTCATGATCCTGGCCAGGTCATTTCTCTTTTTGCACCTGTTTCCTCGTCTAGTTCTAGAATATAAGAGAGTTGAACTGGACAGCCTAATTCAATCCTACCTCTACGGAGCACCTACTGTGGACCAGACAACAATAGAACCAAACACAAATAAAATATAACATCCACTTGCTCCCAAGAAGGAAGCTCATAGTCATCCAGGTGCTAACGATGAATTATGCTAAGGCAGAAAAAGTACTCTGGGAACCACGAAGGGGGAAGTCAGGACTCCTGATGCGTGCCTGAGAAAGGTGTTCTCAGAGGAGCCACTAAGCCTCGAAGGTTGAGGATTACATCCGGCGGGGACAGCCAAGCAGGGCAGTCAACATCAGGCAGATCAAACACCCTAACTGTGAATGTATACAGTGAGTTTAGAGAAGGGGAAATAGTGCGGTGTGGCTGGGCTCCAGGTGCCAAGCAGGAGTGTAGTGCTACCAAGGAGAGCCTGGAAAGCCAAGCTTTATTCTGAAGACAGTGGCCTCCCACAATGGTCTTTAAGCAGGAGTGTAACAGCCCAGCCTCCCTGGCCCCCCCAGCTTGGATGGTCCGCACTTACAGGAAAGCTGTACAGCTAAATAATCCAGGCCGGGCGCGGTGGCTCAAGCCTGTAATCCCAGCACTTTGGGAGGCCGAGGCGGGTGGATCACGAGGTCAGGAGATCGAGACTATCCTGGCTAACATGGTGAAACCCCGTCTCTACTAAAAATACAAAAAACTAGCCGGGCGTGGTGGCGGGCGCCTGTAGTCCCAGCTACTTGAGAGGCTGAGGCGGGAGAATGGCGTGAACCCGGGAGGCGGAGCTTGCAGTGAGCCGAGATCACGCCACTGCACTCCAGCCTGGGAGACACAGTGAGACTCCGTCTCAAAAAAAAAAAAAAAAAAAAAAATCCAAAGCAGGTGCCCTGGAGCTGGGCTGCCCAAGTTTCAATCCTAGCCACCCACTAGCTGTGTGACCTTGGGCACGTTTCTTAACTTCTCTGAGACTCAGCATCTTCATCTCTAAATTGGGCATAGTGAGAGTAAATGTATAACAGGGATAACACATCTCATAAGTCTGCATGAGGATTAGATGAGACAGGGTAGGTGAAAAGCTTGGCCCTGTGCCTGGCTCCTCTTGTAAGAGCCCATCAGATTAACTTCTGGTATCTACCTTTAAAACCAAGGATCTGGGAACAGTTTGGAGGATGGATGGCTCTACTGAGAGAAAGTCTTCAGCGAAGAGAAGGCAAAGACAGGATAGAGGGTAAGGTTGCACTGTCTTCTTCAGGAGCTAAAAAAAACAATAGCAAGACAGCTGAGACCAAGAGCAAGACAGCGAAGAAGGCAGTCTGTCCACCAATAGGGCAGCAGCAGGGAACGGGGAGGAGAGCTGGAGGCTGCCTGGAAACAGCTTTTTAGGGAGAAGAGTCTGCATCTCTTGGGGGAGATGGCTGAAATCAGATCCAATTCCCTGTTATTCAGGGCTGAGAGTCTAAATCAGTCAATTAGCAAAACCTGGGCACAAAACCTGGCAGGTTCAGCATGGGCAGGCTCTCTCCCTGCCCTCAGCTGGTCTCAAGTCAAAGGCCTCCTTCCAGTACTTAAGCTGGGCACAAGCCACCCTGAGCCTGAAGTTATACCTCTTTGCCTTTGGCCAACATTCCATCACTGCCAAGCACTTCAGGACTCTGTCTGCTGATCCTTTTGATGCCAAATTCAAAAGGGGAAGGGGTGTAAGCTACCCATTCCAGAGCTCCCCGAGAACCTGTCTCCCCGAGAAGCTCATTCCAGAGCTCCCCGAGAACCTGTCTCCCCGAGAAGCTCAATCTGATCTCTCATTTTAGTCTTTTTTCAAATCTTGTGGGAAGCTATTGAT
Organism: Macaca mulatta; assembly: GCF_049350105.2. NCBI lineage: Eukaryota > Metazoa > Chordata > Mammalia > Primates > Cercopithecidae > Macaca > Macaca mulatta. The sequence goes on from NC_133420.1 coordinate 44,779,297, forward strand.
CTTTTCAGCCTGTGCCACCCTCAGGAAAATGCATTCTGGAAGTTTATTCTCCACTGGGTGGAAATTAAGGCATCTCATTTTATTTATCCTAAAAGCATCCCCTCTACAGCTTGATGGACCACAGCTTCTGACATGCCGGATATCCCTCTCTTGCCTTTTCCTGGAGATGATTGATTTCTCTTACTTCTGTCCCTAAAAGGCAAACCTTTTTATCTGAAATGAGCGGTAGATGAGATTCAAAGGCCTCGGCTTGAGGGCAAGCTTGGCCCTTGCCAGCTGTGTGACCTAGGATAAAACATCTAACTTCTCAGAGCCTTGGTCTCTTTCACCCATAAAACAAGGCTGCTGGGAGGCTGAGGGGAGATCATGCCTGGGGACCCCAGTTGCTGTCTCCAAAGTTCAGGCTCTCACTGTGGAGCTTTCGCTGTGGGGAGTCCTTCCACATTGCAAAATTGCCTTCATCTTCACTTTGCAAAACCCTCTTGGTGCCTTGGTGCCATGTGTGACAAATGAGGACTTTGGTGGGAGAATTCATGGGGAAAAAATAAAGAATAAAAATACAAGACATATATAAATAAATGTCATTATTTCCAAAAGGTCTGCAATGTCCCAACTCCCAAATGGCCAAAAGACCCAGGTCAGCAGAGATCCAGGACTGATGGCTTACAGGATAGATGAAGAGTTTTAAAAGACCCAGAGCCTGAGGCATTAAAAAAAAAAAAAAAACGTGAAAATAGGATCAGAGAGTCGGGGGTGAGTGGTGAACTAAAGAATAACTTTGTATTCAAGTTGCACAGATGGTCTTTCCAACAATAAATGGTTGTGCTCCCATCCTCCCAGCTCCTGGGCCTAAGACACCAAACCAAGACAATTGGCCCATCAGGAAAGAGGCCATTGTGTGCTTCTTAGCATGATTTATGTAGTAGGGAGGGGCTCGGCAATGCTTCCCGTGACTATAGCTCTCAAGTGCAATTTCGATAGCTTGTTCATCATCCTGGACAGCTAGGATGGACTGGGATGCTGGACAGCAGTGGCCATCAGGTCATGTTTCATCTTCTTGAGCCTGTGGAGCCAAATTAATTGTTCCATCGATTTGAGAGGCAGAGCAGCAACGGTGCTATGGCTCACCACAGTCACTGCCCAAGGCCCACCAGGAACTGATGTCTGCTTCCCTAACAGCTGGGCCTGGGACCCTGATGTGAGCCTCTGCTCGACTCAGCAGCTTGTCAGGACAGGCTGGGTGAAAAGTCCTGTCCCCAGGGCTGTGTGCTGCATTCAGATTGTCCATTTCTTTGTGGCCAGAGCTTCTGTCCTCTGCACCTGTCTGGTAGACACAGGTAGGTCACCAGGTCCAGGAGAGACGAGCTTGCTGCCTTCCCAGACAGGCGAGTCTCCTGTGCCTCACATTCCCCTTATGTCATTTTGTAAGGGAATCAAATGAAATCAAAGTGCAGCTTGCTGTCTGTGCAGACCCAGCTGCTCAGCCTCTCACAATTCCCCCCCCCCCGGCAGGCTGAGCCCTGGAAGACAGAGATACTGTGTATCACTGGTCCCAGTTCAGGCAGCGTCTACTCCCCTGCTGGGTGGGGGGCATTGGTCTGGTCACGGGCAGATCCAGCCCATCCCCCATTAGACTGCTGAGTCAATATGTCTGATCTTTCCTAGGTTGAGAGGAGGATAAGTGGGAGGTAAGGGGTGTATTCTCTTCTAGGCCACTATTTTTGGGGTTCAAGTGGCCATAGCAGCTGAGCAAGCTCACAGGGGCACAAGAACCTTTCTCTAAAGATGCTGAGGTCTTACACAACATGAAGAATGTCCACGGTCAGGCAGCCTCTCTGGCCTGAGCCAGCCCTCAGCCTCTCTGATCCTCTTTTCCTATGCAAGTGACTCTAATCCTCTTGATACACTTTTGCCCATGAGCCGTGCAGCAGGCAGCCAGTGGGGTGGGTTCATACTGCTGTCCCCTTGGTTGGTCTTCCTTCAGCCCTGTGGCAGGACAGTCTCCACTAGAGCTGCTAGGCCACCTCCAGCCCAGTCCCTGGCCCTTGGGAGCCCCACAGAAAGCAAGCCAAGTCAGTTTCCAGGGCACTGTGTGGCAGCTTCTATCACAATGCTCAGCATAGGACGGAAAGACAGCACAGCGGCCCCTGCTAAGGCCTGGGCAGCCGTGAACTCTCCCACCTAGCCCAGGCCGAGCACTCACTGCTCCCAACTTCCAGGAACATTCCTAGAACTCAGCACTGGCCCCCTACCCAGGCCTGGCCAAAAGGTGGCTCTGTGAGGAAGGTCCTAATCCTCACTCACATCCACTGAGAAAGGGGCCATTGAGGAGGAGGGTAGGCAGGGGGATGAGGCAGGGAGTCATCTCTTCTCCTCCAGAGCCTGGCATTCAGGCACCCACCTCCCCAGCCACCATCCAGCACAAGCCACCAGGACAGACCTCACCTGGTTAACTGAACGAGCCCTCTAACTGATCTCACACCAACTTGGGTCCCTCCTATGTGTAAACTGATCTTGTAGAAATGTACCTGCAACTCCCTTCCTCAAAAGCCTTCAATGGCTCCCCAGTGTATCTAGAATGAAATCAACAAGACATCAACCACCAAACCCTGCACAGTCAGGCCCTCGCCCACTGTGTCTTGCTCCTCACTAAGCTCCAGCCACACTGGCCTGCTCGCCATTCCTCCAGCCCGCTGAGCTCCTTCCCATCTCAGGGACTCTCCACGTACTATTCCATCTACCAGGAACACTCTTCCCCAAGTCCAGGACTGGCTCCTTCCTCTCCAGCCCACAAGTCTAGGTTTAAAAGTTGTGTCCTTCCCCATCTCCACCCCCACACACAGCAATCTAAGTACAATTCCCTCTTGAAGAAATCTGTATTTTCCTTCATAGATGATCACAGCTTGCCATCACGTGTGTGCATGTGTGTGTTGGTGCTGACTTATTTAGTGCTCACTCCCAGCTGGACTGAAATCTTGATGACAGCGAGACCGTATCTGACTTTTTCTCCACAGTATACCCAGCTCCTAGCACAGAGCCTGGCATAAAGTAGATGCACCCGACATATCCATCGAATGAATGAGCCAATGTGTACAGGTGAAAAATGAGTGAATGGGCAGAGATGTCCTCTGGCAGCGGCAGATCATGGCATTGTTCTTCATCAGGGTGACCTCTCCCAACCTCTCCTGCTGCCCCCAAGGCAGGTCCAGGAGCCATCACTGGAAGCCCAGATGTGGAATGTCCTCCTCCTCCTCCTCCTTGGAAGGAAGAAGCCTCTGAGTCCTCTCCTCTTGGGGCTTTCTGCTGCCAGTCTCTGCATGCCCACAAGGCCTCTCACACCACTGTGGTCCTTCTGTTGACGCACCCTTGGGACCACTCCCTTCAGATGACCCTAGGCCCACCATCTTGGTCCTCTGTTTTGGGTCCAGTTGAGGTGAGGTTACTGTGTGGTAGGGGATGCCCAAGAAAGGGTTAAGTTGCCAGAAGCAGAGTCCCGCCCTTGGGTTTGCTCAGCCAATCAGAGTCTGTCCTGATGAGGTAAAGCTTCTATCCTGGGTGGCATTGGTTGAGTTGACCGGCCCCATCTCCTGCTGGAGAGAGCCGAAAGGGTGGAGTTTCTGTGGAACCAGACAGAACTGGAATTAGCTCGCTTTCTACTCAGGCCGGGCTGCCTGACTGCAGGACCTGCCTCTGCTCCTTTCTAATGCACTCACACACCCTGGCATCTCCAGGGCTGTCTCTAGTGGCCCCAGTGGAGATGATAAGGTGGCACGCACCTCACTGTCACATCTGGGAGAAGTCTTAGAGCCAGAGCAGACAAGGAGGCCTCAGTTTCCCTGCCTGGCCCCTGGAATATGGCAGGTGTCTACCAGGAAGTGACATGGAGCAGTTGTCACATGTGCTCCGAGCACCAGCAGCAGCTTCAATGAACAAGGCCCCGATGAATCTTCCCATATGGGCAGCACTTTAAGACCATGACAGTGAGAATGATAGCAGCTAGTTCGGAGTTCATCTTGCATGCCACTTTGCAAAGCACATCCTGAGTTCAATCCTCACAAGAAGCCTCTTAATCCATCCACTTTACTGATGCAAAAACTGAGTCTCAGAGAGGCTAAGTGGCTCACCTGAGGTCACATCGCTTACTACGTTATTTTGAACTATCTGTCATGTCTGCCTCCGCCACCAGACTGTGATCTCCTGAGGAAAGGGAGTGATGAATTGTTCTGTGTGTCCCCCCAGTGGAGCACAGGACCTGCCCTGAGAACAGGGCCAGGCCCCACTGCACTGTGTCTGCCCTTATCCTAAGGGCTTGGTTTCCATGCTTCTCAGAAGGCTTCCTGGAGCCCAGCGCAGCACCAGGCACATGAAGGGTACTGAGCAGGAGGCTCATGGCATAGATGATGCTTGGATAGCCAGGACCCCACTGGATCCTTCTTAGGACCCGCAAGCATGGCTTTCATGCTTAGATCACCACTCCAGTGCCCTCCTCACCTCTCTCCTATTAGGAGAATTCCATAGGGACAGGGACCAGGTCTCATTCATCTCTGTGACCCCAAAGGATCTAAACCAGTATCTGGCACTGAGAAGGCATTTATTATGTATATTTGCTTGAATAATCAAAAGAATATATAACTGCCTCTCCCTTCTAGCTTAGAACCTGAATGGCCACAGGTGGGCCTGGCTCTGGGTTATTCTAGATTAGAAGTCTCGCAGCAGTTCCCCATGCAGGGAGTTTAGTACAAGAATTTCCAGGCAGAAGAAGAAAGGTAGGTGGCCCCCAGCTACAGATAATGAAGCAACAGAGGGGCAGAGCTCTGAAGAGGAAGGAGGGGGTGATGAACAGGAGTAGGAAGTTGAGACAAGAGAGAAAGTAGTTCATTTATTTCTACAAGAAATGGAGACTAGATGGCCCCTGGCCCTCGGCTTTCACGAAAGTCACAAAGCTTGGAGAGACAGAAAGAGCCATGGGCCCAGTGCCCAGATGGGACTACTGAGGCCACAGCAGTCAGCGGCTGCTGAAGGTCCCACAGCAAGGGTGTGACCTCCCAACTGTTCTTTAAGTCCATCTTCCCCTGACTCCCTCCACCTTCCCAACAAGCATATATTTCATCTTTAAGGTAAATTGCACTTACTATGTTTTGTGAATTTGGGAAGAGCTTTACATTTCTTAAGATATTTAAAGACTCCCCCACATCTGGGTGTCAGCAGACACTATTAAAAGGAGCACGGGAGTTTAGGGAGTTGCCTTACAAACCCCTTTTTGCCTGAGAGGCATTTGGGTGGGGCAGGGGTAGGGTGGGGGGTCTAGGCAGTGTTTTCCTTTGTTCAGCAGAAGGTGGAGCATCCGCAGAAAGGAGAAAGAACACAGAAAAGCCATTCAAAGGTGTGCTACTCTTGAGGTCAGGAGTTTGAGACCAGTCTGGCCAACATGGTGAAACCCCATCTCTACTAAAAATACAAAAATTAGCCAGGCATGGTGGCATGTGCCTGGGGTCCCAGCCACTCAGGAGGCTGAGGCACGAGAATCACCTGAACCCAGGAGGCAGAGGTTGCAGTGACCTGAGATCGCACCACTGCACCCCAGCCTGGCTGACAGAGCAACACTCCATCTCAGAGCAAATCGGTCCAGCAGGACCCTTACACCTGAAGAGCAAGCAGTCAGCCTCTGAGCTCTGCTTGGCCCTTCTTCTTCTGCCCTGGAGACGGAGACCTTAGTGGCCAGCCCTTGGTAAAGAGGTTCCTGGTCAGCCCGAGGCTGCCAGGACCTGATGGAACTGAGCACAAGTGGACAATGCTGTGGACCAGCTGGACAGCCAGGTGGGCCCTGTCAGTAAGGTTGCTAAAGCACTGCTAGAACTACCTAGGGCTGGAGAGAATCATATTTACTGGAATTCCTCTCAGGAAGCATTCCATAAGTGTCTAGAAGGAGTAAGTTGCTAAGACTCTTTGCATGTGCATGCTGGCGGTAGGGATGGGGAAGGCTGAGCAGTGAGACCTCTAGGGCCTGCCTGACAAAAGACAGTTATATCATGGGCTTCTGAGGAGGGTGGCCCAAGTGGGGTGTGCCGGTGTGGCGCCAGGCCCAGTTCTTAGGCCTGGGAGATAATTCTGAGGCTGTCCCAGCACTCGGGCCCCCTCCTTCATCCTTCTCCTGTCCAGCACACAGCTTCTCCATGGAACACGCATTTGAAGAGTTTGGGTTTGAAGACGTGTCCAAACTGCTCTGCCCAGGATTCCCATACATCCTAGTGTGGCCCTGAAGCCAGGCCTCAAACCCTCGGGCCCTTCCAGGGTCAGCCAGCCAAGCCCAAAGCCCTTCAGGGACCAGAGCCTGACCCAGAAACAGCCTGCCTTCAGTCACCCTCTGTCCTCCCGAACCTGAAGATGGAGAGATTCTCCAAGGTATTGAGAAGGCTGCTGCTAACACACTCCAAAGTCAGCAAACTCTGATGGTGAGGCACAAAGAGCTCTTTCCCCGAGAAGAGGAGGCACAAGCCCAAAGGAAAACAAACTGAGGGCATGGGTTCAGCCATTTGACGTCCCAGGGGCCACCCCAATGAAGAAGAGTGGCCTGGATTCTGACTGTGACCAACCCAGGATCAGTGGGGCAGGGCAACCTATAGGCATGGTGACAGGTTTCTGCTCAGTAGAAGAACCTGACAGTGGCAACCAGCCAGTGTTGCAACAAACCACCTGGGGCTGGGCAGGGGGCAATGCATTCCCCACAGCTATGGTTGAGCGAGTGCCTACTGCATACCAGGCACTGTGCTATAGCCCGTATATGCACCCTCTCATTTCATTCTCACAACAACACTTTGAGGGAAGGATTATTGTCCCAGGTTACTGGTGGGGACATCAAAGCACAGAGCAGCAAAGTGACTTTCCCAAGTTCCCACTGCCAGTTGGTGGTAGAGGGTGGCTCAGAAGTCCGTGCTCTTCCTACTGTCTTCCCTCATCCAAGTTATTCTTGCCACTAGCTAGTGTAAAACAAGGGAACGTTCACAGCTAAGATGATGTAATTCTCAGACCCTCACTCCTTTCGGGAATAGCTGGGGAGCTGCTGTCCACCACTGGCCCTCAGAAGAGGTTGCCAACTGCCTCTTCCCCACCTCCTGCCTCAGAAGGCCTGACCCCCACTGCCCCTGCATAGGCCTGCTGCCCATGGCATGGGGGCCTGAGCGCACCAGGGAGAAGCAAAAAGGCCAGCAAGTTCATAGGCTGCAGCTCTCTTTCATCTCTCCTCTTCCCCCAGATCCAGCAGAGCAACCACCTCAGCAACTTTTGCAGCCAACCAGACCCAATTCCCAAATGCCCAGCACTCTTAGCAAGAGAAGGGACCCGAATGACTCACAAATGAGGTAATATAACTGTATGTTGTAGCTGGCATCGGAGTGTCAAAGGGGAAGGCTGTGTGGTCCAGCTCCTATTCTATCCCCTCTCCCCAGGCACTGGATGGGCTGAGCAGTGCCTGGCCCAGAACAGCCTCCCCCTGGGAGTCTCTAATCTTCCCTGATGCTCCTGCCAGCCAGTCCCCAGCCCCCAGCAGTCGGCTATACTTGGCTCTGGCCCACATGGAACTATACAGCATACAACAGCTTCTGCCACAAACATCCCCTCTATCGCATCCGCCTGGGGCCAATGTTAAACACCAGTGTGCTGCCCCTGGGCACAGGCTACCCAGTGGCAGAGGTGAACACATGCCAGGCAGCATCAGGGAGGCCAGCCCAAATTAAACCTTGCCATAGGCAAACCGAAGAACAGAGTGCAGAACTGATGGGCCACGCTTAATTTGGCTTTGTCGCTCTACGTGAGCACTGTCAGACCCACTCAGCAGACCCAATGACATGCCAAGGGGGAGAGACATTCGGGCACAGGCCCCCACTTGCCAAGAGCTCATTGCCCAGAGCCAAGTTGGAAGCTCAGGCTGGCCCCCAGCTCAATGCAGAGGCTCAAGGGTCCAGGCTGGCTGAGGGGAAACAAGGCAGTCAGGCCACAGCCACTGTCAAGGCCCTTACCTTGCTGTCCGGGGGCGACGCTGCCAGCTGTTGCTGCTTGGCGATGTTCTCCGACAGGCACCAGCACACTCTCTTCTTCTGCTCCTGCGAGTGCGCTTCCAAAGTGAATAAGCACTCTGCCTTCTGACGTCAGGGAAAATAGAGAAATGGACAGTCAGGGCTGCTCCCTGGTTCAGGGGGCTCCCAGGCCCAAGCCCATCCCTGTGCTCCAGAGGGTGAGGCTGCAGGCGGGAGGGGAGTGTCCGCCAAAAGCCGCAAATGCACACTAATCCCCAGTGACATCGAGGCAGCCAGAGGCGCAGGGAAGTGGGTTCAAGGGCCAGCTGGCGAGCTGTTGGCCCACAGGTTGGGGGAGGGGAGGGAGGCAGTGGCTCCCAACACAGCAGAAGCCTGTGAAGAGCTGCAGGACAGAGCCGATGAGGTCACCCCTAGGGGCAGGCAGCACAAAGCAGCAGCTGGGAGAGCACGTGGGGAGCCCAGAGGGCCAGGGCCTCGGGCTGATGCTCTGTGGAGCCAGGAACCCTCCCCACCTCCCCCGGCTCACAGAACCCATCTCCCTCACAGCGCTCTCCTCTGATCCCAAGGCCAAGGCTGAACGGGTGGTTGGACGGGCATACCAATAGAACCCAAATAGCAACTCAGGGCCCTCTGGAAAGTCTTTGACGGGCAGGGTCATGTGGCCCTTTGCAGCCCCACTGCCCAGCATATGATCTCGGTCTAATTAGTGACTGTTCGGCTCAGTCGAGGGCAGCAACATCCCCGGCACTGCTGACATTTAGGTCCCGCTTCACTGTTTAACCTTGTTAAGTACTACAGTCTCCTCTCCCCAACTAAACTATAAACCCCTTCTAGAAAGGCCTTTTTCATCTAGGCCTCGTATAGTGCTTAGCAAGCAATGGCCTTGGTAAGCTCTGGTTGCCAGGAAGGACTTCTGGGATGAGGTGAAATCTAGGTCAGCTTTGGCACAAGCACCAGGGAGCTTCAGGGACCCAGAGAGTCGCCCCTAAAGCAGTCAGAGTGTGCTAGGGGTGGGGTAGGGATGGTGGTACATGCCCAGGGTTGCCATCCACAACCGGGTACTCTCATCAGGGGATTACAAGCTCTGTCTGCCTCCACTGGAATTTGATTATAACCCCAAAGGGCTACGATTAGATGAACTCAGCCAGGGAGCTAAGAGCATCAGCTGATCCCTTGGAACAGAAAAAAAAAAAAAAAAGACAGTGTTTCTATCCAGCCCTTTCTCATTTTGCAGTTGGACAGGCCTGGTTTGAATCCGAGCTGGGCCACTTCCCAGCTGCCAACCTCAGGAAAGTCCCAAGCTGCCTGTGAAATGGGGATATAATGGCATCACTTGGCTTTCAGAGCTACTAGGAGGGCAAGCAAGGAGGACAACAATCAGGCCTCAACAAACAGTCACTAGTATTACTATTCAGCAATTCATTTGTTTAATAACTATTTATTGACTGGGCGCAGTGGCCCATGCCTGTAATCCCAGCACTTTGGGAGGCCAAGGTGGGTGGATCATGAGGTCAGGTGTTCAAGAACAGCCTGGCCAACATGGTGAAACCTCGTCTCTACTAAAAATACAAAAATTCCCCAGCATGGTGGCACACGCCTGTAATCCCAGCTACTCAGGAGGCTGAGGCAGGAGACTCACTTGAACCTGGCAGGTAGAGGTTGCAGTAAGCCAGGATCACACCACTGTACCCCAGCCTGGGTGACAAAGCCAGACTCAGCCTGGGTGACAGAGCAAGACTCAGCCTTGAAAAAAAAATAAAATAAAATAACTATTTATTGAGCACCTGCTCTGTGACAGGGATAGTCCTAGGCATTGGAAATAAAGAGATAAATGAGACATTTATCTCTTAGGGACAGTCCTAGGCATTGGAAATAAAGAGGTAAATGAGACAGACTAAGCATGGGTTCTCAGGTCAGGGGCAAATACAACAATATTTATTATCTATACAAATAAACAATTAAAGAAATAATATATAGCCCTCCCTATCCATGGGTTCTACATCCATGGATTCCACCAACAGAGGATGAAAATTATTTGAAAAAATATTATAGGCTGGTCACAGTGGCTCCCATCCATAAACCAGCATTTTGGGAGGCCAAGGCAGGGGGATCATTTGCGCCCAGGAGTTCTAGACAAGCCTGGGAAACACAGTGACACCCAGTCTCTACAAAAGTTAAAAAAAAAAAAATTAGTTGGGTGTGGTGGTGTGCGCTTGTAGTCCCAGCTACTTGGGAGGCTGAGGTGGGAGGATTGCTGAAGCCCAGGAGCTTGAGGCTACAGTGAGCAATGATTGTGCCACTGCACTCCAGCCTGGGTGACAAAGCAGACCTTGTCTCAAAAAAAAAAAAAAAAAAAAAAATTCATCTGAACTAAATATGTACAGATACCTTTTCCTGCCATTATTCCCTAAACAATACAGTTTAGCAACTATTTACATAGCACTTACATTGTATTAGGTATTATAAGTAATCTAAAGATGATTTAAAGTACATGGAAGGATGTGTATAGGTTATATGTAAATACTACCCCATTTTGTATCAAGGACTTGAACATCTTTGGACTTTGGTAACTGTGGGGTCCTGGAACAAATCCCTGGTGGATACTGAGGGACAGCTGTAATTACAACTTGTGAAAATGTCATCAAGGTCATAAAGGGAGAGGTCGTACTTGAGGTGATCAGAAAAGGCCTCTTATACAGGCCTTTTATACAGGCCAATACACAAGCTAAGCTAAGACATAACAGTAAGAAGGGGCCAGCAAAAACAATGTTTGGGAGAAGCTGTTCCAGAAACAGCGAATGCAGGTCTTGAGCTGGGGTGGACTATCGCATCAGATGATAGCATCTAGGGACTTCTACCCTGCATCCGACCCAACCCTTAGGAATGCCACCCTTCAGAGTGGAGGCACATCCCACGTTGAGTGCCAGCCATTCCTCTCAGGCCCAAAAGTGCTCAGAAGTTGATCTTCCTAAAAGCATTTGGGGAAAGAGGAAAGAAAGCCCTGCCCACTGGTTTCAGGGAACTGGGTGGTGCGCTGAGGCACTCCTGGAGCTTCCACTTAACAGCTTCCCTCCACTGCCCAGAACCCTCTAGCCCATGGCAGGGGAAGGATATGGCCAGCAGAAGACCCCAAGATTTCCCAGGGAGAAGCCGGGTGAGGCAGATGCTGACCAGAAGGCCCTCTGCTCCCTGTCTCCAGTGTTCTCATGTAAAGGTTGGGGGTGAGGCAGGAACTGTGGTCCCTTCCAGCTTGGAAAGGCCATCACTCCATGAACCTGGCCCTGGCCCAAGCCTCCCAGTCCTGCTTCTACCCAGCTGGGTGGGCTTTAGCCCATTCCTTAATCTCTCTGAGCCTCCATGTCCTCTTCTCTTTCTGTTCTGAAGCAGGAATTCTGCCTTACTAATAATTCCTTTTGTCTAACTATCAATTTTAAAAAGAATTTTCCAACTGGGCGCGGTGGCTCATGCCTGCAATCCCAGCACTCTAAGAGGCCGAGGCAGGCGGATCATCTGAGGTCAGGAGTTTGACCAGTCTGGCCAACATGATGAAACACCGTCTCTACTAAAAATACAAAAATTAGCCAGGCATGGTGGTGTGCACCTGTAATCCCAGCTACTCGGGAGGCTGGGGCAGGAGAATCGCTTGAACCCAGGAGGCAGAGGTTGCAGTGAGCTGAGATCGCACCATTGTACTCCGGCCTGGGTGACAGAGTGAGACTCTGTCTCAAAAAAAAGAAAAATAACTTTCCCAGCCATGACCTCATGTTGATCTCGGCAATGCAGTGAAGAGGCAGGGATGGTATGGATTGTTGTCCCCATTTTATGGAAGGGAATGGCCAAGGTTCAGAGCAGCTAAGGACCTCCCCGAGTCTCATCGCCAATGAGGAGCAGAGCTGCAGCTCAAAGCCTTGGAGAACCACATGCTGGGATCTCATCTCCAACACCTGGGGAGGTCTCATCACCTGGTCAGGCTGCCATATCTGTGGCTGGCAGGAATGTTCCCCTTGCAGACTAGACCAAGAGGCAACAAGAATGCAAAGCCTCCAGGAGAAATTCTGTAGGTAGCTGGGTCTCAGAGCAGCTGCAGAGTTCGCTGGCAGCTTTTTGGATAACTGTCCACTGCTCTAAGCTCCAGGATGGGGTCCCCCTCCCAACAAAAGTATGGAAAAGTTCCCCCCTTGCTGGGAGGGCCTCTCACAGTGAGAGCCACCTACCCTCAATACAGAGGCAGCCCCCTCAAATCCCATGCCCTGCACAGTGCTAAGACACTTACCAGTGATACCTTGACACTTCTTCCAACAACTTTGCAAGGTAACAGCCGTGATTTTGCCCGTTTTACTGACACCACAAGAACCACCCTCCGCTGCCCTGCACCATGGGAATCTCCTTCGGAAAGCCATATTTCTTCACCTGAGATAGTGACCATATTGCCTGTCTCAACAGCAGAGTGTAGGGCTGGGTCTCTGGCTCTCAGAGCTTGAAGCTGTAATACTAGAGGACCCAGAAGGCTTCCAAGGCAGGGGCAGAACTGGCTGGCTTAGACGGGCAAACATTTTTGGGAGACCTAAGCTTTGGTCTCTCTCTCTTGGCCAGGCCAAGAGAGAGAGCACTAAGCCAGCTCCCTCCAGGGAGGCTGAATTCCCATCTGCCTAAATCTGTCTAATTGGGGACACTCATTACCTTCCTGGCTTCCCTCACAAGTAACCCATCTCTTTTAATCCAGGGTGTGATCCAACTCGTCGGTCTCAACACTGATGTCCACTGTGCCCTCAATACCAGGCTCTGGGGTCAAGGCCATAAGCCGCCCTGAAGGCCTCTTCATGTAACTCACTCAGACGGTGCCTCCTGACTATGGAGTGGTCAGCCAAGCACAGACCTTTCAGATCCACTGGCCCTGGCCCAGAAGCACTGGGCACAGACCTGTGTATTTAAACACGGGCATCCTGAAATTCAACCAGACACCAAGCTCCTCTTGACCTCTTTAAAATCCCCTCTTGCCTTACCTCCTTGCTCCTGAATTAACTATATCTTTGTAAAAACCAAAACCTCTTCAGCCATAAATTAAGTTGGTTCATTTGCTTTGATAAAAATTCTGTCATTTAATTCAGTTCTCCTAATGACCCTATAACATAGGTAGGAAGGAAAGCAGCTGCTACCATTTTTCACATGAGAAAACTAAGGCTCAAAGAGGTTATGTCACTGGCCCCAGGAGGTCTTGGGAGAGAGAGATTCACTGTTTGTCTTCTGCCTCCTCCAGAGCCTGTGATCTTACCATATTTGTATAACTGTATATGCACATTACAAAGAATATGAGCTATTCCTCTTAGCTTTCTTTTTAAAAGACCAATAAATCATTTGTGATTTCTCTAATGGAGAGTAAATGAATATGAAAAGCCCTTCCCCTTACTTTGAAATTGATAATAACAGTAGCTACCATTTATTGAGCCCTCGTTGTGTGCCAGGCTCTGTGCTAAGTGCTTTGGATGCAAGTCTTACTGAATCTCATTTAATCATTACCACAACCCTGCAGGGTAGGCCTCATCAGCCCCATTTCAGAGATGAGTTTGTAACTTGCCCCAGATCACTCAGAAAATGGAAGAGCCAAGATTCAAATCTAGGTCTTCCTAACTCCAAAACTCTTAAATTAATGGAGCCAACATCAGAGTCTAGGTTAGAGAATAGTCCCCGACCAATGTGCCCATGGACCCAACTGACTTCAGAGCCCCCTGTGTTCTGAAGCCAACTGTGGGCTGCATCTGTCCAGTGGATTTGCAGGAACTGAGAAACACACCTCTCCGGGCAATAGAGACCCAGAGCCCAGGACTACTTTAGGATAACACCACCCAGGACCTTGCAGCTAGAGAACAATCAGAGCTGCCACCACCCAGGCAATTGGGCCTTTCTCAATGCAGAGTCAAAAAATGTCTCCAAATCCTGATTCTCTTTTTCTTCTCTGGGTGCCACCTGCATGTCAGGCAATGAAGAGAAATCACTTTTCAGAAGTTCCAACTAAGATGTGAGTTTCAGGCTCTTGATAGGATCCAAAACCACCCATGTTAAGAGTGGCCCAGGCTACAGAGCAAACAGGCATCTTGTCTTCCATGAATTACAGATGTGCTTCTCCTAAATAGCAACCCACTAAGAGAAGGGAGAGGCTTCTAGCTGCCTGTAAGCTCAATCCCACAGCCCCTGGGGATCAGATCACCTGGCACTTTACTGAAACAAAAAGCCCCAAATCAATATCCCTTCATAATCTCTGGAAGCTGGGAGATCACAGATCCCAGGAAACCAATAGAGCAGAAGTCCTTTTCTCTGGGAAACACTAACCCAACCTGGCAGGAAGCTCTATTGGCATTAAAGAACCTGGAGCCTCTTTTCAGGGACTGCCCCAGAGAATCAGAACCCAGTGTGGTGAGGCTGGAGGAGGAGCCTAGCCTGGTCATGGCTTCTCCTCTCTGCTTGGTTGGCTCCGTGGAACTAAACACCCTCCAGCACTGAAGTGATTCCACCAGCCACTTCCACCAGCCATGTACCCCAAGGGGAATGTGGCTGACACAGGGGAGGACATCCAATGCCCTCTTGGTCCTCAGGTCTGCATTTCAGGCAGCCCAGTTCCCTAGCGGTGTCCACTGCCTCTTTGGAACTCTCTGCCCTCCGCTAAAGCTAACTTCACATCAACTGTCTTCTCCTCCAGGGGGCTGTTGAAAGACTCTCTCTTGGCCTTGCACTTCTTAGCCAGAAACTGAAGGAATGGTTTTCAGTCACAAACTGTGTACAATTCCTTATCAAAGGGGTGTGTTCCTCTTGGCCACCCAATACAGACTATGTCCCACCTCCCACAAAACAAGTTCCCTGGACTGTTGCATGAGACAAACAAGCGAAGGCAGAGGGCAGGAATGTGTCTAATGCATCCTTGCTTGGAACAGACACTGCCCTGCAGTGAACAGAAAATTCACTGAAAATTGAAAAGTATTTGTATAGCTCAGTGGCTCGCAATTTTTTCATCTTCAAGGATCTCTTGAGTGAAACCCCAGTCTGAATGATATTTTATCTACCAAGCCATATTTAGTAATAAGTTACTTGCCAGATGTTGCTCAGCAAAGGCATAGCACTGCCTATCTAAGCTTCTGATCAGACTGAGATAACCAGGAATCTCAACCACACTGAGTGGGTATCATTCCAGACTGAAACCCAGACACTTGATGTTTGCTGAAGCCTGTATTATCTGGCCCAGGTAAAGGTACAAATACCTTCAGACCTTTTGAAACACTGACAAGACCCTGTACGAGGGGTCGTGGGTGGTACTTCCTGGGAAACATGGAAGCAAGAGGCAGGTGCAAGAATCACGGTGATCTCTAGAGGAAGGGCTATTAACCAGTAAGCAGGGTGATGCACAGCTGCCCAGCCACACCCCCACTGAGATTCCTGCAGTTCAGGAGGTCCTGCACAGAAAATCTCAGGGGTCTGTTCTAAGCACTTTCCTTTCCACTGCTCTTTAACACAGAGGTAAGAGAGGCATGGGGTAGGAACAGCTAGTCCTATTCTACCTAGCAAAAAAAACTGCTACTCTGGCCTTGCCCAGGACTTTGGCATAAGTGGGTGTGGAGGCTGGCATTAGAACACTGGTCTAGATCCCAGCCCAGTGTCTCCCCTCAAGCACCAGGTCCAAGATCTCTCTCCTCAAATCCAGAGGAAAGGACTCACCTCTGCTAGATAGAGCACGCAGAATTTCAGGTCTTCTGAAGAACCTTTGAGGGAACAAAAAGTAAGATTTTCATTAGAACTGGCTAAAGAGCCTCAGTAGTTTGTTCCAGCAGAGTCAGCTGTCTTGCTCAGAAGGCTGTGTGTGGCGGCACCTCCCGGGAAAAGAGAGAGGCAGGCATGGGAGGCAGGGAAGTCTCTGGAGGAAAATTGGCTAAGTAACTAACCAGGGTAATGTACAGCTCTAAGGCATTTGCCTGCGGGTCAGCCTGGCCCTAGGAATGCTGAAATCTCCTCCCTAGGAGAGGTAGCCAGGAGCACCCTCTGGGCATGAGGTACAGGGAGGGAGCCCTCATCCATCCCAGGAGGCCTCCTCCCTTCCATGATTTCTGCAGTGAGAGACCTGGAGGCAGCACACATCTGGATTTTCCTTTAAATGCTCCAACTGCCTTTGCCATTTTGAAATTCAATAGGGAGGCTTGTTTTCCACCAAGGAATGGTGGGCTGTGCAGTCATAGACTGGGTGGAGCCCAGAGATGGCTTCCAGGCCCAGGCTTCACCTCTCTGTGTGTTTTCCTAGAGACTTCTAACCCCTGGTCCAGGATCCCAGTCGCAACCATTCACTAGCTCTTCTCTACCTGGGAGGCATCTGGGAGGGCTGTCGGGAACTCCCTCCTCCAGCAGAGGAGCTAAGGTCCAGTGTCAACCCCGAGGGAAGGTGATTGCTCAGAGTGCTTCAGAAGCAGGAGGACCAGGAGATGACACTCAGATTCTGGGAAAAGCTTCCTGAAGGAGGGTCCTGTTGAATTTGGACTCAAGGTGAGAAGAAAGGACATTCCAAGAGAAGTACAAATTGTGTTCAAGGAAGAGCAAGTGCGGAGAAGCAGACTGTTCCCTTCCTCCAGGACACTGGCCCTGCCCACTGCAGCCACTCTTCAGGGCCTGGCAGCACTCCCACTTAGGGCACTTGTCTGGGCATGGGCCCGGGATGGTTCTCCCTGTGACCGTGCAATGGGCCTCGTTGGGCAAACCGTCATTGTTGAGGGAAGCAACCACAAGCACGTGAAACAGTAAATGCTTAAAGGGATAGGACCTTGGCGCACCACAGTGCTCCATGCCAACCACTGTTCCCTATGCTTCCCATGGATATGCTTGACCCTCACAACAACCCCTGGGAGGCAGGGCTCTTTTCACCCAAGACTCTTGACAAAACTGAGGCACAGATGAATTGAGTAACTTGCCCAGGAGTAAGAAAGAGAATCAAGATTTAGACCCAGGTAGGCTGGATCCAGAGCCCACACTCCCACCACTACACACCCCACCTCAGATGCCCACCACATAGGCCCTATCCAGCTCCTCTGTCCTCTCAAGGCACCAGACTAGTGTTGAGCTCAAGGTAGGACCCTTAACACATACTTGAAGTAAAGAAATTGTCAAAGACACCAAAATTAGTTGCAAAGAGAAGACAGCAAGATAAAAATAGAGACTGTGGGTCAAGTCAATTCCTAAGAAAAGCAGTGAATAAGGGCCCTGGTGTGGGTGAAGTCCAGGGCCCCTTGAAGCAAAGTATATGGGCAGTTCTGAGACAAAGCTATCCCTAGGGTCAGGGGCTGCCAGCCAGAGCCAGATTAAAAAATCTCCCATAAGTAAATGAGGGTTCACTTCAGACTTAGGGAGAATAAGTCTTTCTACTTCTTCCCACCTAGTGATGGGCTGGGGAGGGAGGGAGTCTTGCCTAAGAAGTCCATCATGTTTAAGAAAACTGTAATTTCAAAGCTTCTGCTGGTTCCTTGTGTTGCTGAGGGTAGAGACAAGAGGAGGTGGTTTCTTTTGTTTAAGAGAACACACTGGGACATTTCTTTGGCTTTCCAGAAGCAGATCCTAGTGCCAAGTGAGAGTCAAAAAGATCTATGTAAGAAAATAACAGAAATTTGGGGGTTAGAAGCTGGCAGCGAGAAAAGAGAAGGTTCTAGAAGGGAGAGGAAAGCCCAGGAGATGAGAGCTTCAGGGAAATAGGAGGCTGAGGTTGGGGGAACACTCCCTGAGACATATTCCCTATGGCAGGGAATGGTGGATGGATTGCCTTGACAACTTTTCTGTGCTGTGACACCCTTGCCTCCTTCCCCAACCTCCCTGCATTACTGCAAACTTTCCCTGAAATCTGTTCCACGTCACAGCCTTGTGCTGGCAGCACTTTGAGAGGAGGATGGAATGGGGGCAGCACTCAGCATGGTTCAGAGTCTCATAATAGAACAACAAACTGAAGAAGCCAAGGGTGCCAGAGAGGAGCTGCAGCTGTAGAAAAGCAGGCTGCAAGGGGCTGACCCAGGAGAGAAATTCTGCCCCTCCTAGAACATTAGAACTGGGGGCTAGGAGGGAGGAGAACGGCAGCACACATCTGGGTTTTCCTTTAAACATTCCAACTGCCTTGGCCCTTTTGAAATTCAACAATTAGCCACTGGGTTCCAGAGTGGGCCTCGCTTCCCGCAAGGAATACATGGACCATGCAGGAGGGATCCCCAATCACGGGCTGGGTGGACCCCACAGATAGCTTCCTGGCCCAGGTCTGACCCCTCCATCACTTTCCCAGAGCCCTCACTCACCTGGTCTGCGATCCAAAACTCAACAATTAAGCAAATCCCCTTCACTGTCTGAGGCAAGCAGGAGGGGTATTGTCTCCATTCTCCAGATATAGAGACTGAGGCCCACGGAGGGAGAACAACATGAATAGGACATACAGTGAGTAAGTGGCAAAGCCAAGCTTTGAACCGAGGACTGCCTGCCTTGTCACACTTCTACCCCTCCATGGGTTACTCATCTACATTCCACCAGGCCATGAGCCCCAGAGGTGGCAATGTGTCCCTTCCACTGCTACCACCCCAGCACTGCTATCACTGATGTGGGCTCTGAGGACGCGCTCAGAAAATGGGGACTAGCCAAGAGTTAACTCCAAACATTGCAGCAGCTGAGACCAATGCAACTGACTTTCTGCAACTGCCTACCTGGCTCCAAGGTGAATGGAGAGCCCAAGAAGCAGCAGAACATTTCCAGGCCACTTCTGAGACACCAGAGCAGGCCAGAAAGACACACTATGGGCGTGACGCTGGCCGCCTGGGAGGCAGCAACACAAAGAGTAGCAAAGCCAGCAGGGCGGCAGAGGCAGGAAGAGACCACAATGGGCCCCGGCTGACCGGAGATGTCCCAATTGTTAGCGCCAGCTCTCCGCCTGTTCCCATTACACTGCCATTCGGCCCTGCTGAAGCCTGGGGGAGGCTGGGCAGGACAGAGGCAACAAGATTTAAGTGACTACCACCCAGGAACCCTGGGGGAGAGGTGCACCCCCAGCTCCCGAACTGAGGCAACACTTCTGTTCTTTTAGTCATTCATTCACACAACAAACATCGATTAGGCACACACAGTGTTCCATGCCCCAGGCTAGGCCCTGGGAGTGTGCTTGGCCAATGGAGCTAAGGACTCTTCAGACAAGTTACACAGGCAGACCTTGGTCCCTAGCGTGGGGCTGCTTCTCCCCGGCCAGGGAGCAGCCCTTGCCAGCCCCAGACAACCAGAAAGGTTGGGTGCATTCCTTGTTTGCCATCTTCTTTGCCCCAAATTGAATTCTGCATACATGGTGATTTGAAAGAGACAAATAAGAAACCTAGGAGTCATGAGCAATATTAATCAGAGACCATTCTGCCAACAGAGGCTCCAGCTGAGGTCCCAAATGCATCCCTTAAAAGCCTCAGGCCCTTGCTGCTGCAGCGGGTCTCTTGGGGCACAGGGGAGGCAGGCAGGAAATTGGACGCCAGGACTCAGAACATTGGGTCCTGTGGCTCCAATTTGGACTGCAGGAGAAGGGGTCACTAAACTTCCATGAGCCTCTGGACCCACAAGCCTATCTCAGGGGAGTGGGGGCAGCTGGGGGAAGGCAAGGGCTCCATCGGTGCCTGGAAAGAAATCTAAGCGTTGGATTGTGCACCTATAAACAGAGCCATTTCCATCCTCGCAGCAGCTCTCAGGCTCCCTGGAGTTCGGCCCCAAACCATCTGTCCAAAAAATCCAGGGCAGGCAGACACATGCACGCACACACACAGGCCCCTCTCCCACGCCAACCCAAGGGGCTCTTCTGGCCATGGTGGTCTCTCCTGAGAAGTGCTGCCTTGGCCATCCTCAGCCCTTGTGCAGCTCGCACTCCATCTGCAGGGAGAGGAAGCCACAGTGCCAGGCTTGCACAAGGCTGCGGCTCAAACATAGCTCAGCACCTGGAGAGGCTCTCTGTGACACCCCAAGTCCCCACACCACCCGCCTTGACCAACACCCAGTGGAGAATGGAGCACACCCCACCCCTAGCTTCAAGTCTTGGGCCTGGGGCCTCCAGAAGGGGAGATCCCAACCAATTCCCCATCCAGCCCCCAGAGGGATAGAGGCAGGATAGTATAGGCATGGTCCAGCTGCTCACAGCAAGCTCTGGGGTTCTGTGTGGGGGTGTCAGAGCTGGGAGGGACACAGAGCGCTGGCCCCACCCTTAGTTCCCAGTCAGAGAAACTGAAGCCTGGCAAAGGGAAAGGGCCAGCTGAAGCCACACAGCACAGCACAGCAGCACCACACCCAGACCCCAGACTCCCAGTCACTGCCCTCAGCTCCTCTACTGCCTTCTTCCTACAACCTCCATGTCCACCCAAATTACAGCCAGTGTGAGCCTTCTCTTCCCTCCCTCCTCGCAGGAAGCTGAGCAAGCCAGGGTCCTGGGTTATGGCCTCAGTCTTGTAACGTGCAAAACAGAGTGAGGGTACCACTTATACCAACCAGCGCATATTACTGAGCCCTGCCCCATCCAGTGCTCCTCCCTCAAATGTGACAGGGTCCTAGACTGTCTGGGCTGGGGCCAGGGAGGGGGAAGCGGAGAAGAAAGGACTCAGTGTGAGTGCACGTGTGAATATGCACACTGCAGCCAGGCTGGAGCGACAGGGAGAATGGGCATATGGGAAGCTGGGTGTGACAGAGCCAGAGAGGGGCTGGGGGGTATGGAGAGGATGGCACGGAAGCCCAGAAACAGAGGCCACTGGAGCTCCAACCTGCTTGCCTCCAGCAGGCATGGGGAACTCTGGGAACGCCAGTGCTGGAACTGGGTTGCTCAGGCAGCTCATTCCCACTGCCCCGTGGTCAGGCTGAGCCCGCCTGGAGGGAAGAGCTGACCCAGTGAGGTGACTTGCTTTTCCCTTCCATGGGCAGGGGAAAGGCCAGAGCCCGAGATGGAGAAGTTGTCAGTGGCTTCCTGTGGGGAAGTGAGAGTGGAGGTTCTCACACTGAATGGGTTTCCGAGGAGGAGGAATACTCGGGCACTGAGCACACAGGATAGTTTGCAAACAGCCAGGAAGCTTTCCCGGAGCAAACCCCGCCAAAACAGAATTCTTTCACTGGGTAATATTTTCCTCTCTGCCCCTGTCACTCATCCTCAGACAGGTCTGTTGTTTTCATGATCTGGGAGAGGAAACCGAGCCCCTCTCAGCGGAGACCTCAGGCGCCAAACCAAACCACCGACAGATACTCCCAGCTGGCTTCCCCTCTCACGAGTGGAGGGCATGGTGGAAAGTTTGGGTTAGAAATTCCCTCCACGCTCCCACATGCGCCTGAGGCCCAGCAGCTTGGGCTCTGCAGGACCATGTAGCTGGGTAGGGCCAAGTTGCGGTCTCTGTCCACAGATCTGTAGGGTGAGTGGGTGGCAACAAGTATTTATTGGGCACCTGTTATGGGCCAGGCACTTTGCATTTATGACCTAGCTTAATCTTCACAGCAACCTTGTGAGTGACTATTTTTCTCCCTATTTATGCAGGAGGAAACAGGCTCAGAGAGGCTGAGAAAAGTGCCCACAGTCATCCCGGTATGGAGGGACAGCGCCAAGATTTGAACACAGGTCTGTCTGAATCCAAAGCTCCTCCTACCCATAGCCTTCCTGGAAAGTCTCTAGAATAGAAACTTCCCTGAAAAGCTCAGGTATATCAGAAGGCTTACCAGCCTGGAAGAAATGCCAGTGTCTGAGACCTACTGGCCCATGGACAGAGCCCAGCAGCACACACTCCAGTGCCCTGTGGATGACTGGCAGCCAGGGCCCAGAGGGCTGCCCAGAGGGACTGGGGCAAGTTGAGAGGGGCTCCAGGCACCTAGAGCATCTGCTTACCTTCCTGCAGCTTCACACTCTGGAGGTAGAGGGGGTTCCTCAGGACGTCGCAGCGGCCAGGCTCGTCCTCCTTGGTGAAGAGCAGCAGGTCCGAATAGGCAAACAATGTCACCTGGGTTGACAGAGAGCAAACAGAACTGGCTACTTTGCTGTCCTCTGGAGGCTGGGAGCCACAACCTCCCCGAGAAGGTGGGGAGCCACAGCCTCCCCAGGTAACACATCCTCATCATCTCACACAGGACCAGGAGCAGTGCTCAGTACAGCATCAGCCAAGGGCAGACCTGACCTGCAGTCAAGATGGCCCCACCACCCTCCAGTTTCCTATACTTCTACTCCTCAAAGTAGGAAAAAAGCAAACAGAAGGGGGGAAAGCGGCCCTCATGGCAGCTGGTCTCTACAAGCTTCTTCACAGCCTGATCCCCTAGGCCTACCTCTCTGACCAAATGCTCCTGGAGTCTCCAGCCCAGCACCTGGGGCTTGGAGCCACCCTTAAGCTGTAAGATTTTCCATATTTGCTTTTATTCTGCTGTAAGTGTCTGGCTGAAAGAGCACTGGACTTGAGAGTCAGAAGTCAGGAGACTCCTACCCCAGCTCTGCCACTAACTGGCCACAAAAAAATTGGCTTAAACTCCCTAACCCCTTCAGTTTTCTTAACAGTCCAAACAGGGAGAAGAGTCCCTGCCTGGCGTTCTTACAAGCTCCTTCCACAAGCTCTTTGCAGACTGAGTAAAGCGCCACACAATGTGAGCTAATATTACCAAATTCCTTGCAGATAAGTTTAATTGCATTAATGAGAAATCAGTTCAAGAAACAGCCAGTTACTCACACTCTAGTACAGACATGCACATCACTTTTATCTCTTTTATGCATTAGCTGCTCCAAAAATAAAGGCAGAGGCTATTCTTAGACTTCATAGGTAAACCAACAGGCACGCTCAGCATATTTTTATGCTAAGAAAATCCACTTGATCCTCTAATGCCACTGAAGATTATACTGTTCTTTGTTTTGCAAATCCTGCAGCGGACTTTAGTCAAAAGCAATAAAATCCAATTTTAGATTCTCCAAATAAAACAAAATCTTATTAATTATATGAACTTCCCTTTGAGGTATCAAACACCTGACACCGTGTCTCTTCTGAAGAAGAACCAGCCAGAAGGGCCTGGCATGCACTGAAGGGTACCATGAGTGTGTGTTGCACTGTTGGTGACATTTACAAAGCCAACAGGTTAACATTCAGCTATCAACCTGTTAAAAATGACCCCACAGCCCCATTTATGAGACTCTGTCCTACAGAAATACTTACAAGGAGGTATCAATATGAACATACGAGGATGTTCTCAGCAGCATTTTTGTAATTTAAGAAAAGAAAATGACAAACATTCATCAAGAGAAGAT
This sequence comes from Macaca mulatta, assembly GCF_049350105.2. Classification (NCBI taxonomy): domain Eukaryota; kingdom Metazoa; phylum Chordata; class Mammalia; order Primates; family Cercopithecidae; genus Macaca; species Macaca mulatta. The sequence continues at coordinate 44,802,604 of NC_133420.1, forward strand.
GAATAAAATGAATTATGCTACCTTCATATGGCAGAATTGTATGCAACTATTAAAAAATTAAGTAGAGCTATGGGGGCAGAAATAGAAATCTGTCTATCATAAATCAAAATAGTGCAATGTGCAAAAATACCTAGCATAGAATCCAATTTTGTAAAACAAAACGATACATTTCTCATAGTTATACCTTTTTAAAATAGCTAAGATGACACACTCCTCACTCCAGGGAGTGGGATTTTAATTGATACATTTTGATTTAATGTGTATTATATTTGCAATCACTGTTACTTTTGTAATTTAAAGATATAGAATATATATTAAAAGATGGCTTGGCTTCTTGAGTGTAGCACAAATACAGAGGCTTGAGGAAATCTGGGCTGCAGAGACAACAGGGAGATGTCCCTGAAGGAGCTCTCAGGGGCTTTGGCTTCTCCGATGGGGCCCAAACATGAAGATTCCAGAACCCTGGGCTATAAGGCATCTTGGTGGTGACCCTAACCCTTCCCACCACAGGCCTGTCTCAATGCAGCCCAAGAGAAGCCTTCATGTGTTGAACGCTTACTTTCTGCTCAGTGGATCCTCACTTGTAAATAACACCACTGCCCTCATTTACAGACGAGGACCCTAGAGATCAGAGAGGTTAAGTGACCTGTCCATGGCCACACAGCCAGGGACCATTACCCAGGTATGGCTGACCTAAAGCTCTCACTATACAGAGAGGTAGCAATGTGCCTACAGCTGTTCAGTTCCTGAATGTGAAAGAATCCAGAGACCAAACAGGAGGAGCAAATGAGGCAAAAATAAATAATAATAATAATAATAATAATGTTAAGAAAAGAGGGGAAGAAAATGACCCAAGAGCTCAGAAGGAGTCAAGTAATTGGTTGTCTGAGAAGACTTCAAAGTCTGAGCGATGGAAAGAAGGCTCTAAACTAGCCAGAAACACAAGGCAAACACCCTCAGAGTCCCACAAAACGTGTCTTCCCTGACTCAAGGGAAATCTGGTAGTCACCTCCAGACCCAGAGGGAGGCTGGCAGGGCAAGGGCTAGAGCCAACAATCTGTCAGGAGCCTAGAAAGTTAAAAAAAAAAAGAAAAGAAAAACAAAACAAAACAAAACAAAAACAGCCCAGGCCCAGAGAGGGGTGGAAGTAGGGCAAGTGGGAGGAGCCACCAGCAACTGGGGAAGAACCATGAGCAAGGTGAGAAAAGGCCCAGGCCACCACTCTGGCTCAGATTCCCAGGGCTGAGAATATGGTCTAGACAGGAAGTGATTAAGACATAAATGAAAAATTTCGCAAAGGTTGGGTCAGGGAAAGGCCAGAACTGGCACACAGCTAGAGGCAGAGCAGAGGGGCAAGCGCGCCAGGGAGGGCATGTAGACTCCCCCATCTCACCAGCACCAGCAGGGGCCACGGCAGTCCATGGGAGAGTGATGCCCATCTCCATGGCCCAATCACCTGTCGCGTTCCACAGCACGCCACAGGGGTCACCCGGTGTCTTTCCCACACTTGCTCCAGGGACACATCTGATTTTCCAAAGGGTCAGAGTTGAGGGACCACTTGGTAAGGGGGTCCTTACCACTTGGAGGGTGGCTTCTCCCAAGTGGCCCTAATCAAGCTTCTTCTTGGGAATCTGACCTAAGAGCAGGGTTTACTGAAAACACATTGGTGCCTTAGTTAATGGTAAACTCCATGAGTCAGTGTGTAAAGGGAGGGTGTGTCTGTCTTGTGCTTCATGGTATTCCCAGAACCTCGAACAGGGTGATAGACCTCAGGGCACGTTAATCAAGTCTATTACTTCTGGAAGGGGGTGTGATGAGGGTAGTTCATGGTGGGACTGGATCAGCTCACAGATGTTAGCAAACTTGAGTATGCCCAGAGAAGTGATGGGACAAAGAACCAAGGAGGAACATTCCACATATAAAGATTTCTGTTGAGTGTAAGGGAGAATGCTCTACAATTTGGCCCTCCCCAGTAACAAAACCACTGCTCTAATGGCTACCCTAGAAGATTCAAGCACCAATCAGAAAACCATTTAACTGGAAAGTTACAAGGAAGCACTTAGAATGGATGACTCCTGAAAGCCTAACCAAGGCTGAAATTTTATGAATTTATCCAAATCCCTTTGAATTTTTTTTTTTTTTTTTGGTGTGAGTAGCATGACAGGGTGCCCAGATCTACATGTTTGGTTGCTATCATACTTCAAGAAAAAGGAATATATTAATATTTATTTTACTTGTCTTCAAATTGCTTCCTTCAATCTTCAAGGCGAAGGTAAAGGAGTCTCTTTGTTCTATGATTCCAGAGATCTATAAAACAGGGTTTTTGGACGAATTGCAACTGTCACAAGGCTCTGGCTTCAGCTTGTGTTCCTTAGTTTGCCTTTATGCAGACATGCCAGAAGCAGTGTGGGGTCATGGAAAGCATCGCTGAGCCAGAAAGACCAGAGTGCTAATCCCGGCTCCATTCCTTACCAGCCTGGAGACTCTTGGGTCCCGGTGAATCTCACTGGAGCCTCAGTTGCCTCAACTACAGAGTGGGGACAATCGTGCCTCTCATGGGGGTGCTGCAAGAGCTAATTGGGGTCAAGTATGTAAAATGCATACACAATGAGGATACACAGTAAGTGCTCAATGTTTGCAGATTCAAGGGTAAGTGCACAAACAGAAGAGTGCATTTAGACTTATGTATACGTTTCAGGGTGGCTGCCATCTCTAACTGGCTTCTTGTGAGTCTGGTGAATTTAGGGCCACACCTCAATTTCCGACCCTTGGATGCCTGACTTAGCTCCACTATGCTCTCATTCACCAAACGTGGCTCTAAGTGACTTCTCATCCCTAAAACTTAAATCCCTCCCAACAGATGAAGTTTTACTCCTACTGAGACAATTCAGAAGATATGCAAAGATTTTTAAGTTCCCGAAGTTTGCAAAGTTCCCAAGAAGAGGTTCGGAGAAGAGGAGGTCCAGACACACAGCAGACAATAGCGAGCAGTGGAAGGGAGCATGCAGCCCCCCAGGGCACTCCCTTGAAAAAGATAATGTGCATTTGGAATAGATGAGTTCCAGTCCAGTCTGCTTACTTAAAAAACAAACCAACCTCCTGCTTCAGCCACAGTCACACATAGTGTCCCAGAAGGCTGAGGTTTAAAGGGTCCTTAGAGACCAACCTCTGACCCTGCCCTTACTGCCTCAAATACACACATACAGCTGCTGCTGCTCAGATGGGAAGACTGAGGAAGAAGGAAGAAATCACATGTGAGCCAGCAGCAGAGCTGGGTCTCGATATAGACTTCCTGTCTCCAAGTTTCCTGATCTTTCCACTACCCCAAGCTGCCACTCGGCTCAGCCAAGGCAGCTCTACACTGGCGCCTGATCTGCAAAGAGTCTGCTACCCTCACCCCATGGCCCCAGGTAGCCAGGGCAGAGCCCAGGGCTCTAACTTCTATACCCAAGTAGTTTTAAGCTCAGAGACTGAACTGGCCAGCTCCGGGGTTGTGTGGATGAATGAAGTTCTCCCAATTAGAGAAAAGCATCCCAGGCCAGCTCCCAGAAGGGTGGCACAGCTCCCATGTCAGCACCCTGCTGGGAGAGCTAGAACCCAGGCGAAATCATAGACTCGTCTCTCAGAAGAGGATGTGGGATTTGGGTTAATACAGACAGGCCCAGAAAACTTGGGTAAACTGATGCTGGTCTAAAAATTCACTTCGGCTAATAGCTTTACTCTTCCCACCACCAAAGTTACCCCCCACAGCCAGGGTAAATTGCCATCTCTTCTGCTCCTGAGAGGAAGGTGGGGTAAACAATGGGGTGTCTTTAGGGGCTGGGGAAACCTTCTAACCATCAAAGAAGGATTCAACAGCTTTGAAAAGAGATGTACAAGAAAAAGCTGTAGCCTTTGCTAGGGAGAGTGGAGGAGTCCATTTCAGGTCTCCCCTACCCTGAGAGTGTACACTTCTAAGATACTCAGAAAGAGACCCAAGTGAGGGTCCTGGAGGATGCCAATGAAGCCCACAGAGAAAGCCCCTAAAAAACGCAGGTGAAAGTCTTACCTGGGCAGCCTTGTTCCTCCCTTCGTACAGCAGCAGCTCCTCTGACAGCAGGAGGGTCCGGGCAGGGTTACAGAGATCTAGAGGCTGGAAATAAAGCAGGCTGAGTGGGCAGTTCAAAAAGAGGCTGGGTGAGGAGCTGGGGGGAGGAAGCGGCAGCTTGTCAAAGCCAGCCACAGAGAACCCTCTGACCCAGAGAAGACTGTCAGCCCGCCACCAACCCGAGAACCCACACACCCCCTCATACATAAGATGGAAACAGAAAGACAGACGCTGCTGTCCTGTGGAACTGTTGCTGCCACCTTCCCCATCAACCCTCTCTGTGAGAGCTACACTCACTGACAGGAAGTCTAACCACAGGCTTAGGCCCTCTGCAGTCCTCAGTCCCAGCTCCCACCCCACACTGCACTGGGTTCCTGGGCCCTCCCAGCCCCCGCCATCCCCCATCTATCCTGTTCATGCCTCACAGAACTAGGAGGCATCCTGAGAGCCACATGCCACGAGATTTGGTCACTTGAGTTCCTTCAAGGCCAGGCCAGTCCCTGCTCTGCATTCATAACACACTTGAACTGACTGTCTCCTTCTCAGCCAATCCCCATAGCGTCAATTCACACCCAAACCTCTCACCCTATTCCATCACCTTGCCTAGCCCAGCCCAGAGGAAGCTCCCTAAGCTCTGGATTACCCAGCAGCACTTGTCCTTATGACTGTATATTTCTAACATGGCTTCTAAGTACATGCCATCAAGTAGGGTACTTGAAGGAAGATCATGAAACAAACAGCAAGCTGGACCTGAAATCCCAGCTACTTGGGAGGCTGAGGTGGAAGGATCATTTGAGGCCAGAAGCTTGAGGTTACAGTGAGCTATGATCATACCACTGCACTCCGGCCTGGGGGACAGAGCGAGAGACTGTCTCTTGAATAAAAATAGTTTCTTATACAAATATTAAAATGAATATGAAAATTAGACACAGGCCGGGTGCAGTGGTTCATGCCTGTAATCTCAGCACTTTGGGAGGCTGAGGCTGGTGGATCATCTGAGGTCAGGAGTTCAAGACCAGCCTGGCCAACATGGTAAAACCCCATCTCTACTAAAACTACAAAAAATTAGCTGGGCATGGTGGTGGGCACCTGTAATCCCAGCTACTTGGGAGGCTGAGGCAGGAGAATTGCTTGAACCTGGGAGGTGGAGGTTGCAGTGAGCCGAGATCGCGCCATTGCACTCCAGCCTGGGCAACAAGAGCGAAACTCCATCTCAAAAAAAAAAAAAAAAAAAAAAAAAGGAAAGAAAATTAGACATTGTAGATGCCAAGAACTTTGTGTCACATGCTAAGAAAGAGAAGAGACCAACAGAAAGGCCAAGGCCAGGACCTGCTGACAGAGTTGTCTAAGGGGAGGCATGTGAGCTCCCAGAGATGTGTTGCATCCTAACAAAGTGTGCCTACTGGACAGTGACAGGCCCAGACTGGGATGCCAGGGAGACCAGAGAGGCATAGGCAGAAATGAAGCCCTTGGGGCCAAGTCATGTCTATGCTGCTGGTAAGATGATAAACCATTAGAATCTTCCTGCAAAACAATTTGTCAATATGTATAAAGAGTCTTTAAAATGTTTATGACCCATGACCCAGTCATTTCCCTTTCAGCAATCTCTCCCAAGGAAAATAATCAGAGAGGCAATCCATGAGCAAGGATTTTCATCACAGTGTTATTTACGATAGCAAAATAGTAGACAGAAGTATCTGAATACAGAACTGGTTAAATAAATACAGTATACCCACATAATAAGAGAGGGCAACTACCATAAAACACAGAACATTTAGTGGTGTGGGAAAGGTTCATGCTACAATTTTCATTTTAAAAAGGCAACATGACATAAAATATAGAATAAGATCTGTTTTTTAATGTGTACATGCACACAGAAAAGATGCTGAAATGTTCACACTATCATATCTGGGTGTTGGAATAAATAAAGGTTTTCGGGTTTTGTTTCATTTTGTTTTGTTTTGTTTTGTTTTTTTGAGACAGAATCTCACTCTGTCTCCTAGGCTGGAATGCAGTGGTATGATCTCGGCTCACTGCAACCTTCGCCCCCCAGGTTCAAGTGATTCTCCTGCCTCAGACTCCTGAATAGCTAGGATTACAGGCATCTGCCACCGCGCCCAGCTAATTTTTTTGTAGTTTTAGTAGAGACGGGGTTTTACTGTCTTGGCCAGGCTGGTCTTGAACTCCTGACCTCAAATGATCCACTCACCTAGGCCTCCCAAAGTGCTGGGATTACCGAGCCACCACTCCCGGTCCAATAAAGGTTATTTTTAAAGAGAAAGAGAGATAAATGGGGAGGAAGAGGGGAAAGAAGAAGAGGCTGGAGTACAGTGTTATGATCATAGCTCTCTGTAACCTCAAACTCCTGGCCTCAAATGATCCTTCCACCTCAGCCTCCCAAGTAACTGGGATTTCAGGCCCAGCTTGCTGTTCATTTCATTATCTTTCTTCAAGCATTTTGTTTGACGTTGGAGAATAAGAGAGATCTAGTGAATCGCAGGCCACCAGTGAATACAGATCAAACATGTTTGCAGAGACCAGGGAGACCAGATAAGCCACAGACCCCAAGGGTCTCCCCTCAGTTGTTTCCAAATAAAAAAACCACTGGGTGAGCCAGGGAGTGGGAGCATCAGCAAACAGGCCCTGTGACATGGCAACAAGCAGCTGGGGTCCACCTGCCCTGTCCCCAGAGAAAGGGGAGGCAAGGTAGGGGAAGGAGAGGACCCTTTCCTTGCTGGGCTCCCCCGGCCTCACTTTTTCCTGTGTATCTCCCTGGAAATCTCTGCTCCCTCAGTATAAGCCCCTAGAATCCCGTGCATCTAAAGCTACTTATCTTTCCCAAAACGGGGCCCTCAGTCCTGGGATAAGGCATCATCCCTGAGTCCTGGGGCAAGGGCCCTCCTCTTTCTCCGTTCCTCCTGAGGGAACCCTTAGGACCAGTCACGGGCTTACCTGAACAAAGACGGGGAACACCAGGACTTTAGGGGCCAGGGTGACATAGGTGCCGTAGCTGGAGTGCGTGGCATGCGGCCTCACGACTGGGCAGTTTTGGTAGTTCCCATGACCCTTCATGGTCTGCACTGTCTTCATCAGCCGTGACTTCTTCCCCAGGCCCGTGTAGGACTTCCCTTTACTGGGACTCCCTGATTCTGTGAAACAGAGATGGGGGACTATGAGACATTTTCATCACTCCTGCAAAGGTGTCCCCTCTGTAGAAACGGGACACGGACTCATTTTGTCAACAACCACTTACTGAGCAGCTACTTTGTGCCAGGTCCTGCGCATGATGCGAAACACAGGGAGGCCTCACATGGGCTCGGGCCTCAAGGAATTCCCTCACACTCTAGTGAGAGACGTTGACACGTGAGAAAGCAAGTCCAGGGCTAGCACAGCGCTGGGCACTACCAGCTATGACGGAGGCAGCATGCTCCACCTGCTGCCCCAGGCCTGGACTTTCCAGTTCAGCCTTACGCTTTTAAAAATCAAGAAATCGCTCATATTTGAAAAATCAGAAGATCTGGCCTCACTGAGCCCACAGTCCCATGTGGAACAATCAGTTAGAGCAGAGTGGTGACCAGCCTGTGTGGCAGGGCACACGCTCTCCTCACCAGACCCCTACACCATTCCCACTACTCCCTGCACAACCTCAGCCCAGCCCAACCTGTTTCCTCCCTCCCTGCCCCACAGACAAAAATCCACAGCAGCAGCAGCAGAGACCAAAGGCTTTCCCAGGATGTACTGGAGTCCGCCCTCTGCAGCCAAGGGAGCTAGAGCAGCCTGGCCCACTCCAGTCAGTCTAGAATAAGGAGTAGCACTTGCTGCCCCAGGTCACAGTAAAGCACACAAGCTTCGAAGCCAGGTGGCTGTGCTCAATCCTGCTCCCCTGCTTACCAGCTGGGTGAGCTTGGGCAACTTATTTCACCCTCAGAGTCTTGATTTCCTCAACTGTAATAACAGTGCCAAGCTCACTGGGTTACAGTGAGGATTAAATGAAATGCTCTAAGTGAAGTCTTTGGAACAGTGCCTGGAACCTAGTAAGTGTGTGATAAAAGTTAGCTGCTAACTCGTTGTTTTGTTGTTGTGATTTCTCCACTTGGAAAAGCAAGTTTGGGAGTCAGGTGCCCCGTAGGACTCTGGGAGTCCCAGGCTTCACTGTATTCAGGAGGTACTCCAGCTTGGCCACCAACTCACAAATCATTCTAATCATAAGGAAAGACAGAGAGAAACAGAGAAACAAGGCCAGCCCCAGGAAGGAGAGCAGAAGCTGTAATGGCGGTGGGAGGGGTCCCTCTTTGAGGGCACACTGATGGACACACACCCCTCACCCTGAACAAGGGATGGTGCCCAGGTTTTTTGTTGTTTTTTGTTTGTTTGTTTGAGATGGAGTTTCGCTCTTGTTGTCCAGGCTGCAGTGCAATGGCCAATCTCGGCTCACTGCAACCTCCGCCTCCCAGGTTCAAGTGATTCTCCTGCCTCAGTCTCCCAAGTAGCCAGGATTACAGGCATGTGCCACCACACCTGGCTAATTTTGTATTTTTAGTAGAGACAGGGTTTCTCCATGTTGGTCAGGCTGGCCTTGAACTCCCGACCTCAGGTGATCTGCCCACCTCAGCCTCCCAAAGTGCTGGGATTACAGGCATGAGCCACCATGCCCAGCCTGTGCACAAGTTTTTATCACGTCCCATCTAGTGGGCAGAGGGACAAAACACAAAGTCGCTAAAAAGTCAGGGGTTCCTGGACCAAGCAGGTGGGAAGGAAACTCCAGAGCAGTCAGGGGAAACTCCACACACTCCTGGGCCCCTTCTAAGGCATTCCTGCTACTGCGTGGCAACTACCAGGTCCTCAGTGACCTGGGTGCCCAGCCTGGTCCCGGGCACAGGCCTCCTTCTGCTGCCAGCAGCCCTGGCCGCGACGGGGGAGCCAGTGGCCTGACCCCAGCTATACCTCAGGGAAGCTCCCCACCAACGCGCACCCACAGTGTCAGAGGAAAAACTCACCTCAGAAGGTTTCACACTTGCTTCCTCCTCCCACCGCCTGCCCCTTCTCACTGAGCAAGGTGAGAAAAACAAGTTGACTCCCCCCATGCCCCTGACAAGTGACCACTGATCATAGACGAATCTGGGGGCAGTGCTCAAACCACCATAACTCAAACCACTTCCTGCCTCTTCTGTGAGTCACATAGAGAGGAGTAGAATGAGCATGAGCTCAGGATGGGCACAGGAGGAACAGACACAAGGAAGATGTCACATAGCTCCTTGTCTGATCTGGCCCTGCACATCAGCCCCAGAGGGGTGTGTGCTGCCAGGCCCTGGACCCTTTGCTTAAAGCACCATCCTGAGTCTCAAGATCCTCACTGAATTTGAGTTGGATAAGACACCCAAGCTTGATCACTGACTTCCCAAGTCAGAGACAGTCTGTGTAACCCTGAACAGCTTCCTTCCTTCTCTGAATCAAAGTTTTCTCCACTTTGAAGTGGAGATAATACTGATTGCTGCCTTGCTTGCCCCAGGGCCAGTGGGAGGTTCACACAAGAGACCTGACGGAAGAGAGCTTGGTGGATTGTACCACAGTGTGAGTAGTCAGGGCATTATCACAAACCCTAAGCCTCCAAGTAATCCACCTATCAGGGCTAGTAGAAGGACAGGCAGGGCTGCTGGGTCTCAAACTGTGCTGTGAATGAAACCCCATGGCCAGCCTGGATCTAGACAGTCTAATTTAACATGGTCAAGCCTAGAGCAGAGAAGGCAAAACCATGCAGGACTGACAAGTAGGTGACTGGAGCAAAATAGACCAAAATTAAAGATGGGTACCCTTTGTAGATGCCAAAATCTGGGTCCTGGGCCCCCAGTCTCAGATTAAAAAATTGATTTCTTCCCTTCTCTAGCTCAGGAGCCCAGGGCTGTCACAGAATCCTCACCAAGGGCCTCACCTAAAGCAACCAACACATAACTCTGCCTTCAGAGAGGAAAAGTTCGCTCAGCCCCATTTGGTAGACAAGGAAACTGAGGTCTGGAATGGTAGGGTGACTGGTCATTTGGTCAGTAAATTATACAAGGCAGGATTAACCCAACCCATGCAGCAGTCATGCCCTCGTGTCCAATCTCCACCCACCCCTGGACAATATGTGGCCAGTGGGAGTGGCTCTGGCTCTGCAAAACTAATTTTTTTTTTTTTTTTTATAGAACAGTACAGCTTGCAACCCAGTTACCGAGCTCTGTGAAGGCAAACTCATTTACTTCCCACCTGCTACCGATATCTGGTCCAAACCCCCATATCACCCTTTTTTCCTCCAACACCTGCTTCACTGACCAAATACAGTAATTACAGGGCTCTGCTCCCAGATTCTGAGGCGAGCCCTGGCAGCCACCCTGCCCTGACAGTGGCAAATCTGAGGCCAGGTCACCTTTACAGGGCAGGGACAATGCCAAGGACACCAGCAGCCCTGGGAAACATGCCAACCACAGCCGGGCAGGCACTCCAGGCTCCGGAAGGGCACCAGACCCTATTCAACTCAGGATGGCTTAACTCTCCCTTCTATTCAACTCAGGATGACCCAATACTCCTGAAGGGCTATGTCTTGGCAGCCCAGCCAGACGAGGGGGACTGAGAAGCCAGCACCCTGGTGACAGCCTTAACCTCTGGACAACCCCAAGTGTGTTTAAGGGAAATTATGTGCCCTGAATTTCACCCTTTCCTCTGAATCCTAAAACTGTGAGCTACAAAGACTTCATCCTTGGTAAAGAGTGAAGATTTATTATTATGAAGAATATATAAAGTCAAGATCTTAACATAATATATTCAAAGAGCTACCATGGTTATTAATATCATCATCATTTCCTCACTTGTCCCTTTCCCCATGGCTCATATGACTGTGCTCTTGCTGACTTACTATGTATTATACTCTCAGAGGGGAATGCAACATGGATACAGACTAGGAGCACAGCAGGGACACACAGAGGTACCTCTAAAACTGAGAAGGGATCAACCCCAGACACCAGCTGTGTGCATGGGCCCACTCCAGGCAGCACACTTCTCCAGTCCCCCTCCTCCACGACCAGACTCCAAAGCCTCAGAGGCAACCCAAGTCATTCTCCTTCAGTCAGTCACACAACCAAAATTCTACTGAGTATCTGCTATCTGCCAGGCCCTGCGTCCTGCACTGGACCTACACAAATGAGCAAGGCCCAGTCCTTAACCCTAATGAAGTCCCGATTGAGCAGCGGCATCTCCACTCTAACCTAATGTGCCAACCAAAAGCTTTTTAAAAACTCCTCGTTGATGGAATACTACTCAGCCATTTAAAAAAAAGGAATGAATTAACGGCATTTGCAGCGACCTGGATGAGATTGGAGACTATTTTTCTAAGTGAAGTAACTCGGGAATGAAAAACCAAACGTATGTTCTCAACGATACATAGGAGCTAAGTTGAGGATACAAAGGCATAAGAATGATACAATGGACTTTGGGGACTTAGGGGGAAGGGTGGGAGGGGGGCAAGGGATAAAAGACTACAAATAGTGTGCAGTGGATACTGCTCAGGTTATGGGTGCACCAAAATCTCACAAATCACCACTAAAAATCTTACTCATGTAACCAAATACCACCTGTAACCCAAGAATCTATGGAAAAATAAAAAATAAAAATAAAACTCATCATTGAATTGCTGTGGGACTTCTCCCCAGAAGGAACACAGATTTATTTCCAACTGACCAGGCTCAACTGCCCAAATGCCCTAGACCGGAGAGAAAGAAGGTGTCTTCCATCAGCGTTCCTGAGCCTGATAGGAGTGCTTTACACACGCAAAAGGCACAAGCACTTTTCCAACTACCCCTATAAGCATCGCCTTCACACCACTGAGAGAGGAACAGCAAGGAAAAAAGTCTATGAGTGGCTAAGCAAAAGCCACTGTCAAGGAAGGCGGTCCAGACACCAGATGGACTTCTGAGTCAAAGCTCTCTGGCAGGCACTTGAAGGATCTCAAGGATTGCCCAGCCAGCTTCAGCCTCAAGACCGATATCTCAGCCTTCCTGGGAAAAGAAAGTGGTTTTGAGCTCAGCCTCCATCCCGATTTTAAAAGCCAAAGAAGAAGAATCCATCCAACAGCAGAGACACCTGTGCATTTCAAAGACAGCTACCCTCTGTATAGCATCTCTCAGTATACAGGCAACTACTCACAACCATTCTCTCATGGGATCCTCCCAACAACGCTCTGAGGTAGGAATTATTGACCCCATTTTATAAATGAAGAAACTGAGGCTCAGCGAGGGGACATGATTTTTTTTTTTTTTTTTTTTTTTTTAAGACAGAGTCTCTCTCTGTCATCCAGGCTGGAGTGCAGTGGCATGATCTTGGCTCACTGCAACCTCCGCCTCGCAGGTTCAAGTGATTCTCCTGCCTCAGCCTCCCGAGTAGCTGGGACCATTGGTGCGCACCACCACGCCCAGCTAATTTTTGTATTTTTAGTAGAGAACGGGGTTTCACTGTGTTAGCCAGGATGGTCTCAATCACCTGACCTGGTGATCCACCCACCTTGGCCTCCCAAAGTGCTGGGATTACAGGCATGAATCACCATGCCCAGCTGAGGGGACATGATTTACTCAAAATCACATAGTTAGAATTCTAACTCAAGACCTCCCAGCTCCACGCTCCATGACTCCCTTCCATGCAAGCTCAACCACATTGCCTCTGGCACCTAACATATATCAGCTGCTCAGTAAAATTGGATGAATCTCAGTTGAATGCCTGAGGCCTGGACACACTGTCTCTTAAATTGCCCTGGTAAGATCCCCTCTCCTCCTTCTTAGTTCTGGCTTCAAGGAAGAAAGACATTGGTTCTGTGAGGGAGAGAAGGTACCACATGGAAAGAGAGTCTGCGTCGATAGGCTAAGTGACCTTGACTCCATTGGAAAGGCCTCAGAACTCAGGGGCAGAGGCTGGGCCAGGCCTTAGCTGATCCTTGATGTCTCTCTGAGCTAGGAGGGCACAGCAGCAGCAGGAGACTCACCTTCGGGAATGGTATCCTCCTGGTACACAGGCCGGAGCAGCTGCAAGGGAAAGACAGGAGAACAACCTCAGCCCCAGGAGCAGGGCAGGACAGCCCAGGAGGCTGCTGGACACAGGGGCCCCAGGGGAGAGGAAGTGGAGCACCTCAGGGCACAAGAGAAAAACAGCAGTTCTGGTAACCAGCTGAGGGAGGAGGCAGGGAGAGAACACAAAATCCCAGAATATTCAAGTTAAAAGAGGCTTTATGGGTCATGAAGTCTAGCCCCTTGGCAAGTCCCCAACTTCCTTTACAGCAGCTTGTTCCAAAGTGCATTCCATGGAACACTGAAATGGTAAGACGGTACCAACCACGCCCTCAAGGGTGCCCCCATCAGGCAAGTTTGGGAAATGTGGTGTTATTTGGGTGACACCACCTGCTGTAGTACAGGATGCCAGCAGAGCCTCTACTAGGCTCCTTTGCACTGGGAATCTCCTAGATGAGGAAGAGAGTACAGGATATGTCTCAAGCTTATCTGACCTCAGAACACCTTTTTTCTAGAGTATCTCATGGGACTAATATTTTGGGGAGTGCACTCCATCATCCCACCACGCAATCATGCAGTGTCTGCTTTCACCCCTCCTATGATGGGGGCTCACCACCTACCAACACAGCCCATTCCATTGGGGAAAAGCACAGGCTGGTAGAAAGCTCTTCCTTCTGTGAGTTGAAATCTTCCAGCCTGTGCATGCCCTGCTCTTGGATCTGTGCCCTGAGGCCACATAGACCCATCCGTCCTCCCCACAAAGAACAGCCTTGCAGAAGGCAGAGCTAGCACATACTCCATCTCCTTGCCCAACATCACAGCCCCTCGCAGGCTCCTCATCACACAACTTTGGGTCTTCAAGTCTTCCTGGCCTCCCACAGGGACCCAATACCCTTCACCTTCCCCACACCAGCTGTCCATACCTGGCTCCCAGGATTCAGCGGGGCCAGGATGATGTAGTTGGGGTCGGTGGGGGCAGTGGCACGGGACAGTGCAGGCAGGGTGTGCTGGCCTCCACGCTTGGCCACCTCGGTATAGCGCTCCCAGCCGCCAAGCAGCAGCCCATCAGAGCTGTCACATACCAGGTGGCAGCTGTGGCGCTGCTCTGGCCGTGCCTGGGCCCCATGGGTACAGTTCTTCTCCCTTTTGTTGGGGGGTGACTGGAGGTCATGTGTTGACTTGCAGGAGGCCCGCCGCAGGACCCCACCATCTGGTCCTGGCTTGACCTGGGGGACCATGCGCCACACGAGTAGGATGATCTCACTAGGGCAGCTCCTAGAAGTTGGGGGATCACACAGAGAGGTTGAGCCTGGGGAAAACCAGTATCAGCCAGAGTGAGGGCCCACAGGGCAGGGAGGATGATGGGGGGAAGAGGAGGCAGATGCGGCAGGGAAGCCCCCAGTGTTGGGGCAGGAAGGGATGCAAGAAGCCATTTAAACAAGAGACAGCAAATGGGTCGCCTAGGTCAATTCCTATTGATGGGCAGTGGCTGAGAAGGACCCTGAGGTCAACGCCAGGTTCAACAGGAAAGAGTTCCATACTCAATCCATGATGCTTGTCATAAGCAAGATATAAGCAAGTAAAGCTCGGAGATTCCCTAAGTGCAAGCCCTCATCTGGCATTCCAGAAGCAGACCTAAAATCAGGCCATCGGGGTTTTACCCTAGGGGATCAAAATTTGGGAGACTCCAACATTTTCAAGAATAATTTTTTAATTGCGCAATTGAAACATTTGCAACATCTTCACGTCCTTAAATAACAAATGGATTTAGCTCTAAGGTAGCAGAAATAATTAGCTAAAGCAGAAAGCAACCCCCTGGTGCCCCGTCCTGAACCACAGAGTCTGAGAGCATCTTCCCTGCTGTTTGCTCTGGAATCCGAAAGTGCTCTGAGCCTGAACCTTCCATTCTCAGGCCAAGAAACAGATTCCTTGAGGAGCAAAAGGAATTGTCTGCTCACAGCTGGGCAAAGGAGGGAGCAGCAAGAGCTGGGCCAGGCAAGGCAGTGTGCCCAGAGGTGGGGAGGGTGTGCCATCAGTCTGAGGCCCCAGGCCACCCGCTGCCCCCTGTCACCGGATCTCGTGGGCCAGCTCCACACATTTCCAGTGCTCCACAGGCCTCTCGTTCAGCTGCAGCACTGTGTCCAGCTGCTGCAGCCCTGCCCGTTCTGCCGGACCCCCTGCAGGGACAAAGAAAAGCCATTCAGGGGCCCCTGAAGCCCAAGACCCCTTCAAAGGACCTGGAGTCCTTTGCTGCCATGGTGACCTCAGACAAGGACCTCCCTTTTTCTCTAAGTTTGTTCATCTGTGAAATGAGGGGCTGAACTTGGTGCCTCTTAAGAGTCTTGAAAGAAGGCATCCCCTTTGCATTCCCTTCTCCCTGCTTGCCTCCCCTACTGCTGGCTCACCTCTCTGCAGTCCACCCTTCCACCCAGGCCCTTACCCCTCCCCAGAGCCTCCTACTCCATTGAGAACCTTCCCTAGGGCCAGGCTCCCACACTCCATTCATTCCTTCTCTGTCAATCATTGTGCACAAACCTCATGCCCACCCCTGTGCAGGCACTGCACACACCCTGACCACTGAGCCCTGGCTTCTGTCTTTGAGATGCTCACTCTGTGATTAACAGAAATCTTCACTTGTGAAAAGTAGGGAAGGATGGCTCTTTTTAAGCGCTGATCAGGCTCAGGATAGGATACAATACCAGCTTCAAATAGAGTTCACAAATGACTCTCATTTTCCCATGCAGCCATTGCTGAAAATATAGGTTTAGTTCCTGTTCAAACTGATTGGGAAACAAAATATAAAAACCTATTTTCATTTTGATAAAAACAACAAAAAAGTGGACATATTTTATAAATGGCAGTTTCATCTATGGTCACTTAAAAATATTTTGAAAAGCCAGGACACTTTGCTCCAGTTTGGGGCTCCCCTTTTAGTTCCAGCCTCTGTTAGCAAAGCCCATATGTGTGGTGGGCAAGGGGAGCTGGCATCCCCCTGTCACTCACTTACCGGAATCCACAGCCTGGACTCGGACTGGAGAGTCACAGCAGATGGTGAAGCCAAAGCCGTCCTTTCCCCTCGGAATGGTGATCTAGGACACAGTCCTGCCCAGTCACTGCCAGAAGCTGGAGGCTCCGGCCTCTATCCCAAGGTCAGGAAGCCCACAGCCCACCCCTGCCAAGAGCCACCCTCCTCTCCAAAGGAATCAGAGCCACAAAGGAGCTGGCCAGCCCCTCAGTGTCCCTATCTCAGCCCAGACAACTTGAGCACTGGGTTGTGGGCCAAGCAGGAAGGCCAGAGCTCAGCAGGTAAACCCATGCCAATGTGGGGAGGGCCTGGGATGGACAAGGTCTTGGAGAAGCAAACCTTGCCATCCTGAGCCCCAGCAGCTCAGCCCTTGACCCAAGGGCCCATCAGCACTGCACAACTCGGCCTCACCTTTGATCTACTGTTTTCCTGGCTCCCTTCTTCCTTTCTCACAGAAGTTCACAGAGCATTAGCCTGGGGCTGGCCCTGTGCTAAGGGCCCAAAGACAAGACCAGCCTGGTCACTGCTCTCCCAGAGCACAGAGGAGGGAACACTGAGACACACTCACTCCATCTCAGGCCAAGGGTCAGAGGAAGAGAGCTGGGGTTCTGGGGGCCAATCTGTGGCCAGGGCCCCAAGGCATCCAGTGAGGACTCCCAGGTAAGGGGCAGGTAAGGTCACAGATAGGCTTCCTGTGACCTGAACTAGCCACTGACTCATGTGCCTGCTGAGGCCCATTGGCTTGACAGGTCCACAACTCCTACTTTCAGAAGTCCATGAGAGGGCCTTGCCATCTGGATGCTCTTTTCTTTTCAAATTGGCACACAATTATTGAGCTCCTACTGCATGCCAGGCTCTGCAGACGTACAGAGGCACACAGCCTTGGTCTCTGGCCCCAGAGGAGCACGAGGGTACACAAACCTCTCCACAGCAAAGCAGGGCACAGCAGGCACTAAAGTAAAGCAGGAGGACTGGGCCATTCTCAGTCCTTTATGCTCCGACTGTGGACGCCATGCTTGGCACACGATAGGAATTCAGCAAAGGCTACTGTAGGGAGGACAACCTAGCAGTTTCCCACCCACAGGAGGATGTAGGGTGGTATGCCAGCCAATTCTGGCTGCTAAAGGCAGCACAAATCGGAAAAGGGATTCAAGGGGTCCCAAGAGACCCCCTAGAGAAAGTGGGACTTGGGGTGGGCCCTAGTGAGGCACAGGGAAGGGTGTCCCACACAAGTTGAGAAAGAGGCAGCTCAGCAAGCCTGGAAAAGGTCAAGGGTGCCGGCCTTGTCAGGAGATTTCTGTCTCCTTCCTTTGAGGGTTGTCCCTGCAAGACTGGGCACCTGCACTCATTCACCTGCCAACCATCCCAGGGCCAGGCATGAGGAAGGTGAGTGGGAGGGAGCCCAGAATGACCAAGGGCCTTGGAAGCTGCAGGGACCTCTGAGGCTCTGCTTCCCACCAGCCCCGGGCCTGGATTCAAAGCGAGTTTGTAAAACAGGAAATCTGACAGACAAGGGGAAGGGGGAGGAGGCAGGAAAATACCCTGTTCCCATAAGAATTCTGGGAAAACACGCAGCTAAGACAGGAAGAGAAAAAAATGGAAAGAAAGAAAGAAAAACAAACGCGGGTGCGAGTGTGGAAAGCTGGGGGAAAGGAGCAGCCACTCATTGCCAGGCCCGCCTGAGGCCAGGGAAGACGCCAGGAGCCTGGCCCCCTCCATGGAACCAGCGAGGATTTTTTAGGGGTCTCACAAGCCAACCCTCAACCCAAGCACAAGCCGGGGTCCCAAAGCCCATCCAGCACTTCCCCACCCCTACCCCACCCAGGGCCAAAGCCTCCTGCATAGAAAACCCATGCCGGCACCCTGGGCTCTGGATGGCCAGTTTTGGGGCAGTAGCTGGAGATTGGGGTCTGGGGAGGAGTGTGCTCCAAGAAAACAGCCTCCTCCTCCTAAACCCAGACCCCACATCCAAGCAGGACTGTGGGCTGGGGCCCCTTACCCTCCTGTGCCAGCCCAGACCACAGTCCAGCCAGCTGGGGGTGTGAAGGAGGGGAAGAGGAGAGGGTGCCAGGAGGCAAGCTCATCTCCTAGTTCGGAGGAAGCAGAATTTATGCTCTGTCCACCATGATCACTGACCACATTGAGAAGGTAGTGTCCAAAGAACCTGACCATCCCTGCAGCCCCCAGGGAAACGAGTACACCCATTTTACAGAAAGGAGATAAGACCCCAAGTGCCACCCCCTCCACCCTCCTGCTCTCCGCCCTGCTCTGACTAGGAGGTGAAGGGAGCAGCCCTGCCCCGAGTCCTTGGCAGCTTCTGACAGAGCCTGTCCTTCCTGCGGGTGGTTCTCACTCTTTCCTGTCCAGGGCGGGAACAGCCACTGCTCCCAGGTCTCACCCATGCCAGCCCCTCACTTCTGCTCTCCTGCCTAGTTTCTGCTCCTCTGTCCTGCCTAGACTGTAATCCCCAAATGCTGCCATGTATTAAACATCTCCTAGATAGATATGCACAGCAGACACTGAGCCAGGCTCTTCGCACACATCATCCCATTCACTCCCACGGCACCATCGCTGGATTTCATTATCCCTATTTTACTGACTAGGAGATAAAGGCTCAGAGAGGAACAGTGACTTGCTCAAAAGCTGCAGCTAAAGAGGAGCAGAGCTAGATTTGAGCTCAGACCTGACCAAAAGCTTGCTGCTCTCAATTCTGCACTGGTTTCTAACACAGAAACCATCTTGAACTCTGAGTCCCTGAGCCCTAGGTCTAGCCCACAATTGCTCCTGGCCCCACTCTGATGGCGAGCATGCCCCATCTTCTAGCCCATAGCCCCAAGGTGACCAAGAACTTCTAGATGTCCCATCCAGTGCTCTGTCTCACCACCCTGTCATCCAGATGCTAGTGTCACAGGGGCTGCTTTTCCCAGCTCCAGGAGGGCAGGAAACACAGAGTGGGGCCTGCAGGGCAGAGCCTGAGAGCTGGGGAGGGCTAGAGAGAGAATACTGGGTCCCCTAGCAGGCAGGTGGCGGGGGAGCAGAGGCCCCTCTGGGCATCCTCCTGGGACCTAAGCACTGCCTGTCAGAGGAGTCAGGACCCACAGTCCAGTCTGGTCATTAAAACAAATAGAGGGGCTTCTCTATGTGATTTTTTAAAAATCAGAACAATTTCAGAACTCCCTTCCAGATTAGATATCACTTGCCTTCACCATCCCGGATCCCATTCCTATTTTATTTTATGAGAAAAAATGGTCCATCGTAGTTCTAGAAGAGACACAGGGGGGCTAATGGGATCATCATGGCCCACTCTGCCCCCTTTCCAAGACCGGAGGCTGAGGCCAAACCCTCACTGTAAAGTTGGATTCCAAAGCCAAAGGAATCCTGAGCCATAGTGAGGCATCAGCAGCAGGGGGGAGGAAAGTTATATGTATGTACATAAACACAAAAACACCCGACCTCACATACGAGCACACGCCAACACACACACACACAGGGGGCAGAATGGGCACTGCTGTCCCGTCAGAAGCAGGAAAGTGAGCAAAAATACAAACTCCGCTCCCAGCTGCTCTGCAACCACGGCATTTTCAATCTCACACCCACAGCCCCTCCCCAAATAAAAAGAACAGAAAGCTAGCTGGATTATCTCACCAAAAACACCACCCAGCCAGTGGTTAGTACTCCACACAGAGCTGGGCCCTAAAGGGGCCTTGGGTCCAGCTCCTGCCTCTATCCTCCTCCCCATATCCAAGTGAGCCTGCAGGGAGCAGGAGGGGGTAACAGAAGACCTTGTTGGGAGCGAGATCCTGCTCTGATGGTCCCTCTACCCCCACCCCTGAACACTCCACAGGCTCCCCACAAGAGGCCAAGCACCCACCTGGCGGTAGCGGCGCTCCGAGCACACCTTGCAGAGCCCATTGAAGCGGTTCATGGCTGCGGGTCCTGCCTTGGCTGCTGCCCCATGAAAACCCAGCTCTCCCCCAGCAGTGGGAGCCCACACTGGACCCGTCAGCCTGGCATGAGCACCCTGGGAAGCCCGCCCTACAGAAGAATGGCAGGAAATCACCTCTCACCTCCCCAAGCCCTGTCTGTGCTGTGTGCCTCTGCACGATAAGCCTGAAGGCTTCCTGAAACCTCAGAATGACAAGGAAGAGGGAGAGTTTTATATTAAAATTCCTGTCAACTAGTTAGTATTCCCCGGGCCCGGCGGGGAGAGGGCGCCTTTGTTCTGGCTGCATTCTCTGCCATGGGCCACTTTGTGATTCCAGTGTTCTCACAAACACCCCTCACTGGAGGAGAACCCAGGCAGAAAACGCAGCTGCTCTATAACAACACCTCCTCCCCCTGCAAGTCCCAGGGTCCCTACTGGAAATCCAGGAGACTACCCCAGCCTAAAGAATCCCAGGACACCTTGGGGGGTTACACTCACAGACATCCCATCTCCAGACAGGGAACATAAAACATTTGGAGTCTGAAGACCTGCCTGCCACTTGGAAACTACTTAAAAGTCAGTTTCAGCCAGGTGCAGTGGCTCATGCCTATAATCTCAACACTTTGGGAGGCCGAGGCAGGTGGATCACTTGGGGTCAGGAGTTCGAGACCAGCCTGGTCAACATGGTAAAACCTTGTCTCTACTTTAAAAATACAAAAATTAGCTGGGTGTGGTGGCAGGCACCTGTAGTCCTAGCTACTCAGGAGGCTGAGGCAGGAGAATCACTTGAACCCAGGAGGCAGAGGTTGCAGTGAGCTGAGATCATGCCACAGCACTCCAGCCTGAGCGACAGAGCAAGACTCTGTCTCAAAAAACAAAAAAGTCAATTTATTTGTCTTTTGTCCATGGAAGTGGGTTGCTGTCAGGATCTGGTGATACATGGACCATGAAGTCAAATGTAGAAGGGATTTCCAGGCCATCAGACAATCCAGCCTCCTCATCTTACTGACAAACAAACTGAGGCCTGGAGAGGTTATGATCAAACAGCAGGGCAGTGTGGGGCTAGGACCAGAACCCGGGTCCTATTTCCTGCCTGGCAGTCTCAGGATAGCATCCTGCAGAGTAGCACATGGTGAGCCCAGCTGCTTTTGCCCATCTCAGAGCCCCTGGGGAAGCCCAGCCATGCACTCAAGTCCTTGATGACAGAGGGTTCCTTGGTTCAGCCCAGCTTTTGTTGCTGTGTGACTGTGGGCAGGTCACCCAGGTTTCTGGGCCTCCATCTCCCCACCTGCACAGCACAGGAGCTGAAGAGATGGACTCCGGGGGCTCTCCCCGAGCCACAGCCAAGCCTCTGACAAGGACACCTTCTTTGCTGAGTCCCACAGACATCTCTGAGCACACAAGCTCAGGAAAATCCAATACACCTCAGAAAAAGGCCCCCAGGGGCTTGAGGCCTGTGTGCAGAATCCAGCATGCAGCAGGATTTTACAAGCCACCAAGAAACCTATGATGCTGGAGGAAGCAAAGATGGTGTTGACACCCATGTAATTTCCATGAATCATGAGGGAGACCCCCTGATCACCATGCTCTCTGTGCGTGGCAAGTAGAGAGACAGGGGGAAAGGTCTTTGCAGTTCCCCACAGAAGGCAGAGGAAAGCTTCTCAACTAATGAAGCCACAGAAAACAAATCTGACAAGTTACTCCTGGCAAGTTTCTCTGTCTAACCCAGTCGCAGCTAGACACATGTGCCTGGTAAACTGAAATTACTTAAAACTAAAGTTGACACTCAGTTCCCCAGTCACACCAGCCACATTACAAGTGCTCAGTAGCCACAGGTGGCAGGTGGTCACCACACCGGCCAGCACAGCTCTAGACTGCTCCATGGGGCAGGGCCTTGGACAGGTCCAGAAATGCATCCCAGCACCCAGCACAGGGCCCAGCCCTAGGTGTAAATATTTAATGAATGATGAATAAGTGAATGACTTGAGTCAGTGAACGTGAAAATGTTTGGTACATTGTAATATGCCGATATTGTGTAATATGTAAGATACTATTAGGAACTACAGCAACGTAGTATATTCCCAGCTAGGCCATGCACAGGAGGCAGTGTGCCACAGCACACTGAAAAGGCAGCCAGCCCTCACTCAGAGCCTGCCTTCACCACCTGCCAGCTGTGTGGCCACGGAGAGGGCCTAATGCTCTGAACCGCATATGTCCCTCTCATCTGTGAGATGCCGAAGTAACACCTGCCTCAGAGTGGGCAGTTAAGATTAGGTAAAAGCACGTGGTATACAGGGGCTAATGAATTGCTGGGAGTTTGTTTTGGCTGGAATGCAGTGGTGCGATCTCGGCTCACTGTAACTTCCACCTCCCAGGTTCAAGCAATTCTTCTGCCTCAGCCTCCCAAGTAGCTGAGACTACAGGTGTGTGCCACCGTACCTGGCTAATTTTTGTATTTTTAGTAGAGACAGGGTTTCATCATATTGGCCAGGCTGGTCTTGAACTCATGACCTCAAGTGAGCCACCCACCTCAGCCTCCCAAAGTGCTGGAATTACAGGCATAAGCCACCATGGCCGGCCCTTTTTTTTTTTTTTTTTTTTTTTTTTTTTTAAATTGAGACAGAGTCTTGCTCTGTCGCCCAGGCTGGAATGATCTCTGCTCACTGCAACCTCCGCTGCCCGGGTTCAAGTGATTCTCCTGCCTCAGCCTCCCAAGTAGCTGAGACTACAGGCGCCCGCCACCATGTCTGGCTAACTTTTTTGTATTTTTGGTAGAGACAAGGTTTCACCATGTTGGCCAGGCTGGTCTTGAACTCCTGACCTCAGGTGATCACCTGCCTCAGCCTCCCAAAGTGCTGGGATCACAGGCGTGAGCCAGCATGCCTGGCCAAGTAATTCCCTCTCTTATTTGTTAAAGAAAACCATAGATCCCCTGCCATGCCCTGCAAAGAGATGGAATGAATTTTGGAGAATTCTCCCAACTCCTTATGTGAAAAAGGCTCCTTTCCAGACTTTAAGCCCTAATAGAGTGAGAACCCCTTGGTCTCAGGTTCAGAATCACAGCTGCCCCCTGACATCAAGCAGGTCTAACCTGAGAGGGTGATTCAGCCTCAGTCCCAGGGGAAGCAGGGGGCCAAGAAGGCCTGTGGGAAGGGGAGGACTCGGTTTCTAGAGGCCTAAAGTTAGTAAGATCCAGATGCTTGTATTTCCAGAGGTGGGTGCCTGGCCCTTTCCCCACCCCTGCCACAATCATGGATACCCCAAGAAGAGCATTTATTTCCTGTAATACATCTCAGGAAAGTCAAGAAATCATTCCTTCCAAGTGCATGACTTGCTGAGTTTCAAGCACCAAATGCTACCCCTTTAGGGGTTTCCTGGGCCCAGGGGCTGACAAGGAGGAGATCCAGCCTCTGGAGCAATGCCCTAGCTTGTCCCCACCCCTACCTTTAGTTTCTTCCCATTCTCAGCGTCCCCACCTCCTGGCATTCTCAACAGTGGGTCTGGAAGGCAACAGAACAGAATCAGAAAATGCCTGGTGGCATAGAAGGCTCCCCTCCTCAGACCACCCAGAGGACAGTGCTGGGAAACAGGCCCATGGGTTTGCCCAGGACCACTCCTGGCCTCAGGATGTGGGGACACCTGAGGCTCGATCCAGACAAGGACTCAGGAGCCAGGGCTGCATGTGGGAAAGGCAGAACATAGAAAAGGGCCATGAAATCTGTGTTTTGAGCCTCAGGGATCATGGCAGGACCTAAATACCCTGTCTGTAGAGGTGGGAATCCCAAGGTGAGCAAGGCAACCTGGGGGATCCCTGAGACATGGAGCTGGGAAGGAGCCACTGGGGAAGCATAAAGTACCCCACAAGCAAGGGAGCTAAACTACATGGGGTCAGGCCATAGCCTCTCCAATGAAAGTCTAACCAGACAAGCAGTGGAGGCATGGGCAAGAGGCTGCCTGCAGCGTGCACTCTAGCAAGTGCTCCTGAGAAGTCCCTGCACCCAGCAGGCTAATAGCAGCCTGGGTGGCAGGGGCCACCAAATATCAGAACTGATGCCACTATGCAGGAAAGGAGGGAGGGGGCAGGTCCTGGGAAGGGAAGCTGAAGGAGGTGTGCAGGTACCTCTCAGCGGCCGCAGTCGCCGCCTGGCCACCTTCAGGTGCTTGGTCCGGCCCAGGTGCTCCCCTAGGAGGTAGTACCAACCACTGATCTCCTGTCACGAGAGAAGGAATGACACACTCAGACACAGGAGGCAGAGGCACAGGTCAGGCAGCCACCAATCCCCCTCCAAAAGTAGCCACTGGACACCCTCCCACAGGAGAGAAAGACTCTCCAGCCTTCCTGCCCCTGAGCTGCCACACCTGTACCTCCAGGAAGCCTTCCACGATGCTCAGGGCAGAGCTGGCTCTCCCCTCTGCCGAATTCCCACAGCCTCTTATCCCTGGAGGACAACCATCTACTTGCCTGTCTCCCCCACTAAGTCGTGCACAGGCTCTTTGATGTGCCTTGCACTATGCCTGGTATACAGTAGGAGCCATATTTGTTGACAGAACAGAAGTGAAGGAGTGAAAGAGGGATGGAGAGGCCAAAAGGCATCCTGTGGCTCCTGAGCAGTCTCCAGGGGGAACATCTTTTCCAGGAGAACGAAGCCAAGGCTGCAGTCAAGAGAAGCTCTAGACCAGGCGTGGTGGCTCACACCTGTAATCCCAGCACTTTGGGAGGCCGAGACGGGTGGATCATCTGAGGTCAGCAGTTGGCGATCAGCCTGGCCAACATGGTGAAACCCTGTCTCTACTAAAAATACAAAAATTAGCCAGGCATGGTGGCAGGCACCTATAATCCCAGCTACTCAGGAGGCTGAGGCAGGAGAATTGCTTGAACCTGGGAGGCGGAGGTTGCAGCAAGCCAAGATCACACCACTGCACTCCAGCCTGGGCAACAGAGTGAGACTCCATCTCAAAAAAAAAAAAAAAAAAAAAAAAAAGAGAGAGAGAGAGAAGCTCTTTAGGACTCACAAGCAGGATAAAGGTTCCTCAGCCACCCACCCCAGGACACAAATCTGCGTGGCAGGTCATGCCACAGGCCACCAGGACATTTCCAGGGATGTGCAAAAGGAGTGCCCCCCACCCTCCACCTTCCAGTTCCGGGGGTCCAGTGCAGCAAAGAAATTGATAAGGGACCGGTGACCCAGAGCAAGGAGTCTTGGGTCCCAAAGAGTCCTCCTCCAGCCTGAAGGAAAGTTCCACAGAGGATGGTGCTGCTCACTCCATCCTTGAGCACCTGTTAGGCCCAGAAATATCAGGCCTGGTAGACACAAGAAGAGGACCCCTGGTACGGACCATGGGCGCACCTGGCCTTCATCTTCTGGGGCAGGCCCAGGAGTGCTCTGGGCCCCAAAGGATCTGCCAGTATCTTCAACAGCAGACACCAGACTCAGAGCCTCCTGGGAAGACTTGGGGCTGCCTAACAACTGCTCTCTGGCAAGACAAACCAAGAAGGGGACCCACACTCTCAGCTAGGCAGGTAACAAACACAGTGCTGCTATGCAGGCCACCCCACAGGCAACTGTCTCAGTGGGGCACCATCTCACAGAGAGAAGCCTTAATCAAGGGCTGACAGAGAAACCCTGCCTGTACCGGCCCGGTCCAGTTGGGATGATCCTGACAGAAGCGTCCTTAGGACCCACCTTCTCCGGAGTCAGGAGAGACTTCACCCCAAAGCTCATGCAGCCAATGAGTCCACTCTGTCTGGGAGAACAATTGAGGCTTGAGTCAGTACTTTTTGTTGGGCTCTATCGGGAGGTCCATTATCAAGTATAGCATGGGTTTGCCTGATGCACTGCAGTTTACAAAGCACTTTACCCGTATCATCACGTTTGAGCCTTCTAACTCTGTGAGGCAGGCTAGAGAGGAGCTATTATCTCCATTTTACAGAGGGAAAAATGGAGACTCAGAGTTGGTCCCTTTCCCAAGGTCATAGGACAAGTTCAACACTCCCTCTACCAAACACAAAAGCTCAGGGGTACTTCACGAGTTTTAACTGTTCTGGTGCTGGGTAGATCCGAAGAGCTGGTCCCCAGAGGGAACCTCCTTGCCCATATCAGTTGGTGATGCTCAGTGGAGAACAGTTATGGGACCTCAAGCTCAAGAAGTTTTGTCTCAGATCCAGGAAGGAGCTGAGCAGTTCTTAGATGGCTACACATCAAGATCCAAACCAACCTGACACAAAAGCTGCTGAGACCAATCTGACCTGGCCACCAGCAGGGCAGATAGGCATGGGCCAGGGTCACGCTTCATGGGGATGTCAGACTATGGCAAGGGGCTAAGTTCAATCTTCTTGGTTAAAAAGAATTCACAGCTGGGCACGGTGGCTCATGCCTGTAATGCCAGCACTTTGGGAGACATAGGCAGGCAGATCACTTTAGGTCAGGAGTTTGAGACCAGCCTGGCCAACATGGCGAAACCCTATCTCTACTAAAAATACAAAAATAGCACTACATGGTGGTGCATGCTTGTATCCTAGCTACTCAGGAGACTGAGGCAGGAGAATCACTTGAAAACAGGAGGTGGAGGTTGCAGCCTGGGTGACAGAGCCAAGACTTCGTCTCAAAAAAAAAAAGAAAAAAGAAAAGAAGAAAGAAGAATTCAGAGTTCCTGAAGAATGTCCACCATTGAGGCTCAATGTCCAATAATCAGGGAAGAAGAAAGAAGAAGAAGGAGGAGGAGGAGGAAGAGGAGGAGGAGGAGAAGGAGAAAGAGAAGAAGAATAATTCAGAGTTCCTGAAGAATGTCCATCGTTGAGGCTCAATGTCCAATAACCAGGGACTAAGATTTGGCAGCTTTCAATAATGATGGCATGGGCTGGGTGGAGTGGCTCACACCTGTAATCCAGCACTTTGGAAGGCATCACTTGAGCCCAGGAGTTTGAGACCAGCCTGGACAACATAGGGAGACACCATCTCTACAAAAAATTTTTAAAATAGCAGGGCATGGTGGCATGAGCCTGTAGCCCCAGCTACTGAGGAGGCTGAGGTAGGAGGATCACTTGAGCCTGGGAGGTCAAAGCTGCAGTGAGCTGTGATTGTGTGTTACTGTTCCTCCCTCTTGGGAAGTGGCCAACTCAGCACTAACAGGAGGCAGTTGCAGCGACACAGCGAGACCCTGTCTCAAAAAAATAATAATGATAACATCGATTAATATTAATAAAGTCCAAAAATATCTTGCTATTGTTAGAGAAAAGGAAGTTTACAAAGCTGTAAATTTAACGAGTAATGTGAGTTTAATGAGAAAGATACCCACAAAAATACTAACAATGGTTATATCTGGTAGATGGGATTACTAGGGGTTTAATTTTCTTTTATGGGTTTTCACTGTTTTCATACGGAACAAGTACCCTTTCTGTAATCAGGAAAAAAAAAAAGACAGTATCAGTCTACTTTTAAGGACTTTTATTGTGCCACAACCTGTTTTATCCTGACAGTAGGGTTTTTTTTTAATGTTATCTTTCTGTTCTCCTCTCTCTTACCCCATTCTCAACTTGGACTCCCTCACAGGTTGGTTTAATAACTATCAATCAAGAAACATCATGGATATTTAGGCTGGAGCATAACCCTGGAGGCTGGCTTCAATAGCTGGAGGACCCATATAGCTGAGAGATTTGGCATGTCCTATGGAAGGCACAATATCAAAGCCAAAGATGGAACAGGCTGCAGGATAGGTAGTAAACTCCCTAGAGATGCATTTTCCAGAACCTGGTCTAAGGGAAACCACTGCTAGAGCAGTGGTTCTAGCCAGAAGCGTACCACAAATCCACCTGAACAGCCTGTCTGAGGCATATGGCTCAGGACTTCTTCCTGAGCACCCAAAACTAGTTGGTCCAAGGTGGGGTTTGAGCATGGGAGCCTGGAGAAAGCTTTCCAGTGGATCCTGCCAAACACCCACTTACACCTGCCCCAGTCAAAGACCAGTGATCTAGAAGGTCTTGATAAAGACATATTGTTCAGATTCTCTGGAAAGGGTGGCAGCTTACCACCTGACAGTCCTAAGCAAAACAAAACTAGCTTCTCAAAGGCAGCCAAGTCAAGCGAGGGATGGGGAGGCAGGATGCCAGGGGATTGTTCCTCAAACCTGGTCCACCTGCCTGCAAACCCATGCTCTGCCCCATGGCCCAGGGCTGAGGCCCCTGCTTCTGGCTGTCTCTTAACAGCTGCTCTCAGTTCATCACTCCTCCTGCTCCCAGTTCCTCCAGCCTTGGCTCCACCTGCTCTCTTCTTCCTTGCCTCTCTCATCATCCAAGGCTTTATTAATAACCTATTCAAAAGGGACAATGCGCTAACCCCAATAAAACGACCCTTCCATATCCACCTCCCCAGCCCACCACCAAAAACAAATACTCCTCCCCCTTGGGAAGTAGCCAAGTCGGCACCAATAGGAGGCAGTTGCAGTGACTATCATATCTGAGCTGCCATTCCAGAAAAGCCTTGGCAAGACTTTGCCAAAGTCCTCAAACCGATTTCATTTTATTTGTCACACATTTGAGAGAAATCCAGCTGCTATCCAGGTGCCCACACAACTCTGCTGTACACTTCTTTCCTACTGGGTAGGGCTGAAACTTTCAAAGTCTCCAGGCCAATGCATTAGCTCGGCAGCCTCTCTCTGCTCTTCACTAAGTGAAATTTTCATTCCCTGTTGTTTAGAGAATGTTAAATGGTTAATAGCCTCCCTTGAGTTTTACTTCCTGTTAAGGGGCCTCCTATGATTTCACGATAACTCAGGCAGGGTAAATTGCCACAATTAACATCCATAAGCAGGAACCTCTCTCTAAGTGTTCTTCAATTAGCTATTTCTTACGCCTGCTTTTGAAAAATCTTTGGAGGAAGAAAGACTTCTTTTAAAGCAACCTAAGTATATGACAATACAGCAGTCAGTTTATTAACTTGGGAACTAGCACTCACCCTGAGGAGTGCCTGAACTCTCACTAGATGCAAAGTCTCCAGAACCAAGCCCTGGTTAATTCTGACTACCAATCCCTCAGCTCTGGGCTTGGTGCACTTAGTGAAGGCTTGACAAATGGATGAATCTATCACGCCCATGGTTGGCAGGCACTGGGCAAGGGGCCACAGTGTTAAGGAAACAAAACAAACATCCAGGAATTTAAATAGCAGTTCAAGACAGCAATACAGGGGATGTCACAAGACAGGGTGAGATTGACAGATGAACAGTGCAGGCAACATATTCTGAAGGTTCGGGAACACAAGAGGTAGCTTCGGGCTGAGAGGCTGGAAGAAGACCTATGAATTGAGCCAGAGAGAATGAAGAGCATTTTGGGCAGAGGGAACAGCCAGTATAAAGGCTTAGAAGTAACTTCATGCAGCACATATGGGGAATAGTATTCAGTTTACTTTTGAGCATAGGGTTGCAGACTCATTACAAGATGAAAAAAATCTATTATTTTTTGAGGAAAGGCACTTTAGTTCTCCCTCTCAGGTAAACTATTTCTCTTATAGGGTTATACCATTTAATCCTAATTGATTTTGAATTTGATGACTTAAATTGAACTTAGATTTTTCCATTCACTTTTTCCTTAAGCTCAGTACCCATTGCTGGTCACAAGCTTTCTAACATTAGGCCACTGTACTTGGCACTGAAATCTCATTTATAAAACAGATTAAAGGACAGTGTACACTTACAGTGCCTGGGACAGTGCAGGGCAAATCACAAGCAGAATCTCCTTAAATGTAGCTACGATTAGCATAAAAGATTATGCCCTGACCAGGCGTGGTGGCTCATGCCTGTAATCCCAGCACTTTGGGAGGCCAAGGCAGGCAGATCACTTGAGGTCAGGAGTTTGAGATCAGCCTGGCCAACATGGTGAAACCCTGTCTCTACTAAAAATACAAAATCAGCCGGGCGTGGTGGCATGCGCCTGTAATCCCAGCTACTCGGGAGGCTGAGGCAGAAGAATCCCTTGAACCCAGGAGGTAGAGGTTTCAGCGAGGTAAGATTGCGCCATTCCACTCCAGCCTGGGTAACAGAGAGAGACTTCATCTCAAAAAAAAAAAAAAAGATGATGTCCTTGGCTGGGCATGGTGGCTCATGCCTGTAATCCCAGCACTTTGGGAGGCCAAGGCAGGTGGATCACCTGAGGTCAGGAGCTCGAGACCAGCCTGGCCAACATAGTGAAACCCCATCTCTACTAAAAACACAAAAATCAGCCAGGCATGGTGGCGTGCACCTGTAGTCCCAGCTACTTGGGAGGCTGAGGCAGGAGAATCGCTAGAACTTGGGAGACAGAGGTTGCAGTGAGCTGAGATCATGCACAAGAGTGAAACTCCGTCTCAAAAAAAAAAAATTACTTAAAAAAAAGATTATGTCCTTTAATTACATATATATAATGTTCTTTAATTATATATATAATTAATGTTCTTTAATTTTATATAATTAATATAATAATATGTAAAGAATTGTATATTATATATAATTTTATACCAATATACAATTATAATTAAGTTATATATAATTATATATACCAATATATAATTATAATTAAGTTATAATTATATTTTATATTTTATATAATTTATAATAATATAATATATATTGAAGATAATCTTTGGAGGTATAAATATAATACATATATGCATTTTTTACCTTAGTACATAACATTATAATTCTCTCCAAGTCTGTTCCCTGGCCACAAATTCTGAAAATGCTACGATTAATACTAGAAGCTTCAATTTGGCTTTCGCCGTATTATCAAACAGAATTTTTAAATAGCTGAGTTCCATATTCAATGGCATACTGAGGAATTACTATTAATTTTTAAGTGTGATAATGTCATCATGATTATTTTTTAAAGCCATCTTTTAGAAATATATACTGATGAGATGAGGTTTTAAAATAATTAAATTTGCTTTAAAATAATTCACTGGAGAAGGGGAAAGTGGATGGGTGTAAATGAAATAAGATTGGCCATATATTGATAATTGATGAAACTGTGCTATGGGTATATGAGGGTTTATTATATGATACTTTGTACCTCTGCATGCATTTGAAAGAGCCTATAAAAAAGCTCACAGAACCTTGAAGCTGAAAGAAACATTAGTGATCACTGCATTTTACAGACAAGGAAATTGAGGCTCAGCATGGGAAAGGGACTGACCCGTGGTCACACAGCTAGTCAAAGCTAAGCCAAAATCGACTGTGCTGAGGCCTGGTTCTCCTCAGTTCCCACTGTGATCACCATGATGAACTGAAATCATCTGGCCCTCCCCAGAACTTCTTTGTAGATCATCTTGTTCTCTAATACAAGTTCACAGCCATCCCCGGAAGGATAGTGAGGATTAGCGAAACAGACGCTTTCCTGTTATCTCCTATCAGTTTCAAAAGGTGACCACCACACATTTGGCTGAATAATTTACATAAAACTCCACTATAAATTCTGCAGTAGCTCATGTCTGTAATCCTAGCACTTTGGGAGGCTGAGGCAGGAGGAGCACTTGCAGCCAGGAGTTGGAGACCAGCCTGGGCAACATAGCTAGGCATCGTCTCCACAAAAGCAAAAAAAATTTAATTAGCTGGGTGTGGTGACATGCACCTGTAGTCCCAGTTACTCAGGAGGCTGAGGCTGGAGGATCATTTGAGCCCAGGAGTTTGAGGCAGCAGTAAGCTCTAATCAAACCACTGCACTCTAGCCTAGGTGACAGAGTGAGATCCTGTCTCAATCAATCAAACAATCAGTCAATGAAACTACACTATAAATGCAATGAGAAGCAGCCTGAGTCCTGAGGAGCAAGCATACTGACACAGAAAGAGTATGTTCTGGAGTCATTTATCATCCATGTGAGATGGTCAAGTGTACTGTAATGTGGCTACAAGAACCTGGGCTTGGCGTCAGCTTGCCTGCATTTACATCTTGTTTTCATGGCACCCTATCTGTGTTACCTTAGGCAAGTTACCTAACGCCCCGTGCCTGTTTCCTCACCTATAAAAGAACAGTAATAATAATACCTACCTCTTATGGTGTTGTGAGGGTTAAATTGGATAATGTGTGCCATGTGCTTAATGTCTGTTACATAACCTCAAGCAAGTGCCTCGGCTTTCATAAGCCTCAGTTTCCTCTTCTCTAAAGAGAGGGGCAATAATAATTCCTACCTCTCAGGATCATGATGAGGATAAAATGAGGTAATGTATGTAAAGTGCTTGGCACAGAGAAGAATTCCGTAAATGTTTGTTTCCTTCCTTCCACAACTGTCTTTCATGTTGATAAGTTGAATGTCCGTCCTTCGGAGAGGCACAATTTGATTTGAGAGCATTCAGCAGAGCCGAAGTTTCCTGCAATCACTCTGTCTGCCTCCTCCAGCTCAGAGGCCTTCTTGCTCCGAAATGGATCAACAAAGGACAGAGGATGAGGAGAGTGCAAGGAGGCCGGGCCAGCCTGCATACTGCTCACAGCTTCACAGGCCCCTCTGCTCCAAAGGCCCTGATCCTCTTGAGCTTCAGGCTGGGACTGTGACTGTGAGTTTGGCTGTATTTTCTTTAATAAGGCATCTCACTTTCCCAAAATAGGCAACACGTGGAGACACTGCCCCATGATGCTGACTCACTTTCCCTGGCCTCATTCTCTTTTCCAAAAACCATGAAGGGCATGACTGGCTCCTTCTCCAGCAGTTTGGTGCCTGCTTCCACCCAAAGGGCTTGCTGGGTGTCCATGTGCCTCTCTGACACTCTGCTGTCTCCTTCAGGACCTTCCCTTCATTGGCCTGTCCCTTCAAAGACAGGGATCAGACCCTTGGTCCTTAGCACTTGATGTTCTTCCTTGACATCTCACTTGCTCAGAATTTCACCCACTGCCTTCCTGCTTGTGGCTCCCATCTCTCTGTCTCCCAAGTTACAGGTAGGCAAAGACAAGCCCTCCTTCACAGCTCTGACCTGGCTCCCCTCCAAGCACCTGCATCTCACCGTATCCCAAGCTGACTCACCTCCACCTCCAGTAACTGTCTTAGGTGGAGACACCGCCAGCCACCCAGGAGTTACCCTTGACTTCTCACACTGCTCTCACAGCCAAATCACCACTAAACACTACTGATTTAATCTCCTAAATATGGCCTGAGTCTGTTTTCCCCTCCCTAGCCCCAAAGCCTCTCTCTCACCCCAACCTTCCAAAGACCTACCAACGCGATAGATCTAGAATGTGCATCCGTCATTCCCTGGCTCGACACACTTCAGTATCTCCCAATGGCCAGACATTCCCAAACACCAAAGTGGCTGCAGGAGGTTCACCCTGCAAACATGTTTAAATGCAGATTTCTCAGCCCTGCCCATGAAGAGTTGGATGTAATTAATCTGACATGGCACCTGAGAATCCAGGTTCCTGACAAGCATCCCAAGGAATTCTGATGCATATCCAGGATCGAGAACCACCGGCCCTTAGGAGAAACCTCACACTCCAAAGAGAATCTACAGAATCATCTGACTTGGCTTACACCAACCTCTTCAGCTAATCTTTAGCCAGTCCCTACTTTGTACTTAACCTTCCAGCAACATCAATGAGTTTACAGATCCCTCCTCACTCCACTCTTGCCCTGCCCTCTCTACTTTACTGGCTCTTTCTTCTGTCCTTTCACCTGTCCTCCCATGAGTCAGTACAGTGTTGAGAGGAAGGACCCCGGGGTCCGACTGCCTGGATTCCATCCCGGCTGTATTGTTAACTGGCTGTATGACCTTAGGCAAATTCCTAACCTCTCAAAACTTTAGTTTCCTCTTCTGAAAACTTAGGACAAAACCATACTCTTCTTAGAGTTGCTGTAAGAATTAAATGAGATTTTTAATCTGCACTGTTAACCCCTGGCTCTAGGTCAGCACTCAGTCAGCCATTGCTCTTGTTATTAACATGATGTCCCCCTCCTCACTCTCAGCTCCAAGTCTCTATCAGTGATCCAATAGGAAAGTCTTTGACCCTATGCATGCATCCCCAGCATGTTGTTGCCACAGTGATACCCAGGAAATGGCAGCTGGATGGATGGATGAATGAATGAATGAATGAGGTTTATTATACTATACTACCCTATGATGAAAAGTGGATACTTTATTAAAAAGGAAATCCTTCATTTTGTAGATTAAATGCACCCTGACTTTAAAATCATATTAGCTAATAACATTTAGGGTACTAAAGAGCATTGAACCCAAAAATGTTTTCCAGGTCTCAGATGTTGACTTGAGCTGATTTTCATTCACGGAAGCCCCTTTTCAGTCACCATTCAGTGATGTGATTGCTCCACAAATGATCCTGACAATGGGGTATCCCAGATTCGTTATGCTGCACCAGCCAAATGAGCCACTGCCGCTAACCGTGGGCCATGGCAGTCCATTGCTGTCACTTAACAGCCAATTATCATGCTCACCTGCCCAGCACTCCTCCCCTGCTCCGCTCTAACTGCCGTCACTAATGGCCACTTCTGCCCTCCTGTGTCCTGCACTGCCTGCAAGACCAGCCTGTTAGGATTCTCCTACACAAAACTTCTACACTCCTCCACCTGGTCTCATCATGGCAGCCTGAGCTTACAGCGAGTATTTCTGCCTCATTGCCTTTGCTCATGCTGTGCTCTGCCTGGAACGTCATTTCCAACCTTTAGTTGTATTATTCTTCATCTGTGCCCAAGTTCAAAATTCCACTTTTTCCATGAAGCCTCCCTTGATCATCTCAGACCACAGTGAACTCTCCCTCTTCCCATACTGATGGTCTTTATTACTCAT
The DNA here is from genome assembly GCF_049350105.2 of Macaca mulatta. Classification (NCBI taxonomy): domain Eukaryota; kingdom Metazoa; phylum Chordata; class Mammalia; order Primates; family Cercopithecidae; genus Macaca; species Macaca mulatta. Next base: position 44,837,418 of record NC_133420.1, read on the forward strand.
GTCATTCTTTTATTCATGCAGCTAATATCTAATAAATACCTATGTGCTAGGCACTAGGTACCATGATGACTAAAAAAGAAATAAGCCTGTTTTTCAAGGTGCTTAGAGTCCTATAGAACTGAGCATGTACATGTTGTCATTGTAATTTCTCTCCATGCAGTGCCTGGTGTCCCCACCTGAATAGTGGGCACCTTGAGAATAAAATTCATGTGTAGGCTGGTCGGCATCCCAGTGATCAGCACAGTGCCTCGTTTGATACCAAGTGCTCAGCAAATGCTCATTGATAACACAGTCCTTGGTAACACCTGGAGTGATGGGGACTCAAGGAGGGGCAGCCTCTGCAATTTAGTATTGCCACTAACACTCATTTATCCAGAAAGCACTAATCGAACCCCTGCTGTATGCTGGCCACCTGGCTGTCACCCACTAGCCCAGAGCAGAGTCCCCCTCCAGCTCAGCAGCTCTCCTCACCTGGACTGGCTGGCCCTGTTCCACACAGTAACCAAGAGACGCTTCTGATCATCCTCCTCTTGGACAGGACTGCAAAGTCAATCAGACCATTGGAGTGTTAGTAAGGGCCGAGCTCTAGACCATGGCTGACTCATAGAGTCAGTCATAATTCCAAAAATGTGGAAGTAACATCAACAGCTGGTTAAATAAACTATATTACAAATAAATAAGAGATGAGTACCTCCATGCATAAAACAGTTTATATTATGTTGTTAAGCATAAAAAGGAGGTTACAACATGCTATTATAAAACAATTCCATTTTTGGGCCGGGCGTGGTGGCTCACACCTGTAATTCCAGCACTTTGGGAGGCCGAGGCGGGCAGATCATGGGGTCAGGAGATCAAGACCATCCTGGCTAACACAGTGAAACCCTGTCTCTACTAAAAATACAAAAAAATTAGCCGGGCGTGGTGGCGGGCGCCTGTAGTCCCAGCTACTCCAGAGGCTGAGGCAGGAGAACGGCGTAAACCCAGGAGGCGGAGCTTGCAGTGAGCCGAGATTGCGCCACTGCACTCCAGCCTGGTCCGTCTCAAAAAAAAAAAAATTCCATTTTTGTAAACAGACACACACAGACATACACACACATGCAAACATACACACCCACACAAATTAACAGGTCTGAAAAGAAATACAGTAGGGCATATCTGTGAGTAGGAAGGCAATAGGTGTTTTCTATTTTCTTCTTTTTACTCATCTATATTTTCTATTTTCCTATCATAACCAAAATTACTTTATGTAGTAAGAAAAAACCCAAAATATTATTATTAATTTTCACTAATAGGAAAATACAAAATGTCCCTTACCTTCCCATTGGCCCCAGAGTTTAGAGATTGGGAAAAGAAATAATAATAGCTGGTACTCTGTGTTATGTTATACTGTCCCATTTATACCCCACAGCTCTCTGAGGTTGCTACTATTATTAGCCCCATTTTACAAATAAGGAAGCCAAGGCTCAGAGAGGTTAGAAAGTTGAAGTAAAAAGGGGGGCAGGGAGGTAAAACATCCTTCAGCTTGGAAAATTCCTTCAGCTAAAGGAGAAAGCTTGGTCCAAGGCACAGTGGGAAATTGCCTACACTTTTTAGGGGCTGCCAGACCCAGGCTGGGCATTTTAGTTATGAGAGCCAGCCAAGTGATACCTTATCACTATGGACCTCACGGCTGGGCCCGGTGCCAGGGATGCAAGGACACGAGTGAGTGAGAAAACAAAGACATCCTTTAGAAGGCACTGTTTTGTTGTGGGTTTTTTTTTTTTTTTTTTTTCATAGACCTAGTTCTAGATTTGGCAAACAGAGCTGTTTCCAGATAAACACTCCTTCCCTCTCCTCTCTAGGGCCCAGCGGCACCAGACTCTTACAAGAAGAAGTGCTCGTGGAAAGCTGGGTCTCTGCAGTCTGGAACAGTCTGCGTCTTCTGATGGTGTAGTCTGTTATCTTCAGGGATCAAAGAAATCTTGAATTGGAATAAACGAAGCATGATTAGCGGATCTCATGGCCCACCTAAGCTCAGCAGCTGACTCTGCACATCTCCAAGTTGGAACAAGGAGCCCAGAGCAAGAGGCATTGGAAGCAGATGCCAGGACAGGGCCTCATGGTGGGTGGTACCAAAAAGGCAGCCACGGCTCAGCCAGAGCTGTGGTACAACTTTATCATCTCTGCTCCTCCCCCAAGCAGAATGGTTTCCCCAGAAGTGAAAGGCCTCCTCTCTTATAAGTTCCCAGCAGCTGCTGAATGTTCCCTTCACAAAGGTTCCAGGTCAGCCTCCTGCCAAGGCCCCAAATCCATGCTCTCACCCCAGGGCTGTTCTAGCCCTGCTCCTGATCAAGTCCTTGCCAGAAGGGGCCTCTGATCAGCCTGAAGCCTTCAGGAAGAATGCTGAGTGCCAGCACCTGGCACCCCAGCTGCCACACTTTAGGAAGTTCCTGGCCTTTGGCTCTCAGTGAAAGTAGAGCCCCACTCCTGCAAGGACCCTGTCTTTACAGCAAAAGCCAACCCAGAAGGATCTTCCAGCTCTCAGAGACACTCCCTCCACTCTACTGCCCAAATCTGGCCATCCTGCCCCTAGTTTGGGGGGAAAGTGGATGAAAACGGTGCTTTTCACAAGAAGGCTTGGGATCGCCTGTGGATTTCAGCCATCCACATACTCACTGTGCCCACCTATGTGGATGACCAAGATCTCCCTTCAGATTTTGGCTATTGCAGGAAGCGCCAGGGACCCAGCCGAGCTAAAGGAATGGGTCTGTTCCAGCACTGGGCCCAATAAATGCCTATTGACAAGATGAGTGAGATGGCAACTGCCTCCTCAAAGGTCACCAGCCCCACAGGTGTGCTGGGACCTTGGGACTGAGCCCAGTAACATGACCCCTCATTATCCCGCTCCCCACCTCTGGCCCCACCACATACCTTTACATACGGATCACAGGCTCCAGGCTGTTTGCTGATCAGGCCTTTACCTTCTATAACTAAAAGAGAATTCAGACATTGGGGTGGATGAATGGAAACATACACACACACAGCGAGAAAGAGAGACACACATAGGAATATCCACCCACACAAATAAAGAGACCTGAAAAGAAAAGCATATCTGTGAGTAGCAGGGCTATGACCCCTACTACAAGGCCCTTAACCTGCATAACCACCAATGGCTATTAACCTGCTCCAGTCTAGGCCATTCCCATCATCTCCCACGCTCTGGCAGCACCCTCACCAATGCTGCCAATTCAACTCACCAAATGAATGGAGTATATTCAATTCCCTGAATCTTACAGCTGGAAGAGAACTACAGTTTATAGAATCCAACCCCTCATGTAATGGGGAAAATGAGGCTTCGGTGGGCACAAAGATAGTAAGAAACTTGCCCACAATCACAGAACAATGGGAATGACCGTTGGATTTGGAACCCATGTCTCTTGACTCCCGGCCCAGTGCTCTACCACACAAGACTGCCTTCTAGGAATGAAGGGGCCGCTGACCGTGTGCCATGAGCCATGCTGTGGCACTCACGGTGTGCCGTGAGCCTTGCCGTGGCTGGCAGACAGCACAGCACAGGCGTCACAAGCTGGGGCCTCAGGGGATGATGGACCCAGGCATGAATCTAGCTGCACTGCTTACTCACCATATAAGCTAGAGTGAGTTGCTTTGCCTGGGACAGAATTTGCCATTTTAATGGATTAGTGATAATAACATGCACTTCACATGGTAGTTGTGCCAATTAAATGAGGTAATGTGTCTGAAGCGCTCGGAGGAGTGCCTGGTAAATAAGTAATTGCTCAAAACATGTTTTCTAAAGAAAAATAATAATAAATAAAGGCAAGGGGAGAGGTGTGGGGTGGGTGCAAGTGTGGTCCCAACACTAAGCAGCACCATTTGCCTGAGGTCTATAGAAAGCAGACAATAGACCTGATAGAACCTGAGCCTCTGTTCTATCTCCTTTTACATCTGTTTTTTTGCTTGTTTTTGTTTTCTTTTCTTTTTGTTTTTGTTTTTGTTTTGAGATGGAGTTTCCCTCTTGTTGCCCAGGCTGGAGTGCGATGGCACCATCTTAGCTCACTGCAACCTCCACCTCCCGGGTTCAAATGATTCTCCTGCCTCAGCCTGCTGAGTAGCAGAGATTACAGGCATGTGCCACCACTCCTGGCTAATTTTGTATTTTTAGTAGAAACAGGGTTTCTCCATGTTAGTCAGGCTGGTCTCAAACTCCTGACCTCAGGTGATCCACCCGCCTCAGCCTCCCAAAGTGCTGGGATTGTAGGCGTGAGCCACTGCACCCAGCCTTATGTCTGGTTTTCATTGAGCCCTAGGGTTCAGCTCAGACAGTGCTCCCAGTAGTCTGAGGTGCAAGGTCTGGGAAGCCAAAGGAAGGAGTGGGGACTGGCGGGAAGGGATGAAGGACCTGAGACTGGGGTGAAGCCAAAACAAACTGTGCAGGACAAATGGAGTGGTGGAGTCCAAGATGCATTTTGCAAAAACTGTTTGCACAGCCAGAGTCAGGCCCTGGCAGGCAGAGAACACCCCTCTACTGCTCCTTGGGAACTTCACTTTGAGCCCCCCATGGCCAGGACCAGAGGACCCAAGTGCCTACTAGTCTACTCTGCCCAGTATCCTAGTTACTGTTCCTGTGTGCATCCCTTCCCTCAAGGGCGTGGTTCTTGAGGGCAGGACCCAGGCCTGGTGACCTCCTGGGTCTGTCTGGCCAGCAGTGGCAATGAACCGGACCCGGTCCCTGCCCTCATTGCATTCTCAGTCTGACGGAGAGACCAGACACAGGTGGCACAGTGTAGTCAGGGTTGTGACAAAGACACAAAGCAGAAAGCTATAAACCCAGCCCAGACAGGTGGGTCGGGGGGATGATTCCTGGAGGGGGAAATAATAAGGCAAAATGAGCCTTCCTTCCTGAGTCTTAATGATGATGAAAGCAGGCATATTTCTTGCAAAATCAGAGCAGAGAGAGAGTTAGTTTTCAAAAGGAGTTAAAAAAAAAAAAAAAAGATAGGTTATTCCAGGCACAGTGAACAGCGGGTGCAAAGGCACAGAGGCAGGAGCAAGCAAGATGAATTCAAGGGAATGCATGTAACTGGATACAGCTGGCGGTGGAGGGTACCTTCAGCAGCAAGAGCCACGGAGGCTGGAGAGATAGGGCCTTCTGCGCTAAACAGAAGCGTCCTGGCAGTGGGGGCCATGAGAACAACTCATGTAACTATTTATGTGCTGGATGGAAGGATGGACACATGGACAGACAAACAGGTGGAGTATGAACTCTTCCTGTGCTGTGCTCCAGCCATGCTAGACAGCTCTTCAAATGCATCCTGCTCTCTCTGACCCCCAGGCATTTGCACTTGCTAGCCCTGTGCATGAAGTGCTAACCATACCCTCCCTGCTCCTCTCTGCCTGGCTCACGCCCATTCCTCCTTCAGGATACTGTGTGGACATCACCCCCTCCGCCAAGTCTTCCCTGACATCCCATCAACACCACCTGGACAGGGGTGGGTGCTTCTCCTTGGTGTTCCCAGCCCCTAGCACAGAGCTAATGCTCAGTCGCTATTTTTGGAATGTATGGTTTTCTTTGTTTTTATTTTTTTTTGAGAGGGAGTCTCGTACTGTCACCCAGGCTGGAGTGCAGTGGCATGATCTCGGTTCACTGCATCCTCCGCCTCCCAGGTTCCAGTAATTATCCTGCCTCAGCCTCCCAAGTAGCTGGGATTACAGGCATCTGCCACCACGCCCAGCTAATTTTTTTGTATTTTTAGTAGAGACGGGGTTTTACTATGTTGGCCACTACGTAGGCCTGGGCACAAACCCCTGACCTCGTGATCCACCCGCCTCGGCCTCCCAAAGTGCTGGGTTTACAGACGTGAGCCACCCAGCCCGGCCAGTTTTCTATTTTATGTAACAAAAACTTATACAGGATTGACTACAAGTTCGGCACTGTTCTAAGCACTTTACTAATAGTAACTCATTAATCTTTGTAGCAACCTGTAAGATACATACTATTACCACCACTACTTGACAGATGAGAAAACTGAGCTTGTTCAAGGCCACTCAGCAAGTAATCAGAGCCAGGGTTCAAATTATAGTGGTCTGGCTCCAAAGACTGTGATCTTAGCCATTATACTATGCTGCATGTCAACCAATGAATAAACGAATGAATGAGAAAAATAGAGAAAAGAAGAAAAGATGGAATTAAAGAAGGGAGGGAAGATAGGAAAACTCTTCTGTGACCCTGCTTCACTGGGGCCAAGAAGGAAGTTGAGATACCCAGGGGCAACTGTAGCCTGTCAGTGAGAAAGGTCTACCATGTGGACTCCAGACATATCCAACGCAGAACCAGGGCTGCTCTGTAGAAAGAGCCCCAGGTGAATACTGGCTTTTATCAATAGACACATGGCAGGACACTATACAAGGATGAGAAAAGAAGCCTTGGCTCATGGTGCTACCATCCCCTGACCCCAGCCCCAGGCAGGAAGCTGAGTGGCCCGCCCCTTCCTTGGTGAGCCTGCACAAAGCCGTACTCACTGTGAAGCAGCAGAACCCGGTCCTGGGCATCAATGGACAGCCTCAGCTGACCTAAGGAAATAGCAACAGAAACAACCTTGCCTCAGCTCCCTGGTGGGTATGGTGGAAAAAACTGGAGGAAAGGTGACAGGAATGCTGTTTTGTTCGTGTGAAGCCATTCAAAGACTCACACAGTCTCTGGCTGGAGGGGACCTCAGAGTTCAGCTCCCCCCACCACATGAGGTGTCCCTTTCGAATGCCTCCAGCAGTGGTTGTCTAGCCTTGCTTGTGCCCCTCTGGTGATGGGAAGCTCACTACTGTACGGGCAGCCAGGTGGATGCTGGGAGCTCTCACTGCTGGGCCATTGTCAAATGTTGGTAAAGGTGTAGGAAAACAAGTACTCTCATTCTCTGTTGGAGGGAGTGTAAATGGAGGGTAATTTCTGCCAAGATCTACTGAAATTTAAATGTGCATATTCTTCCACCTAAAAGTCTTCATTCCAGGTCACTATTGTAGGCAAACACAAACATGTGCACACAAAGGCTGGCACTACAGCATTGTTTAAGGAAAAACTGGAAACACCTGAAATGTTCGTCAATATAGAAATAGTGAAGTAAACCATCTATAGCTGTACATGGAATAGTATGAGCTGTTATAAAGAATGGAGGAGCTCCATATGACCTGGCAGGAGAATATTATTGAGAAAAGTTTTAGGTTTTTTCGTTTTGTTTTTGAGACAAGGTCTGGTTCTATCACTCAGGCTGGAGTGCAGTCATGTAGTCATAGCTCACTACAGCTTCGACCTCCTGGGCTCAAGCAATCCTCCTGCCTCAACCTCCCAAGCAGCTGAGACTACAGGCATGCACCACAGTGCCCAGCTATTTTTTAAATTAATTTTTTGTAGAGAAGGGCTCTTGCTGTGTTGTCCAGCTTGGTCTCAAACTCCTGGGCTCAAGCGATCCTCCCACCTCAGCCTTCCAAAGTTCTGGGATTACAGGCGTGAGCCACCACACCCCACAAAGACGAGTTTTTAAAGGAACACGCACATTTCAGAACAATACATAGGGTATGTATCTGGCAGGGGAGGGGGGTTTCTGAAAGGATGCCAAATTAAAAACAGTGATCCCTTCTAGAGAACAGACTAGGAATTGGAGGAGGGTAGTCAAGAGGAATTTCAGTCTATCCCCATTGTTGTTTTAATAATTGGAATATATCAATGAACTATAGCATTTCTATAATTAAAAAGAAAGGAAAGAGGAAACAAAGGAAGAAGGAAAGAGGCAGGAGAAAGGAGGGGAGGAGGAGAGAGAGCAGGGAGGAAGGGAGGAGAGCAGGGAGGGAGGGGACATGTAAATAAAACAGAAGGACGGGGCTGGAAGGCAGGGCAAGAATGAGTGGCCAGGTGAAGCTTATCCCCTGGCTTTTCCATTTTTGTTTAAAGTTTTTAAAAAAAGAAAAAACAGGACAAAACTTCAGGTCATCCTCACAGACACCCAATGGCCTCCAGCCAAGACAGAGAAGAGAGAGAGGGCCACACTCCTCTTCCTCAGTGAGAGACATCGAAAATGTTTCTCTCAGTCCAGTAGACGTTCCCTGGGACCTCAAAAAGCTGCTGAACTCAGTCCACCCCATGGACAGGCACTGGAGACATCAGAGAGCAGGGCAGGGCACATCTACCAGAAAGCCCAGGCATGGCTCCATCTATGACGACCCTGGCTAGCAGTGCCCTCCCCCTTTCCAGTCACCTGTAGCGATGGGGAGCTTGCTTCCTGTGGTGGGAGCCCTTTCCCCTTTGAAAGAGCTCTGATTATTCAATGCTGCATCTTATATGAAGCCGACAGTGGTTGCTCAGTAACTTTCATTGCCCGGATCTAGTTCTGCATTCTCTGGGCTCTTTCCTCTAGACCTGAACTCCAAAGTCCTTCCACAATCCCTCGCAGCACAGTGAGACATCCCCTCATCATCCCTCCCATCTGGCACCTCTGGACATGCCTCATGAAACTAGGCTGGCGGCTGGGGCTGTGCTTTGTTGCTGGTTAGAGGACAGGTTTGGAGAACCCTTCATGTCTCCTAACTCTGAATAAGTCCACCAATCACTGTGACCCAGACATCACTTGACCCTCATACTTCTGGTGTTTAAGCTTCAGTCCCAAGCAATTTAGGGTCCCGCAAACCCTGGTCCAGCCCTTCATCCATCAGAAATATCTGCTGTTCTATCCAGGACCCAGATCTCAGAAGCCCAGGAATCCTCTTTCAGTTCCAGCCCTAACTGCCCTCTTCTTTCAGGACCACAGTGGCCATGGATGTGAGGTGGAGCTAATAATAGGGGTTATGGCACTCTCCAAGCTGTGATCAGATAACGCTGGTGGGTGAGGAGGACTCCTTGGATGAAAGGCGCCGGGAGAACTGATGGTATCATTATCTCGAAGTTTGAGCAATTACTTCACTGTGGCTCCCTAGAGTTGAGAAACCTATGAAAACTGTGCCCGATCTAGTGTGGGGTGGGAGAGAGGGAGGTTTGGAAACAGGCAAATGAAGCCAGTAGTCATGGGTTGAATTTCACCAACTCAAAGACACCTATGTTTAATATGAAACATTTGTTCTGAAACTACTACCTGTGCAAAGCCAGCTCTGGCACAAACATGCTTGGATCCCAAAGCCACAGGAGCCCTGTGCTCCACAACACCTATCACCTAACAAACAGTGGCCCTTTGCCCAGAAGTCAGGGTCAAGACATCTCCAGACACAAATGGTCACTAATTCCATTTAGCAAATATTTGCTGGGCATCTGCACGAGGCTGGGCAGGTGCCTGCCCTCACAGGGCTCACAGCCCAGTGGCTAGGACAGGGACTTGGGCAAGGCCAAGCAGGAAGCTGGAGCTGACGAAGGGCTAGGGACAAAGGCTGACTCGGGATTGAGACGAGTCTGCACCGTACTGCACAGCTCCCATTCCAGGTCCTGCCAGCCAGGGGCTTCTCAGGAAGGCCAGGGTGCCCTGTACCCTGTTACAGCAGAGAAACCAAACCCAGCAGACCAGACTCCAGGCTCCCCAGGCCAGGACACACCAGCCCCAGTTCACAAGATCCCTCCCTCGGCCATGCCTGTCCCCTCCTTCCCCTCATCAGGCTACTCCACCAAATGTCTGACACACAGGTCCCTGAAGTCATCTTGTCCAGTCTCCTCATTTTGTAGCCAGAACAGTCATGCCTGAGATGGAAGGTGGTCTGCTCTGGGCCCAGAGAATCCACGGCTGGAGACTAGAACTCCACCCCGACTCCAGCACTCTTTCCTGTGCACAGTCTTCTGGAACACCCACAGCCCTCTAGCATGCACCTCCTCTACTGTGCCCGCTGGGTTTGCCAACACAACCTTCAGATCCAGGGGCAGAGAGAGCCATCAGGGACAGTACCAGGTGCCACAGCTTTTCTCAGGAAACCAAGAGGTTAGCTGGGCATAGTGGCACATCCTATAGTCCCAGCTGCTTGGGAGGCTGAGGTGGGAGGACCACTTGAATCCAGGAGGTTGAACCTGCAGTGAACCATGGTCACATCAATGCACTCCAGCCTGGACCTTGGGGAACAGCGTGAGACCTGTCTCAAAGAAAAAAAAAGAAAGTGAAAAAAAGAGAGGGCAGCCTCCTAGAAATGTCTCCAATCTACAGAAAGAAACCTCCAGGTGAAGGGGAAGTTGGGCTTAATCCCTGGAGTCTTCAGCTCACCTAGGCACCAGCTAATTTGGCATCCTTTCAGAACTGCCCCCCACCCCGCCACTCGCCTCCCTCCACAGATACACACCCTATGTATTGTTCTGAAATTTGCTTGTTCCCTTAAAAATTTGTCTTTGTGGGGTGTGGTGGCTCGTGCCTGTAATCCCAGCACTTTGGGAGGCTGAGGTGGGAGGATCGCTTGAGCCCAGGAGTTTGAGACCAAGCTGGACAACACAGCAAGAGCCCTTCTCTACAAAAAATTAATTTAAAAAATAGCTGGGCACTGTGGTGCATGCCTGTAGTCTCAGCTGCTTGGGAGGTTGAGGCAGGAGGATTGCTTGAGTCCTAGAGGTTGAAGCTGTAGTGAGCTATGATTGCACAACTGCATTCCAGCCTGGATGACAGAACCAGACCCTGTCTCAAAAAACAAAAACCTAAAACTTTTCTCAATAATATTCCCGCCCCTACACCTCTGGTTTTTTCAACACTCCCAGTTCCTCCCTAGACTCGGGGAGTGTTCGGGCTAAACGGCTTGAAGTCATCCTCATCAAGGTTGGGCAGGGCCCTTGGACAGGGCATGTTCCCTGTTCCAATGAGACCGCAGTTGGGCACCAACACTATGTGCAAAAGGTGGTGATGGATGCCCAGAGAGGCTGCAAGCGTGTACCAGGGCCCAGAGCCAAAGGGAAAATAGACAGGGCCCCATATGGCAGGAAAAATACTGGACGGGAGTCAGCTTCAGAAAGCCTGGAAAAGGCAACAAACCCATATTCTGCTGGGCACAGGACTTGAAGAGCTCAGACTTACTGGGCACCATGGAAATGGATGTGGACACCAGCTAAAGAAATTCAATCTGGCAGATAACACTCAATAGAGGACCATAGGAAGATGAACTCTAACCTGCAGGCCACCATTTGAAAGAGACATACTCAGACAATAAAGGAAGTAGATGGGGACTGCCCACCTTTGCTAGACTCAGGGATCAGCTGGAATGTGTCCCAGGGGGAGCCCATGCCACCCTGAGATGTGCAGAGAATGTATCTATGATGGACTTGCCTGGTTAGCATGAAGCAGCAGGCATCCTAAAATCCAATTCACCCCAGAAGCCGCTGCCCATTTAAGAACTGTCACATGTTAAAAGCTACAGGAAGGGTGATAATATCCAGACGAACGTACAAAGGCAGCTGGTTCTACATGGAGCCTAGCCAGCCACTAACATCCACAGATTTCCCCTCCATTTATGAGGACACGTCTGTACTCAAGTCTTGCTCACAGGAGAGAGGGAGCCCAGCCAGATGCCAGGCACGCCCTCTCTCTGTGGTCTTCAGCTGCCTCATCCACACCCCAGCCCTGATCCAGGCTCAGAAAGGGTTAAGCATGTGTTTACCAATTTCACTGCCTGCTTGATCTAAGGGAGAAATGGTAGGCTGTAGTGGCACTGGGAAACAGGCAGCCACACAGCTCTACGGACATAACCCAGGAGAATCTCCCATGGCTACTGTGTTAAAAGAGGGAGAACCTTGAGTTCCATTCAAAAAAGTGGCCCTGGTTTGTGAAGGTGAGGACATAGGACTCACAGTGCCGGGATAAAAATTTTGATGGGTCAGTTCAATCCCCCGGACTCTCTGCTTCCTGTGAAAGCTGATACTAATGTGGTTTCCCGAGCTCTTTTTCCTTCCAGAAAAAGATTGCTCTGGCCAGCATAAGTCAGAAATTCTATTTTTCAGCATAAACTAATAAATTAGCATTCAGGTCTCTTGATAATTTAGATTCCCATGGATCACTCACAAGGGATTCTAGGTCCATCTGGGCAAGCTGGTAAAATAAAACTCCTGAATCTACTGCAGTTAGCATCTAATCTTGGCTAGCAGTCCTGTGGGGGCTCAGACCCAAACATCCTACAGGCTTCATGCACATCTCAACCCAGAGTTCAGGGCCATAGTGAACTAACAGGCTAGGCACACACATGGAGAGAACAAAGTCAGTGTTTCTTAGAGGTTTACTAGGTACTCAGCACTTTACTAAAAGCTTTTTATTTCCTTTATTCCTCATGATAACTCCATGAAATGGTTACTACTTTTTTCCCCAATTTACAGGCAAGGAAGCTGAAGATTATTAAGAGGTAAACAGGTTGGCTGGGCATGGTGGCTCACACCTGTAATCCCAACACTTTGGGAGGCTGAAGCAGGATGATCGCTTGAGGCCAGGAGTTTGAGACCAGTCTGGGCAACATAGCAAGACTCTGTCTCTCCACTTTTTTTTTTTAAATTAGCCAGACATGGTGGTGTGCACCTATAGTACCAGCTACTCAGGAGGCTGATGTGGGAGGATCACCGGAGCCCAGGTGGTTGAGGCTGCAGTGAGCCATGATCACACCACTGCACTCTAGCCTGGGCAACAGAGTGAGACCCCAGCTCAAAAAAAAAAGAGCTAAAACAGGTTGTCCAAATCACACAGCCAGTAAGTAGCAGAGCTGGGGTTTGCATTTAGGCAGTCCAGGGCCCCCACTGTTAGCCTCTCTATACCTATGATGGGTTTAAAATTTGTCAACAAAGTCTTTGATACTCTTCCTTTCAAGAGGTGAAGCCTAGTTCCTCCCTTCAGACATGGGCTGGACTTAGTGACTTGCTTCTAACAAACAGAATGTGGTGGAAATTACAATGGATGACTTTCAACATTAGGATATTAAAGGCATTATGAGTTCCTTCTTTTTTTAACAGCTGTATTGGGATATAATTAACATATCATGCATTTCATCGATTTTATTTATTATTGAGATGGAGTCTCACTCTGTCACCCAGGCTGGAGTGCAATGATGTGATCTCAGCTCACTACAACCTCTGCCTCCCAGGTTCAAGTTATTCTCCTATCTCAGCCTCCCGAGTAGCTGGGATTACAGGCATGCGCCACCCACACCTGGCTAATTTTTTGTATTTTTAGTAGAGACACAGTTTCACCATGTTGGCCAGGCTGCTCTCGAACTCCTGACCTTAGATGATCCACCCACCTCAGCCTCCCAAAGTGCTGGGATTGAGCCACTGCGCCCGGCCACACTTCACCAATTTAAAGCATGTAATTTTCTTTTAGTATATTCACAGGATTCTGTAATCAACCACCTCTAACTAATTTTAGAACATTTTAATCCTCTCCTAAAAGAAATCCCATACTCTTTCTCAGTCACATCCTATTCCCTTCTCCCCTCAGCCCCTGTCAACCACTAATCTGCTTTCTGTCTCTAAGGACTTGCCTATTCTGGATACTTATGTAAATAGAATCACACAACACATGGTCTTTTGTGATTGACTTCTTTCACTTAGCATAATGTTTTCAAGGTTCACCCATATTCAAGGTTCACCAAATATGTATCGGTATTTTATTCCTTTTGTGGCCAAATAATATTCCATTGTATGGATATACCACATTTTGTTTATCCACTCATCTGGTGATGGATATTTCAGGTTATTTCGACTTTTTCGCTATTATGAATAATGCCGTTTTGAACACATGTGTACATATGTTTGTGTGATCATGTGTTTTCATTCTTCTTGGATTTATACCTAGGAGTAGAATTGCGGGGTCAAATGGTAACTCTACATTTAACTGTTTGAGGAACTGCCAAACTTTTCCAAAGTGGTTGCGCCATTTTACATTCTGGCTGGCAATGTCCAAGGGTCCCAATTTCCCCTCAACTTCTTCAATGCCTGTTATTGTCTCTTTTTTTTATTATAGTCATTCTAGTATAATTGTATCTCATTATGGTTTTAATTTGCATTTCCCTGATAACTAATGACATTGAGTATTTTTTCATGTGCTGTTAGCCATTTTTCTTTGGAAAAAATGTCTATTCAAATCCTTCACCCATTTTTGAACCGGGTTACTCATCTTTTTATGGAAGTTCTTTCTTGCTTTCACTTTTGTATCACTTGCCTAGAGGGAAGCCAGCTGCCACATAATAAGGAAGCTCAAGCAATCCTACGAACAGGTCCATGCAATGAGAAACAGAAGCCTCCTAATTACAGGTAGCAAGGAACTGAGGCCTCCTGCCAAGAGCCATGTGAATGAGCCCTCTTGGAAAGGGACTCTCCAGCCCCAGTAATGCCTGCTCGGGCAACTGCAGGTAGGCAGGCAGGCAGGGAGAAAGGAAGGAGGGATGGAGAGAGGGAGCAGGGAAGGAAGGGACGGAAGAGGCAGGGAGGGAGGAGAAAAGGACCGAGAGAGGCAGAAAGGGAGGAAAAAAACAAAAACCAACTCAAAAAGCTTAAAAAACATATATAGGGGACTTCCATTTCTGGGATGACAGATCCACTGAGGAAAACTAGAAATGCTAAACAAAGTATGTTAAAGCATCTTCTTAGATAAACGAGAGAGAGAGGAGATACCAGGCAGGATCTAGGGGGATGGAGGACTGTAGAAGGAAGCCTAGTGTTTTTCTGGGCTAATTTTCTCCTGGAGTGTTTTCAAATTCCAGAGGGCTGATTGAGAGATCAAGAGGCTGAGTGAGTTTCTGCCTGCCTCTCAGGGCTACAGGAATAGGAACTAGGGACCAGGGCCCAACGAGAAGCAGGGTTCTTCTGAGCCCCACCTTTTGCGTAGGGACCCTGAAGGGTTGCTCCATAGGAACAGGATGAACTGTAATCAGACACAGCTCCTCCAGGGACTACAGCTCGACTTCAAGTACTCTCAGTCCTAACCCTGAATTAAGACTATTCCAGTGACCCTAAGCACCTGACAAACAAAGATTTTTTTGAAGGAAAGTATCATCCTAGGTCTGCATTGAGAAGAAAATAATAACTCTGTGCCTGTACTGTTTGTTTGTTTGTTTGTTTGTTTTGAGTCATGGTCTCACTCTGTCACCCAGGCTAGGGTACAGTGTCACAATCATAGCTCAGTGTAGTCTTGACCTCCTAGGCTCAAGTGACCCTCCTGCCTCAGCCTCCCAAGTAGCTAGGACCACAGGTGCATGCCATCAGGCCCAACTAATTTTTTTTATTTTTTGTAGAGATGACGTCTCACTATGTTGCCCAGGCTGATCTCAAACTTCTGGGCTTGAGAGATCCTCCCGCCTCGGCCTCCCAAAGTGCTGGGATTACAAGCATGGGCCACTCACCACTCCCAGCCATGTGCCTGTTCTTTGTTATAAACACAGTACGTCTACAATGTAGATCTAGAAAGGTTGAAAGAAAAAGGATGGAAAAAGATATGTCAGGCAAATATTAACTGAAAGAAGTATGGGTAGCTATGTTAATATCAGGAAAAGTAGACTTTATCCCTACTAGAAATAAAGAAGACTTCACAACAATAATAGACTTCATAATAAAAATTTCAGCTCACCAGAAAGATAATAATTCTAAATCTGTATGTTGTTAATATAGCTTCAACATATGTAAAGGAAAAACTGACAGAACTGCAATGGGAAATAGACAATTTTATAATCGCAGTGGGAATTTGAATATATCTCTCTTAGTAACTGACAGAGAAAACAGTAAAAAATCAACAAGGATACAGAATATTTGAACAATATAAAGAGCAAACTTGACCTAAACTTGACATACACAAACAACACTGCACCCAACTGCTGCAGAATCCTTTTCAAGTACACACAGAACATTTATAAAAACTTACTCTCTTTGGGAAGCCAAGGCAGGCAGATCACATGAGGTCAGGAGTTCGAGACCAGTGTGGCCAACATGGTAAAACACCACCTCTACTAAAAATACAAAAACTAGCCAGGCACAGTGGTGGGCACCTGTAATCCCAGCTACTGAGGAGGCTGAGCCAGGAGAATCACTTGAACCTGGGAAGGGAGGCTGCAGTGAGTTTACATTGTGCCACTGTACTCCAGCCTGGTGACAGAGTGAGAATCAGTCTCAAAACAACAACAACAACAACAACAACAAAAAACTAATTCTATGCTGAGCCATCAAGTAAATCTTGATGAATTTCAAAGAATTAAAAGGATAGAGGTTATATTCTCTGACTAAAATGCAAAGTAAATATAAAAATATTACCAGAAAATCCCCAATATTTAGAAATTTAGAAACATACTTCTAACTAACGCAAGGATTGAAAAAGAAATGACGATGAAAATTAGAAAATATTTTGAAGTAAATGATAAAGAAAAAACTACATTATCAACATAAGTCTTCTGAATACTAGAAATGTTCAATTTTTGACTCTGGTGAAAGTTACAAAGGTATTTCCTTTGTGATAAGTCACTGGATTGCACATTATTGGGGGGGACACTTTTCTGTCTGTCTGTATAACATTTCAAAAATTTTTAAATGTTTAAAAAGAACATACAAAGCCGAATGGGAAAAGAGGACAAAGGGCTATTTACAGGCCAGAAACTTTGAGGAATTTCTGAAAGCTCCCGAGCAGATGGACTCTGAATGACACAAAAGCCAACAAATACTAAGGAGTATGACCAGCAAATGATGAGCTCCTGAGAAACAGTTGGATAGGTTTCCCCAGCCATGCCAGGGAATCTCCCAGGCTCAGAGCAGCAGGAATGGAAACACGTGCTAGTCAGGGGCAGCTGGCAGGGACACGTTGAAGGCCTCCAGCTCAAGGCCTGACCGTGCACTGCCCAACACACCACGCAGCTGGCTGGCATCTGTTCCCAAGCTTCACTCTCACTACAGAAAATGAATTATTTATCTCCATGGCTTCTAAAGAGAGGCAGAGACAGGAGTGGAACGGGCCCCAGCTAACATTGTGCCAACACAACAAACATGAGGAAAAAAAAAAAAAATTTACAATGCCAAGCAAATCAATGTCACTCCTAAGTCTACTCTGTCTCCAGAACCACATCTTCCCAACTTCCCTCTGGCAAATCAGGGACTCCAGGCCGTCCTCTAGAGCCTGCATTTATAGCTGCTCCTGACAGCTTTCATTTTGCAGGTTTACAGGGGGCTGGCATTTCTAAAGAGAGGTGCGTTGTGTCACCAAATGTCCACAGCCACCTGCGGACCTCAGAACATGTCCAGCTTGCCCATCATCTCCAGATCCAGATATCCTGTAGAAAAGGCAACCTATTCTCTCTCCTGACCACTCACCACATCCAGGTGACTAGAGATCCCAAGCAAGTTAAAAATTTGGTTCAGAGACCCCAGGTCTCTGATTCATCAGTCAAACTAATAAGTTGGTATCCCTTCAAGATGATATTTTAAAACTATTTATCCAACATTTTTGCAAACTTGGGTTTTTTATTTTCTATATAAAATATTATGCCTAAAATTCATATGGAAACTCAAGGGACCCAGGACAGCCAAAATGATCTTAAAAGAGAAGAAAAATATTGGAGGATTTACACAACCTGATTTCATAATTTACTACAAAGCAATAGTAATCAAGACAGTGTGATACTGGAATGATAACAGACAGATCAATGGAATAGAATTAAGAGCCTAGAAATAAGCCCGTGGGTCTATGGGCAATTGATTTTCTTTTTTTTTTTTTTTTTTTTTTTTGAGGCGGAGTCTCGCTGTGTCTCCCAGGCTGGAGTGCAGTGGCGTGATCTCGGCTCACTGCAAGCTCCGCCTCCCGGGTTCACGCCATTCTCCTGCCTCAGCCTCCCAAGTAGCTGAGACTACAGGCGCCCGCCACCACGCCCGGCTAGTTTTTTTTTGTATTTTTAGTAGAGACGGGGTTTCACCATGTTAGCCAGGATAGTCTCGATCTCCTGACCTCGTGATCCACCCGCCTCGGCCTCCCAAAGTGCTGGGATTACAGGCTTGAGCCACCGCGCCCGGCCGGGCAATTGATTTTCAATAAAGGTACCAAGATCATCCAACAGAGAAATGATGGTATTTTCAACAAATGGTACTGGGACAACTGGATAGCCACACAAAAGAATGAAGCTGAACTCTTACCTCATATCATACACAAAAATTAACTTAAAGTGGATCAAATACCTAAATATAAGAGTCAAAACTACAAAACTCTTAGAAGAAAACATACAGGTAAATCTCTTGGTAACTGACAGAACCTTAGATTTGGCAGTGAATTCTGAGCTATAACACAAAGTACAAGTAACAGAAGAAAAAGTAAATTGAACTTCATCAAAATTAAAAATGTTTGGGGTTCTGGCTGGGCACAGTGGTTCATGCCTATAATCCCAGCACTTTGGGAGGCCAAGGCAGGAGATTGCTTGAATCCATGAGTTCAAGACTAGCCTGGGCAACATAGGGAGAACTCATCTCTACAAAAAGTTTTTTTTACATAAGAAAATTTAGCCAGCTATGGTGGTGCAAGTCTATAGTACCAGCTACTCAGGAGGCTCAGGTGAGAGGATCGCTTGAGCACAGACGGTCAAAGCTGCATGGTCAAAGGGGAGCCATGATCGTGCCACTGCACTCCCGCCTGGGCAACAGAGCAAGACCCCATCCCAAAAAAAAAAGCTTGGGGTTCAATGAACACTATTAAGAAAGTGAAAAAACCCCACAGATTGAGAGAATATATTTGCAAATCATATATCTGTTAAGGAGCTTGCATCTAGAATATACAAAGAAATCTTACAACTCAATAATAACAAGACAAAGAGCCCAATTTTAAAATGAACAAAAGATCTGAATACATTCTTCTCCAAAGAAGATATATAAATAATGAGCACATGAAAAAGATGTTCAACATCATGGGTCATCAGGAAATGCAAATCGAAACTATAATGAACATCAATTCACACCCACTAGGATGGCTAGAATTAAAAAGTCAGATAATAAGAAGTGTTGGTGAGGATGTGGAAAAACCAAAACCCACATACACTGCTGATGGGAACGTAAAATGATACACACACATTGGAAAAGAGTTTGGCAGCTCCCTAAATAGTTAAACACAGAGTTACCATAGGACCCAGCAAATCTACTCCTAGGTATATACTGTGTGTATATGAAGAGAAATGAAAACATTTGTCCACACAAAAACTTGTTCACAAATGTTCATGGCAGTATTATTCACAATAGTCAAAAGGGAGAAACAACCAAAATATTCATCACCAGATGAATAAATTTTTAAAATGTGGTATATTGATACAATGAATACTATTCAGCCACAAAAATGGATGGAGTACTGATATCTGCTATAACATTATGCTAAGTGAAAGAAGTCAGTCACAAAAAAACATACGATTCCATTTATACGAAATGTCCAGAATAGGCAAATCTAGAGAGAGAAAGAATAGTGATTGCTTAGGGCTGGGGACAAGGGATGATGGTACAAGCTAAAGAGCATAATATCTCTTTTTGAGGGAATGAAAATGTTCTAAAATTGTGATAATAGTTACACAACTCTGTGAATATACTAAAAACCATTGAATTGTATGGTTTAAATGAGTGAATTGCATGTATCTGAATTATATCTCAATAAAGCTATTACAAGAAAAACCAGCAAATATCCTAATCAAAAGAAAATACATAATCCTGGAGAAAAATATTATGTATACCTACAATGACTTCACATTACATCAGTTTTTACAATAAAGAAAAAAATCCCTCTAGAGTAGCTGGATCCTAGCTTCAACTTGCCTAGTCCCTTCTCCTGAAGTAAGGCCACCTCCTCAGAAGGCAGTGTCTTTCAATAATGTCACTTGAACATACCCCTTTTGGGGGACAAGGGGTTGTGTTCATGTGTACACACAAATATATATATATATATCTCATGCAATACTCTCCCCAAAGGGAATTCAGATCAAAACAGTTTTGTCTCTTTATATTTCCATAGATGATTACGCTCCCTTTACATGTCTGTGTTCAGGAAACTACTAGCTAAGCAACATCTTCACCTGGTTCTACCAAGGCAAAGCTCACTGTATAAGGCCAGGGGCTACCTACTATGCTAAGGAAAGGCCAGCGGACTGAAAAACTTAGCCAAAACCTTCACAGTAAAAGTGGTCCCCACTGGCTACAAAACTGACGCTGAATCCATAGCTTCCAAACCTGGATGACAGACAGTCAGAACACTCTGCGGCTTCTTAAATGTTCATATTCTCAGGATCCACCCCAGACCTATTAAACCAGAGTCTCCGGAAGAAGATTCTAGGAATCTGTGTCTTTTTAACAGGCTCCCCACATGCTTCTGATATTTGGCCAGGTTTGGAAACCACTGATAAGAATCTTTGCTCATAAGCAGATCAGCAAAGATCATAGTGGATAAAGAAAATCAGCAGCCTGAAAGAGGGGCACCACGACAAATGGCACCCAGGGAAACACAACCAGTGCAGGAAACAGGAGAGAATTTCTCAAATACTCTCAAGAGAGATGTGAGAGGAGCCTGCACAAATAAAAGCAGGTGGCTTCCCACCCCACCCAGGCTCCTGCCTGCCTCCTGCACACTCAGGTCACAGCCACTTCTTCAAGCAGCAACCTTCCCTGATACCCATCGGACTCAGCCCTGAGGCCATGGCTGGGCAGGAAGATCCACTCCCTGCTGGGCCTGAATCCTCCCCAACTTCCCAGATCTGGCAGGGAGATTAATCCAATAGAAGAACATGGACCAATGCAAGGAAATATTCACATCAGGCCACTAAGGAAAACATATGGGTTACAAAATTGTCCATACAAACTTGATCTCAATTGTATTGAAATTTGATGTCTAAATACACACACACACAGAGAGAGAAATAGGTATGGAAATAAGCATGGAAGGATATAAATCAGAAAGTTAACAGTGGTCTGTCTCCCTGGGAAGTCAGATTACAAGTGATTTTCACTTTCTTCTTTTAACTAAGTTTTCAGCAGTAAACACATGTTACCATGATAATAAGGAGGAAAAAAGCAAACACATTTTTACTTTTTAATCAGGAGACAGCTAAGGTAAGAGGGCCTCACAGCTCCCTGACACCCTTTCCTGACCACTCCTAGCCCAGCCAACACAGATCATCCTGGAAACCACCCTTGTCTCATAGAGCCCTGCATCCCAATGGGGTTAGCAGGAATTGCCTCCTAGGCTGGGGCATTAAGTGAGATAATGCAGGTAAAACACTTGACATAAGGAATGGCAATGGTAAGTGCTCAACAAATGATGGCTAGTTAATTGCCCTTTATCTTCCACCAACTGGACCAGAGAATTCCTGCTGCCAGACGTCAGGCAATTTCAAGGGGCCAAGCCATTGCTCTTCCATCATTCCCTCTACCCCTAGGGAAAAAAAGCAGGTTGTGGAAAACCAAGTGTGTTGGGCAGGAGTAAGCCTGAAAGCAGAACAGCCAGGAACCCCAGGGAGGGACCAACTCCTTGGGCAGTCTGTCTTTGAAAGCTGGGCAATGTCCAGTTATGTTGCAATAACAGCCCCAACCTTTAGAAGGAAATTGTATGCAAGTTCAAACAAAAATGCGCTGGATGGGTCATCTCTTGAAGGTTTAAGCTCAGCTACCAACTCTGCCACTGGCTCATGGAAGACTTCTTAGTTTCAAGTCTTCACAGAGGAAAAATAACCCTTCTCCACAGGGAGTTGCAGGACCAGTGAGGAAATGAAGGGCTATCCTCTAGGGTAGGGTTGCTACCTTTACTATGGCTATCAGGAAGGACAGGTTTGTCCAGGCCTTTGGGCAGCTGCCGCCCAGCTGTTATTTGGGGAAACTCAGTCTGCTACCTAGGGGCTTGGGAGTGAGGCCTGCTGTTCATTTCTTTCCACCTCAAACCCTGAGGCAGCCCTGGGACCCTCCTAAGGGATTGTTCTGTCTTGGAGGAGAGAATTCTCCCATCTCTACTGTGGCTCAGATACCCAACAAAGTCAGATTGCAGCCTCCAAGGTGAGCCTGCAAGGCAGCAGAGCCAAAGGATCCAGCACCTGTCCGCTCCCTGAGCCAAAGGAAAGTGGGTGAATGAGATCTCCTGTTGCTATAACAAGACCTTGATTTAACCTGAGCTGCTTGCTAATGAGAAACTCAGTGGTGACAACCTGGGTCTCTGAAAGATTAACTAGAGTGTGATTATTCCAGCCAAGTGAGGCAGAACCAACTGCAGTTGGCACCCATGGTCGGACAGCAGGTGGTGTCCAGCAGCTTGCTTGGACTGAGCCTGTGCCCTGAGCCCCTCCTGGGCAGTCACAGGAGAAAGGGGCCAGAGAAGGTGACCCCAGATAGAAAGAGCACCTGCTCCCAGCCTCGCCTGTCACCACGAGGGGCTGCATTTCCGGGCGCTGGGAACAGGGTGAGGCAGCCCCTGCCGCCGGCCCCAGCGGGCACTTACCAAAGGTGGTGAGGTAGAAGGACAAGTCCGGGTGGGCACGCCGGCTCCCGAGGGAGACGCGGTGCAGGGAGCGCTCCATGGCGTCCCACTGCGACTCGGACAGGAGTGCCTGAAACCCAAGGCGGCTGTGTTGCTCCCCAGTAACCGAGGCAGCAGGCTCACCGCCCCCTGCGCCGGAGTCTCCAGCGCGGGAGGAGCGCGAGCGGGAGGCAGGGCTGCCCCGCGCGTTGGAACGGCCCGGGCGCGCCCGGCCCTGATTGGCCCGCGCGGGTTTGAATGGGGAGAGTTCCACCTGCCAGAGCAGCGCAGGGCCGGGGTGGGAGAGGCGGCGCCGCGGACCCGCGCTGAGCAGAGAGGGCAGCCACCCCAGGAGCTGGCAGGACCGTGCGGCCACCCCGGGGCTCCCGGCCCCAGCACCGCGCTCCCAGTTTGAAGGGCCAGTCCCACGAGAAGCCCCAGTCCGGGGTGCCCACTCTACTCTGGGCAGGCTTGGCCTCCTGGTCCAGCTCTCCTAGACCAGCAATTAGTCGGGTTTATAACCTGCTTTGAAGCTCACACCTATAATCATTAGATCCAAGCAAAGGCAAAGGAGCACCCGATGGTCCAGGGCAATGAGGTTTGGAGAAGTGTTCTCTGTGCTTGGACAAGTTGCCCCCCACCAGGCTGCATCCTCTTCCCAAACCCTGCGTCCTGGATCACTCTCTTGAGCCTCCTCTTGAACAAGTGCTGCCTGACACAGGTCCAGATGGGAGCAGCTTGCTCCAACCAACCTGATGGCCCCCCATCCCACAGCCTGATGCCACCGGACAGCAGGACAGGCCTACAGCCTCTGAGAAAGAGGAAGGCACAGGAAACAGAGGGGATGGGTGAATCCCCCAGCCTGCTGCAGTAAGGCAGAGTTGGAAGGTCAACCCCTGTGCTGCTTTGTCGGCAAACATTTACAGGACACCTCCGGATAGCAGTTTCACACCAAGACATCTGCTCTGCAAATCTCTGACTGTTGCCACTGTGGGAAGGAAAGCTGTTAGTCTCGTAAATCTAAAAATGGGAAGTGTTGGTATTTGTCCCTGTTCCCCAGACTTCATCGCCAAGTGGATATTTGTGGTTCAGTGATCCACTCAAAAACAAGATGGGGAGATGCAAGAGAGAAAGTGGAGAGAAGAGTTATGTGTTGAGTACCAGATGCCAGAGGCTGAGCTGGGCAATTTACACATATCATCTCAGTTAATCTTCACAGTATGTCTAATAAGTATTAGCCCCAATTTACCAGGAAGAAATCTGAACCTCAGGCAGAGAAGACAGGTGACATGCCCAAGGTTTGTAGAGCTAGGAATAGGCACAGCTGAAATTTGAACCCAGGCCTGTCTGCCCTAAACACCATTGTCCTATTCTTCCTTGGCCTCCACATCTGCCCCATGGCCAACAGCAGGTGCAGAGAGCAAACGCCACAGGGTCAGGTGGCCACCAGTGAGGAACAGAAACTGGAGAAGGAGCCCTGAATCAGCAAACTGGTGATAAGTCACATAAATGCCATAGGATTGTTTGAATCCTGGCACTTCGTGAAGTCCTACCCTGCTCTTTACTGTACCCCCCACCCCGCTCTCCCCCTCCAACCCCAGTTACACACACACACAGTGAACACTGCCTTTAACAAGAGCAGGTCCACTCTCCTAGCCTCAAGCCAATGACAGATGGACTTACCTGCACCCTGGACTTGGGCATGCCTGATCCTCTTCCTGGCTGGAGAAGTTTGAGTTCACTCATCTCTTCTGGGTAGAGTGATATCAGGGCTCAGTCACTCCATCCAACCAGGGAATATGGGCAACCTCAGGCTCAAGCTACAGGATGTAGACAGGACACTGAGCACAGAGACGTGGCAGACCTGCAGGAGCAAGATGGGAGCATGAGTTTGGCCTGAAGATGCCCCATGCAAGGGGTATTTACTCCCAGGAGGAACTAGAAAGCATGGTGTTCAGGAAACAGAGCAAAGCAAGGCCCACAGGGAAAGGAAAGGTGATGTGCCCAAGATGACAGTCACTTCTTCACAACTTTGCCAGGGACCACTGTAGAGCCTCCTCCCAAAGGGGAGACTACATTGGACTCGGGAGGCTGTGAGCAACCTGCAGGTGCAACACTCAGGAGGGTGAGATCCAGAAAGAGAACTGGGCAGA
Source organism: Macaca mulatta (assembly GCF_049350105.2). NCBI lineage: Eukaryota > Metazoa > Chordata > Mammalia > Primates > Cercopithecidae > Macaca > Macaca mulatta. The sequence continues at coordinate 44,861,977 of NC_133420.1, forward strand.
GGTGGGCTGTCTGAATGTGACCTAGGAGAGAAAAGACCGAGGCCCATACTGGGCACTTACACCTGGTAATGGGAACAAAGATCCCACTGCTTTGTAGGTCCCCTCCTGATTCCTGCCCCACTCAGCAGCTAACCTATTCAGTTGGAAGACTGCAAGGCCAGCCTGATCCTGAGCTGGCCCCTCTGGTGATATCACCTTCACCACCACCAGTAAGGCTCCTTTACTTAGTAGCATGCTGGAAGCTTCCTTTTCCTAAAAGGACAGGTCGATTACCCTTTCCTCAAGAGATGGAGGAGAGAGGTGAGTGGGAGTTTGGGCAGGGCACTTCAGGAGATACTGGTGCTATTAACCCACACTGCTGTCCACAAGCAACATCCAGAAAAGCTCATGGTCATGGCCCTGCTTTCCCCAAGAAGGCAGGAGAGTTTGACCAAGCCTGGCTTTCTCACATGTTCTGAGCATTCTAGCACCCCCTGGGGCTCTTCCACCTCACACATGTCCACACACGCTCCACACATACATCATCATACCACACACATTATAACAATAATACACTCTGTGCACATAAATACACATACCTTAACATATCCCATGTACACACACAGTCACATCATATGCACATATACACATACATAAACACACTACATACAAACCTCACATGCATATACAAACACACCCCACACATTATATATGCATCCTATGCATATATATAAGCACACACATCACACAGACGCATGCACACAAAACACATACACTACATATATACCATATTCATATACACAGATTGATTTGAAGCACTTAATAAAGTATCAAGCAATGATTTTAGGCTTCTTTTTTTTTTTTTTTTGAGATGCAGTCTCGCTTTGTTGCCCAGGCTGGAGTGCAGTGGCACGATCTCGGCTCACTGCAAGCTCCACCTCCCAGGCTCACGCCATTCTCCTGCCTCAACCTCCCAAGTAGCTGGGACTACAGGTGCCTGCCACCACGCCCAGCTAATTTTTTGTATTTTTAGTAGAGACAGGGTTTCTCTGTGTCAGCCAGGATGATCTCGATCTCCTGTAATCCCAACACTTTGGGAGGCCAAGGCGGGCGGATTTTAGGCATTTTTTTAAAGACTGACTATATCTGGAAGAATAAGGAATACTTGAGTTTTGAAAGGAAGGGACTAAATGGATTTATTTGGGTGCATTTTCATAATAACTCTCAAAGAATCTTAGTAACTTTAAGATATCATCTAGCCCAATAATAACCAAGAAAACTTAGAAAAATAATAATAAAGGGAACTTGGACTACCAGATGTTAAATGGTGTTAAATAATATAAAACTAGAAAATAAAACTAGAAAGAAAAGACAGATCAATGGAATAGAGTAGAAAGTTCAAGGGGATAATTTATTTATTTATTTATTTTTATTTATTTTTTTTTTTGAGACGGAGTCTCGCTCTGTCGCCCAGGCTGGAGTGCAGTGGCCAGATCTCAGCTCACTGCAAGCTCCGCCTCCCGGGTTCACGCCATTCTCCGGCCTCAGCCTCCGGAGTAGCTGGGACTACAGGCGCCCGCCACCTCGCCCGGCTAGTTTTTTGTATTTCTTAATAGAGACGGGGTTTCACCGTGTTAGCCAGGATGGTTTCGATCTCCTGACCTCGTGATCCGCCCGTCTCGGCCTCCCAAAGTGCTGGGATTACAGGCTTGAGCCACCGCGCCCGGCCCAAGGGGATAATTTATTTAGAAAATAATAAAGATTTAAAGTGTTTTAACTAAAAATTCATTTTAAAAAGTCAGAAGAGGAATAAGCTAATTCAGAAGAAAAAAAAATTTTTTTTGAGATAGTGTCTCGCTCTGTCACCTAGGCTGGAGTGCAGTGGCGCAATCTCGGCTCACTGCAAGCTCCACCTCCCAGGTTCATGCCATTCTCCTGCCTCAGCCTCCCGAGTAGCTGGGACTACAGGCACCCGCTAACACGTCCCGCTAATTTTTTGTATTTTTAGTAGAGATGGGGTTTCACCTGTTAGCCAGGATGGTCTCGATCTTCTGACCTTGTGATTCGCCCGTCTTGGCCTCCCAAAGTGCTGGGAATACAGGTGTGAGCCACTGAGCCCGGCCAGAAGAAAATTTGAAAAGGAAATAAAGTTAAAGAGGTAGCAGTGAGCTGAGATCGCGCCAGTGCACTCCAGCTTGGGTGACAAGAGTGAAACTCCATCTCAAAAAAAAAAAAAAGAATTTAAAATGTTTATAAAATATATGGCAAATATGTACAAAGAAATCTTATAAGTCAAGTAGAAAAAGACAGATGTACCAAAGAACATGAATAAGCATTGTACAAGAAAGGAAACACAATTGATTAATGCATAAAAAGAAAACTACAAATAAACAGCTTTAGGAAAGAGAAAGAAAGCCAAGATACAAAGATATTTTAAATTATAAGAGAAAAGCATTGCAAACTGGTTGTATAAATTTGCAAATTTTACAATTAGTAATATGCAAAATTTGAACCATCTTTGCATTTCTGAGATCAATGCCAACTTGATCATGCATATACTGTGGGATTTGGTTTGCTAATATTTTATTAGTATTTTTACATCTATAGTTATCAGTCAAATTGGTCTATGTTGGGATTTCTACCTTTGACCTTTTGTCTATAGTTTCCTGTTTCTAACCTTATTTGGTTTTTGTCTTTGTCTAGTTTCCTACCTAGCGCTGACAACCCTTCATTTTTTTCCTAGGTTCTGAAATAGCCAAAATTGCATTGGCATCATCTGTTTCTTGAAGGTCTTATAGAATTTGCCTCGAAAACTACCTGGGTTTTCTAGTAACCAAGGAAATAAAAAAGAAAAAAAATCTGGTCACATCATTTGCTTTCAGAAAGTTCAAGCATTTGTATGTATATACGAAGCAACAAAGATGCAGAGTTGTTAACTGAATCAGGTTGCTAAGCTAGTAAATAAACAGTGGGGAAACAAAAAGCCAGCTCCCAGCAAGAGAACCATTATAGAATACCATCTCTCCCAGCAGTCCTCCTGCTCAGAGTGGTGAGGCGGCAGTCTAGCAGGACTGAGACTTCTGTGGCTACTGACACATTAAAGTTCAATTCAACAAGTGTTTGCTAAGCACCTATGGAGCTGAGCCTTGTAACTGGGCACTGGGGACACGTATAGCAGTGAACAAGATGGAGTTTATAGTCAAGTGGGAGATTGGGTGAGCATTACAATAGAGGAAACACAGCAACCTCCGGAAGCACAGAATAACATTTCACTTAATCTGGGGAGCTAGGCAGACCAAGATGATAAAGGAGATCGGGGAAGACTGTCCAAAGAAAGTCACCTGCAGGATGAGTTAGCCAAGTATAGGAGAGGAAGGAAGGGTTACAGGCAGAAAGAACAAAACATTTAAAGGCCAGAAAGTGAGAGGGGATGTACGTTTGAGGAACTGAACAATGGGAAATGTGGTAGGGAACTTAGAATGTGAGGGAATCAGTAATATGCAAAAAGGCAAACAGGGCCAAATCATACAGGGCCTCAGCCAGGCGTGATGACTCATGCCCGTAATCCCAGCACTTTGGGAGGTTGAGGCGGGTGGATCACCTGAGTTCAGGAGTTCGAGACCAGCCTGGCCAACATGGTGAAACCCCATCTCTACTAAAAATACAAAATTAGCCAGTGTGGTGGTGCATGCCTGCAATCCCAGCTAATCGGGAGGCTGAGGCAGGAGAATGGCTTGAATCCAGGAGAAGGAGGTTGCAGTGAGCCGAGGTCGCCACATTGCACTCCAGCCTGGAAGACAAAAGTGCAACTCTGTCTCAAAAAAAAAAAAAAAAAAATCATACTGGGCTTCATATTTTATTATAAGGAGCCTGGGCTTTATTTTAAGAGCATACAGGCCAGGCGCGGTGGCTCAAGCCTGTAATCCCAGCACTTTGGGAGGCCGAGACGGGTGGATCACGAGGTCAGGAGATCGAGACCATCCTGGCGAACACAGTGAAACCCCGTCTCTACTAAAAATACAAAAAAACTAGCCGGGCGAGGTGGTGGGCGCCTGTAGTCCCAGCTACTTGGGAGGCTGAGGCAGGAGAATGGCGGGAACCCGGGAGGCAGAGCTTGCAGTGAGCTGAGATCCAGCCACTGCACTCCAGCCTGGGCGACAGAGCGAGACTCCGTCTCAAAAAAAAAAAAAAAAAAAAAAAAAGAGCATACAGCAGTTGTCAAAGATTTTAAGCAAGATCTCAACAGCCTTTAATTCACATTTTAGAAAGATTGCTCTGGCTAGAATATGAAAAAAAAAAATGAATTGGTTAGGGGTGGGGGCATTTGCATGACATGAGGGTTGGAAGCAAAAATTGCTCTTAGAAGTCTTTTCTAGTCATCCAGGTAAAAGATGACAATGACCAAACTAGTGAAATGGCAGTAGGGATGGAAAGAGATAGAATCAATAGGCCATGGTGATTGAGTAGAAGATGGAATGCAAGGAATTCTGGCTTGAGAAATTGTTTAGAAGTGCCCTTTACAGAGATGAAGAACATGGGAGGCAGGGCTGAACTGAGGGAAGAATGGATGAGTTCAACTGTGAGCCTGCTAAGGTTGAGTGACCCACGTGCTGCCCAAGTGAAGATGTCAAGTGAAGAGTTGAACACGATGGACTGAAGCTCAGCAAAAAATACTTAGGCTAGAAATATAGATTTAGGAATTCCCTGTGAGGCCATAGGCATGCATAAGACAGCCCACAGGGAATGTTTAATGTGAGAAAGCTCAAGACAGAACCAAGAATCATACCAACTGAAAAAACAGGCAGAGGAAGAAAGGCCAGAAAGGGGAAGGAAAAGTCAAGGGATGTATTAAGAAGGAAATAACAGTCAACAGTGTCAAATATTGTTAAGAGGTCCAGTAGGTTAATAACTGAGAAGTGTCCATTAGATTTAGCAACAAGACAGTCCCTGCTGACCTTTCATCCCGAAATAAAATGCTGGGGGGCAACGACTTCACATGAATGAAAAGGTACCACATTTACTCTAAAAGGAAAAACACCCTGGGCTCAAAGCCAGACCATATTCTTGGGGCGGGTTTTTTTTCATGTCCTAAATTTAACCAGCTGGAATGCTTTATTAAGTGGTATTTTATTCACCCTTGAAATGAAGGATTTGCCTTTTAAAAGTGTCTCTGCAAGTCATCTTCAAGGTAGAACAACATAGTATCTTTGGGTTAATTGTTCTCTACAGGAACAGATGCTGGTTGCTGTAAATATCACTGAGGAACTTTAATTTGCCCCAGATGTAAAAGCCTCTAGTGACCTAAATACACAAACAGGGACTGAAGAGAACCAAGTAAAAGATTCAAGATTTCAAGTGTAAGCTGAGAGATACTGCTTCAAAGTGGAAAAGACCAAACCTTCACCACCAAAGGAATGTGAACTAGTAAGTTAAGTCCAAAGATAAAAGCTAAAGACTTGATAAGAGCCAGAAAAGCAGAGTGCCCCGTCTCTGCTAGAATGACTCAGCGCCCTTGCAGTTAGGCTGGAAGCCCTTTCAGCCTCTTCAAGAGCTGCTTTTCCTGGCCTGATAATGAGAACTTGGCCTGGCATAATCCTACATTCCAGAGGCCCTCAGTTTTTCAAAATTAAAAAACAATATAGACTTCTGCTTCTAGCCAAGATGGAATAACAGGAACTGGATTTTCCCTTCACCTGAAACAACTAAAAGACTGGACAAAATACATGAAACAATGGTTTTTAAGATATCGTACATGAGGCAACGAAGGACAGTGATCCCTGAGAAATAGAAAACAGACAAGCTGCGCCCTGTGATCAGCCCAGCTTATTCCCAGGACAGACTTTCCAAGAGGGAGAGGGAACTCAGGCCAACTCCAAATCCCTGAACTGAGAAGTTCAGGAGGCCAAGGCAGCTAGAGTTCCAAGGCAGAGTACCAGAGGGGAGGCAGTCACACAAAGAGAGAGCCCCAGAGGTCTCCAGAGGGTCCCCACTCACATCTTCAGCTAAGTGCTTACGAGCTCAGGAGTTTGAGGAAAGTATCCCAAGGCTGGGGAAAGAACCACCAAAGAATTACAGGGAACAATTTTTAAAGCTCACACAGGGCCAGGAATAGTTCTTAAGCTCATCAACCGAGTGGGAAGACCTTCTAATTCCTTAGAAGGTGTTAGATAGAATACTCAGAAAGGTCTTGCCTCAGCTGTGGAGAATAATCAGCCCTAGATTAAATGCTGCACTTGTCCATCTAAAAAAACAAACAAACAAACAAACGAAAAAAACTTAAAATCAAGACCCAAAAGGATCAAACTGTTTTTGATTTTGTTTTTGTTTTTGTTTTTTTGAGACTGTCTCACTCCGTCGCCCAGACTGGAGTGCAGTAGCATGATCTCAGCTCACTGCAACCTCCACCTGCCAGGTTCAAGCGATTCTTATGCCTCAGCCTCCCAAGTAGCTGGGATTACAGGCATATGCCACCACATCTGGCTAAGTTTTATATTTTTAGTAGAGATGGGGTTTCACCATGTTAGCCACGTTGGTCTCAAACTCCTGACCTCAAGTGATCCACCCACCTCAGCCTCCCAAAGTGCTGGGATTACAGGCATGCACCGCACCCAGCCAGGATCAAACTGTTTCTAAGTAACTTATCTGCATCCCAGAACAAGCTCAAGAATACTTGTAAGAATATAAAAATATCTAGAACCCAAAAAGGTAAAATTTGTAACATCTGGTATCTAATAAAAAGTGAACAGATATGGCAAAGAGCAGAAAAAATATGACCCATAATAAAGAGAAAATCAATAGACACCAACTCAGAAATGACATGTTAAGTAGGCCAGGTGTGGTGGCTCACACCTGTAATCCTAGCACATTGAGAGGCTGAGGCAGAAGGATGGCTTGAGGCCAGGAATCTGAGACTAGCCTGAGCAACTTAGACCACATCTCTACAAAAACTTTTAAAATTAGCTGGGCATGATGGCACATGCCTGTGGTCCTAGCTACATGAGAGGATGGCTTGAACTCAGGAGTTCAAGGTTGCAGTGAGCTATAATCACAGCCTGGGTGACAGAGCAAGACCCTGTTTAAAAATAAAAATAAAAAAAGAATATGTTAAGTAAAGACATGGAAGATATATATATTTATTATATTTTATAATCATTATATAATGAGTATATTATATATATTATATTATAATAAATATATTTATATATGTAAATTTATATATATATAAAAGACCCAACTGAACAACTAGAGATGAAAAATATAATGCCTGAGATAAAAAACACAAAAGGTGAGATTAATAGTGGGTTAGACACTGCACAAAAAGAGATCAGTGAACTCAAAGACACAGCAGTAGAAACCACCCAAAATTAAACACAAAGAAGACCAAAATAAATGAATAAATGGATCATCAGTGAGCTGTGGGACAACTTTAAGCAGCCTAATAGATACCTATTATTAACTGGAATAGATATGTATAATAACTGGAATCCCAGAAGAAAGTAGGGGACAGAAAATACATTTAAAGAAATAGTGGGCCAGGCGCGGTGGCTCACACCTGTAATCCCAGCACTTTGGGAGGTTGAGGCAGGTGGAACACGAAGTCAGCAGATCGAGACCATCCTGGCTAACACAGTGAAACCCCATCTCTACTAAAAATACAAAAAAATTAGCCAGGCGAGGTGGTGGGTGCCTGTAGTCCCAGCTACTCGGGAGGCTGAGGCAGGAGAATGGCGTGAGCCCAGGAGGCGGAGCTTGCAGTGAGCCGAGATCACACCACTGCACTCCAGCCTGGGTGACAAAGTGAGACTCCGTCTCAAAAAAAAAAAAAAAAATAGTGGTTGGGCTTTTTCCAAGTTTGATGAAAACTATAAACCCCAAAAATCCAAAGTCAATGAACTCTAAGCAGAAGAAACATGAAGAAACCTAAAAGTACATCATTATCAAATTGCTTAAAACTAGCGAAAAAGATAAAATCTTAAAAGCAGCCAGAAAAAAAAAAAAAACTACACATTACACGCAGAGGAGCAAAAATAAGAATGACATCAGACTTCTCATCAGAAACTATGTGCCAGAAGACAGGGAAGCAATATCTTTAATGTATTGAAAGAAAAAAACAGGCTGAGTGCAGTGGCTCATGCCTATAAACCCAGCACGTTGGGAGGCCGAGGTGAGTGCATGGTTTGAGGATGACTTGAGGCCAGCCTGGGTATATAAATAATAGCAAGACCCATCTCTACAAAAAAAATTTAAAAAGTAACCAGATATGGTGGGGCATGCCTGTAGTCCTAGCTGCTTGGGAGGCTGAGGTGGGAGGATTGATTGAGCCCAGGAATTTGAGGCTGCAGTGAGCTATGATCACACTATTGCACTCCAGCGTGGGCAAGAGAGGAAGAAGAAGGAGAAGGAGGAGGAGGTGGAGAAGGAGGAGAAGGAGGAGAAGGAGGAGAAGGAGGAGGAGAAGGAGGAGAAGGAGGAGGAGAAGAAGAAGGAGGAGGAGAAGGAGGAGGAGGAGGAGAAGGAGGAGAAGGAGGAGGAGGAGGAGGAGAAGAAGGAGGAGGAGGAGAAGGAGGAGGAGGAGGAGGAGGAGAGGAGGAGGAGAGGAGGAGGAGGAGGAGGAGGAGAAGAAGAAGAAGAAGAAGAAGAAGAAGAAGAAGAAGAAGAAGAAGAAGACAGAATTCTTTACCCAGCAAAAAATATCTTCCAAAAATGAAGGCAAAATAAAGATTTTTCTCAGACTTACAAAAGCTGACTGAATTCATCATCTGCAAACATGCACTACAAGAAATGTTAAAGTCTTTCAAGTTGCGGGGAAATGGTACCATATGGAAGTCTGGATCTACACAAAGGAATAAAGAGAACACTGGAAATGCTAACTACATAGGTATATATAAAAGAGTTTTTCTTATTATTTAAATCCGTTTAAAAGAACAATATAACTAGGATAGGAACCATTGACTTAAAAAAAAAAAAAAAAAACCCAAAGCTCCCTGCATCCCGTAATAAACTGCATATGTTGCCTTCTGATGAGATAATTGCAAGAAGCAAACTCCAGGGAAGCTATTAGCAAGTTAGCAATAGCAGTCATGTGGGAATATGGATTCTACTTATGGAAGAAAATAATATAGATATGTGTAGTCTAAAATGCAACAACCACAGTTGAGATCAGCTGGATCGCGCTCAGGTTTGAACGTAAGGCTTATGTAGAGTAAAGTCTGTTTCTGGATCCATGTACTGTGATGGTGAAGTGCCCCTCCAATGGACATAGCCGACCATACTGTAAAGAAACAGGGGCAGAGGTCATGGCATCCAGGGATCCCAAACGTTCTCCAGGGAAATCTGATTGGAAACTAGAGGACATATCTAAGTTAGTTGTACTGGAGCTGGAACTTAGAGAAGTGGCATGTATTCCCTTTGCTTTCAGATTCTTTCCAATCTCTCAAGGACCCCTTTTTTCTTTTCTACTTTTTTTTTTTTTTTTTTGAGACGGAGTCTCGCACTGTCACCCAGGCTGGAGTGCAATGGTGCGATCTCAGCTCACTGCAATCTCCGCCTCCCAGGTTCAAGCAATTCTTCTGCCTCAGCCTCCTGAGTAGCTGGGATTACAGGTGCATACCACCATGCCCGGCTAATTTTTGTATTTTTAGTAGAGACAGCATTTCACCATATTGGCCAGGCTGATCTCAAACTCCTGACCCCGTGATCCGCCTGCCTCAGCCTCCCAAAGTGCTGGGATTACAGGCATGAGCCACCGCCTCCGGCCTGGGGACCCCTTTTTTTGCCCTCGCCACACTGCTGAAACTTCATTCACTCAGCAGTCACCATTGTCTTCTTCCTTATATGCAGACCACTTGCCTATTCACAGTCCTCACCCCCTTGCCTGAATTTTCCTGCTGCTTCTCTGACAACTCCTCTATTTTCTGACTCTGCTTACCTTCTTGTGTGTTCCTGGCTGTGGCCTTTAGTCCTCTTCCCTCCTCAATATTATTTCCCTCTGAGAGCTCATGCACGCCTATTGCTACGCTCACCTGTTCTAATGACTCCCAGATGTCTCTCCATTCCCAGGTCCCAGCACCACCTCTGCCTTGACACACCAGCCACCAGTCTCCTTTCCCTCTGCCTCCACCCTTCTCTCTGCTCACCTAGACTGTAGTGCTCATTGTCTGCTTCCATATATTTCTACCCAACTAGACTGTCAGCAGCTCCAATGCAGTGACTGACATGCATTTTCTTAGTCTACTGCCCAACCTGGGGCCTGGCACACACTTTAAAAAGCAAAATCTGGCCAGGCACAGTGACTCACACCTGTAATCCCAACACTTTGGGAGGCCATGGCGGGTGGATCATGAGGTCAGGAGATCGAGACCATCCTGGCTAATACGGTGAAACCCCGTCTCTACTAAAAATACAAAAAAAAATTAGCCAGCATGGTGGCATGTGCCTGTAGTCCCAGCTACTTAGGAGGCTGAGGCAGGAAAATCAATTGAACCCAGGAGGGGGAGGTTGCGGTGAGCTGAGATCGCAGCACTGCATTCCAGCCTGGGCAACAGAACAAGACTCTGTCTCAAAAAAGTAAAAATAAATAAAATAAAAATACACAAAAATAAAAAGCAAAATCTGGCCAGGCATGGTGGCTCATGCCTGTAATTCCAGCAGTTTGGGAGGCCAAGGCAGGCAGATCACCTGAGGTTAGGAGTTCGAGACCAGCCTGGCCAAATGGTGAAACCCCATCTCTACTAAAAATACCAAAAAATTAGCCAAGAGTGGGGGTGGGCGCCTATAGTCCCAGCTATTCAGGAGGCTGAGGCCAGAAGAATCACTTGAACCCAGGAGGCAGAGGTTGCGGTAAGCCAAGATTGAGCCACTGCACTCCAGCCTGGGCAACACAGTGAGACTCTGCCTCAAAAAATAAAATTAAATTAAATATAAATAAATAAAAAGCAAAATCTGGCTTGAGAATTTGGTTCTAAAATCAGTGTATAAGACATAAATCATGAATAACCACAGTTATCCTTAAATAATCCCTATGTCAACCATAAAATACACATGGTTGACATAAAATGAGGAACAGCAACTTGACCTTCCCTATCTCACACTCCCTCTGGGACGTATTTTCAGAGTGGTAGAGCTGGAACAGCTCCCATTAGTTGTAGTACATCTTCTTTGTCACTCCCTCCCACTTGGGCTTTTGTTTTAACCCCACATATTGATTGAATTTTCATAAGTAAAATGTATATATAACCACAACTTCATTGTAAAGGTTTGATTAATGATCTCTATCTTTCCTTAAATTGGTTCTTCCTCCTGACTTCACATTTCCAATAATACAGCACCTCACTCCTCCCTTTCCCTTACTCTTCCTTTCTGGTTTCCAGGTTCTGGTTCATTCTTCCTTTGCATAGTATCCCTTTGTCTCCATTCTTATTGACATCTACATAATTCAGACCTGATCACCTCCCATCTTGATTTCTATGATAGCCTCCTAACTGATCTTGCTGGTCTCTCTCCAATTCACGTTTCACTCTGCCATTAGATTAGCATTTTCTAAGGCATTGATTTAGTGCTATCATTCTCTGATTCAAAAGCCATCAATGTCTCCCCATTGGCTATCAGTCGAGGCCCTGCACAATCTAGTCACAAGCTGTCTTCAGTACCACTCCTACTCTTCTGAGATAGGAACACTATGCTCCTTGCCCGCTCCCCAAATTTTTCCCACCTATGTCACTTCCCTCTACTTCAAACACCACCTCCACAAACATCTTCACTTGCCAAAACCCAACCCAGCCTTAAATGGTAATATCCAAAGTGACCTCTCCTTCTTTTCATCACTGTAGTTCTTTCTTTGTACCACTTATCTCACACTGCTGGATTATAAGTACACTGAAGAAAGAAGACACATTATATATTTTTTTCATTTATTCCCTCATTCAACATATATTATTAAGCACTTACAGTGTGCCAGGCGCTCAGTGAGGTGCTGGATATTTATACAGTGAAGACAGAGAGAGCTCTGCCACTTGCAGAAGTCAGTCTGGCAGCAGAGGGTGGCAACAGACAAGCTGTGAACCCTAATAGTGGCTATAAGAGAAAAAGTGAAAGAGGGGAACCTCATCTTGACAGTGGTCAGAAAAAGCTTATTCCCAAATGAGTCATATGTAAGCTGAGACCTAAAGAATGAGTAGAAAATAGGCAGAAGGGGGAAGAAGAAGTCAAAGAAAAAGTACCAAAAAAAAGTCGGAAGGTAAGAGAGGACATGGTTCGTTAGAAGAACCTAAAGGAAAAATCTTGGCTGGAGCACATAGAACAAGGTGAGAGTGAGCAGCAATGGGGCTGGTGGGAGATAAGCCAGGTCATAGCCCTGCCTTGTGAGGCTTGTAAAACAAGTGAAAGAGGTTAGGCTTGATCCTAAGGGGAAAGGAGAGTTTTAAGGAAAGATGTATCATGATATTCACATGGTGGAAAGATGGAAGAATGGATGGTCGGGGTAAAGATCAGGGGTTAGGCTTGGCGCGGTAGCTCATCCCTATAATCCCAGTACTTTGGGAGGTTGAGGTGGGAGGATGGCTTGAGCCCAGGAGTTTGAGATCAGCCTGGGCAACATGGTAAAACTCCATCTCTACAAAAAATAGCTGGGCATGGTGACACCCACATGTAATCCCAGCTACTTGTGAGGCTGAGATGGGAGAATAGCTTGCACTCAGGAGGTCGAGGCTGCAGTGAGCCGTAATTGCGCCACTGCACTCCAACCTGGCAGCCTGGGCAACAGAGCTGTCTCAACAAAAAACAAAACAAAAAAAAAGACTAGGGGTTAATGCAGTAACCCAGATGCAAGAAGACAGAGACCTGGACTAGGGTAATAGCAGAAAAAGCAGAGAGAAGTGAATAGATTTGGATGCTGCACCTAATATGACTTGGTGATTAACCGAATTCAGATGGGCCATAAAAAGAAAAGGTCAAAGATGATCACACAAGCTTGACCAGTGCTTTGTACATAGTAGGTGCTCAATAAATATTTGAGGAATGAATTTATAGCAAATAAATGAATGAGCAAATAAAACAACGAATGAGAGGCAGAGAATAATTTAAAAAAACGATTTTTGAAGAGGATTCCGTCCAAGGCAAAGCCATCCCAATAAGTAATACAGACCCCCCCAAAATTTTATATATATATATCTCTCTCTCAGAATTTACTGGTTTACACCCTCCCTGTATTTTTCTTTCTTTCTTTCTTTCTTTTTTTTTTTTTTTTTTTTTTTGAGACAGAGTCTTGCTCTGTTGCCCAGGCTGGAGTGCAATGGTGCAATCTTGGCTCACTGCAACCTCCACCTCCCAGGTTCAAACAATTCTTCTGCCTCAGCCTCCCGAGTAGCTGGGACTACAGGTGCGTGACACCACTCCCAGCTAATTTTTTTGTATTTTTAGGAGAGACGGAGTTTCACTGTATTAGCCAGGATGGTCTGGATCTCCTGACCTCGTGATCTGCCTGCCTCAGCCTTCCAAAGTGCTGGGATTACAGGCGTAAGCCACCATGCCCGGCCCCTCCTTGTATTTTTTAACAGATGAAATCTGGCCAAGGTAAGCTTAGGGGATACAAAGAATTATAAGTGCCTCGGATCACTTTTGGTATTTCTGCCCTTCCAAATACTGCCTTCCTGAGTCTCTGCCCAACTGATGATCTGTCAGGATCATCAATAGCTCCTAACTTCCCAAACTCCTAGGCCTTTTGGACATGTGCCACCTTTTTGCCACACTCTTGGAATGATCCTTTCAATGATCACCGAAATTGTTCAGAGATGGATTCATTCCTCAAGCATTGATCAAGGGCTTCCTACATGCCAGGGCTATCACCTGGGGTTGTAACCATGAAAATGATAGGTACCGACCCTTCTCTCAAGGAACTACCAGTACCCCGGAGCATTTAAATTTACATGTGTAAATTTATACATGTAAATGGTGGAATGTGTTTTTCTTCATTTACTCACTAAGACGTTTCTTTGGTTGTGGAGACACTGGCCTCAGAAGTGACCAGACGCCGGCAGTTATTTGAAAGGTGTCAAGGAAAGCATGTCACTTTCATAATGTAGTATCACCACCTAGTGGTTCCAGAAAACGTTACCAATTGATCCAGAAAAATTTTCTTACAAAGCTATATTCCTGGAAATGACTCTCCACCATTTCTCCAGAACTTTTCCTTTCTCTATCAAGATAATCTAGGGGATGATTCTCTAATATGTATTAGGTACCCAATATCTGTTAAATAAATGCACATATACCAGGACAAATTAATTTCATACCCTGGTACCTTATGTCAATGGAAAGAGAAAATTTAGAAATTCCTTCCCAGATTCCTCTGGACTTCTAACCATTTCTATCTAAGAAGGACCTTCTAATAATTTCTATCTAAGGCCAGAAGTATTGCTGTCCTTAATTTATCAAGCAATTCCTTTAGGTGTATTTGAATAAACTGATTTTTTAAGTGTCACTGTATCATGGATGAAACCCTCACTCCCTCCCACCAAACCCAAGGGGCTTTCTATAATTCAAAAACATTTTGGGCACGGTGGGTCACACCTGTAATCCCGGCGTTTTGGGAGCTCAATGTGAGCAGATTACTTGAGGCCAGGAGTTTAAGGCCGACCTGCCCAACGTGGAGAAACCCTGTCTCCGCTAAAAATACAAAAATTAGCCAGGCTTGGTTGCACATGCCTGTAAACCCAGCTACTCAGGAGGCTGAGGCGTGAGAATCACTTGAACCCAGGCGGCAGAGGTTGCAGTGAGCAGAGACTGCGCCACCACACTCCAGCCTGGGCAACAAGGGGAGATTCTGTCTCAAAACATACAAAAACAAAATCAATGAAGAACAGCATATGTCACCCCAGAGGTCGGGACGAATACCAAAACAAAGTTCAGCTGGCTCTGAGAGTATGGGCCTAGAATGTCTGAAGATGCTTTCATTGACTCTTGCTTCTACACAGATGTCAAACTGGGCCAGGTGTCACTAGGAAGTGTGCTTAGAAAATTATGGGCCAGGCGCGGTGGCTCAAGCCTGTAATCCCAGCACTGTGGGAGGCCGAGACGGGCAGATTACGAGGTCAGGAGATGGAGACCATCCTGGCTAACATGGTGAAACCCCGTCTCTACTAAAAAATACAAAAAACTAGCCGGGCGAGGTGGCGGGCGCCTGTAGTCCCAGCTACTCGGGAGGCTGAGGCAGGAGAATGGCGTAGACCCGGGAGGCGGAGCTTGCAGTGAGCTGAGATCTGGCCACTGCACTCCAGCCTGGGCGACAGAGGGAGACTCTGTCTCAAAAAAA
Organism: Macaca mulatta; assembly: GCF_049350105.2. Classification (NCBI taxonomy): domain Eukaryota; kingdom Metazoa; phylum Chordata; class Mammalia; order Primates; family Cercopithecidae; genus Macaca; species Macaca mulatta. The sequence goes on from NC_133420.1 coordinate 44,877,263, forward strand.
AAAAAAAAAAAAAAAAAGAAAAGAAAAGAAAATTATGGTAACTCAGGCCGGGCGCAGTGGCTCACACCTGTAATCCCAGCACTTTGGGAGGCGGAGGTGGGCGGATCACCTGAGGTCAGAGTTCGAGACCAGCCTGACCAACATGGAGAAACCCCATCTCTACTAAAAATACAAAAATTAGCCGGGCATGGTGGTGGGCACCTGTAATTCCCAGCTACTCGGGAGGCTCAGGCAGGAGAATCACTTGAACCCACGAGGCGGAGGTTTCAGTGAGCCAAGATGGCGCCATTGAACTCCAGCCTGGGCAACAAGAGCAAAACTCTGTCTCAAAAAAAAAAAAAGAAAAGAAAATTATGGTAACCCAAAGCAAGTGGCCTGTCTCTAGCAGGGATCACAAAGTAGCAAAGAACAAAAGAAACTAAGGACTAGTTTCTTGGGAATATAAGCCTCTTTGAACCATATTCCAACAGGTTAAATCTTAAATCCTCTTGTTGGTTTAAATAAGTGAATCTCCAAGCAATCCTGGCTATTAATGAAGCCTTACTTCTGCTTCCTTAGGCCCAGATGGTGGGAAAATGGCAGTTAGCAGCAGTTACCTGGCTCCTCCTCTCTCAGAACATTGGGAGGCTCAAACAAGGGGTTCGTGAGTGCTCCTCTCCTTCTGTCAATTCTTTTCTACATGGCCTTGTCCTTCCTTTCAGTCTAAGGGTATCCCAGTCTCAGTTGTACATCAAAGAGAAGGAGTCAAAGAGGTGTCAGGATACAGTGGATGAGGACAGGTTCTAAGCCCAGGCCCCTTTACTTGCTTGCCTTTGACTTTTGGCCTCTCCAGCAGGGCCACTAGGTCTGTTGTGAAGGTTGTGGACCAACTCTAGGGGTGCTGCTCATATTACAACCATCTTAGATTTGTATAGTCATTGAGTTACTTTTCAACAGAAAGTGTTTTAAAGGGTGTCTTTTTCTAATTCACTCAAAGGTCCCAAATGGGCTCTCATCAGCCCTGTATTCTGAGCCTAATTTATCAACTGGATACAGTCCACATCTATCTATATAGTTGGCCAGAGAACCAACTGAAATAGTGAGTGTAAAGCCCCTTGAAAACTAACATGGTTTGGAGATTATATTTCCCAGGGTTCTGTTTGTAATCGTCTAAATTTGAGGGATCGCTATGTGAAAGGTAAAACAAGTTTCAGTCTGCAAGTGTTTTATCTCCCTTTGAAAACAGACACAACAGAAAACCAAACACCGCATGTTCTCACTCATAGGTGGGAACTGAACAATGAGATCACTTGGACTCGGGAAGGGGAACATCACACACCGGGGCCTATCATGGGGAGGGGGGAGGGGGGAGGGATTGCATTGGGAGTTATACCTGATGTAAATGACGAGTTGATGGGTGCTGACGAGTTGATGGGTACAGCACACCAACATGGCACAAGTATACATATGTAACAAACCTGCACGTTATGCACATGTACCCTATAACTTAAAGTATAATAATAATAAATAAATTTTAAAAATAAAAATAAAAAATAAAAAAATAAAAAATTAAAAAAAATTAAAAAAAAAAAAAAGAAATTTAGTTGATTATAAGTAGTAAGGGAACTTTTAAGAGGTAATCAGGCCATGGGGACTCTCATGAGGCCTTTGGCAGATGACAGCATTTTGATCTTGGAATTCTGAGTTTCCAGAACTATGAGAAAATAAATGTCTGTCTTTATATATTTAAAAAAAAAGAAAAGAAAAGAAAACAGACACAAAAGTCAGCATTCAGATAGTGCATATCTTCTCAAAATCCACCAGGATTCAAAAAGTAACTGTGTACTCATCAACAGGACTTAAAAGAATGTTCCAATTTCTGAGAGTTGCTTCACCAATAAAGTAGTTGAATTAGTTATAAAATAGTTATAAATTCTCTTCTCTGCCTGAGTCTTTAGATAAAATGAGCAAATGGAAGGCAAACCCTGCCTTGTCCTCATCTCCACCACTGACCATTAGAAATTGGGTTTGCTCCAGTGGACAGGTCTGAGGGTAGGCTAATAAGAAGTGAAGAAAATTGTAGGCTGGGCACGGTGGCTCACGCCTATAATCCCAGTACTTTGGGAGGCCAAGGCAAGCAAATCACCTGAGGTCAGGAGTTCGAGACCAGACTGGCCAGCATGGCGAAACCCCGTCTTTACTAAAAATTAGCCAGGGCACGGTGGCGAGCACCCTGTAATCCCAGCTACTCGGGAGGCTGAGACAGATAGGAGAATCACTTGAACCCAGGAGGTGGAGGTTGCTGTGAGCCAAGATAGTGCCACTACACTCAAGTCTAGGCAACAGAGCGAGACTCCGCCTCAAAAAAAAAAAAAAACAAAAAAAAGAAAGAAAGAAAATTGTAAATTTTTAAAACCCAGCCCACATAAGTCATTCTGCAATGTAACGCACATTCAAGAAATAATTATTTTCAGGGAAATAGCCCACATAACACCTTGTTGATTCCTCTCCCTATGAAGATTCAGCTAAGTATAGCTCAGTCTACTAACACGAATGATGTCATATACTTTTGATTTGGCTTGGAAAAGAGGAGGCCTGAGCAGGCAGCAGATTTAGCTTTCTAATTTGGCCTGTTTTGAGACAATGTTTTCAAGGAGTTGAACATTTAATCTGCCTTTCCTGTAAGAACTGTACTCAGGGGAACCGAATAATTGATGAGTGAGAAGTTTCACTTTAGAAAAAGATCTCAGGATTGTCTTGGCTATGCGGGCTCTTCTTTGGTTCCATATGAAATTTAAAGTAGTTTTTTCTAATTCTGTGAAGAGAGTCAATGGTAGCTAATGGGGATAGCATTGAGTCTATAAATTACTTTGGGCAGTATGGCCATTTTCATGATATTGATTCTTCCTATCCATGAGCATGGAATGTTTTTCTACTTGTTTGGGTCACTCTCAGGCCCAAGCCAGAATTCCACTTTCAGTGTGACACTGAGGACCTCCAAGGTCTGCTCTCCAGTAAAACTAGTGAGAATTGTTTAAAAAACAAAAGAAAACAAAACAAAAACAAACAAACAAACATTTAAAGACTCTGGAAATGGCCCTAAGGACATACCACAAAAGAAGAAATATTTGTTCAAGAAAAATCTACAAAAACTCAGAATTTCAAGAATCTGAGGTATGTGAACCAAGATCCATGCCCACTCTGTCCTCCCACCCTCAATTCAGTGAGGCAAAAACTATACTTCAGGCTGCTTCAGCCTGGAACACAGAGCTGCCTCTCCCCTCAGCTATCTTCCCAAGAGGGACAGGATGTCAGCATTTCTCATCCTTCGCCACTACTTGTTGCTGTAGGCAAAGTTCCAGGTGAGTACAACTGATATAAATCCAACCTCCACTTGTGGAAATAGGCTCTACCTTGGGCATGGTACCGTTGAAAATACTAGGACTCAGAGTTTGCCCCAGCTCATGGGCAGAGTTCCACGCTGAGAGGCAAGCCAAGGAGACCTGTGACTGCTGCCTCTCCCATCTACCAAGCACTTAGAATCTAATATGGGGTGTCACTCAGGAATAAGCACATCACTGTTCCCATGCCCACCACCAGGAATTTGGCTCAGAGATTTCCTCAGATACAGATATAAGTCATAGAACAGAGAAATTTGGGAAACTCTTAAGTATATGGAAATTAAACAACGCAGTCTTACACAACCAATGGATTTTTAAAAAATCAAAAGAGAAAATACTTTGAGGTGAATGAAAATGAAGATATATCAAAACTTACAGGATACAGCTAAAACAGTACATAGAGGGATATTTATAGCTGTAAATGACCATATTACAAAAGAAGAAAAGACCTCAAATCAGCAATCTTATACCACCATAAGACTTTGGAAAAGAAGAGCAAATTATACCTAAAGCAAGCAGAAGGAAGGTAATAAAGATTAGAGTGAAAATTAATAAAATCAATAATTTTTTAAAAAACAGAAAACCAATGAAAACAAAACTGGTTCTTTGAAAAGATAAACAAAATTGACAAACTACCTAACTGACCAAGAAAAAAAGAAAGATGACTCACATTACTAGAACCAGATATAAAAGAGGGGATATTACTACCAACCTTTAAAGGATTAAAAGAAATACTACAAGTAGGCTGGGCACAGTGACTCACGCCTGCAATCTCAGCACTTTCTAGGCCAAGGCGGGTGGATCACCTGAGGTCAGGAGCTCGAGGCCAGCCTGGCCAACTTGGTAAAATCCTGGCTCTACTAAAAATACAAAAATCAGCCGGGCATGGTGGCAGGCGCCTTCCAGCTACCCGGAAGGCTAAGGCAGGAGAATCACTTGAACTAGGGAGGTGGAGGTTGCAGTGAACCAAGATCATGCCATTGCACTGCAGCCTGGGCAACAAAAGCAAAACTCTGTCTGAAAAAAAAAAGAAACGAAAAGAAAAAGAAATACTACAAGTAAATATATGCTAATAAATTCAACAAGTTAGATGAAATGGACAAATTCCTAGAAACATGCAAACTACAGAAACTGATTCAAGAAGAAATAGGACCAGGTGTGATGGCTCACGCCCGTAATCCAGTACTTTGGGAGGCTAAGGCAGGTAGATCATCTGAGCTCAGGAGTTCAAGACCAGCCTGGGCAATATGAAACCCTGTCTCTACCAAAAATTAGCCAGGTATGGTGTGGCTCATGCCTGTAGTCCCAGCTACTCAGGAGGCTGAGGTAGGAGGATCACTTTAGCCTGGGAGGTGAAAGTTGCAGTGAGCCAGGATTGTGCCACTGCAGTCCAGCCTGGGTGACAGAGTGAGACCCCGTCTCAAGAAAAAAAAAAAGAACAACAACAACAACAACAAGAACAAGAAACAGGCAATCTGAATAGGGTTATATCAGTAAAGAGATTGAACAAATAATCAAAAAAACTACCCACAAAGAAAAGCCCAGTCCCAGATTGCCTTACTGGTAACTTCTACCAAACATTTAAAGAATTAATACAAGGCCGGGCACAGTGGCTCATGCCTGTAATCCCAAAACTCTGGGAGGCCAAGGCAGGCAGTCACTTAAGGAGTTCAAGACTGGCCTGGCCAACATGGAGAAACCCCATCTCTACTAAAAATGTAAAAATAAGCCAGGCATGCTGGTGGGCACCTGTAATCCCAGCTACTCAGGAGGCTGAGGCAGAAGAATCACTTGAACCCAGGAGGCAGAGGTTGCAGTGAGCTGAGACCACACCATTGCACTCCAGCTTGGGCAACAGAGCAAGACTCTGTTTCAAAAAAGAAAAGAAAAGAAATAATAATACTATCACTCCTCACAAACTCTTCCAAAAAAACTGAAGAGAAAGAAACACTTCTCAACTCCTTCTACGAGGTCCTCATACCAAAACCAAAGACATCACAAGAAGACTACAATATCTCTTATGACATGGATGCAAAAAAAATCCTAGCAAACTGAATCTAACAACATATAAAAATAACTAGACAACATGATCAAGTAGGATTTATCCCAGGAACACAGATTGGCTTACATTCAAAATTCAATTAATGTAATACACCATCTCAATAGAAGAAAAACCAAAAATACATGATCATCACAATAGATGCAGAAAAAGCATTTACAAAATCCTATGCCTTTTCATGATTAAAACAAACACACACAAAAACAAAAAAACACACAAGCACTCAACAAACTAGGCAAAAAAAGGGAACTCAAGGCTGGGTATACCATAGCTCACACCTATAATCCCAACAGTCTGGGAGGCTGAGACAGGAGGATCACTTCAGCCCAGGACTTTGGCAACACCGCAAGACCTTGTCTCTACCAAAAATAAAAATTAAAAAATTAGCCCGGCATGGTGGTGCACCTGTGGTCCTAGCTGAGGTGGGAGGATCACCTCAGCCCAGGAGGTCGAGGTTGCAAGCAATCAGCTATAATTGTGCCACTGTACTGCAGCCTGGGCAACAGAGTGAGACCCTGTCTCAGAGAGAGAGAGAGAGAGAGAGAGAGAGAGAGAGAGAGAGAGTAGTGCCAGGCGTGGTGGCTCACACTTGTAATCCCAACACTTTGGGAGGTCAAGGCACCTGGGCAACGAAGTGAGACCCCATCTCTACAAAAAATACAACAAAGTAGCCAGGCATGGTGGCACACACCTGTAGTCCCAGCTACTCAGGAGGCTGAGCTGGGAGGATGACTTGAGCCCTGGGAGTTCAAGGCTGCAGTGAGCCATGATGGTGCCACTGCACTCATGCCTAGGCAACACAGTCTGTAAAAGAAAGAAAAGAAAAGAAAAGAAAAGAAAAAAGAAGAAAAGAGGGAATGCAATATAATAAAGGGCTTCTATGAAAAACTCAAAATGAACATCATACTTAATGGTGAAAGACTGAATGCTTTGCCCTAAGATCAAAAATAAAACAAGGATGTCTAATCTCTTCATTTCCATTCAACATTGTACTAGAGGTTCTAACCAGGACAATTAAGCAAGAAAAAGAAATTAGAAGCATGAAGATTAAAAGGAAAGAAACAAAAACATCTCTATATGCAGATGATATAATCTTGTATATAGAAAATCCTAAGAAGAGCTTCCAGATAGCCGAACACATGGAGATTCCTGAAGGGTGGCTCGCCCAGGGAAAGCATGGAAGCCCCTTTCCCCATACCTCGACCTACACATCTCTTCATCCGTATCCTTTGTAGTATAATAAACCAGCAATTGGGCAGGTGCAGTATTAGCTCCTGCTAGATGAAAGGAATGATAAGCCAAAAACGAGTTGGGCTGCATGTCAGAAGGCATCTTTCCCTACTTTGCCTGCAGGAGCATCACATTAGAAAAACACACTTCATTCATGAAGTGGAAGCCTCAGGACCATGTGACCACCCTAAAGTCACCTTGACATGTTAGGGATGAATTTGGAAGAGGACAATGATGGGGTTTAGGACATGCAACCCCAAAATATGGCACCTTGCCGTTTGAAAACACAGCAGAACCAGGAAGGTCACTCTCATCATTCCCTCCTCTCCCCAAAACAAGTTTCTCATTTTGAGAGGGACCCTCCCTATACCCAAAGGAAAAGAATATCCTTAGCTCTGAAGACACAAGGGACACAAAGAAGAATCTGCACAAACAGGCCTTGCTAAGTTCCCCCAGTTTATTACCATTAGATCATACTCTTTTGTCCTCCAATCACATTTCTCCACAACTGTCTACTCTTCATCAAACAGCATAAAAATACCCAGGTTTCCCTGTTTCTTTGTCTTCAATAGGGAGGCTCCCGTGTCATGTAAAACTTATATGAAATAAATGTGTATGTTTTTCTCTTGCTAATCTGTCCTTTGCTATAGATGTCTCCTAGCAATAAGAGAGAAAAGAAATCTTTCCTCTGTCCCCAACAACACTATCAATAAAGGCAAAACACTCCAAAAAAGAGAAAGAAGATAATAAGAAATCCAATAAAAAACTACCAAAACTAAATAACAAGGTAAGTAATGTTGTGGGATACACGATCAACATGCAAAAATCAGGCAAAGATTATTATTGGCCGCTAAGACCAGAGAAGAGACGCCCAGACATTATGGGCCTCCTGATGGAAGAATACAATGCCATCTATGAAATTTTCTTGCCAAAAAAACAAAAAATTCGTGAAGCAGTTCAAGCCTCTGGATCTAACAGTTTGCAGGAAATAAAGAGAATAAAGAAATGTGTTAAACACCACCATGAGGATACAACTGGCAAAATCAAGAATGTAGGAATCTACAGACCAAACAACCCAGTTTCTTCAGCAAATAAATTGCAAGGAAAGAAAAAGGAAAAAGGAGAAAGTGGGACCTATAGATTAAAGGATTTTAGGGGCCAGGTGGCTCCCACCTGTAATCCCAGCACTTTGGGAGGCCAAGATGGGAGGATCACTGGAGCCCAGGAGTTTGAGACTAGCCTGGGCAACATGGCAAGACCCCATCTCTACAAATAATTTTTTAAAAAATTAGCCAGGTATGGTGGCGCATGGCTGTGGTCCCAACAATATGAGGCAGGAGGATCACCTTAGCCCAGGAGGTCAAGGCTTCAGTGAGCGGTGATTGTGCCACTGCACCCCAGCCTGGGTAACAGAGTGAGACCCTGTGTCAAAAAGAAAAAAAAAAAAAGAAAGAAATTTTTGAGCATATCAACTAAATACAATTTATGGACCTTATATGGATTCTAGTTTGATGGTATCAACTGTGAAAAGAAATTAATAATAGAGGGAAATTTGAATTTGCCTGGATATTTGATATTAAACAGCTATGATTAATTTTTGTAGTTATTTGTAACACTTTTCTTTTAGAAGTGTATGCTGAAATATTTATGGATAAAATTACCTTTGCTTCAAATAACCTTGTTCAGGATGGGGGTGTATATATATGAAACAAGATTGGTCATAAATTGATAATTCTTAGGTAATGGACACATGGGAGCTCATGAACTTTTGTATGTTTCCAATTTTCCTGATTAAAAAAAAAATGGAGCCAGCATCCTCGGGACCCACATTAATCAATTATAGAGGAAGACAGACAGCACACCAGGAAGGAGAGGAAGTCAGACTCAGGTTAAATATGATGATGAATAACCTACCATTGTTTCTGGAGAATGAGGTGAGAGAACAGCAGAGTGGAATAATGAAAAGAGCTCTGACCTAGCACTAGGAGAGCCAGATTCCAGCTCAGCCCCACTTCCCAGCTCATGAGCTCAGTCCAGACATATCCCCTCTCTGAGCCTTGCTATCCTTACCTTTAAAATGGGGCTGCAAATTAATGATCTCTATATTGTGTTGTTAAATTCTTCCTCCTTAAAATTTGTCCCAAATGATGGCTCTGGGCAGTCCTAATGTTTTGCAGGACTCAAGATAACTGTACAAAAACAGGTCTACTAACCATGTCTGAACATTTAAAAACTATAAATTAAGCTAACAAATTGTTAAATAAAACATGTTCTAACTTGCTATCTTGATCAGTATACCTTCATGATCTAGAAAGCCAGGTTCATTCAAAATCCACAGATTCCTTGAAGTTCCACACTAACATGCAGCACTAGAAGAACCAGCCCTCACTTCTCATGATCCCATCCTTACTGGGAAAGGCCACAAATGCTGATACGCCAGTCCATCGGCTCAAGCTCTGGACAAATTCCTCTCCAAATACCCTCCTGTTACCCCCCTGAACCCAGCAGTGCACATACTGGTGGGATAGTCCACTCTTGGGAGGATGGACCCACAAAAGAGGCCTGCAGAAGCCATGGAAGTAGGCAAGAGGCCACTGGGCAGGGAATTCCAGGGTTCCAAATACCAGGAACAAAGTCTAAAAGGGGAGTCACAGACTTCAGCTAGGTATACATTCACTTGGCTCTGCAGATTTCTCCGCCATGAGGGGCAGCACAGCCAGAACACCAGAGGACTTTCTAAAGCATGGGGCCAAGGGCCTTCCTTGCCCAGATCTAAAATACTGAATACATCAAAGTGTCATTATATTATTCTCTTTCCCTTTACGTAATTTTGAAATTTTTACATTAGGACTAAAACATGAAAAAAAAAAAAAACCCTCCAAAACCAAGTTAGAGATTCCCTGAGACTCTGAAATTCTGAGCATCACTGAAACTTTCCTGAAGACTCAGTTCCTTAGAAACTAGAGCTTTTCGCCAGGCGTGGTGGCTCATGCCTGTAATCCCAGTCCTTTGGAAGGCTGAGGTGGGCAGACCACCTGAAGTCAGGAGTTCGAGACCAGCCTGACCAACATGGGGAAACCCCTGTCTCTACTAAAAATACAAAATTAGCCAGGCATGGTGGCATATGCCTGTAATCCTAGCTACTCGGGAGGCTGAGGCAGGAGAATCGCTTGAACTCGGGAGGTGGAAGTTGCGGTGAGCCAAGATCATGCCATCACACTCTAGCCTTGGGTAACGAGAATGAAACTCCATCCAAAAAAAAAAAAAAAAAAAAGAAACAAACAAACTAGAGCTTTTGGCTGGGCACAGTGGCTCCTGCCTGTAATCCCAGCACTTTGGGAGGCTGAGGAGGGAGGACTGCTTGAGCCTAGGAGCTTAAGACCAGTGACACAATGAACATTATGTGATAACAATGTAGATCCCATCTCCAAAAGAAACCATTTCTAGGGAATGAGAGAAAAATCTAGGGAGCACCATGGCAGCTCCCATGAGCCAAATTCAGCCTCCTCCAACTGGAAACCTTTCAGAGCTTCAGAGATAAGAGTGACCCAAGAAAACAGACACCAAGAGACATCTTTCCCTTCTTCCTAGAAACAGAAAATGAGTCTTTTAATTGAGAAGCAGTTGTGTTTAATCACCAAAATTATACTGACCCTAACGCAAGAGAAATAATCTAAATTTAAAAGGGCTGGGGATTTTCCTCCTACATTTATTTTAGAGGCAAGTAGAGGTGAACGAAGGAAACTGAATCCCTAAGCTCAGATCTCAGGCCCTGGTAAAAGCTCCAGAGAGCAGAAGCCCCTCTCCTCTTGCCCTTACGTGAAACGTTGCTGCCCTCAGGTTACCAACCATCCCACTTTGGAACACGGCTGCCCCGGGGGATGCCTTCAGTCTATTCCTCCAGAGGCTTCTCTGCCTCAGAGTACTGGTCCTCCTCATCCTCATCATCAGTCTCCTGAAGAATCCTCAGTAGTTTGAGCTCAGAGTTCCAGCCTGTTCTAACCATGATTTCTGAAAAGTTAAAGGAGATCTTCTTTTGCCTGGCAGCCTGGGCTTTTAGCACAGCTTCCACCGGAGCACTAATGTCCTTGTTAGTGGGTTCTGTTTCATACAGTTCAGGACCTAAAAGAAGATGTAGTCATTAATTGCACCTGTAAACTCCTCTCAAATAACTACGACAAATGGAGGACAGAAAAGGAAAAACTGGGATGTTTTTTAGGACTTGTCTGAGATAGGGGAACTGTGCCTTCAGGGAGGTAAACTATCCTGGACAACACAGGTTCAACTCTCCCTATCCTCAGTCACTTACTAAGGTTCCTCTACTCTAGTAACTTACTTTTTACATTGTGGTGGAAATCCACATGGTCACAGTAGTCCATCTTTGGTCTCTCTGTGGAATCCTGAAATTCATCGGGGTATAAGGAAATTTGAATCAAGACTTTAGGAAACTAAAAGGATTTTTCTAAAAGATGCTTTTCTTGAAGAAATTAACATCTAAGATGAGCCAGAGACCCACCTCTTGGGACTGAAGAGAAGCTTGTATCACACGTTCTTTGCCCTCCATGCTATCCAAATGAACCTAGAACCACTCCTTCCCATTCCCTGCAGTCAACTAAGGGCAGATGGCCTCCAAATATGGCTTCCAACAATTCCTCCCATTCCAGTATGCACATGCTGTTCCTCCCATCAAGAGATAGGGCCTATTTCTTCTCTTATTTACTCTGGGATGGACTTGTTTCTTCTTTGGCCAAGAAAATGTGGCAGAAGTAACAATGTTTTAGTTCCAGGCCCATCCCTTAAGAAACTGCTTTCATGAGACTACTATGCTATCAAAAAGCCCAAATAAACCACATGCAGAGGCCTCAGGAAGGAAAACCAGCAACTTGGCCAACAGCCTCAGCCCAGCTGCATTAAGTGACCTCAAGCAGGGAAAGAAGAACTATCCAGTCAACCCACAGAATCATTAGAAATAACAAATCACTACGGTTAAGCTTTGGGGTTGTTACACAGTAATAGATAACTGAAACCGGGTCCTAGCAGAGGCCTGGTACATTGTCACCTGTTTCGAGGTGGTTCCTTTTTCCATCTGCTGCTGCTGCTTCATGTCACTGTTCTGACCTGGCAGAGTTCTGTAACCTAGTAACCAAAAAGTCAATTCAATCTTCCTCTTATTGGCATATCATATCCTCTTTTGGGGCTTCTAGGTGACCCCTAGTCTACAAGTGACTCCACATCCAGGAAAAGACAAGACCTTGATGGCAGGTAAAAGGTAGTTAGACCTTCTGAGTTTTATTTGAGATTCTGCTCACCTGGGACTGTAACTTAATCTATTACAGAATTAGAGATTACGGTCAAGTGTGTGTTAAAAGACCCAGGATTCCTCCAAGAAACCCTAATCTACCTTTTCACAGAATGTGACTTATCTTACCAGAATGTGACTCATCTTCTTGCGCCATCCCTCATGCACCCACAAACAAAGCAAAAACAAAAACCTCTAGTTTTATGTTTCTTTTGCATCAGCTGCTTCCCCAACTAGTCCGTAAGAAGATTCATTCATTCTTTTCTCAATCTCCCTTTCCCTAAACAAACATCTTCCAAGCTGCCACCTGAGGCATTATGCTAAAATATAGCATTTCCATCGACTCCCTACTAGCACTGGTTCTCTCCTTAGCTGTACACTGGGAGAACTGAAGAGCTTCAAAAAACAAACAAACAAACAAACAAAAAACACTGAGGCCTAGTTTCTACCACCAGAAATTCTGATTTAACAGCTGGGATACAGCCTGAGTATTAGAGTTTTAAAAGCTTCTTGGCCGGGCACAGTGGCTCATGCCTGTAATCCCAAAACTTTTGGAGGCCGAAGTGGGCAGATCACCTGAGGTTGGGGGTTCGAGACCAGCATGATCAACAGGGAGAAACTCCATCTCTACTAAAAATACAAAAACTTAGCCAGGCGTGGTGGTGCATGCCTATAATCCCAGCTACCCAGGAGGCTGAGGCAGGAGAATCGCTTGAAATCGGACCCAGAAGGCGGAGGTTGTGGTGAGCCGAGATCGCACATAGCACTCCAGCCTTGGCAACAAGAGCAAAACTCCGTCATAAATACATACATACATACATACATACATACATAAAAGCTTCATAATTGGTCTTAGTGTACAGTCAAGGCAGAGCACCACTGGCCTGGATGATAAAGGTCAAATGACTCAGCAGTCCACACAAGCCCCTGCCTACCTCTTTGGCGTGGTAGACCACTCTCCCTTAAATACCCAACCCCACAACCACACTCAACTGCTCAGTATTTCCTGAGCAGCTATGATCCTCCTAGATGCCTTTGCACAGGCTATTCCCTCTCAAGAGTTATTTTCCATATCAGGAAAACTCCCACACATATTCAAGATCCAATGCAAAAATCATCTCTTCCATAAAGCCTTTCTCAACTTAGTGAGGACTGGCCACTGCTCTAAGAACATGACTCACAGGGGCACCCCAGTCACCCAAGCAAAACTGCTCCTATTGGAGGCATTGGGAAGGGGTACAAAAGGCACCAGAATGGAATTCAGAGTGGTCACCCTAGATGGAGTGCTAACCTTGGATACATCACCTCCTGCCCGGGGCCAAGCCCTGATTCTGTCCACCTCCCATGAGAAGGGCAGGAACCTTCTAACCTTCAGGTTAGAGCAGATCATTGGCATCAGACAACTAAGTGAGATAGGAAGAAAAGCAAGAGGGCAGCATCCTTCTACAGGAAACCTCATCTCAGCCCCCCCAGTGCCCCAGGATTGGAAAGCTCTTTCTGATGATTAAACAGTTGTTTTCATATTAAAGTCAGCAATGTCTAGTCTGAGAAGGGCACAACCATTCTCCAAGGTTTGGGGGGATTCTTTTTCCCTCCTCCCATTCTCCACTCAAGTTGAAAAATTTCAGAGGGATAGGGGTAAGTATATGCCTGAGCTCAGACATGATAAGGACTCCAAAAAGGGGAGATGTTCTTTCTCGTGTCCAGCATGAGCACTGGAGCAAAAGAACTGCCTGACGAGAATTGTCTCCCTGACTCCTGGATGGAGCTAGACAATGTGTGTGACTTTACCATGAGGCTCCGGGGACTCTCTACCTTGTGGCAGGAAAGTTAGGGGGCCCTGGAGCTCTGCTTCCTTAGAACTCTTTTGGGGTTCTAGTGAGGAGCCCCAGCTCTCCCTGCCTCATTGGACAATGAGCCCTCAGGGTTTTCTCTTCAATAACCTGGGCTTGCTGCTCTCCTGATCCTCAAAGTGCTCTGCCTTTTCTAAGGTAGAACCTGAGGAAAATATGACTGTGATTCATGTTCATGGTCATCTTTCAAGCGCCCATGTGAAGCAGACATCTGGCCCAGCTTGTTTGTTTAGTAAATTTCTGAAGGAAGGATGGTGCATGAGAGACCAGACAGACTGAAGCATTCCAAGAAATTCTGAGTGCCTGACAAAGGCAGGTCTCAAAATGACAAGAGCATGTTTAGCTTTTCCAGCCCTCAGATACCTACCCCTCAGGAATCCTATCACCCCCAACCAAGCATATATTCCCCTTACCATAGAGAGGGTCATGAACAGTGGTAACTGGATGTTTATGTGAAGTGCTCTGGCTCCCTGGATCACTCTTGGCTTTCTTTTTAGCCTCCTGAAACCCACATCAGGAGGAACAAATTAGGATTTTTGGAAGTAAAGAAAACCTTTTTCAAAAGAAATCAAAAAGAAGGAATTTAACATCTACAACCAGACAAGAACTTTATATCTATAACCAGATAGAAAACAAGGAGACTCCCACCCTTCACACATCCCTTCCCATTCCAGACTGTAGCTACCTATCCCAGTCCCAGCAAGCCCCTCACTGCCACTCTACCTGTTTCTTAATAGGTGTTTTCACTTTCCTCTGTTGCTGCTGCTGCTGCCACTGCTGCTGTTTCCTGTAACCTGGGGACCAGAGAGCCAGCTTGATCCTCTTCTAACAACCCCCTCTCTCCCACTGGAATGCCTGCTGTGCCTTCCTTCACAATGGTGACTCTCCCTGGTAAGGACCAAGCCAGAGGGGCTGCTTCCTGAAACCATTGTTTCCTGAGTTCTACATGTGACCCTGTATGACTGTGGCCACAAATACAACTGAACTGGACCATGTTAAAGTATGAGAAATGTGGGCTAACAGAAAATGGTGCTTAGTGATCCAGCAGCAACAGCAAATCTACCTTCTGTCTTCAGGTTATGTAATTTCTTCAAACGTTCAGGATATCGCAGTGCGGGTCTCTGGAGAAAGAAAAAAGAAAAAGAAAAGCTCTACTGCAGGTCTTTCCTTTTCTCCAAATGTATCCCCCAAATGCGTTTAGTCATCCAGTCAACAAGCACATTTTAAGAACCCAGTGTTTTGCAGCATTGTACCAGGGGCTACGGAGGAAGGGAAAAGGTGTGGGGAACAAAGTGCAGAAGAAACAGTGAACATGGCCAGGCACAGTGGCTCATGCCTGTAATCCCAGCACTTTGGGAGGCTGAGGCGGGCAGATCACCTGAGCTCAGGAGTTCGAAACCAGCCTAGGCAACATCGTGAGACCCTGTCTCTACAAAAACTTAAAAATTAGCCAGCCATGGTGGCACACGCCTGTAGTCCCAGCTACTCTGGAGGCTGAGGTGGGAGGACGGCTTCATCCCAGAATGTCAAGGCTGCAGTGAGCCATGATCAACCACTGCACTCCACCCTGGGTGACAGAGTGAGACTCAGTCTCTCAAAAAAGAAAAGAAAAAAAAAGAAAGAAATAGAGAACATTGCTCTCTCAACACGTCCCCCTTGACTGACTTTTACCTACATAGAGCCCAGCCTTCTGTGGGGCTTGGGTTCAGAGTGGAAAGGAAGAAGAGAGATAAGGAATAGAATGTCAACTCTTCCAGATTTGAGGAGAGATGGGTTTGAATTTTCACATAGGCTTCTTCCCTGCTGCTTCCTTGCTCTTACTTCCAGGGTGAGGCGGTGTATAGATAGAAACATCTTAGAAGAAATCGCACTGTCAGGTCGGTTCCTTTCCAAGGGAAGATTCTTTTTCATCATGGCCAATTTTATCTTCATCTCCAGACAGGGCATGGTTTGCTTTCTATCTGGCAAAAGTCTGAAGGGGACAGAGGATAGCCAGACAGTCAGCAACAGCTCTTCCTGGAAAGCATGACTGAGGAGAAAGAGATGTAAAGGGCTCCAAGAAATCTCCACTTTGGGTCTGAAAAGGCCTGTACCAACAAGTGCTCATTCGGTAACACCTTTCTGATGCAACTACGATCATCATGGCTGCATATACCCAGTGCTGATTCTATGTCAGGCTCATGTGCTTTATAACACCGAATCCTTACAACACCTGAGAACAGATATTTTTTCCACTTTGCAAATGAGGAAAATGAAGTTTTAAGAGGCTAAATACATTACCAAAATTCACATAGCCAGTTAAGTTTCAATGTAAAATTCAAAGGTCATCTCACTGCAGACCACACATTCTGCCTACCACTTATTCATAATTCACCTATAAAAAGAAGAGAGTGACGGTGCCTACCTCCTAGTGGAAATTTAAATGAAAGTACATGTGATGTGCCTAGCATAGGGCTGGGCAAACAGTAAGTCTGATAAATAGTGGTGGTTATGATGGTCATCCCTGCCTGTTGGTAAGTCTAAGAGTTCAGTAAACAAGTTGGGGTGATCGTTTTCTCCCAGCCCTACTCAGAAAAAGCACACCATTTAGAACCATCTCAGCTTCAGTGGAAAGCAGGTGCTCTGGCCCTCCCACAGACCTACATGATACTTACTCCTTCAGTAGATCCTGAGGTAATGCTTCGGATTGAGCCCAGAGAGGTAGGAAATCTGAACTGAATTGTTTAGACAATTGCACTGGGGTTGGGGGAGGCACAGTCATCCCTGGAGTTTCTACTCGTGTTTCTGCGGACTGATTTCCGGAGAGACCCAGAAATGACTTGCTTTTCTGGAAGAGAAACAATGAAAAGAATTCTCCAAAGTGCTCTTTTTGAGCCTAGTCCTTTCCATCAACATTCTTGCCTCTCAATACTACCCTGGCATGTACTCCAGCCATGCTTGCCTCCTCTAAATGATGAAGGCCACCTCATGTTTCCCTCTCAAGCTCCCAACTCTATTGTTGTATACTGATCACACAGGGATTCGTTGTTTTGTTTCATTTTCCCGAAAGGTCATTCATTTCTTCACTCAACAAACTGAACAAAAATTTATTGTCTAATTGTGTGTCAGGCACAGAGCTAGGGATGGGGATTCACCAATGAACAAAATGAACCAAGACACTACTCTCATGGACATAGAAGTCTTACAGTGACTTATCCAAGGTCACATTTACCCATAAATGGTACAATTAGAATTAGAAGCCCAGGTCTTATAACTCCTGGTCCTTTGAAATTCTATCTCATCACATTGGAGATTAGTTTTTAATTGACCAAAAACTCCCCTGAATACACAACAGTTCCTCCTATTATCTCAAGGTGCTCTTCATCTCCCTACAGGGAGGAGACAGAGAAAAGGAGTCTCTGAATAGAGAATGGTTTGGTTAATTATTCCTAAAGAAGGGTTTTCTTTAGCAGATTTGGATCATTTCAGGAAAGAATGGGGGTAAGGTGGAGGAGACCTGAAAGGAAGACAAAACTCTACATAGCAATATTATAAAGATTTGCACAAAAACATCAAACTCACCACTGTCAAGTTCTTTCTTTTCTTCTTCCCATGCTGTCTGGAGAAAAACAAAACAAAACAAAACAAAACATGCTTCTCAGCTGGACTTGAAATAAGAATAAGCACAACTTATTCCCAGATATCTTAAACAGAAGCTCCAAGGATGTTCGTGAATGATGACCACAAAGATTCTTATCTTTGATCAGTACTTGAAGATAGCTGGTCGGGAGCCCAGCAGTACCTGCTGCCCAAGCACCTTCTGCTAAAAAGACCCCCCATCCTCCTATCTAAATTAGGTTTCCCATTAATCTCTCAGGCAATCCAGTTATCTGCTTTCATAGCATGAATCCAAATTAGAAATGATATATGTAGGTGTGGTTATGTCTGTAATGGCTGACTCGCCCTGACAAGGCTCCAACAGGACAGGGACCAAATCTATTTGGTTCACCAAATCCTCGCTGCTTGACACAGAGAGGTTTCGTAAGAAGTATTTTTTGCTCTGTCCTCTTCCTCCTTGCCTGGGACATGGATATGATAGTGGAAGCTCTAGTAGCCAACTTATACCTTAAAAGCACCCATGAAACTCCTTAGAAGGTGGAATTCATGGGCTAAGGAGATGGCCCAAAAAGCTAGAAGGAGCCCCGGTTTCTGATTATCTCATGAAGCTCACATGCCCTAGCCTGCCTACTTCTGAGCTTCTTTCACATGAAAGGAAATAAACCCTTAGGGTTGTGTTTCATTTGTTTATACCATATATACACACACACAAATGCATACATATATAGAGAGAAGCACTCATAGCATTATTTTTTAAAAAGAAAAACAAAATGAAATAAAAAGAAATTCTTAAGTTTCATCATCTCTAAATGTCACTTAAGAACCTGAAAGCCTCAAGGATCAGGAAAGAAGAACCAAACACTTTCCTGATGGTTGTCAATATTAGCCAGCCTTTGGGCCTTCACCAAATGATCTTTGTCACACTCTGTTTTCTACACAAGTCCTACATGCTATTGCTTTTGTACACTGTACTAGGCCCTGGGGTTGAGATCACAGATTCACATGCTTCACTGAGAACTTTTTCACTTGTTGCAAGTGGTTAACCAGAAAAACTAAGAGAGAGCATTTATTTCTTAGTCAAGCCTTACAAGTAAGTTAAGCCTTATCTTGTATGCTATTTACTGCCATGTGAAATTTGATATGGAGAAATCCCACAGCATGAATCTCAAAATGCATTACGTTAAAATTCCAGTGTAGCAAAAGGCAGGTGCAAAAGACCACGACCTTCTCTGCTGGCCTCCTGCTACTTGCAATGAGCTGGCGAAAAGGAAGATCACAAAAAGGAGGCCTGCAGAAGACATCAGAGATTTATAGAGTCAAAGGCCTCTGAGTTCCAGATATGATACTCACCTCCCATGTATCTCTGTTTCTTCTGGGATCCACAATACAACCATATTTCTAACATCTTCAGGGCAGGGAAGTTGCGTCTCATTCAAATTCAACACTGGAAGCTAAGAGAAAGATATAAAGCCCATGTATGGCTTGAGGTGCTAAACTCCTGTATCAGATTAAGGATATGCTAAGCAAAGAGTTTGGTGGCACAGAAGATGCTTTAGGTTTCCCATCTCCAAGACATCTTCATAATATTCTCCCCCCCCAAAAAAAAAAACCGGCCTCCTCCATCAAATATCAGTATAGGTATCTGCAAGAGTTAGTATTAATAAGCAAATAATCTCCCCTGCTTCCCTGTGCCCTTAGGGTAGCATTTAGCAACTCCCAATCCGATCCCATATGAGGGTGCCCTGGGGCTTGCCTACAGGAACACTACTTATCCTGCCTACTCCACGCCAAAGACTTAGATCCTGCAGACATTACAATCTGCAGCTTGGGAGCAGAAAAAGAACTGACAGAAACAGAAGCAAGGTGTTTTACAGTCTGACTACAATTATAGGCATCTATATAAAAGTCAAAGGCTAACTCTTCTCACATTTAGCTATTTAGGATCCTAGAACACTAGTGCTCAAGGAAACCTTGTAAATCACCTAGTTCATATTCCTGGTAAGATACACATACGAAAAAACTATTCAAAATAAGGTTGTCCCTGTGAAGACGAACTGATGGACTTGGAAGTAATAGGAGAGATTCCTTTTCATTATAAATCTTTTAATGCTTTTTGAAGTTAAAAATCATGTTCATACATTATCTCTCCAAATAATTAACTTAAAATAATTTAATCTAGGCCAGGCATGACAACTCATGCACTTTGGTAGACCGAGGTAGGAGGATTGCTTGAGGCTGGGAGTTTGAGACCAGCCCGGGAAACATAGTGAGACCCTGTTCCTACAAAAAGTTTTTAATTAGCCAAGTGTGGTGCTATGTGCCTATAGTCCAGTTACTCAGGGGTCTGAGGCAGGAGGATGGCTTGAACCCAGGAATTTGAGGCTACAGTGAGCCACGGTCATACCACTGCACTCCAGCCTGGGTGACAGAGCAAGACTCTGTCTCTTAAAATAATAATAATTATTATTATTGTTGTTGTTATTATTTAATCTAATCCTCTTATTCTAAAGAAGTCAAAGAGGTAAAGTGATTAGTCAATTTGTCCATTCAAAACCATCTACCATCGCAGTTCCTTATACTCTCCATTACACATAATATTGAAAAGTGAAGCATCTCATGAAAAAAATAAAAGGCATCCAGTAGGACTGCAAAGAATAGTAAATCTCTCTTTACTATAGTTAAGTAGGAGGGATTTTTCTTTCTAAAGTTCTAATTTAGCTCTACCCCTAACTAGCTGTATGCTTTAGCAAATCACTTCCCAACTGAGTTTCCTCATCTGCAAGATACATAAGATAAACTGTGGTCTATCAAACCATTGTAGTGTTCTTCAAACTGCAATTGCAACTATTCATAGGTCATAAAATCAAGTTTTTTGAATCACAGACCATATTGTTTACAAACGAAATAGAATAAAACAGAATAGGACAGAAAATATTAGAGTATATCACTCATAGTTAGGTAAGGATTGTTCCATGATTTTTTTTTTTTTTTGGTAAAATCTATTTCTTACTCTAGATCATAAGCTGAACAGTTTGTAAGTTATCAGATTAGATGACCTTAAGGCCTATTTGGGTCTGACATTCCAGCATTCCAGTTTCCCTGATTATGAGATGACAGTATTTACTGAGTAGCTGAACATGTTCTATGCAGGAAAGAGACAGAAAATTCTCACCTACACCTAACCTATACAAATCAATCCCACTGACTTCTAGGATTTCTGAAAACAATATGGCATGTAGATAGCACAGAGTCTAGCATATAGCAAGGACCCAATATTAGATGGTTACTATCAACATTACTATTCAGATTATAGTCCTCCTGAGGAATAATTTCAAATAAAGGCAGAATAGCTTATTTCCACTAGTAAAGAAAAATTGTTGAGCAAGTACCTTTTAATATCTGTGACTTACTTTGGGAAGTCTATTAGTACAGTTGATCAAACTTTTGTCAGGTAAACCCTTCGGAGGCCTAAAAAATGAGTTCCACACATAAAACAGAAATACAAAACACTTATTGGAATGATAAAGTTAGTGCTAAGAGGAAACCCTTCTACTTATCTACAGAAAACCTTGGGCTTTATGCTTACCAAACGAGTGTAGGGTCTCACCATATCCTTAAGTTTTGTTTGTTTTTCCTGGAACAGCTCCTAAACAGACATTGCACACTGCAAACACTTCACAACTATTTGTTCCATCAAACAGAATTCATAGCCTACTCTTCTCTCCAGCTAGAGACAGTCATATCACCATCAATAAAAGTTTAAGTACTTTGAGATAGATGCTCAAAATATAAAATAACATAAAATATAAAATAAATAATAAATAAAAACAAATAAAATTTAAAAATTTATTATAAAATAAACAAAATGCATTATATACATACAATAGAATATCATTCAGCTTTTAAAAGTCATGAAATTCTGATACAGTAGTCCTTTATTCATGGTTTCACTTACCCGCAGTCAACTATGGTCTGAAAATAGATGAGCACCTGTAAGTAAGGTATTTTGAGAGAGAGAGAGAGAGAGAGAGAGAGACCACAAGAGACCATATTCACACCATGAGTTTTTATCACAGTATATTATAAGTGTTCTATCTTATTGTTGTTAATCTCTCAGTGTGCCTAACTTATAAATTAAACTTTCCTATAAGCATGTATGTATATGTAAAAACATAGTAAATATAGGGTTTGGTACTGTTCACAGTTTCAGGCATCCACTGGGAGTCTGAGAATACATTTCCTGCAAATAAGGGGGGACTACAGTATATACTACAACACTGGAAACATTATACTAAGTGAAATAAGCCAGACACAAAAGGACAAATGTGTGATTCCACTTATATGAGGTACTTAGAACAGGAAAGTTCATAAAGACAGAAAACAGAATAGAGATTACCAGAGGGTGGGAAGAGGAGGGAATGGGGAGTTGCCGTTAATGGATACAGTTTTTGTTTGACATGATGAAAACATTTCGGAAATGGATAGTGGTCATGGATGTACAACATTGTGAATGTACTTAATGCCAATGAATTGTACACTTAAAAATGGCTAAAATGGTCAATTCTTGTTATGTATATATTTACCACAGTAAAAAACTCATATCCTTATATTTTCAAATCACTTGCTATTTTTCCTATTTGTTAAAAGACATGTTACATACATGGATGAATGAATAATGTCAAGGGGTAAATGAAAACGACCTTTAGGAATGATAGTAAGACGAGTTTAAAAACAATAAAAAGATAAAGACCTAACACTCAGCTTGCTTTATGAAGTTCTACATGACACAGACACCTGCTTCCTGTTTCTACTGCAGCTCCCCAGCCTCATCTCTGACCACTCTTCCATTCCTGCTCTATGTTCTAGGCACAATGAACTATTTTCCTGATACAGACAGAATTTCCTCTTGCCTCCAAGCCTTTGGATATGCTATTCCTATGGTTTAGAAATCTCTTCCTGCCAACCTCCCACCTACAACCCCCATTTCACTAGACTGCTCAGACTTCCGGTCTAGGCACAGATGCCACTTACACAGAAGACAGTGCCCTGGTTTGGGAACCCTTTCTGGTGTTCCCACACACCAGGGGGCAGTCCTCTCATGACACTCATCATACGACCTGCTTATTTCTTTGCCTCCCCACTAGGCTGAAAGTCCCTTGAGGGTAAAGACTGTATGTTGTTACTGTTGTATCCCCAGCATTCACCGCAGTGGCCCCCACTAACATACAGTTGTGAATTGAATGACTAAACAAATGTCATGGCCCCTGCTTTCAAAGGGCCTAAAATCCAGCTGGACTTAGGAGATAAACATATAAATATCAATAAGCATGTCAGGGACTCGAAGTACTAGGGGTAGTTTGGAAGAGAGAATATCAGAGGCTAATGGGAAATGAGAAAACTCAACCTTGACAGAAGAAAAGGACCATATTCTCTCAGTCAACAAATACTTATTATGTTTCCACTATATGCCATGCATTATTGAAGACATAGGAGACAGAGCAGCCAACAAAAGAAACATACAGTCCCTGCTCTTGTAGGGACTGACATTCTCATGAGAGGCGGCAAACAAATCAATAAAAATCATTTCAGATCAGAAGAACTGAAGAAAAAGGATGCTTGGTTAAATGATGATGAGGGTGTAAGAAAATTTTCAATAGACTGCTCGAGGAAGACTTCTGTGAAAAAGCAACATTTAAGCTTAAACTCAAGGACCGAAAGGAATTAGCTGGAAGGATCTAGGGCAGTATTTCTCAACGAGGGGGCAATATTGCCCCCAGGGGACATCTGGTAATGTCTGGAGGCATTTCTGGTTGTCATAACTGGAGGCAGGGTACTACTAGTATTCAGTGGGTAGAAGCCAGGGAAGTAGCTAAAATCAGATAATGCACAAGACAGCCCCAAAGGACAAAGAATTATCTGGTCCAAAATGTCAATAGTGTTTTTTTTTTTTAAAAAAAAAAAAAAAAAGAGGAAAAGTGTTCTACTCAGGGGAAACAGTAGGGGCATAAACCCTGGGGTGGAAGGTGTGGCATAGATGAGGAATTGAAAGAGCAGTGTGGCCTGAGCCTATTCAACAAGGAAGGGAGAAGTGCGAGATGAGGTCCAGTAGGAAGGCCAGATAAGGCCAGGCCAGGGACTTAATGAAGTGACAGGAGGGAAGAAGGCCTTTACAGTTAAGGAAACTGCATGACAGAAAAGCACAATCAGAAAACCAGTCTCGCACAGAGGAAAAGTTGGTGTTCAAGAAGAGAGGACTCTGATTAGAGAAGCCAGACAGTAAAGAGAGAGGCCACCAGTCCAGAGTTGGGAGGTTTGAGTCTGTTCTCTAGTAAACAAAGTGCTGATAAAGGGGCTTTTCGAGCAAGGAAATGAACAAAGCAGTATTTTTGGAAGATTAATCTGTTGGCCATATGTAAAATAGCTTCGAGGAGAAAAGGCAGAGAAGCCAGTTCAGAAGCCACTGCAAACACCCACCATGTCATGAGGGACTGGTCTCCGACAGAGAGTGTGAAGCAGAAAGCCAGACACACTGAAGGAAGAAGATGTGGAAACAGGGAACTGACTAGAGGAGGCAGCTCTCTCACAGCTCTGCGCTATACACGGAGGGCATGGCAGGGGTGGAGTGTGTCCCTGCGTGTGAATGTGAAGCACATCATAGGTCCTGACTGAGAAACAACGCTGTTTAACCAAAATTCAAGTCCTAGAGAACATGAAAGTAGTCAAGCCTCTTCCTATACCATTGTTAGCCAAAGAGAAATCATCAGGGGCTACTTAAATGGAACAGGAGAAAAGAAATTACTATAAGAGCCATCACTGGTGCTTTGATTCCAGGTAACAAAGTCTTTGAATTTTTTAAGTCTAAGCTTTCCACAGATACCTGTCCCTTAGTTTCGTGTATCAGCAAGCACTCATTGGGTACATAGACATTGTAGGAGACTCAAGAAAAGAAAAAAAAAAAAAAAGCCACAGCTTTTTCCTTTAGGAGCTTACAAATAGTTTCACACCTAAAAATAAAATATTATTATAGAAAGACAGCGGCCGGGCATGATGGTTACAAATAGTTTCATACCTAAAAACAAAATATCCATACCGGGCATGGAGCTTACAAATAGTTTCATACCTAAAAATAAAATATCATTATAGAAAGACAGGGGCCGGGCATGGTGGCTCACGCCTGTAATCCCAACACTCTGGGATTACAGAATAACCCCAACACTCTGGGATTACAGAGCAACCCCTTTATGTTATTCATTCATCCATGCATGTAACATGTCTTTTAAAAAATAAGAAAAATAGCAAGAGATATGAAAATATAAGGATATGAGTTTTTTACTGTGGTAAATATACACATAACACAAATTGACCATTTTAACCATTTTTAAGTGTACAATTTATTTGAGCTCACAAGTTCAAGACCAGCCTGGGCAACATGGCGAAACCCTGTCTATACAAAAACATCCAAAAATTAGCTGGGTGTGGTGGTGCGTGCCTGTGGTCCCAGCTACTTGGGAGGCTGAGGCTGGAGAATCACTCGAACCCAGGAGGTGGAGGTTGCAGTGAGCAAGTTCGTGCCACTGTACTCCAGCCTAGGTGACAAAGTAAGACCCTGTTCCCCACCAAAAAAAAGAAATAGAAAGACAGGGTTGGACATGGTGGCTCACACGTAATCCTAGCATTTTGGGAGGCTGAGGCCGGTGGATCACTTGAGGTCAGGAGTTTGAGACCAGCGTGGACAACATGGTGAAACTCCGTCTCTACTAAAAGTATAAAAATCAGCCAGGCATGGTGGTGTATGCCTGTAATTCCAGCTACTCAGGAGGCTGAGGTATGAGAATTGCTTGAACGTGGGAGGCAGAGGTCGTGCCATTGCACTCCAGCCTGGATGACACAGTGAGACTCTTGTCTCAAAAAAAGAAAGAAAAAAGAAAGATGGCATATATGGACAGTTTTCTGATCTACAGATGCTGATAAGACTGGCTGAATTGTGTCCTCACAAAAATCGTCTGTTAAAGTCCCAATTAGTACTTCAGATTTTGACTGTATTTGGAGATATGGTTTTTTAAAAAGTTATTAAGGGCCAGGCGCAGTGGCTCACGCCTGTAATCCCAGTACTGTGGGAGGCCAAGATGGATGGGCTGCCTGAGGACAGGAGTTCGAGACCAGCCTGGCCAACATGGTGAAACCCTGTCTCTACTAAAAATACAAAAAAATTAGCTGGGCGTGGTGGTGTGCGCCTGTAATCCCAGCTACTCGGGAGGCTGAGGCAGGGGAATTGCTTGAAGCAGGGAGGCGGAGGTTGCAGTGAGCTGAGATCAGGCCACTATACTCCAGCCTGGGTGACAGAGCAAGACTCCATCTCAAAAAAAAAAAAAAAAAAAGAAGTTATTAAAGTAAAAATGAAGTCACATGGGGGGCCCCAACCCAGTAACACTGGTGTCCTTGTAAGAAGAAATTAAGACACAGACGCATAGAGGGAAGACCATGTTAACACATAGGGAGAGGGGCTCGGTACGGTGTGTCATGCCTGTAATCCCAACAATTTGGGAGGCCAAGGCAGGAGGATCACTTGAGGCCAGGAGTTCAAGACCAGCCCAGGCAACAAAGCAAGACCTCATCTCTAATAAAAGCAAAAAACAAAAAAATTAACCAGGCACAATGATGCACACTTGCAGTCATAGCTACTTGGGAGGCTGAGGTAGGAGGATCGCTTGAGCCCGGAAAGTTGAGGCTGCAGTGAGCTATGATCACACCATTTTACTCTAGTCCAGCCTGTGTGACAGGGTAAGACCCTGGCTCAAAAAAAGTAAATAAATAAAAAGGACACAGGGAATAAAAAATTACCATCTACAAACCAAGAGTGGTCTTAAAAGCAAACAATCTTGGCAACACCTTGATAATGGACTTCTAGCCTCAAGAATTATAAGAAAATAATTTTGTTGTTTAAGCCTCCCAGTCTATGGTACTTTGTTATGACAGCCCTTCCGAACCAATATACCTCCCAAATTAACCAATTCCTATAGCACAAGCAGGAAGTGTTTCTTTCTGTCTCCCACTGCCTATTCACCACTTCTTTAACCAAATTGGTATTTTCTTTTTAATCTGGCTTTCTCAAAGTATATTACATGGATAAGGAAAATCATAAGCCAGAATTTTGAGACAATAGGCTGTTAAAGGAAGATTCCATCATAATTTACCTGCCATGAAATTTGGAGTAAAACTTTGAACTCCGAGACAATAAAGAACGGGCCTTAGTAACGGTACATTCTGGTAGATGACGAGGTGCAAAGCAGGAATCCGAGATGTTTACCACGGTGAGCACTGGGAGTTTATCTAAGAAGACAGACCAGAAGAAAACATGTTAACATGCTGCCTGGAGAAAGGAAGTCACATACATAAATACATTAAGGACCTCGTGAGGGAGAGGACAGAAGCTGGCTAATTCACCTTCAGCATCCAGGGGAGTTTTGCAGGTTGAGCCAAGGATTCGAGGATGGCCCCTTTCAATGCGGCGGACAGTTGCCCAGCATTGTGGGTGCTGACAAACAGCAAAGCCACAGGTGGTTTCATCCCACTGGCTCTCATCTGGCAAGTCCATACCTAGAAATGGTTTAGGCCAAAGGCCAACCCTGCAGCATTCTAGTCCTCTGGAAAATCAACAACCACATAATTAGGGAGTATTACACATTAGCCATACGGTCCAGATCTTAATTTGAACTCAAAGTATAAAATATTTCTGTTGAACCTATACAGGTAAATGATGGCCACAAAATAGTTAAAGATTGGATAACAAACAAGTATGAAAATATCTCAGCATGAGGTAGAATGGCAAGAGTTTGAGAGCAGAATGACTTCAGGTCTCCTAATTGGCTATTTAATAGCTGAGTGACCTGGGACTTAACCAGTCTGAGCCTGTTGACTTCACTGTAAAATGAGGATAAGTTTATTTCACAGGGTCATTACAAAAATTAGTTAATGAATATTAAAAGCCTGGCATATTGTTCCAAATAAATATTTGCATCCTTTCCTTTTTCCCTTTGTTAGTCATCAGGGAGAAGATGTCACCATCTCCAAAAAGCATTATCAAATTATGACCAAAGTAGTCACAGAAGTGTCTCAGAAGGCCCAAACTCCTGGAAGACATGTTTCGTTTTTCAATGTGCTTCAGTTCCCACGCAGGCAGATAAAATACCCACCAGCAATGAATGTGTTTGCTCAAATAGCAAATCACTAGACACTCCTAGTTGCATCAGAGTCCATTAGCTTTTCATTTACTGGCCATATGGCCTTGGACAAGTGACTTCACACCTCTCTCTCAAGTAGGGGGAAGGGTCCTGACTTGGTGTCTCAGGTCTGTAATCACAGCACTTTGGTAGGCCAAGATGAGTTACCCCCTCTCTACAAAAAATAACAAATAAATAAAATAAGCAGGAGGGGAATCCCTAAGGAGGACTGCAGAAGCATTAAATGAGATAATGTACTTTTACACATGGGAGGTGCTCAATAAATATTATCATCTTTTCCTTTCTAGAGGTGTTTTAGGCAATCAATAACCACTACCATATCCCTAAGAACTTTTTAAGGACAGCGTCCATTTCTTTCTTTTATTCAACACATTTATTGATTACTAAATATGTGAGGGGACCTGC
Organism: Macaca mulatta; assembly: GCF_049350105.2. NCBI lineage: Eukaryota > Metazoa > Chordata > Mammalia > Primates > Cercopithecidae > Macaca > Macaca mulatta. The sequence continues at coordinate 44,905,327 of NC_133420.1, forward strand.
TTTGGACATGAACAGTAATAAACAAACTCCCTGTTCTAAACAGTTTATAATTTAGATCAAAGATAAACTATCAGCCTAGGATTGCACCTGGCCTATGACTTGTTTTGTTTGGCTGGCACTTTGAACCAATTTTAAAATTGAAATAGCCCACAATGTCCAGATTTCTGATTCCTTTTAGGGACCAAAATACTTGACAACACTGGGCCCAATTCCAGCTGAACTGCAACTGACTAGCGCTGAGCAGCCCTGTTTTCAGCCAGGTCTGTTCTATCCAAGCGGAGCTCCCCCACCAGACCTTATGGACTCTAATTGAAGCACTTTCAGTTGCCACTTATCATAGCATTTGCTCTTTTGTTTTAAAATATTTCTCTGTAAACAGGCTTCTATCGAAAGCAGGAAAACTAAATGGCGACTTGAGACTTCCCTTTTGAAGGGAAAAAAGCAGCATTAATTCTCAGTGGGAGGCCGGGCGCGGGGGCTCACGCCTGTAATCTCAGCACTTTGCGAGGCCGAGGGCAAATCACTTGAGCCCCGGAGTTCGAGACCAGCCTGGGCAACATGGCGAAACCCTGTCTCTACGAAAAATACAAAAAAAATTAGCTGGGTGTGATGGAATGCACCTGTAGCTCCAGCTATTTAGGGGAGCTGAGGTGGGAGGATCACCTGAGCCCAGGAGGTCGAGGCTGCAGTGAGCCGAGACCGCCTCACTGCACTCCAGCCTGGGGGACAGAGATCCTGTCAAACATAAATACATACATACAAATCAGTGGGAGTGAGAATTTCCACGAACATAATATAAAAATAACTTAAAAACAACTTAAAACGCCATTGCAAAACCTTGAGAATGATTTTAACTGGAAAAGAGGTATGATGAACAATTTAACTGAAAAATAAACACAATTTTAACACGGTTTGTTTTTGAAAGCGAATGTAATGTTGCATTCTTCTTACAATGAAAAGGCTGCTTCTCGTCCTTTCGTTACCTGCCCAGCCCGAATAGACTCCTGAGACCTAATCAGGCGCATCTCTATGTGGCCAACATTATCCCCGGGCTACATAAATAGTTCACGTTAAAAACAAACAACAACTACAACAAAAATCTAAATAACACTCAGTTTTAGTACCATTATTACAAAGGTGTGAGGGGTGAAAATATTAAAAATGAACATCAACTTCGGTAGAGATGGAAAAAGATTGCCCGCTCCATTCCAGGAAAGAAAAAAAAAGTGCGAGAATCTGATCACGACGGGCTGAGGTCCTGTAAGAGCAAAGCGGATTCCAAACCGCTTAGGGTTGCTAAAAGAAGTGGTAAAACGCGGCCCCTTGCGGCGCGGTGAGGAGATTTACGGACCCGGCCGGCCACACCCTGCCTCCGGCCCTAAAGGGACCCGCCCAGCCGCGTCAGCCACGCCTCCGTCTCCCACACGCTGCGCCCGGTTGCACCGTCGCCAAGCAGCGGCGCAGAGCACCATGGAAAACGGACGGAAACTCCTTTGAGCCATAATAAGCTGATGAGAAGGTTCCCGACGCAGCGATGGCGAGAGGCAAAGAAACGGACCTGGGGAGGGGCGTGCGGGGTGGGGTGCGGTTGGATGGAAGCCTCGGCGGGCCAAAACCACTGCGGCTTCAAAATCCGGATGCGCCGGTATTTGAGGCGGAGGCGGGGCTAGGGGGAAGAGGGAGGCTATAGCGCGCAGAGCACTGTGGGACACTGTGGGCCACGTGGGGCGGGACGGAACCTCCGGAGGGTCAGACCGTAGCGACGCGGGAAGTCCGGACGCAGTAGCTGCCTGTAGCGGAGGCGAAAGGGAGGCTCAGCCCCGGCGGCGGCAATGGCGGAGAGGCCCGAGGACCTAAACCTGCCCAACGCCGTCATCACCAGGATCATCAAGGAGGCGGTGAGCAGCTCGGGGGGGCGGACGAACGGGCAGGAGGGAAGCAAGTGCTGGACCGGCAGCTTTGCTCACCCCCGGTCTCCTCGCAGCTCCCGGACGGTGTCAACATCTCCAAGGAGGCCCGGAGCGCCATCTCCCGCGCCGCCAGCGTCTTCGTGCTGTACGCCACATCCTGGTGAGCGGGGCAGAGGCATAAGGGAGGCGCGGGGATACCTGGCTGGGAGTTCCTGGCCGGGAGCCCACAAACCCCAACGATTATGTCCTCCCTCGGTCGGGACAGGTTCAGTTCTCAGCCAGTTCCTACAAGTTCTGAAGCAAAGTAACGCAACAAAATAACTTTGCTTAAGCTTTTTTTGTGCAGAGAAGGGAAGGACTTATCCGTGTCACACCAAAATCCATGCATGTAAGAGGCAGGTTTTCCCGTTCCACCTCTGGGTGCTCCTTTTCCCACTCACCCCTTACAAACAAGAGGGAGTCTGACAGCCTTTCTCTTCTCTCAGTGCCAACAATTTTGCTATGAAAGGAAAGCGCAAGACGCTGAATGCCAGTGATGTGCTCTCAGCCATGGAAGAGATGGAGTTCCAGCGGTTCGTTACCCCATTAAAGGAAGCTCTGGAAGGTAACGAGCCTTCTGTCTTCTAAACCACGTAGATGGTCATCCTGTGTGACCTGTTCATCTGGCCCTGAGACTTTCTCAGCGCGGGTCCCTTTAAGTTCTCTAAGCCAGCACTTGATGTGACTCGACCCAGTTCGATGGACACTACCTCGGATCTGTTTTGTGATGCTGAGCAAGTTATTTTTCCTTTTCTGCCTCCTTTTTTTTTTTGGTTTTTTTTTTTTGGTCTTGTTTTTCTTGTTTTTTTTTGTTTTTTGTTTTTTGTTTTTGAGATGGAGTCTTGCTCTGTCACCCAAGCTGGAGTGCAGTGGTGGGATCTTGGCTCACCGCAGTCTCCTCCTCCTGGGTTCAAGCAGTTATCCTGCTTCCGGCTCCCAAGTAGCTGGGACTACAGGTGCATGCCACCACGTGCGGCTAATTTTTGTATTTTTGTAGAGATGGGGTTTCACCATATTGGCCAGGCTGGTCTTGAACTCCTGACCTCAGGTGATCCGCCCACCTCAGCCTCCCAAAGTGCTGGGATTACAGGCGTGAGCCACCGCACCCACCTGCCTCTGTTTTTCCAGTTGTATAATGTAATTAGCTCCTGCAGTCTGTCTGGCTCACTTTCAGCTCTGTCTCCTAACCCCTTCTTTCCTCCTTACAGCGTATAGGCGGGAGCAGAAAGGCAAGAAGGAGGCCTCAGAGCAAAAGAAGAAGGACAAAGACAAAAAAACAGACTCAGAAGAGCAAGACAAGAGCAGGGATGAGGACAATGACGAAGATGAAGAAAGGCTGGAAGAAGAAGAACAGAATGAAGAGGAAGAAGTAGACAATTGAATAGGGTGGGAGACTGTAGCAGCTTGGAAGGTACCACTTGAGATGAGACGTGCTACGTGTTTCTGTGAAGCTTTTCCATGCTGGGCAGAGTAGTCTCAGGCAAAAGTGCCTGAAAAGATCAGAATAAAAACTGACTAGAAATACCATCAAAACCAGCACTCACCAAACTGAAAGCATCTGAGTAGCAGAATCCTGTTTTCCTTCATCAATCTGAAGATTATGACTTTTTGACAAGAGGGATTCTGAGCAGCTAAATTAGTCAGTTGATCGCTTTTGGTTACTTAAATGTATGGTTAGATGGTTTTTGATCTGCAGTCTTCCCTATTCCCCCAAATAAGTAATAATAACTTCCATGCTGCCTGCTGTGTTCCAGATCACAGAAGCAGCCAGGGCTCAGGAAAAATTGGGGCTTTGCTTATGGTCGCCTATGTTTGATTGCACAGTCTTTGACAGTAGCTTACTAAGACTGCTCAGAATGAGTAAGCTTTAGGAAAGTACTAAAATGCTGTGGGAGAATAACAAAATCTGTCTCTTCACTTGACAGGAGCATTAACTGGGTTTTGTATTTCATAGACCCGCTTGGCTCAAAACCTTTCTATATTGCCTGCAGATGATTGACCTGCTGGTGTACTGGTAATCTGATCACAGATACTCTTAAATCAGCAGTGTAGAATGGTATTAGTCAAGCAAGGGTGCTAGTGTCTTACTTTTACAGAAACAGATGGCATAGTGTCAGGTGTACCTTACTCTCTGCCACTATACAGCTTTAGGATTTGTCATCACCTCCTGGAAGGTGTAAAACCCCAGGCTTTCTCTTCTTGAAGTCCATCTCCCAGACTTGTGACTATAGCTTTTCATTCTTCAATTCATGAGTTCCGAACTTTATTTCCTGTAGGCACAGCTTTCTCCCTCTGTGCCTCCTGCTTCCTTTCCTCTGCCTCTCCTCTGTCCCCCATCCCACTTTCTCCTCTCCCTCCTTTTCTCACTTCTGTCAGTCTGGAAGCTTTGATTACCTGCTTAATACTCCAAAGTGTGAGTTTCTCTGATCTCTTGTTTCCTTAGTTCTAATCTCATGTTTTGTTTTGTTTTTAAGAAATGGGGTCTCTCTGTGGCCCAGGCTGGAGTGCAGTGGTATGATCATAGCTCATTGCATCCTTGAAATCCTGGACTCAAGTGATCCTCCCACCTGAGCCTTCTGAGTATCTGGAGCTACAGATGCTGCCACCAAGCCTGGCTAATTTTGTCTCATGTCTTCTAAAAATTATTTTGTGAAGCCCCTCTGAACCTTAAGGGAAATCTGATGGTGCTCAGGAATCTAACTGTCCCTAAACCATCCTCTTTAACTGCTTCTAAAATATCTCTGTTGGCCTTTCTTAGTTTTTTTCTGTTTCCATTCAGTGCTCCAAGCACTTTTTGTTTCTCTCTAAGTTGAGCGCTTGGGGTTTGACAGGTAGTGACGTAGTTTGACACTGTTAACTTGTTAAATACAGTGAAAAGTTTGTGAGTGAAGAATGCTGAGAAGATTGTAATGCTTTGTACAAATAAAAGTCTTGTTAAAAAATGATGCCTCCTGTTTCATGCCGCTTTTTCGTAGTGTGTTTTTGGAGAGAACCCCTGATGATACTCTCCATAAAAGTTTTTGGCATGTGGACTTGGCCAAACCTTTGTAAACATGAGATCCTGCATCGCCTTGGATGACCAGCAGGTGCTGCTCATTCACAGGCAAGGGCTCTGAACTACTGCAAGAGTGTTTTTTTCTTTTTCTTTTTTTTTTTTTTTTTTTTTTTTTTGAGACAGAGTCTCAATCTGTCACCCAGGCTGGGGTGCAGTGGCATTATCTCGGCTCACTGTAACCTCCTGGGGTGCAGTGCCATTATCTCGGCTCACTGTAATCTCCTTCTCCCAGGTTCAAGCAATTCTGCCTCAGCCTCCCAGGTAGCTGGGATTACAGGCACCCGCCACCACGCCCAGCTAATTTTTATATTTTTAGTGGAGACAGGGTTTTACCATGTTGGCTAGGCTGGTCTGGAACTCCTGACAGGTGATCCACCCACCTCAGCCTCCCAAAGTTCTGGGATTACAGGCATGAGCCACCATACCTGCTGAAAGTTTTTTTTTTTTTTTTTTTTTTTAATGGATCGTTGCTCTGTCTCCCAGGCTGGAGTGGCGTGATCTTGGCTCACTGCAAGCTGTGCCTCCAGGGTTCACGCCATTCTCCTGCCTCAGCCTCCCGAGTAGCTGGGACTACAGGCGCCTGCCACCATGCCTGGCTAATTTTGTTTCTGTATTTTTAGTAGAGATGGGGTTTCACTGTGTTAGCCAGGGTGGTCTCAATCTTCTGACCTCGTGATTCGCCTGCCTGAAAGTGCTGGGAGTACAGGGGTGAGCCACCACACCCGGCTGGTGCAAGAACTTTTCACAAGTCTGTCTATGTTGCCCAGGCTGGTCTCCAACTCCTGGACTCAAGCAATCCTCCTGCCCTGGCCTCCCAAAATACTGGGATTACAGGCGTAAGCCACCACACCCAGCCCTAAGTATTAACTCTTAAACCCTATGAAGCAGCACTGCTGTTACCTCTATTATCTCTTAACCACAGTGTTTTATTATCTATGTAAGCAGCTTTTTTTTTTAATTTTATTTTATTTTGAGGCAGAGCCTCGCTCTGTCACCCAGGCTGAAGTGCAGTGGTGCGATCTTGCCTCACTGCAGCCTCTGCCTCCCAGGTTCAAGCAATTTCCTGCCTCCGCCACCCGAGTAGCTGGGATTACAGGACCGGCCACCACATCCAGCTAATTTTTTGTATTTTTGGTAGAGACGGGGTTTCACCGCATTGGCCAGGTTGGTCTTGGTCTCGAACTCCTGATCTCAGGTGATCCGCCTGCCTCAGCCTCCCAAAGTGCTGGGATTACAGGCGTTCCTTTTTTTTTTTTTTTAAGAAGGACTTTTGCTCTGTCACCCAGGCTAGAGGGCAGTGGTGCCATCTCAGCTCACTGCAACCTCTGCCTCCTGGGTTCAAGAGATTCTCCTGCCTCAGCCTCCCAAATAGCTGCGATTACAGGCCTGCGCCGCCACACCTGGCTGATTTTTGTATTTTCAGTAGGATAGGATTTCACCATGTTGGCCAGGCTGGTCGTGAATTCCTGACCTCAAGTGATCTGCCCGGCTCGGAATCCCAAAGTGCTGGGATTATAGGTGTGAGCCACCGTGCCAGGCCAAATCTACATAGCTTTTTCAAATCATAAATTTATAAATAACATTTCACAAAGATACAACCCCCAATACTCATTAGATCTAATAGCTTTTTCCTTCGCAGTAGAAACATCCTTTCTTAATTCCCATGAGCACTGCTCAACTCCTGTGGCTTCCTTTAAGCTCAGTCCCCTGCCTCATCTCCTCTTCCCCTAGCTTCCTCTGTGGATTACTTGGCATGGGGATCTTCCTGGAGCATTGCTGGGTTGCAGACCCTCCTAGTTTCCTATTAAATATATACTTAAACCTATTATTCAAAGCCTGCAGGAGAAGGGCTCGCCCTGCTACCAATTTTAACTGGCCACTCTAACGAGGCTGTGTGCGCTAGTCAACGATGAATCCCCAAAAGAACTCTTCCATATGGCTTTAGTTAATTATGTCCCATTCGTCACCAAACTTGGACTACCTAAGAAAAACATGTTTCCTGAGAATAGGGACTATTACTTTAAAACTACAGAATTTGGCCGGGCACGGTGGCTCACACCTGTAATCCCAGCACTTTGGGAGGCTGAGGCAGGTGGATCACGAGGTCAGGAGTTCAAGACCAGCCTGGCCAAAATGGAACCCCTTCTGTACTAAAAACACAAAAATTAGCCGGGCGTGGTATCCTATAGTCCCAGCTACTCGGGAGGCTGAAGCAGGAGAATTGTTTGAACCTGGGAAGTGGAGGTTGCAGTGAGCCAAGACTGCACCACTGCACTCCAGCCTGTGTGACAGAGCAAGACTCTGTGTGAAAAAAAACAAAACAAAACAAAAACTACAGAATTTAACAACTGGGAAAAATCTTTGACATTACCCACCAGTTTTTCCCCCACCACACTTCTATCACTACTATAGTGGTTATCTGGACTTTTCAAGTTCCTTACTAGGCTAAGGTAATGTTACACTTTTAAACCATAGCCCTTCATGCCCAGAGATGCAGATTTGGATTTGGGGGGGGGGGGTTCTCGTCCCTACCCATTCAAAGCTACTTTTATAGCCTAACCTCCTATTTTTACTGATAGGAAATTGAAGTTCTTCAGAGAGAAGTGACTTGCTCAAGACCTTACCACGAATTTATGAAAACTGGGATTCTGTTCCAAAGACCTTTGGCCTTGCTCTGTTTTTTGGGTTTTTTTGTTTTTTGTTTTTTGGGTTTTTTTTAAAATAAGCTTTTTGTATTTCAACAGTTTCTCTACTTACGTCCTTTTTCGATTACAGGGGCCAACCCAGAATACCACATTGCATCTAGTGAACGCACTTTTTAAGACTGAGATGAAATTCAAAGAACATAGAATTAACCGTTTTTAAATGAGCAATTCGGTGGCATTTAGAACATTCACAATGTTGTGCAACTACTACCTCTATCTAGTTTCAAAACATTTTCCTCAGACCCTGGCAATCAGCAGTCTGCTTTCTTTCTTGTTCCTTTTTTATGCTTTTCACAGCATTTAGCACAATGCCATATACCTACCTAGGAGACACAATAGTTTAGTTTTAATTGTTTTTATTGAAATATAATATACAAACCAAAAGATACAAATAAGTGTGGAGCTGAATGAATTTTCACCAATTAAACACAGCCATGTAACTCACACCCAGACCAATAAACATTAACTGCACCCAAAGAAACCTCTTTAATCTCCCCCTGCTGCCTTTTTTTTTTTTTTTTTTTTTGAGACAGGCTTGCTTTGTCACCCAGGCTGAAGTGCAGTGATACGATCACAGCTCACTGCAGCCATGACCTCCCAGGCTCAACCAATCCTCCCACCTCAGCCTCCCAAGCAGCTGGGACTACAGGTGTCCACCACCACATCCAGCTAATTTTTGTACTTTTTGTAGAGATGGTTTCACCATGTTGCCAAGTCTGGTCTTGAACTCCTGGGCTCAAGCGATCCACCAGCCTTGGCCTCCCAAAGTTCTGGGATTACAGGCATGAGCCACCACACCCAGCCTAATCTCCCTTTCAATCCTCCCCATCTCTCCAGTGGAAATCACTATTCTGAGTCCTAACAGCACAGTTTAATTTTGCTTGATTGTGTAGTTAATATAAATGAAATCATATTATATACTCTTTTGTGTCTCACTTCTTTTACTCAACAATGTGTTTAAGATTTATTCATATTATTGCATTCACAATACTGAAAGATTAAGGTAAAATGTTTCAAAAGGTGGAGGCTGGGGGGAGAGTGGGAACAGGTCTTTCAGTCAAGAACAAGAAAAGACATAAGGGAATAGGCTACACCAAACAGCAACATTTTAAAATTTCCCATTCTATTTGGGCTCTTAGATGGTCCTAATTATTTTTAGTTATCAATAACCTCAGGGACGGAACCGGTGTCAGGAAAGAAATGTTGGGCAGGGAATCTGGGATAAAACAAATAATAATTGCCTCTATGGAGCGTGGTTATTAGCAGACATTGCAGAGAGAGCCCAATGTAACATGGGGCAAATTATTTAATCTAGCTGGCAATTGTTTTCCCAATCCGTAAAGTGAGAACAGTAACATCGTTGCTGTCAAGATTAGATAAATGAATGTAAAATGCATGGTACTGTCCCTGACTCTTTAATGCACAGCAAACATTATTTCCTTTCTACCTCCTTCCTTGTTGAATACAGATCAGAACTCTAGTAGCTGGAAACTAAGCAGTGTCATATTTCCCTAGCCTTAGGCCGCTATGCCCCTTAAATTTAAAATTATAAAGTATACAACAGGTTTGGGGTACAGATTTTGAGAAATAAAAAAAAAAATTTTTTGAGACAGAGTCTCCCTCTGTCACCCAGGCTGGAATGCAGTGGCATGATCTCAGCCCATTACAACCTCCGCCTCCCGGGTTCAAGCGATTCTCCTGCCTCAGCCTCCCGAGTAGCTGGGATTACAGGAGCCTGCCACCACGCCCGGCTAATTTTTTGTATCTTTAATAGAGACGGGGTTTCACCATATTGGTCAGGCTGGTCTCGAACTCCTGACCTCAAGAGATCCGCCCGCCTTGGCCTCCCAGAGTGCTGGGATTACAGGCGTGAGCCACCGAATCGGGCTGAGAAATAAAATCTGAGAATAAGTGTAATGTGACCCACTAGTGTCCTCTACATTTCGAAGTCAACTTTTCAATAATCCCTGAAGAACTACTTGAAAGGCATTCCTTCGCTAGGGCGATGATCCCCGATCGCTATTTTACCCATCCAATCCTACTAGTTTACCCAAGCCCCCATAAGCCTCATCAGATCCCTCCTGCCTCAGCACATACAGACCTTTGGTCGGATCTATCACTGTACCTATCGTAGGTCTGATGCTCCTATCAAGACTTGGAGTTTTCCTAATGCCCATGTCTTTCATATCACATCTCTCAACTCATAGCATTGCCGTACCCTGAGAAATAAATGACACTGGTACAAAATTTCTCTGAAACCTTAGAAGTCTGGCGCTGAACTCAACAACTTTAGCTTAGTCCGCAAAAATGGACTAGCTAATATTGTGTTAGGCATAATGGTGCTGTTTTAACGGCTTTGACATCCAATTATTCTTTCACCAAGCCATTAACCAGAGCCGAGTTTGCCCTAGGCTGGGAAAAGGAGTGCGGTGAAGTGAACCCTGGGCTGTAACTGCCTCCGATTCGGGCTCACACCCAGGGACCCTCCCACGCGGTTCCTGCGCCCCCCGTGGCCTCCCTCCTGCGGTTCGCTGCACAAGCGCAGGACCCGGAGCGGGGAGGGGCGGGCCCTCCAGGCACTCGACACACCCAATTGGCCAGGCCTCAGCGGGTGTGGGCGGGGCTGCGACGGGAGCGGAGGAGTCGTTCGAAGAGAGCCTTCAGGGGGCGTGGCCTGGATTGTGGGGGGGCGGGCCGTGGGGGGAGCTGCTTCCGGGTGAGCCCCCCCGCCCCCCACATGGTCCCTGGGAGACGGGAGCGGGAGACAGCGGTGACAGGCGCAGCGACCGGGAGGCCTTAGGGAGGCAGGTGAGCGGGGGCTGCATGCGGGGAGATGGCGGACTTGGAGGACGGCTCCAGGGCGAGGCGGGGACTGTGGCACCAAGAGTCCCGCGTCCCCAGATTGTGCTGTGCGCCTGAAGCCCTGGCGGTGCAGCCGTGTACGGAGTCCCGTGGAGCGTTTGGTCTAGATTGTTTGGTCTAGATTGTCCCACTGCAGCCGGGGTTGGAGGCCCGGGTTCGGGGCTCCGCGCCTCTTCTCTGGGGTTTAGCCCCTCGGATACCGCCGGGGCAGACTCCATCGATGCAGAGCCCGAGGTGTGGGTGGTGGTTGGTGGTTGGTGGTTGGGGGGCGGGTAGGGAGGTGAAAACACTAACAGCCGTTTTGTACTAAGCATTGCGTGCATTGACCCTTTTTTTAAATTTTATTTTGAGATGGAGTTTCGCGCTTGTTGCCCAGGCTGGAGTGCAATGGCGCGATCTTGGCTCACTGCAATCTCCGCCTCCCGGGTTCAAGCGATTCTCCTGCCTCAGCCTGCCAAGTAGCTGGGATTTCAGGCATGTGCCACCATGCCGGCTAATTTTTGTATTTTTAGTAGAGACAGCGTTTCTCCTTATTGGTTAGGCTGGTGTCGAACTTCCAACCTCAGGTGATTCGCCCGCCTCGGCCTCCCAAAGTGCTGGGATTACAGGCGTGAGCCACCACGCCCGGCCTGACCCATTCATTTCTTACAACAACCCACTGAGGTCGGTTCAAGTCCCCATTACTAAACAAAGAAACGGAGGTCACACAACTAGAAAGCTACAGAACTAGGATTTGTACCCACATCTATCAGACTCCAGAGCCCACACACTTAACCATCCTGCTACCAACAGCAACCAGGTCCAGAGTCAGTTCACCCAAAGCTCTCCACAAGCCCAACATGCTGGGAAACAGATTTGATATCTATCCTTAAAGTATGGAGGTGTCATGGTGGACACTGAGGACCGGGCTGCTGGAGACTTCCCCCAGATCTGCCGCTGACCCACTGCTTGATCCTGGACCTGTGTCTACCCCTCTCTGAGCCCAGTTTCACCCTTGTTTCAATCAGCAAACTTTAAGAAGCCTCTTAGCCAAGATATTCTAGGATTCTGGGAATGGCAGCTTCTCCTTCTACGTCCAGATGGCTAACCCCAGAGAGGGTCAGGCTCTTCAAAACCCCAGGGCAAGGCTGGGTTCTCATTCTTCGCTTTAATCCCTGTGTCTAGCACTTCAGCAGGCCCATAGTAGATATTCAGGAAGTGTGGGTTGGCTAAATGAACACTTCGTCCCTTTTGAGAACTGCTTGACAGCCACTCTCCTGGGCCTTTGTGGGGCTTTGGATTTCTCAGTTCTGGCCACCTTCTACCTAGCTGGCTCTCCTGACTGCCTCCTCCCTGACCAGTGGCAGAGCCTGCCAGGGCTGGCAGCAGGTCCTAATCCTCTGTGCCAGGACCCACAGCCTCTGGAATCCTCAGCATAGTACAACATGCGGGGGTGGGGGGTGGTGTATGAAGCTCTGTCTCAGCCCCTCCTGGTGGCAGCGCTCAGGGCCCAACTTCAGTTACTCCCAGTTTGGGGATGTTGCCTTCCATGGGAGGAGATGCTTTCATATTAAATCTGAAACACTTATTATCCTTCACTGTCCCCTCTTCCATGAAACTACCCTTGACTCAGAGACACAGTCCCTTTCACAGCACCTGGGCCACCCCTCTACTCTGGCAGCTGGATGGTGATTATTTTGTTTTTCCTTCACCACATAACCTGCTGGAAGGCAGAGACTCCACTTCAGAAATCTTGGAAAACCCTGTGGCCCTCAAGGGTTTGAGCGCATATTCCCATCTGGTGTGGTGCAGAAGGTACAGAGCTGTACCAGGACATCTTGTTCCAACCCAGCCCCACTCCTAATAGTAATAAAATTAGCTACATGTTTACTGTGCAGCTACTTGGTGCCAGACACCTACCTCAGCCCTATCAATAATCTCCACAGCCTTGCAAGTTAGAGATATCATGCCTATTTTGTAGATGATGAAACGAACACTGAAAGGTCAATGACTTTGCCCAAAATTACACAGCAGAACATAGACCTTTGTAACTGGGACTGTCTGACCCTGAAACATAGTTCTTTCTGCACTGCCCTATACTCTGCGTCCCAGCAAAGCTAACCTGTCTGATGTGGGTGGACAGAGGTGCTGGACCTCCTGGTGGCTCGCTCCTGTCTTCAGTGTGATGATGTCACAGGAATTTAAGTTGTAGTTTGCAAGCTCACTTGATTTGGGAGAAGTGCCCTCCCAGTCTGTGAAATCCTCCCAAACTCTAAGGGCCTTTTTGCAAAGCAAAACCCATCCTGCATTTGGCGCTGCCAAGTGGAGTGGGAAACTCCACTTATTAAGCGAGTTTAATAACAATGGAATGACTCTATGGTGTAGGTATCAGGGCATTGAAATAGAAGTCAGGAGCTGCAGGGTCAGTTTCTAGCTCTGTATGTCATTCACTGTGATCTCCAACAAGTCCCGTTGACTCTCTATACCCCATTTACCACATTAAAATGTAAGGGACTAAACAGGATTGGCAATTTTCAAGCTTTTAATATTTTCAGCACTGACACCTGTTTCTCAAATCAAATCTCTCTCTGAATCTTAAAATTCAAAAACAGATCAAAGTGAACTGCTATAGTGAGACTGTTCCCTTTACTCTAACCCTGCCCTGGTCTCAGGGGCTCCTAGGCAGCCCTGCCACAGGGTTTCTGCTAAGCAGGAGCCAGTAGTTCCCTCAGCTCCTAAAGGCGATGAGGAGTTGAGGCCAGTGGAATGCAGCTTTGGATTCTAGAAGCCAGAAAACAACAGAAGTTGTTTGTGGGAAGTGAATCAGAGAGATTAGCCCTCTCTTCAACATCTGCCTAGACTCTAGAATGGCATTAAGCAAGTCACTAAACCACTCAGAGCCTCCGCTTCCTTATCACTAAAAGTTAGAACAATTCTTGCAATGAAATGAGATACTACTACGAAGTACCTTAGTGCTGTGCCCAGCACAGAATGAATACACTCAGTATGTTTTCCTTTTGTTTATTCTGTCTCTCCAGCGCCCAAAGCAGAAACAGTATGGGCAAAGAGACGCCTACTGAATCAGGTGTTTATCAGTATTAAGGAATACAGTGTATAAAACCCAGCATTTGGAGTCCAGAACAAATTCAAATTCTGGCTCGGTCACTAAGTAGCTATGTGGTCTTGGGCAAACTGGGTTACATTTTGGTAATTCTCTCAATATTCAAAAATAGTCTCTCAGCCAGGTGCAGTGGCTCACACCTGTAATCCCAGCACTTTGGGAAGCAGAGGCTGGCGGATCACTTGAAGTCACGAGTTTGAGACCAGCCTGGCCAACATGGCGAAACCCTGTTTGTACTAAAAATACAAAAATTAGCTGGGTATGGTGGCACATACCTGAAGTCTCAGCTACTCGGGAGGCTGAGGCAGGAGAATCACTTGAACCCAGAGGGTGGAGGTTGCAGTGAGCCAAAATCGAACCACTGCACTCCAGCCTGGGTGACAGAGCCGGACTCCATCTCAATTAAAAAAAGAAAAGAAAAGAAAAGAAAAAGAAACTTCTAGCAGACATGAGAGCAAAATCAAGTAGAAAATGGGTACTCAGGACTATCTACTGAGTAATTGTCTGTTTGGAGGTTGAGACATGATTGGGGAGGCCTGGCCTGCCCCTGTGTCAGGTGATGGGGCTGGCCCACCCAGGGGTGTGGCAGCAGGGCTGGCCCCTGTGTGACTTGTGATAACCCCACCCTACCAAGGAGGAAGACCGGATAAAATGGGCCCCTGAGTTGGCTGTGGGGAGCCAAAGGGGCCTAAGAGACTATGGGGAGAAGGACAGCCAGTTCGTAGGCAGCCCTGCCCCACTGTTTCTGATAAGCAGGAGGCAGTTGTTCCCTCGGCCTCCTGAAAGCAATGAGGAGTTGAGGCCATGAGAATGTAGCTTTGGATTCCAGAAGTCAAGGGCCTGTTACAAAGGTGGTTTTCTGGGAAGCAAATCAGAGGGATTAGACCTGGCTTCAACATCTGACTTGACTCCAGCCTACCAAAGGATCTCCCAGTTCACCTGGGAGTTAACACGCCAGGGTTCTAGTCCTCTTACTTGCTGTGTGGCTTTGGTTAAGTCCTTGCCCCTCTCTGGACTTTGAGGTCCCATTCATACAAAGTGTAGTTGGACTCAGGCCAGCCAGCCCCCATTTTTGTGGCCCTTTTCCCCCCATCCTTTGGCTATGGGATATTCTCCCGGGCACCTCCAAAAGGAAGTGTCTAAAACAGAGCTCTCCACCTCCTCTCCAAGCCCAGCTCCCCACTGCCCTCTTCCTGCCCTGTGCCTGTCTCCGCTGCCGTCCAGGTCAGGCAGGCAGGCCTAGAGCATCTACCCTGAGACATTGCCTCTTGGCTGCCTTAAGACGCCCCTTCTCTGCCCCCAGCCTCTGCATTCCTCTGCTTCCCGTCTGCTCTGCTCAGCCTGCAGGACTGATGTTCCTAAAGCCAGGTGTCAACCAGGCCACTAACCCTACCCACCGTTCAGAAATCTTCCCACAGCCTCAGCCTGGCCCCCTCTCATCCATCCCCTCCATACACACTTGCCCCAATTGCCTCCTCAGCTCCTCAGAACAGTCCACAGCCATCCTCCTTCCCCACCTTTGCCCCTTTCTTCCCTTCCTAAGGAAATGTTGGCCCCCTTCTCTCCACCAGGCTGAACCCATTCATCCTGCAAAACCAAGTTCAACCCCCTGTCATTTCGTTTGTTTTTTTTTTTTTTTTTTTTTGAGATGGAGTCTCACACTGTCGCCCAGGCTGGAATGCAGTGGTGCACTCTCGGCTCACTGCAACCTCTGCCTCCTGGGTTCAAGTGATTCTCCTGCCTCAGCCTCCAGACTCTGACTACAGATGCATGCCACCACACCCAGCTAATTGTTTTATTTTTATTTTTATTTCCGTTTATTTATTGTGAGATGGAGTTTCTCTCTTGTTGCCCATGCTGAAATGCAATGGTGCCATCTTGGCTCACTGCAATCTCTGCCTCCCAAGTTCAAACGATTCTCCTGCCTCAGCTTCTGAAGTAGCTGGGATTACAGGCATGCGCCACCACACCCGGCTAATTTTTTTTTTATTTTTAGTGGAGATGGGGTTTCACCATGCCGGTCAGGCTGGTCTCAAACTCCTGACCTCAAATGATCCCCCTGCCTTGGCCTCCCAAAGTGCTGGAATTACAGGCGTGAGCCACCGTGCCTGGCCTAATTTTTGTATTTTTAGTAGAGACAGGGTTTCACCAGATTGGCCAGCCTGGTCTCAAACTCCTGACCTCAAGTGATCCACCCGCCTTGGTCTCCAAAGTGCTGGGATTACAGGTGTGAGCCACCGCACCTGGCCCCTGTCTTCTAATACGCCTCTTCTGACCTCCTCACTCCCACTGGAGCCATGGCTCACTTCTGGTCAGGCTCCATGCACTCAGTCAGCCCTGCCTTGCAGGACTGCAGTACCCACTCAATGAGAAATCACCCGTGAAAATGCCAGGCATGGTCTGGCACACAGTAGGTGCTCAAGAAACAAATGTTAATGCCCCAGCTTCCTTCTGTCTTGTATCCACGAATTTGGCATTTGGGGCATATTTTTGTACTTCACGTAATTAAATATTTACTGTGTGCCAAGGTCAGTGTGTGACAGAGCACTGTGGGGGAGGCAAAAATGAACCAACTCTGGACCTTGCCCTGCAGAAGCTCTGTCTACTGGCACGAGATAAGACAGGTCCGGCTGGGCGCGGTGGCTCAAGCCTGTAATCCCAGCACTTTGGGAGGCCGAGACGGGCGGATCACGAGGTCAGGAGATCGAGACCATCCTGGCTAACACAGTGAAACCCCGTCTCTACTAAAAAATACAAAAAACTAGCCGGGCGAGGTGGCGGGCGCCTGTAGTCCCAGTTACTCGGGAGGCTGAGGCAGGAGAATGGCGTAAACCCGGGAGGCGGAGCTTGCAGTGAGCCGAGATCGCGCCACTGCACTCCAGCCTGGGTGACAGAGCCAGACTCCGTCTCAAAAAAAAAAAAAAAAAAAAGACAGGTCCACAAATAACTTATAGAAGAGAGACTGCAATCTGGACAAGAAAGCCTCAGTGGGAGAGGGAAGGAGAACCCTGTAGATTTGGGTGTGGGGAGAGCACAGCCTTTCAGGTAAAGGGACAAAGTGAGGAAAGCAAGAAGGTGTACTTGTGCTCGTGGAGCCCAGGAAACTCCTTGGGCTAGAAAAGATTTGGTGGCACCCTATACAGTGTATGTATGTGTCTGTCTGTCCATCTGACATGAATGGTACTATTTTCTCCTATTGGTGTGAATTGTACCTAACAAGAAGTCCATGTCCCAAGGTGTTAGCAGTACTTTTCTCTTTTCTTTCTTTCTTTTTTTTTTTTTTGAATGAAGTCTTGATCTGTCGCCCAGGCTGGAGTGCAGTGGCACGATCTCGGCTCACTGCAACCTCCTCCTGGGTTCAAGTGGTTCTCCTGCCTCAGCCTCCCCAGTAGCTGGGATTACAGGCACGCACCACCACGCCCAGCTGAATTTTTTTGTATTTTGAGTAGAGGTGGGGTTTCACCATGTTGGCCAGGCTGGTCTCGATTTCCTGACCTCAAGTGATCTGCCCACCTCAGCCTCCTAAAGTGCTGAGATTACAGGCGTGAGCTACCATGCCTGGCCAACAGTACTTTTTCTAGAGGTAGAATTGCAGGGGATTTTTCTCTTTTTGCTTATCTGCACTTTTCTAAAAGTTCTGCCATGAACATGGGCATTTTTTGTGGAATAAACAAAGTTTAAATATTGGCTTCTCAACATGCCCAGCTAGAAAATTATTTTTTTGGCCAGGCACCATGGCTCACGCCTGTAATCCCAACACTTTGGGAGGCCAAGGCAGGGAGATTGCTTGAGCCCAGGAGTTCAAGACCAGCCTGGGCAGCATGGCAAGACCTCCATCTCTACAAAAAATACAAAAATTAGCTGGGTGTTATGGTGCACACCTGTAGTCCCAGCTACTTGGGAGGCTGAGCTGGGAGAAGCAGTTGAGCTCGGGAGGTCAAGGCTGCAGTGAGTCGAGATTGTACCACTGCACTCCAGCCTGGGTGACAGAGACCCTGTCTGAAAAAAAAAAAAAAAAGAAAGAAAATAATTTTTTTAAAACAGTTGTTGCTTGCTCAGATGTTTACTTTAAAAGATAATAATGAACAGAAAGCAGTCATATAAAATACAAGCCCAAATTTTATATCATTAGATTCTGATTATTATGAAAGTTTCTAAAGACTTACTTTCATTTCTCAACTTACCTTGTTGACCAGCAGGGATTGGTGAACCATGCTGTGAGTAGCATTAGGCTAGAGAGAGGGGAGGCAGGAATCTGGAAGAGCTGTCTTCCAGATGTGACCATCTCCTGAGGACAGGGACCATGTCTCATGTGCTGCCCATCTCACCCCACAGACAGAGCCTGCAGCCAACAACGCCCCAGGAGCCCTCGGTTCCAACCAACTGATGCCCCTGTGCCCACTGGCCCATGCCATGCAGCCCCAGTCCGTTCTGCACAGTGGCTACTTCCACCCACTGCTTCGGGCCTGGCAGACAGCCACCACCACCCTCAATGCCTCCAACCTCATCTACCCCATCTTTGTCACGTGAGTCTCCAGGAATGGGCCAGACCTCTGCTCTGCTGGTTGGGGTTGGGGAGGGAGTGTTGACTGCAGCGGGCATCAGTATTGCTGGGGGTGGCAAAGTGAGCTGTCAGCTTGAAATTCAAGATACTGGAAGCAGCCTACTTGGATTAAGGACAGGAATCTTAGGAACAAAACAAACTTTGAAAGAACTCATTCATCCCATTTGGAAAATTAGAAGAATAACCCTTGCCTGCCATCCTGAGCTCTTGCAATAAGACAGAAGCTGAGAAGGTGCTCTGTAGGTTGTAAAGTGCTATGTACCTGTAAGAGATGGCAATCGTGATTGTTAATGATAACGCAGACATTTACTGAGTACTTACTCTGTACCAGGTACTACGCTAAGCACCTACACACATGATCTCATTCAATTCTGAGAGCATTTGTATGAAGAAGGAGTAGCTATCCTCTAGAACATCAGCTCCTTGAGGGCGGGGATGTTTGTCTATTTTGTTCACTTTTGTATCATCAGGGCCTAGAACAGTACTTGGCACATAATAAGTACTCAATAAATATTTGTTGAATGAATGAATTAACCACGCATGATAGACATGAAGACCTAAGTCTCCAAGAGATGATAGAACTTGGCCACGGTCACCCAGGCAGTGAGTGGCTGGGATAAGAAGCAAGGACCTGCCAAATTCAGAGTCCAAGTTCTTAACCACTTAATTCTTTCCTGTAATTACCATTCTTTTAGTACAGTTGCTACTGTTGTCACTGTTATTTTTGTTGTTCCTATTATTATTTCAGGCCCTGGGCTTGACCAGGCAGGGAAGCCAGACACTGGATCCCACCCTCCTCCCACCATCTCCACTGCCATATTTCTTCCCTGCTTCCCAACCATCCCTCTCAGTTGCCCCCTCACCACTGGCCCTTCCCACAGCCACCAATCCATATCCCACCCCCACTCTTGCAGGGATGTTCCTGATGACATACAGCCTATCGCCAGCCTCCCAGGAGTGGCCAGGTAGGAGACATGGAGTTGGGGGGCCAGGGGGTGGTGGAGGGAAAGATTCCACAGGTGGAAGTGCCCGGAGGTAAAAGCAGACCTAGGAAGTAGAAGATGCGGACAGGCAGACATCAGCTCAGTAGAGGGAAGGGTTTCCCCGGGGCCAGAGCTGTTCTACAGTGGGAGGGGCAGCCCTATAAAGTAATGTGCTACCCATCACCAGAGGCGTCGCGGCAGAGGCTGTTGCAGAAGGGATCTGAACTGCAGATGGGAGTTCAATAAGAGGGCCTTGGAGGAGCCTTCCACAGCCGAATTCCAGAAGAGCTCTGCTACTCAGGGCCTCGGTCTTCCCTCCTATTTAGTGGACGTGTCCCTGCCCCTTCCTGTCCTGGGGGCTTGAACCCTCCTGGTGCCATATGCAGCTTGGTTTCTAACAGAGGCACAGTGTGGTGGAGTCCAGAGGACCTTTGCCTGGGACCTGCCTTCCTTCAACCCCTCTACCCACCCCCACACAGGTATGGTGTGAACCGGCTGGAAGAGATGCTGAGGCCCTTGGTGGAAGAGGGCCTACGCTGTGTCTTGATCTTTGGCATCCCCAGCAGAGTTCCCAAGGTGAAGAATCAAAGGAAGGGCTAAGAAGGGAGGTTGCGCTCACACCCATAATCCCAGCACTTTGGGAGGCCAAAGCGGTTGGATCACTTGAGCCCAGGATTTTGAGACCAGCCTGGGCAACATGGCAAAATCCCATCTTTACAAAAAAATACAAAAGTTAGCTGGGTGTGGTGGTGCGTGCCTGTAGTCCCAGCTACTCAGGAGGTGGAGAGGTGGGAGGATCCCTTGAGCCCAGAAAGACGAAGCTGCAGTGAGCCAAGATCGCGCCACTGCACTCTAGCCTGGGTGACAGAGCAAGACCATCTCCGAAAAAAACAAACCAGAAAAAGGAAGGGAGGTTGGGCGAGGGTGAGCTGAGGGTCCACACTGACCGCTTCCTTACTCCCATATGATGCTGGCCCTGGGGCCACAGGTAAATGGACATGGTCCCTGCCCTTAAGTCAGCACCCAAGTAGGGTCAGTCCTCTGTGCTTCCTTATCCAGGGGCTGTGACAATGAAGGAAGGAGAGGGCCAGGGCTGTGCTCTGTGATGGCTGCCATCCTGCCTTCCGAAGCAACATGTAACAGATACACTGCTTTGTCCCTCCCCTGCCCCTAGGACGAGCGGGGTTCCGCAGCTGACTCCGAGGAGTCCCCAGCTATTGAGGCAATCCATCTGTTGAGGAAGACCTTCCCCAACCTCCTGGTGGCCTGTGACATCTGCCTATGTCCCTACACCTCCCATGGTCACTGCGGTGAGCTCCCTTCCTCCAGCCCTGCTGGTACCCACACTCCCACTGCCCACTTCTCACCAGCGTGGGGACAGGCCAGGGCCCAAAGTGCTCCTTAAAACCCAGTCATCTCTCCTGCAGGGCTCCTGAGTGAAAATGGAGCATTCCGGGCTGAGGAGAGCCGCCAGCGGCTAGCTGAGGTAGCACTGGCATATGCCAAGGCAGGTGAGTGAACCACCAGCAGGGATGGGTACCTCTGGGTCAGGGAGGTCGCAGAGTAGCTAGGACGGTCCCAGAATTCTGAAGGCCACCCTCTGCCCCACAGGATGTCAGGTGGTAGCCCCGTCAGACATGATGGATGGACGTGTGGAAGCCATCAAGGAGGCCCTGATGGCACATGGACTTGGCAACAGGGTAAGGGCAGGGAGCACAGCACGGGGTCGGGAGGAGAGAGTCTGCACCAGCCCTGCCCCCGTGTCTGCTAAGAATCACAGAACTGCCGGGAGCAGTGGCTCACGCCTATAATCCCAGCACTCTGGGAGGCTGTGACAGGTGGATCACTTGAGGTCAGGAGTTCAAGACCAGCCAGGCCAACATGGTGAAACCCCGTCTCTACTAAAAACACAAAACTTAGCTGAGCGTGGTGGCAGGTGCCTGTAATCCCAGCTACTCGGGAGGCTGAGGCAGGAGAATGGCTTGAACCCAGGAGGTGGAGGTTGCAGTGAACTGAGATCATGCCACTGCACTCCAGCCTGGGCAACAGAGCTAGACTCTATCTCAAAAAAAAAAAAAAAGAATCACAGAACTGAAGACAGTGCTGGATGAGGTTTTGGGGAACCATGTCAACCTCTGGGCCTCTCATGGGGAAATCAAGCCCAGCACTCCAACAGGACCAGAACACAGGCACTCTCCCTCCCAGCCTAGGTTCTTTCTCTCCCTGCCACATCACCCTGGGACACCTGGCAAGGGCCGACTAAGCCAAGATCCCCATTGTCTCCCCATAGGTATCAGTGATGAGCTACAGTGCCAAGTTTGCTTCCTGTTTCTATGGCCCTTTCCGGTGAGCAGGGGTGGGCGGGGTGAGCAGGGGTGGGCGGAGTGGGCAGGGGTCTGCTGTTAAATCCCTGCCCATTTGGCCCAAAGCTGGAGCCCACCCGGATGACTCTGTTTTGCAGGGACGCAGCTCAGTCAAGCCCAGCTTTTGGGGACCGCCGCTGCTACCAGCTGCCCCCTGGAGCACGAGGCCTGGCCCTCCGAGCTGTGGTGAGTCACTAGGACTTGAGCCCCACCCTCAGCCCCTCCCAGACACCGCCCACACTCGACCCTCATCTCTTAGGACCGGGATGTACGGGAAGGAGCTGACGTACTCATGGTGAAGCCGGGAATGCCCTACCTGGACATCGTGCGGGAGGTAAAGGACAAGGTGAGCGCAGGTCCGAGGCAAAGGGGGCTCAGAGGGCTGGGACAGAGTTTTCCACAGACTCTGGAATCTCAGTGTTGGAAGCAGTCTGCCCTTGAGCAGAAATCCTCTCCTCCCCATCCCTGCCCAGGAACCACCATGGCCTTCTGTGTCAGGGCTTGCAGGAGCCTCAAACAGCCCTGCTTTAACAGTTCAAGAGTGGGCCAGGCTGCTGGCTGCAGTAACCCAGGACACGGGGCTCAAGATGGTCACAGATTGAGCAGGGGGAAGGGACGCTCCCAGAGCCACATTAACCCTCCATTTCAGCCTGTCTCCCTGTCTGCTTCCCTGCAGCACCCCGACCTCCCTCTCGCCGTGTACCATGTCTCTGGAGAGTTTGCCATGCTGTGGCACGGAGCCCAGGCTGGGGCATTTGATCTCAAGGCTGCCGTACTGGAGGCCATGACTGCCTTCCGCAGAGCAGGTAGGCAGGCAGGGGTTGGGTGTTTTGACCTGTGCCACAGGGACTGATAAGCACTCTGCCTAGATCAAGGAACGAAGTCCTGAGAGCTTGGAGTCTTATTTCGGGAATTACTAGTGATCTAAACAGACACACATTGAGGAAGAGATATGGAACTGCAGCATAGAACATGACATGGTGAAGCAAGCAGAGCCCTTCATTCATTTTTGGTTGTGAGAATGTGGGCAAGCCACTTCTTAGAACCTCAGTGTCCTCACCCATAACTGGATAACTGGGGACAAGATACCTGGTGCGTGATTGTCCTGAGGATTAAATGAGGTAGTATCACTCCATAAAGGGGGCTCATTTTGTTAGAACTGTACACCAGCACAGGAAGGGAACTTGCATCTTACCTATATCCTTCACTGTGCATATTATTCTTTGGTAAACTGAGGTCCCAAGAGAGAAAATGACTTGCCCAAGAAATACAGCTGCCCAAAGCTGGACTCCGTCTCATGTGGTGTGCCCACAGGCTGTGCCTCTTCATGGTAGCCTTCTTCCCCGCCTGGCCTTCCCATCCCAGAAGGTGTGCTCGGAGCTGATCACCGTCCCCCGCAACTTTCCGCATCTCTCCCAACACAGGTGCTGACATCATCATCACCTACTACACACCCCAGCTGCTGCAGTGGCTGAAGAAGGAATGACGGAGACAGTGCAGGCCTGAGAACTAGAACTTTAAAACGTTCCCGGGGCCTCAGAGAAGTGAAAACCAAAGTAAATCCTGCTTTTAGAACTGTGCCCTCGTGCCCTCTTCCTGCTCACATGCTGGCGGGTCCCAGCAGCCCTGGGTGGTTTTGCCAGCATGCTGACTCTTGGAACTCGCAGCTGCATCCTATGAGCTCTCCCAAGCTTCCCCGCCCCTCGCCTGGGTCAGCCATGAGGCTCACCTTTGCCACCCTCAGCTCTTTCCTCTGGTGTGGCTTCAGCTTGAAAGCAACCTGGAATCGGGGGCACAGGCTTTGGGGCATGGCTGGGAGAGAGTCTTGGAGCATTAGGGGAAGAGGAGAGCAGAGGGATCTCGGGGCCTGAGAAGCCTTGGAACGCTTCTGGCAGCAGAGCTGGGTGTGGGAATGAGGCCTAGCTCGATATCCCTGGGTTAGAGTTGAAATTTGCTGCAATTCCACTGGAAGGCATTTCCCACACAGGCCAGAGGTTGCCAGGCTGCCTGAGGTCTCCTGTTCTACTCTGAACCATAAACCCAGAGAAGAATTACTCATTAAGCAGCAGAAATACTGCCTGAGGATCAAAACTCAGAGGCAAAGAGGGAGTTCCTGACTGCTGGAGATGCCACCACCACAAATACTTTTTATTCAAGAGATACTTCTTGAGAATCTCTGCTCTGTTCCTAGGTTCAGTGCTGGGTCCTGGGAATACAGCAGGACAGACCTCAGCTTGTCTCTTCATAGAAATTATACAAAGAGAATAGGGGAGACAGCTAAGAAGAAAACAAAGAAATAAAGCAGTTACAAATTTGTGATAAGTGCTCTGAAGGAAATAAGGGGTCTGAGACAAAGAACAACAGGGCGGGGGCCTCTCTTGAAACGGTAGTTGGGAAGGAGGCAGACATGCACCGGTGATGTGGTGACAGGTGCTGTGAAGGAAGTCACCAGGACTTGACCTGCTTTGAAGGATCAGAAAATACTTCCCTGAAGTATTGACATTTGAGCCTAGACCTGAAGGGTGAGCCGTCAAGCTAAGACATAATTGGAGAAGAACGTTACAGGGAGAGGGAGGAGTTGTGCAAAGGCCCTGGGGCTCCTAGCTGGAGGAATGCAAGGCTAGCCTGTCTGGAGCACTGAGAGGATGGCCTGAACTGAGTGGAGACAGACCAAGACCAAACCATGCAGAGATCAAGGGCCACATTCACCTTTTCAGAGTGACTCAATCAAATTTTGCAGTTTGTAAAAGTATTTTAACAGTCCTGTGGCAAAGTGGAAATGAAAAGTCTTGATGGCATGGACTGGAGCGGGGACAGTGGGGATGGAAAAAGGGGAATGGATTGTGGATGTGTTTAGAAGGTAGATTAGATGCGAGGGATGAATCTGGCTTGATCTTCTGGGTGGCTGATGGGCCATTTACTGAGCTGGGGCAGCCTGGAAGAGGAACAGAAGCAGGGTCAGGGTGGAGGGAGAATACTAAACTTAGCTTGAGACATTTTGCAACGAGGAAGCTATATCTAGAGAGCGTATGGGACTCACCTAAGGCCACTCAACAAGTGTGTGTCAGAACTGGGTTAGAACCACCCAGAAAACAGCCAAGCTGGGATCTGAACCCATGTAGTCCAACTCCAAGGCCTCTGCCCCTAACCACTGTGCCATACCACCTCCCAATAATCAGCAGCAAAAGTATGGGTCTTACAATGTTATAGAGATACCCCTCCACTTATGTGATGGGTTTGCATCCTGATAAACCCATCATAAGTTGAAAATATGATCATAAGTCAAAAATGCATTTAACCTACCAAACATCATAGCTTAGCTTAGCTTAGCCTGCCTTAAACATGCTCAGAACACTTACATTAGCCTACAGTGGCCAAAACTATCCAACACAAAATCTATATTGTAATAAAGTTATAAAGAATTTTGAATCAAAATTCAGTATTTGAAGTACAGTTTCTACTGAATGTCTTGTTTTTTTTTTTTTTTTTTTTTTTTGACGCGGAGTCTTGCTCTGTGCCCCAGGCTGGAGTGCAGTGGCGCGATCTCGGCTCACTGCAAGCTCCGCTCCCCTGGGTTCACGCCATTCTCCTGCCTCAGCCTCCCGAGTAGCTGGGACTACAGGCGCCCGCCACCTCGCCCGGCTAATTTTCTTGTATTTTTAGTAGAGACGGGGTTTCACCGTGTTAGCCAGGATGGTCTCGATCTTCTGACCTCATGATCCGCCCGTCTTGGCCTCCCAAAGTGCTGGGATTACAGGCTTAAGCCACCGCGCCCGGCCTGAATGTCTTGTTTTATACCGTTGCAAAGCCAAAAATCGTGAGTTGAATGATCATAATTCGGCGACCATCTGCAGTTAGTTCCAGTTATAGGGGGAGACCAAGGAGACCAGGCACCTACTTGGTTGCAAGTGATGGAAATCCAGTTCAATAGTGAAGAAGGACATGATTGGTTTTCATAACTAGATTGAGATAAGGACAGGTGTGGTTGGACCCAGGGTCAAACCCCATGGAGGACTGTGTCCCTTTCTAGCTCTCATCTGTGTTTTCCCCAGCTTTATACTCAGGTGGATTTTTGCCACTTGCCAGCAACATGATCCTCAATAACTCTAGGCTTAAGTAGTCGTTAAGATTTGTAATCCCAGAGAAAGAGCCTTTCTGTCCCATCACTCACATAGCAAATCTCTGGAGGGCTCTGACTGGGCCTGTTCATGTCACATGGTCCACTCGGCTCAGTCACTAAACAATGGGATGGGAGATGGGAGACCAGGTAGGCCTCATTATACAGAACGCTGTCTTGGACTGAGCTTTTGCACCAGTGGCCTCCTTGGCCTGGAATGCTTTTCCCCTAAATCTATATGGCTGTCTCTCTTGTTAAGATCTCAGCTCAAAGCATCCCTTCCTCCGAGAAACCTGACCCAACACCCAATCTAAAGTCATTCTTGTGGCTGGGTGTGGTGGCTCACACCTGTAATCCCAGCACTTTGGGAGGCCAAGGCAGGCAGATCACTTGAGGTCAGGAGTTCAAGACCAGCCTGGCCAACATGGTGAAACCCCATCTCTACTAAAACTACAAAAAATTAGCCGGGCATGGTGGCAGGTGCCTGTAATCCCAGCTACTTAGGAGGCTGAGGCAGGAGAATGGCTTGAACCCAGGACTCAGAGGTCGCAGTGAGCTGAGATTATGCCACTGCACTCCATCCTAGGCAACAGAATCAGACTGTGTCTCAAAAAAAAAAAAAAAAAAAAAAAAAGTCATTCTCCATCACTCTGTATTAATCAGGATTCAGGTTCAGTGGATGTAACAAAAGCCAAAATACTGATAGCTTGAGATGAAAATTTACTTCTAAGCAATCCAGGGCTGATATGTCAGTGATATGTTGTGAGGGGGTCTCAGCTCTTGTCTCGTTCTGTCATCATCAACACGTCTTGCCCTCCATCTCATGAATAAAGATGGCTGGTGCTGGGCACAGTGGCTCGCACCTGTAATCCCAACACTGGGAGGCTGACATGGGTGGATCACTCGAGTCCAGGAGTTTGAGACTAGCTTGGGCAACATAAGGAAACCACGTCTCTACAAAAAATAACAAAACTATCTGGGTGTGGTAGCACATGCCTATAGTCCCAGTTACTCAGGGGGTCAAAGATGCAGTGAGTCGTGATTGAGCCCCTGCACTCTAGTATGGGAAACAGAGTGAGACCCTATTGCAAAAACAAAACAAAAAAATGGCTGGGCCAGTTCCCATCATCAGGTCCTCTTTTCAGCCAGCGGGAAGAGAAGAACAAGTGGAGGGCGTGGCCCTTCTTTATAAAGTCATGACCCAGAAGTTGCACACATCATTTCTGTCTACACACCCTTGTCTCAAATTAGTCACACGGTCGTGCCCAGTTGTAAGGGAGGCTGGAAATAGTCTAGTGGGCCAGGCATATGCTCAACTAAAACTCCAGAGTTCAGTTACTAAGGAAAATGGAGAGAATGGATAGTGGGGCAAATGGCCGTTTCTACCTAATGGAGGTTCTTGGGATCACAGAAACAGTGGTCAGAATATTAAAGAAAAAAGATCCTTAGAGACTATCTGGTTAAACACTCTGATTTTGTAGATGGGGAGACAGACCCAGAGAGGTGACTGTCCAAAATCAGACAGCAAGCTCATCAGTGGCAGACCAAGGCTAGAATTCAGGTCTCTTAACTCCAAGCCCAGTGCTCAAAATTCGGGAAGGGACTGGGCATGGTGGCTCACACCTGTAATCCCAGCACTTCAGGAAGCTGAAGTGGCAGGATTGCTTGAGGCCAGGAGTTCAAGACCAGCCTGGGCAACAAAGCAAGACCCCATTGCTACAAAAATTTTTTTTTCAATTAAAAATAAAACTAGTGAAGGGATTTGTTTTAGAGGAACTTGAGCTTTATATGTATTATTTCTATTCATGTATTATATGTAACAAGGATATATTCATGTGTTGCTATGTAAATAAAAATTGAAAACTATATGAAAAGGTGTTATCTTCATTAGTGGAGAAATTCAAGTTAAAACCACAATGAGATACCACAATATATCCACAAAAATGCCTAATACTGGCTGGGCGTGGTGGCTCATGCCTGTAATCCCAGCACTTTGGGAGGCCGAGGTGGGTGGATCACGAGGTCAGGAGTTCGAGACCAGCCTAGCCAACATGGTGAAACCCTGTCTCTACTAAAAACGCACACACACAAAAAATAGCCAGGTGGGTGGTGCGCACTTGTAATCCCAGCTACTCCGGAAGTTGAGACAGGAGAATTGCTTGAACCCAGGAGGCAGAGGTTGCAGTTAGCTGAGATCATGCCACTGCACTCCAGCCTGGGCAACATAGTGAGACCACGTCTCTACTAAAAAATAAAAATAAGGCCGGGCGCAGTGGCTCAAGCCTGTAATCCCAGCACTTTGGGAGGCCGAGACGGGCGGATCACGAGGTCAGGAGATCGAGACCATCCTGGCTAACACGGTGAAACCCCGTCTCTACTAAAAATACAAAAAATTAGCCGGGCATGGTGGCGGGCGCCTGTAGTCCCAGCTACTCGGGAGGCTGAGGCAGGAGAATGGCGTGAACCCGGGAGGCGGAGCTTGCAGTGAGCTGAGATCCGGCCACTGCACTCCAGCCTGGGCGACAGAGCAAGACTCCATCTCAAAAAAATAAATAAAAATAAAAATAACATCAGCGGGGCATGTTGACACACATCTGTGGTCCCAGCTACTTGGGAGGCTGAGGCAGGAGGACTGCCTGAGTCCAGGAGGTGGAGGCTGCAGTGAGCCATGTTTGGCCTGCACTCCGGCCTGGGCTACAAAGGAAGATCCTGTCTCCAAACAAACAAACAAAAAAAATGTCTGGCTCTACTAAAGCTGAACATTTGCATACCTTATGACCCTGTGATTCCACACCTAGGTATTTACCCAACAGCACCTATGTTCATCAAGAGACATGTTCAACAGTGTTCGTAGCAGCATTTTATAATATATGTAATAAGGCTGGGCATGATGGCTCACGCCTGTAATCCCAGCACTTTGGGAGGCTGAGGTGGGCGGATCACTTGAGCTCCGGAGTTCAAGACCAGCCTGGCCAACATGATGAAATACCATCTCTACTAAAATACACAGATTATCCGGGCGTGGTGGCAGGCACCTGTAATCCCAGCTACTTGAGAGACTGAGGCAGGAGAATTGCTTGAAACCAGGAGGTGGGAGGTTGCGGTGAGACAAGATGGTGCCGCTGCACTCCAACCTGGGTGACAGAGTGAGAATTCATCTCCAAAAAAAAGAAAAAAGAAATGTAATAAACAAAATTGGAGATAACCCAAATGTTCATCAACAGTAAAATGTGGTCTGTTTATATAATGGAATATTAAAGGTGTGAAAATGAGTTAACCACAACTACACGTAGCAACATAAATGTATCAAATACAATTTTGAGCAAAAGCAGCAAGGCATAAAAGAGTGCATGCTATATTATTCTGTTTATATACAGTTCAAAAACAAGTAAAACGATGCAATTGGAAGTCAAGATAGTTACCTTTTGGGTGGTAAGTGACTGGGAGTGGACAGGCTGTGGGGGGTTTTTGGAAATTGTTCTTTTTCTTGGTCTGGGTGCTGGTTGCATGGGTATGTT
Organism: Macaca mulatta; assembly: GCF_049350105.2. Taxonomy (NCBI): domain Eukaryota; kingdom Metazoa; phylum Chordata; class Mammalia; order Primates; family Cercopithecidae; genus Macaca; species Macaca mulatta. The sequence goes on from NC_133420.1 coordinate 44,934,543, forward strand.
CACTTTGTGAAAATTCACATTTTGAATATTGGGAGACTGAGCCCAGAGAGAAAAATAATTGAATGGAGAGCTCACAGACAGATGGCAGAGCTGGGACCAGAACCTAAGGGGTTAGGTTTCCAGTGACCTTGAAAATTGGACAGTATCAGACATTCTTGGATTCTGTGAAATGCAGCTGAACCTCTAGTCTCCCAGTCGCCCTTCCCACCCCCACTTGTGCTTCATGCTTGTAACACAAAACCAGTTTTGCAAGTGAGTCCCCAAGTGAGTTGGGCTCTCTCTTGCAGGGCCAAAGTCTGTGACTCTGCATTTCGTGTTTCTTCCCAGGCCTGAACCCAGTGAACAGACCAACTTGGAACACAGGAGAAAGTTTTGTTTTTTTGTTTTTAAGAGTTGAAAGGAAGACAATTAGGCCAGGCGCAGTAGCTCATGCCTATAATCCTGGCACTTTGGGAGGCCAAGGCGGGTGGATCACTTGAGGTCAGAAGTTCTAGACCAGCCTGGCTACATGGCGCAACCTCGTCTCTACTAAAAATACAAAAAATTACCTAGGCACAGTGGCGCACACCTGTAATCCCAGCTACTCAGGAGGCTGAGGCAGGAGAATCGCTTGAACCTGAAAGGCAGAGGTTGCAGTGACCCTAGATTGTACCACTGCACTCCAGCCTGGGTGACAGAGTGAGACTCTGTCTCAAAAAAAAAAAAAAGAAAAAAGAAAAAAAAGAAATGGGCTGGGCGCAGTGGCTCGTGTCTGTAATCCCAGCACTTTGGGAGGTCGAGGCAGGTGGATCACCTGAGGTCAGGAGTTCAAGATCAGCCTGGCCAACATGATGAAATCCCGTCTCTACTAAAATACATAAATTATCTGGGCATGGTGGCAGGCACCTGTAATCCCAGCTACTCGGGAGGCTAAGGCAGGAGAATCACTGGAACCCGGCAGCTGGAGGTTGCAGCGAGCCGCGATGGCGCCATTGCACTTCAGCCTGGGCAACAAGAGTGAAACTCCGTCTCAAAAACGGAAGAAAGGGAGAAAGAGACAGAGAGGGAGGGAGAGGAAAGCAAGAAAAGCAAGAGGGAAAGAGAGAAAGGGAGCGAGGGAGGGAGGGAGGGAGGGAGGGAGGGAGAAAGAAAGGAGAGAGGGAGGGAGGAAGAGAAAGAGGAAAGAAAGAAAATTAGATGCATGTTTGTGTGCTCCTAGAAATCTGTGTTGTAGCATAACCAAAACTGTCACCTCAGCAATCCCTGGGGAGTAAGAAAGATGGGGGTGGCGAAGCTCTTCTCTCCCTGCCCCAAGGCTGCTGCCCATGTTCAGTAAGCAGGCTGAAGCTCCACACCCTTCTCCTTGCCAGTTCCTCACCTGGAGTACTTGTTCCTTGATCTTAACCTGACAACCTCCTTCTCACCATTCAGATCTTTGTTCCTCCCTTGACCACCTCGTCCAAAGAGATACCCTGTCACTGTTCATAAAATGATTCTGTGTTACTGCTTCCACTTCTCGCTTTCTGAAATCACTTTATGTATCTACTCGATGGTTGTCTGCCCCTCCCATGTCCCATGCAGGCAGGAACCACCTTGTTTCCCACTGAATCCTCAGAGAAGGACAGGGGACACAGAGCCCACAGATGCTAGGTGTTCAGTGAATGAGGTTGGGTGGTGGGGGGCTGGCTTTTTACTTTGTACACATTTGTATTTTGCATTATTATTTTTTTTTTTTTTGAGACAGAGTCTTGCTCTGTCACCCAGGCTGGAGTACAGTGCTATGATGTTGGCTCACTGTAACCTCCGCCTCCCAGATTTAAGTGATTCTCCCGCCTCAGCTTCCCGAGTAGCTGGGATTACAGGTGCCTGCCACCATGCCTGGCTAATTTTTGTATTTTTAGTAGAGATGGGGTTTCACCATGCTGGTCAGCTGGTCTCAAACTCCTGACCTCAGGTGATCCACCCGCCTCAGCCTCCCAAAGTGCTGGGATTACAAACGTGAGCCACCGCACCCGGCCAACATGCATTACTTTTGCAAACAAAAATGAAAGTCTTTTTTTATTCTTCAAAAGAATAAAAAAGCTCCCTGGTGGTCTAGTGGTTAGGATTCCAGGCTCTTACCACAGGGTTCTTAAAAACAAAAAGAGGCCGGGCGCAATGGCTTGCGCCTGTAATCCCAGCACTTTGGGAGGCCGAGATGGGCGGATCACCTAAGGTCTGGAGTTCAAGACCAGCCTGGCCAACACGGCGAAACCCTGTCTCTACTAAAAATACAAAAATTAGTCGGGCGTGGTGGCACAGGCCTGTAATCCCGGCTACTCCGGAGGCTGAGGCAGGAGAATTGCTCGAACCCAGGAGGCGGAGGTTGCAGTGAGCCGAGATCGCTCCCGTTGCACTCCAGCCTGGGGCAACAAGAGTGAAACTCTGTCTCAAAAAAAGAAAAAAAAAAAAAGAATAGGCCTGGTGCAGTGGCTCAGGCCTGTAATCCCAGCACTTTGGGAGGCTGAGGCGGGCAAATCAGTTGAGACCACTCTGGCCAACATGGTGAAGCCCCGTCTCTACAAAAAAAATAAAAAAATTAGTTGGGTGTGGCGGCATGCGCCTGTAATCCCAGTTACTCGGGAGACTGAGGCAGGAGAATTGCACGAACCTGGGAGGCGAGGTTGCAGTGGGTTGAGATCGCACCACTGCACTCCAGCCTGGGCGACAGAGCGAGACTCCGTCTCAAAAAAAAAAAAAAAGAACAGAAAAAGAAAGAATAAAAAAGCAGGTTACTGCAGTTGGATTTAACCTCACCAAGTTGGATTTAACAAGTTTCCAACTGAAAGCAATTTCCTCCAATACCAACTGGGGACCCTGAGATCAGAGAGGGGCAGGGCCTTGCCCAGGTTCACACAACACTAAGCAAGCAAGGCTGGGTCCCAGCTCCCCTCCTCCCAGTCAACCTGGTACTTCTCGGGGGTATCCGATCCAAAGGAGGCAAGGAGCGGGGTGGGGGATGGGGAGCGGGAAGAGCGCGGTGGGGAGGGAAGGTGTGGCGGGCAGGGGGTGCGCAGACAGGGCAGAGAAGGTGCTGGTAACGGGGGCTGGAGAGCGCGGAAGGGTGTGCCGGCTGGGGAACCGAGGGGGAGCGGGGAGGGAATAAGGGGCGGAGCGGGTGCAGAGTAACGGAACCGCGCAGTGAAGGCGGGTGACGGGCGCAGAGAGACGCACAGTGAGACGAAGGAGGGAGAGGGGACGGCGAGGGCGACGAGGGAGGCGGGTGGAAGAGGGCGAAAGCGAGGGGACAAGGGCGGGGAAACGGGCAAGGACAGACAGAGGCGGGTCGGGATGGGAGGGAGGGGCGGCCCGCACGATCCCCGCCCCGCTTCCCGGCGCCTGCGCGCCTTCCCCCGAGCCCGCGGGACTTGCGGCTGCGTTCTCAACCGGCTTCCTTGCAACTCAGGTAGGTCCTGGGCCGGGGAACCGGCGCCCAGCCGTGGATGCGCTACAGCGAGAAGGGGACCCAAGGGGTCGGCCGCGGCAAAGGTCCCTAGGACCCCCGCGCCAGCTCACGCTGCTAACGGCAGCTGTAGAGATTCTGCGTGAGGTTCGGGCTCCTGGACTTCGCCTTTCCCGAGCCGTGGAGGTGGGGAAGAAGGGCGAGCAGTTCATGCCTGCAGCGCAGAGCCCCAAACCCGCGCTTTTAGAAATAGAAAAAGCCAGGCCGGACGCGGTGGCTCACGCCTGTAATTCCAGAACTTTGGGAGGCCGAGGCGGGAGGATCACGAGGTCAGGAGTTCGAGACCTGCCTGGCCAACATAGTGAAACGCTGTCTCTACTAAAAATACAAAAATTAGCCAGGTGTGGTGGTGGGCGCCTGTAGTCCCAGCTACTCGGGAGACTGAGAAAGGAGAATCGCTTGAATCTGGGAGTCGGAGGTTGCGGTGAGCAGAGACCATGCCATTGCACTCCAACTTGGGTGACAGAGTGAGACTCTGTCTCAAAAGAAAAAAAAGAAAAAAGAAAAAAAAAAAAGAGCCGGCCAGGTGTGGTGACTCACGCCTGTAATCCCAGCACTTTGGGAGGCTGAGATGGGCGGATCACCTGGGGTCGGGAGTTCGAGACCAGCCTGACTAACATGGAGAAATCCCGTCTCTACTAAGAATTGAAAAAAAAAAAAAGGAGATCGAAATCATCCTGGCTAACATGGTGAAACCCCGTCTCTACTAAAAAATACGAAAAACTAGCCGGGTGAGGTGGCGGGTTCCTGTAGTCCCAGCTACTGGGGAGGCTGAGGCAGGAGAGTGGCGTAAACCCGGGAGGCGGAGCTTGCAGTGAGCCGAGATCGCGCCACTGCACTCCAGGCTGGGTGACAAAGCGAGACTCCATCTCAAAAAAAAAAAAAAATTAGCCAGGTGTGGTGGCACATGCCTGTAATACCAGCTATTGGGGAGGCTGAGGCAGGAGAATCGCTTAAACCTGGGAGGTGGAGGTTGCAGTGAGCCAAGATCGTGCCATTGCACTCCAGCCTGGGTGACAAGAGCGAAACTCCGTCTCAAAAAAAAAAAAAGAAAAAGCCATGGGTCAGGAGCCAGAACCCTCTGCTCTAGTCTTAGCTGTGCCAGCGTGACTCCCTGTGTGATTTGGGGGGTAAATTACTGCCCCTCACTGGGTCTCTGTCTACACACCTGCAAAATGAGAGGGTCTTTGGATGAGTCTCCTTAATTCATTTCCTAGACAAGCTTCCTCCAAGGCTTCCCCAGATTGACCGGCGATGCCCCTCCCTAAGTATCAACTTGGCTGTACTTTGAACTCTGGCCCCTCAGGTTTCAAGGGTTTGTCTGGGATCAAACAGGCCTTGTCTGGGATCAGCTCTGTCTGGGGAAAGAAGCTGCACCAGCCTCTGGATAGCAGGCTGAGTCATTTGTTTCTTGTGCCTTGAGTCAGTTCTCTCATCGGCTCTCCTCCTAGGCCAGTGTTATTACCTCCAGTAAAGATCGAAAAGTTGGGGTTCAGAGAGGGCTGGAGACAGACAGCCTGCTCTGTCCTGTCTTTTCTCCTGTGCTGGATTTTAAAAATCCAAATATATTTCATGGTACAGTGGAAGAACTGGTCAGAGAGTCTGGAAGTTTGGGTTCTGGTCCTGGCTGTGCCACTGACCCACTGTGACCTTAGGTAAGTACCTGCCCCTTTCAGGCTCAGTCTACTCTGCCCAGCAGCCAGGATATTGTTCAGATGCTCTGCAAGTCCCTTTCTGTCTTTGACATCCCTAATAATGATAATAGCAATCATAATAATTGTGTCCTGACCTACAAGGTCCTGCCTGAGCTGACCTCTGTCAACCCAAAGCACCAGACTCCTTGCCCTGCCTCAGGGCCTTTGCACTTGCTATTTCCACTGATGGGAGCACTCACCTACCTCTGCTTCTTGCACATGCATTCTTCTGATCTCCATTGAAACTCGACTTGCAGGGCCGGGAATGGTGGCTCACGCCTGTAATCCCAGTACTTTGGGTGGCCAAGGCTGGGGGATCACTTGAGTCCAGGGGTTGGAGAGCAGCCTGGGCAACATAGTGAGACCCCCACCACCCCACCCCACCCCACCGCCCCGTCTCTACAAAAAATTCGAAGTTAGCTGGGAATGGTGGCTCCCAGCTACGAGGGGGGCTGAAGCAGGAGGACTGACTGAGCCTGGGAGATCAAGGCTGCAATGAGCCGTGCACTCCAGCCTGGGAGACAGAGAGACCGTGTCTCAAAAAAGAAATTAAAAATAAATAAAAAGAAACTTCACTTGCTTATGACATTCCCTAACTACACAGACTAGATGCATTCCCTGGATTTATATCCTTATGGTATCTATTGACTTCATTGTATTTAAGTATTTGTGTAGTTCTTTGCCTAATATCCGTATCCCTGTTCTTCAGTGCCTGTAAATGCCATAAGGGCCGGAAATCTGTCCCATATGCTAGCAGCTAGCTCAAAAAGGTGCTCAGAAATGTGTTGTGGATTCAGAGTGACTTTCCTAGGGTCACACCATTGGCAGCACCAGAATTTGAACCCAGTCTGTCTGATGTCAGGGCCTGAGCTTTCACCTTACCTGCTGTTTTTCATTCTAGGATCTTGTGCTGTGAAGACATTTCCCAAGTGCTTCATGTTAGCCAGCAAATCTGACCCACAAGGCCTGGAAAGAGGTGATTGTTAGGTTGTGCAGAGGTGGTCTTATCCAGCTCAGCGTCCCCTGGGACCCACTGTGGGACCTGAGGCAGAACTGGGGTGGACTTGGCCTCCTCCATGGCACACCGGCTGCAGATACGACTGCTGACATGGGATGTGAAGGACACGCTGCTCAAGCTCCGCCACCCCTTAGGGGAGGAGTATGCCACCAAGGCCCGGGCCCATGGGCTGGAGGTGGAGCCCTCAGCCCTGGAACAAGGCTTCAGGCAGGCGTACAGGGTCCAGAGCCACAGCTTCCCCAACTACGGCCTGAGCCATGGCCTCACCTCCCGCCAGTGGTGGCTGGACGTGGTCCTGCAGACCTTCCACCTGGCAGGTGTCCAGGATGCTCAGGCTGTAGCCCCCATCGCTGAACAGCTGTATGAGGACTTCAGCCGCCCCTGCACCTGGCAGGTGTTGGATGGGGCTGAGGACACCCTGAGGGAGTGCCGCACACGGGGTCTGAGGTTGGCAGTGATCTCCAACTTTGACCGACGGCTAGAGGGCATCCTGGGGGCCCTTGGCCTGCGTGAACACTTCGAGTTTGTGCTGACCTCTGAGGCTGCTGGCTGGCCCAAGCCAGACCCCCGCATTTTCCAGGAGGCCTTGCGGCTTGCTCATACGGAACCGGTAGTGACAGCCCATGTTGGGGATAATTACCTCTGTGATTACCAGGGGCCTCGGGCTGTGGGCATGCACAGCTTCCTGGTGGTTGACCCACAGGCACTGGACCCTGTAGTCAGGGATTCTGTACCTAAAGAACACATCCTCCCCTCTCTGGCCCATCTCCTGCCTGCCCTTGACTGCCTAGAGGGCTCCACCCCAGGGCTTTGAGGCCGGTGAGGGAAGTGGCTGGGCCCTAGGCCGTGGAGAAAACCCTAAACAAACCTTGGAGACAGGGAGCCTCTTTCTTCACAGCTCTGGACTTTCCCCCTCTGCCTGCAGCCTTTGTCACCTATTCTGATAATAAAGCAGTGAGTGCTGAGCTCTCAGCCTTGCCCCACTAACCAGCTCCTAGCCTCTGCCTTCCCTCATTCTCATTCGCACCCTTTTCCACTAGGAGGCCTCTTCACATCCAACAGGATTCGCAGAAGGCCCAACTAGCTTCAAAACCAGGCACTTTCAAACTTGGTTTTAGCAGCAGGGGCCTTTTGTCATGGGAGGTCTGAAACCCCATTATGCAAAACTAAAAACAAACTGAAAAACTGCTGGAGTTGAAGCAGAGGTCCTAAGGTCTCTCTTTCAGCTTCTGAAACACCCTCCCTCTGGAAGCCTGGGGTCAGCGCTTAGTTTGAAAAGCAGGATGCTAAGCCGTCCTGTAGGGACACTGTCCATTAGTACCACATAGTATGAAGAGAATTTAAGCAAGGAACCCCATGACAGTCATGAGAAGAAATCCTGTTGACATGCCTGCCTCGTGTTAGGTAATGTGCTAAGTTACTTATATGCACATATAACCCTCAAAGCTACCTCGTTGGGCCTAGGTGGTTTGACCCCCACCACAACTTTACGAATAAGGAAACTGAAATTCAGAGGTTAAGCAGCCTGCCCGAGGTCACAGCCAGCATGCAAAGAAGCCAGGATTGCAATTTAGGCACATCTGAATCCAAAGCCCATTGGCTTCACCACTAGGTTGTAAGTAGATGGGGATGCTTGTCATGTGAAACATGGTACAGTGGAGATTCTGGGAGAATAGGGGAGGTGTCCTAAAGAATGTCAATCTCAAAGGTCACCTCTGTCGCAGGGACCAGTGTGGAGGTAGGAAAGTATGGGGAACAAGGACTGGAGTGTAGGGAGTAGGTTTGTGGGGAGGGGGGAACAATTGGAGGTTGAAGTAGGTTGGGTTTTTCAATTCCTTTTCTCACTTTAGGAAGCTGAGGCAGGAGGATCACTTGAGCTCAGGAGTTCGAGACTAGTCTGGGCGACACGGTGAAACCCCATCTCTACAAAAAATTTAAGAACTAGCCCAGTGTGCTGGCACACACCTTTAATCCCAGCCACTCAGAAGGCTGAGGTGAGAGGATCACTTGAGCCCAGGAGTTCTGTTAAAGTGAGCTACATGCCACTGCACTCCAGCCTGGGCAACAGAGTGAAACCCTGTCTCTGAAAACAAAAACAACAAAAATTTCTCTTCCTGCCTCCCCACCTTCCCACACCTTTCTACTTGGTATTTGCTGGACATCTCTGTGCCTTGCCCAGTGCCAGGGGATGCCACACATTAAAAACATAGGCACACTCCTGGCAGTGTGTTCTGGTGCCAGCAGCCCGGGAGCGTTCTAGAGTGGATGCTGAATTGAGGAGTGGCACTGGGGGTGGCTTTAGATGAGCAGGGGGATGCGGAGGACGTTCCTGCAGCAGGCCCATGAACTGTGGAATAAAGGCTGCTGTGAGGAGCTGGGTTGGTGGGTTGGGAGAAACATGGCATGGGGACCTTCAGGTGTCAAGAAAAGCCTTGGCTTTGACCCAGATTTTTGAGCAGGGGCTGTGCCCAGGCAAAGGCAGGGAAGATCTCTTTGGGACTTGACCAAACCCCTTTTGGTCTGTCTTCCTTGGGACTGGCACCAAGGCCAGGCAGCAGTAATTTCCTTTTCTTTCTTTTTTTTTTTTGGAGGTGGAGTCTCACTCTGTTGCCCAGGCTGGAGGGCAGTGTTGCAATCTCGGCTCACTGCAATCTCCGCCTGCCAGGTTCAAGCGATTCTCCTGCCTCAGCCTCCCGAGTAGCTGAGATCACAGGTGTGCACCATTATGCCCAGCTAATTTTTTGTATTTTTAGTAGAGATGGGGTTTCACCATGTTGGCCAGGCTGGTCTCGAACTCCTGGCCTCAGGTGATCCACCTGCCTTTGCCTCCCTTTGAGACTGTCTCAAAACAAAAATTAATTAATAAACACTGGTTTTCTTTTTTTTTTTTTTTTTTTTTTTTGAGACGGAGTCTAGCTCTGTTGCCCAGGCTGGAGTGCAGTGGCCGGATCTCAGCTCACTGCAAGCCCCGCCTCCCGGGTTCACGCCATTCTCCTGCCTCAGCCTCCCAAGTAGCTGGGAGTACAGGCGCCCGCCACCTCGCCCGGCTAATTTTTTTTTGTATTTTAGTAGAGACGGGGTTTCACCGTGTTAGCCAGGATGGTCTCGATCTCCTGAACTCGTGATCCGCCTGTCTCGGCCTCCCAAAGTGCTGGGATTACAGGCTTGAGCCACCGCGCCCGGCCTAAACACTGGTTTTCAAACTGCTCTGTGGCTCCCAAAGAAAGTAGGGAGGGCTCTGCCTTTCATCTTCTTTGGACCCAGGAGCCTAAAGTTGTAGGTAAGATTACTTTAGAAGAGAGTTCCTGGATAAGAGTTTGAAGACCACTGTTCTAGGGTGAACTTCTCATGGAGACAAGCATAAAGGGACTTGCCTTGGGTCTTGGTAACATCTCCAGGCTCTCTCTGCTACACTGAGCTGCCGCCCATTTATTTCCGAGAATGCAATAAGGGTATGAAGACAGGCCAGCGTACGGTATACACCCAATTAGCAACAAAGAACATGGAATAAATCTTTAATGCTTTCAAGACCTTTAATAATGCCCACGTGCCCTGAGGTTGGCCCTCTTGCTCCCTCAGCTCTTTCTGGCTTTAAGCCATCACCCCAGGTATGCAGTTTATGTTAGAAGGGGCCATCAGGTAGGGAAACTTATCAGCTTCTCTAAGGGAAAAGGCCATCCCTGCTATTACCGGTGGGCACAGGCTGGAGCTCAGTCGGCAGGTGTGAGACAGATGCTGATGATGGGGCTGCAGTCAGGTTACCTGGAGACACGATTCCCTGGTCCTCTGAGGGCCTAGGCAGGACATGGGGGAGGACACGGTCCCCTAGGACAGAGTCCGCTGGCCAGGAGTAGCCTTTCAGGTTGCTCTTGTGTGCTAGAAAAAATATTTTCTCTATGTGCCATGTCATGAAAAAGCAGCACTGAATTAATTGGATGCGGAAACGTTAGCCACAGGCTCCTCTGCCTGTGAAGAGAAGCACTTCTGCATGTGCAAAGCTGGAGCAGGAGGCTGAATGGCAGTGCTTCTCCAGAGACCACCACATCCAACCAAGTCACCTGTCCACCTACATTCACTTATCCATCTATCCATCCACTCACCTGCCAAATATTTATTGCATACTCACTATGCACCAGGCACCATGCTGGATGCCAGAGACAAAGTGAAGACACCCTCAGAGGGGCAGATGCATGGTGGATTTGGGAGACTAAGGCCCAGGGAACAATGGGTTCCCCATAGATAGCCAGCATTCAGAGCAGCAATCTCCAACCCTTTGAATGCAAGGACTTTTTTGCTTATCCGTGGTGGCAGATATCACGAAAATGTATAAACAGACTTTTTTTTTTTTTTTTTTTTTAAGCTCATCAGCTATCGTTAGTGTATTTTATGTGGCCCAAGAAAATTCTTCGAATGTGGCCCAGGGAAGCCAAAAGTTTGGACACCTGTGATTTACAGGTTGTGCCTAGATCTGAAAGAGATCCCCATCCCTCCTAAAGCTGCCCACTGGTTGTGGGCCTTGTTTCCCTTAGAAACACCACACACATCATTTGGGAAAAGGACACTGAGTAGAAACATGGCCTGAAAGGATGGTGGGAGGTGGACCTGGCTTCCTGTGGCCAGAGGTCAGCGGACAATGGAAATGGTCTGATCGGCCACAGCAAAGACTGGGAAGAGGGGCCCCGGGAAGGACCCATGATGGGTATACAGCACTGTGCCGGAGGCTGGCTCATAGAAGAGCAGCTCCCGAGCCTGCAAGTCCAGCAGTACACCCAGCTGGGCTGGGCCCCGCAACAGCCCCAGGGGCTCGTGCTGCCCATTGTGTGAGAAACGAAACTCCTGATCATAGCGAGAGAAGACCCAGGAGAAGGCATTGTGGCCCAGACGGCAGTCACTGCCAGAACCCTTGCGGGGCAGGTGACCTGAGGCCACGCCCACCTTATAGGCACAACTGTTCTGGACATTCACCATCCAGGCATGGAGCCCATTCTGGAAGGAGGTGGCAGCCAGGGCATTGGGCCAGTGGTCGAAGCGCTCTGGGCCATCTGCACAGGTCTTTGACTTCTTGGTGCTGAAGGTCAGGGTCTTTCGATCATCTGACAATTGCAGGAAGGGGCTGACTGTCCTCTCATCGATCCGTATGTCCTCTGTGCCTGCCAGAAAGAATTCTCAGAGTTGCCGAGGGCCCACCCTGCCCTAACCTGGTCCTGCCAGGTAGCAAAAGTTCCTCACCACTCATTAGCATGGTGACCTCATATAAGCCATTTACTTTCTCTGTGCCTCATCTATAAAATGGGGGTCAAAATAGGACTTCTCACTGGGTGATCACAAGAATTAAACAGAATCATACATGTAAAGTGCCCAGCATGTAGTGCTCTGTAAACTGTAGCCTTTATAACAATAGTTACTATCAGTCAAGACCCTCATCTGTAAACTCTGATAGAAATAAGGCCCAGAGAGGAAAAAGGGAGTTGCCCAAGTTTAGACAGTGAGTTGGTGGCAGGGGCAAAATGAAGACAAAGCATTTTGTTCGTATACCTAGCACTGATTATACTCCTTTCTACTGGTCATATCCTCCAGATTGGACTTGTCCTAGAAACACAGCCTCTGGGAGCTAGGAAGCACGAGATAAGCAATTTCTAGCAAATATCTAAACTGCTGGTAAATCAAGCATCATTTGATACCAGAATCTAGAGTAGACAAGTTACAGCTTGTACCAAAATTGTAAGGATAATATGAGGAGGGAGGATTAAAACTGAAAAAAAAAATCAGTCTATTAACCTAACTATTCCATGAATTGTGCAAAGACTATCATGGGAGAATGGAAGCTTCCATCTAACTTGGAGGAGGCCTGCTCTGGAGAACCCCTGTGCTAAGTGGGAATTCCTGGAGGCAGAAGACCATGTCAGTTTACCTCTGTGGCCCCAGCATGCGGCACAGGGTGAGGCCCACAGTTGGTCTGAGTTAGTGTGTGTAAAGTGAGTAAGTGAGGCAAATCAGGCAGCTTGATTCTTGGTCCAGATGTTCTTCAGTTGGCCATCAATTATATCTTCTTAAAGAGAAACCCCAAGTTTCCAATAAATAATACTGAGCTGCCCTAGTAGGTCAGGATATAAGGAAGACATGACTTATAGGAGTGAGATTTATCTTTGACCCAACCACAGAACATGTTAGTCTGGAAATGGGCAGGACTTGGCCCAGCTGCCCCAGGCATGTCTGGAACCTTGACCCTACTGACCAGCCTGCATCCAGGATGACTTGTTTAAGCTACCATTTCAGAAGCACGGGTCCCCATTGTGAACCAGGAGTGAACCCCAGACAGACAGACAGAAGCCCAGTTATCCTAATGGTCCTGGGCTCTACTGCTGCTAACCTGAGAGGGACCCAAGAACCGCCGTTGCCCAGAGTCGGGTCAGTAGTGGGCTCCGAGTGCACTTCTCATTAAAGTTCAACATTTCCGACTCCTGGGGATCCAAAATGCCCTCTGCTTCTTCGGTCCTTATATGGGGAAAAACAGAGACAGAGATTCAGGATGGTTCTGGAAATATATCTGCATCAGTATGGGGTGAAGAGAAGAACAGAAGTAAAATCCTCCTATCCAGGTGACACCAAGATTGGCAGCTAGGGCCAGGTGCAGTGGCTCACCCCTGTGACCCTAGCACTTTGGGAGGCCTGAGGTGGGAGAGGATTGCTTGAGCCCAGGAGTTTGAGACCAGCATGGGCAACATAATAAAACTCCATCTCTACAAAAAGTTTAAAAATTAGCTGGGCATGGTGAGGCATGCACCTGTAGTCCCAGCTACTTGGGAGGCTGAGGTGGGAGAATTGCTTGAGCCCAGGAGTTCGAGGCTGCAGTGAGCCAAGATCATGCCACTGCACTCCAGCCTTGGTGACAGAGTGATACTCTGTCTCAAAAAAAAAAAACAAAAAAGTGGCATCCAGGCCCCAAACAGGGGCTTCGGCCCAAAGGGAAGGTGGCCATTTCCCCTGTTCCCCCGGAGAAACCTTAATTTTAGCAAAGCTGGTGGACAGTTTACAGGGAGATGTATTCTTGGTGCTAGTATTAGAAATGGAAGGTGGTGTGCTCTGCAGAGGAAGCAACTTGCCAGAGTCCCTCAGTAAGTTAATGGCAGAGCTGGGGCTAAGACCTGGGCCTCTGGAACCCCTGCACGATAGTCTTTCTACTCCAACATCTTGCCCTTGCCTGGAAAATATCTCACCTTCCTCTCAGACCTGTTGGGGCAGTCACGTTTCCCTGGGTTTTGTCAGAAGGTACAGCCACTCCTCTACTTTAAAAATGCAAACACCTGAGGGGTCCACAGAGGAAAGGGCCATCAGTTATCACCCCAGCCACAAATGAATCATGGCACTGTGCTCTTAATAACTCTCTCCTCAGCTCACAATGGGGCCTGGGTTTTGCTGGAGAGGTAATTTGGGACAATATGATGCCTAGGAGTTGAAAACTGCCACATATCAGCAGCGAGGCCCTGGGCTTGCTGTTTTCTCTATAGAATCACACTTCCTTTGCTATAACCTGGGAGACAGTGGTTATCTGATTTGACAGGACAGAACAGATTCAGAGCTAAAAAGGGGAGCTGGATTCAAGTCCTTCCTGCATGCAAAAATAGAACAAAACTGGGATGAAGCCCAGACAGCATTCAACATAATTTTTTCCTTGACCTGGAGTGAAATCTCAAAGGAATATAGGGCAAAGTAGGAGTTTACCATGGAGCTCTGCAGCCTTTTGACCCAGGTGCTGAGAAAGACCTTTCCTACTGCCTCCAATCCTGAAGATGGCTTTGAGATCAGGCAGTGGTTCTGAATACACACACTCTCTCCCCATATCTCATGGCTTTGCCTATAAATGGAGTGAGGAAACAGGGGTGGGGCATGTGCCCTGATGGCTCTTTGCAAGACTGTCACTGACTGTTCTGTCTTGGGAGGCATGAGGTGAATAGAGCCTTAGAAATGCTGGGAGCGGCCGGGCGCGGTGGCTCAAGCCTGTAATCCCAGCACTTTGGGAGGCCGAGACGGGCGGATCACGAGGTCAGGAGATCGAGACCATCCTGGCTAACACGGTGAAACCCCATCTCTACTAAAAAAATACAAAAAAAACTAGCCGGGCGAGGTGGCGAGTGCCTGTAGTCCCAGCTACTCGGGAGGCTGAGGCAGGAGAATGGCGTAAACCCGGGAGGCGGAGCTTGCAGTGAGCTGAGATCCGGCCACTGCACTCCAGCCTGGGTGACAGAGCGAGACTCCGTCTCAAAAAAAAAAAAAAAAAAAGAAATGCTGGGAGCAAGCTTAGTAACAAAGCCTCTCTGTGGTCAGGACAACAGAGGGTCTATTGCCATCTTCTCAGAATGCAGGAGCTCCAGCCAACAGGTGGGTAAGAAAGAGGAGCTGATGTCAGCGGTGCTAAGCTGTCATCCCAGGGCAAATCTGAAGCTGAACATAGAGAGTAAAGTCTATAGCAAACCACCTGGGCTAGATGCCCTATGGTACCAAAGACAAAACTCATGGCCCCAAAGGGGTGGGAGTGAAACAGGGCCTGAACACAGCATGCCCCGGCCAGGATCAGAACACCCAGACGGTGCAGCAGGATCTGCTGCAGTGTCCGGTCAGAGTTGAGCCCAGCCACGAGCGTGGAAACACCAGAGCCAACAAGGCACTTCTCAGATAAGTGAGTTTCCAGCTAGATGGGGCTTGACAACTTTTGAACACAGTACTTTGAGAGTATATTCCCTCAGCCTGGGGGCATAAAGAACATACAGACAAATCTGGAACTCTATGGATAGGCTTGTCAATAGTAATATGGGCTTTGCAATGCCCAGACAACTTTGTATGTATTGTAGGATTGAGCAAATATTGTTGTTGGGGGCTGCAGTCCTCACTGTAAAATAATAAAAGGTACAAATGTAGAAAGGGAGAGGGCAAAGGAAAAACCTTGAGGTGTTACATTGGAATTAGAAGTTGTGATATGGGCTGGGCATGGTGGCTTATGCCTGTAATCCCAGCACTTTGGGAGACTGAGGCGGGAGGATCACTTGAGGTCAGGAGTTTGAGACCAGCCTGGCTAATATGGTGAAACCTTGTCTCCTACTAAAATTACAAAAATTAGCTGGGTGTGGTGACACATGCTTGTAATCCCAGCTACTTGGCCGGCTGAGGCAGGAGAATCACTTGGACCCAGGAGGTGGAGGTTGCAGTGAGGCAAGATTGTGCCACTGAGCAACAGAGCGAGACTCAGTCTCAAAAAAAAAAAAAAAAAAAAAAGAAGCTGTGATACAAACTCATGCATCAAATAGCTACACACACACACACACGCACACTCACTCTCTCTCTCTCTTCCTAGTTCTATCTGCTACACACTGAGTGAGGCCTGGAAGCAAGGTCACTGAGTACCCTTAATGCTCAGATCTTGGTTTCTAAATATCATTCTCCACTAAAAACAACCAGGTCCCCTGGAGAAGCAGCTGATTCAGGGGCAGGAAAAGCACAAGTTGAGCTGGGGTTTTCTTCTTGTGCTTCTTGTGCCAGAGAGCAAGAAAGTGCTCAAAGAATGATGGGAACTTTTCAAAAGGACACAGGGTCCAGTTTGAAGGGGCTTCTACTGGCCAAATCTGGGACAGTCTGAATGTCAATTAGTAATTACAGTGACAGATTATAATGTATTGAATAAAATAAGAATCCATGAGTCTGTATTAATATTGAATAAGAGAACAAACAAGCAAATAAATAAAGGAATAATTCAGGCAGGAGTGACCAACGGTTGCTAAACTACTGGGAGAAAGTCTGAAGGGACACAGGATATATATGTAGAAAGTGTCTCCTCACAAACTGCTTAGTAATTATAAAAGGAAAAGTGTAACTTTATAATGAGGAAACCTAGTAGACAACACCTTATCCCAGTGCTCAAAATGGACATCCTTGATAACGGACAAAGGGACATCATGTGCCCCCAGATATGATGAACTGAAGACACATCACTTACGAGGTATTCCTGCTAAAAATGTATAACTTGAATCTAATCATAAGGTAACATCAGATAAACCCAACTGAGGGAGATCCTATAAACTGGCCTTGACCTTGACTCTTTAAAAATGTTAAAAAAAAAAAAAAAAAAAAAAGCTAAGGAATTATTCTAGACTTAAAAAGACCAGCTGAATTAGGAAAACAAAATAAAACACTGTTAAGAACATTTGCACAATTGGAAACAGTCGGATATGGACTGTATTAGATTATAGTATTATATCAATGTTAAATTTCCTCAATTTACACCGGGGTTATGTAAGGGAATGTCTTTGTTTCTAGGAGAAACATGCGGAAGTATTTTGAAAGAAAAGTTCATGTTTTCTGGAATTCACCCTCAAATAGACCATAAAAAAATAAGTTTCTAACATATATACTAGATAGATAAGTAGGAAGACAGAGAGAACGAGCGACAATGAATGTGGCAAAATGTCAACAATTGATATTTTCTAGGTGAAGCTCATTATACTACTTTTGCAACTTTTTTCTAAGTTTGAAATCATTTGAATAAAAAATTAAAGATCAATTTAAAAAACTCAGATCAGCTTGATATTAAGGATACACTGTATTAAAGGAAGATGATGAAGATAAAGGAGATAGAGAAGATGGGCAGAAGTGTGAAAACATTGTACAAGGGGAGAAGCGGGAACAAGCCAAGCATGCATTAGGAGACAGTAAAATAAATATGATCCATCTACACTGTGTAATACTTCACAAACTTTCAAAAAAGTGACGTGAATCTAAATGTACTGACTTGGAAAGATGTCCCAGATAGCCTAACAAGTTTCACAACAACAGGTATAACATGATCCTATCTGTGTTTTAATTTTTTTGGTTTTTTTTTTTGAGATAAGGTTTCAGTCCCATCACCCAGGCTGGAGTGCAGTGACAGGCTCTCAGCTCACTATAACCTCCACCTCCTGGACTCAAGTGATCCTCCTGCCTCAGCTTCCCCAGTAACTGGGATGACATGCGTGTGCCACTGCACCCAGCTAATTTTTGTATTTTTAATAGAGAAGGGATCTCGCCATATTGGCCAGGCTGGTTGTGAACTCCTGACCTCAAGTGATCTGCCTGTCTAGGCCTCCCTAAGTGATGGGATTACAGGCGTGAGTCATCATGCCCAGCTTTCTTTTTCTTTTTTTTTTTTTTTTGAGGTGGAGTCTCACTCTGTCGCCCAGGCTGGAGTGCAGTGGCGCATCTCAGCTCACTGCAACCTCCGCCTCCTGGGTTCAAGTGATTCTCCTGCCTCAGCCTCCTGAGTAGCTGGGACTACAGGCACACACCACCACACCTGACTAATTTTTGTGTTTTTAGTAGAGACAGGATTTCACCATCTTGGCCCAGCTGGTTTTGAACTCCTGACCTCAAGTGATCCACCTTCCTCGGCCTCCCAAAGTGAAGGGATTATAGGCATGAGCCACCAGGCCTAAAAACTTTTTTAAGACAACAACCAAAAAACCCCCATACCCTCCTATGACTATATATAAGTCCACAAATGCACATCTATTCAAACCCATCGCTGTCAGAGAATGGGACTGGGAAAGGGTGATGGAGACTCATTTTTTCTTTTTCTTTGAGACAGGGTCTTACACTGTTGCCCAGACTGAGTGCAGTGGTGTGAGCACAGCTCACTGTAGCCTCAACCACCCAGGTTCAAGTGATCATCCTGCCTCAGCCTTCTGAGAAGCTGGGACTATAGGTTCTCAGCATGATGCATGGCTAATTTTTTATTTTTTTGTAGAGATCAGGTCTTACTGTATTGCCCAGGCTGGTCTCAAACTCCTAGCTTCAAGCTATCCTCCTGCCTCAGCCTCCCAAAGTGCTGGAATTACAGGTAAAAGACACCATGCCCAGAAAGATTCATTTTTCATTTTAAATGGCTTTATATTGGTGGAATTTTTTTCTCTCATGCACATGTATTGCTATTGAAACTTATATATGAAAATAAATAATTTATACCCGTTGAAATATAGAAAAATAAGTAAATAAGAAGAACGGACTGTGTTCCCTAAGTATAGCTCTGAAATTTCACACAGAAGGTTTGTGAATTACTCTGCCTGGCAAATTATGTCCTCTTGACCACTTCCTCAGGCACTCAGCTCTTTTAGAACTCAGGCAGGACCTGGTGAAATTC
This sequence comes from Macaca mulatta, assembly GCF_049350105.2. Taxonomy (NCBI): domain Eukaryota; kingdom Metazoa; phylum Chordata; class Mammalia; order Primates; family Cercopithecidae; genus Macaca; species Macaca mulatta. The sequence goes on from NC_133420.1 coordinate 44,952,899, forward strand.
TTTTATTATTGAAGAGCTAAAATGCAAAATTTGAGTGGTAATGCAGACTTAAGTTTCAAAGATTCCTCCATCGGGGAAAGGAAGAATGAGGCAGAGGTGACAGTACCAGGGCAGGTGTTAGACGGGTCCAACCCCCTGGTTCCAGGCTTAGGGAGGTCCCTTCCCCTTTTAGTCTCAATATTTTCATCTGCAGATGGAGGTGGTAAAACCCTCCAACAGGGTGACTACCTTTTTACAGAGGAAGTTTAAGAAAGCAGTGGCAAGCCTTGGATTACTAAGTATTCCACTGCCTTTCCATGTGTTTTAAAGCAGTTCTCTAAGCCAAGGGCAGACAGATTCCCTGTCCACAGAGCCGGGCTCCAGGAAAGCCACTCAGCTGCATACCCTGTGTATTCTCCCAAGAGCAGCAGGGCCTGAAGGCAGTGGGGTGTGAAGAGGCTTAAGGGTCTCTAAGACTACCCAGTCAAATCACAGGGTCTATACTCACCTCTCGAAAATCTCTTGCTCCTTCTGCTGTGAGAAAAGAAAACAAAGTCAAGCTTGGCACCAGATACCCAACAGGGAGTCAATGCTAGGACAGATTTAACCACCAGAAAGGGCTCCATGTGGACTCTAGAATAAAAACTTCTACTCTTTAAGACCAGCATGAAGTCTTCTAGGCTGTTCTACACACACACACACACACACACACACACACACACACACACACACACACCCATAACACATGCTCACAATGAATCCCTCTGCCCCATGTCCCAGGGCATCCTGGATTCCCCTCAACTCCACTCAGGACCATCGCCTGTTTACCGGACAGCATCCCCCATGAAGACTGCCAGCTTCTGGATGGCTGCGACTCTTTCTGAGTCTTCTATTGTGACTGTCCCAGTGTCTGTGAAAGAGCAAGCTCTGTCCATGGACGCTGTGACTAAATGAATGCACGGTTTCAGGCAGTCATGGAAACTGCCCTACTTGCAGAGGCAGTGGGACAGCTCAGGTGTTCCACATTCTCCTTCCTCTGCTTGTGACTCAGATGCCACCTTCTCCCCTCAAAACTGCAGGCAGCTGCCTATCTATATAAAATACTTTGAAAGGCTATGTACCAAATATGAATCATGGTGATTTCTGGGTGGTAGGATTAAGGATGAGCTCTGTGTTTTCATATCGAAGACCTCGTCAGCTCCCTGGAGCACAGTGTTCTCTCTACATGCTCCTGAACTCTTTCCACCTCCTCACTTCCTTTGACACAGCTAGTCTTCTTATCTTTCAGGCATCAGCTTCTAAGTCGCTTCATCGGGAAAGCGACTTTTCTCTGACCCCTCTTTCCCCTAGCCTGAATTGTCAGTCCCTAGCATGGGTGAGTTCCTCTACTGCAGCACATATCCTTCCATATCCTAATTGTCAGTTAGTGTATTTGTCTCCTTTGTAAGGCTGGGAGCAGCTGACAGCTGCATCTGGTTACTCTGCCCCATAGCACAGCGCTTCACATATAATAGGCACTCAGTACACATTGACTCACTATCAAAAGAAAACTATTATCAGTGCCAAAGAAACAGTTTTATTCCCTTGCCTCATGTTAGAGAAGAAATTATTCAATGATACCTGTTAGAGCACAGTCAGGCAGACTTTATTCAAGACTTCATTGCAATGGGGTCTTGCAATGGGAGAGAGACTGGGTTCAACTCTGAACACAGCGTGGGCAGGTAGGAATTTATAGCTAAGGAGCAGGGTCGGGGGTTAGTGGATGGAAAGTTACTAAGAGGAAACATTGGGGGTAAGAGGGATTATGGCTAAGCCTACCTAACAGGATTCTTGCTGCAGACAGAGCACAGTGATCAGACATCACCTGGGGGATGGTGGTGGATGAGGAACCTCATCAGATATCAACGATGATCAGATATCAAAGATGGGGGTTTCTGGCTACACCGACTTAGCAGGGTTCTTTTGTAAAAACTAGATTTTATAATGAAGTGCACAGATGGGCCTGGGAGAAGGCTCAGAAGCCTGACTAAAGTTTGGCCAAGCAAAGAATCTTTGTCACTCATCCCTGCTCCAAATTCTCATCTCCACCCTCCTCACACTGACAAACATCCTCCATATTTTCAGACTTTCGGGGAGCCTGGCCAACTGGTCATGCCCTCACCCTTGCCTGACTTACAATCAGCTGCAGGTCATCCAGGTGGGTAAGCATGCCCACCAGGCTGGTGCGGATGGTGTCAAGCTTCTGCAGTGCCTCGGCCCAGTGCACCCGCTGTGTCAGGATGCTCTGGTGGGCCCGCTCCTCTTCGCCATGCACCTGTTCCAGTAACCGCTGCTCCTCGCTCTCGCAAAGACTCCTCACCAGACTCAACCGCTGGATAACCAGTTCCCTCGCTGCACTGGCCATGCTCTGATGAGGGATAAAATGAGGAGCTGGGTGGTCTGTGCAAAGCCCCGGTCAGGAATAAAAGGGTTTAGGCTCAGTGGAAAGGAGTGTTGAGATTGATTAGCAATGTCTGCCACAGGCTTAGTAATGAAAATAATAGCATGTAAGCCTTTTACTTTGACATCTCTGCCCTAAGACTTCCCAAATATGGTTAGGATAAAGAAATCTGAGATACAGACACATAGGCCATATCTCAGGGAGCCATGATCACATAATGGAAGACCTGGGCAGGACTTAGAGCCCGACTAGAATACTCTGCTTAATCACAGTTGGGAATACAAGGTCAAAGGATCAAGGTCAGAGAATCACAGAATTGCAGAGCAGAGGGCCTAAAAAGTCATCCGCATCAGCAGGATCCATACCAGCAGTGGTAGAGTTGATATTTCACCATTTTGAGGGAAAAAACTGATGGCTTCCTAAAGCTGTCCATTTCAACTGGTTATGTGGTAGCATTTTTATCTGCCACAGAAGAGGCCTGAAATAAATTCTCAGACAATTAAGTTAACAGGTGTCTTCTTGTAATTCTTAGCACAGTGCCTGGCATGCAGTAGGTACTCAAATATTGACTGAATGGGAAATGTTTTCTTTTTTTAAATTTTTTTTTTAAATAGAGATGGAGTTTCACTGTGTTGCCCAAGCTGGTCTCAAACTCCTAGGCTCAATCAATACGCCCAACTCAGCCCCACAAAGTGCTGGGATTATAGGCATGAGCCACTGTGCCCACCCAGGAAATTTTTTCTGACTTAGGAAAAGATCTCTTGGTAGTGCTCACATGGCAATTCAGTAGCAAAGCTGAGACTGGAACCCAGTTCTCTCGACTCTCAGTCCAATCCCATTCCCTTACACCAGATGCCACCTGGCAACCAATCCTCCCCAAAGGCACCTGTCACATAAGCAGCTGCACTTGTACTCTTGCCAGACAAGTGGGAATAGAACTGCCTCCTTCATGTGAGAAAGTCAGGGATGGCCAGCAGCTTCCCTATGCCCTGTCCCTGAAGACCTGCTCTGTACAGTGCACGGGGCAGTCATTCCTATTTCACAGAAAACTCTGAGACCCCCAGTTTGCCTTACAGGGAGGAGACAGTAGCTAAGTGAATGGCAAGTGAACCCAGAAGGTAAGACTCCAAGTTTATAGTGTGCTCTTGAGGCAACATAACATAGCGGTCAGGAAATTAAGCTTTAGAGATAGTGTCTAGATTTAAATCTTAACTGCTCCGCTCATTAGCTGTGGAACTTGGAACATCTTCCTTATCTTCCCTATGCCTCTATTTTCTAATCTGTAAAATGAGAATCATAATAGTACCTACCTCATAAGGCTATGGTGAGGGTTAAATGTGTTAATATATATAAAGTAGAACAAAGCCTGCCACATTATGTGTTCAATAACATTCATTCACTATTGCTCTTCTTCATCTTTTTTTTTTTTTCTTTAAGAGATAGAGTCTTGCTCTGATGCCCAGGCTGAAATGCAGTGGCACTATCATAGCTCACTGCAGCTTTGATCTCCTGGGCTCAAGCGATCCTCCTGCCTCAGTCTTCCAAAGTGCTGGGATTACAGTCATGAGCAACTATATCCAGCCCACTATTATTCTCCTGTTTATCCCACCTTAATGCCTTACCCACAGGGTGAGCCCCTGAAACCATGGTTGTACTGTTTGATCCTGGATCAAAACAGATCCTCACCCAAGATGAATCAGATTCTGATTCCTGCCTAAAAGACTCTAGTCAATCTCAACAAGTTTCTTGAGCCATTCCCAGAAAAGGAGAGCAAGGCAAAGAAAAAACTTCCCTTTCCAAACACATGACAGAGAGAGACAAACCAAAAACCCTCTCAGAATAAGGTAGAGAAATGCTGGAAAAATAGCCCAAGCATCCTTTTAAAAGTGTAGTTGTGGCTGGACACAGTGGCTCATACCTGCAATCCCAGCACTTTGGGAGGCCGAGGCAGGTGGATTACCCGAGGTCAGGAGTTTCAGACTAGCCTGGCCAACATGGTGAAACCCTGCCTCTACTAAAATACAAAAAATTACCTGGGCCAGTGGTGGGAGTCTGTAATCCCAGTTACTCAGGAGGCTGAGGCAGGAGAATTGCTTGAACCTGGCAGGTGGAGGCTGCAGCGAGCTGAGATCACACCACTGCACTCCAGCCTGGGTGACAGGGCGAGACTCTGTCTCAAAAAAAAAAAAAAAAATTATTAAGTAGAGAGCAGATTTGAACCAACTAATAAGTGTTTTATTTTTTGAGACAGGGTCTCGCTCTGTCACCCAGGCTAGAATGCAGTGGCACAATCATAGCTCACTGCAGCCTCAAACTCCTAGGCTCAAGTGATCTTCTCACCTCACCCTCCCAAGTAGTTGGGACTATAGGCTCATGCCATCATGTCTGGCTAATTTTTTAATTTTTTGTAGAGATAGGGTCTTCCTATGTTGCCCAAAATAGTCTTGAACTCCTGAGTTCAAGTGATCCTCCTGCCTTGGCCTCCCAAAGTGCTGGCATTATAAGCATGAGCCACCATGCTCAGCCCAATGAATATGCTTAATAGACATACATATAGAACTCTACAGGCCAGGCACAGTACCGGGTCATGCTGGTAATCCAAGCACTTTGGGAGGCCAAGGCAGCAAGATCACTTGAGCCCAGGAGTTCAAGGCTGCAGTGAGCTATGACTGCGCCACTGCATTTCAGCCTGGGCAACAGAGTGAGACTTTGTCTAAAAAAAAAAAAGAAATAAATAATGAAATTAAGACAGAGATACAAAAGAGCAGATCAAAAATACTAGAAGCTGGTTCTAAAGACTAATAGTCAAACCTGTGGCAACTTTGATCAAAACTAAGAACAACTTTATCTTAAGTAAACCCTTAAGAAAAAAGAGTTCTGTTTCCCAATCCATTGAATAAGGCTTACATAACCTTGATACCAAATCTGATAAGGACTGTACAAGAAATGAAATTCATAGACTAATCTCACTCCTGAGCATACATGCAAAAATCCTAAAACAAAAATAAAAAATGCTTTACTGAGATTAGCAATCCAAATTCAGAAATTTTGTATTAACAATAATACAAGGGGAGAGGAAAGGGTACATTGGCTATAAAAGGGTAGCACAAGGAGTCCTTGTGATGGAACTGTTCTGTATTTTAATTGTGGCAGTAATCACGTGAATCTCTACCTGTGATAAGATAGTTAAATAAACACACACCATTTGAGAGCAGTGATCTCTCCCACGTCCTTGGAACCCATGCAGGGACACTGTGTTCTCTTAATTTACTTCTATTTCATTAGCTGATTTCTTGGTCCCCTTTGCTGGTTCCTCCTGTCTTCTCAATAGGAGGCGAAGTGCCCTAGAACTCAGTCTTTGGATCCTTGCTCTTTCGTGTCTACACTCATTCACTTAGTGATGTCATCCTCTTCCACGGCTTTCAATACTATTTATACACTAATAAATCCCAAATTTTTATCTCCAACCCAGCCCTCTCCCAACTCATATATGCAGCTACCCACTCAGCATCTTCACTTGGATGTCAAATAGGTATCTCATGCCCACAACAACTTAACATGCCTGGTCTCCCCGACTCCCCTCCCCGCCTCCGCCAACCATCACTCCACATGCAGTCCTTCCCCACCCCAGTTCATGGCTGCTCCATCCTGCCAGTTGCTCAAATAAAAGAACTTAAGTATTATCCTGACACATCTTCTCTTTCTTTCATAGCCTACATCTAGTCCATCAGCAAATCCTGTTGCCTCTTCAAAATATATGCAGAATCCAGCCACTTCTCAGTAGCTTTGCCACCATTGCTTGGGTCCAGACCACACTTGTTTCCCACCTGGATTATTACAATGGCTTCCTAACTGGTCTCCCTGCTTTAACCCTTGCTGCCTGTAATCACTTCTAAACATAGCAGCCGAAGTGTTTCTTTTTTTTTGAGATGGAGTCTCGCACTGTTGCCCAGGCTGGAGTGCAGTGCGTAATCTCGGCTCACTGCAACCTCCGCCTCCTGGGTTCAAGTGATTCTCCTGCCTCAGCCTGCCGAGTAGCTGAGAATACAGGCACCCACCACCACGCCCAGCTAATTTTTTGTATTTTTAGTAGAGATGGGGCTTCGCTATGTTGGTCAGGCTGGTCTTGAACTCCTCACCTCGTGATCTGCCCACCTCGGCCTCCCGAAGTGCTGGGATTACAGAAGTGAGCCACCGAGCCCGGCCAAAGTGTTTATTTTAAATCTTAAATTATACTATCATGCTCTGCCCAAAAATTTCCAAAGCTTCCCATCATATCCAAATAAAAGGCAAAATCCCTATGTCGCCACTGAGGATACAATCCAGCTCATTGCTTCTCTGGCCTCATCTTCTACTGCCTTCTCACTGCGTTCCTCTGCTCCAACCTCACAGGCCTCCTTGCTGCTCCTACAGCATATCAGGTACACTCCTGCCTCAGGGCCTGTGTATTTGCCATTCCTTCTTTTCAGAACACTCATTCCCCAGATGTGTGGTCCATTCCCTTATCTCCTAGGTTTCTGTGCAAATGTCATCCTTCTTCTTCTTCTTCTTCTTTTTTTTTTTGAGATGGTGTCTCACTCTGTCCCCCAGGCTGGAGTACAGTGGTGCGATCTCTGCTCACTGCAACCTTCGCCTCCCAGGTTCAAGCGATTCTACCACCTCAGCCTACCGAGTAACTGGGACTACAGGTGCCTGCCACTACAGCTGGCTAACTTTTTGTATTATTATTATTATTATTATTATTATTATTTTGAGACAGAGTCTCGCTCTGTCGCCCAGGCTGGAGTGTAGTGGTGCAATTTCAGCTCACTGCAAGCTCCGCCTCCAGGGTTCACACCATTCTCCTGCCTCAGCCTCCCGAGTAGCTGGGACTACAGGTGCCCGCCACCATGCTCTGCTAATTTTTTCTATTTTTAGTAGAGACAGGGTTTCACCTGTTAGCCAGGATGGTCTCAAACTCCTGACCTCGTGATCCACCCACCTCGGCCTCCCAAAGTGCTGGGATTACAGGCGTGAGCCACTGCGCCCAGCCTCGACCCTCTTAATGAAGTCATTCCTGGTCACAGCACATGTAACTGCAATCCGTCTTATTCCCCTTTCTGTTTTATATTTCCCCAAAGCACATATCACCTTTGGACATAACATATATTTTATTTGTTACTGTCCCTCTTCTGTGACAAGAATGTAGGCTTCACGAAAATAGGAATTTCTGTTTTATTCACTGGGGAATGCCTAACCCATTGAACAACAGTATCTGGCACATGGTAGGTGCTCAATAAAGATTTGTTAAATAAATAACTGGTGGCATGTTGGCAGCTTTTCTCTTAAAGTCAGGATTTGTCAGGCCAGGCACAGTGGCTCACGCCTGTAATCCCAGCACTTTGGGAGGCCGAGGTGGGCAGATCACCTGAGGTCAGGAGTTCAAGACCAGCCTGGCCAACATGGTGAAACTCCATCTCTACTAAAAATACAAAAAATTAGCTGGGTGTGGTGGCGGGCACTTGTAATCCCAGTTACATGGGAGGCTGAAGCAGGAGAATCGCTTGAACCTAGGAGACAGAGGTTTCAGTGAGCCGAGATCACGCCATTGCACTCCAGCCTGAGCGACAAGAGCAAAACTCCGTCTCAAAAAAAAAAAAAAAAAAAAAAAGCCAGAATTTGCCACACTAGCTTCTATTTATCTATTTAACACAGTACTAAGGTCATAACCAGTGCATTAAGACAATAAAATAAAAAGGATAAGGAAGAAGAGGGGAAGAGGGCAGAGGAGGGAGATGGAGACCATCATGCAAAGCGAAGCATAGATGAGCAACAAATAGCTACCTGGACTTCTAGCAGCTTTCTGGTTCCTAGTCTAGCCCCTTTTAGGTCCTAAGAGGACCCCTAGTGTCCTGTCAGGAAATGCCCCATTTTCTTATGCTTGTTCAACTGGGTTCTGTTTCATGCAATTAAAAGAACCCTGACTAATGTGGTACCAAGTCTGCTCCATGTACTATAGGGAAAGAAGGGAGGGGATGTGCAGAAAGAAATTCATAGGCTCTTCCCCTGATACGCATACTTAAGAGTGATGACACAGCAGTGGTCATGAGTCCACTGAACAAAAAATCTGCAGTGGAGGCCAGGCACGGCGGCTCACACCTGTAATCCTTGCACTTGGAAGGCCAAAGAGGGAGGATGGCTTGAGTCCAGGAGTTTGAGACCAGCCTGGTCAATATGGTAAACCCCGTCTCTAATAAAAATTAAAAATATTAGCCAGGCATGGTGGCAGGCACCTGTAATCCCAGAGCTTTGGGAGGCTGAGGCAGGAGAATTGCTTGAAACCAGGGAGGCAAAGGTTACAGTGGGCCAAGATTGCGCCAATGCACTCCAGCCTGGGTGACAGAGTGAAGCCCTGTCTCAAAAAAAAAAAAAAAAAAAAAAAAGAATCATCAGTGGGATGTAGCAGAAGGAGCACTAGCCTGGGAGACAGAATATCCAGGTCACGGAACCCACTTCCAGGAGGCGGCCTTGGGCAGGTCAGTTAACCTCTTTAACCTCTACAAGGACCCATTTTCCTATTTGTAAATGGGAATGTTATTGCTACCTACTTCATAAGATTGTCACAGAGAATATTCAATGTAAAAGTCCTAGGTTATTTTATAATTCTGGAGCTGGGCAGAAAATGACTACATGGTAGGTGAATATGACCTTTCTTGATCCCCTCTGCCAAGATACCCAAGAAAGTCATTTGCTAGCAGAGTCTTTGCACCAAGTATGGTACAGGAACAAGTCTACCCTGTCCAGATGGTAAAATTGAGTCTCTGAGGGATTGGAAGCTTTGCTAGTAGCACAATGAGTCTGTGAGGTTGGTAAGGGACCCTAGACTTGCCCAAGTCCGTAAGTCTAAGGGGGCCGAGTAGAGAGGAAAGAAGAGGAATTACCACTGCTCTTTGGTTCTTCCCTGGCAGGACGTCCGCCACATACTTGGTGATGGCAGCACTTTGTAACTGCAGCCTCTCACACTGGTCCACAATCTTGTTCTGCAACACAAACAACGCTCATGGCATCTTGGTCCATGTACCTGAGCCATTCACTCCATCCCAGTGATTTTCTCCTGTTACTACACCTCAGCCACCCACTCCCATGGTCATAGCCCAGATCTCATGATTATCAAAAACTACACCACCTCCTAAATCTCCACTTCAAGGATCCACACTCTCCCCACCATGCCCTATCCTTCTCACTCCCTAATTCTAGGATCCCTATTCCAGCAACAGCTCAGTTGAGGCCACCAACACATTAGTAGGAACACCTTTCACTGTCCATCATCCCCTTCTGTGACCTGACTTCCGTCTTTATCCCGGAACCGTAGCCTATCATTATAATAACTTTAAAACAAATTTTTCCTTTATGAACATTCTCAGGCTATATTATTTAGAAACATTTAAGATTAGAATCATTTTATGTTGCTGGTGAACTGCACATTCTCTAAGTGACTTTAGTAGTACGTTTGCCTTAAAGTCCATTTTGTCTTGTGTTTATTTTTATTTAATTTTATGTATGTATGTATGTATGTATGTATGTATGTATGTATGTATGTATTTTTTGAGACAGAGTCTCACTTGGTTGCCCAAGCTGGAGTGCAGTGGCGCAATCTTGGCTCGCTGCAACTTCCACCTCCCAGGTTCAAGCGATTCTCCTGCCTCAGCCTCCCAAGTAGCTGGGATTACAGGTGTGTGTCACCACGCCCAGCTACTTTTTGTATTTTTAGTAGAGACAGGGTTTCGCCATGTTGGCCAGGCTGGTCTCGAACTCCAGACCTCAGATGATCTGCCCGCCTTGGCCTCCCAAAGTGCTGGGATTACAGGCATGAGCCACCGCACCTGGCCATTTGTTTCTTGTTAAATTTATTTACGTATTGATTTTGAGATAGAGTCTTGCTTGTCGTCTAGGCTGAATGCAGTGGCATGATCAAGGCTCACTGCAGCCTTGACCTTCCAGGCCCAAGTGATCCTCCCATGTCCTTCCTGAGTAGCTAGAACTACAGGCACGTGCCACCACACCTGGCTAATTTTTGCATTTTTTGTAGAGATGGACTTTTGCTATGTTGCCTAGGTTGGTCTCCAACTCCTGGGCTCAAGCAATCTTCCCACCTCAGCCCCCCAAAGTGCTGGGATGTTACAGGCATAAGTCACCATGCTCAGCCCATTATATCACTTTCTGGTGCACACACTCTTGGTCCTCTGTCATACAGACAGGTCCCTGACTGTCCATATCTTCTGTTCTGTCCTGAACTGCTCTCCCCCAAGTTATCCCCATTCATTAAGCAGCACCATCAATCATTCACCTGTTATCCAGACCTAAAACCCAGGAGTTTGTCTCCAACCCCACATCAATTCCATTAGTGAGTCCTATCAACCCCATCTCCAAAGTCTCTCTCTCTCCTCTGGTCACCTCTACTCCAGTTATTCTATCCAGATTGCCATGATCTCTCACAGGAACCACTGTTAGAACCTCCTAACTGGGTACTCTGCACCCCCAACCCCCCAGCTAGCCAGAGCCACCTTTTGTAAGGAAATCAGACCAGGTCATGCCCCTATGCAAAACCCTCCAATGGCTTTCAGTACACTCACAATGACATCAGGCTTCTTAGCTTAGCCAACCTAGCCCTACCTGATGTGACTCAGCTTATTTCTCCAACATCACCTTCTACCTCTCTCCACGCTGGCCTTCCTTTTTTTTTTTTTCCTTAGACAGAGTCTTGCTCTGTCACCCAGTCTAGAGTGCAGTGGCACGATCTCGGCTCACTGCAAGCTCCGCCTCCCGGGTTCACGCCATTCTCTTGCCTCGCCTCCCGAGTAGCTGGTACTACAGGCACCTGCCACCATGCCGGGCTAATTTTTTGTATTTTTAGTAGAGACGGGGTTTCACCATGTTGGCCAGGATGGTCTCGATCTCCTGACCTCGTGATCCGCCTGCCTCGGCCTCCTAAAGTGCTGGGATTACAGGCATGAGCCACTGCGCCTGGCCACTGGCCTTCTTTCTGTTCCTTAAATGCACCAAACTTGACCTGACCTCAGTGCCTTTGCACCTGTTGTACCGTTTCCACCAGTCTGTGTGTGTGTGTGTGTGTGTCTCACTCCCCAACTCCATTCAGATGTCACCTTTTCAGATAGGTCTTCACTGACCATCTCCTTCCTCACCCAATCTCTTACTTTGCTTTATTTTTCTCCCTTGCACTTATAACTCCCTGAATATATATTATGTGTTTGTTTACCTTTTGGGGTATCTGTCTCTCCCACCACTGAAACAGAAGCACCATAAGTCTGACTTCTCTATGTCCTAGTACCGCAAAGAGAGTTTCTGAACATAGAAGGCCCCGAATAAATGTTTGTTGAATGAATAAATGAACACCCACTGCCTTGACCACAAGAGGTTCAGCAGTTCAAGGCTCTCAAAGCTATCAGCATCATCCATGAGCTCAGGGGAGTTTTAGAAATGGGAAAGCTGGCCAGGCACGGTGGCTCACACCTGTAATCCCAACACTGCGGGAGGCTGAGGTGGGCAGATCACCTGGGATCAGGAGTTCGAGACCAGCCTGGCCAACATGGTAAAACCCCATCTCTACCAAAAAATACAAAAATTAGGTGGGCGTAGTGGCATGCGCCTGTAGTCCCAGCTACTCAGGAGGCTGAGGTGGGAAGAATCTCTTGAATCTAGGAAGCAGAGGTAGCAGTGAGCTGAAAGAGTGCCACTGCACTCCACACTCACGCCTGTGCGACAGAGTGAGACTGTCTCAAAAAAAAAAAAAAAAAAAGGAAAGAAAAAGAAATGGGAAAGCTGAGGCCCAAAGAGAAGTGACTTGTGACTTCCCCGAGAAGGTATGGGCCAGGGCCCTGCTTTTGCTCTCCTTTTCTCCAGGTAATACCTAAAGCCTGTCCAAGCAACAGTCCCTCCACTGTTTCCCCTAATAGTTCTGCCTCAGTTCCATCTGCCAAAAGTCAACTTAGCTACCTCTTCCAGGAAGCCCTTGTAAATCTTTCCACTCAGAAGTAGAAATTAGTCTTACATTTCACAGGTCCAAATACAAAGTTACAGAACTGAGTTGACTAGGAGGAAGCTGTGATCACCATGCACCATGGATTGAGAGCACTGAGAAGGCTTCTGAAAAACCACAGGGCAGGAATCCAGAGGTAGGAGAGCAGTAGAACTGGTGCTGGTTTTGGTAACAGTCTTGCCCTAGGGTGAGATTTATTTGCTGACTGGATGGATAGAGGAAGGAATGTGCAAAATACAGAAATCTACTCTAACACAGAGGAAGAGAGGGTAAGACCCACCTCCCTTCAGGCAAAGAAGATAAATATGCATAGGGCCTCAGACGGGTTCAAAGAAGGCTCCCTGGGGTAGAGTACAACCGAAACTAGCACCAGGCCTGCCATCTGCCCCAGGCTTCACTCTTTCCACCACTCAAATCCAGTCCTGATAGCTACTTTTAAGGTTTCCATGACATTCTCACCCCCATTAGCATCACTTCCTCCCTCCAACCGCCGAAGCAAAGCAGCAGTTTCCTCTTGCCTAGTCAGTGACTCCCTGGGTCCCACCCCTGAACATTAGGAAGCTTGGAGGAGTTACTGCCTTGTTCTGGGCCTCAGGTGCCTCATCTGTAAAATGTAAGTAGGACCCCTTCAAAGGCGTGGTCAAGACAGAATGAGATGACAGACATTTAAGTACTTTGGAGTTTGCAGTTTTTGTCTGTTATGCAAGTTGATTACACCGCATTATCCAGGTTTATCTTCGTCATCATTATTGTTAATAGAGGTAACAGGTAGGACCAACCAGGAACTTTTGGGGGTTGCTGAAAAACTGAACCCCTCCCAAGCCCAGCACCCTATATAAGATGTGTTTATTACAGGTCACTGAGTAGGTGAAGTCCCCAGCGAGAGCCCTCAGGCTTCACAGCAGGGCTGAACTCCAGAGTGGGGTTGGGAGAAACAAGCTGTTTAATCAAATTGCAAGGAAATCCCCAGGGGCCACAGAGAAGCCCCAAGGTGACTCCGACTCTTCCAGTCTCAGCAGCTCAGGAGAATGGCGATGACAAGGAGGTGGCCATCCTGGAGCCGAGGGGGAAGTGGAGGTGGGGAGAAAGCCTGGGTGAAGGGGAGTCTCCTGATATTCTCCCTATTCCCTGCGTTTATCCAGCTGAAACCCTTAAACCAGCTTGAAGTACACTCAAGGCCAATCCTGAAAGGGAAAAAGATCACCGCACCAGACGCCAGAAGGCAGCAGGAGCAGGGGAAAGAGGAGAAAGGAGGAGGAGGGCTTTGAGTCCAGGGGTTAAGGGATAAGGACGCGCTGGATTTTATCAGTGTCAGTTTCCACAGGGGCAGGAGCTGGGGCACACCTTGCGCTGAGAACTGGAGCAGCTGAGACTTTCATTGTCCTATGCCAGCCCCAGCTCCCACAACAGAGCAATGGAAGGGGCCTGGGGAGCCTGGATCCCCTTATCGCTAAGCATTTTACCCACTATCTTATTTATACCTCACAACTCTAATAAATACGCGCTAGTACTATTGTTGTTGTCCCCAAACTACAGATGAAGACACTGAGGCTCAGTTACGTGACTCACAGGGAGTGGATTCGAACTCACGCCAGCCTGACTTCAGAGGCCACACCCTTAACCGCCTAGTCCTACAGCCAAAGCCACAGAGGAGCCTGGGCTCCGGGGCCGGCTGTCGTGTCCGCCAAGCCCCAGGCTCCCCAGTCCCTGCCGGGTCCCGCCAGGCGCGCCCAGTCCCTCCAGAGCCCTCGCCTTCCGGCACCCACGCCCGCTCACCCGCAGCTCCTCGGCGCGCTCCTCCGCCCGGCGGATGCGGTGCCCCCGACAGCGACCGCCCAGCCCCGCGCAGGCGGCGCACACGGGCCGTCGCTCGGAGCGGCAGAACCAGCTCAGAGCCTGGCCGTGTTCGGGGCAGAGTGGCCCCGGCTCAGGCCCCGGCCTGGGACCGGACCCGGGCCCCAGCTCCGCGCCCTCGGCGGACATGGCCGTGCTCCCGCGCCGTGCGCTCCACCTGTCGCAGGTGGCTGTGGGCGGGGCCTGGTTGACCCCGCCCCCGGCCCTCCCGGTGCGCCAGCGCGCCCCGCCGCTGCGCCTCCTCCCACCCAACCCGCGTTCCCAGGGCAGCACAGCAGGTCTCTTTAAATTCTTTGTTGAATGAAATCGCGATTGTATGCGTATTTGTTCTACAACAAACATAAAACTCCAAATATTAGTGTGACCGTAGGAAAAAAACTTTATTGAGCACTTACTAAGTGGCAGACTTTCGCTGAGAACTTTGCAAGCGTTCTGTTATGTAATCCCGACCACTGCCCTTTTGCTGCCTAGCTTCAAGCAAGGCTGTGCTGACAAACTGCCTGAGCTCAGATCCTGTTTGGCTGTTCACTGGGTGGGAACCACAGCTGTAAAATGGGGTGAGAGTACCTGTCTCCCAGACGACTGAGGAGTAAATGCGCTAAATACGTAAAACAATATCTGCAACACAGCAGCTGCCATCGCTAAGTGTCTACTAATAGTGCGAGGAAAGCACTATTAGGATCCCATTTTTATGGAAGTGGCTTGCCAAGGGTCACAGTTACTAACTGGTAGCCATAAGATTGGAACCTACGCAGTGTGACTTAAGGGTTACTATAATTAATAATTTTTTAAATGGAACATTGAGGCCCAGTGAGAAACATCTGTATTAAGCTGATTTTCTCAAAGTATTTACATCCAAATTTTTTGAATTTGAATATTTGAGTTTTCTTTTTATTTTTTATTTTATTTATTTATTTATTTATTTATTTATTTATTTATTTATTTATCTGAGACGGAGTTTCGCTCTGTGGCCCAGGCTGGAGCACAGTGGCCGGATCTCAGCTCACTGCAAGCTCCGCCTCCCGGGTTGAAGCTATCCTCCTGCCTCAGCCTCCTGAGTAGCTGGGACTACAGACGCCCGCCACCTCGCCCGGCTAGTTTTTTTTGTATTTTTTTAGTAGAGACGGAGTTTCACCGTGTTAGCCAGGATGGTCTCGATCTCCTGACCTCGTGATCCACCCGTCTCGGCCTCCCAAAGTGCTGGGATTACAGGCTTGAGCCACCGCGCCCGGCCTGAGTTTTCCTTTTAAACTACCATTGAAAAAAAGTAACGCGTTTTTATTTTGAAGCAAACAAAATATGAAAATAAGCATGTGGAAGAAAAGTCCACCCACCCCCACCCCAGAAAGAAAAACTGCTAACATGTACCTCAGCTGTTTAGGGCTTTCCCCCCTAGGATCTTATATATTAGTCTGAGCTTGCCTTGAGCCCTCTGCTGGGGATCCAGTCTCTTCTGTCTATGCATACAAGGAGAACGCTGCTCTCCAACTCTAAATTCTTTTTTCTTCCTCTTTTTTTGACATAGGGTCTCACTGTGTCACCCCGGCTGGAGTGCAGTGGGGCAATCATAGCTCACTGCAACCTCGACCTCCCCAGCTCAAGTGATCCTCCCACCTCAGTCTCCTGAGTAGCTGGAACTACAGGCATGTGCCACCATGCCCAGCTAAGCTTTGTATTTTTTGTAGAGACAGGGTTTTGCCATGTTGCCCAGGCTGATTTCAAACTCCTGGGCTCAAGCCGTCCTCCCCCTTCAGCCTCCCAAAGTGCTGGGATTACAGGTGTGAGCCACCACACCTGGCCACCAACCCCAAATTATTTCTTAGGGGTCTTGGCAGAAAGCTGGGCAGTCTCTCAAAAGGGGAAGGGCCCAGGCCTTCAGGTGTCAGAGAGTACTCTGAGTGCATCAGAACTGAACGCAGGCGGGAGCTAAACTGAAAGAGAAACATTACATCGCATAGCTCACAGGGGCTCTAGCACCTCTACTCTGAAGCTTCTCTAAGCAATGGCTACACAAAGGAGATAGAACCCCTTCCTTCTCAGCCACTACTGCTTTAGCCCCTGAGGGGTAAGGGCAGCTAACAGCTCCAGAGCTACCAGAGCAGCACACAGTGGTGTCATCATCCATTGGGGACACATTGTCACCCCAGATAGAAAATATTACACCATATGACTAGAGAGGACACAGAGTGAAATACAGTCATTGGTTTCATCCTGGCTACACAGCTTACAGCTATGAGATCTTGGTCAGGTTACTTACATCTTCTGTGTCTGTTTTCTTATCTCTACAATAGAGGTGATAATAATACTCTCTACCTTAGCGGGCTCCTTCAAGAATGAAATGAGATCTTGTCTGCAAAGTGTTCAGTTTGGGTGTCTGATATACACTAGGGGATAATAAACGTTTTTATTATATGCGTGAGGATCCGTAAATATAGTTGTAGCGGGTTTCGGAATGTAAATTGTGTGAGGTTCTTTGGCGACAGGGGTGCTGCGTTCCTGGCATCAAAAGAAGTTTCCAGTGCATCCCAGTGGGAGGGTGATGGCCTCATAACAGCATCTACCCTCCTCTGGGGGTGGGGAGGGAAATAGGCCACGGTAATTAGAGATTGTGGTTACCATTTGTTCCTTCTAAGGACTGGGGATGGGGAATTATTAAACCCTATGGTGAAACAAAGAAAACAGGAGGTGCTTTTTGTGCGGCTCACTGCAAGCTCTGCCTCCTGGGTTCACATCATTCTCCTGCCTCAGCCTCCCAAGTATCTGGGACTACAGGTGCCTGCCACCACACCCGGCTAGTTTTTTTTGTATTTTTAGTAGAGACAGGGTTTCACCATGTTAGCCAGGATGGTCTCGATCTTCTGACCTCATGATCCACCCGCCTCGGCCTCCCAAAGTGCTGGGATTACAGGCGTGAACCATCGCGTCCGACTGTGTGAAGGCTAAAAAGAAAAGAGGTTATGTGGCCGGGAGCAGTGGCTCATGCACTTTGGAAGGCCAAGGCAGGCAGATCACTTGAGGAGTTTGAGACCAGTCTGGCCAACATGGTGAAACCCCGTCTCTACTAAAAACACAAAAATTCGCTAGGCGTGGTGGCGCGTGCCTGTAATCCTACCTACTGGGGAGGCTGAGGCATGAGAATCGCTTGAACCTGGGAGGCGGAGGTTGCAGTGAACTGAGATCGCACCACTGCACTCCAGCCAGGGCAACAGAGCAAGACTGTTTCAAAAAAGAAAAGAAAAGAAAAGAGATTGTGGAGGGCAGGGGGGAGGAACAAGGGTTAAAATCCTTAGGGAAAGTTGGGGCGGGGGGCTTTCACTGGGTGTGGTCCTAGAGCAGTCATTGGCCCTACCAGGTCCAGGATCTGGAAAACAGCCCCTAAATCACCAGAGTTGCTTTCAGGCAGAGGTCTCAGCAAATGCAAAGGGCTAAGGTAGGAGTGGATTTACTTTTATCAAGTCAGGTTCCTCTGTTTCACCACTTGTGAGCCAAGTTGGACTGGAACTGGAGAATCGCCCTTTCCCTATCTGTTCATCAAGCCCTGCAGGACACATCTGGGATACTCATAAACTCCCTGGTTGTGGCTCTTAAGCTTTATCAGGCTTCAGAATTGTTGGAGGACAGCGGATGGTCAGGAGGGGAAAGAGGAGGAGTTGTAAAACACGCAGACTTTCCAGTAAGATTTTCATCCATTAAGTCTGGGATGAAGCCAAGAAGCTGCATTTGTGGCAGTTACTCCCTAACTAGGATGCAAAGGAGCCCCTTGACTGTTTCTAGAAACTCTGCCCTAAGGCAGTGGCAATGCTTTATTAGGTGGCATGTCAATAAATTCAAGGGGTGGGTATCAGCATCTTTTATAAAAAGAAAGAAAAGGCTGGGCACAATGGCTCACGCATGTAATCTCAGCATTTTGGGAGGCCAAGAAGGGTGGATTACCTGAGGTCAGGAGCTGGAGACCAGCCTGGCCAACATGGCGAAACTCCGTCTCTACCAAAAATATAAAAACTAGCCAGGCGTGATGGCACATGCCTGTAGTCCTAGCTACTCGGGAGGCTGAGGCAGAAGAATCGCTTCAACCCAGGAGGCAGAGGTTGCAGTGAGCCGAGATGGCGCCATTGCACTCCAGCCTGGGCGGTGGGTGACAGAGTGAGACTCTGTCTCCAAAAAAGGAAAAAAGAAAAAAGAAAAGAATGAAGAAAAAAACAGAAAACATGCTCTTAGTGAGGTTTTTATTGTTCTTTCAATTACCTGTATATAGTTAAACAAAATGAATGGAAGGCCATTGTTTTGTACTGGGCTTCTACACTAGGCCTCACCAGACTAGACCAAAACAAAATGGAGTTACTCATGCTAAATTTCCACTTCACCAAACCAAAACTAAGTTGTTTATCTGAACTTCCAAGAAATTGAGAGAGAAAAGAGAAAGAGAGAGCATATTAAAATCCCCAAACAGTACAGAATTAGCTGGAATGATAAGGAAGTCCTCTCTGTTTTAACCCTGAAAGGAAATTAACTTTGAAATGAGCAATCCTCTTTTTTTTCCCCTTATTTCTGTTTTTTTTTTTTTTCCAGCTCTTTTCTACGTACCTATAAAGCCCATCTCCTCTGTTCAGCTCATTGGAATATTCTGTTTTATAGAACGAGGTGTTGCCTGATTCTAGAAGTGCTAATAAAAGCCAATAAGGTCACTTAACTACATTTGTTGTAATTTTGTCTTTGGCCTACATATACATATATATGCACTGTGGAGAATGAATGTATTTCTTTATGAGGTTAAAAAAGTTTGAAAGCTGCTTAGAGCTCTTAGGGGACCTCTGGAGGCTTCATGGGCACGGGCAGGGCTGTATTTGAACTTCAGGCACTCTGAGCTAGGGAGAGAAGAATGGACACCTTTGTTACATTTTAGTCATTCAACAGATTTATTGAGCCCCTGGCCTTCGACACTGGGGATACAATGGTCAAGAAGAACAAAGTCTACTTTCATGAACAAATAAAATGCAACAAATGGATATGTAATATAATGTCAGTAATGATAAGGGCTATGAAAAAGATCCAAGTATTACAGGAAAAAATGCATGATAGAGGTGCTGGTGTAGAAAGGATGGTGTAGAAGGCCTTTCAGGTAAGTGACACTGGAAAAAGCAAGGCATGAAAACATCTGGGGAGGAGCTTTCCAGGCAGAGGACTAGCAAGTGCAAGACGTTTTTCTGTACCATCAACTCTGCTCCCCAATCTTCAAAGAACCTCACACGATTTACAATGTGTGAAAACCTGCTACAAATATACTTACAGGTCCTCACACATAGGTTAAAGCATTCCTTAGCTCCCACTATATGATACAAGCTGGAACGTATTTATTTTATAAGATTGGGATTATGTGTACAACCTGCTCTCTAACCTGCCCTTTCACTTGCTCACTTATAACATTTGGTTTGGATCTTTTCTAAAAAACTTAAAAAAAAAATAACTTCTGGACCAGGCACAGTGGCTCACACCTGTAATCCCAGCACTTTGGGAAGACGAGGCAGGCAGATCAGGAGGTCAGGAGATTGAGACCATCCTGGCTAACACAGTGAAACTCTGTCTGTACTAAAAATACAAAAAAAAAAAGAAAGAAAGAAAGAAAGAAATTAGCTGGGAGTGGTGGCGGGCACCTGAAGTCCTAGCTACTCGGGAGGCTGAGGCAGGAGAATGACATGAACCTGGGAGGCGGAGCTTGCAGTAAGCCGAGATAGCGCCACTGCACTCCAGCCTGGGGGATAGAGCGAGAGCGAGACTCTATATCTCAAAAAAAAAAAAAAAAAAAAAAAACCGAAAAAACAAAACCATAAAAAAAACTTCTGTAGAGACCTGAGTCTTGCTATGTTGCTAGACCAGTCTCAAATTCCTGGCCTCAAGTGATCCTCCCACCTCAGCCTCCCAAATTGTTGAGATTACAGGTGTGAGCCACCAGGCCTGGCCTAAACTTTTTTATTGTAATGAACATTTTGGAAAGTCTTTTGGAAAGGACTATTCTTCCCTAGCCTTTACTTTCCCTCAGGCCTTCTGCTCGGTGTCAGGCCCAGCCTTTTCTGCCTGCCTGGTGGGGCCCTGGCCTGGCCCAGCCCAGCCCCCTTCTGCCTGGGCCTGTGTCCATTCCTCCTTCCTTCTCAGACACTGATCCAATATCTCTGGTGCCAGGACTGGAAGTCATCTGACTGGAGTTTGCATGGTTTCCAGGAATAGCAATAAGACTACTAACACTGTGGCTTCTTTTCCTCCTGGGGTATTTTCACAGTACAGCCAGCTTTAACCATCACTTTTAAGAGGGATTTGGCAGCCTGCCATGCAGACAAATTCAGATCACATGGGTCCTCTATGGTGAAGTCCAAGTCTTCCAATGACAGAGTCCTCTCTGCTCAGCCAGACTGAACTAGATGAGAACAGCTCACTTCTCTAGAGGGCTCCTTAGACCAGCCCACTTCACAGGAGGGATGTTATCAATCTGGGCAAGTCCAGGAGAGAACAACCAACTCAGGCCATAAAGAGCCAAAAACTAGGATTATATTTAAACAAGGCAGAGCCACAGGCTGCTGTGGTTTGAACGTGTCCCCCAAAGTTCATGTGTTGGAAACTGAATTCCCATTGTAATAGTGTTGAGAGGTAGGGCCTTTAAGAGGTGATTAGATCATGAGGGCTCTGACCTCATGCATGGATTAATGATGTTATTGTGGGAGTGGGTTCCTGATAGAAGGATAAGTCTGTCCCCTTCCCTCTCTAGCTCCTGCACGTCACCATGTGATGTCTTCCACCATGTCATAATGCAGCAAGAAGGCTCTCACCAGATGCAGCCTCTCGATCTTGGACTTCCCAGTCTCCAGAACCATGAGCCAAATCCATTTCTGTTTGTAATAAATTACCCAGTCTGTAGTATTCTGTTATAGCAGCACAAAATGGACTAAGACAAAGGCACTGGTAGTGTAAAGTTGAGGGGATGTGAAGTGAGGAGCCAGAAGAGGTCAACATGAAATTATGTTGCTTATACCCATAGCATTCTATCATGTCCTGTCTGTCATGACTGTCTTTCTCTTTTAATCTTTGTTCAAAAATATTCAATGGCCATCTACCATGTGCTAGCCCTACACTGTTCAATACCATAGCCACTAGCCCCATGTGGCTATTTAAATTTAATTAAAATAAATAACTTTTAAAATTCAGTTCTTCAGTTGAACTAGCTACATTTCAAGTGCTCAATAGCTAGTAGGGCTAGTGATTAGTGTATTAGACAATGCAAGTATAGAACATTGCCATAATTGCAGAAAGTTCTATTGTAGTGCTGTGCCAGACCCTGGGTTAGACACCAACAATACAAGTGTAAATGAGACTCAGTCACTGCCTCTGTTGCTTGCAGTTGAGTGAGAGAGAGAAGTAAATGAAAAGTTATACTATGTGGTGGAAAGTGTGGGAGCTTTGGAAGCACAGAAGAAGAATAGTTAACCCAGTCTGGAGAAGGGGAGAAAGGGTTAGGGAAGACTTGGGGCATAGAGAGGGAAATGGCCTCTAAGCTGAGTATAAAGTCATATCCTGCGTAATAACATTTTGATCAATGATGGACTGCATGTACCTGGTGGTCCCATAAGATTATAACACTGAGTCGGGCGCAGCGGCTCACACCTATAATCCCAGCACTTTGGGAGGCTGAGGCGGGCGGATCACGAGGTCAGGAGTTCGAGACCAGCCTGACCAACATGGTGAAACCCCGTCCCTACTAAAAATACAAGAATTATCCAGGTGTGGTGGTGCATGCCTATAATCCCAGCTACTTAGGAGGCTGAGGTAGGAGAATCGCTTGAACTAAGGAGGCGGAAGTTGCAGTGAGCCGAGATTGCACTACTGCACTCCAGCCTGGGCACTTACATGGCTGGCATTTGGTGCTAGCTACTGGATGGGCCATGTCTCTCAAACAGACTAGCCTGGTCCTCTTCCCATGCTGGCAGTGTTCCAAAAGGATAGGAGCAGAAACTGCAAGGCCTTTTGTAGCTTAAACTCAAGAAGTCCCACAATGTCACTCATGCTGCATTCTATTGGTCAAAACAAGTTACAAAGCCAGCCTTAATGGGAAGAGCTACAAAGAAGTCGTGGTCGTTTTTAATCTATCACACCCTGATGTTGGCCTGAATCCAGGTGGTAGGTAGAGAGAAGTGAACAGATTTTTATTTTTATAATGTTTGGGAGGCAGAATTGAGAAGTCTCGAGGGTTGTTCTTGAACGAGGAAGCGAGGGTAAAGTTACAAATGACTCCTAGATCCTTGACTTGGGTGACTGGTGAATGGTAGTGCCCAGCACTTAGAGGGAAAAGAGGGGGAACAGGTTTGGGGGGAAGATGATGATGTTTCCAGTATGAGTCATGTCAAGAATGAGGTGTCTTTTAAACAGCCAGTTGCAGATGGGCGGGTGGCAGGTGGATATACAGGTGCGGCTCAGGGAGAGGCCTGACTACAGGTACCAGTTTGGGAGTCTTTCATGCCTTAAACCTAAAGCCTCTCTCTCAGAGGGAAGAACATTCCCAGAGCAGGAACATTTTGGGGGCAGAGATCTAGTAACTCAACTCTGTAGCTGCACTGAGCCTAGCCCAGAGTCCCAGGACAAAGCAGTAAGTCTATCCTGGTTGTGGCTTGCCCAGCTGTTGTGGGGAAAAGGGATTAAGTCTGTAAGGAGAGCCATCGGCTCTGAACGAAGATCAGAGTTTCAGGTGGCATAGGGGTAGATACGTTCTCCTGCCAGAGGGAAATCTCCCAACAATAGGTCACTAGCTTAGAAAGTAATGAGTGCATCATCACAGAGCAAGCATCAACTAGGGATACAGATACCCCATCAGGGATGCCATGGAGGGGATCCCTTCCCTGGATTGGAAAACAGACCCAATCGCCAGTATGTGGAGGCAAACTTCTCTCACCACTCCCACATCCTCAAAGGCACCCAATTTTCAGAAGCTCCACAAATCTTCATCAAAGGCTGTTTTGCCAGATCAACACTGCAAAGGCACCTACTAGGGTTCAAAATAAATGTTAAGGCCAGGCGCAGAGGCTCATGCCTGTAATCCCAGCACTTTGGGAGGCTGTGGTGGGTGGATCACCTGAGGTCAGGAGTTCGAGACCAGCCTGGCCAACATGATGAAACCCCATCTCTACTGAAAATAGAAGAATTAGCCGGGCATGGAGGCCTGCACCTGTAGTCCCAGCTACTTGGGAGGCTGAGGCAGGAGACTCACTTGAACCTGGGAGGCAGAAGTTGCAGTGAGCCCAGATCACATGACTGCACTTCAGCCTGGACGACAGAGCAAGACTCTGTCTAGTAAATAAATAAGTAAATAAAAAATGTTGGCTAGGATCCCTGCCATTCATTCATTAATTCAACAAACATTCAACAAGCCCCTACTATATACCAAGCCCCATACTGTGCACCAGGAATACGGAGATGAATAGACTCCAGTCTGGAAGCAAAGAGACTACAGCTGTAAAAACTGTTAGTTTCTACAACTGTCTTCCCATTCGGATCTCAAGAAGTTACTGAGGGGTCTCTTCTTGCTATGGTACTAGGCTGTAACGGCTCGATGAAAAAAATAATGAAAGGGATAGAGGAGTGGGGGGCTGGGAGAGTGTCCAAAGGAGGAATTTCTAGTCGAAATCAGGGAAACTCCAAAGAAACACGGCAACATGTATATCTGAGCGACTAATAATTTAAAAGACGACCTTTATTAAGTGCTTTCTCCATAGCTATTACAAAGGTACCCGCTTTCCTTGGATTGTCTAGATTCTTCTGGCAACGTGGTCCTGGGCACAAGCGTCCTCTTCTCTGGACCTCATCAGTGCATTGTTACACGAAGAAAGTAGCACTGGGCGCTCAGTTCTGTCCCAGCTTTACGCTAGCGGAACTGCGGTTCGGCTGCCGGCGAGGGTGCCCGGAGGCTTTTCGTCAGCACTCCCACCCTAGCAACGTGCGCCTGCTGCTAGGGGCGGAGGCGGGGGAGGGCTCGGAGGCTGCTCACACCCGCCAGCTCCGCGTTCCCGCTGGCCCCAGCTCCAGCCCCCGAGCCCGCCGGTGGGTACTCAGCCTGAGGTGGGAGAAAGGGGCTAAGCGGCAGACTGGGAGCGGGCAACCTGCGCCCTTTGGCCGAAGCGGAGAGCGGTTATGAGGGCCGACCTTGTGTTGGGTGGCGCTAGGTTCCCATCTTGGGGGACTCCTCTCCCCTCTTTCCACATACACATCAAAAATAAGCTTTAGGCCGGGCGCGGTGGCTCGCGCCTGGAATCCTAGCACTGTGGGAGGTGGGTGGATTGCCTGAGCTCAGGAGTTCGAGACCAGCCTGGGCAACACGGTGAAACCCTGTCTCTACTAAAATACAAAAAATTAGCCAGGTGTGGTGGCGTGCGCCTGTAGTCCCAGCTACTTGGGAAGCTGAGGCAGGAGAACTGCCAGAACCCGGGAGGCGGAGGTTGCAGTGAGCCGAGATCGCGCCACTGCACACTAGCCTGGGCGACAGAGGGAGACTCGAGACTCCGTCTCTAAAAAAATAAATAAATAAAAAATAATAAACTTTAGTTGTTCGTATAATGGGCAGAGAGAGGAGCACTTGTGATCTGAAGCAACAGAAAGGAAAAACCACACAAGTCCACATGTCATCCCTAAAATTTGAGGCAACCTTGAGAGTGGCGGCCTAGAACTGGCTCTCTATGTGACTCTAGGCAAGACCCTCTTATTCCCTGGGCCTCGGTTTCCGCTATCTGTACCATTAGAAGGTCGAACCAGACCAGCTTCCAGGTGTTTCTACTCATACTTTTCTTTCTTTGAGCATTGTTTTGGCAGCTAAAGATGCGTTGGTCTCCCAGAGTGTAAGATAGAAGTGTGCAGAGGGAGATTTCCGGAGACGGAGGGAGATAAGATATCAGCGTTTGCATGAACAGGGGACCAGGGAAATAAGGTGCAGTCCACCCAGCTCTGCCCCTGTGACCTTCAGCAAGTCACAGCCTTCTGAGTCCCAGTTTCTTCATGAAATAGAGCAGTTGGATAGGTACTGGTGTATATCAAGGAATATTGCACTGGAGAGTTAGAGAATTCTCTGCTTTATGTTTAGGGTGGTTTAGAGTGACTACTGGATATCTCAAGGCCTTTGGAAAGCAGATTAGAATCGAAATAAGTGCTGGGATTCAGACTGAGGCCTGGTTTCAACTGGAACCAATGGGGACATCCAGAGCCGTAATTGAGTCTATAGATTTTCCCATGTCCTCTCCAGCCTTTCTGGGTCTGGAGTCTGGGATGAAACAGGGTGACTGCTCTCTAAAGGATACGTTGTTGGGCAGGTTAAAAGGGCCCTTATGTTGTTGGATCCTTAAAAAGTGTACCACTGGGCTGGGTGCAGTGGCTCACGCCTGTGATCCCAGCATTTTGGGAGGCCAAGGCAGGCAGATTACCTGAGGTCAGGAGTTCGAGACCAGTCTGACCAACATGAAGAAACCCTGTCTCTACTAAAAATACAAAATTAGCTGGGCATGGTGACAGGTGCCTGTAATCCCAGCTACTCGGGAAGCTGAGACTGGAGAATCGCTTGAACCTGGGAGGTGGAGGTTGCGGTGAGCCGAGATCGCACCATTGCGCTCCAGCCTGGGCAACAAGAGCCAAACTCCAAGCTGACTCTTCATCTTAGTATTCCATTAATTAATTCAACAAATATTTATTTGCCTTGCATTCATTCTCCTAGGCTAAGGTCAAATCATAGATACAAAAATGAACCAGAAATTATATCTCCTCTCAAGTATATTACATGTTCATAATAAAAATAGTGGAAGAAAACTTAGCAGTATTTTTATTTCTTAGTCTACTCATAATAAGTTACAACAACGTAGACGTAACCCAAATTCATATACTTTGTTCTTGAGACTTTTTAATTGCCTTGCTATGTAACATAATGAATTCTTAGCTTTATTGGGTCCAGTCACTCTGATCAGAGGCCATAATTTACTTCAGCTTTAATATCCGCTAGATTTATATATCCATTTGTATATGTTCTCTGTGTATATTTGTGCATTAATATTTGTGCATTGGCCGGGCGCGGTGGCTCAAGCCTGTAATCCCAGCACTTTGGGAGGCCGAGACGGGCGGATCACGAGGTCAGGAGATCGAGACCATCCTGGCTAACACGGTGAAACCCCGTCTGTACTAAAAAAATACAAAAAAAAAAAAACTAGTCGGGCGAGGTGGTGGGCGCCTGTAGTCCCAGCTACTCGGGAGGCTGAGGCAGGAGAATGGTGTAAACCCGGGAGGCGGAGCTTGCAGTGAGCTGAGATCCGGCCACTGCACTCCAGCCTGGGCGACAGAGCGAGACTCCGTCTCAAAAAAAAATGAAACAAAAACAAAAACAAACAAAAAAAAGAAATCCAAAATGCTTCAATGACTATTTCCTTCTTATGTCATGTCAGTGCTCAAAGAGTTTTAGATTGTGGAGCATTTTGAATTTTGGATTTTTGGATTAGATGCTCAGCCTGTAGTAACGGTATCTCAGAGGCTTGTGGAATAGATAAAATGAGTTAATAAATATAAAACCTATAGCAATTCCTGGTACATTTTAAGTGCTATTTTTAATCTTCGCAGAAGTCAGTGATGGAGTTATTATCCTATTTTACACATAGGAAAGTGAGACTTAGAGAGGTTCAACAACTTGCCCAAGGCCACATTGAGCTATAATTCACAACTAGTCCTGTCTAATGCAGATACTAATGCATTTAATCAAATGTTGTTCTGACTATTCTGTGCTGCCCTTAATTCTCAGAATAAGCTGTACTGTCAATCAATATTTAGAATTTATTTGAATTCTTAAAATTAAGTTATTAAAATGCAATAAAACTGTTTATTCTTTGTAGACATTTATAATGGAAATTCTGGACTAGAAGTCAAGAGATTTACTTAGTTATAATTTTGAGCAAATAATATTTCTATCCTTATTCTGCAGATCTTTAAATAAATGGTCGTAGTTATAATTTTGAGCAAATAATATTTCTACCCTTATTCTGCAGATCTTGAAATAAATAAATGGTTTATATATGGTGATTTTGAAAAGCTCTTCCATCTCAAATTCTAGGATAATTATTTAAAACAGGAGAAATTGCCTTTTTCACAAAAGCAGTAAACTCTGAAGTAAGCAGTCAACTCAAGATTTTTGATGAACAGAAGTACTATGTTAGGAGCAAAATCAAAATGTTTAATGATGTATTTAAATATATTTTGCATATTTTAAAAATAGATATATAATTAACATTATAGTATACTTTCCTGAATTGTGGAAATGTGAGAGAGATAATCTTGGAATTCTGTAAAATATTTCTTTCTTTGTGAGGGAAAACTACACCTAACCATCTCTTTAATAAACAAGGTCTTTATTTATCTTGTAAATCTCTTTTCAGTGCAAACATGCTTAGACAGAGAAGAGATTAACTTCAGTGGCTTCCCACTAATTACAGAGATTAAGAAGTGCCTGCCTGAATTATTTTCCAAAGGATACACATTACAAATTATTGCATAGGGGCAGCTCACCAAGAAGATCCTATTGGTTTGGGGGTAAGTAATTCTAAAAGTTATCTTTTCCTTAGAATGTCCCATGAATATGCTTTTCTTGGGAAGTATGGCTCTCTGACTATACCAATCAGTTTTGAGCAGAGCCAATCCATTTATAGCACCTGCAATTTCCAGTGACCTAGATCTGTGGATGACATCTGTCGTTAGTTTGATGACAATGTTGAAAAATAGGTTAGGCTGGCAGATAAGAAGCCCTGCACCCTCTATCTATAAACAATACCACATCCCAAGCTTTTTGAAAACTATCCTGAATTTTGCCTCTCAGCACATCTTGTGGTCTCTTACAGAAAATCCTGGACTATCTGAAGTGGAAGGGACTTTAGATTCGCCACTTCACAAGTATTTTTGTTGTACAGTACTGTGCAAGCCACTCGGGGTACAAAGATGAATAATGAAAGACCTTCTCTCATTATACTCATAGTCTACTAAAAATCATTTCATCTAGTGTCCTAATTTTTTAGCTGGGGAGACTGAGGCCAGAGTGGGGAATGGAGCTGCTCAAGGACACATAATGGGACGAGGCAGGGCTGGGGTAGATCCTGGGTCTCTTGATGCCGCTCACATTGTTTCCATTGCATTATGCTTTTCTGTATTGGTTATCTCGTCTTGTCAGGAGGTAATTCTATCTACTTCTCAAAACGTAGGCTGAAATTCTTCTGGAAAGCTCTATTTTTTTTAACGCTAATGGTATGAATGAGAATATTAAGTTGGTGCGTTTTAGCTGCTGTTCTCTCCTGTAGACAGTTCTTCCTAGAATTAGGTTGGTCATGCCCATAAGAAACTCATTTCCTAGAACTTTTAAGCAGAACCTCAGAAGAAATGGGGATTGGGTGCTCCCACTGCCCCCCATACTTCCTTCAGCTCTTTGATATCACAGCTTGTTGCAGGGGACACTTGACCTGGAGTAGTTGAGACTGGTCCTTAGGTTCCTTGGGTCCCAGCAAATGTTCATGCTGGTCACATCTTCAGGTTTCTCTTTTTTTCAGTTTCACCAGCAACTGGTGTAGGACCTACATAAATAGGGTGCTTAGGAGGTGTTTCCTGAATGAGTGGAGGAGCATGTTTGAATGCATAATACATTCTCTTTCTTTTCAGTTCTAGCCTTGTTAGTTGAGGGGGATGATACAAGTAAATCTGGAAAATGTTTCACTATTCTTTTTATTCTAATATGTAATCCAATATTAACATTATTTAAATTCTGGGTCACTGGCTCTCAAACTTTTTGGTCTCAGAACTTCTTTTCATTCTTAAAAATTAAAAACCCCCAAAGAGGTTTTGCTTATGTAGGTTATAGATTGGATTTGAATCCTGCTCTGCTACTATTGTTTGACATTAAAACTGAGATTGAATGCCACATGCAGGGTTTGTTAAATTTAAAAATAAATAAATGAGGCAGGCATGGTGGCTCACACCTGTAATCCCAGCACTTTGGGAAGCCAAGGTGGGTGGATCACCTGAGGTCAGGAGTTTGAGACTAGCCTTGCCAAAAAATGGTGAAACCCCATCTCTACTAAAAATACAGAAAAAAAAAAAAAAAAAAAAAGCCTGATGTAGTGGCGCATGCCTGTAGTCCCAGCTACTTGGGAGGCTGAGACAGGAGAATTGCTTGAACCCAGGAGGCAGAGGTTGCAGTGGGCGGAGATCACGCCATTGCACTCCAGCCTGGGTGACAAGAGTGAAACTCCGTCTCAAAAAAATAAATAAAATAAATAAGTAAATGAATTAATTTAAAAAAACAAATTTTAAAGATATTTACTTATTAATTTTCAATTAGTAATAAACCTATTGCATATTAACATAAAACATCATTTTATGAAAAATAAATATACTTTCCAAAACCAAAATATTTAGTTAGAAAAAATGGTACTGCTTTATGGTTTTGCAAATTTCTAATGTTTCCCTTAAACAGGAGACAATTTGACTCGGATATCTGCTTCTGTATTCAGTCTATTGTAATCTATTGTTTATGTTGAGGTATAAAAAGAAAAGAAGTCCTGCACTTTGGGAGGCCAGGGAACGTGGATTGCTTCAGCCCAGGAGTTGGCGAAACCCCATCTCTACAAAAAACACAAAAAAATTAGCTGGGCGTGATGGTGTAAGCCTGTAGTCCCAGCTCCCCGGGAGGCTGAGGTGGGAGGATCACCTAAGCCTGGGAGGTGGAGGGTACAGTGAGATCACACCACTGCACTCCAGCCTGGGTGATAGAGTGAGACCCTGTCTCAAAATAAAAAAGAAAGGAGAAGGAAGAAGGAAAAAGGAAGAAGGAAGAAGGAAAAGGAGGAGAAGGGAGAAGGAAAAAGGAAGAAGGAAGAAGGAGAAGGAGGAGAAGGAAGAAAGGAGAGGAAGGGAGAGAGGGAGGGAGAGAAGGGCCTCACCGAGAGATGTAGTTGGAAAAGGGAAGTCCTCCCAAACTCCCTAAAAGGCTCTCAGGAATCCCCCATGATCCATGGATCACACTTTAAGAAATGCTAGTCTAGGTCGTTACCTATATTGTCTCATTTAGTGTCATTATTTCTAGCATCTCAGAACATCTATTTCATGATTCTGGCACACTGAGAGGTGCCGTAGTGAAATTATTAAGAAAAAAAAAATCCAGCAACCAAGGAAGGTTACAACCTTTTAGAATAACTGAGGCTTTTCTTTTTCAAGAAGCTTCAGTAATGTGAATTATTTTTTATTTTTGATTACATCTTCT
Source organism: Macaca mulatta (assembly GCF_049350105.2). Lineage (NCBI taxonomy): Eukaryota > Metazoa > Chordata > Mammalia > Primates > Cercopithecidae > Macaca > Macaca mulatta. Next base: position 44,983,508 of record NC_133420.1, read on the forward strand.
TAGTATTTATTTTATTGTGGCAGAGTGCATGTAACATAAAATTTATGATTAGTAACATTTAGTATATAGAGACAATGTTGTGCAACCATCATCACTATCTAGTTTTAGAACACTTTCATCAGTCCAAAAGGAAACTCTGCCTCTTAGTTTTTTTGTGTTGCTATAAAAAAAAAACTGAGCCTAAGTAGTTTATAAAGAAAAGCAGTTTATTTGGCTCACAGTTCTGCAGGCTGTATAAAAAGCATGACACGGGCTTCTGTTTCTGGTGAGGGCTCAGGAAGCTTCCACTGTGGCAGAAGGCAAAGGAGAGCCGGCATCCCATGGCAAGAGAGGAAGGAACCAGGTGAGGAGGAAGGTGCCAGGCTTTTTTAAAAACAGTTAGTTCTTGTGGGAACTAATAGAGTGAGAACTCACTAATTACCAGGGAGATGTCACCAAGTATTCATGAGGGATCTGGCCACATGACCAAAACACCTCCAACTAAGCCCTACCTCCAACATTGGGGATCAAATTTCAACATGAGATTTGGAGGGGGCACATATGCAAACTATATCTAGTCTATTAAGATATTCTATATTACATTCTATCTGTATCTATTAAGTAGTCACTCCCCAATCTCTTCCTCATCCCAGCTCTTAGCAACCACTAATCTGCTTTTTGTCTCTAGGTTTGCCAACTATGGATATTTCATATATATAGAATATGAACTATGTAGCCTTTTGTGTCTGGCTTCTTTTGCTTAGCATGATGCTCTCAAGATTCACCCATGTTGTAATATGTATGAGTACTTCATTCCTTTTAATGGCCAAGTAATATTTCATTGTATGGATTGACCACATGATGTTTATCCATTCATTTGTTGATGAATATTTGAGTTGTTTTCACTTTTCGGCCACTGTGAACAGTGCTGCTGTGAACATTTGTGCACAAATTTTTGTTTGAACATCTGTTTCTGTGTTTTTGGCTGTAAACCCAGGAGAAGAATTGCTGGACCATATGGCACTTCTGTTTTTTAGTTATTACAGGACTTCTTAGTCTTTTTTAAAATCAGTTTTGTTTTGTGTATCTGCAACCTCAGGGCCGTAAGGGTGAAGCAGGGTGAGGAGGAAAAGCAAAAGCATACAATTAATTAGTCTGAAAAAGGATTTATTTTCAACACCATACTACCATTATTGTGCCTAACAAAATTAACAGTATGTATTCTTTTTATTAAACAGGGAACGCAACTTCCAGCAGCCACAAGGAATGCTGCTACTCAGGTACCAACTGAAACAAGCTCCTCCACAGAAGGTTTGGTGTAGGTTTTGTGCTGTGATGGGGAAACTGCAAAGCAAACTCAAACACAGCACTTACAAATACAGGTACAGCAATCTTCCCCTGGGAGCCCAGGTTTTATCATGCTCCATTAAAACTCTCCACTAAAGAAAGAGAAGACCCAGGGTGAATGTTGATGGCCTTCCCTGAACAGTTTAGTGTGTTTTCTTTTGGATAAGAAACAGTCAGGGCTGGGTGTGCTGTCTCACGCCTGTAATCCCAGCACTTTGGGAGCCCGAGGTGGACAGATTGCTTGAGGTCAGTAGTTCGAGACCAGCCTTGGCAACATGGCAAAACCCTATCTCTACAAAAAATACAAAAATTAGCTGGGCATGATGGCATGAGCCTATAGTCCCAGCTACTTGGGAAGCTGAGGTGGGAAGATTGCTGGAGCCCAGGAAGTCAAGGCTGCAGTGAGCCATGTGTGCCACTGCACTCCAGCCTGGGCAACAGAGTGAGACCCTGTCTCAAAAGAAAGAAACAGTCAGTTTATTAGCTAGTGGCTGCACCCATACACAGAGGGGCCTAAATCTTTAGGATTAATTGCTAGTGTGAGCAAAGAAAGACTCCTGGCTTCTTGGCTTCAGGATCCCCCTTTATCAGATTCCAATCCTTCAGTCATTCTGCACATTTTCAGAATAAATAATACCATTGCTGACAATGTCAGTGGGTCTCCCTTCTCTTCTCCTTTTTAAATATTCCTCCTTAGTCTGGCCTGAATTGCCTTCTTAACCCACATTCTTCTCCCTACCCCACCACACCCCTATCCATTCCCATGCCATTGGGTCTCTCATTTTCTATACTCTTTTTAGCAGGCCTGATGAAATTATAGAAGAGAGAATTCAGACTAAAGCTTTTCAAGAGTATAGCCCAGCTCACATGGATACCGTCTCTGTCGTTGCTGCTTTGAACTCAGATGTTTGTGTCTCTGGAGGGAAAGATAAGGTGGGGTTTGCAGTGTTTCCTGGGAAACGAACTTTATTGCAGGGAAAGGAAGATATTTTGAAAGGAAGTCTAGGGTTTGCATTTCTGGAGCAGGGTTGATGAGTATAAAAATATGAGCTTTAGAGTTAGGAAGACTGGGTTTAAATCCCTGCTTGGCCACTACCCATTCGTTTGGACAAGTCTTTAAATTTTTTTGAGCTTCAGTCTTATCTGTTAAGTGGGAATAATAATGCTACCTCACAGGTGGTTATAAAGATTAAATCAAAGAACGTAGGTGAGATCCTTAACACTGTGCCTGACCACCCACATGTTTTCTATAAATGGCAGAGATCATACTTCCCACCAATGCCATGTTACACCTACATGGAGGCACAGGAGTTAATTGTCAGCAAAAGGAACTTTCTAATCTCTTCTTTTATGCTCTTTACACTGATATGCATTATGATTCCTCCTGTGTTTTTGTCCTCTTTCCTCCCATTCTCGCATTTCTCTCCTTCATATTTGGATCTATCATAGCACTCACACCTGGGATACTGGTAGCACAACTGCTAATTCTTTTTGTAGTGAATAATACTAATAATGGGGCGGGTGTGGCGGCTCACACCCATAATCCCAGCACTTTGGGAGGCCATGGCAGGTGGATCACTTGAGGATAGGAGCTGAAGACCAGCCTGGACAACATGACGAAACCCCGTCTCTACTAAAAATACAAAAATTAGGGGGGGCATGGTGACGCATGCCTGTAATCCTAGCTACTTGGGAGGCTGAGGCTCAAGAATTGCTTGAACCTGGGAGGTGGAGGTTGCAGTAAGCTGAGATCGGGCCACCGTACTCCAGCCTGGGTGGCAGAGCAAGACTCTGTCTCAAAAAAAAATAATAATAATGTCTCTCATTTTCAATAGCCTTTTAGAATCTTCAAATTCCATTTGCATACTGTATTCCACTGGTTCTAAGATGCATGTTTTCACATTTTATTTTATTTTATTATTATTATTTTATTTATTTATTTATTTTTTGAGAGGGAGTTTTGCCCTTGTTGTCCAGGCTGGAGTGCAATGGCTCGATCTTGGCTCACCTCAACCTCCGCCTCCTGGGTTCAAGCGATTCTTGAGCCTCAGCTTCCCGAGTAGCTGGGATTACAGGCATGTGCCACCATACCTGGCTAATTTTGTATTTTTTTTAGTAGAGATGGGGTTTCTCCATATTGGTCAGGCTGGTCTCGAACTCCCGACCTCAGGTGATCCGCCCGCCTTGGCCTCCCGAAGTGCTGGGATTACAGGCATGAGCCACCATGCCTGGCCCTGTTTTCACATTGTAACACTTCTTAAATCAGGATGCATCTAAGTATCCTAATTTAATTGGCAGTATTTTGTCTTAAAATCTAGGCCGGGCAGGGTGGCTCACTGCAGTCTCCACCTCCTGGGTTCAAGCGATTCTGCTGCCTCAGCCTCCTGAGTAGCTGGGATTATGGGCATGTGCCACCATGCCTGTCTTATTTTGTATTTTTAGTAGAGATGGGGTTTCTCCATGTTGGTCAGTCTGGTCTCTGACTCCCGACCTCAGGTGATCTGCCCACCTCAGCCTCCCAAAGTACTGGATTATAGGCATGAGCCACTGTGCCCAGCTTGAAATGGTAAATTTTTTTAAAAAGCACCACAACAAAAATATACAGCGCAGTAGGAAAACAAATCTAACCCTATGTGGAATTCTCCTTCACCATCTACAGCCAGAACCTCCAGTGGAATCAGTTCTCCTTGGGGAATGTTAGCCCAAACCCATCAGTAAGTTTAGAGCAGTGGTCTAGTGTGAGAGGGAGAGAGAGAGAACCACCAGGAGGAAAGAAAAGAAACTCAAAGGAGGGGCACATGAGGAGGGATGGCCACAACAGGGAGCCCCTAATGCTTTGAGCAAGTCCCTGAACAGAGAGGGAGTGAGTGAAGAGGGAGAAAGTAAGGTGGGAATGCAGTAGAGGCTAGTGTCACTTTAACAAGAATTGAGTAATGAAACTAAAATCTTCACTCTCTTCAGACAGTTGTGGCCTATAATTGGAAAACTGGAAATGTGGTGAAAAGGTTCAAAGGACATGAACATGAGATCACCAAGGTAATTGTCAAATGATTATTATGAAGGCAATCTGGAACTGAATAAAGGATAGCTAATAGTTCTAGATATTAAGGGTGACTGAATCTTTGATCTTAAGGAAAAATGCAAAGGCTTTGTTTGATGCTGTGAAGTCCTACTTCAGGAGAAACAGAGCAAACCATTCACTTAGTTGTTGTTACAGGCATATCGAACACAGTTTTTCTTTTGTCATTAAGCCCTTAATAGCACAGGTAGTAAACAGAACACAGCTAATAACAACTCTCTCTGACCTATCCTGACTCAGCAGGTACAGTACTGAAGGCTTACCCTGTGCTTACCATAGTTAGGAAAATGACAGAATCCCTGTGCTCAGCAACCTTTTAGTCTAGTTGGGGACATTTAATGAACATTCAATAACAATGAAATAAAAATTAATTTGTTAGATAGCATTACAGACCAGAGTGAGCTTCCAGCAAAAATGATAGAGAATGCCAGTTTATATATAATTCCCTGCTCTGAAGTCCACCTAAATGAACCAAAAATTAAGATACACACTTCTTTTATAATGAAACTAGGCATCAGCCACAATCCCATAGCACAGAATATGATAGTTGCTCGCCAGATACGTTGTGTTCTGAACTAGACTGATAGGGAACACCATGCTCTATTCACTTATCCCCAGATATTTGACAGAGTGCAGATTTCACTAAAAGAGCTGGTCCTGAATGGTCCTCCCAACAGCCCTTTATTTAGAAAGATGAGGACTAAGGATATAGATTGTTTACCAGTAAAACAAGACAATGTAACAAAATCGAGGCTGCTGCCAGCTTGCTTCTCTTTCTTCTAGTCACCCTAAAATGCCGAAGGACTGGCCAGGCATGGTGGCTCGTCCCTGTAATCCCAGTGCTTTGGGAGGCTGAGGCAGGAGTATCATTTGAGGCCAGGAATGTTTTGTTTTGTTTTTTGAGATAGAGTCTCACTCTCTCTGTTGTGTGATCACAGCTCACTGCAACCTCCATCTCGCGGGTTCAAGCTGCTATTCTGCCTTGGCTGCCCAAGTAACTGGGATTACAGACGTGTGCCACCACACCCGGCTAATTTTTATATTTTTAGTAGAGATGGGGTTTTGCTTGGTTGGCCAGGCTGGTCTCCAACCCCTGGCCTCAAGTGATTTGCCCGAGGCTGGGAGTTTAAAACCAGCCTGGGACATAGCAAGACCCCATCTTGACAAAAAATAAAAAAAACTAGCTAGGCATGTTGGTGCACACCTATAGTCTCTGCTATTTAGACAAGACATAATCAGCCATCAGTATTCAGGATGACAAATCAAGACATAATCAACCATCAATATTCAGCATGACAAATCAAGTTATAGTAGACCTTGGACTGAAAGGAAAGAAAGTGAGAGAGAATTGACTGTGTGTGAGTGTGTGTATGTGCGTGCACTTGTGTGTGTGTGCACATGCATGTGTGTGTGTGTGTGTGTGCATGTAATACTTGAGCATGTATCAAGCCTTGTTGAATTTACTGCCAAAGATTGGACTTGCCCTCATTCAAAGATGAAAAGATTAATAAGCAGAAAGGATCCAAAGTGAGGTCTATATGCCTAGATTTTTTTTAAATACACATATAACAAGCTAATGTCAGATGAAAATACACTTTGAAGGAAGAACTACTCAAGAAGCAAACATAAAATGTGATTAATGCTTTTTTACTCTATAAATTAAGAGAACATATACTCTATGAAACAATAAGTTGAAAAAATAAGACAAGCCAGGTGCAGTGGCTCCTGCCTGTAATTCTGGCACTTTGGCAAGGCAAGGCAGGAGGATTGCTTGAGCCCAAGAATTTGAGACCAGCCCAGGCAGCATAATGAGACCCCATCTCCACAAAAAATTAAAAAATTAGTTGGATGTGGTGGTGCGCGCCTATAGTCCCAGCTACTCAGGAAGCTGATGTGGGAGGATCATTTGATTCCATGAAGTTGAATTCATAGTGAGCTGTGATTATTTCACTGCACTCCAGCCTTGGTGACAGAGCAAGATTTGTCTCAAAAAAAAAAAAAAAAGTGAGACAATAGAAGAATTATCTGGGGGAGAAAAGATTTGAGGAAAAATATTATTACAAAGTAAAAATTGGCCAGGCAGGGTAGCTCATTCCTATAATCCCAACACTTTGGGAAGCTGAGGTGGGAGCATTGCTTGAGCTCAGGAGTTCAAGACCAGCTTGGGCAACATAGCAAGACCTGTCTCTACTACAAATAAAAATACAAATACATTCAGTGGTCATAGTGGTGCATGCCTATAGTCTAAACTACTTGGGAGGCTAAGGCAAGAGGATCGTTTAAGCCAGGGAGATGGAGGCTGCAGTGGGCTATAGTTGCACCATTGCAGCCCAGCCTGGGTGACATAGCGAGACCCAGAAAGAAAGAAAGAGGGAGGGAGGGAAGAGGGAGAGAGAGAAAGAGAGAAAGAGAGAAGAGAGAAAGAAAAAAAAGAGAAGAAAAAGAACGAGAGAGAGAGAAAGAAAGAGAGAGAGAAAGAGAAAGGAAAGGAAGAAAGAAAAAGATTATTTATGTGCGGAGAGTGTTGTTCATATGTAAAGGCATGGAAAGACATTCTTAAATCCGTAAAATCTTGCCATATGCAAAGCATTCCTGAATAATATAGTTGAGGGTATATTATTAAAGAATGTGAATGGGCCAGGCGTGGTGGCTAACGCCTGTAATCCCAGCACTTTGGGAGGCCAAGGCGGGCGGATCACCTGAGGTCGGGAGTTCAAGACCAGCCTGACCAACATGGAGAAACCCCATCTCTACTAAAAATACAAAATTAGCTGGGTGTGGTGGCGCATGCCTGTAATCCCAGCTACTCAAGAGACTGAGGCAGGAGAATCGCTTGAACCCAGGAGGCAGAGGTTGTGATGAGCTGAGATCGCGCCATTGCACTCCAGCTTGGGCAACAAGAGGGAAAGAAAAAAAAAAGAATGCGAATGAATGATGAATAATAAAGCCAACTAATATTAAAGAAGTTCCAAACTGAATTCACTGTATGAGTCTTCAATCCAATTAAACACAGAATTATGTCTAAAGAATTGTCAAAACTAGGGCTATGAGAAGAAATGTAATTGTTTTAATTCTTTAAAAAATTTATATGAATAAAATGCAAAATATTAATAATATGATAATAGACTGGATAAAAATCCAAGAGAGTACCTACAAAAGTGGGAATGAGTCAGAAGTAATATAATTGTGCTAATTAAAGAAAAAATTGTTTTTCCTTATAGGAGATTCTTTTCTTTCTGAAATTAATACAATGAGAATATGAGTTTAAAGATATTAATACATATATAGAGGTATCATGAGAAGAACTCAGGTTACATATTATTTAAATTAAAAATATAAAGAAAGGGAAAAATAAATCTAAAAATAAATATGCAATTTTATAGAAAAAGAAGACAATGAAAATATGACAAAATGTTTTTCAAAACCAGCAGAAAAGATGGAAGAAACAAGATCAAACATATATATGATAGCAGTAAATGTAATTGGGATAAATTCACTTATTGAAAGGCAGTACTCTTACTGAGTTAAAAACTAAAGCCACCTATACATTGTTTAAAAGAGACATATCTAGGCTGGGTACAATGGCTCATGTTTGTAATCCCAGCACTTTAGGAGGCTGAGGCGGGTGGATCACTTGAGGTCAGGAGTTCAAGACCAGCCTGGCCAACATGGCAAAACCCCATCTCTACTAAAAATTAAAAAAAAAAAAATTAGCCAGGCATGGTGGCACACACCTGTAATCCCACCTATGCGGGAGGCTGAGACAGGAGAATCACTTGAACCTGGGAGGCAGAGGTTGCAGTGAGCAGAGATCATACCATTGCACTCCAGCCTGGGCGACAGAGTGAGACTGTGTCTCAATAAATAAATAAATAAATAAATAAATAAATAAGACATATCTAATGCAAAGCACCTTTAAAATTTAAAGTGAAATAGTAAACATAGAACAGATATTTGTACATGCGCACACACACACACACATACACACACACATATATATAGCAACATTGTTTAGAATAGCCAAAAGCTGGAAACAACCCAAATGTCCTTTGACAGATTCATGGATAAACAAAATGTGGTAATATACATACAGTGGGCTATTTTTCACCCTTAAAAAGGAATGAAATAGGCCAGGCACAGTGGCTTATGCTTGTAAACCCAGCATTGTGGGAGGCCCAGGCAGATAGGTCACTTGAGCCTGGGAGTTCGAGGCCAGCCTGAGCAACATGGCAAAACCCCATCTCTACAGAAAATACAAAAATTAGTCGGGTGTGGTGGCACACACTTATAGTCCCAGCTATTCAGGAGGCTGAGGCAAGTGGATTGCTTGAACTCAGGAAGGGAAGGTTGCAGTGAACTGAGACCAGGTCACTGCACTCCAGCCTGGGTGACAGAGCAAGACCCTGTCTCAAAAAAAAAGGAATGAATTTCTGATACATGTTACAACATGGCTGAACCCTGAAAACATTATGCTAAGTAAGAGCCAGACACAAAAGGACAAATATGGTATGATTCCACTTATATGAGGTACCTAGAATAGTCAAGTCCATAGAGACAGAAGTAGAATAATTGCAGGTGCCAGCAGCTGCGGGGAGAGGAAAATGGACAGTAATTGTTTAAAGGTTGTAGAGTTTCATTTTGGGATGATGGAAAAGTTCTAGAGATGATAGTGGTGATGGTTATACAACAACGAATGTACTTGTTGCCACTGAGTTGTACATTTAAAAATGGTTAAAATTGTAAGTTTTATGTATATTTACCACAGTTCCAAAAAAAAAAAAAACAAACACACAAAAAAGAACACGATGGAAGAGATCAGAACAGGAAGAACAGGTCAGCAAAGATATATCAGGCAAATGTAAACAAACAGAGCAGGAGTTGGGATGATGATATCAAGCGAAGTTGTATTCAAGGTAAAAAGCATAAAATGGAACAGCGATTTACTTCAAATTCATCATAAGTACAACAGAATCACCTGTCATAACAGTACAGTATCCATTTTTGGGGTGCAGTGATGATCAGGTGTAAAAGGAATCCCACAGGAGGAAGTTCTATAGGAAGCCCAAGAAGGGAAACATCCTCACCAAGGTAACGTGATCTGAGGAGGTGAGATTTTTAACCTTACCCTGAAGGACAGGAGGAAATCTGCTACATAAAGGAAAAGGTAGCACAACATTGAAAAAGGTGGAAATTCAGACTGGCCCATGCTTTGCATTCATAGATTTCAAGCTTAGGTATTACTCTTGAGAAGTGTGTGTGGGGGCTAGGCGTGGTGGCTCACGCCTGTAATCCCCGCACTTTGGGAGGCCGAGGTGGGCGGTTCACCTGAGATCAGGAATTGGAGACCAGCCTGGCCAAGGTGGTGAAACCCTGTCTCTACTAAAAATATTAAAATTAGCTGGGTGTGGTGGCTGTCGCCTGTAATCCCAGCCACCCGGGAGGCTGAGGCAGGAGAATCACTTGAACCCGGGAGGTGGAGGCTTCAGTGAGCCAAGATCGCGCCACTGCACTCCAACCTGGGTGACAGTGAGACTCCATCTCAAAAAAAAAAAAAAAAAAAAAGAAGTGTGTGGGGAGGGAGTTATGCAGACTCATCTTTTTCCCCCAATTTGAAGTCCAGTCCAACTAGCACACCAGAGCTATTTCAGTGTTACTGTTTTTTCCCTGAGCAGGTAACCTGTATTCCCAATTCCAACCAGTTCTTCAGTGCCTCTCGTGACAGGATGGTCATGATGTGGGACTTGCACGGTTCCTCACAACCAAGGCAGCAATTGTGTGGCCATGCCATGGTGGTCACCGGATTGGCTGTGAGTCCAGGTAAAACAAAGTGAACCTCTTCCCAACACCTTGATACTTTGTGAAAAACCCTGTTCAGGTCCCATCTCACAGGCTGTCTTCTCACCATTGTTTCCAAAGACTCATCACAGCTGTGCACTGGCTCTCGGGACAACACCCTGCTTCTGTGGGATGTGGTGACAGGACAGAGTGTGGAAAGAGCATCTGTCTCCAGAAACGTGGTATGAACTCGAACTTGGTACAGAACAGGGCAGCAGAAAGGAGCATGGGGTGAAGGAAAGGCTCAGGAGAGAAATCAGGAGGCCCATGAGCAGAAATTAGAGCCTGGGTCCCAATTGCTGTCCCCTAACCTGCTGTGAGACCCTGGCCTCTCGGGGTTATTAGATTAGATGGTCCCTTGAGTCTTCTGCTCCAGACAATGATTTTACTCACTCATATGGGAATTAAAAATGGTCTTCATTATTTCACTATTACTTTTCTTCTGTGGGCCAGACACTGTGCTAGGAACAGGGTTAGTGACCAAGGACAGAGTTCCTGTCCTCCAGGAGCTCACAGCTTATGCTTATTGTATGTTCATACATGTAACATCATGTGGAGAAATAAACATTACCTTTTGCTTTATGTAGAATTTGCATTGCTTTTGAAGGACCAGTTGTTTTCTAGTAGCAGACTGGTATAAACTGCAGAGCCTTTGGAGTCAGTCATACCCAGGTTCAAATCATGGATCTATTACTTACCAGCTATGTTATCTCAAGGAATTTACTTAAGCTCTTAGAGTGTCTATGTCTTCATTTATAAAACGGGGAGAATTCTATCACCTGCTAAGGTTCTTCAGAGGGTGAATTGAAATACTAGATGTGAAATACCTGTCGTTGTACCTGACCTATAGTAGATGTTCTTTTAGTGGTCGTCAAATTTCAGTCCCAGTCATCTTTTCTAATTTTGAAGATGACTGCCAATGGTCAGATGTGCTTGCCCCATGCCCTCTATATTGGTGGAGTTTACTGGAAGAAAAGAAAATCCTGTTATTTTGGGTTATTTTGGAAACTGTTTTATGCCTGTCCAAGCAGGAGCCTGCAGGGATAAAGAGAAACATGAATGCGCTTCCTGATCCCCATGAGGTGTTGGGCTAGAGTTTCAGTGAACCCGCCTTACAACAGGGGCTGTTCTATCTGCCACACAGCTGGGGTTTCAGGCACTCTAAGGGTGCCTGCATGTATTTTGGTGCTCACAACTGGCCCAGCTGTTCCCTTGCTGCTGCTAACCTGGGAGATGCAGGTAGCATGACTGATAGGTATCTGCAAAATGTAAGATGCCTGTAAATGAATTTGCTAGTTCAGAATCCTTGAGAAGAGGCACAGTGATGCTAGTTAGCACATTTGACAGGAATTACAGCAGAGGAATGACTTGGTGTGAGAAGTTCTGAACATTTTGCTTTTTCTAGGTCACTCACCTGTGCTGGGTCCCCAGAGAACCATACATACTACAGACCTCTGAAGATAAAACCCTCAGGTGGGCTTACTGAGCAGCAGTGAAAGTGTTTCTTGTGAGGTTTGTGGCTCCCATGTGTACATGGCTCCATTCCCACTCTGCTTCTCCACATTGCTCTGCCCTTCCCAGAGCCTTCTGTTCCTCTCCCCTTCACTGGTGGTGGGGCCTCTCTGCTCTGGCCCCATGGATCATTAAGGTAGGGAGGGACTGTATACCATGAGATCAGGCCTGGTAAAAGCCCCTGTTCTAGATGGTTTCAAAGCATCTGATTCAGCCAGCTCCTGCTATGTGAATGTGTTCAGATTAACCCCAGAATCAGTCATTTGCTTGTCCCACCCTGTCAGGCTGCCTGGCTCTCCTTGCTACTCCTGCATGGCTCCTGGTGTTCTCAGTCACCCAGCCTTCAGCTGAAGCCCTCCCTGGGGAAGCAGGGTCGAAATCAGCATCAGGGGAGTCAGTAAAGTCAATAGTTCTTAGACCGGAGAGCATAACTAGAAACTTTGGATCTCAGAAGAGATTCTCCTTAGAAAATGATAGGAATGGGGTAAAGAGGTAAAAATAAAATAAGGAGCAAAACAAAATACTCCCCAGTGGACCCCATAGCCAAGGTTGGCCATGACCTATATGTAAATCTTCTGTAACTGATTCTGAATGATGACTGATCTTCCGTATCGTAATAAGTATCTTTTTAAAAATTTAAGTCACAGGCACAGAAATATCCTTTTGTCCATGGAAAGCAGTGCCTCAAAGGACCAAATTAACAAATTAACTTGTACAATTAAGATGCCTGGTCTCAATTTCTATTAACTGATCTCAAAATAGAAAGAACTCAGATGTCATTCAATTTGGTTACTTCCTGCCAGCTTTAGAGTCTCAGAGATTGATCTGGTTCATGCTGCTGTTTTTAGGTAAATCATGCCATTCCAATCTGGCTGGCCTACACAGCAAAGAGCCAAGACTTTTATGGTAGTGGGACAATACGGGTATATTTCAGCCACATTTACTACAAGCTAATTTCCTGCCCTAATCTCTTTCAGATTATGGGACAGTCGGGGGCTGCAGGTAGCTCATATGTTTCCTGCAAAGCAGTACATTCAGACCTACTGTGAAGTCAGTGTGGATGGACACAAGTGTGTCTCCTGCAGCAATGGCTTTGGAGGAGAAGGCTGTGAAGCCACGGTAGGAGACTGTGTGAGGTCCAGGTATCTGGTTGCTGATGAACAGATCACTTACTCTGGCCTCATGCCTGTAGCTGTTCTACACAGGCGAGCTCTGCTAATGGCTCAGGCCTCTTTCAAAATCATACTGTGAGTGATTCTTTGCATTCCAGTTGCTTCATTTAAGAAACATTCATAGGGGAGGCCGAGGCAGGAGGATTACTTGAGCCCAGGAGTTTGAGACTAGCTTGGGCAACAGAGCAAGACCCTGTCTCTATATAAAAATAAAAAGTTAGCTGGGCATGGTGGCGTGTGCCTGTGATCCAAGCTATTCAGAGGCTGAGGTGGGAGGATCAACTGAGCCCAGGAGTTTGAGGCCAGCCTGGGCAACAAGGGAGACCCCATCTCAAAAAAATAAAGAAAGAGAAGAAAAGAAACATTCATCAACTTAGGGCTCTCTGAATTGGTAGTAGGAAAGAGGAATGGGATGAGAGTCAAGATGGGGAAGAGCTAAACACAGAACTAGTCTGCTGATGTCTCTACTCGCAGCAGAGCTTGGAGAGGGGAGGGACTGTTTGAAGAACGAGATTTATTCCCATTATAGGCATAGCCACAGTAAAAGAAGCTCAAGCTTTTTAGGAAATTTGGAGCTCTAGTGTTGGTCCAGGGCCTACTCCATCCCTTACACATATACCTTCCTTGCAGTTAATTTTGGAATAGATTGCCTAGGCTCCTCCAAAGCACCTTAGATTCATAATTGTAGAATATCAATTAAAAGGGTTATCTAGTATTCAAATAGAACAATTATGCCTCCTATTTTATCGAACATTTCTTGTGTGCTGGGCACTGGGCTGAGCACATTACATGTAATATCTCATTTAATCCTTAAAAACAACCCCATGAGTTAGGTACTATTATAATTCCCATTTCACAGACAAGGAAATAGAGGCATGGCAAGTTGACATTTCTTGCACAAGACCATATCCCTAGTAAATGGTAGATTGGGGTGTTGCAGCCTTTGAATGTAGCATCTCTTTTCTAAGTGAAACATTTCCAGCTCCTACAGCTATTCCCTGGATAACATGCTGTCCAATAACTTCATTATCTTTTTGGACATAATTCAATTTGCTGTCCTCTCTGAACATTATTCTCCAGCTGTGATCTGATCTGTATCTATGAGAGTGGGACTGGCAGCACTGACTGGCACTTCCCTCTTGTAGACACTAGTCTTCACACATCAAGGTTCAGCATCTAGGCATTAAATCAGAATGTCTACATCTATATGTACTTATACCTATGAGGTACTTCTAACCATGGGGTCCCCACAGGACCCACAGATGCCAAGAGGTTGAAATAAGGCAGCTCTTGAGTTGCCATGAAAGCAAACAACCCCATACTGTTGTTTCGGGTTCCCCATGATGGAACACCATCATGCTGTAGGACTAGGAGCTTTTACTTCCCTAACCATTAAAAAGGCAAAAACTTATGACACATTCTTAACCAGGGTTGTTTGAGACATAGTTGAGGCTTAAAATAATCACTAGATGGGGGTTGTTGGGTCTGTGGATGGATGAAGATATGTGAGCAGGTAAGTGGAGGGAATAGGTACATCATGGGAGCGGGGGTGATGGATATTGGTGGACGAAGCTAGGCTAGTAAGTATGAGCTGGTACATGTCATTACTTTGCAGTTGTGGGACCTAAGACAGACTCGAAACAGAATATGTGAGTATAAGGGGCATTTCCAGACTGTTGCATCCTGCGTCTTTCTACCAAGAGCATTGGCCTTGATGCCTTTAATTGCTACCTCATCACATGATTGCAAGGTGAAGATTTGGAACCAAGATACTGGAGGTAAGGAGCCTGCTGTCAGTTCTCTTTGAAAGACACATGAAGTCCTAAAACCTTCTTTAAAACTCCCTCTTCCCATTGCTCAGCATTACAAAGCCACCCATCTTCTGCCACTGTCTAGTCCTGTGGTTAAGAGGTGATGTCAAGATGCTATCCCCATGTATCCCCTGGTACCATGTTGCATAGACTCATTTCTGAGAACTCACATAGATTTGGCTCTTACATTCTTTCTACCTGAAGTTCTTCATCAGATTCTAATTTGTGACACTTAAAATACCTGGAAAAGAGAACAAGAATTGCCACTTTTGAATTCTTCTTTCGAGGACTAAAATGAAACCCTCAGCTTTTGGTGAGGTTAAGGGGGAGTCAGGATAGTTTCAGAAAGTCTCTGCCCTGTTTTGATTCTGTAGCTGAAGTTTAAGAACACGGTAAGCTCATAACATTTCAAAGCATCAGAGAAAAAGGATGTCTTATGCAACCCAGGTCCCCAGATTCCTGGATCTGCTGGAGCCAGCCCCTGCTGGCCAATTGTTAAATATTCAGGATTTTTGTGAACTGGTTTTTAAACCTTTGGTGGCCTGAAATCTGATCATGGTGGAGGTATTTACACCATGAAAATTGACAAGTGCTATGAATCGGTGGTGGTAGTGTTTTTTCCTCCAGAAAGCTGGTTTACCAGCACGTCACTGCCTCCATCTGTTCTGTCCTGGACACAGGGTTCTGCCAGACAGAAATAGCATTGACTTAAAGAACTTTAAACCAAATCTCTCCTACAGCAGTCTTCTAGAACTCAGCTCCTCTCAGGGGAGACAGGGTAGTTCCCTCAGAGAATAGAGGCGGGACCGTGTCTTGTGGGCACTCTGCAAATAGCTGTGGCCACAAGCCAAACTTCCATAGTAAGGACAGCCTGCTGTACCGTCACCTGGAGCGGCTTCTCCAGCCACCCAGGTGTAATAGTTGCTTGAGGAAAAAGAGCAGATGTTTTAGACTTAATGATCATAAACCTTACCAGGGAGAACGAGGTCTGAAAGTGTTGACCTGACCAAGTGGCACAGATTCCCTGCCCACCAGGTATGAGCCTGTAGATTTCAGAAGAGTGGCCTCTAAGATGCAGATGGAGGGAGATGGGTCAGCTGAAACCCCTAAAGAATGCCTTTCAGGCTCCCCCATTATCCTTCATCTCCAAGGCATCAAGACCCCAGGAAGCCAGCAGCTAAAGATCAGTATCCTTGTATGTTTTTCCCTGCCTGGGCCCTGCTTTATTCTCTGGGCAGGTGACTGAGGGCAGCTTTGTAACATGTCTTTAGCTGGTGAGACCCTGATATTTCTTGGTGATGGTATGCATCCTGTTTGGCCCATGTGCCATTCTCTACCATTGATGTCGTGGGGTTGGCCCAAGTTCTGACCTCCCTGATATGCTTTCCTCTGAAGAAGTGGGGCCTCTCTCATACTGGTTAGATATGTACAGCAAATGCTTTATTTCCTTGCATTTCTCATGAAGACATCACGTTTCATGATGCTACACTCTTGGCCTAATCTGCTGGTTCCCCTTTTCCCCCCAGCCTGCCTTTTCACCTTGTCTCTGGATGGATCAGGACCCTTGACTTCTCTGGCTGTTGGTGACGCCATCTCCTTATTGTGTGCAAGTTTTAACAGAGGAATTCACTTACTCAGAATGGACCACAGCCGAGGGCTGGAACTGCAGGAAGTGGCAGCATTCTGAGGCCAAGAGACACTCACTGGACAATATCAAACCATGGCCCTTTCTCAGCGTGGCTTTGTGTCTTTCCCAGTTATCTTGTGGGGAGTGGGATGTAGGGCTGGTATTCTTTGTTTAGGTTCACTTAGAAGAGGTATCAGTGTTGTAAGTCAAATAATTTAAGTCCAGTGATTCAAAATCAGGCATAGAGTCCAGAAACATGGACTACACATAAGGTTCTCTATTTAAGTTAAATACAAATGCAACTTTTTAGTGAGCTTGTAGGACTACTCTTCAAAAAAAGTTTATTGCTCAGAATGATGACCTGTAAATGTAAGAGTGGCAGGCCTCTGTCTGTGAAAGTCAGAACACAGGGCTCAAGCCTCTGAAACTGACCCTTTCCAAGTCTTCACAAAAGAAAAAAGGCAATGGGGAGAGAGAGTGTTTTGGTTACATCAGAAATAATTGAGATGGGAAAGAATAGTGCAGCTCCATAGAGGAGACAGACTGTAGACAATGAGATTAAGCTTCAGTCACTGCTCCTCAGCAATGTGAAGAATCAAAGTCAGGGCAAGCAAGCGAAAGCTTGGACTTCTATTCAAAGTGGCAGCAGAGTGGGAGGGCGGTGCCCTTCTAGCCCAATGCTGCTGAACTTGTGTGAAAATCAGACCTGAGATGGCTTGAAGCGGCCAAGAATCACATGGGCATTGCCCAGAATTATAGGAGTTAGCACATCTGCTCTACAGATAAGAAAACATTGAAATTCAAAGATTAAGGCCAAAAATATCTCACTTGCAATTTTAATATTTGTATTTGGATTTATATAAATGAAACATATATATATATGTTTTGGAATGGCCAGAGTGAGGCAAAGGAGATCCCTGAAATAACATTAGAACATACAGGAAAAACGAGGCAGGCGGATCACTTGAGGTCAGGAGTTGGAGACAAGCCTGTACGCGCGTGCCTGTAGTCCCAGCTACACAGGAGGGTGAGGTGGGAGAATCACTTGAAGCTGGCAGGCAGAGTTTGCGGCGAGCTGAGACTGTGCCACTGCACTCCAGCCTGTGTGACAGAGTGAGACACCTTGTCTTGAAAAAAAACACATACAGGAAAAAGAGGGATGGAGTCAACTGTGCCCCAGACATTAAGCCCCCTTCAATGAGGAGGGGCAAGGTGCTCAGGCCTGCCTGTGTGGCCCCCAGGAGTCAGACCTCAGCCTCGTGCTCACAGGCCCATTTTCATCCAGGGAAAATGGAGTCCTTTCTGCCTTCAGAGATGCCCACACATAAGGCACATGAGGCCTGGAGATTCCCTTTCTGACAAGTCCCAGCCAAAGAAAGATTTTGCTTTTGTCTTCTCTGGCCTCTGCTTGTCTCTGATACCAGTGGCTGACAGCCACCTTCCTTGTTCCCTCTCTTGGTGTGATCATGGCTAACTGCAGCCTCAATCACCAGGGCTCAATCAATCCTCCCTCCTTAGCCTCCTGAGTAGCTGGACTGCAGGCATGCACCACCACACCTGGCTAATTTTTTGTGTGTTTGTGTAGTCTCCTGGGCTCAAGTGATCCATCTGCCTCAGCCTCCTCAAGTGTTGAGATTACAGGTATGAGCCACTGCATCCAGCTGAGAGTCTGTTCTTAAGCTAGTACAAACAGTCAGACCGGACTTTGAATCTCCACTTCTCCATTTAGCTGGATGATCTTGGGCAAGTTATAAAATCTGTTTCCTCTTCACTTTATAACATGGGGCTCATGATCATACCTCACCACAGGGCTGTTCTGAAGACTGGACATAGCTATTTTAAATGCTAGGAAAGGCCAGGTGCTGTGGCTCCTAGCACTTTGGGAGGCCGAGGCAGGAGGATCACCTGAGGTCAGGAGTTTGAGACCAGCCTGACCAACATGGAAAAACCCCATCTCTACTAAAAATACAAAAATTAGCCGGGCCTGGTGGTGCCCGCCTGTAATCCCAGCTACCCGGAAGCCTGAGGCGGGAGAATCGCTTGAACCTAGGAGGCGGAGGTTGCAGTGAGCCGAGATTGCACCATTGCACTCCAGCTTGGGCAACAAGAGTGAAACTCCATCTAAATAAATAAATGCCAGGAAAGGTGCTGACAAATGGTAACCATAATTATTTATTGTCCTCTCTGTCCAGACTAAATATTCCCTTTCCATATTAAACATTTACCGTTCTGCCAGATGAGTTGGCTCATGCCTGTAATTCCAGCACCTTGGGAGGCTGAGGCAGTCAGATCACAAGGTCAGGAGTTCGAGACCATCCTGGCCAACATGGTGAAACCTCGTCTCTACTAAAAATACAAAAATTAGCTGGGTGTGGTGGCGGGCACCTGTAGTCCCAGTTACTCAGGAGGCTGCGGCAGGAGAATCACGTGAACCCGGGAGGCGGAGGTTGCAGTGAGCTGAGATCATGCCACAGCACTCCAGCCTGAGCGACAGAGAGAGACTCCGTCTCAAAATAAAATAAATAAATAAAAATAAACGTTTACCATCCCTTCATCCATTCTTGGATCTTATCCTCTAACCCTTTGGTCTTGTTTTGCTCTCCTTTGATTCCTTGTTATGGGTCTTTCAACTCTGGAAAGACAAAGAGGTAGTGGGAGAGGAAGCTAGAGGACTGAATACATTTATTCTCATTTGTTATTCCCAGTATTCCCTGTGTTGTTATTTCCATTTCACAGATGAGGAAGCTGAGGGCTAGAGACATGCAGTACTTTGTCCAAAGTTACATAGATATTAAGAAGAGCTGAGATATGAATCTGGGTCTGCCTGACTCAAAGCACTTTCCATTGTATCATGTCACAAAGTCATAGACCATGACATTGTTTGTATCTTAAAGACCAGTTATTAACTTTCTGGCTCCAAGGAGATCCCCTGCCCAAGGGCCTAGGGGTAGTAGACAGCTGTCTCAGGGACAGTCTTAGCGTGTGCTGGATTATTAGTG
Organism: Macaca mulatta; assembly: GCF_049350105.2. NCBI lineage: Eukaryota > Metazoa > Chordata > Mammalia > Primates > Cercopithecidae > Macaca > Macaca mulatta. The sequence continues at coordinate 45,002,869 of NC_133420.1, forward strand.
CATCAGCTGACACTTTTTCCCAGAAGGGAGAGAGGCAGCAAGTCAGAAAGTCCACGGGAATGAGTTGGGAGGGGGTTCCAAGGAAGGGGGACAGGCTGCCAGGAGAAGGAAAGTACACGTGAGAAAATAGTAGGGCTCTGATGAGTTAGTAGGGTTATGTTACCAATAAAATTGTTTCCATAAACTGTATGTGTGCTTGATGTCAAATTACACATTTTAAGTAGAAAATAGATTAGTAAATGCTAGTGTTTGTAGAGGACTTTTTTCAGTCCGATATGCCCTAATCAGATACTCTCAGCACCTAAGATATAGGCTGCTAAAATTCATTCATTCCTCGAACATTCATTGAACACTTCATTCTAGAGGCTGCCCCTCTAAAATCATGTCAAGGAATTTTCCAAAGACAGTTGACTTTTTTCCCAGGAAGGTGGATAAGCCCTTGGAACCTGGCCAATTGCATATTTAAAATTTAAATAAATGTATACATTTACTTACATATTTATGATTTAAATATATATACTTAAGGGGAAATGGATGCTTATTATTAATGTTCTTCATTTTGGCACAAAAAAGTGTAGAACTTGGGTCACTTGGTGTTTTTATAATCCAACAGTGAGAAAAAAACTATTTCCAAATGGCCTTCTGAAAACATAATTATTAAAGAGCAGCTTTATCATTAGAAATGTAGACTGTGGCTGGTGCAATGACCCACACCTGGAATTCCAGTGCTTTGGGAGGCCGAAGCAGGCGGATCACTTGAGGTCAGGAGTTTGAGATCAGCCAGACCAACATGGTGAAACCCCATCTCTGCTAAAAATACAAAAATTAGCCTGGTGTGGTGGTGCACACCTGTAATCCCAGCTACTCAGGAGGCTGAGGCAGGAGAATTGCTTGAACCTGGGAAGCAGAGGTTGCAGTGAGCTGAGATCGCACCACTGCACTGCAGCTTGGGCCACAGAGCGAGACTCTGTCTCAAAAAAAAAAAAAAAAGAGAAAAAGAAAATAAAAGAAAATCCCAGCTTTGGATCAGGGGGTTGTTGTTACTTGGCACTGCGTGTTCAGATGCTGGACTCAGTTCCCCTGGATTAATTTTTTGGTAACTGGCTAATTTCATGCAATAACAATGCAGATGTTTAAAATGAGGCTGCATGGAAGCTGTCTGTGATTCACCCTACATGAAAAACACAGGAAACAAAAACCATCGTACAGCATCATCCTGTTTTGGTAAAAATACCTCCATACACATGTCTGTACATTCATAGATAAAGGCTTGGAAGAAATATGGCAAAAATATTAACAGTGTTGTACCTGGGTATTGAGTTTAAAAATGAATTTATTTTCTTCTTTGTTCCTTTCTATATTTCTTAATTTCTTTTGCAGTGAAGATGTATCAATTTTTTCAAATTTTAGTTTTGAAATAGAGAATACATTCACAAAGTAATAATCAAGAGTCCAAAAGATTATACAATAAAAATTCCTTCTCTCGTCCCTGTCTGCCTTCCATCTGGCTCCCTCCAGAGGTAAACAGTGTGACCAGCAACTAGTGTATCCTGTTAGAGACTTTATGCACATATAAGCAAATATATGTTTGTTTTTTACTATTATCACTTTTACAACCAAAGTAAAACTACCTTGATTTTTGAAGAAAAGGCTGTAGAAGACTCTTTGATTATATAAAAAGATGAAAAGTGAAAAACAGAGGCTGGAAAACTACGTACAGTGTGACATTTTATATGAAATTATATAAAATAATTATATATTATTTTAAAATATATAAAATATATATTTAAAATATAAAGAGAGAGAAAAGTTATAATCCAAATGTGTGGGCAATTATCTCTGTGTCTAAAGTTTTAGGTGAGTTTATTTGTTTATTTGCTTTTTTTTTTTTTTTTTTTTTTTGCAACAGAGCCTCACCCTGTTGCCCAGGCTGGAGTGCAGTAGCATGATCTCGGCTCACTACAACCTCCACCTCCCAGATTCAAGCAATTCTCCTGCCTCAGCCCCCCGAGTAGCTGGGATTACAGGCATGTGCCACCACACCTGGCTAATTTTTGTATTTTTAGTAGAGGCAGGGTTTCACCATGTTAGCCAGGCTGGTCTCGCACTCCCGACCCTGTTATCCACCCGCCTCAGCCTCCCAAAGTTCTGGGATTACAGGTGTGAGCCTACCACGCCCAGCCTGAAAACCAAGATTTTTCATTAAATTTGGTGCCAAAATTTACCTGATCTTGTGAAGTTTATTCTTTTTGGTGTCAATATTCATAATAAACTGGAGGATATTAATGTTTGAATATAGGGTACTGCCCCAGATCCCACTGGGAGAACTGGGAGAGTTGGCAAATGCATCATCTTACCTTCCTAAAATATGAACAATTCTGAATTCTGAAATACACTTGGAACCAAAGGTTTTGAATAAGGGATTGTGACTTGGAAAGCACATTCAGATGCTGCACGCAGTAGAGGCCGGGGGTGCCCATCCCCAGGTTGGGATTCACATTGCCCTGCCTAGGGGTCAGGTTCTTGGGAGCCTTTATGAATCCGAAGCCGAATATAATCAGAAGGTGTCAAGAAGTATATGTTGGAGGTATTTCTCCTAAATCAGTACTCTTCACTTTTAATGTCTCTCTGAATCTCCCAGGGATCTCGTAAAAATGCAAATTCTGCCTCTGTAGGTCTGGAGTGGGTCTGAGATTTTTCATTTCTTTTTTTTTTTTCTTTTCTTTTTTTTTTTTTTTTTGAGACGTAGTCTCGCCCTGTTGCCCAGGCTGGAGTGCAATGGTACAATTTTGGCTCACTGCAATCTCCACCTCCCAGGTTCAAGTTATTCTCCTGCCTCAGCCTCCCGAGTAGCTGGGATAACAGGCACCCGTTACCATGCCCAGCTAATTTTTGTATTACAGGCGCCTGTATACCACCCCCAGCTAATTTTTGTATTTTTAGTAGAGACGGAGTTTCGCCATGTTGTCCAGGCTGGTCTCGAACTCCTGACCCCAAGGGATCCACCTGCCTCAGTCTCCCGAAGAGCCATGATTACAGGCATGAGCCACCAAGTCCGGCCAGATTTTGCATATCTAACAATCTCTAATTGAAGCCTATGCTGCCGGAACTGTCCTAAATGCTAGATAAATCTCAGGCAAGGCTCTGAGTGATGATGACAGGGTGGCCCCTAGGGAGAGTTGTCCTCCGCCCTTGACTGGGACCTGCTAAACACTGACCATCCCGGATTCTAAACCTGCTGCAGTCTTCACCTTTTCTCCATCCTTCTGCCTCCTGCCACCTCTTCCTTCCCAGACGGGTTAAAACCACCCCACGCCTCTGCTCCAGACCTTGGCTGGGCTCCACCGAGTCTCATGACTGTTCACTCACTCAGGTCTAAGGTACTGCTTAGGTGAGGTGCCTTTCCGGATGGCTGACCTTGCCCCCACAAGCATGAACTTTATAAATTAGTTTTACTCTCAAGTTCCTGAGATGCCTCACTATCTGTCCCAGGTATCTCCCTGGAAAACTTTTCCAGTGTTGGAAAAGCACTCCTTAACCTGACCACCCACAGACATTATGATAATACACTGACTCACTAGACAATTAGTGACCTGGAAAAAGGCCACGACTTTTTAAATTTTATTTTCTTTTTTTGAGACAGAGTTTCACTCTTGTCGCCCAGGCTGGAGTGCAATGGTGCGATCTTGGCTCACTGCAACCTCCGCCTCCTGGGTTCAAGTGATTCTCCTGCCTCAGCCTCCCGAGTAGCTGGGATTACAGGCACCCACCTCCATGCCTGGCTAATTTTTGTATTTTTAGTAGAGATGGGGTTTCACCATGTTGGCCAGGCTGGTCTCGAACTCCTGACCTCAAGTGATTTGCCTGCCTCAGCCTCCCAAAGTGCTGGAATTACAGGCCATGCCTGGCCATGACTTATTTTATTTTTATTTCAATGCTTACAGTGTCATGACTGACTTCTTACCTGCCCTACCTGCTTATCTTTTTAAGTTCTGGATACCCTGGTTGCAGAAAACTCAGACTTAACTTACTCTCTAAGTGAACTTTCTTACTACAAAAGTAATACATATTTGAGAACTTAGAAAATATAAGAAGAAAGTGAAAACATGAAAACATGAGGGGCCATCACCCAGAGATAAATATTGTGACATTTTGCCTCACGGCCTTGCAGTCTTTATATATAAATTATGCTTTACAAAATCTGGCTTATGCTACATACTCTTTCTTTCCTTTTCTTTTCCTTCCCCTCCCTCCCTCTCTTCCATCCTTCCTTCCTTCCTCCCTCCCTTCCTTCCTTCTTTCCTTCCTTCTCCCTCTCTTTTCTTCTTTTCTTTTCTTTCTTTTTTACTTTTCTTTCTTTCACAGGGTCTTTGCTCTGTTGCCCAGGCTAGAGTGCAGTCGTGAGATCTGGGATCACTGCAGCCTTGACTTTCTGGGCTCAAGTGATTCTCCCACTTCAGCCTCCTGAGTATCTGAGACAACAGGCATGTACCACCACACCCAGCTAATTTTTTATTTTTTGATTTTTTGTAGCAATGGGATCACTGGTCTTGAAGTCCTGGGCTCAAGCAATCCTCCAACCTCGGCCTCCCAAAGTGCTGGGATTACAGGCGTGTGCCCAACCAACATGCACCTTTTTTTTTTTTTTGAGCTGGAGTCTCTCTCTGTTGCCTGGGCTGGAGTGCAGTGGCATGATCTCAGCTTACTGCAACCTCTGCCTCCCAGGTTCAAGTGATTCTCCTGCCTCCTTAGCCTCCCAAGTAGCTGGGATTACAGGCACCTGCCACCACGCCTGGCTAATTTGTTTTTTAGTATTTTTTTAGCAGAGACGGGGTTTCACCATATTGGCCAGGCTGGTCTCAAACTCCTGACCTTGTTATCCGCCCGCCTTGGCCTCCCAGAATGCTGGGATTACAAGCGTGAGCCACCCACCGCGCCCTGCCAACATGCACCATTTTTAACACTGCTTTCCCCCTCCATTTACAGTGTACTGTGACCATTTTTACAAGTCAATGAAAATCTTTCTATATCTTCATTTTAAATGATTATGTAGTTTTTCACTTAATTGATGGGGTTTTGGAATGCTTTCAATCATTTGGGATTCAAATAAAACTACAATGAATGTCCTCACTCAACCAAAATTATCTTTTTGATACTTCTGGGGAATTACATGATCAGGTCAAAGTAGATGAACTTTATGTTTTCTTATGTTGCCAAGTCAGAAAGCATGACTTCCAAACTCTCAAATACAAACCAGGTTCTTTGGACTAAATCAGTGTCTCGAAACCCCACTAACCTCAGTTAACCAGTAGTGACACCGAAAAGCAGGGAATTCCAAAGCTGAGAGGAACTTCGAGGCCATCAGTGATCAAATACCTCTCATCTCCAGCTCCGAAAGAGGAGAATTACTCAGACATTTTGTTTAGAGATCTAAAACTTCCCAAAGTCCACAGTTTTATTTTCACACAATTCTAGGCTAACTTAAAATCAGCATTTTTGCATTATTCTTTCATTCAATATTTATATATTTATAATCAGGGGATTAGATCAATAGGGGATTGGTGAAGTGATTTATGGTACAGCCATTCAATGAAATCTGATACAACCATTAAAAAACTGAAGAAGGTCTTATTATTATTATTATTATTATTATTATTATCTGAGACAGAGTCTTGCTCTGTCGCCCAGGCTGGAGTGCAGTGGTACAATCTCAGTTCACTGCAACCTCAGTCTCCCAGGTTCAAGCGATTCTCCTGCCTCAGCCTCCTGAATAGCTGGGACTACAGGTATGCACTACGATGCTGGCTAATTTTTGTATTTTTAGTAGAAATGGGGTTTCACCATGTTGGCCAGGCTGGTCTTGAACTGCTGACCTCAAGTGATCTACCCACCTTGGCCTCCCAAAGTGCTGGGATTATAGGTGTGAGTCACCGCGCTGGGCCAAAACCGAAGAAGGTCTTCATGTACTAATACAGAATGGTATCTCAAATACATCATCAAATGAAAAAAGAAAAAATGCAGAACAGGGTACATAATACGCACATTTGTGTAAAAAGGAGGTAAGGGAATACATAGATGTTTTGCCATGGACATGCTGTTTGTGTATGCATAAAACATCTTTGGAAAGATACACAACAAACTGATAGTATAATACTTTGATTTCCAGGGAAACTAGGTGGCTGCGAAGAGAAAGTTTTCACTGTGAAATCACACCTTTCACATGGTCAACCATGTAAATATATTACCTATTTAAAAATCAAATGTGGGAGCGGTGGCTCAGGTGTAATCCTAGCACTTTTGGCAGGTGGATTGCTGGAGCCCAGGAGTTTGAGACCAGCCTAGGCAACATGGAGAAACCCCATCTCTACAAGAAATACAAAAATTAGCCAGCCACGGCCGGGCGCGGTGGCTCAAGCCTGTAATCCCAGCACTTTGGGAGGCTGAGACGGGCGGATCACGAGGTCAGGAGATCGAGACCATCCTGGCTGACACGGTGAAACCCCGTCTCTACTAAAAAATACAAAAACTTAGCCGGGCGAGGTGGCGGGCGCCTGTAGTCCCAGCTACTCGGGAGGCTGAGGCGGGAGAATGGTGTAAACCCGGGAGGCGGAGCTTGCAGTGAGCTGAGATCTGGCCACTACACTCCAGCCTGGGTGACAGAGCGAGACTCCATCTCAAAAAAAAAAAAAAAAAATTAGCCAGCCACGGCGGCATGCACCTGTAGTCCCAGGTACTCAGGAGACAGAGGTGGGAGGATTGCTTGATCCCAGGAGGTTGAGGCTGCAGTGAGCTGAGATCACGCCCTGCACCCCAGCCTGGACGACAGAGTGAGACTCTGTCTCAAAATACATAAATACATAAAAATTATTGTTAAAAAAAAAAAACACAACATGAGGGGACTAGGGCGTTTGATTACATCACCAAGCAGATACATTTATTTACTTATTTCTCAAGTACTGCTGAAAATGTCAGTAAAGAAATAAGGGGCCAGGCGTGGTAGCTCACACCTGTAATCGCAGCTCTTTGGGAGGTCGAGGAGGGTGGATTACCTGAGGTCAGGAGTTCAAGACCAGCCTGGCCAACATGGCGAAACCCCGTCTCTACTAAGAATGTAAAAATTACCCGGGCATGGTGGCGCGCACCCATAGTCCCAGCTACTCGGGAGGCTGAGGGAGGAGAATTGCTGGAACCAGGGAGATTGGGGTTACAGTGAGCCAGTATCGCCCCACTGCACTCCAGCCTGGGCGACAGAGTAAGAATATATCAAGAAAGAAAGAAAGAAAAAGAAAGAAAAGAAAGAAGAAAGAGAGAGAGAGAAGAGAAGAGAAGAGAAGAGAAGAGAAAAGAGGACCATAGGTACAAAAATAATAGGTGCAAAAAGAATTTGAGCAGGAACAAAAGACGGGCCATGTGAACAGACCGGTCGTATAACAATAATAGTTCTGGTTAACATTTACTGAGTTACTGTGTGCCAGGCACTGTGCTATTACGCGATCTCGACACATATTACCTCGTTTCATCTACAGATCAAGTAGGTAGGGTACTATGGCCGTTTTCAGGTGAGGAAACTGAGGCTGGCAGATGTTAACTAATTTGCTCAAGTCTCCATCGCTAGTTAAATGGAGTTTGGATTCTCAGTGAGGATTGAACTCTGACCTAGAAGTGTGCCTTGCTTGAGAACCCTGGCTCTTCAGGCAGATGCTCAACTGTCTCCTGACTATTTTTCTGCTATATTAGTGGCAGCGTTTGTTAGTATTTTGCAAGAGCTGTTTGTATTTTGGTTGCAGGGGCTCAGCATAGGGAAGGATCTATCTGGGCAAAAGCCAGGAGTCCAGGCGGGTCAGCGCACAAAGGACAGTGGAATCCGAGGGGATGGTAGGAGATCAACCGAACCCAGAACAGAGGCCTGCAAGGATGACTGCGCTTGACCCCCTCAGAGAAAAAAGCCAGAGTCACTCACAGGAGAAAGACAAAGCAGCCAAAGCTTCCCGGGTGTACAGGAAGTCCAAAGTCATCAGAAGGAAGAAGAAAACCTGAAACAGTGAGAGCTGGCCAAGCGCTGCTAAGACCTATGCAAATGAGACCCACCCACGCTGCCTGGAAATCGGGCCTGGGAAGTCAGAAAACAAAGTACTTGCGTGCAGGGCTGCAGGGAAGGGAGGCAGAGGAGGCGGCTCCGAGGGAGCAGGTAAGGAGACAGAGAGGGTCGCGGAGGGACGGGTCACAGGGCCCCAGAGTCCGGAGAGGCAGCAGCCGTGAAGCGCGTGGCAGGTGAAATCTGGCCTGGGAGGGCAGGCTACTGGGTTCATCTTTCAAACTCAGCCACTCTTTAGCTGGGAAGCCTTCAGCAAGTCGCCTCAACTTTCTGAGACTTGGCTTCCCCATCTAGAAAATGGGTCCAACAATAATCATGCTAACCAGACTTGCATGTCTTCTGTATTCTACCGGGCACCTTATAGACTAGTCCTTCCCCAGAGCAACCCTGTAGGAGTGGGATGATTACCCTTTTTTACGGAGGAAAATGAAGTTCAGAGAGATTAAGCCATTTGTCCAAGACAAATGGTTCCAAATCTGGTTATAAAGCCGGCACACTTTGTCCTCCCCATTCAGCCTCTCTCACAGGGTGGTTTTAGAGTATGAAATGGCCTTCTGCAAACAACAAAATATCCTAAAAGGCAAGTAACCTATCTAGATGGATCACCACACTTAGATCTTAGCAAGGGCCAGGAACCTCTGTAAACTGTGAAGTGCTATGAAATGCCAGTTCCTGGGTGAAAACAATGGAGTGATGCTGGAGACAACTGATATTTGGTGATGACTTGTTCACAGACCAAGGAGATGACTTTGTGACAGTGTTTAGGATTTACTGTAGCTGAGATGTCCTGGCTTGGGGTGGGGGTGATACGTGGCCAGAGTCTCTCCCCAGCTGATCCTGAAACAACAGTGGATCCCTGGAAGAGCAGCACAGATAAAGATCCAGGCAATAATGATCCTTCCTCCTCTTGGACAGCCTTTTACAGCTCTGGCCATGGAATTTCAGAGAATGTAGGTCTGATCTGGGGGGAAACAGGAGATCTTGACGTGTAGTAATACAAGCTTACTGGAGTGAAGTTAGAATTTTCAGGTAAGAGAATTTAAAAAAAAAAAAAAAACTTATAATCTTGCCCCCAGAGATAACCACTGCTAATATTTGGTTATTTATCTTTCCAGACATTTTTTTCCATTGTGCACACATTTTTGAAAATTGGATTATATTGCAATATGGTTTTGTTGCTGGTTCTTTTTTGCTTAATGACATTATATCCTAGGCATATACCCATATTAATAGTTTTACCACATCATATTAAAGGCGGCATAATATCTCTTCCTATGGATGGAGCAGAATCTACTTAATCAATGTCCAATTACTGGATGATGACGTAGTTCTCCATACGTCACTGTTAAACCAGCGCCCAGATGGGCGTCTCTGTACTCACATCTTTGCAGAAGAGTCCTTGATGATTTCCGTGGAATCAATCCCCAGTGGGGGAAATGATGAGTCAGGGTTACATACAGTTTAAGGCTTCTGATAAGTATAAAAGGTCTGCTTCTAACACACTCTGGGATTCAGGAGCTCCTCAAAGCTTGATGCAGAGAACTTTGCTGTGGCTTTGAAGTCAACCTTGACCCTTCCTTTCTCTCAAATCCATTTGCATTAATAATTTCAGTTGCCTCATATATCCATAACAATGCTTTGGTCAACAGTGGATTACATATGTGATGGTGGCCACATAAGATTATAATACCATATATTTACCGTGCCTTTTCTAAGTTTATGTTGAAATACACACGTAATTATCATTGTGTTACAATACCTATAGTATTCAGAACCTAATAAGTTGTGTGGGTTTGTAGCCTAGGTGTAGCAGGCTAGACCACACAGCCTAGGCACGTAGCAGGCTCTACCATCTAGGTTTGTGTAAATACACTCTGTGCTGTTCACACAACAATGGGTTTCTCAGAACATATTCCCGTTGTTAGGTGCTATGTCGCTTTGTAGTCTTTACTGGGTGCTGGGCTCTAACTAAAAGCTTTACTAGTTTTGGCTTCCTTTTCACAAGGGGAAATAGAGGCACAGAGAGGTCAAGCAATTCAACTGGAATCGCAGCCCTAAATAGCCATGGATCTGGCATCATGAACCTTGACATAAACTACAACTGGATCCTTAGAGCTCCACTGCTTCTTGGGAAGTGGCGTTGATTCTGTCACCAAAGATATCACTTATCCCATCCCCTTTTATCTTCTCCGCCACTGCCTAACCTGCACCACCATCGAATGCCTGAGCCACACTGCTACAGCCCGAACACGTGCTCCCTTCCCGGTCTTGTCCCCTCAGTCTGTCCTCTGCCCTGCAGCTAGAATGGTGTTTTAAAAATGGAAATAGGATCAGGTACCTTACCCTACCGCTCACCCCTGTAATAAAATCCAGATGAGCTTCGCTCACAGGTCCTGCGTCCTGTCCCTCCCCACCTTGCCTACCCTGGCTCCAGCCACCACACCTTGATCACCCTGGGCTCCTTTCACTTTCTCAAATTGGAAGAATTTTTCTCGCCTCAGAGCCACACACGCTGTTCCCCGGGCCTGCAACGCTCTTCCTCCACTCTGCGTGGCTGGATTCTTATATACTTTGGTCTCAGCTCTTCTGTCACCTCTTTGCAGAAACATTCTCTGGTGGTCTCATCGGGAGCAGCGACCAAGCACCCGAAGCCCATTTTCCTTTTTGCCTTTTATTAACAACCATTAAAACTGTGTATTTATTTATTGCCCACTAATCATTAAATATCTCTTTGCCTCACTACACTCTAAATGTCATGAGGTCAAAGACAATGTCTATTTTGTTCACCATAATACCTAATAATACCTTGCACAGCACCTGGGCTAGAGTAAGACCTCAATAATGACCGAGTGGATGAATGGGCCGCAGAAGAAAGCACTGGTGCAGAGCCCTGGTAAACTACCCTAGTTTCGCTTAGGGCTCCATCTCCCTCCACATATCTTCATTTCCTCCTTCCCTGTTTGGAGCAGTGCCAGAGGTCTAGAAGAAAACCAGGAAGCCACGGGTCAAAGAGTATAAAGAGCAGGTTTTGCTTCAGACATTGACTCAGTCAGGATAGATGATATCATATCAGGGGCTTTAGGGAGACTCCCTTCCCCCCAGATCCCCTCTTGCACAGTTCCTGGATTTCTACCATGAGTCTTCTGGCTGTGAGGGATTCCTGATCACATGCAAACACTTATTATCTAGCTAGTAACACACACTGAGTAGGTGGACGGCGTGGATGTAGCCTTCCGTCTTTTCGAAAACCATGAGTCTGAAGACATGGGTCCCACGTCACCATTAACTAGCTGGGTGACTTTGGGTGAGTCACTTCTTGTCTCTCATCTGCAACATGAGTAGTTCAGATGGAGAATTGGTTTTTATTTTATTTTATTTTATTTTATTTTTATTTTATTTATTTATTTTTTTGAGACGGAGTCTCGCTCTGTCACCCAGGCTGGAGTGCAGTGGCCGGATCTCAGCTCACTGCAAGCTCCGCCTCCCGGGTTCACGCCATTCTCCTGCCTCAGCCTCCCGAGTAGCTGGGACTACAGGCGCCTGCCACCTCGCCCGGCTAAGTTTTTGTATTTTTAGTAGAGACGGGGTTTCACCGTGTTACCCAGGATGGTCTCGATCTCCTGACCTCGTGATCCGCCCGTCTCGGCCTCCCAAAGTGCTGGGATTACAGGCTTGAGCCACCGCGCCCGGCCTTGAGAATTGGTTTTTAAACTTTTTCTTTTCCCCAGTAGCTCAACTCTTCAGATTATTCAAATGACCTATATGAAAAACAGAGAAAAGCCAAGTATTTCTGGTTGAAATGGAGAAGCAGGGCTGGAGTGCGCCTCCCTCCAACTCGCGCTTTAACTCCCTAAGGTTGGTGGGACGACCAGCTCTAAGATCTCAGAAGGCTGACCCGCTGTGTGCTAAGAACAAAGCAGAAGGCAGCAAGGTTTGCACACGCTGCTTGCAGTTACTTAGGCACATTAAAAGATCAGTGGGTGACTGGACTGAATCTGATAGTCGGAGCTTTTAAGCTTCCAAGTAGGTGACTTTCACAGCAACCGAAGTGCTGAGCAGGCAGCCCCTTTGTGCAAGGAGGAGGTTCCAGCCACGTTCGAAGAGAAATGAGGACCCCAGAGAGAGGAAGCCCAGAAGACTCCCTTACCCTCTCCACATCTAGAAAGAGGAAATTGCCACCCTACCTTTCCAGACCAGGGGCTCCAGGTCTTGAAGGGACTGCCCACAATCTCACAGGTGTTTGGCTTCCAGGTTCAATTAGTTGCCACGCCCTGGGGGGAACTCAGGTCCTCCATCTCCCTCCCCACCCCACCCCCTAGGAAGCTCTCTGGCCTTGGCTCCAAGCAGGTGTGCTCAAGAGGCTGCAGACTGGGCCACCTGGCAGCCCCAGGTGCTGCGTGCCTGCTGCCATGGAGACAGGCCCCTGGGTTGGTGGCAAGAAGGCAGTCTCCCAAAGCTTTGCCAATTCAGGGGAGGGAGCGACTGGAGCCTCAGGCCCTCCAGTGTAGTCTGCCTGACCACCCTGGAACCCACAGAAGCCCAGGTGCGTGCCCTGAAGGTTTCCCAGGACAAAGGGAGGGAGGAGGAGCCAGGGTAGGCAGAGGACCGGGAAGAGGCTTTGGAAGGGGAAGAGGCTCTGGGAGGGCTGATCTGGGAAATGGGGCAGGGGAGCTTCTACAAGCCTTCCAGACAGGGAGAAAAGCCTTTCCAGGGGTCCCCTTGCCAGGCCAAGGACTGGGTGAGTAGGATCTGGAGGGTTGGCCCTCTAGCTCAAGGGGAGGAGGGAAAGAGGGCTGGCATTTGTCCCCATAGGAGGGATAGACCAGGGAATTCACAAAACCCATCTCTGCGCTAGTCAGGGATTTGAGGTAGCAGGGAAGGAAACATTTGTCCTCTAGCAAAATCCACAGACTGCAGCTTACCCCTAGCTCCCTGGGTTCAGGGCAGCCACGGCCACAGACACCGACCATAAGGAGCATTTGCGTCCAGCTCCAAAGCCCGGGGCACTGTCTCCTCCAATGCCGGCCCACTTGGGGGCTCTTGGTAGGGGTGGCCCAGGCCTTCACCTTGACAGAGGGGAGGCTGCAGGAGCATTTGACTCCACTCGATGGCTTAGGAACTGGTGATCAAGAACAAAACGCTTTTGAACCTGAGTAAAACATGGTGATGACACCTTTCAACACCCACAGAACACTTTGCCCCAGGCTAAGCACAGGGATGGGGCTTCATGGCTGTTCCTTTGCTTCTTTCCCCATTCTGCCAGGACGTCTCCCGCGAGGCCTCCCTGTGTGCGGCTGAGGATGGCTGAGCAGGAGGGCCGGGAGCTTGAGGCCGAGTGTCCCATCTGCTGGAATCCCTTCAACAACACGTTCCATACCCCCAAAATGCTGGATTGCTGCCACTCCTTCTGCGTGGAATGCCTGGCCCACCTCAGCCTGGTGACTCCAGCCCAGCGCCGCCTGCTGTGCCCGCTCTGTCGCCAGCCCACGGTGCTGGCCTTGGGGCAGCCCGTCACTGACTTGCCCACGGACACTGCCATGCTCACCCTGCTCCGCCTGGAGCCGCACCACGTCATCCTGGAAGGCCGTCAGCTGTGCCTCAAAGACCAGCCCAAGAGCCGCTACTTCCTGCGCCAGCCTCGAGTTTACACGCTGGACCTCGGCCCCCAGCCTGGGGGCCAGACTGGGCCGCCCCCAGACACGGCTTCTGCCACCATGCCTACGCCCATCCCCATCCCCAGCCACTACTCTCCGAGGGAGTGTTTCCGCAATCCTCAGTTCCGCATCTTTGCCTACCTGATGACCGTCATCCTCAGTGTCACTCTGTTGCTTATCTTCTCCATCTTTTGGACCAAGCAGTTCCTTTGGGGGGTGGGGTGAGTGCTGTTCCCAGACAAGAAACCAAACCTTTTTCGGTTGCTGCTGGGCATGGTGACTGTAGAGCCTCATTTGGTGGTGTCTTCCTTTGTAGTGTTGTTTATTTTACAATCCAGGGATTGTTTAGACCACGTGTTTGCTTCTGGGAACAATTAAAAACAAACAAACAAAAAACCGAACAGCTTGAAAGACTGGGAGATGTGGAGCAACCTCCGGGTGTGAGTGTGGCGTCATGGAAGGGCAGACAAGCAGTTCTGACCACAGAGCTCCACAGCAAGTTGTGCCAAAGGGCTGTACAATGGTATCCAGGAACCTGACTAGCTCACATAGCAAGTTGCATTTCTCACTGGAGCTGCTTCAAAATCAGTGGATTTGTTTTTTGCATTGCTCTTTTTACTATGGGTTGCTAAAAAAAAAAAAAAATTGGGAAGTGAGCTTGAATTCTGTGGGTAAATGTGTGTTTGTTTCTTTTCAGCTTTCTCTTTGGATGTCTTGCCGCCGGTTGCAGTAAAACTGTTCTGCATTCATTAATTCATTCACTTATTCATTCTATGACCATTTACTGGGCTGGTGCTGAGTGCCAGAACTAAGGGAAGAGAAGAGCAGGATTATCCAGGGGTAGCAGATGGCCCTTACTAGCAGGAAGGGGTGTGCTCATTCAGCTGCTGCTTCTATGAGACAACCTCTTGCCACCATGTAGTTCATGGAGTGTTAGGTGAAGTCTAACGGTGAAAGATGTTAGATCAGTGGACTAGGGGAAGTCTGGGATTTGGAGGAATAAGTCTTTCTTCCTCCAGGCAGATACAGAGGCCCTGATTAGAATGGACACAGGGTAGAGTTCTGATTCCCCTCCCCCAAGCTTAATAATCCTGGCTTCAAGAAGATGGAAACTCTGGACAGAGGCAAAGGCTTAGCTCCCATCCTGGATGGGATAGAATCCAGGAACCAATCAGATAGAATTTGGGGGCTCAGGCTATTGCTTGGTAAGTTGCAACCTTGCAGTGTCTAAAACCCTGATTTCTGTTTCCCCAGTTTCAACCTTGCCTGGTGGCTTAAGGCTCTGACACAATTTTAGAGTGGTTAAGATACCATTACAGCCTGGGCACAGTGGCTCACGCCTATAATCCCCAGCAAAGATGAGCTGGGCGTGGTGACGCATGCCTGTAATCCCAGCTACTGGGGAGGCTGAGGCAGGAGAATTGCTTGAACCCAGGAGACGGAGGTTGCAGTGAGTCAAGATTGCACCACTGCACTCCAGCCTGGGTGACAGAGTGAAACTCTGTCTCGGGGGGGGAAAAAAGATATCATTGTACAAAAAAGATACCATCACAAATACGTAAGGATAACATTTTGAGGTTTTGTGGTTTTTTTGATACGTGGAATAAGCTTTCAGAGGCCAGAATTTGAGTTGGTTGATTTGCTGCAAATAATGTTAGATTCCCCCCCACGGGTTTTAATGTACAAAATACATCAAAATATCCAAGACGTATATTTCACGTTTAGAAAAACCAAATGGTTTTAAGCTCCAGTATAAAGAAATATTCTCCATTACAAAGTTGGAAAACTGCCTACATACTCCTCTAGGGGACTAGCAACTGTCTCTCCATTTGTGCCATCAAAGATAATTACACTAAAGCTGGGACTCCACCTTTCCCCATTTACTTCATTTCTTTACACAGCTTTGCTCCTTAAACTTGTGGCAGGTAAGTTAGGCAATGATCTCACCATGTCCCCTGAGCTAAGAGGACAGGCAAGGGCAGCTCAGGACAGGAAGAGCTGAGGAAAGGCCAGGAAGGAACATGGGCCTCTGCACTAGGGCCTACTAATCTCAGCAAGCTTAATCCCCACTTTATAGATGAAACCGAGGCTCCGTGAGTTTAGCTACCTTGTTCAAGGTCACCCAGCTAGGAGGTGGGAGAGTCTTTTAAGTCAAAAAAGAACTTAGATCCTTGGAGTGGTTGATACACCACCCAAATAAGACAAGATGTAAGTTTGAGGGTTTTTCTGATAGGTGAGGATATACAGTCATCCCTTGATATTCAGGGGGAAATGGTCCCAGGATATCCTGAAGATTCCTGAATACAAGGATGCTCAAGTCCTTGCTATAAAATGGTGTACGTGTTTGCATATAACCTAGACACATCCTCCTGTATATTTTAATTCATCTGTTAATTATTTACAATACCTAATACAATGCAAATGCTATGTGAAGTTGCTATACTGTATTGTTTAGGGGATAACAAGAAAAAAAGTCTGTATATATTCAGTAGTGTATTTTCGACCTATGGTTAGTTGAATCCTTGATGTGGAACCCGCCGGTACAGATGGAGGGCTGCCTGAACATTATGGTGTCTCTCATTTTCACATTCAGTAGCTCCAGCCTTGCGGCAGCCCCATCCTCTTCAAAAGTATCTGGAAATGCACGGGAGCATCTTTTGTACTCAGTGGAGGGGGTGAACTGCGCTGCTGACATTTAGGGCTCAGAGGTCTGGGATACTAACACCTGCTGCAATACTTATGTTGCCACAGTTCCACAGGATGAAAGATCATCTAACTACAAATGCAAATAGCTATCTTGTTGATAACAATAGGCTCCTCATCCGTTCGGGATGTGGGGGAGTTACTTTAACTCCACTGGGCATGAGCTCAGAGATGGAAGTGACTTGTCAAAAGAGCAGTATACAAGGTGGGCACAGTGGCCCATGCCTGTATCTCAGCTACTCAGGAGGCTTAGGCAGGATGATCGTTTGAACCTAGGAGTTAGAGATCCTATCTTTTTTTTTTTTTTTTTTTGAGATGGAGTTTTGCTTTTGTCGCCCAGGCTAGAGTGCAATGGCATGATCCCAGCTAAGTGCAACCTCTGTCTCCCGGGTTCAAGCGATTCTCCTGTCCCAGCCTCCTGAGTAGCTGGGATTACAGGTGTCCGCCACCATGCCTAATTTTTGGTATTTTTTGTAGAGATGGGGTTTCACCATGTTGGTCAGGCTGGTCTCAAACTCCTGACCGAAGTGTTGGGATTACAGGTATGAGCCATTGCACCCAGCCGAGATTCCGTCTTTAAAAAAAAAAAGTGAGGGGCATTATACAAAGTGGAGAGTCCTTAAAAAGCTCAGACTTCGTACAGGAAACAGGCAATGCTGGCTGCACCAGTCCTTTTGTCTGGTCAGTGTGGGGAAATCTGTGAAACCTTCACAAGGTCACCAATGGTCAGATGACAGTTCAGATTCAGGCTCCATCACTTGCCAGTTGGGTAAACTTGAGCGAGTGTTTCTTGGAGCCTCAGTTTTGTCCGTAAAAAGGGAATAATAAACTCAAAAGATGGTGGAGATTAAACTAGGTATCTGAATGTGCTTGGTACACCATCTAGGTAGGCACTAAGTGTTCTGTGAACACTTCTGTGGCTGTTTATCTTGCCATTTTCACAAATGCCACGCCTGGCTTTGTGCTTCTTAACCACTTTCTTACAATGATGTTTTAATTCCTGTGAAGAAATAGCCCACGAGGTATCTGTTCTGTCAAAGGCTTAGATGAAATGTTTTCACCCAACTGCTACCTCTTGGAACAACCAAAAAACACAAACAAGTAGAAGGGAACTAATAGTAAAATTCAAACCTGAGAAACGAAAAATCTTTGTTAGCACATTATATCCAATTGCATGCTAATTCACCAGCGTTCATTATTTTACACATACTACAAAGGTAAGAAAAAAATTTCTCTTCATCGCAGTCTATGAAATAGAATTCATTAATACTTGAACAATAGTGAAGTGAGCAATAGAGGGTAGTCCTGACAATTCGGAAGCTGAACAACTACATACGAAATGCAACTACTTGGTTATAATTGAAATCAGATTAAAAACAGTATGTTTAGGTCAGGCACAGTGGCTCATGCCTGTAATCCCAGCATTTTGGGAGGCCAAGGCAGAAGGATTGCATGAGCCCAGAAATTTGAGACTGGCCTAGGCAACAAAGTCAAATCGTGTCTCTTCAAAAAATCAAAAAAATCAGCCAGGCATGGTGGCATCCTCCTGTGATCCCAGTTACACAGGAGGATGAGGGGATGAGGCAGGAGAATCACTTGAGCACAGGAAGTCAAGGCTGCGGTGAGCTGTGTTCTCATTACTGCACTCCAGCCTGGGCGACAGAGCGAGACCCAGTCTCAAACGGAAACAAAACAATCCAGCTGTTTGGCGATATATCACACATTCAGAGTCCACAGAACAGAGCTGACCAAAGCCATCGCCAGCCTCTCCGCAGCAGCAAATGAAAAGTTTTTTTTTTTTGAGATGGAGTCTTGCTCTGTTGCCCAGGCTGGAGTACAACATGATCTTGGCTCACTGCAACCTCTGCCTCCCAGGTTCAAGCAATTCCATGTGTGAGCCAATGTGTCCGGCCAAGAAGGCCTTTAATAACTCTGACAACCCTTTCTTCTTCCAAATGCCATTTTTTTTTTTTTTTAATTTACTGTGTAATTTGAGAGTTCAGAGGTTGTACAGTTGAGGTGAAAAGAGGAGCATGACAGGCAAGTAAGAATTGTAATGAGTCCAGACCTGGCTTACTGGTAGTCTGGCCCACAGCGTAAACAGCCCTCTATTTAAAAAAAATTGTTAACAAGGTGCTAAGGAGACATAAATCAGAGTAATCCATATTTGAGATCATCCATTATATCCCCAACCAAAAAAAAGGAGACCTCTATGGACCAATGGCTAGGATTCAGAAATGCTTAACTATAGAAAATAATTCTCTATAGCCTAGTTTTTGTAACTGGATTTTACCGTAGCAAATGTGGAATAAAGAAAAAGTTTAGGTTTAGGAATACCCATTAGGGTTTTTTTTCCCAGTTACTTTAACATAAAGTACCCTTTAATATATGAAGTGCATCCTTTAAACAGCCAACAGAAAGGAGGTTGTACAACAGAGACGTCATGTTTGCTTTCTAAACATTTGTTTGACTCCTGACACAATGGTTTTGCTTTAGGGTAACATGAAGGTTGCCAAACTTCAAAGTAAAATAAAAGAGATTTTCTGACAAAGCAAATGTTCAGTTCAGAGTTTCCTGATGCAGCCAGCATTCCAAGCAAACTCAACAGGAAGAGGTGAAGTCGTCTTCACTGCATAACCATCGGCGTGGCTGCGGTCCACTGCTTCACATCCCATTCTCCAGGGAAAGGAAGTGTTCGCTGTTATGCATTGTTTAACCAGTAAGTGGTGAGACGCGCCTCTTTACCTGAGGGCTTCCCGACTATAGTTCAGCCACCTTGCTCTCTGGGTCACATGTAGTCCTGAAGCATGGACCATGTTATGGAAAGCCAAGTTTCAATAATTAAAAATGCAGTCAGTCACAATCCTGGGCGCTGTGAGGATGGCTATAGGGCATTCGAACAAAAGATTTTTTTTTTTTTTGGAGACAGGGTCTTGCTCTGTCACACAGGATAGAGTGCAATGGCACAATCTCAGCTCACTACAACCTCCATCTACCAGGCTTAAGCAATCCCTCCTACCTCAGCCTCCCAAGTAGCCGGAACCACAGGCACAAGTCACCGCAACAGGCTAATTTTAGTATTTTTTTTGTAGAGACGGCATTTGCCATGTTGCTCAGGCTAGTCTTGGACTTCTGAGCTCCAGTGATCTGCCCAACTCAGCCTCCCAAAGTGCTAGGATTACAGGCATGAACCACCATGCCTGGCCAAACAAAAGATTAATAAAAACAATGTCTACACAGTTCATGGCAGGGCATAAAAAGGTAATAAATTTTCAACCATGAGATGGGTTCACCATTACCTAGGGATTGGGCCGCCTGCCTGGAGTGGGGGCTGACATGGAAATCCAATTCTAGTGAGGGTCTACGCATGGTAATTGGCAGAAAACATGATAGAACTAAACATTTCAATTCTTCTCTTTTGAGGAAAACAGCTCCTTAGAAAGAGCTTGAGGTTCAAGTCCTTTCTCCACTGTCATCTATTCAGCCATCCAGAGCTTGAAGGTCCTATCATATGAGCAAGTGGCTATGAGCTGCCCATCGGAAGAAATATCTAGGCCCATCACTTTGCCTTCATGGCCGGCCAGAGTCTTCAGCGGGGACCAGCCTGGGTGCGTCCAGATCTTGGCTGTGTTATCATAGGCACCCGTAAGCAAGAAGTTCCCATGGATAGCTACAGAAGAGAAGGGGAATTGCTTGAGGAATTCAGGTATTCAAAAGAGAAGACAACAAAAGCACAAAAGTCTGCAAAAACATACTATTTTTAAAAAACTTATTTCTACATTCAGAAAAAGTCAACATTGATTCTGTCTTCCTACTAGGCCTCCAGGTAAAGGGGATAACCCAAGGCAGACTTAAGGGAACAAATAACAGTAAGGTCCTCTGGCTCATTCCCTGACTGTAAATCTGTTCAGAATAATATTTAGAATTCAGTGCTCAGAGCATCCATGGGGGAAAGAATGAAGCAAAGCACTCATGAAAGTCTTTACTTCCAGCAACGAGAAGCATGCTTTCCCACAGATCTAAGGGTATGGCAGGGGGAAGGAAATTATAATTTGCTCCTTTACCAGTAGGTCAAATTCTCTCCTGTTCTACTTCTCAGTTTAAGCTAAAGTCTGGCCTGTATTGCACGGGAACACAATACTGTTTGTCTGTGTCATTTAGATCTAAAATAGGAGGAAAGCTTACGCTCAAACTTCACACCAGTCACTAAGTTCTGATGAGCAGGGATGGTGTAGACGCAACGCCGCTGTCGAAGGTCCCACACTTTGCAGGTGTTGTCACCACTGCCGGTTGCAATATGATAGCTGTGGATCGGATGCAGTACTGAAGTTAGAAATAGAGTACTTTCTGACCCAGAACCCTTTTTCACCCCTCATTCAGTGTGTTTATTTTACCCATTGGGGGAGAAATTTATTCCATAGATTTCTTTCAGGTGGCCTTCTAAGAACATGATACAACGTCCTGTGCGTAGGTCCCAAACTCGACCAAATGCATCCAGTCCCCTGATAAAATAATTTATAAATGAACACTTTGAATCCAGTTCTCTGTGGAAGCACGCATACATAAGAGGTGAGAGTACTGAGCTGCCCCTGGCTACATGGGAGAAGCCTTACCCAGTGCCAGCCAAAGAGCCATCTTGATGGAAGGCAATGTCATACACACCCATGCTGTGGCCTTCCTGATGCAGGATCTCCTCTTGAGCCTCCAAATCCCATAATCGCCATGAACGGTCATAGCTAAAACCAAATCACACTAACAATCAACCAGCTGGTATTTATCCAGTTTCTACAACATATAAAGTATTGTAAGTCATTATAGCTTGTTATTAATGCTTCTGAAACTATTCATATAACCATATTAACAGGAAGCTCCTTTCTGACATAAACAATGACTCAACAACTAAGCTTATCTGCCTTAGGTGCTGACTGAAAACCATGGACTCGCTATAAACCTCTAGTGCCTATTTATTTATTTATTTATTTTTGAGACAGAGTCTCACTCTGTTGCCCAGCCTGGAGTACAGTGGCGCAATCTCGGCTCACTGCCAGCTCCACTTCCTGGGTTCAAGTCATCCTCCTGCCTCAGCCTTCTACGTAGCTGGGACTACAGGTGTGCACCACCATGCCCAGCTAATTTTTGTATTTTTCGTAGAGATGGGATTTCACTATGTTGGCCAGGCTGGTCTCGAACTCCTGAGCTCAGGTGATCCACCTACCTTGTTCTCCCAAAGTGCTGGGATTACAGGTGTGAGCCACCGTGCCCAACCTAGCGGCTATTTTAACAGGATTCCCCAAGAATGGCCCAGCAAAGACTGTGTTGCCTTCTTCCTTCTTCCACTGTTATGCTCTTTCATTTATCAAGCATTTATACATTTACTAGGCCCTAAAATGGATGTTGGGAATACAAAAATCACTCACAGACAAATAGATCAACGGAAGAGAATAGGAAGTACAGAAATAACCACACATACATGGTCAGATGATTTTCAACAAGGGTACTGAAACATTTCCAACAGAGAAAGGAAAGTCTCTTCAGTACACAGTGGTGTAACTGACTATGCACATGGAAATAAAGACAAAAGAGACAAACTCAATTAAAAAAAACAGGCAAAGCATATGACAGGGCACTCAAGAGCAACAGTGATCAGGGTAATAAGAATGAAAATCATGGGAGATCACTACACACCTGCTAGATTGGGCAAAATGGTAAGTCTGACAATACCAAATGTTAACAGGGATGTGAAGT
The DNA here is from genome assembly GCF_049350105.2 of Macaca mulatta. Lineage (NCBI taxonomy): Eukaryota > Metazoa > Chordata > Mammalia > Primates > Cercopithecidae > Macaca > Macaca mulatta. The sequence goes on from NC_133420.1 coordinate 45,025,066, forward strand.
AACCAGAACTCCGGGAATGTAAAATGGTGTAACCGTTTTGGAAAACTGGTGGGGAGTTTAGAAAAAGTTAAATATACGTCTAATACCTCTACCCTATGACCCAGCAATTTGTACTCATGTCCACAAAAAGCCTGGTACAAGAATATTTATAGCAGCTTCATTCCGACTGGCCCAAACCTGGAAACAGCCCAAGTGTCCATCAACAGGAGAATGGATAAACTATGGCACAGTCATAAAAATGAACAACCCCCAGCAATAAAAAGGAATTACTGATACATGCAACAACATGAATGACTCTTAACAATGTTATGCTGAGAGAAAGAAGCCTGCCACAAATGAATTCACACAGTATGAATAGACGTAATTAATTTATGGTGATAGAAGTCAGATCAGCAGTTGCTTCAGAAGGGGAGTTGGCTGGAAAAGGGCATGAGGGACCTTTCTGGGGTGATGGGACTGTTCTCTACATTGACAGGGGTGTGGGTCACAGGAATGGTACACATTTGTAAAGAATGATAGCTTTGTACACAAAATAAATCCATTCCATTGTATGTAAATTACAGCTTAATGAAAAAGTTCTCTAGCAGATTCTAGCCTCTCTGAACTTACAGAACCAGGAAGGGAGACTTACATACCTGTAGCATTGGACAAAAGTGAAAATCCTTGTTTTCTGGTAATTTGTAACTCTGAAATTTCAGATCAATTGTAATTTAAAGGCAAATATGACTGGGTGCGGTGCCTCATGCCTATAATCCCAGCACTTTGGGAGGCCGAGGCAGGAAGATCACTTGACGTCAGGAGTTCAAGACCAGCCTGGCCAACATGGTGAAACCCTGTCTCTACCAAAAATAAAAAATTAGCTGGGCGTGGTGGCACGTGCCTGTAGTCCCAGCTACTAGGGAGGTCGAGGCAGGAGAATCGCTTGAACCCAGGAGGCAAAGGTTGCAGTGAGCTGAGATCGCGCCACTGCACTCTAGCCTGGGTGACAGAGTGAGACTCTGCCTCAAAAAAAAAAAAAAAAAAAAAAAGGCAAATATACTTAGCCCTCACTATATTAAACATTCTCCTCTGATTCCAATTCTCTGCAGCCCAAGAAAATCCTACCTAAAGATCTCTGCTCTAAAAATTTACCTGGCACATAGCCATAAAGAGTTAAGAAGATGCCACAGGCCTATATGGATAAAACAGTAACAGGATGGCTCACCAGGTGGTGCCCAGGAAACGTCCTGATGGATGCCACATTACCCGGGCCACACGCACTGTATGGCCTTCAATATCTGCCACTGGTTCATCACTGGAAAAGAACCAAACATATAAACAATTTTATAGACATATAAATATTCCCAAAACTGATTACCTTTTGTGCAGCTATACCCATTCTTTACAACATGAGAGGCTAAATTGTAACTACACTTGTAAAATACTTCGGCCCAATAAGCAAAATAGTCATTCTGTACCAAAGGAGTACCTGAATTCTAGAAAGAAAACATGCTTTGGAAGAGACATAAGGACACAGAAATCACACAGTTTTGGTACAGGATTACAGATAAACCTTTTTCAAATTTAGGCCTGTTCTAAGATCCAAATGAAAAAGGAACTCCTAACTAGAGATGAGGCTTAGTCTCCTTTTGGTGGCTATTAAATTCTACAATCCAGCAACCACCAAAAGATCTGAAACATCAGCAAAAGGAAATAAACATGAACTCTAAGGAGGGTAATTAAAAAGGGAACTTTGTCAATGTGCATACACAGAACAAGCCAAAGCCCGAAGGGAATAAATATTGCTAAGTATTACCAAAGCCAATTAAAACTCGCTGTGCTCGTAAGTCAGACCCTGCCTGGTGAGGAATGAAGACATTAATTAGCTCTTATAAAAATTCTCAAGTAAAAACCTTCATGTGTTTTCCCAAAGAAAGAAAACTAAGCAATTAAATTCAGATGTCTTTTGGCCAACGGGGTGCTTCCAAAGTTTTTTTTTTTTTTTTGAAAACAATCACATAAACACATGTTAAAAAACTGTTGTAGTTGGAAAATACATTCTAGGTAAAGGATGACGCTACTGGGAGGAGACATCTCCCTGGTAATACTGCTAGACAGAACCTCACTTTCCTCTCCCCTGTGGCTGTTTGCTAAGAACCAATGAATTGCCAAGAATATTATCTTTAGTTCATTGTTAATCATGTAGGAGGTAGCCTGGATCTTTCTGGAATAAATGGAGCCAGGAAATAGTGGTCACTAGGCTACAGGCAAAAATCAAGATCCAAAGTTAACAGGTAAGAAAAAACTGACGTAACTCCTTTAGTAAGAAAAGGCCTAAGAATGAAATCTTCCACTTACTTCATTTTCACACTAAGTTACCTTGACTCTTAAACCATCTTGGGGGTTAAATGCCAGATTTTTTTTTCTTTCAAGACAGAGTCTTGCTCTGTCGCCCAGGCTGGAGTGCAGTGGTGCGATCTTAGCTCACCACAACCTTCACCTCCCAGGTTTAAGCAATTCTCCTGCCTCAGCCTTAAGGTGTGAACCACTGTGCATGGCCTAAATGCCAGATTGTTAACCTGAGGTCCTGGGGACCAACCAATCAAACATCTTCTTTAGTGATGGCAGTGTGGGCCGCAGAACAGTGATATTCACCTGTCGAGACTCCAAAGCTTCACAGAGCCATCAGCCGCACAAGAGGCCAGGTTGACATCTTTTTGGTCCAAGGAGACAGTAGATTTGGGATGGAATACAATTGCTCCTACATTTGTGTTATGCCCTAAAGGAGTGTAAGAGATCCAAGTTAAAAGGTTCCTGCCTCTTTATAACCTGTGTACAAATACAGACTATGATGAACATCACAGGTAAGTATATACTAGGGAACATGTGGACATAGAGAGTATGAAAGTGACTATTCAACTATTAAAACATGAACTATTTTAAGCTACCATTTAAATTATATTTTTTAAAAAAGCAAAACAAAAAAAAAACCCATTGTGGTTTTGGTTTAGAGATTACAAAATGCCAGAGTGTGACTGGACATGACAGAAAAGTGGATGTGTATGAAGTTGTGATAGTCCAGTCTTGCAGCCAGAGAAAACCAAGTCAAATCAAATCAAGAATTAATGCTGTGTGTATGGGGTCTGAGTGTCAAGCAGAGTTTACGGTGTAACTGAGTTCACACTGGGAAAAAGACTGAGATTTAGATAAGACTCTAACTTACCTCGAAGAGTGTGAAGGAGGTTGCAATCAGGAACAGACCAGAGCTTGCAAAGCCCACTCCTATCAAATACAAAGGAAAGCATCTCAGCCAGGGTTGGTCTGGGAAGGAAAAGGTACCTTGGTAATATTACTAAAGGACAATCTCTTCTCAACCCCAACAAACTTTACAATGGCTGACAGAAACATAAAAGCCTTATAGTTGGAAGGGTTATAGAAGAAAAAGCTACCTCCAGCCTGCACGCAACTAGAGGCTTTTACTGGACTATAATTAACACTACACCAGTAGCCATTTTCCTTAACTTTTGGATCCACTTGTGAGGGAAGGTGGGGCAAATTAAACTATCCAATAATACTAATATTAATAGTGATACTATCCTTAAATATGAACAGTATTTTGCTGATTACAAAGTATTTAAATTTTTTTTTGAGAAAGGGTGTCACTCTGTCACCTAGGCTGGAGTGCAGTAGCATGATCACAGTTCACTGCAGCCTCAACCTCCCAGGCTCAAGCAATTCTATCACTCAGCCTCCTGAGTAGCTGGGACTAATAGGCGCATGCCACCACACCTGGCTAACCTTTAAAAAATTAAATAAATTTTTAAAAATTTTATGGGCCAGGTACAGTGGCTCACGCCTGTAATCCCAGCACTTTGGGAGGCCGAGGCAGGCAGATCACAAGTCAGGAGATTGAATCCCTCTTGGCTAACACAGTGAAATGCTGTCTTTACTAAAAACACAAAAAATTAGCCGGGCATGGTGGTGGGCGCCTGTAGTCCCAGCTGCTTGGGAGGCTCAGGCAGGAGAATGGCATGAACCCAGGAAGCGGAGCATGAAGTGAGCTGAGATCGTGCCACTGCACTCCAGCCTGGGCGACAGTATGAGACTCCGTCTCAAAAGAAAAAAAAAAATGTGTAGAGACAGGGTCTCACTATGCTGCCCAGGCTGGTCTCAAACTCCTGGGCTCAAGTGATCCTCCCACCTCGGCCTTCTGAAGTGCTGGGATTACAAGCGTGAGCCACCCTGCCTGGCTGGCCTTAAACTTTATTTAGGCCAGCCTAATTTTTGGAAAATTTTGGAAAATTTTCAACAAATTACTTTTATATCTATTATCTCAGATGATCTTTCTAACAGACCTGTGAAGTAGGTACAGCAGGAATGATCATTTATACTTTACAGTGAAGGTAATGAGGCTTGGAGAGGTGGACTGATTTGTGCAGTCCCTTGGCTTTCTCCTAAACCAGTCTCAAGGTCGGCCTAGTCAAGTAGCTCCTGTGTATTAAATCTAAGTTTCCTTTCTCTTTAGTTAGCCATGTCTCACAAAAAAACACAACCATTTGGGAGGCCGAGGCGGGTGGATCACAAGGTCAGGAGATGGAGACCATCCTGGCTAACATGGTGAAACCCTGTCTCTACTAAAAATAAAAAAAATAAAAAAAAAATAAAAAAAAAAAATTTGTCAGGCATGGTGGCAGGCACCTGTAGTCTCAGCTACTCAGGAAGCTGAGGCAGGAGAATGGTGTGAACCCAGGAGGCGGAGCTTGCAGTGAGTGGACACTGTGCCACTGCACTCCAGCCTCGGCGACAAAGTGAGACTCCATCTCAAAAAAAAAAAACCAAACCAAACCAAACAACCAAACTCAAACAAAACAACAAAGTTACCACATCCTGAGTTTTCTGCGTATGTGGTGATAAGAAAATAAAACAAAGATAAACCAATAATTAACATTTAATGAGCCCTTACTACATACCAGGCACTGTCAAGGCAAAATGCTTTACAAACACTACCTCATCCCACTTTACAGATAAGGACACTGAAGCTGACAGGGATTAAGTATCTTAGGGAGATCACATAACTGAAAAAGAAAAGCCAGACTGAGTTATGGATACTAGTTGGTCTGTAAACTCACTACATGACCTGCTCCAAAATACTAGTGTCAAGAATGTGACAGAGTGCTAGAGTGTAATGAATCTCTGGGGTCACTGGTGAAGACTGAGAACGGCTAAACCAAGTCTGCATCATATTATACAACAGGTAGAGCACTGACTGATATCTGTAGTTTGGTGTGATCATGAGAAGCAGAGAAAGAGGACGTACAAATAGACGTCTAAGACAAATGCTAATATTTTCCTGAGCCTGTTCCCCATTTAGGAAAAAATGTCACTGTAAAATGGAACTTACCAACAAGCTGTGGCCAGCATCTTGGAATTGGGACTAAAGTGACAGTAGGAGATAGGCCGATCATCCCCAATCTGACTGCAAAAATTATTCAAAGACTTAAAAAGAAAAAAAACACACACACACGATGATCATTAATAGGTTAATCTGAGTTCCTTGGCTTTTCCACCAAAAAAAGAACAACAAAGCAACTTTTCAGTTTTAACCCATCCCAAGATTCTTCTGTGGTTTTGAGACAGAGTGTTGCTCTGTCGCCCAGAGTGGAGTGTAGTGGTGTGATCTTGGCTCACTGCAACCTCTGCCTCCCAGGTTCAAGCGATCCTCCCATCTCAGCCTCCCAAGTACCTGGGATTACAGGCGCATGACACCATATCTGGCAAATTTTTGTACTTTTAGTAAAGACAGGGTTTCATCATGTTGACTAGGCTGGTCTCAAACTCCTGAGCTCAGGTGACCCACCCACCTCTGCCTCCCTAAGTGCTGGGATTACAGGCATGAGCCACTGCACCCAGCTGTTTTCTATAGTCTTAGTATCACAACTTCTGAGTCAGATAAATATAAACAGAAAACCCCAGAGAAACTTTGACGTATTAACAGGGAGAAATAAAGAAGAGAACCATAGGCCTCTGCTGAGTACAAAGCACAGCAAGCTCCTGTCACGTTAACTGATTGCTCCTTCCATGTCACAGCAGCTCAGCTCAAGCAGGGAGGGATCGCTCTAGTCACCTCTACCTTCCCAGAGGTGGGCCAAAGTAGAAAAATCACACAAATATGAAGAACCTTTAAGACGTGGGACAATCACTGGGAGCATCTTACCCGGAGAGACTTGTGCAGCTCTTGCATCTGGGAGGTCCTTGTTGTCTCAGGAATCTCCTTATGGAGTCGGGCCTCTTCCAAGCGTTTCATTGCCCTGTGACACAGAAACACCATCACCAGGAGCAACAGGGTTGTAAACAAGGGTCCACATGTATCTCTACCCCTCAATTTCATTTAACAACCACAGTCATTATCAAGCACTCAGTTCCTGAAACACACACACAAAATATGCTTCTTTCTTCTACTGGAGGCTCTCTTTACCTGGGCAATGAATAATTAGCAATCCATAGTCTTGCCACCTTCAAGCTATTTGGTCCTTCATGGTACCAGGTCTGCTGATACTGAAAGGCAAATTAAGAGCAGAAAGGTCAAATCTGAAGCATTCTACTCCTGTCGTTTCTCCATGTTAACTGCCCAGAAGGAAGGTGAATTCGTTTGGTAATAGTATGAAATCAGGCATATGGCTTTCTACCGTATTTTTTTTCTATGATATGTAAATAGATGGTTATACCAGGAATGCTATGATTCTTTCCTGACTGGAAAACTCACTTAGCTCCATTCATACTTACAAAGGAACCAAAACTACTGCCAGCAACTATTCTTGAATGGTAGAGCCTTCAAAGACACTTCCCTCCATCATCTTAGCAAAGCAAACCATTGAAAGCAGAAAATGAGAGACCTATCTCCTCATTTCCTTCATGTTTACACTGTGAAGTTAAAGACATGTTCTACCTCTTCTTTGGACTTCTTAGACTTCTCATCATCCTTTTTGGTCTTTTTCAAGGCATCAGTACCGACGACTGAGAGGATATTTCTTAACCTGTTAAAAAAAAAAAAAAAAAGATCAGAATTTAAACATGGTTGACATAACACTGTTTTTAAAGTACACTTTAACACAGTTTTAAACACTGTTTTTAAAGCTCCCCTAAGATGGGAGCAAGCCTCTACTATTCTCTTACTGTTCAAACCACCTAGCAACCTTTTTTTTTTTTTTCTTTTCAAGAGATGAGGTCTTGTTGTTGCCCAGGGTGGAGTGCAGCGGCACGGTCATGGGTCACTGCAGCCTCAAACTCCTGGGCTCAAGCGATCCTTCCACCCCAGCCTCCTGAGTAGCTGGGACTACAGGTATAATGCTACAACTGGCTAATTTTTAAATTTTTCTGCAGAGACAAGGTCTTGCTATGTTGCTCAGGCAAGTCTTGAACTTCTGGGCTCAAGTGATCCTCCTGCCTCAGTCTCCCAAAGTGCTGGGATTATGGGCATAAGCCACTATGCCCAGCCCTCCAACAACCTTCAAAGAGTCAAGTGGGGATGGCTAAACTCCCACTGTGGTTTCTCCCACTCAGTCTTCTCTATTTGGAAATTCCCAAAATTCAACTATAAGCAATTACTCTATGCAGTTTAGAGTCAATGAGCCCCTACACTGCTACCACTTGGTTTGTGAAGACTGCCAACTTTCACTCAGTGCCACAATGTACTGGATACGGACTCAGGTGCTAACTGTACAGTGATGACTAAGAATCCGTTCTTGATTTCAAGTAGCTTAGTCCTGGGGAAACGACAGAGAGTACTGGCGAACTATATTATATTACCTATCACGACAGCAGTAAGCACACAGTGCTAGAGGGGACTTTGTAAGGGGGATCTAACTAGGCTTAGAGGATCAGGGAAGGCTTCATTAAAAAAAGGTAGTATCTAAATTGAGTCCTCAATGAATCAGGTCAAGGGGGTTAAGAATGAGAAAATGTCAGGCAGAGGGTTAAACAAATAAGGCCTGGAGGTAAGAAAAACATGTTGAGCTTGCAGTCATAAATAATTCAGTATGGCTGGAGCGTGGAACATAGAAGAGGACCGGTGAAGAACAGGGCTGCAAATGCGAGGAGGGGCCAGGTCACAAAGAATTGCTAATGCAGCACTCAGGAGGGCTTACAGGTGAGAAAGATCACCGAAACAGTACGAAGAGTGGATTAAAAGGGAAGAATAATGGCAGGGAAATCAGACAGTACTGCTGTAGTGACCCTCTGAGTCACAACGGTGGACTGAAATTCAGATAGTAGCAGTAGTGACTCAAGGGATTCATTTAAGGAACATAATAATGAATAAGACTTTGCTGGTGGAAAAAACAAACTAAACAGTAATAAAAAAGTATACCCTTCGAAAAGGCTAATAAAACAACATACTATGACAGAGAATGGAGGGGTTAGGTGTGATGAAAGGCTTCTTTGAATGGGTGGCATTTATGCTGAAACAAAAGAATAAAGTTTGACAGGGATCCAGATTCAATAAAAAATGAAGAAGAAAGGCTCAAGCCTGAAATCCCAGCACTTTGGGAGGCCAAGGCAGGCGGATCACTTGAGGTCAGGAGTTTGAAACCAGCCTAGCCAACATGGTGAAACCCGTCTCTACTAAAAATACAAAACTTAACCAGACATGGTGCCACATGCCTGCAGTCCCAGCTACTTGGGAGGCTGAAGCAAGAGAATGGCTTGTACTTGGGAGGTGGAGGTTGCAGTGAGCCGAGATTGTACCATTGCACTCCAGCCTAGGTGACACAGCAAGACTCTGTCTCAAAGAAAAAAAAAAAGAAAAAAAGGAAGAAAAAAAGGTTCTAAAAGCCAAGAGAGAGGAATAAAAATAGACCAATTATGTGGGAAAACATAAAAAGAACTAGCATATTCCAGAAGGACCAATGTGGCTATTCTAGTAAATTGGGGAAGGGTGGTATGGGTAAGGCTGAAGACCTTACAGACCATGAAAAGAGTTTTTTACTCCAAGTATGAGATGACAATCTAGGATTTTAAGCAAGCAATCAACACAACATGTTTGGGGCTATCACAACAGTGCAGATTTGAAAGCAGTAAAGATAGAGCAATGATAGATTGGAGTTGTAGCTCGCAAGCAGAATAGATTAGATTTTGCTGATGAATTATAAAGGAGGCTAGGTAGATTTTCAACTAAGAACTGTATGAGTATAGGAGAGAGCTGGGGAAATATTTCAATTCAGATGCCTCAAGTCTGAAGTACCTGTGGGATGCCTCAGCTACAACGAGAGATCTGGGAATCAACAGAACACACACAGTGAATGATGCCAAGGGAGTAGATCTGATCATCAAGGGCAAGTAGAGAAGGCAGCCTGTAAAGGGTAGGCAGAGAAAAAGAGGTTTAGAAGGTAAGCGAGAAGAACTAGCTAGTGAGAGACAGGAAAATCAAGAGGATTTGGTCTTAGGAGAGTGAAGGAAAGGGAGTATTCCAAGGAGGGAGTGGCTGGCAGTATACTAGGGCTATTCTTAGTAAAAGTGGGTTGGTGACCTTAATAAGGAGCAATTTTAATGTGGCAGGGGTCGGTCAGTTTGCAGCAGGTTGAAGAGTAAATAAGGGTAAGGACCTCAAGAGAGTAATAGAGAAAACCCTTCCAACAAGCTGGATGATGAAGGGGAGATGAGACAGTGGATAGAGACCAGAAGGGCTCTTCATAATTGTGTATGACTAGACCACAACTAAAAGACTTTGCAACCTGTAAATCATAAGAGGGCATTACCCGAGGACCGTACCCCTCTTCAATAAAATCCAAAAAACATTTATCATTGTTTTAGGTTACTGACATAGAATGCATTTGATGTCTAAATTTTCAAAGCCCCAAAACAAATGTTTATCCAATTCAAAACTTGCACTGGGGAGGGGAGGCAAGGGAGCATGTTAGCACCCTCTTCCCAGTCTATAAAGAAAAACTGGCCAGGCGTGGAGGCTCACGCTTGTAATCCCAGCACTTTGGAAGGCTAAGGTGGGTGAATCATTTGAGGTTAGGAGTTCAAGACCAGCCTGGCCAGCATGGTGAAACCCTGTCTCTACTAAAAATACAAAAATTAGCTGGGCATGGTGGCGGGTGCCTGTAATCCCAGCCACTTGGGAGGCTGAGGCAGGAAAATTGCTTGAACCTGGGAGGTGGAGGCTGCAGTGTGCCAAGATCATGACACTGCACTCCAGCCTGGGTGACAGAGCAAGACTCTACCTCAAAAAAAGAAAAAAAAAATTAATAGTAGAATAAAAATTGGCCTAAGATAGATGATAGGCTAACTCATATAAACACAGTAAGATATTGGTAACATGATAACATGATTTGAGACATTCTTTTTTTTTTTTTTTTTTTTTTTTTGAGACGGAGTCTCGCTCTGTCACCCAGGCTGGAGTGCAGTGGCCGGATCTCAGCTCACTGCAAGCTCCGCCTCCCGGGTTTACGCCATTCTCCTGCCTCAGCCTCCGGAGTAGCTGGGACTACAGGCGCCCGCCACCTCGCCCGGCTAAGTGTTTGTATTTTTAGTAGAGACGGGGTTTCACTGTGTTAGCCAGGATGGTCTCGATCTCCTGACTTCGTGATCCGCCCGTCTCGGCCTCCCAAAGTGCTGGGATTACAGGCTTGAGCCACCGCGCCCGGCCGATTTGAGACATTCTATTCAAGTTCAACTAAAACATCAACCAAAATTTGGAGTAGAACCCTGTGATTATAATAAAGAAAAAAAGTAAATGTTTAGAAAGGTGACCTTTCTCTTCTTTCAGCAGGACCCTCTCCAAAAAGTGTGATGGGTTCCCCCAAGGCTCTAAGGCAAGCCTTGACCTCTGAGTCATCTGTGGAAACATTGATCTGCCGGGCTCGCTTCCTTCTCTCAAACTCAGCCAATACTTCTGCCTGTCGCTCACTGATATGCTCTTCAATTTCAAACACTTCTCCTGTCAAAAAGAAAACAGGCAACATCAGCAGATCTTCTTCAAATGGAGAGAAATAAATAATTGCAGTCTGTGTATGCCCTGAGAGAAAGGTAATGTCTAATATATTACACATTTTATAGTTTACTGCTTTTCAGTTTATTAAATTATGCCAAACACATAAACCTAAATGACACAACTTCAAAAGGCAGGAAAATGGTTCAAGCCACCTCTGGTTTCATTTATTAACTTTATACCTCTACATAACTTTACAAAGCTATTTATTCTCTAAAGGAGTCCCAGTATAGGGATACTTAACAAATAATTAACTAGTAAACTGCAAATAATTACCATGAAAATGAGAGTTCCACAACTATAAGGATTTCTGGAAAATCTAGCAATAGTTTTGAAACCCACACCAAAATACAAGTGTGATAAAAAATGAGAGGTACAGTGGTGACATTATGTTTAAAAACAGTATAAAAACTTTAAAAAGTCACTAGGCTACAGCACATGTGTTTAGAAAATGTGTGGGAGGATCAATGAGAAACCTGACAGATGTCCCTACTGCAGAAGAGTCTTCAGTTTTTTGAGACGGAGTCTCGCTCTGTCGCCCAGGCTGGAGTGCAGTGGCGCCATCTCAGCTCACTGCAAGCTCCGCCTCCCGGGTTCACACCATTCTCCTGCCTCAGCCTCCCGAATAGCTGGGACTACAGGAGCCCGCCACCACACCTGGCTAATTTTTTTGTATTTTTAGTAGAGACGGGGTTTCACCATGTTAGCCAGGATGGTTTCCATCTCCTGACGTCGTGATCCACCCACCTCGGTCTCCCAAAGTGCTGGGATTACAGGCGTGAGCCATCACACCCAGCCAGAGGAGTCTTCATTTTATGCCCTCTGGTATTGTCTGAATTTCTTATGACAAATATGCGTAATTTTATTTTAAAAATAGAGTGGACCTCTCATTACTGACATGGAGAGATATCCTCAATGGTATATAAAATGAAAAATGGGGGTTATACAACAATTTACATATCATGTTTTCACTTATGGAAAAAATGACGTATTTTTATAGCTGTATTAAAATTCTAAGATATACAATCAATTAATTAAAAAATACTGGATTTTCTACTTCACACATTCATACACTGTTTGATCTTTTAAAAGAAAAATAACTATTACCTTTTTTTTTTGAGACAGGGTCTCTCTCTGTTGTCCAGGCTGGAGTGCAGTGGTACAATCATGACTCACTGCAGCCTTGAACTCCCACCTCAGAACCCCAATTAGCTGGGAATACAGGCACGCGTCACCATGCCCGGCTAATTTTCTACTTTTTTGTAGAGATGGGGTATCACTATTTGCCCAGGCTGGTCTTGAATTCCTGGGCTCAAGCCGGACTCCCACTTCGCAGCCTCCCAAAGTGCTGGGATTACAGGTTTCAGCCACCAGGCTTGGCCACTATTACTTTTATAATAAAACAAGATATCTCAGCCAGGTGCAGTGGCTCACGCCCGTAATCCCAGCACTTTGGGAGGCCGAAGTGGGCAGATCATTTGAGGTCAGGAGTTGGAGACCAGCCTGCGCAACATGGTGAAACCCCGTCTCTACTAAAAATACAACAATTAGCTGGGTGTGGTAGCCGGCACCTGTAATCTCAGCTAATCGTGAAGCTGAGGCAGGAGAATCACTTGAACACAAAAGGCAGAGGTTGCAGTGAGCCACGGTTATGCCACTGCATTCCAGCCTGGGCAAGAGAGTGAGACCCTGTGTCAAAAAAAAAAAAAAAAAAAAAAAAGATATTTCCCTTTGGGTAAAAAATAATTGGAAAACTTCAAAAGGGAGATTATCACGAACCACTCTAGCTGCAAACCAATGCCAGAACTATGTTAGATCTCCAGAAGACAAATGGAATCAATCTGAATCCAAATGTACACTGAATTTTTGATAAGACTGCTCACTCGTAGAAGCAAAACTATGTAACACATTGTAAGAAAAAGGCTCTCTGCATGATTTTAAGGGGGTAGGCAAAATACAGCCTTATAGATGCAAGTTTAAGAATTGAAATTCTGCCAGGCGCAGTGGCTCACGCTTGTAATCCCAGCACTTTGGGAGGACGAGGGGGAGGGATCACAAGGTCAGGAGTTTGACCAACATGATGAAACCCCGTCTCTACTAAAAATACAAAAATTAGTTGGGCTTGTTGGTGTGCGCCTGTTATCCCGGCTACTCCGGAGGCTGAAGGAGAACTGCCTGAACCCAGGAGGCGGGGGTTGCAGTGAGCAGACATCGCGCCACTGCACTCCAGCCTGGTGACAGAGCGAGACTCCGTCTAAAACAAAAGAACTTAAATTTTTTGACATTATAAAACTGATGATATTCAAGTTTAGGAAAGTATTCATTACACAAAGAGGTAAAGATGGGTTCACAATTTGCATCTTACCAGAGGTTATATTAATATTTCCAGCTTCGATCCCTGCTTTAAGTCCTTCTTTCCCCAAAATCCCAGACTCTCCTTTGGCCAGACGCTCCCTCTCCTTCTCTTCCAAACTTCCATAATAGATGTGTGGTTTCTTCACAACCGGAGCAACTAAGTCATCGGGTGTTTTAGTTTTGGTTGCCTGCCAAATCAAAAATCTGGATTAAATTGAGGTTTAATCTTGGCAATTTACCGGATTTCCCGAGGATGAAGCTCGCCCTGAGTTTCACAGTCCTATTTCCTTCATAATTGAAAGGACAAATTGGACACTACTTAAGATGTTCTTCATCGATTTGAGGTGAAGGGGAGGGTGTTTCAGTCCCTCACTTTAGCTGACGGGATTGATAAAACTAGTGAGGTTCTCTCGAGTATTTTCATATGAAAGGTTTGCTCTGGAATCTGTTTACTTTATTCTGCTGGAAACGTGGAATCTCGTGTTTTACGATGTATCCAAGATTACTGCTCATCACTGGGGAAATATTAAGGATAGATGAAATAACCAACGCGGTGCTAAAGGATAACAAGTTACAACATTACGAGTGTATACATTTCAAACGTTTCTAGACGTGAGGTAGAAGTTAGTAGGTCTCATTAAAATTTTGAGATCTGCCAAACGCATAAACCTTGGCCAAGACACTTCCCTATTTCAGAGCACCGTTACTGGATGAGTCGGAAGAGATGTTTGCCCTTTGGGGCTGTAGTGGGAGAGGTGCAAATAAGCTACAGTCCACGAAAGCGCTTAGGGGTCAGGAAAACGGTGGTCCGCTGTGTAGAAGACCACTGAGTCCCGCAGCCTTCCTCCTCAGCCCTCCACCGCCTTCTCTCGCTCCCTAACGGCCCCTTCCCGCAGAGATCCTCTTCCCCCTCCGCGCTCCCTGCCAGAGTGAGTTGCGATCCCGGGCTCTGTACCGTGGAGGAGGTTCGCGAGGAAGCCATGCTGGGCTCTGGAGCCGCGAGGCCCCAGCGAAATCCAAGCTCTCCGTTTCAGACCTTCCACCGCGCGCCCAGCAGAGCGGAAGTGCGTCACTGACCGGAAGTGTGTCGCAAACAGGACATGGGCCAAGAGCCGTCGCTGCGCCCGGAGCGGCGCGGAGCATGATGGAAGTCGTAGTAGGAAATGGCGTCGTGGCATTGAGGGGCATCCCTCCTAGAACCTCCAAGAAAAGCTCGCGGAAGACGAGGTTCTGCTGAGAGAGAGGCTCCAAGCCGTCTGGGAAGTGTAGTCCAGTTGGCGTAGCAGTAGTTTCGTGGAGGGGAGCCGAGGTTCCGGGAAGGGGCTGAGCCGACTTGAAAAGAGGTAGGTAAGTCGACTCGCGCGGCTCGGGGCTGAACTCTGGAGCGAGTCGAGGGCTTCCGGGGCCCGCTGTGCCTCCCCGGGCCTACGGGGGCGTTTACGTCTTCTGGGAGCCGAGGACCGTGTTACCATAGAAACCCTGGGATCCGAGGTACAGGCCTGGAGCTAGGGGACGAGGACTGTTCTCTTCCATGGTCCGGAAGTCTTCCCAGGGGCCACCTATGAGCTTGATGGCTCGGCGGTGGATTTGGGCTGCAGCGAGAGATTAAGCTAGAAGAGCCCGCTGGTGCCAAAGTCAAATAAAGACCCGGCGGAGGAGCTTCGGCCTGATTTTGTTCATTTGTCTTCAGCCTGGTCTTTGTATCAGATTGAGAGTAAGATGATGGTTAGGAGGGTGTCAGGGAACTGTACGTCTCTCTGCCCTGCTGGATGCTGGGGTATTAGAGACGAACAGCATAAGGTTTTTATCTCCACGTGGACGGTGGGAGATCCTCAAAATATTGACGTTTCCGTAGCTGGCCAGATCCTCATCCAACCCCCTAGAAAAATTACAGCCATAATAGGTGTTATTTATTGAACATTTATTAAATGCCAAGTAATGTTCCAAGAGCTTACTCTGCATTACGTTATTCACTTCCTACAACAGCAAAGTAGGATACAGATGAGGAAACTAAGGCCTAGTTAGAAATGAAACTAATTGTTCAAGATCAGTGGCGCAGTGGGATTAGAACCTGTGCCCTTTAACCTCTACAGCCAGCACTTTTAACTGCTACTCTATACTGCTCCGTAGTGGCCAGTTTTTCGCAGTTTGCAGAAAAGGTAAAATGTATAGTAGACCTTTTTTTTCCTTTTAGGTATCCCTATCCCTCTCTTTCCCTCTTTGGAACTTTGGCTTTCTCTACCATTTGTCTGCATTGGAATCTGGTAGAAGATAATGCCTGATTTAGTACAAAGCAATTTGAAATGTAATGTGCCAGTGTTTTGTGTTGATAATATCGCCTGTAATATCCTAAGCTTCATGGGAGAAGGAAATATTTCTTCCTTTGTATACTTCACAGTCCCTAGTTTCATCCTAGATACATGTAATAATTTGTATCTCTATATACTTTCAAGGAGTTTTCACTTCCATCATTCTCACTTAATCCTTATCATGTTGACCTGTATAATTTTTATAGGAGGCTAAAATTATTAACCAAACTGAACAGCTTGCTTCGATGACTTCTTTATGTGTGAAATAGGAATCATTTTGTCAACTTCACAGGTTTTTGTGTTAAGAATGTAAAGAATGGGAATGGAAAAAGAGCACAGTGCTCAAGAATGATCTCACCTTTTATTCAACAAACATTTACTGACTGTTTTTATAGATACACTCTAGGGGATGCTGTGGAGAATATACAAATGATGCCATCAACAGATATTAAACTCAATTGGGGGAGTTGTGTTTTCTCAAAAACAAAACAAAACAAAACAAAATGGTTTTTGTTAACACAGTATTACCTCGGGATTTCAGGCTGTGGAATGCTCTTTTGAACCTCTTTTCTTCTTCTTCTTTTTTTTTTTTTTTTCTGAGTTGGGGTCTTATGGTGAGATCATGGCTCACTGTGGCCACCTCAAACTCCTGGGCTCAAGTGATCCTTCCATCTCAGCCTCCTGAGTAGCTAGGACTACAGGTACACACTACCAGCCTAGCTAATTTTTTTACTTTTTTGTAGAGACAGGGTCTTGCTATGTTGCCAAAGCTGGTCTTGAGCCTCCTTGTGCACTCTTCTCTCTGCCTGCCCTTCAGAAGTCAACTAAGATATCATTTTCTCCAGGAAGGCTTGCCTGACATCCTTGTCCACCCCACACTCAGCCCAGACTGGATTAGGTGCCTGTGTGATGCCAGTGCCAGTATCCTCATTAGGGTTCTCGTTATATGATATCACAGTTTTCTTTATTTTCCCCACAGATTATGACTGTACCTTTTAATTCTGTAGCTGGAGCACAAGAAGTGTTTGTTTAATGAATGACGTACACACATTTAGGATCTGTTTGGACGCTGAGGATAATCCTGTGAATTGGTGAGTTGGAGTCTTCATGAGATTTAGCAAACTGATTTTAGCATTCAGGAGTGATCACAAATCTCTGACAGTTCTCACGTAGAGTAGATTAAATTCACTGGTTTGTCCACTTTCCCCTCTAACTATACTGAGATGTGATAGTTTATTCTTTTAGCTAGAGTATTTCTTTGAATGTGACTAGAACATGAGATTAAAGTGATAGTTTGCTATTTTAAATTCTTACTGAAAGAGTTTTTGATTTTACAGAGCTGTAGATCTCCATAATGTAATAAAAATGTAATAATCATATACCTAAAGACTTTAGAAGTTGGCTGGGTATAGTAGCTCTTGCCTATAATGCCAGTACTTTGGGAAAATGAGGAGGGAGGAACACTTGAGCCCAAGAGTTTGAGACCAGCCTGGGCATCAGAGAGAGATCCCATTTCTACAAAAAACACAAAAATTAGCCAGATATGGTGGTGTACACCTGTAGTCCCAGCTACTCTAGAGGCTGAGGCAGTAAGATTGCTTGAGCCCAGGAAGTTGAGGCTGTAGTGAGCTAAGGTCATGCTACTGTGCTCCAGCCTGGGCAAAGAGCAAGATCCCATCTCTTAAAAAGACTTTAGAAGTCTGTGTGAATTCAAATAAAGTTTTAATACTTCCATTCACTTTAGTACACAGGCTTGCAAACTGATTTTATGTTTTGTATCTGAGACTTTATTACCTTCAGTTTTTCCTCCTCTCTTTCATTTTTATCAGCTAATAGTTCACTGGGTTTGGCCCTTAGTGTTGACTTCAGTATGCTGAGACGAAAACCAACACGCCTAGAGCTAAAGCTTGATGACATTGAAGAGTTTGAGAGCATTCGAAAGGACCTGGAGGTATGAATACAACTTTGTGTTTTTTTGAGATGGAGTCTCGCTGTGTCACACAGGCTGGAGTATAGTGGCATGATCCTTGGCTCACTGCAACCTCTGCCTCAGCCTCCCAAGTAGCTGGGACTATAGGTACATGCCAGCATGCCCGGGTCATTTTTGTGTTTTTAGTAGAGACGGGATTTTGCCATGTTGGGGCCAGGCTGGTCTCCAACTCCTGACCTCAAGTGATCCATCCGCCTCAGCCTCCCAAAGTGCTGGGATTACACATGTGACCCACTGCACCCAGCCAGTGATTGATTGCAGAAATCATGTCTGTTTGCATCACCATTTCCTACCATCTAGCTCATGGTAGGAGCCCCATATGTATTTTTAAGTGTGGCCTTGCTACATGGTATTAGATGTCCATTAATAAGACTTAAATTATTCAGTGGTCTACAGAATAAATTCCAAATTCCCTAGCATGGCATATGAGGTCCTTTGTGAGCTGGTCCTTGCTTATCTCTCCACTTTCACTGCTGGGTTATCTTTAATCTCAATGCCTATACACAAGTGTTCCCTTTGCCAGAAAAGTCCTTTATTTTTCTTTGCCAGGCTAACTCTTACTTCTTCCAGCCCCCAGCTGGGTTAGGCTCAACCTCATCCTCCTGTGCTAACCTCTCTCATAAGCACTGTTAGTCTCTGTTGTAATTGTCTGTTTGCTTTTGTTTTCCCTCACTGGGCCATAAGCTCCTTGAAGTCAGGGATTAGTATATTTCTGTCTGCATCTGTTCCCTGCAATACCAGGCCCAAAGGAGGGCTCAATACAAGTCTATTTTCATTTGCTGTCCTAGCAGATATCTTGTACTATATGGCAGAGGACAGTACATTTTGCATGTATTTACCAACAGCTTTATTATGGATTGTATATGCTTCATATTAAGACTAATAACTTAGATTTCTTCCCCCTGCTTCATCCCAAGACACTTTAGTGTTCTCGAAGCATCATAATTTCTGCTTTTAAAAAACTCATATATTATTAAGGATGAGCTTTAAAGTATGGCTTAAACTTCAGTTGTTACAAATCTCATAAAATGCTAGCATGCCGAACTTTGACTCTACAGAGTCAGCTCACTATTGAGTTAGTCTTTTCACCAAAGGCAGTTATCTAGTGGGTTTTGCCCTGTTTTAGAGTAACTTAGGAAGCAGGGACAGTCATGCCCTAAAGTGAAACCAGTAGAAAACTGGCCTGTTTCATTTATTACCAACATGAGTTTGATTATCTACTGTGACTCTAGCTTCTGAAACAGCAGTTGCTCAAAGTGGGAACCCTTTTAAGTGATTTCATTCCACTTGGATATTCTCAGAATGATAGAGTTGTTTGCCTTTTAGAACTTGTTTTCACAAAGATATTTAGGTAGAACTTTCTAACATCACTTACTAGTAATCAGGAAGGTCATTTGCCACATAAAAGGCAATACCTTATTTTATTCACTGTAATACTTTGTGAGTGTTGGCATTTATTTTATTTTTTATTTTTATTTTTGAGACAGGGTCTTGCTCTGTCGCCCTGCTGGTGTACAGTGGCATGATCACCACTCACTGCAGCCTCTACCTGCCAGGCTCCAGTGATCCTACCACGTCCGGCCCCCTGAATAACTGGGAATACAGGCATGTGCCACTATGCCTGGCTAATTTTTAAATTTTTTGTGGGCCGGGTGTGGTGGCTCACGCCTGTAATCCCAGCACTTTGGGAGGCCGAGGCAGGCGGATCACGAGGTCAAGAGACCATCCTAGCTAACATGTTGAAACCCCATCTCTACTAAAAATACAAACATTAGCTGGGTGTGGTGGCATGCACCTGTAGTCCCAACTACTTGGGAAGCCGAGGGCAGGAGAATCGCTTGAACCTGGGAGGTGGAGGTTGCAGTGAGCCGAGATGGCGCCACTGCACTCCAGCCTGGTGACAGACCGAGACTTGGTCTGAAGAAAAAAAAAAAATTTGTGGGGACAGATGGAGTCTCACTATGTTGCCCAGGCTAGTGTCAAACTCCTGGGCTCAAGCAGTCCTCCCAAAGCAGTGGGATTTACAGGCATGAGCCACTGCGGTCAGCCCGATGCTTGGCATTTAAATGCCCACAGTCCAGCAGCAAGTGGTGAAGAATGGTGGTAATTCCAGTGATTTGAGTAGCTGAGCCATTCTATTATTATTAAGGAATTTTGGATAAAACATCATTTCACTCTCTTAGAGAAAGTTATCATCTGTTGTCCTTACAGTCAGGTAGTGGCAGTTACGGGATAAGTGTTTCTTTTTGAAAATGATCAAACTGAGACATACTTTGTGGATTCTGCAGTCACATGTGACTTAAGAACCAAACCTTTTATCTGAAAACAAAATGAAGCCACAAAACCCAGACCTTTTGATAAGATAGCATAAAACCTTCTCATGTTACTTTTAATCTCATGGGATCAGTTAGGCTATAGATTTTTGGTGGTTATTTCTTTACCAGTCAATTTATTTTTCTGTCTATTCTCTAGAATAATAAATTTGTTGAAATACCCTTTGCTCCCCCTTGTCTGCTCTTACATCTTTCCAGTTGTAGCTTCCTGTTGTACCACCACACCCCAACTCCTTACCTCGTCTCTTTGGCAGTGTTGACTTCCCTCTGTCATAGGTCATAGCCCGGATCACCCTATAATCGTCTCTTTGGCTGTTTACCTATTAGACTGTGACATCCTGGAGGGCAGGGGTTACATCTTTTTTTTTTTGAGATGGAGTCTCACTCTGTCACCAGGCTGGAGTGCATCTCGGCTCACTGCAACCTCCGACTTCCTGGTTCGAGTGGTTCTCCTGCCTCAGCCTCCTGAGTAGGTGGGATTACAGGCATGTGCCACCATGCCCAGCTAAGTTTTGTATTTTTAGTAGAGATGGAGTTTCACTGTCTTGGCCAGGATGGTGTTGATCTCTTGACCTCGTGATCCGCCTGCCTCGGCCTCCCAAAGGGTTGGGATCACAGGTGTGACTCACTGTGCCCGGCCACATTGTTTATTTTTAGTAGAGATGGGGTTTCGCCATGTTTGCCAGGCTGGTCTCGAATTCCTGACCTCAAGCGATCAGAGGTTACAACTTTTAACACCGTATCCTCATTGTGCCCCTAAGTATTCCAAACCTAGGATTTCAGTTTATTGTTCTTTACACCCTAACTCTATCCTTTACCCCATGCCTAGTACATGGTAGGTACTCTAAATAAACGTTTGCTAATTGAAAGAATGTTGCCTTAATCCTAAAACGTTTATACTTTCAGACCCGTAAGAAACAGAAGGAAGATGTGGAAGTTGTAGGAGGCAGTGATGGAGAAGGAGCCATTGGGCTCAGCAGTGATCCCAAGAGCCGGGAACAAATGATCAATGATCGGATTGGTTATAAACCCCAACCCAAGCCCAATAATCGTTCATCTCAATTTGGAAGTCTTGAATTTTAGAGATGGATTATCTTGCATGCCAGAGCGCTGGAATGGAATAAAATGATGGCAGAAGTACAAACCAGATTTAGAGAATTGAGTGCTTGCAGTCAAGCAGAATGTACCTCCTGCAGAGACACATCCTTCTGCATGAGATTACTGATGCTTCACTTGCACGCTAAGCCGGAATCCAAACTGTGGTTTGTCTCTGGAAAATCTGACTCTATAAAACTGATCTGAGTTTTTGTTTTTAAAAATAAATATATTTTTGGAAAAATGTGAGGCATCCTTAATGAAGTATAACAGCACTGTTAACCCTCAGGCTTTAAAAGATAATTGCTACAAGATTAACATCATTCTTTCCATCTTTATTAAAAGACCCTAAGCACAGGACACTCTAGTTGATCCCTGCCACTTTCATTTAACCCATCTATTCAACAAGTATTTATTGAGTGCCTACCATGTGCCACTCAACAAAGATCCCTGCCCTTGTAGAAATTAAAATCTAGTGATATTGTGTAAATCTGAAGAAATTGTAGGTACCAGATCTCTTTACAGAATGGCTTTGTAACTAGTTTGGGTACAATGTTCAGAGGACAGACAATGGAGGGAAATAAGAGGAATGCTTCTAAACAGTTTTGCCATTATTCCAACTTTCCTTCCTTTCTCAACTTGCCTAAGCATTTTTCCCAGAAAGAACCAGTGAGGCAGCTCAGAGGATAATTTTGAATGTTGCCCTAATGTTTTGGAGTTAAATTTTTTTTTTTTAATTTTTATTGTTTTACGTAGAGGCAGGGATCTATGTTGCCCAAGGTGGGCTTGAGCTGCTGGCATTCAACAGTCCTCCCAAAGTGCTGGGATTACTATGCTTGGCCTGTTTTTACTAATTCAACCCAGGGAATCGCCAGCTGTGATCATAAGAGCCTCTTGAATCATCAGTTCTACAGAGACTCTTAGCAGGACGTTAGCCTTTTTGGGGTAGTTTGAGTAATACGAGTGGGAGAGGGCCTGGTGTGGTGGCTCATGCCTGTAATCCCAGCACTTTGGGAGGCCGAGGTGGGTGGATCATCTGAGGTCTGGAGTTTGAGACCAGCGTGACCAACATGGCGAAACCCCGTCTCTACTAAAAATACAAAATTAGCCAGGCGTGGTGGTGTATGCCTGCAATCCCAGCTACTTGGGAGGCTGAGGTGGGAGAATTGCTTGAACCCGGGAGGCAGAGGTTGCAGTGATTGCAACCTCTGAGATTGCACTATTGCACTCCAGTCTGGGCAACGAGCAAAACTCCGTCATAAAAACAAAAATGAAAAAAACAAAAGAACAACAACAAAAAAAACTAACCTACTAACCTTATCAAGAAAAGTGTACTTTTCATTTTCCTGAAAGCTAGATTAACAATAATCATAGATAAAAAAAATACACTAAGGCTTGAATGCGTATTTTGTGCTGGGTGCCTGATTCAAACAGGTGTTATGGTCAGGCATAGTGGCTCACACCTTTCCCAATCCCAGCACTTTGGGAGGCCGAGGCGGGCGGATCACTTGAGCTCAGGAGTTCAAGACCAGCCTGGCCAACATGGTGAAAACTCGTCTCTACTAAAAATACAAAAATTAGCCAGACATGATGGTGTGTGCCTGTAGCCCCAGCTACTTGGAAGGCTGAGCAGGAGAATCACTTGAACCCGGGAGATGGAGGTGGCAGTGAGGCGAGACTGCACCATTGCACTCCAGCCTAGGTGACGAAGCGAGACTCCATCTCTAAGAAAACTAAGGCTTAGGGATCATTAGACTAACTTCCTAAGGTCATATTGCTAGTAAGTGGTGGAGCCAGAATCCAAACCCATTGACTCCTCTAAGTCCACGTTCATGATACTACACTAAGAGACTAGGAATAGTGCTGACGGTAAGATACCCACTGGTAGCCAGTGGGAAGAGCAAGTAACGTCAGCATTTTGGCATTACTGAAGGGACTGGCAGGGTCACTGTGCATCTCAAGGTTTGGCGGTAAACTTCCTACAGGCCCAGCTCAGAGCCTCTTGCCTGACAGCAGAAACACGGAAGGGATTATGATGTGACAAAAGTTGGCTTTTAAATTCAGGAATCCTCAGTATATTGAAATACTTCTGGCTTTATGAAGACCCTGTCTCCTGTGCAGAAGGTCACACGGATCTTCTGGCATGTACCAGGCATGTCATTTTAAGTAGAGTAGGAGGAAGTGAGATGAAAACCTGAAAGGATCATACCACCTAAAATACTGACATCTTAAAAACTGATGTTAATGGCCAGAATCTATGCAGACTATGAAGAGACTAGCTTATTGCGTTATCACTCTGGGCAGAAAAACTTGCATAGAATCACAAAATCAAAATATTTATTTTGTTCTTTTTCATATGACACTGTTAAAACATTCCTACTACAGCAATACTGTTCTCCAGGAGCTTACAATCTAAAACAGTCAACATTAATTGTAGACCCAGTAATTAAGGCATTATATCAAATGCAGACTTTGTATCTTTTTTTTTTTTGAGACAGAGTTTTGCTCTTGTTGCCCAGGTTGGAGTGCAATGGCGCCATCTTGGCTCACTGCAACCTCTCCCTCCCGGGTTCAAGTGATTCTCCTGCCTCAGCCTCCGGAGTAGCTGGGATTACAGGCATGAGCCACCACACCCGGCTAATTTTTGTATTTTTAGTAGAGATGGGGTTTCACCACGTCGGCCAGGCTGGTCTCAAACTCCTGACCTTAGGTGATCCGCGCCCCCCTCGGCCTCCCAAAGTGTGTGAGCCACTGTGCCCGGCCGAGTTTGTATCTTTTGATGTATCTTTTGAAGGAGCAGCTGGAGAGGGCAGGATCAAAATTAAATGATATGAAAGTGTACTCCCCTCCTCGTGCTCCTTATAAGGAACCCCTTCTGACTAGAACCTAAGACCAGTACCCACAGCCTGAAAGGGAATTTCAGACAACCCTACCATAGAAGTAGTGAAGAAACCTTAATTTCTAATTTCCTAGTGGATACAGTGAGGATTCCATTTGTGGGCAATGGGGATGCTGGGAGTTCCTCCATCACAGACTAGAGACAGCACCTAAGATTCTGTAACTCTGGGAAGGGTACCATCCTTATAGAAATTCCAGTGGGGCAACTGCCTCTTGAAGCATGGTTAAAGTCTCTAACAGGTTTATAAATGCCAATTTCTGGTTGATATTTATATCCATAGCATAGCACTGTCTACTGCATCAACAGGGCTATGGAGATGTAATACACTAGACATGAGATTAAAAAAAAAAATTAAAGAAAAGGGAAAGGACAGCAGAGTAAGGGGGCCGAAAAAATGGTGATGCAGTCTTCTAATAGATGTGAATGGGGAAGAAAGAAAAGTTTGGATTCAAAATGAACAAAGAAGCATTAAATTCCAAATGAACAGGTATACAGAAATGAAAAGTTAATGAGATCATTGTATTATCACAATCCAAGAGCTCAAGATGGAATTTAAGCTTTTTCTCCTTCACTAGCTTCATCCTTTGGCACCTAGTCTAAGAATCTCTGAAATTCAGGTTTTAATACCTGTCTCTCCTGAATACCTGAAGACCTAATCTAAACTGATATTTCTGTGAATTTCAGTCATAGCATTTTGTCTTAACTGGCCTTGAATTTTCTTTCTTTTTTTTTTTTTTTCTGAGACAGGATCTTGCTTTGTCACCCGGGCTGAGTACAGTGGCACAATCATGGCTCACTGCAGCCTCGACCTTCAGGGCAAAAGCAATCCTCCTGCCTCAGTCTCCCAAGTAGCCAGGACTACAGGTGTGCACCACCATGCCTGGCTAATTTTTCATTTTTTATAGAGATAGGATCTCACTATGTTGTCCAGGCCTGTCTCGAACTTCGGGGGACAAGGCATCCTCCCACCTTGGCCTCCCAAAGTGTTGGGATTACAGGCATGAGCCATTGGGTCTAGCTGGCCTTACTGATAAGGTTCTGTTGCTGGGAGGGTATTCTATAGCAGTTCATGCTGAGATTTCTAGAGAGCACCAGTGTCACTACTAACTATTGATTCCTATTTATTTATCATGGTTTTAAGATTCCTTGGCTTGAGACAACAGGCTGTATTACACCTTTTTGTTGGACTTTGTCAGTACCTGTCATTCACCCTGCTCATGTTAAGTATCATCATTACAAGGTGACGGAATGAGAGAAAAGCGCAAAGCTCTAAATGTTGGTTCTTGGATTTTAACCTCAATCCAGTAGGCTTATAACCCTCTCTTGGTTCAAAGCCATACAAGTACACATTCCTTGCTCTCCAATATTTAACTGGCACCCATGGAGAAAGTACAAACTACAAAACCACGACACAGGCCAACAGGATAAGTTTCCTCTGCCCTGAGGCACAACTGGATCTAGCACCAAGAAGGGCAGGATTTAACAGACCAGCACAAGACAAATCAATTTAAAGAGGTAGTTTGAACCGGGACTAAGACTGCAGTGTAGACTACAACTGAACAGAATAAAAATCCAATGTGGTTCTTCACTGAGAACAGGGGTTTTGGCCACTTGTAATGTAATTAAACCCCCACGAATAACAAAGATGGTTATATGGAGGATGAGGATCTGCTTGGTATGAGCACAGTTGTTGGAGCCTGAGGAAAATCTGGCCATCAGCAAACCACACCCTGAGTCTTTCCAAAGAGAAAGCTGGGCTTTTGCCCTTTTGGCCCATGACTGGTAGATTTACACTGCAGATCAAAGGTCTCTCTCAACAATCAAATTACTTCCAAGAAACCACAGACCTTTAAAAATAAGGACTAGTGACTTCATACAGGCTAGTAAAAATACTTTGGCTACAGCCCTTCACACATGTATGCTTGGGTATACACACACACAGGTGGAGCTCAATAAATGTGGAATGATTAGGTATTGATCAGCAGTATTTACTACATGAGTTAAGTCCAGACACACCATCTACCAATCAGCAATTCAAATTTCCATGCCCAGTATCAGGCAGCCAGCCCACCAGGCAATATTTCCTTAGCTTAAAGCAGAGATTCTCAAAATGTGGTCCCTTGTAACATGAGCAGGAACTCAGAAGTGCCACTCTGGGGGCTTTGGGGTTGAGGCCCAGCAGTCAGTGTTTTAACAAGCCCTACAGGTGATTTTGATGCACACTAAAGCTTGAAAATCACTGTTTTAGAGGCAGACATGCGAAAACGGTAATGGAAAAAAATAATTCGAACTCTTTTGCTTCACTTCAGCTGGGACAAACCAAGGTATCAAGCCAAAGTAAACTGCGAATGGTTTTATTTAAAAATACCTATTTCTATTTTCTAAAACTGATTGTCATTTTTTGATTGGCAAGTTCATGCTAATCAAAGTGTTAAGTGGGAATGCAGGTTGATGAGTCAGCCATCCAAGAATACACACTCTGCAAGCTCTAAGCCTGTATTTAGTCTGAAACCACCCCTCTGCACACTACTAAAATTTTGGTATAATGCATCACATCTGGACAAAGGCACAATGTATTTCCCACTCATTGAATCCAAAAACTGGACCTTGTTTTCTTTTTCTTTGAGATGGAGTTTCACTCTTGTTGCCCAGGCTGGAATGCAATGGCGCCATCTTGGCTCACTGCAACCTCCACCTCCTAAGTTCAAGTGATTCTCCTGCCTCAGCCTTCTGAGTAGCTGGGATTACAGGCGCCCGCCACCATGCCCAGCTCATTTTTGTATTTTTAGTAGAGACGGGGTTTCACCATGTTGACCAGGCTAGTCACGAACTCCTGTCCTCAGGTGATCCAGCCTGCCTTGGCCCCCTAACGTGCTGGGATTACAGGCGTGGGCCACTGTGTCCGGCCCTGGACCTTATTTTCTAATGTTAAGTTTGAGTTCTGGGTTTAGTTGGGCAAGAATTTCCCTCAGCTGCCATCAATCCTGGCTGAAGTTAACCCCTTTCCATCGCTGACCCAGGGAAAAAAACTACCAAATTTACTTACTATCTGTTAAAAATTCAAAAAGGAAGCAGATGATCAAGTCATTGAACAAAAAGCTACATGGATTAGACAAGAACATATAACATGGCTCTAAGATGATGGAGAAGGAAAAGACATTTCATGGGTGGCTTCTCCTTAAAAGAAATGGGAAACTCAGCTTATTAGAAAAAACAATTTGGGAGGTTACTACTTTAGCTCAGAGACTGTAAACTAAACCTCTGTTGAGCAGGAGGTGTGTGTGTGTGTGTGTCTGTGTGTGTGTGTGTGTGTGTGTGTGTGTACGTGCACAAAGAGGAGCAAGAAGGGGTGATTGGAGCAGGAAATCACGTCTTCAAGTCTTGAACAGCTTCCCACTGCAATCGATAAGGCCACGCCAGAGTTTGACATCAATGGCAATGCTCTGTGATGTCCACTACCACTGCCTTCTTCCAGCTGAAGAGGAAGTATCCTGTACCGGCCCCTGCTGCTACTGCAATGCAGAGGTACCCGTTGTAGGTCATGAAGATAAGCATGAGGAAGTAGCTTATGACCACCTGGATGATGTGCAGCACTGTTTGCAGGAGGTGAGGAAAGCTCAGCATCTGCTGCCTGGAGAGTAAACAGGGACACAACAATCAGGGACTCCTAGGAGTTCTGCAGATCAGGAGAAAGAGGGAAGAGCTCTTGCCATGAGCTCAGCTGGAACTGGACAGCCACTCTGGCAACTCATGGGTACTTGAATGTTCTTTGATTGGTCCATGGAAATGAAACAGCACAGGGCTGTCAGGCTTATAAACATTGGTCAGATATGGCTGTGAGGAGGAACCCTTTTCCGGAGAAGGAGAAAAGGACGAGCAGTAATCTAGACTTATCTCCACCTTAGATCCTGAAAGGGAAGCGTAAACCCTCTCCCGCTCATCTGCCCGAATGTTTTTAGGTTTCCCACCTTTGTAAAGTTTACATTCTACAAACACGGAAACAGAGGCTGGGGGTGGTGGCTAATGCCTTTAATCCCAGCACTTTGGGAGGCTGAGGTGGGCTGATTGCTTGAGCTCAGGAGTTTCAGACCAGCCTGGGCAACATGGCAAAACCTTGTCTCTACAAAAAATAAAAAAAATTAGCTGGGTGTTGTGGCTCATGCCTGTAGTTCCAGCTACTTGGGAGGCTGAGGTGGGAGGACCACTTGAGTCTGGAAGGCAGAGGTTGCAGTGAGTGAAGATCGTGCCACTGCACTTCAGCCTGGGCAATAGAGGGAGACCCTGTCTCCAGAAAAAAAAAAAAAAAAAAAATAGAATTGAGGGTTGGGTAGTATAGAAGAAATTACTTAATTAGGGATAAGGAGCCCTGGCTATTCATCCCCTGTGCCACCTTAGGTAGGTCACAATCCTTCTGGGCCTCAGTAAGCTCATCAGTACAATGGAAATAAATAACACTGCTTGTTTGAAAGCAGGATGTCGGTCTATAGGATTTCTTAAGGTCCAATTTGGTTTTAAGACTTACATTTTTATTAAAACAATCTCAAAAAACATTTGCCAATCCATGGGAAAAACCAATAATCACCCAAATACTTTCTTCGACAGAACACAGAAATTAATACAGTCTTATATTGTAAACAAAAAGAGGACAGAACTGACTAGGTGTAATTTTATAGAATCAACTGCAATCTGCCATTCTTTTATATCTTGACCTGAATTTCTTAACTTGTTCATTATTATTTTGGTAAATATTTTAAAATATGGATTCTTCACTTCCCTTCTTCTGAAGTGGCCAATACCTACAACTCAGAACAAACATTCATATTTGCAGAAGACTTCCTCTCATTCCTCCTTTGGCCTGCTCATGACCTACAACCCAAACCTCTAAGGACAGTTTTGATCAAGGTCATACAGAACTCCTAACTCAAGAAGAGGGCTGCTGCTGATCACATAGCTGCACTTTGCTGCTTAACTGATCAAGCTCTTTAGGACTTCATCTGGATCTGTTCAGTTCTTACCCAACAGTTTTGTGTGTCTCCATAAGGATGGTTCCATTTGGTCCTGGGACAGGCATGGAATTGTAGCGAATGCTGACTTGTGACTTACGCAGCAGGCTCTCTCGGGCTATCTTGAGTCCTTCATAGAACATTGCTAGTAAAAACACTGCCACAAAAGCTCCAGCCATTTCTAAGTATGGAAGGAAAATATGGTGGTACTGTCAAACATGTGCAAAATCATTAGCCAATGTGCTGTCCAGCTAGAAAGACACACAGAAAAAATGCTACTCTCAGTTTTTGAAGACATTATATTATTCCCTCTTCTCTTGCCCAGATAGGAGAACAGCTAAGATGGTGTAACTGAAAACTATTGCCTCTGCCAAGAACATGTTTACTTTTTGATTAAGATAAGAAAAAAAATCAGAACAACAATAACCTTTTGGTCAGACTGCTTGATGTCATTAAATTAGGTTTGTTACACTGAAACACACAATGTAGAATATTCCTGAATAGGCATTTCAATTCTAAGTCTTTCACACTGGGAAGTGTTGGTAATGACATAAATGTATTCAAACTGCTAATTTAACACGTTACCTGAACGAAATGCTCTCCTTCTTCCCAAAACAAATTGATTTTATGGCTCCAAAGAGACATCTGGTACCTAAGGCAGTCCAACTGACTACTGAGTTTGCGCAAGTTAAATTTAAAGTATACCATACAACATAATAGACACAAAGAGATGGGTAATCATCTACCTCAAAACTAGGAGTGACTAAGATGGGCCATGCCAAGAATCAGGAAGGATGTGGGCCATAGTTTGGTAGACTAAAAGAACACTGGTCTAGGTAGCTCTGGAAGGTCTGGGTCCTTGTCCTAGCTCTGACATATTAACTCTATGATTGAGGGCAAGTCATTTCACTCTTTGTGGCACTTAATTTATCGTAAAATTGAAGTATTATATTAGAGCAATAGTTTTAAACTTAGAGTTATTTTGTGGTATTTAACTTGACTTAGTCTTATGTCCAGGACTAATAACTTATTAAATAAGTAAACACTCTGAGGCCAGGCATGGTGGTTCATGCCTGTAATCCCAGCACTTTGGGAGGCCGAGGTGGGTGGATCACCTGAGGTCAGGAGTTTGAGACCAGCCTGGCAAACACGGCAAAACCCCGTTTCTACTAAAAATACAAAAATTAGCTGGGCATGGTGGTGGGTTCCTGTAACTCTAGCTACTTGGGAGGCTAAGGCAGGAGAATTGCTTGAACTTGGGAGCGGAGATTGCAGTGAGCCAAGATAGCTGCCATTGCACTCCAACCTGGGTGACAAGAATGAAACTCCATCTCAAAAAAAAATAAAATAAAATAAAAAATAAACACTCTGGAAAAGAATGAAAGAAAATGGATTGCAAAAGACTTCTATCTGGTATCTAAATTATTTTTTAGAGCTCCAAAACATACAGGTTAGTTAACAGAGGTTTACCAGAGGACCAAAAAAGTACTGTGTTTCCTACCTTCTAGGTAGGAAATAGGAACCAAGATGGTTATGCATCATTACCATGTTGACTCAGTAGTTAGGACAGAAACAGGTGCTGGACTTCCAAATTATTTGTCACTGTCTCTCATGTGACTATCACCTTCCAGCACTACCTGATGGCTTACTCACCTCCAGCTGTATTGATCACCAAACCGGAAAACAGTAGTTCCACATTCTTAAAGCCAAAGTAGAAGGTCATAGGCTGCCAGAAAACCAAAACAAGTCAGTTAGAGATGAATGAAAATTCTAAATGAGAATTTGGGGCAAAGAAGCTTAGAACATTTAAAAGTAGAAGATCTGGATAGTAAGAAGAGACACTCACGTGAGTGGGAAGCCCTCATTTTAGTGTTACTACCACAGGCACCGAGCATGAGTACTCTACTGGGCCCCCACCATCAACATTTATCTTTCTTTCTTTTTTTTTTTTTTTTTTGAGACAGATTCTCTCTCTGTCACCCAGGCTGGAATGCAGTTGTGAGATCTCAGCTCACTAAAACCTCCACCTCCCAGGTTCAAGCAATTCTCCTGCCTCAGCCTCCCAAGTAGCTGGGACTACAGGCACATGCCACCATGCCTGGCTAATTTTTTGTATTTTTAGTAGAGACAGGGTTTCACCGTGTTAGCCAGGATGGTCTCGATCTCCTGACCTCGTGATCCACCTGCCTCCACCTCCCAAAGTGTTGGGATTACAGGCATGAGCCACTGCGCCTGGCCAACTTTTGTCTTTCTCTCTTTTCCACACAAGGCATAAAGACCAGAACTTAATTCAGAAAAGAGTTGATTTTAGACGGGACTACCAAAGAAAGAAGCCTAAAATCTTGGTTCTGGTGTGACTCTGTAAGTAGCCTGCCATGTAATCTTGGGCAAATTACTTGCTTGGGTCTGCTTTAGTTATCCTCACTGGTAAACTGACCTTTAAAGATAATAAGCTTCCAACACTAAAATTCCATTATTTCTATTACCCAAGTGGGTGGGAAAGGGCCTGCATTGCCCCTCCTATGGCACTCACCATCATCATCATGTGGCTGTCTCCTCCACCATGGGAGTGTGAGGCTGAAGTGGCTGGGTGATGGTGAGAAGGTTGCATGGTACTGTTGGAGTCCATATAGCTCATCCCCATATGGTGGGAATGATCCATTTTTTCCAGGAAAAGTTGAGAGTCAGCAGAAGATTCTTTTAAGAGAAAGAATTATATATAATAATTTAAGGATATAAAAATCTTGTTTCTTTTTTTTTTTAATTTTTAGAGATGGAATCTTGCCATGTTGCCCAGGCTGGAATGCAATGGCTATTCACAGGCATGATACCGCTACTGATCAATACAGGAGTTTTGACCTGCTCCATTTCTGACCTAGGCTGGTTCACCAGGCAACCTGGTGGTTCCCTGCTCCTGGGCTTGTTTCTTGGTAAATACTTTGTCTATATGGAATTTGTCTAATAAATGAATGCTCTCCTGGCATCTTTACTCAGAATTATTTTTCATAATCTACAGATGGAGAGAGAAGGAATTCATGCTAATAGAGATCACTTTTGGAGACTGTAGCAGAAAGGGTTTACATGTAGGGCTACAGATGCCTAATCCTTCCTTATTCTGCAGAATTGTTCCTTTTTTTTTTTTTTTTTTTGAGACAGGGTCTTGCTCTGTCACCCAGGCTGGAGTGCAACTCACTGCAGCCTCAACCTCAGCCTCCTAAGGAGGTAGAATCACAGGCCTTAGCTTAGTCCACCACCACCACCATGCCTAGCTAATTTTTTGTTTTACGGTACAGATGAGGTCTCATGTTGCCCAGGCAGGTCTCAAACTCTTGAGCTCAAGCAATCCTCTTGCCTTGGCCTCCCAAAGTGTTGGGATTACCCATGTAAGCCACTGTGTCCAGCCAGTATAGTTCCTTTAATAGGTATTGCTTAATATATGTTCAAACTTAAATATTAGATAAGGAGAAGAAAAGCAGCTTCTTTGGATTGCAGGAAACAGACAATCTGTAATAAGATACAAATGAACGCCGTTAATGAAATTTAACTGCTTTAAGGCTTTCTAATCATAAATGTCAGCAGATGAAAAGCAAGGACTTCAGATAAGTCACCTAATTGGGATGGCCTGTGCCTAATCTGGATATTTTGATTACATTTTCACATACAGGACAACCAGCCTTCAGCTAATTTAAATTTGAAGAAAGGTCTACTGTGGCCCTAGGCAAGCAATGTGCTCAGACTTTAGATATAATTTCAATCCTACCAGGACATTAGAGTGAAGAACATGAAAAACAAGGTATAAATTGGATACTCTATATTAAATTAAGTCCAGACAACTGCAAATTCAGCCTTGTTTCTTTACTACCACATCACTGTATTGCTGCAAAAGTCATCTAAGACATAAACCAAGGAGCAATAATTCCCTTTTCTTTAAATTTTTTTTTTATTTTTGAGACAGAGTTTTGCATTGTTGCCCAGGCTAGAGAACAGTGGCGTGATCTTGGCTCACTGCAACCTTCACCTCCTGGATTCAAGCGATTCTTGTGCCTCAGCTGCCTGAGTAGTTGGGATTACAGGTGTGTACCACCACACCTGGCTAATTTTTAAATTTTTAGTAGAGATGGGGTTTCACCATGTTGGCCAGGCTGGTCTCGAACTCCTAAGCTCAAGTGATCTGCCCGCCTCAGCCTCCCAAAGTGCTGGGATTATAGGCTTGAGCTACTGTGCCTGGCCCAGAAGCAATAACTCCTATAGCTAGAGTTGGAGTGGGAGAGTGGGAAGCTGGGGTGTGTGGAAGGGAAGGTGTTGATGGATTCTCTTTATGTGTCCCTCAACTCCGGTCTGTGGAAGAAAAAGTGGTTTTAAAAATTCCAAGTAGGTATTCGTGTTCATGAAACCAAGTATGCTTTTCATTATTCATGCACTCAATAAATATTTATCAAGCTCCTATTACATACCAAACTCTAACCTAAGTGCTAATAATTCAACAGTGAATATGACAAACAAGGTTCCTAATAGGGAGAGAAACAATAAACACAATTTCATGTTGTGAAGGAAATAAGCTGAGAAATAAGACACAATTACTAAGAGGTAAAGAAGAAATTGGCTAGGTGCGGTGGCTCATGCCTGTTATCCCAGCACTTTGGAAGGCTGAGGCGGGCAGATCACTTGAGGCCAGGAGTTCGAGACCAGCCTGGCCCAACATGATGAAACCCCATCTCTACTTTAAAAAAAAAAAAAGCAACAAAAATATTAGCCAGGTGTGGTGGTGTGCACTTGTAATCCCAGTTACTCGAGTGGCTGAGGCATGAGAATCACTTGAACTTGGGAGGTGGAGGTTTCAGTGAGTCAAGGTTGCACCACTGCACTCCAGCCTAGGTGACAGAAGGAGACTGTCTCAAAAAAAAAAAAAAAAAAAAAAAAGACTGTAGGTAGGAAATTTATATCGATTCAGGGAGCTATCTATTTATCTATTTTCTCCTTGTTAACTCCTACCCCATGGTTCTATGACAGCTGGCTTAAGAAATAGGTTCTTATTTCTAGTGAAGGATAAGGCAAAGCATCAGGTAGGCATAATCAAAGATCCCCTTTCATGCCAGACACTAGATTATTTTATAATTATAGAGCTTGACAGTGAAACCCCGTCTCTACTAAAAATACAAAAATTAGCCAGGCATGGTGGCATGCGGCTGTAATCCCAGCTTCTCAGGAGGCTGAGGCAGAGAATTGCTTAAACCCGGGAGGCGGAGGTTGCAGTGAGCAGAGATCATGCCGCTGCACTCCAGCCTGGGCAGCAAAGCAAGACTCCATTAAAAAAAAAAAAAAAAAATTACAGAGCTCAACAATCTGGTATTATTGATACCATTACCATAAAGAGATTAGATTGGAGGTATAAAAACATACATAACAGGGTCTTTGTCTACAACATTTTTAGAGTAAACACGAAAAAATACAATGCACAATAAAATAAAGACCACGCTCAAAGTGTCAATGATGGGACAAATGGCAGGTGGGCAGCTGTTTTCAGATAAAGAGGTAATCACGGTAGGATGGAGAGATCACTGGCATCTGAGTGATCATAAATTATGATATTGAACCAAACAAATGCAGTAAGAATGAAAAGACTTTCGCTAGCCAGGAAGACTATTAACACATCCTTATAAAAAGATAAAGGCAGAAGACACAAATACTGTTCTCTTCCAATAAGAGTCTGAAAAATGATTATAGCATAAGAAAACCATAAAGGATTATTTCATTCCATATTATCAATATGAATCGTGGTCAGGAAGAGGCAATGAATATTTGCAAGAGTGCCTTCTTAAGACCAAAGGAAATAAAGAAATGAACATGGAGTCTTTCCTCAAGGAGCTTTAAGGCTAAAAGCTAGAAAGGGAAACTGAACAGTCATAATTTTCATTTTGGGATATAAGATAACATGTAAAGGACTGTTAAAAAAGCAAGACTAGGCCAGGCACAGTGGCTCACCCCTGTAATCCCAGCACTTTGGGAGGCCGAGGTGAGCGGATCACCTGAGGTCAGGAGTTTAAGACCAGCCTGACTAAAAACCCCGTCTCTACTGAAAATACAAAACTTAGCCAGATCTAGTGGCAGGCACCTATAATCCCAGCTACTTGGGAGGCTGAGGCAGGAGAATCACTTGAACCCGGGAGGCAGAGGTTGCAGTGAGCCAAGACTGTGCCATTGCACTCCAGCCTGGGCAACAGACTGAGACTCCATCTCAAAAAAAAAAAAAAACCAACAAAAAAAGACTATAGTACCACAAACTACCTAAAAGTTGTAACCCTGATGATTTCCTTGATGAACTTTCATAACATTAATTATTACCATGAACTAATTTCGAAGACCCACAGGTTCTTAATTATTCAGGCCCCTCATTATCAATTAAGAGAAATCTACTCAATGATGACACATTATCAAATCTCTTCAGACATATCAGTGACTCAGGACAAGGTATATACAAATTTCCAGAAAACCTTTCAAAGTATGCACCTGTTTTGAAGTGTCATCTGTGCAGGATATATTTCACATCCAAATATACTAGGAGATAGAACAAGAGCAGAATCTACTTGCTCTCACTGTCAGTAGACAATGGATGTAATGTAATGGAATCCTATGCAAGGCTTACCCAATGGTGTATGAATAGGAAGGTACAAAGCTGTTGGAGATTACTATATAAACATACACTGTAGGCTCAAACACAAACCAATCCTGATAAGTCCTTAAGCTCACTAAAAGCTTTATTTTAGGAAAAGATCCCATGGGAATATGCAAAGCTAAATGACATCAAAAAAGGAAAAACTTACAAATTAATTATTAAAGCATAATAAATGAAAGTGATTATATTTTTTTATCTTCCCACTTAAATTTTCAGTGATGTGCTGTATGTATTTGGATAACTTATCTTCTAAAGCAATCAAACACACCTAACCCATTCTCTCTAGAATAGAAATTCAACTTATAGGAGGTAAACTACCATTGGTTCTTTTTAGCCTGTTCCTTTGGTAGCTTTAATCTAAGATGACTCAAGCTCAGCTGCTTCCAAAATAAAAATGGGTATTGATGTAAAAATAAGTTAAAATCCAGGGTCATAGCAATCTTTTTTTTTTTGGAGATGGAGTCTCGCTCTGTCACTCAGGCTGGAGTGCAGTGGACGGATCTCAACTCACTGCAAGCTCCGCCTCCCTGGGTTCATGCCATTCTCCTGCCTCAGCCTCCTGAGTAGCTGGGACTCCAGGCGCCCGCCACCTCGCCCGGCTAGTTTTTTGTATTTTTTAGTAGAGACGGGGTTTCACCGTGTTAGCCAGGATGGTCTCGATCTCCTGACCTCGTGATCTGCCCGTCTCGGCCTCCCAAAGTGCTGGGATTACAGGCTTGAGCCACCGCGCCTGGCCGGTCACAGCAATCTTTGCTCTACTTTTTTTTTTTTTAGATGGAGTCTCACTCTGTCGCCCAGGCTGGAGTGCAGTGGTGCGATCTTGGCTCGCTGCAACCTCCACCTCTCAGGTTCAAGCAATTCTCCGGCCTCAGCTTCCCTAGTAGCTAGGATTACAGGCATGTGCCACCATGCCCAGCTAATTTTTTATTTTTAGTGGAACCGGGTTTTACCATTTTAGCAAGGCTGGTGTTGAACTCCTGACCTCAAATGATCTGCCCACTTTGGCCTCCCAAAGTGCTGGGATAACAGGCATGAACCACCATGCCAGGCCAAATTTACAAATTATTTGTAAAGAACAATACTGTCTAAATCTGTTTTGTATGGCTATAACAGAATACCTCAGGCTGGGTAATTTACAAAGAAAAGAGGTTTATTTGCCTCATGATTCTGGGGACTGGACAGTCCAAGAGCATGGTGCCAGCATCTGCGGGGCTTCTGGCAGAGAAGCAGAAAGGCAGGTGGGCATGTGCAAAGAGATATGGACTCACTTTACAGCAACCCAATCTTGCAGGAACGAATCCATTCCTGTGAAAGCAATAACTCACTCGCTCCTGAGAGTGGACATTAATTTACTCATGAGGGTGGATCCCTAATGACCCAAATGCCTACCGGCTCTCACCACTGTTACAAATACTAACCAAAAAAACGTGAATATGTAACTCAGGGACAGAACTGAAAAACAAACAATAAAAAAACCCTTAGGATTCCTAACCTTTAATCTATGATAAAATCCACCTACAATATTTTATTTACCAAGTTGAGCTTATAACTAGGGTAGAAAGATTAGAATTACTGTGACCAGGTGTGGTGGCTCACGCCTGTAATCTCAGCACTTTCGGAGGCCGAGGAGGGTGGATCACCTGAGGTCAGGAGTTCGAGACTAGCCTGACCAACATAGTGAAACCCCATCTCTACTAAAAATATAAAATTAGCTGGGCATGGTGGTGCATGCCTGTAATCCCAGCTACCTGGGAGGCTGAGGCAGGATAATCGCTTGAATCCAGGAGGTGGAGGTTGCAGTGAGCGAAGATCCTGCCATTGCACTCCAGCCTGGGCAATAAGAGCGAAACTCCATCTCAAACAATAACAACAACAACAACAACAACAACCACCCCCAAAACAAAGAAAGATTAGAATTACTGTACTGCCCTTTCATTTACTTTTTTTTTTTTTTTGCCAATTGAGGTACACTAGTTTTCTTTAACATAATTCAAAATAGTTCAATACTGGAGGGTCACCTTTGCATTAAAATAATGGAATGACAGGATTTAACTACATAACTGAACACATCTATACAAAGAATTTGGAAGGTGAAGGTGAATTTTAAAAGAAAAGGAAGGTGATCTGATTGTATGTCCTGGGAAAGTTACTTAGCCATTCTGGAGCTGGTCTCCAGCCTATACAACTTGGAGGATTCTTGGGAGGATTATATGAGATAACATACATAAAGCATCTACCAAAGTGCCCGATAAATGGCAGTTATTATCATTATGTGGAAGATTAGGGGATAAAAGACCTTGCGTAGGGAAAATCCAATGAGTGAACTTCGTGGGAGAAGGCATTAGTCAAAATATTAGCTGGGTTTCTCTCCCCACTTGACTTTATTAAGACAACCCTTGACTTGTCTGTTAGCTTCTCTCCTACAAAGTATGCGAGTCAAGACTACTTTCAAGACTGGGCACAGTGGCTCACGCCTATAATCCCAGCACTTTGGGAGGCCGAGGTGGGAGGATCACTTGAGGTCAGGAGTTTGAGACCAGCCTGGCCAACATGGTGAAACCCCATCTCTACTAAAAATACAAAAATTAGCCGGGCATGGTGGCGGGTGCCTGTAATCCCAGCTACTTGGGAGGCTGAGGCAGGAGAATCACTTGAACCTGGGAGGCTGTGTTGTAGTGAACTGAGACTGCGCCATTGCTCTCTAGCCTGGGCGACAAGAGCAAAACTCTGTCTCAAAAAAAAAAAAAAAAAAAAAAAAAAGACTACTTTCAAGTCTCTTTCTGCCTGTCCTGATTCCTGCGACCATGCAGTGGCTATGAACACTCATGTGAACAGTTCATAAGACCTCTTCCTTCTAGCACAGAAATCTTGGATCTTTTTTTTTTTTTTTGAGACGGAGTCTCTGTCACCCAGGCTGGACTGCAGTGACACAATCTCAGCTCACTGCAACCTCCACCTCCTGAGTTCAAGTGATATAAAATAAAAGATGGCTTGGCCATCTTCTTGGATTATTAAAGAAGATGAGAAATGGTCTAGGAATTGACTATTTTAAAAAATTAAGCAAGAGGTTATATGGAATTTAGTTCTCATAAAATAGTTAAGAAAAGGAGTTTCTTTCTCAGGAAGGCTTTAAACTATTCAGTTTCTAGGGAACATTTATCTTCAGTTAGGTACCTGAAGTTGGCTATGTGCCAACTTGTTTCTGTTGCTCTGAATGCTATTAAATATAGGAAACAGCACATGCTATATTGACTCTTGAAGAGCTCAGCACTTCTATTGCTTTCCTCTCTCCCCCATTTAATAAGTACGGTATGATATTTTTCCAAATAACTTTCTTTTTTTTTTTTTTTTTTTGAGACGGAGTCTTGCTCTGTCGCCCAGGCTGGGGTGCAGTGGCCGGATCTCAGCTCACTGCAAGCTCCACCTCCCGGGTTTATGCCATTCTCCTGCCTCAGCCTCCTGAGTAGCTGGGACTACAGGCGCCCGCCACCTCGCCCGGCTAGTTTTTTGTATTTTTTAGTAGAGACGGGGTTTCACCGTGTTAGCCAGGATGGTCTCGATCTCCTGACCTCGTGATCCACCCGTCTCGGCCTCCCAAAGTGCTGGGATTACAGGCTTGAGCCACCGCGCCCGGCCCAAATAACTTTCAAAACCTCCTTATAGTCAAGGGTCTTTCATAGTCAACCTCCAAAGATTATCAAAAAAGTTTTCCCTATACCTGCCCTGTCACCTCCAAGACAGACACAGTCTGTAAAATCTAGTATCTTTAACAAAAATACATACAAATTTATGGTCAGGAGTTAGGAAATTAG
This sequence comes from Macaca mulatta, assembly GCF_049350105.2. Taxonomy (NCBI): domain Eukaryota; kingdom Metazoa; phylum Chordata; class Mammalia; order Primates; family Cercopithecidae; genus Macaca; species Macaca mulatta. Next base: position 45,064,504 of record NC_133420.1, read on the forward strand.
CAAGATGGCTAAATTCTGATGCCTATTCTGAGTCTTAGCATTGAGTATTGGCCTTATTTCTATTGCACAATAAGAATAAGATATAATAATCCATAGGGACTATGGAGATTAGATTGCACAAAAAGACTACACAGAAGTAGTCATACATCTGCCACATGGGCTCTTTTCTCTAGCTCAGACAGATATAATCTGGAGCCCCAGACAATTCTTTTGGAGACTGCCTGTCTTTCCTGGCTTCCATGATAAGGAAGAAAGTCTTTATTCTTAAAATGATTAGGGTCATATTCCTTTTTAGATTTGTAAAAACATTAAAAAAAGAGAAATCTATCTAGTTTATCTTCTACTTTCTATATTCATTACTTATAATTGGTAACTGTAAGTTTTTGGCAAGCACTTATACAGAAAATTCAAGGTCAAAGACAGTACACTACCATAAACAGGGATGCATGCTTATGGACTACGTCCACATGATCAAGCAACCAGTTTAACTGGGCGAATCCTGCCTTTTGATGACCTGTATGGGGTTAGCAGACACTCTGAGAAATGACTCTGGCTTTGTTTTGATTGCTTCTATAGGTGAATTTTAAAATTACCTTGGTTAGGTACGGTGGCTCATGCCTTTAATCTCAGCACTTTGGGAGGCCGAGGCGGGTGAATCACTTGAGGCCAGGAGTTTAAGACCAGCCTGGCCAACATGGCAAAACCCCATCTCTACTAAAAATTAGCTGGGTATGGTGGTGTGTCTGTAGTTCCAGCTACTCAGGAGGCTGAGGCATGATAATCACTTGAACACAGGAGGTGGAGGTTGCAGTGAGCTGAGATTGTGCCACTACACTCCAGACTGGGCGACAGAGCAAGATTCTTTCTCAATAAATAAAATAAAATAAAATAAAATAAAAATAAAAATTATCATCCAGGTGTGGTGGCTCACGCCTGTAATCCCAGCACTTTGGGAGGCCAAGGCGGGCAGATCATGAGGTCAGGAGATGGAGACCATCCTGGATAACATGGTGAAACCTTGTCTCTACTAAAAATACAAAAAATTAGCCGGGCATGGTGGCACGTGCCTGTAGTCCCAGCTACTCAGGAGGCTGAGGCAGGAAAATCACTTGAACCCGGGAGGCAGAGGTTGCACTGGGCTGAGATCATGCCACTGCACTGTAGTCTGGGTGACAGAGCGAGATTCCATCTCAAAAAAAAAAAAAAATCTTAATGGCTGGGCATGGTAGCTTACACATGTAATCCCAGCACTTTGGGAAGCTGAGGCACGCAGATTGCTTGAACCCAGGAGTTTGATACCAGGCTGGGCAACGTGGTGAAACCTCGTCTGTACTAAAAATACAAAAATTAGCTGGGCATGCTGGTGTGTACCTGTGGTCCCAGCTTGAGAGGGTGTGGGAGATCACTTGTGCCTGGGAAGTCACGGCTGCAGTGAGTAGTGATTGCGCCACTGCACTCTAGTATGGGCGACAGGGTGAGGCCCTGTCTCAAAAAAAATTATCCTGATGGCTCAATAAATCCCACACACCTTTTGTGGAGGAGTGGTGGCAAAGGAGATGTAGGACAACAAAGGGGAGACCTTGATATAATACAGCAATAAACAGAACTTTGAGCTGGGTACAGTGGCTCACATCTGTAATCCCAACACTTTGAGAGGCTGGGGCAGGCAGATCGCTTCAGCTCAGGAGTTTCAGACCCGCCCGGGCAACATGAAGAAACCCCATCTCTACTGAAAATACAAAAGTTAGCCAGGTGTGGTGATGTGTGCCTGTAGTTCCAACTACTCAAGAGGCTCAGGTGGGAGAATCGACCTGAGCCTGGAAGGTCATGGCTGTAGTGAGCCGTGATTGCGCCATGCACTCCAGCCTGGGCAACAGGAATGATACCTTGTCTAAAAAAAAAAAAAAAAAGAAAGAAAAAAAAAAAGAACTTAGTGGCATTCTAGGTCAATATACTGGAGTTGCTTGGAAAAAACACAGTAGCTCCCAGTAAGTGGGAGGGGAAATACAATCTGATAAATTTTTAGGGAGAAGACTTTTCGCTTTGAAGGCTGTAATGTTTCCTACTCATTCCCTGGGTCCTGGCTTCATATTCCTATTCCAAACTAACTGACAGAGGTCGGGTGTGATGGCTCACACCTGTAATCCCAGCACTTTGGGAGGCCGAGGTGGGTAGATCACTTGAGGTCAGGAGTTTGAGACCAGCCTGGCCAACATGGTGAAACCCGTCTCTACTAAAAAAAAAAAGAAAAACAAAAAACAAACAAAACAACAACAAACAAAACCAAACCCAAATTAACCAACAGAAATGTGACCATAATTGGATGACGATAACCATATAATCCTTTTGATATTCTAGCTGCCTTTCCCTTGCCTATGTCTTTCTTGAGGTGCAGTGATCATAGGTATACTTAATTTGATCAATTCCTCTTATAAAAGGTAGGCTTGATTAAACTATGGGTCTCGGCCAGAACTGGCAAAAACTTAAAGACCCCTAAAGTTGTGCCATACCAATGTATTAAATATGGTAAGTAAAATGATCAGTGGAGGTAGTAAAAAAACAGGTCAGGTCAACAAGAAAAAAAAGAAATGTAAAATATCTTAAAATTATATACATTCAAACACATATTGTTCTCCCCAGATTAAGTCTGTCAAGTGACAGTAGTCCATATGGCACTTGCTACAACTGTAGTCTTACAAGGATAGTCTGTACTTAGGAAAGCAATTATCCCAAACCCACCATTATAATTACCTTTACCTCACACACCCACACACATATCTTACATTTTATCTTTTTAAAACTTCTCCAATAAAACCTAGCTACTGTTTTGCCTTTTGCCTTTGTTGATAATAACTCCAAGGGATCATCTATAATAAATTCTCACTTGCTTGTCTTCATAGCAATGTTGGGGCTGAGAAGGATATTAATAGAATTGGCCAAGAATTAATTTAGTGATTATCTGCAGATTTCAATAATCCTTATATTATTCTCTCTCATCTTGTTTTTTTCTGACCCTGACAGATGGAGATATTTTCTCTTCCTTCACCATATACCTTCCCTGAAGCACTTTTCATGTAGAAAAGCCAAACTATGCCATACTCAAGTAATAGCAGAATTTATGTGGATGAATTACTCATACATCAGACTAATAAGCTGCATCAAAAGTAACCAACTGTCAGAGACATAAAGGAGGAAACTACTTCAAATAATTACACTTAAAACTTTAAGTGCCTTCATTTATGAGTGGCCAATGATCTAGGCAAACAAGAAATGCTGCATGGATTGACAACTTTTTAAAATAATAAAACAAGCTATGAATTAGTAGGAATAGCTTTTTTTTTTTTTTTTTTTTTTTTTTTTTTTTTTTTTTTTGAGACGGAGTTTTGCTTTTGTCACCTAAGCTGGAGTAACTGGTGCGATCTCGGCTCATTGCAAGCTCCGCCTCCTGGGTTCAAGTGATTCTCCTGCCTCAGCATCCCGAGTAGCTGGGATTACAGGTGCCCACCACCACGCCTGGCTAATTTTTTGTATTTTTATTAGAGATGAGGTTTCACCATGTTGGCCAGGCTGGTCTCGGACTCCTGACCTCAGGTGATCCACCTGCCTCGGCCTCCCAAAGTAATGGGATTACAGGCGTGAGCCACTGCGCTTGGCTAGTAGGAATAGCTTCTTTACTCATAAGCTCTTGGCTAAAAATATCTATTTTAGCAAAAAAGGACGATAACTCAGGAGCTGCCCTGAGAATCTTACTTTGACTGTACTTATGGAATGATAAAAAACAAAAACAAAAAACCTGTGATTTAATTATAATCAGAACAAGACAGGAATAAGCTGGGGGCAGTGGTGCGTGCCTGCAGTCCCAGCTACTCAGAGGATCACTGGAGCCTGGGAGTTTGAATCTAGCCTGGGCAGCATAGTGAGACAACCCCCCCGCCCCCACATCTCTTAAAAAGAAGGAATAAGACAAAGAAACACTTTATCTCCAGTATCAGTTGAAGGTCATCCCCTTCTATCATAAATTTCATCTTTCTACATCACTCCAGCTTATTAAGCTGTTCAAACTCAGCAAAGGAGATGAGAAACCTGTTGAGGCAAGACAGATCCTGGAGAAAGTGATTACGTGATTAATTATACAGTCATTGAAGGCTATTATTTGAAAGAGAAAACATGCTAAAGTCAAACTCAATTTTTAAAATGCCCATTGTCCAATCCCTAGGTCACCTATGTCTTCTAAGTAAACATGAATGGACCATGTAATTACTATATAAACAACAAAATATAAAGGCAAGAACTAGTTTAAAGGTGAGAGAGGACACAGGTGACATACACTACATTGGGTAAGTTATTTTACATTTTAGAGCTTCATTTTCCTTAACTATAAGAATACTGAATTATATAATCCATAAAGTTTCACCTAGAGTTAAAACTTAAAAAAAAAAAAAAAGCCTAGAGTATAAAAACACAAAGCCCTTGGGAGGCTGAGAAGCCTAGAGTATAAAATACAAAGCTCTTGGGAGATTTGAACATTTACATTTTCTGGCCAAATTTACCTTCATAGATACTTTTGGAAAATATGTGTTTTGTGACAAATATGAGGACAGAGATTGTAAACAAAACTCATCCCTGTTTCTAAAAGAAGAAGGGAAGAGATTATACTGGCTGCTGTTGACTTTTAAGTGGTCTGAAATGCTAAACCAAAACGTTTTATGTGAATTAAATCTCTAAAGCATGAAGCCTTGACAAGTTCCATATAAAATGACATCAGGGGAAATGGAACAAACTGTAAGATAAGATCAACTTAAAAATGATTTTAGGCCGGGCATGGTGGCTCATGCCTGCAATCCTAGTGCTTTGGAAGGCCGAGGTGGGAGGATCACTTAAGAGTCCAGGAGTTTGAGACCAGCCTGGGAAATACAGTGAGACCCCATCTCTACAAAAAAGCAAAAAATTAGCCGGATGTGGTGTCATGCACTTGTAATGCCAGCTACTGAGGGAGGCCCTGAAGTGGGAGGATTGCTTTAAGCCTGGGAGGTCAAGGCTGCAGTGTGCTATGATCATGCCACTGTACTCCAGCCTGGGCAAGAGTGAGACTTTGTCTCAAAAAAACCAAAAAAACCAAACCCTACCTTTTCTGCCTATATGTACTTTATATTCCAGCCAAACAAGTCCAATGGCCAAAAGTTTCTAGTGCTCCTAGGAAACATCCCACACTTTTCTGTCTGGAATCTTTGCCTGCATTGTTTCTTAAGTCTGAAATGCCCATCCTTACTACCTCTAGTGCAACAAATCCATGCCATCCTCCAAGGTCTAGGTTTGTTTCTGTTTTTTGTTTTGTTTTTTTTTTGAGACAGAGTCTCACTCTGTTGCCCAGGCTGGAGTGCAGTGGCGCAATCTCCACTCACTGCAAGCTTCATCTCCTGGGTTCATGCCATTCTCCTACCTCCCCCTCCCGAATAGCTGGCACTACAGACGCCCACCACCACGCCCAGCTAATTGTTTGTATTTTTAGTAGAGACGGGGTTTCACTGTGTTAGCCAGGATGGTCTCGACGTCCTGACCTTGTGATCTTCTAGTTTTAAGAGCTCTGAAGATCCATAGTATATTGTGCCTTTCCTAATAATTCTAACTGGAACTAGGTCTCAAAATACTCTAAAATGTTTTTATGATATTTTCAATCAATGCCCATATCATCATACTGATAGAATGGTATTGAGAAATGGTAGGAGAAACAGTTGAATGAAACTATTCTAAAATTCCTTCTCATCTTTATCAACTGCAGATGCTTAATGAGCCCCTCTTGGATGCTACTCTTTCTTGAGTCAGCTAAGAAGAGAAGTCTGGCTCCAAACAATTCGGTCTGGAAAGAGATGGATGAGCCATTTCTTCACCTATATGTGGATCACCTGAAACTGAAACCTGAGTGTCCCGTCTCTTAATTTGTGGGTCACAGAATCCCACTAAGAATTGGAAGGACCTTAGCAGTCATTGCATGGTGCTCCTCAGTAATACTCAAATTCTATAATAACTGTTCAAACACCTCTGGGAACTTGTCAGGCAAGTATGTTGCTCCCTTCCAGAAATATAAGGAAGCAAAATTATCTTCCTAGCCAAGCCAAATACAGAAGATGCCCCATAGGAATCTGAATCTTGCTATTTGACAGTGATGATGCTGATGAACCGGTACTCCAAGCTAAACCAGTATTTGTACTGCAGATACTATTTGCATGTACTTCTCAAGCTGTAATTTGCTTCTAAGGCTGCACTCTGAAGAACTAATTTCTGGCCTGCAAAAAGAAACCTAGGTATCTTCACCCCCACTTTTGATATCAATACACTGATTTTTAAGCTATGTGGCATTTAAATCTGTTGCAGACTTATCTTTCCAGACTAATCTCAATCTACTCTCCTTCACATTCATATGTTCCACTGAAACTGACCTACTCACTGTTCCTCAATAATTTTTGTTTTTTTTTTGAGACAGTCTTGCTCTGTCGCCCAGACTGGAGTACAGTGGCGCAATCTTGGCTCACTTCCACCTCCTAGGTTCAAGCGATTCTCCTGCCTCAGCCTCCAGTGTAGCTGTAATTACAGGCAAGCACCACCACGCCCAGCTAATTTTTGTATTTTTAGTAGAGATGGGGTTTCACCATGTTGGCCAGACTGGTCTCAAACTCCTGACCTCAAGTGATCCGCCCGCCTCGGGCTCCCAAAGTGGTAGGATTTACAGGTGTGAGCCACCGTGGCCAGCCCCTCAATAAAATTCAGCACTTTGACATTTGTATGCGTTTTCAGGCTTTTGTAATTCCCTGGAATTCCTTTTATTTTTTCCCCCTCATTTTCTATATAGGTACTAATCCTGCCATTATTTATTCAACATTTATCATGCAATAAAATGTGCCAGAATTAAGGATAAAGCTAAAACATGGCCCTTGATCCTTTTGATTTATAACCTAGCTCATTCCAGGAGGTTTTTCTTTAATTCTGAAGAAATCTCTCTTTTTTGAATTTCCCTAGCAATCTTCTCTTACAGAAATTTTGACTTACAGTTTTTAAAATACAAGATAAAAAATGCCATATGTACACAGCAAGCTTCTTGAGGGCAAGAAACTTTCTAATTTCTACTTCCTTACAGCATCTGGAAGAATACTCACCAAATACTCATTCATTCAAAAAGTATGTATTAATTCTTACAAAATCCATGTAGGTTTCAATATCTACCTATAAGGAGTCTGATGCAAAAAGACAAGGTAATTGCCTTTGTGGGGCTACTCAAGAGGAAAAAGTCTCTCTCAGTAAAAATGTAAGCAAATAAATATATATAGGAATGTATAATTACCATTTGTGTAAGTGGTATGAAGGAAGTACAACAATGAACTGTGGCAGAAAATAACGGTGAAAGAACTAATTTAGATGGAGGACAGGTGGGAAGAGAAAGAGAGGCGTTTTCTTAAAGGAGCTGACTTTAAACAGACTGATAAAGTAATTATTGGAGTTTAGTAGAAGGAAAGAGAAGAGCCTTCCTGAGTCAAGAGAAGAAGTAAGAGATCAAGGTTAACATGAACAGAACATACTGAGTGAGTGGAGGACAGGCTAATGAGGTTGAAGAGGGAAGCATAAGGAATACTCAATTAAGAATGTCTGGGCGCGGTGGCTCACACCTGTAATCCCAGCACTTTGGGAGGCCAAGGAGGGTGAATCACTTGAGGTCAGGAGTTCAAGACCAGCCTGGCCAACGTGGTGAAACCCCATCTCTACTAAAAATACAAAAGTTAGCTGGGTGTGGTGGCGCATGCCTGTAGTCCCAGCGACTTGGGAAGCTGAGGCAGAAGAATCACTTGAACCCAGGAAGCAGAGGTTGCAGTGGGGCCAAGATCACACCACTGCACCCCAGCCTGGGTGACACAGCGAGACTGTGTCTCAAAAAAAAAAATCTTAAAGGTCATTTTAAGGATTCTAAGTTTTATTTCCAGGGCAATTGGAAGCTATTTAAAGGTAATATGCAGGGACTCATATTTCCTGTTTAAGTTCTTTGAGGCAGATTTACAGAAGGAAAAAAAATCTTTATAGATTAAATCCTTACGGCTACAGCTGTTTAGTTTGCCAGGATCCAGAATGGCATCTGTTAAAACTTTAGAAAGGTGAGAAGAACCATCTAATTTCTGGGCATAAAATGATTTGAGGGGCACAACTTAAGAATATTCTACAAGAACTAGTAAGGAATTTAAAATTTTTAAATTCCTGGATTTTAAGAGCTTCTAAAAGTCACATGCCACCCTTTGCAAGTGAGATTTGATCTTACAGACTATTGTTAAGAATCTGGGGGTAGGAGTTAAAAAAAAAAGTCTGGAGTCAGAAGGTATTCAAATCCTGGCTCTACTAATTTCTAGCTGAGTCTCCTGGTGACATTTCCTATAAAAGTCCCATGGGTCTTTAGTTTGGCAACAGGTACTACACATAGAGATTGCTACAGGGATCGTGTCCAGATTTCAACAGCATTTTGGTAAAATGACTCAAATTTGGTACTTGCTCAATAAATAAATCAATAAATATGATGAAGGTGAACTAGCCTCTGGGAGGGACAGGGGCAGCAGACTGTGAGACACACAGTAAGTGCTTAACAGACTACACAATCTATACTATACATCTTCAACAGTGATCTAAACAAACTCCACTTGTCACTCATACCTCTTCAAAACATTAGTGATTAATGTAAGACTTGTGAACTCCAGATTTATTTTTTAATTTAAAAAGAATTTTGAGACAGAGTCATACTCTGTTGCCCAGGCTTGAGTGCAGCGTCACAATCTCTGCAACCTCTGCCTCCTGGGTTCAGGTGATTCTTGTGCCTCAGCCTTCCAAGTAGGTGGGATTACAGGCGTGTGCCACCATACCTGGATAATTTTTGTATTTTCAGTACAGACAGGGTTTCATCATGTTGGCCAGGCTGGTCTTGAGCTCCTGACCTCAGGTAATCCACCTGCCTTGGCCTCCCAAAAAGTGCTGGGATTACAGGTGTGAGCCACCACGCCCGGCCTGTGAACTCTAGATTTCAATGCCCTGCTTTAGAGATAGTGAAAACACACTAGAGTGAGTCAAAGATGTGGATTCTGGTTCCAACTCTATCACTTTGAGTTCTTTTGGGGAAACACCTATCTCAGGGTTTCAACCTCAGCATTAACAACATTTTGGACTGGATAATTCTTTGTTGTCTGAGCTGTCTTGTGTATCACTGGGTGTTTAACAGTATCTCTGACCTCTACCAACTCAATGCCAGTAGCATTGCCCCAGTTTTGACAACCAAAAATGTCTCCAGACATTTCTCAATTTGTCCTATCCCCTTGAGAAGCATTTTCATACTCTGAATTTCAATGTCTCATCTGAAACTCATGGAAACATGGAGATAACATCTATTTTATCCTCCTTCAGGGTTACTATACGATTCAAATAAGATAATGAATGGGGAAAAAGAGGGGAGAAAAGGCCATATGTGTAAAAGCCTTATTATTACTCTGTGGTAATATTATCATTATGCTCTGTGAGAGCTCAACAATGAGGTTAACGCATTCATATCTTGTTTACAGAATTCACTATAAGGTTTAGGTAAAGGCTATATGCAGTCTAATATACCTTTTAGGTGGCTATTCAATAAATACTTGTTGATTGATCGATTCTAAGTCTGGGTCCAACAGTAACTTCATTTACTTTTGTGGCATGTTCTCATGCACACTTTTTCTGAGAATTGCTGAGTCACAACATTGCAGTATGTTTCCAAACTTAACTCCACTTAAAAGAATAGGCCTAGATTAAACAAGAATAGTTATTCATTTTTCAGATGGAAAACTGAGGTATAAAGGTTAAAGGACTAGCCAAGGTCACAGGGCAGTTAGTCTAGTGGTCATCATTACAAGCCTGATTCTGACCTCAAGCCCAGTGTTCTTTTTATTATTCGTAGCATGGTCTGTCTATCCAACTATCTCCTGTTCCTAATCTCTTAACACCAAGTTAGCTTTTTTTTTTTTTTTTTTTTTGCATTCTAAGGGCAACTCAGAAAAATGGAGGCAAGGAAACAGCTGTAGTTTTGAGAGAGGCTTGGAAAAAAAAATGTAGACCTATTCCTGTTGAGGCACAACTGGATATTCTCTACATTCAGGGTAAACCAATGTCAAGCTATCCTAGTGCTCTGACAAGTCTATGAAATCCTTGCCCATTAAGTTGTCCAGGAGCAGCTAAATCTAATCGTTACCCCCGCTCCAGAGCAGCTGTGTCCTGCAATGGTTCATACCATGCTGCTGGCATACAGTATGTGCTACAACTGTCATCTGCAGTATTCTTGGCTGCTCTACCTCTAAGTGGCTCTAAGTGGGGTGAAAATGGACTTCCATACAGCCCCAAGCTCTAGGCCACATTTTGGCATTCTGTGAGTAATGCGCAAAAGCCCCAAATGCCTTTCTACAATTTGTATTTTCAGGGTCAGAAACAGAACTTTTGAGAATAATTCATAAACATGTCACCATTTATTCTACTCCTTTAAAATGTCAGATAATCTCTGATTATCATGGCTTTGTGTGAACTTTCATATGCTGAATGTTGTCACAGGGTTGTCACTCTCAAACACTGACTCAACAGTGTTCTGGATAATTCCCAGGCAAGGGGAATTGGTGGGCTGGAGCCCACCTTAATCTTTATAATGATTACAATTTGAAAAATATAAGACTAGAAATTTTTGTTCTAGCCCTGGTTTTCCATTACACTAGGTAACTTAGCCTTTCTGGTCATAGCTTCCTGAGTCAAGGAACACACTGATTCATCTTTAGAGCCTATTTCGGTCTAAAAAGTTTAGGTGCGTACAAGAACAGTTTCAGTGAGAAACAAATGCATACTTCACTTTTCGAAACGCACTCTGAATAACAGGGCTGGGCGCAGTGGCTCACATCTGCAATCCCAGCACTTTGGGAGGCCAAGACGGGCAGATCACTTGAGGCCAGGAGTTTGAGACCAGCCTGGCCAACATGGCAAAACCCTGTCTCTACTAAAAATACAAAAACTAGTCAGGTTTGGTGGCGTGCACCTGTAATTCCAGCAACTCAGGAAGCTGAGGCTTGAGAATTGCTTGAACTTGGGAGGCAGAGGTTGCAGTGAGCCAAGATCATGCCACTGCACACCACCCTGGGCGACACAGCAAGACTGTCTCAAAACAAAACAAAACAAAACAAAACAATGAAATGCACTCTGAATAATGATAGATATACTTTAGCCATTCTAATATTTCAGTGGCTTTAACACTGATTAAACACATTCCAGAACATACTGTTCATATTACTTTCCAGAACCAATCTTAAACAATCATCTCCTCTGAGAGGCACCTTGCCAAATCAGAAACAGCAAGGGCAAGAGCCCACACTGTTCTCGGAGTCAGGCTGCTCACTGTTGCAGGACATTGCCATCTTTTTTCCCCCATAAAATAAGTACATTTTATTTAATTGTTACCCAGAACAGTAACTATTGCCAGTACTCCAGGAGCTCCCCTCCTGCCTCTCCCAGTCATGCTTCCTCCTCCTCTCCGGAGGGAACTTCTCTCCTGACTTCTAAAATCATACACAGTCTTCTGTGATTTTGAAATTTATATAAATGGAAGCAGATAGAATATACTACTGTGTCTGGGTCCTTTGCTCAACATAAGTTTTGTGAGGTTCATCCATATTGTGTGTAGCAGCAGTTTGTTATTTTTCATTGCTCTACAGTTTCCTTTGAATGAATATGCAACTTACCTTTCCATTTCGGCTCTGGCATCTAAACTGTTTTCAGGGTTTTTAGTAACGCCGCTGTGAACATTTGCAAATACTTCCCCTCTCCAAGACTGGTCACATTCTTCTCAGCACTTATTATAGTCAGTCTACTTAATTTTAGCCATTCTGGTGGGTATAAACTGAACTTTAATTTGCATCTTCCTAATGACTATTGACATGGAAACTTTTTCATACATGTATTGGCTTTTGGATATCCTTTCTTTTGTTAAGTATTTGTTCAAGTTTGTGGCATATTTTTCTGTGAGGTCTTTTTCTTATTGATTAGTGAAGGTTCTTTACATATTCTGAATGAGTCTTCTATCATCACATACATTGCAAATATCTTCTCCCAGTCTGTGGCTTCCCTTTTCATTTCTTTTATTGTGTCTTTTGATGAACAGAAGTTTTTTACTGTTAATGTAGTCTATTTATCATGCTTTATTTTTTATCCTAAGGGGCACTGTCATCCTTAAAACTCCTAATAAGTTACAAAAACTTTGTGAGGATAATAAGTACACGTAAAACTGGGATAAAATCTCACAACAGTATGAATATCAAATGTAAAAATACATATTGAAGAGATTGGCATGTTAATAACATATATAGTAAATAATAAATGTTAATTACTTTCCTCCTAACTCAAGTGCTTCTCAAAGTGTGGTCCAAGGACCGCCTGGATCAGAATCATCGGGGAAGTTTGGGTAAAAATAAAAATTATGGACCCTATGCCACACCACTGAATCACCTCTCAGGGAGTAGGGCCTCAAAATTTAGGTGCTTATCAAGTTCCATGGACAATTCTTATGCACGCTAAAGCCTAAGAACCACAGTTCTGAATTATAGAGATGTACAACATAGATACATAGTACACAGAATCTAAGAACTAGATGTTCAACAAGTGAGAGCTAAAAAAAAAAAAAAAAAAAAAGATGGCCAGGCGTGGTGGCTCACGCCTGTAATCCCAGCACTTTGGGAGGCCCTGAGGTCAGGAATTTGAGACCAGCCTGGCCAACATGGTGAAATCCCGTCTCTACTAAAAATACAAAAATTAGCTGGGCTTAGTGGTGGGTGCCTGTAATCCCAGCTACTCAGGAACCCGGGAGGTGGACCCAAGATCATGCCACTGTACTCCAGCCTGGGCAATAGAGCAAGACTCAGTCTCAAAAAAAAAAAAAAAAAAAAAAAAAAAAGAAAGCTAAACAAAAAGACAAATATTGCATGTTTTTAGTCATATGTGGGAGCCAAAAAAGTTGATCCCATGGAGGTAGACAGTAGAATAGTCACCAGAGGCTGGGAAGGGTGTATGTGTGTGTACTCAAGGTGGCGTGAGGGTGGGATAAAGACAGATGAGTTAACAGTACAAACAGTTGCTTAGATAGAAGGAGTAAGTTCTAGTGTTTGATAATAGCACAGAAGGGTGACTACAGTCAACAACAATACATTGTATATTTTGAAATAATTAGAATATCTGAAATGTTCCCAATACAAAGAAATGATACATATTGAAGGTGATGGATATCCTAAATACCCTAATTTGATCATTATACATTATGCAATTATTTATTGTGCCCATAAATATGTGCAATTATTATGTGTCAGTAACTAAAAAACGAAAGCCAAGATTCAACCAGGAACTAAAATAATGCATTTGTTTATTTTGAAATTCCAAAAAGGTCACAGAGTTAGCCCAGTCTCACATAAAATTTACACAGACCACCACCTAATAATCAAAGAACCTTGGGGGCTAACACTGAATTTAATACCAAATCACTCATCTTTGGAATCTGAGAGAGGTTTTCTAAAGCACTGTGTAAGTAAAATCTCTAAATCCCAGATGAAGGGGAAATTACATATTTTTGTAGTTTTATTTTTGTAGACTAGTTGTGAAATACAGGGATTGATCTACCAGAAAGACAGACCTCAAACAGGAAGTACACCGTTTTGCTGAGACTTTTACATTTGTTCCCAGCTGACCTTTCCAGAGTCTGTCAACTGTCTTTCTGAGATTGGAATTTGATCTGAGATCCTGAATAGCCCACCAAAAACAAAAAAACACAAGGAGGAAGCTGTGGGTAGAAAAGATATTTCCCCTTTCTTTATTATGGCAGCTATTTAAATATGCAAGGAGATCTTCTCATTCTCTAACCAGTAAAACTGTACCTACTAGTTGTGGGCCCTTTGGCAAATTACTTAACATTTTTGTGCCTCAACTCTAAAATTGGGAAAATAAAAGTAACCTATTTCATAGGATTGTTTTAAAGAATTATTAGCAGGAGTTCACTGAGGCAAAAGCACAGTGGTTAAGAGGGTAAGTCAGTTTCCTCTAAACTAAGGATGTTTATAGCAACTACCTCTTGACAGTATACACTTAAACACTTACTTAAGCACAGTCTCTAAACACAGGAAGTTCTTGATAAATACTCATAATTTTTACTTCTGAATCTACTGTTCTCTGTATATTTGGTATAAGTACAATTCCCCAAATCCTTGATTTGTCCACCAACTACCCCATAGCTAACCCTTCTTCCTAATCTCTGCTGTTTTTTTTTTTTTCGAGATGGAGTTTTACTCTTGTCATCTAGGCTGGAGTGCAGTGGCGCGATCTCGGCTCACTGCAACCTCTGCCTCCCAGGTTCAAGTGACTGTCCTGCCTCAGCCTGCCAAGTAGCTGGGATTACAGATGCTTGCCACCATTCCCAGCTAGTTTTTTTTTTTTTTTTTAATTTTTAGTAGAGATGGGGTTTCACCATGTTGGCCAGGCTGGTCTTGAACTCTTGACCTCAGATGATCTACCCACCTTGGCCTCCCAAGTGCTGGGATTACTGGTATGAACCACTGCATCTGGCTATCTCTGCTGTTCCTGATTTGGGAGTTTGCAGGGGTGTGCACATGAATCCCACCCATTTAAATTTACCGACAGAGGTGGCTTTTACCTATGTTGAATCAGGTGGTCAGTCATTTTTTTCAATTTGATTCCCATCTGTATCACATTTTCTTTCAAATGTTTTAAAGTTTCTGGCTTCTGCCTCCCTGTTTTCTGACTATAAATAATGCTTCTTCATATTTCTATGTTAATTTTACTAGGCTTTTGGGAAGGAAAAGAGATGAGGTCAAAACGCCATCTTGAAATGGAAATAATGATACATTATACTAGGTTTTTGTCTATCTTTTCTACATTCTAATTTTTTAAGAGTAGTAGCAATTCTAAGCTATAACATAGAGCCATGTATTCTGTGGTATTGCTAAAAACATAATGAAGGAACTGTTTTCAGGGCTACTTTCTAGAAAGTTTGTAAGCTTTTACAAGTTGCCCAAATAATAGACAGGAAGAAGTCCAGTGAGGCACCTAGTTTCAACTACCCAGCAGCAATTTTCCCTGGGAATATGGCATTGAAGAAAACATTTGGAAAGGTAGGACTGCCTAAGTGCTGCATGCTAGACCATACAATTCTGTTATCTATAACTTTACAGGAGTTATAGTCCACACGTGGGCCTGACTATCTCCTATCCCAGAGTTTATCACAACTCTTCCACAGAGATACTATGAGTACTTAATATATGGCCCACAGACAAGTTTTTTAAATCTAAAATCAAAAAAATCAACACTAATCAAACTCTATCTTCTAAATGTCCAATAAGCTAGAGTTCATATTCATCGACTATTCACTTTGATGATTTCATACACATAAAATAAAATTCATGTGAATAAAAAGATACATGTGTATTTTGAATTATATATTCCAATGCTGTTCCTACCAAGTGTGCCTAACTCCACAGCTACCACTAATGTATAACTAAATAAATAATTTCCCCATTTTTTTTTTTTTTTGAGACAAGGTCATATTCTGTTGCCCCAGCTGGAGTGCAGTAGCATTACAGCTCACTGCAGCCTACACCTCCTGGGCTCAAGAGATCCTCCCACCTCAGCCTCCAGAGTAGCTGGGACCATAGGTACGTACCATTATGCCCAGCTAATTTTAAAACTTTTTGTAGAGAGGGGGTCTCCCTATGTTGCCCAGGCTGGTCTTGTACCCCAGCCCTCAAGTGATTCTTCTGCCTCAGTCTCCCAAAATGCTCAGATTACAGGTGTAAACCACCGTATCCAACTCCCAATTTTTAAGTACAACACAAAGAACGGCAGTGGGAGCCAGAAAGACAGGTGTGTGTGCGCATTTACTTAAACATAGCCAGACATAGACTGCTCTTCAAAATAAATAATTTACTTGGCCTCTTGTCCTTTCCTGAACCAAATTAAGCATGTAAAGGGATGGCTTGACAGGTGTGTCAAGGCTGAGCAGGGAAAGGGAAGGATATGGCACTTGAGAGAGGAGCAAAGTAGAGGTCAGATCACTTTGACATCTACCTCAATTCAACTCAACAAGTATTATGAAGTAGCCTCTGCCCCAGAGGCTACAGGGAATTCAGAGATGAAAAGGATGGAGGCTCTGGCTTAAACTTGCTAATGAACAGAGAAAATTTCACAAATGGCTTATTGTACCTAGAAAGAGAATGAGGGAGGTGAGATGGGGAGAAAAGAAAAGTTAGTAGGTTATAGTCAAGAAAGTATGAGGGGCTGATACAATTCTGACCTACTTTATGGTCCCTAGCTTCCCCAAAAGACTAGTGACTATAGTAAACAATGTTATTGTGGATATTTCAAAATATCTAGAAAAGGGAATTCTGAATGTTTTTACCATAAAGAAATGATAAATTTTTGAGGTGATATATATGCTAAATACCATCGTTTGATCATTATGCAATTTATATACGTATTAAAATATCACACTGTACCCCATAAATATGTACAATTATTATGTATTAATTAAAAACAAAACAGGCAGCATATAGTGCTCATGCCTATAATCCCAGAACTTTGGGAGGCTGAGGTGGAAGGATTTCTTGAGTCCAGGCGTTCAAGACCAGCCTGGGCAACATAGTGAGACCTTGTCTCGACAAAAAATCAAGAAAAGTAGCCAGCTGTGGGGATGCAGGCCTGTAGTCTCAGCTACAGGCTGAGGCCATAGGATCTACTTTTGTACTACTTTGGCAGGCTAAGGCAGGAGGATCGCCTGAGCCTGGGAGGTTAAGGCTGCAGTGAGCTGAGATCGCACCACTGCACTCCAGCCTGGGTGACAGAACAAGACTCTGTCTCTCAAACAAATGAACAAACAAATCCCCAAAAGATTAGTAATTTTTATGGTATCATACATTTTGTAAAGTTATCACACACCTCATAACCATCCAAAAATTTGGGAAGACAGTAAAAAACAGATATTAGTTAGTCTCTCTTTGTTTTATCTTTCCATTTTCATTCCCTACATAAATTGTAATAAAGGGCAAATCTTCTGAATCTTCTGCTTGGTAAATACTAGTAAAGATAGTTGGGAGACAGTCTTGTTTTGTTCTGAGTTTATAATATTCACCTTGCAAATTAGCTTCAATAGTATCATACTGAAAAGCACTAGAAAAATATACAAGACCACGATGCAGAATTCAACATAATTTTGATGAGGTTACCTATTCTTGGTTCTTACTTAAGACTTAGTTCTGAATAGTAAGAGATAAAAAATTAAGATATTACCAAGAAAATGATACTTTTTCTTTTCCACTAATCATTTTTCAGTTAGTCTCATAGAAGATTAAAACTAGAACAGTCATCAGTCTGATGCCCACACTCTTTAACACAGTAATCCCACTTCTAAATATTCATTCTATAGATAAACTGGCACATATGGGAAATGTATGTGTATAAAGTTACTTATAACAGGATTGTCTGTAATAGCAAAATATTGAAAATACAACCTAAATGTTCACTGATAGGGCACTGATTAAATGAGTTATCCTATTTTCATACAATGGAATACTTTGCAGAATAAGAATGAGAATGCTCTTATATATTGATATAGAATGATCTCCAAGATATATTATGAAATGAAATAAAACCAGAGTATACTGTATGCTGTAATTTGTAAAAAACTTAAAAAGGGAACAGAGTATGTACATTTTATTTTTATATACCTATACTATCTGCAGGGGAGTTGGGGGGAAACAACAAAGTTGTTGGTTGAGCCTGGGAGGCAAAATAGGACCGTGGTCCCTAAGGGGAACTGGTCAGAGGTGGGTAGGAGTAAATCAAATACTTTTCACTGAATATCCTTGTGTACTTTTTGAATTACAAACCATGTGAATATATTTCCTATTTAAAAAATTAAATTATTGGCCGGGCGCAGTGGATCACGCCTATAATCCCAGCACTTTGGGAGGCCGAGGCAAGCAGACCATCTGAGGTCAGGAGTTCAAGACCAGCCTGACCAACATGGAGAAACCCTGTCTCTACTAAAAATATAAAATTAGCCGGGTGTGGTCGCGCATACCTGTAATCCCAGCTACTAGGGAGGTTGAGGCAGGAGAATTGCTTGAACCCGGGAGGTGGAAGTTGCAATGAGCCAAGATTATACTATTGCACTTCAGCCTGGGCAACAAGAGCAAAATTCCAACTCAAAAAAAAAAAAAAATCATCAACTCCAACTCCTCTATTTTACAGATGTGGAAACTGAGGCCCACGTTATTAAATAATGACACTAATACTCTTTAGTTAGGTGAATCCATAACATCTGCTTCTACTAGAAGGCTCCATAACACTAGACTAACCACTTTCTCCAGTCCCATTTCTCCGATGGCTTGCTGGGAAGCAGCTAAGCAGGAGGGGTTTCTGAGCTTTACATATCCTGTTCTGGTGGCACGTAACACAGAAGCTCCTATTTATCTTGCCCGCTCCCACCCTTCTGTACAAAGAAGATCAAGTGTACAACTACATTCTTCCAAAGGCCTTTAGAAAAGCTTTTATTTGCCTGGTTCTAATAGGACAACTCAAATTTGATATGTCAAACAAACAAACTGAAAAGGTCTTTTAGTTATGTAATGATAGCAGGGCCTAAGTCCAATGGGGAGTGGATCTCCCAGCTACTTTACTCCATTTCTGTGATACCTTTTGTTGTTGGGTAAGCCACATCCTGGAATAATGTAATCACAAGAGGCACCCTTTCATGCTCCTCTTACAGGATCCTTTTGTAGTCCTGACGCACTTCCAGTCTGCTAACTGTGCTTTAGTATGATTTATGTGAGGATTTCAGTGTTTTCTAGGTAGTATCTTAGAGTGGAGAAAGCATGGAGCACTAGGTATCAAAGGCTCTGAGCTCTGGACCCACATTTGCCATATACTAGCCATATGACATTAGGCAAATCACCAAAATTTGCAAAACAGATATTAAAATACCTACGCTGCCAATCTCATAGTATTGTAAGGGTCAAATAAAATATGCTAAATACTTTCCAATTTTAAGGTACAGTAAATATGAACTATAATAGCTTGCTTGCTCATTAGATGACAAAGTCTCCAAAAGAAGCTAAGTCACACATAAGGCTCACTTTCATGTCTTTTGAACTATACAGCGTTTCACAGTTTGATTTAAACAAAACTAGCTAGTCAGACAAATACACATTGGCAAAGCATTGCTTTAACTGCATTATTGTTATAATGAAAGGCAGACAATGGTCCTCCTTGTCTAAACTTTGCTTTAATTATATTATATAGTATTTAAACTCTCTGGATAATAATGTTGTTGGTTTGCCTATGAATAATATTGGGAATTAATATGGCATAAGACACAAACTAGAAAACATTTGAACTGTTCCCTTTATTTTACTCAGTAGGAAAATGCAATTAAATATGTTACACAAGATAACAGGAACTTGATTTAATGAAAATGCAATACGAGAATGAAAATGAGGCTGGGCATGGTGGCTCACGCCTGTAATCCCAGCACTCTAGGAGGCCAAGGCGGGCAGATTG
Organism: Macaca mulatta; assembly: GCF_049350105.2. Classification (NCBI taxonomy): domain Eukaryota; kingdom Metazoa; phylum Chordata; class Mammalia; order Primates; family Cercopithecidae; genus Macaca; species Macaca mulatta. Next base: position 45,084,142 of record NC_133420.1, read on the forward strand.
CTTAAGCTCAGGAGTTTGAGACCAGCCTGGGCAACATGGCAAAGCCCCAACTCTATCAAAAATACAAAAAATTAGCTGGGCGTGGTAGTGCATGCCTGTAGTCCCAGCTACTCAGAAGGCTGAGATGGGAAGATTGCTTGAGCCTGAGAGACAGAGGTTGCAGTGAGCTGAGATCGTGCTACTGCACTCCAACCTGGGCAACAGAGCAAGACCCTGTTTCAAGAAAAAATAAAAGAAAAGAAAAGAAAAAAGAAAATGAAAACGAAAAAGTTGTTCAATATCTCAGATAGAGGCTGTATGGTGTGGCAGTAAAAGTACTGGGCTAGGAATTGAAAGAGGTTCTAGATCTGGCTCTTAGGTCTCATTTGCTATGCAACTCCGAGGAACTCAGACTATTCTTTCGTTATTTATTGCACACCTATTGAATGAAGGTACCACGATGAAACTCTAACCTTAAGAAACCCATTCTGGTGAAAGAGGGACACATGTAAATAATTTAAAAATAATGTAAAATGTACTAAGGTATAGATTATGCATATGGGTTGTATGAGAGCTCATAAAAAACCATCAGAAAAGGTAGGAGAGAGGATGCGGGTGTACGAGTTACAGCATTTCTCTTTCGTTTCATAAATTAAATGACTACATTCTAGATGCTCTAAACTGCTTCAAAATTATATAAACACTCATCATAGTTCTACGGTAACTCTTCTATCTAGGGAAATATGTCACCTGTTACTCTAATTTTGCACTCTTTATATGTTCCCTCCGAATCACTTCTCATATTTACTTTTGAGATTCAGGCTTCCATCTTACCATGCTGTATTTCATAATGTCCTTAGCCTACAAAAGCACGTTGTATACAAAAGCCTAGGGCCATTGTGTAAAGGAAAAGAAGTAGGGTGGACCCTTCTCAACCCTTTCCTTCTCTGCAGGGCTTTGCATTCCTAAGGATGGGCCCCTCCTCTGCTTGGGGATGTTACCTAAATTATAAAATGATATTACTCAAAGCAATGGAACTTCAAAAGCATTTCCTTCCCAGGCCCTACTATAAGATTTCTTTTGGCATAAACTGTTCATTGTAATGTATTAAGTATCAGACTTCTGATGACTTGTCATACTTAAGTCACAAAACTACAAAAAACTTTTAAGTTTTTAAAATGGCTTTGTTTTAAGAGCTGCATGCGGGAGGACAGGCATCAGCAACCCCCTACCCCTTCCCTCCCTTTTCCCCAGTCAGGCCTGCCCTGTCAACTTTAAAATGCAGTTATTTGGGTGATACCTTGTTACTAACTTATCTGACAACTGCTAGTTGAAATCAACTTGTCTCTGTAAATACTTTGCTTTTCTTTTTTTTTTTTTTCTTTTCAGATGGAGTCTCGCTCTGTTGCCCAGGTTGGAGTGCAGTGGCGTGACCTCGGCTCACTGCAACCTACGCCTCTCCAGAGTTCAAGCGATTCTCGTGCCTCAGTCTCCTGAGTAGCTGGGACTACAGGTGCCCGCCACCATGCCCAACTAATTTTTGTATTTTCAGTAGAGACGGGGTTTCATCATGTTGGCCAGGCTGGTCTCGAACTCCTGATCTCAGGCGATCCACCTGTGCTGAGATTACAGGCAGGAGCCACCATGCCCAGCCGAACGCTTTGCTTTTCTAGTGATAATTATATCATGTTTCTCTCTTGTAGCACTTCTGGTGGGAAAAGTGCAAAAATGAATTAACAGTAGAGATGAGTCTCTGATTCCTAAGTCCTTCTCTACCAAGACTTCCAAGTTGGAAACAAGAGGTAGAGAAAGACTTAGGAATCAAAGACTCTTATGAGTATGATATCTACTTTCAAAACAGTCATTTCATTTTATTCACATTCAGTATGGAAACTTTAGTTTTCTCAATTCAAAATTGAGACTATAATCCAAAGGAAAGCTGAATTGAAAATTTTAACAGATTAATACCAGTACCCCAAGTAGTGTTTACCATGCCTTCAGAACAACCCCATGTTCTAGGGGCCATTAAAAAATGAAATGGCTACTGACATGGAATGGAGCTGGGGAAATTTAACTTTTTACTTCATACATTCCTGAGCCATCTGAACTTTTTTACATCAATCATGCCATTTAGAACAAAAAAAATTCCACTTCCTACCAAGCTAAGTACAAACTTGTCACCTTGACCTTCAAGGTATTTGACAAATATGGTCCTGGATTCCTTTTCAATTTTAATCCATTACTTTCTTTTGGGAACTGTTGCCTTATACTCCTAGCAAACTATCCCAAAGAACTCTCTTATCCAATTTAACTGACACCACACCACGAGGCTATTCTCCAATGTGATGGGAACAACACTTCTGGTTCCCCCTCTGTGAAGTGTGCTTATCAATGGTGACAACGTGTTTATTCAGAAACCAATTTATGCCAGTTGTGCTTATTATTGAAAATATGTAAATACTATGTAAAGCAATGAAGTATAAATGAGAAGGGAAAAATGACAGCGGCAATTAACACTGAGTACCTACTACTTGCCAGACACTGTTCTAAATGCTTTACATGAATTAACTCCTATAATCTTCACAAGAAACCTAGAAATGGATACTACCATTATGCCTATTTTACAAAGGCAGAAACTGAGTAACTTGCCTATGGCCTATATAACTAGTAAGTGGCAAAGCAATTTGGCTCCAGAGCTCAAGTACTTAACTACTACAAGACATAGCCTCTCTAGTAGTTATTTCTATAAAATCCACATTGAATGCTTTGGAAAGACTAGATAAAAGTGAGCATACAAGGCCAGGTGTGGTGGCTCACGCCAGTAATCCCAGCACTTTGGGAGGCCAAGGTGGGTGGATCACCTGAGATCGGGAGTTCCAGACCAGCCTGACCAACATGGAGAAACCCCATCTCTACTAAAAATACAAAATTAGCTGGGCATGGTGGCACATGCCTGTAATCCCAGCTACTCAGGAGGCTGAGGCAGAAGAATCGCTTGAACCCGGGAGGTGGAGGTTGTGGTGAGCCGAGATCGTGCCATTGCACTCCAGCCTGGGCAACAAGAGCAAAACTCCGTCTCAAAAAAAAAAAAAAAAAAAAAAAAGTGAGCATACAGATAACACATAAACTTGCTGTTAGGTGTGGGAGACAACAGAAAAGGCTGGAAGGGCATTTCATAAACACCTAGAAAGATTCTGCAGTGAGACTGCTTTGCAAGTGACTTTAAGTATTCATTCTATGTTAAAAATACCATAGATAAGGTAGGCCAGGGGCTAGCAAGCTCTTTCTGTAAAGGGTCAAAAGTAAACATTTTAGGTGTTGAAGGCCATGTGGTTTCTGTCTCAACCACTAATACTCAATTCTGCCTTGTAGGCTGAGAGTAGTCATAGACAATACATAAACAAATGAGCAAGGCTGTGTTCTAATAAAGCTTTACTTATAAAAACAGGCAACAGGGTCCTACATTCCAAGAAAAGGCTGAGGCCTTATGTTAAAAGAATGGCAAAAGAATGTTTATGTCCTCGTTAAAATGTTATGTATGTAACTATTATCTGTGTGATTCCCTGCTTTAACGTACTTCTTCAGTTAGCCAACTAATGGCCCTAAAAGTCTGCTTTCAGTAACTGAGTGAATGTTATAGATGCCCTAGAAGCTGCATTTAATTCATATTCCTGTCATTATACCTGATATAACTTGGTTATAACTTTAAACTACTAATTTTAAAATGCATGCATCAGTACAGATTAGTATGGGCATACTCGTATATAAAGACTGTCATCTCTGTTGCAAAATTGCTGATAATTTGAAAAGTATTAAAATTGCTGCTTCCCTGAGGGAGGAAGGAGGGTGGAGGGTGGAGGAAAAAAATTGCTGCTTCCTGGCCAATCTTCAGAGGGTTGACAATACATTTCATGAATATTCTAAAAGTTGTATACTTAAGCAAAACAAATAAACAAAAATGCTTACTTTAAACTTGAGATCAAGGTTGTGCCTTACTTGCTTTTGTATCCCCAAGAATTACTCAGTAGAAGTCCAGGTCTAATCCACTTGTTTTACGGTGTTTAGGGAGCCTGGACCAAACTCAGAGTTGAGTTAGAAGGGCTGGGACAGGAATTCAGATTTCCTGATTCCTAGTCCAATATTACCAATCTGAAGATACACGAATTTAGGAAGACAGTGGCTTTCTTTTCTTTTTTTTTAGGTGCACCCAGTCCTGCAGTTCAAAGCCTGGGAAGACTCACCATCATCTTCCTCCTCCTCATACTGCTAATAAGAATCAGCAGCTGTGTTTCTACAGTGATAATCTGGGTATGCACGTTCGTGATGTTCCAATCAACAAAAAGGCTATTGATTTTAGGATTCCTGAGTACCTAAAAAGCTACTTAAACATCCAGGATAAAAACACCTCCACCCAAGAATACAAGATCAGAGTTCAAATATTCCCTTGGCCATTTTTTTTTTTTAAAAGAAAAGGCTGGAAGGACATTTCATAAACAACTAGAAAGATTCTGCAGTGAGACTGCTTTGAAAGTGACTTTAAGTATTCACTCTATGTTAAAAATAGCATAGATAATGTAGGCCAGGGGCTAGCAAGCTCTTTCTGTTAAACATTTAGATGTTTCAGGGCTGCAATCACAGTGACCAGTATTGGGGAGAGTGATTAAAAAGTGCCATGGTACTTAATCCAGTTATTCCCCCAACACCTCTAAGAGGTAGCCAAGTTCACACACTAAACAGAGCTACTGCAACAGTTCTAATGCTAGTCCTTAGATTCTAGTTCCATTTCCGGTTCTAGTGCTTAGATTCCAGTTGCATCATTCCAACTGTGAGGCTTCGCTGCTTTAACATCTTTGCCAGGAGGTGCAAAGTTCTCTGGGAGGGAGAACTTCGCTTCAATTTCATACTGACAGATTGAAACATTCAGGTAAGGGACACCTGTAGTACCAACCTGACTGTGAGGGGAAGCCCAAGAACTCCATTGAGTCTGTGGACGCTACACTGGGACACTATCTCCTGAGCCACACCTTACCTAAGCCAGGACTACCCCAGGATTGTTTCGAGAATGAAACCAGGTTAACCAAAAAAATACTTAGGTAAGATACAGATAGGGTGGAAACTGGAGTCAGAGGAGTCCGTCACAATTGATGTTGATTTAGGACTGTCGCAGGAAGACCCAGGGAAACCCACGCCAAGGTTGGGCTGGGGATGTGTCTGCCTCCAAAGTATCCTCCTTTCCATCACCCACCGCCAGAATATCCTAGTTCTTCTGCACCTCACCTGCGTAGAATACAGGTGGACTCTAGAAAGGGAATTTTCCTCGAGGTGTATGCTACAGTCTTTCAATAGCCATTCTGTAAGGGCACACAGTGCTTAAGGGCTGGTAACGTTCTTGTTCACGCACTAGCTCACTATGTCCTGAATCAAAGGACGAGGAATCCAGTCTCAGTCTGCCCTTTACTCTTTGTGACCTCGGACTAGTCACCCGGGTGCTTAGTTCCTTCGTCTCCCTATCTGTAAATTCTGAGATTACGAGGAGGCCGGGATCGAAATCGATGGCCTCTGAGCTCTAAAAGCTTCTGGACCAGCCGGCACATGGAAGCACTGGACAAATGGCCGGTTGCACACACGGGGAAACTGAGGCACCGAGCACCGCGGCCCAAGGTCACTCTGGCTAAGCCACTGCAGGGACCGGGTCGAAGCCCAAGTCTTTAACCCTCCAGTCCCGCGCTCTTTCTCCTTCCGCGGAGCTGAGGAGAGCGGCCAGAAGGGTCCTTGTCCCGCTGGGGAAAGCACGGTACCCATGCACAGGGGTGCTAGAGAGGGACCGGGAGAAGCCTTACCTTCCCAGGTCGAGTCCAGCCACTGGCGCCTCTCTCTCCCAATCTTAACCCGTCACCCCCTCACGACTCCTCGAACGGCCCGTCCACTTCTACCCGGCTCGACGTGTCCACGACAGCCTCCGAGGCCGAGGATTTCCCGCCCCCTCCCGCCCCCTAGCATTACCGACCAATCCCTGCACGAGACTGTGAAGCTCCGACCCCCTGCGGGCTGGAGAGGCCTGACGTCTGGCGGCGCGAGCCTCTCATTTGCCTTTGCCCCACCTTCTCCAGAGCCTAGACTACTTTCAGCCCAGAGACCGTGAGGGAGTTCACCCTGCCGGAAAGCAGCACGCCGCCGCGGCATTTTACGACGTCGGCGGTGACAAGCCCTGGGACTCTGGAAATACCCAGCTTCCTCCCCGCAGCCTGGTGAAAGCCAACGCAATGTTCGGTGCGGGGGACGAGGACGACACCGATTTCCTATCGCCCAGCGGCGGGTGAGTGACTGAGAAGTATGCGCTGGAGGGCGTGGCTGAGAGATACCGGCGGATTTTTGGAGGGGGGTCGATCTCTTCTCAGGCCTTTTCCCAACTTCCGGGGGGAGACTCTTGACACATTCCGGTGCTCTACACCTCTCAGAATCTGGGCAGAGCTTCCAACTGTGCTGACTCTGCCAATCTGAGGTTCGGGACCCGGCATCTCTCTTGGCGCGAAGATAACCCTGGGGTTTGCCTTTTGCATTCTGGGTCACAATTTCTCCTGTGAAATGGGAATGATTGCTGATGAAACTTCCTGCCTCAGAATTTTTGTAGGAGTCACCTGGGGCTGATAAGAGACTTTCTCTTCTCCGTGGAGAAGGCGATGACACTTTAGAACCGGGCCCTGGTGGGTCAGCTCTAGCATTCTTCAAGGCCCAGCTCGGATGTCACGTTTTGGATGCTTTTCCTTCTCCTGCAGCCTCAGGCAGAATGAATTGCTTTCTCTTCCTTATTCCTACAGTTAGGTGTGTTTGCCTCTGTTCTTGTACCCCAAACCTATTAGATTATGAGTCCTCACAGGACAGGGACTGCTTATGTTGTTCATTTCTGTCTAGCACTCAGCATGGTACCTAGCACATAGTGAGTGCTCAGGAAGTGGCTGTTGAATGAATAATAGCTGCGAAACTGCACTTTGTAAAGTTTAAAGCTTAAAACCAACGTAACAGACTTCCGTCATTCTCCAGTTTCTTCAAGCGTTATATTAATATATACCAGCCTGGGATAGAAATCTTTAAAGAGAGGCAGGGTTTTGTCTCTTTCAGTGGTCAGTTTAGCCTTTTCCATTGTGTTGTGCCGGTGGACAGCTTGACTTCCTCCAAACTTGTGAGCTACCAAGCTCTGATCATTGCAGAGCTTATCTTTGAACATATGCTTAACAAATTTTGTGCGTGCTGAAGAATGTACTGGAAAAATGACAAATACACCACATATGCTCCTTAATCTGCTAAATGCTAAGAGGTTACAAAAATTATTAAACTGCTGTGCCTCCCCTTAAGTTGCTTAGAGATCTATTGGGCCATGTGGTTTCTGTTGCAACCACAAATACTCAGTTCTGCCTTGTAGGGTGAGAGTAGTCATAGACAATACATAAACAAATGAGTTAATAGATGAATGACCATAAAATGACACTGGCCTTCTTTTGTCTTTAAATAGGAACTTTTGATTTACACTGACTAGCTCTGTATTACCTATCCTTAAGTCTTTTCACTCTCACCACTCTTTTCCCTTCGTATCCCCCTCTTTAGATGGCCTGCATTCACTTAGTTCCACTTTGAGTTCTTTCCGTTTCTCAGTTATTTTAGAGTTAAGCTGTGCTTTGGTTCCTTTTTTCCCTGTTCCACCCAAAACATTAACAAATCTCCATACAGTCCAAACTCCTTGCTGCTGTTGACTCTGTTTGTAGCCAGCCTTTTGAATTAATGTTCCTTCCAACAAACCTGTTTTGTGTATAGCCGTATATTAGACCACTTGAAAATTTCGAAGGTTATACTTTAAATTCACATCCTTCACTATGTGAAAGTATTTGGGAGAAGTCTGTAATGTTAGGGCTCCCAACTTTCTTGCAACAATCAGTCCAAGCTGACTGAAAATGATGGGATAAGTAATGACAGTCATGTGTTCTTTTCCAGATTCCTGGCCAGAGATAAATTCTTGGTGGCTCAACTATTCTTTTTTCCTGAGCAGTCTTCTCAAGGATCTGGGACACTTGAATTCTAGGCATGTGACTGTACTCCTAGACATAGACAACAGCTAATTTGATGATAAAAGACATGCTAAGCAAAGTTGCAGTTTATTTTTGTTCCCCACGGTTATCAGGAAAACCAAATCAAATTTAACACTGAGAATACAGAAAGTTTCACCAACATTCTCTGATTTAGCTATTCCTTTTTTGGTTTTCTCTAAGGAAGTAGAACATATGACAGTGAATACTGCATCTGCTTTTCACTTCCTCTTTTATAGCTATATATTACCATAAGTATACTTGCTTAAGTTCCAAGTCTCTTGATTTAAACACCTGACTTGCTTGGTTCCATTAAGGATATTCAAGCCTAATAGAAGTGGAAGTATCTGATAATCTGCCTTCTGAATTTCTAGGCCTCTTAGAGTTTACTATTAATGTAGAAGTAGTAATCAAGAGGCTTGCTTTTGTTTGTTAGTTTGTTTTAGCCCATTCCTCACTGTTGTGGGAAGTAATAGTAATGAAGTAATAGTACTTGGCTTCAGCTAATCCAGATAGGAGTAAAGCACAGTTTCTGTCCCTAAGAAACTTTTATTTTAGTAGTAGAATAAAATCAAGCCAGGAATAATAATTACAAAGCGTTTTTTAAGGGGCCAGTTATGTATATATTTGTTTTAGATTATAAAGGTATGTGTAGGCAGATCTGATTAGCATAGTAATGGTAAATCACCAATCTAAAGGGGTAAAAAGATAAATTAGCTGATCATCAGAAAGCATTTTATTTTTTAAAATTTTTTTATTTTTATTTTTATTTTTTTTTTGAGACGGAGTCTCGCTCTGTCGCCCAGGCTGGAGTGCAGTGGCACGATCTGGGCTCACTGCAAGCTCCGCCTCCCAGGTTCACGCCATTCTCCTGCCTCAGCCTCCCGAGTAGCTGGGACTACAGGCGCCCGCCACCTCGCCTGGCTAGTTTTTTGTATTCTTTTGAGTAGAGATGGGGTTTCACCGTGTTAGCCAGGATGGTCTCGATCTCCTCGTGATCCGCCCGTCTCGGCCTCCCAAAGTGCTGGAATTACAGGCTTGAGCCACTGCGCCCGGCCCAGAAAGCATTTTAAGTTCTGTAAAAGATAGGAAAAAGCCTAGATTCTAATGTTGATTCTATCCCCAGTTAGGAATGTGACTTTGGACAGATTATCTTCCATCCTTGTCTCTCCATACCCCAACCTATTCAGTAATGAGGTTTGACCTAGATAAACTTGGAGACTTTTCCCAGTTCTATAGTTTTAATGTTAATGCTAATATCAGTTTATGGTTGCAGGTCAACTTGTATGTCAATCAAGCATGCTTCCACCCTTGCAGGGGTATCTGAGTTGAACCACATTTTGAGATAATAGGATGTGTTCACAAGTATATAAATACATACTCTGTGCTTACTCAATGCTACACACTGTTCTAAGGAATACATAGACATTATTGTATTTATTCCTTCCTTCTACTCTATGAAGTAATTTTACCTACTATGCCCAGTTTACAAGTGAGAAATGTATATATACATTAGTGTATTTACTCTTCTCTATGAGGTACTATTAACTATTATATCCATTTTACAAATGAGAAAGGCTCAGAGAGGTAAGTTGCCCAACATCATGCAGCTAGAAAGTAATAGAGCCTGGATCTGAAATCAGGTAGGCAGATTCCACGAGACCTGCCTATGTGCTATTGTTGTTGTTATTGAAATAGATGTTTGATGTCAGTTTATTTAAAAAGTATTAATACTTTACCAACAAAAATAATCCATTTATTAAAATATATTGATACAATATAAATGCATGTGTTTTTGTTTTTGATGAGAAAGAAAAGTAATATAAAACTGAGGTGAGGTGAGGTCCTTGGTGACTAAATGCATTGTCTAACATTTTTTTTTAAATGTAGTTAATGTTGTAATGACTTTTCCTATGAATTATAAACATTGACTGAAGTCCAGAGTTTGCAAACTCATTCTTGCCAACATAAGGGAGAGTGTGTACATTTGAGAGTTCTTTAGTAGTGGCAAAATCTAAAAATTTATTCATTTTTGTTGATTTATTTATTTTTTGAGACAGGACTTTGCTCTGTTGCCCAGGCTGGAGTGCAGTGGTACAGTCATGGCTCACTGCAGCTTCGAACTCCTGGGCTCAAGCAAACCGCTTGCTTCAGTCTCCCAAGTAGCTGGGACTACAGGCGCATGCCACCACGCCTGGCTAATTTTTAATTTTTTGTAAATATGGGGTCTTGCTGTGTTGCTCAGGCTGGTCTTGAACTCCTAGCCTCAAGCAGTCCTCCTGTCTCAGCCTCTGAGAGTGAGCCACCATGCCCTGCTAAAAATTTACAAGTAACTTATCTCCCAAGTTGATGTAGAGTCCATTAAAAATATTAATAGAAAATGGGGCTGAGCGTGGTGGTTCAAACTTGTAATCCCAGCACTTTGGGAGAACAAGGTGGGAGGATCATGAGGTCAGGAGATTGAGACCAGCCTGGCCAACACAGTGAAACCCCGTCTCTACAAAAATACAAAAATTAACTGGGTGTGGTGACGGGTCTGGCCAACACAGTGAAACCCCGTCTCTAGAAAAATACAAAAATTAACTGGGTGTGGTGACGGGTGCCTGTAATCCCAGCTACTCAGGAGGCTGAGGCAGGAGAATCGGTTGAATCTGGGAGGCGGAGGTTGCAGTGAGCCGAGGTCGTGCTAGTGCACTCAGCCTGGGCGACAAAGCTACTCTCCGTCTCATTAAAAAAAAAAAAAAGGCTGGGCGTGGTGGCTTGCGCCTGTAATCCCAGCACTTTGGGAGGCTGAGGCGGGCGGATCACCTGAGGTCAGGAGTTCAAGACCAGCCTGGCCAACATGGTGAAACCCCGTATCTACTAAAAATACAAAAATTAGCCAGGCTTGGTGGCGGGTGCCCGTGATCTCGGTGATCAGGAGACTGAGGCAGGAGAATCGCTTGAATCCTGGCGGTGGAGGTTGCAGTAAGCTGAGATCCTGCCATTGCACTCTAGCCTGGACGCCAAGAGCAAAATTCCATCTCAAAAAAAAAAAAAAAAAAGAAGAAGAAAAGAAATTGGAATTAATCTGAAAACTAATTAGGTTGACCTGGCTTTTGGATTGACTTTGTAGTCTTCAGTTGGCTGGTCTTTAGAACATCTATGGAAACACAGTTCACTTATGACATTCTTGTCTTTCCTTTTAAAAAGGCTATACCTGCAAAATTAAAACAGCAAGCCCAATACCAATGGCTTACTGAAGCTAACAAGGACATTCTTTTCTTATATGTTATCTTAACTAGGTGCTAAGCTTTGTACATTTTTCACTATGTTAAAGACAGTGAAACCCGCTCTTCCAGAATCTTATTCCTTAGGCAATTTGCCCAAATTTTCCTGCCTGAAAGGAAAAATCTTGCTCTCTTCTAAATTCCATAAGCATTCCTTGATGTCTTTTTAGGCCAGTGCTGCTCTCACACAAGCACTGCATTTACAATCTCATTTGAACCTCTTAGTCCTTTACGGTAGGCATTTCTGGCCTATTTACAGGAAACAAACTTACACTAGACTACTTTGAGAAAAGAAGGTAATAGTTTCAAGTCATATCAAATTTATTTTGTAAAATGCTAGTGTATATTTCTCTATACATAAAACTAGTTTTGAAAAAACCTGAAAAGCCAAAATAACTTGTTGGGAAGTTTCAATGTTTACTTCACCTAAACTAAGGATGCCTTTGGAGAAGAGGCACTCAGAGCCAGACTAAGCTTTGAATTCATTTATTGAACCTATTACATACCAGACCCTGGGCATACCTCTTTTTTTTTTTTTTTTTGATTTGCTTTATTGTGCCTTGCAGATTTTTTTTTTTTTTTTAACAAAATAAAGGTCATGGCCAACCCTATGTTGAGCGAGTTTGTTGGCATAATTTTGCCAACAGCAAAATTGCTCCCTTCGTGTCTCCGTGTCACATTTTGGTAATTCTCTTAATATTCAAAAATATTCTCTTGGTCAGTTGCAGTGGCTCACACCTATAATCCCAGCACTTTGGGAGGCTGAGGTGGGTGGAACACTTGAGGCCAGGAGTTTGCAACCAGCCTGGCCAACATAGCAAAACCATGTCTCTACTAAAAAATACAGAAATTAGCAGGGCATGGTGGTGCGCTCCTGTAATCCTAGCAATTTGGGACGCTGAGACATGAGAATCTCTTGAACCCAGGAGACGGAGGTTGTAGTGAGCTGAGATTGTGCCACTGCACTCCAGCCTGGGCGACAGAGTGAGACTGCATCTCAAAGAAAAAAATAATAATAATTATATATATATATACACACACACACACATGCACACACACATATATCCTCTGAATATTGCAAACTTTTTCAATGGCATTATATCTGTTATGGTGTGATCTTTGGTGTTATTGTAATTGTTGTTGTCACAAACCACGCCCACATAAAATAGTGAACTTAATTGATAAATATTGTGTATGTTCTGACTGCTCCACTGACTGGCAGTTCTCTATCTTTTTTTCCTCTTCTTGGGCCTACCTATACTCCATGACTCAGCAATATTGGCATTAGGCCAATGAATAACCCTACAACCACCTTAAGTGTTTAAGTGAAAGGAAGAGTTGCACATCTCTCGCTTTAAAAAAGGTAGAAATGATCAAGCTTTGTGAGGAAGGAGTGTAAAAACAAAGACAAGTCAAAAATTAGGCCTCTTGTGCCAGTTAGCCGTATTGTGAATGCAAAGGAAACATTCCTAAAGGAAATTAAAAGTGCTTGCTCCAGTGAACACACAAATGATGAAAAAGCAAAACAGCCTTATTGCTGACATGGAGAAAGTTTGAGGGATCTGATAGAACATCAAATCAGTCACAAATTTTCTTAAACCAAAGCCTAGGCCGGACGCGGTGGCTCAAGCCTGTAATCCCAGCACTTTGGGAGGCCGAGACGGGCGGATCATGAGGTCAGGAGATCGAGGCCATCCTGGCTAACAAGATGAAACCCTATCTCTACTAAAAATACAAAAAATTAGCCGGGCGTGGTGGCAGGCGCCTGTAGTCCCAGCTACTCGGGAGGCTGAGGCAGGAGAATGGCGTGAACCCGGGAGCTGGAGCTTGCAGTGAGCTGAGATCGCGCCACTGCACTCCAGCCTGGGCCACAGAGCCAGACTCGGTCTCAAAAAAAAAAAACAACAAAACAAAACAAAAAACCAAAGCCTAATTCAGAGCAAGGCCCTAACTCTTTTCAATTCTGTGAAGGCTGAGAGAGGTGAGGATGCTGCAGAAGAAAAGATGGAAGTGAGCAGAGGTTCATGAGGTTGAGGGAAAGAAGCCATCTTCATAGTATGAAAGTGCTAAATGAAACAGCAAGTAATTTCCAGCTGCAGCAAGTTATCTAGAAGTTCTAGCAAAGAGAACTGGTGATGGTGGCTACACCAAACAACAGATCTTCGGTGTAGACAAAACAGCTTTCTATTGGAAGAAGATCTAGGACTTTCATGGCTAGAGAGGAGAAGTCAGTGCTTGGCTTCAAAACTTCAAAGGACAGGCTTACTCTTATTAGGGGATAATGCAGCTGGTGACTTTAAGTTGAAGCCATTGCTCATTTACCATTCCAAAAATCCTAGGGCCCTTAGGTATTATGCTGAATTTACTCTGCCTGTGCTCTATAAATGGAACAAAGCCTGGATGACAGCACATCTGTTTATACCATACTTTACTGAATATTTTTTTTTTCTTTTTTTTTTTTTTTTATTGAGACGGAGTCTCACGCTGTTGCCCAGGCTGGAGTGCAGTGGCGCGATCTCGGCTCACTGCAAGCTCCGCCTCCCGGGTTCCCGCCATTCTCCTGCCTCAGCCTCCTGAGTAGCTGGGACTACAGGCGCCCGCCACCGCGCCCGGCTAATTTTTTGTATTTTTAGTAGAGACGGGGTTTCACTGTGGTCTCGATCTCCTGACCTTGTGATCCGCCCGCCTCGGCCTCCCAAAGTGCTGGGATTACAGGCTTGAGCCACCGCGCCCGGCCTTTACTGAATATTTTAAATGCACTGTTGAGACCCACTGTTCAGAAAAAAAAAAAAAAAAGCCTTCTTTCAAATTATTACTGCCCATTGACAGTGTACCTGGTCACTCACAAGCTCTGATGGAGATGTATAAGATTAATGTTGTTTTCATGCCTGCTAACACAACATCCATTCAGATCAGGTCTTACCATTTAAGAAATATGTTTCATGGCTGAGCACAATGGCTCACACCTGCAATCCCAGAACTTTGGGAGGCTAAGGTGGGTGGATCACTTGAGCCCAGGTGTTCAAGAGCAGCCTGGGCAACATGGTGAAACCCTATCTGTACAAAAAATACAAGAATTAGCCAGGTTTCTTGGTGCATGCCTGTAGTCCCAGCTACTTGGGAGGCTGAGGTGGGAGAATCCACAGAGTGTGGTGGTGCATGCTTGTAGTCTCAGCTATTTGGAAGGCTGAGGTCGGAGGATTGGTTGAGCCCTGGAGGCAAAAGCTGCAGTGAGCCATGAACACCCTGCTGCACTCTAGCCTGGTGACAGATTGAGACCCTGTCTCTAAAAAAAAAAATTGTTTTAAAGAGTTAACACAGCAAGCCTGAGACTATTATTCCTAAAAAGCCCTGCTTAGAAGGTTGGCTCTTGGCTGATATGTTAGTCTGTTTTCTGTTGCTTGTAACAAAATACCTAAAGTGCAATAAAGAAAAGGAATTTCTTTTTTACAATTATAGAGGCTGTGAAGTTCAAGGTCAGAGGGGCTGTATGTGGTGAAGGTCTTGTTGGTAGGAACTCTCTGCAGGGTCCTGAGATGGCATGGGGCATCATATGGCAAGCATGCTGGATATACTAGCTCAGATCTTTCTTCCTCTTCTTATAACGCCACTGGTCTCATTCCCATGGCATTTATGATGATCTAGTAATCCTTTTCTTTTGGTTTAGGGAAGACAGGGTCTTGCTGTGTTACCTAGGCTGTGATGCAGTGGCATGATCATAGCTCAGTGTAGTCTCAAACTCCTGGGCTCAATTGAGCCTCCTGCCTCAGCCTCTCAAGTAGCTAGGACTCCAGATGTTTATCCCCAAGACTGGATAATTTTTTTTTTTTCTTTTTTTTTTTTGGAGACGGAGTCTTGCTCTGTTGCCTAGCCTGGAGCGCAGTGGTGCAATCTCAGCTCACTGCAACCTCTACCTCCCGGGTTCAAGCGATTCTCCTGCCTCAGCCTCCTGAGTAGCTGGGATTACCTCCATGCCCAGCTAATTTTTGTACTTTTAGTAGAGATGGGGTTTCACCATGCTGGTCTCAAACTCCTGACCTCAAGTGATCCTCCTGTCTCAGCCTCCCAAAGTGCTGGGATTATAGGCATGAGCCACTGTGCCCAGCCAACCCATGCACTTTTTACTTTTGCTGATTTTGCTGTATATCCTTTTGTAATAGATTTTAGTCGTGAGTACCACTATATGCTGAGACCATTGAGTCCTTCTCTGGAATCCTTGAAACTGGCAGTGGTCTTGGAGCACAAAAGGAAGAACAAGTTTTGCTGGGGCAGTGGGCATTGGAGGATATGAGTTCTGGTTTGGACATGTTACATTTGTATTACCTGTGGGATATCTATGTTGTCTGGCACTTGGGAGCAAGTTCTGGGCTGGGAATACAGATCTGAGCATCATCAGCATTTGGATAGCATTTGATACCAAGGTAAATAAGTAGAGAGAGACAGTATGAAACGCTACCAAGAGAGAGAAAGCATGAAGCCCTGGAGACATGGACATTTAAAGATTGGGCAAATGAAGAAGAAGAGCCCAAGGAGTTAAAGAGAAGCCAGAGAAATGGGGCAAAACAAGCCAGGGATTGCATTAGTATTTATTGATATCTTATTTGGACCTGTTCCTTCCACAACTCCTGCAGAAGTCAAGAGAAGAATTTCAAGAACAAATTAATTAACTGTATAAAAAGGTGGTATGAGGTCAAATAAGATAAGGTCTGGTAAACTGGGTTTAGTAACAAAGAAGTTGTGATGATCGGACGGGCCTGGTGGCTCGTGCCTATAATCCCAGCACTTTGGGAGTCCAAGGTGGGTGGATCACTTGAGGTCAGGAGTTCGAGACCAGCCTGCCCAACATGGTGAAACCCTATCTCTACTAAAAGTACAAAAATTAGCTGGGTGTGGTGGCACATGCCTGTAGTCCCAGCTACTTGGGAGGCTGAAGCAGGAGAATTGCTTGAACCTGGGAAGCGGAGGTTGCAGTGAGCCGAGATCATACCACTGCACTCCAGCCTAGGCAACAGGGTGAAACTCCATCTAAACACAAAAACAAAAACAAACAAAAAGTTGTTAGTGATCTTAACAAGATGAGTTTCAGTGGAATGGTGGGAGCATAAGATTCCTTGTGTGGGATGATGAAAGAATAGTTCTGTTAGATGAAAGGATGTCAGGGACCGTGTTTGATGGGTAAGTTTGTATCATAGCTTCATTTCAATTGAATAAACTGGCAAAAGCAGGAGGGGGGGTAATCAGTAAGGGTGACTAGAAACTGTGATTTGCTAAAAGCAAGAATTTACAGTTTGAAGATATCATAGAGAGCATCTGAACTAATCACTTCAATTTACAGGTGGAAAAACTGAGGTCCAGAAAAAAGAAATAACCAAGATCCTGGGGATGAGCAGGGTCAACTGATGGTGTTCAAATCACATATACAATCTTGATTTCAAAGACACTTTGCTGTGTCCAGTATTTTTCTTTCTTTCTTTCTTTCTTTCTTTTTTTTTTTAACCAGCTTTCCTAGCTGGAAGTGCTTCTAGTATTGAATGGTGGGATGTCGTCAAGGAAGTATTTCTTCAAGGTTGGAGATGAGCAGCTTTTATAGTAATTTCAGGTTTGGGATATATCAATAAAATTTCATTTTTCATTTTCTATTGACAGTGCCAGATTGGCCTCCCTTTTTGGTCTGGATCAGGCAGCAGCTGGCCATGGAAATGAATTTTTCCAGTACACAGCCCCAAAACAGCCTAAGAAAGGCCAGGGAACTGCAGCAACAGGTAAGTTAAGAGTGTATTGCCCGGGCAAGGTGGCTCACACCTGTAATCCCAGCACTTTGGGAGGCCGAGGTGGGTGGATCACTTGAGGTCAGGAGTTCAAGACCAGCCTGGTCAACATGGCGAAACCCCATCTCTACAAAAAATACAAAAATTAGCCAGTCATAGTGGTGCGTGCCTGTAATCCCAGCTACTAGGGGGGCTGAGGCAGGAGGATCTTTAGAACCCAGGAGGCAGAGGTTGTGGTGATCTGAGATCGTGCCACTGTACTCCAGCCTGGGCAACAGAGCAAGACTCCGTCTCAAAAAAACAAAAACAAAAACAAAACAAAATAAAAGCAAGAGTGTATTAGGGTTCTCTGGAGGGACAGAACTAATAGGAAATACGTATGTATGAAAGGGAGTTTAATTGAGAATTGACTCACACGATCACAAGGTAAAGCCCCATGATAGGCCATCTGCAAGTTGAAGAACAAGGAAGCCAGTAATGGATAAGTCCAAGTCCCAAAACCCCAAAAGTAGGGAAGCCGACAGTACAGCCTTCAGTCTGTGGCTGCAGGCCTGAGAGCCTCTGGCCAACTACTAGTGTAAGTCCAAGAGTCCAAAAGCCAAAGAACCTGATGTTCAAGGGCAGAAAGCATCCAGCACAGGAGAAAGATGAAAGTCGGAAGACTCAGCAAGTCAGCCCCTTCCACCTTCTTCTGCCTTATTCTAGCCATGCTGGCAGTTAATTAGATGGTGCCCAACCAGATTGAGGGTGAGTCTGCCTCTCCCAGTCCACTGATTCAGATGTTAATCTCCTTTGGCAACACCGTCACAGACACACCCAGGATCAATACTTTGTGTACTTCAATCCAATCAAGTTGACACTCAGTATTAGCCATCACAACTGGCACTAGGATTGTGTCTTAACAGGTTAGATGGAAGGGTTAGCAACCTTCCAAAAGTGACATGCCAGGTTGTGTATCCTTGACCAGTCTGTCTAAGCTCACCCCCAGTGGTGGGTGCTTCTCTAAGATCTGGGATCCTAATTTCTAGTAGCTGGATGGTGTGCGCTTTCTTGGGAACTGATGGAGAGATTCGAAAGCAAGACTTTCTGCCCCATGTGGACACCGCTCTCCCAAACTCTGCCCAAGGCACTCTTAAGTAGACACTGTCCAGTGTTTTGGCAAGAAGGAAGACCTACTTTTCACTTCCTTTATCTGGGCAGGTTAGCTGTAGGCTCCATCCTGAGGCTCCACCCCTGTAGGGCCCCACTCATTAGCATTGTCAAATGATACAGTTATAACACATGTAGTTTTAAGATCTTGGTGGGCTTTTATTTGAGATTCTAGAATTGGGCAACACTTCATTCTATAAAATGGAATGTTGTGATGAGCTGAGCAGAGGAGGTTGGCTTTATAGGCAGAAAAGGGCTGAAGAAAGCAGAAACAGAACAAAAAACAACTGGTCACTTCAAAGTTACTTTTGTTGTGTAGGTTAAAGCAAAGGGGCCTTCCTTCCTTACCATGCTGGCTAAAATTGGATTATACAAAAGATGTTCCTACCACTCTTATCACTCAGGAAATTACAAGAGATTTGGGAGCACTGTGTCAGGAACCGAGGACAAAGAACAAACATATTTCATATTATACCACAACCTATATATAGGCCCTTTACAGAAAATGTTTGCTGACCCCTGCTTTAAATATTACCTATTACTTTAGGCAGTTTTGCTGTAGGTGCTTCTCTTGTTTTCTAAGTCATAACCTGGCCAGATTTCTAGTAGGCTGTGCTTTTATATTTCCCGTGGTGCATCTCTTCATCAACAGTGTGCTTCAGAATTGAAGTGGTTGAGTTAATGGGAAAAAAAGAAACAACCTTAGTCACCACCCAATGAAAACACTTGATTTTTTATTTTTATTTTTTATTTTACTTAATTTTGGAAACAGAGTCTTGCTTTGCTGCCCAGGCTGGAATGTAGTGGCTGTTCACAGGTGCCATCCCAGTGCACTATGGCCTTGAACTCCTGGCCGCTGCACCTGCCTAACTTGATTGTGTAAATCAGAAGACAGCAACTATGAGTTTGTTATGCTTTTAGCGGGGAGCTCTAGAGGCAAGATTGCCTATAGAGTTTTCTTTAGGCATTTACAAATAAATAAAGTAGCAATACAGAAGACCTTCTCTGTTCAAGTAAAAATTTTTTTTTTTTTGAGATGGAGTCTTGCTCTGTCACCCGAGCTGGAGTGCAGTGGCGTGATCTTGGCTCATTGCAACTTCTGCCTCTGGTGTTTCAAGCGATTCTCGTGCCTCAGCCTCCCAAGTACCTGGGTGTCAGACCTAGGCACTATAATGGTATAATTGTGTGAGGCACTTGGGTGATTAGAAGCTCAGTTTCTTCACCCCCAGACTAGATCATAGGGCTGCTTTGTGGATCAGTTAAGGATAATAATAATAAAAGCATTACAACACTAACTGTGATCTTTATAATAAGATCAATTTTGAAGCTAGTTCAGTGGTTAAAAATTAGTTTAAGGCTGGGTGTGGTGGCTCATGCCTGTAATCCTAGCACTTTGGGAGGCTGAGGCAGATGGATCACAAGGTCAGGAGTTCAAAACCAGCCTGACCAACATGGTGAAACCTCATCTCTACTAAAAATACAAAGATTAGCTGGGTGTGGTGGTGCGCACCTGGAATCCCAGCCACTCATGAGGCTGAGGCAGGATAATTGCTTGAACCTGGGAGGTGGAGGTTCCAGTGAACCGAGATCGCGCCACTGCACTCCTGCCTGGGCAACAGAGTGACACTGTCTCAAAAAAAAAAAAAAAATTAGTCTAAACCTAGAAGTGAATGACAACTTTGTTTTCTTGTTCATCTTCAGGAAATCAGGCAACACCAAAAACAGCACCAGCCACCATGAGCACTCCCGCAATACTGGTTGCGACAGCAGTCCATGCATATCGATAGTAAGTCGCTGAGAAGGAACGCTCTCTGAAGTTTGGTGAAAGGGTGTGCAGTTAAGCTACTTTTTCTCGAAAAACTCTGTTTGTTGCAAAATGGTTATTCAGCCCTTCCACGGACAAAATCTCAGTAGTACTTTTAACATCTGAATTGGAGATTTCTGCCGTAAAACTTGAAAAGCCATTATCTTGACTACTCTCTTTAGGAAGTGCTTGTACCCTCAACAACTGTCAAATACTCAAAGAAAGCCTCTCCACTGAGATAGCAAGAATGATAGATATTTATATTTAAAGAGTAAGGAAGTAGCATACGAGCTTTAAATTATAAACTGCTGGGCCGGGTGTGGTGGTGCTCGCCTATAATCCCAGCACTTTGGGAGGCCGAGGCAGAAGAATCACTTGAACCTGGGAGGTGGAGGTTGCAGTGAGCCGAGATCGTGCCACTGGACTCCAGCCTGGCGACAGAGCGAGACTCTGTCTCAAAAAAAAAAAAAAAAAACAAGTAACTGCTCACCTGTGTGCCTGTCTAGAGGCTGAATGACTATTGTTCCCACTTCTCTGTGGCAGAAAAGAAAGCTGGTTCTGCAGAGTTTAGGGAAGTGTTAATACTTGTTGTTTCTCTTCCTTCTATAGCACAAATGGTCAATATGTAAAGCAGGGCAAATTTGGTGCTGCAGTTCTGGGGAACCACACAGCCAGAGAGGTGAGAGTGCTCCCACATCTCATGTATATTCAGATGTCCCACATAATACCAATGAGTTGGCTTTTATCTGACTTGCCCAATGTTTTGTTTATCAGAAGATAAAGATGATTGTTTGTATTGAATGTTAATTTATAATATCAGGTATATAGTAAATGATCACATTTTCGTTACTATTGTGCATTCAAACAAATCCAACCATTCAAAATTGTTAAATTTGACCTTTGTGATATGATCCTACCTTACAAATTTGGGCATTTTTTGTTTGTTGTTTAATTGTGGGGTGTGTGTGTACACAGACACATACACGAAAACATATATATACACACATACATATGCATATATAAGATAAAATTTGCCATTTAACTGTTTTAAGTGCATAATCCAGTGCTATTAATTGCATTCATAATATTGGTTGAGCAACCAACACTACTATACATTTCCCAAACAGAAACTGTAACCATTAAGCAACAACTCTACTTCTTCCTTTTCCCAACTCCCCATAAGGTCAAATCTACTTCTTGTTTTTATGAATTTGCCCTTTCTGGGTACCTCATATAAGTGGAATCATAACAGTATTTGTCTTTGGTGACTGACGTATTTCATTTCGCATAATGTCCTGAAGGTTCACCCATGTTTTAGCATGTGTCAGTATTTCATTCCTTTTCATGGCTGAATAATATTTCATTATAGGTATATACCACATTTTGTTTATTCATTCATCAGTTGATGGACGCTGGGTTGTTTATACCTTTTGTCTGTTGGGAATAGACAAAGTATGTACCAGGAAGACTGACATAAAAGTATATGGTCAAATTCCTGTTTTGGCTGTATACTAAGAGTGGAAATTACTGACTCGTATGGTAATTTTATGTATTGCTTTTTGAGAAACTGCCAAACTGTTTTCCACAGCAGCCGCACCATTTTACATTCCCACAAGCAATGTATGAGGGTTTCAGTTTGTTCACATCCTTGCCAGCATTTTGTTATTATTATTATTTTTAAATTCTTCCCATTCTAGTACGTGTGGAATGGTACTTTATTGTGGTTTTAATGTGCATTTTACCCAATGTCTAATGTTGAGTATCTTTTCATTTGCTTATTGACCATTCATCTATTTTCTTTGGAGAGATGTCTATTCAAGCCCTTTGCCCATTTTAAAAATTGGATTTTTTTTTTGTTGTGGAGTTGTAGTAGTCTTTTAATATATTCTGAGTATGAAACGCTTATTTGCAGATATTTTATTTATTTATTTATTTTTTTTTTTTTTTTTTTTTTTTCTTTGAGACGGAGTCTCGCTCTGTCGCCCAGGCTGGAGTGCAGTGGCCTGATCTCAGCTCACTGCAAGCTCCGCCTCCCGGGTTCACGCCATTCTCCTGCCTCAGCCTCCCGAGTAGCTGGGACTACAGGCGCCCGCCACCTCGCCCGGCTAGTTTTTTGTAGTTTTAGTAGAGACGGGGTTTCACTGTGTTCACCAGGATGGTCTCGATCTCCTGACCTCGTGATCCACCCGTCTCGGCCTCCCAAAGTGCTGGGATTACAGGCTTGAGCCACCGCGCCCGGCCTGCAGATATTTTATAGATTATCTTTTCACTTTCTTGATAATGTCCTTTGATGTACAAAAGTTTTTAATTTTGGTGAACTCCATATTATTAATTTTTTTCTTTTGTTACATGTACTTTTAGTGTTTTATCGGAGAATCCATTACCAAAACCAAGGTCACGAAGATTTACCTCTATGTTTTCTTCCAAGAGTTTTATGATTTTATCCCCTATGTTGTTTTATATACAAGTTAGGCCTACAGTCAAAAATTACTTGACATGTGAAGAGGTGGGAAAATGTAACTGATAATCAAGGGAACAAATAAACTAGGAGCAGACTCACAAATAATCTAGACATTGAAGTTAACATACAAAGCACTTAAAACAACTAGGAATAATATCTTAAAGAAAATAGAGGAAAAAGGCCGGGCGCGGTGGTTCAAGCCTGTAATCCCAGCACTTTGGGAGGCCGAGACGGGTGGATGACGAGGTCAGGAGATCGAGACCATCCTGGCTAACACGGTGAAACCCCATCTCTACTAAAAAATACAAAAAACTATCCGGGCGATGTGGCGGACGCCTGTAGTCCCAGCTACTCGGGAGGCTGAGGCAGGAGAATGGCGTGAACCCGGGAGGCGGAGCTTGCAGTGAGCTGAGATCCGGCCACTGCACTCCAGCCTGGGCGACAGAGCGAGACTCCGTCTCAAAAAAAAAAAAAAAAAAAAAAAAAGAAAATAGAGGAAAAGTACAAACGGAATGAAAAGGTGGAGAATTTAAAAAATTAGAATCTGTAAGAATAATCACATGGCATTCTAGATTTGAAAAATACAATTTCTGAAATTAAGAACATATTGGATAGGTTTAACAGAGTAAGAATACAGCAGAAGACAGAATTAGTGACTTCGAAGGCAGTTCCATAGAAAATATTCAGACTGAAGCACAGAGAGAAGAAATAATAGAAAGAGACTAGGGCAAAGATTGATGTGGGACATGGTCTGACGTCCATATAATTGGAATCCAAAGACAGTAGAATTACATCTTTAAAGTGCTGAAAGGAAAACAAAACCCTGCCTATTACAGAATTCTGTAGCAACAAAAATGTCCTTCGAAAATGAAGGCAAAATAAATTTTCAGCCAAACAAAAGTGAGAGAATTCATTGTAGTAGATTTGGACTGCAAGGAACATTAAAGGACATTCTTTAAGTTGAGGGAAATGAATGTCTGTGTCTTTCAAAAGACATGGAGAGACTGGGCGCAGTGGCTCACGCCTATAATCCCAGCACTTTGGGAGGCTGAGGCAGGTGGATCACCTGAGGTCGGGAGTTGGAGACCAGCCTGACCAACATGGAGAAACCCCGTCTCTACTAAAAATACAAAAAAATTAACCAGGTGTGGTGGCACATGCCTGTAATCCCAGCTACTTGGGAGGCTGGGGCAGGAGAATTGCTTGAACCCGGGAGGTGGAGAGGTGGAGGTTGCGGTGAGCCGAGATCATGCCACTGCACTCCAACCTGGGCAATGAGTGAAACTCCGTCTCAAAAAAAAAAAAAAAAAAAAATGACATGGAGAATGTTCATAGAGGTATCATTCATAATAGCCTCTAGCTGGAAACAACTCAAATGTTCATAAACAGGAGAATGAATGAAGAATTTATGGTATATTCACATAATATAATACTACATGACAATAGAAGAGAACAAAGTACTGCAACGTGAAGTATCAAGGCTTACTCTTACAGATACGGTGAGTGAAAGAAGCAAGGCAAAAGAGTATACTCTGTATAATCCCATTTATACAAATTTAAGAATAGCAAAATTGGGTGCGGTGGCTCACACCTGTAATCCCAGCACTTTGGGAGGCTGAGACAGGTGGATCACCTGAGGTCAGGAGTTCAAGACCAGCCTGGCCAGCATGGTGAAACCCAGTCTCTACTAAAAATACAAAATGAGCAGGGCATGGTGGTATGCACCTGTAGCCTCAGCTACTCTGGAGGCTGAGGCAGGAGAATTGCTTGAACCCGGGAGGTGGAGGTGGCAGTGAACAGAGATTGTTCCACTGTACTCCAGCCTGGGCAACAGAGAGACAGTGTCTCAAAAAGAAAAAAAAAAAAGAAAAGGCAAAATTAATCAGTGACAGAAGTCAGAATATTGGTTACCTCAGGGTGGGGATTACTGACTAGGAAGGGCATGAAGGAGCTTCCTGTGGTGTGGGAAATGCTCTGCTATTTTAAAAATCCTGTTAATGGTCACGTGGGCATATATATGTATAATGTACATGTATTTTATGTTTTTCATCAATTTAAAAACAATTTGTATTTTCTTTTACACAACCAGTCACTCTCTCTTAGTCACCCCTTGTATAAATGAAAACACTAACAAAAGGAAGACATTGCCAATTACAGTTAAACAGCAAGGCCAAAATGAGAGATTAACGTGGATAGTGAGAAGATAAAATTTACAGTTGAGGCCTTAAAGGATGAAAAGATTTTGAGTTTAATAGCTGTATGAAGCACAACCCCTGATACATATTGCTGATTTTATGTTGCCTTTTAACTTCTGTTCTCTTTTTTTTCTGTCGTTGCTTGTCTACAGTATAGGATTCTTCTTTATATCAGTCAGCAACAGCCAGTTACGGTTGCTAGGATTCATGTGAACTTTGAGCTAATGGTAAGACTTCATCATGTAATCATTAGCTCCTTCAGGATAGGTTTACAGGAGAGATTGGTCTGATTGTACCTAGTAGAAATTAGATCCACTTGTTCATCCCTGCGTGTCCTTGTAAGTATCTAACAGAACCTTTCAGAAAAGTCTCTTGGCTCCTTCTGGGAATGTGGACTAAAGGGTGAATGGTGGAGGGTGAGAGGGAAGAAGAAAAATCTCTGATACTTCTCTTTGGGTCCACCTGAGTCGTGACCCTACTCTGTGAGCTTAGGCAGTCATGTTTATCTGGTATAATACTGCTTGTGGATGCATTATCTTAACATTTCTCCTTTCTCCAGGTTCGCCCCAATAACTATAGCACCTTTTATGATGACCAAAGACAGAACTGGTCCATCATGTTTGAGTCGGAAAAAGCTGCTGTGGAGTTCAATAAGCAGGTGATAATATTCTCCCTGTGAGAAGCCAGAATACTTGTTTGGATTTCCCTTAATTTTAGGGAAACATATAGAAACCCCATAATCTGCTGTGTTTTGTTGGTGACTAGCATTAAAAAACCCACTAAATTTGCCACTTCAGCCTGTTGTATGATTTCAGGAAAATAATAGGAATACTTACTGAAACTGCTTGACAATTTAGCCTTCCTCTTTTTTAAAAGAGAATGTTTTAGGCTGGGTGTGGTGGTTCACGCCACGCCTGTAATCCCAGCATTTTGGGAGGCCAAGGCAGGTGGATCGCTTGAGCCCAGAAGTTCAAGACCAGCCTGGGCAACATAGTGAAACCCCATCTGTACAAGAAAAGAGAGAGAGAGAGAGAGTAGGTTACTACATACTCATTGTAGAAAATTTAGAAAAGCATTAAAAAAAAAACACTCATAATCTTACTACTCAAAGTAACCACTATTTCCTTTTTTCTATGCATAATATACATAAGTAGATACAATCCTTTAATCGTTCTTTATCTTGCTTATTGTATTTAAAAATGTATAATTCATCTTTTCCTATCTCATGAAAAACTATTTGGAAACATTTTTGAAGGCTGCATAATATGCGTGTTGTCAGTTCAAGCTACCGTAACAAATTACCATAGAGTGATTAAGCAACAGAAAGTTATTTCTCACGGTTCTTGAGGCTGAAAGTCTGAGATCAGGGTGCCAGCATAGTTGGGTTCTAGTGAGACCCTCTTCTGAGTTGCAGACTATCTTCTTCTTGTATCCTTACATAGTAGAAAGAGGGTGAGATGGTTCTCTGGTATCTCTTTAATAAGGTCCCTAATCCCATTCATGAGGGCTCCACCCTCCTGGCTTACTTACCCCCCAAAGGCCCCACCTCCTAATACTGTCACACTGGGAATTAGGATTTCAGTGTAAGTATTCGAAGGGGACACAAACATTCAGCCCATAACATTTGTTTCTTAGTTGATGTAATCATTACCTTATGTTATGCACTTAGATTGTTTTCTATCTCTGCAATAAATGACACTGAGGTGAGCATTTTTTATAGAAGTCTGTCCTTTTTTCCTCCCTACATATTTCCATAAGCTTTGTTTCAGTGAGTGAGTGATTCAGTTCAGTCAAAAGGTCCAGATATTTTTAGTTTTTATTTTTATTTTTTTTTTATTTTGAGACGGAGTCTCACTCTGTTGCCCAGGCTGGAGTGCAGTGGCCGGATCTCAGCTCACTGCAAGCTCCGCCTCCCGAGTTTATGCCATTCTCCTGCCTCAGCCTCCTGAGTAGCTGGGACTACAGGCACCCGCCACCTCGCCCAGCTAGTTTTTGTATTTTTTTAGTAGAGACGGGGTTTCACCGTGTTAGCCAGGATGGTCTCGATCTCCTGACCTCATGATCCACCCGTCTCGGCCTCCCAAAGTGCTGGGATTACAGGCTTGAGCCACCGCACCCAGCCTATTTTTAGGTTCTTAATACACTTTGGCACACTGCTTTTTCAGAAAGATTGTACTATTTCACATTTATAGCAATTTTCTCATTGTACCTTTGCCAGCATTTAGAATGATCCTTTTTTTCTTTTGGTCTTCATCACTTGGTAAAAATAATGATGCCTCATTGTTTTTATTTGATTGCAATAATGAATTTTTTTTTTTTTTTTTTTTTTTTTTGAGATGGAGTCTTGCTCTGTTGCCAGGCTGGAGTGCAGTGGCGTGATCTCAGCTTACTACAACCTCTGCCTCCCCGGTTCAAGTTATTCTCCTGCCCCAGCCTCCCGAGTAGCTGGGACTACAGGCGCACACCTCCATTCCTGGCTAATCTCTTGAGCTTGTGATCCGCCCGCTTCGGCCTCCCAAAGTGCTGGGATTACAGGCGTGAGCCACCGCGCCTGGCCTCTGGAACTTTTTAAAAGAAAATGAGCAGCAAGTTTCTAATGGATACTATATTAAAACATTGATAAAATTGGGTCTTGAATCCACATTTTTCTAAACTCATAGTCTAAAGATCTTTCGTAGTATATTGCTTTTGAGGGCTTAATAATATTAAAACACAAGCCCAAGGATAATTATTCATAAATAGAATAATTATTCACAGAGATGCCTCTGACTCCTTTGTCTAAGATTTATGCTAAGATAATATGGCCAAATCTGTAGGTGGCATTGATGTGGATTCTGGGATTGCAACATGATTTTGTAAATGCCCTTTCTACTGCAGTCTTTAGAAGTGCTTTTTGACATTTTTTCGAAGTTTCCCTTTCTTTCCTAGGTTCCCAAAAACTGAAACAGTAAATCAGTATCATAATCAATAGCTAATGCTTATTAAGTACTTACTGTTATTTGCCAGGTACCTTGTCAAGTACTCTACTTATATTAGCTCATTTAATTTTCATAACCATCCTATGAGATGTGTGAAGCATTATCTCCATCTTGGGTACATAGAGATTATTTGGCCAGGGTCACAAAGTTAATAAGTGGCAGTACCTGGATCTGTACTCAGACATTCTGACTACAAAGCCACACTCCTAGGCACTTTTGATTCCTGGCAAGATAAGTAACTTTCATTTGGTTTACTTCTAAACATGTAATCTGTTTTGTTAGTGGATGAAACTATTTGAGAAAGAGCAGTAGCAATAAAGGAATGAGTACTTACTGAGCTTAAACTACATTTATGCTGCTTCGATTTTGTCTTGCAGGTGTGCATTGCTAAGTGCAACAGTACCTCTTCCCTGGATGCAGTGCTCTCCCAGGACCTCATTGTGGCAGAAGGCCCTGCTGTAGAAGTTGGAGATTCTCTGGAAGTGGCCTATACCGGCTGGCTCTTTCAGAATCATGTGCTGGGCCAGGTAAGAAAATGCACCTTGCAAGTTCTTTTGTAAACTTACATAGCATGAGGGCTATTCCCAGGGAAGATACTATTACTGTGAACTGCTGCTGTTGTCAAATAGGAGTCCCACTTTAGACACTGCAATTGCTTTGGGGGCACATTATGAAATGTGAATGTGTAAAAGATCCTCAGTGCCACTCTGTCACTTCAACTTAGGGAAAGTGGGAACCAGTTTCCCAAGTACTATTATTTTTGCTAGTTGTTCATGTGTATGCTCCTATACCAGTGTTACACTTGAATATATTCTTATGGAATTAAGTCTTAAAACTTCTTTTTAGACCCTCCTTACAGTTTTTCTTATAGTAGATACTGTAAATACATTGAGCTTATTATGTTTTAATATTGTTAAGCCCTTAAAAGCAATATATTATATGAGAGAAAGACCTTTATGAGTTTAGAAAAATCTGGATTCAAGATCCAATTATATACTAATTTGACCTTGATGAAGTCATTTATACTCTTATTTTTTTCCATTTGCGAATGGAGGTTAATGATCTTGCTCTGCTTACTCGGCAGGGTTAGTGTCAGCATCAAAATGAGATGATTTATTTGAAAGTATATTGTGGATGAAAAATGCTTAAATACATAGTTGTAGGAATGTGTTTTTTTCCTAAACCTGGAAAATCACTGTTTTAGAGATACTCATTATGATAACACCCTTTAGCTATGATGTCATCTAACATTTCAGGTCCTTTAGAAACTATCTTCTGAGTGTATTTAACAGTCCCTGTTCCAGAAGTGCTGTGTGGTATGTAGTTAGTTGAATGCCATAATGGTTATTATTATTTTTGAAATTGGCTGGCCTTATTTCCTTCAATCAAATTGCAGGTTTTCGACTCCACTGCTAACAAAGATAAGTTGCTTCGCTTGAAATTAGGATCAGGAAAAGTCATCAAGGTAAAGGCTGCACTGTTTTTTTTTATGGTTTTATCAGTTGCAGTGGGTTTAACTTAGATTAAATTGTGTGGAATTTCTTTTCTTTTCTTTTTTTTTTTTTGAGACAGAGTTTCGCTCTTGTTGTTCAGGCTGGAGTGCAATGGTGTGATCTCAGCTCGTTGCAACTTCCACCTCCCGGGTTCAAGCGATTCTCCTGCCTCAGCTTCCCGAGTAGCTGGGATTACAGGCATGCGCCACCACGCCCAGCTAATTTTGTATTTTTAGTAGAGATGGAGTGTCTGCATGTTGATCAGGCTGGTCTCGAACTCCTGACCTCAGGTGATCCACCCGCCTCGGCCTCCCAAAGTGCTGGGATTGCAGGCGTGACTTTTTGACATCTGGAAATCTTTTTGACATCTGGAAATGCTTGGATGAAGAATATGAGGGGAAAATGTGTTACATTGCATTTGGGATATTTTTATCTATGAATCATTATATTGAAGATGGTTACAATCGTTTTCTGTAGTCCTGACCTTTTCTTTTCTATTCTATGACTCTGAGCATAGTATTTCATCCTTCCTATAGCCTAGTAGGGGAAAAGGTGAGACAGTTTATTCTAGAAACTTGTCATAAAGGGTTGAATCTCATCTGTCTGGGTTGCTTTGAATCAGCACTTTCCAATCACTGTGGGAGGCAACTGTGACAATAGCAGGAGGAACACTGGGATTGGAATCCGAGAACTTGGGTTCAAGTTGTGAATTTTTTCTTTACTAACTGTGCAGGTGTTTTAAAAATAAAGAATGTTTTACACATGTGGTATATTATGGTGTCAGGACATAGTAGTGATGATGCATTGTGCTGTACTCATTCATCTGTGTGGTAAAAAGGTTTATTTTCATGACCGCTTTTCCCAGAATCCTATGGAGACTTTTTCCAATAGATCGTAGCAGTTAAGTCATGATCCCTGAACCTAGACAGATCTAATGTTGAATCTTAGCTTAACAACTTACTAACTGTGTGATCTTGGGCTACATACTTAACCTCCACAAGCTTCAGTTATTGAAGTAAAATGGGGACAATCCTGACAACCTTATGAAGTTTTTGGAGGGGCTTAAACAAGATCGTGCATGTAAAGCACTTTCCACACTTCCTAGAAAACAGTCTTTTTTGATGGGGGGAAATGGAGTCTTGCTTTATCACCTAGGCTGGAGTTCAGTGGCATGATCTCAGCTCTCTGCAACCTCTGTCTCCTGGGTTCAAGCGATTCTCCTGCCTCAGCCTCCTGAGTAGCTGGGACTACAGGTGTGCACCACCGTGTCTGGCTAATTTTTTGTATTTTTGGTAGAGACGAGGTTTCACCATGTTGGCCAGGCTGGTCTCGAACCCCTGACCTCAGGTGATCCACCCATCCCGGCCTTTCAAAGTGGTGGGATTACAGCTGTGAGCCGCTGTGCCCAGCTGAAAACATGCTTTTTTAATGATAGCTTTTCTTACTCTTACTGCTCTTCTTTTATTCCTCCCATTTTCTCTCATCATCTAAGCTAAATATATTTCATGCAACCCCAGATATGCCTGCTTTTACAAGTAGGTTTAGAGGGTGTCTTCTAGATATTCTTATAGCAACACGGGGCAGTAGTCAGACCCGACCTCTGGAGGCACTGAGTAAACCTGAAAGTGTGGATAAGTGAAACCTGTTGCTCCTGTACTTCACTTTGTCTTCTGAGGAGCTTCTTGTTTGATGAACTTTTCCTATCTGATTTTTAAAGGGCTGGGAAGATGGAATGCTGGGCATGAAAAAAGGAGGAAAGCGGTTGCTTATTGTCCCTCCAGCCTGTGCTGTTGGCTCAGAAGGGGTAATAGGCTGGACTCAAGCAACAGACTCGATCCTGGTGTTTGAGGTGGAGGTTAGGCGGGTGAGTGAAACTGTCTTTGTTTTGTTTGATGAGTCTTCTGCATGTCTTTTTGCTAGTTAAATAAATAAATAAATGAAGATATTTGAAAACTAGGTTCTGAAGACGTAGATTTCTTTGAAAAAGTAGAAATGGAGTAGTCAGAAAGAGCAACAGCTTTGAAATCTAAGGATCAAAGTATTATGTCCTTCCTGGCTCTCTGTTCAGAGTCTAGAAGTGGTTGTGACTTTAAGAAAGTCACATCTCATGCCTGTAATCCCAGCACTTTCGGAGGCCGAGGTGGGCGGATCATGAGGTCAGGAGATCGAGACCATCCTGGCTAACGTGGTGAAACCCCATCTCTACTAAAAATACAAAAAATTAGCTGGGCTTGGTGGCAGGCGCCTGTAGTCCCAGCTACTTGGGAGGCTGAGGCAGGAGAATTGCTTGAACCTGGGAGGTGGAGATTGCAGTGAGATGAGATCGTGCCATTGCACTCCAGCCTGGGTGACAGAACAAGACTCTGTCTCAAAAAAAAAAGTCACATCTTCACTCTAAGCTTTTTATTTTGTCTACAAAATAGTGACTCCTGCCCAATGTATATACTTTTTATTTAGTGATTCTATGGCTACAAACTTGATATCTTTACATAAGTATGCAAAGATTGCGTGTGTGTATGTTTTACTACGACTACCTCTGCCACATTGTAGTAGCCAAAAACTGGCAACAATGTAAATGTCCATCATTAAGATACTGGTTAAATTATGTTTTTTTTCATAGACTTTTATGTAGCTCTTAAAGAATATGAAAAATCTATTGTTAAGGAAGCAAGTTGCAGAACATTGTGGATAGTATGGTCTCATGTGCGTGTGTATGTGTGTGCATGTGTGTGTGTCTGTGTGTGTATACACATATACATATCCATATCCATAGTCATATGTACATATATGTGTATACACACACACGTAATACACACATATATGCTCATATATTCATAGAAAATTCCTGGAAGCTTTAAAAGAAATCATTAAAAGTGATTTTTTTTTTCTGTAGAGTGGAAATGGAGTTCAGAAAGTTTTACTTTTTGTCACTGTACATTTTGTACCATGTAAAAAACTTAACATGAATATATAGTTTCTGTGCAATAAATTGTGCTTAGTCAACTTAATACTACCTGTTCCCTGCCCCCAAATGATCCTGTTTGCTTTATACTGTTTGTTAGATTCAAATGTGATAGGGTTTGTTACTGTAAACTCTAAAATACAATACAAATAGGGAATATTATGGTCATCTTCTTTGTGGCTGTTACACCTGCCACAGAGAAAGGATGTGCTTCCCTTCTCAGTGATGCTTTCCTAACCGTTCCTAACTGGACACTTTCATCCTTCTGGGCTGCTCTAGCCCTCTTTCAATGACATGTGACCTGCTGCCTTTTTTCTTTATTACAACTTTTATATTCTCTGTCAATTTTCCTTTGAGTTTGAAAAATCATGGCTGGTGATAGGTAACAAACCAATTTGAGTTTATCATGACTGGCACATGAAACAAAAAATTTTCTGTTTTACCAATAATCAAACAATGACAAATTGACCTGCATATCAAATTCACAAGGCTGGTAGAGAATGATACCCCGTGTGGCAAGTGTTCAGAAAGATTTATACACTACTGTGGTGTATAAACTAGTTCACTCTTTCTGAAGGGAAATTTAATAGTATCTATTAACCCATTTATGCTGGAGGTTGCAAAATTTTGGGGAAAAATCAGACCTTGGTGATGACCTTGAGCAGTAGGATATAAATTACTCCCACAAGCTTAACGTTCCAATAAGGGACCACTTGGCATAAATGGGTTAAAAGCTTTCAAAATGAGCATCCCTTTTATCCAACAATTTTAACTAATTTATAGTTTGGAAATATTTAACTAAAATTTAACTAATTTATAGTTTGGAAATATTTAAGATTATGTACAAAAATACAGATACAAAGCTATTCATGGAAGCATTGTTTATGATAGAAATAAGCTGAATGTCTAACAGTGAGGAATTGGTGAAATATACTTTGTAATAGAATATGTATTTATGACTTTAGTTCCTAAAATCCTTTGGAGACTTTTTCCTATAGATCATAGCAGTGAAGGGCTGACCCTTGAAGTTAAATATACTCTTCAGTAGTTAAAAATAATATTGCAAATTATTATTTAATGATATGGAAATAGGTTAATATGTCAGTGAGTGAGCAAAACAGGTTACAAAACAGCATGGCCCATTTTTGTAAAAGCTGTATACAGAGACAGATAATATAATGGTAGTTGGATTGCAGGTGATTACTACCTTTGTCTTTTTGGCTGAGCTACATTTTCTGATTTGCCTGCAGTGAACAGGTAATGGCTTGTGTAATGAAAAATAAGTAAAATGAAAGGAGGGTGAAAGGGGAAGGGTATTTGTCGCCTATTCCACCTGCGATGACTCTTTCTCTAGGTGAAGTTTGCCAGAGATTCTGGCTCTGATGGGCACAGTGTTAGTTCCCGGGATTCTGCAGCCCCGTCTCCCATCCCTGGTGCTGATAACCTCTCTGCTGATCCTGTTGTGTCACCACCCACATCAATACCTTTCAAATCAGGGTAAGATACTCCAATTGTATGAAGCTCTTTTATGGCTCATAAAAATGATTCTTAGAGGGGTTCAGAAATAGAGATATAGTTAAAAACTAAAATAATTTTAAATAACTGGAAAGAATGGGATCAGGGAAATGGGGAAAATACTTGCATCAGATTTTTCTGACAAAAGTTTAATATTCATAGGCCTCAAAAGCACTAACTCAGAAGAATACTTACAAAATTCTGGAAGAAAACTAAGCAGAGGGCATAAATACAAAATTATATACTCATGGAAAAAATGTAAATAATAAACATTTGGATGGAAAGTTGTTCAACTTTACTAGCATTCAAAGATTATGCAAACTAAAGAAGAGTTAAAATTCTGTTTTACAGTCATTAAATTGGCACACATTTAAAAAAACAATTTGCTTATCCAATATAGTTTGGACTTGTGATTCTGGATTTTGTTTTCAATCTTGGAATATGGTCTGTTTGCTTTCAGGGAGCCAGCTCTTCGTACCAAATCTAACTCCCTCAGTGAACAACTTGCAATAAATACAGTAAGTATAAGAGTCGTGGCCAGGCATGGTGGTTATCACCTGTAATCCTAACACTTTGCGAAGCTGAGGCAGGAGGATCACTTCAGCGCAGGAGTTCAAGACCAGCCTAGGCAACATAGTGAGACCCTGTCTCTCCCTTAAAAAAAAAAAAAAGAGTTTTTCTCCCTCACCCCTAGTGTGCTGAGGTTTTATGTGCTTAGGATATGGTAGGTTAGAGAAAAAAAAAAGTTAAGAGGCTAAAATGTTTCTAGGCTAAATCAATGGTTACTTTGTTCATTTCCCCTTACTTGGGAGTCAGTGTAAGTTAGCCTCAGCTTCTGCATAGAGATTCAAATCTTGATTCTTATAAGCATGTGGCCTTGAGAAAATTGTCTAACTTCTGTGATCCTCAGCTTCTTCATTAGTTAAAAGGAATTCATTCTCATAGCCCCTTTTTACAGTTTTTGTGAGGATTAGAGATAATTTGTAAAGTGCTGAGCTCAGAGCCTTCGTTTAGTGTGTCTTTAATAAGTGGTCACCGTGATTATTATCAGGAGACTGATGTTCAACTGGGGGAGGAGCCTCTCTCAGTTAAAGTGCTCTTCAATTTTAGAAATATTATTTATTCCGAGGATTGTGTTAGTGGTTAATCCTAGGCACTCTCTTCTACTTGCTTTCTGTGACCTTGAACAATTTAGCTTCTCTAAGCTTCATGTTTAAATCCTCATCTGTAAAATGGAGATGTTGCCTATCTCAAACAGATTTTTATGACTTTTAAATAAAATAATGCCTATGGAGTTTTTAGTATTGTGTCTGGCATATTGTAAGCACTCAGTAAACATTAGCTCTTGTTATTATCATAAATGTTGCTAACATTACATATCTTTATACTTTCATTCTCACAGAGGAGCTCTGTATTAATTCACCAGCTGATTGACTTTGAGCAGGACAGTGAGCCTCTGTGTTTCCCCAGTTGTAAGATGAAAGTGCCAGCATGCTGTTTTAGTAAAATCTGGATTTGAATGCGTTTAAGAAGGATGCATATGGTAGTTTGCTGCTGGCCTGCCTGGTCTGTGAAGGCTTCTGAGTTTGCTGCCTGTGGACCAGACAGTGGCTGAGGCACTTCAAATTCTAAAGCCCTGTGGCCTTCACCTACTGCACTGGGAAACAGAATAGGTGTATGGAGTGAAATTGGTGCTAGCATCTCTCCAACCCTAGTTTACTTGTTTATATTCAATCCAACAGAATTATTAAGCAAATAATTGTTTCGAAGTGATCTCCTAAACCCAGAAGGTTAAATCAAAGAATCAGAGGAAAATTGAAGAATAATTATTATCTCAGATCTTTGAACAGTCACCAAAATGGTCCAATATTGGTTCCATTGTACTCTGTAGTCATAACAACTCTTGTTACCTATTTCTAAGCTATAGTAACTTCTAGCAGACTAATGGCCTCCAGCTATTTTTTTCTTTTCTTTTTTTAAACAAGTTTGTTTTTTTAATGGAGGCAAAATCTACATAACATGAAATTAACCACCTTTCTTTTTCTTTTTCTTTTCCATTTAAGTTTTTATCTTTGTTTTGAATAGGTAATTACATTTATATGGCACAGTTATCAAAACAATATAACAAGATCTACATTGTGAGGACTCACTTCTATTCCTGTCCTTATCTACCCTATTCCATCTCACACCCCTTAGGTAACTGCTTTTATTAGTTTCTTATATATTCTTTCAGTGTTTCTTTATGCAGGTGCACGCAAATAGGAATGTATATTTTATTCCTCCCTCCTTTCACACACACAAAGTAGCATACTCTGTATGTAATGCACCTTGCCTTTTCCATATAACTATATTATATAAAAAATGCAAAATCTTTTCATGTTGGTGTATAGAGAGCGTCCTCATTTTAATCTGTAGATCACAATATTCCATTGTGTGCATAGGGTTTATATAACTAGTCCTTTCCTGATGTATCCAACTTTTTTTGGATACATCATCAGTTAAGAAAAAATAAGCACACACTCCCAGTATATGTTTATTGACAAATTATGTACATAAAGTACCATCAGTCCCTGTAAGCAAACTCAATGTCTTACACTGGTAGCTTAAAAATATTAAAAATGCAGCCTGGGCAACATGGCGAAGCCCTTTCTCGACCAAAAATACAAAAAATTAGCGCCTGTGGTCCCAGCTACTTGGGAGGCCGGGGTGGGAGGACCTCTTAAATCTGGGAAATGGAAGTTGCAGTGAGCTGAGATCACGCCACTGCACTCCAACCTGGGTGATAGAGACCCCATCTCAAAAAAAAAAAAAAAAAGTAATCTTAATAAAAATGGAGGTTATGATCATTTCCTTCTACACCCAATAGCTCATGTTGTGCACCTTCAGGTGTACTTACTTGCCATTCTGAAATTTTGGACCAGTTAATGGAAGCTTCTAGCACAGGGTCTAGTGTGTAGTTAATGCTAAGTCATAGTTAAATTAACCTGAAGTTAAAACAAAGAGCTCCTGTTTCCTTTTCTTCACAGATCTCTTCTGAATATCTATCTACTGAATTGCTTCAGGCTTTTGAGTGAGGGTACTGTCATCTAAAATGCCTCCCTCTCTTAACATCTCTATGTTAGTTTTTCATCTGTAAAATGAGACTAATTATGCCTGCTGGGGAGACTTGATCGAATACGTGTGAAACTACTTTGTCCATTCCAAAGATACAGGGAATTATTTTTACTACTTTTAATTGTGATCCATGTATGCTTCTATGCAAGAAATCTTTGATTCTCATTTTCTAGAGGATATGTTTTTAAATAGATATGGTAGGGGGATTTGTTGAAGGATTTGATACAAAAGCCAAAGGGATAGAGCTGCCTGAAGGTGATAAACCTTGATCACAGTGATTTTTGTGACTTTCCTCTCTTTGTAGAGTCCCGATGCAGTCAAAGCCAAGTTGATCTCTCGGATGGCTAAAATGGGCCAGCCCATGCTGCCCATCCTTCCACCACAGCTGGATTCCAATGATTCAGAAATCGAAGTATGTCCCCCTGGCTGTATTAGAATGAATAGTAGAGATGTCGCCATCATCTTTCTTTTTATTTGGTTGGAGTGATTATGTTTTCTGCCTCTAAGGCAGAATTATTATTTAGACGGCTAATATGCAAAATGATACAGATTGGTATTGGTACATGTGTTTCTACTGTGATTAGTACTTCCCCTGAGAGATGGAAGCAATTTTGTAGATCTTTTACAAGAACCGGGCAGTTTTCAGTGGTTAATTTAGCCTTCTTTACTAGAATCTCTGTGTTACAAGAGATCACTCTCTGGACAGCATGATGCCCAGTTCATAGCAAATGCTCTATTCATATGTGTTGAGCGAATGTTTAGATTATTTTGGGAAAGGTTGGTCTTCTCACTGATGTTGCCTATCACTAAAGCTCCAATTAGTATGTCTTTTGACTTTGTATATGGTATTTTTGTGTTTGTTTTCTATTTAGAAGTTCAAGAATTTTATTGAATTCAAATCTGTCAACTTTCTCCCCTTGTTATTTGCTTTTAACATGCTTAGAAAGCCTCCCCACTTTCAGATTATAAATATCACATGTATTTTTAAAGATATTTATCAATATTTTATACTTAGATCTAAATTTTTAATCCATTTGGAATTTGGTGTTCCAAATTGATTTTTAGTATTCTTTTACTTTGATAGAAAACAAGGAAAGGGTGATGGTCTTGAAAAAATTTTTTCTGGAATATACTTTATATTTTACATTTTTGTTTTATTCTTGGAAAAGCTCTACATAGATTTAACATCTTAAAGGAAGATAGGATTTCTGAGGCCTACTGTTATAGGATTAATTTTTTTGTGGTCTGGAAATGCAATTTAAATAAGAATATTTTTATTAAAAATTTTGTATGTTTTTATTCATTTTAGAATACTTTAAAATTATAGAAAAGAAACATATTGAACAAAAAGGGCATTCATCTTTATATATTGCTTTGTAACCTGATTTTTAAACTTAATGTTATATCATAAACATTTACGTTAACATAAATGATTTAAGTAAATAAAGTGGTTTAAAGGAAACCCAGTGTTCTATTATATCATTTTATTATATTCCTTTCACTCTGTTGTTAGACATTTAGGTTTGTTAAGAGCTGCAGAAATCTAAAACTGGGATGTTTTTCTAGAAGAGAATATAAGGGGACAAGGGGAAGTTCTAAAGTAAAAGAATGTCTAAAACTTTGGTCCTTGAACTATAGCATAGCAGATTACAGTCAATATTGTGCCTCAAGATTTTCTGTTTCTTATATGAAGCAGGAGGATGTAGAATAACTTTGTTTAGAGTTATAGCTTTGATTTTATGAAACGAAAGATTGTTGGAAAAAACATCCTAAAACTATATGATCTAAATATAGCATGTTAATCAGGTGCAGTGAATCCTGCATTATCCGATTTTCATTGAGTACCTTGAGGCCTATGGAGATGATTTGTCAGAAGGGAAGAGGCTGGATTATTTCTTGCAAAAGACCACTTTTTTTGTAGGAATAGATTATATTTGTCTTAAGGTAGCTACTGGTTTGGAAAATGATATATTCTGAAGAGTGGTTAGTTTAGCTGCTTCAGACAATAGAACATCAATTTCTTAGAATATTTGTGGAAATGAACTATATTTACTTATTCAATATGATTTACAGGGAGAAGGACTCTTACTTTATTGCATAGCAGAGCGCTTTTTCTCCACAACCCACACCCTCAACTCATGGCCTTCCGCTTACCTTTCCTTCCTCTTCTTTGCCTAGAAATCCTGTGTTGGAAGCAGGTTTAGGGCAGACAGTCAGCCTTAGTCTTCAATGAGGGACCCCATACAGAGTAACTCAAACACTCGTTCCTGTTTCAGGATGTGAACGCTCTGCGAGGAGGTGGGCAGCCCGTGGTGACTCCGTCCATCCAGCCCTCTCTTCAACCAGCCCATCCAGTGTTACCACAGATGACCTCACAGGGTAAGGAACCTCTCTGAGGCTCTGTGGCCTTGAACTGGGTCAGCACAAAAATTATCATCACTGTTCCTTAAACTGTTAGGCTGCATTGTTTCAGTACTGAGGACTAAAGTGTAAATGTAAGAGTGGGACACTTGTCAGTTTGTCCCTGGGTAAGACATTTTCACACCCAGAGAGGGACCTGGCTGCTGGTTGTGACTTCTGCTGTGTTGCACTGTCAGTTTTGGGTATCTGCACTCAGCTATTGAGACATCTCCCTGGGTGTGTTCTGTACTTCCTGTCGGATGGGATCCTAGGGCTGAGTCAGAAGCACATGAGAGCACCCAGTTTCCTTCCACTGGCTCATTCCTGAGATTGCAGTAGAGCTGAGTGTAGGGAGACTAGGCAAGGAAAATAGTTGAGTCTGAAGCATGATGGTATGTAAGGTGCTAGTCCAGACTCACACCAAGAAGCAAGGGTGGATAACAGTGGAAACGTCTCCCTTTATCTTAGCACCTCAGGCATCTGTTTCTGGGCTCCAGGCACCTTCTACTGCCTTAATGCAAGTTGCATCTCTCGATTCCCACTCAACTGTATCTGGAAATGCCCAATCCTTTCAGGTAACGTTTTGTAACCGTATTAATTATATCCTATAATTTGCCATGGTTCTAGTCAGTCTTTTCTTTTTCGTGTACATTTCATATGGTAGCAGTTCCCCAAAGTCATAGTTTGTAATTGTTTTCCCTTCCTTGGTTACCACTTTCTCATCTCTAAACCAGGCAAAGGATTACCTACGTTCCAGTGTCATAAAGATTAAATGCAAGAACAAGTAGAGCCCCTAGTACAACGTAGTAAAGGTCCAATCAATGTTTGTTTCCTTTTCTTTCCACACATATCCAGTTGAAGGGTGTATATTCACGTTCTTCTGTATTTTCTACCAAAAGTTGGCAGGCTAACATTCTGCAGTAAATTCAGCAGAATGATATGATTTAAAAGTGGAACCGCATGGAAAATGTAACTGGGTTTTGCTATCTAGTAAACTTTTCTTAAAGAAGGCTTTTTTCCTGTTATCCACAGAAGACAATGGCAGCAGCCTGTTTGCCAGGGGCAGACCCTTTCTTCTGCCTCAACAC
The DNA here is from genome assembly GCF_049350105.2 of Macaca mulatta. Taxonomy (NCBI): domain Eukaryota; kingdom Metazoa; phylum Chordata; class Mammalia; order Primates; family Cercopithecidae; genus Macaca; species Macaca mulatta. The sequence goes on from NC_133420.1 coordinate 45,124,395, forward strand.
ACTTAGTGGATAGACATATTGTCACTGATAACAGCGGCTCACTCCTTGGTGATGCTTAATGGAGGTGTGGGAGTAATGGTAGCTAGGCTATGCCTCATTAAGATGGGGAGTCTCAAAACTGGAAAAAGTCCCACTGTTGCCCTCTTTCTCCCCATCCCTCCTCTCCTCCATGGACAATTACTATCCTGTAGACTAAGAATTTTTTTTAAGTGGATGGGTAGTTGTATCTATCCCTGGAAATGAGCTAGACTTCCTTATTTCAAGGAAGAGTAACCATCCTCATTAAAATAAAAGCTGCTGTTTATTGAGCGCTTACTGTCAGGCCTGTAACTTACCAGCTTTTCAGAACATTACCTATCTCACTTCATTTAGTACATACAACAGCCCTATGAAGTGGTATTATTATCTTCCTCTTACAATTGAGGTGACCGAGGTTCAGAGGAACATGAGAGCTCTTGGTCTTGCAGATTAGCTTCAGAATCTTGCAGGGGAGAGGCATCCTTGGAAATTGGCAGATTTGGTTTGGAATCTCAGTGAGCACTTCTTCCTTGAACTCAATGGAAGCTAAGCAGAGTTTATTAATCTAAAAACTTCTTAGACAATAGACCTGATAGTGGGGAATGAATCCCTACTTAGTTAAATCATCTCACCAGATGACTGGGTAGTGACCCAAGATACACTTTCTTTAGTTTCTGGGTAGGATTTTAGTGACTGGTTTCCCCTGGGTTACATAGATAACTCTCCTGCTGTAGTCCTTACTCACTACCAAACCCAGATCTCACCCATCTCTAGCTTCAGTAAGTTTGAGTCTCCTCCCAGCTCATCCACTTTATTCCACCAAAGAAAAATGTGAACAAAAAAGAAAGACATGAACGTTTTATCAAGCAGCGGTAACTCGTCAGTTTCTCAGCCCTATGCAGGTATGCAAGCCTACGCTTATCCCCAGGCATCTGCTGTCACCTCCCAGCTGCAGCCCGTTCGGCCTTTGTACCCAGCACCGCTTTCTCAGCCTCCCCATTTCCAAGGTAGGAAGTGAATCCCTCAGTTTCTCATCTTCGCTCTTGCTGTGCTTTCCCTCTTCTTGCTCCTCTTTCATTTTTACTCCAACAGCTCTCTACTCATTGTTTCTTCTCTTTTTTAACAGCTTTGTTGAGATATAATATGTATTCCATACATTCATTCATTTTAAATATACAATTCAAAAGTTTTTTAGTAAATTTGCAGAGTTGTGCATTCATCACTACAATTCTATTTTAGAACATTTCCATCATTCCCCAGTGTTTCCTTGCGTCCGCATTCTGTATTTTGTTCCTTGGATATTCTCCCCTGGCCCTTTTAATTCTTCTGTTAGAATAGCTAGAGTTTAGAGAAAATAGTAAAAGAGCAAAACATTGGAGGAAATTGGGAGAAAGTTGAATACTATAGGTGTTTAGTATCTCTAATGAAAGCTACTCTGTTAAAATTTTTTAATTATGAAAATAAGAGACTTTTATAAAAAAGTCAAGCAGTACAAAAGGGTGTAAAGTGAAAAGTTACTGTCCTTCCTATCCATAAACCCCCTGGCCTTGGAAAACTGTTGTTAACAGTTACTTGGGTAACTTCTCAGATATTTTTGTATGCATGTACAAGTATGAATATCTAATGTAAAAAAACCAAACCAAGATAAAGTATAAACTGCTATGATGGAATCCTGCCTTGTTCTGCTGTTTGTCTTCTGTTTAGTAATCAGCTTTGGTATTAGGACAGTGGTAGGAAAAAGCCAGGATGTCCTGCAACGTAATTTGTGGTTCTGGACTGGTCAGGATTTCCTGGATGTAGCCTTTATCTGGAAGCTCTGTCCTTCTCCATCTGGGATATGCTTTTTCATCCATCAAAACTGTCATCTCCCTCTGTGAAGCCTTGCCTGACTATTCTCTGTCCCTCTTTCCTCTCTTCCCACAAACACAACTATGTATGCATGTCAGCAAAGAGTTAATCATGCTTTTCTTTGTGCTACTTTTATACCTAGTATATGGTTCATTGTTTTGCACTTAATACACTCTCTTGTAATGATTTTTTTACATGTCAGTCTCCCAACCAGACTAAGAGCTCACCAAGGGCAGAAGCTGTGTTTTGTTTACTGCTGTATTCCTTGTACCTGGTACAATGCCTGGCATGCAGTTGGATGAACGGGAAAGCAATCTGAGCTGCCAGTGCTATGGCAGTGCAAAGTGGGCATATTTGTGCCCTTGGACCAGATGTAGCCCTTGATGCATTTTGCATGAACACAGCTTAGATATTGTTTACTTTGAAGCCCTTTTGCCTCTACTCTCTCTCGTATATCTTCTGACAGGGTGAAGTCACCTATAGGCTTTCCTAGTGTATGGAAGTATTAATTTCTTTCTTTCCTCTACTGGAAGAGCTACTGGCTTTTCTTCATACAGTTTCCTCTGCTCCAGTTTCATAAGTTTCTTTTTGGCTTATATCTGTTTAGGATCAGGTGATATGGCTTCATTTCTCATGACTGAAGCCCGGCAGCATAACACTGAAATTCGAATGGCAGTCAGCAAAGTGGCTGATAAAATGGATCATCTCATGACTAAGGTGACTGAGTCAGGGTTGGGGCCATGTTGAAAGTGGGGATGTAAACAGGGAGCAGCCAGAGCTATAGGTAAACTCTTCTTTGGTTTCCTGTATTGGTAGTAGTTAGAGGTTATATCACTTACAAGGACAGTTATAATTATGTTGGGATCCAGTTACTTGCAGAGAACTCTAACTTACAGTTAGAGATTGTCTCAGGAACTCATTAACCCCCTTAACAACGGGGTCAAATCTTGGGTAAATTGTATTTCTTCGTTTTATAATTTCTCACAAGGTCTTTCTGGTATCCCTTTTGTAGGTTGAAGAGTTACAGAAACATAGTGCTGGCAATTCCATGCTTATTCCTAGCATGTCAGTTACAATGGAAACAAGCATGATTATGAGCAACATACAGCGAATCATTCAGGTGAGGGTGATTAAGAACAGACCACTCAGGCTGAAGGTCTTACCCTGCTGTCTTCCCAGAGGTACTACCCTTTAACCCTTCCACCCCAGAAATAGCCTGTGATAAATGCTACACTGGGTTAGACAATTCTAGAAAATCCATTATGGCTTAATTCCGTCCAAGTGACTTATCACTATATATTCTGAAGGAAACATTGCTTTTTTGACCATACTTCAGAATTTCACTCCTTTTTTTTTTAGCCATTTATTCACTCAATCCATTGGACCTAGTGATTTGTATCCGTCAGGTATAATCTGATGTGTTGTTTTAACATACATGTAGACATAAGTTCTGGTGTTTTGTCTCAAAATGTGTTAACAATGTCACCTGTCAGTTCAAGTTGATTCTCTTCTATCTGGCACTTTTCTCTTAAGACACTTAAATTGTACGTCATATATTTTGAATTTAGGAAAATGAAAGATTGAAGCAAGAAATCCTTGAAAAGAGCAATCGGATAGAAGAACAGAATGACAAGATTAGTGAACTAATTGAACGAAATCAGAGGTAATGACAGGTACGGGGCCTGGCTAGGATGAACAAAAGGGTTTATTGTGTATATGCCCAGCTTAAGTACACGTATTTGTTTAGGGCAGTACGTATGTATTTCTGCCATTTCTGTTTCCTGCCTGTCATGTGAATTATTGCCTGTTTTCTGAGAGGCATTGCAGTAGAAGGAGCTTAGTAGGCTGTGATGTAGGGCAGACCTGTGTTTGATTCCTGCTCTGACCCTCATTCATTTTGTGGCTCTGGGCATGTTATTGATTCCTGCTGGCCCTAGTTTCTTTATCTTTAAAACTGGTACTATTTATTACTTACAGAACTCTGGTGTCAACTCTTCTCTCTTCTGTGTGGGTTAACTCGGTTTTATCCACCAGAACTCAGACAAAACTTCACTGATTCCCATATAAAACCTAAGGATTTTGTATTTTTTGTAGATACTTCTGAAGATTTGGAGGGATGTGTGGGGAGGGTGAATGGAACACATCACAACACAGCATTTCACTTAAAAAAAAATCATTCTCCCATATTTCTCTTCTCTGCTGTCTCTTGTCTCCCACATGACAGAGCTGGGGGAGTGGCTTTCTCTTCTTCCCTCTTTCTTATAGCCTCTTTACTCCTGTCTCTTCCTCCTCATTCCCATTATCACACACCCTTCACGTTATTGTCCTCTCCATTATTCAGGGTAGTTCACTGCTGGCCCAGATTCCTGCTTCCAACCTGATTTCTTTAGATCCCAGTACTTCAGATCTAAGGAAAAGAAAATGCTTTCAGATAGCTTTTGATGAGCAGCAATGTTATGAGGACAGAATGGGCATTGGATTGTGCTCAGTGCTTGATAAGTGTTTTCTTTTTCCCTATTTCTTTCACAGGTATGTTGAGCAGAGTAACCTGATGATGGAGAAGAGGAACAACTCACTTCAGACAGCCACAGAAAACACACAGGCAAGAGTATTGCATGCTGAACAAGAGAAGGTAAAGCAACTGGGGAGAGAAAAGCCCAGGTCAGGATGGGTGGAGCTAAGGAATGTCCCGTGTACGTACTCACTAGTCAGCTTTCCAACAGAATTTTTGCCATCACTGCAAAAAGAACTAGAAATCTCCCGGCAGGTTTTCATGTATCCATCATCTACATTTCTGTTTTGTAATATACTTCGCAGTAAGGTGACTCAAAAATAATCACTGATCTTAGTAATTTGATTAGGTAAGAATTACACTGCTTATTAGAAACTAAATTTATTCTATTGACAAAATCAACAGAAATTTTCCATTATGCCAGATAACAGATGTTTAGGTTCTTTTTAGAGGAATTCAAGATTGTTTGCTCCTTCATCTGTGTTTGCCAAAGCATTTTAAAGTACTACTATTTGACTTCAATCCTTTCAAAACTAGGAATTTTGACCTGTTCCTGCAGTAGCAGTAAGGAAGACTAGTGGGTCTTGGGTTGGGATCTGCTGATTCTGAAACTCACTTCCCCCGTTGCTCCAGTGATGTTCTTTATCCTGAATGGATTCCTTCTTGTTTGGGCTACCACTCATCAGCTAGGAGATCCTGACTTTTTCATCTGCTGTCTTTCTTCTCAGAGGTTTAGAAATCGTTTATATTTTATATTAGTGTTTTCCTTGATGAAAACTTAGATTGAACACACTTGTAACTTGTGGAGTTTACTCACTTTCTCATATTCTGGTAATGAGGATTCCTTACTATGTCTTACGCTAATCTTTGTCTTCTCTTAGCCATAGAATCCAGGCAAGTAATGTGTGACCTCTTTTTCTCAGACAAGCAGTGCCTTATCCTGCACAGCCCTGTCCAGTGCTGACCCTGTTCTGTTCCCATTACTTTATACCATTTCTTATTTATGTGACTGACGACTCCTAATGCCTAGGTGAAGATCAGCAGCCTTTGACATTGTTATCATTAGGTAGTGCTGAAGTCACTTAACCGCTCCCCACCCACTAAATACACTTTTTACTATTTCTCCTTCCTCTACTTTTATTTCTTCTCTTCCTTTCCTTTACTCCTTTTGTTTGCTTGTTTGTTTTTTCTTTAGGCCTATACAGGGCATCTAAATATATTATTTGGCCTCACTGTTACTATTCAGGGCTAAAATGATTACTGTAACTTGTTGCAGATCAGTGGTCCGCAAGCACTGGCTGCCTCAGACTCACTTGGGGTGCTTGATTAAAACTAGATATTCTTAAATCCCGAACCTCCAGAGATTCTAATTTAGTATATCTAGCTGGGATCTGAATCTGAACTTTTAAAAAGATCCTATAGATTCCAGGTGTAGGAATTACTGCTCTTGTCAGTGATTTCTTTTGTCATAATCTCTGGAGGGGCAGCATTTTTAAGAAGTTCAGCATGTGATTCTCATGTTGAGAAGCACTGTTTTGTGTGTGTATGTGTTCCAATAAAACTGTATTTACAAAAATAATAGGTCAGTTTGGCTCATAGGTCATAGTTTGCCAGCCCCTGAATTAGCTCAGTGATCTAACCAAATGTTTTTGTGTTGATAAACCCCAGAGATGTCTGATACCATGCATTGAGCCCAGTAGATGCTCTGTTTATAATAGCAAAACAGTAGAAGTAATAACAATAGTAATCATAGCTAGTATCTGCCACAACCCACTGTGTTATAGATACCATGCTTCACACAAATTTTTGAGGGAATCTCATGAGAAATGTGACTGGGATGCCAAGTACCATATGTTTTAATTGATCATCTTTATTTCAGTGAAACTTTTTGAGCCCTGACTCTCCCCTCTTTTTCTTTTGATCCACTTCTCACTTAACAGTTTTCCTGTGATCTCTCCTTTTAAAGGGAGATGGGCAAGGTCCTTTCGTCCCTGGAGGCAATTTTCTGCCTTCAGACACAGCTCAGAAAGGTATGGTTAAGGGCTCAATGAATATTTGGTGAATGAAATTATTTTTCATTGTGATACAGTACCACAAAAAATCATGGAATAATGGCTAAAACTGGAAGAGCTATTAGAGGTCACCTTTTTAGTTTAACCTTTTTATTTTAGAGGGACAAACCAAGACTCAGAAATGAAAGAGTAAAAGACCTGCATAGGACCCCATTTCCATTCAGCTATATTTCTTTTCCTGTGTCAAATTACTATCTCTCTTGAGTACTGTTTTCCTGCTTTTACCTTGCAAGCTTTATTCACTGTTTTTCTGAACTCTTGGTTCTTCCTGTCATTGCTTTCTTTTTCTCACTCTCCATGTCAGCAGTAGAATTTGATCCACGGTAGGAACCAGGGAGCCATCCCATCCACTGTGTAGATTTTTTTGTGTTTTCCCTTCTCACTTGATTATACCCTAACCTTAAAAAGAAATTATAAATACACCTATGCACACACACACACACACACACACACACACACACACACACATACACACACATACACATTTTTTTCTGATCATAAAAGTTGCATCTGTTCAGTCTGGAAAATTTACAAATACAGATAAGCAAACATAAAATATAAATCCTTCCACTCAAAAATAATGATATCCATTCCCTTATTTTCTGTGTACATGTGCATTTGGGGGATAGCATTAATTTTTATGCTTCTGATAGGCCTTTCTAGCTAAAGACCTGAGATAAAAAGAGCTTTTGGGTGATTTTCCACTCTGCTTAACCTTTAGCAAGAGAGTGACCCTCCATTTCATTGGCGTGCCTTTGGAATTTGTCCCTTCCAGTGTTTTAGCTGCTGCAAGTGCTCGTGAGAGAGGTGCATGTTTTGTTATTAGTGAACTCTCTGAGCTATGAATAGATGCAAAGCTCTCTGAGCTCTGAGTTAGTTTTGTTTTCATTAGGCCATTTGAAGCAGGACAGTGAGTAGATGAAAGCCACTCCTATATCTAGAAGTTCTAGATTTCATTGTCATCTGTGTTTAGGAGGTGAAAACCTAAGCCTACTGAATAGCAAAAATAAATATCTTAAAGCTTAGTCTAAAGGTTACATATACTCTCAGATACTCATTTATAGCCTATTTATTTTTATTTATTTTTTAAAGTGAAAGCAAGTTTATTAAGTAAAGGAATAAAAGAATGGTTACCCCATAGGCAGAGCACCGGCATGTTATTTTTATTTTATATACAATTTTATGTTCTTGTTTTACTTATTTATTTATTTATTTTTCTTTTGAGACAGAGTCTTGCTTTGTTGCCCAGGCAGGAGTGTGATCTCAGCTCACTGCAACCTCTGCCTCCTGGGTTCAAGTGATTCTGCTGCCTCAGCCTCTGGAGTAGCTGGGATTACAGGCGCCCACCACCACGCCTGGCTAATTTTGTATTTTTAGTAGAGACCGGGTTTCACCACATTGCCAGGCTGGTGTCGAACTCCTGACCTCGTGATCTGCCCGTCTTGGCCTCCCAAAGTGCTAGGATTATAGGCGCGAGCCACCGTGCCCGGCCTTTATTTTTGTTTTTTAGGAGAGTCAAAATATCAGATTTTAAATGTAATCTATAAAACTGATAAAGACTTTGGAATAAGGCAAGGAATAAATATATTTAAAACAAGTGGGTACAGTGAACACAATAAGAAGAGACAAATGATAATAAAGAAATAGACAACTGTAAAAATGTATGTAAGGTGTAATAGAGCCAGGCATAGTAGCTTGCACCTGTAGTCCCAGCTACTCCAGAGGCTGAGGGGGGAGGATTGCTTGAGCCCAGGAGTTTGAGGCCACAGTGAGCTATGATCATGTCATTGCACTCTAGACTGGATGACTGAGCGAGACCCCATCTCTAAAAAAAAAAAGTTTTTAAGTATACTTGTATAGGTATAATAGTATAGGAGTTGTAATAACAGTAGTAATATAATTGTATAGGCGAGATGGTCCACACCCATAATTTGAGTTTGGTTTAATACAAATTGAAGGCAGCCGTAACTCCCTGTTTACTAGTTCAGTCTACATAGAGTTATGTGAGGTTGGTTCATTACTTGCATGAAGAACACCTATGTTTAAAGTGACATCATACTTTGTTATTATTCAGGCCAAGGTGACAGAGGAGTTAGCAGCGGCCACTGCACAAGTCTCTCATCTACAGCTGAAAATGACTGCTCACCAAAAAAAGGAAACAGAGCTGCAGATGCAACTGACAGAAAGCCTGAAGGAGACGGATCTTCTCAGGGGCCAGCTCACCAAAGTGCAGGCAAAGCTCTCAGGTATGTGCTAGGTTGGGGATGCTGGGATTGTTGCCATTTAAACTCAAGGAATTAAGCTGTTTTCTTCCTCTCAATCTTTTTGGCACAATGCTTATGAAGTTTTTGAAGGACTGCACCAAAAATTAAAGGAGACTAGTATAAAATCTACATGATTATTTTACAGAAGGAACAATAAAGAACTGACTATTCATGTGGAATTCATCAGTGCCACAGTTCCCTTTTGTTTGGGGAGGTGTTGGCTTCAAAATCTTTGGTACCTATGATTGGCTTCCAATACCTGGAAGAGTTAATGTGTTGTTCTAACTCATGACTCAGTGGAAGTTTAAAAAAGAGATGCTTCCTGGTGTGGTTTCTTCTTTCCTAGAGGATGGATTGCAGCTCTTCAGCCTGACACTCAAGGCCCCTCCTGCTTGGCTTGTCTCCCATTATATTGTTCAGTTCATCTGGCCCTGACCATACCAGCAAGCCTGCTGGCTGCTCTTCAGCTCATCCTGTAGTTCTTGTCTTGCTTCTTATCCATGCTATTCTCTGGACTTGACATGCCTACCGTTACCAATATTCACCTTCAGTCCTCTTCAAAGTCTGCCTCTTTCAGAAGCTTTCCTAGTTTTCTCTAGAACATTTGATCCTTTAAAAAAAAATCCTTTATCTCTTAGTGCATTATTATAACCCTTATCATAGTTTGATAAGCGTGGTGTTTTGCTTATCTTTGTGAAGTCCTCTCCTCCATATTAGTGTTCAGTGCCTGGCAAGACATGGTGATTGGATAGAAGATTGGTGAAGACCAGCAGGTTAATTAATCTACCGTGGTGTATAGAAACAAATATGGAAGGCAGAGATGGGACTAATGGGCAGAGGGTACCTGGAGCCGCAGCAGAGTTGGGTGGAAGCAAAGTTCATTTGCCTAATAGAGAACTAAAAAACAATGATGTCAATGGGTAAGGTGCTACCTTGAAGATACATCCCTTCCCTTTTATTTTTTTCTTAAATTTTTTATATTTTGCAGAGACAGGAGTCTCACTATATTGACCAGGCTGGTTGTGAACTCTTGACCTCAAGCCATCCTTCCGCCCTGTTCCTCCAAAGTCTTGGAATTAACAGGCATGGGCCACTGCTCCCAGCCCATCTCTTGCCTTTTAGAGCACGACTGGGCCCACATGAGGCAAACATGTTAGACAGTCTTAGATTTGAATGTTATTCAGATGTCTCCTGCTTTTGTGGTGCCTTATGACAATTACCTCAAGAGCCATAAGAGTCTCAAAAGTTTCCCAAACAAATTTTATTTATTGCAAAGAGCTTTATTTGAGATGGGATGTTTTGAAAGCAAATTCTTGGTAGAATGCCCCAGCTACCAAGAAAGTTGAGACTATCTTACTCAAGCAGTGAGAAAGAACCCAGACTAATACTAAACAGTGATCGGTCCAGTGTGTTAAGATGGTGGCCAAAATGGAATTGTGGGAGTGATCTGTTTCAAAGGTCATTTCTGACTGCTGGGGACATTTCTTTCCCATTTTGTATGTGGAGAAGGTGACATGTACACACAGAGATGACTTTCTATGGGGTAAATATGGGTTGATGGAGGAGTCAGCTGACAGCTTGACATATCTTATTGCTGGTCAGTGAGGTGATGTTGAAAGAAGTGAGCAGAGGCTGCTTGTGTGGTAGAACTGGGAAATCAAAGCGTGCAACTTTGAAAGAGCCACTGGGGCCAGGCACAGGGGTTCACGCCTGTAATCCTAGCACTCTGGGAGGCTGAGGTGGGAGGATTGCTTGAGCCCAGGAGATGGAGGCTATAGTGAGCCATCATACCACTGCACTCCAGTCTGAGTGATGGAGCAAGACTGTGTCTCCAAAAAATAATTTAAAAAAAGAACTGCTGGGATAACACATAGCCCACTACAGCACTGGTTCTGTAGCCAAGTCTTTCTGCTCCTGTATCCCAGAGCTCCAAGAAACCTCTGAGCAAGCACAGTCCAAATTCAAAAGTGAAAAGCAGAGCCGGAAACAACTGGAACTCAAGGTGACATCCCTGGAGGAGGAACTGACTGACCTTAGAGCTGAGAAGGAGTCCTTGGAAAAGGTAAGCTCTACAACCCAGTTGGCCAGAATTAGCTGTTTAATAAACATTTTAATTTTCCTTTTACAAATTACAATAGTATGTGCTTATTATAACAAATACAAATAATATAGAAAAGTGTAAAATTAAAAAAAAAATTTCCCCTCTCTAATCTCATACATTAGAGGTGACAATTATAAAGTATATGATCCTTCCAGATTGTTTTCTGTATGTAGAAAACATACATTCACACTCACACACACATACATGTATGTATACTGACAACTTTTTTTACATCACATTTTATGCTTTTTAGGAAAATATCATGGCCTTGTACTACATAAGATCTTTCTCATATTTAACTGCTGCATAGTAGCCAACTGTGAGGCTGTACCATAATTTATTTAATTATTCGGATGGATATTTATGTTTTTATTTTTTCATTATTTTAAACATTGCTTCTATGGACTTTCTCATATAACTGTTTTTGCAAATTTGTTTCAGCATTTGTATAAGATGGATTGCATGAGTAAGAATCATGGGATCAAAGGGAAGGCTACATATTTGAAGTTTTATAAATATTACCAGATTATCCTCAAAGAATAGTGCTTACACTTTCAGCACTATGTGAGTGAGCCCATTTGTCACATTCTTCCCCATTCTACATATATCACTTTTTCTAATCTTCATTAGTCTGACAGGTGAAATATGTTATCTTGTTCTAATGTGTTTTTTATTAGTAGTAAAGCTTTCATATATTTAATACCTATTTATATTTCTTAGGTATCTCTTTTTAGTGTCCTTTATCCTATTATTAGTTTGATTTGTGAACCCTTTTAAGGGTATCAATCCTTTGCCAGTCATAGATGTTGTAAATATTTTTCTAGTTTGCTGTGTTTTCACTTTATTTGTAGTATATTTTGTTGGTTAAAATGTTAATATCAGGAAAGACTAAGTGAACAAAGTGAGGACATTTCTATCTTTTTGTATGTTCTGGAATAGTTGAAATATGAAAAGAATAAACTGCTCCTGAGGGTTCAGTAATCGCATTAGTAAGACTGTTTTGGCCCAGTCCCTTTTAAGAGGGTAAATCTTGGTCTGCAATTACATTTTTTTTCTAGGATTTTTTTTCTATTTTATTTATTTATTTATTTATTTATTTATTTTTTATTTTATTTTTTTTTGAGACGGAGTCTCGCTGTGTCGCCCAGGGTGGAGTGCAGTGGCCGGATCTCAGCTCACTGCAAGCTCTGCCTCCCGGGTTTTTACGCCATTCTCCTGCCTCAGCCTCCCGAGTAGCTGGGACTACAGGCGACCACCACCTCGCCCGGCTAGTTTTTTTTTTGTATTTTTTAGTAGAGACGGGGTTTCACCGTGTTAGCCAGGATGGTCTCGAACTCCTGACCTCGTGATCCGCCCGTCTTGGCCTCCCAAAGTGCTGGGATTACAGGCTTGAGCCACCGCGCCCGGCCTTATTTATTTATTTTTAACCAATTCCTTCTAACCTCTTGGCTGTTTTCAGTTTGTCATTACTTTAGATACTACTATAGTGACCATCCTTGTAACACACTCTTTATGACTGTGACTTATTGAATCCTTAATTACAATTTGTGGAATTTCTGGATATGTATGTTTTTAAAGGCTTTTCAGAGGATTACTATCCAAAGAGAGTATATCCATTCATTTTCTTACTATCAGGGTATGAGAATGTCTGATTTCCTGTACCCTCATTAAAGTTAGGATGGGTTCCCTAGCTCTTAATAGAGGGGTAAAGTTCTTCTTGTCTTCCTTCTCCTGTCACCATTTTCCTCACCCAGTAGCTAAGAATGTTAAATATTTAGGGGAAAATTAAACTAAAAAATGAAGTTTCCAGAAATGGAGTAAGGATCCCACAAGGTAATTAACTGCCACCGCCATCATCCCTTTTGATTCTCCATTAACAAGCTAGAGCTGATGATGGTTCTCCTGTTCTAAGAACCTCTCAGAAAGGAAAAAGAAGTCAGCTCAAGAGCGTTCTCAGGCCGAGGAGGAGATAGATGAAATTCGCAAGTCATACCAGGAAGAATTGGACAAACTTCGACAGCTCTTGAAAAAGACTCGAGTGTCCACTGACCAAGCAGCTGCAGAACAGGTAATGGGAAACTGAAGCACTTTGGAAATAGAGGGAAGGTGTGAAGGACTCAGAGAGAAAAGCTTCTAGTTTCTTCCTTACCCTTTTAGGATGACATTTCTCATAGCTGATACTCTCACTTTGGAGAAAGGTAGATAAAGTAATCCAGATATATGCCAGACAGCCAGGAATTGAATGGAGAATCTTCTTTCTTTTTTTAAAGCTTAGTTAATATTTAATTACATAAGTAAAAATGAAAAATACTTTCCTTACAAAAAAAACTCCAAACATGATAAGGCCAAAGCCATCAACCATCAGACACCATCCTTCAGGCACATTATCATCCTTGAAAGGAAGGGATTTATTTAGGTCATCAGGAAGGGAACCAGGGATAGTGGCAGGACACAGCTGGATCTCTAGTCTGTGCAACAGCAACCTTTCTCATTGTAAGTTTAAAATTTATATGCATATGTTTGTTTAATTAGAGTTCATTGGTGCCCTCGGTTTGACCACCTCTGGGAATTTTGGTGAAAAAAAGTTTCTGAACCTATAAAATTTAGGGTTCAGACCCTGAAAAGCAATGATCACATGACCCTGCCCTCCAGGAACCTATCTAAATAGGCACACTTTTGTCTGCTTGGAGTACCTTTTGGAGTCCTGACAACCAATGACATCTTAAGAAGTGCATTTACTTTAAAAGTAATGAGAGTCTTTTAAACAGTTTCCCAGTTAAATCTGGGCTGTTAGCTTATTCTTTTGCTTTTTGAAAGATGGGCTTCCCTAGGTGCAATGGAATCTCACTCCCCTGCCCCCAAGGATGGTATGGTCATTACTTTCTCTTGGCAGCTGTCTTTAGTACAGGCTGAGCTACAGACCCAGTGGGAAGCAAAATGTGAACACTTGTTGGCCTCCGCCAAGGATGAGCACCTGCAGCAGTACCAGGAGGTGTGCGCACAGAGAGACGCCTATCAGCAGAAGCTGGTACAACTTCAGGAAAAGGTACATATTTTTCTTGAGCCAAACAGTTTAGGCAGCCCAGTTAATTTGAGGCAAGCAGGCTGTTTGAGTCCTGTTGATCCTTCTAAGCCTAAAAGTTATTAATAGCTAGAAGACAAAACCACACTTGTTTTTAGCTTGTCAGGTATCTTTTACATACTTATTTGGCGTGATAGGTCAGTGACCTGGAAGAAGAGAACAGCACCAGTGTTCTGGAACATGTTTTCCATTATTATTGGATCCTTCATTTATTAAACAAATATTTATTGAGAGTCAGTTGTATTCCATCCACTGTGTTAAAGAAAGTGCATACAAGGAACCTGTCCCTCACGTATCTCACAGTCAAGAAAGGGAGACAAAGAAACAAAGATAGGCGTTAAGTGCTGTGGGGCCCAGAAGAGGAAGTACCCAGGAGAGCTGGGAAGGTTTCCCAAAGGAGGTGACATTTGAGCAGAGCCAAGAAGGACAAATAGCTTTGGTAAGGCAGCAAAGGAGGCAGAACATCTTGGGCAAAGGCACTGAGATAAGTTGGAGGCTGGGGTGTGGTGGGATCATCAGGCCTGAAAAAGAAAGAGATGGGACATGGCTTAGGGTCATGGTATGAAAGTCCATATTCGAGGTCAGTTTCTTTCCCTAAAGTGTCCAATTGAAAACTTTTGGCTCAGAGATCTTGGAGGCAATCTTGCAGACAAATGGGTTGCTGTTAATGCTGAATGTTTATGTCTAAATGACTAGAGTTATTACCTACCCTCCTGCTCTTTTTTCATTATATTTTTGACCTGATTAAGAACAAGGCAAGCGACCTTCTTGGGAAAGAGAAAGTGAAGTTTTGAGTTGAAATTGAGTGATGAGGAGATAGAATTCTCTGAGGCAGAGGGCCTTGGGTGGGGGCTGAGGGAGTGGACACCAACAGACCTAGGTGAGCTTAAGACTTGATGTTTAGAGATGCCGGAGAGGATGTGGAAAAATAGGAATGCTTTTACACTGTTGGTGGGAGCGTAAATTAGTTCAACCATTGTGGAAGACAGTGTGGTGATTCCTCAAGGATCTAGAACTAGAATTACCATTTGACCCAGCCATCTCATTACTGGTTATATACCCAAAGGATTATAAATCATGCTACTATAAAGACACATGCACACGTATGTTTATTGCGGCAGTATTCACAATAGCAAAGACTTAGAACCAACCCAAATGTCCATCAATGATAGACTGGATTAAGAAAATGTGGCACATATACACCATGGAATGCTATGCAGCCATAAAAAAGGATGAGTTCATGTCCTTTGCAGGGACATGGATGAAGCTGGAAACCATCATTCCCAGCAAACTATCAAAAGGACAGAAAACCAAACACTGCATGTTCTCACTCATAGGTGGGAATTGATCAATGAGAATACTTGGACACAGGGCGGGGAACATCACACACCAGGGCCTGTCAGAGGGTGGGGGACTGGGGGAGGGATAGCATTAGGAGATAGACCTAATATAAATGATGAGTTGATGGGTGCAGCAAACCAACATTGCACATGTATACCTGTGTATCAAACCTGCACGTTGTGTACATGTACTCTAGAACTTAAAGTATAATGATAAGAAGAAAAGAATCTGAAATAAAATTGTCTTTTTATTATATGCAAAAAAAAAAAAAAAAAGAGAGAGAGAAAGAGACTTGATGTTTAGGGTGGTTCTCCTCCCCCTGGGTTTTCTGACCTTCACCTGGTAATCCAGGTTCCTGAGGCCACAGCCACAGTCTGTTTGTTTTGCAGTGTTTAGCCCTCCAGGCCCAAATCACAGCTCTCACCAAGCAAAATGAACAGCACGTCAAGGAACTAGAGAAGAACAAGTCCCAGATGTCTGGGGTTGAAGCTGCTGCATCTGACCCTTCGGAGAAGGTGAGCTGATATTTCAAAGGAGAAGCATTCAGAAAGAACATGGCCAGTATGTTGTGTTAGTAGCTCTTTTTCTAACTTTAGTGATGTTTTATTTGTCTGATGACTTTAAAATGAACCAGATTTGGTGTTTGCTTGTGTTTAAGACGGAGTCTCGCTTTTTCGCCAGGCTAGAGTGCAGTGGCGCGATCCTGGCTCACTGCAACCTCTGCCTCCCAGGTTCAAGCGATTCTCCTGCCGCAGCCTCCTGAGTAGCTGGGACTACAGGCATGCGCCACCACACCCAGCTAATTTTTATATTTTTAGTAGAGACGGGGTTTCACCATGTTGGCCAGGATGGTCTCAATCTCTTGACCTTGTGATCCGCCTGCCTCAGCCTCCCAGAGTGCTGGGATTACAGGCGTGAGCTACCGTGCACGGCCCAGATTTGGTTTCTTGAGTTTAAGGAGCTTACAGTCTAGTGGGGAAAAAAAATACATACTTATATATTAAATGGCAAACCCAAAAGAACCCTATCTTTCTGAGGTTTTGACAGGTATAGGAAGGGCCTCTAACCACAGGAGAGAATGGGACTTGGGGCGTGTGCCCAGCATCCACTGGCCTCTGACCCTTAGAGCCTATGGCAGCTCCTAGTGGTGCTCACAGTGGGAGGGGGACATTAAGCAATGGTCTTTAAGCAGTCCTGGGCACACGGACCACAGCCTGCCTGCGCTTAATAGGTAACTCTCATGACTAGCCCTTCTGTCAAAATGCTGCTCATTATTTAATATCATCCTCTCCACAGTGACAGACTTCAGTGTCTCTCTGCTTATGACCAGCGGTATCCGTGTAGAGATCTAAGATGGCTTCATTTTGGCCTTCCAAACACCTCTCTGGGATTTAATGCATCCTTTAGTGACTTGATTTTGGCAGCATGTGTTTTGATGTTCACACAGGTCAAGAAGATCATGAACCAGGTGTTCCAGTCCTTACGGAGAGAGTTTGAGCTGGAGGAATCTTACAATGGCAGGACCATTCTGGGAACCATCATGAATACGATCAAGGTACAGCCAGCCAGCTGTCGATTGTTTCATCGGAATGGGCGTTTTGTTGCTTAAGTACTTGCTAAGGGATCATGAATAAAATAATTGTTCAAGGAAGGCACAGTGGCTCATGCTTGTAATGCCAGCACTTTGGGAGGCAAAGGTGGGAGGACTGCTTGAGGCCAGGAACTCGAGACCAGGTTGGGCAACATAATGAGACTTTGTCTCTACTAAAATTAAAAAATTAGCCGGGTATGGTGGCATGTGCCTGTAGTCCCAGCTACTTGGGAGGCTGAGGCTGGAGGATCACTTGAGCCCAGAAGTTCAAGACTATAGTGAGCCATGATTACCCCCGACTGCACTTCAGCCTGGATAACAGAGCAAGACCCTGTCTCCAAAGAAAAAAAAAAGAAAGAAAAAATTATTCAGGACTGTTCCTCAGTAATTAGGATTCCTGGAGTGACTTGACAGATACAGTCAGCCTCTTTTAACAGAAAAGAAGCAAGGTCATTTAAACTAGATGACCAGTAGTGTTAATAAGAATTAGTAGTGGCTACTGTGTTCCTTTCAGTGATCATCTCCTCCTTGGCTTTTGAACAGATGGTGACTCTTCAGCTGTTAAACCAACAGGAGCAAGAGAAGGAAGAGAGCAGCAGCAGTGAAGAAGAAGAAGAAAAAGCAGAAGAGCAGCCACGGAGACCTTCCCAGGAGCAGTCAGCCTCAGCCAGTTCTGGGCAGCCTCAAGCACCCCTGAATAGGGAGAGGCCAGAATCCCCCGTGGTGCCTTCAGAGCAAGTGGTCGAGGAAGCTGTCCCGTTGCCTCCTCAGGCCCTCACCACTTCTGAGGATGATGTACACAGAAGGAAAGGGGACTCAGAAGCAGAGGCACTCTCAGAAATAAAAGATGGTTCCCTTCCACCCGAACTGTCTTGCATCCCATCCCACAGAGTTCTGGGGCCCCCGACTTCAATTCCACCTGAGCCCCCAGGCCCTGGAACCATGGACTCTGAGTGTGAGGAGTCACTTGCTCCCAGCCCAGTGGCAGCTAAGCCCAACAACCCACCAGGAAAGGTCTGTGTCAGAGAAGTAGCACCAGATGGCCCACTACAAGAAAGCTCCACAAGACCGTCCCTGACTTCAGACCCCGAGAAGGGGGACCCACTGGCCTTAGGGCCTGAAAGCCCAGGAGAGCCTCAGCCTCCACAGCTCAAGAAAGATGATGTCACTAGCTCCACTGGTCCCCACGAGGAGCTGTTGAGCACAGAGGCAGGTTCCACAGTTGCAGGAGCAGCCCTCAGATCCAGCCATCATTCCCAGCATTCCAGGTATGTTCCTCTGAGCACTGCTTCAGGGACAGGGTGGCTATCTGTGGTGAGGAGTGTCTCTGTTTTTTCCAGGGCTGGCAACTCATCCCTCAGAGACTAATTTACTGATGTCTTCATTCATTAGTTGATGTATTAATTCAGCAACACCTACCACGTAGAAGGCTCTGTGGTAGGCACTATGATAATGTGGTGGGCACTGCGATAGTGCAGCGGGCGCTGCGGTAGTGTGGCGGGCGCTGCAGTAGTGTGGCGGGCGCTGCGGTAGTGTGGCAGGTGCTGCGGTAGTGTGGCGAGAGCTGCCGTAGTGTGGTAGGCAAGGCAGGTTTGGTTCTTGAGTTTAAGGAGTGACAGTCAAGTGGAGAAAACAAACAAATACATACTTATATATTATAAAAGTATAGTAAGTCCTTTTAAAAAAGAAACAGGGCACTATTCTAAAGGAGTTGTTCCACTTTAGATAGGGTGGCTAGGGTAGGATTCTGAGAAGGTCACATTGAAAAGATGACTCTGGCTGTAGGTTCTGAAGGGGGCCACTGTAGGGTGTGGGAAGAGATGGTGGCAGCGGAGGTGGGAGGAATTCCTGGGCAGTCACCAACGCTGTTGAATCCTTACCCAAGGGCCGGTGACCCTTGTAGGTGGTGGGCAGTGTGACCTGGAGCAGGAACAGTAACATTTTCTATGACTTGATTCTCCTTCAGTCTCTCTCGGGATGAAGAGGATGAACTGTCTAAAGGGGCAGCTCTGAAAGCTCTGAGGCCCAAAGCACAGCCTGAGGAGGAAGATGAAGACGAGGTGGTAAGGAAATCCCAGGCACTGTCAAGTCCTCACGCAGCCACCTGGGGGCTCTTCCCCACTGGCTCTGAGAAGAGAAATGGAGCCTGTTGGTGGCCCACTCCCTGGGCTCTGTGTGCAGGGCCCTGTGGGAGCAGGCTTGGGGCTGGGCTGGGAGGGCGCAGCTCTGTAAGCAGATTAGGGGACAGTCACATACCACTTTACTTTTGAGAAAGAATCATAGTCTCTGTCCATGCAGGAATTCGTTCCCTGAGAGCAAGAAAGCTGAGCTGCTTAGTCCTATATTGGAATGCCGAAGCCTTAGGTTTCCCCAAATCTGCTGGGATATTATTTATATTTTAGAATTGGAAAGGACTTTGAAGATCATCTTGCCTGGCATCCTTATTCATAGATAAAGAACCTGAGGCTCAAAAGGATGATTTACCCAAAGCCACAGAGTAAGTTAATGGCAAAGCTAGGACTAACCCCCAGGCTCCTGTAAAGACTGCCTGTTCCTGAGCATTTTCCACTTAGCCCGCTTTCCTCCTGCCTTGTTTTGTCGTCACAATATCCCTGGGCACAAAATGGGTTCAGTATTAATAGCACAGCTTCATTTAACAGAGAACAAGAGTGAAGGCCAGGAGAGGAGGGCACTGATAGGGACTGAATTAGAACCCCGCTTCTCGCATCTGCAGTTCCCTACTGTGCTCGGTTACAACCGTTCTGGCTGTCCCTAGGCCATTCTGACGGCTCTGAAATGCATATGGAGAACACAGGTGGGCTTCAGGCTCAGTCCATCCAAAGGACAGAAATATGAGAGTGAATGGGGCAAATTTTGTCCCCTCATATATCAGTCAGAGTGGATTTTGCCTTTTGCCAAAACCTTGAGCAGAGAGCTGTGATAGATCTGGACTCCAGCTTGTATGTACCAGAGCCCTTCCCTCTTGCCTGTGTTCCTTTGGGGAATGTACCAGTTCCTTCCATTAGCCTTTCTTCCCAAGAGTTAAATTTTCATTTGAGAATCCAGAATACCAATTCTGCCCTAAAACAAAAGGAAAAAAGGGGGGAAAACCCAACTGAGTATATTCTAAGTGACTGCCCTAAATATAGTTGGAAGCTTTTGATTATATTGTTGGTATTAGTACCAATACCAGTATTTTACTGGTATTAGTATCAATACTGTCAAGTTAACATGTATTTCTTGGGTACTCTGAAAACGACTTCACAAATGTTCTCATTTAATCTTCTACCAATCCAATGAGTTAGGTACTTTTATCCCATTTTATAGATCAGAGGGCTGAGGCTCAGGAAGATTAAATAATTTAACTAAGCTTATATAGCTAGTAAATGTGGAACCAGAACTTTAGTCAGGACAAAACAGAAGCTGTGAGCCACACTTGAAAATCCTGTACTGTCAGAGTTAGAGATCACTTCATTGATGTCCGGAGAGAAGTACGAGGTCTGGTTAATTGGTAGTGACATGGGAATTGCCCAGAGACTTGTGTACACATCACACTGCCTTCCCTTTTGCCTGGCCCTGTGAAGATGGATCCTGGTTGGCAGTAGCTCACCAGAGCAGAGAATGCCTTAGTAGAGACTCTTCGGTTCGTGCCTGTCTCTAGCATCAATCCCTTCTAGCCGGGTAGGTCCTGTTCCCTTGCCAATCCAGAGGAGAAAGGTCAGGAGCTCAAGTTGTGAAAAGAGTGGGTCTCTTATGGCCCATCAGTCCCTTTCAACCCCACTACCTTAGCTGGGAGGAGCAAGGGTAGTGCCAGTCAGGCTAGAGGTGTGGGGGGCTGTGGCTCCGTGTTCTTCACCTCTTAGGATTCTCCAGTTGGCCAAGCCTCCACGTTCAACTCTTTTTCAAATGATGAGATCACACCCAGAGCCAGTCAGGCCACCTTAGGCCACAACAACAGTGTTTTTTCATATGTGGTTGTCTTCTTCCCAACCTCCCTACTTCCCACTTCCTCTCGCTCTCTCAGGGCTGCTTTGCTTCTGTTTCTTTCTCCTGCTCCAGTGTTTCCTCTTTGACCCTTCTTTCTTCACACAAAATATGTAAGTTACTGCATGAGAGGAAAACCTGTCAAATCAATACATGTGCTTCACAAATAAATGACAAGATCAGCCAAACAAAGTTCGTCTTTTGTCTCTGTTGAAAAGATGGCCTCCCTTCTCTACCTGCTTGTCTCAGCTTTATCTGAAAGCCTAGGTTTGCTGGCCTCAGAGTTGGCCCTGTCAGTACAACCTCCTTTCTGAACCAGAGCTGGGAACAGAAGTTGGATTGCTTCCACTCACAGGTGGAAAGTTGAGTGGTGCAGGGACAAGTGAGGACTGACTGCTCTTTCCTGTTTTATCAGAGCATGAAGGGACGCCCACCCCCAACACCCCTTTTTGGAGATGATGATGATGACGATGACATTGACTGGCTGGGATGAAGACCCAGGAAACTGGTGCAAAGGTTTCTCTGCAACCCTTCCCTAAGCATGATTTTGCACAGCCAGCCCTGGGTCTAGGTGAGCCACAGGGTGAGGTCAAGGTGAGCATTCTGGGAACAATAGTTTGGGCTCAGACAGTGGCTCGGCCACCTTCTGAGCCCCACCCCCACCAGACCTGGTGAAGAGGATCATAACCATCTTCAAAAACACTGGATTTTCAGCAGCAAGTTGGAAGAAGGACTGGTAGATTCCCCTCCAGCCAGTCACCTGTAAGAGTCTTGTCCTCTGCCAGACTTTTAAATCTCTTCATTAACTCTCAGACTGACCTGGGAGCCCTCCTCTACCTGAATCCAGTGCTCAACTGTGCCCCGGCAACAAGTCAAGTCACCTGGGTTGAGGTCTTCCTGGTAGAACCAAGGGAGATTACACCATCTTAATCCCGGTGCAGTTAACAGCCTGGCCTATAGTCCTAGGACATGTATCTTCTTCTCTGCCTTAAATCTGATATAAGAGGCCAATGACTATTTGAAAATAAAACTAAAATGAATGTCTATAATGAAACTTGACTCAAGCCCTTGGAGAGAAATTGAGTTTGGTTCCAAGGGCTGTCTGTGCTCCTTTATGGGAATCTAAGGGTAGGAGTCTTACAGATCTGGGTCAGTTAACGTGCACAGAACGTTGTGGCGTATTTACTCCCTTTGTTACCTAACCTTGGAACTTTTAGGCTTTCAAAGAAAGTCACCACTGTAGTACTAGCCCATCCCTGGGGCATGATGGCTCTCTTGCTCCTGCAGGCTTAGTCCTGCAGTCTAGGAAGCCATGCAGAGAAGGTGGGAGGGTCCCTTCTTTCCATTGTTCATGGCACCTGAGGGATTCTTCACTTTGAGAGCAGCTTCCATTCCCTTAGAACTCATGGGACCAGGACTAATGCAGAAATTAGTCTTCATCTGGCCTGGCATCATCCTTGCAGGCTTTGGATGTCTCCCAGGTGCGGGCCTGGGGGGCAGTGAGAACTAATTATTTCTTTGTTGCTTAACAAAAGGCAGTGCTGTTTGGCACTTTATACAGACTGGCTTATCTCCAGCAACCACTGCAGAAGACAGTGTTATCACCATTTTATAGAGAAAACTGAGACTTAGAGAGGTAAAGTAATTTGCCCAAAGTTACATAGCTAGGAAGCCTCAGCACAAGAATTCAAATCCTGGCCATCTGATTCCAGAGCCTGGGCTGTTGGTCAGCACAGCAGCATTCCCTGCCTGACTGTCACTGGTTGGGGGAAGGGGCGGTGATGCTTTTAGAAACACAGGCTTCTGGGCTCCACCTCAGATCTTCTGAAACAGAATTTCCACCATTAATGGTAAAATAGAAAGAGCATGATCTGCGTTCACATCCCTGTTCCACTGGGTGCTGTGTGGTGTTAGCCAAGTTACTTACCCTTTCAGCCTTGGCCCCCTCATCTGACTTGAAGAAATGGACTTGGGGTCAGGCTGCCTGGCTCTGAATCCCGGCTCTGCCACTTATTAACTAGTGACTTTACTTAACTTCTCTGTGCCTGAGCTTCTCATTTCTAAGATGAGGACAGAAATAGTTTCTGCCTTGTCATGAAGATTAAATGAGTTAATTTTTGCAAAGTGCTTAGAAGACTGCCTAACAAAGAATAAGCACTATATAGATATTTGTTTGTTTTTGAGTCAGAGTCTTACTCTGTCACCCAGACTGGAGTGCAGTGGCGCCATCTCGGCTCACTGCAAGCTCCGCCCCCCTGGGTTCACGCCATTCTCCTGCCTCAGCCTCCCAAGTAGCTGGGACTACAGGCGCCCACCACCATGCCTGGCTAATTTTTTGTATTTTTAGTAGAGACAGGGTTTCACCGTGTTAGCCAGGTTGGTCTTGATCTCCTGACCTCGTGATCTGCCCACCTCTGCCTCCCAAAGTGCTGGGATTACAGGCATGAGCCACTGCACCTGGCCAGATATTTGTTAAATTTAAAAAAATTTTTAATTAGGAATTTAGGAAAAACATCACCTTTTGTGACTGGGCTCTGAAGAGTGAAGCAATGGACTGCCTACTAGGTCTACCCATATAATCACTGTTTCTAAAGCACATATATATATATATATATATATATATTTTTTTTTTTTTTTTTTTTGAGATGGAGTCTCGCTCTGTCACCCAGGCTGGAGTGCAGTGGCATGATCTCGGTTCACTGCAACCTCCACCTCCTAGGTTCAAGTGATTCTCCTGCCTCAGCCTCCTGAGTAGCTGGGATTGCAGGTGCCTGCCACCACGCCTAGCTAACTTTCGTGTTTCTAATACAGATAGGGTTTCACCATGTTGGCCAGGCTGGTCTTGAACTCCTGGCCTCAAGTGATCCTCCTGCCTCGCCCTCCCAAAGTGTTGAGATTACAGGTGTAAGCCACCACACCCGGCCTCTAAAGCATAGATTCTTAAAAAGAAAAAAAAAAAATTAAGTCCTCTATTCTATAAAAACTGCAAGTGTCTAACCACATTTAAAGAGATTGTCAAACTGAAGAGTTTTACGAGATGGACTGTTGACACTCCATCAGTGAGAACACACCTGCTCTACAAAATCTTAAACTTATTGAGACACCAGGCAGCTTTCCAATTCCCTGCAAACATGGGGGAATGCCCTGATCAATCCTAAAGGTGTGACATACTCTACTTTCTAGGGCAGTTATTTCTTATTATATATTAACTAGTGGCTATTATATTTGCTTCTGCCCACAGGTAGAGAAGATGCTAAATAATTGTGCCAACACAGGTGTTTATAGTCTGTGTGACAGTTACTTTTCTTATAGCATGTACTCAATTAATACTTGTTATATGAATGAGGAACGACTTGCCTCAGTTGGCATTCTGGGGTGTCTACCTGGGTGCAGCATTTCAGGGCTGGGTTTCCCTGAGCAGAGTTGTCTTTGTAGCAGGTGGATGGACTCTGTTCTCAGACAGGCTTATAAAGAGCACTACCAGCTCTATTAGCCCCACTCACCCTCTGCAGTTGTTATAAGGGTTCAGGTGCTTTCTGTTGGAATGAGGAGAACAGAACAGTCATAGACTATTTAAAAATATATATTTACTAAAATGTATTTGTTTTTAATTCCCAAAGCTTACAACCATCTTTTCATCTAGTCTGTGAGGTATTTAGTATACAGCAGTGATTTTTCTCTTTCCTTTTTTATAAAGTGAAGAGGTTCAACTATCCAGAGAGTCCCATCTAACTTAAAAAATGTAATGGCTTTGGTTGGATTGCATCTTCAGTCAGTACCTGCCATGGCTTAATCAATATTTTAAGTGAATGAATCATGTTTCCCCACCAGATCATTACGAGTAAGCAGTAAGTAATAAATAGAGAACATTAAGTATTGAACATTATTAGATGCAGTTTTTTGTTTTGCAGAGAGGAAAGATGAGGATAAAGAAGGGCATTAAGGCCATGAAGAGCTTCCCAGACACGCACGGCCATCAGATGATCTTCTTCCTGCAGGCAGTGCCTTCTGGTGGAAGGAGCTCAGTCTATCAGAGAATAAACCAGGAGCCTGAGAGCAGTCCTGTGTCTCTGTCTTTAATCAGC
Organism: Macaca mulatta; assembly: GCF_049350105.2. Taxonomy (NCBI): domain Eukaryota; kingdom Metazoa; phylum Chordata; class Mammalia; order Primates; family Cercopithecidae; genus Macaca; species Macaca mulatta. The sequence continues at coordinate 45,149,293 of NC_133420.1, forward strand.
TGTCACTTATTCTCCCCCAAAGAAAGGGAAGTAGGTCTCAGCAGTTGCTGCCATCCATCATGAATAAAATGAAATCATTTCATTAAAATTTTTTTTGTATGAATGTGCAAAATTGCCAACTAGGAGTTCAATGGGAAAAATAAAGTTTGTTAACATGATCCATAGAAGAGATGATCTTCATGTGTTCCAAAGGCAGAAAGGTGAGAAAAAAGATCTAGCTTGGTCTCTGTCCCTCAAAGACAGAAGAGGTCAGGAAGTCCAATGGGCGATGCTCCTATAGATAAGGCACAAAGCAGGAGAGCTGAGGGTGTCCAGGTTCCATGCCCTGCATCACCAAGAACCCTTCTCCCTGGCTTGAAATCTTTGGAAATTCCTGGTTTGAGTCACAGAAATGCATTGTCATGGGCTCAGTAACCCTGCCACCCCTGTTCTCTCCATTCTCCCTTTGGTCACAGCAGCCATCTTAAGACACAAGACCAGGCCTGGGCCCTATGCAGGCTGGCTGAGAAGGAAGGTTGATACAATGGCCTCCAAACTCCAGGGAGAAAGTGCTGGCTTCAGCTCAAAGTTTCCAGGGGCTGGGAATAAGGTGGAGGAATAGCCATCAGAAGAAAGGGCAGTTGGAAGTATAGTGTCTGGAAGAGGGGTCCCTGTGTCCCTCCAGCCTCAGTGCCTGCACATTCCTCACCAGCTAAGCTGTGCTGAGAAGTGGGTAAGCTAGGTAGTAGCCCACAGCAGAGCCCAGGACCACACCAAGGAAAATCCAGGTGTTGTAGGACATTACGGCCAGCATGATGAAGTAGCCGATGACCACCTGGATGACATGGATTAGAGACTGGCCAAAGTGACACAAATACCACCTAGATAAAAAGGAGAAGCAAGTTAATCCTGGTAATGAGCTGGTAATGAGGAAGCTGGGAGTTGATATCAGGGAGTAGAAAGCTGTTGAGTTATGTGACCTGATTATTTATAACTTATATGCTTAACCCAGGAGAGATTTCTTTCTGCCCCCCCCCACCCCCCCCACCCCCAGAAAAAACTCAAGAGATTTCTTTTTAAAGAGACATATCTTCACTACATTTGGTGCCGAGCTTCCTGGCATCCTAGACAAAGGGGAAAATGAAGGTATCTGTAATCTGTCTTTCTGATAAGGAATAAGAAAATCATCAGTAAGGCATATTTTCCCCATGAATCTACTTTGGGAGGCAGTATGACAATGGAAAGAAAAAGCATGGACTTAGGTGACATATCAGTTCCTAGTCCTGCCACTTACTAAAAGTGGCCTAGACAGATGTCTTAACCTCTCTGAACTCAAGACTCCTTATCAGTAAAACAGGAATGAGAATACCTCCCTTGCAGTACAGTTGTGAAGATCTGAGACACCCATGTAGGGTGGCTAGTGATGGAGTGGGCAGGCTTATTAAGCACAGGTGAGGCTGGGGCTAGGCAGAGGGCAGAACAGGGACCCTAAATGGTTGCCTGATTTGAGTGGGAAGGGAGGAGAGGAGAGCTTGTCTTCCTCCTCCCACCAAGTGGGATACATTGCTTCAGGACAGCTGCAGATCCCCTCCTGGATATGGGAGCCTAGTGACCCATGGAACTGGTGAGATTTGGGGGAGGGTGGGTGGCCACCCCAGTTGCTAGATAGGGGCCTGCATCTGAAGATCACAGTTCCCTAAAGAAAGCCTTCTGAGCCTTTCAAGTGGCTGTTCACAGAGAGTGCTTTGGCCTGGGCATCAGGAGACATAAGCTCTAGTTGACTTGGCTATTTATAACCATTTGTTGGCAAGTCCTGGTCCTTCCCTGGGCCTTACTGTCCCCTCTGTGAAGTGGGGCTAATGCTGTCCAGGCCAGCCTGTCTCCCAGGGTGAATGTGAGGCCTCTGCCCCTTTCCCATACCCACTGCCTGTACCTGTGGTGGGTTCTGCCAACAGGGGATGAATCTGAGCCTGCAGAGTCTCCGTCTGTCTCTGCGATGGTCTGCTGGCTGATAGAGGTAGGCAGGTTCACCAGCACCTGGTGGAGCAGCTTGGCTTTGCCAACCTTGATGCCTTCATACAGTACAGCCAGGAGCAGGAGCACCAACACCGAAAGGGCCATGCCTGTCAAAGGAGGCAGAGTTGTGGAGACCTGGCCAGGCCAGCACTGTTTCCCTTCCAGCACCTCCACCTGTTCATGGAATCCACTCCATCCACCTCTCTCTTGCATCTTCTTCCCCACCCTTGCTGAGCTCTGAACTTCTGCACTGTCTTCACCAGACCTTTCTTAGCAGGATTGGCCTACTGGAGTGTGGCTTTGAGATAAGGAAGAGAAGCCGCCTGAAAAAGCCAGGGGCTGAGACTGAAGAAGCCATGTGCCATCACCCCAGCCACTCCCCTGGCAGGCTGCACAAATCTGTTGTGACTTCTTGTTAAGGGATGAGTACTGCAAGGTCCTGTTTATATGTAAGTACGCGAAAAACGTCTAGAAGGAAAGATAAACAGCACAAGAGTAATAGTTATCTCAGCAAAGTAGGATACGGATGGTTTTTATATTCTTGCCTAACTTTCTAAGGTTTCTTTTTTTTTTTTTTTTTTTTTTTTGAGACGGAGTCTCGCTGTGTCTCCCAGGCTGGAGTGCAGTGGCGTGATCTCGGCTCACTGCAAGCTCCGCCTCCCGGGTTCACGCCATTCTCCTGCCTCAGCCTCCCAAGTAGCTGAGACTACAGGCGCCCGCCACCACGCCCGGCTAGTTTTTTGTATTTTTAGTAGAGATGGGGTTTCACCATGTTAGCCAGGATAGTCTCGATCTCCTGACCTCGTGATCCACCCGCCTCGGCCTCCCAAAGTGCTGGGATTACAGGCTTGAGCCACCGCGCCCGGCCCTAAGGTTTCTTTTATATATATTACTTTTATATTAGGGGGAAAACCCAATAAATTATTTTACAGAAAATATAAAGTGCTTATTAGAGCTGCTGTGTAAAATATAACTGTTAATTACTACTTTCGTTTCACTAAGAGGGATAATAAGAGGTCCAGCTAAAGTATTTTACTGGACTCTGCAACATAATAAGAGATATATATCCTGTTTCTGCCCTGGTTTCCTGGCACACGACTTCTAGAGCCCTTGGAAACTCTGAAGTGGTGTCTTTTTATATGCTAATGAGATGACTGATGGCTGAGGTTCCTGGATGGGCTCTGGATGGGGGCTGGTTGCCAGGGGAGCCAACCTTGTGCTTGGAGGTTGGCACTTTCAGCCCACTTCCTACCTCTGGAAGGAGAGACGGACTGAAGGTTGAATTGATCACCAGTGGCCAGTGAGGTCATCAATCATGCCTCTATATGAAGACTCCATAGAAACCCAAAAGAATGCAGTTAGAAGGAATAAGTTGTTGTATTCAACAGTACAGTAGGGAAATTATAGTTAACCATAATTTATTGTATATTTCAAAATAGAATTGTAATGTTTCCAACACAAAGATAAATGTTTGAGGTGATAAACACCCCAGTTACCCTGATTTGATCCTTGCATATTGTATATAGGTATCAAAATATCCCATGTACCCCAAAACATGTACAACTATTATATATGAATAATTTCTTTAAAAGGACAGGATTTGAAAAGCTTCCAGCTGCTGAACACATGGGGGTACCTGGAAGGTGGCAAGCCCAGGGAGGGCCTGGAGGCTCTGAACCCCTTCCTACATGCCTTGCTCCATGCATCTTTTCCTCCCAGCTATTCATTGTACTTTTTATTTTTTTCGAGATGGAGTCTCGCTCTGTTGCCCAGGCTGGAGTACAGTGGCGTAATCTTGGCTCACTGCAACCTCTGCCTCCTGGGTTCAAACAATTCTCTTGCCTCAGCCTCCCAAGTAGCTGGGATTACAGGCACCCCCCACCACGCCTGGCTAATTTTTTTGTATTTTTAGTAGAGACAGGATTTCACCATGTTGGTCAGGCTGGTCTTGAACTCCTAACCTCAGGTGATCCACTCGCCTTGGCCTCCCAAAGTGCTGGGATTACAGGCATGAGCCACCGCACCTGGCCCATTTGTACTCTTTTAAAGTGTTTCCTTGAGTGTTGTGAACCATTCTAGCAAATAATTGACCCCAACGAAGGCGTTATGGGAACCCCGATGTATAGTCAGTTGGCCAGAAGTATGGGAGACAAGCTGGGACTTGCGATTGGTGCCTGAAGCAGGGGGCAGCCTTGTGGGACTGTGCCCTTAACCTGTGGGATCTGCACTAACTCTGGTTAGTGTCAGATTTGAACTGAGTTGTAGGACACCCAGCTGGTATCAGAAAATTGGTCACTGAGGGAAAGCCTACACATCTGGTCACAGAAGTGTGTTGAGTGTAAGAAAAGGAAAAACAGTCGGGTTTTTTTTCCCAAAGGCTCCCGGGAGAAAATCATCTGATAGATGCAGGTTTTTAAAATATAAAATTATAGGTAATTTCATGTACATGGTCAAACTTCAAACAGTGCAAAAAAGAATACAGTGAAAATTCAGGCCAGGTGTGGTAGCTCATATCTGTAATCCCAGCACTTTGGGAGGCCGAGGCGGGTGGATCACTTGAGGTCAGGAGTTTGAGACCAGCCTGGCCAACATGGTGAAACCCCGTCTCTACTGAAAATACAAAAATATTAGCTGGGCATTGTGGTGCATGCCTGTAGTCCCAGCTACTCGGGAGGCTGAGGCAAGAGAATTGCTTGAACCTGGGAGGTAGAGGTTGCAGTAAGCCAAGATCGTGCCACTGCATGCCAGCCTGGGCAACAGAGACTCCATTTAAAAAAAAAAGAAAAATCAGTTTTCTTCCCACCCCAATCTCCCTTCACCCCAATTCTCCTCCTCAGAGCAACCTCTGTTGCTCAATGTATATATCAGCCTCTGTTTGTCCAAATGACAGCATCCTATCTACACATACTCCTTTGCATTTGACTTTATCATCCAGTTTTACCTCAGTTCACACAGATTTACCTTTTCCCCAGTGGCTTCATCGTATCTGTGATAGATTATATTTTACAAAGACAGCCACTCCAATATATCCAACCCCACATCCCCTTCTTATGATGTCAACATTCTTGCCATCAAGCAGTGGGGTCCATGTTTGTTCCCTCTCCTTTAGCCTAGGAAGACCTTCGTGACTGCTTCAGCCAAAGAAGGCAGAAGTAATGCTATCTGATTTCCAAGGCTAGGTCTTGAAAATTCCACATACTTCTACCTTGTTCTCTTGCGACACTCGATCTTGGAATCTAGCCACTCTGCCATGAGGAAGCCCAAGCCATAGGAGATGCCACACGTAGGTGTTCAGCCAACAACTCCAGCTGAGGTCCTAGCTAACAACCAGTATCAGCCACTTGGCATGAGAGTGAGGAACTCTTCCAAATGACCCTACTTCCAGCCACAGTCTGACTATACTGCATGAGAGACCTTGAGTGAGGACCACTCAGCTGGGTCCAGTCAACTCATAGCACCTTGAGAGAGAATGATAAAATGACTTGTTGTAAGCCACTGTTTATTTAGCAATAGATAACAAGAAATGGTAGCCCATTGTAGGGATGACCATACTTTATTTAATCTGCACCCGCAATAACGGGCATTTGGGCTGTTTCCAGTCTATTTTTAAGATGCAGTTATTTAACTTGAAAAATAACTTTTTCATGAATTAGTGACAAACTCTGCCTTTTCAAATCAAAGGAATATTCTTCCCTTTCAAACTGGTGTCTCATCTCCAGCAGCTGCTGTGGACTTCTGAACTGGTGCAGAACAATGAACGCTGGATAAGGAAGGTGCCAAGTGGCACCCGGAAGCCTTGATCTAGTTGTGGCTCTGATGCATACTTATTGTGTGACCCCGCATGAGTCTCTCTTCCTGTCTCTGGGCTTTAGTTTCTTCCCCTGTAACAGAGAGAAAAGCTGCCTCCCTGCCTCTCTCGGCCTTTGTGAGGATCAGTAAGATAATGGTGCCCTTTGCGATCTGAAAGGGAGTGGTTGCAAATGGAATTATGAATGTGAAGTTCCTGCTCAGTGTTTATGCCAGAGGAATCAGCCTCACTTAAATGCCCACCGAGAATCAAGAGAACCCGGATTCTCCCTTGCCTCGTGCTACAAGGCTTTCCAAGCTACAAGTTTGAGCTTCCCAATTCTTACCAGCAGGACTGTGGACACTCCAGAAATCAAACAGAAGCACCACCGTATCTGAGAAGATGAAATGCATCTGAAAGAGAAGGGAATCGGCATCATGGGGCGCGGGGCAGTGGAAGTCATGGTCCTTAATGCTCTCCAGCGCCTCCTCTGGGAGTCCAGAAAAATGGAGTCTTTGGAAGTGTCGAAAGGGCCATCAGAAGTCATCAGGGCCAACTGAGGCCATAAAGAGCTGAGACTTGCCCAGGAGGGTCAGCAGCAGAGCTGTAAGTGAGCTGGCCCTGCTCCATATGAGAATAGAGGTGTGGGAGTGCCCATCCTCACTGGGCCAACTGGCTCGGGATGTGACAGTGTCCTCAGACTATGTGGGGATGTCCCCTCCATGCCTTCCAAGTGCAGGTGCAACTGCCTCCTCTTACCCCCTGGGGCCCTAGCCATTCTACTGCAGCTCCGAGACGGGCTCCCATGTGATGGGAACCTAGAGTCCTCTTTGTTCTGCGGAGTCTAGACAGATCCCACAGTGTTTATCGTCAAGGGCCCCAGAGGCAGCTGTCTTCACTGTACTCCACATCTGTCCACTCATTCACTATACATTTGCTGAGCCCAGTTCGTGTGCCCGGCATTTTGGAGGCAGATTAATGTATCTGACCCTGGTGAGTTCACAACCTTACAGGAAAGACTGCAGGTAAAAGCAGTGACCATGCAGTGCCTGTCAGATGCCTTTTCAAAGGGTGCTTGCTCCACGCTGTGTTCAGGGTGGCATCAAGGGCTTTTTCTACATCATCTCATTTCATTGTCACAACAGTCCTCTGTGTGACAGGGACAGTTAGGCCCATTTTATAGGAAGGAAAGCTAGGGAAACTAGCCTTAGAGAAGTAATTTGCGGGTGGTCCCAAAGCTAGTAAGTTGGCAGAGCTGGGATTCAAACCTGCGTCTAGCTGGATTCCAGAGCCCTGGACATTCCAGGACACGGTGCTTCCTCCCAGTCTCCAAGAGAAGAGGGTACGGTGGGAGCTGGATGGTAAATTTAGACGCCCACACCAGGCTTAACGACTGTTTGGAAAGATGAGGACCCAACAGATCTATCAGTTAGTTCACCCTCTCAGGGAAGGGAAGGCAGCCTCTGGTCCCCAGGTAAGCCCTTCTCAGCCAGCACAAGCAGTTCAGCAAACACTGTCAGTGTTACCCACCTAAGGAGATCCTGGCTGAGTTGTAATCAGCTCGTGGAAGCCTCTGCCTTCTAAGACAATGGCCAAATATTAGAATCCTTGAATGTCAGCACTAGATAGAAGTATCCTCAGAGTTTTTAGTCCCATGGCTTTCAACTTTTTTTTGCCAGGGAACACTAGCCAATTTAAATCTTTCTTGTAATTCTGTGATATAAAACATAGGGCTCAGGATGAAGAGGGGAGAGAAATCTAAGCTCCGCTGAAACTCAGTTTGAAAAATGCTGATTTGGCCCAACTTCAGTCCCTCTCCATCGCCTCTCATTTCCAGATGAGGGAAATGAATACAGAGAGAGAAAGGGATTTGCCCGACTTCCTTAGAAGCGTGATTACTCTTAGTTTGTGTTCAAGGGAGGAAGATATGAACCCACTGAGACTGGGTTCTTGTGAAGGCTGTGGAGGCCATCAGTTCTTACAGAAAAGGAGTTCCGGTAGAGGCAAACGTCAGTGGGGGGTGGAAGGATAGGCAGATTTGATTAGCTGCCATTTTGTCAGGAAGCTGTGCCATGTGGGTATCCCGTAGCCTCCCGGAAACCAGAGCCACAAACTTCTGCTTGCAGATGACAGCCCTAAACCACGGGCCTTGCATGTTCTAGTCGTCTCCAATCCTCCCCCTCTCAATATTTAGGACCAAAGGAGATAGTAAATAATAGTAGACTGAGTCTAGGATTTGGAACAAAACAGATTTGTTAGCCACAGCCTCTCTCTGGTCTCAGTTCCCTCCGAGGGGAGCTGGGGGAAAACTCTGCAAAGCCATCCACACAAAGTGACACACAGTAAGGGCTCAATAACCCCAGTGCCTTTTTTTCCCCATACATGTCAAAGCTGGAGGGGTGTTTCTCAGAAGTGTTCCATGGGAGAAGCACAGGATACTGGGGAAAATGGATTCTGTGGTCAAGGGAGTTTGGGAGAGACTGGAATTGGACAAAAGGTTTAACAGCTTTCAGCACTGCCAGAAGCCTGTACCTCTGAAAGCCTGTAACTCTCTCCTCCCTTTTTTCTTGCTGAGTGTCCTCTGGGAGAGAATCTCATAGACTATCCTCTAGGAAGTACTAATCTAGAGCAACCGTCTTTTTTCATACTTGGGAAGGAAATGACACTTACTAATTATTCTGTGCCAGGCACTCTTCTAAAAATGTTATATGTCTTCATAGGTGGGAATTGAACAGTGAGATCACTTGGACACAGGAAGGGGAACATCACACACCGGGGCCTATTGTGGGGAGGAGGGAAGGGGGAGGGATAGCATTAGGAGATATACCTAATGTAAATGACGAGTTAATGGGTGCAGCACACCAACATGGCACATGTATACATATGTAACAAAACTGCACATTGTGCACATGTACCCTGGAACTTAAAGTATAATTTTAAAAAGTTGTATGTCTTAACTCAGTTAATTTCAAGGGGAGGGGATGATGCTTAGCTCCATTTCATAGATGAGAATACTAAGGCAGAGAGAAGTTAGGTAGCTTGCCAAGTTGCTGGCTAGAATTTTGCCTGGGTGGGCTGGCTTCAGATTCTGTGCTCCTAACTGCTCTCAATGCAGCTTCTCAGGGGAGCACCAGAAGTCCAAGGGGCAGTTGTGACATGCCCAGGGTCACATTGTGAGTTGGTGGCAGCATCAGGACTGGATCCTGGGTCTTCTTACCAGGCCCTCATTTGGCAAGAGGAAAACAGATGCTACATCGCAGAGAAGAGCCCACTTTCTTGTGCAATACTAGACAGAGAGGAGGGCTATGCTGTCTTTTGGTTGTTTTAACATTTCAGGAAGATATGCAAATAGCAGAAGAAGCTGATATGGCCACTTTGGAACAAAATATGGGAAGAAATTGGGGAGGGGAAGGAATGTATGAGAAAAAGTCTCTGTGCAATTAGGATAGTCATGCTTAGCCCCTCAAGGATGCTCAGCCAGTAGCTGGCCCGTATTTCCTGAGAAAGGTGAAGAGTACACCTTAAATAAAGGAAACAAACAAGGACCAGTCTGGGGATGGGAGAGTAAGACCAGAGCCCAGGGACAACAGTGGTACAACAGGATGAAAAGGCAAAGAGGATAGGGTGGGAGGGAGGACACTGGAGTGGATCACAGGTGTGGATGACGATGCTGTTATAGCCATATCCGCAGAGGCAGAGTCAGTCCCGGGTGAATCACTGGGAAACCACAGGCCAGTCATGAGCTCCACACACACTGGCAAGTGGCTTAGTGTAGAGGGATAGCAGCAGCTGCTTAGACTCCAGGGCCTTATTAAAAGTGCAGATTCCAGGCCCCTAATTAGAGTCCAGGGGCAGAGCCACAGGAGGCAGGGAAGACATAGATATTAACCAGCCCCCTTGAGGAGATTCTGAGGCTCAGTTCACTTGGTTGCAGTTTGAACACAGGCAGCAAGGCTAGTGGTTAGGGACACGGTTTCTAAAGCTGCACTGCCTGGATCTGCCTCCCAGCTCTGCCAGGAACCAGTTGCGTGGCCTTGAGCTGCAGACACACAGAAAGCCCCCTGTGGACCCCAGTCTCTTCATCTGTAAGATGAGGATAGGACTCTAGGAACCCTTTCCTTTGGTTTGGCCTCACTTTCACAGGCTCCCATCTTGAGCTCTATCTACTGTTTTCCTGAAACCTTGTAAAAGAAAAAAGTGCTAGCCTGGGCAACATGGCAAAACCCAGTCTCTACGAAAAATACGAAGATTAGTTGGGCGTGGTGGCATGTGCCTGTAGTCCCAGCTACTTGGGAGGTGCTGAGGTGGGAGGATCACTTGAGTCCAGGAGGTGGAGGTTGCAGTGAGCCAAGATCGTGCCACTGCACTGCAGCCTGGGTAATAGAACAAGACTCTGTCTCAAAAAAACAAAAAACAAAACAAAACAAAACAAACAGTGAGTGTGCCTCTGTTTCCAGGTTGGATGGGGCACCACATCTATGCATCTCCTCTCAGATTTGGACACTGCAGCTTTGGGTTTGGTAGAGACCTGGGACTAACCTGGCTGTTCTACTCCCTACACACAGCTAACATGCCTTTCAGTGCCAAAGGGGGTCTGACTTGTGTCACCAACCCCTGCCTGCGCCTACCCAGGGACTGGGCTCACTGGAGATGGTGGAGCTGCAGGACAGAGAAAGAAATGTGAAAGCATCTGATTGGAGAGAACAGCCACACAGCTCCGTGTCTCCTGAGGGCCTGCATGTGCCTGCACCGTGTTCACCTTCCATTTTTTATGCCTTACTCCCTGTGACATCTCTGCAGGTGCCTACTATTATTAACCTCTTTAAATTAACAAGGAAGGCACAGAAAGGCCCACTTATCTCCCCACGGTCACTCAGCAATCAGGTGCCCAGAGCCAGAGATCTTTCTGGAAAGCCTGTACTGGTTCTCAAACCTTAGTGTACAACAAGTACTCTGGGTGTTTCTGGGACAGGTGTTTGTGGGGGTCACACTCTGAGAAATCATAGGAACCATGATGGTCTCCTGTCAACCAACAGGGACTGGTCAAGTAAATTATATGAGAGCCTCAAAATGGAAATCTAGGCGGTCACATCACAACATGATAAAAATCATGTTGAAGAGTTTTAAAAATGTTGAAGAGTTTAAAAATAAGAATAGCTTTTACATCCGCCCCCCTCCCCCAACCCAATGGCACTAGCTCAATGTAAAAAGCTGACAGAGTACCGAAAAGAAAGTAAAACATCATTTTGAGTCCTACTGCTCAGAGATCTCTCCTGTTAGGCTTTCAAAAAACATTTGTTGACATAGCAAAATGTTTACACAAGATTGATATACAAAAGCAAACAGGTACGAACAATACTGTGAAACTCCATTTACACTGGAGATGGCCTCATCCTCAGCAGAAGCCACTAGCACCATCTCTGCCAGGTGGAGGTAGGGGTGACGCCCGTGGATCACCCCTTCTCTGAGTCCATTTGGTAAAGCAGATGGCATGAATGGAATGTCCCTAGTGGCTAATTAATCAGTCAGGGAGTTGCCACAACTAGTTTCCTTCTATCATCCTTGGGCCTGAGCCAGTTACCTTAGGAGCCCAAAACAGCCCAGACATGTTTTGCCATAGACCTGAACCCCCACGGAACAGTAAGAGTAATTTGAAAGATTTCTTTTTGTTGTGCTAGGGCTGTGCAGACCCTTGCGATACAGAGATGAATGGGACAAGTCTTTGGCCTTTAGGGAGCTACCTGTCTATGATGGGGGACATTTAAGTGAGCAAGTAATTACAACAGGTTGTAGGTCAGAAAGAGAGGCACAGTGGAGGCTCCCTGGGGGTGCTGGGGACTAAGCTGCCTGAGAGACACCTGCCCTGGCCAGAGAGCAGTTGGCTAGGACAGTCCTGAAGTCAGAGAAGCAGGAGACAGCTGGGAAGATGAACTGTATGGTATGTTCAGGACTGGAAGTACCTACGGAGTCCGAAGCCCCGGAGGAACAAAGATTCACCTGTCACTCAACCCTTTCTACTTTTGCCTTTTTGCTAGAGGAAAAGATGGAAATCAGCACACCCTGACTTGAGAGAAGAGATCTGGGCTACAGTTTTCAATTAAAAGACTTTGTGGTCAGATAGGCAGGGGGCAGGGCCCCAATCTTGTTTTCCTCCTTGGGATGAATCTTGGCCTCTGACAGTTTAACTGATTTGTGCTTTTTTCAGGGCGGGGCTGTGGTGAAGGAGGGAGCAATCCCTGGAACTTGTTTTCTTCTTTATTTTTTCATTTGAGGTTACTTACACTTTGAGAAAAGCTTCCTTTTTTGTAAACAAGGGTTGGGAAGGAGATGAAGGTCCCAGTGCTAGGCTGACTGGCTGGGGAAATTTTGCAAGTGCTTTCCATCTATTTCCCTTTTTAAAGGACAGTTGATCATTTGACTAAACGGCCTATATAGACTTCCTATATCTTTTTTGTTTTTTGTTTTGTGTGTTGTTTGTTTGTTTGTTTGGGAACGTCTTGTTCTGTTGCCCAGGCTGAAGGTCATGGCTCACTACAGCCTAGAACTTCAGGGCTCAAGCAATTATCCTCATCCTCCTGCCTCAGCCTCCAGAGTAGCTAGGATTACAGGCGCCTGCCACCACTTGTGGCTAATTTTTGTAGAGACGGGGTCTAGCTATGTTGCCCAGGCTGGGCCTCCTGTATCTTAAATTCTATGACATTCTTCATGGGATGAAGAAAATGATATGACTTCTTCAAAGACGAACGAGTCTTGCAAGCTGTCGTTCTCTCCAGCCCAGGTGAACCCTACCAAGAAAAACAGCTTGTCCGAAACGCTGTTTTCTGACTGAAAGTGCAGGGAAGCTGGAAAGGAGCTGGGTCTGTTTTATTCCCCAAAGAATCAGGCTACAAACTTAAGAAGAGCAGTGTGCGCGCCGGGCTGCAGGCTGAAATGCGCCGGGGCTTTCCCTTTCGTGGAAGCCTACCTGGAATCTCCCAAGGCGCTGCCCTCCGCCCTGGGGCGCCGGCCAGAGGTCCGGGACTGGGGACCCCGGACCCAGCTGTCTTCAGCCACCGCGCCCCCACTCTCAAGCCGCGCCACCGCGGGCCCTCGGTAACTGCTCGCCTAGCCGGACTGCCTCCCAGCAGGAGGGACAAATAGAGGAAAACCACAAAGCCACGGCAACCTGTACCTGCCGCGTCCCCCCAACCCTGTTCCGGCTGTTGGCAATGCTGCCAACACACCCCTCACCAGCCCCGGGCCAGCGACAGCGAGGATTCGGGGTGCCCAGATGGCAGCTCCAGGAGACCCCGCCCCAGCCGCCCACCCGCGTCCCCTCCTCTCCCTAGCGCCCGGAACTTACCGCCATGGTGAGCGCGCGGGGCGGGCGTTAGGGCCGCGTCTGCTCGCTCGGGTCTCCTTGCTCGGGTCTCCTCGCTCCGAGTCAGTTCAGCCGCCGCCGCCACCGCCGTGATCGCGACCCGCGCCGCGCGGATCACATGGTCCGGGCGAGGCGGCGCGCGGGCGCCTGGGAGTTGTGGTCCCCACGCGCGCCCCACGTCGGCGGCCTCAGGCGCGACCCCTGGCCCGGACCCACGTGCCGCGCCCCAGGTTCCTAAGGGCAGAGGCTTGGCGTTCCCGGAGTCGCGAACGAGTGGGGCCACCTGCTGCCTTCTGTCTCCGCCCTTGCTGTTTTGCACTTGGCTTATCTTGGCAATTATGAGAATGCTTATTGTTCATTGTAATAAACTACCCCAAGCGTAACATGTTGAGTTGAAAATGGAAAAAGTCCGTGCTATGAACACAGTAGCAACAAATTTGGAGTAAATTAAGTTAATTATGCCCTAGATTTTTAATGCAGTCATTACAAGATAATTACATTTTTCTTTTAAAAAAAATATTTTCCAATCTGATAAACCAAAAGGAATACACACATGTAATTTTGTTTTTCTTTGATTACTAGGGTGGTAAACTATTTTTCTTATCAGTACTTCCATTTCCGTGTATTGCTTGTTAATTTCACTGCTCCAGTTTTTTTGTTGGGGTTTCTTGTAGGGTGAGGGATTTTTAATGGTTATTGATTTTTTTTTTTTTGAGACGGAGTCTCGCTCTGTAGCCCAGGCTGGAGTGCAGTGGCCGGATCTCAGCTCACTGCAAGCTCCGCCTCCCGGGTTTACGCCATTCTCCTGCCTCAGCCTCCCGAGTAGCTGGGACTACAGGCGCCCGCCACCTTGCCCAGCTAGTTTTTTGTACTATTTAGTAGAGACGGGGTTTCACCGTGTTCGCCAGGATGGTCTCGATCTCTTGACCTCGTGATCCGCCCGTCTCGGCCTCCCAAAGTGCTGGGATTACAGGCTTGAGCCACCGCGCCCGGCCCCGGTTATTGATTCTTAACCATATTTAGGAAACCTTTGCCGATCAGCCTGTGAGTAAAGAGGCTCTTCAGAGAAACCTTGCTAAGGACAGTGTTAGCAGAGACCTTGAGCCTGGAGCTGACCTCAGTTCATATCCGTATCCATCAACTATTGACTTTGAGACCATAGGCAAATAGCTTACATTTCTGAACCTCAGTTTTCTGGTAAATAAAATGAAAATAATAATAAAATCTATGTCATAGGGATTAAATGAAAACATACATGTTAAATTCTCAGCTCAGTTTTCTGGTAAATAAAATGAAAATAATAATAAAATCTATGTCATAGGGATTAAATGAAAACATACATGTTAAATTCTCAGCATGTAACCTGGCAGTGGGAGCTTGTTCAGTAAATGGTAGAATTCTCAGGGTCACACAGCATTTTTTTTTTGACAGAGTCTCGCTCTGTCGCCCAGGCTGGAGTGCAGTGGTGCAATCTTGGCTCACTGCAACCTCCACCCCCTGGGTTCAAGCGATTCTCCTGCCTCAGCCTCCTGAGTAGCTGGGACTACAGGTGCGTGCCACCATGCCTGGCTAATTTTTGTATTTTTAGTAGAGACAGGGTTTCACCATATTGGTCAGGCTGGTCTTGAACACCTGACCTCGTGATCTGCCTGTCTTGGCCTCCCAGAGTGCTGGGATTACAGGCGTGAGTCACCTCACTAGGCCCAGACAGCTTTTTTTTTTTTTTTTTTTTTTGAGACAGAGTCTTGCTCTGTTGCCCAGGCTGCAGTGACCTCGGCTCACTGTAAGCTCCACCTTCCGGGTTCACACCATTCTCCTGCCTCAGCCTCCCAAATAGCTGGGACTACAGGCACCTGCCACCATGCCCGGCTAATTTTTTTGTATTTTTTTAGTAGAGACGGGATTTCTCCGTGTTAGCCAGGATGATCTCGATCTCCTGACCTCATGATCCACACAGCTTTTAAGATCCTCAGTCTGAAAGCTAATGGGGGCTGGGAGCAGTCAGGGATTAGAACAGCTTCAGGGAGAGAACATGGGCCATGACACTGTGATGGGGCTGGGGAGGGAGAGCTGCTGCTGTTGTCGTTTACTGGAACATGGGGAAGCACTGGGGAGAAGCGCTAAGGGTATCTCTGAAGCATCTGGGTTCCAAGAGCTGGGGAGGGCTCTGGGTGTAGCTTTTTACCTTTCTGGGCCTTACATGGGAAGCAGGAGTAAGATGATCTGACCTTCACATAAGTAGGCTCCGTTGCACCCCACTCCCCACACCTGCATTGAAGAATCTGCAACACAGCTTTATTCATTTGACTGTTTTTGTTGACTTTGTCACAATCTGATGACCTTTACACTTACTTACAACTTCCTCATGGATGTTTTGGTTACAACACTTAGCCCGGAAGTCCTAAAATGCCCCATTTCTTACTGTACCACCAGAGACACCCCTTCCCTGTCCCCCAGGCAGAGAGCTTGTTGCAAATCATGGGATCCTAGATCGTAAGATCACAACACAGCCACTCAAGCCTGGGTCCATGGCAAGAGATTCTTTCCGGACTCTGTGTTTTGACAGGCCATGACTCCCTTCCTTTCACGGAGCAAGAGTCTGTTGTTGTCTTTCCAGCGCACACCTAGACCCCCGAGACAGAATCCTCCATCAGGAAAGATGGCGTTGCCTTGGGCATCACAGAGATTATCGAGAGGCCCTTTAGCCTGGGCTCCTTTGTAGTCAGTTGGTAGAGCGGAAATCCAACCAGTCATTTCTCCTTCTGAGGTTCAATAGAGGAACTTGAGGCTCACGAAAAGACCACATGCACAACATGTAATTCCTGCAGAATGTTGGGTCTTTATGTGCAGGTAAGGCTGCATGATCCCCAAGGATGCCACCACCCATCTCTGGGACCCTGATGTCCCCATCCATAAAGTGAGGGGTGGAATGGATGACCTGCAACTGCCCTCCACATGCTGATCTGCAGTTATAAGTGAGCCTGAGGGTGGAGTTGAACACATTATGGCCAGGACCTTTGCATATTTTCCCTGTAACTCCATCAGCTAGCCTTCCATCTTCTCTCCAACAATACCTCTATTATTTTATATTTATGCCATGAGCAGCATTGTGGATCGGATATGTGTGACACAGGGGGAGCGTGCACATTCAAGGTTGGCCTGTGTGGAGACAGTGGGTGTGTGTGTCGTAGGGGCGAGTGTTTACTGGATCTTGTGCTGGTAAGGCTGGAGGAAGCAGGAGCCAGGCCACCAACAACCCGGAGGCCATGTTTAAAGTCAGAAATTTATTCTGGGATAAGAAGGAACTACCAATGGGTTTTTAATATGTATGTTTTCTAGCTGCATTTTTTTCTTTTTTTCTTTCCCAAATGTCACTTTCTTAGGCCACTCTGACCACCCGATTATTTATTTTAGAGACAGGATCTTGCTCTGTCACTCAGGCTGAAGTGCATTGTTGCAATGATAGCTCACTGCAGTCTGGACTCCCGGCCTCAAGTGATCCTCCTGCCTTAGCCTCCTGAGTAGCTGGTACTACAGCATGCCCAGCTAATTTTTAACAATTTATTTATTTATTTATTTATTTTTGAGACCGAGTCTCGCTCTGCCGCCCAGGCTGGAGTGCAGTGGCGGGATCTCAGCTCACTGCAAGCTCCGCCTCCCGGGTTCACGCCATTCTCCTGCCTCAGCCTCCCGAGTAGCCGGGACTACAGGTGCCTGCCACTACGCCTGGCTAATTTTTTGTATTTTTTTTTTTCAGTAGAGACAGGGTTTCACCATGTTAGCCAGGATGGTTTCGATCTCCTGACCTCGTGATCCGCCTGCCTCAGCCTCCCAAAGTGCTAGGATTACAGGCCTGAGCCACCATGTCCGGCCAACAATTTTTTTTATAGACAAGGCCTTGCTGTATTACCCAGGCTGGTCTCAAACTCCTGGGCTCAAGCAATCCTTCCACCTCAGCCTCCCAAAGTGCTGGGATTACAGGCATGAGTCACGAGCACCCAGCCCCCACCCTATTTAAAACCACAATTTCCTTTGTATGCCTTGTTCCGCTTCCTCTGCTTTATCTTCCTCCTATCGCACTTATCACCCTGTAGCGTATGATGTAATACATGCGTTCATCATTCCTTTCCCTCCACTCACGCGGAGGCTCAACTAGAACAGGGATTTCTGTGTTTTGGTTTAGGAAGGCATCCTCAGTCCCTAAAATACTGCATGTCATGTAGGAGACCATTGATGGATATTTGCTGGATGATTGAATGAAACCAGGTAGGCAGCCATTCTGTGCTTCACTGCTTTAGAGGGGGGAACCGGCAGAAACAGAAGCAGCCTCTGAGATGTGATGGTTTTGTTTGCCATGAGCATTGTGGCTGTTTGGGGTTGGTTTGTGGGAGAAAAGAGAAAATAATTTATGGAGAAGCAGGAGGAAGAGCAGCCCCTCCCACAACCCCCACCTCAAATGCCTGAACCTAAAGGAGGGAGAGATAACTGAGGGTCCTAGAGCAATGGGCCTGCACCAGCTTTGAGTAGGGTCACCAAGGGAGGACACCCCAGGAGCCAGCTGGGGCTGTGCAGACAGAGTGGACTGTGTCCATGGGGAAAGAGCAACAAAGGCACCCTGAGGCCTTGCAGCCCAGGACAAAGATAGCACAGCGCTGCCTCTTGAGCTCAGACCCAGGGAGAGAGACAACTCACCCTGGATAAACAAACAATCCATTTAGAGGGGGTTTAAAAAAAGAAAGGAGGGTTTCTGCAGCAAGCCCCAGTCTTGAGTTGTGAGGTCTAAGGAAAACTTAAACAGAAGAGAGGCAGGTGGGAGATAAGATCTTGGCAGGCATTTTGCACTGCAGCCCTCTCCCTTGACACTTTCTGGGCCATAAATAGCTTTCACTGCTCACCTAGGACATTTAGATGGGCCCGATTCTCTTGTATCAGCGTGGAGCCGAGTCCACATTGACAATTCCCTCTGTAACCTTTTCCCCTCTGTTTGCAAAGGCTCTTATTGTCTCCCTGGATCCTTGCAGCATTGTTGGGGCCAGGAAGGCACAGGTGACCACACTGGAAAGAGAGCGGAATTGCCCAGGGTCTACCATGAGTCAGTGGCAGCTCCAGGCCTCCCACATTGCCCCTGGTTCAGATGGCTGTGAGCTGCTGCTTTAGCCTCATACTTAGATGTCTAGACCAGCCTCAGACTAGGATGCAAGACGAGACCTTGACTATGGTGAGAAAAGGGGTGGCCGCTGGCCTCAGAAAGGTCCAGACATTTTCCCCAAATGTACCTGAGATACTTTTTAGGATAATCCCAAACAGGGTCTTGAGAGCCCATTCTTCATTTGTGTGATAGTTTGAAAACCAGAAATTCTTTGACATTCCTCCCATTTCTGTGGTTTCTGTTCTCTCTGGGCCAACCTTAGTTTAAAAAAAAAAAAAAAGTGTTCTGGAGATGTGTTGCAGAACAGTGTGAGTGTGCTTAACACTACTAAACCAGACACCTAAAAATTGTTAAGATGATACATTTTATGTATTTCACCACAATTTTCAAAAATTGTGCACCATTCAGGTGCCTGAAGAAACGAATGAAGGAATAAAGGAATGAAGTACTGATACACGCTACAATATTGATGAACCTTATCGTACTTATCACCCTGTAGCATACAATTTAATACGTTAATTCATCATTCCTTTCTCTCCACTCAAGTGGAAGCTCAACGAGAACAGGGATTTCTGTGTTTTTGTTCAGGAAGGCATCCTCCGTCCCTAAAATACTGCATGTCATGTAGGAGACTATCCATGAATATTTGTTACCTGAATGAACGAAGCCGAGTAGGCAGCCGGTCTGTGCTTCGCTGATTCAGAGCAGGGAAATGGCAGAAACAGAACCACCCTCTGAGACGTGATGATTTTGTTTCTCATGAGCACTGTGGCTGGTTTGGGGAAAGCATATGTTAAGTGAAAGAAGTCAGTAACAAAAGGCCACATGTTACATGATTGCATGTATATGAAATATCCAGAATAGGCAAATCTATAGAGACAGAAAAAAAGAAACCATTGGTTTCCAGGGGCTGGAGGAATAGAGAAATGGGGAGTGACTAGTAATGGATATGTGGTTCCCTTTTGAGTGATAAAGAAATATATTCTGAAAGTAGATAGTGGTGATAGTTGCAAAACTCTGTGACTATACTAAAATGATATACTTTAAAAGGGAGAATTTTATAGTATGTAAATCATATCTTGATAAAGTTATTTTCTGAAAGGCAATGCAGTTTTTACCTTGTACATTAGGTACACTTTCAGAGTTCTGAGCTGCCAAGTATAAAAACTCTCAATTCTCTGAGGCCACCATGTTGTGAGGAAGCCCAAGCCATATGAAGCTACAGGTAGGTGTTCCAGCTGAGAGCCTGACTGATCTCCCAGCCACCAGCCAGCATTAACTGCCAGCCCTGTGAGTGATGCCATCTTCGACATCCAGCCCAGCTGAGCATTTATTTGAGTGCAGCCTTGGCTAATGTCTCAGTGAAATTTTATGAGAGACTCCAAGCAAGAACTGTCCTGCCAAGTCCTTCCCAAATTCCTATCCCATGATATCTTGACCAAAATAAGATGGCTACTTGAAACTAAATTGAGAGGTAATCTGTTAAGCACTAGTAGAGAACCAGAACGCATATAATCCAGTTTATTTCTTTGTCATCCCTTGAGTTCATTCAGTGGAGATGAGGCCAGGGGTGAGGAATGTTAACATTTTCTTCTTCTGAAGGGTTTTTAAATAAATGGACCATTTAGGCTGAGCTCAGTGGCTCACGCCTGTAATTCCAACACTTTGGGAGGCCAAGGCGGGTAGATCACTTGAGGTCAGTAGTTCGAGACCAGCCTGGCCAACATGGTGAAACCCCGTCACTACTAAAAATACAAAAATTAGCACATGCCTGTAATCCCAGCTACTTGGGAGGCTAAGGCAGGAGAATCACTTCAACCCAGGAGGTGGAGTTTGCAATGAGCTGAGGTCTCGCCATTGCACTCCAGCCTGGGCAACAGAGTAAGACTCTGTCTCAAAAAACAAATAAATAAATAGATTGACCATTTGTTGATTTATTAATGTATCCCGCCTCCACACAGTCTTTGAGGGAGCTCACAGAGACAGTCAAGAGAGGAAAACAAAAACTGAAATAAGTGAGGAAACGATCCACAAATATCAGAGAAGAAAAGCAATAAAGTTACTCAGAATAGCCCATGATGGCAGTCATTTTAGCATGGGGCACACAGTGGGTGCTTACAAACTGGCAGCTGTGACAGAGTTGTGGTATGGGCATCCCAGGCTCTTCCCCGGCCTGTCCCAGTGAGGATTCACAGCGCAGGGTCAGGACATGTGCATGGAGGAGTCGTATGTGGTCTTCAAACCTGGACACTTTGCCCCTTTCAAAGGCTGGGAGTGTTGGTTCTGGGCCATTTTGCTGTTCCTACGAATGATCAGAGCCTGCGTTCCTCACTGCATGAGACCTTTCTACCTGGCTCTGCCACCACTGGGATCCTGATGTTTTTCTTTGCTCCTGAACATGACTCTGCTCATCCTGGGTGGCTGAGAACTTGGAGGGTACTCCCCAGGGTTCCTGTTCCATGATTCCTCATTCCCAGGGAGCCAGGACTAGGCTGGTGCTCCTTTTCCCTGCTGGGGAACTTCCCACACTGCATCCAAGTTCCAGGAGAGAGCCCTGAAGAAGGCAGGGAACATCCAACTGCCTCTGTGCCTGGGAGTCTGGACTCCCCATCCATCCTCCTCTGGTGGTTCTGAAGCCTGTTGGGGTGAGAGAGGACATGGACCAGCCAGCCCACCTGAGTGGGAAGTAGGGGTCTATTAGTTTCTTATGGCTGCTATGACCGATGACCACAAGTGTAGTGGCTTAAAACAACATGTGTTTATTCTCTTTCCATTCTGCAGATCAGAGGGATGAAATCAGTTTCACTGGGATGAAATCAAGGTATCATCAGGGTTGCACTCCCTCCAGAAGCTCTATGGGAGAACTTATTTTCCTGTGCTTCTCCTTTCCAGCTTCTAGAGCTGCATTTCTTGACTGGTGGGAGGCCTTCCTTCATCTTCAAAGCCAGCAGCAGTGTGGCATCTTCAAATTTCATATTGTCTTCTCTCTTCTGTGTCCAGTCTCCTTCTACCTCCCACTCCCCCCACCCTTTTTTTTTTTTTTTGAGACAGTCTTGTGCTATCGCCCAAGCTGGAGTTGCAGTGGTACCATCTCGGCTCACTGCAACCTCTGCCTCCTGGTTCAAGTGATTCTGCTGCCCCAACCACCCAAGTAGCTTGGATTATGGGTGCCCACCACCACATTTGGCTAAATTTTGTAATTTTAGTAGAGATGGGGTTTCACCATGTTAGCCAGGCTGGTCTTGAACTCCTGACCTCATGATCCTCCCACGTTGGCCTCCCAAAGTGCTGGGATTACAGATATGAGCCACCATGCCTGGCTGCCTCCCTCTTTTAAGGATCCTTTTGATTACATTTAGGACCCACCAGATAATCCAGGATTATCTCCCCATTTCCACATCCTTAATTTAATCACGTGTGCAAAGTCTCTTTTGCCAGATAACATTCACAGGTTCCGGGCATCAGGACCTGGATAATTTTTAGGGCCATTATTTAGCCTATTGTAGGGGGCATCCACATTTATAACTTTCCTGACTGTCCGAAAGGGCTTTGAGCCAAACCAGAGCAAACAGCAGGCCTCTGGACAGCTGAGAAAGAAAACAATGGTTTGTTTTAGTTTCGCAAGGAAGGTAAATGCTGTGTGGATCCCTTCACTGTTGATGCCAGGGCTGAAGGGGGCCACACCCCTGAGAATTCACAGGTGTAGGCTCTTTGCCTCAGTTGTCTTGACAGATTCCTTTCATAGCTGCTGCAAGGTTGTCCACTCCAGCTGCCCGGGACTCCCAGGCCCTGCATGCCTGCCTCCTTCAGGAAGACTGAGCGGTCTGGTGTCTCCAGCAATGCTGCACTGAGCTCGGAAGGCCAATGCTTAGACTCCTCACATTTGCAGGGTAAACATGTTTGAAAAACAGCTGTCCATGTCCCATCCAGCTGATGACAGCAGATTTACAAATACTTTTTAAGCAAACTTGAAGCAAAATGCATATAACATAGGCCGGACATGTTGGCTTACGCCTGTAATCCCAGCACTTTGGGAGGCTGAGGCAGGCAGATTGCTTGAGGTCAGGAGTTTGAGACCAGCCTGGTCAACATAGTGAAACCCCATCTCTACTAAAAATACAGAAATTAGCTGGGCGTGGTAATGGGCGCCTGTAATTCCAGCTACTTGGGAGGTTGAGGCAGAAGAATCGCTTGAACCTGGGAGGCAGAGGCTGCAGTAAGCTGAGATCACACCACTGCCCTCCAGTCTGAGCAACAGAGCGAGACTCCATCTCAAAAACAAAACAAAACAAAAACAACAACAACAAACACACACACACAACATAAAATTTGCTCTCTTAACCATTTTAAGTGTACAGTTCAGTATTGTTAATTATATTCATTAATTATATATTGTGTAACCCATATCCAAGATGCTTTTCATCTTGCAAAGCTGAAATTCTATGCACATTAAACAACTCCCTATTCCCTTCTCCTCCTGCCCCCTGACAACCACCATTCTACTTTGTATATGATTTGAATGTCTCTCAATACCTCTTAAGTGGAATCACGTAGTATTTGTCCTTCTGTGACTGACTTATTTCACTTAACATAATGTCCTTAAAGTTTATCCATATTGTGGTGTGTATCAGAATTTTCTTCCTTTTTAAGGCTGAATAATGTTTCATTGTAAGTATATATCACATTTGGTTCATTCATTCATCCACTGATGGACACTTGGGTTGCTTTCACCTTTTGGCTATTGTAAACAATGCTGCTGCAGTGAACATGGATCTATAAACACAATGTTTTAAAAAAGTGAGTGCTTATCCAGAAGCTTGGCCCTGTACTTCCTTTCAGTCTCATGAAAAGAAGATAGGAATGGATCCCCTCTCTCTGTCCCTGTGTAGGCTTCCTGCTGCATTCAGAGTTCTGAATGTACCCCCAAAAATCTCTACCTGATCCAGACTGTATGCCATTTCCCAATCTTAGGGAGATTTGGCAAAGCAGGTTTCAACTTGTGTATGGTAAATTTTCTCTACAGCAGCTTTTCCTCCTCTTGAAGAAATAAATGGATTTTCACCCCTAGGAACGCTAAAACAGTTCAAACAGGAGCACCCTGTTGATATGCCCTTGTTGATCTACTATGTATCTTATGTCTTCCGAGGTATCACAAATCAAATGATCATTTGGTGCTGGAGGAAGGAACTAACTGGGAAAATGTTCTTACTTATCTCTCGGAATAGGATAAAGTATTCATTTGACCAGATGAAATGGCTGACATTTGACCGTTTTTAACCTGAAAAAAAAAAGACATTTTCTTTTTTTTTCTTTTTTTTTTTTTTTTTTTTTTTTTTGAGACGGAGTCTCGCTCTGTCGCCCGGGCTGGAGTGCAGTGGCCGGATCTCAGCTCACTGCAAGCTCCACCTCCCGGGTTTACGCCATTCTCCTGCCTGAGCCTCCTGAATAGCTGGGACTACAGGCGCCCGCCACCTCGCCCGGCTAGTTTTTTGTATTTTTTTTAGTAGAGACGGGGTTTCACCATGTTAGCCAGGATGGTCTCGATCTCCTGACCTCGTGATCCGCCCGCCTCGGCCTCCCAGAGTGCTGGGATTACAGGCTTGAGCCACCGCGCCCGGCCAAAAAAGACATTTTCATATATAGTTCAACCAATAGCTGAGGCCACTGTAGGTAGACTCCCCACCCACTGTGCCTGAGTCTGAGGAGGAAGAATGCCTAGCAGATGCAAACCACCTGGTTCTGACACATTGCCCTGGGGGAGACAGGTAGGGAGAAGCCGGTTCTGCTCTGCTAACAAAGGTGTTTTTCTGGTGGTGGGGAGACGTCAGGGAGGCACTTGGATGAATCTTAGCTCTGGTCACAGTCTGAGGTTGGTGGCTAGTATTATGTGTAGCCACCAGGACAATAACTTTGAGACACAGCCCTGTCCCTTCTGTTCTCTCTGGATGGGGAGGATGGGACTCCAGTAGCTAATCAGTGGCCCGGGAGGAACCTATTTGTATCATGTCTGTTTTGAGCAACCTGCATTCTAAGAGGCAACATTGCCGGATCTCAACTCTGCAGCCACCAATTAGGGATCGGGGTGGAGGGGCTGGATAATTAGTGCCACTTCATCTTTTTCTTTTTGGTTGAGACTCCCCATATAGAAGCTCTTCTTTTTAAAGCAATTAGTATTGAGAAATATTTAATTTAGCCAAACAAAGAAGGTGTGTAAATTTGGCAGTAAGTTGTTAACACATAGATGTCACACTACTACCGCAGTGACTCAGAGGCAAATCTGAAGAATAGGATGACCAAGCAGTTGATACCTCGTTCACTCAGCAAACACCTTGCACTGTTTGGGGTCCGGGTTTTGCAGAACAGAGAACCAACCACCTGGAAGTTGACAGGTCAGGGAGACTTTTTTGGGGAAAACTCAGTGGTCCAGGCATCTCTCCCAAACATGCCTAAATGGCCCCTTTGGAGATATCGTAAGTGATTGGTGGAGAAGGGTCAGCAAAGCATTGCGGATGAGGTGTCACCTGTGCGTGCATGGGATGTGAATGTGTGTGCAGAGTGTGTGTGCAGATGTTACAGTATGTGAGAATGAGTGTGCGTGTAACTGTGTGGGAGTGTGTGCATGTGTGTTTGGTGGATTTATGATTCCATGCCTGGGAGTTAGAGTGAGTACTAAGCCTCTGTTTATATGAGTGGATGTATGAGCTGAGAATGTGGGTAAGTGCTGGAATGATGTGTGAGTGAACCTGAGGGTCTGAGAGTGTGGCATTTCAAATAAAGAAGAAAAGGCCAGGCCGGGTGCAGTGGCTCAGGCCTGTAATCCCAGCACGTTGGCAGGCTGAGGCGGGTGGATCACTAGGTTGGGAGTTCATGACCAGCCTAGCCAAGATGGTGAAACTCCTTCTCTACTAAAAATACAAAAAAAGGCCGGGCATGGTGGTGGGCGCCTGTAATCCCAGCTACTCGGGAGGCTGAGGCAGAGAATTGCTTCACCCCAGGAGGCGAAGGTTGCAGTGAGCCGAGATTATACTGCTGCACTCCAGCCTGGGTGACACACTAAGACTCTGTCTCGAAAAAAAAGAAGAAGAAGAAGAAGAAGAAGAAGAAGAAGAAGAAGAAGAAGAAGAAGAAGAAGAAGAAGAAGAAGAGGAAGAGGAAGAGGAAGAGGAAGAGGAAGAGGAAGAGGAAGAGGAAGAGGAAGAGGAAGAGGAAGAGGAAGAAGAAGAGGAGGCCAGGGGCAGTGGCTCACATCTGTAATCCCAGCACTTTGGGAGGCTGAGACAGGAGAATTGCTTGAGTACAGGAGTTCGAGACCAGCCTGGGCAACATGGTGAGACCTCATCTCTACAAAAAAAGAAAGAAAAAAAAGAAAAAAGGGGGAGGGGAAGGAGAAATGGGTGGATGCTCACTGCTGGCCATGAGAAAGCACCTAGGAGGCAAATCCGGGGTGTGAAAGCTGCTTGGTTAATGGAAATCCACATCCCTATTCCCTTATTTGGCAAACTCCAGGACCAGCACTGCTTGCAGCCAGAGCCTGGATGTGTCTGTCTAGACCTGGAGCCAGTCTGTCTGGGTTTGCACTCTCATATCAGCTCTTGAATAGTCTGTTCCCATTTCTTCATGCCTGGAGACAGCTCCTTTATAGACTATCTCCGTCTGTAAGGCCCCTGCCTACTTTGCAGAGGTGAAGGTAGGGCTGTCAGCTTCCAGAAAGCAGCCTAGAGTTGCTTCTGTATAAATAGGTTGAGCATAAGGACCATGTAAAGAGGTCACCTAACCTGTTTCTCCAGTAACTGACAGATAGCTGTTTCCAGAGAGTGATAAACAGAACTCTAGAGAATTCAAAAGAGACTTTTCCTTCAAAGGGATAAAGTGTAGCGGATGTCTCCCTGGGCTGAGACTCAGGAGACCTGACTCCAGACTGTGCTGAAGATAGGAAAGTCATTTTCCACCTCTGGGGGACCCCTGTAGGAATAAACATAACCTATAGCATAGAATCGCTAAATCTCATTTGTCCGCATCATTAGCTCATGATACTTGTAATAAGCTGTCAACTTGTCTGTCTCTGCTACTAGAATATGGAGTTTTCTTCTGAATTTCCAGGGCCTGCTTGAGCTTTCCATGTATATTAGGGACAACAATAATTGTTATCTAACAGTTATTGCACAATTGCTGTGTATCTAATTCTATGCTACCTACTTCACGTGGATTATTTTTTATAATCAGCACAATAACCAATGATATAGGTGCCATCATGATCCCTGTCTTTTTAGAGAGGCCAAGTAGTTTGCTGTAGGGCACACAGTTGGTGAAGGGCAGAGCCCAAACACTGATTCTGGAGGCTCTTTCTTAGGGATGAGCAACAGGACCTTTCTTAGGAGGCATATCAAGGTGCTCAAAAGAGGATTAAATGTTGTTAAGTGGAAGAAACTGTTCCCTGCATTTGCCTGCCCCCCAATCCCTCACCTGTGAATCCCATTTCAGGGTTCAGTTTCCCTCACCCTCAGTAGGACACTGCACTGTGTTGTGGATATTTTTTTCTGAACATCCTTATGGCATTTTTTCCTCATTCTTACCTTAGTGATCCTGACTTCCTATATGTCATTATGGGCTATTCCAGGATGGGTGTGATGGCTCACACCTGTAATCCCAGTGCTTTGGCAGGCCAAGGTGGGAGGATCACTTGAGGCCAGAGCTCAAGACCAGCCTGGGCAACATAGGGAGATACTCCCATCTGTACAAAAATCTAAAATATTAGCTGGGCATTCTGGTGCATGCTGTAGCTCTAGCTCTTCAGGAGGCTGAGGTGGGAGGATCACTTTAGCCCAGGAGACAGAGGTTGGAGTGAGCTATGATTGTATCACTGCACTGAAGCCTGTGTGACAGAGAAAGACCCAGTCTCTAAAATGAAAAAAGGAAAAAGAAAAAACATGTTAGGTTGACTACATATCAAAAAGCCAAGGATCATTCTGAAAGTCTTCCTCAAAGTGACCATGTTATATATACATAATATTTGTTAGAGATATATAATATTAGTTGTTCTGCATATGGTTCCACAGGCTAGTGATATATATTAGTTAGATATATATTTCTATAAAATGAAAGCATATGTTCACAGAATCACTTGTACATGAGAGTTCATTGTTGCTGGAAACAACCCAAATACACATTGACAGGGAAACTGTATCTACACAGTGGAACCCTACTCAGCAATAAAAAAGACCAAACCTCATAGCTCAGTCTAATCTCAGAGACATTGAGTACATACTGTATGATTCTATCTAGATGACCTTCCAGAACAGACAAAACAAAACTGTCTTGTCTTGAATAGTTGTTCAACCATCTCTGCATCTCAGTTTCTAGCTTGTAAAATGGAGATGTAAACTAAATAAATGAGTTTATTTATACACAATTGTGTATAAATATTGTATACTGTATACTGTAAAATGTCTTGTACATTATAAAATGGAGATGTAAACTAAATACATACATACATATATATATATATATATCTAATATATATCACTAACCTTTGGAACCATATGCAGAACAAAGTGTGTGAGTGAATAGAGTTATAAGGAAAACATTTTCCTAAAGTAACTCTTGCTCTTTCCTCAATTTGGACTTTTAAAAATGAAGTATAATTTTTAATAATACTAAAGAAGTTTAGTATTAAATATTATTATTTAATACTAAATAAATAAATAATTATTAAATATTTAATAATACTAAACAAGTTATAACATACACTTTGGTGAGCATTGACAAATGTATACATCTATAAAACTATCATCCCAAACAAGATATAAACTTTTCCATCACCTTAGAAAATTACCTTGTGCCTCTTTCTAGTCGATTATTCACACAACCCCTCCTCCCCTCTACAACCATTGTTCTGATTTTTATCACTATAGTTTTTACTTTTGTCTGTTCTGGAAGGTCATCTAGATAGAATCAAACAGTATGTACTCATTTGTGTTTGGCTCCTTTTGGTAAACCCAGTGTGTCTGAGATTAGACTGAGCTATGAGGTTCAGTCTTTTTTATTGCTGAGTAGGGTTCCACTGTGTGGATATATTTTTGCTGTCAGTGTATATCTGGGTTGTTTCCAGCAACAATAAACTCTCACGTACAAGTGATTCTGTGGATATATGCTTTCATTTTTATTCAGTAAATACCTAGGAGTGGAATTGCTGTGTCAGGCTATTTTCTCTGACACTCAGAGGTCCTTTGTAATTCTTAGAAATACTGCTTTATTTAAAAATGTGATTACTTAAAATGGCAAGTCATCACCATAGGGCCTGGAGATTTCCTGGAGCACAAATGCTTGTGATCCTTTAATTATATTGAAGGGCTCCATTCCAGCACATGAGGCAGTATATTCAGGGCTCTGTTGTAGTTTCATGATAGCTCACAGTAAGCACAGAAAAACAGAACAAAGAAAGACTATGACCTTCACACAGAACTGTATAAAACTTCTCAGAGTATTTATTATTTGAGTCGAGCAATGGAAGACACTAAAATCACTTGGTCAGTATAGTCCTTTGGAGAGAAAACTTGGACAGGACTATAAGGAATCAAAAATAATAGTTTGGGTCTTGGCTAAGTTGTATCCTAGCTGCGTGACCTTATATAAAGTTGTTCAACCATCTCTGCATTCAGTTTCTAAATTGTAAAATGGAGACGAAATCTTGTGAGATGATGACAGATATTCTCTGTCCCCTGCACAGGGATTCTGTAGGGATGAGGTAAGATAAAGTCTGCCTAAGTCTTACTCTGGATAAACTGTAAAGTGCCATGCAAAATGAGATAGCATCATGTGAAGAGAGGCAGGAACTCATACAGAGCTTGTTTTGTGCTCTGATGCCTGGCATTGATTGTCATGAGAACTCAGCTGCCCTTGTTTCAGGGACGTTGAACAAGGTCAGACACAATGACAATAACTCTTTGTGAGCTGCCTGCTGGGCCCGGTTGTCCCTCTCCATTGTGTTCATCTCTGCAACAGGGGACTGTTGGGCTCTGGATTCTTCTACATCTGTAGGAGAATCTTTCCCAATAGCACAGATACCTTCCCACCTCCCAAACGATAGGCCCTCAACTCTCTCAGCCCTCACTCATCTTTGTTTACCCAACCTATTCTCAGTTCCCCACTGCAGGTGACAAAAAGTTGAATATTTTATGAAAAGTCTATTTGGGGTAGTTCTAGCCAAAGATGTCATGGATAAACCTTAAATGGATATAGAAGGTAGTGCAGGCAGCATCCTATAATGGCTGTTATTGATTGAGAGTTTATCTCTAAGTGCTAAGGGCTCACAACTACCCTATGAGTTGGGCGCTATAATTAGCCTCAGCTTACAGATGATGAAATGGAAGCAGTTTTATGGGAAGAACTCGGGACTAGGAGTCTTAGAACCTGAGGCTTCCACCATTGTCGCTACCTGGGCCTCAGTTTCATTATCAATAAAATGACAGTGAGGATTATCTTCTTTTAATCTCTGACATCTTTTCTAGCGCTGACATCCCGTGAGTCCATGTCTGACTTTGAGTGAGTTATACAGCCTCTCTGAAACCCTTTCCTCGTCTGTAAAATGCGAGAACCATCACCACCTGGCTGCTCTTTCCCAAAGTGCCATTGTGACAGTGCCCGGTAGGGAAGGAATTATGCTGAGATGTTAAGTGTATGTCTCTGTTTTCTCCCCAAGGGACCTGAGCCCATAAAAAATGAAGGGTACCTGTGATAAGCAGAAATCAGGCACTGCCTTAGAGGTTCCCACATTTGCTTGGTAAGGAGTGAATAAATAACAGAGATTATGAGACACTTTAATATGAGAAAGCCTTGGGGATCATTGTGTTAAATACTTTCTATTTGATACTAGAGAAAACTGATGCCAAAAAGAGAGTACCTTCCCGGAGGACACTTAGAGGGCAAAGGAAGAGCTGGGGCTGCAGCTCTGGCTCACTGACTTCAGGTATTCTGGTCTATCAGTAATACTTCCAAGCTTCTTCTTTTTATTTATTTATTTATTTATTTATTTATTTATTTATTTATTGAGACAAAGTCTCCCTCTGTCACTCAAGCTGGAGTATGGTGATGCAATCATAGCTCACTGTAACTTCCAACTCCTGGGCTCAAGCAATCCTCCTACCTTGGCCTCCCAAAGTGCTGGTATTACAGGTGTGGGCCACTGTGTCCAGTTGAAGCTTCTTACCCTTCAGACACTGACCCAATGTGAGATCTAAATCTCCAACAGGACACCAAAGTGGGGACAATACCTTGGCTTCAAACTTTTGGAAGGCTGATGGGGGTCATTTACCATTTGTATCCCTTTTTAGGGACAGTACAGAACATCTGTTATGCTCTGTGAAAGAAAGCACAGTGTGAGCTCCACACCTGCACTGTTGCCCTTCTCTGAGGTTCTTGGATGTGGTGGAAGCCTTTATTCAAGCTTGGATCTCTCCTAGGAGGCAGCCTGTTTCCTCAAGCGTGACTTTCCAGGCGTGGCTCTGCAGATGAGCCCACGGCAGTGGTACAGAACAGGGAGGGAGGAGTGCTGGCCTGGGATCAAGGGACCTGACTTGCCAAGGACACAGCAGCACTGGTGGCAGAGCAGAGCTGGAAGCCAGCCCTGATTCAACACCAGAAGGCCTCTCCACCTGTCTCTGACTGCTTCACAATTGTACCTATTCCCACACCAGTGCCATGCGTTGAGGGCAGCTGAGAGTGTCTGAGGAGCAGCAAGGGTGAGGGAAGAGCTATTCAAAGGCAGACTTTTGCCTGGACTGTCAACTTCGGTAGGTCTGAACTGAACATTCCCTGGAGATGAACCAGAAGTTGAGAGACAGGGAAGGCTACTGGCACTGTCTAGACTGGCTTAGCCAGTGTAATCAAGGATCAAAATCTTGGCTTCTGAGATGCTTCAGAGTTCAAGCATTCCTTTTCTGGATTGTTGCAACCCGGATTCATAGACTTCCAGGTGTAAAACAGCCACAGAAGTTATATGCAAAACTTTATGTGTGTCAGTGCAGGGGCTCTTCTCTCTCGAAAGGATCCATAATTTTAATCAGATTTACAAAAAAGAAAATGGCAGCAATTCCTGCGTTAAATATTTCTGAGCAAAGGAGAGAAATGATCTCAGAGGGTTGTAGAAATACCATCTTGACAATTCTTCAAGGAGTAATGAAGTTCTACCAGTTTCCTTTTTCTTCTCAGAAAAATGGGCTTTGTGAAAGATAGGGTGTAAATATTTAAATTTCAACAGTTGAAATTCAACTGTTTGAATTTCAGTTGAATTTCAACTGTTGAAAATACTTAAATTTCAACAGTTGTCTGGTTGAACATGCTTTTTTTTTTTTTTGAAACAGGGTCTTGCTGTGTTGCCCAGCTTGGTCTCGAACTCCTGGGCTCCAACGATCCTCCTGCCTCAGCTTCCTGAATAGCTGGGATTACAGCATGCACTCCTGTGCCCAGTTTAGGAATCTACTTTTCATCTGTATTGTCTCACTGAGCATCCCAAAGGTGATAGTCCACAGAGGCTAAACAGATTTTCTAGGTTGCACAATTTCTAATGACCAATTTCCAGATCTTCTGACATGTGTTAATAATCTTTCAACTCCAATTCTGAGACCTGGGCTCGTCCTCCCGCCCTGGGCTGCAGCTGGCCCTCCTTGTCCTGATTGTGAAGCTGAACCAACTCTTCTCTTACAGAAGAGATACTAAGGAGGGACTGGCCTGCACAGGGTCTTGCTGCTGAGGTGTCTGGAACACTCCTGAGTTAAAAGAGACACTGAACTGTGGCCTGATGTGCCCAGCATGGCAGTGGCAATTTTTCATTAATATTAAGCAATTATCTCCCATGCACATGGAGAGGGGCTGCTTGTGTCCCTGAGACAGAGATGTCCTCACATGCGTGCTCTGGATGGGCACCTGGGAAGGGAAGGGTGAGAAGGGCCACGGAGCCTGTGTCCTGTGCCTGGACCTGTCTCAGCTCATGTAGCTACTTTTGCCACCTGGAAACAGAACAAGCTTCCTGGCTCCCAGACCACAGAATTTCCCCTCCCACCAAACCACGCCTCTGAAGTGTCTTCCCTAAACTACTTGAGTAAGCCCAACAGTTGGAAGAATGACGCTTGATCTCAACTTCCACACCACCCCTCTACTTTCCGTGTCATTTGAGGAATGTGTGAGTAACCTCTGAGGTGCAAGAATATCCCCAGTGGAGAAAAAAAGACAAAATAAGATCATGATTTTAGCTGAAGCCACTTAGTTTTATGAGTAAAAGTGTCCTTTATTTCTAAAACAGTATTCTAGAGCAGATGAGATACATTCACATACTTTAAAAATCTCTATGGAGCGTACCTATGTGCCAAGCACAGTACTACGTGATTAGAATTCAGTGGTGAATGAGGCATTTACAGTCCCTGTCTTTGTGGATTCACAGCCTTGAGAAGAAAGTCTGGAGGAGAAATGGCTGGTCCAAGGTCACACGGTTGCTGGTAAAGACAAAGGCATCCTCTGAAGGTGGATCATCCTCGTATTGTCTCCTCTGGCCAGGCTGCGGCAGATGGGGTCATAACCTCCAGACTGTCTGTCTCCATTATGTATTTCCCAAGCCAGAGAACACAATTCCCATCATGGTTGGAAGCTGAAACCAGGTTTGGCTAGGAAGGGCATTTCCTCCCTCAGGCACTGGGCTGGATGCTGGAGCTGAACGACCTGCCTGGTTCCATGAGAACGGTTGTGTCCCTATCCAGGTGTTTCATCCTGGCAAAGGAATGAAGCCCCGAGCCCTGGGCAGGTTTCAGCAGCTCATGGGGAAGCCACCTGACCTTGCTGGCTGGCAGGGCTTCTCTGTCCCTTCCCAGTTGTCAGGCCACTTTCCCTGCCCCAGGCACCAGGTAAGGACTGCACAGTGAGCAACCGCACCCGCACAGTCATGCTGAGGCCCAAAGATGTGCAACTTCTGCATCTGTACCCTGTCACCAGCTTATTAAAATGATGTTTTAAATTTCTGTATTTTTCACTACACTATGAGACCCCAGAAGGGATTAAATGTTACTTGCCTTAATCAGAGGGAGGATGTGTGTACTCATACCTCAAATACAGGGGAATGAATGCCCAAAGCTGAGGAGCCATTTCAGATCAACAGTACACTGAGACGTATTAAATGCTTGGTACTAGACCAGATGGTGCAAATGCAAAGATAGATAAATCATGCTTCTCATACACATGAGAGGCAGGTATTCACATGACTACATTACAGTGCGCCAAGATAGAAACAGTGCATTGGGAATGTAGTGATACATTTAAACTTGGGAGAAGAGGAGGCGGAGAAGGCTTCCTGAATGCAACATTGTCACCGGAGCTGGGCCCCAAACATTGAGCAGACATTCCAGGAAGGAAAACTACTAGAGCAAAGTCATGGAGGTCTTACAAAAGGGAAAGACCACCACTGTAGCTTGTAACACTCTGGTACAACCTAGGGGCCTGGTAATTGTGTGTGCTGAGTGCCCTGCCTAGTCTGCTGGGTACTGATGCTGCTGGTCCCTGGATTAATAGAGGCAGTGATGGCCTCCACCCCAGGCAGCCATCTCCCTCTCCACATCAATCGGGGAACAACTCTCTTGAGGATTTCTTAGGGGTCATCCAACCAACAGCCAGTTGGCTTATGACCAAAGATATGAACAGGGTCCGCTCACATACCAGTGGGTTTGCTTTGAGGAGCACGTTGTCCCCTGGATGCTAGGATGCCTAAAATTACCAAAATGTTCTCCATGTAACATTCAGTATGTGACACTGCAGGTATGGACATGTGCATACTTTTGTCCACATGTTCATATATACACAGGCATTTAATACACATACGCATTTGTGTTCGTAAAGACATCTTAATGCAAACGTATACATGCAAATGTAATTGACCATGTGCACACATGCCCATACCTGCAGTGTTTGCAATATGCAGTATTGATCCAGTACCATATGTACATGCAACCAACCTCTTGTGCCCAGGGTGGGGATAGCTGCTGCCCTTTGGTCTTGCTCTGTGCCACCGTCCACTCAAGTTTCTGCTCTCTTTTACATTTGGTCTCCTTTCCACCTCTCATCTCATTGCCTTTATTTCAGTCACTGCTTACATCTGACTGTCTTTGAATTCTCTTTTGAAGAGTCCTCTGAAAATGCTATAGGCTCAAGTGAGACTTTAGGGAGCAGAGGAATACTTCCTAGATTCACTCCTTTAGTTGTACCTTTTCCTGTGTGTGGTGGTGGTGGTGGTGGCAGCTACTTCTTCATTCCTGACCTATAGGCAGAATAAAGATGTCTGTTTCCTCACACTCAGGGGACAATGGAGGGTCATGAAAAGATGGCTTTAAGAGAGGTTCCTGAGATGTGGTCTCTCTCCTTGGCACAGCTAGGTTGGCCTGTCCTTGTCAAGTCACTTGGAACCAGCGTGGTAGGGATCTCTATATTTAAAGTGCATCACCAACCTGAAACTGCCATTCCTGGAAGCAACCTCTATCTGGTTCTTCTTGTAAAAGAACCTCTTGTGAGGGGAAAATGAGGAAGATCCACACTGGCTGCCTCAGACAGGGATCTCCACTTGGAAAGTTGCACCAGGAGCTTCTCACCTTCCTCTCCTGAAGGGTGGACCCACAATCCAGGATGGCTCCTTTCCTTCTGGAACCTGTGTGCCTCCCTGGCTCCCATGAACTCTAAAGCTGGTATTTAAGATGTTTAAGAGGAAGACATAATACAAAGGATTATTCCTAATTCTGAAAATTAACTCTTTAAATCCAGTGACTTTATCCACTGTTCAGTGGATAAAATGTGTGTGTGTGTGTTACCCACTGTTTACTGGATAAAGTGTGTGTGTGTGTGTGTGTGTGTGTGTTGGGGGGTAATCTAGTATGTCTTTACTTAAAAATATTAGGTTCCCATGAATTTTATAGATGTAAAGATGAACTTCAGCTATACTTTTTATAATGGAATAATTTGATTGAGCTGAAGAACCACATTTGTTGCTACTGTTTTATGGTGCCAGATTGTGAGTTAGTTCAGAGACAAGAATATCTAAGTGCATTTGTTTCCTCACAGTCCCAATGCCACTGAGTTGCTTCTTTCAGAAGATTAGGAAAAGTGGCATATTTTATTTTATATTTCTTTAACTGCTGGTGAAAGTGTCATTCTTCTCACCACTTGAAGATCTACAATCTGTGTTTTGTCTAACATGCATATTATACATAAATTTGGTATATATTTGAGTGGGAACCTTTTTTTTTGAGATGAAGTTTCACTCTTGTTGCCTTGGCTGGAATGCAATGGCGCTAATTTTGTATTTTTAGTAGAGACGGGATTTCTCCATTTGGTCAGGCTGGTCTTGAACTCCTAGCCTCAGGTGATCTGCCTGCCTTGGCCTCCCAAAGTGCTGGGATTACAGGTGTGAACCACCAGGCTCGGCCAAGTAGTAACCTTTTATCATGTCAGCTCTTACAACTTTTACCCATTCTATTCCTTTATTTTATACATTCCATTATATTTTATATTAATAGTCTCAGAGAATGTTAATTGCTAGGAGCGTACTACTCACCAAATATTTATGGACTGAAGATATGTTGAATTAGAACAGATAGGGGGCATTGAGGTCATCTAGTTCAGGAGCCTAAACATTCACACATAGAAAATAAAGCTTAGCAGTCCCAGCTACTCAGGATGCTGAGGCAGGAGAATTGCTTGAATCCAGGAGGCAGAGGCTGCGGTGAGCCGAGATTGCACCACTGCACTCCAGCCTGGGTGACAGAGTGAGACTCTGTCTCAAAAAAGAAAGAAAGAGGAAAGAAAGAAAGAAAGAAAGAAAGAAAGAAAGAAAGAAAGAAAGAAAGAAAGGAAGAGAGAAAGAAAGGAAGAGAGAAAGAGAGAAAGAAAGAAAGAGAGAAAGAGAGAAAGAAAGAAAGAAAGAAAGAAAGAAAGAAAGAAAGAAAGAAAGAAAGAAAGAAAGAAAGAAAGAAAAGGCTTAGAACAGTTTAGCGACTTATGACTTAGCCAAAGTTATAATGGTAAATCCAGATCAGTGAGCCAGACCTATGTCCAGCAAAGTTCTAATTACTGCACCAACTGCCTCAACTCTAAGACATGGTTTCTGTTTTGGTGCTACTGATGTTTTGGGCCCGATTGGCCAGATAATTCTTTGTTGTGGGGAACTATCCTGTGTATTGCAGAATGTTCAGCAGCATCCCTGGCCTCTATCTTCAGGAGCCACCAGCAAATGCCCCCTACCTCTGAACTGTGACAACTAAAAGTATCTCCAGACATTGCCAAGTGTTCCCTGGGGGACAAAATTGGCCCTGGTTGAGAACCACTGCTCTAGCAAGAGCTAAACATTTCCTATGCATTTGTGGGAGTGATGTGAGTTTCCACGGCAGAAGTTCAGAAGGGGAGCCCGGCACTCCTCTCAGGCAGCTGGAGAACATGGAAAAATCCATCAAGTTGCTGGCTGGAGGCAACAGTTCAGACCCCTGCAAAGTGACATGGCAGAGAGCCAAGCAGGCTTTCCTAAGATAACAAGAGTTAAGCCTTGGTGAGATCAGAACCAAGGACAGCTCCAAGGACACTGGCTTTTCAGACACTTCGAACTAGAGTTCCTTTAAGCACAGGCAGTTTGGATTTGAATATCCTTTCCCCTACTCACCCACTCCACCAGAAACTGTCTGCTCTTTAATGTTTCCATGTGGAGATCCCTGTCTGAGGCAGCCAGTGTGAATCTTCCTCATTTGCCCCTTTACAACGGGCTCTTTTATAAGAACCAGAAAGTGATTGCTTCCATTAATGGCAGTTTCATGCTAATGATGTGCTTTCAGAGCTAACCAATGTAAGCTTCACCCCTACAGTATGAGATTACTATTATTATTCTAATGTTACAGATCTGGAAGCAGGCTTAAAGGTTACACAGCTAGAAGATTCTGGGCTTCAAGGTTGGAAAAAGAATATTGGCTTCAATGTCTGCTCTTTCCCCAATGCCTCTGCCAGGCAAAGTTTAAGCATCGTATCCTCTATGAAGAACTTCCAGAAATTCCTTATCCTCATTAGAATTGGCCACTCTCTTCTCTGCCCCACACCTTAAACACACACACTTCACACCACCACAGCATCTATAATCCTTTATGGCACTTGTTTCTACACCTTCCTGTGCTAAACTGTAGACCTCCCTAAGGACAGGTCACGTGTCCCCAGTTACTAATGTGGCATCTGACACACATGAAGGACTTAATAAACATTGTGAATAGATAGATTTGGAGGAGGTACTGAATCAATAATACAGACAGGCTTCCACGATCAAATCCTTTATAGGCAGGTCCGCAAGAACAGTTCTCTAATTCCTGATACTGAACCCTTTTCTTTTAGTCTTAAAAAAACACGACTCAAGGGATGATTTTGGTAAATGTGGAAAACAAAGACTACTGACTCCTAGTATGATTTTCTACATTGTTCACACCACTGTCAGAATGACAAATTAAAATGAAAACGTGAAAGCTACTGAACAATGTAACAGATTTAGGTTATTGAATTTCCCATTTTTAAGATTAGAAAAGAAAATCCTTAGAGACAAAAAACAATAAAGGGCAGAATTAGTCCCTGAGTATCTCTCTAAGACAGGAAGGTCAAGCTTTGGAGAGAGTCTGGTTGATCTTTGGGGTTGGATACTGCTCTTCAAGGCATGACAAGCATCAGTTGACGGAGAACAGGCTCTCTTGTTTGTAGGGCAGCTGGTCTCACTTATGTCAGATCCTTAGCCCCTGTGTAAGGTGGTGCTCAGGTGTGCCACCCACACAAGCCGTCTGTCCTGAGGGACTATTTTTAGGCTACAGAAAGACAACCTAAGGGCCAACTATGGCCCGGAGACCTGTTCACTCCGGAGTCTTGGACAGCCCTTCACCTTTCCTGTCACCCAGGCTGGAATGCAGTGGCTTAATCTCGGCTCACTGCAACCTCCGCCTCCCAGGCTCAAACGATTATTATGCCTTAGTCTCCCAAGTAGCTGGAATTACAGGTGTGTGCTACCAGGCCCAGCTAATTTTTTGTAGAAACGGGGTTTTGCCATGTTGCTCAGGCTGGTCTCGAACTCCTGGGCTCATGTGATCTGCCTGCCTCAGCCTCCCAAAGTGCTGGGATTACAAGTGTGAGCCACTGAACCCGGCTGCTATTCATCTTTCTTACTTATTTACCTTCTAGCTTAGATGTCCCATATAGAAATGCCTTTCCACTCCAGGATTATATAAATATTTATTTCCTTCCTTCCTTTCTTCCTTTCTTCCTTCCTTCCTTCCTTCCTTCCTTCCTTCCTTCCTTCCTTCCTTCCTTCC
Source organism: Macaca mulatta (assembly GCF_049350105.2). Taxonomy (NCBI): domain Eukaryota; kingdom Metazoa; phylum Chordata; class Mammalia; order Primates; family Cercopithecidae; genus Macaca; species Macaca mulatta. The sequence goes on from NC_133420.1 coordinate 45,187,935, forward strand.
TTCCTTCCTTTCCTCCCTCCCTCTCTCTTTCTCTCTTTCTTAGACGGAGTCTCACTCTGTTGCCCAGGCTGGAGTGCAGTGGCACGATCTAGGCTCACTGCAAGCTCTGCCTCCCGGGTTCATGCCATTCTCCTGCCTCAGCCTCCTGAGTAGCTGGGACTACAGGCGCCCGCCACCATGCCCAGCTAATTTTTTGTATTTTTTTTTTTTTTTGAGACGGAGTCTTGCTCTGTCGCCCAGGCTGGGGTGCAGTGGCCGGATCTCAGCTCCGGTGAAACCCCATCTCTACTAAAAAATACAAAAAACTAGCCGGGCGAGGTGGCAGGTGCCTGTAGTCCCAGCTACTCAGGAGGCTGAGGCAGGAGAATGGCATAAACCCGGGAGGTAGAGTTTTTTGTATTTTTTTTAGTAGAGAGAGGGTTTCACCGTGTTAGCCAGGATGGTCTCGATCTCCTGACCTCGTGATCCGCCTGCCTCGGCCTCCCAACGTGTTGGGATTACAGGCATGAGCCACCACGCCCTTCCTCCCTCCCTTCTTTCTTTCCTTCCTTCCTTCCTTCCTTCCTTCCTTCCTTCATTCCCTCCTTCCTTCCTTCCTTCCTTCTTTCGAGTTTTGCTCTTGTTGCCCAGGCTGGAGTGCAATGGTGCTATCTAGGTTCACTGCAACTTCCGCCTCCCGGGTTCAAGCGATTCTCCTGCCTCAGCCTCCTGAGTAGCTGGGATTACAGACATGCACCACCACGCCCGGCTAATTTTGTATTTTTAGTAGAGACGGGGTTTCTCCATGCTGGTCAGACTAGTCTTGAACTCCCGACCTCAGGTGATCCGCCCGCCTTGGTCTCCCAAAGTGCTGGGATTACAGGTGTGAGCCACCGCACCTGGCCACCATTTTGTCTTCTGTTGAAATTCCCTCATAGTATGAGCTGGGACTCATACTATCCCTGTAGATAGTACAGATGCCTGTGCTGTTATTCGGGATTGTCTTGTGGTTAGTGCATCAGCTAGGTTTCTCTTCTGTGTGGGCATGCTGATGACCTCAAATGATAAACTGAGGCTTCACACTGTAAATGTTTTCACCATCACCATAGCCACAGGGCTGATCCAGGGGCTCTCTGAACAGGGTACGGTGGCAGAATATGTCACGCTTGAACAACAGAGAGGTTTGTTAAACTAAGCCAGTCAGATGCTGAAAATGGAGTTTCTCCAAATCACTTTCCATGTGAGGGCTTCCCGCAAAGATCCAGCAAGGATTTCCTGGATTACAAAGTGCTCTTCGTGTCCCTGAAAAGTCTTTGCCTCACTGTCCTTCACAGAGTGGCAGGTGAGTATCTGTGAGCTTTCCAAGAGCTTTCCAAAGTACAAACTCCTGCTTTTCTAATTTCATGGAGTCACCCTTTTGAGGGTTCATATCATTCTCATTTCTTTCAGTTGCTGAACAAGACACCCTTCCCCATATTTTTGAGGAAAGGATTCCACAAAAAAAAGTCCCTCTCATCCTTCCCTTTGACAATTTCCCATGTTGTTTTCATTCCAGTTTTCTGTAAGGACAAGCTAGATTTTCGTAAGGAGAAATACTAAGTGCTTTGTTCAGATTTCAAATGACCCACGGGCTAATTTTTGACGAGGAGTGGTTAAAGCATGAAGTGTTTCTAAAGTAGGGAAATACTCAGCTTTGTTTCTAGATTTTAAGAAAGGAAAGTAATAGACACTGGTTCTTAGGAACAATGGGAAAGAAATACTAACATGACTCCACTAAAACTACTAAAAGCCACAAACTAAGAATTCAGAATGTTCAAAGCAGTTAGAGATGCCCAGAGAAAGTTTTACAGACAGAACTCACCCCCTGCCTAAAGGAGGAGTCACCAAACATCCCTTTCCTTTTTTTTTTGCAAAAGAATTCTAAAATGTAAAGAATAAATTCTAGGTTTTGATCTTTGTCTATTTCTTTCTACAATTCAATTTGCATCTTTAATTTCCTTCATGTTAAATTTACATTTATTCAGTACATACAGAATGACAAATTCTGTGAAGCTCCAGGAATATGACAGACATATAGAAAGCTGAATGGGGACAGGCATGGTGGTTCATGCCTGTAATCCCAGTACTTTGGGAGGCCGAGGTGGGTGGATCACCTGAGGTCAGGAGTTCAAGACCAGCCTGGCCAACATGGTGAAACCCCATCTCTACAAAATACAAAAATTAGCTGGGCATGATAGCGGGCACCTGTAATCCCAGCTCCTCAGAAGGCTGAGATGGGAGAATTGCTTGAACCAGGGAGGTGGAGGCTGCAGTGAGCTGAGATCGTACCACTGCACTCTAGTCTGGGCAACAGAGCAAGACTCTGTCTCTTAAAAAGAAGAAAAATAAATAAATAAATAAAGAAAGAAAGAAAGAAAGAAAGAAAGAAAGAAAGAAAGCAAGCAAGCAAGCAAGCAAGCTGGATGGATAAATGGATTGAAGAATGAATGGAGAGAGATCAGTCAGGAAACCAGTCCTGGGTAAGAAATAAGGCACAAACTATGAACAAATGGCAGTTGGAGTGGGTAGAGGGACACCTCTTCCCCATTTGTGAAATTTCCTTCCAGGGTAAACTATGATTTGCATGCCCTTTCTCCACCCTTTTGTTCTTCCCCAGGGAGAAGTAACTTGATATGATTTGGAGAATAAGAAACTCAACTCAGCTCCTCCCTTTGCCCTCTTGGAATCAAGCTGCTCCCAACTGCCGTGACGCCCTGGGTCCTCTGCTTCTCCTCTGTGTAATCCGTCCAGGCAGTCTTCTACATAGGAGTCTTACCCAGGTCCACTGCTGCCTCTGATGGTGGGAAGTATGTCTAATTCCAGGCTGCAGGCAGTTGGCTCATTTTGTTCTTACATTCTGCTATAGCCTCCAACTTAACTTACTCTTTTTTTGTTTTTTTGATGCCACTTGTCTTTGTGTTACTTCTCAGCTTGTTAATAACCGGGGCTTGGAAGGGGATGCTACTGATTGACTACCTTCTATAGCCTACAACAGGAAGTACAGATAGAACAGGAGAGAGCCCAGAAATATTAAGGAGAAATAATGTGTTTATTCAGCAAATATTAACTAGCTCCCATTAATGTCAGGATCAGTGCCAGGTGTTAGGGAATCAGCAGAGACCAAAGAGGCAGCATGCCCTCAGGATGATTACAGTCAGGCTGGAAAGTTAAATAAGTAAATAGTTATGGCAACATGCAAAAAGCATTTTAAGAAAGGAATGTGTTCCAGGCAGAGACTAGAAAGCCACCTAATCAGAAATAAGAATTTACATTTTTGTTTTTAATTCAAAAGTAACACATGCTTACTGTAAAACTGTAAAAAAAAAAAATCAAGTAATGCAAATGAAAAGTAAAAAGTTTAGAATATCACCTCCTCAACCCATTCCCTAGAGGAAATGACTATTAACAGTCTGGTATATGGTCTTTAGGAATCTTTTCTTTATAACCACAAAGACAAAATGTATTTATAGAAAATGGGAACATACCATACTTATTGAACTAGAATATTTGCGTTCTTCATTTAACATACTGTGGTCCCCTTTCCAAGCCCGTTAATAGTGATTTAATTATTTTTAAAAGACCTGCCTTGTATTGCATATCCACATCTTATTATATGGATATGCCATAACTTATTTTACCAATCTGACAGGTGAATGAATCTTATTCCCTTTAGTTGTATTTCTTTTTGTTTTCTTTTAATTCTTTTTTAGACAGAGCCTCTCTCTCTCACCCAGGCTGCGGTGCAGTGGTGTGGCCTTGGCTCACTGCAACCTCCTCCTCCGGGGTTCAAGTGATTCTTGCATCCCAGCCTTCCACGTAGCTGGGACTACAGGCATGTGCACCACACCCGGCTAATTTTTGTATTTTTTTGGTAGAGATGGTGTTTCACCATGTTGGCCAGGCTGGTCTTGAACTCCTGGCCTCAAGTGATCTGCCTGCCTTGACCTCCCAAAGTGCTGGGATTACAGGTGTGAGCCACTACGCCTGGCTGTTATTTCTTTATTATTGAGCTTGAACGTTTTTTCTGTGACCTGCCTGTTCGTATTTGTAAGTATAAATACAAGGTAGACACAAAAGAGGTGAATTGCTCAAGCTTAGGAAATACCTGGAATGCCAAATAAGCATTCTTCTTTTCTCTGAAGACTTCTTGCACATTAGAATGTCTTGAAAGTAGTGGGGGATAATATTGAATCTAGACACCTGAGAAGACAATGTACTTGGCTAATCAACAAATTTCTTTATTATTTTAATAACATTCCAGTATGGGATAAAATCTGGGATTGTCATCCCTTCATAATCCTGCAGTTGTTACCAAATAAACCACAATGAACAGTGATATGTCCTTTCAATTGTAGTTAGAGCTTTATGGATATGTACACACAAATGTCTGTATGTGTATGTACATCACAATTCTCTAACATATTTCATAAGCATCTTCCCAGGCTGTGTAATACTGCACCGTATGAATGTAATATAATTTATATAATTTGCTCCCTTAGGTAGGACAATTAATTTACTTTCCATCTTTCCCCATTATAAATAATGCTGTGAATGCACATGTCCTTTGGACCAACAATCCTGCTTCCAGGAATTTATCCCGTATATAAAACTAGCACATTTACAAAATGGCATTTTACACAAGATTGTACACTACAGTGTAATTTTGCTGTTACAAACAATCTAAATGCTTGATTATAAGGATCTGATTAAATAAATTATGGTCCATATTTTCATAAGTACAAGGAAAACATCTGAAATCATTTCCAAAATACCCCGTTAAGTGAAAAAAAAAAAAAACAAGACACATAGTCACATGAATAGCATGTCACCATTTGTATGAAAGAATATGTGTGTATCTCATAAATGCACACTTATGTATTTGCTGGATACGTAAAGAGTACTTTCAGAAATATACATAAGAAACTGATAGGCCGGGTGCGGTGGCTCACGCCTGTAATCCCCACACTTTGGGAGGCCGAGGCGGGCGGATCATGAGGTCAGGAGATCGAGACCATCCTGGCTAACATGGTGAAACCCTGTCTCTACTACAAATACAAAAAATTAGCCGGACGTGGTGGTGGGCGCCTGTAGTTCCAGCTACTTGGGAGGCTGAGGCAGGGGAATGGCGTGAACCCAGGAGGCGGAGCTTGAAGTGAGCTGAGATTGCGCCACTACACTCCAGCCTGGGTGACAGAGCGAGACTCGGTCTGAAAAAAAAGAAAAGAAAAGAAAAGAAAAGAAAAGAAACTGATAACACTGGTTACTTCCAGAAGAGGGAAACTAAATGCGGGGGAGACAGGTGTGGGTGGGAGATCATTCTTTGAAGTCTTTTGTACCTTTGGAATTCTGAAGCTTGTAAATGTGTGACCCCTTCAAAAAGTTAGAATTTATTTTAATTAAAATTAAAAGACAAAAATTATGCACAGAATTATTGATCTGTATTTCTGACTCTTTCCTTAGGACTTCTAGAGATGAAATTGCTAGGTGAGAGTGGAGCTATTTTTAAGGCCCTTGATGCATAATTCCAAAATATTTTCCAGGAAGCTTATGCCAATCTAACACCTACCCAAATTTTCTTTTTTGGACAGTTATGGCAGGTATCGCTGATTGTCTACCCAATATCTACTCTTTCCTCTTCCCTGCAGACAGACCCTGATTTTGTTCAGAATAGCAATGTACCCAACTTAAAACTTCTCAGCCTCTCCTGCACCCAAACTGGCCACATGACACAGTTCTGGCCAACGAGATGTAAACCTAATTTGTTGGGTGGGGCTTCTAGGAAAGTTCTTTACAAGGAGGCAAACTCAACTGGAGCAAGATTTTTGCCCTTTGCCTTTTCTTTCTTTTCAGGCTGGAAGTGGGATCCTATGCTATAGGTTATGGGCATCTTGTAAGCAGAAGGAGATGAGCATGAGGACACAAGCCACAAGGTCAGCCTGGGCAGGCAGAAACAGAAGGAAGCAGAACTTTTGGTGGCACAGCAGAGCCATCATTCCAGTCCTAGACTGCCTGCCTCTATTCTCCATGTTACCTAAGAAAAATAAAACCTAAGTCACTATAAATTGGGTTTTCTGTTGTGAGCATTCGTACCTATTCCTAATGGATACGACAGAAAGATTTGTGCATGTCTGAATTTAAAAAGAAAAAAGTTATGTATGGAGGAAGATCTGGGGATAAGAAAAATGAAGACATAATGGAAACACAGTTTCTTTTTGGAAAAATGAGAGAATAATGAGAGTCTGTATCAGGAACATGACATGTCAGCACTATACGGAGGTGAGGGGCAAGCATGGTGGCTCACACCTGTAACCCCAGCATTTTGGGAGGCTGAGGTGGGAGGAGTGCTTGAGCTCAGGAGTTTGTGACCAGCCCGGGCAGCATAGTGAGACCCTGTATCTACAAAATATAAAATTAGGTGGGCATGGTGCAGTGTGCCTGTCGTCCCAGCTACTCAGGAGGTTGAGGTGGGAGGATTGCTTGAGCCCAGGAGGTTGAGGCTGCAGTGAGTCGTGATTGTATCATTGCACTCCAGCCTGGGCAACAGAGCGAGACACTGTCTCAAAAACAATTTTTTAAATAAAAATGATATGGGGGCCAGGCGCAGTGGTTTATGCCTGTAATCCCAGCACTTGGGGAGGCTGAGGCGGATGGATCACACAGTCAAGAGATCGAGACCATCCTGGCCAACATGGTGAAACTAAAAATACAAAAATTAGCTGGGCGTGGTGGCATGTGCCTGTAGTCCCAGTTACTCGGGAGGCTGAGGCAGGAGAATCACTTGAACCCAGGAGGTGGAGGTTGCAGTGAGCCAAGATCACGCCACTGCACTCCAGCCTAGCGACAGAGTGAGACTCCATCTCAAAAAAAAAAAAAAAAGATATTGGGGTGGTCTGAAGATGTTCTCACCAATGGCCTAAGGGATCTTCACTGTCCAGGTAGGATTAAAGAAGCTCCCTTAATGCTTCAAAGGAAACTGTTCTTCTGCACATTCTCATTTCCTTTTACTTTCTGTGTGGATCCTAGGTAATTCTTCCTTGGGCTTTTGCTTCCATATCTTCTACCTCACTGAAGGACTGAAGAAGGTTGACTGTGTTAGAAATTAAACTGAGGCACAATTAACAATTCAAAGAGTTTATTTGAGCAAACAAAAATCCATGGATTGGGCAGCACCCAACCTTGGCTTGGGGCTCCACTTGAGGGGCCTGAAGGAAAGGCTTTTATAAGGTGAATGAGGAAGCAAAGCATGGAAAATAATTGATTCTTTACAATGATGTTGTTGCCTTATTTGGATTATCCAGATGGAAAGTCCCCTAGTTATGTAATTAGAGGTTTGCTGTAGGTTTTGGATTGGTGAAGCTTAAATTTCATTTCCTCTCAGTCAGTCATTTATAAGAAATGCATTTGATTTAGGTTTTGGTTTGCTTCTGTGGGAACCCAAGGCATTACAACCACTTCAGTCTGATGGTTCCTCTTTAAGTAGACCAGGAGATAATGCTTAAGGATGGAAGAGTAGTAAGAGGCCCCGAGCCCAGAAAATGCCTGTCTACTCGCAGATGCTAGGTGCTTGGGATGCAAAAATGCTCAGGCATAGTCCCTGTCCTTAGGGAATCCCAAGAGGTTAGAAAAAGGGACATTAATTTTTCAGTGCCATAAACAAATGTAGTTGAGGTTACAGGAAAAAAATGGGAAGCATCTCCCCAATCCAAGGGAGACAGGTCTATGACTTGGAAGGAAAGCAGGAGTTGCCACTACAACAACTTTTGGTGGCCTGCCTGTCTCCGTGTTCTTTGCTGGCTCCTCTTTACCAACCCTGTCTCTTCTGAATTTTGTTTATTATTTATTTAGAGACAGAGTCTTGCTCTGTTGCCCAGGCTAGAGTGCAGTCTCAGACCACTACAACCTCTGCCTCTCAGGTTGAAGCAATTCTCATGCCTCAGCCTCCCAAGCAGCTGGGATTACAGGCATGCACCACCACGCTCAGGTGATTTTTATATTTTTAGTAGAGAAAATACAAAAATGTTCCCCATGTTAGCCAGGAGTTGGTCTCAAACTCCTGGCCTCAAGTGATCCACCTGCCTCAGCCTCCCAAAGTGCTGGGATTACGGGTGTGAGCCACCATGCCTGTCTAAATTTGCTCTTATTAACAGACAGGATCCTGGGATCCCAGACCTCCTGCCAGCCAGGTTACAAAGGCCAAGAGAGCATGGGAAACAGAGATGAATTCTGACAGGAGAATTCCTGGAGTGAAAAAAGAGATGTGGCAATTATGGGAAGAAACAGGAAGGTCCCTGCAGGGTTAGGAAAAGACTGAATAAAAATTCCTAAGTGTCTAATCAGCACTGTAACTGTAGATCACCCATAGAGTCCTGGTTCTTTAGGAAGAAATACATCTGGAGCATAGGAAAGCAATTGGTTAGCTTCTACAGCTTGGAAATATCCCTCCAGAATAACTACTCCCTTATGCTTTGATTTGGTCTCCACTAGCAGCATTGGGCTCTGGACCTGTTATGAGCTGGGCCCACTTGTGGGGCACATAGGGGGAAGCAAGTTACTCACCCGGGTCACAGAAAGAAAGGACTCACACCCTTGATGCCCCACTGCCTCCATGCATCCAAAGGGTCTGAATGTGTTTCCCAGGACATGACATCAGGTGTCAGATGACAATTCCCATGGCCATCCTGGCGATGCTTGGGCTACTAGTTTTGCAAGGAGCCTCTGATTATCTGAATGTATTCAGCAATGCGAGAGTCATACATCTACGATTTGCTTTGTGTAGTCAATATGGTGCAAGCTGGCCTTGTATAGAAATTTGTGTAAGCATTTCTGCTTAGCCCGAATAGGACGAGTAAACAATATTAATGAGTTTACTGTAATGACTAAATGTTATAATACTCAAATATCTTCTATCATTTAATAGCTCTCAGCGACAGCTGTTTATTTATTTAATACAAGTCTGTAAAATAAAATCAATGGAAAGTAAATGAAAATGAATCATAGGGAAAGTTCACCTAGGATACTCGAAATTTCAGTGACTGGTTATGGGTTGGGAAATAAGTTTGAATAAAAAGAAAATAATAGTATGTTATACATTGCTTAGAGATTAATTCTTTACATTCATTTGAATTTTTGAATCATTGATTTTTAAATTTCTATTTAAACAGAATTTAAATTAGAATATTCTTCAGGCCAGGCGCGGTGGCTTATGCCTGTAATCCCAGCACTTTGGGAGGGTAAGGTGGGAGGATCATGAGGTCAAGAGATCAAGACCATTCTGGCCAACGTGGTGAAATCCCATATCCACTAAAAATACAAAAATTAGCCAGGTGTGGTGGTGCGCACCTGTAGTCCCAGCTACTCAGCAGGCTGAGGCAGGAGAATCGCTTGAACTGGGGAGATGGAGGTTGCAGTGAGCCGAGATTGTGCCGTTGCACTTCAACCTGGTGACAGAGCGAGACTTGGTCTCAAAAAAAAAAAAAAAAAAATTCTTCAAAGATATACCATTTATGCTGGTACAATGTAAATTGAAGCAGGAGATCACGTTTATTGAACTAAGGATAAAAAGGACATAGAAATGGAATAAAATGAGGCTTCTCTTAATTCCAGAGGTGTCTTCCTACAGGGAAAGAAAAACAAAACCCAAGCAAACAAACCAAAACAGCCCCACTCTCCAACTTAAAGGGAATTTATTGGTATTAAAAAGGCACATCATGCCCCCAACAAAACAAAAATAAACTGTGCATCATGAGAACTAACACACTCTTAAGGATAATCTGAGATACTTTTCTCATTGTGTGATACTGTATTACCACAAAGAGAGAATAGTGTATGAAAATAAACTGCTGGAGCTGTAGTTCCAGTCTTGGGTAAAGGATGGTGGGACCAGACACAGATCAAAAGACAGAAACTGGAAAAAGTTTTAGTTTCATTGCTGACAGTTCCCTGGGGAAATCACTGCACACTGCAGGGCCACTCGGGTAAGCCCAGGGTGGGTCACCAGGCCAGGAAGATGGGAAACATCAGACAAGTGCCTTTACTGTGGTCTCCATGGGAGGGAACAGGTGATGCAGGGTTAGTAGACTTAGGGCTGGCTCGTTGGAATAATTTCAGTGGGCTCCGGGATAGAGGCGAGTCCATGGTTGTCTGGTGCCTGGCTCTGGGCCAATCAGGGCCAACGTATACAGGCATGGAGTGTGGCCCCTAACAGAGGTGGCTGGGGATGTGGACTGCTCAAAAAGGGAAACTGGCCTCTACCTAGACCCTCAAAACTGGGTCAATACGACATTTAAAAACTATATGACAATCTGGGCATGGAGGCTCATGCCTATAATCCCAGCACTTTGGGAGGCCAAGGTGGTTAAATCATGAGGTCAGGAGATCGAGACCATCCTGGCCAACATGGTGAAACCCCGTCTCTACTAAAAATACAAAAATCAGCTGGGCATGGTGGCGCATACCTGTAATCCCAGCTACTTGGGAAGCTGAGGCAGGAGAATCGCTTGAACCAGGGAGGTGGAGGTTGCAGTGAGCCGAGATCACGCCACTGCACTCCAGCCTGGTGACAGAGTGAGACTCTGTTTCAAACAAAACAAAACAAACAAAAAAACGAAAAAAAAATTATATGACACCTGCATATTTGTATTCTTCTTCATATTTAACTACGAATATTCCCTTAGTTATCCATGGGGCTAAGTACCAACATTTGGGTAAGCCAGCCAATTATTTAAAAAGTATCTCCTGCCACAGTCATGGCCTCTGTTGATGACTCTGTGTGTGTGTGTGTGTGTGTGTGTGTGTGTGTGTGTGTGTGTGTGTGAGACAGAGTCTCACTCTGTCACCCAGGCTAGAGTACAGTGGCGTGATCTTGGCTCACTGCAACCTCTGCCTCCCGGGTTCAAGTTATTCTCCTGCCTCAGCCTCCACAGTGGCTGGGATTACGGGTGCATGCCTGGCTAATTTTTGTGTTTTGAGCAGAGATAGTTTCACCACGTTGGCCAGGCTGGTCTTGAATTCCTGACCTCAAGTGATCCGCCAGCCTTGGCCTCCCAAAGTGTTGGGATTACAGGCGTGAGCCACCATGCCTGGCTGGTTTTCCTTATATAGGGGTCTTATCTATGTAAAAGCTAAGTTATATCTATGTGTGGGTGGGCTGACAGTGTGACGTAATTTATTATTTTTCCGATTTAAAGAAAACTATCTTTGGCATTTTAGTGTCTAAGTACATCAAAGCATGTCTGTAATCATCTGAAAAACATATACCGTTATGTGATATTGGGAGAACGGGACATTCTGCTGTCCTAGAATTTTATCCTTGTGGGTATTATTAAGCTGTTTACCCAGCCATAAACATCTTAAGACCATGGGTGGTGACTGGCAAGGAACGTGCCTTGCTAGTTTGAAGATGGAGCTGATTTTACACTTGATCTTAAACAAAAGGCCGAGAAGCAATAAGATAGAGTTGATTTTAAAATGGTGTTACTCTGGCTCTCCTATTCTTCTGTTCCCCTAACAATACCACACCATACAATTCATCCTTTTAAAGTGGACAGTTCAGTGTCTTTTAGTACAGGTGTTCCTCGGCTTACAATGGGGTTATACCCTGATAAATCCACCATATTGAAAATATTGTAAGTCAAAAATGCATTTAATCCACCTCACCTACTGAACACCATAGCAGCCTTGCCTACTCTAAATATGCTACTTACATTAGCCGACAGTGGTCTAAAATAATCAGACACAAGCCTATTTTAAAATAAAGTGTTGAATATCTCATGTAATTTATTAAATATTGTACCAAAAATGAAAAACAAAATGTCGTATGGGCTCTTGAAGTATGGTTTCTACTGAACGCATACTGCGTTTGCACTGTCATAAAGTCACAGAATGGTAAGTCAGCTGGGCATGGTGGCTCACGACTGCAATCCCAACACTTTGGGAGGCTGAGATGGGTGGATCACCTGAGGTCAGGAGTTCGAGACCAGCCTGGCCAACATGGTGAAACTCTGTCTCTACTAAAAATACAAAAAAAAAAGAAAAAGAAAAAAAGAAAATTAGTGGGGCTTGGTGGCGCACACCTGTAATCTCAGCTACTCTGGAGGCTGAGGCATGAGAATCGCTTGAACCCGGGAGGCAGGGGTTGCAGTGAGCTGAGATTGCGCCACTGCACTTCAGCCTTGGCAACAGAGCAAGACTCTGTCTCAAAAAAAAAAAAAAAAGTTAAGTGGAACCACGGAAAATTGGGGACCATCTGTATAGCCATCTTTCCCTTTGCCAAGCATCCATACTTCCCACAAAATTATTGGATCGTTATACATCATTCACTCTGAAATCACCTTTCAGAGTTGGGGTTTACTTTGTGTCCACAATATTGTGCTCCATCACTGTTGCTATGGTTGTATGTTGACTTCACTCAACCACATGCATGAGCACCAGAAACTCTTCTAGAAAAAAAAAAGCTTTTGACTATTTTCCTTAAAAGGCCTTAAAAATGGCCTTTAAATTGATAGGGGAGCATCTGGGTTTGTCATTGTCTAAAAATAGCCTCTATATACAGCTTCTCTAAGTAGAAAAAAGGCCACCTTATCTGTGCCACTGTGCAGAGAGTAAACAACAACAAACTGTTCTTGGCAAACATCTCCCACATAAGACGCTTACTTCTTCCAGGTCTTAAAAGGAACACATGAAATGAAGAACCCCAAGGAAACGATGCCTTTAGCTTTTTTTTTTTTTTTTTTTTTTTTTTTTTTTTTTTTTTGAGACGGAGTCTCGCTGTGTCTCCCAGGCTGGAGTGCAGTGGCCTGATCTCGGCTCACTGCAAGCTCCGCCTCCCGGGTTCACGCCATTCTCCCGCCTCAGCCTCCCAAGTAGCTGAGACTACAGGCGCCCGCCACCACGCCCGGCTAGTTTTTTGTATTTTTAGTAGAGACGGGGTTTCACCATGTTAGCCAGGATAGTCTCGATCTCCTGACCTCGTGATCCACCCGCCTCGGCCTCCCAAAGTGCTGGGATTACAGGCTTGAGCCACCGCGCCCGGCCTTTTTTTTTTTTTTTTTTTTAATGGTCTTGTTCTGTCCTTCAGGCTGGACTGTAGTGGTGCAATCATAGCTCGTTGTAGCCTTGACCTCCTGGTCTCATGTGATCCTCCCACCTCAGCCTCCTTCCTGAGTAGCTAAATAGGTACACGCCACCATACCTGCGTAATTTTAACAATTATTTGGTAGAAATGAGATCTTGCTATGTTGCCCAGGCTCGTCGTGAACTCCCGGCCTAAAGGGATCCTCCTGTCTCAGCCTTCCAAAGTGCTGGGATTACAGGCATGAGCCATGGTGTCCCGCCTGGCTTTCCAGTTCTACCAAGTGGTTGAGCGGTTCACAAGTGTGGATGTAGGACCTACAGCATCAGCATTGCCTGGAATTGTTTAAAATGCAACCACTCCACTTTGGGAGGCTGAGGCAGGCAGATCACCTGAGGTCAGGAGTTTTGAGGCCAGCCTGGCCAACATGGTGAAACCTGTCTCTACTAAAAATAAATAAATAAATAAATAAATAAATAAATAAATAAATAAAATTAGCTGGGCGTGGTGGTGGGTGCCTGTAACCCCAGTTACTTGGGAGGCCAAGGCAGGAGAATCGCTTAAACCCAGGAGGCAGAGGTTGCAGTGAGCTGAGACTGCACCATTTCACTCTAGCCTGGCAACAAGAGTGAGACTCTGTCTCAAAAAAAAAAAAGAAAAGCCAACTACTCAGCTCCATCAGACCTACTTGCTCAGAAACCTGGGGGAGGGCCACGCGATCCGTGTTTCCACGAGCCCCCCAGGTGGTTCTGATGATGCAGTCTCAGATTTGAGGCGGCTGAGGAAGGATCCTCAGGTGAAGGAGGGAAGGAACTGCCTTTACAGCCTGTGAAAGCATCTGATAGGTCTCTAGAGCAGGACATACTTCTTGTTTTATCTTTTAAATTCAAAATAAAATCACTTTTGTGTGGGTATACTCATACCAGTTTCAGAAAAAATAGCCCATTTTCCAGTGTGCAAACACTTTATTCCAAGAATACCTTACCCAAGGCAGAAATTCAAAAATTAAATGCCTAGAGGAAAACTAGAGTATTCTCCATCATTCCTGTTGAGGAAACATTATTAATATCCACATTACCTTTTATTTTTTGTTGTGTGTGTGTGTGTGTGTGTGTGTTTTCAGATGGAGTTTCACTCTTATTGCCCAGGCTGGAGTGCAATGGGACAATCTTGGCACACCAAAACCTCTGCCTCTCGGGTTCAAGCAGTTCTCCTGCCTCAGCTGCCCGAGTATCTGGGATTACAGGAAGTTGCCACGATGCCTGGCTAATTTTTTGTATTTTTAGTAGAGACGGGGGTTTCACCATATTGGCCAGGCTGGTCTCGAACCCCTGACCTCAAGTGATCCAGCCACCTCCACTTCCCAAAGTGTTGGGATTACAGGCTTGAGCCACCGTGCCTGGCTCATATTACCTTTTAAGCCATAATATTTTACAGAGAACTTGATTATGTCCATTGACAATAAAAACATAAATTAATTTTTAATGTTTTATTACACATTTCCTTTGAAATTTTCAATACAATAATGCATTTTTAATCTGCATAAAATGTTACAATGGTAGTATCTATGCACACAATAATATACACAAACATGTAGGAGGTGTGTGTTCACATTTTTGGAAACGGACAGAACAAAGGGGAAGAAGCCTGCACCGCAATAGTCAGGGCAGAGACAGGCCCCTCTAGGGCTGAATTTGAGGTCAGCACCAACTGTGTCCAAAGCTGATCCGGGCCTTCTGCAGAAAAGAGGCTAAACTCATGTACCCCACCTGGCCTCACTTTCCTCCTGTCCTCTGTGAAAGGGACAGAGGAATAATGGTCCCTTACCTGCCACGTAGCAGCTGTGGCCCTTGGGCAAGTAAGTCCCTTTCCTGCTCTGAGCCTCCCACTTTCCCAAGGTTCTGAGCCACAGAGAGAGGCTAGACCTGAGGGGGACATGGAGACACCACACCTTCCCATGAAAAGCAGTGGGCATCCGTCACCACCTCCCACAGCATGCAGTTAGCCCGTTTTCCAAACTGCCATGATCTGTTTCACAGCCCAGTGTAGTGGGGGGAGAACAGGACTGTGCTGGGGCTCCTGGCTGGATGCCTGCTCTGCCTTTTGCTGCCAGCAATGCCTTGGCCAGGACACAGCCCCTGTGTCCCCAAGCTTTCTCCTCTGTCATATGGGAACGATGATCTCATAGGGTTATGGGGATGATTAGATGGGACAACAGCAAAGGTATAGAATTGTGCCCTGTGTAAGCAGTCAGCGGTGTAATAGGTCAGGAGAGGGTGACCTTCAGGGCTCAGCAGTGATCGGGAGAGGTGATCACAATTAGCGACTGGAGAGAGCCTCTAGGTCTTGGGAAACACTGGGTTTCGGCACAGGTGGTGGTTTCACAGGTATTCAGTTTGAGACAACATACACACCACATGCTTAGATACCCGGACTAGATGCTGTTGCATTATTCCTTTCAGAAAGCGTTTTAGTTTTAGTTTTGTTTTGCGCAAGACATGAGAATTAGAAAACGATCCTGGGAAAGGTTCAGGCCTCTGTAGGCTGAGATGGGGCCCAGGACTATGTCTCTGAGGAGGAAAGAGGAACCCAGTGAATTTTGAAGAGCACAGGGGAGCAGAGGGAAATTGCACTGTGTGTGCGTGTGTGCGTGTGTGTGTGAGCGCACACACTGCGGGGCTGGAGGAGGAAATCAGCAAGGCCCAGAGAAGGGCAGAAGGATCTTCAGGCCCGAAGGGCTGCTGCTGCACGTGGCTGGATGGCAGCACAGCGGCCTGAGGTTCCTGGGTCATTTTTGTCCCCTCTTCATGCTCATGGACTCTTGATGACTGTCCAGAGCTCTGAGATGCGGGCCCTGCAAGCTGGAACCAAGCATGCTCTCTGCCCGTTTCTGAGGCAGTCGTTGGGACTGTGGGGCCGTGGACCCCTGCCAGGCTCGCCTGTCCCCGGGACACTCAGGATGCACTGCGGCCTCCTGTCTCCTGCAGGCACCTGCACAACCCTCCTTTTGAAGGTAATTTCAGGAGTTGTTACAGCAACACCTGTGCACTGAGGCGGACGACAGGGCCACCACAGAGGTGACACTGTGTGCAGGGAGGGCAGAGGGGAGTCGCCTGTAGCTTTGCTTCCTGCACCCCCAGGGAGTTGCCACTCATAGTGGGCTCCACCCTCCTCCCGCCAACACGTTCCCTATCATCCTCCAACAGTCACTGACACCGTGCCCAGGGTCGTCCTCACCGCTGAGTCCTACACACACCAGGGACCATTGGTCACCCCATCACTTTGAGTTTCCTTCTGTCTGGGCCACATCCAGATTCTGGGATGTTTTCCACACTCAACCTCACTTTGTCTTTGACGTGCTATGGCCTAAATGTCAGTGTCCCCCAGATTTATATGTTGAAGCCTAATTCCCAATGGGGTAGAAAGAACAGGTGGGGCCTTTGGGAATGCCCTGAAACCAGACGGACATTCTCAATCATCTCCTCCTGAAGGAGGTTTAGTGCTCTC
This sequence comes from Macaca mulatta, assembly GCF_049350105.2. NCBI lineage: Eukaryota > Metazoa > Chordata > Mammalia > Primates > Cercopithecidae > Macaca > Macaca mulatta. The sequence continues at coordinate 45,204,529 of NC_133420.1, forward strand.
ATCAAACAGGCTCCAGCAACCTCCCTTGTCCCCTTCGGCCACATGAGGACACAGCTGGAGGCACTGCCCTAAGGAATGGGTCCTCACCAGGCACTAAATCCTCAGGCAATTGATCTTGGACTTCTCAGCCTTCAGAACTTTGACAATACATTTCGGGCGTTAGTAACTCCCCGGGCTAATGTACTTTGTTAATGTACTTTCCCTTCTCACCTGACGTCACTTCCAGGATCCGCCCCTCACAAATATTCACCCGTTGAAGGAATGCTGTGGGTGAAGGGGCCAGGAGAGGCCCTGTAAACTGCTCACAGGCAATCAGAGGTCCCTCAGAATGGGGAGGACAGCAAGCACGACCAGAATCTATCAATGATGCACGACACACAGGACTCCAGCAGACCCTCACAGAAAAGGATCAAAGAGGGGAGGCAGGAGAGGGTGAGAGCCTCCTGCCCAGAACAGAGCAGTGGCAGAGGACGCAGGGAAAAGAGCCAACAAGAAGAAAGTGAGCCAGAAGATGCATCTCACAGGCCCAGAGTGGCTCTTGCTGTGTGCAGAGCCCAGGAACACCAGAAATCAGAGCTGTGTATACGGTCCAGAGGGATATTGACACTCTGAAGAACGAGTCAGTCATTGACCACATCCTGCATCACCAAACAGGGGCCTTTTCCAGAGTGAAGGCAAGGAGAGAACGTATTCACCACCCAAGAATGTATTCACCACCGAGGTGAACTCACAAGATTTGTGGGACTGCCAGGCCCACCTTTTCTCACAGAGGAACAGGCTGAAGCCGCATTCTGCAGGTTCCAGCAGGCTCCCAGGTTGGGGCTGTGATCAAGAATAGGAAGGTCACACTCAGGGTCGGAAAGGCCCAGAAAGCTAGGAAGTCCCTCCGTCAGCTACTGTGCCCCAGGACACCCCCGTCCACACATCCCAGTGCCTCCTGCCCCAGGGAGAAGAGTCTCTGGGCCCAGGACCCGAGGTCTGCAGAGACTCAGGAGACACAGAGCCCTGGGGTTCACCACAAGCTTCATCCAAGGGTAAAATGCAAACCAGGATGAGGCATTTGATTCAGGGTCCTCCTGCACTGAGAAGAAGGAAGGACAAGAAGAGCCATGGCCAAAGCAGGGCGAGTCAGGATGACGCACAGGCCGAGCTGCAGGCACAGCCACCTCCGTGGCCGTAACCCGGGGATGCCAGGTTCCTCCGGCCACCACCTCCCCATACTCCCTAGCTGGCTTGGGAGGAGGCTTTCCATCACTATCCCGAAATTCTGCTCCAACAGTAGGCATATAGAGCTTCTGACTCTCTAGAAGCAACGTCTGCATACACCGAGACAACTTGAATGACCCCCACGTAGCGCGGCTCTCTAGTGGCGCCCTCTGTCTGGCCTCAGCTGGACTTCTGTGTCTCTTCTATCAGCCATGCTGGCTGCCGTCGAGGCAGCGCCTGGGTTTAAGGGATCCCAGGACTTTGTGCTCAGAGTGTGCAAGGCTCCACCTCACCCTTCCTGAGTGCCTGCCTGGGCTGCCCACACCCACCTGCACTGGGGAGGGGCAGAGGCGGCCACACCCATCCACATCTACCTCTTCCTCTGGGCCAACTGTTCACGGACCAATCACTCAACATACCACCCGTTCTTCATACATTTCCAAAAGAAGGAATGAAGAACACGGTGGCATGTCCAGAAGCCTTTTTCTTCTGGAGGAAAAACAAAACTTTGACCAACGACATAGATAAACCAAATGTCTGCCCCGCTCCCTGACAATCCTTCACTTTCTGCAGCCGCGTGCAGAGGGGGACACGGACCAGGCCACTGAGGCTTCTGTGAAAACCAATCTCTCAGTCACCCTGAAAGATGGCTAAGAGCCATGGAGCTTCCTATTTCACCAAATGTGGAGGGGACGTTTGGGGGTGGCGGGCCCTGCATTCAGATAGGAAAGAAGAAACAGGACCCACTGCTGGGATCCAGGGCCAGCGGCCCCCAGGAGTCCCTGGGCACTCAGCTGGAGACGGCAGCCCCTGCATTGCCACCCACGGTGCAGCAGTCTCCCTGCTGTTTCCTTCTGTCCATCAGGACCCATGGAACTGGGCACCCGGCTCTGCGGTATGGAGAGCACACAGGAGGCCTGGCTCCTCCTCACCCCTGACTCCACAGAAATGAGTCTCAACTCAAGGTCCACTTAAAGGTCTTGGCTTTCTTTCCTGTTCCAACTCCAGAGAGGGTGCAGATGTCCACAGTGAGGGGATGGTTACTTGACCACCAGGTGTGGAGCGGCCCTGGCCAGCTGCTGGGAACCCCGCAGACCGAGGCTGTGGCTGGTGCAGGGGAAAGTGAGATCCTCTCCTCCTCTCTCCTGCCAAGAGTGGGCCAAGGAGAGAAAGGCCAGGGAAAGGTCCACTCACAAAACCGAGTGGGAAGGAGGGGTGACAGTCACAGCTTTCTACACGGAATCCTGCATGCCACAAGAAGTGTCTCCACTCCTCTTCAGGGCACCTACTTCCATGCTGGGAACACAGTATTAGACCTCGGCACGAGCCACATGTCCCTGCCCACCCCTCGCCCAGAAGGGATCAGGAACAGGAAGGAGTTTCCAGTGCCATGGACAAGCCCTGGGTGAGCACAGGATTCGGGGTCCTGCTGTGGCGGGTCCGGGGCTGACCAGAGCAGGTCCTAGAAGCAGGCGAGGTGCTGTGCAGTCTGCAGCGTAACTCTGAACTTGACAATGAGGTCTCCCCGCTGAGTGCATACCTTGAGGAAGGGAAGCACCTTTCCATGGAGTCTGCCAGGTTGCCTGCCAGTGGCATTCGTGCCCAGCTAGAGGACCAGCCACCACCCCTGCTGGCCGCAAATGTCCTTTCAGGCAAACACGGCACCTTGAGAAAATGAGGCAGGGAGTGAGGGAAGGGTTTGGGTAGGAAAGTCACCGGCTGGGACTGACAAGGACGCTGAGGGTACAGTGGTTCCATCTGAGCAGAAGTGTGTGCCAGGGCTTCTCTTGGAGCACGAAGACAACGCTGCAGGGATGGCTTCTGGCTTGGAGACTCCCTTTTGGGAAAGTGACCTGTGGCTCCACGCAGCTGTTCTGAGTGCGATGCTGCTGAATCTCGTCCTTGTCCTTGGTGGGACCCCTTGTGCTCAGGGTGGAGGAGCACTCTGTGACCTCCCTGGACCAGGCAGCGCCACAGGAGATCCCCTTCAGGCACTCCTGCACACAGATCTGCCCCACCATCTGCAGGAAGCGTGTGGTGCTCCCGGCTCTCCTTAGACACTCTCAGCCGCTGAAGTCAACTCACCAAGCATCCAGGGGAGGCTTCTCCCTGTGCCTCTGGGTCATGTGGTCAAGGCCAATGCAGGGCAGAGGAGTGACTGCTGGAAAAGAAGAGCCCAGATGAAGTGCAGTCACCTACCTGAAGTCGGGCTCCCCTGGAAGTCCCCAAGAAGTAAGTCTAGGAAGAAACCACCAGAGCCACTGAGGGCCGCTAGATACCCAGTGGGGAGGGAAATTTCGGGCAGCGCGGCTCGTCTTCATGGACGGATTGCTGCAGTGCTGGGATTTCATCACGCCTGCTATCTTCATTAATTTCTATTCCCATGAGAAAGTAAGATAGTAATGCAACATTTTATTTTATTATTATTTTTTAAGATGGAGTCTCTCTGTCGCTCAGGCTGGATTGCAGTGGCAAGATCTCGGCTCACGGCAACCTCTGCCTCCCAGGTTCAAAGAATGCTCCTGCCGCAGCCTCCCCAGTAGCTGGGATTACAGGCATCCGCCACCATACCTGGCTAATTTCTGTGGTTTTAGTAGAGACGGGGTTTCACCATGTTGGCCAGGTTGGTCTTGAACCCCTGACCTCAGGTGATCTGCCCACTTTGGCCTCCAAAAGTGCTGGATTACAGGCATGAGGCACCCCACCCGGCCTTAATGCAACATTTTAAAAATCAAAATTCATGCTAAATAGTCCATTGTGAACAAAATATCCACATTTTAAATCAAGTCATCATCAGATCCTGTAACTGCAACACTCTGAGAGCTGTACAAGCGTTGGGCACGGTGGGAAACGAAATCTTGGCAAATTCCATTCAACGCATAAAATTGTCCCCAAAGAAAAGGAAAAGTACTCACTTGCGGAATGTTCCAGACAGCGCCCAGGTGCACTGCACTGCCAGAGATGGGGGATCTGCTCCCCGAGGACTGGGACTTTTCCAATGAAGGTCATTTTCCAGTTTCATCTAAAAGCACAGAAGGACTTCGTGAAATGTTTGGCTTTTTCCTAAGGGAAGGAGGTGCCTACAGCGTTGCCATCACTGCTGCTGGCCACAGGAAGATGTGTACATATCGTCCCGCCGTAAGATCGTGTTTTGAAAGGGGACGACATTGGAAATTAACTGAGGATGTAACTGCAGAAAAGAGCTGATGGGATCGGGGAGCTGCTCCGATGAGTCTCCAGAGCGGCTGGGTGACCGCAGGAGCTCTGAGTCATCAAAGACCGGGCCCAGGGAGCCTGGAAGAGGAAGGGCCCGCTGCTCCCGGGCCACCCCGGGGCGCATGAGTTACGGGCAAAATTTCATGCCGCAACGAAGTGACTCATTTTTTTGGAACTGAGGCTGTTTCAGAACTTTTTACTCACTCTTGGCTCCGCCCCAGCGCTTCCAGGCCCCGGGCCCGCCGCAAACACCGCTGGACTTGGACCCAAAGCGGGGTCCTGTCCCGCCGGGTCTGGTCATGCGCTGTTGGAAGTGGCGGTTGGGCTCAGCGCCAGGCGCGCGCCCTCTGCTGGCCGTTGGGAAGCAGCGAGGGAATCGCTGAGCTCACGGCTGAGCGGTGGTCGCTCGTCCCCTTGCGGGCTCTCGCGGAATCTCTGACATTCTCCGTCGCTTGTTCTCTGCTCCCGGCTGGGGACACTCTGCTCCAACCTTGCCGGCTCCCTTTCCTGGGACACGCCTTAGCGCCATGACTTAAAAGTAAGGACATCTTCATGCCTTTGAGATACCTGAAGAGTAGATGTCTGAATAGTATCCCCTTTCAGTCAGGCCTGAATGCAAAGACCTGCTCCTAGTTCTCTTGGGAAACAGGACATAACCTCAAAATCCGGAAGACCCAAGACTCCTGTTCCCACCACCACATTCTCCAGACTTCAACCAGCTGGACACGGAGGGCCACGGTGGTGTGTGAGATAAGATCTCCTGGAGAAACCACCCTCCAGCCTTGATCACAATCAGGAAGATGAAAGCAGAAAATTTACTTTGTCCCTGTTTGGGAATCGCTGTCTAAAGGTTCTTCTAAAAATTTGCCCCCATCTGAAGCCAAAGAAATACAGTCTTTGCCTGGGAGGTTTTAGCAGTGAAATTGAAGTGCTCTTTTTCCACCAGGCGTGGTGTGTCATGCCCGTAATCCTAGCATTTTGGAGGCTGGAGGTGAGAGAGGTGAGAGGCTGAGGGGGAAGGATCCCTTGAGGCCAAAGTTTGAGACCAGCCTGGGTAACATAACAAGACCCTATTTAAAAAAAAAAATTACTTTACATGAAAATATGTTTTTATTTCCCTTCATTTGACATTCCCCACAGGAAAACTGTAGAGGAAGTTATACTTGTGGCTCTTTCTAATCAATTATATAGATTGTTTGCCCAGCTCAAAAAGAAATCTCAACTATTTTGCCCCAGGTGGCAAATATTAGTACCAAAATCATGGAATTATTTTGACAATATCTTGTACATTATGAGTTACGAAAATGTGTAGAGAAAATTTGTATTCCTTGAATAAATATTGTAACATTCTTTGATCTATTACAATGATATAAAATAGCATTTGTTGTTCTTTTGTTTGAATTTATCTTGTGACACTTTCTTCAGAATAGTATTTTCTTAAAACTGGTAGGTATTATAAAGATAAACAGTGATCAGTAGCTTGATTGTATTACAAAATTATCTTTCCTATAAGAGGTTGGGGCAGGTACTCCTTATCACGTGACTCACCTGTTTGACTTCCAACCAGTGATTTAGAACATGGGTTACCTGGTGTTTTGAGGCTTTGATTAACGTATAACTGATTTTGTAATTGCGGTGCTTAGATCTATTCCAATCCATGTAAATGGAGCATCCCCAGCCAAGGAGCAGAGAGCAAGGGACGGAGAATGTCAGAGATTCCGCAGGAGGCCACGAGGGGACGAGCGACAACCGCTCGGCCGCTAGCTCAGCGCTTCCCTCGCTGCTTCCCAACGGCCAGCAGAGGGCGCGCGCCTGGCGCTGAGCCCAACCGCCACTTCCAACAGCGCATGACCAGACCCGGCGGGACAGGACCCGCTTTGGGTCCAAGTCCAGCGGTGTTTGCGGCGGGCCCGGGGCCTGGAAGCGCTGGGGCGGAGCCAAGAGTGAGTAAAAAGTTCTGAAACAGCCTCAGTTCCAAAAAAATGAGTCACTTTGTTGCGGCATGAAATTTTGCCCGTAACTCATGCGCCCCGGGGTGGCCCGGGAGCAGCGGGCCCTTCCTCTTCCAGGCTCCCTGGGCCCGGTCTTTGATGACTCAGAGCTCCTGCGGTCACCCAGCCGCTCTGGAGACTCATCGGAGCAGCTCCCCGATCCCATCAGCTCTTTTCTGCAGTTACATCCTCAGTTAATTTCCAATGTCGTCCCCTTTCAAAACACGATCTTACGGCGGGACGATATGTACACATCTTCCTGTGGCCAGCAGCAGTGATGGCAACGCTGTAGGCACCTCCTTCCCTTAGGAAAAAGCCAAACATTTCACGAAGTCCTTCTGTGCTTTTAGATGAAACTGGAAAATGACCTTCATTGGAAAAGTCCCAGTCCTCGGGGAGCAGATCCCCCATCTCTGGCAGTGCAGTGCGCCTGGGCGCTGTCTGGAACATTCCGCAAGTGAGTACTTTTCCTTTTCTTTGGGGACAATTTTATGCATTGAATGGAATTTGCCAAGATTTCGTTTCCCACCGTGCCCAACGCTTGTACAGCTCTCAGAGTGTTGCAGTTACAGGATCTGATGATGACTTGATTTAAAATGTGGATATTTTGTTCACAATGGACTATTTAGCATGAATTTTGATTTTTAAAATGTTGCATTAAGGCCGGGTGGGGTGCCTCATGCCTGTAATCCAGCACTTTTGGAGGCCAAAGTGGGCAGATCACCTGAGGTCAGGGGTTCAAGACCAACCTGGCCAACATGGTGAAACCCCGTCTCTACTAAAACCACAGAAATTAGCCAGGTATGGTGGCGGATGCCTGTAATCCCAGCTACTGGGGAGGCTGCGGCAGGAGCATTCTTTGAACCTGGGAGGCAGAGGTTGCCGTGAGCCGAGATCTTGCCACTGCAATCCAGCCTGAGCGACAGAGAGACTCCATCTTAAAAAATAATAATAAAATAAAATGTTGCATTACTATCTTACTTTCTCATGGGAATAGAAATTAATGAAGATAGCAGGCGTGATGAAATCCCAGCACTGCAGCAATCCGTCCATGAAGACGAGCCGCGCTGCCCGAAATTTCCCTCCCCACTGGGTATCTAGCGGCCCTCAGTGGCTCTGGTGGTTTCTTCCTAGACTTACTTCTTGGGGACTTCCAGGGGAGCCCGACTTCAGGTAGGTGACTGCACTTCATCCGGGCTCTTCTTTTCCAGCAGTCACTCCTCTGCCCTGCATTGGCCTTGACCACATGACCCAGAGACACAGGGAGAAGCCTCCCCTGGATGCTTGGTGAGTTGACTTCAGCGGCTGAGAGCGTCTAAGGAGAGCCGGGAGCACCACACGCTTCCTGCAGATGGTGGGGCAGATCTGTGTGCAGGAGTGCCTGAAGGGGATCTCCTGTGGCGCTGCCTGGTCCAGGGAGGTCACAGAGTGCTCCTCCACCCTGAGCACAAGGGGTCCCACCAAGGACAAGGACGAGATTCAGCAGCATCGCACGCAGAACAGCTGCGTGGAGCCACAGGTCACTTTCCCAAAAGGGAGTCTCCAAGCCAGAAGCCATCCCTGCAGCGTTGTCTTCGTGCTCCAAGAGAAGCCCTGGCACACACTTCTGCTCAGATGGAACCACTGTACCCTCAGCGTCCTTGTCAGTCCCAGCCGGTGACTTTCCTACCCAAACCCTTCCCTCACTCCCTGCCTCATTTTCTCAAGGTGCCGTGTTTGCCTGAAAGGACATTTGCGGCCAGCAGGGGTGGTGGCTGGTCCTCTAGCTGGGCACGAATGCCACTGGCGGGCAACCTGGCAGACTCCATGGAAAGGTGCTTCCCTTCCTCAAGGTATGCACTCAGCGGGGAGACCTCATTGTCAAGTTCAGAGTTACGCTGCAGACTGCACAGCACCTCGCCTGCTTCTAGGACCTGCTCTGGTCAGCCCCGGACCTGCCACAGCAGGACCCCGAATCCTGTGCTCACCCAGGGCTTGTCCATGGCACTGGAACTCCTTCCTGTTCCTGATCCCTTCTGGGCGAGGGGTGGGCAGGGACATGTGGCTCGTGCCGAGGTCTAATACTGTGTTCCCAGCATGGAAGTAGGTGCCCTGAAGAGGAGTGGGGACACTTCTTGTGGCATGCAGGATTCCGTGTAGAAAGCTGTGACTGTCACCCCTCCTTCCCACTCGGTTTTGTGAGTGGACCTTTCCCTGGCCTTTCTCTCCTTGGCCCACTCTTGGCAGGAGAGAGGAGGAGAGGATCTCACTTTCCCCTGCACCAGCCACAGCCTCGGTCTGCGGGGTTCCCAGCAGCTGGCCAGGGCCGCTCCACACCTGGTGGTCAAGTAACCATCCCCTCACTGTGGACATCTGCACCCTCTCTGGAGTTGGAACAGGAAAGAAAGCCAAGACCTTTAAGTGGACCTTGAGTTGAGACTCATTTCTATGGAGTCAGGGGTGAGGAGGAGCCAGGCCTCCTGTGTGCTCTCCATACCGCAGAGCCGGGTGCCCAGTTCCATGGGTCCTGATGGACAGAAGGGAACAGCAGGGAGACTGCTGCACCGTGGGTGGCAATGCAGGGGCTGCCGTCTCCAGCTGAGTGCCCAGGGACTCCTGGGGGCCGCTGGCCCTGGATCCCAGCAGTGGGTCCTGTTTCTTCTTTCCTATCTGAATGCAGGGCCCGCCACCCCCAAACGTCCCCTCCACATTTGGTGAAATAGGAAGCTCCATGGCTCTTAGCCATCTTTCAGGGTGACTGAGAGATTGGTTTTCACAGAAGCCTCAGTGGCCTGGTCCGTGTCCCCCTCTGCACGCGGCTGCAGAAAGTGAAGGATTGTCAGGGAGCGGGGCAGACATTTGGTTTATCTATGTCGTTGGTCAAAGTTTTGTTTTTCCTCCAGAAGAAAAAGGCTTCTGGACATGCCACCGTGTTCTTCATTCCTTCTTTTGGAAATGTATGAAGAACGGGTGGTATGTTGAGTGATTGGTCCGTGAACAGTTGGCCCAGAGGAAGAGGTAGATGTGGATGGGTGTGGCCGCCTCTGCCCCTCCCCAGTGCAGGTGGGTGTGGGCAGCCCAGGCAGGCGCTCAGGAAGGGTGAGGTGGAGCCTTGCACACTCTGAGCACAAAGTCCTGGGATCCCTTAAACCCAGGCGCTGCCTCGACGGCAGCCAGCATGGCTGATAGAAGAGACACAGAAGTCCAGCTGAGGCCAGACAGAGGGCGCCACTAGAGAGCCGCGCTACGTGGGGGTCATTCAAGTTGTCTCGGTGTATGCAGACGTTGCTTCTAGAGAGTCAGAAGCTCTATATGCCTACTGTTGGAGCAGAATTTCGGGATAGTGATGGAAAGCCTCCTCCCAAGCCAGCTAGGGAGTATGGGGAGGTGGTGGCCGGAGGAACCTGGCATCCCCGGGTTACGGCCACGGAGGTGGCTGTGCCTGCAGCTCGGCCTGTGCGTCATCCTGACTCGCCCTGCTTTGGCCATGGCTCTTCTTGTCCTTCCTTCTTCTCAGTGCAGGAGGACCCTGAATCAAATGCCTCATCCTGGTTTGCATTTTACCCTTGGATGAAGCTTGTGGTGAACCCCAGGGCTCTGTGTCTCCTGAGTCTCTGCAGACCTCGGGTCCTGGGCCCAGAGACTCTTCTCCCTGGGGCAGGAGGCACTGGGATGTGTGGACGGGGGTATCCTGGGGCACAGTAGCTGACGGAGGGACCTCCTAGCTTTCTGGGCCTTTCCGACCCTGAGTGTGACCTTCCTATTCTTGATCACAGCCTCAACCTGGGAGCCTGCTGGAACCTGCAGAATGGGGCTTCAGCCTGTTCCTCTGTGAGAAAAGGTGGGCCTGGCAGTCCCACAAATCTTGTGTGTTCACCTCGGTGGTGAATACATTCTTGGGTGGTGAATACGTTCTCTCCTTGCCTTCACTCTGGAAAAGGCCCCTGTTTGGTGATGCAGGATGTGGTCAATGACTGACTCGTTCTTCAGAGTGTCAATATCCCTCTGGACCGTATACACAGCTCTGATTTCTGGTGTTCCTGGGCTCTGCACACAGCAAGAGCCACTCTGGGCCTGTGAGATGCATCTTCTGGCTCACTTTCTTCTTGTTGGCTCTTTTCCCTGCGTCCTCTGCCACTGCTCTGTTCTGGGCAGGAGGCTCTCACCCTCTCCTGCCTCCCCTCTTTGATCCTTTTCTGTGAGGGTCTGCTGGAGTCCTGTGTGTTGTGCATCATTGATAGATTCTGGTCGTGCTTGCTGTCCTCCCCATTCTGAGGGACCTCTGATTGCCTGTGAGCAGTTTACAGGGCCTCTCCTGGCCCCTTCACCCACAGCATTCCTTCAACGGGTGAATATTTGTGAGGGGCGGATCCTGGAAGTGACGTCAGGTGAGAAGGGAAAGTACATTAACAAAGTACATTAGCCCGGGGAGTTACTAACGCCCGAAATGTATTGTCAAAGTTCTGAAGGCTGAGAAGTCCAAGATCAATTGCCTGAGGATTTAGTGCCTGGTGAGGACCCATTCCTTAGGGCAGTGCCTCCAGCTGTGTCCTCATGTGGCCGAAGGGGACAAGGGAGGTTGCTGGAGCCTGTTTGATGAGAGCACTAAACCTCCTTCAGGAGGAGATGATTGAGAATGTCCGTCTGGTTTCAGGGCATTCCCAAAGGCCCCACCTGTTCTTTCTACCCCATTGGGAATTAGGCTTCAACATATAAATCTGGGGGACACTGACATTTAGGCCATAGCACGTCAAAGACAAAGTGAGGTTGAGTGTGGAAAACATCCCAGAATCTGGATGTGGCCCAGACAGAAGGAAACTCAAAGTGATGGGGTGACCGATGGTCCCTGGTGTGTGTAGGACTCAGCGGTGAGGATGGCCCTGGGCACGGTGTCAGTGGCTGTTGGAGGATGATAGGGAACATGTTGGCTGGGGGAGGGTGGAGCCCACTATGAGTGGCAACTCCCTGGGGGTGCAGGAAGCAAAGCTACAGGCGACTCCCCTCTGCCCTCCCTGCACACAGTGTCACCTCTGTGGTGGCCCTGTCGTCCGCCTCAGTGCACAGGTGTTGCTGTAATAACTCCTGAAATTACCTTCAAAAGGAGGGTTGTGCAGGTGCCTGCAGGAGACAGGAGGCCGCAGTGCATCCTGAGTGTCCCGGGGACAGGCGAGCCTGGCAGGGGTCCACGGCCTCACAGTCCCAACGACTGCCTCAGAAACGGGCAGAGAGCATGCTTGGTTCCAGCTTGCAGGGCCCACATCTCAGAGCTGTGGACAGTCATCAAGAGTCCATGAGCATGAAGAGGGGACAAAAATGACCCAGGAACCTCAGGCCGCTGTGCTGCCATCCAGCCACGTGCAGCAGCAGCCCTTCGGGCCTGAAGATCCTTCTGCCCTTCTCTGGGCCTTGCTGATTTCCTCCTCCAGCCCCGCAGTGTGTGCGCTCACACACACACGCACACACGCACACACAGTGCAATTTCCCTCTGCTCCCCTGTGCTCCTCAAAATTCACTGGGTTCCTCTTTCCTCCTCAGAGACATAGTCCTGGGCCCCATCTCAGCCTACAGAGGCCTGAACCTTTCCCAGGATCGTTTTCTAATTCTCATGTCTTGCGCAAAACAAAACTAAAACTTCTAGTCTGGGTATCTAAGCATGTGATGTGTATGTTGTCTCAAACTGAATACCTGTGAAACCACCACCTGTGCCGAAACCCAGTGTTTCCCAAGACCTAGAGGCTCTCTCCAGTCGCTAATTGTGATCACCTCTCCCGATCACTGCTGAGCCCTGAAGGTCACCCTCTCCTGACCTATTACACCGCTGACTGCTTACGCGGGGCACAATTTTATACCCTTGCTGTTGTTCCATCTAATCATCCCCATAATGCTATGAGATCATCGTTCCCATATGACAGAGGAGAAAACTTGGGGACACAGGGGTTGTGTCCTGGCCAAGGCATTGCTGGCAGCAAAAGGCAGAGCGGGCATCCAGCCAGGAGCCCCAGCACAGTCCTGTTCTTCCCCCACTACACCGGGCTGTGAAACAGATCATGGCAGTTTGGAAAACGGGCTAACTGCATGCTGTGGGAGGTGGTGACGGATGCCCACTGCTTTTCATGGGAAGGTGTGGTGTCTCCATGTCCCCCTCAGGTCTAGCCTCGCTCTGTGGCTCAGAACCTTGGGAAAGTGGGAGGCTCAGAGCAGGAAAGGGACTTACTTGCCCAAGGGCCACAGCTGCTACATGGCAGCTAAGGGATCATTATTCTCCTGTCTCTTTCACAGAGGACAGGAGGAAAGTGAGGCCAGGTGGGGTACATGAGTTTAGCCTCTTTTCTGCAGAAGGCCCGGATCAGCTTTGGACACAGTTGGTGCTGACCTCAAATTCAGCCCTAGAGGGGCCTGTCTCTGCCCTGACTATTGCGGTGCAGGCTTCTTCCCCTTTGTTCTGTCCATTTCCAAAAATGTGAACACACACCTCCTACATGTTTGTGTATATTATTGTGTGCATAGATATTACCATTGTAAAATATTTTGCAGATTAATAATGCACTATGCCATTGAAAATTTCAAAAGAAATATGTAATAAACATTCAAAATTATTATTTTTGTTCTCAATTATTAAGAGATATAATCAGGTTCTCTGCAAAATACTATGGTTTAAAAATAACAACGATAATATGGATATTAATAATGTTTCCTCGACAGGAATGATGGAGAATTCTTCAGTTTTTCTGTAGGGATTTAACTTTTGAATTGGGATTTTGGGTATATCTTTAGGATAAAATATGTGCACACAAGAAAATAGCGTATTTTTCCTAATAATTTGTTTTTTATGCATTATTATATACACAAGAAAATGGTTTTATTTTGGCTGAGCACGGTGACTCATGCCTGTAATCCCAGCACGTTGGGAGGCCGAGGCAGGTAGATCAACTGAAGTAAGGAGTTCGAGACCAGCCTGGTCAACATGGTGAAACCCCATCCCTATTGAAAATACAAAAAAAATTAGACGGTCATGGAGCGGGCACCTGTAATCCCAGCTACTTAGGAGGCTGAGGCAGGAGAATCGCTTGAACCTGGGAGGCGGAGGTTGCAGTGAGCCAAGATAGTGCTGTTGCACTCTAGCCTGGGCAGTAAGAGTGAAATTCCATCTTAAAAAAAGAGAAGTAGTTTTATTTTAAAATTAGAAGCAAAAAGAAAATAAATGTATCCTGCTATCGAAACTTGTCTTCGGATTCTTATGACCTCTTGTAAATGCAGTTCCTCCCTCATGCCCATCTAAATATCCTTCCTCAGCCTCCTCAAATTGGAGCCTGCATCATCAGAACCACGTGAAAGGCTCTAAAAACATTGACAGCATAGAGGGAGACCTTGTCTCCAAAAAACAAAACAAAAAACCCTTTATTTTTTATTTATTTATTTATTTTTTTTGAGACGGAGTCTGTCTCGCTCTGTCGCCCAGGCTGGAGTGCAGTGGCCTGATCTCAGCTCACTGCAAGCTCCGCCTCCCGGGTTCACGCCATTCTCCTGCCTCAGCCTCCCGAGTAGCTGGGACTACAGGCACCCGCCACCTCGCCCGGCTAGTTTTTTGTAGTTTTAGTAGAGACGGGGTTTCACTGTGTTCACCAGGATGGTCTCGATCTCCTGACCTCGTGATCCACCCGTCTCGGCCTCCCAAAGTGCTGGGATTACAGGCTTGAGCCACCGCGCCCGGCCAAACCCTTTATTTTTAATGGGATAAATAGTTAAATGGTAGTTAGATATTCAACTTTTGTATGCTCCATGAAAAAACAAACAAACAAAAAATACAACACTTGAAGGAGACTACAGACCTGCGTTCTGTACCTGACTTTGAGGCAGTGATTGGATGGGATGGTGTGCTTCCTGTGCCTGTCCTGTCCACTCTGTGTTTAATTTACTCGCAGTTGGCCATTGTTCTTTCCATGATCTTATTTCCTAGGCATTGTCCTAGGACCCAAGGTCTCTTTCATTCTTACATGTAACAATAAGAATTCTTACAATAAGAATTGAGAGAGTAGAAGCTATTTTTCCTATGACTTAGAACTTTGGGGGAAGTTTAAAGGGAGATACTGCATATATTCTATGTAATCATCCAACTTCTACAGACCCTTCTTAAGGAACTGACATTAATGTTGTACTTAATTCTTCAGTCAGTGTGGGCCAAAAATAAAGCCAAATATACATTTAGTCTAAAAGTACAAGTCATATTATTTCCATCAGTGGATTCCTATAATCCTATGAATATAATCTTATACTTTGGCTTATAAAAGACCCATTGACTCACTATTAATCACTATATTTATGTTCTCACTGGGCTGAAAAAAATTGAAATTTAACCTGATGTGTTTCCTGTGCTTTGAAATCTTACTTTTTTTTCATGGTTCTCTTGCCTATTTCCTACCCCACTGCACACATAGAAAAAAGAATATCAATGGTGGCAGTTCTTATCAATCAGAAAACAGGTTAAAAGCCATTCTGGTTCTTGGGCTAAGTCTCAGTAGCAGAGAGAAATAGAAGAGGAAAGGAATGGGATAGAAGTTTATTCACTACCACTCTCTCTGGTCAAACCTTGGAGGGGAGCAATGGAGTCCCAGATGTATCCAGGAAGAGGGTCTTGCTTATAGTTTTTACAGCATTTCCTGGGTTACAACAGATAATTCCTAGTTCCTATTGTGGGCTACGAATGAGCTAGAATGGGTCTATATGTCAGTGTGGCAGGTGCTAGACAATTATGTTTAATGATGCCGTTTTCTTTGACATGTAGTCTCCATTGTTGCTACAGATGGAGAAGAGAGACAGGAGGATTGCATACAGAGAATATACATAGCCAAGTACAAACATGGCATCCATGACTTTTCTTCATGTTGTATTGATGCAGACTCACTCATGCGGCCCCAACTAACTGCAAGGGATGCAATATTTTGTTGTGTCCAAGGGGAAAGTGAATTGGGCTTGGTGAACATATAGCATAGACTCTGCTACAGAGTGGCCTTTAGGTCACCAAAGTTCATGTTTCTCTCTTCCCCTCATGTAGAGCACATTCACTGTATCTCCAGAGAAGAAGACGTGAGGAGCCAGCCAAAGCATTATCTAGTAATGCATCCACATCAATGATCTGCAGTGTGGGGTCGGTCATGTGTACTCTTCCCCATAGTGGCTGGATGTGGCTCTGTGTACACAGTGGAGACAGAGTAATGACGATAAAGACCCCCACTCAGATAGGGATGAATAGGAAACACACAGCAATTTTTATTGCCTACTAGATGAGCATTATAAAGGGTAAATATTTTCCTTGTTGAAAAGAAGAGAACTAGGTTCTCATGAAAAAGTGGCAAACTGGTTTTTACAAACTCCAGCTACTCATAAATTTTAAAGTTGCCTAATCAACTGAAATGTATGTATGTATGCATGCGTATATTAACTAAAGCCTAGAACTAATGATGACCTTAGCAGCAAAAGAATAAAAATATGTTCAATAATTAGTCAGATAGATTGAAATGTGTTTTCTTGTTTGTTTTTGAGACAGAGTCTTGCTCTGTCACCCAGGCTGGAGTACAGTGGTACAGTCTTGGCTCACTGCAACCTCTTCCTCTGGGTTCAAGTGATTCTCCTGCCTCAGCCTCTCAGATAGCTGGGACTACAGGTGCGTGCCACCACGCCTGTCTGATTTTTTGTATTTTTGGTAGAGACAGCGTTTCACCATGTTAACCAGGATGGTCTCTATCTCCTTACCTTGTGATCCACCCACCTTGGACTCCCAAAGTGCTGGGATTACAGGTGTGAGCCACCATGCCTGGCCTGAACTTTGTTTTTATGTGTTTATTTTGCAGATAGTATTTCTTAGAATTTATATTTTGTAGAACAAAAGGTACTTATGTACATGTATAATAGTTTTATTTTATAACATACAATTGCAAGCTCAAACTGAAAACTTTGAGGCCAGTATATGGAGTGACCTCAATGGACTCAAGTGACAGCAAGCTGAATTTGGTCCCCATCATATTTTTCTGTCCCCTATTGTTACTTCCCTGACTATATTACGTTTTGTAGCAAAACGGATTTTGCAGATGCAATTAAGGTTACTAATCAGTTGACAGAAAATGATCATCTCAGTGGGCCTAACCTAATCACATGAGCCCTTAAAAACAGCAAGCTTGCTCTGGCTGGCAGAGAAAGATTCCAAGTTTGAGACTCCACAAGTTGTTACTGCTTTGAAGATGGAGACAACTGTGTTAGAGAGAATACAGGAAGCCCAGAGGAGCAGATGTCAGCTCCCAGCTGACAGTCAGCAAAGGAAAGCCTGCCTCAGACTTGGAGGTGCAAGGAATTTGATTTTTCCCAACATCCTGAATGAACTTCTAAGTTGATTTTCCCCCAGAATCTTCAGACAGGAGCCCAAATAGCTGCAACCTGATTTCAACCTTGGGGATCATGTGTGGAGAGCCCAGTAGATTCCATCCAGTCTTCTGAATCCACCTACAGAATTGTGAGATAATAAATGGGTGTTCTTTTAAGAACAAAGTTTGTGGTGGTATTGCAGTGGCCATGGAAAATTAGTACAGTAGTTAATAGTATTACTATTATTATTATTAGTTTTTCATCTCCACAGAGTTACACCAGAGAAGGTACGTTGCATCTGCAGCAGGCCCAGCTCAGTCAATACCTCTCTGAGTACATTCTAAAGCCACAGCATGCATGAGGTTCTGAGGGCCCAGGGCCACTTCTGAACACAGCAGCCCCCCAAAGACTCACAAGGCCAATCACTGCCCACTGAGGCAGGGGTGGGGGATCCATCGGAAAGTGCTGAAAGAAGCTCCAGTAACCCAGAAGTGTCCTCCAGGACCTAATTTGTGAGGTTACACCTCCACTTCTTGTCTTCTGGAAGCCATGAAGGCAGAGCTCAGGTTCCGGAGGTGAAGCCTTTAGTGATCTCCACTAGACAGTTTGAGTTGGATACCTATCAGGCCTCCTTCCCTCCCCTTTTAGGATGGATCCATCCCAAGACATGACGGGCAAGCCCTATCCCCAGATACACCTCCCACCAGTCATTTGGTCCCCTAAGTGGTTCTTGAGTACCACATAAATGCTAAGCACTAGATGCTGGTGATACTAGATGCTCAGTAGATAGCAGTGAGCAACATACATAAAATGCATGGCCTATAGGAATCCATGGAGGGGAGCTCCCAGAATTGTATCAAGCACATGGAGATGGTAGGGAGCACCTAAACCCTCTTGGACCAATTATTAACACCATGGGCAACATTCTGCACATTTGTAATAAAGTATGGCAGGAAGGAAGGCAAAAATATCACTTATCCACAAAGAAATGTCCAAGCACAAAAACATCCATACAGACATTGTGTTTGTGTTCAAGACAAGCTCACACACCCTTTGGCCAAGATGGCACCATTATGTTCTATGGAGTCCTTTTTAGTCACAGCAAATAGGAAAACTAGGTCAGTGTGTGTGAGTTTATGTATGTGTGTGGTTTTGTGTGTGTGTTTGGCAGGAGAGAGAATGCCATAATTCGTGACTCTGAAAATATTCCTGTTTTCCACGAGCTGGGTCATTCTTTCTCCTCCTCACTGGTTTTCTTCCTTCCTAGGCACTCAAACCCCAGTATCTTCCTATTTGCCTGCAGGCACTGTGCAGGTGTCCTGTGAACCATCTCATTATTGAAGAGTATGTGACTTCCTTGCCTTTTGTCATCAAGCCAGATGCCATGTTGAGTCCCTGTAGGGAGGGGCTTCCCTTTTCCAAGATGTTGAGTTCCAAGTTTGTTTTAAGATAGATGAACCCCAGACATATAGAAGATCCTTAAGGAGCACATAACTTGTTCCTTGGCCTTGCTACCTCCACTGATGACCCACCTTAGCAATGACCCCCAAAATCTGTCCCCTTGAAGCTCACCCATCTCTGTGGCCACTGGACAGTGGCTACTTTTTCTAGCTTTCAAAAAACACTATTTTCTGGAAAATAATCTTATTCTTGAGCACTTTCAGAGTTCAGCTGTTTTGTGGTGGATGAGCAATTGGGCAAGGCGGCCCAGCTATAGACTGATTTTCATGTCCCTGGGTGGGAATCCAGCTAGCTTCCAGTGGCTGGAGAATGAGTTAAGTGTACTTGAAGATACATGGACACTTTTTGGGGGGAGTGTGTGGGTTTTATCTTTCCCAAGACGAGTAATAGTAAGTTCTTTCACTCTCAGCTTTGCTAAGACCTTACCCTTCCTCTTCCCTCTGGCCTCTTCCTCTGCCCACTTCCTAATCCACAAATAGAGCCAAGATTTCTCATTCCCTGATACTCCAGAATCTGTCACAAAGGGAGAGACAAGGGGAGTTGGTAGTCAACTGCATATTTTCATTAAGGCTATGTTAAGAATTAGGAAGCATCTCCCCAGCCTCCATCAGGAAAGGGATAGGATCTTGGGGGCAAGAGGTAGTTCTTCTTCACCAATGTATTTAGGTGGATTTAGTGTCTAATGAGGTCCTATCTTCTCACTGTAACCTCATATGGTGGAAGCAGCCAGCTAGCTCTCGGTGGTCTCTTTTATAAGTGAGTCCCTATAGGGAGAGGCTTCCCTTTTCCAAGATGTTGAGTTCCAAGTTTGTTTTAAGATAGATGAACCCCAGATGTACAGAAGATCTTTTATAAGGTCACCAATCTCACTTGTTCCTTATCCCCTAAGCTTAGGGCCTCAAGCCTCCCAAACTCCAGTTCCATGTTGAGACGTGTGAAGTTTCTTATCCCTTGCCCTGCCTGAGGGCTAAGTAGGATACTTGTGGCCCTGTGATGCCTATGCACCCCAATGAATAACACCATATGTCTGCATACAGTTCATTATGATGAAGGAGCATAGAATATAAGTCTAGACTGTGAGGGTTGTTCTTTAATAGATTTTATTCTCGTTATTTAAGCCTCTAAACACTTGTCCAGTTGGGTTTTGTGTTTATTAGAAAGGAGGTGTTCATTGAACAAATGATAGAACCTGGAAGAGAGAGAGGTGTGTGATGCCACTGTCAAAAGCCCTCCCAAACCCAAGAAGTCAAGTCATCAGTAAGAGCCGGACTTGACTTATTTTCTCTAAGCCCAGTCTTAAGATACTCCCAACTTCCTCCAAACATGGCAGAAACAGAAGAAACCACTTTCCTTTAAGGAGAAACAGCTATGTATGGTAAGAATGACTACCACTCTAAATGAGAAACAGAGACAAGACTCTTCAGAGGAACTATAATGTGAGCAGCAATACATTCTCTCTAATTGGGTGGAAATATTTCTTGAGAGAAATGTTGCTGGGAGGAGGGGATGGAGGAGAACGCTCTGGCTGACCTGAGGAAACAAACCTTATAAACGGAGCCTGAGGAGGCATGGGGTGGCCTGATGTCCCTTGGATCTTTGGTTCAGGCTGCCAGGGCCTGCCCAGAGATACAGGCTGCTCAGAGAAGATGGAAGTGGATTGCCTCAAATTGCTCATCATGAAACCACACCACATTCTTTGGTTTTCCAAGCTATCTGTGACCTACCTATTATTGAGATCATGCAGACTCTCATAATCTACTTGAAAGCTGCAGGATGCATATGTCAGCCCTTTCTTTCTTCAGGAAATAGGGAGTCTTTCAGTCACAGGAATATCTAACTCTGAGTTCTGCCTGAGCCCTGAGTTCCTCAACGAGTGGACATCTTTCCCTTGCATTAATTACACTTCTCAGCCCTACTGTTTTCTTCAGGCTCTGGCCAAATTACTGACTTGCTCTTTGAGTTTCAGCATCCTTTTGTCCACAGAGGCAGCCCTGATTTCTGGTGGGCTTGGGCTTTGTACAAAAAGGCTGGCATGCTCCTGGCCAGCCTTTTCTTTTCTTCTCTGTTCAATTGGATAAAAGCACTGAAACAAACACCTCATGTTTTTTTAAGATATGCTTTGGTGGAGTCCATAGCAAGAACTGTGCATCTTGTACCCAGAGTCTCTGCCAATCACCTCTCCTGTGCTGGATGACTCTTCTCCGTAGGGTGAATGGGCTCCAATCCTGCAACCCCTAATTTATCTCCTTCTGCTATGAGTATCCTAAGGTTCTCTTTCTCTTGATTTGTTGATAATACCTTGTCCAGGGTCACTTCTTCTTTCTGACCTGCTTGAGGTCTTCTTCCAGGAAGCTTCATGGGCACAGCTATAAAGTCAGCCCTTGAATCATATGTGGGTTGATGAGAAACAAAACTTAGACTGGGGAAGGGGTTGGGAGTGGGGTTTGTTAAACTTAAACAGTGTTTTGTATTTGAAGACTTCAAAAAGTGTATCTCAAGCCATGTAATTTGGGCTTCTAGAAACTTTTGAGGACATAGATAAAAAAGGAAAAATCTTGAGAATAGTTCTGATAATATTCCAGTCACAAGGCTGTCAAATGTCTGGTTCTGACTTCCTAGGATGAAGTTCCCTGGATTGGGTGGTGTAGGGTGCGCAGCAGTCTATGAAGGACACATCCCCTGAGAACTGATCTTCCCATATTCTTGCCCAACTGTATGTTCTAGATGTTTTCAGTCTTTCTGGTTTAGATTTTCCCTTGGGCCTCCTGATAATCCATTCTTAGAGTACCTTACCAAGCCACATTTGTCCCTTCCCAGAGGATCTTTCATTGAATAGATTTCTAAACCCCTCATTACGTTGCATTTAGGGCCCCTCGTGGACCAATTCAGGAGGACTTTGTCCAAGACCTTGCTTAGCTGGAACTTGGGTGGGCCTCTCCCATAAAGCCTTGTTACTGTAGGAAAACAAAACAATGAATTAATGGAGCCCATGGGCAGGTCAACTTGGTGAGAATTTGAGATCTTGAGAGAGTGTGGGGTCAGGTGAGGTGGTGAAGTCCAAAGACAAAGGCAGGTACTGGTTGCAAAATAGGATACCAAGTGTGTTCTGAGTATAGAAGGATCTGAGTGTGTTCTGTGAGTAGAAGGCAAACAGGGTAGCAAAATATGGTCCATGAACAATCTTGGTACCAGTATCACAGAGCGCTGTGGTTGCAGAAAAGCACCCAGTGGTGATAATGAAAAGAAGGAAAGTGAGGGGATACTTCAATCCAGTCTGAGGTCAGAAGTATAGAAGCAAGAATGAATGATGACTCAATTGAGCCCATGGGTAGAGAGAGGGAGGGGGAGGGAGGGAGGGGGAGAGAGAGAGAGAGAGAGAGAGAGAGAGAGAGAGAGAGAGAGAGAGAGAGAATATCTTCCCTCAGCTCCTGGCACTAAACAATATGTGTGTTATGGTTTGAATGTGTGAGTCTCCCAAAATTCATAGGTTGAAATCATAACCCCCAAGGTGATGGTATTATTAAGAGGTGGTGCCTTTGTGGGGTGATTAGGTCTTGAAGGTGGAACCCTCATAAGTGAGATTAGTGCCCTTATACAAGAGACCACCGAGAGCTAGCTAGCTGCTTCCACCATATGAGGTTACAGTGAGAAGATACGCCCTCATTAGACACTGAATCCACCTTGATCTTGGGCTGTGCAGTCTCCAAAACTATGAGAAATAAATTTCTGTGGTTTATAAGCCATACAGCTTATGGTGTTTGTATAGTCCACTGTCAAATGGACTCAGACAGTACATTTTCATGGTTGCTCTATCTTGCTCCTTAGAGCATGGATTTTGATGTAACTGCTCTATACATCTACCCTCAGAAGGAAGCACATGCAGGTGCCTATAGGATACAAGATGCAAAAAGTGTGTCCTGGAGGAGAATGGGGATAGTCTTGATTGGCAGGCTTAGCGAGGTCCCATTTTGCCACGTTGACAGCTGTTGTTGGACCTCAAGTTCTTGCCTTCTTAGTTAAAAAGAATTTAAACAAGAGACACACAGCAAAGTAAATGCAGTATACAGTAGTTTATTGCAAAAGAAAAAGAATTATTTTGAGAGTTAAGTGCAGAATAGACAGTACACCCTGAGGGAGAGAGGATTCAGGGTGGGCTACTCGTAAGAATAAGACAGTAAAGACTGGCACTAGGGCGACTCCCTTTGTGGGAGTTGGACATGATTATTCATAAGGGGTTGGGAAAAGTTGTTACCAGTAAGCATATTCTGGGTGGTGTTCTGAGTGCACAGACGCAGTAGCAGTACATATTTGTTCATAGATTGCACATCTCATTAGCATCTTAAATCTCCACCCAGGGGTGTGTTTTTTACTATTATAATGAGCAAAGAGTCAGTTTGAGGACAGGTGAAATCAAAATGCACATACTCTCTACAGGGGAAATTCCCTACTGGAGATAGTTTTGCTTGAATGAGCTGGACTACAATGGAATGCTGAGGCTTATGTGTTGACTGTACCATCATGGCTGCCATGTCCCGAGGACATTGCTACTTTCTTGACTAGCTATCCTGCCTCACCCGCATCTCTGAATTTGCCACACTCCCTTTATCACTTATCCCATGACTTCCTTTCACATTTCATTCCTATGGTTCTATTGTCAGGTCAACACCATGCTGCACAGGGGCCCTAGAATTCTATGAGGCAAGCAAGGAAGAGGGATACCTAGAATAACAGAAGAGATTAATCACCCTTTTCAAAGATAAAGTTGGTCTGGTACCACCTTAGAGACTTTCTGGTGAGCTCTCTGTGCTGGAATATTAGGAGCCCATGTAACATCAACTGAATGAAGGAGCAAAGGAAATATGTTGGAAGCTGAGTCAAATGCTTTATTGGGAATAGACTACTTCAATAGCTACCCTGAGCACCAGGAATTACTTATTCTAAGTCAAAGGGTCAGTGTCAGTACTAGTAGGAGTTATGTGTGTACCATGCTTTGTCATTTGCAAGCCCTACCATGCTCATTGTTCCAGGGAATCATCACAACAACCCTGTGATGTTGGCAAACCAGCTGCTCTCTCAAATGAGGAGTCTGAAATTTAGGGAAGTTGCAACTTGACTAAAGTCAGGACCTCAAATTTTTGCCTGCCAAACAATGAACGCTTCTTTTATTACATCTCACAACATCATCAAGCAGTGAAGACCCATTGCCCTGCACCATCATTGTTTAATTCACACAAAGCGGCAGAACAAAGATTAGGACAAGTATTCCAGGTTCTGACTTCCTTCCTTTGAGCCTCTCCTTGAAGAGCTCTGTTTTCTGAGGACCGTGTCTAAAAACTGAGGCCCTCAGCCATTGTGGACCTGAAATTTCATGGAAAGGAAAAATTAAGTCTTGGGTTGAATAGCAAAACCTGACCTTTTCAAGCTCTAGCTCTAATGTCTTCTTGTCACTGAGTTGCTGCTGAAAGACAAAAATATGAGAGTTTGGGACCCATTTCTCACTCTCATTCTAATCAAGCAGCAGATATCAATTATTAATGAAATATATCACTATGATAATTTAATTGATATAGGTATTGTTTCCAGGATATTCATTTAAAAAATACTTTAGTTTATAAAGCAGTTTTAGGCACACAGAAAAATTGAGCAGAAAGCACAGAGAGTTCCAATATTCCCCCCTCCCCTCACCACACAGCCTTTGCACTGTCAACATCCCTCACCAGAGTGGTACATTTGTTGCAGTCGGAGAATCTGAATTGACACATCATTATCACCTACAGCCCACAGTTTACATTAGGGTTCACTTTTGGTGTAAATTCCCTGGGTTCTGACAAAGGTAAAATAACATGTATCTACCATTATAGTATCATACAGAATAGGTTCGCTTCCCTAAAAATGCCCTGTGCTCTGCCTGTTCATCACTTCCTCCCCTTAACCCATGGTGACCACTGATCTTTTTGGTTGTTTTATTAGAGACTGGGTCTCACTCTGTTGCCTTGGCTTGAGTTCAGTGGCATAATAATAGCTCACTGCAGCCTCAAACTCCTGGGTTCAAGTGATCCTCCCACCTCAGCCTTCCGAGTAGCTGGGACCACAGGTGCACACTACCACATCTGCTAATTTTAAAAACCTTTTTGGAGAGATGGGAGTCTCACTATGCTGCCCAAGCTTGTATTGAACTCCTCGCCTCAAGCAATCCTCCCAACTCAGCTTCCCCAAGTGCTGGGATTACAAGTGTGAGCCACCACGCCTGACCAAAACCACTGATCTTTTACTGTCTCCATAGTTCTGTCTTTTCCAGAGTGCCATATAGTTAGAATCATACAGTATGCAGCCATTTTTTTTCACTTGGTAATATGTATTTAAAGTTCTTTCATATACTATTTGTTTTATTTTATTTTTAATTGACAAATAAAACTTGTATGTATTTACGGGATACAAATGATATTTTCATACATGTATACATTGTGGAATGATCAAATCAGAGTAATTAGTATATCTGTCACCTCAAATATTTATCATTTATTTGTGATGAGAACATTTAAATCCTTCCTCTCTTTTTTTAAGAGATAGGATCTCAAACCCCTGGCCTCAAGCAATCTCTTGCCTCAGCCTCCTGAGTAGCTGGGCTTACAGGAACGAGCCATCATCCCCAGCTTTAAAATCCCATCTTTTAGCTAGTTTGAAATATATAATACATTATTACAAACTATAGTTACCTTGCTGTACAAAAGAACACCAGAACTTATGCCTCCTAACTGCAACTTTGTACCCACTGACCAACATCTCCCCTTTCTCCATGCAACCACCTCCCACCAGCCATTAGTAACCACCTTTCTAATTCTATGAGTTCAGCTTTTGTACATTCTACATGTAAGTGAAGTCATATATCTGTCTCTGTGCCTGGCTTATGTTACTTCAAATAATGTCTTTTAGGTTCATCCATGTTGCTGCAAATGACAGAATTTCCTGTTGTGTTTTTTAAAGACTTAATGGTTTTCCATTGTGTATATACACTACTTTTTTTTTGAGACATGGTCTTACTCTGTTGCCCAGGCTAAAGTGCAGTGGCATGACCATGGCTCACTGCAGCCTCAACCTCCCAGGCTCAAGCAATGCTCCTGCCTCAGCTCCCACAGTAGCTGGGACTACAGGCATCTGCCACCACACCCAGCTATTTAATTTTTTGTATTTTTTGTAGAGACTGGGTTTCACATGTTGCCCAGGCTGGCCTTGAACCCCTGGGCTCAAGCAATCTACCCACCTTGGCCTCCTAAAAGTGTTGAGATTACAGGCATGAGCCACCATACCCCACCTGACTCCTGAACGCTTGACCAAAACCTGCAAGGGTATAAAATATCTAGTCTTTCTGCTTTCAGCAGGCTCTCCTAAATCAATTCCTAAATATCATTCAGTCATCCAAACTGCTTAAAGAATCTCATCACACTTTCAAGTTATCAGTCTGAAAAGAAGTCTTACACTGATGAAGAAACAAAGTAAATATAATTAATATAAAAGAATCAATTAATTAAAAAATCATTCATTTCAACTTGCAAAAAGGATGACTACACATGTTGGTAGTAATCAAGTTTGCAGTCTATTTCTCCCAAAATGCATACTTCCTTAAAGTATATAAAGTTTATACAGTAGAATCTCATATACTCTAACCTAAAGTTGGAGGTTGCCCTCCTTGCCAGTGATGAGCACTTGGTAAACTTTGGAGAAAGAGTTGGAAGGGGAATGTCCCACTGCATGTCTTGGAATAGTTGCTTCTTTCTTATGAAGAGAGATGCTATAGAAACCATGAGAGCACTACATAAAGTAGCTGAAGCTGATTGGGTGACATGCAGGTAGACAGCTTGGGGTCAACAGAGCAACCAATGCATCTACAATATTGAAGGGCAAGCTGGAGAGAACTTCAGATATAGATCAAAATATCCAGGTGGTAAATCAATACACATGAACTGCAGATCAGCCCTATTAATGCTGCATTTTCTTTTAGTGTATATCTTTCTTTCATTATCATCTTTGTTGGTAATGTAATATTTTTCCCAGATTCATTAAAGAAAACTATGTGTATATATATAATATATATGTACACATATAATATATATATGAATTATATACTCATTGGGGATTAAGTCAAACTAATTAATATTTATCATCCCACATGCTTCCAATCCTGTGGTGAGAATTCTGAAATCTGCTCTCATAGCCATCTTCAAGTGTACAATACATATGTATAAACTGTATTTACATTGCCATGTCCTAAATATCCAGAAATCTCTAAAGTTAACTTTCCGATAAATTGTACCCTTTGACCAACATATCTCCATGCCCATCTTGCCTCCGCCCTAGGCCATGAAGCGTAACTATCCACTCTCAACATCAATAGTTTTCACCTTTGTTGATCCCACATACAAATGAGATTACACGATATCAGCATTACAGGCCTGGATTACCCACTAGACATGAAGAACTTCAGGTTTATTCATGAAGTAAAAAATGACAGAATTTCCATTAAAAAATGTGAATAGTATACTTTTTAATGTCTCCACTGATGCCTAGGAAAATGTTGTACCTTACAAAAAGAAAAGAACCAACAATCAACATAACCTGGTAGATATTTGCTGTGTATACTGATTTCCTTAGGCAGTATGCCCAGACTGGGAATGCTTAGATCCCAGTTCCACTAATTATTAATTAAACGATTCCCATTGCTGCTTACCACCACTGGGCTAATTGACCATCTCAGAAACATTACACCAGGGTGCCCTTTCACCACATGTTGGACAACAAATATCTTCCAGGAATCTAGGAGAACAAGCGGGACAAAAACCTATACACAGGCCACACTACAATACATGCTGACTTCAGAGTGGAGGGCGCCTGAGATGTATATAAAAGACTTAACGCCATGAATCAATCCCATGAAACTGACCCTCCAGTAATTGAAATTTCTTTTCAGCTCTTTCCTTTAAGGTTAAGCTCTTTGTACACGAATTTTCTACAGCTTGCCAAAAACAGATAGGGCCCCACAGGTCTGAATATCCTTTCACAACCTTCAAGAGGTTTCCAACAGATTCCTGCATAGACTTGGATTCTTTCTTTGACTGAAGAGCTGAAGTAGCAAAGTAGAAGTCTATGGAGATACACAGATGATCTTATCAGCAGCATGGTCTGTCAAGTATGAAAGACAATAAATATGATACACATTGACCGCGTGAGACGTCTTCATTAGGGAGTTCGTTAGAATCAGCCGAATTCACACACTTATCGCCGCACATGCGTCCCCTGTCCCTGTTGGGAGAATTTTCAGGTCTACTCCCACAGGTATATTCAAGAGAACCTTACATTCCGATCCACCGTACTCACGTTGCCCTGCCATGGATATCCAGGAAGCACTCCACTTGTCTCTGGGACACTTTGTGCCCTTTGACCCACATCTCCCGTTGGCATCGCTTCCCTGCCCCTACTCCGGCCCCGGGCCCAGCCAACCACCTTTCTACTCTCTACTTTCATGATCCTCACCGCCTTCCATCCCGCCTCCCAAGGAGATCACGCAACACGGGTCGGGTGGGCCCGGCTGATTTCCCTGGGCATCATGACCTTTGGGTCCATGCAAGACGTCCCAGATGACAAGCTTTCCTTTCCTTTCCCTGAAGCTTTTCTTCTGCGAACACTATTCGTTTGTCCTTGTCTAGTCATCTGCTGACGGGTACTTAGGTCGATTCCACATCTTGGTTACAGGCAGCGCGCCTACAACCAACACGCCAGGACACGTATTTGCTCCACATCCCGATTTAGTGTCCTTAGGCGATAGGTCCAGAAGTGGGATGACTGGATCCCAGTTCCAGCGGTGATTTCTTGAGCAAGCCCCATATCGCTCTCGACCGCCGCTCCACCGACTCTTACTGTGTTGGCACCTCCCACAACCAGCTGGCCACGCAGCCCTGTCCTCAGGCCTCACTCCTCTCTGTGGCAGTTCCAAGGTGGAGAGAGTGAGCTTGAGATGTCCAATGAAAGCCTTCAGGGCGCGACCGGATCCCATGGCACTGGCCCTGCGGACAATCCTTTTCCTTTCGGCTGCTTCCTTTCTGGTGGAGGTCAGAGCGCACGTCCGTCTCGTGGTCACGTCATTTCTAAGACTGGCCTGGGACAGCCTGCACCTCACACGTCTGACTCTCCCCGTCTTCTCTTACCGAGCTTCTCCTCCCCAAACCCCGCCAGGTCCTGCCTAGAGTTGTGCCCCTCCCTTGATTCACATGCTCGCCGAGCGAGGCAGAGGGCTGTGGCCATCCACACACACACACACACACACACACACACACACGATCCCATCCGCAGCCCGGTGGGATGGTCCTGATCTCAGAGCAACACCCGTCCGGTACAGAAAAGGGAGGAGAAAATCAGATGGCGAAGCCTAGGAGGAACGAACTCAAACCTGGCTGGTCGTGGGCAAAATGTGGCCCTCTGGCCCACACTTCTCTGCCGCCTGTTTCTCCATAGAATACTAAGGTGGGAGGAAAGCACGCCCTGTCCTTTCCTAACATGGGCAGATGGATTCCGCCGTGGCAGAAACGAGTTTTTCCTGCGCAGACTGCAGGAGCAAGACAACCCGCAGGACTCGCTTTCCCTTCACTGGAAATTTGTCCGACTCTCGGCATAGTGTGCACACACCCAAACACACACGCACACGCACACGGACGCACACACGCAGGTGCACACCAGGAAGTGGAGAAATGGTGAAACGCGGAGGTAGAGAAGACTTCGCAATGGGCAACGAAGTAAGGCACTTGCTTTGAAATTACCGTGAAGCCCAGAGCTAATTTTGTCTCTGTTCTGCCACTCCGGAAAACTGCTCATCAGTTGCTGGAGAGGGAGTGGCAGGACCCAGGGAGAAAGCAGAAGCCCTCCAACCCACCTAACCTAATCAAGGTAGCCTGCCACTGTGGGCGTGTCCGCAGCAAACACTCCTGGGAAAACCCAGCAGGGCGTCTTGCCTCCCTATAAAAACCCGCTGGCTCTGCCCACCCTTTCATTTCCCCGTTTGCGCTGCTCAGGAGCCTCCTCACCGCCGGGAACAGAGAGCTGTCTCCTGGATTGGGAAACCTGTCCTTCCAAGAGAAGGGAGAAGACAGACCTCCCTGTGGAAACCAGGGGAGGATGGAGACCCGCAAGAACCGGGAGGGCTCTGAGAGAGGACGAGGACGAGGTGAGGCTCGAGGGTCTTGTCTGTGAGGATTGGTGTGGGGGAGGGGGTCGCAGGGGGCCAGGGAAGCAGGAGAGTGAGAGCTGGGGTGACAAAGGCAGCGGCCCCCGCCCCATGGGCCCTGATCTGGCAGGTGGTGGGGAAGCCTAATGTCAAAGAAAGGCAGACTTTTTGTGTGGTGGGTGGCTCGGCCAGCTGAGCCATCCTCAGGGTGCGCCCGCGGAGGAGGGTATGCTGGAGGGTGCCAGGCAGCTGGGGAACAGCCAGAGTCCGGAGACAGGAGGTCCTGGGCAGCTGGAGAAAGAGGAGGGGGTGGGGGGCACCCGGGAGCAGAGCCATTCCTGACTCGAAGTCACTCCGGGAGCTTGGCCTTTGCAACCCTCCCGCAGCCGGTCTGTGGACGGGTCATGGCCCACTCACTGTCGACCTCCTCTTCCCCCACAGGTTTCAGCGGGCACAGCCGGGAGGCCTCTGCGTCCAGGCACAAACGGCGGAGAAGCCCGGATGGCTCCCCTCGCAGTCCCGGCAGAGAAACCGGAAACCGAGGGCGGAAGGTCAAGCCACGAGCGGCCCCAGCCGGAGAGAGAGGCCACGACAAGCCCGAGCGCAGCGGAGCACGACGCCCCCATGAGCGCACAGGAGGCAGGTTTAGGGGCCGGGAGCTTGGAGGGGTGGGGAGGAGGGCGCAGGGTTCCGGGAAGGGGAGCGGGCAGTGGGCCCCGAGGGGGCTGGGGAAGCCCTCAGTGCGCCAGGGACCCAGGCCCCCGGTGGCCCCAGATGAGATGGGCTTCAAGTTTGAAAGGGCGGAGAGGAAGGCACCTCGGGCGGGGCACAGGAGTCCCCAGGATGCAGGAAGGGGCCAAGAGGATGGGGCGTGGAGGCGAGCTGCGGAGGGGTGGGGGATGGAGGGCAGGGGGAGGCGAGGTCGGGAGGGGCTTTGGGACCTTGGAAATGGGTCCCCTAGCGCCCCGCGCAGTCCCTCTGACACCTGCCGCTCTGTCTCCCGCGCAGGTTCTGTTCCCAGCCCGAGGCGCCTGGAGGGGCCAAAGCACCGGCCTAGATCGCCTGGGAGGACCAGCGGCCCGGAACGCCGCGTTGACGACCGGGAGGAGCTACCCACCTCCCCAAAGCGCCGCCGACGCCTCTCCCCAGAAGCCTGGGTCTCCCTCCCGTGCCCGCTGTCGCGAGTCGTCAACCACCTGGGCGGGCTGGAGGTGGCCCTGGGCGAGCTTCGGGCCCCGGGGGGCGCCTTCCTCCCGGGGCCCGCCGGCTGCACGCAGCCCGGCGCCTCGCAGCGCGCCTGGCTCGCCTGGCAGCTGGCGCACGCCGGGGCCGCCCTGCACTGGGCGCTGGCCACGCTCCACAACCTGCTGGCTGCGGGGCCCTGGCCCGCGGGCCCGCCGCCCTTTGCGCCCGCTCCTGGGCGGCCTCAGGTGCGCACGGGAGCCAGCACCGTCGCCTTGGAAAAGCTTGAACCCTCTGCCCCAGAGGCGATCCCGACTCTGCACTGCAAACTCTACGGCGCCCTGCAGGGCGGCGGCCTCCTGCGCTGGGACGCCAGGTGCTCCCAGGCAGCAGCAGAGCAGAAAGAAGCATGGCCCCGCCCCAGTTCGGCGCCGGGCAGTCTCCCTCCCGCCAGCTCGCGGAGATAGATGGCTGCCTCGCTGCGGAAGCCTAGTTCTTGTTCCGGGCCTCCAAAGGAAGACACGCTTTTTCCTTCTGGGGGCTCCCAACATCTGGGACTTTGACGACTCGGGACCTCTCTCCCATTGAATTTTTGCGTGTTTTCTGGGAAAGGAAGAGGTGTGGGCTCTGGGATTTGACGTGCGATTGAGCTTCTCGGAGCCGAGAGCGTTGAGAAGCCTACCCGGAATGACACCCGGATAGAGACGGAGCCATGTCGATTGGCGGAAGTGGGGGTGGGGGCTTGGGGAGGTACCTCGCCATAGGTGATTTGCAGGGGGAAGAGAGGTGCCCCCGCCAGAGGTCATTTGCAGTGGAAAGCAAAATGCTTTCCACTGGTCCGTCAGCTTCTTCGTGTGACCCAGGAAATGTCCTTAATGTTTCAAACCTCTGCCCCCAGGGTCAGGAAAATATTCCTGAGAGGGTTTGGTGAGCCTGTGGAATCTCTCCACCATTCCGTGTTTGCACCCTCGGCTTTGGCATGGATGAACCGCGTCCACTTGTTTGGAAAACAGTTTACAAGTGTTTAATGACCCATGTGGCTACCTCCTCGAGGGGTGTGTGTGTGCCCGCGCGCGAGAGAGTGTGTGTGTGTGTGTATGGCAGCGTCCTATGCCTTGTGAGTGAAACCTGGGAGCTTCTCTCCCTAACCAGTGATGAACACCTGGGCAACTCTGAAGAAGGAGGTGAAAAGGGAATGTCCCACTGGGTTTCTCGGAACGGTGGCTTCTGTCTTGGGCAAAGAGGTGGGATGGAGAGAATCCACCTGAGCTCTTTACAAAGCACCTGTACCGATGGGTGATAGGTAGCGTGTGCTCAGGACAGCAGGGAGAGTGAGGGGAGACACGCACGTGCCTGCAATAGTGGAGGGCCATTGGGAACAAGCCTCAGATGGAGAGCCACATATCCTGGTGTTCGGTCAATCTTTGTGAAACTGAGAGTGTTCCTACGGACGTTAGACTCTCATAGAAGTGATCTCTCTTGGAAGTTTTGTTTGGCGATTTAATATTTCCTTCCCCCTCCGGTGCCTTCAAGTGTGAATGACAATAAATATGATACACATTGACCGCGTGTGACGTCTTCATTAGGGAGTTCATTAGAATCAGCCAAATTCACACACTTATCACCGCACATGTGTCGCCTGTCCCTTTTGGGAGAATTTTCAGGTCTACTCCCACAGGTATATTCAAGAGAACCTTACATTCCGATCCACCGTACTCACGTTGCCCTGCCATGGATATCCAGGAAGCACTCCACTTGTCTCTGGGACACTTTGTGCCCTTTGACCCACATCTCCCCGTTGGCATCGCTTCCCTGCCCCTACTCCGGCCCCGGGCCCAGCCAACCACCTTTCTACTCTCTACTTTCATGATCCTCACCGCCTTCCATCCCGCCTCCCAAGGAGATCACGCAACACGGGTCGGGTGGGCCCGGCTGATTTCCCTGGGCATCATGACCTTTGGGTCCATGCAAGACGTCCCAGATGACAAGCTTTCCTTTCCTTTCCCTGAAGCTTTTCTTCTGCGAACACTATTCGTTTGTCCTTGTCTAGTCATCTGCTGACGGGTACTTAGGTCGATTCCACATCTTGGTTACAGGCAGCGCGCCTACAACCAACACGCCAGGACACGTATTTGCTCCACATCCCGATTTAGTGTCCTTAGGCGATAGGTCCAGAAGTGGGATGACTGGATCCCAGTTCCAGCGGTGATTTCTTGAGCAAGCCCCATATCGCTCTCGACCGCCGCTCCACCGACTCTTACTGTGTTGGCACCTCCCACAACCAGCTGGCCACGCAGCCCTGTCCTCAGGCCTCACTCCTCTCTGTGGCAGTTCCAAGGTGGAGAGAGTGAGCTTGAGATGTCCAATGAAAGCCTTCAGGGCGCGACCGGATCCCATGGCACTGGCCCTGCGGACAATCCTTTTCCTTTCGGCTGCTTCCTTTCTGGTGGAGGTCAGCGCGCACGTCCGTCTCGTGGTCACGTCATTTCTAAGACTGGCCTGGGACAGCCTGCACCTCACACGTCTGACTCTCCCCGTCTTCTCTTACCGAGCTTCTCCTCCCCAAACCCCGCCAGGTCCTGCCTAGAGTTGTGCCCCTCCCTTGATTCACATGCTCGCCGAGCGAGGCAGAGGGCTGTGGCCATCCACACACACACACACACACACACACACACACACACACACACACACACGATCCCATCCGCAGCCCGGTGGGATGGTCCTGATCTCAGAGCAACACCCGTCCGGTACAGAAAAGGGAGGAGAAAATCAGATGGCGAAGCCTAGGAGGAACGAACTCAAACCTGGCTGGTCGTGGGCAAAATGTGGCCCTCTGGCCCACACTTCTCTGCCGCCTGTTTCTCCATAGAATACTAAGGTGGGAGGAAAGCACGCCCTGTCCTTTCCTAACATGGGCAGATGGATTCCGCCGTGGCAGAAACGAGTTTTTCCTGCGCAGACTGCAGGAGCAAGACAGCCCGCAGGACTCGCTTTCCCTTCACTGGAAATTTGTCCGACTCTCGGCATAGTGTGCACACACCCAAACACACACGCACACGCACACGGACGCACACACGCAGGTGCACACCAGGAAGTGGAGAAATGGTGAAACGCGGAGGTAGAGAAGACTTCGCAATGGGCAACGAAGTAAGGCACTTGCTTTGAAATTACCGTGAAGCCCAGAGCTAATTTTGTCTCTGTTCTGCCACTCCGGAAAACTGCTCATCAGTTGCTGGAGAGGGAGTGGCAGGACCCAGGGAGAAAGCAGAAGCCCTCCAACCCACCTAACCTAATCAAGGTAGCCTGCCACTGTGGGCGTGTCCGCAGCAAACACTCCTGGGAAAACCCAGCAGGGCGTCTTGCCTCCCTATAAAAACCCGCTGGCTCTGCCCACCCTTTCATTTCCCCGTTTGCGCTGCTCAGGAGCCTCCTCACCGCCGGGAACAGAGAGCTGTCTCCTGGATTGGGAAACCTGTCCTTCCAAGAGAAGGGAGAAGACAGACCTCCCTGTGGAAACCAGGGGAGGATGGAGACCCGCAAGAACCGGGAGGGCTCTGAGAGAGGACGAGGACGAGGTGAGGCTCGAGGGTCTTGTCTGTGAGGATTGGTGTGGGGGAGGGGGTCGCAGGGGGCCAGCGAAGCAGGAGAGTGAGAGCTGGGGTGACAAAGGCAGCGGCCCCCGCCCCATGGGCCCTGATCTGGCAGGTGGTGGGGAAGCCTAATGTCAAAGAAAGGCAGACTTTTTGTGTGGTGGGTGGCTCGGCCAGCTGAGCCATCCTCAGGGTGCGCCCGCGGAGGAGGGTATGCTGGAGGGTGCCAGGCAGCTGGGGAACAGCCAGAGTCCGGAGACAGGAGGTCCTGGGCAGCTGGAGAAAGAGGAGGGGGTGGGGGGCACCCGGGAGCAGAGCCATTCCTGACTCGAAGTCACTCCGGGAGCTTGGCCTTTGCAACCCTCCCGCAGCCGGTCTGTGGACGGGTCATGGCCCACTCACTGTCGACCTCCTCTTCCCCCACAGGTTTCAGCGGGCACAGCCGGGAGGCCTCTGCGTCCAGGCACAAACGGCGGAGAAGCCCGGATGGCTCCCCTCGCAGTCCCGGCAGAGAAACCGGAAACCGAGGGCGGAAGGTCAAGCCACGAGCGGCCCCAGCCGGAGAGAGAGGCCACGACAAGCCCGAGCGCAGCGGAGCACGACGCCCCCATGAGCGCACAGGAGGCAGGTTTAGGGGCCGGGAGCTTGGAGGGGTGGGGAGGAGGGCGCAGGGTTCCGGGAAGGGGAGCGGGCAGTGGGCCCCGAGGGGGCTGGGGAAGCCCTCAGTGCGCCAGGGACCCAGGCCCCCGGTGGCCCCAGATGAGATGGGCTTCAAGTTTGAAAGGGCGGAGAGGAAGGCACCTCGGGCGGGGCACAGGAGTCCCCAGGATGCAGGAAGGGGCCAAGAGGATGGGGCGTGGAGGCGAGCTGCGGAGGGGTGGGGGATGGAGGGCAGGGGGAGGCGAGGTCGGGAGGGGCTTTGGGACCTTGGAAATGGGTCCCCTAGCGCCCCGCGCAGTCCCTCTGACACCTGCCGCTCTGTCTCCCGCGCAGGTTCTGTTCCCAGCCCGAGGCGCCTGGAGGGGCCAAAGCACCGGCCTAGATCGCCTGGGAGGACCAGCGGCCCGGAACGCCGCGTTGACGACCGGGAGGAGCTACCCACCTCCCCAAAGCGCCGCCGACGCCTCTCCCCAGAAGCCTGGGTCTCCCTCCCGTGCCCGCTGTCGCGAGTCGTCAACCACCTGGGCGGGCTGGAGGTGGCCCTGGGCGAGCTTCGGGCCCCGGGGGGCGCCTTCCTCCCGGGGCCCGCCGGCTGCACGCAGCCCGGCGCCTCGCAGCGCGCCTGGCTCGCCTGGCAGCTGGCGCACGCCGGGGCCGCCCTGCACTGGGCGCTGGCCACGCTCCACAACCTGCTGGCTGCGGGGCCCTGGCCCGCGGGCCCGCCGCCCTTTGCGCCCGCTCCTGGGCGGCCTCAGGTGCGCACGGGAGCCAGCACCGTCGCCTTGGAAAAGCTTGAACCCTCTGCCCCAGAGGCGATCCCGACTCTGCACTGCAAACTCTACGGCGCCCTGCAGGGCGGCGGCCTCCTGCGCTGGGACGCCAGGTGCTCCCAGGCAGTAGCAGAGCAGAAAGAAGCATGGCCCCGCCCCAGTTCGGCGCCGGGCAGTCTCCCTCCCGCCAGCTCGCGGAGATAGATGGCTGCCTCGCTGCGGAAGCCTAGTTCTTGTTCCGGGCCTCCAAAGGAAGACACGCTTTTTCCTTCTGGGGGCTCCCAACATCTGGGACTTTGACGACTCGGGACCTCTCTCCCATTGAATTTTTGCGTGTTTTCTGGGAAAGGAAGAGGTGTGGGCTCTGGGATTTGACGTGCGATTGAGCTTCTCGGAGCCGAGAGCGTTGAGAAGCCTACCCGGAATGACACCCGGATAGAGACGGAGCCATGTCGATTGGCGGAAGTGGGGGTGGGGGCTTGGGGAGGTACCTCGCCATAGGTGATTTGCAGGGGGAAGAGAGGTGCCCCCGCCAGAGGTCATTTGCAGTGGAAAGCAAAATGCTTTCCACTGGTCCGTCAGCTTCTTCGTGTGACCCAGGAAATGTCCTTAATGTTTCAAACCTCTGCCCCCAGGGTCAGGAAAATATTCCTGAGAGGGTTTGGTGAGCCTGTGGAATCTCTCCACCATTCCGTGTTTGCACCCTCGGCTTTGGCATGGATGAACCGCGTCCACTTGTTTGGAAAACAGTTTACAAGTGTTTAATGACCCATGTGGCTACCTCCTCGAGGGGTGTGTGTGTGCCCGCGCGCGAGAGAGTGTGTGTGTGTGTGTATGGCAGCGTCCTATGCCTTGTGAGTGAAACCTGGGAGCTTCTCTCCCTAACCAGTGATGAACACCTGGGCAACTCTGAAGAAGGAGGTGAAAAGGGAATGTCCCACTGGGTTTCTCGGAACGGTGGCTTCTGTCTTGGGCAAAGAGGTGGGATGGAGAGAATCCACCTGAGCTCTTTACAAAGCACCTGTACCGATGGGTGATAGGTAGCGTGTGCTCAGGACAGCAGGGAGAGTGAGGGGAGACACGCACGTGCCTGCAATAGTGGAGGGCCATTGGGAACAAGCCTCAGATGGAGAGCCACATATCCTGGTGTTCGGTCAATCTTTGTGAAACTGAGAGTGTTCCTACGGACGTTAGACTCTCATAGAAGTGATCTCTCTTGGAAGTTTTGTTTGGCGATTTAATAT
Source organism: Macaca mulatta (assembly GCF_049350105.2). NCBI lineage: Eukaryota > Metazoa > Chordata > Mammalia > Primates > Cercopithecidae > Macaca > Macaca mulatta. The sequence continues at coordinate 45,241,396 of NC_133420.1, forward strand.
TTCCTTCCCCCTCCGGTGCCTTCAAGTGTGAATGACAATAAATATGATACACATTGACCGCGTGTGACGTCTTCATTAGGGAGTTCATTAGAATCAGCCAAATTCACACACTTATCACCGCACATGTGTCGCCTGTCCCTTTTGGGAGAATTTTCAGGTCTACTCCCACAGGTATATTCAAGAGAACCTTACATTCCGATCCACCGTACTCACGTTGCCCTGCCATGGATATCCAGGAAGCACTCCACTTGTCTCTGGGACACTTTGTGCCCTTTGACCCACATCTCCCCGTTGGCATCGCTTCCCTGCCCCTACTCCGGCCCCGGGCCCAGCCAACCACCTTTCTACTCTCTACTTTCATGATCCTCACCGCCTTCCATCCCGCCTCCCAAGGAGATCACGCAACACGGGTCGGGTGGGCCCGGCTGATTTCCCTGGGCATCATGACCTTTGGGTCCATGCAAGACGTCCCAGATGACAAGCTTTCCTTTCCTTTCCCTGAAGCTTTTCTTCTGCGAACACTATTCGTTTGTCCTTGTCTAGTCATCTGCTGACGGGTACTTAGGTCGATTCCACATCTTGGTTACAGGCAGCGCGCCTACAACCAACACGCCAGGACACGTATTTGCTCCACATCCCGATTTAGTGTCCTTAGGCGATAGGTCCAGAAGTGGGATGACTGGATCCCAGTTCCAGCGGTGATTTCTTGAGCAAGCCCCATATCGCTCTCGACCGCCGCTCCACCGACTCTTACTGTGTTGGCACCTCCCACAACCAGCTGGCCACGCAGCCCTGTCCTCAGGCCTCACTCCTCTCTGTGGCAGTTCCAAGGTGGAGAGAGTGAGCTTGAGATGTCCAATGAAAGCCTTCAGGGCGCGACCGGATCCCATGGCACTGGCCCTGCGGACAATCCTTTTCCTTTCGGCTGCTTCCTTTCTGGTGGAGGTCAGCGCGCACGTCCGTCTCGTGGTCACGTCATTTCTAAGACTGGCCTGGGACAGCCTGCACCTCACACGTCTGACTCTCCCCGTCTTCTCTTACCGAGCTTCTCCTCCCCAAACCCCGCCAGGTCCTGCCTAGAGTTGTGCCCCTCCCTTGATTCACATGCTCGCCGAGCGAGGCAGAGGGCTGTGGCCATCCACACACACACACACACACACACACACACACACACACACACACACACACGATCCCATCCGCAGCCCGGTGGGATGGTCCTGATCTCAGAGCAACACCCGTCCGGTACAGAAAAGGGAGGAGAAAATCAGATGGCGAAGCCTAGGAGGAACGAACTCAAACCTGGCTGGTCGTGGGCAAAATGTGGCCCTCTGGCCCACACTTCTCTGCCGCCTGTTTCTCCATAGAATACTAAGGTGGGAGGAAAGCACGCCCTGTCCTTTCCTAACATGGGCAGATGGATTCCGCCGTGGCAGAAACGAGTTTTTCCTGCGCAGACTGCAGGAGCAAGACAGCCCGCAGGACTCGCTTTCCCTTCACTGGAAATTTGTCCGACTCTCGGCATAGTGTGCACACACCCAAACACACACGCACACGCACACGGACGCACACACGCAGGTGCACACCAGGAAGTGGAGAAATGGTGAAACGCGGAGGTAGAGAAGACTTCGCAATGGGCAACGAAGTAAGGCACTTGCTTTGAAATTACCGTGAAGCCCAGAGCTAATTTTGTCTCTGTTCTGCCACTCCGGAAAACTGCTCATCAGTTGCTGGAGAGGGAGTGGCAGGACCCAGGGAGAAAGCAGAAGCCCTCCAACCCACCTAACCTAATCAAGGTAGCCTGCCACTGTGGGCGTGTCCGCAGCAAACACTCCTGGGAAAACCCAGCAGGGCGTCTTGCCTCCCTATAAAAACCCGCTGGCTCTGCCCACCCTTTCATTTCCCCGTTTGCGCTGCTCAGGAGCCTCCTCACCGCCGGGAACAGAGAGCTGTCTCCTGGATTGGGAAACCTGTCCTTCCAAGAGAAGGGAGAAGACAGACCTCCCTGTGGAAACCAGGGGAGGATGGAGACCCGCAAGAACCGGGAGGGCTCTGAGAGAGGACGAGGACGAGGTGAGGCTCGAGGGTCTTGTCTGTGAGGATTGGTGTGGGGGAGGGGGTCGCAGGGGGCCAGCGAAGCAGGAGAGTGAGAGCTGGGGTGACAAAGGCAGCGGCCCCCGCCCCATGGGCCCTGATCTGGCAGGTGGTGGGGAAGCCTAATGTCAAAGAAAGGCAGACTTTTTGTGTGGTGGGTGGCTCGGCCAGCTGAGCCATCCTCAGGGTGCGCCCGCGGAGGAGGGTATGCTGGAGGGTGCCAGGCAGCTGGGGAACAGCCAGAGTCCGGAGACAGGAGGTCCTGGGCAGCTGGAGAAAGAGGAGGGGGTGGGGGGCACCCGGGAGCAGAGCCATTCCTGACTCGAAGTCACTCCGGGAGCTTGGCCTTTGCAACCCTCCCGCAGCCGGTCTGTGGACGGGTCATGGCCCACTCACTGTCGACCTCCTCTTCCCCCACAGGTTTCAGCGGGCACAGCCGGGAGGCCTCTGCGTCCAGGCACAAACGGCGGAGAAGCCCGGATGGCTCCCCTCGCAGTCCCGGCAGAGAAACCGGAAACCGAGGGCGGAAGGTCAAGCCACGAGCGGCCCCAGCCGGAGAGAGAGGCCACGACAAGCCCGAGCGCAGCGGAGCACGACGCCCCCATGAGCGCACAGGAGGCAGGTTTAGGGGCCGGGAGCTTGGAGGGGTGGGGAGGAGGGCGCAGGGTTCCGGGAAGGGGAGCGGGCAGTGGGCCCCGAGGGGGCTGGGGAAGCCCTCAGTGCGCCAGGGACCCAGGCCCCCGGTGGCCCCAGATGAGATGGGCTTCAAGTTTGAAAGGGCGGAGAGGAAGGCACCTCGGGCGGGGCACAGGAGTCCCCAGGATGCAGGAAGGGGCCAAGAGGATGGGGCGTGGAGGCGAGCTGCGGAGGGGTGGGGGATGGAGGGCAGGGGGAGGCGAGGTCGGGAGGGGCTTTGGGACCTTGGAAATGGGTCCCCTAGCGCCCCGCGCAGTCCCTCTGACACCTGCCGCTCTGTCTCCCGCGCAGGTTCTGTTCCCAGCCCGAGGCGCCTGGAGGGGCCAAAGCACCGGCCTAGATCGCCTGGGAGGACCAGCGGCCCGGAACGCCGCGTTGACGACCGGGAGGAGCTACCCACCTCCCCAAAGCGCCGCCGACGCCTCTCCCCAGAAGCCTGGGTCTCCCTCCCGTGCCCGCTGTCGCGAGTCGTCAACCACCTGGGCGGGCTGGAGGTGGCCCTGGGCGAGCTTCGGGCCCCGGGGGGCGCCTTCCTCCCGGGGCCCGCCGGCTGCACGCAGCCCGGCGCCTCGCAGCGCGCCTGGCTCGCCTGGCAGCTGGCGCACGCCGGGGCCGCCCTGCACTGGGCGCTGGCCACGCTCCACAACCTGCTGGCTGCGGGGCCCTGGCCCGCGGGCCCGCCGCCCTTTGCGCCCGCTCCTGGGCGGCCTCAGGTGCGCACGGGAGCCAGCACCGTCGCCTTGGAAAAGCTTGAACCCTCTGCCCCAGAGGCGATCCCGACTCTGCACTGCAAACTCTACGGCGCCCTGCAGGGCGGCGGCCTCCTGCGCTGGGACGCCAGGTGCTCCCAGGCAGTAGCAGAGCAGAAAGAAGCATGGCCCCGCCCCAGTTCGGCGCCGGGCAGTCTCCCTCCCGCCAGCTCGCGGAGATAGATGGCTGCCTCGCTGCGGAAGCCTAGTTCTTGTTCCGGGCCTCCAAAGGAAGACACGCTTTTTCCTTCTGGGGGCTCCCAACATCTGGGACTTTGACGACTCGGGACCTCTCTCCCATTGAATTTTTGCGTGTTTTCTGGGAAAGGAAGAGGTGTGGGCTCTGGGATTTGACGTGCGATTGAGCTTCTCGGAGCCGAGAGCGTTGAGAAGCCTACCCGGAATGACACCCGGATAGAGACGGAGCCATGTCGATTGGCGGAAGTGGGGGTGGGGGCTTGGGGAGGTACCTCGCCATAGGTGATTTGCAGGGGGAAGAGAGGTGCCCCCGCCAGAGGTCATTTGCAGTGGAAAGCAAAATGCTTTCCACTGGTCCGTCAGCTTCTTCGTGTGACCCAGGAAATGTCCTTAATGTTTCAAACCTCTGCCCCCAGGGTCAGGAAAATATTCCTGAGAGGGTTTGGTGAGCCTGTGGAATCTCTCCACCATTCCGTGTTTGCACCCTCGGCTTTGGCATGGATGAACCGCGTCCACTTGTTTGGAAAACAGTTTACAAGTGTTTAATGACCCATGTGGCTACCTCCTCGAGGGGTGTGTGTGTGCCCGCGCGCGAGAGAGTGTGTGTGTGTGTGTATGGCAGCGTCCTATGCCTTGTGAGTGAAACCTGGGAGCTTCTCTCCCTAACCAGTGATGAACACCTGGGCAACTCTGAAGAAGGAGGTGAAAAGGGAATGTCCCACTGGGTTTCTCGGAACGGTGGCTTCTGTCTTGGGCAAAGAGGTGGGATGGAGAGAATCCACCTGAGCTCTTTACAAAGCACCTGTACCGATGGGTGATAGGTAGCGTGTGCTCAGGACAGCAGGGAGAGTGAGGGGAGACACGCACGTGCCTGCAATAGTGGAGGGCCATTGGGAACAAGCCTCAGATGGAGAGCCACATATCCTGGTGTTCGGTCAATCTTTGTGAAACTGAGAGTGTTCCTACGGACGTTAGACTCTCATAGAAGTGATCTCTCTTGGAAGTTTTGTTTGGCGATTTAATATTTCCTTCCCCCTCCGGTGCCTTCAAGTGTGAATGACAATAAATATGATACACATTGACCGCGTGTGACGTCTTCATTAGGGAGTTCATTAGAATCAGCCAAATTCACACACTTATCACCGCACATGTGTCGCCTGTCCCTTTTGGGAGAATTTTCAGGTCTACTCCCACAGGTATATTCAAGAGAACCTTACATTCCGATCCACCGTACTCACGTTGCCCTGCCATGGATATCCAGGAAGCACTCCACTTGTCTCTGGGACACTTTGTGCCCTTTGACCCACATCTCCCCGTTGGCATCGCTTCCCTGCCCCTACTCCGGCCCCGGGCCCAGCCAACCACCTTTCTACTCTCTACTTTCATGATCCTCACCGCCTTCCATCCCGCCTCCCAAGGAGATCACGCAACACGGGTCGGGTGGGCCCGGCTGATTTCCCTGGGCATCATGACCTTTGGGTCCATGCAAGACGTCCCAGATGACAAGCTTTCCTTTCCTTTCCCTGAAGCTTTTCTTCTGCGAACACTATTCGTTTGTCCTTGTCTAGTCATCTGCTGACGGGTACTTAGGTCGATTCCACATCTTGGTTACAGGCAGCGCGCCTACAACCAACACGCCAGGACACGTATTTGCTCCACATCCCGATTTAGTGTCCTTAGGCGATAGGTCCAGAAGTGGGATGACTGGATCCCAGTTCCAGCGGTGATTTCTTGAGCAAGCCCCATATCGCTCTCGACCGCCGCTCCACCGACTCTTACTGTGTTGGCACCTCCCACAACCAGCTGGCCACGCAGCCCTGTCCTCAGGCCTCACTCCTCTCTGTGGCAGTTCCAAAGTGGAGAGAGTGAGCTTGAGATGTCCAATGAAAGCCTTCAGGGCGCGACCGGATCCCATGGCACTGGCCCTGCGGACAATCCTTTTCCTTTCGGCTGCTTCCTTTCTGGTGGAGGTCAGAGCGCACGTCCGTCTCGTGGTCACGTCATTTCTAAGACTGGCCTGGGACAGCCTGCACCTCGCACGTCTGACTCTCCCCGTCTTCTCTTACCGAGCTTCTCCTCCCCAAACCCCGCCAGGTCCTGCCTAGAGTTGTGCCCCTCCCTTGATTCACATGCTCGCCGAGCGAGGCAGAGGGCTGTGGCCATCCACACACACACACACACACACACACACACACACACACACACGATCCCATCCGCAGCCCGGTGGGATGGTCCTGATCTCAGAGCAACACCCGTCCGGTACAGAAAAGGGAGGAGAAAATCAGATGGCGAAGCCTAGGAGGAACGAACTCAAACCTGGCTGGTCGTGGACAAAATGTGGCCCTCTGGCCCACACTTCTCTGCCGCCTGTTTCTCCATAGAATACTAAGGTGGGAGGAAAGCACGCCCTGTCCTTTCCTAACATGGGCAGATGGATTCCGCCGTGGCAGAAACGAGTTTTTCCTGCGCAGACTGCAGGAGCAAGACAACCCGCAGGACTCGCTTTCCCTTCACTGGAAATTTGTCCGACTCTCGGCATAGTGTGCACACACCCAAACACACACGCACACGCACACGGACGCACACACGCAGGTGCACACCAGGAAGTGGAGAAATGGTGAAACGCGGAGGTAGAGAAGACTTCGCAATGGGCAACGAAGTAAGGCACTTGCTTTGAAATTACCGTGAAGCCCAGAGCTAATTTTGTCTCTGTTCTGCCACTCCGGAAAACTGCTCATCAGTTGCTGGAGAGGGAGTGGCAGGACCCAGGGAGAAAGCAGAAGCCCTCCAACCCACCTAACCTAATCAAGGTAGCCTGCCACTGTGGGCGTGTCCGCAGCAAACACTCCTGGGAAAACCCAGCAGGGCGTCTTGCCTCCCTATAAAAACCCGCTGGCTCTGCCCACCCTTTCATTTCCCCGTTTGCGCTGCTCAGGAGCCTCCTCACCGCCGGGAACAGAGAGCTGTCTCCTGGATTGGGAAACCTGTCCTTCCAAGAGAAGGGAGAAGACAGACCTCCCTGTGGAAACCAGGGGAGGATGGAGACCCGCAAGAACCGGGAGGGCTCTGAGAGAGGACGAGGACGAGGTGAGGCTCGAGGGTCTTGTCTGTGAGGATTGGTGTGGGGGAGGGGGTCGCAGGGGGCCAGGGAAGCAGGAGAGTGAGAGCTGGGGTGACAAAGGCAGCGGCCCCCGCCCCATGGGCCCTGATCTGGCAGGTGGTGGGGAAGCCTAATGTCAAAGAAAGGCAGACTTTTTGTGTGGTGGGTGGCTCGGCCAGCTGAGCCATCCTCAGGGTGCGCCCGCGGAGGAGGGTATGCTGGAGGGTGCCAGGCAGCTGGGGAACAGCCAGAGTCCGGAGACAGGAGGTCCTGGGCAGCTGGAGAAAGAGGAGGGGGTGGGGGGCACCCGGGAGCAGAGCCATTCCTGACTCGAAGTCACTCCGGGAGCTTGGCCTTTGCAACCCTCCCGCAGCCGGTCTGTGGACGGGTCATGGCCCACTCACTGTCGACCTCCTCTTCCCCCACAGGTTTCAGCGGGCACAGCCGGGAGGCCTCTGCGTCCAGGCACAAACGGCGGAGAAGCCCGGATGGCTCCCCTCGCAGTCCCGGCAGAGAAACCGGAAACCGAGGGCGGAAGGTCAAGCCACGAGCGGCCCCAGCCGGAGAGAGAGGCCACGACAAGCCCGAGCGCAGCGGAGCACGACGCCCCCATGAGCGCACAGGAGGCAGGTTTAGGGGCCGGGAGCTTGGAGGGGTGGGGAGGAGGGCGCAGGGTTCCGGGAAGGGGAGCGGGCAGTGGGCCCCGAGGGGGCTGGGGAAGCCCTCAGTGCGCCAGGGACCCAGGCCCCCGGTGGCCCCAGATGAGATGGGCTTCAAGTTTGAAAGGGCGGAGAGGAAGGCACCTCGGGCGGGGCACAGGAGTCCCCAGGATGCAGGAAGGGGCCAAGAGGATGGGGCGTGGAGGCGAGCTGCGGAGGGGTGGGGGATGGAGGGCAGGGGGAGGCGAGGTCGGGAGGGGCTTTGGGACCTTGGAAATGGGTCCCCTAGCGCCCCGCGCAGTCCCTCTGACACCTGCCGCTCTGTCTCCCGCGCAGGTTCTGTTCCCAGCCCGAGGCGCCTGGAGGGGCCAAAGCACCGGCCTAGATCGCCTGGGAGGACCAGCGGCCCGGAACGCCGCGTTGACGACCGGGAGGAGCTACCCACCTCCCCAAAGCGCCGCCGACGCCTCTCCCCAGAAGCCTGGGTCTCCCTCCCGTGCCCGCTGTCGCGAGTCGTCAACCACCTGGGCGGGCTGGAGGTGGCCCTGGGCGAGCTTCGGGCCCCGGGGGGCGCCTTCCTCCCGGGGCCCGCCGGCTGCACGCAGCCCGGCGCCTCGCAGCGCGCCTGGCTCGCCTGGCAGCTGGCGCACGCCGGGGCCGCCCTGCACTGGGCGCTGGCCACGCTCCACAACCTGCTGGCTGCGGGGCCCTGGCCCGCGGGCCCGCCGCCCTTTGCGCCCGCTCCTGGGCGGCCTCAGGTGCGCACGGGAGCCAGCACCGTCGCCTTGGAAAAGCTTGAACCCTCTGCCCCAGAGGCGATCCCGACTCTGCACTGCAAACTCTACGGCGCCCTGCAGGGCGGCGGCCTCCTGCGCTGGGACGCCAGGTGCTCCCAGGCAGCAGCAGAGCAGAAAGAAGCATGGCCCCGCCCCAGTTCGGCGCCGGGCAGTCTCCCTCCCGCCAGCTCGCGGAGATAGATGGCTGCCTCGCTGCGGAAGCCTAGTTCTTGTTCCGGGCCTCCAAAGGAAGACACGCTTTTTCCTTCTGGGGGCTCCCAACATCTGGGACTTTGACGACTCGGGACCTCTCTCCCATTGAATTTTTGCGTGTTTTCTGGGAAAGGAAGAGGTGTGGGCTCTGGGATTTGACGTGCGATTGAGCTTCTCGGAGCCGAGAGCGTTGAGAAGCCTACCCGGAATGACACCCGGATAGAGACGGAGCCATGTCGATTGGCGGAAGTGGGGGTGGGGGCTTGGGGAGGTACCTCGCCATAGGTGATTTGCAGGGGGAAGAGAGGTGCCCCCGCCAGAGGTCATTTGCAGTGGAAAGCAAAATGCCTGGTCCGTCAGCTTCTTCGTGTGACCCAGGAAATGTCCTTAATGTTTCAAACCTCTGCCCCCAGGGTCAGGAAAATATTCCTGAGAGGGTTTGGTGAGCCTGTGGAATCTCTCCACCATTCCGTGTTTGCACCCTCGGCTTTGGCATGGATGAACCGCGTCCACTTGTTTGGAAAACAGTTTACAAGTGTTTAATGACCCATGTGGCTACCTCCTCGAGGGGTGTGTGTGTGTGCGCGCGCGAGAGTGTGTGTGTGTGTGTGTATGGCAGCGTCCTATGCCTTGTGAGTGAAACCTGGGAGCTTCTCTCCCTAACCAGTGATGAACACCTGGGCAACTCTGAAGAAGGAGGTGAAAAGGGAATGTCCCACTGGGTTTCTTGGAACGGTGGCTTCTGTCTTTGGAAAAGTGGTGGGATGGAGAGAATCCACCTGAGCTCTTTACAAAGCACCTGTACCGATGGGTGATAGGTAGCATGGGCTCAGGAAATCAGGGATAGTGAGGGGAGACACGCACGTGCCTGGAATCGTGTAGGGCCATTGAGAGCAAGCTTTAGATGGAGATCAACATATCTTGGTGTTCGGTCAATCCTTGTGATCCTGAGAGTGTTCCTATAGATGTTAGACTCTTGTAGACGTGATGTCCCTTTGTAGTTTTGTTTCACGTTTTAGTATTTCCTTCCCCTCCCTTTGCCTTCCGGTATGAATGACAATAAATATGATACATATTTACCGTGTGAGAGGTCTTCATTAGGGAATTCAGTAGAATCAGCCGAATTGATACATATATCTCTGCACATGTGTCGCCTGTCCCTTTTGGGAGAATTTTCAGTTCTACTCCCAAAGGTATATTGAAGAGTACCACATTCATACAGATCCACTGTACTCACTCATCCCTGCCACATATGTATATATGCTGCTTTTAATAAAATCATGGAGAATCTGACCTGCCTCTCCTTCTGATTTGTGTGGAAGAAAGGAAGAGAGTGTTATTAAAAAATATGTACCTTATTCAGACGGTAATATCAGGTACAATTAAAGTCAGGGCCATATCTGAGGGGGAAACAAAGCAATTGCCTACACCTACATAGGTGACGTTCAGAGAATACTCTGTCAGATACATGGTGTAGTGGGCTGTGTCCTAAGTAGATGAAAAGAAATTTCAACCCATCAATTATTTTTCAGTCTTCACTGAGTCCTTAGTTTACTATTGCTGGATAACAAATCATCACCAGCTTTAGAGGATTAAAGAATCACACACCTATTATCTCACAGTTTGTGTAAAATGGAAGTCTGCGTATGTCATAGCTAGGGTGATGGTTAACTTTATGTGTCAACTTGACTGCGCTAAAGGATGCCCAGAATACTGGTGAAACATTATTTCTGGGTTTGTTAGTGTGTTTCTGGAAGAAGATTAGCATTTGAATTAGCAAACTAAGTAAAGAAGCCCCCACCAATGTGGGTGGCCATCATCTAATCCACTGAGGGCCTGATAGGACAAAAAGGCGGAGAAAGGGTGGATCCTCTTTGCTTTTTTTTTTTTAGTCTTTAACTTTTGTGGGTACATAGTAGGTGTGTATATTTATGGAGTATATGAAATAGTTTGATACAGGCATGCACAGTGTAATAATCACATCATGGAAAATGGAGTATCTATCCCCTCAATCATTTATCTTTTGTTACAATCCAATTATCCTTCGTTATTTCGAAATGTACAACTAAACTACTATTGAATATATCCACCTGTAGTGCTATCAAATACTAGGTCTTATTCATTCTTTTCTGTTTTTAAAAAACCCTGTTAACTATCTATGCAGGGGCCTTCGAAAACAGTATGCTGAGAATAGATAGGGCTCAAGGACAGTATCTCCAATTGAACTTTTAATGAACTCCCGTAGGCGCCAAGAAGGCGGGCAGATAAGGAAGAGCATAGAAACAAAGAACTGAGTAAAAGGTTACATCTGGGAAAAGAAAGTTTGTTTTGCATTGCATTCTTTCTGCTGACGTGGGGTTTATGGAGTATAAATAAAGTGAGGCAGAGGCTCTGAGCGTGGCCGCCATGTTCTCTGTGTGTCTTTGTCTTTTGTGTGTTCTTTCATTCTCCACTACCCCGGGCACGGACCCCAACAAGTGGCGCAGCCAGCAGGGTCAGCACGGGTGAGTAGGGGAGAACAAGAAGGGGAACCCCCTAGGAGCGGGTAAGGCTCGGATATTGTTAAGGGGAACCTTCTTAAGCTTTCATTATGGGAATTCCATCTCTCTGGCCTCAAAATATTTATGGCTGTTTCAAGGACTGTTGCTGTCTATGGGAGTAGAAGTGAAAGAAAAAGACTTTGAAGCGATTGTTTGCCCATGTTGAACAACATTGTTACTGGTTTCAGTATCAGACTAAAGTGCAGCTGAATTGGAAAAAATGGTTACAGGTAGTAAAAGCTCTGCTTAGAGCTCTCCAGTTAGGGGATATTATGCCTCTAAAATTGTGGACCTTGTGTAACTCTATCACTCAGACATTAGAGTTACTTGAGACTGATCAGGAGTGTGGTAATGTAGCCACAGGAGGAAAGGTATCTGAGGATTTGGAAAAATAAAATAAAATAAAATAAATCTGAAATGGAGCCCATTTGTGCCAGGGTAGCAAAAGGGAGAGAAGAGAAAAAGCCAGCTCTTCCTTCTTCTAAGGGAAATCCTGACATGCAGTGTATTATGGAAATGCTTCAACAAATATTACAGATACATTCTTCTAATTCACCTTTGTGAGCTTTCCCTGTTTCTTTTCCTTCTGCCCTGTTAAAAGAGGATTTTCCAGTGCCTCCAACCCCCCGGCTTCCTTATCTTTACCTTTGTTTGGCAAAGTTTTCTCAGTGCCTTGCCCGCCATTGGGGGAGGAAAAAAAGAAAAAGATAAAAAAAAAAAAATTTAAGGAGCTGGATCTGTTTCCAATTATTTGTGCTTCTTTTGCTTCTAATGCTCAGTTTTCAAATGGTGGCAATAATGTCCAATTTAATGCCTTACTAAATTTTTAAAAGAAATGAAAGCTGCCATTTCTAACTATGAACCCCTATCCTTGGTCTTCTTGATATTTTTTCATCAAAAAATTTAATAATTCCTATAGACTAAAAGACTTTGGGGAAGGCTTTTCTTAATCGTTCTCAGTGGTTACAATTGCACAGCTGGTAAATAAACAAGGCACATGTACAGGCTAAAAAAAATGTTATGTGTAATCCCCCAGAAGCCACTGAGGAACAACTCACAGGCACGGGCCAATATACTACTCTTAATACTCAGGCTGGTCTAGATGATGTTGCCCTTACTCAAATCAAGACTTTGTTTTTAAGGGCCTAAAATAAGGTAGAGATAACAGGAAAATCTTCCCTTTCCTCTGTGAAGATTTTACAGGGCACAAATAAACAATATTCAAATTTCGTAGCCCGTCTTCAAGATACTGTCTTAAAAATTGTGGGTGCTAACCTTGCTTCAAAAATTTTGTTACAAACGTTGTCTTTTAAAAATACTTATGCTAACTGTCAAAAATTGTTAAAATCGTTAAAGGCCAATGGGGCCAATTTAGATAAATATATTAAAACTTGTGTTAGTGTTGGAGGGGCCCCAAGAATTTATGTCACCAGGTCTAAAAGTGTAGTTGGTTTATCAGTCTTTACAAATAAAAAATATAAAAAAAAAAAGAATGCACAAACTAACTAGGTTTCTTGTAATAAATCACTAAACTAGTCAAAGGACCAAAAAATACAAAATCAGCGTGACTCTAAAGAATGTGAGATTATGGTTCTACACTTGTTACATTAAAAAGCTAAAATAAATAAACATAATATTAACAATAATAACAGTAACAATAGCCATAGTATACTGAGTACTTACTATGTGTCCACTACTGTAAAAAAATCTTCATTTGCATTTAGTTCTTCCAACATCCCTTTAAGACTAACAAATTTTATAATTATTACCATTTTATAGACAAAAAAACAGAGTTAAGACAGTTTTATAAATGTATCCAAGGTCATATAACTATTATATTTTAAAAATATGACTTTCTGTCCCCAAAGCTTACATGCTTAACCCTTTCCTCTAGACTATTCTATAAAGTACAAAAATGGTAGTCACCCTCCTTGAAATAATTTAAAAAAAAAATCAATAACTAAGTAAAAGTTGTATCTCAACACCAGATCCAATCCCAATTTCAAGTATCCATTTAGCCTTAAATAACATCACTGTGTTTTAAAAACCAAAATCCGTTGAGTATTTTGTGGTCCACCATCTTTTACAAAACAAATACTCTATTAAATAGTAAACTACAAACTAAATTTCTGTACCTGTAATCACCTTATTTGTTTACAAATATTTGTTATTAACTAAATCTACATACAATACCCAGTAAACAATGACCTACAACATCAAGAAATAAATTCAAGTCCTCCTTAAGGACCCCACACCTTACCCCAGTTTCTCAGCCTTATACGGCAACTAAACAAAGCGCCGCTACTAACTTAGCTATTACTCAGCCTTATACTTTATCTCCTAATAGAGAAGTATATAAATTAACTATTAAAGTGTGTGACCCTTTGCCAAAAGAACATAATGTTACTAATAAAATTCTTATTATGGTTCAAGTCTCACAATTTATATGCCTAGAGGCAGGGGAACATATTCTCAATAGGGAGGGTTTGGTAACACAGAAAAAACTGTTTTTTGGAAAACTTTAGTTTCTAACCAAAAGCCCTTATGTTCATTATACCTTAATAAAATAGTTTTTAAAGGGTTAATTAATACAGGGGTAAATATGTCTATTATTTGTTTAAATTAGTGGCCTATACAATAAAAAAAAAGACAAGTTTCAGTTATACTCACTGGCTTGGGTACTACTTCTGTGGTTTATCAAAACATAGAACCTTTAACCTGTGTCAGTCCTAAAGGTCAACAAGGTCAAATTTTTTTTTTATTTTTATATTGTTCCTATCAATATTAATTTTTGGGAACAAAATCTTTCACAACAATTTACTACTTTTTTAAACATTCCTCATATTTCCTCAACTGCCAAAAATATAATATTCAAAATGGGTTACAATCCTTTAAACTCATAGCCACCACCCCTATTTAAGTAAAACAGTAACTATTATTTAAAAAAATACTTAGAACTCTAAAAAAGTAAGTCAAAAAACAAATGGCCAAAAAAAATATAAAGCCACGTATTTCTACATAAAATTCCCGTCTTTGTCTTGTCTTAAAACTATAAATATTTACATTAAACCTAAAAAAAGTTTACAGCCTGGTCTTCCTAATCCTGCCCTTATCCCACAAAGTTAAAAATTAATGGTCATAAATCTCAAAAATTGTTTTTTCTCTATTCAGTTACAACCTCAAAATTATAAAAAGTTTGCCTTTATTATTCCTAAATATAATAATAAACAACCCATTCAAAAATATCAACAAAAACTTCTTCCTCAGAGTATACTTAATAGCCCTACTATATGTCAAAAATTCGTACATAAGACTTTAAATCCTATAAAAAATCAGTTTCCAACTGTGTTAATTTATCATTGTATGAATCTTCTCTGTCCCTGTTTTTAATAATTCTCAGCCACTTTCTCAATATCAATAAAAAGTTTTACCTCAAAGTATGTTAAACAGCCCTACCTTGTATCAAAAACTTGTCCTTTTACATCATTACAAACTCAACTTTCTTTCTATTCACTTAATATTGCCCCAAAAAAATTCAACTAAATTTTCCTATTCAATATTTAGGTTATACCTTAAAAACACAAAATATTTAACCCCCCAAAATTCAAAGTCAACGTAATCATTTCAAAATATTAAATAACTTTCAAACAATACGTCCTGTTTTAAAAATATAACATCTTTTTTCTATTCTAAAAAAAAAAGTCACTTAGACAACTCACGCCATTTAACTCCTTTGACTTTACAAAAACTCCAACTTGTAAAAAAAACAACTTTAAAAGGCCCCTTCCTAATGTTCCCCTTTCCTTTTGTTTATTTCATACTTTATATTCTCCTACAAAAATAATTCATCAAACCAATCGGCCATTAAAATAGATCTTTTTGTCCAATAAAACATCTAAACACTTGGCTACTTATATCAATCATTTAACTAAACTAATCATCAAAAAACGACATCACTGTCGACAACTTTGGGAAAAAAATCCTTCCTTAATTATCTCTCAATTCACTCATGGTCAGATCACTTATCTTCTTACAACTTCTAATTCTTGACAAAAAACTTCATCAATCTTGAGTTACAGTTTATCCTCATCCCTCGGTACAACAAAAAAAATTGTTTACTATTCTCATGGTCTTACTTAATTTCCCTACTACTAGTTATAACATTGTTAATAATTCTCAATACGCAATTTATGTTACTTCTTATATTTCTCAGGCCACTTTACCTCTTTGTACTACTTCTTCTCTTCAAAAATTCTTTTCTTTGTTGTCCTTTACTTTAAGCCAACGTCAAGCTCCTTTATTCATCACTCATCTTCGTTCTCATTCTCAACTTTCTAAACCATTAGTTCATGGTAATACTCAAATTAATTTACTTTTAATCGGCCACCTACATACTACAAAACAAAAATATACTCTACATCACACTAATAGTTCTGGCCTTCAACGACGGTTTCAGTTTCATTTAACTCATAAACAAGCTCGTTCTCTTATTCAAGCTTGTCCTTCCTATACTCCTTTAAGCATTCCATCCTTCCATCCTAGGGTTAATCCACAAAATGTCCCTTCTTTTAAACAATTAAAATGTTCATCATACCATTAATACCTTTTCTCATTTCTGTTATTACTCATCTCTTAGTTTGTTTCGCCATCATAGACATTCCTCTTATACTTAAAACTAATAATGCCCCTACTTATATCTCTCATAAATTACAAGTTTTCTTATAACAATACAATATTCAACATATCACCAGTATCCTGGACAACAGTCAAGGTCAAGCCATCATTAAACACACAAATTTAACCTTAAAAACTCAACTACTAAAACAAAAAGGGGGAAATGAGCCCCCCAAAAAACCAGATTTTTTTGAAGGTTAACCTTTCTACCTTAATTTTTTTGATTTTGAAGGTTCTTTTTACCTTAATTATTTTTTGAATCAATGGAGACAATTGCAAGACTCCGCTGTCGTAACCCATCTTTCCTCACCTCCCTTGGTGATAGTCCCCACTAACAATTTAAAAATTTGGTATCCTAATGAAAAAGGTAAGTATGTTCAAGGACAAGTTCTAAAACAGGGACGGGGCTATGCTCTTGTCCTTACAGGGAGCGGACCTGAGTGGTTTCCTACAAAATAATTAAAACCCTGTTAAAAAAAAAACTGAATTCAACATACATTTCTTCCTTTGTTGGATGTGCCTCGGCGGGGGACTTATTTCCTTTAGTGAGGCTTTGTATAAATATTGCACTTATATTCCCTTTCCACCCTTGTATCAGGGAGTCGCCTGGGGAGAGGCGGAAATTAAGGTTTTCACCAATGACACTACTTGGATGCTGTCCCCCTATATAGACAAGAACAATATAAAACGGAAAACGGAAATTATAAACAACACATACCAATTTAAAGTGGAAAAACTTCCAATATACATGGGAAATAGTTCTCATTGTCTCCAAAAATCACATAAAGCCTGGGTTGTTCGCTATAATCATACTCATGTGACTACTAATACTGTTATTATAATCATACTGTATATAGTAATAAAACTATTCCTAGTTCTTTACCTTTTTGTCCTATTCCAGAGGTTTCTCCTAATATTGAGGTACTGGAGTGGCAACAATGTCGGGGAAATAAACCCCGGATTTTATTAAAATACAATGGGATACAAATAACTAATTAAAGTGTACATGATGATTTTCAAACAAAATTTTTTTTTTTTTTTTTTTTTTTTTTTTTTTTTTGAGACGGAGTCTCGCTCTGTCGCCCAGACTGGAGTGCAGTGGCCGGATCTCAGCTCACTGCAAGCTCCACCCCCCGGGTTTACGCTATTCTCCTGCCTCAGCCTCCCGAGTAGCTGGGACTACAGGCGCCAGCCACCTCGCCCGGCTAGTTTTTTGTATTTTTTTAGTAGAGACGGGGTTTCACTGTGTTAGCCAGGATGGTCTCGATCTCCTGACCTCGTGATCCGCCCGTCTCGGCCTCCCAAAGTGCTGGGATTACAGGCTTGAGCCACCGCGCCTGGCCTTCAAACAAAATTTAGTCATATACCTTTAAAATGACACCGGGTAAATAAAAGTATTACTACTAACAATAATAAAACCTTGGTATGGCGTAAAAGAGGCCTAAGTACAGAGTCATCTTTGGAAGTTGTTAGCTACAGGCAATGCCATTAACATTTTTGTGGGGAATATGCCCCTTAATCTTTCTAACCCAAATAACTCCTTTCATATTCAGTTATATCAAAATACCTCCTAATACATTATTGCTTGTGTATGTAAGCCCTACCTATTATTAGCAGGAAATTTGACATGGGATAATAATATGGAGATTGTTAATTGTACAGATATGTGTACATTTTTGTCTTGCCTCAATCATTCATGATGGCACAACTTTACTGAGGATATTTATATCCTCAGGGCTCATAAAAAAATTTGGCTACCTGTTAACCTTACGCAACCATGGGGGGCATCACCTCTTGAGACTTATATTTGGACTTCTCTCCAGCAAACCCTCCATGCCCTTGGACTTATAATTGCCTTGGTGATGAGCCTTGTCGCCATCGTCTCCACTGCGGCCATAACAGGGCTCGCTCTTCATCAAAGTATACAAAATGCTAAATTTGTACAACAATGGCACGAACAATCTCACCGGTTATGACTTCAACAACAAAACATTAATTCTCAACTTGCTAAAAAATTGGACAACATAAAACAAGCCTTGACATGGCTTGAAAATCAGCTCACTGTCCTCAGTATTCAAATAACATTACAATGTAATTAAAACTCCACTCAATTTTGTATAACGCCTGTACTTTTTAACATCTCTCAAAATTGGACCGTAATCCAAAAATTATTAATAGGCCATAAAAATATTAGTTTGGACATCCAAGAGCTCACTCAAAACATTTCCAAAACATTTCGACAACAATTACCTGTGTTGTCCAAAACTGTAACCCTTCAAAAACTGGGTCAGCGCCTTACTGCCTTTAACCCATAGACCCAGATAAAGACATGGATTTCTACAATCTCTAAAAGTATATTGCTTTGGGCACTTGGATTGGGTCTACTTCTTTTGGTGATTTGATACTCCCTCCGTTGCCTCCAAAAACAGAAAAAAACACAAAAACAAATATGGGCTACCTTTTTAAGATTAAGGCAAAACAAAAAAAAAAGGGGGGGGAAATGCAGGGGCCTTTGAAAACAGTATGCTGAGAATAGATAGGGCTCAAGGACAGTATCTTCAATTGAACTTTTTTTTTTTTTTTTTTTTTTTTTTTTTTTTTTTTTGAGACGGAGTCTCACGCTGTTGCCCAGGCTGGAGTGCAGTGGCGCGATCTCGGCTCACTGCAAGCTCCGCCTCCCGGGTTTACGCCATTCTCCTGCCTCAGCCTCCTGAGTAGCTGGGACTACAGGCGCCCGCCACCACGCCCGGCTAGTTTTTTTGTATTTTTAGTAGAGACGGGGTTTCACCATGTTAGCCAGGATGGTCTCGATCTCCTGACTTCGTGATCCACCCGCCTCGGCCTCTAATGAACTCCCGTAGGCGCCAAGAAGGCGGGCAGATAAGGAAGAGCATAGAAACAAAGAACTGAGTAAAAGGTTACATCTGGGAAAAGAAAGTTTGTTTTGCATTGCATTCTTTCTGCTGATGTGGGGTTTATGGAGTATAAATAAAGTGAGGCGGAGACTCTGAGCACCGCCTCCATGTTCTCTGTGTGTCTTTGTCTTTTGTGTGTTCTTTCATTCCGCCCCCCCCCCCCCCCACCGCTGGGACCCCAACATATCTACACTTCCCTACCACCTTCTGTTTTTTCTTGAGCTGGCACATTCATCTTCTGCCCTTTCACATTGGAGCCCCTAGTTTTCTGGCCTTTGGACTCTGGACTTACGTCATCCCTACCCCTCTCCACTCTTTTTCCAGTACCTTGCATAGCACAGTACCTAACCTGCACATATTCAATGAATGCAATTAATGCATTAAATGACGCATTAAGGAATTATTTCTCCAAGTGCTTGATTATTCTGCTGAAATATCTTCACCAAACCCGGGCTCTCAAGGAAGAGTGGTGTGTTCACTTAACTTCCTGTTTCAGTTTTTCTTATTGTTCTTATACTACACATGAAAAGATTTATCGTATATCTCAAAGATTAACGTCTCTTCCTATAAAACAATGTTATTTGTTCCATCAGGCTTCTCTCCGTTCTGCTTCCAATTTCTCGCATCCCAGCCTTCTGAAGTCCGCACTAAGCATTGTGATTCCCGGACTTCTAGCCGCTGGCTGCACTGACGTGTATTCGGAAAAGCAATTCCAAATTCTGTAAAATATCTTCCGGCAGTGACGCGACCCGAACGCCGGCAGTGAGTTGTCAGGCCCAGGTCACTCCTGTAATGCGTAACCGAACCGGGTTCCGGCTCGCTCTGATTGCATCACTCCTGCACCCTGTAAGTAACGCCCTCGCCGGCTTTCGCTTCCCTATCTCGTTGTCCCAGAAGTCCCCGCACTTCCGCTGTACGGCTGGCCCTTCGCCACGATGGCCGCGCCCGTAGGCTATCACCGAAGGGCGCCGCCATCGCAGCTGCCGGACCCGCTAAGGCCCCTCTCCGGGTAGTCGTCATGTCGGTCTCCAGCGGCTACCGGATTCTGACAAAGCCAGAGTCCGTGGACCGGAGGAGAAGTGCGGGAACGATCAAAGAGGCCGGGCGACCACTGGAGATGGCTGTGTCCGAGCCCGAGACCAGCGCCGCGGTGAGGGCTGTGATGAGGCAGGGTGTTTTGGCGGTCAGAGATGGTCTAATTGTGGGGCAGTGATTGGAGTAGTCTGTGACAATAGGTGATTTGGCAATTGGTGAAATCGATGCTAAAGGGTCTCTTGGGAGGTCAGTGTTCTGAGTTATCTGTGGAGTTAGTGATTTGGCTTTAGGATATCAGTATTCTGAGGGATCTGCAGAGACAATGATGGGGAGGCGTCTCTGGCAGTCACTGAATGTCAGAGTTTGGAAGGGGATCAGAAATGGGGACTTTGTGATGTGTCAGAGAGAGGGAAGGACTGTGGGAGTTGGCGGTTTGGGGTGTCTATGGGAGCCAGCGATTATGGGTGCCTATGGTGGTTACAGCCTGGATTATCAAAGATGGTCAGTGTTGGGATTTGGGAAATTAAGTGACTGGGAGCATATGGGAGCATCAGGGATTCGGGCTTGGGAGTCAGTGACGGTGATGTTTGTGCAAGTTTGATTAGCAGTATCTTTGACGGTCAGTGGGTAATGGAGGAATCAGGGGGCCGGTGAGGGGGGAATATGACTGTTGGAGTTTGGGGAGTCAATGTTGAGGTGTCTCTGGGGATGGTAGATGATTTGTATGCCATTTGGGGAGAAAAGGTAATTGGGGATGAATGCAAGTCAATGATTAGGTGATGTCTAGCAGTAATAACTGTGCTTTGAGTAATGAGGTGATTAGTAGGAATTAATGATTGAGGACCCTCTATGATTCTGTGACTAGAAGCCTAAGGGGTCAGGAGTTTGAGGGGATTGCTGGGTTTAATAATTGAGGGTTCTTTAGTGGTCAGTGATTGGAGGTCTGTGGAGGTTAATGATTGTTCTGTGGAGAGTGATAGTTGGGAACTTGTAGAGATCCATAATTGGTAGGAGTTTGTGAAGGTTAGTAATGGGGAGTATTTGGGTGTCAGTGATTGAAAACTTACAGGAACAGTAGGAACAGACAGACTGTAAGATGAGCACTTATTTTATGCCAGGGAGTGTTTTTGATTTTGTTTGTTGTTGTTGTTTTGCAGTCTCTGCTTTATCCTCAAAACCAGGGAATGTTTTAAATGCTGGAGAGATGCCAGGAAACAGAACCAGAATCCCTCCCTCAATGACTTACATTCTAGAAATACGAAAGATATGATAAAATATAAACAAATAAAATTATTCCAGACACTAATAAGTGCTGAAGTAAGTAAAAGAGAATGATGTGGTAGAGCGTGATTGAGGGTAGGGAGTGCATGACTTTAGCCAGGTTAGTCATGGAAAGCTTTCCTTAGGAAATGACAGTTGGCTTGAGGCATAAATCATCACAAGGAGGCAGCCATGTAGAGATCTGAAGAAAGAGTGTTCCAGGAAGAAAATAAACATCAACTGCAAAGGACCTGAGGTAGGAGTGAACTTGGTGTGCTTAAAAAAGGGAAGGAAGATTAGTGCTGTAGGAGCACAGTCAGAGGAAAAGTAAAAAGGTGTGAATCATAGTGGTAGGAAGGTATCAGATAATGTACGATTTTATTGGCTAGTGTAAGGATTTAGATTTTATTCTAGATGCAGTGAGAAGCCATTGAGTTTAAGCAGGGGAGTAATCTGTTCTGATTGATACCTTGAAAAGATCACCATGGCTACCTCATGGAAGATGGACTGCAGAGGGGCAAGAGTAGGTAGGTATAGGGAAGTCAGTTAGGAACTTTTTGCAATAGTAAAAGACAAGAGATTATGGTGATTTAGAATAGAGTTGTAGCAGCAAAATGAAATCAAATTCAGAATACATTTGGAGATAAGCAATATAACTTACTAATATATTGATATATGGAGTATGAGGGAAGAGAAGAATCGAGATTTACATTTAGACTTTTAACCTGAAGAACTGGATGGATGGTGAATCCATTTTCTGAATGGGAAGGGTTATGGTGGAAAAGACTAGATTTGGTGGATGGAAATGGGATCTGGGGTGATGTCAGTGGCTCTATTTTGGCCATGTCAAAATGCTCATTGCATATCTACCTAAAGATATAGGGTAGCCACTATATAT
Organism: Macaca mulatta; assembly: GCF_049350105.2. Lineage (NCBI taxonomy): Eukaryota > Metazoa > Chordata > Mammalia > Primates > Cercopithecidae > Macaca > Macaca mulatta. Next base: position 45,263,200 of record NC_133420.1, read on the forward strand.
ATGAATCTGGAACTTAGGAAAGGTGTGAGCTAGGGAGCCATTTTTGAATTGCATCACAATGAAGATAATATTTAAAGCCTTAGGATTGGCTCATGTCATCTAGGAAGCGAAGACAGATAGGGAAGAGAAGAGAGCCAGGGACAGAGGCCTGGGTCACTCTGACATTTAAAAGTCTGGTAGAAGACAAAAAACAAGAGAGAATAAGGGGTGCCCATTGAAGTAAGAGGAAAACTGTGCAAGTGGATGTCAAAGTAGCATAGAGAAGAAAACCTTTCAAGACAATAGGAGTCATCAATTGTGATATACACTTTTGAGTCCCAAAGCAGGACTAGAGATAATTTGATTTTGCCAGTATGCAGCTCAATGGTTATTTTGATTGATTAGAGCTCGTTTATTGGAGTTAAGGGGATAACATCCTGTTAGAGTGAGTTGAAAGAATGAGAGGTAATGAAGTGGAAACAGCAAGTATAGGCAACACTTATGAGGAGTTTTGCTGGTACAGGAAGCAGAGAAATAGACATTGTAAAGGATATGAAATCAAGAGCGGGTTTCTTCAGATGAATGATATTAAGGCAACTCTGTGTGTCAATGGCAATGATCCAAGTAAAAGGGAGAAATAGATGTTACAAAAGAGAAAGAGGTACTTGCAGGGGTGAAGTCGTTGGGAAGGCAGTTGGGGATGGGATTGAGAGCACAAATGGAGAAACTGGCCTTAGGTGAGAGAAGGAAGACTTTCCATTTTGACAGAAGAGAAGGTATATTATATATGAGTTTGGAAACAGGTTGGTGGAATTGGTGGTAACAAGGCAAGGTAATTCTTGTCCATTTGGATTTATTTTCTCTTGAAAGCATGAAGCAAATTCATCAGCCGAGAGTGGGAAAGGGGTAGATGTTGGAGTTTTCAGAGTTAAAAAGGAGAATGTTCAAAATAATCATCTAGGAAAAAGGAAATGTGCATTTTCTAGGGTTAGGTAGGACTACTGACAGTATTAGATGCCCATTTGGCATATGTGTTATAAATTTGAAGTTAGTCCACTCAGCACAGATTGATTTTTCTCTTGCAATGTTCAGTTGCAAGGTTGCAGGCAGAGATTAAGAGGAGAGTTGGATTTAACCAAGGTTGAGGCTTTGATAGGTAAATACAGCGGAGGAGAAGAGGAGAAAGGAAGTTAAAACTTTATAGTTTTCAATTGATTGTGTATAGTGTTAGAACAAGGAATCTGAACAAGAAAGAAAGGCTAGGTAAGGGTGGAAGATTGTGAAAAAGTGGTTAGGATCAGAGGGCTCAATGAGTTTGGAGAATTATTGGAGTGAAAGTACTAGAACAAGTAGCAGGATAGGAAATAATGGTCAGAGGGTGGAATGTCTTAGAGATTTTTGGAGGTGTTATAGTGATGGCAAGGTGTAAGTGCAGATGATTTATGAATAGGTGGCTGAATTTGAGTGGAAGAAAAGATTGTTGACCTCATGAAAAAGAGAGGCAAGGGTGTTGAATGGCTCTTCCACATTGATACAGAGGTAGTGCAGCATGATGGCAGGGATTTAGCTGGTGCTAAAGTTTTCAGTGAATGGGGTGGGATGACTGCAGACCAGAGTTAACATAGAAGTCAAAAACTGCTATCCTGGCCCGGCGCGGTGGCTCAAGCCTGTAATCCCAGCACTTTGGGAGGCCGAGACGGGCGGATCACGAGGTCAGGAGATCGAGATCATCCTGGCTGACCCGGTGAAACCCCGTCTCTACAAAAAATACAAAAAACTAGCCGGGCGAGGTGGCGGGCGCCTGTAGTCCCAGCTACTCCGGAGGCTGAGGCAGGAGAATGGCGTAAACCCGGGAGGCGGAGCTTGCAGTGAGCTGAGATCCGGCCACTGCACTCCAGCCCGGGCGACAGAGCAAGACTCCGTCTCAGGGAAAAAAACAACAACAAAAAAAACCAAAAACAAACAAACAAAAAACCTGCTATCCTTAGACAGGCCTGCTTGCAAGGTTTGCTTTTTGCTGGCATCTGGGAAATTAGATTTCAGGAAGGATCCCACCATTCCCAGAACTGGTTAAGAGTAGTTCCCAGTGCTTAAAGAATATATACAATGTGGTTTATGCTGAACACCTGCTTTCTTCTGGGAGTCTGGAATTTTTGTACATGCAGGCAGAGTGCCTACATGATGAGCCCCCAGTGAAACCCTTGGGCAGTACTGGTCTCTAATGAGCTTCCCTAGTAGACAACATTTCATACATGTTATTATAACTCACTGTAATATAACTCAATATTAGAATTAAGCATGTTCTATATGACTTCACTGGGAGGGGACTCATGGATGCTGGTGCCTGGTGCCCTCTGGACTTTATCCCATGCTGATTAACTGACTTTGCTTTGTATACTTTTGCTACAATAAATAATAGCTGGCCGGGCGCGGTGGCTCAAGCCTGTAATCCCAGCACTTTGGGAGGCCGAGACGGGCGGATCACGAGGTCAGGAGATCGAGACCATCCTGGCTAACACGGTGAAACCCCGTCTCTACTAAAAAAAGTACAAAAAAACTAGCCGGGCGAGGTGGCGAGCGCCTGTAGTCCCAGCTACTCGGGAGGCTGAGGCAGGAGAATGGCGTAAACCCGGTAGGCGGAGCTTGCAGTGAGCAGAGATCCAGCCACTGCACTCCAGCCTGGGTGACAGAGCGAGACTCCGTCTCAAAAAAAAAAAAAAAATAAAATAAAATAAAATAAATAAATAAATAAATAATAGCTGTGAGTACAATTATATACTGAGTCACGTGAGTCCTCCTAGGAAATCACTGGACCCAGGAGGGTTAATAGATGAAAATCTGGTGATACTATAAATAAGCTATGAATTTTGAAGGAAGAATGAGAAATGGTTGAAAGTAATCATTTACGGCATCTTTAGAACCTGAGGTACATGGGTCATGGCGGGGAGGGGAGTGGTGCAGGAAAGATAGCTTCCACTCCTCTGAGGCTCCTGTAAGGAAGCAGGATTCTCAAGAGACAGGTAGATTTCAGGTAAAGCATGTAAATGAAGGGAGTGGCTAAAGAGGCTGAGGGAGGAGTGGAATTTGCTGGCAGTAATTAGAGTTTCTATAAAGGCCACTGCTTGAGAATTCTATTGGTGTCAGTGATTGGAGATTGATAAGATGAGGGATTTGGGGTAATGGGAGATAGATTACCATGTGTCCTGTGGGTATCACTGGTTGAGGGACTTGTGAGAATATGTGATTGGAGTGTCTGTGGGGGCAAGTGATTGCTACTGTTTGGGAGGTTTGCTTTACCCAGTCATTTTGGAGCTATAGGCCCAGTAATGAGGCAAGGCTGTCTGTATCAGCTCAGTGATTGGAAGGCCAGTGACAATCAATGATGGGAGATTATTGGTAGTCAGTGACTAGAGGTCTGTGGGGTTAAATTGATGACTTTTGCAGGTAATTGAATGGTGGTCTGGCCAGGCACAGTGACTGACATCTGTAATCTCAGCACTTTGGGAAGCTGAGGTGGGAGGATTGCCTGAGCCCAGGAGTTTGAGCCCAACCTGGGCAACATAGCAAGAACCTGTCTCCACAAAAAATTTTAAAAATCAGTCAGGCATGGGTGGTGCATGCTTATAGTCTCAGCCACTTGGTAGGCTGAGGTGGGAGAATTGCTGGAGCCCAGGAATTCAAGGTGTCAGTGAGCTATGATTACGTTATTGCATTTCAGCCTGGGCAACAGAGTGAGACTTTATCCCCAAAAATAAAAAGTAAACAAAAATAAAAAGAAGGAAAAAAAAAGGTTGGTTGTCTGTGAGGATAAGGGATGATCTTTAAACATTAGACAAACATGTTTGAATGTGTATTTATTAGTATCAAAATTCTCCAATAGCTGTGCCATCCTCCTTTTACCTGCCGAATAAGAGGACTTTAACATACTTTAATTTCTTCCCTACCCCCACCCCCCTAGTTAGGGTTCTGCTTATTTTTTTTCCTATCATACCTCTTGATTTTAAGGATACTTTCATAACAGTTGTACAAGCACATTATCAAGTTATTTAGATTTAACTAGACATTTTACTGGTTGTATTAATCATAGCTCTCTCGTATATTAAATCTTTCCCAATTTTGAAATCTTTATTCTGATCCATTTTTTCTTCTTTTAAAAATCATTCATTCTCTTTTTCTGCTTCTTTTCCACTTTCTCTTCCCCTTCCCCTTTCCTCTATTTCTCCCCAACTTTCTGCTTTATTTCTAAAGAACATTGGTAGTCTACTTTCTGCATTCTTATATGCCTAAAATATCTTACTTTTGCCGCCAAACATAAATGAGTTTTTTTTTTTTTTTGAGATGGAGTTTCTGTTGCCCAGGCTGGAGAGCAATGGCTTGATCTTGGCTCACTGCAACCTCCACCTTCTGGGTTCAAGCAATTCTCCTGCCTCTGCCTCCCAAGTAGCTGGAGTTACAGGTGCCTGCCACCACACCTGGCTCATTTTTGTATTTTTAATAGAGACCATGTTGGCCAGGCTAATCTCAAACTCCTGACCTCACATGATCCATCTGCCTTGGCCTCCCAAATTGTTGGGATTACAGGTGTGAGCCAATGCGCCCAGCCCATAAATGATTTTTTTGACTGGTTATAAAAAAGGTCTCAATTCTTCTACCTCAGAACTCTATAAACTATAAATACTGCTCAATAGCCTTTTAACATCCCCTGTTATAGAAGATAAGACAAAGATTGATTCTGTTCCTTTTTTCTTTTTTCTTTCTTTCTTTTTTTTTTTTTTTTTGGCTATTTATCTTTCCGATATGCACATGATTCTATCCTCTTGAATAAATAAATTCACAATAGGGACATTTCTGTTTGTCATGACAGGGTCTCACTCTCTCAGCCAGGCTGGAGTGCAGTGGTGTGATCTCAGCTCCCTGTAGCCTTGACCTCCTGGGCTCAGGTGATCCTCCTGCCTCAGCCTCCAGAGTAGCTGGGACTACAGGCATGCACCACCATACCCAGCTAAGTTTTGTATATTTTTGTAGAGATGGAGTTTTGCCATGTTGCCCAGGCTGGTCTCAAACTCCTGAGCTTAAGCAATCCTCCTGCCTCAGCCTCCCAAACTGCTGGGATTACAGGCATGAGCCACTGTGCCCAGCTCAGTAGGGACATTTCTTAATATGGTTTTTGTTTTTCAAAATAATGAAAAATTGAGTAGAGAAAAATTGAGTTCAAAATAATGAAAAATTGAGCAGGTTATAATATCATGATCAACAGTACGTAGTCAAGGTAAGAACAAATTATTATCTTGTCCAAATCACTCACCAAATGTGGATAACATTAGCGTGAACAGGAATATGCTATCACAGGTATCAGTAACATTCAAACATGTGACTATGACCTTTACCCAGAAGGAATGGAAGCAACTGGATCCTGCTCAGAGGAACGTGTATCATGATGTGATGCTGGAGAACTACAGCAACCAAGCCTCAATGGGTAAGAACAATTCCTTTGTAATTCAAAATGTGTACACTGTGATACCTTCTCTCTGGAGTCCTTGATAAGTTCGGCCTTCATTTTTGTAGGTCAAAGGGCTTTCTTCCCTTTTAGATACTAGGCAGGATATTTGTGCCCAAGGCTCCAAAATGGAAGGTCTGTTCAGTTGACCTGGCATTCACATTGTGAAACTCCAGAAGCCATGTATTCTTTAGGCCCTGAAGTACAAATGCTGGGGCTTCATTTCTGGGATGGTTGTTCTAACACTCAGTTTCTGCTATTTCTCATGAGCAGGGTATCAAGCTCCCAAACCAGACTTGATCTCCAAGTTGGAAAAAGGAGAAGCACCATGGTTGGGGAAGGGAAAAAGACCCAGTCAAGGTTGTCCAAGTAAAATAGCAAGATCCAAGCAAAAAGAAACTGATGGAAGTAAGTTGTAACTTTGAAATTTTTCAGAGAATAATTTATTCTGAAATTCTTAAAGATCCTAGACTCGTCTTTCTTAACTAGAAAATAGCAGTAGAAAAAAATCAGGATTTCCTGAGGAAATAATATTTCAAACTACAAAGATTCTGTAACCTGAGAGATTCTAATATCTCTTCCTTTTGCGAATTTGTTCACACGAGAGGTTCTATGTGAGGTTCACTACGGTAGTGAGCTAGTGTTAAATACGGGAGTTTGGTTATATTACCTCTATCAGTCAGTTTCCACTCAGTTTTGCTCCATGAAGGAATGAGCCCTTGCAATCTTAGTTACTTACAATAAGAAAAATTAGTTTCTTGCTCAAGCCACAGCTCTATTCCATATTATCTTTATTTGGGGACCTATGCTGAAAGACAATTCTCCATTTGGCAAATTCTGGTCTCATGACAGAGGGAAAAAAGGGTGAGTGGAACCACATAGTAACTCTGACAGTTACTGCTTGAAAGTTGTAGATATCCCTTTCAGCTCACATTTTGTTGGTCAAAGCAGGCCATCTGGCCACTCCTGAGTTCAACATGGTAGGAATGTATAATCCTTCCACTGGGAAGAGTGCTATAATTCAAAAGGCTATGCATTTGGGAGGGGCTGGGAGGTATAATCTTGCCACAGGAAAAAATAATACTATCTTTCACACCACTCAGGTTGTGGTAGGATAAAAGGTGAAAATCAGGGCTCTGAAACTTGGTACCAGCCCCTCAGATGCCTAACTGACCCTTCCATTGCTCAATCTTCAGAAGGAGCAGTGACCCTCTTAGCTGTTCTCAATCCCACTCCTGCTTACCTTATATAAATAAGTGCTTTTTAAAAAAAAGCATCCTCCCTTTTCCTAATATCCTCAGCTTTTCTCCTTTTCTCCTTTACTCAAGACCCTAGGTGTCAATTTTTCTCCTATGTATTCGGACGTTCTTAGATCTGCCCTGTTTCCAAATCTCTTGGCGTGATGCTCCTGTCCTGAGTTATTTCTGTTTCTCTCCTTTCACTATGAAATTCTCTAGACCCATGATCTATAGCACATCATCATTTCCATTTTCTCCTTAACCCCTGCAGTCAAATCCCACAGAATTCATGCCTGTAACTAAATTTCTGACTTTAAGGTCACCACTGCTTACTTTTCAGTGCATACTTTAATCGTTTTTGTTAGCTTGAAGTTCTCACTCACCCAGTTTGAATTGTACAACTTGAATCAGATCTTATCCGCTAAGTGCTTCTTTATCATTTACTCACTAGCTTCTCTTTCTTCTCATTTTGCTGAGGTGTCCCTAAGGTTTTGTCTTCTACTATCTGTTCTTTTTAAACATTGTATCGATTATTCGTTGTGCAAATAAAAGCTATTTATTCTACACTCGTGACTTCCAAATGGACATCTCCAATTCCTTTGTCTTACACTCATATTTGACCTACTTACATAACAGCTTATTCTTAGGATGTCAGAAATGGAAAGCTTTGTCTTTCTCTCTAAATTAGAGGTTCTTTTCAACTTCCCTGTTTTTATCAGGGTGTACTCTGATTATAGGACTGTCTTCCATAGAGTTACTATCCTGTCTTCAGTTTCTGCTTTTTTTTTTCTCAATGTTCAATGTCATCACACAAATCAGGCTCATATTATCTCATACTTAAATTTTTCCAATTCTTAGATAAATTTGCTAAATCAGTTTTTTTCCTATTTCTTTCTCTTTTTTTTCATAGAGACAGGGTCTTGCTATGTTGCCCAGGCTGGTCTTGAATGCCTGGTCTCAAGCAATTCTCCCTTCTCATCTTCCCAGTGTTGGGATTACAGGTGTGAGCCACCATGCCCAGCTTTAATTGATCTTAGATGTTACCAGCAAACATGAAAATATTCAGTTATTATTTATGTTACCATAGTCCCCAAATTATTCATAGCAGAATATCTGCTATGTCTTTTAAATTCTTTTGACCTTCAGTTGTCCAAGACTGTATGAATTCCCTGAGAGGAACCAGTCTTTAAAATGACAAATGAAGAGACTCAATGGAGTTTCTGATTCATCCATTAATAGCTCCAGTTTTGGCTATCCTTACTTTTCTTGTTGACACTTTACAGCTAAAAAACAATCCTAAGTCATTTAATACATCTTTATCATTGCTACAATGACTCTCTTTTGGTTCAGGTTCTTATATACTACTTAGGAGGCTCTTCAAAGAGGGGCTGTTCTATTCTCTCCAATAATTTGCTGGGCCAAGTGAGTTCCATATTTGTTTCTGAAGTTACAGTTGTTTTAGCTTGGCATTTATGTTTTAGTTACTGTCTCAGATTCAAGAAAAACTTCCAGCCTTAGTCAATTGCTCTTCCATATCCAACTCTTCTCTGGTATTATCATATTACTATACCAGTTTGCTTGTTCAAATTCTCCTCCTTTCCTTCATGGTGATATTTTCATGTAGTACCTTACGTCTTTTCCTGCTGACAGATACCAGTTGGGACCAGCTCAATTTATCATTGTAAAGGTTCTTGTAATATTACATGTCAAGGGGAAAGTTTTCAGTTTTGATTCCTTTCTTTCCAGAAGGAAATTTTTCCTCCATGTTTTCCATCATCCTTGGGCATTGAAAGACACAGCCTTGTCATGGTACCTAAAAGTTTGTTATTCTCTCTGCATCACTTAAAATTTCCTAAATGAAAAAGCAGCCAGCAACTGCACTTCTCTAGACTCCCTAACATACATATATGTCTACATATATATATATTTTTTTCATTTTTCAAAACTGATCTTCTGCTCCATGGGAATTAATCTCTTTAATGTCCTTTATAAAAGTAATAATATTTCCTTTCCATCCATTCAGATACCATAACTCCTTTCGGTTTGAGTCCAGTTTTCACTTTCTCAGTGTAATGTTCCTTTACCATCAAGGTGGCTATTCACTTCCTGCCTCTTTCTTTCTGAAGTCATGGGGATTTTTATATCTGCTTCTCTCTAAGACTGTTTAATTCTCACTCTGAAGCTTTTTCTGCTTTTCCATGCATATAGCATGTAGCTGAAAAAGGACACCCCTAAATGGTGGCCTCAGCTCTTAAGATTATAGGTTTTTATACATGTAGTATCCATAGCTAGCTAACAGAAGTCTATAAATTTCAATTTCTGGTTCTTAGGCAAAAGAATATTATTGCACTACCTAGTGTTTACCACTGCCCAATGTATTGTTTTTAGCCAGAATTTGGCTTATGTAGTATAAACATAGCAGCCCACAGTTTTCAGTGTGGGTAATGGTCTCAGAGAAGGGAAGCAGGGATTAAGAAGACATCTCAGATGTGTAAGTGTTTAATGTATGGCAGAAAGAATGTGAGTAACCACTTAGAGCTAGGAATAAACTTAAAATTTGTAATTGACAATTAGAATGACCGAAAAGAACAAATATACATTCCATAGCAAACTATTGGAAAACAAAACAAACTTGGATGCACCCTATAAATCAGATTGAGTAAAGTTTGTTTGCTAAGCTAATTACTATGAATTTTATCATTTGATGAAAGCATCAGGTAATGTAGAGAAACTAGGGATTTTTAAAGTACAAGAATATCATTTTGGGGGTCATTTCAATGGTAGCAATGGAAAGGAAAAGATATGTCAGCAGGAAAAGGTCTAAGCACTACAAGAAAAATTCACCATGAGTAGTAGAAAGTGGATAACCTTTCTTATTTATTTTCTCAGCCACTTATCGGCTTGTCAATACTTCTTGGTGGACTCACTTTATTTTTCTTTTCTGGCTCTTTTGGATATAATAACAAAAGTTTACATTAGCTAGCTTCGGTACATACAGGAATATGCAATAAGGACATGAGTATATCCCTTACAAGCTAAGGGCAAGATAGTTCAGCCAGTCCTCACCAGGGGCTAGAAATAGGAACTAGGAAGGAACTAGGAAGCCACTGGGAATTGAAATTGTGCAGATGATCTCTTTAAAGACACAGTTCTTATGTCTCTGCTTCTCTGTGTGTGGATGTTTCATTCTTTTTTTTTTTTTTTTTTTTGAGACGGAGTCTTGCTCTGTCGCCCAGGCTGGAGTGCAGTGGCCAGATCTCAGCTCACTGCAAGCTCCGCCTCCCGGGTTTACGCCATTCTCCTTTCTCAGCCTCCCGAGTAGCTGGGACTACAGGCGCCCACCACCTTGCCCGGCTAGTTTTTTGTACTTTTTAGTAGAGACGGGGTTTCACCGTGTTAGCCAGGATGGTCTCGATCTCCTGACCTCGTGATCTGCCCGTCTCGGCCTCCCAAAGTGCTGGGATTACAGGCTTGAGCCACCGCGCCCGGCGGATGTTTCATTCTTTAACCTGATGAGCTTTCTGTTTACATAGAGAAAATATGGGTTACTAGTGCCTGCTTTATATAATTTCTAAATTTAAGTACCAAGTGGAGACTAACTGGAGTCAAATTTGTTAGAAGAAAGAATCTTGTTGGACATCTTGGTTTGAGTCAGATTTGTCTCCAACTGTGCCCATGGAGAATTGGGGTAATACGGTATAGGCTGCAGCAGCAATATACTATGGCCAGCTTGGGAGTTACCAGAACTGGGCAGCTTGGGCTTACGAGAAACCTCAAAAAAGTATCAGCTACAATCATAAGCTCTTTTTACTCCATCTATTCTCTGTTCACTTCTCCTTGTGTTTATTTCATCTTCTATCCCAGGTTGCACACTCATATTTTTAAGCAGCAAAACCTTTTAAAAATCACTATTGTCACTTTTCCCACCTCTTTTTACCACAACATCTTCTCCCTCAAGTCCATTCACCCTAGTTGTTTCATTTACATTGCTATACTAGCCTGAATAAAAATTTAACCCTACAACAGGTCATTTCTTTACAAGTTTTATTCCAAAATATAAGAGTACAAAGATTCACAAGAATATCTCACTGAATTCCATTTTAGAAGTCGAGCAAGATGATGACCAGCTTGAAAATAACCAGAAATCTCAAAACAAACTCCTCAGGGAAGTTGTAGTCAAAAAGAAAACTCAAACTAAGGAGAATGGCAGTGACTGTGGTTCACTGGGGAAAAAAAATAATTTGCATACAAAACATATTCCTTCAAAGAAAAGGCTTCTTAAATTTGAGTCACATGGAAAAATTTTGAAACAGAATTTAGATTTACCTGATCACTCAAGAAACTGTGTAAAAAGGAAATCTGATGCAGCTAAAGAACACAAGAAGTCATTCAACCACAGCTTATCTGATACAAGGAAAGGCAAAAAGCAAACTGGAAAGAAACATGAGAAATTATCCAACCATAGCTCATCTGATAAGTGTAACAAAACTGGCAAAAAACATGACAAATTATGCTGTCATAGCTCATCCCATATTAAACAGGACAAAATTCAAACTAGAGAGAAACATAAGAAATCATCCAGCCTTAGCTCATCTACTAAGCATGAAAAACCTCAAGCTTGTATGAAACCCTATGAATGTAATCAATGTGGGAAGGTTCTCAGCCATAAACAAGGACTCATTGACCATCAGAGAATTCATACTGGGGAGAAACCATATGAATGTAATGAATGTGGGATAGCCTTTAGCCAAAAGTCACACCTTGTTGTACATCAGAGAACTCACACCGGAGAAAAACCATATGAATGTATTGAGTGTGGCAAAGCCCATGGTCATAAACATGCACTCACTGACCATCTAAGAATTCATACTGGAGAAAAGCCCTATGAATGTGCTGAATGTGGGAAAACCTTCAGACACAGCTCAAACCTTATTCAACATGTGAGATCTCACACAGGTGAGAAGCCATATGAATGTAAGGAATGTGGGAAGTCTTTTAGGTATAACTCATCTCTTACCGAACATGTGAGAACACATACAGGTGAAATACCATATGAATGCAATGAATGTGGAAAAGCCTTTAAGTATAGCTCATCCCTTACTAAACACATGAGAATTCATACAGGTGAGAAACCCTTTGAATGTAATGAATGTGGGAAAGCCTTCAGCAAGAAGTCACACCTCATTATACATCAAAGAACTCATACTAAGGAGAAACCTTATAAATGTAATGAGTGTGGAAAAGCCTTTGGACATAGCTCATCTCTTACTTACCATATGAGAACTCATACAGGTGAAAGTCCCTTTGAATGTAATCAATGTGGGAAAGCCTTTAAACAAATTGAAGGCCTTACTCAGCATCAGAGAGTTCATACTGGAGAGAAACCGTATGAGTGTAATGAATGTGGGAAAGCCTTTAGCCAAAAGTCTCACCTCATTGTACATCAGAGAACTCATACTGGGGAGAAACCTTATGAATGTAATGAATGTGAAAAAGCCTTTAATGCAAAGTCACAGCTTGTTATACATCAGCGATCCCACACTGGAGAGAAACCCTATGAATGTAATGAATGTGGGAAAACTTTCAAACAAAATGCATCCCTAACCAAACATGTGAAAACTCATTCAAAAGCGAAATCTCACGAGTGACGTTAATGTGGCAAATTTGTTAACTAAATTTAAAATTTTGTTGAACCTTGGAAATATACTGAATTTAAAGAGTGTTAGAAAGCCTTTAACAAGATATCACACCTTGTTATACATGAGAAACTTTGAAAATGGATCTTCATATAGAATCAGTGGATGGAAACAAGGGTTTAAACTTGATACAAAACCTTTTATAAAAAATATTGTTTTAACAATACTCAATTATTATAAATGATCTACATGTTCAGATTGAAATTGAAAGCTTAAAACTTGTGAATAATTTGAATATTCAAAGCAATGGAGAAACAAGTTATATATGCTGACAGTTCCTGTGTTTCTTCTTGTTTTGTACTTAAGCACCATATATTATAGTTGAATTTGCATATCTGTTTATTGCCTTATGTAAATGAGTGTGGCCATTTGTATAAGCCTCTTTGATATTTTCACCCAGCTCTTTCTTAATGTCTGTGTTGGCTTATGCATCAGCAGAAATCTTTTTGAAAGGGTTGTTATATATGTAAAAAGTGTTAACAGGAAAACAAGAGAAAATAAAGCAGCTGAGGATACAAACGTGCTGGTAGGGAGTGATATTCAAGATATACTGTGAAGTGTAAAAAAGCAGGTTGCTGAACCATGTATATATTATATTCCCCTTTGTGTACAAAAGGGTATGTTTGTTTAACCTCTGTCTCTTATCTCTGTATGTGTATATATCTTAGTATGCATATATACATGTATTTGTATGTGAATAGACTTTGAAAAAAATACAGAATAAACTTCATGGTGGTTGCCATTGGGCACAGGAGTATAGGATTGGGTTCTAGGATAGGAGCAAGACTTCCTTCTATATTTGGATTTTTAAATGATGCACATGTATTTTTATAATTAAAATATTTTAATATGCACAAATCAACATTATTTAAGGTTGTCACTGAACCCCTCCACAATGTTGTTTGACAGAGTTAAAATCTTTGTATGATTATTCATGAATGATGATGAATCAAAAGTATATAGTATGAAACGATGTTGAATTCATAAAGACTTTTCCTATCAAACACACGTTCTTTCACTAACATAGTGAATTATAACAGCACTATGTTTCTACATTTGCCATTTTTTCAGACTGATGATGAATTGTGATTGCAGGTGAATGAAAGTGATTTTCTGAATAATCACCCCGTTTTATCTCATATTCAAAGAACTAACATACAAACACCTCAATCAGGGAATGCAAATGAAACAAATGTCACCCCTCCCTGTTCTTGCTCAATATTGGGCATTATTTACTGGATCACTGTACTCTTTCTGAGTGAACCCAGAGTTGGCCTCAGAATCATTGTGCAGCATGCGTTCCAGAAGGTACTATGCATCAACTTGGACCGTCACAGGAGACCTATTTGCCATTGCACACCTGGATTTTTTTTACTCTTGAGCTATAGATTAAAAATACTTCTGGCTGGGCATGGTGGATGCCTGTAATCTCCAGCAATTTGGGAGGCCAAGGTGGGTGGATCACTTGAGGCCAGGAGTTTGAGACCAGACTAGCCAACACAGTGAAACCCCATCTCTACTAAAAATACAAAATATTAGCTGGGCATGCTGTAATCCCAGCCACTCAGGAGGCTGAAGCAAGAGAGTTGCTTGCACCCAGGAGGCGGAGGCTACAGTGCACTCCAGCCTGGGCAACAGAGTAAGGCTCTCTCTCAAAAAAAGAAACACAAAAAAACCCACAAAACTCCTGAACTATTTTAAACTCTAAGTTGTTACACTAAAAGCAGAGACATAAGTACAGAAATATTTTAATACAATATTAACTTACATAATTAATATAACATATTGTAATTTGGCATATTATCTTTTATATTTTTTAAAGCACAATCCCTACGTTATTTCATTTATTCCTCAGAACTAACATATGAGCAGTTACCAGGACGTGTCTAGTCATGTTCAATTCTGTTGAGTAAATATTTCACCTAGATAGTAGTTCAGCATAATAATGGGCCCTAAAGAAATATGTGCTTAAATGCCATCTTTACAAATATTTACCATTCAAGCTCCTTCCTTTCTGACCTCATTTCAGAGAATTATAATGTGTTAATATAATATATTGAGAATGGAATATGCACACATGCACACACATGCATGGTTGAAAGCTCAACTCATGAATATATCCCCTCATTTCCAAGTAACTTATTTATTGCATGGGAAGAAAATGCAGTATGAAAGCCATTTCCACCAATAATTTCTTTTTTTTTTTTTTTTTTTTTTTTGAGACGGAGTCTCGCTCTGTCGCCCAGGCTGGAGTGCAGTGGCGCAATCTCGGCTCACTGCAAGCTCCGCCTCCCGGGTTCACGCCATTCTCCTGCCTCAGCCTCCCGAGTAGCTGGGACTACAGGCGCCCACAACCGCGCCCGGCTAATTTTTTGTATTTTTAGTAGAGACGGGGTTTCACCGTGGTCTCGATCTCCTGACCTTGTGATCTGCCCGCCTCGGCCTCCCAAAGTGCTGGGATTACAGGCGTGAGCCACCGCGCCCGGCCTTCCACCAATAATTTCTTAACAAGTGGAAATATAACACTATGCACAGAATGAGTCATCACTGTCTAGAGCTGTAGAAAGCCTGCACTTTTTAGAAGGATGAAACAGTTGCAGGTTATGGCTATGTTGAATTTCCACATGTCTTGGGGAACCCATAGTATTGCCACACCTGAGACAGTGAGAATTATAGGTATGCCTGAATGGTATAAATGAATGCTGAAAGCCGTTTTGTGCAGTAATAAAATGAATTAAAAGTTAGCATTGATGAATGAAGAAAGGATGTCTAAATACAGTTGGAGGTTAGTATAGGAAAACAGACACACAGAGATAAGTCTGAATCAATGATACGTAAACTTTAGTGTGCATAAAAATTGCCTGAATGATTTGTTAAAGCATAGACTTTAGAATGCAAATTCTTGGGCCTCGTCACAGACGTACTGGATCAGAAACCCTGTGGATGGGGCTTGAGAATTTGCATTTTAATTAAGTTTCCAGAGGATTCCTGTGCTGCTGGTCTGGGGACCAGCCTTTGAAAACCACTAATCTACATCATTGTGTAAGTAAGTTTAAAAAATTATTTTTAAACTGTTTTTGAGATCCTCTTTAAGAAAATGAAGGGGCATAAAAGTAAATTATTATTAACAACAATTTTGAAACATTTATTTATTCAAGTGATATGATCATCTAAGTGCCTGAGATACAACAGTCTACAAAACAAAAAGAAAGCAAACAAACAAAACCCTGTTCTCATAGACCTTAATTCTAGAGGAGGACATAGGCAATAAATAAACAACTACAATATAAAGTATAACAGATCATCGCATGGCAAAAAGCAAGCCAAGGAAGGGGAGGGAAGTGTTGCGGAATGCAATTTTAAATATAGTGATGGGAAGCAGGCAGTAAGCTTACTTAGATGGTGACAAAAGCAAAGACCCAGAGAGGTTAAAAGAGCAACCTACGTGTATATATATATATGATGGAAGAGCATTCCAGGCATATATTTTTTGGAATCTGAGGGTGTGGGAAGAGAAAGATGCTAAACTCCTCTGACATAAAGAAGAGGAAAAAAAGTAGAAACACTTTTTCTTAAATCAAGATTTTAAAAAATAATTACGTTTGTGAGAGGCAGAAAACAATCTGTCACACACTGCTTTTGGTAGTTGTATAAGTTTGTACAACCTACCAAAATGTAAATCTGACAGTATATATCAAAGCCTTATGGTCGGCAGTCCATCAAGGAATCTATTCTATGTTACACAATTAGGGCGTACTATAATATTTATTGCACAACAGAGAGAAATCAGATATACATTGCTAGTTAATTGATTAAAGTATGATACCTTCAAAATTTGAATAATATGACATTAAAAACCACAACTTGAAACTATATTTAAGAAGATACAAATGATTCTATATTATTACTTTTACTCTCAGGAATGTGTTTGAATGATGCATCTCCAGATGTCAAGTGAGTAATCCAATATTGAAGAAAATTAAAATTTTCCACAAAGTCCCCCTTCTAGAAGAATGTGCTCACATCTTTTGACCAGAAATAAGTCACATGACCACACCTAGTTTAAAGAGAGGTTTGAGGAAATGGAATCTTTTTCTTTGTTTGTTTTATTTTGTTTTGAGACAAGGTCTCTGTCACCCAGACTGGAGTGTGCAGTAGTGCAATCTCGGCTTATTGCAATCTCTACCTCCCAGGCTCAAGCACTCCTCCCACCTTAGCCTTCCGAGTAGCCGGGACTACAGGTGCATGTCACCAAGCTAATTTTTGTATTTTTTTTTTAAATTTTGTAGAGACAGAGTTTCACCATGTTACTCAGGCTGGTTTCAAACTCCTGGGCTCAAGTGATCTGGCCACCTAGGCCTCCCAAAGTGCTGTGATTCAAAGTGTGAGCCACCACACCTGGCCAAATCTTTAATTTCTTTTTTTTTTTTTTTTTTTTTTGAGACGGAGTCTTTGCTCTGTCACCCAGGCTGGGGTGCAGTGGCGCGAACTCGGCTCACTACAAGCTCCGCCTCCTGGGTTTACGCCATTCTCCAACCTCAGCCTCCCGAGTAGCTGGGACTACAGGCGCCCGCCACCTCGCCCCAAATCTTTAATTTCTTAACCTTTATCATAAAGGAAATAAAGAGACATGGGCATTGAAAAATAGATGTTGTACAAACCAACCTATAGCATCTAAAATACTAAATAAAAAACAGGTTACAAAACTATATGCACATTAGAATTTTAATTTAAATATAGATATTGTTTATACACACAAATACATATGATGAAAAATGCATCTTATCATTATGTGGATAGTGGTTCTTCCAGGATTGTGGGTTTAAGAGTAAGTTTTATGTTTTTGTAATCAATTTTTATATTCTCATGAATCAAATTTTTTTTTTTTTTTTTTTTTTTTTAGTAATAACATTTCTGATATGGCCAAGTGGATTCCTACTGGGCATGGCCCTCCCACAGATAATTATAAACTCTGGACAAAACACACAAACACACACACACACACCCCAATGATCCAATGGTACTGAAGAATGAACAAAAGCAGGCATATTATGTGAAAGAGTTGAATCTTAGAAGAAAGGAATGGCAGGGGGTTAGATCACATTTTTAAGGCTGTTTGCTTGAAGATAGGCTGAATTTAATGTAACAGAGGGGAATAATTTGATAGAAAAAAATCTTTTTGACATGAAAAACCATAGGACAAAGTTCAGGGCAACCATAGTCACTGGAAAGTGAGGGTAGAGTCTCAGAAAGAGGAACTCAAAAGAGTGGACAGCCCAAATTCTGTGCATAAACTGCCCAAGTCTCTGGATGACCCCTGAGCTATGCATGCATAGGATACGCTAAGGACAAAAGAACTGAGCTTTCATTTGTGCTGCTGGCCTAGAGACAGCATTTGAAGTTTGAGTTTAACTAAGTTCATTATTAAATGAAGCAAAA
This sequence comes from Macaca mulatta, assembly GCF_049350105.2. NCBI lineage: Eukaryota > Metazoa > Chordata > Mammalia > Primates > Cercopithecidae > Macaca > Macaca mulatta. The sequence goes on from NC_133420.1 coordinate 45,281,049, forward strand.
ACATTAGCACTCTGCAGAGGAGTATGACAGAGTCCAGAATCTCCACATCTTAACCATTCATGTTATGTAGGACACAACTTTTAAAAATTGCCTGACATTCAAAGAATTAAGAACATGTGACCTCCCATTTCAAGAAAATAGACAATCAACCCAGGTGATGGAATGAGCATATGAGAATATTAAGGTAGATATTGTAACTATGCTTAATAAATTAAAAAGAAAATTATCACAAGGAATGTAGTTTTTTAAAAACTCAATGAAACAAATAGAAACTATAAAGAAATACAAATGAAAATTCTACAACTGTAAATACACTGAAATTAAAAAATCACTGAATAAATTTGCCTGCAGAATAAGAATGACAGGGGAGCCAGTTAACTTGAAATAGATCAGTAGAAATTTCCCAAACAAATGAGTAAAAAAAAAAAAAAGACTGAGAAGAAATGAACAGAACCTCAGTGACCTTTAGGACAATAACAAAATGTCTTACATAAGTGTAGTTGAAATCCCATGAGGAGAGAATGGGACACACAAACTATTTTAAGATATAATGGCTGAAATGTCCCCAAATTTTGTGAATAATACAAATGTACAGATTTGAGAATCTCAGTGAATTCCAATCAGGATAAATGTGGAAAAAAAAAAAACCCATAAGTCACATCCTGGTCAATCTTCTGAAACCCAAAGATAAAAAGAAAATCCTTGGGCTAGGTGCAGTGGCTCACACCTGTAATCCCAGCACTTTGGGAGACCAAGATGGGTGGATCACTTGAGCTCAGGAGTTCAAGACCAGCCTGGGCAACATGGTGAAAACCCATCTCTACCAAAAATACAAAAAAAATTACCCAGTCATGGTGGTGCACACTTGTGGTTCCAGCTACTTGGGAGGCTGATGTGGGAGGATCACTTGAGCCTGGGAGCCAGGGGGTGCAGTGAGTCAAAATCACACCACTGCACTCCAACCTGGATGACAGAGGGGGACCCCGTCTTAAAAGAAACCCACAAAATCCCCAAAGAAGATCATCAAGGACAGAGAAAAATTACACATTAAATGTATTTCAAAACACAAAAATGACTGGTGACTTACCATCAAAGGCTACAAGGGCCAGAAGACAGTGTATCTGTATCTTTCTTATAGGAAAGAAACAAAACTGAATTTAAAAACCTTCACCCTCAAAATCTATATCCAGCAAAAAGTATTCTTCATGAATGACAGTGAAATAATCACATTTTTCAGATAAAAGAAAACTAAAACAGTGTATCCCCAGAGAACTCTACAGTTCTTCAAGTTGAAAGGAAATCATAGTAAGTGGAACCCCAGAAAGCAATGATGAGTATCAGAAAAGGTAAATGTGTTGATAAATATAAAAGACTGGTTTTCGTTTTTAAATTCTTTAAAATACTTAGGATTACTTATAACAAAACATTATCTTATATGGAATGTAAGGTATTTAAATACAATACATATGACAAATTTACATAATGAAAGGAGAGCATGCCTATATTATAGCAAGTTTACAATAAATTTCATGTGATATGGTATAATATTAATTTCAAGTAGACTGTGAAAGCCAAGGATGTATAAAGCAATCTATAGAGAAACCACTAAGGAGTAATGCAAAGAGGTATAGCCCAAACACAACAAATAAAATAAACCTCTACAAATATTCAAAAGTTCCTAATGGAAGTATGAAGAGAGATACAGAGGAACAAAATCTAAGGGGACAAACATACAAAAAATAAGATGTTAGAGCTAAATCCAGCCCTAAGAATAATTACATTAAAAGTTAATGGACTAAACATTTCAATTAAAAGACAAAAATTTTCCCAATGGCTAAGAAAGTGAGACCCAATCTCTACAACATCCAGACTTTAACTAAAAACCACAGATATGTTAAAAGTAAATGAATTTAAAAAGATATACCATAGAAATAGTAAGTATAAGATGTCTGAAATGTCTGTGTTCATATCAGACAAAACAGATTTCTTGATAATTAGTATGAGCAGAGATAAAGAGGAACACTTTAAAAAGATAAAGGGATCAACTCAACAGAAAGACATAACATTCATAAGTGTCTATGCACCTAAACAGAGCTCCAAAGTACATGAAGCAGATATTGGAAGAATTAAAGGGAGATACCAGCAATTCCACAGTCATAATTGGAGATTTTAATATCCCTCTTTAAGAAATTGATAGAACAGTTAGAAAAATCAGTAAGGACAATGATTATCTGAAGAATGCTATCAACAACCTTGATCTTGACCTAATTGATGTTTATAGAACCTGCAACTGCAGAATATACCTTTTTTTCCAAGTGCTCAGGGCATGTGCACTAAGATAGGAAATACATTGGGGCACAAGATAAGTCTCAATATATTTAAAATAATTGGAATCATACAGAGTATATTATCTGACCACAATAAAATTGTGTTTGAGTTCCCTGGAGGCAGGTGTTGAAATGGAGTTTGTCTTACTACTTTTTGTGTTGCTGTAAAAGAATGCCTGAGACTGGGTATATAGAAAGAAAAGAACTTCTTATAAAGAGAAGTTTATTTAACTCATGGTTCTGCCGGCTGAGCAGTTCAAGGACATGGCCCTGGCTTCTGGCAAGTGCTTTTGTGCTGTGTCACAACATGGCAGAGAAAGTCAAAGGAGAAGTGCATACATGAAAGGGGGAAAACCTGAGGGGTGTCCTGGCTTTAAAACAACCCACTCTCATGGGAACTAATTCATTGCTGTGAGACCTAATTCAGTCTCATGAGAGTGAGGACTCACCACTTTGAGAACAGCACCAAACCATTCATGAGGGATCCACCCCCCTATAACCCATACAACTACTATTCTAGCCTGCATCTCTCAACACCACAACATTGAGAATCAAATGTCAACATGAGTTTTGGTGGGGACAAACTATATCCAAATCATAACAGAGTTGGAGGTATGAGATATTTATTAGAGATCAACACCCATGAAAGGAAAGGAGAAAAAGAGGATTGGGCAGAAGAAGTTGAAATATCATTGCAAGCCTACTGAAACCTTGCCAACCTGGAGAGGAGCTCTGGAGTAAATGTTTCCCCCAGCTGAGCGTCCTGCCTTGAGCCTTTATACTTCCACCTTGCTCATTCACAAGATGTAGGCTGTCTTGCAAAGGTCATGACTTTAGGTAGGGGAGCTCTCTGTAGATGAGGCCCACCCTGAAGTAGCTGATAGCTAGAAGTTGTCTTCTGATGGCACTCCTCTCATCTAGGCAACAAGTCCTTCCTTAAAGGAGAATCTCGGCAAGTGTGTCTATTACAGTCCATTCCTCGCTCGGCTCAGATGTAATTATCCATATATATCTGAGAAGTACTTCCTCCAGGATTTCGGTATGCCTCTATGCCTGAGGAGGAATTAGAAAAGGGAGATTAGTGGGATGAACCATGGCCCCTGCTGCTACACTGATCTCAGGGTCACAATACATAACTCATCATCTCCCTTCTTCATTATTCATTCTCAGCTATCAACTCTGCTGACCTGAGACATTGGTCATTATGCCCTTCTCAGTCCAGAGCTCCTGGGCCAGTGCATTCATATCACAATTAGACAAGAGATACTAATATAATCACTAGGTTTCACATGTTTTTCTCCCTGCCCACATTGTGCGATAGCAGCCCATTTCCTACTGATATCAGTGTTATTTACCTGTACCCAGAGAGTGACTCCTCCTCTTTCCTCCTGGTCCCTGAACACAAAGAGTTCGAAGTATCCAGGGAGTAGCCAGAGTTTATAATTTACTGAGACTAAAAATGTGTCCTCTGGTGAAAATGTACCCCCTTTAGGGAGTAGTACGTCTTACTAGAATTGGCATTGGCAGTGACGGTAAGTAGGCTCCACTCCCACTTTCATCTCTGGGTTAGTGGACTGATGTATTCTTCCCAGTGGATGCATACCACCATATAAAGTTAATGCATACATTGTGCAGGAAGGTTTTTGAAGGGAAAAGAGAGATCAGACTGTTATTGTGTCTATGTAGAAAAGGAAGACATAAGAAACTCCACTTTGATCTGTACTAAGAAAATTGTTTTGCCTTGAAATGCTGTTAATCTGTAACTTTAGCCCCGACCCTGTGCTCACAGAAACATGTGCTCTGTGGAATCAAGGTTTAAGGGATCTAGGGCTGTGCAGGATGTGCCTTGTTAACAATATGTTTACAGGCAGTATGCTTGGTAAAAGTCATCGCCATTCTCCATTCTCGATTAACCAGGGGCACAATGCACTGTGGAAAGCCTCAGGGACCTCTACCCAATAAAGCCTAGGTATTGTCCAAGGTTTCTTCCCACTGAGACAGCCTGAGATATGGCCTCGTGGGAAGGGAAAGACTTGACTGTCCCCCAGCCCGACACCCGTAAAGGGTCTGTGCTGCGGAGGATTACTGAAAGAGGAAGGCCTCTTGCAGTTGAGATAAGAGGAAGGCCTCTGTCTCCTGCATGTCCCTGGGAATGGAATGTCTCGGTGTAAAACCCGATCGTACATTCATTCTATTCTGAGACAGGAGAAAACCGCCCTGTGGCTGGAGGCGAGATATGCTGGCAGCAATGCTGCTCTGTTACTCTTTGCTACACTGAAATGTTTGGGTGGAGAGAAGCATAAATCTGGCCTACGTGCACATCAAGGCACAGTACCTTCCCTTGAACTTATTTGTGACACAGATTCCTTTGCTCACATGTTTTCCTGCTGACCTTCTCCCCACCATCACCCTGTCCTCCTGCCGCATTCCCCTTGCTGAGATAGTGAAAACAGTAATCAATAAATACTGAGGGAACTCAGAGACCGGTGCTGGTGCGGGTCCTCTGTATGCTGAGCGCCAGTCCCCTGGGCCCACTGTTCTTTCTCTATACTTTGTCTCTGGGTCTTATTTCTTTTCTCAGTCTCTCATCCCACCTGATGAGAAATACCCACAGGTGTGGAGGGGCTGGCTCCCTTCAGGTTTTCACCCCAACTTAATAGAATATTGCCTCCAAGCTCCAGAAGAGTCTTCAGGAGGCTTCTCAAACACTCTTGGCAGTTTCTGGGTGCTCTAGTATGTGATATGACCAGTGGATCCCAAAATAGAGGGTTTATTTCTGTATCACCTGTGCTGTGAAGTAGGTTCCCTGGTTTATTCAAGGTTTTATGAGATCCTATGCTGGTGGACGTCCTTTGATGAAATTGTTGATGCCCCATGTGGGCAGGCAAGGTAAACCAAACCAACACCTGGAATATGTGTTTCTTTTAGTGAGAACAACCCACTGTCCCTTTCATAGTGGAAGGGACCAAATGAAGTCAACTGGCAATCAAGTGGTTGACTGGTGTTGTTGAGGCGTGATGTCATATTAAGAGCTCAGTGTTCCTCTCTGTTGTGGGCAGATTAGATATTCAGCAGCTCCATTAGCCTGGCCATCTTTGGTAAGTGGAAGCTCATGGATTGGGGCCCATGAATAACTTTTAGCTCTGCCACTGTGGCTCCTATTGTTGTGTCCATTGTGCCAGCACTGTGGTTGCTGATGCCAGGGTCCAGCTGACAATCCACTGGCTGGGTCATTTTGTCTACTTGATTGTTTAATGACCCTTCCAAAGTATATGTTCTATGGTGAGTATCAACACATGAAAGGTTCTTTAAACTTTGTGTCCACTCCTGTATGTTCATCTACATGCAAATCCACATTCAGCTCTTGTTTCTGCTATTTCACCATTTTTCTTTCCAGGTCCCTGACCAGAGAGACGGGCCACTTGTCACTGCTTATGAGTCTCTATATAGTCTAGCTTTGGGCACTTCTCTTTCCACACAAAGTGTATGATCAGATATACCACCTAAAACTGTGCATTGGGAGGATTTGTCACAATTTGAGGGTGATCTTTCAGAGCCATTCATGAATGAGGCTGTAGTGCAGCTGCCAATCATTTTGGCTTCACATAACAAACCAATTATAGCTGGTTTTATAGAACCCTTTACACTGTTGTGGATAGGAGCTAATAAGGAAGTGCTGATGTAACAGTGGTGGATGCCATGCGCTTATGTCTGCTGTTCTTCAATGTACCACTTCCATCTTTCAATGGATTTTTATTTTTATCAAGCCTGCTGATGATTATTTGATGGGTTTCACTGATTTGACGTCATAATGGACAGTTCTCATGGGGTAGTCATTTGGTGCCCATGGTCACACATTCCATCTTTGCTAGGGTGCAATAGCATGCCAGGATATATTTTACAAAAGCATAAAATTCTCCACTGCAGATGGGCTGGCTTCACTCCAGGAGCTGTGATCATTTCACTGGGACTTGTCACAAACTTCACATGACATCTCTTCCCACCACTGATACCTCCAACACCAAGTGTTAAATGTCAGTTGTGTATATGGGGATGTGGGGGAAGGGTCTATTTCTAGATCTCTGTTCTGTTCCCTTGATACCACTGATATGGGATTTGGGCCATGAGAAACATCCTGCCTAACCATCTGACCACAAGGCACAGGAACGTCCTTATCATACCCTGCTGGGCAAAGGCCCAACTGAAGGAATGTCCCTCTCATATCCTGCTGGGCAAAGGTCCGAGGAACATCCTATCACATCCCACTGGAAAAAGGGCCAAACTGCCTGATCACAGGAACCTCTTATCAATCTCCTGCTGGGCAGCAAGCCATACTTCCCAGATCCCTGTCACCCATACCTATAAGTACTCCAGCCTGTAAGTGGCGGTGGGCTCTGGCATAAAGTAGATCCCCTACCTCCGCAGGTCTTGTGCTGGACACAAAACCTGCATTTGCTGTAGAGCTGCCAACTCTCTGTCTCTCTCTCTCTCTCTCTCTCTCTCTCTCTCTGTCTTTCTTTAACCCTTGCCTTCCCTTCAAAACCTAACACTATGGACTAATTATCAGAGTTCACTCAGCTGTTTAACACCAGGTAAGGTGGACTTCATGTGTCTGGAATGTCCTTCCCAACTGGTTCCCAAGAAAGCTACTATTCATGCTTCAATGCTGTCTCCAACATTCCCCTCTTTCTAGAAATTTTTTAGAGTCTCTAGCATCTGTTCCTTTTAATGGGCACAGCTGCATATGCTTTCCTGTATCACAGATGTTGTCACCTGGAACTGAGATTTCCAGGATTTGTCTTTCTGCCATTTGGTTTATGATATGAATTTTTATATCCTGCCAAAATTTATATGTTGAAATCCTAACCCTAAAGTGATGGTGTTAGGAGGTGGGTTCTTTGGGAGGTGATTAGATCATGATGGTGGAGCCCTCATCAATAGAATTTATGCCTTTATAAAAGAGGTTTGAGGGGTCCTTGCCCCTTCTGCCATGTGATGACACAGGAGGAACCAGAAAACAGTCACTTACTAGACAGAAAATCTGCTGGTGCCTCGATCTTAAACTTCCTAGTCTCCAGAACTATGAGAATTTTCTGTTATCTATAAGCCTCTCAGTCTATGGTATTTTGTTATGGTAGCCCAAGTGGACTAAAATAGTCTGGGAGCTATTCAGGGCAAGACTGTGTTGGAATTTGTGCTTTTTTGTTAGATAAACATTTATGTCTGCTGACTCTTCCTCCATAGTGTAAGCACATTCATTCCTTCAATCCATACACATTTATTACCCACATACATTTATTATTGCCGTGCTTGGTAATACAGGGAGGAGCTCAGAGTTGGATAGTGACAATACATTGTGATCAGTGACCTGACGGACATGATTGGTGCTGTTGGGGCCCAGTAAGAGGTGGCTAACTCTGCCAGGGGCTGGGTGGTCATGGTGGGGATGTGGATGGAGACTCTGTGAAAGCTTAGGACATGATTTTCAAAACTGAGTCTGGAAGAGGGCCAGGAGTTTGTCCAGAAAACAAGATGGAGAAGGGAAGTCTCAGTGGAAGAGCAGTAGCTATAAAGATCCACAAGCAGAAAACATCCTGTAGAGTTCAGGACCTGTATATATCCTGTAATGCTGGAAGTCAAGGTTTAAGGGTAGGACTGGGGAGGGGTGAAGATGGAAACTTTCCCCCTCATTTCCAGAGATTATTTTCTTCTACCCCATTTCAGTTACCAAGTCCTACAGTGATATTCTAGTTTTGTAATTAACAATAACTGTACCACCTCTAAGCATTTCACCCTCTGGCCATTATGTCCATGTTTCTAGCTCATTTGCGCTAGCATCTTGACTCCGGCAATTCTTCAGTTTCATCTACACCTCTAATACATTGATACTACTTTTGTTTCACTGTTCATCAGAGCCCTCACCTCACTTCTTACTTCTGTTTTCTCAACTTGAATTCCATGCTTTCTAAATTTTGTTCTGAACAACTGTCGTTCTATTAAGTCCAACTGCCTACTCATTATTGCCACTTGGATATCTATTTTAATAGATACCTCATACTTAATTTGGACAAATAAAATTCTTTTTTGTCATAAAATATATATATATAAAGGCCGGGCGTGGTGGCTCACACCTGTAATCCCAGCACTTTGGGAGGCCGAGGCAGGCGGATATGAGGTCAGGAGCTTGAGACCATCCTGGCTAACACAGTGAAACCCCATCTCTACTAAAAATGTAAAAAATTAGCCAAGTGAAGTGGCACACACCTGTAGTCCCAGCTACTTGGGAGGCTGAGACAGGAGAATCACCTGAACCTGGCAGGCAGAGGTTGCAGTGAGCCAAGATCACGCCACTGCACTCCAGCCTGGGGACAGAGCAAGACTCTGTCTCAAAAAATAAAATAAAATTATATATATGTATATATATATCATAAAGTTCACCACTTTATTTTTAAGTGTACAATTCAGTGGCATGAATTATACTCATGATGTTGTGCATCCATCCCCACAATCTATTTCTAAAACTTTTTTCTTACCTCAACAGAAGCTGTATACCCATCAAGCAATAATTTCCATTCCTTTCTCCCTCACCATCAGGTGAATATGTAGTTTCATACACATAGAATCATAAAATATTTGTCCTTTTGTGTCTGGCTTATTTCACGTATGTAATAATATTTACAAGTTTTGCTAATACTATAGCATGTATCAGAGTTTTTCTCCTTTTTAATGGCTGAATAATGTTCTGTTGTATAGATATATCATATTTTGTTTATCCATTCATCTGTTGATGGTCACTTGGGTTGTTTCTTTTTTTCTTTTTTTTTTTTTGAGACAGAGTCTTGCTCTGTCACCCAGGCTGGAGTGCAGTGGCCGGATCTCAGCTCACTGCAAGCTCCGCTCCCCGAGTTCACGCCATTCTCCTGCCTCAGCCTCCCGAGTAGCTGGGACTACAGGCGCCCGCCACCTCGCCTGGCTAATTTTTTTTGTGTGTTTTTTTTTTAGTAGAGACGGGGTTTCACTGTGTTAGCCAGGATGGTCTTGATCTCCTGACCTCGTGATCCGCCCGTCTCGGCCTCCCAAAGTGCTGGGATTACAGGCTTGAGCCACCGCGCCCGGCCTAAGAAATAAAATTATCATAGAAATGTTACTACTTGAGAGACAACAAATTGATGAGGTTTAAGATTTCTTTGCAGTTCTTTGTGTTCTTAGAATACCCCAGTAAATACATGCAGTTAGACAATGAGAACACTTGGAAACAGGAAGGGAAACATAACACACTGGGGCCTGTCATGGGGTGGGGGACTGGGGAGGGATAGCATTAGGAGATAGACCCAATGTAAATGACGAGTTAATCGGTACAGCACACCAACATGGCACATGTATATATGTGTAATGAACCTGCACATTGTGCACATGTACCCTAGAACTTAAAGTATATTTAAAAAAAAGAACCTTAAACAGATGGACATTTTGTCAATAACTCAGAAGGTTTAGCTGTTTTCATTAAACAATACTAAATGTTTTATTTATCAAAAATTAGAAGCTGGTTCAGTGGCTCATGACTGTAATCCCAGGACTTTGGGAGGCTGAGGCAGGCAGGATGCTTGAGTTCAGGAGTTTGAGATCAGCCTGGGCGATATGGCAAAACCCCATCTCTACCAAAAAAAATACAATAATTAACTGAGTGTGGTGATGCACACCTGTAGTCCCAGCTACTCAGGAGGCTGGGTGGGAGGCTTGCTTGAGCCTGGGAGGCAGAGGTTGCAGTGAGCTGAGATGGTGCCACTGCATTCCAGCCTGGGTGACAGAGCCAGACTCTGTCTCAAAAAAAAGTGCACAAACAAGGATCATTCTGTCTTGGGATGGGCTTATAGTTTTATAACTGTTGTGACAAATTTTGGCACCTAATAATATCTGGCAGAGATAGATATGAAACCACGTGATCAATAAACCCAAATAAAAATGTATGTTGACAATCCTTAAGACATTTCTGATATAATTTTACTAATAATTTTAAAACCAGCTTATTTGTCAAAGATTTATCAAAGATTGTACATAATTTATGAGTACTTCTTAACTCTAAGTCAATTTGGTACCTTGTGAACACAACAAAATATACGTATGTATACATAAACACACATACACACTCATATAAAGCAGGCAGAAAAAAAATAGAGGAAAATATCATGTGGCCACCTTCTGCTCAGGAGCCAGACCCTGCAAGGGTGGCACATGTGCATACACATGAGGCGGGGGTGGAGGGGGAGAGAGAGAGAGAGAGAGAGAGAGAGAGAGAGAGGCATTTTAGCTATTGTAGATAACAATAAAAGAATTGACTATGCTCTTTCTTTATTAGTTTGCATTTCCTTATGCATGCAGTAAACCAATACCCTGGAAGTTTGACTTATCTCTAAATTCCACTGGTAACTTTTATCTTTAGTAACTGAACACAGCCCAGCCCAGCTGCAGCTTCCTAACAGGGTGACCACACAGCCATACAAGAATCAAAGGTTTCTCATTCCCCACCCTTTTATCCTTTCTCTTCCTATCCATTTAGTTTCAGCTATACCATTTTTTCATTCATTTTGAAGAAATCTTACTTTTCCTTTAGCAAAAACCACATTGTCATGCTTATTAGCTTAATAAAAAACATATCTTTATACACGTTGTATGTAGAATTGTTTTCCATGTCTAGTAGTTTTATTGCATATATTCTACTATTCTAACTCTTAATGACACAAATTTCTCATTTTTTTCATTAAAATTTCTTTCTCCATGACCTCATATTGGAAATGTAGCTTTTTTTTTGTGAGACTGGGTCTTGCTCTGTCACCCAGGCTGGAGTGCAGTGGTGTAATTTTTTAATTTTTAATTTTTAGTAGAGACAAGATCTCACTATGTTGCCTAGGCTGGTCTTGAACTCCTGGGCTCAAGCAGTCCTCCTGCCTCAGCCTCCCACAGTGCTGGGATTACAGGCATTAGCCACCCTGCTAGGCCAATAACCCTAATTTCTATTGAAAAACTAGGATTACTTAATTTAATATAATGACTTTAACATTTTAAATTACTGAAAATAATTTTGAAACTAGTTTTATTTACCAAAGATTACTAAAATCACATGAACTAAAAGGCATTTGAGCTAGCTTCATTTTTTTCTGATAAAATATTTCATTTAAGTGCTTATTTTTCTTTAAACCAATCAATTAGAGCTTTTAGTAGTAGTAGTAGTAGTAGTAGTAGTAGTAGTAGTAGTAGTACACTTTAAGTTCTAGGGTACATGTGCACAACGTGCAGGTTTGTTACATATGTATACCTGTGCCATGTTGGTGTGCTGCACCCATCAACTCGTCATTTACATCAGGTATAACTCCCAGTGCAATCCCTCCCCCCTCCCCCCTCCCCATGATAGGCCCCAGTGTGTGATGTTCCCCTTCCTGAGTCCAAGTGATCTCATTGTTCATTTCCCACCTATGAGTGAGAACATGCCATGTTTGGTTTTCTGTTCTTGCGATAGTTTGCTGAGAATGATGGTTTCCAGCTGCATCCATGTCCCTACAAAGGACACAAACTCATCCTTTTTTATGGCTGCATAGTATTCCATGGCATATATGTGCCACATTTTCTTAATCCAGTCTGTCACTGATGGACATTTGGGTTGATTCCAAGTCTTTGCTATTGTGAATAGTGCTGCAATAAACATATGTGTGCATGTGTCTTTATAGCAGCATGATTTATAATCCTTTGGGTATATAGCCAGTAATGGGATGGCTGGATCATATGGTATTTCTAGTTCTAGATCCTTGAGGAATCGCCATACTGTTTTCCACAATGGTTGAACTAGTTTACAATCCCACCAACAGTGTAAAAGTGTTCCTATTTCTCCACATCCTCTCCAGCACCTGTTGTTTCCTGACTTTTTAATGATTGCCATTCTAACTGGTGTGAGATGACACCTCATTGTGGTTTTGATTTGCAATTCTCTGATGGCCAGTGATGATGAGCATTTTTTCATGTGTCTGTTGGCTGTATGTATGTCTTCTTTTGAGAAATGTCTGTTCATATCTTTTGCCCACTTTTTGATGGGGTTGTTTGTTTTTTTCTTGTAAATTTGTTTGAGTTCTTTGTAGGTTCTGGATATTAGCCCTTTGTCAGATTAGTAGATTGCAAAAATTTTCTCCCATTGTGTAGGTTGCCTCTTCACTCTGATGGTAGTTTCTTCTGCTGTGCAGAAGCTCTTTAGTTTAATTAGATCCCATTTGTCAATTTTGGCTTCTGTTGCCATTGCTTTTGGTGTTTTAGACATGAAGGCCTTGCCCATGCCTATGTCCTGAATGGTATTACCTAGGTTTTCTTCTAGGGTTTTTATGGTATTAGGTCTAACATTTAAGTCTCTAATCCATCTTGAATTAATTTTGGTATAAGGAGTAAGGAAAGGATCCAGTTTCAGCTTTCTACTTATGGCTAGCCAATTTTCCCAGCACCATTTATTAAACAGGGAATCCTTTCCCTATTTCTTGTTTTTCTCATGTTTGTCAAAGATCAGATGGCTGTAGATGTGTGGTATTATTTCTGAGGACTCTGTTCTGTTGCATTGGTCTATATCTCTGTTTTGGTACCAGTACCATGCTGTTTTGGTTACTGTAGCCTTGTAGTACAGTTTGAAGTCAGGTAGTGTGATGCCTCCAGCTTTGTTCTTTTGACTTAGGATTGTCTTGGCAATGCGGGCTCTTTTTTGGTTCCATATGAACTTTAAAGCAGTTTTTTCCAATTCTGTGAAGAAACTCATTGGTAGCTTGATGGGGATGGCATTGAATCTATAAATTACCTTGGGCAGTATGGCCATTTTCACGATATTGATTCTTCCTATCCATGAGCATGGTATGTTCTTCCATTTGTTTGTGTCCTCTTTGATTTCACTGAGCAGTGGTTTGTAGTTCTCCTTGAAGAGGTCCTTTTCATCCCTAGTAAGTTGGATTCCTAGGTATTTCATTCTCTTTGAAGCAAGTGCAATGTGGTGCTGAGAAGAATGTATATTAGGTTGTTTTTGGGTGGAGAGTTCTGTAGATGTCTATTAGGTCTGCTTGGTGCAGAGTTGAGTTCAATTCCTGGGTATCCTTGTTAACTTTCTGTCTCGTTGTTCTGTCTAATGTTGACAGTGGGGTGTTGAAGTCTCCCATTATTATTGTATGGGAATTTAAGTCTCTTTTTAAGTCTCTGAGGACTTGCTTTCTGAATCTGGGTGCTCCTATATTGGGTGCATATATATTTAGGATAGTTAGCTCTTCCTGTTAAATTTATCCCTTTACCATTATGTAATGGCCTTCTTTGTCTCTTTTGATCTTTGATGGTTTAAAGTCTGTTTTATCAGAGACTAGGATTGCAACCCCTGCTTTTTTTTTGTTCTCCATTTGCTTGGTAGATCTTCCTCCATCCCTTTATTTTGAGCCTATGTGTGTCTCTGCATGTGAGATGGGTCTCCTGAATACAGCAAACTGATGGGTCTTGACTCTTTATCCAATTTGCCAGTCTGTGTCTTTTAATGGGACCATTTAGTCCATTTACATTTAAGGTTAATATTGTTATGTGTGAACTTGATCCTGTCATTGTAATATTAGCAGGTCATTTTGCTTGTTAGTTGATGCAGTTTCTTCCTAGCATCGGTGGTCTTTACATTTTGGCATGTTTTTGCAATGGCTGGTACCAGTTGTTCCTTTCCATGTTTAGTGCTTCCTTCAGGGTCTCTTGTAGGGCAGGCCTGGTGGTGACAAAATCTCTAAGCATTTGCTTGTCTGTAAAGGATTTTATTTCTCCTTCACTGATGAAACTTAATTTGGCTGGATATGAAATTCTGGGTTGAAAATTCTTTTCTTTAAGAATGTTGAATATTGGCCCCCACTCTCTTCTGGCTTGTAGAGTTTCTGCCAAGAGGTCTGCTGTTAGTCTGATGGGCTTCCTTTGTGGGTAACCCGACCTTTCTCTCTGGCTGCCCTTAACATTTTTTCCTTCATTTCAACTTTGGTGAATCTGACAATTATGTGTCTTGGAGTTGCTCTTCTCGAGGAGTATCTTTGTGGCATTCTCTGTATTTCCTGAATTTGAATGTTGGCCTGCCTTACTAGGTTGGGGACATTCTTCTGGATGATATCCTGAAGAGTGTTTTCCAACTTGGTTCAATTCTCCCCCTTTTAGGAAGCCCAATCAGATGTAGATTTGGTCTTTTCACATAATCCCATACTTCTTGAAGGCTTTGTTCATTTCTTTTTCCTCTTTTTTCTTTAGACTTCTCTTCTCGCTTCATTTCATTCATTTGATCCTCAATTGCTGATACTCTTTCTTCCAGTTGATCAAGTCGGTTACTGAAGCTTGTGCATTTGTCACGTATTTCTTGTGTCATGGTTTTTATCTCTGTCAGTTCATTTATGGCCTTCTCTGCATTGATTATTCTAGTTATCCATTCTTCCATTCTTTTTTCAAGATTTTTAGTTTCTTTGCGCTGGGTACATAATTCCTCCTTTAGCTCTGAGAAGTTTGATGGACTGAAGCCGTCTCCTCTCAACTCGTCAAAGTCATTCTCCATCCAACTTTGATCCGTTGCTGGTGATGAGCTGCATTCCTTTGGAGAGGGAGATGCGCTCTTATTTTTTGAATTTCCAACTTTTCTGCCCTGCTTTATCCCCATCTTTGTGGTTTTATCTGCCTTTGGTCTTCGATGATGGTGATGTACTGATGGGGTTTTGGTGTGGGTGTCCTTTCTGTTTGTTAGTTTTCCTTCTAACAGTCAGGACCCTCTGCTGCAGGTCTGTTGGAGATTGCTTGAGGTCCACTCCAGACCCTGTTTGCCTGGGTATCAGCAGCGGAGGCTGCAGAAGATAGAATATTGCTCAACAGCGAGTGCTCCTGTCTGATTCTTGCTCTGGAAGCTTCGTCTCAGGGGTGTACCCCGCTGTGTGAGTTGTGGGATGTCGGTCTGCACTTCAGTTGAAAATGCAGAAATCACCCGTCTTCTGTGTTGCTCGCGCTGGGAGCTAGAGACTGGAGCTGTTCCTATTCGGCCATCTTGCTCCCGAGACCAGAGCTTTTTCTTATAATTTTATTAGTGAAATATCACATAACATGACACATATATACAGACACACAGACAGAAGCAGATCTTATGGATTTATAAGATTCTTAATTGCCAGGCTTCAAATTGTTTCTATCCCCACTTTAGACTATCAGTCTCTTGATTACCTATTCCATGCCCTAAACAATTGTTAGCTAGGCAACTTTAAATATGCATCTCCAAAGACGTAATTCTTAGGTGAAACTAGGTAGAAAATATACCTAACGAAGGCATATGGAACACAGATCTAAACAAAGGCAAGCTCTATTATGTAAACCTTAAGCCATTGTCTTCCCTATAGTTAAAGTTCCTAGTGGTTTAGGTGCACAGATAGAGATGCCCTGACAAATAAAGACTTCCTTTAAAGATGTACATTTCTTTGACAAGGAGTTTCAAAGACTGATTCAGTTAAATTGGTGGTCTTTTCAACTAAACTTATTTTGTAATTGGATCACTGGCTTTAGGGTTAATCTTCTTAAGGAAGAGGTCCAAGAAGAAATGCAGTTTTTAGGGGTGGAACCATACTTTTCTTCTCCAAACCTGTGAAGAAATGAGTAGCCTCCTGTAGTAATGTAATCAAGCAGCTTAGCTTCAAACCACATTAAAAAGACCTGCTTTTCTTTCAACCTAAAAGTTTTTCTGTACATTGTGAACTATAACAAGTGGAGGTGTAAACTGACTATAGCCCACACCTGTACCAATCACTGAGTTTTGGCCAGTCAAATGTAGCCAACTATTCAAACTGCGTCTGAATAAGACAAATGTTAAGCTGTAACCAAGCCCATTATTTCTGTACCTCACTTCTAATTTCTGTACATCACTTCCCTTTTTTTGTCAATACATCTTTTTTTTTCACCATGCAAAGACTTCAGTAAGTCTCTCTGAATCTGCTGTGATTTTGGAGGACTGCCCTATTAGTGAATCATTCATTGCTCAATTCAACTCCTTTAAATTAAAAAAAAAAAAAAAAGACATGCAGTTAGAGGATAGTGTTCAAAGGTCACTTTGAATAATTATATACCATTGTGGTTATTTTATCAACTTCATATATAATTCATTTCTTCGTTTTTATTTTAGGGGCTTATTTTTTGGACTGAATTTTAATTTTTTAAAAATGTAAAAGTTTTACAAGTTTCAAAAGTTGAAACTATATAGAATGACGTACTCATAAAAGTCTTGCTTTCATTCCTCTCCATTGACTGTTTTTTCCTCAACCTCCACCATTTTAGACAGCCATTTATAATGCCTTCTGGTTCATCGTTCCAGCATTTTTTTTACAGATGTTCTCTCTTTTATGTTATAGTATGAACATTTTCAGTTATACACATAGAGGCAAATATAAAGAATTTGCCTCAATAGTTATCAACATTTGAAATGTCACATCTATTTCCTCTTACATACTTTTTGTTCTGAGTATTTTAAAGAAAGTTGGCTTTTTTTCCTTCCTGGTTTTCATCCACTTCAGTTTTTAGTTTTTGAAGTTCCAATTCATGGCCATTTTCATGTCCTCAAATGCTTATTTCAGTATATTTAATTTTGTTTGGAGGGCAGACAAAATTTTCTTCTGTCTCGTGCCTAGTTTTGTTTGCTTGTTTATTTTTTGCAGGGGGCAGTTTTCTCTGTTGATTTCTATACAAATTTATTTCCTGATTTTCCATAATAGTTCTCTATCAGCTGTCCTTCTCTTCATTTTTATCATATCTCAGGGTTTTTATATGGTTTCTAATTTTGTGGAACCTCTTTCTGTTAACATAGCAAGGTTCACAATACAGTAGCAGGGTTCCTTTCTTTCTTCCTTTCCTCTCCTTTCTTCCTCTTCTCTTCTCCTTCTCTCCTTGTCCTTTCCTCTTCCTCTCTTTCTCCTCTTTTCTCTCCTCCTCTTCTCCATCCTCGTTTCTATGATGGGGGAAGAGTTTCAGGTTTCCTGGTTTTGTGATTCTCATTTGTCTTACAGGACCCTAAAATTTCCCATTTTTCTTTTTTTCTCTGTCTTCACCGCCAAATTACTAGGAAGTGTTTCTTCATTTTTTGCCTTTTTTCTCCCTCTGGATCTATGCTTGTTCTTTTTAAATGAGTTTTGTTCTGTCTTATACCTGGCCTTTATAGGTTATTTGACCCTTTAAGATGCACACACTTTAAAATCCTTTCTCTGTAGTTGTGCTCTAAGTTCTCTGGTTACTTGTGAAGTATTTCTAGATTTAGGGTAGATTTAATCTTTCTTTTGGTCACTTCAGCTCACTCTCACACCCCTTTGCTAGTGTCATTCCTACATCCTTCCTGCAGTTGTACTTTGCTCTGCTTCTGCTATTTATAGAGCCTTGAGGTCAAGTGAGGGTGAGGTGAAGAATGTGGTACTGTGTGAAACTATGATACTGAATTCATCAGCTCTTCTTTTTTCCACTGTTCCCCTGCCTACTTCTTTTCATATATGTTTCTTCTTCTGTCTTTAGGTTTTATTCTTTATCCTTGGGTGATATTCTTTAATTTCAAAGCTGACCATACTCACTGTCAGATTTCCATTAAAATTTCCATTAAAATGAAGAACTTTATTTGACTTTTGTGTTTTGTTTTCTTAAAAGCCAAAGAGCAAAGTAATATTTACATTTGGACTTTATTTTAGACTTTGAAATTAGACCCAAAATTAATGAATTAACTTTTCAAGAGAGAATTTCTAAAAGTATACTCTATAACATAGTATTATACTCAATTTTTGAAGGCTGGATGGAAACTTGAAAATGAGTTAAATAATCGGGAAAACCAAGACAAGCTTTTGAACAAAATTGTATTTAACAATAAGTCATTGACTGAGTAGATAAACCATTAATAGAGGAAAGCAGTTCCTCTAAACAGAACATCTAATGTACACATCAGCACCTTTATTTAGAAATCACACCTCTTTGCACAACCTCAAATTCTTACTAGCAAGAAGCCATATAAATGTATGCAGTGTGGAAAAGTCAGGACTCACTGTACATCAGAGAATTCATACAGGAGATAAACCATACAAAAGTAATGAATGTGAAAAGGCATTTATTCAGAAGTCACAACTAACTGTACATCAGAGAACTCATACAGGAGAGAAACACTATGAATGAAGTGAGTGTGAGAAAGCATTCATCCAGAAGTCGAACATTCATCCAGAAGTCAAAAAAAGCATTCATCAGAAGATCCACGCAGGGGAGAAGCCCTATGAATGCAGTGAATGTGGGAAAGCTTTCATCAAAAGTCAACACTTACTATCCATCAAAGGGCTCATACTGGGGATAAACCATATGAATGCAATGAATGTGAGAAAGCCTTCATCTGGCACTCTGCTGATAGTACATCAAATAACTCATACTGGGGAGAAGCGGCATGGATGTAAGGAGTGTGGAAAAGTCTTCAATAGAAAGTCAGAACTGAGTGTTCACCACAGAATTCATACTGGGGAGAAACCTTTTGAATGTAATGAATGTAAAAAAGCCTTTATTCAGAAATCAGATCTCATCGTACATCAGAGAACTCACACTGGGGACAAACAATGTAAATGCAATGGATGTGGTAAAGCCTTTGTTCAGGGTTCGTAATTCATCGAACATCAGATCATACTGGAGAGAAACCCTACGAATGCACTGAATGTGGAAAAGCGTTCAGCAAGAAATCACACCTCACTGTATATCATAGAAATATTGGAGATAAACCTTATGAATGCAATGACTGTAGAAAAGCCTTTAGCAAGAAATCTACTCTCATTGTTCATCAGAGAATTCATATTGAACAGAAACTTTTAATGGAATGAGGAAACCATAAGTCAGTGATCAAAACTTTGATACATATTATAGAATTTATACAGACTAGAAACTCTATGAATATACTAAGTAAGCATGGGATGCCTTTAACAATAGCTTCAGAAAAGCATGAGAAAATTTATACTGAGAAACAACTACACTAATTCGATGGGTTTGAAAAATCATCTTTCAAAAAAAAATTACACTGGACACCTTGGTTTGGACCTAATACTAGAAGGTTTTTAAAAATATGGTAGAAAAATCTTCATTACCTATGATTAACTTGTTCACTGTGAAGTGCATATTTTTAAAATAAATTTATTAATCAGGAAAACAAAGTGACAAACATAAGTGGCCAGTCTGCAAATGATGTAGGAATGGCATTCCTACAATCTTAAATTATCTGTTGATTGGAGGTGAAAGTGGATATTCACACTGCTTTTTCACACTAAAAGACATATTCCCCACCTCTTAAAACACAAAATGTCAAATGACAGTTTGAGAAAGCAATATGGTTTGTTATTTAACAAGAGAGTAAAAAATGTGTTACATATCACTTTACACTTTCTTGATGTGTAAAGAAGGAAGACAGAATAAATTTAATGTATTTCTATGTAATCCAAAGTCATTTGTAGGCTTTAAAAGTGTAGTTTTCTGTAAAGCATAAAGTGGTAAGAAGGACACCAGAATAACACAAAAGAGGGCAGCAGAGTGGCAGCTGACAGGCTTGGCATGCTACACACTTGAGTAGTTCTGCACACGGAACTCCTGTTCACACACTTCTGTTAGTTTTAACTCAGTATAGTATTTAGACAAATACTGTTATGCAGAGCATGAGTTCTTTGTTTCCTTGTGGTGATCAGAGTGAATTTTTTAAATCTTTTATTGGATGTTTCTACCACACAGGAATTTTGTTAAGCAATTTAGCGTATACTTTTTTAATTTTAAAGACAGGGTCTTGCTCTGCCACCCAGGCTGGAGTGTGGTGGCACAATCATAGCTCACTGCAGCCTCAGCCTCCTGGGCTCAAGCCTCAGATTGTGAAATATCTGGGGCCACAGTTGTGCACCACTGCACCCAGATATTTTTTTTAAGTTTTTTTGTAAAGGTGGGGTTCCACTTTGTTGCCCAGGCTGATCTCAAACACCTGGGCTCAAGCAATCCTCTTGCCTCATCCTCCCAAAGTACTAGGATCATAGGTATGAGCCACTGCACGTGACCTATACTTCTTACTTAATTATTACAAATCTGTGGTCTGTGAGGTACAGAAAATCTGTAAGACTGGCATTTTCTCCATTTTGTAGATGAAGCAAGTGGAGTCCAGGAAGGGTCCCTGCCCCAGCTAAGGCCAGATGGCTGGTAAGTATAAGATGGTGCTTCGGACCAAGTTTTTAGTCCCCACACTGTTCTGTTCCACTGGGCACATGAAAGGATAGGTGCCACATCACCTCAACTCCAAACATTATTGAATTTAATTTGATCAGGCATCATGGCATTTTGTATCCTCTCCTGCATTTTGTTCAACAAGTTAACAAGAAACATGCATTTTAAAAACATTATTAGATTCATATTCCTTATATGTAGAAGGTATTGGAAATGTTATATTTTGGGGGATATTGCTTCAGGTATGTCAGTTTTACTGCCCTATAAATTTCCTTTTGACCAGCCTGAACATTGGAAGTTATACCGTTATTTTTTAGTTTGAAAAAATTAATCTTTCCTTCATTGAGCTGTCATTTTATTTTCACAACTTTTCCTACAAATTCTGTTATTACCTAAGGCATGATTGCCTTTTGAAGCATAACCTAATCTTACATATTATAAATATTCATTGTCAAGTAAAGGATTGGTATCAAAAAACCTTTTAAGCCTTTTCTTGAGTGAAAATGAAATTGATATACCCTATTGAACTTGAACCCAGTTTTTCTTATATCAAATTTTTCTTTTGTAGATTTATAAATTAAAAATAATGTTTTTAAATTGAACATAGTGAATAACTATGATTTTTAATTTAAATTTTAAAAATTAAAATTTCAAATAATAATTTTTAACTAAGTCCATTGCATTCATGATCTGGGTAATGGTTGTATTAGTCATTTTTGAAGATGAATGTTGAGGTGGGACTGTAAATTATGACACTGGTTTTCTAAACATGTCAAACTAAAATATCTATGTCTGTCTTGCCCTTCAACATTGTCATTTTGGGAAAATAAATGATAATGCAGGTTATGCAGTGACACCAATAATTTGTGGAACACCTGTCTTTTAGAATTTCCTTCAGATCCAGTTTACTATAATGTTTCATATAAAACCAAGTAATATTTTCAGAAAGCAATTATTATTAGAATTCATTGTCTTTCTTGTCCTTATCCCACCCACATAGTCATCACCACCATTTCTATTAATTCTGTGCATGACTGTACTTATGCCCAAGGCTGAACCCTCTGATAAGTTACATCAGAGACGTCATACTATGGAGGAAATATTTTGACTAAAATTGTCTAGCCAAGTTGCTAAACAAGTAAACAAGCAAACAGCAAACCCTGGGAGAAATCCATATCTAAACTTGTTATGATATATTGTCTAAATCACCTACTTTTTGACAAAAATTATGAGGCATGAAAATAATCAGAATGATGTAACCCATACATAGGGGAAAAGCAATCTATAGAAACTGTGAGAAGACACATATGTTAGACAGTACACAAAGACTTCAAATCAGCCATTATGAATGTGCTCAAATAGTTAAAGGAAATTATACTTTACAAAGTGAAGGGTGTTATGACAACCTCATCAAATACAGAATATCAACAGAGACAAAAATGATAAATAAGCAGAATATTTCAGAGTTGAAAAGTATAATTTAAATGAAAAAAATCACTAGTTGTGATTATAGTAGATTTCAACGGGCAGAGGAAAGGATCAGTGAACTTGAAGATAGAGTGATAGAGGTTATGAAATTCAGAAAACAGAGTGAAAAAAGAGTGAAGGTAAATGAACACAGCCTCAGAGAAGTGTGGTATATCATTTAGCACATCAACATATATATATAATGAAAATTTCAGGACAAGAGAAGAGAAAGAAAAATATATGAAAAAAATGATGGCTGAAAACTTCCCAAATTTGATGAAAAACATTACAGGCATGAACTACTGCACCCAGCCTCCCTTCTATCTTTTTGCCATGATTGTAAGTTTCCTGAATCTTCCCCAGCTATGCAGAACTGTGAGTCAATTAAATCTCTTCTCTTTATAAATTACCCAGTCTCAGCTAGTTCTTTATAGCAGTGTGAAAATTGACTAATACACCTAGATACATTATATTAAAATGTTGAAATACAGAGAAAATATTGAAAGCAACAAGAGAAAAACAACTTGTCATTAAAAGGGAGCACTTATAAAATCAATAGTTGACTCCTCATCAGAAAGAAAATGGAGGCTACGATGCAGTGGGACGGCACATTTAAAGTCCTAAAAGAACTGTTGGCCAAGAACGGTGGCTCATGCCTATAATCCCAACACTTTTGGAGGCTGAGGTGGGAGGATTGCTTGAGCCTAGGAGTTTGAGTCCTGGCAACATAGTGAGACCCTGTTTCTGCCCAAATTTTAAAAATTAACCAGGTGTGGTGGTGTGCACCTGTAGTCTCAGCTACTTGAGAGGCTGAGGTAAGAGGATTTCTTGAGCCTGGGAAGTGGAGGCTGCAGTGAGCCATGAATATGTCACTGCTCTCCAGCCTGGCAACAGAGCAAGTCCCTGCCTCATAAAGAAAATTGTCAATTAAGAATTTTATATCCAGCAAAACATAAAACATTTATCTTTCAAAAATGAATGCAAGAGATAATTCATTGCTAACTGACCCACCTTACAAGAAATAATAAAGGAAGTTCTTCAGGCTGAAAGCAAGCAATCCAAAACACTAATTTGAAAATTTGAATCTATATGCATACATGCATGCATATGCACACACACACATACACACACACACACACACACACACAGAGAGAGAGAGAGAGCGCGAGCGAGCAATAAGAAAGGTAATTTTTTTAAAAAAAAATCTATATTACCAGGGACAAAAACAGACAATGGATAATGATAAAGGGGTTAATTCATAAAAACATAGCTAGCAATCCTAACTAAAGGTGATTACACCTAATTAAAGAGGTTCAAAATAAAGAGAAAAAACTGACAGAATAGAAAGGAGGGTCAGACAGACTTACAGTTATAGAGCTCAGCACTCCTTTCCTTCCCAATTAGTGATAAAACAAATAGACAAAAGTCAGCAGGAAGGTGATAGACATGACCAATCCTATCAAATTCATTTAATTGACATTTATAGAACATTTCACTCAACATCTGCATACTATACGTTATTTTCAAGTGCACATGACACATTCAACAAGTAAGACCATTTTCTGAATGACTTTTTAAAAGTCATGATACATTTTAAAATATTGAAAAGATTCAGAATATATTCTGTGAACAAACAGGATTAAACTGAAAACCAGTAACCCAAAGATAACTGAAGTATCCTTAAATTAAACATCACAATTTTGAATCACTTATGGGTCAAATAAAAGATCACAAGAGAATCAGAAAATGTTTGGATAATACTGAAATGAAATAAAAAAACAAAAAAAAATTTGGAATGCCCTGGTGCACAGCTTAGAAAAACAATTATAGCTTTATATGTTTTGTTAGAAGAGAATAAATGTCTAAAATCAATGACGTAAAGTTCCACCATATGAAGAAAGAAAAATACAAGCAAATTAAATCAAAATTAAGTAGGAGGATATCAGTAATAAATATAAGAGCACAAATGAGTGAAGTAGAACAAGGGTCAGACAACTGGCCAAATTGGTCCAGTGACCTGTTTTCATAGAGGTCTTAAATTAAGAATCATGTTTGCATTTTTGAAGGCATGTAAAACAAAGCTAACAATATAGACTATGCAATTTGACAGCTTAGATTAAATGGAAGGTTTTCTTTAAAAATATTTTACCAGTGGCTCATGCCTGTAATCCCAGCACTTTGGGAGGCCAAGGCGGGCGGATCACGAGGTCAGGAGATCGAGACCATCCTGGCTAACATAGTAAAACCCCGTCTCTACTAAAAATACAAAAAAAATTAGCCAGGCATGGTGGCGGGTGCCTGTAGTCCCAGCTACTGGGGAGGCTGAGGCAGGAGAATGGCGTGAACCCGGGAGGCAGAGCTTGCAGTGAGCCGAGATTGCGCCACTGCACTCCAGCCTGGGTGACGGAGCAAGACTCCGTCTCAAAAAAAAAAAAAAAAAAAAAAAAAGTTACCAAAACTGGGTATAGAAGAAATAGAATGCCTAAATGGCCCAATAACAATTAAATAAATTGAAGTAGTAATTTTAAATCTTCCCCAAAAGAAAACTACAAGTCTAGATGACTTCACTAGAGTATTTTGTCAAATACTTAAGGAAGAAATAATACCAATCCTATAAAAACTCTTTGAGAAAGTAGAAGAGAATTAAATACTTTTAATCTCATTTTAGTGGATCAGTATTATCCTGAAAGCAACACCAAAGACATCATAAATTGGAAAACCTCCAAATCAATATCCTGGATGACTATAGATTTATAAATTCTTCAGAATTTAGTATATATATATATATATATATATATATATATATATTTTTTTTTTTTTTTTTTTTTTTTTTTTTTTTTTGAGACGGAGTCTCGCTCTGTCGCCCAGCCCAGGCTGGAGTGCAGTGGCGGGATCTCCGCTCACTGCAAGCTCCGCCTCCCGGGTTCACGCCATTCTCCTGCCTCAGCCTCCCAAGTAGCTGGGACTACAGGCGCCCACAACCGCGCCCGGCTAATTTTTTGTAATTTTTAGTAGAGACGGGGTTTCACCGTGGTCTCGATTTCCTGACCTTGTGATCCGCCCGCCTCGGCCTCCCAAAGTGCTGGGATTACAGGCGTGAGCCACCGCGCCCGGCCAAAATTTAGTATATTAATTAGTATATTGAATCTAGCAATACATAAAATGTAGAAATTTGTTCTGATTAATTGGAATGGCATTTTGGGAATGCAAGTTTTTAATTTAATTGTGAAAATCAATGTAATTTAGCATAATAAAATAATGGGAAAACTTACACAATTATTTCTATAGAGTCATACAAACATTTTACAAAATTCAACATCTACTCATGATGAAAACTCTGAACAAATGAACAATAGATAGTAAGATTTTTTTTTTTTTTTTTTACCTCTATCAGTTTTCTGGTTACTGCTTTGTATGTAAGATCAAAAACAGAAAAAATTATCTGTTCTCATTTTTATTCAACACTGTAATACAAATCCTGGCCAGTATAGTAAGACAAGAAAAATAAATAAAAAGCAGATGAGTTGAGAAGAAAGAAGTAACACTTACTTATTCACATCAATATGATCATAGACATATAAAATCCTAAGGAATCTACAAATATTAACTAAAACTAATAAATAAATTTATCAAGTTCCTAGGGTAAAAGGCCAATATAAAAAAAGCAACTGTAAGCCACACATGGTGGCTCACACCTGTAATTCCAGCACTTTGGGAGGCTGAGGCAGGCAGATCGCTTTGAGTTCAGGAGTTCCAGAGCAGCCTGGGCAACATGGCAAAACCCCATGTCTACAAAAAAATACAAAAATTAGCCAGACATTGGTGGCTTGCATCTGTAGTGCCAGCTACTCAGAGGGTTAAGACCAGAGAGTCGCTGGGCACAGTGGCTCACACCTGTAATCCCAGCACTTTGGGAGGCCAAGGAGGGCGGATCATGAGGTCAAGAGATTGAGACCATCCTGACCAACATGGTGAAACCCCAGCTCTACTAAAAATACAAAAATTATCTGGGCTTGGTGGCGCATGCCTGTCATCTCAGCTACTTGGGAGGCTGAGACAGGAGAATCACTTGAACCCGGGAGGTGGAAGTTGCAGTGAGCCGAGATCGTGCCACTGCACTCCAGCCTGGCAACAGAGCGAGACTCTGTCTCAAAACAGAAAAGACTGGAGAGTCACTTGAGCCCAGGAAGAGGAGGTTGCAGTGAGCTAAGATCGCACCACTGCACTCCAGCCTGAGCAACAGAGCGAGACTGTGTCTCAAAAAAATAAAAAAGTAATTGTATTTTACATGTTAAAAATAAAATATTAAAAAATAAAATTTAACAATCCAATTGCAACAGCATGTTAGACTATAAAATACTTAGGAGTAAATTAATGAAGATAAGCTCTGAAAACTGTAAAACATTGCTGAGAGAAATTTTTTAACTTTTATTTTAAGTTCAGGGGTACCTGTGCAGGCTTGTTATGTAGGTAAACTCATGTCATCGAGGTTTGTTGTACAGATCATTTCATCACCCAGATATTAAGCCATAAGTTATTTTCCTTGATCCTGTCCCTACTCCCATCCTCCACTCTGCAGTAGGCCCCAGTATGTGTTGTTTCCCTCTATGTGTTCATGTGTTCTCATTATTTAGTTTCCACTTAAAAGTGAGAACATGTAGTGTTTGTTTTGTTTGTTTGTTTGTTTCTGCATTAGTTTGCTGAGTATGATAGCCTCCAGCTGCATCAGGGTTCCTGCAAAGGACATGAACTCATTCTTTTTCATGGCTGCATAGTATTTCATGGCATATATGTACCACATTTTCTTTATCCAGTCTACTGTTGATGGGCACTTAGGTTGGTTCCATGTCTTTTGCTATTATAGTGCTGAAATGAACATATGCATGCATGTGTCTTTATGATAGAACAATTTCTTTTCTTCTCCTTTCCTTTCCTTTTCTTTTCTCTTCTCTTCTTTTCTTTTCAAGACAGAGTTTTGCTCTTGTTGCCCAGGCTGGAGTGCAGTGGCGTGATCTTGGCTCACTGCAACCTCCACCTCCTGGGTTCCTGCCTCAGCCTCCTGAGAAGCTGGGATTACAGGCATGTATTGTCATTGAGCAGTAATATTTTGAAAGGAATCTTTCTCTGAGCAACAGTTCTCAACAATGGACTTAATATATTCAGTAAACATGCTATAAAGCAGTGTCATCCTGGCTTTCTTGCTTCATTTGTAGAGCACAGATGGAGTGTATTTAGCACAATTCTTAAGGGCCCTAGGACTTTTAGAATGCTAAATGAGCATTGGCTTCAATTTAAAGTTACCAGCTACATTAACCTGTAAAAAGAGAGGCTGTCCTTTGTAGCTTTAAAACCAGGCATTAACTTCTCTCTAGCTAAGAAAGTCCTAGATGGCATCTTCTTCTAGTATAAGGTTATTTCATCCACACTGAAAATCTATAGTTTGGTGTAGCAACCTCCATCAATTATCTTAGCCAGATCTCCTGGATAACTTTCTGTAGCTTCTACATCAGCATTTGCTGCTTCATCTTGCACATTTATGTTATAGAGAACACTGCTTTCTTTAAATCTCATGAACTAATCTCTGCTAGCTTCCAAATTTTCTTCTGCAGCTTCCTCACCCCTCTCAGCCTTCATAGACTAGAAGAGAGATAGAACCTAGCTCTGGATTAGACTTTAGCATAAGGGATGTTGTGAATGGTTTAATCTTCTATGCAGACCACTAAAACTTCCTCTATATCAGCAATAAGGTTTTTTCGTTTTCTTTTTTTTTTTTTTTTTTAATTTATTTATTATTATTATACTTTAAGTTGTAGGGTACATGTGCATAACGTGCAGGTTTGTTACATATGTATACTTGTGCCATGTTGCTGTGCTGCACCCATCAACTCGTCATTTACATCAGGTATAACTCCCAATGCAATCCCTCCCCCCTCCCCCCTCCCCATGATAGGCCCCGGTGTGTGATGTTCCCCTTCCTGAGTCCGAGTGATCTCATTGTTCAGTTCCCACCTATGAGTGAGAACATGCGATGTTTGGTTTTCTGTTCTTGTGATAGTTTGCTAAGAATGATGGATTCCAGCTGCATCCAAGTCCCTACAAAGGACTCAAACTCATCCTTTTTTATGGCTGCATAGTATTCCATGGTGTATAGGTGCCACATTTTCTTAATCCAATCTGTCACTGATGGACATTTGGGTTGATTCCAAGTCTTTGCTATTGTGAATAGTGCTGCAATAAACATACGTGTGCATGTGTCTTTATAGCAGCATAATTTATAATCCTTTGGGTATATACCCAGTAATGGGATGGCTGGGTCATATGGTACATCTAGTTCTAGATCCTTGAGGAATCGCCATACTGTTTTCCATAATGGTTGAACTAGTTTACAATCCCACCAACAGTGTAAAAGTGTTCCTATTTCTCCACATCCTCTCCAGCACCTGTTGTTTCCTGACTTTTTAATGATTGCCATTCTAACTGGTGTGAGATGGTATCTCATTGTGGTTTTGATTTGCATTTCTCTGATGGCCAGTGATGATGAGCATTTTTTCATGTGTCTGTTGGCTGTATGAATGTCTTCTTTTGAGAAATGTCTGTTCATATCCTTTGCCCACTTTTTGATGGGGTTGTTTGTTTTTTTCTTGTAAATTTGTTTGAGTTCTTTGTAGGTTCTGGATATTAGCCCTTTGTCAGATGAGTAGATTGCAAAAATTTTCTCCCATTCTGTAGGTTGCCTGTTCACTCTGATGGTAGTTTCTTTTGCTGTGCAGAAGCTCTTTAATTTAATGAGATCCCATTTGTCAATTTTGGCTTTTGCTGCCGTTGCTTTTGGTGTTTTAGACATGAAGTCTTTGCCCATGCCTATGTCCTGAATGGTACTACCTAGGTTTTCCTCTAGGATTTTTATGGTATTAGGTCTAACATTTAAGTCTCTAATCCATCTTGAATTAATTTTCGTATAAGGAGTAAGGAAAGGATCCAGTTTCAGCTTTCTACTTATGGCTAGCCAATTTTCCCAGCACCATTTATTAAATAGGGAATCCTTTCCCCATTTCTTGTTTCTCTCAGGTTTGTCAAAGATCAAATGGCTGTAGATGTGTGGTATTATTTCTGAGGACTCTGTTCTGTTCCATTGGTCTATATCTCTGTTTTGGTACCAGTACCATGCTGTTTTGGTTACTGTAGCCTTGTAGTATAGTTTGAAGTCAGGTAGCGTGATGCCTCCAGCTTTGTTCTTTTGACTTAGGATTGTCTTGGAGATGCGGGCTCTTTTTTGGTTCCATATGAACTTTAAAGCTGTTTTTTCCAATTCTGTGAAGAAACTCATTGGTAGCTTGATGGGGATGGCATTGAATCTATAAATTACCTTGGGCAGTATGGCCATTTTCACAATATTGATTCTTCCTATCCATGAGCATGGTATGTTCTTCCATTTGTTTGTGTCCTCTTTGATTTCACTGAGCAGTGGTTTGTAGTTCTCCTTGAAGAGGTCCTTTACATCCCTTGTAAGTTGGATTCCTAGGTATTTTATTCTCTTTGAAGCAATTGTGAATGGAAGTTCATTCCTGATTTGGCTCTCTGTTTGTCTGTTACTGGTGTATAAGAATGCTTGTGATTTTTGCACATTAATTTTGTATCCTGAGACTTTGCTGAAGTTGCTTATCAGCTTAAGGAGATTTTGGGCTGAGACAATGGGGTTTTCTAAATATACAATCATGTCATCTGCAAACAGGGACAATTTGACTTCTTCTTTTCCTAACTGAATACCCTTGATTTCTTTCTCTTGCCTGATTGCCCTAGCCAGAACTTCCAACACTATGTTGAATAGGAGTGGTGAGAGAGGGCATCCCTGTCTTGTGCCAGTTTTCAAAGGGAATTTTTCCAGTTTTTGCCCATTCAGTATGATATTGGCTGTGGGTTTGTCATAAATAGCTCTTATTATTTTGAGGTACGTTCCATCAATACCGAATTTATTGAGCGTTTTTAGCATGAAGGGCTGTTGAATTTTGTCAAAAGCCTTTTCTGCATCAATTGAGATAATCATGTGGTTCTTGTCTTTGGTTCTGTTTATATGCTGGATTATGTTTATTGATTTGCGAATGTTGAACCAGCCTTGCATCCCAGGGATGAAGCCCACTTGATCATGGTGGATAAGCTTTTTGATGTGTTGCTGAATCCGGTTTGCCAGTATTTTATTGAGGATTTTTGCATCGATGTTCATCAGGGATATTGGTCTAAAATTCTCTTTTTTTGTTGTGTCTCTGCCAGGCTTTGGTATCAGGATGATGTTGGCCTCATAAAATGAGTTAGGGAGGATTCCCTCTTTTTCTATTGATTGGAATAGTTTCAGAAGGAATGGTACCAACTCCTCTTTGTACCTCTGGTAGAATTCAGCTGTGAATCCATCTGGTCCTGGACTTTTTTTGGTTGGTAGGCTATTAATTGTTGCCTCAATTTCAGAGTCTGCTATTGGTCTATTCAGGGATTCAACTTCTTCCTGGTTTAGTCTTGGAAGAGTGTAAGTGTCCAGGAAATTATCCATTTCTTCTAGATTTTCCAGTTTATTTGCGTAGAGGTGTTTATAGTATTCTCTGATGGTAGTTTGTATTTCTGTGGGGTCAGTGGTGATATCCCCTTGATCATTTTTAATTGCGTCGATTTGATTCTTCTCTCTTTTCTTCTTTATTAGTCTGGCTAGTGGTCTGTCAATTTTGTTGATCTTTTCAAAAAACCAACTCCTGGATTCATTGATTTTTTGGAGGGTTTTTTGTGTTTCTATCTCCTTCAGTTCTGCTCTGATCTTAGTTATTTCTTGCCTTCTGCTAGCTTTCGAATGTGTTTGCTCTTGCTTCTCTAGTTCTTTTAATTGCGATGTTAGAGTGTCAATTTTACATCTTTCCTGCTTTCTCTTGTGGGCATTTAGTGCTATAAATTTCCCTCTACACACTGCTTTAAATGTGTCCCAGAGATTCTGGTATGTTGTATCTTTGTTCTCATTGGTTTCAAAGAACATCTTTATTTCTGCCTTCATTTCATTATGTACCCAGTAGTCATTCAGGAGCAGGTTGTTCAGTTTCCATGTAGTTGAGCGGTTTTGATTGAGTTTCTTAGTCCTGAGTTCTAGTTTGATTGCACTGTGGTCTGAGAGACAGTTTGTTATAATTTCTGTTCTTGTACATTTGCTGAGGAGTGCTTTACTTCCAATTACGTGGTCAATTTTGGAGTAAGTATGATGTGGTGCTGAGAAGAATGTATATTCTGTTGATTTGGGGTGGAGAGTTCTATAGATGTCTATTAGGTCTGCTTGCTGCAGAGATGAGTTCAATTCCTGGATATCCTTGTTAACTTTCTGTCTCGTTGATCTGTCTAATGTTGACAGTGGAGTGTTGAAGTCTCCCATTATTATTGTATGGGAGTCTAAGTCTCTTTGTAAGTCTCTAAGGACTTGCTTTATGAATCTGGGTGCTCCTGTATTGGGTGCATATATATTTAGGATAGTTAGCTCTTCCTGTTGAATTGATCCCTTTACCATTATGTAATGGCCTTCTTTGTCTCTTTTGATCTTTGATGGTTTAAAGTCTGTTTTATCAGAGACTAGTATTGCAACCCCTGCTTTTTTTTGTTCTCCATTTGCTTGGTAAATCTTCCTCCATCCCTTTATTTTGAGCCTATGTATGTCTCTGCGTGTGAGATGGGTCTCCTGAATACAGCAGACTGATGGGTCTTGACTCTTTATCCAGTTTGCCAGTCTGTGTCTTTTAATTGGAGCATTTAGTCCATTTACATTTAAGGTTAATATTGTTATGTGTGAACTTGATCCTGCCATTATATTAACTGGTTATTTTGCTCATTAGTTGATGCAGTTTCTTCCTAGCCTCAATGGTCTTTACATTTTGGCATGTTTTTGCAATGGCTGGTACCGGTTGTTCCTTTCCATGTTTAGTGCTTCCTTCAGGATCTCTTGTAAGGCAGGCCTAGTGGTGACAAAATCTCTAAGCATTTGCTTATCTGTAAAGAATTTTATTTCTCCTTCACTTATGAAACTTAGTTTGGCTGGATATGAAATTCTGGGTTTAAAATTCTTTTCTTTAAGAATGTTGAATATTGGCCCCCACTCTCTTCTGGCTTGTAGAGTTTCTGCTGAGAGATCTGCTGTTAGTCTGATGGGCTTCCCTTTGTGGGTAACCCGACCTTTCTCTCTGGCTGCCCTTAAGATTTTTTCCTTCATTTCAACTTTGGTGAATCTGGCAATTATGTGTCTTGGAGTTGCTCTTCTTGAGGAGTATCTTTGTGGCGTTCTCTGTATTTCCTGGATTTGAATGTTGGCCTGCCCTACTAGGTTGGGGAAGTTCTCCTGGATGATATCCTGAAGAGTGTTTTCCAACTTGGTTCCATTTTCCCCCTCACTTTCAGGCACCCCAATCAGACGTAGATTTGGTCTTTTTACATAATCCCATACTTCTTGCAGGCTTTGTTCGTTTCTTTTTCTTCTTTTTTCTTTTGGTTTCTCTTCTCGCTTAATTTCATTCATTTGATCCTCAATCGCTGATACTCTTTCTTCCAGTTGATCGAGTCGGTTACTGAAGCTTGTGCATTTGTCACGTATTTCTCGTGTCATGGTTTTCATCTCTTTCATTTCGTTTAGGACCTTCTCTGCATTAATTACTCTAGCCATCAATTCTTCCACTTTTTTTTCAAGATTTTTAGTTTCTTTGTGCTGGGTACGTAATTCCTCCTTTAGCTCTGAGAAATTTGATGGACTGAAGCCTTCTTCTCTCATCTCGTCAAAGTCATTCTCCGTCCAGCTTTGATCCATTGCTGGCGATGAGCTGCGCTCCTTTGCCGGGGGAGATGCGCTCTTATTTTTTGGATTTCCAGCTTTTCTGCCCTGCTTTTTCCCCATCTTTGTGGTTTTATCTGCCTCTGGTCTTTGATGATGGTGATGTACTGATGGGGTTTTGGTGTAGGTGTCCTTCCTGTTTGATAGTTTTCCTTCTAACAGTCAGGACCCTCAGCTGTAGGTCTGTTGGAGATTGCTTGAGGTCCACTCCAGACCCTGTTTGCCTGGGTATCAGCAGCAGAGGCTGCAGAAGATAGAATATTTCTGAACAGCGAGTGTACCTGTCTGATTCTTGCTTTGGAAGCTTCCTCTCAGGGGTGTACTCCTCCCTGTGAGGTGTGGGGTGTCAGACTGCCCCTAGTGGGGGATGTCTCCCAGTTAGGCTACTCAGGGGTCAGGGACCCGCTTGAGCAGGGAGTCTGTCCCTTCTCAGATCTCAACCTCCGTGTTGGGAGATCCACTGCTCTCTTCAAAGCTGTCAGACAGAGTCGTTTGCGTCTGTGCAGAGGTGTCTGTGTGTCTTAGTTTACTGTGCCCTGTCCCCAGAGGTGGAGTCTACAGAGACAGGCAGGTTTCCTTGAGCTGCTGTGAGCTCCACCCAGTTCGAGCTTCCCAGCAGCTTTGTTTACCTACTTAAGCCTCAGCAATGGCGGGCGCCCCTCCCCCAGCCTCGCTGCTGCCTTGCCGGTAGATCACAGACTGCTGCGCTAGCAACGAGGGAGGCTCCGTGGGTGTGGGACCCTCCCGGCCAGGTGTGGGATATGATCTCCTGGTGTGCCTGTTTCCTAAAGCGCAGTATTGGGGTGGGAGTTACCCGATTTTCCAGGTGTTGTGTGTCTCAGTTCCCCTGGCTAGGAAAAGGGACTCCCTTCCCCCTTGCGCTTCCCAGGTGAGGCAATGCCTCGCCCTGCTTCAGCTCTCGCTGGTCGGGCTGCAGCAGCTGACCAGCTCCGATCGTCCGGCACTCCCCAGTGAGATGAACCCAGTACCTCAGTTGAAAATGCAGAAATCACCGGTCTTCTGTGTCGCTGGCGCTGGGAGTTGGAGACTGGAGCTGCTCCTATTCCTCGTTTTCTAATCATTTGTGTGTTCACTGGAGGAGCACCTTTAATTTCCTTCAAGAGCTTTTCCTTTGCATTCACAACTTGACTAATGGGTTGGCACAAGAGGCCTAGCTTTTGGCTGATCTTGGCTTTTTATATACCTTCCTCACCAAGCTTAATCACTTCTAGCTTTTAAAAAAATTGTTGGCTGGGTGCGGTGACTTACGCCTGTAATCCCAGCACTTTGGGAGGCCGAGGTGGGCAGATCACGAGGTCAGGAGACTGAGACCATCCTGGCTAACACGGTGAAACCCTGTCTCTACTAAAAATACAAAAAAAAAAAAAAAAAAATTAGCCAGGCGTGGTGGCAGTCGCCTGTAGTCCCAGCTACTTGGGAGGCTGAGGCAGGAGAATGGCGTGAACCCAGGAAGCGGAGCTTGCAGTGAGCCGAGATCACGCCACTGCACTCCAGCCTCGGCGACAGAGCGAGACTCCGTCTCAAAAAAAAAATTGTTAACAATTTTTGTAGACAAGATATTACTATGTTGCTCAGGCTGGTCTCAATCTCCTGGACTCAAGTGACCCTCCTGCCTCTGACTCCCAAAGTGCTGGGATTATAGGCATGAGCTACCATACTTGGCCTAGCTTTTGATTTAAAGTGAGAGATGTGTGACTTTTCCTTTCACTTGAACACGTAGAGGCCATTATAGAGTTATTCATTGGCCTAATTTCAGTATTGTTTTATCTCAGGGAATAGAAAGGCCCAAGGAGAGAGAAAGAGATGGCAGAATGGCCAGTAGGTGAAGCAGTCAGAACACACACAACAGTGATTAGGTTGGCTGTCGTATATGTGCATGTTCTGTGGCACTCCAAAAGAGTCACAATAATGACATCCATAATTGCTGACCAGAGATCACTATAACAGATATAATAATAATGAAGAACTTTGAAATATTGTGAGAATTACCCAAATGTGACATAGAGACATCAAGCAGGCACATGCTATTGGAATAATGGTACCGATAGGCTTGCTCAGTGCAGGTTGCCACAAACCTTCAATTTGTAAAAATGCATTATCTGCTAAGTGTAATAAAGTGAAGCACAATAAATAAGGTATGCCCATATATAGAAAACTCTAAGGAGTCTACAAAAAATTCTTAGAATTAACAAGCAAATTCTTTACGAATTTGCAGGATACAAAAAAAAAAACTTGCAGGATACAAAATTAACATATAAAAATCAGTTATGTTTCTATACATTAACAATAATCGATTCAAAAAGGAAATTAAGAAAACAATTCCATTTACAATAGCATCAAAAAGAATAAAATACTTATGAATAAACTTAACCAAGGAAATAAAAAACATAGACATGGAAAACTACACAACATTGGTGAAAGAAATTTCCAAAGACACATAAATGGAAAGACATCCTGTATTTGTGGATTGGAAGAATTACTATTCTTAAAACATCTGTCTTAGTCTATTTTGTGCTGTTACAACAGAATACATTATAAATGACTTGGTCATTTACAATGAACAGATATTTGTTGTCTCACAGTTCTGGAAAATGAAAAGTCCAATATCCAAGTTTCAGCATCTGGATAGGGCCTTTTTGCTACATCATTACATGATGGAAGGCATCATATGACAGAAGAGCAAAGAAAGAGAGAGAAGAGCAAAAGGGAGGCAAACGCATTTTCTTGATAGATAAAGGTATTAGTCCATTCGTGAGGGCACAGCTCTCACGAACTAACCACCTCTTTGAAGTCCCACCTCTCAATACTGTCACAATGGCAATTAAATTTCAACATGAGTTTTGAAGAAGACAAAGATTCAAAGCATAGCAATGTCCATACTTCCAATAGTGCCCTTTAGATACAGTGCAATCACTATCAAAATCCCAATGACTTTTTTTTTTTTTAACAGAAAAAATCCTGAAATTCATTTGGAACCACAAAAGACTCAAATAACGAAGGAAAATTTGAGCCTGACTAACAAAGCTGGAAGTATCACACTCCCTAATTTCAAAAATATGTTACGAAGCTCCATTAATCAAAAGAGTATATGACTAGCATAAAAACAGACATCTAGACTAATGGAACAGAATAGAGAGCTCAGAAATAAACCCACAAGGATGAAAAGATAGTCTCTTCAATAAATAATGTTGGAAAAATTGGATAGCCACATGAATGAAACTGGACCCTTATGTTACACTACATGCAAACATTAACTCAAAATGGATTAAAGACTTAAACATAAAACCTGAAGCAATAAAACGTTTAGAAGAAAACATAGGGGAAAATATTCTAGACATTGTGCTGCCCAATGATTTATTGGATATGACACCAAAGTGGGATTACACTAAGTGGGATTATATCAAACTAAAAACCTCCTGCACTGGCCAGGTGTGGCGGCTCATGCCTGTAATCCCAGAAGGCTGAGGCAGTTGGATCACGAGGTCAGGAG
This sequence comes from Macaca mulatta, assembly GCF_049350105.2. Lineage (NCBI taxonomy): Eukaryota > Metazoa > Chordata > Mammalia > Primates > Cercopithecidae > Macaca > Macaca mulatta. Next base: position 45,317,446 of record NC_133420.1, read on the forward strand.
TTTGAGATCAGCTTGACAAACATGGTGAAACCCCCATCTCTACTAAAAATACAAAAATTAGCCAGGCATAGTGGTGTGCACCTGTAATCCCAGCTACTCAGGTGGCTGAGGCAGGAGAATCGCTTCAAACCGGGAGGCGGATGTTGCAGTGAGCCAAGATCATCATGCCACTGTACTCCAGCTTGGGCGACAGAGGGAGACTCCGTCAAAAACAAAAAACAAAAAACAAAAACAAAAACAATAACCCTCCTGCGCAGCAAGAAACAACAAAATAAAAAGATAAAAAAAGCAACCAACAGAATTGGAGAAAATATTTTCAGACCATATATCTGATAAGAGGTTAATATCCAGAGGGTTAATATCCACCTGACAAAGGAATTCCTACACATCAATGGCAAAAAACAAATAACCTGATGAAAATTGGGTGAAGCATCTGTATAGTCATTTTTTCAAAGAAGACATACAAATGACCAACAGGTATATGAACAAGTGCTCGGTGTCACTAGTAATCAGGGAAATGCAAATCAAAACCACAATGAGATATCACCATACTTCTGTTAAAATAGCTATTATAAAAATAAATACATAACAGACGATGTAGAGAAAACAAACCCTGTGTACTATTAGTAGGAATGTAAATTGGTTCAGCCACTATGGAAATCGATATAAATGTACCTCTAAATATAGCATTACCCTTTGATCCAGCAGTCTCACTTTTGGGTATATATCCGGAGGAATGGAAATCTGGATCTCGAAGAGATATCTGCACTTCCATGTTTATTGCAGCAGTAGTCACAATAGCCAAGATATGGAAACAACCTACATATCCATTGGTGGACAAATAAAGAAAATGTGGTATATACTTAAAATGGAATATCATTCAGCCTTATTAATAATGAAATCCTGTCATTTATGACACCATGGATGAAACTGGAGGATATTGTGCTAAGTGAAATAAGTTAGGCGCAGAAAGACAAATATTGCATGATCTCACTTATATGTGGAATCGAAAATAGGGAAATACATAGAAACACAAAGTAAAATGGTGGAGGGGCTGGGTGAGGGAGAAATGGGCAGGTTTTGGTCAAAGAGTACAAAGTTTCAGTACTTATTTATATAAAATAAATAAGATCTGGATGTCTTCTGTACCATAAAGAGCCTACAATTCATAATAGTGTATTCTATACTTAAAAATCAGTAAAGAGGGTAGATCTTACATTAAGTGTTCTTACCACAAAAGGCGGGGTAAGACCAAAGGGGTGTAAACTTTTGGAAATAATAGATGAATTTATGGGATTGATGCCATGACGGCTTGATGGTTTCATAGGTATATATATACTTATCTCCAAACACATCAAGTTGTGTATATTAACTGTGTACAGTTATATCAATCATATCTCAATAAAGCAATTTTTTAAAGTATGTGTAGTTTTATACTTGAGAATATGTAATGATACAGAATTTGTATATATATGCATAGAAATTACATATTTAAATATAGAATAAGGAGTATCTTGGAGTGAACTTTCATCTGACTTTAATTTTGTTCTTTTTTCTTATCTCTATTCTCTGTTATCTACAATCTATCTATCTATATTCGTTTGTTTAGGAAAAAAGTTAGATATGCATATTCCCTCTTCATTATAGTCGTTTCTTGGACGTGTTTGTCAAGAATAGATGTGGAGGAGGGAACAGATTAATCTACAAGGTTGTTCATCAGTATACTATTTTTGGTAGCACTGAAGTGATCATAACCTAAGTTCCTAACAGAAAGAAAAAAGCTAGAAAAAAAATTTACCCCAAAAGTATGACCACATTCTTGGATGGAATCTCTCAGGTGCTTGTTCGCTGTCTCTCTTTCTCTGCCGCCTGTTTTTCCCCCGCCCCGCACCCCACCATCCCCTCAACACACACTCATAACAAAGAAGCTGGCTATAAATCAGAGATTTACTTTTAGAATGCTAAAAAATAATTAATCACTGCGTTAATAAATATTTCTGCAATGAATTCATCTGGGTAGTTTGCTTTTTTATCTGTTGAATAAAGGGTTATTTATAAATCATCTATTAATGTAGTGAATAGGTATTACTTTTGTGTCGGGGGTGTTGTTAACGCAAACTCTGCATCTCTTTGGATTTACAGTTGTTTCTAGCAAAAGAAAAAAATCTTTGTTTTTCTTTTTTCTTCTTTTTATTTAAACAACAGTGGAAAAGACTCACGTTCGCAATGCGCAAAGCATTAGAAATATACCGGTGGAAGACGCAGCTCGCGGGCGCCCTTTGCAGAAGATGCTGGGAAATGTAGTTCCTGTCGGCCGCGTGCGCAGGCGTACTTCTTGGCTTGGGAACCTCATCGTCCGACAGTGCTCTTTATTTTTCCGTGGAGCAGGTGAGCTTTTTCTTTCCCGACCCTTGGACTCCTGTGGGAGGCTGGGAGAGAGGTCCGCTTCAAACACAACCATTCGGGCGGGTCAGCCGAGGCCTGAGAATGCATTGGCCGGGCCCGGGGGCGGAGGCGGGGGCGGAGGAAAGGCGATTAGGTCAGGCTGGGTATTTGGTTCGCGTTGCAGTGATGGCCCAGGGTGATGGTGACCGGGGCCAGCATCCCGCTTCGGGGTGAGGAGGAGGCAAAGCCCTGTCTGCGCATCCCAGCCTTACTAGTCGGGGCCTTGGGTTCTCTTCTGGGTTGGAGGGTCATGAAAACAGAGCTCAGAGCTTTTGGGCCTTGCTTTGACTCTGATGGGGGGCAGTTTATCTGGGGAGAGGCAGCCACCCCAGACCTTGGTGGTAGACCTGGGAATTGCAAGAAAACTGTGATAGGTATTTAGTGCCAACTAGAATTTAGGTTTCCCGACATCCAGTTCTTGCTCTTTCCTCAGAAACTCACCTCCTCGCTAGATGTAGTTTGTTTAGTTTTACTGGTAAATTTCTGAAGTCTCTTCTATAAAGAACTGTGGAATTGATTCCCTACACTCTGCGGGCAATGCAGAGCAATTGTTTGTTCTTTGAGATGGCATTTGTGGATGCACTTCGAAAAATTGTATATGCTTTACGAGTATTATTATTAACAAATAGGGGGCTGATGTACTCGGTGCCACCCATCATGGGAGGATAAAGTTAGCCCTGTTTCTGGTTTGTCAGATTGGACCAGTGACCAGAGACAGGAATGTAAGTGGCCTTTCACTTCGTACTCTGCAGGGAAACAATCTGTTCCTAGACTCATTCTGACATTTTTACAGAGGGTGCGGGTTATATCCAGGTAGTCAGACAGGCTTCCCATAAAGACAATCCTGATTTCTCAAGGCCCCTTTCCTTTTTCAGCTCTGCTTTCTCAGGTCTCTACTTAATTCTACAAGATGGCATCAAGAAGAAGGACCTGACCACTGGCCCCTGACTACATGGTCTTTGGTGAGCAGAACTTTTCAAGGCATTTCTTAGTAGAAATTAAGCTGGGTTTAATTTCTAAAGTTCCATCTTGCAGTGTGGAAAAATCATATGCAATTAAATGTCCCTTGAGAATCTCTTTTATTGCTCATTATTTGCTTTCTTTTTTTTTTTTTTTTTTTTTGAGACAGAGTCTCGCCCTGTCGCCCAGGCTGGAGTGCAGTGCATGATCTTGGCTCACTGCAACCTCTGCCTCCTGGGTTCAAGTGATTCTCGTGCCTCAGCCTCCTGAGTAGCTGGGATTATAGGCGTGCACCACCACGCCTGGCTAATTTTTGTATTTTTAGTAGAGATGGGGTTTCACCATGTTGTGCAACCTGGTCTTGAACTCCTGACCTCGTGATCTGCCTGCCTCAGCCTCCCAAAGTGCTGGGATTACAGGTGTGAGCCACCGCACTCGGCGTAATTTTTCTTTGTAACTGACAAATAAAAATTGTATATATCATGTGTAATGTGTTGTTTTGAAATATGTATACTTGGTAGAATGGCTAAATCAGCTAATGAACATGCATCACCTCACGTACTTTTAATTTTTTTGTGGTGAGAGCACTTAAACTGCTCTCATAGCAATTTTCAAGAATACAATACATTGTTATGAACAATAGTTCATAATGTGTATTTACATGTAGTGTGTATACAACCATGCAATAATATACATGTATAAATGTACCCCAACTATGTTCTTTAAACATTAAAATAACTCAGCATAGCAAGATGCTCACTTACGGGAGGGCTGTGAGAACTGAGACTGAGGAAACAGGAGATGCTCCCATCTCACTCTTACCTTTAGATAACATACTTTCTTGAGCCTGTTGGGCAGATTTGTACAAATAAAATATACATATGTGTCTGTAATGCAGCTCTGCTGTATTTTTTATTTCCTGAAATATCACCTCTGTCCAGAGGGAGGGAAGATTTTCTTTCACTCACTGAATAATATTCATTGAGTGCCTACTTTTTGCCAGCTAATATTCTAAGCATTGGGATATAACAGTGAATAACACAAAGTCCCTGCCTATGTGGAGCTGACAGTCTTGGATGGGACAATAATGTAAACACAGATATTCCTCAACTTAGCATGGGGTTACATTCCAGTAAATGTGCAAGTTGAAAATATTAATTAAAAAATGCACTAATTCACCTAATCTACTGAACATCATTCGTAGTGATGAATAGAAGAAACTATACCAGAGTAACGGGGCTAGGGAAGGCATGGGACAGCCATTATTTAATATAGGGGAGTGGGAGAAAACTTCACTGGTAGATGACATTGAATAGAGACTTACAGAAAATGAGAATATGGGCTGGGCGCGATGGCTTATGCCTGTAATCCCAGCACTTCGGGAGGCCGAGGCAGGCAGATCACGAGGTCAAGAGATTGAGACCATCCTGGCCAACATGGTGAAACTCTGTCTCTACTAAAAATACAAAAATTATCTGGGCGTTATGGCAAATGCCTGTAGTCCTAGCTACTCGGGAGACTGAGGCAGGAGAATCGCTTGAACCTGGGAGGTGGAGGTTGCATTGAGCTGAGATCGTGCCACTGCCTTCCAGCCTGGGCTATAGAGCAAGACTCCATCTCCAAAAAAAAAAAAAAAAAAAAAAGAATATGAGCGTTGCAGATATTTGGGAAGGGGGAGGAGGAGGATTAAGTTCCTCAGCAGAAGCAACAGCAAATGCAAAGCCTTAAGGTGCGGATATGCTTAACCTTTGTGGGAACATCAGGAAGGCCATGTGTCCTGAGACGGGTGAGTGAGAGCAGCACAGCAGGAGTTGAGATGAGAGAGGTAAGGCATGTAGACCACACAGCACACAGGCTAGTATAGGCCACAGCCAGTTTGGCTTTTGTGTTGAATGAGAAGAGAAAATGTAGGAGGTGATGGTGGTTGGTGTTATTGATTATTCAGCTCTATTGAGATTTACATATAATTTACCAATTTTCATAGGAGGATTTTGAATAGAGAAGTGACATAACTTGACTTAGTTTAAAGGAACCATTTTGGATGCTCTGTTGAGAATAGAGTATAGGGTACCAAGGTCAGACATGGATACTGGCTAGGAAGCTAAAGCAATCATCCAGGTGAAAGATGGATTTTTCTATTTCCTTCATTATCTGACTTTTTAAGCCAACCAACACTTCATCTACCCCAAACTTCCAATTCCTCTCCCCATCTCCACTCTCATGCTTCCTATTTTACTAAGAGAACTAGCAGAGAACTTCCAAATGCTCTCACCACTACATCCCCTAATCTTCCAGGAAGTATTCCCATTATACTCCAAAGTAACAGGAGGGAGCCTGTCCTCCCTCCTGTTACTATGGAGAAATGGCCTGGACTCTAATTTATGGCCAACTCCTCTACTAGTGCACTAGATCCCACTTTCTCTCAGTTTCCCAGGACAGTGCCTGGGACAATCATTGGGCAAAATTCCTGATAGTTTTATCATTTATATATATTTTGCTTATTTAGATATATAGACATAATTTTTCAGAAAAATAGAAAAATTCAAATAAAATGCTGGATTTTAAAACCATAAATGATCTAATATCCATCAACACTAATTTGCTGTGAGAGAAATCTGCAAATACATAATGCTTCTATCATTCTTGAGTTGAAAGGGACTTCTGTTAAAAGAGTTCAACTATAATTCCATGGGTTAAAACTATTAATAAATCCATAGAATTTTCTTCCTTTTCATAAATATTTCTTCCTGTTACTTCGTGTTACTCTATGCACCACTCCCTCCCACTTTCCTAGGAAGGAATACAGACATTGGAAGTAGAACACTGAGGTACAATGAATGTAATGATGTAACGAGAGGAAAAGTACAAGGTGCTGTGAGTTCATTTTTGCAGGTAATGTAGCTATTATTAACAATGTGTATGACTCAAAGGTAATTTATTATGAACCTGGTGTGATTATAATGTGACTTTGTAAAATAAATACAAATAAACCTTTTCCACTAAGAGTATATAAGAGCAGCCATTTCCCCAGTACTTAAAACAGTACTGAATATTGCCTGTTTTTAACATTTTTGCCAATCTGATGAATGAAAATTAGTATCTTAATTTGTATTTCTGTGATTAGAAGTGAGCTTGAAAATCTTTTTGTATATTGATCATTTGTATTTCTTTTGTGAATTTCCTGTTCATATGTTCATATCTTTTGCCAGATTTGTATTGCATTATACATTTTTCCTATTTGATTTGTACAAACGCTGTAAAATACAGAAAATTGTCCTTTTTGCTTTATTAGTTGCAAGTATTTACTCCCAGTATGTCTTTTGTCTTTTAATTTAGTTGATTGCCTTCTATGTTTGTATAGTCAAATCTGTGAGTCTTTTTCTATATAACCTCTAGATTTTATATTTTATTAAGGATTTCCCCATTGCAAGATTATAAAAATATTCTTCTAGTGGTTTTCCTGGTTCTTTTATAGTTCTAGTTTTATGTTTAAGTCTTTAATTCATCTATAATTATTTTTTATAAAGCAGCGGCTTTAAATTTATTTTTTCCCTAAGTGGATAAACCAGTTGCCCTAAGATTATTTGTTAAATTTTTATCCTTCCTCAAATAATTTGAAATGCTACCTTTAACATATATTAAATCCCTGCAAAATAAAGGGCCTATTTTTAGACTCAGTTTCATTTTATTATTCTTTCAATCTATCTCTGTGCCACTACCACCCTGTTTTAAAATTAATGTAACTATAGAATATGTTTGGATGTCTAGTATGGGCAAGTCCCCCACCCTCAATCCTCATCTTTTTTCTTTTTGAAAAGTATGTATTATCTAGGTGTTTTAGACAGTTTGGGCTGCTGTAAAAGAATACTATAGACTGCATGGCTTAAACAACAAACATTTCTTTCTCATAGTTCTGGAGTCTGGAAATTAAAAATCAGAGTGCCTTCATGGTCAGGTTCTTGTTGAAGGCCCTCTTCCTGGTTTATAGATGGCCATCTTATTGTTTTCTCACATGGCAGAGAGAAAGATCGTTTCTCTCATGTTTCACCTTATAAGGGCACTAATCTCATTGGTGAGTCCTCCATCCTCATGACCTAATTACCTCCCAAAGGCCTCACCTAATACCATCACCTTAGGGGTTAAACTTTCAACATATGAATTTTGAGAGGACACAAACATTTAGTTCTTAGCTAAAGTTTAGTCAGTTAAGTTGGGGTATGCATTAGTAGCCTAGCAGTGCCCTAGCAAAGTACCACAAATTGGGTAACTTAAAACAACATAAATTTATTATCTCACAGTTCTGAGGCTAGAATTCCAAAATCAAGCTGTCGGCAAGGTCATCCTGCCTCTGAAACCTGTAGGGAAATCATTCTTTGCCTCTTCCTAGCTTCAGGTGGTTTGCTGGAAATCTTTGGTATTCCTTAGCTTGCAGCTGTGTAACTCTGTTCTCTGCCCTTTCATCACATGACTTTCTCTATATGTCTGTGGGTCTTCCCATGACCATCTTCTTAAAAGAGCACCAGCCATACTGGATTAGGAGCCCACCCCATTCCAGTGTGAACTCACCTTAACCAATTACATCTGCAGTGATCCTGTTTCTAAATAAGGTCACATTCTGAGGTACTGAGGTTAGGATTACAACATACCTTTTTTGGAGGGACACAATTCAACCCACAACAGGGGAGAATTGACATCTTTAAAATATTAAGTCTTCTCATCCAGAAACATGGCTTTTCAGTTGATTTTCTTGAACTGCTGAGGAGTCAGCAGTCTTATTGTTTCTGCTTTGAAGTTACCCTGCCCTTTTGTTAAATTGCTTTTAAGATTGTTCTCCTTTTCTCTGATTTTCAGGAGTTTGACTATTCTATTCGTGGGTGTAGCTTTCTTTTTATTTAGCTTGCTTATGGTTTGAGGGCAGTGGAATCTGAGTCATTGGTTGCGAAAAATCTATCCCTATTCCCTTAAATATGGCATCATTTCCATTCTTTTTTTTTTTAAGACTCCACTTATGTGTGTGTTAGACCTCTTAAGTAAGTCTCATAAGCCCCATGCTCGTTTTTAAGAGATAAGCTTTATTGAATGTCTGATATATGAAAAGGACTACATAAACTGCATCATCAGGAAGTAAAACATAAAACAAGGTGTATTAGTCCATTCTCATCTGCTAATGAAAACATAGCCAAGACTGGGTAATTTATAAAGGAAATTATAAATTATTAATGGACTCACAGTTTAGTATGGCTGGGGAGGCCTCATAATCATAGCAGAAGACGAAGGAAGAGCAAAGGGACTTCTTACATGATGGTGGGCACGAGCTTATGCAGGCAGAGGAACTCCCATTTATAAAACCATCAGATCTCTTGAGACTTATTCACTACCATGAGAACAGTATGGGGAAACTGCCCCCAGGAAACTGGGCCCATGATTCAGTTATCTCTACCTGGCCCCATCCTTGACCTATGGGGATTATTACAATTCCAGGTGAGATTTGGGTGGGGACACAGCCAAATCGTATCACAAGGTGTCTTGGTTTGTGCTGCTATAGCAAAATACCTGAGACAGGGCAATTTATAAAGAACAGAAATTTATTTCTCACGGTTCTGGAGGCTTGAGGTCCAAGATCATTGTGCCAGCAGGTTTGTTGTTTAGTGAAGGCTCAGTCTCTGCTTCCAGGATGGTGCCTTGTTGCAGAGAACACTGTATCTTTACATGGCAGAAAACATGGAAAGGTACAAACCCACTCCCTCAAGCCTTTTTATAAGGTCCTTAATCCCTTCTATGAGGGCTGTACACTCATGACTTAATTACCTCCCAAAGGCCTCCACCTCCTCATATTATCACATTGGCAATTAAGTTTCAACATGTGGGTTTTGGGGGATTCATTTAGAATATAGCACATGGCTAAATGATGATTAAAAGAAAAACATAAGCTATAAGAAAATAGTTGAAATAAATAGGAGATTAACTTAAAAATAAGGTATCTCTTGCTTTTATTAATAAACTTTTTCTTTTAGCATAGTTTAAGATTTGCATAAAATTTACAGATATATTACAGAGAGTTCCCACATCCCCGTAGCCAGTTTTCCCTACTGTCAACATCTTATATTAGTTTGGTACATTCGTCACAATTAGTTAGCCAAGGTTGGTACATTATTATTAACTGTAGTATTTCATTAAAATTTTTTTAGTATTTATGTAATGTCATTTTTCTACTCTCTGTTCTCATTCGAGATACCATGTTACATTTAGTTATATTTTCTCCTTAGGCTTCTATCAGCATCAATATTTTCTTAGCTTTTTAAATTACCATTATTCTTTTCTTTTAGCTCTCTGTACTTCATTTTGTGTATTTTTGTTGATCTGTGTTTCCCTTAGGCTTAGTCTGTTGTTAAACCCATCCTCTGAGTTCTTAATTTCAAGCGTTCTGTTCTAGAATACTAATTTGATTCCTTTTGGTTGATTCCAAATTGGTATTGAAATCTTCCAGTCTTTTCTCTATTTTATCTATTCTTCTATTTTGTTTCCTCTTATCTGTCCTGTAGTATTGACTCTGTATGTCTAGTAAGTTTTGAACGATATATGGAAATACAGCACCACATGTTTATCTTTTGTGACTATCTTGTTTGAACACATATGATACATGTATAACATACATAATATATTGTCATCATGTATGAATGCATCATAGAGGTTCAACTTGATGGCATCTTTCACCAGGAAGGGTCCTCTTTTTTCTAAGAAGATATACTCACTTAGCCCAGCTGAGTTGGGGCTGGGCTGCAGTTTGGATAAGCCTTATTCTGCCTCTCCACTGCTTCTTTTCCTATGGGTGGCTCTCCTGGGCATTCAGTTGAGAATGTGGCAAGTCTTTGTCTCCTTTACCTTGAAAAACTATGGAAGATTTGCCTCTGCCATTCACAGGTTTTCAGCTTAGCTCTTCAAACTCCTGACCCAGCTTCAGAATTCAGCCAATTCCTTGGGAAGAGTCTGGTCATGTGTTTGGAACCCCTTCAGTTCCCAGTTTTGTTACTGTAGTCACTTACGAATGCCAAAATCTATGTTAATTTCTCTGCTCTTGAGTGACCTTCTGCAAGAAGTCAAGCTTGGATTCTCAGCCTCTAGCTTAGGCCAGAATGGTAAGAGTGTAGTTCCCCAAGGTGAGGTGAAAAGAGGCTGTACTTCCCCAGTGTCATTTCACCATTTGTTTAACACTTTCTTCTGCTTGTTTTGTTTTTATGCTCCCTCCTTTTCCTGCTAAGTTTCTATAAGACTTTTCTTTGCAAATAGAGTACATATCTTTTAGTAGCAAGTTCTGTTTCTATTATTCCTTTTCTGTCAACCATAGAGTGTAACACAAGGAAGATTCTATTGTGATTATTTAAAAAATGGCAGACAGTGATAACAAAGTTTTCTGGGGAAGTTGGTTGCCTGGTTGACATCCAAGGAATCTCATATTATGGCATTTATCTTGGTGAATTCCTCATCATCTGGGAACTTATCCTTCTTATATTTGCAGTCCCAGAAGCTTGAAATCAGTATATACATGGATTCACACCACACAAGCTTGCAGAGGACAGATGAGTTAAACAGAAAGTGGATTTATTATTTTATGTTGATGTGTTAGTTGGTGTTCTCCAGAAAAACAGAACCAATAGTATATATACATCTACATCTATATCTGTTTCTCTCTCTTTAGCTTCTCATTTTTCTATACCCTCTTATAATTGCTTTACTTGAATAATCAATTTTTCTTTTATGTGTATCGTTGCCATTAATAGGGTTATAACAAGTACCTTGTTGCACTACCCACTTAACGATATTTCCATATTTTCTGTTATTTCTTAAGTTGAGTTTATAGTTTACCTATATTTTATATGTATATATACATATAATTACACATTTTTTTTAAATTTTAGGTGTCTTTATAGGGAAACTTCAGTATTGCTTCTGTATATCCTCAACAGGTAAGTAGTAGACACCAAATAATAAACTTTTGGCCACTCTTGAGCCTAGAATTCTGAACCCTTTTTGAACAACTTAATAGTCCTCCACTTTGTCATTTTTAATTGTTAGCTTTACTCTTTCTTTTGTAAATGTCTGCAGGACTGATCCCTTAATAAGCAGGTACTTGTTTGATGTTTTAGGAACCAGTGGCATTGGAAGATGTCAGAGACATGGCACATGGATGTGATCTTCAAAAACTGTTACAGCTTCATCTCATTGGGTGAGTACAGTTTCTCCAATCCCAAAATATGTAGGATCGTGAGATTTACAGGTGTTCAGCTGAGACTGAGCTTTGAGTTTAGGGACCAGAGACAAGATATTTCTGTACTGAACAGATGATAGTCCTTTTCTTTAAAACTTTATAAATAGATAGTCTTACTTTGTTATCTTAGAAGTATCAACATTTCTCTATCGCAGAATTCCTGAATACTACTTAGGACATAATTCTAGGATCCATGGATGTTATCTTCCAACTAAGAAGAACCATATAAATAGATAACAAAGGAAAAATGGAGAAATGTCACAAAATAACAGCCAGGAAAGAATCAGATAACGAAAACAACCAAGAAGACAGGAATCCTTGTAAATAAGAGTCCATTTATCCATTATGGTGGTGCTAGTAACAATAGTGGTACTAGGAGATAGCTTTTGAAATGTTGGTTAGGGTCCTCTGTGCAGAGCCCCTCATCTGTATTTTAAAAACCTGCATTCATCTAGTAGAAGCAACAGCAACTTCATTTCTATATAACTTTATCTATCTTCTCACATATCTCTTGATCTCAGAGGAAGATTGGCCCTCTTCCGTTGTTAGTCTTTCCATTCTGTACTTCAGATTCCATTATTTTTTACTTATTTTAGGGTCTGATTTAATGACTGTTTCATGATTCAGTCTCTCCACTTCACCAGCTCCTTTCCTTCTACTTTCAGACATTAAAAAGGTTTTCTTGCTTTTAAAATAATATGTTGCCTAAAAATTTTTTATCTGCCTTTCAAAATTATTCTGTCATTACCAAATGTTTCAAACTTGTAGCTAATATCCTCAATTCCTGTTCTCTTTTAATCTTTGGAGTTAGATTCTTGTCTTCTGCTAAAATTATTTTGAGGAGATTCTTGAATTCTTTCTTGATAGCAACCTATTCTTAGTCCTGTGTTCAGACTTTCTGCCGTGTTTGATATTTTGTTTTACCTTGTGTGACATCACCAGATTCTTTTCCATTCTAATCTTTTTCCAAATGCTTTTTTGTTAACTTCACTTGCTCCCTAACATAAACACATGTGCCTTTATGGTTTATTTTCTACTTGTTTATTTTTTATCTCAAAAAGTTAGTGCATTCTGACATCCTCAAATAGTCCTTCTATGTTAACTTTCTTATATATATTTTTTCAACTTAAGTGTTTCACTTACATTCTATCCCCATATATTCCCCTGCTTAAAGTTTATCTCCATTAGAATGTCGTACTTCACTTTCAATCACTTTAACCTCAATATGGTGAAAGTAAAATCACCAGCTTTCCCTAGGTTGCCTCTCTTTCCTTCTTTTTCTATCATTAGTACCACTATTCTTCCAGCCTTCCATTGTATCTTTATGAATCTTGTTTTGTAAAAATTCCCTATAATCTATTTCAGCATTTTTTTCTTTCTTCTTTTTTATGTATTATCTACACTTACACCAAATTCTTACTAGTATTATCCCAATCCAGAATCATATTATTCATATTATGCCTTCTTGCTAAGTTTCACCATTGTTCTTTTATTCATTTTAGATAGAATTAACAAGCTTTTAATCTAAAACATCACATCTAAGATATATTTATCCTGTTAATGTTCTGACAGAAAACTTCAGTTTTCCTGTCTCCTGCTAGATGACATTGAATTTCTCTGTTTAAAGTGTGAGAGTTTTTTATTATCTGATCCCATTTCACTTTTCTGGATTTTTTCCTCTGGTTTCCAAAAACATACATACATTTGAATTAGTTCCATTGTCTTTTATTCACAACATTTATTTTACTGAATGTTTACCTTTGATTTTATTATGCACTTTGTCTCAATGCTTCCATTTCTTTGATCACACCTATTGCGATAGCATACGAAATACATCTGGTCTTTGTTTCCAATTCTTGTCACAGAGCTTTGAAAGCCCTCCAAATTTCCTAAGTGATAGGAATATATTTTGTTGTTCATAGTATACCTTTTTTAAAGAAAAGGTGTATTATGATGAGTTTATGTTGATGAGGTGAAATAGGGCAGGGCCCCTAGATAGCCTCAATAGTGGGTCTGATCACTAAAAAGACCAAGCAACTAGAGGGTTAGAACTTTCAATTCCACCCACCAACCTCTGGGAAGAAAGATGTGGGGATGGAGATTAAGCTCTATACAAACTCTTAAACAGTGATATTTGATGAGCTTCTAGATTGGTCAACACATCAAGGTGCTGGAAGTGTAGCATGCCCAGAGATGATGCAGAAGCTCTATACCCCTTTCCCTTCTGCCCACCTTGCACTGTGCATCTCTTCCTGAATGGCTTTTTCTGAACTGTATCCTTTATAATAAACTGGTAAATGTAAGTAAAGTGTTTTCCTGAGTTCTGTGAGCCATTCTAGCAAATTATTGAACCAGAGGAGGAGGGGTTATAGGAACCCTCAACTTGTAGCCAGTCGGTCAGAAGTATGGGAGGACCAGCTTGTGATTGTCATCTGAAGTGGAGGCAGTCTTGTGGGACTGAGCCCTTTAACTCGAGGGATATGATGCTTACTCCAGGTAGATAGTGTTGGAATTAGAGTAAATTGTAGGATATCTAGAGTTGGTGTCGAGAGTTGGAGAACTGGTCAGAATGGAAAAAATCCCACACATTTGCACATAGAAGTGTTCTGTGTTAAGTATGAGTTATAGAGAGGACAAGGCTGTGGCTATACAATTTGTCAGAGTTGTTGTGAGTAGAGCAACAGTGTTTTTCAGACATATATATCGATCCATTTCACCTTTAAACTTCCCTATTAATCAGTACTTATATTGAAAAATTTTACATTTTATCATAGCACTATTTTATTTTTATTTTCTGTAACTGATGAGTGAGCCTTGTTTTCTGCCTTTGTATTTCAGAGGAAAGAAATAATATCTTCTACTTAATCCTGGATACTATATCCAAAGTTAGAGCATCCACTCCAAAGCCGAGAATTTCTGAAAAACAAAACAATGTCATCATATGACGTTAGAATTTTTTTTCAAATGATGGTTCCTAATACTTCACGTTAGAAGAACTCGAATTTGATAACGAGTTTCAGAAACACCAGTATAACCAGATTACAGGAAAAAGCAAGTCAAAAGGAAGATCATGAATATAACAACTTTGAGGAAACATTAATCAAAGACCAAAGCTTTTTAAACAACTGAGAGTTTTTATAAGAAAAAGACCTCATGCAGTAGTCCCCAGTTATTCATGCAGTATACATTCCAAGACCCCAGAGAATGCCTGAAATCACTGATGTACCAAACCCTAACCAGGTTCTTAGTATGAGCTACTGAATGACGAATGGGTGGGTAGTATATACAGTGCAGATACACTGGACAAAGAAATGATTCACAGCTCAGGCAGGACAGAGCAGATCACACAAGATTTCATCACAGTACTTAGAAAACCACACCATTTAAAAGTTACGAATTGTTTATTTCTGGAATTTTCCATATAATATTTTTGACCACAATTGCCCGTGGAGAACTGAAACCATGGAAAGTGGAACTGTGGATGAGGCAGGACTACTGTAACTATGACATCAATGGTGGGAACCTGAAGCATAATTCTGCTGTAGTGGATTTTTTCAAAAGGCAACTCATGAATGAAAATAATTTATTAGATATAAGAAAGGATGCATTTGTATCTCAAACTTTACTTATTTACTTATTCTGGAAATAAATGAAAAGCCAACACCTATTACATACCCACAAAAATGAAAAAATAAATAAATATAAAGCCATAGTTCAGTACTGATGGAATCTGAGAAAATTTATATGAGAGCGAACCCATACCTCTGTACTGAATGTGGGAAAGGCTACACTTGTGTTGCATCCCTGACCCAGCATCAGAAAACACATATTGGAGAGAAACCTTATGAGTGTAAAATATGTGGTAAGTCCTTTACCCGGAACACTAATCTTATTCAACATCAAAGAATACATACTGGAGAGAAACCTTATGAATGCAATGAATGTGGGAAAACTTTTAGTCAGAGCACTAATCTTATTCAGCATCAAAGAGTCCATACTGGGGAGAAACCTTATGAGTGTAATGAATGTGAAAAAGCCTTTAGTCATAGGTCATCCCTTAGAAATCATGAGAGAATCCATACTGGAGAAAAACCCTATCCTTGTAATGAATGTGGGAAAGCTTTCAGCCATATCTCTGCCCTTACTCAACATCATAGAATTCATACTGGAAAGAAACCATATGAATGTACTGAATGTGGAAAAACCTTCAGCCGCAGCACACACCTAATTGAACATCAGGGAATTCATTCTGAGGAAAAATCCTACCAGTGTAAGGAATGTCGGAAGGTTTTTTGCCACAGTACATCACTAATCCGACATCAGAGAATCCACACAGGAGAGAAACCATATGAATGTAATGAATGTGGGAAAGCTTTCAGCCACACCCCAGCCTTCATTCAACATCAAAGAATTCATACTGGAGAAAAACCCTATGAGTGTAATGCATGTGGAAAGGCCTTCAATCGGAGTGCACATCTTACTGAACACCAGAGAACTCATACTGGAGAGAAGCCTTATGTTTGTAAAGAATGTAGAAAAACCTTCAGTCGAAGGACACACCTTACTGAACATATAAAAATTCATTCTGGCATGAAACCCTATCAATGTAATGAATGTCAGAAACCGTTTTGCTATAGAACCTCACTAATTCGACATCAGAGGATGCATACAGGAGAGAAACCCTACCAATGTAATGAGTGTGGGAAATCCTTCAGCTTAAGCTCAGCTCTGACTAAACATAAGCAAATACATACAAGGGAGAGACCTTATCAATGTAATAAGTGTGGTGATGTCTTTTGTCATAGTACATCCTTAATTCGACATCAGAGAACTCATTTCAGAAAGGAAACCTTAGCCGAGTAATGGGTGTGGGAAAGCCTGCAGTCAGTTGTAGGTTATTGTTTACACCTGAGCATTCACAGTATAGGAAACTGTAAGATTGTTATGTGAGGAAAATCTTCAGGCAAAACACTCATTTACTTACTATGCTACTTGTACTGAGAAGAAAGACTATTCTTTATAATCTAAAAAATGTGTTATTGAAAGAGAAAGTTATAATGGAAGTGTTCATCCAAAACTAAGGTTTGTTTTTTTAAAGACATATTTAGAAAGTTATTTTCAGAGATAATTTATTAAAATGTATATATTTGCTTATAAAAAAAGCCTTTTGAAGTACACAGAAATCTTAGTAGGATAATGAAAATTGTTCACTGTATACATAATCCCTTTTTATTAAGTCCTATGTTATATTTCGGTGTTCAAGAAACACTTTTGTAGAGCGTTTGAAAATAAAATTGACAGATTTCATTAATAGCCATAGACAAATAATGTTTTCTCTGACAAAGATACTATGCATTATTTTCTAAGATTTATGTAATAGTTTTAATGGAATATATATATATATATATATATATAGTTAAAAAGAAAATTGCAACAAATTCTCAGAGGGAAATATTCAGACACTCCCTAATTATTTTTTCAGTACATTGCAGTAAAAATAGAAATGAAAACAACTAAAAGTAGCACCCCAACATGATTTAGAAATTTAAAATAAGTTTCTAAGTAATTTTGGAGTTAAAGAATAAATCTGTACAGAAAAAAATATGTGATTATTAGAAGACAATAAAGCTAGAACAAAATTATGCATTGAATTCAGAAAGGAAAAAGAATAGTATAAACCCAAATAAAATAAAATAAATGCTTTAATAAAGATAAAAACACACATCAATGAAATAGTTACAAAAGGTAGATTTCATAAGGCAGTAGACAAACTTCTAGCAAGTAGGAATGATGGGAAAAGGACAAAAAAATCCAAGAGTAAGAAAATGATTATAAATATATATGGAAAGAAACTTAAATACTCAAAGTCAGTCGTTAAGAAATCTAGCAGTTTCATAAAGTCAGTACTAAGGTTTATTTTAGAACTTCTAGACTATTTCAAAAATAGAAATCTACATTAATAAAAACCTATCTTAATACATGCTGTAAAAAATCATTTAATAAAATTCTATATACACTGGTGACTTTTTTTAAAAATTAGAAAGAAAATTCCTTATATTGATAATGAACATTTATTAGTGTGTGTTCTCCAGAGACAGAAGAGAGAAGGAAGAGAAGGAATGGAGAGAGAGAGAAAGGAAAGATGGGAGGAGAGAGAGAGAGAAAAAGGAAGGAAGGAAAGGAGAGAGAGGGAAAGAAGGAAGGAGGAGAGAAAAAGGAAGGAAGGAAGGAGATGTGCATGGACATTAATGGATGATAAGAAGCCCAAGATCTGCAGTCAGCAAGCTGGAGACTCAGGAGAGCCGATGGTAAAGTTCTAGGCTGAGTTTGAAGGCCTGAGTCTTCTGAAGGCCAGGAAAACTGAAGGTATAAGTTCCGGTCTGAGTCTGCAGGCAGGCAGGCAGAAAACCAGTGTCCCAGCTTGAAGACAGGCAGGGAGAGAAGTCTTACTAAGCCTTTTATTCTATTTGGGCCTACAATGATTGGATGAGGTCTACAGCCACATTGAATAGGGAAATCTGCTTTAGTTAGTCTACTGGTTCAAATGTTAACCTCTTCTTTGAAATACGTTCAAAGACACCTAGAAAAAATGTTTATTCAAATACCTGAGCACCACATATTTGGACTGTCAAGTTGACACATAAAATTAACCATCATGGGCTATTCACTAGAAACCTACAAGAAAAACCATGAATAACCCAAAGCACTCTTACCAGAGACAGCAATGAGATAAATGATGTTTGATGCCACCATTATTAGTCAATATTATGCTAAAGATTCCAGGTAATCCAATTAGAGAAAAAAATAAGATAGCAATAATTTAAAGGAAGAGAAAAACTGTTAGGATTTGAAATACATTCAGTATTAGAAAATCCAATTAGTAGAGCTACTAAAATGATATATGTATAAAACAGTATACTAATAAAAAAAGTAGGAGAAATAGAAAAGGTAGTAGAAAGAAGTGACATTTACAATTTTGACAAGCTAAAAATACGAGGAATTTAAAAAATCTGAGATGTGTTTATAGAATAAACCTTTTCTAAAAAATATAGAATAATAAATGAAAAGAACTGATTGGGAAAAATAATGTAAAAATGACAGTTTGTATTTCATTTAACTTTGATTTGCAAATTTAATAGAATCAATATAAATGGAATTTTTAAAAATGATATCTATATTAAGATACAATTCACAGGAAACAGCTGCAGACAGAGGCTCCCACTGAGAAGAATGAAAACAGTGAGTGAATCCTGCACTGGTGACTGAGGTATCCAGGTTCTCCTATTGGGACTGACTAGGCAATTGGCATGACTCACGGAGAGTGAGGAAAAGCAGGGTGGTGCAACAGTCCACCTGGGAGCCACGCAAGGTAAAGGGAGCTCCCACCTGCAGCCAAGGGAGGCAGTGAGTGAGTGTGCTACCCTGCCCAGGAAACCACACTTTTTCCATGGATCTGTGCAACCCACAGATCAGGAGATCCCCTTCATGAGCCCACACCACAAGGGCCTTGGTGTGTAGCCATGAGGCTGAAGAGAGCCTACCACGGAGCTGTGCAGATTCTCAGCAGCCACTAGGCTGGAGACTGCCTAAGGCTGCTGAGTTCCCAGGGGAAGGAGTGGCTACCATCACTGTGGCTTCCTGCTGCCTAAGATGACTGAGCTCCTGGTGGGAGGAGTGGCAGCCATCACTGCAGCTCCAGTCTGCCATTTTTCCCCTGCCAGTGCTGGGGAGACTGGGCAGTTTGGACCCAGGAGGAATTCCCCACAGCACAGCATAGCAGCTCTAACAGGTTATGACCAGACTGTCTCTTTAGGCCAGACCCTGATCAATCCTCCTCACTGGGTGGGGCCTCCCTGCAGGAACTTCAGCAATTCCTGCCAGGGGTTTAGAAACAGAACTCTGATTTCTGTGAGACTGAGCCCCTGCGGGGAGGGGTGGTTGTCATCTCCATGGATCAACAGACTTAGTCTTTGCCCCCTGCTGGCTCTGAGGAATCCAGGCAGTCTGGACGAGTGGGATTCCACCCAGCACAGTACACCCCCTCTGCGAAGGGGCAGCTAGAGTGATTTGTTAGGTGGGTTGTGGATCCCAAGCCTCCTGACTGGGGGGATCTCCCCAACAGAGGTCACCAGACACTGTATACAGGAGCATTCCTCCTGGTCTTAGGTTGGTGCCCGTCTGAGACAGAAATCCCAGAGGAAGGAACAGGCAGCAATCTTTGCTGTTTTCCAGCCTCCACTGGTGACACCTCCAAGTATGGGAGGGACCCCCAGCAAACTGCAGCAGCCCTATGGAAGAGGAGCCTGACTGTTAGAAGAAAAACAAACAGCAACAACAGCATCAACAAAAAAGTTCCACAAAAAACTTATCCAAAGGTCAGCAGCCTCAAAGATCAAAGCTAGGTAAACTCGTGAAATGAGAAAGAATCAAAAAACCTGAAAACTCCAAAAGCCAGAGTGCCTCTTCTCCTCCAAATGATTGCAATGCCTCTCCAGCAAGGACACAGAACTGGGCAGAGGCTGAGATGGATGAATTGACAGAAGTAGGCTTCAGAATGTGGGTAATAACAAACATTGCTGAGCTAAAGGAGCATGTTCTAACCCAATGGAAAGAAGCTAAGAACTGTGATAAAACATTACAGAGATTGTTAACCAGAAAAACCAGTTTAGAGAGGAACATAAGTGACCCAATGGATCGGTAAAACACAACACAAGAACCTCACAATGAAGCCACAAGTATTAATAACCAAATAGACTGGAGAAAAGAATTTCAGAGCTTGAAGCCTATCTTGCTGAAATAAGATGGGCAGAGTGGATCAGGAGAATGAATACACATACACACACACACACACACCCCCCCACATACACACATACCCTGTCACTCTCCAAAAGCTAAGCCAGGGCCTTGTGCCCTCTGCAGTGCCATCTGCTCTCCTGTCTGGTTTATCCTTTCCTCTCTCTTGGTTGGGCATGGTGGCCCCTTCACTTTCTTTTCATGGTCTCATTTCCTTTGTGGCACCTGCAGAGATTTCTTAACTGGCCTCTTTGGCCTGCTGCCCAGGCTTGGTGAGAGTGGGGTGCAGAGAGAGGGACAGAAAAGAGTGAATGGGATGCTGACCTCACCATCTTAGTTTGGTGAAATAATTAGACCAGGCTTCAAGTTGCACCAGAAGCCAACTATGGCCCCACTTACAAGTGTTCTGGCTCCACCTAGCAGCCACCAACCTTCCACTCCAGCTTCCCAGAGCCCTGCCTTTTACTGCAACTGCTGATTTGCCTGGCAGTTTTTGCCTCTCATTTTTGCATGCATAGAACCTGGGGCCAGCAAGAGCTCTGCTAGTCTGACAGGGGGCTGAAGGGAGTCAGCACTCAGATGCCAGGACATTTCCATTAAAATGGAAGAAAATTAAGAAATGAATTAAATTCTCAAAAAACTAGTAAAAACATTAATATAAAAACAAAAGAAACAAAATAATAAAGATAAAAGCAGATAATGGTGATGTATAAAACAAAAAAGCAGTAGAACTAATATATAAGTAAAAATCCTCATTTATTTACTTGTAATTTCTTTCCCTCCTCTTTATTCCTCCATCTCTTTCTTTTGAACAAGGTGACACATTCAGCTGGAGAGGGAGCGCGTCACCCTCTTCAGTCAGCTATTTGTGTTTTTGCTCACTTTCACCTTGGGATTCTCCTTTTTTTTTTTTTTTGAGATGGAGTCTCCCTCTGTCGCTCAGGCTGAAGTGCAGTGGCGCGACCTTGGTTCACTGCAACCTCCGCTTCCCAAGTTCAAATGATTCTCCTGCCTCAGCCTCCCGAGTAGCTGGGACTACAGGTGTGCACCCACCACACCTAGCTATTTTTTTTTTTGTTTGTTTTTGTATTTTTAGTAGAGATGGGGTTTCACCATGTTGGTCAGGCTGGTCTCAAACTCCTGACCTCAAATAATGCGCCCACCTTGGCCTCCTAAAGTGCTGGAATTACAGGCATAAGCCACTGCACGTGGCCCCAGGACTTTCCTTTCATGTTATCCTAGGAGTTCCCTTTACTTCCCTCTTGTGTATAATCTCCTATTTCTTGGATCCCAGATCTTTCTATTTCTTAGTTTCTTCCCTCATTTCATGAATTTCTTCCTCCAGCAACTTCCCAAGAAAGAATACATGGAAGTAAAATTTTCAGCTTCTCATTTGTAAAACTGTTCCACTCTTACACGTGATGGATAGTTTGGCTGGATATAAAACTCTAGGTTAAATACAGATGTTGGCAGGGTATTAAAAAAAGAAAAACAACATAAAAAAGAACTCTAGGTTAAAAATCATTTTCCTCAGAAATTTGAAGGCATTTCTATATAATTTTCTAGCTTCCAGTGTTCCTGTTAAAAAGGTCATTCTGATTTAGCACGTGACCTTTTTTTTTTCTTTTTTTGTTTTTTTGTTTTTTTCAAAGGGAATTTTGCTCAGTTGCCCAGGCTGGAGTGCAGTGGTGCAATCTCAGCTCACTGCAACCTCCCCTTCCTGGGTTCAAGCGATTCTCCTGTCTCAGCCTCCTGAGTAGCTTGGACTACAGGCACATACCATTACACCCGGGTAATTTTTATATTTTCAGCAGGGACGGAGTTCTCCATGTTGGCCAGGCTGGTCTCGAACTCCTGACCTCAGGTGATCCTCCTGCCTCAGCCTCCCACAGAGCTGAGATTACAGGCATGAGCCACCAGGCCCAGCTGGTTCTTTTTCTTGAATGTTCTAAATTTAAGTGATGTGCCTTGTTTTTGGCTTTTTCATTCACTAGTATATAAATCAGTGGTTGTATCATTTTATATTCCATCAACTATGTATGACAATTCTGGTTGCTCCACATTCTTCTAATATTTCATGTTGTGAGGTTTTTGTGTGTTTTTGTCATTCTGGTTAGTGTGTAGAGATATATAATAGCTTTAATTTAAAAATATAAATAATAAAATATCATTTAAACTTTCCCCCCTCCTAAGACAGTAATATTCCTTTTGGTTTAGGAATTTGCAAACTAGACTTTTATATGCTGTTGCTGAAGGTATAAGTTTGTGCAGAGGTTTTAGTGGGGAAATTGTATTAGACCATTCTTGCATTGCTATGAAGAAATACCTGAGACTGGGTAATTTATAAAGAAAGAGGTTTTTAATTGCTTTGTGGTTCTACAGGCTGTATAGGAAACAGTGCTGGCATCAGCTTCTGGGGAAGCCTCAGGGAGCTTTTATGCATGGCAGAAGGAGAAGCAAGAGCAGGCACATCATATGGCAAAAACAGGAGCAAGAAAGAGAGAGAGAGTGAGGGGGAGGTGCCACACTCTTTAAAAATCACCAGATCTGGTGTGAACTCACTTCTCATCAAGGGGATAGCCCCAGCCATTCATGAGGGATCTGCCTTCATGATCCAATCACCTCCCACCAAACCTCACCTCCAACATTGAGGATTACAATTTAACATGAGATTTTGGTGGGGATAAATATACAAAGTGTACCAGAAATTATTTATTCAACATCTATTTTTTTTGAGACAGCATCTCACTCTGTTACCCAGGCTTGAGTGCAGTGGTGCCATCATGGAGTGGAGGGAGCTCACTGAAGCTTCCAACTTGTGGGCTCAAGTGGTCCTCCCACTTCAGCCTCCTGAGTAGCTGAGACTACAGGTGCCCACCACAACACAGGGCTAATTTTTAAATTTTTCATAGTGGTAGGGTCTCACTATGTCGCCCAGGCTGGTCTCCAACTCCTAGCCTCAAGCAATCTTCCCTACCCAACCTTCCAAAATGCTGAGATTACAGGTGTGAGCCACCACACCTGGCCCAGATCTTCATTTAGTGCCTACTATATCATGAGTATAATAGGAAATAAAACAAGGTCATGCCTACACCAAAAAGATAGACAATATAAAAATAAACAAAATCTTACACATTATTTTCAGTTCTAGGAAGAAAATACATAGAGTGCCACAAAGTAAAGAACAAATATGCAAACCTGGATGGCAGGGTCATAGAAGGCTCTTCAAGGAGATAATACTTAAGCAGTTTGGATACATATTTAAAGTTAAAACGTGCTTACTTTTTGACAAGAAAATTCAGCTTCTAGGAATCTGGATTACAGAAATACACACACACACACAAATTTATATGCAAAGATGTTTGCTAGTTCTTCTTCCCTTGCCCCATTCACAATCCATTCTTGCTTATACCATACACTGTGATCTAAAAACTCAAATCTGATAGTTACTTCTTTGCTTAAAACCCTTCAGTAACTTGCACTTTAAATAAAATTCAAACTCCTTATTTTATTTATTTTTTTGAGACTGAGTCTTGCTCTGTCTCCCAGGCTGGAGTGCAGTGGCACGATCTTGGCTCACTGCAAGCTCCGCCTCCTGGGCTCACGCCATTCTCCTGCCTCAGCCTCCTGAGTAGCTGGGACTACAGGGGCCTGCCACCACGCTCAGCTAATTTTTTGTATTTTTTAGTAGAGACGGGTTCACCATGTTAGCCAGGATAGTCTCGATCTCCTGACCTCGTGATTTGCCCGCCTCGGCCTCCCAGAGTGCTAGGATTACAGGTGTGAGCCACTGTGCCAGGCCACAAACTCCTTACTTTATAAGGCCCCACATAATCTAGCCACTCTCCCTATATAGCTTAATTTATTTCATACCATTTTCCCTTTCTCCTTGTGACTCAGCCACCCTGGTCTGTTTTCTGTCACATAGGCCAAGCCTTTGCACTCACTGTTCCCTGTCTGAAAGCCCTTCCCACATGCTTCACATGGTTAACAAATTGTCATACTTTGGGTCTCAGCTCAAGTCTGCCAAAAGTGATCCTCTTGACTACATAGGTGGTTTTTGTTCTGCTAACTTAGTTAAACGGGGAACTATACTTCTCAGAATTACTTTTCTGTATGGTTCCAGGTTTGAGTTATTCAAAAAAGGGACTTGCATGAAAAATGGAAAGTATAAGTAAAGCTATGACCATTACTCTCTGCTAGTCATCAGAAAGAATGTGGTGTTTGGTTTTTCTGTTCCTGTGTTAGTTTGCTGAGGATAATGGCTTCCAGCTCCATCCATGTCCCTGCAAAGGACATGATCTCATTCCTCTTTATGGCTGCATAGTATTCCATGGTGTATATGTACCACATTTTCTTTATCCAGTCTATCATTGATGGACATTTGGGTTGATTCCATGTCTTTACTATTGTGAATAGCTGTAATGAACATATGTGTGCATGTATCTTTATAAGAGAATAATTTATATTCCTTTGGGTATATACCTAGTAATGGGATTGTTGGGTCAAATGGTATTTCTGGTTCTAGGTCTTTGAGAAATCACCACACCATCTTTCACAATAGTTGAACTAATTTACACTCCCACCAACAATGTAAAGGCATTGCTTTTTCTGAACAACCTCACCAGCATCTGTTGTTTTTTGACTTTTTAATAATTGCCATTCTGGCTGGCATGAGATGGTATCTCACTGTAATTTTGATTTGCATTTCTCTAACGCTCATGATGTTGAGCTTTTTTCATATGTTTGTTGGCTGTATAAATGTCTTCTTTTGAGAAGTGTCTGTTCATGTCCTTTGTCCACTTTTTAATGGGGTTGTTTGCTTTTTCTTGTAAATTTGTTTAAGTTCCTTATAGACTCTGGATATTAGACCTTTGTCAGATAGATGCATTGAAAAAATTTTCTTCCATTCTGTAGGTTGATAGTTTCTTTTGCTGTGCAGAAACTCTTTAGTTTAATTAGATCCCATTTGTCAATTTTTGCTTTTGTTGCTATTACTTTTGGCATTTTCATCATGAAATCTTTGCCCATGCCTATGTCCTGAATGGTATTGCCTAGATTTCCTTCTAGAGTTTTACGGTTTTGCATTTTACATTTAAATCTTATTGGATCCATGTTGAGTTAATTTTTGTAGAAGGTTATCCTATTTCCATCAATTCATTCCTCTTAGCCTCAGTCCAGTTCTATGCCCTTGCTGGAGAGGTGTTGTGGCCATTGGAGAAGAAGAGACACTCTGGCTTTTTGAATTTTCAGTGTTTATATGTTGATTCTTTCTCATCTTTGTGGGCTTGTCTCTGAAACATGTTCCCCCCCAACCCCACACTCAACAATATATAATTTATCTTTAAAGGTCAGTAAAAATACAACCTCTAAAAACTGCCCTTCACAGATCCCCCACCACTGAGCCATGCTGGCTCCAATTCATTGATGCCTGAAAAACTCTCAAATCACATACTTCCAGTTAACACTCCCCCATATCAAATCATTGAAACCATAGATCCCTGAGTCCACAGAAATCCCCTGATTGCAGGCTTTCCTACACCCCTAAATCACAACATCCACAGAAGCCTCTCAACTGAATCCTAGACTCCCCTTCACCACTGATTTCCACTGATCACCAAATGGATCCTGATAGACTCACAAAATATCCAGCAATTCTCCAATAATTGACTTCTACAGTCATCAATCAAGAGCAAATCACAGTGGACTCTCAAATAACTCACGTCACTAACTTCACAGTACCTCCTGTAAATTCCTGATTGTCATAGCTTCCACCAACAAAGAAATATCCCAAGCATAGACCCCACAGATCCTAATCACCATTACCCACAGGCAACCCCAATCACTAATTCCCAGAAGTATCTCTTCACTGACCACCACTGGCCCCTCCAAACACTGAATCCCACAACTTCCTCCAACCCCTGAATTCTGTATATCCCAACCAATCCACAAACAGCAAATCACTGACCTCTATAGACTGTCAACACTGAATCCCTAAAAATATCCCCCAAACCTGAGCCTCTGGTCCCCACAATCACTAAAACCTATAGTTCTCTAATTTACTAACTTCTCACAAGTCGTCCCATTCATTTATCTCCTACCAACACACTCCCCATAGGCCTCAGATTTTTCAGCTCTGCAGATGCTGTCAATTATTGATCTTCACCAAACTTCAGTAGATTCCTCATCCAACTCCTTCACAGTCCTTCCTCCCAAAGGTATCACCTGAAATCTCAGCATCCCCAAATTTAAGACACCCATTTTCAGATCTCCCTCCATCTGAGAATCCCCAGGGAAGCCCATGAACCCCAAATCTCCAGAGTGATGGGAAGACGCTGGAGATTTTGAGCAGTGGAGTGAAGCGATCTCACTCATTTCCACTCTTAGAAGTTTGCTTTGGAAGTTGTGTAGAGGACAGTTTCCTCTTGTGAGTGGAAATCAATGAAACGAAGATTAGAGCCAATAGCCATTGCCATGTTTCTCAAAGTTGTCAAAATAACAGACTTTTCCATTTTTAAAAGGGACCATAATGTGTACCAGTCCTGTAGTTTGTACTGTAAATTCTATTTATATATAAATAACAAAAATAAACCAACATTTAATACCCCTAATCACAGAAACCTTCTCACAATACACAGAGGAAGAAAGGAAGTACCACCCGCATTAGGTGGCTGTGGGATGCAGCTCAGCTTCTGGCTGACCTGTTGGGGGCGATCCTGCGCCTTGCTCCACTTGCAGCCTCTGGTCCCATCAGCCAAGCATCAAATCAGTCCGTCTTCCTCTTTGCTATCCTCAACCAGCTTCAACTGTATCCCAAGCTGCTGATAGAAAATGGAGTTATTAATTCTTCTCCTCTCATCTGTAGATGAGCAGGAACAGACAGAAGCACAGACAATGGCAGAGATTTTGGTGAGGCTGCTGCCTCCGCACCCCATAGGTACAGGTCTTTCTAAGGCCACCTGTTATCTCCAGGATACAAAATCAGATGGACATATTTTCGGTCCTTATTTTACTTGACTTTTCAGCAGCATTTGACCTGCCTCCCTCTTTCCTTCAATTTTTTATATGCTACATTATCAATACATCACAACAGGCGACTTCCTAAGACAGTACCATTTCACACATTTCCTCATCAATTAGCCTGCAGAAAACTAAAATCTCTCGTATTCTGCCACCTTGTGGCTACTTTGTTTTCCTGCTTTGCTAGTTTTTAATAAAAAGAATCACGTGGTTTTATGAAGCCTGCTTTCCCAGAAGAAAAATGGTTTGGTGTCTTGGCTTAAAGGACTTGCTTTCTTTTCCCTTTTCAAGGCAAAAGGGGGAGCTGATAGGGAAACTAGGTTTGGTTTAAAAATGTGTAAGTACCCAGGAGGAAGCCAGAAACAGATAATGTAAACCAGCTGTTTGAAGGGACAGTGTCCACTGGCGGGGGATATGGTTGCAAGGCCACGAGCAAAAGAATGGAGAAAAGAGGAGTTGTTTGAAAGGAACTCAGAATGCAACTAGCTGACTGATATGGTTTGGCTGTGTGTCCCCACCCAAATCACATGTTGAATTGTGATTCCAAGTGTTGGAGGTGAGGCCCGGTGGGAGGTGATTGGATCATGGGGCTGGTCTTCCCCCTTGCTGTTCTCGTGATAGTGAGTTCTCACAAAATCTGTTTAAAAGTATCTCTCTCTCTCTCTTTCCCTCTCTCTCCCACGCTCTACTCTCTCTCTCTCTCTCTCTCTCTCTCTCTCTGATGAACTGTGTTGGATGAAACAGTTCCACCTTGTGGGGGACTGGCCTGCTCACTGAAGGGGGTTTATCACCTCTGGATCCAGGATACCAAATGTCATTCTCTCCAGTTACTGTAAATACCAAAAATGCTCCCCCTACCCCATTTCCAAAACCTCTTCTAGAACTAGTGCTGTCCTGACTTAAGAAACTCTGAATCTTTTCATTTTTATCAATAGGTAAATTGAAGGCCAGAGACAGGAAGACAGGAATTTGCCTAAATCACAGATAAGACATATATATATATATATATATAAAAAACAGTAAAAGATGTTTTGATTTATTGAAAACCCACTACACAGAGCTCAGGGACACAAGGAGTACCAGATATGGTCTCTATCTTCAAAAGAAGAGAGGAAACCTGTGAAGGAACCAATATTTATTGGGAATCAATTGCTTTCTAGCCCTTTCTAAACCTTTTCATGTTATCTTTGCAACAACTCTGAGGAAACTGAAGATCACAGAGGTCGAATTGTGAGGTCAGAATTTGAACCCAGGTTTCAATTATCTTTTCACTGTTACCTTTCCAATGTATGCGCGACCATAGAAACTAGTGTTTTGAAGAATTATACAAAAATTGAAAAAAGGTAAAAAGACGATTGTGTGTCCTTTTAAAGACATACTAGAGCACTATTTTTTTTTTTGAGACACAGTTTCTTTGTCATCCAGGTTGGAGTGCAGTGGCATGATCTCAGCTCACTGCAGCCTCCATCTCGCAGGTTGAAGTGATTCTCCTGCCTCACGCTCTCAAGTAGCTGGGATTACAGAGGTGAGCCATCGCACATGGCCTAGAGCACTATCTAATAAGCCTTCATAGGCTCATCTGGCTCTCCTGGCAAATGTGACCATGTTTAACTTATTATTTACTATTTTTTAAGAGCCAGACTCTGAAGTTAGAAAGTAATTTTAAAATCTGAGAAAGTGAAAATCATTTTGTTTGGTAGGTACGTAAATAATTTCTGTGCAATCAAGAAGATAACCACAAAGTTGTACATTTATTGTCTTTAGGACATTAACCACTCTCTAACTTAGCAATTTCATTCCAGAATTTTTTTTCTTTTGCTGATTTACATCAGCTTCTCATCAGCTTCTCATAGCGTCCTTTGGATAAGCTGTCATTCTTCTGGTTCCTTAAATCATGAGTTAAACGATTAAATCTGACACATGCTCCTATAGAGCATGGTTGTTTCAGGGTTATGTTTCTCAACTCTTTGTGAATTATATTTTGATAATAACATGAGCCAATAAGTAGTTGGCTGCTGTTGTGTGAAAATAAAGCTCTATATGCTATGGAGACTATTAAAAGAAAAAACTTCAGACAAATTAAATTTAATAGAGTTTAACTAAGCAAATAAATATTTATAAGTTGGGCAGCCCTCAGAACCAGAAGTTCAGAGGGTTCCACTCCTCAGGATGCACAGGCAACATTTATGAACAGCAAATGGAAGTGAGGTACAGAAGTAACTTGATTGGTTACAGCTCTGCCTTTCTCTGATTTCAACATGGTCTGATCAGTTGGTACCTATGATTGACAAGCTTGGCTGCTGTGACTGGCTGAGATTAAGCTATTTGTTACAAAAGTATCCTCCTACTTAGGTTTTCAGTTGGTTGCATTGTTGGGACTAGCCCTACAGGGTCTGTGGGTTTTTCTCCCCGTGTGCAGAGACAAGAGATCATAGAAATAAGACACAAGACAAAGAGAAGAAAAGACAGCTGGGCCCAGGGGACCACTACTACCAAAGTGCGGAGACTGGTGGTGGCCCCGAATGCCTGACCACACTGCTATTTATTGTATACAAGGCAAAAGGGGCAAGGTAAGGAGTGTGAGTCATCTCCAGTGATTGATAAGGTCACGTGAGTCACGTGTCCTCTGGACAGGGGGTCCTTTCCCTTTTAGGTAGGTGAGGCAGAGAGAGAGAGGACAGCTTCCATCATTATTTCTTCTATGCTCTTCACAGAAAGATCAAAGACTTTAGTACTTTCACTAATTCTGCTACTGCTATCTAAAAGGCAGAGCCAGGTGTACAGAGTGGAACATGAAAGTGAAATAGGAGCATGACCACTGAAGCACAGCATCACAGGGAGACATTTAGGCCTCTGGATGGCTGCGGGCAGGCCAGACTGATGTCAGGCCTTCCACAAGAGGTGGTGGAGCAGAGTCTTCTCTAACTTCCGCGGGGAAAGGGAGACTCCCTTTCCCGGTCTGCTAAGTAACGGGTGCCTTCCTTAGGCACTGACGCTACTGCTAGACCAAGGTCAGCTAAGTAACAGTTGCCTCCCCAGGCACTGGTGTTACCGCTAGACCAAGAAGCCCTCTAGTGGCCCTGTCCGGGCTTGACAGAGGGCTCACACTCCTGTCTTCTGGTCACTTCTCACCGTGCCCCTTCAGCTCCTATCTCTGTATGGCCTGGTTTTTCCTAGGTTATAGTTGTAGAGCATCCTCCAGAGATGCCCATTGGGCTAACAGAGGCTTTGTTAGACTTACATCATTGTCTGGCAATTCTCCTTCTCTAATTCTGCTTTCTCTTTTTTCCTTTCACAAGTGTTATTCCCCAATAAACCCTTTGCATTCCTAAGTCTGTATCAGCATCTGTTATGTGGGGCTAGCATCCAGCTGACACAGATGGAGTGTTGGTGGCTCCAAGCGATCTTCTATTGGTAAAAGGAGTAGATATTTTAAAGCACATTTTGAGCCAGTACCAGCAGAATGGATAATCATCCTGGATGCTAGGGGACCAAGGAATACTTCCACTCTGGCACATAAATAAGCGTGTGCTTCTTGCTATCTTCTTTGAACTGAATATGCCTTGGTGTTATAATAACAGGACTTAAATATTCCCATTGACTTTCTCAATGAATGAATTGTTCAATTAATCAAAAGTGTGACTGAGAACATCATTATGTCCATTTCCAGTCAGCTAGTTTCAGTCCAGTTACTTGGTTATAAATGGTCTGTCATTTGGTCATATATGGACTCCATAAACCCCTTACCCACACACTGAGTCATTACTTGGGCCTGTCATTTTTCAACTACCTGGCTGACTTTTCCCTTAGGTTCTATATAAAATGCCCTATATTGAGCAGAAACATAGTCAGAAGTCACTGTGCTCCATGACTCTATTTGACAGATTGAAGGTGGGTACGGGAGTCATAATGTGATTGATGACCATGTACTTGACACCATAATTGGAAGGGAATAGTTCTTATTTTTTGCTATGAAGACTTCTAATTCATTATTAGGAGAGCAATACTCCCTATTCATTCATCAAATATTTGTTGACCAGGAAAGAGTTATTCCTCTGTCTTCACTTTATCAAACTCTTGTAGCTACCCTCAGTGCCACATTGTTTGTTTGTTTGCTTGTTTTGTGATGGAGTCTTGCTCTTGTCACCCAGGCCGGAGTGCAATGGCATGATCTCAGCTCACTGCAACCTCTGCCTCCTGGGTTCAAGTGGTTCTCCTGCCTCAGCCTCCCGAGTAGCTGGGATTACAGTTGACTGCCACCATGCCCGGCTAATTTTTGTATTTTTAGTAGAGATGGGGTTTTGTCATGTTGTCCAGGCTGGACTTGAACTCCTGACCTTGTGATCCACCAGCCTCTGCCTCCCAAAGTGCTGGGATTACAGGCATGAGCCACAGTACCATGTTTTTAAGAAATCTGCATGCAGTTTCTACAGTAGTGACTACCAGGCAGATTCCTCTTAGGGTCTACAGGGTTATTTATTCCTGTTCCTTCTATTCAACCATCTGCCCTTCATGTTAGAAACATTAAGCCCTGACCTGTGTAGTGGAATCAAAAAGAGTAGGGGCTTTGAAATCAGTCTTGGGTTCACGCATGGGTTCTCTCATTTATTGGCTATGTGACCTCGGTAAGATTACTTCCCCTTTCTAATTCTTAGTTCATACCACTGTAAAACAGGATATTGATACATACCATGTTGAGCTATTATGAGGATTAAAGAAGATAATGTTTGTAAAACACTCATCAAAACTTACTGAGTTCTTTTATTTCCAGCATCAAAATATTATTTTTGTTTATGTGGCCCCAGGACTGATGAAACTTGTACTGGTGCAAAAATACATCCCAGTCACAACCATTAGTCATGGTAAGTACACTCTGGCACAATTCTGTGCTTGGAGCTCCTTAAGCAAATATGACTTTGAACAAATATTACCAGATTGTTTCTAAGTCTGTTGAAATCTAAAGGCCACAAATATAAAACTAGCTGATGCAACTTGACTGTTAATACAGCAGTTTGGATTCAGCTGTCAATGCCATGTTCTTAAAAGATTGATGGATTTTTGGGGCCTGAGCAGCTCAGCCTTGGAATGACGTTTTTTGTAATCTTTTTGAAAAATTCTTAATTGACAAGTAAAAATTTGTGTGTATTTGTGGTATACAGCATGTTGTGACATATGTATACATTGTGGAATTCAGTCCTGGAATTAATCCTGACAAGAGTTAGGATCATAATCAGTTGGTCTCATAAAAGAGAAGATCCAAAGGCCACCTCTCTAGGATGGTGACAGATAACTGACGTACACTCGGTCCATCTAGTACTGTTGTACAGACCGAGACTCATTCATCAGAAGCATCGTTCCTCCCCTGGCAGAAAGGAAGGAGCTGCTTCCTTGGGGCTCCCAGGCTTGTAGGACAACTCAACTCACTCCTTTCTCCCTGCTGGAAAGCACAGAACCTTTACTCCAGAGAACCTCCACTGTTTCTCTCTCCACTGTATCAGGAGAGGTCCATTAAAGCTTGCTGACTAGGCGCGGTGGCTCATGCCTGTAATCCCAGCACTTTGGGAGGCCGAGGCAGGCAGATCACTTGAGCTCAGGAGTTCAAGACCAGTCTGGCAACATGGTGAAACTCCATCTCTCCTAGAAATACCAAAAAAAAAAAATTAGCCAGGTATGGTGGCACATGCCTGTGGTCCCAGCTACTTTCAGGGCTAAGGTGGGAGGATTGCTTGAACCCAGGAGGTGGAAGTTGCAGTGAGCTGAGATGGCGCCACTGCACTCCAGCCTGGGTGACAGAGTGACAGAGTGAGACACCTCTCAAAATAAATAAATAAAAAATTTAAAAGCTTGCTATGTTCCACTCTTATGAATTTGTGTGTCTTAGACAAAGTCCTGCTTATCTGTAGGAAAAAAATTTTCTGGCTTCATACCTAGAATTAGGTGGTCAGTCTTTCTCTTGTTATTCCTCTTGTTCATTACTATTGGCACCTCTGTTTTCCTAATTTTTTTCACTTTAGACCTGGTAGTTTATTTGTTTTTAAATCATCCCCACACTGGCCAGGAGTTTCTTGAGGGCACAGCCCCCATCTGGTTTATCTCTTTAGCCCTCAAAGTGCCTAGTATAGGCCTAGCATAGAAGAGGCACTTGATAATGTTAGTCGAATTAAGTCACTATTTTTTAAAAAAATTATTTAATAGCGTCATTTCCTAAAGCAAATTGCTGTACTACAGACAAATTACTCTGAATCCTATACCCTGTGTATCTTGCATTATACAATAGATGTATTCCCTGTAGATGGGTGGTCAAGTGAACTTTTATAAATTAAATCTTTGCTTCATGTATTTATACTTTCTATACTGTCTGGGAGATGCTAACATCAGTGGTTATTCTTTTTCTTTTTTGTCATCCTTCTCTCTCTCTCTACTTCTTCCAATCCTCTCCACTAAAGAAGTCTACAGTTCATTTGATGCAATATTTACTGATCATCTATAATTTGTGAAAGTGTGTCAGGTTATTAATCTATAGTTCCTACCACAAATATTTAAATGCAGCGCTACAGTATTATTTAATGGAATTCTATCATAAACCAAAGCATCCCTCCTGACTGATTTCACATTTTAATATTAGTTCAGCTTTGGTTTGTCTAGGTTTTCTTTCACTAATTGCCTAGCTAGATTGCATCATACCTCTTGGGAATTTTTGCAGCCTTGGCCTTGCTATCTCAGTGATCACAGGCTGTCCTGGCAATGCTTAAACCAACCATCAAAAATGTGGTAGGTTTGAAATGGAAGCAAGCAGCCAGAGAGTGAAATATTCAACTCAGATTTTAGTAAGATCATCCAAACATAGGCTCTGATCACAGTCTTCAGTCCTAGATTCTCCCTCTATTCCTGTGGTCCGATAATGTAAATTAGGATGTCATCACCCAAACATAATATTCCTATTTATGAAATGATTTTCTAGAAGGTTGCCTCTAATATCAAGAATCCTTAGTGCTTTTATGATAGGATTTAGTATATAAACATTCCAAAGGTGATACTATGTATTCAGTACCATGGTAGGTACAACAAGGAAGATGTCTCAACTTTCAGAAGGGAATTTACCTTCTCATAGGTAATGAAAACAGAAGCAGAGTCACCATACGGTGCTGTGAGAGTGCAGAGTTAGGAGTGGCAGTGGGAGGGGTTGGATACTGCGGTGGTTGCTGACTCTTCCCTCAGCATCATGACCCAGGAAGAAGGGGGTTCGTTTTGCAAACCTGGTGGCTCACAGGCTGCCATGAGTTCTTGGAGAGAGTCAAATAGAGGAAATCAAGTACACAGCCTGTGTCACCACTTATCAAGCTCAGTTCTTCCATCTCAGGGCCAGGAGAGCCCACAGCCACCTATGATGGTGAAGTTACAGAGGCCTCAAAACACCAGTGACTGAACATCGGTTGAGCAGGAACCAGGAAAACTCACACAAGGGTCTGGGATGACTTTTTAAGCAGGCTACAGACAGAATGTCACCATTCCTAGATTCATTGCCCTGTGCTCAGCTCCTCCCATAATGCCAAACTCTTTTTGGTTTTGGGGATACAGAAGAAGACCATTAGCACAAGGCAGAAATGAGCTATATAACAACCCTGGCTGGTGGCATAAGATCTTATCTCATGATATTCCTCCCTCCCGCAATGCTATTCCCACACGGACACCATATCTCCATACCCTCCCTGACTTTCAACACCTACTACAAGTCCTACCTTATCCTGGAAGCATTCTCTGACCCACCAGCTCAACGTGTGCTAGACATGATGCTGGAGGTTTTACGCACATCACCCCATTGAATCCCTAGCAATGTATTAAACAGGTGTCATCAGCCCTGTTAAGAGGAAACTAACAGGCTGAGCATGGTGGCTCAAGGCTGTAATCCCAGCACTTTGGGAGGCCAAGGCAGGTGGATCATGAGGTCGAGAGATGGAGACCATCCTGGCCAACATGGTGAAACCCTATCTTTCCTAAAAATACAAAATTAGCCGGGTGTGGTGGCGCTTGCCTGTAGTCCCAGCTACTCGGGAGGCTGAGGAGGAGAATCACTTGAAACCAGGAGGCAGAGGTTGCAGTGAGCCGAGATCACGCCCATTGCACTCCAGCCTGGTGATAGAGTGAGATTCCATCTTAAAAAAAAAAAAAGGAAACTAACAGAAGACTCAGAAGTCACAATCTATCTTCATGGCTTCAAAATGGCAGAGATAGGAATGAAGCCCAGGTCTTCATGACTCCAAAACCTGTGTTCGTAGGCTCTTTTGACATGATACCCCCACTCTGGCCCCTTTTCAATTGTACCATATGAAAAGATGACAGTGTTTGGGCACCTCCATTACTATTATAAACGTTTATTATAGTTTATAATAGTAACTTTATTAGGTTACTCAATTGGGTCATTTCATGTGCTTGTAGGTTTAAATTTTTACCAAGGATGTGAAACATTTTTCCAACTTCACTGAAGGTTCTTTGAAGGAAGGAATAATATCTTGTACTTCCCCTTTTCTCTTATGAGCCCATGTGTATGTCTCTTATGGTAAAGACATAAACATAGTGACTAAATATTGGTCACTCATTGTGGGGAAAGGGAAGGCTGCAGGAGTTGGGTTCAGAGAATAAGGAAAAGGAATTTGAATGTACTGAATACCAGACACCATACTTCAAAGACTTTTTTTGTTCAACCCTATTTTAGTGCTTTGTGATAGGTGCTTTCATCTTTGGTAGAACAGTTTGTTTCTGGGGCTTGTAAAAATTGAGTAACTCACCTAATTTCACACCTTGTATAAGAGGTAGAACAGAGATTCTGGCACATCCTGTTTCTCAGTTATGCCCATTCCTGCCACACATAATCGGCTTTCTGATTTTAAGCCAGATCCACAGTTAAATCTAGTTCCAAATGACAGCCCCTTAGAGCATCTGCTATTTTTCTTGATAATGTGTTCTGGGAAATTTGAGGTCACTAGCTAGATCTAAAAGAGATGGAATTGCCAAGTTTCAAAAGGGTAGGAACAATCCTTGGCCACACACCAGTGAAGGAAAGATCATTTCATGGAGGAGGAAGGGAAAGGTAGTGCCCCATGGACAAAAAACTGAACACAGACTGGATATAAAGACAGATGAGCTGGGGAGTGGAGCCACTGCTAGAGAAAGACCCACCCCCAGCAACTGTGGAGGAAGCAGTGCTATCCCCTACCAAGATGATGCTGTTGTTGCTGTGTCTGGGGCTGACCCTCGTCTGTGCCCAGGAGGAAGAAAATAACGCTGTGACAAGCAACTTCGACCTGTCAAAGGTACAGTCATGGAGCACAATGACTTCTGGCTCTGGGGAATGGTTTCAGGGATTCTGAAGCCATGTGGATCCTATTGTAGGGCAGGAGTTCCTTAACATATCAGACAAAAGGGTTGGTTTCTGACCTTGGGTTAAGAGCAATTGTACCATGTGAAAAGATGACAATGCTTGGGGATCTCCATCCTCCCTAAAGGGGAAGTGGAAAGAGCCCTAGGTGTGGTGCCAACTGATCTGAGTTCTAATTCTATCTTCACTTCATTATGAGCCCTGGTCCACAGGCCAGAGTTCAAGGAAAGAAGTGTCTATGTGGTATCCCCACTCCTCTTTTCTTACCCAGTGATCTTATTTATTGCAGATTTCAGGAGAGTGGTATTCGGTTCTCTTGGCCTCTGACTGCAGGGAAAAGATAGAAGAAGATGGAAGCATGAGAGTTTTTGTCGAACACATTGATTACCTGGGGGACTCTTCTCTGACTTTTAAATTGCATGAAATGTAAGTACAGCCTTTTTTAGTTGGGGAAGCAAAAATGGAAGCCTGGGTATGGTCTTGAACACACACACATGCACTGATCCAGGACTTGATGGATCTGGGGCTTTTCCAGATTCAGAGACAAGAGTCAGTAACAAGAATAAATTTAATTGGAGTGGGGGAAGTGGGAGGTAGAGGGATATCAGAATCATAAGTAGTATGACAATATAGCATAGGTTAA
The DNA here is from genome assembly GCF_049350105.2 of Macaca mulatta. Classification (NCBI taxonomy): domain Eukaryota; kingdom Metazoa; phylum Chordata; class Mammalia; order Primates; family Cercopithecidae; genus Macaca; species Macaca mulatta. Next base: position 45,354,949 of record NC_133420.1, read on the forward strand.
GCAAACTGAACTTGGAACTAATAGCCTGAATTTGAATCTTTCAGTTACCAGTTGTGTTACCAAGAAAACAAATCTCTTTCCACCTCCCTTTCCTCATGGGTAAAAGGGAATGAGAATAATTCTTCCTCATGTTTTTTTTTTTTTCAGTTTTTGTTTTGGGGTGCGTGTGGGTGTGTGTGTGTGTATGTGTGTGTATACCAAGGCAGATCATATTTGTAAAGCACTTACTTGAGAGGCTGGCATGTGGTGAACACTCAGCTAATGATCTAGACAAGTAGTTGTAGTAATAGCAACAGTGGAAAGTAGCAATAGTGATAGAAGTTGTCATTTAAGTCATTCTTAACATATCAAATCATGTGAAATAATATACATAAAAGGTCTTTGATAATTGTACAAACAAATGTTCAAAAGTCGAATCAGAAACTCAAGTTACTGGTAGAGTAGAAGGTGAGCAAGTCAGCCTCATCAATAGCTCTTGGGCATCAATTTATTGTTTTACAGTGAAAATGGAACATGTACTGAAATTAATTTGGCTTGTAAACCAACAGAAAAGAATGCCATATGTAGCGCTGACTGTAAGTATTTTTTTAAGTCTTTCTAAATTGTACTCCCAACTGCAAGGAATTTACTAAACCCCAGTATCTTCAGGATCTTGATCAATTTCTGATCAATGACTATTTTGGTAATAAAATGGGGGCCATCTAATAGCCAATAACCTGAATTTGGGAGAACCTTTCATGTAAAAGCCAGTGCCTGCCACATAATACAATCAGCCTCAGGAAGGTGACTTGGTCATATGCACCTCCTGCAACAAAAGTTACTTGGCAGGGCAAAAAATATAAATTGGGGCCGGGCATGGTAGCTCATACCTGTAATCCCAGCACTTTGGGAGGCCAAGGCAGGGGGGATCACCTGAGGTCAGGAGTTCGAGACCAGCCTGACCAACATGGCAAAACCCTGTCTCTATTAAAAATACAAAAATTAGCTGGGCATCATGGCGCACACCTGTGATCCCAGCTACTCGGGAGGCTGAGGCAGGAGAACGGCTTGAACCCTGAAGGAGGAGGTTTCAGTGAGCCAATATTGCGCCACTGCACTCCAGCCTGGGTAACAAAGCGAGACCTTGTCTTAAAAAAAAAAAAAGTAAATTGGCAGGACAGCTTCTTATTCTCTGCCTGGCTTTCTGATGCCTGATGGTCATCGCCACAGCACATTGTTCAGGATGTAGCATCAAGTAAGTAATGCCAGTGGGGTTTCTAGAGAGGACAGAGACACATCACTGACAGAGATGCTGCTGGAGGTGGGTAGGTCTGGCGGGGGGGTGGATATTAAAGGCTGAGTTGCTGCTGGGGCTAAATTTTTTTGACTACTAGTGATCAACCTACCCTTTTCTCAGAATTTGCCTCATGAAGCCCAGGGCGATGCAAATGGAAGACATTCAGCATCCTCACTATCTCTAATGGGATACGCACTTGAACTTGTGTCATGGGAAAGAACAGGTAAAGGGTTTCAACTGCTTTCTATGGATCAAAGGAGTTCTGAACTGTGTTCTGTTTCCTCCAGATAAGGGACACAATGTCGTTGACATACTTGAAACGGACTATGATAATTATATATTTTTTTATAACAAGAATTTCAAGAATGGGGAAACATTCCTACTGCTGGAGCTCTATGGTAGAGTATTTTCATGCTGACACTCATCTTGGGGTGGGGAAAGGAGAGAAGGCAAGGAACTTAGATACAAAGTGCTCTTCCTCACCTTGTCCTGGGCCATCTCTCCTTCTCTGAAAACAGATGCTTACCTTTGGTAATCCCTCAAGCTCAGTGATAGGAAATAATGATCTTTCATTGTGCTACTGATGTCAACTTTAGGACACATTATATCCCACCCCAACACTTCTGCCTGGGCATCCAATGGGTGCCATTCATTTTCCCATCCGTCTGGAGCCCTGTCCCCTCATTTGCCTCTATGATGAATACCCAAGACATGGCAGTGACTGTCACTCTTCCCACAGCCCGAACACCGGATGTGAGCTGACAACTCAAGGAGAGGTTTGTGAAATATTGTGAAGAACATGGGATTGTTAAGGAAAACATATTTGACTTGACTAAAGTTGGTAAGTTGGGGTTTCCGGCGTTCTCTTCCTAAATTCCCATGTTACAGAAGGGAGTAATCCAGGGGAAGTAATACCTTCCAAATCAGTTCCCTTTGTGCTAACTTGGAGAATCATCTGGTTTCTCTCTGAAAAATAAACTGGTGTCGGTATCTGAATTTGTTTTATTTTCCCTCAACAGATCGCTGTCTCCAGGCCCGAGATGGGGGAGCAGCCTAGGACTCCAGGTTGGTGATCTCTGACTCCGGTGGAGAGAGGGTGGCCCAGGGACCAGTGCCTTCCAAAAGCATTAGGGGTTTGCACCCAAAGACACCATAAAAATAATTTGGTAGGGATGCTTGTGGGAAAAGCTTGAAATCTGGAGTTGGAAGACCTGGATAGAGGACCCAATTCTCCCATGAGCTTTGAGCAAATAATCTAAGACTTTAAAAGGAGACAATGGGCCAGGTGTGGTGGCTCACACCTGAAATCCCAGCACTTAGGGAAGCAGCAGTGGGAGGATCGCTTGAGCCCAGGAGCTCAAGACCGCCGGGCGCGGTGGCTCAAGCCTGTAATCCCAGCACTTTGGGAGGCCGAGACGAGCGGATCACGAGGTCAGGAGATCAAGACCATCCTGGCTAACACGGTGAAACCCTGCCTCTACTAAAAAATACAAAAAAAACTAGCCGGGCAAGGTGGCGGGCGCCTGTAGTCCCAGCTACTCGGGAGGCTAAGAAAGGAGAATGGCGTAAACCCGGGAGGCGGAGCTTGCAGTGAGCTGAGATGTGGCCACTGCACTCCAGCCTGGGCGACAGAGCGAGACTCCGTCTCAAAAAAAAAAAAAAAAAAAGACCAGACTGGGCAACATAGCGAGACGCCATTCTCCATGAAAGGGAGAAAAAAAAAAAAAAGACCAAAAAAAAAAAAAAAAAGAGGAAACAATGATGCCTAGTTTACAGAGTTGCTGTGTGGATATAATGCTTGTGAAAAGGGCCCAGTAATTGACAATGTGCTAAAAATCACTAAGACTTCATATATGAAATGGAAACATAGTAGTAAGTTGTATGAAACTCAAATACGTTTCTGTTTGTGGACCATCTCCTAGGAGGCCATCTCACCCTCTAACTTACGATCCACATTTCTGCCTTTGTACTCTGTATGTCCTTGACTTCTAACCTGGGAATGGAACTGTCTGACCTTCCCATTTTCCATCAACCTGGAAAATAGACTCAGTTTCCTCAACTACCTTAGATTTATCATAGGGCTTTATTCAGATAATGTATGTGAAAGTCTTAGCAGCTTGCATAAAGCAAGTATTTAATAAGAGATATCTATAGATTTTGCCATTATTCCTCAATTTATCAAAAATTCTTCAAAAATTCTAATGCTGAAGATGGCAGAAACAAACCTAGGACCCTTTATTACTTCCTTTCTCTTTTTCATATAATCACCTGGGGGAAGGTTAAGATGGCACTAGCCATTGCAAAAAAGCAAAAGTCATTTACTCAACATCCTTCCTCCTTCTATTCTAGTATATACCATAAGTTAGAATACAAGGTCAGATCCATTTCTTCATCATTTTTCTCTGTAATAGAATTTCTCTTCATCATTCATGCAATGCAAGGCATATTTAATAAGTTCCTGTGTTCTCTCTCGTCTCTGCTTAATTAGGGCTGAGTGAATACTTCCTCACCTGGACTCCATCTTCCCTTCCTGGTCCCCATGTCCTCTTGTGACAAGTTCTGTGACCTGATTTCCATCATATCACACATGAAGACATCATCCCTGCATCTTTAGGATCTTCCCTAACTGCCTATGAAGACTCAGAAATTCACCAAGAATCAAAGGTTTTCTCTGAATTTCTGACTGTCCTTGTCACACAGCCAGGGGAACTCTACGTGAATAACACCTGACTCTACATGATCAATAAATCATTAACCTTGCAGTCATGTAATTTGTCTTTGTATCTGTGAGGATGTGAGGCTGACAGGGAGCGAATGAAGGGGCTTCCTTGCCCCTGAACCCGTAATCTTCCTCTAGTGTCTCAGAATCTTCTCTGAGCTTCAGGATTCTCCTTCCTCTGCAGTAATTCCCTGTTAGGTTATCCCAAGTCCCCATGAGTGCTGCTTACCCTTTGATTTGCCAATCTCTTAGTGATCTGATAAGAGCATTATAAATAATATAAGAATATAAGACTTGCCCCATGATTTCTGCATCCTAGAATTCTCTTTTCAGTTGGGGACACTGACAGATAGATGTTGCTGGGGCTGATACCAGCTTGACAGAGATGCCTCTAGATCCCAGCTTCTCTATACCATCCATCCTATAAGATGGGTTCAGGATCCTTTCACACTCTTGAAAAACCCCCTTCAACCACCACAGTTATCTACTGTGAACACAGTAAGTGAGATTTCATTAAATGCAAACAATACCTGTCTTCAGCAACCTGTACTTGGTTTTGTCAGGAGGCATTGATGGGGAATGTTATTAACTTCTTCTTTTGAAAGCTAACAGGCTTGGGCAAAGAGACATGCAAGATCCTTCACCACTAATAACCCTTTCCCATCAACAGCAGATTCAAAAAAAATGTAAAGTTACCCATGGGTGTTAGGGCAGAGCAAGATGGGTCCTGCAAGAAGAATGGCTTAGCCCCTATGGGCATAAAGGTTAATGAGAGGAGGTTTTCTAGGCAGCTGAAGATCCCCATATCTTTCTTTTCTCCCAGATCAGAAGACTAAATTAGGTTCAGATTATTACTCCTGGATCAAATGCTTGGTCTGGTTTGCTGAAATATGGCAAAAGGTTACGTAGAAAGACAACCAGTTATGCTGAAATCTCTCAATTTTTACTGTTGGCATGTAAGAGAGAGAACAGCTGATGCCCAGAAGTGCATGACCTGGCAAAGCCTTGAGAACACTTAGAAAATTAATAACAATAACAACTGAGGACCACTTTGATGATGAGAGATGGCTGGGTAGTGCCACGTATTAGGAAACTACAGCCCAGAGGGAGGCACAAAAAGGCCCTCTGCTATTTCCAAGTCAAGACAGCAGCTTGAGCTCACACTGAAACTTACCCCTTCAACTCCAAACATTTTGTGCAAGTGAGGCATGAAATATTAATACCCAATGGAAAATAGGAAATGTTCATAGATCAGAAACAGAAACATCCAGAAGAATTCCCCCCTTTTGTTGTTGTTGTTGAGACAGAGTCTTGCTCTGTCACCCAGGCTGGAGTGCAGTGGCATCTTGGCTGGCTCACTGCAACCTCTTGGCTCACTGCAACCTCTGCCTCCCAGGTTCAAGCAATTCTTATGCCTCAGTCTCCCAAGTAGCTGGGATTACAGGCATGCACCACCATGCTTGGCTAATTTTTGTGTTTTCAGTAGAGACAGGGTTTAGCCATGTTGGCCAAGCTGAACTACTGACCTCAAGCGATCCACACACTATGTTTCATTACAGACATGAAACACTGTGCCCAGCCAACAAGCAGAACAATCTCTTTCCAAAGAAAGAAGAAAAAAAACAAATGGGAATGATAAGGGTAAATGGACCAGAGCAGCATCATTTTTCTGGGTTCTTAGAACAGCTCAGAAGCACCCTGAGTCAATGTAGTGACAGGAACAAGTGTCATAATGGCCAGACAGGGGTGCAGGCTGAAGATGCACACCTCTGAGGAGCAGAATGAGTTTGAGACAGCTCCTCTCCCTCACCTGGAGTCTCAGAGAGAGGCTGGCTGCCTGTGATAAGGCACCATCACTCATTTGAGAAAGAAAAAAAGCAATCCTGGACTCCCACAGCTGGGCTTCAGTGCTATCACAAGCTCTCAAGCAGGGCTGCTGCTCACAGCTAAGCCAGATTGTTATGTTGGACATACACAATCTCATAAAACATCAACATTAAACAAAGTCACTCTGCAATCAATCAAACAGGATCATTGTGCAATCCACAAATATGCCTCTCTTAGCTAAAATGAGTGGCAGCTATTTATTTACCAATTACGGCTTTATCCTCATGCTTGTCTTTCCTCTCTATTGATAATATTTTTTGAGATATCCAATCTTTAAATTTTCCCCCTTTCTGACAACACCAAATCTGGAGCTTTCTTAGTAGGCTTTTTCCAAATCCTATAGCCCTTTTTCTACCTCTCTCTTACTAAAACACACATGGGCTTCCCAATGGTGCATGTTCTTCCTAGCTGCAATACTCAACCCAATTTGTTCAACTATATGTATGTTTGTGGGGATCTTTGGTTGAAGGATATTAACACTTTTAGGACAAGAGCCCATGCCCGCTCCATGTATCTGCAGCCTAGAATTCTGGGAAGCACTAAGCTAAATCACAATGCAAGACCTGGTTTGATACTGTGCACCTGGTAGGGGCTAGAACGGGATGCCTCCAAGGGCTTTGGACTAAGAAATTAGGAGGATGGAATTGCCATTTACTGCAATCTGCTGGAGGAGTAGGTTTAGTGGGAAAGGATAAATATGTCAGTTTTAAACATTTCATTAGTTTATCTAACCTGCTAGATAAACTAGGCTGCTGTAAGAGACTCAATCATAATCCATATAATTTAACGAAGATAGAATTAATTCTATCTTCTATGAACAATCTAACATAAATGATCCAAGTTGGCTGGCAACTCTGTTCCTTGTAGTTATTCAGGAACCCAGTTCTTTGTTTGTACTATCACCTAGGACATTGTCCTTATTTGCATGGTTAAAGCTGAGTTGCATGTGGTAAAGGAAAAGAGACTGGTGGAAGCATGGTCTTATGTCCACAGGATTCTGTGGCCCCTGACTCTGGAAGGTTCTTTCTTGTCCCTTTCCTTCATGATCGCTACCCATTTCCTGCTTGTGCATATTTGGATAGATTATTTTGAGGAGTAAGGAATCACATGCAGTTAGGCATGGTGGCTCACACCGGTAATCCCAGTGCTTTGGAAGGCTGAGGCAGGAGGATTGCTCGAGGTCAAGAGTTTGAGGCTGCAGTGAGCTGTGATTGTGCCACTGCCCTCCAGCCTGGGCAACAGAGAAAAATCCTGTCTCAAAAAAAGAAAAGATTAACTGGGTATGGTAGCGGTTCCATGCCTGCAGTCCCAGCTACTTGAGAGGCTGAGGTGAAAGGATCCCTTGAGCCTAGGAGTTTGAGGCTGCAGTGAACTGCCATCATGCCACTGACTTCCGGCCTGGGCAACAGGGTGAGACTCCATCATGCTTTTGCTATAGGCCAAGGCTAAATTTCTTTTGATAATACAAATTTCTCAAAAACTTAGTAGACTTCTGCTATATTTGCCTCTCGACTTTTCCATGTGCAGGTAACTACACCACCCAAGTTTTATCTAGACATAGATTTAAGCCTGGAAACTCTGGTATTTCCTAGATTGGCTTTTATGTTATGCCTATCCCATCCCCTTTTTAAATTTAATTATGGCTACTTTGAGACCATCTAAAACAATGGATCTGGGTGAGGTGGATCCTTAAACCCTTTTTATTTTTTGCCAGCAGGCTCACAACCTTTCTTGGGCAAGCCTAGATTTTTACTTCACAGCCATTACTTACACTGCTTTGCTTTGGGGTATAGAAGCAGCAATCAATTTTGGGGTATAGAACCCTCAATCAACTTAGAGGAGGCTGAGGGCAGAGGACGCCTACTTTAGTAACGCTCTCCCTACTTGAAGCTTGGCTAACTCCAAGACTCTCTCGCTTATAAGTTTTGCTGAAAGCAGCAAGAAGTTGCCAACATAATACCAATATGCCAATACCTTGAATCATTCCTGTCTATTCCCCCAGCTCTGCAGCCTTTGTCAGCACATGGTCTATCTTCCAAGGTACAGCAAGCAACCATTTGACCAAATGTTTTGCTAACATGTAATTAGAAGTACCAGCTTTCCAGGCTGTGATATCTGAATTCTTGATACCTGGACACCTCTCTGCCTACTGTAGGTCTCCTTAGGAGTCCTCCATCCCCTGCCCCAAGCTAGGCCTCCTCCACACTCCAACCCAACCTCTGTGTACTTACGCTTTGTGTATTTTTGTCTCTCTTTTGATTCCAGTATCTCCCCACTATTTTCTAGAAAGTAACATTCCTCTTATTTTCTTCTAAAAAAAAGAAAAAGACAATTACATTACAGATCTATTCATGTCTAGATAATAGAGGTTAGTTTTTATATACATTTGGGGAAAAATATGGAAAACCTCATAATTCACAGGGCATTGGGTAGAGTACTCAGAAATTTCTTACCTCAGGGTAAAGAATAATTAGCCCTCAATTCAATGCTCTTCTTATCCCAACTAACAAATATTAAAAAACAATATCAAAATAAACTGTTTTCAAGTAATTCAACTGTGCTCCAGAACGAGGCTCAAAAATATTTAGAGAAATAGGTAATCCAATCACACTATCTGGCATTCAACTTAAAAAATTGCCTAGTACATAAAGCAGCAGAGAAATATGATTCACAGTGAGGAGAAAAATATAAATCAATTGAAACTGACCCAGAACTTACACGGATGTTAGGCTCAACAAAGACATTAAAATAGTCATTTTAACTGAACTTATATAGATGAAAACTACAACGTGTGAGATGAAACATACACTACTACAAGAAATATTAAAGGAAGCCCTTCAGGAAGAAGAAAAATGTCACCACATAAAAGTAGGACATAGAGCAATGAAGCACATCAGAAATGGTAATAATATGAGTGTCTTTATATTTTTCTTATTTAAAATTTTTGAAAAAGATAACTAAACAACACAATAATAATGTAATATGCAGTTTTTTCTTTTTTTGAGACCAAGTCTTACTCTCGTTGCCCAGGCTGGAGTGCAGTGGCACACAATCAAGGCTCACTACAGTGTTGATTCCAGGGCTTAGATGATCCTCCCACCTCAGCCTCTTGAGTAGCTAGGACTACAGGCATGAGCCACCATGCGTGTCTAATTTTTTTTTTAATTTTTCTAGTAGAGATGGGGTCTTGCCATATTTCCCTGGCTGATCTCAAACTCCTGGGCTCAGAAAATCCACCCGCATCAGCCTCCCAAAGTGCCAGGATTATAGGCATGAGCCACCATGCTCAGCAGTAATATGCAGTTTTAACATATATAGTCGTGAAATGCATGACAAAAATAGCAAAAAGGCTAAGGGAGAAAGGAAAGTACACTGCTGTAAGATTCTTGTATTATACATGAAGTGGCATAATAATATCATTTGTGGAAGTTAGACTGCCATAAGGTGTAGATGTTTACTATAAACCCTAAAGCAACCATTAAAATAACAGAGTTATAGCTAATAAACAAACAAATCAAATAAAATGGAATTATAACAGATATTCCATCCAAAAGAGGGCAGGAGAAAAAAGGAAGCAACTGATGGGACAAAGGGAAAATAAATAGCAAGATCATAGACTTAAAGCTTCTTTTTTAAAACTTTTAAGTTCAGGGGTACATGTGCAGGTTTGTTACATAGGTAAACTTGTGTCATGGGGGTTATACAGATTATTTCATCACCCAGGAATTAAGCCTAGTACCCATTATTTTTCCTGATCCTCTCCGTCCTCCCACCCTCCTCCCTCTGATAGGTCCTAGTGTGTGTTGTTCTCCTCTGTGTGTCCATGTGTTCTCACCATTTGGCTCCCAGTTGTGGCGATTCCTCAAAGACCTAAGGAGAAATACCATTCGACCCAGCAATTCCATTACTGGGTATATACCCAGAGGAATTTAAATTGTTCTATTATAAAGATATGCACATGTATGTTCATTGCAGCACTTTCCACAATAGCAGAGATACAGAATCAACATAAGTGCCCATCAATGATAGACTGGATAAAGAAAATATAGTACATACACACAGTAGAATACTATGTAGCCATAGAAAAGAATTAAATCATGTTCTTTACAGGGACATAGATGGAGCTGGAGGCCATCATCCTTAGCAGACTTAAAGCTTCTAATTGCTACCCAGGGCCCCTACAAATGCATCCACCACATGTTACCTCCAGTAACGGAAACTCACATTGCCTCCCCCCTGCCAACCCAATGGTGCTGCAGTGAACATAATTATATATTTCCTCTTCTGGATCTTTGTGCGATTTCTTTGGATATATGCCCCAGAGTGGACTTCTGCACCAGAAAGTATGTATATACATGATTTGACTAAGTCCCGAGACTTTCTGCAGAAAGGCTGCACTCATCTACACCTCCACCATCATTGCACAAGCGTTCCTGCATTTCCATATCTCTTCCAACCTGGCCCTATCCAGCTTTCCCAGGTTTGCTAGTGTAATAGGTGTAAATCGGCATCTCAATGTTATATAATTAACGTTTCTCTGGATACTAATGAGTTGGAAAATCTCTTCCTTTACTTGTTAGCCTTTGGGGTTTCCTCTTCTGTACATTGCTTATTCATGCGATTTTTCCATTCAAATTTCTATCTTTTTCTTGTGCATACATGCAGGAGTTCCTGGAACACCGTAGCTTGTTAATTTCATTTATTGCAAATATCTTCTCTCACAGTCACTGTTGATTAACTTTGTCCATGATGTCTTTCAACTTTGATGCAATCAGATTCATCTTTTTTTGGGCAATAGGAGGCTTATGTTTTATGCTTTCAAAGGTTTCTTTTGGAAATTATTTACTGCTTCTAGTATGCAAAAATATTCTCCTATATTTTTTCCGATTAACTTATAGCTTTGTCATTCACATTTCAGTCTTTATCTGGAGTCTACCTTTATATGTGGTACGAAGTACAAATCTAGTTTTCCTGACTCAATTTACTAAACAATCTGTGTTTCCCCACTGATCCTTAGTGCCACATTTATCATATATTAAATCCACAAGGTATTTACCAGGAGAGAATAGAAATATTTTAACTCATTTCATTAAGAGCATGAAATGCCTGTCAATTTATTCAGGTAATCTTCTATGTCCTTTAACATTTTAAAGCTTTCTCCTTGATGATTTTCTTGTGTATTCTTGGTTATTAACTCTATACTTTCAGTTTTTTGGTGTTTGTTGTTTTCTTTTACCATCAGTTAATGCCATTAGTTTTTGCTGGTATAGAAAAGTGCTACTTATTTTTTTATTTATTTTTATTTTTATTTTTTGGAGACAGTCTTGCTCTATCGCCCAGGCTGGAGTGCAGTGATGCGATCTCAGCTCACTGCAAGCTCCACCTCCCGGGTTCTCTCCATTCTCCTGCCTCAGCCTCCTGAGTAGCTGGGATTACAGGTGTGTGCCACCACGCCTGGCTAATTTTTGTATTTTTAGTACAGATGGAGTTTCACCATGTTGGCCAGGCTGGTCTTGAATGCCTGACGTCAGGTGATCCACCTGCCTCGGCCTCCCGAAGTGCTGGAATTACAGGCGTGAGCCACTGCGCCTGGCCTGCTATTGATTTTTATAGGATGATCTCTCCAGCAACTTTGATGAGATTTTTTTATTAGTTCTCATAAAATTAGTTCTAACACTTTGTGGATTATGTTGGTTTTACAGGCATATGGTCATATTATCTGCAAATGATGTCACTGTATCTCTTCCAATCTTTATGCTTCATGCTCTCTCTTTTCCTTGTAACTTTGGCCAGAACCTCCAGGACTAGACACTGAAACCATATTTTCTATCCAAGGGGTGAGAAAATTATGGCCCATAGGCCAAATCCAGCCCACTGCCTGTTTTCACATAGCCCATGAGCCAAGAACATTTGCCATTGATGTGATACTAGAAACACTAACTTTCAGCTCCAGTTCAGCCAACTGTTATGCCAAAAAAGAATTCCCTTCTTCTCATTAAAAGACCTGTATTGCAAAATCATTGTATGCAATGTTATATCTTGAGTTTCACCCCCCAAAAAATAGTAGACATATGTTTTGCTGTTGTTATATAAATACCTATATAATATCCTTGATTGCCTCTTGGGCTTCAAAGCCTAAAATATTTTCTATCTAACCCTTTGGAGAAAATGTTTGCTGATCCCCCTTTCTATCAGCCTTTACTACAACTGCCTTTTTTTTTTTTTTTTTTTGGAGATAGGGTCTCACTCTGTCACCCAGGCTGGAGTGCAGTGGTGCAATCATGGTTTCCTACAGCCTCAACTTCCCAGGCCCAGGTGACCCTCCCACCTCAGCCTCCCTAGTAGCTGGCACTACAGGCATGCACCACCACACCAAGCTAATTTTTGTATTTTAGTAGAGATGGGGTTTCACATTGTTGCCCAGGCTGGTCTCAAACTCCTGGGCTCAAGTTATTCACCCACCTCGGCCTCGCAAAGTGCTGGGATTACAGGCGTGAGCCACCGCACCTGGCCACTCCAATTGTTATTTACTATAGTTGTTTTGTGCTGCATTTCCCCCCAAATAAAAACGTCTGTCAAAATGAACCACTTAGAATGCCTTTAATAAAATGGGCATTAAATTATACAACTGTGTGGTTAAGGGGCTTTTTTGAAATAGTCCTGTTACTGCTCATCTTTAAACATTATGAATAATTTAAGCCTGAATGGAAGAAAATTAGATAAATGTCAAATACACTTCCAGAGTAAATATCAAATCAGGACATTCTGAGGTTATTTCAGGAATTCAAGGACAACAATGAAGACTCCAAATTTCTATTCTTGGCATAGAGAACGTTGTTTTTCAACACTCTTATCCCAAGACAGAACTTTCGTTGAAACTGTCTGTTCCTGGAAACAGGCCCATCATAACTAGCTGTTGTTCTTAAAAATCAGTATTTCAGGAATATTGTTCCACTGGTTTCAAAATGTTTATGATGGCTCCGTTTTTGGTTATTAGAACAAGAGACAATTACTGGCTAACCACTTGGTGAAGAGAGAAGTAGAGTGTCTGGTTGATTGGAGAGCCGGGCTCTGCACATCCGACCTGGTCAGCAGTACCAAGAGCCATTACCCAGTTGCCCAGATTCCCACAGCCTAACACAACTACCTTCATTTCCCCATGTTCCTGTTATACCTGAATTAGCCCTGAGCACAGTTTTCCTCAAAAACCCAAGAACAATTCCACCTCTAGACTCTTCTCCTTGCAGTTCCCTTTGTCTGAAATACTCATCCCCCAGATGTCTGCACAATGCACTCCCTCACAACCTTCTGGCCCCTGGGGGTCACCTCACAGAGGGTAGCCCCCAGAACCCCAAGAATAAAGGAGTACTCTTTCCCCAACCTCCTTGGCTGGTGCCTCATACTTATTTGTTGCCTGTACCCACTACCTCTAGAATGTAAGTGCAACAAAGAATTTTATTTGTTCACTGTGGTATCAGCACCAGAAACAATACCAAGTGTGACACAGGCACTCAGTGTTTGTTGCTTTAATAAGTGGGCTTCTGGCCAGGTGTGGTGGCTCATGTCTGTAATCCCAGCACTTTGGGAAGCCGAGGTTGGCAGATCACTTGGGGTCAGGAGTTCAAGACCAACCTGGGCAACATGGTAAAACCCCGTCTCTACTAAAAATACAAAAATTAGCCAAGCGTGGTGTGTGCCTGTAGTCCAAGCTACTTAGGAGGCTGAGACAGGAGAACCACTTGAACCCAGAGGTGGAGGTTGCAGTGAGTTATGGTCATGCTGCTGCACTCCAGCCTGGGCAACAGAGAGACTCTGTCTCAAAAAAAAAAAAAAAAAAAAAAAGCGAGCTTCCATGACCTGCATAGGCAGGAGTAGAAAACCCATTCTCTTTCTCCATTTCTTGTCCTAGTATCTTCAGGAGGATGTCTCAGTTCACACTGAAGAATGTGGGACCTTTCACATTTTGCCCACTGGTGGGATGGAGAGTACTCTAAGATGGCTTCATAAAATCCTGGGCTCTTGGAACAAGGGCCTAGTTATCCCTTACACATACAAGAGCAGGCCTAGCAATCGGCCTCCAAGAGAAGAACTGGGGGCCATGACCCTCCTTCGCCACCTTCTACAACCCTGGTCACAATGCTACGTACCTCGTTCATTCTCCATTCTGTCCCGCCTCCCAGGGGATCTTGATAAAAGTTGGGATTTAAGATGCTAGTGAAGTGGTAGACACATAACCGGCCAGATAAAGGGAAACAGGTGTTTCTGGAATATGACTCAGTCTTCTGAGTTCAGTTAGGGTGGGGTAGTGGGGGTTAAGGGCACCAGAGATCTCTAAATATGCAGATAGAAATGAAAAAGTAGATTTGCAAGGTTCAGAAGAAAAGGACTGAGCATGTGGGAGTCTTTACCTACATGTTACTGGTTTCCATTCCCTCAAATCAGTTTCCCAATCAACTCACAGGCTCTTGCAGCAGATAAAGATATGAGACTTTGCTCAACAAAAATAAGGGGATAACCACCTTAGTGGTCATCTTGTATGAAACACATATTGCTATACCTCTTCCCCAAACTGACAGCTATGCCTGCATCTTCACATTCTTTAAAACCAAGAAAAGATATCTCCCCACCATTGAGTTGCTCCTCTCCATACATCTTCACTGTACTTTTTCATCTCAGCTCTAAAGCAAGTAATATAATAAAGATCCATCTATTTGTTTCACAACTGTAAAATGGGAATAAAAATAATACGTAATGGATTGTTGCAGAGATTAAATATTGCAAAGCACTTGGAATAGTGCCTGACACACAGTAAGCACTATTTGATAAGTTTGCTATTATTCCATTAATACATTTCTTCAGTTTGTTAATTTAATTGTAATTTTTATATCTAGTTTCATAATTTTGAGACTCACCATGGTATATTTCTGTGTAATTCATATATATTTTTATGTTAAGGTAATGTTAAATTCATAAAATATATGAGAGTGTTCCATCTGAAAATAATTTTAATGGCTTTGGGATAACCTATTTTAGAGATTATGATTCAAATTACAAAGAATGTATCTGTAAAACTGTCAGGCCATTATCTTTGGTAACTGTCTTTTTTCCGTTTCCTATTTTTCTTGGGCTGTGGTTATTGTGCTGTCCACCTGTGGCATGAGGGTTGCCCCACCAGGTTACTTAAGATTGTATGTCCAATGCCTGAACCCTGAAGGCTGGTCAGTGAGCCGAGGCCATGGTGCCCAGCAGAGGAGCAGGTGACCCTCAGACCCCAAACATCCTGGAGAGTATCTGAGAATCTACCAAGAAAAACAACTTCATCACTCAAACACAGTAAGCAAAGAGCCAGAAAATTAGCTTAAAAGCAGTTTAGACACTGGAAGCTGCACAGATCTCTAGAGTTGTCCTGCCGCGGTCCAGGAGTGTCCTGTATGTAAGTCCTAATAAACTCATCTATTCCTCCAGGTAGACTTAGCACAGTCATCCTCTGGTCTCTCAGCTCCTTCTCAGTTTGGGGGGTGGGGAGGGGGACATTATAGTCCCAAGTATTTCATGTACCACCACCAAAGATTCATGGTCCTCCTAGGCACACTGAAAGCTCATGTTGCTCTGTGACTTGCTTTGACCAGTGAAAAATGAGGGTAAGTTCCCAATGTTCTGGGCATGAGGACTTTTCAAAGCAATGATTTGAAACTGCAGCCAAAGATGAAAAACAGTTAAGGATGGAACTAGTTGGTAACTAGAATCTCTAGGACTGGAGCCCAGATACAGTGCCCTGTAGAGGGGGTACCCGGGGCAGCCCAACAAAGGTTTGGACACCTTGGAAGGAGTCTCCTAAAGTCTTACGACTCAGTTTTTCGCCCTCCTTGCCTCCTTTCCTCTCCCTTTCTGCCTCAGAGCTTGAGATGAGGGATGTGGCCGCTGGGTGCGGGGATTGCAGATTGGTCTCTTCAGATCTGCCCCGGTCTCCAGAGGAGCCCTAGAGAATGCCTTGGCTGGCTCTTAGGGCCTCTTCAATGCCCTGGTCTGGCTCGTCTCACCTGCAGGACAGAGAGGTGCCCTGTGAATGGGCAGATGCCTGGATGCTGGTGCTGTGTTTCCAGGGTGCCCGCAGCTCCCTGGCACAGTTAAGAGCCAGGTGTCTGGAGCCCAGCCAGAGGCCTCTTCCAGAAGGCCTGGGGCTCTCTCTGGCTTCCTCCCATTCTCTGCAGATCTAAGAAGCCAGGTCGCCGAGGAGCATGGAGGGGAAAGCAGCTCAAAAGGGCTGTAGGGAGATTGGGGAAGGATGAGGCTATAGCCGCCTCACTAAGGTAGGGGCAGGTGCAGATGCTTTTTAGAACCTTGGGGTCGGTTGGGGAGCTGCCAGACCTCTCTGGTCTCATCAGGGTGCCCGCAGGGATTGCAGACCTTGGAATTAGGGGCTGCTATAGGGGCCATATGTTGACAGAACCTGCAGCCAGTGAATGGTTTGTTGCTCCCCGCTGCCTGCAGGTTAAGGGCAGACCCCAAAAAGTGTTTGGAAACTAAGGATTTCTTAGTTCCTTTTCCTGCCAGAGCCCAGGGCCCACATAGGTATCTCCAGAATCTGGACCTTGAAATTATTTTGGAGCCTTCACTTACACTCAGCTTCAGTAGCGGCTGACCTCAATGCCCTTTGGGAACGAAGGGACCGTGTGCCATAACAGCCCAGGGCCTCATCCCAGCATCTCCAAGACCTGAGAGTCAGTGCTGTGTGGGGTTTTCCTATGTCCCTTTGTGATCTCGCCCTCCCGCAGTGTCACCCAAAACTTTTCTGTCACTATGGTTTACATTTTCTAGAGATTTCTATAAACACAATCATCAGTGTATACTCTTTCTTTGGGCAGGGGGAGTCTGACTACTTTCACTCAGCATAATTATTCTGAGATTCACCAAAGTCGTGTGTGTCAATAGTCCATTCTTCCTTTTTGTTGCTGAGTAATGCTCCATTGTATGCATATCTCACAAATTGTTTATCCATTCATCCACTGATGGACATTTGGATTATTTCCTATTCTTGGCTATTACAAATAAAGGTACTATGAACATTCATGTACATTTATCTTTTCTCTGGGAGTGGAATGGCTGGGTCATATAGTAGGTATTTAACATTTTAAGAATGTGATAAACTTTTCTAGAGTTGTACCATTTTACATCTCCATCAGCAACGTAGGAGAGTTCCAGTTCCTTCAACATTTGGTATTTTTATTTTTAGCCCAGGCTGGCCTCGAATTCCTGGGCTCTCCTGCCTCAGCCTCCCAAGTAGCTGGGACTAGACTCGAGCCACCATGCCTAGCTTGCACTTGGTATTTTAAAAGGGAAAAATTGTAATGTGTTACAGAGAACCCAAAACTTCCCAACAATTTCCTAAAATCTAAAACACATTAAATGCCTGTATGAAAACAGCAAACTGTAATGTTGGGACATTAAAAGCTTAAAACATTATTCATCACCAAAAATTAATAGTTGCTTTGCATTCAGTAAGCCTGTGGTGCTTTTCTTGATGCATCAGAGACACATATCACTTTTGTTGGGGATTCTGAAGTTCTACCTTTACGTGGAATGTAACATGAACTTTCCCCACAGATTGTTTAAAATGTTGCACTAAGTTTTTAAATGAAAGCAAATTTTTCCCAAACTGCCCAAAAAATATTGAGATACAAATATTCTATGATAATGTGGATATTAAAAATTAGGCCAGGCACGGTGGCTCACGCCCGTAATCTTAGCACTTTGGGAGGCCGAGTCAGGTGGATCACCTGAGTTCCGGAGTTCGAGACCAGCCTGGCCAAAATGGTGAAACCCCCATCTCTACTAAAACTACAAAAAAATTAGCCAGGCCTGCTGGCAGGTACCTGTAGTCCCAGCTACTTGGGAGGCTGAGGCAGGAGAATGGCGTGAACCCAGGAGGTGAAGCTTGCAGTGAGCCAAGATCAGCCACTGCACTCCAGCCTGAGCAACAGAGCAAGACTCCGTCTCAAAAAAAAAAAAAAAAATTAGCTGGGTGTGGTGGCAGGTACCTATAATCCCAGCTACTCCGGAGGCTGAGGTAGGAGAATCTCTTGAACCCAGGTGGAGGAGATTGCAGTGAGCCAAGATCACACTCTTGTACTTCAGACTGAGCAGCAAGAGCAAAACTCCGTCTCAAAACAAACAAATAACTAAAATAAAACTTAGAAGACATTCTACTGGGACAACATTCTGTGGCATATGCTTTTATTTCTGGTTCCCCCCAGGGCACAGAGAATTGCTCTCCCTGTGCCATCCCCTTGAAGTTGTGTGACACCGAGTGACTTGTCAGGCTGGTAGCAAGAAGTGATAGATGTCACTCCTCAGCAGCAGTTTTGAAAGCCAGTATGTAATTTATCCATTTTACCCTCTGCAACATCACCAGCTCACAATGGCTACTCCACCTGCCTGGTCCTAGAGGGCAATGACCCAAAGCCCAGAGTCCTCAGCTAGCCTGTGATGAACATACAGGACAAATACATTCCTATTTGTCCAGTTTAATCTGTGAAAGAAACTTTTGTGGCGTTAAGCCACTGAAATTTCAAGGTTGTTACCACGATATAACACAGCCTGTCCTGCCAAGTACATGAAGTCAATCTTGAACACTCATGTTTTGCTAGGGAAGTGAAATTCTTTAGTTTTTCGAATTGCCAATGAGTTACACCCAATATTCTCATGCATTTTGTAATCTCTTCTAATTATGTTATTGGTTTGCCTTTCTCGTTCTCAATCATATTTTCACTCTTCTACTATCTGAATCAACTTTACCAGGGATTTATGTATTTCAGTTTCCAAAGAGCCAGGTCCTTTTAAATTTCGCTGTTTCTAGTTCATTCAGCTTCAACATGAAGGAAAAAGTCTAGCGTGGTGGTCAAGGCCATAGGCTTGGAGCCGAATTCCCTACGCTGGAATCCCAGCCTTGTCAGTGTCAGGCTGTGTGATCTAGAACAATGACCGATCCTCCTCTGCTTCTGTTTTCTCTGTAAAATGGGATGAGAGCACCTACCTAATTCATTGGAAGGGCTACTGCATGTAAAACCATGCCTGGCATTTGTATATGCTCAATAAATATTACTTATTTTAAGTATCTCTTCCTCTTTCTTACCAAACTATTGAAATTAGCATCCAGCTCATTTTTCAGTCTTAAAAATATGAAAATATATGCCCTCGGATTTCAGCTTAAATAGTATTCCATTATTTTTGGTACAAAATGTTCCCTTTTCATTGTTATGGTTTATCTTGATTTCTTATTGAATCTAGGTATCTAATCTCATGATTTCTCAGTTCAAACTAAGAATTCATCTGTACTTCATTCCTAGTTTTATTGATCAGAAAAGACCCTTGAAAAAATTTTAAGTGGACAAACATATATCCTATATATTCCACAGAAATATGTTCTTTGCATAGTTGTTTTATTCACATACTTTGTTTTGCCTATGAGATAGTCCGGTCACTTTTAAGAGGTATTTTCCAAGAGCCCCACTAAGATTGTTCTTATCAAGTTTCATTTGTTTTTTGGGATTTTGTTTGCTTTTACAGTTGGCTAGAGGTAGATCAAGTGTGACTACCATATTTCCAATTTAAGTCACAATCACAGTATATAAAATCCCAGTTTGTCCTGTTCCTGCTTTAATAGTCTCAACCTTTCTTAAATTCCCATTTGTCCAATAACATCACCCCACCTGTTTTTTAATCTCTGCCTTCCCTTAATCTAAACACAGTGGTGTTCTTTAATCCATGCTGACAGTCCACTTGGTAATAGGCAGAATTCATCTAGCTTCCATTTAGCTACTTGTATTTCCTATTTATTTTTGCTGAATTTACTTTGTTCCTTAGAGTAGCTGATCTGATATTTTTTTCCCTTGTTAATTTAGAAGTGCTACAATTTTTAGATCTAGGAGCTACTGTTCCACTCTTACACATCTACATTTCTGTTTAATGCACCAGCTATAAGTTACAAAGGAACCTAAGATGAGGTACCAGGAGCTGTTTTGAAAAGGTATTAGCTATTTCACTTTCACACACATTGAACTGGATTAAAGTGGACTTCAGAGGTTGGGGGAAGGGACTTTTTGGGGTACAGGAAGGATGGGGTCTGTTGCCCAGGCTGGAGTACAGCTGTATGATAATAGCTCACCACAGCCTTGAGTCCCTGGGCTCAAGCCACTTTCCCACCTCAGTCTCCAGAGTAGCTAGAGCTACAAGCATGCTCCACCATGCCTGGCTAATTTTTGTTGTTTTTATTTTTTTGTAGAAACAGGGTTTTACCATGTTGTCCAGGCTGGTCTTGAACTCCTGGACTCAAGCAATCTGCCCACCTCAACCTCCCAAAGTGCTGGGATTACAGGTGTGTGCCACCACGCCCAGCATTTTTTTTTTTTTTCAAGACTGGGTCTTGCCATGTTGCCCAAGCTGATCTCAAACTCCTGTCCTCAAACAATCTGCTAACCTCAGCCTCCCAAATAGCTGGGATTACAGGCATGAACCATCGTGCCTAGCATAGAGACCCTTTTTTTGTAATATGCAACTTCAACACACATGTAGCAGGAAATCGTGCTCTTGGTGTTCAATAACACATTAAAACTTGCGGAAAACACATTATCAGGATGTGCAAATAGGGCAAAGCACAAATTTGCCAATAAACTGAGTTCTTACATCTAAACAATCATTAGGTCTTCCCTGTGCTAGTAACATTACCTCCATCTTCCAGGCAATGTTCCAACTTTCCTCAGGCTACCCACTGAATGTATTTAACGATTTTAAAACTTAATATTCTAGCAATGCTAGCAGTATCCCTAACACTTTCAAGGCACAGCTTATGAAGTAATACACTTACTCGTAAGATGGTGTTTGAAGCTAATGTTAAGGGACCCACCAGTCAGATTGCTATGGTTTGAGGGATATATGGCAGCTACATGGTCTGTAAGGCCAGTTATATTTAAGAAATTCCCTCTAGTGCTCAGTTAAACATGGAACATTGGACATACAGTTAATTGTGCTCCCTCCTGAAACCCCACTAAACCCCATGAACTGAAAGGTTGAAGGGGGTGGAAATCGAGGGGGCAGAAGTAGCATTCAAAGACAAAAAATGTGAAACGGGAAATGGCAGAGGAGGAGTGCCATTTTGACTGATGGCAAGCAGGTGTGCTAGGGCTGAGTCAGCAAAGCAAAGAAAGCTGGAAGTGCAGCAGCCAAGAGGAAAGAAAAGCCAAGAAGAGCAAAGAATTCTAGCACAGCGCTCTGCAGAGGCTCCAGCCCAGGAGAGAAGCAGGGCAAAGGGGACATCTGCATGGATGGGCCAGACATGCACTTAAGCCCCGCCTCTGCTGCAAGCCTAAACCAGAGATGGCCCAGACTGACACCAGTGTGGAAATAGAGATGGTGAGAAGTGGTGAGTTTCTGGATATATTGAGATACAGCCAACAGGATTTCAAAATGAAAGAATGACATGTTCTTTTTCTGGCCCAAGCAACAGAAAAAAGTTAACATTAGTTGAAAACTAAGAGTTGTAGTATTTTGGAAAGATCGAGTTCAGATTTAGATATTAAGTTTGAAATGACCATTGGACAGCCAAGCGACAGTGGTAAGCCATTATTTTTATTATTCTGGTCAGGAAGCTAGTCTGTCCTCTGCCCCAGAAAGACAGCATCTCTACCTTCCCTGATGGTTTACCATATAAAAGTCCTTAAAGTCCTTTTAGAGTCCTTAAAAAGCTAGTCTAGGACATAAGTCATCACAAGATATGTAGAAACACCTTTGAGGATTTCCCTCCAACAGCATCATTCCCTTGTTTCTATAGGGTCTTAGCTTTTGGCAGATTTTTTCCATGAGTGTGCCATTCAACCAGTGTGATTTATATGGCCAACATGAGCCAAGACAAAAATTCTAGTTTGTACTGTAAGCATCAGAATTGGACCAACCTGTAACATTGAGCTTAGCTATAACCCCCAGGGTTCCAGCTGAACATACTTCAAACCATCAATATCTACCTTAGAAAACCAAGTAGCTTGCTCCTTACGTTTCTGTATTAACCCAAAGCATTAACCCAGATGGAGCAAGATGTATTAGCAATTGCACAGACTGTACCTTGGCTCACAAGGAAGAGGTCTAGGGTGAGTCCCATCCGTAACAATCCCGGCCAGTGAGTTAGGCTGGCCTGGGTGTCTGCCAGGACCCAGGTAGTGTTTCCCTAAAAACTACCAGGTCTCCTATGACCACCACTAAGGGTCTAAGTCAATGTGTTTTAGGAAAGAGGCAAACTGATGTACAGCTTAAATAGAAGCTACAGTTATGTAGAACAGAGCATCCCTGGACACAGCGTTTACAATTTTACCGTACCCAAAGTGAGATCTATACCACTTAGCACAGGTTGACAGTGGCTCCAGCATAGCCTCCCAGCCAGCTGGTTGCCTGAACATTCCCAGTTCCATCTACTCAGGGGGTCTGCCTGAGGAGAATCAGTCTAGATTATTGATAATACCAGCTGGGTTGCATTTGTCCACTTCACAAAATAGGTCATCTGTCTGGCTGAGAATGGCAGTCCCAGCAGTCAGATTGCTGTGGTTTGAGGGACATATCAGAGTTTCCTTGTGTATAAAAACTTCAGGGCAGTTCTGAGAGGAGGGTCAATGTCCAATGACCCAACGTTCATTGTTCAACATGAACTTCAATGTTCCCAGTGTTTATCAAATGTAAGTGCCGCTTTGTGGATGAAGCCATGATGGCCAACAAATGCATCATCTAGAGGATGGGGCAAGACGGACATTTAAACAGTCAGCTGTCTGGCTGAGGATGGCAGATCCAGCAGTCAGATTGCTATAGTTTGAGGGACAGGCTGTGGATTTTTCTTTCTGTATCAAGACTCCAGCACAGTTCTGGGAGGGGTGTCACTAATGCCCCTCTTTCTTTCTCACCTTCTAGGGGATAAGACAGGTTCCCTCAGTAGATGCTGGCTTGTTTGTTGCTCTCCCATCATCTCCACAAAATTGATGTCCCATTCCAGGAGCTACAACTCCAGCTATTATCCAACCATTCCCTGCTCACACCCAGACCTTCTGTAGATCAGGTAAAAGGGATAGGACACTAAGATTTAACAGGTTTGAGTCCCCAAGGCCTCCCTTTTGGCTTAGGGAAAATAAGCTCATCAATAACCTGAGGAGGAATCTATGGAGAAACATCAGTCTTAGATGGGGGTTAGAGCTGATAAAGTCAATCTTCCAGGCAGGGAAAAGGGAACTACCTTTTGTGATATGGCATGAGCTTGTGGCAGGAGTCAGAAGTCTGGTGTGCAACAGTGGCCTCTGCATCCAAAACACAGTTCAGTTCAATCAGCAGCTTGATTCTAGTTAGTTTCAGAACCAGACTTTGCCATGGGTATCTGAGGGAGTGACCCAGAAAGGTTCCAGTTTGAGAGGCCTCTTTGATCTGTTCTTCCACTTAGAACATGAACTGGCAAACAGCTAGGCCATTAACAGCCCAGGAGTTTGAGTTCTGCTCTGAGTGGGGCAACCATATTCACTCTTAGCTCTGCAGGGCTGGTTCTGAGGCTGAGGACTTGCATCAGCCCAGTGGGTACTGAGGTTTCAACTCAGCCAGACCATCACTCAGGCAGGCTCAGGCAAGTACAAAGGAGGGCATCTTGGGCTGGTGGCTTTTCCTCCCCAGTAGCAGAGTAGGTAGGATGCAGTTTCTCCATAGGAATTACAACTACTTTTCCACATAAAGCCAAGATACCACTGGGTAAAGACTGTTTCATTCTTGGCTATTTCGTGGCTATTTCTAAGCAAGGCTTTTGGGGTGCTTTCTACCTTGTTAGTCTTTGAGTGCAAGTTGACCCATCCCAAAATAATTTCACGACTAAGTCACAAAGCCTCTGGAGATGAGGTGTTTCATTTCAATGGGAACTCAAGAAGCAAGCCAAGAGCTACTTTCCAAAAGAGGTCTACTGAGTAGCCCTGTCAGAGGGGCCACAACTCCAAGACACCAATGGCACCTCCAGGTGGGAGGCTGACTCCCTTTGCCAGAGGCCCCAGTTGACAAAATTCAGACCTGTTCCATTTCCAATGCCCAAGGAGTCCAACAAGGCATTGTAGCTTACACCAGTAAGCCAGGCCTATTACTGTCAGTCTCTAAACAGCTGCTCATGGCTCAACCAGTTTCGTTCACCCAACACCCTGTGTCAGCTTTAGTGACTCCTTGACCTTTCTCCCCACTAGGAAGAAAGTGGATGACTAAAAGCACTATTGTGGCTGCTTGTTTCAATCCTACCTCCCACCCCTTAGTCTCATTAACAGGACAGTGAAGACCTACCCTCAACACTTGGGCAGCAGCGTTCACTACCAGACATAGGGCACCAAGGTACTTGCTTCTCATCTTCCCTGACCCAGCCTGCAAAGGATCTTTGTCCTTTCTCTTGCAGAAATTCAGATTTGTGTCCCATTCTCATCACCAAAACTTAAGAACCATCAAGAGTCAAGATTTTACCCTACTTTCAAGCTAAAGAGTTAGCCTGCCACAGTTTTATAGATGCCGAGACAGGAAACCCCTGGTCAGAGGAGAAAAGACTGACTTACTGCCTGGTAGGCGGCATGAGCTTCATGCTTGAATCTGTTTCCCCCACCCCTAGCCTCCCTTATGCAAGTCTCATGGCACTGGGGAGCAGCCTTGAGTAGCGTAGCTCTGGCACAGCTGAGGGGGATTTGAAGCTTATGGAACCCCAATCCCCGATCATTCAAAGGAACTGCTAGTATGTCTGATTTGACACCTATCAAGATAGACTTCCAAGAATATTCAGGAAGACAACCTAGTTTTCAATGACTTAATCTAATTCTGGTAAGAAGAGTTGTCCCTGCAGTTAAGGGACACTGCCCTCCTATTCCTCGTGCTCCACCTCCCAAATCTTGCTGTGTTCTTGGACACAGACCCTCAGGTTGGGTGGCTAAAATCCAGAACTCGACTTGACCACCAGCATCTGTCATGTGGTTCCGACAGGACTGCCTTCCTGCATAGGTAATTATTTTCTGATGGCTTAACTCTGCCTTACTCAATGCTGGGAGTGGGACCAAGTTTATACGACAAACGGGGAAAAGAATTATCTGTTCTACTATCCTAGGAGGTTTTCCCCTTCTCCAGCCTCCAATGGCAAGAACCTGGGAACCTACATTGTTCTGACAGGACTGTTCTTTTCCCATCCCTTTGCCATGAAGATTTTGCCTCAGTCTTCAAAGTCCTGGTCCTCACAGGTATTAACTTCCTCAAAAACAGTTTTGAGGCCTTTGAAGACTGGGGTATGTCAGGAAAATCTGGTTTGATGTGAGAAAAAAACAGAGCACCATAGGCCTAGGATCTGGGCTGGCAAAAGTGGATTTGGTGGTTTAGTTATATTAAAAAAAAATGATCTGACATTTTAATCGGGGTTTAGGCTCAAGCTGGTGTTTCATCCATTTTTCTTGAAAAGCTCTCAAAAGATCAAAGTTGTGGTAGAGTTTGAAGACAATTAGGATTCGGAAGAAACATAGGCTTTTGTCACCACTACAAACTCCACCGTAACAGTTTAAATTCCAGGTATGGTTGTCACTCCAGGATGGTTTTTCCTGAAAACAAAAACCTATACATGTTGAATGACTGTAAGGTTCAATCACATTCACGAGAGAACAGACCCACCCAGTATGAAGTATCTTTAAGTCTCCTACTAAAGACTAACCTCACTCTCAAGGGATGTAAACCCCATATACCAAGATAGGTGAAGCTTATCAAGTGCCTGTTTAACAGTACGCAGTCATACTTCATCTTATTACACTAACTCTTTAGAGATGTCCTTAGTCTTTTTGTCTTTTACAGCTGCTGGTCATCTGAACTTGCTGGTTCCCTCCAGCCATTCTCCTCTGCATTTGGTGGGCAAACCTGGGTTCTGCCCAGCCAAGGCTCCAGCTTCCCTGGAATCCTCTGAAAAGGAAGGGAATGGGAAGCAGCTGGAGTTGCTAGCTATGCCTGGGAGGTTACCTCCACGTGTTTTAATTTATGCCCCAGGACCCTACACACAGGAGAGGAGATAGCCTTAGCACAAAGACTCTTAACTGGGGTGGGGAGGTAGGTCTTGTACTGCAAGGGGACATTTGGCAATGTGTGAAGACATTTTTGGTTGTCCCAACTAGGAGGTGGGGGCTACGAGTATCTGGCAGGTGAAAGCAAGGGATGCTGCTGAACATCCTACACAGGACAGCCCCACCCCCGAACAGAATCATCCAGCTCATAAGGTCAAGAAACCTTGCAAGGAGATAGTGTAAGTCTATCCTCAGATGAGCTTGATGGGCGTTTTAAGGTATAGCATTGCCGTGAAACAAGTACTTCATGAGATCTCAATACAGGTGCACTGAGTTTAAGTGATATCACATTAGATTTGAAAGAGCATTACTGGCCGGGCGTGGTGGCTCACGCCTGTAATCCCAACACTTTGGGAGGCCGAGGCAGGTGGATCACTTGGTCAGGGGATCGAGACCATCCCGGCTAACACGGTGAAACCCCATCTCTACTAAAATTACAAAAAGAATCAGCCAGGTGTGGTGGCACTGGCCTGTAGTCCCAGCTACTCGGGAGGCTGAGACAGGAGAATCACTTGAAACCAGAAGGCAGAAGTTGCAGTGAGCCGAGATCGCACCACTGCACTCCAGACTGGGCAACAGAGCGAGACTCCATCTCAAACAAAAAAAAAAAAAAGAGAGGAAAAAAAAGCATTACTACCTTTCTGCTCTTATCTCTAAAACTCCAGTTTTTGCCTTCAGAAAGTCTAATTCAAGTCAAGTCTTGTCACTTCCTGCCTGGTACTGTTTCTCTTTGTCTCTAAGTAGCTTCAGGATTTTTTGCTTCTTCCCTTTTCCCTGCTCTTCTTTACCGCCTGAGAATGATTTAAGCTCCCAGTGGGGCTTAGGTATTCTGGTTTGGGAGAAGCAGCACCTGGGCCACTATCATCACCCACTCAGGCTGACTTTGGAGGTGTGCAGCCCTGCTGCTGTTTGTTAGTCTGCACCCACTCCCATCACTGAAGCATTCACAGCCTATCTCCTGGCTCTGGCTCTAAGTCTGTATTCATCTTCCAACAGTGGGCCATTCCCGCCTGCTAATTCTCTGTTTGGGAAGAGTCGCCATTCCAAAGCAATGACAAGTTTTCTCATGTTCTCCTGGGACACTCTGGAGCCCTGGGATATAGCAGCGGATGGGGAACCAACTATGTCAAGGCTTCTCTTGGCCTTCATGAGCCCTGCTACCATTTCCACTCTGCCACCATCGCACTAAGTGCGTGAGGCTCCTTCCTAGTCTAGCATCATAGCTATATGCAAGTCACCTTTGTTCTCTGCTCCCTATGAATATGAACCTGGGGTTGCTAATATAACCCTACACCTCAGCGAGGGGGTGTAGGGTTATGTACAGGGAGGAAGTAGCTCAGGGTCCCCCAGGAACACGCACCAGCACATAACTCTTACAATCCCTTCAATCCATTGCCAACTCAGGTCTTTCTTTTGTGGTCGAAGACATCCCTCTTCCACATCCTTTGTTAGTAAAGCAATGCATCCCAGACAGAGGCACTTGTGAACAGAGTCCAAAACAAGTGGGCACACTTTGGCCTCAACTTAGAACAGCTGTAACTGAAAACCTTAAGGAGAAAAGAGTCTTCAGTTAGACGCATGCTTAGTTGTGTTTTTACGTTGAGAAGTAGATAGAGGGAAGAAAAGATAGAACACAGGAGGAAAGCCACCTTCCTTGCTACAGCTCTATCAGGGGAAACCAGCTACTGCCGCATCCTGTCACCGGCCACTGGGAAGTGTTGGGGATGGACACTGCCAGCTTCACACTTTCTCCAAAAGCAGCCAGGAACCTACAGAAGTACATAGACTGTCTTGATTTTACGTGATACTGAGCTAATGTGAACTAAACAAGACTGGTTTCTGGGCCTCATTTGTCCTGGGTGCCATAGGTTGGTGTCAATATGCCCCTCAGTTCAGCACCATGACCGACAGTTAGTAGATACAGAGAGAGAGAGAGCAGGGCTGTTCATCCAGGCCTGAGGACAGAGGCTACCCACCTGGAAGTCTCTTTTGAAGCCAGAAATCCGACTGCCAGCAGCCCAGAGTCCACTCTCTCAGTTCCTTAAAGTGCTAAGGCCAAGTGTTTTGAAGTCCCTGGAGGGTAGGGCTCACGTACTTAAATACTTTTCTCCTTCAGCCAGCTCTCAGCTGGAGCCAAGGCTGTTTCAGGCTAAAACTGGGTCCAGTGACTTCAGCTGTGTGGAAGGGGAAGCAGCAGCCTCTGATCTGTGGGTTTAGAGGGATAATTCGTTTCAGGAGCCTTTTAGGAGCCAATGTACAATGGAAAATGGTTCTGTTTCTCTGTGTAAGATACTGATGTACCTAAGGTTAAATCGTAATCACCTTAAACTTGAAAATCAGTTTTCTATTTCCCTTTTCCTTGTCTAATGAATATGTTAAGACTTCTGCTACACATACATGACTCCTTGAAAAACACATAGCATGTTTTGCATGAATTAATACTTTATGTCAATGGTGTCATTCTGCTTTTCCTTTTGTGACAGGTTTTCCTCACTCAAATCATTTGAATCATTCATTTTTGTCGATACATGAAATCTAATTTTTTGTTTTTTACCACCCTAGAACACGGGTCAGCAAATTGGAGCAGCACCAAATCCCACCCACTGCTTGTTTTTGTAAAGAGTTTTATTGGGATACAGTCAAAGCCATGTGTTTACACACTATGTTCAGCTGCTTTGGGGCTACAGTGGCAGTGTTGATTTGCTGTGACAAAGTCTAAAGT
The DNA here is from genome assembly GCF_049350105.2 of Macaca mulatta. Lineage (NCBI taxonomy): Eukaryota > Metazoa > Chordata > Mammalia > Primates > Cercopithecidae > Macaca > Macaca mulatta. Next base: position 45,383,682 of record NC_133420.1, read on the forward strand.
ATTTACTATCGAGCCCTTACAGAAAAACTCTATCAGTCTCTGCCCTGTAATATTCCATTGAATTAGTTTTCCACTTTTTAACTTATCAGTACTCTGGGATTGATTGATATATATATTCTTTTCAGTCTTTTAATATTAAATAATGCTCAATAAACAATCCTATATACATATATGGCATGTGGACATGCTGACAAGTGAGACTCTAGGATGTTCATACAAATCTCAAACATCTTTCATTAGATTTATTATAATTTATCTTTTTCCTCCATTTTGATTATACATAATATCTTTTTAAAAACTAATACACTTTACAGCCAGTGAATAAGGACAGAAATAATTGTTCACATTGATTTTGTATTCATTAACCTTATTGAATTAGTAAGAATTAGGCTTGACCATGTGTAATCAAAGCCTGATGAAAATAAGCTGTCCAACTATAACTTTGTCTTTTCCATACCAAGGGCCCTCAGAGATGGTACAACTGTTCAGTTTTTTGTTTTTGGTGTTGTTGATGGACAATTAAAAAATTATGTGTTGGCCGGGCGTGGTGGCTCAAGCCTGTAATCCCAGCACTTTGGGAGGCCAAGACGGGCAGATCACGAGGTCAGGAGATCGAGACCATCCTGGCTAACACGGTAAAACCCCGTCTCTACTAAAAAAATACAAAAAACTAGCCGGGCGAGGTGGCGGGCGCCTGTAGTGCCAGCTACTCGGGAGGCTGAGGCAGGAGAATGGCGTAAACCCGGGAGGCGGAGCTTGCAGTGAGCTGAGATCTGGCCACTGCACTCCAGCCTAGGCAACAGAGCCAGACTCTGTCTCAAAAAAAAAAAAAAAATTATGTGCAACATAATCACGATTTTCAGTTAAGAAAATGATTGCAAAGTTCACACAATTTTGGAGGTGGAAAAGTATGGTTTAAATGGGGACTGAAACACAGGTAATACATAAAATCATATTAGTACTAAATTGACAACATCAATATAAAACCATTTTAAAAACTATGTTTCTGGGTTTTATTGGGATGCCTTAGCATAAGTGCTCCTGTAGAACAATCTGAAGTCATGAGGTACATCCCCATGACCCTGATGTTGGTCTCTAACACAGCCTGCACTAGAAGGAAGCACAGATCCTTGAAAAGTAGCTGTGTCTTTGACTTGGAACAGGTGAAATTTGTGAGCCTGGAACATCTAATTATCAGAAAGTGAAGATACTTTCTTAGGTTCTAAAGTATAGTCTAAAAGCATAAAGAACCCGGCTGGGCACCGTGGCTCATGCCTGTAATCCCAGCACCTTGGGAGGCTGAGGCTGGTAGATCACCTGAGTCAGGAGTGAAACGCCCTCTCTCCTAAAAAATACAAAAATTAGCCGGGCGTGGTGGCAGGCACCTGTAATCCCAACTACTGGGGAGGCTGAGGCAGGAGAATCACTTGAACCCAGGAGGTGGAGGTTGCAGTGAGCCAAGATCACACCATTGCACTCCAGCCTGGGCAATAAGAGCGAAACTCCATCTCAAAAAAAAAAAAAAAAAAAAGAAAGAGAGAGAGAGGACAGATAGAAGGGGCTCACATTCCAAGATGGGACAATTTGGATGTCAAAAGAAATTTTAAAACATAATTAAGTAAAATAGTCTTCACCATTTATGCAGCCAACAGACACATGAAAAAAATGCTCATCATCACTGGCCATCAGAGAAATGCAAATCAAAACTACAATGAGATACCATCTTATGCCAGTTAGAATGGTGATCATTAAAAAGTCAGGAAACAACAGGCACTGGAGAGGACGTGGGGAAATAGGAACACTTTTACACTGTTGGTGGGACTGTAAACTAGTTCAACCATTGTGGAAGACAAAGTGGCGATTCCTCAAGGATCTAGAACTAGAAATACCATTTGATTCAGCGATCCCATTACTGGCTATATACCCAAAGAGTTATAAATCATGCTGCTCTAAAGACACATGCACATGTATGTTTATTGTGGCACTATTCACAGTAGCAAAGACTTGGAACCAACCCAAATGTCCATCAATGATAGACTGGATTAAGAAAATGTGGCACATATACACCATGGAATACTATGCAGCCATAAGAAAGGATGAGTTCATGTCTTTTGCAGGGACATGGATGAAGCTGAAAACCATCATTCTGAGCAAACTATCACAAGGACAGAAAACCAAACACCGCATGTTCTCACTCAGGTGGGAATTGAACAACGAGAACACTTGGACCCAGGGTGGGGAACATCACACACCGGGGCCTGTCATGCGGGGGGAGGGGAGAGGAATAGCATTAGGAGATATACCTAATGTAAATGACAAGTTAATGGGTGCAGCACACCAACATGGCACATGTATACATATGTAACAAACCTGCACATTGTGCACATGTACCCTAGAACTTAAAGTATAATAAAAAAAAAATAGTCTTCAGAAAATGAGTCCATGATGATACTCAGAAGAAGAAAACTTAAAACTAATAGTATATTTTAGGAAATGTATTCAGAAACACGTATATAAAAATGTTTGATTGTATATATATTTTCAAATAGGAGCCTATCATTTGCAAAGGCTAACAGACTCAATGTCGTTTTTAAAAGAATTTTAAAACTTAAATCCCATCCATCACTAGGGATCAAGATACTCACTTAGGTGCCCAATTTAAAAGAGTCCATTTGAGGCTGTTTGTCTCAGAGAAGTATTTGTGCTTGTGAATACTAGTTTTCACCAACATCCAAATATTAACATTGGAAATCATAAACATCTAGTTTTTTCTTAATCATTTAAACTCCAACTACGACTCTTATTTTCTTCCCAAATCTGATGATTTGTGTAGAATGAGAACACTCTCCCTAGTTCTTCATTTAACAGATTAAATCCCTCAAATAATTAGCTCTATTTAGAAACTTAATTAACTAATTTCCATTACAAATTTAAACCACATTAAAAATTTAACTTTTCTAATGCCACATGGGGTTGACTTACAGACTGTCTTTGGTTCCTTGGGGAAACTGACCCAAGAGAGAAATGATGCAACTTGAATTGAAGTGATCATATACTCCCTGATCAGAATCTCTCTGCCTAGTCAGTTTAATTTTATCTTACAGATCACCATTCCAGAGTCATTTATTGAACGGATTCCCTTTTTAAAAATATGATAGCCACACTTGTGTGGTGGCCCCCTCTAACGCTCACCTACCCTTGTGTATTCCCCTCTCTTGAACAACTTGCTGTGGGGGAAGCCACCTGCAATGTCAGCACACTCAAAGCAGCGGTTCCCTATGCAAGGAACTAACATTTCCTGCCAACAGCTAGCACCAACTTGCTGGTCATATGAGTGAGCCACCTTGGAAATAAGACCATCCAGCCCCATTCAAGCCCCTCAGTGACTGCAGCAGCCTTGAATGCCAGCTCATGAAAGATCTCAAACCAGAACCACCAGCTAAGCTGATCCCAAATTTCTGACCTACAGAAGCTGAGATTATGAATGTTTATTGTTTTGAGCCACTAGGTCTTAAGGTTATTTGTCTAAGTCAATAGATAACAAATCAAGAAATAACATGGGTTGGAGTTTTTCAGATTAGAAAAGGAATGTATGTTCATTATAAAGAACAAAGGAAAAAACTAAAAGCACCCAAAATCTCTCATTCCTGCCCTGAATATATCTTGTATCCACTGGGCAACTATCCTGCCAGTCTTTGTTCCAAGCATGTGTTTCACAGACATGTATTTAAAAGTTGGGGACCAGGTACAGTGGCTCATGCCTGTAATCCTAGCACTTTGGGAGGCCAAGGTGGGCAGATCACTTGAGGTCAGGAATTCGAGACCAGCCTGGCCAACATGGTGAAATGCTGTCTCTACTAAAAATAAAATAAAATAAATTAGCCAGGTGTGGCTGGGCGCGGTGGCTCATGCCTGTAATCCCAACACTTTGAGAGGCTGAGGTGGGCGGATCACAAGGTCAGGAGATCGAGACCAACCTAGCTAACACGGTGAAACCCCGCCTCTACTAAAAATACAAAAATTAGCCGGGCATGGCGGCGTGCGCCTGTAGTCCCAGATGCTGGGGAGACTGAGGCAGGAGAATGGTGTGAACCCAGGAGGCAGAGCTTGCAGTGAGCCGAGATCATGCCACTGCACTCCAGCCTGGGCGACAGAGTGAGACTCTGTCTCAAAGAAAAAAAAAAAAAAAATTAGCCAGGTGTAGTGATGCATGCCTGTAATCCCAGCTATGTGGGAGGCTGAGGCGGGAGAATCACTTGAACCCAGGAGGCAGAGGTTGCAGCGAGCTGAGATTGCACCACTGCACTCCAGCCTGGGCAATGGAGCGAGACTCCATCTCAAAAAATAAATAAATAAATAAAGCTGGGACCATTCTATACTATCTATGCATGTAAATGTAAAATACAAAATAATTGTTTTTAATTTGGATATGGAAATTTCTTTGGTGAATTGTCAGTTTATATCTATTTTTCATTTACATTGGGAACCTGGTCGTGTTAAATGGAAACACTTTTCTCTTCAATCACATACTGTTCATTTTTTCCCAATGTTTTGCATCTGAGTGTCACTTTTACTGTGGTGATCAGTGTCTTCGTAGTCCATGACGGGAAAGTCCAGCTTTGACCTGGCCCTACTAAAGTGAGGCATACCTGGAGTCTGCTGTTTGTGAGTGCATCTGGAAATCCTCAGAAAGGATGTCAACAGGAATAGTGGCCGACCGTGGAGGCCAGAGGTCTTGGAGGCTGGTGGCAGGAACGTCTCAATCTTCCAAAGCAAGCAGAGTGTCTGCTATGTGGGCGGCGCATTGCAGTCCTGTGCTGGGTGGGGAGCAGCTGAGCCAGGTACACTGCTGAGCCAGGGGCTATAGTTTAGGAGCAGACACCTATAGAAAAGAGCCTGGAGACTGCAGCTCTTCCAAGGCCTCCAACACTGCCCCCATCTGAATGAGGAGCAAGGATACCAGGCTAACGCTGGCACCAGAGAAGAATTCTCCAGTTGGCGGTGGATGTCCAGGCTATTCAACCCTTTGGATGCTCCTACTAATTATTGCCAACACCACCAGGCTGGTCTCAAGATTGTTCCTCTCTATCCCAGCCCAAGACTCTTATGGTCAAATATATTCTTCCACGTCTAGAACACCCAACCAGAGAGCTCATGTGAAATCAAAGCCCACAGGCATATGAGCCCCCTCTGGACTTCCCCACCCACCCACCCTTGCCAGACAGGAGGTCTCCTGGATCTTGTGGGCCTCCTGGACCTCTCCAGCCCTAACAAGTCCATCAGCATCCACCTGGAACACTGGAGATCTGCCCCATTCTCACAGGACTGCTCTTCTTTATCCTGCTCTACAGCTGGTTTGCTGTCTACTTCTTTCTTCTGAGTCCCAGACTGCATCTAAATTATAGTTTCAGATTCTAAATGGGGTGGGCCAATGGCAACAGGGGAGTCAGATAAAGGGATGCTGGTTTTTGTTGCCTCTTTTCCACTCATATATCCAAACTTGGATGTTTGTCCAGGTCTCTGCAGGCAGAAATATGTTTGCCCAGTGTTTGCAGAGAAAGGCTTTATATAACTCTCAGAAGCTGGCACTCTTTGATGCCTAGGGCAAGATCCTGCTGGGATCTGGGTGTAATCAAATAAAATTTCCTCTGGGGAGTCAAGATCCTGAAAGAGGTTATTTGTGTGGCAGATGGGGCATTGGAAGAGAGCTGCACAGGACCTATGTAGAAGATTGAAAGTGGCTAGTAGGAAAACACCTCACCAATTCTTTGACCTAGTGCAACCCCTCAAGCAAGTCTCACTACCTGGTTTCATTCACCTCTCAAAATACATTCCCTCAACAGTATTCAATAGAAAATCCTGTTGACAATTTTTCGGTGACTTCAAATTTTAATTGAATTTGAAAATTTAATTGAATTTGCAAGATGAATGGTCCCCACAATCAAGCATCACCGTCCTCAAGTCTTCTACCCACTCCCATCCTCTCCAAACAACAGCTTTTCCCTGAAAAGTCAGCCATTTAACCCATATTTTCCTGAACATTTCTTGTATATGCTCTTTTCACTTCCAAAATTATTTTCGTCTTAGTAAAATCTCTTAGAACAATAAATGAAAATGGATAAGATCATAAGCATAATGGAATTTTTAACCCAGCAAATGACATATCGGATAAACAAATAATGAGAATATAGGAAATTTAAATAGCCATTTTTAATCATCCAAATACAATAGAGAGGGGGAACTGTAAAAAGAACATAAATTCATTATAAGAAACTGGGGTTCTTTGACGAAATGACTGATCTTGGGGCAGGATATATCCAAGGTAATCCCGGGACATCTTGTTGTGCTAAAAAGCGAAAGACAAACCATAAAGACCACTAAGGCCTTGTCAATAAGCACCCAGAAAGCAACTTGAGGGGGTTCCCTCTGTCTTAAAATGGGACAATTCAAGCACCAGCGTCTTTATGGTCCGTGACAGAAAAGTCATGGACTACAGTGGATTTAAGCAACAAACATGAGCTTATAATGATAGTTAAAAGAAATTTTTAAACCCCATTGATCATCCCGGGAGGGTGCTAGGACAACTCAATACTATGAAAAACAAAAAATAAAGGGGAAAAAATCAAATACGGATCTGCCTTTCCATACAATCTGTATTTCAGAGCTGATGAGGTTAATTTCTATTTACAGAAACATTCCAGCAAATAAATGAAGAAGAAATAATAGGATTTAAAAATTGACATGTGTAATTCCTGTATCTAGGCAACAACCATCGAGGGATGCTAAAACCATTAGCAGAAAAGTGGATTGCGATTTTATAGTGGGTGGAACAGACAGTCACCTGTAAACCTCCTAATTAGCTTGACGTCACTCAAGGTGGGACCAACAGACACTACCTCCTAATGTGAGGCAGCCGAAACCACTCAGCACCAGCTATGAGGGCTTCACACCTAAAAAAGAATTGAGCCTGAATCTCATCAAACCTCTTGATGTAACTAACCATTTCAGGAAATGTGGGAGCCAGAGGAAGCACCCAGCAAATCTGGAATGTCATGTTGAACAGTCTACAGTGCAAATACCCCAGTTCTCCATGAAAGAAATGGGATAGAATGGTGGGAACTTTTTTTTAGAACTCAAAGAGACTTAAGAAACAATGAAATGCCCTGGATGGAGTTTGGATTCAGATAATTCAACTAACATCCTTCTTTTGAAACAACAGAGAAATTTGAATATTACCTAATTAAGGGAATTATGTTGACTTTTATCAGGTGTACTAATGGTGAAGTGTTTTTACATACTGAAGTATTTCTGAATAAAACAACATGGTGTCTGGTTCTGCTTCTACTACTCTGGTCAATATTTTTAAACATGGGGCAAGAATAGATATATTAAGATTGTCTTGGTCAGGCACAGTGGCTCACGCCTGTAATCCCAGCACTTTAGGAGGCCGAGGCGGACGGATCACTTGAGGTCAGTCTGGCCAACATGGTGAAACCCTGTCTCTACTAAAAACATTACAAAATTAGCCAGGCATGGTGGCATGTGCCTGTAATCCCCACTACTCAGGAAGCTGAGGGAGGAGAATTGCTTGAACTGGGAGGGAGAGGTTGCAGTGAGCTGAGATCAGGCCACTGCACTCTAGCCTGGGCCACAGAGCAAGACTCCATCTCAAAAAAAAAAAAAAAAAAAAAAGATTGTCAAATGTTAATTACTGAAGCTGGATGATGTGCCCAGAGAGGGTTGGTGAACTGGGGCAGAGGGTAGGGGGGTGGGGGACAAATCCATCTTCAAATGTAGGCTAGCCATTTGCAGCTGAAGTCCTTTTAGTGTTGCCTGGGCAACTCCAGACGACTCTTCCAACCATGTGTGGATGATCTGCTAATAAGAACTTCATTATTGCTTTGAAATACTGAATATAAAGAAGTTCCATTGGATTTGAAATGAATTTACCATAAAATTTCAACATTACATTGTCAATGAAAGAAAATAAGCAATGTTAACTATGATTTTAACTTTTAGAAAATTTCAAATGGTTGTAAAGAAAAATGGTTAAACACTTTGTCACCTACTGATGCAGAGTTTCATTGATGAGAGCTATCAAGAATTTGAAGAGGTTTTTACTTAAAACTCTTAATCATAAATTTCACGGGGTATTTCCTGCATAAAAACTGATAGAAAGCTGAAGTTTTTCATTTGAAAAAAAAAACTTAATCTTGTCTTTGGAAATTTTCTGTAAATTGAATTTTTAATATATTTTCTAATATGTGCATTTGATATTTATCATAATTATATAATGAAAAATAAGTCCCATATGATGCCCCTAAATCTCCTCTAGCACACCACAGTGCATCATGTCAATATTATCACTTTCTATGAAGGCCAATAGTCCGAAAAATACTGGGAAGCTGGGAAGCACTGCTATAAATTCATTAAACAAATAATACAAAGCTTTACATTCTTTAAAATTGAAAGTTATGTTCCAGGAAGATTAAACAGCAACTTTATAGTGAATAGTCCAAGGAGAAATTTAGAAAGTGCTTTACCTCCAAGAAGTAAAACCCGCTGACATGTAAATATCTTTAAAAAGAAGAAGAAAACAGCGTTCCGCCTCAAAGCTGATCTTATTTCTATGCTCCTCAGTTTACAATGGCAGCCATTTTCCTTCCCTTTCTGGGGAGAATAACGACCAGCCTATTATGGTGAATTCTCACAGTAACTAAGGTTATCCTTCCCCGTGGTGTGAGCACTGTGAAGTTATGTGTCTAGCATAATCCTGTGTCTTTTTATTTTGATATGTTTGAGGCACTTAAAGATAAATTATAGAGCACTGTGTATCAAGATGACAAAGAGTCTCAAAGTCATTGAAGTATTGCAGAGGGCAGCGGGTGCTTTAAAATTCTAAACAAGATTTGTCAACAAGAGTGTTTTTCAAGAGATTACACAGGTCACTCGATACGGCAGAAGGGAAAACATGCTTTACAATGGTGACATCTGATGGTCACCATCTAAATCAAATGATTAAGCATCATCAACAGTGGGGCAATCTGACATTGTGTCTCCTTATGTGATACAAAATGACTCCCACCGCATCGCCTATGACACATTCTTGCTGAAAATGTTAAACTTGAACTTAAGCCTTTAGCCCTAGTCTCCAGTTTACAGGAAATTCAAGGGATACAGAAACAGGTTAAAAAGCACTATGAGAAAATGATTAAGCAAATCCAGAAGGTGGGGGGTTTTAAAAAAATAATTTTCTCTTTAAAAAGTCAGTATCATAAAAGCAAAAGTCGGGGTGTAGAAAAACATGGGAGCACTGTTCCCGGGGCACTGTTGATCACTGATCTATTACCTGAAGTTTCTATAAACGCCAATAGAACTGCATATTTTGGTAGATGAAGTGAAGAACTGTAAGGTGTCTTTTCTTTCATTGCTTCTCCCAGTAACTTCAGCCAGAAAGCAGCCTCTGCAAGGTTTAAAAATAGTCAACTTCTCTTTGATTTAATATCTTCATCTGTAAGATAACTACATTTGTCCCATAATTTGGAAAAGATTGAGAAGAGCTGATTGCAACAGTAACACAGTGCTCCTAAGGGTATAGTTCTCCCTTCCTTTCTTTCCCTGATCTCAGGCAATCTCCAGGTTTCCATGGGCCCAAGAAGAGGAGGGAATCAGATCTGGTTCCAGTGGCCATCATCTCACAAACAAAACAATTGTCTCCATTCCTCTCCTGAAACCTACTCCACTTTTTCCTTCAAGCCCTCAAAACAGAGCCAGACCATTTTCCCGTTCCCCAGACAATGGAGCTACTCACCCGTCCCCCTCCCCAAAAGGAGGCTACACTCAGGGACTCCAGGGGAACCCCTATCTTACCTTCTAAGGAAGGATACCCTAAGTAATTCTTCTAAGGGACCTACTCTTTCTTAGGGAGCTTCTTCAGAAGCTACCTCTAATAAATACAAGGAGTGGAAGTATTGGTTCATTGCAATGGAAGATTGGTGGGGGAAGAGGTCCTACAAATTTAATCTCTAGTAATACATCATCTCTGGTAGGATACACCACTATATCTTATTCTGAAACATGATTTTTATTTAACCTAAAAAATAATATGACTTCACACCTTCTAAGTTAGCAATCCTCAGAAGAGAAAAAATAGAAAATAACAAGTGTTGGTGAGGATGTGGAGAAATTGAAATTCTTGCACGTTGCTACTGTGAGTGTAAAATGGTGAAGTCAAGGTGAAAAACAATTTGGCTATTCCCCAAAAGGCTCAACATAGAATTTCTATATGACCGCACAATTCTACTCCAGGGTATATACCCCAAAGAGTTAAAACAGGAATTCATACAAATATTTGTCCACTCATGTTCATTACAGCATTGTTCACAGCAGCCGAAATGTGGAAACAACCGAAGTGTCCACGAACAGATGACTGGATAAACAAAATGAGGTACAAGCACACGATGAAATGGATTCAGCCCTAAAAAGGAGGAAAGTTCCCACACATACTCAACATGGACGAACCTTGAAAACATTATGTTAAATGAAATAAGTTAGATACAACAAGATAACTTAATTTTTTTGAACCCATACATATTTATTGATCATCTATCTTAACCATGACCCAAGCTAATGGACAATACAAGAGGTTTGCATGTAATCCAGAAGTTTGCAAGTTAAAAACTATAGAACAATCATTTGACATAAGACTCAAAGTCTGTCCTTCAGGTCCAGACCCCCAAACCTCATCCCAGCCCTTCTCTCCAAGACAGGGTGGTCAACCACTTGCAAGGCCTCTAGTGGTTATTTGCTTCCTATGTATGTGTTTTCTCCTGATTAAAACAGAACAATTAAATCATTATTCTTGTGATTCATGTCCACATTTCCAGAGCAGCTGATGCTGGTGCACCAACAGCTCAACCTTCACCCAGACCTCAACTTGACTCGGCCAGATTTCAATGAGGAGCTTGACTTGCCTCATTTTTTGGTGACAAAAAAATGTGAAATAGTCTACAGTTTTTTAGTCTCTTCCCTGTTTTTTCTAAAGGGGATCTTACCAAAATTCATTTTCCTAGTTTTTAAGCTTATTTTCTTCTATAACTAAGCTTTCTTCTTTCAAAACAGTATATTTCCATTTGATCAAAACTGGCAACAGGACAGCTTATATAAAATATCTAGAATAGGCAAATTCAGAGAGATGGAAAGTAGATTAAAGCTTACCAGAGACTGGGGATAGAGGGAGGAAATGGGAAGTTATTGCCTCGTGGTCACAGAGTTTCTATTACAGGTGATGAAAAAGAGTTTTGGGAACAGACATAATGGTTGCACAATATTGTAAATGTAATTAATGCCAATGAATTGTACACTTAAAATGGTTAAAATGGCAAATTTTATGTTAAATATGCTTTTACCACAATAAAAATTTTCAAAAAAAATGTGGAAAGATAGCCAGCATATATTAGCAGTTTTATAGTATTCCATTGTAGAGCAGTACCATCATCAGTCAGCTGTTAGAAGTTTGCAATATTTGCTCTTTTATAAAAAATGAACACCCTTGTACATATACCATATATATCGCTTTATATACTTGAATGAATGGTTCTGTAGAATGTATTCCTAGGAGTAGAAGTAGGTGTTAAAGAGCATGGACTTCACAAAAAAAACTTACATGTGTGTACACATACACACACATAAATGCAAAGTTTGGACCTCCAAAGGGGCCATCAGCTTAAACTCCTGCTGCTGCTGTATGAGTGATCAAGGCTTCATTGTAGCCAGTGGGTTATTGGCCATCTTTTTATTCTTTGCCAGTCTGATTTTCTCCCATCTTATGATAATTGTAACTTTTATATCTTTAATTATTAGGGAAATTGAACATCAACATTGGCCTAGGCCAATTGGTCTTGAATGGATGTTGAGTAATAAGTACAAAATTCCTGAAGAGTCAAATTCCTGTCAAAGGAAATAGTCAGACATGGAAAGTGGCCACAAGCTCTATGGACATCAGCAGAGGAGACTCCAGATCCAGGGTTAGGAGCGGTCAACAGAGAAACTTGTGTGAAGGCCTTCATCTCACCACATCCAAGGTTGACACTGGTGGGAGGGAGGTGGAGATGGTATAGAAGTTTCCTACCTCAGAGATCCCATCCTGGAAACTCAAAGATCACTGGTGGCAGGACCCTTGGAAGTCTCTAGGGTAACATTGTAGACAAGGCAAGCTTAGGGGAGAATGGGATCACGATTGCCTCTTATATGAACAGTCAATAAAGGAAAGCACATTCTCCACTGGTTGTTGGCATTCAAAACATAAAGAAACCTATTCTTAATGCTTTCCCAACCTACACTAAGTGAAGCCATGGGACAAGATTCTCTGTATAAGACTCCCACAATGATCACATTATCTGGCCAAACTGTGGTCATTTCCCTTTGAGCTCTAGCACCTTGAGATAACATGCTGTGGCTTTAGATATCAAGGGCTGAGTGATCTAAACCCTCAGGCTGACCTGTACGACAAGAGAAACCTAGCATTCCGAAAGCGTATGCTGGTGACTCTGAGGCTCTTACTGACATCTGCTGGCTGGGTAGCAGATCTGCAGGCTGTGACTCCCTGGAAAGTCCTTCCTCTATGTAATGAACAAGGACTTCCTTTCAATCCCTGAGCCAGTTATCAATCTCATCATGACACAGGATGAAATAAATTTGGATCATCTTGGAGATGAGTCTTAACCCCCTGTAAATGAGAACCTCCCCTGGCTTCCATAAGTATTAGATTTCCATCCTCCATTTATGCTTTGAACCTTAAGCAGAGTATGCAATCCATCTAATAGCATCTGAGGCTTTGATGTGTGTTTGGGGGAGGGGAAGAGAGATAAGGACAGATAGCTATCGTTGCAGGATGCTTTCTGTTTTGATCAGTCTTCTACCATCATTACCAACATTTTCTGGGAAAGAAGAAAGGACTGATCATTGAGTCAAGACATTTAGATGGTCCAGGTTGATTCATGGCCATTGAGTTTAATAAAGGCCCTTCTTTGCTATAGTAGGAGGTTTTTAATCTAGGTGTTTAAGGTGGAAGTCTTGGCATAGCAGCAGGCAAAAGAACAGACTCTTTCTGAACTTTGTGAAAGTTATGGTCTTCTCTTCCAGAAGACATACAATTCCAATTGTTGTTTGCTACATAATCCTAAGGCTCAATAATGCTCCTGAGCTACAGTCTCTAATACAGTCTCTAACTTTACAATCTCGTTAGACATCCTTCCTGAATGATGCATGTAAGTTAGGGACAAGTCAGCAACAAGCAAAAATTTCTTGAATGAAATCTTGGAAGGCTGACTCTTGGGGCTAGAAGCCAAGTATTTCAACTTAAGTGAGTGTAGCTTTTCCTCAATGGACTAACTCCTCATTTTATTATGGGAAAAATGGCACAGTCTCTCAGGTCTCATAGCTCAGATATTCCAAACATTCAATTGTCCTAAATCCAATGTGATTGGTTTTCCGCTTATATATCTAGTTGTGTTTCAATAGTTCCTTTGAGTTTTCCGAGGTTAGATTCCAGTTCCTCTTTATATGCTAAACAGTAAGTCAACAATTAAGGGGGTAGACACTTCCAATTCTATCTGAGTTACTGGAAGAAGGAAGAAAGATCCAGGCCTTTGTCTCTGGAAATTTCTGAACCCATGCCAGACCTTTACAATCCAGAAAGAAGTACACACACGCGCGCGCATGCACGCACGCACACACACGCCCCCCAAAATAACAATAAACCCTTGGTTCAATGCAATCTTCCTTTGAAAATGACACCATAGATATATGTGAAAAGTCCCCTTATTTCAGGTTGGGGTATAAGAAATGACTTCCCACAGCAGTGACCCAGAGTCCAACATTCAAACCTTCCATCTGCAGATTATCAAGGATTATGGTCTTTCCTCCCCTGGGTGCCTCTTCTATGCAATGTTTAAGAACCCTAAGGTAGCTACTTAGTCATAGAGTCAGTCCAAATTAATTTTGCCTTTCAATAAAAGCTAGAATACCTGCTTTTTGAGAAGGATTGAATCATTCTCAAGGCCCTGCTTTTCTCAATTTCTTGCTGTTGCCAGTAAAACATGCAGTGGCCAAGGCACAATGAAGCTATCTGAATAGGGCTTCCAGGCCTCTTCTGCCCAAGGAATTGCTGTGGAAGCAGGGGTTGGGGGGGATTTAGATTTCAGACACAAGGCATACGCATAGGCCATCCCAACCTTAGGTGAGGTTTTCAAACTGAACAAAGCATAAGAATTAAGGATCCCAGGGGAAGATGAGCTCGGGACTAAGCGAGCTCACAGCATGTTCAGGTTGGTCACGTTCTTCTGGGACCAATATTCTACCTCTTACTACCTTTGATCGACCCTGTTACTTTCCCTGAGTTTGCCCAGCAGAAGTTTGCCCAAAAGAAGTCTTTTGACTTCCTGAGAAAAGCTCTGTAAGTACAATAGAAATTTCTTAGATGAAAGGCCAGATAAAGGCATAATTAAGGAAACCAAGAATATGAAAGGCAGGAGGAGGAACAGAGAGATTTTAAATGAAACAGGTTATAGGAAATAGACATTTTCCCTAAAACAAGCCCAAGACGTTAAAGAACAGGCACCAAAGAGAGAATATTTCAATTTGTCAACATCCCACATATTAGCCTAAAGCTGATGTTTTTAGCAACACTACAGAGTAAAAATCAATGAAACATGTTGATGACCTGTGGCCGGGCCCAATAAGCATCAAGGTTGGCACAGGAGACTGACTCTTCAAACCCAGGATTCTCAGATCTGCCAACATGTTCCTGAAAAAGATGACCCTGAAGCTGTGGGTTTCCATCAGTGGAGCTGGTGAGGCTACAAAATGTTTCCCCAGCCCAGAAGTTTCCATGGCCCCACTGAGAGAAGCACAGTGGTGGTTCCAAGGATTTAGGAGAAAAGCCACCATCCCTTTGGGAAGAAATCGTTCTTTTTTGTGAAACTCTTTCTGACTTGCTCCTGGGCTCTAACAGAGACTCTCTTATCAGATAACCCCATGATCCAAACTGTCCATCACAAGCTGGCTGCCGCCCTATCCGCCCAGGCGAGACAAGTGTGCCCAGAAATACATCCTCAAATGGGACAGGGCCTGAACAGTCCCTAAAGGCATAAGATGCATGAGCAGATAGTTTATACTCCCTATCTCAACCCATACCTGCAGCCTCACAAGGAGCTTCCTATGATTAGTAACTATAGATCAGTAACTAAAATTCCTAAACATGGCTTATTGATGGCTTTGAATGAAGTGCTGGTAACACTCATAGTCTGCAGTGGTATCATAACTCACTCAGTAGCATCCATGAAAGACAATGAAGGAAGACAATCCACCTTGAGGCAGGCCTATTTTTTGTTTGTTCATTTGTTTGTTTTCAGTTAAATTTTTTCATTCAAAACCAATTGTGGATTCATATGCATTTATAAGAAATAGTGCAGAGAGATCACGTGTACCCTTTACCCAGTTTTCCCCAGTGGTAATATCTTGCCAAACTATAGGACAATATCACAGCCAGGTATTGGACATAGGGTAGGACATTGGATATAGGACGATATCACAACCAAGTATTGACACTGATGCTGTCAAAATACAGAACAGTTCCATCACCTTGGCAGCCCCACTTCACTCTTATATAGAAGCAGGGCTTCCCTCCCCCTGCCTCATCCCTGGGGCAGGATTTTTAACACATCTTATTGTCTTATCTTGCCTTCAGAGAGAGGGAAACTAAGGTCAAGATCTAACCCATCCCTGATTAGTGTCTAATCAGATCCAGTGATCAAGAATTTAAAGGCATTACACAGGATGATGGATAAAAAAGGAAGACTGAGGAAGAGCTATGCAGATGGATGTGTCCGATGGTCTTAGACTATGAGAATCTAGGTGTGCTCTCTGAGTGTTCTGCAGAAGTCTCCCAGTGCTGGAGGGGCTCCGTTGGGCAAATAGAATAATCTAGTCTGTAGATGTTAGTTGGCCTCTGTTCCAGTGAGCATAGTGCTTGCTCCAAATATCCATGATGACAGTGAGGAAGGTTACGTCTGGGTTAAACATCACATATATCACTTGTTAAGGGTGGCATGGCTGCCACCTCCAGCATATCATATCTGAAAAGGGCTAGTCATATGTCCCTGGGGAATTAAATATCTATTTGCTTCCTTTCCTGTCATACCTCTGCCATATCAACATCCACGGCTTAACTAATGTCTTCTGTGCTCTCAGGATATATTTTATATTACCATTATGTCGCTTTTAACCAAGAAATATGTGTCAAAGTAAAAGTAGTGAAGAAATTAGCTGATATTCAATAAATCAACTGGTTTTACAAGCCTTCTCATTCAGAATCAGCTGGTCTTATCTAAAGGTAGAACGACTCATTGCGGACTCACCTATGACTCCTCCTTGGACATAAACCCCTGCAAGGATAAGGTTTTCCAAAATACAGTATAAGTAGTTTCTCCCGCATGCAGGATTTATAAGTCTAGAACTCAAGGGGTAGAGGTAGGAGTAACATATCTTGTGATCATATCTAAATAACTCACTCATAAATTGCTTACCTCATATATCTGGATTTTGGGATCTGGTTGCTTAATGGTGTTAGTGTTCAAGGTTAGAATGCTTCTATCAATTCTGCTGAAGTGGAGATTGTCATCTGGCCATTTGAGAGATCTCATACCATTAGGTGGACAGGCAATTTAAGGGGGTCACGTTGTTAGCTGGGTGACTTATCCTTATTATCATGCATGAAAAGAGTTTCTGCCACACGATAGGGGCCAGAAGGCCTATGTATAGAGTTCAGGAGACTCCCAGTGGTAAAGTTAATGGAAGAGAGTGCAATCTTCTACAAACAAGACCAGCAAGGGGTCAAAGTCCTCAGAAATAAGTGTTCAATCACTCCTATGATAAACTAAATTATTGGTCTCAATTCTTCACTCTCCTGAAGCAGAATTTTCTATATCTACTCATGTTGTGTGAAGGATACTTTTCAGTCTCTTGACTTTGGACTTGACCACATGACTTCCTAATGGATGTTATCAAATATGATGTGAACAAAAGTTTGAAATACACTTGTGTAGTTGAATTTGTCCTCTTGTATCCCTGCATTTTGAATTAATAAGAATATGCCTTGGGTAGTCACTTGTTGAAAGAGGATGAGATATATGGCAAATGGATTTTGATCTAACCCACAGTTTAAGGCCAGGTCCAGCTAAATAAACCCAGGGTAGATCAGATAAGACACAGCCAACCCACAGACCTGTGAGTGAGAAATAAATACTTGTTACTGTAAGTTACCTAAATCTTGAAATTGTTTTATATACAGTATTACTCTGGCAACAGCTGACTGATACAAAATCTAGCAAAGAATCCTGACTAGCTGAAATGTTAGCCAAAGGCAAGAGGAATATAAAATTCATGGCAAAGAAACCCCTCAAATATCAGTAGTACCTCAGGATCTAATACTTAAGTGAGGATTACAGCTGCTACCTTTCTTATTATGTATCACATACTTAATTTCTCTTCTTTTTTCTTCCTTTCTTGACCATTGAATGCAAGGTAATATTGATCAGGTTTATCAATCAGCCATGGATTTTTTTAAATAATAGAGGATCATCTCTAGAATTAGAAAGAAACAGGTATTAGATAGAGAGCCTAAGCAAGAATGTGGATACAATGAATTAATATGGTTTCATATTTTCCCTCTCTTGGAAAGAGAATGAGTATATTTTCACTTTTATACTGGTTATATTGTCAGGCAGGGATATTTTAAAAATTATATGGAAAGAAGTGAATGTGGATATAGTAGACAGCCAAGAGGTAGAATGTAGCAAGTGTAGACATCACTGTCCTCTACATCTGCCCACTAATCCCCAAAACAACACTAGAAGGTCATCGGGTTCTTTTAGAAAGTTTAAGGTAGTGAATACCCCAGCAAGGAACCAGAGCTACATATGCATGACTGATTCCAAGAAGCTGTTAAAGTCACAGAATTAGAACTTATATAATGCCAAGGATTTTAAGACAAAGCTAGAAGGGTTTTTTGCCATCTGGCTTGGGGGAAACTAGTTAGATGCATTATATTTGGGATTAGTGGGAAATTTTAATGTGGAGGACCTATTGCAACCTGATGCAAGAGTCCAGAGAGAATGGATGAGGGCAGATCTCTATAGCTTATCGGTCCTCTGCCCTATATACAGTCATCGCAGCTTTAGTCAATAATAAGGTATTATACTTTTAAAATTTTAAGAGGGTAGATCCCTTACTAAGTCTTCTTACCACAATGAAATGAAATTCAAGAAAGAAAAAAGAAAGGATGAGAACAGAATTTCTACGGCTGCAGCCATGAATTTACTCAAACTTCAGGCAAGATTGTGGGCAGAAGGGTTGCTGAAAACCCAGTAATCAGAATATTCCCCTTTAACATTTCTGTTTGGGCATATGTTTAGCTT
Source organism: Macaca mulatta (assembly GCF_049350105.2). Lineage (NCBI taxonomy): Eukaryota > Metazoa > Chordata > Mammalia > Primates > Cercopithecidae > Macaca > Macaca mulatta. The sequence continues at coordinate 45,402,158 of NC_133420.1, forward strand.
TTCTTTCCCCTTTAAGCATGTCTGTAGAAACAATTTATTGTATGCATCCTACAATTTCATCAGATTATAGGTGTTTCTACATTGGAGTATACTTCATTTCACTTACAAGCAACATCATAAGGTACCATAACTCAAGCATTATACCACCAATTGCCATAAATTATCATAAAACTCACAGGATAGCTTGCAAGTCAAGTTAGATCAACAAACACTGTGTAATGTTTTATGCAATGAACCAGTGTTGCTCCTCCCTCAGTCAACCTGGGTGAACTTCCTACATTATCTAGCATCGTTGATTTGGAAGGCCTGCCTGTTCTGAGATTTCCCCAAATTGCCACTATTTGTGAGAAAAAGATGAATCATTTAGTGATTGTATCAAAGGGGAACAGATAACTTCAATAGCCATCTTTTCCCACTGTGTATCAAATGACTCGAAGTGGCAGAAACAGTCCAGGGTAGTGCCGGGTATATAGCAGTTGCTCTAAGAAGATGCTTTATTATATCATAGTGTTATGCATTAATTCGATTCAACAACTGGCCTTTACTTAACAAATGCCAGAGATCCTTAAAGGTTTCGATTAGGCGTGAGCAAATGAGAAAGGTAAGGAACTCTTGCATAGAAATACTGAACTTGAGCAACGATTCTGTTGATTCTCAGATCATTAGTTTTTAATCTAAAAGACTTTTATACTAATTAGCCTGTTTAAGTGTGAATTGAGAAATGATTTCCAAATATTTCATTGGGAAATGAAGCCTTATATTTAACAGAATTCATGATGTATAATAATAGATTGTGAAAAGCTAAATTATATACCATTTTAACTATGTAGACAACATCTAGACCAGTCAAAACACTGAGAGATTTTTATATGGCCTTGAATGAGGACAGTGCAAATGTTAATAAACACATACTTTCCACTTTAAGTACATACTCTGCCAAAATAAAGTGGATTCTTGCGGGACATTATCCAAGCTGGAAATAGACAATGCCTGTGGGTTGCTCCTGGCTGGTCATGCTGAGCCTGCTGGTCCAAGTGACAGAGCTGGCTTCAGGCCAAGGCAGATAAGATCAAAACATTAGGTGAGGAGGAAGAGAAGGAAAAATGAGTCTCTCCCCCTCTTTTTTGTCTGTACATAGAGTCCACATCAATAGTGGGTTATTTAATAAAGCACACATTTATATGCCAGGGGTTACTTTAAGTCACATAGTCTTGATTCTGAAATGATGCTGTCCACTATGATATATTTAATCAACATTTGGATGTTTATTGTAAAGATAAGTCTTCTCCTTTCTTCTTCTTCTTCTTTTTTTTTTTTTTTTTTTTTTTCCGGAGTCTTACTCTGTCACCCAGGCTGGAGTGCAGTGGCACAATCTCGGTTCACTGCTGCAACCTCCGCCTCCCGGGTTCAAGCAATTTTCTTGCCTCAGCCTCCTGAGTAGCTGGAACTACAGGCGCAGGCCACCATGCCAGGCTAATTTTTATATATTTTTAGTAGAGACGGGGTTTCACTATGTTGGCCAGGCTGGTCTCGAACTCCTGACCTCGTGATCCGCCCACCTCAGCCTCCCAAAGTGCTGGGATTACAGGTATGAGCCACCGTGCCCAGCCCTTTCTTCTTAGGTGAAGTCACCGCAGGCAAACTGCAGGCTCCTGGAAAGTGTCTTTTTCTCTTTTTCCCATTGCTCCTCTCTCAGATGCCTAACAGCAGCTGTGGCCTCCCTGGGATTGGAGTCCAAGGAGGGAGAAGGAAAAGGGAGGAGGAAAAATTTCACTCTTGCCTGATGCTATGGTAAAATCGCTTTGTGCTCTTGGACTTGGCAGGTATTTAACACTGACCCTTTCTCATGTGGATTCCCCTGAAAGGTTCCTCTGATGACCACTCCCATGCTGTAGGCAGAGCCCCTCGATTGCCTTCTTTCTAGCCATAGCCTTCACCCCACCCAGCATCTTCCTGTAGGACATCCCATAATCTCCCCTGGCGGGCCATCCTCCTGGGCAGGATTCTTGTTAATCCAGACCAACATTCCCGCTATCATTTCTGAGAATTCATGGACTTTGCTCTGCCTTTGTCGGGGAGTGCACTTATTTTCCAATTGCTGGCTTTCTCAGCTACAAATCAGATGTCAGTTCCCTCGGTCCCCAACAACCGAGAACATATGTTCAGATCTGCCAGGTTGACTGGAGCCCTGAGGAATGTGTAATGACAAAGTCTAAACTGGAATGATAGAGCAACCACAGATAAAGAAGACTGCCAGTCCAGGCCAGGTAGAAGCACACAGCCTAGAGTATGCAATGAGCAGCCATTCCAAGCACAGGGTATGATGGCCAGGGTTTGACCGCTATGAAAGTGCAAAAGAAGGAATTCCGTTTCTAGGGGCCCAACAGCTCAGCTGCAGGAACCCAATCTGAAGGATCCATTTAAAAGAAAAATATCTCTCTTCTATTGTTTTATTCCAGGATCCAAGAGAATAAGTGATCCCAACATGAGTGTCACATTTGGGTTATATTTGCAAGGTCCCTGGAAATCTCTAGGTCTATTTAAGGAGCTGTTCCTGGGAAAATAGTATACTTCAGGACTTCAGGCTAGTAAGCCAGTGGGGTCTTGGAATGGGCAACTTAAGGGCACTTTCTGAATATGATAGTGGACTCCAAGAGAGCAGGAATTTATATCTATTTTGCTTGCTGCTATATCCTCAGAGCCTGGAATCTTTCTGTGTATTAAAGAATTAGCCTTACCCAAAGGAAAGTCTGACCTTTGCCTCAGTTACTGGGAGGTGATCTCTAGGCCCAAAGAATGTCCTGCCTGATCAGAGTGTCTTTGTTTACCTAGGCTCCTTGAGAGACACCAGACAGTCTAACCATGTGATTTATAACAAGCGTTTTGGGCCACACAGTATCAGCTCAACGTCCATAGGGGCTGGAGACTAAAGGTCAGCCATACAGGCTATCCACAGCATGTCCACAGCATGAAGCCCCAATAAAAACGCTGGACACCATCTGGGCATCGTGGCTCATGCCTGTAATCCCAGCACTTCTGGAGGCCAAGGCAGGTGGATTGCTTGAGCCCAGGAGTTAGAGACCAGCCTGGGCCATATGGCAAACCCCGGTCTCTACAAAAAATACAAAAATTAGCCATGCATAATGGCACACGCCTGTAGTCCCACCTGCTTGGTAGGCTGAAGTAGGAGGATCACCTGAGCCCAGAAAGGTCAAGGCTATAGTAAGCCACAATAGTGCCACTGCACTCCAGCCTGGGCAACAGAGTGAGACCCTGTCTCAAAAGAAAAAACAAAAAACTCTGGACACCAAGGCTCACGTGAGCATCCCTGGTTGACAATACTCTGTGCATATTGTCACACAGTGTTGCCTGGAGAGTATTATCCACAAGTTCACTGAGGGAGGATGCTACAGCTTCTGCTCTAGGAAACTTCCTGAGTCTGCCCTATGCATCTTTTTCCTTGGCTGATTTTAATCTGTATCCTTGTGCCGTAAGAAACCATAACTGTGAACATAACAGCTGTCAGTGTGTTCTGTGAGTCCTCCAACTGAATTATCAAACCTGAGGGTGGTCTTGGGAATCCTCCCAAATTGCAAGTGTCAGAAGTAAGGGTGGTCTTGGGGACTGTCTCCCTAACGTCACAGGTGTCTTTCACAAGCAGATGTCCAACAAGTCCTTATTAAATGAGGGAATGAATGAAGGAATTTGTACATTCCAGCAGATGAAGCCATGCCAGTTACCTAAGGGTAGTGTTTTCTCAAATATTGCATTAAAAAGTTTTGTGTGCACTTGATTTGCATGACAAAATTAGACTTGGCAATTCTGTGACCTCTTTCCCAAATACATTTAGACTTTTCTGGTCACATTTAGGTCACATCTTAAACAGATTTCAAATACCTGACTGGTTCAAACACCAACCATATTTCTGTCTGAAGAATGGGAATAAGAGCAATGTTATAATGTTCTTTACAGAGCAGAAGCTGGGTTTCTCCCTATTTGCTTTGTCTCTTCTTGTCACTTGGCCTTTGTACTGGATGCTGTGAGGCACTATCCAAACCTCTCTTTCCAAGCTGATGCCTTGATTCTCAAACTGTCAGTGGCTGAAAGATCTCAGCCGAGTCACTCCCTGGGAACTGGATTCAGCGGAAGAGAGCTGCCCAGCCCCAAATCACGCCCCTCTCTCTCCAGGGCAGCCTGAACCTAATGGCTGCTCAACGTTGTATGGTGGGGAGTATAAAGGCTTGGCCCCCTGGCCTCAAGGTGGGGCAACACTGAAGGATCCTGTCAGCTCCCCCATTAAATTCGCTGAGGCCTTTGTTGCAACTACATCGCAAATCAACACCTCCCTCAGACAGATCCCACTTCTCTCATCCCCCTGGGTGTTGATCCCTAGAGCACGTTATAGCCCAACGAGTTCACCTTGCCCGCTGCCTAGACAGAGCTGATTTATCAAGACAGGGAATTGCAATGGATAGAGAGTAATTCATGCAGAGCCGGCTGTGCAGGAGACCCGTGTTTTATTATTACTCAAATCAGTCTCCCTGAGCATTCACGTTTGGGGGATCGGGGTTTTTAAAGACAATTTGGTGGGTAGGGGCTCAGGAAGTGAGGAGTTGTGATTGGTCAGGTTGGAGATGGAATCATGGGGGTCGAAATGAGGCTTTCTTGCTGTGTCTTCTGCTCCTGGGTGGGACCGCAGAACTAGCTGAGCCAGATTACCAGTCTGGATGGTGTCAGCTGATCATTAAGCGTAGGGTCCGCAAAATCTCTCAAGCATTGACCTTAGGTTTTACAATAATGATGTTATCCCCAGAGACAACTGGGAGAGGTTCAGACTCTTGCAGGCAGAGGCCGCGTGACCCCTAAACCTTAATTTCTAATCTTGTAGCTAATTTGTTAGTCCTACAAAGGCAGACTGGTCCCCAGGCAAGAAAGGGGTCTTTTCAGGAAAGGACTATTACCAGTTTTGTTTCAGAATCAAACCATAAACTGAATTCCTTCCCAAGGTTAGTTCCTACAGCTAGGAATGAACCAGGACAGCTTAAAGGTTAGAGGCAGGGTGGAGTAGGTTAGGTCTGATCTCTCTCACTGTCATAACTTCCTCAATTATAATTCTTGCAAAGGTGGTTTCAAGCACTACATAATAAACCTTCTGAACACAAAACTTTCTCTTAAGTCTGCTTTTTGGGGAGCCCAACCTAGGCACCCATTTCTTAAAGCTGGGAATATTTGTCTTGTTCTTAATGATTTTTTAAAATTTTTATGTATTTATTTACTTGCGACAAAGTCTCACTCTGTTGCCCAGGCTGGAGTGCAGTGACACCATCTTGGCTCACTACAACTTCTGCCTTTCAAGTTCAAGTGATTCTCCTGCGTCAACCTCCCGAGTAGCTGGAATTACAGTTGCCCACCGCCATGCCCGGCTAATTTTTGTATTTTTTAGTAGAGACAAGGTTTCACCATGTTGGTCAGGCTGGTCTCGAATTTCTAACCTCAAGTGATCCATCCACCTTGGCCTCCCAAAATGCTAGAATTACAGGCGTGAGCCACTGCGCCCAGCCGATTGTTTAAAACTTTAAAATTGTATTAGCCCTTAATGTTGTATGGGTTAAATTGTCACTCAATTTATTTTTATTTCTGCAGAACAAGTTAAGTAAAGCTATTTAATACCTAGGCGAGGTAGTAGAACAAAGAACATACTATTGTTGTAGGGCAGGAAGGGGTGGGAGCACCTATATGCACATAGGGTGACTTATGGGGCGAAAGGGGTGAATAACCAGCTTCCCGCTTCCTAATCTCAGCCTTGCTATCAGCCTTGCTCCTATGAGCTGAAATATGCATATAAAAGTCTTTAATAGACATAGTCAACCTTAGCCAGATGATTTTAAGACTATGAAACGCTGGGCGAGTGGCCTGTGGAGAAAGTACCCATGGAAAGCTCCACAGTGCACTTGCAACAAACTCTCTGCAGGATAGGAATGCAAAGGTCGTTCGCAGTTCACACAGCCTGTGCTTTCCCTGAGCCTTAGATGTGTTTCATCCTGGGCAGCACTCAGGAGGCAGTGGAACAAATGACCTCCTCACAATGTGACCGTGCAGATTCTAGTCTGTGCACCTACACCCTGGGCCTACTTTTAGCACCAGCTGCCTCCCAGTCCCCAATCTACAGGGCTCTGGAGTCTTGCTCCTTAATCTGCAGGAATCCTAAGGCCCTGAGAACCACCTGTACTCTCTTTTTCAACTCTAGATTCAAAATTTTTGTCACACACACACACACACACACACACACAGAGAGACCCCTATTCTTTTCCTGGCAGCCACAGTGGCATGTAGTTGCCCTATCCAACCAGCAGTCCCTACCTCTCACAGAAACGGTAGCTCTTCCTGTTCTGAGACAAGACATCATGTTTTGGGGTGTTTTTTAAGTTTTTTGTTCTTATAGAGACAGGCTCTCATTGTGTTGCCCAGGCCGATCTCAAACCCCTGGGCTCAAGTGATCCTCCCGCCGTGGCCTCCCAAAGTGCTGGGATTACAGGTGTGAGCCTCCGCGCCTGGCCAAGAGTTTGTGTTGGATGTAGAAGAGATTATTGGCTCCAGTTGGGGTCAGTGACAGACTCCTGAACTGAGGGGCTCCAGTGTCTGATCCCTTTCCTCAGCACGGAATAGGTGTGCCAGTATATCAGCACTCAGAGGCAGTGAGGGAGTGAGGGATTGAGCCCTATCCTCTACCTCTACAGCAAAACTGAGGCCACAGCTAGAAAGGGTTGAGGACTGAATTTACCAAAACAGAGCATTGGGGTTTTGGAAAAGGAGGAATTGTGGACAAGCAGAGAATTAAACTATCTACATTGGAAGAGAATGAGCAATTATTTGTCATCTGGACCCAAGTCCCAAAAATAGTCTAGGCCTGGGCTTGGCTGATCTTCTACATGACAAAGGGACAGAGTCAAGAATCTCTGCTTTCAGATGTCAAATTAGAGCAGATCTCATTTTCAAAGTGAAAATTGGTAAGTTTGACAAAATTCACCCCACATAATATTTTCCCAAGATGTGTTCAGTGGAAACGTATTTATCTTTAAATAGTTTAAAAGCTCAAAACTGTCCAGTAAACAAGACAATGCTCTCTTTTAGGGTGTCCTCTTCCCATATAACATCTCATCTACATCTGGCCCATCTCACCTTCTTCCCGGCAGCCTTCTACAGCTTAAAGAGAAGCCAGCCCTCCTTCTCTTCCTCTTTATTGTAGGATGTTCACCATCTCTCTCTGTGTGTGTCCTAATTTGATTTTGCTTTTTTGGTTGTTGTTTTTGTTTTTGTTTTTTTGAGACAGGGTCTCACTCTGTCGCCCAGGCTGGAGTGCAGTGGCACAATCTCAGCTCACTGCAACAACCTCTGCCTCCCAGGTTCAAGCGATTCTCCCACCTCAGCCTCCTGAGTAGCTGAGATTACAGGCACATGCCTGCAATTTTTTTATTTTTAGTAGAGATGGGGTTTCACTATGTCGGCTAGGCAGGTCTCAAACTCATGACCTGAAGTGATCTGCCTGCCTCAGCCTCCCAAAGTGATGGGATTACAGGTGTGAGCCACCGCCCCTGGCCTTTCTGTCCTAATTATTTAATCAGTTCCTTGCTACTCGCTCTTCTCTCTGAACCTAAAATCCTTCCCAATAACCACGCTAAACAGTGTTCCTCTTGAAAATACATCTCCAGTGTACTTTGTCACATGTACCCGTGAGCTTTTGTTCAGGTATCTGTGTTCACCAAAAACTTGTGACCTCCTTGAGGGACAGAGATGCCATGTTGCCCAAGGACACCATAGTCTGTGTGAGTAGTGCTGGGTGGCGAACGTGATGGAATGAATGAACAATGATGAATGGCCAAGAGGAACATTTCCTCAGCTCGCTAGGTGGCGCTCAGGCATTTTTCAACTACACAATGTGGCAATGGTTAAAAGGTTGACCATAGCAATCTGGAGAGCTCACTACCATTTCCTTAACTATTAAACCTTTATTGCAAGGATCCTGGAATTACAGACTCGGATTCTAAAAGAAGCCTTGAGTTTTCGTAGCCTCGGGATCAAATATCTCTGGTGGAAGGAGTACAATTCTCACTTAAACAACTTTATCTGCTCATTTGTTCATGCATTCATTCAAGAAGTATCCATTGAGCACTTATGCGCCAGGTACGATGCTCCTTACTGAAGATGCAGGTGGGGATAAAAAGGAAAAGATGTGATCTCTGTACCCAAGGAACTTTCAGGCATTAATCAAAAATTCATACAAATGTCATTAAATTATAACAGTGGAAAGAGCTCCACATGAGAGGTACATGCTGCTATGAGAACATCTAATAGACCAAGACAGGAAGTTCAAGGAAGGCTTCTTTGAGAATGGGATGGTTGAGCTAACATCTAAAGGGAGAGTGGGTGCTCACTAGAGAAAATGGAACTGGAATGTCATAAACCGAGATAAAAGCATGTTCTAAGGCCCCAAGGGGAGTTGGAGGAAGTAATTGATGGAGACCAGGTGGGTGGACCATTGTGAGCAAGGGGCCATGGCGTGTGAGATGAGGCTGAAGAGTTAGGGAGGGTCAGACCCGGTAAGCCCATCTTAATTCAGATTTTGGTCCTTATTCCAAGAGTAACTGGAAGCCATTGAAAGGTTATAAGCAGAGAAATGACAGAATCATATCTGTGGTTTGAAAAGATCACTGTGGCTGTCATATCACTAAAGTATTGGAGGGGGCCTTAGGGATGTGCAAACAAGTTAGGAGATTATTGTAGTGAAGCAGGAGAGAGAAGCTGGTGGCTTGTACTAAGGTAGGTTTGGAAAGCTCTGACTATTAAAAATTCCTTCCTTAAACCAAACCAAAACTTACATCTAGTGGTCCCAGCTGTTTGCTCTGGGACCACAATGAACCAGTCAACTCCACATCAATGTGGCAGTATTTAAGTAGCTTAAGGAATGCATTGTGCTCCCACCTCTTCCACTCTATCCCACCTTGCTCCCATTACTTAGTCCTCCTTTCTTGGGTTTAAAAAGCACAAGTCTTTAAATAGGATCTCAAATAGCCTGTATATGAATTCCCTTCACTGCCCCTTCTCAAGACAATCTCAGTTGGCCAATAAAGACTAAATCCTTCAATAAACCAAAGCTTCTGGAGATTAAAATGAACACAGAAAATAAGATTTTATATTTTAAAGCCATAATTACAACTTGAAAACCAACTAAAAATAGTTAAACCTACAACCTGACAGTTAGAAAATTATAATTTTACATTTGACATCTTCATCTGGCTAATAATAACAGAAACTAAAATTCATTGAAACTATTTTAAACATATTACATGCATTAACTCTTACATGCATTAACTCATTTAGTTTTTGCAATTCTCAAGGTAAGTCCTAATATGATTCCCATTTTACAGACGAGAAAATATGATACAAGAGATCTTAAGGTCACACAGCTAGTAAGCATCAGGGCAGGACTCAAGTTCTAGTACGATTTCAGAGCCTACACTCTTAGCCACTACACTACACTGTGTTCAAGGGAAAGGAGAATTATCTTTAAACTTAGAAAGAAAAAATAAACACTATGAAAAGGAATAAAGGCCCCAAATAGAGAAGATAACCAGAGAACTGCTAATTGCTTGATTTAATTCTAGTCTAAAGCCCAGATGAAAAATATTTTAAGACACTGAAGGAGCAGCCAGATATAGCCCCAAACATTAGTTGGTCATCCCCAAAGCCCCTAGCAACCATAAATCTACTTCCTATCTCTATGAATTTGCCTATTCTGCACATTTTGTAGAAATGGAATAATAGACTATGAAGCCTTTTGTGCCTGACTTCTCTCAGCTAGGATGGTGTTTTCAAAGTTCATCCATGTTGTAGCACATTTCAGTACGTCATTCCTTTTTATGGAATAATATGTGAAATAATATTCCATTTTATGAATATACAACATTTTGTTTATCTATTCATCAACTGATGGATATTTGGGTAGTTTCCACTTTGGGGCTATTGTGAAGAAGGCTTACCAGCCTGCTAAGAACAGTCATGCTCAGGTTTTTGTATGGACACATAGTTCCCATTTTCTTGGGTGCATACCCAGGAATGGAATTGCTGGGTCACGTGGTAACTATGTTTAACCTTTTGAGGAATTGTCAGAATGTTTCCCAAAGTGACTGCACCATTTTACATTCTGCCAGCAATGTACAAGGCAACATTTGTTATTGTCTTTCTTTTTTATTGTAGCCATCCTAGTGAATGTGAAGTGGTTTTGTGTTTTGATTTGTGTTTCTCCAATGCCCAGTCATGCCAATCAAACTTTTCATGTGCTGAGTGATCATTTATATATGCTCTCTGAAGAAATGTCGATTTATATCCTTTGCCCATTTTTAAATGTGTTTTTCCTTTTATTATTGAGTTGTAAGGGTTCTTTATATAGTCTAGACACAAGTTCCTTATCATATTTATGATTTGCAAATATTTTCTTTTCATTCTGTGAGTTATTTTTGTCACTTCCTTGATGGTGTCCATTGCCCCACAGAAGTTTCTAATTTTGAGGAAGTCCACTTGGCCAGTCAGTTTGAGCAGAAGTAGTGGACGTCACTTCCTGGGCTAAGCATCTAATTGCCAGTGTGAGACCTCTAGAGCTCTCTCTGTGACTGGTGACCAGAAATGTTCCAGATGGCAGTAGTTTTGTCAATTTGGGTCCCTGAATGATTACTGTGAGCAGACTCCAGCCCCCACCCCGCAACCTGTAACAGACATGTAGCCTGAAAGAGAACTAATACTTGGTTGTTTTAAGCCATTGAAATTTGGGTTTTTTGTTGTTGCTGTTGTTGTTGTTGTTGCTGTTACCACAGCACAACCAAGTCTGTCATGACTGGAAAGCACATCTTTTATAACTTTATTTGTTGTCAGGATATTATCAAATAAAAACTAAAACACTTTGAAAAGTAACCCAGTTTAAATTAGAGTTTAAAATTTCAGTGCTATGTACTGTGGAGCACTTTATACCTTTTCCATATTCAGTCAAGAATTTCCAAGAGTCATTTCATGATATGGGAAAATGCCCATGATATATTAAGGGTTGGGGGTTAAATTCAAAGACAAAGTGCTAAATGTTTACAGTGGTTATGCCTCCTTGTTGCAGAGCTTGTCGCTGTCTTTACATTTATTTTATAAAACTATAGTCACTTATTTAAAAATGTATTTCCACCTCAGAAATGGTGTTTATAAGCCCGGCAAGGTAGGGCTCAAAGCCAGTAGTCCCAGCTACTCAAGAGGCTGAGGCGGGAAGATCGCTTTAGCCCGGGAGTTTGAGGCTGAGTGAGCCATGATTGTGCTCACTCCAGACTGGGTGACAGAGCGAGATCCTGTCTCTGAAGTAAGTAAATAAATAAGAATAAAGACAGAAAAAAGAAATGGCATTTACGTGTGTTTATTATTAGAAAACTTCCAGCATGAACGATTTCTTCCATTTTATATACTTTTATCTTCTATTCTAACAATGCCTGTAAATAATCATGAAAAGAATTCATAATCAACAGACTATATTTCGTACCATAATTTTCTAAGTGGCTAGCCAGACACAACTTTACATGCATTAAATATGAGCACAATAGACTACATTAATTTTTTGTTTGTTTGTTTGTTTGTTTGTTTTTTGAGACGGAGTCTCGCTCTGTCGCCCAGGCTGGAGTGCAGTGGCGCGATCTCGGCTCACTGCAAGCTCCGCCTCCCGGGTTTACGCCATTCTCCTGCCTCAGCCTCCCGAGTAGCTGGGACTACAGGCGCCCGCCACCGCGCCCGGCTAATTTTTTGTATTTTTAGTAGAGACGTGGTTTCACCGTGGTCTCGATCTCCTGACCTTGTGATCCGCCCGCCTCGGCCTCCCAAAGTGCTGGGATTACAGGCGTGAGCCACCGCGCCCGGCCAGACTACATTAATTTTATGTTTTTTATTTAATTTAGGATTTAGGCATTATAATCATAAATGCGGATTTATGCCTGGTGAACGACAGGCTATCTTTATTATCTAAGAGCCCGAACACACTCAGATAAAATGTGGCTTTATCTCAAGATGGTGGGTGAATATATGAAGTACCTTTTCTTCTTCTCAAAATATTATTGAATGTGGAGGGAATGTAAATAAGTATAAACAAGAATAACTGTATTGAAAAAAAGGCAAACAGGATAGACTCCATCAGTGAACCATCAAATGATTCCATCTGAACGATCAATGAACTTCTGGAAGATGCTATGCAGATAGAATCAGACTGAAGGCGAAATACACGGAATAAAGAAGTCCCAAAACACAACCCAGTAGAAAGAGGAAATGACACCGTTCTCCCCCCTTATTAGAGGAGGTGATGTGAAGTAAACACCAGCCCCAACATGTGATGAAACAATCTAAATCTTCAAAACATTAACTTGATTTCCAGAAGGGGAAGCAGATGTATTTGGTTTTCTCCTCAGTCTTTCTGTGATTCTGCAAGTTGAGCAATATCTACGTATGAAAATGACTTTGACTGTTTATTTCATTCCTCTACACTAGATGGTTTTTGTTGTTTTGTTTGTTGAGCTAAGATCTCCCTCTGTCACTGGAGCGCAGTGACGTGATCACAGCTCACTGCAACCTTGACTTCCTGAGCTCAAGCGATCCTCCACTTCAGCTTCCTGAGTAGCTATAATCACAGGTGCACGCCACCATGCCCGGCAAAAAAAAAAAAAAAAAAAAAATAGGTAGATACAGTGTCTTACTATGTTGCCTAGGCTGGTCTTGAACTCCTGGCCTCCTAGTTTTAGCCTTTTTCACAGAGTTTGTGTTTCCCTGACACTTTTCGCTCCCTGAGATCAGGACGTGATTATGTGCCTGACTTTATTTTGCTTATTACAGATTTGTTTTCAGGCCTATGCCAGCCACATCTCTCCAAGCTCTATTTTTTTTCAGTTCCACAAAGCAAAATGTGACTGACAAAATGATGTGCAGACAAGCAAACACAGAGTCGGGGTGACTCATATAAATATATTTCCGTTTTTAAATAGTAGGAATGCTGCCCTTTTTTTCTTGCCCCCTTTGCTCCCTGATTTACACAGTGCAGTTTGGTTTTTAAGACATGTTTTTTAGTGTAGTTTTAGGTTCACAGCAAAATTGAGCAGAAAGTGTTAATATTTCCCACGTCTCTACGCCCTGCATAGTCTCCACTATCAATATCCCCTACCAGAGTGGTGCATTCTTCACAATCAATGAACCTTCATTGACATATTATCACCCAGAGTCCATAGTGTACACCAGAGTTCATTCACTCTAGGTGTTGCACATTATATGGGTTTCAGCAACTTCATAATGACATACATCTGCCATCGTAGCATCAGAAAGATGAGTTCCACTGCCCTAAAAATCCCCTTTGCTCTGCTTGTTACACAGGGCAGTTGCTGAGACAAAGCTTCAGGTACTCAGAAATTTTTTTTCTCATGTCTTCATTTTTTTAACATAGTGGAGATTTTCGCTTTGATATAGCTGATCATGTGTTAGGTAAGGAGGATAGCTCAGAGCCTCAATGCCTAAATGAAGGGACCTCAAGTGTATCAGCTCCTAAAAGGGGGACCTTTAGTGCATACAGAATCCCGATGGTGATAAATCAGTCCTTCATCTCTTCTGCACTTTTCCAGCCCTTTGGTTCTCAGGAAACTGCTATCTCTACTGTTGAGGGCACATTTCCAATCCATATGGGCATGTTCCAAGTTTTTTTGTTCGCTTTTAGGCATTGTATTCTTTTTCAGTTTTTTAAAAATAGTGTTTTTTGGCACGAGGTCTTGGACTAGTTTCTCAGGTTGGAGTACAGTAGCATGATAATAGCTCACTGAAGCCTCGAGCTCCTGGGGTCAAATGATCCTCCCTCAGACTCCAGAGTAGCTTGGACTACAGGTGTGCACCACCATGCCTGGCCTGGCCTTTTTTAAAATTTTTTTTTCTGTAAAGATGAGGGTCTCACTATGTTGCCCAGGCTAGTCTCAAGCAACTCCTGGCCTCAAGCAATCCTCCCACCTCAGCCTACCAAAGTGCTGAGATTACAGATGTGAGCCACTGTGCCCAGCTGTTCCAAAGCTTTAAAGCAGTTTTAAATTAATGGTTAAAATTTAGAAGATGCTGTGAATATTGTTTTGCACTTGTGTAAACACATGAAAGAGAAGATAAAAGATTTCAGTGAAATGAAAAGCGACAGTAGCGAGAACCTAATAATACCAGCATGTGAATTTACAGTGAGCAAAATGCAGTAAGAGAAATTGAAAAGTTTCTACTCTCAAATGGTGTGATAAATTGATGTATGGATGGCATACATAATGCTGAAGAGGTTTTGTGTAATTAACTGTTAAATACCAGCTTCTCTACCTGGGCTGATGAGTCAACAGATTTCACTAATAATTTTTATGCTATAGCATTTGTAAGATTAATAAATGATGATAAATTTAAGAAAACTTCTGCTTCAAGGGGTTATCCTAAAGAAGGAAAGACAAGATGTATTTAGTAACTTGTTCTGCATATTTGGAAACAAAGGCCTGTGTTGGGTCTTCTGTTGGCATTTAGACTGATGGGACCACATCAGTGGTTGACTCCATGAAAGATTTCACTTCAAAAAAAGTGTAGTCAGTGCAGTGGCTTATGCCTGTAATCCCAACAGTTTGGGAGGCCCAGGTGGGAGAATTGCTTGAGCCAGAAGTTTGAGACTAGCCTGGGCAGCATGGCGAGACTCTATATTTACAAAAAAAAAAAAAATTAAAATTCACTGGGCATGGTGGCATGCTCTGTGGTCCTAGTTACTCGAGAGGCTGAGGTGGGAGGATTGCTTGAGCCTGGGAGATCAAGGTTGCAGCAGTGAGCCATGATCATGCCACTGCACTCCAGCCTGGGCGACAAAGCAAGACTTTATCTCAAAAAAAAAAAAAAAAAAAAGAAGAAGAAGAAGAAGAAGAAGAAGAAGAAGAAGAAGAAGAAGAAGAAGAAGAAGAAGAAGAAGAAGAAGAAAAGAAAAGGAAAATCCCAATGTTCTCACAACATAATGCTTTCTTTAAAGAAAAGGGCTGGTATCAAAACTTATGCCACAAAAATAGTTAAGTTTAATTCATTTCAGAACGCTTTAAAAACAGTATGAAATGTGGACAAAGACCCCACAGACAAAACAGAAAAAAAACTGCTCTTGCACATACCATATACCACACACTATACCTCATTAACACCTTGTAGAGCAGGATTTTGGTAAGACTTTTGAGCCCACTTGGATAAGGTTTAAAAGGAGAGTAAGAAATTGAAAAAAAAGAAAAGAAAACCAAAGTTTCTTCTATCTGCATCCTGATTTGCATTAGAGTCATTTCCTTTGTAGGGAAGGGAAACCACACAAAAAACATAGGCTAGTAAGGTCATTCAGGTTGACAGCAGAGCCTGGGGTGGAGAGAAATTCCTTAACAAAAGAGGAGACATGGCCTGGCGTCAGTGACTTCAGCATATAGTGTTAACACGAGTGACTTTTGATAACTCTTCAGACTAAAAGATCCTTAAGGGCAAAGGAATTTGCATCCCTGGTACCTACTGGTGGGCCTGATACTCAATAAATGCTTAATGATTGACAAAGGGATGGATGGATGGATGATGGATTGGATGGATGATGGGTGGGTGGGTGGATGGATGGATGGATGGATGGATGGATGGATGGATGAATGGGTGGATGGATGGATGGATGGATGTGTGATAGGCTGGTGGATGGCTGATTGGATGGATGGATGATGTGTGGGTGGTGGACAGATGGATGGATGATGGGTGAGTTGGTGGGTAGATGGATGGATGATGGGTGGGTGGATGGATGGATGGGTGGATGATGGGTGGGTTAATGGATAGATCTGGATGATTGGTGGGTGGATGGGTGGATGGATGGCTGATGGGTGGGTGGATGGGTAGATGGATACTGGGTGGGTGGATGGATGGATGAATAATGGGTTGGTGGATGACTAGACAGATGGATGATGGGTGGGTAGGTGGGTGGATGGATGGATGGGTAGAAGGGTGAATGGGTAGATGGATGGATGATGTGTGGGTGGATGGATGGATGGGTGGATGATGGATGGGTAGATGGATGGATGATGGGTGGGGGAGGATGGATGGATAATGGGTGGGTGGGTGGGAGGATGGATGGATGGGTAGATGGGTGAATGGGTAGATGGATGGATGGATGGATGAATGATGGGTGGGTGGATGGATGGATGGGTAGAAGGGCGAATGGGTAGATGGATAGATGGATGAATGATGGGTGGGTGGATGGATGATGGGTAGATAGATGGATGGATGAATAATGAGTTGGTGGATGGATAGACAGATGGATGACGGGTGGGTGGGTGGATGGATGGATGGGTAGAAAGGTGAATGGGTAGATGGATGGATGGATGAATGACGGGTGGGTGGATGGATGGATGGGTGGATGATGGGTGGGTTAATGGATAGATGGACGATGGGTAGATGATGGGTGGGTGGATAGATGGATGGATGATGGGTGGGTGGATGGATAGACAGATGGATGAGGGGTGGGTGGGTGGATGGATGGATGGGTAGAAGGGTGAATTGGTAGATGGATGGATGAATGACGGGTAGGTGGATGGATGGATGGATGGGTAGATAGATGGATGGATGGTGGGCGAGTGGATGGATGGATAGATGTGTGGGTAGATGGATGAATGACGGGCAGGTGAATGGGTGGATGGATAGATGATGAATGAATAAATGAACAAACGAACCACTGAGTTTGAAAATATCTTAGATAGAAATATAGGCTCACAATATTTGCTGGGAAACATTCAACAACCAAACACCTTCTTAAAATGCACCTCTTCTACTCAATTACCTCGGAAATGAAGCACTTTGAAAACAGATAGACTCTGAAGTCACACAACCCTAAGTACCTGGCTCTATGTGACCTTGTGCAAGTGATTTAGCTACGCTAAGTCAAAGTTTCTATAAAACTGGGCAATGTTAGGGTGCCGCCTCTGAGGGAAAAGGCCAATGAAACAATATTCCAAGAACATCCATGGATGGCAGTCATTATTTTGGTGAATTTACTATGGACAGGGCCTGACTCTCCGTCTAACCGTAATATACTTCATTTCATCAGTACACGGGGAGGGAAGCCATTTCCCAGATACAGACCCAGAAAGGCAGATAGATAAACTAGAATGCTAATTTATTAGTTTATCAGGGGAAATTATTTGGAGAATCAAAGTAACTAGCACATTTTCTCTCTGTTTGCAGCTATAATTGGGAAGTAAAACCACAATTAGAAAGTTGCTCAAGGTCAGGCAAAGAGACTTGGGCAACATCTTGCATGTAGTGATGGGACAGTCATTGGGAAACACTTGAAAGAAAGTCCTTGGTGGTCACTGACAAGATTTGTCTCTGTCTTCTTGAGTGAGTTTGTACTTCTTTACTTTTTTTTACTATATATTTGTGCTTTAGGGGGTATCTTATTTTCCTTGCTCCCAATTTTTTAAGGAAAGGCTTACCACAGCCCCTGAAATATTAACAATAAAGAGAGACAGGGTCTCTCTCTGTTGCCCAGACTGGAGTGAAGTGGTGCGATCACAGCTCATTGGAGCCTCAAACTCCCAGGCTCAAGTTTTCCTTCCACTCCAGCCTCCCAAATACCTGGGACTACAGGTATGTATCACTATGCCCAGCTAATTTTTTAGTTTTTTCTGTAGAGGCAGGGTCTCACTGCGTTGCCCAGGCTGCCTAAGCTGGTCTCAAAACTGCTGGCTTCAGGCGATCCTCCTGCCTTGGCCTTCCCCATCAGTGTAGTCTGCACATCAGCTGAAGGGTCTCTCTGCCCCTCAAGATCTGAGTCAGATGGCTTAACTCCCCAATCTCGTAGCCTGTGAAAGTCCAAAGCCTATTCCAGATTTCAGTGAATCCTTGGGAGATTTGCGTTCTCATGGCTTCCTTTTCCTCCCTTGTGGTCTCTGCTCAGCATTATGTCAATCCGGAGATGAATCATAGCTTCTTTAGCAGTTTCTACCAAAATAAAAAGCCAAAAAAAAGTCACTTGCACAAAACATTTATGAATAAACTTTTCTAAAGAACTCAGGAAGGCCAGATGCAGTGATTTACACCTGTAATGCCAGCACTTTGGGAGGCTGAGGTGAGAGGATTGCTTGAAGCCAAGGGTTTGAGACCAATCTGAGAAACCTGGGCAACATAGTGAGATGCTGTTTTTACCAGAAAAAAATTAAAATTAAAATTAACTGGGTGCAGTGGTGCATGCCTGTAGCCCCAGTTACTTGGGAGGCTGGAGCAGGAGGATTGGCTGAGCCCAGGAATATGAGTTTCTAGTGAGCTTTGATCACAACACTGCACTCCAGCCTGAGCAACAGAAGCAAGACCCTGTCTCAAAAAAGAAAAAGAAAAAGAAATTAAGAACTGAGAAGTAAAAGGAGGTCACAGGAAGGATTCACATGGACATGATACAGCAAGATGTTTAAAATCCACACTAGACATTCCTATTCTTCAAAAATTCCTTCAGACCACCCTGACACCAAGAGTTCTTGTCCTGACTCTTCTCACCAGTACCCACTGATCTTACTTCCTCCCTGAACTTCTTTCCCCTCTCCTCTCCCTCCTCGGTTCTCTCTCTCACCCTTCCCTCTCCTTGACTCATGCCGAAACGTTCCGCCCCCTCTCTGGAACCTCCTCCACAGCTGGAATCCTCAGACCTGAGGATTTCACTCTCTAACACTGACCAAAGGTGTTTTTCAAAGACTGTTCCTTTCTAAGATGAATTTGGGGGCCATGAATTTTTTTAAGTAGCCAAGAGTATTCCTTGCCTGAGTGTAGTGCCTGGGATATAGGTTCAACAGGTAATCTATCCACTCTTGTTCCTCTCTCTTTATGCAATACATTGTTGATCAACAATAATCACAACATGATTGTGTTGTTTCTACTCCTCTCCACATTCCTATGTGGGTTAAGAGGACATCCTCAAAGAAAATTATCTGGCAACTGTATTTTCCCCATAGCTGTAGGCTTGCAAAGACTGTCTGATGCCAAATACTAGTTTCCTGATTTACTGGCCTTGTGATCTTGTGCAAATTGCTTAACCTCTCTGTTTTCAGTTTCTCGGTCTATAAAAATGGGGTGGTAGATCAGCTCACAGACTTCTTGGGAGGATTAAATTCACTTATGTAAAATGCTTAGTACATAATAAGGGCTCAATAAATATCAGCTGCTACTTTTTTTTTAGTTTCTTTCTTCTGGAATAGTGTGATTTTATCAATCTAAACATCAGAGATTTAGTCTTTGCACTTTAATGAAGCCAACCTTGTGCTGGAGACTAGATTCTATCTCGGAGTGGCAAGGTCAGGGCTCCACTTGCTGGTAGCCTGGGCTGCAGAGGATAATCAGCTGTTAGCTCGCCTGGGCTGCAGAGGATAATCAGGTGTTAGCTCACCTGGGGCCTGCATTCAGAGATGGAGCGAGAAGTGGGGACATGATGAGAATATAATCCAACCCACAGTAGCCTAAACTGGGAGAGACACTAACTACCCTGTGTCTAGTTCATTTCCAGGCCAGAGAACTCAGAAGCCTGGGGAGTCCTAGGGCTGGCTGGCAGAGGATAATCTCACCCAGCTCCCACTAGATCTGTCCTAGATCTGATGTGAATCTCTCAGAGACCCTTCCAATGTCCCTGGTTTCCCAAGACGATGGGAAGAACTGAAATACCACAGATCCTCCCAGAGATGACAAGGGCTGGTCCCTACAGTCTAGAGCTCTAGAATGGACAGACTCCTTGATCAAGTGGCCAGAGTGGTCCATCTGGCTCAGGTTGTTCTCATGGCCATATTTGATTGCTGCATACCACCTGGCCCCATAACCCACTCATCCTCTGGAGTCTCCACCTCTCATAAGATCAAGGTGTTAGGACTGTTTGCTGTAGCCTCTGGAAAAATTAAGAATGGAGTGGGAGAGCCAGGCTTGGGTTGGGTGAACTCAGTATCTCCTAAGGTGGCCCTAGGTGAGGGGGAGGAAGAAGGAAATGGGCTGCTGGGCCGGATCCACAGGGCACATATTGAAGGGCAAGACTAGGTGTGTCTTTCTATTTGCAGAAGTCAGAGTTGTTCCGGCCTAGACACGAGGAGGCTGGGCCATGCTGGAGGTTGAGGGTAGCAGGGAAGGAGATTATAGCCCACCTAAACACTACCAAAAGAGCATATAGCTACGCTAAATCATTTGGAATCCAGTCCCTCCTCCCTACATGAGTATATTATCCACGTGGCGTTTTAAGCTCTCCCTGCAGACCTGCGTCTCCCTTTCATGTCTTTGGGTTCCTGATTATCCACGCTGCTGTAGCTATGCTGGGTTGTGGGTAGAGGAGCAGGAAGCCTGTGTGCTTTGAGTCTCCATCCCTGGGGTTGACCATGGAACAGGTCATGCTCCGTGGTACATTTTGGCCCCTGCACCATCCATCACCCTGGTTCTCTTTGCAGAAGTATGTACCGAAACAGGAAGCGAGGCCACCTGGGAAGTGGAAGTCTCAGCCCAGCCCAGGGGAGTGAGCCCACAGACAGAAGAGTGACTACTAAGAAGCAGAAAGGGACCTGGGCACTCTTCGGATAAAGAGGACCCTGGTGACTCTGCCCCTTCCAGGGGGCTCAAGCCCCTGCCCAAGAGTCCAGTTTTATCATCTAGGGGGACATCTAGGGCTGGCAGGATCTTGCCATCTCTCCCTTGGCCCTGCGGTTTGAGGCAGGAGCCTTTCGGACATGGCCCATGCACCAGGCCCACCAATGCAGGTGTACCAAGCAGGGCTCTTCTCTAAGAGGCCTTTGGCTTGGAGAAGAGCCTGGGCCTAGCGGCTCCCAAGTTTTTACTTCTCTCAAAGTGCTACCCAGCTGCCTATAGCACATGGGTCCCTGTTGCATTAAATCTATAAATAAAACTTCACACCCCGGTACTTATCCTAGGCAGAGTCCTAGGCGTCGCACTCCTCACGGAAACCCGCCTTCCTGGGATGGGAGAATTTGGAAACGCTCCCTGAGCCAGTCCGGGGGAGCTTGCTTCCAGCTGGGTCTCCGCCCCTGCCCTGGTGGTGCGGGGTCCCCAGCGATCCGCGGGAGGTCCGGGCACGCCTGGTTGTGGGGAAATTCGGCCCCGTCAGGCGGCCGCGCTCACAGGAGCAGCGTGACCCGGCGGCCCTGGGGGTGCTGGCACCAGGAGCCGACACTCGCTGTGCGCTCCCCCGCGCCTGGCTTCCCTGGACTGTCGCCAGCCCTACTCCTCCTGAGGTGGCGAGGGCGGGGCGGAACGAGGCCTCTTCTGGCCTGAGGAGGCGTCACTTGGGAGGTCACTCGGCTGCTGGGCTGGCTGCTGTCACAAGCGGGGCGTGCCCTGGCTCCGCTCGCCACTCTCCCGCGCGCACCCCGGCTCACGGCACACACTCGCGCTCCGGGACTGAACCCTGAGCCGCCGCCGTAGCAGCCGAATTTGGGAGTATCTCCTTGTCACTGCAACCAGAAAGCCCCTCGATCCCCCATCAGAGAGGTCACATGAGCCCCGAGGTCACCTGCCCGTTGAGGGGCCACCTGCCTCGCTTCCACCCGAGGACCTGGGTTGAGCCCGTGGTGGCCTCGTCCCAGATGGCTGCCTCCCTGTACGACGCGGGGCTACTCCTCGTGGTGAAGGCGTCCTACGGAACCGGAGGCTCCTCCAACCACAGCGCCAGCCCGTCGCCCCGGGGGGCTCTAGAGGACCAACAGCAGAGAGCCATCTCCAATTTCTACATCATCTACAACCTCGTGGCGGGCCTGTCGCCCCTGCTGTTCGCCTACGGGCTGGGATGGCTCAGCGACCGCTACCACCGCAAGATCTCCATCTGCATGTCGCTGCTGGGCTTCCTGCTCTCCCGCCTCGGGCTGCTGCTCAAGGTGTTGCTGGACTGGCCAGTGGAGGTGCTGTACGGGGCGGCGGCGCTGAACGGGCTGTTCGGCGGCTTCTCCGCCTTCTGGTCCGGGGTCATGGCGCTGGGATCGCTGGGCTCCTCCGAGGGCCGCCGATCCTTGCGCCTCATCCTTATTGACCTGATCCTGGGCTTGGCGGGGTTCTGCGGCAGCATGGCTTCCGGGCATCTCTTCAAGCAGATGGCTGGGCACTCTGGGCAGAGCCTGATACTGACGGCCTGCAGCGTGAGCTGTGCCTCGTTTGCTCTGCTCTACAGCCTTTTGGTGCTAAAGGTCCCCGAGTCGGTGGCCAAACCCAGCCAGGAGCTCCCCCCCGCGGATACCGCGTCTGGCACAGTAGGCACATACCGCACCCTGGATCCTGATCAGTTGGACAAACAGTGTGCAGTGGGTCACCCTCCATCTCCTGGAAAAGCAAAACCCCATAAAACCACCATTGCCCTGCTCTTTGTGGGTGCTATCATATATGACCTGGCGGTGGTGGGCACAGTGGACGTGATCCCTCTTTTTGTGCTGAGGGAGCCTCTCAGTTGGAACCAAGTGCAGGTGGGCTATGGTATGGCTTCAGGGTACACCATCTTCATCACCAGCTTCCTGGGTGTCCTGGTCTTCTCCCGCTGCTTCCGGGACACCACCATGATCATGATTGGGATGGTGTCCTTTGGGTCAGGAGCCCTCCTTTTGGCTTTTGTGAAAGAGACATACATGTTCTATATTGGTGAGTCTATCATTCTTGGGGAGGCAGGACATTGCTGACCCTCTGCATAATGCGGCTGACACCAGGGATGCCATGGTCTGGGTGGCCTAGCTCAGCACCAGGGATTGAACCTGCTACCCAGGAGGCACAAGGGACACAAGATTATATGCCCCTGAGTTTATCTGTAATATATTGTTAATTATCTATATTGAGAATGAAATGTTACCAGAGTGGTGTTCATGGTTCTGGGCAGTCAAGGAGGTGTGGTCAGTGGTACCTGGAGTCAGTAGGGGAGGATTCAGGATGGCAGTCAACAGAGGAGATGGAGTTGGGTTTCTTCCTCCACCCCCCCTTTCCATTTTAAAGGGATGGAATTTCAAAGGTGGAGCACAGAGGTCTGTAATCCCAGCAATTTGGGCTGGAGGTGGGAGGATCACTTGAGGCCAGGAGTTCAAGACCAGCCTAGCCATTATGGCAAAACCCTATCTCTACCAAAAATATAAAAATTAGCCAGGTGTGGTGGTGTACACCTGTAATCCTAGCTACTCAGGAGGCTGAGGCACAAGAATCACTTGAACCCAAGATGCAGAGGTTGTAGTGAGCCGAGATTGTGCCACTGCACGCTAGCCTGGGTAATAGAGCGAGACTCTGTCTCAAAAACAAAACAAACAAAAAAAGGTGGATGGGTGGAATTTCAAGTAATTCTACTGAAAAGATGCCTTAATTAAAATCATTTGGAGTCAAGCAAGGGCTTTTTAAAAATGCGTAAAATTACTCGATAAATGCCTTCCACAACCAGTGTAATAAATTCCCCAAGGAAGCAGCATTAAGTTTCCATCTGAGGACACAGGTAGACAACTATAAGCAGAAAGCTCAAGATGAATGCTCCAATAGAACTTTCTAGAATGATGGAAATAGTTGCTATCCATTCTGTCCAATAAAGAAGCCACTGGCTCCATGTAGCTATTGAGCAGTTGAAATGTAGCTAGTGCAACTAAAGAACAGATTTTTAAATTTTATGTTATTTTATTTAATTTAAATAGTTATATGGGGCTAGTGGCTATCATATCAGAAAAACAACTTCAGACAGTTATCTGAGGCTGGCTCTTGACCCAGGCAGGTCACACATCTTAGAAACACCTAACAAAATGGTAAGCTAACCTCTGGTCAGTTCTCAATTAAACAGCATAGGACAGAGTATCCCCTTCCCCTTTTGCCCACCACCTCTCTCTCTCTGTTTCTCTTTGTGTTTTTGTTTCGTTTTGTTTTGTTTTGTTTTTGAGATGGAGTTTCACTCTTGTTGCCCAGGTTGGAGTACGATGGTGCAATCTCGGCTCAATGCAACTTCCACCTCCTGGGTTCAAGCGATTCCCCTGCCTCAGCCTCCTGAGTAGCTGGGATTACAGGCATGCACCACCATGCCTGGCTAATTTTGTCTTTTTGGTAGAGACAGGGTTTCACCATATTGTTCGGGCTGGTCTCAAACTCCTGACCTCAGATGGTCCACCCGCCTCGGCCTCCCAGAGTGCTAGGATTACAGGCGTGAGCCACTGCGCCTGGCCGTCTGTCTGTATCTGTCTCTTTCTCACATTCTCTCTCTCTCTCTCACACGCGCGCACACACACACACACACACACACATTGCATCTGGATAATCAATAGAGCTTGAGAGCTATGCAGTGGGTGCGTTCATGGGACACATTGCTGAAGGCAATTTGCCAAAGCTCCTGGGACCATCTCTCAGAGATGTTCACTAATGTCAAGGACAGACACTTCTCTCCTGGAGAAACAAGGAAAGGGGCCTTGTGTCCCTTTGGTGGCACCAGTTCCACTTCCCTAGTGATCACTTAATTCCACCAGTAAAGATACATTTCACCATCTGTCACCATGTCGACTGTGCCCGGCCACCTTGTAGACTGATATGCGGCACACACAGCAGCATCAGAGCTCAGAGGGTCACAGACTGGTCAAGGGAGGGTGCTAGTGTGCCAGCAGAGAAATGACTTCTTCCAGGTCAAGCCACATTCGGATTGTGGGGAGATGGGGGTTCTAAGAGAGGCTTTTGCTAATTTCCTCCTTGGCCCAGGCTGGGCTACAGCAAGGAGTGTTCCTGTGTGATCTTTTTCAGCTCGAGCCGTCATGCTGTTTGCTCTCATCCCCGTCACAACCATCCGATCAGCTATGTCCAAACTCATAAAGGGCTCCTCTTATGGTGAGTAGTGAAAGGAATCTCTCTGGAATCTTCTGCCCGGGCTGTTTCAGAGCTGCGAAGCATGAGGCACAGACCTGTAGAAGGCACTTGAGGCAGTTCCAGAAGCATCTTTGAAGACACTGGAAACACTGGTTTCCATCCAGGGCACAGAGAGTGGAGACGGGGGTATGGGAGTGACTTAGAAAGTCAGTCACTGAAAAGCCACAAAGAAGGATTCTATCATCCACAGGCCTTGGGAAGATTCAACTAGATAGAGGCAGGATTCCTAGCGAATTGAGCCACACACAGACTGAGAAGGGGCCAGGTGCAGTGGCTCAATGCCTGTAATCCCAGTGCTTTGGGAGGTCGAGGTGAGAGGATCGCTAGAGGCTGGGAGGTCAAGACCAGCCTGGGCAACATAGTGAGACCCCATCTCTACAAAAAAGATTTTAAAATTAGCCGGGCATGGTGGCAAACGCCTGTAGTCCCAGCTACTCGGGAGGTTGAGGCAGGAGGATTGCCTGAGCCCAGGAGTTCAAGGCTGAAGTGAGCCAGGATTGTGGCACTGCACGCCAGCCTGGGCAACAGAGTGAGACTGTCTCTAAAAAGAGAGAGAGAGAGAGTAAGAAGGAAGGGTCCCCTAAGAGCTCTCCAGAGACTCAGCTAATGGAGAGTGAGGCAGGCACAGCAAGGCATTCCTGAGTAACCTCTGTCCCTTCCACAGGAAAGGTGTTTGTCATACTGCAGCTGTCCTTGGCTCTGACTGGCGTGGTGACATCGACCTTGTACAACAAGATCTATCAGCTCACCATGGACATGTTTGTGGGCTCCTGCTTTGCTCTCTCCTCCTTTCTCTCCTTCCTGGCCATCATCCCAATTAGGTAGGATGGGAGCAGCGTCTGCTGCTTGGGCTGGGACCCTGATGCTGAGGTCAAGGAATCTTGGACCTTCTCCAGCCCACCATCACCGCATTATTTATTTTCAGCATTTATGCAGTGGGTCCTGAGTAGGCTCTCGCACAAAGAAAAAGTCCTCCTGTTTCCCACACTAAAAATCTGGCCATTTGGGAATTCCTCAAAATCACAAGTAAGAAACAGGGTCATTAGGCACTGGCTCACTCTTTGGCAGTTTTGTAATGACTACTTATACGAGTCCCATATACTTCCTTATAATTAGAGGCTGTGATTGGAAACCTTCATGAACCATCAGACCTCTTTTGTTCAGCTGCCTTTAGGTGAAAGTCATCAGACCTCATTTCAGAGCACAGTTTCTTCCCCATGCCCTCACAGGGCTCTGTGCTCAGTGCCACTGAAATCTCCTGGCCACTGGACTGGACTGTGTGAGCTCCAGACAGGGCCTTCCCTTGACTTCCCTGGGGGAATTGTCTCATTTGTAATATCAGAGCACTCAAGTGTTGGAGATAAGAGGCAGGAGGACGTCTGGTCCTATGGAGACCACTAGCCTAGGTCATCAACAAAATGGAAAGACAGCTTGGAATAGTTCTGTCTTCAACCAGCCCTGTCCCACAGAAATACAGAAGCAGCCACAAATGCAAGCCATATGTGTGATTTTCAGTTTCCTAGTAGCCACATTTTAAAAAGAGAAAAGTGACAGGTGAAATTAATGTTAATATTAATAACATATTTGACATGCAAAATATCATCTCCACATCTAATCCATTTACAAAATGTGTCAGTGAGATATTTCACTTCTTTTTTACACGAACTCTTTGAAATCTAGTATGTATTTTATGCTTATGGTACATCTCGATTTGGACAAGTCACATTTCAGTATTCAGTAACCACATGTGGGTTGAGGTTCCCATATGGGACAGCACTGTTCTCTTTAGACTGTTAGGCCCTTTTACCACTTCCTTTGAAGTGAGGTTCTCTCATGCTCCTACCACTGCTGCTACATGAGAAAGGAATACTGTGGGGAGATTTATATATACGTATATATATTCCTGTGGAGATATATATATATATCCACAGAATAAATGTATCCACAGTAAGGCACAAGGATTTGATATAGATGTGCATTTTCAAGGGACCTGCCTAGTAGCACATGAGGACTCTACACATCAGTAATGGTGGTATAATAGGCAGCAGAGTAGAAAATAAAGGAAGGCAGGTTCAAGGGGACAGTGATAAAGCCCTTTTGGAATTCTCACATCACATCATATTGCAAATCTCAGCCTGAATGGAAAGTTGAGCTTCCTAGGACAGGAGCCATCAATCATTAGGGCTCTTTGCATTATTTCATAATTAAGAAAAATAAGATAGGAAGACCAAATAGCTGAGAGAATTTATGGATCAGCGGGCATGACCAGGTCTCATTCCTAAGGTGCAAACTGAGCCAGCTCTGTCTTCGAACTGTCCAACCCTAAGGACTTTTCATGTATTCCTGTTTTCGTATGAGTCCTGGCTGAATGGGTTGGATTTTAGCTAGAGCTACCATGCAGTGCAAACTTCTCAGGAGTCCCAGCCTGCGGCCAAACGAGTAAACGATGAGTAGTTTTTGCCCGCTTGAAAATGATCCAGTCCAATTTTATGGGCAGTTGGTTAATGTAGTCTCTTTAACCTAAACAAAACCCAAAAATCAACAAAAGGAAATGAGTGTTACTAGTTCATGTGTGTCATAAAGACATCAAGAGACAAATGGAAGTAATGGGAAAATACAAGTAAGATTGAGTGCTTATGCACATAAGGCACTTATGCACACTGCTTCCCTCTGTTGTAGACATTTAGCAATAGAGAGACATGTGCAAACAAAGCCAGGTTTTAATTGACTGCTATCAGGATCCCACCCACCAGAGATTCTGACTCAATTAATCTGCGGTGCAGCCTGGGCATAGGAAATTTTAAAAGCTCTCCCGGTGATTCAAATGTACAACCAAGACTGAGAATCTCTGGTGTAAAGGGAGTGGTTCCATTACTTTCCCTTCCGCAAAGTCACTAAAGAAATGAGATCCTGAAAAAGTTTCATAGCTAGGAGAGGCCAAGCCTGTACCATCAATCTTCAAGGACAGCAACAGGAAAGACCAGTAAAGCTTTCGAACCACAGGAAGAAAAGCTGCATTCCAATGACATAAAAACCCAGGCAGGCATGCCAGAGCAGAGGAGGACTCAGAGAGCAGAGGCTGGACTGGATCACAATCAGCATCCTCTTCCTCGATGCCAGGAGAGATCCCAGCCTGTCTGCAATCCCAGGGGGCTGTGGCTGCACCCCTTCCTGGTGCCAAAGTGAGCCGATTTCATGCCACCGTAAGAAGTTGCCCTCTCCTGTTTGCTCTTTAGATGTAATAGGGAGATGCTGAGGCAACAACTGTGAGGTTCTGCTTATTTACAAACCTCTCCCCTCATGCCCTCCAATATACATGAACTTAACTAATGCCTCATTCTTCATAGAGAAAACAGAAGCCAGCCTGGGCACAATGGCTCACGCCTGTAATCCCAGCACTTTGGGAGGCCGAGGCGGGTGGATCACAAGGTTGGGAGTTCGATACAAGCCTGGCCAACATAGTGAAACCCCATCTCTACTGAAAATACAAAAATTAACTGGGCATGACAGCGTGCGCCTATAGTCCCAGCTACTGGGGAGGCTGAGGTGGGAGAATCGCATCGCTTGAACGCAGGAGGCAGAGGTTGCAGTGAGCTGAGATCACACCACTGCACTCTAGCCTGGGTAACGGTGCTAGACTCTGTCTCAAAAAAAAAAAAAAAAAAAGCCAAATGATCACAACAGAATATCCTGATCTTCTCCAATCCACAGTCATATGTTCATTTGCATCCATCTTCTTTTTTTAAGTTTGCTTTTTTAACAGCAAACTGTTAAATAGCCCTAAGTGCCAGGCACTACTTTATTTCATATTTTTAAACTAATCTTCCCAAGCAATCCTTTGTGGTAATTACTATTATTATCCCTATTTTGCAGGTGAGCAAACAGGCTCCAAGGTATTAAATAACTTGCCAAAGGGTACAGAGCTAGGAAGTGGCAGAGACAGGATTTGAAGGAAGCCAGACCGTCTCTCCCATCCACTGCATGCATTGCACCTGGTAATTGGGTGCGGCCTCTCCGACCTCCTGAGAAAGCTCACTCCACTGCTTCACTCTCTCCTGAATTCTTCTACCAGAGCTGACATATGCTCTTCCCCCCTCTCTCCTTCTCTTCATAGTCAAGTTCTCCCAAGGCGGGTCTGCACATATGCTGTCTCACTCCCCAACTCCCATTCACTTCCTACTCACTCCAATCTGACTCAGTTGATTCCCCGTGCTCAACTCTACCAGAGCTACTCTCACTAAAGCTACTAATGACTTTTTAGTTGCATCCATCGACCTGCTGCCACCTTCATCTTACATGATTTCTCGGCGGCCCCTAATGCTGTTGATCACTCTTTCCTCGGGAGATATTTGTCACATGGCTTTCAAAACACCTCATTTTTTTTTTTTTTTTTAATTTATTTATTATTATTATACTTTAAGTTGTAGGGTACATGTGCATAACGTGCAGGTTTGTTACATATGTATACTTGTGCCATGTTGCTGTGCTGCACCCATCAACTCGTCATTTACATCAGGTATAACTCCCAATGCAATCCCTCCCCCCTCCCCCCTCCCCATGATAGGCCCCTGTGTGTGATGTTCCCCTTCCTGAGTCCGAGTGATCTCATTGTTCAGTTCCCACCTATGAGTGAGAACATGCGGTGTTTGGTTTTCTGTTCTTGTGATAGTTTGCTAAGAATGATGGATTCCAGCTGCATCCAAGTCCCTACAAAGGACTCAAACTCATCCTTTTTTATGGCTGCATAGTATTCCATGGTGTATAGGTGCCACATTTTCTTAATCCAATCTGTCACTGATGGACATTTGGGTTGATTCCAAGTCTTTGCTATTGTGAATAGTGCTGCAATAAACATACGTGTGCATGTGTCTTTATAGCAGCATAATTTATAATCCTTTGGGTATATACCCAGTAATGGGATGGCTGGGTCATATGGTACATCTAGTTCTAGATCTTTGAGGAATCGCCATACTGTTTTCCATAATGGTTGAACTAGTTTACAATCCCACCAACAGTGTAAAAGTGTTCCTATTTCTCCACATCCTCTCCAGCACCTGTTGTTTCCTGACTTTTTAATGATTGCCATTCTAACTGGTGTGAGATGGTATCTCATTGTGGTTTTGATTTGCATTTCTCTGATGGCCAGTGATGATGAGCATTTTTTCATGTGTCTGTTGGCTGTATGAATGTCTTCTTTTGAGAAATGTCTGTTCATATCCTTTGCCCACTTTTTGATGGGGTTGTTTGTTTTTTTCTTGTAAATTTGTTTGAGTTCTTTGTAGGTTCTGGATATTAGCCCTTTGTCAGATGAGTAGATTGCAAAAATTTTCTCCCATTCTGTAGGTTGCCTGTTCACTCTGATGGTAGTTTCTTTTGCTGTGCAGAAGCTCATAAAATACCTAGGAATCCAACTTACAAGGGATGTAAAGGACCTCTTCAAGGAGAACTACAAACCACTGCTCAGTGAAATAAAAGAGGACACAAACAAATGGAAGAACATACCATGCTCATGGATAGGAAGAATCAATATTGTGAAAATGGCCATACTGCCCAAGGTAATTTATAGATTCAATGCCATCCCCATCAAGCTACCAATGAGTTTCTTCACAGAATTGGAAAAAACTGCTTTAAAGTTCATATGGAACCAAAAAAGAGCCCGCATCTCCAAGACAATCCTAAGTCAAAAGAACAAAGCTGGAGGCATCACGCTACCTGACTTCAAACTATACTACAAGGCTACAGTAACCAAAACAGCATGGTACTGGTACCAAAACAGAGATATAGACCAATGGAACAGAACAGAGTCCTCAGAAATAATACCACACATCTACAGCCATCTGATCTTTGACAGACCTGAGAGAAACAAGAAATGGGGAAAGGATTCCCTATTTAATAAATGGTGCTGGGAAAATTGGCTAGCCATAAGTAGAAAGCTGAAACTGGATCCTTTCCTTACTCCTTATACGAAAATTAATTCAAGATGGATTAGAGACTTAAATGTTAGACCTAATACCATAAAAATCCTAGAGGAAAACCTAGGTAGTACCATTCAGGACATAGGCATGGGCAAAGACTTCATGTCTAAAACACCAAAAGCAACGGCAGCAAAAGCCAAAATTGACAAATGGGATCTCAAAACACCTCATTCTTGTTTTTCTCCCATTTATCTGATAGCTTCTTCTGTACAAACCTCCCATGTAGGAATTGTTTGGGGTTCTGTTCTGGGCTGTCTTCTCACTTTACATTTTCTAAGCAACCTAAAGTACTTCCAAAAGTTCACATTACCATTTAAACTTCCAAAATAGGGTTCTTGATACCCTCCTAAACCTGCTCACGT
Organism: Macaca mulatta; assembly: GCF_049350105.2. NCBI lineage: Eukaryota > Metazoa > Chordata > Mammalia > Primates > Cercopithecidae > Macaca > Macaca mulatta. The sequence goes on from NC_133420.1 coordinate 45,433,440, forward strand.
TCCCGTCTTTCCAATCTCATGATCTCATTCATTGGCTGCACCACCCACCAAGGGTAGAAACCTGAGGGTCACCAGCATCCACCCTGGCCTTCATCTCCCCCCACCTCCAATCAATCAGGCCTAATGCATTGATTCTACCTCCAAAATATGTCTCAAACTTACGCTTTTCTTTTTATCTCTACTGCTACCCCCTAATCCAGAGCACCTGGATGACTGAGTTAGCCTCTGAACCATCTCCATACATCCACTCTTGTTCTCCACTCCCATCCTCTCTCCAGCAGGTGGCCAGAGCAAGGTCCTTAAAGTGTGAATCAGGTCATGTCATCACGTGCTCAAAGCCCTGTACTTGGATTTCATTGCTCTTAGGATAAAACCCAAATGTTTGGCTGGGTGCAGTGGCTCAAACCTATAATCCCAGCACTTTGGGAGGCTGAGGTGGGGGGATTGCTTGAGCTCAGAAGCTTGAGACCAGCCTGGGCAACATAGTGAGACCCTGACTCTACAAAAAATTAGTAAATTAGCTGGGCATGGTGGTGCATGCCTGTAGTCCCAACTAGTTGGGAGGCTGATACGGGAGGATTGCTTGAGCCCAGGAGGTTGAGGCTGCAATAAGCAAAGATCATGCCACTGTGCTCCAGCCTGGGTGACAGAGCAAGACTCTGTCTCAAAAAAGAAACAAAAACAAAAACAAAACATGAACATCTTACTATGGGCAATAAAGCCCCGCATAAGCTGGCCTGGCCACCCTTTCTCGCCTCCTATTCCTGCAATTGACCACCCTCCCCAACCCTCAGCCACAGTCGCCTCTTCTCCCACTCTTCTCCCTTCTCCATCCACACCTCTTTCCCACCCAACTAGTTGTGGTCTTAACTGAAACACCATTTTCTCAAAGAGAATTTTCCTAACCCCTCTCAATCTAAATTAGATCCTTCTGTGACATGCTCCCAGAGCTTCCTATATTCTCTTTTGTAGAATGCAATGATGATGAGTTCATGGTTAGCTGTTTAATATGTTTGCCCACTAGACTGAAGTCTCCCTGAGGGCAGAGACCATGGCTATTTGGCTCTCCCTGTATCTTCTGTGTCCAGCACAGATCCTAGCATATAAGAAGCAGTCAAAAAGCATTTGTTTAATGAATGCATGCCCTGTCAGAGGGTGTGGCATCTCTCACAGCGCTGACTTACACTGACTAATAAGTCAGCACTGCTGACTGCCCACGCCCCAGAGCTGCCTGGGGTTACCCATGAAGTCAGTGCTGGCCATCGCCTTGTGGCTGTGCTGTAGTGGTCCACAGCAGGGGTCAAGGGTCATGTGGCCCTGTGCTGGCTGCTTCCAAGTCTTCACTCTCCACTTGCCAGTCCTGTAATACAATGAGTCTTAAGTATGGTCAGTGCCCCTCCCAGTAGTGCACTGGCACTCATAGAAGGCGGGAAATCTGAGTGTTGGGAAGTGTCTACAAAGTTTCCCTTAAAAGGCTTGGATCTAAGCGTGCAACCCATTTTAGCAACTCCAGGTGTTGTTCATCCATCGAGAAGCGCTGTGCTGTAGCTTAGAACCTGAAGATCCTGGAGCTCAAGCAGATGAGAAAGCCCAGGGTGCCAGGGGTTGAAGGACATGCCTAAGTCACACCGATCCAGGACTTCAGTTCAGACCTCCTAACTGCTGCGTGTCCATTTATTAAGATGATTTTAAACAATGTAATGGATAAACGAGCTATGGAAAGACAGCCGATGAGGCAGCTCATTCTGCTTGCAATTAGCAAAGGCTTAGTCTTGATCTTGAGATATAGAAGGGAGTTCATCCTCAGGCAGAAGTGAGATGGAAAGGGATTCCAGGAAAAAAAAAATGTGGATGCAAAGGGCTCGCAATGTTATGGGAAATGGAGAAGTTCAGTGCTTGCAAGACTGAAATGAACCTGGAGTAAGAGAAGTTCCTTCAGACAATCTCTCTCCACTCAGTGCACCATTCTGATGCCATAAATGGATAAAAAATTTCAGTCTACCGGTGACAAAGACATGGTCTAATGGATGGGGGGGAAAAAAGGCACACCTTTGTTACAGGACCACCAAGTTCAATTGCCCATTGCACAGTAACAGACTCTGAAACAGCAGGAGTTGCAGCAGAAAAAAAATGTTTAACGATATACAGCACCCAAACAAGGAGATGGGAGGAAACCCTAAACCCACCTCCCAGGGAGGTTTGGGGATGGGCTTCCAAGGGGTCTGGATGGGTGATGGGCTAGTGTAGGGATCGCTGATTGGTCAAGAAGTGAGGGGTGAAATCATGGGACAGGGAGATGAAGAAACGGCATTCCTGTGCTGAATTGGTTCCTTGGTGAGGGTCTTCAGGACCAGCCATTCTGCTGGAATTCAGGATCTGAAAAACCTTAAGCAATTCTTAAGTAAAGTAAAAAGGTCCAGTATCAGAGATTCTTTCTTTTTTTTTTTTTTTTTTTTTTTTTTTTTGAGACAGAGTCTCAGTCTGTCACCCAGGCTGGAGTGCAAATGGCGTGATCTTGGCTCACTGCAAACTCCACCTCCCAGGTTCAAGTGATTCTCCTGCCTCAGCATCCTGAGTAGCTGGGATTACAGGCACCTGCCACCATGCCCAGCTAATTTTTGCATTTTTAGTAGAGTCGGGGTTTCACGAGGTTGGCCAGGCTGGTCTCAAACTCCTGACTTCAGGTGAGCTACCTGCCTCAACCTCCCAAACTGCCTGGGATTACAGGTGTGAGCCACCATGCCTGGCCCCCAGAGATTCTATCTAAAGGAACAATGGGGAAGCAAGTGGTAAACATGCTCCTTTTAGCTAACAGCTGCAGGGAAGTGGGTCACAGTGTACCAGCACACCTTGGTCAATGCCTACCTATGATTTTGCCTAAAGCCTGGCTTGTAATTCTCATTAACCCTGTGAGGGCAGTTTCACGTTTACGCCATTCCAGCTGTTCTCTTGTAACTCTCTATGGTCAATTCTTACAGCATCGTGGCCTATAAACAAGTCCCATGGTCACCATATGGAGACATCACAGAGAAATGAAGATGCTTACCTGCAGGAGCTGAAAACACCAGCCATGGCCAGACCCCCAGAAGACAAAAGAAGGGACCGGGGAACTGGTGACCAAAGCAACCCACTGCTTAAGAAACCCACGTTCCAGGCAGAGTTGGCCTCAGTATGACCTGCTTTGGCTCAGGGATCCCTGGTGGATGGGGAAAAGCATTTTCCTGGTGATGGAAAAACGTTCTTAGCTTTAAGATACTCCTGTTAGGCAGAGATTGGGTTCTGTGACAGGAGAACATGAACTTAAGGGTTATAGGCAGGCTGCATACAGCAGTCCCAGGCCCTGTGAGGGCTTTCAGACTCCAGCTACAGCGAGCCTGCCCCTTTTCTTCAAGGGATTGTCTTGAGGGCTCCAAGGTATAGCTAACTAGTCACTAGGATGCTGTGCTGAAAGTCCCATGGGAGAACTCAAAGCGTGCATTATCACAGCCTGAGAGGAATGCGGAAGGAATGTTTTGTAAGAACTATCAACAGTTTTGCACGAACAATGTCTTTTAAATTAAAATAAAACCTTGAAAAAAGCCAGCTTTCTTTCCTGAGTCTTCCTTGGCTACAAACACTCAGGAGGGGGATGGAGCTCAGACCCTTGTCTTCTGGGTAGTTTTGTTATTACTGTTGCTTTTAAGAAGCAAATGTCACAAGGCTTTCTTCAATGGGATATTCAATTGAGTACTTCCAGTCAACAGTGCTTCCCAAAGTGGGTGGTGTGAAGAAAGAGGAGATACATTAAGAGCTGTTTTATTTGAGGTACTCATTTTTATAACCTCATTTACTTGGATTTATAAAAGCAGACTCACCTAATAAAATCAACATTCATTGTATGAGTGTGTGAATCATTCTTTCCCAGGTCAGATTCTGTCTATGACTACAGACTTGACGTTCTTATACAGGGTAAGACACAAGGCTAGAGAATACATTCAAATCTCAGGGTATTTGGGCTCACAGAGTTTGTACCTCTAATCCTCTTGCAGGGAATGAACAAAACTCTGTGACACATCTAATAAGGTCCAGGCCCCATGCTAGGTGCTGAGATACAGAAAGAATAGCATGTGACTGTCTGCTCTAGCAGAGTACTGTCTAACAGGCGAAGCAGACAGAACATCAGACAGGGATGTCTCCTTCCACTGGGAAGGAGCTAGTGCCCTTGCACTGAGTCAGGCAACATGAGCAGAGCAGATGGGAGGGGAAAGATGAGTTCAAGAAATTCAAGATCACGTTCAACCTCTCCAACCTCACTAATATAAGGGAGCATAGAATCCAGATTCGGGACAGCAGGGAGGGCATCCCAGAAGTGACTTCTATGATAAGGCTGGAAGGGTAAGTAGGAGTTACTAAGGCCAGATGTTGGGGGACATTCCAGGCGGAAGGAACACCATGCTGGAAGGCCTGAAGGTGAAAATATATCAAAAGTTTAGGAATTCAGTGTGAAGGGAGCAAAGATGGAGGGACAAGTATTACGGAGGACAGTAAGATGAGACTGGGGTGGTAAGGAGGAATAACATAAAATATCCTTTCAAAAGAAAAAGATGTTTCTCTTCAGAGTAAATGGGGATAGCTGTTGGAAGGTGTTAAGCAGGAACACGGAGTGCTTAAATTTGCATCTTAGAAACAGCTCCCTGGCAACATTGAGGACAATGAATTGGTGGAAGGAGTGAGCAAGCTTGAAGAAAGGAGAAGAGCTACGAGGCCCTTGCAGTAAACAGGTGAAGGATAATGGCAGACTGACTGCCCAGCCTTAGTGGCTCAGGCCTATAATCCCAGCACTCTGGGAGACCAAGCTGGGAAGATCACTTGAGGCCAGGAATTTAGCACCAGCTTGAGCAACATAGTGAGACCCCATCTCTACAAAAAAATTTAAAATGACCTGGGTGTGGTGGTGTGCACCTATAATCCCACCTACTCAGGAGGCTAAAACGACAGGATTGCTTGAGCCCAAGAGTTCAAGGCTGCAGTGAGCTAAGATTAGGACACTATACCCCTCCCTGGGCGAGACAGCAAGACTGTCTCTAAAAAAAAAACATAAATAAATAAATAAATAAATAAATAATAAAATTAAAAATGATAGCAGACGTAGGGTAAGAAGCTATAAACATGGAGAAAAGTACAGATATGGAAAAATATTTGGGAGCTAGAGGCTACAGGAGTTGGTTAATGGATGGATGCCACAGGGTGAGGTAGATGGAGGCCAGAATGACTCAGATTTGGGGCTCAGGCCACTAGGAAAAAGGTAGCACCCCCTCTCCCAGAGTCTGGCAATATGAGCAGAGCAGATAGGATGGGAAAGCTGAAGTCAAGATCGTGTTCAACCTCTCCAACCTTACTCATCAATATGCTCATTCCCCAACTCCTTACCTTCTACTCCAGCCTCTGACCAGCTGCTCAGCCTGAATGAATCCAATTCTCCCTACTCCTGAGAAGCCTCTTACTGCTTAGAGAAATGTCCTTCCTTGTCCACATTGACCCTGCTATAAACTTGTGTTTTTTAACCTGAGCTGAGCTCTCAAAACCCAAGTATTGGCTCCTTTTCAACCCCACCTGTCACCAGGGTAGGAGTTTCAAACCTTGTCAGCTTTCCCAGGGTCACCATTTCTTCTAACAGATGTTCTCACCCAGTGGTTCTTGGACCAGCAGCATCACCTGGGAACTGGTTAGAAATGAAAATTCTGGGGTCTCACCCAAGTCAAATTCTAGGACTGGGGCTCAACAATCGGTGTCTCACAAGTCCTCATTGAAGAATCACCATTCTCACCTATGGGGCCTGATTTTTTCTCAAGAATTTTCCCTGAGTCCTCCTCCTCTCCCTGCATCCTTAATTTTTTTTTTTTTTTTTTTTTTTTTTTAAGACAGTCTTACTCTGTTGCCCAGGCTGGAATGCAGTGGCACGATCTCAGGTCACTGCAACCTCCGTCTCCCGAGTTCAAGCGATTCTCCTGCCTCAGCCACCTGAGTAGCTGGGATTACAAACACGCACCACCATGTCTGGCTAATTTTTGTATTTTTGGTAGAGACAGGGTTTTGCCATATTGGCCAGGCTGGTCTCAAACTCCTGGCTTCAAGTGATCCACCTGCCTCGGCCTCCCAAAGTGCTGGGATTACAGGCATGAGCCATTGCGCCCCGCCTGTATCCTTAATTCTTGAGACCTCCAAGGTCCTGTCCTTGGTTCTCTTCCCATGCAATCTAGTCCACTCCCATGGACTCAAGAACTTCATTTCCAACAGCCAAGTCAACATCTCTACCTGGATTTCCTCAAATCTAAAGCCAAACCAAGTTTTCCTTCTCACACCCCACCACCTAAACTCATTCCATCTTTTTTGATTTTTAATTTTTGTAGAGACAGGGTCTATGTTGCTCAGGCTGGTCTTGAACTCTTGGGCTCAAGTGATCTCCTGCTGTGGACTCCCAAAGTGCTGGGATTACAGGAATGAGCCACCACGCCCAGTCTCCATCTTTTGTCTTTCTCTTCTGATTTTAGCTAATGGCATCACCTCCAAATCCCAGGCTGGCAATCTCCCAGTCATCTCCGGTCCATTCCCCTCCCCTCTAAGAGTCTCTTAAATCAGCTATTTTCACCTCCCTTTATCACTTCTTGCCATGGCTTTTGGCGTCTATTCCTCTCCATTCTCCAGGCCTTCAGTCTGACACAGTCCTGCAGTATTCTATTTCCATCATCTTCTTAAAAAGAAAACAGGGCCAGGCACAGTGGCTCATGCCTGTAACCCCAGCACTTTGGGAGGCCAAGGCAAGTGAATCACTTGAGCTCAGGAGTTCAAGACCAGCCTGGGCAACATGGCAAAACCCCATCTCTGCGAAAAATACAAAAATTAGCTGGGTATGGTGGCACGCACCTGTAGTCCCAGCTACTTGGGAGACTGAGGTGGGGTCACTGCTTGAGCTCGGGAAGCAGAGGTTGCAGTGAGCTGAGATCATGCCACTGCACTCCAGCCTGCATGACAAAGCAAAAGAAAAAAAGAAAAAGGAATATCCTATTAAACAAAAAAACTGGCAAAACATACAGGAAAGATTATCCTTAATATTTAAATTGGCCATATCCTTAATATTTAAGGATAATATCCTAGTAGCCTTAATATTTAAATTAGGAAGTCTTTAGAAAGGGGCTATCACAGTGAGAACCTGCCTGACATTTAAGTGCTTTGTATACCATATTGCCAGTCCTATCGACAACCCCACATGGAAGTCTTGTTTTCATCTCAAAGATCATAGTACTAAAGGTTCAGCCAAGTGTGACTTGCCTAAAGCCACATAGCTAGTAAGTGGAAAAGCTGAGATTTGATCCACCATCCACGTCTTACTCACCTTGCTGCCTTATTTTGTATCACTGCAGTCTTAGATTAATGATGTCTGCTATCAGTAAGTCAAGTTGAGAACCATTTTAAGTACACTCAAGTTCAATGCATTACCATCATCAGGTCAACTTAACTGGCCCTGACCCAGAATATAATGCTGTGCTTTGCTATGGGATAATGCAGAAATCTTTCATGTAGTAAATACCTCGGCTGGCTGTCAGCCTGCCTGCCAATCATGATGGCTACTACATTAGGAAGTTTCTTCATCTCCCCAGATTGGTGCTGATGTGGAAGATGTAGAAGAGGGTAAATTGAGGGTAATTTGGGCCTATAAAGAAGTGAAGAAGAATACAAATAGTTCAATTATATATATTTTCTCCTGTCACTCTGTATGTCTTAATTCTTACAGGCAAACTGATAATGTGTAAAGAGAAAATAAGAAAAGAAAAAAACAGGCACACATGTTTTTCTGCCTTATAGAAAGGTACAAATGACCACATGACTCAAGATAAAGAAAGCATCTTTTATGGGTTTATTGGTCCTTTAAGTTAATTGAAGTAAAGAAACTTTAAATTTACAAGCTAATATTTATCAAGCAATACAAATTCTTTTGTTTACCTCAAAATGTAATACTAATTCCATAGTAAACAACAATTTTTTATACACAGATATATGAAAAAAGTGGACAAAAACCTCGTGCCAGCATCAAAAAGTCAACAAAAAAAGACTCTTTCCATTTTACAATCTCTGGTTTCCATAACAAAAAAAAGGGTGACATTCTCTTTAAAGTTTGGTAGCTTCATGAAACAAAGACTTCCATCTGTAAATAAATCACTTGCTCATCAACACACACTCTCAAGCACTTTTTTTTTTTTCACAGCTTTTGTTTTGGCATAATGGCAGCATGGAGAGAAGGTAACATTTACATGGCGGACTTCATCAAAACCTCAGAAGGTTTTTATTTTAAAATTTTAAACGTAAAGAATGACTCTTAAAAATAAGAAATAACAGTCCATAATGTGGACATGTCCAAAGCCAAAGTTTTTAATCTCTTCTTTAACAGTTAAAATACAAGTTAGAAAGTTTGCTGGCAGTTTATTTCACAGGAATATATCAGATGAACGTCATCTCTGAATGCACTCCTAACTCACAGCGATGAAGGGAACAGGCATACAGAAAATACAATGGACAGGGAATCCACCAGACAGGACCCAAACTTCGGGGGCCAAAAGCGCCGTTAAGAGATGCTGGTTTGTTATTGGATGAAGGCCCAGATGACAGAGCTACTGCTTCATCACACTGACTCACATTTCGGTTTGCAATCCACTTTCCTCTCTCCTCATTTCCACATGGAGGAAAAAAAGTGATTTTCCTTTCCTACTCCCAGTATCATTTCTGACTGAAGTGTTGGTCTAAGACTGTGAACAATCCTGTCCAACAGGGGTGTTGCTGGGTGTCACCTACTAGGACCGGCCTACAGAGAGCTCAGAACCACCTGATGCGGGGGTGCTGCTGCTGACAGAGAATATGCAATTCTCCTCACCACTGGTACTAACACTAAAGGCTCTGCTAAAATGGACTAAATTATGTGAGTCAACATCATGTTTTCTGTTTTTGGCATTTCAACCCATGGAGAATTTCTATCTGAAACAAGCTGCTCTGAGGCTTGAAGATACCCCACTCCCCCCAGTATCTTCAAAAGCTGTTCTGCAGAATCAGGAGTAATATTTAATACCGCTGTCATCTATAGAATTCTTTGTTTCTACATGATTTGTCGCTGCCGATACTATATCCTCTAAAATCAATAGTATGCCAAAAGGCACTAATCTTTCACACTTTAAAAAAAAAAAAAAGGTTTTGTGGTCCCTGTGTTTCCTTACATTATCAAAAATACTATTTGGCAAAAGCAGTACTTAGTTTTCCCCTCCCCAAAGCCAACCCTAGTGACGGCCCTCACTTTCTTGCTTGTTTCTTTAGGGGGCCTGAGGACTGACTATGTTAGATCTCTGTATTATTGAAGCTGAACAACTGATGACATTTCTAAAACTCTTTCTACCCAGGACTTTTAAAACACTAGTTGAAGAAGAATAAGGCATATTAGTAGGTAAGGACAAATTCTCAAAAAAGTAGAGTTGGGCTTTTAACAGTCTGTGGCATTTTTTTAAATTCTGGATTTGTTGGTTTTCAAGTGCTAAATACACAGAATATTTATATAGGAGACAAATATCTTATTGGTTTGTTATTTTCTTCAAAGCACTTATTTACAGACTATCTATAGTAGTCAAAACTACCTGGAAAACATATTTTTCTGCCACATAGAAAGGGTTAGACAGTCATACTTGGGATGCATCTCAAATTTACGATGAAGAAAGAACAGACTAACCCCCTGCAACAGAGCCCCCACCCCAACCTTGCCCACACAGACAACTTACACACACTCTGATACGTGTAACTGTGAGGAGACCAGGCATCCCACAAACAAAAAGCTGACAGTCTACAGGGTGGGTTGGTGAAAAATTGGATTCCTGGTTTATTCACTGAGTTGAAAAAATCACAAGGCAGAAGAGAACAATTCCAACACACCCAATGCAAGCTGTGAGGCTGGCCCAGGAGAGAACATTCTCCTCAAATTTACTGATCAATGCCTCCTGCCATCTGACAGAGAAGACATAAGAAATGAGAAGGTTTGTCCATCTGCTGCCATCTTGAAGGCTTTTGGAAGTGAGACAGGAAATCCAAACTCCCAACCTAAGTTTGTAAATGAAGGTGGCCAAAGCAGGGTTGCCCCAGCCCTATAATTGGATCACCCAGTTTCCACAGGTCCTTAAAGTAGGTGTCTGGGAAGGTGGAGTCCAGATTGGTGTGTCCTGTCCTGACCACAGGCAGCCCATCTTCTGAGAGGAATCACCCCTCAGTGCAACCAGCAACCCATCTGGCCAGACTGGAACCCAGTTCTAACCCACCCCAAGACCCAAGCAGAAGAGGCCAACACAGGCCTTGGAGGTTGCTCTTGACTTCCCTCTTCTTCCTCTCTCACCAGCTCAAGATAGACTGTAAAGAATAACTGTCCCACAGTCCAACAAATGGTGTCAAAACAGAGCCCGATGCCTGTGATTTCAAAGCTAACAATGGCAGGACCAAGTCACACAAACTCTGGATGTTCCTTGGGCTGCCATCCCAAGAGAGAAATTCCACTTGCAGACTGCCACATGGTCATCGTGCCCTCCTTTAAAGCAGAACTTCCTGTCATTTGATCACAAAAGGCAGCCTCACACGAAGTGAGCAGCCGGTGTGCCTTCATTCAACTTCCCCATGTGGAGTGGTAACTGAGAAAACCATTCAAATCAACAACGTCTAGAACACACTCTGGGTGGGGCTGAAATCTGGCATGAAAACAGACTCAGCTTACAGTCACCATGATCTCCAGGTCATGCCGGTTTATTTCAGCTAACGAAAGGTGTCTGGCGAGTTGAAGGAATGACATGGTGAAATATGGAGCCAGTCATCTCCATAATCACACTTAAAGTTGAACAGGAATCATTATAAAACTTCTATTCAAGGATAAAACCCAACTCTAAGCCTGGTTGGGTGGTATGTTCCCTCCCCATTGAGGAGTAGTGGTTCCTTGCTCTGAGCAGAACAGCCTAGAATGTCCGTGTAGATCTACCACATTAGTAAGAAAAAGCAGTGCCCATGCTTGCTACAAATCACAAGGCTCTCTTAAACATCACTTGCATCTCTAAAATCTAACCAGTTCCTAGGACTCCTCTCTTCTGTCTTCCTCTGGATTTTTAACCCAGGCGAATGAAATCTATCACTTCCCAGGCCTGGGGCAGCTGCTGGAGAGGGCCTTGCATTCCACTGCCATGTATTCAAACCTCAAAACCTATGTCTGTCTGCTTGAGGTAAAGTAAAAAATACTAATAATAAATATTTAAGAGAGGAGTAGTGATCTCAGGACCACAATTTTGTGGAGCCAAGAAGGGTGGGGTGATGAAACCTCTACAAGGCAGTCTTTGGCAGAGAAGCCTCCGTGTGACACTTCTAGGGAATATCTCCTATGTGCTTGATCAAAACGAAGAGGCAAATGGTTGGGGCTGCTGGCCCTCAGAGGCCTGGGGGAGCCTGCTTCTCCACCTAACATACCCTTCCTTCTGGGCCAGCTCCTCACCTCATGAGGCACCAGCCTGGAGACTGGGAAGGAATCCTTTCTTCAGAAGGACTATTTCTCCCAGAAAATCTGTAATGTACACTGGACTTCCGGGCTTTGCTATCAATAGCATGCCAGGAGGACAGAAAGTTTGCCTTGTTCCAGATCTTTCTGATGTCTCACAGCACAGGGCATCACATGGGGACCAAACAGAGCAAGACCAAATCCCACGGTCCCTGCCTCCCTTCAGAGCCAGCCATCTGCCTCTCACTAGGAGAGGGAGGGACCGCGTGCATCCCACGCCCCTTCCCACATCTCCCAGTGAGGAACCTGATGAATTTTTTCAAGTGCTGCCTTCTTTCCCAACTAACCATTACACAGGAATGTTTCCGGGCTTTGGCAACTAGTAGACAGTCAGATTTCATTTTCCTGTAACTCCAGTTTTTTCCAAGCATTCATTACACTGCACATTTGTAAAGCATACCTTCCCCAAGGCAGAGCTTCCTATGTTCCCAAAGATGAGCATTTGCTGCTGGGCTGGTCTGGCATCTTCTGCCAAATATCAACAGAGGGCTGTCAACTTGCCATTAGACATACACCCTGATTCTCCCAGCACAGTGTCAGGTCAGACCCAGGCGTCCATACCCACGCCAACACGATGGCTTAGAGGTAGAATGAAGCACAGAATCACTCGGGGGTACATGGGTTGTTCTTACCCTTCCACATCAACGAGTCATTTCTAACTATAGCAAACTGAAAATTCACATCAAAGGACTTGAGAATGGCACAAATAGGTTTAACAGTACAGACAAGTACCAACTGATTTAAACATTATCATTTAAACTGCAACATTGTCAAACACAATGAAACAGAACCAAGCTGTCCTATGCTGTCCAGCTGTGGCATCAACAGCACCACAGCCTTGGCCGATGCGAGGATGACCCGCAGTTAAAAGTGGGCTTAAGTGACCTTGACATGCTGCCCGCTGACCAGTATTTCCAGGTGAACTTGCATCTGAAGCAGCATCTTAACACAGCTGTTACATTAAAAACAAAACAAACAAACAAAAAAAACTACCGCTTATTTGAGGCTCAGATTCGTAGTTTTACAGGGATGAGCCATGGATGAAAGAACACAAACATGACATGTAGCTTCATTTCAGCAGGAAAAAAAAAAGGGGGGGTTGGAAAATAGATCCTTGGTGACTGCTTTGTGATCTGAAAAGTAAACCTGGTCATCGTCTGAAATGTAGCCTGGAACCGCAGTCAGCAGTCCCCAGGAATCTGGCTGCACACTGAGGAGACTTAAGCTTAGCTGGAAACAAAGGGCTCGCGGTTGTATTTGTCATTTTCAAGACCTCCAGGTACTGAGTTTCCTTCCTGACCAGGAAATGTTAAGGGTTAAAGCACTTTATGTAGAACATTCACACTGCGTTGATAAATTTTGACTGTATCATAACAACACGACATACCAGCCCCCTCACCAAAAGCTTGCCCAGACATTCAGTGGACACAGGAGGAAATATTAAAGTAGGTATTTTTGGTGAGGTAAAGGCAAATTGCACAAAGCTGACACTGGGTGTGGAGCTTGGTATATGCCCACTGATCTCAACAATGGGGGAGCTACTCTGACTTCAAGACAATAGATATTTCCTAACAGGTCTAATCCCTGCTCTGATGACAGTGCACAAGCAAAACACTGAAGACTTTCACAGAAAAAAGAAAAAAAAAAAAGCATTTTTTTTTTTCATTTTACAGAGAAAGTTTCCAATCGATTGCATTCTAGTGTCAGAAACAAGCTTGGGGAGCATTACCCTGAGCTTCCCAAAGGCATCGCAGGAGGACAAGGACGCTGGCTTGCTCACTCAAGCACGGACGCACATTGACACTGATTTAAATGTCCCTATGTGAAACAGAAACAGTAAGACTCATCACAAGCACGCAGCAGGCCACACTCACAGCTACAGGTCACTGTACATTAAGGACTTGCCAGGGAGGCACCAACGTCTCCTAGGCCAAGACGCGTCAATGCTCACAGAGGCCAATTCCAGAGGCGCCAGGTTTCCACAGAAAGCAACAGCTGCCTTCTGTTCCTGCCTCCTCCTCATCCTTGAAAAGCAGGCCCCGGGTTATCTCCCACAACAGGCAACTCAGCTGTCCCTAAAGAGGAAATTGTCATGAAATGCCAGAGCGTCAGCTGCAGGTTGTCTTGTCCCTTGGTTTCAAATTTTCGTAGTGCTTCACTGAACAGGTGCCTTCATAACACAGAGGTATGCTGCTCCTGCTGAGAGACGATTCCAGCCTCACAGACTCCACCATGGAATAAATACTAATTGAAAACCACTGTGGGGTGAAAGGTGGGGGAGGGAAAAATACACAAAGGAGAGATGTTTCTGTGGTTGTTTTCCCAGCGCTGTATCTCTGGCACTGCAGGAACATTCCGGTATGGGGTGCCAGGCCCTGTGTAGGTAGAAGAGTCTCCGTCCCAAGAAGGAACTTACTTGGCCTCTTGTTTCTCCTGCAGTAGTGGAATAATCGACTCCCACGCCATGAGGCACTGGAACGACAACAAACACACACAGTATCAGCTTTGAGTTTCTGATTTTGGGTCAGCTTCTCAATTCTGCTCGGATCTACCCTTTCACTGTGGATCCCACTGGGTCACCTTTGTCTAACGATGCCTGCATGTATCCTCCATAACTATTACAAACAGGGAGGTAACAAGTGTTTGTTTGGAATGTGTCACCCCATCTTTATGAAAGACAGCAATATCTCTGCAAGGCTTAAATGCATTCATGTTGGTCTGTAAAGCTCATATCCAGTGAATGGAAATGGATTCGCTGGAGGAAATTCTTTTCCTCTCAAAAAAGCAGAAAAGAGCCCAAGCAGGAAACCCCTGAAGAGGCCCTAGGACCTCGGCAGGGATGGAGACACCGCTCCAGGTGTGGGTGGCGCTTGTGCAGGATGGAAATCAGAGTTGGAGCAGGCCAGCCACCGGAATCGGAGCGGGTGAAAGCCCACTCTTTCTCACCAACCTCAAGTTTGCTTGTTTGGGCCACACCCGAATCTCCCAAAAGGGAACATGGAAGAGGGAAGCCAGTGTTTATTGAGTTTTATTATGTCCAAACATGGTGACATACTTTACGTTAGTTATCACCAGTCCTCACAGCTCCTCTATGAAGGAGAATTATTACTTGACACATACACACTGATTTCATGGATGGGGAAGACAAGACTCAGGTTAAATAACTGGCCCAGACACACAGCTTGTCCATGGCAGAGCTCATGATTCCCCCGCTGATGTTCTCTCCACTACACCAACCTCTTTTCATCCCAGATCCTTGTGAAAGGCCAAGAACTCAGAACACTCTGGCATTGTCCTCTGGGAGCAGAAATGATTCTCCCTTTGGAAAGTCTCTTGCATAAAGAGGGCAGGTGAATCACATAAGGCTTTTTAGTAGCAGCCCAGGGTTGAAGGAGGACTTTGTACTGAGTCATTTAGGAAGGAGTTCTGAGGAGGTGGGAGGAGTTCTGGGGAAGTGGAGAGGGGTTCTGAGAAGGCAGGAGGGGTTTGGGGGAGGTGGGGAGAGGTTCTGAAGAGGTGGGGAGGAGTTCTGAGGGGATAGGAGAGGTTGTGAGGAGCAGGAGTTCTGAAGAGGTGGGAGGAATTGTGAGAAGGTGAAAGGAGTTCTGAGGAGCGGGGAGGAGGAGTTCTGAGGAGCGGGGAGGAGGAGTTCTGAGGAGGGAGGAGGAATCCTGAGGAGGCAAGAAGAATTCTGAGGAGGTGAAAGGAGTTCTGAGGAGGCAGGAGGAATTCTGAGGAGGTGGGAGGAGTTCTGAGGAAGGAGGAGTTGTTCTGAGGAGGGAGGAGGAATACTGAGGTAGGAGGAGTTCTGAGGGGGGAGGAGGAATTCTGAGGAGGTGGGAGGAGTTCTGAGGAGGGAGGAGGAATCCTGAGGAGGCAGGAGGAATTCTGAGGAGGTGAGAGGAGTTCTGAGGAGGGGGGAGGAGTTCTGAGGAAGGAGGACGAATTCTGAGGAGGTAGGAGGAGTTTGGAGGAGGAGGGAGGAGGAATTCTGAGGAGGTGGGAGGAGTTCTGAGGAGAGAGGAGGAATCCTGAGGAGGTGGCAGGAGTTCTGAGGAGGTGGGAGAAATTCTGAAGAGGTGGGAGGAATTCTGAGGAGGTGGGAGGAGTTCTGAGGAGGGAGGAGGAATTCTGAGGAGGTGGGAGGAATTCTGAGGAGGTGGGAGGAGTTCTGAGGAGGGAGGAGGAATTCTGAGGAGGTGGGAGGAGTTCTGAGGAGGGAGGAGGAATTCTGAGGAGGTGGGAGGAGTTCTGAGGAGGGAGGAGGAATTCTGAGGAGGTGGGAGGAGTTCTGAGGAGGGAGGAGGAATTCTGAGGAGGTGGGGGGAGTTCTGAGGAGGGAGGAGGAATTCTGAGGAGGTGGGAGGAGTTCTGAGGAGGGAGGAGGAATTCTGAGGAGGTGGGAGGAGTTCTGAGGAGGGAGGAGGAATTCTGAGGAGGTGGGAGGAGTTCTGAGGAGGGAGAAGGAATTCTGACGAGGTGGGAGAAGTTCTGAGGAGGAGGGAGGCGTTCTGAGGAGGGAGGAGGAGGGAGGAGGAGTTCTGAGGAGGTGGGAGGAATTCTGAGGAGGTGGGAGGAGTTCTGAGGAGGGAGAAGGAATTCTGAGGAGGTGGGAGGAGTTCTGAGGAGGGGGAGGAGTTCTGAGGTGGGAGGAGCTCTGAGGAGGGAGGAGGAATTCTGAGGTGGGAGGAGTTCTGAGGAGGCAGAAGGAATTCTGAGGAGGTGGGAGGAGTTCTGAGGAGGCAGAAGGAATTCTGAGGAGGTGGGAGGAGTTCTGAGGAGGGAGGAGGAATTCTGAGGTGGGAGGAGTTCTGAGGAGGCAGAAGGAATTCTGAGAAGGTGAGAGGAGTTCTGAGGAGGGAGGAGGAGTTCTGATAAGGGGGAGGAGTTCTGAGGAGGGAGGAGGAGTTCTGATAAGGGGGAGGAGTTCTGAGGAGGTGGGAGGAATTCTGAGGAGGTGGGAGGAATTCTGAGGAGATGGAAGGAATTCTGAGGAGGTGGCAGAAGTTCTGAGGAGGGAGGAGGAGACAGGCATCCTAGGTCAAGCCAGAAAGAGGAGTGGTGAAATTGCTCCCTGATTCCTCCTTGGTGACTCTGAGGTTAGAGAGGAAGCTAAACTCAGAAGCCCACCTTATATACAGAAGATGGTCTGGGGTCTGTGGCATTCCAGGTCCTGCTCTCTCCCTAGGCCATCACTTCCGATCTGCAATGGACTTTGTATGTCAGCCATGAGAAACCAAGGCCATACCAGTTTTCTATTTGGTCCTCAAATGTACCAAACTCTTTCCTATCCCAGGGACCTTGCGTATGTTGTCTTCTTTACCTGGAATATATGTTCTCCAAGCCTCTGTCTCTGAGACTCGGATGAAATGTTATTTCCTCAGACTGGCCCTTCCTGCTCACTCCACCCGCCCCTCCCACCCTTAGTCTGCATTATGCCCCCTGGTATTTTCTCCCCTAGTTTCCCGTTCTTTCCCTTATCTCACTTTGACGCTGTGGGCTCCTCTGATGAACACATACCCTCCACAGGGCAGGAATCCTGCTGTTTATCAATTTGGTACACACTGCTCCTTGCACACAGCAAGTGCACAAAAAGCATTTGTTAAATATGTATAGAAGCAGTACCAGGCCACAAGATGGTGGCCCTGCCTGTGATATAGTGGGAAGACAGATAAACATGTACTTAAGACCAGGGTTGGGTCCTCCCGGGACCAGGACTTTAGGAATGGTGGGATTAATTACCAAGGGGAGCGATGGAGACATTTGACATAGTTGGTTTTGTAGTAGTGGGAAGGCCGCTGAACAGCGGAGGGAAGGTGTGGGAATTATGGAAAAAAGGAACTCTGGGTAACAGAATGCACTACTGCACTCCAACCTGGGTAACAGAGTTTGTGACCCTGTCACTATATATATATATATATACACACATACACACACACATATATACACATAAACATATACACACACACACGTATGTATATATAGCGCGATACAGGGTCAAAAACTGTTACCCAGGTTGGAGTGCCGTAGTGCACAATCATGACTCACTGTAGCCTTGAACTCCTGGCTCAAGCCATCCTCCCACCACAGCCTCCGGAGTAGCTGGAACTATAGGCATACGCCACCACGCCTGGCTCATTTTCTATCTTTTGTAGAGACAGAGTCCTACTACATTGCCTAGGCTGGTCTTGAACTCCTGGGCTCAAGTGATCCTCTCACCTCGGACTCTCAAAATGCTGGGATTACAGGCGTGAGCCACTGCACCTGGCCTCGCATTGGTTTGCTGGATATATGAATCAAGCAAACCTTGACTGAGGGGACTGGGCTGTAGCCTGATAAGAGTAATCTCCATGTGTGTGTGGTGTGGCATGTGTGGGGGCTGTGTGTGGGGGGTGTCTGTGGGGTGTGTGGGTGTGGTGTGTGGGTGTGGGGTGTGTATGTGGGGTGTATGTGTATGGGGTGTGTGAGGTGTGTGTAGGGGGGGTGTCGGGTGTGGGGGGGGTGTGTGTGTGGTGTGTGGGTGTGGGGGGTGTGTGTGGGGTGTGTATGTGGGGTGTATGTGTTGGGGGGTGTGTGGGGTATGTGTGGGGATGTGTGTGGGGTGTGTGTGGGGGTGTGTGTAGGGTGTGTGTGGGGTGTGTGTGTATGTGGGGTGTATGTGTTGGGGGGTGTGTGGGGTGTGTGTGGGGATGTGTGTGGGGTATGTGTGGGGGTGTGTGTAGGGTGTGTGTGGGGGGTGTGTGTGTGTGGTGTGTATGTGTGGGTGTGTGTATGTGGGGTGTGTGTGATGTGTGTGTGGGGGGGTGTGTGTGTGTGTGCGGTGCTTAACCTGGGGTCCACAAGTCAAGGGGATTCATGAGTAAAACTTTTTAATAGAATTGCTTTCCTTTGTAATCCTATATCCCTTTATTTTAGGTATTTAAAATCAATATTTTGAAGTCCATTTAAAAAACAAATGAACAGTATTTTGATGAGCGATCTATAGGCTTCACCAGATGACCAAAGGGGTTCACT
This sequence comes from Macaca mulatta, assembly GCF_049350105.2. Taxonomy (NCBI): domain Eukaryota; kingdom Metazoa; phylum Chordata; class Mammalia; order Primates; family Cercopithecidae; genus Macaca; species Macaca mulatta. The sequence goes on from NC_133420.1 coordinate 45,452,050, forward strand.
GCACAATCAAAGTGAAGGGCCCCTGTGTACAGAACCCCAACACAGAGTAAAATAACCCCAAAGCCTCCATTCGGTGGCAGCATGCCTGTGCTGAAAGTCTGACTGGCTCTGGGAAGCAACCAGCGCAGGCCCAGAGAGCACGGAAGACCAGTGGGCTGCTTCCCCAGCCGCATGTGCAAGGGAAACCCCTGTGAGCACCCGCTCTGCTGCCAAACCCAGCACTGCAGCCACATGGCCGGGCAAGGGCATGAGGCAGGAGCCAAGACTAAGCAGCTAAAATAAGGGAAGGAGACAAGACTAGCAGAATTCCCAGCTTCTGGATTTCTGGTAGGCCCATGTGAAAGACTCCGGCCATTAGAAACCAGTCTTGTTGGGCACACTCATTACCTTCTCATAATACTGGATGTTCTTGTCAGCCATCCCCATGAGTAGCTGCCGGAAGTCCTGCCTCTTGTTGTTCTGCCACCTCTCCATGTCAGCTTTCAGGTCAGCATTGAAACACTCCATCCGATCTTGACATTTCTCAACGTCCGCTGGCACCTGGAAAAGGGAGGCACACATGGGTGCCCTGCACACAGAACTAGCATCTCTTGCCTTGAGCTCCTCTGAGCACACATTTGTCAAAGGCTAAAGCCCTACATTAAAATGCCATCAACATGCTCTGTCCTCTGGAGGCATTTATTTGGAAGCAAAGACTTGGGTTTTCAGGTCTAAGGAGGAATTCTGAAAAGGGGCTTTCCTAACCCGAATCTTCAAACCCATCCAAACACAACAGAGACTCGTGGGGGACACCCCCATTTACACACAGGAAGAAGAAACACTGCAAGTCAGAGTCATATGTCTTTGGTTCCTTTTAGGATTTACTCATCCACACTTGAAAGTGTGTGCGGACTTTGCAAATACACAGCAGTATTTGCATTGCCCTGCTATTTTCCTGTGTCCTATATTAGAACTAGAAAAGAGGTAGGTTTTCCCAGATCACATGAAATATTCCATCGCTGTGACACTTAATGACGCCTTTCCTCATTAATCAGAGAATTGCAATAAGACAACTACTGGCCAGCTGCCTCCTCTGAACCCCACATTATAAATAAACTGGAGGCTTGTTTATGCTTTTCCCAATAGCAGATATTTCAAAATGGAGAGTTAGAGACGTCTGAGAAAATAGGAGGAAAGTTACTTATGCATGTCAAAAAAAATATGAAATTCAGGCTGGGTGTGGTGGCTCACGCCTGTAATCCCAGAACTTTTGGGAGGCCAAGGTGGGCGGATCACGAGGTTAGGAGATCGAGACCATCCTGGCTAACACGGTGAAACCCTGTCTCTACTAAAAAATACAAGAAAATTAGCCGGGCATGGTGGCGGGCACTGTAGTCTCAGGTACTCAGGAGGCTGAGGCAGGAGAATGGCGTGAACCCGGGAGGCGGAGCTTGCAGTGAGCCGAGATCGTGCCACTGCACTCCAGCCTGGGTGACAGAGCGAGACTCCGTCTCAAAAAAAAAAAAAAAAAAAAAAAAAATCTGAAATTCAAAGAAGAAATATACAGCAGGCTATTTCAAGTTTTTCTTAAAGAGGTTTACAAAACTTTCTCAAAAGGGAACTATGTCACTTGAAATTTCACAACTTTCACTTTGCTTTGGTGAGTTCCACCCATCCTGTGCAGATGCAGTGGGCCTTGCGGCTGCAGCACTTCCAAAAGCTGGCTTCTCTCTCCTAACTCAAGCACCCCACTGGGCCCTAATGGTGGCCAGGGAGCCAACATGCCCAAAGCCAGGTCAAACCCCCAATCTGCCAAATGTATCCCAACCACAAGTGTGGTCTTCCTTGTATGCTCGGTGCGCTGGGGCCCATGAACCAAACGGTCTCCAAGCCATGGCTCACCACTGGGAGTCCATTTCCACCGATCGGGGAGGTTTATACCCAGGCCTCATGGGCAAGGAGCTGACCCAGAATGATGCCAATGAGAAGGACAGGCCTGAGGGAGCTGGACACCTTCAGGGTACTCAGCCGTCTTCTCCACAGACCACGTGGAGATGGCTGTAGAACACAGGAGCCGGGGAAGGGACCGCCAAGGCAAGCGAATTCGAATGTGCCTGACAGGGGAACTAGACATGGGTGAAACCAGGATAAGCTGGAGAGAAAGAGGTAACTGACACTTTAAGAAATTAAAAAGCAAGGAATTTTTCTGTTAAGACGGGGAAAGAGGCCTTCTTCAAAGTACGTAAGCTTCTGGAAGAAGGAAAAAAAGTACTGGGCTGGGTGCAGTGGTTCATGCCTTCCAGCACTTTGGGAGGCCAAGGCAGAAGATCGCTGGAGGTCAGGAATTTGAGACCAGCCTGGGAAACATAGCAAGAAGCCCATCTCTACCATAAGTGGGATGTGGTGGTGCTGCTGTGTTGTCCAGGCTGGTCTCGAACTCCTGGCCTCCAGCGATCCTCCCACCTCAGTCTCCCACAGTACTGGAATTACAGGTGTGAGCCACCGTACCAGGTCAGAGACTGAGTTTTTCTTCTGATGTCATGATTTCAGTCTCTTTTGCCTCCTCCCAAGACCACCCATTACTACTGGTCACCTCAGGAAAAAGGGAAATAAAAACCAGAGTATCCCGGTCTTGCCTCTCCAGAGTCACTGCAGGAATCAGCCTCAGTGGAAAGATGCCCAGCGAGCCAGCGTCTCTGGCTGGCTTCACCTCCCACGGGCACAGGCCAGTTTCCTCACCTGTCTCCTGGCCACTGCTCATATTTGCATCGGGGTGAGGGTGCTTATGAGCAACTTCCTATTTGCTTAATGAAACTTCTGCTGTGGGGAGAAAATGGAAAGGCCTGGAAAGAGAACCTCACTGGGACACGTGGAGAAGAGGGCAGCCGGGGTCTCTGAATCAGAGGACTTTTTACAGAGGAAAGATTCCCAGGTTTAAAGATTCCCAGGTCTGTTCTGGAGATAGGAACTCTGACTGACCCACAAAAATTAGGGTCTAAACCACGGTTGTGGGTTTTATGACTGCCTGAGCCTCGGTCTGGGAAATATTTGGCTTCTCAGTTTCACAACACATTCTGTGCTTGGCACCGAGGAATACAAAAGTGCTTGGGTCCTGACAGGCAAATCCTGTCTCCCGTAACCTACAGTCTAGTTGGGAAGAAACAGGAACATGCCTAGACACTGAGGTGAGATGTTGCAACTGTTGTCGCTTCCCCTGGAGCCCCCGTGATAAGCATGCTGAGGAGGATGGAGAGGGAGGCCAACCTGGGAAGATCGGGCCTCGTGCAGGAAAGGGCACTGAGGCGGCTCCTTAAAGATGACAGATGTGAGATGTGTGACCACTCGGAAGGCACTCCAGACTGGCAGTACACGCAAGGGACAGAGGAGAGGACACGGGGACCCACCGCAGGTTATCATGCACAGGCCGCAGGGCCCACAGCGGCATGGAGAGGGAACTGCAGCTCGCAAGATTGGCGGAGGGTGGCAGGGAATGAAGAGGCTGGGGCTTGTCCCAAAGGCCTGGTTTCCTGAGGCCCAGTTAACTCATGCCCACTTCCGGAGAACAGAAAAAGCCCCACGCTTCCTCCGGCTGCAGTGGACAGCTCTAGAATCAAACTTCCAGAGCTTAGCTCGCACGCCCTGCCTGCCACTTACCAGGTGTGTGGCCTGGGACCTGGCCTCAGCTTCTCTGTCTGGCTAATAATATCCTCTGCCTCACAAGGTCGTCATGAGGTCAAACAGGCTAATATGTGTTAAGTGCTTTATGGAGTCCTAATTAGGAAGGGGGAGTTGGGCTGGCAGGACCAAGGGAAAGCAAAAAGAGAAGGCAGATTAAGGTATACTTCTGCCTTTCTTCATGGTCCAGGACACATATCCTGCACAAATATTAATAACACAATCTTCCTGCACCCAGCTATCACCAGACTCGCAGTTAATAGAAAAATGCAAGTTTGCTCATTCAACCTTGGAGCTACCAGCACTGCACAAAGCCCCCTTCAGTACACAGCACAAGCACCATTCTATGAAATCCCCAGCAAGCCTTTGTTTCCTGTCAGTCAGCTCCCTTCTTGCTGATCTGCCTGTTGCACTCCTGCAATGTATTTTCCTACTTTCTCTGATAAATCTGTTTTTCTTTACCTACAACTGTCTTGGTAAATTCTTCTTATGCCCGCAACACTGGTTCCAGATAGTCATTGCACACCTGTGACACACTTGTGCCTGGCATATAGTAAGTGCTCAATAAACATTTGTTAGCTTCTATCAGTATTATCAATATTATAATGTGCTGTTCACAAAAGATAATCTACCCTTTGCATTGCTCCTCAAGCTTTATTTCATGTGTTACGAAAAAGGTTTTCATCTTCCAAATACAAACTATATTATTATATGTTCTCCCAAACATTATGCCACCCTTTGCCAATGCTACCCCACCCTGAGATTTCATTAGACACCAGAGATGAATCATCTCCAAACTATATATTAGCATGAGATTGCACTGGGCACACTGGAACCAGGGTGGTGGCTCTAACACCAGAAGGGAGAGGATGGAGTAAACCAACCTGGTGGAGACAGGACTGACAGATTTGGCAACTGGCTGCCCATGAGAAATAAAATACAGGGAGTCAGAGAGAAGCCTGAAGTTTCTAGTCCGGATGACTAGGGTGGCACTAGTGCCACCAAAGGCTCAGAATGAAGGACAGGTCCACAGCTCAGAGAAAGGAGGCAGTTGCAGCCAGGGGAAGAGTGACGCCTCCCTCCACAAAGCAGGGTGAGATAACAAGAAAATCAAACATAGCTCTTTTATAAAGGCTTATGGAAAAGAATACACAACCAAATTTCAAAATGAGGAAAGGACTTCAACATATCTCCAAAGAAGATACACAGTCGGCTGGGCACAGTGGCTCACACCTATAATCCCAGCACTTTGGGAGGCTGAGGCAGGCAGATCACAAAGTCAAGAGATCGAGACCATCCTGGCCAATATGGTGAAATCTTGTCTCTACTAAAAATACAATAAAATTAGCTGGACGTGGTGGTGTGTGCCTGTAGTCCCAACTACTTAGGAGGCTGAGGCAGGAGAATTGCTTGATTCAGGGAGGCGGAGGTTGCAGTGAGCCAAGATTGTGTCACTGCACTCCAGACTGGCAACAGAGTGAGACTCCATCTCAAAAAAATAAAAATAAAGAAGATAAACAGTCAACAAGGACATGAAAAGATGCTCAACATCATAATCACTAGTGAAATGCTAATCAAAGCCACAATGAGATAGCATCTCACACTCATCAGGATGGCTACTATCAAAAAAAAAAAAAAAAAAAAAAACAGAAAATAGGCCGGGTGCAGCAGCTCACACCTGTAATCCCAGCACTTTGGGAGGCCAAGGTGAGCAGATCACCTGAGGTCAGGAGTTTGAGACCAGCCTGGTTGGTCTCTGGGAGGCAGAGATTACAGTCAGCCAAGATCATGCCACTGCACTCTAGCTTGGGTGACAGAGCAAGACTCTGTCTCAAAAAAATAGGAGCAAATAAATGTTGGTAAGAACATGGGGAAACTAGAACCCTTGTATATTGTTGGTGGATTATAAAACAGTATTGCTGCTATGGAAAACAGTTTAAAATTTTAAATAGAACTACCATATGATCCTGCTGGATTCCACTTCTGAGTATATATCCAAAGAAATTGAAAGCAGGGCCTCAGAGACATTTGTACACACATGTTTATAGCAGCATTATTCATGGTAGCCCAAAGATGAAAGCAACACAGATGTCCACTGATGAATGGATAAACAAAATGCGGTATGTATATGTATGAGTGTGTGTGTGTGTGTGTGTGTCCCATATATATGGGATATTATTCAGCCTCAAAAACGAAGGAAATTCTACCATGTTACAACATGGATAAACGAAGGACATCACGCTGAGTGAAATAAGCCAGTCACAGGACAAATACTATATTATTCAAGATACGAGGTATCTAGAACGGTCAAAGTCATAGAGACATAAAGTAGAACAGGGGTTTCCAGGGGCTGGCAGGACAGGGAATGGAGAGTTGTTTAATGAGTCAGTTTCAGTTCTGCAAGATGAAAAGAGTTCCAGATATCGATTGCACAACAACGTAAATGTGCTTAACACGACTAAGCTGTACACTTTTAAATGGTTAAGATGGCAAGTTTTATATTCTGTGTATTTTACCACAATATAATCTTTTTTAAATATATGGAGGGAAAAGTGGGGCTGAGGGAGGCAGGGCCCAAGGTTTGAACTCACAGAGAAGCCAGCATGTATAGGGTTAATAAAGGACTCAGCAAAAGTCACTCGGAAAGGCGGGCACAGGAGGAGGAGGAGGTGGTGAATCAGAGAGAACAGAGCTAGAGAAGCCCGGGGTGGTAGGAGTCAGAAGAGGATGGAAGGATTAAACATAAGAAAATAAGAGGAACTGGGGTGTGCTGTCTGTGACCAGCTTGTGAAGTTCCCCAACGCGAAGAAGGGGAATGCTGGCAACTCACACTCAGGCTCAGGCGTGTATTCTTCTCACCTTTGATTCTTTTTGGATAGTGTCCTTGTAACAATCAATTCACTGACCAGTAACACTAAGCATTCCTTTTATTTCTTTTTAATTTTATTCATTTTTGAGACAGGTCTTGCTCTGTCACTCAGGCTGGAGTGCAGTGGCGCAATCACAGCTCACTGTAGCCTCAATCTCCCAAGCTCAAGCAATCCTTCTGCCCCAGCCTCCAGAGTGGCTGTAACTACAAATGCGCACCATCACACCCAGCTAATATTTTTATTTGGAGTAGAACAAGGTCTTGCTACTTTGCCCAGGCTGGTCTGGAACTCCTGAGCTCAAGCGATCTCCCGTCTTGGCCTCCCAGAGTGCTGAGATAATAACAGGTGTGGGCCACCACCCTCAGCATTTCCTCTCATCTCAATGTTTTAATTTTTGTGACTGAGGTATTGTTACGGTTGTGCTACCATGTGTCTGAAGGATGTTGAGATGGCACAGCACTGCTAATGGTTGGGTGTTGCTTATCATGACACCAAGGAAAAATATCACCAGATAAGACATCAAAAGACAATATAGACGGGACAAAATTGCATTTTTCACATTGGTTCCCAATCTCTCATGATAATTTCCATTACAGAATACAGGTTGTTAGTGCAATGACAGAAGAGTCACGTAGATGGGACTGTGCATTTCTGTGTGCTAGGGAATGGGATAGTAACTTAAATTCACCAACATTCATTTAAAAATGTATTACTCAGTGAGCCAAGATCGAGCCACTGCACTCCAGCCTGGCAACAGAGCAAGATCACGTCTCAAAAAAAAAAAAAAAAAGCATTACTGAGCTCCTTCCATGTGCCATGCATTTCCAGGCCCTAGAACAGAAATCTCAACCTAAGTCTCCTTCTTGGAGCTGGGTTGGAGATGTCACAATATCTGCTCTCATGATGACCGTAGGTTAGGAAAATCTCCAAACTACACAAGACAGATATAATCCCAAAGCGTTGGGGAGAGGGGAACTTGTGGCCACTGTGGGACAGGTTCCAGGACCAGTGACAGCCACATGCTGCTGGGTGAGCAGGGGACAGGGCTCTCTAACTGGCAATGTGTGAGTAGCAGCGAGATTGGTCCCCTGCCCTCTGGGAAGCCAAAGCCCCCAGGCTGGTCATCTCCAGCTTCCAGCAACTGCGTTTTCATTGTCTATTTGAGCTATAAGGTGAAAACAGGTAAGAATACACTGAGACAGGGTCCAGTTTGAAAAGCAGCCACGGAATTGGGCAAATAGAAAGTCACCAGCTCTCTGAATGAAGGCTTTCTTTAATAATAGATAAAAACAAACTTCAGAGGATGGCCAGTGGGGAGTGAGGGAGGGAGAGGTGAGGGCATGAGATGAGGAGCAGAGAGGCTGACAGCAAGAGAGCCACGAGCTCCCCTGCACGATGACATGAGAGTGAAGCCCCAGGGAAGGCCACACGCACTCTCTGTACCTGCCTCGGGAAAGGCAGGGCGCCCCCTCAGGGAGCACAGCTGCTGGGGCCCGCGCCCTGGGGAAAGGCGTCAGCTTTGGTGCCAGATGCACCCGGGCCTCATACCGGCTCTGCCATTTGTAAACTTTGGCACTTAAGTTCCACGCTTCCCCTGACCCCGGGCCCCCGTCTATCACATGGGAACCGCCACACTGGCAGAGGATGGCTGCGGTGGGACATAAGTCAGCTGAGGGGTTGGGGGGGTTCCGCCTGCTCAGACTGGAGGCACCTGGTCTTCTGCCCCACGCTGAGGGTCCTCACTTGCCAGAAGGGTCTGGAAATGACAGACACCAGGCCCCACTCTCTGGTCTGCGGAAGCTCCGTAAGTAGAAGTCTACCTGCTACCAGTTTACAATTGGCATTCTCACTTCGCTACCTGTCACGTCTTTCCCATTCCAGAACATTCACCATCCTGGTGGTTCTAAGAGCTGTCCAAGGTCTACAGCCTTCAATAGGTTTGTCCAGAGAGCCCAATTTCCACCTTCCTTCTGCTCTTCTCTCAACCAGAGGAACACCTCTGTGCACCTTTCCACTCCCAGTCACCTCCACACGACACACTCACTCTTCCCACACCAATGCCCCACTCCCCTCCATGCCCATGCCCCCCAAAACACCACACCCGCCCCCCACACACATGCCCACCATGCGACCTCCCTACACACCACGCGCCCTCCCTACATGCCACACACACCCTCCCTACATGCCATGCGCCCTCCCCACACACACGCCATGTGCCCTCCCCACACACACACCACGCGCCCGCCCCCCTCCACACCGACACCCCAGGTCCCCTCCACGTGGCCCATCTGTCCTCACCTGCACTCCAACACCACCCATTTAAACTTCTTCAGCTGGCACTGCACCCAGGATGGGGCTACTTGTGAGTCAGGGCCTAAAACAGCACCCTGCTTTTTTTTTTTTTTAAACCTTTTGAAGATAACTAGGAATTTTGTGAAGCCTTCTCCCTGGCATCCCTTCTTTGTTCTTTCTGGAGCTAGTTATACCGACTGTATTAGCACTGAAAAGAGTCCAACATGGAAGACAGGAAAAGGCAAAAGCTCCCTCTCCATTGCCCTCACTGTCATTCGAGGGTGCAGATGCTCCCGGTCCTGTTCTAAATGCAATTCTTCAGCCTCTCCTCATCTTCTGTAAGAGCTCTGATGCCCTCTACCTTCCATGGTGGGTTAGATTCTAAAGTGTACACCAGGTTGTGGCCCAACAGGTCCAGCAGAAGGCAGCCAGGCCCTACTACGTAAGTGCATGTTGCTTTTCCAACCTCACAATTAACATGGAGAAGGCCAAGTCTCCAAAGCTCCATCTGCCTGGGAATCACCACCTCAGTGTCTGCTAAGCTTTCTCCAGCCTTAGCCCAACCACAAAGCAAAACTTTGCATTCTCGGACACCACCATTCTTCCCCAGCTCCAGAGGCCTCCGCACCCTCTGCCCTTAGCACGCGCTCCTCCAGCCCAAGACGTTCTAGGACTCCTCTAAGAGGATCACCCCACTTTGAAATTTACAGGGAAGGTCGTGGAGACAGGTGAGGCCACTTCCTTACCCTGGGTTACAAAAAAGTGATCAGATTTTGATGCCCCTCCATGACTCCACAGAAATCAACTTTCCCTCATTATCTGGAGCAAGTTTTTCAGGTTTCGGTTTTACCTGACAACGAGGTAAGCCCCCAGACTCCCTCGGATCTTCTGCTGGCCATGCCCATACCAGGGGCCCTCTCCTCCCCAGCACTCCTGCGACAGTCCCCTGAGCTACCTTGCTCCCACTATCAGTTCCCAACAGACCTGGCCGAAGCCCTGGGATAGAATCAGCCCTAACCCACTTCTGAATTCCCTGGCTTTTAAAAAAAAAATCTCGTCAACAGCAGCTCTGGCTTCATGAACTCACAACCCCATCAGGCAAAGCACAGCAAAAACCTTAAGTTGCTCATTTCCTCAGCATCCACCAAACCTCCTGATGGGCTGTTGGGGAGGACAGGTGTGTGGAGGGGTAGGGAGGCAGGGGAAGCTTGAGGACCCAGGAAACAATGTCTAAAACATTGTGGTCAGAAAAGGGACTTCTTAAAATATGTGACAGCAAACCCAGAAAACAAAGTTCTCCAGCCACATTCCTACTGCAGCCAGTGTGGACACAGGAGGCTCCTCCAAGGGAGCGTCTGTCACGACGTCAAACACTACTTCTGACGTCAGACACTACGCCAAGCACCTTACGGCATCACAACAATCACGTGTGTGAGGCAACGGAGGCCCGCAAAGGCTGAGGAGCAGATCCAGGCAAGCTGGGGCACAGCTGGGCTTTGAACCCAGGGCCCTCCGATTCTAAATCCCGTGCTTGAACTGTGCCGGACTTGGACAGGCTGCCAACTGCACCCTCCTCTGCCCACCAAGGCAGCTGCTGCCCCAGACCCAAAGGTGGCAAAGGATTTCTGCTGCCGCCACTGTTACGTTACACTCACTGGCACACCACCATGACAGTCCATTTTGTCTTTAAAAATAACAATTGCTAAATAAATAGCAAAGTGAATGTGGCACGGTTCAACATCCCACCAGGAAGAGAGAAGGTGAAGACGGCCTGGCCACAGTGTGCTAGGAGAACGCAGGTGTGTGTTCAGGACTGACTAGTCATTTTCATTGACGGGGAGGAAACCCTCGGCCTCTGGTAGAATTCCCGTGGCCAAGAGGATGAGCCATGTGGGTAAGTGGAGTCCAGGAAGGTGGAGAATGGCAGCAGCCAAAGATTTCCACAGCACGGGGAGTTGACAGGAATCACCCAGACCCACAGGAATGTGAGGCCGGGAGCCCTGGCAGGCAGCTGTGGGGTATGAGGGCGCCAAAACCAGTGTCTCGCTCTGCTCGAGACTGCTCCAAGCCTGGTGTGTGCTTCCAGCAGCCAGCAAGCCAGGCATGCTTAAGACTTAACTCGGCCTATTATTCTGAACCTTCAGCTCCTAGCTTTGGAAACGAATGTGTCCTGTATAGGGCTGAACATATTAAATAACAGTATCAGCCTCTGAGAAAGCTTGTATTCAGTGCTGAGCTTGTACAGATGCTATTTACAGAACCACACACATGATGTCTTTATAGATGCAGAATCCTCGGTTTCCAAACTAGGCCAGTGGCAGAACTTGTTGGTTCTCCTTCCCTCCCTAGCCAGGAAAAGTGACTTCTATTTTTCCTTCAATATGTAACTGACACATAAAAGTATATACACTCCAGGCATATGACGTGATGATCTGATACATGTACACACTGTGTAGTTATGATCACAATCAAATTAATGAACACATCCATCACCACCCACACTGTGCATGGAATACCCAGGATTTTGCTCACCTTATAACTGAAAGTTTGTACCTTTTGACCATGATTTCCCCCATCCTGAGTCCTGGCAACCACCGTTCTATTCTCTGTTTCTATGACTTCAACTTTGTTAGATTTCATATATAAGTGAGATCATGCGGTTATCTGTTTTTCTGTGAATGACTTACATCTTTACATTTGCGGGCTAAATGCAAACTTTTAAAACATATTCAAACAAATCATCCTATGTCATCCCTTTAAATCCCTTCGTTGAAAGGAAACTTTTAAAATATACACAAATAAATCATCCTAAGTCATTCCTTTAAATGAGACCGAGACATGGCTCAGCAGATGTTCCAGAATATCACAGGCCAGTTCAGGACTCGTCAGTGGAGCAGGCCACAGGCAGGCAGAGGGCAGTTGTGAGCATATGGCTGCATTTCTGCTGTCACCTCCCTTATGACAGACAAACAGGATGGAAGAAGGAGAATAGCTGTGGCAGGAGGAACCAGAGGGAGGGTGCCAGCTGCATACGCTGGGCCAGTGACCACAGTTCCAATCCTCATCATCTGCCTTTCTGTAGATATATGCAGCCTTTACGCTCTGGTGTAGATCACTACCGGTGATGCGGGAATTAACACAACAAACGTGCACAGGATGGAGAGCCACTCGGCACCAAAGAGGCTGGGCAATTTGTCCAGCTCCTTTGTGCCTCATTTCCTCACCCATGAAACAGGGAAAGAACAATGTCTTCCCTCTGGGCCTCAGATGACCACTGCAGTGATCCTGTGATGCAATTAACATTAAAGACACTACACAAAGCCAGGGTGTATCATTTCTGAGGTGTGAGTTTCAAATTCCAAAGCTGGTTCCTTTCCAGGTATGTCTTGGCATGGCGGCGGCAGCAGGAACCACGGCAAAAGAGGAAAACCCCGCAGCTCTGATGTCAAACCATTTCCCTGAAATGCGGGTCCTTGCTATTATCTTACCAATGTTCTCCACCCTCACCCCCCTCTTTGAAAACAAATACACCTTCCACTTACAAACCAAAAAGAGGCAGAGTGATGGAATGGTACGTGGCAAGATTCTAAAGTCAAACGGCAGGGTGCCATCCTAGCTCTACCAGCGCTAGCTGTGTGACATTGGGCCTTGGTGTGCTCACCTCTCAAATGGGGATAACAAAGGTACCTAAACCTCATGGTTGTGGTATGGAATCAATGAGATTTTACACATACATGCACATACACACACACAGCTGTCACCTCGCTATCTGGTGGGGTGGGGTGGGGATTGGTTCCAGGACTTCTGAGATATCAAAATCTGTGAATGTTCAACAACGGCCCCTTATATAAAGTCATGTAGTGTTTGCATATAACGAATGCATAGCTTCCTGTATACTTTAAATCATCTCTAGATTACTTATAATACCTAATACAACATAAATACCTTGTACACCATTGTTATACAGGTTGGGCATCCCCAATCTGAAAACCCAAAATACCCCAAAATCCAAAACCTTTTTTTTCTTAAGATGGGGTCTCTCTACGCTGCCCAGGCTGTGGTGCAGTGGCCATTCACAGGCGCAATCATAACACACTACAGCCTCTAACTCCTGGCCTCAAGGGATCCTCCCACCTCAACCTCCCCAGTAAGATGAAATACGGACCTGCACCACTGTGCCTGGCTCAAAATCTGAAACTTTTTGAGGGTCAACATGGTAGAGGTGGGCAACTCCACACCTGACCTCATGTGATGGGTTGCAGTCAAAACTTTGTTTCATGCACAAAGTTATTTAAAATATTCTATAAAAGTACCTTTAGGCTATGTGTATAAGGTGTATAAGAAACAGAAATAAATCTCATGTTTAGACTTTGGTCCTGCCCCTAAAATAGCTCATTATGTATACACAAATATCCCAAAATCTGAAACGCTTCTAATTTTAAGCATTTGGGATAAGAGACAGGCAACCCGTACTGCATTAGTTTTTTTTCCTTGTGTTATTTTCTACTGTTGTATTATTATTTTTTGTTTTTTTTCCCCCAATACTCTCAATCTGCAATTGGCTAAATCTGCAGATGTGGAATCCATGGATCTGGAGGGCCAGCTGTGAGTCTGTGTAGAGCAAACGTGCAAGAGACAGTGAGAGTGCTTAGGACACTGCAAAGGCAAGCACTTGCATATTGGCCATTATTACTCATTTTTAATCCTGGCTCAGGGAAGAGAAAGACAACAAACAGAGTGACCAATACAACAGATGCATTTTTACAACTGTGATCCTCTGTCTAGACCCAAAACAGAGAACTGCCTTTGCAATACTTACAACTGAGGAAATTATGACAGTGAGAGAGATCAGACCTAACCCATTCCATCTTGCTTCTAACCTTTAAACTGTCCTTGTTCATTTCTGGGCGTAGGATGAACTAGCCTTGAGAAGGAATACAGTTTATGGTTTGACTCTGAAACAATACTGATAATAGCCCTTTCCTGAAAAGACCTCCTTCTTACCTGGCGACCAGTCTGCTTTTGCAGGATTAACAAATTAGCTACTTAGGCGGATCACGAGGTCAGGAGATCGAGACCATCCTGGCTAACACAGTGAAACCCCGTCTCTACTAAAAATACAAAAACTTAGCCGGACGAGGTGGCAGGCGCCTGTAGTCCCAGCTACTTGGGAGGCTGAGGCAGGAGAATGGCGTAAACCCGGGAGGCAGAGCTTGCAGTGAGCTGAGATCCGGCCACTGCACTCCAGCCTGGGTGACAGAGCGAGACTCCGTCTCAAAAATTAAAAAAAAAAAAAATTAGAAATTAAGGTTTAGGGGTCATGCGGCCTCTGGCTCCAAGAGCCTAAACCTCCCCAAATTGTTCCTGGAGATAACATCACTACTGTAAAACCTAAGATCAGGGCTTGAGATGTTCTGCAGACCCTGCACTCAATGGATCAGCTGACACCACCCAGGTGGTAATCTGGCTCAACCAGTTCTAAAATGCCACCGAGGAGCAGAAGACCCCCAAGATAACCTCACTTCCACCCCCTATATTTCCATCTCCAACCTGACCAATCAGCACTCCCCACTTCCTAAGCCCCTACCCACCAAATTATCTTTCAAAACTCTGATCCCCAAATGCTCAGGGAGAATGATTTGAATAATAGTAAAACTCCAGTGTCCCATACAGCTGGTTCTGCATGAATTACTCTTACGCCATTACAAATTCCTTGTCTTGATAAATCAGCTCTGTCTAGGCAGCGGACAAGGTGAACCCACTGAGCAGTTACAAACACTGGAGCCAGAAGGCATCCTAGACAAGCGAGACTAGTGCTGCTCGAACTCTGGGGAGTAAAGGGCCACTTTTTGTTGGCTTTTTTCCCCAATTCGACCAAGTTGTAGTCCTGCTGTGCAGAACCAGCATGCAGCTTGCTCCACGCGCAACTCCTCACGCGAGTTTAACACGCTCGTCTTGAGTGTTCAACACAATGTGTACAACTGGTTCTGCAGCAACATCAAATTCCTATAGAAGTTTCCAAGTGCTTCTATACTTTCCTCATCATGGATTGTAGAGTTTGTGGGCCTATGAACCACTTTGAAAGCACTGATCTAGGCTATTCTTTCCTCCTCTCTGCAATGCCATTCAATGGAGCAAGGAACTGCTGATGAATGGCAGAGCTGTTAAGTCTTTAAAAAAAAAATTAGGCCCAGGAAACAGTAGAAAACTCAATCCCAAGTGAACACTAGGAACTCGCAGAAGTAGGACAGAAAAGGGAGTGAAAAAGGGCAACTTCATCAACGTAGCCCAGCCGGCACTGACCACGCGTAGTCACACAGATCTAGAGATGAGAATTTACTTAGCACCAGCAGGGAGACCACAGCTTGGCAGCCCTTCCCAGGTGGCTTCCCTGACCTTGGGGCGGTCTTCCTTCCGCAGAGCCACAGCTTCCAGTTTGGCTTCGTACTCTGCTTGAACTTGGTCCCTCTTCTTTAATACACTCTGTGGGAGGCAGAGAAGAGAAGCATGTAACACTGAGTCCACAAAGGGGCCTCCCACCCCCAGGTGATTGCTGCTTTTCCCCCACGCCTCCCCAAATTGAGGCCTACCCCGGGCCCAGCCACGTGCTTCTAGGACAGTCTGGCCATGGCAGAAACTCTGGAGGAAGCAGGGGAAAGGAGGGAAGAGAAGAGAAGCACTCCTGAGGCTGGGGTTTCTAGTAAAGTAACTAAACCCTGATGCTGAAAGGAAAGAAATTCTAGGAAAAGGCAAGTAGGGGAAACAGCACCCATCCACTGTCGCACTGCTGGGAGGACTCTCCGCTTCACTGTGTGCAGCCAGAGCCCAGCTGTGCAGAAATGTGGAGCTTTGCAGGCTACAATGCTGGATGTTCTCTGAAATCTTAAAGGAAAAGTCTAAGACAACTCTTCACTCTTCAATTCAGTGAGTGGACCCCTAGCGGACTGATCTGTTCATTGAATCATTCATTAGCCACTTACTAGTCCTCTACTCTGATCCAGGTGTAAAAAGAGCAGAGAGATGCACTCCCTACCTGAGGGGTTCAGTGTGACAGAGGCTCAGACACAGTATGTGTCTGTATGTGCTAAAGGGGCTATACATGTGCAAGTCCAGAATTCCTAGAACCATGCAGCCAGCCCACCAGAGTGAAGGGTCAATGGGCCCCATGAGAGCCAGCTCAGGATGGGACAAGAGTGAGGCAAGCCAGGCACCCGGAGTGCAAAACGTAAGGAGACACTCCCTCTTTGGCCCATGTAGTACAACGCTGGCAACTGAGAGTGAATGCCCCCATAAATCTGTGCCCAGGGCTCCCCTCACTTCGTCTGAGCTCTGCTGCTATGAACCCACTAAGCAAAACAGAAAAGCTTCTAGCAGACCTTCTAGAAAAGTATCTGTTTCATCAACGGGTTTCTTTTTCCTTCCTTTAGTAGAATCACAAGTGGCAAACCAAGAGTGATGAGACCTTTCTTTTCCACTAACTCAAAAGAAATAAATTGCTATGAAAGTTTCTAATCAGGCACTTTCCCCATAGGGGACCTTCCAGCAGAGTGTGGAGTCAGGGCAGGAAGGAGTCACCCCCTGGCTAAGCACAGGCACCCCGTGTCCCTGACTGTGCTAAAATGTGACAGGCAACTGAAGAGTTGAGAGTGCTGCGGGTTCAACCTTTTAATGGAATGTGTCAATACGGGGAACCTCAAGTCTTCCTCTGAAAAGTTTGCTTTGAGAAGTATTTTATCAAGAAATGAAAATGAGGTTAAAATTACAATAATTTTCCGTCAATTGCCACTCAGCTGTCTCCTAAGTGCCCTGACATTTCCTCCCCACACTCATTCATCTTTGAATAGGAATATTTACAGTGCTGTTCAATGGAACTTTCTGCTATAATGGAAATGTTTTATAACCTGCACTAATTCAGGAACCACTGCCTCCTCGTGCCTACTGAGCACATGAAACAAAGCTAGCAGGACTGGGGAACTGGGTTTACATTTTTATTTCATGTTACTCTTTGAATTTAAACTTAAAAAGAACACATATGGCTAGTGGCTACCATACTGGATGACATAAATCTATAAAGTAAAAAAAAAAAAAAAAAAAAAAAAAAAAAAAAAAAAAAGTACTTTGTGGACTTCATATAGCCCAAAAAATAATCTAAATCTATTGGTCTGGTACCATCAGTAGTAAAAAATCCTCTTCTCTATGGACGTGCAAATGTGGTTCCCCAAGGTGCAATGGAACGGCAGGGTGGGGGCTGTGCAGGCTGCTTACCACTGGTGTGCACTTCCCTTCACAGGACGCCTAGCACCTTACTGGAAAAAACATCCAGTACCACATATCCAGACTAGCGCTTCCAGGAAAGAGCATGAGTTGTCCCAGAGACACACACTCCGTCAGTGTGGCAAGAACCTCCTAAGACAATGCCAGCACAGCCTGGGGGTTCCTGGGGGCACTGCTGGGGTTACAAGACCCCTGGGACTGTGAGGGGTTGGGGGGAGATGCATCAACCCCACTCAGCTACAATAGTCCAAAAGCGTCTCCTCTCCCCATGCCCAAAACAGATGAGGGAGTCTGTAGATCCAGCCATATCCCGCCCCAGTAGGATTTTTACTACTGATGGTACCAGACCAATAGATTTAGAATTTTTTTTTTGGGCTATATGAAGTCCACAAAGTACCTTTTTTTTTTTTTTTTTTTTTACTTTATAGATTTATGTCATCCAGTTAGCCTGGGCTTGCCCTGGCCCACAGGAGAAGCAGGGTCTCTGTCTCTCAGTGTTTTCCAGCGTGGCCAGAATGCTGCCCTCTCGCGCAGGCTGACTGGAGGATCCACCCTAACAGCCCTGCATCGCCGGACAGCACAAAAGGCTCCCAGCAACCCTGCAGAGGCGAACGCGCATCATCCCTTTTCTACAGATGAGGAGACCAAGGGACAGTGGCAGGCCTTGTTCAAGGCCACACCTGGCTCATGGCACAGCAGTGGCTCATTCAGGCTGTTTCCAGTATGTGGCTTCACAGCTGGCCCACGATCCAGCCACGCTAAAGGTTGGACAATGTGTTCTGAATCAAGACAAACTGCTGACGACCACCACCCTCACTGGGACACCTTTGCATGCTGTTGGTGATGTTCTGAGATGATGGGTCCCCAGCCCAGTCTCTATTGATAAAATTGGTCAAACCAGCCTGTGGCTCTGAGATGAGGCCCGAGCTGGCAGTGGGGTAAAGAGGCCAAGAGACCAAGCCAGCGTCTGCAGAGAGGCCCCTCCATCCTTGAATGACAAGCAGAAAAGAGTCATCATCTGAACTTCTCACGGAACTTTACAGGGATCGGCATCCCATGGATATGACACATCAAAAAGGCGAAGGGCACAGTGAGAATTTCCTCCTCACGCTTCACGCCACCTGCCCTCCTCTACACACCCATCCCCACGCTGCTTCTGCCCTGCCTTCATACATCTTCATTCATCTAGCCAGGGATGGGGATAGAGCAGAGAACAAATCACAAAACCATGTGGAGCTTATATTCTAGAGGAGAGGCAGACAAGAAGCAAGTAAAATATACAGTAGGTAGCTCTGGGTATTAGGAGGAAAAATAAAACAGGAATGGAAGGTAAGTACCAAGGGTTTGGGGAAGGCAAAATTGTACATAGGGTGCCCAAGGAGGGCCTCACGCTCACAAGGTGCCTTTTAATTAGAGACATGGAATAAATTCCTCTCGGACACTTATTTTTTTAAAACATTAGAACATTTTGTTGCGATTTCAAGTGGTCCTAATAATCTGGAACTTTACTATCTCTATTTTCCAGTGAAGAGAAGACAAATTACTTTTTCTTTTTTTTGAGACGGAGTCTCTCTCTGTCGCCCAGGCTGGAGTGCAGTGGAGCGATCTCGGCTCACTGCAAGCTCCGCCTCCTGGGTTCCCACCATTCTCCTACCTCAGCCTCCCCAGTAGCTGGGACTACAGGTTCCCCCCTCCCCCGCCACCACGCCCGGCTAATTTTTTTTTTTTTTTTTTGTATTTTTAGTAGAGACGGGGTTTCACTGTGTTAGCCAGGATGGTCTCGATCTCCTGACCTCGTGATCTGCCCGTCTTGGCCTCCCAAAGTGCTAGGATTACAGGCTTGAGCCACCGCGCCCGGCTGACAAATGACTCTTTAACAAATAAATTACAAGGAAAAATAAATGGACAAAGAAGGATTTTTTAATATTTAAGAAACATACCAATCAATGTATAGATCCTGTCTGGATCTCAATTTGGAAAAATAAACAGAAACTGTGTCTGAGACAAACTGGGAAATCTGAACACTAACTGGATATTTAAACATAATTAGGTAGTCCTTAAAAAAAATGCTTGTATTTTAGAGATACGTACTAAATGTTTCTGTATGAAATAATATGATTTCAGGATTTGTGTTAAATTAAACCACGGGGTGGGAGTTGGGAGCAGCGTTAGAGAGAGACAGAACCAGATGAGTCACGAGTGGGCGACTGCTGATGCTGGCTGGGATCCGCGCAGGATGGCTGGGATCCACATGGGATGGCTGGGATAGATGTGGGTTTATTGCTTTCACTCTATTTTGTGATATGTTTGAATTTTTCTATAATAAAAAGGCTAAACAATAGAAACATCCCATAGATGACATCTGTCATCCAAATGTTTGTAACAAATTAATAACAGTCATTAAGAGGTCTATAGTTACGTCATCCATGAAATATTAATCAAACAGCCTTTATCTACAAAGACAAAATGCTTAGAAGAGTTGGATGACAGATGCATTCTGTGGTTTGGCTTTCAACATCTGCACTGGATTTGTCCCAAGAAAGACCACAGTGGTCAGTATCTACAGGAAAGCGCAGCGTCCCTTCCCCACCCCCAGACTCTTGCACATGTCTTCCTCTGCCAAGGCTGTGGGCTCACAAACTATGGGAGGGGGAAAGGCAGAAAAAGAGCCCCAGCGCCAAAGGTCAGCAGCTACCAAAATGCCTCTTCAAGCCCACCAAGTTTTTCAGCTTCAAAGCTTTGTGGAAGAGGGACGCTAGGATGCAAGGCTGGAAGAGGATACCAAAGCAGCAGGAACAGCTCAGCCCCCGGTAGAGAACAGCAGGATGGGTGGTTCATATTCCTGAAGGCCAGGGCTGATGACCCAAGACCCAAGTGGAATTCATGTAGAGTAATGGGTGTTCACTAACAAAGAACAAATGAGAATAAAAATAAAATACCCACATAGTCCTGCGGCTTAGGGCAGCCCTCTAGAAGGGCACTTTCCTGCAGGCAGGAAAATGAGTCTGATTTGGTCCTAGTGATAGCACCAGCTCCGGTTAAATGACTGAGTTCAGGTTACCCCTTTCAACATGCTCCTTTTACGCACTCATTCTATGGAAACCAGGACCACCTGTGATTTAGATGTCCTGGGGCAATGTTGGTAATACTGAAACCACACACTACCCCCTCATTTTAAGAGATATTTTTACATACAATTTAGAAAATTTAAAGGAGGGGGAGAAGTCATACATAATCTCATCAGGCAGAACAACCAGTGATACATTATTTCTTCCCTTCTGGTCTTTTTCCTTGAATGGCTTCTTTGATACTTCCCATTTCTGTTTCTCTGCCTGCGCGCTTGTTATTCAGATGGTCTAATCCTCTAATTTTCATATTTTTTCCTCCAATTCTCTTTTGGTTTTTCTCATATGTGACATTCTTAACTTTTTCTTCTAACTCTTCTATTAATTTTTGTATTCCTATCATGGTTTTAATTTCCAAGAGCTCTTTGTTCTCTGAATTTTTAAAAATTATTGTTTTATGGCTGTGATATCTTCTCTTTTGGAAAATATTAACAATTTTTTTTTGTGGAAATGTTCTTCTCCATCAGTGTTTCATTCAGTAGGCTTTTTCTTCTTTGTTTTTACTTCTGATATTCATATTCAAATCTTCCCTTACATATCTGGTGACCCTTATCTGTCCACCCATCCAAGAGGGAAACTCCATGGAAATGGATTGAAAGCTCTCTGCACAGAGGGCTTGTTGACATTCTCCACAGGAGACTCGGCTGGGTCCTTTCACTGAGGAACCACCCTGGCTCTCCACCGCCAGCCAATATCCGTATCTGTGGGTCACTTCTCTTGGCCCATCCAGATTTTCTAGAAAAGGCTCTTTTCCTCCTTGCATGGAAGATCTAAGGCTGAGAGCCAAGCAGGAGAAGAGTCCCAACATCACTGAACACCCTCAAGTGTGCCTAGAGTCTCTTGGTCGAGAGAGGCCCCCTCCAGAGAATCAACCCCCAGTTCTGCCAAAATGGAGAAGGAAGTGGCCCCTGCGTGAGCAGAGAGGAGAGGATCGGAAGCTAGGATTCTTTTTTTTTTTTTTTTTTTTTTTGAGACAGAGTCTCGCTCTGTCGCCCAGGCTGGAGTGCAGTGGCCGGATCTCAGCTCACTGCAAGCTCCGCCTCCCGGGTTTACGCCATTCTCCTGCCTCAGCCTCCCGAGTAGCTGGGACTACAGGTGCCCACCACCTCGCCCGGCTCGTTTTTTTTTTTTTTTTTTTTTTTTTTTGTATTTTTTAGTAGAGAGGGGTTTTCACCGTGTTAGCCAGGATGGTCTCGATCTCCTGACCTCGTGATCCGCCCGTCTCGGCCTCCCCAAAGTGCTGGGATTACAGGCTTGAGCCACCGCGCCCAGCCGGAAGCTAGGATTCTTAAACAGACTCTAGATTTATTCTTCTCTTCAGCTCTACCTCAGTCCCAGAGGGGCGTGGTGCTGCCAACTCTTGACCTTTTTGGAGGGTTCCACGGTGTAAACCAGGTGACTTCTCAGTTTTTTCCCCCACTGTCGGTTTCAAAATCAGCTTGAGTCATTTAGTACTTACCAAAATTGTACTGCTACTGCCTCCTTGCCTGTTGCTCTTGTCTGTGGGCTTGTGACTTTTTTTCAAAATCCTTTTAGTGTCATTTTGGTGAAGTTTAAATGTGTATTCAGTCTGCCATTACTGGGAATCTCAAGTTTTCATTTTAATATTTTTCTAAATCCTTTGAAATCATGTATATTTCACATCCTGCTTCTTCACATTATTTTAGCTGCAAGAAATTGGCCACTCTGTATAATCTCTTTTGTTCAGGAAAGGGGACATTTTTTTCCTGACAACTCAATCTTCAGATCTTCATTTCGGTTTTGGAAAGGCACCGGAAATGGCCAACCTACAGCACCAACTGGTCGCGTTCCCGGAGCTTGACTCATTAGCGCCACCTTGTGGCCCTGTGGGGAAGAGGTGGGGAGGCTGAAGAAACCTGACAATTTAAACCGGCTTTTGAAAAGGACTACCCCGGAATGTTGTCCAAGTTATCTCCAACTGGAAGACAAACTTTGTCTTTAAACCAAAACTTCTGCATCCACATCTCACACTTGTAATCTTGATTACAAACAATGTCCATATTATTAAATCCAACAGATATATTTTGCTGCTTCTTAAAACATTTATCTTGGCTTCATGGAGGCAATCCTCTACTTCTTCCCTCCTGCCATACCAACCCTTCCTTCGTGGGCTCCTTTGCTACTTGTTCTTTCCTCTTAAGATGACAGACCAATAAATATTACCACGCCACAGGCGCAGGCCTTGACACTCTACGCACCTCAATCACATCTCCTCATATGATCTCCATCGGTCTCAGAGATTTAAACACCATTCATATACTAATGACTCCCAAATTTCTATTCCCATTCTGGACTAACTCATAACCAACTGCCATGACATCTCCACTTTAATGATTAGGGGGCATTCTGAACTCCACATGCCCAAAACAGTGGACTCCCAACTGCTCCAACCTGTTCCTCCCTGGATCCTCCCCGTCCCAATAAACAGTACTGCTATCCACCCAGCTGCTAAAGCCAAAAACCCCAATTCCTTTCTTATTTTGCATCACTACAGCAGCAAGTGCCATTGGCCTGTCATCCAAAATATACCCCAAATCCACCTACGTCTCTACCACTGCAGTCCAGGCTCCACCACCTAGTTTTCTGCCCGTGGCTCCCTGTGACAGCCTTCTCAATGGCCTTCCCAACCACCACTCTCATCCTCTACAATCTATTCTCCATACTGTAGCACCAGTTGTCTTCTAAAAGTAAAAATCACATCCTGTCATCTCCCTGCATAAAACTAAATGGCTTCCCTTCTAGTCCTTAGAATAAAGTCCAGACTCTTGCTAGCCTTTAAGTTGGTCTTTAAGATGCTACTGCATTTGGGAGGCCAAGATGGGTGGATCACGAGGTCAGAAGTTCGAGACCAGCCTGACCAACATGGTGAAACCTCTGTCTCTACTAAAAATACAAAAAATTAGCCGGGTGTCGTGGCGCGCACCTGTAATCCCAGCTACTCAGGAGGCTAAGGCAGGAGAAATGCTTGAACCAGGAGACGGAGGTTGCAGTGAGCCGAGATCACGCAACCGCACTCCAGCCTGGGCAACAGAGTGAGACTCTGTCTCAAAAAAAAAAAAAAAAAAATGCCACTGCAGGACCAGACTCCTACCTCTCTTTGACCTCACCGCTTACCACTTACTCCTTTGCTCACCGGGCTCCACTCACACCAGCTTTTCTGATCTGCAAAGACTCTGAGCTCATTTCAGCTTTCAGACCTTTGCACTGGCTGCTCCCCTCTACCTAAAATGCTCTATCCTCTGACCCTTGCACAGCTCATTCCCATATGTCATCCAAGTCTCCAGCCACAGCCTTCTTCATCCACTCTTACTTCAGACCCTCATCCCACCCCAATCATTCACCAAGACCCCTGAGATAAGCATGCGCATTGACATAAATCTCTTAAAAATAAGATGTACAATGTGCAATCATTGTATATTTGTAAGTGTTGCAAATTTACCAAATTGTCCAATTCGATTACGTACTTGCTGACCACCTTCTATGGATAAGGCAGTGTGGGAAATAAGATGGTCCTGCCCAAATCTTCATGAATAAAGCTTCTCCAACACTTGGCCTGGTCATGACAACGCTAATACTCAAAAGGCACTGCCAGAAAAGTGGTGAGGACTTCAAAAGGGTCTCTTTCAGTCCATCGCTGCCCTAATTTCATTTTCCATACACACGGTTTACAGAATGTGAAATCCTATATAAGGGCTCACCTGTGGATGTCTGCAAGGTATTTAACTCGAGTCTGGGCTTAAGGGTAACTAACCTTTGTACCCTCCTGTCCCCCACACACATAACCTTGTGACACATGCCTTCAACTGTCTTTCCAGTACAAGCTGTTCTCATTGTTCACGGCTTAAACTCACATTGTTCCATTTGTTCTGAGTGCCTTGATAATGACCCTATTTTTCTATGCTCTCTGCCTCCAAAGGGAACAGAACATACCTAGCCACAACTGTCCTGAAAGAGATACAACTAGAGGCCAGGCTTCAAAAGCCTGAAGTCACCCAGTTTGCCTCTTGGCAAGTAGTAAACACACAGCTACAAGCTGATTGGTCACTAAGGAGTATAGTCCTGTGGCCATGCAACAGAGAAAGATTTACCCACAAGGGTCTGTTTCTTCGTGTCAACCATGAGCAAATGAAACAGATGATCCTAAATGCCCTTTCGAACTCAGAGAGGAACCCCAACCACAGCCCCACCAGGACAGGACTTAGATGAGCCCTGGCATTTTCCCATCCAGGGATGGACCAGCCCTCCACCATGTCAAATTCCTAAGGCACAGACCACTACCTCCAAATGATGAAGACAAACATTCACCATTAGGTTCCCTCAAGGCCATGATGAAGATAGACTGACAGAACCTCACCACACCAGTAACTCCTCACCAAAACCAACCTAGGACTTTCTCAGCTCTGAGGACCATTCAGCAGCTGATGAAGAATGGGCCACAGGACTGATGTGGGGGCTCAGGCCTGTAATCCCAGCACTTTGGGAGGCCAGGGCGGGCAAATCACTTGAGGTCAAGAGTTTGAGACCAGCCTGGCCAACATGGTAAAACCCCATCTCTACTAAAAATACAAAAATTAGCTGGGCGTGGTGGCATGCACCTGTAATCCCAGGTACTCGGGAGCCTGAGGCAGAAGAATCGCTTGAACCCAGGAGGTGGAGGTTGCAGTGAGCCAAGATCGTGCCACCGCACTCCAGCCTGGGTGATAGAGCAAGACTCCATCTCCAAAAATAAAAAGAACAGGCCACAGCCAGGCCTATGGCAAGTCCTCTGCTCCATGTTTAGTTTCCATACTGCACCGCAAAGTCTGCCCTGCTTATGTTTCAAAAGTCAGAAAGCCACTTTGGAAATGGAACTATATGACTCTCTCGGAAAAAGAAAATATACTTAAAAATTCTTAAAGAGCAGCAATGTGAAAAGGTGGCGAAAGCCACTTAAGACACCTATCATTCTCCTGGTGTCTTCAGTACCAGCCACACAGACCCCGACAATTCTAGACACAGTTCGTTTGGCCATCCAGTCACTCCTGCCAAGGCCAGGGCACTCCACAGAGACGCTTTCCTGGTGAAAAGAGGAGGAGCAGGTGGCCTTGTTTCTTATTAACTGGACTCAGCCCAGCTACTATCAGGGATAGAGCTTGGGTTTCCGAGACTGCCAGTCCACACTTCCTCTTTTCCATGCCCTTCCCCAGACAAGACTGTGTACAATTAATCCCATTCGCTCAGCCTGATTGACCTGATTTTTCAGGCTCAGTAAACAAGAAACTCAATACATATGCCCCACACATGGGGGGTAAAGAGTGAGCAAACAAATGTTTATTTGATATCTAACTTACATCACACAAGCTTATGTCTCCCAGTGTAATAATGTTTTATAGATGCCAGATAAATCCTTGCTATATGACATTTTTAAATTGTGCTTCAAATACAAATATATACTAAGTACTAATATACTTGCCACAGGCAAAAACAGAGTAATCTGTACTATAGTATCCCAGAGCTGTGTATGCACTGGATTTCTCATCTGGCAAAGTTAAGAGAGTATTTGATGAAGGGTGTGTATATGTAAGAGACAAATCCAGGGACACTCCAGGAATTGTAAAAACTTATTTTTGTTTATAAGAACAGATACTGGACAGGTGCGGTGGCTCACGCCTGTAATCCCAACACTTTGGGAGGCCAAGGCGGAGGACGGATCATGAGGTCAGGAGATCAAGTTCCTCCTGGCCAACATGGGGAAACCCTGTCTCTACTAAAAATACAAAAATTAGCTGGGTGTGGTGGTGGGTGCCTGTAATTCCAGCTACTCGGGAGGCTGAGGCACGAGAATCACCCGAACCCAGGAGGAGGTGGTTGCAGTGAGCCGAGATCACACCATTGTACTCCAGCCTGGTGACAGAGTGAGACTCCATCTCAAAAAAAAAGAACAGATACCATTAACTCGATAAGTGAAATATTCTGGTTCATTTTAAGGAAGTCAAGATGGCTTTCTATACTTGTTTCGGCCATAGGATCAAAAATTCAATATGTATATCCCAATTTTTTTTAAACAAAAGTCAATGTGATACAGGAGAATGAGCTGCAAATTCACAGCCAGAAGTTTTGGTTTACAGCCTCAGTTCCAATAATTTCCAACTAGTGGTCTCAGGCTAATGATCTCACATCTGACTTTATCCTATCACTGCCATCATTTCCAACTTATAGATAAGGAAATTCATACCATTTCCCTGGTCACTGAGAGATCCAAATTCAATCCTCTCTTTGAAAGGGTTTTATTAGCAATTTTATAGTGCACACATGAGAATGGGATTCACCAGAGGCTCCCTTTTCCACTGTCCACAGTTTAGTACATATCAACCCTTCACACCTGATGGGACAAGATGGAACAAGGAGAATGGGTATGTGGCAGTTTGTTACTATTCTCTGTCCTTTGGCAAGTACTTAAAGTTTTCCATCATAGTTTGTTTTTATAACTAGTTGATTCATTATTTTTTATTCCTCTTCTCAAGCTGTACAATGTTTTCACGGATCTATGATCTTTCTGGTTTTACATTTTTACAACCCAATGTTGACTGACAGGATGCTCTCTGGAATTCAGGTCAGTCCCTACTTTGGGTCTTTCCTCATGGGATGCCCTAGACCTGCTCCAAAGACGGATTAATCATCTACAGATCTCCTTTGGGAAGTAGGAGGGTGCTATTTAGAGGTGGGCTTGTTCAACACTGAGCCACGTATCTTTTTCTATTGGTCATGAAGACTGAGCCTTTCACTAATCAGTGCCACTATCGTTGGAGTCTCCTGAAGCGATGTTCTCCAGCCAGTCTATGTGCAGACTGGGGAAGTTTCCGGTGTGGGCACTGGCACATTTCCTCCCGCACTACGCTCCGGATTCTGCATACAGAATTTGAGGCCAAAGTTTTTTTTGTCCTCATAGTTCCTCTTCTCGTTCACCACTGCTAGACCAAAGCCATTCTCACTCTTGTTCCTTTTATATATCATCTGCCCCTCCCTGTATTTTAAAAAGCTTTCAAATTCTTATCACTTTTGTTCTAAAATTCCACAATAACATGCTTTGGGTTGGTGATCTTTTCAATCCTTTTGCTGGGCAATTATCATGTCCTTTTAATCAGACGATTTATGTCTTCGGCTTTGAGGAATTTTCTTGTATTATTTCTTTTACAATTTCCTTCCCTCAGTCTTCCCTGTTCTCTCAAGAACTCTTATCAGTCAGATGCTGAACCTTTGGGATTAATCCCCTATGTCTCTTTTCTTTCACATTTTCAGTACTTTTGCATTTCTGTTCTACTTTCCAACTACTTTTGTTTTGTCTTACTTTAAGATTTCTTCAACTTCACCTTCCAACTTTATTATTCAGTTTTATTTCAGCAGTCATGTTTTAACTTCCAAGAGCTCTAATTATCTATTACTGTTCCATGGCATCCTTGTTCTTGTTTCACAAACATTATATCTTCTTGAACTCTCAGAGAAACTAGTAAGAATTTCTTCCCAAACTGTTTGTTTAATTCACGTACTTGGTTAACCATGTGTTCCATTTATATGTCCATGATGTCAGTCCACATGTCTGATCCTGCCCACCCAGGAAGAAGGAAACTTATATCACATGCAAACAGGCAATAATCCATTACTTTCTGATAACTGCTATTACAAAGAAAGCATCCAAATACACAAGAAGCAAGCCAGCTTACCTTCATGGAGTCAGAGTATAAAATATATTCCCTGAGCACAGGTAGGAAATCTTCTGTCATGTCATCTGTCAGCTCTTCTAAGGCTGTAGAGCAGTTCCCAATGCAAGCTGATACACCCTCCAGGGGTTCAGCCAGCTCACCCTCCAAGGCGCTCCATGTGGAGTATACAGGCCCGTATTCTCTCAGCTCCACAAGATACTCTGAATGGGGAAGAGAAACCAATTAAAATCTGGCTGGGTAGCAGTCGCTGCTATTACTAACTCAGTAATCACCACAGCCAAGAGCTCTCTACATGAACATGTGTTTCTTTGGCCATTCATTCACCTGATCCCACTCTTCTTTAAACACAACACTGTTTCTAGCACAACTGCTTAAAACTCTGACAGCTCATGTTACATCAATCCATTCCATCCCATGGATGGGAATGCCATGCCGCTGGATAATGGGCCTTATGGGGAAAAGCAGTAGCAGCCACATCCACCAAACATCTTCAAAAATAACCATACGCCGGCCAGGCGCGGTGGCTCACGCCTGTAATCCCAGCACTTTGGGAGGCTGATGTGGGTGGATCACAAGGTCAGGAGATCAAGACCATCCTGCTAACACTGTGAAACCCCATCTCTACTAAAAATACAAAAAAATATTAGCCAGACATGGCGGCACACACCTGTAATCCCAACTACTCTGGAGGCTGAAGCAGGAGAATTGCTTGAACCCAGGAGGCAGAGGTTGCAGTGAACCAAGATTGCTCTACTGCACTCCAGCCTGGGCAACACGGTGAGACTCCGTCAAAAAAAAAACAAACAAACGAACAAAAGAAAATAACCACTCGCCTACCCATACTGTGAAGCAATTTTTTTTTTTTTTTTTAGACGGAGTCTCGCTCTGTCGCCCAGGCTGGAGTGCAGTGGCGTGATCTTGGCTCACTGCAAGCTCCGCCTCCTGGGTTCACGCCATTCTCCTACCTCAGCCTCCCGAGTAGCTGGGACTACAGGCACCTGCCACCATGCCCAGCTAATTTTTTGTATTTTTTTAGTAGAGACGGGGTTTCACTGCATTAGCCAGAATGGTCTCGATCTCCTGACCTTATGATTCGCCTGCCTCGGCCTCCCAAAGTGCTGGGATTACAGGCGGGAGCCACCGCATCAGCTGCGAAGCAGTATTTTAACAGGCAACGGAGGCAGAGTTTCATATAGGTTTAGGGAGATGTTTTTAAAGGTTAAAAAAAAATCAGTCACAATGGATACACAATGGCATTTTAGGAAATGTTTTGATACAAGAGATGTGGTCTTACTGGCAGACTCACTCTCACTCGGTGGTCACCTCAGCCCCTTGGATCCCATCAGAATTTACTCCACACGATCCTTAGGTGTGGATGGTATCCAAAGCTATCTCCAAAACCTATGGGCCCCACATGGTATCATCAGTGGATCAAGTAGAGGGAACAAGTACAAGAAATGAGGGAAAAAATGTTGATTTATTTTGTCCCCCATAAAGAAAACCTGGCCCATCACTTGTCACCAGGAGTCTTGCCATTTCATCATGGCTTAGCAACCAGTGAATGGCAGCTGCTGGGGAATCCTTCTCAGCGTGCTTCCCATGCCAGTGCGATCATTTACACTGTTCATGTCTGTCCACCCCACACGTATGTAAGGAGACAAAAGATCCCAACAATCTGGGATGCGGCAAAGCAGGTGGCCCTGAGAGGGGTGGGAAGGAAGTGGAGGCAAAAACTAGGAAGGATCAATACAGGCCCCGGCAACTGCCCCATGCAGGAGGAGTGGTTTTAAAATGAACGGGATGGAGTGGGTGAGTCAGTCACAAGTCTGAAGATTCATCAGGGTCGTAACTTTGGCAAACATAGGTCCCCATGCTGTCCTTTTGAATCATCTTTCTGCCAGAAAATGTATCTAAGTTTGTTTATTAAATTACTGTTCCCTATGGATGAAGGGCAGTTGAGTCTATGTCTCCACTTTTAAAACTAAAGTTAAGAGAGCATAAAAGAGGAAACACCTGGCGAATTAGCAGTGCTGGCCATGGGAAAAGCAAACACAAGGCTGACATAGTAGGACAAAGGATGGGGTGCAAAGTGACATTCCAGTCACACCTAACTCCTCCCCTCCTTGTATTTCTTTGATAAGCAAAAGATGGCCTAGTTCTGTCACTCTAGCATTTTGCAGTTTGATTCTCTGTAGTACACATGAATGGCATTTCTGCCAATGTGGTTGCAGGGCATAATCAAGACCTCAACAGACAGCTCACCTATTTCCTCTTTGATGATCCGCTGGGCTATTCGATCAATGGTTCCCAGTTTGAGTGCAAACGTATCTAAGTAGTCACCTATGGCGGCAAACTCAAGCGGCCGAGTCCTCAGCTTGTAGCCGCCAGTGACGTGCTTGACTGACTCGCCCATTCTGGTCAGCAATGCTATCCCTTGCTTCTTGTAGGCATTCAGGTCCTGAGGATGATATGTGAATAAGCTCAAAGCACTCACTCACTCATATGGGCAGGACTAAATAAAACAGCTTCTAAAAGCAGCTTCAGTTTGGAAATGGAGGACTCGGGAAACAAGGAGCTGAGTTAGAGGCCCTAATCACATTCACACGCGGACCCTGGACAGGACGTCATAACCACCAGACTCAGGCTCCTGTGGGTTGACACCTAGATCCCTTTCAGCAGAGCTGAACTCCAATCCTTAAATTCACTCACCGGAGCACGCTGCCCTTTAAACACAACGCTGTTTCTAACATAATGTTTTTAAAGTATCTGTTTATCCCATACAAAGTACCCTATGTTGTCTTTAGGAGCAAAACTGAAGAGCAGAGGTTCTGAGATCCATCACTCATTTATTTATACCCCAACTAAAGCCATATAAAGGGAGTAAAGGGTGGAAAGCAGGAAACTGTGACAGAAAAACATTTCTAGAAAACTCAGGCCTAGGATGGATGCTGTAAACAGCAAAATATTTTAACCCTGGATTTCTTGAAGGCAAAACTGGAAATATGCTGAGTTTCATAACCCATTGTATCTAAATATAGGCACGGTGGCTCATGCCTGTAATCCCAGTACTTTGGGAGGCTAAGGTGGGCAGATCACTTGAGGTCAGGAGTCCAAGGCCAGCCTGGCCAACATGGTGAAACCTCGTCTCTACTAAAAGTACAAAAAAAAATTAGCTGGGCGTGGTGGCGTGCACCTGTAGTCCCAGCTACTCAGGAGGCTGAGGCATGAGAATCACTTGAACCTGGAAGGCGGAGGTTGCAGTGAGTTGAGATCGTGCCACCGCACTCCAGCCTGGGCAACCAAGCAAGACTGCCTCAAAAAAGGAAAAAAAAAAAAAAAAAAAAAACCTTTTAGCCTGCCTGATAAAACAAGCTTCCTCCTATCATCAAACCCTAAGAGGAATCTATACCATCTTCAGGTTGTCCTGTGTCAGCTACTGAAAGGGTAGCTTCCAAAATGGTTTTACAGAAGGTACAGGTGTCTGTTCCTCATATCCACCCTCAATACAAACAGAATGTTAATTCCCAGACTTAGAAGGGGATGACTAGAGGGAGATAAAGGAACCCAGAACAAGGACAGCTTTCTGGTGACGTGGCCTGATGCAGAGGATAGAGCAGGGGACGCGGAATTCACGGCTAACATGGCCTGACAGTCCCTCCGCATTTGATGTACAATTTCAGGCTAAGGTCTCTATAGTATCTGAGTGTAGGCTCCTTTTGAATTCACTTCCTTCTTCGTTTCCTTCTTCAGGCCTTCATTTTTGCTCTTGACCCACCCTTTCCTATTGAGGTTTCAGTGTGTATATATATATATAGGTTTTTGTCCACAGTTCCTGGCTTATAACCTCCACAGCCCTTGTTCCAGTCTTTTCACTCTAATGTTGGGTGTGTTAAGCCTCAGGAAACAGAATCTCTCTGACCTTCTCCTGCCCTCCTTTCACCTGCCCCAAGGCAGCACTCGACTCTTCCCCAGGCTTTCTGACTATGGGTCATAAGGCCCTCATTCCAGACAGGGTCCCTCTCCGCACCCTGGAGGATGGAATGCTGCTGTCACGAAGCTTCCACAAAAACCCAAGAGAGCTGGGTTCAGAGAACTTCTGGAGAGCTGAATGTTTGGAGTTTCCTGAAGGGTGGTACACCCAGGGAGGGCATGGAAGCTCCACGTCCCTTCCCCCACGCCTCGCCCAATGCCAATCTTCATCTGTATCCTTTGTGATATCCTTTATAGTAAGCTGGTAAATGTGTTTCTCTGAGTTCTGTGAACTGCTCCAGCAAATTAATGGAACCCGAAGAAGGGGTCACGGGAAGCCCAACTTGAAGCTGGCTGGTCAGAAGTTTTTGAGGCTTGAACTTAATGTCTGACATCTGGAAGCTCTCAGTCTTGGGGACTGAGTCCCCAGTCTGTGGGATCTGATTCTATGTCCAGGTAAATAATGTGTGAATTAAACTGGTGGACATCCAGCTGGCAATTGCTGCTTGGTGTTTGGGAAAAATCTGCTCCCACCCCCACCCTGCAATTTGGTGACAGAAGTCTTCTTCTGTGACCTTCCCCAAAACAAGGGGCTTGCCCTACCAATGATCCCCTCTCCTGTCTGTATCCTCAACTTCTAATCCCTCAGCATGTAAAATACACCCAAGGCTGACCCATCTTTTTTTTTTTTCTTTAGACGGAGTCTCGCTCTGTCGCCCAGGCTGGAATGCAGTGGTTGGATCTCAGTTCACTACAAGCTCCGCCTCCCAGGTTTACGCCATTCTCCTGCCTCAGCCTCCCGAGTAGCTGGGACTACAGGCGCCCGCCACCTCGCCCGGCTAGTTTTTTGTATTTTTTACTACAGACGGGGTTTCACTGTGTTAGCCAGGATGGTCTCGATCTCCTGACCTCGTGATCTGTCCGTCTCAGCCTCCCAAAGTGCTGGGATTACAGGCGTGAGCCACCCATCTTAAAAACAGCAGCGATCTCCTCTAGTTTCTCTCCACCTCTCTCCTTCCCTTCAGAGTCAGGCTGCCTGAGAGAGTGTTCACTATATAACTGACTGTATTTGATGTACAATTTCAGGCTAAGGTCTCTATAGTATCTGAGTGTAGGCTCCTTTTGAATTCACTTCCTTCTTCAGGCCTTCATTTTTGCTCTTGACCCACCCTTTCCTATTGAGGTTTCAATGTGTATATATATATAGGTTTATATATAACTGTCCATATATATTATATATAATATATACAATATATATATTATAACTGTCCACCTACTCTCCTGCCTGTGAACATGTGCATGATCGTGTGAATGGTTTACAGCTTTGTGGCGCTACTAACAATGCTGCTGTGAACACTCATGCAGATGCACCCTCTTTAGAAAACGCAAGTCTCTTTAGGGAATAAACCAAGACAAGGATGGCCAAGTAGGTCTAGAGATTCCATCCTGTCCTCCCACATTCTAGACAAGAAACATCCTCAAAGGCTCGAGGCCTTCACAAGACTATAACTGAAGCCTCAGAGTCCTTGGAATTACCTCTGCAGACAGCATTTTTATGAGTGGGACTAGAGTCAAATGGGCTCACTGGACTGCACAGGCTCCGCTTCGAGTAGAGCTGTGAAAGGGTGTCCCAGTTAACCAAGTTAATTTACATGTTGAATAAAGTTATTTAGTAGTATCTATCTGATTGCTGTACCCACTCTGCCAAAGATGAAAATATTGACTTGTATATAGTTGCTATTGAGCGTCCCCATTTCTCCCAGCATTACTGGCTGCTGCTGCTGCTGCTTTTTAATATATAGAGATGGGGTCTCACCATGTTGCCCAGGCTGGACATGAACTCCTGAGCTCAGGTGATCTACCTGCTTTGGCCTCCCAAAGTGCTGGGTGTTACAGACATGAGTCACTACACACAGCCTTATTGACTTCTTCTTAAGGACACTTCTAATTGGTTGATAAGCTCATGTCATCACAAGGAAAAGGAAGAGCGTCTCTGCATTCCCTAAGGTAGAACATGTAAGTGGCTCATCTAAGAACAAGATCAAGTTATTCAAGGTATGTTAAAGGAAAAAATGAGGCAGCTGGAAGAGGGGGAATAGGCTGCTGACATTTAATGGGCACAGAGTTTCAGATCTGCAGGACGCAAACGTTCTGAAGATGAGCTGCATAACTAATTTAAATATACTTAACACTACTGAACTGTACACTTAGAAATCGTTAGGATGGTAAATGTTATGTGTATTTTATCACAATTTTTTAAAATTTTAAAGAAAAGATAAGGCTGTTTAGCACATTTTGTTCAGCAAGTGGTACTGAACTAGGGCTAGAATTTGTTCTGTTTAAAGCTAGCTTTCCTGTATTCACTCACATGGAGTTGGATTTTGATCGAGGCAGTAAAGGACCTTATAATTTTTAAGTCATTTTCATACTGCTTGGCCCACAGATAGATAAATATCCTTCTCTCTCTCTCTGTCTCTGTCTCACACACACACCCTCTTTCCTACTTATTCTTCACGCACATTCCTAACAACCAGGGGTCCAAGCTTTTCCCTCCCTCTTCGTTTTTGTTCAGTAAACATGACTGTACTTGAGGGCTTTCTGGAAAATGGAGTGAATTGTGCTTGGGGGAGAGAGTGAGTTGTGCTTTTGGAGAACAGGATGTATTGTACTTTGAGTACGAGTTGAAGGAATTATACCTAAGGATCAGTTCGCCAGGAAATACTTATTTTTAAGAAGTGTACCAGTCCAACCTGTAGGCAGGGAAAGCCTCTGGGAAAAAGAGACGCTGAATTGGAATGTTGTCAATAAGGCTAAGGCTCAATGCCAACTGAGGTTATATAACACAACTAAAGGACTTTGTCATGTGGCTTCCATTGAGGGAAGAATGGCACACTTTCTGAAGTCTTTAATATCAACTAATGTTATCTATAACTATTTCTCAATTTTGCAGATTTGAAAAATAGAAAGTATCCGGACCACAATACCCTTGCCAACATGGAACATGTTACATATGGCCTGAACATGGGAACATGATACCTGAAACCAAACAGATGGGACTGGAGGGAAGCTAGCAGGAGGGTCTGAGCCCGTGACCCCATTTCTGCAGACAGTGGGAGGGCAGCACCTCGGGTTTTCTGGCCGGTTCTGCCAACAGGGAAGTGTAGTGAAAGGCTAGTGGACAACCAACTTGAGTTTGAATACACAGAATCTGGCAGCTGTGTGGGACCCAAATGCTTTATCTGGCAAATGTCCCCCTGAAAGGAACATGGCTGCAGATAAGTAACAATCAGGCAGTCTGATACACAGGGATGTATCAGTCTGATACTCAGCAGCCACAAAGACCCAACTTGAGATCCTAGTGACACTACCTGAACAAGGACAAGTTGCCGGAACTTGAGTTTCCTTGTCTGTAAAATGCAGCTGCAAGTAATCACTCAAAGTGCCCTTATGAAGAACACCCTCACCAAACACTCAAATGTTCCTTCTCTTCCGTGCCCATTGTTGGTCAGACTGGCCTCACCCAGTCATATTGCCAAGTGTTTAAAGAAACACTTAGCTCTGCTTTTGGCAGAGCAAATATTCTAACTTCCTCTGCTGCTGTAAGTGGGTGGGGTCCTCGATGGGGGTGGGGATAGATTTCCTAAATATTAACACAGAATCCATCTATACGGATTTGCTAATGCAAAAAAAGCATGCTAATGCACATAGGTACCCAAAAAAAGACCAATTTTACGACAACCCTGTTATAGTGAACCATTCGCTCATGAAGGTGGCTTCTGAAAGATCAAAACAGCTTTTTTTTTTTTTTTTCTTAAAGAGATAGGGTCTCACTCTGTCACCCAGGCTGCAGTGCAGTGGAGTGGTACGATCATAGCTCACTGAAGCCTCAAACTCCTGGGCTCAAGCTATTCTCCTGCCTTAGCCTCCCGGGTAGCTGGGACTACAGGCGCACAACATCACACTCGGCTATTTGTTAAAAGTTTTTGTAGAGACCGAGTCTTGCTCGGAACAGCTTTTAGCAAAGAGCCCCAAGAATGGTAATATGGGAGAAGAGTATGTAAACTTCCGCCCTTACCTTCGCAGTAAGGAAAACATTAAAGTGTTCATTGAAAGAGAGCACAGGATGATCCGTAATTCTTTTTAGAAATTTATCCAAAGCTTTTCTTCTGGTCTCCACAAACTCTTCTGAAAAACGATCCACAACACCTTTTACCACAAACTTCTCGGGAAGAGGCTATAAAGACACGAAGAAAAAAATCAGAGTCACGGATGAGATGGTGCGAGGAAAAACCACCAGGCTGGCACACAGTTCTGTTACCCTCTGTCCAAGAAAAGTATTTCTTAATCAGGCAGATCTTCATGTAGTCATTAACATAAAGATTTCTGAAAAATACACATGGAGTAAATGTCCTGTCAATTTTATAATGCAAGGAATAAAACACTAAATATAGTCTCTGAAATACATAAAAGTAGATATTTATCGAGTAAATTCAACAGTAATTTTTACATTGCTTGATGTAAATATGGTATGATGGAAAAGTTATGGCAAGAAGAAAAGAAAAGAGGAGAGGGGAGGAGAGGACAGGGGAGGGGAGGGGAGGGGAGGGGAGGGGAGGAGAGGGGAGGGGAGGGGAGGGGAGGGGAGGGAAGGGAGGAAGGGAGGAAGGAAGGAAGGAAGGAAGGAAGGAAGGAAGGAAGGAAGGAAGGAAAGAAGGAAAGAAGGAAAGAAGGAAAGAAGGAAAGAAGGAAAGAAGTCAGGCAGGCAGGTAGGCAGGCAGGCAGGCATCAACCACGTAAAAATTTATTTAAATATTTTAAGCTTCTGCTCCCAGTACTTCATTCCCCATTCATATTTGGTGAATGAATAAATTAGGTAAATTCATGTATCTAAAAAAAATACCTTTTATGAGCCAATTTTTTGGTTTAGGTTTATACTAAAAAATTCTTTAAAATGTAATTTCCTTTATTCCCCTTAC
The DNA here is from genome assembly GCF_049350105.2 of Macaca mulatta. NCBI lineage: Eukaryota > Metazoa > Chordata > Mammalia > Primates > Cercopithecidae > Macaca > Macaca mulatta. Next base: position 45,488,931 of record NC_133420.1, read on the forward strand.
TCAAATACATTTCTCTATTATACTGACTTAGAGCCAATACTGTCGGCAATTTAAAACTACCTGCCTACCAAGGGATCTTTGAGCTTTTAATCTGTTTCCATAGCAGTTCGATCAACTGCTTGATTAAAAAGCCTTCTTTATTATTACTACCACAGAGAAAAGAAGTATCTGCCATGCACCTGTTTTAAAATATTTGAGCTATGAAATATTTTAAAAATTGTACACTTAAAAAATAGGTCACTAAATCTAATAGATATTTCTCTAAAGAAGATATCCAATGGCCAAGAAGCACATGAAAAGATGCTTAACATTAGTAGTCATCAGGGAAATGGAAGTCAAAACCATCATGAGATGCCATTTCATACCTACTAGGATAGCCATAATCTTAAAAAAAAAAAAAAAAAAAAAAAAAAAAAAAACAAGCGTTGGTGAGGATGTGGAGAAATAGAACCTTTATACATTGCTGATGGGAATGTAAAACATGCAGCCACTGTGGAAAACAGTTTCGTGGTTCCTCAATAAGTTAAATACAGAATTACCCATTTAACTCAGCAATTCCACTCACACGTTTATGCCCAAAAGAACTGAAAGCAAGGCTGGGCGTTGTAATCCCAGCACTTTGGGAGGCCGAGGCGGGTGGATTGCCTCAGCTCAGGAGTTTGACACCAGCCTGGGCAACATGGTGAAACCCCATCTCTACCAAAAATATTAAATATAAAAACAATTAGCTGGGCATGGTGGCTTGCAGCTATAGTCCCAACTATTCAGGAGGCTGAGGTGGGAAGACAGCTTAGGCTCACAAGATGGGGAGGCTGCAGTGAGCAGAGACTGCACCACTGCACTCCAGCCTGGGTTACAGAGTGAGACCTCATCTCAAACAAACAAACAAACATTTTTAAAAACTTTAAAAAAAGAATTGAAAGCAGGTGCTCAAACAAAATTTTGTACACAAATAGTCATGACAGCCCTGTTTACAATGGCTACAAGGTAGAAGCAATCCAAATGTCCATCAACATGTAAATGGGCAAACAAAATGTGGCATATCTATGCAATGGACTATTATTTGGTCATTTAAAAAAAAGTACTAAAACATGTTGCATCGTGGAAAAACCCCAAAAACATTATGGTAAATGAAAGACGCCAGATACAAAAGTCCATATATATGATTCCATTCACGTGAAATGTCCAGAATAGGCAAACCCATAGAGACAGAAAGCAGATGAGTGGTTGCCAGGGGCTGGAGAGATCAGAGGAAATGAGATGTGACTGCTTCATGGGTACAGGGTGATTTTGAAACTTTCAGAAGGTGGTGATAGTTGCACAACATTGTGAATGTACTTGACGCCGCTGAATTGTAGACTATAAAACGGTCCTAAGTTTTTTAGCACAATAAAAGAGTATAATATATATATATATATATATCTCAAAGTCATAAAGGATAAGAATAATACCAGTACTTACTAATCTACCACTCAACTTGACAGACACAACAGTGTCATTGACAAAGCTCCCTGTCAGCGGATCCCTGATCAGATCTCCACTTATTCCTGCCCCCATGAGGGAATTACAATCCTCAACTTTTTGGTCATTGCTCCCCTCTAAGTTTCAGTTTTAAAACAATGTTCTGTTCGTTGAACTTGTTTTTTAAGTTTATAAAAATAAAACTCCAGTTAATGTATCACTTAATGACAGAGATACACTCTGAGAAATACATTGTCAGGCGATTTCAATCATTGTGTGAACATCATAGAGTGCACCTACACAAACCTAGATGATGCAGCTACTACACACCTAGGCTATACGGTATAGGCTATTGCTCCTAGCATGTTACTGTACTGACTACTGCAGGCAATTGTAACACAATGGCAAGTACTTGGGTATCTAAACATATTTAAACGTAGAAAACATATTTAAACGTACAGTAAAAATACAGTATTATAATTTTATGGGACCACCATCTATATGCCATCCACCACCGACTGAAATGTCATTATGCAGTACACAACTGTATACTTCGCTTTTGTCATTCAATATTATCTTTCTGCAACTTATCCATATTGATGCATATTTAGCTACAGGAAAATAATTTTACTATTCCATAGTCATGCACTATATAACTGACTGTATGACAAACTGTCCACCTCCTCTCCTGCCTGTGAACATGTGCATGATCGTGTGAATGGTTTACAGCTTTGTGGCGCTACTAACAATGCTGCTGTGAACACTCATGCAGATGCACCCTCTTTAGAAAATGCAAGTCTCTTTAGGGAATAAACCAAGACAAGGACGGCCAAGTAGGTCTATCGAGACAATCACATGCTTTTTCCTTTAATACGGTAAGTGGTAAATTAATATATTTTCTAATGTTAAACCAACCTAGCAGTTCAAGTTCAAAGTAGGACATTAAACACAAGTAGTTAACTCCACAACCTCCTCAAACCCCCTTAATATGGCAATAAAGAGGATTTTTTTTAATTACAAACCCTGAAGGACAAAAACAAACCAGAAAAGACACAGCAACAAGGATTAGTGGGCTTAGCCAACCCAAAAAAGCAGAACACTAGGCTACTTGGAGTAGGCCTAGTAAACCTAGATTTAGAACACAAAACCTTGAAAAGATTTAGGAACTGGTAACACCAATACCCCACCCCCGGAGAAGAAGTATTCGGAGTATGAGGGAATTCAGTGCCCTCAACTTGAAAGGGCTTTAAAAAGCATGTTTTAGTTGTCAAGAGTAAAAATTCTGATGCCATGCTTCCTGGGTTTATCTTTCGACTTTGCCACCTACTAGCTGTTTGCCTTTGGTCAAGTTCTATACATCTCTTGGTACCTCAAGAAGTTGGTGCTAGGTAAAAACTAATAGCATCAACTTCATAGGGTTGTCATGAGGATTAAATTAGCTAATATGTTCAAAGTGCTTTGAATGATTCCTACCACAGGGTAAACACACACAAGTTTGGGTGTCTTTGTTGTAAGACTGGCAGCAGCTTCAGGGGACTACTAATCTTCAGGGACATCCAGTGTTCATTTAACCCTTGACATGGTGGGAATATTCAGAGAAGATGCTAAGAATACTGGGGAATTCTTTACAACAGAGCAGGAGTTCCAAAGGACACAGCGGAAAGGTTTGTAAATGAAAGAAGAGAGGGGAATCGAATCAGGAATAAAATTACAGAGCCACACAAGGATAACATGTCCACGTGTGACACCCATCAGAGCTTACACTTGAGTAGAATATTCGAAATGCAGTGCTGGATCAGACGAACGGGCCACTCAGCCCCATGCTGGCCCAGTCCAAAGCACCAAGAAGTTATCTTAATGGGATATGGCTGTCCTTTAGGATAATTCCTTTATTCTGGTCAGTTCTTCTCTCCCCCGTTCCTTTAGGCAGCCATTCTCATAATCCAGCTTTTCATGCTAAGCAGATTACTGTCTTTCTGAAGTGAGAACCAGGTGTAAGAGCATCAGATGGAAATTTCCTATTTTGCTTCCTCCGCAGAAGCCTATCCACTGGGCATCACCCTCACCTCCATTCCTTAGTCCCTGTGGACAACAACCCCTCCTCCCCTAAAGCTAAGCATTCCATCTGTGTCCTTGACCCATTTGTTCATTAGGGTGCACCTGTCATTTATCTCTTCTCTGTATCTTCAACATCTCCTGTCCATCCAGCTCTATTCCCAGAATCTATAAAAACATGGTTGGTTTTTCTTCCTAAAAAATATGAATCCAATCACCCCTTGACCTTGTATCTTCTCCCTTCTCCTTTCTGGCTCATTCTATCTTTTTGAAAGGAGTCACTTATCTTGACTTCACACTATCCCATTGATTTCTCAACCTCCAGCCTTCCCCCAACCCTCAAAACAAAACCGGCTGTGATACTGCCTTCAGTGCTGGGTTTCTCTGCCCTATCCCCACCCAGTTCAGAAACAGCCCTTTTAAAATTGAGTGCCAATGACTTTCTAATTACCAAATCCGTGGATATTTTCCTGTTATCACTTCATGAGCCCTGTTATGATATTCTCATTTGCTTCTGCTGAATAGGACTTGAGAGGATGGCCTGAGGCACAAGTAAGTGGTTAGGAGTGCCTCATTTAACATAAAGATGACATTCTACAATAGGGGTCCATTCTTCAGATTGAGCACATTGAAGTTACGATTCATCAATTGGGGGAACTTGCTATTTAAAGGAACCCTAGAGTGAATCCTCCTGCAAGCAGAATTTCCTCCTGTCATAAGCGTTATCATTTCCAAATGTATGTAGCTGCAGAAATTTCCTATTTCAAGATTCCTTAATGGGACACACCTACTCTCAGGCTCACTTCTATTACTGTCTGGGTTGTTTACACATAGGAATCTGGGTTGCTGGTGAAATCAAGTCCATCTATAGTCTGTAAATCACATCATGTAAATGAAAAGAGCTCAACACAGTTCCAAGCACACAGCAGATGTCTAACGAATGCGAAGTATTTTTATTAATTTGTAAGCACTGAGAACAAAAAGCAAAAAGGGGAGAGGACTTACAGGTAGAAAGTCTATATATCGTTTAGGCCAAAATGTCTTTAAAAATCGACTGTGGGAAGCAGGCACGGTGGCTCATGTCTATAATCCTAGCACTTTGGGAGGTCAAGCTGGGAGGATTGCTTGAGGCTAGGAGCTCCAGACCAGCTTAGGCAACACAGCAAGACCCCATCTCTACAAAAAATAAAAAATTAGCTGGGCATGGTGGTGCACACCTGAATTCCCAGCTACTGTGGAGACTGAGGTGGGAGGATTGCTTGAGCCCAGGAGTTGGAGGTTGCAGTAAGCTATGGTAATGCCACTGCACTCCAGCCTGGGTGACAGAGTGAGATCCTGTCTTAAAAAAGAAGTCATTTGGGATCTACTTCTTCATGCCCACTAGAATTTTTAAAGTAAAATAGCAAGTGTTGGCAAACATGTGGAGAAATTGGGCCCTCATACATTTCTAGTGGGAATATAAAATTATAAGCCACTGTGGAAAAGAGTTTGAACAATTCCTCAAAAAATTAAACACAGAATTACTATATGCTCCAGCAATTCCATTTCTTGTTGTATAGCCAAGGTAACTGAAAATAAGCACTCAAACAAAATCTTATACAATCACCAGTGTTGACAACAGCATTCTTCATTAGAGCCGGGCTGGGAAAAGGAGGAAATTGAGAGTGATTCCTTAATGGGTACAAAGTTTCTTTTGGGGCTAATGAAAATGTTCTGGATTAAACAGTGGTGATGGTCGTACAACACTGAATAGTGGTGATGGTCATACAACATTGTGAATGTACTAAAAGTCACTGAATTGGATACTTCAAAATGGTTAAAATGGTGATATGTAATATGGATTTTACTTCCATTTTTTAAGAAAAGGAGATGTGATGGTGGAAGCAGAGAAGATGACAGATATGCTGCTGGCTTTTAAGATAAAGAGGCCATGAGCCCAGGAATGCAGACAGCCCCAAGAACTAGAAAAGGCAGGCAAGGAAATTCTCCCCTAGAGCCTTCCGGTGGGATGCAGCCCTAGCCTGTATCTTGATATTAGCTCACTAAAACTGATTTTGGACTTTTGACCTCCAGAGCTGTAAGAGAATAAATTTCTGTTGTTTAAGGCGCTTAAAAAAAAAAACAAAAAAAAACCTGGGCGTAGGGGTGAGGGAGTGGACAGAGATGAAACAAGATTGGCCATGAGCTGATAAATGTTGAAACTGAGTGATGGAGTTTCAAGGGCACTCATCATACCGAATCTCTTCAATATGGTTAATACTTTCTACAATGAAAACATTTTAAAAAACTGAATATACACATATATATGTTAGATCCTGCAAAAAAAAAATGCTATTTGCAAAGTATTACAATAATCTGTTAAATATTTCAGGGTTTAACCTTGAAATATTGATATTAGATAGTACTCAGTATTCTAGTAAAGCATTTTCATTTATATTCCATATTAGTTTATAAAGCTGTTTTATAATCTGAAACAATAGCATATTTCTTGCAGACTGTCAATGGAAAGCTGCTATTTCTAGGTAGGAAATCTAGACAAATCTTTCAATTGCTGAATCCTGAAACGTCCAACTTCCTCGTTAGCAATTTATTTGCTTCTTCTAAACAATTCAACAAATATTTAGCGCACATTAAATATTTACATGGCAGAGGCCTATTTCTCCTACCCTTGTCAAACTAATAGAAAATATTGCTTCTAAGCAAAAATAACTACCAAATAAATAAAGGAGCATAGAGACTAAAAGCTTGTCACCAAGCATAGAGATTAAAAACAATAGTCACCAAGTCCAGTTAAATGCAAAGCATTAGGAAGTTGAACCAATGTTTCAAATACTTGTTAACTTATCCATTGAGTAAGCTAAATGCAGGTATATTTTTAATAGTACAAAAAAGAAGAAACCAACTAGAAAATGGAGTTTTTATTATTTCATATTAAAAAACAATTGCTGCATTACAAGTTTATTCTCATTAATTCCTATGAGTTTACTACTACTCAAAAGAAAACTTGGTACATAATATAAATGTATCCTTCCAGAAACCTTCCTTCATTAAAACTGAGGTAAACATTAAATTTCCGAGAGAAAATTAAACACTCAAGTGTGTACTAAATGTATCTGCTTCATCTTCCAAATCTAATACGTGCACCCATCTAATCATGAAATTGCTCTGCTGTGTAACTAGTGCTCCAGGAAATGAATAAGTGTCAAACCCACTGAACGAATATGGAAGCAGAAAATAGAATGGTGGTTGCCAGGGGGTATGGAGAGCAGGAAATGGGGAGTTGTTCAATGGATATAAAGCTAGTGTTATAAAACATAAATAAGTTCCAGATATCTGCTGTACAAAGTGCCTACAGTTAACAATACAGTCATCCTCCCTTATCTGAGGGGGATACATTCCAAGACCTCCAGCAGATGCCTGAAGCCATGGATGGTGCTGAACCCTGTATATACTATGTTTTTCCTATATATACATACCTATAATAAAATTTAGAGACAAGGTGTCACTGTGTTGCCCAGGCTGGTCTTGAACTCTTGGGCTCAAGTGAATTTCCCACCTGTATATACATACCTATATATGCATATGTTTTTTCCTATACATACCTATAATAAAATTTAGTTTCTAAATCAGGCACAGTAAGAGATTCACAATAAAATAGAACAATTATAATAATATTCTGTAATAAGTGTTATGGGGATATGGCCTTTCTCTTTCTCTCTCAAAACATCTTATGGTACTGTACTCATTCTTCTTGTGATCTCCAGCCTGATAACCAAGAGGGCTACTAAGGGACGCACAGGTGGGCAGTGTCTACAGTGTGGATACACTAGACAAAGATAATTTATGTCCTAGGCGGACTGCATGAGATTTCATCACACTATTCAGAACAGCAAATAATGTAAAACTTATGAACTGTTTATTTCTGGAATTTTCCATGTCATATTTTTGGTCTACAGGTAACTGAAACCAGGGAAAGCAAAACCACAAATGGGGGGGAATGACTGTATGGTGTTGCATGCTGTAAAATGTGATAAGAGGAGAGATCTTATGTCACATGCTCATGTTACACGTTATGTCCATCTTATGTTACATGTTCTTACAAAAAAAAAAAAACACAAAACAGCAAAGGGACACAAGAAAACTTGTGAAGGTGATGGATCTGTTTATTACCTTGACTGTGGTGATGGTATCAGGGGGTATATACAAGCCTATTGAATTGTATGCATTAAATATGTGCAAGGCTATTGTGTATATCAATTATATCTCAATAAAGCTTTAAAAAAACACTGAGGAAAAAAGTCAAAATGAAGACTTTCTGGCAGCTCCAACTATTACATAATGAAGAAAAACACAGTGAACTGCTGTTATGAGATGACAAACGTATACACCCAGCATACTTCTGGTTCCAAGATGGCATTTTAAGAACATAAGGTTACTCCTGGGAGCCGCGGTGGCTCACGCCTGTAATCCCAGCACTTTAGAAGGCCAAGGCAGTAAGATCCCTTGAGGCCAGAAGTTTGAGACCAGCCTGGGCAACATAGCAAGACCCTGTCTCTACCAAAAAAAAAAAAAAAGAATTAGCCAGGCATGATGGCATAGGGTGCCTCTAGTCCCAGTTATTCAAGAGGCTGAGATGCGAAGATCACTTGAGCTCAAGAGTTTAAGACCAGCCTGGGCAACATAGTGATACCTTGTCTCTATAAAAAATTTTAAAAATCAGCCAGGCATGGTGGCACATACCTGTGGAGGTGGGAGGATCGCTTGATCCTGGGAGGTAGAGGCTGCAGTGAGCTGTGATCACACCACTGCACTGCAGCCTAGGTGACAAAACAACATCTTGCCTCTTAAAATTTTACATATATATATATGGAGCCGGGTGCAGTGGCTCACTCCTGTAATCCCAGCACTTTGGGAGGCTGAGGCGGGCAGATCACGAGATCAGGAGATCGAGACTATCCTGGCTAACACGGTGAAACCCCGTTTCTACTACAAATACAAAAAATCAGCCGATGTGTGGCGGGCGCCTGTAGTCCCAGCTACCCGGGAGGGTGAGGCAGGAGGATGGCATGAACCCAGAGGGTGGAGCTTGCAGCGAGCCGAGATCGCGCTACTGCACTCCAGCCTGGGCGACAGAGCGAGACTCCGCCCCCAAAAAAATTATATATATATACACACACACACACACATATATATATAATTTTTAAAAAGAACTATGAAAATTCAAGGATGAAAAGGCACCCCATTTTTAAATAGGCAATGGATCTTAACTGATATTTCTCCAAGGAAGATATGCAAATGCCCAAAAGCACATGACAAGATGCTCAACATCATTAGGGAAATACAAATTAAAATCACAATGAGATATCACTGCACATCCAGTAGGATGGTTACAATCCAAAAGACAGATAGCAACAGCATTGATGGAGATGTGGAGAAACTCCTATACATCGCATGTGGAAATGTAAGTTGATGTCATCACTTCTGAAAACAGTCTGGCAGTTCTTCAAAAGGCCAATTATAGAGTTATGTGTGATTCAACAATTACACTCCTAGGAATACACCCCCCAAAAAATGAGAACATGTCCACAGAAAAACTTGTACATGAATGTTCACAGCAACATTACTCATAATAGCCAAAAGGTGAAACAACCAAAACGTCCATCAAGGGTGAATAGACAAAATGTGGTAATATCCATAAACTGGAATATTACATGATGATAAAAATTAATGAAACATTAATATATGCTACAACATGGATGAACCTTGAAAGTATGCTAAGTGAAAAAACCCAGTAACAAAAAAATCACGTTGTGTATCATTTCACTTACATGAAATGTCCAGAATAGGCAAATCTGTAGAAAGTATATGAGTGGTTGCCAGGGGCTGGGGGATACACAGTGTTTGTAAGTGACAGCTAAGGGATGTGAGGTTTCTTTTTGGGGGTGATGAAAAGATTCTAAAATGGATAATGCTGACGGGTGTCCAATTTTATGAATATACTAAAACCCTTTGAACTGTACATTTTAAATGGATGAATTATATGTTATATAGATTAAATCTCAATAAATCCTTTTTTTAAAAGGGAAATGAACATTTCTGCATCTTTACTGGGTCTCCAACTGATAAGTTCCCCAAGGCAGGAGTCCTTTGTCTTCCTTATAACCTTCTCAACCCACCCTCTCTTCCTTCCGAAGATGATGCTTAAATAACAAAGACACCTCCTAGCAAAGCTGCTATAAAATTCTTTGTAGCAGATGAGGGGATTGGTTTCTGGTTTGACTTTCATACTTAAATCAGAGAGGCTCTCTCATATTAAATCTCTCTCCACTCCAGATATGTGAGTACCAAGAATTTATGAAAAAAAATTAAGCTTCTGCTTGTTTCTAAAGTAGCTTCTTTCTGCTTCTTTCCAGACCATCAGAAACCACACTTAAAGATATTCTGGATCCACCTTGGGCATTCTGGAAACTCTTCCATTCTCTTCTAGTGTCTATGGAAGAGTAGACACTATGTTTCACCAGCAGGTGTCACTGTCTTACCTTTGAGCTTCCAGTACCAACCTCATAGGCACCAGCTGCCAGGAGGGCAGCTCCCTGATGCATGGTGTGGGCTACAAATAAACAGTGACTTTCTTCCAAAGAGTACAGTACAGAAAGGCAGGGAGAAAGAGTAATGGTACAGTGAAGAAAGCTGACCAGCACTACCTCAAGTCAGGTGATGGAGGTTCACATCAATAATGATGCACACTGTTGACAGCATGTGCCCTGGATAGGAGGTGATGAGGGTGGCAGCTCGCCTCTGTGGTTTCCTCCCCAAACACATTACCCCAGTTGGGAAAGCCATCAGACAAATGTCAACTGAGGGACAGTCTACAAAATTCCTGACTAGTACTCCTCAAAACAGCCATGGTCATCCAAAAAAGGGAAAGCCTGAGAAACTGTCACAACCAAGAAGAGCCTAAGGAGACATGACTGCTAAATAAAATGTGGGATCCTGGGTAGGAACAGAAAAAGGAACTTGGGCCGGGCGTGGTGGCTCACACCTGTAATCCCAGCACTTTGGGAGGTCGAGGTGGGAGGATCACCTGAGGTCAGGGGTTAGAGACCAGCCTGGCCAACATGGTGAAATCCTATCTCTACTAAAAATACAAAAATTAGCTGGGCATGGTGGCGCACACTTGTAATCCCAACTACTCAGGAAGCTGAGGCAGGAGAATCGCTTGAACCCTGGAGGCAGAGGTTGCAGTGAGCCGAGATCACACCACTGCACTCCAGCCTGGGTGACAGAGCTAAACTCCATCTGAAAATAAAAAAAAAAAAAAGAAAGAAAGAAAAATAAAAAGGTACTTGGGATAGTTAATAATGGTGTTTATTTCATAATAATGACTGGGTCATTGTGACAAATGTGCCACACTAATATAAAACGTTAATACCGGATATGAGATTTGAGAATTCTCTCTACTACCTTCACAATAATTCTGGAATTCTGATAATGTTCTAAAATGCAGTTTATTTTTTAAAAATTATTCACTAGCTGCTAATTTTGCCACCTTAAGGTTCTATTTTAAGGCATATTCCCAACTGTTTAAAAGCTACTGTTTCCTCTTCAGGCATGTTTTTAAGTGGTTAGAAGACAGAAAAAAAAAACTTCAGGCTTGGAGAGCAGAAAGGGTATGTGGGAAAAAAGGAGATGCCCTGAGAAAGAACTGAGTTCCAGGTGAGAGCCACCATTCCTATCACAGCACTAGCAACGTGGCTCTTTTCATCCTGAAAACCGAGAAAGCTACCAGTGTGTTCACAACATACACAGCCTTTCCTAACCATGGAGAAAAAAAGGCTGGGAGATGCGGTGGCAACAGAAAGCTGGTAGTGCTAGGGAGTTATCATTCAACAAAGGTTTTTGCTGAAAGATAAATCAGCCCCTCTGAGGAGTTTTATGACTCACACTGCTCTAAGGCCCCCAAGGCCCAAAGAAACATCTGGCGGCTAAACCATTATTATTTCCAGTTTTAACAAAAGTAGTCAAAAAAGTACTCAATATAAATGTTGAGGCCAGATGCGGTGGCTCACACCTGTAATCCCAGGACTTTGGGAGGCCGAGGCGGGTGGATCACCTGAGATCAGGAGTTCGAGACTAGCCTGGCCAACATGGCAAAACCCCATCTCTACTAAAAATACAAAAATTAGCCGGGCGTGGTGGCGGGCTCCTGTAATCCCAGCTACTCAGGAGGCTGGGGCAGGTGATCCGCTTGAACCCGGGAGGCAGAGGTTGCAGTGAGCTGAGATCGTGCCACTGCGCCCCAGCCTGGTCAAGAGAGTGAGACTCTGTCTCAAAAAAAAAAAAAAAAAAAAGATTTATATTTCTTTTGCTCTGGTTCTGTTTTTTAAAAACTGTGCAGATGGAAGCACTGGAGTAGATAAATGTCACGTTGCTTCAATAAATAGAGTTAGGTGGTTTCCTTTTTAAATGAAAAACTGTGGTTGAAATGGATTCTGTACTAGATTTCTGCTCCTGTGCCTAAAGAAAAGCCCAGCCAGCCGCAAAACTGGCTTACTATATAGCAAATCAGAAACCAAAACCTAATAGGTGAAGTATTATATACAGTGTCCATTAACATGTTTTATATACGTTTGCTGGGTGAGTCTGGGATAATTGAAGGGATGAGAGTTGAGTGAACCCCTTCAGGAAAGACAACACGACAAGTGAGAAACAAGCTGCAGTGACTTACTACCTACGGGAATGAGATGAGTGGGCTGGGATTCTTCCAGTTTGCTCCTCAACCAGTCAAAATCCTGGTATCTTCGACGAACAGAATATTCTGGCAGGTCAAACTCCACCCGAGTACTCTGCAAAGAAGAGAATGGAAAAAAAATAAGCATAAGGGAATAGCATATCTTGGCTGAAAGGAAAAAAAGCTCTCTTAGAATAACCAAACTAGGCAAGATCATATTTTCCTGCCACCAAACACACCAGCCAAATGGCAGAGTTTACCAACATAGAATAGACCAGTCTGGGACACAGAGCCCAGTTAAAAATTCAAGGAGCTGGAATAAAAATGCCAGTTTTCCGAGACTGAGCCACTGCACTCCAGCCTGGGTGACAGAGCGAGACTCTGTCTTTAAAAAAAAAAAAAAAAAACACAGTTTTTTTTTCCCCCTACCCTCAGGAAATAGATTTCAACTATTACCAGAATTGTTTAGAAACATTTGATTCATTTCCTCCAAGCTTAACTCTAACAATTTCTTTTAGCAGAAAAATTCCACTTAGGATATTGCTACTAAATCCAAATCTGTGAAAAGAAAATGTCTCCACCTTCTGCTAAATATGCTGACAAGTTTTGCCAAAGGGGAAATAAACAAAAAGTAAAGATAATAGATCACTGCTCATTTCGAGAGCAGACTAGATGAAAATAGAAAAGGTTTTGCTTAATCTGCCACATTCTGCCAGAACCATAACCTTGAAACTGTTATATTTTAGATAAGAAAAAAATCTAGAAATAATACAAAAATGCCATTGTATTGTAGAAAAATATTAATAATCTCATCCCTTTTTCTCAATTTTTAAAGTTTTCTGAAGTGTGACTGCAGCACTTCAACAATGAAAATCAATGTTAAATAAAATTAAGTTGATTTATACCAAAACAAGATTTTTACTCATTTACTGGCCCAAATTAAATCGTGTCTCACATAAGCCATTTTTCCCTATGAGGGTACAGACTACATGACTGTCACGGTTCTCAGAAATTAAAGTACAAGATAAAAATGGGTCAAGCTACATCTCATAAATTTACTCTTTCAAGCCAAAAGTCGGTTTTAATTCACAACACCAAGAAAATCTTTAAGCACATGAATGAGAGTCATTCATCAAAGAAAAAGCTGTGAACAGCTCTGGCATCAAAAATTATGATTTCATCCTCCCCAAAACCTGTGTTCACAGTCTTAGCAAAATGAAGTTCAAGGACTCGGTCTTGGACTGACTCCCAACTAACCGCATTGTTTCCCCTCTTCAAGCCCCAAACACCAGCATATGCCTATGAAATACATCCCCTGTTCTTGCAAGGGTGAAATGTGGGGACATTCACTCAATGTAGGTAATTGTGACTTATCAGATGATTTTCCCAAAGGAATTAGCATTGTAGGATTGGAGAGAGAAAAAAAAGACAACACTTAAATCCAGACAGCAAGTCATTGTTGACGAATTTTCAAGCACAGCATGACAGAAATATTGGGAACAAGTGGCCTGATACTCCCATCCCCGCACCACACAGGCGGCGTGGGAAGGACTCCGTGCCTATGCAGTTCTTGCATCCCTACCAGATCCCTGACTTGTCACTAAGCCTCCTTGAGCCCTAGGTTCAACAGTAAGAAGAGAGTTAGGGCAGGGCTTGGTGGCTCATGCCTGTAATCGCTGCCCTTTAAGAGGCCAAGAAGGAAGGATCAGCTTGAGCCCTAGAGTTTAAGACCAGCCTGGACAACATAGCGAGACCCCATCTCTGCAAAAAAAAAAAAAAAAAAAAAAAGTTTTAAATTAGCCAGGTGTGGTAGTGCATACTTGCAGTCCCTACTACTCAGAGGCTGCAGAGGGAGGATCGTCTGAGTCCAGGAGGTCGAGACTGCAGTGAGCTGACTGTGCCACTGCACTTCAGCCTGGGCGAAAGAGTGAGACCCTGTCTCAAAAAAACAAAAACAGAGTTGGAAGGGAAGTTCAAGACCTCCCACCTCCCCCACCAGGCTCCATGTGAGAACCTGTCAATGATTATGGGCTAATGAAAGGCATATTTTGAAAGGTGACACATTAAAGCAACTCATATTCATTGTAAACCAAACTGATGCAAGGCTCTACTTTTTGCCTTCTTAAATGTTACACGATTATTGGCTGGGCGCGGTGGCTCATACCTGTAATCCCAGCACTTTGGGATTACAGGATCCACCAAGGCCAATGGATCATTTGGGGTTGGGAGTTCAAGATCAGGTGTAAGACATTGTTGTTTTGGTGGAGGGTTTTCTGAGACGGAGTCTCACTCTGTCGTCCAGGCTGGAGTACAGTGGTGTGATCTCAGCTCACTGCAACCACCACCTCCCAGGTCCAAGTGATTCTCCTGCCTCAGCCTCCAAAGTAGCTGGGAATACAGGCGCGCCACCACATCCAGCTAATTTTCGTGTTCGAGATCAGCCTGGCCAACACAGTGAAACCCCGTCTCTATTAAAAATACAAAAATTAGCCAGGTGTGGTGGCAGGTACCTGTAATCCCAGCTACTCAGGAGGCTGAGGCACGAGAATTGCTTGAACCCCAGAGGTGGAGGTTGCAGTGAGTCAAGACTGCACCACTGCACTCCAGCCTGGGCAAGAGAGCAAGAGATTGTCTCAAAAAAAAAAAAAAAAAAGTTACACGATTAACTAATCATTTCTCTTATGTTTTTCAGATCCATTTCATAAATTACAGTTTATGTAATATTTCTACTCTAACTTTGAAATCATTTTTGGTAACTACAAAAGACAGCACAATAGAACACACATTTTATTTTTGCCACAAGCAATTTCACTTTTGAGGAACAGGCTTTTTTTTTTCCTTCTATTTATTCAGGTTTATACTTATTTTAAAACTTCGAGAAAAATAAATAGAAAATAAAAGATCAGCCATAATTCCTCTAAATAGAGAAAAACACAATTAACATGGCTTATATGTTTCCATATTTTTTCTATGAATAGTCATTCATTTACTCATTGTCTGTATCTCTTTAGCATACCTTGGACATCTTTCTACAGCAGTAAGTTCAGATGTACATACTCTTTTTAACACAAATATAGTATTCCACTGAATGGTTACACGATAATTAAACCAAATCCCCATTTAAGTTGTTTCCAATTTTTCCATTAATAAGCAATGCTTTTGGAAACATCATTGAGCACCTGATAATTCCCTTAAAATAAATTCCTAAAGATAGAATTGCTGGAAAAAAGTGTACATACACTTTTTAATTGACAAACTACTTTCAGAAATACAGCAATGTATATTCTTATCACATATTATCAGGAACTAGTTATCTTTGGTGGACTGATAAATGAAAAATAACACATCATCTTTGTTTACAGTTGTTTCTTTAATTACTATTGGGGTTGAACGTCCTTTCAAATGTTTATTGGCCAAAAGAAGAAAGTATTTTTCTTCTTTTATGAGGTGTCTTTTTAAAAACTGTAAGTCCAGCCAGGCGCAGTGGCTCATGCCTGTAATCCTAGCACTTCAGGAGGCCGAGGCAGGGAGAGAGCTTGAGTCCAGGAGTTCAAGACCAGCCTGAGCAACATGGCAAAACCCTATCTCTACAAAAAATACAAAAATTAGCCGGGCATGGTGGCATGCATCTGTGGTCCCTGCTACTCAGGAGGCTGAGGTGGGAGGATCGCTTGAGCCTGGGAGGCAGAGGTTGCAGCTAGCCAAGACTGCACCACTGCACTCCAGTGTGAGCCACAGAGTAAGACCTCATCTCAACAAAAATAAAAATAAAAATAAAAATTGTGAGTCAAGTCTTTTTCATGTGTATAAGTTCTTTATTACCATTTGCCTATCATAATTTCCAAATGGTTTGTCTGATACAGAATCTTTCCATTGTTTTATTGTTGATTTCATCCATATTTTCCCTTTATGCTATTTTTGGGGTCATCAATAAGAAGGCCATCCCCACTGCAAGCTTATAAAAATATTCACCTATAGTCTCTATGATTTTCTTTTAATTATATCTAATCACTGCTTTTCTACTTCTAGAAATCTACCATTGGAAAATAATGTCTAAACTGTGGCAAGGATATTTGCATAATGATCTTCATTGCAATATTATTTAAATCAGCGAAGAATCAAAGCAACCTAAATATTCAACAATAAAAAGCTATTAATGAAATTATGGCATATTTATTCCACGGTTGTCAGTAATTTTGTTGGTAAGACTTTTTTTTTTTTTTTAATTTAGATAAGAGCCAGGTGTGGTGGCTCATGCCTGTAATCCCAGCACTTAGGAAGCCGAGGCAGGCTGATCACTTGAAGTCAGGAGTTCAAGACCAGCCTGGCCAACATGGTGAAACCCTGTCTCTACTAAAAATACAAAAATTAGCCAAGCCAGGTGGTGTGCACCTGTAGTCTCAGCTACTCTACTTGGGAGGCTGAGGCAAGAGAACTGCTTGAATCTGGGAGGCAGAGGATGCAGTGAGTCAAGATCGCACCACTGCACTCCGGCCCGGGCGACAGAGCGAGATTTTGTCTCTTAAAAAAAAAAAAAAAAAAGTAAATACAGTCCCCCAGGCTGGAGGGCAGTGACACAATCATAGCTCACTGTAGCCTCAAACTCCTGGGCTCAGGCAATCTTCCCACCTCAGCCTCCCAAGTACCTGGACTACAGGCACATGCCACCATATCTGGCTGATTTTGGGGGCTTTTTTTGTTTTTTGTTTTTGTAGAGATAGGAATCTCACTATGTTGCCCAGGCTGGTCTCTAACTCCTGACCTTAAGCAATCCTCTGTCTCAGCCTCCCAAAGTGCTGGGATTACAGGCATGAGCCACCACAACCAGGGTGTAAGACACTGCTGTTTTGTGGCGGGGCGGGGGGGTGGGTTTGAGACAGTCTCACTCTGTTGACCAGACTAGAGTATAGTGGCATGATCTTGGCTCACTGCAACCTCCACCCCCCAGGTTCAAGTAATTCTCCTGCCTCACCCTCCCAAGTAGCTGGGACTACAGGTGCCCACCACCACACCCAGATAATTTTTGTATTTTTAGTAGAGATGGGGTTTCACCATGTTGACCAGGCTGGTCTCAAATTCCTGACCTCAAGTGATCCACCCACCTCAGCTTCCCAAAGTGCTGGGATTATAGGCATGAGCCACCATACCCAGACTGTTGTTTTAAGGGAAAATCAGAAGATACAAAATTAATTGTACATAACGATTTCATTTACGCTAATATCTGGATATTAAAAATTTAGAAGACAAATTTAAAGCTGATAATGAGAACTGTTCTCTTTATATTCACCCTTATTTCCAAATTTTATACCATTCTCATACAACATTTTTATAGTCTCACACACACATAATGTTCATTTTTTAAAAGCTCCTTTAAGGACATCAGGAGCTTAATACAGCAAGAAAACCTTGCTTGATGCTTCGGAAAGCAATAAGGTAAAAAGTTATCATGAAATGGACGCTCAAGGCCAGACGTGGTGGCTCATGCCTGTAATCCCAATACTTTGGGAGACGGAGGCAGGAAGATCACCGGGTCAGGAGTTCAAGACCAGCCTGGCCAACATGGTGAAACCCCATCTGTACTAAAAAAACAAAAATTAGCCGGGTGCAGTGGTCCACGCCTGTAGTCCCAGCTACTTGAGAGGCTGAGGCAGGAGAATCGCTTGAATCTGGGAGGCGGAGGTCGCAGTGATCTGAGATTGCGCCACTGTACTCCAGTCTGGGTGACACAGTACGACTCCGTCTCCAAAAAAAAAAAAAAAAAATGGATGCTTGAGTACTCTCTGACCCAGTATTTATTTTACTTATTTTTACCACAATTTGTTCTAGAAAATATATAGTGATAGGTAAAATACGATCAAATGACATAAATTAGAAGTAGGTGAAAAAGATAAAGAAAAAACAAGGACAGAGGGAAAAAGTAGAGTCAGGAATGAGGCTAGCAAAACACACTCACAATGAAACACTGCACACCAGCTAAAATTGGGCAAGAGACATTACTTGGAATTTCTGGAGAGAAATACATTTATAGGACTCACAGTATTCATAAAACAGGCAGACCAGTAAAACTCCAAAGATAAGTTTGTAGTAAATTTTTCCTCCGTGAAATCCAGGATCTAACTTAGGAAAATTTAAAAATATACATTTATCTCCATTTTTGAATACCCATAGTAAACAAAACAATTTTTTTAAAAAGAACGAAAAGCAGGCTGGGCGCAGTGGCTCACGCCTGTAATCCCAGCACTTTGGGAGGCTGAGGTGGGCGGATCACGAGGTCAAGAGATCGAGACCATTCTGACTAACACAGTGAAACCTCGTGACTACTAAAAGTATAAAAAATTAGCCGGGCGTAGTGGTGGGCGCCTGTAGTCCCAGCTACTCGGGAGGCTGAGGCAGGAGAATGGCATGAACCCGGGAAGTGGAGCTTGCAGTGAGCCGAGATCTCGCCACTGCACTCCAGCCTGGGCAAGAGTGCAAGACTCCGTCTCAAAAAAAAACAAAAAAAAAGAACAAAAAGCATACGCACACAATTCCATAATCAGAGACAACCACTGCATCATTTTGTTCTATGTCTTTCCACATCGTGTGTCCACAATGCAGAATGTCCAAAGATCACAAGGTCATGGACAAACACGTCCAGTCAGGTCTAAGAACAGGTGACCAAGCACAAGAGTCATAGTCCAGAAGACTCATTTTTGCTAACCTGGAAGTGTAACACCATCACTCCACGTGAATACGTCCCTGGTCAGCTCCAGACATCCCTGGCATTTTTTTTTTTCCTTTGGAAGTTCAACATTTTAGAAGACCCAGCACAGAATCACAGTCTAATTGGTCACCCAGCAGGGCACCCCATCTATTGGGCCTCACTCACCCTATCACATAAGGTCTCCCGTTATGCCCCAAGAGCTGACGTGCTCAACAACTGTGGCCCAGGGTCTTTCTGAAGAACGTCCATTTGATCCAAAATTTACAACTGACTCACTCCAGAGAGACGTGGTCTTTATCAGAAGTGCCATCTGCCCAGGCCACAGCTGGGTCTTAAGAATTGTAGGCTGGCCGGGCGCGGTGGCTCACGCCTGTAATCCCAGCACTTTGGGAGGCTGAGGCGGGCAGATCACGAGATCAGGAGATCGAGACCATCCTGGCTAACACAGTGAAACCCCGTCTCTACTAAAAAAATACAAAAATTAGCCGGGCGTGGTGGCGGGCGCCTGTAGTCCCAGCTGCTCAGGAGGCTGAGGCAGGAGAATGGTGTGAATGTCGGGGGCAGAGCTTGCAGTGAGCCCAGATCACGCCACTGCACTCCAGCCTGGGTGACAGAGCGAGACTCTGTCTCAAAAAAAAAAAAAAAAAAAAAGAATTCTAGGCAAACCCCATCTCCCAACAAAGGGATCTCTTCCCTTATCAAACAAAAACCAGCTAGTCCCATTCGGCCTCAAAACCCCACTGCCCTGAGAATGACAATTATAGAGGCTTCCAGCTCTTCATCCTCACGCTCCTCTGCCTTCCTTTCTTCCGACATGGACTTCCACTTATCTCATTCCTCTCAGATCTTTCTGCCAAGCTCTCTGGAAGACCCATGCCATAGTTAATAAAGTCCTGTCGTTCTTCTGCCCATTCAAATTCTGAAACCTGGCTCTCCCTGAGAATGGGGCCTCCCTGCCATTGGTCCCGCTGTGAGCTGCTCGCATTCCACATGCCTCACCCAGCCCACAAGGCCAGGAGCTGCTGCTGACATGCTCCTCGTTCCACACAGCCCCGGACCACCATTCCTCCCCCACCCTGTGAAAACCCTTCTGATGTTCGTGCCATCCAGTGACACACTTCCTCTATCTCTCCACACAGCTGTCATCCACTGACAGCTCTGCCATTTCTCCTGATGCCCTGAAGATTCAAGCAACTGGCTCTCAGGCTTCCTTTCCAAGTCCTTCCACAACCTAGGTGCCCTCGAGATCCAGGTGGCTCACACACACAACACCAGCCTCTAAGCAAGCAATGTCTCCTTCCATTCCACAGCCTCTCCCCAGACTGTCACCAGGCAGAAGCCCACACATCTCCCTCTAAACGGCATCCCTTATATTTCATGCTCTTCCACTTCCCAAAATCCCTGGTTTCTCAGCCTCTTGGGACCTAAAGTTCCTAGACATTCCATCCATTCATGTCTTTACTTCCTTCCTTATTCACTCAGCATCTGTTCCATGGCCCAGAACTTCAATCACTTACTTACAGCAATATCTAAACGTTCCCTCTGCACTGCCCATTCACTTGCTCTACCAGACCTGGGCATGTGGGCACACTGCTGGAGGAGAAACAAAATCAAGCAAACACACGGACAGACACGATACATTCTACAACGAGACCCTCCAACATTGCCAGGCACTCTTTTCATACTCCCTTAAGTCAGCTCACTCCCACATTGTCCGAATCATTTATTAAAAAGCCCATAAAAGTGTTGAAAATTTCTAATCCCCAATTCAAACCACCCCCACCTTTAGAAGACTTCATCATCTATTCAGAGAGAAAACTGCAGATATAAGCAAATAACCCCTTAACTTCCTGCCACAAAACAAACTTCCCTTCCTTCTCCACAAACAATGGAAAAAGTACACCGCCCCTTCAGTGGCAACTCTAGCTTCCTCCGCCTTCCTGGGAGCCTCCATCCTACTCTCCAATCTTCAACCTAATGCCTTCTTCTCTACCAATACTGGGCAACTGGCACTTAAACAAGTCTCTTTCATCCTTAAAAACAGCAGCAGCCCCCACCAAAAAAAAAAAAAAAAAAAGAAGCTTCCCTCTCCCTCAAACCCACACCCATTTCTGACCACTGCTCTCTATGCTCGCTTTCATTGCCTAAATCCTAACACTCTTGTCTTCTCTCTCACCCCTCACTCACTCTAACCCACTTGGGTTCTGCATCACTACACCAATGAAACTGCTCACACCACAGTCAGCAATAACTGTGTCATTAAACTAACGTCCACTTTGCATTGTACATAATTCAGCCTCTAAGCAGCATTTAGACTCTGTTGACCACTGAGACATTTAGAAAGAGGAACTAGTTGGGGTGTTATGGCTTTTTTTTAATACTCCACTGGTAATGAGGCTAAACACAAGAAAACAATAACCCCTGAAGGGAGTTGAAGGATTGCCTCTGTTTCCTCACCCTCAAGTCTATTTCTGTATTGTCAGTTTCAACCACATAGGCCACGCTACTGGACCACAGTGTTGGTTATCAGGGCCATCCCTCTCTTGAAAATCATGTCTTTTGGGCTGGGCGCGGTGGCTCACATCTGTAATCCCAGCACTTTGGGAGACTGAGGCAGAGAGATCACCTGAGGTCAGGAGTCCTGTCCAAAATGGTGAAACACCATCTCTACTAAAAATACAAAAATTAGCCAGGCATGGTGCTGTAATCCCAGCTACCCAGGATGCTGAAGCAGGAGAATCACTTGAACCCGGGAAGCAGAGGCTGCCGTGAGCTGAGGTCATACCACTGCACTCCAGCCTGGGAAACAGAGCAAGACTGTCTAAAAAAAAAAAAAAAAAAAAGAAAGAAAGAAAGAAAGAAAATCATGTCTTTTGGGCAAGATTATTAATATTTATTATCTCTAGAATCAGAGAGACCTGGACTCAAGTTCTAGCTCCACCACCCATGAGTTGCATGTCTTTGAGCAATTTTCTTAACATCTCTGTCTCTCAATTTTCTCATTTGTAAGATAACAGTATTTATATCTACTTCACTAAGTGTGAAGATTAACTGATAATATATGTAAAGCATTTAGCACAAAATAAATGAGGGCGCATCCATACAATGGAACACTATTGCACTCTTATAAACAATAGAATAAAAGCATGCTTACTGGCATTTCCAACATAGAAAGATGTTCACAATGTATTCAGTGAATTGGCAGTATACAAAACACTCAATTTTTGTAACTGGATGAAGAAAAGTAGTATAGAAAGTCACCAACGATTATTTATTGCTGGTGAGCTTATAGGCATTCTTTTATTGTTTTAGGTTACTTGCACTTTTTTTTTTCTATAATGAACATACATTACTTCTTTAACATAAAAATAAAAGTTTCAACTGCAAAAAAGTACAGTGCATGGTAAGTGTCCAATAACTAGCTGCTGTTATGATGTTACTTTCTTGGAGTCTGCAGAAAAAAAAGAGCCAGAAGCTGCCTGCCCTAAGAAGGCCTAAACTGGCTCTCTACCACTGGGGAGACAAGATACTGGTACCTTAGATTTGGGTGGATAATTCTTTGCCTACATTGGCTGTCAGCCCTCACTCATTTTAGCTCAGGCAAAAAGAGCTCTGTACTTTGTCCAGTCCTGGTCATCAGGAATCTGAATTAGGACTACAGCATCAAAGCCTTAAGGTAATAAAGCAAAGCATTTGAACAACCTTGTCCTCTGACCATTAACTTTGTTTGAGGACCTCAGAAGTGGAAGGCCCAGGACAGGGTCACGTGTTGGGATCCCATGTTCCTCCTGTTTGTCCTCTTTCTCTCATTCTCACACACCCCTATGATATCCTTCAATACAACTTCAGAAAGAAGCCTCTGAATGCACCACCAAAATATAAACCCGGCGTCACTATTAGAAACAGGAGAAGAAGACAACTCTCGTTTGAGATCAGAAGTGAAAGAAATGATAAAAAGTAAAACTCAGTTCTGCAACAAGATTATCGAGGTGCTGGCATCACAGCCAAGTGAAAATGTGCTGCTAGAACTTGGAAAACGTTACTCTAAGGCATTTAATGACTTACAGGAAATCAAGCCCAGGAGAAGGGACAGAAATAAGAACAGACAGGGAAAAAGATAGGGAAGGAAAGAGAAGAAGCACAGGAAAGACTGGTGAGTTGCAGCTGCGCGTTGGCCTCTGAATCAGTTAACGGCAGTCCTGCAGTATTTGCATTCTGGGGCAGAAGAACCAAGAAGCCAAGGGAAAATGTCACAGTGGGCAAGCACTGCTGTGCCAGCAAGGCGGTCACTTTGTCATTTGGCTGTTTACAGTACCAACTCAAAAAAAAAACAGGCTTACCTTTCACTGACTACAGGGTAAAAAATAAGGCCACCCTAGAAAAAAATAAACAAATGGATATAATTCCTGGAAATATGTATATTAACCTAGGTCCTCTGAGGAAGTAACATATGTAAGCATCTAGCCCAATGTCTGGGCTAGGCGCCCAGTGGTTTAGTGGGGTAAGACTGTGCGTGTGCACACGTACATAGACAAATCTTTACATGCAAACCTGGTGCAGAAAACAGGGTAGCAGCCTGACACAGTGGCTCACGCTTGTAATCCCAGCACTTTGGGAGGCCCAGGCAGGCAGATCACCTGACAGCAGGAGTTCAAGACCAGGCTGGCCAACATAGTAAAACCTCATCTCTACTAAAAACACAAAAATTAGCCAGGCATGGTGGCACACACCTGTAGTCCCAGCTACTCGGGAGGCTGAGGCAGGAGAATCCACTTCAACCCAGAGGGCGGAGGTTGCAGCGAGCTGAGATCGTGCCACTGTACTCTAGCCCGGACGACAGAGGCAGACTCTGTCTCAAAAAAAAAAAAAAAAGAAAAAGAAAAGAAAAAACAGAGTAGTAACATCAAAAAACTGGAGAAGGCTTAAATGTCCATCGAGAAAAGACATGATATAATTATTGCATAAATAATTAGGCAGAGATTGAAAAAGTAAGCTAGACATGGTCATATAGAACACAGAAAGGTCTTCAAAAACACTATAAAATGGAAGGGAACATTGGAAAGCAATATTACACCAAAATCTGAATTATATACATTCTAACTATACATGCGTGTGAATGCAAATGCAAAGAAAAACGACTAGAAGGACACACAGCAAATTTTAGCCACGGTTGCTTTTGGCAAGAAGGACAAGCTAAGTAAGAAGGGCTGAGGGAGGGTCCCTGCTTCCACTCTGTATATGGCCTTCAGCATTGCTTCTTTTATTTTTTCACAAATATAAAATTTTCATCCAATAAGAGATGAAGAAACACAACTTGAGTATTTTATTCCCTGCTTGTCTTCCCAAAGAATAAAAGGTACAGAACTTACAAAACTTTCAAAAATAATTTTTTTCTACAATGAAATAGAAAAAAGACACAGTAAAAGACGAGAGACATGCTCATCAGAGCTCCTCTTAATGCCATCCATAAAGACACCATCTATTAAAAGTTCCAAAAATATCTGTAAATCACTCTTTGTTATGTGACTTGTTGGGGGGTGGGGTACCAAGAAATAGGATAGCTTCCTGACTAAACACTTTTTTTTTTTTTTTTGAGATGGAGTTTCACTCTTGTTGCCGAGGCTGGAGTGCAATGGCACAATCTCGGCTCACCACAACCTCCGCCTCCCAGGTTCAAGCAATTCTTCTGCCTCAGCCTCCAGAGTAGCTAGGATTACAGGCATGCACCACCAAGCCCGGCTAATTTTGTGTTTTTTTTTTAGTAGAGATGGGGTTTCTCCATGTTGTTCAGGCTGACCTCAGGTGATCCACCCGCCTCGGCCTCCCAAAGTGCTGGGATTATAGGCGTGAGCCACTGCGCCTGGCCTAATAAACACTTTTTATCCCAAAACATAAAGTGATAATATGAATTCTCTCCCTAGTAATGTCAATATTGTCATTCTTCCTCTAAATATGTGGCTTTCAACTGGTGGGGGGGGTGGGGTGGCAATCTTGTCCCCCAGGGAACATTTGGCAATGTCTGGAGACATTTTTGGTTGTCAAAACTGGGGACCAAGAGAAGGACACTCCTGCCATCTCAAGGATAGAGGACAGGGCTGCTGATAAACACTCTACAGGACAGCCCCCACAGCAAAGAACTCTTCAGTCCAAAGGGTTAATACTGCCAAGATTGGGAAACCTTGTTCCAAGACTAAAACTTTAATACTATTTTAAATATTCAAAAAATAATTTTCATAAGTAACAAATGATACATTAAAATTATTCTTTTATAAGTGGAATTATGTAAAGAGTATGGTTTTAAAAAATTAAAATATAGGCTGTACAGTCCTACAAATTCAAATTAGAATCCTGGTTACCAACTTTGTAACTTTGAGCAAGTTATTTGAACTTTCTACCTCCATTTCCTCAACTGAAAAACTGTAACTAAAGGATATAAGTTTTAAGACTGTTATGATCTTGACTGGGCGCGGTGGCTCACGCCTGTAATCCCAGCACTTTGGGAGGCCGAGGTGGGTGGATCAACTGAGGTCAGGAGTTCGAGACCAGCCTGGCCAATAAGGTGAAACTCCGTCACTACTAAAAGTACAAAAAGTAGCTGGGCATAGTGGCACACGCCTATAATCCCAGCTACTCAGGAGGCTGAGGCAAGAGAATTGCTTGAACCCCGGAGATGGAAGTTGCAGTGAGCTGAGATCACACCACTGCACTCTGGCCTGGGCAACAGAGCAAGACTCTGTCTCAACAAAAAACAGAAAAAAAAACCCACAAAAAAACTGTTATGATCTTAAGTTAATCAATCAATTAAATCTCAACACCTGCCCATTACCTATTTGATACATACCAGAAAGACAGTAAGTATTAGTTCCTGTCTTCCCATTATTCCTCCTCCTGCTACCATCTATCCCACCTAGGCCAAATTTTATTCATGGTCTCATCACAGTGATTTAGGTTGATACAATGATTCATAAATTTCAGAAGTAATATGATATTAATATGTTAAATAGTGTCATGGTAAAAAACAAGTGCAAGTATAGGGATTAAATGTTTATTTGAAAAATCTTAGTCATAATTTCTTCCTCATTCTAAGATTTAAAAAACTATTATATATAATCCTTTCATCTGAATTACACCTATTCTCTCAAAAAGCCACACCCACAAGTGTGATCAAGGTGAACAGAGTTGTACAATGAGAGGGAGAGCAAAGGCAAAATTCACTGAGGTAGACCCCAATTCCCTGAGACCACTCAACACAGGCATTCTGTAACACAGGGACCTACTTTGGTGGTGATCCTATAGGTGATGTAGGTCTCCATCGTACACACATGCTTCTTGGGATCATCGACTATAACGAAGAGATCTCTAGTCTCACCATCAATGTCATCATCAAGCTGAAGTCTGTTGAGAAGGGAAGATGAAGAGGCGGGACTTGAAGTACCTGCTGGAGTACCACCGTTGGGCAAAATGAGATCCTAAAAGAAGAAAAGAGTACCTTAAAATTAAATGAAAACACACACAGGAGAATATCAGCAAAAGCAGCTGGTTTAGCCAAACCGATAAACACTTCTAAAATCCAAAAATAACTTTTGAAACACCTGAGCCTCTCCTTACTCAGTGGTTTCTTGAGTGAACGAATCTTTTACGACCAAGAGAAACAAACTATGGTAGTGCTTTGAATCAATTTCATGCCAATTCATCTTTTAGGAGGTGCTGGAGAAACCAACATGAGCAAGTAGTTCAAGGGCAGAGAACATAATAGCCCCACCATCATCAAACCTCAACCTTCAAACTAAACAAGATAACTAACTAGGCCTTGTCAGTTTCACAGCCATTTTTTTTTAATATTGTAGGGACATAATTTATTAATTGGCTTCCTCCTAAGACCTAAAGAGTGAGGTCTGTAATTTTAAAAAAGGAAAGATCCCTATGAGTACACTCTGTTTCTCCCCCTTTCTCAAGACCACCACGTGGGCCCAGGTAAACATTAAGAAACCCGGCTGGGCGCAGTGCCTCACACCTGTAATTCCAGCACTTTGGGAAGGGTTCAAGACCAGCCTGGCCAACATGGTGAAATCCTGTCTCTACTAAAAAAAAAAAAAAAATACAAACCCCATCTCTACTAAAAATACAAAAAATTAGCCAGGCATGGTGGCGGGCGCCTGTAGTCCCAGCTACTCGGGAGGCTGAGGTAGGAGAATGGCATGAACCAGGGAGGTGGAGCTTGCAGTGAGCCGAGATCGCACCACCGCACTCCAGTCTGGATGACAGAGCAAGACTCCGTCTCAAAAAAAATAAAAATAAAAAAATACAAATATTAGCTAGGCATGGTGGCGTGAGCCTGTAATCCCAGCTACTCGGGGGGCTGAAGCAGGAGAATTGCTAGAACCTGGGAGGCAGAGGTTGCAGTGAGCCGGCATCACGCCACCGCACTCCAGCCTGGGCAACAGAGCAAGACTCCATCTCAAAAAAAAAAAGAAAGGAGAGAGCAAGCACCTATAGATGTAAAGAAACTTAAGAGATCAACCAATTCCATTAAAACAAGATACAAAAAGATAAAGATTTTGAGATATTTAGGGAAATCTGAATATCAATATTAAGGAATCACTGGGTATGTTAATGGAAGTATGATTTTACAAAATCTTCATCTTTTAAAATTATATACTAAAATATTTATGAATAAAATGAAATAGCATTTGCTTCAAAATAATTAAGGATGAGTAGGTGGGGATATAAATGATACAAGATGCCCAAGTTGATCACTGTTGAAGCTGGTACTTGCAAGTTCATTATACAATTCTCCTCCCTTTTCTATATGCTTAAAATTTTCCACAATGTTTTTAAAAGAGAGTAGTGGGTAGGAGGGTGGTCAGTGGGGCAAATGCCAGGAAAGGAAGGGAAGGATAGGTTTTTAAAATTACAGACCTCACTCTTTAGGTCTTAGGAGGAAGCCAATTAATAAATTATGTCCCTACAATATTAAAAAAAAATGGCTGTGAAACTGACAAGGCCTAGTTAGTTATCTTGTTTAGTTTGAAGGTTTGGTAACAGAACAGAGCCCTGCCTAGCAGCAGATGTCAAGGCCTCTGAATGTCACCCTGGAATAACTGGGAGACAGAGACTAAAGAATATGGCAAGAAAGTGACATGACATCTTGGGAAGAGCGTTGGTGACCTGTGGGCCATCAGATCACAGGCTGAGGAGCAGAGGGTGCTTTCCTCATATTCTCTCCTAGCCACCACGTAAGAGAATGAGTTATGACCCAGCCACCACGTAAGAGAACGTACAGGAAATTAGAGGTTAACCTAGCAGTCACATCCATGAGCTCTAGCTGATGATGGGACATCTGGGAAGAGCAATGGGACACGGCAGAGGGAAGAAGCATGGCCTGGAGTCAAGGGCGATGTCACCCAACTTGGGGGGTAATGGAAAGTACACAGAAAAGGCACCTTCAACTCCCATTTCCACTGACCACAGATCATTTAATCATATACTTATGTAATATCAAAAAAACTGTAATTACTAAAAGGGTACCATTTTCACAGAAGGTACTCATGGCAATAGACCTACCCTCTCCACTTCTCTACTGCTATGCTTCTGACTACAGGGCAGATGGACAAGCTCATCAGCTGGGACGTCACACCTTCAGCAGCCCCTCTCAGTGTGGACATGACTGCAGAGCCCAACTACAGCAGCAGCCACTGATGGGACTGCTTTTGCAATGTACTGGTACTACAGGACACACGGTGTCCACACCCCAGTGTCTGTGGATTTGTACGGGGACAACGTCTTCTCTGGAACTCCAGGATAAACATCATGTCTTGGTCATTTCAGTTAACATTTAAACACTGACCTCAGGCAGGATGCCACGCTAGGCCTCACAGGGGCCCTCCTTTACATTTTATCAACACTAGCACACCAGGCCTCAGAACAGCTCTGTCAGTGGATAGACACTGCACAAAAGAAAAGAATTCATGGCCGGGTGCAGTGGCTCATGCCTGTAATCCCAGCACTTTGGGAGGCCGAGGTTGGGAGATAGAGACCATCCTGGCTAACTCGGTGAAACCCCATCTCTACTAAAAACACAAAAAATTAGCCGGGCGAGGTGGCGAGTGCCTGTAGTCCCAGCTACTCGGGAGGCTGAGGCAGGAGAATGGTGTGAACCCAGGAGGTGGAGCTTGCAGTGAGCCAAGATTGCGCCACTGCACTCCAGCCTGGGCGACAGAGCAAGACTCCGTCTCAAAAAAAGAAAAAAAAAAAAGGAAAAGAAAAGAATTCACAATCTTAAGGCAGAGATGCCAAAATCAGCTCAGACAGTGGTTTCCCACAATCCGGCCTGGCCTGATCTCAGCAGCCTCCTTTCTTACCACCACCTTCCACATCCAAGGGACCAGTTCCTAGGAATCACCCAGCGGTTGCATGCCCCTTATCTTTGCTGGAAAAGTCCCCCATCTGTTGTACATAGCATCTCCAAATATCTTCCAGAAATCTGCTTGAATCCCCTCTCCTTTAACACTTTCCTTGACCCACTCCCTGGTAGAATTACTCACATCCTTCTCAATACTTTGAAGACATCTCCACTGAAGCATTTTGTAGTTTTAATCATTTATTTATATATCAGACTTATCCACAAACACTGTGAGTCCCCAGTGACTGCAACTGTGCCTTGCTCATCATGTGTGTGCGTGCGTGTGTGTGTGTGACTGTATTGTCAGGGTGTGTGTGATTATCTGTCTCCCCAGGTTGGGTAGTGACTTCAAGCCAACTCCCCTCACATTTGCCCTGGGAACCTCAGCCAATAACCTTCCAGGAACAGCCCACATAAAGATCTGAAATGTCTTGGCCAGACAGTACGAAGTTAGTTCTCGAACCAGTTGTTGGGGGTGAGGGAGGGAAGAGTCAATCAATCAGATCTTGTCACATACTCCAGATTCTTCCCTCCTAGGACTACGCAACCATGGAAAACCCCCCCAGTCCTCATCCCAGCGTGTTCCTGGGAATGTTACTTGAGACATGAGAATAGCAGACAGGCTACCGGGGTCTGTTATCTCCTAAGCAGTGACACTGCCACCTTAGATGGAGATGGCACAGCCATACACAGTGCTTACTTCACCATACCCCATGACAGCCTCGTGAGGTTAGCAATACAGGTATCATCTCTGTTGACATGGAAGCAGACTCAAAAAAGTTAAGTAACTCGCCCAGATGTACAGACACTAGCATGTGCTGTGCCAAAGATTGAACCCAGGTGTCTGGTTCTTAGGCCAGGGTTTCTTCCCATGCTGAATCTCTCTTGTGTGTCTTTTTCCATCCCTAAGCTGTCTCTCATGTCTATTCTCTGGCCATAAATCCTTTAAGTAAATATGAAGCTTCTAGGGTTTTTGTTGTTGTTATTTCAAGGCAGAGTCTTGTTCTGTCGCCCAGGCTAGAGTGCAGCGGTGCGATCTTGGCTCAGCGCAACCTCTGCTTTCTGGGTTCAAGCAATTCTCCTGCCTCAGACTCCCAAGTAGCTGGGACTACAGGCGCATACCACCACACCCGGCTAATTTTTGTATTTTTAGTAGAAACAGGGTTTCACCATATTGGCCAGGCTGGTCTTGAACTTCTGACCTCGTGATACACCTGTGTCGGCCTTCCAAAGAGCTGGGATTATAGGCGTGAGCCACCGTGCTGGACCGAAGCTTCTGTTTTTAAAGCCAGTCAGGGAAAGTTAACTTTTTTTCCTTAGGGTCTTAATACAAGTTTATCCCAAAACGACTCCCTTCAAGATAGGGTCCCCATGAGCAATGAATGTGGAGGGAAAGCATGTGCATCTCATGAGGCATGGGCAGAGGGTGAGGCGAACTGAATGACACAGGCTGCTTCTCCATCAGCATCCTCCCGCAGTGCGGTTTGCGACACAGAGATTTGAGCTCAAGAGCAGGTATCGGGTGGTGGCAGCACCTTTACGACCAACTTTTATCACCATTATGACCAACAGTTCCCTCCAGGAGAGGGAATTCCTTGGCTCAACACAAAAGCCTCCTGCTTTGTTTTTGCCACCCCACAGTCTGTTCTCCATGCTGCAGCCAGAGTTCTCCTTTAAAAATTTAAATCAGGCCAAGCGCGGTGGCTCATGCCTGTTATCCCAGCACTTTGGGGGAATGAGGCAGTGGGAGGATCGCTTGAGCCCAGGAGTTCGAGACCAGCCTAGGAAACATGAAGACACCCTGTCTCTACAAAAATTTTACAAATTAGTCAGGCATGGTGGCACTCACTGGTGGTCCCGGATACTCGGGAGGCTGAGGCGGAAGGATCTCTTGAGCCCGGAAGACCGAGGCTGCAATAAGCTGTGACCGTGCCACTATACTCCTGCTTGGGCAACACAACAAGACCCTGTCTCTAAAAAAAATAATAATCATAAATCAAAACACATCACTCCCCTACTCAAAAGTCCCAAAGATATCCCCTGACATTCAGAAGAAAATCGAAACTCCCTCCCATAACCTGCAAGGGCCAAAATGACCTGGCCCTTACCCTGTTCTCTGACCTCACCACCAACCCTCTCCCCAGCTCTAGAAACAACGGTCTTCCGTAACTGGCCCACGCACCGTGCCGGCTCATTCTGACATCAGGACCTTTGCACTTGCTGCTCCCTCTACCTGGAGCACTCTTCTCCCTCCAGATCCCCCCTATGGCTGGCCTCTCTCCTCAGACAGGTTTCTCCTCAAATGACACCTACTCAGAGATGCCCCCTCAGCTAATAAAATCTAAAATAACTCTGCATCCCTCCATCCCTCTCTAGCCCCTTCTCTGGCTTTATTTTCTTTACAGGACTTATCACTGTTTGAAAATACATTATATATTTATTGACTGTCTGATTCCCCACTAGTCTACAAATTCCCTAAGAGGAGAGACCATGCTACTCCAGCCCATGGTAGGTTCTCAGTAAGTATTTCATGAATGAATGAATCTTAGAAATGACCAAATTCAATCCCTTGCCTATCAAAAGTACTCAATAAATGTCTGTGGAATGACAAGCAACTGAGGCTAACCTAAGCCAGACTGCCCAGTTCTGAATCCCAGTACCACTAATTAGTAGCAGTGCAACTTAAGCAAGCTTCTTAATCTCTCTAAGCCCCCTTGTCCTCATTTATAAAATGGGTGTAGTGAGATTGAGTTAGTTAGTATCTGAAAGCAGTTGGAATAGTGTCTGGTACATGGCGGGTGCTATATCACTATTCACTCTCTCACTCACACACACACACACACACACGCACTTCTAAGTATTCTTGCATCCTTTTATAAACTATGAGGCTGGGTTCACAGCAGACACACAATAAATGCTGCTGCAAATTTAAAATTGCATTGAGACCCATAGTTGGGGCCTCAAATATATTTTCTTAATGATTTTATTATAACAAAGGATATCCAGAATAGCCTTTGTGAAGAGTTACAACTACATAGTTGATTAATAATGAAAACTCCCCACTGTAGCAAAATACCAATTTTCACTATGTAGGTTTCCATTATAAGAGCATTTCTGGCTGGGCGTGGTGGCTCAAGCCTGTAATCCCAGCACTTTGGGAGGCCGAGACGGGCGGATCACGAGGTCAGGAGATTGAGACCATCCTGGCTAACACGGTGAAACCCCGTCTCTACTAAAAATACAAAAAAAAACTAGCCGGGCGAGGTGGCGGGCGCCTGTAGTCCCAGCTACTCGGGAGGCTGAGGCAGGAGAATGGCATAAACCCAGGAGGCGGAGCTTGCAGTGAGCTGAGATCCGGCCACTGCACTCCAGCATGGGCGACAGAGCGAGACTCCGTCTCAAACAAACAAACAAACAAACAAACAAACAAAAAAAGGGCACTTCTTCCTCCTTCCCCGTTTTACTTTACCCTAGGAAGACAGATGCAGAGTGAGGTTGCCTTACAAACTCCTCTGTTTCAAAGAATTTCAATTTTAAGACACACCATTATGGTCAACCCGCCACAAGACAGAATATTAAATTAACATAAATCACTAGCAAAATTTTATATTACATTGAACATATGATTTATGAAAAGAGAGTGGTATATACTAGGAGCCAATATAGTTTTAATAAAAACAAGTCATGCTAAAACAATCTAATTTCTCTTTTTTATTCTATTGGAGGAATGTGGGCAACTGAATGATCTAGTCTCAGAGGAGCTTGACAAAGCCTGTCAAGGTGTCTTTACATTAAGGATAAAATGATGGCTCTTCTGAATACACAGACTGTATGTTACTTGTCTTAATTTACCTCCCTCGTGCCAGGTACAGGGCAGATGCATAAAGAATGAACGTGTCGGCCACACATAGTGGCTCATACCTGTAATCCCAGCACTTTGGGAGGCCGAGGCCGGTGGATCACGAGGTCAGGAGTTCAAGACCAGCCTGACCAACATGGTGAAACCCCATCTCTACTAAAAACACAAAAACTAGCCAGGGGTGGTGGCACACGCCTGTAATCCCAGCTACTCAGGAGGCTGAGGCAGGAGAACTGCTTGAACCTGGGAGGTGGAGGTTGCAGTGAGCCAAGATTGCACCACTGTACTCCAGCCTGGGTGACAAGAGCAAGACTCCATCTCAAAAAAAAAAAAAGAATGAATATATTCTATACAAACTGAATATTCTTGATTGTTGATTTTGTTGTAAAATAAAAGTTAAGCCCACTTTCGAGAATAAACTCAAAGGGACAATCTCAAAAATGTTCTGTTCAAAGATGTTCATGATACAAAGAACACAGAGTGAAACCTAGAAAAATCCCAAAGGCTCAATAACCAGGAAGCGATCATGTTTGTATGTGTAATGTGACACACTCGTTTAAAAAATTAGAAAGCCAGACCTCTAGATAAACTCAGTGAGTTGAACACAAGCCTCTGCTTTCTCCCTTTTTCCACCCTCCAGATACTAATTTAACCTAGAAAATGAAAGAAAAAAAAAATTAAACAGTGGAGGTAAAAAGAACAAGAAAAACAGTGACTGAAGTCACGTCAATACTGGAAACAATCCAAATGCCAAAGGTTTCAAAGGTTGTCTGTCTACTGGCTCCACCTGGGCCACAACTGAAAAAAGAACTAAGAAGAATCTAACCCATGTCACCGAAGTTACTTCAGGTTATCGAGGTTACCTAATAAGGAGAAAATGTTCTTGAACCCCCTTTACACGCACACTAATTTGAAAGTTGGATTGTCAGTGGGGAGTAGAGGACATGGAAGGTTCGGCAGTGGGGCAAACCAGGACCACCAAGGTGTTGGCTGCTGTGACTGTGACCAAGGGGATGCCAAGCACAGACAAATACACAGACAAATGGGCCACCAGCAGAGGGCACCCTGCCCACATGGCCTTCTCCCCTCCATGATGGGTAGAGATGGAAGCAGCAGCTCATAGGAACATGAAGGCATTTGGGTTGGCTGCCCTGGGGTGTGTCCAACAAGCCCAAAGCAGGCCAGACTGCAAATGCTGGGGGCACTGGGCTCTACTGAGATGTGGGGAGCAGCTAAAACACAGAGAAAGCCAGGCTTCTTTCCCATCTGACAGATAACGAGTAATCTATGGATCTAAGACAATGCTAACAACATCAAGCAGAAACACAGGGGATCCAATAATTCACTTGTTCTGATGGGGGCAAATAGCAGGCCTGAATTATTACCTCATCGGAGGCAAGTAAACCATAAAAACAAGTCAAAATGGCATTAGCTCATCACTCAGACCCTAGAAAACCGAAACACAAAAAAGCAAGAGTCCTCAATAACAGATAAACATGCATTTGACAAAGATGAAGTCCATACAACAGAACCCTTTAGGCCAGACTTACTCTGTGGTCCCATTAAAAGAAAAAGAAAAAAAAAAAGCCTAAAGAAAGTGGAAAGAGAATTTAAAAATGAAAGCATAAATTAAAACAGAAAAGAACGAAAGTTGTAAACAAAAGCAAAATTTAATTCTTCTAAAAGATGAATCAGATAAACTAAAACTTAGGAAATCTGACCAATACAAAAAGAGGAAAACGGCCCAGGTGTAGTGGCCTCACACCTATAATCCCAGCACTTTGGGAGACCAAGGCAGGTGGATTGCTTGAGCCCAGGAGCTCAAGACCAGCCCGGGCAGGATGGTGAAACCCTGTCTCCAGTAAAAATACAAAAAGTTAGCCAGGCGGTGGCTCAAGCCTGTAGTCACAGCTACTCGGGAGGCTGAGGCATGAGACTTGCTTGAACCCGGGAGGCGGAGGCTGCAGTGAGCAGAGATTACACTATTGCACTCCAGCCTGGGCAACAGAGTGAGATGCTGTCTCAATAAAAAATTTAAAAAGAGGAAAATGGAAAAAGGGAACAGACAACAACTATTTAGAAGTTGTGTCTATGTATGATTGTAAATTAAAAGGTTGTGCTATGAATAACTATGCAAACAAATTTGGACATCTATATGAGCTAGCTGGCTTTCTAGGAAAAATTACGTGATCAAAGTGAAATTAAATAGAGGTAAAAAACCTAAACAGATAAATAACCACAAAACTGTTGTCACAGAGCATCCACTAAGAGGTAAGCTGGGTCCCAAGTGTTTTACAGTGAGCACTCATGAACCTTCAAAGAATGAGTCCTACTTTATTCAAATATTCTAAGACATAATTTTAAAGTGGAGAAACCTTTCAAATCATTTCATGATGACTATCTATATCTGGTATCAAAATATTAGGACAAAAAAGAAAACTGAGTACAAGTGTAAACATCATTAATAAAGTAACAGCTAATAGTAAACTAAAAGAATTTTTGGAAAAAAAACCATATACCAGGATCAAGTCAAATGTATTCCAGGAAAGAAAGAATGATTTAACATTAGGAAATTTATCAATACAATTTATTACATTAACTGATTCTATATATAATCATTGTTGAAGATACTCACGTGCAAAACTACCAAAATACTTACTGGTGTCACTCATATCAGCCATTCCATTTAAATCTCTAAGTAAAATTAAGAAGTAAAAAGAAAGTTCCCGGCCGGGTGCAGTGGCTCACGCCTGTAATCCCAGTACTTTGAGAGGCCAAGGCGGGCGGATCACAAGGTCAAAGATTGAAATCATCCTGGCCAACATGGTGAAACCCCATCTCTACTAAAAACACAAAAATTAGCTGGGCATAGTGGCGCGCACCTATAGTCTCAGCTACTTGGGAAGCTGAGGCAGGAGAATCGCTTGAACTCCGGAAGCGGAGGTTGCAGTGAGTAGTGCGATTGAGCCAATGCACTCCAGCCTGGCGACAGAGCAAAGCTTCATCTCAAAAAAAAAAAAAAAGAAAAAGAAAGTTCCTAAATATGTTTAAAAATATCTATCAGAAAACATCAGCAATTAATCTTGAAGACATTACTAAGTGAACGAAGCCAGATGAGAAAAGCCATATGCTACATAATTCCATTTATATGAAATGTCAAAACAGGCAAATCTGAGAGACAGAGAGCAGACTTGGTTGCCAGGGGCTACAGGTAGGGGGAACAGGGAGAGTCAGCTTAATAAAGACCAGATTTCTTTTTGGGGTGACAAAATACTCTAAAATTAGATAGCGATGATGGCTGCACAACCTTGTGAATATACACTCACAATTATATACTTTAAAATGGTGAATTTCACGCTCTGTAAATTATCTCCAATAACAATAAAACCGTCAAAAATGTAGTGGACGTATTTTAAAAATGAAGAAACCTTTCAAATCACAAAGGCATGTCCACTACATTCAGATATAAAGTATTTGCCATAATTCAAAACCATTCTGGAAAGTCTAGGTACTGCAATAATATAGAGAAGAATACTTGAACTCATACAGTGATCTGCCACATCACTTCATGGCAATAGGTCAAGCTCCTCTCAAATTATCTAAAATTTTTAATACACATAATGGGGAGAAAATGTGTTTAAAGCATTTTTAAATGGTAAACATGAACTGCTATATTTACCAAGTGTTCTGGG
Source organism: Macaca mulatta (assembly GCF_049350105.2). NCBI lineage: Eukaryota > Metazoa > Chordata > Mammalia > Primates > Cercopithecidae > Macaca > Macaca mulatta. The sequence goes on from NC_133420.1 coordinate 45,525,834, forward strand.
AAAGAAGTGGCAGATTGCATTCGTGTTCACAATTATGATCTTCCCTTCCTTTAAAAGGATCATATATTCTTCTTATTGCCAAGTGACTTCCCACAGGAAGACAACTCCCCACCACACTGACTTTGGCCTTGGACACGTGACTTGCTCCGGCCACCGGTACATGAATGTACATCGGATCAGAGCAGATCCTTTAAGAGTCAACGCATGCTTCCACCAGCTCCCTTGCTACTCGACTTTGAAAGCAGTTGTGTCCCAAACAGGGACTGCTCCTTTGGAAGGGGAAGACTTGCAGGAGGGGGCCAGAGAAGCTGACTCACAGCCACTGACACACAACATGACCTAGAAATTCATGTTTGTTGCACACCTTTGCATTTTTGGAGTTATTACCACAGCAAAGCTGACTAGTACATATAATCATTAAAATGTCTGCATAATTTTTAACAATCTAGATAGGACACAGTGATATAAAAAGTAGGGAATATTAAGACATAGAGATTTCTCTTTTGGTTTTTTTTTTTTTTTTTTGGAGAGTTATTCAAATGTATCTTAACTATTAACAGTATGTCTCAAATTCTGCGCTGCTACTTGCTTATTAGTAGGAAGTTCAGTTTTCCTTGCCACACAGCCCAGGAATTACCATTTCAAAATATTCTCCAAAAACTCCAAGGTTGCTTGTACAAGTATCTCCCAGTGCCCAACGCCCATAGCCTATGGTTTCTAAGTTAGTATCCCCCTAAACAGTTTTACACGTTTCTACTTTGGATTCAGGACCATTTCTTATAAAGCAAGACTTTTTCTTTAGACATGGTTTAAGAGATCGCCTGTTTCAAAGCTTTGTTGCTAAAGTTCTTTAGAAACTGAAAATGTTTTTCATAGGTTTTCTATTAGAAAATCTGCCCTTCAAGCAAATTCCACCCATTGGCCTGATGCAAAAGAACACCTCTTAGCAAGATCATAAAGTCAAAATTAAAGAGCCCAAGTCCACATTCCTTGGCAAAGTTGCCAGTGGCTGTTAATAGATTTTTCTAAGAATCTCCAGACTAACATTCACTTCTCCAGACATTCTTATGATTCTTAGGAGCCAAGATTTTCCCCAACTCTCAGTTGCATTTATTATATATGATTCCTGTTCATTCCTTCTAAGGAAGATCCAGTATTTCAAGCACATACTAAACACCAAATACACAAGGCCAAAGTCCCAATGCAGTGCTACCAAACAAAATAGGATATAGCATCTAAATAACTTTAGTTGGGGATATGGACACGAGACCTCTAACTCTGATGCAATGCAATATTGGTTATGAACAGAGCTCCATGAATTGATGGCGGCAACTTGAGAAGAGTAAGCAGACTTGCCAAATGGAAAAACAAGGCTGGGGGAGACCTTGGCCAGGACATTCCAGGCTGAGAAATCCCCAACAACCAAGGACGAGAGGCATTTCCGAGAGCCTGTTCCTAACAATAACTAAGATCCCCAACACAAAAATTCTGCCTCTGCTGGTGGTCAAGGATGTGCACGCCACCCGGAGGACTCAACAGTCCAAGCAGACAGCTTTCTACAAAGACAGAATTCACCTTCCCAGAGGGCACAGACACAACACAACTCGACCTAAAATCCTGCTCTCGAGGCCAGGTGCAGTGGCACACTCATGGAATCCCAACATTTTGGGAAGCCAAGGCAGGAGGATTGCTTGAGCCCAGGAGTTTGATACCAGCCTGGGCAATATAGTGAAACTCTATCGCTACAAAAAACACAAAAATTAGCTGGGCGTGGTGGCGCATGCCTGTGGTCCCATCTACTGGGGAGTGTGAGGTGGGAGGATCACCTAAAAGCCCAGGAAGTTGAGGCTGTGGTAAGCTGAGATCATGCCACTGCACTCCAGCCTGAGTTACAGAGCAAGACCCTGCCTCAAGAAAGAAAAAAAAAAATCCTGCAATCCTGCTCCCTTTTCTGCCCACTTTGACCCTGATTCTCAGGATCTTGCCAACTGAAAATTTATAAAGCTAAGGAAGGCATTCCTCCACTGAAACTTCTGCACCAAAATCACACAAGGGTCTAGGGTGTAGAACCACCCCCAGAGATCATCCAAGTTGTCTCTATTACACATAAGGAAAAGTCTTATACGTAACAGGCATGAGGTCCCTCGAGTGGTGTGTGAGGAGCCCGGGTAGGGCTGTGCTACACCACAATCCAGGCGTTCCCCTTAGGTAAGAAGAAGATGCCTAGAATGATCCCTTCATAAACAACAGTTCCTACCCTTCGCCCAACTCCTCTTAACTGTACCATCTGTTTATCTTACAAAGCCTGGTTCTCATCGACATGTTTCTGTGCTACCATCTGACATGGTACTACACACACGGAGTGCACTCGGCATGTGATCCTAACAAGTCAGGTGCCTAAGGAAAGTCCAAGAAAAGGGCGTTTAGGGTTTTCAGAACAAAGGCCAGGAGGAAACAATATATCATACAGAGCTGAGTATGTGCTTGTTGATTAATCATCACCCCAGCCCAAACCTTCTCAAGGACAAAAAAAAAAAAAAAAAAAAAAAAAAAAAAAAAAAACACTCCAGTGAGGAACAGGGCAGGACTCAACTCCCAATAGCAGGTGCCAAGTGGTTACTGTTAACCCACTCTTACAGCCCACACTTCTCAGATGTGCTGCAAAAGCCTTGTACTTTTAGCAAGACTAAAAGTGTCTTTGCCTTGGGTGGATCCCCCGAGTTCAGGAGTTTGAGACCAGCCTGATTAATATGGTGAAACCCTGTTTCTACTAAACATACAAAAAAAAAAAAATTAGCCAGGCATGGTGGCATGTGTCTGTAGTCCCAGCTACTCAGGAGGCTGAGACAGAAGAATTGCTTGAACCCGGGAGGCAGAGGTTGCAGCGAGCCAAGATTGCGCCACTGTACTCTACCCTGGGCAACAGGGCGAGACTCTGTCTTTTAAAAAAAAAACAACTGTCCTTGACTCAAAAATTACCAAAAATTCACCATTCCTCTACAATAGGGACTGTCTCTCTGAAACCCACAAGCACCCTGGGGGGCCAAAAATTATGCACCAACATTTGCATGTGCACATGCAAATGTCAATCTTCTTGGGAGCTTAGATGTTATATCTAAGCTTCTTGGGAGAGAACCTATAATTATTAGAACCTCAAAAATACCCAGGGAGGGAAAAAAAAAATCACTTCAGATTCTAAACTGTCTCTCTAAACTAAAAAGAGGAAACAGAAATACATTTCGACCTCCTGGAGCAACCCAAATTCAAACCACCCTCTAGTACAGTACTTCCATGCTTAATGAATTGTGACACCCATACCCTACATATAGGGCTGGGCGCTGTCCTTAAACCCTCAACCCAAACCTAAAATGAACACAAGAGGATGTGCTAAATGAGAAGGAAACGTGTGACTACATTCAAATAGGTCATACTTCCTTCCACAGTGTTTTCACTTCATTTTTTTCTCCCCATACAGAACAGGTTCTCCCTGCACGGTGCTAGTTTTGTGGCACTCAACAATGTTGTATTGATTCAGATCTGCATCTCACCACAAAGCAGCTAGAAGAGATGTTTTTCTGTGGAACTTTTCAAGGCCTGAGACACAGTTTCTCCACAGCATCTTTTTAGAATCCTGAAGTGTGCCCACCTACAACCCAAAAGTACAGATGGCCTTCCAGGCTGGAGCTCCACCTGACTGGCTACCTGGCTGCCCCAGATGGAATTCCCACATTCCCACTGACATGACTCAGACCGAATGTGGGTGATTTCTATTCCCATGGTTAGTGTACTCACTGGAAAAGAAAAAGGCCCTGAACCAAGAGTCTCATCATAGTCAAAACATTAAAGAATAAGAGAAAAAACAGGAAGCGGGTATTCTAAACCAAAATGGCTCAAAGGAGTTTCACACCTAAGTAACCAGACAAGGACAGGTAAGGAAAGTTTAAAAAAAAAAAAAAGGGGCAAAAGGGGCAAGGTGTGGTGTCTCACACCTGTAATCCTAGCACTATGGGAGGCCAAGGCGGGCGGATCGCTTGAGCCCGCAAGTTCGAGATGAGCCTGGGCAACATGGTGGAATCCCATCTCAAAAGTTAAAAAAAAAAAAAAAAAAAAGTCAAGGAGAGACATAAAAGAAAAGGGCCTTAAATGTAATACTGGTCATGGTCTTACCCTCTCACATGGGCATTCTGAGTTCAGAGACAGAAATGAGTTCTGCAAACAAGGGCCATGCACTACTAGGAGAGGGACAGACACAGATGAATGAAGAAAGTGAAGGAATCAATGAGGGAAAAAACTCTTACAGCCTTACTTAGCTGTAAACTATGAGGTGTAAAATGAAGTCAGAAAAGAGACAAGAGGCCAGGCAGGGTGGCTCAGGCCCATAATCCCAGCACTTTGGGAGGCCACAGCAGGCAGATCACTTGAGTCCAGGAGTTCGAGACCAGCCTGGGCAATACAACAAAACCCTGTCTCTACAAAAAAATACAAAAGATTAACAGAGTATGGTGGTGCATGGCTATAGTCCCAGCTACTCAGGAGGCTGAGGTGGGAGGATCACCTAAGCCCAGGAGGTCAAGGCTGTGGTGAGCCAAGATGGTGCCACTGCATTCCAGCCTGGGTGACAGGGTGAGACCTTGTCTCAAAAAAAAAAAAAAAAAAAAAAAAAAGGAGACAGCTCCTACATGTTAGTACAGCAGCAACGACAGGGTATCCATCTGTATGGAGAGGCTTGGGGGCTTATCTTGAAGCCAGTACACAAGAGATCAATAAGCTGTAAGGATTTCTAAAGATGCTTTTCTTTCCACTTCACATACAATACAGAAAACCATCAGACGAAGAATATTATGATTTAGTTAAGGCTACTGTGGAAGAGGGTGCTGATAGATGAAGGGAGAGGTGGCTTTCCTCAAAGCTTCTCCTAAGCATAGCTGTTGCTAGGCAAAATTTAGCTACAAATGACATTCCTAGGCTGGCAAGTAATCCTAGCACTTTGGGAGGCCAAGGTGGGAGGACTGCTTGAGCCCAGGAGTTCAAGACCAACAACCTAGGCAAAATCCTGTCTCTACAAAAAAATTAAAAACTTAGCCAGGCATGGCCAGGCGTGGTGGCTCATGCCTGTAATCCCAGCACTTTGGTAGGCTGAGGCAGGTAGATCACTTGAGGCCAGGAGTTTGAGACCATCCAGGCCAAGATGGCAAAACCCCATCTCTACAAAAAATACAAAAATTAGCTGCGCGTGGTGGCAAATGCCTGTAATCCCAGCTACTCAGGAGGCTGAGGCATGAGAATCACTTGAACCAGGGAGACAGAGGTTGCAGTGAGCCGAGACTGTGCCACAGCCTGGGTGACAGAGCGAGATTCCATCTCCAAAAAAAAAAAAAATAACCTTAGCCAGGCATGGTAGTACACACCTGTAGTCCCAGCTACTCAGGAGGATAAGGTGGGAGGATCGCCTAAGCCCAGGAGGTCGAGGCTGCAGGGAGCTGTGATCACGTTACCGTACTCCACCCTAGGTGACAGAGTGAAGTCATGTGTCCAAATAAATAAAAAAATTACATTCCTAAAATATATATACAGTTAAATGTGTTGTAAGCAACTTTCTTCAAGTAATGAAATACCTGATTATGTTTCTATGAGATGGCAGAAAGAGTGGGACAAAATGATCACTCCCTATTTATTCTATAGACCAAAACATAGATGTTTTCCAACACACAGGAGTTTTAAGCAGCCTAATTAACATGGTGCTATACTCCCCCAAACCACGTATTAGAAGATACGGAAAGCAAAATCTATTCGCTCACGTATTCTTCCAAACACTTATCAAGTTCCCACGGACTGCTAGGTGTTATTCTGGACGTGGAGGAAAGGGAGTCAATAAGGAATTTACTTGAGGAATCTGGTTTAGGTGACCTGTATACTAGAGCCCAGAAGAAAGCCAGAATAATTCTGTTCTCCGAGGAAGGCTTCAGAGAGGGAGGTGTGACCTGGGCTCGGCAGGACAGCAGAAGACCTGGGTTTCAATTCTAGTTCTCCTACCAGCTATGAGGTCATAAGAAAACCACTTAAATCTACTGACGTTCACTGGAAAACAGCAAAACCCAGCCCAGGCTAGGCTGCGTTGAGATTATCGGGAATGTGTGTGAAAGTCCTCTATAAACTCTGAAGAGCTGCTCAATGGAAGAGAAAGGCGTTCCTGGCACGGAACACCACATCAGCAAAATCGCCAAGGGGTGAAGTGCAGAAGGCAAAAAAGAAGGCACGGGCAGGGGACCAGTCATCCTGAATGGACATGAGCTGCTCCAGGGGAAGCAGCAGGAAATAAGGCCTGGAAAGTGGATTAGCTCCAGAATCCGAGGGAATCTTAAATAGCAGGCTTAACAATCTGAGGTGCACCCCACAGGTAACAGCTAAGCTGTTAAGCAGAAAGCGGCAACCATGGACACATTTTACAAAAAGACTTCAGAAAAAAAGCATGCAGAAAAAATAAAGAGGGAAATAGAGGAGACACGAGACGGAGCAGTTGGGGAGCTGCTAACTGTCCAGGTACCCCTCTCCCAGAAGTACCTAACCTAGGGGGTAGGTGCCAGGAGAGGCAAGGGCAGATGAGAGGTGTTGTCAACGCCAAGGTCGTATGGCCTGGGATACTCTGATGAATGTTTCCTAGGTGGAAAAAAACAGTCTGGCCACACCAGGAGGAATCACGTTTCAAATACAGGTAAATTACAGAGGATCAGAAACTGCTATCATTCTAGCAAAATTGAATAAACCCAAGTTCAACAGCCCTGTGTGCCATCTACAGAGCCCATCCTTAGGATATGAGGTCAAGTCCTACTGAAATGACTGTGTTCAGCAAAGGCTCAAACCAAGGTCACTGGGTACACCTTAACATATTCTTACCCATGTGACAGCTGCCTCTCACAGGTCACTCACCTTCAGTAATTTGCTTCAGTGATACCTGATTCAGGCCATTTTTTCCACTCTCACAAGCCAGCAGCCCTCAGCACAGAAATGCACATGGGGAATCTTGACCCTAGTCCATTTAAGGAGACCAGCTGCACAAACAGCCCACAGACTGTTGCAACCTGGCTCTGACACCTGGCCTGAGTGTTCGCCTTAGGACACATGGACCCACCCTTGGCAGAGAGCAAAAGGTGGTCAGCTGATTGCCTGGGAATTTGGACTATGAGTTGACTCAAAAACACAACAAAACTCCAAAATAGAAAGCAAACACTTGGGGCTAAGAAGTACCTGGAGACAAAATCCATCCTTTTCACAGCAGTCTATACACATAGCTCTAAATCAAGGGAAGGGAAGATCAAGAAATTAAATGTTTAAGTTCATACTCTCTGCCAGGCACTGTACAAGTCAGTTTACATATGAAATGTCTCAACCCTTAAAATAACTTGGTGGCAGAGGGGAGGAATTTTATTATCCCTGTTTTATTAAGAGAATAGGTTACAGACCAGGAAAGTTACAAGACACGAAGTCATTCAGCTAGTAAGAAGCAGAGGCACAACTCAGCCTGGAGACTCCAGAGCAGAGGCTGGTAGTCCTCCACCATCTGCCTCCATGGCACTGGAGATTTCATTAAACAGGTACCTACCAGACAAGAAACCCCCAACTACAACCACATTCACCTTTGCATCTGTGGCATCTGGAGAAGTGCCTGGTGGTAAGCAATTCATTAGTGTTTCTTAAAACAGTGAAACTCCTGAACCACCAGTGGCAGAGAAATAAATCAAGCCACTTCTCTTCTCAAGGGAGTTGAAGAGTCAGCTGGCTTCAGAGAAGATCCAACCCAAAGTACCAGAAACCATTAACACACAGCTCCACTTAGCCATCAGCAATCCCCAACAGAATCTGGAAAAATAAAACAAGACCCCACCAGTGTCTGCTCTTATTACAGAAATGAATGTGAGTGGTCAGACAGCATTGTGCAGGGGCACATCTGGCTTGAACATTCAGTGTTACTGCAGGAGGTAAGGGGAATCTCATCCCCAGGGAACTCTTGAGTAACATCTCTCTCATCCAAATCGCTTGATGACTCACCATGTCAATCCCTAAACTGATGGAACAGATCTGAGTTTTAATACACGATAACTATGGAATTTCAAAGAGTGAAGAGAGAATAGATTATTCAATAAATGCTGATGGATTTTTTGGTTAACTATGCAGAAAATAGTTTCTCTAATGCTAAATGCAAACATAAATGTCAGGCCATTTAAAGGTTAAAAAAAAATGAGTACTACATGATGATTTATATCAGGGGTCAGCAAAATTTTTTGTTAAGGAACAGTTTGTGGCCATAGTGTCTTTCCTGCAACAACTCAAGTCAGCTGCTGTAGTGCAAAGGCAGCTATAGCCAGTAGGTAAACAAATGAACATGGTTATGTTCTAATAAAACTTTATGGCAGGGCGCGGTGGCTCACGCCTGTCATCCCAGCACTTTGGGAAGCTGAGGCAGGCGGACCACCTGAGGTCAGGAGTTAGAGACCAGCCTGACCAACATGGTGAAACCCCATCTCTACTAAAAATACAAAATTAAACGGGCATTGTGGCGCATGCCTGTAATCCCAGCTACTCAGGAGGCTGAGGCAGGAGAATCTCTTGAATCCGGAAGGCAGAGGTTGCTGTGAGCCGAGACTGCGCCGTTGCACTCCAGCCTGGGCAACGAGAGCGAAACTCCGTCTCAAAAAAATAAAAATAAAAAACCTTTACTAACAAAGACTGAAATTTCAATTTCACTAATTTTCACATGGCACAGAATATAATTCTATTTTATCAGCCACTTAAAAAAGTAAAAATCACTTTTTTTTTCTTTTTCTGAGACGGAGTCTCGCTTTATCGCCCAGGCTGGAGTGCAGCGCTCCGATCTCGGCTCACTGCAAGCTCCGCCTCCCCGGTTCACGCCATTCTCCTGCGTCAGCCTCCCGAGTAGCTGGGACTACAGGCGCCTGCCACAACGCCCGGCTAATTTTTCTGTATTTTTAGTAGAGACGGAGTTTCACAGTGTTAGCCAGGATGGTCTCGATCTCCTGACCTCGTGATCCGCCCATCTCGGCCTCCCAAAGTGCTGGGATGACAGGAGTGAGCCAGCGCGCCCAGCCAAAAATCACTTTTAAGACTAATGGTGGGCGGGGCGCAGTGGCTCATGCCTGTAATCCCAGCACTTTATGAGGCCGAGGCAGGCGGATCACCTGAGTTCAGGAGTTTAAGACCAGCCTGACCAACACTCCATCTCTACTAAAAATACAAAAAAAAAATTAGCCAGGCATAGTGGCGGGCGCCTGTAATCCCAGCTTCTCAGGAGGCTGAGGCATGAGAATCCCTTGAACCCAAGAGGTGGACACTGCAGTGAGCCCAGGTCGCGTCACTGCACTCCAGCCTGGGCAACGGAGCAAGAATCTGTCTTAAAACAAAAAACAAAAAAAAGTTTTAATAAAATGAAACAAGACAATAAAAAAAGCATTCTTAACCCATGGGCTATACAAAAACAGGCAACTGGACAGATAGACCCTTTTGGCCTTAGTCTGCCAATTTCTGATTTTGATGAACAGTATATAAAATCTTGTGGTTGGGAAGGCTTTCTAAACCCCAAACCAAAAGCAGAATCCATAAAGGAAAAGCATAATAGACAGCATTTTTTTTCTATGTCAAGAAGACATAACAAAGATTAAAATATAAATAAACTGGGGAAAGGATTTGAACATACATGAAAATGGGTTGTTTGCTTTAACATATTAAGAGTTTTGAAAAATCAGTATTTAAAAGGCAGATTCCAGTACAAAAATGAACAAACTATGTAAATATAGCTAGTGAACAATAATCATTCATCAATAGTAAACAAAATGAAAATGAAAACAAGATATCGTTTCTCCCACCAAAGTGACAAAGATTAAAAAGATTACCTCTGATTGCAAAGCCACACTGTTTCTACTACAACACGCTAAAAAAATATTCAGGACACCACCACCAAAATAAAATGGCTTTTTCAAAGCTCCATTCAGTGCCAAAAGAGCAAGGAAGGACTTTGCAAACAAGAGAGAATATAGGCTGGATGACAATACTATGGTTAGGGGACTCTGTGACGGGATGAATCGTCTTGGCTAAAAAGAAAATGTTGGTAACAGAACTGGCATCCCCTCCTTCAATTTTCAGCCATGGCTAAGTGTCATCAATGTCTAAGCCGGGGACAAAGATTCAGAACACATTACCACAGCCATTTGTTTTCAATGACCCAAGTGCTTTTCCTCTGTCAGTGGTGACTAATGACAGATGGTAATATTTATACTTAGTGAATTGCATCTACTGTGAAATTCAAGCCCCAGGAAAGCAGACAGTCCTCAAAATCACCCAAGGTAGCAGAAGACACAAGTGGCAGTCAGACAAATGCTGTGCGGATGGTAGGTGTAAGGAACATTTTAAATTCTATGCATGATGGCGCTACCACACCAAGGGAGGAGCCCACATAGAGAAGGCAAAAAACCCATTCTTGGATTTTGGTGCAAAGAAAACAGCTTCCAGAAGTGCAAATAGAAGGCTTAAAGATCCCCTTCCAGCTGCCATCAGCAAACCCAAATCAAACATTTTGAGGACTCTAGAATGATTTCCTTAGGCTGTGCCAAGCAGGAATTACAACTTTCTTTCTTTTTTAACGATAGTAAAATACACATAAAATAAAACTTACCGTCCTAACGATTTTTAAGTATACAGTTCACTAGTGTTAAGTACATTCACAGTGTTGAAGGAAACCACCTCCAAAACTCTGTTCATGTCCTTTTTAACCAAAGGACTTTTGGCTGTGATTGGGTATGCCCTCTCACCCCAATATATACATGTACATGTTTAAACAGAAAATGCGGACGTGTACGCAAGGCTACAAAAACATGCACCCCAGTAGTGGCACCAGAACAAAGCTCACTGTTTAGAACAGCAGGTGCCTCCTCCAAAAGGTAGAAGCAGCGGGCTGGTCCCCACAGTTGCAGACTGGAATCTGAGTGTACTCTAGTATAACAGCAGTCAGCCCCATCCTAGGCCAAGGTCCTCGCCCTTGCACACATATCCTGAGAGGAGCAGGTGTCAAAAGCATTGGCAGGGTACAGTGACAGCCTGCCGTTGCTCCTCACCAGCTGAGATTCCCCGCGTCCCCTCAGAGCTCCCATTACCTCACATGTAAAACAGGGATAAAGCGCCTGTCTCATACAGTATGAATGAGAGAAAACTAGTGGAGCACTCAGCCAAGCGCACCCTGCATGGAGTAGCTTCTCCAATGCCAGCTCCCTTCCCTCACCTGCCCTCACCCTTCAGCAATGAACGTTAAGTCTCTTGTTTGTTTTTTGAGACAGAGTCTCACTGTGTCACCCAGGTTAGAGTGCAGTAATCTTGGCTCATTGCAACCTCTGCCTCCCAGGTTCAAGCAATTCTCCTGCCTCAGCCTCTTAAGTAGCTGGGACTACAGGCACCTCCCACCATGCCTGGCTAAGTTTTGCATTTTTAGTAGAGACGGGTTTCACCATGTTGGTCAGGCTGGTCTCAGATTCCTGACCTCAAGTGATCTGCCCACCCTGGCCTCCCAAAGTGCTGGGATTACAGGCATGCGCCACCACGCCTGGCCCAACATAACCCTCTTCTATTTGTTCACTTGAGCAACAGACTGGGAAGGAAAAAAAGAGAATATGAAACAGGAGAAATGAATGGTGGAGAGTGAAGAGAATCCACAAAAAGCTCCCCACAGTGAAGCTAATGAGGCTCACTCTTCTCTTCCCCTCACACAGCCTCCTAAGGTGACACCTAAACATCCCGCCAGTACATCGCATGCAGGACCAGCTAGAGCCCTCACAGGCAAGGCCACGGATGCAGAGAATCTAAAGGAGAACACACTTTTGCCACCTCCCATCACACGTGCCAGCGGCACCCAATTCCCTGCCAATCCTCAGACCATCAGCAATTCCCCCAAGTGCCACAAGCATCTTGTATGGGATGCCTTACTCACCTAGCTAACGCCCGTTCATGCTTCAAGACTCAGCTCCAAAGATACCCGCTCTAAGATGTGTTCTTTCTCAACCAACCTCCCCACCCACCAGCACATGCCCAGTCTGGGCTGTGCGAATCCCCCCGCCCCAGTGCTCTCATCATGCCCCTGTACCTAGCCCTTTCATAACACTTATGATCTGCGCTGTCATTGCCTGTTCATCCACCTGCCTCTGGCACTGAACCATAAGGTGTGAGAAAGCATGGACCTGGTATCTGTTATTCTATCTCCAGCATGGTATCTGTGGCAGCTGGTATTTTTTAAAGGATGGTCATAACTATATCTCTGGTCTTACATGCTTATCTGTCATGTGACCTGGCCACTTCCCCATCAAGAGATGTTGTCTATCAACCCATTCTGTTGAATCTGGGTAGACCCTCTGACTACTTTGACCAAAAGAATATTGCCAGGCTGGGCGCAGTGGCTCATGCCTGTAATTCCAGCACTTTGGGAGGCCAAGGCGGGCGGATCACCTAAGGTCAGGAGTTCGAGACCAGCCTGGCCGACATGGCGAAACCCCCCTCTCTACTAAAAACACAAAAACTTGCTGGACAAAAAAAATTGCAGTTGCCTGTAATCCCAGCTACTCAAGAGGCTGAGGCAGAAGAATCACGTGAACCCAGGAGGCGGAGGTTGCAGTGAGCCAAGATCGCACCACTGCACTCCAGCCTGGGCGACAGAGCAAGACCCCATCTCAAAAAAAAAAATAAAGGAATATGGCCAAATTGATCCTGTGCCAATTCCAGGCGCAGCCCTTATATGGCCCAGCAATTTCCACTTCCTGACTCTTAGAATGCTCATTCTTGGGACATGCCCTCCAGGTACTCATCCACAATGCTTTGAGTAGCCCAAGTCTCGTGGTGACGTCACACACAGGCACTCCAATCAACTGTGGCCACAAGTGAATCACCTTAGGCAACCAGTCCAATGAACCTCCAGTTGACTGCAGTCCCAGCCAACTTCTGACTCCAAATGCACGAGACACCTAGAGCAAAAAACACATACTTGAGGGTAGTCAACCCACAGAACCCTAAAAGATCACAGTACATTTGTGTTTTAACCTACTTAGTTTTGGGGTGGTTAAGCAACAGTACATAACCAAAACAAGGTCCGTCTAGCAAATGAGGGGTAAAAAATAAAAGAACAATTAAATTGGCTGTGATACAATGTATGGCACACAGCAACCACTGAAGTTAAAAGCTGTTGCTGTTAATACTATTAAGATTACATGGAAGCCAAGTGTGGTGGCTCACACCTGTAATCCCAAAGCTTTGGGAGGCTGAGGTGGGAGGATCGCTTGAAGCTAGAAGTATTAAGACCAGTCTGGGCAACACAGTGAGACCCACCTCCACACACAAAAAAATTAAAACTAGCTGGGTGTGGTGGTATGCGCCTGTAGTCCCAGCCATTCAGGAAACTGAGGTGGGAGGATTGCTTGATCCTAGGAGTTTGAGGCTGCAGTGAGCCATGATCGCACCACTGCACTCCAGCCTGAACAACAGAGCAAGACTCTGTCTCTAAATAAACACATATATTTAAAAACATTACATGGAAGACGAACTAGGAAATTGGTTAAGGAGGGTGCTACATAATCCCGCCAGTGAAAAGTAATGAGATATACTGAGTCCACAATGGTGATGGGCTGAGCTCAATGTTTGATTCTTGTGTCACTCCAAATTCCGAGGGAATGACAAAAGGAATATAAAAATAAGAATAAACCCATTAAAAAGCCAGAAAACAGGGATGGATGCCATCAATCAATAAGAAATTTTGAGGAATTTCTGGAAGAGATATAGGAAACAGGATTAAATTTACAGAAAAATCAAATTTAGTCAGAGTTGAGGAACCAAAATCTATACAGGTCAGTGGGAAATGCTAAATCTGAGAAGACATGGGATTTGCTACATAGGGTCTGGAAAAATACCCAAAATCGGAGACCACAGTGGCTGAGAACAGAAGCAGGCATTGGGAAGGCAGGGGGCAGTGAGCAAAGGACTGTGGAGTGACGAGTTGCTAATGCAACTGGAAGAAGGAAAAGAGGAAGGGTATTTTGGGAAGAGCATGAAATTCTCTACCTGCAGGGTAAACTCTCCCCCACTTCCTCAGTTCAGAAGGGTCAATCCAGCCTGCTGTCCTGTTATCAGCCACACATCCTGAAAGGAGGGCTGCCTAGGAGCAGTTCCAAAGACCTATACTTTATCCTCTGCCGTCTCAGACTTACCCCACCCCATCAACTCACCACAGCCAGGGTAAAGGCTGACTGCAGAGTCTCTGTGCACCGTCTATACACACATGTGCATGTTTACATACACAAACATAGACATGAATGTGTGGCTACACAAATATGCACCCCAGGGGTAGCAGAAGAGCAAGTCTCAGTGCTGGGCAGGAGGGACAGCATGCACATCTCCAAGAAGGTAGAAGCAGAAGATCCGCACATCTGCAGACTAGAAACCTGGCATGCTCAAGTCTAAAGGGGATCAGCTCTTGTCCTAGGCCAAGATCATATCCAGATATCACAGACAGAGGAGGTCCAAAAACATGGGAACGCTAAACAAACATAAGTGGGTTTAACTTTAAATAGAAAAGTGGAAACACCAGGATGGAATGAAACGAAAAATAAATGCATCATATAGAACATCAAACCAACGAATTCTCTCAAGAGACACAGTGAAACTAAAATGCAATAAAATGAGACAAGAAAAGGTGAAACTAAAAAAGGAGAGACTAAAACTCAGATATCCATAAGTGCTTTCGCCAGAAAAAGAGAAGCAAGAACAAAGAAGGATGCAGATGAAGCAGTAAAACTAAAAGGGCCCACTGGATTTCAAGTGGGGATTTAAAATAAAATAAAATAAAATAAAATAAAATAAAATAAAATACCAGAAGAATGGTGAGATTTCTAAATTTAAGAAGAAGAAAAATCTAAGGATATATAGACGTCTACATGAAGAAGAAGAAGAATCACTAGCACAGACTTCTCATCTGAGATAGTAAGTGCTGAACTAATTGAAACAATGGAATACTATGTAATCATTAAAAAGGAAGGAAGAGTGTGGAGGCAACTAGTGGGGAGGAAGGTCTCTATGTGCTAATATGGAACAATCGCCAAGAACTAACCTTATGTGTAAAGCATGGTACAAAAAAGTAAGGTACGCCACCATCTTTAAAAAGAAAAAAAAAAAAAAAAGACTACACACAGGCATTTTTATATTTATGCATAGCATATATTTATAAAGTTTCCCCAGAAATTGGTAACACTAGTTGCCTCTGAGGAGGGAAACCTGCTGATGGGGGAAAGGGATGCGGGGCCCTGGGCAAAACGGAGATTTTTCACCAGATAAGTTTTTGTAACTTTTGAATTTTGTGTGAAGAGAATGCATTGCCTACACACACACACACACACACACACACACACACACACACACACACACACACACACACAAATTTAAAATAAAAAAGCCACAGAATGGGAGAACATACAATATCCAGAATATATAAAGAACTCTTAATAAGAATATATAAAGAAAATTTAGGCCGGGTGCAGTGGCTCACGCCTGTAATCCCAGCACTTTGGGAGGCCAAGGCGGGCCTGAGGTCGGGAGGTCGAGACCAGCCTGACCAACATGGAGAAACCCCGTCTCTACTAAAAATACAAAATTAGCCCGGTGTGGTGGCGCATGCCTGTAATCCCAGCCACTCGGGAGGCTGAGGCAGGGGAATCACTTGAACCTGGGAGGTGGAGGTTGTGGTGAGCTGAGATCACGTCATTGCACTCCAGCCTGGGCAACAAGAGTAAAACTCCATCTCAAAAAACAAAAACAAAAATAAAAACAAAATTTAGGCTGGGCACAGTGGCTCATGCCTGTAATCACAGCACTTTGTGAGGCAGGCACATCATTTGAGGTCAGGAGTTCAAGACCAGCCTGGCCAACACAGTGAAACCCTGTCTCTACTAAAAATACAAAAAATAAGCCAGGTGTGGTGGTACACATCTGTAATTCCAGCTACTGGGGAGCCTGAGGCATGAGAATCGCTTGAACCCAGAAGGCAAAGGTTGCAGCGAGTTGAGATCATGCCACCGCACTCCTGTCTGGGCAACAGAGCCCAGACACTGTCTCAAAAAAAAAAAAATATATATATATATATAAATAACTCAAACTATATATATAGAACTGAGTAACAAAAACAACCCAAAAGCAAAAGATTTGAACAAAGACTTCACAAAACAGGATATACAAATAGCCAATTTGCATGTGAAAGAGGCTCAGCATCATTAGTAATCATGTAAACACAAATTACGACCACCATGAGATATCGCTACATACTCACTAGAATGGCTAAAACTAAAAAAGTCACCAATACCAAGTCTTGGCAAGAATGTGGAGCTACCAAACTCTCATACATTGTAACTTCATTCTTAGGTATTTACTCAAGAGAAACGAAAACACATCAACCAAAGACTTGCACATGAATGATCACGGCAGCTTTATTTGTGTCTTTCTAGGAATTTGTCCATTCTGTCTAAATTACATAATTTATTGGCACAGGTTCACAGTCCTTGCAATCCTTCTTCCATTCTGTAAGGTCATTAGTAACATGACCTTACAGACCCACTCTTGCATTTCTCATCTTAGTAATTTGAACCTTCTTTTTTTCTTAGTCAACCTAGCTAAAGGTCTGTCATTTTTCTTGATTTCTTTTTCAAAGAGCCAAATTTTGGTTTCCGGTTTTTCTCCATTGTTTTAGACTGCTATCCTTTATATCTTGGGGTAGAAGGAGAGAAAAAGAAACCTGAAAAGCCCTGAAATGCAACAGACTCTCCAGTGGGGATTTGCTGGCAGCACCTAGCACAGTGCCCGACACTTGATAAATATTTGATGAATAAATGAATGGAATATGAACTTCCTAAGTCCAGTTTCTCTCATCCATTTCCTCCGGGAGAGAATTCTGTTTCCTGGCCAGTTGAAATAAACCTTTCTTCTGAAGATGTACAGGTCACATAGAAAGATTCCTCTTTTCTTTTCAGCATCATCATTTTGAACGAGTCAAGAGTAATTTACTCTTATGGAAACACAATGAAAATCAAATTAAGGGGAAGACGTGAACATTTATACTATAATCAAATCCATAGTAATATAAATATAACATAATTGTGAATATTTATTGTGAGCTGCTTATTTGTTAAGGCTATCTATGATTTCGTCTTGAAGTCATAATTTACAGTAAACGAATCCTAGCTCACTCAGGATTTTCTTCTCCACAATTTATGTACTCTTTCTGCAGAACTGGTTGTTTCCCCTTCCCCATATGCCTTGAGTTTTATCATAGTCTTACTATATAATCTTACTATTCTAGAAAGCATTTTTTCCTTTTCTTTCATCTTTTACTTTCTGAATATTTAAGGTACACCACACACCTCAAGATGCACCTATCCCTACTATCAGTATCTATCAAAATATATTTAGTCCTTGCTACTCGGGAAGATTGCTTGAGCCCAGGAGTTCAAAGCTGCAGTGAGCTACAATCACGCCACTGCACTCCAGCTTGAATGACAGAGCGAGATCCTATCTCTTAAAAAAAAAAAAAAAAAAAAAAAAGCAAAGAATCTTCTTTATAGTCATATAAAGTATGTTGTTCATATGAGTTATGACTATCAGTTATCAGAAGAGCTTTTGGACCCTATTGTACACAACCTCATTAAGTTATCAAAACAGCTTTATGAGACAGGTACTATTATTATCCCCATTTTATGGATGGGACAACAGGGTTCAGAGGAGGTAAGTAACTTGCCAGCCAGTAGGTGATTATATTAGAACTCCCTTGGCCAACTCTAAAGGCGCTATTCTCTCTACGCAGCTGCAATGGCCTCACACTTAAACACTGCTCTAACCAACCTCTCTAACAATTCTAAACTTCTTTACACAGTGTGCTTCCTTGCTTTGGAACAAGAGGTGGTAAGTATACTTTATTCATGTAGCTTCTGGCAACACTGTTTCTCACAATTAACAGATTAACAGATTCTCTTGACCCATTTACTGGAACACCACAAATCTACAGATAGTTGAGAAGTTCCTTGATTCATGAATAAATCAATAGCAAGACTTTTCAAGTAGCCTTTTCATAATTTAAACACAAGGAAAATTTAAAACGGAAAATGCTGTGTTTTTGTTTTAAATCGAGCAAACATGCCAGTATCAACACTTGAAGACATATTCGTTTATGTAATAACAAAACTGGTTTATGTGAAATGCAAACCAAACATTGCTTTCATAACTTACAATCTTGGAATACTGCAATGTGTGTTTAATAAACATTACCCTTTCTACTCACACTCAGTACTGGATACAGAAAAATCTAAGAGAATTAGAATGATTTGAGAAAAGCAAAATACAGTGGCTACCTTGTTTTTCAGAGTCAGACTGGAAGTGAAGATGTGAGCATTTTGCTCAAACCATGGCAGGGGAGACATGACTTGATATCTCCACATGCACACACGAGCACCACAGCCCCACACCTGTCAATCCACAAATCTAAACAATGTCTAGCCATCATACTGTATGAGATACTTTCTAGGTTACTCAAAAAGCTTCAAGAATACCTAAAATAATGTGCCAGGTCTCCCAGCACACCTGGAGGGGAGGAGATGGTTACAGCGGAAGAGTGAAGGGAACTCAACTGCATCCTCTTACAAAGAGGGGTCAGTCTAATCCCCAACAGAACCACCTCCCAGAAACACTTCTTCCATTTCCACTTGTTGACAAGTTGGTTGTCCCTCTCTCTGGGGAGAAACTGAAATGACGCTAGAGTAACCCTTCACTAGAATATGGATTGTTCTGAAGGAAACCAGAACAGAGCAAATGTCACTGGGCTGAAAGCACCTCTTCCTCTTTCAGGGAAACTAGCAATGTCCAAGACCACGAATGTCCTCTGCCAGGAAGGATGGGGGCAAGGGCATGAAATGGGGTCCAATAAAGTCTAGACAACTGTGAAACAACCGAAGGTTTGCCCCTGCTCCATGACTTGAACCAGGAAGGAAAAGAATGTCTCAAGCCAGAACAAAAAGTTCACAAAATTGACCACAGAGAGAAAAGGTAAAACTCACCACAAGCCAACATGCACCCATATTTGACCTGAACAGATTTGAAAAACCCCCAGAAAAGCACTGTCTCTTTTTTCCCTTTGTCACAGCTTAGCCTTATCTCTTCGGGGTTTTGAGCAGTTACGACAATGTGGCTGTTATCCCTTCTCAAACGACAGGACTATGAGTGACAGCCCTCACCGGCCCCTTTTTTTGAAGCATGATCAGAGTTATTTGGTATCAACCATTATTAACCAAATTAGAAAGAGAGAGAAAAGATTCTTTCTCCCTAATTTGGTCAAATAGCCAACCGGGGAGACTACACTCTTGAAGGCTGGGAGAATGACCCATCTGACACAGCAATGCTGCATCCTTCCAAGGCTGGCAGACACATTGACATATAAATTCTTTCACACACACACAAGACAGACTATACGCGATTTATATATTTTTTCAACTTAATGTTTTTTTCCATTGTTGCATATAAGTATATACAAGGCTACCTTATTCTTTTTAATACTGCATTTCAAAACATACCATACTTGACAAAACCAGCACCTTACTAATACCCATATAAGCTTTTATCTTTTGCTATTAAAAATAATACTGCAATAGGTATCCTTATAAACACGGCATTTAGCACGGGTCCATTTATTGAGTCACCAAATGTCTGTATACTCAACCCATACCAGGTTTTGTTCATGCATGGAAATTTAGCAATAAGCAAACCAGATCAGGCCCCTTGCCTTCAAGTACAGCACAGTACTGGAGAAAGTAAACCAAGTATGTTTGGTGGTTTAAGTTCTGTGAAGCAAGACTAAAGCCAGGTAAAGGGGGAGAATAACTGGGCAGGGAGGGGGCTGCTACTAGTTTGGTTTTTGTTTGTTTGTTTTTGACACGGAGTCTTACTCTGTCACCAGACTGGAGTGCAGTGGCCCGATCTCGGCTCACTGCAACTTCTGCCTCCAGGGTTCAAGAGATTCTCCTGCCTCAGCCTCCCCAGTAGCTGGGACTACAGGCACGTGCCACCACGCCCAGCTAATTTTTGTATTTTTAGCAGAGATGGGGTTTCACCATGTTGGCCAGGATGGTCTTGATCTCTTGACCCCATGATCCGCCCGCCTCAGCCTCCCAAAGTGCTGGGATTACAGGTGTAAGCCACCACAGCCGGCCAGGGGCTGCTACTAGTTTATACAGGGAGGTTGGGGGAGGCCTGAATGAAATAGATGAACAAGCCTGCAGGCTGTCTGGGCCAAAAGGCCTGAGGCAAGGGAGTGGGCAGGGAGAGAGAAGTGGATGGAGAGGCCAGAGAAGCAGCAGAGCAGGATTACATGGGCACTTGGAGCCCATGGAGGATGTGAGGGGAATGTGTGAAAACTGAGAAGTCTCTGGATGGTTTCAAGCAAAAGCCAAAAAGAGGCCAGATGCAGTGGCTCACGCCTGTAATCCCAGCACTTTGGGAGGCCAAGGTGGGAAGATCACAAGGTCGGGAGTTCGAGACCAGCCTGGCCAACACGGTGAAACCCCATCTCTACTAAAAATACAAAAATTAGCCGGGCGTGGTGGCAGGTGCCTGTAATCCCAGCTACTCAGGAGGCTGAAGCAGGAGAACGGCATGAACCCTGGAGACGGAGGTTGCAGTGAGTCAAAACAGTGCCACAGCACTTCAGCCTGGCCAATAGAGTGAGACTCTGTCTCAAAAATTAATTAATTAATTAAATTTAAAAAGCAAAAAAGACATGATGCGACTGATGTTTCTTATGTTTTAAATAATCCCTCCGGTTGCTGCCTGGGTAAGTGACTAAAGGTGGGAAGGTGGAAGCACGAAGACTAGTCAGGCGGCTGGTACAGTAATACAGGCAAGAGGGGAGGATGGCAGTTAGGGTAGCAGCAGTGGAGAGAGTGAGAAGTAATGAGATTCTGGATATGGTATTTCAGAAGGACTTGCTCACGGCTTGAGTATGGGATAAAAAAGATGGAAGAGCCGAGGCTAATTCCAAGGCTTATCCTTGGAATCAAGAGTGGGCTAGATAACTAGCTTGACATGCCTGTTGGAGATGCAGGGCTAAACATCAAAAAGGAAGTGGGAGACAAGAATTTGGAATTCAGGAGAGGGGTTTCTGGCCTGGAGTTGTCAGTGTGTAGATGTGTGAGGCTGGATGAGATTGCTTAGGGAGGCCATGCAGATAAAGAGAGGCCATGACAGAATGGAGTACTTAGAGCATTCCAAGGAATGCTTGGAACCAGCCACGGAGACAAGAGAAGGAACAGCCAGTAAGGTACAAAAGGAATGAACAGTGAGTGGAATCCCAGAAGCCAAGTGAAGATTCAGCTCTTCCTGTCTGTGCCAGGGTAGTGCCTGGTCCATGCCAAACAACTGAGATGCCTTAGTTATGCCCTCAGGATGACCGCATGGACATGGCTGCACCCACAGTAATGGAGACTCCTGGCATCAAGCTCTTCGAGAAGTGGACATTTTCTTGCAGGAGGCATCGCAGTGATGGAGAAGTATGCCAAGTCCCAGCCCCACACCCCAGGATGCTATGTGGCCAAGCACTTCTGCAAGTGAAGGGAGGATCAAAAGACAGAAACGACCTTAATGTAGAGGTCTTTAATGATGTTAACTAGAAGTGGAGAGGAAAGAAAGCCTTCTCCCTTCATAAGCTAGTTTATCCGCAGGACAGACAAACAGAAAAGAACTTGCTGAATCAAAACAAACATACGTATTTGTAATTTTGATAGATGTTGCCAAATTGCATCCACAGGTGTTTGTACTATCAGTAATATATGAAACTACACCTACTGGGCAAGGCTGAATGAGAAAAGCTGAAGGCATGCTTGTCTGATAGTGAACTTCCTGAGTGAATTACAGAATTATCCTGAATCAACTGATCTCAATCTTGCCTGCCCATTAGAATTATCACGATGGCTCACACCTGTAATTCCAGCACTTTAGGAGTCTGAGGCAGGAGGATCACCTGAGGTCAGGAGTTCGAGACCAGCCTGGCCAATATGGTAAAGCCCGTCTCTACTAAAAATACAAAAAAATTAGCCGGCGTGGTGGCGGGTGCCTGTAATTCTAGCTATGTGGGAGGCTGAGGCAGGAGAATCACTTGCACCTGGGAGATGGAGGCTGCAGCAAGCCAAGATAGCACCATTGCACTCTAGCCTGGGTGACCACAGGGAGGCCGTCTCAAAAAAAAAAAAAAAAAAAAAAAAAAGAAGCAGCAGCAGCAAGAATTATCTAGAGAAACTTTACAAAAAAAAAAAAAAAATACTGCTCCCTGGGCCATCCTATTAGATCTAAATTTCTTGAGGTGGGGACCAGGCATCAGTATTGTCTAAGAGATCTTGGGAGGATCTGAATGCTTAGCCAAGACTGATAACCTTGTTCTAAGACAGTGTTTCTCAATGTTTAATGCGCATACCAATCACTTAGGGATCATGTCAAAATGCAGATTCTGAATTGGTGTGTCTGGAATTAGGTCTGATAGTCTGCATTTTCTATGAGCTCTCAGGTGATGTCAATGCCACTCATCTATGGGCCACACATTAAGTAGCGAGGTTCTAAAGCAATAGATGTCAGCTGGAAACATATGGAGAGGAGGATGAGATAAGCAAGGGTGGGCAAGCAAGAATTCACATGACATTCCAGGCAGCTCATGAGGAAAATCACTCGGCAGAGATGTAACTTCCCAGGAGGGGACCAGGGAGGTAAACAGGTACCTGATCACAGAAGGTCAGGCTAAGGACTTGGACCATTACTGTGTAAGCAATGGGGAGTCACTGCAGATCTCCAAAGATGGGAATGATGCATACAAGGCAGCACTTTATGAAGGTGGATTCTGGCTACAGTACTCAGAACAGACTGGATGGGAGAGGAGGGTCTGACTGAATGAAAGCCAGGAAAACCATTTAGATAATCATACATCCAATTAGGATATCAACAACGGAAATGAAGAGCAACATTAAAGAACAGTGGCTGGCCAGACAAAATGGCTCACATCTGTAATCTCGATACTTTGGGAGGCCAAGGTGGGAGGATCACTTGAGTTCAGGAGTTTGAGACCAGCATGGACAACATAGGGAAACCCTCTCTCCACAAAAAATAAATGAATAAATAAAATTAGCTGGATACGGTGGCATGCGCCTGTGGTTGCAGCTACTCAGGAGGCTGAGACGGGAGGATCACTTGAGCCTGGGAGGTTGGGGCTGCAGTGAGCCGAGATCGCATCACAGCACTCCAGCCTGAGTGACAGAGTGAGACTCTGTCTCAAAAAAATAAATCAATCAATAAAAAGTAACTCAAAATAAAGACCTAAACATCAGACCCAAAACCATAAAACTCCTAGGAAAAAAATCATAGGGGAAAAGCTTCATGACATTGAAGTTGGCAATAGATATGATGAGAAAAGGACAGACATCAAAAGCAAGAACAGGCAAACCTAAAAACTTACGTTTTGTCCAAAGGACACAGCCAACAGAGTAAAAAGGCACTTACAGAATGGGAGAAAATGCTTGCAAAACATATATCTGATAAGGGGTTAATACTGAGAATATATAAACAACTTCAATAACAGTTTTAAAAGACCCAATTTTAAAATGGGCAAGGGACTTGAATTGACACTTCTCCAAAGACGACATATAAATAGCCAATAAGCATATGAAAATATATTGAACATCAGAAAACTGCAAACCAAAACTGCAATGAGATATAACCCCACACTTTCTAGAATAACTACTATCAAAAAAAAAAAAAACAGAAAATAATTAGTGTTGGCAAAGACATGGAGAAAAAAGAACCCTCGTATACACTGTCGGCAGGATTGTAAAATGGTGCAACTGCTTTGGAAAACAGTATGATGAGTCCTCAAAAAATTAAAAACAGGTTATCACATGATCTGCCAATCCCCTTCTAGGTATAGATCCATATCCAAAAGAAGGTCTCAAAGAGATATTTGCATAACCACGTTCATTGCAGCATTGTTCACAATAGCCAAGAGGCAAAAGCAACCTAATGTCCATCAGAAAAATGGGTTAAGAAAATGTGATACACATACACAATGAAATACTATTCAGCCTTAAAAAAGATGGAAATCCTGTCACATACTACAGCATGGATGAGCCTTAAGGATGTTATGCTAAGTGAAATAAGCCAGTCACAAAAAGACAAATATTGACAATTCCATTTACAGGAGGAATTTAAAGTATTCAAATTAATAGAAATAAAGTGGAAAGGTAGTGACCTGAGGCTGGGGAAGACAGAGAAGGGCAGCAGCCATTTAATGGGTATAGAATTTCAGTTTTGCAAGATGAAAAAGTTCTGGAGATCTGTTGCACAACAACGTGAATATACTTAACACTACTCAACTGTATACTTTAAAATGGTTAAGATGATTAAAAACAGCCAGGGTACTTAATGCCATCTTACTGTATATTCATATCTAAAATTACCATTAACCTCAAATGTCAAAATTATTGTAGAAAAGTCATAAATTGTATTTAATGTCTTTTTTTTGGGAAAAAAAAAGTACACGTGCTTAGGAAACAACCCAATATCCATCAACAGATGAATAAACAAAATGTGGCATATCCATAAAATGAAGTATTATTCACCCATAAAAAGGAATGAAGTAATGCTGGAGGGATGGAGAAAAAGGAGAGATATTGGTCAAGAACTTTCCATGACAGATGAATAAGTTCTGGAGACCTAATATACAGCATGGTGACTATAATGTATTTTATACTTAAAATCTGCTAAGAAAATAGATCTAGGCTGGGCATGGTGGCTCACACCTGTAATCCCAGCACTTTGGGAGGCCGAGGCGGGTGGATCACAAGGTCAGGAGATCGAGACCATCCTAACTAACATGGTGAAACCCCATCTCTACTAAAAATACAAAAATTAGCTGGATATGGTGGCACATGCCTGTATTCCCAGCTACTCGGGAGGCTGAGGCAGGAGAATCGCTTGAACCCAGGAGGTGGAGGTTGCAGTGAGCTGAGGTCGTGTCACTGCGCTCCAGCCTGGGCAACAGAGTGAGACTTCGTCTCAAAAAAAAAAAAGAAAGAAAATAGATCTAAAGTGTTCTCACCACAAAATGGCAATTATGTGAGGTGATGGATATGTTTAGTTAGCTTAATTGTGGTAATCATTCCACAATATTTAAGTGTATCAAAACATGTTGTACATCTTAAGTCTACACAATTTTTACTTGTCAGTCATACTTCAATAAAGCTGGAGAGGGAAAGGAATGAAGTACCGATACATACAACATGGAGGAGGCTTAAGACATTAGACGAACTGAAAGAAGCCAGGCATGAAAGGCCACACATATTATGATTCCATTTATATGAAATGTCCAGAATAGGAAAACTCCAGAGACAGATGGCAGATTAGCAGTTGCCAGGGGCTGGGAATAGGGAAAATGGAGAGTGTTTGCTCATTGGTATGGGGTGTGTTTTTGAGATGATGAAAATGTTCTGGAATTAGATAGCAGTGACCGTTGCATTATCTTGGGAATATATTCAAAACCGCTAAAATGTATGCTTTAAAAGGGTGAATTTTATGGTATGCGAAGTATATCACAATTTTTTAAAAGCATATATGCCTTAGAAAATCTATAATTTTTGACCTACTTTTCCTCAAATTCCTGTTCTATTCTTGCCATCATCATTCAGCCAGTTCCCAAAGCCGGTGACCCTAGAGTCTCTTCCGCAATGATCTTTCACTGTTTGTCCTGCACACCTCACGGCTGCTTCTGAACCCGGTAGCTGGAATTGGCATTGTCTTACTGTTTCAGTCTCCTCCCCCAGCCACTGTTGATTGGCCCAGGTTGAGCTCAGTTAATTAGCCTAAAGGCAGGCATGTGACCCAAGCCAGGTCTCCCTGACCTTTTCTCCTGGGAAGAGAGACTCACTCCCCTTCCGGAGGCAGAGCTGTACAATGTGAGGGAGGTGAGCTGCCACAATTCCCCCTACATGGATGACGTTGGTCTGAGAGAATAAAGCCGACCCTCAGTAGCATTCAGACCCCTAGTTCCAGCTCCCTCCTGTGTTAAAGCAAGCCTGTCAATAGGCTTACCTTTTTGCTAAGTTAATGCAAGCTAGATACCGATTATTTGTAAGCAAAACCACTAACCAGTACACTCTCTGAATCCAGTGAGCCAAAGCCCTAATGAAACTGCCTCCTCCAACCTCCCACTGCAACAGCCTTCTTCTTGGACTCCTTGCCTCCAGGCTCCACCTACCCGATCCCAACTAGGGCTGGATCAGTGACTCTAACCCCAAACACGGCCCTGCTCCTCCCCTGCTTGAAATACTTGATTGGAATGAAAAGATTAGCCAGGCACAGTGGAACATGCCCATAGTCCAAGCTACTCAGTAAGCTGAGGTGGGAGGACTGCTTAAGCCCTGGAGTTCTAGTCAACTGTGATTGTGCCACTGCCCTCCACCCTGGCCAACAGAGTGAGATCCTATCTCTTTAAAAACAACAACAACAACGACAAACACTTAATTGGTCTTCCAGCTGCTCAGGTTAAAGTCCTTACTATTTGCCACTACAGAACACAGTCAGGACCCTACCAACCTTTCCAGCCTCATCAATCCCCTTGCTCGCTGTGCGTGCATCACTTGACACTACTAAGCTTTGGTGTGTGCTGGTTCTTCTGCCTGAGTTGCTCTTCCTTCTGTCCATTTGTAAGACATGTATTCCTTCATTCTCCAGCTCAAACATCATCTTCTTTGGAAAAGCCACCATCCTCCAAAGCAAGGTCTCACCCTACTTTATTCCCTACATATAACTTTCATCACAACTACATGGACATAGGGCACGGAATGATAAACAAAGGAGACTCAAAAGGGTGGAGGGGAAGGAAGAGGGGTGGGTGATGTGAAATTATTGAGTATAATGTACATTATTTGGGTGATGAGTACCCTAAAAGTACTGGACTTAACTACACAATCTATCCATGTAACAAAATTACATATGTATCCCATAAATTTAAACATTTTTTTGGGGGGGTCAGAGTCTCAGTCTGTCGCCAGGTTAGAGTGCAGTGGCATGATCTCGGCTCACTGCAATCTCCAGCTCCCTGGTTCAAGCGATTCTCCTGCCTCAGTCTCCTGAGTAGTTGGGATTACAGGCACACACCACCACGCCCAGCTAATTTTTGTATTTTCAGTAGAGATGGGGTTTCACCATGTTGGCCAGGATGGTCTCGATCTCCTGACCTCATGATCCACCCTCCTTGGCCTCCCAAAATGCTGGAATTACAGGCATGAGCCATGGCGCCTGGCCTGCCGCTCAGGTTTAACAAATAATTCTTTTAAAAAACATAATAACTCGGCCGGGCGCGGTGGCTCAAGCCTGTAATCCCAGCACTTTGGGAGGCCGAGACGGGCGGATCACGAGTTCAGGAGATCGAGACCATCCTGGCTAACACGGTGAAACCCCGTCTCTACTAAAATACAAAAAAAATTAGCCGGGCGAGGTGGCGGGCGCCTGTACTCCCAGCTACTCGGGAGGCTGAGGCAGGAGAATGGCGTGAACCCGGGAGGCGGGGCTTGCAGTGAGCTGAGATCCGGCCACTGCACTCCAGCCTGGGCAACAGAGCTAGACTCCGTCTCAAAAAAAAAAACAAAAAAAAAACAAAAAAAACAAAAAACCATAATAACTCAGCCAGGTATGGTGGCTCACACCTATCATTCCAGCACTTCGGGAGGCTGAGGTAGCAGGATTGCTTGAAGCCAGAAGCTCAAGACCAGCCTGGGCAATGTAGTGAGACTCCTTTCTCTTAAAAAAAAAAAAAAAATTTAAATAGCAGGGCACACTGGTACACCACTAGGAGCTAAGACTGGTCAGAAGCTGAGGACTACTCATGAGGCTGAGGCAGAAGGATCACTTAAGCCCAGGAGGAGTTCAAGGCTGTAGGAGCCAAGATTGTGCCACTATACTCTAGCCTGGGCAACAGAGCAAGGCCCTATCTCTAAAATATATATATATACACACACATATATAAACTGTAGCGGATGCTGTCAGTGCCCCACCCATACATCCCCTCACACTGATCACACTTCAGTGCCCACTAGCCTGACTCCCACCTACCAGCATCTGCATGTCTTGGCCTGACCGCTTCCCCTGGCCACTGAACCCATGGGGCAGGCTAGAAAGCACCTGGGAATTCATGTTCAAACACCCCACCCAAGCAGCCGTCAACCAATGACTAAAGAGAGCTGCTGTTTGAAGACCCCAGCTTCCTTACCTGGAGTGGGGATAAATGAGGCTCGTGTTCCATGCCGGCTTCCAAGGGCTTCCCCTGTGGGGTAAAGCTCCAGCTCTGCTCAGTGGAAACTGGCTTGGTAACGTCACCTCTGCTGATTGCCTTCTCTTCCCTGTCTCACTTCCTTGCTCCTCTAATGTCAGTTTCTTCACCTCTCAAACAAACTACTGGTGATTAAATGCTTTCTCAGGTTCTGCTTCTAAGGCAATAACAAAACTTAGCATTGCTATGGTCTTTACTGTGTCCCAGATACTAAACACTCAACTAAGCTTCAGAATCCCCCTGTAAGATAATCCACATTTTAGATAGGGGAAACAGAGGCATTACAAGGTTAAGAAACTTGCCCAAGGCCACAGAGCTAAGTAAATACATTCAGCATTTTTCACATTCTACTGCAACCATCTGTTGATGTGTCTCTCTTCTTCGCTGGACCATTAACCTCTCAGGGGAGAGATCGTTTTTATCTTTCTCTACAGCCCCAGCATGTAGTACAGAGCCAGGCACGTAGCAGATGCTCAAGAGCTATAGGAGTTTTGAAAAGTGCCTGCACTCGGCCACCCAAACACGCTGTGTGCTTTTCCCGCCCGCCTCTGTGCCCCTTCTCAAGCAGGAATCCCCAAACACCTTTTCCACTATCCCACTTCCCCCCACCAACACACACACACAAACTTACACAAATGACAGTAATTCCTGATTCCTGTGCTGGCTGCCAAAATGAAGAATTCTATGGGGCAAGGCAGACATAAGACAGCATATGAGTCCTCTAAAGTCTAGTAAACAAACCCCATTGCTCATACATGAATCAGCGCCTGTTGGCCGGGCTGTTGTTTATGTACTTATTTTACTTTGAGAGGCTCTCATTTATCGTGGAACACCTGCCTTCCTCCCAGTGGCCTTCACTAACACTTGATTTTCAAATGGCGATGACATCCTACCCCTGATTTTATTGTCAATATGCACTTTGTCTAAATTCTGACCTCAGACCTCCCCATCTCCTATGCCAATCTCTATTTGGATCTACTGGGATTACACATCTATTTAATAAAAAAGAACTTCCTGGCCGGGCGCG
This sequence comes from Macaca mulatta, assembly GCF_049350105.2. Lineage (NCBI taxonomy): Eukaryota > Metazoa > Chordata > Mammalia > Primates > Cercopithecidae > Macaca > Macaca mulatta. Next base: position 45,555,293 of record NC_133420.1, read on the forward strand.
GTGGCTCAAGCCTGTAATCCCAGCACTTTGGGAGGCCGAGATGGGCGGATCACGAGGTCAGGAGATCGAGACCATCCTGGCTAATACGGTGAAACCCCATCTCTACTAAAAAATACAAAAAACTAGCCGGGCGAGGTGGCGGGCGCCTGTAGTCCCAGCTACTCGGGAGGCTGAGGCAGGAGAATGGCGTAAACCCGGGAGGTGGAGCTTGCAGCGAGCTGAGATCACAAGCCTTCAGGCAGCCTCTGTCCTGAACGCCTGACTTGAAACCGTGTCCACATCATCTTTACACTTAACTTGCACACGTGCTTCCCAGTCTGCGCTCCCCTCTCAAAGAGGGCACCACTATTCAGCATCAATCTCCTGGACTTGCTAGTCAGTCACACCCACTACACCAAAATCTGTCATCTTTATATTTTCTAATCTTTCTCTTCCCAGGCAACAAGTCCAACCAAAACCAGGTTAATTCTTCCTATCTCACCTCTTTCACTGCTGGTCTCTCCCCATCCCAAGCCCTGATCACACATCCCCCTGCTCAAAAACCCTCTTGGGGCTGGGAGCGGTGGCTCACACCTGTAATCCTAGCACTTTGGGAGACTGAGAAGGGTGGATCACAGGAGCTCAAGACCAGCCTAGTCAACATGATGAAACCCCGTCTCTACTAAAAATACCAAAATTAGCCTGGCATGGTGGCATGCACCTGTAATCCCAGCTTCTCAGGAGGCTGAGGCAGGAGAATTGCTTGAACCCAGGAGGTGGAGGTTGCAGTGAGTCGAGATCACACCACTACATTCCAGCCTGGGCGACAGAGCGAGATTCTGTCTCAAAACAAAACAAAACAAAACAACCACCCTCTAGGACTAGCTACTGCTGAAAGAATAAAAGCTAACCTCCACATCGCAGCATTCAAAACAGTCTCATTCTCCTCCTGACCTGTCTACCCACCTCCTCTCTCACTAATCTCTACCTCTAGACTCTCAAAACCCACTCCCAACGCATGACCCAACTCAGTCCTCCTCCAGGGGACACAGGTCTTTCCTGTCTCTGCCCTTCACCTTGGGGCTTTTCCCACCCCACATCTGAAAGCCCCCTGCAACTTCATGGACCTGGTGAAAACACAACCTCTGCCACCTCAGCTGATGTGCAGACATACCCCCTGCTAGTGGGGCTGCCAATAGGAATAAACACCCCCTTCTCCCTACTCCTCAGGTAAAACCCAATTTTCAAGTCATATTTTAAGGTCATGGTATTGGTAATTTAAGTTTCAAGCAGCAAACCAAATTGAAAACAATATCAACAAAAGGGAATTTATGACCCCCTATAACCAGGAAACTGTGCTAACTTCAGGCACAGCTGGCACAGTCAGATCCTGAACTCAAATGATCTTTCCCCTCTTCCTCTCCTAGCTCTACTTCCCTCTGGCTTCATTCTTAGGCCAGACACTCTCTGCATTGAAGGATACAACCATTCACAATCTAGTAGAAAGACAGACATTCTTTCCCCCATCATCCATCTTGAAAATCTCAGGAAAGGCTGCCTGGCTCCGTTAGGGCCACACATCCACCAAGGATGCTATTTTGGCTAATATAAGATATTGATATTAGACCAGAATGGGAAGGATGAGGAGAGAAGCTGGGGTATTTCTGTCCCACCCTAACCCCTGCTCTCTGCCTCAGATTGTGTCCCTGGCAGCGGCCTCCCCCCTCCAGGGCCTCCTTCCTCTGAGGTCCTAGCTCTTACTCAACAACCCTGCCACAGGTCTAGTTCCCACAGAAGCCCCTGGGTTCTACTTAACATCGCCTCTTCCCCTAACCCTCCAGTCCTGAGGGTAACAGCAACTTCCTGCTATTGCTACTCCCTGGGTCAACTTACCATCTATCATCTATGCAACTAACTCCTTGTATTATAGTCTCTCTGTTTGAAATACGTTCACTGGCTTTTATTCCCTGATTAGACCTCAACTGATATAGAAATTGACAAAGCATAGGCCAACATGTAGACAGAAATGTGGAAAGTACAATATCAAGGAATAACAACCACCACCACCTTCTATTTCTTAAAGCTTCGCTATATACATCACCCACTACTCTACAAACTCGCTGGGTCTTCCTATCAACCCAGTGATGTGGGCACGTCTGTTATCTCCTTTTCACAGATGAGAAAACTGAGGCTTGGAGATGTTAAACAACTTGCTGTTACCAAGACTGTAAACAGTGGGGCTGAGATTCAAATCCAGACATGATTCCAGCATTAACACTTTTTTTTTTTTTTTGAGACGGAGTCTCACTCTGTCGCCAGGCTAGAGTGCAGTGACACAATCTCAGCTCACTGCAACCTCCACTTCCCCAGTTCAAGCGATTCTCCTGTCTCAGCCTCCCGAGTAGCTGGGACTACAGGTACACGCCACCATGCCCAGCTAATTTTTTGTATTTTTAGTAGAGACGGGGTTTCGCCATGTTGGCTAGGATGGTCTTGATCTCTTGATCTCGTGATCTGCCTGCCTCAGCCTCCCAAAGTGCTAGGACTACAGGAGTGAGACCGTGCCTGGCCCGCGTGCACACCTTGAAACAGGAAGTGGAGGAGAAGCATTTCAAGCAGGGGGTTATCAACAGGATCAAGTGTTACCTATCAAGGGATCAGGTAAAATAAGGACTATAAAGCATCTACTGGATTTAGCAATAAAGAGGTCACTGAGGACCCTGAAGAACAGAGTCAGAAACCAGGCAGCAGGAGGCTGAGGAGTACATCAGAGGTCAGGAAGTGGAAGCAACGGCCAGAAACCTTCTCTTCAGAAAGTGTCTTGTAAAGAGGAGTCACAAAATAAGGCATAAGGCCAGGCACAGTGGCTCAGGCCTATAATCCAAGTGCTTTGGGAAGTTGAGGCAGGAGGATCACTTGAGGCCAGGAGTTCGAGACCAGCCTGGGAAACAAAGTAAGACCTTATCTCCACTCCCGCAAAAAAAAGGCACCAGATGGAGGAGAAAAGAACATCACAGCAGAGTTTCCTTTACTCTTTCTCTCTGCGTGTGCGCGTGCGTGTTTAATAGAGACAAGTTCTCACTATTTTGCCCAGGTTGGTCTTAAATTCCTGGGCTCAAGCGACTGTGTGTGTGTGTGTGTGTGTGTGTGTGTGTGTGTGTAATAGAGACAAGGTCTCACTATATTGCCCAGGCTGGTCTTAAATGCCTGGCCTCCAGCAATGTTCCTGCCTTGGCCTCCCAAAGTGCTGGGATTATAGGCAAGAGAGCCACCACACCCAGCCACTCTGTGTTTTAAAAATGAGAGCAACTTGGCCAGGCATGGTGGTTCACACCTGTAACCCCAGCATTTTGAGAGGCTGATGCTGGCAGATCACTTGAGCTCAACAGTTCAAGACCAGCCTGGCCAGCATGGCGAAACCCTGTCTCTACCAAAAACACAAAAATTAGCCAGGCGTGGTGGTGCGCATCTGTGGTCCTAGCTACTCAGGAGGCTGAGACAGGAGAATATCTTGAGCCCAGGAGGCAGAGGTTGCAGTGAGCCAAGATCGTGTCACTGCACTGCAGCCTGGGTGACAAAGTCAGACACTGTCTCAAAAAAACAAAAACAAAAAAAAGGGGGGGAGAGAGCGCAACTTGAGCATGCTTAAATATTGATGGGAGTGAGCTGGTTGAGAGGGAGTCCAAAGATACAGGAGTAAGTTAGGAGGACAAGCAGAGCAGGGTCTACAAGAGGATCGGGGGTAGGGGGAGGGTCTACATCCTCAATCAGCCTTAGACTATCTCCTTGGAACGAGGGCCAGAAAGAAAACATGGCTACGGATTCAGATCATTCTGAAATTTGAAGAAGGGAAGTTCCTTTCTGGTGGCTTCTATCTTCTCTAAGGTGGAAGGTGAGGCGATCAGCAGAAGGGAGGGTGTAGTAGAAGGGTGGAGGGTATGAGGAGCAGAGAAAAGTTTCAGATAAACCACTGCACAGAACGGAGGGTCTGCGGAAACGAATGAGTGTCCAGGACCACTGAAGCCCCAGCTGTGGCTGAAACCTGTGAACTTACATTGGCAGCAACCTTTGAGCTTCCTGAGCACCCTGGTTGTAGATGAAAGACATGAACAAATGGAATGATCCAAGCTGGGTGTAAACAGAAGAAAGCAAGGGAACTGAATAGAGAGGCAGGAGCAACCACGAAGATGGGCCACAGAATCTAAAGGAGGTAGGGGAATCCAAGAGGTCACAGAACAGAACAGGTATAGTCAGTTGTTACCAACTCAGAGACCTGGAAAACCAGGAGGGGAAAGCAAGACAAAACGATATATGTGGAGAGAAGGGAACCTTTGTACAATGTTGGTAGGAATGTAGATTGGTAAAGCCATTATGGAAAACAGTATGGAGGCTTCTAAAGAAATTGAAAATAGAACCACCATATGACCCAGCAATCTTCTGGGCACATACCCAAAGGAACTGAAATCAACATCTCATAAAGATATCTGCACTCCCACGTTCACTGCAGCATTATTCACAATAGCCAAGATATGGAAACAACCTAAGCAGGCCTCAATGGACGAACGGATAGAGAAACTGCGCTGTATGTGTACACACAAAACTGAATATTATTCAGCCCTAAAAAAGAATGACATCTTGTCATTTGCCATAACGTGAATGAGCCTGAAGGAAATTATGCTAAGTGCAATAAGCCGAACACAGAAAGAAAAACATTGCATGATCTCACTTATATATGGAATCTTTTAAAAAATTCAAATATATAGAGATAGAACACAAAATAGTGGCTACCAAGGGCAGGTGGGAGAGGAAATGGGAAGATGTAGGCAAATGGATACAAAGTAGCAGATATGGAGGAGTGTACAGCTCTGGAGATCTAATGTAGAACATGATGACTAGAGTTATTAATAATAAAATTGTACTATACTTGACAATCATACGAAATGAGTCTATTTAGATGCTCTTGTCACAAAAACAAAATGAGTATGAGATGATGACTGTGATAATTTGCTCCACTATAGTAAACTTTTCTAACTATGTGTATCCCATAACATCAAGTTGTATACCTTAAATAAACACAATCAAATGTGATAATATCCAGTGGCACTATTTCAGAGCTGGAATCCTTCCAGGTATTACAATGCAGGGTGCGGCCATGGGAGAGGGCAGATGAACTGTTAAAAAGGTGAAGGTGCCTGGTGCAGTGGCTCACGCCTGTAATCCCAGCACTTTGGGAGGCCAAGGTGGGCAGATCACCTGAGGTCAGGAGTTCGAGACCAGCCTGGCCAATATGGCTTGTAGTCCCAGCTACTCAGGAGGCTGAGGCAGGAAAATCGCTTGAACCCAGGAGGCAGAGGTTACAGTGAGCTGAGATCACAGTGAGCTGAGATCGCGCCACTATATAAGGAGGTCAAGAAACTGGTAATTTTGGAGACTCGGACAGATCAGCCATGTGAATGATTAAAGCCCCGTGGGGAGGACATGATTTGAGAAGACAGTAAGTTGGGGTCTAAAGATTTAAAGAATGAGAGTGAGAAGCTGTGAAGTTGGAAAATGACAAAGAAAACAGTAGTCGAAGGTCTGTAGTGGATATTTGTTTCCTGTTTGTCTAACATCTACTTCTTGATTTTGCTCTGGAAACCACCTCCTCCCTTCCCAGGCACAGAGGGGGCTTCCAAAATATTTGAAATTTTCTGTATCTTAATCTGGGGGTAGGAACATTTTATTATTCTTTAAACTCTACAGATAAGTTTTACTCTTTATATACACACATTGTTATAAACTTCATGTATATATTCCCCAATTTTAAAAAAATTCCTTTCCTCATTCCAAAGATAAGTACCTGATTCAGGTCTGCGCAATCAGAATCAGAGACTGGTTTAGGCGCCTGACCCAATTTAGACCAATGAGACACCAGCCCAGAGCTTTGGCCGGAACTATCAGGAAAGGAGTGCTCTCCTTCTGCTGGAGCTGGGAAGCTTGTTTATAGAACACATCCCTTCACTGGCGTGAGAACAAGGCTGACACAGAAGAAAGCGGAGCCAAGAGATGGAAAGTGACAGATCCCCGACATCATTGGAATACCTTGCTCCAGTCATTCCTGAAGCCAAAATACCTGGGCCTTTTCAGCAATGTGAGCCAGTAGATTTTTATTTTCCTATATCCAGTTTGCATTTAGCTCATATCCTTTTAACTAATAAAGAATCCTAACTAATTCAGGGGCTCAAGGTAGTCTCAGCTGAACAGCCTATGTGATCCTTTTCAATACATAATCGAACTACGCCCCCCTCCTGCTCAAGACCCTGAAATGCCCCCTGCCCATGCTAACTTCCCACCCCATGGCCCTGACAGTAAAGGCCAAAGTCCTCAGGGTGACCGGCCACACTCAATATAATCTGACCCCTCCCTTCTCTGCCCCCAGCCTCTAACTGTCCAATGCTCACTCTGCCCAGCCATATTGGCCTCTAGGCTGCTCCCTGACATACCGGCCCTGTGCCTTCCAGCCTCTGCTTCCGCTGGTCCCTCCCCCAACACTCTTCAGATACTCACCCACTAACTCCCTCACCTTCCAGTCTGCTCAAATGTCAAGTTCTCAACAAGGCCTGCCAAATCCTCTTCCTCGTGGCCAGTTCTCCTTTTTCCTCCTTCCATAGCATTTACTGTGCAATACAGTACAAACACACTGAAATGTATCCAGTGAGGGCAGAGTTTTCAGCTAACTTATTCAAGTTCCTAGAACAGTGCCTGGCTCATAGTAGGCCTTCAAATATGTATCAAATGAACAAAAAGAACGACAGGAGCCTCAAAGGAGCAGAGCCTGGTTTGTAAAAGGTGATGGAGGAAAAGCCTTCTCTATTTTGAAGACTTCAGAGGATGTCTAAGTGACCTAAGGGGGCAGGAAATAGATGAAGAGTTCAGAGAAGAGATTGAGGATGTGGGAAGAGGTGTTAGCCACACAATGGGGCTTAAGAATCCAGTATTAAGTTTTGGGAGGGGCACAGAAGTTGGAGGCTGAGTCAGAGGAGAAGCAGCCTGGAACAATTTGCAGATGAAAGTTAAAAAAGCAGAGTAAGGCTAAGCGATGTATTTACATTTTAGATGGAGACAGCCATATAAGGTCCAGTGAGGCTCACGCCTGTAATCCCAGTACTTTGGGAGGCTGAGGTGGACAGATCACCTGAGGTCAGAAGTTTGAGACCAGCCAGGCTAACATGGTGACACCCCATCTCTACTAAAAATACAAAAATTAGCCAGGTGTGGTGGCGGTCACCTGTAATCCCAGCTACTCAGGAGGCTGAGGCAGGAGAATCACACGAACCCAGGAGGCAGAAGATGTAGTGAGATTCCACCACTACACTCTAGCCTGGGCAACAGCAAGACTCTGTCTCAAAAAAAAGAAAAAAAAAAAAAAAGGTGAGTTTAGCAGGCATCAAAAGAATTAGTCCTGGCAACCTCTGGTAGATAGAAAGGATTCCTCCTTTGGGAGCCTATGAAGGGAGGCATCACATCATGATTTGAAAAATTTGAGAAACTGGTGGACAGTCCATTATATTTGGTCTTTCTCTTCTACCCAAGCACTACAGAGTTCATTCACAAGTGTCAGCTGGACCAAGACACAAGGCTACCCTGTTCATAGCACCATCTTGGCCCCTCAGAAAGCAATTCCCCTCTGCATAATAACCCTGTACTATGATCAGCCTGTCAAATCTTCATTCCTCTAGCCCAGAACTGACCCAGAATCCCTGTCATCCAGGATCACAACCCTAGTATCTAATAAGACAAAACTGGCTTCTTTTCAAAGACAGACCATAGCACTGAAGTGTCCTACCACCCCTTTGATGACCCTCATGCTGCTGAGGCAGGAGAAAGCCAGCCACAGGGAAGGCTTCCTTCTTCTGGCTCTGACTCACCTCTGTGGCTTGCTAGCTTCTCTCTACAGAAATTTCTTCAGAGTTATGAGACCATACGGGGATGCCAAGATTCAAGGAAAATGTTACTCCTAGTCAGAGAAAGAAATTACAATGCTTAGCCTCTAAGGAAAAGTGGCTTACTATAAATCGGGCCCTTGAGAATGGTGTCATTTAGATGCTCCCCACAGCTGTTAGGAGATTTAATAAATATTCAATAATTAGGCCAGGCACCGTGGCTCACGCCTGTAATCCCAGCACTTTGGGAGGCCGAGGCGGGCAGATCACTTGAGGCCAGGAGTTCGAGACTAGTCTGGCCAACATAGCGAAACCTCGTCTCTACTAAAAATACAAAAATTACCCGGTCAAGGTGGCACACGCCTGTAATCCCAGCTACACGAGAGCTGAGGCACGAGAATCACTTCGACCAGGGAGGTGGAGATTGCAGTGAGTCAGGATCAGGCCACTGCACTCCAGCCTGGGTGACAGAGTGAGTCTCTGTCTCAAAAAATACATATATATTCAATAATTGAGAATGCCTCCAAGACTCAACCTCCCACACAGAACAGACCCTTTAAAGGAAGCCATCAGTAATTAGACCTGAGACTGACTTCTTGACCACTAACTAGATCTTGGTGGTACGGAGAATTTGTCTTCCAAGTACTTACTAGTAAAACACCCATACTTCTGAGTCAGGTATCATCCATGAGTGATTCGTTAAGCAAATATTTAAAATAGCTATCTGTAGTAGTCAGTCTCCAAGATGGCCCAATGATCCCCACCTCTTGGTATGCACACCCTGGTATTCACACCGTCTCCCCACATTGTACCAGTGTCAATCTGTGTGACCGACAGAATACATCATAGGCATGTCATTTCCAAGGTAAGTTATACAAGACTGGCTAGAGTCTTGGGCTCTCTTGGATCACTTGCTCTGGGGAGAAAACCAGTTGCCACATCCAACAGCCCTATGGAGAGTAACTAAGGCCTGCCAACAGCCATGTGAGTGAGCTTAGAAGTGGATCCTCCCCTAATCCAGCCTTCAGATGACTGCAACCTCAAGAAAGGCCTAATTCGGAACCACTCAGATTGTCCCACAGACACTATTTCCAGGTGGTAAGTTTTGGGGTAATTTGCTACACAGCAATAGATAATTAATTCAGTATCCTACAGAGAACTGAGAAGGAAATGAGGTTTAACCCCAGTTCCTACACTATTTTAAGACCAATTTTTGTCCATAAGAAAGCAAATTTATTCAGTCATTCAACATTTTTTGGAGACAGGGTCTCACTCTCTTGCCCAGGCTGGAGTACAGCGGTGCAATCATAGCTCACTGCAGCCCTGAACTCCCGGGCTCAAGCAATCCTCCAGCCTCAGCCTCCCTGAGTAGCCTGGACTACAGGTGCATGCCACCATACTGTGTGTGTGTGTGTGTGGAGATGGGGTCTCAATATGTTGCCCAGGCAGGTCTCAAACTTTTGGCCCAGAGCAATCATCCTGCCTCAGCCTCCCAAAGTGCTGGTATTACAGTTGTGAGCCACTGCACCCGGCCTCCATTAGCTTTTTTAAATTTTCCTGTCCCTAATGCTTTGGAACTTCACTCCCAGCTTTCACAAACCCTGTGCAGAAGGTACATCAAGTCAAGTCCCACTCTCTAGTGATTTTAAGTGCTGCAAGGCGGGCAGGTTATATTTTCTCATACTCATTTTTTTACTGTACCACATGGTGTCCCCTCTGACGGGAGAAGAAAGTTAGGTCCCCTGCTCCCATTAATATTGGGACAAGGGGGAATCCATTTAGTATTTTACTAGGGAGAGAAAATCTTGATCACAAGACCTGAGAACAATGCTAATTTCTGCAGTTAGCGACTAAGCGACGGCAGGAGCGAGGATACAATCACTGCTCAAGTCCCCTTCACAGCTGAAATGGCCATGGAGATAGGGAGGAGGCCGTCCCTTACCCCTGCCTGGACTCTGCTGTGTCTCCAAGCAGCAGGAGGGTTGTGCTGCTCCAAGAAAATCTGGAGCCTCCCTCTGTACAAAGAAGGTCAAAGGGCGAGCTTTCTTTCCATCAACCACAAAACCAGCCGCTGCCAAACCTAAACAGAGTGGTAGGCCGTCGGAGGTGAATGGAGCCCCAGACAGAAAACCACAACGAAGCTCTCCTCCCGCCGCCGGCTGGGGTCTGAGTCAGGTGACTCCTCAGGACAAACAGCAAACCTAAACAAAGATCACTCCCCACATGACTGACTCGGGGGAAGAAGACTCTCGCTGTAAGCCCAGGGCTGCCCGGTCCCAGCACGGAAAGCCATGAACTCCTGCTTCTGTGCAGTCTCAGGAAACTGGAGGAGCTACAAGTTATGCAGCAGCTCAGCCTGCAGGGATGCACCTGGAGGAACTCGGAACCCCATCCGAGGACACAGGCGCCCTGCCCTGCACACACGCCTCCCGCCCCAACACGCAGGCTGGACCCCTCCCCACCAGCTGTCACCGGCGCTCGCGACCAGTCACAGGCAGCGAAACCCGTCCCTCTGCGGCTGCGACCCCGCGGAGGCGGCAGAGGAGACGCTTTCGCCGAGAGCTCCGGGGCCAGGGCACGCCAGTCCCCCGGGAAGGGGCGGCAGAGTGGGCGCGGCCCCAGGCCCAGGAAGGCTCCGGATCCATCATCCCCCCAACGGGGAGCGAAATAAGCCTCCCAGACCCCAGCCCCAGGCGCCCCACCTTGTCACCGAAGCTGCGGGCCATCAGCAGGTCCGGGCTGGGCGTGCTGTCACCACCCACGGCCTCCTCGCTGCTGGAGCCGGCCAGCGGGTGCGGCATGTCGCGCAGGGAGTGGGGCCCCGTGGACGGCAGGGCCTTGGGGGGCCCGCCCGCCATGGCGCGCACCGCTCGGGACGCGCCGCCGCCGCTTCCTCCTGCTGCCCGCCGCTGCGAGCTCCCCGAGCGCCCCGGGCCGAGCCCCGCTCGGCCGCCGCTCAGCCCGAGGCCTTCCACCGGCCGGGCCGGGAGCCGCTGCCACCCGCCGGCTAGTGTCTGCCGGCGCTGAGACGCTCAGCTCCGCGCCGCGCGTCCCCGCTCCGCGCCCTAGCCCGCCGCGGGTCCGCTGGCAGCACGGCCGCGGCGCCCAGCCCGCACAGCCACACCGCCCACCCGCTCCGGCCCCGCCCCCGAGGCGCCGCGGCTGCCCGGGAGGGGGCGGGGAGGGCGGGGGGAGCGGGGAGGGGGCACGTGGGGAAGGAGGGAGGGAGGGAGGGAGGGAGAGAGGGAAGGAGGAGGTGCAGCCCCGCCCCCGCCCGGCAGGAAGTGCGCTGTGGGCCTCTGCGTCTGTCCTCCCAGTGTCCAACGTTGCCTCGCGGAGGCCGCCGTGCGGAGCAAATGTCTAACGGAAATCAGAGGTGGAAAAGAGGTTGGAGGAGCCTGCTCCGTTCCACTCGCTTTTACTGATGCGCCCACCAGCAGCCACGCTTGGGGCTGGCGGCTTTGAGGACACGCACGTGAGTCAGGGTCTTATGGCCTCTAAGGCACGCGCAGGAAGAACTCGAAATAGACGGAATTACGACCCATATCGGAAGAATAGCATAAAGGGCGACGAGGCTCAGAGGAGCTAGAGGACATCGGGTGGGGAACCTGGAAGGGGCTTCAAGGAGGGGGTGTGGGGAGTCTTCAGCCTCACTCTGAGGTCCCCATTGTGTCTTGCTTCTGCAGCTGACCAAGGTTTGTGTAAAGTCAAACCTCAGAAGAGTGAGCATGAGGATAGAGCTGCAAATGATATACGACTCTTCAACTCACACTTTCGCCGAAGAGACTTTTGAAAGAACCATGAGGTTCAAGTTATTTTTCATGCATTTGTGTTTCCTTTCCAGGCCTTGGGCTGAGCTGATTCTCAGCTTTATTTGCTGGCATGGTGCAAATAGTCAAGGTGTTACTTCCAGCCCATTGGGGTGTAGATTAACCTCCTTTTTCCACCTTACCTGTCCCTAGATCTTCTGTTTCCAAGGCCAAGTCTTTAAAGGGTTTTCAGTCCCTCTAGCAAAGTAATGGGTAGGGAGGCTTATCGTGAGGGACCACATTTTCCCTACCCATTCCAAACTCAAAGGTTTGCCTAGCTTTACCTGCTAAAAGGTGATGACAGATTTTGACTCTGGGATTCACTAAGGCCTCTACCACAGTTTTCTCTAGAAACAAGTAGAAGAGAATGCAGAGGGTTGAAACCTACCCAAAATATCAGTCAGAGACTCTGAGCTTCAAAGACCTTCCCTTGTTTCCCCCAATGTAATTTATATAGGGCTGGACCCTTAGTCCTCAAGCTGTCATCTTTATCTCCTCCACGTAAGCCTGCCTTGGCTGGGAAAAAAATAGCATTCAAAGGGCACTGGGAACAATTTTAAATGGTGCATCTAAGGAATGCCAAGTTCTGGTCCTCTTGGAGTTGGATTAAAATTGTTAACACTTTCACATTCAAGGACTGCTTACAACTACTACAGACCCTATTATCTGTTCTTCTGAATTAGCATTAAAACAAATAGCACAATATAACTAGAAATGAGTATTCTATAGATGTATAACATAGGTTTTTCTTATTGAATGGTGCTACTTATTTTAACAACCAGGCTGCCTTAAATATGATGGAGATCTGTGTGGATTAAGACTCTATACAAGCGGCCGGGCGCGGTGGCTCAAGCCTGTAATCCCAGCACTTTGGGAGGCCGAGACGGGCGGATCACAAGGTCAGGAGATCGAGACCATCCTGGCTAACATGGTGAAACCCCGTCTCTACTAAAAATACAAAAAAACTAGCCGGGCGAGGTGGCGGGCGCCTGTAGTCCCAGCTACTCGGGAGGCTGAGGCAGGAGAATGGCGTAAACCCGGGAGGCGGAGCTTGCAGTGAGCTGAGATCCGGCCACTGCACTCCAGCCTGGGCGACAGAGCGAGACTCCGTCTCAAAAAAAAAAAAAAAAAAAAAAAAAAAAAAAAGACTCTATACAAGCTTTCTCTTTAGGGCACCAGGGGAAAGTGAAAAAAGAACCACATTTGAATTCTGCTTTGTCACTACAAGTGGGTGACCATAAGCAAGTTACTAACCTCAGTGAACCTGTTCCTAACCTGAAAAGGAGGAGAATGGAGAGCAGGTAATAATACCTTATGAGATGGTTGTGAGAGTTAAATAGCATTCTTTATGTCATAGTCCTAGCAAAGTGCTGGCATGGAATAGATGCTCCCTAAATGTTAACTACCTACCTTCCCTTCCCTTTCTGTCAGACTTTTTCTACTATTCTTATGAAATAATAAAGAGTTTTTGTAATTAAATATGCTTTACTATTCTGAGTAGGGTCTGGTTGAATATATATATATCAGGTAGGGTGCCTCACACCTGTAATCCCAGCACTTTGGGAGGCCAAGGTGGGAGGATCACTTGAGCCTATAAGTTCAAGACCAGCTTGGGCAATATAGTGACACCCCCATCTCTATAAAAAATGTAAAAATTAGTCCAGCATGGTGGCACGTAACTGTAGTCCCAGCTACCCAAGAGGCTGAGGTGGAAGGATTGCTTGAGCCTGGGAGGTTGAGGGTGCAATGAGTGAGATTGTACCACTGTACTTCAGCCTGGGCAACAGAAGGAGACCCTGTCTTAAAAATATATATACGCACATATACATATATATATTTGTGTGTATATATGTGCGTATACATTGTGTGTGTGTGTGTATGTTGACCTCCAAAGTCCTCCATTTGCTCAGTTTAGATTGGAGTACCACTTATTTAGGCTCCCAACAAAAAAAGGGCCCAGATCCAAAATTCCTAAAAGGCCATATGAAATAGTTTATTACAGTTTATTTATGTATTTTCCAGTTTTCTGGTTAGTTGATGGCAGCTGGCCACAATTATCCAGTGGGTAGTCATCAAAACTAAAGAAAGTGAATTTATATGGAAAGTATTTTGGTAGAAAGTTTCCACCATGAAATTTAGCCCAGCCCTGCCCATTCATACTCACCATTTCCTGTGGTATTTCAGTGTTCCCTGTGGTGGGAAATTGTCACTGAAATAACATAAGTGTCCCAGAGCATGTGATTTTGCTTCTACTAAAAGGTTTGTTTTTTGTTTCTTTTTGTTTTGTTTTGTTTTTTTGGAGACAAGGTCTTGCTGTGTCGCCCAGGCTGGAGTGCAGTGGAGCGATCTCAGCTCACTGCAACCTCTGCCTCCCTGGTTCAAGCAATTCTCCTGCCTCTCAGCCTCCACAGTAGCTGGGATTACAGGCGTGTGCCACCACGCCCGGCTAATTTTTGTATTTTTAGTAGAGACAGGGTTTCACCATGTTGGCCAGGCTAGTCTCGAACTCCTGACCTCAAGTGATCTGCCCGCCTCGGCCTCCCAAAGTGCTGGGATTACAGGCTACTAAAAGTTTTAAAAGCAGCATGGTGCTAAGGAGGAAAGGAGGAAACGTGTAACGTTTCTCCGTCAGAGCAGAAGGCTCTGGTGTTTGTTGGAATTTACGGATTTCTAGGGTTGAGCTGAGGAAGACAGTAGATGTATGTGTGTGCATGAGGGGCGAGGGAGGTCCCCAGTGCCACCAGAACCCAAGAACACAGCATGGAGCCCTCCCAATCCATAAGGAATCTTAGACACTTAGGCTGGCACCTTTCAGGAGACAGGGCTTTGGGCCCCAGAATTTAGTATGCTTACCAAACAAATCCTATCAACCTCACTAGCAAGCCTGTCAGGGCTGCATGTGAGCACCCAGACCTCAGAAACAAAGCAGTCTCAATGCATCACTCGCTCATTCTCTCCCCTGGTACAGCGTGTGCTTAGGCCTTCTTCGTGTTTGTATTAGCCGCTTATCCTCTGGTGGTTTTTAGTACAATCATAGCTTTATTCTATATGGCATCCCAAGCCCTGCCTCAGAATAACACCACCACTTCTGAAGTGGACGGCTGGTGAGGACAAAGGACATTTTCAGAGAGCATTCAGGATGACATGTCGCAAACCACAGAGGGCTGTCTCAAACAAGGGGGGCAAGTGAGAAGGCACAATCCCCAACAGAGACAAAATTGTGTGGACAATTTAATTCAGCCAATGATGTCCCAGGAAAGAAACAAGGTCCATTTGAGTCCAGGATCTGAACAGTTTTGCAAACAAGAAATTGGAACTTGCTACTGAACCAGCAGAGGGGCTTGTGGGTGAATGAGAGCACCATTTTATCTCTCCATATAGAAAAGCTCCTGGCTTGCAAAGCACGAAAACCCCAATGCAGTGAGTTATACAATACAATCATGGAGTCAGTGTTGCGAATCTCAAACTTCGGGTGCCTAACAATCACTTGTGAGCTTGTTAAAATGCAAACTTCCAGGCCCCACATCAAGAGATTCTGCTTCTGGAGTGAGGCCTGGAATAATTTTTAATTTAAATTAATTTTTAATTTTAAAAAAATGTTAACAATCTCTTAGGTGATGCTTACACTGATGCTGATCTGCAGACTATATCTTGAGAAACATTGTTCTCTTAGCTCCTTCCATTTATCTCGCTCGCTCTCTCTCTCTTTTAACCTAGCATCAATCCATCAAGATCCTTCCATTTTTCTTTTCTTTCTTTTTTTTTTTTTTTTTGTGAGACAGTCTCACTCTGTCACCCAGGTTGGAGTGCAGTGGTGCAATCTCGGCTCACTGCAACCTCCACCTCCCGGGTTCAAGCAATTCACCTGCCTCAGCCTCCCAAGTAGCTGGGATTACAGGTGCACACCACCACGCCCAGCTAATTTTTGTATTTTTAGTAGAGATGGGGTTTTGCCATGTTGGCCAGGCTGGTCTCAAACTCCTGACCTCAGGTGATCCACCTATTTTGGCCTCCCAAAGTGCCGGGATTACAGGTGTGAACCACTGCGCCAGCTTCTCTCTCTCTCTCAACCTAGCATGAGTCCATCCAGATCCTTCCATTTTTCTTTTCTTTTTCTTTTTTTTTTTTTTTATTTTGAGACAAAGTCTTGCCCTGTTGCCCAGGCTGGAGTGCAGTGGTGTGATCTCAGCTCACTGTCACCGCTGCCTCCCGGATTCAAGTGATTCTCCTGCCTCAGCCTCCATGTAGCTGGGATTACAGGCGCACACCACCACGCCCAGCTAATTTTTGTATTTTGAGTAAAGATGGGGTTTCACCATGTTGGCCAGGCTGGTCTCGAACTCCTGACCTCAAGTGATCTGCCCACTCCAGCCTCCCAAAGTGCTGGGATTACAGGCGTGAGCCACCACTCCCAGCCAAGATCCTTCCATGTTTCTGAACCATAAATTGACATTCCAAACCTTTAAGTGCTTACTTTAAATACATTTCCTGTTTGAAAACTTGCTTAGAAAGCAGTTTTCTATTAGAAAATTATATTACAAGGTCCTTTTGCTCCTAAACTTTTATGATTATTTTTAGTGAGCATTCTACCAGGCACTTAAAATATAAGGGAAGATTGAGGTGATGGATATCCCATTTACCCTGATGTGTTGTTATGCATTGTATACCTGTATCAAAGTATTTCATGTACCCCATAAAGATATACACCTACTGTGTGCCCACAAAAAATTTTAAATTAAAAAAAAGATTTAAGGAAAGAGATCAGATGAACTAACCTATCTGTTGATATTTTTGTTGTTATCGTTGTTGTTTTTAGACGGAGTCTCGCTCTGTCACCCAGGCTGGAGTACAGTGGCGTGATCTCGGCTCACTGCAAGCTCCCCCTCTTGGGTTCACACCATTCTCCCGCCTCAGCCTCCCAAGTAGCTGGGACTACAGGTACTCACCACCACACCTGGCTAATTTTGTTTTTGTATTTTTAGTAGAGACGGCGTTTCACCATGTTAGCCAGGATGGTCTCGATCTCCTCACCTCGTGATCCACCCACCTCGACCTCCCAAAGTGCTGGGATTACAGGCGTGAGCCACCGCGCCCGGCTGATAGTTTCATTTCATAAGTCTGGTCACGAAGTTGATCACAGAGGAGTGGATGCTTTCCAGAGCCCCCAGAACATTGGCCTACCCTGAAGGCTCCTAGTAGCTGGGCCACATCTGGATATAGAAACACCTTTCACTGAAGGATACGTGCTACCTGGCTTTCTTTACAAGCCAGCACAGGTGTATGGAGTGTGGGCATGGATGTGTATTCCTTTGTGAGGGCTACCTGTTAGAGAGGTTGGGCTACAGAAGATATGGACCTGACAAGTACTGGGACCACGGGCACTGAGTTATTAGCAGTGATTCTTTGGATAGAATGGAAAACCTACTTACTGGCTGTGTGCCTCCATGAGAGTGTTTGATTCCATCACTAGGAGTGATCCTTAAAAGGCATCTGGAGGCCAGGGGCAGTGGCTCACGCCTGTAATCCCAGCACTTTGGGAGGCTGAGGCAGGTGGATCATTTGGAGTCGGGAGTTCAAGATCAGCCTGGCCAACATGGCGAAACCACATCTCTATTAAAAATACAAAAATTAGCCAGGTGTGGTGGCAGGCGCCTTAATCCCAGCTGCTTGGGAGGCTGAGGCACGAGAATCGCTTGAACCCGAGAGGTGGAGGTTGCAGTGAGCCCAGATTGCGCCACTGCACTCCAGCCTGGGAAACAAGGGTGAAACTCCATCTTAAAAAAAAAAAAAAAAAAAAAAAAAAGGCATCTGGAACATGGACATCACACATGACAGGCCCAGCAGTTCTACTTTCAGAACACAATAGAAATGCATGCATACATTCACGAAAAGACAGATCCAAGAATCTCCTCAGCAGTGCTGTTTGTAAGAGCGAAAACTAGAAACAGGTCACATGGCTGTCAACAGTGGAATGCGTGAATAAATGTGGTACATTCACATAATGGAAGACTGCGCAACAGAATGAAGGAACAACATGGTGAATGCATCTCACAAACATAATAGTGCGTGAAACAAGCTAAATATAAAAGAATATCTGTTCTATGACTCCATTTATATAAAGCTAAAAAACAGGCAAAACTGTAGTGTGAGAAATCAGAAAAGTAGTGAGTTCTGGGGTATTTGGTTTTTAATCTGGGGGCTTGTTTGGTTTTTTGTTTGTTTGTTTTATTTTATAAAAATTCATCAAGCAGGCCGGGTGCAGTGGCTTATGCCTGTAATCTCAATAATTTTGGAGGCCAAGGTGGGCAGATTGCATGAGCCCAGGAATTCAAGACCAGCCTGAGCAACATAGTGAAACCTTGTTTCTACAAAAACTTAGCTGGGCATCGTGGTGTGTGCCTGTAGTCCCAGCTACCCAGGAGGCTGAGGTGGGAGGATCACTTGAGCCTGGGAGGCAGAGGTTTCAGTGAGCAGAGATCATGCTACTACACTCCAGTCTGGGTGACAGAGTGAGACCCTGTCTCGAAAAAAAAAAAAAATTCTTTAAGCAGTATATTTTTGATTTGTGAGCCCTTATGTTCTACTTCAATAAGAAGTTTACATTAAAAAGGGCACCTAGTCTTTGACCCTTACTTCAAAAGTGAGGAAGCTGAGGCCCAGAGGTAGTAATTTGCATGAGGTCAACCAAGAGTGCTCCTGGCAATGATCCTTTCCACTTTGATGCATATTGATGTACAGGTGGATTTGGGGGATGCTAGTTTAATGACAAAGAAAGGAGGAAATAAGCAAAAAGAGAAGTGTCAGCCACTATCAGTTGCTGACTGATGAAGTGTCAGCCACTATCAGAGAGTCATTTGCTCCTTCTTCATTGCTTCATTGCTTGTCTCTTCTCCCTTCCTTTCAAATGCAATCATGTGTGGACCAATGCCTGGAGCTGCTGCAGCCATTATGTGGCCATGAGTGGAGACATGCCGGATACCCTGAGGATAGATAGCTGAGTGGATAAATAGAAAGAGCCTGTGTCTTTGGTGGCATCACCGAGCCACTGCATCTAAATCCAGACTTCTTTTGTAGAATATAAACATCTAAATGGTGTCCGGCAGTTTAATTTGAATCCCTGTGACTTGCAGGTGAACTCATCCTTATGGATTCAGAAGACAAAGAATACAAGCAAGCAGGAGAAAGTCTAAGAAGAAAGTTCACCTGGTAGGTGGCAATGTTCACAGCAAGAGTACCATCCTTCTGTAACATGCATTCTCAAAAGAGCCAGTGTCACCTGCAAAAGGATGTAAATTGGTTCTTGGGGCCGGGAAGCAAAAAAAAAAAAAAAAAAAACTTAAATATTATAGTGGTCTGTGGCCCCCATAAAGCTCAGCCCTATTCCTTAGTATTTAATTTTTCTTTAAGGGAGCATTTAAATCTAATTAACTCTTCCCCTTTAGGGGCAGTGATAACAAATAATAAATTGAGAAACACTGCTTTATAGAGATGGAGGGCAAGCTCTAAAACAGAAAACAGATTTCCTGGCTTCCTAAGGTAGACCTGCGAATCCTTCCGAAAACCTTGGAATTCCACTGACTTCCAGATCCTTGCCCCAGCTTCTGCCACTGTGGTAGCTCCAGCCATACCAGCTCTGCCCAGCCCTTCCTGTGCTTTGTAACCCAGGCCTGCAGACAAGTCCTCACTACACAGAAGTAGTGAGAGCGTGTATGCAGGAGGTCTTGTCTTTATGCATAACCTAGCAGTGTAGCAAGACAGTGCTGGGGGCACAGCAATAAAATTATACTTCGTGCCCAGATTATAGATCCAGATGAGGTGACTTGCTAAAGAAAGGGCTTCCCCATTCCCCCCAGCTATATAAGGCAATGAATTATGCTAGGATTTCAGGATTTCCTGATTGGCAGGGTAGGAGGCTTGGTTTTCCCCCTCTGCTCCCACTCAGAGCTTCCTGTGATGTGGCAGGCAGAAAAGTACCACCACCACCACTCATGAAAGTCGGAGACGGGCCGGGCACAGTGGCTCACACCTGTAATCCCAGCACTTTGGGATGCTGAGGCAGGTGGATCACATGAGGCCACGAGTTCCAGGCCAGCTTAGCCAACATGGCAAAACCCCGTCTCTCCTAAAACAAAATACAAACATTATCCAGGCATGGTGGTGCACATCTGTAATCCCGACTACTCGGGAGGCTGAGGCACGAGAATCGCTTGAATCCAGGAGGTAGAGGTTGCATGGGCCAAGATCGTGCCGCTGCACTCCAGCATGGGCAACAGAGCGAGACTCTGTCTCAAAAAAAAAAAAAGCTACACAATGTCCACTCCTCCTTCCAGCTGAGACCCAGTTGGGCTTGGCTAGTTGAAAAAGTAAAGAAGGATGGAAGGAATATCTCCCACCTACAGCTCTAGGTGGTACAGAAACCAAGGGATTGATTGTGCAGAGCTGAGTAAAGAGAGGACCTGAGACCAGAGAACCACAGTCAGGGGTCTGAATTAGTCACTAAAGCAAGGGGAATGGTGGTGGTGGCAAAAGCAAATGACAAAGGTCAAGAACAGAGCCAGGGTTCAAGACTCAGAAGCAACAGGTCCAGAGAATAAGCCTTCTGGTAATCCTGGGCAGCATCTGGGTGGGCACTGTTGTCATTATGAACCATGGTGCTTGCTGGGTGGGACGCATGGTGTGGCCAGGACAGCCAGAATGGAAGGCTTCCTTTGGAAGGCTTCTCTGAGCTAGCAGGAAGATTTGGACAGGGGAAATGATTTCTCACAACTCCTTCCTGACCACCTACATAATTGGTTCAAATTAAGCACTAGGTTGTAGAGGTACCAATTCTTTGTTTCTGGAGGCAGGATGCTTTCTTGGCATAGATATACTCCCTGAGGAAGGATGTGGCTAGCAATAATTGTCCTCTCCTCTTTTAATTTAAACTTTTAATTTTAGAATACTTTGGATTTCCAGAAAACTTGCAAAGATAGTACAGAGTTTTTGCGTATTCCTCACCCCGTGTCTCCGTTGTTAACATCCTATATCATTCTCGTACATTTGTCACAATTGAAGAGTCAACATTGGCACATTGCTATTAACTAAACTGTATACTTTATTTTTATTTAACTAGATTTTCCTCAAAGTTCTTTTTTTATCCTGAAATCCCACCCAGGATACCACATTACATTTTGCAGTCATGTCTCATTAGCCTCCTCTGGTCTGTGACAGTTTCTCGGACTTTCCTTGCTTATGACAGTCTTGAAAAGTATTCATCAGGTAATTTGTAGATTGTCCCTCAGTTTGGTTTTGTCTGATATTGTCCTCATGGATAAAGTAGAGTTCAGGGGTTTTTGGGAGGAAGACTACCGAGGTAAGGTGCCTTTTGCTTTTTCTTTCTTTCTTTCTTTCTTTCTTTATTTATTTATTTATTTATTTATTTTGAGATGGAGTTTTGCTCTTGTTGCCCAAGCTGGAGTCCAATGGTGCAATCTTGGCTCACTGCAACCTCCACCTCCCGGGTTCAAGTGATTCTCCTGCCTTAGCCTCCAGAGCAGCTGGGATTACAGGCATGCACCACCATGTCCAGCTAATTATTTGTATTTTTAGTAGAGACAGAGTTTCACTATGTTGGCCAGGCTGGTCTCGAACTCCTGACCTCAGATGATTCACCTGCCTCAGCCTCCCAAAGTGCTGGGATTCCAGGCATGAGCCACCACACCTGGCCAGTAAAGTGCCATTCTAATCACATCATATATGTTAATCTGTGTTGCATTGCTGTAAAGGAATACTGAGACTGGATAATTTATAAAGAAAAGAGATTTATGGCTGGGGGTGGTGGCACATGCCTGTAATCCCAGCACTTTGGGAGCCCAAGGCAGGCGAATCACGAGGTCAGGAGACCGAGACCATCCTGGCTAACATGGTGAAACTCCGTGTCTACTAAAAATACAAACAATTAGCCAGGCATGGTGGCAGGTAGGTGCCTGTATTCCCAGCTACTCAGGAAGCTGAGGCAGGAGAATGGCGTGAACCCGGGAGGCGGAGTTCACAGCGAGCCGAGATCGAGCCACTGCACTCCAGCCTGGGTGACAGAGTGAGACTCCCTCTCAAAAAAAAAAAAGAAAGAAAGAAAGAAAAGAGGTTTATTTGGCTCACAGTTTGCAGGCTATACAAGAAGCATAGTGCCAACATCTGCTTCTAGTGAGGTCTCAGGAAGCTTATAAAATCATGACGGAAGGCAAAGGAGAAGCCAGCATATCACATGGCAAGAGAGGAAGCAAGAGAGAGGAGGAGGTCCTAGGCTCATTTAAACAACCAGCTCTCTTGCCAGGTGTGGTGGCTCATGCCTGTAATCCCAACACTTTGGGAGGCTGAGGTGGGCGGATCACCTGAGGCCAGGAGTTCAAGACCAGCCTGGACAACATGGTGAAACCTCATCTCTACTAAAAATACAAAAATTAGTTGGGCATGGTGGTGCATGCCTGTAATCCCAGCTACTCAGGAGGCGGAGGCATGAGAATCATTTGAACCCAGGAAGTGGAGGCTGCAGTGAGCTGAGATCACGCCACCGCACTCCTGTATGGGTGACAGAGTGAGACCCTGTCTCAAAAACAACAACAACCAGCTCTCTCACGAACTAACAGAGTGAGAACTCACTCATTACCATGGGGAAGTACCAAGCCATTCACGAAGGATCCACCCCCACCCCCATGACCCAAACACCTCTAACTAGGCCCCACCTCCAACACTGGGGATCATATTTCAATATGAGATTGGAGGGGACAAACATCCAAACTAGATCATCATGTCAAGGGCATGTACTGTCAACATGGCTTATCACTGAGGATGTTAAACTTAATTGCCTGGTCAAGGTAGTGTTTGCCAGGTTTCTCCACTGTAAAGTTACTCCCCTCCCCCATATGGCATACGAATTAGACATCAATAAAGCTGTTACAAAAAAAAAGATGAATGATAATCTGGAGAAAGTTATTTGGAACACAAATGACCCACAAGGTATTAATATCTTTTTTTTTTTTTTTTTTTTGAGATGGAGGCTTGCTCTGTCGCCCAGTCTGCAGTGCAATGATACAGGCTCAGCTCACTGCAACCTCCACTTTCTGGATTCAAATGATTCTCCTGCCTCAGCCTCCTGAGTAACTGGAATTATAGGCACGTGCCACCACACCCAGCTAATTTTTGTTTTTTTAGTAGAAACAGGGTTTCACCATGTTGGCCAGGCTGGTTCGAACTCCTGACCTCAAGTGATCTGCCCACCTCAGCCTCCCAAAGTGCTGGGATTACTGGCATGAGCCTCCACGCCCAGGCTCACAAGGTATTAATATCTTTAATACAATACAGAGCCCCTAAAATTAATATTTTAAAAAATCAAAAAATGGACAAATGGGTATGGATAGTCAATTCAAGAAGGAAGAAATATAAATGGTCAAAATATGTATTCAGTCTCACTAGAGATCAAAAATCAAAAAATGGACAAATGGCTATGGATAGTCAATTCAAGAAGGAAGAAATATAAATGGTCAAAATATGTATTCAGTCTCACTACAGATCAATAAAATGTTGATGAAAACAAAAGCATACAATTTTTGCTTGTCCTACCAGCAAATGTTAAAAGACCAATAAATAATAGGTAGGGATTCATGCTTTATGAAGTTTAAACAATTTGGGGGGCCTTCTTCAAGAAAAAGAATTCAAAATTTCAAATATAAAAATTGGTACAAGACCAGGCACTGTGGCTCACGCCTGTAATCCCAGCACTTTCATAGGCCAAGGCAGGAGGATTGCTTGAGCCCAAGAGTTGGAGACCAGCCTGGGCAATATAAGGAGACCTTGTCTTTATGAAAAATTTTTAAAATTAGCTGGGCATGGTGATGTGCACCTGTAGTTCCATCTACTCAGGAGGCTGCAGTGGTAGGATCACTTGAGCCCAGGAGTTCAAGGCTACAGTGAGCTATGATCATGCCACTGCACTCCAGCTTGGGAGACCAGAGAGAGACCCTGTCTCAAAAAACAAAGAAACAAACAAAAAACCCTGATACAAAGCTGAATATTCATTTAGAAAATAAATAGCCACAATTATACGTTTTACAAAACTGATAAATATGACAAACATCACAAAAGTATTAAAATGATTAGCTGCCTGGCACACCTCTATCATACTATTTTCCATAGTCTTTAAATGCATATTCTTTACTAAATTCTTCATAGGATAACTATTTTATGGTATTATTTTCTAAAGAGAATAGAAAGATAATGAAGTCTTCTAGCATGGCTGATTGAAATTTGCTTTGCTTTTTTATTATTAATAGTTTACAAAATTTTATTTCAACTTCAGATTTGTTGTCGGTAATGTGCTAAAATGCCCTCCGATACCTCAGCAGGCTTACCACCAGACATTCTTGCTATTTGTGTACTGTTACAGGTTTTTGGCCTACAAACCCAGGAATTCTTACTCTGTTTCAGGTATGTTCCACCAAAAAGAAAGAAAAAAATCTATATGGTGAGTGTATGTTGCATTATCAAGGATATTCCTGATAGAAGAGAACTTACAGTTTTGTTAGTCATCGGTGAGTAGTGATTCATTCATTTACAACTATATAACTTTGACAACGGGAAGAATTTTTTACAGACTAGCTCCTGGCTCTATGTTTCAAACTTTGTTTCTTCTCTGGTACTCTCATTCATCTGGTGCCAGTGCCTCAAGGCACATTTATTTCATGATGTGACCTCTGGCCCTGCATCTTCATAGAAGCATACCTACACCAGGATGTCTAGCAGTAACTTATCTATGCACAGAAGTGACAGCAAACCTTGTAAATACATCCTGCTAAACTCAAATAAATGTATCCGAGCTCAACTTTCAAACGGCAGCCACTGCAAGGCCATAAAACCCAAGGGCAAGAGTAAGGGAAGGGGAATTTGGACTGGAGCGGTACAGTTGTCCTTATCTGGCTGCCATTAAAATAACTTACTTTGTCAAGTTTCAACCCTGTGAGCACATTGCTAAGGCTTCTCCCAGGGCCAGGGGAAATGGGACTCACAAGTTCAAGCAAAAAACGCCCTGAAATGTAAGCTTCAGCTTCAGAGGCAACCAGCCTCCACATCCACTGCTAGTGAGAATACTGAGAAACAGGTACTCTCAAACGGTGTTGGCAAAAACATGAAGTGCTATCAAAATAAAAGCTCTAGACTTTGGGAGGCCAAGGTGGGCAGATTGCTTGAGCCCAGGAGTTTAAGACCAGTGTAGGCAACATGGTGAAACAAAAATTAGCCAGGCATGGTGGCATGCGCCTGTAGTCTCAGCTACCTGGGAGGCTAAGATGGGAGGATCACCTGACCCCAGGAGGTTGAGGCAGCCAGTAAGCCATGATCACAACACTACACTCTAGCCTGGGCAACAGAGTGAGACCCTGTCTCAATCAATCAGTCAATCAATCAATTAAAAATAAAAGCACTGGCTGGGCGTGGTGGCTCACGCCTGTAATCCCAGCACTTTGGGAGGCTGAGGCGGGCAGATCACAAGGTCAGGAGTTCAAGACCATCCAGGCCAACATGGTGAAGCCCTGTCTCTACTAAAAATACAAAAAAATTAGCTGGGTGTGGTGGCGCGCACCTGAAGTCCCAGCTACTCGGGAGGGTGAGGTGGGAGAATCACTTGAACCCGGGAGGCGGAGGTTGCAGTGAGCCAAGATCATGCCACTGCACTCCAGCCTGGTGACGGGGGAGACTCTGTGTCAAAAAAATAAAAATAAGTAATAAAGCACTAATACCTAAGGAAATATGTGCAAAGACATTTATTGCAGCATTATTCGTAGAGGCAATGAAAGTGGAAACAATCTCATATACATCACTAGGGAAAGGGTTGAATAAATTATGATACATCCAGCTGGTCATGATGGCTCATGCCTGTAATCCCAGCACTTAGGGAGGCCGAGGCAGGCAGATCATGAGGTCAGGAGTTCGAGACCAGCCTGGCCAACGTAGTGAAACCTTGTCTCTGCTAAAAACACAAAAATTAGCCAGGCATGGTGGTATGCACCTGTAGTCCCAGCTACTCGGGAGGCTGAGGCAGGAGAATCGCTTGAACCCAGGAGGTGGAGGTTGCAGTGAGCCGAGATTGCACCACTGCAATTCCAGCCTAGGCGACAGAGCAAGACTCTGTCTTAAAAAAAAGAAAAATTCTGATGCATCCACACTGTATTATGCAGCATTAAAAAAAGATAAATTTGAGCTGTATGTATGGGAAGGTCTGTCATACATTTAAAATGGCAAACGGTAAAGTAATATGCATTATGGGATCACATTTTTGTAAAGAAGAAAACTCCATATATAATATATGTGGGTATGTAAATATATATAGATATATGAATATATATGTATAGATTTTCTATGAGAACAAAAGAATATGCAGCCAGACTTAAGGTTTTCAACTTGGTGAGGGTCAGGGAATGGAGATTAGTGGAGGGGACAGACCAGATTAATGTTTCCTTTCTACAACTTTGTGTTGTTTACTTTCACAGAGTACAATAAGTGTTTATTTATTTTGTAATTTAAACATTATAATAAAATTTTAAAAAATCAAAACATATGAAACATCTGAGCTAAACATATTTACAGTGCCTCCCACTTCTTTTCCAAGGCTTACCAATATTCTTTGTAAAGCCAACCCTGGGCTTACTTTTCTCCACTCCTGAAGTAATAGAATTATATGAAGAGCTTTGAGAAATCTCCATGGTACCCCATGGTATAAAAGTTCATGTCCATGGTACTTTTTTAAAAACCTCTATGACATGTATCACTTTCTACTTTAAGTTATATCTATCTAATCCCAGCACTTTGGGAGGCCGAGGCGGGTGGATCACCTGAGGTTGGGAGTTCGACACCAGCCTGGCCAACATGGTGAAACCCCGTCTCTGCTAAAAATACACAAATTATCTGGGCATGGTGGTGTGTGCCTATAATCCCAGCTACTCAGGAGGCTGAGGCAAGAGACTACTTGGACCCAAAAGGTGGAGGTTGCAGTGAGCCGAGATCACGCCACTGCACTCAGCCTGGGGAACACAGCAAAACTCTGTCTCAAAAAAAAAAAAAAAAAAAAAATTATATTTATCTGCTACTCAACAGCAACAACGACAATTTCCTTGCACAATCTTAGACTTCTGCCTTACAGCTGTGTCCCACCTCTCTCCTCCACTTTACAGACACACTCCTTCCTGTCCTACCTCATTTTTATCAGATGTATCTTGAAACGTGTTAAAAAGCAAGGTTACATTAATGTCTTACAATTTGAGGTACACTACAGAATCATTTCCAATTTTAGAAAAAAATTCAATTTTACTTCTGATTAGAATTTTTTTTACACTTCAGAGTTGTGTGTCTTTTTGCTATTAAGGATGTAATACATATATTTATAACTGAAGAAGTATATTCCTTTTTTTTTTTTTTGAGATGGAGTCTTGCTCTGTCACCCAGGCTGGAGTGCAATGGCACAAACTCGGCTCACTGCAACTTCTGCCTCCTGGGTTCAAGTGCTTCTTGTACTTTAGCCTCCCGAGTAGCTGGGACTACAGGCGTGTGCCACCACACCCAGCTAATTTTTTTTTTTTTTTTTTGAGACGGAGTCTCACTCTCTCGCCCAGGCTGGAGTGCAGTGGTGCGATCTCGGCTCCCTGCAAGCTTTGCCTCTCGGGTTCACGCCATTCTCCTGCCTCAGCCTCCCGAGTAGCTGGGACTACAGGCGCCCGCCACCACACCCGGCTAATTTTTTGTATTTTTAGTAGAGACAGGGTTTCACCGTATTAGCCAGGATGGTCTCGATCTCCTGACCTCGTGATCCGCCTGCCTCAGCCTCCCAAAGTGCTGGGATTACAGGTGTTAGCCACTGCGCCCAGCCTAATTTTTGTATTTTTAGTAGAAACAGGGTTTTGCCATGTTGGCCAGGCTGGTCTTGAACTCCTCAGCTCAAGTGATCCTCCTGCCTTGGCCTCCCAAAGTGCTAAAATTACAAGTGCAAGCCACTACACCTGGCTGCTAATGAAATTCTTAAAGCAATATTTAGATTCAGAAGTAAATCACAAATTTTACACACTGTATTAGAACACTATCTTGGTCCACTTGGGCTGCCATAATAAAAGACCACAGACTCAGTGACTTAAACAACAGGAATTTTTTTCTTACAGTTCTGGAAACTGGGAAGTCAAAGATCAAGGGACCAGCAAGGCAGGTTTCATTCTGAGGCCTGTTCTCTTGGTTGACAGGTGACCATCATCCAGCTATGTGCTCTAGTGACCCCTTGAGTATGTTCTATGAGAGAGAGGCCGCAAGCTCTCTGGTGTCTCTTCTTATAAGGTCACTAATCCTATCAAATCAGGACCCCACCCTTATGACCTCATTTAACTTTAATTATTCCCTTAGAGACCCCATTTCATTCCAGTCACACTGGAGGTTAGGGCTTCCACATTGGAGTTTTGGAGGTGATGGCGGTGGCTGCTGCCATCACTCTTACTGCAGCAGGGAGGCGCAACTAGGGCTGCACATTCCATGAGCTGGTGGGAGCCCTGCCCTACTGGGTGGGACTACAGCTGCCCAAACTGCGGCTGTAAGTCTGAACCTCCCTGTGCCCTTGGACGGGGCAGGAAGGAGGCAGGATCTGCCCTCTTGTGTGCAACTGCAACCACCTGACCCACAGCTGCAGACCTGGGCTTCGCACTTAGAGCAGGCAGAAGCCGAGGACAAGCAGGAACCCTGACCTTTCCAAGTTGGCTGGGCGGGAGCTCCCTGGGTGCAGCTGTGGCTGCCCTCTCAGGCGCAGGACCTGGGCAGGTTTACAACTGGGCAGGTTTACATCTCTGCAGCCTGCACCCTTGGGGCTCGAGAAGGCCCCATCGGCCAATCCCTGCTGGCTCGGGGATGTCTGTTCCCGCCGCCTGGCCGCTCCCCGCTCCTGGAGCCAGCTCCTATCTTGGAGCAGGTTTGGGGCCAAGCCCCGGGGCCTTGAATGGCAGTGGGAGGCAGAGCCCTGGGTGGAAGGGAGTGGGTCCTTGGTAAGGCCCCACCTTCAGGCCGGGCTTCCAGTCCCGCCAACCAGAGTGGGGACTCATGGTGCCTCTTCCGGGCGCCCATGGCCACCCGCGGACCAATCAGCATGCACTGCCTCTTCTCTGAGCTCCATAAAAGCCCTGGGCTCAGCCAGAGCAGGGGAAAGGTCTGCAGAGTACAAAGAAGACAGAGAGACTATGGGATGACCAACTGCAGAGAAGAGCTACGTTCTCCACTGAGAGCTGCAGAGACAACCTGCCAGCAGAGAGGAGCCACCCTCTCCAGATGAGAACTGAATACTGGACACATGACCCGCCTACAGAGAGGAGCTGCCCACTGTGGGTCTCCTCTGAGCTGTTGTAACACTAAGTAAAGCTCTTCTTTGTCATGTTCACCCTTCACTTCTCTGTGTACCTCCTTCTGACTGGACACAGGACAAGAACTCGGGCAAAGGTGCTGGCCAGAAAATTGACACCCCAAAGATCCCATACACATTCAGTCCATAATACATAAGATCAATTATCACAAAATAGTAGGATATTTTTAATTTTGTCCTAAATTATCATAGGTATTGCAAATTGTTTTATCTTAATACAATATCTTTGTTACTAGAGAATCAGTATCAAGCTTCACTTGTTACTTATAACCCTATATATATGTATGTGTGTGTATATATATACACACACAAATATAACAGGAATTATCAAATGTTTAATATTGCAGAAATAGTTCTTTAGCCAACAGTGCAACTGTTGTGACTACTGAACTAATTCTGACGAGCTCCAGAATCACAAATAAGAATAAGGAAAATAGGAAAATGGACACTCACTAAAGGGAAACATCTTGGTTGTGCACAATTCCATTGAATTCCTCTGATCTGAGAGGAGGTATTTGGAAGTTAATAATTTGCCTTTTCTCTTGCCTCAGTTCTGCTGCTCAGCTATTCCCAGCTAAAATGAGCTGTCCCATTTCTGACCTCAACAGAGGCATAACTCGTAAACCTTCACAGCAGTCCAACCCAGCCGCCTTTTCTTTCAAGAACACAGGGCAAGAGGTGTTTCCACAGGGTGTAAATGGTGTTAGTCACAGAAGCAGATGTTCAAGGTTCCAGGTTGTTCTGTGACAGAGCCAAATGCCAGATCCCAAGCACAGAGGTTCTCATCTGTCCTTTAACAAATTTGCGTGCTTGCATGTGTGTACTGGATCCTCTAAAATGTGGCGGCAGGAGTCCTTCCTGCTTGCTTAGGTCTATGGGCAATACTGAGCCTAATGAAGCCTAAATGACTTCATACTGTGCTATATAAGTGAAGAGTTTATAGTCTTTTGAATAGAGGAAACTGGTGGGAGAATTGAGGTACCATGGGGCATGCAGTGATATAGGCAAGCAAACCCAAAGAAATGCATACCATTGCTAAGGACATCCTCTTTACACTGTGAATAGCGATTGCATTTGCCAAAACATCAATTGTCACATAAAATTTAATGTATTAGCTAGAATGTATCTGTTTTGTGGGTTTGGTTGTGTTTAAGTTGTAAACCTAAATTCCAAACAATTCTTAATTTTGAGAAACATCATCATATTTATTTTGGAAATCTTATAAAGGTGAATAATCTTCATATGCAGACACAGGACTAGTGCTGACTGACAACTGTTAGAAATGGATGATCAAAACTTATTTCTGTGTCAATTATTAAAAGATTTCTCAAAATAAAGCTGGGCTTGGTGGCTCACGCCTGTAATCCCAGCACTTTGGGAGGCTGAGGCAGGCAGATCACTTGAGGTTGAGAGTTCGAGACCAGCCCGACCAACATGGTGAAACTCCATCTCTACTAAAAATACAAAAATTAGCTGGACGTGGTGGTGTACACCTGTAATCCCACCTACTCAGGAGGCTGAAGCAGAAGAATCACTTGAACCCAGAAGGCAGAGGCTGCAGTGAGCCAAGATTGCACCACTGCATTCCAGCCTAGGTGACAGAGCGAGACCTTGTCTCAAAAAAATAAAAGATAAAATAAAAAATTTCTCAAAATAAGATGATTTCTTTTAAAATGTTCTAGGAGAACTACATACTAAAAAGAAGCCACATAAGTGGCAGCAAGAGAGACAAGCATGTTATTAATTCAAAGCTACAGTTCCACATTTAAGTATTAGGAAGTAGATACTGAGCAGGAAACTTCTTTTCAAACAATGGCAAGGGGGCTTCTCTGAACCTATTCTGATTCAGGGACTGCCCAATACAAAATTAAAGATTTTTTAAAATTTACAAATAAAGGGAAAATATCTGTAAAATACTGCATTTTAAGCTCTTCTAAGAGGCAATATTAGCTAATGTCAGTGCAAAATGTTCTTATCTGACTTGTCTTTTCATCCACACTGCCCAACATGGTGCCTTGCACATAGAAAGCCCTTAATGAGAAAGGAAATTGCAAAAGGATATACAGTTGACCCTTGAACGTCACGGGCTTGAACTGCGTAAGTCCACTTATACAGGGATTTTTTTCCAGCCAACTGCAGATTGACGCTACAGTGTTCATAGCATGCAAAACCCGCATGGATAGGCTAGGCAGTATGTTCAAGGGCGTCCATTATATTTTTAGCTATGTATTTTTATAAGTCTGAAATATTTCATTAAAATGCAACCCCAATTAAAAAAATAAGTCATTCCAACATTTGGCTCATGCCTGTAATCCTAGCAATTTGGGAGGCCAAGGTAGGTGGATTGCTTGAGTCCAGGAGTTCTAGACCAGCCTGGGCAACATAGCAAAACTCTGTCTCTACAAAAAGTACAAAAATCAGCCAGGCGTGGTGGCACACACCTGTAATCCCAGCTACTCTGGAAGCTGAATGGGAGGATAGCTTGAGTCCGGGAGGTGGAGGCCACAGTAAGCTGGGATTGCACCACTGCACTCCCGCCTGGGTGACAGAACAAGACTCTGTCTCAAAAAAAAAACAAAAAAACAAAAAAACATTCACGTGCTCTGAGCTACAGGCACTGTAACAAATTACCATAAACTTGGTACCTTAAAATGACAGAAATTTATCCTTTCACTGTTCTGGAGGCCAGAAGTCCAAACCGATTTCATAAGCCAAAATCAAAGTTTCAGCAGGGCCACACTTTCTCCAGAGGCTCTAGGACAGCGTCCCTTCCTTGCTTTTTCAAGCTTCTGGGAGCTGCCAGCATCCCTTGGCTTGTAGCTACATCACTCTAATCTCTGCTTCTGTGGTCACATTGCCTTCTCATACATCAAATCTCCGTCTGCTTCTCTCTTGTAAAGACATTTGTGGCCAGGCATGGTGGCTCAGCATTTTCAGAGACTGAGGCAGAATAATCGTTTGAGGTCACCAGTTTGAGACCAGCCTGGCCAACATGGTGAAACCCTGTCACTACTAAAAATACAAAAATTAGCTGGGTGTGGTGGCCAGTGTCTGTAATCCCAGCTACTCGGGAGGCTGAAACAGGAGAATCACTTGAACTGGGGAGGTGGAAGTTGCAGTGAGCCGAGTTCGCACCACTGTACTTCAGCCTGGGTGACAGAGCAAGACTCTGTCTCAAAAGAAAAAAAAAAAAAGACACCTGTGCACTTGTGATTGCAGTGAGGGCCCACCTGGATAATCCAGGATCATCTCCCTATCTCAAGACCCCTAATTTAATCACATGTGCAAAGATGCTTTTTCCATATAAGGTAATAATTACAGGTTCCAGGGATTAGGACCTGGCCACAAGTACCTTTAGTTTTAGTCACCATATGTACGCAGTCCTTTCCTAAGGTTCAGGTTGAATAAAATTGGCTCAAGGGTAGTAAATAAAAGATACTGATTAACTATCAAGGAACTTCAAGAATGCTCAGGGATTTGGAACATGAAGCATAGGGCTGATATTTTGTCATTAATCCTAAATAAGAGCCTTTTAGCAAATTTGTTAAATTTGTAAATGGAACCAAGCCCAGAAGAACTGTGTTTTTTTGTTTGTTTGTTTTTTGTTTTTGTTTTTCTGTTTTCTTTTTGAGACGGTGTTTCACCCTTGTTGCTCAGGCTGGAGTGCAATGACGTGATCTCAGCTCACCACAACTTCTGCCTCCCGGGTTCAGGCGATTCTCCTGCCTCAGCCTTCCGAGTAGCTGGGATTACAGGCATGCACCACCACGCCCGGCTAATTTTGTATTTTTAGTAAAAACGGGGTTTCTCCGTGTTGGTCAGGCTGGTCTCGAACTCCCGACTTCAGGAGATCTGCCAGCCCAGCCTCACTAAAGTGCTGGAATTACAGGCGGGAGCCACCACGCCCAGCTGTAGAAGAACTGTTAACAATGCCAGTGCAACAGTTTCAGAAGACCAAACACTTTGATAGATCAGTAATGCTAAAGGGCATATGAGCTGCACAGTGTACTATGGTTTGGATGTTTTTGTCCCCTCCAAAAGTTCATGTTGAAACTTAGTCCCCAGTGTAACAGTGTTAGGAGGTGGGACCTAATGGGAGATGTTTAGGTCACAGGTGCTCTGCTGTCATGAACAAATTAATGTCACTATATAAAGGGCCTTGTGGGAGTGGGTTTACTCTCTTCTGCTCTTCTCCTACATGAGTTCACAGCAAGAAGGCCCTCCCTCAATACCAGATGCTGGTGCCCTGATTTTGAACTTCCCAGCCTCCAGATTGTGAGAAAGGAACTTTCTGTTCCTAATAAATTACCCAATCCCAGCCGGGTGCGGTGGCTCATGCCTGTCATCCCAGAACTTTGGGAGGCTGAGGTGGGTGGATCACTTGAGGCCAAGAGTTCGAGGCCAGTCTGGCCAACATGGGGAAACTCCGTCTCTACTAAAAATATTTAAAAATTAGCTGGGTATAGTGGCGCATGCCTATTGTCCCAGCTGCTTGGGAGGCTGAGGCATGAGAATTGCTTGAACCTGGGAGGTGGAGGTTGCAGTGAGCCAAGATTGTGCACTGCACTCTTGGCCTGAGCAACAGAGCGAGACACAGTCTCAAAAAAAAAAAAAAAAAAAAAAAAAAATTACCCAGTCTCAGATATTCTGTTACAGCAGCACAAAATGGACTAAGGCAGAAATTGATACCAGAGGACCTAAAAATGTGGAAGTGGCTTTCAACAGTTTTGAAGTGAATGCTGAAGAAAAAGCTTGTATTGCCATGAAAAGAGCATTAAGCGTGACTCTGGTGAGGGCTTAGAAGAAGGGGAGAGCTGCAGGAGACTCTGAATCTTATAAAAGATTATTTAAGTTGTTGTGAACAGAAAGTTGGTAAAAATATGGACGTGAAGGCCATTCAGATGAAGTCTCAGATGGAAACGAGGAACAACCTATTGGAAACTGGAGGAAAGGTCGTCCATGTTATAACGCGGCAAAGAACTTGACTGAATTATATTTGTGTCCCAGGACTTCATGGAAAGCAGAACTTAACAGTGATGAGGCCAGGCACGGTAGCTCACGCCTGTAATCCCAGCACTTTGGGAGGCCAAGGCAGGTGGATCACCTGAGGTCAGGAGTTTGAGACCAGCCTGGCCAACGTGGTGAAACCCCTTCTCTACTAAAACACAAAAATTAGCTGGGCATGGTGGCAGGCACCTATAATCCCAGCTGCTCGGGAGGCTGACGCAGGAGAATCGCTTGAACCTCGGAGGCAGAGGTTGCAGTGAGCTGAGATAGCGCCATTGCACTCCAGCCTGGGCAACAAGAATGAAACTCCATCTCAAAAAAAAAAACAAACAAAAAGAAGTGATGAACTATGATATTTGGCAGAAAAAATCTCTGTGCAGCAGAGCATTCATTTCAGGGTGCTGTGTGGCTTCTCTTAACTGTTTATAGTAAAATGCAAGAAGAGAGAAACAATTTAAAAATGGAATTTATCATCAAAAGGGAAGCATAATATAAAGATAGGGAAAATTCTCAGCCTGGCCAAGTAAAGAATAAAAAAATACATTTAGGAGAAAAAAAACCAAGGATGTGACCAAGCTACCTTTAGTAACAAGATTAGTAGGAAGAGAAGGGAGCCAGGTGCCATTCATCAAGACAATGGACGAATCACCCTGAAGGCATTGCTGATAATTTTTAGGCTGTGCCTCCCACCACAAGCCCAGAGTGCTAGGACCTTGAGGGCAGAAGAGTTTGGGGAGAAGGCCTGGGGAACCCATCAGAGCTGAGGACTCACTGTGCAGAGTTTCAGATGCAGTACTCTTTGCTGCCCCAGCTGTAGCTCAAGTGGGCCCAGGTGTGGCTCAGGGCATTGCTCCAGGCCACTCAAGCAGTGAGCCTTGCTGGTGTCCGCATGGTGCTAATTGTACAGGAGTACAGAATGCAAGAACTGTGGTGGCAGGGCTTCCTTCGTCTGGATTTTAAAGGCTGCCTCAGAGAGCCTAGGGACCCAGGCAGACACCTGCCCCAGGGGCAGAGCCATGGCAGAGAGTACCCATTAGGGCAATGCCTAGTGGAGCCACTCCTCAGGGAGTGAGGCCACCCCGAGACCCCAGAACTGTAGAGCCACTAGTATGCAGTGTCAGCTTGTGAGAGCCACAGGCATGCCATTTCAATGCATACCCAAGGCTTCCCAGGGCCTTGGGCATCCAAACCCCACTCCAGTGTGTCCAGGTGGTGGGACATGGTGTCAACAAAGATCCAGCCTTAAGATTTAATGTTGTTTGCCCTGTTGGGTTTTGGACTTACTTGGGTCCTGTTAATCGTTTCTTCTTTCCTATTTCTCCCTTTTGGGAAAGGAATGTCTATCCTATATCTGTTCCATCATCATATTTTGGGAGTAAATAATTTGTTTGATTTCACAGATCACAGCTGGAGGGAAATTTACCTCAAGATGAATTACACTTTGAGTCTCACCCATATGTGATTTAGGTGAGACTCTGGATTTGTTTTTGTTTTGAGACGGAGTTTTGCTCTTGTTGCCCAGGCCGGAGTGCAATGGCACGATCTCGGCTCACCGCAACCTCCACCTCCAGGGTTCAAGTGATTCTCCTGCCTCAGCCTCCCTAATAACAGATCACAGCCATGCACCACCACGTCCGGCTAATTTTGTATTTTTAGTAGAAACAGGGTTTCTCCATGTTAGTCAGGTGGCTCCATGTAGAGAATTCATTCTAAATGAATCCTACCATCTCCCTTAAGTAGATAATCCTCCAAGGCTAATAATGGTCAGAAATCTTCTGCATAGAAGGTAGTGGTACAGAAAGGGGAGAGGGGTGAAAGGTATTGTGGTGTTTTTTACATTTTATTTTAGAACATTTTTTTTTTCTTTTTGAGACAGAGTTTCCCTCTTATTGCCCAGGCTGGAGTGCAATGGCGCGATCTCAGCTCACCGAAACCTCTGACTCCTGGGTTCAAGGGATTCACCTGCTTCAGACTCCTGAGTAGCTGGCATTAAGGGCATGTGTCACCATGCCTGGCTAATTTTGTATTTTTAATAGCGACGGGGTTTCTCCATATTGGTCAGGCTTGTCTTGAACTCCCGACCTCAGGTGATCCGCTCACCTCAGCCTCCCAAAGTGCTGGCATTACAGGCGTGAGCCACCACACCTGGCCTATTTTAGAATATTCTTAAACATTTATTTTGAAAAAGGCTAGTCTGGTCAGGTGCAGTGGCTCACGCCTGTAATCCCAGCACTTTGGGAGGCCAAGGTGGGTGGATCACAAGGTCAGGAGTTTGAGACCATCCTAGCCAACATAGTGAAACCCCATCTCTACTAAAAATGCAAAAATTAGCTGGGTGTGGTGGCACGTGCCTGTAGTCCCAGCTACTTGGGAGGCTGAGGTGGGAGAGTCACTTGAACCTGGAGGCAGAGGTTGCAGTGAGCCAAGACCACATCACTGCACTCCAGCCTGGGTGGCAGAGTGAGATTCTGTCTCAAAAAAAAAAAAGCTAGTCAAGTGGAGCAGTGAGAGTAGAGAAAGAACAAAGAAATCTGAAGAAATCTGTAATTGGTTGTGATCAATTAGTTGTAAATACCACTGAACTCGGACCAGCCAAGGCATTTTGTGGATCCTGATGTATTAGTTATATAGTGATGTCTAATAAGTTATCCCAAAATTTAGTGGCTTAAAACAAGACACAGCCAGGCATGGTGGCTCACGTCTATAATCTTAGCACTTTGGGAGGCTGAGATAGGTGGATCACCTGAGGTCAGGAGTTCCAGACTAGCCTGACCAACATGGCAAAAACCCGTCTCTGCTAAAAATACAAAGTTAGCTGGGTATGGTGGCAGGCGCCTATAGTCCCAGCTACTCAGGAGGCTGAGACAGGAGAATGGTTTGAACCTGGGAGGCAGAGGTTGCCATGAGCTGAGATCGTGCCAATGCACTCCAGCCTGGGTGACAGAGTGAGACTCCATCTCAGAAACCAACAAAAACAACTACAAACAAGCCATATTTACTATCCTACATAGTTTCTGTGGATTGGAAATTTGTGAACAGCTTAGCTCGGTGGTTCTAGCTCAGGATTGGTTTCAAAGCTGCAATCAAGATGTCAGCCAGAGCTGCAGTCATCTGAAGGCCTGCCTAGGGCTGGAGGATCCACTTCCAAGGTGGATCATTACTTGACTGGCAACTTGGTGTTGGTTTGTTGGTGGAAGGCTTGCCTCAGTTCTTCTTTATGTGGGCTCTCCACATGCACTGCTTTAGTGACCCCATGACATATACATGGCTTTCCTTAGAGCAAGTGACCCAAAAGAGGCCAAGGTAGACACTGCAATCAGTGTCACACACTGACACTTCCACAATATCCCATTGGTTACTTGGGTCAAGTTTATTCAACGTGGGAAGGGATGACAATAGGAGGGCTGTCTTGGAGGCCACCACATTTTGTTGTATACAATCTTCATGATATTTCATATTAATACTCTGAGTTAGAATTTATTTTTAATAGAAAATAATAGCTTATAGATATGAGGCATCTGGTTTGATTTTATTTAATCTTTAAAACAATGGTATAAGGTAGGTGCTTTTAATAATACCCCTTTCCACAGATAAGGATGTTGAGGAACAGATAAATAACTTGTCCAAATGTTCACCCAGTAAGTGCAGGGCCAGGTTCTAAATCCAAGTTCTAAACTGTTAAGATTCAGGGTAATTTGTTACATAGCAATGGATGACTAATACCGTAATTGTCTCAAAGTGCTACACATTATTTTAAAGGTTGTCTAGCCTCATGCAGATCCCCAAATACTTTATCACAAAATACCAGAAAAGGAGGTTAGGGTGGTTTCAGTTGGAAATTAGGGACTATTGTCAACTCTACTTTGATATTGAAGGTCTGTAACCACAGTGGTTTCAGGATAAAGTAATTCACAGACTGCTATTAGTTAATAGAGCCAAGGGGCTATAACATGCACTCCTGTCTTGGATTTTCTCCTAATATATTTCTCAGCTGACCTTTTTTTTTTTTTTTTCGAGACAGGGTCTATTGCTCTGTTGCCCTGGCTGGAGTGCAGGAGTGGAGTGCAGTGGTGTGATCATAGCTCACTGTAGCCTTGACCTCCCGGGCTCAAGCGATCCTCCTACCTCAGCCTCCCAAATAGCTGGACCACAGGTACACACCACCATACCTGGCAAATTTTTTAGATTTTTTCTAGAGATGAGGTCTCACTATATTGCCCAGGCTGGTTTCAAGCAATCCTCCTGCCTTGGCCTCCCAAAGTGCTGTGATTATAGGCATGAGCCACCACACCCAGGCTCAGCTGACCTACTGACCACTTGCCAAGATACCCAGTACAACAGATTGTTCATTGTTTATATTCTAATAGTAAACATTTATTGAGTACTTATTATGTGCCAGGTGCTATTCTAAGTGATTTACGTATACCCAATCATTTATTTTTATTCCCATCTTATAGATGATAGAACAGAGGCACCAAAAGGTTAAACCAGGGCTCACAATCATTAAGTGTTAAAGCTCGAATTTGCATTCAAGTAAACTGACTCACTATTAACCATTGCGTTAGAGGTTAACACAGTGAGGCAAAAGTTCCAAAAACTCTAGGAGAAGACAGAAGGGTTTCAAGGGCTATGACCTACCAAGTAAAAGGCAAAAGAATCGGAAGCAAGTTAAATTTATCTTTCTCCTGATCATGTTCTTTCAACTCTCAGAGGCTGAATTTACTAGGAAATTATAAAATGTTGTTTAGGGTTAGAACTCTTTTTTCTCTCACCTCCTTAAATAAGCTTTGTTCAGAATGTCCATTTGAAACTTAGACTGGAACTTTCTGTACCCTAGTTTCTATATTGCCTAGCTAGGCCACAAAACAAAAAAAATTCTAAGGTTCTATCAGCCATTTAGATCTCAGTCATCTTTTTAGTCATACTAGAACTCACGAAGTCCTCTTAACTGAAAGGGCTCCTGGCCTACCATCAAAATGCTCATGTGTTAGGCTTTATATCTGGATTAAAGTAAAGTCAGCAAGAACTGGTCTCAGAGGAATTCTTTCCTCCAGAACAGAGGCAATGTGTGAGATTTAAGAACTCAGGACTTAGCATCTGGCAGAACTTTCAATTTGAATCTTAGCTCACTATTTGACATAGAGCAAGAAACACGAGTCTCAAATGTAAATCAGGAAACAACAGGACCAGAGCTGATGCACAGGAAGCACTTCGCATTGTAGAAGGCACTCAATAGCTGCTTGGTATAGAGTAAATACATGCTTGGTTTTGAGTAAATAAATACTTGGTATTGAAACGATTATTTCAGTCATTGATCTGTGCACAAGAAAATTGTGTATCATAAACATTTTACTCTTGAGCAAACATCGATTATTAAAAACACATGTTCAAATTCATTATCCATTCTATTTAATTAAATGCTTGAGGCGCTTGGGGAGCTTACATTTGTGATTTAAGTCTGTGTGTTTTACAAATGTATCTTTCAGAAGAGATTAAGACACTGCAATTTTAAGCAGGGCAGTGTGGCTCACGCCTGTAATCCCAGCACTTTGGGAAGCTGAGGTGGGCAGATCCCTTGATGCCAGGAGTTCAAGACCAGCCTGGGCAACAAAGCGAGACACTGCCTCTATAAAAAACATTTTTTTTAAATTAAAAAAAGTGCAATTTGAACACATGTAAATATAAGATTACCTTTTAATTCAAATGTGTAGATATCTATTGTGCTGGAATCAGGTGGGCAGCAGGTGATCTCACTCATGGCATCTTGGTGTTCTGCGATGTGGCACATCCACTTCTTAAATGCAGATTATTGCACTGTAATAAAAATCCTCCATGTTCAGTGCTTTCATTGTGTATAATTGTGTAAACTGTAGACAAAAAATATTCCTGAATTTGTGTGTGTGTGTGTATGTGTGTGCGCGGATGTGCAATCCGAGATGGTTGTTAAAGCTCGAAAGCGAGCTTAGCCTCTAGACTCGCCTCTCCTCCGAGGCCCAGCCAAGGTGGACTCGCACCGTCACAAGACCGGCCAGGCCGTGGCAATGAAGAAGAAGCCAGTCTTGGTGCTAGGGACCCAGTTGTTCTCCGTCCCGCCCCTGCCTGACAGCCCCGCCCTGCCCCGCCCCGAGCCACGCCCCACCCTGGCCCCCCGCCCCCCAACAGTACTGCTTGCATCTCCCGTGAGCCTCTTCGACTGTCACTCTTTGGAGAAAAAGTGACGTCTGCACTGAGGTGGCCGCTAAAGTGCGAATCGCGACGGGTGGTGGCCGTTGGGTCCCGGCGGGAGGCGGGGTTTCCGCTCCCTGGGGCGCACGTCAGTCAGGAGGCGGAAGCTCAGCGGGGGCGGGAAGGTTGTAGTGCGGTGAGTTGAGCTCCTTTTGCCTAAGTGGTCGCGCCCCCTTTAAGAGCCGCGATTGGAAAGCGAGGCGGTCCCGGTGTCCTCGGGTCCCAGGTAAGTACGACAGTCTGGCGGCCCCGGGGAATGGAAAAGTGTGGCCCCGGTCCTAACCTGCCGCCGCCGTCTTTGTTGCTACAGGCAGCGACCTCCCCTCCGACCTTGCCACCCAACATTTCTCGCTGCTACTTGCTTCCTTCGTCTCGTTCACAGTCCTGGCCCAGTCGGCTCTGCACGCCCGCAGGCAGGGACCTTTCTGGCACGCCAGTCTAGCCCTGTCACAAGATGGCCCTGTTGTCCTCCAGTCCTAACCCGGCATTGTCAGCCGCTGTAGACACCTAACGATTCGTTTATTAAAAACCGGTGCCTGTTTTCTATTTCTTATGTCTTTCCCGGCTCCCTAGACTAAGGCGTCACTCTTTGCTCCCAATGAAATTAATTATGTGCCTCCGGCACTGTGCCCACCTTTTAAAGAGCGCGTTTGTTAAGCTTTTTTTTTTTTTTTTTTTTAAATTAATAGTATATGGTTGCTTGAATAAGACTTTATTTTCCCATCGGATTATATGTTCCTTGAGAGTAGGAGTAGGATCTTGCTCATCTTGGATCTCCCCAGGATTTAGTACGAAAGCACGAAGTTTGGAAACCAGCAGCCCAAATAATTCTTACTAGCTTTATGACCCTGGGTACGGTCTCCTCATCTATAAAATGTTGATAAATAAATAAAGGAACTAATTTCGAGCATCTTACACAGTGTATGGTGTAGAGCAGGTACACTACTCCTTTTCTTTTTTTAGCTTTCAGCGTACACAGTAGTTGCTGGGTATGTGTTTTAGACGAATGCAGAGACACCATAGGTGAATGATTTTTTTTCCTAACAGCATGATTGTATTGACTCTTATCAATTGGTTGATATATTTGGTAAATACAACCTAATGTTTATTAAAGACAGTAATGCTAAATGGTATGAACATCTGCAAGAATAAACAATGCCGTATTTAATTAAATGCTTGAGACACTAGCAGAGTTTACATGTGGGATTTCAGTCCGTGTACATTTCAAATGTATCTTTGTGAAGAGGTTAAGAAACAGCAAACATTTCATTGTAAGGAGGGAGGCTAACTGTTCCTTTTAGTTTGTGATTAAAATATGGTGCATTGTATATGTGTGTACACATATTTTACAGGTGATTGTGAAGTGCTGACCAATTGCCACTGGACATAATTGAAACAAAATAGGAAAATGGCAGCAAACTCTTCAGGACAAGGTAATGACAGCGGGAATTTCTTTACTAGGAACATTTTCCCCGTATAGTAAATGTATTTGAATAAGAGAAAATTTAGCATAGGGCAGTTACTGTAGCCAGAATTTAAAAAATGAATAGCAGGACAGGAGCGGTGACTCACTCCTGTAAGCCCAGTAGTTTGGGAGGCTGAGGCGGGTGGACTGCTTGAGGTCAGGAGTTCGAGATGAGCCTGGCCAACATGGTGAAACCCTGTCTCGACTAAAATACAAAAATTAGTTGGGTGTGGTGGCAGGCACCTGTAATCCCAGCTACTAGGGAGGAGAATTTCTTGAACCCAGGAGGTGGAGCTTGCAGTGAGCCGAGATCGCGCCACTGCATTCCAGACTGGGCGACAGAGTGAGACTCCATCTCAAAAAAAAAAAAAAAAAAAAGCAAAGAAAAAAACTACATTTGAAATACACTCATGTGCTGAATAATGACATACTGCTTATAGGATGGTGGTCCCATAAGATTATAACAGAGCTGAAAAATTTCGATCGCCTAGTGATATCTTGATAATCCTGACCGTGTGTAGGCCTAGGCCAATGCATGTGTTTGTGTCATTTTTAACAAAAAAGTTTAAAAAGTAAAAAATTAAACATTTTAAAAATAGAAAAAAGCCTATAGAATAAGGATATAAAGAAAATACTTTTTTTTTTTTTTACAGCTGTACAGTGTTTTGTGTGTTTCTTGTTGTTGTTGTTTTGTTTTGTTTTGTTTTTGAGATGGAATTTCACTCTTGTTGCCCAGGCTGGAATGGTGCGATCTTGGCTTACTGCAACTTTTTTTTTTTTTTTTGATACGGAGTCTCGCTCTGTCGCCCAGGCTGGAGTGCAGTGGCGCGATCTCGGCTCACTGCAAGCTCCGCCTCCCAGGTTTCCGCCATTCTCCTGCCTTAGCCTCCAGAGTAGCTGGGACTACAGGCGCCCGCCACGCCTGGCTAATTTTTTGTATTTTTAGTAGAGACGGGTTTTCACCGTATTAGCCAGGATGGTCTCGATCTCTTGACCTCGTGATCCGCTCACCTCGGCCTCCCAAAGTGCTGGGATTACAGGCTTGAGCCACTGCGCCCGGCCAGGCTTACTGCAACTTCTGCCTCCCGGGTTCAAGCAATCCTCCTGCCTCAGCCTCCCAAATAACTGGGATTACAGGCACACGTCATCACGCTCCGGCTAATTTTGTATTTTTAGTAGAGACGGGGTTTCTCCATGTTGGTCAGGCTGGTGTCGAACTCCCGACCTCAGGTGATCCACCCACCTTGGCCTCCCAAAGTGCTGGGATTACAGGCTTGAGCCACCGTGCCCAGCCCAGGATTTTGTGTTTTAAGCTATGTGTTATTACAAAAGTCAAAAAGTTAAAAAAATTTAAAGGTTTATAAAATAAAGTTACAGTAAGCTAAGGTTAATAATGTATTATTGGAGAAGGAAAAATTTAATAAATGTAGTGGAGCCTAAGTATACAGTAGTATACAGTAACGTCCTAGATTTTTACATTCACTCACCACTCACTGACTCACCCAGAGTGACTTCAGTTCTGAAAGCTCATGCACAGTAAATGCCCTGTACAGGTATACCATTTTTTATCTTTTAAACTGTGTGTATGTGTGTGTGTGTGTATATGTGTATGTGTATGTGTGTGTTTTAAGATCTCGATTGGCTTTATTTGTGATTCTAGAATCAGGCAACACTTCATTTCATAAAATAGAGTAAGTGTTCCCTAAGCCATATTTTTACTCTACCTTTTCTATGTTTAGATGCACAAATATTTAGCATTGTATTACAGTTGCCTACACTATTCAGTACAGTAACATGCTGTACACGTTTGTAGCCTTAGAGCAACAGACTGTACCATACAGCCTAGGTGTGTAGTAGGCTATACCATCTGGGTTTGTGTAAGTACACTGATGTTTGCACAACACAAAATCACCTGACAATGAGTTTCTCAGAATGTATCCCTGTTGTTAAGCAACATATGATGGTAGATCTGGCATTGGATCAGATATACAACATCCTTTATATTATTAATCCTATATTTTAATCTATGTTAAGATTATTTACATTGAAATTGTATTCCCATTATTCACCTTGTGGCCTCTTCTGACATCTATATTCGCTTGCTCTTTTACTTGAAATCAGAACCACTGTTAAAGAAGTTTTATTGTCATCATGCATTATCCGTGCCTTTATCTTCATTGCTGTAAAAACTTTTGTACACATTTCACCTGTGTTAAGATAGCTCCAAAACAAATCAAGTCAGACACATTTGCTGCTATCAAGGAGTTTTTATTTTAAAATGTTTATAAAAGTAAAATTTACTCTCTATAAAGTATTGAATCTCATTTGGCAAGCAGTTAACTGCTTAACTACTGGAAGGACGCCTGTATTTCTGTTCTGTGTCAAGTCTGAAGTCCTGTTTGACTCTATGTATATTTGACCTATCTTCATATTTTTAAATTACTCATCTCTGTTCTGACTTTTTAAATCTTAGTTTTGTCTTAAACTTATGAACTCTTAAAAGTGTATACTCCTTTTGGTTAGGAGATCAAGACCATCCTGGCTAACACGGTGAAACCCCGTCTCTACTAAAAATACAAAAAATTAGCGGGGCATGGTGGCGGGCGCCTGTAGTCCCAGCTACTCGGGAGGCTGAGGCAGGAGAATGGCATGAACCCGGGAGGCGAAGCTTGCAGTGAACCGAGATTGTGCCACTGCACTCCAGCCTGGGCAGCAGAGCGAGACTCCATCTAAAAGTGTATACTCCTTTGGTCCAGCTTCTTTCATTCACCATACCGTCTGTGAGATTCATCTGTATTGTCATATTTTGCATGGATCAGTAGTTTGTTCCTTGTTATTGTGGAGTAGTATTCCATTGTATGACTATATCACATTTTGTTTATTCATTCTTCTGCTTGTGAGCTTTGGGGTTTTCTCAGTTT
Organism: Macaca mulatta; assembly: GCF_049350105.2. Taxonomy (NCBI): domain Eukaryota; kingdom Metazoa; phylum Chordata; class Mammalia; order Primates; family Cercopithecidae; genus Macaca; species Macaca mulatta. The sequence goes on from NC_133420.1 coordinate 45,600,034, forward strand.
TGGCTGTTGTGAATAAAGCTGCTGTGAGCATTTAAAGTCTCTTTTGCAGATACTTTTTTTTTTTTTCTTTGAGATGGAGTTTTGCTCTTGTTGCCCAAGCTGGAGTGCAAAATAGCATGATCTCGGCTCACTGCAACCTCCGTCTCCCGGGTTCAAGCAATTCTCCTGCCTCAGCCTCCCGAGTAGCTGAGATTACAGGCACATGCCACTATGCCCGGCTAATTTTTTGCAGAAACAGGGTTTCACCATGTTAGCCAGGCTGGTCTCGAACTCCTGACCTCAGGTGATCCGTCTGCCTCGGCCTTCCAAAATGCTGGGAATTACAGGCGTGAGCCACTGCACCTGGCCTCAGATACTTTTTTTTTTTTAAGAGACAGGGTCTTGTTCTGTCACCCAGGCTGGAGCTCTGAGGTGGATGATAGCTCACTGCAGCCTCAAACTCCTAGGCTCAAGCAATCCTCCCGCCTCTACCTTTCAAAGTGCTGGGACTGCATGCGTGCATCACCATGCCTGGCTAATTTTTTTATTTTTTTGTAGAGAGAGGGTCTTGCTTTGTTGCCTGGGCTGTTCTTGAACTCCTGGCCTCAAGAAATCCTCCCACCTTGGCCTCCCATAATGTTGGGATTACAGGCATGAGCCACCATGCTGGGCCACTTGTACCATTTTATTATTTTAGTATACGTGCTGCCGAAGTGAGCTCTCTACTGTTTTATATTCTCTCTAGCAATATGTGAATGTTCTGGTTGATTCACATTTACTTTTGTCAGTCTTTAATTTTAGACATTCTAGAACATATGAAGTGACATCTCATTGTAGTATTAAAATGCATTTCCTTGATGACAAGTGCTGAGCACTTTCTTTGTACTTACTGGCCATTGTGAATCTTCCTTTACGAAGTGTTTGTTCACATCTTTTACTTATTTTCTAAAAATCGGCTTATTTCTTTTCTTAGCAGGTTGTTTTGTTTTCATTTTTCAGTCTGGATACAAATCCTTTGTCGGATATGTTTTGCACATATTTCCTCCCAGTCTTCCTTGCCTTTTCATTTTCTTAATGAGCTTTGGGGTTGTCTTATGGTGTTGTTCTTATCCTGTATGTCATGTGTTATTTTTCTCTGGCTGCTTTTAGGATTTTCTCTTTGTATTTCAGTGGTCTGACTGTGGTATGCCTAGAGGTGGTTTTCTTGTTTGGGGTTTGTTGAGCTTTTTGGATCTGTAGGTTGATGTCTTTCACTAAATGTGGGATGTTTCTATCCATTATTCAAGTACTCCAAGGCTCTGCTTATTTTTCCTCAATATTTTTTTCTCTGTTTTTCAGATTGGATAATTTCTAATGCTCTAACTTTAATAACTGTTCTGCCATCTCCAATCTGCTGTTAATTGAACATTTTGTTTCAATTTACTTTTTAGTTCTAGAATTTCCATTTGATTATTTTCCATAGTTCATATTTCTTTGCTGAAATACCCTTTTTATTTATTGTGTCTTTTTCACTTGAGTCCTTGAACATATTTATAATGGCTGATTTTAAATCCTTGACTGATAATTATATCATTGGGGTTATCTTGGAGTTGGTTTCTGTTGACAGCATTTCGGTGCATATGTGTCATGTTTTCCTTTTTCTTCCTATAACTCGTGATTTGTTATTGGGTACTGGACATTGTGGAAACTCTGGATTCTGTTATATTCTTCTGAAATGTGAATTTTGTTCTAGCAGACAGCTTGACTCAACTCAGACTCGACTCCAAAATCTTGTCTCTCCTGTGTTGGGCAGCAGCTGAAATCTTGCAGCGTTTTTCAGCTTCCACCATCTGCTTTATTGATGGGCTGCCTGGGATCTCCCCTGGGTATGTGTAGTTCAGCAGTGAGAGAAAACTTTGAGTGGATTTTATATGCATGAATTGGGCTTTATTCCTTCTGCCTTTCCCTCAAGCCTTGCCCCTAATTTTTTGGCTATTCTGTCAGCCCTGAACTTGAGTTCTTCTCTGACACCTCAAGCTAGTAAGGTGAGGCTAACCAAGCTGTTAGTGGATTAGGGAGTGCTTCAGGCAAAAGGCCACAAGTTCCCAAATCTCACCAGTTGCAGTTTCTGCCTGATATTAGTCAGACTCCAGTGCCTTTAAATAGTGAATTTTTAATATTTTAGTATTATATTTGTGGCAGGATTAGCCCAACCAGACTACTCTGCCAGTTGAAAGCTTGCTGATTCTGTTTTAGTTTATTAATTATATTTAGGACAAACTAAAGGTTACATGAGTTTTGTAGAATTATAGTATTGTAAAAATCAAGCTTACCAGCTGTAACCAGCTAATACCATTCTGTTCTCCTCTCACATAGCCATGTGTGATTTGTGTGCTCTGTGGACTAATCATAGGTCCACATTCCCTTGTGGTTGTTGACCTCTTTATTTTTCCATTAAATTATAAGGGCCCATATTAAAAATAACTTAATTTGAGCTCAAATGAAAACTAAGAGAAGTCTATTTTGGAAACATAATACGCTGCTAAAAACCACACAATGCACTCCAAATGAACATAGATTTTCAATTATCCCACTATTAGCACAAATCATTGAGATTTACAATATGCTGGTTACTTTTTTTGTAGTTGTAGTAAAAATGCAATCATTTTTAGTATTACCTTTGACTGATCCATAGTCAGGTCCACTATGAAACATCCCCTAATCTAAATAGAAATGAATTTAGCCTTTTGGCTTCCGTTGCTCCTTTGTCAGGGATCTTTGTTGGTGTCATGGAACTGCTGCTACTAGGAACCAGCAGAGGGAGTCCACATCGTGTTCTAGAGACTCCCAGACTCCAGTGAAATTTTAAAATTCTTATTTATTCAGATCTATTGTATTTTTTTTCTCTCTGTCTTTTTAATTTTTTTAAGAGGCAGGGTCTTGCTTTGTTGCCTAGGCTGGAGTACAGTGGTGTGATTGTAGCTCCCTGCAGCCTCCAACTCCTCAGCTTAGCATCCCAAGTAGCTGAGACTATAGGCACATGCTACCACGCCTGGCTAATTTTTTTTCCTTTTTTTTTTCCTGTAGAAACAGGGTCTCGCTTTGTTGCCCCAGCTGGTCTTGAACTCCTGAACTCCTGTTCTCAAGCAGTTCTCCCACCTTGGCTTCCCAAAGCATTGGAATTGCAAGTGTGAGCCACCGTGCCTGGCTGTATTTTACTTTCTGTAGTAAATAATTTCTGTACTGTTTGTATGTATAAGAATTACTTAATAGGGAGATTTATGCCAAGGGCCGTAATTACCTTAAAATGACAACTGAAAGAACCATGATTTAAAAAAATCTTTATGTGTTGTAATTTATTAATGTAAATAAATATATTTTACTTATTTTGTCTGGTGTAGAGAACAATTCCATTGTTTTGGGGACTAAGCCCTCTTTCAGATCTAGCAGTCTTTCATGCCGTCATAGTAATCAGGACTGCTAAATTTCATATGCTCTTGACAGTCACTGCCGTCCCATGTTCTTCATACTGTCCAATGTAGTGTGGAACATTTGGTAGGCTTTCAATCATGAGAATTTTAGTATGCAGAGGCAGACTGTCAACCTGGAGTTTGGACAAGATACCAAAAGCAGCAGAGTCTTTCATTATTGGTAAATGTCAAGGTCCTGTGATGATGTGGTGGCATCGGATTGGTTCAGCCTGATTTCAGAGAGACCTGGTGAAATACTGAGTAAGGAACATGAATTCTTTTGTTTGATTTTTTCAATTTTACAGATACCTGAAAATGCAACCATAAGATCTGCAGATCAGGTAGTAGGAACTATTGCTTTTGGGCCAGTCCAGGTGCTCTCAGCTGTGATTTCAGCATGCTGCATAGGCATGGAATTGCAAGGCTCCTGGGAAGTGTCTTGTTTGACCTCAGACCCAAGTACAAGTCTTCACCTAAACCATGGATGGTCCAGAAGGAAAGCAAGTTTATTCTTCAGGTTTATACTAAAGTATGCCACCTCTCAATTAAGAATTTGTCCCAGTGATGCATAAAAAGCATCTGAAAATTCTTGTATTTGTACCTTTTTAAAGATGAGAGTACGGATACAAAGACACAATTTGGAGTAGGTTTCTAAAGGCTAAATTTCTTTTTGTTGCATTTTAATTGCTACAGCAAAGAGAATAAATTAGATTTCTGATGCTAGGCCTGACCTGTAGGCTCCAGATTGAAATTGTAACTGGAAAGAATATTATGTAAAGTAATCTGAGACTGTATAGTTAGGAGAGAGTATGGGATCCCCACGTGCACTCAGAGTGGCCTGGGAGTCTGAAATGTGAATATAATTAGAAAGCTGCATGCTAAGTAGTTGTGGCCTATCTAGTGAGAAACTGTTCACTGATAGAGAATTGTCGATATGGGATGACAGGAATCTAGTGATGTTAACCTAATGACTAGGGAGAAAGAATGCTAGATAATAATAAAAATAATAGTGTGTATTTATTAAACAACTACCATGTGGCAGGCAGTGTTCTAGGACTTTTACTTACGTTTTTCTGTATTTCCTGTAACCACCCTTTAAAGCTGTTACTGTTATCTCCATTGGTCCTGAGGCATGGTGAGGTAATTTTCCCAATATTCAATAGCAAGCAGTAGTGCTGAGATGAGAACCCAAGTTGATTCCAAGTCCCAAGTTCGTTGTTCATTCTGTTTTCCCATACTGCCCTTCAGTAGGGGGAATTACAACATTCTGATGATAGCACTGATAGGAAACCACTGGGAGCTCGAGACAAGGGGCAAAAGACCTCTTCTAAATCTTTATTGGGATTAATCTAATCTTCTACATTGGTTGTTAAGCAGAAAATCCTTTAAGTGAAAAGGGCCTGTGAGTTTATATGTGAGAAGAAAAGAAAAATGAGTGGGGAAGAAAGATTGATTCAAGCAGAAGATACATCATCATCTTACCAACCTCAGTGGGTAGAAAAAGTGGCAGTAGTGTTAAGAGGAGTGAGTCCTTAGGTCTAGGTGAAAGAGAATATGAACACAGACAAATCACCTGAGCAGACATTAGGACTTGATTCCTTTTCTTTGTTATGTATTTTTGGTAAACTCTGAAAGGTGGCTTATGATTTAGTAATTTTTTAATCTTGCAAGATATAGGAAACGTTCGTCATTAACTAGATTTAGGACAGAGCAAGAAAATGGATTCTTTCCTAGAATCCGTTTAGAGACCCTGTCTCTAAAAAAAAAAAATTAATAAAAAAAATTAGCTGGGCATGGGGCTGAGGTGGGAGGATCGCTTGAGTATGGGAAGTTGAGGCTTCTGTGAGCCCTGATCATACCACTGCACTCTAGCCTGCACAACAGAGTGAGACCCTGTCTCAAAAATAAATAAATAAAAGAAGAAATGCAGCCCTGGCAACACCTTGATTTTAGCCCAGTGAGACCTCTGACCTATAGATCCGTAAGACAATAGATTTGTGTCATTTTAAGCCACGAATTTTGGGTAATTTATTACAGCAGCCATAGAAAACCAATGCATATTTAACTGCAAGAACCAAAAAAATCTAGGACCCCTCCATGACACCTTCTTCCTCATTCCTTCCTAGTCAATCCATCACTCTCCTCCTGAGTTAACTTCCTAAATAGCTATTGGATCTGTTTGTATCTCTGCATTTCCATCCACTAATAACTTTTATTATCTCTAGCTCTTTCTACTGTGATAGTTTCCTATTTTCTCTTGTCTGTTCTCGACATTGCAGTTAGAGTGATCTCTTTAAAGGCGGAAAGGTTATTTTGTTCCTCACCCCTAATTTTATGCCTTAGATTTCAGTTCAAGCATCACCTCCTTTGAAAGCCTTCTCTGACACTGCTCCCCCAACTTTCATGCTAGGTTAAGTTTATTTAGCATTCATTCCTACAATAATGATTGTTATAAATGCTCATCAAATGGTTTCTTTATTTCAGACTACTCATGTTAGATTTTAATGACACATTCATTCATGTGATTATTTGATTGATCTGTTTTCACCGGACAGTTTGAAAACCATGAGAGCTAGAATCATGTCAAGTTTTGCCTTATCATTGCATCCTTAGAACCTAACTTTGTGCCTGTGTGTGATAGTGTGAAAGACTGCTCGATCTGAAAGAGGGCTTAGTCCACAACACAATAAATATTTGTTGAATCAATAAAATAACTGAAAACATGTTAAACTAATAGTGCCATAGTGACATTCCTCTAATACTAAACATAGGTGTCTCAGGTATGGTACTTTAATGTACTATACAGTTGTGAAGAGTCTATAGCTTGTAGGATAACCACTCGACAGGATTTAAGTAATCTTTTAAAAATTATTGTTATGAAAGTGTAGTAGATTGTCCGTAACTATATAATCAAAATAATTTTCACTTTTAGCTTGAGATTTTTTTACAATAAGAAGAATTTCAGTTAGTCTTCATTTAAGTGTGATAGAGCTGTTAAAGGAAAATGATTATCAGCTCTTAGATTTTAAATGCAATCTGATGTAATGCTAGTTACTTGAGAGTGTTTTTAGTGACAAAGAAATGTGCGGGAGGAAAAAAAAGAAATGTGTGGGAGTCAAAATGTTTCCATGAATGAATGAGAAAATGAGAACATACGTGATTGTGAATGGAGATAGTGTTATAGTTCCAAAAGTGGAAATGTTTTTTCAAACAAAAGCCAGGCAACAGAGCGAGACCCTGTCTCTTAAAAAAAAAAAAAAAAGTTTGAAACAGATTTTTTAATTTGTTTTTTAAAAAGGTTAGTTATAAAGGGATATTAAATAATTCCAGCCAATTACTTAGAAACATAGCTTGGTTAAAAAAAAAAAAAAAAAAGAGGCCAGGCACGGTGGCTCACGCTTGTAATCCCAGCACTTTGGGAGGCCGAGGTGGGCGGATCACCTGAGGTCGGGAGTTTGAGACTGGCCTGACCAACATGGAGAAACACTGTCTCTACTAAAAATACAAAATTAGCCAGGCATGGTGGCTAATGTGTAATCATGGTGGCATGATTATGCGTGCCTGTAATCCCAGCTACTTGGGAGTCTGAGGCAGGAGAATCGCTTGAACCTGGGAGGTGGAGGTTGTGGTGAGCCTGAGATCACATCACTGCACTCCAGCCTGGGTGACGTGAGTGAAACTCCATCTCAAAAAAAATAAAAGAAAAATAAATAAATAAATAGTTTCTGCTAGGTTTGCTGTAATCCTGGTATTTTGGGAGGCTGGGGTGGAAGGATCACTTGAGCCCATCAAGACCAGCCTGGGCAACACAGCAAGAACCCTGTTTCTATACTATTTTAAAAAATTAAAGTAATAGTTCTTACCATACATGAGATAATATATTAAACATCTTTGTGCTTCTGAGACTGAAAAGAGATGCATTGAATTATATCAGGAGACTATATAGGTTAAAAAGAAACCCTCATGTAGTGAGTATAACATTGTTAAAAGTTATATATTGATGCCCTAGTTAGAGTAAGTTTGAACCCTGAAATTAACAGAATCTTACCATAGAAAATTGCGGGCTGGGTGTGGTGGCTCATGCCTGCAATCCCACTACTTTGAGAGTCTGAGGCAGGAGGATTCTTGAGGCCAGGAGTTTGAGATGAGCCTGGGCAACATAGTGAGACCCTGTCTCTACAAAAAATTGAAAAAAAAAAATTAGCCAGGTGTGCTAGTGCACACATATAGTCTTAGCTGCTTTGGAGGCTGAGGCAGAAGGATCGCTTGAGCCCAGGAATTTGAGGCTTCAGTGAGCTCTATTTTTAGTTTTTTGAGGAACCTCCAAACTGTTCTCCATGGTGGTTGTACTAATTTACATTCCCACTAACAGTTTACAAGGGTTCCCTTTTCTCCACATCCTTGCCAATGTTTGTTATTGCCTGACCTTTGGATAAAAGCCATTTTGACTGAGGTGAGATGATATCTCACTGTAGTTTTGATTTGCATTTCTCTGATGATCAATGGTGTTGAGCACCTTTTCATATTGCACTATTTCTTGAACAGGTCTCTATCTCACTGCCTGTCTCCGATCCTGGATTAACTTTTCCCTGCAGCAGGTCTCTTCTACCCTGTAATCTATTCTCTGTTACCACCAGAGGGTGTTCGAAACCGTGCCAAGATTGATCTCTGCCTCGTCCTTTTCTAAATACTCTCAGTAGCTCCTCATTGCCTATTTGATGAAACTAAGAATCTACATGTAATACAAGGTCCCTAAATATCTGACTGCTTCTTAACCTTCCCAGCTGCTTCTTTCACTGCTTTTTCCACACATAATTTGTGCTAGAGTCACTTGTATTTATTTGCCAATTCCCAAGCATTCCGTCCCATTTCATTCTTTAATGTCTGAAGAGATTTGGGGCATGGAGAAAATACTCATCACTGCTCATAATTTAATACTCAGTTTAATAAACCTACTTATCTAATACACTAAAGTTCTAAAATAAAATGTTTTAAAACATTTAGGTGTGGTGGCTTACGTGTGTAATTCCAGCACTTTGGGAGGCCAAAGTGGGAGAATCACTTGAGCCCAGGAGTTTGAGACCAGCATGGGCAACACAGGGGGATCCCATTTGTACAGAAGCTTTTAAAAATTAGCCAGGTGTGGTGGCACATGCCTGTGGTCCCAACTACTTGGGAGGCTGAGGTGGGAGGATGCCTTGAGCCGGGGAGGTCAAGGCTGCAGTAAGCCTTGATTATGCCACCTGCACTCCACCCTGGGCAACAGAACAAGACCTTGTTTCAAAAAACATTTTTTAAAAACATTTAGACATTGTTTACAAGCTTAGTTAAATTATGTTTAATAACAGTTTAAATTACAATTATAATTAATTATAATTATAGTGTCTGTTAAACTTCACTTTATATAGTGGTCAAAAATTTACCTAAAATTAAATGTATTTTAAAATACTAACCTGTTGGTTTAATTTATACATTCTATACTTGTTTTTTCTTTTCTTTTTTTTTTTTTTTTGAGACAGGGTCTCTCTCTGTTGCCCAGGGTGGAACGCAATGGCACAAGCATGGCTCACTGCAGCTTTGACCTGCCAGGTTCAAGCCATCTTCCTGCCTAAGCCTCCTGAGTAACTGAGACCACAAGTGTGCACTACATCCAGCTGATTTTTCTTATTTTTAGTAGAAACGAGGTCTCACTATGTTGCCCAGGCTGGTCTTGAATTCCTGGGCTCAAGTGAACCTCCTGCCTTGGCTTCCCAAAGTGCTGGGATTACAGGCATGAACCACTGCACTCGGCTGATATACTTGCATTTTTATATTTCCCTAGAGTTACAATACTCTTCCAGATTTCTATTTCTATACTTTTCCAGAATTATAGTAATTTTTCTATACCTTTGTAGGTTACAGTAATCTTACCACTACCAAAACAAAGCAAAATTTCAAATTACTGAGAGTTCAGAGTTGTTGATGGATTTGATTCTTAATTAAAACACAAGGTTTGGTTATGCCTAACGCTTATCCAAAGGCTGTGCTGATGGGAACCTAAAGTTGTGTTGGTGTGCATTAGTTCCCCTCTATAATTGAATGTTACCTGCTCAGGGGGATTTTTTTTTTAAGTTCATGCCTTTCTCCTAGACTGTTAGTTTCTTGCAGCCTAGAGTTATTCCAGGAATTGAAATATTCTTTATTTTGTGTGTGATCAGTGTTTCATAGCTCAGTGTTCTGTTGTCATTATAACTTGCCCTTTTCTGGCAGCAGTAGTGCCAGGAATTATAGATGTCTCCTCTCCTGAGCGATCAGGGATGAGTTACGTACTGTGAGCTCTCTAGGATATTGGACTAATTCACCCTTTTAGAACTCACAATGTCTACTCGGGCATTGTGTGTGATTATAGGCAGTCATCAGCCACTGCGTCTCCTTTAAAAATACATCCTACTGTATGTGTTCGGGCCTGTGCTGATCTGAATTTCTTGTTGTTGGTACATGACCTGCTTTTTTTTGGAACTGTTTGGCTTAGTCACACATAATTCCTTGCATCCACCCTACCCTCCTTGTACTGAAACAAAAAAGTACACGGCTATACTTCATAAATAGACATATACTTAACAGGAGAAACAAAATACCTAAGTGTTAACACCAACCTAGTTATTAATATAATAAGACACTGGATACCCTATTATTTTCACCCTTCTTTGCAACTATCATGTATCTTAGCTTTCCCTTTTGCATCTCATTATGAATTCATGGCTTATCACAGACTTAATTTATTCCATTTAGCTGTAATTATTATTCTCTTTTTAATGTTCAAATTGTGACAGCCTGGCTAACCTCAAATTGACTTTTTTGTCCTTTTATCACTTACCTTGGACCTTTTTAAAAAATTCTTCTCGGCCGGGCACAGTGGCTCACGCCTGTAATCCCAGCATTTGGGAGGCTGAGGTGGAAGGATTCCTTGAGACCAGGAGTTCAGGATCAGTCTGGGCAACACAAACTTTGTCTCTACAAAAAATAAAAAATTTAGCTAGGAGCATGACTGGTGGTGCCTACATGTAGTCCTAGGTACTTGGGAGGCTGAGGTGGGAAGATGGGTTAAGCCCCAAAGTTTGAGGCTGCAATAAGCCATGATCCCACCACTGCACTTGAGCTCTGGGTGACAGAGCAAAACTTCATCTCTAAGAACAAAAAATAAATGGATACATAAAAATGTTAAAAGTCTTCTTGCTTTCTGACAAGATAGTCCAATCCCATTTTGATATTTTTTTTTCTGCCCTAAGACATTGAACTAGTATTCTCCCTAAAACTCTGGGTTTTTTTTGTTTTTTTTTTTCGTTGTTGTTGTTTTGTTTTGTTTTTATAGAGACAGGGTCTCACTGTGTTGCCCAGGCTGGTCTCAAACTCCTGGCCTCAAATGATCCTCCCACTTTGGCCTCCCAAAGTGCTGGTATTATATGTGTGAGCCACTGTGCCTGACCTCTGGTTCCTTCTTAATGGAGAATAGTATTAGAGACCAAAATCTGTTCAACATGGAGTTGAGGATAAGGAGGGAGGCATTTTTACTGGCCGTTGTAGTGACAGAGCAGGAGACCATGTTTCTTTTAGGGCATATGTTAATAATGGCAGTCCAATTTAACATTACTAGATCTTTTTCCGTCTTACCATTTTTCTTTATTATAAGGTTGCATTGACCATGACCACTATCATATTGGCATATAACTTTCTGTGTGAAGATCCCTCTGCCAGGAATGCTTCTTCTCACCCCTTTTCACTAGTTGGCAAAGTTCTTGCCAAGTAAAATGAGAGGAGGAGGGAGTAGAATGCATTTCATTTAAAGCTCAACCTAGTTCAGAAATGTTAAATAAAACCAGAACAATTGAATATTCTTCTGATATCTTCCAGTATTTTTATTAAATTTGTTTTCTTCCACTAAAAAAAAAAAAAAAGGAAAAAAAAAAAACAATATCGAATCAAGCTATCCTGTCAGCTTGGTGTTAGATTTGAAAATCATTTGTCAAATTATAGTTACATCATACTCTCAGCATTTATAAATTTTTCATCTGGGGACAGTGGCTCATGCCTGTAATCCCAGCACTTTGGGAGGCCCCGAGCAGAAGGATCATTTGAGGTTAGGAGTTCAAGACTAGCCTGGCCAACATAGTGAAACCCTGTATTTACGAAAAATAAAGAAATTAGCTGGGCATGGTGGCATGTTCCTCCTGTAGTCCTAGCTACTTGAGAGGCTGAGGTGGGAGGATCGCTTGAGCCCAGGAGGTCAAGGCTACAGTGAGCTGTGATGGTGCTACTGCACTCCAGCCTGGGTGAAGGAGCAAGACCCTCCCTCTAAAACTAACTAAATGGATAAATAATTTTTTAGTACTTCTAAAAATTACTCTTCAAATTTCATAGTATTAAATTTTAAAGTGTTTTTAAAATTCGCGGCCAGGCGCAATGGCTCATGCCTGTAATCCCAGCACTTTGGGAGGCTGAGGTGGACAGATCACGAGGTCAAGAGATCAAGACCACCCTGGCCAACATGTTGAAACCCTGTCTCTACTAAAAATACAAAAATTAGCTGGGCGTGGTGGCACGTGCCTGTAGTCCCAGCTAATTGGGAGGCTGAGGCAGGAGAATCACTTGAACCTGGGATGCAGAAGTTGCAGTAAGCCAAGATCATACCACTGCACTCCAGCCTGGTGACAGAGCAAGACTCCATCTTGAGCACAACTCAGTTGTGCTCCTATTCATATGAACATTATCGATCAGATTATCTTTATATAGGCTTTTTAATGCTTTTTTCATTGTTGACTGTTCTTCATATAATTTTTATGTATGTATAATTACAGTGACCCCAAAATATTTTTGTGTGAACAAGTTAATCTTGAGGGAAATTGATACTGCTGTAAACAACAGATCAGGATTTTCCAATATGGCCATTTATTTTGCTCATGACAAAATTTAGACATTATCAGATTTTAAAAATTGCTTTTCAAGACTATGTGTGCTTTTCGAGAACTGTGTGTGTGTGTGTGTGTGTGTGTGTATGTATATATATATATTTTTTTTTTTTGAGACAGTTTCACTCTCTTGCCCAGGCTGTAGTGCAGTGGCAGTCCAGTCATGGCTAACTGCAGCCTTGAACTCCTAGGTTCAAGGAATCCTGCTGCCTTATCCTCCCAAGTAGTTGGGACTGTAGGCACACACCATCATGCCCTGCTAAATTCAAAAAATAATTTTTTTTTTTTTTTTATACAGACAAGGTCTCGCTGTGTTGCCCAGGCTGATCTTGAACTCCTGGCCTTAGGTGATCCTCCTGCCTCATCTTCCCAAAGCACAAATGTGAGCCACCTGGCCCTATTTTATATTTATAGTATCTCTAAATCGCTAAAAAGATGGAACCACATGATTATCTTCTAAGAATGTAGTAGCCTCCACTGAGAAAGAACAAGTCTTGTGCTATAGTTGACAAAAAGCATGTGCAATTTGTATATATAAATGGGAGAGTACCAATTTCCCTTGGAAAACATTCTTCACTTTACAAAGAACTCACCTTTGGATTCCTCTAAATGACACGTTCCAGTATACTTAAACATGTCTTTCCATAATTATCTTACCTTAATTCATATTACGTAACTTTTAGGGAAATGTCTATTGTATAAAATCAATAATACCTGTGTTTTACATCTTTCCATTTGATTATTATAAGAGCATGATTTGTTTGCTTATTTGGATAACAGGCTCACTATGAGGTAGTAAATAGAGCAATATATGAGAACAACATAACTCTCCTTAGTGGACTGCTTTTATTTTTATTTTTATTTTTCGAGGCAGAGTTTCGCTTTGTTGCCCAGGCTGGAGTGCAGTGTCACGATCTCAGCTCACTGCAACCTCTACCTCCCAGTTCAAGCAATTCTTGTGTCTCAGCCTCCTAAGTAGCTGGGATTACAGGTGCCTGCTACCACGCCTGGCTGATTTTTTGTGTTTTAGCAGAGATGGGGTTTCATCATGTTGCCCAGGCTGGTCTCGAACTTGTGAGCTCAGGCAGTCTGCCCATCTCAGCCTCGGAAAGTGCTAGGATTACAGGCATGAGCCACCGTTCCTGGCCAGTGGGCTGCTTTTATAACCAGGTTAATATATAGTTGATTAACAGTCAAAGGAAATTATAGGTATATATGTTTTTTGTTTTTTCTTTTAGAGACAGGGTCTCTCTTTTTCGCCTACGTTGGAATGCAGTGGTGCAAAAATAGCTCACTGCATAGCTCACCGCTCCTGGCCAGGAACTATATTAATGTTAGTTTAGAGCCCATAGTTACAGATTTTCACCTTTGATTTCCACGGAAACAGGGAGGTTACTATACCTACCTATGCTCTGATTGTCAGACATGCATGAAGTTTTTAAAAGCGAGGCTCTTCCTTTTTGACCAAGCCAATCAAGACATACAAGTATGTAATTTTTAAAAAAGTTGATGAATCATATAAAATTGTTTTTGTAGGTAGAAAATCATCAAATACAGGCAGTTTTAACTTAATGCATAAAAATTATAGTAGTTATTATGTTTATATAATATCCTTTATTATATAAACGTGAGTTGAGACTTGTGGTTTATGATGGGCACTGTCATTAGAGAGAGGTCTCTGCATCTATAAGGAGGTTTTTTAATAGTTGGAAGATACTTTATTATGCACTTATTTGTATAATACCTAATTTATAAGTCTTTTTGAAGATTGCCCTGATAAAATGGGAGCGAAATTGTCATTCAGTTGTTTGGGTAGTAGTTGAAGAAAAGATCTAAAGCTGTGGTTTGTGAACTCTACACCATGGCATCCTAGGACCCCATGGAGAAATCCCAGAGGCCTCATGGAAAATTGTTTTGAAAGCAAACACAAAACTACCTGTATTAGTTGGACACCACATGAAGTAGTTTGAGATAGTTTACAGTTTCAACAGTGCACTCTGTTCTTTTCAATGACATCATATCTTTGCAAAGTTAGGTTTTTAACAATTGCCTTGATAACCAACAAGTACTGTGTGAAAATCAGTGTGGAACAGGGAATGAGGATTGGTGGTGTCTGAACTGATTCTAAGGTTTGAAAAGTGATACAATGCCCAGGCACACATTCATTAGTAAGTAACTGTGGTTATTTAAAAATGAAATTAAATATTTTTTATTTTACATTATGTGCATTATTTTTTTAAACAACTACAAGATGTTAGGACACAAATACTTACTCGGTTGTTTGGACCTGACTATTTACTAAACAGAATGGTTATGTATTTGTTGGCCTGGGGTGTCATGCAAACATTACTGAGATACTAAGGCACACTGTGAATTAAGAAATTCTGGGAACCTCTGGTTTAAAGTAATTAGACTACCCAATCAGAATTCACATAGCTGAGCAAGTCATTGATACCAAGTGGAAAGGTACATTCAACTGAAATTTCTCATGGATAAAGTTTTTAAAGTTGCCACACCATTCTACTTGTTTAGTATTACGTGACAAACATCTGTACAGTAATCCCCCCTTACCCAGGGGGAATATGTTCTTTTCAAAAACCCCAGTAGATGCTGAAATCACAGATGGTACTGAATTCTTTATATACTACATTTTTTCCTATACATACACACCTATGATAAAGTTTATAAATTAGACACAGTAAGAGATGAACAACAATAATAATAAAATTAGCAATTATAACAATATACTGCAATAAAGGTTTCGCGAATGTGGTCTTTCTCTCTCTCTCCCCTTCTCTGTCTCTCAGAATATCTTACTGTGCTACCCTGACCTGTTTTTGTGCTGTGGTTGACCACAGGTAGCTGAAACTGCAAATATGGGCTGACTACTATACGTTTTAAATTTAATTCTGATTACTACTAAAGAGAAAGAATCTTTTTTAAAATTTTGTTATTACTTTCTTAGAGACAGGGTCTTGCTCTGTCGCACAGGCCAGAGTGCAGTGGCACATCATAGCTCATTCCATTGAGCCCAAGTGATCCTCCTGCCTCAGCCTCCTGAGTCACCGGGACTACAGGCATGCAGCACCACACCTAATTTAAACAAAAATTTTTTTTTTTGAGATAGGGTCTTGCTATGTTGTCCAGGCTGATCTCAAACTCCTGTCCTCAAGTGATCCTCCTGCCTTGACCTGCCAAAGTGCTGAGATTACAGGTGTGAACCACTGAACCTGGCCCATTTTTAAATAAAAATAATAATGCAAATAAGAAATAATTTCCTAAAAGATGTCTTAGGTATTAAAACACCTAGAAATTCAGAAAATCAATGAAAAGAATACTGTAGCCTGGAATTCAAACATTATTGAAGTCTGAAGAACAATTCCCTTCTCTATGTCTGTTTCTGGAGGGAAAGAAGGCTATTATATGAGAGTCACTGTGGTATTCTAAAATATAAGAAAGAGGCAGACCATTTTTCTGCTCCTCAAGATAGTTATCTGACCAGCTTTGTTAAAACTGGGAATCTAAGGATCTCTTAACTCCATTTTAGTTTGAAGAAAGATATTAACATTGAAATACATAGTTGCACACCAAATGGCAGTGGAGTCAAGGCTGGGGTACACTTTTATTTCTGCTCTCAATTTTCCATCCCTGCCAGATACTTGTTATTTCTGGTTCTAGTTGTTATTTCTGATTCTCTGTATCAGTGGACTTGTAATTACATATTGCTTTGCTAATTATGTTTCCTTAACATTATTTTGACAAAGTTTCAGTTATTATTTACATAAGGCACCTTTTACCATCACATTGCCATACACAGGCATAAATATCACAAATATTAAGATAGTTGAGGTTTTGAGAGCAGCAGACATTTGGGGAAAATTATGGAACCTTCATGTGTTGGAGCTGGAAAGAGCCTTTCAGGACTACTTTAATCATTTCTTTTTT
The DNA here is from genome assembly GCF_049350105.2 of Macaca mulatta. NCBI lineage: Eukaryota > Metazoa > Chordata > Mammalia > Primates > Cercopithecidae > Macaca > Macaca mulatta. The sequence continues at coordinate 45,616,352 of NC_133420.1, forward strand.
TTTTTTTTGAGACAGTCTCGCTCTGTTACCCAGGCTGAAGTGCAGCGGTGTAATCTCGGCTCACTGAAACCTCCACCTCTCAGGTTCATGCCATTCTCCTGCCTCAGCCTCCCAAGTAGCTGGAATTACAGGCACCCGCCACCACGCCCGGCTAATGTTTTGTATTTTTAGTAGAGATGGGGTTTCACAGTGTTAGCCAGGATGGTTTCGATCTCCTAACCTCGTGATCCGCCCGCCTTGGCCTCCTAAAGTGCTGGGATTACAGGCGTGAACCACCGTACCTGGCCTACTTTAATCATTTCATTTAACATGAATTAATTTGCCTGTTTTGGGATACTTTGAGCAAACTGTCCTAAGCAAATAACAACTGTTTATGGAAGGATTTCCATAGGTAATGATGTTTTCTTAAGTCTGATATGAGATTGGAAGGAATTTTTCATTGATTGTAACTTTAGTATTTCCTACTTCTGTTCTGTCTCATTTCTTCTTACTGAATCCTAAATTGAGATAGAAGAATACCTTCTTACTGTCCTTTCAGAAATAACCAATTGTGTAAGTAATGCATTCTTGGAATTTGGTTGTTGTGATACCAAGATATAATAAGAAACACATATTTGGTCATTGACCATGGTTCCTAACATAGAGCTCCTAAAACTCATAATTTCCTGAGTAGTAGGGGTACTAGGAGAATGTTTCGTTCTGATATTTGTTTTTGTTTTGTTTTAAGTGACAGGGTCTTGCTCTGTTGACCAGGCTGGAGTGTTAAAGGCACGATTGTGGCTCACGGCAGCCTCTACTTCATGGGCTCAAGCAATCTTCCTGCCTCAGCCTCCCAAGTAGCTAGACTACAGGCACATGCCACCAAGCCTGGGTAATTTTTAAATTTTTTGTAGAGACAAGGTCTTGCAGAACCATTCTGTTTAGTACATAGTCAGGTCCAAACAACCTAGTAAGTATTTATGTCCTAACATCTTGTTGTTTTAAGTTGCCCAGGCTAGTCTTGAACTCCTGGCCTCAAGCAATCCTCCCACTTTTGGCCTCCCAAAATGCTGGGATTACAGCCACCCTGCCTTGCGCTGATATTTGTCCTTTAACCCATTTCCTAACACAGAGCTCTGAAGACCTTTGTGATTTCCTGGGTGATGGGAGCATCTTTTGTTCTAATGCGATGACTCTTTATGGGCCCTGGATGGAGGCTGGTTGCCAGGGAAACCAACCCTATAATTTGAGGGTTGGAACTTTCAGACCCACCTACTGACCTCTGGGGAAGGGAGAGGGACTGAGGTTGAGCTGATCACAAATGGCCAATGATTTAATCAACCATGCCTATGTAATGGAGCCTCCATAAAACCCCAAAAGGACAAGGTTCAGGTGAGCTTCTGGATAGCTGAACACGTGAAGGTGCTTGAAAGATGGTGTGCCGGAGAGTATTGAGGCTCTGTGTCCCTTCCCATGCGCCTGGCCCAATGCATCTCTCCATCTGGTTATTCATCTCTAACCTTTGTAATACCCTTTATTAATAAACTAGTGAATGTAAGTAAAGTATTTCCCTGAGTTCTGTAAGCCACTGTAGCAAATTAACCAAATCCAAGGAGTGAGTCATGGGGGCCCCCAGTTTATAGCCAGTCAGAGGCATAGGTGACAGCCTACTGCATACTTGCCACTGGCGTCTGAAGTGGCGAGCAGTCTTGTAGAACTGAGCCTCAGCTTGTGGGATCCAACACGATCTCTAGGTAGATAGTGTCAGAATTGAATTACAGGACACTCAGCTGGTGCCCACTGAAGAACTGCTCGGTGTCAGAAGTTTTGTGTTGAATGAGAGTATAGTGTTTTTTTTTCCAAAAACAGTTTGTTTTTTCCTCTGTCTCTCAAAACTGTATTAAATCTTTCCTTGAGTAGAAGACTTCTCCCGAGACATGCCTGTCTGTAAGACTGGGTGGAGCAGGTCGTGACGTGCAGCATGGAAAGGCCCCGCAGAGCTTCTTCTACCAGAAGATTAAGCTCTAAGAGATCAGGCAGGAAAAGGGGATTGGAGTTAGGATGAGAGTACATGACCAGTACCCTGGAAGGCTTAGAAAACTCTCTTCAGAAAGACCACAATGAGCTGAGCTCAGTTGCTCACACCTGCAATCCTAGCACTTTGTGAGACTGAGGTGGGAGGATCACTTGAGCCCAGGAGTTCAAGAGCAGCCTGGGCAACATGGTGAAACCTGTCTCTACAAAAAAAAATACAAAAATTAGTAGGGCATGCTGGCTCACACCTGTTGTCTTAGCAACTTGGGAGACTGAGGCAGGAGGAACGCTGGAGCCCAGGAGTTTGAGGCTTCAGTGAGATATGATCACATCACTGCACTCCAGCCTGGGCTACAGAGCAAGACCCTGTCTTGACGTATGTCTTCTTTTTTTTTTTTTAATGAATTATCTTATCCAAATAGAGGGAGTCTGCTATTACTAGAGTTTGATGACATAGCATGAGTGGGCAGAGAGGGGAAAATGGGAGATGATAGAAATGAACGTGCCAGAGATATATTTTGCCCAGAATCCTGGCCACAGACAGTATGCTAATGCCTGATTGAAGAACAGATTTAGCTGAAAACACTGCAAAAGGATTATGAATACTCCTCGTACAGCCTACACCATCCCTAGCCAGTCTCTGCTCCTCTCCCAAAGAGAGGAAAAAGTTTGCATCCTACCACCTAATTCTTCCTCTTTATAATCAGTATAAAATTCTTAGAATCCCTCATGTGGGTACCCTTAGGAGTACCTAGGTCTGCTCTGCTTGAAAAATGTGGTTTCTTCCCATATTCATTCTGCTGGCCTAATGATTCCAGTCTCCTGAGCCATCATCGTCCTTATCTTTTTTTTTTTTTTTTTTGTAGTTCTGTTTTTCAGTCCTTTAATCTTTTTGTTTCTCTAAATTAGGGATCAGAAACTCAAATGCTTACAGATAATGTAAACAAGGTGATAAGGACTGTAATGAGCTGGAGAGTGCCCAGCTAAAGGGGACAACTATTTCTTAGTTCAGGTGAATTGTTGCCATGGGGGCATGCACATCACTTGTTGCCAGATCTTGAGATATATTTCAAGAGAAGCTAGAAATCTGAGAAATTAGTGTACAGTTTCTCAATGTTTACATGTTAGTATTTAATTCTGATTTTAAAAACATAGCTAGGTGTTGCTCCTGGACCATAATGTGGCAGCCTCTACCCTATATCTTATGTAAGTGTGAAGCTGAAAATCCAGCCCAGTATAAAGTATTTGATACAGGCCATATCTCTTTGTATCCTGTCAGTTACACTCCATTTCTTTCTCAGAATTGCTTTCTGGTCAGTTGAAATTTTTTGACATGTTCCCTGAAACATTGTCTATTATATCTGAATGGAAGCAGTTGAGAAAAAGAAATATTTTGATCCGAGTATGTTTACTGTTTTTTCCCCCATGAAAAAGGCATGCGTAAAGAGGCTTCGAATAGAGGACGACGAACATCTGCCTTCCCAAAGATTGACGCTGCCGGATAGAGACTGCACAGGCCCCTGCAGCATTTGCGGCCTCAAAGATTTTGTTACAAAGCAAATGCTGTAACTTATACCTTGGTAGATTAAAATTCTTTAGAACTCAGTCTTAAAAGTCCTCAGCTACACTTTAAATATAATATGATATTACATTCTGCTTAAGTATTCGTGAATGATGCTGTTAAAAAGTTGCTGGGAAGTAGGCAGGAGGGAAGAAGTAACCATTTAGGGAAAGTACTTACTGGTGAATTCATTATCATGTTAGAGAATAGGAATTTTGCTTTCTTGGTTCTAGATGGCTTAGGTTTATAAAAATAGGTCTAAAATGTTTCTTATTATGTTTCTCTCTTTCTCCCCTTTCTCCTATTCCCCTCTTTTTTTTTTTTTTTTTTTTTTTTTTTAGGTTTTCAAAACAAAAATAGAGTTGCAATCTTGGCAGAACTGGACAAAGAGAAAAGAAAACTACTTATGCAGAACCAGTCTTCAACAAATCATCCTGGAGCTAGGTATTGACACTATAATGTGGTTTTTTGTTGTTTGTTTTTGTTTTTTGAGACAGAGTCTCACCTTGTCCCCCAGGCTGGAGGGCAATGGTGCAATCTTGGCTCACTGCAACCTCCGCCTCCCGGGTTCTAGTGATTCTCCTGCCTCAGCCTCCCAAGGAGCTGGGATTACATGCACCTGCCACCATGCCCAGCTAATTTTTGTATTTTTAGTAGAGATGGGGTTTCACCATGTTGGTCAGGCTGGTCTCGAACTCCTGACCTCAGGTGATCTACCCGCCTCGGTCTCCCAAAGTGTGGGATTACAGGCATGACCCACTGTGCCTGGCCTATAATGTGGTTTTTATATTCAGTGATACACAAAATTTCTTGGACGAAATAAATTGGCTGGCAATGATTTTTTTCTTTAACACTGCTATCTATTCATTGTGTTTCATTTCTATAGGGGAGGCTAAACTTTACATGTGCCCAACTTAGTTCTTATTGGGAGGGACCTCTGTAACAAAAGACAGATTAACCAGAGAAAAACAAATTTATGATTGCATGCAGCACACGTCGCAAGGGAGAAACCTTAATGAAAAGTAACTCAAAATCGTGGCTCAGAACTCTACTTATATAGCATCTTCAACAAAGAACAATAAATATGGCACAAACGAAAGGGATTTTAGGCTTCCAGGGGTGGGAAACTGAGAAGGTAAATACATGGAGAAAACAAATGGAGTAAGGCTTGTGGGCAGAGTCCTCTGCTGCTGTCCCTAGGCTAAGAGTCTACAGTTGTCTCCAGTAAAGGAGAAGTTATAGCCTATCTTTAGGCAGAAACTGGGGAGGGGTGAGAGAGAGCTTTTCCTCAGTTTGCTGCTGCCTGTTTTTTTTATTTTTAAGCAACCCTATTAACTGAGCTGCTGCTTAATTGCTGTCAGCTCAAAAATAATTTTATATCAAAGAAGCATATTTTAGGTGACATATTCTGGTTCCCTTCATTTCCTAGTCAGACTCAGACTTAACAATTAAACTATTTAGTTGATTAAATTGTAAACATTCTAACTAGAATATTTAATTTTCCCTATAGCCTTCAGCCTTTTTTTTTTTTTTTTTTTTTTTTTTTTTTGAGACAGGGTCTTACTCTGTCACCTAGACTGGAGTGTAGTAGCACAATCATAGCTCACTACATCCTTAGTCTCCTGGGCTCAGTGATCCCCCCCTGAGTATCTCACACTACAGGTGCACCCTACCACACCTGGCTAATTTTTTTGTTTTTTAGTAGAGACAAGTGAGGTCTTGTGTTGCCCAGGCTGGTCTCAAACTCCTGGCCTCAAGTGATCTTCCTGCCTCGGCCTCCCAAAGTGCTGGGATTACAAGTGTTAGCCACTGCACTTAGCCCTTATAGCCTTTTTTTTTTTTTTTTTTTTTTTTTTAAGAGTTTTGTATGGTTTTTTATTACTGCAATTGCTGCTGGTGGCCAACTTTTTAATCATTCTGCAAAGTAGGTCAAATTTAGGTAGCTTGATGATCTTTATTATAGGTATTCAGTCTCTGCCATATTTAGTATCTTCCCTCAGATCCATTATCGCCAGGCATGGTGGCCACGCCTGCATTCCCAGCACTTTGGGAGGCTAAGGTGGGCGGATCACTTGAGCCTAGTAGCCCGACAGCAGCTTGGGTAATGTGGCAAGACCCATCTCTACAAAAAATACAAACAATTAGCTAGGCATGGTGGTGCGTGCCTGTAGTCCCAGCTACCTGGGAGGCTGGGGTGGGAGGATCACCTGAGCCTGGGAGGTTAGGGCTGCAATGAGCTGTGATTGCACCACTGCACTCCAGCCTGGATGATACAGTAAGACTCTGTCTTAAAAAAAGAAAAGAAGATCCATTATCCCCTTCAGCCTCCACCCTAAGTCTCTTCCGTCTTTCTCTTAAAGCAATTGTCTGTACTCACCTTTACTTTCTCACTTATTCATGCCTCAACCCACTGCAGTGTGACTTCCAGGCTCTCCATCAAAGAAAATGTTCTTGCCTACGTCACTTGTAACCTTCCTGGGCTAAATCTGGCAGACCAGAGTCCTTTTCTTATCAGACATCTTGGCGTTATTTGACACCACTGATCACTCTCCTTCCTCCCTCCCTCCCTCCCTCCCTCCCTCCCTCGCTCCCTCCCTCCCTCCCTCCCTCCCTCCCTCCCTCCCTCCCTTCCTTCCTTCCTTCCTTCCTTCCTTCCTTCCTTCCTTCCTTCCTTCCTTCCTTCCTTCCTTCTTTTTTTGACAGGGTCTCACTCTGCTATGCAGACTGGAATGCAGTGGCACGACCTTGGCTCACTGCATCCTCTGCCTCCTGGGTTCAAGTGATTCTCATGCCTCAGCCTCCCAAGTAGCTGGGATTACAGGCATGTGCCACCACACCCAGCTAATTTTTGTATTTTTAGTAGAGATAGGGTGTTGCCATGTTGGCCAGGCTGGTCTCAAACTCCTGGCCTCAAGCGATCCGCCCACCTCGGCCTCCCAAAGCTCTGGGATTACAGGCCTGAGCTGCCGCACCCGGCCCACTCTCTTTCTTAAAGTACTCTCTTGGCTTCCATTTGCTCACTCTGAGAATATAAAACACAGTAGGAGGAGACTGTCTTGATTTCTTTTGTGGACATTTCTCTTATTTGTCCCTTGAATGCTGACAGCCCTTCGAATTCTGTTCTAGACCAGGCTTCCTACTCTGCCTCTTTTCCCACATGCTGTTACGTATGTGCTAGTACGCATTTGCAGCTCTAGTCCGTCCTTTCTTCTAAGCACCACCTCTGCCTCCCGGACGTCTCTACTTTGATGTCCACAGGCATTTCAGATGTGGTATGTCCCAACCTGAACTCATTCTCCCTTCCTGCTGTCCAATCAACTACTGAATATTCTTGTGTATCCTGTGTCAGTAAATGCTTCAGGCTGCCATCTACTAGTTACAAAGGCAGAAATGTGAACTTCAGTTGTTTACCATTCCTTTCACTTTCATCTCCAAGCATTCACCATTCTCTTGTGATTATACTTTGAAAGGTGTCTCACATCTGTCCATTTTCTTCATTGCTACCGATGCTATCCTGATTCCTGGCCACTCTCATTTCTTGCCTCAATTATTATAACTGCTTCAGATTTCCTGTGGTCTTACGCTTCTTGAACACATTCATCAGTTGTGTCATTTAGCAAGCTTTAATTGGGAAGTAACAGAAATATAACAAAATTGGCATAAACGTTAGGGTATCTGTTAGCCAGGAGTGTGAAGATAAGGTAGTTCCAGAGTAGCTTAATTCATTAGTGATGCAGCTTCATTCATCTTTCCTTTCGGCTTTACCCCATGGGTCAGTGGCTCCCTCGGGCCAGAATATGACTGCGGTGGCTTAGGCATCAGCCCGCACTGAGCCACCTGTAGAAGTAAAAGCCTGAAAGGTTGCTATGGTGTGTCCCATTTGTAAGAGTGTGGAAAACATTCTCAGAAGCCTTCCTGTAGACACCCATCAAGTCTGGTTGCCCAGATTATGTACCTTTCTCTTGCCTAAACCAGAAACCAGCTACGGGAATGACACTGTTTTACATCAATCAAGGTCTACCCCCCTGGGGCATGAGCCTGGCCTGCCTTGACGCATGTGACCGCTGATAATTGAACCAAGTTTGGGTTCCATCAGCAAGGAGGAAAGGAGATAAACAGCTCTGAGGCGGTGACCAACACTGTCTGCCACACTAGTGCAGTAGTGGTCTTTCTGAACTACAGGGTGATAGTTCTTTTTTTTGAGACAGGGTCTCACTCTGTCACCCAGGCTGGAGTGCAGTGACACAATCTCTTGACCTCCCAGGCTTAAGTGATCCTCCCATCTCAGCCTCCCGTGTAGCTGGAATCGCAGGCACATGCCACCACACCTATTTAATTTTTTTTTTTTTTTGGTAGAGATGGGGTCTCACTTTATTGCCCAGGCTGTTCTTGAACTCCTGGGCTCAAATGATCCTTCTACTTCAGACTCCCAAAGGCCTAGGATTACAGGCATAAGCCACTGCGCCTGGCCAAGAGGGTGATCCTTCTGATCATGTCACTCCCCTGCTGCTTAACACTCTTTGGAGGTCTCCTATTACTGTTAGGATAAGGTCTCCTTTTTTTTTTTTTTTTTTTTTTTTTTTGAGACGGCGTCTCGCTCTAGGCCAGGCTGGAGTGCAGTGTTGTGATCTCAGCTTACTGCAACCTCTGCCTCCCGGGTTCACGCCATTCTCCTGCCTCAGCCTCCCAAGCAGCTGGAACTACAGGCGCCCGCCACCTCGCCCGGCTAATGTTTTTTTGTATTTTTTAGTAGAGACAGGGTTTCACTATGTTAGCCAGGATGGTCTCGATCTCCTGACCTTGTGATCCACCCTCCTCGGCCTCCCAAAGTGTTGGGATTATAGGCGTGAGCCACCGCACCCGGCCAGTTCTACATTTTATGACATTTTCCAGAACACTATCCTTCCAATATATTAAGTGTCCTTATTTATTCTCCTGTTATTAATATACATCACACCTCAGCAGGATTGCTATTATCTGTGAGCCTTGTCCTGCATATACCCCTAGTGTTCAGTACAGAGCTATGCATCTAGTAGCTGCTCTAGAATCTGGTAAGTGTCTCTAAGTTTGATTGTTTATTCATAATAGTTCTACCTATGTGGAACATGGTTATGATAATTTAAGTTTAATTATTATTAATTTATTTATTTATTTTGAGACAGAGTCTTGCTCTGTCACCCAGTCTGGACGCAGTGGCACAATTTTGACTCACTGCAACCTCCATCTTCCGGGTTCAAGTGATTCTCCTGCCTCAGCCTCCCGAGTAGCTGGAACTACAGGCATGCGCCACCATGCCTGGCTAATTTTTGTATTTTTAGCAGAGACAGGGTTTCACCATGTTGGCCAGGCTGGTCACGAACAAGTTTAACTATTATACAAACAAAAGGGTATGGTTTTACCATTGACTGAATCATGTGATTTAACTGTTTTTTAAAATAATGTTAATAGAGATCATGATAGATCATGGTATCTCAAATCTGTTTGAGAGTAGGAGACCATAAGTTATAAATTTTAGGCTGGGCATGATGGCTCATGCCTGTAATCCCAGCATTTTGGGAGGCTGAGGCAGGCAGATAGGCAGATCACTGGAGGTCAGGAGTTTGAGACCAGCCTGGCCAACATGACGGTGAAACCCCGTCTCTACTAAAAATACAAAAATCAAATATAGCTGGGTGTGGTGGTGCATGCCTGTAGTCCCAGCTACTCAGGAGGCTGAGACATGAGAAGAGCTTAAACCCAGGAGGCAGAGGCTGCAGTGAGCTGAGACCACACCACTGCCCTCTCTCCAAAAAAAAAAAAAAAGATAAATTTTAAAAAAAAGATCATTTAAAATCTCAATAAATAACATAGACTTTCTTTATATAAATTCATGAAGATAGTGAGAGAAGGAAAAAAGACTTATTCTTGGAGGTCTTTTTCACCCCTATAAAGAATATATAATGAAAAGCTGTGATTCAGAAGTAAGGACATGTCTTTAAGAGATTTATTGTATAGCACAGTGACTGTAGTTAATAATACTTGAAAATTGCTGAGAGAATAAATCTTAAATGTTCCACAACCAAAAATGGTAAGTATGTGAGGTGCTGGATATGTTAATTAGCTTGATTTAACCATTTCACAACAAATACAAATACTAAAACATCACATTGTACACTGGAAGTATATGCAGTTTTTGTCAAGGATACCTCAATTTAAAAAAAAGAAGATAATTTACTACCATCCAAAAAAAAGTAAGGATGTTTCTGCCTTAAGCAGCCGAGTAACCAAGATTCCCATTTTAGCATTGCACTCTCGAGACCCTCTCTTAATAAGGACTTCCGGGATCACGCTGAGCAGCAGCATATCGCAGCCCAACAGAAGGCAGCTTTGCAGGTGAGCGAAGTGTAACTGACATTCTTGCCTCAGTGGAGGTTTCCTGGGTCTCAGAAGCCAGCACGTAGTTATTTTATATTTCAGTGGAGCAATATCAATAAAAATGTTCCACACATAATTGCAGTGGTTTGCTGATGTTCAGTCATGCCCAGTGGATTTGAAGGACCAGTGCAGCAGTAATGAAAGTCTCTTTTATGGTGTTGACTCGGTCATGATTGATTCTGTGCGTGTACATGTCAAGGGATTGCTTGTGCACAAAAAAGTTTAAAGATGTTTGGATGGACAGGAATGATCTTAAAAATTGAACTGGCTAGTTAAATAGTACATGCATTTTTTTTCAAATCTATCATGTCGTTATATCCTTTGATAGTTGTATTAGTTTATTATTGTTGCCTGGTTTTTTTGTTTTTTTTTTTTTATGCTCAGCACAACTGTTGTGCAGGAAATGTTTAAAAGCTAACTCTTACTATAGGACTAGGAATGTGATGCTTCATCAGTTAAAAAAATATTCTTCAGAGTAATAAATAGTTTCAGTGTTACAGTCTTATCTTGAATAATTTAAGATTTCCAGAGACTTTGGACAAGACATTTTTTTTTCATAGGCATAATTTAATCACTTGTATTTTTAAACCTTAGAATCCCAGAATTGGAAGGAACATTATGAAGACCGTCTCACTTTATTTTATTTTATTTATCTATTTTTTAGAGACAGGGTCTCACACTCTGTCACACAGGCTGGAGTGCAGTAGTGCCATCATAGCTCACTGTAACCTCAAACTCCTGGGTTCAAGTAATCTTTTTGCCTCAGCCTCCTAAGTAGCTGGGACTACAGGCACATGCCACTATGCCTAGCTAATTTTTAAATTTTTTGTAGAGATGGGTCTCACTGTGTTGCCCAGGCTGGTCTTAAACTCCTGGCCTCAAGTGATCCTCCCATCTCAACCACCCGAAGTGTTGGGATTACAGGTATGAGCCACCATTGCCCAGCCCTCCATTCACTTTACATGACCTAAAAACAGTCCTTTTTTTTTTTTTTTTTTTTTTTAATGACAGAGGGAAGTTACTGGTGGTTTTCTGTTACTTACATTTCAACATTCTCTACCAAATGTTGGTATTTTAATCACCAGTAATCTCACTGCCTTTTTCCCCCTCTCCTTCCCACTACTGCCCTTCTTTCTCAAGTTCCTGGTTTGTTGACCAAGATCAGAGTACTTTGGGATCTTTGATCCTCCTTTTCCTCACTGGAAGGAACAAAACAATTCATGTCTTTGAGTCATTTATTGACTGAGGACGATCACAGCTAGTAGATAGAGAGGATGAGAAATGAGTACTTGGTGTAACTTGTTAACCCAGATTCTGTATTACTGTCCACTTCCTGTCTATTTAAACACAACCAGCAGCAGCAGACTGATTTTAAAATAAATTCCGTCTCAGCCATAACAAGGAAAAATAAATGAATAAACAAATAAATTTGGTCTCAAGCATTCAGAAAGAATAAGTAATTTTAATGCCTTGGTTGAAGTTCGACTTGGTTGAATAATGACTCTGTTTCATAGCTTAATTGCCTTTTTTTTTTTTTTTTTGATCTTTCCCAGCATGCTCATGCACATTCATCTGGATACTTCATCACTCAAGACTCTGCATTTGGGAACCTTATTCTTCCTGTTTTACCTCGCCTTGACCCAGAATGAAGAAAATATTTGCGATGGAAAAGTGACTTTGTAATATCAAATGCCAAAGCTACTATCATTCAGTGCTAGATGAACTGTGACTTTCAGAAATTTGGTGAACTTTGATATTTTTTGTTTGTCTGAAAGAAAGGAATGTGTAACTGAAAGCAGAAAGAAGAGTAACCAGGATGGTGAGAGCTGTGGAAGCTATATTATCCAAGGAATTGATTATGTACCGTGACTGCAACTTTTTTGTAATGCTGTTTAACTCCCAATCAGACTCTGAATTGGATGGTCACAAAATCATTCCCCAACTCCTAGCAAGTTTGACTGAATATATCATGTCCACAGTAGATTTTCAAGAATCATTTATAGTACTTAACTTTAAAGAAACAAGGGTGCTTTTAAAAAATGAACCAATAGGCTTAAATCAATTACATCCATATTTGCTGTTTATAGGATTGCTATCAGTATACCTTTTGAGTTTATAGTCAACATGTATCATCCTGAAATATTCTTTCTGGACTCATAACTACTTCCACCTTTTTCACTTTAAAACAAACCCCAAGAATAAATTACTAACCAGTCTTAACCATCTTTTATAAACATATGCTCTTATAAATGTTGTGACTAAATGCAATTAAAAAGAATAGGAAATGTGGTGGTTTTTTAATTTGTACATCCTCTTATTTAGTGTTACCACACAGGTGATGAGTTTGTGTGGTTCTATTTTCCATTTTTGTTCCAACTGAAAACTTATTGACTGGGTGCGGTGGCTCACGCCTATAATCCCAGCACTTTGGGAGGCCGAGGCGGGCAGATCACTTGAGGTCAGGAGTTTGAGACCAGCCTGGCCGACATGGTGAAACCCTGTCTCTACTAAAAATATAAAGAATTAGCCAGGTGTGGTGGCGCACACCTGTAATCCCAGCTACTCGGGAGGCTAAGGCAGGAGAATCTCTTGAACCTGGGAGGCAGGGGTTGCAGTGAGCTGAAATGGCGTCACTGTACTGCAGCCTGGGTGACAGTGAGACTTTGTCTCAAAGAAAAAAAGAAAAAAAACTTATTATGGAAGTCAAGCTCCTTTTTAATTACTTTAAGTAGGAAGGGGTTATGTTAAGAAAGTCTCTCAACATGACCCATCTTTAGCAGTATCTAGGGTGGTTGTTTATGCAGTCCCACTACCCTACCCTAGTCCTACAGAATTAGAATCTGATTCAAAATAAAGTCTGAAAACCATGAGATAGAGAATTCTATGAAATATCTTGTACAAATTTTCATGATATATTTATATACTCATGGGTTTGTAGATCCCTAAAACTTAGAGGTCATTTAGCTAAAATCTACATTTTTTTTAACTTTTAATAGGATTGAAATGATATTTTACACTGTATCACAGATAGAGTATTTTATATAACTTTTTGTAACTGACCTCATCTTGGCCTTGAGTTCCATCCTCTCTGGTGGTAGGGTAAAACTGAAAATTCCAGTTTGGGTAAATATTTAGTGAAAGTTCTACTTTCTTTTCAGAGAGTTTGTTCCCTGCCTTCTTCCTTAGATATTTTCAAACACACAGCCCCATCCTACTCAAACCAAGTGAAGCAAGGATGGACAATTCTAGAATTGGCTGTGCCATGTAGGTTTTTTTTGAGAATTTGAACTGATTTCCTTCATTTTGATGAGGTGGCAACTGTCCCCATTGTAATGGTTACCATTGCAACGAGGATAGCCTTACTTCTGTGGCACAGAGTTCCTCAGGGGGCCTCTGGCTCCTGTCCTTCCTCAGGTCCATCCAACGACTCCTTGGGCCTCCTTATGGTAGCCCTCATTGTCTCCGGTTAATTTCACTAGGTTTCTGTTCTCTGTGATCTACAACACAACTGACATGGTTCTAAATCTGTCTCTAGGGAGATAACACATTAGTATATTTTCTATACTATTGAAGCCTCTACCTAAGGTATGACTTATGTAGCTCAGGTAAAGAGATCTTTTTACCAGTGGTATCCTTTCTAGTCTGTTAGCCTTTTAAATAGATGTGGCCTAAATCCTGTAGTCCTGGCTAGGAAGCACTTCTCTCCACCCCTCTGCTTTGAGTCACAAACTCAATTCAATTTCCTATGTATTTATTAATACCTACGGAGAAAGCAGATAGAGCACTGTGCTTTGGGGGACACAAAGGTGACTGGCACCTGCTCTTTTAGGAGGTCACTGTGCAGAGGATCCTATTCTGGTACACCAATAGTCATAAAGCAAGCCACAGCCTGGGCAACATAGCGAGACCCCTGTCTCTACTAAAACTTAAAAAAAAAAAAAGATTGGCTAGCTGCATGCGTAGAGTCCCAGCCACTCGGGAGGCTGAGGTGGGAGGATCGCTTGAGCCTGGGAGGTTGAGGCTGCAGTGGGCCATGATCACACAACTGCACTCCAGCCTTGGCAACAGAGTGAGGCCCTGTCTCTAAATCAATCCATCAAGCGAGCCAGAATGCAGTAGTGGCCTGAGAGAGGCATCCTGGAACGTAGCGCGGTCTCGCTAGGCTTAAAAGTATTCATGTGATTTTACCTGACAAGGGAAGGAAGAGCTACTCCATGTGCAGAGCAAGGTTTCAGAATGAGAAGAGAAGAGCAGGCACCGCAGAGGGTGAGGGAAAGGGCAGCAGTGGCCTGGGAAGCCCTCTGGTTGAGTTCAGCATTGCTTCCCTCAGATTCTGGGTGAATTTGAGGAACTCAGTTAATATCTTTGCATGCTCCTCCCTCTGTAGGATAAGACCAGCACGTGTTCTGCCTGCGTCAGAAATTGCCTAGACCAGTAGTTTTCAAAGTGCAAGCCTCACCCCATTACTGAGTTGAGAAGCCAACTTAATGGTTTAACAGGCTGTGTCCAGCATTTTTTCTGAAAAAATCAGAAACATCTGAGTGTACTGCATGTAGAAATAGGTGGTTTTGCCTCATGAATATTCTGTTTCTGCGTGTTCATATATGTGTATATTTTACTTTGTATTTTGTTCGTTTTTTAGGAGACGGTCTTGCTCTGGTTGTCCAGGCTGGAGTGTAGTGGTATAATCATAGCTCACTGCAAGACTCCTTGAATCCCTGGGCTCAAGCAATCCTCCATCCTTAGCCTCCCAAGTAGCTGGGACTACAGGCACATGCCACCATGCCCAGCTAATTTTTTTTTTTTTTAATTTTTGTAGAGACAGTGTCTTGCTATGTTGCCCAGGCTGGTCTTGAACTCTTGGCCTCAAGCAGTCCTCTCGATCCTCCCACCTTGGCCTCCTAAAGTGCTGAGATTACAGGTGTGAGCCACTGCACCTGGCTTACTTATTTCGTCTGCTGTCTGTTCCACTAGTATTTAAAGTCTTAGAGGGCAAGAATTTTTGTTTATTTCCTTCTCTTCCTCCATTCCTTTCTTCCTCTTCTACTTCGTTCACTACTGTATTCCACATAAAATGTATTTGGCATATAGTAGGTGTTCAATATGTTGAAGGAATGAAAGAAGTTATATGACTTGAGTTGCAATATAAAATGTATATTTTTTTTACTGTGAGTTATGGCAAAAAAAGTTTTGAAAGCCGCTTCTAAATAATGCAGATGTCAGTGCTTTGTATGACCCTGGAATAAAAACTGAAATGTCTTAGTGATTTCAAAGGCATATTTGTTTTCCTGAACAATCTATAAGCTGTCTCATTAAGTTGTCTCAGTTATTTGCTTGGTTTCGGCAATAGAAGCTCAGCCTTTATATGTGGTTAAAGCCTCTTGAGGCAAGGGATTTGGCAAATATGGTTACATGGAGAATAGAAGATAACGAGAGAGTATCAATTCATTAGTGCAGTCGAATCCCTCTCTAGAATCCCATCAGCGAGCACAAGTCCCATTTAAACAGCATTAAATGCAACAAGTATTTGCTGAGCGCTTTTCTTATTCACCTCTATATCCATGGTGACTTCTACACAGTTGATACCCACTGTTTTTTTTTAAAGAGATGGGGTCTCACTGTGTTGCCCAGCCTGGACACTGGGCTCAAGTGATCCTCCCACCTCAGCCTCCCAAGTAGCTGTGACTATAGGTGTGTGCCACCATCCTCAGCCACAGGCTTTTTTTTTTTTTTTTTTTTTTTTTTTACACAGGGTCTCACTCTGTTGCCCAGACTGGAGTGCAATGGCAGCATCTCAGCTCACTGCAACCTCTGCCTCCCAGTGTCAAGTGATTCCCATGCCTCAGCCTCCTGAGTAGCTGGAATTAAAGGTGTGCGCCACCACGCCCAGCTAATTTTTTATGGTTTTAGTAAAGATGGGGTTTGCCACGTTGGCCAGGCTGGTTCTTGAACTCCTGGCCTTAAGTGATCCCCCTGCTTCGGCCTCCCAAAGTGCTGGGATTACAGGTCTGAGCCACCGCACCTGGCTGCCCACAGGCTTTTTAAAGAAGTGCAAATAATGAACATGGTCAGTGAGGAAGAGGAGGAGGACAGTCACTGTCCTCAAGAGTCTGACAGTCTAGAGTGGGTGAGACAAGCACACTAAAAGCTAATCCTGGGAGCAGCCTGGAGAGGAGAGAATGGGGACGGGAGCCTGAAAGGACCAATAAAAGCTAAATCAGAACAAGCATTGGAACTTGGTTTTCAAGATGAGAAGGTTTCCAGGAAAGACAGCAACATTGAAAGCAAAGGAAACACCTGCACAGAGGCAGGAGGAAAGCAGGTTTGGGGGCATTGTGAGGAGACCAAAAGCTCGATTTGCCTGGAGCACAGAGAGACCTGTCTAGGCAGATAACTGGAAACGAGGCTAACCGGAGGCTAGGTTCATTCCACAACATCTGGAATTCCAGGTTGCGCCAGAGACTCTAGCTCAGTACACAGCTGGGAGACACTGAACATCTGTGGGCAAAGGCAGGTACAGAGATAAACCCATCCGGCCCTCATCAGCTCTTCGGAAAGGGGAACATGTGAGGCACTGAAAGAATATTACTCTTCGTGTCTGCAAATTCAGAGATAGGTGTGTTCTGTTTACATCTGCCTTTCAATTCCAGCCCCATCTGTCTTCGCAATCTCTTGCATTTAGTTGTTGGGTCCTTCCCCAAATTTCTCTTTGCTCACCTCCCTCTCCATCTACCTTTCTTTCCTCCAGTTTTCTTTTGTATCTCTACCTTCAAAAGCCTTTTAAGAAGGAAAAAGTGACCGGGTGTGGTGGCTCACACCTGTAATCCCAGCACTTTGGGAGGCTGAGGTGGGCGGATCACGAGGTCAGGAGATTGAGACCATTCTGGCTAACACAGTGAAACCCCATCTCTACTAAAAATACAAAAATTTAGCCAGGTGTGGTGGCACGCACCTGTAGTCCCAGCTACTCGAGAGGCCGAGGCAGGAGAATCGCTTGAACCTGGGGGGCGGAGATTGCAGGGAGGCGGAGATTGCAGTGAGCCGAGATCACGCCACTGCACTCTAGCCTGGGCAACAGAGGGAGACTCTGTCTCAAAAAAAAAAAAAATGGAAAAAGCAAGGCGTCCTCACACGATATTAATTTTTTCCCAAGAGCTCAGTGAGGTAGCAAGATGGATATTCTTAGAACTCTATTCAGCATGACTTTTCCATTTCCTAACATTACTCAGCGTTCTTGGAACGCTGTCTCACTTGACTTCGTCAACACCACTCTCTCCTGGTTTTCCTCCTACCTTATTGGTTGTTCCTTCTCAGGGTCATTTGCTGGTTTCCCCTTCCAAGTGCAAAAGGCTGGAATAGCCTAGAGATTAGCCTTTTCATCTTTTCTCTATCCACAGTCATTCCCTGAGTAATCTTATCCAGTGGCACGGCTTTAGGTACCAACTATCCTTTGATTACTTTCAAACTTATACCACCAACCCTGATACCCCACTCGGTGGTGGGTAGTCTCCAAAGATGGCTGCCATCAATTCCTCCCATCCCTGTCAACATATGCCACTGTTCTCATCAAAAGGTGGAGTCTGTTTTCCTTCCCTCACATATGTGCTGGCCTTGTGACCTGTTTTGACGAATAGGATATGGCAGAAGAGATGCTATGTCAGTTTAGACCTAGCTTTAAGAGGCCTGACAGCTTCTGCTCTTGTCCTCTGTGGACAGCCAACCACTATGTAAGACATCTGACTCCCTGTGATCGCCATGTTGTGAGGAAGCCCAAGCTAACTATGTGGAGAGGTCACATGGGGCACTGAGGTGCCAGAAATGTGAGTGAAGCCTTCTTGGACCTTTCTGCTCAGCCCAGCCACCAGCTGAATGCAGCCAGATGAGTAACCCCAACTGATGCCACATAGAGCAGAACTGGCCAGCTGTATGCAGTCAACCCACAGAGTTGTAAGAAATAAGAAATTGTTGCTGTTTTAAACTTCTGAGTTTTAGGGAAGTTTATTGTGCAGCAAAAGATAACAGAAACACCCTTGATCTCCGGACTCTCGTACCTAATGTCAGCATGTATTGTCAGTATCTCCACGTGAAAATCCAATAGGGATCCAAACTTACATGTCTACATGTTCACTGGATTTTATTTTATTTTTTTTGGTGCATTGGCTGGGAATCAAGACAATTGGTGTTTTTGTTTTGTTTTCTTTTGCTTTTTGAGACAGGGTCTCACACTGTCACCCATGCTAGAATGCAATGGTGCAATGATTGTGGCTCACTGAATCTTCAACCTCCTGAGCTCAGGTAATCCTCCCACCTTGGCCTCCCAAAGTTGGGATTATAGGTGTGAACCACCGTACCCAGCCTAAAATTGGGTTCTTGATATCTCACCCTCTCATGAGGGTGGGTGAGATATTACCCTCCCAGTGTACTATTCTGCCAGCATTCTCCATCTCAGTAGATGGCCATTTGCATGGGCATAAAGATAGGAGTCATTCTAGACTTTCCTTTCTTTCACATTCCTCTTTCAATTTTATCAGCTCTGGCCTCAACATATATCCAGAGTCCCATGAACTCTTACCACCTCCACCACTGTCATCTTGTTCCAAGCCACCATAATTATTTGGCTAGAATACTGCAACAGCCTTGTAAATAGTCTTCTACCTTCCATGTTTTTTCCCCTGCCCTCCATCCCATCATCCTACAGTTAACAACATTCAGCACAGCCTCCAGAGTGATCTTTTAAAAATAAGTAAGGCACATGAAAGATGGTCAACATTGCTAAGCATTAGGGAAAAGCAAATCAAAACCACAGTGAGGTTCTACTCCCCACTTACCAGGATGGCTACTATTTAAAAAAAAAAAAAAAAAGAAAGAAAATAATAATTGTTGGTGAGGATGTGGAAAAACTGGAACCCTTGAGCACTGTTGGTAGGGATGTAAAATGGTACACCCTCTGTGGAAATAGTATGGTGGCTCCTCAAAAAATTAAACTTAGAATTATCATCATTTGATCCAGCAATTTCACTTCTGGGCATATATCCAGAAGAACTGAAAGCAGGGACTTGCACAGATATTTGTACACCCTTGTTCATAACAGCATTATTCACAATAGCCAAAAGGTAGAAGCAACCCAAATGTTCATCAACAGATGAATGATTAAACAAAACGTGGTATATCCATGCGATGGAATATTATTCACCCTTGAAAAGGAATGACATTCAGATACATGCAACAAGATGGATGAACCTGTAAGACATATGGGACAAATATTGTATGATTCTATATACATGAAGTACCTAGAGTAGTCAAATTCATAGAAAGTAAACAGTGGCCAGGCACTGGGGGAAGGGGAGAATGAGGAGTTACTGTTTAATGAGTGCAGGTTTTCAGTACAAGATGAAAAAGTTCTGGAGATGGATAGAAAGTAGTATCAGTCACATAGCAATGTGAATGCACTGAATGCCACAGAACTGTACATTTAAAAATGGTTAAGATGGTAAATTTATGTGTATTTTACCACAATAAAAATTAATAAAAACTCTAATGAGTGTCCATCTCACTAAGAGTAAAAACCAACATCTTTACAATGGATTACAAATATACAGAATATTATGAGATGAGTCTATTTGTTGGAACAAACAAAACAGGAAAAGTGAAGGTTTTTTCACCTTGAATTTTAATGTATACTTTCTCTGATCTTTTTATTTTATTTTAGTTTTTGAGACATGGTCTCACTCTGTCACCAGGCTGGAATGCAGTGGTGCAATCTCAGCTCACTGCAGCTTCAACCTCCTGGGTTCAAGTGATCCTCCCGCCTCATCCTCCTGAGTAGTTGAGACTACAGGCTGCCACACCTGGATAATTTTTTGTGGGTTTTTCTTTCTTTTTTTAATTTTTAGTAGAGGCGAGGTCTCACTATGTTGCCCAGGCTGGTCTGGGATTCCTGGGCTCAAGTGATCCTCCCGGGCTCAAGTGATCCTCCTGTCTTGGCCTCCCAAAGTGCTGGGATTACAGGCATTAGCCACTGTGCCTGGCCTCCCCCTTGAATTTTTTGAGATGGAGTCTCACTCTGTTGCCCAGGCTGGAGTGCAGTGGCGCAATCTCAGCTCATTGCAACCTCTGCCTCCTGGGTTCAAGCGATTCTCTTGCCTCAGCCTCCTGAGTAGCTGGGACTACAGGCATGCGCCACCATGACTGGCTAATTTTTTTTTTCTTTTGCATTTTTAGTGGAGACGGGGTTTCACCATGTTGGCCAAGATGGTGATGAACTCCTGACCTTGTGATCCACCCGTCTGGGCTTCCCAAAGTGCTGGGATTACAAGTGTGAGCCATTGTGCTATGCCTGAATTTTTTTTTTCTTTTTTTTTCTTTTTTTTTTTTTTTTGAGATGGAGTCTCGCTTTGTCGCCCAGGCTGGAGTGCAGTGGCCGGATCTCAGCTCACTGCAAGCTCCGCCTCCCGGGTTTACGCCATTCTCCTGCCTCAGCCTCCCGAGTAGCTGGGACTACAGGCGCCCACCACCTCGCCCGGCTAGTTTTTTGTATTTTTAGTAGAGACGGGGTTTCACCATATTAGCCAGGATGGTCTCGATCTCCTGACCTCGTGATCCGCCCGTCTCGGCCTCCCAAAGTGCTGGGATTACAGGCTTAAGCCACCGCGCCCGGCCTTTTTTTTCTTTTTTAAGACAGAGTCTCACTCTGTCACTCACGCTGGAGTGCAGTGGCACAACTTCAGCTCACTGCAACCTCCACCTCCCAGGTTTAAGTGATTCTCCTGCCTCAGCCTCCCAAATAGCTGGGATTACAGGTGGGATTACAGGCGTGCACCACCAGGTCAGGCTAATTTTTGTATTTTTAGTAGATATGGGGTTTTGCCATGTTGAGCAGGCTGGTTTTGAACTCCTGGCCTCAAGTGATCTGCCTGCCTCAGCCTCCCAAACTACTGGGATTACAGGTGTAAGCCACTGTGCCTGGCCTCCTCCTTGAATTTTAACACACAGGTTCCCTTTTTCTGTTAGTGTTATTTAGCTCTTCTGTGGAGAGGTTGCTGGTCTATTGAGAATGGCCAATGGCCGGCCGGGCGCGGTGGCTCACGCCTGTAATCCCAGCACTTTGGGAAGGTAAGGTGGGCGGATCACGAGGTCAGGAGATCAAGACCATCCTGGCTAACATGGTGAAACCCCGTCTCTACTAAAAATACAAAAAAAAAAAAAAAAAAATTAGCTGGGCGTAGTGGCGGGCACCTGTAGTCCCGGCTACTCAGGAGGCTGAGGCAGGAGAATGGCGTGAACCCGGGAGGCGGAGCTTGCAGTGAGCTGAGATCGCGCCACTGCACTCCAGCCTGGGTGACAGAGTGAGACTCCATCTCGAAAAAGAAAAAAAAAAAGAATGGCCAGACGACAATTGGGATTTGAGGCAAAACTCTATATGCCTCCATCCAGCTGTGGAACTAGCATGTCTGAAAGATGATGAATGTCAGTCTCCGGCCCAGAGCCATATCCTTATTTTATGCAGCTTTAGATAAACCAGCCTGGTCCATCAACAGAAAATGGTTTGACCTGAGCAGCTCAGCCCCTCCACTCTGCCAGAAGGTGATGATGTTTTCTTAGCCCCTGCTTCAGCTTTAGTGTCAGGCGAAAGGAACTTTGAAGAGAGTCTTCTGGATACCTCTGGGACCTCAGGGCCTTGCCCTTGCGGTTCCTTCTGCCTGGGATGGTCCTCTTTCTGGTATCCATGTCGCTTGCTCCCTCAACAGCCTCAAGTCTCAACTTAAATGGCATCTTTTCAATGATGCCTTCTTTGACCACTCTATTTAAAATTTCATCTCCCTTTCCCAGTACACTCTTGCTTAATTTTTCTCTGTGGCACTTAGACTCTTTAACATAGAATGTAATGGGCCAGGTGTGGTGACTCATGCCTGTAATCCCAGCACTTCGGGAGGCCGAGGTGGGCGGATCACGAGGTCAGGAGATCGAGACCATCCTGGCCAACATGGTGAAATCCCGTCTCTACTAAAATACAAAAAATTAGCCAGGTGTGGTGGTGCACGCCTGTAGTCCCAGCTACTCGGGAGGCTGAGGCAGGGGAATTGCTTGAACCCGGGAGGCGGAGATTGCAGTGAGCTGATTGTGCCACTGCACTCCAGCCTGGCGACAGAGCAAGACTCCATCTCAAAAACAAACAAACAAACAAACAAAACCGACAACAACAAAACATAGAATGTAATTTATATTGTCTTCCTTCTCCATCTAGAATAAAAGTGCCATGCGTGCCGATGTTTTTGTGTTTTCTGATGCATTTCTCTATTGCTTAGAACAGTGCCTGGCACATCATAGCAAGTGTTCAAATATTCTAATGAATAAATGAAATCGGTCAGGCGTCCAAAGGGAAAACTGGCATCTTGGTCCTAAGCAATGGACTCTCTGGAGAGTGGACCCTCCTTCCAAGTGGACTTTCTCCCCACATGCACATAGACAAAAAACTATGCCTGTAATTGTAGGGGTCCTTGGACTCCCTGAAGCCCAGCCATGAGTCCCAGGTTAAAATCTTTTGATCAAAAGGAGGTTAGCTGCTACCTTAGTAGATGCTTCTCCAATACAGTGTTTTGGAAATCTCAATGCCACAGACATTACCAAGGCTCTTGGAGGATCTGGAAACTTGCAATATTGTAGCAAATACAGTGAAGCTGTCAGCATAGTTCTGTTAAGAAAACATGGGTTGTGCCAGCCCCTTGGTCTTCATTGCTGAGCCTATTCATTCAAGTTCTCTGAGGGAAACATCCACCATTGAAAATACAGGCTCTGAGGCCGGGCGCAGTGGCTCACGCCTGTAATCCCAGCACTTTGGGAGGCTGAAGCGGGCGGATTACGAGGTCAGGAGATCGAGACCATCCTGGCTAACACAGTGAAACCCCGTCTCTACTAAAAATACAAAAAACTAGCCGGCCGAGGTGGCGGGCGCCTGTAGTCCCAGCTGCTCGGAACGCTGAGGCAGGACAATGGCGTGAACCCGGGAGGTGGAGCTTGCAGTGAGCCGAGATCGCGCCACTGCACTCCAGCCTGGGTGACAGAGTGAGACTCCGTCTCAAAAAAAAAAAAAAAAAGAAAGAAAGAAAAAGAAAATACAGGCTCTGAGCAGTCACTGGCTGAGACACAGACCTCTATGCTAGGAGGTGCTGACCTTTATTAGATAAATGACTTCTTTTCCTAATTTAGCCACTCCATAAGTCAAATGCTCACAGACGGAAAGCTACTCCATTTGAATACATGTGGCTCCTTGGGAATGGCAGATGCCTTGCAGGTGACCGTGGTTGGTTTGTAGCTTTGTTCAACATTGCTGTCCTCTGAGGCAGCAGAATGCAAGAGGCCTAGCTTGCCTCTCAGGAGGAGCTCTCATATATCGTGTGCCAGATGAGAACTGAAGAAGCAGCATGAATTTTACGAGAGCAGGGTGTGTTGGCAGAGGAGCAGGTGGGAGGGAAGGGCGGGAGAGAGGGAGGGCATGGCGTAAATGCAAGATCCGACAGTCCACGTGGCCAATGTGGAACTTTATCAGAAAAGTTTTGGCAAGCCAGGAAGGAAGAAATGATAGAATAAGACTTGTGTGTAGTGAGGCTTCTAGGAAGCAGTTGGGGAGGGACTGGTGGAGGCAAGAGGCAAGGAGGCCACTCAGGCAACTTCTGAATAATAATTGGGCAAAGTTGTGTGCGCTGACCAAGTTGGTGGCAGTGAGGAGAATGAGAAGGGAAGATATTCAAAGGCAAGTAGAATGACTAGATAATGGAAACTGATTTTGGAGGAAGGAGAAGAGGAAAGAGGGAGGTCCTAGTATGACCTGTCAGGTTTCTGGCTTGGGCAACAAGGTAGGTACAGGTGCCATTTCCTTAGGAAGGAAAGACAGGGTGGGGCATGGGGTTGAGGAGCCTGTTTCAACTGGGATTCCACTGCAGGAGCCAGCCGGAAAGCCCCAAGGCTTCAGTCTGGAATGAATGAACGTCTCTACCTGCACCTGGAATGGTACTAGTTATGCACCTCAGTTCTTGAAGAACTGAGAAAATAGGGCCTCGAGTCGTTTTCTGTGTTCTGTGGTTCAGCTGAAGAAGCCCAGTTGATAAAGGTTTAGAAAATCTAGGTCTACAATGCAACAGACTAGAGAACCCCAAAATAAGGCCACACACCTACAACCATCTGATCTTTGACAAACTTGATAAAAACAAGCAATGGAGAAAGGACTCTCTACTTAATAAATGGTGCTGGGAGAACTGGCTAGCCATATGCAGAAAATTGAAACTGGACCCCTTCCTTACACCATATACAAAAATTAACTCAAGATGGAATAAAGACTTAAATGTAAAACCCAAAACTATAAAAATCCTAGAAGAAAATCTAGGCAATATCATTCAAGACATAGACACGGACAAAGATTTCTTGACAAAAATGCCAAAAGCAATTGCAACAAAAGCACATATTGACAAATGGTATCTAATTAGACTAAAGAGTTTCTGCACAGCAAAAGACACTGTCATCGGAATGAACAGACAACCTATGGAATGGGAGAAAATTTTTGCCATCTATCCATCTGACAAAGGTCTAATATCCAGAATCTACAAGGAACTTAAACAAATTTACAAGAAAAAACCAACCCCATTAAAAAGTAGGCAAAGGACATGAACAGACACTTCTTAAAAGAAGACATACAAGCAGCCAATAACCATATGAAAAAAAGCTCAGCCTCACTGATCATTAGAGAAATGCAAATCAAAGCCACAATGAGATACCATCTCACACCAGTCAGGATGGCTATTATTAAAAAGTCAAATACTCAAGCCTGTAATCCCAGCACTTTGGGAGGCCGAGACGGGCGGATCACAAGGTCAGGAGATCGAGACCATCCTGGCTAACCCGGTGAAACCCCGTCTCTACTAAAAAATACAAAAAACTAGCCGGGCGAGGTGGCGGGCGCCTGTAGTCCCAGCTACTGGGGAGGCTGAGGCAGGAGAATGGCGTAAACCCGGGAGGCGGAGCTTGCAGTGAGCTGAGATCCGGCCACTGCACTCCAGCCTGGGCGACAGAGCGAGACTCCGTCTCAAAAAAAAAAAAAAAAAAAAAAAAGTCAAATAACAGATGCTGGCGAGGTTGTGGAGAAAAAGGAACGCTTTTACACTGTTGGTGGGAGTGTAAACTAGTTCAACCATTGTGGAAGACAGTGTGGCGATTCCTCAAAGACCTAGAGGCAGAAACCATTTGGCCCAGCAATCCCATTACGGGGTATATACCCAAAGGAATACAAATTATTCTATTATAAAGATACACGCATGCGTATGTCCACTGCAGCGCTATTCACAATAGCAAGGATATGGAATCATCCTAAATGCCCATCAATGATAGACCAGATAAAGAAAATGTGGTATCTATACCCATGGAATACTATGCAGTCATAAAAAGGAACAAGATCATGTTCTTTGCAGGGACATGGATGGAGCTGGAAGCCGTTATCCTCAGCAAACTAATGCAGGACCAGAAAACCAAATACGGTATGTACTCACTTATAAGTAGGAGCTGAATGATGACAACACATGGACACATGGTGGGCACAACACGCTCTGGGGCCTGTCAGGGGTGGGGTGGAGGGAGGGAGAGCATCAGGAAGAACAGCTAATGGATGCTGGGCTTAATACATAGATGATGGGATGATCTGTGCAGCAAACCACCATGGCACACATTTACCTATGTAACACACCTGCACATCCTGCACACATACCCCTGAACTTAAAAGTTGAAGGAAAAAAAAATCTAGGTCTGCTTATGCTACGACCATGGAAGTAGACGAAACCATCCTGAGAAAGTGTATAAAATTGAATCCATATAAATGAGAGTGTCAAAGGATGAGGAGCCAGAGAAAGAATCCGGAGATGCTGCAGAAAAACCTGGAGACAGTGATACTTAAGATCGCATGGAAACCAAGAAGATCATTTCAGGGGGACGGGGAGCTATTTCCCAAAGTGCCACTGGTGATGCTAAGAAGTAACTCTTAGGGGTACATATGGGCAAATACTTTTAATAGCTATGTATAGTTATTGCAAGTAATATAGCATTTATATAGTAATATAAATAATAATAACCATAGCTAATAGTTACTTTTTGTTCTTTCTTTCCTTTTCTTCTCTCTCTCTTCTTTTTTTGGCAGGGTCTCATGCTGTTCCCCAGGCTGGAGTGAATTGGTATAATCTCAGTTCACTGCAGCCTCAACTTCCCCAGCTCAAGCGATCCTCCCACCTCAGCCTCTCAAGTAGCTAGGACTACACATGTATGCCACCAGACCTGGCTAATTTTTAATTTTCTGTGGAGATGGGGTCTCACAATGTTGCTGAGGCTGGTCTCAAATTCCTGGGCTCAAGTGATCCTCCTACCTCAGCCTCCCAAAGTGTTGGGATTACAAGCATGAGTCACCTCATCCAGCCTAGTTACTATTTTTTCTAGACAGTTACTCTGTACCAGGTATTGTTTTGAGTGCTTTGCATGTATTAATATTCTCATTCTTTACTTTAATATAAATTCAAGTAAAAATGAATCAATTTAAAGAAAATATCAAATAAATAATAGGACAAGTGGACTCAGTTATTACAAACATTGTGAAGGTACTACATAAATGACTGACCCCTGGGCAACAGTGCCCCAGCTGGATAGTTTACACTGAGAAGTAATGAGAGAGCAAGAGGCATCCGGCCAGGCGCAGTGGCTCACGCCTGTAATCCCAGCACTTTGGGAGGCCGAGGCAGGTGGATCACCTGAGGTCACGAATTCAAGACCAGCCTGGCCAACAAGGTGAAACCCTGTCTCTACTAAAAATACAAAACATTAGCTGGGCGTGGTGGCGGGTACCTGTAATCGCAGCTACCTGGGAGGCTGAGGCAGAAGAATCGCTTGAACCTGGAAGGCGGAAGCTGCAGTGAGCTGAGATTGCACCATTGCACTCCCGCCTGGGCAACAAGAACGAAACTCCATCTTAAAAAAAAAAGAAAAGAAAAAAGAAAGAGGAATCCATGGTACTGACCAATACCTAGTAGTCTGCACATGTACTGAGAATACAGAACAAAAGGAAACATCTGAAACGTAGTTTTCCCTGCCTAGTGGGGAGGTCAAATCACATCCTCTCAATTCTGGGCCATTATCCAAGGACACACAACAAAGCACAAATATATATTAACTAGTAACTGTCAAAAATGTATTTGTTATTGGTGGCCTTTAGATTCTTTAATAACGTCCAAAAAGATTCACTGCATTCTTTGAATCTGGCCAAACTCTTCAACGTGATTGCCATAGTTAAGTATATTAGAAACGTGCTAAATTACTTCCTTGATTGCATTTTGAACATTTCAGCAGCTGAGTACATTGTAAATGCCCCGGCAGGAATTTTTATTTCTCATCCTTATTTCTTTGGGATCCCCTGAGAAATACAGGAATGTTGTTTATTGCTGAAATACATCTTGTTTAATGTCTTTCATGTCTGTCCCTGGTGTCTAACCAGAAAAGATGGTGATGAAAAGTCTCCTAGGCGGAGGAAGGAATAAAACAGGGAAACTGAAAGGAAGAGAAGGAAAAGGAAATGTATTGAGGAGGGATGGGAAGATGGGGACACACATCTTCTAAAATACGCCAGGACATATTGGTCACAAGGC
Organism: Macaca mulatta; assembly: GCF_049350105.2. NCBI lineage: Eukaryota > Metazoa > Chordata > Mammalia > Primates > Cercopithecidae > Macaca > Macaca mulatta. Next base: position 45,644,009 of record NC_133420.1, read on the forward strand.
CTCTTCAGGCCCGGGGAGGCAAGGTTGTGACACATCAATGAGGGTGGTGGACGCCAGGCACCCAAGGGCCCTGAGGTATCTACCCCATGCCTCACTAGCGCTGCCCAGGAATGTCTGTCCCAGAGGCGGAGGCGAAGGCCACGTGCCATTCCAGCCCCTTGGACCTCCTGGCTCAGTTTGCCATCTTCACAGCATGACTGGATCCCATTTCAGTCCGGGCGTCATAACTACAGTTCTCTTAGGCCTGATCTGCTTACTGTCTGCATTCAAGGGAGAGAACAAAAGGTGTTCCAGGCTCCACCTTGTGGTAGGTACAAATGAGGCCAAGTTCAAAGCAAGGGCCTCAACTCCACCAGCTCTTATCATCACTGGCACCACCCAGCGTGTTCACCTGGAAAATCGACCTGCAATCTGCTCTTGCCAGCATCATCTTCTCAGGCCTCTCCTTTTAGCTAGAAGATTCTGTGGTTCTATGAGATCGATGAGGAGGCTTGTGGAATCTCTAGTGTTTCCTCTTACATGTTCCTCAACGGAAAATTTTAAACATACAGGAAAGAACAGGGAAGAGGGTAATGAACCCTCACATACTCATCACAGATAATTTAACAATTATCTGCTCAAGGCCAATTTGCACTTCATCTATGCCTCCATGTACTCTACGCCTCTAAATTATTTTGAAGGAAATGCTTAAATAATTTAGAATATACCTCAAAAAATAAACTCTCTTTAAAAACATTGAGTACAATAATTTTTAAAAGTGGATTTCTTACTTTCAGAGGCCAAGGTGGGCAGATCACTTGAGGTCAGGAGTTCGAGACCAGCCTGGCCAACATGGTGAAATCCTGTCTCTACTCAAAATACAAAAATTAGCCAGACTTGGTAGCAGGTGCCTGTAGTCGCAGCGACTCGAGAGGCTGAGGCAGGAGAACTGCTTGAACTCGGGAGGCAGAGGTTGCAGGGAGCCGAGATAGCGCCACTGCACTCCAGCCTGGGCGACAGAGAGAGACTCCATCAAAAAATATATACATATATATTTTTCAGAAACTTGTTTCTTAGAAATTATTTTTTAACTGCTCTCTCTATACAGAACAATACATTTCTACATTAAAAGTTTTGAGAATTAAATGTAGTCTCCAAAAGCCATAATCATTTAAAGAGCAGAAAAATATTAATTAGCAGCATGTACACAATGGTCAATATACATTCACCGTGATACTGTCCCACACGGGACCTCAGGCCTGCCCAGTGAGGCAAATCTAAGTCAGAAAACCAGAGGCAACTCTGCTGGAACAACTATTCCACCCAGAGGATTGACTCAGAGGCACAGAATATGGCTGTGGAATTCTCGTAACGTCCTAACATCGCAAACTACAAAGACAAACATTACCTCCAGGAACGTGACACTAAAACACTATTCAGAAACCAGACATGCCGCTGATTAAGTTAAAATAACTAAGTTTAGAAAACAGAAAGTATACATGAAATTTTTTTATTGTTCAAAAATCTGGGTTGAACAGTCAAGCTGCATATACATAAGTGAACCCAAAACAACAACAACAACAACTTTTAAAATATAACCCAGACCCTTACAAATTGTTAACAGACTACTGGACTATCAACTAGAGGGCTGCACTGGATGAACAAAAAAAAAATTCCTTCCAACGCTGACGCTCTAAGACAGAAAACAGGAGTGACACCCGCTTTCCCACTCACGTGCCCCCGCATGCACAGTGATGTATGCACAGGTGCGCCCATCTAGGGGAAGAAAGAAAAAGCTGGAGACGGTACAATAACATCATTCACATTACTGACCACTTCCTACATCGTTCAGAATGATGTTTCCAGTGTTAAGAAATTATGGATATCCTCTACATTAAAACAAAATTACAGAACAGTGAAAACATTAGGACAGTTTTGTTGCTATTATTTGGAAAATACAGCCCCATAGAAAATATTAAATTTTTAAATAAAAACATTGCGCTTATCTAAATAGTTCAATTGAACAGACTTTTGTCAGTTACAGCTAAGCAAGCGGGCCCTGGGACAGGTTATACTTGGAATCTACCCAGAAGAGATTCTCTCCATCTCTTTGGGAAGACGTTTTGCTCTGTTTCAGAATGAAAAACTAAGGAAATGAAAATCAATCAATGCCTATTCTATTGCTAAATTTAAAGCAAACATGCTGGTGTCGTTGAAAATTTAGTTTAGAGTTTAAATTGGCAAAAACTTAGGGCACAGATAAAACTGTTCTATTGCCAGGGAGAAACTGAGCATCGGAGCTGACGATACTCTACACTCCTGTGTGTTTCCAAGGCCTTCTAGTGCAAGCAAATGAAAACAAAACAAAACAAAACAATCCAGCTTTAGTTCTAACACTGACATTGTAGACTCCAGAAGTAATTCGGATTTTTAAAACTGCATTCATTCCCTTAATATCTGAATTTAAACAGCGTTCCATAAAACTTCAAGTACAGCTAAGGAAAGCACCTCACTGCCCCAGGCCATCTTTCTGCTGTTGAAATTGAACTTTTCTTGCATTTGTATTCTAAAACAAGTTTTTGGTTTTTTTTTCTTGATTGCTTTTTGAAACACAGACGTCTATTGTGCAATTTTCTGATTTTCTACCTGTTTTTAGTTCTGCGTTTGAGCATGGAAAAGCACGTGGGCTTCAGTCTACAAGCTCTAGTCTAGGCTACTCAACCCCCAACGGTGGGGACTCTTGGCTTTTCTCACTTGAAAGCAATGGACTCTTTCAGGATACAGTGTTTTAAATGGTGGTGGGGGAAAATTGAGAGCAATTTATATTTTATTTGTAAAAGACATACTTGAATTTTCTATTTATACCAGAATTATCATGCATTACTTCAGTAATAAAAATGAAGAAACATGATGCTGTGGTATGGCATTTATTACATCTTCTTGTATTAATTTAGCCATTCATATGAGGACTTTGGGTGCTTTTAGATATGTAGCTTCTAGCCATATTATCTATTTAAAAGCATACATACCCTTCCTCTAGTGGATAATGTCCTGGTATTTAACAGCCCAGAGCCCACTGAAATTATGATACTAAGCAAACACTGTTTTATTTAAATCAAGCCTTATAGGTTGCTGTACAATTTATTATCTTCATAAGACTATTACATAGCTCGTATATTTCCTGGATGGTTATCATAACTAAAAAATTCTGTATCTTAACATAAAAAATATGTATAAAATTCCAAAGTCACAACTTTTCCCCTCACAATTCTCTATTGTTTCCTGGCATTTGGTGCTATAGAGCAGAAGTCTGAAGCCAGATGCTCTTTGGTTTTCTTATAGGCAATGTGTTACTTTTGTTTTTTTTTTTGAGACAGAGTCTTGCTTTGTTGCCCAGGCTGGAGTGCAATGGCACGATCTTGGCTCACTGCAACCTCTGCCTCCTGGGTTCAAGCGATTCTCCTGCCTCAGCCTCCCAAGTAGCTGGAATTACAGGCGTGTGCCACCACACCCAGCTAATTTTTGTATTTTTAGTAGAGACGGGGTTGGCCACGTTTAGTAGAGACAGGGTTTACCATGTTGGCCAGGCTGGTCTCAAACTCCTGACCTCAGATGATCTGCCTGCCTCGGCCTCCCAAAGCACTTGGATTATAGGCATGAGTCACTGTGCCCGGCCCGCTGACTTTTTTATATGCCTCATTTTACTTTTTTCTCTACACTCATCCTTAAATGTGGTCCTTTCTTCCCAGACCCTGTTCATGTAATGTTTGTTGAATCCCTTTTTCAGTTAAATCCCAGGTCAATGCTAAGGTGATGAACATATTTCCAAGTCCAATTTCTAGTTTGCCACTTTTCTATTGAAGCAGCATCCTTTTCCTTCCTATTGCCTGGTTTTGTGGATCTCTGAACCAACATCATACATAAAAAACCATAATATTCACATGTTCTGCTACTCGGTATTTATTGTTTCTACCTTCACCTAAAGTGCTTTATTCTCGGGATGCCAGCATGGGTCTAATAGTCAGTCCTTCTCTGCTTTCTGCTCATGATTTAGCTCTAAGATTTATGTGGGACAGAATGAAGAGGAAATGGATTGGGGAGAAAGAAGAGAGGGTGGATATGAACTTCTCTTCCCAGGGTAACAGTGGTTAAGAGCATCGGCGAGTATTTCTCCGGCTCAGGAGCTCTGACTTCGAGTAAGGTGACAGACATGACTGGGGAAGAGGACAACTACTAAATAGTTTTCATGTTTTTAATTTCACAGGGCCTGTTTCATGAAGTAAGCCAGGAATTGAGCTACTTGGAAACTTTTGCCCCAAGCCACCTCCACATGCCTCATAAATTACGTCAATTCCTTCTAGATTCTAGAATTGAGATTTGGCCTTCCTCTGGGTTTTTCCGGGAAGGTACGAGAAGCTCACTAGGGTCTTCTGCGAGCCGGATGTCATTCTGCCAGATGCAGTTCTGTTTATTTTTGAAAATGGAAATCTTCCCAGCTATGATATGGAGGAGAGAGTTCTGGACTAGTTCTCTAGTCCTGAATTGATTACTTATTGTTTGGCTGATCTTGGATGGCCCCTTTAATATCTCTGGACTTAAATTTCCTTATTGATAAAAATGGGGAAATTTGACTAGATGATCTCGGAGTTTCCTATAACCTATTGCTTTATAAGTCTGAAAAGAGAAAATAAATATGCCCTGATAAAGGAGAAAAGAACACAAAACAAGTGAGTAAATAAGTATATTTTTCCATTTTGGGAGGTCAAGGCGGGTGGATCACTGAGGTCAGGAGTTTGAGACCAGCCTGGCCAACATGGTGAAACCCCATCTCCACCAAAAACACAAAAATTAGCCGAGTGTGGTGGCGCACGCTTGTAATCCCAGCTACTTGGGAGGCTGAGGGGAGAGGATGGCTTGAACCCAGGAGGCAGAGATTGCAGTGAGCCGAGATTGCATCACTGCACTCCAGCCTGGGCAACAGAGTGAGACTCTGTCTCAAAAAAGAAAAAAAAAAAAATATATATATATATATATACATTTTTCTATGACAGTGCTGTAGCCTACAGATTATAAAAATCCTCTGACCAAAATTAAATAGCAAAAGTAAAAAACCTGAGCATGTAATTGTGGCGTAAGTTGGCAACTCCTTTACTTTTCAAGCAGGGACGCCGATGTTGAAACAGGCGCAGCTTGTAAACTAAGTTTTATTAGAATAAATACACATGACCATCTTCCCTTTAAGGTCGATGACAGGTAATACAAATTACTTATTGGATAAAGACCGAAGGTTCTCAGTAGGCAGAAAATGCTGGGGAACCGCCAGGCTTTCCAGGAACGGTTCAATTCCCAAGTGACCAATCATTTAGTAAGAGAGTACATGGAGGGGTGACACAGTATGGCTTGAGATGAAATAGTTGCCAAACAAACCAAAACTGTGTTTAATTTTCTTTTAAGTTAATGGACTTCTATGGCCTTCAGGAGGCAGTTTTGTCTCATGGACTGAGCACTAGATTTGGAGGCAGAAAACCTGCATTCTCCAACTTACAAACTTAAATTCTCCAACTTATCGGTGAGATTTTGGGAAGTTTAACTCCTCTGAGCCTAGATTCTCAGTAAGTAATACGGAAATAATTAGACATACCTTGTAGAGCGGTTGTAAAAATTACATGAGAATATATGGCAGCTGCGAAAAAGCATGTAACACAGTGTTAGTCAAATCTGAGCCTTCTAGAAATTTTTATTTGAACAAATCAGTAGATGTAACAATAACCACAGTTAAATGCAAATTAATCAAATCAGTTATATTGACCACCAAGTATCTAGGAGCCCATTCTCACCTCAATGTGGGGAGGGAGAGTTATCTAATTGCTATGAATAGTAATGGAACTAAAATATATCTACATATTATCCAGTGATGTTTTGGGTCTTATTACATATTTCCTGAAATAATTAACTTCCATATGAGTTGTATTAGCTAAATAATAAAGGGCTTTCATTGAGCACAACAATCAGATTCTGGTCAACCACTGAACATGGGGAACTTCTGTAGATTTTTTGGACTGTAATGAACTAGAAATATTCAAAATCATAATAATAATGGGTAAGCTTTGTCTGAAGCATGGGCAGCCTTCCTCAAAGAAGTCTTGGGAAATTCTGTTATGTCAGAATACACATGTCAGATGGAGGAACTTCCAGAGATGTTCATTTAGTTATCATATCCCATGGCCTCCTCTTCTCTTAGAAGGGGAGGGCAGTGGTAGGTCACCACGAATCCCTCCCTCCTCCTGTTTTAATAAGGGTGATTCATTTATATGGGAAAATGCAACAAAGATTTTTACTTAGGAACACTGCCTACACGATGGAACGTTTTTCTTTTAACACAGAGCATTAAAAATTCACTCCAAAAACAAAAGCATTCAAAAATATATACAAGTTTGAAACTTTTAATGCATACTTCTGTTCAGAGCTGTTACCAGCTTTTAACTATGTATGGGCCTTATCTTAGACTACACTGGAGATCGTGTAGAGAAAATGAGGTCACTCTTCTCTGAGGTCTTCACTGTTTGTGTTCATTGATGCCTAAAGGTAACCAGTTACTACCTCAAAAGTTTTTAGCAATCTACATCTCATAAAAGCAACAAAGTGATGGATGTTTGATAAGGACAATATTTAAGCATTCTGTTACTTTATTTTAGTGGTAACGGTGTGGACTGTGTTAGCCTAAACTGAGAAAAATGATCAATATTCTGCTGCTTCGAGATAGCAAAATAATTTTAGAAGTTGTGGAACTTGAAAGTTAAAGTCTTATTCCTAAAGAAGGCATCCCAATATGGTGAGAAGCACTAAATTAGGAGATTAACTATCTTCAGGAATTGGGAATTCCTTCAGGAATTAGGAATTTTGCATCCTAGCTCTGCCACTTCCTAATTATATGACCTCGAGGAATTGTAGAAGTGCAACACGGTTCACCGTGGAGATCCATCCCACTGATGGCACTTTATAGCTAAGGAAATTGATATCGGCATTTGCCCAAGTGAGGAGTGAAGCAGCTCCGAGTCTAGTTATCTTTCAAGTACAGCGAGATGCTTCCTTTTCTACAAGAGTATTACTTTGTCCAGATTCTCCTAATGACTATGTCTATGAAAATGCTGAGTGTGGCATATAATGCTTGATGCTTTTAATAAGCTTGAATTAAAATAAAAATCAAAGTAACCAAATTTCACATTTCTTCAAACACCACTTATCAGCCAGGGCAAATTAATGTAGCATAAAATCCAAGGAAAGCTGGAAAATGCCACATGACCACGAAGACCCATCTTTCACAGCTTTGGTTAGGTACTTCCATAAAATTCCTGTTTGCAAACACACTAAACAATGGAAAAACCTTCTCATAAAGCCCCATAAGGCTTTTCTGTTCTTCCTTCACTTGTTTTTGCTTATATCTGAGGTATCAGAGCTTGGTTGTGTTGGAGGTAGAATTCATGGGTGAAATGTGTTAACTTGACCAGATTATCAGGTTTGGTTTCTTTTTCAAGTTTAACAGTTTAAGGGAGACAGAATCTCCATAATGGAAGAAATAAGTGGTATAATGCAAATTAGTTACATAATATTAGTTATTACCAAAAGCTATAACTAAGCTGGCTAACATTTATTGCGTGCTTATGATGTTCCTGGTACTGCCCTAAACTCTTTATATTCAATTGAATCATAACCTTTAAGGCGACATCCTAGCTTCTGTGCCAGAGTAAGCTTCCAACATGGAGTCTGCTTAGATTCGGCGGGCGGGGGGCGGTAGCCAGAAAGTAGGGCTCACTTTAGAGCAGATATGAAAGGTGCTGTGGACAACAGTTCACCTGAAGGACACTCTACGGATCCTCTCATAACACCTGCAGTACCACCAGCCCTGACACACAGCCCAGGGGCAACCTGTGCTTAAGTAAACTTGTGAATTCTTGATACGTATTTCTACTTGGGAGCACAAAAAACCCAAAGGTAAGTGGAGAAAATGCTCTTTACCGCCCCACTTCTTTCTCTGGGGATTCTCCTTTCTCTTGCATCAGGCCAAGAGCAGAAAATCCTGGAGTCCCCAGAAGGTAAGGTTTAGAGCTGACTGGAAGCCAGAACAACTGCCTTAGAACACCAACGAGGACTCCTACTCCGGCCCCCTTAAGATCTCGGAGGATGGATTTGGCCAAACACATGGACAGGCGCTTCACCATTTTATTTTTTATTTTTTTGAGATGGAGTCTAGCTTTGTTGCCTAGGCTGGAGAGCAGTGGCGTGGTCTCGGCTTGCTGCAACCTCTACCTCCCAGGTTCAAGCGTTTCTCCTGCCTCAGCCTCTCAAGTAGCTGGCATTACAGGTACCTGCCACCACACCAGGCTAATTTTTGTATTTTTAGTAGAGACGGGGTTTCACCAGGTTGGTCAGGCTGATCTTTAACTCCTGACCTCAAGTGATCCGCCCACCTTGGCCTCCCAAAGTGTTGGGATTACAGGCGTGAGCCACTGCACCAGGCCGCTTTGCCATTTTAGCAGGCTTACCAGGCTTAACCACATATTGTGTGTGTTTGTGTGTGTGTGTGTCTGTGTATACATTTATGTATACATGTGTATACACAGATTCACACACACACATATACATAAATGCATAATAAAGTACCTAGTACAACGGGTAGCACATGCTAGCACTTGATGACTGTGTTTACTTCCTCACTCTTGTTCCCCAAGGTGGAATGTCATAAACAGCTTTTAGGCTGCTCAGACACTGCTTTTATTCCATCAGATGCCACTGAAGATTTGCCCTCCTGATTTTTTATTATAATAATTCACTTCAGAACCCAGGGATTTTATGGAACAACAACTAGGTGATAGGCAACACATTTGAGGGAGAGATGATTATTGAGCTGATGAAAAGCCACTACCAACAGAAAGATTACAACCTCTGCAGTCGTTATTGCTACCTTTGAAAAGGTCAAAATCTGAAAAGATCCCAGTGATTCCTAATGGCAATTTCTTTTTGACTCTATTCAAATAAAAATGGAGGTTTTATTTAATTAGGCTACAGGCTTTGCCCAATAGTTCACATAGCTTGTATTTCAGTTTAAGTGCAGAACCAACAAAACAAAATATCCTTTGGGTGTTTAGCAAACTAAAGGAAATTGTACCTAATGTTTTGTGTATTTCTTTTAAATCAAAACCCTAAGATCACTACAGGAAACCACACCAGAACATTATGTGATATCAAGTCATACACTGATGATTAAATATTACCTGTTATTTATATACAGATGGAGAAATACCAAAATTAATCTCTTTTCAGGAAATGTCAACTAGTAAACAAACTTATAAATGCACAGTGACTAAAAAGGGAATAACATTAAATCTTAAGGCAGCATTGGTTGAGTCTTCTCTGGTAAAGGAAGTATTACATATCTCAATGACTAGCATATGATTTTTTAAGAAACCAATTAATTAAAATAAATACTAAAATAATGTTTTTAAAAAGAAAGAGGACTGATTTTAAGACTTCTACAAAATGAATTTGTATTAGAATTTTAATTTGGGATTAGAAAGCATATTAGGAGCATAATGGAATAAAGTTACAGGAGACTTTTCTCAAATACAAAGTCAAAGTCCCTAGAAATTATTGTTACTATTACTGTGCACTCTTTGGGCTCCTTTTTCAGTTGTGGTTGCACTCAGAGTAGTTATTAGAAAATTCTGCTGATTTTTAAATAATGTGGTCAGGTTGCATTTGACCTGAGTGAAATGGTTTCAAACTGCATTAGCTACCATGCTGCGCTCATTTTATAACTACATCCTTAATGCTGGGTTTGCTTACCTGCTGGGGTGCCTAAATCATCGTGTCCCAAGCATTGGTGCCAGCCTAAAATGATGACATCTAATTGTGGCTGAAAAGTTATACATTGACAAAAATATTCCAAAGCTCTTTAATAAAGAAATTTTGGGGATCTGTGTTTTTTGCAGCTTGTTTGGTTAGCTTTTCTTGGCTAAGACTAAAAATTACCTTTACTTGTTTTATAGATCCAGTGCTATATGCTGACAGAATAATGGGATGACACAAAGAACAGACAGAAACCTCAAAAAATGTTCCAAACGAGCTCTCACATGGTGCTGAGAAATAAAACATAGGCACTTCTGCGTCAGGAGGTTTTCACATTTTGATCACAGATTGGCTTCTCCAAGCCATTTTCCTTCACTACTAGAAATTCCCTCACGGTACAAACTGTCTAGTTCACTAGAAGCCTTGTTCTCACAGACACCCTTCTGGTGCGTGAATCTTTTGTCATAAAATTTTCTCATTGGCAGCTGAGATGGGGTTCCTCCCGCTGCTGGGAGCCGTGGGAGCAGCCCGAGTCCCTGTCAGATGACCGAATGTCGCTTGAGGATCTTCCCTGACACAAGGCTTCCTACCCTCCAGAACCACGTTATCCACCAACAAAAAAAACAAAGGCGTGTCAAGCGCAATCTGTCTGCTGGAAACAGGGAACGTGTCTGCCTCTCTCCAGTTCCTCCTTGTGAGTGTAATTCAACAAAGTGTACAGTCTTCCTAACATTCTAAAGCTACTGCGCTACTGGGAGTTTTTAAATGACTACTTAACAGTTTCCTTTTTTTTTTTTTTTTTTTTTTTAGAAAACCTGTGCTAGAAAGGCACTAGAGAAAATGAATTTCCTCACTCTTGCATGTAGCAATTATACATTGTGTTAGATTCTAAAAGCTAACAAAGTTGACACACATTTGGATAAACCATTCGAATGATTTAGACTCATCTAGTTTCATTTTAAAAAGCAAACCCCAAGACAAAGGGAGAGCGGGCCACACCAGGGGGAGAGCTGCCAGACCGGAGGTCACACCCAGTCAGCCCCTGCCTCCGCGGAGCTCCAGCTGCTCCAGCCCTGGCCGCCCCAGGGAGCGCCCACTGAGCAGGTGACAGGGCAGTGGCTGGGCCCCAGGGAGGGCTCACTGGCAGCAGCTGTGGGAGCCAAGCCTCCGGGAGACCTGAGTGAACGAGACAAAGGTGAAGTTCTCACAGTTTTCCAGCTTGACCTTCTTGGCTAAGTTTGGGACAATTCCCCGAAGAGAGCGCAGCCCCATTCTCTGCTCCTCGTACCACACGCTGCCCATGTCTGTGGCCTCCTTCCTGGCAGTCAGGTAGAAGGGGGATTTGGCCTCCATTTGGGTGGGCGGCCGGTGGATGTACATGTACTTGTAGAGGAGGCAGTAAGGGCACTGTTTGTGTCCCCGGGAATGCTCATGGTAGATTTTCCCGTGACACACTCTGGTGGAGCCGCTCCGACTCTCCCGCTTGACGCTGTCTGTCCGGGCAAAGTACGGCTGGTTTTGGGGGTCTTTGAGCAGCTCGATGTCACCGTACATCAGATCTGCATGCTCCTGCAGCGTCCGCATGTTCAGGTACTGGCTGTTGTACTTGACCACAGTGGACAGGAGAGTGATAGGGCTGTCATCCCCCAGACACCCTGCCTGCCACATCTCCTCCTCGTCAGAGAGGGAGAAGTAGACGATGTTGCGAGAACGCGCGCCCGACATGCCTGCCTTACTCAGCACCCACAGCTTCTCCTTGAGTTTCTTGGTGGAGGAGCTGAAGGTGCTGCTGGTGATGGAAAAGCCGACACCTGCATTCTTCAGGATGCGGTCCAGGCCTCGGCGAATAGCATGGAGTGAGGTGGCCAGGAAGTCTGAGCCGTCGCTCTTCTTAACGGTGACATAAAAGTTCTCAAGCAGCTCGTTCAACTTCACTGCAGGGATCTCAAATGAGACAAACATGGAGGTTACACACTTGACACTCACACAGCCAGACCCCTCCTTCCTTCTAATCCTCACCAGGGGCTGTGTTGAGGACATTTTGTGACCCCTTAGCAGGACTTAATGGAAAGAACAGTGAATTTCAAGCTGGAAGATCTAGGTTCCATACTTGGCTCCACCTGATCTCTTTAAACCTCAGTATTTTTTTTTTTTTTTTTTTTTTGAGAGGGAGTCTTGCTCTGTCGCCCAGGCTGGAGTGCAGTGGCACAATCTCGGCTCACTGCAAGCTCCGCCTCCCAGGTTCACACCATTCTCCTGCCTCAGCCTCCCGACTAGCTGGGACTACAGGCGCCCGCCACCATGCCTGGCTAATTTTTTTGTATTTTTAGTAGAGACGGGGTTTCACTGTGTTAGCCAGGATGGTCTCGATCTCCTGACCTCGTGACCCGCCCGCCTCGGCCTCCCAAAGTGCTGTGATTACAGGCGTGAGCCACCGTGCCCGGCCTAAACCTCAGTATTTCAATCTGCAAAACAGAACATCATAATCAATACCCTCTCCAAGGCTGTAATGCTTAAAGCAGAGGACTGTGAAAGGGTGTGTAAATAGTAATTAACACCCCCCATACACATATATACATGTGTGTCTGCAAACACATATATATACACACTTATTATTACTGGCTGTTTGTAACTTTCACTATTTCTCTTGGAAGGCCTGTGGTTTTGTTTGAAAATAGTTGCTTCCCTCTCCTTTAATAAAATTCAACCCAAACTCTCTGAAAAATTCCTGAATTAAACAAACTCTGAATAACTTCATCATTGATTTCCTTGACATCTGCACAGAACATTTGGTTACTAGACACAGTGCTGTAGGGTAAGACCATTTCCCTACATTGTCCATTTTGCACAGCAAGTTAATGCTCCTTGATTTTTCAGTTGAATTTATCTGAATAGGTCCTGAAATATCTGTGGTTTAATGAGCCACAGGCTTTCAATATCAGTTGTTTGTTTAAAATATATGAAAAAGCTGGACACGACGGCTCACGCCTGTAATCCCAACACTTAGAAAGGCCAAGGTGGGCGGATCACCTTAAGTCAGGAGTTCAAGACCAGCCTGGCCAACATGGTGAAACCCCATCTCTACTAAAAATACAAAATTAGCTGGGCACGGTTGTGTGTGCCTGTAGTCCCAGCTACTTGGGAGGCTGAGGCAGGAGAATTGCTTAAACTGGGAAGGTGGAGGTTGCAGTGAGCCAAGATTGTGCCACTGCACTGTAGCCTGGGCGATGAGAGTGAGACTCCATCTCGAAAAAAAAAAGTGAATGACTATCCTGACAGAATGAGCTCCTTATTTAGAGAGAGTCAGAAGAGAAGGGAGAGCTTGGCTATTAAGAAAGCTTTATTTTCAAGATGGAACTACAAAGGGCAAAGCAGCCCTTGCTCATGGTCTATTCAAGCTGAATACATATTCTAGGACAATTAGAAAGTCCCAATAAAATATTTTTTTTTTATCGAGTAGACACTGGACAGGTAACATTCATTCTTCTAACAGCCCTTAATCAAGGAGAAAATAAAAGCTGAACTATAGATTAAAAATTAACCAAACTGAAGATATTATATATCAAAATGTATGAGATATTGCTAAGTATACATAATAAATATACATCATAGTTTTGGATGACATTGTTAGAAAACTTTATTGAGAATAAGCAAACTGATTATTCAACTCAAAAAGCTAGAAAAAGTAAACTAAACTCAAAAATCGTAGAGTGGGGTTGGGCATGGTGGCTCATGCCTGTAATCTCAGCACTTTGGGAGGCTGAGGCAGGAGGATCACTTGAGGTCAGTTTAAGACCAGCCGGGCCAACATGGCGAAACCCCATCTCTACTAAAAAAAATATAAAAATTAGCCGGGCATGGTGGTGTGCACCTGTAGTCCAGTCCCAGCTACTTGGGAGGCTGAGGCAGGAGAATCGCTTGAATCCGCAAGGCAGAGGTTGGAGTGAGCTGAGATCATGCCACTGCACTCCAGCCTGGGCAACAGAGCAAGACTCTGTCTCCAAAAAAAAAAAAAAAGTAGAGTGAATCAATAAAAATAAATAAATTAATTAATGGACTAGAAAAGAAATAAATTGGGATAGATAAAAATGTAATCATTGAAAAGACCCATAAAGTTGAAAAACTTCTAGCAGGTCTGACTTTATAAAGGGAGTGAGAAAGGAGGAAAGGAAGTATGTATACACCTAAACCTTATTAGGAATAAGAAAGACTATATAGAAGATAAAAGAGTAAAGAATATGAAAGAACATCACATACTTTATACATATTAATATGAAAATCTAGATAACCTGAACAATTGTCTAGCAAAATATAATGGGTTCAATAAAAGGTAAAGGATCTGAAGAGCCCCAAAGAGTGTGAAATGATTGTCAAAGATGTATATTGTTCCTAAAAGTATGCCTTTATGGAATCAGTTCAGCTTTTCTTTTTCATTTAAATAGTTTCAGAGCATAGAAAAAGACAGAAAGGCTCTTCATTTTTTTCTAACCCAAATCTGACCAATATTACATTAAAACCCAAAGTATTTAAATATAAACTACCCCCAAGTAAAATTCAAGCAATTTTCATTTTGCATGTTATTAGATTAAATAGGATGTGTGAACATTAGTATCACCCACATCGAGGGCATGGCTCTGATACACACAGGTTCCAGTTCATATAGTACCTCTCAAAACAAGGACTGCCTGTGTAACCAGGTATTCCAGCTTTGAAAAGCATTTTTTTTTTTTTTTGAGACAGATTCTCACTCTGTTGCCCAGGTTGGAGTGGAGTGGCATAATCTCAGCTCACTGCAGCCTCACCTCCTGGGTTCAAGTGATTCTCATGCCTCAGCCTCCTGAGTAGTTGGGACTACAAGTGTGTGCCACCACACCCGGCTAATTTTTGTAGTTTTTAGTAGAGACGGGATTTCACCATGTTGGCCAGGCTGGTCTCTAACTCTTGACCTCAAGCGATCTGCCTGCCTCGGCCTCCCAAAGTGCTGAGATTATAAGCTTGAGCCACAGGGCCTGGCTAAAATGAATTGTAAAGTTTTGTTTTCCTTTCCTTAGCCTCAGAATGTAGCCTTGACATGTACCTTAAAACCCTTTGTTTCTCTCCTTTCCCACCAGACACTCCCTTACACCATGCACATTTATCTAATTATATACTTATTCAACTTACACTTATCTAACTATGTGCTTACTTAGAAGTTCCAGGGCTAATCTGGAGACAAACCAGGCCTGGAGACCCAGTTGCAAAATTCCAGAGATTACCTCAAGGCCACTGGTCAACAACCCAGCTATTGTTGAGATGAGGCCACCATGCTCCAGGTGGACCACGACTCAAGATAGCCACTGGAACAAGACACGGAGACCTTGTGCCCAGCAGCACTCCCGCATGCCTCCCGTTCCAAGTTCCTTTTTTATGCCCCTCTCTCCAGCCAAAGTTGAAAATGGTTTCTTTAAGGCACTAGCCTTGGCCATTTCCCCACTGCTAGCTCTGGAATAAAGTCACTTTTCTTTTACTGCATCTCATCTTTGTTGCTGGCTTTGCAAGTGGTGAGCAGCTATACCTGTGTTCGGTTACACCTGTATTATAAGTTAAACTTAGGACTGAATGGACTAATGACAATACATTCAACGCATTATGGGAAGACAGAATGAGGCATCGAACCTATCCTGTGGGCATCATGGGAAGTGTTTGACTCCTGAAGTGAACACAAAATGATCCCATCCTAATAAATATTTTAATATAATTGACATTCACACATTAAAACAAAAAGTAATATGAACTTACACATACTTGAAAAGTATTTGAAAAAAATGTGACCTCCATTACAAATTTTTAAAAATTCAAATTCAAATTTAGATAGGAAGAAAAAGATCTTCTTACTATGATGAAGCGTAATTTACAGGCAAGAGCTAGAAAAACTGTATCCACAAGGAAAACATTCGAATCTTTCTTACAAAGTCAGGAACAGGAAGAGCTTACTCAATATCACTGTTATTATATAATACTGTTCCGGAGGTTCTAACCAACCAGATAACACAAGAGAAAGAAGTTACATACACACACACATACATATGTATGTATATGGGAAAGGAAAAAGACAAAATATAATTGCTTTCTGATAATCTGGTTGTTGGTCAAGGAAACCCCAAGAGATTCAGCTGAAAAGCTATCAGAGTAGGTTAGTGGTATGCAACTATAAGAAAAACAGCTTTCTTATATACCAGCAATAACCAGTTAAAATAACTTGCCAGAAACCACTGTACTAAAACAAAGCTGGCTTTGGATTTTTATGTTGTCACTTGCAACTCCCTACTTGCAGGTGGTCAGCTCTCTTTATAGTAGTTGAGACTCCTTTGGTTGCAAGAGACAAACCAAACTGGAAGCTGAGGCAGAGAGGGATATCAGAACGAGTGGACTCCAAGGCCTCCAAGATTCTCATCTTTCATCTCTGCTGCTTTGTGCGGAGTGGCTTTTTTCACATAGCTGCAAGCACAGCCACCTAGCACTCCCCCAAATTTCCATCTTAAAGTTTCAGGTTTAGCAAGAGACCAACTCTCATTTTCAGGAGCAAAACACCAAAAAGAAGGATTCTGATTGGACCTAATCCAAACAACTTGCCAAAAGGTAGTTCATTCAATTCATTCTCCTAATGTGATGGCTTCTGCAATAACCATGTGGATTATATAGGAGAGGAATGGTTCCTGAATAAGGGATGCTGAGTAGAAAATCTTATTTTTTATGTTAGCGCTTTCAACAAAAAACAAAAAGCAAATCTTTGATAGTTTCCTGTGCCCCTGGGATAAATTCCAAACTGTTTACTTTGCATGCAAGTCTTCACAATCTGCTTCTGACAGTATGAGAAGACACCTACAATTCCCCTCCGTGTACACACACCCTTTGGCAACCAGACTTTGCTGCTTCTCCAATCAAGTAGAATCCATTTTCCCACCCCTTGAATCTGGGCTACCCACGTGACTTATTTTCACCACGTGACTTATTCCGCAGAATATGGCAGAAGTGACAATGTGTGAATTCCAAGCCTTCAAGGAATGTGTGAATTCCCAGGCTTCAAGGGGTTCTGCTTTTGCTGCTTTTGTCTTTTTTTTTTTTTTTTTTTTAAGACAGAGTCTCACTCTGTCACCCAGACTGGAGTGCAGTGGTGTGATCACGGCTCACTGCAGCATCCACCTCCTGGGTTCAAGCGATTCTCCTGCCTCAACCTCCTGAGTAGCTGGGATTACAGGTGCACAACACCATGCCCGGCTAATTTTTATATTTTTAGTAGAGACGGGGTTTCACCACATTGGCTAGCCTGGTCTTAACTCCTGCCCTCAAGTGATCGGCCCACCTTGGCCTCCCAAAGTGCTGGGATTACAGGTGTGACCGCGCCTGGCCTGCTTCTGTCTATAGGTTCTTACTGGTTTAGTGCATGGTGTTGCCCTGTGAGGAGGCCCAGTTAGACTGTGGGAATATGGGGACAAGTTGTTCCCATCTAACATCCAAAAGACTGCACCCATATGAGTACCCCAAGTGAGACCAGTAGGGGAGGTACTCAGCTGAGCTCAGCACAAAATGCTAACTCACTCATCAAATCATGAACAAATAAAATGGCTGTTGCTTTAGGTCCCTATATTTTTGGGTGGTTTGTTATGGAGCGGTAGATGACCAGTACACACCCTATTTCTGTAACCTGATCTTCTGTACCCTTTGTACTCTATTTTCCAGCTTCATCGAGCTTTTTGCCATAACTAGAAACCATAAGGCCTTTTCATGCTACTTCCTCTGCCGAGAATGCTTTTTTCTACTAACTGTCTCTATTTGGAAAATCTCTATTCATTCTTCCAGAATTAGCTCAAATATGACTTTCTACATAACTTAAGCAAAGTTATTCTCTCATATGGGATCCCATGGCACTTAATTTAAATTTTTGTTATGGTCCTTTCCATGTTGTACATTCTCTTATCTAGTTTATGTCTATCTCTTGAAGTGGACTGAAAGCTCCTTGAAGACAAGAACTATGTTTCATTTATGACTGGGTCTTTAACACATACCAGAAGTCCCAAAATATGTAATTGGCACTGTATAACCATGGGTTAGGCGGGGACAGTGGCTCATGCCTATAATCCCAGCACTTTGGGAGATTCAGGTAGGCGGATTGCTTGAGCTGAGTTTGAGACCAGCCTGGGCAACATGGTGAAACCTCGTCTCTACAAAAAATACAAAAATTTGCCAGGCATGGTGGTGCATATCTGTAGTCCCAGCTACTCTCATAAGGCTGAGGAAGGTGGATTACTTGAACCCCGGAGGTAGAGGTTGTAGTGAGCCAAGATCACACCACCACACTCCTGCCTGGGTGACAGAGTGAGACCGTCTCAAAACAAAACAAATGCATTAAACCAATGAATTAACCTAGTGTCAGGAGAACCAAGCTGACTTAAGATACAGAACATTTTTCTTAATTTCCACAGAATACCACAAGTTTCAAAGTAAAATCAGAGCCAAAGCAATTCCTCGAGAAATGTCAAGTCACAACACTTATATTGTTTGCACACAAAAAACAGTTCATTCTGGCCCGTGGTGTTTGCATCCTTAGTTTTCTCTGACTCAGTTTTAGTGGGTGATTATTCTCCCAGGTTACTAAGGTCTTCAATCGATTATAAAGACATTGCAAGAAACCATTTTCCTTTAGTAACCATTCTGAATTGATTCACCACGTCAAGACTCACTATGGATGATAAAACTGCTTCCTTGATGTAAAAATGACTAAAGAGAAGTCAGAGACTGGTCATGGGGCTGATGACACCAAGTGGGAAAGAGTAAAAAAAAAACTGGGCTGGGGATGGAGGCTCATGGCTGTAATCCCAGCACTTTAGGAGGCCAAGGCAGGTGGATCGCTTGAGCCCAGGAGTTTGAAATCAGCCTGGGCAACACAGTGAGACCTTGTCTCTAAAAAAATTTAAAAATTAGCTAGGCATGGTGTTGCACGCCTGTTGTCTCAGCTACTCAGGAGGCTGAGGTGGGAGAATCACGAGCATATTTTTTTATTTCTTCAAGTTCTTTTTGTTTCACATTCATTGATTTTAGACTTTCCTTGATAAGCATTTAAAGCTAAAATTTTTTCTCTATAGATATTTTAGCTACAACTCACAAATTCTGATAAGTGGTGATTTAATTTTCATTCAGTTCAAGACATTTTATAACTTCCTTTGTGATTTCTTCTTGGTCCTTTGGTTATTAGTAATATGCTAATTTCCAAGTACTGGGAACAGTCTAGTTAGATCTGTAATTAATTTATAATTTAATTTGGACAGGCGCAGTGGCTCACACCTGTAATCCCAGCACAAATATAATTGCTCTGACTCTTCAAAAAACCTGAGCACCTACATTTTGGATGTTTCCCTTATAAGAGTATTATCATATGACTGCCAGGAGCCAGGGTATGCTACCTACCTAGAACCGCTTTAGGACCCTTTCAGGTACTCTTTTTCATCAAGGATTCATCAGCTCATCTTCCCTTTTTTAATAATGTTATCAACATATGCTCTCAGAGAGGACCCTGCCTTTCATATGTGCTTACTGGTCACTGCTTCTGTTGCACTTTTTTTTTTTTTGGTCCCATGGATGCTGCCCTGTCTGCATGTACAGTAGAAAGGCCCCTCACACTATGTAGTGTACCATGGTGCCAGAAGTAGAAAGCAGGGTTTCCTGCCCTATTTCATCTGTTGTTCATTCCCTAAGCACATCACTCAAACCTGGAGATCTCACTTGCTCTTGGGCTTCAACTATGACATCCATTTGCAAGACTTTTCAATGTATACTTCCAGCTTTAACAGTTCCACCATGTTTTAAGTTCCACATTCCTAACTCTTTGTTGACCATTTCCATCTGCACATCTGATTTAGATTCAATGCAGTCAAATCAAAATACAGTACCTTTATGTTCTATCTCCACATGTCCAAGATTTTCTCCTTCAATTTACAAACCTCAGGCATTTCAAGTTGGATGAGTTTTTCAGTTTTCTTGTTTGTTTTTTAGAGGCAGGGTCTTGCTATGTTGCCCAGGCTGGAGTACAGTAGCTATTTACAGCCACGGTCATAGCACACTGTAGCCCTGAACTCTTGGGCTCATGCAATCCTCCTGCCTTAGCCTCCTAAGTAACTGGAACTGTTACAGGTGTGTGCCAGTACCCCTGGCTTTCAAGTTGGAAGAGATTTAAGAGCTCATTTTACAAAGGGGGAAATGGAGGACCAAGGACATTAATTAACTTTTTGCTCATCACTTCCAATTATTTCCCTAAAATACTACTTTCATTATGTTTCTTCTCTCTCAAACAACTTCAGTGGTTTCCCTTTTGTCTAATCCTTAGGATGCTTGCAGATTTTCTGGTCAGAGTGTTTTCCCTACTACAATAGTCCCTGTCTCTGCCCCTGTAATAATCCTTTCAAATGAAGTCTCTCCTTAGCAAAACCAAAACAAGATATTTCAGTGATTTTCCAGTGTTCACAAGATTTTAGCCTGGCACTTAAGGGTTATCAGAATCTGGTTTTATTGTCCATGATACCAAGATATGAGGCTTCTGCTGTAGGCAAGTGAGTCTGTCTCCCCAAATTTGATTCTTCCTCACATCCCTCAGCCTAGAAGGCTCCTGTCCTCATCTAATTCTACTGAAATCCTACCTTTCCTCAAAAAAAAAAAAAAAAAACTTAAATATCAATTATCTCTCCAGTTTTACCAAACTGAAATTAATTTACCCACCTGAACTTTTCAGGCATTTCCAATCTATAAATTCATAAAATGCTTGTTACATTCTGCTTTGTGTGTGGATTTTTTTCTATTTTATGTTCTTCCAAAGTTTCCCAAGGCAGAAAGCCACCGTTCTGTGTTCCCTACAATGCTTAGCACAGTGCCGGGCATTTGGAAGCTCAGTGAAGTTGGCTGAAAGAAGTAAACTCAAGAGTCCCTTACCTTGGTGATGTCTGTGTGGTCTTTGAGCCCGTTGGTCATGCACCAATATCGCCACACATTCAAGGCGTACCGCGTGGCTTTGGTAGTATTTGGGCTTACTGCACTGGTACACAGATCATTCAAGTCATCATTAATATTAAATACAGGAAATTTGTTGAGCTTAGTGGAATAAGCTAGAAATAAAAACAATAAAAGCATTAAAATAATTTGCCATTCCCTTCTTTAGAGAATTTTATCTTGGGATGCTAAAAAACAGAAAACTCTAAAAGACAACACCTTAAAACATGAAATGTCTATGAAAGTATATGTATATGTATATCTATATCTATATATTAGAATAAGTAGGAAAAACACTTATAGCATGGAATCAATGCAGTAAGCTTGCATTTAATCCCAACTATTTTACCATATATACTAGCTTATGTACTAATGCAGGCATTCCAATAATAGAAGTATAAAAATAAATGCTGAAAATCAAACACTGTTCTATCTAAAATTTTCACTGAAAAAAAAATAGCATTTCTATTCACAACAACAATCAAAAGAAAAGGAAGAAAGAGAAAGCAAATAAAAAAGTAGATACCCTCGCACATGAAGACCTATCATTTATTTGTAATTTACATTTTCAAATGTCTTGTGTGCCATCCTGGGCCGCCTTGAAGTAAATGGTGTTAGCTCTTTTTTTTGAGACGAAGTTTCGTTCTTATCGCCCAGGCTGGAGTGCAATGGCAGGATCTCAGCTCACTGCAACCTCCGCCTCCTGGGTTCATGTGATTCTCCTGCCTCAGCCTCCCGAGTAGCTGGGATTATAGGCACCTGCCATCACGTCTGGCTAATTTTTTATATTTTTAGTTTCACCATGTTGGCCAGGCTGGTCTCAAGCTCCTGCCCTCAGGTGATCCACCTGCCTCGGCCTCCCAAAGTGCTAGGATAACAGGCATGAGCCTCTGCGCCTGGCTCTGTGTTAGCTTTTTTTTTTTTTTTTTTTTTAAGTTTTGTTCACAAAATTGATAGAGGGGTTTAAATCCTGATTCCACAACCCATCAACTAGCTTTGAATCAGAAGGGAAGGTCAAGTGAGAGAAAAATGATAGGAAGAAGGGAGGAATATTTCAGAGGGGCTCACATCTCCTCAGAGGAGAGGGAACATAGTTTAACTTGCCATAATTACTTCAGATAAAGACAGGTCTCAACATGTCTACTTTAAGTGTTGGTTGCCAAAGGGATAACTAGCTCATAACCCTTAGCTGGCTTTTCTTAAGACCCTGTGATCTGCTAAAACCAGGCTTAATCTGTTCAAATTGTAAGTCAAGGTAGAGCATCTCAAAGTAAAAATACTTCATCTAATAGTTCTCACCCTCTCTGGACTATTGATGAATGTATTCAAACAAGGCGCTAACCGGCTAGGGCTGTGGGAAACAGCAAAATGAAAAGTTAATGCAATGACCAAGGTGAACTGCAAATTGGGTTCATTTTACCTCCCTCACTTCACCTTTCACTGCTCCCTCTGAGCATCTCCTCTATATCAAACTACCAGGCCTGCTGTCCCCAGGATCCATCCATCTGCACCAGGAAACCCACACTACACCTTCCCCATGCACTGCCTTAGCAATCTTCACATGGTTTTTGTTTTGTTTTGTTTTTGAGATGGAGTCTCGCTCTGTTGCCTAGACTGGAGTGCAGTGGCATGATCTTGGCTCACTGCAACCTCCGCCTCCCAGGTTCATGCGATTCTCCTGCCTCAGCCTCCCAAGTAGCTGCAACTCCAGGTACCCACCACTACACCTGGCTAATTTTTGTATTTTTAGTAGAGACGGGTTTTTGTCATGTTGGCCAGGCTGGTCTCGAACTCCTGACCTCAGATGATCCACCCACCTCCACCTCCCAAAGTGCTGGGATTACAGGCGTGAGCCACCGCGCCTGGCCTTCACATGGTCTTTGTGCCAATCAAAATACTGTCTTTTTTTTCAATTCGAAATCCACTTTTACACAACCTTTCCTCACACTCACCCAACTCCCTTATCCTCTTCTTCAGTTTATGCCTCACATTTGCTTTACTATTTTTTAGGAGTGTGTTCTCACTGTGTCCAGAAGGTCTCTTCAATTGGTTTGCATGCCCCTTAAGACTATGTCTTTGCTCTTTCAATCTCGATCCTGCCAAGAACTGTTGAATGCACTCTGCTTTAATAAATGTTTACAGCAAGAGAGGAAGAAAAAATGCTGGAAACTATCTGAAGCAACTGTGTCATGAAGTAGACTCCTCTCACCACCCCATCAACCTGGATAACTCCTATTACTTGTGGGACTTGCTTGATATTAATAAAAGGACTCTTGTATAAAGTTTATTATTGTTATACTTAGCACTAATTGAATGCCTACTATATGCCAAGAGGTTTTACATAAATTGTCTATAATCCATAAGCAAGTCCTTTGTTATTCCTGTTTTCGAGGTAAGGAAACTCAGCCTCATACCTGTAACTTCATACATTCACTCATCCAATATTTACCAAGGTACCCTCTCTGTGCCAGGCACTGGGCTGTTTAAGTTATGAAGTTAGTAAGTGGAAGAGCCAGGATTTGAACCTGGGTCTCTGACTCCATGTTTGAGTTACTACGGTGAAGGAATCAGTTACTATAAGAATAAAATTCTCAGTAAAGAATGCAATTTAGATATTAGCTTGTGCTTATGAAAAAATACCTTGGTTCCCCAAATGTACTCAGATGAACCTTCAATAAGAATAACTAAGTCTGCTTTGTTTAGATGACCACTATTGTTTCAAACACGATTAAGTTAATTATTACATTAAATAGCTAAATAATTTCTTTTTAAAAATTTTCTTAAAATCACAGGACAGAGACTATACACCGAAAATGGAAACCTAAATCCCAGAACACAGTGAAACAAATAAAGAATACTTGTCTGCTTATATAATGGGACAGAAATTATGTGAAAATGATTAAACGACGACATATATGGTTTGTTCATGATTATATTTATGGATTAAATTTCATTTACTTAATAAATTGCTTTCAAAATTTTGGAGGTAGGAGTTGTGTTATGCTGCTGAGGATATTTTTAAAAGACTATATTGGTGAAGAAACAAACAAAGGTAATAACTTATAACCTCATACAGGAAAAAGAGGGGACTACTGAAGGAAGACATGAATGATTTTTTCCACCAGAGGACAGGACAAACCCCAAGTGCAAGATGAGGAGGAGCTGGGTGTGAGAGAGAGAAGGGACTGTGAGATCGTGGTAGTGTAGGCTGCGGATGCCCTTACATCATCTGCCATCAGCACAAGTGCTGGCAAGTACGGCTGTGTGAAGTGAGGGATGTTTGCTGTGGAAGTCACCCTGAGGGCCAGAGAGAGGAAACGGGGCACTGCCTCAGGTAACTCTGGGCAGTCCCATTGGACACGGACAAGGGAAAAAGCAAAGCAGCTAAGAAAAGCAAAGAATTCCCTGAACGCCGCCATCTCTCAGGTAACACCTTCCTCGTGTCTATCACTGGGACAGTTCCAGTTTCCCAGCCTGTTGCCAGCTCAGGCACCCCGAAGGGAAGCCTATCCATGACCATTTCTTCAGCCACTCTCAGAGCTGCTTGAAGTCCACTTGCAGAACCCTGTGCTCAACCACAGCCTGCAGAAATGAGCTCCATCCAGGTGTTATCAGACAGGAGCCTTTAGCAATAGCTAAGGAAATCCCTATCAATTACCATTAATGATCAATCTAGACCTGAATCCTAAAATGTGAGTACATAAGCATCACTTGGCAATGGGGAAAACCAGTAGTGTGACAGTCACCAAGCTATGCAAGCAGAGAAGCTAATTCCGCATTCCCTACTCATCCCCTTGAAAGGAGAGTTAATCCGGAAAACCCAAAGACAAAAAATTAGACATTACAAATATATCATTAGCGATTTGAGAGGATAACATCCTTAAAATAAGAAGAGTCTTTACTGGAAAAGGAAAAATAGGAAAACAAGAAAGATCCTGGAAATTTAAGATGATTGAAAAAATATATTTTAAAAACAACAGATGAGCTGAGTACTAGAATGAACACGGCTAGAGGCAAATTCGTGATCTAGAAGGACTCTTCCCTACAGGGCAGGCAAAAACATTAAAAGATACAAGGGTGAAGTTAAGAGATTTAAAAGACAGATCCTGGAGACTGAATATCTATCTTAAGAATTCAAAGGAAAAACTTACAAGGATGAAAGAAATAATATAAGGAAAGTTCCATTAATCAAAGAAAGATCTGAAACTTTAGGATATTAAGGTTCATGAACTGTCAAATAGAAATACTGAAAGAAGACATACATGTAAACATATCTTGGTGAAACTTCCAAAGTCTAAGAACAAGGAAAAAATTCTACAATCTTTTCTGGTAGGCAGAAAAAAAGAAAAAAGCCACCAAGAGGCACTACAGCTGTCAACATAGTGAGAAGAATCAGATTTCTCATCTATAACACCAAAGGGTTAAAAAACAACAAAAAAAAGACATAGTCTCCTCAGAGTTGTGAGGGAAAAAGACTGTAAATGAAGAAATATATTACCCACCTAAAGCAGCATTCAAATGCTAGGGCAAAATAAAGATATTTTCAATCATAAAAGAAGCAGCATCCAAGCACACACCTTATCTTTAAAAAAATTAGTTACAGATAACTGCCAGCAAAATGAAAAATGGAAAGAACAAAGGGGAAAACAATAGGGCATAAGACATAACGAGGAGCAAACATTTATTTTTAACATTCAGTAATGTGGCAATAAAGCTGAATACAATTGTTAAGAAAGGACTGTATACTGTATGTAAAATATATCTCATTGAAGTTTTTTGCTTTTTAAAGAATTGTGAAATACATAAAGCATAATGGAATACAATCTTGAACCAAAAATCCAACACCTGCAATCTATCTAGCAAAAGTTAGAACAGGTTAACAAAAGAAATAAAGAACCACGAAGGAAAGCATGATGTATAGGAAACTTAAAATCATGCACGTGGAGGGCTTCCACTTTAGGACTATGATGAAGTCGCTGGTAGTATACTCTTCCTCCTGCCGAGAATCAACCTTGATAAAATCCACTGGAACACAACCAAAGGAACCAGAACTCAAGAAGCAAAAATCCCAGAAATTAGGGAAATGCATAGAGGTGATTCCTGCTCTGGTCACCATGTTTTTCTCTTAAGGCATTTGTGGAGCTGCAGTGCAGGACACAGAATCCAAACAGAAAGCAGCAGCCTGAAGTCTACAGCAATCTCAGTGGAACAGGTACATGAATATTCAAGTATGGGGCTACCAAGCAGCCAGCCAACACTTGAGAGACTGAGATCCTGGAGGAAGGAAACCACAGAAAAATGAGTCAATACTCTGCATATAATTTTCCTTCCAGAAATTGCTGATCCTAAGCCACATATGGGGAAATGATACAGAGAAGCCAAGCAGAAAGAAATCACCAAGAGGCAATTGTATGGCACTGAGGAGTCAAAAATAGTAATTCAGGTGGGGGCCTTCCAGAGGAAAGACGCCTTGGACAATCCCACTTTCATTTGAAATCCAGGAAGGGCTTGACTGTAAGAGTTACAGAAACTGGAAATAGATCAGTCTTGACTGCATTAAAGTGATCTACCCACCTTACATGCTGCCTAACAGAAATTTAAATCTTTTCTTGAGGAAGATAACATCTTCAAAAGTTTTCATACACAGTGGTCAGCATTCAATAACAAGTTAACAGGCACACCATAAAACAAGACCAAATGAATGAAAACTAAGAGAAAGATCAGGCAATACAAATAGGCCTACAGATAACATGGATTATTTAAGTTCTCTGACACAAACTTACAAATAATTTGAATATGTTAAAGAAAATAATGAAAAGACAGAGAATTTTACTAGGGCACTGGAATCTATTAACAAAATAGAAATTCCAGAATTCTTTCCTTTTTCTATTCTTGTTCCTCTTCTTCCCTTTTCTTCCTGAACTATGCACTTTGAAAGTTGCTGGTAGGGCAGGATGAGGTAGACATTTATACCACAGTATGTATATATTGAAGGAGATGCAATGGCCTCTAGTAAGGGCATGGAGGGCATCTGCATAGGAGAATTGCCTAGTGAGGTATGTTGGAACTTCACTAGGGTGAGAAATATCTTACGTTATGGGGGCAATGTGGCAATCTGGCAAGCAGTTACAGGGCTTGAGTCAAGAGAAAAAAGTATCCACAGAGGAGCAGCCTGGTATGTGGTGCCATAATCTGAGCAGGTTAAGAAGGGCATCCATGCAGCAGGGGGAGGTGTGAGGAGAGGTCCTGTGTGAAGTCAGGGCCTGACTGGGGTGAGTAGGCCTTCCATGCATGGGGGTGACCTGGTATGAGGTGTCATAGCCTAAGCAGCATGAAGAAGGTTTCCATGTAGGAGGGTGTCCTAGGATGAAATGTTAAAGCTTGAATGGAATGAGGCAGGTGTCTCTGGTTGGGAGGATGGCCCAGTGCAGGGCGTTATAGGTTTAGCAGATAAGGATGGCATCTGTGTGTATGTGGGTGGCAGAGCACAGTTGGGTGCTGGACTCTGAGTAGGCAAGGAAAGTCGAAGACTGAGGAACAGGATATAACTAAATGCAATACATGATTCTGATTAGATCCTTTTCCAATAAAAGACACTGTTAGGGCAACTGGCAAAACTTCAATAGGAATAGATGTTTAGAGGGAAAGAATGCATCAGGGTTAATTTCCTAATTTTGATGATTATATTATGGTTATGCAGGAAAATGTCCTTATTTGTAGAAAAATCACAGGAAATCACTTGCAGGTGATGCTACATCAGGCTGGCAACTTAACTTCAAAATTGGTTGAGAAAAAAATGTTCTCTGTAATACACTTGCAAATTTTTGGAGTTTAAGATTGTTTCAAACTTTAAAAATTATTAAAAAGGCAATAATGAATTGATAATTCAATAGATGGGTAACAAGCAGGTGTAACACATATAACAGATGATTTGTGAACTGAAAGGTCAATAGAAAACAAATTGAAGCAAAGAGAGAAAAGAATATAGAAAACATAAAAAAGAATATAGAGAAAATAGCAAAATAGACATATGGGACATAGTGAAATGTCTAATATATTTGTAATTAAGAGTCCCAGAAAGAAGAGAGAATGGGGAAGAAGTAGCATTTTAAAAATATTGGGTGAGAATCTTCCAAAATAAAATACCTCAGTCTACAGATTCCAGAAGCTTTCCTAACCAAGAAAAATAAATACAAGGAAAATTAAATGTAGGCACATAGAATAACAATGCTGACAACCTAAGTCAAAGAGAAAATTTTCTTTTTCCTTTCTTTCTTTTTTAGAGACAGGGTCTCACTCTGTCACCCAGGCTGGAGTGCAGTGGTGCTATCACAACTCATTGCAGCCTCGTGCTCCTGGGTTCAAGAGATCTTCCCGCCTCAGCTTCCTGAGTAGCCAGGACTACCAGCATGCACCACAATACCTGGCTAATTTTTGAATTTTTTGTAGTGACAGGGGTTTCACTATGTTGCCCAGGGAGGTCTTAATTTCTGCTTCAACCGATCTGCCTGCCTCAGCCTACCAAAATGCTGATATTATAGGTGTGATGTACTGTGCCCAGCCTTTTTTATTTTTCTTTTTCAACTTCCCACATAACACCACATTAAGAGAAAATTTTATTGTTTATTTTTTTGAGATGAAGTCTCTCGCTGTTGTCCAGGTTGGAGTGCAGTGGCATGATCTCTGCTTACTGCAACCTCTGCTTCCCAGGTTCGAGCGATTCTCCTGCCTCAGCCTCCCAAGTAGCAGGGATTACAGGCACGCAGCACCATGCCTGGCTAATTTTTGTATTTTTATCAGAGACGAAGTTTCGCCATGTTGACCAGGCTGGTATTGAGCTCCTGACCTCAGGTGATTCACCCACCTTGGCCTCCCAAAGTGCTGGGATTACAGGCGTGCGCCACTGCACCTAGCCCAGCATAAGAGAAAGTTTAACAAGAAACTGGAAAGAAAGGACAAATTACCTTATACAGCACAACATCAGACTGACTGATTTTTCAACTGAAATGATGAAAGTCAGAAAACAGATGATCTCTTTAGTATGCTAAAATAAAATTACTACAAGTCTAAAATTTATACTAAGCAAAGTATCCTTCAAAAATAAAGGTAAGGCCAAGTGCAGTGGCTCATGCCTGTAATCCCAGCACTTTGGGAGGCTGAGGTGGGCAGATCCTGAGGTTTGGAGTTCAAGACCAGCCTGGCCAACATGATGAAACCCCATCTCTATTAAAAATACAAAAATTAGCCAGGCGTGATCACGGGCACCTGTAATCCCAGTTACTCAGGAGGCTGAGGCAGGAGAATCACTTGAAACCGGAGGAGGTTGCAGTGAGCTGAGATCACACCACTGCACTCCAGCCTGGGCAAAAGAGTGAGATTCCGTCTCAAAAAATAAAATAAAATAAAAATAAAAAATAAAAATAAAGTAAAATGCAGCTGCAGTCACACAAAATAATGAGCAAATTCACTGTTAGCAGTCAAGTGCTAAAAAATAAAGGCAGATGTTCAGGCAAAAGGAAAAAAGATGGCAGCAAGTTAATGGACAAAAGAATTGAAGAATACTGGAAAGTGTGAACATGTAGGTGACTCTCAATGAATAAGCTGTTTAAAACAATACTACTGATGTCTTGTGTGGTTTTCAATATATACAGAATTAATATTATAATAACACAAATGAGGGTAACTGAAGCTAGTTTTGAAAAGTTCTTGCATTGTCCAAAAAATGATGAAAATGCAAAATTAAAGCAGACCTTAATAATGCAAGAGCACATATTTACATCTGTATGGTAACACTGTAAGAATAATAAAAGAATGTACAACTTATAGGTTGACAGAGGAGGAAAATGGGATAAAAAAAGACTTGCTTAATCAAAAACAAGGCATAAAGAATAGATGGAACCAAAAAATGTAAGATGATAGATCTAAACATAAACATATCCATTATTATAGATATTCCAATTAAAAGATAAATGTTTTCAGGCTGGGCAAAGGAACAATATTCAGCTATCTTCTCCTGGGGGAAAAATATAAGAACCTTACACATAAGAACAAATAGAACATAAAGATTCAAAGCAAAAGGATGAAAAAAGTTATACCATAGGAACAATAAGCAAATGAAAGCTGGTATACCTATATACTAACAGACAAAACAGACTAAGACAAGAAGTATTACTAGAAATAAAGAGGGAGGTTTTAAAATTCAACAGGAAGGTATATATAACAATCCTAGATTTTTGTATGGATCTGGTAACAATGCCTCAAAATACAGAAAGCAAAAACTGAAAGAATTAAAGATAAATAGGCAAATCTATGATTAAGAGATTTTAACATATCTTTTCCCACAACTGACAAAACAGGGAACAAAAAAATAGTATAGATATAGATGTGAACAATGCAAATATCAAACTGAACTTAACTGATACATAAAGAACACAACTGCAGAATACACATTTCTTCAAGCGTGTATGTCACCTTTACCAACATAGAAATGCTGGGACATAAAGCAAGTCTCAACATTTCAAAGGATTAAATAATTCAGAATATGATTTCTAATATAAGTAGAATAAAATGGAAATCAATTACAAGAAGATAATTTGACAAGCAATTCTATACTTCTAAATAATAAGTATATTATTTAATATAATATAAAAATATATGTATAGTATATATATAACAATTCTTTCTGGTAAAAGAAAAAAAATCAATGAGAATTAGAAAATATTTCCAACTGAATGATAATGACAATACATGTCAAAGTTGTGGGATGAAGTTATTGCCTAAAGAGAAAATAATAGCATTTAGTGCACAGACTACAAAAGAAGAAAAGTTGAGTATCAACTGTACCAAGAAATTTATAAGAACAATAAATCTATCCAAAAAAGTAGAAGGAAACACTACAATTAAGAATGTAAATCAATAAAATGAGAAATAAATGTATAATAAAAACTAAGAGATGGATTTGAAAAGACTATTAAACTAGCAAGAAAAAGAGAGAAGGCACAAATTATTGCACCAGAAATGAAGCACATGTTAATTATCACTATAGATCCTACAAATAGTAAAAAGACAGTAAAAAGATACTATGAATAACTTGATGTCAATCAATTTGAAAATTGGGATAAAACGGACAAATGTCTAGAAAAGCCACAATTCACCAAAACCGAGTAAGAAACAAAGTTTGAATAGTCTTATACTACCCATTAAAGAAATGGAGGCCAGATGCGGTGGCTCATGCCTGTAATCCCAACAGTTTGGGAGGCCGAGGCGGGCGGATCACTTGAGCTCAGGAGTTTGAGACCAGTGTGGGTGACATGGCAAAACTCCATCTCTACAAAACATTAAAAAAAAATTAGGCAGATGTGGTGGCATGCACCTCTGGTCTCAGCTATTTGGGAGGCTTAGGTGACAGGATGGCTTGAGCCTGGGAGGCAGAGGTTGTAGTGAACTGAGACTGCACCACTGCACTTCAGCCTTGGTGACAAAGCCAGACACTGTCTCAAAAACACACACACACACACACACACACACACACACACACACACACTAAAGAACCAAAATAAAACTTCAGGTTCATATGGGTTTCACCAGTAAATACTTTCAACTGCCAAACTCTGGTAGTGAACAAAAAAAGAGGGAACACTCACTTCTTTTATAGGATTGCGTAACTTTTCTATAAAAATAAGCAAAGAACAATACAATAAAGAAAATTATTGGCCAAATGAGCTCAAAAAGACAAACACAAACATCTTCAACACACTATGAGAAAATGGAATCCCTACCTCACATCATAAACAATTCCAAATGGATCATGGCTTCAATGTGACCAGTAAAACAATAAAGGAAGAAAGGAAACAGGAGACCAGCTTTATGACCATGGGATAATCACACATTTTTAAACAGGACATCAAAATCACTACCCCTAAAGTAAAAGATTGATCACAATCACTACCCCAAAAGTAAAAGGTTGATAAAGTGAATTCCACTAAAATGAAAATTAGACATTCATCACAATGCAGCATTAAGAGGTGAAAAGGCAAGCCACACAGTGGCAGAAGATGTTGTAGTACACTTATCTGAAAAATCATTTAGAAGGACAAACCCCCATGACATAAGTTTACCTATGTAACAAACCTGCCCATGTACCCCCGAACTTAGAAGTTTTTTTGAAAAGGAAAAAAATCATTTAGAAGGGAGACAGTCCAATTAAAAATGGACAAGATGGCCGTGCATGGTGGCTCACACCTGTAATCCCAGCAGTTTGGGAGGCCAAGGCTGGAGGATCACCTGAGGTCAGGAGTTCAAGACCAGCCTGGCTAACATGGTGAAACCCCATCTCTACTAAAAATACAAAAAATTAGCTGGGCGTGGTGGTGTGCACCTGTAATCCTAGCTGCTTGGGAGGCTGAGGCAGGAGAATTGCTTGAACCCAGGAGGCAGAGGCTGCAGTGAACTGAGATCGTGCCATTGCACTCCAGCTTGGGCAACAAGAGCAAAACTCCATCTCAAAAACTCCATCTCAAAATATCTATACAATGAATTATCATACAATAGCGACAAGGAGTGGACTACTGGAGTGAACTGTATGCAAAAACATGGAAGAATCCCACAAACATAATGTTAAGCAAAAGAAACCAGACACAGAAGAGTATATTGAAAGGGTCCATTTATGTAATTCAAAAACAGATCAAATGACTCTATGGTGAAGTCAGTGGTTACCTTAAGGAGGTAAGGGAGGGCACATGAGGGAAGCTTCTGGGGTTCAGGTAATAATTCTATGTCTCCCTCCAGGTGGTGGTTACAGCAATATATTAGCTTCATAAAAATTAATCGAGCTATACTTCAGTAAGTATAAGTACTTCAATAATTATTGCATCATTCAATAAGAAAACATTAAAAAATCCTTAAAAATTCCTTTAAAAATGCATATGCAAACCTAATAAATGAAGAGTTCTACCATGAACCTAGATGGGGGGACTCAATATTATAAAGATATTTAATTTCTTCATGTAATCTTTAATTAAATGTAATTCTAATTAAAATCCCCCCGTTTTTGATTGTTGTTACTTGTTAGGGTGTTTCTAAAGTTTAAGAAAGTAAATGTATAAGAAAAGGAAGGTAAATTTCAAAAATAATTGGGAGGCCTTGCCTGAAAAAAAAAATGTACCGTAACACCACTATAAATTGTAAATTACTATTTGTAAGTTAGTATTTGTAAGAAAGAGACAAATAGATCATTGCTACAGAAGAGAATCCAGAAAAGGTCTGCAAATAGCAAAATGAGGGTATAATAAAGACTCTAATTCAAATTGTTGGGGAAAGATGGACTCTTCAATAAATGGTATAATTGGTTGAGTTGGAAAAGCAAAAACAAAAGCAAATTTAGATACCTGTTTCATATCACACACAAAACCCACATATCTAAATAGCTTTTTTTTTTTTTTTAAAGCTGTTTCCTTAAAGAAGACAGATTTTCATGATTTTGGAATTGAGGAAAGAAAGTCTTTCTCAGCACAACACAACCCAAAAAGTATAAAATACAGATGATTAGATGTCAAAAAATTTGGAAAATCCTGCACTGAACAGATTTTAAAAGATAATAAACATAACTGGAGAAAATACTTATAAAACATAAACCAAGGACATATGGAAAGCTCCTACAAACCAACAAGAAAAATAACTTGCTAGCAAAAGGGCCCAGGATATGACAGGCAATTATTCACAGAACAGATACAAACAACAAAATGCATTAGTAATAGCCATTATAATTGAAATGAGATATATTTCATTTGCCAGATTATCAAAAACACAAAAAGGTCCATATCTAAATGTTGGCCAGGCTGCTGGGAGCTTGCACTCTCAGTCAATACTGAATGATGTCTATATCAGTACAACTTTTCGGTGGGCAATTTCGACTAAATGCAGAAATATACAAGTGTGCAAAGATAAATGAACATAGATGATCACCAGAACCCACTAGCAGATGATAAAATAATCGTGCATATATATATATATATATTTACATGCGGTCATTAAAAATTGTTACCCTTCTATATGCTAACATGAAAACAGTTCCACAATATATTAATTTAAAAAGAAAAATTCACTCTAGGACAATATGCATAGCAATATTCCAATTTTCGTAAGAAAAATAAAATTTAAATGATTTATAATTATGTAGAAAAATTCTGGAAGGAGACACATCACATTGGTTAGTGATTAGTTCCATGGAACTTTAAGTTTTGCAATATGAACATATTATATTTGCAAGTTAAAAAAATCAATAGGACTTTGGAAATGTATATATAGGAAAAATAAATAAAATGTGCTTTTTATTTAGCCCAGGAATTCCTCTTTTAAAAGTATCCTAAGGATTTAATCAGAGAAGTATACAAAAATGTATCCTCAAGGATGTTCTTTAAGGCAAATTTATAAAAGCAAAAAACTGGAAACAAATCCAATCTAACAACAGCATTATAAAATAGATTTTGGCACACCTGCGCAATGGAAAAATATGTAGCTACATAACAATCTACTTTCAAAAACTAAAGATCTTTTACAAACGTACAAAATAGTAAATACAACTGGATTAGTTTTTGAAGTATATTTTTGTTTTTTTTTTTTTGTTTTTTTTTTTTGAGACGGAGTCTCGCTCTGTCGCCCAGGCTGGAGTGCAGTGGCCGGATCTCAGCTCACTGCAAGCTCCGCCTCCCGGGTTCACGCCATTCTCCTGCCTCAGCCTCCCGAGTAGCTGGGACTACAGGCGCCCGCCACCTCGCCCGGCTAGTTTTTCGTATTTTTTTTAGTAGAGACGGGGTTTCACCGTGTTAGCCAGGATGGTCTCGATCTCCTGACCTCGTGATCCGCCCGTCTTGGCCTCCCAAAGTGCTGGGATTACAGGCTTGAGCCACCGCGCCCGGCCGAAGTATATTTTTGTAAGGAAGAAGTCCGAAATAAAACATGAAAATGTTAAACATTCTTATCTATAAGTAATGAGTCCTGTGATTTTTACTTCTGATTTGATACTAGTATTGACCAATTATTAGTAATAAATGTCTACTTATTGCCTTAGCATTTTCAAAGCATTATAAATCTTAACAAAGCAAATTGTGGTTTTACTTCCATTTTTAATTTTTATTTTTTTTTTGAGACAGGCTCTTGCTCTATTCCCTAGGCTGGAGTACAGTGGCATGATCACGGCTTGCTGCGTCCCCTATCTCCTTTCCTGGGCTCAAACGATCCTCTTGCCTCAGCCTCTCTAGCAGCTGGGACAAGTGCGCACCACCATACTAGACTAATTTTAAACTTTTTTGTAGAGATGGGGTCTCACTATGTTGCCTAGGCTGGTCTTGATCTCCTGAGGTCAAGTGATCCTACTGCCTTGGCCTCCCAAAGTGCTGGGCTGCAGGTATGAGCCACCACGCCTGGCCTTCCATTTTTTTATACGTTCACTCTAAAAATGTTTGCCGTCAAATTCAGTGTTTGCGTTCAAAATTATCTTTTGAGACGATATATCACCAACATTAAACTTTCCATACATATTAGCCATTGTAGTCACATCAAATCCTCTTCAAAAAGATAAGTATGAATAAATTGAAAATAAATAAGACTTTTAAAAAGGAAAACATTATTTGATTTGTAGTTATTACCCAACTTGAATTCTAATATTCTTTCCCTAGCAAGGAAATAAAATTTGTCACATTTTAAATGTAAAACTTGCAAGCACACTTAAAGATGAGTTCCTTGTTTAAGTACTACGAAAATATAAAGGTATAACTACCTGTAATTTATATAATCTATCATCATACAAAAATACAGTCATTGTTTCTATTTGGGATATTCAACTGTGAGTAAAGACTGGTGGACTATTCAGCCATGAAAGAAAAACATTTGCATTTCTGCAAAGTAATTTTGTATGAGAGATGTTGTATTTTCAGATGTTTTAACATGTTTTTTCATTATTAAATGATTTTAGTGACACAAAAAATGTGTCTGAAGTTAACCAACTTAATAATTCTGGAGAACCATTCCTATTTGGCTCAAAGAACACCATCATATGTGCCAAAGGTAATAAATGGTACATGGACAATTATATCTGACTAAAATGATTCTAAAAATAAGTAATTTTAGAACATGGCACCTCCTTAGCTTCGTATAATTAAAAAATTTTTTAAAATTATTTTTTAAAACAGAAAGAATCTCCCTTTGTTGCCCAGACTGGTCTCAAACTCCTGGCTTCAAGCGATCCTCTTGCCTTGGCCTCCCAAAGTGCTGGAATTACAGGCTTGAGCCACTGTGAAGAGCCTCAGCTTAGTATAACTTTGCACCTATTTTAAGAAGTGTCTGACAAGGGGATTACTGGAGGTAAAGAAAAATGGCCAACAGAGCTCCACACAAAAACAAGTGCGTTCATTGTTTGCAGCGGGGCTTTCTTTTCTGTTAACAGGATTTTCAGGCTTGGGGCTCCAGGCAGCCTAGGATCAATTCAACTGCAGATCCTATACTAAAGGACTGTTGCTACCCTATGATCTGTGTTGGCATAGTCACATGCGCAACGCTTCCCCTTCCAGGGCCTCCCCTCCATGTCAGTGGTTAGAAACGCTGCACATGGGCTGCTCCGCTCAATCTGCACTGACTGTATATCCTGAGGCCAGTGCACAATGTCCAGGTCGACAACATGTTTTTCAAAATGTGGTTTGTTTGTTGTAGCTACAAAAATCAGCCAGCTTTGCAGAAAACAATTTATTAAATGGATGAAGACTGGTCATCATGCCCAAATACAGACAAAACACTGTGACTCAAGCATGCTCTCATTATAGAGACACTGTTGACACTCATTAGCTGACTTTATTGGATTGCTTTTCTTATTTCCATAAGTTTTAGGCTGTACCAACAAATATCAAAAACAATAGAAAATTACACTACATTAAAGGCAAACATACACACAATGGAATAAACTAGACATAAAACTAGATTTTTATTTAGAGCACAAGTATACAGACAAATACGAAGCAAAAACAGTGAGCTGACAAAGATGAGAACATCTTAGTGTAAAAAATCAGTGAGCAGCAAAATAAAGATGAAACTGAGAGTACTCTTAACAAAAAATTCTATTACAAATATTGACAGGCAGTAGATTATCTGACCAAAATCATCAGTCACATATTTGACACAGTAACAGAAATTTCCCTCTATTTCAATTCACCTTTCTCCTCTTTCACAAACTATAACTAGCAGCTTTTAAAAAGTTTCAAAATATGATTTGAGTGAAACAGGCACATGTGCTTTTTTCATGTAAATCAGTTAAAAACCAAGTGCCCAGAAAAAATATATAAAAATAACAATCTATCAAATTTGGGGAAAAGTAAATGCATCCTCAAAGACCAGTACTATATTTTGTCAAATAGCAGAGTTGATCTGTTGAAACAATTTTCTCCAAGTATTAATTGTGGTTATTGTATTTCTAAGCAGATGCCTGGTCTTAAATTACAGTGACTAAACTGATAAATCTTTTTATTCCCAATTAACTTCCAAGGGATAAAGTAAAAGTGAAAGAAACCTTAAATGCATTCTTAAGATTTATAAGAAGGATGGAAGACCTTGTTGAAGTTGAATACAGCATTCATTCTAGTAAACCATGAAAGTTCTTCATTTTAATAGATAAGTCATATGTAGTAAGTCTGTTGAATCTAAAACACTTTCGATCATTTTCCCACCAGGTTTCAGGCCTACAGGGTTAGAGTCACATTTTCAGACTACAACATAAAAAGTACAAACTATTACCGGTCATGGAGCTAATCTAGCAAATGTCCATCTAACTTTGGCGGTGAAAACATTTAAAATTGTGGGAAAAATTGGAAACTCTATAAATTAGAAAACTAATAAATATATATGTATTTGATTTAAAAACCGCCCGAGGTAAAAAGGCCTCAGGACAGAAATACAAAATGTACATAAGACCCCAAGGTGGGAAATAAATCCAAGAGCAGGACTCAAATAAATGTGCCCATTGCTAAATTGTTAATCATCAGGATGTATCATGCCATCATCTTTGGTGTCCAAAATATGAAAGGAATTCTTGGTACAAAGGCTCTGCCTGAAAATCTCTGACGTAGAAATACTTTTGTGTGACTCTGGAGGCCAATGGACAAAGGCAGAACTTCTTTAGACCACACATAATTAAATTTATTTTTATTGCTTTATCACCTCACGGAGGGGCAAATGTCTACAGCATATTCTAGAGAAAAGGCTCACAGTTAAAATCTGCCTTTGTTTTCCTTTAAGCAAAGAGGTGGTGGGGACCTTGATGAATTAGTTTCAATAGTCTTGGAATTAACTCAGTAATTTCAGCAGCAATGTATCCAAATACAGCATTGGCTGTTGCTGCGTATCTGACAGTCACACACACAGTTTCTATACAATTCAGGAGACTACCCCTTTATTAAAGGAATCTTGTAATCATAAGCCCATTGAACTGACAGAAGGAAACGCTGCACCAAGTGTGGAGTTCTGGCATGTTGGTGTAAAAAGGCTCTTCAGGAAGCAGCCTTCTTTTCTTAACACTTTATGACAGTTTCCCCCCACTCATTTTAGGAGTATAAATAAAAGTATAGTGGTATTTCCCTCACATTATTTTTTAACAATGTGTAGTAGAGTCAATCTGTCGAAACAATTTTGTCTTTACTTTCAGTTTGTTTGGAATTGCTGAGGCAAGATAGAAACACCAGGTACCAGACAGGTGGGCATGAAGAAATCCTGATGGCCATAATATGGCAACCAAGTATGTTAAGTAAATCTGTGTAAATGCTGAATGTAAAAGCTAACAAGTGGGAACTGTGAGGTTTCAATGGTTCTTTATAAAGGAAATAAAACTACTGAATATTCTTTTTTTTTTGGGGGGTTGGAGCCTCGCTCCCTCACCCAGGCTGGAGTGCAGTGGTGTGATCTCAGATCACTACAACCTCCACCTCCCGGGCTCAAGCAATGCTCCTGC
This sequence comes from Macaca mulatta, assembly GCF_049350105.2. Classification (NCBI taxonomy): domain Eukaryota; kingdom Metazoa; phylum Chordata; class Mammalia; order Primates; family Cercopithecidae; genus Macaca; species Macaca mulatta. The sequence goes on from NC_133420.1 coordinate 45,682,839, forward strand.
CTCAGCCTCCCAAGTAGCTGGGATTACGGGTGTGAGCCACCATACCCAGCTAATTTTTGTATTTTTAGAAGAGACTGGGTTTCGTCACGTTGGCCAGGCTGGCCTCGAACTCCTGATCTCAGGTGATCCGCCCGCCTCAGCCTCCCAAAGTGCTGGGATTGCAGGTGTGAACCACCATGTCCAGCCTGAATATTATTAAATGAAATTCAAACAATAAGCCATGATAGCCAACAAAAATAATGTATGCACCTCATAGTCCTCTGCTATTACACTATTCAGCCTAAAAATATCCAGATCAAGGGAAATTCTACTGCTCTATTGTCATTCGATTGGATTTTTCTGTAAGATACTCAAGTACCAAAATAAAAAAGTGTTTAAAATTCTAGAGGAGAGAGTACTAGAAAAATTCAGAGTTCTTGCTTTCTTTCACTTTTTGCAAATATTTTCTGCTTTCAAAGAGCTTGGAAAGTGTCCAAGAAAAGTTGACCTAGCCTGGAATTATAAATATGATACAAGATTTTCAAGTTTGGCACCACTTTGACAACTACAATATTTCCTTCTGTAGAGGCCACTAAGTGCTGGCTCAAAATATTAAACAATGAAGTACATAGTTACTTAAGTCACACATAGAAATATTGACTGGCATAGCCTTTTAACAGTTTTTCAGTTTAACTACAAGTGATAGCAGCAGTGGTTAACAACTCCACATCAACACCACAAACGTACATATGAAAGAGCACCTATAACAACATGCAAAATCTCAACATCACTGAATATTACACAATGCATAGAAATCGTAATGATTTTTGGCAAGGTGTTTTTTTTTGTAACAAGTGTTTTATAAAACAAAAGTTATTTTGTTATAAATGCTATTTAAAAAGTTGTAACAATCTAATGAATTATAGATATAAAAGTTCAGTTAGATAAAGTTAATCTGAGTGGGTTAATACTAAACATGGACCTCCTACTTCATCCAATATAAATAATCAATTATAAATTAATTTCTAGCAGAAGAATACTAACAGATTTATAAAAGAATTACAGAAAATAAATGGACATAAAAATCACTAAAATACAGTATACACAACTACTGTTAGGAATCTATATTGCTGATATCTTCCTAATTCTACTCATCACAAACAAACAATGCCAAAGCATTTTCAAAGCTCTTATTGAAATGAATGTATAATGGTAAAAATGCTGTCTAATCCCAGTGTAATACCAAGACAAACATTAGAAGTCTAACATAATTCAACATTATATAAAAAGACAAATCACACTGTACCTTTTTAAAAAACATCTAAAATTTGAACTTTTTTCAACTATGATCTGGTAAATATGATTTGTAAAATAAAAATTTGTGAAATGTTTAAATATTTATGCTTGAGTTCCTTTTCAGAAGAGTAAGCAAGATGAGAAATACAAATAATTTGCATTTAAGTAAGTTTGTATTTCTACATCTACTTACTGTAGGCCTCTTTCCTTAGTTACTATTTTCCCCCTTTACTATCTCTAAATTAATTTACTTCAGAAACTTCTTAATTATGTTGATAGAAATTTGATCCTTTTGACTGAGGATATGTCCCAAAACTTTAAATATGATTTTTAAAACTTGCCATAGACTAAAAAATACTGTGGGTTGCATTCAGAACCAGTAGTATATATGCTATGTAGCTCAATATCCAAGTGAATATCAAATTAAACAAAAATGTACTTTTTTTGTTCATAATCTATAACTAGAATTGATATTCTTGAAGACTGTAGTCTCACCTCCATAACTGAAAACAAAATATAAATGGGGTAGGCTGAGAGGTGTTCGTTAGAATCAAAGAACAATTACATTTACAGATTTTCCTATCAAACTCCAAAAAGAAAAGTTGCTAAAACTAAGATGTAACACAACACAATGAAAAGTGAAATGTCACATTCAAAAACAGCCTATTGGAACCTGGCAGCTTGAATCTACTCCTAAGAGAAATCTGTGGGTTTTAAAAACAATTAAAATTTGGAAAACAAGAAGTAGAAATACAGGGTTGTTTTCCCTCTCTAAACTCTACCTACGGACAGGAAGTCAGGGTGCCTGGTTCTAGTACTGGCTTTAACCCCAACAAGGGAAAGCTCACACCCTAACAAGGTGTGCGCACCTCAGCATTCACCTCCTTTCTCTGGGGCTGTTGCCTCTTCTGTAAATGAAGGGTAGATTAGGCCAGAGCAGTGTCAATGCCTGTAATCCTAGCACTTTGGGAGGCTGAGGTGGGGGGATCACTTGAGTCCAAGAGTTTGAGACCAGCCTGGGCAACACAGTGAGATCTCATGTCTATAAAAAATTTTTAAAAATTAGTCAGGCATGGTGGTATGAATCTGTAGCCCCAGCTACTCGGGAAGTTAGGTTGGGAGGACTGCTTGAGCCCAAGAATTCAAGGCTGCAGTGCCACTGCAGTGAGTCTTGATTGTGCCACTGCACTCCAGCCTGGACAACACAGCAAGACCCTGTCTCGAAAAATAATAAATAAAAAGGTGGATTAGATGTTTCCAATTTTACTTTCCAGCTAGCACACCTGAAGGATGCATTCCAGAGGTAATAGCAGCTCAGTCAGTCTAGTGAGTCTCAGAGGAGGGGAGGGGATAGGAAACATGAGACCTCTGGGGAATTTGTTTGAGGTTGTGTTGTATTGGCTATTTCTATCTCCTTGCCTTCTCCACTCCCCACCTACATGAGGACGTGGTGACTCCTACTCTCCACAGCATGAAAATCACTGGGTTAGATGATCTCTTGGGTCCTTTCCAGATCTAGCCTCTATGACTAATAATTCAACAAAGACAATGGTTTACATTAATACTCAGACCTAATTAATATTCTAATCAAACTGGGATTCTGACCTAATTAATACTCTGGTTCTAACTCACAAAAGTCATTGTTTACATAAGAACTCAAGTGTATTAAAACGCCATTAAAAAAATAATTTTCAAGTTTTTGCTCAGCTTTGGCAGGCCCAACTGGTCAATTTACAAACAGGCTGGACCATGAAAATTTTAAATGTCTTCCTTTTCTGTTTAGAAAAGTAAAAGTAGAGTTCTTGGTATTTCATCAGTATCATCTCTTCTTTTCTGTTGTTACATCACTAGAAATACACCAGCTCCCAACAGGATGATATCTGTGATGTATTTCTTTATTCCAGTTCTGATAGCAAGGATCTCTAAAATTATCCTAGCTTCATCATTTTGCTTTATGAAAGGCTATGCACTCAGTATCATCTCAACCAGATGCAAGTGGGAAGGGAAAGCAATGTCTGAATACCATGCATTAAACAACAACTGAGGATGCCTTTGCCAGCGTGCATTTCTTAACTGATCACTGTCTATCTGTACCATATCATATGGTAGATGTACAGAGACATAACTTGTATAATAGAATTCTATTTGGGAAACATTAAACTGACAGAGAACTTGCTAATTCTTTCAGTACTTGTAACTATTTTTAAATGAATGAATGCTTTAAAAGATATCTTGCTGCAAGAAATTACACATTCCCCTTGACTTTCCTCCCTCGGCTTAGGTATATATTTCTTCTATCATATGGGAGAGTTTTTATTTACAGGTGCTTAGTATTACAGCTTTATTTTGGCTAGAGAAGTAAGGATCAAAATATACCTTTCCTACAGATAAAGTCAGTCAGAAGAGGGATGATTAAGATCATCGTCTGTCTCACATTAAACTACAGATAGTCGAACCAGGAAAACTCTGAATAGGTTCACAGTCTACCTCTGATTCATATTTAGTATCTGGTCAATGGCAATCGATATTGGCTTGTAGGCATTCCCTCTGCCTAGACCCTCCCGCTTCCCTGCCTAAATTATAAAGCACTTTCTTGAAATTGGGGTTTTGGCTTTAACTGGGGTAAAAATAAATTACAATCACTTAAATATATACTTCCTTGTGTATATACACACTTTCCTCCATGACAAAGTTAGGTGTTTTTTAAAGAGTGACACAAACTTCTGCTGTCTGCTGGTAACCAGGGGTGAACAAACTGGTTAATATCTCATCTCAAAATACTACAGTAATGGGGCCTCAATAACGTTGTGCTAACAAACGTGCTGCTGATGGCACTGATCTCAATCAATGAGGAGCTGAATTAATATTGATGATTTTATTACACCTGGGATTTCATTTATAACTTCAGAGGGTCTACAGAAGCACAGCAAATCATTTCTTGAACATGCAGCTATAGCAGAAAAAGAGAGTGCTTAATGGGATCTGGATCTAATTTCAGATACGGATGCTCTTACATATTAACTGTGACATGGGCAAGCCATTTGACTTCTCTGGATCTCCTCAATTATAAAAGGGAAATAATAATACTTACCTAATGGGACTATTGTGAGAATTAAGTGAAACAACTTATAAAGCAGTCAGTACAATGGCACACTATCAGTGCTCAAGAGATAATAGTCATTGATGACAGATCTGCACATTCCGATGCATATGTGCATCTACATGAACACAATGGATGGTACAGAAATGCCTTCACTTTATTGATTTTAAAACAGGCTCTAAGAAAGATTCTCCAGAAAATACTCAAAGCAGCATTATGTATTCTGCAGCAAACCTACATATTCAATGAATAAATAATGGATAAATTGCATGAGTACAAAGTTTGGAAAACTATGCAAAATAGTATTAGCATAGAGTTTTTTGCTGGGCTCTCAAAAATGAACTACCTTTTATTACAATGTCTTTTATAAATTCCTTGACAGCGGGGACTATTTTATGTATCTTTATACCCCTCCCAGTTTGCCCCCTAGCTGTTCAATAAATATTTGTTGATCTGACTACAAATTTTCATCTCAATAAAGTCACTGATTTCATGGCATCTGGAAGCTAAGCCATATGATTTAGACAAGTAAATGCTATGAAAGTTTCAGCTAACGGTAATCTAACTGAAAAACCAAAGAGATCAAATGTATGCTAGAAGATTTTCAGACTACTCTTTTGTAGAACAGGCAGTGATTTAACATAGGGAAAATTTAGCCATAGGGAAAAATAATTATAAATATCCTAAATTGCTGATATATATTTATAAGTCATCTTCAGACCAGCCCTAATAACTGTATCAAATGGAATCTAGAATAAGCTGTCTTGAATAAATATCTTATCTCTAATTTTTTCAAACATTAGTTTTTTTTTTAATAGCTAGCACCTATGGTTTTCAACAGTCACTCACATGAATATGAAAACAAAGACCAAATTAGGCAGCTATGCCATCCAAATGTTGACAGTGTTCAGTGTTTTTGTTGTAGGTAGTGCAAAACTTTCAGTTATGTGAGGAACACTGGAGGGTTTCTTACATGACATTACATTGATCATAAAGTTAAGCACTGCAAATATGGCTTTATTTGAGCCACAGGATTGCCTGAAAAGGCAGCACATTCAGTTGTAGTGAACACCTGCTGGACTGTTGACTTTTTGCTAAAGTATATATGCAATTTTGACACCTGCCTCTGCCACAGCATGAACATGATTTTTTCTTAATATTACAAATAATAAAAATGGCATCTGGCAGTACTATCTCCTCAGTATCATTTAGATGAAAACACAAAATTGAGAGGTAGTTGTAGATTTTTCATAATATAATTAACTCCAAGAGATAACACCAGCACTTTGGGAGGCCAAGGCAGGAGGATCTCTTGAGGCTAGGAGTTTGAGACCAGCCCGGGCAACACAGCGAGACCCCATCTCTACAAAAAATTAGCCAAGCGTGATGGTGTGCACTTGTAGTTCTAGCTATTTGGGAGGCTGAGGCGGGAGGATTTCTTGAGCCCCAGAGTTTGAGGTTGACAGTGAGCTATGACTGCACCTCTGCACTGAAGCCTGGGCAACAGAGCAAGACCCTGTCTCTATTGAAACAAACAAACAAACAAACAAACAAACAAACAAAAAAAGACAGATACTGTAATTTGGCTATGCTTCTACCAAGTCATTACTCAGAAAACAGTTTTCTGAAACTAAAAGTCATGATGTTCCTATTTGGTTTGAGTTATCACAGAAAAATATAAATAAATAAAAATAATTTACATTCTCAATTTAATTGTGTTCTTCTAAATGAAGATGCAATATGATTAAGCAGGACAAAGATTTTCATTTTAGTACCTCAATAAACACAGATAGGGAACTGACATTTTCTAGTTCTGCTTTCTCAGTGCAGACTGAGTGTTCTTCTTCCTTAAGACAAACTTACTGTGCTGTCAGAAACATACCAAAAATTTAGAAACTGTCAATTAAAAATTAGATGCACCATAACATTTTAAGTGTTTTACAGAGAACTTTTTTAAAATATGAGAGGTAACCACATAAAAATAACTATATATTTTTAAAGAGTTCCCTTAAAGTAAGCTGTCTGATGCCGTAAGGACTAGCTATAGAATAAGAACAGGAAGGTTCTGTAAAGAGAACTGGGAGAAAGAGGCTCTGTGGCTCCAAATGTATAGGTGTGGGAGAGGACTAGAGGACATGCTGCCACCATGAAAGATCACTCAGCATTCCTTTTGATCAGACATCCTTCAGAGATGTTAAGACACTGTGTCCCCAGCTCTGGCTCAAACCACTGGAAATTAATTATGAGTTGGTACTGAGAAAGGTAAATAGAAAAAAAACTCTGGAGTGAAATGACAGACTACCGTTTCTTTAGCTATGACCTAATTGACTTATCTTGATCTGACCATAAAATGAAGATAACTCACCTTTTCAAAGTTGCTGAAAAGATTAAGATAATGTATACAGAAATAAATATGTAAGTATTACAATATGTCTGAAGAAATATTTGCCAAAATGTTAATGGTAATCTTTGGCTGGAAGACTTATGAGTATATATTTTGTTTTCTTTATCCTTATCTGTGTTTTCCTTTTTTTTTTTTTTCTCACAATTAGTAACTATGACTTACATATGTGATGCATGTAAGTCACTTAGCACAGTGCTGGCATGCATGCTGGCTCAAAAATGGCAGCTTTCATCATTATCAATACAAAAACATAAAGCAAGACATTGCCCTCTCTTCTTGTTTCTAGATGTATAAATGAATGCTTCTCTATGGAGGAAAAGTCATGAACATGAGGTTAATTCCACCACACAAAGTCCACAGCTGACTTCCCACTCCCGAGCCAGATGAAAGGTCACAGCTTAGAGGAACGGGTCTTTATGTGCTTATGACTTGGTGTTGGAAGGAGTTCCCTGACCATGGGAGAGCTCAGCTCTGTGATGATTTAGCAAAGCAATTCAGAATGAAATTTGTCCTGGTTATACATTAAATTAATGTACAAAATACCACCTACCTTTCTAGCTAATGTGAACTATGAGGTTGCCTTGAAGAACAAATATTTCCCAATAGAATTCCCAGGTCCAACAAAACAATCAAGATTTGGGGTTTATGTGTGTTGCTGATTATACAGAATAGGAACCTAGCTCAGCTTTATTGTGGCTCTAATGTCTAAATTTATTTTATTTTTGAAATATCTTAACTAATAATTCACCACAGGCTTCAAGACTTGAAAACAAAGACCTTGGAAAAACTGCCACAAATGTTTAACCAAAATTATTATAATAATTGCAGGATATCACAGATAAATGCATTTATATTTACTATAGAAGAATCTCACACATTTTCAAGAATGCCTTGAATTCAGCAAAATCTGGTAACAAAATATTGTTACCTAAAATGAGTGCCAATATTATATTCCTTGGATCTCAATTACAGAATCAAATACCCAGCCTTGCCCCAGGAGAAAAGAGACTGTTTAATGTTTCTAAGTAAGTAACTCAGGGAATATGAACTTTGAAGAGGATGAGTTTTTTTGTTGTCTCGACTACTGCTTCTAGATTTTTAATAAGACTTTCCACCCTTTACCTTCTCTTTATACATAATTTAATGCTTGGCAACATTTTCAAAGCTTTGGTAGGTTTAAATTTCTTGTCAAAGTTCATTTATGCCCATTTCTTAGGGACAAAAAAAGAAACACTCTTTCCAGGTTCAAGCACAATAGTTAAAATGAGCTATGTAACAGTCTTTTTAGCCACAATATCAGACTTTGCATATTATTTTCAAATCATGTAGCTCCCAAAAAGAATGGCACCTTTATTCCCTCCTTCTACCCTTTCCCCCCACAAAATAAAAGATGTTAGCTAAACATCTAGATTTTCATACATTGTAAAAAATGAGGCACAGGAGTTAAAACTCAAGTTAAAAAAGAGAAGGTGTAAATTATTTTGATGTTGAGCTTATACAACACTTTTATATTCTGGATCTAGCTGAATACAGTTTTGTGTCAGCAGTAAAGTTAATGTCTCCTCTTGATTAATATAGAATTTTAAAAATTAAAAAAATAAAGCCATTTATTAAGGAGACAAAAAATGGGAGTTGGGGTGGGAAGGAAAAGCAGGAGTTGAGGACGCAAGCATGTAAGTCTAGGATGACTCTCAATTTCCTTTATGACAGTTTTTAAAAAACAGAATTCCCTCCCTATGTGTTGCCTGAGAACCACATATGGTTTTGTAAAGTCTGTAACAGTAATTACATTTGATCACTCACAAGTACATTTGTCTTAAGCCTATAAATACTATGTTAGTAATACTAAATTATCTCCATTGGCTTATTTGTAAAAAGAAAAATATATTATATATTTATATTTTTATAAAGTGAATTAACACTGAGGGCACAGGAAGGGGAATGAGAAGCGGTGTATAATCACAGTTTCTCTGGACATGGTAACCAAACTGGAGTCTTGCTCAAGCCACCTGGTCAAGCGGTGTCTGAGGAAGAGTCATAGGAGGCGGAGACAATGAAATTGCCATTGTTGGAGTGGCCGGCCACTGACTGGGCAGCCTGCTGGCTCAGATTGTTACAGATCAGCACCAGCTGGTTGCTCTGGGCTTCAGACAAGGTGCTGCAGCTCTGATACACACTGAAGTTGGTTTTCCTGCCAGGGATGTTGCCCTTCTCACACATGGTCTTCACCATCTTGGCCAGCTTGTTCTTGCCAAGGGCCTGGCAGTTGTACCAATGCAGAGCGGCCAAGTTAACGACTGGCTTGATGGATAAGTAGAAAGGGGCATCCTCGTAGCGCATGGCGGGAGGCCGCCGCTGGGCATACTCCTTATAGTCCTGGACAGGGCAGGTCTGTGGGGCGTGCTGGGTGGCATACACACGGGAGTCTGTCCCCCCTCTCTTGGTTTTGGCATTCAGGTCTCCTGTGTCCTGACCCATCCACTCCAAGTACTCCAGACCCGTCTCTGTTACCCGGAGCCGGATATCACCCCATTTTAAGGTAGATCCATGGAAGCCTGTGCAATGCCCAAAAGCTTTTGTGTTGTTGAGCCAGACTAGGTTGAGCAAACCCTCGGGATTATATCGGCTTAGTAGTCCCCTTTTCCGCAGGATGAGCTCGTCAGCAAAGGTGAGCTTCATGGACTTGTGTGGCTTATTTCCTTTTCCTTTACAGCGGAGTTCAATTTGCTTCTGCTTCAGGGCCTCTTGGGAACGCTTGAATTCCTTATCCCTGGTGATGCTGTAGCCATACCTGTGTTCCTTTAGGTACCTTTCAAGCCCACACTGGTAATTGGCCAAGCTGTTGGGTTCGTATTCGGACCCATCCTTCTGCCTGGCATCAACAAAGAAAGAAGCAAGGTAGGCATCCAACTCCTTGCAAGGGATGACATAAATCTCTCTTGTTTCAGAAGGATACTTGGAGATGAGGAACTCACGGAAATTGCGGAGCGCGGTCTGCGTGCTCCGGATGGTTTTCTCGTTCTGCTCCCTGCTGAGCTCAGCTGCTCTTTCATCCTGGTCTGCAACAAATTGGGGGGGGGAAGGATAGAGAGGGTGTTGATGAGTTCAGACAATGCACTTTCTACTCTGAAATAAAGTTTCCTTTTATAATGACAAGGGAAAGGAAGAATCGATTTTACAGAGATCACTGATAAATGTTATTTACATACCTGTCACGTTATAATAGCCAACTTCGGTTTCACAAATGATCTACTAGACAAGCATATCGCCCATTACAAGCAAAATGAGCTTCCTATGTCACTGGCACACAGTTTAGTGCATGAAGGTTTGTGGAAAGACAGAGATTAGAGACAGCCTTCGTTTTAGGAAAAATGTGGGACAGAAATGTGTTATTTATCCTACTTCTGCGTGCAGAGGCCCCATTAGTGCTGACAAACCCATTCTGAATCATTTCATTTGTGAAAACACAGGTTGTACTGGTTCCATTTTACTGAACTAAAATATCTGTATTTGTTATTTTAATGCATCACTAAAAATCTGTATTTAAAAATGACAAAGCAAATTATTTATGGCACTTAATTAAATACTTGTTCTTCTACATCAATTCAGGTAAACATACTTTATAAGCATTCTGCATGTAATTTCAGGGCATTTGTAATAAGTGATGAGTGGAAATATTTGGTATTTTGGAGGGTAATGAGGATAAAATGTTGTAGCTACAAAGACAGGACAGTTACATTTGAATTAGGCTATCATAGTCAAGATGTAAAGAAGGCGTATGTCTCCAGGACCCATCGTTTCTTTTTATTACTTTATTATTTGGACTCTGCTAAAAAAGGACTTGAGGTGCATCTTTCTGTTTTGGATCATCCATGATTAAGTAATGCTGCCCTAGAATAGCTGTCTTCACAGATTCCTGCGCTTCAGAATCATCCAGGATGCTTGATCAAAATGCAGATTACCACGTAGGAGGTGTAGGAATCTGTATCTTAACCAGCATCTCTATGTTCATGATGAGGTTTGAAAGAATACATTTTGAGAAACAAAGTTTTAGTGCTTGTGTCCTAGGCAGGAAATCTTACTCTATTTTCACCAATTTTTAAATAATAGTTAAGTTCAATTACATCATTTACACAGTTTCATTTCAGTAAAATGTAATTTAATTTAGGATCTTAACATTAACAATAAAACATTTTGTCAAAAATTATCACTATTTTGTTAGACATGGTCTGGTGAAACTCAAAAGAAACCCTAAAGAAAGCATACAATTAAAAAAAAACAAGCTACTCTATTGACTGCTGAGAGGCAAACACAGAGATTAATTTCAAACAACATAAAATACATAATTTCTGATTCCTAAAGTATAAGGTAAAAGTATTTTGTTTACCTTAATTATGTTATCTAGAAAAACTGTATTAACTTGTAAGGTTGCTTAGTGGAAGTCTTTGTAATTATTACATACAATGATAAAATTCCTAATAAACTGAATTTTATTTACACACTACTTTGTGTATTACTATACATATATATGAATAGCCATGTTATTTTAAAATGACAATCATAAGTCATAATTGCCAAAATCCACATAACTTTACAAAATATAAACTAAAAATTCACTAAACAAGTTAGCTATTTTTGTAAGAACATTTTTGAGGGATCACATTTCCAAATTCAAATATACAAAAGTAACTTTTATGCTTCAACACACTTAACTTTTAGTCATGCTATTTTCTTCCAGTTGAAATTGTTTATCTATTAACAATAAAGGTGTTTATCTTTCCATCAAAAACATGGAAGCCACAGGTTGAATGTAACCATTTGCCATGCTGGTTTCCTTGACTGTTTACATGGAAAGCCAAAAGGGCCAGCACATCTGTTTTTCTTGGCTACTTGTTCAAATACCTATCACAGCAGTCTTCTAACTTCAAACAAAGATTTTCTAAGAAATAAACAGTCACAGACAACTTTAGGAGAAAAATTTCCAGGTTCTCAACTTTCACATGGGATCTTTTAAAAACTTTGTCTGAGATGCAGACTGAGTTTGTACATGGTGCCATCCCAAACCTACTATGGTACATATTCTGGGGTATATTGATTTATAAATTTTGTTTGGCTCCTCAAAGTCAAAAGACTTTTGACTTCTACCCATTAGCATTTCCTGTCTTTAAATAATTAAATCCATAGCATTTCCTGTCTTATGGATATTTTGACAAAGGTGAAATGTACCATTAGAAACAGTGTTTGGGGCCTGAAGTGGGGTGTTCTGAATTTAGGACATATGAAGCGGTTATATGTTAGTGAGGTTGATTCGTCTAACTAGAACTAGAATATTCTGCAGAACTACCAAAAAGCTCAAGATAAAGTAGCAGCTTAAAATTTTATTAATTTCTTTCAGATGATTCAGTGTGCTTTTTATTCACAAGGTATTTAATATTATCAAATCATATCATGAAATACTGATTCTAGTTACAGTTGCTCCTCCTCTTTTTATTTATTTATTTATTTTTGAGACAGGGCCTTGCTCTGTCACCCAGGCTGGAGGGCAATGGTATAATCTTGGCTCACTGCAACCTCCGTCTCCTGGATTCAAACGATTCTCCTGCCTCAGTCTCTCACGTAGCTGGGATTACAGGCACCCGCCATCATGCCTGGCTAAGTTTTGTATTTTTGTAGAGATGGGGTTTCACCATGTTGGCCAGGCTGGTCTTGAACTCCTGACCTCAGGTGATCTGCTCATCTTGGCCTCCCAAAGTGCTGGGATTACAGGCATGAGCCACCATGCCCGGCCTCCTCCTCTTCATTTTAAAAAATATTCATCTATTTCCTACCTCCTTTTTTACAAAATTGAAACATGTTGAAAAACCTTTGGATGTCAATTTAAGAGTGAGTGGTAAAGAATATTCTAAGTTCTTTTAAGATATATGTGAGCAAAAAAGTTTAAGTCTGTTGGATTTAATTAAGCAGCATTAGTCAGTCTGCTATTAGTGAAACTGGTGAAGACAACCACAGAAGGGTCCAGAATGCTGGTGTGGATGTCATCACCTGCCACAGTCCCCTGGGTGAAGCTCTCCTACTTCTGTATCTCCTCTGCATTTCAGCACCATGCTAACACACATGAAGATGACTGACACATTTACACCTGTTCAATTCATCTTCAGTCAAGCCTTGTTTTCAAGCCTTCCCTTCCTTTCTATTGGGCCTCAATCTTAGTTGACAAACAGCCATTTCACCTGCAGGAAAATAAAACTAAAGACAAATATCACACAGTGTGATGTTGTCTGCTTTTTTTCTGTTTGTAGGAGGTTTTTAATATATTCTAGAAATGAATGTTTGTTATATTTATTGCAAATATCTTCTCCAATCTGTGGCTTGCCTTTTCATTTTTTATGGCATCTTTTAATAAACAATAATTCCTAATCTTATATAGTCCAATTTATCAATTTATTGCCCTTATGATTCATGCTTTTTGCATCCTGTTGAAGTAAGGCACCTGCTCATCTCAACCCTTTGTTACCAAGTTTCCCTCTTCACAACAACCAATGTTACCAATTGATTATATATAATTTTCAAGGTTCTATATTTCTTATTCTTTTCCTTTTAAAATGGGGGTGGGGGAGGAATATACTATAAACCCTATTCGATACTCTGCTTTGTTCCATGCTTTCCTAACAGCATAGAATGAGCCACATGAGGTGGTTGAAAGGGTAAAGACACCATCGCTGATTTTACATGAGTAAGAGGGAAGGAAACAGTTTTAAAGTTAATAGGAATAAGATTTTTAGTTAATAACAAAATCAAGTAAGACCAGAGAAGACTGACAATAAAATACAAAACTATTACAACTGTCTTGCATTTACCTCTAGTTTTAGAATTTTTTCTGACCCATTCCTTTTAAAAACTTTTTAATAGGTGTAACACACATACAATGAAATAGACTAGTCATTAAGTGCATGGTGATTAATTTTCACAAATTGAATACACCTGTGAATCCAGTGCCCAGATCAAGAAAAAGAACATCACCAGCACCCCAGAAGCCTTTTTCATGTCCTCTTCTTCCAGTCACTCGCTCTCACCAAGAAAACCTGCTATCCTGACTTGAAACATCATAGTTTTGTTTGGCCTATTACTGTAACACATATGAATGGACTCCTAGAAGGTAAGCTCTTTTGTGTCTGGCTTCTTTTGCTCACCATTATGGTTTGTGAACTTCATCCATATTGTTGTGTATTTGTAGATAATTTATCCTCATTGCTGCACAACATTCCATTGTGTGAATATATTATAATTTATTTTTCCATTCTACTGGATAGTGCATTCTATTAGTTTTCAGTTTTTGGCTATTTCCAATAAAACTGCCATAACATTCTAGTGGATGCCTTTTGGTGATCATGTGCATGCATCTCTCTTGGGTATATACGTAGGAGTGGAATTGCTGGGTCACAGGAAATCATGTGTTCAGCCATAATACCAAAGACAATTTGCCAAAGTGGTCATATCAATTTACTTTCCCCACCATGAGGAAAAGGTGCTCCATTATCTTCAGCAACACCAAACACTGTTAATCTTTCTTACTTTAACCATTCTGGGCATGTAGAGGTGCTCCACTGTGGTTTTAATTTTCATTTGGATATCCTCTTTCGTGAAATGCCCGTTCAAATATTTTGCCCATTTATCTACTGGATTGTCTGCTTTTTTTCTGTTTGTAGGAGGTTTTTAACATATTCTAGAAATGAATGTTTGTTATATTTATTGCAAATATCTTCTCCAATCTGTGGCTTGCCTTTTCATTTTTTATGGTATCTTTTAACAAACAAGAATTCCTAATCTTATATAGTCCAATTTATCAATTTATTTCCCTTATGATTCATGCTTTTTGCCTCCTGTTGAAGACATTTTGCTTATTTCAAGGTTATGAAACATTTTCCATTTCTTCCAAAAGTTTACTGTTTCACTGTTCACATTTTGATGTGCCATCCACCTAGAACTGACTTGTGCATTTTGATCTGCCATTTACCAAAAATCCACCTGTATGTTCTGAAATAGAAATTAAGATTTTTTCAGTATGGATCATGATCCATTTGATTTTAATTAATTAATAAAATTTGAACAGGCAATACAAGCATATAGGACAGTTTCTAAAAGCTACAAATGGGTAGAGTAAAAGTAAGGCACCTGCTCATCTCAACCCTTTGTTACCAAATTTCCCTCTTCACAACAACCAATGTTACCAAATGATTACATATGATTTTCAAGATTCTGTATTTCTTATTCTTTTCCTTTTAAAATGGGGGTAGGGGGAGGAATATACTATAAACCCTATTCTATACTCTGCTTCTTACCATTATATATTAGAGATAACACCATATCATTATGTATACAGTCACCTTAATCTTTCTTTTTTTTTTTTTTTTTTGAAACGGAGTCTCACTCTGTAGCCCAGGCTGGAGTGCAGTGGCCAGATCTCAGCTCACTGCAAGCTCCGCCTCCCGGGTTCACGCCATTCTCCTGTCTCAGCCTCCCGAGTAGCTGGGACTACAGGCGCCCGCCACCTCGCCCGGCTAGTTTTTTGTATTTTTTAGTAGAGACGGGGTCTCACCATGTTAGCCAGGATGGTCTCGATCTCCTGACCTCGTGATCCGCCGTCTCGGCCTCCCAAAGTGCTAGGATTACAGGCTTGAGCCACCACGCCCGGCCACCTTAATCTTTCTAATAGCTGCATTCTATTCTGGTATACCTATTTTCGGTATATATATTTGTTATATATATCTATTTCTGGTATATCTTGTATATATATTTTTCCGGTTTCCTAACTCCCTACAGTTAGGCATTTGCATTATTTGCATTCTGTTGCTATTACAAACAACACTGCAATGGGTATCCTTGTAGATAGAATGTTTCCCATGCATGGGCAAGTATATTTATAGAATCAATTTCCAAGAGTGGAACTGCTATATTGCTACTGCCCTGCACATATGTTGAACTAACTTATACTCCCATGATAAGATATAAGAGTGCTGCTTCAATCACACCTTCCCAGATACATTATCAAACCTCTTCATCTTTGCTTATTTAATTGTAATACACATTATGATTTTATTTTGCATTTCTTTTAGAAGATTTAACACTTTTTCAAGTACATACTAGTTATCTGTATTTTCTCATTTTCTGTGAATTTTGTCATCTGTCCATTTTCTTTTTAAAATATCGATTTATAGGAGCTCTAGACATATTTAAGAATATTTGTATTCATATTTAGTCTTAATTCATTAAAGCAAAATTTGTTTGAGACAGGGTCTCACTCTGCAACCCAGGCTGGCACGCAGGGATGTAATCCCAGCTCACTGCAGCCTTGTCTCTCCGACATAGCTGGGCCTACAGACACACACCACCACACCTGACTAATTAAAAAAACACGTGTTTTTGTTGTTGTTGTTGTTAGAGATGGGGGTCTCACGACGTTGTCCGGGCTGGTCTCAAACTCCTGGGCTCAAGCGATTCTTCGGCCTCAGCCTCCCAAAGCATTGGGATTACAGGTGTGAGACACCCTGCCTAAAAAGTCTTAATTCTTAATATCTGTTATTTACATATTATTAATTTAGCCTTATAATATTATTATAAGCATTTTAAATATATATTTAACCTTTTGTCTATAATATATACATTATATATATATATTTTTTCATTTATCTTTGTCGTTGTGACTCTATTTTTTCATCACTCTGATGGCATCCTTATCATATGCTAAATTCCTAAATGTATTTGGGTCTATTCTGAATCTTTAATTCTATTCCATTAACTGGTATCCTTATTAGGGCAAAGTATACTACTATTTAAAATTAGGTATCATAAGAATTTGTCTTAGTAATTGACAAGCCTATTCAATCTCCTCCTTACTCTATTATTTCAAAACATTCCAGGACATTTTAAAACTTTTGTATAACAAATAAGCTTTAGAATCAGCTCCTATATTTAAAAAATCCTGTTGGTATTTGCATTGATAAAATTAAATATATACTAAGTTTAAGAAAACCTGACATATTTATGATTGGGAATCTTCCTCTATAAGAATAGATTATTGCTGTATTATTTATTTTTCGTATCTTTTGCATCTCCCAAGTAGCTTTTTGATTTTCTCCCCACCCCACCTTTTTTTTAATCTTAAAGAGTTTTGTTAGATTTATTTATTCCTAGGTATTTTCTGTAGTGCTATTCTTACTGCAAATCGAAACTTTTCAGTTTATTTTCTGTTAATTGTATATAAGGTTATTAACTGTTGTATATTTATATTGTACCCAACTAACTACCCAAGATTTTTAGTTGATAATCTCAGGTTCTGCAAGTATACAATCCAAGTATTCCAAGTATACATCATTTGCAAAACTGGTAACTTTATCGCTTCTTTTCCATTTTTATGCTCCATATAGCCTTTTGTTTTCTAAGCACTTCCAAAACAGGTACCTCTAGAACATGTTAAACAACAGTGATAGGTTGTGGCTCATTACTGATATTAAAGAGAAAATCTCCCAGTGTTTTACTTTAAAGAATAATGATAACTTTGGGGTTAAATGATACAGATATACTGATATGGATCTATTTAAGACTTATTAAATAATTTCCTATTCATATTTTAATAAGGCATTTCTTAAAATAAAAAATTCATGTTAAATTTTACCAAATGGGTTTTTAGCATCTATGGAGATGATACAATTTTTCTTTTGCTCTATTAAAAGATTTCCTAATATAGAAGCATTATTTAATGTCTTATGAATCCCACTTGCTTGTGGTATATTCCTTTAATACGCTGTTGAATTCTGCATGTTAATATTTTATTATTTCTGCATTGGTATTCATAAGCAAATTTTGTCTATTTTATGTTATTTCTGTTATGTATTACTATCATGGTTCTGCTGGCATAAGAAAATGATTTGAAAGTATTAACTATACTTGAAATTCTGGTAGAATTCACATGTGGAACCATCTAGGTCTGATGCTCTGTGTATGTGTGCTGGAGGGGTTGTGAGGAGAGGAGGCTTAGCTCTTTGTTCATTTACAGTTTCTAGAAAATCACCTACTTCTTCCAAGCTTTTAAACTGATTTGCATAGAGTTGTACATAGTAATGTCTTATGATAATTTTAATTTTGGGGGGGGGGGGCTCGTGATTATTTCTTATTTTCATTTATTGTCTTCTATATCTATGCTTCCTCTTCCTAATCTCTCCTCCATACCCCTTTTGGTTATCTACCAGTTTACCTTATTAGTGTTTTTAAAGATTTAGATTTTGGGTATTTTTTCATTGGTTCTACTTTTTTCTAATACTCTGTTTTTGTTAATTGTCTTTCCTTCTGCTTTAAGTCTTTTTTTCTAACTTCTTGAATTGGATGCTTAATTTCTTTCCCTACTTATTTATATTAATAAAAGTATTTAAGTATATAAATTTCCTCTGAGTACTGGTTTATCTGCATCTCTAGATCTTGCTATATAATGCTATTATTCTCATCATTATTTTTATCTAGTTACTATGCATTACTGATTTCATAATAAAAACTTTTGAATACAAAAATTTTAGTGTTATAACATTTCCAGGAGGTAGGTTCATTTTATTTCCTAATTTTGTTAAAAATGTCTAATTTTGCTTCATTGTGTTCTGAACCATTATTCCAACTATTTTCTACTTTGGACATTTTACTCAGATTTTTCACCAATGTTCCAACACAGCAGAAGGTAACACACTGTGGAAGAATAGTGTATTTTACAAGATGTCCATTCTCTCCACCTTTGTTCTTCTTGGCTCAATTTGGTCATTTAATGTGTGGGTTTTCTGGCCAGGCAAGGAGGCTCATGCTTGTAATCCCAGCACTTTGGGAGGCTGAGGCGGGAGGATGGCTTGACCCCAGGAGTTGGAGATCAGGCTGGGCAACACAGTGAGACCTGGTCTTTACCAAAAATTTAAAGATTCGCTGGGTGTGGTGGTGCATGCCTGTAGTCCCAGATACTTGAGAGATTAAGGTAGGCGAATCCCTTGAGCCTAGGAGGTTGAGACTGTAGTGAGTCACGATCATGCCACTTGCACTCCAGCTTGAGTACCAAAGTGAGACCCTATCTCAAAAAACAAAAATTACATATATATGTTTCCCAATCTCTGTGCATTTTGCACTTGCCTCTGTAAGTCAAGTTTCAATTTTCCTTACATCCTTTTCTAGTCACATAACTTCACCTTAAAATGTTTTACAGAAAATTCCTATATTTACTGACACGCTTATTAAAAATTTATCATGTCCTTTAAACTATACTAGTATTTTATTAGAATTAGCTTTGTTAGTTATCTGATTATAAAGTTACATAGACTTTGAGTAGTCTGCCCCACAGCTCCGTTTCTTTTTTTTTTTTTTGGAGACAGAGTCTCGCTCTGTCGCCAGGCTGGAATGCAGTGGCACGATTTCATCTCACTGCAAGCTCCACCTCCTGGGTTCACGCCATTCTCCTGCCTCAGCCTCCCGAGTAGCTGGGACTACAGGCGCCTGCCACCAGGCCCGGCTCATTTTTTGTATTTTTTTTTAGTAGAGATGGGGTTTCACCATGTTAGCCAGGATGGTCTCGATCTCCCAACCTTGTGATCTGCCTGCCTCGGCCTCCCAAAGTGCTGGGATTATAGGCAGGAGCCACCGTGCCCGGCCAGTTCCGTTATTTTTTAGAGTGTCAACTGTTTTCAGAAATGTATGTATCATTTGATAGCAGTTACCTGCACAGCATATAGTTGGGTTTTGGCTTGTGATCCAATCTGAGAGTCTCTACCGAGTTTATAGTTATATTGTGATTATATGAATATATATGAGATATGTGTGAATATATGTCAAGCTCTCTGTTTTCATTGCTGCATCAGGGCTCTTGCTCAGCTCCTCTTTCTGTTGGCCGAATCCTCCGCCTTTTGTTGGCTTCATCTCAGGCAGAAAAACAACAGCCAGAGGCTGAAAAGAGACTATCTATTTCACTATATCCTTTTAAGAGTAAAGAAACTTTTTCCAGTTTTTATTCTACTGTAAATTTTTCTAGTGTTATCACTGTTGTTGTAACTTTGCATCATATCATAAATCCTCTTTCTTCTTTTTTTTTTTTCTGAGGAGGAAGGAACTCTTGCTACATTGCCCAGGCTGACCTTGAACCCTGGGCTCAAGCAATCTTCCTGCCTCAGCCTCCTGAGTAGGTGGGACTACAGGTGCATGCCACCCCACCCAGCTTAAATCCTCTTGATCTCGGGCTCACTGCAACCTCCACCTCCAGGGCTCAAGCGATCCTCCCACCTTAGCCTCCCAAGTAGCTGGGACCACAGGCGTGCGCCACCACGCCTGGTTAACTTTTTGCATTTTTGGTAGAGATAATGGTTTTGCCATGTTGCCCAGGCTGGTCTTGAACTCCTGAGCTCAAGTGATCCACCTGCACTGGCCTCCCACAGTGCTGGGATTACAGGCGTGCGCCACCACACCTGGCCAAATTATCTATTTTTATACAGCATATTTTGATACTCCACTACAAATAATGTCAAAATTAATATACCATATGCTTCCTTTTCTATCTCTAACCATTTTCTATTATGTTATTTTTCTTGGTCTATGTAATTGTTAGCTTTTAATTATATTATTTAGTTTATCTAATGTTACCTATATACCATCAAAGGTTTATAAACCCTATTAGTTTGATTATTACTTTTAAGTAATATCTTTTGCAACTTGTTTTATACCATTTCCCACTTACTACCCTCCCAACTTTTAACAATTATACATTTCTTCATTGTCATGGTTTAAAATAATTACCATAGTTAGAAATAATTTAAAATACTGTTTTTAACCATAATTCCCACATTTTGGTCTCAGTCTTGTAATTAAATGGAGAGAATCAAAGCTTACCACAAGTGTTTTGCCAGTCTCCATCTCTCAGTTGGCTAATTTTGTCCTCTAATAGCTAATTCAAAAAGTATTAATGAAAACTGTTTTCCTGAGGTCCTGAATTCTTAAGAATATCTTTACACTTTTATTGTTTTTATAACTGAGCAACAGTTTGATTAGGTTCAAAATTCCCCACTCATACTCACTCTCCCAGAACCCCAAACATCAGTGGCATTGTTCAGATGTCTTTTAGAATTCGATGCTGTCTTAGAAAAGTCAATGGTCAGCATTATCTTCCACCTTTACAGGTCTCTAGATTGCCTGTGCATTTTTTTTTTTTTTCCGTCTTGGATATCTAAATGAGTATCTCTTTATCTATGGGGGGCAATAACTTTACTAGGAAATGTCTCAGTGCTGATCATTGTACATTAGTCTTTTTTTCTGGTACAGAGTATATCCTTTCAAGCCATAAATTCAAGTATCTCTCCATTGCCTTGTCTCACCGGCAGAGCACTTCCCTCAAAGATGGCAAGTGTATAGGTGTTTCTTTACTCCGATCTGCCTCCTATGCTACTCTCTGGTGTCAAACAGGGTTCAGGGAAGCCCTCACCACCAACCTAAGTTCCCCATTCCAGTTCTTCAAAAGTGAATGTTAATTTTACCACTGAGCATGGACCACCTCAGTGGAAAACTGAGGTCTCTCTCTTACTTCCATCTGAAATCTACATTCTTACGTCTTTTTTTTTCTTTTATTTTTTAATTTTTGCTGTGTCACTCAGGTTGGAGTGCAGTGGCGCAATCCAGGGTTCAAGCGATTCTCTTGCCTCCGCCTCCTGAGTAGCTGGGACTACAGACGTGCGCCACCATGCCCGGCTAATTTTTGTATTTTTAGTAGAGACAGGGTTTTGCCATGTTGGCCAGGCTGGTCTCGAACTCCTGACCTCAGGTGATCTGCCCGTCTTGGCCTCCCAAATTGTTTGGATTACAGGCATGAGCCACAGCCCCCGGCCCCCACGTCTCTTGATGCCATATTCAAATTCCAGTATCATCACTGCATTCAGCACCCCTTCTTTATATACTACGGTTCTGGGTTACAGAAGACTTCCAGTTTTATTTAAGAAAACGTTTGTGAAGTGATTTCCAAGAGAAGTGGCTGAAACATCTTTCTTCTGTGTTCTCAAAGCCAGAATTCTGATCCAGTTCTTAGCATTTGAATGAGATTGCTGTAACTTCTAGTCCCTAACTTGGTGCTTTGGATTTTACAGGGATCCCATAAATGTCTGTTGAAAGCTTTCTAATCACAATGCTTTCTGATCTATAAAGAAGGGTTTTAATCCTGAAGATCTGGGTGTTCATCAGTAACTCAGTGGTCAAACTTCATTGAAATTTTCTTTGAATGTACATGGTAAGAAATACAACTTGAACTCAAAATAGCTGTTGTTTATCTAATGCTGATGATAAAAAATTTTCTCAACACAAAAGAAGATATACTATAAAAATGACTTAATTTTCTGAAGTATGTATATGGTTTAGCAGGTGAACTGAATGAGTCGTTGTTACTAATGAAAAATATATGCGTTGAGATGGGCAAAATGGTCTCATTAAGGAAGCTGTGATTAATAACAAATTTAAAAAACTGAATATGGATAAAATCCCAAAGGCCTAGAAAACTGAATGGCAACTACAAATATGCAAGTACAAATTATTTTTTTCTAAGCAGATCAGGTATTTATTTAACAATTAGAAATGAAATTTTAGTCTCCAACTCCCAGCGCGAGCGACACAGAAGACCGGTGATTTCTGCATTTTCAACTGAGGTACTGGGTTCATCTCACTGGGGAGTGCCGGACGATCGGTGCTGGTCAGCTGCTGCAGCCCGACCAGCGAGAGCTGAAGCAGGGCGAGGCATTGCCTCACCTGGGAAGCGCAAGGGGGAAGGGAATCCCTTTTCCTAGCCAGGGGAACTGAGACACACAACACCTGGAAAATCGGGTAACTCCCACCCCAATACTGCGCTTTAAGCAAACAGGCACACCAGGAGATCATATCCCACACCTGGCCGGGAGGGTCCCACACCCACGGAGCCTCCCTCATTGCTAGCACAGCAGTCTGTGATCTACCGGCAAGGCAGCAGCGAGGCTGGGGGAGGGGCGCCCGCCATTGCTGAGGCTTAAGTAGGTAAACAAAGCTGCTGGGAAGCTCGAACTGGGTGGAGCTCACAGCAGCTCAAGGAAACCTGCCTGTCTCTGTAGACTCCACCTCTGGGGACAGGGCAATAACAAACACAGCCGAAACCTCTGCAGACGCAAACGACTCTGTCTGACAGCTTTGAAGAGAGCAGTGGATCTCCCAACACGGAGGCTGAGATCTGAGAAGGGACAGACTCCCTGCTCAAGTGGGTCCCTGACCCCTGAGTAGCCTAACTGGGAGACATCCCCCACTAGGGGCAGTCTGACACCCCACACCTCACAGGGTGGAGTACACCCCTGAGAGGAAGCTTCCAAAGCAAGAATCAGACAGGTACACTCGCTGTTCAGAAATATTCTATCTTCTGCAGCCTCTGCTGCTGATACCCAGGCAAACAGGGTCTGGAGTGGACCTCAAGCAATCTCCAACAGACCTACAGCTGAGGGTCCTGACTGTTAGAAGGAAAACTATCAAAACAGGAAGGACACCTACACCAAAACCCCATCAGTACATCACCATCATCAAAGACCAGAGGCAGATAAAACCACAAAGATGGGGAAAAAGCAGGGCAGAAAAGCTGGAAATTCAAAAAATAAGAGCGCATCTCCCCCGGCAAAGGAGCGCAGCTCATCGCCAGCAACGGATCAAAGCTGGACGGAGAATGACTTTGACGAGATGAGAGAAGAAGGCTTCAGTCCATCAAATTTCTCAGAGCTAAAGGAGGAATTACGTACCCAGCGCAAAGAAACTAAAAATCTTGAAAAAAAAGTGGAAGAATTGATGGCTAGAGTAATTAATGCAGAGAAGGTCCTAAACGAAATGAAAGAGATGAAAACCATGACACGAGAAATACGTGACAAATGCACAAGCTTCAGTAACCGACTCGATCAAATGGAAGAAAGAGTATCTGCGATTGAGGATCAAATGAATGAAATGAAGCGAGAAGAGAAACCAAAAGAAAAAAGAAGAAAAAGAAATGAACAAAGCCTGCAAGAAGTATGGGATTATGTAAAAAGACCAAATCTACGTCTGATTGGGGTGCCTGAAAGTGAGGGGGAAAATGGAACCAAGTTGGAAAACACTCTTCAGGATATCATCCAGGAGAACTTCCCCAACCTAGTAGGGCAGGCCAACATTCAAATCCAGGAAATACAGAGAATGCCACAAAGATACTCCTCGAGAAGAGCAACTCCAAGACACATAATTGCCAGATTCACCAAAGTTGAAATGAAGGAAAAAATCTTAAGGGCAGCCAGAGAGAAAGGTCGGGTTACCCACAAAGGGAAGCCCATCAGACTAACAGCAGATCTCTCGGCAGAAACTCTCCAAGCCAGAAGAGAGTGGGGGCCAATATTCAACATTCTTAAAGAAAAGAATTTTCAACCCAGAATTTCATATCCAGCTAAACTAAGTTTTCATAAGTGAAGGAGAAATAAAATCCTTTACAGATAAGCAAATGCTTAGAGATTTTGTCACCACTAGGCCTGCCTTACAAGAGACCCTGAAGGAAGCACTAAACCTGGAAAGGAAAAACCGGTACCAGCCATTGCAAAAACATGCCAAAATGTAAAGACCATCGAGGCTAGGAAGAAACTGCATCAACTAACGAGCAAAATAACCAGTTAATATCATAATGGCAGGATCAAGTTCACACATAACAATCTTAACCTTAAATGTAAATGGACTAAATGCTCCAATTAAAAGACACAGACTGGCAAACTGGATAAAGAGTCAAGACCCATCAGTCTGCTGTATTCAGGAGACCCATCTCACACGCAGAGACATACATAGGCTCAAAATAAAGGGATGGAGGAAGATTTACCAAGCAAATGGAGAACAAAAAAAAGCCGGGGTTGCAATACTAGTCTCTGATAAAACAGACTTTAAACCATCAAAGATCAAAAGAGACAAAGAAGGCCATTACATAATGGTAAAGGGATCAATTCAACAGGAAGAGCTAACTATCCTAAATATATATGCACCCAATACAGGAGCACCCAGATTCATCAAGCAAGTCCTTAGAGACTTACAAAGAGACTTAGACTCCCATACAATAATAATGGGAGACTTCAACACTCCACTGTCAACATTAGACAGATCAACGAGACAGAAAGTTAACAAGGATATCCAGGAATTGAACTCATCTCTGCAGCAAGCAGACCTAATAGACATCTATAGAACTCTCCACCCCAAATCAACAGAATATACATTCTTCTCAGCACCACATCGTACCTACTCCAAAATCGACCACGTAATTGGAAGTAAAGCACTCCTCAGCAAATGTACAAGAACAGAAATTATAACAAACTGTCTCTCAGACCACAGTGCAATCAAACTAGAACTCAGGACTAAGAAACTCAATCAAAACCGCTCAACTACATGGAAACTGAACAACCTGCTCCTGAATGACTACTGGGTACATAACGAAATGAAGGCAGAAATAAAGATGTTCTTTGAAACCAATGAGAACAAAGATACAACATACCAGAATCTCTGGGACACATTTAAAGCAGTGTGCAGAGGGAAATTTATAGCACTAAATGCCCACAAGAGAAAGCAGGAAAGATCTAAAATTGACACTCTAACATCACAATTAAAAGAACTAGAGAAGCAAGAGCAAACACATTCGAAAGCTAGCAGAAGGCTAGAAATAACTAAGATCAGAGCAGAACTGAAGGAGATAGAGACACAAAAAACTCTCCAAAAAAATCAATGAATCCAGGAGTTGGTTTTTTGAAAAGATCAACAAAATTGACAGACCACTAGCAAGACTAATAAAGAAGAAAAGAGAGAAGAATCAAATCGACGCAATTAAAAATGATAAAGGGGATATCACCACCGACCCCACAGAAATACAAACTACCATCAGAGAATACTATAAACACCTCTACGCAAATAAACTGGAAAATATAGAAGAAATGGATAATTTCCTGGACACTTACACTCTTCCAAGACTAAACCAGGAAGAAGTTGAATCCCTGAATAGACCAATAGCAGGCTCTGAAATTTAGGCAATAATTAATAGCCTACCAACCAAAAAAAGTCCAGGACCAGATGGATTCACAGCTGAATTCTACCAGAGGTACAAGGAGGAGTTGGTACCATTCCTTCTGAAACTATTCCAATCAATAGAAAAAGAGGGAATCCTCCCTAACTCATTTTATGAGGCCAACATCATCCTGATACCAAAGCCTGGCAGAGACACAACAAAAAAAGAGAATTTTAGACCAATATCCCTGATGAACATCGATGCAAAAATCCTCAATAAAATACTGGCAAACCGGATTCAGCAACACATCAAAAAGCTTATCCACCATGATCAAGTGGGCTTCATCCCTGGGATGCAAGGCTGGTTCAACATTCACAAATCAATAAACA
This sequence comes from Macaca mulatta, assembly GCF_049350105.2. Lineage (NCBI taxonomy): Eukaryota > Metazoa > Chordata > Mammalia > Primates > Cercopithecidae > Macaca > Macaca mulatta. The sequence continues at coordinate 45,709,064 of NC_133420.1, forward strand.
TAATCCAGCATATAAACAGAACCAAAGACAAGAACCACATGATTATCTCAATAGATGCAGAAAAGGCTTTTGACAAAATTCAACAGCCCTTCATGCTAAAAATTCTCAATAAATTCGGTATTGATGGAACGTACCTCAAAATAATAAGAGCTATTTATGACAAACCCACAGCCACTATCATACTGAATGGGCAAAAACTGGAAAAATTCCCTTTGAAAACTGGCACAAGACAGGGATGCCCTCTCTCACCACTCCTATTCAACATAGTGTTGGAAGTTCTGGCTAGGGCAATTAGGCAAGAGAAAGAAATCAAGGGTATTCAGTTAGGAAAAGAGGAAGTCAAACTGTCCCTGTTTGCAGATGACATGATTGTATATTTAGAAAACCCCATTGTCTCAGCCCAAAATCTCCTTAAGCTGATAAGCAACTTCAGCAAAGTCTCAGGATACAAAATTAATGTGCAAAAATCACAAGCATTCTTAAACACCAGTAACAGACAAACAGAGAGCCAAATCAGGAATGAACTTCCATTCACAATTGCTTCAAAGACAATAAAATACCTAGGAATCCAACTTACAAGGGATGTAAAGGACCTCTTCAAGGAGAACTACAAACCAATGCTCAGTGAAATAAAAGAGGACACAAACAAATGGAAGAACATACCATGCCCATGGATAGGAAGAATCAATATCGTGAAAATGGCCATACTGCCCAAGGTAATTTATAGATTCAATGCCATCCCCATCAAGCTACCAATGAGTTTCTTCACAGAATTGGAAAAAACTGCTTTAAAGTTCATATGGAACCAAAAAAGAGCCCGCATCTCCAAGACAATCCTAAGTCAAAAGAACAAAGCTGGAGGCATCACGCTACCTGACTTCAAACTATACTACAAGGCTACAGTAACCAAAACAGCATGGTACTGGTACCAAAACAGAGATATAGACCAATGGAACAGAACAGAGTCCTCAGAAATAATACCACACATCTACAGCCATCTGATCTTTGACAAACCTGAGAGAAACAAGAAATGGGGAAAGGATTCCCTATTTAATAAATGGTGCTGGGAAAATTGGCTAGCCATAAGTAGAAAGCTGAAACTGGATCCTTTCCTTACTCCTTATACGAAAATTAATTCAAGATGGATTAGAGACTTAAATGTTAGACCTAATACCATAAAAATCCTAGAGGAAAACCTAGGTAGTACCATTCAGGACATAGGCATGGGCAAAGACTTCATGTCTAAAACACCAAAAGCAACGGCAGCAAAAGCCAAAATTGACAAATGGGATCTCATTAAATTAAAGAGCTTCTGCACAGCAAAAGAAACTACCATCAGAGTGAACAGGCAACCTACAGAATGGGAGAAAATTTTTGCAATCTACTCATCTGACAAAGGGCTAATATCCAGAACCTACAAAGAACTCAAACAAATTTACAAGAAAAAAACAACCCCATCAAAAAGTGGGCAAAGGATATGAACAGACATTTCTCAAAAGAAGACATTCATACAGCCAACAGACACATGAAAAAATGCTCATCATCACTGGCCATCAGAGAAATGCAAATCAAAACCACAATGAGATACCATCTCACACCAGTTAGAATGGCGATCATTAAAAAGTCAGGAAACAACAGGTGCTGGAGAGGATGTGGAGAAATAGGAACACTTTTACACTGTTGGTGGGATTGTAAACTAGTTCAACCATTATGGAAAACAGTATGGCGATTCCTCAAGGATCTAGAACTAGATGTACCATATGACCCAGCCATCCCATTACTGGGTATATACCCAAAGGATTATAAATTATGCTTCTATAAAGACACATGCACACGTATGTTTATTGCAGCACTATTCACAATAGCAAAGACTTGGAATCAACCCAAATGTCCATCAGTGACAGATTGGATTAAGAAAATGTGGCACATATACACCATGGAATACTTTGCAGCCATCAAAAAGGATGAGTTTGCGTCCTTTGTAGGGACATGGATGCAGCTGGAAACCATCATTCTTAGCAAACTATCACAAGAACAGAAAACCAAACACCGCATGTTCTCACTCATAGGTGGGAAATGAACAATAAGATCATTTGGACTCAGGAAGGGGAACATCACACACAGGGGCCTATCATGGGGAGGGGGGAGGGGGGAGGGATTGCATTGGGAGTTATACCTGATGTAAATGATGAGTTGATGGGTGTAGCACACCAACATGGCACAAGTATACATATGTAACAAACCTGCACGTTATGCACATGTACCCTACAACTTAAAGTATAATAATAATAAATAAATTTAAAAAAAATAAAAAAATAAAAAAATAAAAGAAATGAAATTTTAATGAGCAAGCAGCAGAATGTTTCTTATGGCTCCCCTGAACTAATGCACCCAAAAGCCTAATCAACATCTGTACCCAGACCTAAGATGTAACTTAGGATCTGTCTCCAAACCTGCCTATCTGCCTACTCAATGTTTCCACCACCTACCCAGGTGCTGAAGCCTGAAACCTGCACACCATCCTTGATACCTGCTCTCCCTTTCTGCTACACCTAATCAATCAGGTCCTGCTGAGCTACCTCATTCATTCATTCAAGCACACTGAGTAACTGAGACATGCCAGGAATTAAGTAGGCTGGGTCTACAGGGATGGATATAAGGGAAACAGTCCTTGCATTTGTGGAATTTACCATCTAATGGCAGAAAACAGACAATAATACAAATAAGTACATCTTGGACAAATTGGCAGAAGTGCTATGAAGAAAAATAATGAGTGTTATCAGAGAGGATAAGTGACACATTTAAGGATGGATATTCTAGGACGTTCTCTCTAAAAATATCTTTTAGTTAAGACCTAAAAATGAGAAGCCAGTCACGCAAAGAGCGGAAGGAGGAACAGGAGAGGGAACAGCATAAGAGAAGTTCCTGCAATGGAAACAAAATTTGAGGAACTGTAAGAGTATCACTCACTGTGCCTGGAGTGAAGTGACTAAGGGCAAGAATGGTGTGAGGAGAGGTTCCGAAAGCCCACTGGGGCCAGGTCAGGCAGGGCCTTGCGTTTTATCCTAAGAAAACTAGTTGGTCAGAAAAGTACATGGTCAGATTTGCACTGCTCTGTTATGATATAAACCTACCCATTTTCTCCCACATTAAGAAAATCTTCAATAAACTCTGCCTTGTATAAGTAGGAAGGGCAGGGGCTTGGCTGATGTCTGGATGACCCAGTATGATATATTCTCAGAAAACGAAATGATCCATAACCTCAGTTACCTCAGTGGAAGCAGGAGGTCAGAGGCAGAGGGAACAGGAGAACATCCAAGTCAACCACCGCTTCACTTTTCCCTAACCCATCCTCAGATCCCGCAAAAAATCATACTTTGTAAAAACTGTAGAAGATTGAAGCTAATCTTATCCAAATCTTAAAGAACCAGGAGACAGCAGGTGATCAGACTCACATTGTCCTACATATTTATTTCATTCCATCTCACACCTCTCTGTTAGGTTGTGACCTCCTCCAGGAGAGAGAAATGCTTAGAGACAGCTTTAGCAACGTTTAAGAGCAGACAGCTTCTCTCTCTCTCTCTCTCTCTATATATAAATTTATATAAATATATAAAAATATATAATGTATTATATAAACATAAAATATGATATATAAATTATATGTTATATATAAAATATATATTTATATTTTTATATATATAGTGTTCACACCCTGCTAAGTCAATTATTTTTCATGTCTTTGTCATCTGTGAATCCAGAGTACTCAGCATATGTTCTGATTTTTAAATGCACAGATCCACCATATATATTTCAAAGGATGAACATCCTAGGCTTTCACTTGAGTATGATAGGAAGGAGAGAACTTCTGGACATGCATGGTTTTCGAAAATGCATTTTAAAAATGTCTTTCCTCTAGAACTTGCATTTGCATTAGCTCCCTTCTACCTACCTGCTATAGCCTGCTGGGCTACTATTTTAGCAGTCCTTGCTGTCACTGCATCACTAGTTTGGTTTTGCTTATAAATAGGAAGGGTGCACAGATTCTCTTTGAAGAAGGTATGGGTGACCTTAGTTCTTTGAATGAAAGGTTGTATTTCTTGCCTGTACCATTCACAAGAACCACTTAAATTTATTCAAAGCCTCTCTAAAGGAGAAGCCATCCCATAATGTCCAGCACAGTGAAATGAGCCTTCAGTAAATGTAGCCAACAGATCGAAAAGTTTTAGGTTAATGACTTCTAAGAGATTTGTGACCTGGAGAGGGGTCTCAGGAAGAGCCTCAGCACTGGCTCAGGACAGCCTGAGTTAAGTTTTTATGCAGACAGCTTTTCTGTACTTATTTACATAGTCTCCATGCCCCATTAATCTAATTATTTCCTCTCTTGTTAGAAGATGGCATGGAAAAACACATAATTAGTGCAGTATGTTATATTCTCATTTAATTTGGGGAGATTTATGTTAGATTTAAATTCAGATCCATTTGCTTCTATTGCTACAGTACTCAATTTAAAATAAAAACAAATTTGGCGATCACATTCCTTCGTGATTTTACTAAAGCAATACATCTGAAGCAATAAGAAACATTTCCTGATGTTTAAACTTCTCCTTTATTATCTTCATTTAAGAGAAGACTATTTTGTCTCATTTTTCACTTGATAGAGAAAAGAAATGTCTGAATTCTCTTTATATACCAGTGACTGGTAAGTCCATGAGCTTATTAAATAAGAATTTATTTTAAATTTGAAAAGCAAAAAGAAAGCTGGTGAGCAGATTTATATTTATGAAGTTGTAGCTGAAATTAATATTTAATCCACATTTGTAAGTACCCACTATGTCCCCTGGCATTTCAAGAAGACCTGTGGGATGTAGTCAAAGGCAAGTCCCTGATGCTTATGAAGATTACATCATAGGTAGATGATTGACACACATAAAACGAATTAAAAAGACCATACATGGCACTGTGCAATTACGCATTGAGTTTATGGTGTGGGCTCTAGGCCCTATAGGAATTCAGAAAGAGGGAGAAGAAAGAGAAGTCCAACAGATCTTAAGCTGTATGGGGGCTCTAATCCATGGCGGAACTGGGTGGGACTTGGGTTGGTTTTAAAGAGTGGGTATCATTTGTTTAGGAAGGGCAGTAGAATAGGGCATCTTAGGAAGAAGCTGCACGAGCAAAGGGAAAGAGATGGGAATGAGTCTGGCTTGTGCTCATAGGCTGTAAGACACCAATCCTGATTTTGGGGTAGGGGAATAAAGCTAGACCAATGGGATAGCCACGTGAAATGTTTTTATAGTAATATCAATACATATGCAAGAAGAAGAGACTGAATATGTTAAATGCAAAAACCTTCAAATGCCAAGCACTTGAATAAGGTGCTTTTTAAAAAAATAAATCAACACCCATTTCTCTGCCTCTAACATTCCTCATTCTTCCTTTGCTGTTAGGTTCTTCCATACATCTATTTGTTTACTTGTTTTGTGTCTGTCTCTCCCCAGTGGACCATGAGCTCCAAAAGAGCTGAGGCTTCACTGCTTTATTCTCAGGGCCTAGGAAAGCACTTGAAAAAAGTAGTAGGATTCAATAAGTATTTGTTGATTGAATTAACACCAAAGCAGAAAGGGAGGTTACTGAGATAACTCCATGTGTAATTATACAACTTCACTTCACTTACCCACTTCAGACCAACCATACTGATTGTATTTAGAAAGCATTAAAAACAAAAGTGAGTGGCATAACATTAAATGATGGGACTCACAATGAGAATTCCATAATCACCTTATTCTTTGTTAGGACCGTTCAGAGAGTCAGAGAAGGTGGTGTGGACATCTTTATTAAAATGACTTACAAGGCCACTGGAAGCTTTTCCCAGGGATAGTTCCTTAGGAAATAAGGACCCGTTAGCCATCACACAAATTACTACAAGACAATATCTTTACCTTACTAACAGGATAAGGAAAAAAACAAATAACACTTCAACAAAAGTCCATACCAGAATGAACATACCCATAAAATCAACGGATAGCTCCCTCACTCTCCCTCCAACTTCCTTTTAAAAAGAGATTATATTGATGTTACGGTGTTGTCTATCCGGTATTGTACTAGCTTCTTTCATAGATGCATTTATCTGAAAGAAATCAAATTTTCTTATGACTCCTTCCATGTTCAGGGAAACGATCTTGGTATTTTTAAAAATATGATCCCTGGTTGGTGATCGTAGGAAATAGGCCAACTTCAATTTTATTTATTAGTGGTTACAAAAATCGTATTTGCCAACATCCGTGTTTCATTTTTGAAAATATTATAGCAACAGCTCCTAATAACTGCAATTTTTTGGGGGAAAAAAACAGTAAGCTATATTTACTTTAAAAGTGGAAAATTAATTGTAACAACCTTATAACTTTCATAAAATGTAATAAAAAGTCAGTATCTTCTTTCTTTTTTAAACACCCAACTCCTTGCATATTATGCTTTCTCCTAGAACTTTAAAACAAAGGCTGTTTTCTAGGATAGTTAACATCACTAATTGAAGCCTGATTTGTATGCTGTTATAGCTGTCTGACCAGCAAATTATTTTTATGCTTGGTTAACCTTTTCCAATAGTGGAAGTAAAACACATTTTTTACATACATGTTCAGGAGCTCTAAAATTTGGAACGATAGTATGTTAGTCCTGTATGATTCTTGGTAGTATTTTCACTGAAGCAGAATCACTTAAATAAACATTAGTCATCTGCTCCTTTCTCTTGGATGTACGCTATGTGATTCTACAGCCTCTGAGGAACTTTCTCCTTAATAAAAGTTTAGACAACAGAAATAGAACACAAAATTTACCAGTACTTATTAAACCAACACATGGTCCTAAAGAAGAGGGAAAAAGCTTCCGCCGCTTTCTCATCTTTATCAACTGTGGTCTTCATATATTCATTAAATCAGGCGCTGTGTGTGTTGGAAGGTGGGGGTGAGACATCACATGTGTACAGGAGACCAGGCACTGACCTTGCAGATCCTCAGAACAGGGAATCAACTTATGGCCAAAAGAGGAGTCTGCATTTTTCACAAGTCCCCAGATGGTTCTAATATCAGTGTGGTCTACTAAGCCACACTTTGAGACACAGTCCCCCAGAAGACCTAGAAAATGACTCCTCCTTTCAAATAAGCTTTAGATCCAACCTCTGCCACACTGCTGGAATAGCAGATTTTCTGGTCTGAAAGTTTTTATTTCCCAGGCAGAACAGTTGCTAAATAATGTTTATTTAAATGATTTTTGTTCAGTGAAAAACAGTATCAACAATCATGCTGGACTGACTGGTCCTATTATTAGACAAAATAATGAGTTAAAGAATTCTTTCTTTCTGAAACCCACTAGATTCAGATATTTTCTTTTTTAACTTCCCTAAAGTTATTCTTAAGTTCAAAACTGTCTACCCAATGGCCAAAGACCATTTTCCAATTCTTATCTTAGCTGACCCCTTTCAGGGTACCTGACACAGAAAGCATAGCCAATGGTTAAAGGCTCCAGCTCTGCCAACAAGAATGCCTGGGTTCAACTTCCAGCTCTGCCACTTAACGAGCTATGTGAAATCTGTGAAAGTTCTGTAAGCTAAGCCTTGGTTTCTTCAATTGTAAAATGAGTAAAAACTGTACCTATCTCTTAAGAGTTGTATGAAGATCAAATACAATAGGAAAGTAAGCCACTTAGCTCAGTGTTGGACATATAAGTCATCTAGTTCAACTCTTTAAACATATTGCTGCTTAGAAAAGGTGTTCCACGCTCTTACACTGTTGGTGGGACTGTAAACTAGTTCAACCATTGTGGAAGACAGTGTGGCGATTCCTTAAGGATCTAGAACTACAAATACCATTTGACCCAGCAATCCCATTACTGGGCATGTACCCAAAGGATTATAAATCATGCTGCTATAAAGACACATGCACATGTATGTTTATTGCGGCACTATTCACAATAGCAAAGACTTGGAACAACCCAAATGTCCATCAGTGATAGACTGGATTAAGAAAATGTGGCACATATACACCATGGAATACTATGCAGCCATAAAAAAGGATGAGTTCATGTCCTTTGTAGGGACATGGATGCAGCTGGAAACCATCATTCTGAGCAAACTATTGCAAGGACAGAAAATCAAACACTGCATGTTCTCACTCATAGGTGGGAATTGAACAATGAGAATACTTGGACACAGGGTGGGGAACATCACACACTGGGGCCTGTCGTGGGGTGGGGTGGGGGGAGGGATAGCATTAGGAGATATACCTAATGTAAATAACGAGTTAACGGGTGCAGCACACCAACATGGCCCATGTATATATATGTAATAAATCTGCACGTTGTGCACATGTACCCTAGAACTTAAAATATAATAATTAAAAAAAAAAAAAGAAAATGTGTTCCAATTCATGAAATCAAAGTATTCCTACCTAGATCTAGCCCGAGCTCCTCCTCTACTGTTACTTTAATTTCAGGCAAATATTTGCTAATTATTCCAAGCTAGATTCTACAAAGGCTACTGAAGCCAGGCATTCATGTATTTAATATAAAAGAATATCCTGCCATGGACATATGTGAACAACCAGAGTTAATATCTATATCTAAAACAGCTTTTAGGAGACCTTCCGTTCCATAAAACTGAAAATTCTGTGATGTGATAAGCTAATTGTGTCACTGTAAGAGAACCTATGTGACTGTATGAATTCAGTCCAGTTCTAAACAAAGGTGGAATCACAGAATGCTCTCCTTTAAGAATGCTACTTTTTTTTTTTAAATTAAATTACGACAATGAAATTTTTCCTTAATGGTTCCTTCCCCTCAAAAAGAGATGTAACGTTGTAGGTGTGACCTAATAGGCCTTAGGACAGCCCTGCTGTGCTAGAAGGCAGAGAATTCAAACAGGCTTCACACGTGGAGGAGATACAACATTAGGTGAACCCACCAAGACACAAAAAGGCAAAAAGGAGACCAGATGACAGGTGTGGATAAAAACTAGATGAACCTCCTCAAAACTCAGTGAATTCCAGTTCCAAGTTACAGAGAAGAAATTAAGTATTCTGTACTACAGCCAAGGTGAAAGAAGAGTAGAACAAGAGAATAAATATTATACTATATTAATCACAATAAGAAGCACTTTCGTCTCAGCCAAAACATATTCTTAAATCAACTTTAGAATGCAGCTGCATTTGCAGGCTTAGCAACATGAAACCCACATGACTGTAATTAATGTAATAAATCATGTTGTGGACTTTTCTACAGAATCTGACAGTACTCATTGATATATTGCTTATTAGAGACTGCAGAAATTTCTCCCCCACTTTTTTATTATATGCCAGAGACACTGAATCAGGAGTATCTTCTTCTGAGGTGTCTGAAATATCTGCTGCTGGTATAATACATAAAATATATAGTGAGCTGCTGCCACCAGATTTTGATATACAAGACATCATAGACAATTTCCAAAAAGAACCTTGTTTTTTAACTCTCACTTTCCTTGAGTCAAGGCAGTTGTAGAAGATACATGGATTCATTATAGATGTGACATTTACATTTTCCACTGTTTCAGCCATGAAGCCACAGCTTTGCTCCTTTTCAGCTCATTCTTTAATGACTCCATTAGTATATAGCACAGAATATTCTAAACAGGCATTATTTCAACAACCTATACATGTTGTTCCATTGTTTTCAACACTGACTCTTCAGAAAAAAGTTTTTATTGAACATTAAATCATTTTCAAAGCTAAAAATGAGTCCTTTCACAGTTCTGAAGCAATGACTGCATTTCACTTCAGTGAGTTTACAAACCCTTAAATCTGCTGTACGTAAGCATCTTCTAATTTAGGAATAAACTTTAGTTTAAAAAACAGATAAAGGGTCACTATACACATAAGGAAAATGTTACATGATGCATTTTCCCTTAATAAAAATAAATTCATTAGTTTTATCATAAAAGCAATATATGGTTAATACAAAATTTTTCCCCACAAAATAAAAAAAGTATGAAGAAAGTAAAAACTGTTGGTAAATCTATCATCCAAAGATAGCCACTGAAAGTTCTGTGATGCATAGCTTTCCAATGCAAAACTTTAATTTAAAATACTACTTTCCCTTTTTTTTTGCTCTAGTCTTGCTCTGTCACCCAGAGTAGAGTGCAGTGGCTCAATCACTGTAATCTTGAACTCCTGGGCTCAAGCAATCTTCCTGTCTCAGTCTTACCAACAGCTGGAACTACAGGCACACGCTACTGCATGCCACGAATTCTTGAATTTTTTGTAGAGATGGGGTCTCCTTATGTTATCCAGGCTGGGCTGCTCTCAAACTCCTAGCCTCAAGCGATCCTCCCACCCAGGCATCCCAAAGTCAAAGTGCTAGGATTACAGGTGTGCGCCACCATGCTTGGCCTAAAAATAGTACTCTTTAATTACCAAGAGTCTAGTCCATTCTGTCTTAATTATACACTTCAGTTTTCTTTTGTGTCCTGTTTTGTTTTTCTCAGGATATATTGCTTTGTGACATGTTCAAGAGAAAAACTACTATTAACACAGTAATGCCTGGATATTTCTGATGTATTCCTTTTGATCATATAAAATTATAGATTTTAAGACTTGAAGAAGGGTTGGGCACTGGTTTTATTTTCCATGGGTGACACAGAAATTCCTTACTTAGCTACTGAGAATTCCCTATGCTCACTCTTGCCCTCATTCAAAATGTTCTTCACACAGCAGCCTGAGTTTATGAGCTTTCTGGATTCCCAGTTTGTCCACGTCACTCCCCTGCTTAAATTCCTTCCCTGAATTTCTATTGTCCTTAAGTGAAAGTTCAATCTTCAGTATCTCGATCCACAAGGCTCTGGTCACCTCACCAGCCCCATCTGAAACCAAGCTCACATGGTTTCCTCCATGCCAATGACAGTGGCCTCAATGCACGTTGTCAAATATGCTTTCCTTTCAGAATCTTAAGGCATCTTCTCTCTCAAAGCATTTGCACGAGCCGGCCCCTCTCTCAGGAATACGCTCCCGGCCTCCACTTCCAAACCTCTCATCCTTCATTCTCAGGTCAAATGTCACTTCCTTAAAAAAAAATCTTCCATTATCCTCTCCTTATGCCAACCAATTCTCTGCTTTTTCCTACCACAGCATGTTTAACAATTTATAATCATCTATATCTGTGACTACTTGATTAATGTCTAAAACTTAAGTAAAAGCTCAATGAGGAGCTCAGACTAGAATGCAACTTTTATTCCCCACTGTTTCATCCATGGTTCAAGAAATGAATAGCAGGCACTCATTAGTTAATATTTGTTAAGTAAGTGAATTAACTTGACTATCAGAAAATAAACACTAAAACTATGTAAGAAAAATATAAAGCCAAAAGAAAACAGAGAAAATGAAAGTGATCTCCTTTTTCATTTCTAGAAACTTTACTATTTGCATATTTGCTTCAACATTCAACAAAAACATATTCAGCATCTAAACATGGTAGGCACGGTTTTAAGCATGTCTGTACGTGTCTTTCTCAACTGTTAACCACTCTGATTTCCATCTAACAAAGCAGTTAGAGATTGGAACAAGAAAAAGAAGAGCAGGAGGAGAAGTTTTGACAATGAAGTTTTTGGAGGAATAAAGCAAACTGAGGGAAAGTTGGCCCATGTCCTGGAACAGTCAAGAAGGAGGATGCTGAGACATGTAAGAGAAGCATCACCATGGCAAGGGGGCTTACTGGTTAAGAGCATAAATCTGGGAATCAAACCACCTGGGTCAAAATTCCAGCTTCCCCACCTTCTTACTGTGTGACCTCCAATAACTCTTTCTGTGACTTAGTTTCTTCATCTGTAAAATGGAGTTAATTATAGTCCTATCTTCAGAGAGTTGTGAGAACTGAGTTAACATAAATAATTAGTGACATAATAAGCACACTAGAAGTGTTGGCTATTATTATTGCTATTTTGCATGTAGTAATCAAAGAGAGCCAACAGCATATGACTCTGCAGACTGAAGGGGAGTCTGGGAAGTTAAATAAGATCACCTTTGTTAACAGTTCATCAGTATGACAGTCAGAACTCATACTGAGTATTTGAAAGGTGCTTTTCACGAGTTTACTGAAATTTTATGGCTGCAATGACTGAGAACAAAACATTAGAGGTAACATCTGATGAATCTAAGAGATGCAATACTGTTACTATACCACAACAGAAATAGTTATCACAAACATTTGATTAGAAACCATTCCTTCCTTTAAATTTACACTCAATTTACATATCTACATTTATTGCATATCTTAATCAGTAAGGATCAAAATATGAAGGCATCTTTTACTAAAAATGCATAGTACAAATCAAAAACAAAAAGGCATTATTAATCAATTTGAAACAAAAGATGTATGGCACATAAAGCAAAAGGAAAACAGATAACACATAAAAATGGAAATGCACAAAGCTATAATAAATTACCTGCTTCTCTTCTGAGTTAGGCTATTAATATTCATTAAATTCCACCCAAGAAGTAATAACCTAATGGATAGGAGGATGCTGATTTCTAAGTGGGTCAACGGACAATAGCAAAACATATTTTTGAGAAGTTCATTATAAAATAAAAATTATGTTGTTCCATGACACTATAAAGAAAAAAAAATAGGTATTTTCCTATATGGATTAGCATTCTATACTCATTTATAAGTACAGGCAAAACAGGAAAATAAAGCTTTTCTTTCAATTATGATATGGTTGCCTTCCATAACACAGAATAATAATTTAGTACAATTAATTCTAACAGTATACAAAGTGTTAAAAAGCTAGTGACCTGTAACATAAATCTCAATATATCCTAGAGACTAAAAATATTCTGTAAAATATAATTTCAGGTACTATTTTTTAAAAAGATATATTTATATTTCTTTAATCAAACTCTAAAGTCAGATTCATAGAAACAGTATACCCTAGAACAATAAGTATTATTTTCCCTGCTAAATGAAGGGTGAAAATTAATAATTGAGTTATTAAAAAAAATTCTCAACTATAATCAGTCATTTCATTTACTGTCCTAGTTAGAGGGCCCAGCTTTTTTGATTGTATACCCCATATGTAAAAATGTTTTTGGCTGGGCGCAGTGGCTCACGCCTGTAATCCCAGCACTTTGGGAGGCCGAGGCGGGCAGATCACCTGAGGTCAAGAGTTCGAGACCAGCCTGACCAACATAGAGAAACCCCGTCTCTACTAAAACTACAAATTAGCCGGGCATGGTGACACATGCCTGTAATCCCAGCTACTCAAGAGGCTGAGGCAGGAGAATCGCTTGAACCCGGGAGACGGAGGTTGAGGTGAGCTGAGAACGCACCATTGCACTCCAGCCTGGGTAATAAGAGTGAAACTCCATCTCAAAGAAAAAAAAAAAAAGAATGCTTTCAAACAACAGCCCCAGAATATATATATATTTATTTACACTATGTATAAGTCCTACTGCCAATCAATATATTAAAGGTTAGTAAAGCTTAATTTCATCTTTTTTTTTTTTTTTAAATGGAGTCTCACTCTGTCGCCCAGGTTGGAGTACCAGTGGCACAATGTCAGCTCACTGCAACCTCTGCCTCCTGGGTTAAAGTGATTCTCTTGCCTCAGTTCTGCCCGCCCAGTAGCTGAGGTTACAGGTATGCCCCACCACGCCCAGCTAATTTTTGTGTTTTTGGTAGAGATGGGGTTTCACCATGTTGGGCAGGCTGGTCTCAAACTCCTGACCTCAGGTGATCCACCCACCTTGGCCTCCCAAAGTGCTGGGATTAGAGGCGTGAGCCACTGCACCCGGCCAGCTTAACTTCTTTCTTAGATTAAATAAAAATCAGGAAATCTAATGTTTTCTGCTGGCACTGCAATGGATCACTGTGTGACTATCTTAGAGAGCACTGAGCCCTATCACTCAGTGCTATAGCTTCATCACTTCATTAGGGATTATCTTGTATCTCATTGTTTTTCTATTATTATCACAGTTATGTGTCCTTTTATACGGAAACTAACAAAATTCTGTTTCTATCAATCACTTTGAGAGATGAAGAAAGGAGGTCAGAAACAGTTTTATTTATGTATCACAGGTAAAGTGAAAGTATTAATATTTATTGATCACTGCTAACTTGAGTGAAAATATATAGATGTCCCTATGTTTTAAAACTCTCTTATATTAAGTATGGCAGAAACACATAAAAAGATGCTCAAGATTGTTAGAGAAATGCAAATTAAAACCACAATGAGGTACCACTTCACACCACTAGGATGGCTATAATCAAAAGTCAGATAGTAACACATGTTGGCAAGGATGTGGAGAAACTGGACCCACAAACATTGCTGGTGGGAATGTAAAATGTCACAGCCATTTAGGAAAACAACTTGAATGGCAGTTCATCAAAAAGTTAAAATGGTTAGCATACGACCTATCAAGTTCACTCGTATATCCCCAAGATAACCGAAAAACCTATCCACCCAAAAGCCTGTATATGACTATTCACAGCAAAGCATTATTCATAATAGCCAAAAATGAAAACAACCCAAATGCCCATCACTTCCTGAATGGATAAACAAAGTGATATATGTATATATGAGGAATATGATTCTGCTGTAAGAAGAAATGAAGTACTGACAGATACTATAACACAGATATATCTTGAAACGTTATGCTAAGAAACCACATAGAAAAGGTCCCCTATTGTACAACTGTACTTACATAAAATGTCTAGAATAGGCAAATCCATAGACTAGTGGCTCCCAGGGGCTGAGAAGGGAGTGAGAGAAGCAATGGGGTAATGAAATGTTCAGGAATTACACAGTGGTGATGGCAGCACAACAATATACTTGAAACCATTGAATTGTACACTTCATTTTAATTGTGCACTTTAAAGGATGTATTTTATGGTATGGATTATATCTCTGTAAACTGGAAAACATTTGGCAGAAATTGCTGCCGTCCAGCAACATCTATGTTCCCCACCTTCCAGAACTTTCCAACTATACTACATTTAAAGGTCTCCCTTGGCTGGACTCACTGGTTCACCTCTGTAATCCCAGCACTTTGGGAAGCTGAGGTAGAAGCACTGTTGGAAGCCAGCAGTTTGAGACCAGCTGGGGCAACGTAGTGAGATCCTGTCTCTACAAAAAACAATAAAAGTAGCCAGATGTGGTAGTGCATGCCTGTAGTCCTAGCTGCTTAGGAGACTGAGGTGGGAGGATTGCTTGAACCCAGGAGCTCGAGGCTGTAGTGAACTACGATCATGCCACTGGACTCCAGCCTGGGTGACAGAGCAAGATCCTACTGTCTAAAAAACAAAACAAAACAAAACAGACAAGTCTTCCTTGCAGTTGGTGCTTGAGGAAGGTATTCTACCACAAGAATTGTCTGAAGCCCTTAGTTTCTGCCCATCTCTGGATCTTGACAACTTGTTTTACTTACTAACTCTACAAATATAGGCTGGGCTCGGTGGCTCACACCTGTACCCAGCACTTTGAGAGGCCAAGGTGGGAGGACTGCTTGAAGCCAGGAGTTCAAGACCAGCCTGGGCGTAGAGGAAGATCCTGTCTCACAAAACAAAACAAAACAAAAACCAAAAAACAAATATAGTCCCAGTGCACCTCTCCATCCCCAGTCAGACATAAACTCTTTATCCCCAATTATGGAACAATTCTTTCAAATTTTGTTAGTTTTTAGACCAGTAATCTAAGCCCCCCGAAAAGGTGGGCATGTGGTCCAGCTGCTGTTAAATCTGCCATCACGTCATATAAGATAATTTTCAGCTTTCATTGACCCCCTCCGTGGCCTTTTAGTTTGTGGTCGGGAAATGGTTATGGGCCAAGCTGTATCAATTTCACATATAAGGGGGTTACTGATGTATATTCAGAACCTGCAGTTTAGTTCCACCACCTGGCAGAGCTGGAACCCTGAAAATAACATTGACTGGTGCAAATAAGGGATGTGTGAGCCCCTTTGCTTTCTGTCATGTAAAAAGATTTTATTTTTAATTTCAATTTAATTTTAAAAGGCAATACACATCATGACAAAAATTAAAACCAAAAAGTACACAGAATAAAAAGTATTCCACCTCAAAACTCTCTCAGTTCCTACTCTTCAGGAGTAACTACCATAAACCATTTAGTGTTATCCTTGCCAACCCTTTTCTATGTGTACTAAAACAAACAGCTTTTTTGTTTTATAAAAACAGGCTATTGCATACATAGTTTTGACAGTTTTTATACAACATTGGCAAAATGAACACAAGTCCATTCAGTCCATATAGACATACCTCATTCTTTCTACCACATGGTATTCCATTGTCCCATTACCTGAAAACCACCTGCCCTATTTCAGAGTGTGGCTGCTACTCAGATCCAATTAATTGTCGCCAAAAGGGAATTTTCTAGGTTTTAGCACTGTCTTACCCAGGCTACCTCTCTTCTACTAAGGTGTTATCTTACTGTCTTATTTTTAAATCCTGAACCAGGATGACTAATGAAAACTACAATTCCCATCCTGCATTGCTACTAAAGTACTTCCAACTTATGGCATCAGCAGCTAATAGTTATCAATCACTGACTATGTATCAGGCACTTCTCTCTAAGAGCTTTACTTTGATTAACTTGTTCCTTACAATGACCCTATTAAAACATACTGTGACTTTCCTTATTTTATAGATGATGAAACTGAGGAACAGAAAGCTTAAGTGATTTGCCCAAAGTGACGTGGGTAGAAGTGTTAAAGCCAAGCAGTCCTGATCTAAATTCTACGCTTCTTTTTTTGAGACAGGGTCTCCCTCTGTTGCCCACGCTGGAGTGCAGTGGTGTGATCTTGGCTCACTGCAGTTTCAACCTCCTGGGCTCAGGCAATCTTCCTGTTAGATATGAGTTCTAAATTTCTTTTCAAACAATTAATATGTCAGTATGTTCAATTATTTGTCTTCTACTTTTAAACTTAACTTCCTCGTAAAGCAACCTTTTTCGATTACCTACTCCACCCTGACTCATTCTGATTACCTGCTCCACCCCGACTCATTCCGATCACCTGCTCCACTCTAACTCATTCCAATTAACCTGCTCTGCCCTGACTCCCGTCATTCTCTTTAAATTAGCCAATCAGAATTAGTTTAGCCTGTGCGGTCTAACCCTAGCCAACAGGGGAATGACACAGCAGCAGGGGCTACGTGCATCAGGGATAAGAACCCCTTCCTCTCCCTTGTCCAAGTGTGCACTCACCATTGCTCCATCTGTAAGGGGGCACCCTTCTATACAAGTAACTTGCCTTGCTGAGAATTAAAAAGAAAATTTTATATTTGAGTACTATTCCTTTTGCAGCACCAAAACTTTATATATAACATTCCCACCTCGGTCTCCAAAGGAGCTGGGACCACAGGCACACACTATCACACATCGCAAATTTTCTTTTCTTTTTTGTGGAGACAAGTTCTATGTTGCCCGAGGTGGTCTCAAACTCCTGGGCTCAAGCAATCCTCCAATCTCAGAATCCCAAAGTGCTGGGATTACAGGCACGAGCCACCACAGCTGGCCTCATGCTGCTTTTTAAGAACAATATGTAGTTTAACATGACAGTTACATTCCTAAAAAGAAAAAAAAAAATCCACTTATCAAATGTTGAATTAAAAAGGAATACTTCTATAAAAAAAAGGAATGAAGTCATGGTTTTAAATATATAATAGCAAATTTTTTTTTCCTATATGAATTCCAATTCTAAAAGTTGTTTTTATTGCTTTAAGTATATAGCCATAAAAGCTAAACCATCACCAAGTAAATCCAGCATTTCAATGCATTTAAGTTTTGCTCATGAGTTACAGCCCTTCTTTTCCTTATCACCACCAGGAGTAACACAGCAGAGTTCTTACATATATCTGTCACCTTCAAAATTATAATGCATAAAGCCCAGAGGCTCCTAGAGATGCTGGATGTCAGGGTGACAGTAGGGTGAATTATAATTAATGGTAATCTGTATTAGACATATCAACTTTCTTAATCAATCATATTATACACAATTATGAAATTTTGCTGTAAGAGAAAATGCCTGAACTTTATTCATTGGGACCAACTACATCTTTCAAAATTCAATGTTTCATCATTATGTTGGCCCCCACCTCCACTCTCAGTAACTACTGCCCGGAAATGTTCTGAGGTCTGCCATGGTTAGTTAGCAAGAGGTTAAAGAATGGTGTCTGGGCCAGGCGTGGTGGTTCATGCCTGTAATCCTAGCACTTTGGTAGGTTGAGGCAGGTGGATCACCTGAGGTCAGGGGTTTGAGACCAGTCTGGCCAACATGGTGAAACCCTGTCTCTACTAAAAATACAAAAATTAGCCAGGTGTGGTGGCTGGCGCCTGTAATCCCAGCTACTCAGGAGGCTGAGGCAGGAGAATCACTTGAACCTGGGAGCGGGAGGTTATAGTGAGCCGAGATCGCACCACTGCACTCCAGACTGGGCAACAAGAGTGACATTCCGTCTCAAAAAAAAAAAAAAAAAAAGGTGTCTGGAGCTTGATGGGTCAGGATTGTCACCTAATGAGGATTCTAACAAAGCTTTGGAGGAGAGTTGATGGCATGTATTAAAAATTAAGACATAGCAATGAAACTGTAGCCTTGAACTGTTCTCAAATCTTAAAGTGAATAAAATCGTTCAGGGACCTCATTAAAATGCAGATTTTGATTCAGTAGGTCTCCTGGGGCCTGAAATTCCACATTTTAAGTAAGCCCCCAGATGATGCCAATGGTCAGGGGACCACACATGGCAGTATGAGAGACCAGATCACACTATGCAGGGGCTGCATCCAAGGTGGAAGCCAGTCATCTGCTGGAACCTTGGAAAGGCTCCGGGCTGAGGGACAACTGGTAAGACAGGGTGGCAGTAACAAGCGGATCTGAACCCAGGAGACTAATGAAAAACTTATAATGGCTGTACCAGCCAGTACATCCCTACTCCCCACTATCCTACCCCAGCTCCTTTCCAGAAAAAAATCAGAAACAACTTTGCTAAGGAAATGGTACCCATCACATGGGAGAGCCAAGACCTCTAACTTGGGTACTGGTATCTGAGCCCTGTCAATGGAGGCCTGCTGACCAAGTGCCAGCTCTCTACCTGCTCTGGAAAGGGAGCCCTGCCAATCAACATGTCCCATCCTACTTTTCACAACATACCCCATCCTACTTTCAGGCCTAGTGGGACAAAAACCTATTTACACAACTGCAGCAGAAACCTACACCAGATTTCTGTTCTGCATTCTTTTTTTTTCCTTTGTTTTGAGATGGAGTTTCACTCTTGTTGCTCAGGTCGGAGAAATCTCGGCCCACCGCAACTTCCACCTCCCGGGTTCAAGCGATTCTCCTGCCTCAGCCTCCCTAGTAGCTGGGATTACAGGCACACACCACCATGCCCAGCTAATTTTGTATTTTAGAGACGGGGTTTCTCCATGTTGGTCAGGCTGGTCTTTAACTCCTGACCTCAGGTGATCCGCCTGCCCCAGCCTCCCAAAGTGCTGGGATTACAGGCATGAGCCACCGTGCCCAGCCTGTCCTGCATTCTTAAATATGAACAAACAAGTAGACAAGGCATCACAAGAAAACTGGCAGAATCAGAGAAAAATGAGAGAAAAGGAACAGAAAAACTGAAGGAAACGATCACTCAAGAACAGAAGATCACCTTTTAAAAATTTCTAATTAAAATTCTCAACAAGATTTGGGAGTTTTTGTAGCTATAACCCTTGCCAAAGGAACAAGTATTGAGGATCTCTTTCAATCATATTAGAGAGCTGGGCACAGTGGCCCATGCCCATAATCCTAGCACTCTGGGAGGCCGAGGTGGGAGAACTGCTTGAGCCTAAGAGTTTAAAACCTGCCTGGGCAACATAGGGAGACCTCATCTGTATTTTTTTTTTTAAGTCGTATTAGAGGAAAGAAATTTTCAGCAATTTAAGGACTCCAAAAGTTACTTCCTACCAATCCATTCTTGGGAAATTATTTGATGGATTTCACCAAAACAAGGGGAAAAAAGGAGGAAACATGAAGTTAGGAGAACAGTGGATCAACCCAGGGGAAACCTCAGGGTGGGGGTATCAACTTAGGTTTAGGGTAAATCAACTAGTCCAAACTGTAGCAGGAAACTAGCATGGGAATCTCATGGGCAAACAAATATGGTGAAGGCACATTGTTCTCTTGTCAAGAAAGGCCACCAGCCTGTAATCCCAGCACTTTGGGAGGCCGAGACGGGCGGATCACGAGGTCAGGAGATTGAGGCCATCCTGGCTAACACGGTGAAACCCCGTCTCTACTAAAAAATACAAAAAACTAGCCGGGCGAGGTGGCGGGCGCCTGTAGTCCCAACTACTCGGGAGGCTGAGGCAGGAGAATGGCGTGAACCCGGGAGGCGGAGCTTGCAGTGAGCTGAGATCCGGCCACTGCACTCCAGCCTGGGCGGCAGAGCGAGACTCCGTCTCAAAAAAAAAAAAAAAAAAGAAAGGCCACCAAAAGCTTTAGGAAAACATACACACAATAACAAAACAAGAATATATTTCACTGATTCTAAGATACACTTCTGCACATTTTAATAATTCTGAGATTTGTCTCTAAATTCCTGGGGATTACAGTTTAATTGGTAGCATGCTTTTCTTTCTTTGCGGAACATAATAATACTGCTTATAGTCAGTAACATTTCAGATGCAATGAAATACAGTACTACTAATAATGCTGGGATGGGCTTATTGAAGACTTACTCTCTGTGCCAGAAATTGTTCTAAGCCCTTTACATGGATTAAGTCATTTATCCACCCAACAACCCTTAGAAACATTCCTCTCTGAGTGCACCAGAGCTTGTGAAATTCATCGGGATGAAAAGAAATGCAATCTTAGAATATGAATAGCTAGGAACAATATTTACACTGTGGGTGAAAATAGCATAAAAGGTGTTACTGGTTCTGAATATTTAGAATCAACCTATGGATAAAGCAGAAAAGGCTTAGTTACAGAGAGTAAAAATATTAACAAACTTGTGATGATAAGAAGATTGTGAGAAGCAGGAGCAGGGAGGAGAGAACAGTGGAAAGAACAGGGACACTGATATCCCTAATATCCTCATCCTTAGGTGGAGAAAATATATTTATTTCCTCTCATTATTTTAACTTCTTCTATTGCTTACTTATGTTTTTTAATAACCCAACAATCAAATTGGAAAGTTAACGAAAATGAGTTAAATCCTCATCTTTCATTACAAAGAGTCTACAGATATTTTATTCAGTTAATAAATCAAGAAACAGAGGTATATGCATTTGTTCAGATTTTTGGAGGAATCGAAAACAAGTTTCCTTTGAAGAGCTGGCATTGGGATGAAAACTAAGGTGAGACATTGTTACTATTCAGGAATATTATTTTATTGATTGCCATATATATGTATTACCATGATAAAAATAAAGAAAATTGAAAAAGGCAATGAAAATGATTTCTTTGGGTCTAAGAAAGCAATCCTATCGATTTTAAGGCAGTACTAAAAAAGCAGAGTGATATGTGTATCATAACAGTCAATAAGCCAACTAAGGTGCATCAATCATTATATCAGATTTACTTGATTATAAATCTGATCACTGTTCTTACCTAAAGTAAAGCTTAAAATAGCCTTGAAGCCATAAAGCATATTTTTTCATTTTTGCCATGCTCTAAAAATACTTCTGGGCCAGGTGCGGTGGCTCATGCCTGTAATCCCAGCACTTTGGGGGGCCAAAGCGGGTGGATCACTTGAGGTCAGGAGTTCGAGATCAGACTGGCCAACATGGTGAAACCCCGTCTCCACTAAAAAGACAAAAATTAGTCAGACATTGTGGCGCACGCCTGTAATTCCAGCTACTTAGCACGCTGAGGTGTGAGAATTGCTTGAACCTGGGAGGCGGGGGTTGCAGTGAGTCAAGATCACGCCACTGCATTCCAGTCTGGGCGACACAGTGAGACGGTCTCAAAAAAATAATAATAATAAAATAAAAATACTTCTGGTTCCAATATACTCTTTTGGGGATACAAGCCATTAGTTACATAAATATGATCTATATTGAAAGAGAAGCTCTTGCTGGACCTAAAATGAAGTGGATAACCTGCATTCTGCCCACTCCTGCTGAGACCCAAGATGGTCAGGCAGCTCTACCTGTGGGGAGAAGGGGGCTGCTGCTTTGCTAATGAAAACAGACACGGGAATAACGTTTGCATTCATGGGATGCTGGAGCTAAGGCCTCACTGCCCTGACACTGACTTGTTTGCTCTGAGGTTGTACATTATTTCATCTTTTCAGACCTCAAGGAATGGATACCAAGCTAGAAAGGTCAACACCTCTTCAGTTCTGAAGTGGTTCCTGGCATCCTCACAGTCTTAGTCAAATCCAATTCATTGAAAGGAAATTATATTCTGACGTTTATAGCTATTTGCTGGTTTGCTGCATTTGGGTATACTTCACATATTTGGAAGTCTCAATCACACACAGGCAAACTTTAAATACATCTCAATAACAGAGTTTTTATTTCATTGGTATAATATGAAAATGCCCTTGAAGAAATAAAAAGCCAATTGGGAAGATTTTGTGTGTGTGTGTGTGTGTGTGTGTGTGTGTGTGTGTGTGTGTGTGTGTGTGAAATACCAATATAAATGATACTAAAATAGGATTTGCAAGCATTTTAAAAAGCTACTGAAACATAATTTTCTCAGAAAATTATGCATTTGTACAACACAGAGCAATTTGCTTTTCTACTTTTGCCTTTCAGATACTAGTAAACACATATACATTTAGTTCTTAAAGGTCACTAGTCCACAAAAATAAGCAGTATTACAATTTTAATACAGCTAGGCTTGTTATTTTTAGCTGAGTAAAAAGTGTTTCGAATAAATTATGATATGGGATGGGTTAGCCTCTACACTTTTAATTTCTACCTAAGAAAGACTTGCCTCTCATTTATCACAGTGGCTTAATTGTTCATTTAACCACTGTTATTCATACATCATCCTTGATGAATATGTTATCTAAAGGCAACCAATTTAGTCTTACAAAATCATTTACAATTTGATTAACAGCATCTCGGTTCTGGAAATATTTAAAAGTTTTGTTTTGTTTTGTTTTCAAACTAGGGATGTTTGAGATGTCTTTCTTTCATTAGAATGTAGGCAGCATGAGAACAGGAATCATGTTTTTTCTCTGTTTGTTGCTGTATCCAAAGTACCTAACCTGAACTTGGCACTTTGTGGGCTTCCAATGGGTATTTGTTGGATGAATGATCATTACATGCTTCGGAACTCTTCAAACTGCTTTATCCTACATATAGAGGACTTAACACTATGACTTCACTGCAGATCTTTGTGCCCTGAAGACCTTTTGGTATTACTTAAAATAGTGTTGTGCCTTTGGACAGGGAGTATGTGGGTGACAACAGAGACTCTAAGAGGCAAAACACTCACAGATCACCAAGTTCTGTATTTTTAACTCCTAAAACACCTACCTGTCTCCTGCTCTCCAATGCCTTCACTGTTATCTCATGTGAGTACTTACTGCCATTTCCCACCTGGATTACTGTCACCCTATAAAACAGCCCTCCTGTCCCAGCCCCTACTTCCCCAATACTAAGATAATGAACTGTGTCCCCCTGAGTTCCACGGAGGACAGTGACATCATATGCACAGCCTTTCACAGGTGGCTTTCCAGCCCATCTTTCCAGCAGCAACTCTCCCGGCTCCACTGAGATATATTCTCAAGCTACAGTCAACTCCTTGCTGGTCTACCATCTTTGCTCACATTATTCCTTCTACCTGAAATACCCTTCCATGTATTCCCTGAGGCTGAGTTAACTACTCTTCATGTATCTTCAGCTATATTTTATACACCTCCTTCTTATACACTTGAAGTTGCTGGTTTGTCTGCCTCCTTTATAAACAATATCCTCGAAGCAGGAAATTTAATATTCTTCATCTCCACCAGTCTTTGATCCTGAAAACAGGTTTGATAAACTGAAGTGCAAGTGACTTGTGCAGATACTTAATAGAAAAAAGACTAAGGGACATGTCTCTCTGCTCCTGAAACAGTCAATCCTTCTGTTAAACTCTAGGTCCTCTTTGATTCTCATTTTAAAAATAAATGACCTCTTTAGGATATAACCTAGCAGTCTCGACTTTGGATAAGTGATCAGCATGATGTGACACCAAAGGAGAGGAAGGGGAAGCAGTCAGCACTTTAGACTACTCCCGTAGCTACGCAGGCAAAGGCAAGGGCAGGGAGCACGGTGCAGGTCACCAACCCTGTCCCTCTCAGTTCACAAGGAGGGGGCCAGGTTCCCTCTCACCCGGCATAACTTCAAACCATCTACCTTCTTTGTGTGTCATTTCCATCAGTAAAATAAAGGAAACCACCTCTCACTTTGTGTAACTCAGGCAATGTTGATCCTGGAATAAAACTACTGCATAGATAATAGACATTTTTGTGTTTTCTATTTATTCCAACAGAAGAGCTTTAAAAAAACTTTCCCATGACAGCATCTCATCACAATCGTAAGGAGAAAACCCAAAGTGTTAAAATTTGTGAGGATAATTCTCAAATTCCTTGTCCATAAACAAATACACTAGAAGACAGTGGTAGTAACGTTTGCTTTCTAACAAAAATATTCCATATTCAGTAATAGCAATAATGTTACAATGCCTTCGTAAATATTCCACAATTTTATTTATGCTTCACGATCTATTTTTAAAAGTAATCACTTTTTTTTTTTTTTTTTGAGACGGAGTCTCGCTCTGTCGCCCAGGCTGGAGTGCCGTGGCCGGATCTCAGCTCACTGCCAGCTCCGCCTCCCAGGTTCACGCCATTCTCCTGCCTCAGCCTCCCGAGTAGCTGGGACTATAGGCGCCCGCCACCTCGCCCGGCTAGTTTTTTGTATTTTTTAGTGGAGACAGGGTTTCACCGTGTTAGCCAGGATGGTCTCGATCTCCTGACCTCGTGATCCACCCGTCTCGGCCTCCCAAAGTGCTGGGATTACAGGCTTGAGCCACCGCGCCCAGCCAGTAATCACATTTTTAAACATTCAAAAAGTATACGGAATACCAGCTAGAGTATGTTTACCATGAACCAGAGGGCTTTGTATAGCTCAACTTAATCTATATATATATCAACCCCATAGGATTGCTTTATTATCTTTACCTTACAGATGAGAAAACTAAGCCACAGAAAGGTTAAGTAACTTGCTAAAGTAACCCAGAAAAGAAGGGAGCAGGGCTGGGATATGAATCCAGGTTGTTCTGTGAAAAAAAAAAAAGTTCACACCTGAAGCACTGTGCTAAGGTTGCCTCCTGTTAACATAAATTCATGTTCCCATCACTCAGATTTTTTTTTTTTTTTTTTTTTTTTTTAAGAGACTGGGTCTTGCTGTTGCTTAGGCTGGTGTGCAATGACACAATCATAGCTCACTGCAGCCTTGAACTCCTGGGCTCAAGTGATCCTCCCACCTCAGCCTCCCAGAGTGCTGAGTGCCCACCATAAATGTTCGTATTTCACTATATATGTTACATACATATTTTAAAAAATTATAGATACAGTTCAAGTTTCCCATGTACCTGTTTCCATCATCCCTTCCTCAAAGAAAACCACTACTGTATATCTGGAGTGTCTCCTTCCAGTCCATGTTTAAGTGTGTGTGTATGTGCAACACACACTACATCGTAATGTTCACGTGCTTTAAACAGGTATGGTGTTATTCTAATATATAACAATATTCTGCAACTTTGTCTTCCAAGATTTATCTACATTAATAAGTGTACATCTGGCTGATTCGTCTAGTCCACTGAAAAATATATCACAATGTATTTATCTATTTCTCTACTGATAGACACTAAGGTTGTTAACTGATTTTTTTTTCTCCTGTTATCAAGAAGTCGCACTGTAGACCCCATACATATCTCCTTTTATATACTATAAGAAAGTCTAAGGCATTTAAAAATTGAATTCCAAGGTTGTATGATACGCACACTTTAAATTTTATTAGATATTGTAAATTGCTCTCCAAAGTAGTTGTACCAATTTGTATTTCCACCAGCATGTCCCCATTTTCTCATACCTTCAATAACACTTGGGATAGTTAAGTGTTTTTTGTTTTTGTTTTTGTTTTTTCTTTGCCTTTCTGATGGGAGTAAGATAGTACACCTTGTTGTTTTAATTTGCATCCCCGAGCTCCCCCAGTTTGATGTGGATGTATTTGACTGGCAAAGCCTAAGGTCACAGGACTGCCCTTGCTGAAATGTAAACCTGGAAAGCAAGTTTCTGGCATCTCCTATGGGGAGGTACAGATGCACAAAGGAGGGAATTCTCTCACATAGACAGGAAGAGTGCTCAACAGACAGGAAGAGTGCTCAATGTTACTGGGTGGCCAGATGAAATGACAATGTAGCCTGTAATCCTGAATTTCCTAGATCACTGCTTCTTAAGCTCTAATGCATATACAAAGTCACCTGGAGATCTTTTTAAACGCAGATGATGGTTTTGTGGGTCTGGGATGGAGCCTGAGATTCTGCATTTCTTTTTTTTTGGAGAGATTCATTCAATAAACATGTAACATGCACCTGCCAATGCCAGAGAATACTATATGTGCTGCTTCAGTGACAGCTATGTCCCATGTCACTGAATCCTTCCCTCCACCCTTCATAGGAAGCATAGAAGCTCATTCCACAGAACTAGTGGGTGCTGAACAGAAGCTGTCATCTTTGGTTATAGATTCGTTTTTTGTTTGTTAGTTAGCTTTTTCAGGGCTATCACTGTTTCTCCTCCCTTTAGTTGAAATAAGAGCTGTTCTTTGGACTATGCCACTGGATCTGATCTTCTAAAAGATTAGAGGGCTGAGTTGTCACTTGCCTATTACAGTCCTTTGTCCTCTAGATCTCACATGTGGATGGTGAGTAAGATCTGAAAGTGTCCTGAGACATGGCTTAGGTCTTCAGAGATGTCTAGGTTCCCCTGAGCTGCTGAATCATTCAGCAGGTGAGAACAAATCACTCTTACTGCCATTCATATTCTGCTCTCTCTGCTTTCTCTTGGTCCCTTGGCCACTCGGAGAGTGGAGCCTGGCCACCCGGAGCTTAGAGTCTGATGTGTTTATTTTTATTTTTTTCTCAGATCTCTCAGAGATGAATAGAATCAGATGTATTTGAGTTGATTCCCTACTCTGGCCTTGAGACCTTAGTTAAGTCATTTCACTTCTCTGAAACTCAGTTCCCTCATTTGTAAAGTAATGATAATGTCTGCCTGTCAGGGTTATTGTGAGGACCAAATGCAAAAATGTAGGCAAAGCACTAAAGAGAGTACCTGACATACGATAAACATTCAATAAATGGATAATAGCCACCTTTATTATTTTTATTTTCATCACCATCACTAGATTGTGCTCAATACTCTGTGAGAAGTAGATTCTAGTTTCATGTAGTTACACCCATGTGTCTACTAAAATATGATCCGTGGACCAGCATCACCACCAGCACTACCTGGGAGCACATTAGAAACACAGAGTTTCAGGAGGCCACGAGGAAAGACCAAAAATGCCGTGTCTGCCCGGCCTCCCCCAAGTCCTCAGTGCCCAGGGCCAGCTCGGGGAGCAGGAGCGGAGATTAACAGGAAAGTCTGGAACCTTATTTCCCTCACTCATCCAGGAAGCGAACCTTGGAAGTGATCTTTGGGGGGAATCTTCCCCACATGTAGGAAATCGTACACTAAAAGGGAGGGGAAGGAACACTGAACCCTGCTCACAGGCCTGATACCTTTCAACTCTAGTTATCCCATTTATCCTCTGCCACAATCCTGTTAGGAACTGGCGAGCTGAGATCTCAGAGAACGTGCAGCCACCCAAGAACACCACCAAGGTGAGGTGAAGGGACTCACTGGAAGCCTTGTTTCCTTGGTCATGTCTGAAATCAGACCAGACTCAACTCTTCCCTGACAGTATCAGGCTTAGGAAAGGAAAGGTGTGGCAGTTACACTGTCACATTTTTTGCTCATTACTTGAGTAGTAAAGAGTTGGGATAGCACAACAGGTGACTGTAGTCAATAATAACTTAATTGTACATTTTTAAATGACTAGAGGAGTATAATCGGATGGTCTGTAACAAAGGATAAATGCTTGAGGGGCTGAATACCCCCTTCTCCATGATGTGAGTATTACACATTGCATGCCTGTATCAAAACATCTCATGTACCCCATAAATATATACACCTACTATGTACCCACAGAAATTAGAAGAGATGGGATTTCACCATGCTGGCCAGGCTGGTCTCGAACTCCTGACCTTAGGTGATCTGCCCGCCTTGGCCTCCCAAAGTGTTGGGATTACAGGCGTGAGCCACTGTGCCCAGTTAGTCTTGTTTCTTCTTTTAAGAAGAGGCATATATTTCTCACAGAATAAAGAAATATATAAAGTATGTGTCCATGTATATATATACATGTGTATGTATACACAAGCACACATATTTATACACATTTCCACACTTAGAACACTTTTCCAATATTCGCTGCCTTTAAATAAAACACGTAACAACTCTTCCTATCTGCCCACATAAAAAAACCTAAATGCTCAAAAGAAAACAAAACAAACCTCCCATAAACAGTAGTAGGAATCTCTGGTTTACTGCCCCTCTCAAGAATAATACCTAGAATGTTCTTGGAAGAATACTTCCACCCCTCGCCCACACTCAGCTATGCAGTTTGTGTAGGCTTGGTCTTAATACCATTTCCAGGGTGGGGGCCTGATCCCCCTGTGAGTCGTTTAGCGGTGACTGGGAATGCTGTGACACAGGTTCTGTCTACTGCTGGACAAGAAACCAGCAGCACAACCATCTTGGATCCATGCAGGGATCAGGTATAACGGGTGAATCTAATATGGAGGAAGGCAAGGTGGCAAATGGCAAGAGGGAAATTTGATACTGTCTGAGCCCGGGTGAAAGTTGGTTTGAAAATCTGTCCTTGGGCTATAAGGCAGTTAATTCTCTCCTTTAACTGATCTTAACTCAGATTTTCTGCTTTTGACAAGAGAAACCATTATCTATTGTGTCAACACAGACCAAATAACTGGCAGTAATACATACCTTAATCAATTTTTAAAAGCTCACTGAACTCAATTTTACATGAGTAATTTTTCAAAAAGCATATTAAATGATTTAGACTACATTTCTCTTTCTGAATGCATTTTTTGTATAAAATCACCATGAATTTATACAAATAAATACTCAAACAGTAAAAATTAGAAGAAAAAAATAAAGAGATCAATAAAAACAGAACTGAAAATAGACCCTATAATAAACAAAAATGTGGTATATGAATCAATTCAGTGAAGAATGAGAATTATTCAACAAATGAAGCTGAGACATCTATCTGCAAAAATAGTAACATGAGGTTCTACCCCAAAACGTATTCTAATTGTAAAGTCAAATGTCAAAAAAAAGAAAGGAAGAGGAGAGGAGAGGGAAAGAAAACCATAAAAGAACAAGAGGGAAATACAGAGAAATATTTATGTGATCCCAATGTATGGAAAGGACTTCCTAAGCAAAATACCAAAGACAGAAAAGATTGATTGACTGATAAGATGCTGAAATAATCGCCTTCATAAAAATTAAGAAAATTCATACCTCAAAAAAGGTCATCAACAAAATTAAAAGCTAATGGTAAAGTGGAAAATGCAGTTCCAATACACATGAGAGACTGAGTTACTTGGGAAATGTATTTCCAATATACATGACAGATTATGAGTTACTATTTCTAATATATGCAGAATCCATATGAAGCTATCAGAAAAAGATAAATATATATTTTTAAAAGAAAAAATATATATACATACAAATTTGATATGCAAAAATTGATTGCTTATACCACAGAACTTCTGGGAAAAGAGTTGATTAATAAAAGGGATCCTTGCACAAAATCATAAAAGAAGCTATGTGTATGTGAGTATATTGAAGAAATATAATATACACATAAAACCCTAACTCATGATGCAATCGAGATTTAAATGTCATTATGACAAATGCCCCAAATTTACATAAAACCTCAAAAATTAATGGAATCCAAGCTACTAGTAGGTAGTCAATAATTCTTCTAATAATAGATGCCTTCTTTACTCATTGTTTGCTAAGATTTGGATTGAGCAGTATGGCAGGATTGACATGAAAATTAATGATTTTATCTATACCTTGATTAACATTTTATAATTTTATGAGTTCAGCTCTGAACAGAAGTAGGGATGATTTTCCACTATGGGAATCAAATTTAAATGGCAACAGTAAAACCAAACAAAATGGAACAATTTCTCTTTGTTTCTGGCTGACTCAATAGTGATTTGTCAAATTATTTATTTTAAAAATGTTAT
Organism: Macaca mulatta; assembly: GCF_049350105.2. Classification (NCBI taxonomy): domain Eukaryota; kingdom Metazoa; phylum Chordata; class Mammalia; order Primates; family Cercopithecidae; genus Macaca; species Macaca mulatta. The sequence goes on from NC_133420.1 coordinate 45,739,450, forward strand.
CTAAAGATATGCAGTATTTCTACAATGATCTGATAAAGACCCAGTACAGAGCATCCACTTTAAAAGAGCCTGACTTAGCTTTCAGAACCTGTCTTCTTTGCTTAGTCCCAAGTACGCTTTACATATTAACGATGTAAGGTCCATTTGTAACAAAGTCATTCACGTGAATCTGGGTATGCTAGATTCTAAATTTTTTAAAATCTATGTTAGAAAGAAGATTACCTACTATAAATAAACATGCAAACACAAATACATAAATAAAACTTTAGAACACAGAATCTAATTAGGTACTAGAGTAAAAAGTAAATTTTATGTTAACTTTATACAGTTCACTCAAAAGAAAAATGTGAGTCTGAGTTTTATTTGTCCCACTGCTGTTTCCAGTTCAAATAGTATTTCTCCAAAGTTAATGACATCTTAGCAATAGGATATCCTTCCTCAGAACAATGGATCAAAACATGAGGACCATCCTTGGAAAATCGTCATAACTAGTCTTCATACTGTTTTTCTTAAAGGTTCACCTCCAAGCCAAACTAATCCTCCTCTGAGAGTAAAGCCAAATCACAATTTATGACCGTACATATTACATGCTCTCCTTGGGCATGCCTGCTTTTTATAGCTAATATAAGAAGTGCAATTTCCATGAGGGAAGAAAAAAACCTAAGAGAATGTAATATACGCAATAATAAATGGATTAGTATTTTTTTTCAAATAGGCTGAATTTCTTTCCCAAAATAATGAGACAGTAATATATTCATATATGGTTTAGCAAAGCGCCTCAGGGCCTCATTTACTATCCATGAGGCAGATGCAGAAAAGTCTTGCATCTTGCTTTGCAGGAATGAGTCACTGAAAAGGTATGCAACACAACTAATACTCTCACCAAACTGGGTACACTGGATCACTTGGCAAAATACATTTCTGAATTCCACCCTATTAAAATAATAATTTTAAAAAAGGCAGGAGAGCTCAAACAAATAAATAAACTAGAACCAGGTTCATAACAATTTAAGTGAAAAGGTACTACTTATATCCTACATATATTAAGAGTCAGATTTCCTGGAACAAAGACTTTCACCAGCCTAATAAAGATAACATTTTCTCTCATGATGAGATTAGCCAAGGACCACACTGCTATTCAATGATCAAAGTATAATTCATTAAAATATTTTTTAAAAGAAAGAAAGAAAAGGACTTATCCATGGGATGGAAGAAAATATTTGCAAATTATACACCTGATAAGGATCTCATATTCAGAATACATAAAGAACTCCAAAAAGTCACCAATAGGAAGGCAATTTTAAAATAGGCAAAAGATTTGAGTAGATATTTCTCAAAAGAAAATATACAAATGGCCAACAAGCACATGAAAAAAAATTTCAATACCATTAGTCATTAGGGTAATGCAAATCAAAACCCCAATAAGATACTACTTCACACACCCAATAGGATATTTATTATTTTTTTAAACATGAAAAATAACAAGTGTTGGTGACAATGTGGAGCAATAAGAACCTTTATAGATTACTAGTGAGGCTGTACAATGATGGAGCTGCTTGGGAAAACACTTTGGCAGCTCCTCAAAAAGTTAAATATAAAGTTACCACAGGACCCAGCAATTCCACTCCTAGGTAGTTACCCAAGCAAGATAAATATACACACTCACACAAAAACCTGTTCACAAATGTTCACAGCAGCATTATTCATAACAGCCAAAGTACGAACACAACCCAAATGTCCATCAACTGATGAAAGGAAAAATAAAATATGGTATAGTCATACAATAAAATATTATTTGGCAATAAAAAGGAAAGAAATGCTACAACATGGATTAACCTTGAAAACATTATGCTAAGCGTAAGAGGGCGGTCACAAAAGACCACATAATACATGATTCCACGTATATGAAACATATAGAAGAGGAAAATCCATAGACAGAAAGTAGATTAGTGGTTGCCAGGAACTAGGAGGAGGGAAAAAGTGACTGTTAAAGGGTATGGGGTTTCTTTTTGGGGTGATGAAAATATTCTGAAATTAGATAATGGTGATGGTTGTAACAATGCTATGAATACGCCAAAACCCATTGAACTGTACACTTTAAAAGAGTGAATTTTATGATATGTGAATGGTATCTCAATAAAACTATTATTTAAAAAAGAGAAAAGTGAATAAACTGAAAAGCATGATCTTCAATCAGGAGAGAAATATTTTCAGTGAATATCTTCTTAATAACACCACGACTATGTCTTCACAAAAATCATAAACTGAAGGTCTTCTTTGGGAATCTTAAGGTTGAAACTAAAACTGGAAAAAAAGTTTGTAAAGCAACTTAATCCAAGGAAGTTTCAGGATAAAGGCACAGGTGCCTCAGGCTTCTAGGAAGCATTTCCCAAAATACACGACGTTTTTGAGAAGGGCTGAAATAAACTAAAACATGCCACAGATTTCTGCACATTTGTTTGTCCTTGTCCACGTTTCTATTCTAACCTACTAGATTTGAATCACGAAGGCAAAAGCATGAGACCCAACCCCTTTATATACTAATGGCCCAGATTAAATAAATATTGAATGTCAGAATTAAAGAACATTAGAACATTAGAATTACAGGTGCGGGGGCCTCGTACAATTATTTCACTCTCCTCTCAATCCATTCCAGTTAGGCTCACAGATTCCAGAAATCCAAGTTTCCGTATTCTTTTAAATTTTAAGAGAAAAGATCAAATACCTCTTTTAGAAATGTCTATTGCTTTTTAAAAAACTTATTAACTACCACACCAACTAAAATGAATAGCAATGTCAAGTTGGCTCAGTCAAATAAATAATAATGGAAAAGCATTAGGTCTATTGTCAAGATATGCCTTACTCAACATCATTTTGGCTTCAAACAACAACTAAACACCTTGCTACTGATAGAAAAACGTATTTTTAAAACTTTCAAAAATAACTTTACTATATAAAAATTCAGCTGACAAGTATCAACCTTAAATCTAACGCTACAATATCAACAGAACAATCTTACAGCTGTCCTCTCAGCCCTAAGGTATGCCAACTGGTTATGGCCTTAATTCTTATGAATTTCCTTTATAGTATCACCTGGACATAAGAGTCATTGTTTCTATCTTTCCATGACTAACAAAGGACTGAATTCTAGCAAACTGGAGTGAATGGTTTTAGAAGTGCTGACGGCGCAGAATTCTGGCGTGCGTGGATGAGGGACTCGCTGTCGCCTCATATGCCATACCTGGTATGCACTGTGCTGTGGCCTCAGTGGTTATGGCTGGAGCGACTGGGGGCTGCTGCTGACTGGAGCTCACTTCTGGCTCTGTGTTAACTGAGGGAGAAAGGGCTACCTCACAGGAGGAGACCTGGCTGGGCAGATGGGACAGGAACTCTTCAGAGGCAACTTGTTCATCCTGTCCAGGCAGCTGCAGGGCAGACAAGGGGATACTGATCTGTTTGTTAGGATGGGATGTGCTCACAGGCATTTGCATGGCCACCTGTTGGTTGGTGCCATGGGTACCAGGGGGGCCTCTGTTTGGTGAAGCCAGAGATACCCTAGCAGTCTTCTGGACAACTGGTCTGGAGATCACAGAGGGGGATGCAGACATACCGTGTGGGTCTAGCTCCGTGCTGATGGCGGATGTGACATGGGGAATCAGTTTAGCAGACCCTACACAGGAGGGACCAGCGTGAGTCTGAGGCTTGGGTTTTGCCATCTGTGTCAAGGATAGGGCTGGTCCATCCACTCCTCCTGTCAGTTCTGCATTTGCCACAATGTAATAATCTTCAGGGATTTCTTGTTTGATTTTCTTGATGATGACATCATTGCTGCATTCGTCAACCATCTGCGCCTGGGAGCTTGAATGGAGGGAAGATGGGACTACCCCAGGTCTTTTGCGAGCAACGCTTTGAGGCCTTTGGGTTTGGGGTTCAAAGTCACTATCCTCATCTGTAACAGAAGACTCACAAACCATGTCAAACAGGGTGTTCTCATCTTCATATTCTTCAACAGTTTCATCCAGTTCAGAGGGCTCACTACAATAGGAGAAGTCACAAGAGTCTCTGGTCCGGTTACAGTCTAGCTTTGCTTTCACTGGTCTCCCAGGGTACCTTTCAACAGGGCTAGTCTGTGTCTCAGAGGGCACCCCGATTATACTGGGACTATCAGAGTTAAAACTTCTGTTATCCTGGAAACAGACCCTCTCTTGGGACCCAGCTCTGCAAGTAGCTGTTAGCGGCCAGTGATAAGCATGGCCAGCACTACAGCCCCACATTGCTGTCAGGTTCCCATGGGAACCTTCAGAAAGCAAGTGTTTCAGGTTTGGAATGAGGCTGCAAATAGTCCCATGGCTGTGGGCCCAGCTGACCAATTTGGACAGATTCTCAGATGAGGTATGAAGACAATCCTCCATGTTACAGGATCAGCAGTGTCACTCCTAAAGGGAAATAATCAAAAGAAGAAGCCATTATTACCCAAGATATTCCTATAGCTCGATTACTTCAGTCTGTTCCAAATATGATCATTTGGCATAAAAAAGAAATGCACTTCAAAACCGAATTTAGTTAATGTCGCTGTAGATGAGCAGGGACTGGAAGAGAATATCAGGAAAAGTAAAAACAGCTGATGACTCATGGTTGTGGGATTTGGAGAAAAATTTTGTTAGTTTTCTTTATTGTTGTAATAATTCCTGCCTAAGGGGGGAAAAAGGAGAGAAGGAAAAAGAAACAAGTAATAAAGAAATGAGCTTTTCCATGGTACATTTTACTTCCAGAGTCACCGACAGAGAGGTTCAGATGGTCCCTCAATAATAAAATTGTGTCTATTACTTGCATTAACCAAGAGGATGCAGCTCCAATGACACCCTTTGATGTCAGAAACTTCGCTACTAGAGGCAGAGCCAACAAAGGAGGTTTGGATCCATCTTAGGATAGAGGTCAGAGAAAGGACGCCAGTTCTCTGCTGGGCACCAGACGACAATGCAACTAGGAGTCCAAGGAGAGGATCAGGAGCTCGATTTGAGAAATGGGAAAGAAAAGTATTCAGCAGAGGAGGGAGAACAGACCGGGAAAAGACCTGCTGGAGGGGCAGGCTGTAGACCGAAGCAGCAAGGATGGGGAAGCAGGAGGCCCTGCTCTAACCACTCTTAGGATCAGGCTTCCTGTCTCCTGGCTGCCTGCAATTCCTGAAATATTGCCTTTCATCCCACCATTAGAGGTTACAAAGTATGTCTGGTGTTTTCCACCATCTGAGGGTCCCATAAAGCCAAGCATAACCAACCATCAAATAGAAGCAAATCATTCCTTATTAGGCAGGAGACAAAAAGAAGCCCTTGTTAGGAGTCCCTGAAGAGTGAGGACAACATGATGGGTAGGAAAGTGAAAGGTGACATGTGGAGTCTGCAAGGGGCTAGAAAGGTTAGTAAGGCTTTGCCAAGAGGCGGGTCCTGGGAGCACTGGGCAGGGAGGCACAGGAATCTTTATGTGTGATTTTATTGGCCCTGGCTATCTGCAGATGTGGGTAACAAGAGGTGACTTGCTGGTGCTCTGCACTCAGGCACCACGGTCTAACCACAATGTCAGGTGGTTACACCAAAGTGGACAGACACCTGAGCCATTCCCTGACCTGACTCCATGGCACCCTGTCAGGGAGGTTAGGTAGGTTCAAATCCTTTAACATACTATTAAGGTCTCTGTTGATGTGGCCATGGCCACCTCTCAAGCCTCATTTCCTATGACCATGTCCTCTTCCCATACTTCTTGTGGTCCCCTCTTCTCTAAACTCCCTACTGGTGAGAAACTCATTCTTCTGCTTGATATGCTGCCCTTCTCTTTCCTCACCTGGCCAGCCCCTTCAAAACTGAACCTGAGGCTACCTCCTACTGGCATCTTTCCAGACCCCCTTTCTGCATCAGAGATTTATTTAGCTTCCCTTCACCCATGCCTGTATCATCTCAAGGGATTTGCCTTTGCTGTACTATTATCATTGATTTGCTTGTCTGTCTCTCAGACCTAATAATTTCCTGAAGGCAGAAACTATGACTTAATTATTCACTCAGTGAGGACCTACTTGGGGATATGGAAATTCATAAGGTTCTTGGGACATTATAACCTATTGTCTAGTATGCAGTTGTTGTCGAATAAACGAATGAAGAATGAATGAATGTTTACATACTGCCAGCACCATCAACACTTACAAAGTGAACGTATAAGACTCTCAAGTAAGACACATAAATTTTCCTCGTATCACTTTTATTGTAATCATTCAAGGGATTAGACGATTTTCTGCCAGATAGTGTAACCAAAACCCAGCCACCTTGTATATGCAGAAGAGTGACAGATGAGCACCCAGAGTTCATGAAGCAGCCAAGTAAACGGAAAGAACAGTGACTGGCATGGGAATCAGGAACGTGAAATCCCAAGCCTGGAACTGCTCCCTGTGGTCTCAGACAAGGCACTAATAATCTCTAAGCCTAAAATGCCAGGACTACATGATCTTACGTCTCCTTCATACTCTAGAAATTGACTTATTTATGTTTCTTTCATATAACTTTGGTTAAAGTAGAAATGTAAAAAAAAAAAAAAAAAAAAAAAAAGGACATAGACTGGTTTGTTCTGAACTTTTTTCTTTCTTTTTTTTTTTTTTGCAGGGACAGGGGTGTCCCTAGGTAGCCCAAGCTGGTCTTGAACTGGGCTCAAGCAATTCTCCTGTCTCAGCCTCCCAAAGCTCAGGGATTACAGGCATGAGTTACTGCACCCCAGTCTGTTTTGAACTTAACATAGCTATTAATATTTAACTGGTGTGGCAGAGACTGCTAATTTGCCTACCCAGTGTCTGTTCTCGCTTAGTCCTCACAGACAGTCCAAATTTGTTGAGGCAGCAGTGTGCTCACTTAAGTATTTTTCCCAGCTTCCCCTGGAGCAACGATGGCTCCATGACACAGTCATGGTCAAGGACACGTAAATGGAAGGGATTTGGATCATAATCCTGAAAGACAAAATTCTGAATGCCATAGTTCCAAATGTTGAAATCCCGAAAGATCAAAATCCCTAAAGTCTAACATCCCCAAAATCACAATCATACGATAGCTACATCATGTTAAGTAGAACTATTACCTTGTTATTGTCTTTATTTGGAAATTAAGTATGGTTTAAGGAAATACATTATGAGTGATAAACTGACATGGGGTGAACTTGTGGACTTAAATTTAGGTGTCAGTTTGACTGGATTAAGGAAGACTTAGAGACCTAGTAAAGCATTATTTGGGTGTGTGTCTGTAAGGGTGTTTCCAGGAGAGATTAGTGTGTGAGTCTGAGTGGATTATGTGAAGATCTCGCCTGAAAGTTGGCAGGCACCATCTAATCAGCTGGGGCCCCAGAGAGAACAAATACAGAAGGTGAATTGTTCTCTCTCTCAGAGCTAGCACAGGCTTCTCTTTCGCTGCCTTGGACATCAGAACTAGAGGCCTCCAGCCTTTGGACTCTGGGACTTATGCCAGCAGTTCCCAGGTCCCGGCCTTTCAGCCTCAGGCTGAGAGTCACATCATCAGCTTCCCTGGTTCTGAGGCCTTTGGATTTGGACTGAACCACTATACCAGCATCCCAGGGTCGCCAGCTAGCAGACAGCCTGTTGTAAGACTTTTCAGCTACATAATCACATGAGCCAGTTCCCCTAATAAATCCCCTCTCATGTATATATGCATATTCTATTAGTTCTGTCTCTCTGGAGAATCTTGACTAATACAGATTTGGTACTGGCAAAGCCAAGTATCATTCCTTCTTACTGAATTCCTTACAACACAACAGAAGAGACTACGAAATGTTCCCTTGCAAAAGGGCTGTGATAAGTTAAATATACAAGGTTACTAAATGGTGAAAGATAAAAGTTTAAATGCTAATCATTATTGGTGCTGCACAAGCAGAAAATTGCTTAACTGCAGCAGCCAAGCAATAAGCACTTTCAGATGGATAGTATATACTTACAAAATTTGTAGACCACAACCACTCTCCGAATACAAGTGCAGCAAGTGTTTCAAAGATCACAGAAGTGAAAACACAGGCCAAAAGTACAAGAAATCTCCTGGCCAAATTATTCAATAGTGTAAGACTTCTGCCCCTTCACGTATAGCACCATGCTTCCATTCAAAAAACACCCTTCAGCAGAGAATAAAAAGAATTCAACAAGCTCAGTGACCTTCTGAACCAAAGATACTTGTTGATACTGAGGTTCCTCAGTGTTAAACAAACAAACAAAAAACTTTAAACGGTGAACTATTCTTGACTAGTGATTTGACTGTCAAAGAATACAGGTTTCTTATATTTACCACTAAATCTAACATACAAGAACTAGTACATGCTTCACTTTAGCTAAGAAATTGCACTTTCAAAATTGTTCCCACTGTTTATCAGCTATATACAATTCATGTCCCTGTTAGATCTGAAAATTCTAGAACTTATCCACTCAATTATGTATTAATGACAAGAAAAAGTAAAGCACTTAATAAATGCTTATTTGGGCCAGGTGCAGTGGCTCACGCCTGCAATCCCAGCACTTTGAGGGGCCAAAGTGGGCGCATCACTTGAGGTCAGGAATTTGAGACCAGCCCGGCCAACAGCCAACGTGGTGAAACCTCGTTTCTACTAAAAATACAAAACAAAATTAGCCAGGCATGGAGGCGCACGACTGTGATCCCAGCTACTTGGGAGGCGGAGGTTGCAGTGAGCCAAGATCATGCCACTGTACACCAGCCTGGGCGACTAGAGCGAAACTTGTCTCAAAAAAAAAAAAAAAAAAAGAATTCTAAAAGTGAATTTCAAAGTGTTACCAATAGTTTGTGTTTCCCATTCAGCCTAATGCATTTGGCAGGAAATTCAGATGAGTGGATTGGCTACAATGATATGGCAACGATACAAACTTCAGTTAAAAGCTTCGTTTGCCTGCACTGGCATTCCTTTCAGCAGATGACATTCCAGAAGCTTTTAATGAATTAAAGCCATATTGCCTGAAGAAGCCAGCAAAGTACTGACTAGTTCAAAAATAATTATGTGCACAATAGGATAAAAAGACACTTAATGCAATGGTGTTGCTGTTCCATCACCAGTATTGCTTCCGCCAAATTTGTGGTCTGTGTATGGAGTACATGTAGAATGGATTTCCATCTACCCACAAAACAGAAGCATGGCACAGAAAACGGGGAAATTTAATAGGCAATGCTCATGTTGTTGTATATGGAATCATACAAGAATTTCAAAAAGAACAGTACCACATGTAGAAGGAACATGAACGTATTCTCCAATGACAGCCATGTCCTAAAAGAAAAAAAGCAGCTATTTGTCAAGATGCAAGACTTCAAAATATAGTTAATGATCATGAAAGTCGGCCAGTTCTTACAGACTACCTCCATGCAACTGCCATAATATATCCCTGTAACACACATTTTGATATGTCAATTTTTTTTTTTTTTTTAAGTTTTCCTACTCTTAAATCCGCAGCCCTATTTTTTTTTCTTTTTTTTTGAGACAGAGTCTTGCTCTGCTGCCCAGGCTGGAGTGCAGTGGTGAGATCACAGCTCACTGTAACCTCTGCCCCCCAGGCTCCAGTAACCCTTCCACCTCAGCCTCCCTAGTAGCTGGGACCACAGGTGCGCACCACCATGCCTGGCTAATTTTTGTATTAAATTTTTTGTTTGTAGAGATGGGGTTTTGCCATGTTGCCCAGGCTGGTCTTGAACTCCTGAGTTCAAGCGATCTACCTCAGCCTCCCAAAGTGCTGGGATTTCAGGCTTGAGCCACCATGCTGGGTCAAGCACTATTTCTCTTACAATGTGCTATGCTATGTATTTCATCTTATCATTTCCAAAACTGGAGGTAGAAACATTGGGAAGACTCACAGAGTTCTAATTTATTTTATGTACTTTTTGCAAATTTGACTCCAAAAAGGTACATTACCACAATGTTGACTTTGTGTATAAGCATCGTGCGTGTACATAAAAGCACCAAAATGTCCTTAATAAATGAAGAGATGTCCTTTCATACATCTGCATTTGTGAAAAATAAAATTTCTCAAGATCTTAGCTCTTCAGGTAACTGCATATGCAGTGGTGACCCATCACAGTTTTGATGGATCTCATCAAAAGACTTAGGTTGTCCGTCACAGTATTTCAGACGACCTCAGTTGTAAAAGCTATTCCTTCATGAACACGGTTCATCTGCTCATAACTGTTAGACCCATGCAACTGTCATTAGTATACCTGCGTGTTTCTGTTTATAAAAATTTGTATGCTAATACTGCCTATTTTATTTTATAAAGTGACCTATGAAGTGTTCTGCCGTGTTTTTATGTTTCTCAAATAAGTCCCTTTTTAAAAATGTAAAATAAGTGTCTTTTACATTTTTTCCAGAACTGCATTTTTGGGATTTTGATCTTTCAGGATTGATTTTCAGGATTTTAGACTTTAGGGATTTTTATTCAGGATTATGGTGCTGATAGTTGTTTCTTTCCAGATTATGATCAGCTCCTATATGGAAGTCACTGGGTGGGGTTTTGGGAAAGCCCTTGAAACACAGATTTGTCTGGTTTTTACCTTTTCCCCTTAGTTCTTTCCCTTTCTTTCCAAGTGGAAAAAGACAGGATGACCGGAGCTACGGAGGACTCCTGGGAACATGAAGAAGAACTTAAGAATGGCAGAGAACATCAAGAAGGAGCTTCATTCCCTGGTGACACCATTGAGCCAAAACATCAGCTCTGAACTGCCTGCTTCAGGGATCCTTATTCATAAGGGAAAGATGTACTCCTGATCTTGTTTAAGCCACTGTTGTTCGAGTTTTCCCTTGTTTTTGTTTGTTTTGTTTTGTTTAACCCTGTCTTATGGAGCTGGGGAATTGTTACATATAGCTGAACTCAATTACTAATTAATACATGCCAAATAATACATTCCTCCCTGATTTTTGATACCTTAGAGTATAATCCTTCATTTACTCTGCACCATACTCTGGTACAATTGTTACTCAGATTAGACTCCAAAATTAAATTCCTGGAAGGTCCTTAATTCTATGTCATAATATTTTTACCACTTTTCATTTTTATTGTAATAAAAAATAATTAATATGAGCATATTATTAATCATCTAAATAATCATATAGCCATGTACTGCCATGTAATTTCAACACCCCTTTGCCTCACATTAGGGCCCACCTTAAGTGACATCACTCAACTTCCAATTTGGTAGAAAACCTGTTCATGCTGTATTCATCTTAGCACATATAAATAAAATACAATTTCTCTTTCGCACTAATAATTTTAAAACAAAAGGCATCCTGATTTGACATCATAAAAATAACATAATGTGACGGTGGAGTAATATACTACTTTTAAGTGTCGTAGGGCAATGAGAAAAGAAAAGGAGTTGAAATAAATACTACATGTTCATAGAAAATCATATACATTACAGCACAATATTTTTTTGAGGCAGGGTCTCACTCTGCTGCCCAGGCTGAAATGCAGTTCACTGTGTTCTTGAACACCCAGGCTCAAGCAATTATCCTGCCTTAGCCTCCTGAGTAGCCGGGACTACAGGCATGCAATTTATGGCACAATATTTGAATGAAGATGTTGGAACAGTCTAAAAATGTAAAAATGTGGCAGAATCAAGGCACCAAATTATAAAGGCACGTAGAACTCTTAAAGAATCTATTAACCAGGTAGAAGCTACTGTACAATAGTACCTTTGCTGAAGGCCCCCATAGCTATAATAATAAAATGCTAAAGTGAAAATAAAAGACAAAGTGGATAAAATTATAAATTTTATTAAAGATTACACATTTAATTTTATTAATATTCACTAACCTTTAAGAATCAAAAGGTAGGCCGGGAGTGTGGCTCACGCCTGTAATCCCAGCATTTTGGGAGGCTGAGACAGGCAGATCATGAGGTCAGGAGATTGAGACTATCCTGGCTAACACGGTGAAACCTGCCCCTACTAAATATACAAAAAATTAGCTGGATGTGGTGGCGGGCACCTGTAGTCCTAGCTACTTGGGAGGCTGAGGCACGAGAACCATGTGAATCCGGGAGGCAGAGCTTGCAGTGAGCCAAGATCGTGCCACTGCACTCCAGCCTGGGTGACAGAGCGAGACTCTGTCAAAAAAAAAAAAAAAAAGGATCAAAAGATAGTAAACATTAAGTTGCTTTTATTACATTCTTAAATCCGTTGCCAATCTCATGGAGAGGCTCTTAAACTTTGAGTACCATAAAATGAAAATATTTTTCCAGAATTACTATTAATATATTTCAACCTGGCAACCATGTTGACTAGTAGTTTTGAGAGCATAATTAGCTGACATATTAAGGCAATTAAATATATTGAGTCAAAAGAATAGTTATCACTATACTTCAATATATTGTAAGTTTCATACAAATTGAAATCAACAAGACAACCAAAGTATTTTCAAAATTCTGAGAATAAAGTTTTTAAAATCTACTGATTTCCCATCAGCAGTCAATGATAACCTCTATGCTGAAAAACAATGCTGCTTCTACATTTTCAAGAATTAAAAAATGACTTCAGGTGGCATTTTCCCATATCTGACATGGGCAATGACTGGATAAGACACTTACAGAGTTATCAAGTGACACCTGATTAAAAACTGAAATTCAGGCCAGGTGCAGTGGCTCATGCCTGTAATCAATCCCAGCACTTTGGGAGGCCAAGGCAGAGGATCATTTGAGCCCAGGGGTTTGAGACCAGCCTAGGCAAGATGGTAAGACCCTGTTTCTACAAAAACAAAAACCAAAAAACCCTGAAATTCACGGAGTTCCAGCTGGTGGAGTTTAGATTAAGTATAATATACCATGTTAGCAAAGCTATGAACTTAGGCAAGTAGACATTCTATGTATTAGCATATATATTATGAAAGCCAAACTCAGAAGCACATTAAATATCAAATCAGACTTTCACCATTAAACCCAAAATTAATCATTAGGTTTCAGAAGAACAATAACACAACAATGCTTACAACTAAAGCTAATGTTTTTTAGACAATTCTTATTTGCCAAGCACTGTTAGGGCCTGTCACACCAAGAATCCTAATTATTATCAATAATTCTAATTTGACTAAGTTAGTTAAATTATCCTAGTTTTATAAATAAATAAATCACTTGCACAAAGTAAATGGCAGAGCCAATATTTGAACTTAAGTATTACTCTAGAACCCATGCTCTTATTTATAGTACATGGCCATTGGTATTATAATAGTAGGAAGACACTGTCTCAAGTCTGGTTCCCTATAAATTAATGTTGTTAATTTGATCTTATCTGGTTTGACAGACTTAAGTTGAATTTGTAAGTATATTTTGATTTATAGCTATATCAGAACTATAAATTTTAAGTTTACATGTATTTAAGTAGCATTATAATAAAAATTATTTAAGCTAGCACTAGTCACAAAGAAGGTCCATGAAAATACTTTTTCTTTCAAAAGTTTGAGAAAAATTTCTTTACAGAAAAAAAAGGTATGAAAGGATTATGTCACTTTTTCAAAAAATGATAAAACTAATTAGCAATGAAATAAGTGAGTCCCTAGTTAGCTTCGGCCTGACTTCAGTTACAACAATCTACCCAAAAATCCTTGTAATCTCTCTCTTTACAAGGTTTTGAACCTTTTAGAGTTTGTTGTTGCTGTGTTTTAATACCACCAGATGTCAACTGCTGATGCATGACAAAAATGACATAAAAAGAAACAGAAAACCTAAGTAACTACATACCTACGAAAAAAATTGACTGAAAACTAAAAACCTTCTCCAAAAAGAAGGCTCAGGTGGTTTCACTGGTAAATTCTATCAAACATTCAAGGAAGAAACACCACAAAAATTATGCAAATATTTTCAAAAATATGGGGGGAAGAGAAAGCACTTCCCTCAACTTGTTTGAGAATGCCAGCATAACTTTAATACCAAAACCTGACAAAGCCAATATAATAAAGATAATTAGAGATCAATATTCCTCATGAGCATTGATGGTAAAAATCCTTTACAAAACGTGAGCAAATGTAATTCAACATAGTAGCAGTCTACAGGAAAAAAACCACACAATCATTTCCATAGATGCAGAAAAAAAGCATTTGACAAAATTCAGTACCTATTTATGATAAAACAAACTCTTAGCAAACTAATAATGGTAGGGAATTTCCTCAAACTGATAAAGAGCATCTATAAAAAATCTATAGCTAATATTTAATGTAAAAGACAATTACTTCCTTTTAAGATTAGGAATAAGGTAAGAATGCCCACTTGTATCACTCTTATCCAATATTGTACTAGAGGTCCTAGCACTGAAATAACATAGTTGGGGAGGGAGGAGAAAAGGCAGAAAAATTGGAACAAAAGAAGTAAAATTGATCCTATAATATATGTAAATAACATGGCTGTTCATGCAGAAATCACCGAGAATTCACAAAGCAACTGCCAGAACTCATAATTGAATTTAGCAAAGTAACAGGACACAAGATTAATATTAAAAGCTCAATTATTTCCTACATACTAGCAGTAAAATATTTAAAAATTATATTTAAAGAAATTCTACTTATAGTAGTGCCAAAATATATGCCAAAGAATAATTCTTACAAAAGATGCCCAAGACTTCTATACTAAAAACCACAAAACAATGCTGACAGAAATTAAACATGACCTAAATTAACAGAAAGATACACCATATTAAGGGACTGGAAGAATCAAAATCATTAGGTTTGCAGTTATTCCCAAATTTATCTATAGGTTTGATACAATTCCAATCATGAAGGTCTTGGAAGTCATCAGGCTCACACCTGTAATCCCAATACTTTGGGAGGCCAAGGTAGAAGGATCACTTGACTCCAGGAGTTCAAGACCAGCCTGGGCAACATCACGAAACTTTGTCTCAATTTAAATTCTCTCTCTTTCTTTGAGAGAGAGAGAAAAAAAGTTAAGATGAAAGGGAATTAAATGTTTGAGCTTAAACTGTGATTTAAAACACATTCATAAAGGCTAGGTGGCTCATGCCTGTAATCTCAGCACTTTGGAAGACCAAGGTGGGAGGACTGCTTGAGCCCAGGAGTTTGAGAACAGCTTAGATGACATAGCAAGACTCCATCTCCACAAAAAGAAAAAGAAAAAAAAATCCTGAAGTAACTTCTACCTCCCCTAAAACAAAAACAAAAAGAAGGAAAAGACATACAATCAATTTTGACAGATGTCAACAGTATGTTTCAGATTACCTATAAACCTTGTTTACAGAAGAATGAATACAGAAGGAAGTCAGACCATTCAAGTGCAAAGCAGAGAATCAGCAACATTCTCCACTGACCAACACAGATAAATTCTGGGTCTCTTCAAAGGGCCTCAGTGGCAGAAGTTCCAAATATTCTGAATAGGTGAGGATCACATTAGGCTTTCTAGAATCTCAACTGCCCTGCCCTCAACCCAAACTGATAGACATAAAACCTAAGAAGTTCTCCCCCAGACTATTCTGGGTGTGTGTGAGATAACCCCTCATGTGAGCTGGGACAGTGCAGGGGTGAAGAGCCTGGACTCCACTGCCAGATGGCCTGGGTTTAAATCCTAGCTCTGGCCACTTGCTAGCTACATGACCTTGGGCAAGTTATTTTACCTCTGTGTCCCTTAGTTTCCTTATCTGTAAAATGACAACAATACTGACGTCACAGTGTTATTATGAGAATTAAATGAATTTATATCTATAAAATGTGAAAAAAATAATCACTTTGTAATTGTTCACCTGAAATTAGCGGCTTTCCCCCAACTCTGGTGGTCTACCATGCAACTACAGAGAATAATACACAATATAGCACAATATACTCACGAAGTGAGGCCCAGACAGTGAACATATACAATACAGCACAGTGTACTTAGGCACAAATGAAGTTCTCATTTAACATTCTAACTCCTTAGACTCAAGTCACTCCTAAATTTAAAGCAACATTATAAAACAAGGCTCATTTACCCAGACATCTCTGTCTCTGGGAGCCATGCAAATAGGCTCTTAGACCAACTATATGATCTATTCTGCAGCTCTCTGAACCATTGATCCGTCAATCCCAGAGTTTCTTTTTTTTTTTTTTTTTTTTTTTTTTGAGACACAGTCTCACTCTGTCACCCAGGCTGCAGTGCAATGGCACGATCTCAGCTCACTGCAACCTCCGCCTCCCAGGTTCAAGCTATTCTCCTGCCTCAGCCACTTGAGTAACTGGGGATACAGGTGCCCACCACCATGCCTGGCTAATTTTTGTATTTTTAGTAGAGACGGGGTTCTACTATGTTGGCCAGGCTGGTCTCAAACTCCTGCACTCAGGTGATCTGCCCGCCTCAGCCTCTCAGAGTGCTGTGATTATAGGCATGAGCCACTGCACCCAGTCCGAGTTTCTTTTAAGATAAATCATATGGGCTTTTCAGCAGAATTTCTATACAATAAATATTGTATGACAGTGGGCCACTAGGCACTGGGAACACTGCCATTAATAAGACAGTCATGAACTGTGCTCACATGGAACTCATGGTGGCAAGGCAGGAAGAAACAAAGAACTAACGATACAAGAAATAATTTTGCTGCAATTCTATTAAGAATTTTGCAAAGACAGGCCAGGTGTGGTGGCTCACACCTGTAATCGCAGCACTTTGGGAGGCCAAGGCGGGCGGATCACGAGGTCAGGAGATTGAAACCATCCTGGCTAACACAGAGAAATCCCGTCTCTACTAAAAATACAAAAAGTTAGCCGGGCGTGGTGGCGGATGCCTGTAGTCCCAGCTACTCGGGAGGCTGAGGCAGGAGAATGGTGTGAACCTGGGAGGCGGAGCTTGCAGTGAACTGAGATTGTGCCACTGCACTCCAGCCTGGGCAACAACAGTAAGACTCCGTCTCAAAAAAAAAAAAAAAAAAAGATTTTTGCAAAGACAGTATCCTGAGTGCTAAGTGAGCATAAAACCATAAAAACCTGTTCCATTTTCAGTGTAAGCTTCTCTGAGAAAGTGGTATTTAAGCTAAGAGCTGAAGAATTAGCAAGACTTCACAGATGAAGAAGGGAGGGGACAGACAGACCTTTAAAACCAGAGTTTATCCATGTGTTTTCTTCTCACAGTCTCACTAGATGAGGCTCTCCTCCAACCCTGTGGATCTGGTTATCAGACAATTAATATAGAAATTAATATCTCAGTAAATGGCATTACCATCCCTTCAAACGCTGAAGCCCAAATCCTGCAAATCACCCTTGACTCCAACACATCCTTCGCATGTCTACGTAGAAGAACCTGTAGGGCTGGTTCAATTCCAGTCAGAATGAAAAGCACAACCAGAAGTCCTATGAAAGATTCTGGAAGTCTTCCATGATACCTATCAAAAGTTATCCACCCTTAGCAACTACCTTCCAACATTCTAGCATCCCACATAGACTCAGGATAATAGATGCCATGATCGAAAGTAATTCTTACCCTAACCACTTCTACCATACTTCACCTACCCATCTCCTAACAAATGCTGCTCACCAGCTCTTTGACAAACTGATCCAGTTAAAGTTCTAACTTGAAATACAGTTATGCAATGCAAACTAGTTATACCTTTGCCAAGACAATCAATTTTTTAAATAATCTGTAATATAATTCCTACGGTCGTGCAAAACAAACACCTTGATCTTAGTCAATAATTTGATACTGATACTATATCAAAAATGCAAGGCCAGGTGTGGTGGCTTATACCTGTCATCTCAGCACTTTGGGAGGTCAATGCAGGAGGATCACTCGAGGCCAGGAGTTTGAGACCAGCCTGAGACCCTTTCTCCATAGAACATTTTAAAAATTAGCCAGAGGCAGTGGCGCGAACCTGTAGTCCTAGCTACTCGAGAGGCTGAGGCAGGACGATTGCTTATGCCTAGGTGTTTGAGGTTACAGTGCACTATGATCACACCACCGCAATCCACCCTGGATGTCAGAGCAAGACCCTATCTCTTCAAAAAACAAGAAAAGAAAAAGAAAAAGAAAAAAAGCAGCTTCAAAAATATCAGTGCAGGCCAGGCCAAGGCAGAAAGATCGCTTGAGGCCTAGAGTTCAAGACCAGCCTAGGCAACACAGTAAGACATTGTCTCAAAAAAAAAAAAAAAAAAAAAAATCAGTGCAGCTATCTAATATACTTACAAATACCTCAAATTTCTTAAGAACTTCCCCAATTATTCATGTTTTTTAATTTCTATAATTTATACTAAGTAGGTTTTTATTATACACTATCAGAAAAGGATTAAAATGAATTGCAATGGCATTCCACTCACTAAAATTGTTCCACATGTGATGACTGGCAATATTATTCGATCACATTTTAAAGTGGTTTTCCCATCTATGGGCGTAATTTGACATGATTCATACTTTACAGCCCACTCAAAGAAGTATAGTAAATAGAAAACCTGAAAATTCTGTCTCAGAGTGAGTGATGTTTAACATTTTTAATTGCCTTTAACATAGCCTCATTCTCCTGATGGAATTTTCCAAGGCTTAACAGAGTAACAGTGTCTCATAACAAAGAATCTGTCCCAGATGCTTGAAAATACAGTCTCACCTTGGGAAATAAACTATAGGCGGGCTGATCCCAGATTTCAGAGAACAAAGTGAAATACATGTGCCTCCCCAGACTCCACTGGAACTGCCCTGGCCAAGGTCACCAATAACCTCTATACCAAGACATTCCATTGACACTCCTCAGTCCTCTTCTCTTGGCTCCTCAGCAGCAATAAGAGCTGTCCTCTGCTTCACTCGAAACCCTCTCTTCCCTTAGCTTCCATGATACTGCCCTTCCTTATTCTGCTATTCTTGGTTTCCTTTGCTAGAGCACAACACTCTATTTTGACCTTTAAAACCAGAGTTTATCCATGTGTTTTCTTCTCACAGTCTCACTAGATGAGGCTCTCCTCCACCCCTGTGGATCTGATTATCAGACAATTAATATAGAAATTAATCTCTCAGTAAATGGCATTACCAACCCTTCAAATGCTGAAGCCCAAATCCTGCAAATCACCCTTGACTCCAACACATCCTTCGCATGTCTACGTAGAAGAACTTGTGGGGCTGCTTCAATTCCAAGAACTCATCCCTGGCCGCTGGTTTTCAAAACTACTATGTTTTACAAAGCTTCTGGTTTGCATTGCTGCTACACTTCTGAAGGGTGTAGAAAAAGATGAAACCTGCAGGCATGTACTTTCTTTATGTAGAGTGGGTGAACCTTAAATTAGCATTTTAAATGTGGTAATAAGTTAATATTATATAACACTTTGTACCCGAAGTGTTGTACCCAAAGTGTTATATAATATATAAATTAATTCTTATATCTTTACTAGCTCTCAGGAAGGGAGGACAGGTCTTTCTTATTACTGTGAAATATTTGCTCATAGGAATGAGATCTGAAGCTACAGTGTATATCATTTTAATAGCCCTTCCATTCTGACTCTTATTTTTAGGTATGTGGATGGTGAGTGCTGAAAGTGGTATAATTGTTCCAGATGAGAGATGGTGAGTCAGTGACAGTGTTGGGAATGTGAGTAACCTATTTTTATTCATAAAACGAAATATTTTAGAAACTCTGAAATAGGCTTAACAGACATCAAGATGACTTGAATTTCAGGTCACTGGTAATAGGATTAAGCCTCCCGATTTAGGGCCATACCACTCATTCTACAAAATATTCAAAGAAGGAGAGAGGTCATTTTCCTGAGAAATGCAAAAGAATTTTAAAAACTGACATGATTTTGGTTCAGTATTATGGTCCCTTTGCAAAAGCACAAAAATGTCCTTACCTCTTCCCATATAGTTCTAGAATGTATATTCTGACTCATTAATCTACTTATCTATTTTATAATTAATACTATACCATTTAAAATTACTGTAGCTGAATACGTTTTTATATTCAAGAAGGCAAACCCCTTCTCATTATTCTTATTTTTCAAAATTGTTTTCTAATTCCTTTTGTTTTTTTTTTTGGAGACAGAGTCTTGCTCTGTCTCCAGGCTGGAGTGTAGTGGCGCGATGATCTCGGCTCACTGCAATTTCCACCTCCTGGGTTCAAGCGATTCCCCTGCCTCAGCCTCCTGAGTAGCTGGGACCACAGGCGCGCACCACCATGCCCGACTAATTTTTTGTATTTTAGTAGAGATAGGGTTTCACCATGTTGGCCAGGATAGTCTCGATCTCCTGACCTCGTGATCCACCTGCCTCAGCCTCCCAAAGTGCTGGGATTACAGGCGTGAGCCACTGCGCCCGGCCTCTGACTCCTAACTTTTATGCAAAGTGTCCAGTATGCCGTATCATAATAAATGTATTAGATATTTATTCCTATAACATTTTCTTATGCTATGTTAAAAATGTTTTCTGCATGTCTTAGTTGGAAAAGTTGTTGAATTTTATCAAGTATTTGGTCAACTATAAATACAATATTTTTGTTTTTCATGTCTTAAGTTACATTTACGATTTCTCAGTGTTGACCTACCTCGGATTCCTACGCTACTTCTCAGTTTCTGTCATTGGCGCATTGCCCTTTCTCTGACCTTTAAAACTAGGTTCATCAGCGGTCCTGGCATTACTTTTGTCATGGTGCTGTCTCATGAGATGATGCTTTCATCCACCTCTGTGAATCTGGTTAGCTGACATACATACCCTAATGTTTCCCTAATTAATCTCTCAGTAGCTGGCAGAGACATCTTCCTGGCTGCTGAGGCCTGAATCCTAGAATTAGATTTCTAAATATTTTTTAGGATTTGAGACATCATTACACAAATACACTGCTTAGGGGCTGGACAGATGTGTGCCAGGGCCAGGCATCTTTGTGCTCTGTGATCCTTCTCTAAGCCCTGAATGCAGGCTATAGGAGGGTAGAAATTTTGTCTAGCACTGTGTCTTCAGCACCTCAAACAAAGCCTAACACACAGAAGGCACTCAAGAAACAATGAATGGGGCTGGGTGTGGTGGTTCCTGTAATCCCAACACTTTGGCAGGCCAACAAGGGGGATTGCTTAAGCCTGGGTGTTCAAGGCTAGCCTAGGCAATAGAGTGAGACCCTGTCTCTACAAAAGACTGAAAAAATTAGCCTTGTGTGGTGGTGCGTGCCATTAGTCCCAGCTACTTGGGAGGGTGAGGTGGGAGGATCACTTGAGCCTGGTAGGTTGAGGCTGCAGTGAGCTGTGGTTGCATCACTCTGTCTCAAAAAAACAAACAAAAAACACAAAACACTGAAGGAATACTGAAGGAACAAATTCAATTGGATTCTCATGAATACTCTGATTTGAAAAATGTCTACCCACCTGATCTGTCCACCTGTCCGCTCAACCTTCTACTTAAAGCATTGTGTCTCCCTGCCCCACTACCCCCTGGCCCAATCTGACAAGAACAGAGGGCACTCCTGCCCATTCAGGATTACATTAAGCATAGCAATGATTCAGAGAGGGGAGGGAGTCAACAATCCAACTGCAACACTCACTAGATTAAAATCTTTCAACAAGCATGCATTGTTTTCATTGCAATCATACATTTACTGAAAACTGACTCAGAAAGCCTGTATAATCTTTTGCCTAGTTCACTAAAGAAGAATAAGTGGGCTGAACTCAGTGGCTCACGCCTGTAATTCCAGCACTTTGGGCAGTTGAGGCAGGAAGATTGCTTGAGGACAGGAGTTGGAGGACAGCCTGGGCAACACAGTAAGACCCTATCTCTACAAAAAAACATGTAAGCAATTTTTACAAAGAAGCCTAAGTGAAGAGAGGGCTGTACTATATACAATTTACAACAAAATTGGAAAGCAAAGCCTGTGAATTAAGTAGGAGTTATGGGAATATGAAAGTGCATGTGTATTTGGTAGCAAAATTTTCAAAACTGAACCCCAGTCCCCCTTCAAAGAACTCAGCCAGTAGCTACCTGTGTGCAGGCAGCAGACTTTGCCCTGGGTATGGAGGCATGGTAGAGAGAAACTGACAGCTGGGTCAACCTTGCAGGTAACAAGGACAGAAATTGACAGGCAGCTGAGGTCTACTTAAGGGAGATTCAAGATGTCATGCAGCATTTTAAACTTCACTTGGTGCTATGGTTTGAATGTATCCCCTCCAAAATTCATGTTGAAACTAATCCCCATTGTGGTTTTAAGAAGTGAAGCCTCTTTTTTTTTTTTTTTTTTTTTTGGAGACGGAGTTTCACTCTTATCCCCCAGGCTGGAGTGTGCAATGGTGCAATCTTGGCTCACTGCAACCTCTGTCTCTCGGGTTTTCAAGTGATTCTCCTGCCTCAGCCTCCCAAGTAGCTGGGATTACAGAAATGTGTCACCATGCCCAGCTAATTTTTGTATTTTTAGTAGAGACGGGGTTTCACCATGTTGGCCAGGCTGGTCTTGAACTCCTGACCTCAAGTGATCTGCCCGCCTCGGCCTCCCAAAGTGCTAGGATTACAGGCGTGAGCCATCATGCCAGGTCAAGAAGTGAAGGCTTTTGAAAAGAGATTATGTCATGAAGGTTCCACTCTTATGAAGAGATTAGTGCCTTACAAAAGAGCTGGAGGAAACTAGCTTAGGTCCTTCTGCTATTCGAGGGCACAGCAATTGTCCCCTTTCTGTCCCTTCTGCCATGTGAGCATACAGTGAGCATACAGTGAGAAGATGGGAAGATGCCATCCATGGAGTAGAAGACAATGAACCTGCTGGAACCTTGATCTTGGACTTTCCAGCCTCTAGAGGTGTGAGAAATAAATTTCTGTTCTTTATAAATTACCCAGTCTCCAACATTTTGTTACAGCAGCAGAAAGGAGCTGAGACACTTGTTTTCCAACAGGCATTTATCAAGGCATGGGGCTGAACACCATGATCACCCACTCTGTGTGGTACAATGTCTCAGTCTTACTTGTTCCTCATCTCTCCCACTTGCCTGGCCTCTGCTCATAGGATCTCAGGAATGTCTATGGCAACTAAAACTATAAATGACACTCATTCTTAATGAGACATTCCTTCAAAATACTGCCTGCAGGTAAGCTCTAAGACAGATGCTCTGTGCCCAGGAGATGGAACAAGCAACCATGCCTACCACCTCCAAACCAGGCCTTGCTGCTCCAGTTTGGGGACAGTCTATGTTCCTTTTGGAAGAACTCACCCACTAATTTTTCTGGGAGGGATAAAGTTAGGGGAGAAGACTTTTCTTTGACTTGTGTTAGGTGCTCAGCACTAATTAGCTTTCTGTGTCGTCAGAATCTAGTTCAATCTTTTTCCCTTCTTGCAGTACTTTTGTTTTTAGTTCTTCTGAAATCCTCCTCTCTTGTTTTCCAGAGTCCTCACAGATTTTAACTCTTTTCTTAGTTGTCATTTCATTTGGTTTTAAGACCTTTGGGATCAGTTGACTAGGAGCCAATGCACACACTGTAACAGTGGCTCCAAATCAGGCTGTGCAGTGAAATCATCTAGGGTTCTTCCAAATCAGGCTGTGCAATGAAATTGCCCAGGGTTCTTTCAAATCAGGCTGTGCAGTGAAATCACCTAGGGTTCTTGTTAGAAAATACAGGACCTGTTTCTTAGCTAAACCAGAGAGATTCTGATTCACAGACCAAGAGGTTGGGTTTGGGAATCTGTGTTTTTATCTAGTGTTTGCAGCCAATATAAGAATGCATTTGAGAACCATGGTTCTACATAATTTTAAATGATAGATATATTATAATTAACCAAGCCTTTACTTTTGGACATTTTGTTTAGCTCTATTCTAATTATTATTATTATTATTATTGAGATGTAGTCTCACTCATCACTCTGTTGTCCAGGCTGAAATGCAGTGGCGCGATCTCAGCTCACTGCAACCTCTGCCTCCCGGGTTCAAGCGATTCTCCTGCCTCAGTCTCATGAGTAGCTGGGATTATAGGCACACACCACCATGCCCAGCTAATTTTTGTATTTTTAGCAGAGATGTTGGTCAGGCTGGTCTCGAACTCCTGACCTTGTGATCCACCGCACCCAGCCTATTCTAATTATTAACTAATGTAAGTGCCTTAATCAACATTTTTTATATTCACCTTTTTTTTACATACCTCTGTGTCATTTTGATAAATGCTCAGACATAGAATCAAAAGAAGAAATTTCTGTAGTTCTTCTGGTCAAATTGCCTTTAAGCTAGGATCTGCTGCAGACTGATCCTACTTACAGTACATGATACCATCTATTTCCTACCTCTCTGCCTAGGTATGATGGCATTACTTTTTTCAATCTTTGCTAGTTTTAGAGGTGAAATTGTATCTTATTGCTGAACTACTTTGTAACTGTGAAAATATTTATTCATTCAATAAATATTTCTTGAACACTTATCAGGCCTTGTGACCAATGTGCACAAAAAATAAACGCGTTTCTTACTTTCACTTATGTAGAAAGTATCTGATTAATCCAATAATGAAACAAATAAACCTAGTTACTGGTACTTATTATCAACACAGTGATAAGCGATGTCATTAGATCTTATAAAGCAGAGATTTGACCTATTTAGAAATGTCTGCAAAGGTTCCCCTGAGAAATTAAGTTAACAATAAAGATAACAGTACACAGTGATGTAGCACTTACTATGTTGTTCCAAGCTCTACTCCAAGCACATCAGAAATAGTTTTTTTTTTTTTTTTTTGAGGGAGTCTTGCTCTGTCACCCAGGAGGCTGGAATGCAGTGGCGCGATCTCGGCTCACTGCAAGCTCTGCCTCCCAGGTATATGCCATTCTCCTGCCTCAGCCTCCCGAGTAGCTGGGACTACAGGTGCCCGCCACCATGCCCGGCTAATTTTTTGTATTTTTACTAGAGATGGGGTTTCACCGTGCTAGCCAGGATGGTCTCAATCTCCTGACCTCATGATCCGCCCACCTCGGCCTCCCAAAGTGCTGGAATTACAGGCATGAGCCACCGCACATGGCCAGCACATCAGAAATATTAACACATTGACCTTTACAAGGCAGTACTATTATTACGTCCATTTTACAGATAAGAAAACTGAGTTGGAAAGTTTAAGAAACGTGTCCAATGTCACAAAGCTAGTAAACAAGGGAACCAGGGCCAGGTGTGGTGGCTCACACCTGAAATCCCAGCACTCTGAAGCAGGAGGATGGCTTGAGTCCAGGAGTTTGATCGAGACCAGCCTGGGCAACACAGCAAAACCCCATCTCTACAAAACATATAAAAATTACCTGGATGGGGTGGCATGTTCCTATAGTCCCAGCTACTTGGGAGGCTGAAGGCAGGAGGAACACTTGAGTCTGGGAAGTCAAGGCCACAGTGAGCCATGATCATACCACTGCTCTCTGGCCTGAGCGATAAGAATGAGACCCTGTCTAAAAGTAAGAAAAGAAGGGGAGGGGAGAAGGGGGAGGGGGGAGGGGAGAGGGGAGAGGGGAGAGGGGAGGGGGAGAGGGGAGAGGGGAGAGGGGAGAGGGGAGAGGGAGACGGGAGCGGGGAGAGGGAGGCGGGAGGCAGGAGGCAGGAGGGAGGAGAGAGCAGAGGGGGAGGCGGAAAGGAGGGGAGAGGAGGGGGGAGGAGGAAGAGGAGGGGGGAGGGGGGAGAGGGGAGGAGGGGGAGAGGGGAGGAGGGGGAGGGAAGGAGAAGAGAGGGGAGGCGAAGGGGGGAGAGGGGAGTTGAAGGGGGAGGGGGGGAGGGGAGGAGAGGGGAGGGTAAGGGGTGAGAGGGGAGGGGAAGGGGAAAAGCAGAGAGGGGAGGGGAAGGGGAAAAGCAGAGGGGGGAGGGGAGGGGGAGGGGAAGGCGAAGGGGGAGGGGAAGGGGGAGGGGAGGGGGAGGGGAGGCGAAGGGGGGAGAGGGGAGGGGAAGGGGGAAAGGGGAGGGGGAGGGGAGGGGAGGGGTAGGGAGAGGGGAAGGAAGGAGAGGAGAGGGGAGGCGAAGGGGGGAGAGGGGAGGGGAAGGGGGGAAGGGGAGGGGGAAGGGGAAGGGGGAAAAGTGGAGGGGGGAGGGGAGGGGGGAAAGTGGGGGGGAGGGGGGAGTGGAGGGGGGAGGGGGGGAGGGGAGGAGAGGGGGGAAGGGGTGAGAGGGGAGGGGAAGGGCGAAAAGCGGAGGGGGGAGGGGAGGGAGAAAGGGGGGGATGGGGGAGGGTAGGGGAGGGGGGAGAGGGGAGGAGAGGGGAGGGGCAGGGGGGAGAGGAGGGGAGGGGAGGGGAGGGCAGGGCAGGGGAGGGGAGGGCAGGGGAGGGGGGAAGGAATCAGGATTCAAACCAAAGTGATCTAACCCAGAGTCAGTACTACTAACCACTGTCATCTCTCAAGTGACGTTCCTGAACCCTGTGCGCACACCAGGCTCAGTGTTCCCCACTCTTCCCCATCAGAAAGGGGTGATGTGCTGCACTACTCCGAAGAAGTGGCACACAGCTCCAGGCCAACTTGAATGGCACAAAGCTCCATGCCAACTTGAATTGTACACAGCTGCATGCCAACTTGGAGCTAAGAGTTGTTGAAGATGATCATGAATGGATATCTCCTCCCTCTCACTTCCCAAGCTGTAGCCAATGCTCCACCCTACACATGCAACCCCGGAATATCTGACTAAGGTGCTGGAGAGGGAAGGAGGAGGGTTTTCCTTGTTTTTAAGTTAGTAATCCCAAATTCACCTATGTTGATGATTTCCTGCTAATCATTCTGTGTTATAACATATTTGAACATTAATCATCACTGTTTCATGAGGATGTGAGGAAAAAATATCCACCATTTTCGGTTTTTAAACCTCTCAAGTGAAGAGTGACTGCCTCTTATAATGACCCTCCCTGGCACAGGCCTGGTTCCCACAGGCTGGCAGTCTATTTTTCTATTTATAGTTAACACATTAGGCCTGTGAACACTGAGAGTGGATTACTATGAACACAGTGTAAGCTGAGTGAGCATTAGAAATAAGAACGGTAAAGGTTTAAAACCAAAGATTCTTAATCCTCTGTCAGTCTACCCAACTTTTTGAGAGTTTAAATTATGACAACTTAAAGAAGATGTTCCAGAGATTTCTGTGAGGAACATTTACTTACTGTGGGCCCTAGACATGTAAGTGAACTAAATTGTCTAACAGATTGTTAAGCAAACACTCAATACTCTCACGAATAAAAGTACAGGGATCCTCGTGGTCCAGATGCTCATTAACCATGATCCTTTAATCATGTGGCAAAAGTTGTCACACACAAAAATATTCACCAATGAGCTGACCAGTCCCCACTCAAACTACCCACCTGGTATCTACTTCTGGGAACCTGTTTAAGTCACTCTGATTTTTAGATGCTGCAAACATGAGACTATAAAAGTAGAATGAACATAAACTGAAACTATAAACCACCAAAGATGCAGGATTTGAACAAGTCACTTAACAATGCTAGAGAACTGCTTTAATCACATGCAAAGCCATTTTAACAAAGGAATGTCTGGCAGAGTTAGACCAGATACAATTAGACCAAAGAGCAACTGCGGAGAATTCTCAAGGATGATACAATAGGTACTTCAAAAGAGAATGAATTAACTCTCTAAGAACTAAGAGAGGCGCCTGGGAAAACTAGAGAAGCCAAGGGACATTTCTGCAAAAACAACCCTCTCTTCTTGACCTGGTAAAGGATACTGTAGTACGTTCTTATATAATTTTGTCAGAAAAACTATGTCCCTAAAATGAGTACTGAAGTCACTTCTTTTACATTTTAAGGATTAGCACAGTTTCAATTATGTAAATTTTGTTGAATATAAGATTTTTAAAAAATACTTTTTACCATCTTCAGTTTATTTTTTCAAATTAAAGCCTGTGCTATATCAACATTAAATAGGAATAAAATTCTGATACTGGCTAACAACATGGATGAAACTTAAAAGACATACTAAGTGCAAGAGGCTAGTTCAAAAGACAAATGCCGTATGATTCCACTTACATATGAGGTGCCTGGGGCAGCCTAATTCAGAGAGACAGGAAGTACAACAGTGGTTACGTGGAGCTGGTGGATCAGGGAATGGGGAGTTATTTTTTAATAACACATCAAATTTTCAGTTTGGGGATGATGAAAAAGTTCTGGAGATGGATGACAGTGATAGTTATATAACATGTGAATGTATTTAATGCTACTGAACTGTACAGTTAAAATCATTAACATCTAACTTTCATATTATATATATTTTACACAATTTTTAAAAACTCATAGTAAAGCAGGGAAAAACAAAACTGTAACCTCCCTAACTTTAAAAAAAAAAAAAAAAGCTATGCAGTAAAGTGTTAATTCAGCAGACCAGGGCTGTTCAAACCCCATTCATTCAAAGAAAGGAGGACTGGCCCATGACAGGCTCCTGAGAGAGAACCTCTGAGTTTGTGGAATATACTCTTATAAGAGTATTTTGCCAGTAGCCTTGAGCCATACTGCACCTGTCTGACCTCTGAGGGGTTGGAGACTGAATAACTAAGGTCAGTCGCACAGGTTCACACAGGTGATGTAAGTTTACATGACTGACAAATAAAAATCCTGGACACCAGGGTTGAGTGAGCTTCCCTGGTTGGTAATACTTCACATGTTTTGTCACACATTGTCGTTGGAAGACAGTCCTCATGTGACTCAACTGGGAGGCCTACCTGGAATCTGAAGCCTGATTCTCCAGGACTTCATCCACCTGCCTTTTCCCTATGCTGATTTTAATCTGTATTCTTTCGCTGTAGTAACAGTAACTGTGAGCATAACAGCTTTCTGAGTTCTGTGAGCCCTTTTAGCCAATCACTGAGCTTGAGGTGGTCTTGGGGACCCCAACACAAAGCCCCAATCAAGTTTCCTCACTCTCTATGATAAAATTTGTATCCCTACTTCAAGTGGGTTCACTTTAAATGGCCCTTCAGTAACAGAATGTGTAGGGGACACATTCAAACCGTAGCAGTTATCTTCCCTTACATATATTCATCAGTGATCCTCACTAGACGGGTAACCCAAAGTTCAGACTTGCTAGAATAGTTATTCTCAGCCATGGTGCTTTACCATTGGTTTCTGCAGATACACTCAGAATGGTTACTAGTTACTTGTCAACAGATTTACCTCAAACTCTCCATCAAAGGCTCCAGACAGCCAAAGAGAAGGCATCCCAAATTATCAACATGGCTCTGAGGCCTCTAAATCTGAACACTGCCAGGCTTACCTCTCAAGCCTAATTCCTTCCCATTCAAACATAGAGCTCCAGCCACATCAAACTCAGTCCAGTTAGCCAAATCATGGTATCTCAACTCTAGTAGATCTTGGCAAATGCTGCCATTCTTTGGCTGGCAAAACACCTTCCTACTCAAATTTTACAACTCGATTTACAGCAGGATTTCTCAACCTCAGCACTATCAACTTTGTGAGCTGGATAATTATTTGTTGTGTGAGACTACCTTGTGCACTGTAATACGTTCTGCAGCATCCCTACCCACCAGATGCCAGTAGCATACACCCACCTCCAAGTCGTGACAACCAAAAATGTTTCCAGACATTATCAAATGCTTCCTCCCTTTTCATCCCCATTTGAGAACCACTGACTTAGACTCATTTCTGCAGCTCTTCCCTTCGCCCCATCCAAGACTTGGTCCATTGCTTCCCTGGAGCCCTATGTTACCCTACTTAAATGTCTACCTCTACCAGAGTATTAGCTCCTTCAGCAGAAGGCTTACGGTTTTATTACTCATTACGCTTTCAGCTCCTAGCCCGGTTTCCAGCACATACTGAGGCCTCAATAAATACCTGTGGACTAACTAAATGAATAGAACAAAGCAGTGTTGAAAATCCATAAAGTAAACAATGAGTGAAGGCAAGAAAGTGGGAAGTTAAGGATATACAGAGAACAGCAAACACTTCCATTTTCTTGAGACTAGAATAGGCTAAGGGAAGTAGCAAGATACAAGTTATGAAAAATAGTTTGTAATAGCATGGAGAGTTATAAAGCCCAAGCAAAATAATCTGAACTTTACTGAGAAAGAGAAATGAGGATATGGAAACATGTTTGTTACAGTCCTTTCCACAGTGCTATTACTGAGTTTATATATTTGTCAAGCAATATAAAGGTGCATATGTAGTTACAATCTCTTTTTTTTTTTTTTTTTTTTTGAGCCAGAGTCTCGCTCTGTCTCCCAGGCTGGAGTGCAATGGCACGATCTCAGCTCACTGTAAGCTCCGCCTCCCAGCGTCACACCATTCTCCTGCCTCAGGCTCAGAGTAGCTGGGACTATAGGCGCCTGCCACCACGCCCAGCTAATTTTTTTTGTATTTTAGTAGAGACGGGGTTTCACCGTGTTAGCCAGGATGGTCTCGATCTCCTGACCTCGTGATCCGCCCATCTCAACCTCCCAAAGTGCTGGGATTACAGGCGTGAGCCACCGCGCCCGGCCTGTAGTTACCATCTGGAATGAAATCTTTTTCTTGACATGTCAGAAAACTAAATACGATATAATCTGGCCATCCAGATACTTGCTATTATGTTTATATTAGCTTGCTAGAGCTGCTATAACAAAATACCACAGACAGGATTCCTTAAGCAACAGGAAGTTATTTTTTCACAGCTCTGAATGCTAAAGGTCTGAGACCAAGCTGTCAGCAGGACTGGGTTATCCCAAGGCCACTCTCCTTAGTTCTTAGATGACCGTCTTCTTCTGGGGTCTTCACATGGTCTTCCCTCTGTGCCTGTACAAATCTCTATCCAAATTTCCACTTTTTTTTTCTTTTTAGAGATGGAGTCTCACTCTGTCGCCCAGGCTGGAGTGCAGTGGTGTGATCTCAGCTCACTGCAAGCTCCGCCTCCCGGGTTATGCCATTCTCCTGCCTCAGCCTCCGGAGAAGTTGGGACTACAGGAGCCCGCCACCACGCCTGGCTAAATTTTTATACTTTTAGTAAAGACGGGGTTTCACCATGGTAGCCAGGATGGTCTCGACTTCCTGACCTCGTGATCCGCCCGCCTCGGCCTCCCAAAGTGCTGGGATTACAGGCGTGAGCCACCACGCCCGGCCCCAAATTTCCACTTCTTATAAGGACACCGGTCATATTGATCAGGGGCCAGCCTAAAGACCTCATTTTAACATAATTACCTTTTTAAGGACCTTCTCTCTAAATATGACTACATTCAGCCCATAGCAAAGACAGGAAATATTTGGAAAAACAAGATGCTGAAATCATTCATTTATTCCAAAAACATTATTAAGACTACTATGTAGCAAATACTATGCCAAGGCACCAAAGAATCAATGTTATCCTAAAGTAACATTCCTTGTCCTCACAGAGCTTACAATCTAGTAGCTCAAAATCTAAACAAAACAAGTAATAACAATACAGCCTGATTAGGACTTTGTTGACACAAAGGGTCAAACTATGGAAAATACTTGGAGAGATTTATTCTTAGCCAAATATGAGTGACCATGGCACATGACAAGCCTCAGGAGATCCTAAGAACATGTACCCAAGGTTGTCAGGCTACAGCTTGGTTTCATACATTTTAGGGAGGCATAAGACACCAACCAATACATGTAATATGTATATTGATTTGGTCCAGAAAGGCAGGATGCTGCAAAGACGGGGCTTCCAGGTCATAGGTGGATTCAAAGATTTCCTGAATGGTTGGGTGCAGTGGCTAACACCTGTAATCCCAACACTTTGGGAGGCCAAGGCGGGCAGACTGCCAAAGCTCAGGAGTTCAAGACCAGTCTGGGCAACATAGTGAAACTTATCTCTACAAAAAAATTAGCTGGGTGTGGTGGCACTTGCCTGTAGTCCCACCTACTCGGGGGGCTGAGATGGGAGGATTGCTTGAGCCCAGGAGGTTGAGGCCGCAGTGACCCAAGATGGTGCCACTCCAGCCTGGGAGAAAGGGTGAGACCTTGTCTCCAAAAACAAAAAAAAGATTTTTCTGACTGGCAATTGGTTGAAAGGGTTAAGCTATTATCTGCAGACCGGGAATCAACAGAAAGAAGTATCTGGGTTAAGATAAGAGATCCTGAAGCCCAAGGTTTTTATAATACAGACAAATTCTCCAGGTAACAGGCTTCAGAGAGAATGGATTGTAAATGTTTCTTAATCAGACTTAAAAAGGTGCCAGAGACCCTTAGTTAATTCTCTCCTGGACCAGGGAAAGATCTGGAAAGGGAAGGAATTTTCTACAGAATGTAGATTTTTCCCCACAAGAGATAGCTTTGCAGGGTCATTTCAAAACATGCCAAAGAAATATATTTTGGGGTAAAATACTTCAATTTCTTTCCGAGCCTGCTGTCATGTTGGTATCTTACTGCTACAAAGAGTCTGTTTTGTCAGTCTTAATGTCTCTATTTTAATGTTAATGCTGGCCAGTTGTGTCTGAATTCCAAAGGGAGGAGGGTATAACGAAGTATGTCTGACTCCCCAACCCCGCATCATGGCCTGAACTAGTTTTTCAGGTTAACTTTGGAATGCCCTTGTCCCAGAAAAGGGGTCCATTCAGTCGGCTGGGGAGACTTAGAATTTTTTTTTTTTTTGGAGACAGACTCTAGCTCTGTCACCCAGGCTGGGGTGCAGCTGCACAACCATGGCTCACTGCAACCTCTTGGGTTCAAGTGATTCTCGGGCCTCAGCCTCCAGAGTAGCTGGGACCACAGGCGCACACCCCACTCCCAGCTAAGTTTTTGGTATTTTTAGTAGAGATGGGGGGTTTCACCATGTTGACCAGGCTGGTCATGAACTCCTGATCTCAGATCTACCTGCCTCAGCCTCCCAAAATGCTGGGATTACAGGAGTGAGCTACCGTGCCAAGCCAGGGAGTGGTGGCATGCGCCTGTGGTCCCAGCTACTCAGGAGGCTGAGGCAGGAGAATCGCTTGAACCCAGGAGGCATAGGTTGCGGATCATGTCACTATACCCCAGCTTGGGCAACAGAGCAAGACTCTGTCTCAAAAAATATATATATATATTTTTATTTCTGGTTTACAACTCTGATGGGAAAGCGCAGGGTGTCAAGAAGCACAGAGAGGCTAGTTCCTTAACCTAGTTCCCAATGAGTCAAGGAGTGCTTCCTAGAGAAAAGACGAGCTCATACTTGAAGGATAACCATGATTAAATTACACAGGGCAGAGAGAGTGAGAATATTCCAGGTAAGAGAGGGCATGAAACTCTGAGAAACATAAAATTCAGTACAGCAGAAGCGTATAATATACAATCATATTTCCTCAATTCAGACTATATTCCTTTCTACAGGGAAAACCTCAAAACTGGAGTTCAGTTTGGGAGGCCACATGGGTTCATGGCTTCACACAGGAAGGAATTCAAGAGCCAGCAGACAGAGTCAAGTGAACTCAAGTTTATTAAGAAAGCACTGCACTCCAGCCTGGGCAACAGAGTGAGATTCTGTCTCAAAAAAAGGCAAAAGAATAAAAGAGTGGCAGTTGTATAGGAAGAGCAGCCCTGATGGCTATTTTTATGGTTTTCCTTAATCATATGCTAAACAAGGGGTGAAGTATTCATACGTTTTCTAGGAAAGGGGCAGGGAATTCTTGGAACTGAGGGTTCCTCCCCATATCAAACCATATATGGTAGCTTCCCTACATTGCCATGATGACTGTAAACTGTCAGAGTGCTGGCGGGAGCTTCCTCTAGTATGCTAATGTATTATAATTGGCATATAATGAGCAGTGGGGACAACCAGAGGTCACTTTCATTGGCATCTTGGTTTTGGCCAGATTCTTTACCTCATCCTGTTTTCTCAGTGGGGTCTTTATGACCTGTATCATATGAAACCAGTCCTGCAGAACTCCTATCTCATTTCTGGGTCATCAATATTACACATATCCGCCAGCTTCCAAGTAAGTATAAATTTGGCTCACTCAAGGACACTCTACTACTAGGTGCTCTAAAATGCCCTCATTTAAGATCAGGAGAGACTCACAAAGCATCTGACAAGTTTATGTATTTCATACATCAATAATATCCCAATCAATAAAGGCCAAGATCCAAGAATGGCAGCCATTATTATTTGCAATTCACTTTAAAAAAAAAAAAAAACAAAAAAAACCAAACCTATGTATCACTAATGAAATATTTATCTAAAAATGCTAAGACAAATCTTTCATGAATATGGGACCCAAAAAGAAACAAACAAAAAACAACAAAAGTGCTACCCAGACCGGAAGTCTGCCTTTCCAATTCATCTCCCTGATGCTCTGTAAGTAGAAAAACTCCCTCCTGGCAAATAGCACGAATCCTATGTGTTAAAATGACATGTTTCAAAGGGATGACAGCATTTCCATTTACATGTATTTTTCTGCCGCTAAATAAGTGATAAATGTCAAGTAAAACATGATCATTTCATATGTTCAAAAAAAGTAAAAAGAAAATGCATATTTTAATAGAATGGCAATAACAAGAAAAGCCAAACCCTGACTTGACAGCTTCTTCCTTTCCAGTCTTATTCTTTTTCCCATTCTCCCTCAATATAGTTTAAATTCTGACTTCATTACAAATACCTAAGTTCCTAGACAAGCAAAGCAATTTACCATACAATCAAAAGGTGAATATTAGGTACTGCTGGGGAACTTAACAATAAAAGACATCAATGATCCATAGTTTTACACTCCAAGATCTTAAAAATCATCAGGTAACAACCGTTTCTGTGACCATGTACACTTCTTATTTTCTGCGAAACAAGCAGATTTGGGATCATTAATGGAGGTCAACAGTAGACCGGAAAAACTAATGATGAAGCTGAAAAGGTCATGATGATTCTGGAAGATTCTGTTTGAATTCACAAATGTCCAGTATCAACAGTCCTTGAGGTTTTATAAGTACCTTAAAAGTCTGAGCCCTCACATTAATGAACTGAATCCTAAGCAGAGTTTTTGATCACTGGGGCACTCAGGATTTCAGAAACAATAAATTTAAAAATAAGATTAATAGGATGGTATAGTGTGGAAAGTTAAAATTAAAAAAAAAAGATTAAAAATTAGATTGCAGCTGGGGAAAATTTCTTTTCCTAGGATGAAATTTCACCGCTTTTAAAAGCAGAAGTGTCTCTTTTGAAAAGGGCGCCAGGCAAAAATAATGGCAGTACATCCTCTACATTTCCTTGGTCAGCTGCTTTCCTACAGAGCAGTCTCCTGTATACTGAAAGCCAGCATGTGGAAATGTATAAGCTGCAGAGTTTAACAAACACACTTAAGAAAAATTAGGCATTTCTACTGACCTTGACCCTCTCCAGGATGGTGGCGTTGATTACAAAGCTCTGACTTTTAATGTGCTTAACTGGGATTCAGCAACTGTGGGCTTCCCCTAAATAGTCACATGACTTTGAGCAAGTCCCTTCACCATTCTTGACTCATTTATTTATTTATTCATAACTGAACCATTAACTGAACACCTATTCTCTTCTAAGCATTGTGCTATGTCAGAAATACAGCATTAAATAAGATAGATGTGGTCCCTACTCCAACTGAATTTAAAGTCTAGCTAGAAATGCCTACAACTAAGCAATTACAAAATAGCACGGCATGAGTTATAGTGAGAAAGTAACTAGAACTCTGAGTTTTTCATCAGTAAAACAAAAGGACTGAATAGTGGTCTCGCAGGGCCCTCGCAGATCTGACATTCGCTTCAAGTCTAATAGTACAGAAAAATTTTGAAACTTTTCAAATCACTAAACATTTTCCCTCTATAGTAAAGAAGGGCTACAGATAAGAAAAGGGCTAAACAATGAATCTAGTATTGTGCAAAGTTGTGGGGAAAGAGGATTTTAGTGCACAAAGGTTGGATATACAGGAAAAAAGGGCATCTTTATTAAGAAAACAGAGACATAGACAAGGCTTACCATCCATATCCTTTAGTTAATGGGCAAAATAGCAATACAAATATAAGGAGAATAGATAGTTCCATGACAGACATTTCATATAC
Source organism: Macaca mulatta (assembly GCF_049350105.2). NCBI lineage: Eukaryota > Metazoa > Chordata > Mammalia > Primates > Cercopithecidae > Macaca > Macaca mulatta. The sequence goes on from NC_133420.1 coordinate 45,775,325, forward strand.
GTATTCATCAAAAATAAACTTTAGGCATCTTCTACACACAATAAACTGTGCTAGATGCAACAGCACAGCAAATATAAATTGGACATGGGTATTGACTTTTAGAAGCTCAGAACTTTGGGAGGCCAAGGCGGGCGGATCATCGAGACCAGCCTGACCAACGTGGAGAAACCCCTTCTCTACTAAAAACACAAAATTAGCTGGGCATGGTGGCGCATGCCTGTAATCCCAGCTACTCAGGAAGGCTGAGGCAGGAGAATCACTTGAACGCAGGCGGTGAAGGTTGAGGTCTCAAAAAAAAAAAAAAAAAAAAAAAAGAAGCTCAAAAGCTCAATGGTAAAGTTAATGATAAAATTAAGCATTTTACAAATTCCTTTGTACAAACCTCAGAAAACTAATATCCCACACAAAATACCATACAACCAAGGTGTTAGCAAGATTTGACCCACTCAGCATCCATTTACTAATGGCTATTAGTGGTTAATATTTTGCTCAGAGATACATGTGAAGTTGATGGTTACTTCTGAGTGCCCATAAAATGTTAAGTCCAAATATTTTACTAATATTTGAACTTTTGGTTTTTCAAAAAAATGTGCACTTACAAAGTGTTTTACTGCTGCTTTAAAACAAACAAACAACAACAACAACAACAAAAACAAATAGGCTAAGAAATTTGGGTTGTTACTGTCAGAAGGCCTCTGGGTGAGCACTATTCAAGCTGCTCAGAGCTTTGATATGCTCAAGACAGATCCAGGTCATGAAGAATGCTTGATTTATGAGATCTGTGGGTAGCAAACTGTCTAAAGCCTCAGAATTTCTTTTCTGAAATACCAAAACAAAATGAAGTGAGGAACTCCTGAAGCAAGTCATGTAATTTTCCAGTTTCCCTCTATTACGACTAAACTTAAACTTGTATCATTTTGCAGATGGTAACCACACCAAACTCTTCGGCCCCAAAATACTGCCGGCCATACCAGTCTCACCAGCCTGAGCACTGTGCTTCTTAAATCTCATGCAATGGCTTGCAGGCCTTCCTTCTAACAAGAACCTTTATTTCTTTAGTGTTATGAATCAGTCTGTGCTGAACACTAAGCCCAGCTGTTTTCAATATCCCCCTCTTTTTGTCTTGGTTTTCCCAGGGCAGATGCTGTAATAAATAATGGTTCATCTCATGCAGAGAGAGAGGGCTCTAAATTAATTTGCCAAGAACTATTCACTAGCAGTCAATTCATAAATAGATCAATTCACTGAAGATACCAAATTTATACTTTTTCACTTTTTGAAGATTTCAGTGAAATTTTAGAATGATTTACACTCTTGTTTCATAGCAGGATTTTAAAAACTAATTTGCAAAACGCAAAGAGTTGTAGAGTAGTTTAGTCTTCATATGAATATATTCTTCAAGAAAATATTCAATAAATGTGAATATATTCTTTATAATGATTATATTCATGAATATATCCTCTTTATGAATATATTCATGAATATATTCTTCTCTACCCTATTGGGAAAACTTTTTAATACAGTTTAAAATTAATGAACATGAATATATTCATGAACATTTTCATAAGTTTATATTCATATTCATGAGCGATGTTCTTGACCATACTGGGACATTTTTGAATCTGGTTTAAAATTTAATAAAGATCAATATATTCATTAAGAACATATTCATATTTTCATCAGCATATTTTCATATGCATGGTCTGTACTCTTGACCATACTGGGAAATATTGAACTCAGTTTAAAATATGATGAATATCAATAGATTTATTAAGAGTACACTCATATGCATTCTACAAAAGTATACTTACAAGGCAACTAACCCATCCAGTAATTTTAACCTTTAACAAAATGAACGTTCCTTACAGCAGTGCTAAGAAAAATATACTTGCTTATTTTTGGCAAATAGGCAAACTTCCTTATAGAAGAGCTCTTATCTCCAACACACATCAGCCCCAAGATTTATTCAGTGAAACTCTTTTGGGCATATGCCAGCGATGTCCCAGTATTTCTCAGATCTCACAGGCTCTGTAACATCTGCTTTTGTTGTTTTATTCTTTTTTTTTTTTTTTGAGATGGAGGCTCACTCTGTTGCCAAGGATGGAATGCATTGGTGCGATCTCGGTTCACTGCAACCTCTGCCTCCCAGGTTCAAGCAACTGAATCCTCAGCCTCCAGAGTAGCTGGGATTACAGGGACCCACCACCACACCCAGCTATTTTTTCTTGTATTTTCAGTAGAGACAGGTTTTCACCCTGTTGGACAGGCTGGTCTTGAACTCCTGACCTCTGGTGATCTGCCCACCTCGGCCTCCCAAAGTGCTGGGATTACAGGTGTGAGCCACCATGCCCAGCCTTTGTTGTTTTATTCTAACATACTGATTTGGTATACATCTAGGACTAACAGGGTTTTTTCCTGAATGTAAGACCTTCCATCAGTCCTGTGAGGTGATTATCACCCTCTACCTTTGGGTATTATTTTTGCTCTACATTTTAGGATTGCATTTCATCATTTTTTTTTTCATTTAATTTTCTGATTTGGGTACTCTGTTTCATTCAACTATTTTAATGCTAGATGAAAATGTCCTTAACCCAATCAATAATATTTATCAAAAAACCATAAAACTTTGAAACTGAAATGAGACTGCCATTAAAAATTTAATAAGGATGCTTAGTCTCATCATCATTCAAAATTGTTCCAGATGTTGTAGCCTATGCAATAAGGCAAAAAATACTGGAAAGGAATCATAAAACCAGCATTATCTCCAGATGATACCACAGTTTACCTAGAAAAAAAAGTAATGGATCACAAAGAAACCATATCAAAATTAATAAACATAGATTATGAAACTCCAGGCCAGGCTCAGTGGCTCACCCCTGTAATCCCAGCATGTTGGGAGGTGGGGGTGGGCCAACCGCTTGAGCCCAGAAGTTCAAGATCAGCCCAGGCAACACAACTAACAACAACAACAAAAAAAATTATTCAGGTGTGGTGGCGACCTGTAGCCCCAGCTACTCAGGAGGCTGAGATGGGAGAATCACCTAAGCCTACGAAGTCGAGGCTACAGTGAGCCATGATTGTGCCGCTGCACTTCTAGCCTAGGTGACAGAATGACACCCCACCTCAAAAAAAAAAAAAAAAAAGAAATTCCAAACAGCTTAGAAATCTAACTTAAAAGCAAAAGGACTAGAAAAATAATTGCATAATTTTGAAATGTTTAAGGCATTTTTCTGCTTATTAAGCGTGACTAAACATTTTAAATATGTAAATATTATAAATATTACAATAATGTGATCATAGAAAACATTCTGGTGGGGCTTTTACCCCCAACTTTTTATTACTATCAAACACAGATAAAATTTGACAGACTAGTAAAATAACTGGCCATATAACCCCCACATAGAGTCAACAATTGTTACATCTGGACATCTTTATCTATCCATCTATATATGTGTATACATTTGTGTAGATATGTAATTATGCATGCATACATGCTGTCTTGCTGAACCATTTGAAAGTAAATTAGAGATATAACACATCATGGGTTTCAATTTAAACACGAGTTGTTTTCTTTTCCTAAATTTCATTGCTATCTCCTTCCCTTCGAATCCCTCTTTCCCCATACCAGCACCCTTCTATCTGGATAACCCAAATTGGCAACCTATTATATATCCTTCCATATTTATTCCATGCTCGTATAATGTCACTATTTTACAAAATAATGCATATTGCTTTCCTTATTCAAATGTATCTAGGAGAACTCCTTTAAAGTCAATTAACATAATTGTACATTGTTTTCAATAACAACTTCATTAAAACATATTTCGCATATCATAAATATATCTATTTATGGCCCAGCACAGTGGCTCAGGCCTGTAATCCTAGTACTCTGCAAAGCTGAGGCGGGTGAATCATTTGAAGTCAGGAGTTCAAGACCAACCTGGCCAAAATGGTGAAACCCCGTCACTCCAAAAAAACAAAAATTAGCTAGGCATGGTGGCGCATGCCTGTAATCCCAGCTACTGGGGACGCTGAGGCAGGAGAATCACTTGAACCCTGGAGGCAGAGGTTACAGTGAGCTGAGATCGTGCCACTGCACTCCAGCCTGGGTGACAGAGGAAGACTCCACGCACCCAACCCTCCCCCCGCAAAAAATATATATATACATATTTTTAAGTCCAATTCAATGGATTTTTATAAATTCACAGGCTGTGCAAATCTGAATTTAGAATTACAACCAATTTTAGAACATCTTCATAACCCTAAAAAGACACCTCCTGACCATTAGCATTTATACCTAATTACCACCTTCCAACCCCACTCTAAATCATAACCACCACCCATCTACATTGAGTCTCTATAGATTGGTCTATGCTACCCATTTCATGAAAATGGAATATGTAGTCCTTTATGACTTGATTCTTCCACTTAGCATAATGTCTTCAAAGTTAACTCATATGGTGGCATATATCCTTTTTATGTCCAAGTAATACTCCATTGTGTGGAGAAACCATATTTCATTAATCCCTTAATCCCTTCATCAGCTGATGGACATCTGGGTTGTTTCTACCTTTTGACTGTTATCAATAATGCTACTATGAGAATTCACATACAAGTTTTTATGTGGACAAATGTTTCCAATACTCTTAGGTATAAACCTAGGAGTTGAACTGCTGTATCATATGGTAACTCTATGTTTAACATTTTCAGGAAATGCTAGACTGTTTTCCAAAGCAGTTGCATAATGTTAAACTTATACTAGCAATGTATGAGGGTTCCAATTTCTCTACATCCTCGTCAAAACTTGTTATTGTCCATCTTTTTATTACAGCCACCCCGGTGGGTGTGAAGTGGTACTTCATTGTGGTTTTGATTTGCATTTCCCTAATGACTGATGCTGCTGAACATATTTTTAGGTGCTTATTGACCATTTGTATATCTTCACTGGAAAAATGTCTTTTTGTTTAGTAACATATGTTTTTTATGAGAATCAATGATTTAATACTGTAAAACACTTAGAAGAGTGCCTGGCACACAGTAAGCACCCAATAAATCTCAGACAATATATTAATATAGTACTGTTACCGTTATTGATTATTCAGTTTTTCTAGATTCAATACCATAAGGATACACTGAAATGCCTCAAATAGTTGAACTTTTACCAAGTTTACCTTATATTACTAATAGCTTTTGCTTTATGTTTTTGCCTGATATGACACTTGATGCCATTTGGTTCATACATGATCATAAATTGTGCCCCTTGTCAGTATATAATATCTGTCTTTAAGTCATTTAGTGCTTCTAACCTGAAATCCACTTTGTCTAATGCTGTTCTGCTTTGAGGAAATTTGCTTTTGTTTTTTGCTATTTTCCTGCTTTTTCATTTCTGCTTTATTTTCACCTACTCATTTTGCTTTGAGAATTGCTTGTAAACATTATTCTCCAGAGGTTTATTTAGTTCAGTCTGACACTTTTTTTTTTCTTTTTTTGAGACAGGGTCTTGCTTTGTCACCCAAGCTAGAGTACAGTGGCACAACCAAGGCTCACTGCAGCCTCGACCTCCTGAACTTAAGCAATCCTCCCACCTCAGCCTCCAGAGTAGCTGGGACCATGCATGCTACTACTCCTGGTCTAATTTTTTTTTTTTTTTTTTTTTTTGTAGAGTTGGGGTTTCCCCATATTGCCCGGGCTAGTCTCAAACTCCTGGGCTCAAGATACCCTCCTGCCTTGGCCTCCCATAGAGCTGGGATTACAGGCATAAGCCACCCGTGCAACCTGACATACCCTTTTTAATACCAAAATTCGGTCTGCTTACATTTAGTCTAATAATTGATACAATGATCTTATTCCTTCCCCTTACTTTTATTATTATATAATGTTTTCTCTTCTTCCCTCTATTTGTGTTGAGTTAGTCAAACCGCCATTCTTTCCAACTTTTTTTCTTTTGTTAATGTGAAAATTTCCCTAAATGTCTCCATTCAAATAATAGTTTCACTTTCCCTGCTCTAAATATTATCTGAAAACAGGACGCCAATTATTTCTCCAACTTTGAGAGTGGCCTCGATATAGCGATAGATAACTGAAATACTGCCAAAGAATTTTCCTAAGTGGTTACACTAATTCCTATTTCCACCAGCATGTAAGAGCACTCCTGTTGCTCAATATCCTTGTCAACCTGCATCATCATCAGTCTTTTGAATTTTAGCCATTCTGGCAGGTGTACAGTAATAGCATCCTACTGAGGTTTTAATTTCCATTTTCCTGATGATTAATGATGTTAAGCATCATATTAGTTAATTAGATATCTTTTTGAGGGCATACTTTCTATTTGGTTGTCTATCTTAGTCTTACTGATTTATAGAAGCTCCTTAAAGATTCTAGGTATGAACCCTTTATTAGTTATATGTGTTGAAATATCTTGTCCTGGCCCAGTGCAGTGGCTCATGCCTGTAATCTCAACACTTTGGGAGGTTGAGGCGGATGAATTATGTGAGCTCAGGAGTTCGAGACCAGCTCGGCCAACATGGTGAAACTCCGCCTCTATGAAACATATAAAAAATTCAGTCAGGTGTGGTGGCTCGTGCCTGTAGTCCCAGCTACTCGGGAAGTTGAGGCGGGAGAATCACTTGAACCTGGGAGGCGGAGGCTCCAGGGAGCCAAGATTGCACCACTGCATTCCAGCCTGGGTGACAAAGGGAGACTCTGTCTCAAAAAAAGAAAAGAAAAGAAATACCTTGTCCCACTCTGTGTCTTCTTGCTTTTCACTCTTTTTACTGATAACTTGCTTTTCACTCTTTTTACCAGTATTAAAGAAGTCCAAGTTATAAACTTTTCCTTGATGATGACTGCTTCTTGTTCCTATTTGAGATATTTGTTACTACTCCCAAGATAGGCATGTTAGCTTCATAAATCTTTATTATTATTATTATTTATCTTCAACGTTTGGATCTAAAATTTTACTTGGAATTTATTTTAGTGTATGATACAAGATTGGGTTTTTTGTTCTGTTTTGTTTCAGGAGATGACAGGGTCTTGCTCTGTTGCCCAGGCTAGAGTGCAATGGCTCAATCACAGCTTACTACAGCCTCAAACTCTTAGGCTCAAGCAATCCTCACCTCAGCCTCCCAAGTAGCTGGGACTATAGACTTGTACCACCACACCCAGGCGGTATCCATTTACTTTTTTCCCATATGAATATCTAATTGACTTGCACCATTTATTGGTAAGACCACAGATGTGTGAGTCTGTTTCTGGACTTTCTGTTCTGTTGGTCTATTTACCCATCCTTGCACATCCCTTTTTAATTATACAAATTAAAAAGAAACTTGGACACCCTATAGAGCAGGGGTTAGCAAATTACAGTCTGCAAGCCATGTAGCCTGCAAAGTCTAAAATATCTGATATCTAGTCTTTTACTGAAAAAGTCTGCCGCGCCTGCTACAGGCTAAATCCTAACTCCTCTAACTTTGTTCTTCTTCAAGATTGCCTTCACTGTTCTTGGTCTTTTGTTTACCCATATAAGTTTTATTTATTTATTTGAGAAAGGGTCTTGCACTGTTTCTAAAAATAAAAAAAAATATTGAGACTAAGCTTATCCAAAGATCCACAATTTCCTGGTCTTTGCACTGTGGCTTGGTCTCTAAAATGTTCATGGGAAAGAAAGCCCAGTGCCAGTTTCTTTCATTTTACTTCCAGTAGAGAGCCAGGCGCTTCAGTTACATTAGCCACTCATTGAAACCAGTGGTCAATTAACGGAGTGGAGATGAGAATGGAAGGAAGGGAGCCACATTCCATTATGTTCATCACGTTCATAAATTCTTCTCTTCTTACGTATGACAATATGACACAATCCACCAGAGCCATGAAGAAAAAATCAGAACTGACTAAAACAATGTTGACAATTTCTCAACAGTAAAAATCACAACCAAGTCACAAATGGCCAACAGGTAGATGAAAAAAAGTGTTCAACATCACTAATCATCAGGAAAGTGCAAATTAAAACCACTATGAGATATTACCTTACACTTGTTTAAAAAAGCTACATCAAAAAGGATGAAAGATAGCAAGTGTTGTTTAGGTTGTGGAAAAAAAAAAGAGAGAGAGAACCCTTGTACACTGTTAGTGAAAATGTAAATTGGTTTAGCCATTATGGAAAAGAGTATGAAAAAATATTAAAAATAGAACTCCCATATGATCCAGTAATTCTACTTCTGGGCATATATCCAAAGGAAATGAAATCAGTATGTCAGAGATACTGCACCCCCATGTTCACTGTATCCACAACAGCCAAGACATGGAGGCAGCCTAAGTGTCTATCGAGAGATGAATGAATAAAGAAAACATGGTATATTTATATAATGGACTGCTATTAAGCCTTAAAAAAAAGAAAGAAATCCTATCACTTGTGACAACATGGATGAATCTTATAAACATCATGCTAGTTAAAATAAGACAGGCACAAAAAGACAAATACCACATGGTCTCACTTATATGTGGAATCTGAAAGAGTTGAACTCATAGAAGCAGAAAGTGGAATAGTGGTTACCAGAGGCTGTGCAGTGGGATGACTGGAAAAATGGTGGTCAAAGGATATAAAATTTCAGTTAGATAGGAGGAATAAGTTCAAGAGATCTATTGTACAATATTGTCACTATAGTTTATATCATATATTTGAAAATTGCTGTGAGATTTTAAGCATTCCAATCACAAAAAATAAGTGTGTAAGGTAATAGAGATGTTACTTAGTTTAATTTATCCTTTCTACAATGGATGCGTATATCAAAACATCATGTTGTACACCATAAATATATACAATTTTTACTTGCCAATTAAAAATTAACATATAACAAAGTCAAAAGACATAAACAAAATAAAACAACCCCAGGAAAATATTTGAGTAATCCTTCAAGAGGTTGTCTTCTTAAAATACAAAGAGTTTTCATAAATCAATAAGAAAAAGATTGGCCGGGTGCAGTGGCTCACGCCTGTAATCCCAGCACTTTGGGAGGCTGAGGCAGGCAGATCACCTGAGGTCAGGAATTCAAGACCAGCCTGGCCAACATGGAGAAACCCCATCTCTACTAAAAATTCAAAAAATTACCTGGGCCTAGTGGTGGACACCTGTAATTCCAGTTACTTGAGAGGCTGAGGCAGGAGAATCACTTGAACCCAGGAGGTGGAGGTTGCAGTGAGCCAAGATCATGCCACTGCACTCCAGCCTGGGCAATAAGAACGAAACTCCGTCTCAAAAAAAAAAAAGAAAGAAAAAGAAAAAGATGAATATCCCAATATAAATATTGGCAAAAGATACAAACTAGTATTTCACAGTAGGAAAAAAAAGTCAACGCATGCTCACAAAACGTATTTAAAAATACACAATCTTACTAATTAAAAATGCAAATTAATATATCCTGACATCAGTTTTTGGCTGACTAGAATGATACTAAAAAGTGGAATAATAAATCAGTGCTGAGGGCAAAAATGAGGAGTGGAAGGCCATCTCATCCACTGTTGGTATTTTCATTCTAACATGCCGCTGTTAGACGCTAGGCCCCTTTGGTGACAAGATAAATCCATGGATATGCAGCTTTCTGAACAGTAATCTGGAGACATGTATAATAATCTCTTACTATGAGCTAGGCACAAGTCCAAGCTCTATGTCATGACACAGGTACTGCCGCTATTCCCCACTTTACAGATGAGGAAACTAAGGCACAAAGAGGTTAAGTAACTTGCCTAAGGTTACAGAGCTAGGAAATGGTGAAGCCAGGCTTCAAACCCAAGCCAATGGCTCCAAGGCTCTGTACTTAGCAGCTATGTTCTGCTGTCTCTCCTGCACATATTTTATAGTATGTATACTCATTGATCCAGCAATTCTTTCAGGAAGTCATTCCTTGATATGGTTTGGCTGTGTCTCCACCCAAAATCTCAGCTTGAATTGTAATCCCCATAATCCCCCACAATCCGGATCCACGAGTCAAGGGCAGGACCAGGAAGAGGTAACTGGATTACAGGGGCTGTTTCCCCCATGCTGTTGGCATGATAGTGAATGAGTCTCACAAGATCTGATGGTTTTACAAGTGTCTGACATTTCCCCTGCCTGCACTCATTCTATCTCCTGCTACCCTGTGAAAAGGTGCCTTCCGCCATGATTGTAAGTTTCCTGAGGTCTCCCCAGCAATGGGAAACTGTGAGTCAATTAAACCTTTTTTTTTTTTTGAGACGGAGTCTCGCTCTTTCGCCCAGGCTGGAATGCAGTGGCGAGATCTCAGTTCACTGCAAGCTCCGCCTCCTGGGTTCATGCCATTCTCCTGCCTCAGTCTCCTGAGTAGCTGGAACTACAGGTGCTCACCACCACGCCCAGAATTTTTTTTTGGAGGGGGGGATTTTTAGTAGAGACCGGGTTTCACCGCATTAGCCAGGATGGTCTTGATCTCCTGACCTCGTGATCCACCCGCCTTGGCCTCCCAAAGTGCTGGGATTACAGGAGTGAGCCACTGCGCCTGGCCAAACCTCTTCTTTATAAACTACCCAGTTCCAGGTATTCCTTCACAGCAGCAGGAGAATGGATTAATACATTCCTTAAAAAATTAAAAACTTTACGTACATATAAGAATACTAATTGACACATTGCTTAAAATGGTGGAAAGTGGAAACTATAGTATGACATAATATTGAGTGAAAATGCAGGTTATACATAGATACACACATATTTTATAAATCTGGAAGGGTATACTTAAATTTGGCGGGGAGAAAGGTAAGATTATTGAAGAGCTTTCATTTTTGCTGCACTACCTGAATATTTTATAATCAGGTATCTGAAAAAAAAAACCAAAATATACATTTAAAATTCATATTAAAGTGTTTTATTATATGGTAGATTATTATTTTTCGATTTTGAAAGTTTTGTGAACAGATGGCCAAGTTTTGTTGCACTGATTTTCAAGGGCTATTTCAGGGTGATTATTAAGAAAAGAGGCATTACAGTTGCGTACGGTTCTTGATTATCATCTTAGTGTACTGCTAAATCCCATTATGAAGAATTCATGGGCAGTCTGCTGGAAGGTACACTAGTTTATACCACACACAGTGGTATGCTAGCAGACTGGAGCAACTAATCCCACTAACACTATGAAATGAGACGACTTGAATGCTGGCCCGGTTTTTGATGGTGCAATCCTAACTCCAGAGCTGGACTACCAGTGCTGTGGTAATCCCACTACTGTTTTACACACACATCAGAACCTTTTATTAAAACCGACTCCCTCCAGGAAACAGTCATGGAAAGGATCACTCCAGTCCCTAATCTCTTGCATGCAATGATATTTCCTAGTGATAGAAAGGAAAGAAGTAGGGCACTGGCCACTACCCTAGGGATAAGGGCCATAATAGAAAAAAAGAGTTTTCCTCTAGTTTAAGGACAAAAAGAAGCCCCTTTGAAGGTATCTCTAAATGTTAAATTGAAAAGTATCGTTTATTTTACTTAAAATATAAAAGATTTGCTAAAAGATTTAAAATGCATCTCCCTTTCATTGTGCTACTCTTGCAAATTATTTGAAGACTGGAATATAGCTTTTATAAACTATAATCTTCCATATATAACCCATTCAGAGGACATCAGCCTACAAAAGCTACTCTGCAACTTCCAAGCCTGAATCACGAACTCAATTCACCTCCTCCTCACCACCAGAAGCTAAAAAAAATTAGAAACAGTTAGACAATGTTAGGTATTTTTAATCCAAACAGGCTCCCCAAGGTATCTATTGAGGTCATCAGTCTCCTATGAGAGGAATGTGAAGCCGTCCCTCAAAATGAGGTCTGATAGCAACCCCAGCCATGGCAGCAGCAGTTCCAGTGCACAAGCTTTGCTCCAAGAGCTAGGGTCCTTGGTCTCCCACTCTCCTCCAGTTGATCAGACATTAATGAAGTCATGGTTTCAATACATCAACAAGAGTGTTAAAACTTTGGACTTTGATCCATTTGTGTGGATAAAGTGAAAATCCATCTGATACAGACTTTTTAAAATACGAAATAAGATACATGAACAATTCTGTAAACTTTAAAGGGTTGTAATTATCAAAATGGGAACCGGTTCACTAGTTCATCAGTGGAGAAAAACAACCTGAATTATGGACTATGTCTTCAAAAGACCTTTTAACCTTCAGTATCTAAAATGGAATAAACAATTTAGCTTCTTTTTCTAAATTTTAAAAAGTCTCCATTTTCCTCATTAAACAAGTAACACAAGCCAATTTATTTTTATTTTTAATTGGAAAATAGCAGAAAAGCAGTATCATATGACCTAACAGATATTCTCTGTTAACAATGTGGTAATTTTCCCTCTAGTCTTTAATCGCATTTATTAGGATCACAGTTAGTCTCCTTTTAATTATTTTTTTGAGATGGAGTTTCGCTCTTGTTGCCCAGGCTGGAGTGCAATGGCGTGATCTCAGCTCATCACAAACCTCTGCCTCCCAGGTTCAAGCTATTCTCCTGCCTCAGCCTCCCCAGTAGCTGGCATTACAGGCATGTGCCACCTTGCCTGGCTAACTTTGTGTTTGTAGTAGAGACAAGGTTTCTCCATGTTGGTCAGGCTGGTCTTGAACTCCCAAGCTCAGGTGATCTGCCTGCCTCGGCCTCCCAAAGTGCTGGGATTACAGGCATGAGCCACCGCGCCCAGCATTTCCTTTTAAACAAAATTGTAATTAGACTAAATATTACTATTTCCATCTTGTTATCTTAAGCATTTTCTATGTTGTTGCGCAATCACAGGCTATATGTCATTTCATCAGCTGTAACTCAGAATAAGCTGAACATAAAATATATAATGGAATTACTGACAGTTTCATAACAGTCTCTGAAATATTTAGTTAGAGACAAACATATTAAGAATTCTAGGCTTCTAAAAGCTAAACTTAATTTCTGGCAAGCATGACTGGTAATTACAACCAAAAGCCAAATATTGTGGAGTCCTTTTTTTAGACTAAGCAATCTTACCACTCAGCATATATAATCACTGAAACACTTCCAGCATAATGATATCCGTTCAGCTACTGGCAACCATAAATGTCTCTGAAAGCCAGAGAAATGTAAAAATTCTCTAATATGATTTGCGAAGTGAAAGTTATATTTAAAAAAATTGAAAGTATAAAACTGTGGTCATAAATACAATATTCATTCAGAGAAAATCCATAACCATACATATTTTCACCTATGAGAAGTAGCTATATAAATCACCACAAAAAATAAAACCAATCCAATAATGAAAAAATGTAATCTGTTCAACAGTCCAAATTCATATAAGCACATCAAAGTATTTTCAAATTCTGTATAAAATCAGAGGCAAAATTATTTATATTTTCAAAAATAGATACTTGAGCCCCTAAGAGTACCAGAAAATAAGAAAATGTTCAGAAAACGAACTGATACGAGCACACCAAAGGGACAAAGTGCTCCCAACAGCTAAAGCTAGAGCAATTTAAGCAACAAAATAAAGTAGTATGGGTTCTAATCCGAAGTATAAAATAAATAGGAATTCATATTGATATAAATAAATAAATGGGAGAGAACAGACAACTCTACAGAAGAATGCCAAATAATTTATGTCAATACTGCCTCCACAAGAAAGTGGAGTCTAACTTCTGGTCCCTTCAGTGTGAGCTGCACACAGTGACTTCCTCCCAAAAAGTGAATTAGGTAGGCAAAAAAGTACTTTTAAGCCTGACAAATACCTACCTCAGCCAAGGGTTCAAGGCATCAACAGTGATAATTCATGTTGATAGCATGTAGCGTCGATATGATGTGGTAAGAATGGTATTTTACCTCTGTGGCCTTAATCCTAAGAACACATAATCCCCAGTTAACTCATGAGAAAAATATACAAACCCAAACTGAGGGATGCCTTACATTCTCTAGAATACCTTACCAGTATGTCTTAAACTTGTCAAGGTCATCAAAAACAAAGAAAGTCTGAAAAACTGCCACAGCTCAGAGGATCCTAAGGTGGCATGATGACTAAATGTACTGTGGTGTTATCGATGGGGTCCTGGACAGAAAAAGGATGCTAAGTAAAAACTAAGGAAATCCAAATAAAGTATGGACTTCAGTTATAATAATGTGTCAATATCAGTTCATTAATTATAACAGATGTACCACATAAATGTAAGATGTTAATAATAGTACTCAGTGTGGGCCATATGGGAACTCTCTGAACTATTTTTGCAACTTTTCTGTAACTTTAAAACTATTCTAGAAATTAAAGCCTATGGCCAGGCGCAGTGGCTCAAGCCTGTAATCCCAGCACTTTGGGAGGCCGAGATGGGCGGATCACGAGGTAAGGAGTTCGAGACCATCCTGGCTAACACGGTGAAACCCCGTCTCTACTAAAAAAAATACAAAAAACTAGCTGGGCGACGTGGCAGGTGCCTGTAGTCCCAGCTACTCGGGAGGCTGAGGCAGGAGAATGGCGTAAACCCAGGAGGTGGAGCTTGCAGTGAGCTGAGATCCGGCCACTGCACTCCAGCCTGGGCGACAGAGACAGACTCCGTCTCAGAAAAAAAAAAAAAAAGAAATTAAAGCCTATATACAATATGTATTACATATGTATTAGATTAAAATGGACATATAGACATAGGTAGGTAATACAAACATAGACACATCTAAATTACAAGAAGGCAGGGAATTGTTTTGTTCGCTCCCCTACACTCCATTGTTAGACCATCTCCTGGCAATTAAATAAATATTTTTGGAATGAATAAATGTGCATATATGCTTTGTAAAACTGGTTTTATTTCTATAATTCTGCATTATTCCTTTATTTGTATAATTCTGTGTACCAAAAAAAAAAAAAAAAAAAGTTCTTAAGGAAAAGTCTCACCTAATACTGGTCAATAAATTAGCAAACATTCACAAAACAACCCATTCAACAAACATTGATTGTATCTTTCCCATAATCCAGAAACTATGCTGAATGCTGGGGACTCAAAAACAAAAAAACAGGCCAGGTGCGGTAGCTCACACCTGTAATCCCAGCACCTTAGGAGGCCAAGGCGGGCGGATCACCTGAAGTCAGGACTTCGAGACCAGCCTGGCCAACACAGTGAAACCCCGTCTCTACGAAAAATACAAAAATTAGCCGGGCGTGGTGACAGGTGCCTGTAATCCCAGCTACTTGGGAGGCTAAGGCAGGAGAATCGCTTGAACCCAGGAGGTGGAGGTTGCAGTGAGCCAAGATCATGGCACTGTACTTCAGCCTGGGCAACAGAGCAAGACTCTGTCTCCAAATAAATAAATAAATACATGCATATGAAATAAACACTCCAATTGTGAGGAAGGAAGGTGAGAGCTGGCTGATACACAGATGACAATGATACAAAATGGGTAAGTATGAGGTACCGGCATTGGCTATCATGAGAGCATGTCAGGAATACTTAACCCTGCACGAGGTGGTACGTGGCAAAGGATTCCTGGGCAAAGAAAGGCAAACAGGCCCCAAATGACTGATGAGGAGGGGGATGCGGAAACATTCTGTCATGTGGGACCCTAAGTGCAGGGCAAAGCATAGTGACAGCTGGTGCTTGAAAGGCAAAGAGGTACCAGACCATCAAGTCAGAGGGTTTTTAGAGGGGCAGTGAGGTAGATATGGTAAGATGGGTGACTTTGATCGATCACATGTTTCTGGAGACATGGGGGCAGGGATTAGGCTTCAAGCATGAGGTTGTGAGAACAAGCCACGCAAAGATGGTGAATTATTAATACAACAGTGAGGAGGAGACAGAGCTGACAACTATTCAGAAGGTAATATTGGCAGATTTGGCAACTACTGAGTATTGAATGGCCATGCCTCTTAACTCATTTTCTTTCTTTTTTTTTTTTTTTGAGAAAGGGTCTCACTTGGTCACCCAGGCTAGAGTACAGTGGCACAATCTCCACTCAATGAAACCTCCGCCTCCCAGGTTCAAGTGATCCTTCCACCTCAGCCTCCCCAGTAGCTGGGACCACAGGCATGCACCACCATGCCTGGCTAAGTTTTGCATTTTTTGTAGAGACAGGGTTTTACCACGTTGTTCAGGCTGGTCTTGAATTCCTGGATTCAAGAGAGCCACCTGCCTCAGTCTCCCAAAGTGCTGGGATTACAGGCGTGAGCGAGCTATCACGCCCAGCCTCTTGACTCATTTTTCCATTTTACCGCTTGCCCTCTTCAACCAATTCCCCCCAGAACAGAGAATGTTATGTTTTGAAACATAATCATCCCATTCCCAGTTTAAAACCATGCAGTGGCTTCCCATTACATATTCCAAGGCTACACTCCTTAGTGTGGTCTCCAAAAGACAATATAATCACATTCCTGCTTTCTTCTTCAACTTCATCCTGTGTTACTCTCCTCCAGTCACATTGATTTTCTTTCAGTTCCTTGAAAATATCAAGCTCCTTCCTGTTTTATAGCCATTCCTTATGCCTACAAAAATGCTCTTTCTCCTGTTCGTTCCATGGATCTCAAATAAAATCCTTTCAAAAGGACCAACCTAAAGAAAAGGTCTCTCTCCTACCACTACCAATCACTCTCCACCACAGTACCCTTCTGTGTGTACTTCTTTCTTTGTACCACGATAGTCTACATGCACAGTTGATTCTTGTTATTTGTGGTAACTATATTTTATAAAGTCACTGCAAACACTGAATAATTGTGTGACAGTCACCCTATCTCTAAAGACAAAGAAAATTCCTGACAAAGAGAGCAGTCAGTATAAAAGAACAAATTCGTCTTAATGCCCAAACAATATTATCTACTCGAAAGTTAAGATGATAAGTTGGTATAATCAACATTAGTGCCCGAATAGCTGCATCATAAACACCTCCCAGGCTGTAGAAGCAGTAACTTCAACTTGTTCAGTACCCCCCGGAGCTGTCCAAAGAGGATTTCTTTCTTAAAACCCTATAAAAACAACTTAGATAAATAAAGATACTGCTATGGTTTGAATGTCTGTCCCCTCCAAAACTCATTCTGAAATTTAATTGCTATTATAACAGTGTTAACAGCTGGGACCTTTAAGAGCTGATTAGGCCATGCGGGCTCCACCTTCACGTGCGGGATTGGTGCTGTTATTTAAAAATCACGTTTCTCCCCATCTTGCTCTCTCGTACCATCTTGCCTTCTGACATATGATAACCCAGCAAGAAGCTCCTCGCCAGATGCTAGCATCTTGATACTGACTTCCCAGCCTCCAGAACTGTGAGCCAACAAATTTCTGTTCATTATAAATTACCCAGTCTCGGCTGGGTGAGGTAGTTCACACCCGTAATCCCAGCATTTTGGGAGGTTGAGGCAGGTGGATCACTTGAGGCCAGCAGTTCGAGACCAGCCTGGCCAAAACCCCGTCTCTACTAAAAATACAAAAGTTAGCTGGGCGTGGTGGTGTGCCCCTGTAATCCCAGCTACTTAAGAGGCTGAGGCATGGGAACTGCTTGAACCCAGGAGGTGGAGATTGCAGTGAGCCAAGATAGTGCCACTGCACTCCAGTCTGGGCAACAGAGGGAGAATCTGTCTCAAGAAAAAAAGAGTATTACACAGTCTCAAGGTATTCTGTTACAGCAGCACAAACAGACTAAGACAGACACTAAGACCACTGACAGTCAATGACTGGAATGGGAGAATTCATCAATGGAGATATATCAGAATAAAGAACATAAAGGCTGGGTGTGGTGGTTCATGCTTGTAATCTCAGCACTTTGGGAGGCTGAGATGGGAGGATCACTTGAGCCCAGGATTTTGAGACTAGCCTGGCCAAGAAAGTGAGACCCCATCTCTTAAAAAAAAAAAAAAAAAAAAGAATAAAGAACATAAATGAAGCTTTCCAACTTCTTTCACTTCCAAGAACCCTAAAAGCCCCTGAATCCCTTTGTCCTATTCCTCCTCTTTTATGCTCACCCAGATTCAGTAAATTGAGGGTCTGTTCATATTTTGGTTATGCAATATAATAAGTATGCAAAACAGTAACAACAATCAAGGACACAATGTGGCTTTTCTCATTCAGAGAAAGTAAAATTATGAAATTCTATGCTGGAAAATTACATAAAAAAGAAATATGTAATAAATTTCCCTTCATATAATAGGTACTAGACAAAATTACTTTTATATATGAATAATTGCAGCAATAAACATGGATAAGCAGGAGTAATGGCATCATTAGGAATAGCAAAATTATTCAAGCAATGAACAGACCACTGGTGGTCCCCAGAATCAGTCTACTTCCCCATTACTGGGAACATACCATTATGAATAAATGAAAACCGCAGGATATGCTCATTTTCCCAAGATTTGTATGCTTACAGGCAGGTCAAGTGCTATAGATTTCAGGAGAGAATGTATTTCTAGTGTTTATGGTCCTGAGAGGATGGGTAAGGGTGACTACTGATAAATCACAGCAAAAGAGAAGATGAAATGTGTTCAATGTCACCTCAGAGTCAGCAGAGTAAAAACATTCTCTCATTAATCCCTACATAGAACACCTACCTAAACTTTCATTGATGCAACCATCTCTGACACAACAATTAAAGAGTCAACATGTACTAAGCCTTAAATACAATGTGTTGTCATCTCCTGTGGAGGGAATTCTGGGGAAATGAAACACATAGCAAGTCTATTCAAGGAGATGGAGGTCCAAAGATGGTAAATCAACTGGTTTAGATACAAATGAAACCTCATCATAAAGACAATGTTCTATATAGAATGATATTAGGTTCTCAGGCCACTCAAAAAAATCTCACTGAGCCTATTCTGCTGAGCAGAAGTATAGAATATTCCCAGATAACATAGCCAACCAGAATTATATTATCATTTCTATGAGAAAATGTAACCCTAGTTTACCACAGCGATAAGCCTTGACTCCTTTGGAAGCATCAGGGCGCTGAGAACCAGCAACCCTAGGATTCCAGGGCTGCACTAGGGTCATTAAGGACTTGCTAATCCTCTTCTACAGTGGCTATTTAAATTTAAAATAATTAAAATTAAATATAATTAAAATTTCAGTTCCTTAAGAAGCCACATTCCAAATGCTTAAGAGCCAGATGGCTAGTGGCTACTACACTGGACGGTGCAGAAGGAGAACATTCCCATCACTGCAGAAAGATCTCTGAATAACACTGCACTAGTTAGGAAAGAAGAGTTCTCACTTTTCTAGAGCATCATAAAAGAAAGCAGCTTTCTGTATATGGCTGATGGGTATGGTAGTACGACAATGTGAATGAACTTAATGTCACTGAACTGTATACTTTAAAATGGTTAGGATAGTAAATGTTATGTCATATGTATTTTACTACAATGTTTTAAGGCTGCTTTCTCCGTCACAGTCGCTCCGTATTTTTCAAGATATACCATAAACTGAAACCGGTCACTAAACTAGACCCCCTTCAAGTGTGGAGCACGCCAAAGCCATGAATTTGTAAATGGCTGTTCAATATGCAAAAGAGAGTCAATTCCTATAGTCCAGTTCTAAAGCCCATGCTTTGGTTTTCTCAGTTTTCACATGTCCTTGGTTGG
The DNA here is from genome assembly GCF_049350105.2 of Macaca mulatta. NCBI lineage: Eukaryota > Metazoa > Chordata > Mammalia > Primates > Cercopithecidae > Macaca > Macaca mulatta. The sequence continues at coordinate 45,794,862 of NC_133420.1, forward strand.
GCCTTGGATCCATCCACATTTTGTTTCAATAGCACCATAACTAGAACCCCTTCTCAAATCTCACACACACACATACATCTCTTTCAGAACTGTATTAATCCCTCAGAACTCTTAACGTCTGTGCTACTGGTGACATTTTGTTGGCTTCTGGGTATATGGAGATATGGATGGGAAATGGTTGATTAACATTTTAAAACATAGTTGAAATCAACAGGAAATAAGATAGGATGAGGGGCACGTGCACACACACACAAACACATACACACACACACCATTCTTTAGAAACTCGACTAGAAGGGGTACATCAGTTGGCTAGAATAGCCACTGAAGCCTTTTGTATATGTGGAGGTGGAGAGAATTAAGTAGGGAGAGTCAGGGGACTTGGGAACTATGGCCCCAGAGTAAGAATAACAAATCTCTGCAATGCAATCTGCAGTTGTGCTTCATTACCTACAAACCTCAGTGTTCCCTCAGTTATGAAATTTTACTTGAGTCCTGTCTTAAACCATTTCTGGGGTTTGCATATTATGTATATTCTCTACTTGGGACATATTTGATACATGTGGTAACTTCTGAGAACATAACTCCCCATCGAAACAGTGTCTATCCACCCATGAAGTCAAGGAGTAAAAGCAAACAATCCGAATCCAATTCAGGATTATTCTCCCCAGGACTTTCAAAAGCATAAAACAAGGCGAGGAAATTCTAGGCCAGAGACCAGATCTGATAAATGGTTTAAATTTCATTTAACCCAGGACAAATCTAAAATCACATACCTACTGGTTGGTGCTTTATTTATTTATTTATTAAGACACTTTGTCACTCAGCCTGGAGTGCAGTGGCACGATCTCGGTTCACTGCAGCCTAGACCTCCCAGGTTCAAGCAATCCTCCCACCACAGCCCCACAAGTAGCTAGGACTACAGGTATACGTCACCACACCCGGCTAATTTTTGTATTTTTTTGTAGAGACAGGGTTTCACCACATTGCCCAGGTTGGCTGGTTAGTACTTTAAAATGAACACAACCAATTTCCAGGTAACTGAAAAATCTCAGCATCCCAACAGAACCACCCTCAATCCCTAGCATTTGGATGTAATGCCACTTCTCAAATAAGGAATCATAAGTGCAAAAAAGAAATTCATTTGTGAGGGGTGGCTGTGAGGATGAGAGCTATGATGGTACCTGGCTGTGCTGTGGGTAGAAATGACATTGCCCAGTCGTCATCGCATAGCCTTGTATCTTGCTAATTTAAGCTACCCACACCTGTTAACTTGAGCGTACTCCCACCATCCATTCTAAAAGCAATCTGGGCCATGTGGATTAAAATTCTACTTCACCTGCTGTAACCAAGAGGTAGATGTCGGGTGTTAGGGTCCACACAGTAGGAATGAGCACCTGCTCTGGTATCCTGGGCTGTTCCAAGGACCCACTGGGGACTGAGCTGACACCTTCTCAACTTTAGAACATTTAGGACTTTAGAACATTCATCTTGCCCAGCTTTAGTCTCAGGGCTGGGTAAAGCAGCTGAGCTTTTTGACTATAACCAAGGATGGAGCCATAAATAAGTAGATATGGTAAGTGAAAGTAAGATAATTGGTCCCAACTGGGTCAATGAGGGTCAGGACCCAAGATCAAAGCAAGCCACGAGAATGATCGCATATATCAAGCCAATCATACATCCTTGGAATGAAACCAAGGAGGACAGAATCATGGCCCCAACAAAGGCCCAGGCTAGGCATATACACCAGATAGATCTACATAGCACAGTGACTGGACAAATATAAAATGTGACTCAGGTGAAAGGAAAGCACGCCCAGAGCTACTTAGAGGTGGGAGAGATACTAAACAGGACAAGGTGAGACCTGGGTGACTACTGCTGGAGTATTAGGGATAAAGCACTAAAAAAGAATCAGATCCCTTATCTGAAACATGAAATACTAGAGGACAGCAAAGGTGGTCTACAGTTTCTTAGGAAAGAGTTCTGTAAGTGGCCAGGGGCGGTGGCTCACGCCTATAATCCCAGCACTTTTGGGAAGCCAAGGCGTGCGGATCACCTGAGGTCGGGAGTTCGAGACTAGCCTGACCAACAAGGAGAAACCTCATCTCTACTAAAAATAGAAAATTAGCCAGGCGTGGTGGCGCATGCCTGTAATCCCTGCTACTCAGGAGGCTGAGGCAGGAGAATCGCTTGAACCCGGGAGGCAGAGGTTGCAGTGAGTCGAGATCGCACCATCGCACTGCAGTCTGGTCAACAAGAGGGAAACTCAGTCTCAAAAAAAAAAAAAGTTCTTTAAAGTCAGAATTCTATGCCCAGCAATGATTATTCAAGTGTATGGAGAAAAATAAAAACATTTCACTAAAGGGCATACAGTAATCAGTCTAATAGACTTTAACAATGGGGATAACAGAGAATTTATCCTATTGATTTTTTTAAAAAACTAAATTAGAAGAAAAATTCAAGACAGATATAAAAATCAGAGTAACAATTAAACCTGGGTATATATTTTTTCAAATACAGAATACATGTTCTTTTCCAGTGCCTGCAGAACATTTCTCAAAAGTTATCATGCAATATGCCACAAAGAAAATCTCAAAATTCCAGAATGCAAAAATCATATAGGCCATATTTATGACTGAAATGCAATAAAACTAAAAATTAACATGATAATCTAAGAGAAAATCTTTTTAAAAATATTATTCTAAATAATATAGACAATTTAGAGGGCCTGGCATGGTAGCTCATCCCTGTAATTCTAGCTGTTTGGGAGGCCAATGTGGGAGGGTCACCTGAATCCAGGAGTTTGAGACCAACCTGGGCAACACAGTGAGACCCTGTCTCTACAAAAAATTTAAAAACTTAGCCAGGCATGGTGGCACACACTTGTGGTCCCAGCTACTCCTAAAGAGGCTGAAGTGGAAAGATCACTTAAGCTCAAAGAGTCTGCAGTTACAGTGAGCTATGATCACACCACTGCACCCCAGCCTGGGCAACAGAGCAAGACCTATCTCTTTAAAAAAAAAAAAAAAGAAAGAAAGAAAAAAACAGTATAGGCTATTTAGAAATACAAGAAACTGAGACATTAAAACCTAAGGAAAACAGGCAAAGCAAAGAACCCAGGAAGATGGATTGTCTTACATGCCTTTATTAGAAATTTTTTTCTAATTGAAAAATAAATTGTTTAAATATTAAACCCAACAAGTTTAAAACATGATAAAAGAAACAAGAAGAAAAGGCTTATAAGGTAAAGGAGAAATTAAAGAAATAGAAAACAAAACAAAGAAGAAGATGGCACAGATTACATCATGAAGAAAAAAAGGATTTAAAGAAATCATTTATTTAGCACCTCCTAACTTCCAAGTACTGCATGCCAGGTGCTAGGGATATGTTTCATATGTTGAAAAGGACCAACATATGCTATCTTGATCCAAACCACAGATGGTCTAAAAAGGATTCCTAGAAGGAAAACTCAGGACATCAGTATTTCTAGCTTCCATTTTTATTCTTTATATTTTGACTTTGTTCTTATTGGGAACTAAAAATTAACATTTATTTGTATTCAGTATTTTCTTGATGGTCTGGATTTCCTCTTTTAGAATCACTTACAGTGTATAATTACTGTGAAAAATTCATTGATTTCTCAGTTTCAACACCCTGTTCATTTCTCTGTTTCTTCATTTTCTTTTCAATCAGTGCTTCTGCTTCTTCTGCCATTCTCCTATCTATAGTTTAAGTTTGGGGATATTAATTTATATAGAATACCACAGCTCTTACTGTAAAAGTTAACCTAGGACCAATATAGCCACTCACTTGGAGTAATACAGAGTATCATGTAGATGCTGGTAAAAGCATCGAGCATATGCTGTTGCTTTATCAGACACGATAAATAATGCAGAACTAATGCAATATATCAATTTCATTCGGCCTCTAGTTATTTGAGACTATACTACATTCATTATCTTATCTACAACTGAAGGTAGTACTTCTACTCAAAGCCAGTGCTAAAGACTGAATTAGATTTCGTTAGCAGTAATATGCACATAGCATGTTCATCTACCTCCATCTTTTCCATTTTCCATCTTAAGTGTTTTGGAAATGCAAAAGCAAATTAATTTGCCATCTCCTTACTACTAACCAATTTAATCCATCAAGCACAGTGTAAAATGATGAAGAACTGCTTTCAGTTTGCTATTTTCCCATACATACAAAACTTAAGAACTCCTTGATCTTAATTAAGATGACGTATCACCAAGGGGACTGACCCCCTCTTTTCTATTATACTAGTCCACTTCCTGCAATATTGTATAATTAGGAACAAGAGACAAGCTGATGTATTTATATCAGCACTTACTGAAATACTAATTAAATGCTATAATAATACAACAATTACATGAACATAATCTACTGGGGTCCAATTAATACCATATAGTTACTGATTGTTTTATCAGAAACAAGTTGGTACAGAAATGTCTTTTAACTCCAAAAGGTACATCAGCATTTCTCACTGTTATGATTTGCAGCAATCATATGTATCTGCTGGAAAAGCCTCAAAGAACTGAAGGATTTGGGATTTGTTTTCCTAATCAGCATGCCTATTTTGCCTCTCTTACACTGTAATTATTAGTTCAGTAATCACTGAGCACCTACGTACCAAGCACTAAGGAAGGCAAACCTAGGTAAATTAATGTTCAAAAAAGACACAAGGATAATTCAAAACAATGAATTCCTAAAAGCCTAAAAGTCATCTATGTCTTCGATAAAGCTTTTGTTACTGTAAAATTATATTTAAATACTTGGTGCATATGATATCCTGGTGATAACCATCATGTAAAAGCTACATCATAAAACTTCCAATCAGACCCTGAAAATAGTTTGGGGAGCTATGAGCATAAGTTCAGACATCATAAAGAAACACCTAATTTGTCTTCAAGCTCATGTAAGTATGATAATAGCATATATTAGTAAAAAACACATGTTTCATAAAGCAGTCCACAGAGAAATCATGAGCTAGTCTGGGCATGATGGCTCATGTCTGTAATCCTAACACTTTGGAAGGCCAAGGGTGGGAGGACTGCTTGAGCTCAGGAGTTCAAGACCAACCTGGGTAACATAGTGAAACCTTGTCTCTTGAAAAAAAAATAAAAATAAATTAGCCAGGCATGGTGGTGCATGCCTACAGTCCCAGCTACTTGGGAGGCTGAGGCAGGAAAATTGCTTGAGCCTGGGAGTTTGAGGCTGCACTGAGCTATGATTGTGCCACTGCACTCCAGCCTGAGCAACAGAGTTGAGACCCTGTCTCTAAAAAAACATGAACTAAAAATAGCAAAGAATGAATTTGGTTCCAAAAACCAGTCAATAATGTTAGCTTTTTTTAAATTTTAGCTCCCCAAATGTTTATTTGGTTTCTACCAGCATCTGCTTAGTTAACTGTTTTACGTCCAAACTTGGCTACCTTTTGTCATACTGTTCTTTCCGATTTTACTTTTTTAAAAATGCCTTTATTGGAATATAACTGAAATACAATGAATTACACATATTTTAAATGTACAATTTGACAAGTTTTGACATGTAATAGCCATGAAACCATCACCATGATCAGAAAAAATGAACATACACATCACTCCTAAATGTTTCCTTTATAGCCTCTAATTCCTCCCTTCCACCCTCCCCATCTCACACTTGCTCCCAAGGCAAACACTCATCTGTTTTCCATCTCTACAAATTAGTTTGCATTTTCTAGAATTTCAAATAAATAGAATCATATGGTATCTGTTTTTTTGACCTGGCTTCTTTCACCTGACATATTTTGAGATTAATCTATATTGTTGGGTGTATCAATAGTTCATTCTTTTTATTGTTGAGAAATATGCCCTCGTACGTATATGCCACAATTATTTTATCCATTCACTTGCTAATATCCATTCACTTGCTAATAGATATTTGGATTGTTTCCAGCTTTACAAATAAGGCTGCTATGAACATTCATGTACTTATATAAGTCTTCATACATATACATGCTTTCCTTTTTCTTTTTTAAATTAGCCTCCAACTTAGTCCTTCAAACCTTTTCATTTTTTTAAGAGTCAAGGTCTCTCACTGCAGCCTTAGACTCCGGGCTCAGGTGATCCTCCTGGCTCAGCCTCCCAAGTAGCTGGGACAGCTTGCATGTGGCACCGCTCCCAGCTGCTTTCCTTTCTGTTGGGCAAGCACTTAGGGTCAGGTGGGAAGTGTATGTTTTTAACTTTCTATAAGGTGAAAACTGTTTGCCAAAGTAGCTGTACCATTTTACATTTCCACCAGCAGTGTATAAAAACTGTAGTTACTTAATATCCTAGCCAACACCTGGTCAGACTTTTTAATTCTAGCCATTCTAATAGAGATGTAATTCACTCTGGTTTGATTTGCATTTCAATGACATCAAACATTTTATCATGTGCTTACTTGTCATCTGTGTATCTTCTTGGGTCTGTTCAAATCTTTTGCCCATCCTTTTTATCTGAGTTCCTCGTTTTTTTTAGTAGAGTTTTAAGAGTTTTGTGTAAAGTCTAGATACAAATCTTTCGTTGTATAATTTGCAAAATATTTTCTCCCAATGGTTTGTATTTCTACTCTCTTAAGAGTGTCTTCCAAAGAGCAGAAATTCTTAAATTTTCTGAAGTCCAATTGATCAAATTTTACTGTTATGAAATTTTGCTGGTGTCATCTCTAAGAAATCATTGCATAATCCAAGGTTACAAAGATTTTCTCCAATGTTTTATTCTAGAAATTTTACAATATTAGGTCTTAAATTAATCCTATGATCCGTTTTAACTTTTATATATGGTACACGGTATAGACTGAAGTTCACTTTTTAGAAGTGCAAAAGGTTTACTGGAAAAAAATTTTCACAAATAAAATGAAGTTCACTTTTTGCATATAGATATACAATTCTTCAAGCACCATTTGTTGAAAAGATTATCCTTTTTCCACTGAGTACCTTTTCACCTTTGTCAAATATCAACTGGCCACATATGTCTGTGAGTCTATTTCTGGACTCTCTATGATGTTCTACTGATGTATTTATTCTGTTAAATTAAGTTCAGCCTAAAGCTGCCTCCTTCCACATTTGAAGTTCAGTCTAAAGGTTTCTTCCTACATAGAGAACTATAACCTAACTCGATGTGTAAACAGACTGCAACACACTCTTGTACCAATCACTGAGTTTTAGCCAATCACTGAGTTTTAGCCAATCAAAGGCAGCCAACTTTTCAAATTGTTTTCAAGTAAGGCAAACAGGGAGCTGTAACCAATCAGCTGTTTCCATACATCACACTTCTGTTTTCTGTACATCACTCTCCTTTTTCTGTTCACAACTCTTCCACCACATGGCTGCACTGGAGCCTCTGTGAACCTGTTCTGGTTCAGAGGGACTGCCCAATTCGTAAATCATTCTTTAATCAATTAAATTCTGTTAAATTTAATTTGTCTAAGGTTTTCCCTTTAACAATTCTTACACCAGTAGCACACTGACTTGATTACTGTGCCTTTATAATAAGTCATGAAGCCAGGAAATATAAGTCCTAAAACTTTATTCTCTTTTTAATGTGTTTTGCTCTAAATCCTTAGCATTTCTGTAAGAGCTTTAGAATCAGTTTGTCAATTTCTACTAAAAACTTTGCTGAAATATTAACTGAGATGGCAATGAAACTACAGATCAAGTTGAGTAAAACTATCAATCTTAACAATATTGCATCTTCTGAACCATAAAAACAGTATCTCTCTTGACTTATTTAAGCCTTTTAAATTTATATCAGCAATGTTTTACAGTTTTTAGTGCATAGATCTTACATGTATTTTATTAGCCTTATCTCTAGTTAGTGTTTTTGATGTTATTACAAATGGTATTTGCAAATGTCAATGTTCAATTGCTTGTTACTAATATATAGAAATACAACTGACTTTTTTTTTTAAGAGACAGGGTCTCACTGTGTTGCCCAAGCTTGTCTCGAACTCCTAGGCTCAAGTGATCCTCCTGCCTTGGCCTCTCAAAGTGCTAGAACAATTAACTTTTATGTATTGAATTTCATCTTGCAACCTTCCCAAATTGATTAATTAGTTCTAGAATTTCTAGTATTTCTTCTGTACATTCCACAATATTTGCTACATAGACAATCACGTTGTCAGTGAATACAGACAGTTGTACTTCTTCCTTTCTAGCCTGAATTTTCTTCCCTAAATCTGAATTATTTTCCTTTATCTTCCTTTATTTCACTGTCTATAAACTCCAGCACAAAGTTGAATGTTCTCGATCTTAGGGAAAAGCATTCAATCTTAAATTATTAAACATGAAGTTAGCTGTAGGTTTTTCATACATGCCTTTATCAGGTTGAAAAGATCTCTTTTATTCCACAGTTTGCTAAGAGTTCTTTTTTTTTTTTAATCAGGAATAGATGTTTGATTTTGTCAAATTATTTTTCATCTACGGCAATCAAATGATCATACGGTTTTCTTTTTTAGCCTGTTAATATAAACTGCTTTCCTGAGTTTTGAGTGTTAAATCAAGCTTGCATTCCATACATTTACTTGGTCATGATGTGTTTTTCTTCTTACGAATTGCTGGATCATTTGTTAAAATTTTGTCAGGTATTTTTATAGCTATGTTCATGAGAAATATTGGTCTATACTTTTACTTGTAATATGCTTGCCTGGTTATGGTGTCTGTAGTATAGAAACACAAGGGAAGTATTCTTTCCTCTTTAATTTCTTAGAAGAGTTAGAATATAATTAATACCATCTCTTCCTTAAATGTCTGGTAGAATTCCATAGCAAAGCCATCTGTGTCTGCAGTTTCCTTTGTGGGAAGGTTTTCAACTACAAGTTCAATTTCTATAACAGATACAGGACTACTCAGGTTTCTATTTCTTCTTGAGTGAGATCTGGTGGTTTGCGCTGTTCACTGAATTTATCCATTTTATATAAGTTGTCAAATTTACTGGCATAAGGTTGACCGTAATAGTCTCTTATTATCCTTTTAATATCTGTAGAATTTATATTGATATTACCTCTCTCACTGGTAATCTGCATGTCTCCTAATTTTTGATTAGTCTGGCTAGATATTTGTATTTTAAAAAAATTTTAAATTAAGCTTCTCAAAGAACCAGTTTTTGGTTTATTTTCTATTCCATTTCACTGATTTATGCTCTGATATTTCTTCTACTTTTTTTGGTGTCATTTACTGTTTGTTTAGTATTCTAATTTCATAAGACAAAACCTGAGGTCATTGACTTTATTTGCTGTAATTTTCCCCAAAGTACTACTTTAGCTATATTCCACAAATTGTGATGCCCTGTCCTCACTTCTTTATGTAGCTTAGATTTTATGGTATATCATTTAAAATAATCCTTTGTACACACTCAATTCTCTCAACCCTTTTTTGCTTCAGCACAATTTACTGACTGCTTTCACATCAAATTTAAGACCACTAAGCTCAAATGGATCCTTAGTGCATTATACTCGTCTCCCTAATCCAGTGACTCTCAAACTTTTCTGTACATCAGAATAGCTTGTTAAAATACAGACTGTCCGTCCTCACCCCCAGAGTTTCTGATGCAGTATGTATGTCTGGGATGGATCCCAAGAATGTGCATTTCTAACACATTCTCAGACGATACTGGTGCTGTTGGTCCAAGGATCACACTTTGTTCAAATCCATATTTACTCTCCCACTTTCCTAACTGAACATCTCTTCAAATCTCCAATTCCTTTTGCCCCATCCTCCCTCTTACTGAGAAAACAGAAGCAAGCAGCAGATAATTTCCACATGCTCTCAATGCCGCATCTACCTGCCTACCTCTCTTGACACCATCCCCTGCTTGATCACTCTGTTCTATCTGTAAAAATCTTCCTTGCTTTTTTGCAAACGCATCAACATTGTCCCCACTTCAGGGACTTTACACTGGCTGCCTGGAATGCTCTTCTCCCCAGATAGTTACACGATTTGCTTCTTCACAACCTTTAGATCTGCGTAAGTGTCTCCTTATTAGAAAGGCCCGCCGAGACTACTGTACAAAAATTAGCAAACCTCCCCTACACATGCCTGGCACTCCCTATGCCCCTTACACTGAAGTGCTTTTCTCCATGGTACTTATTATCACCTGACAGTATACTTTGTTGTTTATGTATCCATTATCTATGTTTACCTACGTGGAGAATTTGGGTAGAAGAGAGGTATAAACAGCCGAATTCTTTGGAATTAAAGCGATTTAATGATAAGAGAAGAGACAGTATATGTAACCCATTTATCTGAGAAACCCGTGAAAGAGGGAAACAGGGACAAGGAATGGCAGGCTCAAGCAGAGATTTCTTAAGATGCAAAGGCAGATCTGAAAGCACAGGTGCCAGGATCAGTGTACAGAGAAATTTTAAACACGATGAAGACTTAAAAGGATGTGTGGGAATCAAGACGGCTTAAATATCTCAGAGAATTGGGCTCGCAGAGATTTTTGCTTTTGCTTTTAAGGCAGGTATCTACTGAGAGTTGACTGTATGCAGGGCGCTATGGGGAAACAGTTCGTGCTCACTGTGACATTTGATTCAGTTAATCTTCACAACAACCCTAGGAAGTAGGAATTACCATCCAGGCCTTTTTGCACACAATCAGAGACATCCCACTGACAGATCTGCCCACTATAAAAATACAACACCAGCTTCTCCTCCCAAACAGTTTCATCCTTCCTTTCTCCCTTACCTTACTTACAACTGATCTAACAAGGTCTCCAACTCCAGGGTCTTGTGCAGTCAAAGATCTTAGGAGCAAATTTGTGTGGAAGGGGCTGAACCACTTCCTTAAGCACTCAGATGGTTATTAAGCTGCCTACACGGGTAATGAACCGCTTATGCTCAGAGAATCCAGAGGCCACCCTGACCCGCACAAACCACCTCTGTTGACCGACTCCCAGTGTCTTCATGTTAATTCACCCTCTGTTGAGCTCTTGGAGCTATTCCACATATTTTTTCATCACAGCGGCTTCTCCATATCTTTTCTTCCCAATCTTCTTAGTTGCCCAATTTCACTCTCATCCCCTCCACTTTCAGGAAAAGCCTCCATTCACCAAAAACAGAGGGCACCCAACAGAAAATGTTTCAACCTCTCTTTCTTCCACTTCAAACTTTCAACTTATTCTCAGGAATGTTCTTCTCCTCTACTGAATCACTATTCCTGGAAATGGTGATAAATGTATGGCTTCCTTTTCAACATCCATAATCCTTTTTGCCTTACTTTACTTATTACACTGACTCGCACCTCCCAAACAATGGTGAAAATAAATGTCCTCATCTTGCTCCTGACTTCACCTGCAGGCCTTCAGTGTTTCCTCATTTGGACATCTTCAGTGTTTCCCCATCAAGAATGGGCCTGGCGGGAGGCCGAGGAGGGTGGATCACCTGAGGTCAGGAGTTCAAAACCAGCCTGGCCAACATGGTGAAATCCCACCTCTATTAAAAATACAAAAATTAGCCGGGCATGGTGGCACGCACCTGTAATCCCAGCTACTTGGGAGGCTGAGGCAGGAGAATTGCTTGAACCTGGGAAGTGGAGGTTGCAGTGAGCCAAGATCGTGCCATTGCACACTCCAGCCTAGGCGACGCAGCAAGACTCCGTCTCAAAAAAAAAAAAAGAATGGGCCTGGCTTGGCTTCTTACAAGGATGCTTATTTTAAATGTCTCAAGGATAGAAATTCTCTGTGATAAGCTTTCTCCATACACTATTCTGCTAACACTGACCAAAATAAATAAATAAAATAAATGTATCTACATTGCTCTTTTTAAAATTTTTTACCATATGTTATCTTTCGAGGCATTTTAATCACAAGTCAGCTATTTCTTGAAATGTTTTAGTATCTTCTTTATCAAATAATTTTCTTTCTGAAATGACTATAAATGCAGGCTATGTTTGCTCATTTTGCAAAAGTACTATATCAGTGAATGGCCTATAAAAGTGAAAAAATTTTAAATTGAACCACATAGTTTAACTAGCGGCCAGCAGGGCCAAATAGTCTTATAAAAATCTTACTTAAAAAATTAGACAATCAGCTTTATGGTACAAACCAGGCAACAGAAAACCGATTTCAAAAATAATCCTCAGATGTTTAATAATGTATATTTTTACAACATGACTTTCAGCTGTTGTTTCACCTTTTAGCTAGGCTGAATCTGATTTTAACCATGCTTCTGGCATTGTATATATATGCAGGGAGCAAATGCAATCTATTGAAGCGAAGCAGTGTGTGTAAAAGGGCTCAATTAAATGGTGGAATGTTTCTTGTAAATTAAAGCCCTATTGAATAATCATCTTCCATGCAAATTATCTTTCTTAGGGTGTTCCAACAATGTGCCATCATCGTATGTAGCTCCTTTAATACATGCTTATTTGTAATGCTTGACATAATGAATTCTCCCTCTTTATTCCCTTAGAAATGAGAATGAGAATTTAAGCTTTTTAATTTTTCCTTGCTAGACTGCCTTTGTGAATACACTAGTAAGACACTATTTTTTCATAACCTACAGTGCAGAAGAATGATTTAACTAGATGCATACTAGTAGTATATTTGTCCAAAAAAGCAAGTTAAATGGATTTCTGATGGAAAAATAGCACGTTAATCTCTCCTTTCTCAAAAAAGTAAATTTTCCCTGGAAGCTCAGAAGCTCAGACTCCTAATCCTTTTCAAGCCTGTAAGGTTTCTACTCTTAAAAGAAAGTCATATGCTAAAATGTAAATACACAAAACAGAGACTGTTTGCCTAATGCATCAAGAGAGTTCACATATCTCCTAAAATGTATACAAAATTATAGGCTGTATATATAGATATGTATTGAATAAGAAAGGAGTCCAAAGATTTTATCCAATTATCAAAGGGGTCAAAAACCCACAAAAATATTTAGAATTACCGCATAAAGCTAAAAGATAGAATCTCGCTTATAATCTCAGCAGTTCAGGAGGCTGAGGCAGGAGGACTGCTTGAGCCCAGGAAGTCAAGACCAGCCTAGGAAATACAATGAGACCTCATCTCTTAAAAAAAGAAAGAAAGAAAAACAGATACAGTATCTTAGGGTTATACTTTGATCTTATAGGTATAGATGTTTGATTGATATCACACAAAACAAAAATTCCCATTCAAAAGAACCAAACTGGCCAGGCACAGTGGCTCAAGCCTATAATCCCAGCACTTTGGGAGTCCAAGACAGGAGGATCACTTGAGGTCAGGAATTCAAAACCAGCCTGTGCAACACTGTGAGGCCCTATCTCTATAAAAAATAAAAAATTAACCAGGCATAGTGGCACATGCCCATAATGCTAGCTACTCAGGAGACTAAGGCAAAAGAGTAACTTGAGCCCAGGAGTTCGAGGTTACAGTGAGCAGTGATCGCACCACTGCACTCCACCCTGGATGAGAGAGAGAACTTGTCTCCTAAAAAAAGAAAAAAAACAAACCTAAACCTAAAATACTCAGTCAATTTCACACATCTTTCCTACACATTCTCTTATATGCATACGACATATCAACCTAAGCCCTGAAAAAAGTGACTGGCAAAGGATACAGGGGCTATTTGAGAGTCATATGCCACTCCTTGGACCACAGCCTAGCGCATCGGCAGAGAGTTGGGATTGAAAGACAAATTCAGTGTCACAATTTCATGCTTCATCTGGGTCTCTGTAATGTATGGCCTCCTTCCCTCTACCCACAAATACTTCTAAAAGTCCTTAGCTTAACTATTAACTAAATCATAAATTTTGAATTGCACTTAGAAAATTTTTCTCAGAGGTCTAATGTAATGGCCTAGAAATATTCCAAGTTCAATTAAATACCACAATTGCTACAACAGCAATGACCACGGAGTATGTAAGTATCTGGGTCCCGTTATGAACTCACTACCAAACCTAACACACTTCTAGTTAAGCATAATCTCAGGTTCTATTCAGAATTAATATGCCCATAGAAACCCTAAATTACAACCCATGACTCGGCAAAAAAAGGCAAAAACTTTCTAATAAAGCTAGTGTGGCAGAAACACTGCAGACTATATCTGCATGTATCCAGCTGTGTTTACCAAAAAAAAAAAAAAGGCAGCAGTTTGAGCACATAAAGACCTCTGAAATTTTAATACTTAAGAAAATAGTATCAGCACTGCAAAAAGATTCCCTATTTTTTCCAGTAAAAAAAGTAATAGAAACTTGTGCAACCCCCAAGTACCCAAGTAGTCACAAACATGTATAAACACGTAACACATCAGGGACACACTACACATATAAAATTATCCTTAATTATCATGAAGAAAAAACATTCTAACATTTGTTTTTTTGCTTTGTTTTGTTTTGAGACGGAGTCTCGCTCTGTCACGGAGGCTGGAATGCAGTGGCGTGATCTCCGCTCACTGCAAGCTCCGCGTCCCGGGTTCATGCCATTCTCCCACCTCAGCCTCCCGAACAGGATTACAGGTGGGATTACAGGCGCCTGCCACTACGCCCGACTAATTTTTTGTATTTTTAGTAGAGATGGGGTTTCACCCTGTTAGCCAAGATGGTCCCTATCTCCTGACCTCGTGATCCGCCCACTTCGGCCTCCCAAAGTGCTTGGATTATATGCCTGAGCCACCGCACCTGGCCTCTAACATTTGTTTTTACAAACTGTCACAGTACTCTAAGTTAAATTTCATTTTTCTCCATACTTCAGATTTTACCAAAAGCTTTACCCTACAGCAGTTCAAAAATTATAGAAACAAATAATTTGTTCATTCTTAATTATATTCATTATATGAGTTCAGTGGTCTTCTATCTCTTTGATATTAAGGGACACTCAAATGCTAGAATTTGGCGACACATTTCAAAGGAAAGGGGTACATGCTCACTCTCTGTTCTCTATTTGATCCCCCTTCACTGCTGTTTGTCAGTTTAAATCGAACTTTTTATTGCCCTGACCTATATACTCACAAAGCAAAGTTCTTGCCTGCTCCAGTAAACAAGCAATCTTTCCTACAGCTGCCTGGACCCCATGCTTTTGCCTGGACCCCATGCTCTGCCTTTCATCACACATCCTGTCCCACCTTTCATCACCTAACCACTCAGGCCGTTTACCTAAATCACAGGATTTCTCCAAATGAAATGAAAGTAAATATCCTTTTCAACAAAATTTGATAACCATCTGTGAAGTGCTACAACAACATACAATTTGAAACCACTATGCTAATTAAAATTAGCTTTAAAATGTTCTTAATACATTACTACATTGCCTGCAAAGTCAAAATAGAGACATATATAAACTTTACACCATACAATTCAAGGATTTGTTAAGCTTAATTTTCTCTGCTATCTAGTGTTCAAATATACTCTCTTCTAGATATTTAAGCCTCAGTAATAATATAACCAATGTGCCTGGCACTGTACCCACACGAATTCATCTAATCCTCATGACAACCCTATAGGCTATATACTTAGTATTATACTCATTTTATATATGCAGAAACTAAAACACTGAGAAGTTATGTACTAATAAGGATGAGAAACAGGATTCAAAACCGGGCAGTCTGAGTCCAAAGTCTGGTCTTAACCAGGGTGCTAGCCTAAAGAACTCATTATTGGAAGAATAAAATCATGTCATTTTCAGCAACATGGATGAAACTGGAAGTCATTATCTTAAGTGAAATAAGCCAGGCACAAAAAAGAACTATCACATATTCTCACACATGGAAGCTAAAATTTTGACCACATGGAGGTGGAGAATGGAAAGACAGATAACAGAGACTGCGAAAGATGAGTGAGGGGACCAAGGGGAGGTTGAAGAGAACTGGTTTAAAAGGTACACATAGAATAAGAAGGAATAAATTCAATGTTAGATGGCAGAGTAGGGTGACGATCTTCAACAAAAATGTATTGTACTCCAGCAACAGACATGCTAAATACCCTGACTTGATCACTACGTATTATACACATGTAACAAAATTTTACATGTACCCCATAAATTTGTATAAATAAAAAATATATAGACATCTACACATATATACATATACATACGTACATATATATATAATATTTCATTATTGGCATCATATTTGCTATAGTGGTTTTGGCGCTGAGAAGATTTGCACAAAACAGACTCAGATTTCATCATTTTCAAAGATTTTCTTGTCATAATCTTATCATAAAGATAAGATTAGGTAAATCATGAATCACAAAAATCACTCCAGTGCTGGATAACCTGATTAAATGGCGATGAAACATACAATGAAAAGGAACTAGAAGCTAGAGTTCCTTCATTTCTCCAGATCATTTCCCCATCTGTAAAATAAGGGGATTAAAAATAGATAATCTATTTTTAATAGATAAAAGGCAGGGCATGGTGGCTCACGCCTGTAATTCCAGCACTTTGGGAGGCTGAGGCCAGCAGATCACCTGAGGTCCGGAGTTCTCATGAGACCCGCCTTGCCAACATGGCGAAATCCCGTCTCTACTCCAAATACAAAAGTTAGCTGGGGGTAGTGGCATGCACCTGTAATTCCAGCTACTCGGGAGGCTCAGGCATGAGAACTGCTTGAGCCCAGGAGGTGGAGGTTACAGTGAGCCAAGATCGCACCACTGCACTCCAGCCTGGGTGACAGAGTGAGACTCTGTCTCAAAAAAAAAAAAAAAAAAAAAAAAAAGATAATCTCTACAGTTCCTTCTGGTTCAAACCCTGAAAGATTAATACATAATTAAAGAGCCAACAACTCCTTAGATGATTTAAGACACTGTTGCCCACCATCAATAAAGTCAGGTTACAATCAACTTGAGAAAGACCTAAGTACTTGATTTCTAAGGTATTAAAAGACAGAAATATGCAAAATACTTCGTCTTTAATTATGCTTTTTATTATAAAATATAACCAAATTATAGAAAGTATGGCAAATATATATATAATTTATAACCCCAGCACATTAACACTGTTAGCATTTTAGGGTATTTTCTTCCAATCTTTTCCTTATGCATAGCTTTGCATGATAGTCATGATCAGGGAAGGAGGGAAAATGGGAGAAGAAAAATTCTTTTTATTTCCTACTTGAACAATTTTTAACAGGGATTTTTCATTTTGCCAGAAGGTTCTACATGATCTGCCCTACCCACTACCACCAGCAATTACCTGTCCAAACTCTTGCAACTCTCTTCCCTTGAAGCTCTCCCCTCCTTCCCTCTAGTGTAGCCCTTGATTTTTTTTTTTCTTTGAGACAGGGTCTCGCTTTGTTGCCCAAGCTGGAGTGCAGTGGTATGAACACAGCTCATTGCAGCCTCAGCCTCCCTAGTAGCTGGGACTACAGGTATGCACCACCACATTTGGCTAATTTTTTTAATTTTTTGTAGAGAAGGGGTCTTGTTTCCCAGTTGGTCTCGAACTCATGGGCTTAAGCGATCCTCCTGCCTTGGCCTGCCAAAGTGCTGGGATTAAAGGAGTTAGCCACCGCAACCACCCAGCCCTTGAAATTCTTGTTCCTAGAACATATCAGGGCACATTTCCAACTGACCCTTTGTGCTTGCCGTTCCCTTTGCCTCAAATGCTCTTCCCCCAGATACCTGCATGTCAAGCCCTCTTACTTATTTTAAGTCCTTACTCAAAAGTCACTTTCTCTGTGAAATATTCCTTGGTAACCCTAATCTAAAATGTCAAGACCTTACCCTGAAATATTTCATATCCCTCTTTCCTGCTTTTCTTCTTCCTTCTTAGCACTTACCCTTTACATGTTATTTTACTTGTTTCTTCTCTATCTCCACTACTAAAATTTAAGCTCTATGAGGGCAAGTATTTTGTTTTTACTGATTTCCTAATATCTAGAAAAGTACCTAACACACGGTGAATGCCCATTAAATATCTGTTGGTTAAACAGTCCCTATAATCATCATTGTAAACGGCTAGATCCAGTTTTATCAAGGATTTAGCCAATAATTCCCCTACTGATGGACATACTGGTTACTGCCAATCTTTTACTATTCTAAATAATGCTCGAATGCAGGGGTCAGCAAACTTTTTCTGGAGTAAGTCAGATAGTAAATATTTTCTGCTTTGCAGGATCTCTATCATAACTACTCAATTCTGCCACTGCAGCACAAAAGCAGTCACAGACAACAAATGGTGTGGGGTTGCAGCAGACAAAATTTAGACTGCTTCACTGAATGTTTTTGTGCATGTATCTCTATCTTTTCAATTATAATTACTAGATAAATTGGTATAAATATATTTATGGCTCTTAACATACTGACAAATTGCTTTTCAAAATGATAATCATGGAAAGCGGGACAACTAGAACATTTACACACCGCTGGTGTCGGTGCCAGTATAAACTGATATAATTACTTTGGAGAACACATTAAAGCTCAGCATATATACCCTATGACTCAGCAATCTGTCAGGATATTTATTTTGTTTCAGAGGAATTGTGTTAGATACTGGGAAAAGCACGAGGAATAAATAATGTCTTGTTTATTATTTGAGTACTAGTCACATGTATTCAATTTGTAAGTTAATCAACTATACACATTGATATGTTCATCTTTTGTAAGTATATTATACTTCAAAGTTTTATAAGAAAACAAGGATGCCATATTCCCATCAGCAATACATTGAGAATAACTTCCTCCCCTCCTCCTTTCTACTTACCACACAATGGGTATTATTTCACTTTATATTTTTGCTAATTTGATAGTGTTTAAAAAAAGCTTCTGGATTGCCATAGTATTTTGTCTGTGATTATCATGGAGGCTAAACATTTCTCTTCTATAAATGGCTCTTCATTTTATTATTCATTAGGGTTTTATTATTTTTTTGTAAATCGTGAAAATAAAACAATACAAGGTCATAAAGACATCAACTCTTTGTCTATCATATTGCTGCAAGTATTTTCTTTTTGTTTGTTCTTTCAAGAAAGAGTGATTTTTAGTAGGGCCTGCTCCATGTGAGCCCCCATGCTGGACCCACTAATGAACAGTTATTAGAAGCCATAGATGGGAGTTGGGGTCTAGCATTAGGGTTTCGAATCTTGGCTCTTCTGTGCAGTCTGCTGTGTGACCTCATGCCCTTCCTGTCTCTCTATGCCACAGTTTTCTCTGCCTGAAATGCTTGGCTACCAGCTCTGCAAGGTGTTGGTTCCTCTTTATTTTTTAAATCTGAAATGGAAGATTTTCTTCTTAGAACAATTGAAGACTTGACTGAAAGAGGCCTTCCTTGTTACTCTCCATTGCAGCCCTGGTTGGCTGCCTTCTTGGCAGCGTTCTCACTTTTCAACTTGGTTTTATTTTGTTTTTTCAAGAAACAGGATCTTGCTCTGTTGCCCAGTCTAGAGTGCAGCGGCGCCATTATAGCTCACCATGGTCTTGAACTCCTGGGCTCAGGTGATCCTTCCACTTCAGTCTCCCAAGTAGCTGGGACTATAGGCATGAGCCATCATGACTGATTAATTTTTCTTTCTTTTTTTTTTTTTTTTTTTTCTGTAGAGACAAGGGTCTTGCTGTGTTGCCCAGGCTGGTCTCAAACTCCTGATCTCAAACAATCCTCTCACCTCAGCTTCCCAAAGTGTGCTCCTTCCTTTTTAATGCCATTGTTTTATTTAAAAAATAAAGTTTTTTGAGTTTTTTTGTTTTGGAGACAAGGTTTGGCACTGTCACCCAGACTGGAGTACAGTGGCATGATCACAGTTTACTGCAGTCTCAACCTCCTAGGCTCAAGAGATCCTCCCACTTCAGCCTCCCACCTCAGCCTCCCAAGTAGCCAGGACCACATGTGCATGCAACCATGCTGGGCTTTTTTTTTTTTTTTTTTTTTAGAGATGGGGGTCTCCCTATGTGGCCCAGGCTGATCTTGAAACTCTGGGGATCAAGCAATCCTCCTGCCCCAGCCTTCCAAAATACTGGGATTACAAATGCGAGCCACCAAGCCCAACCAAGTTTAAACTTTCACATGGTCAAACCAACTAACCTTTTTATCAGTGCACCGTTTTTCTCAAAAATATTATACAGAACTACATTTTTTTATATTCAACAGAATATTGTTTATTATGTAATGTGCAAGGACATGCTTATTTCTCAAGCCAATAGTATGTTCTTAGATGACTAAATAAAGTAACTGTAAAATATCTATTTGATAATTAACAGGAAAGCATCAAATAAAAATAATACTAAGCTGACCACGGTGGCTCATGTGTGTAATCCCAGCACTTTGGGAGGTCAAGGCAGGAAGACTGCTCAAGCCCAGGTGTTCGAGACCAGCCTGGGCAACACAGTGAGACCTTATCTCTAAAAAAAAAAAAAAAAAAAAGAAAAGAAAAAAAATTAAATGGTATTAAGGTTAATTAATAGGATAAATTTTGACACCAAAAAAATAATTTGTAAAGCCAGGCGTGGTGTTTTGCCTGTAATCCCAGCACTTTCGGAGGCCAAGGCAGGCAGATCACTTGAGGTCAGGAGTTCGAGACCAGCCTGGCCGACTTGGCGAAACCCCATCTCTACTAAAAATACAAAAATTAGCTGGGCATGGTGGTGCACACCTGTAATCCCAGCTACTCAGAAGGCTGAGGCACAAGAATCGCTTGAACCAGGAGGTAGAGGTTGCAGGGAGCTGAGATCGCACCACTGTATTCCAGGCTGGGCGACAGAGTGAGAGACTGTCTCAAAAATAATAATAATAATAATTTTATTATGAATATATACTTTTCAATGGATATATTCATATTCATTAACAAAATTCAAAAGGAAAATATTTCTAAGACTACACTATCATATGACCCAAACTTTTAAAACAGAACATTCCTTAAAATGCTGCCGTGAAGGTAGAACGGGAGTATCTTCAGCTAAAATTTCACAGAAATCTTCAAAGGCTATTTACTATAGAAAACCATATGGAAGTTTCTAAAGACAGAACTACCACAGTAATCCAGCAATCCCACTACTGAGTGTTTATCCAAAGAAAAGAAAACCAGTGTAACAAAGAAATCAGTGTATCAAAGAGATGATCTGCACCACCAAGTTTATTGTAGCACTTTCACAATAATTAAAACATGGAGTCCAACCAAATGTCCATCAGTCAATTCACGGATAAAGAAAATGTGGTGTATACATACACAATGGAATACTATTCAACCATAAAAAGGAAAGAAATCCCACCATTTGCCACAACATGGATGAGCCTGGAGGACATCATGTTAAGCAAAATAAGTCAGGCACAGAAAGATAAATGCCACATGTTCTCAGTCATATGTGGGAGTAAATTTTTTTGAGCTCATGGAAGTAGAAAGTAGAACTGTGTGTATTAGAGGCTGGGAACAGCAAAGGGAGAGGAGTGGATAGAGGCTAGTTAACAGATAAAAAATTACTGCTAGATAGGAATGAGCTCTGGTTCTGTAGCACTGTAGGATGAATATGGTTAACTACTATTTATTGCATATTTTCAAAAGGCCAGAAGAGAGGACTTTGAATGTTCCCAACACAAATAAATAATAAAATGTTTGAGGTTATGGGTGTCCTAATTACCCTAATTTGATCATTATACATTGTATACACACATTGAAATATTACTCTGTATCCCAAAAACATGTAGAATCATTACATCTCAACTAAAAATAAAAGGGGGAAAAAATCACTCTACACATAAAATTTATGCATTTTATGTAAGTTATACCAACATAAAAGAAACTTTAAAAGAATCTTCAAAGGTTGTTTAAACAAGATTTTGGTAAATCCGTTAATTTTATGGATTTGTAAGTTGGATTGATTGATCCTTCCTTGAATTGGCTGTAGTAAACTAGACTAAATTTATTGTAAAACTTCAGAGTTGAAAAACTTAAGCAAATTTTCCAGGGAGGGAAAAGAAAAATTTCTCTGTATCAGCTTGGGTTCATCCAGATGCCAGAAAAGGATTCCTTTGGCAGATTTCTAAAAACGACTGAACCGCCACCTTTACTTAAGCTATGTTTAAAGAACATCTTTACTAAAAATGATTTTAATCTTGTTTTCTCCAGGAGATAAACTATAGTTATATGGTAAATTCACTAATGTAGAACTCTTTGTTTTCAGAAGATGTCAGATAAAGAAAGTCAATAACTGTACCAGAATTGTCATGAAAATGTTAACAACCTTAGTCATTTAGAAAAGAATTAAACTCCCTGCAACAAATATGTATTGGCTTATCACTATAAATCAGATACACTAGAAAAGCTATTACTAATCAGATTATTGCATATCTTACCCTTTCTTGCCTGATGGTATTTGTCCCCTTTGACCAATTGGGAAAATAAGTCTTCCAATATAACAAAAAAAACCTACTTAAAAATAAATAAAGGACTCCTAAGCAAGCAAGACAACAGACTCAAATCTAATCATATGAATATGTTAGAAATGGTGGGGGGAGGGGCAGTGGAGAGGCTGGTAGAAACAGAAACCTAAAAAGGTGGTAAAACTGTATTGAACCTATACAAGTGAATACCACTGAAACTGGAAATCTGAATAAGAGTGGTGGATTTTATCGACGTCAGTGTATTCATTTGCTAGGGCTGCCATAACAAAATACTACAGACTGGGTGCCTGAAACAACAGAAGTTTATTTTCTGACCATTCTGGAGGCTAGAATTCTAAGATCAAAGTGCTGGCAGGCTTGGTTTCTTTTGAAGCCTCTCTCCTTGGCTTGCAGATGGCCTCCTCTTTGCTGTTTCCTTTACAGAGTTTTTTCCCCTGTGTGCATGTCCCTAATGTCTCTTTTTGTGTCCAAATTTCCTCTTATAAGGACACCACACTGGATTATATTAGGGCCCACTCCAACAACCTTATCCTAACTTAATCACCTTTTTAAATGCTCTAGCTTCTAAATACAGTTACATTAAGGTACTGGAGGGTTGGGGCTTCAACATACGAATTTGCAGGGACACTACTCAGCCCATAAACCGTCAATATCCTGGTTGTAACATTATAATTTTGCAAAATGTTACCACTGGGGGAAGCTGAGCAAAGCATGCAAAGAACCTCTCTGTATTGTATCTTACAACTGCAAGTGGACCTACAATTATCTCCACGGGAAAAATAAAAACACCCACAGATAGGAGGATAACAAAATAAGTGAACAATAACAAAAGACAAAATGTTCAACAATATCAGGTGATAGGACAGTCCTATGGACACCAGATAAGTAGGCAGGGCTAAAACGCCCACAAAAATAGAACCTACACAGAATAAGCAACTGAGCAGATGAAGGCAGAAAAAGGAGAGTTCTAGTGATTCTAAGAGCTGGGAAAGAAGAAATTACCATCAAAAAGAGAGGATCCTTTTTAAGTGAAATTGTATCTAAGAACAACCAGTAAAGTTTCTGAGTTTCTGGGGGAGAATGCAAGACCACGAGGACCTAAGAGGCTTTAGGAAGAACACTGTGGACTAGAATCCAAATCAAACAAAGAGGCAGGAGTGGGAATAAAGGAAAGAGATACCCAAAGAAGGTTAATCTCAGAGAACATCACAGAGGAGGCCACATCAACATTGAAATATACACTCAGAAAAAGGCAGCAATAAGTGAACTTGCTAATATTTTACAATTTCACAAACAGAACCCACTTATGTAACCAGCAACCAGTTCAAGAAACAGAACCTTTCCAGCAGCCCAGAAGCCTCTACTTTCTCTGTTCTCGTCAATACTCCCCCAAGGGTAGCCCCTATTCTGGCTTCTAACAGAACAGAATGATTCTGCCTGCTTGAGGACTTTCTATATATGCAGGCATACAGTGTAAGCTCTGCTCTGTCTGGCTTCTTTAGCTCAACATATGTCTGTGAGATTCACACATACTACTGCATGCAGCTGTAGACTGTTTATCATTCTCATTGCTCTACAGTATTCCGTTGTGTAAATATACCATGATGTATTTATTCAATCTGAGTCAGTTTAATATTGCTGTATAACAAATCACCTAAAAATTTAGTGGCTTAAAACAACAATTTCTTGTTTCTCACAATTGTATGTTTTCTGGGTAGTTTCTCCTCTGGCTTTCCCTGGACTTGTTCATGTGGCGACTTTTAGCTGGAAGGAAGGTCAGCTAAACTACAAGGTCAAAGATGGCCTCACTCACAAGTTTGTCAGTAAGTACTGGTCATCGGCTGGGCACCACGATTCTCTTCCATGTAACCTCTCCTACTCCCGGACATCCCTATATAGTGGTCTCAGGACATTATTCCCCGGAGGACGTAAGCACTGATCAAGCTTGTGTTGCACAATGCTTGCAAATGTCCAACTGGCCAGAGCAAGTTACACAGCCAAAGTCAGACTCACTGTGGAAGGGAACAACAATGACTGATGGCCATTTGGACAGATTTCAGTTTGAAGCAACGACAAATGTGCTGTGAGCATTCTAGTCCATATATTTGGGGAGTATGGATCATAGAGTAGAACTACTGAGTCACAGGATTTGCAGCATATGTCCAGCTTTAGTAGATACAGCCATAGAGCTTTCCAAATTGCTGTACCACTTTACATTTCCATTCCAATTTACACTTCGAACAGCAGAGCAGGAGAATTTCAGCTACTCTACATCCTCATACTTGGTATTTTTTATTTTTCTCATCTAGCCATTCTAGTGAGTGTACAATGGCACCTCATTTTTATTTTAATTGAGTGGCCGTATTTTTAAAATACTCCAGCTAAGCAACAAAGGAGAAAATCTTCAAACCATAAAAGCAGGAAAACTATATTTGCCAATTTCCACCTCCATCACAGAAAGCTTCTCCAAAAGTACAGGTAAGACCATCTAATTTAAATATGACCAAGAGAGAACAATTAAAAAGTACAGTAAGAAAAAAGATGAGAACTGTAACATATTTCAAAATGAATAAGAGAAATTAAGAAAATAGCCAGGGACAGTGCCTCATGCCTGTAATCTCAGCACTTTGGGAGACCAAGGCAGGAGGATCACGAGCCCAAGAGTTCAAGACCAGGCTGGGCAACACAGTGAAACCCATCTTTACAAAAAAAAAAAAAAAATTCAGCTGGTAGTGATGGCACACATCCATAGTCCTACCTACTTGGGAAGCTGAGGTGGGTGAATTCCTTGAACCTTGGATGACAGAGAAAGGCCCTGTCTCAAAAAGAAAAACAAGAAAAAGGGGAAAAATTTTTAAATGATAGAAGCTATGGAAGAACAGCATAGATCAGAAATTGAAAAACTAAAAAACGAATCTTGCCAGATAACGAGAGGATGTACAATAAGAAATGACAAAGTTCATGACAGAACAGGAAAGAAAAAACTCAGAAAGGAAGTGAAAACTAGCAAGAACACTAAACTTGATAGATAGGTGCAGTGGCTCATGTCTGTAATCCCAGCATTTTGGGAGGCCGAGGCAGGTGGATCATTCGAGCCCATGAGTTTGAGACCAGCCTGGGCGACACGGTGAAACCCTGTCTCTACAAAAAATACAAAAATTAGTAGGGCATGGTGATGCACATCTGTAGTCCCAGCTACCTGGGGCTAAACTGGGAGGATCACCTGAGTCCAGAGATGTTGACACTGCAGTAAACCACAATGGTGACACAGCACTCCAGCCTAGGTGACAGTGAGACGGTCTCAAAAAAAGAGAGAGAGAGACATAGATACCACAGAAGATACACTGAAGGCACTAAAGCATAAAATAGAAAAAAATAAAGCAAATATAAAAAGTAAGAATAATATTAAGGTATAGATATAAGAAGATCCAACATACATATAACAGGAGGCCCAAAAGAGAGAAAACGAAAATAATGGAACACTACTAAAAAACTATAATTGATGAAAATATGAAAAAACATTTGAGCCAATGTAATAAAAAACACTATGTATCTAGGAGAATTAACAGGGAATGGCTAACAGACATTCTAGTAAAATTATTGGCTTTAAAGATGAAGAAAAAGCCCTTGGGTATCTAGGCAAAAAGATAAAATTAAAGAAAGAAAATCATATTGGTATTAGAGTTTGACAACACATTTTACCAGAATAGAATAGGACTCAGCAAACTAAGGCCCATGGACCAAATCCAGCCCACTGCCTGGTTCTGTAAATTAAGTTTTATTGGAACAGTCATGCTAGTGCATTTACACACTATCTAGAGCTGCTTTTGCAATGCAATGGCACAGTTAAGTAATTGGGAAACCTATGACCCACAAAACCTAAGATAATTATTATTTGGTCTTTTACAGAAAAAGTTTGCCAACTCCTGCAAGAGAGTAACATTTTTAAAGATACTTGAGGGGGAAAAAAATGTGAGTCAAGTATTTTTATTCAGTCAAAGTGACCTTGAACTATAAAAGCCACAGATAAACAGTGTTAAATATGAAAGGCAAGGGATACATTTCACATGAGCCACTTATAAGAATTCAGTGAACTTCAGACTACTAAATGATTACAGAAGCCTTACCATAAGGACTTCTGTTGCACACTGAATACACTTAACTGTAAAACTAAGACTAACGCAAAGGTAACACAGTAGCACGATTCGCATGTGGCAAACAGACAGAATTGAGAAAACTAGGGGAACAAGAACTGACTGACCCAGGGGCTTGATTATGTATGGAAAATGGGATTAAGAATAAAGAAGGAATCAGAGATAACTCCTAAATTTCTGGACTGGGAAAATGGATGGAAGGTGGTACCAACTCACTCAGCTAGGGAATAAAAGAAAAGACACAGATTTGAAGAGGACAGTAAGTCTGGGGCATGTTGAATGTGAAATGTTTGTGGAAAATTAAGTGAATATATCCAGTCATAGTAGGACACAAAGATGTGCATTTCAGGAGGAAAGCCCTGACTAGGTATTAGATTCAGGAATCATCAGACATGTGTGAAAAGACCAAATAATGCATAACTTACCATGAGAGCAGCGAGATGAATAGCTGAAAAAAAAAAAAAAAAAAGGCACCAAAAGAAACAGGTCCTCAGAACTCAGAAGAAAACAGCATTAGTGCTTCCACTGAATTTGGCCACAATAATATTCTCTAGTATTCCAAAACAACTATTAAGAATTTTGGCCAGGCACAGTAACTCAGGCCTGTAATCCCAGCACTTAGGGAGGCCCAGATAGGAGGATATCATGAGCCCAGGAGTTCAAGACCAATCTGAGCCACACAGGCTCATCTCTACAAAAAAAAAAAAAGTTAGCTGGGTGCTGGGCGTGCACCTGTGATCCCAGCTACTCAGAAGGCTGAGGTGAGAGGACTGCTTGAGCCCAGGAGGTTGAGGCTGCAGTGAGCTGTGATCACATTACTGCACTCCATCCTGGGCAACAGAAAAAGATCCTGTCTCAAAAAAAAAAAAAAAAGGATTTTGTACTTTAAGTCATTCAAAATAAAGCATTTAAAAACAATGAATACGAAGAGCGAAAAAGCAAAAAGCCTTTATCTATTCTTAATGACTATATATAGAGCTGATCATACTGCTATGTATTTCGGCCTGGGACTCAAGTGACAAATTGACAACAGAGTAAAAAAGACATAAAAGATGAAACCGCTACAAAATTCCACAAGTGGAGTGAGGTATGTATGTACATATGTAGGGAGGTAGGTACATATGGGTGAAAGGCAGTAGGCAGAGGGGTGGACTGTGTTACGGGATGAACTGTATTCCTCTCGAATTCATCTGTTCACATCCTAAACCCTGGTACCTCAGAAGTGTGACTTATAGGGGAAGTAAGGCCTGGAATAGAGGTAATTAAGGTAAAATGAAGTCACATGTGTGGGTCCTAATCCAATATAAGTGATGTTCTTAAGAGAAAATTAGGACATACACATACACAGAGGGAAAACCAAACGAAGACACCTTAGGAAGACAGCTATCCATCAGACAAGAGAGGCGCTTTAGAAGAACCCAACCCTGCCAACACTTTGATCTTATACTTCTAGCCTCCAGAATTGTCAGAAAATAAATTTTTGTTGTTTAAGACAACCAGCCTGTGATTCTTTGTTATGGCAGCCCTCACAAATTAATACAAGCTGAGAGGAGGAAGTAGTCCTAGCTGGTTAAGAATTCACACATATTGTCAACTCCATCCCATAAATACGAAGTCCTATAATAGAAAAAACGGTAGAGCTTTTGATACATGGTGATAATGCCTTAAATCACACAAGGAAAATATTTTTTAAATAATTAGTATTTCCAGAGGAAAATATAAGAAAAAACTGAAAGGATATAATATTTGCAATTAAAAAAGGACAGAAAAGGTTAAAGTAATATCAGTTTTGAAGAAAACCAAGAATAAAAAGAGAAGTCAAGCAAGATGTATCCTATGCGTGAAATGAAAGTTAACCAAAGAGTAAATGAATCATCTAAAAACAACCCAGCAAAGCAAGGGAAAGCAATGGAAGCAACTTTGGATAATTATTTAGAATTAAAAAGAGTTGTATTTTATTTTAATGTTTAGTTAATGAATTCCTTGATGATTAACAAAAAACATTTTTCAGGCCTCAAGTGAAAATATATTTCCAGTAGGTTTTAATGGAACTTTGGTTCTTTGCAGGTTTCTTAAGGAAAAAAACAACAACAAACAAACAAACAAAAAAAACAGCTAATAATCACTAGCCATTCCACACATACTAGTTTTTGTCCTATGTCTCGAGCTAAAGAGGCCACAGATTTCCAGAGGAGAGTAAGGTGGAGGAGAAAGCTATTCTCTAACTTGCAGCAACCAAGGGGGGACTTGCTCCCTGGTGCTAGGTTGGCCAAAGTTCATGCAGAGAAGAAAAAAAGCTAGAACAGAAATTCAGCATTTTATGGTAAGATTTTTAACGTTTTTAAACATTGCTTCAACGTTTTAACATCTTCTTAAACTTTTTTAAAGTTATGGTTGGACGTGATGGTTCACACCTATAATCCTAGCACCTGGGAGGCCAAGGCAGGACGATCATTTGAGTCCAGGAGTTCAAGACCAGCCTGGGCAACACCGCAAGACCCCATCTCTACAAAAAATAAGAAAAATTAGCTGAGTGTGATGGCACATGCCTGTAGTTCCAGCTACTTGGGAGGCTGAGATGTGATCCCTTGAGCCCAGGAGTTTGAAGACGCAGTAAGCTATGGTTGCACCACTGTATTCCAGCGTGGGTGATAGAGTTATGACCACATCTCTAAAAAACACAATGTTATATCTCATGTCAAAGTTGTATAATTTCTCTTTTGATACATAGTTACTTCCTTTCAGTATAACAATATCACAGTTGTCCTAGACAAGGATTCTTTGCTTTCTATATATTATTTTCAAGTGTGATAATACGTTTCTGAAATACATCTTCTTTGTCACTAGAGCCATTAGTATTACCAGTATGAACACTAATGGTAAAAAGCTCTCCAACTGTTTTAAGTGTAAGACTTTGCAAAACAAACTTGAATACGGCTGCATAATTTGCCTTTCTCCAGAAAAGCCTATTAAACGTTGTTGGCATTGGATACAAAATCAAATTCAAAAATTTGCATTTTCAGTACTTTTGGTTTCTTGACCTTTATTTGAATTTGAGACTAAGCTTTACCAAACAACAGAATTTACACAGTAACTAGCCAACCACAGTCCTCATTATGGAATCTATGCAGTGCATTTGTTACCTAGGAAACGGACCAGAGCACAGGCAGAGTGCAATTTCAGTCTAGCAAAAGAATTCTCCAATCATGCTAGTAAATAAAGTCCATAAATCAACTAATCAGAAGCAAAGTCAAGAAGTATCACGTAAGAGTTAAGCTCAATGGAAACTTTTTTAAAGGAAAAGAAACCTGTGGGGCTTCCTCAGGCAACTATGGAGATCTCTGAAGTAAATATTATGAGCAGGTTTCTTTACAAACACAAACTGTCAGAAAATAAACTGTTCAAAATAAATGGCTTCTCTCCAATCTTCAGCTTCTCTATTTTTGACAGTACTTAAGAGAAAAAGCTTCTTTAGAGCCAGCCTCATACATCTGGTACCAGAATATTAATCCAAGAATGAAATCTGCATTTTCGGCAAGCAGCATGGGGTTGGTGCTGTTGTTAAACAATGCAGGATGATGATAACGGCTGGAACGAGAGGTCACTGTCCACACCTCTCACAGCGGGACCTGCTTCCCCACTAGGCTACAAAAAAATGTGAAAAAAAGACTTGAAAGTCACAGATCTATCACAAAGAATAAAATTGTTACTTTTCAGCTTTCCATTTATTACTAATGAAAACACTAGTCATTTGAGCATTCTAGTTAACATAAAGTGGCCATTTTAAGCTTCCTGTAATGATACCACATTGATAACCAATAAACAGGAAAATGCTAGAAAAGTCCATGGATTTTAAAGCCTATCAAATTTAACTGTGGACGGCTTAGTGTTGTTTTAAAAAGAGAAGTTGGTAAATGTCAGCTATATTTAAAAATCCAGTTTTATACAAATTCAAATTTTCTGGAAGTAGCACGTATTTGTCAAAACAAGTCAAAAAATTTCAAACATGAAAAATGAAAAATAATTTATATGCCTTCCTGAACACCAACTTACCAGAAAGGAAATCAGTTGAAAATACATAAGGTTCTCTGGAATGCTTCTGATTACACTAAAATATTATTGCTAATCATACAAAAACAAAAAATTAGTATCTACTTATCAGTCAAAAAAACACACAAAAACATAAACAAAACTAGGGTGTTATCTTTTAGCCAGCCCACATAAAGACTACACTGATGATCTCAGAAAACAGTTAGGCACAACTACAACTTTGCCAAAACAATTCTCAGTACAGGCCACACTCTGTTAATGCTTAGTTACACAGTGACTCTTTGTTAAATCTTATCACTACCACTGACAGCCTTGTAAATATATAAATAAGCAATTCAATTATTAGCTTATCTTTTTTTAATACTTTAAAGAGCTAAGGAAGAGTATGTATACCTAAGTGCTGAAATTCTGAGAGTGGTCTAGAACTCCATTCCTGGATTCGCGATAAAGCCTGATCAAATTTCAGTACCTCTCCTCTTTGGGCTATTACTATGAATGGAGAGGGACAAGGAACGCTAGTCAAGGGCCTACCAGAGCCACATACTGAGCTCTGTGCCTCTGTGCAGAATTTAAATTCATTTACCTAATGCAGACTGGAAGTCAAAGCAGAAACCAGTAAAATTTTGTCAACTAAAAGGGATTGGCTTGATCACTGCTAGGTTTTAAGTAATGTGTGTATAAATGTACACTCCAGGCATTTACAGTATTAGGCATGCAATAATATTAATCTGTTTAACTGGGGCAAGAATCTAGGATAAATTTTTCTCCTAGAAAAAAACCACTATTTTAAGCATACTAAACTTTTTATAATGACAAAAATCAGTTTGTCTTTAAAAAAGTGCATTAAATTGTACAGTTTTCTAAATTTTAAACCTTAATGAAAATTTAAATAATACATAATTTTCCACGTTTTTCCTTCAAGTTTAGATGATAATGCTTTTTGTTTTTTTAGGAAAACCTCCATTTTCTACATATGACTGTCTATATAATTGTATGCATGGCCCCCAAAACTGCTTCTTCGTTTTTTTAATTTCCTGGGTAACTGTCAGACTTAAGTTTGTCAATATAAATTCTCACACGGGGGGCAAAAAAGAGTTTCCAGAACTGAGCAGTAGATTGAGATTAATACAGTTATAAATCCATACCTGCATATTAAAAATCTGAATCTGTAAAATTTATTTTCTGGGTGCTTATTCAACCTCGTTTATCATTTGAATATCTACAAATACACAGCAACCGTTAATGAAGAAACTTAGCTAGCTAATCAAATAAGACAAATCAGAAACATTACCCTACCGTATTTTTCAAAACACGGTATCCATATCCATGCACAACCGAATCGCTGGGTTATATACATAGGATAAAATAGGAAAAGCACAATCCTAGGGGGAAAACTCAATTCTGACATTTATGATTTCATGGGTTGTGAAAGATCTCATATCTTAAATCAGTAGAAATAAAGGCTTCAGCCTGAACGGAAAGCTAGATCATTGTTTATTCCACTCCAATTTAACCTCCACCATGCAAGCTGTCACTACCTGACTGGCTTGTTAACTGTTTATTTCGTCGGGAGAGGATTCCGTCTTGCGAATCCTAACAAGTACGGGAAAAAACAAAACTTTACTCCTAAACTTCAACACACACACACACACACACACACACACACACTAAATATACATAATTGTAAAAATCACAGCCATGTTCATTTTTTAAAGTCTCCATCTAAAACCTTAAAGAAAAAAAAAAAAAAGACTTGAGGGAACCAAAAACATTCTTTGATTTTGGTTTGACGTTGCTCAGTCCAACCTCCTCCTACCCAGGGGAATACATTTCTCGATATATTTGATAACAAACACAAATCACTGTGCGCAGCCTCAGATGGGGGTGGGGGACGGAAGAGCCTTTTGGAGAAAGCCCTCCTCCGTTAGAAACAATAAATAAGGGAGCGAAGCCATGCACGTTCCTTCACACACGCCCCAAACGCACCTCGGCGAGCCTCCCGAGGAGGGAAACTAGTGGGGCAGAGCCCTGAACCATCTCTCTTTCTCCATAAGCATCTCAAGACTTGGAAACTAACAGGACAGACCTTTTCTTCCTCCTTCCCGCCCTCCTTCCCACCTCCAACAGACCCAAGAGCAGAAGCAGGGGCGCCAGCCCCACGCACTGCGCCTGCAGCCGCCGCTGAGACCCGAGCTGCCGGGCGGCGGGGCGGCCCGGGGCAGGCGGACTGGAGCCGCCGCCGGGGGTCTCTGCGCCTCGCACCCCCAAGCCCGGCGCTGCCGACGAGCGGCCGCCCGGGTCCCTGCCCTTGCTCCGGCCTCGCTCCCCCGAGAGGAGACAAAAGGAAGGTTCAGCCGGGTCACCGCGCGGCCGCTGACGGGGAAGCAGAGTCGACCCCTGCGCGGCCGCCCCCCACACAAAGGGGCTCCCCGCCTGGGTCGCGACGTCGGCGCGCTCGTCCCCGCCCAGCGCGCGGGCTCTCACCCACCTGCAGGTGTCTGTGCGTCTGTCCATAGGAACGCGGGCGGCGGGGGGGGCCTGCGGGAGCCGGGCAGCCCGGGCTGGACGGGGCGGGCCGGAGGGGCGCGAGGGCGGGAGGAAAGCGGCCGGAGGAGCGGGCACCGAAGGCAAAAGGCGCGGGGAAGGCGCCCGGCGGGCGACGGACCGAGGCGCGGGGCGGGGGGCGGGGGCGCCAGCCTGGCTCGGCCGACCGGCGCGCGCCGCTCCGTG
This sequence comes from Macaca mulatta, assembly GCF_049350105.2. Taxonomy (NCBI): domain Eukaryota; kingdom Metazoa; phylum Chordata; class Mammalia; order Primates; family Cercopithecidae; genus Macaca; species Macaca mulatta. The sequence continues at coordinate 45,828,079 of NC_133420.1, forward strand.
CGCCCCGAGCTCCGCGCGCCCGGCTCGGAGCGCGGCGGGCGGGCAGGGGGCGGGGCGCGGGCGGGCCGGGGCGGGGCCGGCGGGCGGGGCGGGGGCTCGGACCTGGGGCTCCAGCCGGCACCGGAAACGCGCCGTGGTCGGCGAGACCCACAGGAAGTGTGTAACGACACCTCCTACGGCACGCACCAAGCTTGCAGTCGTCGCTGCCCGGAGGAGGTGTAGACCGAGCCTCCTGCTGCACACACGCGCGCACGCGGCGGCTGGCGCGCTGCCCCTGGAGGTTTGGAGCAACCGGTCCTCCGCGCGCACGAGCTCAGTCTCTGCTGCCCCGACAGGTGTGGAACCCGCCATCCCCGCTATGGTCCGAGGAAGTGTGCAGCACCGCCCCCTGCTACACGTCCCGGGCCCGCGGTCCCCGATGCCCTCCGGAGCTCTGTGCACCTCCACTGAAATGCAAGGAGCAGACAGAACCTACACCGTCCGTGAGGTGTGTGAGTCCCCTTATAACGCATTGAGTAGAGTTACCTCTCCGCCCAGGGATGTGCGTTAACACTTTCACCGAGATGCTATGTACAGTCCACAGTCACACCCTTATCCCATCGAGGGAGCGGGGATGCTTAATGACACCTGAAATACACTAAAACTAGGTCCTCCAGCAAACCAGGGACACAAGAGCACCACCTACACGACTCAGCACAGCAAAGCTGAAGCTGGACTTACTAGGTGCTACCAGGCTTGGTCCACCTTTATTTTACCTAACACTTACATAGTACATGCTGTGTGCCCACAGTTTGCACTGAGTACCTAGCGAATATTAATTTATTTAATCCTAAGAACTCTGAACAGTGGGTGCCATTAATATTGCCATTTTATGGATAAGGATTAACATTGCCATTTTATGGATATGGATGAGGCACAGAGAAATTAAGAAATATGTTCAACATCACATATATAGTAGCTAGAGGAGCCTGGATTCATTCCAGACAGTCTGGCTTCAGAGTCTGCTCTTAACTCCCTTTCTATGTACCGCACTGACCATCTCCAAAACAGTAATCATGGTAATAAATAACATTTATACCGTATCTGATGGGCCTTAATTAGTGCCCACATCTTGGCCTCACCTCACCTGTGACAGGCATACCCCAGTCACTTGTACCCTTGGAGTAGGTAAGGGAAGAGAAGAATGTTTTTGAGGCAGAAAAAGAGGCTAACTTCTTAGCAAAGGAGAAGATATCCAGGGTCGCCCAGAATCCAGGCAGGTAACTTCATTGCCACATCAAGCATGTTCTCCTTTAGGGTAGCTTCTGCCAAACCCTCTCCATCTCTAGAGCTGATTCAGGTTGATGTTCTTAACACTCCTCTATCAGCACTCTTCCAGGTCTAGGCTGAAATTTGAAATCTGTGTAAACTTTGACACAATAATGTTTGTACAAACAAAAAAGACCAAAAATGAAAACCCCCTAGTTAATTGCTGCATATTCTAAAGATGGGATCTTGTGGAGAAATTGGAACTCTTATGCAACGCTGGTGGGAATGTAGATGGTACCACCTCTATGCAAAACAGTGTGGAAGTTCCTTAAAAAACTAAAACTAGAGCTAAAATATGATCCAGCAATCCCACTTATGGGTAAGTGTCCAAAAGAATTGAAAGCAGGATATCGAAGAAATATTTGCACACTCATGTTCATTGCAGCACTATTCACAATAGCCAAGAGGTTGAAGCAGCCCAAATGTTCATCAACAGATAAATAGATAAATGAAAATGTAATATATACATATAATGGAATATTATTCAGCCTTAAAAATGAAGGAAATCCTATCACAGGCCACAACGTAGATGAACCTTGAGGATGTTGTGCCAAGTGCAATAAACCAGTTACAAAAGGACAAATACTGTTATGATTTGACGTATATGAGGTATGTAGAGGTATGTAAATTGTGTGATTATGTCAAACTCGTGGAAACAGACAGTAGAATAGTGGTTGCTAGAGGGTAGAGGGAGGGGAAAATAGTGATATAATGTTCACTGGGTATAGAGTTTCAATTTTGCAAGATGAAAAAGTTCTAGAGATGTTACACAATAATGTAAATATAACACCACTGAACTGTACACTTAAAAGGAGTTACAAAGGTACATTTTAAATTGTTTTTGCCACAATTAACTTTAAAAAAAATCTAATTTTATTTGTTTAAAGGATATTTCATCATAATGAATTTTTTTAATGATGCAGGCATCCAACCATGATGAGGTACCTTGTCGAACAAACTAACTCTGCCACTGAGGACTGTAAAAGCTGTTTAAAAAAATAAATAAAAAGTCTGTTTAAAACAATTGGAGAGCAACCGTGTCATCCAAGGCTTGAGAGTCCAAGAGCCCCCAGGAAGAAGGGAAATACTTTGAAGTGAGTCCTGCATTCTCAGCCACTCTTCCTTCTCAGGGCATTGTTGATTTGTGTCTAGGAGTGTGGAAGTCAGAAAGAAGCACCCTAGAGCTTACTGGCAGTCTTACTGGCCTGGTGATACAAAATTTGGAGTCAGGTCTATTAAGGCAGCTAGGACTTGAGAAACCAAGATCCCAGATAAAGCAATCACAGTAAACCTAATGGGTTGGCTGAGGGCCGTAATCCCGGCACTTTGGGAGGATGTGGCAGGAGGATTGCTTGAGACCAGGAGTTTGAGACCACCCTGGGTAACATAGTGAGACCCCCATCTCTACAAAAAGAAAAAAAAAAAAAATTAGCTAGGCCTGGTGGCCCACATCTCCAGCTCCAGCTACTCAGGAGAAAGAAAGAGAGCGAGAGAAAAGAGACCTGTGGGATTATGCTTTTATTAGGTCCATAGGCATTATGCCCTTAAAAAACCACATGCGCAAAGGAGGGGAACTTATTTGCAAGGCTCTGGTGTTGACCATTAAGTTTTTGTGGTGTTCTGTTTTGTTTTGAGACAAGGTCTCGCTCTGTCGCCCAGGCTGGAGTGCAGTGGCATGATCTCAGCTCACTGCATCCTCTACCTCCCTGTCTCAGTCAATCCTCCTGCCTCAGCCTCTTCAGTAGCTGGGACTAGAGATGTGGGCCACCATGCCCAGCTAATTTTTTTTTCTTTTTGTAGACACAGGGGTCTCACTATGTTACCCAGGGTGGTCTCAAACTCCTGGCCTCAAACAATCCTCCTGCCGCACCCTCCGAACCTGCCGGGATTACAGCCCTCAGTCAACCATTAGGTTTTTTCATGGTCAGCAGCTGAGGGATATGTTGTGTTTGGGGGTCTATAAGATGAACAAGTGGGCTGTATCAACCACACCAGGAGGGGAAGTTTGTTTTGTTTTTGTTTTGTTTCTTGAGACAGAGTCTTGCTGTGTGGCCCCGGCTGGAGTGCAGTGGCGTGATCTCAGCTCACTGCAGCCTCCTCCGCCTCCTACATTCAAGTGATTCTCGTGCCTCAGCCTCCCAAGTAGCTGGGATTATAGGTGCGCGCCATCCTGCCCGGCTAATTTTTGTATTTTCAGTAGAGGCAAGGTTTTACCATATTGGCCAGGCTGGTCTTGAACTCCTGACCTCAAGTGATCCTCCCACCTTGGTCTCCCAAAGTGTGGGATTACAGGTGTGAGCCACCACACCTGGCCAGAAGGGTAAGTTTTAACAAGGCCAAAGGTGACGGCAGGGGCCAGGGGGTGAGTATACAACTGGGTTTCCAAAGACTTAGGCCAGGCCTAAAAATGAATACCAAAGCAGCAACTATATTAAAAAATTTATGACACTGGTACATGCTTCAACATGGATAAACCTGGAAAAGCTTACAAAGCTATGCGAAAGAAGCCAGTCACAAAGGGTCATATATTATATGATTCCATTTATATGAAGTGTCTAGAATATACAAATCAATAGGGAGAGAAAGTAGACTAATGATTCCCCAGGGCTGAGAAGTTTCGGTGAAAATGTGAGGTAACTACTACAGAGTAAAGTTTCTTTTTGGGGTGATGAAAATATTCTAAAATTGGATGATGTTTATGAAACTCTGATTATACTAACAACTACTGAATTGTACATTTTAATGGGTGAACTGTATGGTATGTGAGTTATTTCTCAATAAAACTGTTTCAAAAAGAAAGCATCAAATACAAATCCTAGGCCAGGCATGGTGGCTCATGCCTGTCATCTCAGCACTTTGGGAGGCCAAGGTGGGAGGATTGCTTGAGCCCAGGAGTTTGGGACCAGCCTGGGCAACAAAGTGAGACCCCGTCGCCACAAAAAAATTAAACAATTAGCCGGGCGTGGTGACACACGTCTGTAGTCCCAGCTACTTGGAAGGCTGATGTGGGAGAATCGGTTGGTCCTAGGAGCGTCAGGGCCACAGTAAGCTGTGTTTGTGCCACTGCACTCCAGCATGGGTGACAGAGCAAGACTGTCTCCAAAAAAAAAAGGAAAAAGGAGTCCAATAGAGGGCCCAGTCTGAGGAAGGGGCACAGGTGCCAAGTCCAGCTGTGAAGGTGCCATGGCGTGAAGGAGCCATGTCCAGCAAGAAGGACCCCCTAAAACAGTTCAAGAAGCAGGCCAAGAAAATGGATGAGGAAGATAAGATTTTCAAGTGAAAGCAAAAAGAGGTGCTAAAACAAAATGATTTATCCCAACAATTGCAGAATACAAGTTCCTTTCTTTCATTATTTTTATTTGTTTTGAGACAGAGTCTCACTCTGTCACCCAGCCTAGAGTAACGTGGATCATAGCACACTGCAGCCTTGACCTCCATGTTCAAGCGATCCTCCCACATCAGCCTCCAATAGCAGGGACTACAGGTGGGTGTCATCATACCCAGCTAATTTTTTTTTCTTTCTTTCTTTCCTTTTCTTTTTTTTTGAGACGGAGTCTCACCGTGTCACCAGGCTAGAGTGCAGTAGTGCGATCTCGACTCACTGCAACCTCCACCTCCCAGGTTCAAACGATTCTCCTGCCTCAGCCTCCCAAGTAGCTGAGACTACAGGCACGCGCCACGATGCCCAGCTAATTTTTGTATTTTTAGTAAAGATGAGGTTTCACCATGTTGGCCAGGATGGCCTTGATCTCTTGGCGTTGTGATCCGCCTGCCATGGCCTCCCAAAGTGCTGGGATTACAGGTGTGAGCCACCACACCCGGCCATACCCAGCTAATTTTTAATTTTTTTTTGTAGAGATGTGGTCTCGCTATATTGCTCAGGTTGGTCTTGAACTCCTGGGCTCAAGTGATCCTCTCACCTTGGCCTTCGAAGTGTTGGAATTACAGGCGTGAGCCACCATGCCCAGCCTAGATGTTCCTTTTAAGTGCATATATAATGTTCACGAAAAAAGGCCATATAATTAGCTATAAAACAAGTCTCGAGAAATTTAAAACGATTGAAGTCACACAAAGTATATTTTCTAACCACTGTAAAGCTAAATTTGAAATCAATTATAGATCAATATCTGGAAACTCTATGAATATTTGAAAATTAAACATGTTTCTATGTTCCTCGTTGACTAAAGAAGAACTCAGAAGGAAAGTAGGAAAATCTCTCGAAGTGAATGAAAAATTACACAATATATCAAATGTTTGTGGGAAAATGTTAAGGCAGTTCTAAAAGTAAAATTTATGGCTTAAAAGTTTATATCATAAGAAAAAGAAGGCCCAAGAGAATGAACTAACTTTTAATCTTCAGAAGCTAGAAGAAAGGACATATTAAACACAAAGAAGAAAACAAATAAGATAGTAGAAATCAACTTAAAACAGAAAACAGACCCCCCCCAAAAAACAAAAGAAAGAAAGAAAATAAAGGAAAATATAAAGTATTTTGTAAAAAATCATTGCCAGGCATGGTGGTTCATACCTGTAATCTCAGTGCTTTGGGAGGCCAAGGTGGGTGAATCGCTTGAGCCCAGAAGTTTGAGACCATCCTGGGCAACATAGTGAGACCTTGTCTCTACAAAATTAAAATTAAAATATTAGCCGAGCATGGTGGTGTGTGCCTGTGGTCTTACTTAGGTCATCTAGAGGCTGAGGTGGGAGGATCACTCTAGTCCGAGAGTTTGAGGTTGCAGCGAGCTGTGCTCACGCCAGTGTACTCCAGCCTGGGTGAGAGTGAGAATCTGTACTAAAGCTCCATTTACATTAGTCAAGAAAATGGACATTACTAATTTCAAAAATGAAAGAAGGAATTCATAGACATTAAAGTGACAATATAGAATATTGAAGTCAACTTTATGCCGCTAAATTGAACAACTTAAATTCTTTAAGAGACAAAAATGACAAAATGGGCTCTAGAAAAAAATATAAATTTGAATAGTTTTCTTTCTATTAAGATATCGAAGCCTGGCCAACATAACAAGACCCACAAAACAGATTTTTTTTTTTTAATTAGCTGGCATAGTCACATGCTCCCGTAGTTCTAGCTACTCAGGACGCTGAGGCAAGAGGATTGCTTGAGCCCAGGGGTTCAAGGACACAGTGAACTATGATTGCTCCACTCCACTCCAGACTAGGTAACAGAGCAAGACCCTGTTTGTAAAAAAGAAAAAAAAAAATGAATTTGCAGTTTAAAACTTTCCCTTAAGGAAAATCTGGCCCGGGTAAATTCACTGATAAATCTGATAAATTCTGTCAAACTTTTAAGAAAAAATAATGCCGACCGGGCGCGGTGGCTCACGCGTGTAATACCAGCACTTTGGGAGGCCAGGGCGGGTGGATCACGAGGTCGGATCGAGACCATCCCAGCTAACACACTGAAACCCCGTCTCTACTAAAAATACAAAAAATTAGCCGGGCATGGTGGCGGGCGCTTGTAGTCCCAGCTACTCCGGAGGCTGAGGCAGGAGAATGGCATGAACCTGGGAGGCGGAGCTTGCAGTGAGCCGATATCGCGCCACTGCACTCCAGCCTGGGCAACAGAGAGAGACTCCCTCTCGGGAAAAAGAAAGAAAAAAGAATGCCCATCTTTCAGAAACTTTTTCAAAATATAAGGGAACACTTCCTAACTCCTTTTTTGAGACCACCATTACTCTGAGACCAAAAACAGACAAAGACGTGTCAAGAAAACTACAGCCCAGGCCGGGCGCGGTGTCTCACGCCTGTAATCCCAGCACTTTGGGAGGCCGAGGCGGGCCGAGGTCAGGACATCGAGACTATCCTCAAAAAAAAAAAAAAAAAAAAAAAGCTATGGCCCCAATATGGCAAAGGGACACAAATACAAAATTGAATCCACCAATATATAATTAATACAATATGACTAAATGGGATTTTTCCTAGAAATAATAAAAGTTAGCTTTTCACTCAAAAATCAATCATTACATTGTTTCTTCTTATGTAAAATAATAATATTTTTTTTTTTGAGACGGAGTCTTTGCCATCTTTTTTTTTTTTTTTTTTTTTTTGAGACGGAGTCTCACGCTGTTGCCCAGGCTGGAGTGCAGTGGCGCGATCTCGGCTCACTGCAAGCTCCGCCTCCCGGGTTCACGCCATTCTCCTGCCTCAGCCTCCTGAGTAGCTAGGACTACAGGCGCCCGGCTAATTTTTTGTATTTTTAGTAGAGACGGGGTTTCACTGTGGTCTCGATCTCCTGACCTTGTGATCCGCCCGCCTCGGCCTCCCAAAGTGCTGGGATTACAGGCTTGAGCCACCGCGCCCGGCGTCCATCTTTATATTGACTTAAACATCTCAAAATTTAGAAACAGAATTGCCTGGAGAAGAATATCATAAGGAAGATAAAAAGTCTAAAATAAGAGATTTGTGTGCTGTAAGGTTTAAAATCTCATACCATGTGGGCCCATTATTGAAGGTTTATTAGTGTCTTTTGGAGGTGTCATAATTCACTGATTCTTTGCAATCTTTGTGTCCTTGCATTGTTGTCTGAGCATTTAAGAAGACCGCCCCTGGCTGGGCATGGTGACTCACGCCTGTAATCCCAGCACTTTGGGAGGCCGAGGCAGGCAGATCACGAGGTCACGAGATCAAGACCATCCTGGCTAACATGGTGAAACCCCGTCTCTACTAAAAATACAAAAATTAGCCTGGCATGGTGGCAGGTGCCTGTAGTACCAGCTACTCAGGAGGCTGAGGCAGGAGAATGGCATGTACCTGGGAGGTGGAGCTTGCAGTGAGCCGAGATTGCGCCACTGCACTCCAGTCTGGACAACAGAGCGAGAGTCCATATCAAAAAAAAAAAAAGAAGAAGACCGCCCCCTCTTCTGTCTTATGAAGGTGTTCTTTGGCAGAAGTAGACCTTCACTATTTAGCCTGTGATTCTGGAAGGGCCAGCTCCCAGATAAGCTGGAATGACCCCAGATAGGCAGAGCTTGTTGTGATTTCTCTAGTTGACTGGGCTACTGCCTTTGCCCTGATACTGGATAGAGCTGCTGGCTGGGTACTGTGAGGGCTTTTGGTCAGGTTAGTCACAGGATATATTCCCTAGCCAAGCAATTCTGATATTTGGGATCTGCAGTTAGGGAAGGCTGCGGGCTGGGATTGGAAGTTAGGTAGAGTCACTGCTTGGGACAAGTGGGATCACAAGCTATGCTCCTTAGAATTGCACAATTGAGGCTGGGTGCGGTCTATAATCCCAGCACTTCGGGAGGCTGAGGCAGGTGGGTCACGAGGTCAGTAGTTCGAGACCAGTGTGACCAACATGGAGAAACCCTGTCTCTACTAAAAATACAAAAATTAGCTGGGCGTATTGGTAGGTGCCTGTAATCCCAGCTACTCGGGAGGCTGGGGCAGGAGAATCGCTTGAACCTGGAAGGCAGAGGTTGCAGTGAGCTGAGACTGTGCCATTGCACTCCAGCCTGGGCAACAACAGTGAAACTACATCTCAAAAAAAAAAAAAAAAAAAAAAAAAAAAAATTGCAGAATTGAGGATTGCCTGCCTGTCAGGATAGAACTGTGGGGTAGGCTTTTGGGTGAGTTAAGTGGTTGTTTGACTTCTCAGGTCAAGCCAGTCTGGCCCCTTTGCATTTCTGAAATGTTTAGAGGTGGGAGTCTTCCTGCGTGGGTAGGTTGTTAGGTGGGATTTTTGGCTGAGGGCTGAGTAGATCTTACGTTTGGCTTCCTGGGTCAAGCTGGTCTAGCTCCTTCTCTCCAGTGCATGGAGGTGGGAGTTTCCTTGCTTGAGTAGGATTGTTAGGGTGGGCTCTGAGTCTGGGCACAGAGACTAGCTATCTAGGGACTCAAGCTAGCATGAAATACCCACCACGCTTCTGAAAGTGACTAGCTCAGTTTTGTGGGTAGGCTTTGAGACTGGCTGGTATCTCTCATCTGGTGTCACAACTGGCAGAAACGTAAAGGTATTACCAAGATCCACGTGCTGGTTACTATGACCTCTGCCTCCTTTCATTGTTTCTACCTGGCCCTGAGTGGTCTAGTGATGCCATTTCCCCAAGTGTTCCAGGGGAAAACACAGTGGGCTGCCGGGGAAACATCTCAGAATATGCTAGGGAAGCTAGATGACTGTCTCAATTTCTCTTTTCCCCTAGTAGAAACTGTGGGCCAGGAAAATCTTCTGTCTTGCATTGTGCTGACTTGGAGGGAAAGGGGTGCCACAGTTGGAATAAGACCATTCTTCCTTGGGCAACATAGTGAGATACAGTCTCTTAAAAAGAAAAAAAAAAAAAAAAGACTGTTCTCTTTACCCTTCTAATTCAGATTTCATTCAGTTCTGTGGACCATGTGTGTCTCAAACTTGTTTCCAAGTATTGGGGTTTACAAAAGGGTTTTCTGCCCTGTGGATAGTTTCTAGGTGAACTTTCTGTTGGTTGGGAATGAAGCCTGATACTTCCTAAACTGCCATCATTCCCCTAGATACAGCTGTTTGTCTCTATTTAAGTACATTTGGCTTCAACAAACATGGGTTGGGGAAAACAGCACAATAAATATTTTTAACTTAAAAAAATCATTTTAGACTAGGCAAGGTGGCTCACACCTGTCATTCCAGCACTTTGAGAGGCCAAAGCAGGAGGATTGCTTGAGACCAAGAGTTTGAGATGAGCCTGGGTAACAGAGCAAGACCCCATCTCTAAAAAAAGTAAAAGTAATTTTTAAAAATCATTTTAATTCACCATATTAATAGAATAAAGGAGAATAACCCTAATCGTCTCAATAGATAATAGGAATAGCATTTGACAAAATTCAGCAATCGTATGATTGAGAATACTCAGCAGATAAACAATAATCAGCCTGATAATGTGCATCTACAAAAAAAACACCCTACAACTGTCATAGTTAATGGTGAAAAAACACAGTGTTTTCCCCCTAAGACTAAGAACAAGGCTGGGATATCCATTTTTACCACCAGTATTCACCACTATACTGTGGGTCTAACAGTGCAATATGACAAGAAAAGAAATATATAAGGCACACAGAATGTTAAAGAAGAAATAAAACTATCTTTATTTGCAGATAACTATCACATACATAGAAAATCCTAAGGGATTTACAAAAAAGCTGCTAAAACTAGTAAGTAGGTTTAACAGTATTGCAGGACACAAAGTATTTCTGTATCCTAACACAGAATAATTAAAAACTGGAATTTAAAAAATTATTTAGGCTGGGCATGGTGGCTCACACCTATAATCCCAGCACTTTGGGAGGCTGAGGTGGGAGGATTACTTGAAGCCAGGAGTTTGAGACCAGCCTGGGCAACAAAGTGAGACCTTGTCCATACAAAAAAAAAACAAAGCCAGGCATGGTGGTATTTGCCTGTAATCCCAGCTACTTGGAAAGCTGAGGCGGGAGCCCAGGAAAGCTGAGACTTGGAAAGCTGAGACCTTGAGCCCAGGAATTCAAGGCTGCAGTGAGCTATGAGCATGCCACTGCACTCTAGAATGCACTGCAGAAAAAAGAAAACGTCTGTGCACTGAGGTACACTATGAAAGCATTACATGACTGTTTTGGGAAAAACTCCAAACCATTTTTCCTCTGCTCTTATACCAACACAGCAATCACCAACACACAAGAAGACTTATGTGACCAAATGTGTGAGGGTTTTTCCCACACACTAAGCAGTGGACACCAAGTGGGTGTCCTCCAATTTTATTCTGACACTATCTACTTGGAGATAGTGGGTATCACGATGTTGCCCACTATCTACTATCTCCAAAATGTTAGATGCCACAGGTCGAGGGCTCAGTCCCCAAAACTGGCCCACCTCTCAGACACCAGTTGTAACTCTGGGCCTCTGGAAATTCTGACTAACTGACTTCAAGTTGGGGTTCCCACAACCCCCACTTGGGGTTCGATTAATTTGCTGGTGCAGCTCACAGAACTCAGGGAAACACATTTACCAGTTTATCGTAAAGAAAATAATAAAGGATACATATGAAGAGATGCGTAGGGCACAGTATTGGGGAAGGGGGCACAGAGCTCTCCAGCCCTCCCTGGGTGCATCACCCTCCAGGACCCTCCATGTGTTCAGCTATCCAGAAGCTCTTGGAACCCAGTCCTCTTGGGTTTTTATGGAGGCTTCATTAAGTTGGCATTCTTTCCCCCAGCATATAGAGCAGCATCCTCTCTAGAATGAGGGTTTATATGACCCACAGTTCTGCCTTGGGGAGGTGAAAGGAAGGCAAGAGAAGGTCAGAGAGATTCCGTTTCCTGAGGCCTGCCTGCAAGGCCTGACACACCCAACATTGTAACAAATGCTTGTAACAATGCTATAGGAATTATAAGCCAGGAACCCTGGAGAAAAACATAGAGGGGGAGAAGGGGAGGGGGGAAGAGAGAGAGGAAAAAAACACAATGACCCAACCTCATGGCATTTCACTCTTAGACTTTTATCTTGACTCTGAGAGACTCAAGATTCAATTTAAAAATGGCATCCTTAATTCTTTTTTTTTTTTTTTAAAGACAGAGTCTTACTCTGTTATCCAGGTTGGAGTGCAGTGGTGCAGTCTTGGCTCAATGCAACCTCCACCTCCTGGGCTCAAACAATTCTCACACTTCAGCCTCCTGGGTAGCTGGGATTACAGGCCACGCTGCCACACCCGGCTAATTTTTGTATTTTTAGTAGAGATGGGGTTTCACCATGTTGGCTAGGCTGGTCTCGAACTGCTGGCCTCAAGTGATCCGCTGACCTCAGCCTCCCAAAGTGCTGGGATTACAGGTGTGAGCTACCATGCCTGGACAGCATCCTTAAAATTTTTTTTTTTTTTTTTTTTTTTTTGAGACAGTCTCGCTCTGTCGCCCAGGCTGGAGTGCAGTGGCGTGATGTCAGCTCACTGCAAGCTCCGCCCCCCCGGTTCACGCCATTCTCCTGCCTCAGCCTCCTGTGTAGCTGGGACTACAGGCGCCTGCCACCACGCCCAGCTAATTTTTTTTTTTTGTATTTTTAGTAGAGACGGGGTGTCACTGTGTTAGCCAGGATGGTCTCGATCTCCTGACCTTGTGATCCGCCCGTCTCGGCCTCCCAAAGTGCTGGGATTACAGGCGGGAGCCACTGCGCCCGGCCCTTAAATTTTTAAAGAACTGTGTACTTCACCTTCTGGCTATGTTTGCCTTTTACATGTATTAGGGCCTAGAAGCTGCAAATACTTACAAAAATGGTGAAATCTTACTAAAGATAAATGAGAATTATGATGACCATTATGTGGAACATTCCAGATGAATAAGACTGTTTGTTCATCTAAGAATTGAGTTTAAAAATGAGGGCTTCTGAATCAGGCCCTCCCAGGGATACCTACTGATGTGCAAAAGCTTCTAAAAAGATTTGAAAAATGTTTGCCTCTTTAAAAGATCCCATGTAGAAGGCAAATGAAAAGCTTTAGCAACTAGTTTATAAGAAGATTGAATCTGCCAACCTTTTCACTTAGTTACTATTTTACTCCAAAGGCAAAAACAATGCTAGGTAATATTTATAAAAATTAGGCCCGTGGGTAAAGCAGGTTTGCTTCTTTTTCAGAACTATCCATCTGCGTCCAGAAATAGGAAACCCTTTGTCTGCTCTATTTGCTAATGGGCTCTGCCCTGAACTCAGTAATCTAGTTAAGAAACAGAAGCTAAGTTGAAAAGACCACCTATTGAATTAAATCAGTCTCCAAAATTTGCATTTCTGGTATTTGGCCAGTTATTTTGAAACTCTTTGTAAAAATGTGTATCTATAAAGGAAAATCAGTAGAAATTCTTACAATAGGTGAGAGCATTAGTCCAAATAAACCTCACCTTCGACCATTTTGTCTTAACTGGGCTTCTTAGCATCACCTTTCTGTCTTGGCAAATAACAATATTTGGGCCTGAAATGTAAGTTCTTTGTCTTTGAGATGTAAATTTTCTACCTTGTGTTACCTAGGAACCATCCCTTTCAAAATGCAATTCAGGATAGAAAATTTTTAAATGGTTATTTAAAAAAGGGATGAATAGTAGACTGTGATGGGTTTAAAACAAAGGTGTAATCTAATGATTGGATGGATCAGAGGAACTCATTGCTGGTCCCCTAACATTACAAGCTCAAAACCAGTCAGCTCAATTTACTCCAATTTGGAAGAAATTTTAAAGCCAGAAGGCAGAGATTCCGATGGGCAACCTAACTAACAATCACTTAGGGCAATAATCAAGCAGGTCAGTCAAGAAAAGGGCAAGGTCCCTTGACTCAATCCCCCTGTTGGAATGGGTATAATTAGCAAATTCATGTTTTAATGACCAGAACCCAGAGATTGCTGCCTCACGGTATTTTCTACTTCTCATTTTCCCAAACCTTAAAGAATGTCAAAGAATAAAATCTCAACAAATTAAATTGTAAAGATCTAATTGGCTTTTATTAGCGATTCATGAACCGGGTAGCATCCAGCCTACAAAATAAACAGAAGCTCCACCAGGTGTGACGGAACGGTCTGCATTTGTCAGGCAGCACTAGCAGGAACAAGGAAACAGCATAGTAGAAGTAGCAGATTGGTTAACATCAGGTTACTTCAGGTTACGTTCCTTGTGTGGATTAAAGCAGAGGGGGCTTCCTCGTCACCATCACGCTGGCTCATGTTGACTGGACTCCCTTTGATCAGTTGCAGTGAATCTCTGGACTTGTTGAAACTGTCCTATTTTTAAGTTCACTTTGATTACACGTACTCCATTCCTGGATGGAGAGGTGAGATCTTGGAGTTCCATTCAACATAAATGTATTGGAAAGTTTTTGTTAGATAGGGCTTGTTAATTTTGGCCTTGGGCTACTCCTTTCCCATCTCTGATCCTCTGCTTCCTAACTTGTAAAATACAGATTAAATGCTCCTGACATTATGATTCTAAGAAATGTCAGGATTAGCTAAATTGCTTAATGGCACAATAATATTAGAGTGGAAGATGAGAAGCAAAATTGTTACGCTGAGCAAGTATTTTTTAACTGATTGAAATGAAAGATAAGAGCTTTTTTAAAGTTTATCTTCCCCTCAACCCTCCCAGCCTCTCAAACCACTGTATCAGCTTGCGAGGGCTGCCATAAAAAAAACCCCACAGATTGAGTGGCTTTTTAAATTAACTTATTTGGTGGGTAGAGATAGGGTCTTACTATGTTGTCCAGGCTGGCCTTGAACTCCTGGCCTCAAGCAATCCTCCTGCCTTGGCCTCCCACAGTGGACGGCTTAACAGAAATTTATTTCTCACTATTCTGGAGATTAGAAGTCAAAGATCAAGGTGCTGGTGATTTTGTTTCTTCTGAGGCCTCTCTTTGCTTGCAGATAGCTGCCTTCTCACTGTGTCCTCTCCTGGTCCTTGTTCTGTGCACGCATCGCTGGTATCTCTTATGTCCAAAGGACACCGTGTTGGATTAGACTAACAGCCTCCTTTGAACTCAGTCACCTCTTTAAAGACCTCATCTCCAAATAGAAATGGGAGGTAGGACTTCAACGAAGGAATTGGGGGTTACACAATTCAGCCCATACCAATGCCCTATCCTAAGGTTCCTGTTTCAAAACATGGTAGCCAAATGCATACTCCTAGGGAGAAAATTATTTTGTTTTAGGACAATTTAAACATATTTTTACATGGAATACATACTGCAATTTGTTAAATTACATTAGTAATATTTTCCTATGGCTAAGTCTACCTGGAAAGCTAGTTATCAAAATGAAAAATGAATTGTTTCATTTAGTCCTCACCAGTAGTAGTTAATTCGTTTTTTGTGATTTTTGTTAAATGCACTATATACGATTTTCTTTAAAATAAGTATATAAAAATCAAATACATCATTAAAATTTTCATTAGTATACAATCCAAAACTAAAAATTTTAAAACAGACTAGCTTCATTTTACATGACAAAGAGCTAATTTTACTGCTTGATCTGACTGGCTGCCCAAAATACTTTTCTTGGAGAAAGACAGTGAGTGAGATGTAAGGCTCAAAGGGTTAAACCCTTGAAATATAAAAACACATACTGTCTTAGAATCCCACTTAATGAAGCTTATGTTTGATTAGCTTGCTGTTTTAATTACAATTTCAGGTCTTTTAGAGACAAATTCTATTTTTTCCAGAACAAACGTGCATATCCTTATAACACAACAGGGAAGAAAACAAACATTAGATTTTAACTGTTGAGCTTTTTTTACTTTTTGAGCATAGCAGTCAATATTTTTTTTTTTTTTTATCTTTTCCTTCACAGTCTGGCATTCATCTGATTCATTAGCTTCTCCAATTTGATTGCTAGGGCCATGTTACCTTTAATCTTCAATTTTCCTGACATGAATGCCATTGTTGGTTTTAGTTTCCCTAAAATGAGAAAAGGAGAAGAGAGAAAAGCAACCATGAATGCCCTTAGGGATATACTGCTTTAAGAACACTCATTCTAAAAGAATCTCGAGTTCTATAAACCTCAGAAGCACAGAAATTTCTGTTACAGCATTTTATCAGTATCTTGGGAATCCCAATTCCTAGACTTAAATGTTAACAATATCCTATAAGAGCTAGCATAAAAACCACAATCAGCAAAAGATTAGAGCAAATGTTTTTACACTAAAAAGATTTTTATACACTAAAGGATACACGGCCCTCTAATGAATTCTGCTAAACAAATACTGTCTATTTTAGTTAATTTTCCAACTTATGATAGTTCATTAAACTTTTAACATTTCAAGTTTAAGTTAAAAAAACCAAAGAGTGTAAATGAACAAAATATTCTTAAGAAATGATCATTAAAAGTATAGTGTATGGACACAAAATATGTGTTAGCATTACTTTAACCACAGAAATGCCAGGGTATAAAAAATGTGAGCATTAAAATAGAATTGTAGCTAGTAACAACATGTAATAAATATGAGCTCCATGGAGAGAAGTACATTTGTTATCTGCTACTCTTATTCCAGTGTCAGTACGGGGTCTGTCACATAGTGGAATTAATGAGGAAACAGACTCAAAAAGGATTTTGACTTGCCCAAGGTCACACAGCTTGTATGAGGCAGTGCTGCAATTCAAAGCCAGATATGTCTGCCTTTCATTTATGACTTTTTTTTTCCTTTTCTTTTTATTTTGAGACAGGGTCTCACTCTGTCTCCCAGGCTGGAGTACAGTGGTGTGATCGTTGCTTACTGCAGCCTCGACTTCCCAGGTTCAGCCGAACCTCCTACCTCAGCCTCTTAAGTAGCTGAACTACAGGCGTACAACACCATGCAGGGCTAATTTTGTAGAGATGAGGTTTTGCTATGTTGCCCAGGCTGGTCTCAAGTGATCCACTTGCCTCCCAGAGTGCTGGGATTACAGATGTGAGCCATCTGGCCCAGCCTCATTTATGATTTTGTCTTACATTATGCTAATTGATATAGATGACAGATCTCCTAGAAGGCACAAAATGTGTTTGGTATATTAGTAGCCACCCTCCCCACCACTGTGCTCCACACAGGTTCTTTGTAGAGAAAGTATATGAGTTAATGTATTTTATATATATTATATTAAGCTATTAAATGCCTTTAAATGATTCCAAATAGAGGTTGTAGCAAAGCCTCATAGAGTTATTATAAGGTAGAAAGGATCAAGTCCAACTCTTTTAATGAATAAACTGAGCTGTGTCCTACTTTAAGACAATGTGATGTTTAAATCCCAATACTAGCAAATAATAAATGAAGGGCAACTTTTATTTACATGGAGGATACTGAAGGATCTTTATTATTGAAGGAACAGAACAGCCCCTCAAAAAACACAGACATCTGGGTGTCCTTCAGCTAAATCAACTGGATCATGCTCTGTTATTCTACAGTGAAGCCTACCATTCCACCCACCCCACTCACACACATCTTCCAATCAGCTTTGCAAAGCCTTGCCCATAGAGATGAATGGACATCAAATATAACCAAAACCAAAACATAGATAAGAGCAACTTGGAGGAAACAGAATGCAGGCTCAGACGAAAGATAACTAAAATAGAGTAAATGGAGAACAAATTAAAAATTCCATAATCTCTGCCCTCAGAGATAAAAGAAAATAATACAGCAAGGGATGGAGAACAGGATGCAGGCGGAGACGGAGGGAAGAGGAGGAGCACAGGAAGGAGAGATGAAAAGAAGAGGGGATAAAGAGGAAGGAGAGGGGAGAAAAAGGGAAAGGGGGAAAGGCAGCGATACCAGGGAAAGACAGGGGATGGGTTGGATTGACGAGGAGGAAGAAAACAAGATGAGCTCTTAGAAATTAAAATTTTACTCAACAAAATTAAAATGCAATAGAAAGGAAAAAGAAGGTGAGTCGATCTCCTAGAAGGTGAAAAGAATTATACAAATACATGTGCAATAGGAGAAATGCATGATTAAATCAGATGATCTTTTCTCCAGAAAGTCAGAAGAGAGAAAACTGAGAGAACTATCAAAGAAATAACGTAAGAACTTTTCAAGGGGCTGAAAAAATGACAGAAGACATTTACCTTTTATCACTGTGAAATATGAGACCACCACAGAGAAAGATGCCTCTGATTTCAAAAACTTTCAGAAAGGACAAGGGTAGATAGAAAAGATTAAGAACAACAACATCAAATTCTCAACGATAATCTTAAGATGATAAAGCAATGGCCTCAAAATTCTGAGGGAAAATGAATTGCAACCCAGAAATCTCTACCCAAACAATCAAGAGAGTTGGTAGAATAATAGTGGTTTCAGATACACACAAAAATTTTCTCTAAGGTATCTTTTCTCATGAAACTACTGGAGAATGTGTGCCACCAAAATGAAGAAAAGGAAGAAAGAAGACATGGGATCCAGGAAACAGGAGATTCAATGCAGGAGAGAGTTAAATTTCTAGGACAACAGCTGTGTAGCAGGCTTAATGAGCTTCAGGTCTGGATTATAACATGAAGACAAAGGGCTCCAGGGAAAAAATGGACTGACATGAGCTGATACATTTGACAATGTAGAAAACTGCATCAGGAAGCTGTGGGAAGAGTACAGGAAGACTCTGCTTAGTGTCATGGACTGAATGTTGGCATTCCCCACAAACTTCATCTCTTGAAGCTCTTGCCCTCGGTGTGATGGTCTCAGGAAGTGGGGCGTTGGGAAAATAATTTGGTTTAGGTGAAATCATGAGGATGGAGCCAGAATGATGGGATTAGTGCCCTTATAAGAAAAGGAAGAGAAATAATTCAGTGGCATTTAAGTCCAGCCACAATGTTGTGTACCACCACGCAACACATGTGGTATCTATCTAGTTTCAACCCATTTTCATCATCCCAAAATGAAACCCTCAGGGATTCAGCATTAGCAGTTCCCCCTGCCTCCAGACTCTGGCAACCACCAACAGCTCTCTGTGTCTCTGGATGCACCCATTCTAGATATTTAATATAAAAGGATTTCGACAGTATATGATCTTTGGTGTCTGGCTTTTTTCATTTAGCATAATGTCCCATGGTATAGCATGTGTCAGTACTTCATTCCTTTTTATGGCTGACTACAATTTCATTGTATGTATATACCACTCTTTGTTTATCCATGTATCCCTTAATGGACATTTGGGTTGTTTCCGTCTTTTGCCTATTGTGAATAGCGCTGCTGTGAATATGCATGTACATTTATTTGTTTGAGTGCCTGTTTTCAATTCTTTTGAGTATAGATTTACAAGTAGAAATTGTCATTTGGTAATTCTGTAATTAACTGTACCTATACATCTATGGGTTTAAACCCATGTGTCTATAGTCAACTGATCTTCCTTCAACAAGGGTGCCAAGACCATTTAACACAGGAAAAAACAGTCTATTCCACAAATGGTGCTGGGATAACTGGATATCCACATACAAAAGAATGAAGTTGGACTCTCCTGCTATCTACAAAAATTAACTTAAAATGAATCATAAACCTAAATGTAAGAGGTAAAACTCAAAACTCTTAGAAGAAAATATAGGGATAAAGCTTCCTAACCTTGATTTGGCAAATGATTCTTAGATATGACACTGGAAGTAAAAACCAAAAAACATAGGTTGAACGTTAAAACTAAAAACATATGTGCTTCAAAATATATCATCAAGAAAGTGAAAGACAACCCACAAAAAATGTGAAAAAGCATTTGTAAATCATGTATCTGATGAAACGTAACTGAAAATATATGAAGAGTTTCTTTCTTTTTTTTTTTTTTTTTTGGATACAGTGTCTCTCTGTCACCCAGACTAGAGTACAGTGGCATGATCTTGGCTCACTGCAACCTCCGCTTCCTGGGTTAAAGCGATTCTCCTGCCTCAGTTTCCTAAGTAGATGGGATTACAGGCGCCTGCCACCATACCTGGCTAATTTTTGTATTTTTAGTAGAGACAGGGTTTCACCATGTTGGCCAGGCTGGTCTCGAACTCCTGACCTCAAGTGATCTGCCCTCCTCGGCTTCCCAAAGTGCTAGGATTACAGGTGTGAGCCACTGCGCCTCGCCATAATTTCTTAAAACTGAATAATAAAAGACAAATAACCAAATTTTGAAATGGCAAAGGACTTGAATGGAGATTTCTCCAAGGAAATACCTTTGATCCATAAGCACATGAAAAAATGTATATCATTTGTCATTAGAGAAATGCAGATCAAAACAACAAGAAGCCATTTCACATCCACTAGGGTGGCAATAATGAAAAAACAAAATAATTTAAAAAAACCAGAAAAGAAGTGTTGGTAAGGGCTAGGATATGGAAAAATAGAAATCCTTGTACATTGGTCGTGGGAATGTAAATGATGTAGCCACTATGAAACACCTTTTGGCAATTCTTTGAGAAGTTAAACATATATTATGACCTAGAAATTCTACTCCCATGTAGATAGCCAAGAGAAAGGAAAACATATATCCACACAGAAACTTGTATATGAATGTTTATTGAAGCATTATTCATAATAGCCAGACAGCAGAAATAACCTACCTGTCTATCAGAAGATGAATGGGTAAATGAATTGTGGCAAATCCATATAATGGAATAATATTCAGCCATAAAAAGAAATGAGGTACTGATACATGCTACAGCTTGGATGAACCTCAAAAACATTATACTAAGTAAAATAAGTCAGATGCAAAAAATCACATATTGTATGATTCCATTTATTTAAAATATTCAGAATATGCAAATCAATAGAGAAAAAGCAGATTAGTGGTTGCCAGGGGAGGTGAGAATGAGAAGTGCTTACTTACATATGGTACAGGTATTCTTCTGCAGTGATGAAAAAATTTTGAAACCAGGGAGAAGTGGTGGTTGCACAGCATTGTGAATGTTAAATGTCACTGAACTATACACTTTAAAATGACTAATTGCGGCCGATTGCAGCCAGGCGCGGTGGCTCATGCCTGTAATCCCAGCACTTTGGCAGGCCGAGGCAGGCAGATTGCCTGAGGTCAGGAGTTCGAGACCAGTCTGGCCAACATGGTGAAATTCTGTCTCTACTAAAAATACAAAAATTAGCCAGGCATGGTAGTGGGCTCCTGTAATCTCAGCTACCTGGGAGACTGAGGCAGGAGAATTGCTTGAACCCAGGAGGCAGATGTTGCAGTGAGCCAAGATTGCACCACTGCACTCCAGCTGGGCTGACAGAGTGAGACTCTGTCTCAAAAAATAAAATACACTTTAAATGGGTGAACTGTATGGTATATGAATTATATCTCAATAAAGCTGTTTTTAAAAAGCTATTGACATACAACAAGAAATTGAATTGTTAATTTAAAATATTCCTACAAAAAAATCCCAGCTACAAAATGGCTTCACTAATTAATTCAAATGATACAAAATCAAAACACAAAAATTAAGTATAGGTCTATATACCAGAAACAGGCAATTTGGAATAAACTAACAACAATAATTTCATTCACAATAGTAAAAAAGAATAAAATATTTAGTGGGAAAAGCATGAACCATAAGAGGAAAAAATCATAGATTAAACTTGATCAAAACAAAAAACTTTTGTAATACAAATATACTATTAAGAAAATGGAAAGAGAAGCCACATACTGGGAGAAAATATTTGCAAATCACATATCCAATAAAGAACATGCATCCAGAATTTATAAAGAATCTTACAACTCAATATTAAAAAGATGACTCAATTTTACTTTATTTTGTGTGTGTGTGTGTGTGTGTTTAGAAGCAGGGTCTCACTATGTTATTCAGGCTGGTCTCATACTCCTGGCCTCAAGTATCCTCTTTCTTTGGCCCCCCAAAGTGTTGAAATTATAGGCATGAGCCACCATGCCTGGCTGACAACTCAATTTTAAAATGAGCAAAGACTGAATAGACAATTCACCCAATATAAATAGCTATTAAACACATGAAAATATGTTTAACATCATTATCAGTAAGAAAATGCAAATTAAAACAACACTAGGCACGGTGGCTCGTGCCTATAATCCCAGCGCTTTGGGAGGCTGAGGTGGGTGGATCACTTGAGGCCAGGAGTTTGAGAGCAGCCTGGCCAACATGGTGAAACCCCATCTCTAGTAAAAATACAAAAATTACCTAGGTGTGGTAGTGCATGCCTGTAATCCCAGCTTCTTGGGAGGCTGAGGCATGAGAATTGCTTGAACCCAGGAGGTGGAGGTTGCAGCGAGCTAAGATCATGCCACTGCACTCCAGCCTGGGAGACAGAGCAAGACTCTGTCTCAAAAAATAAACAAACACATAAACAAATATATGAGATACCACTACACGCCTACTAGAATGGCTATAATAAAAAAGACAACAAGCCAACTCTGGGTATACTGCCTATGAGTTGACCCTGCTCTGCAAGGAGCAGTTTAAAAAAATGTTTTTAAAAGACAACAAGTGTTGGTGAGTAGGTAGAGAAAATGAAACCTTAATACACTGCTGATGGGACTATAAAAATGGTATAGGCACTGTAGCAAATAGTTTGGTAGGTTCTTAAAAAGTTAAATATTGGCTTACAGTGGTTCTCACCTGTAATCCCAGGACTTTGGAAAGCTGAGGTGGGAGGATTGCTTTAGCCCAAAAGTTCAAGACCAGCCTGGGCAACAAAGCGAGACCCTATCTCTATTTTATTTTAAGTGAAAAAAAAAAAAAAAGTTAAATGTCAACTTACCATATGACCTAGCAATTCCATTCTTAAAAATCTACCCAAGAAAAATGAAAACAAATATCCATACTGATACATGTATGAGAATGTTCATAGCAGCAATATTCATAATAGCCAAAAACTTGAAACAATCCAAGTGTCCATCAGCTGGAGAGTGAATAAACAACATGTGGTATATCCATACAATGGAATACTATTCAGCAATAAAAAGGAACCGAACTATTGATACCAGCTACAACATATATATGAATGAATATCAAAAGCCTATGCTAAGTAAAAGGACCTAGATGCAAAAGACTATACACTGTTTTATTCCATATATATAAAATGTCCAGAAATAGCAAATTTATAGAGACGGAGAGGAAATTAGTATTTGGCTGGCTAGGGGGTTGGGAGTGGAAATAGGATTGACTGCAAAGAGACATGAGAGAATTTTTTGGTGTGATGAAATGTTCTCATAACATACAGTCCATAACTGGACTGTAGTTATGGCTGTGCAACTATAAATTTATTAAAAATCATTTATACTTAGGATGGTAAATTTTATTGCATGTGAATTAGACCTCAACAATACTGTTTTAACAAAAGGTTTTTTAAAAAGCTAGTAAGCTCAATGTTTTATACACACACACACACACACACACACACACACACACCCCTCCTCAAGTAAAGTAATACTGCTCAATTTACTTTATTTCTATCATACTGCTCCACCATATAGTGGCCTCTATTGGCCAAAAGGAGAGATTCCGATTAGTTGGTTACTAGTTGCTTTTTTTTTTTTTTTTTTTTTTTTTTTTGAGACAGAGTGTCAGTCAGTCACCCAGGCTGGAGTGCAGTGGCTTGATCTCAGCTCACTGCAACCTCTGCTTCCAAGGTTCAGCCTATTCTTGTGCCTCAGCCTCCCAAGGAGCTGGAGTTACAGGCATGTGCCACCACACCCGGCTAATTTTTGTATTTTTGGTAGAGACAGGGTTTCGCCCTGTAGGCCAGGCTGGTCTCAAACTCCTGACCTCAAGGCATGCATCTGCCTTGGCCTCCCAAAGTGCTGGGATTACAGGCATGAGCCACCATGCCTGGCCTAAATTTTATGTTTATAATGTATCCACTATATAAACTAGGCATAGAAATGGCTATGGTTTCATCAAAGAGAATTCTTAGGATGTAAAGTCTAAATTGTGCCCATTTAGAGGAAAGCAGATGGGAAAAACAGAATAAAAGGACATAAGAAGCACAAGCAAACTCACTTGCTCCCAATCTAAACCATACCTATAAAATATACTTGATAAGAATAACTGTTTTTTTTAAATAATTCATATAACTGACTGACCTCATCCAGTGAACTCAAGACCACATTCAAAGAAAGATACCAATAAAAAGCCTATTATTTCAAGTGTATGCTACATAAGTGAAATGTAAAGAAAGAAGTCACTTGATTTCTTCACCTTTGGAGGGCAGACTAGCATAAGCTTTGGAGTTAGCTTGGATTCAAATCCTAGCTCTATTTTCTCATTCATCAGCTGACCTTGGGCTTATTATTTATCAAAGCCTCAGTACTTACTGGTATAAAATGGAGAACATATTTTATTGGAAAGGACTGTTGGGAGTATTGCTTAACCTATAGCAATCATATAATAAATAAATCATACATAATTACTGTTATTTCCATTTAGAAGTTGACAATAAATTTTTATTTTAAATGGTCTTCATGTTCAATACTTATAAGAAACCAGTTCACCAATTCATTGAGCATTTATTAAATGTGTCCAAAGAACTGTGTTTAAGCTCTATGGAGAGATAGTTGTTGAAACACTAAACTATTAAAAATCATTAAAGGGGCCAGGCATGGTGGCTCACGCTTGTAATGCCAGCACTTGGGGAGGCCAAGGTGGGTGGATCACCTGAGGTCAGGAATTCGAGACCAGCCTGGCCAACATGGTGAAACCCTGTCTTTACTAAAAATACAAAAAATTAGCCAGGCATGGTGGTGGGCACCTGTAATCCCAGCAACTCTGGAGGCTGAGGCAGAAGAATCACTTGAACCTGGAGGCAGAGGTTTCAGTGAGCCAAGGTTGCACCATTGCACTCCAGCCTGGGCAACAAGAGCTAAACTACATCTCAAAAAAAAAAAAAAAAAAAATCCTTAAAGGGAAAACCACTGATAAACATTGAAAAGATGTTATAGTGTATTAAGTGAAAAAGATTGCCAAACAGCAGTAATGGTATGATCCTGTTTTTATAAGCACACATGTATATTTATATACACTCACACACACAAATATACATATGTATGATGCTAAACCAAATTATGCAAACCATAATAAGATGAGCATAACATACATATATAGATGCTAAACCATATTTTGGTTTGGTTATGGTTTAGCATCATACATATGTATATTATGGTCATCTTTCAGTGGTATGGTAAAAATAATTTTATTTTCTTTTTTCTTAGGTATACTTTCTCTTTTTTTGAGACAGGGTCTCATTCTGCCGCCCAGGCTGGAGTGCAGTGGTCTTATCTCAACTTACTGCAGCCTCCACCTCCTGGGCTCAGGCAATCCTCCTACCTTAACCACTGGAGTAGCTGGGGACTACAGGTGCGCACCAGCACACCCAACCAATTTTTGTATTTTCTGTAGAGACATGGTTTCCCCATGTTGCCCAGGCTGGTCTCAAACTCCTGGGCGCAAGTGATCCTCCCACCTTGGCCTCCCAAAGTGTTGGGATTACAGGCATGAGCCACCATGCCTGGCCTATCTTTTCTAATTTTCATATGAACATTTAACACCACTTTAAAAAAAGGGAAAAGTTGAAGAAATGTTGATCATTAGTACACTGTATACAGATTGGCTCAGATGGAATGTAGGCAATTAGCATCCTGAATTAGAACTGGAAAGAAAGACTTAGAGGGCACAGAATACACCATGTTCCTGTTTAGAAAGATTAAAACAGAACGAAGTCTGAATAACATTTATAATTCATTCCATGAAAGACTCTTTAGATCAGAATGTTATGCTTAGTTTCAAGTGCTGCTTCTAGTTTTTTAGAATTTGAGTTAATTAACTTATCATTTGGAGTAGTTTTCTAAGAGTAAAAAAGAGAAAATTATCCTTAATTTTCTAGCACAGTTAGAGGTAAATGGACAGAATAGAAAAATCACACAAAAGGTTCTCTGGGTTTGAGACTCCACAGAAAGCAGGGTTACTAGGCCATGGCCGAGGGCTGGTATGTGTTTCCTATTCAAACAGCTGGCAGGATGGAAGCACGACCTTACTCTTGATAAGTGAATTGCTGCTACTGAGTTCAGTGCCTCCAGTGACTGGGGTGTTATTGGAAACATAATACCTTAGGCCAGCTAATATGTTGAAGCCCACTCAGGAGTCCCTTTGAATTATCTCTCTGTTCCCAACATTACTGGCTTCTCAGTAATGGAAAAAAATGATTCTGACATCTGCCTTCCACCTGTGAGAGGAGGGAGAAGTGGCAATAGAGGCAACAGTAAGAACAGCCTTCCCAAAACTAAGATTCCACTGCTGCCAACATCTACAAGTCTTGATTATTTGGGAAGGGATAAAGCAAAATATCAGAACTAAATTTTCGCTGAACAATAAGGTAAACTAATAAACTGGAAAACTCACCTGAAAACATTTTTACAAAGTCATCAGTAGACATACTCATCACCACATCTGCCTGATCAGAAGGCTCTCCATATCCGACATTCCCACCCTTGCTTTTCAGATCAAGAAACCACGTGCCACCATCTTCACCTAGAGAGATAAACATATGGAAATCAGTGTTATAGGAGCCCTGTTCTTCTTAAATTTAATAATTACTTCAATTAGAATAATCTTACAAAATGCTGTTTCCCAAGTTAAAATCCCCAGACCTCCATCAGTCAAATTCAGCAAATATTTATTAAGCATGTCCAGGTACTCTGCTAGGCTCTGAATACTCTTCAATAAAAAAAAAAAAAAAAAAAAAAAAAAAAAAAACATGGTTCTACTCACAAAAGAGGAAGTAGAGGGTGACGTGGGAGCATATTAAAGAGTCAAAATACCCGGAGTAAGAAAACTCATAAAGGGCCGGGTGCGGTGGCTCAAGCCTGTAATCCCAGCACTTTGGGAGGCCGAGGCGGGCGGATCACAAGGTCAGGAGATCGAGACCACAGTGAAACCCCGTCTCTACTAAAAATACAAAAAAAAAATTAGCCGGGCGCGGTGGCGGGCGCCTGTAGTCCCAGCTACTCAGGAGGCTGAGGCAGGAGAATGGTGGGAACCCGGGAGGCGGAGCTTGCAGTGAGCCGAGATCGCGCCACTGCACTCCAGCCTGGGCAACAGCGTGAGACTCCGTCTCAAAAAAAAAAAAAAAAAAAAAAAAACCACTCATAAAGACAGAAAGTAGAACAGTGGTTCCTAGGGACTGGGGGATGGGGGAATGGGAGTTACTGTTGAATGGGTATAGAGTTTCACTTGGAATGATGAAAAAGTTCTGGAGATAGATGTTGATGATTGTTTTTTGTTTTGTTTTGTTTTCTTTCCTTTTTTTTTCTTTTTTTGAGACGGAGTCTTGCTCTGTCACCCAGGCTGGAGTGCAGTGGCTCAATCTCGGCTCACTGCAAGCTCCGCCTCCTGGGTTCACGTCATTCTCCTGCCTCAGCCTCCCAAGTAGCTGGGACTACAGGCGCCTGCCACTGTGCCCAGCTAATTTTTTGTATTTTTTGTAGAGACGGGGTTTCACCATGTTAGCCAGGATGGTCTCGATCTCCTGACCTGGTGATCCGCCTACCTCAGCCTCCCAAAGTGCTGGGATTACAGGCGTGAGCCACTGCACCTGGCCGGTGATGACTGTTATAAAACAATGTGAATGCATTTAATGCTACTAAGCTGTACACTTAGAAGTGGTTAAAATAGGCTGGGCATGGTGACTCACACCTGTAATCCTAGCACTTTGGGAGGCCAAAGTGGGCAGATCACCTGAGGTCAGGAGTTCGAGACCAGCCTGGCCAACATGGTGAAACCCTGTTTCTACTAACAATACAAAAAATTAGCCAGGTGTGGTGGGGAGCACCTGTAATCCCAGCTACTTGGGAGGCTGAGGCAAGAAAATCGTTTGAACCCGGGAGGCAGAGGTTGCAGTAAGCCAAGATCACGCCATTGCACTCCAGCTTGGGCAACAAGAGTGAAACTCCATCTCAAAAGAAAAAAAAAGAACAAAAGAAGTGGTTACAATTTTATGCATCTTTTACTGCAATGCAAAATTAAATTTTCAAAAAGGGTCAGGAAAGCTCAGTTGAAGCTGAGATTTGAAAGTGAAGTAAGAATTAGCTGGATGGACATGGTAGAGGGAAAGTATTTCAGGCAATGAGAACAGCATATGCAGAAAAGCGAGAATCAAGAGTGCAGCATGTGTGAGGAACTGAAAAAAACACAGTGGCACTAGAAGGTAGATGGGTGTTGGATGAGCTTGTGAGGCAGTCTAGGTCTGAGCACAGCCAGTCATGTAAAAGATTGAATGACTTCATCCTACAGGATGTGTCATATGGTAAGGTTTGCGTATGGCCCTACCTGCAGTGTAGATAATACATGGAGAGAAATCAAAAGAATGGAGAGGGCTAGTAAGGATGGTGTTGGGATAGTTCAGGAGCTTGAGGGTGCATGCCTGGACTGGGAGCGTGGCAGAGGCATGGAGAAAAGTGGGTACATTTGAGAGAGAATTTCAAGGCAGAACCATAAGACTAGGTAACTGCATATGAAGAGGAAAAGGTGGGGAGGGTACATAGGAATGATCTGCTAGTTCTTGGCTTGGGTGGATTTGTTTTTTAAGTGGGAGAAGACTACTGAAGAACAACAGATTGCTTTATTTTTAATTTTTTAAGACAGGTCTTGCTGTGTTGCCCAGGCTAGAGGGAAGTGGCATGATCACCGCTCACTGCAGCCTCGACCTTCTGGGCTTAAGCAGCCTTCCTGTCTCAGTCTCCCAAGTATCTGGGACTACAGGCATACATCACCATGTCCAGCTAATTTTTTATTTTTATTTTTGTAGAGACAGGGTCTCACTATGTTACCCAGCCTGGTCTCAAACTCCTGAGCTCAAGTGATCGGCCTCCCAGAGTGCTGGGATTACAGGCATCGTTTAAAATTGTAATACAGCTCAAACCAGTGTGTCTGGTTCATCTCAGCTCCTTCACTGTCAAACCAGGGGGCAGGGACTGCTTCAGTTTCTCTGCCTTCTCTTTGTCTGTGACAACCAAAGTATAATCCTGCTGCTGTGAACTTTATTTTTCTTGATCTTGACAGATATGGCATCCACTTGCCTGGATCTGAGCAGAAAGTGCTTGATTTCCTCCATTTTTCTTTTTCCTTTCTTTCGTTCTTTGAGTCAGAGTCTCGCTCTGTTGCCCAGGCTGGAGTGCAGTGATGCAATCTGGGCTCACTGCAACCTCCGTCTCCAGGGTTCAAGCAATTCTCCTGCCTCAGCCTCCTCCCAAGTAGCTGGGACTACAGGCGCACACCACCAAGCCCGGCTAATTTTTATATTTTTTAGTAGAGATGAGGTTTTGCCATGCCGGCCAAGCTGGTCTTGACCTCTGGTGATCTGCCCACCTCAGCCTCCCGAAGTGCTGGGATAATAGGCATGAGCCACCCAGGAATTTCCTTAATTTTTCGAGGCATGGCAAGGAAGCATGCAGAGAGAGGGTGTGGATTGACAGTGCCCAAGAGACACAGTAAGCCAGACACTCAGCAGATTTAATGGGTGGTTGCAAAGGCAGGTCCTGGGAATGGTTGTTTTGGACATTTTCAGGCTGAGACATCTTTGTGATAGTTAACTAAAAATGTCAGATGAAGTCTGGCTAAGCTAGAAACAGGGACACATAATCAATCGGTTCATATGGTCACTGAAGCCACGTGAATGGTTGAAGTTTCCTAGAGAAAGTGTCAGAAGTAGAGTGTCAAGAGTGCTGAGACAGTGACGTGGAGAACACTGCTTAAGGGAAGGACAGAGGAGAAGCAGCCAGCAAGGGAGACTGACAAGCTATGATCACAGGCAGGGAAGGAAAGCAAGGAGGTTACAATGAAGGACCGGGGAAGGAGCATTTCCACAAGGAAAGTGTGGTCAGCAATATCAAATGCTGCAGTGTGGTCACAAGGGAGGAATGACACATGCCCACTGGTGACATGGAAGTCATCAAGGACCTTGGTGAAAACCAATTCTGTGAAATGGAAACAAATGGTATCAGCAGGGTGTGTTCAGGGGAGTAAGTTGTAGATGAACATCAGTCTGGCTCTGAAAAGGAGAAAAAAGATGGGGTGCGTGGTTTGTTATTGTCATTGGGTTCCGTTTTAAAGTTAGAAAAGAATTGAGAACATTAAAATACCACTGGGAAGGAGGCTGCAAGATGAACAGATTGAGGACAAGGTACAATTAACAGCACAAAATTCTTGAGAAGGCCAGGGAAAATGGGATCTAGAACTTTGCTTCCAAGTATGATCCATGGACTGCAATACTGTCATTACCTGTCAGAAATGCAGAATCTCAGACTCCACTCCAGACCTACTGAATCATTATTTTGCATTTTAGGAAGATCCCAGGTACTTGATATAGACATTAGAGCTTGAGATGCACTGATGGAGAGCTGAGCTCCATTCTACTAAGAGGGAAGGAGGCGAGGATGATGCCTATCATGGTTGATTTGATATCTGATGGCAGGAAGCTGAAGGAATTTATGTCTGCAGTCTTCTACTACCTCTGTCAAAGAGCAAGTGGATCTGCTGACACTGGCAGGGAAGAGGTGAGGGGAAATATGGGAGATTTCAGGAACACTGAGAAAGTTTAAAATAGTCACTGTGGAAAATGCAGCAGTAAGCTGACCATGAAAATACGGAATTCTGAAGTGTTGCTTAAACCTCAGCTGAAGTGGGGCAATAGTCAATTTCTGCTGGTACAGATCCACCCAGGCGGTGTGATTTTTTTTTCCTTTCCTCCCTCAAAACTTAGCAGCCTGGATGCAACTGTGGAGCAGCCAGAGAGTTTGATTCAGCCAGGACTAGTCCTTTGTCAGGTGATGGCACAAGCACAAAGGGTCCAGCAAGTTTAGGACACAAGCAAGAGAGTGACTAAAGCCATGGATGATGGATCCCAAGGATGGCAAGGAAATAAGAACAGGAAGGCAGGATGGATTAAGATAAAGCAGAGAGGACGAAGAATAAAAACGTTTGTGTATAATGGGGCTGAGGTAGCTTTTTTGTAACATAAATTTTATCTGTTTCTTACTTTTATTTGTTTGAGATGCATCTCACTGTGTGGTCCAGGCTGGAGTGCAGTGGTTATTCACAGATGCGATCACAGTGTACTACAGTCTTGAACTCTTGGGCTCAAGTGATCCTCCAGCCTCAGCCTCCTGAGTAGCTGCAATTACAGCTGCATGCCACCATCCCTGGCAGCTAGTTCTTAAACTATTATTAACATGAGTAAATTTTATATGGAGAAGAACAATATTAATTGGTTTTTAAAAGCTAACTATCATCCAGGCACAATGGCTCACACGTGCAATCTCAGCACTTTGGGAGGAGGCTGAGGCAGGAGGATCGCTTGAGGCTAGGAGTTTGAGACCAGCCTGGGCAACATGGCAAAACCCCACCTCTACTAAAAATACAAAAAATAGCCATGTGTGATGGTGGGTGCCTTTAATCCCAGCTACTTGGAAGGCTGAGAAGCAGGAGAATCGCTTGAACCCAGGAGGCAGAGGTTGCAGTGAGCCCAGATCACACCACTGCACTCCAGCCTGGGCAACAAAGCGAGACTCCGTCTCAAAAAAAAAAAAAATTTTTTTAAAAACAGAAATGTAAAAAAAGCTGACTGCTTTCAGACTGACCTGTTAATGTCAAAGATAAAAGTGGCAAGGTGCCTATAGTTGATAAATTACTGTATCATATTACCTGTCATGATCCATATGCCCTTCTAAGCAGGATTTTCTCTCAAATATGCCAGAGTTATATAACACTGGGAATATTTGTAATAAAATTTACTTTACATGTGTCCGTACGCACTGATCTTAATCTAGAAATAAAAATCATTGGGAGGCTGAAGTCGGAGGATCACTTGAGCCCAGTAGGTCGAGGCTGAAGTGAGCCATGATCACGCCATTGCTCTCCAACCTGGGTGACAAAGACTCCATCTCAAAGAGACAACAACAAAAACAAATTAATAGTTATAGGTGCTGTTCTTGAATGTCTATATTCAAGAGTAAGGGTCTTGAATGCAGCCAACTATCCAGGGCATCACTGTTGGAGGCTGATTTTCTTCCAAAGGAAACACCCCGTTTTGTTTCATAAAAACTTCAGATTACCAGATGCAGTCCTTACCGGAGAGTTCAAACAGATAGATTGCTTGAGTGGCTTTAACAATATCATCACTGAGAGAATCCTTAACAATTCTAAATGTTTTTTCCACAGCTCCAGAACGTGGTTTTGGTTGCGGCTGCGGTTTCTCTTCTTTGAATTCTGGAACAGCACCTATAAGATGTTATTCAAGCAAATGACCTTAATGCTTGGCAGTGAAGGACCACACACAGAATTAATTAATCAGCAGGACAGACTTGCCACCAATTAGACCTATTTGACCAAAATGACTTTAAATGCATTAAGTGGCATGTAAAAGCATAAATCATATTGACAGAATAACAGTCAAACACACATCAATTGTGACTATAAATGTAAATAGTTTGTACTCTCCAAATAAAAGGCTAACTTTCAGATTAGGTTAAAAATACTACTAAACTATAAATATTCATTATAAACAGACCTTCTATATCTGAGCACTTTGTGAGGCCAAGGCTGGGCGTGGTGGCTCATGCGTGTAATTCCAGCACTTTGGGAGGCGAAGGCGAGCGGATCACTTGAGCCCAGGAGTTCAAGACCAGCCTGGGCAACATGGAGAAACCCTGTCTCTACAAACAATACAAAAATTAGCTGGGCGTGGTGGTTGGTGTCTGTAGTCCCAGCTACTTGGGAGGCTGAGGTGAGAGGATCACTTGAGCCTGGGAGGTGGAGGCTGCAGTGAGCCGAGATCACGCCACTGCACTCCAGCCTGGGTGACAGAGGGAGACCCTGTCTCAAAAATATAAATAAAATAAACAGACCTAAACACAACTACTGGAGTATTAGGGATGATAATCAATCACTCCTTTGTCAATTTCTCTGAGTTCTAAAACCAAATGAGAACAAAATGACACTGGAATCAAAGATGGAAATCAAAATATCAGCTGTGGAATTAGTGGAGCTATACTGGAGACTGTAGCTTGAATCAACACCCAAGTGTGCTTTCTAATCACTCTACCTCTATATTCAATCTATTCACATAGTCCTTTCACCCATGGATTGATCCTGCATCCTCCCATCACAGGTTAGAAATGCTCTGTTAAGTACAGATCATGTAGAAAACTGAGGACAGCCTGCTCAAAAAGAGAATGCTCAGAAGGGTCTGACATACAACCTCAAGTTCTCCCCATCTCCCTTATTCAGATTGATCCTCCCAATAGATGAAAAGGGAGGTTAAACTATTAGCCCCCTGACTAACAGGCTGCCTTCTCTGGAAACACTAGGTCACGGGAATGAAGGTTGCCTGCAACATTTTAAAACTTGCATTCACTTAACCCACTGGCTATAACAACTTAACATATGATGTTAAGCCAGGGGAGAAGACAGCAGTTCATAGGACTGCTTTGCTCCTGTATCATGATGCTGCCCCCCAATACTGTCACGGTTTGTGTATTTATTTATTTATTTATTTATTTATTTTTGAGATTTGTCTCAAAATCTCGCTTTGTCACCCAGGCTGGAGTGCAGTGACTTGATCTCGGCTCACTGCAACCTCCATCTCCCGGTTCAAGCGATTCTCCTGCTTCAGCCTCCCAAGTAGCTGAGACTACAGGTGCCCACCACCATGCCCGGCTAACTTTTGAATTTTTAGTAGAGACAGGATTTCACCATGTTGGCCAGGTTGGTCTCAAACTCCTGATCTCAGGTGATCTGCCCACCTTGGCCTCACAAAGTGCTGGGATTGCAGACGTGAGCCACCATGCCCAGCCTCTCTATTCCTTTATTTATCATCCTAGAATCACACAGGGGCAGCTAAGTAGTTGCCCCCAGAAACAGGTAAGAACAATTCATTAATTAAATTAACTCCAAGGCCAATCTGTGCTCTAGGCTGAAGGTGAATCTGTTTCTCAACTCAAATTATACACAGCCATCTTGTCTAATACAATTCCCCAAAGGTTATTAAATGAAATCTAATTGACAGCATAAAGATACTCCATAGTACAAAGTAAGCTATTTTTTTTTTTTTTTTTTTTTTTTTTTTGAGACGGAGTCTCGCTCTGCCGCCCAGGCTGGAGTGCAGTGGCCGGATCTCAGCTCACTGCAAGCTCCGCCTCCCGGGTTCACGCCATTCTCCTGCCTCAGCCTCCCGAGTAGCTGGGACTACAGGCGCCGCCACCTCGCCCGGCTAGTTTTTTGTATTTTTTAGTAGAGACGGGGTTTCACCGTGTTAGCCAGGATGGTCTCGATCTCCTGACCTCGTGATCCGCCCGTCTCGGCCTCCCAAAGTGCTGGGATTACAGGCTTGAGCCACCGCGCCCGGCCCAAAGTAAGCTATTAATTCATAAAGTATACTGAATATAAATTGCCTTTCATTATGATGTTTCCACAAATTTAAAAAAAAAACCCTTCTCCTTTTATAAGTTAAAGTACAAACATATATTAGAAATGAAAGCCTTAAAGAATTTCTTTAGCCTGTTTTATTATTGTTTTAAAATTTACTACAGTGTACCCCTTTATTGCCTGCACTGGCGGCTATCCACTTCTCCTGCCTTGCCCTTAGCATGGCGCTGCTTTTTATTAATGTGTAACATACATTCAGAAACAGTGATCAGGTGTATCCAGACCAAAATTTATGTAAGAAAGTGAAAACATCGTGTCATCACCACCTAGGTCAAGAAAGAGGACATTACAGGTATCCCAGAAGCCCACTCCACAACCCCTCCTAATTGCTAACACCATATATTAGTTTTGTCTCATGTTTATCGTCAAATAAATGGAATCAATCATACAGTATCTATTTTTATATGCCTGCCGAACCTTCAAAACTCTTCCAAAAAAAAATGCAAGAGGAGGGAACACTTTCTAATTAATTACGTGAGGCCAGTTTACCATGACACCAAGCCAGACACAGACATACAAGAAAACTGACTAGGGTAGACAGACAATATGCAAATGCATATACATGCATACATACATAAAATTAAGTCGAGAAGTGATGGGTTCTACTTAAGAACTGGGATAGAATGTAAGAATATTTTAGTTAAGATAGTTTTTGAATAGATACTGAACTAAACAATATAAGGCTGAATATGTAAATACATACACACGTACATATTTATTCTACAATTTGAAAACATAAAATTGGCCAGTAGTTCATCTTCACCAGTTAAATTTTAAAAAGGTATTCCCCATGCTTCAACAATAAAACCTAATACTTTCTAACCTTTGCAGTGCTTATTTGAGCAAGGCCACTTCCCAGTTATTTTCCAAGTGTACACCAGTGTAAGTGAATGGGACACATTACTATTCATATAAGGTATTATTATTTAGAAGCCAATTTTAAAATTGAGCTATGAACTCCAATATTTATCTATTTATTTATTTATTGTTTTTTGAGACAGGGGCTTACTCTGTCACCCAGGCTGAAGTGCAGTGGTACAATCAAGGTTCACTACAGCCTCAACTTCCTGAGTTCAAGCTTCCTGAGTAGCTGGGACCACAGGCATGTGCCACTATGCCCAGCTAATTTTTTGTATTTTTTATAGAGATAGGGTTTCACCATGTTGGCCAGGCTGGTCTCGAACTCCTAGACTCAAGTGATCCACCCACTTCAGCCACCCATGACTGGGATTACAGACATGAGCTACCGCACCCAGCCTCAAAAAGTTGTTTTTGAAGACATGGAGAACTTTCACAATAATTAAGTAATGTTAAATTAAATGAGAATCTATGCAATTAAACATAATATAAATAAAGCTTCTTTCAAAAAAAAAAAACACACTATGAACCTACTGGTAAAATATTTATTTCTGGGTATACATTTTAAGTTATATGTGCAAAAAAAAAAAAAAAAAACAGTGGTTGAAAGGAAATAAGCCAAAATATAAATGTACTTATAATTGGATTACAGGTACTTTAAATTTTTTTCTTTGAGCTGTTCTATACTTTTTTTTTTTTTGAGACAGAGTCTTGCTGTGTCACCCAGGCTGGAGTGCAGTGGCGTGATCTCAGCCCACTGCAATCTCCACCTCCCAGGGTCAAGCGATTCTGGTGCCTCAGCCTCCCAAGTAGCTGGGATTACAGGCACATACCACTGCACCCAACTAATTTTGTATTTTTATTTGAGACAGGGTTTCACCGTGTTGACCAGGCTGGTCTCAAACTCCCGACCTCAGGTGATTCGCTCACCTCAGCCTCCCAAAGTGCTGGGATTACAGGTGTGAGCCACTGCACCTGGCCTGTTCTATACTTTTTTATACTTCTGTATTAAGCTTTTCTTTTCAAAAATGTTTTTAATTTTTAATGTTTTAAATTTTTTCTATTTGTAGCGATAGGGTCTCGCTATGTTGCCCAGGCTGGTCTTGAACTCCTGTCCTCAAGTGATCATCCCGCCTCTATCTCCCACAGTGTTAGGATTACAGGTGTGAGCCCCTACATCCTGCCCATACTAAGTTTTTCTATACAGACTAATTTAAAATGCTATCAAAATTGAGTAAAGTATATAACAAAATTGATTGGCTGTAGCCAAAACTATGTTAAGGGGATAAATGCACAAACTTTATTTCATTATTTTAAAAGAAATAACAATAAAGTATTAGCCCAACAAGTAAGAACAGGAACAAAACCGACCTCAAAGAAAGGAGAAAACAATAAAGCAAAAGTAAAAAAAGTGAGGTATCAGATGGTTGCACAATTCTGGGAAGATGCTAAAAATCATTAGACACTTTCAAATGGTGAATTTTTTTTTTTTTTGAGACGGAGTCTCGCTCTGTCTCCCAGGCTGGAGTGCAGTGGCACGATCTCCACTCACTGCAAGCTCCGCCTCCCGGGTTCACGCCATTCTCCTGCCTCAGCCTCCCGTGTGGCTGGGACTACAGGCGCCGGCCACCGCGCCCGGCTAATTTTGTATTTTTTTTTTTGTAGAGACGGGGTTTCACCGTGTTAGTCAGGATGGTCTCGATCTCCTGACCTCGTGATCCGCCCATCTCGGCCTCCCAAAGTGCTGGGATTACAGGCGTGAGCCACTGCGCCCAGCCTTTTTTTTTTTTTTTTTTTTTTTAAACAGAGCTTCACTCTGTCGCCCCATCTGGAGTGCAGTGACATGATTTTGGCTCACTGCAACCTCCACCTCCCAGGCTCAAGTGATTCTCCTGCCTCAGCCTCCCGAGTAACTGGAATTACAGACGTGCACCACCACACCCAGCTAGTTGTTTTTAAAAGGATAATGAATCAGAAAAGAGAAAACCTGTAGAATTAAACATGAAATAAAATTTAAAATCTGGTGCTTTTGAGAAAAAAAAATAAGATACTATAAAATAAGCAACTGATCAAGAAAAAAGAAAAATAATTTTTTTTTTTTTTTTTTGAGACGGAGTCTAGCTCTGTTGCCCAGGCTGGAGTGCAGTGGCCGGATCTCAGTTCACTGCAAGCCCCGCCTCCCGGGTTCACGCCATTCTCCTGCCCCAGCCTCCCGAGTAGCTGGGAGTACAGGCGCCCGCCACCTCGCCCGGCTAATTTTTTTTGTATTTTAGTAGAGACGGGGTTTCACCGTGTTAGCCAGGATGGTCTCGATCTCCTGAACTCGTGATCCGCCCGTCTTAGCCTCCCAAAGTGCTGGGATTACAGGCTTGAGCCACCGCGCCCGGCCGAAAAATAATTTTTAAAACAGAGGAAAGAGGCCAGGTGCAGAGGCTCACACCTGTAATCCTAGCACTTTGGGAGGCTGAGGTGGGTGGATCACCTGAGGTCAGGAGTTTGAGAACAGCCTGACCAACATGGTGAAACCCCGTCTCTACTAAAAATACAAAAATTAGCTGGGCATGGTGGCGGGTGCCTGTAATCCCAGCTACTCAGGAGGCTGAGGCACGAGAATTCCTTGAACCTGGGAGGTGGGGGTTGCAGTGAGTCAAGATAGCACCACTGCACTCCAGCCTGGGTGACAGAGTGAGACTTTTTCTCAAAAGAAAAAATAAAAAAACAAAGGAAAGAGATAAACAGTTTGAAAACTTTAAAAAACTGTGTAAGTGAAATACTACATGTCAACTCTTAAATAGGTTTTGAAACTTCAAATGGATAATTTTGGTTTTTTTATGTTTTAAAAAGCCTATAATTGAATAAAATAAAGGTTCTGAAAGAAATAACTTCAGAAGAGACCCAAATGACTTAGTAGGTATTTCAAACCTTCAAAGAAGAGCGCATAGAAAAAGGCCGGGTGTGGTGGCTCATGCCTGTAATCTCAGCACTTTTGAGAGGTCAAGGCAGGTGGATCACAAGGTTAGGAGGTTGAGACCATCCTGGCTAACACAGTGAAACCCTGTCTCTACTAAAAATAAAAAAATAAAAATAAAATTAGCCGGGCATGGTGGCGCGAGCCTGTAATCCCAGCTACTCAAGAGGCTGAGGCAGGAGAATCGCTTGAACCCAGACGGCTCAGGTTGCAGTGAGCCAAGAAAACGCCACTGCATCCAGCCTGGACAACAGAACGGACTCCATCTCAATAAAAAAAAAAAAAAAGGAAAGAAAGAAAGGAAAGAAGAAAGGAAGAAAGAGCACAGAAAGAGAACATTACCCATTTAACATATTTAAATTTAACAAGTTTATTACACTAAAAAAAGTAGATACCAATCTAACTTCTCTGATTTAAAAAATCTCCATCTTATACAAATGTTAACACCTTATGGTAAAATCTGAAGATTTTTCTAATTAAAATTAAGAATAAAATAAGGATAATTAAAATAAAATAGTTTTAAAGAACTCGTGGAAGTTCAAGTCAGTGTATTAAGATATATGCCAGAAATAATCCTTCAAATATATTATTATTTGCAGACAAGTTTTACCATGTAGAAAATCCAAGGTAATTAATAATAACTACAGCAACCAATAGTTATAGGGGCTTCCTGCATCAAATGTACAATATGATGTACTATCACTCTTATTCCTCACAATAATTACACAAGGAAAGCAAGAGGTGACAAAACTGTTTCAGAGAACTGAAGTGATGTGCCCAAAATGACAGATGTAAGTGGCAGGCACCGGATTTGAACCCATATTTGTCTTACTCCGAAGTCTATGCTTTCAATGAGTACTCACTCTCTCTCAGAAACTATTAGATGTCTTTAAAAACAACAACAAAAAGCTCATGATGGTGACCAGATACAGAACATACAAAAGTTAATTTCCCCCTTTTTATTTTTAACTTGCCTTGTTCCAGAAAGCATTTCAATTTGTTTAATAAAAACAAATGGAATTCAAGATTAAATCCAGGCAGTCTGACTCCAGAGCCTGTAATTTTATCCACTGAGTAATAAATATGTCCTCAACATTTTCTTCTATGTTTAGCAATCTAATTTTTTATATAGCCAACATAAAAGCTGAGCACAGTGCTGAGATGTGAAACTCACCAGAAGTTGACCAAGCAAAGGCTGCTAAAGCAAGGGCAGCGAAGACACACGGTTCCTTCATGTTTCCAAAGGCAGGTCATGTGTTTTGTCTTAGCAGTTACACCAGAGAGAACTGAGTCTGTCATATAAATAACTGCTGGAACCCCTCCCTTCCTAGTGGGTAACTACTTCAGGTGATTTGTATATTAGTCAAGGTATATCATCTACATATGAAGTGCCAAGGAGATTGCAGCAAAAACTTTAGTTTATCACTGAAAGACATTTGCCAAGAGATAAATTGCATAATTTATCACCTGGATTATTGAGACGTAAACATGGTGAGTTTGCACAAGAGAAAAAAAAAAACTTCAGGAGACAAAAACAACAAACCAATGATAGATTTTAAAGGTGCAGCCATCAGACTACAAAAATGTAAGCCGGAATGGGAAAGAAATATTTATAGAATTCCAATACACAAAAGAAGATGACACATGGCTGGTAGTCCCTGACACAGGCTCTCCTAACTTCACACTGAATAAATATAAAAATGCACACACACAAAAAAGGGGAAATACTGAACATCACCTAGACTGATACACAATCTAGTATCTGAATCTAGGAGGAGAGGTTCAGCAGCTCTAAGGTACACAGAGTCAGCCTCAGAAAGACTGGTCTCCTGTGCTTTCCCTCATGAAAGATCTCAAAGAAAGAATACCTCTGCCCACCCGAACAAAGAAGAGAGGCTTGCGCTGGATCAGACTCTGGGCTTGTACCAACTAAGATCAGGAGCTGTCTCTCTGTTTTACACACGCTACTTTTCAAGACACACTCTATATGATTCCTCATCCGTATCTTTCAAATCCAGTTCCAAAGCTTGTAGCTCCCAAATAAGATAAGCAGACAGTAGGGGAGTCCTGCAGTGCAGCATCCTGGGAAGTACATGCCCCAAGGCATGGCTGACAAGGATGGGGAGGGGAAGAACCTTGGCAGCAGAGCATTGCAGGAGAGAGTAGTTTTTGTGTTTTTGTTGTGTTTCATGTTGTTTTTGAGATAGGATCTCCCTCTGTCACCCGGGCTGGAGTGCAATGGCACAATCACAGCTCGCTGCAACCTTGAACTCCTGGGTTCAAGTGATCCTCCTGCCTCAGCCTCCCAAGTACCTGAGACTACAGGTACGTACCACCACGCCTGGCTATTGTTAACAGTTTTTTGTAGAAATGGGATCTTGCTATTGCTATATTGCTCAGGCTCATCTAGAACTCCTGGCCTCAGGCGATCCTCCCACCACAGCCTCCCAAAGTGCTGGGATTATAGGCTTTAGCCACTGAGCCAGGCCTGGAGAGTAGTTTGAAACAGAGGAAGTAAAGGAAGGTCACATGTCAGCCTTGCACACTGGCCTGAGCTATTTGCCCAACAGGTGCTACATTTGAAACTACAGCTCAGAAAAAGGAATTCCTCCATATGGACAGGGAGTGGAGCCAAAAGCAACCTACACTTTCCTGCCTTTGACTACACTAGCTCTAGAGATACCTCCTACTATGAGGAAGAATTAATGGAAAAATGCCTATGAAAAAAATAATATGCCACAAGGCAATGGAGGCTACTCTGAAGAGCAAGATCTAAAACTAACTTACAAGAATTCTTCCACATGGAAACTATATCATTATGATGTGTCAATACAGATTCATCAGTTGTGACAAATGTGCCACTCTGGTAGAGGATGCTGCTAAGGAAGGAGGTTATGCATGTGTGGGGGCAGGCGGGTATATGGGATATTTCTATACCTTCCTCTCAGTTTTGCTCTGAATCTAAAACTGCTCTCGAAAAAATAAAGCTTTGGCCAGGCACAGTGGCTCATGCCTGTAATCCCAGCACTTTGGGAGGCCAAGGTGGGCAGATCACCTGAGGTCAGAAGTTTGAGACCAGCCTGGCCAATGTGGCGAAACCCCATCTCTACTAAAAATACAAAATTAGCCAGGCGTGGTGGCACACCCATGTAATCCCAGTTACTAGCAAGGCTGAGGGAGGAGAATTGCTTGAAACTGGGAGGTGGAGGTTGCAGTGAGCCAAGATCATGCCACTGCACTCCAGCGTGGGCAACAGAGAGAGACTCTCTCAAAAAAATAAATAAATAAAGCCTTAAAAAAAACCTATATGAAACAGGGACAGAAAGTTATATGTAACTGGCTGAGATGAAAAGACAATAGGATAAAATGAAAGAGGAAGTGAGAGAAATATAAGCACCATAGCAAATTAAAATAACCATTCGAGACAATATGGAAGAGAAACTAAGCTATAGAACATCTTATCAGACTGTCCTTTTTAATAGAGGACAAACTTTAAAAGGTCTCCAGAATACAGAAGAGAAAGCCGGAACCAATGAGAAGTGGTGCTAACTACAGGGAAAGGGTAAGGGGAGCCAGGGTAAGAATAAGTGTTTC
The DNA here is from genome assembly GCF_049350105.2 of Macaca mulatta. Classification (NCBI taxonomy): domain Eukaryota; kingdom Metazoa; phylum Chordata; class Mammalia; order Primates; family Cercopithecidae; genus Macaca; species Macaca mulatta. The sequence continues at coordinate 45,869,650 of NC_133420.1, forward strand.
TGAGAATCAAGAACAAATGGAACAGAAGCAATTAAAACTGTAACTGAAGGAAAACAGGCCCAGCGCCATAGCTCATGCCTGTAATCCCAGCACGTTGGGAGGCCGAGGCAGGATGATTGTTTGAGGGCAGGAGTTTGAGACCAGCCTGGGCAATATAATAAGATCCCCTCTTTACAAAAAATTTAAAAATTAGCTGGGCGTGGTGGCATGCACCTCTAGTCCCAGCTATTGGGGAGGCTGAGGTGAGAGGATTGTTTAAGTCCAGGACTTTGAGGGCTGCAGTGGGCTATGATCGAGCCACTGCACTCCAGCTTGGGCGACAGGGTGAGACCCAGTCTCTAAAACAAATGAAAAATAAAAATAAGAATAAGCTGAAAGTCAAAAAAAAAAAAAAAAAAAAAGACTGAGTGGGCTCCCTGTGTTCCAGTGGAGAGTAGGGGTGGGGGGAATCAATGAAGAAATAATGGTATTGTGTTTTTTGTTTGTTTGTTTTTTGAGACAGGTTCTCACTCTCTCACACAGGCTGGAGTTCACTGGCTTGATCATAGCTCACTGCAACCTCAAACTCCTGAACTCAAGTGATCCTCCCACCTCAGCCTCCCAAGTCGCTGGGACTACAGGCATGCACCATCACACCCAGCTAATTTTTGTACTTTTTGTAGAGACAAGGTTTCGCCATGTTGTCCAGACTACTTTTGAACTCCTGGGCTCAAGCAATCCTCCCACCTCAGCCTCCCAAAGTGCTGGGACTACAGGCATGAGCCACTATGCCTGGTTGATATTGCTTTTAAGATAGGAAGAAAGAAAAAATCAATTTAAAACTATGTACACTGTTTATAATAATTACATATATAAGAGCTAACATACACAGGACAAATACTGGAAAAGGTATAATGAAATGGTAACAGGTTATTCTAAGTTGTGGGTGCAACATTAGGGTGAACCTCTCCCCCTTTGGAAACAAGGGATACACCATAGTTCTCAGAGAGCTGAACTATGAGAGGACATAAGAAATAAACTGAAAGAGGTAACTTATAGCCCAGGCTACTATCTATATGACTATAATAATATACCTACAGAAAAGGTCAAGTAAAATTGCTATCGACTGAACCACACAGAATCAAAAAAAGAGAACTACAAAAGTAAATGCTCCCGCAGCATTAGGTGGGGAAAGTTAGCCAAAGGAATTTGAGTCTTCTGACCTTAAGGGTGAGAGCATTGCTTCTGTGGAGATGGCTATAGGCAAAGTTATCCCTATCAAAGCCTGATGCCAGTAAACACTGATTTTACACTCTACCTGTCTAACCCCCTTGTTCTGATTCCATGGTCACTAAATGACCTTCTGACTATGATTCTGTTTCATGTGTAATTATATCCAAAGGAAGAGAATGTGCTGATCAAGCACCTACATGTTTAACCTATGAGATGGCAACTCCTTGTTATAAATTAATAAATTGGATTATCACGGGAAAGAATGTGCTAATTTATGTATTTATTTGAGACAGGGTCTTGCTCTGTTGCCCAGGCTGGAGTGCCATAGCTCAATCATAGCTCACTGCAGCCTCAAACTCTTGAGCTCAAGGGATCCTCCTGCTTCAGTCTCCTGAGTAGCTGAGACTACAGGCATGTGCCACCATGCCCAGCTAATTTTTTTTATTTTTTGTAGAGATGGGGTCTCACCATGTTGCCCAGACTAAGAATATGCTTAAATTTATAAGACTAAGTATTCAAGTGTTAGGAAAGCCATTTAAGTTTACTGGTTAAAGACATGGGCTTTGGAATCACAGAAATACAAGTTTAAATCTTAGTTCTGCCACCTGCTGGCTGTGCAATCGCAGCTATAAAATGAGGGTAGTATCTGTCTTGGGGATTAATAGTGTTAAACAGGATAATGCATGCAAAGTACTTAGCACAGTGTTTGGCACATAGTAGGTGTCCAGTAAATAGTTGTTGAATAAACAAAATGAATATACTTGATCAATAAATGGTTATTATTTAAAATTTGGAATTTAAATGAGCTCAGTTCATGCATGCCTTCTTCTAAAAGACAGATCCAACCTTAGGGCGCTGGGCAAAAATCAGAGTTTTGGACTTAACTAACTTGAAGACCAGACTCTTCCAGACTTTGATAATTTTCCACCATTCTGTAAGAGGCCTTTTGAGAAAAAGACTGAGAATCTTGTTTTTCCTGGTTTTAATACTCTGGGTAGTAGGACTATGAGTAACTGTTTTCCTTTCTATTGTTTTAAATTGTCTATAATACAAAAAAGTCCTTTTTATTACCTAAGTAATTTTTTTTAATTACCACAAAAATTTGGAAAAAGAAAAGATAAATAATAAAGAATAAATAAAGGAAAGCTGGAAATAAGGTTTGGCACTAAAATGCACTGCAGTAAGGTGCCACAGATTTGCTAACGGTATCAAGGAAATTCATCCCTATATTTTCTATCAGACTTCTAAAAAAAAAAAAAACAAAATCGATGAGCATCACAGCATCTATAAGATAAAAATAAGGTAAGGGCCCATAAGAAGCACAGCCATTCTTATTAGTAAACCAGGAGAGAAATTCTTCCCACAGGTATTCATTAAAGTGTTTCTTCTTTAAGTGAGCCACTGGCAAAATGTCAGAACACAAAGTCTAAAATGTAAACTCTGGACCAATTCAAGGGCACTGTTGTTTCTGAATTACAGAAACAAAACAAAGTAAAACCCGAACCTCCTCTGAAGTTGATTTCTTCCATAAAATCGTCACATAACACAAACTGTGGAAATGGTGTTAGATGTATTTGATATATGACACACTTTTCCTCAAAATAACGTATCAACATGAAATACCTAAAGACAGTGCAAAAGAAAATAAATAAAACCTGAAAAAAAAGTTTTTTCAGACCTTTTTTTGACCAAATGCAAAGAATATATTAATAACTCCTTCTTTTTTTTTTTTTTTTTTGAGACAGGGTCTTGCTCTGTCACCCAGGCTAGAGTGCAGTGGCACGATCATGGCTCACTGAAGCTTCAACTTCCCAGGCTCAGCCTCCTGAGTAGCTGGGACTACAGTCTCGTGCCACCACGCCCAGTTTATTTTTTTGTAGACATGGGGTTTTGCCATGTTGCCCAAGCTTGTCGCAAACTCCTGGACTCAAGTGATCCATTCGCCTCAAAAGTGCTGGGATTACAGGTATGAGCCATTGTGCCCAGCCTTATTAAAACTTCTTAGTGGTAGATGAACAAAATAACCTTCTTTACTAGAATTAACTGAGAGCTCACATTACTTGTTTACTTTAAATTACAAAATAGTTTAAAAACAGAAGGCAGAAATGTCACTCTTATAGGATCAATTCCATATTTTGGAAGAAATACGTAAGTTAGGATTTATATTTTCTAACATAAAATATAGTCTAGATCTTACCAGTTGATTCCATTTTCTTACTAACTGCTTCTGGGTATTCATCTAAGAAGAAATCTGGTTGCAAAGGATGACCTGAAAAATTGACCCCAAACCATTAGGTTAATGTAACTACAACATAGTAAGATTTTAACATCTGTTTAGTAAACATATCTGTTTCATTAAAAATCATTCTGGTGCAACAGAAAAGGCCTCCGTGAAAACTGCGAATGACCTGATCTTCATTCAATTAATTTTCTCATAATTCAGTTATCCTCCTCTCCTCTGATAAATTTTATCTTCAAGATTTAATCCCCAAAAGATCACCTGTTCTGTAAAGCCTTTACCTGCTCTCCCAGGAACCTTTGCCCTTCTCATCCTACACTGCTCTTCTGGCCCACATTCTTCCAAAGTGCTCAAGACTCATTTCTTACCTGCCCTCCTAAGAGCAGAGGGCCCCTTCTTAAGAAGGACTTTCTTCTCAGCATTAGTGCATTTGGGTCTCTTCTCTCTCTCCCTCTTCCTCTCACTCCATCATCATGAAAACTAAGCTATCCTATTCCATCCATTCCACTGGGTTATTATTATTATTATTGACACAGGGTCTCACTGTCACCCAGGCTGGAGTGCAGTGGCACGATCTTGGCTCACTGCAACCTCCACCTCGTGGGATCCAGTGATCCTCCTCCCTCAGCCTCCCAAGTAACTGGGACCACAGGTGCAAGCCACCATATCCAGCTAATATTTATTTATTTATTTATTTATTGAGATGGAGTCTCGCTCTGTCACCCAGGCTTGAGTACAGTGGCACAATCTCGGCTCATTGCACCCTCTGCCTCCCAGGTTCAAGGAATCCTCCTGCCTCAGCTTCCCAAGTAGCTGGGATTACAGGTGCCCACCACCAGGCCTGGCTAATTTTTGTATTTCTAGTAGAGACAGAGTTTCCCCATATTGGTCAGGCTGGTCTCGAACTCCTGACCTCAGGATATCCACCCACCTCGGTTTCCCAATGTGCTGGGATTATGGGCATGAGCCATGGCACCCGACCACTCATTTTTATTTTTTATAGACAGAGGGTTTTGCCATGTTGCCCAGTATGGTCTTGAACTCTTTGGCTCAAGTGATCTGCCGGCCTTGGCCTCCCAAAGCGCTGGGATTACAGGTATGAGCCACTGCACACAGCCTCCGCTGGGTCTTATTTTCAGCTAATGGTTGTGGTTAGCAAATAGGCTAACTGTTTTAATTACACTGATAACTCCAAGACACGTGCACACTAGAAGATTTAAAGGCCACAAAGCCTTCAAAACTATAGTACAGTGAGATGTTAACAATCTCAATTGCTCTCTTTTTCTTTTCCTTTCTTTTCCTTTTTTTTCTTTTCTTTTCTTTTCTTTTTTTTTTTTTTTTTGAGATGGGGTCTTGCTGTTTTGCCCAGGCTGGTCTCAAACTTCTGGGCTCAAATGAGCCTCCTGCCTCAGTCTCCTGTCTCTCTCTCTCTTTTTCAGAAGTTTAAGCAAACTTCTGGAGGGCAGGAATGAATTCATCTTTGTTGTATCCTAATATCATAGTATCTGGTCATACTAAGTTCTCAATACTTGATAGGATTTTTAATTTAAATAAAATTTTAAAACTTGTGCACAATTACACTGTGTCTTTAAAACCTAAAGTAGGCCGGGCGCGGTGGCTCAAGCCTGTAATCCCAGCACTTTGGGAGGCCGAGATGGGCGGATCACGAGGTCAGGAGTTCGAGACCATCCTGGCTAACACGGTGAAACCCCGTCTCTACTAAAAAATACAAAAAACTAGCCGGGCGAGGTGGCGGGCGCCTGTAGTCCCGGCTACTCGGGAGGCTGAGGCAGGAGAATGGCGTAAAAACCCGGGAGGCAGAGCTTGCAGTGAGCTGAGATCCGGCCACTGCACTCCAGCCTGGGCGACACAGCGAGACTCCGTCTCAAAAAAATAAATAAATAAATAAAAAATAAAACCTAAAGTAATAATTATATTCCTGGGTACCAGGACCCAGAAGACCCGAATCTAGTCAGGTTCTGCCGCCTATTAGCCATCTGCTCTTAGGCAAAGGCTCAATCTCTCTGAGCCTGTTTTTCCACTTGTAAATATTAACTACCAAATATTCTGAGTGTACTATATGCTGGGCACTGTGCCAAAAACATACGTTATCACATTTAGTCTTTACAAAAATCTTGTATGAAATGTATCGTTCTCTTAAGTTTACCAATATGGACATTAAGGCTGAGACAGACAAACTGGGTGACATGCTCAAAGCTGCATAGCAGTGAGCAGCAGAGCTGCAATATGAACCTGGCTTGTCTTCTCCCAAATTCCATGTTCTTAATCACTAAGCATTACTTCCCTTACAGAATTGTTATGCAGGCTAAATAGATAATGCATATAAGAGTGCTTTATAAAACTATAATCTGCTATTTAATTCAGTTGGAACTGCAGAGATGAGCAGGGATGATACAAATATAAACATGGTTTGTGTCATTTCGAAGCTCAGCTTAATGAATAATATTTAAAATATACTTTACCATAAATTAAATTTACTTCTATATATGGCTATATTAGAATACATCATATTCTATATGGTAAAAATCCATTATTATCATTATCATCCACGATTTCAGAGAGAGAGAGTTACTTAAAAAGAGGGCTTTCTGGAAGCTTCTTCTTTACTACACCATGCCCACTCATCTACACCATCTGTCATTAAGCTACTCTAAGAGACTGCACTTAAGAGACAAATATTTACAGAGTCCACAATCATAAATTATTTTAAACAAAAAAATTCATGACTGGGCCAGGTGCAGTGGCTCACACCTGTAATCCTAACACTTTAGGAGGCCAAGGCAGGCAGATCACTTGAGCTCAGGAGTTCAAGACCAGCCTGGGCAACATGGTGAAATCCCACATCTACAAATATAAAAATTAACCAGGTGTGGTGGCACATGCCTATAGTCCCAGCTACTCAAGAGGCTGTGGTGGAAGGATTGCTTGAGCCTAGGAGGTGGAGGTTGCAGTAAGCTGAGATCGTGCCACTACACTCCAGCCAGGGTGACAGAGTGAGACCCTTTCTCAAATAAATAAATAACCCACTACTGTACCATCTGTCACCACGTATTCTTGAACAAAATCTTTACTCTGTGATTTTAAGACCAACTTTAAAAAATAATTTTCATTTCTTATTTCGAGATTTGGAAGTGGCTAGTAGCTGATCTGACTTTCTGTGCTTATATATATCACTTCAAAAGCCCTCAACTCACCTCTATTTTTTATTCATCTTTTTTTTTTAAGTTGTGTTGGTATGGGTTTTTTTCCTTCATTGGGAAGACAGCTTTTAAAATAACATATTCATTTTACGATCACACAAACACAAAAAACAGATGTGTTCATGGCAGAAAATATGGAAAAACATATTGTTACTTTTAAAAACTATACAAGCATTACCTGGTTTAATTGCATAGATGTCAAAATTTTGTATTCCTTCTGCTTTTAAGATATTTTCATCAATGACGAAGTTGCCAGTAAAACTTTTTGGCTTTTGGAAAATGGAATATGCTGCATCTGCAATGATATCCACTTTTCTACACTGGCTTTCGATACCAGGTCCTCCCAGCATCTCCGTAGCAGCAGTGTGTATGGCTGTAGAGAAAACACACACACACGTACACTTGTAACTCCAAATCAAATAATAAAACTATGGAAGTAACAAGCACTACCCTTCACAATTATCAAGGCTAATTCTTTCATTTCTCAGATGATGAAAACAAGGTCCAGACTGCTTAAGGGATTTGCCAAATTTTTTTGCTTTTTGTTTTTGTTTTTGTTTTGGAGACAGTCTTGCTGTGTCGCCCAGACAGGAGTGCAATGGCGTGATCTCCGCTCACCGCAACCTCCACCTCCTGGGTTCAAGCAATTGAACCCAGCCTTCCGAGTAGCTGGGATTACAGGCGTGCGCCACCACGCCCAGGAAATTTTTTGTATTTTTAGTAGAAACGGGGTTTCACCATGTTGGCCAGGCTGGTCTCAAACTCCTGACCTCGTGATCCATCCACCTCGGCCTCCCAAAGTGCTGGGATGACAGGCGTGAGCCACTGAGCCCGGCCCCAGAATTTGCCAAATGTTCCACAGAGAGAACTGGGTAGAAAACACATGTTCCTTACTCTGTGCAACCCTGCCTTATACTACAGACTAAACCAGAAGACTCACAATAAAATTCAATGAACTTTCTGATTTAGAATGCTCAAGAATTTCATGTCTTTTAAAGGAATAACTGAAGAGACCTCTAATAGCTTCCAATTGATTCTCTTGATAACAGCTAAGAGATTACTGCCTGAAAACAGACAGTACCACCAGTCTTAATACCCAAAATTTCCTTTCACATAAACATATGGAATGCATATGAGGCTTAAAACATCAGCACTGCCTGTGATGACTCCTTCTCTGGGAAGAGAGCTTATTTCCCCTCTTTAACACCTGTCAGCCACCACCAACCACATGCACACATTCTTGTGGGAATTCACTGAACCAACAATGCCACTGATTATAAAGTGCACCATTATGTTAGGGACCACTAAGGAAACAAAAAAGCTGCCAATTAAATTATGATATATCATTCATTGTAAGATACAGACTGGTATCAGAGATGTACAAATATAATACATGGGCATCTCAGCATCAATGAAAATGGTATAAACTCTTTCACCTAGTCAGTGAATAGGTTCCTTGAAAAACACTCAATAAATATTGCTTGGATTTCTGGGGGGGTCCTTTTTAAATTCAGACAACTCTGTTCTGTAGAAAATATTAGAAAATAGCCAGGTGCGGTGGCTCATGCCTGTAATCCCAGCACTGTGGGAGGCCAAGGTGGATGGATCACTTGAGGTCAGGAGTTCGGGACAAGCCTGGTCAACATGGTGAAACCCCATCTCTACTAAAAATACAAAAATTAGCCAGGCGTGGTGGCGAGTGCCTGTAGTCCCAGCTACTTGGGAGGCAGAGGTAGGAGGATCGCTTGAATCTGAGAGCCAGAGGTTGTAATGGGCTGAAATTACTCCAGTGTACTCCAGCCTGGGTGACAGAGTGAGACTCCGTCTCAGGAAAAAAAAAAAAAAAAAGGAAATAAAGAGAAGTAAAAGGAAAAATTGCTTAATTAATTATAATTTCCCTATCTAGGGATACCTGCTGTTAATATTTGCATATAATTTTTACTATGTTAGCTGTACTTTTAAAAATTATGTGTCTTATATGAAGTAACTTGAAACTCTACAATTAACAGTACATTATTAATTACACATTGTCAACAGTAACATCTCAATTTGCTTACATATATCCTAGTTTACATCAAACAAGAAAAGTCTATTTATTTATTTATTTTCCAACATAATTCATAGGTTCACAGAAAGTCAATTTATTTAAATGTACTTAGGTTTGTGAGTTTCTAGTACTTTAGATAAAACTTATTTCCATACATTGTTAAAATACAATTTTAAATTATTATATGCTAGAGTAACTTACATATTTTGGTCTATAAGATGAAATGTCTGTAGCTTTTAAGGGCCATTGGCCCTTTTGCATTCACTCAACAAATAGTTATTAAGCACTTACTATATATAAGTCAGGCACTATTCTAGATATTAAGGACACAGATGTTGACAAAACGGACATAAGGCATCTACCTTCGTGGAACTTACATCCCTTTTTTTTAATGTTCAATTAATTTAGGGAATTTCTTGAAAGCATTGAGTTAGAAGACACTTTTCTACTTCATAACTAAAAATCATTTACTAGGAATAATTTTTTTTTTTTTCCCCCCGAGATAGGGTCTCATACTGGCACCCAGGCCAAAGGTAGTGGTGAGATCATGGCTCTCAGCAGCCTTGATCTCCTGGGCTCTCAAACTATCCTCCTACCTCACCCTCCCACCACATCCAGTTTTTTTATTTATTTTTTTTTTTTTGAGACGGAGTCTGGCTCTGTTAGCCAGGCTGGAGTGCAGTGGCGCGATCTCGGCTCACCGCAAGCTCCGCCTCCCCCGTTCACGCCATTCTCCTGCCTCAGCCTCCAGAGCAGCTGGGACTACAAGCGCCCGCCACCACGCCTGGCTAATTTTTTGTATTTTTAGTAGAGACGGGGTTTCACCGTGTTAGCCAGGATGGTCTCAATTTCCTGACCTCGTGATCCACTGGCTTCAGCCTCCCAAAGTGCTGGGATTACAGGCGTGAGCCACTGCGCCCGGCTTTTTTTTTTTTTTTTTTTTTTTTTTTTCTTTGTAGAAATGGGTCTTGCTATGTTTCCCAGGCTGGTCTCCAACTGGTGGGCTCAAGCCATCCTCCTGCCTCGGCCTCCCAAAGTGTTGGGATTACAGGTGTGAGCCACCATGTCCAGCCCTAGAAATAATTTTTTTCCGTAACCAACAGATCAAGAGCAAGAGCTCTGGTCTCACTCTTGAACTGATCCTTTATTAATTAAAAAAAAAAAAAAAAATAGCAGCTGGATGTGGTGGCTAGAGCCTATAATTCCAGATATTCTGGAGGCTGAGGCAGGAAGATTGCTTGAGTCTAGGAGTTTGAGGCTGCAGTGAGCTATGACTGTGCCACTGCATTCCAGCCTGGGTGACAGAGTGAGACCCCATCTGCTTATCAAAAAAACACAAAAATTAAAAATGAATAAACTAAAATAAAAAATAGCACCTGCCATTCATTAAGTATACCCTGTGCCAGGCATGCTATTACCTATTTTACATACATTATCTTACTTAATTCTTAGAACCCTGAGGTAGGTCCTGTTGTTATTCCCATTTTATAGATAGGAGTGCTCAAGCACAGAGAAGTTAAGTAACTTGCCCAAGGTCACAGAAGGTAAAATTCAAACACCCAGCAGCCTGACTTGAGAGCCAGGCTCTCATCCATGATGCAACTAAATGGGTCATACCTTGTTAATCAAAGTTCTTGGAGTTCAGTTATCATCTCACTCTCGAAAACTGTAGAACTTTCCTGCACATAATTGAGTATAATCTATTTTGAAACGATATGCATACATGCACACTCCTAGTCTCCATGTAAACGACATCAGTTGCACAAGAATCCTTAAAAATTCTAAATTAGAAGTCTAATAAAAATATGTCACATGTAAGTATATACATGCTATGTGTGTATGTCTATAGAATAAGAAATGTTCCTCCAACCTATCATTACTTTAACAATCTTTCTAGGAAAGATACAAAGAAGGTACAACTAGACACTCAAAAATCAAGAAGTGGGCCATTGAGTATTTCTCAACACAGATTTTGGAATGCCAACAAGCTAACCCAACAGGTTAGAAAAAACTGATAACGATAAAAACAGGTTAACAGTAGGATAAATCAAATGAAATTCACTGATGATTTCTGGGAAAGAAAATAAGCAAGATTTATAATGAAAGCAGATAAACCATGGATCACAAGAGTCACAACATCAACCCTAAAACTTAAGTCTTATTAAGAGATAACTGAAGAGACATCTAATAGCTTCCAATTGATTCTCCTGATAACAGCTAAGAGATTACTGCCTGAAAACAGACAGTACCAACAGTCTTAAGACCAATCAAAGATTTCCTTTCACATAAATATATGGAGTGCATATGAGGCTTAAAACATCAGCACTGCCCATGATGACTCCTTCTCTGGGAAGAGAGCTTATTTCCCCTCTTTAACACCTGTCAGCCACCACCACACATATCCACATACTCGTGTGTGTATCCACTGAACCAGTGATGCCACCGATTATACAGCACACCATTACCTTAGGGATCACTAAGGAAAGAAAAAAGCTGCCAATTAAACTATGATATATCATCCATTGTAAGATACAGACAGATATTAGAGATATACAAATACAAAGCATGGGGATGTCAGAATCAATGAAAATGTATAAACTGTTTAACCTAGTCAGTGAACAGGTCCCTTGAAAAACAGAGAAACTAGTTTTGATTTCTAGCACCAGACAGGGAGGAGGTGAGGCACCACCTTGTCGCCTCACCCTCCTTGGTTAGCTGAGTTCACAAATCTATTTGCAATATAGTCCAGGTGACAGAGGTCTGCAGCTGCTCTGTGATACTTCTGCGGCCTTCCTCTCTGCAGCCATTACCAAATCAGTAGCTGCCATACCCAGACTCCCCACCCCAAGCCCAAATCAAATCCACCCAAAAGTGGACTTTCCTGCTTCTACTACACTTGTCCAGACCAGTCACAAGGTAAGAAGAGTACGCATTGTGAATAGCAGCCATCATCCCTCTCTCCTTCTCCACCCTCCATTTCAGCAAGAACCATGAAACAGGTCTTATAAAAAGAAAAAAATTACAATTCTCAAGGTGACCTAGTTGGAAGCCTGAAATTCCATGTTGTGAAACAACTAGAGGCCGGCCCTCTGATCCTTTCTCTGGATGTGCTGAATTCAGCAGGGTGAAAGTGCTAAACCCAGGAGGAGCAATGAAGTCAGTGTTGTTGAGAAGAGCACGCAGCTGAAAAGCCAAGCGGCAGACCAGGACACTGCTGTGATTGAGGATAATATATGTTACACTGTACTCACTCCGTTAAGCACAATAAATCTCTTTTTTCTTGAAAGGCAATAATGTTGGGAGATTACTTCTGGTTCCAGCTGACATAAAGAGAGTCACTCTACGCTGTCATCTAAGATGAGGAGATGCGTGTTTTCCTTTAAATAGAGGCCTCACAAACAGCCAAGAGCCTGGCCACCCTCTCAAGTCCATTTTCACCCCTCCATTTTCATTGCCTCACTCATGAATAATGTAATATTCTAGCTAGCTTTCCTGCCTCTTCTCTCTATAATCTTGCAAGCCATCCTATATTCAGATGCCAGATTAAACTTCCTAAACCTCATCAACAACCATATTACTTCAGTGCTACTATTTTCCCTAGTTTATTATTAATCTTCTGCTTTTAAGTCTTCAGTGGCTCTCCACTGAATATAGGTTACAACTCAAGCTCCTAAACTTGGCAGACAAGACCATCCATCTCATCCATCTTCCCCACACCCTCACACTCACCCAACATTCCAGTCAACCTGCACAACTTGAGTTGCTCAAGTTCAGTAGGAAATAACAAGCCCACACCCTATCATACATACACCAGCCTTGTAGTTCCACCGCACAGACAGTATTTTCCCAAACTGCAATCTTTGCATGCATCGCTCCCTCTGCTGAGAAATGTCTTTCCCAGTTCTCCTTTCTGAAACATTCCAACATCCCCTTGAGATCTCTTTTCAATTGTTTACCTACTTTTGAAAATCTACCTCTCTGATCATTTATCCTGAGCTACTATGTCTCAAAAGCACCCTGTAGGCCAGGCACGGTGGATCACACCTGTAATCCCAGCACTTTGAGAGGCCGAGGAGGGTGGATCACTTGAGGTCAGGAGTTCCAGAGCACCCTCGCCAATGTGGTAAAACCCCTGTCTGTACTAAAAAAAAAAAAAAATACAAAAATTAGCTGGGCGTGGTGGTGCGTGCCTGTAGTCCCACCTACTTGGGAGGCTGAGGCAGGAGAATCACTTGAACTCAGGAGTCAGAGGTTTCAGTGAGCCAAGATGGCGCCACTGCATTCCAGCCTGGGTGACAGAGCAAGATTCTGTCTCAAAAAATAAAAAATAAAAAACAATACCCAGTACATAATTCATCATACCATGCACCACAAGGAACATGACTGTAAATTGGATTTAGTGTGTCATCAAGTCTAGCACCAAGTAACATCACTGGCTCCAAGATGTCTAGTAAACCTTCTAAAATGAATATCTTGAAGCTAAAGCAAAGATCTCAGCAATGAGCTGATTTTTCCTGCTGATCCTGATAATGCCCTCTATATTCCCTGATACAGAACATTCTGCCTGTTATATAAGCTTTGTCCACAATATTTTGGAGCCAGGCAGAAGGTAATCATATTGCACATTCATTCACTCATTTACTCACTCATCAAATATTTATTGAATGTCATCAAATATTTATCTACAATGACTACAATAAAACGAACAAAGCAAACACTGTCCCTATCCTCAAGAAGTTTTCATTCTAGTAAAGAAGACATTAAATAACCATAATCATAAATTAATAATTACAAATGCTGTAAGTGATGTGAAGATGTACAGACTACTAAACCCGATGATCAGTCCCATTTTGTAAGAACTATCAGCATAATCTGACACAATTGATCACTCCCTATATTAGTCTGTTCTCGCATTACTATAAAGAAATACCTAGGCTGGGCACGGCTGTAATCCCAGCACTTTGGGAGGCCGAGGTGGGTGGATCACTTGAGGTCAGGAGTTCAAGACCAGCCTAGCCAACATGGTGAAACCCCATCTCTACTAATAATACAAAAAACTTAGCCAGGTGTGGTGGCGCACGCCTGTAATCCCAGCTACTCGGGAGGCTGAGGCAGGAGAATCACCTGAACCTGGGAGGCAGAGGTTGCAGTGAGCTGAGATCGAGCCACTGCGCTCCAGTCCAGCCTGGGCAACAGAGTAAGACTCCGTCTCAAAAAAAAAAAAAGAAAAAGAAAAAAAAAGAAATACCTGAGACTGGGTAATTTTTTTTTTTTTTTTTTTTTTTTTTTGAGACGGAGTCTCGCTCTGTCGCCCAGGCTGGAGTGCAGTGGCCGGATCTCAGCTCACTGCAAGCTCCGCCTCCCGGGTTCACGCCATTCTCCTGCGTCAGCCTCCCGAGTAGCTGGGACTACAGGCGCCTGCCACCTCGCCCGGCTAAGTTTTTTTTTTTGTATTTTTAGTAGAGACGGGGTTTCACTGTGTTAGCCAGGATGGTCTCGATCTCCTGACCTCGTGATCCGCCCGTCTCGGCCTCCCAAAGTGCTGGGATTACAGGCTTGAGCCACCTCGCCCGGCCAAGACTGGGTAATTTTTAAAAGAGGTTTAAGTGGCTCACAGTTCTGCATGCTGTACAAGCATGGCTCCAACATCACTTGGCTTCTGGGGAGGCCTTGGGGAGCTTGTACTCATGGCGGAAGGTGAAGAAGGAGCAGGCACATCACATGGCTAAAGGAGGAACAAGAGAGCGAGGGGGTGTGCTACATACTTTTAAAAACCAGATAAGAACTTGCTCACTATGGTGAGGGCAGTACCAAGGAGGATGGTGCTAAACCGTTCATGAGAAAGCTGTCCCCATGATCCAATCAGCTCCCACCAGACCCCACCTCCAACACTGGGGATGACATTTTGACATGAGATTTAGGTGGAGACAACATCCAAACTGTATCACTCCCCATTCTCCTTGGAACAGTTTCTTCAGCCAGCTTTCATCTCCTCTGGGTTTCTTCCTACTTTACTCTCCTATGTGGGTCTTCCTCTTCTTGCCAACCTTTCAATGTTGAAATGGGCAATGGTCCTTTCTCTTCTTCTCACTGCCTAGATGGTATCATGTAGTTTTGTGGCTTTTAATGCCTTCTATATGTTGATAACCCACAGATTTTTATCTCCAGCCTGGACCACTCTCCTGACCCCTATTCACAAGCCCTGCTGTCTAATGACTGTCCCCGCTTGGGTGTTCAAACACAACACCCCACACTGAATTCCTAAGCTTGCCCTCCATCTGCTCTACGTGCAGCTTTCTCCATCTCAATTCCTGAGATGGAGATAGTCTCCACCGTCCTAGTAACTCAAGCCAGAAATCTTTATTTTTTTAATTTAATTTTTTTTTTTTTTTGAGTTGGAGTCTCACTCTCTCACCCAGGCTGGAGTGCACTGGCGTGATCTCAGCTCACTGTAACCTCCACCTCCCAGGTTCAAGCAATTCTCCTGCCTCAGCCTCCTGAGTGGATGGGACTACAGGCACGCATCACTAAGCCAGGCTAATTTTTTGTATTTTTAGTAGAGATGAGGTTTCACCATGTTGGCCAGGCTGGTCTTGAACTCTTGACCTCAGGTGATTCATCCACCTGGGCCTCCCCAAAGTGCTGGGATTACAGATGTGAGCCACCGCACCTGGCTATTTTCCAGAAATCTTGGAGTCACCCTTGACTCTTTCTCTCACGTCCCAAAGGCAATCCATCAGCAGATATTGTTGGTTCTACCTTGAAAATATATCAGAATCTGGCCACTCTCCACCACCTTTACTGCTGTCATCCTGGTCACAGCCACCAAAATCTGTGCCTCACTTCCTGCAATAGCCTCCCAACTGTTCCCCCCTTTGCCTCTCAAGAATCTAGGCTTGGCTGAGCACGGTGGTTGACGCCTGTAATCCCAGCACTTTGGGAGGTTGAAACGGGTGGATCACGAGGTCAGGAGATCGAGACCATCTTGGCTAACACGGTGAAACCCCATCTCTACTAAAAATACAAAAAATTAGCCGGGCGAGGTGGCCAGCACCTGTAGTCCCAGCTACTCGGGAGGCTGAGGCAGGAGAATGGCGTGAACCCAGTAGGCAGAGCTTGCAGTGAGCCGAGATCATGCCACTGTACTCCAGCCTGGGTGACTGAGTGAGACTCCGTCTCAAAAAAAAAAAAAAAAAAAGGAATCAAGGCTCATCAGAACAGCCAGAGAGGTTTTTTAAACATTTAGGTTTGATCAGGTCCCTTCTCTGCTTGAAATCCTGAAACAGCTCCTCATTTCACCCAGAGTAATCTAAGACCAAGTCTTGGCAAGGGCCTATAACATCTGACCCCCATTTCCTTATGGACATCATCTCATTTTCTACTCCTCTCCCCTCACTCTGGCGACACTGGTCTTCTCCCTGCTCTTGCATCATGCCAGTCATACTAGTCCACAGGACCTATCCACTGCTGCTTCCTCTGCCTTGCAGGTTTTCCCTCAGATAAGCTTTGGCTAACCGTATTACCCCTAAGACTAACCATATGCTCAAATGTCAAAGTCTATGCTCAAATGTCACCTTCTCAGAAAGGCCAAACCTACCTTCCCTGGTGGTCTGATAGTTAGGGCTTGGCACTCTCAGAAAGACCAAACATCTCTTTTCTTTCTTTTTCTTTGAGACAGGGTTTCACTCTGTTGCCCAGGCTGAAGTGCAGTGGTACGATCATGGCTCACTGCAGCCTTGAACTCCTAAGGCTCAGGTGATCCTCCTGCCTCAGCCCCCTGAGTAGTTGGGACGACAGGCACACACCACCACACCCTGCTACTTTTTGTAAAGACGGAGTTCTGCCATGTTGCTCAGGTTGGTCTCGAACTCCTGGGCTCCAGCGATCGGTCTGCTTTGGCCTCCCAAAGCGTTGGGATTACAAGCAGGAGCCACTGCTCCTGGCCTAATGCCAAACCCTTCTACCCTATTTAAATTACCACCTTCCTTCCTCAATGGCTGAGACTCCAATCCCCCTTCCTTTGTTCTATTTTTCATAACATGTTACCTTCTAGCATACTATATACTTTGCCATTTATCATGTTGTCTGTTGTATCTCTCCCAATTAGACTGTAAGTTCCATAAGGACAGAGATTGTTATCTCTTTTGATCTCTGATGTATCTTCAGCAAACAGAACACAGCTTGGCACAAAATAAGGGTCCAATGAATGTTTATTGTATGAATAAAATTTAAAATTCTTAAGAGTCAAAGAAGGCTTTTTCTGACTTTGTTACCCCAGGATCCCAAAGACCTACAGGTGCGGAAATAAAGGAAAGTGGGGGGAGGACAAAGTACAAGTGGTGGTAACAAACTCTTAAATCTCCCATACTAAATGGTAAACTCTTTGAGAGTAGGGATTGTGTCACATTCATCTTAGTACCCACGTGGCCTTGCCTTGCACCAAGTAGACAGTTAATAAATTATCTGTCAAATGCGTAACAAGTGAATAGTGCAGAGAACTGTGCCTGGCATGTAAGAATGAACGTTTCGGAAATGAACGAATGTAAAGTGAGAAGTCAGCTGCGCACAGTGGCTCATGCCTGTAATCCCCGTACTTTTGGAGGCTGAGACGGGCAGATCTCCTAAGCTCAGGACTTTAAGATCAGCCTGGCCAACATGGTGAAACCCTATCTCTACTAAAAATACAAAAATTAGCTGGGCGTGGTGGCGTGCGCCTGAAATCCCAGCTACTTGGGAGGCTGTGGCCTGAGAATCGCTTGAACCCGGGAGGCAGAGGTTGCAGTGAGCCAAGATCGCGCCACTGCACTGCAGCCTGGGCAACAGAGCGAGACTGTCTCAAAAATAAAAAAAGAGAAAGTGACAAGTAATATAAGGGAGGTACAAAGAGGGAAAATAATGTGTTAGAACTTTGTTACCTAAGAGACTTCCCTTTCTAACTATACTTCCTAACTCTCTATATCAACTTTCATGACAACAATGATGTGAGGGAGGGTGATTGAGATAGGGTGAGAAAAGGCAAAGAAGTTGAAAAAGAGAGACACGATAAACTGTGAGCTTTTAATTTTTTTGGCTGTGACCCATAATAGGTAACATTTTCATATATGACACTTATATATGAAACAAAAGCTTATGAAACAATACTGACCCTTCCTCTGTGCAATGCACTCTAATATTTTCTATTCGATTCCACTAGAAATAATAATAATAAAAAAAAACACAACAAAACAACTCTGGCTGCTACTCACTAAATCAATTTCACAATCCACTAAATTGATTTCATGCCTCACTAAATTGATTTCATGACTCACCAATGAGTCTTGACATACAGTTTGAGAAATATTGAAGAAGTGCCTTTTTCACTCTCTTTTTCCCCACTGCGAAAAACATCACTCTTCTGAAAATCTTAAAAGAATTATCTGCTACAGAAACATAAAGGAAACAAAGAAGCAATAAAACATGGTTTTGGTCCCACAGTGGGGACCAGGAAAGAAAGGAGTGTTGGCCAAATTGCAGAAGAAAGGAATTTAACCAAATTGATTCCTGGACTACTTAGAAGAAAAAGATGGTGATTGGAAAACTGGCTGCAACCCTCAAATATTCCTAAGAGTTACCTCGGCAGCATGCCCCAGTACTCGGTAAATTCTCACCCATAACCCCTTGTTTCCCCTCATCTACACCACAGGCCATAG
Source organism: Macaca mulatta (assembly GCF_049350105.2). Taxonomy (NCBI): domain Eukaryota; kingdom Metazoa; phylum Chordata; class Mammalia; order Primates; family Cercopithecidae; genus Macaca; species Macaca mulatta. The sequence continues at coordinate 45,888,058 of NC_133420.1, forward strand.
AATTTTCAGTACTGCTTGGAGCTGGGGAACTCCCTTTATCTAGTACATAGCAGACAGGAAGCAACAATGAAAAGAAATCCTTCATTTATTCCTAAACTAGAACTCTGGATATGTTTCACACAGCTATATGTGGCAGTTCAGTTCAAGAGCACCACCAGGGCTTTAATAATACTTTGCATAAATGCTGGATTAAATATGCTTTTAAAACCTAACTTCTACCAACCTAGACATACACTAGGTAAAAAGGCCAAAGAAGTATCCCCAGTACCCATGTCTACTGCATGATAACCATCCAATCAATAGTTGTTGGATGATGAATGAATAAACAAAATAATGCCAGAAGAAAGAAGAATGGAAATAATATACTAATATAAGGGTCCTTAGAGGATACAGAAAGACGTTAAATGATACGACTGGGAGAATCAGGAAAATCTGGAATGACAGAAATCCTGTAAGATAAACAACCTGGTTTTTCAAGAAATAAGTGGCAAGAAAAAAAAATGAGTGTAACTGCTTTAGATTAAAAACACTTGAGACTGGCCGGGCGCGGTGGCTCACGCCTGTAATCCCAGCACTTTGGGAGGCTGAGGCAGGTGGATCACGAGGTCAGGAGATCAAGACCATCCTGGCTAATAATGTGAAATGCTGTCTCTATTAAAAATACAAAAAATTAGCCGGGCGTGGTGGCAGGCGCCTGTAGTCCCAGCTACTTGGGAGGCTGAGGAAGGAGAATGGCATGAACCCGAGAGGCGGAGCTTGCAGTGAGCTGAGATCCGGCCACTGCACTCCAGACTGAGTGACAGAGCAAGACTCCATCTCAAAAAAAAAAAAAAAAAACAAAAAAAAAAAAACTTGAGACTTATCAAACAAATGCAATGTATGGAACAATTTAGATCCTGATGTAAATAAACCAACTGCAAAGAAAACATTTATGAGACCCTTGAGGGAATTTGAACACTGACTAGATATTAGATGGTATTAAGGTATGTTTGTTAGCTATGATAATAATTTTGCCTTTTTAAAGAGCCCTAATCATTTAAAAATGCATATTGAAGTATATACAGATGAAATGATGCTATGATTGAGATCTGCTTAAAAATAATGCGGTGAGGGCCAGGCACAGTGGCTCACACCTGTAATCCCAGCACTTTGGGCGGCCGAGGTGGGTGGATCACTTGAGGTCAGGAGTTCGAGACCAGCCTGGCCAACATGGCAAAACACCCTCTCTACTAAAGATACAAAAATTAGCCGGGCACAGTGGCGGGCGCCTATAATCCCAGCTACTCTGGAGGCTGGAGCAGGAGAATCACTTAAACCTGGGAGGTGGAGGCTGCAGTGGGCTGAGATCGTGCCACTGCACTCCAGCCTGGGTGACAGAGTGAGACTCTGTCTCGAAAAAATAATTAATTAATTAATAATATAATAATCTGGTGAGGTTAGAAGTGGGTTTAAGGCTGGGCGCGGTGGCTCAAGCCTGTAATCCCAGCACTTTGGGAGGCCGAGACGGGCGGATCACGAGGTCAGGAGATCGGGACCATCCTGGCTAACACGGTGAAACCCCGTCTCTACTAAAAAAAAAATACAAAAAACTAGCCCGGCGAGGTGGCGGGCACCTGTAGTCCCAGCTACTTGGGAGGCTGAGGCAGGAGAATGGCATAAACCCGGGAGGCAGAGCTTGCAGTGAGCTGAGATCCGGCTACTGCACTCCAGCTTGGGTGACAGAGCGAGACTCTGTCTCAACAACAACAACAACAAAAAAAGAAGTGGGTTTAAAGGGAGATGGAGGTGGGAGGGCCGATAAAACTAGATTGGCCATGTGGTGAAATCGCTGAAGCGGAATTGTACATGATGTACTAGTCTCCCTACTTGTATACATGTTTGTACATATGTTTGACTTTTTTCATAAGTAAAAGTTTGAAAAATATGCAACAAAGGGCTTTAGAGGTTATTTATAATACTGAATTTTATATAAGGGGAAACTAGGTACAGACAGCTACTGCAGCTCACACAGCTAAGAAGAATATGTGCAATACAGAAACTGAATTATTTTATTTTTATTTTTTCGAGGGACTGGTTCTTTAGTTCATAAAGACACTTGTCAATATTCAGTATCAAAACAGTTGCACTATTGATTTTTCTTTCTCCCAATCAGCCCCAAAGAGACTACACCAAAGGCTAGTACATTTTAAACCAATAAGCTGCAGGATGTACACCTAACAGACCTCAGAGAAACCTTACCAGGGCAGAGAGTGGTGGCTCATGCCTATAATCCCAGCACTTTGGGAGACCAAAGCGGGTGGATCACCTGAGGTCAGGAGTTTGAGACTAGCCTGGTCAAAATGGCGCAACCCCATCTCTACTAAAATTACAAAAATTAGCCAGGCATGGTAAAAGGCTCCTGAAGTCCCGGCTACTTGGGAGGTTGAGGCATGAGAATCGCTTGAACCCGGGAGACGGAGGTTGCAGTGAGCTGAGATCATGCCACTGCACTCCAGCCTGGGTGACAGAGCAAGACTCTGTCTCAAAAAAAAAAAAAAAAAAGCCTTACCAGAAAGTGGGGATTGGGTAGGAAAAGAAACTTTAAAAGATGAGCAAAGTGCCAGCCCATGGACTATAGAGGCTATCACAGCCAGATGGGGGTGGCCAGAGTGCCACAAGCCCAAAGAAGCAAAGAGAAACTGAGTAATTTTAAATACTAATGTGACGTTTGGATATTTTATCAAAATTAGTTCTGGCAGGGCACAGTAGCTCACACCTGTAATCCCAACAATTTAGGAAGCCGAGGTGCAAGGGTTTCCTGAGCCCAGGAGTTCGAGACCAACCTGGATAACATGGCAAGAACCCATCTCCACAAAAAAAAAAAAAAAAAAAAAAAAAAACTAAAAAACCAGCTGGGCATGGTGGTATGTGCCTGTGGTCCTAGCTATTTAGGAGGTTGAGGCAGGAAGATGGCTTGAGCCCAGGAGGTCAAGGCTGCAGTGAGCTGTGATCATGCCATTGCACTCCAGTCTGGGTAACAGGGCAAGATCTTATCTCAAAATAAATAAATAAAAATCAGTTCTATCATTTCTTTACCTGAACTATATTATATGGTTAATTGAGAATCTGGAATACAGAATAAGTGTGCTAAAAAGAAAATTAACAAAATGTGACACCGAGAATATGAAAGCTCAAAGGCTCTCACAGAAGAGAAGATACAGATGGAACTAATTTCCATAATTAATAGATTATGGAAGCCTATTTGCAACTTTACAATCAAGAGTTCAAACATTTGAAGAGCATCTAGGTAGATTACCTCTCTGGCTGCATTATATTTATATGATTTATTTGCCCTAAAAAAATTTGTAAACCACTAACGGCAGAAACAATATGTTACTGCTTAATTCTCCAATAGTTCCAAGTTTGAGATATGACTAAAAAGTAATATTTCAATTTTATTAAGCATTTAAAAACTTACATGGAGATTTTATGGTAGTTCAGTATAAGTTACCAACTTACCAAGTCCACTTGGTAGATAGGAACATTACACAAAAATTTCCAGCAAATCAAGTAAGACCTTAATGCCTTAACTATCACATTTAATACTAACACAGCATTAAGTAGTAGAAAGGATGCAAGAACTGAAGTTAAAAAAAAGGGAAGAAACTGTGTATATATAATGATGAAAAGAAAAGCCTTCCCATTATTGACAAGAACACAACAAATATACGTCCCATCATTGTTACTATTCAACATTGTTCTAAAAGGATTAGCTAATCTAATAAGAAAAGGAAACATAATTTAACATATAAGGAAAAGGCAGAAACACAATTGTCACTTTTTGTGATAAGACTTTAAACCTAAAAAAACTAGGAGAATCTGCAGAAAACTTTTTAGTACTAATAAGAGAGTTCAGTTTACTAGTATATTTGTAATAAAGATATATCATTTTTATATTTATATATAGACAGAGCGAGACTCCGTCTCAAAAAAAAAAAAAAAAAAAGAAAATATATTGAAAACAATAAAAATATAAAATATTGGCTGGGTGCGGTGGCTCACGCCTGTAATACCAGCACTTTGGGAGGCCGAGGCGGGTGGATCACAAGGTTAGGAGATCGAGACCATCCTGGCAAACACGGTCAAACCCCATCTCTACTAAAAATACAAAAAAAAATTAGCCGGGCGTGGTGGCGGGCGCCTGTAGTTCCAGCTTCTCGGGAGGCTGAGGCAGGAGAATGGCGTGAACCCGGGAGGCGGTGGAGCTTGCAGTGAGCTGAGATCACGCCACTGCACTCCAGCCTGGGAGACACAGCAAGACTCCATCTCAAAAAAAAATATATATATATATATAAAATATCTAGTAATATATCTAACTAAAAATGGATAGGACTAGTCTTCTGCTTCTGGAAATACGTTTTCTTTTTTTCGCTGCTGGGGGCTGGCATCCCTAACACCGCATTGTTCATGTATCAACTATATGATGACTTATAAACTCTAAAGGGCTGTCTCATTACAATAAAACTATAAATAAGCAATAAGCATTTTTTAAAAGCACTGCTGGGCTCTCAATAAGTCAAGAGAAAACTACTAGTGAAGGCTAGAGAGAAGGAGAGAAGAGAGTGCAGTAAAGCAAGAAAAAAAGAAACCAAGGACATAAGAATTGGAATGTTATTATAGATTATATGATTACCTGCACAGAAAATCCAAGAGACTCTAAATTATTAGACTCAACAAGAAAGTTTAGAAAGATAGCTGCCTATAATGTTTAAATGCAAAAACATTTCTACACCCTAGCACCAAACAGAAAATATAATTTTTTTAAAAGATACCATCTAGGGCGGGTGTGTGTGGTGGCTCATGCCTATAATCCCAGCACTTTGGGAGGCCAAGGCAGGAGGATCATCTGAGTTCAGGAGTTCAAGACCAGCCCGGCCAACATGGTGAAACCCTATCTCTACTAAAAATACAAAAATTAGCTGGGCATGGTGGCGAGTGCCTGTAATCCCAGCCATTTGGGAGACTGAGGCACAAGAATCACTTGAGCCTCAGAGGCAGAGGTTGCAGTGAGCCGACTGCGCCACTGCACTCCAGCCTAGGCAACAGAGTGAGACTGTCTCAAAAAACAAACAAACAACAACAACAAAGACACTATCTAGAATTGTAGCTGCCTCAAAACGAGACGGTGAGAAAGCGTTCCCTTCCCTAATCTTCCCATGCTCATATGAGTCCTTCAGAATTCAGTGACTTCTGGCCTGGTGCAGTGGCTCATGCCTGTAATCCCAGCACTTTGGGAGGCCGAGGCAGGTGGATCACCTGAGGTCAGGAGTTTGAGACCAGTCTGGCCAACATGGTGAAACCCCCTCTCTATTAAAAATACCAAAATTTGCTGGGCGTGATAGTGCATGCCTGTAGTCCTAGCTACTCGGGAAGCAGAGGTTGCAGTGAGCCAAGATTGTGCCACTGCACTCCAGCCTGGGTGACAAGAACAAAACTCGTCTCAAAAAAAAAAAAAAAAAAAAGAAAGAAAAGAAAAGAATTCAATGACTTCCACATTTCCCTCTTCCCCAAAATCTAGGTTTTGAAGACAGTGTAGTCAAAATTTAGCCGGGCACAGCGGCAGGCGCCTATACTACAGACAAGTATTAAACTTTTCTCTTCTCCTATCTCTTCAATGTAGAGAGTTGATATTTGGTACCTGTATTTCATATTCCCAGTTATTCTAGGTAATCCATGTACATTTGACCATATATTAAATATACTACAGGTTTATTTGCTAGCCATTATTTTCTCTCCTCTTTTTTTCTGACTCCTATCTTGAAAACTCTCTGTTCTGACAGATTTGCTGCTTGGTTAACAGCCCTTTCTATAAGACTCTTCTCAAGTGTGGTAGCATATCCACATATCTTCCCTTCATCTTGTCAATAAATAACTATCTTGGCTGAATCCCTTTCCATCAGTAACGTACAGATGTTATTCCACTGCCTTCTAGTTTCTGGCATTGAAGATAAAAGAGTCTGCAATCTTTTTCCTTTGTAAGTAACATATATTCTGCCTGAAGGCTTGGAAGATTTTTTTATCCTTGAAATTCTGAAGTTCTCCCAGATGTCTTTCTCCCCCTCATAAATTCAGCCTCAAATCTGGTCAACCTTTTAGTCTACATCCATATCGGTCTTTCTTCTGCTCAAGGGAATTGTTTCCTATTAGTCATTCAATTATTGTTTCTCCTCTATTTGTTCTCTTTCCAGATATCCTTCTGGGACTTCTGATATTTGCATGTGAAGTTCCCTGGATGTGTCCTCTAAGCCTCTCTCCATTTTCTTCAGGGTGTTTTTGCTCTTCTGAGATATTTCTTGCAGTAGACTATCCAAGCTGCTTACTCAGGTGTTACTCAACATCCAACCCTTCAACTACTATATACATATATGTATTTTATTTGTTTTTTTTGTTTGTTTGTTTTTTGAGACGGAGTCTCGCTCTGTCGCCCAGGCTGGAGTGCAGTGGCGCCATCTCGACTTACTGCAAGCTCCGCCTCCCGGGCTCACGCCATTCTCCTGCCTCAGCCTCCCGAGTAGCTGGGACTACAGGCGCCCGACACCACGCCCGGCTAATTTTTTGTGTTTTTAGTAGAGACGGGGTGTCACCGTGTTAGCCAGGATGGTCTCAATCTCCTGACCTCGTGATCTGCCCGTCTGGGCCTCCCAAAGTGCTGGGATTACAGGCATGAGCCACCGCACCCGGCCCATTATGTATTTTAAAAACACAATCTATTTTTAGTTCCAGAAAGCATTTTTCATACTATAATTCAATCTCTTATGTTATGATTTTTCTTTTTGAACTGAGGTATTTTCTGTTTCTTTAGCAGTTTTATTTCACTGAAAACTACTATTCTGGGTATTCTGTTTATTTTTTCTGTGTCTGGATATTGGGTCCTCTTAGTTGTACTACCATTTTTCTTTGTTTCCTCATAGCACTGTTCACCCTTATGTAGCTTTTTTTTTTTGAGACAGTCTCGCTCTGTCACCAGGATAGTTTAAACGATGCCAGCGTTGCCAGCAGTAGTAAGTTATCATATCAGATATAGTAGTCACTGAATCTATTTTGGGACTTGATGAAGTCTCTAAGGTCTCCTCACTTCCACACCTCAAGGATAGGAAATACTTACCTTGCCTGTTGAGCCACCCCGTTGAGTCCTCAGATCTCCATGGTCAAAGCCCTCTCCAGGAACTTCTGAGTATCTGTTCTTTCTCAAGTTCTCTGCCCTGGCTCCATTCTGTCCTCTAGCTCAGAGAGAACAGTCTTTCACAAGCTTCTCAAGTTCCTTCTCTTACAGAATCAAGTCCTACTCCTTCCTTCCTAGTCCTACCTGCCCACCACCGTAGCAGCTGCTCCAATCAGGGGAACGGAAGGGATAGCAGGGACATGACTTCCAGTAGTCATCTTCCTAGAAACCCCCTCTGCCGGCAAATTCAGTGAAAAAGATTCCAATTTGCCATCAGTAGAAGTGATTTTTCTTTGTTTTTGTGGTTTTTTTCCCAAGACGGAGTTTTACTGTCTCCCAGGCTGGAGTGCAGTGGTGCGATCTCGGCTCACTGCAAGCTCAGTCTCCCAGTTTCATGCCATTCTCCTGCCTCAGCCTCCTGAGCAGCTGGGACTACAGGCACCCGCCACCATGCCCAGCTATTTTTTGTATTTTTAGTAGAGACGGGGTTTCACCGTGTTAGCCAGGATAGTCTCAATCTCCTGACCTTGTGATCCGCCCGCCTTCGTCTCCCAAAGTGCTGGGATTACAGGCGTGAGCCACCGCGCCCGGCCTAGAAGTGTTTTAAAAAATGTAATGAGGCTGGCGCAGTGGCTCATGCCTGTAATTCCAGCACTTTGGGAGGCCGAGGAGGCTGTATCACTTGAGGCAAGAAGTTCAAGACCAGCCTGGCAAACATGGCAAAACCCCCTTTCTACTAAAAAAAAATACAAAAAAAATTTTAAAAATGTAATGAAGAGGCCGGGCACAGTGGCTCACACCTGTAATCCCAGCACTTTGGGAGGCCGAGGCTGGCAGATCACGAGGTCAAGGGATTGAGACCGGCTGCTTGGGAGGCTGAGGCACAAGAACTGCTGGAACCCGGGAGGCAGAGGTTGCAGTGAGCCGAGATCACACCACTGCACTCCACCCTGGATCAAAAAAATAATAAGTGTCAGGGACAATACATGAAAATCTACCAAATGAAGTTTTTAAAAATACATACCTGTTTTAGGCCATAATGCATTGACTGCAATTTCACCTTTAAATTCTTCTGCCATTCCAAGCACATACATAGACATACCATACTTAGCAATGGTATAAGCTGAAAGAAGCACAAAAAATAATAATCTAATTATAAAAGAAATTAATTTGATTAACTTGTGAGTAGAAATAACCAATTTTTCTATTACTATTTTCTTCCCGATATATGTGTGTATGTATGTATATACATATATATGTGTATATGTGTGTGTATACATATATGTATATACATGTATATACATACAACATATCCACACACAGATATATATCAGGAAGAAAACAGTAATACACACATGTATACAGACACACATACATATATACATATGTATACACATATTCTTTTTTTTTTTTGAGACAAGGTCTCACTCTATCACTTGGGCTGGAGTGCAGTGGTGTAATCATGACTCACTGCAGCCTCTACCTCCTGGGCTCAAGCGACCCTCCCACCTCAGCCTCCCAAGTAGCTGGGACTATGGGCACGTGCCACCAAGCCTGACTAATTTTTCAATTTGTTGTAGAGACAGGGCTTTGCCATGTTGTCTAGCCTGGTCTTGAACTCCTGGGCTCAAGCAATCCATCTGCCTTGGTCTCCCAAAGTGCTGGGATTACAGGTATGAGCCACCACACTCAGCCTCCCTGATATATTTTTGAGAATTCTTTTCAATAATATAAAATATAACTTTTAAATGTACTATTTTCTAAAGAACAGTTTTTATAGAAGTGAACAGAGATGAAATCGTTTTATATATTTCCCTCCTAATATTTGATTAAAATAAAAGTGACAGTAATAAACTTTCATTTTTCTTAATACTATAAGGGTAAATTACATTATTATTTCTTAATATGTTACACCTTTTTTTTTTTTTTTTTTTTTTTTTTTGAGACGCAGTTTCACTCTGTTGTCCAGGCTAGAGCACAGTGGTGTGATCTTGGCTCACTGCAAACTCCACCTCCCTGGTTCAAGTGATTCTTGTGCCTCAGCCTCTGAGCAGCTGGGATTACAGGTGTGCGCCACCATGCCCAGCTAATTTTTGTATTTTTAGTAGAGATGGAGCTTCACTATGTTGGCCAGGCTGGTCTCAAACTCCTGGCCTCAAGTGATCTGCCTGCCTCGGCTTCCCAAAGTGCTGGGATTACAGATCTGAACCACCATGTCTGGACTCTTTTTTTTTTTTTTAAGTATGAAAGTGTTTATTTAAAGGGAAACTGCTGCTAGTAAAACAATCATTACAAAAGGCTGCAAATGTATTTAACCTAGTCAATTAAAGCGAAACAACTTTCAGTTTTGCTCTGTGGGTTCCCATTCCAAGTGCCTTTCCAAATGTTAGTGAATTGTGCTGAAATAAAAACTAAGTGTTTGGTACAACTATTTTAAAGGAGGCACCTATACGTAAATCTTGTTGCTTAGCATATTTACCTTAAACCATTGGTATGCTATGAAAGGTAATAGTTTTTTTTTTTTTTTTTTGGTCGTGTTTGTTTTTTTTTTGAGTCAGGGTCTCTCTCTGTCACCCAGGCGGGAGTGCATACCATGATCATAGCTCACTGCAGCCTCAAACTCCTGGGCTCAAGCGATCCTCCCACCTCAGCCTCCCAAGTAGCTAGGACTACAGGTGCATACCTGGCTAAGAAAAATAAAGTATCCCATAGATAGTTTTTAACCAACTTTATAGATGAATAAATTACACACAGTAAAACACACTCATTGGGAAATGAAAGAGCTTTCTGAAATGGTAAAAATCTGTATCTTGATTTGGATGTTGGTTATATACATTTCTCAAAATTCATCAAACTGAACCATTAAGAGCTGGGCATTTTATTGAATGTAAATTATGCCTCAGTTTTTTAAATTACAGATAAAAGATTAAGAATCTGCTTTCCAAATGCCACTTAATGATTTGGCATAGAAAATTCAATGCTGATTGTTATGTGCAGATTGTGATTACATCAGACATACACAGATTTAATTCAAAACAAATTAAGCACAAACCATCCCCTCACCCTACCACCTACCACAGTGCTCTTTGAACCAAACTGGATTTAGGTTTAGTGGTGGACTGATATTGAGGATATGAGCAACTTTACTCTTTTTCAAATAAGGAATACATGCTTTAGATCTGAAAGCAAAAGAAAATACAAGTCAAATTAAACAGCTTTCTAAATTTCTCCACTTTTTTTTTTTTTTTTTAAAGAGACGGGGCCTCACTCTGTTGCCCAGGCTGGAGTGCATGGCTCAATCACAGTTTGCTAAAGCCTTGAGTTCCTGGGCGCCTGGGCTCAAGCAATCCTCCCGCCTCAGCTTTCCGAGTAGCTGGAACTACAGGTGTGCACCACCATGCTCCACTAATTTTTGTAATTTTTTTTTTTTTTTTTTTTTGAGATAGGGTCTAGCATTGTTGCCCAGGCTGGTCTTGAACCCCTTGGACTCACGCACTCCTCCTACCTCAGCCTCCCGAAGTGCCAGGATTACAGGTTTACAGGTGTGAACCACTGCTACCAGCTAACTTCTCCTTTTTCTTTTTTTTTTTTTTAATTTTAAGACAGGGTGTCTCTGCTGCCAGGATGGAGTGCAGTGGTATGATCACATCTCATTGTAGCCTCTACCTCCCCAGCTCAAGCGGTCCTCTCACCTCAGCCTCCTAAGTAGCTGGGACTACAGGCATGTGCCAGCATGCCCAGCTACCTGGATAGTTTTTGTAATTTTTTTTTTTTTTTTTTTAGAAACAGGGTCTTGCTATGTTGCCCAGGCTTGTCTCAAACTCCTGGACTCAAGTGATCTACCCACCTCAGCCTCCCAAAGTACTAGGATTACAAGCGTGAGCCATCATGCCGGGCCAATCCACCTTTTTTTTTTTTTTTGAGACAGAGTCTCACTCTGTTGCCCAGGCTGGAGTGAAGTGGCGCGATCTCAGCTCACTGCAAGCTCCGCCTCCCGGGTTCACGCCATTCTCCTGCCTCAGCCTCCCGAGTAGCTGGGACTACAAGGCGCCCGCCACCACGCCCAGCTAATTTTTTGTATTTGTAGTAGAGATAGGGTTTCACTGTGTTAGCCAGGATGGTCTTGATTTCCCAACCTCATGATCCACCCGCCTCAGCCTCCCAAAGTGCTGGGAATACAGGTGTGAGCCACCGCCTGCCTGGCCAAAATAGAAATATTTCATTATGAATTTTCATTTTATAACATACCTTTCATAGAAGGCCAAAACTCTGACACTTTTCTTTGACCCAAAGGTCAGTGTGAGGTCTTTCATTTGGCATTGCAATCTGCTTTTAACTGGGAGCAATATTTAATTTTATTTAGTGGATTTTTTTTTACGCAGCTGTTTATAAAGGTAGGCACTTTCAATAGTGAACAGAATCTTTGTGCAAGAGTTTTAATTTTAACTTTAATTTTTTTTTAAATAGAGACAGGGTTCACTGTGTTGCCCAGGTTGGTCTCGAACTTCTGGGCTCAAGTAATCCACCCGCCTCGGCCTCCCAAAGTGCAGAGATTACAAGCAGGAGCTACCCCACCTGGTCTATTTTGTTTTTAATTGAACCTTCACATCTAAAAATGTGGGTTAAGACATCACTTTCATTTTTGAAAAATGACCTCAATACAGGAAAGTAGACTAAATTATTTTTGCCAACTGGGCTTTCCAAAGACATAATTTCACAAGGAAAAAAACAAAAAGACTCATACATTTATGTACACATCAGTCATAATGTCAGTTTAAAACGTCAAGTCCATAGTTATGATTACCAATTTTGACAAATCTACATAAAATTCAGTGCTTTACTTGTATTGATCATCTTGTGGAAAGAAAACATGTATGTTTTTAATTTTGTTAGTAGGGAGCAATTCCTAGCAAATGATACAATGAACAAACAATTTCTGCACCCCTGCAAAACATATATCTACATTTGTTTAGATTTTTAATAAGTCTAAAGTTAACACTGACCACTACTACAGCACTGTCTCTAGTTATGATTACTAGTTTTGACAAATCTACCTTAAACTTGCCAAGATATCTGTCAATACCTTAGAAGTCATTTCATGTCATGAATACCCAGTCTAAAACCTTTTTAATCACTTCGAAATTCTCCTGACGCCATATACCTAGGTGTGTGGTACAAGTTTAGTAACCCTTATGCTTGGGAGCAGAATTGTTTCAGATTCCATTCTGAAATATCTGCATTATACTTAACCAGTTCAACATCCCTACTCCAAAAATCTGAAATCCATAATGTTCCAATGAACATTTCTTTTGAGCGTTGAGTCAGCGCTCAGAGTTTCAGATCTCAGAGCATTCTGGATTTGGGATTTTCAAACCAGGGATACTCAACCTGTATATGTATATCTGTGGCTTCATCATCTACAATAGAAACTGCCATAAATCATTAAACTTATTCACACAACATGCCCTTAACTAAGCCTTAGTTTAACATGTTGAGCAATAGTATTCCTGGCTAGGTTTATATTTTTAAGCATTTGTTTAAACAAATACTTAACTTTCAATTGAACTTATTTCACAAAGTTGCCAGCTGTAAAAGATTTTGATTCCCATATAATTTTTTCTAGTACCATGACAGTATCACATAGCAACATTGCCTATTTTATTTGAAAAGAAACACAAACTCTTGAAAAATGAATTCCTTTTCTAGTTCAAGTTTTTCACTACAATCTATACGCTTGCCATAATTCTTTTTTTCTTTTTGAGACAGAGTCTCACTCTGTCGCCCAAGCTGGAGTACAGTGGTGCGATCTTGGCTTACGGCAGCCTCTGCCTCCTGGGTTCAAGCGATTCTTCTGCCTCAGCCTCCAGAGTAGTCGAGTAACAGGTGCGCACCACCATGCCCGGCTAATTTTTTGTATTTTTAGTAGAGACAGGGTTTCTACCATGTTGGCCTGGCTGGTCTTAAACTCCTGACCTCAGGTGATCTGCCTGCACTGGCCTCCCAAAGTGCTGGGATTACAAGCCACCATGCCCAGCCAGTTGCCATAATTCTTGCTATGGTCGGGTTCAATATGGTTTCATTCAATAGAGACATACCTTACATAGTGAATTTGTAGAAATATGCCTCATATCTACAAACAAGTAAGCTTTCACCCATTTTACTTGAATATACAGCCCTCTTGGCATAAGTCTCATTTTCCTACTTCACAGAGAGATGTGGTTATGAGAAATATTTCACTTTCCTCTTTCATATAAGAAAAAACAACAGTGTAAACACAATGATATAACTTGTTAGCCTGTCCTCAGCATCCAGAAGACAACAGAGCTCTGGCCCCATCTAATGAGGTAGTTGATACCCTGCCACTCAGCTACAGCAACTATTGCCATGTGGTAATGCTTCTCTATGTGGCCAGATCTTCTAACATTTCAAGAAAAGCTAGGAATCTGGACTTTTATATAAATCTTCTAGTTTTTTCAACATAAGCAACCAATAAAGTTTTTGAGACAGGGTCTCGCTCTGTTGCCCAGGCTGGAGCGCAGTAGCGTGATCTCAGCTCACAGCGACGTCCACCTCCCAGATTCAGGCAATCCCCCCACTTCAGCTTCCTGAGTAGCTGGGACTACAGGCACATGTGCCACCATCCTCAGCTAATTTTTCTATTTTTTGTAGAGACAGGGTTTTGCCATGTTGTCTAGGCTGGTTTTGAACTCCTGGGCTCAAGTGACCTGCCTGACTCAGCCTCCCAAAGTGCTGGGATTCCAAGCATGAGCCGCCCTGCCTGGCCCTAACTAATAAAACTTTGAATGTAGGTAACTCAAGAAAATAATTTTGTTTTAACACTGTCTGGGCCAAGTTTTGCAGACCCAACAAAACATACCTGAGGGAAAAATTCAGGACTCTAACTTAATAACTTAGATATTTAACCCTCATGACCAACCCTATAACATTCTACTTTATTATTGCCATTTTAAAAGTAAAGAAACTGAATCTGCAAGAAGTTAAGTTACTTGTCCAAGGTCACAAAATAGAAAGTCATGAAGGGTGAGTGTTAAGATTTGAATCCAAGCAGTCTTATTCCAAAGTCTGAGCTCCTAACCACCTGTTCTGTGTGTAACAAGATACACGTAAGGTACAGAAGCAAGTTCTACCCTGGTGTATCCTGATACTCACATAGAAAATGATAGAACCAGAGGGTAAATAAACAAATAAATAAATGGACAATAAGATGAGTTGTCTGATGAATCCAGAACAGATCAGGACTATGTTCTTTCATTTGATATTCTACATTTCCCCGGCAAAGCCCAAAAAAGTGTTAGCCTTTTTATTGGTTACAACAAAGTGTGATTCATAATGAGAATGACCTTACTGTTATTTAAATAACTAAAACCTAAGCCTTTTTTTTTTTTAATTTAACTCCCGTTCTTTTTCAGAGGAAGAAGACTATTGCTGGCTTCAGTAATCAGAAACAGTTCTATGAAAGGACTGTGTCCTATGAAAGACAGAGTATACATGTAAGTATTTACACATGCAAATATTTGAGAAAATGCTTGAGCTACCCTTTAGTCCTTTTTTTTCCTTTGGAGACAGAGTCTTTCTCTGTCCAGGCTGGAGTGCAGTGGCATGATCATAGCCCACTGCAGCCTCAAACTCCTGGGCTCAAGGGATCCTCTTGCCTCAGCCTCCTGAGTAAATGAGACCACCACCACGGTCTCAGTAGGCACACACCACTATGCCTGCCTGATTTAAAAAAATTTTTTTTGTAGAGACAGCGTCTTGCCATCTTGTGCATCCCAGTCTCGATCTCCTGGCCTCCAATAATCCTCCCCTCACCCAAAGTGTGGAAATTACAGGTGTGAGCCACCGCACTCAGCCTACTTAGGTCTCTCCTAAATTCATAGAGAAAAGGAGCTCCAAATAAAGCTATTTAAAATACTATTGGGCCGGGTGTGGTGGCTCATGCCTGTAATCCCAGCACTTTGGGAGGCCAAGGTGGGTGGATCACCTGAGGTCAGGAGTTCAAGACCAGCCTGGCCAACATGGTGAAACCCTGTCTCTACTAAAAATACAAAAAATTGGCTGGGTATGGTGGTGGGCGCCTGTAATCCCAGCTACTCGGGAGGCTGAGGCAGGAGAATCGCTTGAACCTGGGAGGCAGAGGTTGCAGGGAGCTGAGATCGTGCCACTGCACTCCAGCCTGGGCAACAAGAACGAAACTCCATCTCAAAAAAATATATATAAAAAAATAATAAAATAAAATATAATACTATTGACCGAATGAAGGACTTTTAGGCCTTTATAAGGATTGACTAGATTTTGAACTACACTGTTAATTTGACTCAAATCTGTTTACAACTAAGTAAGTTCCCTGAGAGAACACCACAACATCTTCCCCCACAACTCTTCTTGCAAACTTACGTAAGGTAGGTGCCTCTGGTGTTCACGTTCATCATCAGATCCACTCTCTTAGTAGGTGTGTCCAGTGTGTTGGTCAAGCTAATGGCACTGGCATTATTTACCAGAATATCAATTCCTGTTTTCAAAATTGAAAAATCAATTTCCTTTTAATGTAAGACTTTTTATCACACACCAAAAAAGCATTTACTCTCTTCTGAACCCTCAGTTGATTGACAAATACAGTCATGTACCACACCTAACATCTCAGTCAACAATGGACCATATATGCAACATGGTCCCTTAAAATGATAACACTATATTTTTATTTTATCTTTTTTCTGTCTAAATATGTTCAGATACATACTTACTGTTGGGTTACAAACGCCTACAGTAGTCAGTACAGTAACATGTTATACAGGCTTATAGCCTGGAAGCAATAGGCTATGCCATACAGCCTAGGTATGTGGTCAGCTAGACTATCTAGGTTTCTGTAATTACACTCTACGTTCACACGATCATAAAATCGCCTAATAATGCCTTTCTCAGAACATATCCCCATCATTAAGCAATGCGTGGCTGTACGTCTTTTAGATAATATGACTGAACACTACCAATGCAAGACTGGTAGCTGTTTCAAAATAGCACCTGCATGATTGTCTCTAGCACAATGGAGACATAGCCAATTGCCAGAGCTCCACATGAAACTAAAAGGAGGCTTAGTCTTTGGTGGTTTGTAGCTTCCACTCTTATCTGTTCTCTTACCTCCTGGTTGTCCCTCCCTGTCTCCATAAACCTTGTATCAAATTCCTTAAAGTCTTCCTTCCTCTCTAGCATGAAGTTTCAAAGGCCTGTCCTCCTTCCAAGCATAGTAGTCTCCCTTCCCCCAAGGCCCCTCACTTAAAGGGAAAGGCTCCTTTCTGGTCCTGAGAACTGGGAAAAGAGAAAGACCTACTGTTTCAATCCCAGGCAAATCATCAAAGTGGATCAATTTTGTTTTAGTGACTCATACACACACACACAAAAAATAAACCAAAGTAACTACTATTTCTGCAAATTCTATCTAGCTTCCACCTATAAGCAACAAGTTTTGTTTATAGTTATATGCTTAGTGAAATAACATTAAAGGAAAATGGTAAAATACAAAAACTATGTCAAACATTTTTTATTTGTTTCTATCTGGTCTTCATTATTCTTTGTAAGGTGCACTTAATGATAGTTGTGTAACAATATAATAAACTTGGACGTCACTGAACTGTACACTGAAAAATAGGATGGTAAATTTTATGTTATGTGTATTTTACCACAATTTTTAAAAGTTAAATAATAAACGCAAGCCTAAGGACAATGGCTCATGCCTGTAACCCCAGCACTTTGGGAAGCTGAGGCGGGTGGATCCCTTGAGGTCAGGAGTTTGAGACCAGACTGGCCAACATGGTGAAACCCTATCTCTACTAAAAATACAAAAATTAGCTAGGCCTGATGGTGGGCGCCTATAGTCCCAGCTTTTCGGGAGGCTGAGGTTGGAGGATCACCTGAGCCCATGAGGCCAAGGCTGCGGTGAGCCACAATCATGCCACTGCACACCAGTCTGGGTGACAGAGTTAGACCCTGTTTAAAAAAAAAAAAAAAAAAAAAAAAAAAAAAAAGAACTAAAACTGAATGAATATGGGAGAATTGAAAAGTCAGCTTTCTCCCCTTAGTTCCTCCCCAAAAATTAGTGGATAAACTAATTACATCAAATCCTAAGTGGCACTAGTTAACCACTTTTACTACTAGGTAAAGTCATTTTAGATAAAATATCCTGCAGTTGAGTGTGGCACATTTCACAATTAGGGTCCTATCAGTTGGACAAACATCATTTTGCATTTTCTCTCCTCTTCTGACACAGGCATTCACATTTCTTTGGGAAAGGCTGCCAGCTAGGGGTAAGATTTTGGATTTAAGGGAAGAGGCCCCACTTGAGCCAAAGCTCGTGCTTCAGTCCAGCACCCCACAGCACTCTGTACTGGGATTATAAGTACAGCCCTGCTAACACTGAAGCATTACCTCATTTTCCACTGGCCATTGTCCCTCACATGTACACATCGTCCTCCAGAACATTAGTGGGGAGAGTGGTAATGGTTTAGGCAGGATTTGGACATGCCTAGGTGCACTACTACAATACCATGAAAGCCTTAGCTCAATCCCCAACAGCTCTCTTCTAGGAACTTTTCAACTAATTGGGGAGAAAAGAAATACTAAGATCTAAAATAGTACAAGGTAAGGATCAAAGGAATGTTTTAAGAAATCAGAGAGGCTGGGCATGGTGGCTCACGCCTGTAATCCCAGCACTTTGGGAGGCTGAAGTGGGTGGATCATGAGGTCAGGAGTTCGAGACCAGCCTGGCAAATGTGGCGAAACCTGTCTCTACTAAATATACAAATATTAGCCGGGCGTGGTGGCGGGCATCTGTAATCCCAGCTACTCAGGAGGCTGAGGCAGGAGAATTGCTTGAACCTGGGAGGCAGAGGTTGCAGTAAGCCAAGATTATGCCACTACACTCCAGCCTGGGTGACAAGAGCAAGACTCAGTCTCAAAAAAAAAAAAAAAAAAGAAAAGAAAAAAAGAAATCAGAGAAAGAAAAATATAATTCTGATTAGTTGGTATGGTGAGGGAACTGACTTTGTGAAGATGAGATTTAACCATATAAAAGAAGAATTTTTTTCAAAAATAAATGTATAAGGTACAAGTGCAATTTTCTCACATGCATAGATTGTGAAGTGTCCATGATTGTAGGGTATCCATCACCCAAACAGCAAACATTGTACCCATTAAGTAATTTCCCTTCATCCACCCCTCTTCCATCCCTTCTTTCTTCCCAGTCTCCACAGTCTATCATTCTACACTTTTTTTTCTTTTCTTTTTTTTGAGATGGAGTCTTACTCTATCACCCAGGCTGGAATGCAGTGGTGCAATCTCAGCTCACTGCAACCTCCATCTCCCAGGTTCAAGCAATTCTCCCATCACAGTCTCCTGAGTAGCTGGGATTATAGGCGTACACCACCATGCTCAGCTAATTTTTGTATTTTTAGTGGAGACGGGGTTTCACCATGTTGACCAGGTCAGGTCTCAAACTCCTGACCTCAAGTGACCTGCCTGCCTCGGCCTCCTGAAGTGCTGCGATTACAGGTGTGAGCCACCGCGCCCGGCCTCATCAGATGCTTTTAAACCATGTTCTGCGTGAACAAATACATTATTTCTCCAATGACTCAGAAAATTCAAGAATCAAAACAAATTTTTAAATTAACATTATAGTTATACCTTTATTTTACCAATATTCAATAATTTTTTCAGAATGAAGTTGTTACCTCCAAATTTCTTGACGGCTTTCTGCACTGCATCACTGATCTGCTGTTCATCTCTCACATCAACGATACACGGCAAGGCCTTCCCTCCAACTGCTTCAACTTATATAAAGGATACAAAACGAAAAAGCGTTAAAGCATTTAAATATTATACCTTTGATTCCGATATCACGGTCAAAAGAAATAAGTACCCTGTGTTTGGAAAATCAATATAAATAACTCTATCTTACCACCAGTGACTCTGCCATATAGTAGGACAGACTAGATAGGCCAACACTATTATAAAACAAAAACGAAGGTTTGGTGGCGGTTTCTTTGTAACTGTTTTTAAAAAGCTAAAAAAAAGGAAGTTTTTTGTTGTTGTTGTTTGTTTTCGTTTTTCAGACAGGGTCTCACTCTCTTGCCCAGGCTCGGGTGCAGTGGCACAAACATGGCTCCCTGCAGCCTCAATCTCCTGGGCTCAAGGGATCCTCCCACCTCAGCTTTCCAAGTAGCTGGGACTACAGGCATGCACCACCATGCCAGGCTAATTTTTCTATTTTTTGTAGAGCCGCGGTTTTGCCATGTTGCCCAGGCTGGTCTGGAACTCCTGACCTCAAGTGATCCACCAGCCTTAGCCTCCCAAAGTGCTGGGATTACTGGCATGAGT
Source organism: Macaca mulatta (assembly GCF_049350105.2). NCBI lineage: Eukaryota > Metazoa > Chordata > Mammalia > Primates > Cercopithecidae > Macaca > Macaca mulatta. Next base: position 45,907,646 of record NC_133420.1, read on the forward strand.
CACCTCACCCAGTTGAAAGTAATTTTAAAAAACTTTTTATTGTGGAAATATTCTAAAGTATACAAAAATGTAAAGATGCTATAATAAACTAATAGGAACCCATCATCTATCTTCAATGATTGTTAGTTTTGTCAGTTAATATGTTTATCTTTCCTTTCCCCTATTTTATTTTTTGCTGGTGTGTTTTAAAGCAAATCCCTGACATCATTTCACTCATAAACACTTCACATGCATTCCTCTAACATAACCACAGTGCTCTGAACATGACTAACAAAACTAGCAATGTCAACTGAAGTTGAATTTTTAAGCCCTCTCTCCTGGCTCTGTGCCTAGCACCATGCCTTAAATAGAAGTATGTGATAATTATTTGTCAACTAAAAGTTATTAAAATGATGACTTGCAAATTGTGCAGAGAATAAATAACACATAAAGCTTTTTCAAAGAGTTCATGCCACTTGCCAATCAAATTCTCTCCACTCTACTTCCCCACTCCCTCTCCCATCCAAGATCACTGCCCTCATGAAACAAGATTTTTTTTTTTTTTTAGAGACAGAGTCTCGCTCTGTCACCCGAGCTAGAGTGCAGCGGCATGATCTTGGCTCACTGCAACCTCCGCCTCCCAGGTTCAAGTGATTCTCCTGCCTCAGCCTCCAGAGTAGCTGGAATTACAGGTGTGCACCACCCCACCCAGCTAATTTTTGTATTTTTAGTAGAGACAGGGTTTCTGCCATGTAGGCCAGGCTGGTCTCGAACTCCTGACTTCAGGTGATCCACCCGCCTCAGCCTCCCAAAGTGCTGAAATTACAGGTGTGAGTCACCACGCCAAGCCATGAAATAAGATTTTTAAATGGAATCTCTCACATTGCTTAAAAGTGCTGGAGGAGAAAAATGGTAAGAAGCACTGCCCCAAGGTGACAACATAAATACTTCTTTCACTAGATACAATTATTTTCAGGGTAGCTTTCAAACAGCTTTATCTAAACTCTCCAGCAAATTCTCTATGTATTGAAACCACTAGAAAGACATTTTATCAAATGGCACTGTCACACTCACTTTCTTCAGCAGCAGTATAGATTGTGCCTAGAAGTTTTGGATGTGGCTGGGCAGTCTTTGCGGCAATAACAATATTTGCTCCATCCTTTGCTGCTTTCAATGCAATAGCTTTGCCAATGCCACGGCTTGCACCTGTGATAAAGACTGTACATCCTGCCAGCCTCCTACAACAGAACAAAATGACCTTATTAGAAGACCCAATATTTTATTTACTGATGGGTATCAGAACCTCATACATATTTTTACAATATATGTTTCCTCCTCTGAAATTTTCTCTAAACCCTCCCCATGCCCATCTGATGGCAGATAACTCCACTGTACTCCCACTGCACAATGACTTATAAATTATTTACGACAACTGCAGTTGGCCAGTCTTGCTGTGATTTGGCAAACAAAACCTGTTCAAATGCAAAGCAAATCTTCAAGAGAAATGAAGAATTATAAAACAAATTATATAAACGTGCATTTTTTTCCCACAGAAAACATGTCAATAAAGCTTTTTTTTTTTTTTGAGTGGCGGGATTATGAGTAAATTTTATCATATTCTTTATATTCTTTAATATTTTTCAAATTTTCCACAATGACTAAATGCCACTTAAAAGAAATTATCTAAAAACAAACAATTGTTCAACGAACGCTCATAATAGCCAGGGTGGCAACAACCCACATGTCCATCAGCTGATGAACAGATAAGCAGAATGTGGTGTAGCCATGCATACAATGAAATAATGTTCAGAAATAAAGTACTGCTATAAACCACAACATGGATGAACCAAAAACATTCTGCTAAGTGGAAGAAGCCAGTCAGGAAGGACCACAGATGATGCCATTTACATGAAATGTCCAGAATAGGCAAACCTATAGAGACACAAAGATCAGAAGTTACCTCGAGCTGGAAGTGGGAGGGGTTGGAGGCTGACAACGGAGGGTTGAGGGGTTTCTTTCTGGGATGATTAAAAGGTTTTAAAATTGACTGTGGTGATGGCTGCATAACTCTGTGAATATATTAACAGCCAATGAATTGCATATTTTAAATGAGTGAATAGTGTGGTACGTGAATCACATCTCAAAAGAGCTGTTTTAAATAAACAAACCGAGAAGTCTCACAAATTGCTGCAGGTTGATCTGAAATATTCTGATTCAAATGTACTGACAGGTCCCTGTGCCCATTTCATTATTTTTGTGTGTGTGCTGTGTGTGTGTGTGTTTTTTGAGATGGAGTCTCGCTCTGTCGCCCAGGCTGGAGTGCAGTGGCACGATCTCAGCTCACTGCAACCTCTGCCTCCCAGGTTCAAGCGATACTCCTGCTTCAGCCTCCCGAGTAGCTGGGACTACAGGTGTGCACCACCATGCCCAGCTAATTTTTGTATTTCCAGCAGAGATGAGGTTTCACCATGTTGGCCAGGCTGGTCTTGAACCCCTGACCTCATGATCCACCCACCTCGGCCTTCCAAAGTGCTGAGATTACAGGTGTGAGCCACCGCACCCGGCCAGCCTGTTTTTTGTTTTTGTTTTTTAAAATGGAAATGGGGTCTCACCATCTTACCCAGGCTGGCCTTGAACTCCTACGTGCTTTTTTTTTTTTTTTTTCCTTTTCCAGACAGCTCTGTTACCCAGGCTGGAGTACAGTGGCACAACCATGGCTCACTGCAGCCTTGAATTCCTGGGCCTAAGTGATCTTCCCATCTCAGCCTCACAAGCAGCTGGGACTACAGGCGCACATCACCATACCCAACTACTTTTTAAAACTGTTTGTGAGACAGGGGCTTGGTATGTTACCCAGGCAGGTCTCAAACTCCTGGCCTTATGTGATCCTCCCACCCTGGCCTCCCACCATTTCATTTAGTTCACTTAAACTTTCTGCTTACTCAGTTGCTAAGTGAAACGGAGACATCTAAAATAATTTCCTAGTAAACTCATAAAAGAAAAACTAAAAGAATAAAATAAAGTAAGATAACAGCAAGGGAAACCCACTTTCTTTTTTACTTTCTAAGGGCAAATTTAAAAGTCTGCTTAAGGAAAAGAATGGAGAGAGAAGAGCAAAAGCAACAATGACAAAGAAAGAGGAATGACCTGAGATTGGTAATAGATTAACAGGTTTGTTAATAAAAGAACATAAAACTCTTGTAAAACCCAGAGGATTACACTCCAGAAGAGATCAGAGGTAAAAGTGGGAAGCGGTTTTAAAATAAGGAATAATTGGTTTGGTAAGAAGGAGGGAGGGTGGAGAAGTGGGGAGGAGTCAGAGAGGTTGAAATTATTTTTCGTGAAATATAGCACACATAAAAAGCATGTAAAACAATGTGTATTGTTTAATGAACAAAATTAAAATGAACAGTAGTATCAAGGCAAGATAGAATATTACCAATACCCCAGAAGCCACCTGTATATTCCTCTCCAACTCTATCCTCCTTCCTTCCCCCACCCCACAGAACGAAAACTACCTTAAATGTTATTATTCATTCCCTTGTTTTTTCATTATTCCTAGTACCTAGGTCTGAGTCTAAATCAACAGTCCGCAAATTATGGCCCCAGGCCAAATCTGACCCACCACCTGTTTGTGTATGGCCCTGGAGCTAAGATTGATTGCTACAGATGAGCATTTGTGATCAATTTTGATGATAAGGAATGCTAATTTTGAATCCTAATTAGATAAAACATTATCCTTCTGCTACTTTTTTTGTTTGTTTGTTTGTCGTCCAGTCTGGAGTGCCGTGGTGTGATCACGGCTCACTGCAACCTCTGCCTCTGGCCTTAAGTGATCCTTCTGCCTCACCAGCTAAGTAGCTGGGACTACAGGCGTGTACGACCACACCTGGAAAATTTTAAATTTTTTGTAGAAACAGTGTCTCACTGTGTCACCCAGGTTGGTCTTGAACTGGGCTCAAGCGATCCTCCTGCTTTGGCCTCCCTAAGTGCTGGGCTTATAAACATTAAATTAAGTTCATTTAAACTTTTTATTTACTCACTTGCTAAGTGAGAAGGAGACATCTAAAATAATTTCCTAGTAAACTCATTAAAAAAGAATAAAAGAATAAAAATTAAGATAATAGCAAGGGATGTTATCAGTCAATAACAGGAAGATAACCCCGGCCTTATCTCCCTGTTATTGATTGAATTGTGTCCCCTAAAAAGCAAGTGGAAGTCCTAACTTTAGAAGGTGACCTTAGTTGGAACCAGGATTGCTGCAGACGTAATTAGTTAAAATGAAGTCATATTGGAGTAGGGTGGGCCCTTACTCCAATCGGACAGGTGTCCTTCTGAGAGGGAAGACTATGTAAAGACAGACACACAGAGAATGTATGATGACAAAGGCAGAGAGTCTGGAGGGATGCAGCTGTAAGGCCCAAACAGAAGGATCGCTGGCCACCCTCAGAAGCTGGGAAGAAGCAAAGAAAGATTCTTCCTAGAACTGCAACAGCGCAGGCCTGCTGACACCTTGGTTTCAGAATTCTGGCTTCCAGAACAGTGAGAGCATCCATTTGCTTTAAGCCATCCAGTTTGTGGTTCTGTTTTATTTATTTATTTATTTATTTATTTATTTATTTATTATTATTATTATTTTGAGACTGAGTCTCACTCTGTCACCAGGCTGGAGTGCAGTGGCGCAATCTTGGCTCATCACAACCTCTGCCTCCCGGGTTCAAGCATTTCTCCTGCCTCAGCCTCCCAAGTAGCTGGGACTACAGGCGCACGCCACCACGCCCAGCTAATTTTTGTATTTTTAGTAGAGATGGGGTTTCACCATGTTGGCCAGGATGGTCTTGATCTCCTGACCTCATGATCCGCCTACCTCGGCCTCCCAAAGTGCTGGGATTACAGGCGTGAGCCACTGCACCTGGCCCAAAGAGGATAATATTCTTACCAACAGCAGTGAATGAGTATAAGAGTTCCTGTAGCTCCACAACCTCCCCAACACTTGGTAATATCTGACCTTAAAATTTTTTTGCGGCCGGGCGCGGTGGCTCAAGCCTGTAATCCCAGCACTTTGGGAGGCCGAGACGGGCGGATCACGAGGTCGGGAGATCGAGACCATCCTGGCTAACATGGTGAAACCCCGTCTCTACTAAAAAATACAAAAAACTAGCCGGGCGAGGTGGCGGGCGCCTGTAGTCCCAGCTACTGGGGAGGCTGAGGCAGGAGAATGGCGTAAACCCGGGAGGCAGAGCTTGCAGTGAGCTGAGATCCGGCCACTGCACTCCAGCCTGGGCGGCAGAGCGAGACTCCATCTCAAAAAAAAAAAAAAAAAAAAAAAAATTTTTCCCAATTCTGTATTATGAAATGATATCCCAATGCAATTTTCATTTGCACTTCCCCAGTTACTAATGAGGTGGAATACATTTTTGTTCCCATGTTAATAGTCACTTGTGTTCCTTCTCTTGCAAAGTTCCTATTAATTGGTTTTGCCCACTTTTCTTTTTCTTTTTTTTCCTTTGAGACAGAGTTTCGCTCTTGTTACCCAGGCTGCAGTACAATGGTGTAATCTTGGCTCACTGCAACCTCCGCCTCCCGGGTTCAAGTGATTCTCGTGCCTCAGCCTCCCAAGTAGTTGGGATTACAGGGATGCGCCGCCACACCCAGCTGATTTTGTACTTTTAGTAGAGATGGGGGTTTCTGCATTTTGGTCAGGCTGGTCTCGAACTTCTGACCTCAAGGTGATCCACCTGCCTCCACCTCCCAAAGTGCTGGGATTACAGATGTGAGCCACCAAGCCTGGCCAGTTTTGCCCATTTTTCTATAAATAAGGTTAACTTTTTTCTTATTGAGTCATACAAGTCTATAAATTACATACATTTCAGTATCTTTTCATTTGTGGCTTGCTCTTTCACTATTTTTATAGTGTCTTTTTTTTTTTTTTTTTTTTTTTTGAGACGGAGTCTCACTCTGTCGCCCAGGCTGGAGTGCAGTGGCCAGATCTCAGCTCACTGCAAGCTCCGCCTCCCGGGTTTATGCCATTCTCCTGCCTCAGCCTCCCGAGTAGCTGGGATTACAGGCGCCTGCCACCTCGCCCGGCTAGTTTTTTGTATTTTTTAGTAGAGACGGGGTTTCACCGTGTTAGCCAGGATGGTCTCGATCTCCTGACCTCGTGATCCGCCCGTCTCGGCCTCCCAAAGTGCTGGGATTACAGGCTTGAGCCACCGCACCCGGCCTATAGTGTCTTCTGATTAGCAGAAATTCTTTATCATTGGAGACAGGGTCTTGCTGTGTCACCCAGGTTGAAGTGCAGTGGCTCAATCATAACTCACTATAACCTCCTACTCCTGGGATTATGCAATCCTCCTGTCTCAGCCTCCCAAGTAGCTGGAACTACACGTACACACCAACATGCCTGCTTAATTTAATTTTTTTATTTTTTGAGGGGGACAGGGTCTTGCTATGTTGCCCAGGCTCATCTTTAACTCCTGGCCTCAAGCAATTCTCCTGCCTCAGCCTCGCAAAGCACTGGGATTATAGAAAAATCTTTTTTTTTTTTTTTTTGAGATGGAGTCTTACTCTGTCACCCAGACTGAAGTGCAGTGGTGCGATCTCAGCTCACTGCAACCTCTGTCTCCTGGATTCAAGTGATTCTCCTGCCTCAGCCTCCCAAATAGTTGGGATTACAGGCATGTGCCATCACGCCTGGCTAATTTTTTGTATTTTTAGTAGAGACAGGGTTTCACCATGTTGGCCAGGCTGGTCTTGAACTCCTGACCTCAAGTGATCTGCCCACCTTGGCCTCCCAAAGTGATGAGATTACAGGTGTGAGTCACTGCATCCGGCCTAGAAAATTCATTAATATTAAGGAATGTATAATTCTTTTCTTTTATGGCCCGGGCTTTGGGAATCTTAAGAAATTCTTTTTTTCCTATAAGTGTATTAATTTGTATTTCAAAAGTTTCATGGTTTACCTTTTAAAGTTTGGTCTTGAGCTACCTTGTGTGGTAGCTCAGACCTATAATCCCAGTACTTTGGGAGGCCGTGATGGGAGGATCGATTGAGCCCAGGAGTACAAGACTAACCTGGGCAACATGGTGAGACCCTGTCTCTACAAAAAATTAAAAAATTAGCCCAGTGTAGTGGTGTGCACCTGTAGTCCCAGCTACTCAGGAGGCTGAGGTGAGAGGATTGCTTGAGCCCAGGAGGTTGAGGCTGCAGTGAGCCATGATCGTGTCACTGCACTCCAGCTTGGTGACAGAGCGAGACCCTGTCTCTAAACAGATAAATTAATAAGTTTGGTCTTTAATCTACCTGGAATTAATTTGTGTGTATAAACGGAGGTAGGGGACTAATACATTTTTTCCCACATAGATAACCAACTGTCCAAGTCTGAAATACCCATCTTTCTCACAGCTCTTCATATCAACTCTGTCACAAACTGAATGTCCATAAATATATATATCTGCTTTTGGACTCTCTATTCTGTTCCACTAATCTACATGACCACACTGCCTTAATTAAAACAGTTTTATCAGTCTTAATAATTGATAAGGCAAATAATTCCAATTTATTCTTCTTCAAGAGTTTCTTGTCTATATTTGGACCTCTGCTTTTCCACATATATTTTACTTTAATTTTTACTTTATTTATTTATTTAGAGACAGAGTCTCGCTCCATCGCCCAGGTTGGAGTGCAGTGGTGTGATCTCAGCTCACTGCAACTTCAGCCTCCTGGGTTCAAGTGATTCTCCTGCCTCAGCCTCCTGAGTAGCTGGGACTACAGGTACACGCCACCGTGACTAGCTATTTTTTGTATTTTTAGTAGAGACAGGGTTTTGCCATGTTGGCCAAGCTGGTCTCAAATTCCTGACCTCAAGTGATCCACTGGCATCAGCTTCCCAAAGTGCTAGAATTACAGGCATAAGCCACTGTGCCTGGCCCACGTATATTTTAGAATCTCATTATCTAACTGATCAAGTGAAATCAGTTGAGATTTTGATAGAAATTATAATAAGTCTATAATTCAAAGTGGAAAGAATTGACATCTTTGTGACAGTGAGTGTTCTAATTCATGAACATGGTATAACTCCCTGTTTATTTAGGTCCTTCTGTTTTTCACTATTATATAATTTCCTACAGAAAGGTATTATACATCTTTTGTTGGCTTTATTCCTAGGTACTCCATTATTTTTAACTTTTTCCAACTTTTTATTTGTAAATAATTCAAACTTAAAGAAAAGTTGCAAGAATAATAGTAGTACCAAAAAATACTCACATATCTTTCACCCAGATACATATATGGTTAATATTTTACCCCAATGATTTAGCATTTGTGCTCATTTTCTCTCCTTCTCTCTTTCTCCTTCTTTATATCTTATTTTCTCCAAAACACTTAAGAGTGATTTGAGGCCAGGTGCAGTGGCTCATGCCTATAATCCCAGCAGTTTGGGAGACCAAGACAGGGGGATCATTTGAGCCCAGAAGTCGAAACCAGCCAGGGCAACATAGTGAGACCCTGTCTCTACAAAATTTAAAAATTAGCTATGTGTGGTGGTGCACGCCTATAGTCCCAGCTACTCGGGAGGCTCAGTCAGGAAGATTTTTTGAGCCCAAAGGTCAAGGCTGCAGTGAGCCATGATTACACTACTGTACTCTAGCCTGGGAAACAGAGACTGACCCTGTCTCAAAAAAAAAAAAAAGTGATCTGAATACATCAAAGCTTGGTCTCTTATGTATCTACTTTCATAGTATTTTAATTTTGTCAATTGATTCAATAATGCCCTTTAGAGCATTTTTTCCTTCCACTACAGGACCCAGTTTAGGGTAGTGCTTTTAATTGACATATCTCTTTAGTCTCCTTTACTCTAGAACATTTTTGCAGCCTCTTCTGTCTTTTATGATATTGACCTTTTGAAAAATACAGTCTGCACTCCTTTTTTAAAAATACAATGATCCTTAGTTTTTTTCTTTTCCAAGATGGAGTCACACTCTGTCACCCAGGATGGAGTGCAGTGGCACAATCTCAGCTCACTGCAACCTCCACCTCCCAGGTTCAAGCAATTCTGCCTCAGCCTCCTGAGTAGCTGAGATTACAGGCATGCACCACCACACCTGGCTAATTTTTTATATTTTTAGCAGTGACGGGGTTTCACTATGGTCTTGGACTCCTGACCTTGTGATCCACTGGCCTAGGCTCCCAAAGTGCTGGGATTACAGCTGTGAGCCACCACACCTGGCCTATTTTTTTTTTTTTCTTTTTTTTTTGAGACAGAGTCTAGCTCTGTCTCCCAGGCTGGAGTGCAGTGGCGCGATCTCGGCTCACTACAACCTCCACCTCCCAGGTTCAAGTGATTCTCCAGCCTCAGCCTCCTGAGTAGCTGGGATTACAGGCACGTGCCACCATGCCCAGCTAATTTTTCTATTTTTAGTACAGATGGGGTTTCACCATGTTGGTCAGGCTGGTCTTGAACTCCTAACCTCGTGATCTGCCTGCCTCAGTCTCCCAAAGTGCTAGGATGACAGGCGTGAGCCACAGCACCTGGCTTTTTGTTTGTTTGTTTGTTCGTTTGTTTGTTTTTTGAGACAGGGTCTTGCCTGTCACCAAGGCTGAAGTCCAGTGGTGTGATCAGGGCTCACTGCAGCCTTGACCTCCTGGACTCAAGCAAGTCTCCTACTCAGTCTCCTGAGTAGCTGGGACTACAGGCACGCATCATCAAGCCCGGCTAATTTTTTCATTTTTTGTAGAGACAGGGTCCTACTATGTTGGCCAGCCTGGTCTTGAACGATTGGGCTCAAGCGATTCTCCTGCCCTGGCCTTGCTAAGTGCTGGGATTACAAGCATGAGCCACCACCCCTGGCTGAATGCTCATTTTGGATTCAACTGATATTTCTTCATGATTAGATTCCGGTTATGCATTTCCAACCAGAACATGTGATACTGTGTTTTCCTCAGTATATCCCATAGGGCAGCATACAACGTCCATCTGTACTCACTTTATAATGTTAATTTTTATCATCTATCCATAGTGTTACCATATTTCTCCACTGCACAGTTACTATTCCTTCCCTTGCAACCAATAAACAATCAGTGCAAAAACAAAGACTCTTTTTATTATGGAATTTTCAAATACATTCAAAAAACCAGAAAAGAGTATAATAAGCTTCCATGTTTATCCAACAACTAAATTGTGAAAGCAATCATCAGAGAGCAAATCCCGGGTAGCATGGTAGTTCATGCCTATAATCTCAGCACTTTGGGAGGCGGAGGTGGGCAGATCACTTTAGCCCTGGAGTTTGAGTCCAGCCTGGGCAACATGGAGAAACCTCATCTCTACTAAAAAATAGAAAAATTAGCCAGGCATGTGGTATGCACCCGTAGTCCCAACTACTCAGGAAGCTGAGGTAGGAGGATCACCTGGGACCACAACACGGAGGTTGCAGTCAGCTGGTATCACACCACTGCACTCCAGCCTGAACCACAGAGTGAGACCCTGTTTCAAAAAAAAAAAAAAAAAGAAAAGAAAAGAAACCAAATCCCAGAGGTTATGTACTTTCACCTATGAATACTTCAGTATTTACTTTTCTAACAGATAAAAACTTTTAAAACACTAATGTCATTATTATACCTAAGAAAATTAACAATAATTTCTCAATATCACCCAATATCTGTCTATGCTCAAACTTTTATAATTATCTCAGTTTTTTTTGTGGTTGGCCTGATCAAATCAGGATCCAATAAGTACCCCACATTACATTTGGTTGTTATACCTTAAGAGTTTCTCTTTTAATCAGTGCCAGCTTCCCTTCCACTCTTTATGCCATTTATTTGCTGAAGAATATACATAATTTGTCCTGTAGTGGAGTCCATATCTGGGATTTTGAACTTCTCATTTTTATTGCTATGTACTATACACTTCTTGCAGATTTTTGCTTGTGTAGAAATCTAACTTACTATTATTTTTTGAGAGAGTCTCCCTTTGTCGCCCAGGCTAGTGTGGAATGGCACAATCACAGATTACTGCAGACTTGACCCCCTAGCTCAACTAATCCTCCTACCTAAGCCTCCTGAATAACTAGGACCACAGGTGTGCATCACTATGCTTGATTTTTTTTTTTTTTTTTTTTTTGGTAGAGACAGAGTCTTTCTATGTTGCCCAGGGTGGCCTTGAACACCTGGGCTCAAGCGATCCTCCCACCTTGGCCTCTCAAAATGTTGGGATTATAGGCGTAAGCCACCATGCCAAGCTCAAAATTATTTTTATTTGTTGACTTTTATATATAGCAATTTTCTTAAACTTTTATTAATTATAACAATTCAGTTATACGTTATTTTGGTTTCCTGTGCAGGATAATTACATCATCGGCAAATAACTACAGCATTGTTTATTTCATTATAATCCAAATAGTTTTTCATTCTGTCTTACACCTTATTTACTAAAGGTTACACTTCAGTCAGAAGAAAAGTGTTTCCACATGGAAGGTCTGAAATTCAAGAAAATAGGAAAACCAAAGATATTGGTAAATAAGTACAGAAATCTTTTTTAGAAAGAGTACAATAATAATAAAATAATACAGCTGGGAGCGGTGGCTCAAGCCTGTAATCCCAGCACTTTGGGAGGCCGAGACGGGCGGATCACGAGGTCAGGAGATCAAGACCACCCTGGCTAACACGGTGAAAGCCCGTCTCTACTAAAAAAATACAAAAAACTAGCCGGGCGTGGTGGCGGGCGCCTGTAGTCCGAGCTACTCGGGAGGCTGAGGCAGGAGAATGGCGTAAACCTGGGAGGCGGAGCTTGCAGTGAGCTGAGATCCGGCCACTGCACTCCAGCCTGGGCGACAGAGCGAGCCTCCGTCTCAAAAAAAATAATAATAATAATAATAATAATAAAATAATACTTGTGGGGTTAAAAAAGAATTAAGGCCGGGTGCAGTGGCTCACGCCTGTAATCCCAGCACTTTGGAAGGCCGAGGTAGGCAGATCACCTGAGGTCAGCTCGAGACCAGTTTCGTGGCGAAACTCCCTCTCTACTAAAAAAATACAAAAATTGACCAGGCGCGGTGGCTTAGGCCTGTAATCCCAGCACTTTGGGAGATTGAGGCAGGTGGATCACGAGGTCAGGAGTTGGAGACCAGCCTGACCAACATGGTGAAACCCTGTCTCTACTAAACACACACACACACACACACACACACACACACACCAGCCAGGCATGGTGGCAGGCACCTGTAATCTCAGCTACTGGGGAGGCTGAAGCAGGAGAATTGCTTGAACCCTGGAGGTGCAGCCTGGGCCACAGCGCAAGACTCCGTCTTAAAAAAAAAAAAAAAAAAAAAATTAGCCAGGTGTGTGGTGCACACCTGTAATTCCAGCTACTCCGGAGGCTGAGGCAGGAGAATCGCTTGAACAGAGGCAGAGGTTGCAGTGAGCCTAGATCACGCCACTGTACTCCAGCCTGGGCGACAGAGCAAGACTCCATCTCAAAAATAAATAAATAAATAAATAAATGAAACTTAAAAACTTTTAAAAAAGAAGTCTGATCTCTTACCTCTAGGTGACTAGCTTCATTAATTTCTGGCCTATCATTTTTGTACTTTTTTCAAAGATAAGCAAACATACATATATATATAGATATCACACTCCATGTATGTGAAAAATTATCCCTTCCTTTTTTTATACAAAAGGCAGTATACCCAAAATATTAAAGTGGTTTTGTTGTCATTGTGTTTTTCTTTTGACGGTCTTGCTCTGTCGCCTTGAGGGAGAAATTTAAAGAAAAATAAATATTGCATTTATTCACTCCACGGAAAGTAAGGGTTAAGTGAAAAACACAAGTTTTTCACTACTGCAAGCAAGGCTATAGACAGATCATAGTGACCTAGCCTGCAGAAATGAGCTCCAAACACCCCTGAGCAAGGTTAAAAGAAGAAAAACGATTTCCTTCACTGTCTCTCCTGTACTATTAGTTATGACTATGTTTGCCAATGCTTGTATTTAAGTAAGATTTGCAAAGTGCCTGTTTTTTCAATGCAGCTGCTAGGCCACTAGCTATGCAAGGCCACAGGTTAGTGCCAGGTCAGCAGTTATGCTATGGATTACGTGACTTGTCACTGTAAAATTTACTGCCTTTGTTTTGCTCTTGTATGCTGGTCTGTATAAGCTAAAATCTGTTTTTGTTCAAGGCTCAGCTTTTTGGACGTGAATCCACTGAGCCGGTGCGTACCTTAAATAAACATCCTCCTGTCTTCCCAATATCGGTCTCTCTGGTCCTCAGTTTACCATAACAGCCTCAACAGCTCACGGCAGCCTCAACCTCCTGGACTCAAGTGATTCTCTCACCTCAGCCTCCCAAGTAGCTGGGACCACAGACAGGTTAAAGTGATTTTTAATATAAGTATTTACAAGAAAATGTCCCAACTATTGCTGTGAAAAAGCCGTATCTCTTTGCCTTGAGTATAGCTGGATTGATTCCCAGTAGGAGAAAGGGCATTTTCTTCCTCACTCAGAGTCTTTGGCATTGGCAGAAAAAAAAGCAAACATAACCCCGATCTGTGCCAGTAAGGAAGCCCTCCAGCTCCAAAGCATTAGTACCAGAATATAGAAGGCAAGAGCACTTCAAAGAAGGCTCCAAATTTCTTAGTATTATTGATAGATGGCTAAAACTTATTAATGCAGAGCTAACTTACAGTTTGATTTACTAAAATTCTCTGGTACCCCAAAATCAGGTAAAAGTGCTGAAATTTTTGTTAACTGTTTTAAAAAGGAAGAACAATTGTTTCCAAAAAACTATACAAATTATTCTAAAGTTCATTTGGAAAAATAAATACCCAAGTATAACCAGGAAAATTCTGAAAAATAATCCAAATGTGGTGGGAACTAGCTTTCCCACATATTAAAACATTTTATAAAACTAAAACAATTAAAATAGTTTGGGCTGGGTAGAGTGGCTCACATCTGTAATCCTAGCACTTCGGGGGCTGAGGCCGGAGGATCACTTGAGCCCAGGAGTTTGAGACCAGCCTGGGCCACAAAGTGAGACCCCTCTACAAAAAATTTGTTTTAAATAGCCAGGCATTATGGTGCATGTCTCTAGTCCCAGCTAATTGTGAAGATGAGCTGGGAGGACTGCTTAAGCCCAGGAGATCAAGGCTGCAGTGACCTATGATAGTGCCAATGCGCCCCAGCCTGGGTGACAGAGTGAGACCCCGTCTCAATTAATTAATTAATTAAACAGTTTGGTACTGGTACATGAATACAGACTAAAGTAGCAGAGCAGAAAGTCCAGAAACAGACCTCTACATGTACAAGAATTTAATGTACGACAGAGGTAGAATGTCGAACGGAAGAAAAAAGATTAACTATTAAGTCAATGCTGCTAGGACAACTGAGCAGCCACCTGAAGAAAAATCAAGTAGGCTTCCTAACTCACTTCCTGAAACAAATCCCAGGGGGATAAAAAATATCTGAGTACAAAAAATACATACAATAGAAATATATTTGAAAAATATAAACATATAAAACCATAAAAATATTAGAAGGAAACTAATTATAGAAAGATCTGCCCAGGCACAGTGGTTCACACCTATAATCCTAGCATTTTGGGAGGCCGAGTCAGGATGATTACTTGAGGTCTGGAGTTTGAGACCAACCTGGCCAACATGGTGAAACCCCGACTCTACTAAAAATATAAAAATTAGCCAGGCATGGCGTTGTGCGCCTGCAATCCCAGCTACTTGGGAGGCTGCGGCAGGAGAATCACTTGAACCTGGGAGGCTAAGGCAGGAGAATCACTTGAACCTGGGAGGCTGAGGCAGGAGAATCACTTGAACCTGGGAGGCAGAGGATGCAGTGAAACAAGATCGCACCACTGCACTCAAGCCTGGGCAACAGAGCAAGCCTCCATCTAAAAAAAAAAAAAAAAGAGAAAGAAAGAAAGAAAGATCTTGGTTTAACTCAAAGGCTTCTCACAAAAATGCAAAAGCCTTAAGAGACTGATAACTCTCGCTTTACAAAAACACATTTCTCCATGTTAAATAAACAGTATAATCAAAGTCCAGATGCAACATGAAAAACTGGAAAATATTTGTAACATGATAAAAGACAAATTTTTAAAATACACAGAGCCCTCAGAGATTAATCAAAAACCCCGTTTGTTAAGCCAGACAAATATAAAGATACATAGATGGCTTTAAACCAGGGTTTCTCAACCTCTGCACGACTGACCTCTTGGACTACATAATTATTTGTTGTAGGGAATGCTTGTGCATTGTAGGATGTGTACCAGCATCCCTGTACTCTACTCACAAGATGGCATTAGCATCCCCGTTCAATTGTGACTATCAAAAATGTCCTCAGATATTACCAAATGTCCTCTGGGGATCAAATTGTCCCTGGTTTAAATATACAAAGAGATCAAAATCCACACTTGTGATAAAATAAATGCAAAATTTAACAATAATGAGGTGACACTTTTTTCTCTAATTAGATTTTCATCATTAACTATTTTGCAGTTAGCCAGCATGTGGGATTAGGGGGTCTCATTTATCCTTTTGGGTGTGCAACCCTTCTGGAGGGTCATCTGGCAATCTCTACCAAAATATAAAGTGCATTTACTCTTTTTTCTTTTTGAGACAGAGTCTCACTCTTTCACCCAGGGTGGAGGGCAGGGCAGTGGCATGATCTTGGTTTACTGCCACCTCCGCCTCCCAGGTTCAAGCGGTTCTCCTGCCTCAGCCTCCTGAGTAGCTGGGATTACAGGTGCCCGCCACCAGGCCCAGCTAATTTTTGTATCTGTAATTTTTGTAATTTTGTAGTTTTAGTGGAGACAGGGTTTCACCATGTTGGCCAGGCTGGTCTCGAACTCTTGACCTCAAGTGATCCACCCACCTCGGCCTCCCAAAGTACTGGGACTACAGGCGTGAGCCACTGTGTCAGCCACATCTACTCTTCGATCCAGCAATTTCACTTCCAGGAGTTTATCCCTACATATACACTTACATATATGCAAATAGAGAAATATAAGTATAATCATGGAAGCAAAAAGAGTATCCAAAAAACTGGAAACAGTCTAGTATCCAACAATAGGGAACAGGTTAAATAAACAAAGGTATATTCATATACAGGTTGAGCAAACCAAATCTGAAATCCAAAACACTTCTGGAACCAAGCATTTTGCATAATGGATACTCAGGCTGTTACAGAATATTACGCAACCATTAAAAAGGAGGAGGGGTAGCCGGGCATGGTGGCTCACGCCTGTAATCCCAGCACTTTGGGAGGCCCAGGTGGGCGGATCACGAGGTCAGGAGATCGAGACCTTCCTGGTGAACACGGTGAAACCCCGTCTCTACTAAAAATACAAAAAAATTAGCCTGGCATGGTGGCAGGTGCCTGTAGTCCCAGCTTCTCGGGAGGCTGAGGCAGGAGAATGGCGTGAACCCGGGAGGCGGAGCTTGCAGTGAGCCGAGATGGCGCCACTGCACTCCAGCCTGGGCGACAGAGTGAGACTCTTGTCTCGGAAAAAAAAAAAAAAAGGAGGAGGGGCCAGGCGCGGTGGCTTACACCTGTAATCCCAGCACTTTGGGAGGCTGAGGCGGACGGATCACGAGGTCAGGAAATCGAGACCATCCTGGCTAACATGGTGAAACCCCGTCTCTACTAAAAATACAAAAAAATTAACATGGCGTGGTGGCACGCGCCTGTAGTCCCAGCTACTAGGGAGGCTGAGGCAGGAGAATCGCTTGAACCCAGGAGGCGGAGGTTGCAGTGAGCCGAGATCACGCCACTTCACTTCAGCCTGGGAGAAGAGCGATACTCTGTCTCAAAAGAAAAAAAAAAAGGAGGCGGAAGATCTGCATGTACCGAAAATGTTTGTTCCTGGGCACAGTGGTGCATGCCTGTAATCCCAAGTACTCCAGAGACTAAGAAGGAAGAAACATCAGCCTGGGGGTTCGAGGCTAGAGGCCAGTCTGGGCAACATGGGAGACCTTGTCTTTAAAAAAAAAAAAAAGAATGTCCCAAGACATACCAACTAAAAGTAGCAAGACCAAGAATAGAGTTTGCTGCTACTTTTAAGAAAGGGTGTGTGTGTCTGTGTACCTGTGTGTGGGGGGGTCTGGATGTATACAGAATATGTTTATACATGCACGAAACAGAAACATAACATAAGTAACTGGGGGACTAGATTTTACGGATGGGGAGACTCACTTTTTACCCTATATTCTTTGAACTGTTTTAAGTCTTTGGCTATATGCCTGCATGTTTCAGGCAAATCACAAAATCTGACAACACGTCACTCAACTCAAGATACCCAGACCTTACATAAACCAGAAAGTAGAATGGTGGTTGCCAATGGATGAGCGGAGGTGGGGAAGAGGGGTTGTTTAATGGGTAGAGTTTCAGCTTGCAGATGAAAAAAGTTCTGGAGATTGACTGCACAACGATATGAATCTACTTAACACTACTAAAGTGTACACTTAAAAAATGGTTAAGATGGCAAATTTTATACGTATTTTAACACAATTTTTTAAGGTGAAAAAAATCCCTAAAAGATACCTATGTTTTAAGATCGGTTTAATTTGTTTCTAATTTGGAAATCAGTTTTTAAACACTCCATTATTACTCTAGAATTGAGCGTCAGGAACAGTGAAAACTCTACATTTAAACTCTGGAGCTGCTCCTGCGACCTTTCACCTAGAACTCGTACGCATTCGGCCAGGCATGCACTCCTGCTAAATTCAGGGAGGGCCAGCACTGCGGGCGGCAGAGTGACTTACCCTCGGCCCTTTACCAGTGGAAGAGGTTTCTACACTGCTGCCACCCTGTAACACAAAACTTTGTGTTCCTTTTCACGCGTTACCGCAGATTCTCGGTGCACAGCGCCCAACGCGGACCAGAGCTTAGAGCGTGCCCAGGCAGCATCCTTGACTTCCCACCGCCGGGCCGGCCAGCCCGGGCGATTAGCGGCGGCCCCCCCGAGACGCGCCCTTCGCCCGACCGGGTCTCTCCCCGCGCCGCCCCGACCCCCTTACCCGGTGTTGGGTAACATGACTTTAGTAGATCAGAGGAGGTGGCGGCGACTGCGGCGGCTGCGAGCTGAGAGCGAAAGCCGGACAGTCCCTCCGCATTTATCCCCGCCCCGGCCCCGCCCCTGCACCCGAGGCCCCGCCCCAAGGCCTGTGCTGGAACGGGTGCGCCGAAAAGCCGGGATCGCCGAGTGCGCCTGCGTATGCAGTCGGCCTCCCGCGCCCCACGTTCCTTTTCCTCGCCTCCCAGCCTGGTCCCTGAGAGGGGGCTCTCCGCGCAGGCGCTTTGAGGCACAGCTCCGCCCCGCCCCCTCACTGGTCCTACGGTGACAATCAGGCTCCCGTCGGCGCCTAACGTCTGGGCAGCGTCATCCGCTACGTTAGCCTTTTCGCCGTGTCTAGGGGTTTCTCCTCGCGCTATCGTGTTCCAGCGCTGGCTCCAAGCTGGGAGGGTCTCTGAGCCCTGAGCCCGCCCTCTCCTCGGCGGGCCCTCAGAGGGTGCTTAGCTCTGGGTCTTCTTGCCCCTGCACCCGAGCCTGGCGCGCCCTCGGGCTCCTCTGGGAACGCTAGCCCTGGGCAGAAATTACCTTTGTGGTTAAAGTCGGCCCGCGTAACTTTTCCACTCTACCGCCGAATCTGGACCCAAGCCAGCCTCACCTTGTGCATGAGTAGATAGTTTGTGTTAAGCCGCCAGCTTCTTGGAACAGAGCTCTCTGCAAAAGTCGCGCTGAAGAATTCCTAGTCAAAAGCTGAACTTGCAGAAGAAGTTTTTACTTCTGGAATGAGTGTTGAGATGAGATCGATTCTGACATTCAGTTTCGCTTTTGGGATTACGCCTTGGATTAACTCAGCTACCCTGATGAGCTAAAGACTGTAGTATATTTGAAGGAAGACACGAGGAACTGTTTTGTATTTTGTAGGGATAAAACAGGACCCTGAGGAGATTATTATATGAAGACTCGTTAAAGAAACTAGCCTGGAGATGGCTTATGTAGTTGTAGGCTCCCCTTTGTTTTTGTTTTGTTTTTTGAGACGGAGTCTCGCTGTCGCCCACGCTGGAGTGCAGTGGCGCGGATCTCGGCTCATTGTAACCTCCGCCTCCTGGGTTCAAGCGATTCTCCTCCCTCAGCCTCCTAAGTAGCTGGGACTACAGGCATGCACCACCACGCCCGGCTAATTTTCTTGTATTTTTAGTAGAGACGGGGTTTCACCATGTTGGTCAGGCTGGTCCCGAGCTCCTGACCTCAAATGATTGGCCCACCTTGGCCTCCCAAAGTGCTAGGATTACAGGCGTGAGCCACCGCTCCTGGCCTCTCTCCCCTTTGTTATAGGCCCTAAAATGACTCTGTTTACTCAATCATATCACCTGCCCTACTCCTATAGGCATTTGAATTGATGATTCATGATACGGTCTTTAGAGGCTCCAGAGGAATTTGCAAATGTATTAGCATCCGCTCAGTGACTGCTGGTTACCTGAGATACAGCAGGACAAAAAGGACAAGGTCTCTGCCTATGGGAGGTATGAGTAGCCAGTGTGTTCTTTAGACTTGTTAGGCATTAGGTATTTTAGGAAGAGTGTTGATAGAGATAGATGGAAAAACTTACTCTCCTCTCATCCTTAGGAGCACTTGCTGAGGGGTGTATATATCTGTCGAATAGAGTGAATTCTGAGTAATGGGGTGACATTTTCTTCGTATCATCTAAAATGTTCTCTCCTTTTTGAAAGCCACAATATCCTCAGTCTGTTAGAGTCCCTTCTCTTGAATTTGTGTGCTTCTATTTCCATTTGTTACACAGAGCTCAACTAAGAGGCGAAACAAAAAACCTTTGCCAATTTTTCAGTCATAACCTTGATATTTTGTGAGCTTAAATACCTGTAATTATACTATTTTTGTACTTTGGAATGGCTTTCACAGAAGGCAAATTTATTCCTAAATTATTAGAGGTAGTTTTTCTAAGCAAGTTTATATCCATTGTATTCAGTACTTTGACTAGAGTTCATTTAAAGTGTGATTTGGAGTTACCCATGACCTTCTACCCCATTACCTTGATTAACCTAGTATTAGATTAACACTAGAGTGGGGAATGGGTGAAGAAGGAGAGGACTTGTGAACATAATTAGATCTTCATTTTGGAAGTGAATAATTTTGGCTTAGAAAGAACACTTCTGACTGCAGCGTGAATAGTTTGTGAGTAGATAAAGGCACAGAAGCCATTTAAAAGCCCATAGTAATGTAATGCGTAAGAAAAGCAGTAACCTGAACTAAGGCAGTAATAGTGGGAATGAAAAGACATACTCAAGGTATGGAACCTGGCAGATGTAACTAATGATTAGACATAGGAACAAAGAGGGGAAGATGGTATCAGTGGTGACCTTCAGATTTCTGGTGTAAAGTCCTGGGAGGATGGTGATAACACAGTCAAGAAGTGAAAACAAATGGTTTGAAAGCCAAGTATCTTGAAAGTCAGATAAGTCTCCCTCACTTCATCCCTTCTCAGCTTGACAAAACCACTTAAAAATGCAACATTTTCTTGACAGGCTACTGGCTACAACACATTCTCCCAACCAATTTATTTCCCTTAAGTTTTCGTTATAGGCAACAATAACCTGATTTGGCTAATTTAAACCAAATTAAAGGGGTTGGGGAATTTAGAAGAATTCTGGGATAGTTTATATAACTTAAGGAAGAGCTGAACAACTAAGCTTGACAATGGGAACCAGGATACTTCCATGATCCTCAGCAGCATGATCTTCTTTCTAGAATGCGTTGTAGGTGGCTTCTCTGTCTTTTCTGTGTATCTGTTCAAGCTTCAAATACTAAGACAGTCTAGTACAATGTGTTTTGTTTTGTTTTGTTTTTTTGAGATAAGATCTTGCTCCGTCACCCAGGCTGGAGTGTAGCAGCACGATCATGGCTCACTGTAGCCTCAACCTCCTGGGCTCAGCCGCCCAAGTAGCCAGGACCACAGGAATGTGCCACCACACCTGGCTAATCTTACTTTTTATAGAGACAGCGGTCTCACTATTTTGCCCAGGTTGGTCTTGAACTCCTCGCCTCAAGCAGTCCTCCCACCACACAGCCTTCCAAAGTGCTGGGAAATGTTTCAACCTGTAAATTAGTTGGCCATGGCCAAGGACACAAGTGGATATGGACAATGGGGAAGTAACAAAACATTGCAAACCTACCTGCCCCAGGTCATTGAAGTTGTATAAATGTAGAGCAAGTAAATTGGCATTCGTAATTCTGGGAAGAAAGGGGTCATAAAACTTTTTATTTCATAGGGCTTGTGATGGTTAATACTGAGTGTCAACTTGATTGGATTGAAGGATGCAAAGTATTGGTCTTGGATGTGTCTGTGAGGGTATTGCCAAAGGACATTAACATTTGAGTCAGTGGACTGGGGAGAGCAGACCCACCCTTAATCTGGCTGGGCACCATCTAATCAGCTGCCAGTGAATATAAAACAGGCAGAAAAACCTGAAAAGATGAGACTGGCCTAGCCTGCCAGCCTATATCCTTCCCCTGTGCATTTATCCCCCTCCTGCCCTCCAACATCAGACTCCAAGTTCTTCAGTTTGGGGACTTGGACTGGCTCTCCTTGCACCTCAGCTTGCAGATGGCCTATTATGGGACCTTGTGATCATGTGAGTTAATACTTAATAGGCCAGGCGCGGTGGCTCACGCCTGTAATCCCAGCACTGTGGGAAGCCGAGGCAGGCAGACCACAAGATCAAGAGATTGAGACCATTCTGGCCAACATGGTGAATCCCCATCTCTACTAAAAATACAAAAATTAGCTGGACGTGGTAGCACGCACCTGTAGTCCCAGCTACTTGGGTGGCTAAGGCAGGAGAATCACTTGAACCCGGGAGGTGGAGGTTACAGTGAGCCAAGACCGCGCCACTGCACTCCAGCCTGGTGACGGAGCAAGACTCTGTCTCAAAAAAATAAATAAATAAACTGCCCTACACACACACAACACACACACACACACACACGTATATTTATATCCTATTAGTTCCGTGCCTCTAGAGAACTCTGACTAATATAGATTTTGGTACCAGGAGTAGGGTCCAGAACAGGAGAAGGCTCTGCAACAGGTCCAGGCTGCTGTGCAAGCTGCTCTGCCACTTGGGCCATTGACCCAGCAGATCCAATGGTGCTTGAGGGGTCAGTGGCAGATAGGGATGCTATCTGGAGCCTTTGGCAGGACCCATAAATGACTCACGGTGGAGGCCTCTAGGATTTTGGAGCAAGGCCCTGCCATCTTCTGCAGATAACTACTCTCCTTTTGAGAGACAGCTCTTAGCCTGTTACTGGGCTTTAGTGGAAACTGAACGTTTGACTATGGGTCAGCAAGTCACCATGTGACCTGAACTGCCTATCATGAACTGAGTGCTTTCTGACCCATCTAGCTATAAAGTGGGTTGTGCACAGCAGCATTCTATCATCCAGTGGAAGTGGTATATGTGTGATCAGGCTCTCGCCGGTCTTGAAGTCACCTGAGGAATAAGTTACATGAGGAAGTGGCTCAAATGCCCATGGTCTCCACTCCTGCCACCCTGCCTTCTCTCCCCCAGCCTGCACCAATGGCCTCATGGGGAGTTCCCTATGATCATGATCAGTTGACAGAGAAAGAGAAGACTAGGGCCTGGTTCACAGATGTTTTGCATGATATGCAGGCACCCCCTGAAAGTGGAAAGCTGCAGCACTACAGCCCCTTTCTAGGACATCCCTGAAGGGCAGTGGTGAAGGGAAATCTTCCCAGTGGGCAGAACTTTGAGCAGTGCACCTGGATGTGCACTTTGCATGGAAGGAGAGATGACTAGATGTGTGATTATATAATGATTCATGGGCTGTAGCCAGTGGTTTGGCTGGATAGTCAGGGACTTGGAAGAAGCATGATTGGAAAATTGGTGAGAATAAAATTTGGGGAAGAGGTATGTAGATGGACCTCTCTGAGTAGTCAAAAACTGTGAAGATATTTTTATCCCATGCGAGTGCTCACCAATGGGTGAACTCAGGAGAGGAAGATTTTAATAATCAAGTGGATAGGATGACTCGTTCTATGGACACCACTCAGCCCTTTTCCCCAACCACCCCTGCCATCATCCAATGGGTCCGCGAACAAAGTGGCCATGGTGGCAGGGATGGAGGTTATTCATGGGCTCAGCAACAGGAACTTCCACTCACCAAGACTGACCTGGTTACGGCCACTGCTGAGTGCCCAATTTGCCATCAGCAGAGACCAACACTGAGCCCTTGATATGGTACAGTTCCTCAGGGTGATCAGCCAGATACCTGATGGCAGGTTGATTATACTGAACCTCTTCCATCGTGGAAAAGGCAGAGGTTTGTCCTCACTCGAATAGACACTTACTCTGGATATGGGTTTGCCTATCTTGTACACAGTGCTTCTGCCAAGACTACCATCCATGGACTCACAGAATGCCTTATCCACCGTCGTGGTATTCCACACAGCATTGCCTCTGACTAAGGCACTTACTTTATGACTAAAGAAGTGTGGCAGTGGGCTCATGCTCATGGAATTCACTGGTCTTACCATGTTCCCCATCATCCTGAAGCAGCTGGATCGATAGAACAGTGGAATGGCCTTTTGATGTCACAATTACAACGCCAACTAGGTGACAGTACTTTGCAGGGCTGGGGCAAAGTTCTTCAGAAGATTGTGTATGCTCTGAATCAGTGTCCAATGTATGGTACTGTTTCTCCCGTAGCCAGGATTCATGGGTCCAGGAATCAAGCGGTAGAAGTGGAAGTGGCACTACTCACCATAACGCCTAGCGATCCACTAGCAAGTTTTTGCTCCCTGTTCCTGTGACATTACGTTCTGATGGCCTAGAGGTCTTAGTTCCAGAGGGAGGAATGCTGCCACCAGGAGACACAACAATGATTCCATTAAACTGGAAGTTACGATTGCCACCTGGACACTTTGGGCTCCTCCTACCTTTAAGTTAACAGGCTAAGAAGGGAGTTAGTGTTGGCTGGTGTGATTGACCCTGATTATCAAGATGAAATCAGTCTACTACTCCACAGTATTCATGGAATGCAGGAGACCCATTAGGGCATCTCTTAGTATTATCATGCCCTGTGGTTAAGGTCGATGGGAAACTACAGCAGCCCAATCCAAGCAGGACTATAAATTGCCCAGACCCTTCAGAAATGAAAGTTTGGGTCACCCCACCAGGAAAAAAACCACAACCTGCTGAGCTGCTTGATGAAGGCAAAGGGAATACAGAATGGGTAGCAGAAGAAGATAGTCATCAATACCAGCTGTGACCACATGACCAGTTGTGGAAACAAGGACTGTAATTGTCATGGATATTTCCTTCTTTTGTTAAAAACATGTTTGTGCAAGTATACACGTGTACTAAGAAAATATCTTCATTTTATTTCCTTTTTCCTTTATCATGTGACATCATATTTATTGACTTCATGTCAGCATTTAAGTATTGTTAACTTTAATAGCATTTGGATTGGGGATTGATATGTTTCTGGTTGTATGAAGGATAGTTGTGTTAGGTGGAATTATGATCTTATTGTCTTTATTTGAAGATTATGTATGATCTCAGGAGATGTGTATGGGTTCAAGTTGACAAGGGGTGGACTTGTGATGGTTAATACTGAGTGTCAACTTGATTGGATTGAAGGATGCAAAGTATTGATCCTTGGTGTGTCTGTGAGGGTGTTGCCAAAGGAGATTAAAATTTGAGTCAGTGGGCTAGGGAATGTGGGCCCACCCTTAATCTGGGTGGGCACCATCTAAACAACTGCCAGCGAATACAAAGCGGGCAGAAAAAATGTAAAAAGGTTAGAATGACCTAGCCTCCCAGCCTACATCTTTCTCCCATGCTGGATGCATCCTGCCCTTGAACATCAGACTCCAAGTTTTTCAGTTTTGGGGCTCAGACTGGCTCTCCTTGTTCCTCAGCTTGTAGATGACCTATTGTGGGACCTTGTGATCATGTGAGTTGATACTTAATAAACTCATGTATATATGAGTATGTATGTATATATATGTGTTTATATATATACGTGTGTGATATATATATACACACATACACACACACACAAACACACACACAGCCTATTATTTCTGTCCCTCTAGGAACCCTATTACAGGGCTTAATTAAGGCTTCTCTCCTTGGTTTGTAGTTTTCTAGGTGGGTTGAACATCTATTTGCATAAAGAACCCAAAGACCTGAAGAAAAAAAAAAAAAGAGAGAGACATCAATATCCAACCCATACTCTCTGAGATTTGAAGTTAGAAATATCTTTTGAGGCTGGGCATGGTGACTCATGCCTATAATTCCAGCACTGTGAGAGGCCAGGGCAGGCGGATCATTTGAAGTCAGGAGTTCAAGACCAGCCTGATCAACATGGTAAAACCCTGTCTCTACTAAAATACAAAAATTAGCTGGGCGTAGTGGTGGGTGCCTATAATCTCAGCTACTCGGGAGGCTGAGGCAGGAGAATCACTTGAACCCAGGAGGTGGACATTGCAGTGAGCCAACATCGCGTCACTGCACTCGGCTTGGGTGACAGAACAAGACTCTCAAAAAAAAAAGCAATTATCTTTTGAGGAGATTCTGACAAACGCCCAGTGGCAGAAAGTATAACAAGTTCCTAAAGTAAAATTAACTTAAAGATATGGACATCTAGGCTCACGCCCAGGGCTCTGCATTAAAGCCTAGGAATTGAAGCTGGGCACAGTGGCTCACGCCTGTAATCCCAGCACTTGGGAGGCTGAGACAGGTGGATCACCTGAGGTCAGGAGTTCGAGACCAGTCTGGCCAACATGATGAAACCCTGTCTCTACTAAAAATACAAAAATCAGCTGGGCATGGTGGCGCATGCCTGTAATCCCAGCTATTTGGAAGGCTGAGGCAGGAGAATCGCTTGAACCTGAGAGGTGGAGGCTGTAGTGAACTGAGATCGCACCATTGCATTCCAGCCTGGGCAACAAGAGTGAAACTTCGTCTCAAAAAAAAAAAAAGAAAGCCTATGAATTCAATGAAGTACATATATGTTCATGGCAGCATTATTCATAATAGCTAAAAGATGGAAACCAAATGTCTATCAACTAATGCATGGATAAACACAATATGGTATATGCGTTCAATAGAATATGATTCAGCTATAGAAAGAAATGAAGTACTGATACATGCTAAAATATGGATGAACCTCAAAAACATTGTACTAAGTGAAAGAAGGCAGACACGAAAGGTCACCTATTTTATGATTCCATTTCTATAAATAATGTCCATAATATGCAAATCTGTAGAGATAGAAAGCAGATTGGTGGCTGCCAGAGGCCAAGGGAAGGGGGCAATAGAGAGTAACTGCTTAATTGGTACGGAGTTTCCTTTTGGGGTGATGAAAATGTTTTGGGACTAGATAGAGGTAGTAGTCACACAACATAGTAATTATACTAAATGTCAATGAAAATTTCACTTTAAAATTGTTAGTTTCATATGTGAATTCCACCTCATTTTATTAAACAAAAAAAAAAACGGAAAATCAGGTGCAGTTGCTCATGCCTGTAATCCCAGCACTTTAGGAGGCCAAGGCAGGAGAATTGCTTGAGGCTAGGTGTTCAAGACCAGCCTGGGCAACATAGTGAGACCATGTCTGTACAAAAAAAATTTTTTTTAATTAGCTGGACATGGTGACATGTACCGGTAGTTCCAGCTACTCAGGAGGGCTGAGGAGGGAGTATCACTTGAGCCCAGGAGTTTGAGGGGGCTAAAGTGAGTTATGATCACACCACTACACTCTAGCCTTGGTGAGAGAATAAGACCTTTTCTCTAAAAAGAAAAAAAAATGTATGGAAGAAAGTTTTTTAACAGAATATGACTGATGCAGAAAACTCTTCAAGATCCAACTACCATTTACATTTGTGCTTTGGAGAATAATAGCTAAGCAATGAAGAATAAACCAGGTCAAGCAACAGAACATGACTCCATGTCTACAAAAAAAAAGAAAAAAAAATAGCCATTAGCCAGATGTGCTGGTGCATGCCTGTGATCCCAGCTACTTGGGAGGCTGAGGCAGGAGGATCCCTTATGTTTGGGTGATTGAGGCTGCAGTGGGCTGTGATCATGCCACTGCACTCTAGCCTAGGTGACAGAGTGAGATGCTGTCTCAAAAACAAAAATAAGTGAATTGTGAACTAAGAAATAAAGGTGTAACTTTTATGACTACCTTAAGCACCAGTGGGATCTGGTAAAAAAAAAAAAAAAAAAAAAAAAGCTACTAAAAACTTCTCCAGTTCTCATTCTCCTTGGATTTTGGAAGCAGAACCAATCTATGATTTGAGAAATACACCAAGGCTCTTGAACAACGTGTGGAGGAGAGTGCTCTAATAAGTTTATTTTGCATTCTCCAAGATGATAATTTTATATCTTTTCATGTGGAATGTCCACCAACCTCTTCTAGCAGTTTCGTAGTTCAGTAGAAACAGGTGCATTAGGGGTTCACGTGAAAAATCCAAGTGCAGTTAGTAGGAGCAATCCAGTATTGAGAAAACAAGACAGTAAGTAGTAGGTCAAGGATGTAGAATGAGGCAGCAAGGAGTCCAGCAGTAAGAAACATGTTGAAATCTGGAAAATAAGTAGTTGGGCATTAACCACAGAGGTTGGGGAGAACTGCAGTCTTTAGGAAATGATTCATATGACTATTTCAGGTGCTATACCCAAAACAGGTGAGTAAGACAAAGATGTCTACTTTGGGCACTTATATTCAATATTGTACTGGGAGCAATAGCCAGAACAATTAGGTAAGAAAAAGAAAAAGAGCACCCAGACTGGAATGGAAGGAGTAAAACTATCTTTACTTGCAGATGACATGATCCTATATCTAGAAAATCCTAAGGAATCCACCAAAAACACTATAAGAGCTAATAAATGAGTTTACTAAGGTTGTAGGAAGCAGAATATTGAAAATGCAACCTTATTTATGTATGCAAGTAATAAATAATCCAAAAAGGAAATTAATAAATTTCATTTATAAGAACATCAAAATGAATAAAATACATGGAATGAATTTAGCCAAAAAATGCAAGATTTGTACACCAAAAACTGCAAAACATTGCTGAAAGAAACTAAAGAAGACCTAAATAAATGGCAAGTCATTCCTGTTCATGGGTTGAGAGACTTAAAATTGTCAAATTACAATACTCCTCAAAGCAATCTATAATTCCTATCAAAATTATAATAGCTTTGTTCATAGAAATGGAAAAGCCAATCCTCAAATTAATGTGGACTTGTGAGAGATCCCCAGTAGCTAAGACAATTTGAAAAAGAACAACAAAATTGGAGGACTTACACTTCCAGATTTTTTTTTTAATTGAAACGGGGTCTCACTCTGTCATCCAGGCTGGAACACATGAGCACAATCTCGGTTCACTGCAACCTCCACCTCCTGGGCTCAAGTGATCCTCCCATCTCAGCCTCCTGAGTAGCTAGGACCACAGGCATGCATGACCACACCGCTAATTTTTTGTATTTCTGGTGGAGATAGGGTTTTGCCACGTTGCCCAGGCTGGTCTCGAACTCCTGAGCTCAAGTAATCCACCTGCCTCAGCCTCCCAAAGTGCTGGGATTACAGGCATGAGTCATTGCACCTGGCCCACACTTTCAGATTTTAAAACTTACTATAAAGTTACAGTAATCAAAAGTGGGAGCAGTGACATCAGCAAGATGGTGGAAGAGGATTTTCCAGTATTTGTTCCCTTGCAGAAACATTGTATTAGTCCATTTTCATACTGCTATGAAGAAATACCTGAGATTGGGTAATTTATAAAGAAAAAGAGGTTTAAGCCAGGCGCGGTGGCTCACGCCTGTAATCCCAGCACTTTGGGAGGCGGAGGCAGGTGGATCACGAGGTCAGGAGATCGAGAGCATCCTGGCTAACATGATGAAACCCCATCTCTACTAAAAATGCAAAAAAATGAGCTGGGCATGGTGGCAGGTGCCTGTAGTCCCGGCAACTCGGGAGGCTGAGGCAGGAGAAGGGTGTGAACCTGGGAGGCGGAGCTTGCAGTAAGCTGAGACTGCACCACTGTACTCCAGCCTGCATGACAGAGCGAGACTCTGTCTCTAAATAAATAAATAAATAAAAAAGAAAAAGAGGTTTAATAAACTCAAAGTCCCACATGACTGGGGAGGCCTCTCAATCATGGCAGAAGGCAAAGGAGGAGCAAAGACCTGTCTTACATGGTGGCAGGCAAGAGAGTGGTGTGCAGGGGAACTGTCTTTTATAAAACCATCAGATCCCATGAGATTTATTCACTATCATGAGAAAAGCATGAGAAAACTGGCCCCTATGATTCAGCTACCTTCACAATGCCCACGTGTTGTGGTATTATGCGAGCTACAATTCAAGATGAGATTTGGGTGAGGACACAGCCAAATCGTATCATTCTGTCCCTGGCCCCTCCCAAATCTCCCGTCCTTATGTTTCAAAATACAATCACGCCTTCCCAACAATGCCCCAGAGTCTTAACTCATTTCAGCATTAACTCAAATGTCCATAGTCCAAAGTTTCATCTGAGACAAAGCAAGCCCCTTACACCTATGAACCTGTAAAATCAAAAGCAAGTTAGTTACTTCCTAGGTACAATGTGAGTACAGGCATTCTGTAAATACACCCATTCCAAATGGGAGAAATTGGCCAAAATCAAGGGGCTAAATGCCCCATGCAAGTCCAAATCCAGTGGGATAGTCAAATCTTAAAACCCTGAAACAATCTCCTTTGACTCCATGTCTCACTTCCAGACCATAGTGATTCAAGTGGTGAGTTCCCATGGTCTTGGGCAGCTCCACCTGCATGGCTTTGCAGAGTACAGACTCCCTCCCAGCTGCTTTCATGGACTGATGTTGAGTGTCTGTGACTCTTCCAGGTACACGGTGCAAGCTGTCAGTGGGTCTATCATTCTAGGGTCTGGAGGACGGTGGTCCTCTTCTCACAGCTCCACTAGGCAGTGTCCCAGTGGGGACTCTGTGTAGGGGCTTCCACCCCAAATTTCCCTTCCACACTGCCCTAGCAGAGGTTCTCCATGAGGGCTCTGCCCCTGCAGCACACTTCTGCTTGGACATCCAGGTGTTTCTATACATCCTGTGAAATCGAGGTGGAGGTTCCCAATCCTTAATTCCTCACTTCTTTGTGTCTGCAGGCACACCACCATGTGTAAGCCATCAAGGCTTGAGGCTTGGATGCTCTGAAGCAATGCCCTGAGCTGTACATTGGCCCCTTTTAGCCATGGCTGGAGCACAGGGCACCAAGCGCCAAGGTGCTGACCCTGGCCCATGAAACCATTTTTTCCTCCTAGGCCTCCCAGCCTGTGATGGGAGGGGCTGCTGTGAAGACCTCTGACATGCCCTGGAGACATTTTCCCCCATTGTCTTGACAATTAACATTTGGCTCCTCTTTACTTATGCAAATTGGCTAAGTTCACAGAGGCATTTCACCTTCCCGGGCCCAAAGCACTCCCACTAGTGCTGCATACACTGCAATCCATCCCTTTGGGAAAACATCAATTGTCCCCTTATGAAATTATAATGGGAAGGCCCATGTGTATGGGAATGAAAATAACCAATCCAACTTTTCTCAAGGGAGATATATTGTAATATTGTGAGGGACTCATTTTATCACCTTTAAAAAAAGCCAAGATTTGATAAAGAATTCCTTTCACAGTGTGCTCCCTGAAGATAATGTACCTGGGTTGGGCACAGTGGCTCACACCTGTAATTCCAGCACTTTGGGAGGCCAAGGTGGGTGGATCACTTGAGGTCAGGAGTTCGAGACCAAACTGGCCAGCATGGCGAAACCCTGTCTCTACTAAAAATACAAAAATTAGCTGGATGTGGTGGTGCACACCTGTAATCCCAGCTACTCGGGAGGCTGAGGCACAAGAATTGCTTGAACCTGGGAGACAAAGTTTGCAGTGAGCTGAGATTGCACCATTGTACTCCAGCCTGGGTGACAGAACGAGACTCTGTTTCAAAAAATAAAAAATACAAATACAAAAATTAGCCAGGCATGGTGGTCCCTGACTATAGCCCTAGCTACTAGAGAGGGTGAGGTGGGAGGATTGCTTGAATCCAGGAGACAGAGGTTGTAGTGAACCAAGATTGTGCCACTGCACTCCAGCCTGGGTGACAGAGTGATACTTTGTCTCAACAATAATGAAAAGAAAAAAAGAAAAAAAATGAAGAAAGCCAACAGGAATCATGAGATACCATCAAGCTAATATGTACATTATGGGAGTTCCAGAAGGAACAGAGAAGGAGAAGGGGAGAGAAAGCTTATTTAAAGAAACAATGACAGAAAACTCCCCAAATTTGGAAGGGAAATGAACATCCAAATCCATGAAACCCAAAGGATCCCAAATAGATTAAATATAAAGAGATCTTCACTGAGGCCCATTGTAATCAAATCATCAAAAGTCAAAGACAGAAAGAATTTTTTTTTTTTTTTTTTTTTGAGATGGAGTCTCGCTCTGTCGCCCAGGCTGGAGTGCAGTGGCCAGATCTCAGCTCACTGCAAGCTCCGCCTCCAGGGTTCACACCATTCTCCTGCCTCAGCCTCCCGAGCAGCTGGGACCACAGGCGCCTGCCACCTCACCCGGCTAGTTTTTTGTATTTTTTAGTAGAGACGGGGTTTCACTGTGTTAGCCAGGATGGTCTCGATCTCCTGACCTCGTGATCCGCCCGTCTCGGCCTCCCAAAGTGCTGGGATTACAGGCTTGAGCCAGCGCGCCCGGCCAGAAAGAATTTTTAAAGCAAGAGAAAAGGAACTCGGCTGGGCGCGGTGGCTCAAGCCTGTAATCCCAGCACTTTGGGAGGCCGAGACGGGCGGATCACGAGGTCAGGAGATCGAGACCATCCTGGCTAACACAGTGAAACCCCGTCTCTACTAAAAAATACAAAAAACTAGCCGGGCGAGGTGGCGGGCGCCTGTAGTCCCAGCTACTCGGGAAGGCTGAGGCAGGAGAATGGCGTAGACCCGGGAGGCGGAGCTTGCAGTGAGCTGAGATCCGGCTACTGCACTCCAGCCTGGGCGACAGAGCGAGACTCCGTCTCCAAAAAAAAAAAAAAAAAAAAAGAGAAAAGGAACTCATTACATACAATAATAAGATTATTGGTGCATTTCTCAGTCTTGCAGGCCAGGAAACCGTGGGAATATATTCAAAATGTTGAAAGACAAAAAAACCTGCCAACTAAAAATACTATACCTGACTAAGAATACTATACCTGCCAACTAACAATACTATACTGTTCTGAAGAGCAGTAATGCTGTCCTTTGGAAATAAAGGAGAGATAAGAACCTAGCCAAAAATAAAACATAACAAAACAAAACAAAAAAACCCAAAACACAAACAAAAAAAAACCTGTGGGAGTTCATCACCACTACATCTGCCTTACAAGAAATGCTAAAGGGAGTTCTTTTGTGTTGAAACAAAAGAATAATAGCTAACAAAATGAAAACATACGCAGGTATAACTTTCACTGTAAGGGTCAAAATAGTCAAATTCAGAATACTCTATTATAGTAATGGTGGCACATAAATCACTTTTAACTGTAGTCTAAAGATTTGTTTGTTTGTTTTTTGTTTGTTTGTTTTGAGACAGAGTCTTGCTCCGTCACCCAGGCTGGAGTGCAGTGGCACGATTTTGGCTCACTGCAAGCTCCACCTCCAGGGTTCATGCCATTCTCCTGCCTCAGCCTCCCCAGTAGCTGGGACTACAGTTGCCCGCCACCATGACTAGCTAATTTTTTTGTATTTTTAGTAGAGATGGGGTTTCACCATGTTAGCTAGGATGGTCTCGATCTCCTGACCTCGTGATCCGCCTGCCTCAGCCTCCCAAAGTGCTGGGATTATAGGTGTGAGCCACCGTGCCTGGCCCTAAAGGTTTTTTTTAATGTATTAAAAATATAACTATAATAATTTGGTCATGGATAGACAACATATAAATTGTAACATCAATAACATAAAATGTGGAAAGAAAAGTTAAAATGAAAAGTTCTTGTATGTGATCAAAGTTAAGCTAGTGTCAGCTTAAAATAGACTGTGATAAGATATTTTATGTTAAGCCCATGGTAACCCCAAAGAAAAACGTATAGTATATCCACGAAAGATAAAAAGAAAGAAATCGTGCCATGGCAGGGATACCAAAAAAAAAAAAAAAAAAGAAAAGAAAAGAAAAAGAAAAAGAAAGAGAAAAGAATCCAGGCATACCATTATAATGAATAATCAAATCACAAAGGAAGACAGGAAGAGAGAATGAATGGAATGAAAGAACTATATAATAATAATAAAACAGTTAACAAAATGACAGTATAGTTTGAGCATACCTAATCTGAATATCTGAGATCTGAAATGCTCCAAAATATGAAACTTTTTAAGTGCCAATATGATGCTCAAAGGGAAATTGTCACTGGAGCACTTTAGATTTTGGATTTTCAGATTAGGAATGCTCAACTAGTAAAACATCTGCAAATATTCTCAAATCTAAAAAAAAAAAAAAAAAAAAAAAATCTGAATTCCAAAATGCTTGTGGTCCCAAGCATTTTGGATAAGGGAAACTCAACCTGTAGTAATTCTATCTACCAGTAATTTTTTTTTTTTTCAGACAGGGTCTCACTCTCACCCAGGCTGGAGTGCAGTGGTGCAATCTCAGCTCAGTTTAAATTCCACCTCCCAGGTTCAAGTGATTCTTGTGCCTCAGCCTCCTGAGTAGCTGGGACTGCAAGCAAGCACCATCATGTTTGGTTTGTTTTCATATTTTTTTGTGTAGATGGGGTTTTGCCATGTTGCTAAGGGTGGTCTCAAACTCCTGAGCTCAAGTGATCCTCCTGCCTCAGCCTCCCCAAGTGCTAAGATTATAGGCATGGGCCACTGTGCCCAGCCTCAATAATTACTTTAAATGTAAATGGATTAAATTCTCCAATCAAAACACGTTGAGACAGAACAGCTAAATACGTTAAAAAACATGAACCAACTATATACTGCCTATAAGAGACTCACTTTAGGCCCGGCGTGGTGGCTCATGTCTGTAATCCCAGCACTTTGGGAGGCCAAGGCGGGCGGATCACGATGTCAGGAGATTGAGACCATCCTGGCTAACACTGTAAACCCTGTCTCTACTAAAAATACAAAAAATTAGCCAGGCGTCGTGGTGGGCACCTGTAGTCCCAGCTACTCAGGAGGCTGAGGCAGGAGAATCACTTGAACCCTGGAGGCGGAGCTTGCAGCGAGCCGAGATTGCACCACTGCACTCCAGCCTGGGCGACAGAGCGAGACTCTGTCTCAAAAAAAAAAAAAAAAAAAAAAAAAAAAAGACTCACTTTAGCTTTAAGGACACACATAGGCTGAAAGTGAAGGGATGGAAAAAGATAATCCATGAAAATAATAAGAAAAGAGGGCAGGTGTGGCTCTATTTATATCAGAAAAAAATAGACTTTAAGTTAAAAACTGTCTCAAGAGGCAAAGAAGGTTAATGTATAATAAAGAAGGTCCAACATCAAAGCACTTAAATATATAAAAGAAATATTAAAAGAACTGAAGGGAGAAATAGGTAGCAACACAATAACAGTGGGGGACTTCAATACCCCACTTTCAACAATGGATAGATATCACAGACAGAAAATCGATAAGGAAACAGTGGACTTGAACAAAACTATAGACCAAATTAACCTAACATACGTATGTAGAATATTCCATCCAACAGCAGCAGAACACACATTCTTTTCAAGTGCAAATGCAACATTCTCCAGGATACATCACATGTTAGAATGTTAAAGCACAAAAAAATCTTCTTTTTTAATTTAAGAGACAGAGTCTCACTCTGTAACCCAAGCTGGAGTGCAGTTGTGGGGGTCATAGCACACTGTAACCTTAAGCTCCTGGACTCAAGCAATCCTCCCACCTCAGTGTCCCAGAGGAGTAGCTGGGACTGTAAGCATGCACCACAATGCCTAGCTAAGTTTTTAGGTTTTTTATTGTTGTTGAGATGGGGTCTCTCCCTGTGTTGCCCAAGATAGCCTCAAACTCCTAACCTCAAGTGCTGCTCCCATCTCAGTCTTCCAAACTGCTGGGATTGTGGGAGTGAGCTACTGCACTTGACCCACAGAATAAGTCTTTAAAATTCAAGAAGACTGAAATCATATTGAATATCTTTTCTGAACACAATAATTTAAAATGGGTCAAAGAAGAAATCAAAAGACAAATTAAAGGATATCTTGAGACAAATACAAATGAAAAGACAACATACCAAAACTTATGGGATGCAACAAAAGCAGTTTTAAGTAGGAAGTTTATAGATATATAAAAAGGAAATAGAATCAATGTCAAAGAGATGTCTACACTCCCATGTTCATTCCAGCATTGTTCACAATAGCCAAGATATGGAATCAACCTAAGTGTCTGTATTAGTCCATTTTCATGCCGCTGATAAAGACATACTCAAGACTGGGTAATTTACAAAAGAAAAGTGCTTAATGGAGTTACAGTTCCACATGGCTGGGGAGGCCTCACAGTCATGGAGCAAGACAGAGCAAGTCACATCTTACATGGATGGCAGCAGGCAAAGAGAAAGAGTTGTGCAGGGAAATTCCTATTTTTAAAATGATCAGATCTCATGAGACTTACTCACTGTCATGAGAACAGCACTGGAAAGACCCAGCCCCATGATTCAATTATCTCTCATTGCATCCCTCCCACAACATGTGGGAATTATGGGAGCTATAAGATGAGATTTGGGTAGGGACACACAGACAAATTATATCATTCTGCCCTGGTCCCTTCCAAATCTCATGTTTTCACATTTCAAAACAATCATGTCTTCTCAACAGTTCCCCAAAGTCTTAACTCATTTCAGCATTAACTCAAAACTCCACAGTCCAAAGTCTCATCTGAGACAAGGTAAGTCTCTTCTGCCTATGAGCCTGTAGAATCAGAAGCAAATTAATTGCTTCCTAGATACAATGAGGATACAGGCATTGTGTAAATATAGCCATTTTAAATGGGAGCAATTGGCCAAAACAAAGGGGTTACAGGCCCCATGCAAGTCCAAATCCAGCAGGGCAGTCAAATCTTAAAGCTCCCAAATGATCACCTTTGACTCCATGTCTCACATCCAGGTCATGCTGATGCAAGAAGTGAGTTCCCATAGTCTTGGGCAGCTCCACCCCTGTGGCTTTACAGGGTATAGCCCCCCTCCTGGCTGCTTTCCCAGGCTGGGATTGAGTGTCTGCAGCTTTTCCAGGTGAATGGTGAAATCTGTCAGTGGATTTATCATTCTGGGGCGTGGAAGACAGTGGCTGTCTTCTCACAGCTCCACTAGGCAGTGTCCCAGTAAGGACTCTGTGTGGAGGCTCCAATCCTACCTTTCCTTTCTGCACTACCCTAGCAGCAGTTCTCCATGAGGGCCCACCCCTGCAGCAGACTTCTGCCTGGGCATCCAGGCATTTCCACGCATCTTTGGAAATCTAGGCAGAGGTTCAGAAACCCCAATTCTTGACTTCTGTGAACTTGCAGGCTCAATACCATGTGGAAGCTGCCAAGGATTGGGGCTTGAACCCTCTGAAGCCATGGTCCAAGCTCTACATTGGCTCCTTTCAGCCATGACTGGAGTGGCTGGGAAGCAAGGTGCCAAGTCCCAAGCTGCACACAGCTTGGGAACACTGGGCTTAGCCCATGAAACCATTTTTTCCTCCTAGGCCTCCAGGACTGTGATGGGAGGGGCTGCCATGAAGACCTCTGACATGCCCTGGCAACATTTTCCCCACTCTCTTGGGAATTAACATTCAGCTCCTCATTACTTTATGCAATTTTTATTTTTTTTTGGAAACAGAGTCTCACTCTATTGCCCAGGCTAGAGTGCAATGGCGTGTCTTCACTCACTGCAATCTCTGCCTCCCGGGTTCAAGCAATTCTTGTGCCTCAGCCTCCTGAGTAGCTGGGACTACAGGCATGCACCCCCATACCCAGCTAATTTTTGTATTTTTAGTAGAGACTGGGCTTCACCATGTTGGCCAGGCTGGTCTCGAACTCTTGACTTGATGATCCACCCACCTTGGCCTCCCAAAGTGCTGGGATTACAGGCATGAGCCACCATGCCCAGCCAGTTATGCAAACTTCTGCAGCTGCCTTGAATTTCTCCTCAGAAAATGGGATTTTGTCTTCTATTACATTGTCAGGCTGCAAATTTTCAGAATTCTGCTTCCTTTATAAAATGGAAGGCCTGTAACAGCACCCAAGTCACTTTTGCTCCAGTTCCCAACAAGTTTCTCATCTCCAACTGAGACCACCTTGCCTGGATTTCATTATCCATATGATTATCAGCATTTTGGTAAAAGCTATTCAACAAGTCTCTAGGGAGTTCCAAACTTCTCCACATTTTCCTGTCTTCTTTTGAGCCCTCCAAACTGTTCCAACCTCTGCCTGTTACCAGTTCCAAAGTCACTTCCATATTTTTGGGTATCTTTTCAGCAGCACGCCACTCTACTGGTACTAATTTACTGTATTAGTCCATTTTCATGCTGCTGATAAAGACATACCCAAGACTGGGCAATTTACAAAAGAAAGTGGTTCAATGGACTTACAGTTCCACATGGTTGGGGAAGCCTCACAATCATGGAGGAAGGCAAGACAGAGCAA
The DNA here is from genome assembly GCF_049350105.2 of Macaca mulatta. Classification (NCBI taxonomy): domain Eukaryota; kingdom Metazoa; phylum Chordata; class Mammalia; order Primates; family Cercopithecidae; genus Macaca; species Macaca mulatta. Next base: position 45,945,321 of record NC_133420.1, read on the forward strand.
GTCACGTCTTACATGGATGGCAGCAGACAAAGAGAAAGGGCCTGTGCAAGGAAACTCCCATTTTTAAAACCATCAGATCTGATGAGTCTTATTCACTCTGATGAGAATAGCATGGGAAGGACCCAACCGCATGATTCAATTATCTCCCACTGGGTCCCTCCCACAACACATGTGAATTATGGGAGCTACAAGATGAGATTTGCCTGGGGTCACAGAGCCAAACCATATCAGTGTCCATCAATGGATGAATGGATACAGAAAACGTGACATATGTATAGATAGATAGATAGATAGATAGATAGATAGATAGATAGATAGATAGATAGATAGGCAGACAGACATATACAATGAAATACTATTAAGCCTTAAAGAAGAAGGGAATCTTGTCATTTGTGACAACATGGATGAACCTGGAAGACATTATGCTAAGTGATTTAAGCCAGCCACAGAAAGGCAAATACTGCATGATCTCACTTATGTGTGGAATCTAAAAATGTCAAACATATAGAAGCAGCAAATAGAAGGGTGGTTGCCAGAGGCTGTGTTGTGGTGGGGGCGTTGGAATGGAAATATGTAGATCACAGGGTGCTGAAACTGTTAGATAGGGTCAGTAAATTCTGGAAATCTAATATACAACATAGTAACTTAGTGGTAATGTATTGTATATAAGCATGCCTTGTTTTATGGAGCTTCACTTCACAGATAATGCATTTTTTTACAAACTGAATATTTCTGGCAATCCTGTGTCAAGCAAGTCAATTGGTGCCATTTTTCCAATAGTGTGTGCTCACTTTGTGTCTCTGTGTCATATTTTGCTAATTCTCACAATATTTCTTTTTTTAATTTCTTAATTTTTAAAACATAGAGACAGAGTCTTGCCCTGTTGCCCAGGCTAGAGTACAGTGGCGTGATCATAGCTCACTGCAGCCTTGGACGCCTAGGTTCAAGCCATCCTTCCACCTCAGCCTCTCGAGTAGCTGGTACTACAGGCTTGTAGTTTTTGTAAAGACAGGGTCTCGCTGTGTTGTCCAGGCTGGTCTTGAACTCCTGGGTCAGATGATCCACACACCTCGGTTTCCCAAAGTCCTGGGATTACAGGTGTGAGCCACAGTGCCTGGTCCCCTGGTGCTTTTCTTTACCAAAATACTTATAAATGGTTAGCACGCTCTTTTGCTTTGCAAATAACTAGAGTTTTTCTTGTTTTGTTTTTTGTTTTTTTTTTGTCTTCTTGAAATTCTGTTATCGAATTAAACGTTTAATGCCTATTTTTAAAGATCTTGCTACTGTGAGACCCTGTCTCAAAAACAAACAAACAAACAAAAACAAAAACAAAACAAAACAAAAACTGACCTAGCAAGCCACAGTGACATGGAGGAAACTTAAATGCATATTACTAAGCGAAAGAAGCCAGTCTGGAAAGGGTACACACTGTATGTTTCCAAATATATGACATTCTGAAGAGGGCAAAACTATGGAGATAGTAAAAAAAGATCAGTGGTTGCCAGTAGTTAGTAAGGAGGGAGGGATCAATAGGCAGAGATCAGAAGATTTTTAGGGCAGTAAAACTATTCTGTATGATACCATGATGTTACAGATATGTCATTAGATATTTGTCAAAATTCACAGAAGTTACAACCAGAGTGAACCCTATGGATGTAGGTGGATAATGATATGTCAGTGTTGGTTTATTGATTATATTAAATTTACCATGCCAACTGGGGATGTTAATGGTGGAGGAGGGAGAATGTGGAAACTCTCAATACTTTTTGCGCAATTTTTCTGTGAATCTAGCACTCTTCTAAAAAATAAAGTCTAATAATTGCAAAACAAAAGCAAAAACCAGTGTGGTACTGGCATGGGGATAGACATATAGATCAAGTAATAGAATAAATAAACGGATACACTTATGGTCTATTGATTTGCAACAAGCATACCAAGACTATTTAATGGGGCAAGAATAGCCTTTTTTTTCTTTTTTTCTTTTTCTTTTTTTTTTTAATGACAGTTTTGCTCTGTAGCCCAGGTTGAGGTGCATTGGTGTGTGGATCTCGGCTCGCTGCAGCCTCAACCTCCTGGGCTCATGCAATCGGCCCACTTCAGCCTCCTGAGTAACAGGGACTACAGGCTGGTATGTTTTGTAGAGACAGGTCTCACCATGTTGCCCAGACTGGTCTTGAACACCTGGGCTCTAGAGATTTGCCCTCCTCAGGTTCCCAAAGTTCTGAGATCACAAGCATGTGCCACCAAGCCCAGACCCAGATATTCTTATTAACTAGATATTCTTACTCACAAAAGAATGAGTTTGGATCCACCCCCTGACGCCATCTCAAAAGTTATATTAAAATTAATTTTTCACAGTTTGTATGGTTTTATTTCAACACAAATAAAATGTGCACATGAGCTGTCTATTCCCTTTCTTTGCTGTGCAGCCTAGCATTGTGACTGGTGACTCTGATGGCCAGCTGGGCTGCCCTTTCCATGATGGCTTTGCAGTTCCAGAGGAAACATTGTAGCTATCTCAGGAGAGTAAGATTTGCTGTGTGTCAGCAGCCCTTCCAACTCCTTAACGATGTGTACCAGAAACTTCCAGAAGCCGCTGGGCAGCATGTGCTTTGTTTTTTTATTGCTCCCATATAACCAATGTTGGGCATCAAGATATGGCCCTTGAATCTTCTATGAACTCAGTTGTCTATCTCTGGGTTTCCACCAGTTATGCTTAATTTTGACATATTGTTCTGACTGGTGGTAAATGAACTTCTTGCTCCTCTTTTTGATGATATTGGGCTTCATGAGGGGTCTGATGGTGGCCATGCTAGAGATGGCTCTAAAAATTAACCCCAAATGGATCAAAGACCTTAAATGTAGGAGCTAAAATTATAAAGCTCTTGAAAGAAAACATAAGGGTAAATCTTCATGACCTTGGATTTGGCAATGGATTCTTAAATATGACACCAAAAGCACAAGCCACAGAAGGGAAAAAAAGAAGATACATTGAACTTCATAAGAATTAAAATAATTAATCTGTGCATCCCAGGACACTATCAAGAAAGCGAAAAGACAACCTAGAGAATGAAAATAAATACTTATAAATCATATACCTGATAAGGCTCCAGTATCCAGTACATACACCGAATTCTTACAACAGCAACAGAAAAATGAACAACCCAACTAAAACATTGGCAACAATTTGAATAGATACTTTTTCTTTTTTCTTTTTTTTAGACAGGGTCTTACTTTGTTGCTCAGGTGCAACCATGGCTCACTACAGTCTCAATCTCCTGGGATCAAGTGATCCTCCCCTCTCAGCCTCCTAAGTAGCTGAGACCACAGGCTTGTATTTTTTGTAGAGACAGAGTCTCGCCACATTGCTTAGGCTGGTCTCAAACTCTTGAACTCAAGCAATCCTCCTGCCTCAGCCTCCCAAAGTGCTGGGACTACAGGTGTGAGCCACAATGCCTGGCCCCGAATAGATAATTTTCTAAAGAAGATATACTAACAGCAGCAAGCACATGAAAAGATGCTCAACAGCATTACTTAGGGAAATGCAAATCAAAACCACAGTAAGATTCCACTGTATACCCACTAGGATGACTCTAATAAAAAAATGGAAAGTAACAAGTGTTGGATGGGATGTGGAGAAATTGGAACCCTCATACATTACTGGTGGAAGTGTAAAATGGTTCAGTAGCTTTGAAAAACAGTTTGGCAGTCTCTCAAGTTACATATAATTGCCAGTTCCTGAATGTCCACAGCCAAAAGAGCAATTCCACTTTTAGGTATGTATACCAAAGAGAAATGAAACATGTTTAGAGTCACCACCAGGTGGCGCTGTTATTTTAAAATTCAAAATTGTATCACGCCATAAAATGTTAATTTATTAACAATATTGTGATATAATATTATAATTGAGTTGGGTTAAGGCAAAAATAACATAAAGTTTTCTATAGCTCTCAAAAAAATGAAAATAAGAGAAGGCAGAAATTTAAATGTCTTAATGAAAATAATGCTTTGAATCTTTAAAACAGGATATGATACTCCAATCCATTTTATATTATTAACGCTTTTAACAATTACCATAAAATGGACAAAGTTATCTTCCCTTGTTTTGTGACTTTTTAAGTCTATGAAGTTTAGGCTGGGCACCGTGGCTCACGCCTGTAATACCAGCACTTTGGGAGGCCGAAATGGGCAGTTCACCTGGGCTCAGGAGTTCAAGACCAGCCTGGCCAACATGGTGAAACCCCGTCTCTACTAAAAATAAAAAAAAAAAAAAAATTAGCCAGGTGTGGTGGTGTATGCCTGTAATCCCAGCTACTTGGGAGGCTGAGGCACAAGAATCATTTGAACCCAGGAGGCAGAGGTTTCAGTGAGCCAAGATCTCACCACTGCACTCCAGCCTGGGCAACAGAGTGAGACTCTGTCTCAAAAAAATAAAAAATAAATAAGTAAATAAAGTCTATGAAGTTTAATTCTCCAATGTTAAAAAGTAATGTTCAAGTATAGGAGATTGAAAATGCCTAATTAAATTGAAATATTAAAGGATATGACACTGACAACAACTTTAAGCTTAAGTTATCAAATAAGGACTCTCCTAACCCTGAGCTTGCATAATACTCCATTTTTTAAAGTGTGTAATTTAGTAACCTTCAAATTTGTTGACCACAACCCACAAAAGGAAATATTTATTCAGACCCAGTACAAAATTTTTATTCTATTTTATTTGAATCTTGTCTGTCATGTTAAAAAAAAAAAAGTTGATTCTAACCTACTAAATAAGTTTGATGACTCATTAATGGATTGTAACCTACTGTTAGTCGTATTATAACTTGCCATTGAAATTTTTCCATTTGACTTTTAAGATGTTTTAGGCTTCTCCAGTGAAAAATAATGTTACAAATTAATGGTCAGAGGCCAACAACAATATAATGTGACTAAGCAGATGCTTTCAATGGCTTTGAGAGAGTCACAGATCTCTTGAAAATTTCCATTTCCTTCACCCACAAGACAGCTCACCCTGTCTCAGAACCACCTTCTGAGAAATCACTGTGAGCCAGAAACTGTACCTCATGCCTGTAATCCTAACACTTTAGGAAACCAAGGTGAGAGGATCACTTGAGCCCAGGAGTTTGAGACCAGCCTGGGCAACAGTGACACCCTGATTCTACAAAAAGATTTTTTTAATTAAGCCAGGAGTGGTGCTGCATGCTTGTAGTCCTAGCTTCTCGGAAGGCTGAGGTGGGAGGACTGCTTGAGCCCAGGAGTTTTAGGCTCCAGTGAGCTGTGAGTGCATCACTGCACTCCAGCCTGGGCAACAGAGCAAGACCCTGTCTTGGAAAAAACAATTTCTTTGGGTTTTGAGGGTGTGGCAGTTGCCTCTGTAATGTACCAAACCATCCACGTAGAACTCTGAGCTGTGCCTTTTCTTGCTCCATGAATTATTGCCAGTCATTATTTAATTAGCAACTGTTGGATATTAACCTGATTGTTGTATTTTAATGTCTATATATTTCTGATTCATGATTCCAACAAGCTAGAGAAACTGAAAGTTCCTCTTTAATACTACCCTTCAGAGATAATCATTGTTAACAATTTGGCATGTGTCTAGGACTTTGAAATACTCACATTAATTTTTATGGTTTTTAAGCATACGGGAAATTATGTATACTGCATTGTTTTGAAACTTGCTTTTTTTTTTTTGGTGTTTTGTTTTTGTTTTTGTTTGTTGAGATGGAGTCTTGCCTGGTCACCCAGGCTGCAGTGCAATGGCACGATCTCAGCTCACTGCAACCTCCGCCTTCCGGGTTCAAGCAATTCTTCTACCTCAGCCTCCCGAGTAGCTGGGATTACAGGCACCTGCCACCATGCCCAGCTAATTTTTGTATTTTTGTAGAGATGGGGTTTTACCATGTTGGCCAGGCTAGTCTTGAACTCCTGACCTCAGGTGATCTGCCCGCCTAGGCCTCCCAAAGTGCTGAGATTACAGGCGCGAGCCACCGTGCCAGGCCTGAAACCTGTCTTTGGCTTACCTAGTACGTTATAAACATCTTTCCATCTTTACATCTAAAACTTTTTTTTTTGAGACAGTCCTGCTCTATCACCTAGGCTGGAGTGCAGTGGCGGGATCTCGGCTCACTGCAACCTCTGCCTCCTGGGTTCAAGCGATTCTCTGCCTCAGCCTCCCAAGTATCTGTGACTGTGGGTGCCCGCCACCACACCTGGCTAATTATTTTTTCCATTTTTTAGGAGAGACAGGGTTTCACCATGTTGGCCAGGCTGGTCTCGAACTCCTAACCTCAGGTGTTCCCCCTCCTCGGCCTCCTAAAGTGCTGGGATTACAGGCATGAGCCACCGCGTCCAGCCTAAAACTTCTTTTTAAAAGTAGGTGTGGTCAGGTGCAGTGGCGCACAACTATAATCCCAGCACTTTGAGAGGGCTAAGATGGGAGATTGCCTGAGTCCTGGAGTTTGAGACCAGCCTGGGCAATATTGGGAGACTCTGTCTCTACAAAAAAATTACAAAAATTTTAGCTAGGCATAGTGGCACATGCCTGTGGTCCCATCTACTCAGGAGACTGAGGTGGGAGGATCGCTTGAGCCCAGGAAGTCAAGGCTGTAGTGATTGTGCCACTGCACTCCAGCCTGGGTAACAGAGCAAGACTCAGTCCCCCTCTAGCGCCCGCAGAAAAGAAGATGCATAGTTTACCTTTTTATGAATGTACTCCAAATTGATTTTACCATTCTCATTTGTGATGGACATTTCTTTTTGGAGATGAGGTCTTGCTATGTTGTTCAGGCTGGACTTGAACTCCTGGCCTGAAGTGAGTAGCTGGGACTACAGGTTCATGCCAACTTGCCTGGCTGTTATGATAGACATTTAAGTGGTTTTAAAATTTGTCTTTATTATAAATGGTATTTGCAATAAAAAGCCTTTGTGTATACATCATTGCTCACTAGTCATATCTCCATAGAATACATTTCTAGAAGTGAGACTGTTTGCTCAGAGGATATACACACTTAATACCCTTTAGCAAGGTTGTGCTCATAATTCATACCAGGATTTCTCAACCGTGGCACTATTGACATTTTGGGTTGGATAATCATTTTTTGTGGGAGGCTGTCATGCGCATTAGAGTATGTTTAGCAGCATTCTTGGCCTGTACTCACTACATTCCAGTAGCATCAGTGGCACCCTCCTTCCAGTTTGTTTTTGTTTTTTTGAGACAGAGTCTCACTCTGTCCCCCAAGCTGGTGGGCAGTGGTGTGGTCTCTGCTCACTGCAACCTCTGCCTCCTACGTTCAAGCAATTCTCCTGCCTCAGCCTCCTGGGTAGTTGGGATTACAGGCACCCGCCACCACGCCCAGTTAGGTTTTTTTATTTTTAGCAGAGACAGGGTATCATCAAGTTGGCCAGGCTGGTCTTGAACTCCTGACCTCAGATGATCCACCCGCCTTGGCCTTCTAAAATGCTGGGATTACAGGAGTGAGCCGCTGCGCCTGGCCAGATTTTTCTGTTTATTTTTGTAAAACATACCTAACATAAAATTTACCATCTTAACTATATTGAAGTGTACAGTTCAGTGGCATTAAGTACATTTACATTGTTGTGCAACCATCACCCCATCTATCTCCAGTTCTTCCAGTTTTGTCCACCAAAAATGTCTCCGGAAATTGCCAAATGTTCTCTGGAGGCAAAATTGCTCCAGTTGTTTACACTTTCTGCAAGGTGAATAAGAAGTCAAAAATGTCGATGTCATAAAAAAAATAGAAAACCTAAGAAGCTGCAATAGATTAAAGAAGAAATGACAATTCAACGTGACACATAATCCTGAACTGGTTCCTGTATAGAAAAAAAAAATTGCTATAAAGAACACTGTTGGCAGGCTGGGTGCGGTGGTTCACACCTGTAATCCCAACACTTTGGGAAGCTGAGTCTGGCGGATTGCTTGAACCCAGGAGTTTAAGACCATCCTGGGCAACATATTAAAACCCTGCTTCTACAAAAAATACAAAAATTAGTAAGCATGGTGGCTTGTGCCTGTAGTCGCAGCTATTCAGGAGGCTGAGGTAAGAGGATCACCTGAGCCTGGGAAGGTCGAGGCTGCAGTGACCTGTGATTGCACCACTACACACCAGCCTGGATGACAGAGCAAGACCCTCCTCAGAAAAAATGAACAAAACAACACCAGCAACACAAAAAGAACACTACTGGCAATTAACAAATTGGAATATGTAGTAGAGTTTAAAGTATTGTATCAATAATGAATTTCCTGATTTGACAACTCTACTAGGTTATGCAAGATAATTTCCATGTCTTATTACAAAGTATTAAAAGGTAGAGGGACGCCAGGTGCGGTGGCTCATGCCTGTAATCCCAGCACTTTGGGAAGGCCAAGGTGGGTGGATTACCTGAGATCAGGAGTTCGAGACCAGCCTGACCAACATGCTGAAGCCCCATCTCTACTAAAAATACAAAAATATTAGCCAGGTGTGGTGGCAGGTGCCCATAATCCCAGTTACTCGGGAGGCTGAGGCAGGAGAATCGCTGGAACCTGGAAGGCAGAGGTTGCAGTGAGTTGAGATCACGCCATTGCACTCCAGCCTGGGCAACAAGAATGAAACTCCATCTCAAAAAAAAAAAAAAAAAAAAAAAAGGCAGAGGGAAATGAATATACACCTACTCTGAAATGAAATGGTTGGGGCCGAAGTGTGTGTGTGTGTGTGTGTGTGTGTGCGCGCGCGCGCCCGTGCGCGCAGTTGTCTCAAAAACCTCCTGAGTCTTTCCCTTACATCTCTGACACTCCCACTGCTCCAAAGTACACTGTGGGCTTTCCTCAACTTCCACCTAGATACCTGGAATTCTACGAAACAGTTCCCTCAGTAGATAACTGCTCCCTTATATGGGCAAAAGCAGCAGAGTGAGTACGTGAATCAAGCTATATTTCACCTTTTTTTTTTTTTTTTTTGCTCTGTTGCTTTATGTACCACACCAGCCCCACACACTCTTCACCAAAGAGTTGTGGAATTATTACGTGAGAGAAAAAACTATGTGACAACTGCTATGTCACAGACTGCTGGTGGCTTACCCAGTACTTCTTACCAACACTATTTTTAGAGGTGACAACATAACCAGCAAAAACACTGCCTCTCCCAGCCACTTTTACAGCCAGGGATGGCCACATGACCAAATACGGCTTACGAGACATATGTGGAAGATGCTGGGAAGGACTTCTGGGAAAGCCTCTTTAAAGAGTTTCCAGTCTGGTGCAGTGGCTCACACCTGTAATCCCAGCACTTTGGGACGCCAAGGCGGGTGGATCACCTGAGGTTAGGAGTTCTAGACTGGCCTGGTCGACACGGTGAAATCCCGTTTCTACTAAAAATACAAAAAGTTAGCCTGGCGTGGTGGTGGGTGCCTGTAATCCCAGCTACTTGGGAGGCTGAGGCAGGAGAATCCATCTAAGAGAGAGGGAGAGAGAGAGAGACAGAGAGAAAGAGAGAGAGAAAGGGAGGGAGGAAGCCAGGAAGAAGGAAAAGAAGGAAAGAAGGAAGGAAAGAGAAGAAAGAAAAGAAAAAAGAGAGAAGAAAGAGAAACAAAAAGAAAGAAAAAGAAAGAAAGAAAGAAAGAAAGAGAAAAAGAAAGAAAGAAAGAAAGAAAGAAAGAAAGAGTTAGTTTTGTCTCCAGGTGGGGTGTGGTGGCTCATGCCTGTATTCCCAGCACTTTGTGAGGCCAGCCTGGCCAACACAAAACCCTGTCTCTACAAAAAATTACAAAAATTAGCCAGGCATGCTGGCGCATGCCTGTAATCCCAACTACTCGGGAGGCTGAGGTGGGAGGATTGCTTGAACCCAGGAGGTCAAAGCTGCAGTGAGCTATGATCTCGCCACTGCACTTCAGCTTGGGCAACTCCCCCTCCCCGCCCCCAAAAAAACGAAAACAAAAAAAAGAGTCCCTAGCCATTTTGTAATACTAAGAATGATGAAAGCCATATGCTTGCATAATGGAACTAAAAGAAGACTGGTCTTTGATGAACATGAAATGGAGTGTCATATCAGCCCTGAAACCACTACTTCTGAACTTCCTTTGCATGAAAAATACATTTGTATCTAGTTTATCTCCACACTGAGTTTTCTGTTGTATGCAGCTGGACCTAACTCTTAAATGATACTCAGTCTCAAGATAAAATTATCCCAAGAATATAAACCATCATCAAAGGCCTTGAGCACACCCAGATTCCTACTATTGCCCCTTGTCTTCACATCTGCCTTTCTATCTCAGAGCATTGATGTTGTTCAAATTTCCTTCTTCAACATTTCCTTTAGTATCTCCCTCCTCCTTTCAGGAGATTCCAGGCCCCACTCACAGGGGTTGGTCTCACACCAGGATCCCTCCTCTTTTCCCAAGCCAAACATTTTCTCAGGTCTGAATTACTCACTTGATTTAAAATATGGCTCTAGCAAGAAAATCCGTGGTGGGTGTAAGTAGTCCAAGTTCAGTTCCCTTGGAGATATTTCCACCTAATTCTTCCTGGTGCCCAGTAAATAACTATTATGTTAAACACACCCACATCTCCCAAAGACAGGCATTAATTCTGAGAAACGACGTTGTACTGTGAGTACATGTACGTTTTCCATGCTGAGAAAGAGAAATATTTGACTCCTATAATCAATGTAACTTTACCCCTGCTCACTATCAAGATAGCATTTTATTTTGCAGAACAATGTCAATTCTTTTTCATCTTCTAGTTTTCAGACTGTGCCTAACCAGGCATTAAAAAAATATATAAAAAGATGTTTGAAATTAGCTTAAAAATCAGTCCCCCAAATTGAGCTATCCGTCTCTCTTTCTTGTCACTGCTTTGCTACACCAAGATCAAGCTTTGGAAATATCCCATGTATTTATTCTGTGCCAAATTAAATTTTTGTAGGTGTCATCCTCCTACCACCCTCTACTAAATTAAATTCTTGATTAAGGTCTCATACTCCCACTGCTCCAGAATAGAGGCAATATGAGGACTTATTATCCTCTGATACAAGTAATCCTCCACCCCAGGGGGGTGGTGTGGAGAGGAGGTTTGCTTTTCCAGTTACATAAATAACATATTCTTCACAGAGCAGCTTTCCAGGCTGTATTTTGTTGTTTTCTTTTGTTTTTCTGCTACTGACCTTTTGCTTGTTTGCCTGTTCAAGGCTGAACATTTGCCGGTGCCCTGTGGGATCATCTGCAGTTAAATATTTTTCAGAACCATATTGGTACGGGAGAACAACAGCTTGACCCAGTTGTTTGGCAACCCAAGAGCTTTACCACTAACCTTGTGGGCTGTGGTTTGCTTTTTGCACAGGGCTATTATTTCCACTAAAGACGAATCAGGAAACATAAAACAGATGTACTCTAACCAATCTATCTGACTCCTTGTTGAACAGATATGTCAAAAGATTTAGAGAAGAGGTTTGAATTTGTGGCCAAAATGAAGGCTTTGTTGTAGTTGTAAAATAAAATTTATGGTTCCTATAAGTGATGTGGTCTCAGATACCTGAAAAGTAACTATTTTGTCCAGTATAGTAATTACAATATTATAAGCATCTATCTATCTATCTATCTATCTATCTATCTATCTATCTATCTATCTATCCATTTTTTTTTTGTTTGGTTTTTTTGAGACTGAGTCTCGCTCTGTTGCCCAGGCTGGAGTGCAGTGGTGAGATCTCGGCTCACCGCAAGCTCCGCCTCCCGAGTTCACACCATTCTCCTGCCTCAGCCTCCTGAGTAGCTGGGACTACAGGCGCCCGCCACCTCGCCCGGCTATTTTTTTTTTTTTGTATTTTAGTAGAGACGGGGTTTCACCGTGTTAGCCAGGATGGTCTCAATCTCCTGACCTCGTGATCCGCCCGTCTCGGCCTCCCAAAGTGCTGGGATTACAGGCGTGAGCCACGGCGCCCGGCCTTTTTTTTTTTTTTTTTTTTTTTTTTTTTTTGAGACGGAGTCTCACGCTGTTGCCCAGGCTGGAGTGCAGTGGCGCCATCTCGGCTCACTGCAAGCTCCGCCTCCCGGGTTCCAGCCATTCTCCTGCTTCAGCCTCCTGAGTAGCTGGGACTACAGGCGCCCGCCACCGCGCCCGGCTAATTTTTTGTATTTTTTTTTTTAGTAGAGACGGGGTTTCACTGTGGTCTCGATCTCCTGACCTTGTGATCCTCCCGCCTCGGCCTCCCAAAGTGCTGGGATTACAGGCTTGAGCCACCGCGCCCGGCCCTTTTTTTTTTTTTTTTTTTTTTTTTAAATGACAGAGTCTTGCTGTGTCACCCAGGCTGGAGTGCAGTGGAGCAATCTGGGCTCACTACAACCTCCACCTCCTGGGTTCAAGTGATTCTCCTGCTTCAGCCTCCCAATTAGCTGGGATTACAGGTGCCAGCCACCACACCTGGCTAATTTTTTTGTATTTTTGGCAGAGGCAGGGTTTCACCATGTTGGCCAGGCTGGTCTCCAACTCCTGACCTCAGGTGATCCGCCTGCCTCAGCCTCCCAAAGAGCATCTATATTATATTTATTTACTTCAAATATCTGTAGACAAATTGAATGCCAAGACAGGAAAAGTAAATAAACTCTATTAGCACAGAAGGCTAACTTCAGGTCAGGGAGAAAGAGTTATACATAACAGGTTAAGCGGAAAAGAGGGGAAAAAAGGAAAAGAAAGGGAGTTGTCCCTTTCTCTCTGCTACCTTACTCATAGCTGTTTCTTTCACCTTCACTTCTTTGAAAAGATTAGGGTAAATTACAAGCTAGAGAACTGGTTGGGAATAGGTAAGTTAGGGGAGAATCATGTTAAGGGCTGGTGAAAGGAGAGAATCCATGGCTGTTTGATAAGAGTGAAAATGTTTTAATGAAAGTCATCAGCGGAATGCGGTGGCTCATGCCTGTAGTCCCAGTACTTTGGGAGGGCAAGCTGGGTGGATCGCTCGAGGTCAGGAGTTCGAGACCAGCCTTGCCAACGTGGTGAAACTCTGTCTCCACTAAAAATACAAAAATTAGTCAGGTGTGGTGACAGGCACCTGTAATCTCAGCTACTCGGGAGGCTGAGGCAGGAGAATCGCTTGAACCTCGGAGGTGGACATTGCAGTGAGCCGAGATTGTACCACAGCACTCCAGCCTGGGAGAGAGAGCAAGACTCTGTCTCAAAAAAAAAAAAAAAACAAACAGTCATTAATTGGTACTTAACTTCAAGGGAAGGTGGCAGTCTAGGAAAATACACAAAAAATGAACCAGAACCAAAGAAGAAATTTCAACTATAGTCAAACTATGGAACTGACATAACCCATTATAGACTATGAAGAATAACTTCAATTTGTACCCAAATCAAGGAAAGCAGTGAGATTTGACAAGCATTTCCTTCAAATAGTAACTCAGTGCCATTTTTAGTAAGTAAATGAGATGTTCCTGAAGGCCCAGAAGCAATTTGAAATGTGAAGAAATAAGAACTGGGACCTTGGAGCACCATGGAAAAATTAAGAAATACACCCTGGGGTTCATTTTCAGACGTTAAGGAAGGTAGGACTGAAAAAGAGAAGATGCGTCTTGCATTTTTATTTATTTTCAGGACTCAGTTTGCTGACCCTTGACTGAAACTTGGGAAGTGAAGGGAGGCTAAAGGGTTAACAGTGACCTGCAAGGCAGATCTGCAACTGCTGACCAAAGTAAACTGAGCAGAGTAAATAAGCACTAGCAGATTAAAATCCTATGACAGGCCAGACCTCCTGACACTCTCAAACTAAAAAAATGAAAATAAAAAAAAACTTACAATCTTAATTCCAGTAACAATGAGAACTCTTAGTACCTAGATTTTACTTTCAAATACTGTACTTTAATAAAAGGAACCAGGCAGGGTACAGTGGCACACCTGTGATTTCAGCACTTTGGGAGGTCAAGGCGGGAGGATTGCTTGAGCCCAGGAGTTGGAGACCAGCCTGGGCAACATGGTGAGACCCTTTTCTCTACAAAAAAAATATATATATATTAAAAAACTAGCTGGGTGTGGTGGCAGCTGCCTGTCGTCCCAGCTACTCAGGAGGCTGAGACAAGAGGATCACTTGAGCCTTGGAGGTTGAGGCTGTGGAGTAACAGAGTGAGACTCTGTCTTGGAAAAAAAAAAAAAAAAGGAATTAGAGTTCCTTGAGAAATGGCTGATTCCAGGACTGAGGTAGTAAATGTACACGATGAGCCTGGAGCATCTTATTGTGCCATAAAGTAAGAAAGTGTTCAAAAAGTGAAATCAAAAAACCCCCACATTGATGGGGGGGATGTCAAAGGAACACATAGGCCAACTGCAACTGTTAGAGCACCCAATGGCCAAATCTGGAAAAATGTCGGCAACAAAATGAAAAGATATTGAATTATAATCAAAGTATAAAATAAATATTCATGAATCCATACTGATCTAATTAAATGATTGAACATATAAGTAAATGAGGGAGAATGACAAATCATCTGTACAGAAGAATTCTAAATCATTTATGTAAACACTGCTTACTCAAGGAAGTAGAGCATAGTTCCCCATTCCTTAAGTGTGGGCTGTGCCCAATGCCTTCTTTCCAAAGAGTACAATATGGAAAGGCAAGGAAAAATAACTTGAGAGTGAAGAAAACTGACAGACTATCTCAGCCAGATGATCAAGGTCAACATTAACCACCATGAGTCACGTTAACAATAGGCACCCTTGATATGACATGATGAAAATGGCACTTTATCTCTGTAGTCTTTCTCCCAAAAACATATAACCCTAGTCTAACCATGAGAAAAACAAGTTCCACTTGAAGGACATTCCATAAAATACTTGAGCAGTACACCTTAAAACTGTGAAGGTCATCACAAACAAGGAAAGTAAGAAATTGTCACAGCCAAGAGGACACAATAGCTTAATGTACTATAGTATCTTGGAGGGGATCCTGGAACAGAAAAATAATATTAGGTAAAAATAAATCCAATCTTAATAAAGTAAGGACTTTAACAAATAACAATATATTAAGAATTACTTGGGCCAGTCATGGTGGCTCATGCCTGTAATCCCAGCACTTTGGGAGGCCAAGGCAAGTAGATCACTTGAGGTTAGGAGTTCTAGACCAGGCTGGTCAACATGGTGAAACCCCGTCTCCACTAAAAATACAAAAATTAGCTGGGCATGGTGGCAGGTGCCTATAAGCCCAGCTATTCGGGAGGCTGAGGCAGGAGAATCACTTGAACCCAGGAGGCAGAGGTTGCAGTGAGCTGAAATCGCGCCACTGCACTCCAGCCCAGGCAACAGAGTGAGACTCCGTCTCAGGAAAAAAAAAAAAAAAAGGAAGGCAGAATTACTTGAGTGTCACCTCGTGAGAGACTCTGAGCTATTTCTGAACTTCTGACCTAAAGACAGCGTGAGATAATAAATGTTTGTTGTTTATGCCAAAAGAGAGAGAGAGACAGAGTGTGAGAGAGAATTAACAACAACATATTAAGAAAAGAAGAGAAATTTCTTTTCTGGTTCTGGTTCATTTTTATTTTCCTAGACTACCATCTTCCCTGGAAATTTGGAACAATTAATGATTTTTATTAAAATATTTCCACTCTTCTCAACCACGTGTCAGTGTTGGTTCATTAACTAACAAATGTACTCTACTAATGTAAGATGTTAATAATAGCAAAAATTGGGTATTGGTTGTGGAAGAATGCTCTGTACTATCACAATCTTTCCATAAATCTAAAACTGCTATAAAAAATAAAGTTTATTTTAAAAATTTTAAAATCTTTTTTTCTTATTTATTTATTTTTGTACATGAGTAAGTTCTTTAGTGGTGATTTCTGAGATTTTGGGGTTCCCGTCATCCAAGCAGTGTACACTGAACCCAATGTGTAGTCTTTTACCCCTCACTGCCCTTTCCCCGTTGAGTCCCCAAAGTCCATTGTATCATTCTTATGCTTTTGCATCCTCATAGCTTAGCTCCCACTTATGAGTAGGAACATAGGACGTTTGGATTTCCATTCCTGAGTTATTTCACTTGGAATAATGGTCTTCAATTTAAAAATTAAAAAATCTTTAAATGGTAAATAAATTAAAAAAAGAAAAACATCTGAGGAAAACACACTCTTGTTCTCTAGACTTTCATACAACACAGGCCACTTCTGTGACCAGATATGTGGGGTTTTTCCCCACAGACAAACAATTCTCCAACAGACAATTTCCAACTGGGTGTCCTGTAATTCAACTGAATTCTTTTTTTTTCTTTATCACTCTATCACCCAGGCTGGAGTGCAGCGGCGCAATCTCATTTCACTGTAACCTGCATCTCCCAGACGCAAGGGATTCTTGTGCCTCAGCCTGCCAAGTAGGTGGGATTACAGGCGTCTGCCACCACACCTGGCTAATTATTGTATTTTTAGTAGAGACAGGGTTTCACCATGTAGGCCAGGCTGGTCCTGAACTCCTGACCTCAGGTGATCCACCCACCTCAGCCTCTCAAAGTGCTGGGATTACAGGTGTCAGCCACTGCGCCCAGCAAATTGGACACTATATGTAGAGATAGTGTCAAATTCCACAGGTTAAGGGTTCAAGTCCCATAACACAGCCCCTGTTTGAGACACCAATCGCAAGTCCCTATGCTTCTGACCAACTGGTTACGGTAATTGAGGGGTTCCTGTGATTCCCTCTTCAGGTTTGATAGTTTCTTGGAATGGCTCACAGAACTCAGGAAAACACTTTACTTACATTTACCAGTTTATTATATGTACACAACTCAGGAGCACCTAGATGGAAGAGATGCATAGGGCAAGATACGAGGAGTGGTGGTACAGAACTTCCACACCCTCTCTGGGCATACCAACCTCCCAGCGCCTCCATGTGTTCAGCAACCTCGAAGCTCATCACATCTGATTGCTCAAGAGTTTTTACAGAGCTTAATGTCCAGCCCCCTCCTCTCCTACTGACACCATACTGAGGCTACCTAGAGGATCTACCTTAAATCACCCTATTAGCATAAACCCAGGGGTTATGAAAGAGACTCATGATAAATAACAAAAGACACTCCTCTCCTTCAGGAAATTTCCAAGGTTTTAGGAAGTCTGTGACAGGAACCAGGGACAAAGACTAAATATATTTCTTATACCACAACACATTTTAAATGATTGAATGAATTTGGAAGAAAATAAGGGAAATTCCCTAAGGCAATATTCTCAACCCGTGAGTGGAGTTTGCTTCCCTGGAGATATTTGCGAATGCCTGGAGGCCTTTTTAGCTGTCACATCTGGGAGGGGGGTGGTACTGTTAGTAGCGAATCTGCAGCAACTCAATTCTTGCCTCCTCAGAAAAAAGGATTTGAACGAGGGGCATAAGGCATAGGGAGAGACGGAGGCAAGTTTTAGAGCAGGAAATGAAAGGAAGTAAAGTACACTTGGAAGTGGGCCAAGCCGGCTACTTGAGAGATTCAAGCGCATGGTTTGATCTTTGACTTGGGGTTTTATAAGTTGGCATGCTTCCGGGCGGTTGCCTCTGCTCGCCTTTGGAGTGATTCTTCTTTGGAGTGGGCTGTGCGCATGCGCAGTGACTTGCTAACACTTGGGAGGGGCCACACGCGCTGTGTTTACTGAAGTTGTGCACGTGCTCATCTGAGGCATTTTTTTCCCTTACCAGTTCATTGTTGGTAGAGAAGGGTCATATACCAGTTAAGCTCGGCCATTTTGTCTCTTAGTGCACACGCTAGAGGCCAATCTTAGTGCACATGCTAGAGGCCACTCGCCCAACTCCGGAGGTGTAATCGGGAAGCTGCTGATCACCAGTTTTAGGTGTTTTCTGTGTGTTGGGAGACTGCCTTTCCCTGGCGCTGGTTGTGACCAATGATCATTTTAGAGAAATAATTTAACAACTGCCCGACCATCTGATGGCCACCTGACATTCCTTGGGCGGGACACCCTCTCCTGCCCTGCTCATGCCTGCCTAACTACTTACTCTAATGGTACTAGCATCTAGTGAATAGAGTCTAAATATCCAATAATACACTGTCTACTAAACATCCAATAATTCACTGGGAGGTCCCTCCCCTCCATGACAAATAATTTAAAATGTCAGTGGTGCTGAGGTTGAGAAACTCTATTCCGAGGCATGAGGTCTTGGGACCTATGTCAGTGCTGACAAAAATAGGCTAAATTTTGTGGATATGTGTGTGCATAATACTTGATACATTCAAAATATGTGTAATATATATAAATTATGAGGCATAATAGTAAACATCTGTGAAACCAACAACCAGCTGAAGGACTAGGGATGATGAAATCCTGGGCTTCTCTTGATTCCATCTCCCTACCTCCTCCCCTGAAGTAACCACTATCCTGAGTTTTGTATTTATCCCTTGTCATGTTTTATAAAATTGTGTGTGTGTCTATACCTATGTATATGTATTTATGTATAGATACACATACATACACAATATATTGATGAGTTTTGCCTAGTTGTGCTTGATTATTAACATTATAAAAATGGTATAGTAGCTCACACCTGTAATCTCAGCACTTTGGGAGGCCAAAACAGGTGGATCACTTGAGCCCAGGAGTTTGAGACCAGCCTTGGCAACATGGCTGAACCCTGTTTCTACAAAAAAATACAAATATTAGCCAGGCATAGTGGCACATGCCTGTAGTTCCAGCTACTGGGAAGGCTGAAGTGGGAGGATCATCTGAGCCCAAGGAGGTCAAGGCTGCAGTGAGCCATGATCACACCACTGCACTCCAGCCTGGGTGACAGAGTGAGACCCTGTCTCAAAAAAAAAAAAAAAAAAAAGATATCCGAGTACATACAGTTTTAATTCAATATTTTGTTTTGATTTCTATATATCATTGCCTATGGTATTTTATTCATTTTCGCTGTGATATAGTATTCCATTGTGTGAATATGCCACAATTTTTTTGCCCATTTCTCTTGTTGATGAGCTTTTAGGTTATTTATATATTGCATTAAAATAGATAAATTAGGTTATTTATATATAGCATTAGACTAGCTATATATTGCGTTACAAACAGTGATGCTATGAATATTTTTTCATATGTCTTCTGGTGCACAAGGTTATATACAGCTGGTGCTCTAGGTTATATACATCTAGGAGTATAATTGAGAAAGTGGCATGTAATCCCAGCACTTTGGAAGGGTGAGCTGAGCAGACCACCTGAGGTCAGGAGTTCAAGACCAGCCTGGCCAACATGGCGAAACTCCATCTCTACCAAAAAACCAAAAATTAACCAGGCGTGGTGGCGGGCATCTGTAGTCTCAACTACTCAGGAGGCTGAGGCGGGAGAATCACTTGAATCTGGGAGGCAGAGTGAGCTGAGATAGCGCCACTGCACTCCACCCTGGGCGACAGAACGAGAGACTCTGTCTCAGGCAAAAACAAACAAACAAACTGACAAGCAAAGAATTGCTAAAGTGTATATGCCTCTAACCTTACATTGAAATTGTGTTTAAGAATACCTTTTATATCCTAAAGTCATATAGTCTCCAAACCAACTAAAACCTTAAAAGTTTTCCCTTTAATTTGTAAGTCATCTGGAACTGCTCATTGTATACAGGTATGAGGTTGGTACCTGTATTTGGAATGAGGAAGAAAATAACTTCCATTTTTTCTCCCAAATGCCTCCTGTGTTCTACATCAAGTTTTTATATTTGCTGGCCGGGTGTGGTGGCTCACGCCTGTAATCCCAGCACCTTGGGAGGCTGAGGCAGGCAGATCACCTGAGGTCAGGAGTTCGAGCCCCGCCTGGCCAACAGGGAGAAACCCCATCTCTACTAAAAATACAAAAATTAACTGGGCGTGGTGGCACGCACCTTTGTCCCCGCTACTTGGGAGGCTGAGGCAGGAGAATCACTTGAACCCGGGAGACCAAGTTTGCAGCGAGCTGAGATCACGCCACTGCACTCCAGCCTGGGCCACAGAGCAAGACTTCGTTTCAGAAAAAAGAAAAAAAGAAAAGAAAACAAAGTTTTTATATTTGCCAAGATCTCCTCACACCTGTAATCCCAACACTTTGGGAGGTCAAAGAGGGCGGATTATCTGAGGCCAGGAGCTCAAGACCAGCCTGGCCAACATGGCGAAACCCTATCTCCACTAAAAAAAATACAAAAATTAGCTGGGCGTGATGGCGAGCACCTATAATCCCAGCTACTTGGGAGGGTGAGGCAGGGAGAATCGCTTGAACCCGGGAGGTGGAGGTTGCAGTGAGCCGAGATCATGCCACTGTACTCCAGCCTGGGCAACAGAGCAAGACTGTCTCAAAAAAAAAAAAAAACAAAAAAACAAAAAACAACAGAAAAAAGAAAAAGAAAAAATGTCTATTCCTATGGCAATACTACATTTTTTCTTGATTATTTGACTTCATGATATATAAATTTAATATTAGATAGAGCTAGTCCCCACATTATTATTTTTTAAGACTATCTTGGCTATTCTAGAAGTCATTTATTTTTGTTTTTTATATTTAAATTTACTTTTTTTTGGCCAGGTGTGGTGGCTCACGCCTGTAATCCCAACATTTTGGGAGGTCAATGTGGGCAGATCGCTTGAAGTCTGGAGTTCAAAACCAGCCTGGCCAAATGGTGAAACCTAAACTCTAATGAAAAAAAAAATACAAAAATTAGTTTGGTGTGGTGGTGTGCTCCTGCAGTACCAGCTACTCAGGAGGCTGAGATACAAGAATCACCTGAACCTAGGAGGTGGAGGCTGCAGTGAGCCGAGATCACTCCACTGTACTCCAGCCTGGGCGACAGAGCCAGACTCCCATCTCAAAAAAATATATGTTTTTTTCCTTTTTTTTTTAGAGATGGGGGTCTTACTCTGTCTCTCAGGCTGAAGTACAATGGCACACAATCACAACTCACTGTAACCTGGAACTCTTTGGGCTCAAGTAATACTCCTGCCTCAGCCTCCCAAGGAGTAGCTGGGACTACATGTGTGCCACCATGCTTAGCTCATTAAGTTTACCATTTTAACCATTTTAAAGTATATAGCTCTGTAGTGGGGGTATTAATTTTAATTTTAATTTTTTTGCTGTGCAATGGTGCCATCTCTGCTCACTGCGACCTCCGCCTCCCCGGTTCAAGCAATTCTCCTGCCTCAGCCTCCCGAGTAGCTGGGACTACAGGTATGTGCCACCACACCCAGCTAATTTTGTATTTTTAGTAGAGATGGGGTTTCTCCAAGTTGGTCAGGCTGGTCTTGAACTCCCGACCTCAGGTGATCTGCTCGCCTCGGCCTCCCAAAGTGCTGGGATTACAGGCGTGAGTCACCATGCCCGGCCAGCCATTTTAAAATAATATTTTCTAATTGTTTTTGTGGTATATAGAAATGCAACTGATTTTCATATATTAATCTTACACCCAGACTTCTTACTAAACTCTCTCATTAATTTTTTCTTTTGCATTAATTTTAGTAATTTTGATATACTTTTGAATTTTCTACATAGGTAATCATATCAGCTGCAAATAATGGCAACTTATTTTTCCTTTCCAATATTCATATTGTCTTAGCAGGTTTTCTGTTGCTATAACTGAATACCTGAGATTGGATAATTTATAAAGAGATTTATTTAGCTTATAGTTCTGGAGGCTGGGAAGTCAAAGACTGGACAGCTGCATCTGGTTGGGGGCCTTGTGCTCCTTTATAGCATGGCAGAAAAAGGAAAGAATTACGTGGCAAGAGAGGAAGTAAAAGAGAGCCAAACAAGCCCAATTTGCTTTATCACAACCTGTTCTTGTGATAACTAACGGATTCCTGTGAGTATTAATTGGCTACAACAAGAAGGGCATTAATTCTCCTTAATGACCTAATCACCTCGGAAAGGTCCCCATCTCCCAACACTGCCACAATGATAATCAAATTTCAACATGAGTTTCAGACGGGACAAGCACTATTTAAACTGTAGCATATATCTTTTCTTTCTGTTTCTTGTCTTACTGCACAAGAACCAAGGTATAATACTTAACAGAAGCTTAAACAAAAGACCCAAAACATAAATTTAAAAAGTTGACAAATTTTACTTTTTAGAATTAAAATGAAAAGTTTTTGTTTATCAGAAGACACCATGAAGAAAAGCAAAAGAGAAGTAACATACTGGATGAGGAACTGCCTGCAAATATTATCAGAAAAAAAAAAAGTGTGTGTCTAACTCCTTCAAACCAATAAGTAAAAAATGTATAGTCAAATATGAAAAAAATGGGTAAAATATATGAACAGGTACTTTACTGAAGGATATTTATCAATGAATGGCCAATAAAATGTGAGATGAAATCCAATTGCATTAATGAAAGGAAATGAAAATTGAGGGCAAGTAAGGTTTTTTTTTTTTTTTTTTTTTTTTTGAGATGGAGTCTTGCTCTGTTGCCCAGCCTGGGGTGCAATGGCCCAGTCTCAGCTCACTGCAATCTCCACCTCCTGGGTTCAAGCGATTCTTCCTGCCTCTGCCTCCCAAGTAGCTGGGATTACAGGCGCCGCCACCACACCCTGCTAATTTTTTGTATTTGTAGTAGAGACGGGGTTTCACCATGTTGGCCAGGTGGGTCTCAAACTCCTGACCTCAAGTGATCTGCCTGCCTCGGCCTCCCAAAGTGCTGGGATTATAGGCATGAGCCACCACGCCCAGCCGCATGTAAGATATTTTAAACTGACTGCTTGACAAAATTTTTAAAGTTGGATAATATCAGTTGAGGATATGAGCTAATGCTTGTAGTGGTAGTGAAAACTGGTAAAAAGCACTCTGAACTAAAAATACAAAAATTAGCTGGGCGTGGAGGCATGCACCTGTAATCCCAGCTACTGGGGAGGCTGAGGCAGGAGAATCACTTGAACCCTGGAGGTGGAGGTTGCAGTGAGCCGAGATCACACCATTGCACTCCAGCCTGGGTGACAAAAGCAAAACTCAGTCTCAAAAAAAAAAAAAAAAAAAATCAGAGTGTATCTGAATAATCACTGTCCAGATTCCCCTAATGTTAACATTTTGCATGCAAGTAACTTTTTTACTTTCTGTCCTCAAAATGAGCCTCAAGATACTCTAGGCTCATCCTGCATTTTCCCCGATTCATCCCTGGAACCAACAACTTCTCTGAGGAGTCTTGGTTCCTTTTTTATTAGCCAATGGTATCTAGAAACTAAAATATGGGCAATGCTGGGCACGGTGGTGCACACCTGTAGTCCCAGCTACTCAGGAGACTGAGGTGGGAGAATTACTTGAGCATGGGAGTTTGAGTTCAGTCTGGGCAACGTAGTGAGACCGCCCCCCTCAACCCACAAAAAAGTGACTGTGATGTCATTGTTTGACCCTCTCAACAGGTAGAACTTGTAAATCTAAGTATATATACCAGCCCATGCCTACACAAGTTTATTTTTAATATCTCTCTCTCTCTTTTCTTCTTCTTCTTCTTTTTTTTTTTTTGAGATGGAGCCTTGCTCTGTTGCCCAGGCTGGAGTGCAGTGGTGTAATCTTGGCTCACTGCAACTTCTGCCTCCCGGGTTCAAGCGATTCTTCTGCCTCTGCCTCTTGAATAGCTGAGATTACAGGTGTGTGCCACCATGCCTGACTACTTTTTGTATATTTAGCAGAGACGGGGTTTCACCATGTTAGCCAGGCTTGTCTCGAACTCCTGACCTCAAGTGATCTGCCCGCTTCGGCCTCCCAAAGTGTTGGGGTTACAAGCGTGAGCCACTGTGCCCAGTCTAACCTTTTTTTTTTTTTTTTTTTTTTTTTGAGACGGAGTCTCGCTCTGTCGCCCAGGCTGGAGTGCAGTGACCGGATCTCAGCTCACTGCAAGCTCCGCCTCCCGGGTTCACGCCATTCTCCTGCCTCAGCCTCCCGAGTAGCTGGGACTACAGGCGCCCGCCACCTCGCCCGGCTAGTTTTTCGTATTTTTTAGTAGAGACGGGGTTTCACCGTGTTTGCCAGGATGGTCTCAATCTTCTGACCTCGTGATCCGCCCGTCTCGGCCTCCCAAAGTGCTGGGATTACAGGCTTGAGCCACCGCGCCCGGCCCTAACCTCTTATAACATATGTTATAGAGTATATTCGGGCTTCTGTGAGGAGGGCTGTATTAGTCAGGGTTCTCTAGAGAGGCAGAACCAATGGGACACACATACACGCAGAGACATATGAGAGGAGACTTATGGAAGCCATGTTCCACGATAGGCCATCGGCAAGCTGGAGAACCCAAGAAGCCAGTAATGCGGCTCCGTCTAAGTCCAAGTCCAAAGGCCTGAGAAACTGGAAGGCCGCTGGCACAAGTCCTGGAGTCCAAAGGCTGGAGAACTTGGAGTTCTGATGTCTAAGGGCAGGAAAAGAACCGTGTCCCAGCTCCAGAAGAGAGCAAATTTGCCTTTCTTCTGCCTTTTTTTTTTCTATCCAGGCCCTCAGCCAATTGGATGATGCCCGCCCACATTGGGTGAGTCCACTGATGCAAATGCCAATCTCTTCCAGAAACACCGTCACCACATACCCAGAAATAATGCCTTACCAGCTATCTGAGTGTCTCTTAAAGCAGGCAAGTTGACACCTAAAATTAACCATTACAGGGACCTAGTCATTCTAAAGAATTCAGAGAAAACAAAACAAACCAAATGTGGATATTTAGCAGAACTATGTAAAGGATTTTGTGAAGTTTCTGAGAGAAAGCACACCTTACTTCACAGCTATCTACTTATTGGAGTCACTACACAGTCACTTCCCACTTCACCATCCCCACCAAGTAATTGAAAGATGAAACAAAAATACAAACCATTGATATCCAGCCCTTCAAGTGACTTAAAAACAAAACTAAAAATATCAATAATGCACAAACAAGCAGAGATGAGATTTGTGAGCCCTCAACTCACACTATTCTTTAGTAAATTGCAGATCAGAGTAGTATTGCCATCATTAAAAACAAAACAAAAAAAAACCAAAACACGCACACACACACACAACAAAAAACAAAAACATTTTCCTTGCCCAATACAAACAAGGGAAAAAAATTCTAGCAGAGGCCAGGCATGGTGGCTCATGCCTGTAATCCCAGCACTTTGAGAAGCCAAGGCAGGCGGATCACTTGAGGTCAGGAGTTCGAGACTAGCCTGGCCAACACGGTGAAACACCATCTCTACTAAAAATACAAAAATTAACCAGGCATGGTGGTGTGCGCCTGTAATCCCAGCTACTCAGGAGGCTGAGGCAGGAGAATTGGAGAATCGCTTGAACCCAGGAGCGGAGGTTGCAGTGAGCCAATATAGCGCCACTGCACTCCAGCCTGGACGACAGAGTGAAACCCTGACTCAACAAACAGAATGGAACAAAAAACAAAAAACAACAAAACAAATTCTAGCAGACATCTTGCCAAAAAAACAAAAACAAAAACAAAAAATCCAAACCAAAACAAAAACATCCAAATGAAGTAGAAGAATATACTTTATAAAAACATGAAAATTACACTTTTCAAGAGGAACAAATATGGATAAGAAGAAAACATTAGACAAAATACTTCCTTATCCTCTGTGGGTAATTAAATGTGGAGTCCATGAAACAAGAGATTTTAAAACATTGATAAGACAATAACATGACATTTTAAAAAAGCTGGCAGAGCTAACGAAAGAGGAGAGGAGAAAACAAAATTATTATATTATTTAAAAACACGTTAAAATAGCAAGGAATCAAACTAATACTGCAGAAATCTGAACTATGATTGGAGAGAATAGACTTGACAAAATCATATAAAATATTAAAAAAAACAAACACATGCCATTAAAGAAAAATATGTAATAGAACGAAGATCTAATAAATAACTAATTGGTAATGCTGAGGAAGAAAATAGGGCAAGTTTACCAAAAATACAAATTTAATATTAATACAATAAATAGTTTGTGAAACAAAAGGAAGGTTGTCTTTGCAAGGTACAACCTGCTTCACATGTTCAATTAATAAAATATTGACTGCCTATTATGTAGTAGGCATTATTCTGGTTGCTTAGAACACACCGGCAAAAATTAGTCAGGTGTGGTAGCAGAACATGCCTACAGTTCCCGCTTCTCAGGAGGCTTAGGTGGGAAGGATCACCTGAGCCTGGCAGGCCGAAGCTGCGGTGAGTCACGACTGCACCACTACACTCCAGCCTGAGTGACAGAGTGATACCCTGTCTCCAGAAAATAAATAAATAAAAAATAAACATGTTTAAATAAATATGAATTTTTATAAGAGTTAGTGTCATGGTTATAATCTTGATAGAAATTTATATCATTTAAAAATTGGGCGGGGTAGGCAGGGCATGGTGGCTAACACCTGTAATCCCAGCATTTTGGGAAGCCGAGGTAGGCAGATCACTTGATAAGTTAGGAGTTGGAGACCAGCCTGGCCAACGTGGCAAAATCCCATTTCTACCAAAAATACAAAAATTAGCTGGGTGTGGTGGGGTGTGCCTGTAATCCCAGCTACTTGGGGGAGTCTGAGGCAGAAGAATCGCTTGAACCTGGGAGGTGGAGGTTGCAGTGAGCTGAGATCATGCCACTGCACAGCAACCTGGGCGACAGAGCAAGACTGTCTCAAAAGAAAAGAAGAAAAAAATAGTAAAAAGAAAAAAAAAATTAAAAAGGCAAGTAAATAAAGATAAATAAAAAAATAAACCAACAATCCAAGAGATTTACTTCTAAGTGGGGTCTGGGAGACTTCTAGGTTAAGAAATTCATCCTCAAGATAGAGAGTGGGGGACACCAGTTTTAAGGACAAAAAAAAAAGTCAATGTTTAAGGGCAATGATGCTTCTTAGATCACTGTAGCAATTATCACTCAGATCTTCTTACCCCTTAGGACTCATGTCTGTATCTTTTTTTTTTTTTTTTTTTTTTTTTGAGACAGTCTTGTTGTGTCAGGCAGGCTGGGGTGCAGTGTCATGATCTCAGCTCACTGCAGCCTCAACTTCCTGGGCTCAGGTGATCCTCCCACCTCAGCCTCCTGAGTAGCTGGGCCTACAGGCATGAGCCACGATGCCTGGCTAATTTTTTACATTTTTAGTAGAGATGGCATTTCACCCTTGCCTAAATCTTAAACGAGGATTTTCTGCGAATTAAAATAAAAAGGGCTGTTTCATTAAAAATTCTGGGAGACAGTGGGTCCTAGGTGATGTAGTATGACAAAAGACAGGGAGAGGAATCCTCCCCTTTTCAGAAAAGTGCTCCAGAAAGCCCAATGCAACTTTGGCATGGGCTGGCAAATTATACTATAGGACAGTGACAAGGGACAGCACCTTCAGCACAGACATGAGTCCTCTGTGCCAGGCACTGGCCATATTAGGAACTTCATGTGGAGATGATTACATCAGGGCCAGGCATGGGATGACAAAAATGGACGTGATTCATAGCTGCTGAGAAGTCATCGAGCATGTAGGAGACACTTGCATGCCGCCTCTTCAAATAGTTGGGAAGGACTTTGAAGAAAGGCTCATAATTCAACAGATTGGGCAGAGTTGGTCAGAGTCAGTGTGTGTCAGCTGTTGTAACTTTATTTGACTACCAAGGTGATATAGCCTGCAAACTATAAATTATACTCAAGATGCCATTTTGCTTAAGCCTTTGAAGTTTGTTATTGTTTAATTATTGAATAAATAACAACAAATATTAAGGGAACACTCAGCCAAGGTTTATTTTGAAATAATTGTAGATTCACAGGAAGTTTAAAAAATAAGTACAAAAAGGTCCTGTGCACCTTCAACCAGTTTCCCCCAATAGCAACATCTTAGTAACTACATTACACTATTAAAGACAGTACACAGACACTGCGCAATCCATGACTTCTCTTCAGATTTTTTCACTTTTTCATGCACATATCTAAAGTTCTATGCAATTTTATCATGCGTAGATTTGTATAACCACCCCCTGATCAAGATACAGAACTATTTTATTACCACAAATATCTCCGTTGTTACTCCCTTGTGGTCACAGTTGTCTCCATCCTCTTCCATCCGCTCCCACCCTCTTCATAATCTTGGTGACCATTAATCTGTTCTCCATCTCTATAATTTTGTCTTGAGAATGTTATAGAAATGGAATCACACAGCATGTAATCTTTTGAGATTGGCTTTTTTCATTTAGCATGATTTCAGATGTTTCTATTTTGGGAAATATGATGTCAATTATTATGATTTTGTATTTGTCGTGGGATAAAATAATATTAAAATGTCTACCTTCCTAGATTCACCTAATAGCTGGTATTATTTCTGACTTATTTGGCAACTTTGTATTATTTTATATATTAAGAAGTCTTACCTGTAAACAGAAATAGGGTTCTGTTGGTTAAATGTTAACTAACTACTGCCTACCAGAATGCCTTAAGGCAAGTGTTCAAAGGTTACATGTTGTCCAAACATAATAGCGACGGGGGTGATGTCTCTCATCAGAAAACGGTGTTTCAGGGGAATTACTTAGTCAAATCAGAAAAAAAGCACAAGATAAAATGTTAGAAAAATTATAAACTACATTATTTGTAACCGTCTTTTCAAAGCATAGAGCAACTAGCAAATAGAGAAAATGTAACTCCATTCACTATCAAGACGACAGTATACAGAACCTACTGGTTTCAGCTCAAACCAGGTCATGTGGGTGATATCTGAGATACCTGATTCCAGAAACTTCTGTGGGATGATAGAAAGCCATGGCTCTTCCACATCACCTAGACTATGGGAACAGCTAGGATTCTAAAAGTGGTTCTTGAGGAGCTAAACTCTATGCTACCTACTATTTTTGAATCAAAGTGACTCACAAACCCATGGAGCTTAATCTATAAGAAGTTCTCGAAATTGGCCAGGCACGGTGGCTCAGGCCTGTAATCCTGCGCCCGGAGCTGGTGGATTCTTGGTCTCACTGACTTCAAAAATGAAGCCGCAGACCCTCGCAGTGAGTGTTACAGTTTTTAAAGATGGTGTGTCCGGAGTTTGTTTCGTCATTTAGATGCGTCTTTTTCCTTCTGGTGGGTTCACAGTCCTGCTGGCTTCAGGAATGAAGCTACAGACCTTTGCAGTCAGTGTTACAGCTCTTAAAGGTGGCATGCACCTAAAGAGTGAGCAGCAGCTAGATTTATTGTAAAGAGCAAAAGAACATGGCAGCCAGACTGGGGAAGGGGACCCAACTGGCTTGGCGATGGCTGGTTTGGGCAGCCTGCTTTGATTACCTTATCTGGCCCCACCCACATCCTGCTGATTGGTCCATTTTACAGAGAGCTGATTGGTCCGTTTTGACAGAGTGCTGATTGGTGCATTTATAATCCTCTAGCTAGACATATAAGTTCTCCAAGTCCCCACTGGATTAGCTAGATACAGAGTACCAATTGGTGTATTTACAAACCTTGAGCTAGACACAGAGTACTGATTGGTGCGTTTACAATCCTTTAGCTAGACACAGTGCTAGACAGAAAAGTTCTCCAAATTCCCCCACTGTTAGCTAGATACAGAGTAGGGATTGGTGTATTTACAAACCTTGAGCTAGACACAGTGCTGATTGGTGTATTTACAAACCCTGAGCTAGACACAGAGTGCTGATTGGTGTGTTTACAATCCTTGAGCTAGACACAGAGTGCTAGAGGGAAAAGTTCTCCAAGTCCCCACTAGGTTAGCTAGATACAGATCACCAATTGGTATATTTACAAACCCTGAGCTAGACACAGTGCTGGTTGGTGTATTTACAATCCCTTAGCTAGCCATAAAGGTTCTCCAAGTCCCCACTAGACTCAGGAGCCCAGCTGGCTTCACCTAGTGGATCCTGCACCCGGGCTGCAGGCAGAGCTGCCGGTCAGTCATGCTGCCCCTGCACTCCTCAGCCCTTGGACGGTGGATGGGACAGGGCACCACGGAGCAGGGGGCCGCGCGGGAGCCCACCACGGAGGAGGGTCTGGGACACGGCTGGCTGCAGGTCCCGAGCCCTGCCCTGTGGGGAGGCAGCTGAGACCCTGCGAGAACTCGAGTGCAGCGCCCGTGAGCCGGCACTGCTGGGGAACCCGGCGCACCCACAGCAGCTGCCTGGTTGCTAAGCCCCTCACTGCCCTGGCCGGCCGGCCGCTCCAAGTGCGGGGCCCTCCGAGCCCGTGCCCACGCCCACCGGAACTCGCGCTGGCCTGTGATCGCAGCGCGCAGCCCCAGTCCCCGCCGCTGCTTCTCCCTCACACCTTCCCGCAAGCAGAGGGGGCCGCCTCCAGCCTCCAGCCTCCAGCCTCCAGCCTCCGCCAGCCCAGAGAGGGGCTCCCACAGTGCCGTGGCAGGCTGAAGGGCTCCTCAAGTGCCACCAGAGTGGAAGCCAAGGCAGAGGAGGCACCTAGAGCAAGGGCTGCTAGCATGTTATCACCTCTCAATCCCAGCACTTTGGGAGGCCGAGGCAAGCAGATCACTTGAGGCCAGGAGTTTGAGACCAGCCTGGCCAACATAGTGAAACCCCCACCTCTATGAAAAATACAAAAATTAGCTAGGTGTGGTGGCACATGCTTCTAATCCCAGCTACTAGGGAGGCTGAGGCAGGAGAATTGCTTGAACCTGGGAGGCAGAGGTTGCAGTGAGCTGAGATCACACCACTGCACTCCAGCCTGGGTGAGAAAGCAAGCCTCTGATTCTAAAAAACACGCAAACAAAAAGTTCTTTGAATTTAGAACCAAGGGGCAGGGGAAAGAGTTAAGGCTTCACCTTTTTTTTTTTTTTTTTTTTTTTGAGACAGAGTCTCGCTCTGTCTCAGCTCACTGCAAGCTCCGCCTCCCGGGTTTATGCCATTCTACTGCCTCAGCCTCCGGAGTAGCTGGGACTACAGGCGCCCGCCACCTCGCCCAGCTAGTTTTTTGTATTTTTTAGTAGAGACGGAGTTTCACCGTGTTCGCCAGGATGGTCTCGATCTCCTGACCTCGTGATCCGCCCGTCTCGGCCTCCCAAAGTGCTGGGATTACAGGCTTGAGCCACCGCGCCCGGCCAAGGCTTCACCTTTTTTGTTGTAAACTGTTTTCTGTTTTCTTATATCTAGGCTTCTGTTGTAAAGCTGGACATTGAGTATTTAGGAAATGCCAAACAGTTTTGTTAATTTCAGTCAGGTGCACTGTCTTTACATTGCAGACTTCTCAGAATTATTGTTAGTATGAATAATAAATTTCAGACACACTTCATATTTACCTTTATTTATTGAGAGATGGGGTCTTCCTGTTATTTTTTAATATTGAAATTTGGAATAGCAAAGATAGGGGTGATGTTCTGCTATTTTTAATATTAAAATCTGTTAGCTTAAAGCATAGGGTAAGAGATACATAATTTTAATAATTTATTTTTATTTTTATAAAAATATAGAGACAGGGTTTCACCATGTTGCCCAGGCTGTTCTCACACTCCTGAGCTCAAGCAATGCTGCCGCTTTGACCTCCCAAAGTGCTGGGATTACAGGTGTGAGACATCATGCCCAGCCAATTTTTTTTTTTTAAATAAACTGTAAATTGGTGCAGCCTTTTGGGAATCATTTTCAAAAAAATTATCAAATTTGAATCATAGTGGCTATAAAGGCTTTATATAAAGGATTGTGGGAGTATATAAAGGATAAAAAGGCTTATATCCTTTGTTTCTCAATTCTACTTCTAGGGATCTATTCCTCAGATGTAATAATACGCGTGCAAAGATATTCATACATTCATGATATTTTCTGCAATAGTGTTATTTTGAATACTTGGAAACAATGTAATTTCCACTGTTTTGGAAAAGGTTAAATTATGAAATGAAATTATGAGGCTGGCCATAGTGGTTCACGTCTGTAATCCCAGAACTTTGGGAGGCCGAGGTGGGTGGATCATTTGAGGTCAGGAATTCAAGACCAGCCTGGCCAACATGGTGAAACCCCGTCTCTACTAAAAATACAAAAATTAGCCAGGCAGGGTGGCAGGCGCCTGTAATCCTAGCTACTCCAGAGGTTGAGGCAGGGGAATCGCTTGAGCCTGGGAGGTGGAGGTTGCAGTGAGCTGAGATTGCGCCACTGCACTCCAGCCTGGAGTCTCCCTTTGTCACACAGGATGGAGTGCAGTGGCACGATCTCGGCTTACTGCAACCTCCACTTACTGGGTTCAAGAGATTCCCGTGTCTCGGTCGCCCGAGTAGCTGGGATTACAGGCGTGCGCCACCAAGCCGGACTAATTTTCCTATTTTTAGTAGAGACGGGGGTTTCACCATGTTAGCCAGGCTGGCTTTGAACTCCTGACCTTAAATGATCTGCCCGCCTTGGCCTCCCAAAGTGCTGGGATTACAGGCATGAGCCACCACGCCCGGCCATAATCCAGGATTTTTAGGTGAAAAAAAAAAAAAGAAAAAGAAAAAGAAAAAAAAGAAAAATGGTAAAGGTTGCCCGGCGCGGTGGCTCACGCCTGTAATTCCAGCACTTTGGGAGGCCGAGGTGGGTGGATCACGAGGTCAGGAGTTCGAGACCAGCCTGACCAACATGGTGAAATCCCGTCTCTACTAAAAACACAAAAACTAGCCGGGCGTGGTGGCGGGCGCCTGTAATCCCAGCTACTCAGGAGGCTGAGGCAGGAGAATCACTTGACCCGGGAGGTGGAGGTTGCAGTGAGCCCAGACTGTGCCACTGTACTCCAGCCTGGGAGACAGAGCAAGACTCCGTCTCAAAAAAAAAAAAAAAAAAGGTAAAGGTCTCGAAGGATGCACGCAAAATTTTTACAGTGGTAGACATGGGCGGGGGTGGTTTGGGAAGAAAAATATAATTAATAACTTTTCAATATTTTATATCATTTGAATTTTCCAAAATGAGCATTTATGCTGATATTACTTGTGTAGCTAAAAAAAAAGTTAAGGAAATTTCATCAACAGAATATATCCCAAATACAGCGATAGAAAGACTGCATCAGCTACTTATCTTGTTGATTCTACATTTCCATCTGGCAATGTTTACAAATGCAACTTAATATTTAGATTTAATATACAAAACAAAATATATTTGACATTTTGGAAGAGGGACTGAGGTTAGATACAGTACTTTAAGAATGACCTCACCGAATCACTCTACCTATGTGAAAAGTTTTATGCCAAAAACATACATAAACTGACTGAGGAATCCATTCAACAGTGACGGCTGGAACCTGATTTTCTTTTGTATCCATGCAGTGCCCGGCACATAGTAGGTTAATACTGACTGAATGATGAATGAGTCCACAGTTTAGATCTTTTTAGTAGCACCTACTGATCTGAAAGCAGGAAATTAGCAAGGATAGATGTTTGAAGTTCTTGTTAGTTGCTTTTCAAATGACGAAGCCACGGGGAGGAGCCCCGCTCTTTTTTACTCAGGAGGTTAAGACTTTTGCTTAACAGTTTAGTGGGTTACGTTTTGGTGATCTTTGAGTTGAAAAAGTATTCTATTTCACACTAAAAAGGGAAAAAAGCAAGCGTGTTGTCACTCGTTGTATTATATATATACTTTTTGCTCAGACCAGAGGAGAGGGCTCTCTGATGCAAACGTTTCCTGGTTGTGAAACTGTGAGCAAATCACTCTCTTTATATCCATATTTTCATCTGAAAAAAGCGAATAATGAGTAAACTTTTTTAAAATGCTAGAAATATAGCCATTCCATGTTTCTACAATGAATTTTTCATGTACATTCAATACTAGACGGTCAGGTCGAAATGCACTCAGATACTTAGAGTGTATACAAATTCCAGTCCGGGCGGCCTCTTTCACCTCATTCATCGCCCCAGCCACACCTATGGGGCTGCTGCCGGTACCAGCGGTCGACTCCAGCGCGAAGCGGCCAGAGGCTGGCCCCTGGACGTGCCATCTACAGCCTTGCGCACGCGGGGCAATTCTACCTCGTTTCTGGGGTCCTCGCGGGACATTCCTGCCTACTCTTGGGAGTCGGGTCCCCAAGGCTTTTCCCGCCGGCAGAGGGAGGCATTCAAACCCGGCAGCCCGGGTCTGCGAAGCCGGAAGGCCCGCGGGGCCGCGAGAGGGCGGGTGGGGCGCGCGGCGGAGCGGGAAGCACAAGGCGCGCGCTCCCGCGAACGCAGGAGGGAGGCTGGGGGCGCGCGCGCGCGCCGGGATGAGGGGCCGAGAGGCGGGGTCTTACAGCGACCGCTGGAAGAGGGCGCCCCAGAGCCGAGCCGGAGGCCGGCTGCGAGCCGGGCGAGGGTGGGCGCGAGCGCAGGGGCGGGCCCCGAGGGAGGGCGGGGACGCTGAGGGGGCGGGGGCGGGCCAGACGGGGACGCGCTCGCGGGGTGGGGAAGGCGGGGGCGCGGCGGTGGCGGGAGCGTGCCCGGTCCCCGCCCCTGTTTCCCACTCTCCTTCCACCTCGGACCGGCCGGGGCTCCGCAGAGGCGACGCTCGCTTGTCCCCGGAACCGCCCTGCTGCCGCCGCCTGCTTCCTCCGCTTGCGGTTAGCCCGTCAGTCCCTGCTCTGTGCGCGCCTCCGTCTGGGCCATGGATGGGTAAGTGCTAGGCGGCGTGGCGGCCGCACCGGGTTGCTCTGGCGCCGCTTCCACCCGGCTCTCGGCGGGACGCGCAAGGGCTGGGAAGCCGTGCGCGGCGCCGGCGGCCGGAGGAGCGGCCCCGGCCAAGCCCGACGGTGGGGCTTCCGGGCGTCTCTGTGGGGATCCCGGAATCGCCGAGGCGCGGTCCGCCGCAGCCTCTCTTTTCCCCACGCGGTGCCCGGGACACGTCCGCTCCTTCCCAGCCTTACTCGACACACCCGGGAGCGGAAGAAAGCCCGGTCCGGCCGCGGTGCCGAGGTCCGCCTTCCGCGCCCCGAGTCCGGGGAGCCCAGCTCGGCCTCCCGACACTTCCTCTCAGAAAATGGTGCGCGGCGCTGGGGGAGGCGGAGGCGGCGCGCGGGGCGGGCGTCCTCCTGCCGGGGGAGTTGCTGTTTACCGGCGAGGTGGGGCGAGCGGCCGACGGCGGGTGCAGGCGTCGGTACCCGTCTGGGCGGCGACCTGGTCTCAAGCCGCGGTCCCACGCGGGGTCCCCGGGCCGCCGCGGGACTTGGCCGAGGTCTCCCGACTTGTGCTGTGAGATACGTTAACGTTTTCTCGACATCAGGGATCTGGACTTAGTGACCGTGGACGCTTCCCCCTCACCATTCTCTCTCCCCAAGAAACTTAATGAATTCTCTGCCCGCGTATGTAAAATATGATGTACGAGCGATTTTCGGGGGCCTTTCAAATGCTCAAAAATTTAATGGGGGTCCGTGACCAAAATAAAAAGATTTAGAGTCTATGTATATGAACGGTGCTCTGGGGACTCAGGGATATGGGGTGGGACTTGACATATTTTGGTAATTAAAGTAACAACTATGTTAGGATCTTGGTGAATTAATTGAAGGTTGTAGTGTCTGTACCTACAGATTAAAAAAAAAATCTCCAACTCGGTTTATTCCCTTTATGTATTTGAGGTTTTGTTTGGCTTGTTACCTACTTTCGATGACAAGATTTCTGTAAGGTTGTGGAATATATGCAACTTGCTAGAACAGTAAAAGTCGTTCACATGTTGCCATATAGTTGATAATTGTTATGCTATTTGAAGAAGATGAAATCTTCCAACAGGTTTTGACCTCATTAGATTTCATTTATTTTACTTTCACAATATTAAGTGTATATGACATTTCGGATTGATTCATTTGAATACAGATTGCACACTGCTCCAGATATCGAAGTGGAATTTTAGATTTTATTCATGATTGGGATGTTCTTTATTTTTATTTAATTGAAGCTTTAAAAATTTTCTTAAAATTATAACTTTTGGGTCCACAGTAGGTGTGTATATTTTGGGGGGAATTGAAGCTGTTTTTATTGTTTGAAGTTTCTTCGAGAATATTGTTGAAAACTTATTTCACATTGCCTTATTCAGTTAGATTTTATATGTTGAAACATTTTGTGGTCGTAAAGATTTGTGTCGTACTAATATTTTGGTTCAGGCAGGCTGTGAAATTAGCATTTCATTATGTGTAGTTAATTGTCTGGAGGGTTTGACTTAAATATGGATGCAGGCTATTCTTTTGTGTCATAAAATTTATAGTTTTAATAAAGAGGACTCTTGAATTTTGCGTCTTTGCTGTTAAACTCTAAGATAACTGTGAAGTGCAAACTTACTTTTTGATAGTGTTTAAGAAGTTAACTCTCCCTTCACCCTATTTGTGGTTTTAGAGGTAGTATTGGGTTTATTGGTTTCAATATGCAAGGCAGTTATACAGATACTGACTGGAAGGTAAGTTCATTTGGAAGTTCAGGTCGGAGCATAAGTTGCCCTTTGCATCAGAACCAATAATCGTAGTGTTAAACAATCTTATTTTTTATGCAGCAAGGGTCCAGTTACTTTTCACATTTAAATTTTAGACAAATGAATTTCAAGTTTCAGAAGTTACAAGGAAAAATAAAAAATCCACGTGGTATTTTTAAAACACTTTTTACATCATCTAGAGTCATTTGTTAACTTTTATGAGGTAATGATGACATAGGTTATTAACAATATGTAGAATGTATTTGTAGCTTTCTTCTAGGAGATAAGAAAGAAACATCAATCGAAGACAGTTTCTTGGGGCTTAGAAAAGAAGAGTTTTTGTATGGCAGGACTTTAAAGGGGATTTTCACACCCTGGTCTTAAGGGATGTGGTTTAAGAATACAGTGCATTTTTGCCTTCAGGAGACTAATTAAATTTCTACATTTTCCAACAGCCTGAAAAAGATCCTTCTTCCTTTTTTGGATAGTTAAAAAACAAACCACAAGCCACCAGTCAACATATCTTTCTAGTTCCTCCTCAAATCCCAACTGTCTCTTGTGTGTGTGTATGTGTTCATTTCCTCCTGAGAGATAATTTATACTTAAACATAGTTTTGACGTGATAGAATATTTTTAAAAAGCAAATCTTTGAAAATTTTGATGTCTGAAATGTGATGTTTGTATTTATTTTAGTTCTGAGAGACTGTCTTAACTATATTTTGGTGAGCAATTTTGGGTGGTAAATGCAGATTTGCAAGATGCCTTCTATTTCTGTAAAATCCAAGCACTGGTTTTGTTTCATTTAAAACCTCAGACACGATTATTCATGCCAGTGACTTAAAAGAACAAACTCCGGTGATTTTAAGTTTTGGTTTGGCTTCGTTAAATGAGGGTAAATGGATAAACACTCATTTTTATTGAAGTACGACTATACTTTCCTAAATACTAAAAGATAACTTAGGATTTGTTTCTTGCATTGGTAGTAAGGATTTGCTTTTACACTCTGCTGTTGCTAGACTGTCTCATCATTTTTCTTTGTGTTAATATTTCACAACTCATCCCATTCTTATTTTTATTATTTATTATTATAATGCTTTTTCCCCCTTATTCTTACTATCTCTGTCTTTTAAAAACTTGTTCTCTAACTTTGTTTTCCATTTTCTCTTTTTACTTTTTCCATACAGTGTTGTTACAGATCTTATAACAGTCGGTTTAAAGGTAGGAATCTTTTACTATCCTTTCATACGCATTTTTATATCTTTTGGCATATTTTCAATCTCACCTGTTCATAAAATTATCTGCTTTATTGTGTAATAGTCTTTCATTTTTACTTAGCTTCAAAATAAGTAGACCTGAGGTAATTTTGGATTTTACGTATTTATAAGGAGGAACTATAGTATTATGTATAGCAGTTAAATGTAGCCTAGGCTTAGGCTGGGTGCAGTGGCTCACACCCGTAATCCCATCAGTTTGGGAGGCTGAGGTGGGCGGATTGCTTGAGCCCAGGAGTTTGAGACCAGCCTGGGCAACACCGTGAAACCCTATCTCTATTAAAAAAATAAAAAATAAAAAAATTAGCTGGTCATGGTAGTGCGTGCCTGTAGTCCCAGCTACTTGGGAGGCTGAGCTGGGAGAATCACCTGAGCCCGGGAAGTCAAGGCTGCAGTGAGTATGATTGTGTCACTGGACTCCAGCCTGGGCAATGGGAGTGAGACCCTGTCTCAAAAAAAAAAAAGAAAAAAAAAAAAAAAAAGAAAAAGTGTAGCCTAGACTCTGATTTATCTTTTTACCATGTCCTTTCTTATATCCTCTTTCATGGATGTATCAATGAGAATAATCTAAGCAGGTGACACGTCTTTCTTTAGTGCCTACTATGTGTCAGGTGTTTTACATGTATTTTTACTAATCATAGCAATCCTTCAAGGTGAGTAATCAGTATTCCCATTTTAGAGGTGAAAAAATAGCTTTAAAAAGTTCGTGTCCAAGATGTGGTACACTAGTATTCAAACTCTTGTCTTCCAGGTACCAAAGCCTGACTTTTTTTTCATTATACCAGCTTTCAGCAATGAGAGTTGTGTCTAAAAGGCAAACATCCAGAGAGCTGGATAATTAGTGTTTTATAATAATGATTCTTCTAGGTTTTAAATCATTTCAGTTTTACCGAAGTCTTTTCATTTATTGGGTTTTGTTTGTTTGTTTGTTTGTTTGTTTGTTTTGAGGCGGAGTGTCACTGTTGCCCAGGCTGGGGTGCAGTGGTCCAATCTCTGCTCACTGCAGCCTCCACCTTTGAAGGGGTTCAAGTGATTCTTTTGCTTTAGCCTCCTGAGTAGCTGGGATTACAGGCACACGCCACCATGCCTGGCTAATTTTTTGTATTTTTAGTAGAAATGGGGTTTCGACACGTTGCCCAGGCTGGTCTCCAACTCCTGACCTCAGGTGATCTGCCCTCCTTGGCCTCTCAAAGTGCTAGGATTACAGGCATGAGCCACTGCACCCGGCCCACTTATTGGATTTTTAAATATAAATTAAGTAAACAGTGCCCATCTGTATAAGACTTAAAATATCTGGGTGTTCTAAACGTTCCCTTAGTATTTTAATATTTGATATAGCTGAGTTGAGAATCTAGTTCTAGAAGCCACTTACAGTTCAGATTATTGTAGAAAGAAATAATTCATCTTTGTTTTTATGTATCTTACACATTATAGATTAACTTATGTAAATTTGTTCCACCACTTTGGGTCCATCTGTGTTCATCATCTCTTCTTGCTAGCAAATTTCAGGCTCCTGCTTTATTTGCATTTGTAGGATCTGACAGTGGTGTTCATTCATGGATTTTTGTTGTTTGTTTTTAACTCTGTCACCTAGGCTGGAGTGCAGTGGTGGCATGATCATAGTTCATTGCAGCCTCGAACTCCTGAACTCAAGCCATCCTCTTGCCTCAGCCTCCAAAGTAGTAGTAAATCTACAAGTGTGCACCACCATGCCCAGCTGGGATTTTGCTATGTTGCCCAGACTGGTCTCAAACTCTTGGTCTCTCAGAGTGCTGGGATTGCAGGCATGAGCCACCGCGCCTGCCCTAAAAATATGTCTTGATAAGTTAAAGAAAATTTAAATGTTAGATGCAGGAACCATATTTGAATACAAGATTTGGCTT
Source organism: Macaca mulatta (assembly GCF_049350105.2). Lineage (NCBI taxonomy): Eukaryota > Metazoa > Chordata > Mammalia > Primates > Cercopithecidae > Macaca > Macaca mulatta. Next base: position 45,984,698 of record NC_133420.1, read on the forward strand.
TCTGACTACCTGCTTTTAGCAAGCACTTGGGAAACAAAGATCAGATCCTACTCTGAAGAGAAGATAAGCTTACTAGTTGATTCAGTAGCAATCTTTATTTTTATAGACTTAGATACTGGGAATGTAAAATTATGCATTATCTGGAGAAATTTCTCTAAGATTGTTCTTTTTGGATTCCATCCAAGGAAGCTTAATTACCAAGTAAATACTAAGAGGCCAATAAGGCTCATAATTCATCTAGATTGTGTGAAAGATAATCTAGCAGTTACTTAATTTCCCTTGTATGCCATCTGAATATGATGACACAACAAATGGTTTCAGCCAGTGGCAAGAGTGGATTTCAGGTTATCTTCCGTAAGTTGCTTTCCTGGATTCAGAAGAGTAATATGAACTTTTAAAAAAAGAATTGAAAATGCTCTGTAGTATAACATAAAATCCATTGTTTTAGAGAAAGAAAACTGAGTTGTTTTTAGAGATTAAGTGATTCACCAGAATATGTTAAGAGGGCAGGGATTTTTGCTATTTTCTTCACTACTGTGTTTCCAGTGTCTGTCACATAATAAGCTCTCAGAAATATTTGATGAGTGAATGAATGCCAAATTGTCACATGGCTAGTTAGGTAGCATACTTATACAGGAACTCAAGCTTTCTCATTTTGCTAGTGTTTTTTTTTTTTTTTTCCCCCTCTATTAGTCATATACTGTGGTGAGAAAGAAATCATTTCATTTTTTAAATTGGAATTTTCTTGAAGACGGATAACATTTTTCAGGCAGCTTAGGACTGTCTTATGTTATACCTAGGTGTATACCTTGGATATTCTTTGTGGTGTTACAATTTTTTGAGCCTTGCCAAAATTAAGAAAATTGGTTTCTGATACTACTTTCATGAAAAATTTGTTTTATTTCTTCATGTAATTTTTTTGTTTGTTTGTTTTTTGTTTTTGAGATGGAGGTGTCTCCCTCTGGTGCCCAGGCTGGAGTGCAGTGGCGCAGTCTTGGCTCACTGCAACCTCCACCTCCTGGGTTCAAGCGATTTTCCTGCCTTAGCGTCCTGAGTAGCAGGGACTACAGGTGCATGCCACCATGCTTGGCTATTTTTTTTTGTATTTTTAGTAGAGACAGGGTTTCACCATATTGGCCAGGCTGATCAAACTCCTGACCTTGTGATCTGCTCACCTTGGCCTCCCAAAGTGCTGGGATTACAGGCGTGAGCTACTTACTGTGCCCGGCCTTCTTCATGTAATTTTTGTATTTTGAAATGCTTATTGGGAAACTGAGATGTATTTGCTATATTTTTTTCTTTCTTTGAAGACAGGCTCTACCTCTGTCGTTGCCCAGACTGGAGTACAGTGGCACAATCATGGCTCACTGCATTCTCCACCTCCAAGGCTCAAATGATCCTCCTACCTCAGCCTCCTGAATAGCTAGGACCACAGGCATGTGCCACCACACCCTGTTAATTTTGAAATTTTTTTGTAGAGACAAAGGCCTCACTATGTTGTCCAGGCTGGCCTTGAATTCCTGGCCTCCAGTGATTCTCCTCCCTCAGCCTCCTAAAGTGCTGGGGTTACAGGTGTGAGCCACCACACCCAAGCATAATTGCTGTCTTTAATTTTGAATTCCTATTTTTTTTTTTTTTTTTTGAGACGGAGTCTCGCTCTGTTGCCCAGGCTGGAGTGCAGTGGCGCGATCTCAGCCCACTGCAAGCTCTACCTCCCGGGTTTACACCATTCTCCCGCCTCAGCCTCCCGAGTAGGGTGAGACTACAGGTGCCCGCCACCACGCCCAGCTAATTTTTTGTATTTTTTAGTAGAGAGTGTTAGCCAGGATGGTCTCTATCTCCTGACCTCGTGATCCACCTGCCTCGGCCTTCCAAAGTTCTGTGATTACAGGCGTGAGCCACTGTGCCCAGCCTGAATTCTTTTAAATGAAGAACCAACTAGATGATAATGAGTGATAACTGTACATGTTTTAAGAACTTTATTATACCATATAAATCAAAGTGTCAGCCTGTGGATAACATGACATTTTGTGTGTCTAGCTTATACTTTTATTATTAACTAGCTGGCTTATTTTAAACTCAAATATTCCTCATAATCCTGGTTATTTTTTCGAAATACTGTCATAGCTATTAGAGTATGATTTTAAGAAAATGATGGTCTTACATACCAAATATGTTTTAGACTTTTTCTGGGTTTTCCTATTTTAAGTGAGTAGATGAGTATGAAAAACTCACATATATGGGAAGGACCATAATTGGCTTCTAGTGATTATCATCTCTGTCACTATATAGAAGAGAACAATATAGCATATTTAAATTAATTTTTGAGGATTAGTTTTCTGTTTGCTTGACCAGGGGTTGGCAAACTACGGCTATGGGCCACATTCAGCTTGCCACCTGTTTTTGTAGTTTTATTCAAACACAGCTGTGCTCATTCATATTGTCTGGCTACTTTTCACACTACAAAGGCAGTCGTAGTTGTAGTGGAGACTGCAAAGCCTAAAATACTTACTCTCTGGCCCTTTACAGAAAACGTTTGCCTGCTGCTGTACTTGAGCTATAGGAAATGTAGAAGGCATTTGCTGCAATCTTTTTCCTTTTAAACTGAGCTGTAATTTACATAGAATGAAATGCACATGTCTTAAGGGTACAATTCAGTAAAATTTGACACTTGTATCCACTACTGTTTCCTGTATACCTCATTCAAGATAATAGAACACCCACTCTAGAAAGTTCCCTGTTGCCACTTTCCAGACCCAGTTAAGGCAGCTGTTCTGATTTTTATCACCAGAGATTAGTTTTACCTGTTTCGTTTGTTTGAGACAGGGTCTCACTGTGTAGCTCAGGTTGGAGTGCAGTGGTGTGATCAAGGCTTACTGCAGTCTCAACTTCCTGGGCTCAGACGATCCTCCTGCCTTAGCCTCCTGAGTAGCTGGGACTACAGGTGCACTCCGCCACTCCGGGCTAATTTTTGTGTTTTTTGTAGAGACAGGGTTTCACCATGTTGCCCAGGCTGGTGTCCTGGGCTCAAGCCATCTGCTTGCCTTGGCCACCCAAAGTGCTGGGATTATAGGCATGAGCCACCGTGCTTGGCCAGTTTTACCTGTTTTTGAACTTCATATAAATGGAGTCATAGAGCATAAAAGCTCTTTGATGTCTGACTTCTTTTACTCAGCAAAATGGTTTTGAGAGTCATCCTTGTACTTGCATATATCAGTAGTTCTTTTTTTTTTTTTTTATTTCTGTGAGTATTCCACTGTGTGAATATAATGCAGGGGTTTTTGCTTCTTAGTTCAGCTAAATCCAGGTTCTTGTGTCACAAACAGGAAAAATTAGGCATGTGGACACATTGAAGGGTGACGAGAGTGGAATTTATTAAAGGGGTCCCGCCAGCCGGCTCCCACCTCAGATTGAATACCAGGCCACTACACTGGAGTTGAAGAGGCCAGGCTCCTCCCCAGCCTGAGGTGCAAATTCCTGGTGGCTCCACCCCCTTCCTCTAGTGTGCATGTGGGCCCTTAGTCTGAGCCACTCCACATTGATTTATTTCGCTTACTGCACGTGTTAAGTGATGGAATTTTTCACTGTGGGCATGTTTAGGCAAGCCCCTTGTGCATAATGACCTGGGCAGGTTGAAGGTTTTCCAGGGACCCTTCCCTCTTTACCTAGCCATTTTACTATCTCCTGACTCTATCAAATACATAACGATATTTAAAAATTCATTCTCATGTTGATGGACATTTGGGCACTTTTCAGTTTGGGGCTATTACGAATAAAGCTACCGCGAACATTTATGTGTAAGTCTTTGGGTATATGTATTTTTCATTCAATCCATGACTAGGAGTAGAATTGCTGGGTGATAGGATATGTATATGTTTAAGTTCATAAGAAATTGTTCAACTGTTTTCCAAAGTGCTGTACCACCTTACACTCTGATCAGTTTTGTATTAGAGTTCAGTTGCCTCATGTGTCAGCCAAACTGACAACACGCTGGGTGTTGTCAGTTTTAAATTTTAGGTATTCTTGTGGACTAGTATTACCTCATTTTTAGTTTTAATTTGCATGAAATTGTTGATCCAGTGATTAGTGGTGGTGAGTTTTTCATGTGCTTAGTAGGCTTTCACTTATCTTCTTTTGTGAATGTCTGTTAAGTCTTTTGTCTATTCTTTTAAGTGTTTTTTTTTTTTATGAGGGAGTCTCACTCTGTTACCCAGGCTGAAGTGCAGTGGTGTGATCTTGGCTCACTGCAACTTCTGTCTCCCAGGTTCAACTATTCTCCTGCCTCAGGTACCCGACTATCTGGGACTACAGGTGTGCAGCACCATACCTGGCTAATTTTGTATTTAGTAGAGACAGAGTTTCACCATGTTAGCCAGGCTGGTCTTGAACTTCTGACCTCAAGTGATCCACCGGCCTTGGGCTCTCAAAGTGCTGGGATTTCAGATGTGAACGACTGTACCAGGCCCTCAACATATTAATTATACTTCCTTTAACATTTGTTTAGTGGTTGCCCTGTACATTGTAGCATATACATTTACTAAGTTTCTGATTTATAATGTTTTCCTTCTCCCTAAATAACTTTTAAAAAACTTTTCTTGTGGGGCATGTCCACTGATAGGAATTCTCTTGGTTTTGTGCTTCTCCTTTACTCCAAGGATGCTTTTTCTCTGCATACAGAATTCTAGGTTGTCTTTTTTTTTTTTCTTTTTCTTTTTTTAAAAAACTCTTTAAATACTTCACTTTCTTTTTGCTTGCATGGTTTCTGATGGGAAAGAAACCTCTGTAATTCTTGTCCCTGTGCCTCCATAAGTATGGTATTTTTTTCTTCTGGTTTCTTTTTGATTTTTCTCTTTTGTTTTCTTCAGTTTGAATAATATGCCATGGTGTGAATTTTTTAGTGTTTATCCTGGTTGGTTTTCTCAGAGCTTCCTGAATCTGTGGTTTGGCTATCATTAATTATGGAAAATTCTTGGCTGTTACTACTTTTACATGTTTCGTCTGCCCTGTACTCTCTCTGTTTTTTTCTAGAACTTATCAGAAAATATTTCATTTCCTTCTGTGTTACCCATTTGAAATTGTCTCACATTTCTTGGACATTCTCTAATTATTTTCCTTTGCATATCAGTTTGGAAACTTTCTGTTGAAATATCTTCAAGCTCATTGATTCTTTCCTCAGCTGTGTCCAGCCTACTGATGATGAACCCATCAGAAGTATTCTTCATTTCTGTTATAGTGTTTTTTATTTCTAGCGAAAATTTCCTTTTGGTTCTTTTATAGAGTGTTCACGTCTCTGGTATATTATCCGTCTTGATTGCATGTTATCTACTGTTTCCATTACAGCCAGTGACATCATGTTGCTAAGCAATCAGTGGGCTTGCTGTCTTATGTGCATAGAGGCCAATACCATGGCACTTTTCTGAGAAAAGAAGAGCTTTATTGTTGTTGAATGGCAAATAAACAGAAGGAAATGCTTAAACCTGTCTCCTCTAGCTGGGGGATGGCATTGGTTTTACAGTTGTTGAGTAATGAGGCATGATCCGAGGTGATTCCGGGAGGCGTGATTTAACTGGATCCTCCCATGTGGTGTCTTTTTTTTTTTTTTTTTTTTGAGACAGGATCTTGCTCTGTTGCCCAGGCTGGAGTGCAGTGGCATGAATCATAGCTCACTGCAACCTTGAACGTGTGGGTCCAAGTGATCCTTCTGCCTCAGCCTCCTCAGTAGCTAGGAATACACGGACATGCCACCATGCCTGGCTAATTTTAAACGATTTTTTTTGTAGAGACTGGGTTTCTCTATGTTGCTGAGGCTGGTCTTGAACGCCTGGCCTCAAATGGTCTTCCTGCCTCAACCTCCCCAAGTCTTGGGATTACAGGCGTGAGCCCCTGCACCTGTTCAGGTGTTTGCTTCTTAATTCAGTCTCCATTCCTTGTTCCCAACTCTTGGGTTCCACCCATGGTTGCCAGCTTGGTTCACCTGGACATGTCCAGGCTATGTGACCTTCCATCTAGGGGTCCATGGCAACTGAAAAACAACTCACCATCTTATTACACAAAGGTGGACCAAGTTGGGTTGGTTCTGTGGTTAAAATAGTTATTTTAAACCATGTCTGATAATTCCAAAATCTGTGTCCTGTTTGAATCTGGTCCTGATGCTTGTTTTGTTTCTTTAGTCTGTGTTTTTTCTTACCTTAAAAGGTTAAAACACACCTTGTAATTTTTTGTCGAAAGCGAGATGTGCTGTATCAGAGAATAGGAACTGAGGTAAAAGGCCTTTAGTGTGAGTTTTATGTTATTCTGGCTAGGATTTTCTTTAGTGTCCTTGTTCTTGACCCCTCTGTTAGAGTCTGAGCCTTGCAGCTCTTTGAGCTATAATCCTTTGCTATACTAGACCCCTGAGATGTGGCGGTAACGCGTTGGGAGTGGGGAGGCATTTTATAGCCTTTTGGTTAATATCAGCCGTTTCCCAGGACTGTGCCTGTGCCTGTGCCTGTGCCTCTGATATGTGACTTTCACTAGTGTTTCAGTTTTTTTCCGCCTTAGGTAGGCCAGGTAGACCAGAAGGGGCTGGAATTTAGGAAATACCCTTTCCCTAGATTGGACAAAGTAAAGTTTTTTGAAAACATCAGAATAAGACTAAATTTTGGAGGAAGCTCTTGCTCTTGGTTGTTTTTCACAGTGGTTACTGTTCCCCCTCCTCCTGCTAGAGACTGGAAAGGGCCTTTGTTTTTTTTTTGGGGGACGGAGTCTCGCTCTGTCACCCAGGCTGGAGTGCAGTGGGGCGATCTCGGCTCACTGTAGTCTCCACCTCCTGGGATCAAGCAATTCTCCTGCCTCAGCCTCCCAAGTAGCTGGGACTACAGGTACACGCTGCCACGCCTGACTAATTTTTGTATTTTTTAGTAGAGACAGGGTTTCACCACATTGACCAGGATGGTATTGATTTCCTGACCTTGTGATCCGCCTGCCTTGACCTCCTAAAGTGCTGGAATTTCAGGCGTCTTTTAATACCTTCACCTTAAGAACTTGGTGTAGGATTCCTGGTAAAGCCTACGGAAGTATGGGGGCCCTTAGGAATACAGGCTCTGAGGGTTTCTTACTTGTATGTTAGTTCTTACTCCAGCAGTTTGTCAGAGTTACCATTTAAGTAGTCCTGTCAAAAAAATTTTTTTTTTTTTTTTTGAGATGGAGTATTCCTCTGTCGCCCAGGCTGGACTGCAGTGGCACGATCTTGGCTCACTATAAGCTCTGCCTCCTGGGTTCATGCCATTCTCCTGCCTCAGCCTCCCTAGTAGCTGGGACTCAGGTGCCCGCCACCATGCCCGGCTAATTTTTTGTATTTTTAGTAGAGACAGGGTTTCACTGTATTAGCCAGGATGGTCTCGATCTCCTGACCTCGTGATCCGCCCACCTCAGCCTCCCAGGTGCTGGGATTACAGGCATGAGCCATCGTGCCCAGCAAGTAGTCCTGTCAATTTATAGTTCCAGCAGATTCTGCTGCAGACAAGGATACCTCGATTGTGACTCTGGATTCGGCAGTCTTCAGATTTTGATGTGGTGATTTGCCTAATGACCTTACTGTTCAAGAATAGCTGATGATTTTTAGTTTGTTCGGTTTTTTTTTTCCCCCCAGACTAAGTCTCGCTCTGTTGCCCAGTCTGGGGTGCAGTGGCGTGATCTCAGCTCTCTGCAGCCTCCGCCTGCCAGGTTCAAGCGACCTCCTGAGTGGCTGGGATTACAGGTGTGTGCCACCATGCCCAGCTAATTTTTATATTTTTAGCAGAGACAAGGTTTCGCCATGTTGGTCAGACTGGTCTCGAACTCCTGACCTTGTGATCTGCGCCCCCCATCCTCTCCCCCGCCCCCGGCCTCCCAAAGTACTGGATTACAGGTGTGAGCCACCATGCCCGGCCAATTTTCTTTTTGTAAAGGCAAAAGTGACAGCTTCCAAACTGACTAGGAAGTCCTACCCATTCTTTCTTTTTTTTTTTTTTTTTTTTTTTGAGGCAGAGTTTCGCTCTGTCGCCCAGGCTGGAGTGCAGTGGCCGGATCTCAGCTCACTGCAAGCTCCGCCTCCCAGGTTTACGCCATTCTCCTGCCTCAGCCTCCCGAGTAGCTGGGACTACAGGCGCCCGCCACCTCGCCCGGCTAGATTTTTGTATTTTTTAGTAGAGACGGGGTTTCACCGTGTTAGCCAGGATGGTCTTGATCTCCTGACCTCCTGATCCGCCCGTCTCGGCCTCCCAAAGTGCTGGGATTACAGGCTTGAGCCACTGCGCCCGGCCCATTCTTTCAAATAGGGTTTATATCTCTATTACTGAGTGTAAGAATTCTTCATATATTGTGAATGTAAGTCCTTTGTCAGGTGTATGTATTGTGAATATTTTCCTGTCTGTGGCTTGTCTGTTCATTTCTTAATGGTGTCTTTTGATAAATAGAAGAATTTAATTTTGATACATTTAATTTCTTTTCCTTTTAGGTTATAACTTTGTATATGTCTCATCTAACCAAGAAATCTGCTTATTCCAAAGATGAGAAGGAAGATTTTCTCTTTTATTTGCTTTAAGAAGCCTTGTAGTTTTAGCTTTTATGGTTTAGGTCTCAGATGAATCTCAAATTTATTTTTGTGTATGGTGTGAGTAAACAATCCAGGTAGTTTGGCACCATTTGTTGAAAAGATTTTCCTCTCCAGACTGAATTGTGTTGACACTGTTATTTGAAAATCAACTTACCATATGTGAGTGGGTCTGTTGCTGCATACTCTGTTCTTATCCCTTGATCTAGTTTTCCATTCTTACGTTAATTATCACACTGTCTTGATGACAAGGGGGTTATAGTATGTCTTAAAGTCAAGTCAAGTAGGCGCTTCTGTTTTGTTCTTATCGAAATTGCTTTGGCTGTTCTAGATCATTTGAATTTCATTTTAAAATTTAAAGTCAGCTTGTCATATTCTATAGAAGAAGCTGTGATTTTCCCTGGCATTGCTTAAAAATCTATAGGTCATTTGACATTTGACATTTTAGTTTTTAAAATGTATTTTTCTTTTTTAAGTTTTAATTGACAAAAATTGTATATATTAATGATAGGCAACATGTTTTGTAATATACATTGTGGAATGACTAAGTCAAGCTAATTAACATATGCATTATCTCACTTATTTATCATTTTTTCTGGTGATAACACTGAAAATATATTTTTTTCTTTTTTCTTTTTTTTTTTTAAAAGAGAAAGGGTCTCGTCCTCTTGCCCAGGCTGTATTGCAGTGGTGCAATCATAACTCACTGCAGCCTTGATCTTCTGGGCTCAAGCGATCCTCCCATCTCAGCCTCCTGAGTAGCTAGGACTATAGGGTGTATGCCACCATGCCCAGCTAATTTTAAAAACTAAAGTGTATAGTCACCATGTTAAACGATTGATCTCTCTAACTTATTTCTGCTAACTGAAATTTTGTATCCTTTGACCAAAATGTCCCCAGTTTCACTCCCAACCTCTGGTAACCACCATTGTACTTTCAGCTTCTATGATTTCAGCTTTCTTAGATTGTACATGTAAGTGGGATCATGTGGCATTTGACTTTCTGCACCTGGCTTATTTTACTTAATGCAGTGTCCTCCAGGTTCGTCCATGTTGTCTCATGACAGGATTTCCTTCTTTTTAAAGGCTGAATAGTATTCCATTGTACGTGTATACCACATTTTGTTTATCCATTCATCCACTAAGGGACACTTCGGTCGGTTTCATATCTTGGCTATTGTGAATAATTCTGCAATGAACATGGGAATGCAGATGTCTTTTCGACATACTGGCTCTGTTTCCTCTGGATATATACCCAGTAGAAAGATTGCTGGATCATATGGTAGTTCTATTTTTAATATTTTTGGAAACTTCCATACTGTTTTCCATAATGGCTCTACTCATTTACATTCCCACCAACTGTGTACAAGGGTTTCTTTTTTTCCTTTTTTGATAATAGCTCTTCTAACAGATGTGAGGTGATATTTCCTTGTGGTTTTAAGTTGTAGTGTCTTGATGATTAGTGATGTTGAACATGTTTTTATGTATCTGTTGGCTGTTGAATACCTGGGACTATAGGCACATGCTACCACACCTGGCTATTTTTAAATTTTTGTAAAGTTACAGTCTCTCTGTGTTGCCCAGGTTGGTCTCGAACTCCTGAGCTTAAGTGATCCTCCCACCTCGGCCTCCCAGAATGCTGGGATTACAGGTGTGGGCTATTGTTCTTGGTTGTGTCTTCAATTTCTGTCATCAGTGTTTTATAATTTTCAATGTACCCTTCTTGGTTAAATTTATTTCTGAGTATTTTTTTTGTAGCTACTGTAAATGAAATTTTCTTTTTTTTTTTTTTCCCCTTAAGATGGAATTTTGCTCTTGTTGCCCAGGCTGGAATGCAATGGCATGATCTCGGCTCACTGCAACCTCCGCCTCCCGGTTTCAAGAGATTCTCCTGCCTCAGCCTCCTGAGTAGCTGGGATTATAGGCATGTGCCACCACACCTGGCTGATTTTGTATTTTTAGTAGAGATGGAATTTCTCCATGTTGGTCAGGCTGGTCTTGAACTCCCGACCTCAGGTGATCTGCCCACCTTGGCCTCCCAAAGTACTGGGATTACAGGCATGAGCCACTGTGCCTGGCCCATAAATCAAATTTTCTTAATTTCTTTTTGACATTTCAAGCATATTGAGCCTTCTATGAAACAATATCTCAATTTTTTTCTTTTCTTTTTTTTTTTTTTTTGAGTCAGAGTCTCACTCTGTTGCCCAGGCTGGAGAGCAGTGGTGTGATCTCAGCTCACTGCAACCTCTACCTCCCAGGTTCAAGTGATTTTTCTGCCCTCGCTTTCTGAGTAACTAGGACTACAGGTGTGTGCTACCATGCCCAGCTAATTTTTATATTTTTAGTCACGATAGGGTTTCACCATATTGGCCAAGCTGGTCTTGAACTCCTGACCTCAAGTGATCTGCCTACCTTGGCCTCCCAGAGTGCTGGAATTACAGGTGTGAGCCACTGCACCCAGCTTTCAAATTCTTTTATGTCGTCTTTAATTTCTTTCAGTGTTGGTCTGTTGTTTTCAGTGTGCAGGTTTTGCACATGTATCCCATTTTTCTTGATAATGTAAATGGTGTTTTATTGTCAGTATATAGAAATACTTTGCATATTGATCTTGTATTTTGTGATATTGCTATAAAAACATTCCTTTTTTTGGGTAAATTTCTTAGGATTTTTATCTTTTTTTAATTTATTTTTATTTTACTTATTTATTTTTTTTTAAGACAGAGTCGTGCTGTCGCCCAGGCTGGAGTGCAGTGGCATGATCTCAGCTCACTGCAGGCTCCGCGTCCCGGGTTCACACCATTCTCCTGCCTCAGTCTCCCGAGTAGCTGGGACTGCAGGCACCCGCCACCATGCCCAGCTAATTTTTTGTATTTTTAGTAGAGACGGGGTTTCACCGTGTTAGCCAGGATGGTCTCGATCTCCTGACCTCATGATCCGCCCGCCTCAGCCTCCCAAAGTGCTGGGATTACAGGCGTGAGCCACCACGCCTGGCCAGGATTTTTTATGTACGTGATCGTGTCATCTGAGAATGTAGTTTTATTCTTTTCTAATCTGGGTGACCTTTATTTCTTTTTCTGATTTCTGTGTATCTTTGCCTTATTGCTGCTCCTTAGGGGAAAGCAGTCAGTCTTTCTGAGCTGTAGGTTTTTCTTAGATGCCCTTTTTTTAGGTTGAAAGCATTTCTTACTATTTCTTGTTTGCTGTTCTTTGGTAACATTAATGGGTGTTGGATTTGTATTTTTCAGGGAATTTTTGTATTTCAGCTAAGTTGTTAGGATTTATGGATGTAAAATTGTTCATAATGATTTTTTTTTTTTTTTTTTGAGACAGAGTCTAGCTCTGTCACCCGGGCTGGAGTGCAATGGTGCGATCTTGGCTCACTGCAACCTCCGCCTCCCGGGTTCAAGCAATTCTTCTGCTGCTCCTGAGTAGCTGGGATTATAGGCGCACACCACCATGCCTGGCTAATTTTTTTAGTAGAGACAAGGTTTCACTGTGGTCAGGCTGGTCTCGAACTCCTGACCTCGTGATCTGCCTGCCTTGGCCTCCCAAAGTGCTGGAATTACAGGTGCCACTATGCCCGGCCCATAATGTTTTCTTACTATCCTTTTAATGTTGTAGGATCTGTAGTAATTTTCATCTTTTCAGTACCGATATTCATAATTGATATTTTCTTTTTTTTCCTGATTGGTATAGCTTTCAGTATTGTTGGTCTATTTGAAAAGCAGCTTTTGGTTTTATTCATTTCCTGTGTTGGTTGACTCCTGAATTTAATCAGTTTTACTCTTTATTTCCTTCTTTCTATTTACATTGAGTTTAATTTGCTTTTCTTGACTTGATGTATTTCTTTTAGACAGAGTCTTGCTTTCTTGCCCGGGCTGGAGTGCAGTGGTGCAATCATGGTGCACCTGGATCCTGGGCTCAAGTGATCCTCCCACCTCAGCCTCCCAAGTAGCTGGGACTACAGTCATGTACCATTGTGCCTTGCTAATTTTTTTTCTTTTTCTTTTCTTTTCTTTTTATTTAGAGACGGAGTCTCACTGTGTTGCCCAGGCTGGAGTGCAGTGATGCAATCTTGGCTCACTGCAACCTCTGCCTCCTGGGTTTAAGCAATCCTCCCACCATGCCCAGCTAATGTTTTAAAAACATTTTTTGTAGAGATGGGGTTTTGTCATGTTACCCAGGCTGGTCTTGGACTCCTGGGTTCCAATGATCCTCCTGCCTTGGCCTCCCAAAGTGCTGGGATTACAGGTGTGAGCCACTGTTCCTGGCCTTTTTCTTTACTTTTTTTTTTTTTTTTTGAGATGGTGTCTTGCTTTGTAGCCCAACCTGGAGTGCAGTGGCATGATCTCAGCTCACTGCAGCCTCTGCTTCCCGGGTTCAAGCAGTTTTCCTGCCTCAGCCTCCCGAGTAGCTGGGATTACAGGTGCCCACCACTGTGCCTGGCAAATTTTTGTAGTTTTTTTGTAGAGACAGGATTTCTCCGTGTTGGCCAAGGCTGGTCTTGAACTCCTGACCTCAAGTGATTCACTCGCCTCAGCCTCCCAAAGTGCTGGGATTATAGGTGTGAGCCACCACACCCGTCCCCTTCTTTTTTTTTTTTTTTTTTTTTTTTTTTTGAGACGGAGTCTCATCCTGTCACTGAGGCTGGAGTGCAGCGGCACAGTCTCAGCTCACTGCAGCCTCCTTTTTCCAGGTTCAAGCTATTTTCCTGCCTCAGCCTCCCAAGTAGCTGGGATTATAGCTGCCTGCCACCATGCCTGGCTAATTTTTGCATTTTTAGTAAAGACAGGGTTTTGCCATGTTGACCAGGCCAGTCTCGAACTCCTGACCTCAAGTGATCCACCCACCTCAGCCTCCCAAAGTCCTGGGATTACAGGCGTGAGCCATTGTGCCCAGCCTGATACTTTCTTTTTAAGCAGCTTAAAACAACATTTATTTGTTAGTATTAAGATACTAACAAATTTGTTATCTGCCAGTGTCTGTGTGTCAGGAATCTGGGCATGGCTTACTTGGGTTTTCTGGTTCTAGAACTTCTATAAGGTGTTGGTGGGTGCTGCAGTCGGCTTCCAGGAAGAATCCATGTTCATGCTCACTTGTGTGGTTGTTGGCAGGAGTCATCTCCTGGGCCTTTGAGATAAAGGCCTTACTGGAAGCCACACTCAATTTCTTGCCATGTGCTTCTCTCCTTAGGACAACTTGCTGCTTATAAATACGTAAAAAGAGAGCAAGAGAGTATGAGGTAAAAGTCTTTTGAAACCTAATTTCAGAAGTGGCATCCCGTCATTTTTGCTGTATTCTCTTCAGTAGAAGCGAGTTTCTGGGTGCAACCTATACTTTAGGAGAGAGAATTACACTTGGACACGAATTCTAGGAGATGGGGATCTTTTGGCACCACCTTAGAAGTTCGCCTACCACACTTCAAGAGAAACTGCATGATCTGGGTAGTGCATATGCTTAACTTTACTAGATAGTTCCAGAGAACTCTCTGTTAGTGTATGACAGTTACCATTGTTACAATGTATTGGCAACACTTGCTATTTTGACTAGAGATCTTTTTGAATGTAATAATTTAATGCTATAAATTTCGCTCTAAGCGTGGCTTTAGTGCTATCTCAGAATTTTTATCCTGTTTTCATTTTTATTCAGAAAAAATTAAATTCCAAGAAAGTAGAAGGAATGAAATAATGAGTCCCTTAGACCAAAAGTACAAATTCCTTGAAAGACAATGAACTATCAGATGACCACAACTGACATGAGTTGGAAAGTGTTCCCTTCTGTTTGAAATAATTTGTATAAGATTGGTATTATTTCTTTTAAAACTCTGATAGAATTCATCAGTGTAGCTATTTGTGAGTGTATTTTCCTTGTTGGAAGGTTTTAAATTATGAATTAAGTTTTTAAAACCATGTCATTCAGATGTTCTATTTCGTTCTTTTTTAAAATGGTTTTTTATTTTTATTTTTTGAGACAGGATTTCACTCTGTCACCTAGGCTGAAGTGCAGTGGCGCTATCATAGCTCATTACAGCCTTGAACTGCTGGGCTCGAGTGATCCTCCTTCTCAGCCTCCTGAGTACAAATTTTCTATTTCTTTAGCTGCATCCCACAACTTTTGATATGGCTGGCTTTAATTTTCACTTAGTTCAAAATATTTTCTGTTCTTGCTTGGGACTTCTCTTTTGGCCCATGATTTTTTATAAATGCGTTTAATTTATAAATATTTTGGTTTTCCAGATATCTTTTTGTTACTGGTTTTTTTAAAGCTTACTACTTTGATCAGACAGGATGCTTTGTATCATTTCGATCCCTTTATGTATCCATAGGTTGGTTTTATGTCAAACATATGGTTTGTCTTTATGAATGTTCTGTGTATGCTTGAATGTGTAGTCTTAATTTTGTTGGGTGTAGTGCCTTTTAAATGTCAGTGGGACAGACTGGTTGAAATTCAGGTTTTTTGTATCTTTACTGATTTTTTATTCTGCTAATTAAAGAGAAGAGAAATACTGAAATTTCTATCTGCAATTGTGGATTTGTGTATTTCTTTTTGTAGTTCTGTGTTTCTTTTTTGTTTGTTTGTTTTGTTTTGTTTTTTTTGTTTCATTTGAGACAGGGTCTCGCTGTCTAGCCCAGGCTCTTCTAGGCTTAAGGGATCCTCCTGCCTCCGCCTCCTAAGTAGCTGGGACTGAAAGAGTACACACCACTGTGTCTGGTTAATTTTTAAATTTTTGTAGAGACGAGTCCTTGTTTTGTTGTGCAGGCTGATCTCAAACTTCTGGGCTCAAGCAAACCTCCCACTTTGACCTCCCAAAGTGCTGGGATTACAGGCATGAGCTACTGCACCCAGCTGTTCTGTCAGTTTTTGCTTTATGTATTTTGAAGTTCAGTTACTAGATGTATTCACATTTAGGAGTGTTATATCTTGGTGAGTTGACCTTTTGTCTCTTTGCGAAATATACATTTTTATCTCTAGTAATAGTTCCTATCCTGAAGTGTACTTTGTCTGGAATGTTAATGTAGCCATTCCAGCTTTCTTATGGTTGGTATTTGTGTGGTATACATTTCTCCCTCTGTATCCTTGGGAGATTGGTCCAGAACTTCCCAAGGACCCCGAAATCTGTGGATGCTGAAGTCTTTTATATAAAATAGAGCAGTATTTGCATATAACTTACAGCACATCCTGCTGTATACTTTAAATCACTTCTGGGTTACTTAAAATGCCTAATACAGTGCTTACACATAACCTCATTTGCGTGGATTCATTCAAGGTAGTATTTGGCACATGGCAAACTCAACTTTTGCTTTTCGTAACTTTGTGGAACTTTTTTTCCCCAAATGTTTTCCGTCTTCATTTGGTTCATCCATGGATGAAGAAGTAATCGATACGGAGAACTGGCTGTATTTTTTTCCTATTCCTTTTCTTTTAATCTATCTGTATTTAAGATAGGTTAAAGAACAGATGAGCCAAAGACAACAAATGGCAAGATGGTGGACTTAAATCTACTTAAGAGGATTAACTTCCAAAAGACTCTGGCTTCGCTTTCTCTTTGCTCACTCTGATAAAAGTGAGCTGCCATATTATAAGTTATCTTATGGACAGGCCCATGTACAAACTGAATCCTGCCAGCAACCACTTGAGTAAATGTGGAAGTGGATCCTTCATTTGTTCTGTTAAGCCTTGAGATGATTCCGGTCTGTGACAGACTCTCCAGAGGACCTAGCTAAGCCACGTCCAGGTTTCTGACTTCCACAAATTAAGTTACAAAATATTTGTTTTTTCCAGCTGCTAAATTTTGGAGTAATTAGTTATGCAGGCATGGATAAACAGTACAGCTGCCTACTCACAATGGTGAATAAATATCGAAGAAATGAATATAAAAATAACTTATTAGGCTGGGTGTAGTGGCACACACCTGTAGTCCCAGTGCCTTGGTAGGTTGAGGTGGGAGGATTATTTGAGCCCATGAGAGGAGGTTACAGTGAGTTGTGATTGCATCACTGCAGTCCAGCCTGGGTGACAGAGCGAGACCCTGTCTCTTAAAAGAGAAAAAGTCTTATTAATGTCAAAGTAAGGTTATGTAAGTGCAATTACTTTTTCGTTGTAAATTACTATGGGTATGACTTTGTTATATGATCATGTTATCTTTATCTGATAGCTTACCATAGTGTGTACATACCACATATATACTTTGATTTTCCTTTTCCTTTTTTTTTTTTCTTTCAGTGTTTTGCTGTCACCCAGGTTGGAGTGCAGTGGCACAATCTCTGCTCACTGCAGCCTTGACCTCCTGAGCTCAAGCAGTCCTCCCACTTCAGCCTCCTGAGTAGCTGGGAACACAGGCAGGCACTACCATACCTGGCTAATTTTTGTATATTTTGTAGAGACAGGGTTTCGCCATGTTGCTTGGGCTGGCCTCCAACTTCTGGACTCAAGCAGTCTGCCCGCCTTGGCCTCCCAAAGTTCTGGGATTACATGCATGAGCCACTGTGCCCGGCCTTTTTCTTTTTAACGGTTTATGTTTTCTTAGTGTACTAATGTGAATTTCATTGACTTATTATTTTTCTAAAAACTTTATTTTAATATAAACTTACAGAAAGATTATAAGAAGAGTACAAAGAACTCGTATATCCTTTACCCAGTTCATATTTGTGCCATTTGTCATTTGTTTATCATTTCCCCCAATTGTCTTACTGTTTCCCCTTCTGTATATAGTGTTTCTATAGATGTAAATGTATACACACCCGTTCTTTTTTTTTTTTTTTTTTAAAACAAGGTCTCATTCGTGCAGTATGAACACAGATCACAGCAGCCTAGATTTCCTGGGCTCAAGTGATCCTCTTGTCTCAGTCCTTGAATAGCTGGGACCACAGGCATGCACCACCAGGCCCAGTGAGTTGTTGTTGTTGTTGTTGTTTGTCGATACAGGGTCTCACTATGTTGCCCAGCCTGGTCTCAAACTCTTGGCCTTAAGTGATCCTCCTGCCTCGGCCTCCCCCCTTTTTTTTGTATCTTAATCACTTGGTTAAGGTGATTTTCTGCCAGTCTTTTCCATTGTAAAGTTACCAATTTTCTTTTCATAATCAATAATTTGTTGGAAGATGCTTTGAGACTATAGTTTATTCTTTAACCCCTAAATTTTTCTGAGTGTATTACCTATAAATAATTTCCTGTACATTACTGTGATACAGTTATCAAAATCGGGAAATTAATCTGAAATAGATCCTGAGTCTTTTTGTTTTATTACATTGACTCTTTTTTTCTTTTTAAAATAGAGATGTGGGATTTCGCTATGTTGCCCAGGCTGAAGTGCAGTGGCTACTCACAGGCACAATCATAGAGCACTGCAGCCTCCAATGCCCTGGGTTCAGATAACCTCTTGCCTTAGCCTCCCATGTAGCTGAGACTACAGGCATGCGCCACCATACCCGGCTAATTAAAAAAAAATTTTTTTTCAGAGATGGGGTTTTGCTCTTGTCCAGGCTGGTCTCAGACTCCTGGGCTTAAGCTATCCTTCTGCCTCAGCCTCCCAAGTTGCTGGGATTACAGGCCTGAGACACTGTGCCTGGCTAGCAAATCTGTTTCAGAATACAGTTGTCCCTCAGTATCGGGGGGGGGGGGGCAAAATCCATGCATACCCAAGTTCTCCAGTTGGCTCTGTATAGGTGAAGTCTGCCTGCATGTATAAGAAGTCAGCCTTCATATAACTGGGTTTTGCATCCTGGGAATACTGTATTTTTGATCCTCATTTGGACTCGGGCAGTTCAAACCCATGTTGTTCAGGGTCAACTGTATTTCCATATAACTTAGCACACTTCCTCCTGAATACTTTAAGTCATCTCTAGGTTATTTATAATATGATTTAAATGGTATGTAAATAGTTGCTATGCTGTATTGCTTAGGGAGTAATGACAAAAAAAGTCTGTACATGTTTATATAGATGCAGTTTTTTCCAAATATTTTCAGTCTGTGATTGTTTGAATCCACAGATGCAGAACCCATGGATATGGTGGGCCGATCATATATTAAAAAAAAACCAAAACATTTCCACCATAACTGCAACTACCCTGGCCCCTAACCCAGATTATCATCACAGCTTCCAAACCAGAGTCTTTCCCTGTTTGTCTTGTTAAAGACTGTTCTTAACACAGCAGCCAGAGTGATCCTTTAAAAAAGCAAATTGATCTTTTCACTCCTGTTCAAAACTCTCTTTTCCTCTTTTTGCTCAGAGTAAGATTCTTTAGAACGGGCGTTAAGGCCCTGCATCACATGACACACCTTCTCTGTAATCTCTTTACTTCTCCCCTTGCTCATTCTCTTTCAGCCATAATTGCCTCCTTACTGTTTTTCCAGAACATGCAAGGCATTTTGTTTCCTCTACCTACAACATTTTTCCCTCAGATATCTACATTGCTTACTCCTTACTTTTGTAAGACTTTGCTTAAATGCCTTTTTCTCTTAAGTTGTACCTTGCTGTCCTATTTGAAATTGAAATTCTTTTCACCTCTGGCACTGCTGACGTTTTTTCTCCTACTTTTTAAGAAGCACTTAAGACTTTAAGACATAATACATAATTTACTTTCTTTGATAATAATTTGTTTCTTTGTGCAAGATTGTAAGCTCTATTAAGGTAAGGGCAGGGATTTTTGTTTGTCCCCTAATCTTCCCCAGTGGTTAAAAGCCTGGCACATAGCTGGTGGCTCAGTAAATATTTATTGAATTTGTTGAATGAATAAATATTATTGCTTACACATTTATACATACTGAATTCAATATATGTGGGTTATAGCTATATGGTAGGAACTGAATAAATATTCAAATGAATGGCATTTTGATTGGATGTCATGAATTAGAAGGCTTTTTAGAGGAATTACTTGCAGTCATTAAAGAAAGTATTTCAATGTGCTGCCTTCAAAAAAAGTGTTGATATTTTGTTGCTAAGCTGTCCATATAAAATGAAGGCAGTCAGAATCATTTTATTGAAACTGTCCAAACAGAGTAGTTTTTAAACATTGCCACAGCTGCTCATTGAAATAATTTCCTCTACCTTTAACTATCTTTTTTATTCCCACTGCCCTAGAATCTCAACAGTGGCAGCCTTGGAATGGAAAATGTCACAAATGAACAATTTGGTAACTATTCTTTAGAGAATGTTTAGGGATAATCACACTCAGTAGATGAAAGGTGTTGATGGGGCCACAGTGTATGTGAGGGTATGATCTCAATCAAAAGGGTCAGTAGAGTTACCAGTAGCAAATGTCTTTGGGTTTAGATGTGTTTAGAGTTACAGGCGGCTATAGAAGGGTGAATGTTTAAATGTTTAAATGTTTAAATGCTAAATGCTTAAAACAAAGCCCTTGGAGTTTCATGTAGTGCCGCACAATGAATCCGAACCCCCTATTGAATATTCTGTTTATTCCTTTATCTCTATAGTTCTTACTCAGTTTTTTTTTTCTTTGAGACGGAGTCTCGCGCTGTGGCCCAGGCTGGAGTGCAGTGGCATGATCCTGGCTCACTGCAGCCTCCATCTCCCTGGTTCAAGCAATTCCCCTGCCTCAGCTACTCGAGTAGCTGGGATTACGGGCACCTACCACCACACCCAGCTAATTTTTTGTATTTTTAGTAGAGACAGGGTTTCACCATGTTGGCCAGACTGATCTCAAACTCCTGACCTCAGGCAATCTGCCCGCCTCGGCCTCCAAAAAGTGCTGGAATTACAGGAGTGAGCTACCACACCCGGCCTATTACTTTTTTTAAAAAAAAGTTTTGAACGTCGATTATATATGAAACATTGTAGTAGGTTCTGTAGAGGAGTATATAAAGGTAAGTAATCAATAAGTGCATATAGTATAGTGAGACTCCATATAAATATCACTTTTATTTCTGTTTCTGGAAGAACTTAGGGCAGAACCAATGTGAGTTTTCTGTCCTGGGAAGTGTTCACACAGGGTCACTAGACTATCTGCTGGAAAAAGGTCCGACTTGGGTATTTCAGTATTTAAGATTCTATTAATTAAAAAAAAAGGTCTAGGATTCTGGAAAATTATGAAATAGGTTTTTGATAGCCTCTTTTGTATAGTCATATAGTGTCTTGATAGATTTAAACAAATATATTTTCTTGAATTTCATATGCATTTGGTTTATTTTCAGAATCATCTGTACATGTTACTTCAATGGCTTTACTTTAATGCTAAATAAAACCAATTCCTATCAAATTTGATGATGAAACACTTATTTGTGTTGTTTAATTACAGTATTTCTTTGCTTTGTTCGCCCCGTGAATTATGCATCAGCAGGCGAGAGCTTCAGTAATTGATACTTGAGCCAGTAAAGCTGATTGGTGTGTTGACTTAGCCAGAGAGCTGACAAGTCCACAGAGCAACCGCTGGACTTATGTAAATTTGCTGTGTGTTTCTAAGGAGACTGTCCTTAGAAACACACAGTGTTGTTTGCAACCAGCACCTGCCCTGCCACTCCCCCATGTCTTCACATTTGGCTTATTCAGGCCTTCTTTTGTATATGTTAATTTGTTTACCTGTGGTACAGTCTTTTTTCTTTTGGTCGTCTGCATTCACTTGTCCAAGTTTTCCTTCCTTTTAAAAATGTCTCCATTCTGCTTGATTATCTTCCATTCTTCCCTTAAACCATAATCTGTTATCATAGCAGTCAAAGCTTATGTAAGTAAAATTGCTTTTGAGACACTTAGGATATGAATATTAAGTATAATTTTGATAAATACTTTTCATTTTATATTGAAGTAATCTGTAATTAAATGCAGTGATTTCCGGAGAAAGAATTTATGTCTAGGAAAGAAAAGTTTTGTTTTGTTTTTTTAAAATAAAAGGAGTAAGTTTAACATTGCAGTGGCTCAAGCCTATAATTCCAACACTTTGGGAAGCTTAGGCAGGAGGATCACTTGAGCCCAGGAGTTTGAGACCAGCCTGGGCAACAAAGTGAGACCCCATCCCTACAAAAAATAAAAATAAAAAATAGGTGGGCATGGTGGTGCTTGCCTCTAGTCCTAGCTACTCAGAAGACCAAGGTAGCAGGATTGCTTGAGCCCTGATTATGCCACTGTACTCCATCCTGGGTGATGGAGCAATACCCTGTCTCAAAAAAAGGGAATGTTTAAAGCAGGGCTTCCCTGGGCCACATTGGAAGAGTTGTCTTATGCCACACATAAAATACACTAACACTGACGATAGCCGATGAGCTAACAACAAAAACACCAAAAAATCTCCTAATGTTTTAAGAAAGTTTATGAATTTGCGTTGGGAGGCACTCAAAGCCATCCTGTGCTGCATGTGGCCCTTGGGCTGCATGTTGGACAAGGTTGGTTTAAAGTAATAATACAGAACTAATAACTCTGTTTTTCTCATCTTTTACAATGTTTTACAAAGTAATGTGACTCTTGGGATTTAGGTTTTATAATATCAAAAAAGCCTTTGTTTTCTGTAATTTGAAAATGAGTTCTTGGGAAAAAACTTGGCTAGAAAATTGTGGTTGTCAGAATTATTTTATGACTAATTTTCAAATGTAAGTTTCTTTTGTTCTCTTTGTCTTTTGTTTGTCATATTCTGAAATTATTAGGGGGAGAAAGTTACCAGCTTTTAAAAGTGTCATAATTACTTGAGAAACGTCTTGTTTATTTTTTATAAAGAATGATAAAACATTTCCAGGAATGAAACTTTATGATCTTATTTATCTTTTTTATTTTTTATTTTGAGACAGGGTCTCCCTTTGTCACCCAGGCCAGAGTGCAGTGGCATGATCTTGGCTCACTGAACCTCAACCTCCTGACTTAATCGATCCTCTCACCTCAGCCCCCCAAGTAGCTGGGACTACAGGTGGGTGGTACCATGCCTGGCTAATTTTTTGTGTGTTTTTGGTAGAGATGGGATCTCATTCTGTTGCCCAGGCTGGTCTTGAACTCCTGAGCTCAAGTGATTCCCCCACTTTGGCCTCCCAGCGTGCTGGGATCACAGGCATGAGCCACCCCGCCTGGCAAATATCTTATATTTTAATTGCTCTTGATGTGTAATAAGACAATAAAAATCGCTATTCCAACACTTCAGTTGATACTAGGGTTCCCTTTATGTGTTATTTTAGGCGTGTTTTATTCTTCTCAAAAAGCTCTTCCTATTATCATTGAAATAGAATTGAAGTAGAATTATCAAATGTAATTGTTTATTTTGAAGACTTTGCAACTTTCACCATATCCTTATAAATAGAGTTTATATTTTGAATGTGACAGTTAAGATGTTGCATTAATTTAAGAAATTCAAATTTGGCCAGCACTTTGGGAGGCCAAGGTGGGTGGATCACCTGAGGTCAGGAGTTCGAGACCAGTCTGACCAACATGGCTAAACCCCGTCTCTACTAAAAATATAAAAATTGGCTGGGCGTGGTGGTGTGTGCCTGTAATCCCAGCTACTTGGGAGACTGAGGCAGGAGAATCACTTGAACCCAGGAAGCAGAGGTTGCAGTGAACCCTGTAGCGCCACTGTACTCCATCCTGGGTGACAGAGCAAGACTCTGTCTCAAAAAAAAAAAAAAAAAAAAAGAAGTACGAATTTAAATTAATTTTCTGGTTTTTCTATACTTGAATATTTGATCTCATTCTCAGACTACTGTTTTTCTTTACAGATGGAAGTCCAATGGTAATTCAAAGGTTAAGAATAGTTTTTTTTTTTTTTTTTTTTTTTTTGCCCAGGCACAGTGGTTTAGGCCTCTAATCCCAGCACTTTGGAAGGTTGAGGCGGGCAAATAGCTTGATCCCAGGAGACCAGCTTGAGCAACATGGTGAAACGCCGTGTCTACAAAAAAATACAAAAATTAGCTAGGCATGGTGGCATGCATATTTGGTCCCTGCTACTCAGGAGGCTGAGGTGGGAGGATCGCTTGAGCCTGGGAGATTGAGGTTGCAGTGAGCTGTGCACCGCACTTCAGCCTGGGTGACAGAGTGAGACCTTGTCTCAAAAAAAAAAAAAAAGTGTAAGAAATATTAAGCAAATTAATACTTTTGTTATATTTATTTAACCATGTGAAGAATTAGGCCAACTGTGATGTTTTGAGACAAGGTCCACGCAAGACTGCCCTTACATCTGACACCAGTTGTAAGTGTAGGGGATTCCTGAAGCTACCCACAGGTTCAATAATTTGCTAGAAAGACTCAGGGAAGTCACTGAAAGCACTTATACTCCCAGCATGGTTTGCTACAGGGAAAGGACACAGATTAAAATCAAGCCTAGGGAAGAAATGCCTAAGGCAGGGTCCTGGAAAGTACCGTCGTCCCTGCTTCATGGACACATTACTTCCCCAGCATCAGTGTGTGACAGTAGGCATGGAGTATTATCAACCAGGGAAACTCACTGGATCCTTGGTGTTTACAGTTTTTGTTGGAACACTATTATATAGGCCTAAATAATTATTGTTCACGAGGCTGATTTCAGTCTAGTTTCCAGCCCCTTCAGGTGTGACCCAAAGCTCCTACCCTAAATCACGTTATCCATCTTTCTGGCATGGCTATTCCTTACCCTATGACTGTCTGGTGACCCAAGGCCGCCAGGCAGAAACAAACAAACAAACAAACAAAAAACAGTCCTCAGGCGTGATATTTCAAGGACTTAGAGATTACCTCCAAGAAGGAAAGGGCAAAAGCCACACCTTTCTTTGGGCAAGGTAAGTTTTTTACTACACAAACTGTAGGCCATATTAAAATGAGGCAGTCATTTGCTAATTTTAACAGTATTTGAAAGACTCCTATAGAAATAAAAATGCTTCTTAGTCATCACTTGTAGTGCAGTAGTAACTTGAAGTTACCCTACATTTTGCTATAGGAATTTGAGGTTTCTTGTAGTTTTACCTTTTCCTCAAAAAACAAAAGTTGTCTGTTTCACTTCTGAATATTCTGAAAAAATGCTATATTGAAGATTTACTGATATAAATTATGTAATAATAGACAAAACACTATAATTTAAAATAGGGGAATAGTTAAGGATGTTATTATAAAATTATGATAATCTACTAAAAATAATTGTGATGCAACCTGGGCAAAATTGCAAGAGTCTACAAAAAAATAAGCGATTAATCAGTAGAACCAAATATAATAATAAAATTTTTTCTGTCTACAAAAATTGAAAAATCAGCTGGGCAAAGTGATGCATGCCTCTAGTCCTAGATACATGGGAGGCTAACGTGCGAGGATTGCTTGACCTGGAAGGTTGAGGCTGCAGTGAGCTATGATCATCCCACTGCAGTCCAGCCTGAGCAACAGAGCAAGACTCTGTCTCACAAAATAAGTAAATGAATAGTGACAGACTAACAACATGGAGAAAGCTTATTAGCTAAAAGGATAATAAAGCAGAGCATAGATTCTATTATAACTTCATAAAATACGTATTAAGATAAATGACTTATCAAAATGAAATATGATCCAGCTATTTCATATTCATAGATATATTCTGAGATAACTGGATAAGTAGGCAAAGATGCTTAAATAAGGTGGTTACAGTGAAAATTTTTGCCTTTTTTTTCTCTAAACAAATCTCATCACAGTGTTCTGCAGGAAAAATTCAAATGCATAGGCAGATACATGCTTTATTCTTTTTCTCAAAGGTTAACCGTAAGTGAGACTTTAATAAATGTCCTGTACAATTCTATACAAAGAAGGTATGGACTATGGTACTAAAAATGGATACTTTTTTTTCCTCACTCTCGAGACAGTCTGACTCTGTTGCCCAGGCTGGAGTGCAGTGGTGTAATCTCGGCTCACTGCAACCTCAGCCTTCTGGGTTCAAGTGATTCTTGTGCCTCAGCCTTCTGAGTAGTGGAGATTACAGGCATGCACCACCATACCTGGCTAATTTTTGTATTTTTAGTAGAGATGGGGTTTCACTGTGTTGGTCAGGCTGGTCTCGAACTCCCGACCTCAGGTGATCCACCTGCCTTGGCCTCCCAAAGTGCTGGGATTACAGGCATGATCCACTGTGCCCAGCCTGTAGTATTGATTGGTTGATTGAGACAGAGTCTTGCTCTGTTGCCCAGGCTGGAGGGTAGTGGTGTGATCTTGGCTTACTGCAACCTCTGCTTCCCAGGTTAAAGTGATACTCCTACCTCTGTCTCCCCAGTAGCTGGGACTACAGGTGCACACCACCACACCTGGCTAATTTTTTTATTTTTAGTAGAGATGGGATTTCACCATATTGGTCAGGCTGGTCTTGATCTGCCTGCCTCAGCCTTCCAAAGTGCTGGGATTACAGGCATGAGCCACTGCACCCAGCCTGTAGTATTTATTTTTTAGCTGCCCATGTGATTGTATTGAGTAGCCAAGGCAGAGGGCTGTTAATCTTGTACCTGATACTCTGCTATAGGATAGTATAATATAGTATAAAGGCGCAAATAGACCTCAAGGTATCTAAGAACTTTGTGTACATATTTGACAAAATTATGATATTGATAATTATAAATATAGGAATAATAGATTATGTGAACTGAACTAAAATTCTAGAACCATACACATTTTAATGTTGAAAGGTGGTAAAAATTACGTTGAAGCTTTTCACTTGGGATAGAAAAATTCTTAAGGATTGGTGCCATTTTATCTGTGACTAGTAGATAGGATTGGATATGTAGCAAAGGGATAGTGCTTGAAGCAGGAGAATATCATAAAAAGATGCAGAATAAGTATGATTTATTTGGAGAAAATTACATGACAGGGGAGTGTTATTGTGAGGAAGAGATCCAGATTAGAGAGAGCGTTTCATTGCCATCACAGGCGTTTAGACTTGATTCAGTAACCAGTGGAATAATTTCACATTAATGGTTGATTGGAGATTTATTTGGTAGGAAACTGGGTAACAGTTTATTGAATGAGATAAAAATAGAAAAAAATATGAGTAACTTACGTCCCTGTCAAATGGAAACTGAAATGGCATGTGTGCATTAAGAAGAATATAGTCAGGCCATGCATGGTGGCTCACGCCTGTAGTCTTAGCACTTTAGAAGGCCGAGGTGGGCAGATCACTTGAGGTCAGGAGTTCGAGACCAGCCTGACCAACACGGTGAAACCCCGTCTCTACTAAAAATACAAAAATTAGCTGGGTGTTGTGGTGGACATCTGTAATCCTAGCTGCTCAAGAGGCTGAGGCATAAGAATCATTGGAACCCAGGAGGCGGAGGTTGCAGTGAGCTAAGATCGTGTCACTGTACTCCAGCCTGGGTGACAGAGCAAGACCTTGTCTAAAAAAAAAAAAAAAGAAGACTATAGTCAGCTTTTGGGATTCTTAGCCCTTATCTGGGGCCTGTGTTAACAGTTTAACACCTCCTCTAGGTGCCTTTCTGGTAATCTCAAGTGTCTCTAAGAAAGTGTTTTCCTGTACATTTCTTCTTACTAGTTTTTTTATGTCAAAAATATGAAAAGAGTTAGTTCCTCACAGCAGGTAACTTGTTTGGATGGTAGAAAGGTGTTTGTGCTTTTGACTTCTCAAATGTTTGACTTTCAAGATACTGCCTTTTCTTTTTTCTCACCAATTTTTCCTTTAACTCTTTTGGTAGATTTCTTATTTGCCTTTCCTTTGAGCTGTTGTATCCCTTTATAGTTTTGTTTTAGAGAGGGTATTAGGTCAATTTTTTCTTTTTCATTTTACAAAAAGCTATTTGCTGTCAATTGAAATTTGTGTAGTTTCTGGTGTATGTTATCTATCTTTTGTAATGTTTCTTTCTTTTCTTTTTGTTCTGCTTATCTTTGAAGGGATGCCTTCTGGACCACTGTTGTACAGAGGCACAGTGTTGAGAATGATCTGTAGCAGCGGGCTGTGGCAGAGTTGAACACAGGTGTTAGTGATGACTGTTCTAAGACAGCAAGACTCTCAAGCCAGTAGGAATCCTTTGGCTCAGAATGAAGTACCTGTTATCCTATATTTTATTTTTTAATTTTAATTTTATTAAACTTTTTAAACAATTAGAGATGCATGGCAAATTGTAAAGATACTACAGAAAGGTCCTGTGTGCCCCTCACAAAGTTTCCTCCAGTGGTCACATCTTATGTAATTATAGTACACCATCAAAACAGGAGCATTGGTATTGGCACAGTGCCTGTATATAGTTCTATTTGATTTTATTGCATATGTAGATTCTCATAACTACCATCACAGTCAAGATACAGAACTAATCCATCACCACAAAGATCTCCTTATGGTACCGTATATAATCATACCTACCACCTCCGCCCAACCACCTTTCCTCCTGGCAACCGCTAATCTGTTTTCCATCTCTATGATTTTTGTCATTTTGAGAATACTGTAGGTGAAATCATAGAGCATATTATCTTTTGAGGTTGCTAAGTGTATGTTTAGTTTTTTTTAAGAAAACACCAAACTACTTTCTAGAGTGTCTGTACCATTTTACATTGCTACCAGCAATGTATGAGAGATCCATTTTTTCCACATCCTGGTCTGCATTTGATATTGTAACTTTTTATTTTAGGTGTTCTGATAGTTAAGTGGTAGTATCATGGTCTTACTTTTTCCTTGAAGTGGCTTTTGACTTCCATTTCCTTAATGACTAATTAGGTTGAGCATCTTTTCATGTACTCACTGGCCTTCTTTGGAGAAATACCTTTTCAAATCCAATGGGTTGTCTTTTTTTATTGTTGAGCTTAAGGGTTCTTAGGTGTTCTAGGTACCAGTTTCTTGTGAGATATGTGATTTGCAAATACTTTCTTCCATTCTCCATGTTGTCTTTTTATTCTCTCAATGATGTTCTTTGAAATACAAAAGTTTTTATATTTGACGAAGTGCAGTTCAGTGTATTTATTTTTTGTCATTTGTGCTTTTGCTTTTGCTAATCCATTTTTAAAAAAAATTTTTATTTAAAAGATATGGGGTCTCCCTGTGTTTCCCAGGTTGGTCTTGAACTCTTGACCTTAAGTGATCCTCCCTCCTTGGCCTCCCAAAGTGCTAGGAATACAGGTGTGAGCCACTGTGCCCAGCTTTTTGTACCCTATATAAATGCAACAATATAGCATGTATTCTTTGTGACTGACTTTTTTTTTTTCTTTGATACGGAGTCTCGCTTTGTTGTCCAGGCTGGAGTGCAGTGGCATGATCTTGGCTCACTGCAACATGTGCCTTCTGGGTTCATGCCATTCTCCTGCCTCAGCCTCCTGAGTAGCTGGGACTACAGGCGCCCGCCACCAGGCCCGGCTAATTTTTTGTATTTTTAGTAGAGACGGGGTTTCACCATGTTAGACAGGATGGTCTTGATCTCCTGACCTTGTGATCTGCCCACCTCGGCCTCCCAAAGTGCTGGGATTACAGGTGTGAGCCACCGCGCCCGGCCGTGACTGACTTTTTAGGTTTGTGAGATTTGTTTATGTTATGTGGAGCCGTAGTTCATTCTCATTGTTGTATAGTCATTGCATGCATTTACAAACATTCACTCAGCTATTCTACAGTTGATGGCATTTAGTTGTTTCCAGTTTGACGAGTACAAATAATGCTGCTGAAGACAATCTGACATGTCTGGGTGCACACAAGCAGGCGATATCTTGGGGTTTATGCATCGGAGTAGACTATATAGGGATCCTAGTATATTCATATATTTGGCTTTAGTAGATTGGATCAGACAGTTTTCCAAGTGGTACCAGTTTACACTCCCACTAAGTTATACTTAGCTCCCATGTAAGAGTTTTTGTTACTCCACATTATTACTAACATCATATTGTCAATCTTTTTAATATTATAGTATTTCATGCTGGTTTTAACTTGCATTTCCCTGATGACCAATGAGGATGCAGTCAAATATCTTATGTTTGATTGGATATGGTATTAGTCATTTATATGTGGTTTAAGAAAACATTTATTTCTTATTCACTTAGAATGGTGGTAGCTGTTATGGAGCTATACTTGTTATTCTGAGAATCAGGCTGAAAGAGTACCTCCTATTTGAGATATGCTCTTACTTCAGCGAGAAAGAGAAAAAACTAGCAGAAATGACTGATATCTTTGAAATTACTGTTTGGATTAAGTATAGGTCCTGTCCATTCATGTTCCATTGCCCAAAGGATATTACAAAACCGTGTTCATTGTCAGTGGGGAAGGGAGTTATACTCCTCCCACTGGAGGCATTGCAAGTCACATGACCATGGTCGGGGGTGAATAATTCTTGTTCAGGAAAAGGAGAGGGTACAAATACTCTGGAACGGTAACATAGTCCACCACTTTGTGAGATGGCTGTTCAAGTCTCTTGTCATTTTTTGGTTATCTTGGCTTTTTCTTACTGAATTCTAGTGTTTTGTTTTTCCTTTTTTCTTTTTCTTACTACGTTCTGGATATAAATCCTTTGTTGGTTTAGGTATTGCAGATATCTTCTTATTCCATGACTTGTCTATTTATTCTCCTAATGATGTCTTTTGTTAAATAAAATTGTTAATTTTAATATTATCTAGCTTGTCAGTATTTTTGCTTTATACTTGTGCTTTTTGTTATTCTTGAAAATATACATTTCTGCAAATCTCTGAAGAGCTAAAGTGACCACCCTCAAGTGGTTTTTAAGATTATATTAACTTGATGTATGGATAGAAACGTACTGATGCTATCTCATATGTGTGGAAGATACATCTTTTGTTAGTAATGCATTTAACCAAATTCCTCATATAAAAATCATGTTGAGTAAGTTTTAATTTTTACTATTAATAAATTTAAAGCTGCGAAAATGTAACTTTCTCTATTTGCAGATAGCCAGCAAACCACAAAATCTGTTAATTATCATATGTAACCTGATAATATCTACATCTCAACTATTATCAGGAAGACCTGTGCTTTAAGTGAGGCCTTAGTCTTGATTTTTCTGGGAGTTGAGATTTTCAGTTTTCTTTTATCCTGCTTACTTAATCCCTTCTTCTTGTTCCGGGATGTTACTATAAATTTCTGGTGAAATATCCAAAGGGAGTAATTTCTGGATGTTTAATACAGGACTTGTTTAAATAATTGTATTTCTATTATGTAGATATATTGGTGGTTTGTCTTTCTTCAGCAAAGGCTGAAGTTGTTCCCTACAGAAGTGGCAGCTACACTTAAACATGAAATATGTGCTGTAACACTGTTACTGTTCTAATATTTGTAGGATTGTTTGGGGATTATTTTTATTATCCAGTGGATCAAAACACTTGTTCTTAAAAATTGACCAAGCTAAACCGATAGTACTATTTAAAATAGGTTGGTTTTAACTTTGTACACAGTATTTATTGTCCTTCCTAAAAGTAATCTTGTAAATGTTTTTTTTTTTTTTTTTGAGACGGAGTCTCGCTCTGTTGCCCAGGTTGGAGTGCAGTGGCCGGATCTCAGCTCACTGCAAGCTCCGCCTCCCAGGTTTACGCCATTCTCCTGCCTCAGCCTCCCGAGTAGCTGGGACTACAGGCGCCCGCCACCTCGCCCGGCTAGTTTTTTTTGTATTTTTTAGTAGAGACGGGGTTTCACGGTGTTAGCCAGGATGGTCTCGATCTCCTGACCTCGTGATCCGCCTGTCTCGGCCTCCCAAAGTGCTGGGATTACAGGCTTGAGCCACCGCGCCCGGCCTTCCAAAACCGACTGGCAACACTAAAAAGTAAGTCAGAGAAGTCTTTTCATTGTAACGTAAGATCTATGACCAACATTTACGGTCATAGATCTTACGTTACAATGAAAAGACTTCTCTGACTTACTTTTTAGTGTTGCCAGTCGGTTTTGGAAGTTGATCAAAACTCTTACCTGAAAAAAAGAGTGAATTACTTAAACAGTTGTTTAAGAACTAGTCTGTATTAAAGATCATTTTGAGGATTAATGGATAAAAAGTTATTGATTATAAAGAATTTGGCCAATATGGAAATGAATTATATTTTCAATACATTGGTATTGAAAAGTCAGGATTCTTAGGGAGGACTGTACAAACTGTTTGGATATAAATGTATGCTACAAAAACAATGTCATAATGCAACCCCCTAAATATGGTGTGGCAGTTTCAGATGTTACATTTTGGAAACCAGGGTTTGGTTAGAAAGAATTTAAAATTATGCCCCCATTTCTGTGGTGGCAGTTGTGTTTTTTAAATAACTAACAATATAGTTGTGGATTTGCAGTAATTTTTTCTTGCTATGCAGTTCATTTCCAACCTTTTGATTTTGTGATTCTTGAGGAGTTCCCCGTTTGATGTCTTCGTACAAAGATGAAGTAATATTATTAGCTTTTAATACTTTTAGTAGTAAATATGGACTACTATATTATCTACAACTTGGTTTATTAACCAAACATTGGTTTTGCTTTTCAGCGGGGATCTGATGAGCTTCTTTCTTCTGGCATCATTAACGGACCTTTTACCATGAATAGTTCTACTCCTTCTGCAGGTGTGTATGGTGAGTTTTTTTTTTTTTTTTTAATGTTTTCTTTCCATGGGTTTCAAAATTTTTTTACAGTGTTCTTATTTTGCTTGTCTTATGTTGAAGTGCCACTGCTTATAACAGACTCTAAAATTTGTTTCAGTAAAGTACTATATACTGTTTACGTAGATGAAATCACTAGTTATACCTTTGAAATTTTAAGGATTCGTTTGGATCTAATTTGATGATTCTTTTTTTGATTGATGTTCTTTGTGTTACATAATTTTGATAAAAAGACTGTCAATATGTTGATGACCCAGAACTATTGAGTGAAAGAGCTAGATATAAAACTTGTGTTGAGGTTGGGCATGGTGGCTCACACCTGTAATCCCCAGCACTTTGGGAGGCCAAGGCTGGCTGATCACCTGAGGTCAGGAGTTCAAGACCAGCCCGGCCAACATGGCGAAACCCTGTCTCTACTAAAAATACAAAACTTAGCTGGGCGTGGTGGCAGGAACCTGTAATCCCAGCTACTCAGGAGGCTGAGGCAGGGAGGATTGCTTGAACCTGGGAAGTGGAGGTTGCAGGGAGCCGAGATGTGCCATTGCACTCAGCCTAGGGGACAGAGTGAGACTCTGTCTCAAAAACAAAAAGCAAAAAACAATTGTTTTGAGTGATGATGGACTTGGAATAGAGGTATTAAAGTATAAGACAATACGTTCTAAAAATTGAAGTAATTTACCTACCATAAGGTACCACATGATTTAAAAATAAATGTTCTTGAAATGTAGTGGCTGTAAAGTGAATTGAAGGAGTGCAGTACTGGAAAGAGAGTGAGCAGTGAAGAGGCTATTGCTGTAATCCTAATAAAGGATGGTAACTGGCACTGTGGCAGTGGTAGTGTGATGAAGAAAACTGAATAACTTAAAGAAGATAAAATTGATAGTAATTGATGATTAATTGAATGTTTGAATAAGGGATTTCATTACTGATTTCCAGGGTTTGGATGTGGACTTGGATAATTGGATAGATGAATGGTAATGAATGGTTATGCCGTTCATTTCTGTTCGTATGTAGGAAGAACGGAGTTGGACAACACAGCAGGTTCAGATTTGTATATATTGAGTTTGAGGTTCCTGTTGAACACTCAAATGGAAATGACAGGCAGTGGGTTCCTGGTCTCAACATCACGAAAGAAATTTGGTAGTATCATACACAGTTGACACCTGAAGCCATGGGCATGGAGAGTTTCAGAGAAGGGAGGGTTTCTTTATCCAGATGTTTTTGGAGTTGTAGGGAGTTAAGGATGAATGGACCTCCCTTTCCAGATCAGGAATTTATATGGTGTTTGGGACCATGGGAACGTAGATGTTCAGGAAAGTGAACAAGTATAGAGATAGAATGAAAAGAACTGGATCTACCAAGCTCATTCTAGCTTATTTTAATGTAACTGTTAGTAATAATTCTTTTTAAAAATGAAGGCGTTAAAGCATACAGGATAGTAGAACAATGGTATGAAATTGTAACAGCTTCAGGCAAAGTAGGACTTAACAGTCATTCTATTTAGGTGTTGTTATTAAAAAATTAACATCTGATTCTGTCACCTAACACTAAAATTCTGTTTAGGTGTTGTTTTGAAAAATTCTCTTAGCTTAATGTGGACATGTCTTTTTCCATGTCAACTTTAAATTTCATCTAGTTCAGTGGTGTCCAATCTTTTAGCTTCCCTTAGCCACATTGGAAGAAGAATTCTCTTGGGCCACACATAAAATACACTAACATTAACGATAGCCGATGAGCTAAAAAAACATCGCAAAACAATCTTACAACGTTTTAAGAAAGTTTACGAATTTGTGTTGGGCCACATTCAAAGCTGTCCTGGGCTACATGCTGTGCACAGGCTGCATGTTGGACAAGCTTGATCTAGTTCTAAAACAAAGAATCCTTCTTCCCCAAACCTTTACCTACAGTATCTTAGGGATTCAGATAAGAATTATGTTAGAGTTATATGTTAATGTGAAATGTCGATCATTTTGTGGTATTATCTTTCCGTTTAGGAATGTGACCTATGATTCAGTGTTTTTAGGTTCTATTTTATGTCCATTGACAATTTTGAAAAAGTTCCACACTTTTCCATATAAATCATATACTTTTCTTATAAAATGTAATCTTAGGAATTAATGGCAGAGATTGTTTATTGTGTTCCCCAATGCTATTCTTTCATTGTTTTTTTTCCAGCAGATCCTCTATTTTTGTCTGGCACATTGCTACCCAGATGAAACTACTACTTTTCTGTTCTTCCTTATAGCTAGATGTGGTCATGTAATTAAGTCCTGACAAGGTATAAGTGGAAGTGTAGTATGAAACTTTCAGGGCATCTCTGCATGGGTACACTGTTTTTCCTTTTTTGCCCTCCAATCTTATTGCCTGTGGGTGTTCCCGCTTCTTAGATGATGATGGGAATGACAGGCATCTGTAACAGAGACAGCTAGAGCCTGATAACTTTGTCACCATTCCAGATCTGGAATTCCTACATTTAGACTTTTCATGTGAGCAAGAGATTAACTTCTTCTTTTTTTCTCTTTTGAGACTGAGTCTTGCTCTGTCTTGCCCAGGCTGGAGTGCAGTGGTGCAGTCTCTGCTTACACTAACCACCGTCTCCTGGTTTCAAGAGGTTGTCTTGACTCAGCCTCCGAGTACC
This sequence comes from Macaca mulatta, assembly GCF_049350105.2. Lineage (NCBI taxonomy): Eukaryota > Metazoa > Chordata > Mammalia > Primates > Cercopithecidae > Macaca > Macaca mulatta. The sequence goes on from NC_133420.1 coordinate 46,019,320, forward strand.
TGGGATTATAGGCGCCTGCCACCATACTGGACTAATTTTTGTATTTTTAGTAGAGACAGGGTTTCACTATGTTAACCAGGTTGGTCTCGAACTCCTGACCTTGAGTGATCCACCCGCCTTGGCTTCCCAAAGTGCTGGGATTACAGGCATGAGCCTGAGATTAACTTCTTAAATAACTATTACTTCAAATGTTGTTATATACAACTAAATTTAATTTAGTATTTTTGCTCTTATTGAGTGGGAATTTTTTTTTCCTATTTTCATTTTTAGCGGGATACTGGAGTACAGAGAAGACCTGTGGATTTTTGAAGATTTATTTTGTGTCTACTAACTTTAAAATGTCTTAGTAATTTTTTATTAGTTTTTGAATTTTGCAGTTATTCAATGATGTGTCTTCAAATAAAGATAATTTCAAGTATATAAATATATGGATTATTTTGTTAACTTGTTATATATTCAGTGGAACCTCCGTAAATGAGTTGAATAACAGTGGTAATTGTGATTATCTTTGTCTTGTTCTTAATTGCAGTGGAGGTGACTTTATTATTTAATCTTTTAATATAATGTTTGTGGTTGGGGTTTTTTGTTTTGGTTTGTTTTTCAAACAGGGTCTTGGTCTGTTGCCTAGCCTGGAGTCCAGTGTCCCAAACACGGCTCACTGCAGCCTCAACCTGCTGGGTTCAGGCAGTCCTCTCACCTCAGCCTTTTAAGTAGCTGGGACTACAGGCGTGTGCCACGACACACAGCTAATTTTTTATTTTCTGTAGAGACGGGGCCTTACTATGTTGCCCATAGGCTGGTCTCAAACTCCTGGGATCAATCAGTCCTCCTTCCTCGGCCTCCTAAAGTGCTGGGATTACAGGCATGAGCCACTGCACCTTGCCGGGTTTTGATAATAATCCTTCATCATACTTTAATCATTTTCTTCCTTTTCTGTTTTACTTAGTTTTTATTATCGATGGCTATAAATGTTACCATCATCTTTTGTGCTTCTGTTTATTGTAAGATTTGGTCTCCATTCATTTTTTGATGTAGTGAAATACAATTTCCTGATGTTGACCCATTCTTGCATGCCTGGAATAAACCAACTTGGTCATGGGGTATTACTTCGATATGCTATATTCAGATGCAGGTTAGATGGCTAATAGAACTGTAATACAAACCTAAAAATACAGATTTAAGTTTATTTCTAAGTTCTTCTGAAGTCTGGGTAAGTAGTTAGGGGCTCACTTAGTTTCTTGAATTGTGTTGGGGACCAGACTTTTTCTCTTTTGTTGTTCTTTTATCCTCAACATGACTACTTCTCAAGATCTAAAATAGTACTCTCTCTCCATTGTACCCACAGGAAGGGTAACAAGGACAGTTGAAGCTGAACTTTTTCATCCATCTTAGGCCATAATGATGAAAATTACACTCTAAGGGTGAGAGATGAGAAGTGGAGGCTGAGTCCCTTACAGGGACAAGACCGAGAAGTTGCACTTTTTTCTCATTCTGTTAGCTAGAACTTTGTCACATCGACACATCAGCTTCAAGGGGGCGAGGGTGAAGGGTCTAGGAAATTAGTCTTTATTCTGGTGTTCCCTGTCTAATCATAATTGAGGGAGTTCTATAACTTTACAAGGGAAGGAGAATAGAGATACTGAAGGGGACACTCTCACATATACGTTTAACCACATATATACTGTATTTTGTGTGTGTTTATAATTTTTAGAGCTATATTAATAAAATATTTCTTCATTTCTTTCTTTTTGTACTCTAATTGGTTAGTATTACTGTTACCATAACATCATGAAATACATATACCATATAATCAGCATCCAGAGCAAGAAATAGAACATTGCTAATACTCGCAGGAGTCGTTCTTTCCTTTTTCATTCATTTCCTCTTTCCAAGTGTATTCATTAGCCTGACTTCTAACATCATAAGTTAGTTTTTTGTGTTTGTAAACTTTATATGAATAAGCCAATAAATATAGTATATCCTCCTTCCTGTCTGGTTTCTTTCATTCAACATTATGCTTGTGAGAGTAACCCTTGTTGTGTATTGCCCCTTTCATTCTTCTCATTTCTATATATTTTATTCTATTGATGGACATTTGAATTATTTCCATTTTATACATAGTGTTGCTATGAATATTCCCTTTTTATGTGTTTCATTGCATTTGCTTGTGTGCGCTCTATCTCTCATTTTGGTCAAAAATACCAAATTTACCATCTTGTACATTTTTGAGTGTACAGTGTAGTAATGTTAACTATAGGAACATTGTTGTACAACAGATCGCTAGAATTTTTTCATCTTAACAAAACTGAAACCCTATCCATTTAGCAACAACTCTTCCTTTTCTAGCCCATTCTGCTTTCTGTTTCCAAGAGTTTGGCTATTTTAGATACCTCATATAAATGGAATCATGCAGCATTTTTCTTTTTGTGATTGGCTTATTTCACTTAGCATAGTGTCCTCAAGGTTCATTTGTTGCAGCAGATGAAAGGGCTTCTCTTTTTTGTAGGGTGAATAATTGTATGTATCTACCACATTTTATTTATCCATTCATCTGTCCATGGGCATTTACGTTGCTTCCACCTCTTAGCTATTGTGCTATTGTGAGTAATGCTGCAGTGAACATGGTGTGCAGATATCTCTTTGAGATCCTGTTTTTAATTCTTTTCGTTATACCAGAAGTGAGATTGCTGGATCATATAGTAATTCTGTTTTTTATTATTTTGAGGAATCATCATACTGTGCTTCATAGTGGCTGCACCATTATTCCCACCAGTAGTACACAAGGGTTTCAGTTTTTCCACATCCTTGTCAATACTTATTTTTTGGGTTTTAAATTTTTTCAAATAATGGCCATCCTAACGGATGTGACTTGATATGTGGTTTTGATTTGTATTTCCCTGATGATTAGTGATGCTGAACATCTTTTCTTGTGCTTGTTGGCTATTCGTATATCTTCTTTGGAGAAATATCTATTCTAGTCCTTTACCTATTTTTTGTTTTGTTTTACTAATTTTAAAATTTTCTCTGTGATAAGCCCTGTCCCCAGACTTCAATTTTCCTAGTTTATGATTGGGATGTTTTTATTGTTGTTGAGTTGTAGTAGCTCTTTATGTAATCTGAATATTAACCTCCCATCACATATGTGGTTTACAATTTTTTTCTCCCATTTCTTTCATTGCCTTTTTACTCTGTTATTCCCTTGCTGTGCAGAGGGTTTTGAGTTTGATATTAGCACCATTTGTTCATGTTTTCTTTTGTTGCTTGTGCATTTGGTGTTATATCCAAGAAATCTTTGCCAAATCCACTGTCATGAACCTTTGTCTCTTCTAGATCTTTTATAGTTTCAGGTCTTAGGTCTAGGCCTTTAATTCATTTTGAGTTATATTTTTTTGTGTGTGGTGTAAAGTAAGGGTCAATTTCATTCTTTATAAATGTGGATATACATTTTACCAGCACCATATGTGGAAGAAACTATTCTTTTCCTATCATGTAGCCTTGGCATCTTTGTTGAAGATCATTTGAACATGTAAGTGAGAGTTTATTTCTGGGTTCTCTAGTCTGTTCCATTGGTCTGTATGTTTGTCTTTATGTCAGTAACATACTGTTTGAATTACTATTGCTTTGTAATGTGTAGAAGTTAGGAAATGTGAGGCCTTCAGCTTTGTTTTTCTTAAGATTGCTTTGGCTATTTGGGATCCTTTGTGATTTTATATGAATGTCAGGATTTTTTTTTTTTTCTCTGCAAAAATGCCATTGGGATTTTGATAGGGATTGCATTGATCCTGTTGATCACTTTGTATATTATAGACATTTAAACAATTTCAAGTCTTCCAGTCCATGAACATGGATATCTTTTCTTTTCTGGTTTTTTGGAGACAGAGTTTTGCTCTTGTCGCCCAGTCTGGAGTGCAGTGGCACAATCTTGGCTCACTGCAACCTCTGCCTCCGAGGTTGAAGTGATTTTCCTGCCTCAGCCTCCTGAGTAGCTGGGACTGCAGGCGCCCGCCACCATGCCCAGCTAATTTTTGTATTTTTAGTAGAAATGGGATTTCACCATGTTGGCCAGGCTGATCTCAAACTCCTGACCTCAGGTGATCTGTTCACGTCAGCCTCCCAAAGTGCTGGGATTATAGGTGTGAGCCACTGTACCTGGCCACATTTATGGATATTCTTGACATATCTTTTCATGGACAAATGTGTGCATTTTACTTGAGCATGTGTCTAGAAGTGGAATTGTTGGGTCCTAGCATGTGCAGGTGCTTATCTTTAGTAGAGTCTACTAATTTTCAAAAGTGATTTTATACTCTTACCAGAAATTATGTCAGTTTAGTTATTCCAGAACTTTGCCAATACTTAATTTTGTGTGTGTGTGTGTGTATGTGTGTATATATGTGTGTGTGTGTGTGTGTGTGTGTGTATATATATATATATATATATATATTTTTTTTTTTTTTTTTAAGACAGTCTCACTTTGTCACCCAGGCTGGAATGCAGTGGCATGGTCTCAGCTCACTGCAACCCCGCCTCCTGGGTTCAAGCGATCCACATGCCTCAGGCTCCTGAGTAGCTGGGATTACAGGCACGTGCCACTATACCTGGCTAATTTTTATATGTTCAGTAGAGACAGGGTTTTACCATGTTGGCCAGCCTGGTCTCGAACTCTTGACCTCAAGTGATCCGTCCACCTTGGCTTCCCAAAGTGCTGGTAATACAGGTGTGAGCCACCAGGCCTGGCCGATATTGTTTATTTTTAATTTTAGTTGTTCTGGTAAGCATATATTGATAGTTCATTGTGACTTTTGTTTGCATAATTATTAATGAAATTGATTATATTTTCATATGCTTACTGATCATTTGGATACTTTTAATGAAGTGGCTACTCCGATCTTTTGCCTGTTTTTCTGTTGGGTTGTTTGCCTTTTTAACTTGTTTTCTTATATATTCTGAATATGAATACTTTGTTATACATGTATGCAGATACCCTCTGACACTATAATTTACAAATTAATATTTAATGGCGACTTTTGTTAAACAGACTTTTTCATGTAGTATACTTCATGTTTTTCGCTTAATGGCTACTATTTTTTGCATCTTATTAGAAATGTACTGCAATCGTCTGCAAATTGATTGATGTTAACATTTTTTTCTCAGATTATGAAGTCTCTTTTGAAACCATTGTATATATAATTATTGAAGTCTTATGAAGCTGAATGTTAAAGAAATCTAATTGATTTACAAATAAAGATGATATGGGTTAATAATATTCCTAAGAAGGAAACCACTGCTAACAAACTGAATAATTTGTATTTATATATATATGTGTATATATACACACAAACAGTAAGTATTATATGTGTGTAGATGTAATCACATAATCACGTAATCACAGCTCACTATAGCCTCGACCTCCCAGGTTCAAGAGTTCCTCCCACCCCAGCCTCTCAAGTAGCTGGGACCATGGGCACATGCCATCACATCCAGCTAATTTTTAAATTTTTTTGTAGAGTCTAGGTCTCCCTGTGTTCCTCAGGTTGGCCGCAAACTTCTGGGCTCAAGCAATTCTCCTGTCTCCGTCTTCCAAAGTGTTGGGATTATAGATGTGAGCCACGGCACCTGGCCTCCTGGAACTTTTGTTTACCAAAATACTTATAAACTGTTAATATGCTCTTTTGCTTTGCAAATAGCTAGTTTTTTTTTTTAATCAAATCAAACTTTAATGACCTATTTTTAAAGAACTCAGTATTAAATTTGGCTGCATTGATGGTTTAAGCATTATAGAAGACAGAAATTTATTTTCATCACATTCAACAAGTTCTGAAGTAGTCAGTGCTCCAATGTATATGGTGTCTATTTTCAGATTTAGCAAATGATCCTAGAGGTTATTGGAACTCGTACAAAGAAAAGAGAAAAGAACATACTCCCTCCTTATGAAGACACTTAAGGGAAAAGCAGCACATGTCATTTTCGTTTACATCCTGTTTTCTTAGTCTCACAGCCACACCTAGCTACTTAGGAAGCTAAGAATGTAGTTCTTTTTTCTGACAGGCATGTGCTTAGCTAAAAATAGGTGGTTTTACGTAGAAAACAAATATTGGAAAACAAATTTGCATTCTCTGCCACTGGGATTGAATGCTATGATTTAATAATAAGCACTAGTTTCTCTTATCAGTTAATTTGAGTACTTGGCTTTTCATAGCAAGAAATGCATTCAAATTGCTTTAAATAAAGGCATGTGAAGAATTGTGAACGCTAATCTCCATACTTGATAAATAATTCTTAAATCCATCAAATAAGCAATACCTTAAAGCTGCTCTAAGAATTAATAAGTTTAAAGAAAACTCACCTGCAGTCTTAATGCTCACCCATATAAATTTTGTGATTTAATTTTTCTAATTCGTGAAAGATCTGTAGATTTTTACTCTCAGCCATGATAGAGTAACTGGGACTGGATTTACTGTCAGTTGTTTTTAGACAATGGGCAACAAGTACAACAGGATTGTGGTCCCAGAAGGGAAACAATTGAGGTAACCCTATTGTCACCCTGGCTTTCTTTCTAGACTATGGGAGTTGGGGGAACCAAGCAGACATGGTACAATTGCTGAGTTGAAGAGAGAGATTGAAGTTTGGGAAGGTTGAGTCACCTGGGAGGTATGGGAGCGGAGTATGAGAGACAAGGGCCTATGTAGAAAAAGTGCTTCAGAAATAATACCTTTGAATCTGTTGTTGAATATTATTAAGCCACATATGCACAGCACATATGCCTGTGAGGTCAGGCAGAGAACAACCAGAGAGCTATAAGCTTAACTTTCCAGGACTCACACAGGACTGGGAGAGATACTTGAGTGATAGCCAACTACAATAGAGAGTCCTTGTTGAATACTTGAAGCACACTTAAGGCACCTGACGCCAGAGGAGACATGCCTTGACAGTAGAACTGAACTAGCTCCAGCATGAAGGCAAATTCAAATCCACCCTAATGAAACTTAAAAACAAGCTCCAAAACAGTGTAGCTGATCTGAAAGTAACTTATATTTTTCTAAAAATGAAGTCTTAACACTTTAGAAGAAATAACAAATATAACAAAACAACAGAATAACAAATTCTGGTGCTCATAATGTGGAGCATCCAATTGCCAGACTTGTTAGGAACCACAAAAATGTGACCCACAAACAAGTGAAAAATCAATCAACAGAAATAAACCTAGAAAATTACAGAGATGATGGAATTATCAGCTGTGCACTCTGAAACAGTTACTAAAAGTATATTCAGGTATTTAAAGGAAAATACGAGCATAGGAAGGAGAAAAAATCAAATAGAACTTACAGAGGTTAAAAATAAGACACCTGAAAAAAATACATAATGGCATTCATAGCACGTTACATTCTACAGAAGAAAACATCGGTGAATTTGAAGATAGCAAATGAAACTAAAGCACATAGACAGAAAAAACTGAAGACTGGGTGTGATGGCTTACCCCCGTAATCCTTGCACTTTGGGAGGTCAAGGCGGGTGGATCACCTGAGGTCAGAGGTTTGAGACCATCCTGACCAACATGGTGAAACCCCTTCTCTACTAAAAATATAAAAATTAGCTGGGCGTGGTGGCGTGCACTGGTAATCTCAGCTACTTGGGAGGAGTAGAATTGCTTTAATTCTACTGAGGCAGGAGAATTGCTTGAACCCCAGGGGTGAAGGTTAGAGTGAGCTGAGATCGTACCACTTCACTCCATCCTGGGCAGAAAAGCAAGACTCTGTCTCAAAAATCAAAACAAAAGAAAAAAACTGGAAAAGAAGTGAACAGAGCCTAAGTAACCTCTGGACATAATCAAGCAGTCTAAACGTACATATGTATACTGAAGTTGCGGGAAAAAAATGGTTGGGGCAGAGAGCAGAAATACATCTCAAGAAATTATCCCAAATTTTCCATATGTGTTGGAAAACATAAACCCACTTATCAAGAAGTTCAGTGAACCTTAAGCAGGATAAACACAACGGAAACCACACCCAGGCTTATCATAATTAAATTGCTGGAAACCAGGAATGCAGAGTAAATCTTAAAAGTAGCCAGAGCAGGCAGGGGTGGGGATTGGTGGAGACTGGGGGAACCACTTTTCCTTCAAAAGAACAAAGATTAGAATGAGGAGAGAGATTTCTTACCTGATACGGTGCAAGCCAGAAGACAATGAAACATCATTAGAGTGCTGGAAAAAAAAAAAATCAAACTGGAATTCTATATGAAATTTAAAAATGAAGTTAAAATCTTCTTTCAGGCGCACAAGAGCTGAGAGCATTTGTTAGCAGCAGACTTCCATTTCATGAAATGGTAAGGGAAATACTTTAAACATGAGGAAAATGATACCAGTTAGAAACCTGGGTTTTATACAACATGATAAATATGTGGATATGTGGCTTTCCCCCCCTTTTTGTTGTTAATTTAAAAGATTATTGACTATTTAAAGCAAGATAATATATTTTTGGGGGTTATGACATGGGAAAAGCAAAATACACAACAGTACCACAAAGGATAGCTTGAGGGAAAGAGACATATACTTTGGAAGGTTCTTACAGTGTACTGAGGTGTTTTAATATTATTTGAGGGTAGTCTGTGATAAAGATGTATATTGTCTACTCCAGAGCAGTCACTTTAAAAAAAAAAAAAAAAGGTAAAAAGGGATAGCATATAATGTAAATGAAATAGAATACCAAAAAATAAAATCCAACGAAAGCTAGGAAACAAGGGAGAAAGGGAATAAAAAATAAATGGGACAAATAGAAAAAATAACAAGATGGTGGACTTCTAAACCCAACCATGTTAATAATTATATCAAGTGGGAATGGGATAAAAAATTCAATTAAAAGGCAGATTGTTTAGATGAAAGGAAGACCGAGTTATTTGATGTGCATAAGAAACCCATTTTAAATATGAAATCTCAGGTAGAAAGCCAAAGGTTGGGAAAGAAAATATATGCAAACATTAATCATAAAAATGTTGGAGTAGCTAGCTATACTAATATCAGGAAAAGTTGACTTTGGGCAAAAGAATATTACCAGGGATAAAGAGAGACATTTCATAATGATGAAGAGGTCAATTTATTGAGTAGACATAATCTAAATATAGATCTGTTTAATTACATAGTTGCAAAATACGTAAAGTGAAAACTAATAGAATGAAACAGAAATAGATAAATCTTCAAGTATATTTAGAGATAGCACTCCTCTGCCAGTAATTGATAGTATAGTAGACAGAAAATCAGTAAAGGTATAGAACAGGGATTGGCAAGTTCTTACCTGTGGGCCAAATCCATCGCATTGACCACTTTTAAATTTCCCATTAGCTAAGAGTGGTTTTTAAAATTTCAAATGGTGAAAAATACTAAAGGATAAGATTAAATGACACACAAAACTTTTGTGAAATTCAAATTTCTGTATCCATACATAAAATTGTATTTGAACACAGTTATGTGATTTGTTTATAGCTGTTTTCATGCCGTAACTGCACAGTTGAGTAGTTCTGACGGAGATCCGGTGGCCCACAACATCTGAAATATTTATGTGCCTGTTTAAGAGAAAGTTGGTAGATCCCTAATATAGACATTTTAAACCAGCTTGATCTAATTGACAATGTAGAACAATCTTCCCAACACCAGAATAATATACTTTATTTTCAAGTTCATATAAAGTAGTCACCAGTTGTATTAGTCCTTTCTCACACCGCTGTAAAGAATGCCTGAGACTGCATAATTATAAAGAAAAGAGGCTTAATTGTGTCACTCCTCGCCTCAAGTGATCTGCCTGCCTTGGCTTTCCCAAATGCTGAGATTATAGGCATGAACCACCATGTCTAGCCAGTCATTAAATCTTAAGGCTCCAAAATAATCTCCTTTGACCCCACATCTCACATCTAGGACATGCTTTTGCAAAGAATAGGCTTCCAAGGCCTTGGGCAGCTCCACCCCTGTGGCTTTGCAGGATTCAGCCCTGTGGCTGTGTTGAGTGCCAGCGGTGGTGTTGAGTACCTGTGGCTTTTCCAAGCACATGGTGCAAGTTGTCAATGGATTTACCATTCTGAGATCTGGAGGACAGTGGTCCTCTTCTCACAGCTCCACTAGGCACAGTGCCTCAGCAGGGACTGTATGTTTGGGCTTCAACCCCACATTTCCCTTCTGCACTGCCCTAGTAGACCGTCTCCATGAGGGCTCCACCCCTGCAGCAGAATTCTGCCTGGACATCCAGGTATTTCCATACATCCTCTGAAATCTGGGAGGTTCCCAAAGCTCAACTCTTGTCTTCTGCTTACCTGCAGACCCAACACCATGTGGAAGCTACCAAGGCTTGGGGTTTGCACCCTCTGAAGCAACGGTTGAGCTGTACCTTGGTCCCTTTTAGCCACTACTGGAGCTAGAGCAGCTGGAATGCAGGGCACCAAGTTCCAAAGCTGCACAGAGCAGCAGGGCCCGTGAAACCATTGTTTCCTCCTAGGCCTCCAGGCCTGTGATGGGAGGGGATGCTATGAAGATCTCTGACATGCCCTGGAGACATTTTCCATATTGTTTTGGTGATTAACATTTGACTACTTTTGACTACTGATTACTTATGCAAATTTCTGCAGCCAACTTGAATTTCTCCCCGGAAAATGGGTTTTTCTTTTCTACCACATGGTCAGGCTGCAAATTTTCCAACCCTTTATGCTCTACCACCTGTTGAACACTTTGCTATTCAGAAATTTCTTCTGCCAGATACCCTAAATCATCTCTCTTAAGTTCCGAGTTCCACAGATCTCTAGGGTGGGGCAAAATGCCACCAGTCTCTTTGCTAAAGCATTGCAAGAGTATCCTTGGTTCCAGTTCCCAGTGAGTTCCTCATCTCTCTCCAAGACCACCTCAGCCTGGACTTTGTTATCCATATCACTATCAGCATTTTGCTCAAAAGTATTCAACAAGTCTCTAGGAAGTTCCAAAGTTTCCCACATCTTCCTGTCTTCTGAGCCCTCCAAACTGCTCCAACCTCTGCCCATTACCAATTCCAAAGTCACTTTCATATTTTCAGGTATCTTTATAGCAGTATCCCATTGTACCAATACCAATTTATTGTATTAGTCTGTTCTCCCAGTGCTATAAAGAACTGCTGAGATTGGATAATTTATAAAGAAAAGAGGTTTAATTTACTCATAGTTTCACATGGCAGGCAAGGCCTCAGGAAATTTGCAATTATGGCAGAATGGGAAGCAGGCAAGTCTTACATGGTGGCAGGTTAGAGGGAGTGTGAAAGAGAAACTCTCACACACTTATACAACCTTCAGATCTTGTGAGAACTCCCTCACTAGCAAAAGAACAGCATGGGGAAAACCACCCCCATGATCCAATCACCTCCCACCAGGTCCCTACCTCGACAACATCAGGATTATGGGATTACAATTTGAGATGAGATTTGGGTGGGGACACAGCCAAACCATATCACCAAGATAGGCAGGCTGTATTCTGGGTCCTAAAATAAGTTTAGTCCTTTAAACAGTGATTAAAATCATGTAAATTATCTGACATCATTAGAATTCTATTAGAAATCAGAAAAGCAAGATCCTCAAATATTTGGGGGGAAAATGTACCAAATAGTAAAAAAAGAAAAAAAAAAGAAAAACATAACCCATTGATCAAAGAAGTTGTCACAAGGGATATTAGAAGGTATTTTGAACAGAAATAAAATGAAACCTTAATGAAATTTGTGGGGTTCCACTAGAGTTGTTCTTAGAAGGAAATATATAGTTTTAAATGTTTATATTAGAAAAGAAAAAATGTCTAAAGTGAATCATCTACGCTTCCAGCTATAACTAGAAGAAAAAGAACATGTTAAACCCTACAAGTAGATAGAAAAGAGGAAATATTAAAGATGAAAGCAAAAGTCAGTGACAGAAAACAGTAGAGAAAAATTAATGAAACCAGTAGTTGTTTATGTGGTAAATAAAATTAATAATAATACCTCTAAGTAGACTTAAAAAAATAAAAGATACAAATTGCCAAATGATTCTACAGTCATTAGAAGGATGTTATTATTGACTGAATGTTTGTAACCTCCCAGAATTGGTATGTTGAAGCCCTAACTCACTATGTGATGGTATTTAGAGCTGGGACCTTTGGGAAATAATGTTTAAGATTACATCATGAAGGTGGGTGGCACCCTCATGAGGGGATTAGAGTCCTTAGAGACACTAGAGAGCTTGCTTGCACGTCCTCTCTTCTTGCTGTGTGAGGACACTGTGAAAAGTCAACCAGCAAATAGGCAGCTGTTTGTAAGAGAGGAAGAGCCCTCACCAGAAACCCTTATCTTGGGCTTTTAACCTCCATAAATTTTTCTTGTTTAAGCCACCCAGTCTGTGGTATTTTGTATGGTAGCCTTAGCAGACTAAGTAGATAAAGTGAATATTATGAAATTTTAAGCTAATAAATTTCATTCTTTAGATGAAGTGGACAAATTCTTTGAAAGACACAAATTATCAAACTGATGCAAAAGGAATAGAAAACTCAGAAAGCCATATAGTTGTTTAAAAAAATCATATTAGTTATTGAAAAGTACGGTCCCGTATGGCTTTATTGATGAAGTCTATCAGACATATAAGGAGTAAATAATACTAATCCTACACAGACTGTGCAGAATATAAAGGAGGTGGGAACACTTTCCACTTCTTAGGAGGCCAGTATTACGCTGCTGCAGCTAAAGAAAACTACAGATTAATATCTTTCATGAATATTGACATAAAAATGTTAAGCAAGATATTAAAGTCGGGTTTTTCCTTGTGGTAGCAGTGTGAGAACAGAGTACAAGCTGCAGCGGTGGAAATCATGGCAAGACAAGCATTTAGTAAGTTTATTCTGCTGTTTGAATGTTGATTGAAAAGAGTACAGCTAAAACCATAGGCATTATGCTTCCAGAAAAATCTCAAGGAAAAGTATTGTAAGCAATAGTTGGTAGCTGTTGGATTGGGCTCTGAAGGAAAGAATGGAGAGATTCAACCAGTGAGCATAAAAGTTGGAGATAAAGTTGTACTCCCAAAATATGGAGGCACTAAAGTAATTCTAAATGATAGATTATGTATTAATAATTTTTACTAGAGAACAGGGTCTTGGTATGTTGCCCAGGCTGGTCTCAGACTCTTCCTCAAGTGATCTTACCCCACCTCAGTCTCCTCAGTAGCTGAGACTACAGGTACTTGCCACCATGCCTAGCAACAAGGATTTTTTCTTATTTAGACATTCTTGGAAAGTATGTAGACTGAAATAAATTGTCACTGAAATGGCATCAACATGAACCTGCCCATCCCACTGAAATCTCTCATCATGGAAATAATTCTTTCATTATTTCTGAAATAATGAAGTTCTGAAATCTTTCAAATGATTGTTATATCTCTCTTATAACTAGTGATCTCTAAACTAAAAAAAAATCACATTCAATTATATATATAATATATAATTGAATATATACACACACACACACACATACATACACACACATGTATGAAGAGTGAGGGAAAAAAATCATGGTACATGTGTCATGACCAAGTAGGGTTTCTACAAAGTGCTTACATTTGAAAATCAGTGTAACAGAATACAAAATAAAATCTGTTCATCTTAAGAGATCTGGAGAAGGCATTTGAAAGAATTCAACTCCTTTTGTGATAAAATTGTTAGCCAACTAGGAATAGAAGGGAACATTTTCAACCTGATAAAGTTATGAAACTACAGCTAGCATTATTATACTCGATAGTGTAAGATAATGCCTTTCCCTTAATATCAAGAACAAGGCAAGGATGCCCAGTCTTGTTGATTCTATTCAACATTTTGCAGACAGAAAATCCTGGCTAGTTCAGTAAAGCTGTAAAATAAATAAATAAATAAATTAAATATACGGCAGGCCAGGCACGGTCGCTCATGCCTGTAATCCCAGCACTTTGGAAGGCCAAGGTGAGCGCATTACCTGAGGTTAGGAGTTCGAGACTAGCCTGGCCAACTTAGTGAAACCCCGTGTCTACTAAAAATACAAAAATTAGCTGGGCGTAGTGGTGTGCGCCTGTAATCCTAGCTAGGGAAGCTGAGGCAGGAGAATTGCTTGAACCCAGGAGGTGGGGATTGCAGTGAGCTGATTGCACCACTGCACTCCAGCCTGGGTGACAGAGCAAGACTCCATCTCTAAATAAATAAATAGCATATAAATTTGAGAGTAAGAAAACTGTGTATGTACAAATACTAAAGAACTTAGCAAGACTGTAGGATATAAGATCAAGATATCAAAGTCAGTTGTGTTTCTGTATATTATCAATTATGACAAAAAATTTAAAGTATTACTGGTTCATTAAAAATTATGAAGTACTGGCCGGGCGCGGTGGCTCAAGCCTGTAATCCCAGCACTTTGGGAGGTCGAGACGGGCGGATCACGAGGTCAGGAGATCGAGACCATCCTGGCTAACACAGTGAAACCCCGTCTCTACTAAAAAATACAAAAAACGAGCCGGGCGAGGTGGTGGGCGCCTGTAGTCCCAGCTACTCCGGAGGCTGAGGCAGGAGAATGGCGTAAACCCGGGAGGCGGAGCTTGCAGTGAGCTGAGATCCGGCCACTGCACTCCATCCAGCCTGGGCGACAGAGCGAGACTCTGTCTCAAAAAAAAAAAAAAAAAAAAATTATGAAGTACTTAGGGATAAAGGTGTCAAAATATGTATGAGACCATTACACTGAAAACTACAGAACTTTACTGAGAGAAACTTAAAAAGATCTAAATATATGCAGAAATGTCATGATGTTTATGGTTTAGATGACTCAAAAAATGTTAAGATGTGAATTCTCCCCAAATAGGTACCTCATTTCAAGAATGGTGATAAAGCTGTAATGATCTGTAGGGTTCAGATTGCCCGGGGTGGGGATTGGGAGTTTGGTAGGGAGGACTAACTGCAAAGGGTTACTAGGGAACTTTTTGGGATGTCTTGATTTTTGTGGTGGTTATATGGATTGTATTTGTCAAAACTCATCAAACCCCCTGCATTTAAAATGTGGGTGGATGTCTTATTCTATCTAAAGTAAACCCTCATAAAGTAGATTTTTAAAAAATGAATCCATGTTTCGCAAGTAGTTTTCCTGACAGAATCTTCTAGTTTTGAGGTGGGAATATTATGAATTTTTAAAAACCCTGTTTCACATAGCTCTTTGGAAGCATGACTAATACGTAGTGGGCATTTTGTAGTTTTTAATATGTAGTTTAGTAAAATACAACACGATTTATACAAGCAAAGTATTTTGAATGCTTATTTTTATATTAAGATTTTTGGAAACTGTACTCTGTCCTTTTGTACAGAAAATAATTATTTAAATTTGTGTGTCCAATACATTTGAATTTCCTTTTTTCCTACTGGCTTTTAAATCATGGCCATACAATTGCTTATGATGGTATACATTCTTCATCTTCAGATTATCTATCAAATCTTTACATATAACCCTTTCCCAGTCACCTAAATGAGTCATTCTTAGATTTTGAGATTTCATATAATAATAATAATATGTTCAGTTAATTTGGGGCAATATCTTAATTATGGCAAATAAGGACATCAAGTGCAAAAAATCGCTATCGTTTACAATTACCGTTTTGACTGGAAAAAATAGAACATAATTTCCAAGCAAAACAGTCTTTCTTAAGAAACGCTAGACATATTATTGATTACAGTGTACTAGATGTTGTGCTGAGCATTTAAAATATATTGAAAAGAACAAATTAAAATTTCAAAATATTCTTGTTATACCTGTTTTACAGGAGTAGAATCTGAGGCTTAGTAACGTTAGTAACTTGCTCAGAACAGGATATCTAATTTCATAGCTCCGCGCTCTTAACGTAGCCTGGGTATTTTATAATATGGAACAATTAACAACCTAAAGTGGTCATTTATAGTTGCACATTTCTTGGTGAAAATTTGTCATCTTACGTCTTTATTTGAAAGTGCATCATAAATGGGAGCTCAGGTAACTTGTTTGGTATTCACATTTTCTCAAACATAGAATACCTCTATTAAAGAAACAACTTTTTAAATGTTCTTTCATTCTTGTTGGACTATTCTGGGTAAACTGATAGGAGCCTCATGCCTTTAGAAAGTTTCTCTAGTCCCTTTCTCCCATCCTGTAACTCCTTGTGCTGGTTGAGCAAGGCCACCTTGGTAGTGTTACTGTTTAGCTCTCTATGCCTGCAGGGAGGGTGCCAAAAAGACATTCCCTGTTCCACTCTCACCCCCGTCCAGTACTCTGATGTTTGTTGTTTTACTCTAGTGCCAGTGTTATCATTTGTTATTGTTCACAGTCCATGTAAGTCTTTGTAAATTTACATTGTCAATGTCAAGTTACTTACCTTTTTCTAGGAGTAGTAAGACACTTTGAAATTACCTTTACACTTTAGTTTGGGTATTTATGAGACTCAAATGAGGCAATGTAAGTGAAAAAGTTTGAAAGTTAGCAGTGAAATGACATTTTAGGTGTTTGGTACCTCTTCGGGTTTTTGGAGCAGAATAATGACATGATACACGTTATGTTACGTTAACGTTACTTTATGTTGTTACTTACGTTACCTTACGTTATGTTATTTTGAGACAGGGTTTCAGGCTGGAGTGCAAGTGGTGCAATCTTGGCTCACTGCAGCCTCCACCTCCCGAGTTCAAGTGATTCTCCTGCCTCAGCCTCCCAAGTACCTGGATTACAGACATACGCCAGCACATCCTGCTAATTTTTGTATTTTTTTTTTTTTTTTTTTTTAAGAGATGGGGGTCTTGCCCTGTTGCCCAGGCTGGTCTCGAACTCCTGACTGCAGGTGATCAGCCCGCCTCAGCCTCCCAAAGTGCTGGGATTACAGGCGTGAATTACTGTGCCGGGCCCGATACACTATTTTAGTTAACATTGATATGATACTGGATCCCCAGAATATGGGAAGCAGGGAGAGTGAAATTAGAGGAGGGGAGAGCTGAAGTGGGGACAAGATCAGGGTGAGGTTGGTGACTTTGAGAGTGGAAATGAAAGAATATAATCAGTAGTCATTTTGGAGGGAAAATCAGTATTTATTGGTGATTGATAAGGGAGACGAGCAGACAGAATCTCTTGCCTTCCAGATTAATTAATCCAATAAACATTTGTGTGCCAATTATTTTCCATAATCTGACATAGGCATTTGCTATATAAAGGTACATAGACCTGTATGGGCCTCTAGGTATTGTCAGTCTTTTAGGTCTGGGGAGGGTGCTGCTTGCATTCATGAACATAGAGAATTTGGGAACAAGTGCTAGTTTGGGTATTAAGTCAACCTATCTAGTTGTAAACAAGTTGAGTTCTGTGCCACAGATATAGATGGATATGAAATATGGCTATATTAATTTTTATTTGGTCCTCATGAAATTTGTTTAGGATCACAGACATTTGATTGTAAAGTTTAATTATTGTTTAGAGAAACGGTATTTTTAGGCATTTGGAAAGATTATATTTTTCTCCGAGTAGTGGCAAATAGGGTATTTAGTGATCAAACAACATTGCAATGAAACTTTTAGCTTTTAAGTAATTTGTATTCAGTCTTTTCGTTCTGTTTCTGGAAGCAAAACCTTTCTGAATCTTACCTACATAAACATAAGTGTTGCTTACAGGCTTGTCAATTCTAGTTATTCTCAGTATGGAAACAATAGGATTTAAATACATTTAGCTTAATGAATTTTTTTACTTTACAGCAGTAATTCTCCAACTTCAGAGTAAATAGAATCTCCTGGAGGGCTTGTTAAAGCAGGTCACTGGGTTCCACTCCTGGAGCTTCTGCTTCAGTAGGTCTGGGTGGGGTTGGAAATTTGCATTTTCAGCAAGGTGGTACTTACGTTAAAAATTATTGTTATATAATAAGGAGTAAGATTATCATAGGAAACCACAATTTAGCTTCTAAAAAATAAAGACTATTAACACCTAAGAAATAAACTTTATTTTAATAAATATACAGCTCAAATCCATATCTCCTTAGGATGTGATAAATAGCAGATTTTTATCATAGTCTTTCCTGAAATTTTATTGTTCTAATTTATTTATTCAGCAGTAGAATAAATTAGAAAAATGTCCTTAAAATACATTAAAGACATCATAAATAGTGTTCTCTATTCATAAGAAAAAGTTGAGTATTTAGAGGTATTTGAAATAACATAATTCATTTACCCTTATATTTTTCCTTGAATTAAAAATCAGACTTCAGTTTTAAAAAATTTAATACCCACTGTGAAAAACCAAAAGCACCCGTTTATTAAAAGGTAGTTGGTTTTGTTTTCTACTCTCCTTTTCCACCTACCCCCATCAGCCCCATGTTTCCCTGAAGTTCAAAACCCAAAGCTCATTTAAGATTAAATGTGACAATATGATTAAGGTAGTATGTCAACCCAAATTAGTTTCAGTAATTTAAAAAAGAATCTTATGTTTTTTAGCTAATGGGAATGACAGCAAGAAATTTAAACGAGATAGACCTCCCTGTTCGCCTTCCCGTGTTCTCCATCTTCGAAAAATTCCATGTGATGTCACCGAAGCAGAGATCATATCATTAGGTCTACCATTTGGCAAAGTAACTAATCTTTTGATGTTGAAAGGAAAAAGCCAGGTATGTAATATTTAAAGATTGACAAAGAGTGATTATCTCCAGATGTTAGTATTACTGATAATTTTTTATTTTCTTGAGCTTCTCTGTATTTTTAAAATTTCATATTATGAACATAAATTAGTTTTAAAAGTAGATTTTTTTGGGGGGGTGTAACAGGAAGCAACAAACCATAGTAACACAAGAAACAGGATTTCTTTTATCCATTGACTTATGTTTTTTCTTCTTAAGACACAAATGTTTTATTTTCTTTTAGTTAATTTGTTTTTAATTTGATTTATATTTTGTATTACACAGTGGTTTATCAAATGTCCTGTGATTAGCAGAAAACGCTGATAGGATATAAATTATACCTCATTTGGCAAATTAAAGAACAGTTAAGTTTTCAAAAATCTAGATAAAAATGTATAGTATTGTCGGCCGGGCGCAGTGGCTCATGCCTGTAATCCCAGCACTTTGGGAGGCCAAGGTAGGCAAATCACCTGAGGTCAGGAGTTCGAAATCAGCCTGGGCAACACGGTGAAACCCTGTCTCTACTAAAAATACAAAATTAGCCGGGCATGGTGGCACATGCCTGTAATCCCAGCTACTTGGGAGGCTGAGGCAGGAGAATCGCTTGAACCTGGGAGGTGGAGGATGTGGTGAGCCGAGATCGCGCCATTGCACTCCAGCCTGGGCAACAAGAGTAAATTTCTGTCTCACCAAAAAAAGAAAAAAAGTATAGTATTGTCAAAAGACAAAATCACAACACATTTAAACATGATTACATTGGCTTCTATTTGTGATTCTAGAACCGAGCAACACCTCATTCTTTAAAATAGAATGAATGTTCCACTGGGCGAGACAGAACAGTTGGTTTTTATAAGGTGGGAACAAGGAAATAACAATTGTTTAAAAAGTGAATTTGTTAACACTGGGTTATTGCATTTTACTTTTCTTGTAAGGGTCAAATCAGTAGGAACTTATTGTGCTGATTCAGGTAGGCCACTCTCTTTCTGATTGGTTGCTGCGAATCTCCTGTTTTCAGGAAAAACTGGTTTGTTTGGGGATTTACTTGCTTTACTTTGCATGAGTGACTCCATTTTAATTTGGACTGGTCTGCTGGGGTGTAGTGCAGGAGGCTAGTCAAAATAATGTCCTCTCAAAAAGTCAGTTTATTTTAGGTATAGAATTAATATGTATCTTCTTTCATAATTCAGAAGAGACTGTAAAGAGTATTCATTTGAGGCTGGGCGCGGTGGCTCAAGTCTGTAATCCCAGCACTTTGGGAGGCCGAGACGGGCGGATCACGAGGTCAGGAGATTGAGACCATCCTGGCTAACACGGTGAAACCCCGTCTCTACTGAAAAATACAAAAAACGAGCCGGGTGAGGTGGTGGGCGCCTGTAGTCCCAGCTACTCCGGAGGCTGAGGCAGGAGAATGACGTAAACCCAGGAGGCGGAGCTTGCAGTGAGCTGAGATCCGGCTACTGCACTCCAGCCTGGGTGACAGAGCGAGACTCCATCTCAAAAAAAAAAAAAAAAAAAAAGAGTTTTCATTTGAGAAGGTAATAGATTCTTCTTAAGATGAGTAAGGAAACTTGTTTCTGTGGTGACCATGACAAAAAATATAATACTTGTCATGTGGATTTTAATAATTGTATGTCCTCTTGTTCCAACTCAGACCCCACTGGGGTGAATTCTTTAGTTTTTTCCAAGTTTTTGGCTGTCCTAAAAATCTTTTATACTGTTTATTACTGTAAAGAAGAGGACAACAAATCTAGGCCCTAGGTATTTTGTAGTACATTGTGATGTATTACTGTGTTTCATCTGCTTTTGATAAATAATAAGTTTAAGAAACACATTTTAAATACATTTATAAATAGTAGTAAGCATTGGGCATGAAAAGAGTTTGGATGATGATGTCTAACTGAGTTCCCTATATTTAGTAAATCACTTATTTAATATCCTCTTTAATTCACATGAGGTTACTAAGATCTGGAGAAGTTAAGTGTAACATGCCGTAATATTTGGCCTTTGTTGTATTTCCACATTTGTCTGAAATCCTTTGGAGACAGTGCATCCCTGCCAGTTAGATCTTTAACACAGTTGCTACTATTGAGAATAGTATGGTTTGCCTGATTTGAACAGAGACCACATGGCCATGTCTAATGGCTAATTGCCTGTGAAACGCTGAGCAGGCAACATCATAATTTTCTTTGTCTCTGCTGCTGATTCTGGGTTTATTTTTATCGGTAAGCTAACCGTAAGTGTTATGTTAATTGCTTGTGTTTTGATCACAAATCGTGTTTAAAAAATATCTTTTTAGTAAATACACTTGAGCAGGAGATTCTGATTTGAGTCACTAGAACCACTCGTGAGTGATAACTTTTCTCAGGGCATTTGAAGGGTGAAGTATTGGGGGCCAAATGGGGATTATTTTTACCAGCCTTCCTCTGGGTAGTGACTTTTGGCTGTCTCTCCACACTGTACTATTAAAATTGGACTTTTTGACTAGATACTTAAATAAAATGTAAATAATTACTGGACTGCATGTGGAAAAAAATTATTTTAGCATATGAAATTTTAGGTCCTGTATACTGTAAGAAAGAAAATCCTGTGACAAGAATCATATATTCCAAGTATATTGTTTAGCTTTTCCTTTATGTGACTGATGTTAGAAATTGAGTATGTTCTTAACATTTAGAAAAAAGTTTGCAGAAATATGCCCATACAATGAATATTATTGTTTACAAATTGTTGAAAGATGAAACTTTTTCCTACCTTGACCGTTTTTATCCTATTGTCTTAGAAAAATTAGAAAAAATATATTACTGACACAAGTGGATAATGGCTTCAAATTACATAACGGACATTTTTACCTTTTAAATAGTATAAATGACTTGAAGTCAATTTTGCTCTTTTAAGATAGTGGAATTTTTATTTGCTTGGGGAGTTTTGTTTGTTTATTGTGGGTTGATTGATTTGTGATGTTTCATCCACTGTCACATGGCTAACATCACTGTTTCATAGAACATTGGTAGTTCATTTGGAGCATTTCATTGGTTGTTACATTTGGTTGGTACAGTTATACATCATGTTTAACATCTGTCCAGTTAATATTGCTTTTCTAGACTTTATGTGGAAACATTTGACAAGTAAGGTAACTATAAACAAATAGTTTGATATAGAGCTATTTGCCATTTCCTGTGTTCAGTAATTTTGGTGTTAACGAATTCATATTTTATAAATTGTAAATGTTTTATACATAAGTTGAAATGGTTGATACGTGCTTGCTAATTAAATGCCCTTGTGCCTGGGGATAGTGGCACTTGCCTCAAGGATTGCTTGAGTCTGGGCATTCTGGACTGTAGTGTACTAAGCCGATTTGGTATCCACACTAAGTTTGACATCAGTGTGGTCCAGGTTGCCTAAGGAGGGGTGAACTGGCTCAGACCAGAACCAGAGCAGGTTAAAACTCCTGTGCTGATGAGTAGTGGGATTGTGCCTGTGAATAGGCGAGGCAACATATCAACACCCCTATCCGTTAAAAAAAAAATGGATGGATGGATGGATGGATGGATGGATGGATGGATGGATGGATGGGTGGATGAATGAATAAATAAATATGTTCTTTTGTAGTAAAAAAAAGAATTGGATTGTCTAACTAGAAATTTTGTTGATTTGGATCAGGAGTGGTTCCTGCATTTTAAATTTTTTGAGATGTTCTTACCAGTAGTTTTGAGGACTCAGAATGGTTGCTTAGTGTCTATAGTTTATCTTTCTAACTAATCATTAAAATAGGGCGACAAAGGCTGGGCACAGTGGTTCACGCCTGTAATCCCACCACTTTGGGAGGCTGAGGCAGGAGGATTACTTGAGCTCAGGAGTTCAAGACCAGCCTGGGCAGTATAGTGAGACCTCGTCGCTACAAAAATTGTAAAAAATTAGCCAAGTGTGGTGGCACCCACCTGTAGTCCCAGCTATTTGGGAGGCTGAGATGGAAGGATTGCTTGAACCCAGGAAGTGGAGGTTGCAGTGAGCTGAGATTGCGCCACTGCACTCCAGTGTAGTGAGACTCTGTCTCTAAATAAATAAATAAATAAATACATAAAAAGAGTGAGATGGGGACAAAATCTACCACCTTAAAGCTTTGTATACTTATTCCTGTAAGAGGAAACTATGTATACTATAGAATACAAGTGTCAAGGGGCTTTTGCCAGCTAAACTTTTCCTGAGTCATTCTTCAGATATCTACTGTTAGTACAGTGACTACAGATATCAAGTCACTTGAATGACTTTAAATCAATATTGACTCAGTGAGTGTAGGAAGTTCTCAGATTTCCATAATTTGAATAATTGATCTTTCGTCCCTTATTTTTTAAAAAATATTCTGTATTTGGAAGATTATAAACTATTTTCTGTTTTTGAGACGGAGTCTCGCTCTGTTGCCCAGGCTGGAGTACACTGGAGTTCACTGGTGAGATCTTGACCTCACTGCAACCTCTGCCTCCCAGGTTCAAGTGATTCTCCTGCCTCAGCCTCTCAAGAAGCTAGGATTACAGGCACCTGCCACCACACCTGGCTAATTTTTTGTGCGTGTTTTTAGTAGAGACGGGGTTACACAACTTTGGCCAGGCTGGTCTCGAACTCCTAACCTCAAGTGATCTGCCCATCACGGCCTCCCAAAGCATTGGGATCATAGGCGTGAGCCACTACACCTGGCCTTATTTTGTCATAAAGGTTTAATATCACTAATCTGAAAATGAGGTGCTCCAAAATCTGAAACTTTTTGAGCACCGTAACAATCAAAGGAAATGCTCACTGGAGCATTTTGGATTCCAGAATTTTGAATTAGGGATGCTCAGCTAGTAAGTATCTAAGGCAAATATTAAATATTTCAAAATCTGAAATCTAAAACACTTCTGTTCCTAAGCATTTTGGATAAGGGATACTCAGCCTGTGCCTCAGAATTAAATATGACATATATGTGCATGTCTATGTTTTATTGAATGCCTCAGTACTTAAAAAGGAACCTAAAGCCAGGCGTGGTGGCTCATTCCTCTAATCCCAGCACTTTAGAAGGCCAAGGTGGTTGGATCACTTGAGGTCAGGAGTTCAAGACCGGCCTGGCCAACATGGTGAAACCGCGTCTCTACTAAAAATACAAAAATTAGCCGGGTGTGGTGGCACGCACTTGTGATTGTGATCCCAGCTAGTCAGGAGGCTGAGGCTGGAGAATTGCTTGAACCCAGGAGGTGGAGGTTGCAGTGAGCCGAGATCGCACCATTGCACTCCAGCCTGGGCAACACAGCAAGACTCCTACTCAAAAACAAACAAAAACAAAAAAAGGAACCTAAGCCCTGGGAGCACTAAAGCCATGTGAGTCTATGAGTTAGGGGCAGCTGGTGGCAGTGGTGATGGGTAATATGGTAAGGAGATCACTGAAACGTTTTCTTCACAACGCTTTTTGAGGGTTGAGGGATAGAGAGAGGGTGTGGAATGGGGAGAATTCTTGGTACCTTAAGATAATGCTGTCTGTCAATGCTGCACGCATGATTTCCCATCATTTTAGACTGGAATTTCAGATGCCTTTTTAAGGAATGCTTAAGAATCATGATTCTTATGTTGGGAAACCTTTAAAAAATTAAAAATACTTCATACATTTATTGAAAAAAATTCAAAAGCATAGAATTATTTAAAGTAAAACTTGATATTCCCCAAACAGCACTGTTTTCTGGCCAAAGTTAAGTGTGATTCCATACATACAAGTAAATGTGACATGAAGATGTAGATACCATGTTTATATATGTGTGCACGTGTGTGTAATATATATAAACATGTAAAACACAGGAAATACCTTTACATATTTATATGTAACCTTTTTTCAAAATGTAACATGGGTGTTAATTGGAAGCATTTGAAACATTGAGTACGAAGGATTTGGTGACACCTGTAGTCCCAGCACTCTGGGAGGCCAACTTGGGTGAATCGCTTGAGGTCAGGAGTTCTAGACCAGCCTGCATGATGACTCCCCGTCTCTACTATAAACCCAAAAATTAGCCGGGGGCATGGTGTCATGTGCTTGTTAATCCCAGTCACTTGTGGGGCTGAGGCAGGAGAATCATTTGAACCCAGGAGGCAGAGGTTACAGTGAGCCGAGATACGCCACTGCACTCCAGCCTGGGCGACAGTGAGACTGTGTCTCAAAAAAAAAAAAGATTGAGAATTGGAAAATTGCCACTTAATTAACTGGTTTTATATGGTTCTTGATTTTTTTCTCGTTTCTTCTTAGAAATACTTAAGAAGGCAAATCTAAAGTGTGCACCATTATATGAGTAAAAGGTGAAAGATTTATACCATCTGAAGAAAAACCAGAGTATTGATCACCATTCTACAAGGATGCTTTTCAGAGGCTTTTAATAGTTTTATTCTGAAAAATCCCATACAGTCCAACTAACAGGAACTAAAAATGATCTCAATTAAAAAATCATCTCATGTTAGAGCTGCAAAGAGACTTAAAGATCCTGTTAGGCAGTGCTTCATGTTTTAGATAAGGAAACTAAGGCTCAGAGGTGTTAATGAGTAAGGTGTCATAGCCAGGCATAGATTTTAATCAGGTTCCCTTTCTACCATATCATGCTAGTTCTCGTTTCTTGCTATCACATATGTTGGTGAAGTATGAGATAATAAAACTTACTGGAAAAAAGTGAATGCTCTATTAATTTGATTCATAAATGGCTGTTTTTAAAAAGGGTAAAAGGAGAACATACCATTTTGCCCCATTCCTGTTTAAGACTGGGTATTATTAGAGCAGTGTTTCTCAATGTTTTTTCCTCTGTTTTTTCTTTCTGCTCCCCTAAAGACGGTTTTTAGCCTTTTTACCCCTTAATTGCCGGCATTAAATTTAGTATCTGTTTATGTATCATAGCCTTTTAGCCTCATATTTTTTTTTTTTGAGGCAGAGTTTCACTCATTCGCAGTGGCGTGATCTTGGCTCACTGCAACCTCTGCCTCCCGGCCTCAAGCAATTCTCCCGCCTTAGCCACCCGGGTAGCTGGTATTACAGGCACCCGACAATCATTCCCGGCTAATTTTTGTAGTTTTAGTAGAGACAGGGTTTCACTGTGTTGGCCGGGCTGGCCTTGAACTCCTGACCTCAGGTGATCCACCCTCCTCAGACTCCCAAAGTGCTGGGATTGCAGGCCTGAGCCACTGTGCCCAGCCTTAGCCTCACTATTTTTAATGATAAACTTAAATCACAGCCCCTGAAAGCATCCGTTTACAGTGGTGACATACACATTTATTTTCATCTTTTTAATTATTTCTAGATTTTAAAAGAAACAGAAATAAAAGGAGAACCAAAAACTACATAAAATTCCTTAATCAACTGGCAGTTAAATCCTTTTTTTTTCTTTTTGAGACAGTGTCTTACTCTGTTGCCCATGGTGCAGTGCAGTCATGCAGACATGGATCACTGCACCCTCAACCTCCCAGGCTCAAGCAATCCTCCTACTCAGCCCCTCCCTCATTCCCCAACCCCAAGTAGCTGGGACCACAGCCATGTGCCACTATGCGTAGCTAATTTAAGAAATTTTTTTTGTAGAGATGGATTTTCCCTATGTTGCCCAGGCTGGTGTTGAACTCCTGGGCTCAAGCAGTCCTCCCACCTTGTCTTCCCAAAGTAGCTGGAATTACAGTTGTGAACCACCATGCCTGGCTTCTCAAAGTTCTTCAGTGAACTCAACTTTTTAGATGTTTCTAATTGACATCCATGATATTTTGAAGCAAAGTTTTTTTTTTCTCCCCTTGGGGGTAGTGTCATTTTATTTGAGAATGCATGGTTTTAGAGCAAGCTAGAATGGCAAAATATCTCTTAACTATCTTTCAAAAAGATGAGCTTTCACTTTATCTTCTTGTGTTTATTGCAGGCTTTCTTAGAAATGGCTTCTGAGGAAGCTGCTGTTACTATGGTGAATTATTACACTCCTATTACTCCTCACCTTCGAAGCCAGCCTGTTTATATTCAGTATTCCAATCACAGAGAACTTAAGACTGACAATCTACCTAATCAAGCTGTAAGTATTAAAGGTGTTTTTAAAAATAGATATGGGAACACATGGTATAACTTACATACTTTACAGATGAAGCAAAATTATGTGCCTTTATTTATTTTAGGATACTTTACTAGTCATAATTGTATATGTAAATTCTTCCCCCAATTCTTAAGAATAAGAAAGCAATGCCATTTAGAAATATATTAGAAGTTTATTTTTTCTTTTGAAACTGTTTTCACAATAAAAAGAGGAGAAAAAATATTTATTGTTACATACATCTTAAAATCTCAGATCTGAAAGGAACTTAATGATTCATTTCAATCGTCTTTTTACAGAAACTGAGTGATATTAAGTAACGGAACTTAAGACCTTAAGAGTTTTTTAGAATTGTTTATTAAATGATTTTTGACTCCTGAAGATGAATGTGAAATGTAGCATAGCAACATTTCTTACCCATTTTTCTGTTATTTTGATGTAGCACACATTGAGTCTTTTGTGTCTTTCCATGTTGATTTTTTTTTTTTTTTTTTTTTTTTTGAGACGGAGTCTCGCTCTGTCACCCAGGCTGGAGTGCGGTGGCCGGATCTCAGCTCACTGCAAGCTCCGCCTCCCGGGTTCACGCCATTCTCCTGCCTCAGCCTCCCGAGTAGCTGGGACTATAGGCGCCCGCCACCTCGCCCGGCTAGTTTTTTTGTATTTTTTTAGTAGAGACGGGGTTTCACGGTGTTAGCCAGGATGGTCTCGATCTCCTGACCTCGTGATCCGCCCGTCTCGGCCTCCCAAAGTGCTGGGATTACAGGCGTGAGCCACCGCGCCCGGCCCCATGTTGATTTTTAAGTGGTTAAAAATAGTTTAATAATTTGAAGTTATTTAAGGACAGAAAATGTTTATCCACAAAGCAAATACATTTTAAGAAAGTGGGTTTTGGCTGGGTGCGATTTGGGAGGCCGAGGCAGGTGGATCATGAGGTCAGGAGATCGAGACCATCCTGGCTAACACAGTGAAACCCTGTCTGTACCAAAAATACAAAAAAAAATTAGCCGGGTGTGGTGGCGGATGCCGGTAGTCCCAGCTACTCAGGAGGCTGAGGCAGAGAAATGGTGTGAACCCGGGAGGCAGAGCTTGTGGTGAGCCAAGACCGTGCCACTGTGTTCCAGCCTGGGTGGCAGAATAAGACTCCATCTCAAAAAAAAAAAAAAAAAAAAAACCAAAACAAAAACGAAGAAAGTGGGTTTTTTTAAAGTTATGATTTTAAGGGCATGTTTGGCCTCTGTATTCTTGCTCTAGGCAAAGAACTCCTCCAGCTCTCTGATTTTGTGTTGAAAGGCAGCATAATATAAGCTGGTGAGATTCAATTAGTTTTCCACATTGTTTGAAACAGCGATATTTACTGCATGTAATCCTTAACTTATTTTAGGCAATATTAATGGCATATAATAAACTATATAAGCTTATAATAAATACAATATTAGATGAATGGAATAGACTTTAAAATAAAAAATTGTCATTACAAATTGTACATAGGATACATGCTTATGGTACACCATTCAATCAAGAAAAGTAAAAGAGAAAAGAACTAAAACCAATCCAGTTACCCAGAGATAACTAATGACTAGTGGTAATATTCGATGTGTATTCAGGTGTCTGTGTATCTAATTTTACACAAAATGTTTTGAAATCTTTTTTTGTGTAATGTTATGGACATGAGTTTATTACAACAAATAGAGCATTACCTCATTAGCTTTTAATGACTATAATACTCTCTTGTATAGGAGAATTATAATTTGTCCAATTTCTTTTTGATACACACTGAAGTTGTTTCCAGTGTATATTCCAGTACAGCATATTCCAATCCAATACAATGTATATTGCCGTACAATACAATGTATATTCCAATGTATATGTATGAAATTGCTGGGACAAAGCATGTACATATTTTAAATTTTGGTTTATGTTGCATGATTGCTTTCTGTAGAGATTATGTGCTTAGAGTGCCACCAATATAATGGATGAGCAGATGGCTTTCCAGTGTTCGTTAATAGATAGATGAGTAATTGTATCCTATTTTTTACTTTTGTTTGATAATTTGTAAAATACTTATACTGATTTTTGTTAGTGCCACTTCCCCATTTTTTATTGTAGTAAAATATACATGACATAAAATTTACCATTTCAGCCGTTTTTAAATGTACAGGTTAATGGCATTAAGTACATTCACATTGTTGTATAGTCACCACCACTCTTAGTCTCTAGATGCCATTTCTCATCACCTCAAACTTGAAACACTCTATCCATTATACAGTAACTCCCTATTCCTCCCTCCCTCCCACCTCTGGCAACTACCATTCTACCTTCAGTCTCTATGGATTTTTAAATATATAGTCAAGTCTCTTAGGATGTCATAATACAATCTTTTCTGACTTCGGTACCATGCTCAGAAAGACCTAGTACACCAAAATTAAAAAAAGAATCTATGTATGTTTTCTTCTAATACTTTTAAGTTGTGGTTCTTACTTCTATTAGGAATTTTTTGGATGTAGGAATGAGGGTAAGGCTTCAGTCTTTTTTTTACTCCAAGAGACCAGTTTCTCCTGCATTATTTTTGAATAACTCACTTATTATCTATAATGTGAAACTTGTCCTTTGTATATTAGTTTTCTATACACACCCTATGCCTGCTGATCATATGTACACACACGTGCACTCTTGTCTGACATGCTTGTATGTTCTACTTACATGTCTTGTTCTACCCTCATGTGTGTGCTGCTCACATGCTATGCATTCCATGTTTAACCTTTACTTTAACCTTTTGAATTGCAAAAGCTTGGATTCCGTTTCTGCATCTGTGCCCTAAGGCTTAATTTTTTTTTTTTGGGAGACAGAATTTTACTCTTTGCCCAGGATGGAGTGAAGTGGCGCCATCTCAGCTCATTGCAACCTCTGCTCCCCACCCCCCGCCCGCCGGGTTCAAGCGATTCTCCTGCCTTAGCCTCACGAGTAGCTGGGATTATAGGTGCCCGCCACCATGCCCAGCTAATTTTTGTAGTTTTAGTAGAGACAGGGTTTCACTATGGTGGCCAGGCTGGTCTGGAACTCCTGACATCAGGTGATCCACCTGCCTCTGCCTCCCAAAGTGCTAGGATTACAGGTGTGAGCTACTGCTCCTGACTCCTAAGGCTTAATATATTGCAGGGCAAGACCTTATTTCTTACTCTCTTTTCAGAAATTAACTGATTAATATATCTTGCCTATTTCTTCAGATACATTTTGGAATTATTTTGGTAACTCCTGTCCTCCAAGAGACACACTTGGAATTGGGTCGATGTTGTAAATTAATTTGAGATAATTAATTTTGCACATTAATTATATTACTCTGATTCTTTTAAGGAGGAAGTTATATTTTGTTTGTTTTCTTGTTTGTCTTTCAGTAGACTTTTTAATTTTCCTTCATGTAAATCCTGCATTTTTCTCATTAGTGTGATTCTTAAATATGTTGCTATAAATCTTGAAGGGAAAAAACAATTTAATAAATCTTAAAGGTTGGATTATTCCAAAGAGAAACAGTGAGAAATCCCAGTTGCTTGGCAACCAAAGCTAGCCTGAATGACCTAGTTTATTCTGAGATAGCCTTCATTTCTTCCCAATACTTTTTCCATCTTGTTGCTTTTGTATAACTTTTATGCATTGATGTTTGATAAAATACAATACTTTTTTTTTTAAATTCAAAGTCCTACATCAAACCTAACGTCAAAGTTTCAGATACCTGTTTGATATTTTTAAAGTACTGTAATGTCTTTTTATTCTGACATTCCCAGAAAGCTGATGGATGAGTGTTTCATTCCTTTTTATTCTCTGAATAGCAAGCTATCCCAAAATATGCACTTTATTTTTCCAGTTTATGATTGTACTTGCCAGAAGGTCAGGTGAATAGTAAGTGTTTTTGTTTCCTTGATTTAAACTAAAATCACAACTGTAAAATTTAGGTCATATTCTGAGATACAGCATTTGAGAAATGGTTGTGTTAATAGGAGTCGTCATTGTATGCAGCTTTTCTTGACCTTGTGGATGAAAGTTTATAAATCTGCCATGAGATGACCATAGAAAGATTTTCTCTAAAAAGAGAATCATACTTAACACTTAAGATCTGTGCATTTTTATTGTATGTTAATTTTCATCTTCTCAATCTGAGAAATATCTTCTTTACATTTTCCAGGCATTTTTAAATTTTACATGAAGTACACATTTCTCCTTATCCCACATTAAATTTGTTTTCCTGATCATACTATTGCTATTATTTCCTTTATTAATTTCACTATTCCAGAGAGTTTGTTACCCAAACATTTTAAAATTATTTCCCATAATAGGAATTCTGCTCCTTCATAATTTTTAGCATTGGACATAATTTTTAGCAGTTTGAGTTTGTCTGTTGTTTCCTTGTGATTCAATTCAGAGTATCTGTCTTTGATAGCACATCACAGAAGTAATGCTCTTTTCATTGCATCATAAAATTTCCATTAGTTGTGTTAGTAATGATGGGCTCTTTGATCACTTGATTAGGGTGGTGTTTGCCAGCCCTCTCCACTATAAAGTTGTTACTTACAAGGGGGAAGAGTAGTATTTTGTGGGCAGGTACTTTAAAACTATGTAAATATACTGTTCCTTATCAGCTGTTAATTTATATCAGTATGGACTAAAGGTTTCCTATGTTATTTGATGGGTTTTTTAACAGTTGTTATTATTTTGATACACAAATTGTCCTAGATTTGGCCAGTACAGGCCCCTTCAAACTGGTTTCTATGTCCTTTTGGAATATCCCTATCATTCTTTGAACATTTCCTTGCATTCTGACCAACGCTTCCTCCCCCTGCCCCAAAACAAAAATGTTTTATACTCATCTTGTGATTTCTGGGCCCCAGTTCTGGAATCAGCTATTCTTTTAGAGTGCCTTGGTTTCTTTTAGTGGAGAATATTTAGAAGCTTGTCTTGCCTACCCTTGCTTAGGTGTAAACATCCCATACCATAGTCTTTAATGTTGCTTCCATATTTCTTCTCCCATTGTCTTTTAAAAATTAGGAAATAAAAATTGTATCCAAATTTTCTCCTTTTCTCCATGTGTTTTTTTTCTTCAAGTAAATTTAAGCACCTTTTAAAAATACTGTGTCGTTGTGCTATGCAGGGAGGTGTTTGACTGTTTACTTGATTACAAATTTAGGATATGTACCTCCAGACAGAGTAGATAAATCTTGTTTTACTTAACTATATTGCTTCATACTGTTTTATATCAACTAAATTTTAGGATTCATATAATGCGTCTGTATAATCAAAAGTTCTCATTTTGGGTTGTTCTATAGCGAGCCCAGGCTGCACTGCAGGCTGTCAGTGCCGTCCAATCAGGAAGCCTGGCCCTTTCTGGAGGTCCTTCCAATGAAGGCACAGTCCTACCTGGGCAGAGCCCTGTGCTTCGAATAATTATTGAAAACCTCTTTTACCCTGTTACCCTGGAAGTTCTTCATCAGGTAAGGAGGAATAAATACTCTTAAGAAGGTTAAGTTAAATATGGCTTCTGAAACTTTTGATGTTTTATATCTAAGTTGTTTAGCTTATTGGTTTTGTTGATATATTTGTTTAAATAATGAAAAAATCTTTATCCTGTTTCATAGAAATTAGAGGTAATTTTTTGACAGCCTCCTTTTTCTAACTTGAATACATAATTTAAAAGGGTGTAAAAAGTTTTGATTTTTTTCTTACAGGTAAGCATGAAAATGAACAAAGCATAGAATACTGTGAAAAGTCCAGGTAGTAGTTGTTCCTTAGAAAGTAACATCACCATTGAGTACAACTAATTTGTTTCTGTTGACAACTTCTTACATTTGAGTATTTCTGATTTAAAAATTCTAAAGGGAAAATGTATAATAAGTCTTCACGTGTAATATGAATATACCATGTTAAATATTGACTGATGCCCAACCTAAGCTTCATACACTACCCGTTGGTATATCTAAATTGTCTTGATAAAAGAAATCATGGCAAGTAATATGTAGAATTTAAGAATTGAAGGTCAGTTAGTTTCATAATTTTGTAGTGAGTAAATCCGAAACACAAATAATTGATAAGTATTGAATATTGTAGAGAGTAATTGAAGAGCCAATTAGAATTGAGACTTCCTGATGTAATTTCCCATGTTTTGTTTTTGAATGGTTGTTACATTTTTAACTAATATTTCATATATACATATCCTCCAAATGTAATATACAGTTATCTGGTAATCTGTGTATATAAATATTTGACATACAGCCCCAAAATTTAGTCAGCTTTTGTCCTCTTTAGCTATATATTGATTTCGTTTCGTTACACTTATTACACCCACATACTCATTACACCCACATATTAAAATACTGCAACACTTCCCTTGCTTATTTTCATTTAACAGAGTCGTGCCTTTGGATTTGTGGTATGTGCAGAGTCATAGGGATGTGTGTCTTTGTATATGTAAGAATTGAAATGCATCTTACTCTAGCCTCACATTTTACAAATAAAGAAGCTAGGGCCCTTAGAAGTTCATTTACTTTCCCATAGTCTATATACCAATTGACAATAGAGCTCAGACACATTTCTTAGTAAAGTCCTGTGCCATGCATGTATATATTAAAACATGCCATTGAGTACGCCTACTGGGTTCCCCTTTGATATGCATTGGTGAAGCATGTCCTAAGGAGGACGCTAGCAATGGGATCCACAGCCATGGTTGCTCTCTGAAAGGGTTCAGCTGTTGCTTAAGTGATTGGTTTCATTGTTCTTGTGGATTTTCTTCTGTGTATCCCAGAAAGTGGCATTGAAGACTAATGGGATCTTTAGCAGTGTTTGTTCTGGGGTTGCTACTGTAACATTGTAGCTATTGCTTTTATAAAAGATGTTCTTATGCCTGTGTCCCAACACTGCCATCAGCCAGCAGCCAGTTTAGCTACAGTCACGTGGTCCTGTCTTATCATTTCATTTATCATCTCCCTAACCACAGTAACAAATTTTGTTTTTCCCTCAAGAGATCGTGGTGACCTTCAGGTGAAGAAGACTAATTCTGAGTGTCCTCAGTAGCAACTGCTGGGGTAGGACTCCCAGTCTTTCAGTTACAGCACTCACTTTTTAAACCCTCTTTTCCAGTGCTATTGAAATAAAACCAGCTCCTTATGAAGGCCCCCAAATGCAGACTTCTCCCCCATCTCTTTATCTTCATTACCTAACACTCTTCTGCTTATTTAACACCTGTCTTTTCTGGCACTATCTCTCTCTCCCTACCTCCCTTCCCTTTCTCCCTGCTTAATTCTGTCCTTAGTCCATTTCTGTCTTGTATTTCTTAGACCAGGAACACTCTTTATCCAGGTAGTCACCTGGCAGGATCGACGTCATTCACCTCTCAGCTCAAATGTTACCTCCTCAGGGAGCAATCTAATTACATTAAGCAAGTCCTCTCCCCTGGCACTCTTATCCCATCAGCCAACTAAGAGCCAGTCTGGCATAACAGTTACAGATACAGGGTCTGAAGCTAGTTTGAATCCTGACTCTACTGCCTCTGTAGCCTTGGGCAAGTAACTTACCCCTTCTATTTTTGTTTTCTTTATAATGAAGATGATGTTCTCTCATTTTTTATTGCAAGGATTACATGAGTTAATACATTTAAAGTACTTACTAAATAAAACAGGGCCTGATACCTATTAAGTGCCCAAGAAGGAGGGGTTGGGTGTGGTGACTCACGCCTGTAATCCCAACACTTTGAGAGGCCAAGAAGGGTGGATGACTTGAGGGTCAGGAGTTCACCTCCAGCCTGGCCATCATGGTGAAACCCTATTTCTTCTAAAAATATGAAAAATTAGCCAGGTGTGGTGGCATGTATCTGTAGTTCCACCTATTCTGGACGCTGAGGCAGGAGAATCACTTGAACCCAGGAGGCTGAGATTGCAGTGATCTGAGATCGTGCCATTGCACTGCAGCCTGGGCAGCAGAGCAAGACTCCATCTAAGTGCCCAAGAAGTGTTAGCTCTAATGATCAAATGCCAGTAAAGAGCAATGTAGGAAACTGGTTCTTCCTCTTGTAGTCTTGTGGATAAGACACTAATTTCATAAATAATGGCATAAAATGTAATGAATATTATGGTAGGGGAATATACAGAAGTGTGGAGTTGGTTGTACCTGTTATAACTATTTAGCAAATTATTTTATTACATTCTTTGCTGAAAATTGGTCCTGGCTCAACTGCTATCTAACATCTATAGAAACTAGTGTTCCGTTAGCTCATGGTAAGGGAATTGAGAGTGACTGAGATGGGACTGATGCTATTTTAGATGAAGGAAGCTAGGGAAAGTCTTTCCAATATGGTATTTGAGCAGAGGCTTACAGGATGGGAAAATGTAAGTTATGTGTGTATGTGGAGAAATAATGATCCAGTCCAAAAGAACAACAAATATAAGGTGCCTAAGGTGGAAGTGTGCTTGTTGTGTTGAAGTATCAGAAAGAAGGCTGTGTCACTGGAATAGAGAGAGTAAGAAAGCCCTATGCGAGAGGGCATCAGAGCAGTGATGATGCAAAGCTTTTATAATTGTTACACTGGGTAAGATGGGAAACCTTTGGAGGATTTTGAATGGAACAGTGAGATTATATGATTTACATTTTAGCAGAATCACTCTTGTTGCTGTGTTAA
Source organism: Macaca mulatta (assembly GCF_049350105.2). Classification (NCBI taxonomy): domain Eukaryota; kingdom Metazoa; phylum Chordata; class Mammalia; order Primates; family Cercopithecidae; genus Macaca; species Macaca mulatta. Next base: position 46,054,675 of record NC_133420.1, read on the forward strand.
GAATAAACTATGGCTGGGCGTGGTGGCTCACACCTGTAATCCCAGCACTTTGGGAGGCCGAGGCCAATGGATCTTCTGAGCTCAGGTGTTCAAGACCAGCCTGGGCAATATGGCAAAACCCCTGTGTACCAAAAATACAAAAAATTAGCGAAGGGTGGTGGCACACACCTGTAGTCCCAGCTACTCAGGAGGCTGAGATGGGAGGATAGCTGGAGCCCAGGAGGTGGAGGCTGCAGTGAACCGAGATTGTGCCACTGCATTCCAGCCTGGATGACAGAGTGAAACCCTGCCCCCTCATCCTCCAAAAAGAATAAGCTGTATGGGGTTAAGTGGAGGCTCTTGTCCTACTTCAAGTGAGAGATGATGGTGGCCTGGGTGAGGCCTTAAGGACTGGAAGTGGTGATTATGGATTTTTTAAAAATTAGAGATAGGGTCTTGCTGTGTTGCGCAGACTGGCCCAAAAAAACTCCTGGGCTCAAGCAATCCTTCCACCCCGTGAGAAGCTGGGGCTATAGGTACGGGCCACCTATATGGACTTCTGTGGCTATATTTTGAAAGATTTGCTGATGGATTGATTAGATTTGGTTCTGAAGAGAAAGGGAGTAATCAAGAATGCCTCCCAGATTTTGGATCTGAGCCTCTGGTAAAATGGAGCTAAGATATAAAGACTGAGGTAAATAAATAATAGTAATAATAATAAAAAGACAAAGACAAAAAAAGATTTGGGGCCGGAGTTGGAGGTAGGCATAAATCAAGAGTTTGATTTGAACATGTTAACTTAAGATACCTATTAGGTATTCAAATGGGAGATGATAAATGGGAATTAAGTCTGGATTCAGGAAAGAATTCAGGCTGGAGATTTGGAAACCTTCAGCATAGGTGTGGTAATTAAAGCTACTGGACTGGATAACATCATCTCAGAATATTTGTAGATAGAATTCATCAACTGATTAATTATGTAAATGCTCAATCCTGCATACTAAAAAGTGTCTTTGTGCATGAAAGAAGTAGCTCATAATGATGTTCTCATGTAATCCATTCCTTCTGAGTACTGTTATACATGGGAATAGTTTTTGAATGTCCAGTAGATGAATCTCTTCAGGACAAAGGACCAATCTTTTTGAATTGTAATAAAGATAAATAACTTATAAAAGCTAGGCATTATGGGTACTAAATAAAAGAATCAATCCTAGTAATATGAAATTCTGGTTCTTAAATCATATTATTTCATTGGCTACAAAAACTATTATAAACAAGTTGTGGCCAATGTGCTTGATACTAAAAAAACTTTTCTAATGTGAATAAACCTTTTTTTATTTTTTGAGATGGAGTCTCACTCTTACAGCCCAGGGTGGGTTGTGGTGGCACAATCTCGGCTCACTGCAACCTCTGCCTCCCGGGTTCAAGTGATTCTCCTGCCTCAGCCTCCTGAGTAGCTGGGATTACAGATGCCCATCACCACGCCCAGCTAATTTTTGTACTTTTAGTAGAGATGGGGTTTAGCCATGTTGGCCGGGCTGGTCTCGAACTCCTGACCTCAGGTGATCTGCCCACCTCAGCCTCCCAAAGTGCTGGGATTATAGGCGTGAGCCACTGCGCCTGGCCGTGAATACACTTTTTACAAGTGAATACTAGTGGACATTTTTGATTTCTGACAAATTACACCTTTATAAAAAATCACTCTGAAGATGAATTTTATCTTTAGTGTCTTCTTAGTCCTGTGTTACAGTCTGAAACTATTAAAATACGAGGTATCTAGAGTTGAGTGTTTGTCCATATTTTTGACAGCAAAATATATTAGGGAAACAGAGTCAAAGACCTTGTAATTCATAAAAATAGATTCATATGTATCAAACCTTCCTAAATTTTAATTTTTGATACCTAATCTGTTTGAAATTTACTATTTTGGTAATTATGAAAAGGTGTTAAAAATCACATGTCAGGCATTCCTGGATTCCCTGATGTTGGTGCCCAGTTACTTTATTCAGAAGTATATTGTTTTTTGTAGCTCCTCTCTCAGTGAATACAATCCAGGGGACTAGAGTGCTATTGCTGGTTAACCTGTTCAGGCAAGTTTATTCTCTTAGCACATTCAGATAAAAACCACACAGCAAAACACCAAGCTGTCCGTGAGGATGTGCTTTAGGCCACTGTTGAAGTTAAATGAGAAATGAGAATGTAAAGTTAAATGAGAAAAGGAATGTAAACATTAACAAAATCTGAAAGGTAAGTGGAAATTAGGTTTTATAGCATAATTTAGTATAAAAATTTTCCAAATGTTAGAGCAAATTATGTGTTCTTATTCCTTCACTAATGAGATATTTTACATCAAGAATATTTATTATTTTTTGAAATTGCTGACTTCCTTTGTTGGGGTGAAAAGAAGTATTTTTTTTTTAAAGAAAAAATGAAAAAAAAAAAAGCTTTTAAAAAAGGAAAAAAAAATTACATATTGCCATCTGGGTACAGTGGCTCATGCCTATAATCCCAGTATATATAATCTCCCTACCTTTGGGAGACTAAGGTAGGAGAATCATGTGAGGTCACGAGTTTGAGACCAGCATGGGTGAGGTAGCGAGACCCTATCTCTAAAAAATTTTAAAAATTAGCCATGCATGGTGGTGCACCCTGTAGTACTCCGGAGACTAAAGTAGGAGGATTGCTTGAGCCGAGGAGTTTCAAGGTTACAGTGAACTATGATTGCGCCACTGCACACCATTATGGGTGACACGGTGAGACCCTGTCTCTTAAAAAGGAAACAAAAATTGTATATCGCTATAATTCTCAATTTATAATTTTATCAGTTTATAATATCAATTAATAATAAGCATTTTAGTCTGTATCTGTCACACACCAGGAATTGTACTTAATGATGCAGAAATGATTAAGACAAGGTATATTCCTTCAAGGAGCTTTCAGTCTAATTAAAGGAGACAGTTATATAAATAAATGTATAGTAGAGTAAAAGTACAACAGCAAGATACATATACGTGTGTGTGTGTGTGTATATATACACTTTTTTTTTTTTTTTTTTTTGAGACGGAGTTTCTCTCTTGTTGCCCAGGTTGGAGTGCAATGGCCCGATCTCAGCTCACTGCAACCTCCATGTCCCGGGTTCAAGTGATTCTCCTACCTCAGCCTCCCGAGTAGCTGGGATTACAGGCATGCGCCACCATACCCGGCTAATTTTTGTAGTTTTAGTAGAGATGGGGGTTTGCCATGTTGGCCAGGCTGGTCTCGAACTCCTGACCTCAGGTGACCCACTGGCCTCCCACAGTGCTGGGATTACACACGTGAGCCACTGCGCCTAGCTGATAAATATTTATATAAAACCAAGAAGTAGATACAACTCGGGAAAAATAATTCTGTAGGGATTTGGGGGAGGCTGAGAATTTTATGGTAGCATTGTTCCCTGAGCTGAGTTTTGGAAAAGATAAATGAAGGCTTACTAGCTGTTAAAACAGATTTCTAGGAAAAGGGAAAATCCTTATATATGGGCATAGAAGTCTGAAATCATTTGGTAAATTTGCAGAACTATAGGCAACTACACATTATTGATGTAAATAGAATAGTGTTATACAAGAAGTTTCAGGAAGTGAGGTTTGAGAGATAAACCAGGGCAAGAGTGTTATGTTATGTGAAAGAGCTTGTATTTTACCCTGTATATAATGGGGAGGTAGTAAGGGATTTTAAGCAGGGGAAAATATAATCTGACTTATACTTTAGAACGCTACCTGGGCTGTAGTAATGAAGAAGGGAGGTCAGACAGTTGTTACATTACATCCCCAGCCTTTTAAAAAAATCTAATGTTACTCCTTTATTGAGAGAAAACATCGAGTTGATGCATGTGTAATACATAGATTGATTCATGTCTTGCCATAAGTGATTTAAGTGGCAAAATATATATAACATAAAATTTACCATTTTAACTATTTTTAATTGTATAGTTCAGTGACATTAGGTATGTTTACATTGTTTTTTTCAACCATCACTGAATACCATGTCTCCAGAATTTTTTTCATCTTCCCAAACTGAAACTCCCTTTACCCATTAAACAGAACTCTTTATTCATCTGCTCTCCCAGCCCCCAGCAATCACCAGTCTATTTTCGGTCCCTGTGAGTTTGACTGCACCTTAGGTTCCTCATGTAAGTGGAACTATGCAGTATGTGTGTTTTGTGACTGGCATATTTCACCTGGCATGATGTTTTGAAGGTTCATCCATGTTCAGAATTTTTCTCCTTTTTGAGGCTGAGTAATATTCAGTTTGTACATATATATCATATTTTGTTTATCCATTTATTTGTTGATGAACACTTTGGTTGCTTCCTGTTTTGGCTATTTTGTGTAATGCTGTAATGCACATGGGTATATGCATATCTCTTTGAGTCCCTTGGCTGTATACCTAGAAATGGAATTGCTGGATTATATGGTAATTCTATTTTCATTTTTTAAGGAAAGGTTCTACTTTTTCCATAGTGGCTGTAACATTTTACATTTCTACCAACAGTGCACAGTGGTTCCATTTTCTTCATATCCTCCCCAATACTTGTTATTTTATGGGTTTTAAAAAATTTTGTAACTATCCTAATGGAAGTTAGGTAATATGTAGTTTTGATTTGCATTTTTCTAATGATTAGTGATATTGAGCATCTTTTTGTGGGCTTATTGGCAGTTTGATTAGCTTCTTTGGAGAAATATCTATTGAAGTCCTTTGCCTATTTTTGGGTTGCATTGTTTGTATTATCATTGAGTTGCATGAATTCTTTATATATTCTGGACCTTAACTCATTATCATGTACATGATTTGATTTCACTCTGTTGATAGATTCCTTTGATGCACAAAAGTTTTTAATTTTGAGGTAGTCCCGTTTATCTGTTTTTTCTTTCATTACCTGTGCTTTAGAATATTCTTTCTTTCATGTTTTTTCCTAACCGCTAGACTACCAGGGGAGGATAGTTATTCTTGAGGCATACTTTGAGAATTAAAAAGCAGGGCCAGGTATGGTGCCTCACACCTGTAATCCCAGCACTTTGGAAGGCCACGATGGGAGGATAACTTGAGCTCAGGAGTTTGAGACCAGCCTGGCCAACATAGTGAGACCTCATCTCTATAAAACCTTAAAAATAAAAAATTAGCCAGGTATGGTGTAGTCCCAGCTGCTTGGGAGGCTGAGATGGGAGGATTGCATAAGCCTGGGAGGTGGGGCCTGTAGTGAGCCCTGATTGTACCATAGTGGTTGATAACAGCAAAATCTTACCAGCATAGGGAATACTCAACCTTTTTCATCTCAAAAGCAGAACAAATTTTTGTTTTAAGGTTCAAATTTAAAATGGAGTGAATATTAGTTTGTTTTCACATTGCTATAAAGATACTCCCTGAGACTGGGTAATTTATAAACAAAAGAGGTTTAATTGACTCACAGTTCTGCATGACTGGGGAGGCTTCAGGAAACTTATAGTCATGGCAGAAAGCGAAGGGGAGGCCAGGGCCTCCTTCACATGGCGGCAGGAGAGAGAGATCGCGTGGGGGAAACTGCCACTTTGAAAACCATCAGATCTCTTGAGAACTCCCTCACTATCACCAGAACAACAAAGGTGAAACTGCCCTCATGATCCAGTCACCTGCCACCAGGTCTCTCTTTTGACATGTGGGAAATCACAGTTTGAGATGAGATTTGGGTGGTGACACAGAGCCAAACCATATCAACAGAGGAAAACTAAATATATTATTGTTTTATCCCCCCTATTTAGTCTTTCAGAAATGAGTTACTATTAATACTAACACTGGCTATGAACCCTATGGTGCTGAGGTAGATAGAACACGTGTTGTGAGGATATTGATGTCAGGAAGCCCTCCCCTCACTCTTTTCTTCTCAAAAGACACTTCAGAAAGGCCTTCTTTGGCCATCACTCTTACGCTGTCTCAACTTGCATTCTGGTTCATGCTCACCCCTTCCCTTCTTAAGACTTAAAATCACCAGATATTAGGATATTTGTCATTTGTTTATTGTCTGTCTTCATATGGGCATAGACTTTTGTCTCTGTTTTGTTTACTGCTGTCTTTGCAGTGTTTAGAACAATCCTCCAAATATTTGACGAATTAATAGAGCAGCCTCTAGTTGAACATCTTCTAGTGGCTACAGAAATCTCAAAAAGTAGATGATTCTTCACAGGGTGAAATAGTTGGTCCGTGACTCCCACTTTTATTCATATGCTTTGTAACACATCTCATCTCATTAATTATTGTTGTCTCCTGTTTTAATACTGTACCATTTATGTATGCCATAAAATAGGCTAGTTATTTAAGTGCCTATTGTGTACCGGGCATTGTTTTAAGGTAGGCGTAGGTATTGAAATGTTAATGTTTTAGGTTTAAGTCATTTTGGTACCAAAGTTTTAAAGAGAAAATTTTCACTTAAAAGGATTTGTGAACAAATTGTATTTATAAAGATACATTAGTTTAATACCTTTCTTTTACATTTAACCTAACTTGAACTGTTTTCCAGATATTTTCTAAATTTGGCACAGTCTTGAAGATTATCACCTTTACAAAGAATAATCAGTTTCAAGCCTTGCTTCAGTATGCTGACCCAGTAAATGCACATTATGCCAAAATGGTAATTATGATCTTTGTTTCATTTTTCAATTGTTAATGACTCTAGTGATGCCTAAAGAAGTCATCATATCTTCTCTTGTGCCCCACTTTACCACGTTTTTTAAAAAAAATTTTGGTAAAATATACATGACGTTTACCATTTTAGTCATTTTAAAGTGTATGATTCCATGTATTTTTTTTTCTAAGCTAAAAATCATTACTTCTTCATATGAAATGGTCTCAAATCTCCTAACACCTCTCACATCTCTGAGACTCAGGTCCTGTTTGTCATGTTTAAAGTCTACAGTTGAACACAGTACTCCTGATGTAAGCTAATAGAGCCATCATTACCCTTGTGCTTTCATTTACTTCTCCTATCCAAGTACTAACCAGGCCCGACCCTGCTTAACTTCTGAGATCAGATGAGATCAGGCACATTCATGGTGGTATGGCTGTAGACCATTTACTTCTGTTAAATCAGTCAGAAATTGGTTTCACCATTTTTGTAGCTGTATTCAATGTTTATTCCTGTTGAGCTCTAAATTGGTGGAGATACTAAATCTTAGGAAATATGCTGCTGTCAATTCATGTTATCTTTTTTTTAGTACACGAAAACCTATTTTGACAAGATATAAAACTTGACGTTCAGTTTGGTTATCTTAGGCATACCTCCTGTTGATATCTATCCCTGACTCTAATTTCATCTTGTAGCAGTTTTTGCTAGTCATTTCTAGTTTTTGGTCAAAGATGAGGACTAAGGCTTGTGGTACTTTTGTGTACCACACAGTGTCTGGCACTCAATTGGGAGTATAGCGTTTATATTTGCTGTACCCTGAACTTGCGTGTATTATTTGGTACCTTTATGATGGCATACTTGTCAATGACCATTATTATAAATCAGGATATATATGTATATATGTATGTATGTTTTATTTTTATGTGCTTTGCTTTCTGGTATCTATTTTTATAAATTCAAGCATTTGCGAAAGTCCTAAGTGGTCACAAATACCCTTAGGTAAATTTTTGTTCTTGCAAAGGAAGGGGTTGCTAATCTTTGGTCACAGCTGACTCCACATTTCCCTCAGTTTTTATTATTCAAAGTATTACAAAGTAAATTTACAATAGAAAAAAGTAAGTGGTAGATAATATTTTATATATTGTGGCTCTGACAAGTACCATTTACAAAAGCTTTTTTTCATCCTAACAAAGCTTATACATCCTAGTATATTGCGAATTATACTAAAATGAATTAAAATGGAATGTAAAATCAGAGTATCTTAAAACTTTTGGTATAGGCAAAATAATCATAATAATAGTGAACATTTCTGTGATAGACAGTAGTTTTCCAATCTTTTACATTTCTCCTCTCTTACTTGATCTTACCACAGACAAGATAAATATTACCAGTCTTATTTTACAGATGAAAGCTGAGACTTAGAGATTTTCTTTTTCTCTCTTAGGCTCATAGTTAATGACTGTGAGGTAAAAGTAAACCCAAGACTTTGGCTTTTTAGTCAGTGCTTTCTGCCTCACACCTGATTGCCACTCTTTGTTAAAGTAGACGCTTCTTGGTTATCAGTGTTGTTGTCTTGCCAAAACCAGTCCCTTTCTTACATGCTTTAGGCTCTGGATGGCCAGAATATCTATAATGCATGCTGCACTCTGCGCATTGACTTCTCCAAGCTCACCAGCCTTAATGTGAAATATAATAATGACAAAAGCAGAGACTTCACTCGCTTAGACCTTCCTACTGGTGATGGCCAGCCATCCCTTGAACCCCCTATGGCTGCTGCTTTTGGTGAGTAGTTCTTTTTTGGGTCACAAAGGAAGTTTTCTGAAGTTACAAGTTTCATTTATTAAGCCATGTATGTTTATAAGCCTTTTTCTTCTTGAGTTCTCTCAGGATTTATAAAGGAAAGCAAGAATCCTGGAACAAAGTATGCCCATTAATTAAATATTAATATTAGGAGGTTCTGTTAGTTGACAAAACAAATGAATATCTGAAATTGAGTTACAAATTTATTTTCTAACATTGATATTTCTCATTCTTTAAAAGCCAGAGACCATTTACTTCAAATTAGTAGTCTTATTAATTTAAATATACTAGTTTATAGCCAAAATAATTTTGCCATATATGCTCTTGAGGAAAATACTTTTCCCTTGTTAAGTAGTGATATTTTATATCAAGCCTAAATTAATAGTAGGATCTTCTTTTATTCAAAGAAGAGGATTTATTTTGTTTTGTTTCTTAAACTTTAGAACTTCCAGCTGTATCTTAAGCTTGTGTGAAGTTGCATTTTGCATTAGTAAAAATGCAGCCTTCTGAACTGTCTCTGCAAATTGTAGCTTTGAAGAGCCTCCTTCTTTTATTTAAAGTAAACCTCTTAAGGAGAAAGCAATGGATGACCCAGTCTGAATATCTTATTAGGTTAGTATGTGCTACTTTTGGTTTCACAGTTCTCAAAAGAGTGGTTTATTATTTAGATAAAGTATTACTACCTTTTGTGATTGATTTTTCCTTTACCAAATAACACCATGAAATATTGCTAATTGGGACTTTAAGTAGTATTTAGTTCATGCTTTATAGGTGAGAAAATTAAAAGAATTAAGACAATCAAATTATTTAAGACAACCAAATGATTGTCCAAACTTTTCTAGAAAATAGTTCATTACTTTCGAGTAAAAACTTTTTTATTATTTTTAATTAAAAAAGCCAAGGGAATGATTTAGTGCATCTTTCTTATATTGTTAAAAGGTCTGTTTTGGCTTCTTTGACCATATTTGTGTGTTTTATATTTGTTACCAGCCCCTAACTTACTTACCTGATTTGGCAGTGACAAAGGTCTTTGTCATTACCATTTTAATAACAAATGATAGAAATATTTGGGGCAAAAAAAATACTGGGGCAAATTAAAGTTTACTAAAACTCAGCTGTCAAATGTAAGAATTCACTTATTCTAATAATTGATTATATACTCTTGGTGCAATTAATGTTCTTTATTATGGGAAGAGGACATTTTTAAAACATGTTAAGAATTTTGATTTCTAAATATAAAATAACAGAATGTTCATATCCTTTCTCATTAATGTTATTAATAAATCCTTAGTCACTGCAAAATAATGTCTATATCCTAAAAAAGTGATTCATCAGAGAGAGAACAATGCACTTTATATATTATGTGAAAGTTTCTCTACTTTGCCTCTCACTAATATTTGATACAGTTTCACTATTCCCTTCTTTTTTTCTTGGCTTCTGAAACACCACTCTCCTTACTTTCTTCCTACTTCACTGGCTGTTCTTTCTCTTTTAAAGGTTGCCCTTTACAGTTTCTAGGGCTGAGTCATAAGCACTGTGTTCTTGCTTTTAGTGACATTTGTTATACTCATAGAAAAGCTTATAAAACACGTAAGTATATACACACCCATGTGATTACCACCCAGATTAAGAAATAAAGTATTTATACATACTGAAGAAGCACACTGTGTACCTTTCTTCATCAATTTTGTTCACTCTCCTTTGCCCAAGATAACCACAGTCCCAAATTTGATAATTATTCTCTTGCTTTTCTGTTTTCCTGTTGTTTTTTTACTACTCATTGTATATCCCTAAATGCAACTTAAATTTTTTTTTTAAAGCATTCAGTACTTTAAAGCATTAAAAAATTTTAAAACTGTATTTAGAACTTTACATAAATGGACTCATGCTGGTTTTCTTTTGTGACTTTATTTTATTTGCCCTGTATGGCTTTGGTGATTCATCCGTATTCATACATGTGGCTATCGTTCATTCATTCTTAGTACCGTCAATTCTATAGTATCCCATTGCATTGGAAGAATAATATATTATGGTTTGTTTATCCATTTTATTATTGATAAATATTTTGTTTGTTTTAGTTTGATGCTACTATGAACATTCTTTCCTGCTGGATAAGAGTTTTCTTTAAGAAGTACATAGGAAAGGAATTGTTGGGTCATAGAGAACATATTTCTTCAGTTTTATTACATAATGCCAGTTTTCAAAGTGATTGCACCAGTTTGTAACTGCATTGTGAGATGAAGAAAATTTTTTTAAGTCATCTCCTACTGGAAGGAGTGAGGTTAAATTTTTTTTTTTTTTTTTTTTTTAGTGTATGTGTAATGATATCTTAACACAGTTTTCAGTTGCATTTTCCTAATTACTAATGAGGTTGAACATATTTTGTTTATTATTCATCCTGTGGTAAATTTTCTGTTTGTTTATTTATTTCACGAATAAGTTCTTTAGTGGTGATTTCTGAGATTTTGGTGCAAGCAAAGATTTGGTGTTTGGTACACCCAAGCACCATACACAGTACCCAGTGTGTAGTCTTTTACCTCTCACTCCCATCCCTGTGCAATTCTTTTGTCTATTTTTGTGTTTTATTTCTCCTTTTTTTCTTACTTGTACGAATTCATTATGTATTCCAGATACTAGTCCATTGTTTGTTATATGGGTTGCAAATAGTTTCTCCTAGTTTTGGCTTGTTGATTTATTGATAATGATGACTTTTATGTAGTCAAGTTTATTTTTTATTTCCTTTGTATTTGTGTTTTTTTGTGTGTCTTATTTAAGAAATCCTTTGTGATATAAGGTCATAAATATATTTACTTATATTCTAAAGTTTATGGTGTTTTAGTAATAATTTAAACTTTGAAATTAAATTTTGTCTGAAATTAAATTGCAAGAGTAGTACAAAGAACTTCTATGTATCTCTTATTCAGATTGCCCTATTAGCATCATGCCATATTTACCTTATCATCTGAGTATTTATGTGTATGTATGTATATACATATATAATATATACACTACCTATATTTGTGTATGCGTGTGTATGTATATTTATTTTCCCCCACCCCCAAACCACTTGAGTAAGTTGCAGATATGATGTCCCTTTATGTCTAAATTAATCATTGTGTATTTACTAAGAACAAGGACATTCTTACTAAATACAGTTTAATTATCAAAGTTAGGAAATTAACATCTATACAATCCTTTAATCCATAGACTTTTTGTTTTTCGAGATAGTCTTTCTCTGTCATCGAGGCTAGAGTGCAGTGGCATGATCATAGCTCATTGTAGCATTGACCTTGGGCTCAAGTGATCCTCCTGCCTTAGCCTCCAAAGTAGCTAGACTGTAGGCAAGCAACACTACATCTGGCTTTTTTTTTTTTTTCCCCATTTTTTGTGGAGATGGAGTCTTGCTGTTTCAACCAGGCTAGTCTCAAACTCCTGGGCTCAAGTGATCCTCCCACCTCAGCCTCCCAAAGTGCCAGTTGTGAAAATAATGTCTTTTATGACAGAATTTTTTTCTGGTAAAGATCCAAACAAGTATCAGGCTAATTTATTTGTCATGTCTCTTTCGAGTCATTTAATTCAGAACATTTCTTTATCCTGTGTCTTTCATAACTTTTTTTTTTTTTTTTTTTTTTGTGATAGGGACTTATTCTGTTGTCCAGGCTGAAGTGCAGAGATGCAATCATAGCTAACTGCAACCTCAACCTCCAGGGCTCAAGTGATCCTTGTACCTCAGCCTCCTAGGTAGCTGGGACTTCAGGCACTTGCCATCATACCCGGCTAATTTTTATTTTTATTTTCTTGTAGAGACAGAGTCTCACTGTGTTGCCCAGGTTGGACTGTTGGATTTTTGAAGAGATTAGGGAGGATATTTTTTGTAGAATGTCTTTCAATATAGATGTCTGGGTTTTCCTCATCGTTGTATACATTTTTAGCAGAAATACTACAGAAATAATTTTGTCTTTCCTACCTCATTACATTAGGAGACACATGATGTTAATTTATCCTTTTTCTTGTGGTGTTAGCTTTGATCACTTATTAAAGTGGTCTTGCAGATTTCTTCCCTGTAATGTTACTATTTTACAATTTTTCCCTTTATAACGAATTTACTGATTGAGATGGTAAATACCCTGTTCTTACCACCACTTTTCACCTTTTCTTTTTCTTTTTCTGTTTTTTTGAGACTGAGTCTGGGTCTGTCGCCCATGCTGGAGTGCAGTGGTGTCATCTCAGCTCACTGCAAGCTCCGCCTCCCGTGTTCACGCCATTCTCCTGCCTCAGCCTCCTGAGTAGCTGGGACTACAGGCACCCGCCACCATGCCTAGCTAATTTTTTGTATTTTTGGTAGAGACGGGGTTTCACCGTGTTAGCCAGGGTGGTCTTGATCTCCTGACCTCGTGATCCACCTGCCTCTTCCTCCCAAAGTGCTGGGATTACAGGTGTGAGCCATTGCGCCCAGCCTACTTTTTATTTTTCACATCTGTTGCCAGAATTATTTGTTACTCTGATGGTTGCCATGAGGTAATTTGCTAATTCCATCATTTCTTCTACCTTTATTAGCTAGCATTTTATTATAAAGAATGTTTTTCTCAGCTGGGTGCGGTGGCTCACACCTGTAATCCCAGCACTTTGGGAGGCCGAGGCGGGTGGATCACTTGAGGTCGGGAGTTCAAGACCATCCTGGCCAACATGGAGGGGAAGCCCTGTCTCTACTAAAAATACAAAAAGTAGCCAGGCATGGTGGCACGTTCCTGTAGTCCCAGCAAGTAGCAGGGCTGAGGCACGACAATTGCTTGAACCTGGGAGGCGGAGGCTGCAGTGAACCAAGATCCTGCTACTGCACTCCAGCCTGGGTGACAGAGCAAGACTCCATCTCAAAAAAAAAGTTTTTCTCGACTGAGCATAGTGGCTCACACTTGTAATCCCAGCACTTTGAGAGGATGAGGTTTCTTACCATCGTCACTTTCATTCATTTATTTCACATCGATAAGGACTCATAGATTCTTATTTTATTCTACAGGTTATATTTCCTACTATCGTTTTTCATTTTATGTTCAAATTGTCCCTGATTTGGCCAGTAGGAGGCCGTTCACACTGGCTCTGTGGCCTTTTGACATGCCACTGTCATAATTGGAGCACTCCTTTCTTTCTGGCACTGGATATTTCAGATCTTCTTTACCCAACCTGGTGCTGGAATCAGCCATTTCTTCAGTGAGCCCTAGTTTCTTTTAGGGGAAAATGATATTTAAAAATCAATACCTAAACATTAGATGTGCTCATTGATAATAGGGCATAACTAAATGGACATGACTAGGACGTGTGTCTATGTTTGCTTCATAAATATATATTTCTCTGTGTGTGTGTATTTTAAAAAGCAAATTTTAACTGAAAACCCCAATTCCAATCCAGCACGCTTTACAAATTGGTAACTCTCCAAGAATAAGAAATCTGATTCCCATTATCCTTAACATGTTTACCTATTTGCTCAATCTTAGATTACACAGAAGTGGTTTCGGAATTGCAAACACATACTACCAACTTGATTTTTTGTTTGTTTTTGTCTTTGTTTTTGAGGCAGAGTCTCACTCTGCCCAGGCTGGAGTGCAGTGGCACAATCTGGGCTCGCTGCAGCCTTTGCCTCCCAGGTTCAAGCAGTTCTCATGCCTCAGCCTCCTCAGTAGCTGGTACTACAGATGTGCACCACCACACCGGCTAATTTTTTTGTATTTTTTGTAGAGACAGGGTTTTGCCATGTTGGCCAGGCTGGTCTTGAACTCCTGACCTCAAGTGATCTGCCTGCCTCGGCCTCCCAAAGTGCTGGGATTACAGGTGTGAGCCACTGCGCCTGGCCGAGCTTGATACTTACAAGACTTATTTTTCTGGGCATTGCTATATTGGTCTAGTTGTCTCCTTTTGTCATTACCAGAAGTCTGAATCTCTTCTAAAGTCTTCTTTATCTTACTCTTCTTCAAGACTATCTTGGCAAATTTTGACTATTTGTATTTTTTAAGCATTTTAAGATCAGCTTGTTGAGTTCCAAAAAAAAAAAAAAAAAGGCAGCAGCAGTAGCTCTTGGGGTTTTGATTGGGATTACATTGAATTTACAAATGAGTTAGAAGATAATTGACATCATTATGATAGAATCTTCCCGTCTTTGAACATTGTGCATCTATCCGTTCATTTAGACCTTTTTTTTTTTTTTTTTTGAGACAGGGTTTTGCTGAGTCACTTAGGCTGAAGTGCAGTGGTACAATCATGCTTCACTGCAACCTTGACCTCCAGGCTCAGGCAATCCTCCCACCTCAGCCTTCTGAATAGCCAGGACCACAGGCATACATCACCATGCTCTGCTAATTAAAAAAAAAATTTTTTTTTTTGTAGAGATGGGGTCCCTCTATATTACCTAGATTGGTCTAAAACTCCTGGTCTCAAGTGATCTCTGACCTCTGCTTCCCAAAGCACTAGGATTACAGGTGTGAGCCACTGCAGCCTGGATGTTTGTTAATGTCTTTCAGTAAAGTTGGGTGACTTTTCTCCTTAAAGATTTGCACATGTTTTTGTTGAATTTATTCCTGATAATTTTTTTTTTTTTTTTTTTTTTTTGAGACAGAGTCTTGCTCTATTGCCCAGGCTGGAGTGCAGTGGCGTGATATCGGCTCACTGCAACCTCTGCCTCCCAGGTTCAAGCAATTCTCCTGCCTCAGCCTTCCGAAGCCGAGAGGCACATGCCACCATGCCTGGCTAATTTTTTGTATTTTTAGTAGAGGGGGTTTTCACAGTGTTAACTAGGATGGTCTTGATCTCCTGACCTCGTGATCCGCCTGCCTCGGCCTCCCAGAGTGCTGGGGTTATAGGTGTGAGCCACCGTGCCCGGCTATTCCTGAGAACTTCTTACTTTTACTTCTATTTTACATGGCATAGTGTGGTGTCTAGGAACCATACTTTTTGTATTCTGATTCTAGACCTATTATTTATGAGCTGTGTAATCTTGGGCAAGTTACTTAACTACTCTGCATTTCTCTTTCTTTCTGTGTGTAATGTGTAACCGTTCTTAACTGGTAGGGTTGTGAAGATTAAATGTGCTCATCATGTACATGAAGAGTTTAAAATGATACCTAACATAAGCCCAATGTAAGTTTGAAGTATCATTATTGTTTTCTTTTCTAACTGTTGGTAATACAGAAATGCAACATTGTTATCTCTTGATTTTGTAACTCAGAAACCCTGATAAACTCTTAAAAATTCCAATAATTTGCCTGTGGATTCTTTTTACATTTCAATATACACAATCATATCATCTACAGATAATGTCAGTTTATATCCTTTCTTCTAATCCCTGGGGCTTTTTTTATTTTTTGAGACAGAGTCTCGCTCTTTCACCAGGCTGGAGTCCAGTTGCACAATCTTGGGTCACTGCAACCTCTGCCTTCCGAGTTCAAGCAATTCTCATGCCTCAGCCTCCTGAGTAGCTGGGATTGCCACCACGTCTAGCTAATTTTTTGTATTTTTAGTAGAGATTGGGTTTCACCAGGTTGGCCAGCCTGGTCTCAAATGCCTCACCTCAAGTGATCCACCCACCTTGGCCCCCTAAAGTACTGGGATTACAGACAAGAGCCACCACACCTGGCCTAATCCCTGGGACTTTAATTCTTTTTCTTACTTAAATAAGATAGACCTAACTTCTAAAATTAATATAGAAATGGAAAAAGAAAGCATTTAGAAGAGAGCTGCTGAAAACTTTTTTTTTTTAAAGCTGTAAGACTTAACATGGAGCTGCAGTAATCAAACCAGTTTGGTAATGTCAGAAGGATAGATATATAGATTAATGGAGCATATTAGAGAGACTAGAAATAGATCCACAGATGTAGTCAATTGATTTTCAACAATGTTGCCAATCTAATCCACTAGGGAAAGGTAAAATCTTTCAGTAAGTGGGTTTTGTACAAGTGGATATTGGTATTGGGGATAAAAAGTATTAACCATTATCCTGTGGCATACTGACAAATTAACTTGAAATGGATCTTAGTCCTGTATGTAAAATTTGTTGTGTGGACCTGTAGTTCCAGCTATTCAGGAGGCCAAGGTGGAAGGATCACTTGAGCCCGGGAGTTCTGGGCTATAATGTTCTGTTCTGATTGGATGTCTGCACTTAAGTTCTGCAGCGATGTCGTGACTTCCCAGGAGAGGAGGCCAACAAGGTTGCCTAAGGAGGGATGAACTGGTCCAGGTCAGAAACAGAGGAGGTCACAACTTCCATGTAGATCCGTAGTGGTATTGTGCCTGTGAATAGCCATTGCACTCCAGCCTGGGCAACACCAAGACCCTGTCTCTTAAAAACAAATGCACTTATACCTATAAAATTTCCAGAAGAAGACATAGGAGAAAATCTTTGTAACCTGGAGATATGCAAAGTTCATTAGACCACAGAAAGCACAGATCGTAAAAGGAAATAATTTAGGTATTGTACATCATAATTTTAGTGCTCCAGTGTTTGAAAGATACATCAAGAAAACCAAAAGGCAAACATCACTCACTCCAAGTTGGCAAAACCTCTGGCTCCTACCTAGCGTGGTGATTTGTGAAATTTAAAAATGTTGCTGGGTGCAGTGGCCAGCACACCTGTAGTCCCTGTTACATGGGAGGCTGAGGCAGGAGGATTGTTTGAGCTCAGGCTTGAGTGCGCTCTAACCAAGCCTGTGAATAGCTGCTGTACTTCATTTTGGGTAACACAGTCAGACCCCATCTCCAAAAAATATATAAATAAATTAATTAAAATGTGATTTACTGTTAAACACAAATGTTCATAGCAGTTTTATTTATAATAGCCAAAATCTAAAAGTATTCTACTAACAGGTGAATAGATAAAAGTGGTCCTTCTATGCAGTCAAATCCTATTCAGCAATAAAAAGGAATAAAGTAGTGATAAAGGCAAAGGGATTATGCTGAACAAGAGAAGCCAGACGGAAAGGAACACCTATTGTATAATTCTGTTTGTATGTATTTCTATAAAATGCAAACTAATCTATAGTGTGAGAAAGATCAGTGGTTGCCCGAGTACAAGGTTTGGAGAGAGATAGATAGCAGAGGGACATGAGAAAATTTTCAGGAATGATGTGAATATTTGTTATCTTGATTGTGATGATAATTTCACATGCTTTAAATATACAGTCATGTGTTCCTTAACCACAGGGATACGTTCTGAGAAACGTGTCATTAGGTGGTTTTGTTGTGTACTTAAACAAACATAGATGTTATAGTCTACTATACACCTAGACTGTATGGCATGTTACCGTAATGAATACTATAGGCAACTATAACATATGATAAGTATTTGTGTATCTAAACATAGAAAGGGTACAGTAAAAATACAGTATAAAAATAAAAATGGTACACCTGTATAGGGCACTTCCCATGAGTAGAGGTTGCAGGACTGAAAGTAATATTTTTCTTTCCTTAATAATAAATTAGCCTTAGCTTGCCCGGGCATGGTGGCTCACACCTGTAATCCCAACACTTTGGGAGGCCGAGACAAGTGGATGACTTGAGGTCAGGAGTTCGAGACCAGCCTAGCCAACATTGTGAAACCCCATCTGTACTAAAAAATACAAAAATTAGCTGGGCGTGGTGGAGGGCTTCTGTAATCCCAGCTACTCGGGAGGCTGAGGCAGGAGAATTGCTTGAACCCAGGAGGCGGAATCTGCAGTGAACCCAGATTGTGCCACTGCACTCCACCCTGGGCGACAGAGTGAGACTCAGTTTAGAAAAATAATGATAGTAAATTAAATAAATAAATAAAATAACCTTAGCTTACTACAATTTTAACTTGATAAACTTTTTATTTTTAACTTTTGACTCTTTTGTGATAATACTTAGCTTGAAACACAAGCACATTGTGTACAAAATATTTTTTGTTTACAAGGTGTTCAAAAATGTTTTTTCTTCATATCCTTATTCTGTGAACTTTTTTCTATTAAACTTTTTTCAACTTTTAGTTTTTTATTAAAAACTAAGACACCTACACACGTTAACCTCAGCCTACGCAAGGTCAGGACTGTCAATATCACTGTCTTCTACTTCTACATCTTGTCCCACTGGAAGGTCTTCAGGGACAGTAACATGCATGAAACTGTCATCTATAATGACAATACATTCTTGTGGAAGACCTCCTGAAGGACCTGCTTGAAGCTGTTTTACAGTTAAGTTTTTTAAAAAAAACAAGTAGGAGTACCCTGTAAAATAACAATAAGAAGTATAGTATAGTATATACTATATAATAAAAGTATAGTATGTATATAAACCAGTAGCATAATTCTTTATTACCAAGTATTATATACTGTACACAATTTTATTTTCTGTACTTTTATATTACTGAGTTTGTTTATGCCAGCATCACTACAAACATATGAAGAATATGTTGCACTACAGTGTTACAATGGCTATAACATTACTGAGCAATAGGAATTTTTCAGTTCCATTATAATCATATGGGACCACCATTGTATATGTGGATCGTTATTGACCACTGAGCATGACAGTATATCAAAACTCATCACATTGTACACAGATATACATAATATATTACATACACATGTATATATGTACATTGTATTGTGTGTAAGTTAGAAAAGAAATGAAGTCAAATCATTTTACTCTAATGCTGAGTACCCTCCAAAGGTTTCTGTTTCTTTCAGAGTGGATGCCCCCATCTTTACATTGGATTACAAGGCCCTGTACCATCTTTTTTTCTTTTTGACAAATCTTTTTTCATGTCCCCCTACTTCATCCTTCTATCCCTCAATACTGATATCCCTATTGTTTATCAAACATATTAGGTATGTTCCAACCTCCAGATCGTTCCACTGGTTATTTCTTCTGCCTGGAGTGCTTTTCTTGCAGGTACACTGGGAGAGATATTTTTCATCTGCCTTCTTTGACCTGTGTTGACAAGCTCTTCCTCAGAACTCTCCTGATCCTTCCTTCCTTCCTTCCCTCCCCCCTCCTCCCTTCCCTTCCCTCTTCCTCTTCCTCTTCTCCCGTCCCATCCCCTCCCTCTCTTCTTTTCTTTTTCTTCTCTCTTTCTTTTCTTTCAACAGATCTCTCTCACTCTGTTACCCAGGCTGGAGTGCAGTGGTTCTATCATGCCTCACTGCAGCTTGGAACTCCTGGACTCAGGCAATCCTTCCCCCTCAGCCTCCTGAGTAGCTGGGAATACAGGCAGGCACCACCATGCCTGACTAATTTTAAAATTTTTTGTAGAGAGGGGGTTCTCACTATGTTTTCCAGGCTTCTCTTGAACTCTTGGCCTGAAGTGATCCACCCACCTCGGCCTCCCAAAGTGCTGGGATTCTAGGTGTGAGTCATTATTCCCAGCCTGTTTTTTTCCATAGTAATTGTCACCTTCTTCCATACGATACAGTTAACTTATTGCATATTCTGTGTATTGTTTATTCTGTTTTTAATCTCTATTAAACTTTACCAGGGCAGACTTGGGGAGTAGGATGCCTATTTAGTTTACTAATATTTCCTAATTCCTGAAGCAAAGTAATCATGCAAACAATATTTGTTGAATAAATGTTTATTATTCTGTTTTTTCCACTACTGGTTTGAAGTTTAGCACTGTTTCTGTTTTTATCTAGATTTTTAACTTTCAAACATTTTACCAAAATCTAATGTTAATTAATAGCTGTACCTTTTCTTACATAATAGAAGAATATTAGGACACTTGGACTCCTTTTACCTCCTCCTACTGTGATGTTATTATATTTTTACATTATTTGACTTTAATCTTGCCATTTGTTATTATTGCTTTGTACAATCAGTATTCATTTAGATTAAACCATATATAACTTTAGGTTTTTCATTCCTTCTTGCAACTCAAGACAGGCCATCTGAAAACACTTATATTCTGCCTGAAAGATACTTTTTAGTATTTCACTTAGGGAAAGGTCTATGGTAACATATTTGAAGTTTTTATTTGCCCCAAAATATTTTTCTTTTGTTATCAATTTTAAGAGTTATTTTTGCTGAGTATAAAGTTCTAGGTTGACAGGTATTTTTTCTTTCAGCATATTAAAGATACCATTCGATGGTATTCTGGTTTCCTTTGTTGCTCTTAGAAAGTCAGTTGTCGGCTGGGCGCAGTGGCGCATGCCTGTAATCTCAGCACTTTGGGAGGCCGAGGCGGGCAGATCACAAGGTCAGGAGATCGAGACCATCCTGGCTAACACAGTGAAACCCTGTCTCCACTAAAAATACAAAAAATTAGCCGGGCGTGGTGGCGAGCGCCTGTAGTCCCAGCTACTCGGGAGGCTGAGGCAGGAGAATGGCATGAACCTGGGAGGCAGAGCTTGCAGTGAGCCAAGATTGCGCCACTGCACTCCAGGCTGAGTGACAGAGTGAGACTCCGTCTCTAAAAAAAAAAAGAAAGTCAGTTGTCAAGCTAACTACTGCTTTGTTTTTTCTGGCTATTCTTTAGGAATTTTCCTTTTTTTTGGTGTCTTTTTTCTTTTGTGTCGTTTCAGTATGATGTATTTGATGTATTCATTTAAGGATTTATTTTTATTCTAATTGGAGCTCATTGGGCTTCTTGAGTCAGTGAATTGTTTGTTATTTTCAGTGGTTCTAGAAATTATCCTTTCATGTATTTCCCCTTACCACTATTTCTCTCCTCTTTCTGGAGCTTTGATTAGACATGTTATACCCCCATACTGTCCTCAGTGTACCAAACTTACTTTCCTTTCTGGGCTGCATTTGGAATAATTTCTTAGGACCTAACTTTCAGTTCACTGATGACGCTCTTCAACTTGGTTTAATTGTTGTTAAATCAGTCCTGTAATTTTAGATTTTAGCAATTGTAGCTTTCATTTCCAGAAATTTTATTTGGTTCATTTTTAAAAAGTGTCTCCTGTACTACAGATATTTTTTTGTATGTCTTTTTTCAAACATACTATTTAAATCTTCATCTGCTTAATTTAGTATCTCAGACTTTTTGCAGTTTTCTTTCTGCTTAGATATTTCTGACTTTTTGGGGTTTTTTGTGGGGGAGGGTGAGGATGAGTTATTCACTTTACTTGGAGAATTAATTATGATTGTCCTTTGAGGCTTGGGATTAAGGTGTTTGTTCCTCCAGAGAGAATTTGCTTGCCTGCAACATTAAAGGCTCTATGTTCAGGATCATTTCAACCTAAATTTGCAGCTTGATTTTCCTTTACACTTCCAAGAAATGTAAATTTGGGCTGTAAAGTTTTGTGAAAGCTTCCTGTCAGTTAGAACTTTTCAGGGGCTTTTCTCCCTTCTCTGCTAGTCACGAAGTAAACCTTCCTCATAGTCTTTTGAAGATGGTAGGACTAGAAGATAGGGTAGGTTATTTTCAGCTTATACTGATAGGTTAATGCAGTGAGAGTATCCTGTTGACTTCTCACCATGGGCTAACCCTGGTATTTGCTTCTGGCCTGCTACCCCATGAGCTGATCAAACCAAAGCTCAGTGTCACAGGGTTAGAGTTTGGGCCTAGTTGCTCCTTATAATCTCGGCAGCTTTTAGGTTTTTTAAAGAAAGTCTTTATACTTGTTCATTGAGCATTTTTCTACAGTAAGGTTGATTTATATTAATTATTCTCCAATTTAGACATTAAGCTTGTTTGTTTAGGATTTTGCTATTTCAAATAACACTGTGATAAACTGATTTCATAGGTTAAAATATTATGTATTAATTCATATTGCCTTGGTTGCTATCATGGTGGTACATTTTCCAAATGTGAAAAGTCATTCAGATCCGAAACGTTTTTCTTAAAGGTTTGTGTAATTGCCTCATTCGGAAATGAAGATATGAATCCATTGTCTAACGGGTTACTTTGCTATATAATGTTTCTGTTTCTGCTCATTTAGGGAGTGTGGATTATATAGACACTTGAAAAATGCATGTTTTATCAAATTTTAGCAAATGTTCTAATTAATCTTATTTTACATGGAAACAGTTATTTAAATTTGGTCTTGATAATTGTTTGCCAGTCCTTTTATGTATTTCTATTGAATGTTCTATGATAGTTATCTCAAAATCTTTCCTAATTTCTCTCAAATCTGCTTGCTAGAGCTCTCTCTCTGCTCACCCTTTCTGTAGCCATCTGTGTTAGCCACTTTGCTGTGCTTAACAACTACTCCCCCTCATCAGTGGTTGATAGAAATTAATGTTTATTTCTCTCCCATGCATCGGCAGCTGTGAATAAGCTCTTGCTGCCATCCTCCACTTGTCTTTTTAATGTAGGGCCTATGCTAAAGATCACTCCTTTTTGAGACATGGCATTCTTGTGGCAGAGAGTCAAGAATAAGGGAGCAGGTATAAACCTGTAATGCCACTTGAAGGCTCTGTGTGGAAGTAGTAACATGTGTCATTTCCACCTTTCTTCTTTGGGAAAAACATAACATGATCAAGCCCAGTGTGAACTGCATGGAAATGTGTGCTCTTCCACCAGAAGGCATTGCAAGTCATGTTTGGCCAGTTATATAGAAGTGGACAAGTGAATATTGGCAACAATAATACAATATCCACCATCTCTCTCCTTATGTTTAACTTTGTTTTTAGCCTTTCTAGCATAGATGTTCATAATTGCTTGTGTCTATCTTGAGGTCTCTTTGTGAAGTCTTCTTTTGTGCTTTTAATATACTGTTTTCTGTTGTAAAAATGAATCATTTTACCTATGTATGATCTTGAGCTTACTTGTGTGTAAATTTAGCAAAGACAAAATCTTGTCTGTTTTGTTCAGACTCCTCACTAGAATGCTTAGCTCATGATATGCTCACAACATGTATTTGTTAAATGGATTTTACTCTCCCTTCTTACTTCATCAATTATTCTGTCAGTTTCTCTCATTTTTTGAATCTCAATGTCAATTCTCTCTGCTAATTCCCTGCAGTCTCTTGTGACTGTATTTTCTTGAATTACTGTAATTAGTTACATATTGAATAAATTATAGTAAATCTTTTTAATGAAGAAAATAAAATTATATGAGTTTTTAACTCCTGGCAAATAGAGCCTACATACTTGTGCCTATAAATATGGTCATCTCCCTATCATTAAAAAGCAAACTCCCCACTTTGAGGTTTGCAGTCCAACCTCTCACTATTTATATAATACCGTTGTTTACCTTTTTCATTTCTCATTCTCTGTGCCCTATATTGAAGGTCCTCCCCATCCCCCTTTGGAAACTGTTCCTCTAGATTCTGAAGTACTATAATTCCTTGTTTTTTTTCCTGTTTCTAAGGCTAGTCTCTTTCTCTTTTCTGTAGCATATTCCCTTTCCTTCTATTGCTTAAGTGTGCCTATACCCGCAGGCTGTATCTTTAGCCTTCTTCATTTCTTGTCTCCTGCCATTTTTAGTGGAGCTCTCATTTGTATGACTTTCACATTTATTTCTACACAGGTAATTCACAAATTTATGTGTTTACTTATAATAATCTGACTTTGCTCCCTTATTTCCACTTTTGGCCATTTCTATTTGAATATCTCATCATCATCTCAAATTTGATGTTTCCCCAAACCAAATTAATCATTTGTCTACTAAAACTGACTCTCCATTGGAACTGACTCCCGTTTTTGTTGATGATACACAGTCACCAGGCTTCTTAAAGGAAGGAGAAGACCAGCATTTGTTTAGCATTTAGTACACACTAAATACTGTGCTTCTTTGATTACATAATATCTGGCTAAGGTTTTACCTCCAGTGAAAACTTCTCTGACCAGTCACAGCGAATCCTCTGTGATCACTTCTTATTCCAGTTGTAATACATTTGAATTTGTACCATTCGACCCTCATCATGAATCTCCTATAATTCGTACTTTTAGTTTGTAAGCCTCTCAAAGGCAAGAATTTTAACTCATTTTTTAAAATCAGCATAGTTACTCCACAGATACAGATTTAATAACATTTAATAAGTAACTGATTTTTCATTATGAAATCTTGCTCTAAATAAGAGAAAGAATCTCAGGCTAGTCCAAAACTAAGTAACAGCTAAAGTGTACTCTTGGTCCTTGAACCCAATTGAAAGGGGTTAGCCTTTGGAAGTGGCAGAGGCTCTTAATTTATACATTAAAGATCACTTTTGAACAGATCTTTACTCGCTAACAGAATCTCTTTGTTAGTAATATACTTTCATGGAGCCGTTTTATATTGCTTTCATAACCGTATTTATAGAAGGCAGTGTGTTTACTTTAGCTTCTCTTTCCCATTAGGTGCACCAGGTATAATTTCTTCACCATATGCAGGGGCTGCTGGATTTGCCCCAGCCATTGGATTTCCTCAAGCTACAGGTGATTCTTTTAAGTTGGATTTGAAATGACTTTTAATGAAGTTGTATATTTCCTGGGAACTTATCAAGATGAAGAATGTTACTATATTTGAAGAATTTACCATAAAGCATTACACATATCAGCTGTAGAAGTGTAGTGATTTGTATGATACATAGCTTCCTTGTTATTTACAAATTATTCTCTCTGGTCCCATTCTTAATTCCAATAATCCATTATGTGTTCTGCATCATTTTTGTTTGCTTTTGGCACAAATAACTGTAGGCTAACTACATTAAATAACCTTAGATTTGCCTTTCCAGTTGTTAATATAAAATGTTTAAGTTGCTTCTGTCTTTACTGATAAGCTTATCAATTATGTGTTGAACAGACCTGTCTTGTCTTTGGGCCTTCAATGCCTTTGACAGTACTCAACAAATACACAGTCATACTATACATTCACTATTCATCTTCAGAAAACCTTTTGTCATTAATGGGTTTTGAAGATTACCGTAGAGGGGTATGCATGCTGTTTATTTCAGGGGATGTATATTTTGTCTCTAGCTAATGGAGATAATTAAGAGATAGGAGTTGATTAATACTTTGATAATGACTCCCATTATTTTTCAAATAGTAAGCAAAATGAATTTGATTAGGGCATCTAAAGAAAACACTGAGGTTGGTGATTAGGGGAATGACAGAGTGGTAAGCCTATTCCATGTATTTCCACCTTAAACTGATTCGTGACTGTAACTACATTTTAAATTGCAACATAGCTGCTTTCTGGCAGTAATCTTTATATTCTAACCTTTGAATTCTGGGAATTTTAACTATTCTCTCTTTCTCTTTCTCTTTTTTTTTTTTTTTTTTTTTTTTTGTTGTTGTTGTTGTGAGACAGAATCTCGCTCTGTCGCCTAGGCTGGAATGCAGTGGCGCAATCTCGGCTTACTGCAACCTCCACTTCCTGGGTTCAAACGATTCTCATGCCTCAACCTTCTGAGTGGCTGGGACTAGTAGCTGGGACTAGACGTGCATGCCACCACGCCCAGCTAATTTTTGTATTTTTAGTAGAGATGGGGTTTTGCCATGTTGGCCAGGCTGTTCTCAAACTCCTAACCTCAAGTGATCAGCCTGCCTCAGCCTCCCAAAGTGCTGGGATTAAAGGGTGAGCCACTGCACCCAGCCAGTAACTACTCTCTTTTAGATGGAGAGGATGGAGTTAACAGAAAGAGTGATATGAAGGTTGAGGTTTTAAATTTTACCATCTTGGTGGTTTTTAGTATATCTTAACATATATTTAATTAAGTGAATATTCTACCTGTCATGTTAAAAATATAGTTTTATTTATTTGAAGCTCCTCCAAGTTTAATAATTGGTGGACATTTTGATATGTTTTCCCTCATTTTGGATATTTCTTTTAGATATACTCTTTGTATAAATATTAAGTAATATTAAGAAAGACGAAAAGTGAATTAAAGAGGGCTTCTGACTTGATAAGACTTTTAAGCTGATAGAAGATAAACACACACACACACATCCTACAGTGTAGCTGAACTGTGCTCTTAGCTCATGTATAACAGACATACAAACAGCAAAAGTTATGCAAAAGTGTCAGGGTTGGACTGCTGGGGCATGGGAATATGTCATGTAAGGGCTATTGATTTTGTGCAATAGTATTCAGCCTGGGAATGTGGTCTGCACAGTTTTAAAATTCAGCAGTATGGGTGATGGTAGTTATGACCTTCTTAGATTGTCAAGCAGAATAGGCTGAATGTAAAATATATTATCATTTAATTACATGATATGTGGTAAAGTGGCCAGACTGTTTATTTTAAAGAATCATTAAATTAAGGAATTGGTTCATTTTGCATAAACTAGAAGTTTTACCTTAGACAGTTTTTAAGCTGAGAACACAATATAGTGGGAAAGTGTGCTGTTTTAAGTATAGTGTCAGTATTCTGGTGTTACTGAGCTTTCAGTATTTCCATAATACCTAGAGAAGTAGAGAGCTCAGAACATTTCTGCTACAAAAGAATATTGAATTTTGTAAATTTCTATTTTGGTCAAAATAATATTTATATAGCATTTTATATAGTCACAAAATGTTTTTCCCATATAAAATGTCATATAGCACTACCTAGCATGCATGTTTTTGACTTCTGCTGAAGGACTTTAAAAAAATACACATCTGATTTTATGGTAGAAGTCAGTATGAATTAGGATATATCTATTGTAAAAAACAGAGGGAGTGTTTGTAGTTGACAGACCCTCTGAAAAGCCTAACAGCGTTAGGCTCAGTGAGTTCAGTTACTCTGCAGAGTACTGTGTGAATAATAGAGCACTAAGTATAATAATGTCTACAGATGAGGAGCTCAGCTTGCAGACAGACTGTGCAGGGCAGAAAACTGGCCTTCAGTATCTTTATGGTAGCTGTGACACATTTTCTTTCTGTATTTTTCCTGTCCTCTTTATTTACTTAAATTCTATCAAGTGTTACAGTTCTTCAGATAATTAGAATATGAAATGCTTCTGGTATTTTTAAAAGGTCTATCAGTTCCAGCTGTTCCTGGAGCTCTTGGTCCTCTCACAATCACCTCCTCTGCTGTCACTGGAAGGATGGCCATTCCTGGGGCTAGTGGTATACCAGGAAATTCTGTTCTACTCGTCACGAATCTCAATCCTGATGTGAGTTGAAAAGTATTATATGTAAATAGTCTTTCAGGAGAAGGTATGGTAGCGCTTTTTTCTTTCTTTTCTTTCTTTTTTATTTTTATTTTTTTTGAGAAAGGGTTTCACTCTTTCACTCAGGCTCAAGTGTGGTGCTGCAGTCACTCACTACGACCTCTGCTTCCTGGGCTCAAGTGATCCTCCCACCTCAGGCTCTCAAGTAGCCAGGACTACAGGCGCCCACTACCACACCTGGCTCATTTTTTTATTATTATTATTCTTTTGTAGAAACAGGATCTTGCTGTGTTGCCCAGGCTGGTCTCAAGTTCCTGGGCTCAAGCGATCCACCCACCTCAGCCTCCCAAAGTGCTGGGATTACAGGTGTGAGCCACCATGCCCAGCCATGGTAACTTCTGATCCAGGGTTGTATTCAAATTAAAATGCTTAAGTTTGTTTTAAGAACTTGTATTAAAATTCATCACTAGTATATACAGAAGAAGCATATAAAACCATGCTTTAAAATAAAAACAACTGTCATTACAGTATAAACTTATTTTCAAGTTTTCCTTAAATTATTGTCAGCCACTTATTTTGTGTTTTTACAGCTTATCACACCACATGGGCTTTTTATCCTATTTGGTAAGTTCATTTTTGCTATTTTAATATTGTCTACAGGTGTGAATTAAGCACATTTCACTTATTTAGTAATATTTATTAATTACTTCTATGTGCCAAGTATTGTGTTGACACTGAGGATAAAACAGACTTAGTAAGTAGTTAGTAAGTAGCACATAAACTGAAATATATTTATAATATGGGAAATAGAGGTTTTGTAAAGGGAGTGTAATGCAGGGAGACCTAACCTAGTAGAGGGACTCAATAGAAATGATAGTTAAACTGACTTGTTAAACATGAGTGAGAATCAGCCAGGCAGAAAGTGGGGGCAGTGCCTTCACAGAGGAGGGGAGAAGGGAGAGATGGGTCCTGGTACATGGAAGTGAAGGAAGCCCAGTGGTGAGCATAGGCGAGCATAACAGAGACCTGGTAAAGGTGGACAGCTGCATAGGGTCAAAATCGTGAAGAGCTGTTGAAAGCTTTTTTAAGGAGTTT
Organism: Macaca mulatta; assembly: GCF_049350105.2. NCBI lineage: Eukaryota > Metazoa > Chordata > Mammalia > Primates > Cercopithecidae > Macaca > Macaca mulatta. The sequence goes on from NC_133420.1 coordinate 46,083,143, forward strand.
GGCTTTTACCTAAGAACAATCGGAAGCCATTGAACAGTTTTAAGGGAAGAGAGTGGCATAGTGCGATTCAGGTTTTTAAAATAGTCTCCAAACTTTCTAACAGCATGGAAATACGAGAACAATGAAATAAGCAATATTTACTATTTTAAAGATTTTTATTAATGAGTTTATTTTTCCATAAAAAGATTAACATTTAATGAACAGTATGATTTAATATGCTTTGATATTATTAAAAATCCTTGTTTTCGGCCGGGCGCGGTGGCTCAAGCCTGTAATCCCAGCACTTTGGGAGGCCGAGACGGGTGGATCACAAGGTCAGAAGATCGAGACCATCCTGGCTAACCCGGTGAAACCCCGTCTCTACTAAAAAAATACAAAAAACTAGCCGGGCGAGGTGGCGGGCGCCTGTAATCCCAGCTACTCGGAGGCTGAGGCAGGAGAATGGCGTAAACCCGGGAGGCGGAGCTTGCAGTGAGCTGAGATCCGGCCACAGCACTCCAGCCTGGGCGACAGAGCGAGACTCCATCTCAAAAAAAAAAAAAAAAAAAAAAAAATCCTTGTTTTCATTTTGATTCAGTATTCCAAGGGTAGATTATTTTACTACTTGATTTTAATGTTTGTCATAGCTGAAGAAGATAAATCATAAAGATATATAATCTAAATGCAGGGGTTTCATTATTGCTGTACTTCAATAATTATTTCATTAATTTTTTCATGTAATCCACCAATGTTTGTCATGTTTTATCTAGAAAAGTTAGATTTTTTCCTCTTAAATCAGTGGATCTTGAAAACTGTTATATTTGAATATGTCTAACAAATAGAGTTAAAACTCACTGGTATGCTTCATTTGTAAGATTTTTAAAATAAGATAGAAAATTGTTTCCAAATTTTTTGAATGTGATAGTTTTAGAGACAGGATCTCACTCTGTTGCCCAGGCTGGAGCGCAAAGGCGTGATCATAGCTCACTGTAGTCTCAAACTCTTGGGCTCAAGCAGTCCTCCTCCCTCAGCCTTCCGAGTAGCTAGGATTATAAGTGCAAGCCACAGCACCTGGCTGATAGGTTTTTTTAAATGGAATTTTTTGAGATGTAATTTACAACCATACAGTTTACATGCTTTGGATTTACAACTCAAAAGATTTTTAGTAAATTCACAGTTGTGTGGCTATCACCACAGTCCAATTTTAGAAAATTTTCCTTGCCCCAAAGAAATTCCTCATGCTCATTTGCAGTCACTATAAAACTTTTTATTAATGATTGATGTGTGTAATTTTCAGTAATAAAATCATGTATTAATAATACATTTTAATATGACTCTTTTCTAGCCAAAGCATGTTTCATACTAAAAGTAGTTAATTTCTCACTCATTTAATAAACAGCTGGGTGCAGTAGCTCATGCCTGTAATCCCAACACTTTGGGAGGCCAAGGCGGGAGGATTGGATTGTTCGAGACCAACCTGGGCCAGATAGTTGGACCCCATCTCTACAAAAAATAAACATCCACATTTTGTAAAACAAATTGTGGATGTTTAGTTTTTAAAGAATAGTTATGTCACCATCTAGTTATTTCTGAGAAGGGTAGCAAATTCGGAATACTTGTCTCTGTTTTAAATTTTTAAAGTGCCATTAGTATGATAATGATGCAGCTAGCAACTATTGAAAGATCTTTTTTTTTTTTTTTTTTTTTTTTTGGAGACAGAGTCTTTCTGTCACCCAGGCTGGAGTACAGTGGCACAATCTTGGCTCACTGCAACCTCCACTCCCAGGTTCAAGTACTTTTCCCACCTCAGCCTCATGAGTAGCTGGGACTGCAGGTGTGCGCCACCATGCCTGGATAAGTTTTGTATTTTTTGGTAGAGACGAGGTTTCACCATGTTGGCCAGGCTGGTCTCGAACTCCTGACCTCAAGTGATTCACCCACCTCGGCCTCCCAAAGTGCTGGGATTACAGGTGTGAGCCACTGTGCCCTGCTGAAAGATCTTATTTTTATAATATTGATGATACTCTGTAGCACATAAACTGAAATATATTGTAATACACTGAATGAATAAATCAAGTGAGACTGGAATTGACAACTAAAACCTGTTGGCTTTAATTTTATCTATATATTAAAAATTCAAAAACTGTGGTTTTTTTATATTGGTTTATATAAACAGAGTAGTATAGATAAGAGTTGGATTATTATCTTTCCATACCCCAGTGAATCATTTTACCCGTCTTTTAGGATATGGGACCCACTTTGGGGAACACTAGGGTAGAAAAATCAAGGGTAATAAGATCATTTAGAATCAATTAGGTTGTGGTAGTCCCGGTATGAAATGGTGTTGATAGCTTTGATGGTAGTGAGGATTGGGAGAGGTGGAAAAATGTGAGAGATATTTACACCATAGAATCAATGGGTGCTGGTGATTGATTGGGTGGGTGTGAGGGTTTGAGGAAAGGAAGAAGTCAAAAGATGACTCCCAGGTGTCTGACTGGAGCAACTGTGTGAATGATGGTATTTATCTACAGCCTTAGTGAATACTGGGAGTGGGGAGAGGAAAGGGGGGATGAATCATTTTGGGACGTAATAAGTTTAGAGTGTTTATGGGTTGTCCAAGTGAAAAAGAGTAAGTACATGAATAGATCTGGAACTTGGAAGAGATAAAAATTTGCAAGTGTATATATGGAATTGCCAAGGGAGAGTTTATAGTGTAAGAAATGCCTTCTTTAAGTGTATTAGTAAAATTGATTAAACACAACACAATCAGACATTAAACACAGTATTTTGTTTTGTTTTAATTAGGAGTCTATGGTGATGTACATCGAGTGAAGATTATGTTTAATAAGAAAGAAAATGCCTTGGTTCAGATGGCAGATGCAAATCAAGCTCAGCTAGGTACTAATGATTAATAATTAATAATAATGCGAACTTGCCCCTTCTGTTGCCCCTTCTGTGTGTGAATTTTCCTTCAAAATAAACAAACACAGCTAGTAGGAATATGATTTTGTAAAAGAACACCTCCTTGTGATAATGCCTTCATAAAGCATCTGTCTATATGTTAAGATTAAAAAATATTCATTACTCTTTTAAGTCTGAAGTTCATTTGTCTACTTGAACATATTGTTAATGTCTAGAGCTTTGACCCTAGGGTTTTTCCATTAAGTTTAATAAGCATGATTTGTTTTATTTATTTTATTTATTTCTTTTCCTTCCAAATTAAGTTTTCTGTAACCATTGAGTGGCTTAAAAGTTTGGGCAAACTTTGTAATGATGATGCAAGAAAGGGTTCAATGGCTTCACTGTTAAAAAAGCTGTAAAGTTTTACTCAAAATTTCTTATAAAAATGCCTTGCTTGAGAGAAAACTAATATATTCAGTAACCATTTCATGAATACTTACTGTGTTCCAGGCACTCTGAAACTTCATAGCACTCTGCTCAGAAAATATTTTTTGTTTGTTTTAAATTGCTTTTCTTATAGTAAAATAAAGTCATTTAACATATCTCCTTTTGGGGTTTTGAAACCCTTTTCACCCTCAAACTGGCAATATAGTTTTAAATAACTACATAAAAATAGTTTATGGTAATGTTGACAGATATTACTGAGAAATCTATCCTAATACTTGAACTTTAAAAATTTTCTTCCCATGCGCTAGCAATGAACCATCTAAGTGGTCAGAGACTTTATGGGAAAGTGCTTCGTGCTACACTGTCCAAACATCAAGCAGTACAGCTTCCTCGAGAGGGACAAGAAGACCAAGGTCTGACTAAGGATTTCAGCAATAGTCCTTTGCATCGCTTTAAAAAGCCAGGCTCTAAAAACTTCCAGAATATCTTTCCACCATCAGCCACTCTGCATCTTTCCAACATTCCGTATGTACCTAATAAGTTATTAATCACTTAGATGATTAATAATCTACAGTATGTGATTTGGGAGAGGTTAAAACCTCTGAAATTGTTCTAACCTAGCAGTTGTCCTGGTCTTTATTTGCCATCATGCCTTCAGAAGGTTATCTCCAATCCTACACTCTAAAATAGAAAGATACCTGTTTTAAAATTTTATTTCCAAATGGAGAATTCACAACTAGTTATTTTTCAGTTATAAAAAAGTCATAAAAATAATTTTAGGCAGAAGTATTCCATTGGCACATATTTGTCCATCCCTTTGAAGAAGTAATGACTCTTATGTTAACCAATATAACAAAATCAAATAAATTGTGTATCTAAGAATTTGGTAAAAATGGATTTTGTACTTTTTATGTACAAGCTGTAAAGCCATAGATATGTTAATTACTTAAAAGCTAAAAGTTATTTTCCTGTAGCCACTGTACAGGTCTCTTTATTAACCAGTGTTGTATGTGTGCTTTAGTTATCTTCAAACTCAGGGATTGACAACCTGTAGCCTGTGGCTGTTTTTGTATGGCCTATGAGCTAAGAATGATTTTTACGTTTTAAAATGGAAGCAAAATATTTTGTGATACGAGAAAATTATATAAAATTCAAATTTCACCTTTTATAAAGTTTCATGTAATATAGCTGTACTCATTCACTTTCATGTTATTTATGGCTGCTTTTGAGCTACAGCAGCAAAACTGATTAGTTACAGCAGAGACGATATGGCCCATACAGCTTAAGATATTTACTGTCTGGCCCTTTAAAGAAAATACTTGGCAATCTCTGTCCTAATTGTTGAAGTCCTTAATCTACAAAAATGGCAGTTTTGTTCATGGACTTTGGAAATTGTTAAAACAACAACAAAAAAATGGCAGTTTTGTATAATTTGAACTAATACATAAAGGGGGATAAGCTTTGGAAAAAAGATAAAAGCTGCGGGGGATGTGTGTGTATGTGTGTAAAAATTGAAAAACTTGAAGGTGTAGAGAGGGGTGAAGTCTGGAACATTATTGAGAATGAGAATGGGAAGTGAATAGGAATAGAGAATAATTATTCAGAAGAATGTGAATATCCAGCCTCCCTGCTGGTCTCCAGTTAGGCTACATGGAGAAACCTTGAATCCAAGTTGGGCAATGGATCAAACCTCATACCAGCCAGGAAACTGGTAGAGTCAAGGGAAAAAAAAAAAAAGTAGATTACATGGACCAAGAAATTTAGCAGCTCGTTACGGTGGAGTGTAGGGTAAATGGACAACAATTAGATACTGAGGCAGGCACCTGTCATCATTAGCTTTTAATTTTTTTTAATTAATAGATTTTTTTTGAGACAGAGTCTCCCTCTGTTGCCCAGGCTGTAGTGCAGTGGTATGATCTCAGCTCACTGCATCCTCTGCCTCCCAGTCTCAAGTGATCTTCCCACTTCAGCTTTCCAAGTAGCTGGAACTACAGGTGTAGGCATGCCCAGCTAATTTTTTGTATTTTTTTGTAGAGACAGTTTCACCATCTGCCCAGGCAGATCTCTAACTCCTGAGCTCAAACAATCTGCCTCCCACAGTGTTGGGATTAGAGACATGAACCACTGTGCCCAGCTTTGTTGTTAGCTTTTTAAATATATCACATCATGCAGGAGCTGGACTCTAGTTGCAACCTACAGAGGACATGTAGGAAGGAGAGGAAAGGATATTATTCTTTCAAGTTCTGGGTACTGTACTGGTGCTTTACACATGTTGCCTCATTTAATCTCCATAACAACCTTTTTAAAAAAACATTGTGATAAAATACACATAATGTAAAAATTACAGTTTTAACTATTTTTAAGTGTACAGTCCAGTATACATTCACATTAAGTACTTTACACATTATTTTGCAACTGTCACCTCTGTCCCTCTGTAGAACCTTTTCATCATCCCAAACTGAAACTCTGTACCCATTAAGCAGTAACCACCTTTTTCCTCCTAACTCCCAGCTCCTGGTATCCACTATTCCATGTTGTTGTTGGCATTATTATCCATAATAACCTTTGAAGTAAGGTCAGTATTTTCATTGTATTAATGAAACTGAGATTTAGGTTAAATAATTTACTCAAAGTGATATACAAGTGAGTGAGGAATAGAACGTGAATTCAGGTCTGTCTTCCTACAGAGCTAATGATTGTTCTGCCATACTGTCCTCGTTGGCAGTTGTGAGATGAATCTACTTTTAGTCAGTTGACTGTCATGTGATAGACCACTATATTAGTTATGTATGGCTGTGTAACACATCACCCCAAACTTAACAACTTAACGCAGTAGTAAAGGTGTATTATCTCATACTGTTACTGTGAGTCAGGAATCTAGAAGTGGCTTAGCTGGGTGGCTTTGGCTGAGTCTGTCATAAGGTTGCAATCAAGATGCGAGGCAAGGATGTGGTCATCTGGAGGTAAAGGATCCATTTCCAAAATGGCTTAGTCGTGTGCATGTTTGTTGACCAAAGGCCCCAGTTCCTTGTCATGAGGACTTTTCCATAATGTCTTGATGGTGTCCTTCCAAAGCTGATGATTCAGGAGAGGACATAGTGGAAACCACAATGTCTCTCGGCTTCAGAAGTCACACATTGTCATTTCTACAGTATCCTAAGTGTTTACAGAGGATACCTCTGTTTTCTATGGGAGGGGAATAAACAAGGGCATGAATATAAGCAGGCAGGAATAATTGGGGGCCACCTTAGAGCCTGGCAGCCACATACATTCAGAATTACCCTGCAAACAGTTGAAAATGTGGAACTCCAGACTGTAGCAGACAAGTCAGAGCTGGGAAACTTTGGAAGTACTACAGTTGATTACTGAAGCCAGTGGTATGACTAATAAGAATAAATATAGATTCCAGGCTCAGCTACATTAAAAAGAAAAAAGAATATAGAAAGATTTTTCTTGCCCTTTATATACCTGCGCATGTCTTTTGCAAGGATTGAGACAAAATTCCATTGCTTGAGGATACATGTCAGTTTTTGAACATCTTTCAGGGAACTTCCAAATCAAGTCTTTGTCATATGGTTTAGTAATTCTGTTTGAAATGTACTTTAGAGATTTGATGATTGCAAGAGTTAATCTGCTTCACTTGAGAATGGGGCCCAGGTAGTTGACTCCCTCTGATGTTTTCACAGCCCTTCTGTTACAGTGGATGATCTGAAGAACCTTTTCATAGAAGCTGGATGTTCAGTGAAGGCTTTTAAATTCTTTCAGTAAGTCTTTGCTTTCAAGAAATACATTAAAATTATTTAATATGGCATGCAAATTTTAAAGGTAGTTCAGTGAAGTCTTCTGATGGGGGAAGGAGTTTGGAAGCAAAATTCATTCTAAATACTTTCTGTATTTCTTGTACCATTTTCAGGAAAGATCGCAAAATGGCACTCATTCAGTTGGGATCTGTGGAAGAAGCAATTCAGGCCCTCATTGAGCTTCATAACCATGACCTTGGAGAAAATCACCACCTCAGAGTTTCCTTCTCAAAATCTACAATCTGACTTTTCTGTGAATTTTTTCCTAAAACTGGACCATAATTTCAGTAAAACCTTCAGACATAGACTGAAGCAGCTCAAGACCAATTTTGCCTCTTTGACAAAAATAACTCTTTCTGAGTTTGATATTCAAGTATATTTTAAAAATCAATGGATGTTCTTTTTTTCTATATCCCCCCTTGCCAGTCAAAGGTTTCTTTTCCGTTTTTACCATGGTTTCTACGAAAATAACCTTCAGGAAAAAGAAAATCAGGAAACAATGGTTTGTTTGTTTGTTTTCCCCAATAATTTTATTCCCTCTATTAAATTAGATTTGAAGAGGATTAACTTTGTTTTAGTTTGGGTCCAGGTCAGCCTTATACAACGTTTCTAAACTCATTTGTACTTAAAAAAAATTTAAACACAGACTTCTAAAATTACTTGATGTAAGTAATTTAAATCACTTATGACCAAGTTATTAACCTTGTGAATCAGAAGTCTGACTCTTGTAGGAAATTATATTCACTTACAAAGTACATCAGATCTTTGCCATATATTGATGGTTATTATGCATAAACACATTGAGTTGTGTTGGAAGCAGATTTATAAACCTGCATGTTTTCTTTGAATGATTTCTTTTTTTCACTGTAAGACACTCCTTTAAATAATGCCTATCTTTAACTTTTTAAGACTATTTGGAAAAATGCAGTGTCTCAGCTGTCCCCAGGGAAATTAAGTGGAATCCAACTAGGATCTGTTAAGAAGATGTCAGAATAACTAATAATTTTATTACGAAAAAAATCATGTTTTAAATTTCAAAATGACACTTATTTGTCAAGTAATATGATCTTGGAAAATTTTAAAGAAAAATAATCCTACTTATAAACTACTTTTTTATAATTGTTTTCAGAAAAAAGTTTACAGTCTTAAGGAAAATATTCAGGTCTATCATATGGTTTGACAGATTTTTTAAAAGTTATTTTTGGTAAGGTCTTCTTTTAGAAAAAAATTAATCTCAAGGGTTTTTTGTACCACTATAATCTCTAATACTCAGAATTACTGTGTATTTACTTAATTTCTTATTATGTGCCTTATTATGTGCTTAAGATACAATAGGTTAGAGTTTAAATATCTGGAAAACTATATTGTGGGCTTGGTAAGCATTTTATTTTTCCTTTCTCTGTTTTGGTAAGGATTTAACATTTTTTTCATTGCAATTTTAAGTGGTTTTCAATAAGTAATAGTTTTTATCAAATTTTTGGTGCTTGGTGCAGAGACGGTGTGGGGGGTGAATGGTTTTGGGAATAATTCAGTGCACACCTGTAGGCCTCTTTACATTGTGACTGATAGGGGTTATTGCATATCAATTTGGGGCTATAGAGTGCAATCTCAGTTTCATCTTTATCACCCATCAGAATTTGTCTCAGGATTACTTGGTTTTTCTCAGTCCTCAAGCAAGAACTTGCTTTTCTTTGTTAATGTGACTTCATTACTGAGTGCCCACATATTTGGAGTATGAGAAGGTGGGTTATTTCTCATGCTCTGTCCCTCTCTTTTTCGTTGAATGTAAGAGTACATTTTAATGTTGCTTCAGTGATTGTATAATGTAAAATGGTTTCTTTTTAATAAGAAACTGCTATTATTCCTTCAATTCTTGATCAGAATTTTTTAAAGCAGAAGTAGTCAAAAGGGTCATTTTTTGTCTACCCCTTTTACACTTTTCAGATTATGAAAGTGTCTCATCTCAACTTTTAAAAGAATAAAGAACATCTTGCTGGGCATGGTGGTGTGTGCCTGTAGTCCCAGCTACAGGCTGAGCCTATAGGCAGGAGGCTACAGGCAAGAGGATCACTTGAGCTCAGGAGTTGGAGGCTGCAGTGTGCTATGATCACATTTGTGAATAGCCACTCCACTCCAGCCCTGGAACATAGTGCAACCCCTTCTCTAAAAATTAAAAATTAAGAAAATCTCAATCTCTTTGCTGTATCCTAGTGATTAATTTGAACATAGGGAGGTTTTTACAGAAGAAATTTTACTGAAAAATAGAGACTGCAAGAGATGATACAGATTATTTAAAAAGCAGAATTCACTCACCACTGAGCAACACTTAGTTGGTAGAATAGAAAGGAAGGATACTAAGTTAAGACTTTTCAAATGGATCAGTTTAGTTCAATAGATAGATATAATCATGTGTGTAGTTGTGGGGGTTTTTTTTGTTTTTTTACTTATGAAATAAATTTTTACCTAGACACAAGGGGTATATGAAGGAGGAAAAAAATTTCTTTGCAAAATCTCCCAAAATTTGCTTTTTTTTTTTTCCCTTCCACACAGGCACTATTATAATTTTCAGTGCCGTGTTAAATTGGGTTATTTCATTTACTTTAAGTTAGGAATTACTGTGTAATTTATTAATTCATGATTCTCATAACATTCAGCATAAGTGTAGCAAAGTTGCTAATAACGGAAGGGAGATCATAGTGATGTTGAATGTAATTTTGAAGTAGGGAATGGCCTTTTAAGTCTGCGAGAGAACATTTGAATCCTTTTCAGGGATTTGTGTAGGGGTGTGTTTGTGTGTGTGAATGTGTGTGTGTAGATAAGTGTATATACATAAATACACTCTTCTATAGTTGTATATACATATGCACATTACATACATTTTAATTTATTGACAAAATTAACCAAATTAAGATTTGGAGATGTGGGGTGTTCTTGTTTTAAAATAGCATGTTTGAAACCATCAGTTTGTGTCTAAAATTAGCTGTAGCACATGGATGTTGTCCATATTAAGCTATTTGCTGTTTGAATTATAGAGGTCTACAGTATTTGTGTTGGCATAGTTTTTGTAAAAAAGATTAAAAATCAGGATGGTGGAAAAACTAGATCTGTGTATTTCTGTTTTGGCATGCATTTATTCAGTATCTTCTAGCAATGGTTAATTTTTCTCTGTTGATCTACCATAGGATCCTATTTTTAAGTTTATTTACTTTATTTTTAAGGAGTATTGTCATCACTTTTCAAGGTGTCTTGACTTCTACACAAAGTATATATATTCAGGACTTTAAAAAATAGCAGTACACATTTAACAGTAGCAAATTACACCAAAATGATTTACTTTGAGATTTGAATAATTTGCATAGCAGTAAAATGTGCTTTGTGTAACATACAAATAGAAGAATGACCCAGTATCTTAACTGATACTTACTGGAGAGTATCAGAATTACCCAGTAGCTCTTACAGAATGCCATAAATTCTTTAAGACTAAATATTGTAATCAGTTATTTGAAGTAATGTTTCTGATTTGCTGTTAAAAGTTGCCGAGCTCAGTTTTTGGAGATATCGTTTCTGCCTGCCTGTTTCCTTATGAGAGCAAGGGCTTCTTTGGTTCTAGCTAGTATGATGATCATGGATTCTGCTTTAGTTGATGAGAAGTGGTTCCTATGAACGCCTCTGTTTAATTTCTTTTTATTTTATTTTATTTTATTTTTTGGGGTCTCGCTATATTGCCCAGACTGGTCTCCAACTCCTGGGCTCAAGTGATTCTCCTGCCTCCACCTCCCCATAGTGCTGGGATTACAGGCATGAACCATCACGCCTGGCTCTCTGTTCTTTTCAGTGTCTCCATGCCATCAGACAGCAATGCTTATATGTTTAGCATTTTGTCATGCAGTTTCTCTTCTGTTCCCACGAGATATTTTTGGACAAAAAAATGACAAACTCAAAAGTACATGTGTTTTTCCCCACCGATCTCTTAGAAAACCTAATGTGTGTACTGCTACTTTTAAAACCAAAAAGAGACAGCATGACGATGCATAAAGCATTTTTCTTAACCTTTCCTTTGTCTTGATCTGTTGTTAACAAGAATAAAACTGCCAGACTTAAAATACTCTACTATTGTGCTAAAAGAAATACAATTTAGATTGCACAAAATTTGAAAATATAACTCAGCTGTCTTTTAAAAGAGTTGTGTTGTTATCTACAAGACTATTAGCAGTCTTTTTTCAGAGCAAATTTTAACAGCTAGTTGTGAGTGGTTTAAAATATAGAAAATATTAAAATCTTAGTTTGAAGGGTTTTATAGTGGGAGAAAAAAACAGGACCAAAGTTTATGTGCCTTCTTCAGTAGTCTTAATTGACCTTTTCTTCCTATTTGAGACTAAAGTAGTATCAGTATTCTGGTTTTCAGGAAATATGTACTATATAGTTTTAAAAGAATGTCATCCCACCAACTATCTATCCAAGCAAAGAATCGTAACTGTAGAAATGAAGTCTCAGTTACACTTTTGCCTTTATCACATAATATTCATTATAGAGCATCGTGCAGGTCCAAGAATAGAGCTGCTTGAAATCTTTGTGGTAGTTTCCTTAGTTTTTGTAACCTGAGGCATATGTTCCAGAGAACAGGGATATTTGTCTGGTCCAGTGACCTTGGTGATCATAGTCATAATTGAAAGATGCCTAAGGCATGCTTAAATCAGCATCGTCAACTGATTTGTTGTTGTTGTGTTATTTTCACTTCTTGGATCTATGTAGTAGTTGTAATAACAAATATTTAAATAGCTATTTTTTTGATGCCATTAAAAAAAATCATACTCTGGCCTTTTTTTCCCCTTACCATTGTTTCCCAGATCTTTTAAAAATTCATCCCATATCCAGAAAGTACTAATTATAAAGATTGCTGACCAAGCAAAGTTTTGCATCAAAATGTCACCTCATTGCTCTGACCAAAGACTGACTGTTGTGGTTTTAACTCCTCTCTGTGAAGCATTTTGCATTTTCCCCAAGCTCCTTTCTGAAAGAAGACCCAGTGCAGAGCGGCCTTTACTTTCTGTTGCCTACTGTTGAATAGACTACTTAGAGAAAATGGGAGTTACAGTGTGAACAGAATGGATTAGGATGACGAGTTTGATGGGCATTTCCAGTACTGTATCTAAGAAAAAAAAAAATAGCACAGCTAGGAGCCTTTGACATTGTCTGGTGTTTTACATGGTCTGTTCATCAAAGTTCCCCTTTTCAGTTTGTAAGAATGTTCATCTAACAGAAGAAAATGCTGTAAATATTTGTAACAACATTTTTTTTTAACAAGGCCAAAAAAGAAAAAAAAGGTTTTTGGGAACAAGTGAACTTACAAAGTGGTTTTTATATAAAACATCAATTGTCTTGTATATTTTGGATAAGCAGCAGTACCAGCTTTCATTTGTAACAGAGTTTGTGGCATTGGAAAAAAAGGATTCTGTGATTGTTGAAGTGAATTATGTTATAAATGCAAAGAGAAGATAAAATATTAAAAACCATATTTTCTAAATGCGTAGTGCATGGTTAATTCAAGCTTCTGTACACTACAGTATATTCCATTTTCGTTCAGTTTGTATATTTGCTGACTATTACTTGATATCTCTAATCTCTTTTCCTAACAAATATAGCATTGTAGCATGCCTTTTAATAAATGTCATGACATCTGTACTCTCTTAAAATTTTTCTGTGTTCTTGTCTGTACTTTGGGTTTCCCCTTGTCTTACCTGTAATTCTAATGATGTCCTATTTTCTTTTCTTTTCCATAGCCATCCATCTAAACGTGTCATGGTTAGAGAATAGCAAGCACAAACAGTGTTCAAAATGGGAAAAACACAAAATCTTCTAACTGTCTCTGTCTTCATTTAGGAATAATTCTCATTTTGAGGAGCAAAGTGCTTTCCTAATCTTTTTATGACACACCTTCTCTGGCACCGCCCTGTAATGCCGGAGCATGTTAGCATGCTTTCTTGCTTGCACACTCACTCTCCTTTTTCTTTCTCTCTTTTTCCCCATATTTGCAGTGCCAAACTACAATTGGAACACTATTTCCAGTTTTGTTCAGTAGTTGGCTTCCCTATGGCATTAGTATACATACACTTTTGAGACACAAGGTGTGATCTCAAACCAAGTTTGTGTCCCTTTTAAAAAGGTAACACAGATACCAGCTGATGCCACCTTCCTTTTCCTTAGACAAACATTTTACTTCTCAGATCTTTAAAGAATTGTTGGATTGCAGAAGTCTAGACTTAGCATTCGTTGTATATTTTAGCTTGGAAGTGGGAATTTATTTTGAATAGAAAATTAGGTAATCACTACTAATCTTTGCTGGCTTTTACTTGTAAAATCTGTGGTCTCCATAAATACTACTAGAAAAATAAATATTTATGTATTTTCGCTTGAGGCATTTTTATCAGGAAAAGATAACTGTATGACTAAATGAGGCCTGTATAAACTCGATTGACTGTGAAATGCTTATTTACTCAGCAGAGGGGTTATAACCATCATTAACAGTCATGCAGTGACCCAAGAGACCACCTAGTTCAATTTCCAATTAACAGCAAGGAAGCCCAGGTTTCTGTGACTTGCTCCAGTGCCCTCTATTGCACCCAGGTGTTGCAGTTTCATGCTACCGAGTGCTGCTAAGGTTATGATCTTGAAGTTCTGTACGCAGTATTGGAGTGCTTATGTTTTCTCCTGAGAGCCACGTGATCATACGTCACTGCAACTTAAAGACATTGAATAAGTGGTGAGAGTGTTTCTGATGAAGGGTAAAAATGCCTTATCTACTTCTGAAAAATTTTTAAATGTCATTTCGCATTTTAAATTTGAGAAAACTAACAAAAAACGTAGTTACTGTTTGTATGAGTTTGCTAGGACTGCCATAAAAAAGTCCCACAGACTGGGTAGCTTAGACAGCAGAAATGAGTTTCTCACAGTTCCGGAGACTCACAGGCCATGAATCAAGGTGTCAGCAGTGTTGATTTCTTCCAGTGCCTTTCCTTGGTTTGTCGATAGCTGTCTTTTCCTTGTGCCTTCTGCAAGCTCTTCTGAGTGTGTCTCTGTCCTAATCTCTTCTTATAAGGACATCAGTCAAAGATTAGGGCTCACTCATATTATCTCATTTTGCTCTAATTCTTTAAAGAATCTGTCTCGGAATATAGTTACATTCTGCGATTCTGGGGATTAGGACTTCAACACAGGAATTTGGGGTGGGGGGACACAAAATTCAGCCCCATAGCACTGTTTTATTCATTCAGTTCACCGAGTACTGATTGTACCGGCACTTGAGCTAGGTGTTAGGAAAAATACAGAGTTAAGCACGTGGTGACTTACCTTTTAGAAATGTGTAATGTAGTAGAAATGTCAGCCTAAATCCACAAATTAAACACAATACTTTTGGACTCTTGCCTTCAATAGGAATCCCCAAAAATGGATCAAGAGGACTCTCTGAGGTACTTCTCAGAATACATACGGCTATAACTATCCTACAGCTAGTTGTGAATATGTAGGAATGTAGACCCTGCCATAATTTCTCCTTTTTACTCTTAGAGATAAATAGCCATATATTTCTAAGACAAATGCCATTACTTAAAGGACAATTGTACAAATAAAAGGACGTCGTCAAACAAGCTGTGCCCAATATTTAATGTCTAACATGTGTGATACTTGAACTGGGATGCCAGGTTAGGTATAGTTAGGAGTGATAGACCTATTTGTAGTCCTACTGTTTCTACATCAAAGCTTTTTTCCTGTTGTCTGTTTCAACCTGTAATGGGAATTCATCACTTTATGTGTTTTTATCAAAAGAATTTATGCTGAAGTGGTAAAACTAGTAATAGTTTTGCTGGAATTACCACATTCTGGAGCCACTGGGTTCTATGTAGAGTTTCCAATTCTACTAGTATAAAAAAACCAGAAAAGTTAATGATTCTAATGTTCCTAGCAGATTCATATGTCTATTTTTCAATTTTTCTTTCTATTTTTGTTTTGAGACAGAGTCTCACTGTGTTGCCCAGGCTGAAGCAGCCTCAAACTCTCCCGGGCTCAAGCCTCCCTTCTGCCTCAGGCTCCCAAGGAGGTGGGACTACAGGTGTGTGCTTGGCCAAGTTTTTTACTTAGTGTAGAAAGTGGGTCTCACTTTGTTCCTTAGGCTAGTCTTGAACTCCTGGGCTCAAGCGATCCTCCCCTCTCAGATTACAGTACGAAGCACTGGGATTACAGGGGTGAGCCACTGTGCCCAGCCTTCTCAATTTTTCTATCCCTATATTTGTTATAAGGATATAGACAGGGTAACAGGAAAAACTCAGTATTTCTTTGGGAATAAATTGCCCTCTAATCACTTGATAAGCACCTCCATCATTATTCTGTGCCTAAAATTAGAGAATTGTCTGCTAAGTCCTTGATCCTGCAAAATACAAATTCACATTCTAACCTGTTAAGAGATTGTCTTCAAAATAAAACTGGTATTAACTACATTGATGTTAGACAAGTACACTTTAGGGCAAAAGGCATTATTAGGGATGGATTTCATAATGATAGAGTTCTATAGTAGAATATAGTAATGCAACTGAAAAAAAGCTCATTCCACTGCATGGAAGAACCTCACAGATGTGGTGTTGAACAAAGGAAGCCATGCACAAACACATATTGTATAATTTCATGTACATCAAGTTCAGAAACAGGATAGTTACCTTTGGGAAGGAGGTAATAGAGAGTATGAAGTGGGTTTCTGGTATCTGGTTAATGTACTTTGTACCAGTTACCCAGGAGTGTTTTAAAAGTTACTATAATTGAGCAAGGACCTATCAACCAATTCTTTTCTTAAGTCAGCAGATTATTCTAGCCGATAAGTAAGGCCCTCTTATAAAGAACCCGAGATACCATGGACTGAGTTTCATCGTGAAACTCTCCCACATATGCATATATTGCATTTCCCTGACCATGGCATATCTATAGGAAAAATATTTCACTGACCAAAATAAAAAACCTGTTATCAAGTAAATTTTATCCTTCCAGACACTTTTACATCCAACTAGATTGAGAAAGATTTAATTAATGTGTTTTAGTTTTGGTTTTGCCACTGTAACTCTGATCTGGTGAGCTATTTGACATCTAACCCCTAATATATTTCCGTTTTATTTTTTGAGATAGGGTCTCACTGTGTAGCCAAGGCTAAGTGCAGTGGTGCCATCAACAGCTCACTGCAGCCAACCTCGCAGACTCAAAGCAGTCATCCCATCTCAGCCTCCCAAGTAGCTGGGACTGTAGGCACCCACCACCACACCCAGCTAATTTTTTATTTTTTTTAGAGACGAGTTCTCACTATGTTGCTCAGGCTAGTGTCAAACTCATGGACACAATCCATCCTCCCCCCTCAGCCTCCTGAAATGCTGAGATAACAGGAGTGTGCCACTGCACCTGGCCTCCTATTTTATCAAAAGAAGCAAGAAAGACCTACCTAGGTCTCTGGCATCCTAAGAGAAGACTTTATAAAAGTTAAGAATCTTTTTTTTTTTTTGAGACTGAGTTGCTCCGTCGCCCAGGCTGGAGTGCAGTGGTACAATCTTGCCTCACTACAACCTCTCCTTCCCCGGTTCAAGCAATTCTCCTGCCTTACCCTCCCAAGTAGCTGGGATTACAGGCATGCGCCACCACACCCAGCTAATTTTTGTATTTTTTAGTAGAATCAGGTTTCATCATGTTGGCCAGGGTGGTCTTGAACTCCTGTGATCCACCTGCCTCGGCCTCCCAAAGTGCTAGGATTACAGGCATGAACCACCACCCAGCCAAAAGTTAAGATTTGTAATACACAAGTATTACTATGATAAACTTCCACGTACCCAGTACCCAACTGCAACTAGTGGCCAATTTTGTTTAATCTGTTCTTCACCCCACTCCTAGGATTACTCCAGTCGCCCAGACTGGAGTGCGGTGGTGTGTGGTCTTGGCTCACTGCAGCCGCCACCTCCCAGGTTCAAGCAATTCTGCCGCAGCCTCCCGAGTAGCTGGCACGCACCACCACACCTGGCTATCCTAGGATTTCTTATAATTTCATCTGTAAACATTTCAGTATAGAAGTCCATACATACACTGCAGTTGATAAAGGCTTTTGCAGTTTCCCTTTCCATCTTTTTTTTTTTTTTTTTTTTTTGTTTGGTACTTTATTGAAGAAGAAACAGCTCTTTAGTCTGTAAAAAATTCTGACATGAATTGTGCTGATTGCATGTAAATCGAGAAGAGCTCATTCAGATTCTGTTTTTCTTTTCTTTCTCCCTGCCTCCCCTTGCCCCCCCACCTTTTTTTTTTTTTTTTGGTAAGAATACTTTATTGATGGCATTGGATACCTGCATAATGTGTCTTTTCTTTTGATGGCAGTGTCCATTGATCATTGCCTAGATCCATTAAACTTTTAGGACCTGCAAGATGGCAAAGCTGTAATTCTAATTCCTTTTGCTTATATTAGTTGGATTTCTTCTATATAAGAGAAACCCCTATATCAACTATTTGGTTACTTTGAGGTACAGCTTCTATAGAAAAGGCAAAATAAATGCTTGGGTTTTTTTTGTTTCCTATTCTCCTCCAAACGTTTGCCTTTTTATAAAGCCTGTTTTTATGGAAGCAGAAACATTTGTAAAAATAGAAAGACAGATATAATGAAACTTTGTTTCTGTCACCTAACTTACATGATTCATATTCTGTATTGTATCTTCTATACTCCTGCCCCTCTCCCCTTCTACTGGGTAGATTATTAACTATTAATTTATTTTATATAATAGTTTTCAAATGTATTGGTAAAAGTTTATAATGTTTTTAAATCTCTGCCTCATTAGTAATTATATCATCTTGTTTTTGCAGGGATGAGGCCTTGCTGTGTTTACCAGGCTGGTCTCAAATTCCTGGCTTCCCAAAGTGCTTAGTATGCACAAGCTAGTCACTGCACTCGGCCTATACCCATTTTTATTTATATTTATTATTTATTTACTTATTATTATTATTTGAGACAGTCTTGCTCTGTCATCCAGGCTGGAGTGCAGTGGCACGATCTCAGCTCACTGCAATGTCCGCCTCCCAGGCTCAAGCAATTCTTGTGCCTCAGCCTCCCAAGTAGTTGGGATATTTGTGTTTTTAGTAGAGATGGGGTTTCACCTTGTTGGCCAGGCTGGTTTCGAACTCCTGGCCTCAAGTGATCCGCCCACCACAGCCTTGCAAAGTGCTGAGATTACAGACGTGAGCCACTGTGCCCAGCCTGGATACCTGTATTTAATTACTGTTTTTCAGTTGTGCTTTTTCTCCTTTTCTTGAGCCATCTTGCAGAAGTATTTTCAAATAACCTGTTTTTCATGTGTTTTGATCCCCCCATGTTTGTTTTTTCATTTATTAGTGTTTCATTTCATTTTAACTTTATTTTATGCTTCTTTTATACTTTTTATTTTGTGTAACTTGATATGTTAATCATAACTGTCTGCTTAGATTGCCCTGTGTATCCCTATGAATTTTCAATGCACATTTATCCTTTATGACAAAAACAATATATATGAACTTGAGAAATGTAACTAGGTAGAAATAAAAACTTATTTAGGTAGGAATTACTTTGAAAAAAACACAAACGTCTGCGGCCATACTGCCCTGACCGTACTCGATCTCATCTGGAAAAAAATGCCAAGGTTTAGGATTGTCCTGATGGCTCCCTCACCCCCATGTCTCTTATTGCTATGCTTTAATGTGAGCTGATTTGACAGATATATGCGTTGCGAGAGGATCCAAAGTTGTAAAAGTCTAGCCATGCCATCAAGGAACATTATAATAAAGATGGAAAGCACTAGTATGTCCTTTCTTGCAGCATGAACTAGCTTACAAACTAAATCTAAGTAACTTACCTGATTTATTGAGCATCTAATGTTTTTAACCATCTCTCAATATGGTCCAAGAATAGTAGCTACCAGTCCCAGATTTTCTAGAACAGGCAGACCATCCTTGTATTTTCAGAACACTTCTAGTTTTTTTATTCAAAAAATAGTTCTTGGCTGGGCGCGGTGGCTCATGCCTGCAATTCCAGCACTTTGGGAGGCCAAGGCTGGTGGATCACCTGAGGTCAGGAGTTCAAAACCAGCCTGGCTAATATGGTGAAACCCCGTCTCTACTAGAAACACAAAAAAAATTAGCCAGGCATGGTGTGCCTCATGCCTGTAGTCCCAGCTACTCGGAAGGCTGAGGCAAGAGAATCGCTTGAACCGGAGAGGTGGAGATTGCATTGAGCCAAGATCCAGGACTGCAGATTTAACTGTGTGCTTGGTGTATGACGTTAGCTCAGTTAGAATGAATTTATTCTAAATTCTTTTAAATAAGGGCATAAAGATTGAAGAGATTACAGGGTTCTAGTGACAACCCCTATTTAGTAAGAAGTAGAGTCTTCTTTATAAGAAATAAAGCACCCATGCAGAGACCAGCATACAGTAGATTATCTGTTGACTATCTGCTATTTCCTTTCAGCTAGCAGCTTCTGGCAAAACCAGCCCCAAATTCTATTCCCTGGCAGTCCCCATGACAAAACCACTGAGATAGATCATTATTGATAGGACCCTGGTGCTTGTAGTGACTTGGTGGCAGCAGTTGGCTTAATACAGACCAACACCTTCTCTAAGCCAAGCTGCCATCTGATGAATGAAATACCCAGAGAGCTGAGCATATACAGAAGGAAAATGGAGCCTTGCCTCAACCTACAAAAACATCTTTCTACACAGGGCTTCGGGAATTCAGTGACAAACTCCAATAGCACAACTGTATTTGAGTGTATGGATTCATAGATCATAGGCCTCACCGAAGTTTATTGCCTCTGACCTGTACATTTTTGTGATAACCATAACTTCTTCCATGATCTTCCCCAGAAGCATAGATTGCCCATATATGGGCAGTCCCAAGGAGGCCAAAATAATCCCGTGTACATTGTATTAGTTTACTAGGGCTACCGTAACAAATTACATACAACAAACTGGGTGGCTTAAATAACAGATACTCATTTTCTCACAATTCTGGAGGCTAGAAGTCTGAGATCAAGGTGTCAGTCAGCAGGTTTGGTTTCTTCTGAGGCCTCTCCCATTGATTTGTAGACGGCCACCTTCTCCTTAGGTTCTCATGTGGTTGGTTATCTTTCGGTCTGTGTGAGTCTGTGTCCTAATGTCCTCTTAAAGGATACCAGTTATATTGGAGTAGGGCCCACCCATGTGGCCTCATTGTACTTTACCTCTTTAAAAGCTCTATTCCCAAATACAGTCACATTTTGAGGTGCTGTGGACTAGGGCTTTGGATTTGTCAGGGTTCTCCAGAGGGACAGAACCAGTAGGATAGATAAATAGGTAGGTAGGTAGATAGAATTGATTCATGTGATCGTGGGGGCTGATAAGTCTTACAACAGGCTGTCTGCAGGCTAGGGAAGCCAGCAGGGGGTGGCTCAGTCAAGTCTGAAGGCCTCAAAACCCAGGGAAGCCACTGGTCTAACTCAGCCCAAGGCCAAAGACCTGAGAACCCAGGGGGCTGCTGGTGCAAGTCCCAGAGTCCAAAGGCCAGATAATCTGGAGTTCTGATGTCCAAGGACAGGAGAAAAAATGGTGTCCTAGCTCTAGGAGAAAGGAAATTTGCTTTTCCTCTGCCCTTCTGTTCTATCCAGGCCCCCAGACAAGCTGCTGCAGCTAAGAACATCCCCTCACAGAGGGCTTTCTTCCTGGCAGGAGCAGAACCACAGCTTTTCTCATCCTGCCCCTGGCCACCTATTGCTGAGGCTTATTCCACCCAGACCCTACTCATGGACTGGAGGCTTCCTTGGGCATGACATGCTAAGATACTGGGGCCTTAGTCCTGGCTTGTGAGGTGGTGGTTCCATGGCAAGAGAGGCAAGCCGAGAGGACCCCAGCTGCTCTGCACTGACAGAGGCTCTCTCCTTACCCAAACTTTAGTCAGGCTTAGAAACTTTTTTAGACTAGGCCTCATTCTTGGACCTTGTTCTCAAGAGCCCAGTTTTAGCAAGAATCCTGGCAGTTTAAAAAGAATCCCCTTGACCCTTTATATCTGATCACCCTGACCTGACTTCAGCAAGAATCCTGTTGGGTAAATGTAGTAAGAATTTCCCTTACCCTTCATTTCTGTCTCCTCTTAGTAATTTTCTATCTACTGACAACCCTTCCCCAACCTACTCCTTGCCTATAAATCCCTACTTGTTCCTCGTGAGTTTGTAATTAAGCCTGATCTCTCCTATCTCAATAATTTTTTTTTGAAACGGAGTCTTGTTCTGTCACCCAGGCTGGAGTGCAGTGGTGCAGTCTTGGCTCACTGCAACCTCCACCTCCTAGGTTCAAGTGACTCTTCTGCCTCAGCCTCCCAAGTAGCTGGGATTACAGGTGCCTGCCACCATGCCTGGCTAATTCTGTATTTTTAGTAAAGACGGGGTTTTACCATTTTGGCCAGGCTGGTGTAGAACTCCTGACCTCAAGTGATCCACCTACCTCAGCCTCCTGAGATGCTGAAATTACAGGCGTGAGCCACTGTGCCCAGCCTCAATTATCTTTACACCTATCACAATCATTCTGAATAAAGTCTTCTTTCTCATCTTAACAAGTGTCAGAATAATTTTTTCTTTAACACCTCCCTCACAATCAAGGGCTCAGCCCCTAGAGTGGGGATGTCACTCAGGGAGAAGCTTACCATTGTTCCCTCCCCCAGCTCCAGTGCCCTGGCTCAGAGATTGTGCCTGCGGGGAGAAACCCACCATAAAACAGATAGCTTTTAATCTCTTTCAGAAGGAATTTAGTTCATTGCAGCAGAGTGAAGAATTTCAAGTCTAAAAGCACTCTCAAGGTCAGTGAGGTGTGATAAAAGGCTACTGGGAGAATATTCAAGATACAGGTTAAACTGCAGAAGGCTGGTTTGCAGGAGAGAACTGGGAATAAGATAGCTGCAAGAGTCCCCTAGGGTCAGAACAAAAATCAAACACTGACCTAAAAAATTGTTCAGTTGAAGAAGCCAGAATTCAATTGTATAAATTTTAGAGCAATTTGTGCTCCCAGGGTACTGTTGAAAACACTAGAGCAATCAACTGATAATAGTGTGGTTTTAGCAGGTTGGTGGGGTCAGTGAAAAGAGGAGGAGAGACCCAGCAAAACCACTGGTTCCAGAGTGACTGTGGGCATACTCAGTGCTGTACCTCCTGAAGGAACATTAGTGGCTAAACACGGTGTGGAGAAAATGGACTTCACTAAAATAATCCAGTCATTTACTACACAAATAAGCACATTATAATAAGCTCCAAAGAAGGGGGTATCAGCACCCAGAGTTACTACAATATGTGATTTTCAATGTCTAGTTTTAAAGCAAAAATTACAAAGCACAAGGAAACAGGAGAGTATAACCCAAACAGCAGAAAAAAAGCAGATGCAGAAATTGACTGTAAGAGGAACCAGAAGTTGCATTTATCAGAAAAAACTTTAGCCATTATGAACCTGTTCAGAGAACTAAAGGGAGCCATGATTAAAGAAGTAATTGAAGGTAGGGTGACAATGTCACATCAAGTAAGACAATATCAGCAAAGAAATTGAGATGATTAAAGGAACCAAATGGAAATTATGGAGGTGAAAAGCACAATAACTGAAAAATTCACCAGAAGGCTCAACAATAGATTTGAACTGACAGAAAAAAGAATAACAGACTAATAGAGATTAGACACACTGAAAAACAGAAAGAAAAAAGAATGAAGAGAACCTTAGAAATATGAGACACAGCATAGGACAAATGTCGAAAGTAAAAGACAATGAGGAAATCTTTAAGCAGCAAGAAAAAATAGCTCATTACTTACAAAGGAACCCTAGTAGAATAGTGGCTGACTTAGCAGAAACAATGGAGGCCAAAAGGTAGTGGGATAACATTCAAAGTGTCAGAGAAAGAAACTGTCAACCAAGAATCCTATTGCCAGCAAAACTGTGATTCAAAATGAAGATAAAGATTTCCCCAGAAAAAAAAAACTGAGAGAATTTAATGTTGGCAGCCCTTCTTTAGAAGAAATACTAAAGGAAGTTCAGGCGAAAAGCAAGTAACCTTACAACCTTCTAGTACTTTGGAACACTAGACAGCACTGCAGTACTGCTCTTGAGGGCCATTGTAAGCTGTGAAATCACCAAGAAAAATGCTAAAAACCTGGCACTAAATAGACCACAAGAAGAACACTTGTTTACAGAATGAGAGCTGATACAACAGGTTTGTGTGTCACCTTGTTCAGCCTCAGCTGGGAACACGTAGGTTGAGCAATTCAAATATTTTTACCACTGTGTGCATGTTGCAAATGACCATGAAAACATCTTAAGTGTTGATTTAGGAATTACAGACTTTTAGCAAGTAGGAAAAATTCACAAATAAGGAATTGTGAATAATGAGAATTGATGGTATATCAAGAATAGCATTAAATGTTAATGGATTAAATCACCCAATCAAAAGAAATGGCTTGCCAAGGTAACTGTAACTTGATTTAGATTAAAACAATACAAAACAAAAAACAGAAGAAGAGTGGAAGAAAAATTATAAGCCTTGTACAACCCCTCAGCCCCAGCTTCCAGGGGAAGCAGGAGTCTTCTCTGACCTGTAGTCATATACATATGCATACCTATATAGGTGGAGTCAGGGAAGAGAGGACAGTGTCCCTACTTTTCTGAGAACCCACTGAAAAGAGACCTGGGGCTTACAGTTTTGATTTGAACTCATTTGCCTTCAGAATCAGAAAGCATATGTGGGCCAAAGCTGAATTTCCAATAATGCCTCTCCCTATAGAGCAACCACATGCTTTCTTCAAGAATGATGACATCTATCTAATGAGTAATGAATTAAAAAGATATATTTTTAAATGCTGGTAAGGATTAAGTGAACTAAACATTGCCACACTCCACTGATAGAAGTATAAACTGGTACTATTTTTTTTGGAAAGCAGCTTATTAATATACACTCATACCTTGGTATCCATGGGATCTTGATTCCAGAACCCCCTGAGGTATGAAAATCCACACATGTTCAAGCTCCTCATATAAAATGGTATAATGTTTGCATATACCTTACATACATCCTCCCATATACTTTATTTCTTTTACCTTCCAAAATTATGAATGGAATAGTAGCATATCAGAATGTAATAAAAAGGATTCCATTTAAGGTGGTTTTCCTTTTAAAGCACAGATTTTGTTTTCTTTTTTTTTTCCTTCGAGACAGAGTCTCACTCTATCACCCAGGCTGGAGTGCAGTGGCACAATCTCAGCTATTGCAACCTCTGCCTCCCGGGTTCAAGCGATTCTTGTGCCTCAGCCTCCTAAGTAGCTGGGACTACAGTCACGTGCCACCATGCCTAGCTTGTGTGTGTGTGTGTGTTTAGTAGAGATGGGATTTCACCATGTTGGCCAGGCTGATCTTGAACTCCTGACCTCAAGTGATCTGCCCACCTCAGCCTCCCAAAGTTGTGAGATTAAAGGCATGAGCTACCATGCCCGGCCAAGCACAGATTTTTTTTGTAATGGATCTCTTTAACAGTTCATACATCAAAGCAATAAACACACAAACATCCAGAGGAAAAAAAATGAGGTTATAAAGTAGCCTAACTCAGCACCCTTGTGAGTTTGCTGCAAGTCTACCAACAGGGGCCTCATCTAGAAGGACTGCCCAGAGTCTGGACTTGGTGCTGATTAGCCACACTCCCGTATACTTTAAATCGTCTCTAGACTATATATAATACCTAATACAATGTAAATGCTGTGTAAGTAGTTCTTGTACTGTATTATTTAGGGAATAATCAAAAGGAAAAAAGTGTGTACATGTTCAGTACAGATGCAGCCATTCATTTGTTTCCCTAAATACTTTTGATCTGCCGTTTATTTAATCCACAGATGTGGAACCCACAGATGTGAAGGGCCGACTGTATTTCAAAAGCCAAAAAATGTTCATCACCACATTGATATCAATAATGGAAAATTGGAAACAATTTTCAGTGTCCAGCAACTATTTCATCCAGCAATAAGAATTGAATAATAATTATGTCTTTGTAATGGAAAACTAAGAAGCCTTTAAAAAAATAGTGTACATCCCTTCATGATAAAAACCCTCAACAAACTAAGCATCAAAGGAACATACCTCAAAATAATAAGAGCCATCTATGACAAACCCATAACCAACATCATACTGGACAGGCAAAAGCTGGAAGCATTCCCAGCACTTTGGGAGGCCAGGCGGGTGGATCACGAGGTCAGGAGATCGAGACCATCCTGGCTAACACTGTGAAACCCCGTCTCTACTAAAAAAAATACAAAAAATTAGCCGGGCGCGTGACGGGCGCCTGTAGTCCCAGCTACTCGGGAGGCTGAGGCAGGAGAATGGCGTGAACCCCGGAGGCGGAGCTTGCAGTGAGCTGAGATCCAGCCACTGTACTCCAGCCTGGGCCACAGAGCCAGACTCCTCTCAGGAAAAAAAAAAAAAAAAAGAACTGGAACAAGACAAGGATGCCCACTCTTACCACTCCTATTCAACATAGTACTAGCCAGAAGCAAAATCAGGGAAGAGAAAGAAATAAAAGGCATCCAAATAGGAAAAGAAAAAGTTCTCTCTCTTCACAGATAATGTGATTCTACACCTAGAAAACCCTAAAGATTCTGCCAAAAAGCTCCTAAATCTGATAAATGACTTCAGTAAAGTTTCAGGATACAAAATCAATGTATGAAAAATCAGTAGCATTTCTAAACACCAATAAGTTCAAACTGAGAGACAAATCAAGAATGCAATCTCATTTACAATGGACACACATACACACACACACACACACACACACACACACACACAAAATACCTAGGAATACATCTAACCAAGGAGATGAAAGATCTCTAAAAGGAGAACTAAACAAAAAACACTTGGCCAGGCACAGTGGCTCACGCCTGTAATCCTAGCACTTTGAGAGACCAAGGCAGGTGGATTGCTTGAGGCCAGGAGTTCGAGAGCAGCCTGGCCAACATGGCGAAACCTTATCTCTACTAAAAATACAAAAATTAGCCGGCCATGGTGGCGCACGCCTTAATCCCAGCTACTCAGGAGGCTGAGGCAGAAGAATCGCTTGAACTTGGGAGGTGGAGGTTGTAGTGAGCCAAGATTTCACCACTGCACTGCATCCTGGGTGACAGAGCAAGACCCCATCTCAAAAAAAAATAAAAAACAAAAACCACTGCTGGAAGAAAGCATAGATGACAGAAACGGGTGGAAAAACACTCCATGTGCATGAATTGGAAGAATCAATATCATTAAAATATCCATACTGCCCAAAGCAATGTATAGATTCAGTGCTATTCCTATCAAACTACCAATGTCATTTTCCACAGATTTAGAAAAAAACTATTCTAAAATTCATATGGAACTTAAAAAGAGCCTGAATAGCCAGAGAGCAAAGTGAAGGCATCATTTTAGTCAACTTCAGACTATACCACAAGGCTACAGTATCCAAAAAGCATTGTACAAAAACAGACACATAGGCCAATGGCACAGAATAGAGAACCCAGAAATAAAGTCACACACCTACTACCAAAGGATCTACAACAAAGTTGACAAAAATAAACAATGGGGAAAGGGTTCCCTATTCAATATATGGTGCTGGGATAACTGTCGATCCATATGCAGTAGAATGATACTGGATCCCTACATATCGCCATATACAAAAATTAGCTCCAGATGGATTAAAAGCTTAAATGTAAGAACTAAAACAAAAAAAAATTCTGGAAGAAAACCTAGGAAATACCCTTTTGGATATCAAGTTCAAAAGCAATTGCAACAAAAACAAAAATTGACAAGCGGGAACCTAATTAAACAAAAGAACTTTTGTACAGCAGAAGAAACTATCAAAAGAGTAAACAGACAACTTACAGAATGAGAGAAGATATTTGCAAACTATCCATCCAACAAATGTGTAATATCTAGTATCTATTAGGAAATTTAAAAATTCAACAAGCAAAAAATCCCATTAAAAAGTGGGTGAAGGACATGAACAGACACTTCTTAAAAGACGTACAAGTGTCCAACAAATACTTGAAAAAATGCTCAACATCACTAATCATCAGAGGAATGCAAATCAAAACCACAATGAGATTCCATCTCACACAAGCCAGAATGGCTATTATTAAAAAGTCAAAAACTAACAGATGCTGGTGAGGCTTCAGAGAAAAGGGAATGCTTATACACTGTTGGTGGAGAGGTAAATTAGTTTAGTTACTGTGGAAAGCAGTTTGGAGGTTTCTCAACGAACTGAAAGTAGAACTATCATTTGACCCAGCAATCCCATTACTGGGTATATACCCAAAGGAAAATAAATTGTTCTGCTGAAAAGACACAGGCACTCATATGTTCATCGCAGCACTATTCACAATAGCAAAATAATGGAATCAACCTGTGTTGATTATTCCAAAATAATGGAATCACAGTGTTCATTAACTGTGGATTGGATAAAGAAGATATGGAATATATACACCATGGAACACTACACAGCCATAAAAAGCAATGAAATCATGTCCTCTGCAGTAACATGGATGCAACTGGAAGCCATTATCCTAAGCGAATTAACACAGAAGAAGAAAACTAAATACAGCATGTTCTCACTTATAAGTGGGAGCTAAATATTAGGTACTCATGGACATAAAAATAGAAATAGTAGACACTGGGTGTTACAAGAAGCAAAGAGGGAAGGATTGAACAACTGCCCATTGGGTACCATGCTCATTACCTCAGTGACAGGTTCAATCGCACCCCAAACCTCAGCGTCGTGCAGTATACCCTTATAACAAACCTTCACATGTATCCCTGAATCTAAAATAAAAGTAGAAAAAAAAAAAAAAAGCTGGCCGGATGTGGTGGCGCATGCCTGTAATCCCAGCACTATGGGAGGCCAGGATGGGAGGATTGCTTGAGCCCAGGAGTTTGAGACCAGCCTGGACAACATGGCAAAACCCCTTCTCTACAAAAAATAAACAAAATTAGTCAGGCATGGTGGTGTGCACCTGTAGTCCCAGCTACTTGAGAAGTTGAGGTAGGAGGATTGCTTGAGCCTGGGAGGTCAAGCGTGCAGTGAGCTGAAATTACACCACGGCACTCCAGCCTAGATGACAGAGTGAGACCCTGTCTAAAAAAAGGAAAAAAAGGATGTTATAGAAAAATATTTCTTGAAATGGAGAAATATTTGCCATGTGTATTGCTACTTGAAAAAAGATCATCAGTATATACATGGTTTTATATTTAAACTTTTTCTAGGTATGTATATAAGTATCAAAAATAGACTAAAAGGATCATAGCAGACATTATTGGTTACTGCCTTAATATTCCTCTCCCATCTCCAACCCCACGCCCCTATTATGTCCTCTCTTGCTGGCAGAATGCTTATCCTTGGCTCAGCCATGTGCTCATAGAAGTTCACTCTATCCCTAACTCAGAGGGTAAATTTGATTAGTTTAATCCAAATGTTGTAGGTCAATTTCCTCTTAGTAGTGATTGGTTGAGACGTAGGCACATGATATATGGGAGAATCTTCTGGGAAAGAAATAAACAGTCCTCTTTCTATGAATATTGAATCTTGATATAATGTGTGGAACTGCAACAGCCATCTTAAACCTTGAGGGTGGCAGAGAAGGGAGATGGAAAGACAGATCTTTGATGTCTTTGGTGAACTACTGAATTAACCAATCCTGGAATGGCCTATCTCTGACTCTTCGTAATGTGATATAATAAAATGTCCCATTGTTTGAACCATTTTGGGTTGAGTTTTCCATTTATTTACAATTGGAGGCATCCTAAATCAAAGACATTTTTGAAAATGTTAACAATGGCTATCTCTGAATGGTGAGATGATGGATTTTTTTTGGTGCTTTCCTGCATTTTCCATTTTTTCCATAACATAATGTGTTTTTTTTGTTTTTTTTTTTTTTGAGACAGGGTTTCACTGTGTTGCCCAGGCTGGTGTATAGTGGCACAATCTCAGCCCACTGCAGACTTAACCTCCTGGGCTCCTCAAGTGATCCTCCCGTCTCAGCCCCAGGAGGAGCTGGGACTCTAGTCGCACGCCACCATGCCCAGCTAATTTTTGCATTTTTTATAGAGTCAGGGATTCACTTTGTTGCCCAGGCTGGTCTCCAACTCCTGGGCTCAAGCAATCTGCCTGCCTTGGACTCCCAAAGTGCTGGGATTATAGGCTTCAGCCACTGTGCCCAGCCATGTGTAACTTTTATAACAAAAAATACAGTAACTGTCTTTTGTCAGATTTGTAAATGGGGTGCTTGAGGCAATGAAATAAGGAAGGGGCAATGGCCATGGCCCATGAAGCCCAGAAAACCCTAGATATCCTGAGGAAAACAGATGCCTCCTCTTTGTCTTTTACAAATTTTCCATTTATAAATAACTCTGAATTTACAAATATGCAGATCTGTCTTCTATCCACCAAGCCCAGGGCTTGTTACCAATTCCCTTCCTGGACTACTGTTGGATGTAAAGACCTGGATAGTTTTGTCCCTTAAAGAGTAGATCCTAGTGGTTGAAATCATCTTCATGGCCTGGAATCTGGGAGCCCTGGGGGATCTAAGCAGACCCCATGGCTAGGACCACAACCATCACATAGGTTTGGTTTTGCTTTAGTGGCAAATGTTTTTGTTACCCAGAGCTAACTTGTATGTAGATGGTTCTAAACTCAGAAATATTCTTCTTTTTTTGCCCACCCCCCACTGTCCTCAAAGCTTCAGAGATTCTCCCAATGTGAATGCCACCTCCCAGCCCACGTTTTATCCGATGATTCTAATTATGTAGTGACACCAAGACACTCAGCTCTCTTGCGAGGACTGTTACCGAGACTTACTCAGTTTGGATGGTTTTTCCATCTCCATTTCTGCCTGAAGTAGTGGCTACAAAATCTGCAAATAGAAGCAGTGAATCAGAAGTGCTTCTCACTGCAAGCCACCAACACCCAATAACAGTGGCTTAAGCAATAAAGAGATTTGTATTTATGTAAATTGTCCTGGTAGCAAGACCAGAGTGGGTGTGGCAGCTCCACAGTACTGACACACAGCTAGCTGTCTTGGATTTGATCACCTCACTATCCTTAGGATTTGGCATGTCCCCTCATGATTGCAAATGGCTGCCCCAGCTCTAGCATTTCATGCACATTCTAGACAAAAAAGAGGAAGAAAGTGACAAAAAAGATGCCAGCTGTGTCTGCCCATCTCCCCAGGCAAGTGTAAGATCCTCCTTACAGCTTGTGGGCCAGGACTATGTTATATGTCCAGCTGTAAGGGAGGCTAGGAATGTATATAGCCTTTCCATGTCATTCCCAGCATCACACTCTATGTTCCTTCAACTGGCAATACTTAAATGCAAGCCTTCCGATCACACCACGCTGCTTTTCTTTTTTCTTTTCTTTTCTTTTCTTTTTTTTTTTGAGACGGAGTCTCACTCTGTTGCCCAGGGTGGAGTGCAGTGACGCAATCTCAGCTTACTGCAAGCTCCGCCTCCCAGGTTCACACCATTGTCCTGCCTCAGTTTCCCAAGCAGCTGGGACTACAGATGCCCACCACCATGCCTGACTCTTTTTTTTTTTTTTTTTTTTTTGTATTTTTAATAGAGACGGATTTTCACCGTGTTAGCCAGGATAGTCTCGAGCTCCTGACCTCGTTATCCACCCTCCTCGGCCTCCCAAAGTGCTGAGATTACAGGCATGAGCCACCTCACCCAGCTACCATGCTGCTTTTCATCTTGGCCTCTTCTCTCATGACTTTCTCGTTGTCTGAATGTCCTTCTTCTTGTTCATCCAACTGGCTCCTACTCATTCTATAAAACCTGCTCAGGTCTCCCCTCCTCCAGGAAGCCTTCCTGATACCCTGCACTGAAGTGGATACCCCTCCTACATATGCCCATAACGCTTCGTCCTAAGCCATCCTGACATGGAGCGCATTTTATTATAACTATTTGTAGTGGGCAATACACTTAGCTTATCTTATCAACAGGTTGTGCCGCTGGTTTGGAGAGAGCTTTTGACGCTGCTTTTGCATAGAATATTCATTATTTTTACTTAGATTGTATTTTTATTAAGAGTCTAATAGAGACAATACAGGTACTATATACACACACACACCAAAACAATTCACTTCTGGGTAGCACCCATGTTTCCCCTTCACGAGGCCTGAGCCTAGTGTCCTCATGATTTCAGGAACCCTGTTTTACCCGGACGAGCAATCCTGAATACCAAAGCATGTATGTTGAGTTCAGCTTAATTGCACACACATTTACTGGTGCCTGTTGTGTGTTAGATCCTGTGCTGGGCACAGATTAACAAAGCACATCCTCTGTTCTTGAGTGCACAGTCTAATCAGGGAGGGATACATATAAAAATAGTTATAATAAAAGGAGCTCCATGTCAGGGTGGATTAGGATGAAGCGTTATGAGCATATATAGGAGGGGTATCCACTTCAGTATGGGTATCAGAAAGGCTTCCTGGAGGAGGCAAAACCTGAGTGGGTGTCATAGAATAAGTAAGAGTTGGCCGGGTGCTGTGGCTCACGCTGTAATCCCAGCACTTTGGGAGGCCGAGGCGGGCGGATCACGAGGTCAGGAGATCGAGACCATCCTGGCTAACACGGTGAAACCTTGTCTCTACTAAAAATACAAAAAATTAGCTGGGCATGGTGGCGGGTGCCTGTAGTCCCAGCTACTCCGGAAGCTGATGCAGGAGAATGTAGTGAACCTGGGAGGCGGAGATTGCGGTGAGCTGAGATAGCGCCACCGCACTCCAGCCTGGGCGACAGAGTGAGACTCAGTCTCAAAAAAAAAGAGTAGGCTGGATAAATGAGAAGACGGACATTCAGACAATGGGAAAATCATGAGCGAAGATGCCAAGATGAAAAGCAACATGGTGGCCGGGCAAGGTGGCTCATGCCTGTAATCCCAGCACTTTGAGAGGCCGAGGTGGGCAGATCACTTGAGGTCAGGAGTTTGACACCAGCCTGGGCAACATGGTGAGACCCCATCTCTACTAAAAATACAAAAATTAGCTGGGCATGGTGTCATGTGCCTGTAATCCCAGTTACTCGGGAGGCTGAGGCAGGAGAATCGCTTGAACCCAGGAGACAGAGGTTACAGTGAGCCAAGATCCCACCACTGCACTCCAGCCTGGACGATAGAGACTCAGTCTCAAAAAAAAAAATAAATAAATAAATAAATAAAGCAGCGTGGTGTGAGCAGAGGGCTTGCACTGAAGTATTACCAGTTGAAGGAGCATAAAGTGTGATGCTAGGAATAACATGAGATGAAGCCCAAAACAGGGGTGGAGCCACATCAGGGCAGGCCTTAAAGGGCAGGCAGTTCAGGAAGTGTCAAGTCTCTATCTTGTATGCAGTAGAGAGCCATAAAAGAGCTTTAACCTGTGCTGTCTAATATGGTTGTCTAACACGGCTTACTGAGCACTTGAAATGTGGCTGCTCCAAATTCGGATGCGCTGTTAAGTGTAAAATAAACACTGAGCTCCAAGACTTAGTACAAAAGAAAGAATGTGAAATATATCAGTAATCACCTTTCCTATTGATTACACACTGGAATGACAATGCTTTGGTATACTGGGTTAAGTAAAATATATTATTAAAAATAATTCGACCTGTTTTAAAAAAGGTGGCTGCTAGAAAATTTAAAAATCTATATGACGCTTAAATTTGTGTCTGACCTTATATGTCTATTGGAAAGTGCTGCTTTAAACCACTGGAGGAAGACAGAAGAGTGCAGTGGTCAAGAGAATGATTTCTGAAGCCAGACTCCCTGGGTTCAAATCCTGCTTCTACCACTTAAGAACTGTGTGATCCTAGGCTGAGTGTGGTGGCTCACGCCTGTAATCCCAGCACTTTGGGAGGCCAAGGCAGGTGAATCACGAGGTCAAGAGATCGAGACCATCCTGGCCAACATGGTGAAACCCCGTCTCTACTAAAAATACAAAAATTAGCTGGGCGTGGTGGCGCACACCTGTAATCCCAGCTACTTGGGAGGCTGAGGCAGGAGAATTGATTGAACCCAGGAGGCAGAGGTTGCAGTGAGCCAATATCATACCACTGCACTCCCGCCTGGCAACAGAGAGAGACTCTGTCTCAAAAAAGAAAAAAAAAAAAAAAGAGCTGTGTGATCCTGGGCATATTTCTTGGCTTCTTGGTGTATTAATTTGCTGGAGCTGCCATAACAAAGTACCACAGACTGGGTGGCTTAAACAACAGACACTTACTATCTCATCGTTCTGGAGGCGGAAAGTCCCAGGTCCAGATGTCGGCAGGGCTGGTGTCTTCTGAGGCCTCTACTTGGTATGCAGATGGCTGTCTTCTTGCTGTGGTCTCACATGGCCTTTTCTCTCTGTATGTGCATACCTGGTGTCTCTCCCTCTTTTTATGAGAACGTCAGTCCTATTAGATTAACATCAGTCCTATTAGATGACCTCAGGTGATCCACCCGCCTCGGCCTCCCAAAGTGCTGAGATCACAGGTGTGAGCCACCGCACCTGGCCAGAACCCACTCTTACGACCTCATTTTACCTTAGTTCCTTGTTTAAAGGGCCTGTCTCCAAATGCAGTCACACTGTGGGTGAGGGCTTCAACATAGGAAGTTTCAAGGAACACAATTCAGTCCATAACACTTTGTGCCTTGGTTACTTCTTTATAAAATGGAATTAATAATAAAATGTTTCTCATGAAGTTGTTGTGAGGAATAAATGAGTTGCTGTTTTTGAAGCTCTTAGAATGGTGCCTGGCACACAATAAATGTCATTCAAAAGTTATCCATTATTGAACAGTTACCTAACAGTCTGGGTCCTCAAATTTTATGTTTGACCTTCATTCCCCACAAGGGGAAGACCCAGAAGCTCTAAATTTTCCTTGAAGGCAGACATTTCCCTGTCCCTGGAATTCCCAAGGACGTAGCTCTTGATACAGAGATGAAGGCAGAGAATGCAGTGGGGAGAAAGGTTGCCATGTTCCTTTGGTCTGCCCCAAAAGATAATTGTCTCAGCTAGTTTTTTTTTTCTTTTATTCTTTTCTTTTCTTTTTTTTTTTTTAGATAGGATCTCACTCTGTCACCCAGACTAGAATGCAGTGGTGTGGACACGGCTCACTGTAGCCTCGACTTCCCGGGCTCAAGTGATCCTCCCACCTCAGCCTTCTGGGTAGCTGGGACTACAGGTATGCGCCACCACACCAGGTTAATTTTTGTATTTTTTTGTAGACACCAGGTTTCGCCATGTTGCCCCCGTTGGTCTCAAACTCCTGGGCTGAATTGGTCCTCCCACCTCGGTCTCCCAAAATGCTGGGATTACAGGCGTGAGTCACCATGCCTAGACCTCAGCTAGGTGTTTAGAAGAAGTCAAAGATATATTCAACTAGACGTATGAGCTCAAAGATGCCATCAGCTTAGAAAAGTCTCAAGCAGGTCAAAACAGTAGTTTGGATCAAATGGCCAGACAGTGATGGAAATGAACATAAAGCTGGAGGGAGGTGCACGGCATGCCTGCCCCACTCACACTGGGGCAAGCTGCAGAGAGTCTCTAAGGCGTGGGAAGGACTCTGAATTATCAAAAAATCAGGTGGAGGAGCGAAAATCTGCATGTCCATCTCAGAACCAAAGCCTGGGTTCTACAAAACCTAGAGCATTGCGCATCTGCAAGTCACCCTCCTCAAGGGGCCATATAGGCCCTCCAACCCGGACAAGAATTTAAATTAAACCCCAGCATGAGTGACCCTCCGCAGATAGCCATTCCTTATCCCTCTACCAGCATCTTCATTCTCAATATGATTTTTTCCATTTAGAGCAGTTTTTCTCATCTCTTTTTTATTTTCCTTTGGTAAACATAAATCTACTACTTCCCTTTAAGATCATTAGAAGGTTCAAAATAATGTAAACATCAAGGCCCAAAACAAAGCAATGGCAATTTTTGAGAACAAATATATTCTGTTTTTAAAAAAAATACATGTTTTTTTAACCTTACTAGTGTGGTATCAAAGTGAGCACTGATATAATGTGTTGTTTTAAGCCTTATGTCGTAAGGAAGGCACAGCTTTTCCTCGTTTTCTTTTTACTTTCTTTTCTTTTCTTTTCTTTTCTTTTCTTTCTTGAGACAGAGTCTTGCTCTGTCGCCCAGGCTAGAGTGCAGTAGCACAATCTTGGCTCACTGCAACCTCTGCCTCACTTGGGTTCAAGTGATTTTCCTGCCTCAGCCTCCCTAGTAGATGGGATTGCAGGCACGCACCACCACACTCAGCTAATTTTTGTATTTTTAGTAGAGATGGGGTTTTACCATGTTGGCCAGGCTGGTCTTGAACTCCTGACCTCAGGTGATCCATCCCTCTTAGCCTCCCAAAGTGCTAGGATTACAGGCGTAAGCCACCGCGCCCAGCCTCTTTTTCTTCTTCTTCTTTTTTTCTTTGAGACAGGGTCTTCTTGCTCTGTTGCCCAGGCTGGAGTGCAGTGGCGTGATGTTGGCTCACTGCAACCTCCACCTCTGGGCTCAAACGATCCTCCCACCTCAGCCTCCCAAGTAGCTGGGACTACAGGCTCTCACCACCACATCTGACTAATTTTTGTATTTTTTGTAGAGACAAGGTTTCTCCATGTTGCCCAGGCTGGTCTCAAACTCCTGGGCTCAAGTGATCCACACACCTTGACCTTCCAAAGTGCTGGGATTACAGGCATGAGGCTGTACCCAGCCAGACAGTTTTTTCAAAGTCAAGCCCTCCACTGCTTGGTTGACATAGCCAGAAGTACAGACAGATCAGCTTAGCACATGTACATGGATGGAACTGATAAAATGGCGTTTGAAGTCGGTTCTCTTATTTTTGGTAAACAGGGAACTACTTTATCTCTGAATTTCCGAAAGTGCTTTTCTAAATGTTTTCTTAAGCAACTGACTCAAAGTTGTGTTACTTAAACCCTTCTTGAGGCTTTTTCTGGCAAAGACAAAATATCGGGAAGAAAGAGTTTCCCCTTGGAGTTTCACAGAGAAAATTTGGGTCCACCTCTGACACCAGGAAAACTGATAGCTTGAATTTACCCTGCAGCTGGGCTGGAGGAGGTTGGAGTTTGTTTTTCTTGGTAACCAGTCTCAAAATCCTCGTCTTTTAGAACGTCATCAAGATGAGAAAATGAAAAGAACTTTTTTTTTCTTTTTGCTCCCAGTAAGCTGTGAACAAAAGACATTTTAATATTAACTTGAAGACTCCAGAAATAGATTTTTGTAATAAATGTTGAAAGGAACAACACAGTTGGTATTTGAGCTTTCGTGTTGCAGATTAAATGTCTTCAGAACTTCAACTCTATATTCCAAACAAAACAAGCTCAATTGCACACTAGCCCTTTTTGAAAAGCTTGAAAATGTTAGTCTGGTCCCAAAGTAGGGCAACAGTTTCTAAATTTAGCCAAGCGAATATTTATTTGGCCACTTACAAACTTTATTTATTTAATTTATTTATTTAGAGACAGAGTCTTACTCTGTAGCCCAAGCTGGAGTACAGTGGAGCAATCTTGGCTCACTGCAACCTCTGCCTCCCGGACTCAAGCGATTCTCATGCCTCAGCCTCCCGAGTAGCTGGGACTACAGGTATGTGCCACCACGCCTGGCTAATTTTTTTGTATTTTAGTAGAGATGGGGTTTCACCATGTTGCCTAGGGTGGTCTCGAACTCCTGAGCTCAGGCTGTCTACCCACCTCCCCGGGTTGAGAATCACCGATCTCAAGACAGCAAATGTTTAGGGAAATAACATTCCTTCTTTCTGCTAAGTAGACGATGGCCTTGGCCTTTCTGCATCACTGGTAGTGACATCCCCAGGAAGTACAGATGATTAGAAGGCGAACACAGCCTTGCAATTAGAGCTCCTCAATGCCCGATGACCTTTTCTCTCATGGTGGGAATGTCATTGTCATGTTCCCCTTTTAATTTGTGACTAAGAATGAATGTCATCACCCACAGTCTCTTTCTCTTCTGGTTACCAGCCACTATATAAATAACACAGCTGCATGTAATTGAATTTCCAAAGACTTCAGACCTATTTAAAGGGAGGCCATCCTTTACTTAAGGAATAGCAGAGGTAACACCTGTAGAGGTAATGTCTTTTGTGTGAGCAGGGCAATTCCACAAGTTATCTTTAGGTTGAAAAGAATTTAAAGAGAAGTCTTGGCTCTAAACTCAGGAAATCATTGGCTCATTCATTCATTCAGCGCACGCTAAAGTTCGATGTAAATGTCTGCAGTCACAAAGTCAAACAAGACAAGGCTCCTGGGCCCCGATTATTGGGAGAAAAAGAACGAAGCAGGCAGGCATTTACTAAGCTTTTCTGAGAACTAAGGGAAGGGTTTAGAAAACACCAGGGGAGGCCCAGCACAGCGGCTTATGCCTCAAATCCCAGCGTATTGGGAGGTCAAGGTGGGAGGATTGCTTGAGCACAGGAGTTCGAGAGCAGCCTAGTTAAGGTAGTGAGACCTCAGGTCTACAAAAAATAAAAAAACGTAGGCATAGTGGCGTGCACCTGTAGTCCTAGCTACTTGGGAGGCTGAGGTGGGAGGATTACTTGAGCCCAGGAGGTCGAGGTTGCAATGAACCCTGATTGCGCCACTGTACTCCAGCCAGGGCAACAGAGCAAGACCCTGTCTCCAAGGAAAGGAAAAAAATAATAATAATAAAGAAAACACCAGGGGAGCACAGTGGAAGGGACAGGGGCCAGAGTGTAGTCTGGACAGGGCCCTGAATGATATCCTGGTGGTCAGAAGAGTCTAAGTGATGTTGTGGCTGCAGATAAACGTGAAAATCTGCAGCTTATCACCAACAAAAGTTCGTTTCTATGGATTGGGCTACTACTGTCCACCTTGCCGCTGCCCCATCTAAAACACACCGCCTCCAAAGTCTCCTCGGCAGGGAAGAGAACACTGGTTCTTAGATACTCCAGTTCTTAAAATACCTTGTCTGAGAAGCGACACATGTCACTTCTGGTCATGATCCACTGGCCGGAATTATATGGTCCCAACCTAATTGCTAGGGAGGCTGGGGAAGGTGGAGGAGCAAACAGATATTTGGTGAGCACTCTCTTTGAACAGATGATATGTTGGCATTCACATGGAAGAGGAGTGAGGGGAGGGAACAGAATATGCTAAGGAAGAGGAATGAGGGTGTGTGGGAGGTACGGGGAGCAGCACCAAGTACCTGCTAGGTAGGAGGCTAGATTGGGCCTCAGGTGGGAATTGGGGTGCGGTGAAGACTTCCAATAGAATGCCAGGCTAAGGAATTAGGACTTCACCTCCTGGGACTTGGGGACGACTAAACAAGCAGTGATGTAGCTTTTGTCCAGGTCTTTTCCAGCCCCATTCCTTTAGCAAGCCCCCATAGACTGCCAGCAAGACTCATTTTGAGCCATCCCCGGCCTCCAGACCCTGGCGTTGCCTCTGAGAATTGTCATAGCAGGGTGGTTGAAAGCGTCGATTTGGAATTTAGGCTGCTCCGGTTTGAATGCTAGTTCTGCCACCTGAGACTTTGGGCAAATCATTCTCCTTCTCTGTAATCTAGTTTCCTCGTCTGTAAGATCAGGATAATAGTGGCTGCTGTTAAGTGGTTGTACAGATTACAGGAGTTAAAATGTGTAAGGTGCTCAGAAAAGTACCTGGCATGGAGAAAGTGCTACGTAATTTTTCATGTTTTTCATCATTTCATCATTTTCCATCCTCCTCTCCATCAGATCCTTGTTTCCTGTACAGCCCCTGAGATAAAATCTGCAACCAATGGCAACACCAAAAAAGCCCCATCCTCTGTTAGTAAAATTTTAGGCCAGAATATCGGCAGCTGTGGGACATGCTTGGAAACCTTTTTCCATATTCTTGAAACTGTAGCATAGATAAGGACCATCTTGGCATGATGAACGGAGGTGAAGTTGAAATTGCCAGATAAAATACAGTATGGCCAGCTAAATTTGCATTTCAGATAAATAACAAATAATATCATAGTTTAAGTATATCTGATGCAGTATTTGTCACAAGTATTTGTTACAATATTGCATGGGACATACTGATACTAAAACATTATTCATTGTTTATCTGAAATGCAAATGTAACTGGTGATATGGTTTGGCTCTGTGTCCCTACCCAAATCTCATCTCAAAATGTAATCCCCACATGTCAAGGAAGGGAAGTGATTGGATTATTGGGGCAGTTTCTGCCATGCTGTTCTTGCGATAGTGAATTATCCTGAGATCTGATGATTTTATAAGTGATAATTCTGCTTG
Source organism: Macaca mulatta (assembly GCF_049350105.2). Classification (NCBI taxonomy): domain Eukaryota; kingdom Metazoa; phylum Chordata; class Mammalia; order Primates; family Cercopithecidae; genus Macaca; species Macaca mulatta. The sequence continues at coordinate 46,122,598 of NC_133420.1, forward strand.
TGTTCTCACTCGCTCTCCTGCTACCTTGTGAAGAAGGTGCCTGCTTCCCTTTCTGCCATGATTGTAAGTTTCCTGAGACCTCCCCAGCCAGGTGAAACTGTGAGTCAATTAAACCTGTTTTGTTTATAGATTACCCAGTCTCAGGCAGTTCTTTTTTTTTTTTTTTTTTTTTTGAGACAGAGTCTTGCTCTTTTGCTTAAGCTGGAGTGCAATGGCACGATCTCAGCTTACTGCAACCTCTGCCTGCCAGGATCAAATGATTCTCCCACCTCAGCCTCCCAAGTAGCTGGGACTACAGCTGTAATTTTTAATGTTCATGACCAGTCTTTATTTTGTTCTTCATAATTTTTCTTTATTAAAATGCTCCATAATTCACTTATATTGCTTTTATAGCCAGATGATGCACCAAAAAGTGTTATTTTGTGCATTAATACATTCTTTTTGTTTTTGTTTGGTTTTGAGACAGGGTCTTGCTCTGTCGTAATACTTATTTATTTATTTATTTATTTATTTTTGAGATGGAGTCTTGCTCTATCGCCCAGACTGGAGTGCAGTGGTGCCATCTCGGCTCACTGCAACCTCTGCCTCCCAGGCTCAGGAGATTCTCCTGCCTCAGCCTCCCAAGTAGCTGGGATTACAGGTGGCCACCACCACGCCTGGCTAATTTTTGTGTTTTTAGTAGAGTTGGGGTTTTACCATGTTGGCCAGGCTGGTCTTGAACTCCTCAACTCAGGTGATCCACCCCCCTCGACCTCCCAAAGTGCTGGGATTACAGGCATGAGCCACTGCACCCAGCCAATACATTTATTTTTAGATGAACATAGATGTGAAAATCCTTAATAAAATACGGGCAAACTGCATCCAGCAGCACATAAAAAAGCTTATCCATTTATTTAATAAATGGTGTTGGGAAAACCGGCTAGCCATATGCAGAAAACTGAAACTGGACTCCTTCCTTACATTTTATACAAAAATCACCTCAAGATGGATCAAAGACTTAAACATAAGACCTAGGACTGTAAAAGTCCTAGAAGAAAACCTAGGCGATACCATTCAGGACATAGGCATGGGCAAGGACTTCATGTGTAAAAACACCAAAAGCAATGGCAACGAAAGCCAAAATTGACAAATGGGATATAATTAAACTAAAGAGCTTCTGCACAGCAAAAGAAATATCATCAGAGTGAAGAGGCAACCTACAGAATGGGAGAAAACTTTTGCAATCTATCCATCTGACGAAGGACTAATATCCGGAATCTACAAAGAACTTAAACAAATTTATAAGAAAAAAACAAACCCATCAAAAAATGGGCAAAGGATATGAACAGACACTTCTCAAAAGAAGACATTTATGCAGCCAAGAGACATAATGAAAAAAATGCTCATCATCACTGGTCATTAGAGAAATGCAAATCAAAACCACAATGAGATACCATCTCATGCCAGTTAGAATGGCGATCATTACAAAGTCAGGAAACAACAGACGCTGTAGAAGTTGTGGAAAAATAGGAACACTTTTACACTGTTGGTGGGAGTGTAAATTAGTTCAACCATTGTGGAAGACAGTGTGACGATTCCTTAAGGATCTAGAACTAGAAATACCATTTGATCCAGCAATCCTATTACTGGGCATGTACCCAGAGGATTATAAATCATTCTACAATAAAGACACATGCACATGTATGTTTATTGTGGCACTATTCACAATAGCAAAGACTTGGAACCAACCCAAATGTTGATCAATGATAGACTGGATTAAGAAAATGTGGCACATATACACCATGGAATACTATGCAGCTGTAAAAAAGGATGAGTTCACATCCTTTGCAGGGACATGGATGAAGCTGGAAACCATCATTCTCAGCAAACTATCACAAGATCAGAAAACCAAACACTGCATGTTCTCACTTATAAGTGGGAGTTGAACAATGAGAACACATGGACACAGGGAGGGGAATATCACACACTGGGGCCCGTGGGGTGTGGGGGGCTAGGGAAGGGATAACATTAGGAGAAATACCTAATGTAGGTGATGGGTGCAGCAAACCACCATGGCACGTGTATACCTATGTAACATAACTGCACGTTCTGCACATGTACCCCAGAACTTGAAGTATAAAAAAACAAAGCAAAAAAAAAAAAAAAAAAGAAACTCTGTCTCAAAAAAAAAAAAAAAATTTGTAGGCTGGATGCCATGGCTCACACTTCGGGAGACCAAGGTGGGTGGATTGCTTGAGCCCAGGAGTTCAAGATGAGCCAGGGCAACGTTGCGAAACTTTGTCTCTACTAAAAAAAAAAAAAAAAAAAAAAAATTAGCTGGGTGTGGTGATGCATGACTGTAGTCCCAGCTACTTGGGAAGCTGAGATACAAGGATAACCTGAACCTGGGGAGGTAGAGGCTGCAGCAAGCTGTGATTGCGCTACTGCACTCCAGCCTGGCAGTAAACAGAGTAAGATCCTGTCTAAGAAAAGAAAAAAAAAAAGAAAGAAAGAAAGAAAGGAAAACAGAAAAGAGAAAGAAAACCTATCTATCTATCTAGCTTGAGGGCCTCCTCCTCAGTATCTTCCTGATCTTGGCAGCCGGAAGGTTCTTCCTTTTCCCTGAGGCCCCAGAGGTTTTTGTTTGCACAAGACAGGTCTTTGTTTGCTTCTAAAAAACTAGATTGATCTAGAAGCCAGAATCCTTCCTATAACTTTGCAGAGGCTGTAAATGTTTGGCTGAAGCAAGCCATGAGTCTCCTTACCCAGTATCTCCCCTTTTAGACCTTTCTGGAGATCCCTGGAGCTAGCCTGAGGTGATATCAGGCTCATCATTCCTGGGTGGAGAGTTGGTCTCCAGAAAGCCATTTCTAGTGTTTTCTGGAGTTATATGCTAAGTGAGGGTAGATGCAATATACTGAATCGAACAATGTGCAATGTAGTGGGTAGGCCTTTAAGGCTCTGCACTTGAGTTATACCAAAAAAAAAAAAAAATTCTGAATGTATTTCTGAGGTTTAATATCAGTACCTATGGAAGTTCCACTTGATTTTACAGTGGTCAGACTAGCCCAGAGAATTGTGTTCAGTTTGGGATTTAAATACCTCTTTAGGTAGATATAGCTTAAAAACAACAGAACAAAAAAGAATTACCCAAAGCGATGACAGACCTAAAGCCAACTCCTATTAGGTTGGTGCAAAAGCAATTGCGGTTTTGCCATTACTTTTGGTAGCAAAAACCATGATTACTTTTGCACCAGTAATGTCACATGGAAAGGGGGTTAAAAAAAATTCCAGCTCAAATAAGTTATGCTTTGTGAAAACGAATGTACAGGCCGGGAGGGGTGGCTCACACCTGTAATCTCAGCACTTTGGGAGGCAGAGGCGGGTGGATCACTTGAGGTCAGGAGTTCGAGACTAGCCTGGCCAAAATAGTGAAACCCCATTTCTATTCAAAATACAAAAAAATTAGCCGGGCATGGTGGCGCATGCCTGTAATCCCAGCTACTCAGGAGGCAGAGGCAGGAGAATTGCTTGAACCTGAGAGTCAGAAGTTGTAGCGAGTTGAGATCATGCCATTACACTCCAGTGTGGGGACAGAGTGAGACACCATCTCAAAAAAAAAAAAAAAAGAAAAAAAAAAAAGAAAAGAAAAAGAAAAGAATAAAAAGAAAATGCATGTATGATTCTGAATAGCTAGCTAGTCACACCTGCTGATTTTCTGTGTAGAATCCTTTTGCTCTTCTGGTAAAACATTTCTGTGAGTTTCCACTGGGAAGTGCTCCTTCCCAGCTCAGTCCTGGGGTTTGGGAGAGGCTGACCCCACACTCAGGTCGAGCTCCAGTGGATGGAGGCTAATTATTGATGCTATGATGCACTGTAGTGGTGTGGTTGCTTTAGTCATGGGTACTTTCCCCCAGAGATGGAGGGCTCAAGGGCTCAAGTCACTCAGTGGGAAGAGAATCTTTCTCTGTCCGCCAGATTTGAAGCTGAGAGGATGTAAAAACTGCTGCCGCAGCTGCAGTCATCTTATGATCATGCGAGGAAAACCCGAGAACAGAGCAGAGCTAGGAGGAGAAACTGGATTCTAGAGGCATTTTTTGAATCACTGGACAAGGCCACCTTAAGTCAGACTTGTGACTGAAACTTTTGGGTTATGGGTGCCCATAAATTTCAGCTTTTCTTTCAACATTTTGCATCATATTTTATTTCTCTTGAACCCAAACTCTCCTAAGTATACAGAGCAGAGCTTTGAAGGAGGGGCGTCCAGGAAAGAGGAATTTTGATGGCAGCTGACCTGTTTGGACGGGTGCGGGTGACTTGATTTAAATGATGTGTGACAACTGTGTTTTCTGTGAGGATCTAAGGCTCGTGGCTTGTCAGTCCAATATTGTGGCCAATATTAGCAAATCGTATTTGAGAATTAGCTACCACAATAAAAAACAATAATTTGATTTTAAAATTACCCGTGAGTGCTGAGGGTTTATTCCACAAACCTGCTAGAGAAAATCAAAGCATAAGAAATCTTTTGAACTGGCTAATAGAGGCTTCCTTTTCCATTACTTACCTTGGCACAGATTCAAAGTTTCTCCCTCATATCAATTTTTATTTATTATTATTTTGATTTTGATTTTGATATGGAGCTTTGCTCTTGTTGCCCAGGCTGGAGTGCAGTGGTGCAGTCTCGGCTCACTGCAACTTCCGCCTCCCGGGTTTAAGCAATTCTCCTGCCTCAGCCACGTAAGCAGCTGGGACTACAGGTGCGCGCCACCATGCCTGGCTAATTTTTTGTGTTTTTAGTAGACACAGGGTTTCACCATGTTGGTCAAGCTGGTCTCGAACTCCTGACCTTAGGTGATCTACCCTCCTCGGCCTCCCAAAGTGTTGGGATTACAGGAGTCAGCCACCACGCCCAGCCTCCATGTTTAAACAACCATGTGAGCAAGTCGGTACAATGTGAAGCATCATTGGAGCCCTGGAGACAGTCAGTGTGGGAGACAGTCACCTGGGGATATATGATCCAGGAACCAAGCCTGTGAATGAACAGGAAATAAGACGTGTAGGGGGATGACTAATCTGAAGATTTTCTACCCTAGCTTGTTCCAGAGATGCACAGGTGAGCGGAATATTAATACCCACTGGCAACCTGGAGCTGACAGTGATCAATTCCAATTTTTCCTTCCTTCCCCAAATATGTAGAACACTTACTAGGTACCAGGAATTTTGCCCAGATGCAATGATAGCTGGTGAATATGGTACACTCCAGGTCCTTGCAAAACTTACAAGTTAATGGGAAAGACAGACAAGTAAGTGACAGTTTAATACACGTAGTAAGTGCTAAATGTGACATATAGGGGACTTTGGAAGTAGAAATGTATATGGAGACATGAGCAGAGACCTGATTATAAAGGGTATTGTGCGCCATGCTGGAGATCTTTTTTTTTTTTTTTTGAGATGGAGTCCCACTCTGCGGCCCAGGCTGGAGTGTAGTGGTGCAATCTCAGCTCACTGAAACCTCCACTTCCCAGGTTCAAGTGCTTACCATGCCTCAGCCTATATTTTATATATATAATGTAAAAATGGAAAATGCTAAAAATGTAACCAAGGCAATATTGAGGAAAAATGAAACCAGAAGCTTTTCACTACCAGGTATGAATTACAATAAAGCAACGGTACTTAAGACAGTGGTATTAAAGCAAGGATAGACACATTTGTCAATGGAATTGAATAAAGTCTAGCAGCAGACTCCACATATACCCAATCTCCTGATTCATAATGAAGGCTCCTCTGCAATTCTTGGGGGGCAGGGAGAGGGATATTTTCAATAAATGATGCTGTAACAATTGGATATCCACATGAGGAAAAATGAACTTCACACTATACATAAAAATTAATTCCAGATGAATTTTAGAGCTAAGTATGAAAAGTAAAATAATCAAGAAGTTCTACAAGTTTACTCTAGAAGAAAACAGAATAACTTCATGATCTCCAAATAGGCAAAAATTTCTTAAACAGAACACAAAAGCACTAACCATAGAAGAAAACTATGATAAATGATCTTCTTTAAGGTTAAGTTTATTCATCACATGACATCGTTAAGAGAGTGAAAACGCAAGTCACACGCTTGGAGAAGAAATTTGGAATACATATGTCTGACAAGTGACTTAAATCCGGAATATAAACAAACTCCAATAGATCAATGAGAAAAAGACAGATAACCCAATTTTACAAAATGGACAAAATATGTGATAGCATGTCTCAAAAGAGGATTGTTTAATGGCTGGGAGCAGTGGCTCACGCCTGTAATCCCAGCACTTTGGGAGGGCAAGGTGGGCAGATCACCTGAGGTCAGGAGTTCGAGACCAGCCTGACCAACATGGAGAAACCGCATCTCTACTAAAAATACAAAATTAGGCAGGCATGGTGGTGCATGCCTGTAATCCCAGCTACTTGGGAAGCTGAGGCAGGAGAATCGCTTGAAAACAGGAGGCAGAAGTTGCAGTAAGCCGAGATTGTGCCATTGCACTCCAGCCTGGGCAACAAGAGCGAAACTCTGTCTCAAAAAACAAAAAATAAAAAGAAAAGAAAATGTGTTTAATATTATTGATCAGCAAAGAAATGAAAATAAAACCACATTAAGAGGCCCCTGTACACCCATCAAAGTTGCTAAAATTAAAATGACTGACAAAACCAAATGTTGGCAAGGACATGGAGCTGCTGGAACTCTCTGCATCAGTCATGGAAGTGTGAACAGCAGCTGCTTTGGAAAACTGTTTGGCAATACTCCTAAAGCTGACCATCTATAAATCCTGTGAACCTGGGTATTTGCCCAGCAGAATAATACTATACATACCCCACAAAACATGTATTAATACAAGAAGTTTCATAGCAGTTTTATTTGGAGCTAAACGTGGACAATAGCCCAAATGTCCATCCACAATGGAATGGGTAAGTAAATTGTTGCATATACATGTTAGCATTGGACTATTACACAGAAATGAAGAAAATGAACTTCCACTCATAATGACATGGATGTAACTCTCACAGATACAATGATGAGTATAAAAAGTCACAAGCAAAAAGAGCAAACAGTAAATATGATTTACTTTACATAAAATTCGAAAGCAGGCAAAACTAACCTATGGTGATTATACAGGTTGGAACATTGATTACTTATGGGGGACTGACTGATAAAATACATGAGGGAGCTTCCAGGAAGCTTGTAATGCTCTGTTTCTTGGCCTGGGTAGTGGATATTTGGTGTGTATATAAGTACAAATTTATGAGCTGTATACTTAATATTTGTATATTTCACTGCATGAAAGTTACATCTCAATTTTTTTTTTTTTAATGGAAGCTGGAGGTGGGAGCAGAATCACTTGAAAGCAGTACTGGAAATCCAGGCATGGTATTATGAGAGCAGCAAAACGGAGGATATCTGCCGAATACCTAAAGCAGATGTGACTGACAAAAACACAACAGAGCTGAGGCACCCACAATCTCATGAAAGCAGAAAGAGAGCATCTCCAAAATAGTACATTTTCCCATTAGAACTCCAGAATTATCTCAGGTTCATAGACAGCAGAGACAGGGAAAAGGAACCAGTAGGATAGTGAGCTGATAATTTATTCATGAGCTACAAATGTCTTCACCTATTTTCTGTTTTAGAAGTGGCTAGTTATGAATTTTTTCCCCAAGTGATAACTTTATGTGTATATATATATATTTTTATTTATATTTTGTTTATTTATTTTGAGATGGAGTTTTGCTCTTGTTGCCCAGGCTGGAGTACAGTGGCCCAATCTCTGCTCACTGCAACCTCCACCTCCTGGGTTCAAGTGATTCTCTTGCCTCAGCCTCCTGAGTAGGTGGGATTACAGGTGCCTGCCACCAAGCCCAGCAAATTTTTTGTATTTTTAGTAGAGATGGGGTTTCACCATGTTGGCCAGGCTCGTCTTGAACTCCTGACCTCAACTGATCCCTCCCAAAGTGCTGGGATTACAGGCATGAGCCACCACGCCCGGTCTAAGTGATAACTTTAAATGAAGCTTATTGCTTACCAAATAAGATGAGAATAGTGATACAAAGGGGGCTCCCAGAGAAGGCACTGGAGTCAGAGAAAGTATGGCAACCTAGAAAGAGGTCTCAAATGCACTCTCTTTACCTCCCCACTCCTACCTCCTGCTTTGCACCACCACTGGAGCTAGAACCACTGTGACCAAATCTCCATTTACTCCTAAGAAGGCAGAGATTCTCACCTGAAGAAATACAGTCAGACTATCGATTCCATTTTTTTTTTTTTTTTACCCACCTGTATTAGTCCATTTTCTTTTTCTTTTCTTTCTTTTTTTCTTTTTCTTTTTTTTTTTTTTTTGAGATGGAGTCTCACTCTGTTGCCCAGGTTGGAGTGCAGTGGCTCAATCTCAGCTCACTGCAACCTCCACTTCTGAAGTTGAAGCAATTTTCCTCCCTCAGCCTCCCAAGTAGCTGGGATTACAGGTGGTGCCACCACACCCAGCTAATTTTTGTATTTTTAGTAGAGACTGGGTTTCACCACGTTGGACATGCTGGTCTCGAAATTCTGAGCTAGTGATCTGCCCACCTCAGCCTCCCAAAGTGCTGGGATTACAGGTGTGAGCCACCGCACCCGGCCCCATTTTCATACTGCTATAAAGAAATACCTGAGACTGGATAATTTATATAGGAAAGAGGTTTAATTGATTCACAGTTCTGCATAGCTGGGGAGACCTCAGGAAACCTACAATTGTGGCAGAAGGGGAAGCAGGCACATCTTACAAGGTGGCAGGCAAGAGAAGAGGAAGCAAAGAGGGAAGAAACCCTCATAAAACCCTCAGATCTCAGAAGAACTCACTCACTATCATGAGAAAAACATAGGGGAAACTGCAACCATAATCCAATCACTTCCCTCCTGGACACCGGGGGATTACAATTGCAGATGAGAGCCAGACCATATCACCACCTGATTTTCTCACAAACTGTTAATTTGTAACAGAGGAGACGCTCGTGTAGAAATAAGAACAGTCAAGAATCATGAAACACTTGAGGAAAACCAGCAGAAGAGTCATAAAACTCAACAAGTAAATGAACAACTTCCTGATAAAACAGAAGTCATTACAACTACAAAAAAAAAGCCATTCTATACAAAGAAGCAGAGTTCTTAGAAATTAAAAGCATGATTGCTGATATAAAAATATTTCTATAGATGAATTGAAGAACAGAATGGCATGGATAAGGATCAAATTCATGAACACAAATTTCACTAAATTGAGTTATGGCAATCTCCCACATTCAGTAAATGAAGGCAAAGAAAGTAAAGAGTCAAAGAAAAATACTAACAGCCATGGAGGCTACAGGCAAGTTTTAAAAAATTCCCAGCCAGGCATGGTGGCTCACATCTGTAATCCCAGCATTTGGAAGGCCAAGGAGGGAGGATGGCTTGAAGTTAGGAGTTTGAAGCCAGCCTGGGCAACAAAGTGAGACTCTACCTCTATTTAAAAAAAAAAAAATTCCCATACATTCCAGAAGGGATAAATAGAAATAATTGAGGGAATGAAATAATCAAATAATTAATAGAAAAAAATGTCTTGCCTGTAGAAAGCCTTAATTCTACAAATTGAAAGGGCCCAGTGAGTGCTGGGCAAGAATAATGAAACATTATATCCTCATGAAATCTAGAACAGAAAAGCAAACACTGCATGTTCTCACTCAGAGGTGGGAATTGAACAGTGAGATCACTTGGACACAGGAAGGGGAACATCACACACCGGGGCCTATTGTGGGGAAGGGGGAGGGGAGAGGGATAGCATTAGGAGATATACCTAATGTAATGACGAGTTAATGGGTGCAGCACACCAACGTGGCACATGTATACATATGTAACAAACCTGCACATGGTGCACATGTACCCTAGAACTTAAAGTATAGTAAAAAAAAAAAGAAATTTCTGAATTCCCAGGATAAAGAGAAAATCCCCCAAAGCTTGGTAGATATGATAGGAGAATGACATGTCACCTGTAAGGGGTTGATAACCACAGTAGCATGGAACTGTCCTGCAACCCTCCATCTGAATCCATCTGAATCCCTCCATCTGCAACCCTCCATCTGAATCCAGAATTCTAGACCACATTAACTGATCACCTAATTGTTTTGAATCCAGAATTCTAGACCACATTAACCGATCACCTAATTATTTTGAATCCAGAATTCTATACTCAGTGAATGTATAATTAATGTATAATAATTATAGGGTTGGGCGCGGTGGCTCATGCCTGTAATTCCAACATTTTGGGAGGCTGAGGCAGGCAGATCACTTGAGGTCAGGAGTTTGAGACCAGCCTGGGCAACATGGTGAAACCCTGGCTCTACTAAAAACACAAAAATTAGCTGGGTGTGATGGTGCATGTCTATAATCCCAGCTGCTTGGGAGGTTGAGGCACAAGAATTGCTTGAACCCGGGAGACCGGGGTTGCAGTGAGACAAGATTGGGCCACTGCACTCCAGCCTAGGCAACAGAGCAAGATCCTGCCTCAAAAAAAAAAAAAAAAAAAAAAAAAAGCTTATGAGGGCAAAATCAATATGTATTTGGATTTGCAAAGATTCAAAGTTTATCACCCGGGAATACTTTCTGAAACAGATACTCAAAGATGTCACCAAAGAAGATGAAGGAGGAGGAGAAGTGGGGAAAGAGGAAGACATAGGACATTAAAAAAAAAACAAAAAACAAAAAACAACAGTGGTGAGCAAAGAAACAAATAAAGCTTGTAGCTAAGTCCATTGCAAAATAATTGAGTAAAGTATTTCTGTTTTGAAGATTGCACTATTTGCCCAAGCCGGTGATACGGGTCTTCACTGTGAGCTGGTCTATCAGTGAAGGTCTGAAACCATCCACCCTCACAGCTGTTGTGGTTTCCTCAGCGACTGTGCTGCTAATTGCTGATTTGCCCCCGCTGCCTGGCCTGCTTCTCCTTAGGGCTGTGTGTGGCTGATCCTTGGTCCGGAAATGGGCTGTCAGCAGGCTTCCTTTCAGGGTTTGTGGAATAAAAACACCAACAGCTGAGGCTTTTGCAAGTGAGGCAGGTGATGCTGTGTGTGTGTGTGTGTGTGTGTGTGTGTGTGTGTGTGTGACAGAGACAGAGAGACTGGGTGACAGAGCCCATCTCACTTGGTGTTGTCTCCACCACCTGAGGTCGGGGGAGGATAGGTGAATACTAAGCCTGCTGTTCCTTGAACTTGTCTGTTGCAGTGTCTGAAGTTTCCTCCCAAATCCAAGTCCAAATACAAATCTTGCTGCTGCCCCAGCTTCTGCTGGGGGAATCACAGGGTCTCTTGAGTCCATTACAGTGAGGAGAGAGGGCGCTGTTATAAAAATAGGGAGTCCAGGACTTACTTGTTCACTAAGCTGAGCTGTCCCTTTCCACCCACGCTTGTTTTGCTTTTCTGAGAATACTGGTGTTTTGGGTAAAGTACACACCACTGGTTGTAGCACAGCCACGTGCAGCAGACAATAGTGCACTTGCTGCCTAAGGTCTACAAACTAACTCCAGGTGGGGTGTCTGATGTATGTGTGTGTGTCTTGGGGGAGGGAGAGGTATGCTGGAGAAGGCAGCCTAATCCTACTGTTTCTCCAATAGCAACAAAGTATCTGAGAGTCATTAAGCTTCAAAAAATGAGAAGTCTGCCTTTATTTGAGTTAGAGACTTCATCAGCAGGGGCATTTCTCCGGAGGGACAGGTCCCTGTTATCAGGCTTTACAAATCTGCTTGAGATGATTACTCCATTCTGGGAGGGGCAATGTGGCTTTTTTGAAGGTGGCCTTGGGGTTTTCACAGATGTTGAGTCAGCCAGGGTTAGACATGGTGGGGGTGGAGCAGACTGTTACAGAGGGACTGTTACTTTGTTTCAAACACACCACATGAGTTTTCAGCCAATATAATTCAAAGGCTTCAAATATTTAAATTATTTCTGTTAATGCAAACTTCAAGCAGTAAGTGCAACCCCAGAGTATATTAAACTCATTACAATTAGATATTCAAGCCATTCCTAAAATACCCACAAATAAACAATATATTTACAATTTACGGGAGGCTGCAGCGGGAGGATTGCTTTTGCCCAGAAGTTGAAAGTTGCAGTGAGCTATGATCGCGCCACTGCATTCCAGCCTGGGCGACAGAGCAAGACTCTGTCTCTAAATAAATAAATTAAATTAAAAACAAAAATACAATTTGCAAGCCTGCCATGAGCTGTCCCAAAGCAGTCTCTGTATATCATTTATGGTCAGGAGTGTGGTAAGCAAGAATGGATTTTTTTCCAGGAGTGTCCCAGGATATTTAGTATCCAATCTCCCTCCTTGCTTCTCCTTCTGGCCTTGTAGCCAGATGGGAACCTACTGGACAGACCCCAAACCTCTTCACACTGGAATCCAACACTGAGAAGAGCAGCTTGGGGGGAAATCTCCCTAGAGATACTGAACCGGTGTTCAGAATGAAATTTTTCTATTTGCCCGCCCTCTGCCTCCCCATACCCGTGGCTCCCCAGAGTCCTCTCAGAGTTCTCCCGAAATCCCATTCACTTATGTCTCAGGAATATTGGGAAAATGGGGCTTTCCAAGGTGTCTTTCCTGTAAACCTGATCCCATATAGATCTGCCAGAACCAAAATTAATTTGGAAAGTCCTTAATATTTGCCTATCTGATAAAATAAAAATAAAAAATGGCATGTATATTTTTTGTCATTGAATCTTTAAAAACAATTTTAAACTTTTTTTTTTTTTTTTTTTTTTTTTTGAGACGGAGTCTCACCCTGTTGCCCAGGTTGGAGTGCAGTGATGCAATCTTGGCTCACTACAACCTCTGCCTCCCGGGTTCTCGCCATTCTCCTGCCTCAGCCTCCCAAGTAGATGGGAGTACAGGTGCCTGCCACCACGCCTAGCTAATTTTTTTATATTTTTAGTAGAGATGGGGTTTCACCGGGTTAGCCAGGATGGTCTCAATCTCCTGACCTTGTGATCCACCCGCCTCGGCCTCCCAAAGTGCTGGGATTACATGTGTGAGCCACTGTGCCCAGCCAATTTTAAACATTTTTAAGGCCGGGCATGGTGGCTCACGCCTGTAATCCCAGCACTTTGGGGGGCCAAGGCTGGTGGATCATTTGAGGTCAGGAGTTCAAGAACAGCCTGACCAACATGGTGAAACCCCATCTCTACTAAAAGTACAAAATTAGCCAGGTGTGGTGGCACGTGCCTGTAATCCCAGCTACTTGGGAGGCTAAGGCGGGAGAATCGCTTGAACTCGGAACGCAGAGGTTGATCGTGCCATTGGACTCCAGCCTGCGCAACAAGAGTGAGACTCTGTCTCAAAAATAAACGACAAACAAAAATTTTTAAGTGTACAGTTCAGTGTTAGATCCATTCACATTGTTGTGCAATCATCACCACTATCCATCCACAGAACGCTTTTCATCTTGCAAAACTGAAAGTTGATACCCACTAAACACTAAGTCCTAGCCAGGCATGGTGGCTCACAACAGCAATCCCAGAACTTCGGGACGCTGAAGCAGGAGGATCCCTTGCGGCCAATAGTTCAAGACTAGCCTGGGCAACACAGCAAGACCCTGTCTCTGCATTTTTTTTTTTTTAATTAGATGGGCATAATGGCATGTGCTTGTAGTCCCAGCTACTTGGGAGGCTGAGGTGGAGGGATCGCTTGAGCTTGGGAGGTCAAGGCTGCAGTGAGCCATGATTGCACCACTGCACTCCACCCTGGGTGACAGAGTGAGATCCTCCTGTATTAAAGAAAGAAGAAGAATGAGGAGGAAATGGAGGAGAGGAGGAAGGAGAAGAAGAAAGCTTCTTTCGAGCTCTTTTTAAGAAAATGCTGGTATATTAACCATGCTCTCTTAAAAGAACATTTTTCTTAAGTCAAATACTTTGTCAGCAATAATCCCACTGTTCCTACAAATTTAACAATGGTTAAAATATTCTGTTTTAATTCTTGTGACAAATACTGTTGGATGAGGAGATAATTTTTCATTATGTGATCCAATGAACTCACCATTGAGTAAGAAGTATTTTTTAAACCAAAAATATATATTTGATATGTAAAAATCAGCCAATGAAAAGAAAAGATGAAAGTCATACAATCTAATGTGGAATATAGAGTAAGATGGATTGTACTGAAATGTAATTTTCAAAAAATTGAAAACATGACTTAGGCAACTATAAGATGAAAACCTATATAAGATTCTATTCAAGTAATTGATTAATGGAGGACTCAGTAAGTTGTTGACCTCAAAGGAAAATTAGTAAGATGTTAAGGTTCAAAGGAAAATCTGACATCAGGAATGATGACATGAATTTGCTAATAGGTGCCAAACTGGTTAACTAGTTAATATCATATAGGACAAAATGAAATTAGTGGGTTTAACTTATTTATTTTCTGGCAGAAAGGACTGATCACTTATATTTCTCCTGGAAAATATTCATTTTCACTGCTATGGACATAAATCTTTTGCATTATCATCAGTTTTCTGCAAGTTAATTTCTAGCCCTCTAGTGCTGCAAAATAGCCTAGTCAACAGGAAGTCCAGCGAAGGTGCACCCAGCGCCCCACTGAAAGGATACCCAGTAATCTCTTTTGCCCATTTCCAAGTTTTGGACAATTTTTCCTGACATTATCAATAAAAAATGTATGTGTATACATATATATTTAAATTTATTTATTTTGCAAGGGGCCACAGTGGGGATGAAGTGGTATAGGTTGGTTAAAAATCTTAAGTGAATGGTGTATTTGTTGAAACAATCACATGATTTCTAAGTTCCAAGTTTACGGAGAGCTGAACTTTAAAAATGTGTCTAAATAATAGAGACACACCACACCATCAACTGCTCCCCAAACAGGCGCCTGTCTTTGTTGATCAAAAATAATTTTCAAGAAAACCTGCTAAGAAAAGCACTTGTGAGGCCAGATGCAGTGGCGCACTCCTGTAATCCCAGCACTTTGGGAGACCCAAGTGGGAGGATTGCTTGAGCCAAGGAGTTGGAGACCAGCATGGGTAACATAGCCAGATCCTGTCACTACAAAAAAAAAAAAATTTTTTTTTAAATGAGCTGGGCATGATGCTGCACCCCTGTAGTCCCAGCTACTGGGGAGGTTGAGGCTGGAGGACTGCCTGAGCCCAGGAGGTTGAGGCTGTGGTGAGCTGTGCACTCCAGCCTGGGCAACAGAACCAACCCCTGTCTCCCCAAGAGGAAAAAAAAGCCTAGGAAGATGAGTTTTTTTCTTTGTTGTTTTTGTTTGTTTGTTTGTTTGTTTTAACAGAGGAGGGTCTCACTCTATTGCCCACATGGGCCTTGAATTCCTGGGCTCAAGCAATTCTCCTGCCCTTCAGCCTCTTTAGTAGCTGGGACTACAGGCACGCCACACTTCACCCAGCTTGAAGTTGATTTTTAACTACTATGACTCCACCACTCTAGCCCTTGTATGGGTGTGTTTGAAAGTGGTTAGATTTAGGGCAGGCTCATGGCAGAGAGTAAGCAAGTGAGGATATGGGGGGAAGTAGTGGGGTGCCTGCTCTCGGATGCTCTCCCACAGACATCACAAGCTCAAAGCCTTCAAACCGGATCTTATTTATTTCCTCCTCTCTCATTAGTCACAAAACCCAGTGGATTCCATTCTTACACACTGATGTCTTCACACTCATTTGTCAATGCCCAGCTGTAGGATCGATCGATCGATCGATCGATCTATCTATCTATCTATCTATCTATCTATCTATCTATCTATCTATCTAGAGTCTCACTCTGTCGCCCAGTCTGGAGTGCAGTGGTGCGAGCTCGGCTCATTTCAACCTCTGCCTCTTGGGTTCAAGTGATTCTCCCACCTCAGCTTCCCCAGCAGCTGGGATTACAGGTGCCTGCCACCACGCTCACCTAATTTTTTTCTTTTCTTTTTTTTTGTTTTCAGTAGAGACAGGGTTTCACCAAGTTGGCCAGGCTGGTCTCGAGCTCCTGACTTCAAGTGATCCACCCGCCTCGACCTCCCAAAGTGTTGGGATTACAGGTGTGAGCCACCGCCCCGGGCCAGGACATGTCTTCTATTGCCTGATTCCTGCAGCAGCTCCGGGCTGGACTCTGCCTTCCACATCCCAATCCCAACCCCAATCCTAATGCCATGGAACAGCCAGATATGTGTCAATGATGAAGTCATTCCCTGCTTAAAACTGTGACAGCTTCCCAGCGACCTCCTTCACTTGGGTTAGGAGGGCTAACTTCCCTCTGCAGCTCAACGCCTGTCTCCAACCCTCTGCTCCCACTCTAGGTCCCCATTCCCCATTTCTACAACAAACTCTCGCTTAGATTCCTCCCCAACGTCCTTCTCATCTTTGGGTCTTGGTTTACTCCCTCCCTGGGGGTGGAATACGGCTGTGATGGAGGGAGGGGCTGGCATCAGCGCGACCCAGCGCGACCCAGTGGGACCCAAGCTCCTCGGAGCAGCGGGGACTGATGCCAGTCCCTCCCTCCATCACAGTCCTCCTCTCTCTCACACCAGGTGATCAGGTGTCACCTGGTCAAGTGTGTCGCCCCTGGGTGGCCTGGGCCTGGGTCTTCCGACCTCTCACCTGGGCCTTGCGCTGCGGTCACCTCATCTAGCTCTCTTTCACGTCCTCGAAGATTTCTGCCCTTTGTTCCCCTCACCCGTCTCCCCGGGGGTGCCTCCCTGAGCCCCGGAGTGGCTTGGATTCCCCGAGACACTTCCTCCCCAGCACTCTCCGGGGCTCTGCCTCCAGCTGTGTCATTATCCGATGAGTGTCTTTCCACCTTTGCGAATGTGAGCGGCCAGAGGGCCTGGCACGCAGCAGGTGCGCTAAGTAGTGAACGCGCGGAGCCAGAGACCGACACGGAACGGGCGTGTCCAGCGCTCAGACCCTGCCAGGAGGAAGGACCCGCGCCCTGCGGCCTCCCCGGGACCCCGCAGCGCCCCCCGCTTCCCCCTGCGGAGCCGGAAGCCGCCGGCTGGTCCCCTCCCCGCGGCGCCTGCAGCCTTATCTCTGCGCCCCGAGGGCCCCGGGAGGAGCCGCGGGCGCACCGGGAGGGACGGGCGGCGGCATGGGCCGGGGGCCCCGGGGTGCAGGCCCGCCTCGCCGCCTGCTGCCGCTGTTGCTGCTGCTCGGCCTGGCCCGCGGCGCCGCGGGAGCGCCGGGCGCCGACGGTGAGTGTGGGCGGGGACGGACACGGGCGGCCCCAGCTGGGCCTCGAGGACTCTGGGCGCACGGACGCTTCCCTGCCCCTGGGCCGGGCCGGCGCGGTGCCGAGGCGTGGGGCGCAGGTGGGACCCGCGCCGGCCGTTGGAGATCGGCAAGGAGGAGCTCAGAGAAGAGAGGAGCTCCCCGCCGGGCTTCCCTGCCCCCGCCCGACCCCGCGTCACCGGGGGACGCCGGTTTTGAGGCGGCCTGGCCGGGTCCCCAGGGACCTCTGCTGCCCAGGAGGCGGGGGTGGGGGCTGGGCGCGAGCGCGGACGCGGGCAGGGCGGCGCCCGGGGGAGGGCGGGAGGCCAGGGCGTTCTGCGGCGATGTCACGCTTCCGGCTCTGCGGTGGCTTTTGCTTGACACATTTGTGACCCGAAGCAATTTTCTTTCCACTTTTAATTTTTTCACTTTGTTAGAGAGCCAAGTGCTAAATATGGTGAGAAGGAAGCGTAAGGAAGAGTACAGGAATGAAGTCATTAATTCACTCATTCATTCAACAGATGGCCCTTGAACAGCTTCCCTGTGTGCAATGAGGGCGGGCAGCGAGGGCCCTCGTGGAGCTCACTGTCTGGAGGATTTAGACCAGCAAATGTTCTATTTCCAAGCGATCGAGGGAGTTGTTTTTCCTCCTCTGCAAAATGCAATGTTGAGCGGAGTAGGAATTACACAGAGGATTCAGACACGCAGGGGAGGTGACATTCTTCCACATAACTGTACTACAAGGCAGAATGGCATGAGTGTTCTGAGAAGGTGTGGGTGGTGAGGGCAGGGAAAGGGAAACCGGTGGTGACCCTTGAGCTGGGCCATCAATGATTGGTCATATTTGGATATGGGAAAATGTGGAAAAGGTATCCCAGCTCATAGCAGCAGGCACTGCCACCTCTCCACAAATGTGTGTAGAATGAATGAATTCCCTCAGAATTCTGGCTCGGGGGAGAAGGGAAAGAAGCAAGGAGAGGCACCAAAGGTAGAGGGCGAAGTGCCTTGACTGGCAGACCTAGGCCTTTGGACTTAGCTGTGCCTGGAAGCCACTGGAAGCTGTTTCAGGGAGTGACATGAAAAGTGAGTGTAGCCAGTTCTAGGTGCTTCCGGAGCCGCAGGTTAAGGTGCGGACATGGCCAAATCCAAGCACAACACCACACACAACCAGTCCCGAAAATGGCACAGAAAATGGCATCAAGAAACTCCAATCACAAAGATACGAATCTCTCAATCGAATGGACCCCAAGTTCCTGACAAACATGTGCTTTGCCAAGAAGCACAACAAGAAGGGCCTAAAGAATATGCAGGGCGACAATGCCAAGGCCATAAGCACACGTGCTGAGGCCTTGCCCTCATAAACCCCAAGGAGGTTAAGCCCAAGATTCCAAAGGGTGTCAGCTCTTGCCTACATTGCCTGCTCCAAGCTTGGGAAACGTGCTCGTGCCCTCATTGCCAAGGGGCTCAGGCTGTGCCGGCCAAAGACCAAGGCCAAGGATCAAACCAAGGCCCAGGCTGCAGCTCCAGCTTCAGTTCCAGCTCAGGCTCCCAAAGGAGCCCAGGCTTCTACAAAGTCTTCAGAGTAGAGATCTCTGTTTGCCAACATGAGGATAGAAAGGTTGTCCTCCTTGGACTGCTATCTGCATGGGGCTGATGTTCTCCTTTGCTACTTGTATAAATAAACTTGAGGCAGGGGGGGAATAAAGGGTCTAAGGAACCCCCCATCTTCCTTACTAAAACCAAACACTGATCCTGAAATGGAAGGAAACTTCCATGTGATGAGATACATGGGGTCTTGTCGTTGAGATTCCTGCCTGCCACCCCCACCCCCATTCTCTTTGCCTTGGGACTTTTACCATGCCTGGTGGGTATTACAATGGCTCGATCTTCTGAAGTGGCCATTTTTGTAATATTAGGTGCCCTGGTTAAGATTCCTTCCTTGGCTCTATCTCCCAGGACAGTGCGCATAGGACTTGCAGATGCTTGGCGTCTATTTCAGGATCTCTCTAAGGTAGGAAACTGTCCACTGTGGTCCCATTGAATTGTTAGGCTAACATGGCTGAACACAGCTAGTAGCTACCTAAGGTCAACTGTAACTAAAGGTTTTGGGGTGAATTTGAGGAAACAGAAGTCAAGGCTTCCTGGTTGAGCCTGCTCTCCATATGTAGACATTCTCCCTTCATGTTCAACCTTGGAGAACCTGGTTTTATGAAGGGCAGGTTTCCTGATAGTGGACAATGTAGGGAAAGACTGGAGGCTTGGACGAGCCCGTTGAGGAAGTTGTTGCAATAGCTGGCCTGGAAGTTCTGAGGACTGGGCCCACTGTAATGACAACAGAAGTGGAGTGAATGTAGACAGTAAGGTGGAAATGGACTGGAAGGAAGGATTTAATAACAGATGTGAAGGTGCAAGGGAACAGAAGGGGAAAGATGACACTAAGGCTTGGGGGCTGGGTGACTTGGTATATGTTTCTACGGGAGGAGAAAGATTTGGAAAGAAAGATGATTCGTTGTTTTGGACATCCTGAATTTGAGGTGCTGTTATGGATTTGGAGAGATGAAATCAATAGACTTGATGGTTGCTTGAAACCTTGAGGTTGGCAAGATTGGGAGGATGAAGGACAAATTCTTGGAGAGGATTCTTGGAGTTTAGATGGTAGATGCAAGTTGAGAAGGAAGAAGCAGCATCCAGGTAGAATGGAGAAAGACTGGGCTCATTTAGTCAAGGAAACTAGGAGATGGGAAGCTGAGAGGTGGAGATTGAGAAAAAGGCTTTGAATTTGATGGATCTGGTCACTGGAGACCCAGAGCTAGCAGAGAAGAAAGGGTGAGAGCTAGATGTGAGGGCTCTAGATGGAGGGCAGAGACCTTGGTTACAGAGTAGATACTCTTTTTTTTTTTTTTTTTGGAGACGGAGTCTTGAGTCTTGCTCTGTCACCCAGGCTGGATGGAGTGCAGTGACGTGATCTCACTTGCTGCAACCTCTGCCTCCCGGGTTCAAGAAATCCTGCTACCTCAGCTTCCCGAGTAGCTGGAATTACAGATATGCACCACCACGCCCAGCAAATTTTTGTATTTTTATAGAGGCAGGGTTTTACCATGTTGGCCAGGCTGGTCTTGAACTCCTGACCTCAAGTGATCTGCCCACCTCAGCCTCAAAAAGTGCTGGAATTTACAGGCATAAGTCACTACTTCTGGCCTCGGAGTAGATACTCTCTCTTTTTTTTTTGAGATGGAGTCTCACTGTGTCACCCAGGCTGGAGTGCAGTGGCGCTATCTCAGGTCACTGCAACCTCTGCCTCCCAGGTTCACTGCATTCTCCTGCCTCAGCCTCCTGAGTAGCTGGGACTACAGGCGCCCACCACCACGCCCGGCTAATTTTTTGTATTTTCAGTAGAGAGGGGGTTTCACCGTGTTAGCCAGGATGGTCTCGATCTCCTGACCTCGTGATCCGCCTGCCTCAGTCTCCCTAAGTGCTGGGATTACAGGTGTGAGCCACCGTGCCCAGCCAGAGTAGATACTCTTTAAAGAAATTAGAAGGCAAATGAAGGTAACATTCAGTTGGGCTGGTCAAGTCAGTCCAAGATTTTTAGGGAATGCAAAACAGACTCAAACATATTTTAGACTGAGGGGTATTATTTAGTAGAGAGGGGAAAATTGAAAAAGCAAAAATAAATGAGATAGTTAATGGATGGAGCAGGTCAAAAATTAAACTTGGGCTATAGGTGGGAGAGGTTAGTTTCTGAAAGTGGGGGGCAAGGAAGAAGATTGGAGAACTGTGCTTCCCTTCTCCCATGGCAGGCTACTTAGTGAGTGCCCTTCGTATTTCAAAGCAAGCCTGGGTGTCCTCACTCCTCCTAGAAAGTCCATTGGCGCTATCCACTTCTCCTTACAGCACCAGTAATACCATATTCCATGCCTTGGCTGTACACTTATACCATATTGCAGTGTGATTGTTTACTAAACTAAGAGCTCCTTGTGGGTAGGGACAGTGGCTTGTATTAGGAATCTGGTATGCAAATAAATGAATACCATCCAAACGAGAATAAGCAAAGGCTATTTATTCAGGGCTTGCTGTGACAAGGGAGTCAGCCATCATCACTTCCATTTGGCAGAGACTCAAAGATAGGCCGGGGATGGAAAAGTGTTACAGTAGGAAAAGGAAGGGGGTTGGTGGGTGGTGGTGGTTCAGGTGTGCCCAGCTGGAGAAGTTTTCTAGCAGCATGCATCCCATGTGATTGGTGAGAGGGCCATATCTGGCTTTTCTGGTTAGTCCCAAGTTGGAACTGGGGGCAAAAATTAGGGTAACTGGCCGTTACTGATTAAAGCCTGACCATTTGGGGCTGATTGCTACAGAGTTCCTGGAATGATTGCTGCAGACTGTGGGTTAGAATTCTATTTTAATATATGGGCTGGGTGCAGTGGCTCATGCCTATAATCCCGACATTTTGGGAAGCCGAGGTGGGCAGATCACTTGGGGTCAGGAGTTTGAGACCAGCCTGGCCAACGTGTTGAAACCCTGTCTCTACTAAAAATACAAACAAATCGGCCTGGCATGGTGGTAATTACAAGGGCCCTTGTAATCGCAGCTACTCCAGAGGCTGAGACAGGAGAGTTGCTTGAACCTGGGAGGCAGAGGTTGCAGTGAGCCGAGATCATGCTACTGCACTCCAGCCTAGGTGACAGAGCAAGACTCTCTCTCTCTCTATATATATATACACACACACACACACACACACACACACACACACACACACACACACATGATCTGGCCATTTTCCATTTGTATATTCAGTCTCTCACTGGCAACATGGGCTGAATGACCTTAATTGGCATCAAAGATGTTTTGGGGAGGAGAGCTGAAGTCAGATGACCTGAGTGTAAGGAAAGTGTGTTTCACATAATTGATACGGCCGGAGGGTGTTGGCAGCTGGGTGGGGTGCAGGGCCCGGGGGAGTCCAGAGTGTAGGAATGGGCGAGGAAGCGTAGAACCAGTCAGTCCTGTTTCTTAACCTTTCTCTGGCATTCGTTACTGGAGTCTGGGGCCTGTTGGCTCAGGCCTGGCTGGGGGTCAGGAAGTTGTTCTTGCTCTACGAAGGTCACCTGACTTCACTCATCATGCATTTCATGCTTGGTCTTCCCTCTGTCTTCATGAATCACAGCAGCACATTCACTATTCAGGGTGAGCCAGAAGAGGAAAGAAGAGAAATAGAGGGAGTGGAATTTTTTGGAGTGATTTAAAGTTGCTTAAAATAAAGGGCACAGGATTAGAGTTGATGAAGATGCCCACCATGGCCTATTTTCTACCTCCAGGGACTTGGTCCTGGGTGTATTCTTGGTCTTCTGGTCAAATCCTAAAATGGGTTCTTAGGTCTCTGTAGCTCAAAATCGCAAGTGGTCTGTTGGCCTCAGCTCTGCAGAAGAGAGAGGGAAAATGAATTGCATGGATTAAGAAAAAGGGTATACTCAGCTGGGCGTGGTAGCTCACGCCTGTAATCCCAGCACCTTGGAAGGCTGAGGTGGGTGGATCACCTGAGGTCAGGAGTTCAAGACCAGCCTGACCAACATGGAGAAACCCTGTCTCTACTAAAAATACAAAAAAATTAGCCAGGCGTGGTGGTGCATGCCTGTAATCCCAGCTACTCGGGAGGCTAAGGTAGTAGAATTGTTTGGACCCTGGAGGCGGAGATTGCGATGAGCTGACATCTCACCATTGCACTCCAGCTTGGGCAACAAGAGGGAAACTCCGTCTCAAAAAACAAACAAACAAACAAAACAAAAAAAGGGTACACCCGGCCGGACATGGTGGCTCATGCCTGTAATCCCAGCACTTTGGGATACCGGGGTGGGTGGATCACCTGAGGTCAGGAGTTTGAGACCAACCTGACCAACATGGAGAAACCCCATCTCTACTAAAAATGCAAAAATTAACTGGGCGTGGTGGCACATGCCTGTAATCCCAGCTACTCAGGAGGCTGAGACAGGTGAATAGCTTGAACCCGGGAGGTGGAGGTTGCAGTGAGCCGAGATCGTGCTATTGTACTCCAGCCTGGGCAACAAGAGTGAAACTCTGAAACTCCATCTCAAAAAAAAAAAAAAAAGGTACACCCTTCTGGAGAATGAGTCAGGTGTGAGACAGGTGTGAAAAGAACCGGTAGGGGTTAAGTGAGTGACTGCCCGACATGAGCCTTAAGGTGTGGCCTAAATGAATGGCACTCAGTGTGGGTTGGTTTCAGGTCCTGAGGCCAGGTGTGGGGGCCCCACTGCTGATTGATCTTGGTCACACCACAAAGTGAACAGGATCGGGTCATATGAGCCATTTTGTATGAGGAAAGTTTGAGAGTTCTTTTTTTGTTGTTTGTTTGTTTGTTGATTTTTTTTTTTTTTTTTTTTTGAGTAGTCAAATGCAATAGTGAGAAGGGGGAAAGAGTAGAATGAGAAGTTTGATCTGTAACTGACTATCAACAATCAACTAACTCACTACCTTTGGACCAGCCCAAGTGAGAGTTCTTGATGGAGAATGTCAGTCCTAAATTTGGGTGGGTGTGGGAATTATATGACGGTTTGAATAGCCCTGCAAATATTACATTGCTGGAGAGAGTAGAGTGCTCTGTGTCTTGGAGGGATTTAAAAGCAGAGTCTATGTTTTCGTTTCTGGATTTTTTTTTTTGGTCAGGGATGTTGGAAAGGAGAGAACGTGAGATTTCTCAGATTCCTTCCACCTCTGGAATTTGGTGGTCTCTTAAGAGCCATGCAATTTTATGTAGCGTTAGAGACCACTTGGGAATGCTTTTCCTTCCTGAGTTCTGGCACCCTTGGCTTATTTCCTCCCGTTGTTTGATCTGTCTTTCCAGATTTGACAGACAGAATCTCAGGAAGGTTGTGCAGTGGATTTGTTTGGTCTGACTGTGAATGGTCGAGGGTTAGGTTAAAAGCAAATTTAAAATTTAAGCACTGCATTTGTGCTTTTTTGTTGTTGTTGCTGTTGGTTTTCTAGAGATGCGGTCTAGATTTTTGGCCAGATTTTTGGTCATGGACTCCTGGGCTCAAGTGATCCCCCCATCTTAATCTCCCAAAGTGCTGGGATTACAGGTGTGAGCCATTGTGCTTGGCCTGCCTTTGTGCTTTTAAACTACCTTCTTCCCTTGACTGTGAACATCTCTTTACTGTACTATAAAGTCCATCAGGTAATGTCTCAGAAGTACACTGAAGTTGTTGCTCGTGTATTGAAGTAAAGAGTGAGAGTGGTTCTCAGAGGCTGGCAGCCTCCCTCTCTTCCTGAGGTAGCTTGACTTGGTTGCAGTGGAGAGGAAGGACAGGTGAGCAGGGCTGAAAAGGTGAGGAGGTGAACTTTCCACTTCTGAGTCAGCTGTTACCCAGCAGCCTGGGAGGATGTGGCGAAGACAGGGAGTGATTATGTAAATTTGAATATTATGGTTTCTGGGATATCAGCCCATCAATGGGTAGACACCTGAATGCACAAAGATATTGCTCTTGATTTTTGCATCAATGCATTTCTCCATCAGTCTTCCCATTGGTGTAATTGGGAGTTGGCTAGTTAACCATCAGTGTTAGTACCTTCTTTTATTCATTAACAAAGAGTTGTTGAGTGGTTGGTTATAATAATGTCTAACACATTTTAATTGCTTTTCATGTATTAACTCATTGATATGGTTTGGCTGTGTCCCTACCCAAATCTCAACTTGAATTGTAGCTCCCATAATTCCTATGTGTTGTGAGAGGGACCCGGTGAAAGACAATTCAATCATGGGGGAGGTTTCCCCCATACTGTTCTCGTGGTAGTGAATAAGTCTCAGGAGATCTGATGGTTTTATAAGGGGTTTCTCCTTTCACTTTCCCTCATTCTCTCTTGCTGCTGCCATGTAACACATGTCTTTTGCCTTCTGCCATGATTGTGAGGCCTCCCAGCCACTTGAAACTGTGAGTCCATTAAACCTCATTTTATTTATACATTACCCAGTCTTGGGTATGTCTTTATCAGTAGCATGAAGACAGACTAATATACCCTCATTTACTCTTTAATCCTCACAACAACCATATGAAGTAGGTTTATTATTATTCTCGTTTTACAGATTTACAGGATACAGGCACAGAGATCACCAAGGATTACAGAGCTAGTAAGTGGCATAGCTAGGATTGTAACTAACCCAAGCGCTTGTAACCACCGTGCCAAATACCAGGCACTGCATCTTGCAGACTGTTTCTAACAATGACAACAAAATCTGTGGAAATGGATATAAATATTCATGTAAATTATCTCATATTTGCATATTGCTTTACACTTCATACAGCATTTATATTTCTCATTTAATCTTGACTACAACATCTTCATCTCATGGATGACGAGACCTGGCCAGGCACAGTGGCTCATGCCTGTGATCCCAGCACTTTGGGAGACTGTAGCAGGAGTATCGTTTGAGCCCAGGAGTTTGAGACCAGTCTGGGCAACATAGGGAGATCCCGTGTCTACAAAATAATAATAATAATAAATTGTCTGGGCGTGGTGGTGCATGCCTGTGGTCCCAGCTACTCGGGAGGCTGAGGTGGGAGAATCGCCTGAGCCTGGGAGGTCGAGGCTGCAGTGAGCCATGATTGTGCCACAGCACTCCAGCCTGGGTGACAGAGGGAGACCAAACAAACAAACAAACAAACAAACAAACAAAAAACTGGAGAACTGTCAGTTTAACTTGCTAAAATCACATAACCAAGGAACAGGACTCCAATCCCGACTCTGGTTGAGACACCAAAACCAGTCTCACCCTCTCATTGTTAGGTGTAGTTTTAGCTTAGGTGAGCACTGCAGAGCTGGGACGGGCAGTGAACCCAGCTCAGCAGCGTTAGCCGGGGGATGTGGTAATAGTAACAAAGAACACTTGTCAGCCTTTCCCTCCTCTTAGATTTTGGGTTCTTCAACTTTCCTGTTTCTCTGCCAGTAATCCTAGTCGTCCCTTGGAGTCCCTCACCTCTGCAGGCCTTCCCTCGGTTACTACCGGCAACCACCTCTCTGCTTTCAGGCCCGGAGTATGCTGACGACAGAACTAAAGTCAGCCTTGACGTGGGTACCGAGCACCCCAGACACAGCTCTCCCTCAGATCATAGCAAAGCCCTAGCGATCTGTCTCTGGCCTGGAGAATTCCTCTCCCTTGGGTTATTCTATTACATTTGTCCCACAGCTGTGCTATGCGGCAATCGAGACTTGCTGAAAGACTTCTTTCAGTATTGCCTTTTCTTTCCACAGGATTCTGACTCCAGTCCCTGAGGTTGAGGTTGAGCTAGTCTGGCAACGCTCCTCTCTGTGTGGTCCACCTGGGAGCAGTTTAGAAAAGCAGATTCTCAGGCCCTGCCTCTCCCCTGCTGAATCAGAATCTTTGGGGACACTGTGTTTTAACAGGATCTCTAGGAAGCATGACCAGCTGTCTTGGTTTGCACAGAATTGAGGGGTTTCCTGGGACACAGGACTTTTTGTATTAAAACTAGGACGAGTTAGTCACTAGTTTCCAGGTGATTCTTAACCGAGCCTCAGGCTGTGGAACAGTGGACCCGTGTGGTGAGAGAGCTGCCCTGCAAAGTCCTGCAGAATAGGCTAATCATGGCTGAATAATAAGCACCCCTGCTTATTATTTTTTTGGTTTTCTTTGGAAACCACCTTCTCATCTGCAGATAGTCTGAGAAGCCTTGGTAGCCTGGAACCCATCTTAGTTTTTTTTTTGCCGGTATGGGAAACAAACATGTATTGAGCCAGGTACTGTCTTTGGGGTTATACTTATGCTACATTATTTTCTTTCTTTTCTCTTTTCTTTTCCTTTTTTCTTTTCTTTTCTGTCTTCCTCCCTCCCTTACTTCCTTCTTTCCTTCCTTCCTTCCTTCCTTCCTTCCTTCCTTCCTTCCTTCCTTCCTTCCTTCCTCTTTCTCACTCTTTCTCTCGTTCTCTCGTTCTTTCTCTCTCTCTTTCTTTCCTTTCTTTTTGTATATCTCATCTAAATAAATTACTCTAAATGGGTCATTAAAACAGGTACCCTGAGAATGAAGTGTGTGCCAGATGTGGTAGCTCACATTTGTAATCCCAGGACTTTGGGAGTCCAAGGTGGATAAATCACTTGAGTCTGGGAGTTCCAGACCAGCCTGGGCAACATGGTGAAACCCCATCTTTACAAAAAAAATACAAAAATTAGCCAGATGTGGTGGTGTGTGCCTGTAGTCCCAGCTCCTTGGGAGGCTGAGATGGGAGGATCACTTGAGCCCAGGAGGTTGAGGCTGCAGTGAGCTGTGATCACACTACTGCACTCCAGCCTGGGCAACAGAGTGAGACCCTGTGTCAAAAGAAAAAAAAAAAAAAAAAAAGGCCAGGTGTGGTGGCTCATGTCTGTAATTCCAGCACGTTGGGAGGTTGAGGTGGGTGGATTGCTTGAGGTCAGGAGTTCAAGACCAACCTGGCCAACATGGTGAAAACTCATCTCTGCTAAAAATTTAAAAATTAGCCGGGTGTGGTGGTGCACATGTGTGGTGGTCAGCACATGCGTGGTGGTCAGCACATGCGTGGTGGTGCACACGTGTGGTGCCAGCTACTCAGGAGCTGAGACACGAGAATCGCTTGAGCCTGGGAGGCAGAGGTTACAGTAAGCTGTGATCGTGCCAATGCTCTCCAGCCTGGGGGACAGAGCGAGACCTTATCTCAAAAAAAAAAAAAAAAAAAAAAAGAAAAAAGAAAAAAGAAAAAAGGATCAAAGACCTAGTATTTGATTGCACAACAGGGTGACTATAGTTAATAATAATTTAATTGTGTATTTTAAAATAACTAAAAGACTATGACTATTGTTTGTAATACAGAGGATAAAGACTGAAAGGGATAGATATCCCATTTTACATGACAGGATTACTACGCATCGCATGCCCGCATCAAAACATCTCAGGTACGCCATAAATATATACACCTGTGTACTCACGAAAGTTAAAGTTAAAAATAAAAAAGAAGGAAATGTCAGAACTTTAGGGAGAAGGACTTTCGGGGGCTCTTTATCTTCTGCTACTCAAAATGTGATCTACCTGTGAGCTCGCTAGAAATCCAAAATATAGGGCTCCTCCCCAGACCAACTGATTTGGAGCCTACAGTTTAACAAAGGTTAAGATCCCCAGGTGTTTTTGGTTTGTTTGTTTGTTTTTGAGACTGAGTTTCGCTCTGTCACCCAGGCTGGAGTGCAATGGCGCAATCTCAGCTCACTGCAACCCCTGCCTCCTGGTTTCAAGCGATTATCCTGCCCCAGCCTCCCAAGTAGCTGGGACTACAGGCGCCTGCCACCACACCTGGCTAATTGTTTGATTTTTAGTAGAGATGGGGTTTCACCGTGTTGGCCAGGATGGTCTCAATCTCCTGACCTCATGATCCGCTGCCTCAGCCTCCCAAAGTGCTGGGATTACAGGCATGAGCTACTGTACCTGGCCCCCAGGTGTTTGTTTGTATTTTTCTTTTTTAGTATGTATGTATTTTTTTACCTTTATGGGTACATAGTAGATGTGTATATTTATGGGACATGTGACTTTTCTTTTCTTTTTAGAAACAAGATCTCACTCTGTTTTCTAGGCTGGAGTGCAGTGGCATGATCATAGCTCATGTAACTTTGCACTCCTGGGCTCAAGCAACCCGGGTTCCTGCCTCAGCCTCCCCAGGTGATTTGAATGCACTTTAAAATTCGAGAAGCCCAAAGTCCTTGTTTTAAAGATGAAAAAACTGAGATCCAGAAAGGTTAAGTGGTGTGCTCAAGGTCACACAGTGAATTTGACTCAGCTAGATTTAGGATCCGGCTCTAACTAGCTTTCAAGTCCAGTGCTTTCCCCATACCTGGCTGCCTTCCTTTAAGGCCATGTGTTTGTCTGGGCCTATTTATTAAATAAACTTGAACTTAATTCAGTTTCTTTTAAAACATTTTCTATTCTATCCTTCACTAATTCAGACTGGACTTCCTTTAATTTATCTGAGTGAGTCCCACCTCTTTGCTTCTTAATATTTTTTATGTTTATTAGATTAGCTCAATAGTTACATGAAATAGTCCTTTTCCAGCTGGTATTAAGTTTTTTTGTTTTCTTTGTTTTGTTTTCTGAGACAGAGTCTTGATCCGTTGCCCAGACTGGAGTGCAGTGGCATAATCTTGGCTCACTGCAACCTCTGCCTTCCAGGTTCAAGTGATCCTCTTGCCTCAGCCACCGGAGTAGCTGGGATTACAGGTGCCCGCCACCATGTCCGGCTAGTTTTGTTGTATTTTTAGCAGAGACAGGGTTTCACCATGTTGGCCAGGCTGGTCTTGAACTCTTGGCCTCAAGTGATCTCTCCTTGGCCTCCCAAAGTGCTGGGATTATAGGTGTGAGCCACTGTGCCCGGCTGAGTTTTTGCAAATGGATCTATATAAATTCTGCATCTTTATAATGATAAGTTTTTTATTTTTAAACTTTTTAAAGAGACAGTCTAGCTCTGTTGCCCAGTCTGGAGTGCAGTGGCTCATTCAAAGCTCACTGCAGCCTGATCTGAGCTTGAGAGATCCTCCCACATCAGCCTCACAAGTAGCTAGGATTACGTGTATGCCCCACCATGCCCAGCTAATTAAAAAAATTTTTTTTTTTTTTGTAGAGATGGGGTCTTGCTATGTTGACCAGGCTGGCACTTTGGGAGGCTGAGGTAGGAGGATTATTTGAAACCAGCCTGGGCAACATAGTGGGATCCTGTCTCTAAAAAAAATAATAAAATGAAAAATTAGCCAGGTGTGGTGGGATGTACCTGTAGTCCTCATTACTCTGGAGGCTGAGGAGCGAGGATAGCTTGAGCACAGGAGGTCGAGGCTGCAGTGAGCTGTCATCACACCATTGCACTCCAGCCTGGGTGACAGAGGTGACAGAGAGAGACCTTGTCTCAACAAACAAACAAACCAAAATGATGACATTACAGGTGTGAGCCACTGCACCTAGCCCTAGACAAGTATTTTACATAAGAAAAAAAATTTAAAAATTTCAATTTGTCAGCCTTAAATAATGAGATTCAGAATGTATGATATACATGAAATATAGAGTTTATTCTAGCATAAAACTTGAGGGTGGCCACTGGGAAACACTGACTTCAAATGAATGGAGTCTTCCTTCCAAAGTGGGGAAGTAACCGTTTCATTTATGTAGAAATTGTAGCAGAATTACATTTTCCATAGAAGACCAGTGCATATGCCACAGCTATTTGGTTGGTTACAGATTGCTACACTCCAAGGAAAATTACTTTATTACTCCATGAGGAGAGATAGTGATCTAAGGGGGTCTTATCTCTGGTGCCATTTGGGCTTAATTATTTACAGGGGGAAAAAGAGGCAGAAGTTACAGCTGTATGCTTTGTGACTCAAACTACGTGCATGCCACATTCCTCTCAAGGCTTGGTATAATTTAAAGTTCCAACAGCTTTAAGTTTGAATTACTTAATTTCACATATTTTATTGTTGTTTCAATAGAATCATATTTATGTCTATTATTGTACTACATGCATTTATGTGTGATTTCAGTATCTACTTAAGGTTTTTAGCCTTTGAACAGTGTGTTTATGTCGTCTGTTCACTGGAGAAGTAGCTTATAATGAATGGACTTCTTTGGTTTTCAGTGAAAAATTCTTACAGGCTTCCTTAGCTTGGGTTACTTTAGTTACTTGTTGTCTAAAGCTGTGTACCTGCTATCTACCATCTCTCAATGGCATCATGAGAAATTTGGGATCCAGAAACAAAATGATTTCCCTATAAAAATTTGAGTTTCCCTCCCCTATTTTGCCATCAAGGCTTTAATTCTATTAGCTCCCAAGTGAAAACAAACCAAATGTTTATCATCAGATTGTGCACCATATATTATCAGATTATCATCAGATGCAAATTGTGCATCATATATTCCGCATCTTGGGTTTCGTGGTTGTCTACATTTGTTAAAACCCACAGAAACTGCACACTTAAACATGGGGGCGTTTTATTGTATGCATATTATATCTCAATAAAGTTGATTTTTAAAGTAAAAAATGTAATTTTCATACTATTGTGGTAAAGTAGACATAAGGCAAATTTTTACCATTTTAGCTATTTTGAAGTGTGCAATTGAGAAGCAAGTTGTATATTATTGTGCAACCATCACTATCGTCCATCTTCAGAACCTTTTCATCATCCCAAACCGAAACACCGTACCCAAGATTTAAGGTGTTTAATAAGATTGCATTCTTTTTTTTTTTTTTTAAACGGAGTCTTGCTGTGTCATGCAGGCTGGAGTGCAGTGGCGCAATCTCGGCTCACTGCAACCTCCGCCTCCTGGGTTCAAGCGATTCTCCTGTTTCAGCATCCTGAGTAGCTGGGATTACAGGTGCACGCCACTGAGCCCAGCTAATTTTTGTATTTTTTGTTTCACCATGTTGACCAGGCTGGTCTCAAATTCCTGACCTCAGGTGATCCGCCCACCTTGACCTCCTAAAGTGCTGGGATTACAGGCATGAACCACCATGCCTGGCCAAGATTGCATTCTATGTACAAATTAAATTGGGGAGAATGTTCATATGTTCATCATCGTAGGGTTGATCACAAATGGGTTTTTGAACTTGACCCAGGATCCATTATTTAGAAAGTATTTCCAAGATTTTGGTTGCATGTCATTATGAATTTTTTTTTTTTTTTTGAGATGAAGTCTCACTTTGTCACCCAGGCTGGAGTGCAGAGGTGCTGTCATGGCTCACTGCAACCTCTGCCTCCGGGGTTCAAGTGATTCCCCTGCTTTAGCCTCCCAAGTAGCTGGGACTACAGATGTGTGCCACCACACCTGGCTAATGTTTTTGTATTTTTGGTAGAGACAGGGTTACGCCATGTTGGCCAGGCTGGTCTCAAACTCCTGACCTTGAGTGATCCACCTGCCTTGGCCTCCCAAAGTGCTGGGATTATAGGCATGAGCCACCATGCCTGGCCCTGAATGTCATTATAAATTGACAATGTACTGATCACACGGTTTAAAAATGTTTTGTGCTAAAATGTTAATGTGTTAAGATGGTTAAATATATTTAACCCATATGATGGACATTTAGGTATGGGGACTCATCCTCACTTCAGTTTGGTGTGTTGTCCTTCTAATCTGGAGCCTTCTGGTTCGTTTTCTCCCAATTGTAAAGTTCTGTTCTGTGCAGCATCAGTGAAGGAATCTGGGCATTTAACTATTCCTTGCAGGTATTTTCAACCAGTTCCTTGAACTTTCATTCCTATTCCTTATGTCTGTCTTCTGAAATTTGCAGAGACTCTGCTTCTTGGGCCTTTCTAGGATTGGCTTTTAGTTCTTCCTCTTTGCTAAGGCAATTACCATGCGTCCATCTCTTTTTCTTTTTTAACAGAGATGAGGTCTCATCATGTTGCCCAGGATTAGTCTTGCACTTCTAGGATCAAGGCCTTCCAAAGTGCTGAAATTACAGGCATGAGCCACTGTACCTAGCCCATCCATCTCTTTCTTATCTTCTTTATTTTTATTTTTTTTGAGATGGAGTCTCACTCTCTTGCCCAGGCTGTAGTGCAGTGGCATGATCTCAGCTCACTGCAACCTCAACCTTCCAGGTTCAAGTGATTCTCTTGCCTTAGCTTCCCCAGTAGCTGGGACTACAGGTGCCCGCCACTGCACCCGGCTAATTTTTGTATTTTTAGTAGAGATGGGGTTTCACCACATTGGCCAGGCTGCTCTTGAACTCCTGACATCAAGTGATTCACCCGCCTTGGTCTCCCAAAGTGCTGAGATTGCAGGCGTAAGCCACTCCGCCCAGCCTCATTCTCATTTTCTGAAATACTGTTAGCATCTTTTGTCTGCTATCATCTTCTCTCCCAGGGTTTATACCTTCCTAGTCTTTTATGTAATCCCCCCCCCATTGCATTTGATAATATTTTCTAATTCTTTAACATCTTTAAAATTTTATTTACTAATCCCTAAATCCCCATTTTCTTTTTTTCCTTTTTTCAGGCTTCTTGTATTAAAATTCTAGTTTTTTTTTTTTTTTTTTCTTGGCTGCCTGCTTTTCTCTCTCTTTTTTAGGCATCTTAGGCATCTCTTTTTTAGGCACTGAAACTGGGAGATTTCCAAAAACGCTAACCATGCTACTATTTTGTGTGTTCTTTTTTAAAATAAGAGATAACACAAAAATGAGAAAAACCACTAATCTTTACTAAGTAATACAAAATTAACCATGGAATATTTACAACATTTATTCTATCTCAGACCATAAAGAAAAATGCAACAAATTTGAAAAAAGTAAAAATTTTAAAGGCCACATTGAAGTATAAAAGTATATCTTAAGGTATAAAAACACATAAAACTTACATTTTCTGGAGTAAATATGTTTTTATACCTAGTGTTAAACATTTCAATTTTGATATTCCCTTTGTCCCAAGAATTATTTAGGAGAATGTTCTGTGGTTTGCGAGTATGTTTCTTTTGGGGTTGCCAGTCTTGTGTTTTGTTTGACAGTTTTATTACGTTATTATGTGGTCAGATAATTCAGGCTTTAACATTTTTGCTTTTTTGGAATTTGTTGCATTTGTCCTTATGGTCTGAGATACAATAAATTTTGTAAATATTACATGGCTGATTTGGCATTACTTAGTGATGATCGGTGATTTGTCTTATTTTTGTGTTATCTTTTATTCTTTTAAAAAACACGCAAAAGCAGCATGGTTAGAGTGTTTAGAAATCCCTAGCCTCAGTTGGTTTCATGCCTAGAGCAGCCTAAGGGCTAGGCTGTCTTACGTGGGTAATAACAGAGCCAAAACTAAAATGAAATTCAATGCTAGAAAGATTCTGTTGACTAGGTCACTCCTGAAATTACAGAGGCACTGAGAGGGAAACACAATATACCACATAGCCTTGGGTAGAAATTCTTGTTTGATCTTGGGCCATATATCACCATCTGGTAGATTTGGATGTTTTAGAAGTTTTAGCCTCAAACAATTCTGCTGTTTATTTCAATAATTGGGATCTGGTCATCCTACTGGGACTTGGCTGTTAAGTTACTGTCATCTTAAACACATTCATTTTTTTCTTTGAAAAAAAAAAGTGAGTAGAGTAATAGGCAGCTGTGTTCCTCTTCACTCCATTTGCTTTTTGAGTTGCAGCAAGTAGGATTTCAGATTTCTCTATCCAGGCAGTCAATAAAAATATATTGAGTGTCTGCACTGTGCCATCATAACATATGGGCAAATGACATCATCCCTATCCTTGAGCGGCTCATTCATAATACCGAGCTTGGAAGACAAAGCTAGAACCAAATATAATGACACATTAACATGATTGATAGGGGAATGTGCCAGTGTTAGGGGAGCACAGAGGAAGATGCATTTAATTTTCCTTAAGAATGGAGGAATGGGCTGGGCACATTGGCTCACACCTGTAATCCCAGCTCCTTGGGAGGCTGAAGGTGGTGGATCCCTTGAGCTCAGGGGTTTGAGACCAGCCTTGACAACATAGGGAGACCCCCATTTCTACAAAAAATACAAAAATTAGATGGGTGTGGTGGTGTGTGCCTGTAGTCCCAGCTACTTGGGAGGTTGAGGTGGGGAGAATTGCATGAGCCCAGGAGGTCAAGGCTGCAGTGGGCCGAGATCATGCCACTGCACTTCAACCTGGGCAACAGAGTCAGACTCTACCTCAAAAAAAGAAAAAAATGGAGAAGTAGGGAAGACCTCAGAGGTAATGTGACATTTAAGCTGGGTCTTAAAATATGAATAGGTGCTAGCTAGGCAGAGAAGAAGGCATAGGCATTTTAGGTATAGAGAGTATCGTGATTGTGGCATGCAAGTAGGATCGTAGATATTCTGTTAGGGAAAGAGTAGTCAGCCTCTGACATCTGGCAAATACCATGTGTGGTGGGGCTTGGAAACAATGAGGCTGGAGGAGCATGTCTGGACTGAGACCACTAAGAGCATTGATTGTGGCCTAGCGTGATGGTTCACGCCTGTAATCCCAGCACTTTAGAAGGCCAAGGTGGGTGGATTGCTAGAGCCCAGGATTTTGAGACCAGCCTGGGCAACATGGCAAAACCCTGTGTCTACAGAAAAAAAAAAAAATTAGCCAGGTGTGGTGATGTGTACCTATAGTCCCAGCTACTTGGGAGGCTGAGCTGGGAGGTTCACTTGCTCCCAGGAGGTTGAGGCTGCAGCAAGCTGTGATTGTACCACTGCGCCCCAGCTTGGGCGACAGAGTGAGACCACGTCTCAAAAAAAAAAAACAAAAAAAAAGACATTCATTGGCCACACAGAGGAAGGGATTTGCACTTTATTCTGTGGGAAATAAACAGTCACTGAAGGTTTTTAAGGATGAGACTAGTGTATCTTGTGTTATTTTGGTCTTCAAATTTTGGTTCTCCATTGTAAATGTCCACTAACTACATGTGTCTCATCTTGCATTTTTCTTTTTCTGAAACATACAATTTATGATTCAGGTTTAGATGTCTGTGCCACTTGCCACGAACATGCCACATGCCAGCAAAGAGAAGGGAAGAAGATCTGTATTTGCAACTATGGATTTGTGGGGAACGGGAGGACTCAGTGTGTTGGTAAGTTCTGAACCCTGGGTTAAGTTGAAAAGCTGAATCAAGAAACAAGATTCTCTTGTATTAAAGAGTTGATGTCCTTGGGGAAAAACATTGTTATTTTGTTCACATGTTTTTATTATGAGAAGTTTTGTCAATTATAATAAGTCTTTGTTTTGGTGTTTGGATACATTCTTTCTCTAGTGTTTCCAAGATAGTATTCCTCATGTTAGAGGTCATTGAACTTGAATCTCTGGAAACTCTGGGATCTAACACAAATTTGACATCTGTTTCAAGTCTTAAGTTTAACTTCGCAATTCAAGTGAATATTGTATTCCTTAATTTCTCTGGTTATTTTGATATAACACTATTTATATTAGTACTATGAGGAAAACCAAAACAATTTGCCATTGGACTTTTTGGTTAATTGGTGAAATACTGTTGCTTCGGGTCTTATGTCTGTCAGAATTCATCCTCCACATTTTTGGTAGTTGTGATACTTTTAGGGACTTAGATGACTCAAAGCAATTCAAAGCCCTTTATGTTAGAAGCATCTGAAATTATTTTTTGCCTCATATCCCCCATGCCATGACAGTCAGACAATATCCAGGTTCAAGCTCAATTCAGAGAGAGGGAGACTTTTGCAACAATTTTACAATAGTAAATGTTGCAATAATCTTCCAATTTCCTCCCAGCAACCTTGTTATATGCATTAAAAATATTGATGGTTTTACCTTACAGTTGTGGACAGATGTTATATACAGCCTTGTTGTAATATCTTTGTGTGCTTTTTTTTTCTCTCGAAAGAAAAATAACAGCAAGGCACTGAGGCTCGATCTTGTAATCTCGGCTGTTCTGGAGGTTGAGGTGGGAGGATCACTTGAGGCCAGGAGTTTGAAACCAGCCTGGGCAGCATAGTGAACCCCCCATCTCTAAAAAAAGCTTTTTCAAATTAGCCACATATGGTGGCACACACCTGTACTCCCAGGTATTCAGGAAGCTGAGGCAGGAGGATGGCTTGAGCCTAGGAGTTCGAAGCTTCAGTGAGGTTTTTTTTTTTTGAGACAAAGTCTTACTCTGTCACCCAGGCTGGAGTACAGTGGTGTGATCTTGACTCACTGCAACGTCCGCCTCCCAGGTTCAAGTAATTCTCCTGCTTCAGCCTCCTGAGTAACTGGGATTAAAGGCGTGTGCCACCACGCCCAGCTAATTTTTGTGCTTTTAGTAGAGACAGTGTTTCACCATGTTGGTCAGGCTGGTCTCAAACTCCTGACCTCATGATCCACCCGCCTTGGCCTCACAAAGTGCTGGGATTACAGGCATCAGCCACTACACCTGGCCAGTAAGTTATTTTTTATCTTTGTTTTATTTTTAGAGACAAGGGCTTTCTGTTTCCCAGGCTGGAGTGCAGTGGCATGATCATGGCTCACTGCAACCTTGCCGCCACACCCAGCTAGTGTTTTTCTTCTCCTTCCTTCCTTCCTTCCTTCCTTCGTTCCTTCGTTCCTTCCTTCCTTCCTTCCTTCCTTCCTTCCTTCCTTCCTTCCTTCCTTCCTTCCTTCCTTCTCCTCCTCCTCCTTCTTCCTCCTCCTCCTCTTCTTTCTTTTCTCCTTCTCTCTCTCTCCTTCTCCTTCTGCCTCTTCTTCCTTCTCTTCTTCCTTTTCGTCTTCCTCTTCTTCATTTTTAGTAGATACAGGGTCTCACTACATTGCCCGGGCTGGTCTTGAGCTCCTGGGCTCAGGTGATCCTCCTGCCTCAGCTTCCTAAAGTGCTGGGATCATAGGTATGAGCCATCGCGCCTGGCCACCACTGCACTCCAGTCTGGGTGACAGAGCAAGATCCCATCTCTTAAAAATAGAAAAAAAGAAACTAAAAGCAAAAAACCAAAAACCCCAACTTAGTCTTGTCTTCAAAAAGTCACCTTTCACTTTGCAGACACAAGCTTTTCCAGTCACCCACCATTGCCCATTCTGCAGGCTGGAGTGAAGCCTTCTTTGACTCTTGTTTTTTAGGTTTCTACCCATAAGAAGTTTGTCTACCCTGCAGCCTGAGGCTCTTGGGAGAATTTCTCCTAATGCTTCTCACTCTCCCATTCCTCACCTGCACTTTCTAGCAGTGAGATAGAAATGAAGTTGAGAAGAATGGACAAATTTTTCTGTTCCCTTCCCAAAGGAATTCCTCCTCCCATGGATGCTAGCTACATTCTTGCTTGCCCTTTGACTTTTTTTTTTTTTTTTTGAGACGGCATCTCCGTCTGTCACCCAGGCTGAAGTGCGGTGGCACGATCTCAGCTCGCTGCAACCTCTGCCTCCTGGGTTCAAGCAATTCTCCTGCTTCAGCCTCCGAGTAGCTGGGATTATGGGTGTGCACAACCACACCTGGCTAATTTTTGTATTTTTAGTAGAGACGGGGTTTCACCATGTTGGCCAGGATGGTCTTGAACTCCTGACCTCAGGTGATCTGCCCGCCTCAGCCTCCCAAAGTGCTGGGATTACAGACGTGAGCCACTGCGCCCGGCCAATAAAGATACTTTTTTTTTTTGAGATGGAATTTCACTCTTGTTGCCCAGGCTGGAGTGCAATAGCATGATCTCGGCTCACTGCAACCTCCACCTCCCAGGTTCAAGCAATTCTCTTGCCTCAGCCTCCTGAGTAGTTGGGATTACAGGTGCCCACCACCATGCCC
Organism: Macaca mulatta; assembly: GCF_049350105.2. NCBI lineage: Eukaryota > Metazoa > Chordata > Mammalia > Primates > Cercopithecidae > Macaca > Macaca mulatta. The sequence goes on from NC_133420.1 coordinate 46,161,066, forward strand.
GGGTAATTTTTGTATTTTTAGTAGAGATGGGGTTTCACCATGTTGGCCAGGCTGGTCTTGAACTCCTGACCTCAGGTGATCCACCTGCCTCAGCCTCCCAAAGTGCTGGGATTACAGGTGTGAACCAATGCGCCTGGCCAAGAAAGATACTTTTATAAATTTAGTGTAGCCTACGTGTCCAGTGTTTAGAAAGTTTACAGTAAGGCTGGGTGTGGTGGCTCACACCTGCAATCCCTTTGGGAGCACGTTGGGAGGCCAAGGTGGGAGGATCCCTTAAGGCCAGCAGTTTGAGACCAGCCTGGGCTCTCACATGGTGAGAGCTGATCTCTACAATTAGAAACTAGAAATTTACTGGGGATGATGGCTTTTGCCTGTAGTGCTAGCCGCTCCTAGCCCCAGGAGGCTGAGGCAGGAGGATTGCTTGACCCCAGGAGTTCAAGGCTGCAGTGAGCTATGATCGTGCCAGTGCACTTTAGCCTGGGTGACAGAGGGAGACCCTGTCTCTATATAAAAATAAAAGTCTACAGTCATGTATCATAATGTTCTAGGCCTTCATATTCACTCACCACTCACTCACTGGTTTACCTAGAGCAGCTTCCAGTCCTGCACGTTCCATTTCATGGTAAGTGCTCTCTAGAGGTGTATCATTTTTTGTATTTTATACTGTATTTTTACTGTACCGTTTCTATGTTTACATATATTTAGATACACAAATACTTCCCACTGTGTTACAGTTGCCTACAGTATTCAGTACAGTCACATGCTATACAGGTTCTAACCTAGGAGCACTACACTCTACCATGTAACCTGAGTGTATAGTTGGCTGTGCCGTCTAGGTTTGTGTGAATACACCCTGTGATGTTCCCACAATGATGAACTTGCCTAATGACACATTCCTCGGTATGTGTCCCCATCATTAAGTGACACATGACTGTAAAATAATAATAATAATAATAATAATAATAATAATAAAACACCCAGATCTTCCGGAGAGTACTTTTGAGTGAGCAGGAATTGAGTGCAATTGTGAGAGGCCATAGATCTGAGGGGCCAACTGGTGAAATAAAACACGAAGGAACAAACAAAAAAGCTACAAATTCATAAGTTGATGATTTTTCTCCCCAAAAAAGCTAACTAGGTAGATCAGCTCTAAAAGGATGCATAACAATTTGGTCATAGGAGTTTCCTCTTAAATTAGAGGGTTAGGCAGAGTCAGTAAACTATGGCCCATCGGCCAAGTTCGACCTGCTGCCTGTTTCTATAGGTGGAGTTTTACTGGAACATAGCATTGCTTGGTAGTTTACCTGTTGTCTACAGCTGCTTTCGTGCCCATTGAGCACAGGTGAGCTGTTACAACAGATACTGTGAGAAAAAGTTTGCTGACTCCTGAGCTAGGGGGCAGAGATGAGAGGGAGATTTACTTTCATTTTGCGTCTTTTGATGTCATATTATTGAATGAAAAACACTCCAGGCAGGCTTCTGGGGACTCATGGAGCATCCATGTTCCAGGTCCCTGCACTGAGGGACTAACATTATTCACACAGGTCACTGACCATTAGCATGAGCTGTTCCTGCTCCTGCATTAGCCGTGCTCCGGATGAGGCTGCAGCACTAATTCCATTGTGTTTCTTGGTAGCTCAGAAGGAAGAAATTTTCTAGTTAATCACTGGCTGTAAAATCAGCCTACACTGGTTTTCATGAAAAACCATGAGAATGGCTGAACTGGAAAAGGGGAATTCTGCTGGTTTGTTTCCGTGGGCAAAATATCTTTTTAAGCTGAAAATATCTTTTTAAGCTTGCAAAATTTCAAAGAGAGCCCTCTTCTCCCATTCTTCAAATCAGATGGATTGCCAGATTGAGGTGTTGCATTTTTCTTGGGGTTTCATACACTCCTGGCATGTAACGAGGAGGGGCCCAGGTCCTGTAGTCTGGGGAGCATTGTGAAAGGAGAAGAGGCTGGAGAAATAGATCACGAAGGTGTGGTCACAGAACATTGGTTCCTGGGTCCATAGCATGGGAGGACAGCCTGGGCTGTTGAAGTCGGTGTGGATTGATAGCTCTTCCGGTGCCTTGTCTGTGTGTCCACAGATAAAAATGAGTGCCAGTTTGGAGCCACTGTTGTCTGTGGGAACCACACATCTTGCCACAACACCCCCGGGGGCTTCTATTGCATTTGCCTGGAAGGATATCGAGCCACAAACAACAAGAAGACATTCATTCCCAACGATGGCACCTTTTGTACAGGTACTCAAGAAGGGGGCTGCAGTGTTCGCTATTGGCGATGGCAGGGTAGTATCTGGGCTGTGCGTTTGTTAATATCAGGGAATTAATGTTCTGTTAGATGGGATAATGGTATTGTGGTATATAGGATAATATTCTTATTTTGGGAGATGCATGCTGAGGTATCTAGGGGTATTATGATGATGTATCTATAATAGTATTCCTTTAGTCTAAACTACTTTAAATGGCAAAATGTAAACAACGATTGAATCTTGGGGAGATGTGGGTCTACGGCAGTTCATTGCAATATTCTTTTTTTTTCATTGTAATATTTTGTTTGAACTTTTTTTTTTTTTTGACAGGGTCTTACTCTGTTGCCCAGGCTGGAGTGCAGTGGCACAATCTTGACTCTGTAACCTCCACCTCCTGGGTTCAAGCGATTCTCCTGCCTCAGTCACCCAAGTAGCTGGGATTACAGGCATATACCACCACACCCGGCTAATTTTGTAATTTTGGTAGAGATGGGGTTTCACCATGTTAGTCAGGCTGGTCTCAAACTCCTGACCTCAGGTGATCCACCCGCCTCGGCCTCCCAAAGTGCTGGGATTACAGGCATGAGCTACCGCGCCTGGCCTGATCATTTTGATAATGAATAGTGAGGAGGGACTCTCTGGAGATGATGTGCCTCTTGCAGGTTCCTGTAACCACAAGTCGGGGGTCCTTAGGGTGAGTGGCACTCCTCAGCTCAGAGCACACTAATCCGGGGGCTGGCACCCGGCTGTTGGCTCACAGGAGGTCGGAGCTGTCCCTGTTAGAGACATGGGCTTGCCTCCCACATATGTACGCTGAGTGAGGAGTGCAAGTTTTGGGAGCACAGGAGCGTTGTAGTTTGGATCTCTGAGCATAGGCTGGTCGAATACAGGGTGGGGACAAACCCTCCGGATTTTTAGCGACTCCTCTGTTACCTAAACTCTATAAACAGCATGCTATTTAATGTTGCTCTCTGACTTTCTAGGAAAATCTTCGAACAATAATGAAGAGGAAAGGCAGAAAAAGCCTCCTGGTTCTAAGATGCTTTTGCGTAGACTTAATGACTCTGCCTGAAAGCTTCATGATATTTAAAGGTTTTCAGGAAAAAGAAAATGAAAGGAGAACATATTTTATCTTCTTAGCTACCAGGAACCATAGGTTCTTATGCTCGGATTCATCCTCCCTCTTGACCTGTACCAAAGCAGAATCTCTCAAAGGATGCATTTGATTTATTCTTGGTGTGAATGAACACATTCCTTCAGAGAAAACATTTTATAATATCCTGTTGTTCTAGGCAGCAAATTACTGGCTGCATGGTTGCAGAAGTACAATGTTACAGTATTAAATTTTGTATATTAAGAAGAAAAGACACTAAAAAAAAAGCATATAAGATGATGAGCTAGTGTTTTGTTTATTCAATACACATTTCTCATGTACTTTTTCTTTTCTTTTCTTTTTTGAGACGGAGTCTCACTCTGTTGCCCAGGCTGAAGTGCAGTGGCGTGATCTTGGCTCACTGCAGCCTCTGCCTCCTAGGCTCAAGCGATTCTCCTGCTTCAGCCTCCTGAGTAGCTGGGACTACAGGTGCACACCGCCACACCTGGCTAATTTTTGTACTTTTAGTAGAGATGGGGTTTCACCATGTTGGCCAGGATGGTCTTGATCTACTGACCTTGTGATCTGCCTGCCTTGGCCTCCCAAAGTGCTGGGATTACAGGTGTGAGCCACTGTGACCCAGGCTAGAGTGCAGTGGCGCGATCTTGGCTCACTGCAACCTCTGCCTCCTGGGTTCAAGCGATTCACCTGTGATTCTCCCATCTCAGCCTCCTGAGTAGCTGGGATTACAGGCACCCGCCACCATGCCCAGCTAATTTTTGTATTTTAGTAGAGACAGGGTTTTACCATGTTGGCCAGGCTTGTCTCGAAGTCCTGACCTCAGCTGATCCACCTGCCTCGGCCTCCCAAAGTGCTGGGATTATAGGCGTGAGCCACCACGCCTGGCCTCTCATGTACTTCTTATATCCCAAGGCTGTGCTAGTGGGAGGGTGATGAGCAGACAGCTAATTTCAGTATAAAGTGTTAGTCATAGGTAAGCAAACAGTGTTTACTGGAATCTAGGGGTCACTTATCTTGGCTGTGAGGAAGGAATCAGGGGAACTTTCTGGAGAATATGAACCCTGAAATTGTGTTTTCTAGACTGTGGGAGTTTGCCAGGAAAAACTTACAGCTGTATATTTTTCAGTATATTTATAGTTCCAAGAGATGAATTCAGCTTTTGAAAGTTATGAAGAAGGCTGGGTGTGGTGACTCATGCCTGTAACCCCAGGAATTTGGGAGGCCAGGGCTGGAGGATCACTTCAGACCAGGAGTTCAAGACCAACTTGGGCAACATAATGAGACTTCATCTTTACAAAAAATAAGAAAATCAGCTGGATGTGGTGGCGTGTGCCTGTTGTCCTAGCTATTTGGAAGGCTGAGGTGGGAGGATGCTTGAGCCCAGGACTTTGAGGCTGCAGTGAGCCAAGGTTGTGCCATTGCACTCCAGCCTGGGTGACAGAGCGAGACTGTGTCTTAATTTTTTTTTTTTTTTTAAGTTAGGAAGAAGAATGAGGAGAGGATTGGTGGGAACAGGAGGAGGGAAGAAGAGGGGAAGAGGAAAGAGAAGAAAATATTTTATGCAAGGGCCAAATAAGTGTCAGCCAAACTAGACCCAATCTGCCTGGAACAAAATCCAGATCTAGGCTCTACTTTTATTTATTCTATTCTTGCAATGATTTAATGACCCTCTCTTTTTTGAAAAATTGAGCTATAGTTTACACACCATCAAATTCACCCTTTTGATATATATAACTCAGTGGTTTTTAGTATATTCACAAAGTTGTGCTAGCATCACCACTGTCTCACTTTGGAGCATTTCCATGCCCCCACTGTGAAGACCGTGTCCACTGGCAGCCATTCCCATGACCTTTCCTTGTGAGTTCTCCAGTAATCACTTTGTAAAAGCTGATGAATTGCTTTTCTTGATAATATTGTTTCTTTTAGAATCGCAGTTGCCAGAGAAACATCAGTGGGCTTTAGCTGGGGCGGAGCTTAGCAAGTTTTGGGGTATCAGCAGTTAGTCTCTGTTTGCCTGGAACCACAGGATATGAATCCTAGTTCCTGGATTCCAAAGAATCCTGCATCCAGTTGTTTATTGTGCTTTGCAGAGTCGACGTCAAGCTCAGGAGCTGATTGCAGGTGGGCCTTTGGATGTCACCAACGTTAGAGGCGGAATGAATTGCCGGGGTTCTAGTGTGAGAGGATTCCAGCCAGTCGTGGAGAACTGGCAGATGTTCTGGCCCTTAAAACTGCCCCCGAATGACTCTTGGGAATCATGGAATCCACCATGAGCCACAACCCAGGAGAAGAAGCTCTGTGGCACTTCTTGTGTGAGGGTGGTTTGACTTGGATGGGCTCCGTCAGCAATTGAATAGAATTACTGGTTTCCAAACAATGATTGGCGTGAGTGGAGAGGCGTTCATTGATCCAAGACCAAAAAGGAAAAAGAATAAAGAATATAAAAGTCTAAAAGGATTCTGAGATAATTTTCTTTTCTCTTTTGGGGGCTAAAATGTCATTTAAGAAAAAGAAATTATAGCGAGGTGCATTGGCTCGTGCCTGTAATCCCAGCACTTTGGGAGCTGAGTGGTTGGACCACTTGAGGTCAGGAGTTCGAGACCAGCCTGGCCAACATGGTGAAACCCTGTCTCTACAAAAAGACACACAAACATTAGCCAGTGTGGTGGTACACACCTGTAGTCCCTGCTACTCAGAAAGCTGAGGCAGGAGAATCGGTTGAACTCAGGAGGCAGAGGTTGCAATAAGCCAGGATCACACCATTGCACTCCAGCCTGAGCAACAGAGTGAGACTCTGTCTCCAAAAAAAAAAAAAAAAAAAAAAAAAAGATATTATGGTATTACTAGTTTTTTGAAATTTTTTTTTTTTTTAAAAAACAGACTTTCTTCAATCATGCTGCTTCCTGTCTACTGATCAATCCCTGATGTTTTTATGCAAATGTCCTAGGAATTTCAGTTAAGGTGCTTTTTTGTTTTCTCCAAGTGGAATTGATTTATGTGGCTCTGATGAAAATATAATTATTTTTAGAGATGAAGGTCTTGCTCTGTTGCCCAGGCTGGCCTTGAACTCCTGGACTCAAAGCAATCCTCTTGCCTCAGCCTCTTGAGCAGCTGGGACCACAGGCATGCGCAGTCATGCCCAGCTGATGGAATTCTTAAAGTTTCAAAGTCAGTTCCGAGGGAAAAAACTACTAACTGGCAGAGAGATTTCTTCTCCAGCCTCTGGCTTATTGGGCAGTTTTTACCCTGTACCTGCTGTCTCTGGTAGTCTTCAGTCAGGTGCAAAAAATCTGCAAAGGGGCATGTCCTGTCCTTCCAGAAGCCTGTTTTAAGCCTGTCTGGTTTTCATAAAATTAGTAAGACCTTTCCTAATTAAATTACCACTCTACTACCTGCCACAGCGTCCTATACTCATGGACTGGCATTTTCACTCTCCTGGAGATTGTTTTCCTTATTTAAAACATTTAAAAATTTGTTTATATTTTAAGTTTTTTTTTTTTTTTTTAAGAGCCAGTTTCTCACTTCATTGCTCAGGTTGGTCTCAAACTCTGGGACTCAAGCAGTCCTCCCAAAGTGCTAGGATTACAGACATAAGCCACCGTGCCAGGCCTGTAAATTGTTTGCTATCTGAAGCCTTACTTTAGATGTTTTAGTATGAGGTTGGGACCATTCTTTTGTTATAGTGATTGGGTATATTTATAGTGATTGGATATATTTATAGTGACTGGATATATTTTAGTGACTGGATATATTTATAGTGACTGGATATATTTATAGTGACTGGATTTTTTCAGTGATTGGATTTTTTTTTTTTTTTAATTTGAGACAAGGTCTTGCTCTGTCACCCGGGCTGAGTGCAGTGGCATGATCTCGGCTCACTGCAACCTCCATCTCCTAGGTTCAAGTGATTCTCCTGCCTCAGCCTCCTGCATAGCTGGGACTACAGGCGTGTGCCACCATGGCCGGCTAATTTTTGTATTTTTACTAGAGATGGGGTTTCTCTATGTTGGCCAGGCTGGTCTTGAACACCTGACTTCAAATGATCTGCACCCCTCAGCCTCCCAAAGTGCTGGAATTACGGGCATGAGCCACCATGCACGGCCAGGATATTTTTTAGTGAGTGCATATATTTATAACGATTGGATATTTTTAAATGATTGGATATTTTCTAGTGATTGGATATATTTATGTTTTTGAGTTCATTTTGTTAGGTGTCAGGGAGCTGGGGATGGTTATTGGTTTTTGTAAAATCCCAGAACACACTGACAGACATTTATTCAACACTTGCTATGTTTTCAGTGCCTACGATCTGAACAGTATATGAGAAGAACCCATAAGGCATAAAATAAAATTTATGATACAATTGCAAACAAATGCATCTTTTTATAAGAGTAGCTTGAAAATATGAAAAAATGGCTGTCACAATATCCTCTCCTTTTTTTTTTTCTTTTTTCTGTTTTTCTCCCCTTTTCTCTATTTGGATTGGGTCCCAAGACGTAGATGAGTGTGAAGTTTCTGGCCTGTGCAGGCATGGAGGGCGATGCGTGAACACTCATGGGAGCTTTGAATGCTACTGTATGGATGGATACTTGCCAAGGAATGGACCTGAGCCTTTCCACCCGACCACTGATACCACGTCATGCACAGGTGGGTTTCTGCCAAAAAATGCAGCACCTCAAGGTGAAATTCTGTTGATGGTGACTTTCTTTTGCTCCAAGCCTGTGTTGGGGAGGTGGGTGGAGGTGATCTGATCCTTTGCACATTTTGTACAGCCTATGAAATAAAGCAAATAACAACAATAAAGTTAGAGGGGGCCATGTTAAAAAAGCTAAAATTAGACCAGGAGCAGTGGCTCACGCCTGTAATCTCAGCACTTTGGGAGACCGAGGTGGGTGGATCACTTGAGGTCAGGAGTTCGAGACCAGCCTGGCCAACATGGTGAAACCCCATCTCTACTAAAAATAAAAAAATTAGCCAGGTGTGGTGGTGAGTGCCTGTAATCCCAGCTACTCGGGAGGCTGAGGCACGAGAATTTATTGAACCCAGGAGACAGAGGTCACAGTGAGCTGAGATCATGCCATTGCATTCGAGCCAAGATCATGCTGTTGCACTCCAGCCTGGGCAACAAAGTGAGACGTCTGTCTCAAAAAAAAAAAAAAAAAGTGCTGAAATTAGTAAACTTAAAGGATTTTTATTAGCAGTTAATAGATATTCTGCTATTAACTACTATGTTAGATAGTAAACACCAATGATTTGGTAAGGTCCTTGCATCTCAAAAGTGACCCTGAAAATCATCAAGGTACATTATATCTTAAGGTATTTTGTAATTCAGATTTTTTATTTCATTGGACAAGGCTTCTCTTTAGTGTAAATTAGTGGGGGTTCATTGCTAAGTTCCTTCAGCTTTGTGCATGTATAGATGCTTTACCTATGGAAGGCTAAAAGACTGAATAAAGACAATTGTTGGATATGTTCCCAGAAGTCATGTGGGAATGAACCAGTGTACTTAAAATATGGCTCGGGGGTGTGTGTGTGAGGAATAGGGTGGAGGTGGAGACAGATTATGAATTTTGAAGATTTACATTCACAAAATAATGAATTTGACGTTAATATATTTTCAGAAATAGACTGTGGTACCCCTCCTGAGGTTCCAAATGGCTATATCATAGGAAATTATACGTCTAGGCTGGGCAGCCAGGTTCGTTATGCTTGCAGAGAAGGATTTTTCAGTGTTCCAGAAGACACAGTTTCAAGCTGCACAGCCCTGGGCACATGGGAGTCCCCAAAATTACATTGCCAAGGTGAGTTTTCAGAAAGTTCAGGTTCCTAGTTCATACCACCTTGAGACTGTTTTCATATTTTTCTCTGAATTTCAGTTTCAGGGAGTAAATGAGTTAAGTAAATCTTTAAAATTCCTATTTGTTTCTCATAGATTTTCAGTTGATTTTCTTGATATTTTCAGGAATAGTATCATATCATCTGCAAATAATGATGATTCCATTTATAAATTTTTCTTTCTTTATAAAAGTTATGTTTTTCTCTTGATTGATCACTTTGTATTTTTAGAACAAAAACTTAAATAGTGGTGTTGCCTTTGAATATTATTTAATTCCTGACTATTAGGGAAATGGTTTGGGTATTTCTTCATTCCTGATGTTAGTTTTTTGATGTTAGGTATATATATATGTGTGTGTGTGTGTGTGTGTGTATATTCCCAGAAGTCATGTGGGAATCAACGTATATATATGTTCATTATATGTATTGTGTGTATATATATACATTTTATATATGTATACATTATATATAATGAACATATATATAAAAATTCCTATTGCCTAGTGACATGATATGTGTGTGTGTGTATATATATCATGTCATGTGGGAATAACATATATATATACATTTTTTTTTTTTGAGACAGAATCTCACTTTGTCACCCAGGCTGGAGTGCAGTGGCACAATCTTGGCTCACTGCAGCCTCTGACTCCTGGGTTCAAGCTATTCTTGTGCCTCATCCACCCGAATAGCTGGGATTACAGGCACCCACCACTACACCCGACTAAGTTTTGTATTTTTAGTAAAGATGGGGTTTCACCATGTTGGCCAGACTAGTCTTGAACTCCTGACTTTAAGTGATCTGCCTGCCCTGGCCTTCCAAAGTGCTGGGATTACAGGTGTGAGCCACTGCGCCTGGTATATCTAATCATGTCTACTCATATGGCACTGTGTGCCAAGTATTATTTTAAGCACTTTATATATGATGATGGACCACATTGTAGTGGTCCCGTAAGATCATAATGAGACTGAAAAATTCCTATTGCCTAGGGACATCGTAGCCGTCATAATGTAGTGCAACACACTCACGTGTTTGTGGCGTTGCAGGTGTAAACAAACTTACTGCTCTGTCAGCAAGTACATTCCTGTATGTACATTACTGTACATAAAAGTGTACAGTAATGTCCTAGGCCTTCGCATTCACTCACTATTCACTCACTGACTCACCCAGAGCAACTTCCAGTTCTGCAAGCTCCACTCATGGTAAGTGCCCTATTACAGGTGTATCATTTTTTATGTTTTATTCTGTATTTTTACTGTATCATTTCTATATTTAGATATATAAGTACTTCCCATTGTGTTATCATTGCCTACAGTAGTCAGTATAGTAACATGCTGTGTGAATTTGTAGCCTAGGAACAATAGGTATACCATACAGCCTAAGTGAGTAGCAGGCTCTACCATCTAGGTTTGTATAAGTACACTCTGTGACTTTGACACAATGAAGGAATTGCCTAATGATGCATTTCTCAAAATGTATGCAGATTGTCAAGTGACGCATGACTGTGATTTGTTTAAGGTCACACAACTAGAGATAGAGCTCAACTTGAACCCAAGAATTCTAGTTTCAGAATTGTTTTCAGCCACTTTGTTATGCTGCTTCTGTTTTTATGATGACACTGGCTCTTGGTTAGTTTTTAAAAAAATTTTGGCTTTCTGTTTTTCTGTTTCTTTTTCCTTTTTCTTGTTTTTGAGACCGATTCTTGCTCTGCCACCCAGACTCGAGTGCACTGGTGCTCCTGGGCTCAAGCCATCCTCCCACCTCAGCCTCCTGAGTAACTGGACTACAGGCACGAGCTACCATGCCTGTACAATCTTTGTATTTTTTATAGAGATGGGGTTTCGCCATGTTGCCCAGGCTGGTCTTGAACTCCTGGGCTCAAGTGATCTGCCTGTCTCAGCCTCCCATAGTGCTGGGATTCCCGGCATGAGCCACCACGCTTGACCTGGTTTTCTGTTTCTCTGTCTACGAATATTATCATTTTATGTGCCTGTTTCTGCCTGAAAAGTGAAAAAAAAATTTTTAAATTACCATTTTTCTAGTTTTTGGCTATATGTCCATAATCTAAAGGAAGCATCAATCTCTTCCCACTTTTGAGGAATTTCTTTTTTTAAAATTGGAAATAAGTTATTTTTATCGTGTCTTTTAGGCAGGTGATTATATATATTTTTTTCTTCTTTTAAATACTAATGTGGCCAGATGCGGCGGCTCATGCCTGTAATTCCAGCACTCTGGGAGGCCCAGGCAGGCAGATAGCTTGAGCCCAGGAGTTCAAGACCAGCCTGGGAGTGATGGTGCATGCCTGTAGTCCCAGCTACTTGGGAGGCTGAGGTGGGAGGACCACTTGAGCCTGGGAGGTTGAGGCTGTAGTGAGCCATGATCACACCCTGCCCTCCAGCCTGGGTGACAGAGCGAGACCCTGTCTCATAAAGAAAAAAAAAAAATAATAATGTGTGGGTTATATTGTTAGCTTTCCTGATAATGATCAGTACTAATTGCTGGAATGAATTAATCTGGGTTTTTGGTGTTTTATTCCTTTCGTTTGGATTATATTTGCTAAATTTTACTTAGAAATCTTGCACTGATATTCATAAGTGAAATTGCTCTATTTTATTTTCCTGTGCCATCTTTTTTCAGTTTGGTATTAATGTTATTCTGAATTTAAAAAAAAAAAAGAATGTAAAAATTTCCTTCTTTCTCTATTTCTGGAATACTACAAATAGAATTTTTAAAGATTTGGGAGATTTCATCTATAAAACCATCTGGATGTGGCACTGTTGGAGAGGTAGCCCTTGGACTATTTGGACTATTTTAAAATTCTTCCTATACTTACTGGTATATCTAATCATGTCCACTCTTTTTCTTTCTCTCTTAAGATAAATTTTGGTAATTTATGTATTTCTAGAAAATTATTTACTTCATCCAGATTTTCCAATTTGTTTGTGCATGCAAAGAAGTGTGAAGCCCTCATACTTCTAATTTGCTGTAGTTATATTTGTTTATAACTATTTATCGTAGTGAAATATTAGAAACAATCTCAAATGTCTAACAATAAGAGATTGGTTAAGTAAATCAATCCCTTAAAATGGAATATTATGTAGCCAATAAAATTATATTAGAAAAGCAATATTTAAAAAAGAATATTTATTAAAGGCCAGGCACAGTGGCTCACGCCTGTAATCCCAGCACTTTGGGAGGCTAAGGCAGGTGGATCACGAGATCAGGAGTTTGAGACCAGCCTGGCCAGCATAGTGCAACCCCATCTCTACTAAAAATACAAAAAATTAGCTGGTCATGGTGGAGTGCACCTGTAATCCCAGCTACTCGGGAGGCTGAGGCAGGATAATTGCATAGATATGTATTAATAGTATGTTTCAGAGTTACAAATTCTATGAATAACAGTCTTCATTTTGAAAAAGTCCCTATATATAGATAAGCTTAGAAAAATGTTTAGAACACCGGCCGGGCGCGGTGGCTCAAGCCTGTAATCCCAGCACTTTGGGAGGCCGAGGCGGGCGGATCACAAGGTCAGGAGATCGAGACCACAGTGAAACCCCGTCTCTACTAAAAATACAAAAAATTAGCCAGGCGCGGTGGTGGGCGCCTGTAGTCCCAGCTACTCAGGAGGCTGAGGCAGGAGAATGGCGGGAACCCGGGAGGTGGAGCTTGCAGTGAGCCGAGATCGCGCCACTGCACTCCAGCCTGGGTAACAGCGTGAGACTCCGTCTCAAAAAAAAAAAAAAAAAAAAAGAAAAATGTTTAGAACACCATACATCAAAATGTTAATGGTGATAATTTCCACTGGGGGGGTGGGGGATCCTGGACTTTATATACATATACTTTTTATATACATGCACTTTTTATATACATATACTTTATGTATATATACACTTCATATATATATACTTTTTTTTTTTTTTTTGAGATGGAGTGTCACTCTGTTGCCCAGGCTGGAGTGCAATGGTGCGATCTAGCTCACTGCAACCTCTGCCTCCTGGGTTCAAGCCATTCTCCCTGAATCAGCCTCCCAAGTAGCTGGGATTATAGGTGTCTGCCACCATGCCCAGCTAATTTTTTGTATTTTTAGTAGAGATGGGGTTTTGGTATGTTGGCTAGGCTAGTCTCAAACTCCTGACCTCAGCTGATCCACCCACCTTGGCCTCCCAAAGTTCTGGGATTATAGGCGTGAGCCACTGTGCCCAGCCGATTTTTATATTTTATATACTTTCTGTATTGAAATAAATTTTTTAATGGAATGCTTCATGCATTTGCATGTCATACTTGCACAGGGATCATGCTAGTCTCTGTATCATTCCAATTTTAGTATATGTGCTGCCAAAGTGAGCATGACGGAATGTTTCACATATCAGACAAAGAAACAAACTTGTTTTCATTTTGGTAAAAAGAGAAACCCTCACCATTTTCATTGAATTTATTGCATAGTTAAGAAATGCCAGTGATGTGCATGGCTAAGTTTATCATTTTGATATTCTGACTTGCTGTGTAGGTTCTACACGTATTTTGATGGTTAGTTATCATCCTCAGTGGTTAAGAATTTCTAAAGATAATATTTTAGTTCTTAGATGATCTTTCAGTGGATCAACTAAAATGCAGAACTTAAATGAAAATATGCAGTAATGCCTATCAAAGAACCCTCTAAGGATTTACATAGGAAACTCCATATAAAATCATTTAGATTGCCTTGAAAATTAGTAATCATCTGGATTATTAGACTGAGAATGTAGAAAGTTAATGTAGAGGAGAGTGCTTGCTGCATTTTCCCAAAGAACTGTTATTTAAAAGATCTTCACTTCTTTTTTCCTTCTCTAATAACTGCTCCCTCTGCCCGCTGACACCTTCCTCCTCCTCCACCCCCGTGTCACCACATGGCCTCGGTTTCTCACGGCTGTGCCTGCTCCTTTCTGAGCTCACACACCCCTTCTTATTTATCCTTCAGTCTTCTTTGGGACTCTAGAATCTGGGCCATGTGCCAACTGACATTGTATTTTTATCTCAAAGTTATAAAGCCACAGGAATTGGGAATTCCACTAAAAACACTAGCAAATTATGAACTTTGATGCTGCTGAGGAAAAGGGTATTTTTTGTTTTTTGGTTTTTCTTTTAGACACGGTCTTTCTCTGTCACCTAGGCTGGAGTGCAGTCGTTCAACCACAGCCCGCTGCAGTCTTGAACTGCTGGGCTCAAGTGATCTTCCCACTTCAGTCTCCGGAGTAGCTTAGACTACAGGTGTGTGCCACCATGCCAAGCTATTTTTTTTTTTTTTTAATTTTTCACAGAGGCAGAGTCTCACTATGTTGCCCAGACTGGTCTCAAACTCCTAGACTCAAGTGATCCTCATGCCTTAACCTCCCAAAGTGTTGGATTATAGGCATAAGCCACCGCACCTGGCCTATTTTTAAAATTTTTAATGTATATCTTTTAGAGATGGGGTCTTGCTCTATTGCCCAGACTGGAGTGCAGTGGTATGATCATAGCTCAGTGCAGCCTCGAACTCTGGACTCACGTGATCCTTCTGCTTCAGCCTCCCATGTAGCTGGGATTACAGGCATGAGGCATTGTACCTGGTCTCTTTGCTTTAAAAAGTTTTTTTTTGGGGGGGGGTTAAAATATACATAATATAACATTTACCATTTAACCATATATAAGTGAACAATTTAGCGCCACTAAGTACATTCACAATGTTGTATAACCATTACCACTATCCATTTCCAGTACTTTATCATCATCCCAAATGGAAACTGTACCCTTTAAACACTAACTCCTCATTCCCTCTTTTTCTAGACTCTGGTAACCTCTATCTGCTTTCTGTCACTAGGAATTTGCCTACTGTATGCACTTCATCTATGTGGAATCATAATATTTGTCTTTTTATGTCTGGCTTCTTTTGCTTAGCATGTTTTCAAGGTTTACTCATGTTGCAGCACGTATCAGAATGTGATTCATTTTTAAGGCTGAATAATATTCCACTGTATGGACGGATCACATTTTATCCATTCATCTCTTGCTGCAGCCTCTCTGCTTTCTGCTTATCAAGCTCCTTTTCATGTTTCAAGTTTCAGTTTAAATGTCACCTCTGGGGTCAGGTGTGGTGGCTCACGTCTGTAATCCCAGCACTTTGGGAGGCCGAGGCTGGTGGATCACGAGGTCAAGAGATCAAGACCATCCTGGCTAACATGGTGAAGCCCCGTCTCTACTAAAAATACAAAAAATTAGCTGGACGTGGTGGCGGGCGCCTGTAGTCCCAGCTACTCTGGAGACTGAGGCAGGAGAATGGTGTGAACCTGGGAGGTGGAGCTTGCAGTGAGCTGAGATTGCGCCACTGAACTGCAGCCTGGGTGACAGAGCAAGACTCCGTCTCAAAAAAAAAATAATAATAAAAAATAAAAAAGTCACCTCTGTCATTATTCTCTTTCTTAGTACCTAGTAAATAAGTATATTATTTATGATTGATTTCATGGCTTTCATTAGTCTCTCCTACTGGACTGTAAATTGGGGAGCTCAGCGACCATACAGCCTTCTTTAGCAGGATCTCACCAGGACATAACACAGTGCCTGGCACAGTGCCTGGCATACTCAAGGTCTGTGGAAGCACCTTGAGGTCCCCTCAAGAGGCGCTGCAGATGACGGCAGTCATTGTGCAATGGGCTCCTTAACTGCCATCCCAGCTTATCGTGTGGGTGAGCCTTGTAGAAACCCTTGCCCCCTTTTTTGTTTTGTCCCCAAGCTTTATGTCCTTTCCCAGTTCCGAATCTTCTTGCTTTGTCTTCTAGGCCTTCATGCTTGTTTCTCTCTTGGCATGACATCTCTAGGCTTTGATAAAGCAGAAACAGAGACCTTGGGGCTGACTCCTGATTTCCCCCATTACCTCTGTGTATGGCCCTTATAGGGTGGATGGCCCAGCATGGTGGGCTGATTACAGAAGCAGAATTTCTCCTTTGAGTTGGTCAACAGGGTGGGACATGGTTTCCAAAGTCCATTAATAGCAGAGCCTGATTCTGTAGAGATGGCCAGCACTTTAACATGTGTAAGGTTAATAGATTGGCATTAGTTCCCATTTCACAGAGGAGTTTAAGGACCAGGATAAGGAAGTCACTTACTGTATGTCACGAGCTTATGCACCAAGGTGAGAGCCCAACGCACTTTTCTAGAAGGCAGCCCCAGTCAGCGTACCCTGGAGATGGGAGGTGATGATGAAAAAGCTGAAGGGCGCTAGGAGAGGGGTGCCGAGACAAACACACCTTCACGCACAGTGTGGTCTAGGACCCGGCCAGAAGGGTATTCACTGTTGCTGAGTCAACTCTTCGTCTTTTGAGATTTTTCTTAGTAGGGCCTGATTTATCTCTACAAAAGTGGAAAGAGTTTGAAAAAGCTTGGACATAAATTGTACCACAATTTAGTGCATTCAAATGAAGAGTGGCAGATAAGCTTCGTTACACGGCTGCCCGTGGAGTCTTAGGGCTGGTGTGAAAAGGATCCTGAGACCACATCCAGACTTAGCACAGACGAATGCTGTGATTGACTAATGATGCCACCATGGCTGAGGGAGGAGTGAGTGAGAGCACATTTACCTTGTGTATAGGATCTGTGTTCCGGGTGATAGGATGTTTGGTCATTTGAAATACATTTTCTGGACTGGGCATGGTGGCTTACACCTATAATCCTAGCACTTTGGGAGGCCAGGAAAGGAAGATTGCTTGAGGCCAGGAGTTCAAGACCAGCCTGGAAAATATAGTGAGACCTTGTCTCTGCAAAAAAATAAAAAATTGTCTGGGCGTGATGGCATGCACCTGTAGTCCCAGTTGCTCAGGAGGCTGAGGTGGGAGGATCGCTTGAGCCCAGGAGTTCAAGGTTACAGTGAGCTGTGATCATGTCACTGTACTCCAGCGTGGGCAACAGGGGAAGACTCTGTCTCTAAAAACTTTTAAAAAATAAATAAATAAAAATTAAAAACAATTAAATACATTTTCTGGCACCTCACAATATACTGATCTTTTAACACGTTTTTTAAAACTGCATTGACTTACCCATTGCATGCAGCAGTTCTGTTGGGTTACGCTTTTGCCAAGTAAATGCCATTAAAATATGTCTCCGTATTTGTAAATGGTTGAAGTAATTTGAGTGTGCTGAATGAGTGATGACATTGGTTATAAGGCTGCTAATAGTAGGGATGGTGCATGAGCTTTTGGCTCAGAAAGACCTGTGTAAGTTTTGTCTTAGCCACTAACTAGTTGTGCAACCACTTCTGAACCTCTCTAAACTCCAGTTTCCTTTCGTGGAAGGGAATAAAATGGTGTTCATCTCTTAGAGCTATTGTGAATATTTAATGGGATAATGAATAAAGCCCTTGACCTTGTGCGTAATGCAGAATAGGTATGGCTCAATGTCACAGTCATGAACAAGTGGGCCATTTTCTAGCGAGGAGTGGCAGGTCTCCTTATCAAAAATGTAAGATCTTTCGGAAACTTCTTACTATAAAATGAGAAAGTCTAAAGTTCTTCAGTTTTTACTTTACCTTATTTATTTGTTTTCCATTCAGACATTCTATTTACAACTAGAACGTTAGAATGAAGCGTTTTAATGTTATCTTTTGATAAAAAGAAATATTCATATGCAGCTCAAAGCATTGACAAACATTATTGTCACTTCTGCAAATGGAAGATCCTTACAAGAGATCTCCTAAGCCCTTTTTTTCTCCTAGCATTCATGCTTTTATGCACCCTACCACCTCCTCTGCAGTTTCTGAAGTGGTTAGATTCCAGTTGTTTCCATACTAGACACTATTTATTGATGATAAGTGTTATGTGAAAAGGAAAATTTTCTTTTTCCTCCAAATGAGCTTTCTCTATGAATACGATCTGAAGAAAATATATTGTTAGTCAAGGCTAAAGTTCATGGAAGAATTTAGAATACAAAATGCATCAAAAAGTAATCTGTTTTTCTTTCTGTTGCCTTAAGAGCAAGTAGACTTTTGGGTACTAATGAGCTCATTAGAGCAGTTAATAAACTACTCTTGAGAATGTGCTTCATGGCAAACTATAACCCTCCCATTTTTCTTTTATGCTTGCAGTAACATTTTTTTTTTCTTTTCTTTTTTGAGACAGAGTTTGCTCTTGTCGCCCAGGCTGGAGTACAATGGCACAAACTTGATTCACTGCAACCTCCGCCTCTTGGGTTCAAGTGATTCTCCTGCCTCAGCCTCCCAAGTAGCTGGGATTACAGGCGCCTGCCTCCACACCTGGCTAATTTTTGTATTTTTAGTAGAGCTGGGATTTCACCATGTTGGCCAGGCTGGTCTCGAATTCCTGGCCTCAGGTGATCCTTCTGCCTCGGCCTCCCAAAGTGCTGGGATTACAGGGGTGAGCCACGGTGCCTGGCCACATTTTTTTTTTTTTAAATAATTTCAACTTTTATTTTAGATTCAGGGGGCACATGTGCAAGTTTGTTACAAGGGTATATTGCGTGATGCTGAGATTTGGGATATGAATGATCCTGTCACCTATGTAGTGAGCATGGTACCCAACAGTTAGTGTTTCAACCCCCTTCCTCTCTCCTCCCTCTATTTGTCCCCCATGTCTATTGTTCCCATCTTTATGTGAATGAATACCCAATGTTTAGCTCCCACTTATATGAGAGAACGTGTGGTATTTGATTGTCTGTTCATGCATTAATATGCTTAGAATATTAGAATTTTCTGTTCCTGCCTTAATATGCTTAGGATATTAGAAGTGGCCTCCAGCTGAACCTATGTTGCTGCAAAGGACATGATTTTTTTTTATGGTTGTGTAGTATTCCATGGTGTACATGTACCACATTTTCTTTATCCAATCCACCATTGATGGGCATCTAGGTTGATTCCATGTCTTTGCTATTGTGAATAGTACAGCGATTAACATACAAGTACATGCATCCTTTTGATTGAATGATTTATTTTCTTTTGGATATATACCCAGTAATGGGATTGCTGGGTTGAATGGTAGTTCTGTTTTAAGCTCTTTGGAAAGGACTTTGGAGATTTCTCACAGTGACTGAATGAATTTACATTCCCACCGACAGCATATAACCATTCCCTTTTCTCTGTAGCCTTACCAGCATCTGTTGTTTTTTGACTTTTTAATGATAGCCATTCTGACTGGTGTGAGATGGAATCTCATTGTGGTTTTGATTTGCATTTCTCTGATGATAAGTGATGTGGAGCATTTTTTCATATGTTTCTTGATCGCTTGTGTGTCTTCTTTTGAGACACGTCTGTTCATGTCTTTTGCCCACTTTTTAATGGAGTTATTTGTTGTTTGCTTGTTGAATTGTTTAAGTTCCTTATAGATTCTGGATATTAGACCTTTGTCAGATGCACAGGTTGTGAATATTTTATCCCGTTCTGTAGGCTATAAATTTCCTCTGTTGATAGTTTGTTTTGCCGTACAGGCTCCTTAGTTTAATTAGGTCCCACTTGTCAACTTTTGTTTTTGTTCCAATTCCTATTGAGGACTTAATAATAAACTATTTCCCAAGGCTGATGTCCAGAATGGTGTTTTGTAGTTTTTCTTCCAGCATTCTTACAGTTTGTGGTCTTATATTTAGGTCTTTAATCCATCTTGAATTTATTTTTATATATGGTGAAAAGTAGGGGTCCAGTTTCATTCTTCTGCATATGGCCAGCCAGCTAGCCTAGCACCATTTATTGCACAGGGAGTCCTTTCCCCATTGCTTGTTATTGTTGACATTTTTGTGGAAGATGTGGCTTCATTTCTGGGTTCTCTATTTTGTTCCATTGGCCTCTTGGCCTATGTGTCTGTTTTTGTACCAGTACCGTGCTATTTTGGTTACTGTAGACTTGTAGTGTAGTTTGAAGTCTGGTAATGCAATGCCCCTGGCTTTGTTTTTTTTTTTTTTCAGACATGAGGTCTCAGTTGTGTTGCCCAGGATGGAGTGTGGTGGTGCAATCATGGCTCAGTGCACCCTCAAATTCTTGGGCCTAAGGGATCTTCCTGCCTCTGTCTCCCAAGTAGCTGGGACTACAGGCATGGGTCACCATGCTTGGCTAATTAACATAAATTTTTTTCTTTTTTTTTTCTTTTTTAAGAAACAGTGTCTTAACATGTTGCCCAGGCTGGTCTTGAACTGCTGGGCTCAAGTGATCCTCATGCCTTGGCCTTCCAAAGTACTAGGATTATAGGAGTGAGCTACTGCGCCCAGCCTTGTTCTTTCTGCTGTATAACATTTTCTAAGTTCAACTTGCTAGATATTGAGACATTAGATTCCAACCTCCATCATGAGTGATATGTGTAATTTAGTGCCCAAGGGATCCTGGAATGAGGGGCCAACCTCAACAGTCAAATTCATGGTTATATGCAGACATGCTGCAAGATGCATGAAACTTTGTTGAAGATTCCTTAGACCATGTTACTTACATAGGAACGTCACAAAGATTAATGTTTAAAATAATGTTTATAATTCAAAGGACTGCAGAGGATATTTAAAAATACAGGGTATATGCACAGCCCAGAAAGAGGTTACCATTTAGTGGGGGAGAGAACACTTTCACAGATGAAACAAATGAAGAAACTGTAGGTATCACGCTGAATTATCTGATTTGGAACGTAAGCATTGTGCAGACCCTGGTGTTAATCTGTCTGGACTGTTCAGGCCCTTACAACCTACCACATTCCACTAATTTCCAGTTGATGTGCTAGCCTTCTGATCGGATTCCAAGGCACGCTAGAGACTTATTTCTGTTATTGTTGGGTAAAGATGAAAACTGACTCGAATGTGATTTTCTTCAGTTTTTAGCACTTGCTTCTGCTCTTTTGCAAAGCTTTACATATAGCACTTGCTTATTTTTCTGGGGAGATTTTATTTTGGGGTCAGTATCAGTAAGTGGAATGGGTCCATCATTCATTCCCCTGGCAGGTGGCAAAATGTCTGCCTGAATTTATTGGCATTTTTGGTCACTTTTTTTCTTTCTCAGCTTGTTATTTATTGATCTCTAAACAGTCTTAGATGGAGCCTTTATATTACTAGATTCTTTCTGTCATCAATCTATGTTATTGTGCTGATGTGTATAATAAACAGCAGCCAATATGGGTGACATTTGTGATACAGTCAGTTGTTGATTAGATGCCGTAAGTTGCCTGTACCTTTCATCAAAGAAATTTCCTTCTGGACTATTTCCTTGGTAGAATATGAAAGCTGGCTCTGTGGATAAACATTTTTATCTTCAAGATATGAGATATAAGTTATATTATAAATTTGGCCCTTGAAACCAGCACAACACATTCTCCCCCACTCCCCCGGGAGCCCTGTTTTGAAGCTCATTATTTGAATAAAATCACAGACAATGGGAGAGTAAGGGAAAATTCCCAGCCATGCTCATAATTAGTTGACTGTATTTCTGATGCAGATGCAAACGTTGTTACTTAATAACGTAATTAGCCAGAGAAACATGTGCTTTAATGAATGTCCCTATGCATATGCAATGCAAATTTGTGCTGCTTATTTTTTCTTCTTTGGGAGTATAAACTGCTTTTAAATGTTTATTTCCTTGTGATAGTACGAGTTTCGGGGTCTTTTAATGTATGAAATAGGATTATATTTTTATTTCCCACTGTGGCCTCTGTTGGATTGATTTTTGAGTGTTTCTTAGTAGGAACTACCTACTTTCTTGGATGCCATTTGGTCTGAGCAGAAGTGGCAGTAGTTGGGAATATCTGTGACGGGGTCATGTTCTAGGCAAGCCCCAGGCCAGACTCTAATGTCATACATAGGGTTAAACATCAGGCCCAAGAAGGTTTCGGGGAGTCACAGAGCTGCAGAGAGACATCTATTTCCAGCAGCTCTCTTGCTCTTGGAAAGTTCTTGGAGACAAGATTGGGCAGGAGGCGTTGTCATCGAACCCTTCCAGACTGACTTAAATGCTTATTCAGGCAACCTTTTCTCCTTAGGTTTTAGCCAACCTGTAAGGTTAAAGAACCGGGTCAGGGCCTAGGTGGAGCCCGTTGTGGTGAAGCTGCCCAGATTTACTGGACCTGGACTTTGAGGTCACACAAACCACAGTTTGAATATCAGCTCTTTTACGAGTGGTGTGACTTTGAATGTGACGTAAGCTCTTAGGGCCTCCATCTTCCTATCTGTAAACTGTATGAGAAAACCCCACCTACCTTGGAGGATTTTCTTTTTTGGTTTTGTTTCTTCGGGACAGGGTCTCTGTCACTTAGGTTGGAGTGCAGTAGTGCGATCTTGGCTCACTGCAGCTTCCACCTCCTGGGCTCAAGTGATTCTCCCACCTCAGCCTCCCGAGTAGCTGGGACTACAGGCACGAGCCACCAATGCCTGGCTAGTTATTGTATTTTTATTTTTATTTTTAAAATTTTTTTGTAGAGATGGGGTTTTGCCATGTTGCCCAGGCTAATCTTGAATTCCTGAGCTCAGAGTGATCCGCCCTCCTCAGCTTCCCAAAGTGCTAGGATTACAGGCATAAGCCACCTCGCCTGGCTACTTTGTAGGATTTTCTGTTGGAATAAATAAGGTAGTGTGTATCCAGTAGACTACCTTGTGTTTGGGAGTATTTCAATGAATACTATATTCTCTCTCTTTCTCTCTCTTTCTTCCCTTCCCTTCCCTTTCCTTTCCTACCTTTCCTTCCTTCCTTCTCTTTCCTTCCTTCTCTTTCCTTCCTTCCCCTTCCTTCCTTCCCCTTCCTTCCTTCCTTCCTTCCTTCCTTCCTTCCTTCCTTCCTTCCTTCCTTCCTTCCTCCCTTCTTCCTTTCTTTTCCTTTCCTTTCCCTTTTCTTTCTTTTCTTCCTTTTTCTTTCCTTCCTTCCTTTTCTTTCTTTTCCTTCCTTCTCCTTTCCTTCTCCTTTCCCTCTCTCCTCCCTCTCCTCTCCCTCTCCCTCTCCTTTCCCTCTCTTCTCCCCTCCCCTCCCCTCCCCTCTCCTATCCTTCTTTAATTTCTGAGATGGAGCCTCACTCTATTGCCCAAGCTGGAGTGCAGTGGTGCAATCTTGGCTCACTGTAACCTCTGCCTCCCAGGTTTGAGCGATCCTCCTTCCTCAGCCTCCCAGATAGCTGGGATTACAAGCATGCGCCACCACCCCTGACTGATTTTTATATTTTTAGTAGAGATGGGGTTTCAGCATGTTTGCCAGGCTGGTCTTGAACTCCTGGGCTGAAGCAATCCTCCTGCCTTGGCCTCTGAAAGTGTTGGGATTACAGGCGTGAGCCACCATGCCTGGCTGAATGCTATTATTATTAAAATTATTGAGGCCTGAATAACTTCCTTATAATTTCCTGCCACAAGATTGATACTGGTTTTTGTGGGGCTTTTTCTCAGCTCTCATGTACTTGGTGTTTGGTGCATGTGAATTACCTGTGTTGGATAATAAATATGGAAGTAATGTCTGTCCTGTTATTTGGATGTAGGATCTAGTGATGTCTGGTTTCTTCCTGAGGGGCTGGTGGCATATCACAGCAGCATTTATTGCATCTTGAACTGTGATAAAGTAGTAGCAAGCTATCAATGAACAACGGTGTAAAACATATGTTTTTAAGTGGGCCTTGCGGAGGTACAAGAATTATAAGACAAAAACTCTGTCCTTGAGGAACTGTCCATATATTTGGGAAGATAGATATGTATTCATAAAAAGACACTAAATCTGCGAGGCATGAAATAAAGGTCATATGAACAGTATAGATAATACTTGTATAAGAATAGATAATACTCGGCTGAGTGATGGCTCACGCCTGTAATCCCAGCACTTTGGGAGGGCGAAGTGGGCAGATTTCATGAGCCCAGGAGTTTGAGGCCAGCCTGGGCAACATGGTGAAACCCCATGTGTACAAAAAATACAAAAATTAGCCATATGTGGTGGTGCACGTGTGAGGTCCCAGCTACTTGGGAGGTTGAGCTGGGAGGAGCACTTGAGCCCAGGAGGTCGAAGCTGCAGTGAGCTGTGATTGTGCCACTGCACTCCAGTCTTGGCGACAGGAGTAAGGCCCTGTCTCAAAACAAAACAAGAATCCCGAAACAGCAGAAAGAATAGATAATACTCTATACTTCCTGTATCTCTAAGTAATAGTCTCTAGGTAATAGTCTTGATTCCACCCCGCTTCTCACCCTCACATCCAAACTATCACCACGAGCATTCAGTTCTGCTTCCAGAATACATCGCAAATCCATCTCTTCCTTCCATTTCCATCCCCTCTGAAGTCCATCCGAGAAGTCCATCTCTCGGTTGAACTACTGCTGTAGACCCTGGCTGATGTCTCTTTTTTTATTCCTATTCTTCTCCCAACCTTTCTCTACCTAACAGCCGAAGTGGTCTTTTAAAAACCTAAATCAGATTTTTCATTCCCATACTTAAAACCCAACAAGAGCTTCCACTGCTTTTAAAATAAAGCCCAAGATTTATAAGGCCCTGTGTGGTTTGGCTCTGCTTTTTTCTCCACCTTCATCTCATGCTGGTCTCCCTCTCACTAACTAGGCTCCTGCCACACAGGTTGCTTTTCCCTTTTTGGAACCCACCAAGAGCTTTCTTACCTCAGGGTCTTTGCATTGGTGCTTTCATTTGATTGAAATATTCTTCCTTCGGTCCCAAACGTGGCTTGCTCATTGCCAGCCTTCAGGTCCTAATGTATGTGTTATTTCTTCAGAGAGTTCAAATCATTCTGACTACTACTCTATTTAAAAAGTTTTTCTGGGAGGATCACTTGAGGTCAGGAGTTTGAGATTAACCTGGCCAACATGATGAAACTCTTGTCTCTTCTAAAAATACTAAATTAGCTGGGTATGGTTGCAGGCACCTGTAATTCCAGCTACTCAGGAGGCTGAGGCAGGATAATTGCTTGAACCCAGGAGACGGAGGTTGCAGTGAACTAAGATTGCACCACTGCACTCCAGCCTGGGTGACAGAGTGAGACTTCATCTAAAAAAAAAAAAAACAAAACTGTAGGCCGGGCATGGTGGCTTATACCTGTAATCCTAGTATTTTGGGAGGCTGAGGCAGGTGGATCGCTTGAGCTCAGGAGTTCAAGACTAGCCTGGGCAACATGGCGAAACCCCATCTCTACTAAAACTACAAAAAATTAGCTGGGCGTGGTGGCGCATGCCTGTAGTCCCAGCTACTTGGGAGGTTGAGGCATGAGAATCACTTGAATTCGGGAGGCAGAGGTTGCAATGAGCTGGGATCATGCCACTGCACTCCAGCCTGGGCAACAGAGTGAGACTGTCTCAAAACAAACAAACAAACAAACAAAAACAAAAACAAAAAACAAACAAAAAAACGTTTTTTGAAGCTGAGGCCGGTAAGATCGCTTGGGTCTGAGAGTACGAGACCAGCCTGGGCAATATAGAGAGACCCTGTCTCTACAAAAAACTGAAAAATTAGCTGGGCATGGTGGTACATGCCTGTGGTCCCAACTCCTTGGGAGGCTGAGGTGGGAGGATTTCTTGAGCCCCGGAGGTCAAGGCTGCGGTGAACTGTGATGGCGCCACTGCACTCCAGCCTGGGCAGAGTTGGAACAACATTTTTCTTTTTCTTTTTGAGATGGAGTCTCACTCTGTTGGCCAGGCTGGAGTGCAGTAGCACGATCTCAGCTCACTGCAACCTCTGCCTCCTGGGTTCAACTGATTCTTGTGCCTCAGTCTCCTGAGTAGCTGAGATTACAGGCACACATGCCACCACGCCTGGGTAATTTTTGTATTTTTGGTAGAGATGAGGTTTTGCCATGTTGGCCAGGCTGGTCTCAAACTCCTGGTCTCAAGTGATCTGCCTGCCTCAGCCTCCCAAAGTGCTGGGATTACAGGTGTGAGCCACCATGCCCAGCCAACTTTCGAGAAGCTGTGGGTGTAGGGAAAAGAATACAACTGACATGCCTTCAACTCCTGGCCATCCCATAATTGCCTGTGTAACTTTGAACGTATCATTCAATCATTTTGAGCTGTCTTCGCCTGTACAGTGGGGAAAATAACCCTTAACATGGATGGGTATTGTGAATAGTAATGCTTTATATTTAGGATCTGTTGGAATGCATATGATGACAAATGGTAGCCAGGATTTCATTCAGATTCTCAGCTGAGGGTGTGCACCAAAATCAAATTTGGAGCTTTGTAGAAATTTGGATACCAAGAACCCAATTCAGTACTACTGAATCAGAAGAGTTATCTCCGGGTGGGTGTGGGACTCCAGTACGTGCGTTTTTCTAAAGCTTCCCAGGGGATTCAGATGTGTAGCTGTTACAACCATGCGTTTAATCCAAGCCATGCTGGAATCCTCTCTAAATGTCTCTTGCTGAGGGACTGTCCAACTTGAATAGCTCTGTTAATGGGGAACTCACAGAGCCACAGGTCCAAGCTGCTTCCTAATGGGTCATCCACCTGAGCCTTTGAGCCTTAATCCTTAGATAACAAGTTATTGATTTCTTATCAATTGGGTAATATTTGGTATTAATTTTTTAAAAAAATCTTGCAGTCCCAACCAAAGTCATCATGCCTTCCATTATTCTTGGTCACATCCAAGATGGAAGCCAATCTAGTTATCTTTTGTACTTTTATCCCTTTTGTGTTTGTGCTTCTCCCCTAACCCAATGACTTGCGCTGGGTTCCCTCCCAGACTTCTCCACTGAGCACTTTAACCTTCCACCTTCAGTGTACACGAACCTATACCTCCAACCTCCTTAGCGATGGCCCCTCTACTTCCTGCTGTAACTGAACTCTGTCTTAAATTAGAAGATGTTTCAGATGTCAACAATGTGACTAGGCAGTCTTATGAAACATTAACCATCTCTTTGGTTGGTTGCTTGTGTGCACACAAATATATTCATTCTTGGAATGTCTTGGGCCATTAAATACATCTAAAGGTTTGATGCTGGGAAAACATGATGAGGGCCAAAGAGTCTTGTGTCTGGTGAATATGCATGAAAAGGGAACCAAAGCTCTGTGGGCAAACCTGGGACATGAGAGGTAGACAGGGTTGGAAATTAGATGAGATCCTGCTCTGGGAAACCTCCCTCCTAGAAATAACTCTGGGGTCCTGCAACAGACCAAGCATCCACAATGGAATGGAAAAGAGTGCAATTCCATTAAATCCACACATTCTGTATCAGAGGCTCATTTAAAAGAAGCCATCTATTTCTAAGAGCAAGGATGGCTGGTGGGGATATGGGAACAGATTATATGATTTTCTCTAGTTTGAATGCTGTTATCTCAATAAAAGGACTTCTGTTTAAAAAGGCTGGATGTCAGGAGGGCTTAATTTTCTTGACTTTCTACAGATTGGGGAGAAAATCACAAATCAGAATGAATGCCTTGTTTTCTTTTTTTTTTTCTCTTACTATAGAATAACAGATTTTTTTTTTCTTTCTGTGTTTAGGTATAACTGAGACTATTGGTGACATTTGAAATTATTACAGCCATCTTATTTTATATTTATTATACTTTCTTGAATAATGTTGTATCCATGAGCACTATCATGTGATATGAAACATTAGTACACTTTACTTCCTCCCTTCAACTCACTGCTCTGGTTTTATTGAAATAATGTAAAATTTTATTTTTATTATTATTTTACATTGTTCAACATTTAGTTCTAGAATCCTTTACTAATAGTTATGTCAAGCTCTACAGTCACATTTAAGTGATTATGGAGACATCCATACATCTTGCTGATTTCATTGTTTCTTGGTGTTTTTTCTAAAACCTGTGTGTGCTGCCCTTATTCTTACGATATTTGTTCTGATTCATCTTTTTAATTTTTTTTTCCCAGAAAAGATACATGGGTTGATTTTTAAAAATTCTGAAATATCTAAAAATGACTTTCTTGGGCTCTTAAGTGAAGTGTAGTTCGACTGGCTCTAGAATGGTCATGTCATAATCTTTTACCTTTAGATAGTTCTTTGTAAATATTTAATTGTCTTTTAGTAGTCAGTTGTAGGGAAAAAAATTTCATATCAATTTTATAATTCCAGGTTTATCTCCTCCTGTGCAACTGATTTTTTTCTTTGAAAGGTGCATATAAGTTGAATCTTTGGGAGATAAATACTTTCTCCATTAATTTGCTTTAAAAAGTTCAGAGATTTTGAATATATTCTATTTAGCAATCAATTGGCAATAATTGCTACAATTGCATTATCATCTACTCTGGGGTTGATGATCTGAAGATGCATAGTCAAATGTACCAGAGAACTGTAATATTTAAAAGAATGCTAAGATATATTATTTCATAGATCAGTGAATTCTTTATAAGTAAGTAATCTCATAATTTGACTATTCTCTATGTGTGCATGTTTAGAAATTTTATTAAATTCAGACTTACTTATATTGGATTATTTGATGGGGTTAGTGTTTTCTCTTTTCCTGTTTGAGTGGCCTCTATCGCTATTAAATATTTATTTTAAAGATATGAATTGTAGGGTTGGAAGTCAGGGCTTATAACCAGTGCTGTGTTGGTTCCCATTGCAGAGATCAACTGTGGCAACCCTCCAGAAATGCGGCACGCTATCTTGGTAGGAAATCACAGCTCCAGGCTGGGCGGTGTGGCTCGCTATGTCTGTCAAGAGGGCTTTGAGAGCCCTGGAGGAAAGATCACTTCTGTTTGCACAGAGAAAGGCACCTGGAGAGAAAGCACTTTAACATGCACAGGTACAGATTCTGTTCTTCTGGGCTCCTGCTACCCAGGAACAAAACAGCCAGTGGGAGCCGAGGGCCTAAAACTGTCTGATTGCTGCTTCACTCCACATACTGCATCCAGCTCTGCTCTTTACCTGGTTGTGCACCTGGCTTTAGATTTGTCAGCTAAATCTTGAAGATTTAGAGGGTGGATTGGAAAAATAAGTTGGATGGAAAATGTTATGCATCCATCTTTTGAGACTCACCTTAAATCACTGTGATTCCTGTCCCCTCTGCTGACCGGCTGAGACGTTTTTCTCCATGAACCATTTTCTCAGAGGGGCACACTCCTAACTTAACACCTGTTGACCATTTTTCAGAGAAAAGGTGTTACGATGAAAAATAGTTTTTAAATGTTTATTGTGTTAACACACATAAAACATAAAATTTATCATCTAATATAGTTTCATTTCTTTTTTTTTGAAATGGAGTCTTGCTTTGTCACCCAGGCTGGAGTGCACTGGCGCGATCTCAGCTCACTGCAGCCTCCGCCTCCCGGGTTACAGTGATCAAGTGATTCTCGTGCCTCAGCCTCCCGAGTACCTGGGATTACAGGTGTCTGCCACCATGTCTGGCTAATTTTTGTATTTTAAGTAGAGACAGGGTTTCATCACGTTGCCCAGGCTGGTCTCGAACTCCAGGCCTCAAGCAATCTGCCTGCTTAGGCCTCCCAAAGTTCTGGGATTACAGGTGTGAGCCACCATGCCTGGCTTACCATCTAATATAGTTTGGATGTTTGTCTCCTCCATATCTCATGCCAAAATGTGGTCTTCAGTGTTGGAGGTGGGGCCTGGTGGGAAGTGTTTGGGTCATGGGGCCAGATCACTCAGGAATGGCTTTGTGTCCTCCCCTTGGTGATGAATTCTTGCTCTTAGTTCACATGAGAGCTCGCTGTTAAAAGGAGCCTGGCACCTTCTTCTCTCTCTTTGGCTCCCTCTCTTGCCGTTTGACATGCCTGCTCCCTCTTCACCTTCTGCCATGATCATCAACTTCCCAAGGCCCTCACCAGAAGCAGATGCTGGTGCCATGCTTCCTGTACAGCCTGCAGAACCATGAGCCAGATAAACCTCTTTCTTTATAAATTACCTGGTCTCAGGTATTCCTTTATAGCAACATGAAACTGATGAAGACACCATCTGAACTATTTTTAAGTGTGCAGTTCAGTAGTGTTTGTTTACATATACTCATGTTGTTGCACAACCAATCTCCAGAACTTTTTCATCTTGCAAAACTGAAACGTTATACCCATTAAACAACAACTCCCCATTTGCCCCTCCCCACAGCCCCTGGAATGTCACCCTTCTACTTTCTGTCTCTTGTGAATTTGACTACTGTAGGTATCTCATATGGTACTTGTCCATTTGAGACTGGCTTATTTCACTAAGCATAATGTCTTTAAGATACATCCATGTTGTAACATGTGTCAACATTTCCTTTCTTCTTAAGGCTAATAGTCCATTATATGAGTATCCCACATTTTGTTTATCCATTCATCTGTTGATGGACACTTGGGTATGTTCCATCTTTCGGCTATGATGAATAATGCTTGAAATGTGTGTACAAATATCTCTTTGAGACCCTGTTTTCAATTCTTTTGGATATATACACAGAAGTGGAATTGCTGGTGAAAACGAGTTTTGAGGCCTGGTGCAGTGGCTCACGCCTGTAATCTCTGCAGTTTGGGAGGCTGAGGCAGGTAGATCACTTGAGGTCAGGAGTTCAAGACCAGCCTGGCCAACATGGCAAAACCCCATGTCTACTAAAAATACAAAAATTAGCTGGGTGCAGTGGCTCACACCTGTAATCCCAGCACTTTGAGAGGCCAAGGCAGGAGGATTGCTTGACCCCTGGAGTTCAAGACCAGTCTGGAAGACATAGTGAGACCTCATCTCTACAAAAAATTAAAAATTTGCCAGGTGTGGCGGTGCACACCTGTAGCCCCCACTGCTCGGGTGGCTGACGCAGGAGAATTGTTTGAACCCAGGAGACAGTTGTGAGCCAAGATCACATCCCTGCACTCTAGCCTGGGGAATAGAGTGAGACTCTGTCTCAATAAAAAAAGGAGTTTTGAGACTTCAGTTCATATTCTATCAATGCCATATATTAGCCGTGTGTCATTAGGTGAGGCATTCTGAGCCTCAGTTTCCTCATCTATAAAAGAAGGAAATAAAATCTGTTTTTCTTACTTCAAAGAGTGTTGAAAAGGAATCAAATAAGATAATCTGTGGGGCACATTTTAGAAAACTGAAAACACCATGCACATGGTTAGTCTTTTTCCTAAAGTTGTTAGCCTCACGTGAAGCTCTTCTCATGAATCAGAAGCGTGTGCTTCTACATGATTCATTTCACACCTCTGCCTCCGAGGGACACGGTGAGAAAAGGCAATGATTCTTACCATTTGGGATGGTTGATCAGAAGGTATGACAAATGGTTGTCACACAGTCCCTGGGAATATATTTCTGGCTGTTGACTTGCTTGGCTCTGAAGACAGGTCTCTGAAGAGTGAAATCTCCAGGAGCTTTGATCTGGATCTCTGCTTTGACTAGCAGCAGAATTGTGGTCTTGCTCACCAATATTTTCCATTGGAAAGTCTAGCCAGAGCAAACAAGACATGTAGGCCCCTGAGGATTATTTGTCCATAGGCAATGGTTCATAATTATGTTGGGGATGGGAATTTGAGGAAATCTGTCCATTCACTCAATAGATATCTATTTAGCATGCACTATATGTCAGGTACTTTGTCGGCATGACCCTCTTGGAATTTACAGTGAAACAGGGGAAACAGACCTTTTCCCCAAAGATATGCACATACACATACACACATAATGTTTTACAAGTAACAAGGTGTTCCTGGATCTCTGAAATCCTTGAGTAAAGCATTCTTGGAATAGATGGAAAGCTCAGCTCTGCCGTTGAGGCCCTGTGTGTGCCATGCAATTCCTACATTTGGTTATCTCCATCAGAATTCAAGAGGATGTAGGCCAGAGACTGCCATTGGAAAAACAAAGAAGGGTAGAGCTGGATGAGAACCCAGAGATATAATGCAGTCTTCTCTTAGGGAGGTCTCATTGCCTTGCCCAGCCTGCACAGAGGAGCAAGGTTAAACGTGTAACTGATACCAAAGACTCTAGGGTTCCAGTCTTAATAATTGGAGCTAATGCCACGCTGGACTAGACTGATGGTCGCTCCAACCTATCATGGCATTTGCAAAAGCACCTCCAACAGTTATTTGGAGGAAGTGAGGTAGTTGCCTCCTGGAATGCTGAATTCAACGTTTTGGGGAAGTATTCCCGACACAGAGCAACTGCTGGAGTCACTTGGTAAGAGCTGGGTATAGCTTCTGAGCCTCAGCCATTTGCTTCATTGCTCAAGCTGCTTTGCCTCCACCATTCAGCAGTCAATGGGGGTATAAGAATTAGTCACCGCATGAAAAACCAGTGGATCTGCATGGGGCATAGTAAGCTATTAATTAGCTGATGCTTGTAGAGCACTTTGAAGAACAAACATGTTATGTAACTGCTAATTATAATTACCATCCTCAGCCTGCTACCTTTCACAAAGTCTGTGGCTCCAGCTGCAGCTGTTTCCATGGGTTTATGCGAGCTTTGATTTAAGGAAAGAAAAGGCATTTTCCCTGAGAGCTGTGATCTTTCTGTGAGGAGGCCTTTATGCCCTCAATCAGGATTGGCAGCTAAATTCAATTTCCGCAGATAAAGGAGATGATTTACATGATGATTAATTCATGGTGCAGTGCAGATGATCTCTGGGTGGGTAGGTAGGAGAGGCTTCTGGAAATGTAGTAAGAGTTGCTGATTACCATGGCTCTTCCTCAGCTACCCCTCTTCTTTTTTCTTTTCCCTGTTTTTTCACTTTTTACCTATTTCTTCACTCCCCTCATCCCAACTGTCTCTGTGTATTTGTTGTTGTTGTTGTTGGAGATGGAGTCTCACTCTGTCACCCGGGTTGAAGTGCAGTAATTACAGCTAACCACAGCCACAAACTCCTGGGCTCAAGCTATCCTTCTGCCTCAGCCTCCCAAGCAGCTGGGACCACAGACATGACCCACCATGCGTGGCTAAGTTTAAAAAAATTTTTTTTATAGAGACGGGGGTCTCACTATGTTGCCCAGGTTGGTCTCAAACTGCTAGCCTCAAGCCATCCTCCTGCCTGTGTGTATTTTATATTTCCCTTTCTTAATATTCACTTTTGGCTTCCCCTCTCATCTTTTTCTACTTTAATGCTTCTCTCTGAATGCCTCCTACCTCTGTCCTGTTTTCACTGTTTATCTTCCTGGACTTCTATGTTTAGTTCCAAACTGGGTAGAATAATTTATCTTTACCTGGGTTGTTTTTAATTACCTTTAGAAATATTTTTGACTAGTCTTTTGGATTAGTAGCACAAATCTGTATGTGCTTTTAATGAGCTGTGAGCTCTATCAAGATGGTGGGACTCTTTTTTCCCACCCCCTGCAAGGCCAGTTTGGACTGGAAACTCCAGACAGCTGGGAATTAGGCAATCACTTTAGTGTCTGGAAAAACCCCAGGTGGAAGCTTGATGTTAATGAGTCAGTTTACCTCAAGATCAAAGAGACTGATTCATTCTTGATAAGACTTTCCCTGGCTTCCATTCTGCACAGGCCATTTGGCTTTTCATGTTTAGAATCTGGGTTAATGATTATAAGGCTGACGCTCACTCACTCCACGCTCTCTGAAGGGTAACATCTCTGCTGGAACAGAGGCTGTTTATCGCTGGGATCCTTTCTGTGCCCCTAAACTGCTCTGGGCACTGCTCAGATGCCTGCAGGACACTGTTAGCCTCTGTCCCTTCTGTTTGGCTGGTGACCCTCTTCTCCGGCCACTGGGTGCTCACTTGCAGCCATACACATTTCAGATGGAACAGAAAGGTCAGCCGGAATAAATGGATACATTTCCATAAATAGCCACATGGTCAGATGTATTGGAATATGTGAATGAGGTTTGGACCATCAAGCATTATAGCTCCTGCTGGCTGAGCATGAATGTACATACCCAGGGCTCAACCAGGGACCTGAATGCTCGATTTCATTTCATCCTCTTAAAACCCTTTTGAAGTCAGCTTTGTTATTTTCATTTCAGAGATGAGTAATCTGAGACTCATAAAGGTTAAGTGACTTTTACTGGTCACTGAATAATTAGCAAATGGGAGAGCCAGGATTTGAACTGAGGCCTGTAAGCCCAGAAAGCCCACATTCTTTCTCCTACGTCAGTGTCTTCCAAGCTTGAATTATTTGTATACCACCCTGACACAATGTTTGCTATAATAAGAGTATTATTTACTTAGAATGTTTCCTTAAACAACATAACCTTAGACTTATAATTCAAATTTATTAAGGACGATATATGTGATCTCATGAGTCTGATGAAGTAGGTGTATTTTTCTGATATACACAAAAACCGATACATAGCGAACAGATAAAAATGTATTCCTGGCCGGGCGCGGTGGCTCACGCCTGTAATCCCTGCACTTTGGGAGGCCGAGGGGGGTGGATCACCTGAGGTTAGGAGTTTGAGACCAGCCTGGCCAACACGGTGAGATCCTGCCTCTACTAAAGATACAAAAATTAGCTGGGTGTGGTGGCACGTGCCTGTAGTCCCAGTTACTTGGGAGGCTGAGGCCAGAGGATTGCTTGAACTCAGGAGGCAGAGGTTGTAGTGAGCTGAGAACACGCCACTGCACTCCATCCTAGGTGACAGTGCAAGACTCCGTCTCCAAAAAAAAAAAAAAAAAGTATTTGTGTGCCACCAAAAATCATCCCAAAGTGTGCAATATATTTTACACTAACGTACTCTAAGCCATGCTACTTCTACTTATTTTATGTGAATCTAAGACTTCAAAGAAAGAAAGGAAACACATTAAAACTTTTATAGCCAAACATACATTTATTCAAGTAGCCACTGTGGGAAGCCATACCCTGATTTCTGTGGTGCTGCCATTATCATCATGTGTTTGCCTTGGAAGGCAGTTTATGAGCCGTATTAGAAGATCAGTTACATTCCTTTTGAAATCGGATGCTGTTTTGACTAGAAATGATACTGAGCTCGGTTGACCATCTGTTTGGGTCACCTGGATTTATTCTGTATGACCTTTTGCTGTTTCCAGAAATATAGAAAAAGGATATAAAATTGTAAACCAAGGGAGTACACTAGACCAACCCCTGTCCTTGCACAGTGGGACTTCTGAAAGAGTAGTCTGGGCTCACTGTCTTGTTCCCTCCCCTCCTATGCTCTTCTCAGCCTACTGGGGGGAAACCAGGTATCGAACACCCCCACTTCACTGTAGCATCTCACCAAGGTCACTGATGACCACCTAACTGCCAACTTCATGTTCCAGTTTCAGCTCTCATCCTTCTCAACCTTTCCACAACATTTAGCATTGTGGATCATTTATCCATCCATTCAACTAGTCAACCAAATAATACATATTTTTTAATATCTATATTTAAGGCACTATACTAGGACCTGAGGATAGAGAGAGAAACATGGTCTTTGCCATTGTAAAGTTACATTCAGGAGAGGTAGTCATTATATAATGACTTACATATTTAGTTAATGTAATAAGTACCACATACAGAAATACTAGATGCTAACAAAATATCAAAATATGTAACATTATATATATCTATACCTATCTATATATACATAACATTATATATATATGTATGTGTATACACACACACACACAGACACACACACACACACACACACACAGAGTAAAGCAAAACAAAGGCACTTACTTCATCACCCACTGAGGCTTTCTTTCCCCAAATCCAATGAGGGTTCAGCTGGATGCTATGTGGGCCTCCTTCTTTTAAGCCAGAGGGGTCTCTGTTTTCTACAACTAGACAGGACACGGGCCTGCTCTTCCCACCTCTACCCAAAATCAAACCTCACATCTAATCCTGATGTTGTGGGCAGTCCATCGGGGAGAAGGGCCATGTGAGAGGAGAGAGGGAGATGGAGCTTGCGCCCACTGCCTTGAACTGCTCCAGACCCTTCTTGGCTAGGGAATGAGGAGGCTGTGGGGGACTGGTGGGAAGGAAGGATGATAATTTTCTTAAACAAATTATTTTTATTTTTAATTTTTAGGGACAGA
Source organism: Macaca mulatta (assembly GCF_049350105.2). NCBI lineage: Eukaryota > Metazoa > Chordata > Mammalia > Primates > Cercopithecidae > Macaca > Macaca mulatta. The sequence goes on from NC_133420.1 coordinate 46,197,076, forward strand.
GTCTTGTTGTATCACCCAGGCTGGAGTGCAGTGGCACACTCTCAGCTCACTGCAACCTCCGCCTCCCAGATTCAAGCGATTCTCGTGCCTCGGCCTCCCGAGTAGCTGGGATTACAGGTGTGCACCACCACACCTGGCTAATTTCTATATTTTTAGTAGAGATGTGTTTTCGCCATGTTGGCCAGGCTGGTCTCGAATTCCTGGCCTCAAGTAATCTTCCCGCCTCGGCCTCTCAAAGTGCTGAGATTACAGGTGTCAGCTACTGTGCCTGGCCTTGGAAGGCTGAGAGACACTCTTTCAAGTTCTTCCTTTCCTTCCTAGACATCAGTCACTCTGCCAGCCTCCTGCCTCTCTTCTGCATTGCCTTTTTCCTCTGGTACCCCCGAGTTTCAGTGTTTCCCAGTGTTCTGCCGTTGGGCCATTCACTGTCTCTGCCCTACCAGCATATCTCACCTGTAACCATCCCTTCAACTACCATTAACAGATACACGACTTTTAAGAGTACTTTTTCCCTACATAGTCAGCAGATAACATCGTCACAGCCCAGTGCCTGGAGTGGCAGGATGCTTGGCATTTGATAGCCATTCAGTTAGTAGTGAGCAGGGAATGAAAGAGCTCTGGGACAGCTCCAAAGAAGACTTCCAGAAATGTTTTCAGTTATCAGCACTATTGGAATGAGGGCATATAGTCTCCATTCAAAGGGCAGCATTAATGTAGATGTTGAATATCTGATTCATTTATAAAGGAGTCTTTCCAACTAATTTGTAGGCACCTGGAGGGAAAAGCAACCAAACTTTGTTAAACTGCTCCCTGGGATGAAATATCTGACACCCCTATAATTGGATCTGGGTCCCATCTGTGCAGAGAGCATGGCACAGGCTGGAGGCAGATGGCATCTTTGAGATGCCATTTACAGTTGTCATAGTGAATGAGCAAGAAGGAAGGACAAGAAAGAAAACTCCTTTCTAATCTCTGCTTGGATGACAAAGGAACTGAGAGTAAGAAGGAAATTCGCTTTGCTGGCAACTCAGAGAGAAGATGAGGGCTGGGCTGGTGCCTTTTCTTTCTGGACCAGGTGGTGAGTTAGTATCAAAGGCATGTGTGAGTGAGCAGAGATGCCAAGAGCTCTGGGGCTTTGAAGGGCAGCAAAGAGGGTAGAGGCCAGAAATATCTGGGGCTTGTTCAGGCTGATAAAAGAGTAGTACCAACATCATCTTTATGCTACCCAAGGGGGTGAACTGATAAGGTCATTGTGTCTCTTAGGGTACCCATGCTCATAATTGGAGTATTTCTTTTCTTTTTTTCTCTCTTTTCTTTCTTTTTTTTTTTTTTTTTTTTTGCAATGGAGTCTCATTCTGTTGCCCGGGCTGCAGTGCAGTGGCATAATCTTGGCTCACTGCAACCTCTGCCTCCTGGGTTCAAGTAATTCTTGTGCCTCAGTTTCCCAAGTAGTTGGAATTACAGGTGTGTACCACCACGCCTGGCTAATTTTTTGTATTTTTAGTAGACACAGGGTTTCACCATGTTGCCCAGGCTGGTCTCAAACTCCTGACCTCAAGTGATATGCCTGTCTCAGCCTCCCGAAGTGCTAGGATTACAGGCGTGAGCCACCGTACCCACCTGGCTCACAATTGGAGTATTTATTTGATTTCAATTTGTGTGTGTTCTAGGGAGAAATACTAATATGGAGATCCAGGAATGCTGCAGACAGCCGTGGGTGGCCTTTCTGGTATCTCAGCAGGAGTTTGCCTGTTTTCCCCTCTCTGCCTGCATTGATTTTTGCTTGCTAATAGATGACCTGGGCTTACCCAAGACCAGGTCATGTGGGACACAGAATCTAGGCATTGTTCCCGAAGGGATGATTTAGTAAAGATATAAACTCTTATTTGGGCAGAGAGATCAATAGATCTGGGTCGATCCAAAGCTAGCATTGGTTCTGAGTACAGGAGAAGAGGGTTGGCCCTCCAGGTACCTAAGGTACAGGCTTCCTTTTGCACTTGGAGACTGCAAAGAGATTTACCAGAAGGGAGAAACAGGAGCTGAGTTGTGGAGAGTCTTTTCTGAGATGGAGAATTAGCTTTCTCGCTCTTCTTAGATGGGAGCCTTTCATTGGGTTTATATTTATTATGCAGTAGAGAATCAAATCCCAGGCATCAGGAATGGGAACCAAGGGCAGTAAAGCAGGGAAAGAAGGAGAGTCAGCGTACGATGCCTGATTGTACTGGTCTCCACAGAGGGCGGGCATTACCCCATCTGTGTGACAGTGTCCTTAGACGCTGAAGAAACTAAGTCTTTGTTGGACAGCCCTTCAGAGAAAAGAAAGGAGGAAGGATTCCTCTATCAGCTCCTGTCCCCATGGGATTTTAACTCCCCTGCACTTCCAGATGGCATGTGCTGGGGTGTGGGTGCCACAGCAGGGAAGCCCCAGAATAGGAGGCAAGACCTGGTCATGTTGTCAAAACCCATGCAGGGATGGGACAAGGAGCAGGGGAAGCTGAGAGAGGTTGAGGAGTTCTTAAGAGGTGTTTGCTTCAATGGGAAGGCTTGAACTGGGGCTGTGGAATATCCAGTTTTGGTGACATGAGGATAACTTTCTCCAGGAATAATTGTATGATAGCTTCTGTCTGCGGGAATTTTGTTTGTTTGTTTTTGTTTTTGTTTTTGAGATGGAGTCTCACTCTGTCACCCAAGCTGGAGTGCAGTGGCAGGATCTTGGCTCACTGCAACCTCTGCTTCCCGGGTTCAAGTGATTCTCCTGCCTCAGCCTCCCAAGTAGCTGGGACTACAGGCATGCGCCAGTGCGCCCGGCTAATTTTTGTATTTTTAGTAGAGACGGGATTTCGCCATGTTAGCCAGGCTGGTCTCGAACTCCTGACCTCAGGTGACCAACCTGCCTTGGCCTCCCAAAGTGCTGGGATTACAGGTGTGAGCCATTGCGCCAGGCCTGTTTGTTTTTGATAGTATTGTAAATGAAATCGTTTTCTTCATTTCATCTTTGGACTGCTCATTGCTAGTGTATGGAAATACAATAGGTTTTTGTACATTGGCATTGTATTCCGCAACCTCGCTGACCTCCTTTCTCAGCTCTAATACTTGTTTTGGTGTGGATTCCTTAGAGTTTTATATATAGATATATATAAGATCATATCATTTGCAAGTAGATTACTTGTGTGTAGGGAGTTTATTTTATTTTATTTTACTATTTTTGAGATGGAGTTTTGCTCTGTCACCCAGGCTGGAGTGCAGTGGTGCAATCTCAGCTTACTGCAACCTCAGGTTCAAGCCATTCTCCTGCCTCAGCCTTGCAAGTAGTTGAGATTACAGGCACGTGCCACCACACCTCGCTAAGTTTTGTATTTTTAGTAGAGATGGGGTTTCACTATGTTGTCCAGGTTGGTCTCAAACTTCTGAGCTCAGGTAATCTGCCAACCTTGACCTCCCAAAGTGCTGGGATTACAGGTGTGAGCCACTGCACCCGGCTGGGAATTTGATTTCAAAGAAATAAAAAGCTAGATCCCCTTTCCTTCTTCCTGTCTCAACAACCACTTGAGGGTTAACTGGGACTGTTGAAAACTATGTTGCCTCGGGGAACCAAGGCCTTCATATGGTTTCCCACATTGCTAAATTCATTACCTGGAATACATGCAGAATATTTAAAAGAAGCAGAACAACCCAGAGGAATCCGTGGCCTCCTGATAGAAGCAGATTAAATAGCTTCAGTTACAGGAGTGCCAGAAGTACCTAGGAACCTTGTGGAGAATTTCTTTAGTTTGCCCCAACCTGTTTCTGAGGCGTGGTCCTGTGTGGTGAGACATGTCATTTTCCCCCTTGGGATAGCAGTGACTTGAAGGAGTTTCCCACCATCCTGCTGGGAAGAGAAAGGTGGAAGCAGGTCTCACCTGTGCAATTGCAGGGAAGGTCTCACTCAGGACCCAGTTCTGGGCCTCGTTCCATTCTACCCGAGTGGAATGCCAGTGGCATCAGTGGCCTGTCAAGTGAATCACAGGTTGGAATTCTGACCTATACCCAAGCAGGAATCTTTCCTTTCCCTCTAAGTCGGGTAATGGGCCGTGCTCATTCCTGATGAAGAGAAGTTGGGTGATTGGCTTGGGAGAGCTTGCATTGCCTGACTCAGTGTCGGCCTCTGAGGATGAATGGTGACCAGTAGAGATACCAGCTGAGCAGATAGACTGATCTCCCTCAGAATTTTCCTAAAGCCCATTGATGCATTTTTGTGAGTTGACTGCCTTTTTCTCTTTTAGAAATTCTGACAAAAATTGATGATGTATCAGTGTTTAATGATACCTGTGTGAGATGGCAAATAAACTCAGGAAGAATAAACCCCAAGATCGCATATGTGGTAAGTAAAATGATCCACTTCTTCCTGCTAGGACAGACACGTCACCCATGGGAATATGAGTCAGAGGGACTTGCCTCCGTGAGAGCTTTTCAATCTAAATGCTGCTTCTTTTTTTTTTTTTTTTTTTTTTTTTGAGACAGTCTCACTCTGTTGCCCAGGCTGGAGTGCAGTGGTGGGATCTTGGCTCACTGCAACCTCAGCCTCCTGGGTGCAAGTGATTCTCCTGCCTGAGCCTCCTAAGTAGCTGGTATTACAGGTGTGCACCACCATGCTTGGCTAATTTTTTGTATTTTCAGTAGAGATGGGGTTTCACCATGTTGGCCAGGCTGGTCTCGAACTTCTGACTTCAGGTGATCCACCTACCTCGGCCTCCCAGAGTGCTGGGATTATAGGCATGAGCCACCGCGCCTGGCCTCAATCTAACTGCTTTCCGATCCCACTGTCATTTAAAAAGAGCGGACGGAATTTTTGAAGATATCTGTATTATTTCGTTATTTTGCATTTTGTGTTTAACATGTTTGTCATTCAGCAGGGTGCGTGTGTGGGGGATGCGTTTATATTTGGCATCCTCACGATTGCTTGTTTCCAAGCGCTTGTATTTCACACCCCCAGAGCAAGCCCGGGAACGTCTGCTGACTTGGTGACAGAGTGCAGCCAATGGTCCTCAGGTTGCAGTCGTCTCCATTTGATCATTCGTGTGCAGGAGAGCACTTCCTAGGGAGATTCCTCATTTATGTCTCTTCTAGGGGTTTAATATTCACCGGGCTGATCAGACTTTATCAGCAGATACCTGGCAGCAGAGATGTACCTTACGAATGCTCCCTGGCTGAGCAGCGCAGTATAAAATGGAATAGTAGGAGAATGGGCTCCAGCACCACAAATTCTGGATTGTTTTGACTGGAGTCATAGGGGGTTCTCTTGTCTTTTCCTCTCAAAGATATCCGTAAAAGGACAACGGTTAGACCCTATGGAATCAGTTCATGAGGAGACAATCAACTTGACCACAGACAGCAGGACCCCAGAAGTGTGCCTAGCCCTGTACCCAGGCACCAACTACACGGTGAACATCTCCACAGCACCTCCCAGGCGCTCTGTGCCAGCCGTCATTGGTTTCCAGACAGCTGGTAGGTGGAGGCGAAGCCTCATTTCCTCCTAGAAAACGCTAAGCACGGAATGTGGGGAAGTATGCTGCAGAATCAGCTGGGCCGGACAGCTCCTATTTGCTTTCTGAGATTTATACTCAGACGTAGTTGCTCCAGCCATAGAACTAGAGGAGGTCGAGAGATCCGTATCCTCTTGGTACCAGGCTGAATGGGCTCTGGGGTATTTTTTCTCAGCTGAGCCCTCAGGGAGTGGTGGCAAGTAATAAAAAGGCATTTAAAAGGAGAACATTAGGTGATGATCAGTCCACTCTCAAATACCCAAGGCAACAGAGGGTAGCCATGTGGCTTATCTCTGGCAGTAAACTCAAAAGTCATTTCTGGCCAGGTGTGGTGACTCATGCCTATAATCCCAGCACTGTGGGAGGCTGAAGCAGGCGGATCACTTGAGGTCAGGAGTTCCAGACCAGCGTGGCCAACATGGCAAAACCATATCTCTACTAGAAACAGAAAAACTTAGCTGGGTGTGGTGGCGCACGCCTGCAGGACCAGCAACTCGGGAGGCTGAGGCACAGGAATCACTTGAACCCAGGGGGCAGAGGTTGCAGTGAGTGAGCCGAGATAGTGCCACTGCACTCCTGCCTAGGCAACAGGCAAGACTGTCTCAAAAAAAAAAAAAAAACAAAAAAAAAAAAACCAAGAGTCATTTCTTGCTCTTGCGTGTGAAAGAGGAGGTGCCAGGGAGGCTGACCCAGCAGCTTTAAGGGGATCAAGTTGAGAGTGGGGAGGTGGAAGCAGGGGCACCCCTAGGGTGCGGGAGGGTAGGTGTTAGCTGAAAAAAGGAGTGGAGGGAAGGAGCTTTAAGAAGTAGAAATAAACCTCATTGTACATAATTGTCACATGGGTTTTTAAAAACACTGTGACAATTACAGTAAGTAAAAAAAAAAAAAAAAAAACTCTGGTTATGAGGTATGAGGACTAATTAAATACTTTGTAGACAGGTGGGGCACAGTGGCTCATGCCTGTAATCCCTGCACTTTGGGAGGCTGAGGAGGATGGCTTGAAGCCAGGTGTTTGAGGTCAACCTGAGCAACACAGTGAGACCCCCATGTCTACCAAAAAAAAAAAAAAAGAAAGAAAGAACATTTAGCCTGGTGTGATGGTGCATGCCTATAGTCCCAGTTACTCAGGTGGCTGAGGCAAGAGGATCACTTGAACCCAGGAGTTCAAGGCTGCAGTGAGCTCTGATCATGCCACTGCACTCCAACCTGGGTGACAGGGCAAGACCCTGTCTCAGAAAACAAACAAACAAAAAACCCTGTAGACAAACCTTGAGAAGTAATTGATGTCATTTATTTATTTATTTTCTGAGATGGAGTCTTGCTGTGTCGCCCAGGCTGGAGTGCAGTGGTGCTATCTTGACTCACTGCAATCTCCGCTTCCTAGGTTCAAGCGATTCTCCTGCCTCAGCCTTCTGAGGATCTGGGATTACAGGCACCCACTACGATGCCTGGCTATTTTTTGTGTTTTTAGTAGAGACTGGGTTTCACCATATTGGCCAGGCTGATCTCAAACTCCTGACCTCAAGTGATCTGCCCACCTCAGCCTCCCAAAGTGCTGGGATTATAGGTGTGAACCACCACAGCTGGCCGATGTCATTTATTATTTTGGGGGAGTTGAGAAAGTTCTTAATTAGCTGTTTGCTATCCCACTTAAACTGTACCTTAACCCGAGTAGCTGGGAAGTGACATAGATTCAGCAGAAATAGTTGAAAAAGTCTGCCAATCTTAACAATATAAAACCAACTATGAGATTATACAAATTAGGTCTCTTCATATTTGTATATAAATAAAACAAAATTAATTCTTTGCAAGTAAATAATATGTAGGCAAAGATATTATAAAATTAATATGGTAACTAATCAGAGAAGCCTTACAAAATTATTAGTAAACTACTATAGGGAAATGTCTTTAAAAGATCATCACTCACCGGTCACTATTCAGTGAGGATGACAGGTTGCTGTTTGGCATCAGCTGTTTTTACTAATATCCAATTACCTGTTCAAGTTCCTTCCCCTTGGGAAAAACATGATCTTTGGAGTCAGGCAGATCTGGTTTTGCCTCTTATGTCTGTAGTGAAGAGTTGGCTGATCATGGCTGAGTTATTTAATGTCTCTGGACTAAAGGGAATTGGATTATATTTGCAAGTTAATCTAGAGAGAATTAGGATTTATATTGAGCCATCCTAACTGGGAGCAAGGTATGTTTCCACATTTACTCAGTGTGTACTCAAGTCTTCTGTTTACTTATGCACTATTATAAAGACTTGTCATTCTTTTCCTCCAGATCCTGGACATTCTGTTCTGATTTCATTATCGGAGTTACGCTATTTTCCTTAAAATGAACTGGGAAGTTTTCCATTGTTTTTCCCTCTGGAATAGTTTATGTCACATTGGAATTATTCCCTTCCTTTAAAATTGAACGTTTTCTCAAAAGATCATTGAAGTTGCACCCCTTTAAGGGGATGATTCTTTGACAACTTTGTCAATTTCTTTCATGATTTTGGGTCTGTTTATGTTTCTGACATTTTCTTGAGTCAATTTTTGTATTTTTCTAAAAAATATATATTTGGTTGATATATTACCCATATTGGCAGAATGTCAGATGGAATATTTGCTTTCATCTCCTCTGCGTCTATAGGTTATATAATCCCGGGTTATTCTGACTCCTAAGTTCAGTTCTCTTTCTCTTTTTAGAGGTTGATTGGTTTGGGTTGTGTATTTTATTACTATTTTTTTTTTCCCCAAGGAATGAACTCTTGGGTTTTGAAATTGTTTTTCTTTTTCAAACTCACTAATTTCTCCTCTTGTTTTTATTTTTCCTTCTCCATGTTTCTCTCTCTCTCTCTCTTTTTTTTTTTTTGAGACACCCAGCTCTGTCACCCAGGTTGGAATGCAGTGGTGCAATCATGGCTCACTGCAACCTTGACCTCCTGGGCTCAAGTGATCCTACCACCTCAGCCTCCCAAGTAGCTGGGACTACAAGCATGCACCACTATGCCTGGCAAATTTTTGTATTTTTTGTAGAGACAGGGTTTCGCCATGTTGCCCAGGCTGGTCTTGGACTTCTGGGCTCAGTTGATATGCCTGCCTCCGCCTCCCCAAGTACTGGGATTATAAGTGTGAGTCACAGTGCACAGCCCATATTTCTGTTAAATTGGTTAGATTGTTCTGTTTCTAAATTCTTGAGCTGAATGCATAACAAAATTCAACTTATTTCCATTCTTTTCTGTTTGATAGTAAAAGTCTTTAATGTTTCTTTCTTGCAGATTTGAGCTTTGGCAGAATTCTTTAGGCATTGATACATGTTTCAAGGCATGATATAATTGCTATTCTGATTTTCTGTTTGACAGAATAATTATTTATATTTTAATAAGTATTCTCTTTACCCTTACTTTCAAAGCATTATATAATTACTATTGTGATTTTCCCTTTGAATAATTAATTATAAGCATTTTATACAGTGGTAGATTTTTTCTTTGTAACATTTATACTGTGTTGTTATTTTCTAGTTTTATTACATTTTGGTATGTTTTGGAGTATTTATTGACATTTTCTTGGGTCTTAGCATTTGACCAAGTTTGGTAATTTCAGTAGGTGCTAGATAATAAGGTAGAGTGTTTGTCTGTAAGGGGAGTAAGATCTACTATTAAGTCAACTTTATTAATAGAATTATTCAGTACTTCTGGTTTTTGTTTATTTTTAACATGGATTGCCATTTTCTGTTCCTCTTAGAAATTCTTATTGGTTTGTTTCACACATTTTGATATGATTTTTATGTTCATGACTGATATCTTTATTATAGATTCTTTCACTAGTAACAAATGGCTTGTTTTAGCCTGTTTAATACCTTTGCCTTGAATTATATGTTGAAAGTAATATTGTCTTCTTGATTTATTTGTGCTTGCATTTGCATGATATGCCTTTGTCTACTTTTTTCCTTCTTGAAAGCTATCTGAATAATATTGCTATAAATGTACTCTAGGAGACAGCATGTATTGACAGCCTTTCTGGAAAACTTTTATTTTTGATTAGATAAGTTATCCAACTTACATCATTCTTATTTGTGATATGATTTTCCTTTTATTTATTTATTTATTTATGAATGAGACAGAATCTCGCTGTGTCGCCCAGGCTGGAGTATAGTGGCGTGATCTTGGCTCACTGCAACCTCGGCCTCCCGGTTTTAAGCGATTCTTGTGCCTTAGCCTTCCGAGTAGCTGGGACTACAGGCGTGAGCCACCACGTCTGGCCTCTTCTTTTCTTTCTTTTTTTTCTTTTTTTTTTGATACGGTCTAGCTCTGTTGCCCAGGCTGGAGTTCAGTGGTGCAACCATGGCTCACTGCAGCCTTGACATTCCAGGCTCAAGCAATCCTCCTACCTCAGCTCCCAAGTAGCTGGGACCACAGTTATGCAGATCACTTAATTTTTTCATTTTGTAAATTTTTGTAAAGACAAGGTGTCACTATATTGCCCAGGCTGGTCTTGAACTCCTGGCCTCAAGGGATCCTCCCACCTCAGCTTCTCAAAGTGCTGGGATTACAGGTGTGAGCCACTGCTCCTGGTCTGCTTTTTCCCTTTTTAATGCTACTTTGCTGTGTCTTTTGTTTTCTTTTTGTTACACAGATTTTCTTTTCCAGTGAGTCAGATAGTATAGATTTTGTTTTCTTTTCTACAAGTGATCACATTTAAAAAAGACAAATTCTATTTGAGTGTGTATTTCTTTTTTCACCAGTGTTAAGACTGAAATATTGTTAACTTTTCCCTGAAGAGATAAGTTAGCATTCCTTTTATTTACAAAACTCCCTTTTATTTCTTCCCCTCTCTCTCCTCTTAGGTTATTGGTTTAGTATGGCATTATATTACCAGTTTCTTATTTTTAACATGTGTTATCTCTTCAAAGAGCTCACTCTTATATTGATTTATAGAAACCTTGGTAGCAATGATTTAACCTTGGGTACATGTTTTAATAGTTTCAGTGCTTATTGACAGTCTTTTCAAACCACATTCTCTATTATTTCTCTATCTCTATTTCTCTCTCTGTAGGGTGATTTGCCTGCTCCTCAGGGAGGCAATGGGATACTTTCTGAGTCCATGATGATCTGAGAATGTCTTTTGTTGCCTTCACATGTGAATGAGAGCTTGATTGAAGATAAAATTGTTGGGTCATAAACTTTTGTTCTTGGAATTCTAGAAGTATTTCATATTGACATTGGGAACTGGAAGCTTTGAAAGAAGAGTTAGAAGAAGGTGTGATTTTCTTTTTTTTTTAAATCCTGGCCAGGTGCAGTGGCTCATGCCTGTAATCCCTGCACTTTGGGAGGCTTAGGTGGGCAGATCACCTGAGGCCAGGATCAACATGGCATAACACCAAAATTACAAAATTAGCCGGCGGTGGGGCGGGTGGTGGCGGTGGTGTGTGCCTGTAGTTCCAGCTACTTGGGAATCTTAGGCACGAGAATTGCTTGAACACGGGAGGCGGAGGTTGCAGTGAGCCAAGATCACACCACTGCACTCCAGCCTGGGTGATAGAGCGAGACTGTCTCAAATAAATAAATAAAATATAAAAAAATTCTATGTAAGCTATTTGATTTAAAGCTTATGTATCATGAAGGCTTCTTTAGCCATAAAATTTAAGACATTAATCATTTATTAATGTACCTGGCAAATGTTTATTGACCACCTATTATGTGTCTGATGTTTTTTAGGCATTGAGAATTCGATAGTGACACAGAAGTCTCTTCCTTCATGAAACCTCTGTCTGGGTAGTGGGCAGATGGAAATGTTCATGTTTTGCACTAAGTTTTCCAAGTACCCTGTGAGTTGCTGTTGTTGTTGTTGTTGTTGTTTTGAGACTGAGTCTTATTTTGTCACCCAGGCTGGAGTGCAGTGGTGTGATATTGGCTCACTGCAACCTTCACCTCCTGGGCTCAAGAGATTTTCGTGCCTCAGCCTCCCGAGTGGCTGGGATTACAGGTGTGTGTCACCACACCCAGATAATTTTTGTATTTTTAGTAGAGACAGGGTTTCACCATGTTGGCCAGACTGATCTCAAACTCCTGACCTCAAGTGATCCACTCATCTTGGCCTCGCAAAGTGCTGGGATTACAGGCATGAGCCACCTTGCCCAGCCCCCTGTGAGTTTTTTGGTCTTTAGAATTTGGCTTAACTATATATTAGGAACATTTTCTTTTATTACATCTCTGATTATTGCTTTTTTAAGAAAAGTTTGGTTTTTGCTCTTCAAATATCCCTATGTGGAATTGCTTGTTCGTCCACATGGGTTTCCCATTTTCTCCTTTTTATTGTCCATGTCTTTTTCCTCTGCCTTCTTTGAATATATAACAAGCTTGTTCTCTATGTGCACTTACGCAAATATGCATTTTTGCATTGACATTTCCTATCTTTACCATTTCCAATGCACTTTAAATTCTGCTGTTGCACTTTCATTTCCTTTTCTTTGGGTCTCATCTAGTTCCCTTTTTATTTTTGCTTCTCTCTACCAGTTTCCTCTCTGCTGTCACGTTCTCTTATTATCTCATCCTTTATCTCTTGTTTGAATCTATTTTAAAAAATTTTATTTACCATACAAAACAGATGCTACCTAATTTTACCATTGCTCCATATTTTCTTGTTTATAAATATGCTTGTTCTTTGCCTCCCGAGCACAATCTTCCTTTCCTTCCCTCTCCTTCTTTGTAGAATCATTTTGCAGTTTTTTTTCCACCCTTCTGGATTATTTATCCTTAGAAGATAAAAATTCAGTCTAGGTCTGATATTTCCCTCATAATAAAATGGATGGCCTTCCCTTTGATCTTCCTTTCCATTGGATAATGTTAGTATGTTTATATCAGATCTCAGTATGAATGGATTTTCTGCTGGTTGGGTGATCCAGTGTCCTTTGGGCAGCAGCTGTGAGAAAGCCCACCACCCTGTGCTTTGTTTCTGAGCATTTTGCTATGATTGGTGAAGTTGTTGGCTTTGGGCCTGGCTTCTTTATGGCATTACAGCCTACCAAGGCAGGAAAGAGGCAAGCCATTTCTGTTAACCCAGCCTCTCTGCCAGATGGTACCTTCAGGTCCTGAGGCCTCTACGTCGAAGTCCTTCCCTGTTACTAATCTACAGTGGGCTACAGAAGGGCTATTATTATTATTATTATTACTATTATTATTATTAGCAGTAGCAATAGTAGTATATATACTATTATTTTTAATATATACCTGATTGCCTATCAGAATTGCCTGGTGAGGTTAGGGATGTGGTGGTTCATGCCTGAAATCCCAGCACTTTGGGAGACTGAGGCAGGTGGATGGCTTGAGTCCAGGAGTTTGAAACCAGCCTGGGGACATGGTGAAACCCTATTTCTACAAAAGAAACCCCCCAAATTAGCTGGGCTTGGTGGTGTATGCCTGTAGTCCTAGCTACTCAGGAGGCTGAGGTGGGAGGATTGCTTGAGCCCAGGAGGTGGAGGTTGCAGTGTAGTCAGGGTGACAGAGTGAGACCCTGTTTAAAAAAAGAGAGAGAGAGAAGAAGAACTGTCAGGTGAACTCTTAAAAAAATACAGATGTCAAAGCATTACTTCAAATCTGCAGATGTCTGGGTGATTCTGAGGTGCAGTTTGGGAACCACTGGGCTAAATGGCTCCAGATAGAGCATGGGTCATTGATTTGTCCTGTGACCTGTCTTGATTTTTCCATGGGCTCTAGTTCTCCTCCAGTTCTTTCTTTTGAAACTTTGGGACTACATTCCTTTGCTTGGAAGCCAGGTTGCACAGTAGGTCTTAGGGTCTTTCTTTAGCCCGGGCTCTTCCATACTGTGCTAAGCTGAAATGTCTTCATGTTTCCGCCTTGTGTATGGCAACCGACCCTTCTTTCCAACCCAGATGCAAATTTTGACCCATTTTTACTTATTCTCCATCACTTCTGTCAGGCTTGGGCGTGGGAAGTGGGAGCCAGATGCCTTTGTTCACATTGCCATCTTCCCCTGAATTCAGACGATAATGACTATCTTATGTGAAAATCATATTGAGATATGAACTGTGCAGACAGTACTTCTGCTTCTGTTCTGCCTGTACAGAGACAAAAGCTTTATGTGGTATTTCTTACATACATGCATTTCTTACATGCAGACACTTGGTGTTCCTCAAAATCGCATGCATACATGTGACCATTTTCATTTCTGATGTCCTTATGAAATCTGTTAAATAAAAATTGTGAAGACAAAGGAGAGCACATATGATAGGTCTTCAAATTCTCTCTCATAACCATCTTTCTACACTTTCCAATTATAGGCAGGAATATTTTCCCCAGCTAGTTGCCTTGTGCTGAATATGTCAGTGATATTGAAAATGCTGTGGACAATTCTGATCTTGACTAAAATAATTTATTGTTCTCATTCTTAGGTAGCAGAAACTCCCACAGGAGAAATACACATTAAAGGTAGTTATAAAATAGCTTCTCTTTGGTAGACATTTACACCTTTCCCATTGGTAGAAAAAGTACAGTCTTGTTTGTTAGGAAATTTACTTTTTCTTGAAAATCACTGATGTTATTCCTGACTCTGTTATTTCTTTAATTCATTAGTAACAAATCTATCCTTTTAGACTACATTAAGAAAATAGAACATTGTAAGAATGAATTAGACTACAGGAGGTATGAAATGACATTTTTTCTGTACAATGGTTAAAACAAGTCTGCTTTCTGATTATTTTATTGCCTTAGTACTCAGCTGAGTAGCTCTTGAAATACTGTGTGCTGTGAAAGCAAATTTCCTCTTGCTTGGTCATCTACTTTCTGGTTATTTTCTAGGTTGGAAAGCACTTGCTCTGAGAGTTTAAATCTATAGCCTTTGATTTTTATTTGCCACTTTCCTTATTCTCAGACTTCCTGGCTACTGCTATGCTTACCTTCATGACATTTTACTATGGACAATCCAAGTGACAGGATTAACTTTCTAAAAATATCACAGCTTTCTTTATTATTTTATGGCAATTATTAAATGTTTCATTTGCTTATCTAAGCGGCCTGTGACATAAGAAAAGCAAGCTGAATTACTTGCTTTTACAAACAGGAAGACTGAGGTTCAGTGACTTAGCTAAGGTAATTACAATTGAGAAGTTGGAGAGCCAGGACTTGAAGATAAGTCCATTGATGCCAGATTTAATACTATTCCTCTTAAACACCCAATTGGCTCTCTTAAGGTGTCAGAGTTTCACTTGCATTCAGCAGTGATGCATTTTGCTAATTTGGTGCAAACTATAAGTTTCTCTCTTGTCTTTTAGAAGATGATCTCTTAGAAGATGATGGAATATTCAATATTTCAATATTTAATGAAACTTGTTTGCAACTGAACAGGCATTCTAGGAAAGTTGGATCAGAACACATGTACCAAGTAAGGAGATCTCTTATGCTGTCTATTAAAGAATTGTGTCATTTAAAACTTTGGGTGATCTCCAAGTAAGTATCCAAAGTATTTAAAAATGAATGAACTTCTAGACAGTTTGTGATTTTTGTTTCTAGAGATGGATGTGAGATGTGAGATGGATGAAAATGAGGAACTAACTTGAAGCAAGATACTATATTTGGTGACTTGCTATCATTTTCTGTGCCTGGCATTTCAAGCTTATATTTTATTTTAATGCATTAAATAATACAGCTTATTTTGCTATCAGATTCACATTTGGGCATGGAATGTGTGTGTGTGGTTTTTTTTTAGACTGAGTTTCACTCTTGTTGTGCAGGCTGGAGTGCAGTGGCGTGATCTTGGCTCACTGCAATCTCTGCCTCCTGGGTTCAAGCGATTCTCTTGTGTCAGCCTTCCTGAGTAGCTGGGATTGTAGGCATGCGCCACCATACCTGGCTAATTTTGTATTTTTAGTAGAGACGGGGTTTCTCCATGTTGGTCAGGCTGGTCTTGAACTCCCGACCTCAGATGATCTGCCCACCTGGGCATGGAATTTTAAGGAACTCATTGGATGGCTATTGGTCCTGATTTAACTTGATATTTTCTTAAACATCATGAGTAAAATGATAAGTAAATTCAGGCAGGAACTGAGATTTATTTTTGTGTCATTTTTAGTGCCTAGCAAGTCATCTGGTGGACAGTAAATTCAGTAAGTATTACATAAAAATTTTTTTTTTTTTTTTGAGAGGGAGTCTTGCTCTGTCGCCCAGGCTGAAGTGCAGTGGCGCCATCTTGGCTCACTGCAAGCTCCGCCTCCCGGGTTCACGCCATTCTCCTGCCTCAGCCTCCCGAGTAGCTGGGACTACAGGCGCCCACCACCACGCCCAGCTAATTTTTTGTATTTTTTAGTAGAGACGGGGTTTCACTGTGTTAGCCAGGATGGTCTCGATCTCCTGACCTCGTGATCCACCCGCCTCGGCCTCCCAGAGTGCTGGGATTACAGGCGTGAGCCACCACACCTGGCCAAAAAAAATTTTTTTTTTTTTGAGACGGAGTCTTGCTCTGTTACCCAGGTTGGAGTGCAGTGGGGCAATCTTGGCTCACTGTGACCTCTACCTTCCAAATTCAAGCGACTCTTGTGCCTCAGCCTCTCAAGTAGCTGGGATTACAGGCGTGCACCACTATGCCCTGCTGATTTTTGTATTTTTAGTAGACACATCGTGTCACCATATTGGCTAGGCTGGTCTCGAACTCCTGACCTCAAGTGATCCATCCACCTCGGCCTCCCGAGGTGCTGGGATTACAGGTGTGAGCCACTGCGCCCAGGTCAAAATTAATTAATTTATTCTATTTACCAAAAGGATATCGCGTATTAGGACCTGGAAGTTTCCAATTCAAGCTAATAGAATATATAGGTAAACAGGCAACTACAATATGGTATAATGAGTGCTTTGACAAAAAGTAAATTAATAATGGAATAATAAGAGTAAATAAGTATAAAAAGAGAGATTTTATTTGTAAGTGTGTGTGGTTCCAGGTACAATTTTTTTGTTTTTTTTGAGATGGAGTCTTGCTCTGTCATCCAGGCTGAAGTGCAGTGGTGTGATCTTGGCTCACTGCAACCTCCCTCTCCCAGGTTCAAGCAATTCTCCTGCCTCAGCCTCCCTAGTAGCTGGAATTCCAGGCATGCGCCACCATGCCCAGCTAATGTTTGTAGTTTTAGTAGAGATGGGGTTTTGTCATGTTGGCCAGGCTGGTTTCGAACTCCTGACCTCAAGTGATCCAGCTGCCTTGGCCTCCCAAAGTGCTGGGATTACAGATGTGAGCCACTTGCCAGGCCCAGGTACAATTTTTTTAACCAGAAGCAAAGACTGTTATACTGAGTCATAGAAAATAAGTAGGAATTGACCGGGCGCAGTGGCTCACGCCTGTAATCCCAGCACCTTGGGAGGCTGAGACAGGTGGATCACGAGATCAGGAGATGGAGACCATCCTGGCTAACACAGTGAAACCCCATCTCTACTAAAAATACAAAAAATTAGCCAGGCGTGGTGGCAGGCACCTGTAGTCCCAGCTACTCGGGAGGCTGAGGCAGGAGAATGGCATGAACTTGGGAGGTGGAGCCTGCGGTGAGCCAAGATCGTGCCACTGCACTCCAGCCTGAGCGACAGAGCGAGACTCTGTCTCAAAAAAAAAAAAAAAAAAAAAAAAAAAGTTAAAGGTTAATTTGTGTGACATGTGAAACACTCTTAAATTGACTGGAAAAAAGTCAATATTTAAAAGTGTTTTGCTAAAGAGAATAG
Source organism: Macaca mulatta (assembly GCF_049350105.2). Taxonomy (NCBI): domain Eukaryota; kingdom Metazoa; phylum Chordata; class Mammalia; order Primates; family Cercopithecidae; genus Macaca; species Macaca mulatta. The sequence goes on from NC_133420.1 coordinate 46,214,299, forward strand.
ACATATTGCCTAAACACGCATGAACACATTATGCCTCACTAGTAAGTGGTTCAAAAGAATAGGGGACTGCTAGACCGTGGGGGAACAGCTCCGACAATAGCACAGTCTAGGTTGTGGCCATGGATATGGGTGGCAGAGGTGGAGTGAAGGAAGTTCATAGCATTGAGCTCTAAGAACTCTGAGGCCAATATTTGATGGTTTACCTGTAAGGACCTTTAAGTTATCCAAGAGAATTCAAAGAGTTTGAGAGAGAAGAATCCTTATGAACCACGTGTCAGGGTCTTGGATGACTGTGGAAATTGATAGAGAAGAGTGAGGGAATAAGGACGGATTGCGGGTGGTATAGACAATGGTGCTAGCATCAGTGGCAACACTGAGCATATGTCTCCACCAGCTAATGCACACTAACTGATCAAGGGCTGATCATATTACTTATGGTACCTTCACGAAAGTTTTTTCCCTATAACTCCCTGCTGGAGCTGGCAGTGCGTAGAGGATGATTTGTGTGATATGACTCCACGGATCAAAAGCCCTTTTACCAGAGGTCTAATAGGAAGGATCCAGTGAAGTACCATGGCATTTGCTTTGAATGCATAATCTGGGGTGGTCCCCATATGTTTTTGTTTTTTTTCCCCTCCATGGGCAGGGTTAAGGAACCCACCTAGTTTAAGTACATTGTTCTATGAGGCTTGTCCATGGATTTCTTACAATGAAAAGAAATTAAAAGAATTTTGGCTGGATGCAGTGGCTCACACCTGTATTCCCAGCACTTTGGGAGGCTGAGGTGGGAGGATTGCTTGAGGCCAAGAGTTCGAGACCAGCCTGGGCAACAAAGTAAGATTCTGTCTCTACAAATAAATTGTAAAAATAATTATCCAATAATTACTTAGGTGTGGTGGCGCGTGCCTGTAGTTCCAACTATTCGGGAAGCTGAGGATCACTTCAGTCCAGAAGTTTGAGATTGCTGTGAACTAAGATTGTACCACTGCACTCCAGCCTGGGTGACAGAACCAGCCTCTGTCTCAGAAAAGAGAGAGAGAGAGAGAGAGAGAGAGAGAGAACTATTCAGAAGGGAAGGAGAAAAAAAAATTTTGCCCATTAGCTCCAATGTAATCTCTTTCATTTGGGTGATAATCAAGGGATTATTTTAGAATAGACTAACATTTTCTTCATCTGAGATGTAGTTAATGCATTTTAAGCTTGGTCCTATATCTGATTGTGAGGACAGGTAAGGTAGCTTTGTAAAGTCCTTCTTCAGGTTAGCTTGCTACTGTCTTAAAAATAATTATAAGTAGGCAAGGATAAATAAAAGGAACTTTCTTGCTTTAACTCCATTTTGCTAATAGTCTAGGCACCTGTTAGCCAACGGAAAATTTAATGCAACACTTTCTTTTAATCTCATGCAGTTTACCGTTCTGGGTCAGAGGTGGTATCTGGATAACTTTTGTCACGCAACATCGTTTAACTTCACAACGTGGGAGCGAGCGCCTGTAGTGTGTTTGGATCTGTACCCTGCGACTGATTATACAGTGAACGTGACCCTGCTGGGATCTCCTAAGGGGCACTCGGTGCAAATAACAATAGCAACTCCCCCAGCAGGTGGGTGTAGATGTCTCTCTTTCTTGTGCCTCAGGACAAATTGCCTATGTGAATTGAGCTATGCAGTGTGTGGGAGGGGGCATAAGAGTGCTAGTCTGGGAGTCAAGAGACAGGGGTTCCAGGTCTAACAAACTTTGTTAGCTGTGTCTGGGGTTCAGGATGCCTGAACCTTACCACTTATCCCCTTCCCTGCAGGGTACTGGCTCGTAGAGGGCACAGACCAAGGGTGAACTGATTTATTCAGAGCTCCCTGGAAGTCCTAAATTGAGAATTTTGTAAAGCATTTTGTCTCTCACCCCAAATTTAAGACAACTGAACCCTAAGGGTATTCATTATTGGCAACTAGAACCAACTTCCGGGAGACAGAAACGTGGGTCCCACTGTGTCAGGCACTGGCAGGCAAAATGGCCTCAGGACTGGGCCATGTATAAGCACATTAACTTGACATAGAGAACAGAGGCCTGATTAAGGTCAGGCTGCTTAGAAATTCTTCCCTTGCAGCCTTTTGAGGAAGCCACCTAGGTGCCAACTGTATTAACTCCACAGCTCCCCCTAGTGGGATGGCTGTAGTGCAGCCATCACTACTATTTCTTTTGTTCTTTAATCCTGTGAGTTTATCAGACAAATTTATGGGCAACCAGAAGAGGCTGCCCCTTTGAAGGAAAACAGCAGAAGAGGGTAGGTCCTGCTGCTACCTCCCTGAGGCCTCTCTGTGATATTCACCACTGCTTTTGTGGGTCAGGGTGGGCAGTTTGGCCTTTGCATTTAGAAGACTCTGGGCCGGGTGTGGTAGCTCATGATTGTAATCCCAGCACTTTGGGAGGCTGAGGCGGGCGGATCACCTGAGGTCGGGAGTTCGAGACTAGCCTGGCTAACATGATGAAACCCTGATTCTACTAAAAATACAAAAAATTAGCCAGGTGTGGTGGTGTGTGCCTGTAACCCCAGATACTCGGGAGACTGAGGCAGGAGAATCACTTGAATCCAGGAGGCGGAGGTTGCAGTGAGCTGAGATTGCGCCACTGCACTCCAACTTGGGCAACAAGAGCAAAACTCCATCTCAAAAAAAAAAAAAAAAAAAAGACTCTGAAATGTGTTAGACTCTCATGAGGGCCACATAGCACTTGAGGCTGAAACTTCATTTTTTTTTTTTTTTTGAGATGGCGTCTCGCTCTGTCACCCAAGCTGGAGTGCCGGGTGCCATCTTGGCTCACTGCAACCTCCATCTCCTGGGCTTAAGTGATCCTCCTGCCTCAGCCTCCCGAGTAGCTGGGACTACAGGCGCATACCACCATGCCCAGCTAATTTTTGTATTTTTAGTAGATACATGGTTTCACCATGTTGGCCAGGCTGGTCTCGAACTCCTGACCTCAGGTGAGGTCTCCCAATTCAGCCTCCCAAAGTGCTGGGATTACAGGTGTGAGCCACCGTGTCCGGCTTCAGTTTTTATCCTATTTTTCATATCAGATTGAGCCTAGCACCTTGTCCTGTCTGTATCAGCAGAGTTTGCACAAGGAGCACCTCATGACAACATAAACCTACCCCCCCAACACATTTTCAGCTGCATAGTAATGCTCGCAAATTGAATATGAATTCCCTCCAATTATTCAATTCTTAGAGAAATAAAAATCTATAAATAAAATCTGGCTGGGTATAGTGGCTCACGTCTGTAATTCCAGCACTATGGGAGGCTGAGGCGGGTGGATTGTTTGAGCTCAGGAGTTTGAGACCAGCCTAGGAAACATAGTGAAACCCTGTCTCTATAAACAATACAAAAATTAGCTGGGTGTGGTGGCACACACCTGTGGTCCCAGCTACTTGGGAGGCTGAGGTGGGAGGATCTCTTGAGCCTGGGAGGTTGAGGCTGCAGTGAGCTGAGATTGCGCCACTGCACTTCAGCCTGGGCAACAGAGCAAGATCGCCTCAGATACAGAAATAAAGAATAAATAAAATCCACCTCTCCTTGTAAAATAAACTAATATGTAAAGGCATGAAGTCCCCAATTTTTTCTATCCTACATCTTTTCTGCTGAATCTCAGCCAGAGTGTCCTGCTGAATGGAGAGTGTGTTCTAGCTGTTGAAACCAAGGAATCTTGTTTTGTAATAGATGCTACTCCTTTGGTGTACAGGGGAGTGGCAAATGCTGAGGTTTTGAAGCAGGCACATCCTTGGCATATTCTAGGAATGTCATGGAAACCAGTATGGCTGGAGCAGAGAGCTGGGGACAGTAGTGAGAGATGAGGTCTAAACTCTAGCATGAGTATAATAAATGAGAGGCCCTTGGTGTTAAGTTCAGAAAGAAGCCTGTTGTTATCTTCTCCTTTGCCTCCCTAAATTACTAGTAGTAAGTAGAATGTAGCATGCCATAGTTCACCCTCTGTAGGTTACCAAGCAGTTTGGAGTTTACCACGTGTCAATTTAAACGTAGATTGGGAAATGTCTTCTTATCAGGGTAGTTGGATTCATTTTGTACTCTCCTTGAAAATTTTAGACATTTGCAGTGGTGGCTCTGGGTCTTTCTTGATGCCCGTTCCAGGGATTTAGAACCTTTCCATTTTCATTGCTCCCTTGAGCCCTATTTCTACCGAAGCTTCACCATTGCTGAAGATCTTTATCTGTTTAGTGAAAGAGCCTCCCTTCTTTCTGGGCAGGACACCCCATATTTATCTTAGGAAACTCTTCAAGTGAGATACATTGTCTTGCATGCTTCCTTTCCTGTCTCCATTTCTCACTCTTTTCTCTGAATTTCTATAAACCCAGAAAGATTCCCTAAATTGTTTTAGTTCTGGACTCCACAGGGTCCTATTATTGAATGTCTGCCTGTGAGTCCTACTTCCTGGTTAGGAGATTTTCCCTTTTGTCTCCCATGGGGAATTACCCTCAGCTGATCTGTGAGCTGCTGTTGGGTTTCCAGAACCTGAACTTTCACTGGTCTGATGAGGTCCAGGAAATCCCCTGGACTAGTGGCATTTCACCCAAGCCCTAGCTTCTTGGAATTGAATTTCCAAGACTTAAATGGTCGGTGCTTCTTTAATGGGAACTGAAACACTTCTTCTTGTTCCCGCTTCCTTTTCTGTATAAGAGATAAGCCTGCAATGTTCAAGGTCCCTCTGAGAACATTCTTACTTAGCAGGTCCTGCTCAGGTCTAAGCCTTTACCCTTCCATCTAAGTTGTTTCTGTTCCTTCTTTATTGCCAGGTAGGACTCATACCTTTTCTAGGTCTTAGTATTTTCCTTCTCTATATTTGCTTTTTGTTTTCAGACTTAGATTTTTGTTCTCCTCACATATTACTTTGGAATCTGCCTCTGAGGTCTCTGTAGAGAAAGAATGATGTCACAGAGCTCTGGACCTGCCGCAAACATCCAGTGTTAAAATACCTTCTTCCACCGGGCATGGTGGCTCACGCCTGTAATCCCAGCACTTTGGGAGCCCGAGGCGGGCAGATCACGAGGTCAGGAGATCGAGACTGTCTTGGCGAATGGTGAAACCCGGTCTCTACTAAAAATACAAAAAAATTAGCTGGGCGTGGTGGTGGGCGCCTGTAGTCCCAGCTTCTAGGGAGGCTGAGGCAGGAGAATGGCGTGAACCCGGGAGGCGGAGCTTGCAGTGAGCCGAGATTGCGCCACTGCACTCCAGCCTGGATGACAGAGCAAGACTCCGTCTAAAAAAAAAAAAAAAAAAAAAAAAACCTTCCCACTTTCATTTTCACTAGGAGGCATTTCTTTCTATCAGTTCAGCCTAAACCCCAGCCTGGGCTTGATCAATTGTCGTTCTCCCTGGACATTGTTTAATACAGCTCTATTTCTCAGGCAGATGTCCTTATAGCCGCTGCAATACCTGTTGCCTCATCTACAAAAACAATGCCACCTTGAAACTCACTTAGTGATGCTTGAAGAATTCTACACTGATCATTCTGTTTTTAAACATGTTCACATTTCTCTAGCTTTGGAGTATCACAGTTCCAGTTATTAAGGAAGAAACGAAGAGTTCTCATTAATGCCTATTTTCGTTCCCCTATTTAAAACTTTTCCTTGTCATATTTTTCTAACTGAGCCAATATGATTTCAAATTTTCTTCTTAGTGTTATTTCCTCCACTTGATTTCATTCTCCCTAATCTTATCCTTTCTCCCTAAATCTTATCCTATCTGTGAGAACAAAACCTGTTTTGGAAACTGATTTCATTCTTTTTTCAGAGATGGGGAAAATCTCATTTCTAGGAACAGAGTTCTAGGTATACACTTTTTGTTATTTCTTTTTAGCATTTGAGTTTGTAATAATTCCACTGGACTTTTTTTCTACTTTAACTCCCAAACAATTTCTTATCTAGAATCCCCAGTCTGAGTTTCTGTGAAACAGATCATCTAGGGCCATTTAAAAGACCTTGGTGTGGGAGTGAACTCAGCCTGTGGAGAAGCCATGGATCCAATCTTCCTGCGGTTCTCTCCTTAGCCCTGGATGAAATTCCAAACGATATAAAGAGAAACGGAATTTTGGCAAGCTAATCTAGTGTTGTCTACTAATATCTAGCTCCCCAAAATGCTCTTTAAAACCTCCCACTATTGCTCCCTCTGTGCATATTAAACTTTAGCAAATATAGCAATTACCTGGAGAGCTTATGAAAACACAGGTTCCTGGGCCACATCCCAGAGGTTCTGATTCAGTAGGCCTTTGGAGAGGGGAGCAAATTTTCATTTCTAGCAAGCTTTCAGGCCTTGCTGATATTGTCAGTCTACATTTTGAGTTGCCTTGCTCTAACCACATAAACCTTAGCTACTCCTGGGCAATATCAAAGCTCTTGCAGGCAGAGACATAATAAGAAAAGAAAGACTAAAAGAAAAAAGTGGAAGCTAAAATAATTCCATCTGCTCCTGCCTAAAAACCCAGTGTCTTAGAGCTTTGTCTGATTTGCAAAGTTTTCCTGGTAATCAGATATCTATCTACCTCATCTGTTCCTGAATTCCAGTTGCAGAGATTAGGAGCTCTCATCTTCCCTCATGGTGCCTTACTCCCCTGTGGCAGCTCTTATCTTTATACTCAAGACCCCAATGAGTATATCTGCCTTTTGCAGGGAGATACTGAATCTTATCTCTCCTTTCCATATGAGATTGCACAGGACAAACAGATAGATAAATGACAAATATCAACTTTATTGATCTGGGCAAGTTTCCAGGAACTCTCTCTCCAACACTGAATTTCAGGTAAAAGCTATATTGAAGGATGAGGTTTAGCTGTTGTGGCCAAGTAGAACTTCCTACTTACTTTCCCCATGGAAATATGGGCAGGTGGCTCTGGAAGGGAGCCTTGCCTGGCTTACCCACCCAGTCTCAGGCTGAAAAGCAGAGGAAAGGGTGGTGGCAGACACTGGTTACTTACCTCTTGAAGACCGGAGATACCCAGAGTCCCCCTTGTACCTGTGCACAGGCGGGTACCAGAGAGCAAGTCTGCATTTTGTTTGGGTGGCGACCGTAATATATGAACTTATTACTTGGAAATACTGTTCTTTCCTTGAGGATTAACATATGGGGAATAAGGAGAAGCCAAAATTGTCTTTTCCTTTATGGAACTGGAAAGACAGGTAAATAGCAACCTTTGATACACTCAAGCAAGGTCACTGATCTCTGTAATTATCTTGAACAGGAAAGGTCCATTATAGTTGTAGGAGTCTATGTTAGGAAAGCAATTTAAATTACTTTTAGGTTCCTTCAAATTCATTTGTTTTGAAGGAAAAATTTGTCCAAATTTCTTGGTTGATTTACCATCATTATTTTATTTATTGATCAAATTTCATGTTCTTATGGACATAGATACTTTATTCATATACTAAGAGCATGACTTCTTTGGTTATTATTTATGTTGTCTTTCTTCTGTTTTATGGTTTCTTTCAATTTTGTTTATGATGTTTTTGACATATTAAAGTTTTAGATTGCCATACAGTCAAATCTATTGATCTTTTCCATTGTGATTCATTACATTGTTATTAAATGTAGAATTTTTTAAAACAAAAGAGTATTTATATTCTGTTTTATTTCTAGGAAAGACTTTAAGTGACCTGCATGGGTATATAAAATAAAAGATAATAGGTTAGATGTCTAGGCTAAAGAAGAAAGAAAACAAAAACAGAGACATAAAAAATATAGGAATAAGGTTAAGAATAATTCATGCCCTTATAACCTATTTACTTGTTCATTAGTGCCTCACAAATTTAGGTTTAAGTTTTCCCATCCAGCCAGAAAGGGAACCATGGCATTGTCTATAATGTTACAATGAAGCAGTGTTTTTCAGAAGTACAATTCTTTTTCAACATTAAGAATCAGTTAGGAATTTCTGATTCCAGGGGGTCTCATAAACAGGACAGTGTCTGAGCAGCATTTTATGAGGATTTTATAAGGCTATTTTTTTTATATTTCCCCTGAACACAGAAAAGCACAATTCAGTGTAGAGTGGCAGAAAAGATGCATTAGAAATGCCTACTGTTTGCTGATCTGGCTTGATTCAGGGGTAGGATTAGGTTATTTAGATTATTTGGAGATATGACTGGAGTCCATTTCTTTCAAGCATTGTTTTCTAAATATTGTTTCCCTCAACTGAGATTTGATGAATGTTTGGTGTCACTGAGCTAGCAACTGTTTTCTCTTATAAGTACCCACGGAGCAATTGTTCTGTGCTGCCAATTGAATAACAAGGACTTGTGCTTGAATTGAAGGCTGCCCTCCTCTGTTGGAAGGTTGAGCCTAGGGAGCTGAGCCAAGGGAATTGTTTGAATCTGCTCTGCCGATGAATGGGTGATTGAACCCTCAGAATTCCTCTCCATATAATATAGTCACAGGTGTTTAGCTTGAAAAATTTCACAGTTGTTCTAACCAATACCAAATTTGTCTAAAGAAAAATTTCAAATAAAAAATTCAATAAATTTCAATAAAATAACAGTAAAGCTCCCAGCTTTATCCTGTTGCCCTCTTTAAGATAAACTGCTCCCCAAATGTAAATCAAGGATAACTAAGATGATACTACTATTTATAGAGCAGTTATACAATAGTAACTTTGCTTTCAGGATAGTTGATTTATAGCTATTCTTTTTGACAATATTTAGCTTGCAAAGCCAACTGTCTATATAGGCTACTTCTAATTAGAGATTTTAAAATTGTTATTATTTATGTACAAAAGAATGCTTTTTTTCAGTTCCTTTTAGCAGAAGATTGCATGCATTTAGATATTCCCAAAATAATGTTGGTAAATTTTAAAAAATCCTACAAGGAGAAGGAACAGAGCACTCTTACCGGGGAGTAAAGCCCTGATAGAAAACCATCACTTTGAAGGTGGCTTTCTGCTGCAGGTTTTGAACAGCGTGCATAATTTCAGATCTATGTGGACTTGATAAAACTTCCTTGTAATGGATTCCTCTTCACAGAATTACAGTCTGAACAAAAGATAATAAAGACCATAAATCATTTAATGTTGTTTCCGATATTTTTCCACAGAATGATAAATATTATAACAGCATTCTGTGGTTGAAGCGTTGTGCCTGAAGTCTCCCTCCTTTTCTTACACACCATTAGCCTAAGAAACCCATACTTGCAGTTGGTCAAGCCAGAAATTGGCATGTATTTTACATGGAATATACAATCATCTGAATATGCCAAGTATGGAGAGAGTAAATGTTTGCTCTTTTAACAGATAAGATAGTGACCTTGTAGATCCAGCTTAGTGGGACCATATCCATTACCTTTACTCATAAAGATGAATGTTGTTTAGAATTGGAGCCTTCCACTAAATGGGTTCTAAGTGGCTCTGAAGGCAATAGATTCATCTCATTCTTTTTAGGACCTTCATTTTCTAATCATGCGTACAGACAGACTCCAAAACTGTTCTCTCCTAGGCTGAAATCAGAGAAAGGATCACATACATTTTAGTCTAAAATATTCCTTAGTACCATGCAAAGGAAAGCTAACTACAAGATATTTTAAAAACTTTTATTTACATATAATTTTAAAATTTGATATAATTTCAAGTTTTTCTCTTTCTTGCAGTCCTACCCCTTCCTGTAATATATCCCAGTTGGTCATGGAGTATTGTCTTATGTGGTGTTAGATTCTGTTCACTAATATTTTCTTTTGCATTTTTGCACCAATATTTATAAGTGATGTTGGTCTACACTTTTCTCTATTTTTTTTCCACTATCTTTATCAGGTTTAAGCATTGGTATTTTCCTTTCTTCATAAAAAGAATTTGTAAAGTTTTCTTCATTATTTATGCCTGGGACAATTCACATAGCATTTGGACTATCTGATTTTAGATGGTTTGGTAGAATCCATCAAATTCTATGAAATGATCTGGGTATGGGGCTTTTCTGTGGGGTTGTTCCTTGATGACATTCTCAATTTTTTCTATGGAAATTGGTTGGTTTAAGCTTTTTCTGTCTAATGGAGTCAATTTTGGTAAACCAGATTTTCCAAGGAATTGCCTATTTCATCTAAGTTTTAAAATTTATTTGTGCACTGATCTGCAAAGTAGTTTTGTTTAACTTTCTGAAGTTTCTTCTGTCTCGGTGATCATTTCTCCCTTTATCTTTATTTTCTGCCCCCTTTCTAAGTTAAATTAGCTAAGTGGTTTGTTTATTTTATTAGTGTTTCTAAGATTTTGGTTTATTAATTGGATATACTATTTTTTTCTCTCCCACAATATCAGGGATTAACAAACTATGACTTGCAGAACAAATCTGGTCTGTCACCTGTTTTCATAAACAGTTTTATTGGAACAAAGGCAGAGTTGAGTAGTTCTGACAGAACTGTCAGCCTGGAAAGCTTAAAATATTTACTTATCTGGCCCTTTATAGATAAAACTTATTGATTCTTGCTCTATATCATTAATTTCTGTTTTCTTTTTTTCTTTTTTTTAAAGATGGAATCTTGCTCTGTCACCCAGGCTGGAGTGTAGTGGCACAATCTCAGCTCGCTGCAACCTCTGCCTCCCTGGTTCAAGCGATTCTACTGCTTCAGCCTTCTGAATAGATGGGACTACAGGCGTGTGCCACCACGCCTGGCTAATTTTTGTATTTTTAGTAGAGACGGGGTTTCACCATGTTGGCCAGGCTGGTCCTGACCTCAAGTAATCCACCTTCCTTGGCCTCCCAAAGTGCTGGGATTACAGGTGTGAGCCACCACGCCTGGCCAGTTTCTGCTTTCATAGTTATTATATCTTTTCTTATATTTTCTTTTGCTTTACAAAGGTAGTTGTACTATATCTTCATTGTGACTTGTGGCTTTTAGCATTAAAAATTGTCCTTTGTCATATTTAGTGCTTTTTGATTTGAATTCTACTTTGTCTTATATAGGGATTGCAGTGCCTACTTTCTTATGGTTTCAACTCCGTCCTATTATTTTATGTTACAACTACTATATGTATTGTGTTATATTTTCTGCATTTCTTTCTCTGTATGATAGATTTTCTTTGCTTTTATTTATTAATTTTTGAAGGAAGGTTTATATTTTTCTAGTGGTTACCTTTGTACCTTTAAAAAATGCCCTGACTCCCTTCTGTTTTCTCATTTAACTTTTCACCATCTGGTTTGTCAGGTTTGTTTGTTTGTTTGTTTGTTTGTTTTTAAGACAGGATCTAGCCCTGTTGCCCACACTGGAGTGCAGTGGATTGATCATTGCTCACTGTAGCCGCAACCTCCCAGGATCAACTGATTCTTTTGCCTTAGCCTCCTGAGTAGCTGGGACTAGAGGCGTAAGCCACTGTGCTCAGCTAATTTTAAAACTTTTTGTAGAGACAAAGTCTCACTTTGTTGCCCAAGCTGATCTCAAACTTTTGACCTCAAGTGATCCTCCCACCTTTGGCCTCCCAAAGTGCTGGAATTACAGGCGTGAACAACCACACTCAGCTGGTTTGTCAGTTTTTTTTTCTTTTTGAGATGGGGTCTCACTCCCAGGCTGCAGTGCAGTGGCATGATCATAGCTCACTACAGCCTTGAACTCCTGGGTTCAAGTGATCCTCCAATCTCAGCTTCCCAAATAGCTGGGGCTACAGCCACCATGCTTGGCTAATTTTGTTATTTTCATTTTTTATTTTAGTAGAGACAGGTTCTCCCTATATTGTCCAGGCTAGAACTGAACCCCTGGCCTTAAGCAATCCTCCTACCTTGGCCTCCCAAAGTGCTGGGATTACAGGTCTGAGCCACTGCACCTGGCCTGGTTTGACAGTTTTTAATGGCATACTTTAATTCATGTATTGCCTTTATGACATTCAACTGTTGACACAACTGATTTATTCTATTTTCCTTTTTCTGTGTCCCTTTTCCTCTCAGTTTTTCAGTTGCATTATTTCTATTTTATGAAAACATATAGCATTTATATATCATTCTTCTGTCTCGCCCCATCTTTATTTTTGTCTTAGAGCTACAGTTGAATATAGCAAATGTTTATCACCAATCCTTTTACTGAAGTTTCCCCAGTTTATCTCTTGGAAGAAGCTCATTTTCCAGTAGATTCTTTAAGAGCACAGTGTTCCTTGAGTTCTTGGATATTTAGAATTGTTTCTCTATAGCCTTGACACTTGAAAGGCAGCTTGGCTAGATATAAAAATCTTAATTCACACTTTCTTGATTTGAGTTTCTTAAAAAGATTCAGTTCTTTTGTTGCCTTGCTTTCTATGTAGCTTTTGAGAAGCCTGATGCAGCCCGATTCTTTTGCCCTTGTATCTTATTTGTTTATTTCTTTGAGTGAAGACCCTGAGGATTTCTTTCTTTATCTTTAAAATCTCATAGTTTTACTTGAATACATTTTGGGGTTGATTGTCACCCCATTTTGCAGTCAGATTTCACAGGTACCCAGTGTATCCCTTTAGTATTTCTACTCAGGCCTCTTTATTCTTGTAAAGTTATCTTGAATTATAGCTTTAAACACTAATTCTGTTTCATGCTTGTTTATCTTCTTCAGATAATTTAATTATACGTATGTTGGATCTTTGCCTGTATTCCGCTTCATTCACTTTATTTTTGACCCTTTTAACTTCTTTTTGATCTCATTTTAATTATTTTCAGTTGTTTTCCTGTATTTCTTCAATTAAATCTACCCTTCTTTAGGCACCATGGAATTTAGTCTTTATTATTTCTAATGTGATTTTGTATTTTCATTTTTTTCCCTGAACTCAGTCACCTGTTTCATTTCCTCCCTAGTTTTTTGTCCATTTATGTTTTAAGTTTTAAATTTTCTAGGCCTGGCTCAGTGACTCACACCTGTAATCCCAGCACTTTGGGAGGCTGAGGGGAGCAGATCACTTGAGGTCAGGAGTTCAAGACCAGCCTGGCCAACATGGTGAAACCCCGTCTCTACTAAAGATACAAAAATTAGCCAGGCTTGGTGGCGCACACCTGTAATTCCAGCTACTCAGGAAGTTGAGGCAGAAGAGTCACTTGAACCCAGGAGGGTTCAGTGAGCAGAGGCTGCAGTGAGCAGAGATCGTGCCACTGCACTCCAGCCTGGGTGACAGAATGAGACTTCATCTCAAAAAGAAAAAAAAAACGTTTAAAAATTTCTGACTTAAAGAGTTTTCTTCATACCCCCAAATGCTTGAGAATACTTATTTCAGTTTACTAATGTATAGGACTCCCCTACCACCCTACACCCCAGTTTGTGGGTTTAAAAAAATGTAGAGCTTTTTACAAGCTGCATTGTTTTAATTTTATATATATGTATATCAAATATACATATATGTATAATATATATGTATATTAAATATACATATATGTAACATATACATATATGTATAATATGTGTGTGTGTGTGTGTGTGTGTGTGTGTGTGTGTATATATGAAATACAAACTGCTTTTGTCCATTAATTCCAGGGACAGAATTGCTGGTTTAGGATGGTTAACAAGATTTCTAGATTAAGAGTGCCCTCTTCTGTCACTGAGTGAAATGCAGTTTCTTTAAAGGTTTTGTTTTGTTTTTTGATAAGGCTGGGCATGAATCATGTATTCTCAGTTTAGGTTCTCCTTTGCTTTGTAGGATCTTGCATTTCCCTCTCTCTTCTGTTGCCCACCACTGCTTAGTCTCCAAAGGACACCCATTCTTTCCCTTTTATCCTTTTCTTTCCCAGAAGCAATGCCTTTTTCTTACCACTGCCTGACAACTCATGGACTTTTAATCCTTTCCTTGTAGTCAGCGCTCTGACTATATACCAGGTCTCTTTTCTTTTCTTTTTCATACAGTAGAGTTTCTCTTGCTGGGAGTGAACCTAGCTTACTCTGGGCCACCTTGCTTCCCTCTTTTCTATTTCACACATCCCTTCTAGCCCCCCTTGCTCTTCACAAGGACTTGCGGGAGATTGAGAGATAATTTTGCTGGAATTTCATATTTACTTTTCTATTTAACATTTGTGTGTGTGTGTGTGTGTGTGTGTGTTTTAGAGGCAAGGTCTCGCTTTGTCACCCAGCCTGGAGGACAGTGGCAGGACCACATCTCACTGCAGCTTTGACTTCCTGGGCTCAAGCAATCTTTCCACCTCAGCTTTTCAAGTAGCTGGTACTACAGGCTCCCGCCACCATGCTCAGCTAACTTTTTTGTTTTTTGTAGAGATGGGTTGTGGTGAGGGGGGCGGGTCTCGCTATGTTGCCAAAGCTGCTCTCAAACTCCTGGGCTCAAGCAATCCTTCTACCTCGGCCTCCCAAAGTTTTGGGATTACAGGCATGAGCTACTGCACCCAACCTTAACAGTAATTTAAAGTTTGTAATGTTTTCTGTTCTCCTTATGACAAAAGCTCATAGGTAGCTTGGCACAGGAAGTAGTTTGGCACAGCTCCTCTTGAGTCAGATGATCTAAATTCAAATCCCAGATCTGCCACTTACTGTCTCTGTAACTTTGGACAAGTTATTTCACCTCTATGTGTCCCAGTTACCTTAACTGTGAAAATGGGATTGACAGTATCCACATCATGGGCTCATTGTGAAGACCAAATGGGTTAAAGCATATGGAGAAACAGCACAATACCTGACACATGATGAATGTCTATCAAATGTTAACCAATACTTACATTTGCTTTCCGGCATTTATTATATGCTCCCTTGTTTTTAAAACTATACTTACATAGGCCATAACTTCTCTCCTAAATGAAATGCATATTATGGGCAGAAATCATGTCTTAATCAGAGTACTTATATGCCACTGGGTCAAGACAAAGATCAATGATACAATACGTAAAGCAGAAGTGAGGTATTTGCAGGGTACTACAGGACCAGAGAGGACATGGTGATTGATTTTGCCCAGAATTGTTTGCCCATACTAATGAAGCAGAAACAAAGTTTAGTTAAGAGCTTAATTTTCTCTTTTTTGAGGCATTCTTGCAGTTCTGGTTTTTCAACTTCAGGATTCTAGATTAGATTGGCCCAGTGGGTGGAGAAAAGAGAGAACACAGAGTAATCACTAAAAATGTATAAGAGAAGGAAGATTTGTGTGAGACACCGTGGCACGTATCTTTCATAGCCAAGGATCTGAGAGCACTAGGAAGGGACTTGGGATGAGCTCTACCAGGGATCCTTTTCTCCTCATTGAACGCATCATGGGTTCAACCTGCCTGTGGCTCAAACTGTAAAGCCCCTTGAATGGAGGGAAGGGAACCTGGAGGGAGAATGTCACTCCCTGACCCGGGTGGAACTGAACTGTGAGCCAGTGAGACATTTCCTGTGAGCAGAAGGAGCTGCAGACTCACCACTACTGTTAGGTTACTTAAGCATATGTGTGTGTGTAATTTTTAAAAATGAAATAATTGTATATACATTATTCTTCATTTTGCTGTTTTATTTTATTCTTTGACTTTTGGCCTTACAATATCCTGTAGACATACTTCCATATCAATTCATATAATGTCATCTCATTCTCTCTGAGGGAAGCACAGTATTCCATCGTATGAAGGTATACTAATTTATTCACTTATTCTCTGTAGAAGGTTCTTTGGGTATTTTTTTCCCTTTCAAGTTTTTGTTATTACAGTCAATGATACTGTTAATATACTTGTATATGTTATGTTTTATTGATTCTCAGAGGCATTTTTTTTCACATTTTGATATCTATGAAATCCTACAATTGTTATACAGTCAGGTGGCTGCCAAGAACACAATTGTCATTGTCCATCTATGCATCATATTGGTCATAGTTGCTTATAGTGCTGTCACTTCTATTTAGTCATGGACATTAGTGGTGCCATTTATGTCTTGAGATCAATTGCCTACTAAAACTTTTTCCAAAAAGCTACATTATGATTTAACATTGAGACAAGTGTTATAATATGTAAAGCACAATGGGAACAGAAGAGCAAAGTATAAGAGCAACTTTCAGCATCAGAATGGGTGTCAGTGGATGGTGAGAAAATTTTGGAAAAAAAAAAAAGGAGCACATTTTGAAGAAATACTGCCTTACCAAACTCTGATAGATATCTCATAGGATGCTATTGTGTGGAAAAATATAGACACCAATAACTCTTAATTGAGAAGTGATTGAAAAGTGTTTGTTATATACTGACCATGAAGAAATTTTAGGAATGTCTCAATTTTGCTTATATTTTTGTCTGATAATATACAATTAAAATTTAATATCTATGTTGGTCTGTAAAAGCTTTTTCAACCAGTATAAAATAGTCCTATGAGATAAGAAAATAATTGTGGCGGCTGGGGGTGATGGCTCACACCTGTAATTCCAGCACTTTGGGAGGCCAAGGTGGGCGGATCACTTGCGGTCAGGAGTTTGAGACCAGTCTGGCCAACATGATGAAACCCTGTCTCTACTAAAAATACAAAAATTAGCCAGGCATGGTGGTACATGCCTGTAGTCCCAGCTACTCGGGAGGCTGAGGCAGGAGAATTGCTTGAACTCAGGAGGCGGAGGTTGCAGTGAGCCGAGATTGCGCCACTTCACTCCAGCCTAGGCGACAGAGAGACTTCATGTCAAAAAAAAAAATTTTTTTTTTCTTTAAAATCTTTGTGTAAGTTTTGGATATTTCTAGTTAGGTTTATTTTTAGGTATTTGAAGTTTGCTTTGATATCCCATCTGATGAATAGGGATCTTTTTATTTTTCTATTATATTCTGCTACTTGTATTAGTTTTCTATTGCTGGTATGACAAGTTACTGCAAATTTAGTGGCAGAAAATAACATGAGGGCTGGGTGCAGTGGCTGACATTTGTAATCTAGCACTTTGGGAGGCCGAGGTGGGAGCCCAGGAGTTTGAGCCCAGCCTGGGCAACATAGAGACGCTGTCTCTACAAAAAAATTAAAATAAATGAAAAATAAGCCGGACATGGTGGCCTGTGCCTGTGGTCCCAGCTACTCGAGAGACTGAGGCAGGGAAATCACTTGAGCTCAGGAGGTCGAGGCTGCAGTGAGCCATGATCAGGCCACTGTGCTCCAGCCTGGGTGACAGAGCAAGATACTGTCTCAAAAAACAAAACAAAACAAAAACAAAAAGCAACATGAATTTAGTGTTTTATAGTTCTGGAGGTCAGAAGTGTGAAGTGTTTCACTAAGCTGAAATCAAGGTGTCAGCAGGCCTGTGTTTCTTCACGGGTGGGGGGGATCTAGAGGAGAATCTATTTCCATGCCCTTTCCAGTTTCTAGATCCTGCCTGTACTCCTTGGCTTGTGGTTCCATCCTCCATATTTAAAGTTCATCAGTTTAACCTCACTTCTGTTCTTGAATCTTCTTTCTAACTCTTCTTGTTGCCCTCTTATAAGGATCTTTGTAATCACATTGAGCCCATCTGGACAATTCAGGATAATCTCACTGTCTTAGTCACCTCTGCAAAGTGTTTCTGCCGTGTAAGGTAACATACAGGTTCCAGGGACTAGGATGTAGACATGCTGGTGGGGGATGGGAGTCATTATTTAGGCTACCATACTTGTTCTTGAAGATAGATAGAAAATGAGCAGTTTTTGTGTGTTGCCTTTCTATTATTTTCAAACAGTTTCATATTTGATTAGTTGGGTCTCTTAGATTTACTGGCAGTTGCATCATTTGTTCCACTTTCTGGCATTTATAGCTCATTTTTTTTCCTTGCCTTTTTCTGCATTGTCTAGAATCTCTTGAATATTCAAGGCTCAGTAATAGCTACAAGACCAGACATCCTTGTATTGTTCTTAACTTTACTAGAAATTGCTTAATTGTTTTACTACTGAGTGTAGTGGTTTCTTATAAACCCTATTAAACTAAGGAGTTTCTGTCAAATGAAGTTCTAGCTCACTAAGATTTCAAGTTAACAAAGTATTAATAGTTCCAATTATAAAAGTAACCACATGGTTTCTCTCTTTTAACCTATTAATAGCTTTTCCAATAATTATCCTCTCTGTATTCTGGGAATAAATCTTCTTTGGTCATAGTGTATTGTTCTTTGAATGTACTACTGACTTCTTTTTGCTAATATTTTATTTTGGATTTTTGTATTTATATCAACAAGTGAATTTGGCATAGGATGTTTAGTGATTGGCTGTGCCATCCTTGCACATATTGGGCATTGTGGATTATTTAGTCATATTGAATGATTTGGGGAGCCTTCCACCTTTTTGTATAGTCTAGAACTCTTTAAATACTATTGGAGTTATTCGTATTTTGAAAGTTTCAGAAGTGTAACTTTGGACCACTACTACTAATCTCCAAACCTGTCTCTACCCAGCTGTGGGGCTGCATTACCTGGAATCATCCGTACTCCTCCTGTTCCTTATCACCAGTTCATCTTTGCCTCCTGTTCCCTACCTGCTCTGTGTTGCAATATTTGAGGTACAGCTTGTGACCTACGCAGGCTTTCTCTGTGCCAAGCTGCCCAATCCACAGACAGGGGTCATGTCTACCTACTTGGCTTCATTTGTAGGAACCTGTCAAGCCAGGGGGTTACAAAATACAGCCTTACCTTTCATGAGACCTTCCTTTCAGGTAATTTGGGAGTTGTCTTTATCACTCGTTAATCATCCCAGTGTTCCTGTGAAACTTCTTAGCGAGTCTCCTCTATTATTTCCTCTTTAGGGACAGAGATCATTTTGAAGGAAGTAACCTCTGATGTCAGGGTTTTGAGTAAACAGTCTTGACTACTGGAGGAGGGGCGTACCTCTACATTAAACTGTATCAGATCTGAACTGTCTTTTAGATTGATTACCATGAAACTGAGCAGAGGACAAGAAATACTTTGCTCACAAGAGATAAGGAAGCCCAATCCAAGAGAATTCCCACCACCTCCTATTCTTTTCTTCATGAAAAACCTGATTGCTTGAAAGCACTTTTTTCAGTTCCTCAAGGAGCAATTCTCTGCTGAAATGTTGCTCTCAGCTCAGAATTTCAAACCGACACTTATTTGTATAAATGAGGGTATACAAGGTCCAGGACAAAGAGTTACAATTTTAGCTTAGTAGGCCAAGGAAGTTTGCAGTAAATAAACTCAAATAATTTTTTTTTCCTTTTTCTTTTTTTTTTTGAGACAGATTCTCACTCTGTAGCCCACGCTGGAGTGCAGTGGCACGATATCTGCTCACTGCAACCTCTGCCTCCCAGGTTTGAGCGATTCTTCAGTCTCCCAAGTATCTGGGACTACAGGCGCACACCACCACGCCCAGCTAATTGTTGTATTTTTAGTAGAGAAGGGGTTTGTTTCATTATGTTGGCCGGGCTGGTCTCGAACTCCTGGTCTCAAGCGATCTGCCCGCCTCAGCCTCCCAAAGTGCTGGGATAACAGGCATGAGCCACTGCGCCCGGCCCACTCAAAATAATTCTTAAGAGGGGTCCTCCGATTAGGTATCTTTGAATCTGAAATCTTTCATCAAGACTGAGTTTACCTAAATATAAAAGTGGCATTTCTTTGAGACTGCTACCACTAATTTCTAAATGAAAATACTGTTGAACTCATCTTATGCTAACACTTATCCTTGGAAAATGGCTCAGTTAAAAGGTAGTATTTTTTCTATAGAGTGTAGATTGATTTCTCGTTTCTTTTCTGTTGCAGTAAAACAGACCATCAGTAACATTTCAGGATTTAATGAAACCTGCTTGAGATGGAGAAGCATCAAGACAGCTGATATGGAGGAGATGTATTTAGTAAGTGACTGAAAGTTACTGTATTTATAGATGGTTGTCTTATGTGGGAGGCTTACAAATACCCACAAACCTAAAAATCTACTTCTATAACTATCATTATCAATAGACGATTTACTGTGGCAATTGCATCCAGAAGCAAGAAGATGGCCACTTCTGCATATTTAAAGACAGAAACCTTTGGCTGGGCGCAGTGGCTCACACTTGTAATCCCAGCACTTTGAGAGGCCGAGGCAGGTGGATCACTTGAGGCCAGGAGTTCAAGACCAGCCTGGTCAACATGGTGAAACTCTGTCTCTACAAAAAATATAAAAATGAGCTGAGCGTAGTGGCGCATGGCTGTAATCCCAGCTACTCAGGAGGCTGAGGCAGGAGAATTGCTTGAACCCGAGAGGTGGAGGTTGCCGTTAGCCAAGATCGCGCCACTGAACCCCAGCCTGGGTGACGGAGCAAGACTTTGTCTCAAAAAAAAAAAGAAGAAACCTTGGGGAGAGATGAGACAGCCACGAGAATTTCTTCTTTTCTTTTTCGTTTTCAACATTTGAAATTTATTTTTATTTTTTTAAATTATATAACTTTTAGGTTCAGGGGTATGGGTGCAGTTTTATTATTTAGGTATACTGTGTGGGGGCCACCACGCCTGGCCTAAGGTTTCATGGAGGTTTGGTGTATAGATTATTTTGTCACCCAGGTAATAAGCATAGTGCCCAATAGGTATTTTTCTCTGATCCTCTATCTCCTTCCACCCTTCACCCTCAAGTAGGCCCCGGAGTTCCCCTCTTTGTGTCAGTTGTTCCCCTCTTTGTGTCCATGTGTTCTCATTTTTTTAGAGACAGGGTCTCGCTTTGTCACTCACGCTGGGGTGCAGTGGCATGATCATAACTCACTGCAGCTTTGAACTCCTGGGTTCAAGTGATCCTCCTGCCTCAGTCTCCTGAGTAGCTGTAACTACAGGTGTGCACCACCACGCCTGGCTAAGTTTTTAATTTTTTTGTAGAGACACGGTATCATTATATTTCTCAGGCTGGTCTCAAACCCCTGGCCTCAATCAATTTTCCTGCCTCAGCCTCCAAGTGTTGGAATTTCTGGCATGAGCCACCACGCCTGGCCGAGAATTTCTTTGTGCTCCTATATTGGTGCTATTGATGCTCAGGCAGTGTCCATGGAAGGAGTCCTGTGGCTTATGCATGTGTGTCTGTGTCCTTATCAGTGTCTCTGACCAGGGTATGGATGTGTTATCTAGAGAGCCAAGGGGAACTTTTGAGGCTCGACGTGGTCGTGAGTAAGAAAGGGAAGGACTGGCTGGGCACAGTGGCTCACGCCTATAATCCCAGCACTTTGGGAGGTTGAGGCGGGTGGATCACTTGAGGTCAGGAGTTCGAGACCAGCCTGGCCAACATGGTGAAACCCTGTCTCTACTAAAAATACAAAAATTAGTCAGGCACGGTGCACGGGCCTGTAATCCCAGCTACTTGGGGGGCTGAGACAGGAAAATTGCTTGAACCCGGGAGACAGAGGTTGCAGTGAGCCAAGATTGTGCCATTTCACTCCAGCCTGGGTGACAGAACGAGACTCCGTCTCAAAAAAAAAAAAAGGAGGAGAAGACTGGCATGAGCTTCCACTACAAGAAATTAAGTGAGAACAAAAGGGTGTCTCTTGGCCAAAGTGTCAGGGTGGTAAAGGAAAGGGTAGGGTCACCAGAAGCGGGCAGGCAGAGGAGAAAAACCCTTCTCAGGTTCTACCAGACCAGCTACGAGTATCCTAATTCAGGTCCTGCTTAGTTTGGATTCCTAATATTCTTTCTAGGAAAATGTTCTTGTCCTTGCTCCTGCCGTTTTGCCAATAGACTTTCTTGTTGGGTATGTGCACTGTATGTGTGAGAACAAGAAGGAGTGGGTATGTGCACTGTATGTGTGAGAACAAGAAGGAGAAAGTTGCCAGTATTGGGACCTCAGCCTTTTGTGTGTTTTTATTTAAAAATATATTTATTATACGAATAATATTTTAAGTACAATATTTATAGTATTGCAACTCTAATATTTGCTTACTGCTGCATTTCACCTTTTGAAGAAACATTAGAGTCTAGAGACAGAGAGAGAGGAAGAAAGCTTATGAAAACAGGAAGGGGTTGGGCGTGGTGGCTCACGCCTGTAATCCCAGCACTTTGGGATTCGAGGCGGGCAGATCACTTGAGCTCAGGAGTTTGAGACCAGGCTGGGCAACATGGCGAAACCCTGTCTCTACAAAACATACAAAAATTAGCTGGATGTAGTGGCACGCATCTGTGGTCCCAGCTACGTGGGGGGCTGAGGAGGGAGGATCACTTGAGCCTGGGAGGGTGAGGCTGCAGTGAGCCGAGATGGTGCCACTGTACTCCAGCGTGGGTGACAGAGTAAGGCCCCCATCTTAAAAAGAAAAAAAAAAAAGAAAAGAAAAGAAAGAAAGAAAAGGGGGAGGTTTCAAGACATCTAAAGCCTTTTAAGCTTTCACCCAGTGAGCTTTTTTATGTTTCAGTTCCACATTTGGGGCCAGAGATGGTATCAGAAGGAGTTTGCCCAGGAAATGACCTTTAATATCAGTAGCAGCAGCCGAGATCCTGAGGTGTGCCTGGACCTGCATCCGGGTACTGACTACAATGTCAGTCTCCGGGCTCTGTCTTCGGAACTTCCTGTGGTCATCTCACTGACAACCCAGATAACAGGTAAATCTTGAATAACAGCATTTGGATTAACAAAGTTACCACAGAATTGTTCATAGGTCCTGATAAAGAGGAACACTGTTGCTTTTTATCATTATATAATGAACTTTAACAGGGAGAGGAGGAAGGACATGGAATTGGAGAGGTGCCTTAAGGCGCTTGCAACTGTGACTGTTATGTTTTATTCTTTTTTCTTTTTTTGAGGCAGGGTCTTGCTGTCTCCTAGGCTGGGGTGCAGAGGCACGATCATGGCTCACTGCAGCCTTGACCTGGGCTTAAATGATCCTCCCGCCTCAGCCTCTTGAGTAGCTGGGATTATAGGTGTATACGCCACCACGCCTGGCTAATTTCTGTATTTTTTGTAGAGACGGGTTTCACTATGTTGCCCAGGCTGGTCTCGAACTCCTGGGCTCAAGCAATCCGCCTGCCTCGGCCTCCCAAAGTGCTGGGATTACAGGCGTGATCCACTGCGTCCAGCCTGTTATGTTTTATTCTTAAAAAGATACCTGATAACCACAGGGGAGGTCTACGGGGCAGGGGAAGGGAAGATACCTGAAACAAAATGTAGTATTGATGAAATGTGAGTGGTGTGTCCATGGTGTTGGTTATATACTTTCTGGATATTTAAAGCATTTAAAATATTTCATACTTAAACAAAAGACGCTTGTGGCTGTTTCTTTCTCAGTAATATTTGGTTGGCATCCTGTTGCAAGTGCTTTGAGAGTAGATTACTAGCCAGGCGCAGTGGCTCACACCTGTAATCCCAGCACTTTGGGAAGCTGAGGAGGGTGGATCACATGAGGTTAGGAGTTTGAGACCAGCCTGGCCAACATGGTGAAACCCCGTCTCTACTAAAAAATACAAAAATTAGCTGGGCGTGATGTTGGGTGCCTGTAATCCCAGCTACTCAGGAGGCTGAGGCAGGAGAATTGCTTGAACCTGGAGGTGGAGGTTGTGGTGAGCTGAGATCACACTCCAGCCTAGGCAACAAGAGCAAAACTCCATCTCAAAAAAAAAAAAAAAAAAAAAAAAAGTAGATTACTATCAGGGGACACATCAGGGGACAATGATTGCAATCCTCTTGCTATAGGGCCCCAGTAAATTCACTTTCCACTCATTTTCTCCTCCCTCTTCACATCTGTGACCCCTACTTCATACATGCTCTGAGCAAATACTAAGCGTATTAGCTTCTTGATTCTTATTTCACTGAGAAATTAGAAGTAGTCAGGTGAGGACTTCCCACCCTCAGCCCTGCCATTCCTCCCTGCATCCCCTGTTCTGCCTCCCCTCCTGTCCCTGCTCCCGTGTAAGGCTGCCATCCCCTCAACTTGTGCATTAGATCCTATCCCTTCTTCCCCGATCAGCACTTCCCCTCAATACAGAATTATCCCCAGCATTACCTAGCATGTCTCCCTTATTAATGAAAAGAAAGAAAAAATGAACAGACCTTCTTTGAGCCCATATTTGTCTTCAGCTACTTTGCCTTCTTTCTGTCCCTTTCTATGAAAACTCCTTGAAAGAAATGGCTGTTCTGTAGGCTCTACATCCCTACCTTCTTTTCCCGCTTTCACTCATCCCACGTGGGAAACGTACATCTTCATTGCTTTACTGAAAGGCTCTTCGTTTCATCGCCATCTTGCCAAATCCAATGGCCAGTTTTGTTCTTATCTGATTTTCTCCATAGCGTTGACACTCCCTCCCTCTTAAAAACCCCTCTCCCTTGGTTTTGGTTCCTTCTGCCTTGCTGTACCCTCTCAGTCTTCTTTGCTAGCTCCATCTTCTTTCATGACCCCTCTTCAGCCTCCTTTTCTTCATTATCTACCCTTTCTGCTTAGGTAATCTCAACCCGTCTCATGGCCATAAATATTACCTATATGCAGAGGATTTCCAAAGACCAATTTCTAGTCCCAGCCTCTCCTTTGAGCACCAGACCCATATATCCACCCATCTTCTACACATGTCCTATTGAACATCGAATAGGCAAATCAAATGAAACTTGTGATTTCTCACCTCTGCCCTTATCCCCAAATCTATTTCCACCCAGGCTTCTCTGGCTCTGACCAGTTATTCTCCGTCTGTTATTAGCATTCCTATTCACCCAATTGTTTAGGCCAAAACCAAGTCCCAACTAGTTCTATGCTATCCCCAAATTTCTCATCTGTCAACAAGCCCTGTTGGCTTGCTGTCTGAAATATATTCTGAATTCAACCACTTCTCCCAACCTGTGCCTTTTCCACAACTACCCTAATCCAAGACAGCAACCTCTTGCTTCTCCCTGGCCTTCTTGCAGTTCCTTAAATGGGTCAAAGTTTTTCCAGCCTCCAGACTTTTCCATTTGCAGTTCATACTTCCCGGGACACTGTCAACATATGGCTTCTCCATAGTTGTTCAGGTGCCGCTCAACTGCCATCACCGGCCTCCACGCTATTACTCTGTATCTACTTACCCTGATTAAATTTCTTCATAGAGCTTCATATTAATAAAAAATATGAATTACTAGTTTATAGAGATAGGGTCTCACTCTGTCACCCAGGCGGGAGTGCAGTGGTGCAATCATAACTCACTGCAGCCTTGAGCCCTTGGGCTGTAGCAATCCTTCTGCCTCAGCCTCCTGAGTAGCTGGGAGTACAGGCGCATGCAACCATGCCTGGTTAGTTACAAAAGGTTTTTTTTTTTTTTTTTTGCTGTAGCGATGAGGTTCTCCCTATGTTGCCTAGGCTGGTCTTGAACTTCTGGCCTCAAGTGATCCTCCCATCTCGCCTCCCAAAGTGTTGAGATTATAGGCACGAGTCTCTGTGCCCAGCCTAGAGCTTGTTTTCTAAAAACCTTTTATTTTTTGTTTATTTTCTTTCTCTCCCACTAAAATAGGAGCTTCTTGAAGGCAGTGATTTTTGTCTGTATGTTTTACATTAAATCCTCGCGAGTAAGATTGGTACTGATAGATAGCGTAACAGCCCAAAAATTTAAAATAACAGCCAGTGGGTCGTATTGGTATTGAGGAGATGTCTGGTTAGGCAATGAATTCTTGCTACCAAAAAGAATTCCCTACATTTTGGGCTGGAGAGACAAGTGGTATTCAGTTTGGGCGTTTCTTTCTGTGGTGACTTATTAAAATGAATAGTGATTCCGTCTCCATTTCCTACTCTGTGGTTTTTTATCATGTTTGGATGCTGTGCTTTTCTGGTTTGAAGGACCATTGCATATTTTTTTGAGTTAAGGGGAGGGAGTTTCATTTTGATGAGACACTTACTCCTACTTTGTTTTGTAGGCTGAATAGAGCTTTAGTAGTTCAAGTTCCCTCTCTCTGTGCTCGTGGCCACCAGGGGACATTGTTGAGCTGTTTAATGTTCATTGAGATGACTATTTTCCAACTCTACCCATGTTAAAGGATTTGTAATTTTAAAAAAGCACAAAAAAATCAAGTTGCTTAGATCTTATGAAAGAGTTAAAAAAAAAAACAAAAAACCAACTCCTTTCTTTTATACAAGGAGGAAAAAAGAAAAGCTTACTTATTGATGTGAAGAGATACTCGTGGTTGCCTAAGATGTGTGTGGCCTTATTTTGGTAAAATCATGAACTTTTGAATTTTGGCAGAAATGTTAGGCTAAGGATTTGGGTCTGGACAATGTAGCTGCTCATTTCCCAGAAGGAAAGAGAGTGGAATTTCCCTTCTGAGTATCTTACATTAAATCTTACTGATGGGAACAGGATGTAAACAAGTGCTTTAAATACATCGCTGACCTCAGAGGACAGTGAAGGTTCTAGGAATGTTGAGGGACAGAGGCAAGTGTTTCGGTGAATGCAGGAAAGCAGGGGCTGGCGAGGGGGTGGGTGAGATGGAGCTGGGGCCTCACGGTGTTTCTGACTCTTGGCTGATAAGCTGCAGATGGCACATTGAACGGAATTCTTCAGGATAGCCCCACAGCACATATCCCCTTTAGGACAGGGCGAGGAACAAAGTTCCATCCTCGATGCAGGCCCCAAAGAGTCAGAAGAGCATCCGCATATTGAGTGTGCTATTTTCTTTTTCTTTTCTTTTCTTTTTTTTTTTTTTTTTTTGAGACAGAATTTCGCTTTGTTGCCCGGGCTGGAATGCAGTGGCGTGATCTCGGCTCACTGCAACTTCTACCTCCTGAGTTCAAGTGATTCTTATGTCTCAGCCTCCCAAGTAGCTGGGATTACAGGTGTGTGCCACCACGCCTGGCTAATTTTGTATATTTAGTAGAGATGGGGTTTCACCATGTTGGCCAGGCTGATCTTGAACTCCTGGCCTTAAGTGATCCTCCCACCTTGGCGTCCCAAAGTGCTGGGATCACAGGTGTGAGCCACTGCACTGGCTTCCTTCCCTTCCTTTCCCTTTTCCTTTCTTTTTTTGAGACAGAGTCTTTCTCTGTTGCCCAGGCTCTGTTGCCTAGGCTTGCTCTGTTGCTCACAGAGTGGTGTGATCTCGGCTCACTGCAACCTCCATCTCCCAGGTTCCAGCGATTCTCATGCCCCAACCTCCCACGTAGCGGGAATTACAGGCACGCACCACCAGGCCCGTCTAATTTTAAAAATACATTTTTAGTAGAGATGAGGTTTTGCCATGTTGTCCAGGCTGGTCTCAAACTCCTGACCTCAAGTGATCTGCCTGCCTTAGCCTCTGAAAGTGCTGGGATTACAGGCATGAGCCACTGCCCAGATGAGTATGCTATTTTCTTGCTAAGTCTAAAAGCTTGTAGGCAACATTTTCTTATAGGGAGAGAGAGAGAAAGAGGAAACCAGAGAGAGAAGAGAGAGGAGGATGGGGGTGGTTGGGGGGGAAGGGGAAGAGAGAGAAAGAGTGAGCGTGAGAAAGCCAATACATACATAAATGTGGAGATAAACCAGACCACTTGTCTTACACAACGTGGTGATCATTTGAGATGGAATGTTTATTATGGAACTAAGCATGCTGGAGGAGCAAAGGGAAGAAAAGATGAAAAGGAAATTATTTATTCCCATGTCTTCAGTACCAAGGCTGGCAACTTCTTTGAGAAATTTCCCGTCTCTCATTGCATTCATAACAAGAAAAAGGAAAGTACTTTTTCAGATGGCTAGGAAAACAATGGAAAACACAGGTGTGTTCCACGCATTTATCAGATTGTCACTTTATCAGAGAGGTCCAGCCAGGACTGCCCTGATCCTCCCTGCCCCTGCCTCTGACACTGCCCTCCACGATGGGATGTCCTCAGGGAAGACTGTGCAGGACCAGGTCTCTTGGTTTCTTTTACCAAGACTTCTCTTTCATGCCATACGCGTGTCCTCAGTGAGAAACGCATCTCCCCTGGCTGGTTCCAGGGTGCCACACTTATCCCTGGGGGGCTCCCTGGCTCCCAGAGGACTGAAGCTGCAGCACAGGTCAGCAGAGGGACTGGCCTTCATGCCAGCAGTTTTCCTTTCCAACTCTTCCATGGACACAGGCTCTTTTGATATCTGGAACCCTAACATTAGGTCACGCAAGGAGAGGCACGTTTGCCCTTCCATGCTTCCACGGTCCACCTATTTCTCTAATTCCCAGAAATCTCCCAACTGCTTTCTAGCTTCAAAACAAACCCCAAGTCCCCACGTAAATGGCTGTGTAGGGATGGGTGTCTCCCAGACCCTCTTGCTACCAGCACCTGAATCCCGGCCAATGTTGGCTTTTATAAAATGTGCATGAGAAGGTTTTCTTAGATCAGAAGGCTGGAAACCAGAGTTTCTATGTGTGTTGGGAGTAGGGGAGGGGGATGCTCAGATGTAACCATTTAATTTAGCAAATATTTATTTATTTACTTGTATTTGTTAAAAATGAGATGGGTTGGCCAGGTGCGGTGGCTCACGCCTGTAATCCCATCCCAGCACTTTTGGAAGTTGAGGTGGGTGAGTTCAAGACCAGCCTGGCCAACATGGTGAAACCTAGTCTCTACTAAAAATACAAAAATTAGCTGGGTGTGGTGGTGGGTGCTTGTAATCCCACCTACCTGGGAGGCTGGGGCAGGAGAATCTCCTGAAGCCAGGAGGTAGAGGTTGTAGTGAGCCGAGATTGTGCCACTGCAATCCAGCCTAGACAACAGAGCGAGACTCTGTCTCAAAAAAAAAAAAAAAAAAAAAAAAAAAAAAAAAAAAAAAGAAAAATGAAAAGAAAGAAAAAAGAGATGTCTTGAGAAGCCACTAGCAAATATTTTTCGATTGGTTATGTACAAAGACCTGTGCTGCCTACTGAGGATGTACAGATGAAAAGAAATTGGTTTCTTCTCCTTGGGAGGTCAAGTCTCATAACTTTATTGATAGAGAAGATCTATCTAGCTGATGACTTGTGGTGGAAGCTACTATTTTTTCTGTTGCCTCCAATTTTAATTTACCAGGCTTTGGATGGGATGATATATCTGGAGAGGCGCCTGAGGATTAGAAAAGAACCATCATGGTGTGTTTATTTTTCTACCTACTTTTTATTATAGAAAATTCAGAAAAGTAGCGTTGTACTGGGTTTTTGGGCAGTGGAGTTGCATTTTAATTCAATTGTTTGTGTTTACTTGAAGTTTGTAGTACAAAGTTGGAGACGTTGCTGAGTTTTGATGCAGATAAAATTTTCTTCCATTTTTGGTTCTTTTTGTTCATTTTGATGGGTTTTACATGGAGAAATTTTAACACATTTGTACTTACATTACTCTTTTTCTTTGGTTGATTTAATAGTTTACCTTCATTAGTGATATTAATCTTTTGATAAATATTACAAATTCCTACTCCAAGGCTATTTCCTCTTTTATTTTCTTTTCAATTTTTTTTTTTTTTTTTTTTGAGACTGAGTTTCATTATGTTGCCCTGGCTGGAGTGCAGTGGCCGATCTCGGCACACTGCAACCTCTGCCTCCTGGGTTCAAGCTATTCTTTTGCCTCAGCCTCCCAAGTAGCTGGGACTACAGGCATGCACCACTATCCCCGGCTAATTTTTGTATTTTTAGTAGAGATGGGGTTTCACCATGTTGGCCACGCTGATCTCAAACTCCTGACCTCAGATGATCCACCTAGTTTGGCCTCCCAAAGTGCCAGGATTACAGGCGTGAGCCACTGTGCCAGGCCTTTTCAATATTTTTTGACATTTAAACATTTAAAATTTTTATGTAATCAATTCTATTGATGCCTTTATAGTTTCTGCCTCTGGTCATGACAAGAAAAGCCTTTCTCACTCTGAAATCATATTAATTCTTATTCTTTAATATTTTCTTATCCTTCTTAATAGTTTTTCTTTTTGCATTTATTTTATTTTTTCTCTTTATTTTTTATTAAAAAAATTTTTTTTAGACATAGTGATCTCACTCTATCACCCAGGCTGGAGTGCTGTGGCACAATCAATCATAGCTTACTGCATCCTCAAACTCCTGGGCTCAAGCAGTCCTCCTGCCTCAGCCTCCCAAGTAGCCGAGACTACAGGTGCATACCATCACACCCTGCTAATGTTTCACTTTTTGTAAAGATGAAGTCTTACTGTGTTGCCCAGACTGGTCTCAAACTCCTGGGCCCAAGCAATCATTTTTGCCTAGGCCTCCCAAAAAGCTAGGATTATAGGTGGGAGTCACTGCACCTGACCTGCTGTTTTGCGCTTAAAATTAAGGTTTGGGCTGGGCACAGTGGCTCATTCCTGTAATTCCAGCGCTCTAGGAGGCTGAGGAGAGAGGACTGCTTGAGTCCAGGAGTTCAAGGCTGCAGTGAACAATGATCATGGCAGTGCACTCCAGCCTGGGCCACACAGTGAGACCACTTTCCTAAAAAAAACCCAGCAAAACACAAAAACCCCTCCAAAAAACCACTTAGGTTCATTTGGAATTTATTCTGATGTCTGATATAAGGCTAAATTTACATGGTAATTTTTCTCCCCAGCTGTAAGTCAGTTCCCTATCACCTTTGGAAATACTGACCATCCACGCCACCTGGTACATTTCTTTGGGTCTATTTCTAGACTGTCTAGACTGCTTTATCTGTCCTGTGCGTGTACTTTACTATTTCAATTGTTGTAATTTTATGATACATTTAATATGTTTTTTTTTTTTGCAGAGTAAATTCTCCTTCATTACTTTTCCCCACATTTCCCCCCATGTGGAAATTTCTTTTGTCATTTGCTTCTAGCAGAGGATGGATATTCCTGACATCCGAGAATGGTCATGAAGGTCTCTCTTCTGGTTCCTCTCCCATCTCACACACCCAGGGTGAAAGAGCTATACTTTCCAGCACAGGCAGGACCCATTTCTTGCCTTGGGTCTAATTCAGTTTAAATCAGTAACGAGGCTGATGGAAAGGAGAGCAGGTCTGCCCAGGATATCAGTTTGGGAGACAAGGAAGAGCACCTTGGAAAATTCAGCTGAAAGTCAAGTTTGTTTCGCCTCAAAATGTGACTGAGAACCAGCCTGATGAGACTTAGGCTTGTACGTTGGAGAGAAAAAGTAGACAGTTTAAAATATAAGGCAGGGGCATGGTGGCTCATGCCTATAATCCCAGCACTTCGGGAGGCTGAGGTGGGTGGATCACCTGAGGTCAGGAGTTTGGGACCAGCCTGGCCAACATGGTGAAACCCTGTCTCTACTAAAAATACACAAATCGACCGGGTGTGGTGGTGCATGCCTGTAATCCCAGCTACTCGGGAGGCTGTGGCAGGAGAATTGCTTGAGCCTGGGAGGTGGAGGCTGTAGTGAGCTGAGATCGCACCATTGCACTCCAGCCTGGGCGACAAGAGCTAAACTCAGTCTCAAAAAGCAAAAAAAAAAACCAAAAAAACAAAAAATAAAATATAAAGTGGGGAGGCCTTAGGCAAACAGAGCAGAAAATGGTCTCAAAGTCACATGTTGATTGAACCAGATGACCGTGGTGCCTTGAAAGCTGTGACCCTAGATTGGGAAAGAGCAACGTCACCTGGACCAAGCAGGGGGATGGCCTCCCTGCTCTGTCTGCAATTGCCTCTTCTGAGCTCAGTGAGCACTTTGCTCTGCTGCTCCTGGGTGGTTTTAAAATGTTAGCCAAGAGATTAGAGGAACTAGAATTATTACTCTTGGGGAAGAACAAAGAGGAGTAACTTAAAAGAGCCAGTGGAGGCAGGGCGGGCGGGCGGGGGGCTGCTCGGAGTTGTGACACAGAAAAGAGTAACCAGTTAATCTCCACCTGGGCTGAGAAGTGGAAATACGTAATAGAAAACGTTAATTTTACTGTGACAACAAAACATCACAAGTGAAAGGGCATTTCAGTGATGGCAAAGGGCCTGAGGGCAGTTAGATCTCAAAGGGAAGGGGTATGTTCCCAGGGCACATGTGGGGGCTTTTCCTCTCTCCTCCATCACTGCCGCAGGAATCCAGCTGTTGTCTTCTCAGCTGTATCCTAAGGAATCTCTCTCTGGACTGCTCTTGAAAATAGCATAGACTTTCATTTCAACAAACGAGTGATGTGAGGCCTAGACTCTAAGCAGAGGCTTTTCCAGGTGACCTCCTGGGGCACCTGGCAATCCCACAGGTTCAGGAAAAACGTGATCTATGCTGCAGTGTCTAAGAGACCCTGGGAGAAATTCTAGACTTAACACTGTTTCATAAAGGCCACAAAGTTCTCTTCCTCCTCCACCTGGTCTTAAAGCCTGGGTTTCTCGGTGGTCCGCCCTTGGCCCCCATCTGTCCTCAGATACACCGTCTCCCTGGTGGCCAGTTTCGCTCCTCCCCGTAAGCTGCCTCTGTGTCTCCACCACAGGGTTTGCTCCCAGGCTTCAGACCTACGTTTCTAACAGCCTGCTGGAGGATTCCTTACACACTTCAGCCTGAACGGACCTAGAAGCGAGCTGCTGCTCGTCTTCCCAAGACTTGGTAAATGACATCACCACTGACTTGGTTGCCAGATTCCTGCCGTCTCTCCCTTGAGCAAGGCTTCCGTTTGTCCCCTCTTGTCCATTCTCTGTGCTGTCACTTGCAGCAGACCTCAAGCACTTCCGACCTAGATTATTGGACAACCTGTGTTTTTGCCCTTTTTCTGTTCATCTTTCGATCAGCTCTCTAAATTGTATTTTTGTGCAGATCTGCTAAAATTTTTTTTTCTTTTTTTTGAGACAGGGTCTAGCTGTTGCCCAGGCTGGAGTACAGTGGTGCAATCTTGGCTCACTGCAATCTCCACCTCCCGGGCTCAAGTAATCCTCCCATCTCGGCCTCCTGAGTAGCTGGGATCACAGGTGCACACCACTGTGCCTGGCTAATTTTAAAAATTTTTTGTAGAGGCGAGGTTTCACCATGTTGCCCAACCTGATCTTGAACTCTTGGCCTCAAACAACCTGCCTGCGTCAACCTCCCAGAGTGCTGGGATTACAGGCATGAACCACTGCACCCAGCCTGCTAAAAATCTTTAAACGGCTTCTCATTACTTCCAGAACCTCAGATCTCTCAGATCTGACCCACACCTACCCCTCTAACCTGACCACCTACTTCTACTCTGCCAGACCTCAACCTTTCAGCCAGGAACTCCGTGTAGTTCTGTCCCTCCCTGCCGCAACCTCATGCCTCTGCAGATGTCTATTTCCATGTTTGATAGGCTCAGCTCCCTGCCTTCAGTTAGATGTTGCTCCTCACATCCACAGCGCTCTGTGTATAACTCCATCACAGCTCTTTATAAAACTGTCTTCATGATTACACTCCAAGCTCCCGGAAAGCAGAAACCATGTCTTCCGTGATTGTCTCCCCGAGCCTAGCACAGAGCCTGGGCAGAGGTGGCTAATGAGTGTTTGTTGAATGCAGATATATGAATAATATATATGGTAGTGCTTTTAACAACTGTAAAGGTCCAGGCAGGTCTAAGTTTTTATTTATTATAATTTGAGATTGAGGGTTTCTACCCCAAAGCTATTTTCTAATCTGGTAAATACAGTCTTGAGAATCTATTTTGGCCTCAGAGTCCTTCGGTTCATAGTGGCAGGGTTTAGGGCTAGGGTGGGGGGATGGGGGAGGCATTCATACATATATTTTTAATATATCTTTCTCTTTCCTTCCATCATGCCCTTCCTCCCTTGCCCTACTGAGCTGATGCAGTGATGGACTTTGAAGGAGGGGTGGTTTAGTCCAGGGTCTAAAGGGAGTTCTTAAGGCAGTTCGTCCTGCTGTCCTCACTGTCTCCACCACCCAAGCGGTTTAGGATGTGCCTGGAATTACAGCAATTCTTCTTACACAAATGCATAAGGACCGCTTCCCTACTATGTCCACTTGGCCTAGCACCAGAATTCCTGCCAGTACACAGCTGAGGGTTCTGCCCTTCCACAGAATACCAAGGCGCTGGATGCATTCTATAGTCAGGGCTCTTTCGGTTGCAAGGGACAGAAACCCAACTCCAACCAGCTTAAGCAGGTGGAATTTGTGGGATCACAGAACTGGGAAGGCCAAGGATGGATCTCGCTTGGAGACAGCAAGCTCCAGCCACACGTGATGTCACCACGGCCCCATTGCTCTTCCAGCCATGAGGCCCTCTTTCTGCCAAATTCTTCCAGCCAGACTTTGGAGGATGGACATTGTACTGTTGGCCTACCTGGTACTTACAATCTAAGAAGAAGAATAAAACCCTCCAATCTTCTAGGCCTGGCGTGGTGGCTCATGCCTGTAATCCCAGCACTTTGGGAGGCAGAGGTGGGCAGATCACCTGAGGTCAGGAGTTTGAGATCAGCCTGGCCAACATGGTGAAACCCCATCTCTACTAAAAATACAAAAATTAGCTGGGCATGGTGGCACATGCCTGTAATCCCACCTACTCAGGAGGTTGAGGCAGGAGAATTGCTTGAACCTGGGAGGCAGAGATTGCAGTGAGCCAAGACTGTGCCACTGTACTCCAGCCTGGGTGACCGAGCAAGACTCCATCTCCAAAAAAAAAAAAAAACAAACCCAAAACAACAAAACAACAACAACAGCAACAACAACAAACAAATAGCAAAAACAAAAAGCCTCCAGTCTCCTACAGTTAAACAGATTGCTCTTTTTGAGCCATCTTCTGACTGGGGAATGGCAATCCATGATCCCTGGGCCCTGGGCCAGTGGGGTTTTGGAGTACTGGGAATGCGGGCCCCATAAGAACCATGTGGGAAGGAGAAGGGCCGCTCTCCACAGAAAAAGGGATGCTGAGCACATACATATAAAGTATGTAGCATATGAAAAGACAACGTGTATGAACTCGGAGAATCTCAGGCACAGGGTGTCCCATCTTTGGGAGTTTCACAATGACAGGGTTGTAGCTTTCCGTGGTCTCTTCCGCGTTTGTTTTCTTTCAAGCCCCTGTGCATTCAGCAGAATGCCTCTCCAGCCCTGACTTAGGGACACTGCCTCTTTTGCCTGGCTTCTGTTGCCACCCTCTGTCCTGTGAGGAACCCTCTTTCTATATCACAAGTCACAGCCCCCTGAATGGCATTTCCTGTGTGCTCAAGTTGGGAAGGAGCTAAACCTGTCCCTATGACCTCTCTCCTGGGGTCATTTCTGAGTTTTTTCTTTTCTATTCATCCCTTCCCTTTGAACCTGCTAATTAAGAGATATTTGTTGTTTGACACCCCCAGGACCCCCAAGCTCTGTTCCTTACCGTCTCAGGCTGGGGATGGCACAGAGGTCTCTCATTCCTCAGGGATTTGTAATTCCAGGTTTCTCCTTCTAGGTCATGGTTTAATCTCAGGCAAAGTGAACACAAGCATTGTCATAGCCTGGCAATGTAGCAAAGGAGACTTTGGAGTCAAATTACCCTGAGTCCCACACTTGGCTCAGCTGGCCGTCTTCTAGTGGTGTGACTCAGCCGGCCTGAGCCTTGATTTCCTCGCTGATAAGATAGAGATGATTGTCACGCAGAGCTGCTGTGAGGATTTGTTGAAACAGCAGAGGCAAAGTTCCTAGCATAGAATTGGCAACTAGTAGCTCAAGTGATATTATACAGATGCCAACAGGCGCCGAGGGCTGCTGTGCTCCAGGCACTGTTTTATTCTCTTTACTTGTGTGGACTCATTAACTATTATTGTTAATCATTATTAATTGGCTCATTAATTCCCTCAGAGGTAGAGGTTGTTTTTACCTCTATTTAACAGATGAGGCTGCTGGAGCTGTAAGTGATAGAACCAGGATAGCAACCTAAGTCCTATGTTCCTACCCACTACATCATACTATCTCTGCAGTTAACTGCAGTCTAGCTTCTCTGATGTGAGCCACACTGGGTAGACCTCTAACTCTGCAGTAATTGTGGCAAGTGGATCATTTTCTTGGAGTTGATGGGTTTGTAAAATCTTTGGGTATTCAATGTTTTTATTTTTATTTTTATTTATTTTTTTATTTTTTATTTTATTTTTATTTAATTTAATTTTTTTTTTTTTGAGACGGAGTCTCGCTCTGTCGCCCAGGCTGGAGTGCAGTGGCCGGATCTCAGCTCACTGCAAGCTCCGCCTCCCGGGTTCACGCCATTCTCCTGCCTCAGCCTCCCGAGTAGCTGGGACTACAGGCGCCCGCCACCTCGCCCGGCTAGTTTTTTGTATTTTTTTAGTAGAGACGGGGTTTCACCGTATTTTTATTTTTTGAGACAGAGTCTCGCTTTTTTGCCCAGGCTGGAGTGCAGTGGCACGATCTTGGCTTACTTCAACCTCTGCTCCCAGCTTCAAGCGGTCCTCCTGCCTCAGACTCCCAAGTAGCTGGGATTACACGGGTGTGCCACCATGCCTGGCTAATTTTCGTGTTTTTTAATAGAGACAGGATTTCACCATGTTGCCCAGGCTAGTCTCAAACTCCTGACCTCAAGTGATCCGCCCACCTCTGCCTCCCAAAGTGCTAGGGTTACAGGCATGAGCCACGGTCCCTGGCCAGTGTTTTTAAAGTAGAGTTTGTTAATTCACTCAAAGCTAATGGAAATTTGCCAGATCTATTGGTAGAACCAAATCTTCAAGATACTCCAAGGTGAATGAGAGAGGTGTGTAGCAGAGCATGAGTTCAAATTCTGACTCTACTACTTGCTAATTGTGTGGCCTTTGGACAAGTAACAATCTCTCATGTATCAATTTCCTCATCTATAAAATGAGTTTTTCTAAGATAATAACTGTACTTGTTCCACCTCTGAGTT
This sequence comes from Macaca mulatta, assembly GCF_049350105.2. Taxonomy (NCBI): domain Eukaryota; kingdom Metazoa; phylum Chordata; class Mammalia; order Primates; family Cercopithecidae; genus Macaca; species Macaca mulatta. Next base: position 46,250,744 of record NC_133420.1, read on the forward strand.
TAGGGAAATTGAAGAAGATACATAAACGTTAGAGAGGGATCAAAGTAATCAGTTTTATTGCTGGTAAAACTGGTTTGGGTCTGAGGCTTTTTTTTTTTTTTTTTTTTTTTTTTTTGAGACAGAGTCTCACTCTGTCACCCAGGCTGGAGTACAGTGGCATGATCTCGGCTCACTGCAACCTCCGCCTGCCCAGTTCAAGTGATTCTCCTGCTTCTGCCTCCCGAGTAGCTGGGATTACAGGCGTGTGCCATCACGCCCAGCTAATTTTTGCATCTTTAATAGAGACAGGGTCTCACCGTGTTGGCAAGGCTGGTCTCAAACTCCTGGCCTCAGGTGATCTGCCTGTCTTGGCCTCTCAAAGTGCTGAGATTACAGGCATGAGCCACTGCACCTGGCCAAAATGAAGCTTCTTGAACTTCCTCCCATACCTACACTTTGTGCCCCACCTGTGGGGAAGTTGAAGCTATAGTGCAGTGGTCCCCAACCTTGTTGGCCCCAGGGACTGGTTTCATCAGAGACAATTTTTCCACGGACTGGGGTGGGTAGAGGGATGGTTTTGGGATAAAATTGTTCCACCTCAGATCACCAGGCATTAGATTCTCATAAGGAGTGCACAACCTAGATACCTTGTATGCACAGTTCACAATAGGGTTCACGCTCTCGTGAGAAACTAATGCTGCCACTGATCTGACAGGAGGTGGAGCTCAGGCGGGAATGCTTGTCCACCTGCTGCTCACCTCCTGCTGCGTGGCCTCGTTCTTAACAGGCCACAGACTGGTACTGGTCCACCACCTGGGGTTGGGAACCCTGGCTATAGGGCAAATGTAGACCAGGCTTCAGGCTTACCTTGACTCAGGTTTGCCTAGAGATGGACAGTGGGACTAGAAGGTGGGAAATCACCTGTTCTGCCTTCAGGCAGCCCCACCTCACAAAAAAAAAAAAAAAAAGAAAGAAAGAAAAATAAAAAAAATAAGAATGGGTCCACGTGGGAGCTAGCTGTTTCACAAATCACAGGGATGGATGGAAGGCCAGGTGCAAGCTCTTTTCCCAATACTTTGGAGAGGGAAAAAGTTCCTACCTTGCATGGGTAGGAACCCCACGAGAGGGAGCAAATGATTGCTTCTACAAACATCATCCACTTGGTAGCCCTGTTGAGATTAAGTAAGATGAGGCATATGTACAACACCTCTAGTGTGAATGGTTAGTGCCCAGTATGTCTTACTTAGCATGTTACCCACAAGGCAGAATGGCAGTTAGCACATTTATACCATGACTAACTACCAGTGAGGTGCAAGAACGCTGGTGTCAGCCAGTCAGTGTAGTTTCCTCCTGATGGGAAACCTATTTGGGAAATCTTGTTGCTGGGAGCGTGAAAATAAGGACAGAGAGCTCTGTGATTATAAAGGATATAGAAGGCTGATGTGGTGGTCTTCCCCACCAAATAGGAATCTACCCACCAAGCAAACTGTAATGCCCGCCACATCTATCCTCTGCCAGTGCCACAGTATACTCATCACTTCTTTTTATTGTGGCAAAATACACATAAGATGTGCCATTTTAACATCTTGAAGCACACAGTTTATTGGCATGTTGTGCAACCATCACCACTGTGTATTTCCAAGATTTTTTCATCACCCCAAGGAGAACCTCTGTGACCATTAAGCAATATGTTCCCATTCCCTACATGCCCCTTCCACCCCCAGCAATCTCTTCTTTCTCTGTGAATTTGCCTATGTTAGATTTTTCATCTAAGTGGAATGGTACAGAATCTGTCCTTTTGTGCCTGGTGTATTTCACTTAGCATGATCATCCACATTGTGGCATGTACAGAATAGGCGCCTCGCTTCTGAAATTAAAACTTTCCTTTTAATAGCCCTCACGAGGACCTCTTTTGTCCTGCTTTTTACTTGTTCCGATCACACCCCTTCTCTTCTTTTCAACATGTTTTCAGAGCCTCCCCTGCCGGAAGTAGAATTTTTTACGGTGCACGGAGGACCTCTACCACGCCTCAGACTGAGGAAAGCCAAGGAGAAAAATGGACCAATCAGGTCAGTAGCTGTCCTTTCTCCATGGTTGCCCAGTGATCCCCACGGAGTGATTTGGAAACTTTGATTTTGGTGAGGAGAAGACTTCTGTGTTGGTGGCTGTACTTGGGTTGTTAGAACAATGCAGCTGGGGCCTCTTTTGTTTCCTTGGGTACAGAGTGGCCTTTAATCCCAACCAGCATCCTTTCTAATGGAGAGAGAGACTTTTTTTTTTTCTTTGAGATGGGGTCTTACTCCCATCACTCAGGCTGGAATACAGTGTTGCGATCTCAGCTCACTGCAACCTCCACCTCCTGAGTTCAACTGATTCTCCTTCCTCTGCCTCCTGAGTAGCTGGGATTACAGGTGTGCGCCACCACACCTGGATAATTTTTGTATTTTCAGTAGAGACAAGGTTTTGCCATGTTGGCCAGGCTGGTCTCGAACTCCTGACATCAGGTGATCCACCTACCTTGGCCTCCCAAAGTGCTAGGACTATAGGCGTGAGCCGCCGCACCTGGCCACATAGAGAGACTGCTAAAGGACCATATATACAAGCATTTGGGCAGTTTAGCTCAAGAAATTAAATCCATTCCTTTGGTCACTGGGCAAACATGGGTTACGTGCTTAGGACATGTCACGATTGTCCTTTGCACTCATGTCTCATAATATATCCTTTATGGATGGGGGGTCAGGGGCATCATTCCATTTCTCAAAGGCAGAATATGTTGCCCTGTATGTAAGGTTGATCTTGCGGGATGTGCAGTGGTTTCTGAAAAGATCATTTAGGTAAATCTTTTTGTCTTTTCTCGTATTGAGTTATGGGCAAGACACTGTGTAATTAATGACTGCTTCTGGGATTCCAGATGGCATTAGGATGGAATTAATTTACCTCAGTTGGAGGACTACACTGTGTTCAGTTAAATAGTTTATTTGCAAAGGTCACGGCAGGATTAGGAAAGTAGCATCAGTCCCTTTTTTAGAGAGGAAGATTGAGGTTGGAGTGGAGAGATGAACAGCTTGCTCACAGCACCAGGTCAAGGAGCTGAAAATGTACATGGCCTCACCAACCTTGCCTTTGTCTCTCCTGACCCTTCAGTAAAATCAAGGTTAAAAAAAAAGCGAGATGTTATAAAATTACAAAAAAGAAAGTCTGGTGATATTATCTGTATATCCATTTATAATAAAACTTAGGGTTTTCCTGCTTTTAGATTCATTTAAATTCAGTAAATGTGCAAAGATCTTTCCAGGGATGGACATTGTATAAATTGTTCTGATTCTTGACAAATTACCAGAAGGCATTGTAATTCTGTCATTATAAAGAGAACAGAAGTTGTGAGGTCACTTCCTGAGAGCATTTGCAAGAACAAATGTGACATTTATGTCAAATAATGACATAATGCAAAAAGAAAAGCCAAATGACAGCTTACCTTTGTGGCTAGATGCTGGCCAGCGCCTCCAAAACAGGAAGTGGAGATCTGTGAGTCATTCGAGGGAGTGTGGTAGTGAAAAAGAGGAGAAAAGTCCTTCCAGAACAGTCATATTCCAAACAGCCACAGTTGCTTCTCTAACGTCACATGGCTAATTACCAGCAGGCAGAATGGTTTCCTAAGCCTGACTACCTGGTTTGAGCTGGGGGGTAGCGGCTTTGCCAGTGTGTGAGACAGGCCTGAGTCTGCTCTTGCATGGTTTAGGGACAATGTCTTGGGGTACATAATGGAGCAAGGTCCCTGGGACCAAGCCTCTCCTGAGCTTGCTGATGTTAGGCAGAGGATGGAGCCTGTTGCTGGGGTGCCTTAATGCTCGTGTCTCCCACACCTGCCAGATAATAGGAATCACCTGGGTGCTTTATCAGCGATACAGATTCCCAGACTCTACTCCTAGAGATTTTGATTCAGTAGGTCTGGGATGAGGTCGGGGAATTTGTATAATAATCAGGCAACACAGCTGATTACGATCAGGCTAATTGGGAAGCTGCTTCATACTCTGTCAGTGATGCCTCTAGTGAGCAATGTACAGAACCAAATGGGCACAGGTGAGCCTTGACCACCACCACCTGCATGGAAAGATGAGAGGGATTTGAAGATGTACTTATGGACAGCATGGAGGTGCTGCAACATTTACTGTCTTACCTGCGGCTATGACATAGGGATGTTTTCAAGTCTCGGGGCAAGTTTGTTGTTACAGGTGTTCCCTATAGGCAGTGGATGCTTAATAAATGTTTACTGGTGGTGACAACTTATTGCCCTGCAGGTTTTACTTTGTCTCTTTTGTAGAAAGCCCTTGGCTGAAAGTGAGCCAAGACTTTATGAAAATCAGGACGCTTGGCCAGGCACGGTGGCTCACACCTGTAATCCCAGCACTTTGGGAGGCAGAGGCAGGCGGATCACTTGAGGTCAGGAGTTCAAGACCAGCCTGGCCAACATGGGGGAACCGCATCTCTACTAAAAATACAAAAACCAATTAGCCGGGCGTAGTGGCGCGTGCCTGTAATCCCAGCTACTCAGGAGGCTGAAGCAGAAGAATCGCTTGAACCTGGGAGGCAAAGGTTGTAGTGAGCTGAGATCACACTGCTGCACTCCAGCCTGGGCAGCAGAGCAAGACTCCCTCCTAAAAAAAAAAAAAAAAAAAAGAAAGAAAGAAAGAAAAGAAAGAAAATCAGTGCCCCGAGGATACCTAGGATGTCTGGGAACCTAGTGGGGGGAGACTTTCCATATCCAACACCCACTGTGGAGGTGGGCTCCCTCTTCTTAATCTCATGATTCATGGGCTCTTAGGAAGCAGGAGATAGGGCATTTGGCATGTGAAGCAGGAAATTCAAATTTACTGGTAAAATAGAATTACATGGCCTAATGAGTTTTGGAAATTACCCTAATCATATTTCACACTGATGTATGCTTTTCTTCTTTTCTGAAATTTCAACTCAAGAATCATTCATTGTTGGTGGCGGAGGGGCGGGGCGGGGGTCGGGGGGGGCTATCATTACCAAAGAACTGTGCAAGGATTTGCAAGAATACAAGAGTCAGTCATTCAGATCCCTGCTATCAAGCCTGATAGAGACAGCAGATGCTCAACACGGTACTAGAGGCAGGAGCTAAGTACTGGATAGATGGGAATTGAAGGGAAGCGTGATCCATTCTCAGTGCATTTTTATTCTCACACTTCCTTTCACTGCTAGGCTTTCTATTTGATGGGATGAATAATGAAACACATAACAAAAACAATACCCATTTGTTAGTGTGTTTTTCTGTCCACAATTGGGGAACAGTTTTTACAGTGCATACATGACATATTACTGTTCTGGCTGTTTCAGGATGTTGTCAGACTGGATTAACTCATGGTGACTCTGCACTCTTGGCGTCTCATTTATTTCACATGAACTTTGGTATCAGCCCATGAACTGTAGGGAATGTAAATCACATGAGTTCTGTTTCAGGTCACCACATGATTGTCTGCAGCCTTTTTTCCGGACTTAGTACATTCACTGTGGTAGGCACTCGGTCTCCATGTGACTGCTAAACCCTTTGCACAGCTGGGCTTTATTTGCCCACGTGAAAATCACTGATTAGGTCAACTTGATGACACACACACAGCACAGGGCAGTGATATGTGCAACAACTTCTCCCAGCTAAACAGGATGTACTTGGCATCTCTCTGCAGCCAGAACTTGGAGAGGTCCCTTGCCCCGTGTCATCTGGCATTAACCCTTTAGGTTCAAACTGGAATTGCATGATGGTTGGAGCTGTCAGACCATAAATCCCACATGGGCCAGGACTTTTTCTTGTCTAGTGTTGTGTCTCCAGTACCTAGAAAGAGGCTTATCTCGGCTGGGTGCAGTGGTTCACACTTGCAATCCCAGCACTTTGGGAGGATGAGGTGGGTGGATCATGAGGTCAAGAGACCGAGACCAGCCTGGCCAACATGGTGAAACCCCATCTGTACTAAAAATACAAAAGCTAGCTGGGCGTGGTGGCATGCGCCTATAGTCCCAGCTACTTGGGAGGCTGAGGCAGGAGAATCACTCAAACCCGGGAGGTGGAGGTTGCAGTGAGCTGAGATTGCACTACTGCACTCCATCCTAGTGACAGAGCAAGACTCCGTCTCAAAAAAAGAAAAAAAAAAGGCTTATCTCATAGCGGGTATTCAATAAATATGAATGAATGAATGAACTCCCCATGCAAGGGTCTGATGGACACTTCCGTTTTTTTCTTCCAGTTCATATCAGGTGTTAGTGCTTCCCTTGGCCCTCCAAAGCACATTTTCTTGTGATTCTGAAGGCACTTCCTCCTTCTTTAGCAACGCCTCTGATGCTGATGGATACGTGGCTGCAGAACTACTGGCCAAAGATGTTCCAGATGATGCCATGGAGATACTTATAGGAGACAGGCTGTACTATGGGGAATATTATAATGCACCTTTGAAAAGAGGGAATGATTACTGCATTATATTACGAATCACAAGTGAATGGAATAAGGTATCTTTCTTTCCAAGCTCTTCTGAACTCTGTGTTTTCTTCTTCGCATGAAATTCAAATGTTTGAACATTTGTTTTCCCAGTACTTGAGAGGGACACTGCATGTGACAATCATAAAATATGTGTGAATACTTTGCCTTTATGAAGGATGGACAGGTGAAACCCTTACAGACGATAGGCATTCTGAACCTCCTGGGGGACCTTGCTGAATCAGCATTTAGACTGACCTGGTTTTTGTTTTTACCTTAAGCTTTACAGATGCCCTCATTCTATTGCACTACTGGAGTGTAAGTTGGAAAGAAACATCTAGATTCTCTCTTAACTTCCTTGTGCCCCTGCCAGGCTGCTGCCTCTCTCATTCTCCTGGGATGCAGAAGATTAGGCACAGCACTGGCCTGCTTTTTGCTTACATCCCTTCTGCGACTATGGCATAGGTACCATTTTCCCTTCCGCAGTGCTTAGAAAGGCTGGTGCTCTTCCAGCAGTGGCTTTTTCCTGAGACATGGAACTCAATATTCATTACATAATTAGGAAACATCATGTTGCTGTATTGATCAGTCGGGGATGGAAGACCTGGAAGAACCATTGTGATGGTTGACCTAGGAGAACCCTAAGCTTGTTGTAAATTCATATGGGTTGGTAATGAAAACTAGAAGGATTATATTAATGGTAATACAAACATCTCTTGACTGATGAATTTGAGATAAAATTATGTTGTCATTTTGAGTGTAAGGTTCATCACATATTTAAAACTGAGACACTCTATTAAATTCTGTGTGGGATGCAAATGTAATGTGTCGTGAACATGCTTGCTATAAAACCAATAGTTACTTGTAAGACTGTTCAAGTATCAAAGATGTCTAGCAGTGCTTTGTGACAATAATGTAGGAATAAAGAAAGGAAAGTTAAAGCCCAGAAATATATTGCCCTGAACTTACTAAAAAGGTATTTACAACTTAGACAAGGCCTTTTCATTAGAAAATTACTTGGGGTTCCTGACTTGGAGTTTTTAGCCATAGACAAAACACTGACAGTACAACATGAGTGAAATTTAGAGATGGTTCAGAGAGCTATTGTCCTAGATTAAGACTTTGGTTGGGGAGGGTGTATTAGTCAGCTTGGGCTGCTATAGTGAAATATGGTAGACTGGGTAGCTTAGGCAACAGACATTTATTTCTCACAGTCTGTGCTGGGAAGCCCAAGATCAAGGTGCCAGCTGATTCAGTTCCCCAGTGAGGACTGTCTTCCTGGTTTGTGGACAGCTGCCTTCTTACAGTGTCCTCACATGGTGGGGATTGAGTGGGTTGGGGAAAGCTCTGATTGCTCTTCCTCTATTTATTAGGACACTTATCCCATCATGAGGGCTCCATGCTCATAACCTCTTCTGGATCTATTTCTTTCCCAAAGATCCTGCCACCAAATACCATCACATTGTAGATTAGGGCTTCAACATGTGAATTCAGGGCAGGAGGTGGGTGGTGAGCAGGGGCATAGACATTTAATGCATAACAGAGGGAATGAAGTTGGAGGTTAGGACAAGAATTCTGGTTTATTAGCCAGGCATGGTGGTGTGTGCCCATAGTCCCAGCTACTTGGGAGGCTGAGGCAGGAGGATTTCTTGAGCCTGGGAGGCAGAGGGTGCACTGAGCTGAGATCATGCCACTGCACTCCAGCCTGGGCAAGAGAGTGAGACCCTGTCTCACACATACACACAAAGAATTCTGGTTTATAGGAAACTTTCCTGTGATGTCACTGATACTCTTTTTCATGTAGCTGGAAAAAAGAATATATGCTTATTCTTTAGGATGTTAGAAGAGATGAAAGGGCTTTGAAAAAACTTATGTTTGGATCTACATGTTTGAACTGCGATGACTTTCCCATGGGTTTCAACTATATTTGTGTGATATTACAATAAAATCAGTAGTGATTTAATTTTAATTTCTAATTGTGGTAAAATATATACAATATAAAATTTACTGTCTTAACCATTTTAAAGTGTCATTTGATGGCATTAAATTCATCCACATTGTTGTGCAACCAATGTCCAAAACTCTTTTTATCTTGCAAAACAAACTTTATACCCATTAAATGACTCCCCATTCCTTCCTTCCCACAACCTTTGGCAACCAACATTCTACTTTCTGTCTTTTTTTTTTTTGAGGCAGAGTCTTGCTCTGTTGCCCAGGCTGGAGTGCAGTGGCGCGATCATAGCTCACTGCAGCCTCAACCTCCTGGGCTCAAACCATACTGGTGCTTCCGCCGTCTGAGTTAACTTGGACCACAGGTGCACACCATCATGCCTGGCTAATTTTTAATTTTTATTTCTTGTAGAGATGAAGTCTCTCCATGTTGCCCAAATTCCTAGGCTCAAGTGACCCTCCCACCTTCACCTCCCAAAGTGTTGAGATTACAGGCATGAGCCACCACGCCCGGCCCTGCTTTGCATCTTTTGAATTTGACTACTCTAGGTACCTCATATAAGTAGGATCATTCAATATTTTCTTTTTGTGACTGGCTTAGCCTAAAGTCCTCTAGGTTCACCCATGTTGTGGCATGTGTCAGAATTTCCTTCCTTTTTAAGACTGAATAATATTCCATTATATGAGTGTACCACGTTTGTTTATTCACTTATTCGTGGATGAATAATGGGATATTTTCCACCTTTTGGCTATTATGAATAATGCTGCTATGAACATTGGTATGCAATATCTGTTTGAGTCCCTGCTTCCAGTTCTTTTGTGTATATATCTGGAAGTGGAATTGCTTGATCAAATGATAATTCTATGTTTAATTTTTTGAGGAACTACCATACTGTTTTCCATAGTGCTATACTATTTTCCTTTCCCACTAGCAGTGCGTAGGGGTTCCAATTTGTCCATGTCCCTGCTAACACTTACTGTTTTCTGTTTTATTTTCTTATAATAGGCATCCTATTATAAGATAGGGTGTGAGGCGACATCTTTTGTTTTGGAAGTGGGGGATGGGGGTCTCACTTTGTTTACCAGGCTGAAGTGCAGTGGCCCAATCACAGGTCACTGTAACCTTGACCTCCCTGGTGTCAGGTGATCCTCTCACCTCAGCCACCTGAGTAGCTGGGACTACAGGTTCATGCTATCATGCCTGACTAATTTTTCATTTTTTGTAGAGACAGGATTTTGCCATGTTTCTCAGGCTGGTCTTGAACTCCTGGGTTCAAGAGATCCACCTGCCTTGGCTTCCCAAAGTGCTGGGATTATAGGCATGAGCCTCCCAGCATGAAATGGCATCTTATTGTGGTTTTGGTTTGCATTTCCCTAATGACTAGTGGTGTTGACCACCTTTTCATGGGCTAATCAGCCATTTGTGTATCTTCGTTAGAGAAATGTCTATTTAAGTCCTTTGCTCATTTTTGAACTGGGTTGTTTTTGTTTTCGTTTTTGTTAAGTTTTAAGAGTTCTCCATACATTCTGGATATTATTGTAATCCCTTGTGAAATACGTGATTTGCAAATATTTTCATCCATTCCGTGGGTTGCACTTTTACTATCAATAGTGCCCTTAGATGCATAAAAGTTTGAAATTTTGATGATGTTCAGTCTGTCTATTTTTTCTTTTGTTGCTTATGTCTTGTCATATCCAAGAAGTCACTGAGAAATCTGGTTTCAGGAAGCTTTTCCTCTATGTTGTCTTCTAAGAGTTTTATCATTTGAGGTCTTATATTTAGGTTTTTGATCCATTTTGAGTTTATGTTTCATATGGTGTTAGGTAAGGGTCCAAATTCATTCTTTTATATGTAGATATCCAGTTTTCCTAGTACCATTTGTTGAAAAAACTTTTTTTTTTTTTTTTTTTTTTGAGATGGTGACAAAGTGAGACACTTGGAGTGCAGTGGTGCAATCATGGCTCACTGCAGCCTCGACCTCCTGGGCTCAGGTGATCCTCCTGCCTAAGCCTCCCACGTAGCTGGGACTACAGTTGTACAGCACCATGCCTGGCTAATATTTAACAATTTCTTGTAGAGATGGCGTCTCCCTATGTTGCCCAGGCTGGTCTCAAACTCCTGGGCTTAATCACTTCTCCTACCTCAGCCTCCCAAAGTACTGGGATTACAGGTGTGAGCCAGTGTGGCCAGCCTGAAAAGACTGTCTTTTCCCCATTGAATGGTCTTGGCACTCTTGTTAACAATCATTTGACATAATGCAAGGGTTTATTTCTAGGTTCTCTATGCTGTTCCATTGGACTATATGTCTATCTTTATGTTACTACCACACTGTTTTGTTTACTGTAGCTTTGTAGTAAATTTTGGAATCGGGGGTGTGAGTCTTCCAATGCCCCTATTTTGTTTTTCCCTTTGTGCATCTGTCCCAGTAAATAGCATCGCCATGCCTCCCGTTGCTAAGACAGAAACCTGTGAATAGTTCTTGTCTCTTCCTTCTTTCTTACCTTCTTATCCAGATCATCAGCAAATCATGTTAATTCTACTACCTTAATTCTGTTTAAAATCATTCTTTCCTCTCCTTCATCTACACTGCTCAGACGTTGTCATCTCTTGCCTGAACATCACTTTTCTACCATATCTTTCTGTCTCTTATTCTACCCATCTCCTTGCTCCATACCACTGCCAGCATGAGTTTTATAAAATGCAAGTATGATCAAAGCATTTCAGTTTAATAAGCTCCCTTCTTCACCTGGCCCCTGCCAGCTTCTCTCCTTTGATATACTCCATTCCCCCAAATTGCCTTGCTATTTAAAGTCCCTTCCATTCTCCAGGGTCTTGAAATATGTCCTTGACTGGTTATTCTTGCACATTACCTTCCATTTCTAATATCTGCACTTATGGCTATTTTAAGCTTTTCTCAGAATTTTTTTTTTTTTTTTTTTTTTTTTTTTTTTTTTTTTTTTTTTGAGATGAAGTCTCACTCTGTTGCCCAGGCTGGAGTGCAATGGTGCGGTCTCGGCTCACTGTACCTCTGCCTCCTGGGTTCAAGTGATTCTCCTGCCTCAGCCTCCCAAGTAGCTGGGAGTACAGGTGCCCACCACCACACCTAGCTAATTTTTGTAATTTTAGTAGGAATGGAATTTTACCATGTTGGCCAGGCTGGTCTTGAACTCCTGACCTCAGGTGATCTGCCCATCTCAGCCTCCCAAAGTGCTGGGATTACAGGTGTGAGTCACTGCGCCCAGCAGCTTTTCTCAGAATTTTTAAGCTTAAATAAAAAAAAAAAAATTAATAAAATCCAAACCAGAATGCCCAAGGCTGTCATTTGAAAGAGAATCTCCTAAAGACATTGGAAGGATCCTTCTCTAACCCTCACCATTCAGCTTCCCCTGGGGAATATTTTCAAGTCTTACACAGAGCAAGTCCCCAGCATTTGTAACAGCTTATTTATGATATAAATAAGCATATCATAATGACGGGGGGAACAGGTGTTCATTCCACTGAATCTATAGGTTTCTTCTATTATGGATGAGCTTTCATATATGTTCCTGTTGCTTTCTTCCTGGTTCATGGACACATTTTGGGTAACTGATGTTGCCAAGTGACATCTAGATAGGTGAAGTATTATATACTGGGACTTCTCATAGCTTTGCCTCTAACATGCATCACTACTTCTTGCTGAACCTTCTGAACAAGTGACCTCAGGATCCTTTTCAGCATAGTTCTCCCGGCAGTCCATGCCAGTTGCTGAGAGCTGGCCAGGGGAAGGATCCTTTTTGTCACTCCTGTTGTTGGCCTATCATGTGTACTTTCCAAGACCTACTGGAAACCTATAGAAGTGATCTGTAGGGTCACTTATGTCCATGCAACCCATGCCAGCCCCTTGAACACTTAGTGATATCACAAGATATTAGAGCTAGATTGGACTTTAAATGTCTAGTTCAAATTAAGAGATTGAAAAAGCTGAAACTCAGAGGGCTTCAGCCTCCAAACTATGTTATTTAAACTAACACTGTGTGCCACCTAGTTAAATGCATTGCTATGTTTTCCTTTATAGGTGAGAAGACACTCCTGTGCAGTTTGGGCTCAGGTGAAAGGTAAAATTATTTTCTGCCTATGAATGCTGTTCTTATTTCTTTTCTGCAGCATCAAGTTCATATTGATGGGATCTGTTTATAAAATTGTCACTGGTGACCAGAAGCCAATTCATACTACTTTAAGCAAAAAGCTTCATAGCTGAAAAAAAATGGGAGGAGGGTGAGTGGATGGGAGCTTATGGAATTAGACAAAGAGCTACCCCACCAAGGCTCCAGGAACTGGGACTGGGGACTTAATGCCATGAGTGGGACTTCTCTGTCTTTCTCTTTTTTCAGTTCTCTGTTTCTAAGTGTGACTTAGCTTCATTTTCTTCTGCTATAAGACCTGTGAAAGGGAGGGATGGCAAGCTCCCCTAGCTTACCAATTTCACTGGGAAAACATAGCTTTTCAATTCAGGGAAAGATTCTTTCCTCCTAGTTTTAAGTGATTGTCCGTTGGATGAATCACTGTTAATAGGAGATGGGCTAGGATGATTGGCCTCTGTTGGGTTTTATGTCTACTCATGGCTGGTTGGAGGCAGAGCAGTGTGAACAATAGGTCCACTAGGTTTGCACTGAAAGGGAGACAAAATCCCTATCAAGAAATGGGGCATAGGAAAAGATGCCGAAAAGCCAATACAAGAGCTACAACAGTCCACTACCATTCAGCTGTGTAGCTTGTGCACATACACATATAATATTAAGAAAAACCGTAATCCCAGCACTTTGGGAGGCCGAGGCAGGCGAATCACCTGAGGTCGGAAGTTTGAGACCAGCCTGACCAACATGGAGAAACCCTGTCTCTACTAAAAATACAAAATCAGCTAGGCGTGGTGGCACATGCCTGTAATCTCAGCTGCTCGGGAGGCTGAGGCAGGAGAATCGCTTGAACCCGGGAGGCAAAGGTTGCGGTGAGCTGAGATCGCACCATTGCACTCCAGCGTGGGCAACAAGAGCAAAACTCCATCTCAACAACAACAACAAAATAAGAAAAACATCTTCCCTTAACAAAATGGAACTATCCTATGTATGATCCCTCATGGAACCCTAGTGGAAGACAACTCAAAGCTGGGTCTGTTACTGCATCCAGCTTCAAGACCAGGAATCCTGGGGATAGCATCTTCCTCTTGATCAAGTCCAGATGTGTTTCTTGTGCTCTATTGAGTAATCTATGACTAAATGGCAAATTTAACCAATCTCAAACCATAGTACATAATATGAGAGGGAAAACTGAATAGCACAATAAATACTCTCATTTAGAAAGAAGGAAAAGATAAAGCAATGTACAGTGGTCAGGGGGCCCCGTAGCAATGATCACCTCTTGCTGGACAGGACAAGCAAGCATCCCCTGCCCTGGCAGCAGAATGGGTCACTTGGGTGGTCAGTTTGGGTCTGCCTGATGGGAACTCTTGTCCATTTCCTCCAAAGCCTTTCCTTAGAGACGCAGCGGGAACATCTCTACTGAGTGCTGTACAGCTTAAACCTTCTTTGCCTTGGAAGAGTTATCCAGGCGGGGAAATTGCCTTAGGGTTTCAGCAATCACTGGTCTTTGTTTTCCAGGCTCGGGATTTCCCTGGCAGTACAGTACATTTCTTTAAAACCAACAGGCAGCCAGCCAGTGGATTTGATTCCCAGGAATTCCATTAGTTTGTAGCTAATAGCAGAAATCTTGTTGAGTTTATGACCTTGGAATCTGGACCTTTTCCCTGTGGTTTGTGGGTCCTAGCAACAGGCTGTGAAATTCTGCCCTTAGCCCACAGTATCAGTTTAACCCTTTACCTCCTCTCCCCTGCCTCAAAGCAGCATGAAACAATCAACTGGCATGGTGAGGAAATGCCGGTATAAACTTACTTCCCTAAGGATTCCAGTGGATAGCACTTTCTAATGGGGAATTTTTTATCCTGTCAGTAGAGAATACCGTGCAGGAAATATTTGGGAGGGGCCTGGGGAATTAGGCTTCCTCCATTTGTCGCTTCTCTCCTGATCTTATTTTCATCTTTTAACCTCTGCTGAAACCAACTGCAACAAGGGTAGAGGACTTGGCTTTTCAGCAGGGTGCAAGGCGAGTTACCTGACTGTCAGCCATCTTGGATTGCTGATGACCAGGCGGTGAGGGCCTCTCTTGGCAAAGATGGGTGCTGTCCTGTTTCTGTGTGCAGATGGGCCAAGCTCCCTTTACTTGTAGGACTTTAATGAAGGCCACGAGAAACAGCCACACATTCCAACAGTCATAAGTGTTTCTTTTGCCAGTCCATCCCCTGAAGCTCTAGGATTGGGCATGGCGTTCTCACAAGGAAAAGAGATGGTTTTATCAGAATAATTAAGATGACAAAGCTTCCAGACACAGAAATAATAGCTTCCAGAGTCCACTCTATTCAGCAGCTGTTTGCTATGATTGGAAAACATTCAAACTGGGTAGAAGAAATCGCCAAAGAGCTGGCTGCAGTCATTCTGCTATGATTAAATTAACAGGGAGGATTTTGTTTTGAAAATATCTAAGTGGCTTTGGCAGTGCCCTGGTCTCCCCTCAGCTTAAGAACCAATATTGAAGGAGAGTTTGAGCCTTTGAAATTAAACCGCCGGAAATCTCTGGAAGATAATAGGAAAAACACTGTTCTGTGGAAATTCTGAAGGCAATTCTAGCACATATTTATCTATGTATAACATTTACCTGTGTTGTGCACCCATCTTGGGCAATCTACTTTTTCAAAAAAGTCTGGAGACTGCCATTTCAGAAAGTAATTTGCAGAGAACTGAGATCTAAATTAGTCCTGAAATGGTGCCAGTTCACTTGTGCCAAGCCTCAGCCCCATTCTGGCCTTTGCCCAGTGACAAATTATGCTATTTACCTTTTGCATATTGCCCCTAGAAGAGCTTTGTAAAGATTACCAGGAAACCAGCAGTCGGTTTGATGGAAGATGCAGAGGCCTGGGCTTATTTGCCTGAGCTCCTGCTACTAATCAGCCAAGTGTCTTTGAAATGATATTTAACTTGGCCAGTTCTCAATCATCCTCTCTCTGGGATCTCTGAGATCCTTTCCAGCCACAGAGTACTATGAGTCTGTGATTTCTTGAGTCACAAAGCAAGGTCGTTTGATATATGTGAGGTGATAATAAGCTGTAATCAGGGAACATTCTCCAGTCATAAGCACGAAACCTGTGAGTTATTTGTGACTACTCCCTTTTCTCTTTCAGCCCACATTTAGCACCTTGGGCATGCCTCTCTGATCTTCATTTCTGTGTTCACTCCCTGAGCATAGGCCTTCCTACCTGTAGCGGGATGATGGGCAAATCCTCCTTCCTCATCTCCCGTCACAAGAGTTCAGAATTTCCCTCTTCATTCCAGCCTACACACCACCAGCTGACTCGTTTCTAAACTGCAGAACTAATTTTGTTTCCTCTGCTTCCATGGTCCTCCATTATTTTTCAGTTTGGCTTCCAAGTCCTCTGTTTGACACACACATACCCTTCTAATTGCATCGTTTATTCTTCTCCATTCAAACCAATGTTCCAGCTGTTTTCTGGCTATGGCCCACACTTTCTCCTCTTAATATCCTTGCTCATATAATTACTTGATGACTTCCATCTGGATTTCCCAATCACCTACCTGTGAATCTCCACTTATCCCACCTGTTCTTCAATATTAAAATCAAATGCCCTTTCCTCCCTGAAGCTTTTAAAATTTTTTCAACAGGGCATAATCTGCCCCTCTTCAGCTATTCTGCTATATTTTAGAGCAATGGGTGTGTACTTGTTTTGTCTTCTACTACTAGATCTTCTACTACTAGATTTTACACCCTTGATGGGCATTTGAAGAGCAGGAACAGAGCCTTGCATGCATTAGGTGTTCAATCAGAATGCATTGAACTGGGCTGAATGATTTCTGAGGAACCAGCAGTTAGTTTTATGGGAAATGAAGCATAGTAGGTGCAATACTTATCAAATAAGCCACAGAAGACTTACATCAAGATATAAACCTAGCGTGTATGTATACATATGTATTTGCTATATATGTACATATATGTGTGTGGGTGTGTGTAAATATATGTACATATATACATGCACACAATCATTTTAAACCTTCATAGTTGCGATGGGAAGAATTCTAATATGGTTCCCAAATTCCTGGTCTCTGGTATCCATCTACCTTCTCTCAGTTACTCATTCAAAGACTGTTCTAGGTATTGCTGGGAAGGGATTTTGGAGATATATTTAAACTCCCAAATAGGGAGATTATCCAGATAGGCCTGACCTAATCACAGGAGCCCTTTAAATCTGGATCTAGAGGTCAGAGATAGGGGAAGTTGGAGCTTCAAAGAATGAGATGGATTTGACATAGGGAAATTCTCCTGCCAGCTTGAAGATGGAGGGGTCCACTTGGCAAGGAGTGTAGCTTAACAGAAGGAGCTGAGCAAGGCCTGGCTGCAGCTGGTAAGAAAACGGGGACCCTAGTCCTACAACTGCAAGTGTCTTAGTCTGTTTTGTGTTGCTATAACAGAATACTGGAGGCTGGGTAACTTATTAAGAAAAGAGGTTTATTTAGCTCATGAATCTGTAGGCTGGGAAGTTCAAGAGCATAGTGCTGCATCTGGCTTGCTTCTGGTGAGGGCTGCATGCTCATCAGAACAATGGCAGAGAAGTGGAAAAGCCAGCAGGTATATACAAAGAGATCACATGATGACACAGGAAGCAAGAAAGAGTCTAGGAAGTTGACTCTATTTTTTTTTTTAATTGAGATGGAGTCTTGCTCTGTTGCCCAGGCTGGAGTGCAGTGGCACAATCTCAGCTCACTGCAAGCTCCACTTCCCAGGTTCATGCCATTCTCCTGCCTCAGCCTCCCGAGTAGCTGGGACTACAGGCGCCCACCACCATGCCCGGCTAATTTTTTGTATTTTTAGTAGAGATGGGGTTTTACCGTGTTAGCCAGGATGGTCTTGATCTCCCGACCTCGTGATCTGCCTGCCTCAGCCTCCCAAAGTGCTGGGATTATAGGCATGAGCCACCGTGCCTGGCCGACTCAATTTTATAACAACCAGCTGCCTGGTAATACAGTCCCTCCAGAGCAAGAACTCACTCACCTCTGAGAGAGGGCATTAGTCTATTCATGAGGGCTCCAATCCCATGACCTAAACAGCTTCCACTAGGCCCCACCTCTTGACACCACCACATTGAGGATTAAATTTCAAGTGAGTTTCAAAGGATATAAACTCAAACCATAGCAACAAGGAACTGAATTTAGCAAATAACGTGAATGAACTTGGAAGCAGATTCTTCTCCAGAGCCTTCAGAAGGAAGTGCAGTCCACCTGAGACCTTGATTCTAGCCTCATAAGGTCCTAATATGGTTTGGTTCTATGTCCCCACCCAAATCTCATGTCGAACTGTAATCCCCATGTATTGAAAGAGGGGCCTAGTGGGAGATGACTGAACCATGGGGATGGATTACCCGCTTGCTCTTCTCATGGTAGAGTTCTCATGAGATCTGGTTGTTTGAATGTGTGTAGCACTTCCCCCTTCACTCTCTCTCTCTCCTGCTCTGGCCATGTGAAGACTGTGCCTGCTTCCCCTTCACCTTCTGCCATGATTGTACATTTCTTGAGGCCTCCCTAGTCTTGCCTCCTGTACACCCTGTGGAACTGTGAGTCAATTAAACCTCTTTTCTTTTAAATTACCCAGTCTCAGGTAGTTCTTTATAGCAGTGTGAGAAGAGACTGATACAGGCCCTGAGCAGAGAACCAGCCACGATGTGCTTGAACTTATCGCCCACAGAATTCTGAGCTGATAAATGGGTTAAAGCTACCTAAGTTTATGGTCATTTGTTAAGCTGCAATAAAAATGGAATATAACAGTGTTGCTAATTTATCAAGCATTATTGATCTCTAAATTAGTTTTCCACTTTGATTTCCTTTGCCATCTTTTGCTCTGAATGGAATTCAAGTGAGAAGACCCTAGAATAGCAAAGATAAATTTAACACGGTAAATAGAAGTCACTGTGCTAATTATTATTATTATTATTATTGTTATTTACCATTTGGAGAACAGAATTGGTGCTTTCAGGAAGTGAACATGCCCTTGTATATTCATGAAAAAATGTTCACACCCATGAGGAGTCCTCAAGCTGTCACAAAGTCTGAGAGTAGAAATAGGACCTTTCTAACTTCCTCTTCAGCATGTGATATTTCTGTCAGGGAGGGGGTTAAAGATAAGTCCGGAAAGGCTCCATCCCTCCTCCTGAGCACTAGCTCTCTTGAGGGAGCCACCATAAAGAGAATGGTGAAGTTTAGTCCTAATGGGTTTACTTTCTCCAAGATTGAGTAACTGATCTGCCATATAACACATGATTCATTCACTTGGGTTTGTAAAAATATATTCTACAAGTGATTCAGAAGAAAAATAAACATGGTTCTCTGGCATGAGACCATGGAAAGGTAGGGTAACCAAGGGATGGTGAGGCTATAAGAAATACAATTCAAATTTGCCAGTTGTAAATTTTCTTAGTAAGGAATTAATGAGGAAATCTCTAAAGAAGCTTGTGTGGCAACACTTGTGAGCACTCTTGATTAGATTGACTCAGATTTTCAGAGTATATATGCAAAGTAGACAAAAAGACATATAACCAGGAACTGGTCTACCACCAAGAATCATTCCTGGAGCCAAACCCAAATTGTGCTATGCAGAAGAAATAAAGATTGTTTTCCAATACTGTGTCTAGAGTAAGGAATAGTTGCACCCAGGTGGATCCTGCTGGTGGATGGTCAAGAGAAAGTCAGCTTCCTTAACTCCTCCTTAGCTTCTGTCCTCTTGGTTTGTGAGGGGATGGTTAGAGGAAAGAAAAGAGCTCACTACCCTACATAGGTTCAAGTCTTCCAACACGGATGAAGCATATTCTGGCAGGTTCATACAATTTTCACATGAGATGGATAAGCCATTGCAAATGATCTTTGATAAATCTTGAAGAAAATGGAGAGATGTAAGAGGACTAGAGATGAGCAAAGAACAAGGAACTTTGTACAAAGGAAGAGCCACCAGAAGTGTAGATGATGGTAACTTGAAGTCAAGGCAAGGCAAGGTCTTCAAGTGATGGCTTGTGTATCCCTGGTAGAAAAAACAGCAGTTCCCAGGAGTCAGGAGCTTTAAGAGCAGATTAGGTCAGATTGCTTTCCATTTCTTCTTGCACAGAGTCAGTAATTGGTCAGGGAAATATGGCACGCATAATGTATTTTGGCTTCAACAAACAATAATGTCCTTGTGGACAACGTGGGAACATGAGGGCTGTATGTGGGCTTAGAAACAAGCTGAATCACTATGCACAGTTGATATCAACCATTAACAATTATTAATGAGATGAAATCAAACCCAAGAATATGCATGATATGGATCTCTGTCCACAGTCATCATCAGTTCAACATATTCATCAATCAGTGATTAAAATATATAGAGGGTAAAAGTGTAGAGGAAAAAATACACAGAAAAAAATTGATGATGGATGTTGGAAGGAATACTGGGTAGATTGGATGAAATACCAGTGCAGGAAAGTACCAGCTCCCCCGTCCATCTCCAGAATTGTATTTTCTCTTAAAAACAAAACAAAACAAATCTAGTTAATTAGTCCACCAAGATGTCGTTTTAAAAAATGTTTCTGAGTGATGCACAAAGATGGCATCTTAATGCCTTAATTTGCATTTTTATTACTTGTAAGAGAGCATTTGATCAAAGTTTTATTGATCATCTGTAATCATGTTTTACATGTGATTTACCTTTTCATAGAATTTGTTCATTTTGCCATTGAGGTATGTCTTTATTAATCTGTAACACTCTCTATATGTTAACTTCTTGCCCATTATTCTAGATATTTTACCCAGTTTGCCATTTGCCTTCTAATCTTGCTTCTGGTAGTTTTTGGTATAAGAAGTGCATGCTTTTCAAAATGGTTAAATCTCTCATTCTGTTAATGTTTCTGTGTTAACAAATAGGCTTAGAAATCTCTTACCCCCTTTAATATTAGGTAAATATTCACTAACATTTCCTAATCCTTTTAGGTTTCAATTTAAGTCTGTAATCCATCTGGATTTTATTTTGGTATATGGTATAAGCTCTAGTGATCAAAATTATTTGATTCTAAATGGTTAGCCAATTTTCTCAGCACTGGTTATGAATAATTTATCATTTCCCCAATGATCTGAAACAGTATCAAAACAACAAAAACAACAATAATTAACAATTGCTAACATTTGCTTATTGCTTATTCTGTGCCAGGCACTGTTTCAACCTGTACTAACTCACTGATTTCTCGCACTACCTAGAGGTGGGTAGTATTGCTATCATTCCCATATTATTACAGCATCCCTCAGTGTGGGGACTGAGGCACAGAATGGATGAATAACTTGCACAAAGTCACACAGGCAGTGGTGGTGTTCAGATAAAGACTTGGACATCT
The DNA here is from genome assembly GCF_049350105.2 of Macaca mulatta. NCBI lineage: Eukaryota > Metazoa > Chordata > Mammalia > Primates > Cercopithecidae > Macaca > Macaca mulatta. The sequence continues at coordinate 46,271,669 of NC_133420.1, forward strand.
GACTCCAGTATTCAGTCTTTGAAAGCATTTGATATACTTGGATTTGGTTCTAGGCTATTTTGTTCCAATGTATTCATTCCTATTCTAATACTGCACTGTTTCACTATCTTGCAATTCAAGTCACTCTCCTAACATTTTTTTCTTTACTAATTCTTCATTTAATCACTGTTTCTCCTTCCATTTTATAATCTAGCTTCTTGGCTAGGCATGGTGGCTCATGCCTATAATTCTAGCACTTTGGGAGGCCAAGGCGGGCAGATCACCTGAGGTCAAGAGTTCGAGACCAGCCTGGCCAACATGATGAAGCCGTGTTTCTAATAAAATATAAAACTAGCCAGGCATGGTGGAGTACGCCTTGTAGTTCCAGCTACTAGGGAGACTGGGGCAGGAGAATCACTTGAATCTGGGAGGTGGAGGTTGCAGTGAGCCAAGATCACGCCACTGCTCTCCAGTCTGGGTGACAGAGCAAGACTCTGTCTCAAAAAAATAATAATAAATAAAAATCAAATAAAACAAAATAAGTAATCTAGCTTCTTAAAGTGTCAAGGCCATTTTTCTTCTAAAGACTAAAAGCAACCAAATAGTATAAGCCATGTTTTCCAGAAAGGCTCTTGGCAGCACTTTTTGATAATTAGTAACCGCCCAATGAGTTTTTCTTGCCTGCTGCCTAGACAGAGCTGATTTATCAAGACAGAGAAATTGCAATAAAGAGTTTAATTCCCACACAGCTGGCTGTATGGGAGACTGGAGTTTTATTATTCCTCAAGTCAGTCTCCCTGAAAATTCGGGGATGGGGTTTTTAAGGGTAACTTAGTGGGTAGGGGGTAGGGAGTAAGGGGTCAGTGAGTCAGAAGTGCTGACTGGTTGGGTTGAAGATGAAATCATAGAGAGTCAAAGCTGTCCTCTTGCACTGAGTCAGTTTCTGGGTGGCAGCCTAAGATCAGATGAGCCAGTTTATGGATCTGGGTGATGCCAGCTGATCCCTGGAGTCCGGGGTCTGGAAAATATCTCAAGCATTGATCTTAGGTTTTATAATAGTGATGTTAGCCCTAGGAGCAATTTGAGAGGTTCAGAATCTTGCAACTTCCAGCTGTAGGACTCCTAAACCATAATTTCTAATATCATGGCTAATTTGTTAGTCTTGCAAAGGCAGTCTAGTCCCCAGATAGGATGGGGATTTGTTTGGGGAAAGGGCTGTTATTGTCTTTGTTTCAAAGTTAAACTATAAACTGAGTTCCTCCCAAAGTTAGTTCAGCCTATGCCCAGGAATGAATAAGGACAACTCGGAGGTTAGAAGCAAGATGGAGTCAGTTAGGTCAGATCTCTTTCACTGTTATAATTTTCTCAGTTATAATTTTTGCAAAGGTGGTTTCAAGTTCTGCAGGGCTGTTTAACACAAGGTGTATTCTCTGGCTGGTCTTACTAGTGCCGGGTACTGTACACAGTTTCCAATAGAAATGCACTCCTCGGCCGGGCGCGGTGGCTCAAGCCTGTAATCCCAGCACTTTGGGAGGCCGAGACGGGCGGATCACGAGGTCGGGAGATCGAGACCATCCTGGCTAACACGGTGAAACCCCGTCTCTACTAAAAAAATACAAAAAACTAGCCGGGCGAGGTGACGGGCGCCTGTAGTCCCAGCTACTCGGTAGGCTGAGGCAGGAGAATGGCGGGAACCCGGGAGGCGGAGCTTGCAGTGAGCTGAGATCCGGCCACTGCACTCCAGCCTGGGAGACAGAGCGAGACTCCGTCTCAAAAAAAAAAAAAAAAAAAAAAAAAAAAAAGAAATGCACTCCTCTTAACCTGGCTATAAAGACCTAAGTCGTACTTAACCACTCCCACCTTGGTTTCTTAAGGGAATAATAATAGTACCGAATGTAAAGGCTGGTTAGAAGACTAAATGAGTTAATACGTGTGAGGTGCTTAGAACACTGTCTGGCACATAGTAAGTGCTAAATAAGTGTTTGCAACTTAAAATGAAATTTTTGCTCTAATCTAGAACATGATTCTCTAAGTCAGTCACTTGGTCCAAATGTGCAACTCAACTGTGAGTGTTTTTTAGTTTATAATTGGAGATCTCCCTGGAGTTGGCATGTGATGATCCCCAAATAGAAAGTATGTCTTTCAAAGTACTTTTACATCAATTTTCTTATTTTATCCTCTCAGTAAACCTGCTGAGCAGAGCAGGGAGGTATGATCCTTGTTGAGGTGTAGAGAAAATGACACGTGACTCAACAAAGGATATTCCTTTGCTATATCTGACCATCAGGGCTATCACTTTTGGAACCCAAATTCAAATAATATCATAATGACTTGCCCCTCCATGCAAAAGAAAACGGCCCATAAAAATCTATCACGTGTAATTGACTTGCGAAAGGACCAACAAAAAATGTAACGTGTTGCGTAGTATTCGTATGCTCAACAAGATCAGCTTTTTCTTCCTTGTAACTTTAACATGGTCTGGCTTCACACTTCCTTTTCAGAAATACCCCGTGACTGTAATTTCCTGAGGCTGCATATCCACAGGGCCAACTCAGGGGACACACAGGCACGCTGGGCATTCTTGGGATTCTTTGTTAAATGGGGGCAAGCTCTGGGTTAAAATGGATTGAGCACAGTGGGGTGTGTGCCTCCTGGGAGGCGGTGATGCCCTGCACTCTGGGCTAAGCATGTGGTTTTGTCCCACAGATTCGTCACTCACACTGCTGCAGATGGCGGGTGTTGGACTGGGCTCCATGGCTGTTGTGATCATTCTTACATTCCTCTCCTTCTCAGCGGTGTGGTATGTGAGGCTGTCATTTCTGAAAAATGAGTGGAATGGAGGGGAGGATGGGTCAGAGTCATGAAGAACAGCTGGAGATGAGGAGAGTCAAAGGGAGTGTGGGTGGAGGTTGTCCTTGGCTCAGCAGAGCACACTCAGTGGTGAAAAGCATGACTAACCCTGTACTTCCAGGTAGCATGGGGGATGCTTTCCCAGGAAAAGAGCAGGACCAGTGATGGCTGCCCTAGCCACACACAGAGTGGTGGCTGAGCTTCCATGCTGCTCCCCCTCGCCTCCTCCCATGGGTGTGCGTGTGAACTGTGCATAGAGACACACAGTGGAAAACCAAAGTGTGTTCATATTTGTCTCTTTTCTTTTCCTCCTTCATGTCTAGATGGCAGATGGACACTGAGTGGGGAGGATGCACTGCTGCTGGGGCAGGTGTTCTGGCAGCTTCTCAGGTGCCCACACAGAGGCTCAGTGTGACTTCCGTCCAGGGAGCATGTGGGCCTGCAACTTTCTCCATTCCCAGCTGGGCCCCCTTCCTGGATTCAAGATGGCAGCTATCCCTGTGAAGTCCCCCAAAAGGAGAAAACTCAGGAATTCTGAGTCTTCCCTGCTACAGGACCAGTTCTGTGCGATGAACTTGAGACTCCTGATGTACAGTGTGATATTGACCAAAGGCTACAGATCTGTGAATCTCGGCTGGGACTTCCTCTGAGTGATGCCTGAGGGTCAGCTCCTCCAGACATTGACTGCAAGAGAATCTCTGCAACCTCCTATATAAGCATCTCTGTTAATTCATTCCGAATCCATTTTTTACAATATGCAGTGAGATAGGCTTAAGTTTGGGCTAGAGTTTGACTTTATGAAGGAGGTCATTGAAATAGAGAACAATGATGTAGGCAAACGTTTCAAGCACTTTAGAAACAGTACTTTTCCTACAATTAGTTGATATACTAATGAGAAACTATACTAGCCTGGCCATGCCAATAAGTTTCTTGCTGTGTCTGTTAGGCAGCATTGCTTTGATGCAATTCTTATTGTCCTATATATTCAAAAGTAATGTCTACATTCCAGTAAAAATATCCTGTAATTAAGATTGTTCTTCCCTTGGTTAATTTTTTGTTACTAAGCATCTTCTAAAAATACTCTTTGCTCCCTGTTAGAAACTGAGATTTGGCCTACTCTGAATACGCTGAGTCGACAGATGGAGTCTATTTGATTTTACTTTTAAATCCTGAATTGACATTCTTTCCTTTTTTTTTTTTTTTGAGATGGGCTCTCACTCTGTGGCCCAGGCTGGAGTGAAGTGGCGCGATCTTGGCTTACTGCAACCTCTGCCTCTCGGGTTCAAGCTATTCTCCTGCCTCAGCCTCCCAAGTAGCTGGGATTAAAGGGCCCCCTCCACCATGCCTAGCTAATTTTTGTATTTTTAGTAGAGACAGAGTTTCACCATGTTGGCCAGGGTGGTTTCAAACTCCCGATCTCAGTTGATTCACCCACCTTGGCCTCCCAAAGTGCTGAGATTACAGGTGTGAGTCACACGCCCGGCCCTAACAAACAACTTAACTCCAAGACTCAGTAAGAAACGAATGGGGAAGGAAAGACAGAGGTTTCCGGCATCGCTCCTTCTCCCTTGCTTGCTAGGCCTAGAGAAGAAAAACCACGGAGGAGGGGAGAGGGACACGGTGATACTGCACAGCCTCAAGACGCAGTTCTTAGCAAAAGGGGACACCCTTTTGCAGTGGGCTGGTGTGTTCACCGGCTTGCTGGGTGTCAGTGAGGGATGTCTCTGAGTGCCTTGGGCTTATGGGCAGATGAAGAGACAAGAGGAACAAGTAGAAATTGCCCATGTAGCTGCTCCACCCTAGGGAGTCCAGAGTGTATCTACTCTACTGGGGAGAATTAGAGAGAGGGGAGTAATATCCTGACACTCGGGTGTTCAATTCCAGCTGTCAGCCCTGGCCCCTGCCAGTATTAGGAATGATTCTCCTGTCCTCTGGGGTACTGCCCTCCGACGACAACTTAGGATCAACATTTAAAACCCTTTCTGCTCTCACCTTAGGTAAATTATAGACCAGAACAGGTCTATAATGGGGACAGGTCCCCACCCTAACCCCCAGAGACCGTTTCTCTCAATAGATGAATAACAAATAGCTCTCAAGTTTTAATTTTTATGTGCAATAATGCAAACATACTGTTTTTATAGCTCCTGAATAAATTGGGTGTCAATACAAATTATTGTGGTTAGTGTAGGGCAGAGCCTCTGATGAGTAAGGATCTTTCCTCAAAGCCCATCTTTGTCCAAAGACAGAATCTGAGCCTTCCCTTGACTTATTTTATTTTTTGCCAGTTTCGTAAATGCTGTATTCTTCCATACCACCCCCTTCCCTAATTTCCAGCTCCAGAATTAACTGCCAAAGATACAGTTGTCTGCATGGAATGTAGCATAATTGTCATAGAAAGGAAGAAACCCCCCTTGCTTAGTATTAAAAGTTTCTGGTTAAAATAACTGACCAAATATTAAGTAAAACATCATCTTCTGGGTACAATGCAGAAAAGTAAAAGCAGTTCATATAAGATTACTAAACTTTGGGAGACTTTCAAGACCAGCCCTGCCAACATAGCGAGACCCCATCTCTGCAAAAAAAGTTTTAAAAATTAGCCGGGCATGGTAGTGTGCACCTGAAATCTCAGCTACTCAGGAGGCCGAGGCAGGAGGATCGCATGAGCCCAGGAGTTTGAGGTTGCAGTGAGCCATGGTCACACCACTGCACTCCAGCCTGCGTGATAGAGTGAGATCCAAAAATATTTACTAAAATAGCAAAAATGTGGACTTTGGGATTTCCTCTAACTGCTGCAAATTATAACACAGAATTTCTCAGTGTTGATACTTCAATTGTGGGACCAAGTCTTCTGGCTGCCCTAGTTCTCTTTTCTGGCATTTGAAAGCCCTTGAGCTAGCTATGGAACTAATCTTTGGACAGCCTTTTTGGTTCCCAGGAATGTCGGGCCTTTGAATTTCCAAACTACATATATATATACAGTATGTGTGTATGTATACCTGTCTTTTCACTGTAAGGCACCTGCCCCCATCCCTTCTAGAAGGAGCCACAAACAACTGAGCAAATGGATGGAGGTTGATTAAGGGGAAGAGAAAATAGTCTGTTCTCTGACTCAAGACCTGAAGTTGCAGTGGGGCACGTAAGGTAAGACCAGAGTGGAAGTGATTATCTTGAAATTCCACTTTAGCTTGGAATAAAGTTAATATTTAAAGTGATTTTAAAGGAAATAAAAAAGAACCTTCAGTGCTTCCTTTTCATTGCTAATCTCACATTCTGATTTTCTAAACCTTCTGTTTTCCCATTCTGTTCTTCTAAGAGGAACTCAATGGTCTCACAGAAGTCAATCAAATAGCGTTGTAAGAACGTTTTACCTACCACATCCTTTGTTGGTTAGACTGAACCAACAAAGCAGTGCCTGCTTCTGGGGAGGGAGGGTATGGCCTTTTCTGTGCCCCAGTTTGTGGGAGGGTGAGCCAATGAAGCAAGCCAATTTAAAAGGCAATGTGTGCTCTTGTTTCAGAGAGAGTGAATCCTTTCGGTGGCGGGGGTGGAGTGTGTGTGTGGCGGGTGGGGGATGGGGCATGCACATCTAGATCCACACTTTTTGGGCTCAACTCAGGGTTACCAAAATAGAGTCAAACTCAACTCAGGATTACCCAAATGGAGTCAAATTGTGTGTGTGGTTTTGTAACATGATTCTTTCACTCATCGACATTTCCTGGCCACATTTTTCATGTCACTCATGACTGCATTATAAGTTTGTAACATACTTCATTTAACTAATATGCCGTTGTGCATTTAGAATATTTTCAGATGTTTATTGTCCTTATAAAAGTCTGTATGAAAGTATGCAACTATCACTTAGGCCACATTCCTGGAAGTAAACGGAATGGAAACTATGTACGTTTTACAGTGCAGATTGCTGGAAGAGTTTTACACAAAAATTTATACAAAAATTTATACTCTCACCAGCAGAAAGCCTCAATGCCACTGAGTGCTGTTGTAATGTTAATCTTGATTAATCTGGTATGTGAAGAAGGATGTTTCAATCTTTTGCCTGCATCTCTCTGATTATTTTTGCTTGTTGATTGGCCAATTGTAATTCTGTCTTTGTGAGTTGTCTTTTTCTCAGTACTTGGTCTATTTGTCTTTGATTGATTTGAAAAAGCTCTTTATATTGTAGTAATTTTAATTCCTGTCATGTATTTTGTAAACAATTTTTCTAGTTTATAATTTCTAAAAATGATGACCTTTTTTTTTTAACCTTGTTTGTATTATATTTTGCCACACAAAAATTTTAAATTTGTGTAGTCAAATTTATCAGTCTTTTCCCTTATGTTGGACCTTCTAATCTCAAGGCACTAAATATAATCTAGCATTTTTAAAAAACATTAAAAAATTTTAGTCCATCTAAAATTTATTTTAGGGGCCGGGCGCGGTGGCTCAAGCCTGTAATCCCAGCACTTTGGGAGGCCGAGATGGGTGGATCACGAGGTCAGGAGATCGAGAGACGATCCTGGCTAACACGGTGAAACCCCGTCTCTACTAAAAAATACAAAAAAATAGCCGGGCGAGGTGGCGGGCGCCTGTAGTCCCAGCTACTCGGGAGGCTGAGGCAGGAGAATGGCGTAAACCCGGGAGGCGGAGCTTGCAGTGAGCTGAGATCCGGCCACTGCACTCCAGCCTGGGTGACAGAGCAAGACTCCATCTCAAAAAAAAAAAAAAATTAAAATAAAAAAATAAAATAAAATAAAATAAAATTTATTTTAGGATAGGGAGTGAGGCTGGGGAAGGTATCTTTTTAAATAAAAATTGTTGCTAAATGGTTGGCTAGTTGTCCTATTAATAGTCATTGGGACCAGGAGCAGTGGCTCACGCCTGTAATCCCAGCACTTTGGGAGGCTGAGGTGGGAGGATCACTTGAGGTCAGGAGTTTGAGACTAGCCTGGGCAACACGGCAACACCCCATCTTTACAAAAAATAAGAATTAGCAGGGGCTGGTGCAGTGGGTCATGCCTGTAATCTTTGGGAGGCCAAGGCGGGTGGATCACTTGAGGCCAGGTGTTCAAGACCAGCCTGGCCAACATGGTGAAACCCTATCTTTACTAAAAATACAAAAATTAGCCAGGCGTGGTGGTGTGCACTCGTAGTCCTAGCTACTTGGGAGGCCAAAGCAGGAGGATCCCTTGAACAGGGAAGGGTGAGGCTGCAGTGAGACGTGGTCATACCACTGCACTCCGGCTGGGTGAGAGAACAAGACCCTGTTTCCAAAAAAAAAAAAAAAATTGACTGTTTTTTTCCATTAGTGATTTGAAATCATATACTGAATCATGTACTAAAGTCTATTTCTGAACTTCCTCTTTTGTTCCACTGATCTATTTCTGTGCCAATACCACCTACTGTAACTTTAAAATAGGTTTTTGTTTATACTAAGTAAGAATAAGTTACCATTATTTTTCTGTTTTTTTTTTTTTTTTTTTTTTTGAGACAAGGTCTCACTCTGTCACTCTGTTGCTCAGGCTAGAGTGCAGTGGCACGATCTCAGCTCACTGTAACCTCTGCCTCTCTGCTTCAAGCGATTCTCCCACCTCATCCTCCCGAGTAACTGGGAACTACAGATGTGTGCCACCATACCCGGCTAATCTTTGTATTTTTAGTAGAGAGGGGTGTTTCACCATGTTGGCCAGGCTGGTCTCAAACTCGTGACCTCAAGTGATCCACCCGCCCCCGCCTCCCAAAGTGCTGGGATTACTGGCGTGAGCCACTGAGGCTGGCCTGAGTATTCTAGTTTGTAACTTACAAGGTCATTTTTATGTATATGTTGTTGTGCTTGTCTAGCTATTTTATATTTTGTTTTTCTGAACTCTTGGCCTCTATCTCAGCTCCAGCCCCTGAAAGCACAGGAGTGCTTTTGCTCTGCCAGTCTGCCTTTTTTGGGAAATCACATCAAGATGGCTTCTCCAGCACAATTACTTCCTAGAGTGTCTGCTTGACCCATGGAAACTCACAGATTTTTGGCATGCCAAAGAGAGGATTATCCTGCCGTCACTGCTGGCTCCAGCCACAGACTTCAGTTTTCTTACCTGTTAGAGCCTTTGTCCTCTGACTGGTGGAAATGGAACTTACTTCTTTTTGTTTTGCCCTGCCACTAGGCTGGCAGCCTCCACTTCTTGACCCTTGGGTTTCTTATTCTTGGAATCAGATACGAGGCCCTGTGTCTTCTGTTGCTGTAGAGAACACAAGTCATATTCTCTGAGTGGAGATCTTTTTGAAGCTCCTTTTTCCAGGCTTGTACTGAGGGGCCTCCAGACCCTCTACTACGTGGTGTCAAAGCTGCCAAGAGCCGTCACATGCAGGGTCTGTAAATTGACTTTCTTGCCTTTGACCAGATGCATTCACGTGAGCAGCACAGAGATTAGGGGGAGTGAAAGGGCACTGTTTCTTTGGGTCCATGGGCGTGCATCCCATCCCCTAGCCTTGGGGTTAGCAGGATTCAGAATTTATGAGCTTCGTCTGCAAAAGTCTACCTCTGCCAGATGGGGGAGAACCTAGCGTGTGGACCTGAAGGGTTAGCTCCGTGCTTTAGTCCCTGGGAGCAGCCATCTTGAGTCTTGGCGAGCTTGGCAAGTAAGGAGACATTGACCAGACTCAAAGCTTCCAGAGGTGGTGAGAACTCCAGGGACCAGTAATGGAGAGCACAAAGGTCCTTTTTAGCCCCCATGACCCTTCCAAGCCAAGAACTTGGCAGTAGCTGTGAGTAGCAGAGATAGGCAGAGGAGGTGAGGGGCACCTATAGCTCTTAGCCATGAGTTATGACTCCCTCCATCCAAGGGAGACCCAAGAATGTGAAAGGGGGCTCAGTTCCAAGGATCAGAGGGAACTTGGGTTGTTTTGGGATAATGACTGTGGCTTGGGGTGTCACGGAGATGAACACCAGAATTGGTGTGCAACAGATAAGCTCCAGTACCCTTGATGGTTTGCATGAGTTTTACTCTGCTGATGATGGTCAGGGACTGTAGTGAGGCCTTCTACAATGCTGCCTTCTGCCTAAACACAGGCGGCTCCCACAAAAGGGGGGCTGTCGTTATGGAGCCTAGGAATGGATAGTCGGAGAGCAGTGGCTGGGCAGTGCAACTCCTGCATTGGACAAGGTCCTGGCTAGAGAATGTCAGTGTCCACACTGCATGTAGCCCTATGGAGGAGACGATGTAGGGGGCTGTCAGCCTTGAAGACTCTAGCCTAAGTACTCCACCACCACCCTGGCTGGGCTCCAAGGGCACAAATCAGCTTTTTGAATCTGACTTGGCTTCCTGTGATCTGCATTCATGAATATTCTTACTAGAGTTCTCATGGAAAATGAATACACAACCATTCGGTCTGAATGTCAGTCTGAGTTTGGTGCCTCCAAAACAATTCTCTGGATTAGATGGAGAATGAAGAAACTTCACAAAGGCAAAAGGACAGGTCCCCATCCTGATCTCCAGAGACTGCTTCTCAGAGTCTCCATCTGTTCATCCCTGGTGTTAGCCACGGTCCTTTACTCTCCCTCATTTCTGTAGCCGCTCCTGTGGCTTCCTCTCTTTCAACCTGCAGGCTGCTGCTGCCCTGCCTCAGACCCTTGTAGGCTTCTGTAGAGATGCTACTCAGATGGGGGTGGAGCTAGATGCGAGCTGAAACCTACCTAGGAGATCTAGCTTGGAGAGCTTGTGAATCTTAGGAGCGCCAGGCATGGAATGACTAAAACTTGTCACTGCATGAGATAAAAGAAATGAAAAGCCACTTCTGGAGGGAATGAGGCGGCCTGCCTTTATTGGAGAGATACATATTGTTGAACAGCTCTGGGCAGTTGATTGTGTGCCCGGGAGAGCTAACCATGTTTACTCTACACTCGACCTGTGATGGTCTGTATTGATTGTATCACACGCTTAGCTTTCTAAGGCTAACGGGGTCATTATCCTCAGTGCCTGCCTGCAGCTAGGTTGCCAACTGGCCCTTGATTTCCCACCCAACTCGTTCAGTTTGCCCTCAATCCTGGGGCTTCACTAATTTCCCAAAAAATATGGTTGGTAACACCTGTAGTTTGCTGTTGCATGTTACCTGACTTTTGGGAAACTCAAATAAACACTTTTCAAACGCATTGACCAGTTTTACTCTATGACTTTTACTTTGCATAATCACTATCTTGGTCACCCATCATGCTGCTTTCTGGTAAGCTGAAAGGAAAATAAATGGTCTAAACTGAGCAACAAGAAAGCAAACTTCTTTTAAGCAGGTACTTTCCAAGTGAAATGAGAACGGGAGATTGGGTTCAAAAGAAGGGATGCCGAGCTAGATTGAACTTTCAAGTGTTTTCCAACTGGAAAACTCCAACGTTCTCTGATCTCAGAGAATTTCCAATCTAATTTCAAGGAAGTCCCTCAGGAGCCCCTTTGCAAGGGTGGTTATAGAGCCATTTACGTCTGCTTTAATAAAACTAATGCTTATAAAGAAAGAAAACTTAATTTTCAGTCATCCGTAACACAAAAAAGTGAGGTTTGATGCACAGTAAAAGGAATCATTATTTAAGTTAGTCTGAGTTATACTGTATTTTGGAAATGTTCCACATTCAATATTTATGCCATGTACTCTAAAACCAAAGTGTGTAGATTATAAAAAATTATTTCCAGAAATAAGCTTGCTGAATCACCACAGTTTTAATCTATTTATTTTCACTACCAGGTTCCTGAATGTTTTTGTCTAATTGGCCTATTTTCAGTTGCCCTGGGTCCACCCTTGAGCCCCTCTTTGAGCCTGTCACTTAGAGAAGTACAAGAACCTCCTGCTAAGAAAAAAGCCTTGATCGCAATTTCAGTGAATTATCAGGAAAGTGTGAGAATAAATGTCTAAACATTTGGGAAAAACTTGTTTGCAATAAATATGGTTAACAAAAAGTGAATAGGCTTACTACATAAAATTGTTACTCATCAATTAAAAAAAACTATACGATCCTCCTCCACGGGGAAAAATGATCAGATATTTCAAGTCCGCTGATATTTTTCTCTGGAAGTCAGACCTGTATACTTTGTCCTGCTTTATTGGAGTATAACTGACAAATAAAACATTTATGTATTTAAGGCATACAATATGATGATATGATACACCTATACACTGTGACATGATTACCTCAATCAAGCTAATTAACACATCCATCACCTCACCTTTTTTGTGTGTGGTGAGAACACTTAGATTTACTCCTATAACCCATTTCACGTATACATTATTAACTCTAGTCACCATGCTGCACATTAGATCTCTGGAACTTATTCATCTTATAACTGAAAGTTTGCACTCTTTGACCAACATTCCCCATTCCTCCCCAACCCCTAACTCTGGTAACCACCCTTTCACTCTCTGTTTCTATGAGTTCACCTGTTTTGGTTCCACCTACAAGTGAGATCATGCAGTATTTACCTTTGCCTTTCTGTGTCTGGCTTATTCACTATTCACTCAGCATTATGTCCTCTGGGTTCATGCATGTTATTGCAAATGACGGGGATTTCCTCCTCCTCCTCCTCTTCTTCTTTCTTCTCCCTCCTCCTCCTCCTTCTCCTTCTTCTTCCCCTTCTTCTTCCCCTTCTTCCCCTTCTTTCTGTTTTTGTTTTGTTTTTGTTTTTGAGATAAGGCTGGTCTTGAACTCCTGGGCTCAAGCAATCCTCCTGCCTCAGCCTACCGAGTAGCTGGCCTGGTTCTACATGCGTGCACCACCATGCCTAGCCTCCTTCATTTTTGCCTGAATGATATTCGTGTGTGTGTGTGTGTGTGTGTGTGTGTGTGTGAATATTTTCTTCATCCATTCATTTGTCTATGAGCGCTCAGGTTGATTCCATGTCTTGGCTATTGTGAACAACTCTGTAATACCTATGGGGGTACACATAACCTCTTCCACATACGGATTTTATTTCTTTTGGATATATACCCAGAAGTGGGGTTGTTGGATCATACAGTAGTTCTATTTTTAATTTTTTGAGGAACTGCCATACTGTTTTCCATAGTGGCTGTACCCATTTACATTCCCACCAACAGTGTGCAAGGGTTTCATTTCTCCATATCTTCACCAACACTTGTTATCTTTTGACTTTTTGATAATAGCCATTCTAACAGACGTGAAGTGAAGCTCACTGTGGTTTTGATTTGCGTTTCCCTGATGATTAGTGATGTCATACCTTTTCATATACCTGTTGGTCACATATATATCTTCTTTGAAAAAAATCTATTCAGGTTCTTTGCCCATTTTTTAAAAATCAAGTTACTTGCTTTTTCTTTGCTGTTGAGTTTTATTAGTTCCTCATGTATAATATTTTGGATATTAACTTTTATCGTTTATAAATATTTTTTTCCCATTCTATAGATTGCTTTTTTATTTTGTTGATTGTTTCCTTTGCTCTGCAGAAAATTTTAGTTTGATATAATTCCATTTGTCTTTTTTTGCTTTTGCTGCCTGGGCTTCTGGTGTCATACCTGTATTTTTTTTTTGTTTTTGTACCAGAGAAAGTGAAGCAACAAATGAAGAACATGAGAACACTGGAGTAGAAAGCTGGGTAGGCATCAGACAGCTGACCAAAAGTTTCACTCTCAAAATGGCCGGTGTGATTTTTTTTTTTAATCCTAGTTCACACAACATCTTCAACCTTTTCTTTTTTTTGAGACTGAGTCTTGCTCTGTCGCCCAGGCTGGAGTGCAATGGTGTGATCTCGGCTCACCACAACCTCCACCTCCCAGGTTCAAGCGATTCTCCTGCCTCAGTTTAACCTTCATTTCACAATACCCAGCAACACCTTACCCAGCTCCTTCAGTGATGGAGTTTTTATACTACACAGTGGTTCAGAGTGACAAGCATAACAACAGAGTGAGTAAGTACAAGAGGCCCGCAAGGGCCCCACAGGTGGAGTCTGAGCTGTCCTAGAAGGGTTAGTAGGGTTTTTTTTCAGGCAGAGATGACTAGGAGGGAAATTCCAGGAATGGGGTGTGTGTGTGTGTGTGTGTGTGTGTGTGTGTGTGTGTGTGTGTGAATGTAAACAAAGGCATGAAATTGCACAAAGAACAACATTAAAGATTGAAATAGAGTGACTAGAGGGGAAAGTTCTAATGAAAAGGAGACGTTACCAAAGTAAAAATACAGAAAAAACAGTGCATTGGATTGGCTGAGTGTTGCGGGGGTGCCGGGAAGTGGGTAAAGGAAGGGGACAATTTGCTTATTAAGTGTTTCAAAACAACATTTAAAAAGACATCTTCTAGGCAAATTGTGACGCTAATGAGACTTCCCCAGAACATCTAGATATTCAACTGAATTATAGTTGTCCTTCTATGCATTTGAAAAACTAAATGCATATTCCAGTGACACTATTAGTGTTAACATTTTTTTTTTCAGAAGTTACCTTTGAGAATTGCCTTCAGAGTGTTTATGAGCTGCAAAAGAACATCAATTAGTCTTATTACTTTACAGTTTTCTCTGTCTCTGTCTCTCTATGAAGGGTAAAAATATTATATGTGCATATAAAATATGTATCATTAAAACTTAGCCAGTTGGACTTTTGTTTTTCTATTTTTAATTTTAACTTTTGTGGGTACATGGTGTATGTAGTCATGGAATGCATGAGGTGTTTTGATACAGATATGCAATGTGTGATAATCACAACACGGAGAATGGGGTATCTATCCCCTCAAGCATTTATACTTTGTATTATAAACAATCCAATTATACTCTTAGTTATTTTTAAATGTACAATTCAATTATGATGAACTATAGTCACCCTGTTGTGCTATCAAATACTAGGTCTTATTCGTATTTCTATATTTTTTGTATCCATTAACCATTCCCACCCCTCTCCCCTTCACCACCCTTTCCAGACAGTTGGACATTTCCTTTATACACTGAAGCATGTGGTGAATGACTTTTAACCATTTCTGAAAATCAAACACAATGTAAAAAGATTACACTTGTGGACCCAGAATACCAAAAATATGTGTTTCCAGCCCTGATGGCAATCTTCAAAGAGGGATTGCAGGCATACCTGGAGTAGCCACAGCACTGTTGTCAGCACTGAGCCCACACAGGTGACTGTTGACACAGAGACCGTATTCCATGTATATCTATGTTCTGAGAATATATATTTTTTTGTTATTGTGGTTGGAAAAGCTGTTATATGACAGTTTATGGCTCACAGTGGTGTCTGGCTGGTAGCCTTCCATGCGATGACTCATAAGAACCTCTCCTTCAGTCACCCTTGAAGACCCAACAAAGCTGGGGAAACCAGGGGAATTTCCTAATACCATCGACAATGAAGATGGACAGGCTAATGGCAGAACCTCAGAAGGATCTGACTTCGGATATGCACGCAGCGTACCTTGGCTTCGTTTAACAAAAACAGCACCCTTTTGCAAAGGGAGGAAGGGACTTTCCCATGACCTGAAGCAGAAAATAGGCAGCCATTTGACTCTATGCACTGATTCCACCTTGGGGAGCAGGTAGAACATGTCCCCTTCGTGACCACGTTCACTGGCATTATTCTGGATCCAGATAGAATGCAAAGCTTAGAAACAGCTAAGTGGTACACAGAGGGGGTACCGGTACAGATCATACCACGCAGGCTGGTATGACCTCACAATAAACTGCCCAAGATATGTGTTGTATATGTGTTGTGTGTATTTGAGTTGAGTGCATTGGGTGCATGTTTGTGTATACGTGTGTGTGTGTTTGTGTATACATGTGGTGTGTATGTGATGTGTGTGTGAGAGCTGAGTGCATTGTGTCTATGTGTGTACACTTGTGTGTGTTGTGTGTTTGTGTGTGTGGTGTGTGTGAAGGACGCTGGGAGGATCCTGGTAAGAGTGAGTAATAGCAACTGCCATTGGTCATACCGCCTTCCTTCAACTTCAGAGTATGGGAGAGTAGTTCAGTAGAGGCAGGAGAAAACATTTCCTCAAGAGGGATGATTTATTCTAAATAACTACACAACTCTTTTTATGTTAGGGAAGCCACAAGCTGCTTGTCATCTATATTGCACATATTTCTCTATATTTGCTCTTGGTCTTGCAACTTTATTTATAAAACTTTGGCTTGTTTTTGCCATGGGAAAGTTTTCATTGTTACTTAGTCCAGGTTACTGATCTTTTGTTTGTGATTACCGAATTTCATGATGTGCTCAGAAAGACTTTCCACCCAAGATTTAAAAATATTTATCCATTTTTTTCCTAGCTCTCGTGCAATTTTAGTTGTACTTTAAAACATTTGTTGCATTTGGAATGTATTTGGTGTAATGAATGAAACAAGAACCCACATTGTATTTAAAACATTTCACACCAATCTGTATTTTTTCTTCATTCCATTCATCATAATAGCACAATTATTTATGTGATTATCTTTACCCAATCACCACTGAGATGCCACCTTTGTATCATGCAATTTAAATATTATTACAAATGCTGCTGGGCCGGGCACAGTGGCTCACGCCTGTAATCCCAGCACTTTGGGAGGCTGAAGCGGGCGGATCACGAGGTCAGGAGATCGAGACCATCCTGGCTAACGCAGTGAAACCCCGTTTCTACCAAAAAGACAAAAAATTAGCCGGGTGTGGTGGCGGGTGCCTATAGTCCCAGCTACTCAAAAAGACAAAAAATTAGCCGGGCGTGGTGGTGGGTGCCTGTAGTCCCAGCTACTCAGGAGGCTGACGCAAGAGAATGGCATGAATGCGGGAGGCGGAGCTTGCAGTGAGCTGAGAATGCGCCACTGCACTCCAGCCTGGGGAACAGAGCGAGACTCTGTCTCAAAAAAAAAAAAAAAAAAAAAAAAAAAAAAGGCTCCCTTCCACAATATCATGTTAGAATTTTGAGCAGAATGATGATGATTTTCCAGATTATTTTGGAAGAATTTATATTTTACACCATACTAAATATTTCTGTTTCCTCACAGGGTATGCCTTTTCACTTAATCACATTTTTTTCTGTTTTTTTCCCATATAATTCAAATTTATTTGTATGTATTTTATACTTTCACAAATGGATTTATTTTGGATTATGTTTTAATGTATTATAAGATGTTTGATTTTTGAATATTAACATTACATCCTGAAAACTTTCCGAGCTCTCTTTTACTCTTTTACTTTTTAATAGTTTTCAGTTGCATCTCTTAGACTTTCTATTATCTACAATGATAATTTTATCTTCTTCATTCTATTTTTTAAATTTCTTATTTTGTTCTCTTGTCTATTGGCAATGTCTATCACATAATAGCAGCCATCTTATGTAGATTATAAGATGAAAATCACTAAGCATGATATCAACTTTTGGTTTAAGAGATGTTTTGATGTAAGGAAATATTCACCGAATTCCATTTTACAAAGAGCATTTATCAGCTATGGACACTAAGTTTTATGAAACATTTTATTGATACCTACCATAGGATCGTATACTTTTCTATTCCTTTCATCAATATTAATAGATTTCCTAACATTTAGCCACTTATGCATTCTTGGAATAAAAGTTGCAGTCATGGTGTATTGCTCTTTAACCAAATCTGCTCCTAGATTATATTTGCTGATACTTTGTTAAGAACTTTTAAAAATCAATTTTGAGATGTTTCTCGCTTTCTCCTGTGCACTCTCTGTATAAAACAGCCATACATTGGTTTTTGTTAATTGGCAGGAATTTCTTCTTTCTCGGCCCTAGAGCAGTCTAGTGTAGAAATCATTTATCCCCTGGAAACTATCATTCTTAGCAAACTAACACAGGAACAGAAAATCCAACACTGCATGTTCTCACTCATAAGTGGGAGTTGAACAACGAGAATGCATGGACACAGGGAGGGGAGCATCACACACCGGGGCCTGTTGGGGGGTTGGGGGGCAAGAGGAGGGAGAGCATTAGGACAAATAACTAATCCACGTGGGGCTTAAAACCTAGATGATGGGTTGATGGGTGCAGCAAACCACCATGGCACACATTTATCTATGTAACAAACCTGCACGTTCTGCACATGTATCCCAGAACTTAAAGTATAATAATAATAAAAAAAAGAAATTATTTCTCTTATTTCATTTGGTTTTCCAATTGTGTCATCATGGGGTTGTTCAGTGCTCTCTGTGATCATGAAGTAGACTTTGCCTCCAGATACTGCCCCAATAAATAGAACTGAAAGTTAAGAAAAGGACTCTATATTGCCGTGAGGACAGCCCCCAACATTATACCACACACTCTGAAGATTTCTTCCACTTAGGACCTGCCATACTGCAGTGTGCTCATGAACTGGAGATTTGGGTTTGATCATGGGACTCTGTCAACTTGCTCCACATGACATTATATTTTCAGTTCTTTTTATTCATTCTTGTTTGTGTTGACCATCGGATTTGGAGGTTAACATACACTTCTGCCATCATTTTCCTTCTAAGTCCTCACAGATGGTTTCACTTTGGAAAAGTCCGTGAGTGTATTAGGCCACTCTTGCATTGCTATAGAGAAATAGCTAGGACTGGATAAATTATTAAAAAAAGAGGTTTTAACTGGCTTACAGTTCTGCTGGCTTTATAGGAAGCATGGTGCTGGCACCTGCTTGGCATCTAGGGAGGCCTCAGGAAGCTTACAATCATGGCAGAAGGCAAAGGGGGAGCAGGTGTGTCATGTGGCAAAAGCAAGAGCAAGTGAGAAAGAGAGAGAGAGTGAGGGGGAGATGCCACACGCTTTTAAACAACCAGATCTCATGTGAACTCAGAGAGAGAGCTCACCTATCACCAAGGGGATGGCCCAAGTCATTCATGACGGATCTGTCTCCATGATCCAAACATCTCCCACCAGGCCCCACCCCCAACACTGGGGATTATGTTTCAACATGAGACTTGAGTCAAATATCAAAACTGTATCAATGAGCAAGTAATCTAAAAGATCATTTGGGAAAATAAATTATTATGAGAACCTAGTAAATTTTGAAAATGAAAAGACTTTCCCTATCAGATATCAAACTGTACCATAAGGCTTGTAATAAATAACTTGGTACTGGTGCTGAAATAGAGCGATTAAATGAAAGTACAAATGAAATGAAAGTACACCAGGCAAACACTGGTGTCAACATTTCAATGAAGGCCTAAATTTTGTCATTATGCAGTCCCCAGTGGGTGGAACAGGATGAGAGACTGAGATTAAGCAGAAGACTCCGGAATGGTGTTTGCTTATTGCAGGTTAGTAACACTCCTTGTCCCTAGCCCCTGGCAGAAACCAATGCAAATTCTTTCTGGAGGAAAACATCTTTAATTTGGATCATCAGGATCCCGTTAATTATTATGAACTAGATATCAAAGACCACCAAACATTCAAGGAAATGAGTCACTGTGAGAGTTTGCTGCATCTATAATTAATCACGTGGAAACTCCAGGGACTTCAGATACCGGAATTATTAGACTCAGAATATAAAATAGCTATACATGGGATATTTATATAAATAAGATTGAATAATAATAATAAAAAGCCTGGGCTCAGTGGTTCATGCCTATAATTCCAACACTTTGGAAAGCCGAGGCGGGTGGATCACCTGAGGTCAGGAGTTCGACGTCAGCCTGGCCAACATGGTGAAACCCTGTCTCTACCAAAAAATACAAAAATTAGCCAGGCATGGTGGCGGGCACCTGTAATCCCAGCTACTCTGGAGGTTGAGGCAGGAGAATCACTTGAGCCTGGGAGGCGAAGGTTGCAGTGAGCCGAGATCCTGCCACTGCATTCCAACCTGGGCAAGAGTGAGACCCTGTCTCGAAAAAAAAAAAAAAAAGATTGAATTAAAAAATCGGTACGTAATCAGACAGTATTGTCTGTGACTGGGAAGATTTAAAAATAACCAAATTGAATCATCTCCTAGTTATACTTTTAAGGTGAAAAAAAATTAAACTGATAACAGCATATATATTGTGCTAACTTTTGTGTAAGAAAAAGAGAAAAATAAAAATATATATGTGTTTCCTGCATGAGGAAACACTGGAAGCACATACAAGAAACTAATTAAACTGATCATCTATGGGGGGTGGGCAGGGATGGAGTAGGAATAAAATTTCTCAATTTATACTTTTTAAAGGTATACATTTAGTTTTTGAGCAGATAATAAAGCCACATGATTCAAAAATTATGTGGTTTTATTATCTGCTCAAAAACTATAATTTAAAAAGAATCAAATAGAATTTACAGAAATGAAGCACAAATACTTTTTGTTTTTTTTAAGAGTTTCATTCCGTTACCTAGGCTGGAGTGTAGTGACACGATCTCGGCTCACTGCAACCTCTGCCTCTCAGTTTCAAGTGATTCTCCTGCCTCAGCTTCCCGAGTAGCTGGGACTACAGGCGTGCGTCACCACACCCAGCTAATTTTTGTATTTTTAGTAGAGACCAGGTTTCACCATGTTGGCCAGGCTGGTCTCGAGCTCCTGACCTCAAGTGATCCACCTGCCTCGGCCTCCCAAAGTGCTGGGATTACAGGCATGAGCCACCGCGCCCGGCCCAAACACAAGTACTTTTTACAAAACCTTTCTCAAGTTGATCAGTGAGTGCAAATACATAGTTTGATGGAAGTAAGACTTAGGGTTAGATGGAGAGAGAATTTATAAAGTAGGAAGACAGATCTAAAGAAATTACCAAATTACTCACAATGAAGAATAAACAGAGAAGACTGTGCAAAATATAAAAGACAGGTTGAGATGTGGAGGGTAGAAGGTGAAAATTAGAAGTACATATAATTAGGATTTCAGAGAGACAACAGGGAGAGTAGAGGACAGGCAATATTTGAAAACTTTGAGATTTAGGTGTTTATAAAGTCCTAGGTATGTCTCTTCTAGTGTATGAGTGAGTGATTAAAATTTGGTAATGAGGCCAGGCACGGTGGCTCATGCCTGTAATCCCAGCACTTTGGGAGGCTGAGGCAGGTGGATCACTTGAGGTCAGGAGTTCAAGACCAGCCTGCGCAACATGGTGAAACCTCATCTCTAATAAAAATACAAAAATTAACCAGGCATGATGGCGCATGCTTGTAATCTCAGCTATTTGGGAGGCTGAGGCTGGAGGATCGCTTGAATGCAGGAGGCAAAGATTGCAGTGAGCCAAGATGGTGGCTACTGCACTCCAGCCTGGGCAGCAAAGCAAGACTCTGTCTCAAAAAAATAAATTAAAAAATAAAATAAAATTTACTAACGAGAGGGCCTCCTTGTATTTGGGCATGTACAAAACTATTTGAAAGGTCGGCACCATGAATTGATGGAGGAGTAGGAGGCAGACAGAAAGACTGAGAAATGAAACTGAAATAATGACTGTCTCAGAGGGCAGCCCCCGATGGCACTGAAAATGGGGAAGTGTAAGGTTCCAAGGAGCTTGGATTGTGGGAATGGTGGTGGCAGCAGAGAGCCAGGAAAAGCAAGCCTGAGCTGACATGCTTACAGGAAATGATTATGTCTCTGAGGGAACCTGTAAAGTTTAAAAATAAACCAATAATTTGTACTCTGTTTACTCAGTGTATTTTTCATTTTTTGCTAGAGAAAGGGCACGAGAGGAACTGAGAGAGAGGAGTCCAATTTTGGAAGGAGAGCAGGCCCAGCCGAGGGATCAAAATCAAGAATTAAGATTCAGAATAGTGCATTTCTAAATGAAACCACATGTTTTAAAATTAATGCCCAAACATTTAATCTATTTCTATGCAATCTTTACATCACAGGTGATCATAAGCAGGGATATTTCTTTGTGTCTTTTTTTTGAGACAGGTTCTTGGTCTGTCCCCCAGGGTGGAGTGCAGAGGCATGATCATGGCTCACAGCAGCCTCAATCTCCCAGGCTTAGATGATCCCCTCACTTCAGCCCCCTGAGTAGCTGGGACTACAGGCACACAACACCATATTCAGCTAAGTTTTGTATTTTTTGTAGATATGGGGTTTCGCCATGTTGCCCAGGCTGGGCAACATGGTGATCCTGAGCTCAGGTGATCCCTCGCCTCCCAAAGTGCTGGGGTTACAGGCATAAGCCAACGTGCCTGGCCTTTCTTTGGGTCTTTTAGACAGTTTATAAATAGAATATGGCTAGAGGAATGATTATCATCTATTGAATGTTTAGCTACGGCAGGAATAGAGCTAAGTACTTTGTAAACAATTATCATCATCATCATCACCACCACCACCACCACCATCAATCCTATATTAAAGTTGATAAAACTGAGTTGTAGGGAGGTTAAGTCATTATCCAGGGTCACCTACCAGTACCTAGCAGAGCTAGGATCCCAACCCAGGGCTTCTAACCTAAGGTTTTGCGCCCTACACCCTGAGCTTGGAAATTTTTTGTGTATACAAAATTATATGAGGCTGGGCTCTACGGCTCAAGCCTGCAATCCCAGCCCTTTGGGAGGCTGAGGCAGGTGGATCACCTGAGGTCAGGAGTTCGACCAGCCTGGCCAACATGGTGAAAGAAATCCTGTCTCTACTACAAATACAAAAAGTAGCTGGGTATGGTGACGCGTGTCTGTAATCCCTGCTACTCAGGAGGCTGAGACAGGAGAATTGCTTGAACCTGGGTAGCAGAGGTTGCAGTGAGCCCAGATCATGCCATTGCACTCCAGCCTGGGCAACAAGAGTGAAACTCTGTCTCAAAAAAAAAAAAAAAAAGTGAAGGCAGAAATTTGCTTCATTATTAAAAGATCCTCTGGATGGTAAGCTCAACTTCCTATTTTCTAGTTAAGAAATTAAAAAAAAGACTGACCTCTGATAAAAATTACCTGACCTCTGGTACTAAAAATCAAACACTAGCAAATGATTCATTTTGCTTCTCAATGTAAAGGTGACACATCAGTGTGCTATTTTTCAAGTTTCAGTATGATTCACTTTGTTTCCTGCTAACCATATTCCCAGTCTTGCAAACTTTGATTTTAGGGTGGATGTGAATATGTGCCGGAGGTGCCTGTATGTCAAAATAATTTGTAGGATAGTTAATTTTTAAATGCCTCCTGGCAGCTGTTTTAAACATTATTATAACTACTGGCAGAGTTGAGAAATAAATAATTTTGCCTCCTAGGAAACTATTAAATGAATGACTACTTTCTTTCTTTTTTGTATTTTTCTTTTTAAAATTTTTTTTGTAGAGACAGGGTCTTGCTATGTTGCCCAGGCTAGTCTTGAACTCCTGGCCTCAAGCCATCCTGCTGCCTCGACCTCCCAAAGTGCTGGGATTACAGGTGTGAGCCACTGGCTTACTTTCTTGCTTGTTGTAATTGAATTTTCACACTCGACTCCGTACTGGAAGTAGCTTCTCTTTCATGTCTTGTGATATTTAAATTTTTATTTTTATTTTTTTCTGCACAGCTGCCAAAGAACCCCACTCTGCCCTCTTGTGCTTTTCTAATTCTTGGCCATGCTAGAAACCCCCTGGGTATCCTTTAGCAGACTGGGAAATACTCCAATTCAAGGTGTCAATGGCATTTTCCTTAAAGGACATGCTGAGTAAATTGGCTCACAGAGAATATGCTCTGTCATCTGAAGACATCATGGTTGCCTGTCCCTAACATTTCTTCACACCAGACCTGCTCAAAATGCACATGTCCCAGTTTCTTTTTTTCTTTTTCTTTCTTTTGAGACGGAGTCTCGCTCTGTTGCCCAGGCTGGAGTACAGTGGCGCGATCTCAGCTCACTGCAAGCTCCGCTTCCCAGGTTCACGCCATTCTCCTGCCTCAGCTTCCTGAGTAGCTGGGATTACAGGCGGCCACCACCATGTCTGGCTATTTTTTTGTGTATTTTTTTAGTAGAGACGGGGTTTCACCATGTTAGCCAGGGTGGTCTCGATCTCCTGACCTTGTGATCCACCCACCTCGGCCTCCCAAAGTGTTGGGATTACAGGAGTGAGCCACCACATGTCCCAGTTTCAAAAAGCTGTATTACGTTGTCAACTGATTCAGACGCCCAAAATCAGTGCACATTATAATCGTCTGAGAAGCATTAAAAAATACTGACGCTCAGGTCTCACAAGCAGAGATTCTGATTTCATTGGCCTGGAGTGCCACATGGGCATTGAGATTTTAAAAAACCTCCCCAGGTAATTCTGATGTGCAGCCAAATTTGGAAACCACTGCCTCACAGTCCCAGGTCAAGTTTAGCCATGGTCCTGTTGGGAGTAGAGCAAAAGGAAAAATGTTCATGCCGGGCAAAACCACGATGACTACCTTGGGTCTCGGGAAGCGCATCCCTGGGAGTCTTTGGAATCCAGGGATGGTAGCTTCCACCAGACTTCTTTCTTGGTGTCTGTCTCCCAGGGTCATCATACTTGCCAGAGAATTAACCTCATCATTGTTTTTACCAACGGGGAGGATGTAGTTGATTTTATTATTATTATTATTATTGAGACAAGGTCTCTCTCCCTCACCCAGGCTGGAGCGCAGTAGCACGATCCCGGCTCACTGCCTCAACCTCCTGGGCTCAAGGGATCCTTCTGATTCACCTGCCTTGGCCTCCCAAAGTGCTGAGATTACTGGTGAGAACCACCACGCCTGGCCAATTTTATTATTTTTTTGATCCCACACTTAATGTTGAATTGAGACTATGCCAAGCTTTAATGGCAAAACTCGTTATATAGAGCCTGTCACTAAGTAACGCCATTTTATGACAATCACATCATTTTAGTTATATTGAGAAGAAGATTATGGGTGCTTAGAACTCTTTCATGAGATGTGGGCCTTTAGTTGTTGTTTATTTTCCTGCAATTGACTCCTTTATCTTAGGCTATACATGTGCACATCTCACCTGGGCTTTAAAATATTTTCCTTTTTCCTGCTTCCCACTCAACCCACCATATCACCGTCCACTGTCTCACTGCCAAATTCTTCGAGAGAATAAGCTATACCTTCCACTAATCACCAAACAGCTCCAAATCTAGCTTCCATCTCTATGGCCCCGTGTATACTCTACCCTCAAAGGTGATGAATGGTTTCCTACTACCAAAATCCAATAGTTTCTCACTTCATTCTACTAGTTATTCAACACCATTTAAAATTCAGGCTGGGTGCTGTGGCTCACGCCTGTAATCCCAGCACTTTGGGAGGCCGAGGCAGGTGGATCACTTGAGATCAGGAGTTTGAGACCAGCCTGGCCAACATGGTGAAACCTGGTCTCTACTAAAAATACAAAAATTAGCTGGGCGTGGTGGCGGGTGCCTATAGTCCCAGCTACTCGGGAGGCTGAGGCGGGAGAATCACTTGAACCCAGGAGGTAGAGGTTGCAGTGAGTCGAGATGGCCCCATTGCACTCCAGCCTAGGTGACAAAGTGAGAGTCTGTCTCAATAAATAAATAAATAAATAAATAAATAAATAAATACATTCTATGAGGCCAGACGCAGTAGCTCATGCCTATAATCCCAGCGCTTTGGGACGCCGAGGTGGGAGAATTGCTTGAGCCCAGCAGTTTGAGACCAGCCTGGACAACATGGTGAAACCCTGTCTCTACAAAAAATACAAAAATTAGCCAGATGTAAAGGCAAGAGCCTGTGGTTCTGACTGCTTGGGAAGCTGAGGTGGGAGGATCACTTGAGCCCGGGAAGCAGAGGTTGCAGTGAGCCGAGATCATGCCACTGTACTCCAGCCTGGGTGACAGAATGAGATCCCGTCTCAATAAATAAATAAAATAAAATTGTATGAGGCAATGGTAATAAAAACAATTTGATCTCGACACAAGGATACATAGATCGGAGAAACATAATTGAGTCCAGAAATAATCTTGGAGCTATGTAGGTAATTAATACTATAGGACAAAGGTGAACTGTAAGTAGGCAAAGCATCTTCCACTTAATCACTAGTGCTGGAGAAGAAAATTAAGAAAATGAAGTGGGACCTTTTCCTTATGTATCACCGACAACAAATAAATCTCGAATGGATTAAAGATAGAATGTGAAAAAAAGAAGAAAATTTAAGAGAATATGGGAACAAACTTGGGTAAGAAGGGAATTCATAAGCAAATCAGGAAAGCCAGAATTTATAAAGGAAAATATAGATATAATTGGCTACAATAAAGTCTGTGTGTGCCTATTGAAAAACACCAACAGATATCAAAAGGCAAATGATAGGGAAAAATATTAGTACCAAGTATAATAGAAAGAGTGGCTCATGCCTGTAATCCTGGCACTTTGGGAGGCTGAGGCAGGTGGATCGCTTGATCCCAGGAGTTCAAAACCAGCCTGGGCAACATGGGAGAACCCTGTCTCTACAGAAAAAAAAAAAAAAATCAGCCAGGTATGTGTGCGCCTGTAGTCTTAGCTACTCAGGAGGCTGAGGCGGGAGGATCCCTTGAGCCTGGGAGGCTGAGGCTGCAGTGAGCTGTGATCACGCCACTGCACTCCAGCCTGGGTGACAGAGCTTTCAAAAAAAGGGGCCAGAGGGACAGAGATCTAAATAGTCAAAAAAAAAAAAAAAAAAAAAAAAGGGGAAGGGGGCAGAGATATAAATAGACAATTTATAGAAAAGGAAATCCAAGTCTCCAGTAAATGTAGAAGAGGGAGGACTACAAATTAAGGTAATTATGAAATGCCATTTACATTTGGCAAAACGTAAAACAGCACTGATGATGTGGTAGGAATATGCATTTCTATAGTCTTTAGAAATGCAATCAGTCACATCATCTGTGAAAATCAAAAGCATACTTAGCTTTGGCCTTGAAATCTCACTTGATAATCGACCATCAAGGAAATAACAACACCAGTATGTAAGCCTACATGTACAAGGATCTTTACTGCAACTATGCTTGTCTGAAATGTCAGAGAAAACTGTGCATGGGGTCCGTCAGTTAGATTTGGGGACCTGGGTCCAGAGAAAACCCACAGACGACATACTGTTTTCTAAATTGATCCTTGTCTTATTATTTATTATTCAGCTCCTCTTTGTACTTGCTTCTTTTTCTCTTATTGTATGTTTGCAATAGTGATATGAATATTTAAAAATTTCTCACTTTGATTATATTTTTGCCATTTCCCCCTTATTTCCAGAAGCTTTTACTTTCTGTGTGTTGATGTCATGTTAGTTGATGCATAAAAGATAACAACTCTTATATATCAATTATAAACTATGTGTCCTCTAAAAATTTAATTATTTTCCTTGAATTCATCTAAAATAACAACCACAATCCTTAGTTTTTAGTTTGCATTTGCCTCATAGATATCTGTCCATCTTCGTTTTCTGTGCCACTTTTATGTTATTATGTAATCAATCACATTTTAAATTCTACTTACGGTTTTCTTTACGATTTTTAAAAACATTATTTAAGTTATAATTCTCTATTTGTCAATGATGGGATTTAAAAAGAAGAATTTGTGATCGGGTGCCATAGCTCATGCCTGTAATTTCAGCACTTTGGGAGGCTGAGATAGGCGGATCACCTGAGGTCAAGAGTTGGAGACAAGCCTGGCCAACATGGTGAAACCCTGTCTCTATTATAATTACAAAAAATTAGCTGGGCTTGGTGGCAGGCACCTGTAATCCCAGCTGCTCTGGAGACTGAGGCAGGAGAATTGCTTGAACCCGGGGGGCGGAGGTTGCAGTGAACCAAGATTGCGCGCACCACTGCACTTCAGCCTGGGCAACAAGAGCAAGACTCCATCTCCAAAATAAAAATAAATAAAAAGGAGAATTTGCTTTCCTTATTTAATATGAGGCATTTAGAAAACATTTGCTCCTTTTGCTTTTGACAGAGCACTTGAAACGCAATTCTGGCTGAACCCTGTATGTGGCAGTGGTCTTCATTTTTGTAGTATGAAGGTGTTTCTTATTAATCTACAGGGTGGAAGGAGGGCAGGAAATTAGGCTACTTAGCTGCATGCTCTCTCATTCCAGGGAGAACCATATTTACTGCTATTGGTCTCAGGTCTCTCACTGTAGCAACCAGTCTGGTAGATTTGTGACTCTTGGCAAAAAAGACAGAACAAGATAGGGGTTAAGAGCATGATCTCTGGGGTCCCTCCACTAAGGTTTGCACGCTGACTTCATCACTTACCAGTTGGGTGACTTTAGATGATTCACCTAACATGTTTTGCTTCCTCATCTGAATAAATTGGGATGGCAATAGCATATTTCCAAAGGATGATTTTGAGGTTTAAATTATATAACCTATACTCCTGGCACATATTAAATGCTCATTAAATGCTAACTGCTCTTTTTATTTTTATCATCATCATCATCATCAGTGAAAGGGGATTGATGAACTTATAGAATAATTTCTGCCAGAGCCCAGCAAAGTAGCATAACAATGTTTGCTCTCTCCTGCCTTAGAACTTTCTGCTCACAATTTTTCCACAGATCAAACACACACTAGCTAATAATAGGACAATCACAGATCAGTTAATGAAGAGTACATGTATTATCAACACAGTGGAAACTGAGACTTTGTTCTGTTTACTCATTCCCCTTATATATCATAAAGGTCAAGTTCTAACCACCTCCAGAAATAGGGTGCTCCATGCGGAGCCCTCTTTCCCCAATCTCTATCTTCCCCCTTCTTCTTCCCCCTTCCTTCTACAGCCCTCTCGGAAGTCTCCACTTTTCCCAGTTCTCACTTCAAATTTCCTGGAAAACTCAACCTCATTCTAGGGGAGATAGAAGCTATGCCCCTGGGAACTTCAAAATGCAAATTTAACTTCACCTGACTGCTAGTGCAGGCATCCTCTGTTCAGATCATCAGCTTCAAAGAGAGGAAGGGACCTTGGCCCATCAGTGGGGGTAGATGGTGAATTCTCCTCTCGGTTAATTTTCCCTCCAACAACAGCCACGGCTGATTCAGTCTCACAAGTTCCTTATGCAGCAAGCTCAATTCATTATGGAGCTGAGGAATCGGCAAACTTCTTCCAGCAAGAGCCGGATAATAAATATTTTAGATTTTGTAGGCCAGGTGGTCTCTGGTGTAAGTCCTCACCTCTGCCATGTTGCACAAAAGTAGCCATAGACAACACCTAAATGAAATGAATGGGTGTGGCTGTGTCTCAGTAACTTTATTTATGGACACTGAAATGTGAATTTCATATAATTTTCATGTCATGAAATATTATTCTGCTGATTTTCTCCTCAATCATGTAAAAGTATAAAAATCATTCTTAGCTTGTGAGCACACCAAAACAGCTGGCAAACTGGAACTGGCCCATAGGCTGTTTGTTCACTGACACGGATACAACCACATCACTAAGCGGTGTCTGATTCTGCCTTGCTGACCTTTTTCAGTATTCTACTCATGGGGGCCACAGCTCTGGTGGTCTCCCAGCCATACTCAGTCCCCCGTCCTACCTGCCAAGCTTTCTGCTCAGTTCTTGTCTTTTGTCTGAAGAGTACAAAATTATTCTCCTTTATTTTATTCTTTATGGATTTAGTTTTTATATATGTCATGGTAAGAACGGTTCATATGGTGAGATTATAGTCTCCTCCCAATTATTCCAGCACAATAGCATCCATGTTCATTATATTGAATGGCAGTTTTCTTCCTGGGAAATCTGTGATGGCTTTTAAAGAAGTCATACTGGTTGGGCGCAGTGGCTCCTGCCTGCAATCCCAGCACTTTGGGAGGACGAGGTGGGTGGATCACCGGAGGTCAGGAGTTTGAGACTAACCTGGCCAATGTGGAAAAACCCTATCTCCCCTAAAAATACAAAAATTAGCCGGATGTGATGGTGGGCACCTGTAATCCCAGCTAGTTGGGAGGCTGAGGCAGGAGAATCGCTTGAACCCAGAAGGCAGAGGTTGCAGTGAGCTGAGATCCCACCACTGTACTCCAGTCTGGGCGACAGAGTGAGGCTGTCTCAAAAAAAAAAATAAATAAAATAAAAAAGCCTTATATTGAGTATTAGGATCTATTTCTGGGCTAATTCTTCTGTCCTATTAATCTCTGTCAAATCCTATGCGTTCAACTTTGATTTTATTCCTATAGTTTGATGATATTGTATGAAACTATATCTCATAGTTTTATAATTTTAATAGAGAGCAGAGCTAGTTTTCCCTGTTGGGCTTTTAGTTTTCAAAATTATTTAGCTGTTTGAAGCAGAATTCAGACTGACCCCTTCTGTACCATCCAAATCCCTCTCCTCCTCCTCATAGGAGCTGGAGGCGGAGCACTCAAGCTCCCAATCTCCTTTGTTGCTCTGGGCAGACAGAAAGTACAGTTCTAGTTAATTAAGCAGAAGTGAGGTCTACAAGGGGAGTTTCTGGGAAAGTTTTTACTTTGCAGATATAGTGAACAATCGTGGCTGTTCCTTCTTTTTCCCCCCCTCTTTCTGTCTTGAAAGCAGATGTACGCTAACCATCTTGAACTTAAGAACCATTTTGTCAAGTTTAAAAAAAAAAAGTGAAGGCCGGGTATGGTGGCTCATACCTGTAATCCCAGTACTTTGGGAGGCCGAGGTGGAAGGATTGCTGGAGCCCAGGAGCTGGAGGCTGCAGTGAGTTATGACCGCACCACTGCACTCCTGCCTGGGTGACAAAGCAAGATCCTGTCTCCAAAAAAAATTGAGCCAATTAAGCCAGGAGGCTTTGTACAGCTCTGTGGAATGACAGAACTTATAAAATGTCCTTTCTCTGGAGATGTGGGGAAAATGAGGCAAATACTATATGGTCAACCTCCCGAATGTGTTTCATTTATTCATCTGTAATAGCAGAGCTTGGATGAATCTTTCCTACATGCTATGTGTGCGGCTAAAATATTACCTTATTGTCAAAGGTTGATGAATGGACAGATACATGGTGAGAAGTCAATCTGGAACGATGGTTTCCATTTTCCACTTGAGAATTTAAGCCTGGTCAGCAGATACCTGCTCTGTGAACTCTTTACACGAGCAACTTCCCAGCACAAATTGTTCTCATTTTCCAGGCTCACATGTCCACCAATCCCTACCGTCTGAGGATGACTTTTTCTGTCTCAGATTGTCTTGTGTAGGGAACATTCTCTTCCAGTGAGCCTGGCTACCCCACTGGAGCTTGTGGCTGTAGGAGACATGCTTGGAGCCAGTCGTTACTACAGGGGCCTGAGATAGGCCAAGGGTACCAGATGACTGAATTACAGGCACTGTTGAGTGTGTGCTTTGATACCAGGAAGAGGAAAGCTTTTTACTCAAAGCAGAAGTAAAACAAGTTTTTGTGGGGGAAGTGGAAATTAGCTGGTAGGAGTTCCTTGTACCACAGATATAAAAATAGGAGTGCTCCGAGGGAGGGCAGCTGGCAGGGACCTGTGGTTGGTCAAAGTGATCAACAAGGTTGCTCGCAAGCCAAAACCATGAGTCACCTTCAGTGGAGCCCGGTGTCCCGAATCCAGCACTTTCCTTCTTTGTCCCCATAACTGTGACCTCCCTTCAGAGGTTTTCTGAGGAAACTCAAGACCTGTACCCATTGAAATATGGAGGGATGGCCTGACCTCTTAAGCTTAGAATGTTGAGGCCTGAGCTTGCTCTGGGGCTAGAAAGCTCTGGTCCTAGGCCAGATAATTTACTGAGTTATTTGTCTTTGTTTTCTTTGAACATTACTCAGCCTTCAGGGCAGGTAGCCAGGACTTTGTGCTTTCAGGGCCCAAAGAAGGAGCCTGCACATCGCTTCTCTTCCTGACTTTTTCCTCATTCACACTGAGGGATTTGAGCATGCTGCACTAGCAAAAGAAGTGGTGGAGTGTTTTTGAGAGACAGGGTCCTTAGTATCGACAGAGCTAAGATTGTTCCCCAAGGGAAGGAAAGGACATGCACAGTTTTTTAAATAATGGGCTCTGTGGCCCACGCTCCATAGAATCTCAGGAAGATGACAGGGTGTCCGGGAGCCATGACTGCATGTTGAGCAGAAAGGTCTTTCTGATTCTGGGTATGGAGGCTCTCAGCTCTGGCAAAGATTTCCAGGGGGACAACAGGGATGTCCAACTTCACTGTATAAGCTTGGCCAGCAGGCAACTTGGTGGAAACCATGTAGATAAGGGGTTGGCCCATAGGTCAAATCTGGGCCGTCGTCTGTTTTTGTATAACCTATGAGCTTAGAATGGTGAAATTTTAAAGTGTTTCAAAAAAATCATATTTTATGACACGTGCAATGATATGAAATACAAATTTCAGTGTCCATAAATAAAGTCTTCCTGGGATGCAGTCAAGTTTATTCATTTTCCTACTGTCTACGGCTGCTTTTAAGCAACAATGGCGGAGTTGAGTGGTTGTGACAGAGAGCTGCTCGGATTGCAGAGCCTAAAATATTGACTATCTGTTCTCTACAGAAGAAGTTTGTGGATCTCTGATGTACATCGATGACTAGAGATGCCTCATGAATTCTTGGCTTCACATAAACACTCCTGGTCATTAGCTCTGGGACTGGGCATGGGAATTGGAGGTGGGGAAGAGAAGGCAATCCTCTCAATCTCTTAAATTAAATTTCCCACTAGCTGAGCAGAAAGGAAGCTCAGTGTCATCCCTACCATAATTTAATGTAAAGTAAGTAAAGCCATGTGATCTTTCTGGAACATTCAGGTTTGTGTTGCAAATTGATTCCTATCATGCTTGATCTCATAAGCCTCCCTGGCAAAGACTTTCTATTAGACAATCATGGCTTTTGTTTTACTGGTTCCATTTTGGAAGAAACACCCTTAGGTCTCTCCGTCTCAGCGTGTCCAAATCCTACCATTAGAGCCCAACTTAAACATTCTCCCTCCTCTCTGCCCCCAGTGGTCTTGACCTGCTTTTACGACTTGCAGGTCCACCTAAGATTTTTCAGTGTAAACTTACTTTCAAATATCATGACTGGTTTTCCTCAGACTCTTGGACAATTTCTCCCAAATTAGAAAGTTTTGATGGGATTTCTCCACTCTCTGAATCTCCCCTGGACTCTGTTGCCCACATCACATTATGGTAATTCGTTTACAGGCATACCTCAGAGATATTGCGGTTCAATTCCATACCACTACAATAAGGCAAATATGGCAATAAAGTGAGCCATACAAGTATTTGGTTTCTTAGTGCATATAAAAGTTATGTCTACAAGGGTGTGGTGGCTCATATCTGTAATTTTAGCACTTTGGGAGGCCAAGGAGGGAAGATCACTTGAGGTCAGGAGTTCAGGACCAGCCTGACAATACGGTGAGACTGCCCATCTCTTAAAAAAAAAAAAAAAGTGTCATTTTTCTACGTTGGCATTTCCTCCAGATGATGAAATCTTAAAAATTAACTGGGTGTGGTGGTGTGTGCCTTTGGTCCTAGTTGCTTGGGAGGCTGAGGCCGGAGGATCCCTTGAGCCCTTGACTTTGAGACTGCAGTGCGAGACGATTGCACTATTTCCCTCCAGTCTGGGTGACAAAGCAAGACCCTGTGTCCAAAATTTAAAAAAAGTTATGAGTTATGTTTACACTATACTGGAGTCTATTAAGTGTGCTATCGCATTATGTCTAAAATACGGATTTACCTTAATTTGAAAATACCTTATTGCTAAGAATGCTAACGATCATTTGAGCCTAATGATCATTTGAGCCATTTAGCAAATCATAATGTTTTTGCTGGTGAGAGGGTCTCGCCTCAATGTTGCTGACTGCTGACTGATCAGGGTGGGGATTGCTAAAGGTTGGGGTGGCTGGGACAATTTTTTAAATAAGACAACAATGAAGTTTGGTGCATTGGTTGATTCTTCCTTTCATGAAAGATTTCTTGGTAGCATGCAATGCTGTTTAATAGCACTCTACTAACAGTAGAGCTTCTTTCAAAAATGGAGTCAATCCTTGCAAACCCTGCCACTACTTCTTCAACTAAGTTGACGTAGCATTCTAAATCCTTTGTTATCGTTTCAACAGTGTTCACAGAAAATTCACCACCTGTCGATTTCCTCTCAAGAAACCATTTTCTTTACTCATACATATGAAGTAATTTCTCATTCATTCAAGTTTTATCATGAGATTGCAGTAATTCAGTCACATCTTCAGGTGCCACTTCTAATTCTAGTTCTCTTGCTATTTCCACCACATCTGCAGTGACTTCCCCCCACTAATGTATTGAGCCCCTCAAAGTCATCCATTAGGGTTAGAATCAGTTTCTTCCAAACTCCTGTTAATATTGATATTTTGACCTCTTCCTATGACTTACGAATGTTTTTTTTTTTTTTTTTTTTTTCTTAATTGAGACAGAGTTTCGCTCTTGTTGCCCAGACTGGAGTGCAATGAAGCAGTCTGGGCTCACTGCAGCCTCCACCTCCTAGGGTCAAGTGATTCTCCTGCCTCAGCCTCCTGAGTAGCTGGGATTACAGGCGCCTGCCACCATGCCCAGCTAATTTTTGTATTTTTAGTAGAGACAGGGTTTCACCGTGTTGGCCAGGCTGGTCTCGAACTCCTGACCTCAGGTGATTTGCCTGCCTCAGCCTCCCAAAGTGCTGGGTTAGAACTCTGGTTCTTCCACTGGCTATATAACCACTGCCGATCATGAGCCACTGCACCTGGCCCACAAATGCTCTTAAAGGCATTTAGAATGAAGAATCCTTACCAGAAGGTTTTCAATTTACTTTGCCCAGATCCATCAGAGGAATCACTGTCTGACCTTATGAAATGTATGACAGATCTAACCTTATGAAATGTATTTATTAAATAATAAGATTTGAAAATCAAAATGACTCCTTGATCCATGGGCTGCAGAATGGATGTTGTGTTAGCAGCCATAAAAATGACATTAATTTGCTTTCATATCTCAATCAGAACTCTTGGGAACTCTTGGGTAACTAGTTACGTTGTCAATGAGCAGTTATCTTTTGAAAGGGATATTTTTCCTGAACAATAGGTCTCAAGAGTAGGTTTAAAACATTCAGCAAACCAGTCTGTAAACAGATGTTTTGTGATCTAGCACTCTCCACAGGCAGAGTAGATTTTGTATAATTCTTAAGACCCTAGAATTTGGGGAATGGTAAATGAGCATCGGTTTTAACTTAAAGTCAACAGCTGTAGTAGCCCCTAACAAGCGAATCGAGCTATCTTCTGAAGCTTTGAAGCCAGGCATTGACTTCTCTCTAGCTGTGAAAGTCCTAGATGGCATCTTCTTGCAATAGAAGGCATTTCATCTACAAAATCTGTTGTTTAGTGTAGCCACCTTCATCAATGATCTTAGCTACATCTTCTACATCTACTGGATAACTTGCTGTAGCTTCTGTATGAGCACTGCCTCACCTTGTACTTTTCTGTATTATGGAGACAGCCTCTTTCTTTGTTTTTTTGTTGTTGTTGTTGTTTTTTGTTTTTTTGTTTTTTTAGACAGGGGTTTGCTCTGTCACTTAGGCTGGAGTGCAGTGGCATGATCATGGCTCACTACAGTCTTGACCTTCCAGGCTCAAGTGATCTTCCCATTTCAGCCTCCCAAGCAGCTGGGACTACAGGTGAGCACCACCATGCCCAGCCAATTTTTAAAAAATCATTTTTCATAGAGATGAGGTCTCGTTATATTGTCCAGGTTGGTCTTGAACTTTTGAGCGCAAGTGATCCTCCCACCTTGGCCTATCAAAGTGCTCTGATTACAGGCATGAGCCACTGTGCTTGGCCAGCTTCTTTCCTTAAATCTCACGAACCAATCTCTGCTTGTTTCAAGCTTTTCTTCTGAAGCTTCCTCACCTCTCTTAGCCTCACAGAACTGAAGAGTCTTAGGCCCTTGTTCTGGATTAGCCTGTGGCTTAAGGGAACGTTGTGGCTGGTTTGATCTTCTATACAAACCATTTAAACTTTCTGTATATCAGCAGTAAGTCTGTTTTGCTTTCTTATCATTCGTGTGTTCACTGGAGTAGCGCTTTTAATTTCTTTCGAGAACTTTTCCTTCTCATTCACAACTTGCTTGTCTGGCACATGAGGCTTAGCTATGAGCCTATCTTGGTTTTTGACATGCCTTCCTCACTAAGCTTAATCATTTCTAGTGCTTATTGAAAGTGAGAAACGTGTGATTCTTCCTGTCACTTGAACACCTACAGACCGATGTGGGGTTATTCACTGATTTAATTTCAGTATCATTGTGTCTCAGGGAATCCCTATTCCCTATGAAGGCCAAGGAGAGTGAGAGAGACAGAGGAATGGCCAGTTGGTGGGGCAGTCAGTATACACACAACATTTATCATGTATGTTTGCCATCTTATATGGGCATGGTTTGTGGTGCCCCAAAACAGTTGTAATAGTAACGTCAAAGATCACAGATCATAGATCACTGTAACAGACATAATAATGAAAAAGTTTGAAATATTTCAAAATTATGAAAATGTGACACTGAGACATGAAGTGAGCACACATCATTGGAAAGCTGGCACCAACAGCCTGCTGGACTCAGGGTTGCCACAAGCCTTCAATTTGTGAAAAACACAGTATGTGCAAAGCGCAATCAAGCAAAGCACAATAGAATGAGATACACTTGTACATTTCTTGTGAGTTTCTGGAGTTCAGGGACTGAGTCTCCGGCAGGTAAGCCATATTGGACAAGAATCAGCACGACCCGGGTTCGAACTCTGGTTCTTCCACTGGCTATACAACCACTGCCGATCATTAACATTTTCAAGCCTTTGTTTCCTCATCTGCAAAATTCCAGCAACAATCCCTGTGCCTCCAGAAGTGTGAGAATTAAATGAGATAGTACCCTGAAAGTGCATTTCAGGACGACCTCTGTCTCCTTTGCAGTCCAAGGCAGGAGGCATACAAAATTGCTGACACTCCTGTCTGTGGCTACCACACTGCGGGCAAGATAAGGCCCTGGATTTGGAAAAAAGAGTTTGCCCCATGCATTTTCCCCTTTTTCTGAGGGTTGTAACTAGTCCTGAGAATTAATACCATTCCCCCATCCTCCCACTGTGTCTCTAACAAACACAGCATAATCTGATGATCATAGCTGTGATGGGAACACCCAAGAGAACAGCGGGGGGAGAGTTTGAATGGGATCAGATGTCAGAGTAGGGAGGCGGCCTGCTACAGGGTCAGCCTGGCTCCTGTCAAGAGCCAGGTGGCAGAGCTGACCGATGCTTCCACTGATGCTGCAAGCTGATGCACACTCGGAGCCCCCAGCCCTTTTGGAGTGCGCTGGGATCTGCCGCCGGGCCACCAGTACCACAGCTGATAATGTGGCTTTGCGTGAGATGTGACAATTGCTTCTCTGCTCCTGCTTGGCCCAGGCTTTTGTGTAACCTCATTGGGAAGAGAGCTAATTATCCCTGAGAGGCCAAACAAATCTCAGGATGCACATCCTGCAGAGACAGGCTAATTTATGATTCACAACCCTCCAAGTTTATTTATTTAAAAAAAAGGGAGATATTATTTGTACTTCTTCCTGTGAAATGTGCTCTGCACAGTTAATTTACTTCCTTCAACCACTTAGCCACTTCGCCTCTCTGAACCAGCTCCTTCGGAGGGATGTCGCCTCCATCAGGTGGGGCAGGATCAGAGGCTGGGGGTCAGAAATCTTGTTTTCTGACTTTATCCTAATCCTGCTTTTATCCTCTTTTCTGTTCCTTTTCCACAATGAAAGACTGAAATAGAGGCATTGTCTGCCTCTAAGATTGCTGTGAGGAAGTCCCTGGGGAGGTATGTTGACAGGAGCCAGGCTGACCTTGTACCAATTCCTTGTCTAAGACACAGGCAGTTGTTTTGATGTGAGAACAGGTTACTTTGGGGAAGAGGCTGAGGTCACCCTGGAGCCCCAGCCTGCACCTTCCACTGCCATTTTCTTCTCCCTCACAGTCTCTGCCAGGGGTCTCCCTGCTTCCAGACATGTTTGACAGACTGTGTGCCTTGGGGAGTCATCCCCTGAGGCCTTCATGGCTGGGGCAGGTCCCCCTTTAAAGGATCTTTGTAGTGGATCCATCCTCTGCCTTCTGAGGCACCATAGGTGGTTATCCTCTCTCCTGCACCTGAAATCTCTCCTCCACGAGAGCCTTTTAATCAACATGAAAACATGCTTTCTGCTTCCAGGTCCAAAAACAAACACATAAAAACCCAAAATAAGACTGAGTGCAGTGGCTCATGCCTGTAATCCCAGCACTTTGGGAAGCTGGGGCAGGAGAATTGCTTGAGCCCAGGAGTTAAAGACCACCCTGGGCAACTTGGTGAAAACCTGTCTCTATAGAAATACAAACAAATTAGTGCATGCCTGTGGTCCCAGCTACTCAGGAGGCTGAGGTGAGAGGATCACTTGATCCTGGGGAGGTAGGGGCTGCAGTGAGCTATGATTGCACCCTGCACTCCAGCCTGGGCAACAGAGTGAGACCCTTTCTAAAAACGAAATAAAACAAAACAAAAACTCAAATAACCCTCCTTAGAGCCCATGCTCCTCTTTTTTTTTTTTTTTTTTTTTTTTTCTTTTTGAGACAGATTTTCACTCTTGTCACCCAGGCTGGAGTGCAGTGGTGTGATCTCTGCTCACTGCAACCTCCGCCTCCCAGGTTCAAGCGATTCTCCTGTCTCAGCCTCCTGAGTAGCTAGGATTACAGCTGCCCACCACCACCCTGGCTAACTTTAGTATTTTTAGTAGAGACAGGTTTCACCATGTTGGCCAGGCTGGTCTTGAACTCCTGACTTCAGGTGATCCGCCCACCTCGGCCCCCGAAAGTGCTAGGATTACAGATGTGAGCCACTGCGGCTGGCCAATGCTCCCCTTTGGATGCGACTCACTTTCTCTATTCTGCTTTTCAGCCAGACTTCTTGAGAGTGTCAGTTACCCTCACTGCCTCCACCCCCACACTTCCTATTCCACCTACCATCTATAGCAATGTGGTTTCTAGCTGAGGCTTCTCGCCAGCAAAACTTCTCTCCTGAAGCTTACTTTCTTGTGCTTCTCACCTTATTTGATCACTGTTGATTCCTCTCTTGTTCTTGCAGTCTGCTTTCCTTTGGCCTCCATGACATCTCACAATCCTGGGTTCTTCTCTTACTCTCTGGCCATGTTTTCTTAGTCTCTAATTCCTTGGCTTGAAATGCCATCAGAGAGCACACTCCTTATAACAGAATGGCCTTGCACAGCGTGGGAGCAGTTGACTCTGATGTGTAAGGACAGGTTGGGTCAGAACAAGCCCAGGGAAGAGGAAAACTGGGTTTTCAGCCCATGGGAATCACTGAAGAAGCAGCTCAACCAACCTTCTTTTCTCATCTGAGAAAGCCGCTCACTGGGGGCTGTCGAAGGGGGATAGACTGTGATGGGGCCAGTGAACTGGGGATCCTTGATTGGCTCGGGGCCTCCCAAGCAGGGATCTCTCAGTCAGATGGGTTAGCTTTGGCTCTCAAAATACATTGTCTGGCCAGGAGTCGTGGTGCATACCTATAGTCTCAGCTACTTGAAAGCCTGAGGCAGGAGGATTGCTTGAGCCCAGGAATTTCTGGGCCATCGTGTACTATGATTGTACCCATGGACCACTGCACTGCAGCCTGGGCTAGTAAGACCCCATCTCTTAAAAAAATGATCTGAATGATTCCATGTACATGAAATATCGAGAATAGGCAAATCATAGAGATAGAAAGCAAATCAGTGGTTTCCAAGGTCTAAAAGAGAGAGTGGGAAATGACTGCTTAATGGTATGAAGTTTCCTTTCAAGGTAATGATAATTTCTGTAACAAAATAGTAGTGATGGTTATATAGCATTGTGAATGTACCAAGTGCCACTAACATCTTAAAAAAAATCATGACCAGGTGTAGTGGCTCACACCTGTAATCCAAGCACTTTGGGCGGCTGAGGTGGGTGGATCTCCTGATGTCAGGGGTTCCAAATGAGCCTGGCCAATATGGTGAAACCCCGTCTCTACTAAAACTACAAAATTAGCTGGACGTGGTGGCACATGCCTGTAATCCCAGCTACTTGGGAGGCTGAGGCAGGTGAATGGCTTGAACCTGGAAGTTGGAGGTGGTAGTGAAACGAAATTGCACCATTGCACTCCAGCCTGGGCAACAAGATGGAAACTCCATCTCAAAAAAAAAAAAAAAAAAAAAATCATCTGGGGTTTACCCCTGAAGAGGAAGCACCACTGCTGAATTAAGCCACCTAGACCAGGGATGCACTCAAGGTCAGCCATGACAAGGAGATAAGGAACTCTAACCTGGAAATGACTCTTCCCACCAAAACAAGAGGAAACCACACTTTCCCATAATACAGAATGTGCTATTCCATAAAATAACCATAAGAGGACTTCTAAATTATATTAATTAACAGGGCACTGTGTGGCATGACTGTAGAATACACGCTTACAGTTGCTTTTTGTTTTTGTTTTTGAGACAAAACAAAACAAAACAAAAAACGCTCTTGCCCAGGCTGGAGTGCAGTGGCACAATCTTGGCTCGCTGCAACCTCTGCTTCTTAGGTTCAAGCGATTCTCCTGCCTCAGCCTCCTGAGTATCTGGGATTACAGGCATGCATCACCACGTCCAGCTAATTTTTGTATTTTTAGTAGAGACGTGGTTTCACCACGTGGGCCAGGCTGGTCTCGAACTCCTGACCTCAGGTGATCCACTCGCCTCAGCCTCCCAAAGTGCTGGGATTACAGGCGTGAGTCACCACGCCCAGCCTGTTGTTTTATAAACTATTTTTTCTTTCAAATTGGTATTTAAGTGACTATGATGAGGCAGATTTAATGTTTTGGTGGAGCGTTCTGGTAGCCTGAACTGAGGCCGAGGAAGAAGGCTAATTTGAAATATCTAAGGCTTTGAACCGTCAGGACTCTGTAATCTTTTGGAGAGGTCTAAAATTACCCTTGACAAGTGAGGTGAGCAAACACTACACTGTGTGAGTCCTTAGCAGATGTTGTCTCATTATATTTCTCAGAACAACCCTATGAGGGGACACAGGAGAGCTGGGATCTGAACTAAGTATTTATGAGTCTGTGAGCCTACGTGAATCTGTCAATCAGAACTGGCCAGGAGAAGAAGCTGCTGGTGCCGTAGGGGTTCTGCTTGTGGATGTGAGCAGCATTCATGATGGTATTTATCTTGCTGGGCCTCCAGCCTGGTGTGGCCACAGGAGACATGGGCTACATGCTCACTTTGTGTGGAACCTTGACGTTTTTCTGTCTCGCTGATGAGCAAAACTTCTAGAGTTTGCTTACTTGTCAATTTCCCCCTCACTTCGTTTCCTGACTTGTAAACAGGCAGGATGAGAGCAGGTGACTGGCACTTATGATAACCCAAGAGCTCTGCTGTGCTCAGCATATCCTGTTATTATAGGCCTCCAGTCTGCTTTGATATCTACCGTCCAATTTTCCCTCCTTTTCCTGGAACTGTAGTTAAGGGAGGGATTGGATTTATGGAGATAAAAATTTAAATTTTCCAGCCTAGGCAACATGACGAAACCTTGTCTGTACAAAAAATACAAAAATTAACTGGGTGTGGTGGAGCATGCCTGTAGTCCCAGCTACTTGGGAGGCTGAGGTGTGAGGATTGCTTGAGCCTGGGAGGCCGAGGCTGCAGTTAAGCCATGATCATGCTACTACATTCCAGCCTGGGCGATAGAGTGAGACTCTATCTCAAAAAATAATTCAACTTTTCACTGTGGGAGTCAGTGTGGTGTAATTCATGAGTCTTGGAACTGGCACCAGATTTAAATTCTAGTTCTTACATGAAGCTGAATTTCCCATCCTTACCTGGACATAAAAATATTGAACTCAGGCCAGGCATGGTGGCTCACACCTGTAATCCCAGCACTTTCAGAGGCTGAGGTGGGTGAACCACCTAAGGTCAGAGTTCAAGACCAGCCTGGTCAGCATGGTGTAACCAAGTCTCTACTAAAACTACAAAAATTAGCAGGGAGTGGTGGTGCGGGCTTGTAGTCCTAGCTGCTTGGGAGGCTGAGGCAGGAGAATCCCTTGAATCAGCGAGGCAGAGGTTGCAGTGAGCTGAGATCATGCCACTGCACTCCAGCCTGGGTGACAAAGTGAGACTCTATCTCAAAAAAAAATATATATATATGTACACATACATGTATATATATGTATATATACACATATATGTATATACTTATATACACACATATATGTATGTATATGTATATACGTATATACACACATATATGTGTATATATGTATATATGTGTATAAATATACACACACACATATCTGAGTAATTCATGAGGCCTAAATAAAATAATTGGAAAAGACTCAATATATGGTGGTGCTTATAGCGAACAGGATGGGATAAATGTAGTAACTTATTAAGAATGTGTGGTTCAGTCTGGGAGCGGTGGCTTATGCCTATAATCTCAGCACTGTGGGAGGCCAAGGCAGGCAGATCACTTGAGGTCAGGGGTTTGAGACCAGCCTGGTCAACAAGATGAAACCCCGTGCCTACTGAAAATAGAAAAATGAGCTGGGCGTGGTGGCGGGTGCCTGTAATCCCAGCTACTTGGGAGGCTGAGGCAGGAGAATCACTTGAACTCAGAAGGTGGAGGTTGCAGTGAGCTAAGATCATGCCACTGCACTCCAGCCTGAGTGACACAGTGAGACTCTGGACCAAAAAAAAAAAAAAAAAAAAAAATGTGTGGTTCAGCTGGAAATAGTGGGAGGCAGGGCCCTGTTTCTTCCTCCTTGAGTGAAGCAGGAAAGTTTCAGGACTCTGCCTTTCTTCTTCTCTCTTTCAGAGCTCACTCCTGGCCTAGCTCCTTCAACCTAGACTCTTATTTTATAGGCTTTGCCCCATCTCTCGCACGAGGGCTGAGGGTTGGCATGGCTTGCTGTAAGTGTGTGGGGCCTAAAATTGGGAAAAATAATAAAATATGTGATTTGTTCTTGGTGCAACTAATATACTGAATTTAGTCCTTTCTCTCCTTAGGTTAAGCTTTCCCCCAAAGTACCCTGATCTCTCCTTTCCATATTCCCCTCCACACACACACCCCCATTCCCAACCCTCAGCTTCCAGAAAGTGTGTGAATCAGGCCAGCTCCCTCCAGGGGTAGCCTCAGTCCCACCACAGCATGCTCTCAGTTGCTCAAGAAATGACCAGTGGAGCGGGTGTCTGTAGAGTGAGTCAACAGATAATTCCTCCCTTCACTTCTTAACCAGAATAAAGAAATCAGCTTAGTACTTGGATTACAGTATTTCTCAGTTTCCTTCTATATTTTGTTCTGTATCAGCCATTTGAGTGATACCACCCAGAGTAATATCAGGGCAAGTGAAGTGGCTCATGCCTGTAATCCCAGCATTTTGGGAGGCCAAGGAGGGTGGATCACCTGAGGTCGGGAGATCGAGATCAGCTTGGGCAACATGGCAAAACCTCATCCTTACTATAAATACAAAAGTTAGCCAGGTGTGGTGGTGCATGCCTGTAATCCCTGCTACTGGGGAGGTTAG
Source organism: Macaca mulatta (assembly GCF_049350105.2). NCBI lineage: Eukaryota > Metazoa > Chordata > Mammalia > Primates > Cercopithecidae > Macaca > Macaca mulatta. The sequence goes on from NC_133420.1 coordinate 46,314,763, forward strand.
GGTATGAGAATTGCTTGAACCTGGGAGGCAGAGGTTGCAATGGGCCAAGATTGTGTCACTGCACTCCAGCCTGGGCAGCAGAGTGAGATTGTATCAAAAAAAAAAAAAAAAAAGAAGAAGAAGGAGGAGAAGAATATCAGCTGGCATATATTAAACATACACTGTGTTTTTAGAACTGTTCTAAGATATTTAGGGTATTAACTGTATTGATTCAATTAACAACAATGCCATGAATTTGGGACAATTATTTCGCTATCTTACAAATAAAAAAATAGAGTCATTGAAAGGTCAAATCACTCATCCGAGGTCACACAACTGCTTAGTGGTAAACTGAGAATCAAACCCAGGGTGTTGACTCTACCTCCTGGGCTTTTAACATTGCTAACATTGCATTAGGGCAGAATAGAGAATAGGAAAAGACTTTCAGTCACGTGTTAGGGTACGCATTTTGGGTCATGACTCAAAGGTCAATAGCTACTGGGATGTAATCAACCTATTGTTATTTGCATATATCTATAATCACAGCATGTGAGTCATACTATACATTAGTGAGGCCATTTTTGGAAAATATAATTTGCTCCAACATATTTGAAGATGTTACAAAAATTAAGATCTTTATGTAAGATTTAAAAATATGTTCTAACAATAAAAAGAAAGTAAAATTTACTCACAAAATTTCCTTCTTACCTGGGTTCCACTTATACATTCCAAGCATCACCTATCTCGAGCAGGTGGCTCCAAAGCCATAGTTCTTGTATACAGAGAAATTAAAAAGACCAAATAAGTAGTTTCTGCTTTCAAACTTACATACTCTCTACTTTAAAAAATGTATTTCAATCCCTTACCTGATACTTAAAAACTTAGAGAAGGGAAAATTAGCTTCAATCTTAAGATCTGGAGAGGCCACACCTTTTTGGGTATCCCACCTTCGGGTGTGTAGCAGTAATGAGGGAGCATGACTGTATACTTGTCCCCATACACTCCCAGCATCTGCTGGGCCGGGCCTGTGCTTTCCGAACATTTGGTAACATGGCAGTTACTATCTTCCGGCTATTGCCCTCTGAAAGCCTGCCAAGAGCATACCTGTCTTGTGCAACCTACAAACTCTTCTTATAGCACAGGCTCTGCTACGACATGGACCAGAGCAAAGGTAGGCACTGCAAAGTTATTTCTTCCCAGTGAGGCAAGTATGGTTGAGCACACATCCTTGCTTTGCTTACTGGAGAAACAGACTGATCAACTGGCATGAAACATTGAAACATGAACTTACACTACCATTCGAAAAGAATCAGTCCTAACTGCAAAGGTCGTGAAAATGAATTTGAAAGCATAGTGCAGCATGGTTGAAAGAGGGATATAATAATATCAGTCAATAATTATTGAGCGCTTTGCACAACATATTTTAGTTAATTTTCACAATGAGCCCTACAAACTGGATATTACTATTATCTCCATTTTTGTGGATCAGGAAACTGAAGCTTTGAGGGTTGAGGTAACTTGTTCACAGTTACACAGCTGATAAGTGGTGGAACTGGAATTCAAATCCAAGCAGTCTGACTCTCATAGTTACCTTGCTAATGCTAAGCAATGCTTCTGGACCCTCCAAGCCAACTGTTACTGCTCTGAAGCCCGTTTGAATTAATGATGTCACCACCCACTGGTCCCCAAACTCAGGAGTCATCTTGACTGGTCTTCTTCATTCCTCTCACATCCATTTAATGTGTTTGTTGAGGCTCTGCCATGTGCCAGGTAGTATGGGTACAATGGCAAATAAAACAGTAAAAATTCCTGCCCAAGTTAAGGCAATGAGGGTCTTCTCTGGGGTTGCAAAATTTGTATTTATTTATTTATTTATTTTTTGAGATGGAGTCTTGCTCTATTGCCCAGGCTGGAGTGCAGTGGCATGATCTCCGCTCACTGCAACCCCCGCCTCTCAGGTTCAAGCAATTCTCATGCCTCAGCCCTCCAAGTAGCTGGGATTACAGGCACCCACCACCACACCTGGCTAATTTTTTTGTTTTTAGTAGAGACAGGGTTTCACCATATTGGTCAGGCTGGTTTTGAACTCTTGAACTCAAGTGATCCACCCCCCTCGGCCTCCCAAAGTGCTAGGATTACAGGCGTGAGCCTCTGCACCCTGCCGGGGTTGTACAATTTGGAATCAGATAGAGGAAATATCAGTTTCCTTCTGGTAGTGAAACAGGGAGATGCAAGACCAGGGAGCATCTTGCCGTCATGTTTCCTGAATTTCCTGTGGAGAAATTCAGAGGAAAGTAAGCCTGACATTTAGAGAAAGTCGGAAGTGAGAGATGCAGAGAGGAGCCGGGCAGCAGTGTCCAAGACGCTGTTTCCAGCTGTCTCCAGGCCAGTGCACCCTGCTCTTACTGCATTTCTGTTCATCTTTTAACAATTTCCACTTTCTGCCTAATGGTTAGAGTTGTGTTTCTGTCACCTGCAACCAAATCATCCTTGAATGATACAGACAAAGCAAACAGTCACCCACAATCCCACACTCAGATATTACCCATCTTCACATTGTGGTGTATATTCTCCCAGTATCATTGCTTAAAGCACCTGTCCAGCTCCCTCATCCTGATCATGGCCCCGATTCACAGAGACTGACCTCCAGGTGCCATGTGAATACACTTATTCCTACTCATCTGGCCATAGTTTATTAATCCAGACATTCACTTCCAGCCCATATTGGGACTATCAGAAAAATTCCTAAAATTTTACCTTTGGGCTATAAAGACACAGGGACTAGATGGGAATCATTTCATCAAAGTTGTAGAGGGAGAAGTTCCTCAAATCTATCTGTTGAGAAGAATCCTGGCATTATCCTTCCTTATCTGATCATATCTTAAAAGTGTAACTTCCTGGCCTGGCATGGTGGCTCATGCCTGTAATCCCAGCACTTTGGGAGGCCAAGGCAGGTGGATCACGAGGTCAGGTGCTCCAGACCAGCCTGACCAACATGGTGAAACCTCCCTCTCTACTAAAAATACAAAAATTAGCTGGGAATGGTGGCACGCACCTGTAATCCCAGCTACTCAGGAGGCTGAGGCAGGAGAATCCCGTGAACCTGAGAGGTGGAGGTTGCAGTGAGCCGAGATTGCACCACTGCACTCCAGCCTGGACGACAGAGCAAGACACTGTCTCAAAAAAAAAAAAAAAAAAAAAAAAAGTGTAACGCTTCCTGCAATTTCATGAGATATTCCAGCATTTTTCCAATAATTTCATTCCCTCTTTTTTCTTTAAGTTGGCTAAATCAGCCTTGGTTTCTTACAAACAGAAGAGTTTAACTCTTAAATTCTTTCAGATTTTCTCTATCTGTGGATATGTGCAAATATATAACATGTAATAAAAATAGGACCATACTCTATAAACCATTTTGTTAGATATATGAACATTTTTCAAAGACAATAAATATTATTTATTATTAACAATATAATACTGTACATATGTACTATTGTTTCTTTAACCTACTTCTTATTTTTGCCATTTAGGGGGTTTAATATTTTTCTCTATTATTTAAAACTTCTACTTCTTTTTTAGGATAAATTCCTGAAAGTCACATTGCTGGGCAAAGTAAACGCAATTTGGAAGACTCTTAATTTATATAACCAAATTATTTTAGAAAATGTGTGCCAATTTACATTGTCATTTTTGAAGAATTACAGTAATTTTCTTATATGACAACAACATTAGAAATTGTAATTATTTTGTATGTTTGTCAATCTAGTAAACAAAATGACACCCCTTTGTTTTAACTGGCATTTGTTTGATCGTTGTGAAACGAATCTTTTTTCAACCCAAATTCATGGCTATTTGTGTAATTTCATTTGTAAAATGTGTGTTTTGGTGCTCACTTTGGCGGCACATATACAAAAATTAGAACAATACAGAGAAAATTGCCATGACTCCTGCATAAGGATGACATGCAGATTTGTGAAGAATTCCATATTTTCATAAGAATGATACAATGAACTTTCGGGACTGGGGGTGAAGGTCGAATGGGGAGTGGAGGTTAAAAGACTATATATTGGGTACATTATGCAATGCTTGGGTGATGGGTATGCTACAGTCTCAAAAATCACCACTAAAGAACTTATCTATGTTACCCAAAACCACCTGTACACCAAAAACTATTGAAATAAAAATTTAAATTGTCCTTTGTCCACTTTTCTGTTGGAATTTTAATTTTTTCATTTTTAATTTGTAAGAAATATAAAAATGTAAAAAGAAATATATATTTTCAAAATACATTTGGTATTTGAAAAATATTTATGCAGTCACTATTTTTCCAGTTTTATGATTGTCTTTTATTTATTCTTTGTTATTGTTTTTATTGTTGCTGCTTTACAGGAGTATTTACTTTTATGTAACCTTTAGTCTTATTAGTATTTTCCTTTGTAGTTTCTGATTTTTATGCTATGCTTTCAAGGGCTTTTCTTTCTTTCTTTTTTTTTTTTTTTTGAGTTGGGAGTCTTGCTCTGTCACCCAGGCTGGAGTGCGGTGGCGGGATCTTGGCTCACTGCAACTTCTGCCTCCTAGGTTCAAGCAATTTTCCTGCCTTAGCCTCCTGAGTAGCTGAGATTACAGGCACTGGCCACCACGCCAGGCTGATTTTTCCATTTTTAGTAGAGACGGAGTTTCACCATGTTGGCCAGGCTGGTCTTGGACTCCTGACCTCAGGTGATCCACCCCCCTCGGCCTCCCAAAGTGCTGGGATTACAGGCATGAGCCACCACACCCGGCCTCTAAAGGGTTTTCGCATGCCAGTATTATATGAATATTCACCTACATACAGGCACACCTTGTTTTGTTACACTTCACTTTATTGTACTTCACAGATATTGCATTTTTTCCAAATTGGAGGTTTGTAGCAACACTGCACGAAGCAAATCTCTTAGTGCCTTTTTCTTAACAGTTTTTGATAGCTCATGTAATATTTTAAACTTTTCCATCATTATGGTGAGGCTGGAGTGCAGTGGCACAATATCGGCTCACTGTAATCTTGCTTCCCGGGTTCAGGTGATTTTCCTGCCTCAGCCTCCCGAGTAGCCGGGACTACAGGTGCACGCCACCATACACGGCTAATTTTTGTATTTTTAGTAGAGACAGGGTTTTGCCATGTTGGCCAGGCTGGTCTCAAACTTCTGACCTCAAACGATCCACCTGCCTCGGCCTCCCAAAACGCTGGGATTACAGGCATAAGCCCCTGCACCCGCGAAGACAACAAACTTAATTGAAAAATGCTGCGTGTGTTCGGACTGCTCCACTGACTGCTGTTCCTTATCTGGCTTCCTCTCCTTGAGCCTCTCTATTCCCTGACACACAATAATATTGAAATCAGGTCAATGAATAACCCTACAATGACCTCTAAGTGTTCAAGTGAAAGGAAGAGTCACATGTTTCTCACTTTAACTCAAAAACTAGAAATGATTAAGCTTAGTAAGGAAGCCAGATGAAAGCCAAGATAAGCTTTCAAAGCTAGACTTCTCGTGCCAAACAGCCAAGTTATGAATGCAAAGGAAGAGTTCTTGAAAGAAATTAAGAGAGCTACTCCAGTGAACATACAAATGATCAGAAAGCAAAACAGCCTTATTGTTGAGACGGAAAAAGTTTTAGTGGTCTAGGTACAAAATCAAAGCAGCCACAACGTTCTCTGAAGCCAAAGCTTAATCCAGAGCAAGGCCCTAACTCTTTTCCCTTCTATGAAGGAAGAGAGAAGTGAGGAAGCTGCAGAAGGAAAGTTTGAAGCCAGCAAAGGTTGGTTCACGAGGTTTAAGGAAAGACGCCATCTCTGTAACATAAAAGTACAAAATGAAGTGGCAAGTTTTGATGTAGAAGCTACAAGTTATCCAGAAGATTTAGTTAAGATAATTGATGAAGGTGGCTGCACTAAACAACAAATTTTCAGTGTAAATGAAATAGCCTTCTAGTAGAAGAAGATGCCATCTAGGACTTTGATAGTTAGAAGTTAATGTCTTCCTTCAAAGCTTCAAAGGACAGGTCGACTGTCTTTTTAGGGTCAAATGCAGCTGGTAACTTTAAGTTGAAACCAATGTTCATTTACCATTCCCAAAATCCTAGGGCCCTTAAGAATTACACTAAATCTCACGCCTGTAATCCCAGCACTTTGGGAGGCCAAGGTGGGATGATTGCCTGAGCTCAGGAGTTTGAGACCATCCTGGGCAACACGGTGAAACCACGTCTCTAATAAAATACAAAAAAATCAGCCAGACGTGGCGGTGTGTGTGTGTAGTCCCAGCTACTCGGGAGGCTGAGGCAGGAGAATTTGCTCGAACCCGGGAGGTGGAGGTTGCAGTAACCCAAGATAGCGCCACTGCACTCCAGCCTGGGCAACAGAGCGAGACTCCGTTTAAAAAAAAAAAAAATTACACTAAATCTACTCTGCGTGTGCTCTATAAATGGAACAACAAAGCCTGAATGACAGCACATCTACTTATAGCATGGTTTACTGAATATTTTAAGCCCACTGTTGAGATCTACTGCTGAGAAGAAAAGATTCCTTTCAAAATATTACTACTCATTGACAATGCACCTGGTCACCCAAGAGCTATAATGGAGATGTACATGGAAATTAAGGTTGTTTTTATGCCTGCTATCACAACATCTATTCTGCAGCCCATGGATCAAGAAGTCATTTCTACTTTCTAGTCTTATTTAAGAAATACATTTCATAAGGCTAGATCTGTAATAGACAGTGATTTCTCTGATGGATCTGGGTAAAGTATAATAAATTGAAACTCTCAATATTGAAAATATTGAAAGGATTCACTATTCTAGATGCTTTTAGGAAGAATATCTGTGGTTTATGGGAGGAGGTCAAAATATCAACATTAACAAGAGTTTGAAAGAAGTTGATTCCAAACCTTGTGAATGACTTTGAGGGGTTTAAGTCACTGCAGATGTGGTGGCAATAGCAAGAGAACTAGAATTAGAAGTGGAGCCTGAAGATGTGATTGAATTGCTGCAATCTCATGATAAAACTTGAACAGATGAGGTGTTGCTTCTTATGGATGAGCAAAGAAAGTGGTTTGTTGAGATGACATATACTCCTGAAGAAGATGCTAGAAATATTGTTGAAATAGAAACAAAGGATTTAGAATATTCCATAACCTTAGCTGATAAAGCAGTGGCAGGGTTTGAGGGGATTGACTTCAATTTTCGAAGGAGTTCTACTATGGATACAATGCTATCAGACAGCATGGCATGCTACAGAAAAATCTTTAGCCAAAGGAAGAGTCAATCAATGCAGCAATCTTCATTATCATTTTATTTTAAGAGATTGACACAGACACCCCAGCCTTCAGCAACCACCACCCTGATCAGTCAGCAGCCATCGACACTGAGGCAAGACCCTCCACCAGCAAAAAGATTCTGACTTGTTGGAGGGTCAAACTATCGTTATCATTTTTTTAGCAATAAAGTCTTTTTTTTGTTGTTGTTGTTCTATGCTTCCCTATATAAGTCTTAAGTCCTGATTAGGTTTTCACATATTTATTTCATAGTTTTCACGTATTTGTTTCACTGTTATCCATCTATACCCCAACTCAAGCTTTGTAGACCAGCTTGCCCAAAGGTTTCAGTTGTCCAGAAATCTGGATGTCTGAGGAGACAGGGTCTTGTGTTTTCTTTATTGCATCCTTGAGAGATTACTGGGCTCTGGAGTTATTATATGCCCCCACCTTGGCTGGGACAACTGGACTTCAGCCACACCATGGCTTTCACTTTTATTTTTATTATTTTGAGCTTCTTGGGATATTTATTATTATTCTTATTTTTAGCGACAGAGTATCACTCTATCTCCCAGCCTGGAGTGCAGTGGTAAGATCTCAACTCACTGCAAACTCTGCCTCCCAAGTTCAGGTGATTCTTGTGCCTCAGCCTCCTGAGTAGCTGGGATTACAGGTGTGTGCCACCATGCCCAGCTAAGTTTTTTTTTTTTTTTTTTTTTAAGATACAGAGTCTCACTCTGTCGCCGGGGCTGGAGTGCGGTGGCGTGATCTCAGCTCACTGCAAGCTCCGCCTCCCGGGTTCATGCCATTCTCCTGCCTCAGCCTCCCGAGTAGTTGGGACTACAGGCGCCTATCACCATGCCTGGCTAATTTTTGTATTTTTAGTAGAGACGGGGTTTTGCCATGTTGGCCGGGCTGGTCTCAAACTCCTGGCCTCGAGTGATCCACCTGCCTCGACCTCCCAAAGTGCTTGGATTACAGGCATGAGCCAATGCATCTGGCCTGATCTTCTTGATTTTTTTAGGGTGAATTTTGTTTAAATCCCTGTCATTAAATGTTAATCATTTTTGTTATTATTTGTTTAGTAATAAAAGTATTATCAAATGATGGTATTCCATTAGTATTTATAAGTTGTATTTTCTAAATAATACACTGGTAGTTCCAGGTTTATCTGGAGAGACAAGGAATGACTGTTGCATTGGGATGCTGAATGTCATGACTGCTCTAGAACAGATATGAGGCAGGTGTTGGCCTATTTCATCCCCAAATGAGCAGTGAGCCCCTCTCTCCCTGCACTACCATCATATCAAGCCTTGCTCTTTGCAAAACACTTCCACACACGTTACCTTATTTCCTCCTAACATTTCTCTGAGAAAAGCGGTGATCATCTCCAATTTACAGAAAAGATAAAATCAGAAGTTATACAACCAAAACTTAGATGTAACAGGACTTGATCAGAAGTTTAACTGATTCGCCTGGTACAAAGTTGTTTAACTTTTTACATGAAATATTTGTCATCCCCTCTCGACCCAACCCACTCCCCCATTTGCTTTCTCTTATCACAAAGTCCTTAGTTTAGTATTTTCCGAGGTCAAACTCTGGGTTCTCTGCCCTCTAGTCTCCACATTCTCTAAGCTTATTTTTCACCTAGGTTTCTTACAGGACTGAATATGGGACCGTGGTTTAGCTTGAAAAGAGACAAGCTTATATTACTTGAAAGGAGAGGGCATGTATTCTGAGGTTTGCAGTATAACCTGAACTTTTTGCATTTTTAGGTGGAGAAAGGGGTCAAACAGCCCTGCCACATCTGAAGAGTTGACCTATGGCCTTGTAAGATAATTTTTTTGCTTTAGGGCCGCTACAGTGAGAAGTAAAGCTTTGAAGTGTATTGGGTTAGTAGAGATCTTGGTAGAAATGGAGAGCTGTGTATTAGAGATTTTCATATCAAGCAGTTTATGGTACTTGTTAACATTTTCTAAATCTTCATGTCAGTAACTAAATTCTTTTGAAACTCAGGATAAATATAGTTATTTCCATTGCTTTATTTATTTAATAGTTAGGTTTGCCAGAGATTTATCTCTTTAACTGGTTTTTGTTTTCCCAAAGAAACAGCTCTTGAGTTGATTTATCTGTTCTATCCATTTTTGTTTCCTAATTAGTAAGCTTTTACTTTCATCTTTATCATCTTAATCTTCTTGGTATTTTTAGGATGAATTTTGTTTAAATCCTTGTCATGAAATGTTAAATATTTTTGTTATTCTTTGTTTTGTAATAAAAGCATTATTAAATGACAGTATTCCAGTAATATTTATAAGTTGTATTTTATAAATAATTTGCAATAGTATTTTAATTTGGTGGGGGGAGGTGTGAAGTCTTTTCTAGTTTTCAATTGGTTGATATTAGAAATCAAGATGGAATTTTCATAACACCTGTCAGTAATAGTAATATTTATATCCAGAAATGTGGGAATGCAGAAATCATCCTTATTCAGCCACTCTATAATTTTCCCTAGAGTTTTCTGCAGAGCTACATTAAAAAACACCTCTAATCAGTCTTAGAAACATGTCTCTTTTAAAACTTAGCAGTGCTGTCTCTAACCTTGCAAAAGTTTCATATTTTAAACCACAGCCTTGTTCCATGTGTCATGTTTTCCTGTTGGTGGTAAATCATGAATGTGTCAGTTTTGCATAGTAGTAAGGGGTTCTGCCTTGCTATCTGGCTCTTGAAAGGCCTATCGAAGAATGCCTTTACCCAGCTCCCTGAAAGACATATAAAAGCCTAGGTGAGCCACAGAAAGAACTCAGGAATGGGAACATCATGGCAGCACTGAAACTCACTTACTTATTATATACAATAACTGGAAACATAGTTCTAAAGTGACTGCAAAAATCAAAGATTATCCTTGAAGTTGATAGTATGGGCCAGGCACGGTGGCTCACGCGTGTAATTCCAGCACTTTGGGAGGCCGAGGCAGGCAGATCCACCTGAGGTCAGGAGTTCGAGACCAGCCTGGCCACCTGGTGAAACCCTGTCTCTACTGAAAATACAAAAATTAGCCGGGCGTCCTGGCACGTGCCTTTAATCCCAGCTATTTGGGAGGTTGAAGCAGGAGAATCCCTTGAACCTAAGAAGCAGAGGTTGCAGAGAGCCAAGATCGCGATTGTGCCACTGCACCCCAGCCTGGGAACAGAGCGAGACTCCATCTCCAGGGGAAACAAACAAACAAACAAAAGACATTGATAGTATGCCAAATGTGTACAAAAATAACCTGAGTGTAAAACCTATACTGGTGGCCGGGCACGGTGGCTCACGCCTGTAATCCCAGCACTTTGGGAGGTCACGAGGGGCAGATCACGAGGTCAGGAGATCGAGACCATCCTGGCCAACGCGGTGAAACCCCATCTCTACTAAAAATACAAAAATTAGCCGGGCGTGGTGGCACGTGCTTGTAATCCCAGCTACCCAGGAGGCTGAGGCAGTAGAATTGCTTGAAGCCGGGAGTCGGAGGTTGCAGTGAACCAAAATTGCACCACTGCACTCCAGCCTGGTGACTGAGCGAAACTCTGTCTCAAACAACAACAACAACAACAACAACAACAAAAACCCCTACACTTGCACTATTTTACTCCTTTTCTGTCATTGTCTTCTCTGCTAACTGTAGGCTTTTTGAGGGAAGAGATTGTCTCTTTTCTTTACCATTGTGTACTCTGTGTCTTACACATACTAGTTGCTCAGTAACCAATATTGAACAGTGAAGGGAAAAAATGGTAGGCTGGCCAAAATTTTAAAAACCTTTTTTTCATTATGCAAAGAAATAAAGACCAAGTACTAATAGAGTTAGAAACATTTATTTTCCCAACACTACTAAAGGTCTAAGTAATAAAACTTTAAGCCAAGTAGCAGAAAATAGAAAACAAAAGGAAAAACAGCATAAGAAAAAATTCAAAACATAAAAGTAAAGACCAGAGGTCAAATTAATCAATTCTGACAATAAATATAAATAGGTAAAATTATCCTATTAACAGACAAATAGATTAAATTTTAAAGTTCTATTATTTATTTACCCTTAATATCTTACAAATAAATTTTATTTACATAAAACAGGCCAGACATCTGGCATTCAAAATACCCACAGCTATAAAGTTAGAAGCTGTGAACACAGCCAAGGACTGTTGGAGGTGCTGAAATTTTAAAATCTTCATGAATAACACAATCATTAAAGTTACATCCAAAAAGAACAGAGAAGAGGCAACATTGGAAGTATGAGGATAGAAAAGTTTCACTGATGCATTGTTGGAAACAGTATATTCACCTCAAGGCACCTTTCAGGTGATAGCTAGATTTGAGGCATTAGAAATTAATAATAAATAATAAATTACCCAAAGGCACAGATGAAACATTAACAGAAGTATAAAAGTCATTTTATCTAAGGTTAAAAACCTATTTAAAAATACTTCCAGGCCGGGCACGGTGGCTCATGCCTGTAATTCCAGCACTTTGTAAAGTTGAAGCGGGTGGATCACTCGAGCCCAGGAGTTTGAGACCAGCCTGGGCATCATGGCGAAATGCTGTCTCTACAAAAAATGAGCCAGGCGAGGCAGTGCACACCTGTAGTCCCAGCTACCCAAGAGGCTGAAGTAGGAGCATCACCCGACCCTAAGAAATCGAGGCTGCAGCAAGTATTCTGTCACCCACTCCAGCCTGGGTGACAGTGAGACCCTGTCTCAAAACAAAACAGAACAAAAAACCAAAAAACTTCCAGATCTATTTAAAAAATAATCCATTACACAGACATTCAGTTGAAGCTTAGCATTAAAATGTGTACCCAATACCCTACCTATTTGTAAACTCATATCAACATTAGTTTATAATGTAGCATTTACTGCCAGTACTAAAAGAGGTTATCAGAAACCAACTTCCTACCAAAATCTGGGGAAAATATTTTAGAGCTAGTGAAATAATTAATCGCAGGCCTACTTACTAGGGAGAAAGTGTGGGCTCATTCTGTATCCACAACTCCCTCATAATCTTAAGGGAAATACAAGTAATTCATTTCCTTCTACGGAAACAGGATTTAACACATTTAGCAGGAAGGAACATTTCTCTTATTTCTTTTCCTTTCTATTCTCCCTCTCCGCATCCCCAAAACTTTATTAAAGGGTATAGTTGACAAATAAAACTTGCATATATTTATGGTGTACAGTTTTGATATATGTATATATTGTGAACTGATTAAGTCAATCTAGTTGACATATCCATCACCTCATATACTTATTTTTTGTATGAGAATTTTAAAAACTGGCCATTTGCATTGGCTCACACCTATAATTCCAGCACTTTGGGAGGCCGAGGGGGGCAGATGACCAATTGTTTGGCCAGAAAAATATGATCATACATTCCCCAAAGCAAAAAATCTTCTAGGCCATATTGTCTGGTAGCAATGGAAAAGGAAAGATAAAAATAAGGATATGAGGCCAGGCACGGTGGCTCACGCCTGTAATCCCAGCACTTTGGGAGGCCGAGGTGGGCGGATCTCCTGAGGTGGGGAGTTCCAGAGCAGCCTGACCAACATGGAGAAACCCCGTCTCTACTAAAAAAAAAATGCAAAATTAGCCCGGCGTGGTGGCGCATGCCTGTAATCCCAGCTACTCGGGAGGGTGCGGTGAGCCGAGATCGTGCCGTTGCACTCCAGCCTGGGCGAGCGAAACTCCGTCTCAAAAAAAATAATAAATAAATAAATTAAATAAAAATAAGGGTATGAGACATGGCAGGTTTTGCCACTTAGGCTGAACAGGCCTCAGCTGTGGCCTGAAAATAAGATCCTGTGGGTTTTGTGTGGACCAGGGGCTTCTTTTTCTCACATTTGATTGGTACTCGTGCCTGCCAAATGGGAACTGTGAAATGCGGCGGACAGTTGGTGTCAACGGGAAAGCAGGCCTGAACCAGATGGCCCTTCCTTTATGGTCTTGTGTCACTCAGCTGCCTGAACTGGGGACCTAGTCAACCCAAGGCTGGCGTCAGTCTTTTTGCTGAAAGAGAGATCTCCAGAGCTTACTGAAGAGCCTTACAAAGTCTTAGGTCCAGACTGAGGGCGGGTACGGGCGCAGGGTAGAAAGAGGATGTTAAGGAGGGGAGTGATGGATGATGGCGGTGGAGAGTTCACCTCTGTTGTGGCTGAACGTTCAGCGGCCTGGTTAGAATTGCCATCTCTCAAGCATACTAAAGTTTGGCACAAGCTATTTTGGGGCCAGAACTGCGCGAATATTCCGGAGGGTTTCTGGCCTTCTCTTCAGAAGCTAGAAGGCTGACGCTAGGTTTGGGAAGGAGCAGGGAGAGGCCATTCTGAGCAGGGCCTCTTTGACGTGGTATGTGGGTGAGAGCTTCTGCCGTGCCTTCAGTCGTGAAGGGTCTTGAGTTTCTATAGCTTAATGATTCATCATTGGCCTGGTGCAGTAGCTCACGCCTGTAATCCCAGCACTTTGGGAGGCCAAGGTGAGCTGATCACTTGAGGTCAGGAGTTCGAGACCAGCCTGGCCAACATGGCAAACCCTGTCTCTACTAAAAATATAAAAAATTAGCCGGGCGTGATGGCATATGCCTGTAACCCCAGCTACTCAGCAGGCTGAGGCAGGAGAATCACTTCAACCTGGGAGGCGGAGGTTGTCAGTGAGCCGAGATGGTGCCAATGAAACTCCAGTCAGAGCAAAAAGAGTGAAACGCCATCTAAAAAAAAAAAAAAAGAAAGAAAAGAAAGGACAACAGAATTATGACCGCGATGGAATATTTACTCACCAAGTGGGTGAGGGCTTTGTGCAAATTTCCGTCTCTTTTTTTTTGAGACTGCGTCTCACTCTGTCGCCCAGGCTGGAGTGCAATGGCATGATCTTGGCTCACTGCAACCTCCACCTCCTGGGTTCAAGCGATTATCTTGCCTCAGCCTCCCGAGTCGCTAGGATTATAGGGGTCTGCCGGCTAATTTTTGTATTTTTAGTAGAGATGGGGTTTCACCGTGTTGGGCAGGCTGGTCTTGAACTCCTGACTTCAAGTGATCCAGCTGTCTCAGCTTCCCAAAGTGCTGGGATTACAGGCATGAGTCACCACAACTGACTACATTTCTCTTACTTGTAGAAATAAATGTGACATTTTTAAACCTGAGTACAGCGTAGTAAAACGCAAATCAGTTATGCTGGTTTCTAAAAACTGCCTATGTTCAGGTGTTCAGAAGGGGGAGCTGTGTGGTCTAACTTGTAGAACCCAATAGAAGGTTCCTACTGTCCCCAAATAGCTCCCCTACCACCTCATCTGTGCCTGGCATTTTTGTCATTAGCATTATTCCTGTACTTCAGGTATTTCCTTAGTAAGAGGAAACCTTTAACACCTGTGACCTGACTGGCATGGCAGACTGCAAGGAGCTGGACCAAGAGCAGTCCAAATTAGGAGACTTCGCTCTTTAGGTCTCTTTTCTGCGTTTGGTGAAACAACCACATCAAAAGGCCAATTTTGGCTTAACTGCCCCTCAAAGCACGTGGTGTGGTGGTGTGCAGCTTCCTTCCGGGGGCCTCTGCCTCCTCTGCACCCCAGAATCTTTTCCTACCATGGAAGCTGCTCCTGACCATTGTTGATCTGCAGCAGCAAAAGGCGACACAAGGCCGGGCACGGTGGCTCACGCCTGTAATCCCAGCACTTTGAGAGGCCAAGACCGGTGGATCACCTGAGGTCAGGAGTTTGAGACCAGCCTGGTCAACATAGTGAAGCCCCATCTCTACCAAAAATACAAGAAAAATTAGCTTGGTGTGGTGGCAGGTGCCTGTAGTCCCAGCTACTCAGGAGATTGAGGCAGGAGAATCACTTGAACCCGGGAGGTGGAGGTTGCAATGAGCCGAGATCACGCCACTGCACTCCAGCCTCTACAACAGAGCCAGACTCCGCCTCAAAAAAAAAAAAAAAAAAAAAAAAAAAAAAAAAAAAAAAGTGACACAAGCACAGCAGATCCCAGGAGTCCCACATCCTGCCCCTGCCACCTGACCTCTCCTCCATATTAGGGAGGTAGGGAATCCTTCCCAAGTTTCCTGCTTATAATTTCTTCGATAGGGTACTCCTTTTTCAGGAAGTGGAATTGTGAGTTGCTTACTGGAAACTCCCTTTCATTAATTCTTTTTATATCCATAAGCTCAGGCCAAAAATCTCATTATCATTCCTGATTCCTTCCTTTCTCTCACTCTCCACATTCAGGCCATCAGTGAGGTCAGTCAGTTCCATCTTCATGAGGCATCTCAAACCACAAGGACATAATTTACATAGAAAAAATAAACCTGTGTGTAGTGCATGGGGGCAATTTGCTAGCAGCTTTTTTATTGAAGAAGGCTAAAGAACACAGGAAGTGGAGGTTAAAGGTTTGACTGCATAGGAACAAAAGTTTAGGTCTCAGGATTTTAAAACAGGATGAAAAAAAGCTGAGTTTTAAAATACACTGTATTTTCCACTCTTGCTCTACCATAAGAAAAAAACTTCTTTTTTTTTTTTTTTTTTTTTTTTGAGATGGAGTCTTGCTCTGCTGCCCAGGCTGGAGGGCAGTGGCGCAATCTCGGCTCACTGCAACCTCTGCTTCCCGGGTTCAAGCGATTCTCCTGCTTGTTCTCTCCTGCCTCGGCTAGACTTGTTCCTTGAGTCTGTAGCTCAATGGTTGTTCTTCAGGACAGGGATGTTTTTACCTGGAAGGAAGTCTTTCCAGAGGAAGGAGGTGTGAATTAGGGAGATGTGGAGTGAGGGAAAGGAGTTCATTACCTCCACCAGACCATGAGCTCCCTGGGAGCTGGGCCAGAGACTGGTTTCCTTTGAGGATCAGTGAAGAGTATTTTCTTTCTGACTCAAAGGCTGAGAATACAAGCAGGTGTCCTGGTATTGCAAGTGCCAGATGCCAGATTCTAATGAGGATCAACATGTTCCCCACCAGCTGGGAATTGCCTGAAGTTCTGCACAGATGTTAGTTTTCCTTCCCTAGAGAGGACTCACTAATGGTTAGACCCAAAAGGAAACGCTTGTAGAGACCTCCCTCCTTCCTCCACCCCTCCACTTCATAAGAGGATGTGGCCAGCTGGGTGCGGTGGCTCACGTCTGTAATCCCAGCACTTTGGGAGGCCGAGGTGGGTGGATCACCTGAGGTCGGGAGTTCGAGACCAGCCTGGGCAACATGGTGAAACCCTGTCTCTACTAAAAAGTATAAAAATTAGCCAGGCGTGGTGGCACATGCCTGTAATCCCAGCTACTTGGGAGGCCAAGGCAAGAGAATTACTTGAACCCGAGAGGTGGAGGTTGCAGTGAGCTGAGATCACACCCCTGCATTCCAGCCTGGGTGACAGAGAGCGACTCTGTCTCAAAAAAAAAAAAAAAAAAAAAAAAAAAAAAATTGGGATGTGGCCATGGTGGGAAGGGTGTGGGGCTTTGGCACATTTTTTCCTGGGTTCGAATTCCTGCTCTACCACTTAGTGGTGAGGTAACTTTGGGCAAATTACCTTCCTAAGCCTGTTTGTTTTTATTTTTGTTTTTTTGGTTTTTTTTCATTTTAAAGGTGAAAAGAATAATGTGACAAGCCTTGTAGGATTGTTATGAGCATCAAATGAGTTAATAAAGTTAAAGTGTTTGATACAATGCCTGGTTAAACAAAGTCAATGCTCAATACACTTTAGTTATGATTGGCACCTCCATAAGGGAGTGGGTATGGCCGAACATCCAATCCGCTGTGTCTTGGCCTGGGAAAACCCTGGATCCTGAGTAGCAAATGAGTGGGAAGAGTCCCAAGATGGTGCTGGGAAGGATGCAACAGGCAATGAGCTTCCCTATCTTGCCCACCCCAATTATGACATCATCACTCTGATGGGGATTGTGTCCCCAGAATGTGGCATCCTCAGAGGCCCAGTGCTGCTCATACTCTGCCCTTGTCTCAGCCTTCAGGGCACCCCAAGTTTGCTGTGCTCTAAGAAATGGGTAAGCACAAATTTCCAGAAAAAACCGCGAAGTCAACCCGAGGAGGTTGATAGAGGTTGGTTAGAATTAACTTTTGCCCAAAGAGAGACGCATGGGCTGGAAGAAAGAGAAGAAGCAATTTGTTTTGCAAATCAGGGACCTGGATCTGTCATCAAGTTTCCCACTGTCGAAAGGGGGGTTCATGGCTCATTTTCATGGGACACATTGGTTGGGGATGGGAGCGAGGAAAAGGTGACAGATACACATCTGGGCTCACACTCCTGTGGCTGCTCAGAGGGGAAGAAAAGCAGCCTCTTCTGTTTGAGGCTTGTTAGACCCAAGCCTTCTGAACTGCCCACCCAGCAGAGAAAATAGGTGGGAAGAGAAACTGAACAGAGAAGTGGAGGAGGAAGCTCACACCATGTGGTTGGTGGTGCTACTGGTTTTATACTGCCAGAGCTAATAACCAGGTGTATTTATGAGGTTTCTGCCTTTTGATAACCTCAGAGCAGGCCACATCTTCTAACTTGGCCATAAATGGGGAAAGGGCCTTGCCTAAGGTCGGTACTGAGTCAGAGGTAGGACCTGGGCAGGAGGCCTTTCAGCAGTGGTGTCTGCAGGTGGAAAACCCGAGCAGCCCTTTCTCCTGCTCAACCCCTATGTCTCTCAGGACATAGAGCAAGTGGTGGCTTCTCAGTCTCCAGCCAGCTCTATGTTCCTTTCCTCCCTAAGTGGCAGGTGTTCTTTTCCTCCCTCCGTCACACACTGTCACCACTTGCTCTATGTCCAGGGGCAACTCTCCCCACTCAGAGCCTGACCACATAGCAGAGGGAAATCTTCCCAGCTTCCTCCTCCAGAAAACCAGCACACAGACCCTCTTCTCCTTAAGGATTTTACTGCTACTTACTAAAGAGAAGTAGAAAAGACCACAACAAGCAACACATCTAGGAGTGTTAAAAACGTGAGCAGTTTTTTCCTCTCTGATCTCTGATCTGATTCATTTGTGTATTCATTCATTCATCTGTCTGTCCATTCATTTGTCCATCCAATGAGTATTTATTAAGCATCTGCTTTGTACCAGGGAGTGTCCTGAGCCCTGAGGATGCAGCAGGGAACAAGACAGATGCAGACATGGTTCCTGCTCTCCAGTGGGTCCTGACTCTCTTGACACAATCATGGGAGCCTATCGACTTGTGCTCTCTGAAGTCCTGGTCCCATGTAGGGGCTGAGGACAGTTCCTACAAGAGCCCACATTTTAGGCCAAAGGCAAGAATAGACAGTCCGAGTGTTTGACCTGCACAGCCAGAAGCAGTGCAGCCGCGGGTGGATGTGCTAGTCTTGATAGAGGAGGGGAAACCAGAAGTCAGGGCCAAATGGGCAGTGTCATTTGTTAAGGAGTGAGCTCAGGGCTGCAAACGAACGAGTCCAGACATTAGGAAGGGGTGGAGAGGAGGAGGGAAGGAGAGGTGGCCACAAATGGGTCAGGATTAGAGAAAGTCACGGGTTTTGGAAATCTATCTTACTGGGAGCTGGTTGAGTGGCAGGAAATCAAGTGTTAATGATGGTAACAGCAACTGTAATCCTTGTCATCAAGTGTGTATTGACTGCTTACTGTGACTGTGCCAGCCACAAGGCAAGCACTTTCCATATACGGTTGTTCTCACATTGAATGGTAAAGCGTTGGCAGGACATCTGCTCTTAAGCATAGAAAGGAATCAAACCTATCCTTTCTAGACCCCAGCAGAAAATTAAGACCAGATGAACCAGCCCACTCCTGACCCCAAGCTCTTCTTAGCATCTACATCCTACAGTGGATATAAAGAGGAAATGAAGGCAGGTGACAGCTCCCTCACCTCACGTGGACACTTTGCAATCTCTGAGCACCTCATCCTATTGATAGTTTTGTACCCTCCAGGAATGATCATCTTGGAGTGTCACCTTTCAAAGGGACACAGAGTCAAGTGCCTTGGGGGCCAGGCAGGTGGTGTATATGAGTGCAAGTGAAGAAAAACCAACTCTAATTTCCAGAGCGGGAGAAAACCCATGTGGACCGAGGTCATCAGAAGCACACCTGTCCTTGCAAGCATGAAACCTAATTGCCACATCTGCTGATATTTTTTTCAAGAGAAGTCCAAAATTCACAGATTACAATATGAAATCTCTAAATCTTTTAATTGACAAAAAAGATTAACAGGTTAATTAATTGACAAAAAGTACAAAAATTAAAACAATCAATCAATACCTCTCTGGGACTTCAGTTATACAAATCAAATTAAACACATTTTACACTCCGCCTCGCAACATCTCAGTAATATCAAAACTGAGTTCAGGTGAGGCGTGGTGGCTCATGCCTGTAATCTCAGCACTTTGGGAGGTCAAGGCGGGTGGATCATTTGAGGTCAGGTGTTCGAGACCAGCCTGGCCAACATGGTGAAACATCTCTACTAAAAATACAAAAATCAGCCGGGCATGGTGGCAGGTACCTGTAGTTCCAGCTACTTGGGAGGCTGAGGCAGGAAAATCGCTTGAATCCAGGAGGTGGAGGTTGCAGTGAGTCGGGATTATACCACTGTACTCCAGCCTGGGTGACAGAGCGAAACTCCGTCTCAAAAAGCAAACAAACAAACAGACAAAAAAAGTTGAAGGTCTCTGGAATTCATTTCTAAAACATGTTAAGTCCTTCCATGGAGATAGTAACACCGTTAAGCATTGCGTGAACATCATTTTTTACCCAAACTCTAAAGTAGCTTCACAATTCAAGTCATCCAAGGACTTAGGGAGGAGTGGAAAGAGGGGTGGGAGGGTGAGAAAAGAAGGGGAAGGGGAGGGGAAAGGAGAAGATGAAAGAACTGGAGGCACTGGACGTGGTGGGTGGCTCACGCCTATAATCCCAGCACTCTGGGAGGCCGGGGCAGGTGGATCACTTGAGGTCTCGAGTTCGAGACCAGCCTGACCAACATGGTGAAAGCCTGTTTCTACCAAAAATACAAAAATTGTTCAGGAGGCTGAGGCAGGAGAATCGCTTGAATCCAGGAGGTGAAGGTCGCAGTGATCGCGCCACTGCATTCCAGTTGGCCGCATAGCACCTTTTATACAAAGCTGAAGAGAACATTATGCCAAGCACAAGTGGAATCTGTTTTCCGGAGCTGCTACTTTCTCATGAAACCTGACTGGACAATTGGACAATTCGTAGCCTCAAAGTCACACAAATGGTGTGGGGTAAAGAAAGTGGAAGATGGATGATGAGTTGAGTTATACTCTAAGTGGCTACAGGCAGGACAGGTGGGGAGGAAGCAGCCCCAGCCTCAGAGTGCCTGGCAAGCATGGCCCCCTCCTTGCACATATCCTAGCAGAGCCTCCTTGGCATGCAGTTGGCAGGACTTTTATAGAGGAAAGAGTTGAGACTTTACTGTTTTCACAACAATGGCTCCGTGAAGAAGGCAGAGGTAGCGTTAGGGATAAAAGAGTTAAATATATCCTTAGATGAGAGGGCTAAGAAACCCAAGGGTGAAAGGACAGAGGCCTGGGAAGTAAATGCAATGGAGTTAGATGCTTTCTAAGCAAAAGGCCAGCTGTGCAGTGCTGGGCCTTCAAGTTTGGGGATGACAGCACAGACAGGGGTCCAGAAGCAGTTCTGAGCCACACAGCCCTGCCTCGCTCATCCTTAGAGACACGCTTCCTGATTTAGTTAAGAGCATGAGATTTGAAGGATGTTCACCTGGTTTCAAATCCTTGCTCCAAGGATTATCTTATTCATTCACTCAGAAAATATTGATTGAGCATCTATGTAGTGCCAGGACACACCAGCAAACAAAACAGACAGGATCCCTGCCCTAATGGAACTTGCATTTGAGTGGGTGGAAGACAGTCAGTAAACCAAATAGTACTAATAAGCCAAATGACAAGATATCTTAGAAGGGGATAGCTAAATGCTATATAGGGGGAAAGGCTGATATGATGGAGCAGGACTATGGGGCTGGGTTCTAGTTTTTATTTTTATTTTATTCATTCATTTTTAGAGACAGGGTCTCACTCTGTCACCCAGGCTGGAGGACAGTGGCACAATCAGGGCTCACTGCAGTCTCAAACTCCTGGGCTAAAGCCACCACACCCAACTATTTTTATGTATGTATGTATGTATGTATGTATGTATGTATGTATGTATTAGTAGTAGTAGTAGTAGTAGTAGTAGTAGTAGTAGTAGTAGTAGAGACAGGGTCTAACTATGTTGCCCAGGCTGGTCTTGAACTCCTGGCCTCAATTAATCCTCCCGCCTTGGCCTTCCAAAGTGCTGGGATTATAGGTATGAGCCACCATCCTTGGCTGAGTTCAAGACAGGATTTATAGAGATGACAGCATTTCAGCAAAAGCTGGAAGGTGAGCAAGTGAGCCATGTGGCTGCCTGAGGGACAGCAGTCTGAGAATGGGAGACAAGCAAGGTGGAAGTATGCCCCGTGTGTTCAAGGAATGGCGAGGAGGCCAGAGTGGCTGAGCAGAGTGAGCTGGGTGACAGGTCATGGGGAATGGATCACATAGTAACCAGGAGGTGCTTCTGGTTTATGGTCTGAGAGCAAGGGACAGCACTGGAGGGATTTCTTTTTTTATTTTCTTGAGACAGAGTCTTGCTCTGTCACCCAGGCTGGAGTGCAGTGGTGCAACTCGGCTCACTGCAACCTCCACCTCCCGGGTTCAAGTGATTCTCCTGCCTCAGCCTCCGGAGTAGCTGGGATTAATGCCCAGCTATTTTTAGTAGAGACAGAGTTTCACCATATTGTCTAGGCTGGTCTCGAACTCCTGAACTCAAGTGATCTGCCCACCTCGGTCTCCAAAGTGCTGGGATTACAGGCGTGAGCCACCACACCCGGCCAGCACTGGAGAGATTTAAGTCGACGGGAGACGCGTGCTGACTTACAATTGAAAACCTTTAAGCAGGCTGGGCTCAGGAGGCTGAGGAAGGACAATTGCTTGAACCTAGGAGGCGGAGCTTTCAGTGAGCCGAGATTATGCCATTACACTGCAGCCTGGGCAACAAGAGCAAAACTGTCTAAATAAATAAATAAATAAAATATTTTTAAAAAAACTTTAAACAGGTGGTTGTGTTGTGGAAGGACTGCTGGGGGTCAAGGATGCAAGCCAGGACACTGACCAGGAGGTCACTGCAGTCTTTCGAGAGGGAGTTGATGAGGCTTGCACCTGCCTGGCAACAAGAGAGGTGGTGGAAAGAAACAGGATTCTGGATGAGTTTAGCCTTCCCTCGTTTACTAGCTATGTGACCTTGAAGATGTCTCTTAACCTCTCTAAACCTCGGATTACTCACTTGTAAAACTGTGGTGACTGAACCTCCCTCAGGGGATTATTGAGAGGATTAAATGAGATAATACACGTAAAGCCCTGAGCACAATCTCTAATAGGCGCTTCACTCATTCCCTTCATTTGCGCAAGTAATGTTTTTTGAGCATGTACTATGTGTTGAACACTGGAGAGAGATCAGCAGAGACATAAACAAGTAACAGAATGTTGTTATAGTTGTAAGTGCTCTGAAACCACAAAGCATGAGTAGAATAGGGAGAACCTGTACAGGGGTAGGGAGGGTGGGGAATGGGGGATTTTAGATAGTGAAGTCAGATAAGAGAAGGCTTTCCTAAACAATGAGGAGCCAGTATGCAGGGATCTGAGAGGAATATTCCAGACAGAGAGGACAGCAAAGACAAAGGCCCTAAAATGAGAATGAGTTTGGTCAGAGCTGAGACGGGGCTGGCTCTCAAGGTGGAGCTGGAGCAAAAGTTAGATTGTGTCTTTATTTAAAATTTTGGGCCAGGCGTGGTGGCTCACGCTTATAATCCCAGCACTCTGGGAGGCTGAGGTGGGTGGATCACCTGAGGTCAGGAGTTCAAGACCAGCCTGACCAACATGGCGAAACCCCGTCTCTACTAAAAATACAAAAATTAGCCGGGCGTGGTGGCGCACACCTGTAATCCCAGCTACTTGGGAGGCTGAGGCAGGACAATTGCTCCAATCCAGAAGGCAGAGGTTGCAGTGAGCCAAGATTGTGCCACTGCACTCCAGTCTGGGTGACAGAGTAAGATGTCGTCTCAAAAAAAAAAAAAAATTGATATTTTATTCATCATGGATTTTTATTGCATTAATTTTGAATTTTGGAAATGTTCTTTATAATGATTACTGAGGTTTTTGGCACCTTTCGAATTTCTCACCCAAGGGGATGTGTCACTTACCTCCCCCTAGTCCTGGCTTTGTGGGCAGAAAGAAGCTGAAAAAAATGGCAGCTGCTATTGATGTTGGAGTTACAGAAAGTCAGGGGTTAGGGAGACTTTTCACGGAAGTTGAGATGGGCTGGTGGGCAAGCCTGTGATTCTGTGATTCCGTCCTTTGAGCATGAGGTCAGGGTTACCGTAAAAAATAATCTAATGAGAAATATCTATCTCTCAGTATTCAATTTTTTTTTTTTTTTAGAAAAATCAAGAGCCCAGTTTACACTCAGAGCTTTTTGTCACGACCCAGACCCCCTGAGATTTCAAGTCCACCAGCTTTCCCTTCACCTCGTTCTCTGAGGCCACATGTGTTAAGGGCACACATTAGAGTCTCCTCCAAATCACTCCAGGTAGGGGAAGAATTCTGGGGCTATGAGGTCTCTTCCCAGGCCCAGTCCTGTACTAATGTCACTGTTCTTCCCCAGTCCCCAGGTGATCTTTTTTTTTTTTTTTTTTTTTTTGAGAGGGAGTCTTGCTATGTCACCGGGGCTGAAGTGCAGTGGCACCGTCTCGGCTCACTGCAGCCTCTGCCTTCCAGGTTCAAGCAGTTCTCCTGCCTCAGCCTCCCACATAGCTGGCATTATAGGCACACACCACCATGCCTGGCTTATTTGTTTATTTTTTTGGTAATTTTAGTAGAGACAGGGTCTCGCCATGTTGACCAGGCTGGTCTCGAGCTCCTGACCTCAGGTGATCCACCCACCTCGACCTCCCAAAGTGCTAGGGTTACAGGCGTGAGCCACCGTGCCTGGCTCATGACCTCTCTATTTTACACAGTTCTTTTGACAACAAGACAATGTGTGCAAACTGCAAAGCTCTAACGAAGTTCCATTTTTCGGCTCTTGCAAAGCTTCAGGCCTCTCTGATACCATTGGAAGAAAACCCTTCTACCCCCTATTCTGTTACCTACCCCCCAGGACCAGCCTGGAATGTTCACAAAATTTGGGTCCCCACAAGTAGCTTTGCTTTATCAGGTGTACAGAGTCTTCTGTTGGAAATCTAGACCACATCTTGTTTCGCCATTTGCAGCTTGCCTCGTTTATTTTCTCTTCGTGGGGATTGGAGAGAAATAGCTTTCTCCCTTCCTCATTTGCAGGGACTTTCAAGGCTCCTAGTGGCTTTCTCACAAATAGGCTCTAGTGACCTGCTGGGATATCTTACCCTCCTTCTCTCCATTCCTTCCTTCCTTCCTTCCTCCCTCACTTCCTTACTTTCTCCTTTCCTCTCTCATTCAACACATACTTTTTTGAGTATCTGTGTACATACCATTGAGGACGCAGGATGAATAAGACAGACACGACCCCTCTCATGTTGAGCTCACAATCTGGTCAGGCAGACACATGGAGCAGTCACTATACAGTTGCTATGATGGGGGAAGTATGGGGTGCTGTAAATGTGCATAAATGGGAGGAAAGAAAATCTAGAGCCTTCCACTCCTTTATAAAATACAGGAATGAGGTTCAGAGAAGAAAAGAGTAGTCTCAATCGGACGCAGTGGCTCATGCCTATAATCCCAGCACTTTGGGAAGCCTAGGTGGGTGGAGATCACTTGGGGTCAGGAGTTCGAGACCAGCCTGGCCAACATGGTGAAACCCTGTCTCTACTAAAAATACAAAAATTAGCCAGGTGTGGTGGCGTGTGCCTGTAATCCCAGCTACTTGGGAGGCTGAGGCATGAGAATCGCTTGAACCCGAGAGGTGGAGGTTGCAGTTAGCTGAGATAACGACCCCACACTCCAGTCTGGGAGATAGAGTGGGATTCTGTCTCATAAAAAAAATAAAATAAAAAATAAAAAATAAAATAAAAGAGTAGTGTCTTCAGTCACAGGCTCTGGGGCTTCTCGTTTCTATCCTTTTTGCTTCCTAATACTTCTAAGGCCTCACTTTGGCCTTAGAAGATCTGTAACCGGGAGGGGACTCCAGGTGTGTGACATAAAAGCAGAGGGAATTGCTAAGAAGTGCTCAGCAGATGGCAGTCTGACAAAGTGCACGTGGCTGACGCCAAAGGCCAGGGCAGCTTCTACCCTTCCCACACAGCCAGCTGGGCCAGCCTGGGCTCACTCTTACTCCAGTGCCCCGGGATGTCCACTCTCTAGGAGGCAGGGTCCTCAACCTGGCTGGGACCACAATGAGACTTCTTACTTTTTCCTTCCATGCTTCCTGCCCTAACTCTCCTTTTATGTGTAATGCTCAGTCTGCATAGCGTGTGGTTTCCTAACATTTGCTTGAATTCCACATGGAGCCCAGAAGTCTGTGATAGGCACTGTCAACCAGGATATTGTTGTGCATATTGAGCAGACACGGTCTTCTTTTCAACTCCTCAATCAAACCACTCCATGTGCAACTTGCCCTTGTCCTTGAAGGGTAGCCTTCATACATCTCTAGAAAGACTTGAGATGTTCTGGGGACTTTCTTTGTTTTTTGGTTTTTTTTTTTTTTTGGTCTTATTCTGTTGCCCAGGCTGGAGTACAGTGGCTCTATCACAGCTCACTGTAGCCTTGAACTCCTGGGCACAAGTGGTCCTCCTGCCTCAGCCTCCCAAGGAGCTAGGACTACAGGTGTGTGCCACCACACTGGGCTAATTTTTTAATTTTTTTTTTTTTTTTTTTTTGTAGAGAGAGGGTCTCAGTATGTTCTCTAGGCTGGTCTTGAGTTCCTGGGCTCCAGTGGTCCTCCTACCTCAGCCTACCAAAGTACTGGGATTACAGGCATAAGCCACTAGGCCTGGCCCCAACCTGAGATGTTCTGTACATTTCTACCTCAATAACTTATATTTCTGTGGACCTTTTACAGAATGGCACCAGGCGGGCACTATGGACACATAAATGAATAAATCTAGAAACCGATCCCCACTCCCTCACCAGGCTAATTTTTACTGGTCTAATCTCAAACAACTCCCCTCCCCACCAAAAAGTTGTTAATCTGGGTTTCAGCATGAGCTCAGGAATTTAGGTCTAGAAGAAGGCACCCACTAGGAAAAGATGAAGGGCTGTCTTCTGTGGCTCCCAGAAGATGGACATGTCTGCCAAGATCAGAAAGAGGCCAAAAAAATGTATTCTCCAGAGGCAAAGCTATTTAACATTTCCCAGAATCTTTCTGACCTAGAATAATCTTTTTCCTTCCTGAAATGGTTGAGTCCTAGGTGACAGCTGAGAGCAGGTGGCTGGCTGCTTAGAAACAAAGAAGAAGATCTGGAAATACAGGCAGAACTTTTTGACCTCAGAAAGACTTTTGGTTTCCTTGTGATCTCGGGCTACATGCGGTGTCTTGGTGACTTTTTGGCAACGCTCTTAGCTGACTCAGTCTTGCATTTCTAGCAGCGCACAAGTCCACAAGTAAGCAGGATCTCTTGCTTTGCTGGGTTTGGAGAACCTCCCAAAGAGACATACAGATCAGAGTTCAGCCACGCTGTACTGACTCTTCTTTCGCTTCCACCAGGGAAACATAAAACATCCACTCTTTTATGACAGCTTAAGCAATTAACATTCCTTAGGGAAAATCTAAATGCAAATTGTAGCTGCCACCTCCGGTCCCCTAAGGGGATGAATGCGGGAATATCGAATCTCTTAACAAACAACTTGCGTGAAGAGTTTTGTTCCTAAGAAATCAACGTGTAGTGTATCATTTTGGTAAAATAATAGCTCGTAAAGCAGTGGTTGTTAATGCTGACTGCACATTAGAATTATCTAGGAGGCTTTGAAAAATGCTGACATGTCAGCCCTGCTCCAGAGTTTATGACTTAATTGGTCAAGGGCCTGCTGACATCTGAGCCCCACTTCAGAGTTTATGACTTAATTGGTCAGGGCCCCGTCAGCCCCCACACCAGCATCAGTAGTTTCAGAGCTTCTCCTGGTGAGATTACTGTGTGGCAAGGCACATAGTATTTACTTTTGTGCCAGGTACTTCTAAAGCACTGTATACATATTAATTGTTTAATCTTCACCACAATCCTGTGAAAAAAGCTATTGTGATTAAACACATTTTACAGATTTAAAAAGCCATAATCATATCTAATTTGCTTGGCTTAAAAAAGGACCATTGGAAGAACCGGCAGAGGCTTTGAAACTGAATTTCTTTTCTCTTCCCACCAGTTTCTGGAAGGTGAATTGAACAATATGGAGAGAGATTTCCTCAAAGATATGAAGGAAGCCAGCTCCTTGGAAAGACAAACACAGATCTATTGACATTTTAGATAACTGCAAGGTGTTAGCTGAAATCACCCTGCTCACTAGATTTAGTATAATTTAAAGTCCCCTTGGCCAGGCATGGTGGTTCACGCCTATACTCCCAACACTTTGGGAGGCCGAGGCAGGTGGTTCACTTGAGGTCAGAAGTTAGATACCAGCCTGGGCAACATGGTGAAACCCTGTTTCTACTAAAAATACAAAAGAATTAGCCAGGCGTGGTGGTGCACGCCTGTAATCCCAGCTACTCGGGAGGCTGAAGCAGGAGAATTGCTTGAACCCAGGAGGCAGAGGTTGCAGTGAGCCGAGATCATGCCACTGCACTCCAGCCTGGGTGACAGAGTGAGACTCTGCCTCAAGAAAACAAAGAAATAAAAATTAAGGTCCCCATTCTCTAACTCATAGATATCAATGCTCTCCAAATTTTTGCAAATGTCTGGGGGACTTACCTTTTCACAGTTGCTTCTGCTCTAAGATTGTGTTTCTGCTAGTAAGTTTAGATCAAGGGCCATCCCACAGCAGTCCATGGACCTAGATACAGAACGCAGCTACTGTCCCCATTCTCAACGGCCCTCACCTGCCCCGCCCAACATGGCCTTCATTTGAGGAGATGATACTGAAAACTTGGAGAGATGAAGGAATTTACATCTATACAATATAAGCCCTAAGAACTCAGCTTTAAATATTAGATTGCTCTTTTTTTTTTTTTCTTTTGAGACGGAGTCTTACTCTGTCACCCAGGCTGGAGTGCAGTGGTGCGATCTTGGCTCACTGCAACCTCTGCCTCCCAAGTTCAATGAATTCTCCTGCCTCAGCCTCCTGAGTAGCTGGGATTACAGGCTCGCGCCACCACACCCAGCTAATTTTTGTATTTTTAGTAGAGATGGGGTTTCACCGTGTTAGCCAGGATAGTCTTGATTTCCTGACCTCGTGATCCGCCCAACTTGGCCTCCCAAAGTGCTAGGATTACAGGCGTGAGCCACCGTGCCTGGCCTAGATTCCTCTTAAAAGTCGTTTTAGCTCTTTCATCATTGGAAATTTTACTGTAGCTGCTCTCTACCTTTTCTCTCTTCCTGTCTCATTTCTGTTTTCTCTCTTTCTATACTTCACGACCAAGCTTTACAACTTGAGAACCAACCTTATATGTGTAGATGAATTATGAAAGTATTTTTTGGTAGAACCAAGAATGCTCCTTCCCCAAGATAAATTTTAGGGCCACCTGTTGAGATAATAGTTAATATTTACATAAGACTTTCCCCCCTTTCTTACATGAAAATAAAGATTTGATAACTTCGGACAAATTTATAATTCACCATAGGTTCCTGGTAGCCTCACCTTGAAGGAAGAGAGGTAGTCTCAGTTTTCTTGTTTGGGGCATAGCCATTATGCTTTGACAAGTCAACATTAGGACCAGACCTTGCACATGGGGGTCTCAGTAGGAGGAGAGGGAAATAGGCTGCTTTTTAAATTTCATTTTATATATATAAAAAATAAAGTCTGTCACCCGGGCTGCAATACAGTGGCGAGATCACGGCTCACTGCAGCCTTGAACTCCTGGGCTCAAGCAATCCTCCCTCCTCAGCCCCCTGAGTAGCTGGGACTACAGGTGCACGCCACCATGCCTGGCTAATTTTTGTATTTTTAGTAAAGACGGGGTTTCACCACGTTGCCCAGGCTGAAAAATGAGCACTTTTATATTACTTATACAACTTTTGAATTATCAGTGGTATAAAAGTAAATTTTTACATATATTACGTATGAGAGGCTGGGTGCGGTGGCTCACGCCTGTAATCTCAGCACTTCAGGAGGCTGAGGTGGGTACATCAACTGAGGTCAGAGGTTTGAGACCAGCCTGACCAACATGGTGAAACCCCATCTCTACAAAAAGAATGCAAAATTAGCCGGGCATGGTGGCACATTCCTGTAATCCCAGCTACTTGGGAGGCTGAAGCAGGAGAATCACCTGAACCTGGGAGTCAGAGGTTACAGTGAGCCAAGATCGTACCATTGCACTCCAGCCTGGGCAACAAGAGCAAAAATCTCCATCTCAAAAAAAACTATGTATGATAATATAATGTAGTATGTTTATGGATATACATTAGTATTCTGAAAATAGATATACCTAGAAGAGCTATATCAGTAAGACCGAAAGAAAAGTCTAGAAAAGTTTTATCTATACATCATTATATTATATACACTGGACATATAAATACTCTTCCATATATCATATAAGTGAGAAAAGTTTGGATAATTGAACAAACGACATTGGAAAAGTTGGCTAGTCATTTGGAAAAAAAATTGGAGTCCCTCTGTACTTACTAGAAGAATATATAGGTAAATATGGTCATGTGTTACATAGCTATGTTTTGGCCAGTAATGGATACATATATGATGGTGGTCTCATAAGAGTATAATGGAGCTGAAAAATTGCTATCACCTAGTGATGTTGTAGCTGTAGCCATCATAATGTCATAGGGCAGCACACTACCTTCCCCGTGTTTAACTACACAAATACCATCGTATCATAATTGCCTACAGGATCCAGCACCGCAGGCTATCCCATACAGCCTGTGTATGTAGTAGGCTCTACCCTTTGGATTTGTAAACGTACACTCTGTGACGTTTGCACAATGATGCAATCTCCTAACTACCCATTTCTCAGAATCTGTTGTTAAGTGACACATAACTGCTTCTATTATCTCAAAGTAAGAAAATATTCTCTAATCAAGACATTGAAGACACTAAGATAGATTTAACTGCCACTTCAAAGCAATACCCGTGGGGCCTTAATGAGCCAGCAAAGAGTCATCTGGAAACGAGAAGAATCTAAAGGTGAGAGTATGCCTGCAGGACCAAACTTGGCCTACCAGGGCAGAGTTCCAGAGGGAGAGAGTAGAGGAAAAATGCACAAACACCAACTACAAGGAGGAGAGCGGTCAGGGAGAAACTATTCACCTTGAGGGTCAAAGAGAAGACTTGGAGAAAACATTCCTCCAACTCTTGGCCTCAAGCGATCTTCCCACCTCTGCTCTCCCAGTCGCTGAAGCCACAGGCTCATGGCCACCCCCACAGATAGAGAAAGCATTTGTGAAAACAGCAGGGACTTTCAGATAACACATGCCTTGCACTTACACAAAAAAGAAAGTGCATGTGACCTCTAGAAACCAAATAGAGGAAAGATGTAGTAAGGATCAACTGAATGAAGGCCCTGCGCGACAGCTCGTGCCTGTAATCCCAGCGCTTTGGGAGGCCCAGACGGGCAGATCCCTTGAGGCCAGGAGTTTGAGACCAGCCTGGCCAACATGGCGAAACCCTGTCTCTACCAAAAATACAAAAAATTAGCTGGGCGTGGTGGCACACACCTGTAATCCCAGCACTTTGGGAGGCCAGGAGTTTGCAACCAGACTGGGCAACACAACGAGACCCCATCCCCAAAAAAGAAAAATCAGGTGGGGTGTGGTGGCTCACGCCTGTAATCCCAGCACTTTGGGAAGCTGAGGTGGGCCAATCACCTGAGGTCAGGAGTTCCAGACCTGGCCAACACGGCAAAACCCCATCTCTACTAAAAAGACAAAAATTAGCTGGGCATGGTGGTGGGCGCCTGTGATCCCAGCTACTTGGGAGGCTGAGGCAGAAGAATCGCTTGAACCAGGGAGGTGGAAGGTGCAGTGAGCCAAGATGGCACTACTGCACTCCAGCCTGGGCAACAGAGTGAGACTCTGTCTTAAAATAAAATAAAATAAAATAAAATATCACATAAATGTCAGAGAAAAAGATGGAGAAATAAAAGCAATCAAAAGAAGGACGAGAGGCTGTGAAGGGCCCAGGTGCCCTGCTGACTGAGGTTTGATCACGACCCAGTGGGCCTGCATTTCCTATGGAGGGTAAAAAACTAAAGATTCAATATCTCAGCCTTCTTAGAAGGATACAGGTCTTCTTCTGACATGAAAACATGTTGAAATTAAGAAAAATCAAGTTGCAGAGATGTATAGAAAAAATGGTGTGTGTGTGTGTGTGTGTGTGTGTGTGTGTGTGTGTGTAAGAGAGGCTGAACTGTGCCTTGGCCCACCCCCGACCAATTTGTATGTTGAAGCCCTAATCCTCAGCCTCTCAGGATGTGACTGTATTTGGAAACAGCCTTCAAAGAGGTAATTAAGGTTAAATGAGGTCATTAGAGTGGGCCCTAATCTAACAGGCCTGGTGTCTTTATAAGAAAAGGAGATTAGGACACAGCCTCACACAGAGGGAAGACCATGTGAGGACACAGGGAGAGGGCGTGGCTACCCAAAAGCCAAGGAGAGAGGCCTGAGAAGAAACCAGCCGTCTCAACACCGCGATCCTGCACTGCCAGCCTCCACAACTGTGAGAAAATAAATCCTGTTTTTGGAGTAACTGGTCTGGGGTATTTTGTTAAGGCAGCCCTAGCAAACAGGATGTAATAAAATAAAACTTGAAGAAAATACGTAATTTTTAAAATTTCTTTAAGAGGTGGGGGTCTCACCATATTGCTCAGATGGGTCTGGAACTCCTGGACTCAAGCAATCCTCCTGCCTCAGCCTCCTTAATAGCTGGGACTGCAAGCGTGAGCCACCTGGCCCAGCTTAAAACTGGAAGAAAATTCATCATTCTCTAGCTGAGGTTACTTCTGAATGGGTGGCTATATAAGGGACTTTTAACTTTTTTTTTTTTTTTTAAAGTCAGGATCTCTCTCTGTTCCCAGGCTGGAGTGCAGTGGCACAATCAAAGCTCACTACAACCTCCGCCTCCTGGGCTCAAGGGATTTTCCCATCTCAGCCTCCTAAGGGACGACAGGCATGTGCTACCATGCCTGACTAATTTTTGTGTTTTTTGTAGAGATGAGGTCTTGCCATCTTCCCCAGGCTGGTCTCAAACTCCTGGGCTCAAGCGATTTGCCTGCCTTGGCCTCCCAAAATGCTGGGATTATAGGCATAAACCACCATGCCCAGCCTTAATTTTTATTTTTGTTTTTTGTTTGTTCGTTTGTTTGTTTAGAGATGGTATCTCGCTCTGTCACCAAGGCTGGAGTGCAGCGGTGAAATTTTGGCTCACTGCAGCCTCCGCCTCCCAGGTTCAAGTGTTTCTCCTGCCTCAGCCTCCCGAGTAGCTGGGATTATAGGCATGCGCCACTATGCCCGGCTAATTTTTTGTTTTTGTTTTTGTTTTTTGTTTTTTGAGACAGAGTCTTGCTCTGTAGCCCAGGCTGGAGTACAGTGGCACAATCTTGGCTCACTACAACCACCGCCTCCTGGGTTCAAACAATTCTTGTGCCTCAGCCTCCCGAGTAGCTGGGATTACAGGCACACACCACCACACCCGGCTAATTTTTGTATTTTTAGTAGATACAGGATTATGCCATGTTGGCCAGGCTGGTTTCGAACTCCTGACCTCAGGTGATCCACTCGCCTCGGCCTCCCAAAATCGTGGGATTACAGGCGTGAGCCACCATGCCCAGCTTAACTTTTAAATTATACATTTTTGTTTGAACATATTATACTAAGCATAATTTCTTTTTAATGGAAATAAGGAATCTTTTTAAATTAGCTAAGATAAAAGAAAGTTAAAATGCAGAGTAACTGACGCCTCTCTCATGTGGTCACACTTTTGCCTCTGAGCTGCCAATAATGCAACTTACACAAGCACATCCTGTTGGTTACGGTTCACTGTGTCTGTGGGAAGACGGCCTGGACCACTATTAGGAGATACCCACAGCTGGGCACAGTGACTCATGCCTGTAATCCCAACACTTTGGGAGGCTGAGGCAGGCAGATCACCTGAGGTCAGAAGTTCGAGACCACCCTGGCCAACATGGTGAAATCCTGTCTCTACTAAAAATATTTAAAAAAAAAAAAAAAAATCAGCCAGGCATGGCAGTGGGCACCTGTAATCCCACCTATTTGGGAGGCTGAGGCAGGAGAATTGCTTGAACCCAGGAGACAGAGGTTGCAGTGAGCCGATACGGTACCACTGCACTCCAGCCTAGGCAACAGAGTGAGACTCCGTCTCAAAAAAAAAAAAAAAAAAAAAAAGATACCCACCTAGTGTTAATAATGGCATCAAACAACAATGCTCTCTGCTTTGAGCAAAACCAAAGGAGTGATACCTTTGACCAGCTCTAGGGAAACCTAATATCTACTTAGTAGTTTGCTCTGGGGAAAAGAACTGGGACTGGGAGGTCTTTATTGCAGAAGGTAGAGAAAAGTAATTAGGCATTTTTTTTCACTAACATGTATTGAGCTCTTATTATATGCAGTCATTACGTTAAGTGATTTTCATTTATTATTTCATTTAATTGGAAAACAGTGCTTTGGGAGGTTGAGGCTGGAGGATCACTTGAGCCCGGGAGTTCAAGACCAGACTGGGCAACACAGTGAGACCCCATCTCTATCAAATTTTTAAAAAATTAGCCAGCCACGGTGCCATGCGCCTATAATCCCAGCTACTCCGGAGGCTGAGGTAGGAGGATTACTTGAGTCCAGGGCGCCAAGGCTGCAGTCAGCCATGGTCGTGCCATTGCACTCCAGCCTGGGTGACAGAGCAAGACCCTGTCTCAAGAAACAAACAAACAAAATAAAAATAAAAAAATAAAAGGGCAGCTGAATCTGAAAGAGGTTAATGAAATTGGTCAAACCTCTCAGCCAACAGAGAAGCAGTCAGGATTTGGACCCATGTAGTCTGGCTTAAGGCTAATGCTCTCTTAACCTACATCTTGTGTAAGAAGGCCTGGCATCAAGTTTTACTGCAGCTACTTGCTAGATAAATGACCTTGGGAAAATCCCTCCCTATCCGTAGTCCTAACTTCCCTCTTTAGTAGAGAGAGGGCTTCACCTAGATACCCTCTGAGGACCTCTTGGCAGGCCTGGCCCTATTCCATCATTTTGGCAAATGGTCTGGGTGGAGGAATCCAACAGATGGGGCCTCGGTTCCAGCACAAGATTTGCCTTAGCTTTGAAGAGGCAGCTGTGTCCTGGAAGATAGACATTGTCACCAGGAAAGAGATGATGCCTTCTCTGCAGGATCTGCTGCGGGAGGTAGGGGGACTCACTCATAGCCAGGCTGTGGTGCAAGACCTTGGGGATCTCCCTACCGCTCCTTCCCTTCTGAGCCCTACTTCTGCCTCTACTCTTGGCTCCACTGCCATTTTCTCAGCTCTGTCTTGCCCATCAGTGGTGATAAGTGATGCCAAGATCAAGCTGCTGGCAGTTTTTTGTTTGTTTGTTTGAGATGCAGTATTGCTCTGTTGCTCAGGCTGGAGTGCAGTGGCGCGATCTTGGCTCACTGAAACCTCCGCCTCCTGCGTCCAAGCGATTCTCCTGCCTCAGCCTCCCAGTAGCTGGGACTACAGGCATGCACCACCACACCTGGCTAGTTTTTGTGTTTTTAGTAGAGATGGGGTTTCACCATGTTGGCCAAGCTGGTCTCTAACTCCTGACCCCAAGTGATCTGCCCACCCCAGCCTCCCAAAGTGCTGGGATTTCAGGCTTGAGCCACCGCGCCCAGCTGCTGCTAGCAGTTTTTAAAATGTTTTGGTAGAGATGGGGTCTCACTATGTTGCCCAGTCTGGCAGTCCAACATCAAGGATCTGCACTTCCAAACCAGTCAGATCTGCCCCAGGCCCATCTGCAACTCCAGGTATTGAGACCAGGGAATCTGTGAGGGGCAGAATGCCAATTCAAGGGCCATTCTCCGGTGCTGCTTCCATCCAAAACATAACCTCATTCCCACCCCACTCCACACTTCACAGCTTTACACAACACAGTGAATTCGGTGGAGCCACGCTTTCTCTAAAAGTCACTTTCTAAACAGTGCTCTGGGATAGGTCTTCCTTGGAGAGAGGTTTTGTCTTTGAGTTTCTTCAAGGTTTTTCCACCCCAGCATCACTCCCACCTGAGACATCCTCCAATGCACGCCAAAATCTACCTGGAAAGGGCAACAGAATTAAGGGGACTATGGTTGGTATTCTCTCTATCCAGAGATCTGGGTACAGCATTTTAGGACAGGAGAAGCTCCAGACATGAGGAAAGAATGGTGGAATGCGTTCATTTCATGCCCATGCTGGGGGCAGCAGCAGAGGGGCTAAGGCACCTCAAAAGGAAACAGAATAGAGTTCCCTGAACTTTCCATGCCTAAGGTGGTTAGGACCCTGAGAGGCCGCCTTGATGGGCCCCCCTCAGTGTTCAGATGGGAAACTGGGACCTGGAAAAGGGAAGGGATCTGTGAGTCAATGACAGAGGGAACAGTACAATCTGGGCTCCCAAATGCCATTCCAAGGCCATTTCCATGGCAGCCCTCGTCGTATTTGAGAGCTGCCTCCTCCTGTTCATCTCCTCTGATTGCACCGCTGTGAAAAGGTCAGTGCCTGGTGGAGCTGGGTAACATTTTTGTTTCTAGCCTCAGTTTTCCCTGGGATAGGCTTAGGTAGGGCCTTTCAGCACCTATGTCACCATTTTTTTGCTTGCCCCCTATTAACTTGGAAATTTTGTTTAAAAGTTTCTTTTTTTTGAAAGAGAGAAAGAGATCAGAAGTTAGATGACAACCCACACCATTTGGTTAAATCATCGAATACTGGTTTTCTTTCTTAAAGTTAGTGGTTATTACACATTTGAAAAACAGATGACTTTTCTCCTTGCCTACCAAACTTCTAAGACTGTCAATGACCTCAGCGGAAAGGCAAGTCCTGTATGCTGACTTTATAACCCTCCAGGGTCTGGCCCCACAGCACGTTCTAGTCTTATCTCACAGTAGTCCCACCACCATCACCCCTACACACCAGCCTGTGCCTATCCAAGCTGAACTTCATTCTTCTCCATGGACACACCAGCCTTATCACACCTCTGCACATTTCACACACATAACAGTCTCCTCTGCCTGCAATGATACCCACCCCTTTCTTCATATCTTTAAGCTTTTTGTTTGTTTGTTTTGAGACAAGTCTGGCTCTGTCACACAGGCTGCAGTGCAGTGGTGCGATCTTGGTTCACTGCAACCTCTGCCTCCCGGGTTCAAGCAATTCTCCTGGCTCAACCACCCGAATAGCTGGGATTACAGGTGTGCACCACCACACCAGCTTGTTTATTTATTTATTGAGACAGAGTCTTGCTCTGTCACCAGACTGGAGTGCAGTGGCGCGATCTCAGCTCACCTTAACCTCCGACTCCCTGGTTCAAGCTATTCTCCTGCCTCAGCCTCCTGAGTAGCTGGGATTACAAACATGCACCACCACACCCAGCTAATTTTTGTATTTTTAGTAGAGATGGGGTTTCACCAGGATGGTCTCAAGCTCCTGACGTCCAGTGATCCACCCGCCTTGGTCTCCCAAAGTGCTGGGATTAATTACAGCGTGAGCCACCACGCCTCGCCATCTTTTAAGTTGTTTTATACTTCTGCGGGTCTGGCTTAGAAGTCCCTCCTCCTTGAGGTCTGTCTTTAAATTGGAAGTGCCCTCTGTCCCCCTCTGATTGCCCATTGCATTTTATCAATCCCTTTCTTTGAGCAGGCACTACTTTTTCTCCTAGTGGTTAAATAGTCATCTCTCAACTGGACTGTGAACCACAAGGCAGGATTCCTGTCACATGAAGCATCTTGGATTTCCCCATGGCACCTAGAACATATTAATGAGTAACAAACAGTGTGTACCTAAGTTCAGAGCATGAGTAACAAACTGAGTGACCTCAGTTGCGGAGACTCGGAGGCATGACACTTAAGAATGGAACACAGAGACAGAAGAGAACAGAACCCTTCAAGGGAACATTTATGGTGGATGGAAATCAATCACCTTGAGCTAGAGACACAGAGGGCATATAGATAAGGCTAAAAGGAAGAACAGCACAAGTACTGTCCTGGTGAACAAGAAATGCAGTCTCTGCTGGGCGAGGTGGCTCAAGCCTGTAATCCCAGCACTTTGGGAGGCCGAGGCGGGCAGATCACAAGGTCAGGAGTTTGAGACAAGCCTGGCCAACATAGTGAAACTCTGTCTCTACTAAAAATACAAAAAGTAGCCGGGTGACTCTTGCCTCAATCACCTAAGTAGCTGGGGTTACAGGCATACGCCACCACACCCGGCTAATTTTGTAATTTTGGTAGAGATGGGGTTTCACCATGTTGGTCAGGCTGGCCTCGAACTCCTGACCTCAGGTGATCCACCCCTCTCAGCCTCTCAAAGTGCTGGGATTACAGGTATGAGCCACTACCCCCGGCAGAAACACTAATTTTGAGCCAGAAAACGTGGTGAATCTTGGAATTGGGATACGATGGGACTTCTGCTCTCAGGGGCTAGGACACTGAGATGGTAGGGAAAGGGAGTTACAGGTAAAATGTATGGCTATGTTTGGAAATATGTCCGCATGTAGCACTCTAGCCCTATACGAAGACACCTTGGGAAGAGGCTGTGTCCATGTGTCACCTACAGATAGAGCTGTGTGGCCAGAAATTTCTCACACTAGATGTGGCTGCAGCTGAGCATAACACTATAGAGGAGAAGCATTATCTTCTCCTCTGCCACTGGGTGTGTCTTGACAGCTAAAGCTTTGGTCAAGGTCCTCTGGATTTCCAGCACACCATATGTTGATGAAAGTGGTATCTGGGTGACCATCATGTGGACTTGGAAAACACAGACCTGCTGACACGGAAATAATTAGGCTCTCCAGCTTCTAGAGTGGAAGACAGAAAGGGAGGAGGTCTGGAATGGGTTTGTGTATGAGTTTTCTATTGCTGCTGTATCAAATCACCACAAACTTGGTACCTTAAAAACACAAATGTGTGATCTTACAATCCTGGAGGTCAGAAGTCTAAAATGGGCCTCACTGGGCTAAAATCAAGGAGTCAACAGGGCTGCCTTCCTTCTGTTTTTTGTTTATTTGGTTTTTTTGTTTGTTTTTGTGGTTTGTTTTTTTTTTTTTTGAGATGGAGTCTTGCACTGTCGCTCAGGCTGGAGTGCAATGGTACAGTCTCGGCTCACTGCAAAATCTGCCTCCCGGGTTCAAGCGATTCTCCTGCCTCAGCCTCCTGAGTAGCTGGGATTACAGGCACCTGCCACCATACCTGGCTAACTTTTTGTAGTTTTGGGTTGGCCAGGTTTGGTCTCGAACTCCTAACCTTGTGATCTGTCCACCTCGGCCTCCCAGAGTGCTGGGATTACAGGCGTGAGCCACTGCAGCCGGCCTGTTTTTTTTTTTTTTTTTTTTTTTGAGACAGGGTGTCACTCTGTTGCCCAGACTGGGGTGCAGTGGTATGATCACTACTCACTGCAGCCTCCACCTCTCTGGGCTCAGTTATTCTCATGCCTCAGCCTCCTGAGTAGCTGGGACTGCCAGCACGTGCCACCATGCCGGGCAAATTTTTGTGTTTTTTGTAGAGATGGGGTTTTGTCATGTTGCCCAGGCTGGTCTCGAATTCCTAGGCTCAAGCGATCCACCCGCCTTGACCTCCCAAAGTGTTGGATTACAGGCATGAGCCGCCGTGCCTGGCCTTGCATTCCTTCCAGAGGCTCTAGAAGAGAAGTCATGTTCTTGCCTTTTTAGCTTCTAGGGTCTGCCTGCATTCCTCCTGTCTTGGCCCCTTCTTCCATCTTCAAAGTCAGCAGCATAGCATCTTTACATCTTTTCTTCTTCCCTGTTCTACATTCAAGGGATCTTTGTGGTTAAATTGGGCTCATTTGGAGAGTCCAGTGTGACCTTCTTATCTTAAGGTCTGCTGTTTAGCAAGCTTAATACCATGTACAACCCTAATTCCTTCTCACTGTGTAACATAAAATAGTCTCATGTCACATAACATATCACTCCTGACCAGGAGATCAGGACATGGACATCTTCAGGGTGCCATCATTCTTACTGTTACAGTTAACAAAGATTTTGTGCCATGGCAACATGAAGAAACAAACCCTTATCCTTATTTTCCTTCAGTCTTTCTCATCATGTAGAAAAATCTTTGGATCCAAAAGAGAAGACTCTACATTGTTAGACTCAAAGCTCAAAATAGGTGAAGAGGGAAGTACATTAACTCTCCACATGAATGAGTGCTGGGCTTCAGTATTGGAACAGAATTTGCCATGAGATACTGAAAGAATTTAGGATTGAGATTTCCCAGTTGCTCATACAGAGCTTTGAGAATGTATGGAGAATAGCCAAAGTGTTAGAAGACTAGAAATGGGCAAACAGTGTACAGTTTTTTGAAGGGAGGAGGAGGTAGAACCTCTAAACTATAGGTGAATGAGACTGACATTGCTTCTAGTCTCCCAGGCTGGAGTGCAATGGTGCAATCTCAGCTCACTGCAACCTCTGCCTCGCAGGTTCAAGCGATTCTCCTGCCTCAGCCTCCCAAGTAGCTGAGATTACAGGCGCCCGCCACCACACCTGGCTAATTTTTGTATTTTTAGTACAGAAGGAGTTTTGCCATGTTGGCCAGGCTGGCCTCGAACTTCTGATCTCAGGTGATCCACCCACCTCAGCCTCCCAAAGTGCTAGTATGACAGGCGTGAGCCACCGTGCCCGGCCTGAAAATAACTTCGAATGAAATATGAAAGGAATGGTTCCCAAGCACCTAAAAGAATCCTTTGCAATTATGAAACAATATAGGTGCTCTGAGAACAAATCATGTCAGACAAATGTTATTTCCTCCTTTGACATGGTTTCTCCATGGTAGATTTAGAGGAGAGATGGACTCTGTGCATCACCACATTCTAAGAAACTCATGGAGCTTTCCTAAGGCAGAGGCCATAGGTGGCTCATCTGTAAATTAACAGTGGTGTGCTGGGACTGCCTCATGCTGGCTCACAAGAGCTGTTTATGCAAATACATCTCTTTCCAACTCTATGTTCAATGACATCACCTTGGTAGTTTGAAATCTGCCATGGTAGGAAGTAGTTACGCCATGGAAATCAGCAAACATTACAAACTAGGGCTTTTTTTTCTTCTGGGTAGTCAGCTGTTAAAACACTCACAGCCACAACACGGCGTCCACGGCAAGTATCTGGTACAAGACACAGCAGGTGCCCAATGAATGTTGGCTGAATAAATAAATAACTTGACCAAAAAACTAAACAAAGTCTCCCGTAATAAAATTGGGGTCAAGATAGAGACATCTTAGCTACATGCCAGTGCAATGAAAATTTTAAAAACAAACAAACAAAAGGAAAAGAAAAGAAAGAAGAAGAAAACGAATCAATGTCAAGTTGGAGGGAATTTTCTAAGACTGGGGAAAAAAAAAAAAAAAAAAAAACTTCTGCCCTTGGTCTGCGAGTCTTGAGTAATCTTTGCCAATGTAAAGTCCTGTTCTTGGATTAAATGAAAACTAAAATAACAAAACAAATTATAAAATACAGGGTGGAGTAGAGGTAGGAGAACATAGCAGCATGAGGTATGAAAAGTGAATCTCACTATTCCCAACTGGCCGGAAGATGATGAATGCATTGTGCCCGGATCCAGGTGTCACACAGTTGAACATTCAGAGAAGAGTCACTAGGGTGATGGAAAACCAAAACTTGCCAGATGAGGCATGACAGAAGGAATTATGAGTGTTTTCATTGGAGAAGACTCAAATGAGTGTGAGGTTGTCACCAAATATTTGAATGATTATCACACTGATAGGGCCATCACACTGCCCAACTCCAGGGACACTGTTTACATACTAGTCTACGTGAAAAGCAGCAGATGCCCACAGCTGAGCAACGTGCAGTCTGTACAACCGGAAGCACTTGTCCTGCATATGACAAGGTGTCACTATTTCAAGTAGTAGGAGCCCCTGAGAATTACATTTCAGCTCAATTTCGGTAAGACCCTCAGAACTGCTGAAAAGGATCCCTCGTGCCTTGGATGGAATCTAAGCAGAGGCTGAATGGCCCATGTCTTAGAGGTGGCATAGGGGATTCTGACAACAGAAAATCTGAAGGAGGGATTTTGGTTTGGTTTGGTTTTGGGTTTGGGTCTTTTTTTTGGTTTTTGTTCGTTCGTTTGTTTTGTTTTGCTTTTTTTGACACAAAGTCTCACTGTGTTGCGCAGGCTGGAGTGCAGCGACGCAATCTTGGCTCACTGCAACCTCTGCCTCCCAGGTTCAAGCCATTCTCTTGCCTCAGCCTCCTGAGTAGCTGGGACTGCAGACCTGTGCCACCATGCCCGGCTTATTGAAGGAGGGTTTTCTTGGATGACTTTTTACATTTTTCTAACTCTGAGACTCACTAATCCCAGAAATAGAAACTCTATCATTTATGGAGCTTCTACTTGCACTAGGTACTGGGTTGGGTGCTTTATGTACCTGATTTAATGTGATATTCAGAACAACCCTACAATGTGGATATTATATTTACAGATA
The DNA here is from genome assembly GCF_049350105.2 of Macaca mulatta. Taxonomy (NCBI): domain Eukaryota; kingdom Metazoa; phylum Chordata; class Mammalia; order Primates; family Cercopithecidae; genus Macaca; species Macaca mulatta. Next base: position 46,356,765 of record NC_133420.1, read on the forward strand.
AGAAATTGAGACTCAGATATTTATTCTTTGTCTGCACTCATTCAATGATTAAGAAATTTAGCCAGGATTTAAAGCTGAGAATATGTGATTCCTTTATTCTTCCTGAAACACTGGGGATTGGAAAGAAAGTTCACCACCCCCCAACCCCCCATCCCAGAACTTTTGGTTGGCAGCGTGACAAGTCTCAACAGTGGTGGTCATGTCTTATAGGCAAGACTTCATACATTGCCTGAACTGATGACTCAGGCTGAAGACCTCCTCTCCTAGCCTTAGGATGCCTAGTCTGTGGGACCAGACTCTTGCTTTGCTTCTTCCCTTGGGCTGTCATCGCAAATTCACAATGCCCTGAAGAAAAGGAAGATGCTCAGGAAAACATAGCCTCTGAGTTTTCCTCTCTAGATTAAAGGTTGCGAGTCAGATGTCTCTTTATCCTGCCTCTCCACCTACTCCACTGAAACTCAGGTCTTGACAGTGACTCTGTGGCTCACAATCAGCCCCAGGATTGCTTGCTTGCATGGAGCCAGTGACAGACTGGAGCCAGTCCCTGGGAGCTACCAAGTAGCTGACAAACTGGGAAGCGTGATCTTTGACTCATTCATCCATTACCCAACTAATCAGCACTGCATAGCTTGGGTGTTCACAGTGTGTCATCGCGCACCAGAGCCACACCTCTCCATGGCTAGAATAGCTTGCCTGGCTGGCTCCTGAAGCATTTAGAGGATGTTTGTTGACTGGGAAGAACCAGTGCCTTGACTATTACCTAATGAGTTGTATCCACCAGTCATGTAACTCTCCAGTGTGAGAATTTGGTTGTGGGCTGATGTTGTGTCTTAGGCAATTACTTTGGATTTATTTGGAGCCACCCCTGTTGACAGTGGCTAGCACTCACACCTAGGTTTAAAGTCTATTTATTATCAGAGGGCAAAAACCTGTCCTCACAGTGAACACAGCTACAATTACAGTCAGGGATTCATATCTCATTCTCTTTCAGCCTCTCAAGGGCACAATTTATTTTTGGCCTTGCTATTTTTCTGTCTGAATTATTTCCTGCTATCCAGGCACTCCAGACCCCAACATTATTCTGTTCCATCCCACCACCACCATTGTCTGTAAATACACCGTAGAACCATGTCTGTAAATACACCATAGAACCATGAAAATTGGTGCTACAGACAAGACAAAGCACAGAAGGCTTGTCCAACATAAAACAGAAAGTACCATGATGTTTCAACTCAATATCATACCCTCCCCCACCTTAAATGAAGAGCTGTTGTAATGTGTGGCACAAACAATGGTAAAGAAATTGGTAAAAGGTAGTGCATATCTTTACTTTTCTAGAAGATTCTAACATTGTCTTGGAATTCACCAACCTCAGAACTTTGTAAAGACATCATAATGAAATGCTGAGAGTGACTGAAAAAGGTCTGTACTACACACTAGTTAAAAACCCACAATGAGGCCGGGCACAGTGGCTTACGTCTGTAATCTCAGCACTTTGGGAGGCTGAGGCTGGCGGATCATCAGTGGAAAGGAGTTCGAGACCAGCCTGGTCAACATGCTGAAACCCCGTCTCTACCAAAAATACAAAAATTAGCCGGGCATGATGGCAGGAGCCTGTAATCTCAGCTGCTTAGAAGGCTGAGGCAGGAGAATCACTTGAACCCAGGAAGCGCAGGTTGCAGTGAGCCGAGATTATGACACTGCACTCCAGCCTGGGCAACAAGAGTGAAATTCTGTCTCAAAAAGCAAAAAAAACTTCAAAAAACCCACAGTGGGTTCTGATGTCCAACTCTGCTCCTCTTCAGATGATGCCAGTGATGACCCTAAACCAGAGGGGCAGGTTGGGTCTAATTATTTGTAGGCAGCCGATGTCTCCTGGTCTCACACAGGACACCCTGCACTGGGATGTCTGCCTCTTTCTATAGGATCCTATTACTCAGCATCATCTTTCTGCACAAGCTGAAGCTGCAGTGTTTGGATGCTGAGTCTGAGAATAGCTGAGTGAGGCTGAATGCTCTGAATCTCTAACCCAAGGGCTGTGAGCATGTAATCTGCTGGGAACTTTCTCCTCTAGTGACTGTATTCATATATGTTGTGGCCAAGAAAAGGAGGTTTAAAGCCCCTCTGTCTGGAGGAGTTCCTTCCTGCTTGAGATCGGAACTGAAAACGACTTCTCCATTTGCACAATGCTCTGGCATTTACTGGGCAACAGTGTTACGTGCCTCTGCAGCGAGAGTAACTTGAGATACTGCTTTTTAATCACTTCTTGCCCAATATCTCATATTACACAGTCATAATCCTCTCATACTTATTAATCAGAAAGCAGAACAGTTGGTGAATAGCTTGAGTTCTTCAACTGCAATCTGTAAGGGATATAGTGAAGTGCTGTTTGTGTCGTTCTATTGGAGAAATCAGGGGAAGGTTTGATGGGGGAAATGTCACCTACCTATATCATTTTCTTTCTCTTTTTTTTTTTTTTTTTTTTTTTGAGATGGAGTCTCGCTCTGTCACCCAGGCTGGAGTGCAGTGGCACAATCTCAGTGCACTGCAACCTCTACCTACCAGGTTCAAGTGATTTTCCTGACTCAGCCTCCCAGGTAGCTGAGATTACAGGCATGCGCCACCACATCAGCTAATTTTTATATTTTCAGTGGAGACAGAGTTTCACCATGTTGGCCAGGCTGGTCTTGAACTCTTGGCTTTAAGTGATCCAAGCACCTCGGCCTCCCAAAGTGCTGGATTACAGGCGTGAGCCACCTTGCCCAGTCATTGACTGCAACAGTAGACATTTCGTATTGTGGGCTGCAGAGAATTCCAAAGAATGCTACTTTCTCATTAGAGCCATCTTTAATGGATATTCCCTGAAAGAAAAAGATTAAAATTCAGTTTGCTACATGTACATCTGTAGAATGAATTCCCAGAAGTAGAACTGTTATATCAAAAGGCATGTATATTTATTTATTATTATTATTTTTGAGACGAAGTCTTACTCTGTCGCCCAGGCTGGAGTGCAGTGGCACGAACTCGGCTTACTGCAAGCTCCGCCTCCCGGGTTCAAACCATTCTCCTGCCTCAGCCTCCCAAGTAGCTGGGACTACAGGCGCCCACCACCTGTATTTTTAGTAGAGACGGGGTTTCACCCTGTTAGTCAGGATGGTCTCGATCTCCTGACCTCGTGATCCGCCCGCCTCGGCCTCCCAAAGTAGGCATGTGTATTTATAATTTTCATATAGAGTTTGTACCAATTTCTGCTTCCACCAGCAAGTGTATGAGAGTGCTTATTTCCCCACATTTTTGTAAATAAAATGGGCTTTCAAACTTTGCCAATTTCATAGGTGAAAAAATACATTTGTGCCTCACTGTGAAAAAATTCATCTTTTTGTCACTGGAGACTTTTTGAAAGAGAGGATTGGGTCCTGCCAATGTTTCCTTGGGGTTTACTCATACCACCCAGGATCCTGAAGAAAAATGGAGTGGGCCACGTGCAGTGGCTCATATTTTGTACTTAAAGCTTGCATCGGGTGCTTTCCCAAGCATCCAGGCCCAGGAATGACACTGTATTGGGAAATGAGCTAATTAACCACATCCCTTCTTCCTAAGCCAACTCCAGGGCAACTGCAACATTATCATAGAAGTTGCACAAGTCAATGGCCAGGTGCAGTGGCTCATGCCTCTGACCTCAGCACTTTGGGAGGCCGAGGTGGGTGGATCACTGGAGATCAGGAGTTCAAGACCAGTCTGGCAAACATGGCGAAAACCCATCTGTACTAAAAATACATAAATTAGTCGGGCATGGTGGTGGGCGCCTGTAATCCCAGCTACTGGGGAGGCTGAGGCATGAGGATCACTTGAACCTGGGAGGTGGAGGTTGCAGTGAGCCAAGATTGTGCCACTGCACTCCAGCCTGGGCAACAGAGCAAGACTCCATCTCTAAAAAAAAAAAAAAAAAAGAAAGAAAGAAAAGAAAAGAAAAGAAAAATGGGGGTAGAAGAGAGGAAGGAGATCAGGCAGAAGGAGAGAGGAGAGGAGTAGTAGACAGCAGAAAAGGGATGGGGAGCTGGGCGCGGTGGCTCATGCCTATAATCCCAGCACTTTGGTAGGCTGAGGCAGGTGGATCACGAGGTCAGGAGTTCAAGACCAGCCTGACCAACATAGGGAAACCCCGTCTCTACTAAAAATACAAAAGTCAGCCGGGCATGTTGGCGTGCACCTGTAATCCCAGTTACTCAGTAGGCTGAGGCAGGAGAATCACTTGAACCTGGGAGGCAGAGGTTGCAGTGAGCCAAGATCGTACCACTGTAATCCAGCCTGGGTAACAGAGTGAGACTCCGTCTCAAAAGAAAAAAGAAAAGAAAAGAAAAGAAAAGAAAGGAAAGGAAAGGAAAAGAAAAAAGAAAAGAAAAGGGGTGAGGAGGGTGAGGAAGTAGAGTAGCAGTAGGTTGGGGTACTCAGAGTGTAGCTAGAGGTTATAGTTCCCAGCTAATCAGGTATGTTCTTGTTTTCTCTCCATTTGACCGATCGCCACCCATCAACACACCCATTTTCTACCCAGGTGCTTTACTTCCTGTGAGCAGCGAGTTGTGTTGTAGGTGCTAACTCATCTTGACTGCTCATGACATTCTCAGATTTCAAGACAGACACTAGACGTGGATGCACCTACTGCCCAAGAAGTTCTTTCTAGGAGGGCCAGGGGGGAAAAAAAGTGGAGGGAGTTGTTAGGGTAAACAGTGAGGTTTCTAATGCTACATCACTGATTATTTGGGATGGGAGAAATGACCACAGTGAATTCTGGGCTAATCAAAAAGACCTCAGGTTAATTACTACCGGGAGATAAAAACCAGTGGATCAAAAGTTTTAGTACTAATTTATACGGTTTGTGCAGAGTGCAATTGCCAGAGGAAAAGCTAATCTGTTAGGCTCTTTGGGCTGTAAGGTACAAAGACGTTTATCCAGATTGCCTTGAATGTTGATGGTTTATGAAGCTATATGTATAAGACAGAGTGCTGACCATACAGCCAGGTCTCTAGTGAACTTTTTGCAGCTAAACAACTATCCTTTCCCATCCCCCAGGCCTAGAACATAGTTTGATAATGGGAAGATTATACAGCAGGAGTCCCCAACCAGTAACAATCTATGGCCTGTTAGGAACTGCGCAGCACAGGAGGAGGTGAGCAGCAGGTGAGCAAATGAAGTTTCATCTGTATTTACATCCCTGCTCCATCACTCACATTACCACCTGAGCTCTGCCTTCTGTCAGATCAGCGGCGGCATTAGATTCTCATAGGAGCGCAAACCCTATTGTGAACTGCGCGTGTGAGAGATCTAAGTTGAGCCCCTCTTGGGAATCTAACACCTGATGATCTGCCACTCTTTCCCATCACCCCCAGATGGGACCGTCTAGTTGTAGGAAAACAAGCTCAGGGATCCCACTGAGTCTATATTATGGTGAGTTGTACAATTATTTCATTATATATAACAATGTCATAATAATAGAAATAAAGGCTGGGCACAGTGGCTCACACTTGTAATCCTAGCACTTTGGGAGGCCGAGGCAGGTGGATCTCCTGAGGTCAGGAATTCGAGACCAGCCTGACCAACATGGTAAAAACCGATCTCTACTAAAAATACATAAATTAGTCGGGCATGGTGGTGGGCGCCTGAAATCCCAGCTACTTGGGAGGCTGCAGTAGGAGAATCACTTGAACCCAGGACGTGGAGGTTGCAGTGAGCCTAGATCATGTCACTGCACTCCAACTTGGATGACAGAGACTCTGTCTCACTAAAAAAAAAGAAAGAAAGAAAGAAAGAAAGAAAAAAGTGCACAATAAACAGAATGCCTTGAATCTTCCTGAAACCATGCCCCAACTCACGATCCCATCTGTGGAAAAATTGTCTTCCATGAAACTGGTCACTGGTGCCAACAAGGTTGAGGATGGCTGTTATACAGGATTCAGTGTGGGTCTAGCAACTGGGTGATACTGCCCTTCCCTCAGCAGCAGGAGAAGCCAATGGCTGCTTTAGCACCTTACCATCCTTTTGATTCAGCTTCTCCATCTTTTCCTCTGCTGTTCACATCTTTACCTGCAAAATGTTCTTTTTTTTTTTTTTTTTGAGACAGAGTCTTACTCTGTCATCCAGGCTGGAGTGTGGTGGAGTGATCTTGGTTCGCTGCAACCTCCACCTCCCTGGCTCAAGTGATCTTCCCACCTCAGCCTCACAAATAGCTGGGACCACGGGCACACACCACCTTGCCTGGCTAATTTTTTGTATTTTTTGTAGAGACAGGGTTTTGCCACGTTGCCCACAATCTCAAACTCCTGAGCTCAAGCCATCTGCCCGTCTCAGCCTCCCAGATTGCTGGGATTATAGGCATGAGCCACTGCGCCCAGCTGCAAAATGCTCTTTACTCTCCATCTGACCCTATAGTGTCTGCTCACTCATAGGTTCAGGTCATATCTTCTTACTGCCTCTTCTGTGTGTCTTTCACCTTTCGCTCCTCTTACCAATTGCTCAATGCCTGGTGTCTCCTATTTTAAAATTCTCAGATGATCACTGGGGTCCTTTGTGGCTCTGCTGATCTAACTTCATTCTGCCAGTCCCCAAATACCATATCCGCTCTTCCAGGCTACTGGTCTTCCCTCCTATATGATTGCCATGTTACCTACTATTCTAGAGAAGACAGCAAAGACCATTGTCAGTCAACTATGATGTTTAAAGGGAAAAAAGGTCGCTTTTATCCCATTTCTCATCAGAATGGATTGCATTGCCGAATCAGCTGATGGCTCCTGATAGACTCAGAGGATGTTGCAATGTGAAAGGCAGTGTGGAGAGGGAAGAAAGCTTGTTCCCCGTTCTTCATACTGTCATGGAGAAGGGGAGAAAGTATGGGCAGACATGTTCACCCCCATTTTCCTCTTTTCCTTCACACAGTCTTCCAGAGGGAGGAAGAGTGACTAACTGGAAGAGTGAGGTTGGGCCGGTTCTCAGCCTACTCTCAGCAAACTCAGATTCTGTGTTCCTCCATGCAAAGAACTTACCAGAACATGGTCTCACTTTCAGAAAAGGAGGACTACGATTTTGGCAATAAACAGTAGGAAGCCTGGAGGGGTCAAACCATGGTTTCTTTTCTCAGTCTTTTGATCTTGATCTGTGCAACTTCTTTTTTTTTTTTTTTTTTTTTTTGAGACGGAGTCTTGCTCTGTCCTGTCGCCCAGGCTGGAGTGCAGTGGTGTGATCTCAGCTCTTGGCTCACGGCTCACTGCAACCTCCACCTTCTGGGTTCCAGTGATTCTTCTGCCTCAGACTCCTGAGTAGCTGGGATTATAGGCATGCGCCACCATGCCCAACTAATTTTTTTTTTAGATGGAGTCTTGCTCTGTCACCCAGGCTGGAGTGCAATAGCACAATCTCGGCTCACTGCAAGCTCCGCCTCCCAAGTTCAGGCCATTCTCCTGCCTCAGCCTCCTGAGTAGCTGGGACTATAGGCACCTGCCACCACGCCTGGCTAATTTTTTGTATTTTTAGTAGAGATGGGATTTCACCATGTTGGCCAGGCTGGTCTCGAATGCCTGACCTCGTGATCTGCCTGTCTTGGCCTCCCAAAATGCTGGGATTACAGGCATGAGCCACTGCACCTGGCCATTGACCTGTGCAACTTCTATGATAATGTTGCAGTTGCCCTGGAGTTGGCTTAGGAAGAAGGGATGTGGTTAATTAGCTCATTTCCCAATACAGTGTCATTCCTGGGCCTGGATGCTTGGGAAAGCACCCGATGCAAGCTTTAAGTACAAAATAGGGTGGTTTGCTTTAAGAGTCCTAAAGCAACCTGAGGAACAACGCAAGATATCCTGCAGGGATATCACCCTCCTACAAGGGAGTCCCAGGTCCATGACTCTATCCAGAAAGATTCTCCATTCCTCATTTTCCTCTATGGCTACCAGTGAATTCCTGAGGTTTGACTGAAAGAATTATCAACTTCAAATCTGCCCAGATGTCAGTGCTATCATTTTCGTGTCTCCTGATGGAAACATTCTTTGATTGGTTACTAAGACCTCTAAACCAGCAGAGCCCATAGTTGAGGAAATGAGAATGAAAAACTATCTAAGTGGGTTATTAGATGTAATAAAGAACGATGTTAACACTGATTTCTTTTCTTTTTTGAAACAGGGTCTTGCTCTGTCACCCAAGCTGGAGTGCAATCATAGCTCACTGCAACCTCAACTCCTGGGCTCAACTCTCACTTCAGGCACATATGTGTCTTACCCAAGGCATCAAAAATACCTGGTACATCTGGCCTCCAAGTCCTGTTAGGTTTTTTTTTTTTTTTTTTTGAGACCTAGTCTTGCTCTGTCACCCAGGCTGGAGTGCAGTAGTGTGATCTTGGCTCACTGCAGCCTCGAACTTCCAGGTTCAAGCAATTCTCATGTCTTAGCCTCCCTAGTAGCTGGGACTACAGGCATATGCCACCACACCTGGCTAATTTTTATAGTTTTAGTAGAGATGGGATTTTGTCGTGTTGGCCGGACTGGTCTCAAACTCCTGGCCTCAAGTGATCTGCTTGCCTCGGCCTCCCAAAGTACTGGGATTACAGGTGTGAGCCACCACGCCTGGATGATATTTTGAAGACTTCATATAAAAATAAGTACCTCAATAAGTTTTATATTGACTACATATTGAAATGATACTATTTTGGATATCATGGGTTCAGTAAACTGTGCTTTTAAAATTAATTTCACCTGTTTCTTTTAACTTTTTAAAAATGCAGCTACTAGAAAATTTGAAATTAGACATCTGGGTCACATTATATTTCTGTTGGACAGTGCTGCTGTAAAGGCTTAATTTGCTTTTCTTACCACAATAGCCCTCATGACTTGGGTTAGAGGGTCAACTTGGAAATTATGCCAATTGCTGAACTTATTTATTCCAATTGTACACTCAACCGTGAGATGAGTTTGGGGTCTTATTAGAGCCCAATGTGAGGCTTACTGGAATCAAAGCTTTATAATCTTATCATGAGGCTGCCACTGACTGGTAATCCATGACAGTGTTCTAGTCTCCCATTATTTCAAAGCCGAAGTTTTAGATATTTTCCTTCCTTGGGTGTACACCTACCCCTATGAATAGCTGTCTATTTGGAGAGGTTGAGGGGGAAGAGGCTGAGTATATCCTTGTCATGTTATCACAGCCTTTTTTTTTTGAGGGTATGCACCTTTCCTTTTATTTAAGGGGCTCATAGTCTCTGAAATTAATCAGACCTGGGGATTGAGTGAGGAGACAGGATTCTATGGTGGTGGTTCAGGTAAGGCCTCTTATCACCAAACTTGGAGTTTTTTGGTTTCATACCTCAAATAAAACCTTGTGGTGGGCTACCCATCTGTTTCAATTCTGGATCTTCTGTTTAGGTAATTAGGTATCACCAAAGAGTCAGACTATTCAGATGACTACATAAGTATCTTTGGCAGTTATGACAACTGTAGATTCCATGCCTTCGAAATGAAATGCTGATGCTTGGCCTCACTTGTGTGTTCTACTCCCAATTCCATCACTCTGATTGGAATTAGGGAGACTGTGTCATCCCATAAGGAGTGCAGTTCATCCCATTTGCATCCATGGCCTACAACTGCTTTACAGAGATTCTAGCTCTCCTTGCACTAATGCATTTCTCAGTGGATTGGTGATATGAGTATATTGTTAGTCTTTACTGGAGGGGCATGATTTTTTTTTTTTTTTTTTTTGAGATGGAGTCTTGCTCTGTAGCCCAGGCTGGAGTGCAGTGGCATAATCTTGGCTCACTGCAACCTCTCTCTCCCAAGTTCGAGCGATTCTCCTGCCTCAGCCTGTGGAGTAGCTGGGATTACAGGTGCCCGCCACCATGCCTGGCTAATTTTTGTAATTTTAGTAGAGACGGAGTTTTGCCATGTTGGCCAGGCTGGTCTCAAACTTCCAACCTCAGGTGATCCGCCCACCTCAGTCTCCCAAAATGTTGGGATTACAGGCATGAACCACTACGCCCAGCCTAAAAGGACATAATTTTGAGGTGGGTGAATCACATATGATAAATCCACTCCCAAGTCCCCATCTTCCTGCCTTTGCATTCCTTCCTCTACATCGTAGGCAGAAATTTCTGTCCTGTTGGCTTCATTTGGTGTAGTCTATCTATGAATCACAGTTTCCTGTCAGTCAACTGAGAAAAATCGCTCCTAGATGCTGGAGCTGGCATTTTCATCCAAAATCTCTGGAAAGAATACCATATTAAAAAAATTACCCTAACCTGACAGATGTGGTGGCTCACGCCTATAATCCTAGAACTTTGGGAGGCTGAGACAGGTGGATCACCAGAGGTCAGGAGTTTGAGACCAGCCTGGCCAAGATGGCAAAACCCCATCTTTACTAAAAATACAAAAATTAGTCTGGCGTGGTGGCGTGCGCCTATAGTCCCAGCTACTTAGGAGGCTGAAGCAGGAGGATAGCTTGAACACCAGGAGGCGGAGGTTGCAGTGAGCTGAGATCGCGCCACTGCACTCCAGCCTGGGTGACAGAGCAAGACTTCCTCTCAAAAAAAAAAAAAAAAAAAAAAAAGTTTAGCCTCACCTTTATCTATGTCCCTCTTTACTTGGTCCAGCCCTTATGCTCACAGGCATTCTCCAGGGTTTTGCTAATAAAAATGAGCAAATGCTTAACATCCTTCTGATGTTTTAGCTTCCTTTTTCGTTCTGGATCCTCAAGGTCATGCTGGCTATCATCTGAAGGCAATCAGAGATGGTAAGAATGCCCAGTATAAAGAGAATTGGCAAAGGTAACTCCCTCTAGCAAGGTGGGCTCCCTGACAGAAGAGAAAAAGGAGGGAGAGCTGCATTTACTGGCAAGAGAGGCTCACTGTGACTTGGGATACTCTGAGTCACATGAATTCCCCCAAACCAATTCTTCTAGGCCGACTTCTTCTTTCTGATAAATGCCATAACTTTTGCAATAGACCTGATGAGGCTATGAACTCAACTAATGTTTTAATTCAACATACTACAGAATGAAACTTTGAGTGTTAGGAAGCAGCAGGGAATACCAAGCTGGTCATCAAATCTGAGTGAGTGGGAAACTGGAGCAGGGAGATAAAGTCAGTCGGACTGAGTCAGTCATATGCAGGAACAGATTGGAGAGCAGCGTTCTGGAGGAGTCAAGTGAAGGCGGGAAGTCAAATGAAGTGGGCTGTGATCCTGACATGGACTTTTTTTTTTTTTTTTGAGACAGAGTCTTGCTCTGTCACCTAGACTGGAGTACAATTGCACGATCTTGGCTCACTGCAACCTCTACCTCCTGGGTTCAAGTGATTCTCCTGCCTCAGCCTCCTCAGTAGCTGTGATTACAGACATGCACCACCACACCCAGCTAATTTTTTGTACTTTTGGTAGAGATGGGCTTTCGCCATATTGGCCAGGCTGGTCTTGAACTCCTGACCTTAAGTGATCCACCTGCCTCAGCTTCCTGAAGTGCTGAGATTACAGGCGTGAGCCACTGAGCCAGGACCGGACTTTTCTTAGGTGTCAGCCTCCTGGGACTTTGGGCAATCTGCCCCTCCTAAAGAAGGCTTAGGATTGGTATGAAACATTAAAGAGTTCCCATTATAGAAAGTGAGCAGTTTGTGAGTGGTACATTCCCATCTGACCTGTACAAAACTAAAAAGAAAATGTTCCAGCCACATTTAGGTCATAGGAATGGGGAAGAAAGAGAATTCCTCACAAGGATTAGAGCAACAACCTTCCTGCTGGGTGTCTTCAAGCTCGTTCTCTCTAATCCATCCTCCACATAGCAGCCAGAGAAATCTTTCTAACACACTAAACCTTCAATTACTTCCTACTGCCTTCACGACAAAGCCTAGAACTGGACGTTGAAGGCTCTGCATGCCCCGGAGCTGCACAGAACCTAAGTTCACAATCTGTAGTTAATTTTCCCTGTGTAAAAAGTGAGATGAATATGGGTAAGAACAGAAAAAGGGGGAGGAGCTTGGAAGGTAGGGAAAGGAAACTTTGAGACCAAAGAGAGAGAGAAAGGATACTACTGCCAATTAGAAATCCTTAATGGAAGAACAGATCAAGGATTTTTAGGACAGTCATGTCTAAGGAGCAACTTTTTTTTTTTTTTGAGGCAGACTCTCACTCCGTCTCCCAGGCTGGAGTGCAGGGGTACGATCTAGGCTCACTGCAACCTCTGCCTCCGGGTTCAAGCAATTCTCCTGCCTCAGCCTCCCAAGTAGCTGGGATTACAGGCACGCACCACAACGCTTGGCTAATTTTTGGTTTTTTGTTTGTTTGTTTGTTTGTTTCAGTAGAGATGGCATTTCACCATGTTGTCCAGGCTGGTCTCGAGCTACAGGATTCAAGCAATCTGCCCACTGGCTTCCCAAAGTGCCGGGATTACAGGTGTGAGCCACCGGCCCCAGCCAGGAGCAACTGAAAAGTTGTTTGTTGTGCACTGTAGAATGGCGTTGCAGCCCTTCCCTCACAATTCATAAACCTCAACAAAGCTTGAAAGCACTTTTACTTCCCCACTTTCTTCTTTCACACCCCTACTCCTGTGTTTTGAGATAATTTAGAATTTTAGCCAAGGCTATTAAATTTTCTTCCATAATAAGTGTCATCTGATTTAAAATTCTCATTATTCCATGTCACATTAGCATCTATTTAGAATATGACAATTACAAGGTTCTTGTATTCTTTGTCTTTCCCTGTTGCTGAGTTGTTTTTTTTGTTGTTGTTTTTTTTAACTATTATTTTAGGCTGGGCACAGTAGCTCACCCTTGTAATCCCAGCACCTTGGGAGGCCAAGGCGGGTGGATCTCCTGAGGTCAGAAGTTCAAAACCAGCCTGGCCAACATGGCGAAAACCTGTCTCTACTAAAAATACGAAAATAAGCCAGGTGTGGTGGTGTATGCCTGTAATCCCAGCTACTTGGGAGGCTGAGGCAGGAGAACTGCTTGATCCTGGGAGGTGTAGGTTTAAATGAGCCAAGATCATGCCAGTGCACTCCAGCCTGGGTGACAGAGCGAGACTCCATCTAAAAAAAAATAAATTATTATTTTAAATTGACAAACAATAATTGTACATATTCATGGGGTACAAAGTGATGTTTTTATATATATAATGTAAAGTGATCAGATCAGGGTAATTAGCATATCCATCCTGTCAAACATTTATCATTTCTTCATGTTGGAGACATTTAATATCCTCCTTCTAGCTATTTGAAACTGTGTAATATATTATTGTTAACTATAGGGATCCGATAGAACACTAGAACTATAGGAACTATGAATTCTACAGAACACTAGAACTTATTCTTCTTATCTGGCTATGATTTTGCATCCTTATTTTCTTTCTTTCTTTCTTTCTTTTTTTTTTTTTGAGATAAAGTTTCGCTCTTGTTGCCGAGGCTGGGGTACAATGACACAATTTCGGCTCACTGCAACCTCTGCCTCCTGGGTTCAAGCGATTCTCCTGCCTCATCCTCCTGAATAGCTGGGATTACAGTCACCTGCCATCATGCTCAGCTAATTTTTTTTTTTTTTTTTTTTGTACTTTTGTAGAGAGAGGGTTTTACCATGTTAGCTAGGCTGGTCTAGAACTCCTTACCTCAGGTGACCTGCCCGCCTCGGCCTCTCAAAGTGCTGGGATTACAGGTGTGAGCCACTGTGCCTGGCCTCCTTGCATCCTTATTTTCTTAAGTACTTTCTTAACTAATTTCCTCAGGTTGAGTACATGGGTAGTATACTTTCTGAGGTCCTACATGCCCATAAATACCTTATTTTTGCCCTCATATAATAAGATTTTGGCTGGATATAGGATTTTCCTGTCACACTTCCCCCCAGTAACCTTCAGTATTGCTGATAGTTCAGCGATGGTCTAACTACCTTTCCTTTGTCAGTAACTTGTTCTTTCTGGCTGATGACCATTAAATTTATTCTTTGGGTTAAAAAATTTAACCCTATTTAATTTTTCCCCATTTTCTCCTTTTAGGACACTTCTTTGTCTGCAGCTGTGTCTTCTCATTTTACCCACCTGGGACTAGGAAGTCGTTTAAATCTAAAGAAGCAAGTCTTTGGTTTTCTTCTATCTCTTCCTTTTTCCTTCTGGAAATCCTATTATTCGACAATTTAAGTCTCCACCTAAATGGTCCTCTCTGTCTTGTATCTGTGTATTTCTCTTAGTATTTAGTATATTTTGTTTTGTTTTGCTCTGAGTCGTGGGGATCCCACTAAACACTATTTTGATTTTTGGAAGTAATCATTCTCTTTAATATCTACATTGAATTTCTAAATTTAGAAATCATACTTTTCAGTTCCACAATTTCATTTTTTATGCTCTAATTGTATCTTCTTAAATGTCCTCATTACGTTTCTCCTCCTCATTAGGTTTTAACTGAAGTTTACCTCTCTTTCTCTTATTAATTCTGCCTCTATGTTAGCCGTATTTTCTGGTCATGCAATTTGGTCTATCTCTGGGAAATTGCATGTTTCCTTTGCAAGTCAGCTGTTGGAATTCTTCAAGCCATAGTGAACTGACTGCCACTGGATGGGCCAGCAGTAATGAGACAGGCAGCTGGGACTTTCTGTTGAGGTTTTTGGGGGTGTGGTCTCTGTTCTCACATGCAAGAAGTGAAACCTTTTTTTCTGGTGCCACTGACTTCAATGGAATTGATCAGTTTCTCCCAGATGATGGTCATAGCAAGGGAGTAAGGCAACCAGATTTGGATCCTCATCTCTAGATACCAGACTATGAGCTCTGAGGTGTGTCTGCACTCTTCATTCGGTGGTTGAATTGTCCTACATGGGAGGGACTGAAAATCAAAAGTGACCAGCCAATACAGGTTGTCATTTTCCCAGAACTTCCCAAGGATGGGCGAATACAGCACTGTCGGCCCGAATCAGTGGGACTCTGCAGGACAGACAGTGTTTTCTAGCTCCACTCGGCAGCTTTGGCTCAGTCTCAGTAGTCAGAGCAGATGGTACTCCTCCATTCATTTTTTGCCCCTTGGGCTAATCCATGAAAATAAAGTAAAAATTTTAAGTTCCAGCCACTCTAGTGACAAAATTCAAAATCCCAGTTTTTAGGAGAAAAAATATGAAAAGAAAACCTTCTGTTAACTTTTCAACAAGTTTTCCTCTGCCTTACTTTCTCTATCTGGTACTAGATCTCTTACTTGTCAGTCAACATCTGCTGTTCCATGTGGCCTGGCTTGTAGAGTCCTGTGTGTTGTAACCTCTGGTGATTACAGGTCTATTACGCTTTGCCTAGAGATCAACAGAGTGACATTCTAGGGTCTGAGCCTCAACCCTCCAGGCCGCAAGGCTCCCACCTCCACTCCACCATCCTTGACTTGTGGAACATGCATCCCCCTGGGGATAAACCTCTACCGAGATGTTCCTGTAAGAGTGGCTGGAAGTGCCTCCATCAGAACCTCAGGAAAGCTGATAAAGTTGCAGAGTCCTTGCTTTCCTCACGTGGGAGGGGCGCTGCTGCTGGCATTTAAGATGATTCTGATTCATGCTAGTTTAACAACCTACAAAGCCGCATGGAAGAAAACTCTCTTCCACGTGGTCAGTTCTGCAGAGACCTAAGCACCCCTGTGCTCACTGCTCTCAGTGCTCAGAGAAGAGAACACCTGGGAAATTGCCTTTGAATTATGGAGAACCAGTTGTCCACTAAATGAACAACAGCTGGAAGCATTCCAACCTGGTAAAACCCCTTGAATGTTGCCTATGATGTGGGCACATCTGATTCCAGGTCATATGTGCAGTGCTCTGCTGCGGACACTTCAGCTTTCAGATTTTGTGGGCTATTCTTATAGGAACACAGGTCTATGCAATGAGGTCTTGCAGTTGCTTCCTAAGCTTTGCACGTCAATCCATTAGCTCTAACATTCTGGACAGTATTATTGCTGGCTACAATAGCACTGTTTATAATAGTTCAAATGAATCAGATTGATTTTCTCCTTGAACACTAAAATGTTTACTCTGAATCATCAAGGGCAAAAGGTCAATTCCCCTCAAAAAGATCATGCAACCCTCTCCATCAGAGGATAAACAATTCTTCAAGTATTGAGGAAAGAAAAATGACTTTGGGCCAGGTGTGGTGGCTCACACCTGTAATCCCAGCACTTTGGGAGGCCGAGGAGGGAGGCTTCACTTGAGGTCAGGAGATCGAGACCAGCCTGGGCAATATGGTGAAACCCCATCTCTACTGAAAACACAAAAATTAGCTGGGCCTGGTGGCAGGTGCCTGTAATTCCAGCAACTCGGGAGGCTGAGGCAGGAGAATCACTTGAACCCAGGAAGTGGAGGTTGCAGTGAGCCGCGATTGCACCATTGCACTCCAGCCTGGGTGACAGAGCGAGACTCCATCTCAAAAAAAAAAAAAAAAAAAAAAGGAAAAGAAAAGTGACTTTGTCCACTGGGTAGTCAAGCTTTCATTTTGCTTAGTGACAGAGTCTAGTACTTGAGATCCATATCATAGCAACACAAAACTTCTATTGAGGATGTAGCTTTTCATATGCATCATTCCATTAACTTCTGACATTGGTGCCCACTTAGAGACGTGGTACAGGATATAAACGGTGATGCTGGAAAGTGAACCTAAGTCTGGCTGTACAATCTACATACCTCACCACTGTGTGATCAGCCTGGGCAATAGTAGGCTTAATACTAGTGAGACAGGCATGCTTACCTGTATTTGTTCATTGATTTGTTCAATAAAAAGGACTTTGCATAAGGTCCTACATCAGGTGCTTGGGACACAAAGTCAAGTAATTTATGAACCCTCCCTGCCCTTGCCATTTCCAATCTAATGACAAACACAAAGAACTAAAGGGGCAATTAAAATGATTAGTGTAAGTGCTAGAGCAGAAAAAGGGTGAGGCTGGGGAGGCGCAGACACAGGGTGCATAACCACGTGAGTGTCAGTCGGAAAGCCCTCTTGGGGGAGTTGGCTTCTGAGTTGAGTGCCAAGGACCGAGCAGGGCTTACTTAGAGGAATTGGGGAACCCAGGTGAAAGCAACAGGCACCAAGGCCCAGAGCGGGGAAGGCCAGGCATCAGGAAACTGGAGGAAGTTTACTTTGAGGAGGGTTTAGATGAATAGGTTAGGAAAAGAGTTGAGAGACAAGCAGGAGGGGTTGGCTGGGGCCTAACCTAAAATGGCCTCTCTGCTGTGAGAAAAGCTTGGGCTTTATCCTGATGGCAACATCAAGTGTTTTAAGAGGAGGAGTAAGGGGGTCAGGTTTTCTTCACAGTAGGAAGCTGCTGATAGACACGGGAGGGATGATCTTGCCTGCAGCTCTGCTCTTAGATCATGGAGGTCCAAGTTCACCTGGCACGGGGGCTGCAAACCTCCTGCTCAACAGCATGTATGACCAGAAAAAGAAAACGTCTGAAGAGAATTATGAACATGCTATGTGCGTCTCCAAAGTATACATGACTAAAACTGACTTTACAAACGCAGAACAGATTATTATCAATGAAATAAATTGAAAATATTATCAAAATGCCAGGCCCATAAAGTTTAATATAAATATAATATAAAATACATTCTTTCAAACTTTTTTTTTTTTTGAGACAGTGTCTTGCTCCATTGCCCAGACTGGAGTGCAGTGGCATGACCTCTGCTCACTGAAACCTCTGCCTCGTGGGCTCAAGCGATTTTGCTGTCTCAGCCTCCTGATAGCTGGGATTACAGGCACTCACCACCACACCCGGCTAATTTTTGTATTTTTAGTAGAGACAGAGTTTCACCATGTTGGCCAGGCTGGTCTCGAACTCCTGACCTCAGGTGATCCGCCTGCCTCGGCCTCCCAAAGTGCTGAGATTATAGGCATGAGCCTCTGCGCCTGGCCTCTTTCAAACTTTTAAAGAACAGATAATTCTTAGCTATGTAATTTTTTTCTGGAGCATAGGAATAAAAATGGCCCAACTGACTTTGCACAGTTAGCATATTCTAACTCTGAAGACTAGAAAACACAATATAAAATAATAACAAATGAAGTTCAGGAATGTATCTAACAAACAGTACCCAAAGGCCAAATCAGCTTTATTTCACAAACACAGACTCTGAAAATATTGTTACTTCAAAGCTGAAAATGGTTTTATTTGAAAAGAGGGAGGGAAAGCAAATTTGGGAAGACTAATCTTTGATCTGGACAACTTCCATGGGCCATTTAGTTGCACAAATGCTAATTGATTATTTCCGTGCCTATTCTATCTTACCTTGAGGAAACACCTTCCTAAATGCAAAGGTTGTAGAAGAGTGAAGGGCTCAGCTTGGCAATATAAAAGCTATTTTATATTGCTAAAAGGAAAAGATGTGGAGCAAGCAATAAGAAAACATTTGGATCCTCATTTAAATAAGATTAAAGCCTGTAATCCCAGCACTTTGGGAAGCCAAGGCAGGCAGATCACCCGAGGTCAGGAGTTCAAGAACAGCCTGGCCAACATGGTGAAACCCCATCTCTACTAAAAGTACAAAAATTAGGCATGGTAGTGAGCGCCTGTAATCCCAGCTACTTGGGAAACTGAGGCAAGAGAATTGCTTGAACCTGGGAAGTGAAGGTTGCAGTCAGCTGAGATCATGCCACTGCACCCCACAATGGGCGACAGGGTGAGACTCGGTCTCAAAATAAATGAATGAATGAGTGAATAAATAAATAAATAAGATTAAGAAATGGAAGAAAATCCAATGGCTAAAAAATCATACATACAAAAATACTCAATCTTACCAGTCATTAAAAAGCCACATATTTAAAGAATGATGTACATTTTCATCTGTCAAATTTAGAAAGATTTAGAAAATAGCTATTCTGACTCCTAGCAAGGATGACAAGTAATGAGAAACGCACACACCTTCTCTGGAAAGCACTTTAGCAGTAAGTGCCAGGATGTGGGAAGGAAATAATACATTGAGAGTGATATTTATTTTTTTCCTTTGCAAACATTCTTATTACCCCAAAAGAAACTCTGTTAGTAATGACTACTGTTAGTAGTCATGCCTCATTCCTCCCATCTCCTAGCCCACGGCAACCACTAATCTACTTCCTGTCTCTATGGATTTGCCTGGTCTAGACATTTCATACAAACGCAATCATACACTATGAGGCCTTTTGTATCCGGCTTCCTTCACTTAGCATAACATTTCCAAGGTTCATCCATGTTGTGGCATGCATCAATACTTCCTTTCTTTTTCTTATTCTTTTTCTTTTTTGAGACAGAGTCTCACTCTGTTGCCCAGGCTGGAGTGCAATGGGGTGATCTCGGCTCACTGCAACCTCCGCCTCCCGGGTTCCAACGGTTCTCGTGCCTCAGCCTCCTGAGTAGCTGGGATCACAGGTGTGTGCCACTACTCCATCTAATTTTTGTGTTTTTAGTAGAGACAGGGTTTTAACCATGTTGGCCAGATTAGTCTCAAACTCCTGACTTCAAGTGATCTGCCCGCCTTGGCCTCCCAAAATATTGGGATTACATGCGTGAGCCACTGCGCCTGGCCCTTCATTTGTTTTTTAGGGATAAATAATATCCCATTGTCTGTATATGATCAAGTTTTGTTTGTCCATTCATCAGTTGATGGACATTTGAGTTGTTTCCACCTTTTGGCTATTATGAATAATGCTGCTATGAACATTCAAGTTTTTATGTGGACATGTTTTATTTCAAGTTCTCTTGAGTAGCTACCTAGAAGTACTTTTGTTTATTTCTTATGTTTCATGTTTATAGTAAATATGTACTATTTTTATAATCCAAAACCAACATGTGACTTGAAAATAAAACACAACAAGAATCAGTGGGCTTGTAGGATGTTGATGAGATAGATTTGACAGGGTCACCTCTTGATTCCTTCCCAAAACTGCTAGCTTCTCAAAGTTTAAGAAAAACAAAAAAACAAACAAAAAAAAACAGGCCGGGTGCAGTGGCTCAGGCCTGTAATCCCAGCACTTTGGGAAGTCAAGGCGGGCAGATCACAAGGTCACAAGTTCGAGACCAGCGTGACCAACATGGCGAAACCCCGTCTCTACTAAAAATGTGAAAATTAGGCATGGTGGTGGGTGCCTGTAATCCCAGCTACTCAGGAGGCTGAGGCAGGAGAATCGTTTGAACCCGGTAGGCGGAGGTTGCAGTGAGCTGAGATCACGCCACTGCACTCCAGCCTGGGCAACGGAGGCAGACTCTGTCTCAAAAAACAAAAAACAAACAAAAACAACAAAAACCCAAAACCAGAACTAGAAGATTCCATAAGGGGAAAACAAAATTTTAGTATTTTACTCATGTGTAGAGAAATCTTTTAGTCAAGTAGAGTGAGCGTGGGGGTTTGGGAGCATGAAATAGCAAACGCCTTACTAACACAATGAGAGGGTGAAAAGGTTATTAAATGACATTGGTGCCAGAATTAATGTTTTGATTCTGGCTTGACTGTCAACAATAGACCTTTCCTGAGTGACTATTACATGAATGCACTGGAGGGAAGGGAAGGGTACAAAGAGAAAAAAAGCACAAAAAAGGACAACTAAGATATGCAAAGTCCAGGCCCCTGAAAACTAGAAATGACCTGCAGACACCTAAGTGAAATGCCTGACAAAATGAAAGGGACAAAATGTGGGCACACACCACTCTGGAAAGGTCCTGAATTGAATGTGAGTTGAGGTTTAAAGGAGGAGAGTATCTTGACTGGGCGTGGTGATGGCTCACGCCTGTAATCCCAGCACTTTGGGAGGCCGAGGCAGGGGAATCACATGAGGACAGGAGTTTGAGACCAACCTGGTCAACATGGTGTGAAACCCCTTAAAAATACAAAAATTAGCTGGGTGTAGTGGCGCACACCTGTAATCCCGGCTACTCAGGAGGCTGAGGCACGCTTGAACACAGGAAGTGGAAGTTGCAGTGAGCCCAGATTGCGCCACTGCACTCAAGCCTGGGTGTCAGAGTGACACTCTGTCTCAAAAAACCAAAAAACCACCACAACAAAAAACCCCCCAAAACAACAAAAAACCAACAATAAAGAAGGAGAGTATCCCCATAGGCAGGGAAAGTGAGGATGAAGGGAGAGAAACTTTCAGGGCAAGGAAACAGCATGGGAGCAAGGAAGCTCTGGTTCCACATGGAAAAGAGTCAGCTGTTGAGAGTGAGCCATTGGGTTGGGGACGGAGAGCTCAGGCTGGAGATGGTGATGTGAAATGAGAATAGAAAATTAAGGACCACCTTTTCCTGGGCTTTGAGTAAGGCTGAGGAACATGGGGTCAGAGAAAGAAGCTGAAGTCAGAAGTCAAGCTCCAAGTCAATGTAGAGACAAAGCAGGAAGTAAAACAAGCAATATAACCAAAAACAAGTGAATCAGAACAAAATGAAAAAGGACAGACTGGGCAGGGCTAGGGTGCCCACAGCTGCTTCCGGGATGCTGATTATGCTGTTGGGAGACGGTCTAGGATAAAGTCAGGACACTGGAAGATGGGGATGGGCAATTCCCCTTCATCATCTCTTACTGACCCAACTTCTTAGGACATTTCTCGCAAATTCAAGTCAGGCTGTTTTTTGTCTTAGTATTACGGGGACCTTGGGTGGAAATGCATCGTTGTTGCAGTTTCCAAATATCTGTGCCCATAGCTTTCATGTCTTTCTCACATGCAGCCAAACCTAAAGCCTCTTGACTTCTGCTTCTTCCACTCTGATGAACTGGCTTCCTGGGAGCTGCCTTTCTTAAAACGTTTCCTTGGCATCAGAGTCATACGGGTGCTCTCAGGGTCAGGAGCAATTTCTGGCTTTGAAAGTCCCACCCCTTTGTCTCTCACTGTAGAAAATGTATCATTGTGTAAAACAAGAAAAATCATTCATAAAGAAGCTGTATTACTCCCACGCAGATACTTCATCTATCAACATCTGAGACAATTCACTATGGCGGAGACCTACGCTGGTAACTCTACGGGGAGTTTCCTGCCCCCGAGTTTACCAGCCTCTTCCCATCCTTTACAGTCAACGGTTCCTCCCGTGACCACTTCCTTCTTGAAATCTCTCTTTCCAAGGTTACTGTGGCACTCCTTTTACTATTTCTTTCTTCTTTTGGAGGAAAAAGGCACTAACTGTCCCTATGCTTATGTACATGACCTGGTCGAATCATCTCTACCACCTCAGAAGGTGCTGTAATATCTCCATTCTACATGGTAAGACAGCTTGGCTCAGAAAGATGAAGGAAGCTTCCCAAAGTCCCATAGCTACCAAAAAGCTCATTTGAACACCAGGTCTGGCAGCCTCTTTTCCTAGATGTTTTTATTCCATTGTCTCTCTAAATAGGTCCCCAAGATTCTGTCCTTAGTTGTCAACCGCTGACACTTTGACTTTGGTTATAGTCACTGTCTCAGCCATCACCTCTAGTGAAATTACTCCCAAGTCACCACTTCTAACCCACTCCTTTCCCCTGCTCCAGAGCTGCACAATAAATAGTCTGCTGGATTTCTCCAGCATGTTCCTTAGGCTGGCCTGGTGTTGGTCAGTCATGAGGGGAAATGATAGAGGTTTCATGGCTGGTGACAAGGGTTGGGAAACAAAGGTGGCATGACCGCAATGGGAGGTGTGCACGCAGCAGGGGAGGGGCGCAGACACTCTCAGTCCTGCAGAGAAATAAATGATATCCCTAAATTGTTTAAATTAGATAATTACAAGTCCATGCTATTAGCATGGATGTCTAAATGATGATTAGTCTAAACAGCACCACCACATGAAACCATTCCAGACACCCACAGTCTCTGCCAATTTCTCCCGGAACTGAGGAGGGGCCATGTGAAAGGCTTAGCACATTTTGGTTCTTAGGCAACTAGCTGCTTAGGGATCCCTTAAAGATATGTATTTTTGTTTTTAGAAAATACTAAGATAGTGACTTTAAACTTTCTTCTAGGTATCCATATTTTTAAAGCAAATTATCCAACTAAACACATATCCTTGCAGCTTTGCAGAGATAGGTGCTCACCATTTTGTGATGTTTGCTTTCTTTTCACCGAAATGAAGTTGATGTGGTCATAAACTATAACTTAAATGAATAAATGAATAATTCAAGTACTAGATCCTGATAAACTTCAGAAGGAAAGGTCTGAACTATTTTCATTCTCATGAACACAGTCTTGTGGTATGTATTAATCTTCTCTATCAATCATGTATGTAAAGCATTTCACTTTAAATGAGCTTTATAGTAATTTACATTCTTGTTCTACAGGTTTGAATCTGGTTCTCTAGAACAATTTTTGAGAGTTAGGATACAGATGGTTATTAAAACCGTGATATTCTTTCCCCCTTAAGGTCTAGGTAAATTTTAAAGCTAGTGTAGGCATAAATTTAAACAATGTGATCCAGTGGAGAAATATGCCACATTGAGACCAGATAGAGGGGCTACTCCCAGCTCTGCCACCAGCGCCATGTCTACCTAACCCTATGATCACAGCTCTCATCGTGGGTGTCTCAGCTTCATTCTAAAATAAGGGTGAGGGATCTTCAATATCCACCTAGCTATGAAATTCTAATACTGATCAACTTTTGTGTTGATCATTTCTTAAACTGTAGGGTTAGAAGTACACAAATGAGAAGGAATCAGTTTGTTTACTGGGCCAGATCCCTTTTAGATTGTGTCTTAGTTTCTTATGGCTCCTGTAACAGAATACCATAGACTGGAAAGTTTAAGATCAAGGCCCTGGCAGATTCAGTGGCTAGTAAAAGCGGACTTCCCGGTTCATAGCTGTTCACCTTTTTGCTGTATCCTCACGTGGCGGAAGAGGCAAGTAAGCTCTCTGGGGTTTCCTTTATAAGCATCAATCCTGAGGGCTCTGATCACCTTGAAAGACCCTCCTCACATTGGGGATTAGGTTTCAACATATGAGCTATGGAGAGACTAAGATATTCAGCTGATAGCAGATTCTTTCTACCCCAGATCTGTTCTCCAGTTAAGAACATTCTTTTCTCATGGGATGGTGGTAAAACAGGCCTGTGAAGGCCTCCAGCTTGGGAGGGACCTGGCCTTGGAAAGCACGTAAGGTTCATCTCCCATCTGGGTCTCAAGTAATAATGCCATTCCATTCCTTCCTTTGGATTTACCTTTCCTAGCCATTAGAGTGGTAAGATCTAAAAGGCTGAGTTCAAGTTGTGAGCCTGGGGAAGAGGGGCCCAAAGGACCACTGGCTCTTTTCTGAAGGTCATTACAAGCCAGCCATTCTCACAGTAGAATCACAGGTAGAAGAGCTCAGGCCTCACCCAGAATGATTACACCAAAATCTATGTGGGCAGGGCCCAGGGTGTGTGTGTGCGTGTGTCTGTGGTGTACAGGGTCCAGGGTGTATGTGTATGTGTGTATATATATATATTTTTACAAGTTCTCCAGGTGATTTTAACAGCCAACCAAGGTAGAAAAGACATACTTAAGTCACAGGACTGCCTATGTCCTTATTCATTTTACCTATGGCTCAAGTGAAAGGAAGATTTCAAAAGGAATACTTGACAGAACTCTTCTAATACTTCTGATGTGAATGCTGGAACATGCTATTTATAAAAATATAGAAGAAAAGAACAAAAAAAATATACTACTGCTAACGTTTTGATTGTATTCAAATTTTTATTTTTTGAACAAACATTTAAGACAATGATTTTAAATAATAAAACATGGTATATATTCTAGACAATGTTTTTTTTTTAAAGATTATTTATTAAATTTAGACTCCTATAGTTCTGTTGTGATGCTTTCTTCAACATTTATATTATTTCTTACCATTTTATCATCACTCCAAGCTTGCTAAACAAAGAACCACTCTGCTTAAGTGAAGCTTTACATTAAGGAAATACTCCACTAGCACACTGAACAAACCTACAGAACTGTCCTATTTTATATTTACAAAACACAAGAAGTCTGTCCAGCCATTTTGGTTTTGTTGTTACACTGTCCATAATGAGATCAGCAGAAAGCTAAGTAATACACAAGTTTACACTTCGGCAGTGCAAAGGATGGCATCAACCAAACTTCATTAAACAGACCAACAAGTACAAACATGGTGAGCAAAGTTCAACTCAGGTCATAGTGATTAAAAACAAAACATGTAGTGGGTCACAACCAGACTGGTTTTAACTGTGCAACTTTCCTCAGGGAACAATTCCCATTCACAGAAAGAAAGGAATATGCATCCAAGCCTTTGTTCATAAAGAAAATGCCCTTCAAACAAATTCATCATAAGGCTAAAAAAAAAAAAAAAAAAAAGGAAGAAAAAAGGACGAAGCAGTTTGGCCCAGAGAAAAGCTTAAATACAATGTGTATACACACTTATAGATATGTTGCCATTTAAACCATGGATATAGACATATGACAATTAAATGAATTGGCTCAGTAGAGTGAAAAGTGTTTTCTATGAATATGTAGTTATTGCTAATATGCTACACATTATGCTTTGACATGGAGACTGTAGTAACTCAGAATTTACAGCTGCCATATTGCCAGTATTAGCCCTGCAGTAGGCATTCCTATGGACAACATGCCATCCAATCCTGAAGAAAAAGCAAAACACCACTACTAAACAAAGAAAAGGCTTATGCACTGTCCCTTACATTTTTGTTTTTTTTTTTTTTTAAAAAAAACAAAAACAAAAACAAAACAAAAACAAGTCCAGTTCACCACAAGTTAAGCACAACCTGGTGAGCAAGTTTAGCGGCATGATGGGGAGAAAACAGTGGGGTACAGCATGCATTTACAACCAGCACTGATCTAGTCTATTTTGTCATATAAACTGGAATACAAAAATCCAATTTAAATAAGACTAGACTAACTATAATAGTAAAAAAAAAAAAAAAAACCACACACAGTAGACTTAGTTTGATACTGATTAATTTTAAGAGTAAACTCATCTTATCCCCTCTTAATACTCTACTGCAATTTATTTATTGATGGCTAGAATATTTACTGACTTAAAAAAGATATTAAATACTTGTATCATGAAATTACATTCTTATTAACAATAAGACATACTGTGTAAGAAAATAGCTCATGTGTGAAATGTGTCTGAAATGCATTTTTTCCTTACAACTATCAAAACATCCACTCACACTAAAACAAAACCACTCCCAACCCCCCCCCCCGAAAAAATGTTAAGGGAAGATGGGGTGGGCTGGGGCAGGAGCAAGGAAGGAAAAGATTTAGCTATACTAATTACAGCACAGTGATTAACAATGGTTCAAGACAGAACCAACAAGAGTTGGTCAAAAAGATGCCTTCAATACATGGCTACAATTAAAAACCAAACTCAGCCCCTTTTGGTTCATTGCAGTGAGACCAAAATATCTCTCACAGATTCATATAAATACTAGACTCTAGCTCTTTTATTTATTTATTTTTTTAAGTTTTTCTGTTTGTTTCTGCAAGGCCTAGCTACCTTATTACAATTTATATTTGCTCTGCAACAACTACAAGAGGTAGGCATAAAGCATGAAAAAGTTTCTCAGTTAGTACCTCGCCGTGTGTTGTTCACTGCACTAAACCATTCACTTTGGACATGAATAGTCATTCCTTCTAGTCTCTTCTAAACCCTAAAGCAAAGCTGCTGCCATCCCACCCGTAAATGTTCTAAAAGAGTGTACTCACAAATAAGAAACTTTCTCTACTGAAGGATACTGTCATAGTGTTTGTTGCAGAGCATCTATATATATATTTATTTATTTTAAAAAAATAAACAACAATGAAGAACAAACCCAGGTTCCTAGAACCAATTCTCTTGATTCTCTACTTCCACAAAATAAAGTGTATCATTTGGCCAAGACTACAGATGTGTTTTTTTTTTTTTTTCACAGATGCAAGTGCCATGCAAAATAAATTAAAGAACAGATACCAAAACATACATGTGATAAAACTACAGAAGGTAGATCTTTAAAAGCATTTATATAAACATAATTTATAATACTTCTCTTTTTTCCTTTATATACAGTCACAAAGCTGTAGTTATACATCTAGGATTTCCTCTGCTGTACCCCCACAGCGTAATCTGTAGCGACCAGTTCTCCAGCTTATAGTTGGGTCCCATAATGCAGACAAAAAAATGTATATTGTCATGGATTCGCGGATGAACCAGGCGACTGCATAATCAAGTTTTGAAAAACACAGTGTGCCACCCTACGAATGGAAAAACATTTTTTTAAATTTCACTCACTGTCAAACTAAAGACATGGCTAAAAAAAATTGCATTTCACTTTTCTAAGTATACTATGTAAAATCCAGTCTGCTTCCTTATGTAATTTAACTGCCATGTTATACCATTCAAGAAAACGCCAACTGTTACTAGAAGACGCATGAAAATAACTGCTATCTTAATGTATGATTAGTTTGAATACTCACTGATTTAATTAACTTCATGTTTTTGGAACCTTAATAAAAGTGATTATATAACCAACAGAAAGTTGCAAATCAACTTAAGTTTTGTGTCAACATCCCACTAGAGAAACTGATGTTCAAACCTGAGACTAACTTACAATGGGAAGCTGAAGAATGGCTCAGATAGATTTTCTTCAACTTTTTCTAAATTCAAATAGTTCTAGTTCCACCAAGTGACTGCCAACCTTTTCACGCCTATCCACATACCTGGACACCCCTGAGTTGAATGTAGTCAAATATAAACCATGCCAGGCAATGACACATGAAAAATACCATAATATCCCATCTGAATACATGGTGGGCTGCCCAGCCAATAATTAAACTGGCAACAAAGCATTCTGAAATTGGCTCACAAATTATCGTAGCAGGAAGCATGTTAATTCGTAGTTTGGTCCACCTAGAAAAACAAAAAGCATTTTCTTTAAAACAACATCCTGGTTACAAGACAAATCCATTTTTTTCTCCCCCAAATAATCAGTTTTTTACCTTGTGATAGAAAGGCCATTCTTTTTAAACTCTTTTTTTTTTTTTTTTTTACTTGAGATGGGGTTCTGCTCTGTCACCCAGGCCGGATTGCAGTGGCACACACTGTAGCTTCAATCTCCCAGGCTCAAGTGATCCTCCCACCTTATCCCCACCAAGTAGCTGGGACCACAGGTGCACATGAAAACCATACTTGGCTAATTTTTCATTTTTTGTAGAGTCAGGGTTTCATCCATTTTGCCCAGGCTGGTCTCGAACTCCTGGGCTCAAGCAATCCTCTCGCCTTGGCCTTCCAAAGCGCTGAGATTACAGGTGTGAAGCACCACACACAACCTACATTTTTTTTTAATGACTCTCTTTTCTATTTTTGTCTAGGATGTCAAAGAAAAATGTCTATAAATTCATTTGTATGGCCTACGCTCTGATGAATACAGATTATAAAATTTAATCAGTATAGAAAGTTAGAAAATAGAGATCAGCGTATTAAAAAATTCAGTCTCAACGTCTCTCTATTGAGTGCTTTCAGTGTTATACAGAAAATAAAACATATTTAGACATTAAATTTATCTTAAACACAGAAGTTAAACTCTATTTTCGGGAACTAAACAAAAATCTAACCTTTAGGTATACTTATTTAACTACATTAAACCTGTAAAAATTACTAACCCCCCCACCCCACCTTTCCTTTTAACGAAGTATAAAAAGAAAACAGTTGATTTACCTGATCATTCTGGATTGAAACTGAGAAATTGAATATGAGCCAGAGTTTTGCATTGCAACTTGAGTGGACATTGCAAACCTCCAACCTCTGAAAATTAAGACAATTAGAAAGTAAGTTATGATGAACACATGCAAGCGTAACTGGTTATGCATTCAGTAATCATTATAAAGACCAGGCAATTGCCGGGATGGAGGGTGAGCCCAGCTTTCAGGATTAGCACACTACTTAAGGTCTACCATACGTATGGATGTTTCAGCAATTACGCTAGACCATGACAGCACCATCTAAGAACTAGAATTGTACCCTCCTTACTTTACAGTTTAAAAAACTTAAAATGCAGTCATTTGGAAAAACAATGGAGAGGTTCCATATTTAATAGATGAGTCTCTGATGACTACTAACCAAACAACAAACAAAGTTGTGTGAATATTCAACAAGACATGTAAACAGAAAGTGGCATTATGGGTCTCATGGGAGACACCAGGAAACCATGAACCACATTAACACAATCACGACAGAATTTTTATTTAAAACACACTTTAGTTTTTTTAAAATTAAAAAAAAATTCTCACACAAGGCAGTGATCCCCTTTAAAAACAAGTATTTTAGGTTGGGTGCCGTGGCTCACGCCTGTAATCCCAGCACTTTGCGAGGCCGAGGCGGGCAGATCGCGAGGTCAGGAGTTCAAGACTAGCCTGGCCAAAATGGTGAAACCCCGCCTCTACTAACACACACACAAAAGTAGCTGAGCGTGGTGGCGGGCGCCTATAATCCCAGCTACTTGGGAGGCTGAGGCAGGAGACTCGTTTGAACCCAGGAGGTGGAGGTTGCAGTGAGCCGAGATTGTGCCACTGCACTCCAGCTTGGGCATCAGGGAGAGACTGCTTCAAAAAAAAAACAAAACAAGTATCTTGTGATACAGAAATGCTAAGTCAGTCATATGAATTTTTCAGTGGCTTCTTAGCAAAGTATTGTATAATTCACTGACAAATTTCAAATTTTGAAATGATAGTCTTTAAATTTTCACCTACTGGTTTATTTTTAATAAATAAAAATAACTGATAGTTTTAACTCTTCTAAAACACAGAAATTTATATCTATACAGTAAAAATTCTAATCACAAAGAAACTTCCTTTTAATCACTTTAAAACACATTAACTTGAAAAATGCAGAGGAATCAGAACATTTACTTTCTTCATTAGTACATACCTACAATTCTATAATTAGAATATGAATTACTCTCTAAAATTATTGATCTGCTGGGTGTGGTGGCTCATACCTGTAATCCCAGCACTTTGGGAGGTCAAGGTGGGCAGATCACTTGAGGTCAGAAGTTCAAGACCAGCCTGGCCAACACAAAGAAACCCCATCTCTACTAAAAATAAAAAAATTAGCTGTGCGTGCTGGTACATGCCTGTAGTCCCAGCTACTCTGGTGGCTGATGCACGAGAATCACTTGAATCCAGGAGGCAGAGGCTACAGTGAGCCAAGATTGCGCCACTGCACTCCAGCCCAGGTGACAGAGCAAGACTCTGTCTCAAAAACAAAAATAAAAAAATTCAAATTGACCTATTCTGTACTTACTAGCAAAAAAATAAAATTAAATTAAAAAGCCCTAATCTACAGGTTGAACAAAAAGAATAAACCAACAGAAGTTATGTAATAAAAACACTATGGCTTCATTTAGTTCTTACCGGTCAGCTATCGCTTTGGCCATAAAGTAATCTTCGGCAATGTACTGAGCAAAAGCTATAAGTCCTCCTGCTTGATCTAACACGTCTTTTCTCATTAAACAAGACATTCCTGTCACACATTTGAAGCCAGTTACATTGGCAGAGATATAGTATCTTGGATGTGAAGTTCCAAAATATACCTGCCCAAAAAACCACAAATGTGTACAATTAGAATTTCACATTAAAAGTATGGTGTTTATGAACTGTTTTTCCCAATGTTTTTTAAAAGTATGATTGAATGAATATCCTATTATTCTTATGTAAACTACCTGAATACAAAGTGGTATACAATATTGCTTTCATAGTGCAAGCACACTTAGTAATCTAAAAATGCATCCAAATAAAACAATTTAGAGACAAAATAGGGTAAAAATATCACTCATTGACATACAAAAGATGAACAAATATTGAATGTATCTTATTTTTAGGGTGTTCATGTAAATATACACACACATCTACTTTGTTTACTTGGATCAATATACATATTTGTATGTTACATATATGTGTTTATATATACATACATGCATACACATACCACCCATAGGTCTATCAACCTTCAGGACGATCCTATTTCTTTTTTGGGGGGGGAAGGGACACAATCCTATTTCTTAATTCCTTTTCTTGCATCCTTTTGTAGCTAGCTGCTCCCTCTCCCTTAGTCACTAAGACTCTTCCCAATTTCCCCATTTTTTTCAATGTATTTTTCATAAGGGGGATACTAAAATTCTCTCATCCCCTACTGCCATTTCTCTACATATACTCTGAAGTCGTAAGATACATAAGCTGATAAATCAATGGTAGAAAAGGACTGTTATTACCCTACTTAGCAGACACAAAATCCTATTTATTATTTACACCTCAGATATGTCGCCTTTTCTAATTAGCCTGAAATAAACAGTAGTGATCTTTCTCAATGTCTGGAGTTACACACACAGTGCAGCGCAAGACAATTCTAAGGGGCAATTAAGATTATGATTCTTGCTACCTACCCTGAACCCAGACTCCAGTGAAGTCCTAGTGTTGGTAGGACTGAATCGAACCTGGCTTCTAAGAACAGAGGCACACATCGTAATTCCCTAGCAGTTACTGAGGTCTTAGGAATGAGCTGTTAGTCACTGAGCTGAATGCACCCAGGATTTCTTTACAGCTGAGAATGATTCATTCTAAGTATGGCAGAGTGACTGCCAGAGATTAAACCTACACTAAGGGGATGGGTGTATTTTGGGAGATGTTTATTGACATATACATCATGGAGATGTTATTGACATCTATACCAATTTGGATATTTCTAAGACAAAAATACAATTTGGTATATTAGAATAGATTGTATTTTATTTTAAAGCGGCTACTCAGTTTCTTTTTCTAAACAAAGATTCTGGCATTTAAGACTAACAATTTCTTGCAGTAGAACAAATACATTTACAGGCAATATTAAGAAAGAGCTCACAGTTCAAATTGCCAAAGGTCACACGCAAGTTCCCACAATGTACCTTTACCCCCTCAGATATGTGGCAATCATAAGACTGCAATTCAAGAGAATATAAATGCAGATATGCTTAAGAGCAAGTTGACATATTTAAAGACTGAAATCATGTATCTGTCCTTGTAACATTACAAAAAATTTTTCCTCCCAAATGTTTAACAGTACAGGAATGATTAACTCAAGCATAGGACACACGCAGGATAGCCTACAATACAGCCAATAAAAAAGCTATTAATGATATGGGAAAAGCTTACAAAGTCACAAAAATAAGATATAGATTACTTTTAGAATACTATCTCAACAATGTTTTCTAAAGAGCCCAGAAGGGAGGGGGGGAAATAAAGACTCCAAAGTGCCCAAATGATTTAACCTTTATTTTTAAAGACAGAAACTTCTGGCTGGGCGCGGTGGCTCACGCCTGTAATCCCAGCACTTTGGGAGGCTGAGGAGGGCAGATCATGAGGTCAGGAGATTAAGACCATCCTGGCCAACACAGTGAAACCCTGTCTCTATCAAAAATACAAAAAATTAGCCGGGCATGGTGGCAGGCACATGTAGTCCCAGCTACTCAGGAGGCTGAGGCAGGAGAATGGTGTCAACCCGGGAGGCAGAGCTTGCAGTGAGCCGAGATAGCGCCACTACACTCCAGCCCGGGTGACAGAGCGAGACTCCGTCTCAAAAAAAACCAAAAAAACCCCCAAAAAACAAAAAACTCCCAAAAAATCCAGAAACTTCCTGTAACTGTTAGGGTTCTAGGTTGTTGGTTTTTGTTTTTTTGCATCTTATACTTTTCCATTATTTACAGTTTCCTATGCATGTTACTATTTCTAAGGTGGAGAAAAAATAAAATGAAAACATAACTTTCTCAGACAATTATTAGAAATATGTTTTAAAAGGACATCAAATGGGTTTTATAAGGACTTGTATGAATAAATTTTCTTTTCTGTATATTTGAAATACTTTGTGATATTTTAAAAAGATTCTTTTCAGGGCTGGGAGCAGTGGCTCATGCCTTTAATCCCAGCATTTCGGGAGGGCTGAGGCAGGCGGATCACTTGAGGTCAGGAGTTTGAGACCAGCCTGGCCAACATGGTGAAACCCCATTTCTACTAAAAATACAAAAGTTAGCCAGGCGTGGTAGCACACCTGAAATCCCAGCTACTTGGGAGGCTGAGGCAGAATAATCGTTTGAACCTGGGAAATGGAGGTTTCAGTGAGCCGAGATCATGCCACTGCACTCCAGCGTGGGCAACACAGCAAGACTCCGTCAAAAAAAAAAAAAAAAAAAAAAGCCGGGGGCAGTGATTCTTTTCAGATTGAACGTTTGAAAGAACAATATGAAGAACTGAACTCTAGAACTGGAAGTGAATACTACAAGGCAGGAGGTTAGACTGTTCAGCTGGCAGTAAGACCACAGGCATTTCCTGAGCACAGCTGTTCACTGCCAGGGTACAGTCAGGGGCCCAAGAATTTCCTCACTAATGAAAACAGCTGCTCTCAACTCAGGGCTTCTAGAACATAGCAGGTTCCGAAATGGACTTAATACAGTTAACTTGAGATACCTAATTCTTGCTCCCATAGCCTCAAGCTTCTGGGAGATGAGGGGGCTGATACCACGAACATGATTTATAACCACCATACTCACCTGCTCTAAGGTGGCAGCAAAGCCCTGTCTGTCTGCCACGTAAGGCAGCCCGTGAACCAAGCCTACTTTTTCTGTCATTTGATTCACCATGTCAGTCAGTGTATCTGGAATTACTACAATTTTAAAAAAAGGCAGAGAGGGGGAGAAAAGAAAATTTCTTTTTAGTAGAATGCCCACTAATATAAAATATATTTGGTGAATTGTTATTAAACTCTTAATAAAAACATTATTTTAAACATATGGCTCTAATAAAATGAATCTCCACCACCTTTCTGAGGAGAATACAAAATTTCAAAAGGGCCTGATTCTTGAAAGCTAATTCATACATTTTTTAGCCCAGTATATACCTACTATGTACCAGAGGCAGAATATACTTTGAAAAGTATATACCAGGCGCAGTGGTTCATGCCTATAATCCCAACACTTTGGGAGGCCAAGGTGGGTGGATCACGAGGTCAGGAGATCGAGACCATCCTGGCTAACACAGTGAAACCCCGTCTCTACTAGAAATACAAAAAATTAGCCGGGCGAGGTGGCGGGCGCCTGTAATCCCAGCTACTTGGGAGGCTGAGGCAGGAGAATGGCGTGAACCCGGGAGGCGGAGCTTGCAGTGAGCCGAGATCGCGCCACTGTGCTCCAGCCTGGGCGACAGAGCAAGATTCCATCTCAAAAAAAAAAAAAAAAGAAAACAAAAGAAAAGTATATACCTACTATGTACCAGAGGCAGAATATACTTAGTAAAAGATTACCCCCCTGTCGGAACTTCTAAATTGGAGTAAGGACAATGTGTCCTAGTGGAAAAGGTTCAGGAGCAGAGGTAAAAGGACCTCAGTTCTCGTGCTGGCTTCTCTACTCTCCAATCATAGGAGATGAGACTACTTTCTCTGTGAGTATCAGATTTGCACACCGGAATGGAATGTGATTATATTGAACAGAGATCTGTACACTGAAAAACATACGATAGTGAATAATTGAAGATAGCAAATATGAAGAAGGAACATCATCTCTGACCAGGAGTTGATAGATTTGTAATAGTCCTGATTAACTCATAGGAGTGCGACACTTATGTTCATTTTCTAATTTGCATTTTAAGCTGACAAAATATTTAAATTATTGCCCAATCTTTAAATAGCAAACATCTCATATCATTTTTACATGACTTTATTTTTCATTTCCTCCAAGTCTTTAAGAACTAAATCTACTATATAAAGAGAAGTTGTATTTGGACTTTAAATACTCATTCTAGGTCAGCGCTTCTCAACTGGGGGCAATTCTGCCCCACAGGGGACATCTGGCAACATCTGAAGATATTTTTGCTTTTACTACTGAGAAGGGGATACTACTGGCATCGCATGGGTAGATACCAGAGATGCTGCTAAACATCCTAGAAGACAGCTCCCACAACAAAGCCCAAGATGTGAATAGTATTGGGGTTAAGAAACTTAAGGCAATTAGAATATAACAAAATATTATAGAACACTGAAACTATTATAAGTGTTCACAAACCCAAGTTATAATTTCAGTATATGAAAGGCTTCTTGCTAAAATCATTTAAGTAAAAAGTCATGCGTATAGTCTGGTAAGTGTACGTGTTCTAATAAAATATGCACCTATTAATTTCTGTCCCTGTGTGAGACAGTGTATTACGCAAGCCGAAACACATTAAAGGTAAGTGTCAGGCAAACAAGGGAAAAGTTACACCCATGGGAAAGCTTGTAGATTATATAATGAACCACGACCATTTTTAATTTAATGGTTGAAATTTTCTCTTCAAAATGAAAACATTTTAATACATGCAACATTCTAGTTTAGGATGAAAAAAATCAAAATCTTAGTAAGCATTAACTGGATGTATCACCATGAAATAATGATGAAATAAATTACTCTTTCAGGCAAATAAAAAGAACTCATGAATGTATCTGCAGATTGCTTTTAGTATTTTTCTTCAAATTAATAGTTTCATAAGATAAATAAGAAAAAAACCTCACCTCTTATTCCACTATCACAAATCCATATAAGATCATACTTTGCAACTTCATATCCTGGCATTAAATTATTAATTTTAGGATTAATGCCAACCTTTTTACCACCTAAAAATGTAAAGATACAATAGTAAAAGATTTATGCAACATTAAAAATATAGTATAAAGATACATGATAGAAATGAAAAGTACTTGCATATTTAACAATTCAAATAAACATTCTTTCATATTATGTAACATTCTCTATTATTCATAATAATATATTTAGGAAAAAACTCTCCATTTTCAAAAGGAAACCTGTATCATTTACCTTTGAAAATTCACTGTTTCACTTTTTCTAATTCTTAAGTCCCGGCCTTAATAGTTAAGTATGAGTCAATATTTAACGGCAATTGTACAACATGGCAACTATAGCTAACAACAATGTATGGTATACTTGAAAATGATTGAGAGTAGATCTCTCACCACAAATACAGTATAAGTACATGAGAAAGTATACAACAATGTGTTGTTTACTTGAAAACTGCTAAGAGAGATTTCCCACCATGAATAAATATGTGCAGAAATGCATATGTTAATCAACTTAATAAGCTATTCCACAATGTATATATATATTTCAAAACATCAAGCCGTACACCAAAAATATATACAAATTTTATTTGTCAATTTAAAAAATAATCCTAAGGAAAAAAGCTATAGGTGTCATTTTGAAGCTATAATTAAAACAGTATAAATTCATAAATACAGTGAGATGATATTTAATAAAGACATATTAAATATAAATACACATGGCCGGGCACCATGGGCTCACGCCTGTAATCCCAGCACTTTGGGAGGTCGACAGGGGGTGGATCACCTGCCACCTGAGGTCAGGAATTCGAGATCAGTTTGACATGGTGAAACCCCATCTCTACTAAAAATACAAAAAAATTAGCTGAGTGTGGTGGCACATGAGTGTAATCCCAGTTACTGGGGAGGCTATAATCCCAGCACTTTGGGAGGTTGAGGCAGGTGGATCACCTGAGGTCAGCAGTTCGAGACCAGCCTGACTGACATGGTGAAACCTTGTCTCTGCTAAAAATAGAAAAAAATTAGCTGGGCATGGTGATGCACGCCTGTGATCCCAGCTGCTCAGGAGGCTGAAGCAGGAGAACTGCTTGAACCCAGGAGGAAGGGGTTGCAGTGAGCTGAAGTTGCGCCATTGCACTCCAGCCTGGGTGGTAAGAGCAAACAATCCGTCTTTTAAAAAAAAAAAAAAAAAAAAACAAAGAAACCCCATAAATATATGATAGTAAATAGTTTAAGATCGCACATGTGAAGAATGAGCGTCTCTGACCATGAGTTGATAGATTTGTAATGGTCCTGATTAATCTGCAGGCGTGCTACACTTACATTAATTTTCAAAATTGCATTTTAAGCTAATAAAAAATTTAAATCATTGCTCTATCTTCAAATAGCAATGATCTGGTATCGTTATACATGACTTACTTGTTTTCTAGAGAGATCACATCAGTTCTATGTTAAAAAAAAAAAAAATTAAGGGCAAACACACCTTAATAAGTCTTTAAAATAAGTCTGTAGGCTTTTGGAAAAATACCCTTCTTGTAATATAATAAAAGTGAATTATATCATTCACTCCAATTATAGTCAATAAGATACAGAAAACACCACACATTTAAAATATTGAAGAAACAAAAGATAACAGACCCTCATGTCTGATTAATGGGAAAAATATTATTTTTTGTGTGACTTTGTTCATCTCAGATATGAAAAAACTTTGTTTTTATAACTTTTCTCAAAAGGACATAAACATATTCAGTACTCCACCAAACATGTTTAAAACAAACATGGCTAACACCTTAATCTTCAGTTCAATGCAGAGATTACTGATACTTTACACTAGCAATGGAAAATGGTTACTACAGAATTTACTTACCTATAAACAATCTAGCATCAACATTTGGATATTTTCCAAGAAGCTTCTTACATACATCAATGGCTGGATCATCATGATCTTGTACACAAAGGAGTACTTCATACTAGTCAAAAAGCATTGTATGTAAGTTAAATTCTTTAAAAAACAAAAAAGCACTTACTAGCATTTATTGATTGAACAAAAAGCACAGGAATAAACAAGCAATTGTATTACGCGAAGTTTCAAAAGACAGCATTCACAACGGATGCAAACACTTATGTGTTGCTTTAATGGAATGAAGCTTTAATGGAATGAAGCTTTAATGGAATGAAGCTTCTCCTGATTAGGAGCCTATCTGCAAGCAGAAGAAATAAGGAAGAGACTGGCAGTGCCCACAACTGCAGTCTTGCCATTCCCAGATAGAATCTCCTAGGAATTAACTGGATCTCAAGCTTCTCCATGGCCATCACTACTGAAGATTCACTAACTGCTCACAGGGTGCCTAGCAGAATAAAAAGTGACATTAAAAGGAAGCAAAATAAACA
This sequence comes from Macaca mulatta, assembly GCF_049350105.2. Lineage (NCBI taxonomy): Eukaryota > Metazoa > Chordata > Mammalia > Primates > Cercopithecidae > Macaca > Macaca mulatta. The sequence goes on from NC_133420.1 coordinate 46,394,675, forward strand.
CACCCTCTCTGTAGAAGCTTTGTCTCTACACTTAATATTATTTCATGAAGGTACAACAAATTTCATATAAAATCAAATTATATAAATTTAAAGGGCCCTTCCAAATTCATCACATGAAAAGGACAAAGTAAGATTACACTTTTTGTTTTATAACTTTATGAAACAAAAGAGAATTTGATTTGAATGGACATTTACTATCTTGAAATGAATGTTTAGTCTTGTAACTAAGAAAATACCCACAACTTTATTTTGCCCAGTGCTATGTTTAGATTTTTAACAGTAAATTAAGAAAGGCATTTCTTAACACTTGCCTAGCTGTGACAAAATTACCCTGGGGCTGGGCAAGGTGGCTCATGCCTGTAATCCCAGCACTTTGGGAGGTTAAGGTGGGAAGACTGCTTGTGCCTAGGAGTTCGAGAGCAGCCTGGGAAAAAAGGCGAGGCCATGTCTCTACAAAACATTTTAAAAATTAGCTGGGCACGGTGAGGCATGCCTGTGGTCCCAGCTACTTGGGAAGCTGAGGTGGGAGGACTGCTTGAGCCCAGGAGGTTGAGGCTGCAGTGAGCCAAAGACTGTGCCACTACGTTTCAGCCTGGGAGACAGAGTGAGACCCTGTCGCAAAAAAAAAAAAAAAAAAAAAGGAAAAAAGAAAAATAAAAAAAAGAAATTACCCTGGGGCATTTATTTTAAAAAGAGAATTGGACCCTATTCTAGACTTTTGAGTCTCTGGGGTGATTTGACATGCAGCCAGATTTATAAAATCCTGAGCTGAACCCCTAAATTTCCATTAACAATTTTTTTTTTTGTTTGAGATGGAGTCTTGCGTTGTCGCCCAGGCTGGAGAGCAGTGGCATGATCTCAGCTTACTGCAACCTCTGCCTCCCAGGTTCAATCGATTCTCCTACCTGAGCCTCCCGAGTAGGAGTAATTGGGACTACAGACGCCCGCTACCATGTCTGGCTAACTTTTGCATTTTTAGTAGAGACGGAGTTTCATTGGCCAGGCTGGTCTGGAACTCCTGACCTTGTGATCTGCCTGCCTCTGCCTCCCAAAGTGCTGGGATTACAGGCGTGAGCCTCCGCGCTCAGCCAACAACTAAATTTTTTAAGTATTTGTCCTTAACATACAAAAATACTACTCTATTATTTGTAGGATATGTATTCTAAGCAGTGATTTTTTTTTTCCCCCCAGAAGTGGTAATAAATTCATGTTGACTCAATGACAAATTTCCTACCAAATCTTTTCTAAAACTGTTTGAATGGCCAGGCACGGTGGCTCATGCCTGTAATCCCAGCACCTCAGGAAGCCAAGGCTGGTGGATCACTTGAGGTCAGGTTTCTGAGACCAGCCTGGGCAACACGGTGAAACCCTGTCTCTACTAAAAATACAAAAAATTAGCCAAGTGTAGTGGCACGTGCCTGTAATCCCAGCTACTTGGGAGGCTGAGGCAGGAGAATCACTTGAACCCAGGAGGCGGAGGCTGCAGTGAGCCCAGATCACGCCACTGCACTCCAGCCTGGGTGACAGCGTGCGACACAATCTCAAGAAACAAAACAAAACAAAACAAAAAGACGACAACATAAAACTGGTTGAACATTTTTAAGCACAGAAGGGAGGTTAATTATGTCCCTGAAAGCATAACAAAGCTAACTAACTCAAGAGAATGACAAAGTCTGTTATATTTACTTTCACTGATAAGCACACACAAGTAAAAAGTAGAAATAAAATGTTTATAGTGCTTGTGAGCATAATAACAATTGTTTGCCCACTACCTATAATCTCAGCAAAAATTGTCAATAAAAAAATTTGTGGGCCAGGCATGGTGGCTCATGCCTGTAACTCCAGCACTTTGGGAGGCCAGGGCGGGTGGATCACCTGAGGTCAGGAGTTCCGAGGCCAGCCTGACCAACATGGTGAAACCCCATCTCTACTAAAAATGCAATAATTAGCCAGGTGTGGTGGCATACGCCTGTAATCCCAGCTACTTGGGAAGCTGAGGCAGGAGAATTGCCTGAACCTGGGAGGCGGAGGGAGGTTGCAGTGAGCTGAGATCGAGCCATTGTACTCCAGCCTGGGCAGCAAGAGTGAAACTGTCTTGGGGAAAAAAAATAAAAATAAAAATAAAATAAATTTGCAGTTGATCACAAAAGAACCAAGACTAAAGTTAACGAAGAAGGTTTAGCTAGCAAGACTTTTTTTTCAAATGAAAAACATGGGCCGGTCGCGGTGGCTCAAGCCTGTAATCCCAGCACTTTGGGAGGCTGAGGCGGGCGGATCACAAGGTCAGGAGATCGAGACCACAGTGAAACCCCGTCTCTACTAAAAATACAAAAAATTAGCCGGGCGCGGTGGCGGGCGCCTGTAGTCCCAGCTACTTAGGAGGCTGAGGCAGGAGAATGGCGGGAACCCGGGAGGCGGAGCTTGCAGTGAGCCGAGATCGCGCCACTGCACTCCAGCCTGGGCAACAGCGTGAGACTCCGTCTCAAAAAAAAAAAAAAAATGAAAAACATGTTTTAATAATTAAGTCGATGGGGAAAACAATGTCTATTCTCCTCGTACTTTCTACCTACCTACTGCTGTTATTATCTATTCTATCCAATATCCACCTCTAATGACTGACCAAACTTGCCACGCAAGAGGTACTGAAACCAACTTGACAGTTACCTGGTCTCCAGAGACCAGATAAAATCTGAAAATGGAAAGAGCCCTACTTCTACCATCCTCCTGAAATTTCCTTAAGAGCTGACTCTAAGTCACGAAAGTGTCAGCCAGCCTCCCATTCAGACTCACAAAACAATGTTTGGTTGAGCCACCAAAAAGGCAACAACCTTCACAATAATGATTAGAGAGGTTAAGTGACTTTTCAAAGGACAAAAGTAACAATGAGCTTTCCTACTATAGGAGGCTGCTCAGCAAGGCTTGCTCTAAAGAGTTCCTTGTTTTCCCAAACATAGCATAGTTTCTTTAATGCTTTTTTTTTTTGAGACAATGTCTTTCACTGTCACCCAGGCTGGAGTGCAGTGGTGTGATCTTGGCTCACTATAGCCTCAACTTCCCAGGCTCAAGCAATCCTCCCACCTCAGCCTCCCTAGTAACTGCTGGGACTACAGGTGTGCACCACCATACCTGGCTAATTTTTGTATTTTTAGTACAGACGACGAGCTGGTCTTGAATGCTTGAGCTCAAGTGATCTGCCCACCTCAGCCTCCCAACATGCTGGTATTATAGGCATGAGCCACTATGCCTAGCCTTTAATGCCTTTTTAATTCTATTTTGTAAGTATGACTGCATATGATGAAAGGAAATGTTTATAAGTAATACAATTCCATAAAGTACAATAAAAAACTAATCTCAGCTTTTATTTTCCCCAGCAAGAGAAAACTTTGTAAAAATATAGTACTAGATATATACTCAATGGGAAGAAAAATGTTATACTAGTGTTAAGTAGGGAGGTCATAAGTAAGGGAGGTACAGTCTGCCTTTATTCAGATGCAAGGTTAAAAGTTTTAATTTTTATTGATTACAGTGCTTAAACACAATTTTTAATTAAAAACAAATACTTTCTGATTAGCCAGAGCATAAAAGAGACTCTCATATTCATATTATCCAAAATAAGTTCAGACTCAAATACGTAAGATTCATTTGTTTTTCATATTGGAAATTACACCAAATTGGAAGCAGCATTCCAAGTATTTTCTAAAGTATCAGCTTTTAACCAGGAATCGTTTTTCAGCTATCAGCTCTGTGTCTTCACAATTTGATCAGATATTTTATTTGCTAAGAATCCCTGTATTAAAATTGTTAAATCAGGCCAGGCATGGTGGCTCACACCTGCAATCCCAGCACTTTAGGAGGCTGAGGTGGGTGGATCAACTGAGGTCAGGAATTCAAGACCAGACTGGCCAACACGATGAAATCCTCTCTCTAATAAAAATACAAAAATTAGCCAGGGGTAGTGGCATGCGCCTGTAATCCCAGCTACTCGGGAGGCTGACACAGGAGAATCGCTTGAACCCAGGAGGTGGAGGTTGCAGTGAGCCAAGATTGTGGCACTGTACTCCAGCCTGGGTGGCAGAGCAAGACTCTGCTTCAAAAGGAAAAATAAATAAATTAATTAATTCTATAATTGCAAAAAAGAAAAAAAAATCATAGTTATGATAGGTTCACTCTGTTAATAACTCTGATAGTTAATTTAGGTATTCTTCACATGGCCAGAATGTACTGAAGTAAAGCCATCAAGCCCCTTTAGATGCAGATTACTGACTATTCCTGCTACTGCTTAATCTCTCCCCAAATCCTTTCTATGCTGGTGACAAATGAATGTTCAATGTTGTGGAAAATGAACTGCATCGCCTTTTCATTCTTTTATGTCTTCCCAAGGAATGAGTATCAGTACAAAAGTAGATCTGTAAGATGTATACAGCACAGAGATCTTTCAGGGCAACTAGTATAGTCTTACAAAAATTGAAACCTAGAAATTCAGAGCAAGTACCAGTAGTAGCAAATTTTCTTGCACATGTCCAAAATCAAATAAAATTTTAAAACTCCAACATATGTTCTATTATTTCCCCCAAATGGCCTCTGATGGTCCCAACTGAATACGAGAAGAGAAAGTTATGTCCAAAATGAAAACATTTCCATACTCTGGTAAAACGATGTTCATACCAGGCAAAATGCAAATATGAAAGGACACTGCACCTGGCAGTCACGTAAATGTTTATTTTGTGTCTCCTTGACTTCGTGGTGACACAAATGCCTTGTCCGTTCACACTCAGATATGCGTGATTTCAGTGGTTTAACTTTAGTCTCCTGTGGAACATTTGTCATTGTATTTGGTTTTTACAAAGTAAATAAAATGCTGTGAGATCAAACATTTCCCTTAGATTGCAGGTACTTTGCACTTTTCTGCTTTCCAAATGTTCTATTTATACAGCTAAATATACTTTTATAATTAGAAAACAAAATTATGTACCAACAAAGAATAAAATAATCTGCAGATACTATTATTCATTTTACAATGAATGTCAAAATAGCTTTCTCCTCAACCCACTTAAATGATATAACTAAATGGAAAAAGAACTACTACTCTAAGTGAAAACAAGAGCTCTTGAGATCATTCTAAACTGTAATTTCCAAAAAATGTTTTTATTTCAATTTTTTAATTTTTATTTTTTTTGAAGGTGGGGTTGCCCAGGCTGGTCTTGAACACCTGGCCTCAAGCAATCCTCCCACCTCAGCCTCCCAAAGTGCTGGGATCACAAGCACAAGCCACCACGCCTGACCAAAATCTTCGTTCACAATAAATCAGTTATGGAGTCATTAGAAATGTTCATAATCAATGGATACATATATCCCTGGGGCTACTTTTAAAAATTCTTTCAGTACGACATGGTGGCTCACGTTTGTAATCCCAGCACTTTAGGAGGCTGAGGTGGGGAGATTGCTTGAGCCCAGGAGTTCAAGACCAACCCCAGCAACATGGCAACACCCTCTACAAAAAATACAAAAATTAGCCAGGTGTGGTAGCACATGCCCATAGTCCCAGCTACTAGGGAGGGTGAGGTGGGAGGACTGCTTGAGCCTGGGAGGCCGAGGCTGCAGTGAGTCATGACTGTGCTACTATGCTTCAGCCTAGGTGACAAAGCAAGATACTGTCTTAAAAATATATATATATATATTTATACAACTAAACCCCTCACTAATTTCCTCAAGCATTTAAGTCCCATGACTATTGTCTCACAAGCACCACAACATAAAAATTCCATAACCAATTTTAAGAGTGGTTGAATGGGGAAAATGAAAGAGGACAGTTAAAAACTGAAATGCGAGATTAAGCTTCACAATGATAATGCACAAGACTCTAAGCTATGCTCTAAGATTCATTCATAATCAATAAAAAATTTCTTTCATTCATAAACATTAATTCTCCTTTGCATCTACTTTTACAGAGCTTGAAAATCTTTCAGTTTTCTCACTGCAAAGCTTATTTTACAATTAATTTTATTTATATCCTTCTTTCTGAATTACAAAAGGCTGTTTCACATTTTTTAGTCTGAAAAAACAAGTATATACAATTATATCTTATTTTTTAAAAAACTATGTATTTAATTGATTGACGTTAACACATTTAATTCAAATTTCTAAAATTATTAAACATATAAACACAAGCTAGAACATACAATTTTTTTGCTTCAAAACAGCTTTCAATACTCCAAAATTGGCTTCTAAACTCCCAAACTCCAAAGCAGTAATATAAAAACACTAAAAATACAACTGAATGATACTCATGTCTACCTACTTAATAAGTGCTGCATTAAGGCTATCACATCTGTGTCTTCTCTATTCTTTTCATTGGTGCTACCGAGAAAAATAAAGGCTAAAAGAAAAGAAATAAGAGCATGAAAACCAGTCACCATGAGAAGTGTAGTGTGCATATCATCTTCCTTCTGACTATTTGAGCTACCCTGTCCAAAAAAATTAAGAGGGATGACTCCCCAGTAGCAAAAATAGCTATGGAAAAACCGAGGCAATAGGGTAAAAACTGAGGCAAGTGAATAGAGACTGCAAAGGGAAAATTAAACCGTACTGAGAGTCAAGTGGGTAGAAGCTTAAAGACACATTCTTCCCACAAACTGATCTGTTACCACTAAAATGACCTTTCAAAAGCAGTGTCTCAAATAAGCAATTTAATACAAAGCTGCTGTAAAGCTAAGTACGAAAATCAAAGAATATTAAGTTCTTCTAAGAAACTACAGGTGGACTACTAAAGCAAAGTGATTTAAAAAAATACTTTCATCTCAAGAAAACCGGAAGTTCTCCAATTAAGGGAGTACACTGAGTTTATAGATATACAGATTATAAAGACAAATGGCATAAGCAATACAATTAGCTATTAAAATCAGAACAGTAAGGAAATTAAAAATGAGGTAAGATGAAACCCTACCTTACCACTAATTGTAATCTACTCTCGGCTCAAAGCCAGTTTCTCCAAGGAAGTCATGTTGCGTTCTAGCTATACTGCAACCCATTTCAGACCACTAACATTGCTTTCTCCCTCTCCTTGTCTCCTCTTCCTATTGTTCACATCCAACTCTCATGGAAGAAAATTTTTATTTTCAAACTACCAGGCACTTGACATTGTCTGAGTTTCAGGTTTACTCAGGGATCTCTACTTCACACGGACATACAGGTGGTTAGAAAGGGAATTTATACCCCTTCCTCATTACATTTCTGTTCTGTGATGACTACTACTAAAGCTTATATTTTATGAGGCCAACCTCATCATGAATTTTTAATACCTTCACCTTTTACAGTATTAAAATCACTAAAGGTTCATCATGAGGGGAACAAAACAAAACAAAAAACCATAACACTGTACTTACTTTGGGATAATCCAATTCAAAGAATGTTTCCAGGTTGTTTATTAAGTTAGGATCTACTCCTTTCAGTGGTTTCAGAAGAGAGACACCTGGGAGCTTGCTATAAGGCTGTTTGTCAGTTGCCTTCTTGTTGAGGTGTAATCGGCTAAAAAGCAAATAATACAAAAATTATTTCTATAGAATACATTCGTGTCAAATCAAAGCACTTACAAGCTATCAATAAATCACTAAATTCTAAGTTAAGATTTTTAAAAGTTGACATCTTTCTAAAAGAAGATCTAAACATGAAGGGAAGTAGCACCAGGTAAGCATGACTTTGAATGTGGCCCAACACAAATTCATAAACTTTCTTCAAACATTGTGAGATTTTTGTGATTTTTGAAAGCTCATCAGCTATGGTTAGTGTTAGTGTATTTTATATATGATCCAAGGCAATTACTCTTCTTCCAGTGTGACCCAGGGAAGCCAAAAGATTGAATACCCATGATGTACTCTCTGACTATTGCTGTACTCACAGAACTACGCCAGGCACAGTGCAGACATTTCAATAAAATACATGGTGAAGAAACGAATGGCAGTGTTAGCCCAAAGATTAACTCCTCTTCCTCTTAAATTGCCATCGAAGTGGCCACAGAACTATAAAAACAGGTAAAATAAAACCCCGTCTGCAGCAGAAAATTATGAAAGGATAACCAGAACTTTCTGATAAATTTCTTTGCAGGGAGATAATACAGTTAAAAGAAGTATCAAGCAGTGTGCACGGCAAGCAAGATAATGGGACAACTGGAACTCCCAATATTAATAAGGTCAGAATGGCAGAGGTAGAACAGAAGGAAACTGAAAGAAAGAAAAAAAACTAAATGATGAGAAAAATGTCTATTAATGACACTGGAAGATATACCAGTGCCACCGTTTCACAGATAAGTGGCCAAATGGCCAACATTCTCACTGCTGGTCCATTGCAAGGATGCTGCAGCACAGCAAGGCTCCTAATGAGAAAAGCAACGCCAGGTGCGGTGGCTCACGCCTGTAATCCCAGCACTTTGGGAGGCCAAGGTGGGTGGATCACTTGAGGTCAGGAGTTCGAGACCAGTCTGGCCAACACAGTGAAACCCCATCTCTACTTAAAAAAAAAAAAAAAAAAAAAAAAAAGCTGGGCGTGATGGTGGGTGCCTATCATCCCAGCTACTCGGGAAGCTGAGGCAGAAGAATCGCTTGAACCCAGGGGGTGGAGGTTGCAGTGAGCCAAGATTGCGCCGCTGCACTCCAGCATGGGCAACACAGTGAGACTCTGTCTCAAAGAAAAGAAAGCAGCAATGCTGGAGAACAGACAACATGCCCCAGTTAACATCAGGCTGTCGCAACAAGATGCCATTCAGTATAGTGGTGGTTTCTAAAGGAAGCCACTGAAGGCTTCCTCCTACTTCTCATAAATACATGACGAGTACTTCTCATAAACAAGTCTCCAAGCATTCGACAGTAATTAGACACTAGAACAATCATGGGTCCATCTGCAAGATATTCTAAGACACATGTTCTTCCACATTTTAACATCTCTGACATCAATGGTACCTTACAATTGCTGCCAGCCAGATGGCAGCTCTGACTTACTGTGAAAATCAACCAATGAGAACTTTCAGATGATCAAAAAATACTTGCATCAACACATCTTGATTTGATAAAATCCACTATTAAACTGGGAGTGACTTTTGGAGGGACACCAGTACCACTACCCAGACCAGTTAGCCATGGGTTTTGGTCTCTAACTAAGGCAAGTGTGTGCTGTAGCAAATATCTAATGTTTCAGATAAAGCCATACAAACAGTTTTATACACACATGAACAAATGCACGCCCACACACACCAGGTTTACAATGGAAAAACTTAAAAATCAACAAGAAATTTCTAGAACAGGGTGGAATCAATTTCTGATACACCAAGTAACAGAAAACACTGGAGCACCATCTATCGCAGTGCTACTCAAAGTGTGGTCTGATCCAGTAGTTGCTTTTTACTGGTTTGCAAGTGAGAAACAATTGAGTGAAACCTTTTAGAAACTTGTATAGCAATTTAACATTGCCATGACATCAAGCATGTGATCAGCAATTTATTTTTATTGTAGTTACCAAAGTACTGGCTCATGGCAGATTGGAAATTTTTTTTTTTTTTTTTAAAGACAGAGTTTTGCTCTGCCATCCAGGCTGAAGCGCAGTGGTGCGATCTCAGCTACTGCAACCTTCACCTCCCGGGTTCAAGTGATTCCCCTGCCTCAGCCTCCCGAGTAGCTGAGATTCCAGGTATGTACCACCATGTCCAGCTAACTTTTTGTATTTTCAGTAGAGACAGGGTTTCACCATGTTGGCCAGGTTGGTCTCGAGCTCCTGATCCTACGTGATCTGCCCACCTCAGCCTCCCAAAGTGCTGGGATTACAGATGTGAGCCACTACACCCAGCCAGATTGGAAAAATTTTAAAGAACAACTGCTTTGCCATAGATAGTCTGGAAAATATTGATCTACAGAGTTCATCTAGAGGACCAGATGGGCAAAACCATGATCTAAAATGCATATAACCACAAAAGTAATCACTATTCTATTTCTAACAAAATAGCAGACTAGATGCCTGAAACCTACCGGGTAAAGAACATCTAGACTGCTGGGGAAAAAGTTTATATTACACAATTAATTGATTGAAAAGGAGATATATATATATATATATATATATATATATATATGAGAGAGACGGGGTCTTGCTCTGTTGCTCAAGCTGGCATGCAGTGGTATAATTATCTACATCTCCCAGGCTCAAGCGATCCTGCCACTTCAGCCTCCCCAGTAGCTAGGATGACAGGTACACGCCACCAAACCAGGCTAATTTTTAAATTTTTTTTTATGGAGATGGGGTCTCACTATATTGCCCAGGCTGGTCTTGAACTCCTGGGCTCAAAGAATCCTCCTGTCTTGGCTTCTTAAAGTGCTGGGATTACAGGCATGAGCCACCACGTTCAGCCCCTGAACTGGTAATATACTGATATGGCTCAAATCACTAAAAATATTAAGAGGGTCTGATAAAAGAAATCTGCCACCACTACCCCCTCATCTGCCTGTTTCCATTACTGCTTCCCTAGCATTACTAGTTTCTTGTCCTTCCAGAGGTTTTAAAAATGCATATACAAGTCAAAATACATACACATATTTATGGTATACATGAGTTATATATGTACATATTCATAGATATAAACTTTTCTCTCTTCCTTTTTAATACAAGTGTAGTAAAAGCATGTTTTACAATACATAATTGAACCGTTAGGAAAATAAAGAGAAGAGTCTCTAAGGTCAGAAAGGAGAAAAAAATCTCTCAGCGAGTGAGTGCTGGAGTCCATGCTTGCCTCCTGACCATCCACTGGTCCCTGGTGACCTGGAGATGGAGAGAAGCCTGAGATAATACTGACAGTACAACTGTTCTGAGAGCCTTGTGTAAATCTGGACTTCCTGAAAGGCAAGCAGAAAAATCCTGATCCATACAGGGAAGATGCAGATGCTGTCTATCTTGGATTAAGTCCTCAGTGAAATAGAACAAAAGAAAAAAGTCTTGGCCAGGCACAGTGGCTCATGCCTGCAATCCCAGCACTTTCAAAGGTGGAGGCAGGTGGATCACTTGAGGTCAGGAGTTCGAGACCAGCCTGGTCAACATGGTGAAACTCCGTCTCTACTAAAAAAGACAAAATATGGCCAGGCACGGTAGTGTGCACCTGTGGTCCCAGCTACTCAGAAGGCTGAGGCATGAGAATCCCTTGAACCTGGGAGGCGGAGGCTGCAATGAACCGAGATCGCGCCACTGCACTTCAGCGTGGGTGACAGAGAAAGACTCTATCTAAAACAAAAACAAAAACAAAAAAGAAAAAAGTCTTCTTGGAGAACACCTAACCACGTGGGTTTGGGCCAAGAATGCAACCTCCCTGTACCTGAACGAAACCCAAGAGAAGAGAAGGAAATGAGGGAAATCATCATATATGACCACAAATAATATGAAAAGAACCACACAAGTTCTAGAAATGACAGTTATGATCACTGACATCAGAAATTCAAAAGACAAGTAATACAGAATCCTGCATACTCACAGCTTACAAAAGAATTGGAATCTAGATTAGAAGAAGCTACCTAGAATGCAGCCCAGAGAGGGGGACAGGCAAAGACACAGAAATGATGAAAAAGTTTAGAGATGTGGACGACAGAACAAGGTCTAAAATCCCAGTGATTTTTATCTGTTGGTCCCACTGTGTGATCCTTAAGTGCTATTAAACTACCAAAAACATGCAGGTTAACTGCTGACCAAATAACAGAGAAACCTGGCCCACCAATAATCTCAGTGCCTGTGGCAAGGCTTTCGGTTAAAAACAGCAGCAACAAAGACCATCTAAACTGTACTGAATAGTCTAGAGGTGATTACATTTTGGTAAAGTTTAAAGTAGATCCTATTTTTCCCTTCTCCCAAGATGTTTTACTTTAAATACCATTAGATACACCTTCTCCTTTGAAGAACTTTTCGTGTTGAGAATGCAGTATTTTATCATAGACTCATTCTGACTCTCCCAACAGCCACAGAGGTTTATGGATGAAGAGAATTGTTAAGTACTGTGTCTGACATTTCTACTCAAAATAAGCCAGACTATATCACAGGACCTTTAAAAAAACATATTTGTGCCTCCCCTCTGTCCCTGTCTCTCTCTAATATTTTCTTTCCAAAACCCAACGGATCAGTTTGTTGTGTACCCCCTAGGGTACAAGATCCTACCTCGCAGAATACTGTTTCAACTTACATAATGCAACCAACAAGGCCACGTGGTACAAATTACTTGAAATGTTTGTCAAAACAATAAAAGAATATCCATTAGGTCACCAAATGAACAAAACACCTGTAGCACCATGCTTGGCACACAGTGGTACTCCATGACTACTTCGCAGTCACTTACTGAACAACATCTTTAGAGCCCCGAATGTACACTAGTCATTATCATATGCACTAAAGATGCAACAAGCAACAGGTGAATTCCCTGCTGTTGAGGAGCTGTGGCTTTAATGGGGAAGTTGGGTTGCACATGCCCAGAAAATCTTCTCCTTACAAAACTCTTAATAAACATGTCAACAAAGCTTTGCTCTGGACCATCGTTCCACACGTGGAAACAATGCCTTTGGGCATGACTAGTGTGTTGGACGCCAATCTACAGATTTCTACATAGAAATAATGAAAGAGTTTGAGATGTGGATGACAGAATAAAGAGCTCTAAAATCCCAGAGATTTTTTTCAAAAATTTTTATAAAACCCCAGTGATTTCTTTTTCAAAATAATTTTTTAAATCCCAGTGGTTTTTTTTTTTTTCAAATAACGAAGTTTCCAAGGTCAGAAGTAGCCTTGGGGCTGGTGCAGTGGCTCACGCCTGTAATTCTAACACTTTGGGAAGACGAGGCAGGTGGATCACTTGAGGTCAGGAGTTCAAGACCAGCTTGTCCAACACGGCAAAACCCCATCTCTACTAAAAATAGAAAAAGTAGCTGAGCGTGGTGGCACACACCTATAATTCTAGCTACTCGGGAAGCTGAGGCACAAGAATGACTTGAACCCAGGAGGCAGAGGTTGCAGTGAGCCAAGATCGTGCCACTACACTCCGGCATGGGTGATGGGGGGCGGGGGCGGAGGGCACTGTGATCAATTGCCTAGTGTTTCAAAAAGGCCTCAATGGTGGAGACCTTAAAGTGGGGCAGGATTATAAGTGGCTCAGACAGGGTCTTACAAGTTTTACTGGTTTCCAACCAGTTTTTCTTTTAGTGTCTCAGATCAGGGTTTCTGCATTTCCTAGACAGTATGAACTTGAGCCTATGATTCCTACACGTTGCACAAGCTTTCTCATGGGTGTCCATTTCCACCCTCAGCCTAGGGCAGACGACTTGCTTTCCAGGTTCTATACTGGGAATCCAGTTCTTACCTTCCTGTAATGCATTTGGCTTGCAGCCTTGACCTTTTTGTTGGGGAAGTGGTGTGAGGGGGTACTTTTTATTGATACATAATGTACATATGATAAAGTCACATGTAAGTACACAGCTCAAAGAATTTTCTCAAAGTGAAACTGCCATGTAACCAGTACCCAGATCAAAAAATGGTGTTAGTAGAACCCCAGAAGTCCCCTCAGGTCTCCTTCCATGTACTACACTCCCCTCAAGGGTACTCCCTGTCCTGACTTCTAACAGTACAGACTAGTTTTGCTGGCTTTAAATTTTTATATAAATGGAATCCCATAGGATGTATCTTTTCTGTCTGGCCTCTCTGGGTTGCGTTATGTTTGTGAGATTCACCCATGTTGTTACATTTAGCTATCATGTATTCACTCTTGTTACCAGATAGTTTTCCTAATATACCACACTTTATCTACTTTCTGTGGATGGATGTTTGGGTTGTTTACAGTTTGAAGTTATTATAACTAGTGTGCAGCACTGACTCTGTCCTCACACTAATACTAAAAACCCTACTCTTCCCACCACCCACCAAGCCTTCAACTTTTGGACAAGATGAAGAAACACTAACTGGATTTACTCTCTCCCACCTGAAACAACCAAAAAATCAGAAAAAAATACAGGAGACAACAGTTTTGAAGATATTGGACATCAAGCAAAGGAAGAGAGTGATTCCTATGACACAGAAAATAAGGTAGGCCGGGCAGTGGCTCATGCCTGTAATCCCAGCACTTTGGGAGGCCAAAGCGGGAAGATAATGTGGGGTCAGGAGTTCGAGACCAGCCTGGCCAACACGGTGAAACCCCGTCTCTTCTAAAAATACAAAAAATAATTAGCCAGGTGTGGTCTCGTGTGCCTGTAATCCCAGCTACTCAGGAGGCTGCACAGGACACTCACTTGAATCTGGGAGGCGGAGGTTGCAGTGAGCCAAGATCGTGCCACTGCACTCTAGCCTGGGCAATAGAGCAAGACTCCATCTCAAAAAAAAAAGAAAAAAAAGAAAAAAAAGAAAAGAAATTGAAGAACTCAGTCAAGAGTCCAGAAAAACAAAAACATCCAGCACCCAACACGGTGAAATTCAAAATGTCTGGCATCTATTAAAAAATTTCTAGCCATGCGAAGAATGAGGAAAATACGACCAATAACGAGAAGAAATATCAGTAAATTGAAACCTCCCCGGGATTCAAATTAGCAGACAAGACCAACCCACTACTTTGCATTCCCTCTTGGTTTCTGGAATATGCAGATTTTCCTTTCATATTTTCAGGCTCTGGGTGTATAAGTGTCTAATCATTATAGCATTTCCATGTGTTAATAGGAGAGGTGGTTCTCACATGTACACAGGCCACCTCTCATTCAGAAGTAAAGTCTGTACAGGACGCTGCAAATGCAGTGTGATACAGACTATCGTCAAAGTATGTTTAGAACACTTTGAGAGAAGAGAGATGGAAGCATCCAACTATTTCTAGGAGGCAGTCTTTCTAGACTTTCACACTCCAAGTGTGGCCCATGGACCAGCAGCATTGGCAACACCTGGGAGTTTTTCAGAGCTTCGGAATTTCAGGCCTCACCCCTCAGAACTACTGAAACTGAATCTTCAGTTCAGTAAGATCTGTAGGTGATTCACAGGCACACTCAAGCTTAAGCAGCACTGCTTTAAGACTCATCTCCGCTATAAATTCTTCGTGACTTCACAGACAAGGCTGAAAAGGCCTGGAGCTCATCCTCTAGGCAAGAAATAACCATGAAAGACTAAAAGGAAGCAACCAGGATCATTTTTGTATTTATAGAAGTTAAGAGAATAAAGTACAGGCAGGGGAGATGGAAGGCAAGGGAAAAATATTACAAAGGTCCAAAAGAAAGAGAGAGACACACAAACCAGAAAGGTATAAGAAACAAGTGAAAGGCTGGGTGCAGTGGCTCATGCCTGTAAGTGGCTCATGGGAGGCTGAGGCGGGTGGATTACCTGAGGTTGGGAGTTCAAGACCAGCCTGGCCAACGTGGTGAAACTCCGTCTCTACTAAAAATACAAAAATTAGCCAGGCATGGTGGTACACACCTGTAATCCCAGCTAATCGGGAGGCTGAGGCAGGAGACTCGCTTGAACCCAGGAGGCGGAGGTTGTGGTGAGCCGAGTCTGCACCACTGAACTCCAGCCTGGGCAACAGAGCAAGACTGTCTCAAACAAAACAAAACATACACACAAAAGAAACAAGCGAAAGAAGCAAAGTCAAGAGAGGGTGAGAACTCACAATCAAGGAGCTTAGCCAACAACTGATGAGGGTGTTGGTGGAGGGGGAATGAGGGAGAATGAGGGGTATATCTGGATCAGGTTATGGTAACTAATGGTGCCATTCATAAAATCTAGGCACAATGAGAGATGGGAGAGAGTAATGAACTTTTGAACGTACGAACTTTAAGTTACTCTTAAGACATCAAGTGGTGATGTCTCATCTAGGAGACCACAGGTTTGCAACTTTCGGTATAAATAACGCCCACAGGTAGAGATCACAAGTGAATGAACCAGATGAAGAGACTAGGAATCTGCATTTTTCACAAGCATCCCAAACGATAAAGGCTGGCAGTAACCTACACTTGGAGAAACACTACAGTAGAATATAAATTCTCCAGAGCCCAGCAAAGCAACAATACATAGTATGTTCTCAATTTTTAAAAATAATTGTGAATAAATGAAGAGTAAATAAGTAAACAGATACAGAGAGCTCAGCAAGTAAGGTTAGCCTAGAGATAAAAATATAGAAGCCATCCACTGTAAGGTAAATACACAAGCTCTCCGAGGCACAGCATTCTCAGAAGATGGCCAAGGAATATAATATTATTGAATCAGTAATGCATGAAGGAGAGGCCAGGCACAGTGGCTCATGCCTGTAATCCCAGCACTTTGGGAAGCTGAGGCGGGTGGATCACCTGAGGTCAGGAGTTCGAGACCAGCCTGATCAATATGGTGAAACCCCCGTCTCTACTAAAAATACAAAAATTAGCCGGGCATGGTGGTGCGCCTGTAATTCCAGCTACTTGGGAGGCTGAGGAAGGAGAATCACTCGAACCTGGGAGGCAGAGGTTGCAGTGAGCCAAGATTGTGCCACTGCACTCCAGCCTGGACGACAAGATCGAAACTCCCTCTAAAACAAAAAAAATAAAAAAATAAAAAAAAATAAAGAGTGATGCATGAAGAAAACTAAAAGTGGGGATCAAAGAACCAGAAAGACAGCCAGGGTGCAAGTAAAATGACAGAAGGGTTTATCTGGCCAAGCTGTTTTCTTTCTCAAAGGGTTCAAGAAAGAGTAACACTGAATGCTGCTGGAGAGACCAAGATAAGAATGGAAATGTTCGGTAGATTACATATGTACTTACTGCTATCTCTGAGCACTTTTGGCAAGAATTGGGGCAGTTCATGGAGGATAACGGTAGAGAGCTAAAAATGGGTTAAAAAGTAAATGAATGGGAGCTGAGATGTGATAACAGTAAACAAACACTAGTTTCTACTGAAACCTGCCACTGAGTGAAAGGGCCAAAGAGTGGAACAGAGGGCTTCTACTTTAAATTTTTCTAGTTTTTTTTGAGATACAATCTTGCTCTGTCACCCAGGTTGGAGTGCAGTAGCAGTCATAGCTCACTGCATACCACCGCCTCTGGCTAATTTTTAAAAATTTTTTCTGTGGCAATGGGGTCTTATTATATTGCTCAGGCTGGTCTTGAACTCCTGGCCTCAGGCGATCCTCCCCGCCCTGGCTTTCTAGTCGAAACTCCCCCCCACCCAGATGAAGTTTTGCTCTTGTTGCCCAGGCTGGAGTGCAATGGCACAACCTTGGCTCACTGCAACCTCCGCCTCCCAGATTCAAGCAATTCTCCTGCCTCAGCCTCCGGAGTAGCCGGGATTACAGGCGAGTACCACCACGCCTGGCTAATTTTTTGTATTTTTAGTAGAGACAGTGTTTCCCCATGTTAGCCAGGCTGGTCTCAAACACCTGACCTCAGGTGATCCACCTGACTCGGCCTCCCAAAGTGCTGGGATTACAGGCGTGAGCCAACACGCCCAGCCTCTAGTTCAATTTTTTAAAGACTACTTGAAATTCTTTAAAAATTCAAGAAGAGCTAGCCGAAGGGCAAAGGGATAAAAGGAAAAAAGTAATTTAAGCATGATGGGATCCACAGTATGAAGTAGGAGCTAAGGTCATCCACCAAGAACGCGGTAGAATGAAGATTTAGAAGAGGTTTTTTAAAGTGATGGGTATCAGAGCAAACTACAGAAAAAAAAAAAAACACTGCCAGGCAGCACTGCATGCAGGTTTAGCTGAGCCCTGAGACTACCAATGTGTAGTAGTATTAGTCCACATGGCTGTGTGATTACCCTCTGTAGGATTTTCAAAGTTGAGCAGCTATCATTATTGGATGGATTCAGGATAACAGGGCAGACTGACACGAGGTGAGGCAAGAGGCAAGATAATGAAGTGATGAACTGTGGGCTCTGGGCTAAATGGAGAATTAAATAAAGCCAAGAGGTGGCAGGTGCTGGACACAACTGTGGACAGACAGCCCGTGGCAATCATTCTCAGTCTAGGCTGCACATCCATGTCACCTAGCGAGTTTTGAAAATACTGATGCCTGAACCAATTTCACCTTGTCTGTAGGGGTGAGCCCCAGGCAGCAGTCGTTTCTTTTTTTTTAAGCTCTCGATGTGACTCCATAGTGCAGTCAAAGTTGACAATCACAGGTCTAGAAAGACTAGGTGACTGAAGAATGGAAAAGGCCTATAATCCTAGCACGTGTGGAGGCCGAGGTGGCCAGATTGTTTGAACTCAGGAGTTCTAGACCAGCCTAGCCAACATGGTGGAACCCCATCTCTACAAAAAAAATACAAAAATTAGTCAGGCGTGCTGGCATGTGCCTGTAGTCCGAACTACCCAGGAGGCTGAAGTAGGAGGATTGCTTGAGCCTGGCAGGTCAAGGCTGTAGTGAACCATGATGGCACTACTGCACTCCAGCCTGGGTAACAGAGAGAGACCCTGTCTCAAAAGGAAAAGAAAAAAAGTCAAGGTGGGAACTTTTTTTTTTCCCTGAGGCAGAGTCTCGCTCTGTCACCCAGGCTGGAGTGCAGTGGCACGATCTTGGCTCACTGCAACTCCCGCCTCCAGGGTTCAAGCGATTCTCCTATCTCTGCCTCCCGAGTAGCTGGGATTACAGGCACCTGCCACCACACCTGGCTAATTTTTGTATTTTCAGTAGAGATGGGGTTTCGCCATATTGGTCAGGCTAGTCTCGAACTGCTGACCTCAGGTGATCCACCTGCCTTGGCCTCCCAAAGTGCTGGGATTACAGGCGTGAGCCACCGCGCCTGGCCTGTCTCATTTTTAAATAACTTCTTCTACAGTTTTGTTGTCAAATTTGGCTTTTGCAAGAGGAAAGCCCGGGATGCAGGGAAACCTACTGGAGGCAGGTAAAGGTTAAACAAGGAGGGTGGACTCCTTCCTCTTCAGATGGCGGGAAGAAGCCTCTGCAGTAACCTTAATACAGCTCTTCAGAAGTGAGGCACAAGAATTTCACTCGGCTGGGTACAGTGGCTCATGCCTATAATCCCAGCACTTTGCGGGGCTGAGACGGGGGAATCACTTGAGGCCAGGAGTTTGAGACCAGACTGGCCAACATGATGAAACTCCATCTCTACTGAAAGTACAAAAATGAGTAGGGCGTGGTGGCGCGTGCTTGTAGTCCCAGCTGCTTGGGAGGCTGAGGCACAAGAATCACTCGCACCCAGAAGGCAGAGGTTGCAGTGAGCTGAGACCACACTACTGCACTCCAGCCTGGGCGACAGAATGAGACACTGTCTCAAAAAAAAAAAAGAAAAAAGACAGAATTTCCCTCTAGGTTTCTAAGGAAGACTATGAATTCCACAAGGGCAAAAGTTCACCCTGCTTAACAGCCCCAGAATGTGTTGTTTTTATAATTCCGCTGTGTGGTTCTGCTGAACCAATTTATCTGACTCTAGGAATTTATCTTCCCTGCTCCATGTCACAGAGCTTGTTAATATTTCGTGTAAAATTAGGTTCACTGCTATATCAGCAGGTCCCTAACTTCACATAGTCCATGCCAGCAATTTCCAGTGACTAATGACCTTTGTTATGTTATCACTCATGACTGTATTACTGTCTGTTTATAATCAGTATGTCATGACCAATTTACTACATATAGCACGTATTTCAAAAATGGTATTGCTTCAAAATGGGCTTCATAAGCAATAAGTAATGCATGTAAGTAATGTAATAAGTAAAGCACACCTTCTTCTGCAAGCTTAACTTTGCTAACACAAATTCTCTCACAGAAGGCAAAATAACCAATAGTGAGTTATCTCTACAGGAAAACAAATTCTGCCCACTGGACAATGGGCTTACCACACTACAGAATGTAAAAGATTCCACCACCATAGAAAACAAATAGGAGATGGCTGGGTGCCATGAAGGGCACCTAACCCAACAAGGAACTAAAGTCCAAAATGACCTGAATGAGTAGGAGTTAATCAAACAAGAAAAAAGGAAGGAAAGAAGGAAGAGAAAGAAAAAAGAAAGACAATTCCAAAGAAAGCACACTGCACGTTTGGGGAAATGCCAGTTAACACAACGTTGCTGAAGAAACAGGAACGCAGGGATGGCCCAGCTCCTACAGAGCTGTGCTTGTCTCATTAAGGAGTTTGAACTGTAACCTGCAGGCAATGAGGAATCATGGTAAGATTTTAAGCTACTGTGATCCAAGATTAGTAATCCAGAAGGATAAAGGCTACAATAAGAAATATAAAATTGAAGGGGCACAAGGCTGCAGACAGAGATACCAGTGAGTAGACATAGTTTCAATATCTAGGGTAGATATGAAGATGTACTGAACTAATTAATGTCAGAGAGAAAGGGAGGGATAATGAATCAATAGAACCATCACTGAATATGAAAATCTTACAATTTCCACGTTGCTCTTTTTCTTTCCTTCAACTTTCAAGTTCAGGGTACATGCGCAGGATGTGCAGGTTTGTTAACACAGGTAAACATGTGCCATGGTGGTCTGCTGCACAGGTCATCCCATCACCTAGGTATTAAGCCCAGTATCTATTAACTATTCTTCCTGATGCTCTCCCTCCCCTCACTGCCCCTCACTTTGCTCTTTAAAGCTATCACACTATAGTCTAATTCTGTATCTTCCCAAGCTCAGGTTAAACGGGCAACTGCTGAACTGCCTTAGTCATTTCCCTGAAAGTAGCCCTGTAGCAATGATCCTGACTGATGAACGTTTGACCACAGTCCAAGGGCATCCTCAGGACTAAACCCAAAAAAGACGTTCTCAATTTACATTCCACTAAGGCTCAGAACACCAAGTATTCATGAATTTAAGGCAAAGATCATACTAACTAAAAATAATATCCCAAATGCTAATATTTACATTAAAAACACAACCAGTTTTTGACAGGTCATTTATCGCAGTTATCCTGACACAATGAGTATGCAAATTCCATTCAAAAACTATGCATTGGGTATTGAAGTTGCTGTACATTAGAAACAGCATATTTGGGCTGGCTGCAGTGGCTCACGCCCGTAATCCCAGAACTTCAGAAGGCCGAGGTGGGGGGATCACTTGAGCCCAGGAGTTTGAGACCAGCCTGGGTAACAAAAAGTAGCCGGGTGTGATGGCATGCACCTGTAGTCCCAGTTACTTGGGAGGCTGAGGTGGGAGAATTGCTCGAACCTGGGATGTGGAGGCTGCAGTGAACTGTGATCGAGTCACTGCACTCCAGCCTGGGCAACAGAGAAGACTGTCTCAAAAAAATAATAATAAACAAAATAAAGGAAATATGTTTGCAGAAAACAGAATTAACTTTAAAAATCTTAAAAAATCTCCAGGGGGCCAGGCACGATGGCTCACACCTGTAATCCCAGTACTTTGGGAGCCAAGACAGGTAGATCACTTAAGTCCAGGAGTTCAAGACCAGCCTGGGCAGCATGGTGGAACCCCATATCTACAAAAAGCACAAAAATTAGCCAGGTATGCCTGTAGTCCCAGCTACTTGAGAGCTACTTAGGAGGCTGAGGCAGCAGAATCATTTCAGCCTGGGCTGTGGTGGTTGCAGTGAGCCAAGATCGTGCCATTGTACTTCAGCCTGAGCAAAAGAGCAAGATCCTGTCTCAAAGAAACACACACACACACACACACACACACACACACACACACACCTCTCCAGGTAAAAGGACCTCTGTTTTACTTGAGGGTAGCTAATATTTAAGGACACACAAATTATTTCCACACTAGCCTAGCACCTCCAGTAGAAAGATAAAGCCTGATGCTAAACATTAGGACCTTATGTACACAGGGAAATAATAATAATCTGAGGTGGATGGGATAGGGGAGAGAGCATGAAGCAAGGTTTCTGCTCAGATCATTTCATCATGCAGCAACATGGCTCCCAAGGGCTAAAAGGGAAAGACGACCACCAGTTCTAGACTTTTACACAATTTCGGCTCAGGCCCCAAGCTATCAAGCCACACTAGCGCTCACAAAGAAATAAAAAATAATTAAGAAAAATAACCCATAAAGGCTATTCAACTTGCCAAGGCTATAATCTTTAGTTACTTTCAGGAAATCTTCAATCTCAACAATAAGACTCTTGAATATGAAATGTATCTAATCTGAATGTTACCTTTAACACTGTAGGCAGAAATCCTAAAAACATCTGCCATCTAAAATAGGTTAAGAAAGGGCAATGGAAGCTTTGAAACATACCCAAGTAAAAAGCAGAATTTAGTCTATAATAAAAATATTTCGAAACAGTGGAATAATCAAATAATCATTTGATAAGTAATTTTGGACAAGTCTCTAAATACTTAGAAGGAACTATAATTAGGGCTCTAGCTCTCATAAAACGAAGTAAAATACTGGGTGAATTAAGGGTAATATGTGAAAAAATTAAGAAAAAATAAAAATACTAAGAGGAAGCGGAGACTAACATATATAGTAATTTGGAGGAATAAGGAAGATATAAAAATTGTAAGTTAGAAAACGTAAAAGAAACAGAAAGACAGGCCAGGCGCGGTGGCTCAAGCCTGTAATCCCAGCACTTTGGGAGGCCGAGACGGGCGGATCACGAGGTCAGGAGATCAAGACCATCCTGGCTAACACGGTGAAACCCCATCTCTACTAAAAAAAATACAAAAAACTAGCCGGGCGAGGTGGCGGGCGCCTGTAGTCCCAGCTATTCGGGAGGCTGAGGCAGGAGAATGGCGTGAACCCGGGAGGTGGAGCTTGCAGTGAGCGGAGATCCGGCCACTGCACTCCAGCCTGGGCGACAGAGCGAGACTCCGTCTCAAAAAAAAAAAAAAAAAAAAAAAAAAGAAACAGAAAGACCTATCTACCTAAAACACACATGCGCAAACACTGTTCTCCATGTCAAATATATGTACAAAGTTAAAAGACAAATAACAGATTGGGGAAAAGAATGCTACATATGACAGATAACAGAAAAACAACCTTTATATCACAAAGATGAATTCAGCAACAGATTGCAGCACAGGCAGGATTATGAGTATGTAATTTACATCTAAATGTAACTAGCATATAAACGTATTTTAAAAGTGCTCAATGTAACTTTAAAGGAATGAAAATAAAAACAGTGAAATGCCTGCTACTTAGTGTTTGTAAGGCACAACGGGGCTATCATACAATGTTACCAGGACTGTGAATATATATAACATTTCTATGGGGCCAATATGTATCAAAGTTTAAAATGTGCACCACTTCTGGCCCAATAATTCCTCTTTCGGAAATATAACTAAGGAGATCATTTCTCAAAGATGTATGCATACAAATTCATCACAGTGTTGTTTGTAATCTAGATAAATTGGAAACAACCTACACATCCATCAATAATAATAAATTTCAGTACCTGGTAAACTAAAATATCATGCATCTATTACAAATGATGTAGAGATCATACAGATATTGACATGAAAAAAATGGTCATGACATTTTACAGGATAGTTCCATGTGAACAGGGGCCTTGGAATGTTTGCTCTTCATTCTTCCAGCAACTAGAACAGTGCCTTGCACAAAACGGCTTTTCAATAAACATTTATTAAAAAATGAACTTTAAAGCAGGTTACAGAACAATAATCATAATATAGCCCTTTTCTCTCTTCCCCCTTCCCCTCCATCCTTTGCTCTCTCTCACACACACACACACAAATTGGAAGGACAGTCACAAAAGGTTGACAAGGTAATGTACTTTTGGTGTGTGCATGTTTTATTTTTCTCCATCCCTATCTATTGCATAAATTCCTTACACGGTAAGCATTTTTTATTTTTATGACTGTAAAAAGTAACAATTTTTTTTAAAGGAAAAGAACTCACATATTTTAAATGAATTCCAGAATGTGCTCAGTGACTAAGCTCACAAACTCCAAAAACTAAAGTCAACAATATCCAAGTGGCATGTTTTCTTTCACTTTCAAAGAAATATCAGTATAACTTGTACCAGCAGCATCTTTCTTAGTACCAGGAAATGCCACACTGTACTAATAAAATACAGTGTTTCCAAAAGCAAAGGCACACTTCTTCCGCAGTAAAAAGGAAAAAACAAAAACAAAAACAACTAAAAGTAACTAATTTCTTAAAGTCTCTTCCACTAACATACACTCTATTCTAGTTCATGGTAACGATTACTATATACAATTGTTCTTTTTCTCACCCAGACTAAAAATCCAAGTGAATCGATATCAGTAATGTGCTCTATATAATTTTTTCATTTCTTTACAGAGGCAGACTTCACCTTAAACAGTGGATATACCAAACTAGCCACATACCCCATGTCTCTATTCATGCCATCACCCAGTTCTATTTCACTTACATGCTTCATCACAATCTCATAACCTTATTCAGATTTTATCTGCTTCTTCCTTCTAGAATGTAAGCCCCATGAGGACAGGAATTGTGTCCTGCTCACCACCGTGTCCCCTGGCCAAGAATAGTGAATGGTATCTAGTAGGCCTCAAGAAGTATTTGTTAAACAAAAATGAAAAGATGTGGCGGGCGGGGGGTGAGTACAAATCTACATAAGACAGTAAGACGAGGAATTGAAAAAAGGAAAGAAAACCACGCTGATATGTACAAGCTACAGGACTCAAAGCTATCATGCCAGCTCGCAGGTTTGGTGGACATTTTTCAGGGTGGACAGGTGCTTCACACCTATCTAAGCGCACAGAGCTCTTCCAGGAAGAAGAAAATCCACAGGGAGGTGTCCAGAGAGCTGTGAGCAGCTCCCAGAAAAGTGGACACAATCACCACCCTAACAGAAACGTGGCCCAGGTCGGAAGAAAAAAACAATACACCATACATCTCGGCCCAGATGAAAAATCACACGAATCCCCAGCACAACCAAACCGATCCACCACCTTCATTCAGCCTGACATGTAAGAGCAGTCTCCTTTCGCCTGGCTGGGCAGTCACCGGCAACCCAGCAAACCCCTCCCTCGCCCAACACTTTTCCCTCTCAAAGACCACCGCCACTGCCGGTCCGAGGGGCGAGGGAACGGGGGGGGGAACAGCCTGAGGATCAGCTTTCTCCACCCCCGCCCGAGCCCAGTCCCCTTCAAAGCACAAACATTTCCCATTCTCGCCTGTCCCCGAGGCCCGGACCCCCGCCCGAGCCCCTCCTGCGGTCCCTCACTCACGTGTAGATGATGGCCATGAAATGCATCAGCCACAGCACCAAGAAGAGGACGAACCCGAAGACGGCCATTCCCTCCAGGGCCAGGTCCAGCAGCGCCATCCCCCGGCCCGCCGGCCCGGCCCGGCCCGCTGCGGCCGCCAACACGGACAACCCTCCCGCAGGAGGAGGACAGGGTGGGCGCCCGGTGCGGGGGCGCGGGAGGCGAGAAGAAGGTGGGGAGAGGAAGGGGCGGAGGGGGGTGGGGACGCAAGGGGCGGGCAGGGCCTGCGCGCCCCCGCCCGCGCGCTCTCGCCCGCGCGCTGCCTTCGGCGCGCTCGCGGGTGGCTGCGGGTGCTGCGGTCTCCCGGCTCTGGTCGGGGCAACTGCGGCCCCACGCCCCGGCTCGCCTCTCCCGACCCTCGCTGCCGCCGGCCAGACCCTGCGCTCCGGCACCTCCGCCGCCTCTCCGTCTCGCCGCTGGGCTCCCGGCCGAGCAGCTCCGCTGCCTGGCTCCGCCGCCGCAGCTCCGCGCACTAATCAAAACCGGCGGCTCGCGCCCCACTCCTCGGCGCGTCCCGCCCCCGGAACCGCGGCGCCCGCCTCTCCCAGGGGCGGTGCCCCCGCCGCTCCACGCCCACCCTGCCGCCCGCGCGCCCGCTGCGGCGCCGGCGAGAGCGCGCCGGGGAGATAGTGTCCTGCTGTCCGCTGGACGCCGGCCGGGCTTCCTCCGGCTCCTGGCTCCGGCTGCCGCCCGCCTAGGCGGGAAGCGTTGTAGCCCTGGGCCGAGCTCCCTTGGCGGCGGTGGCGGCTCGGGACCCTGTGCATGGCCCGGAGGCTGCTCTCCCTCCGTCCGGCCCTGCTGTTCCCGGGTGCCCCAGAAAAAGACGCGGGTTCCGGGCAGCTGCCGGAGCTTGTCTCGAAATCCCACTTCCAACGCCGCGTCTGCAGCCTCCCCGCCGGGCACTGCTCGGAGGAACCAGGCCCTCCTCCAGGCCACCTTCCTGGGCGCAAGGGTTGCCCATTGCCTTCCCTCTTACTGCTTTTAGTGCTGTGAGATATTGGATCAAAAGGGACCTGAGAGTGAAATAATCTCCATGCGCCTCACAGATCTCTAAGCGCCTTGGCGACCGTGTGTATTATAAAAAGAAAATCTCAAACTCAGAATTAAAGAATCAGTTGATTCTGAAATCCCCTAAGACTGCTGTCCAATACGGTAGCCACATGTGGCTAAGTGAGGGTTGTTGGAAAGGCAGCTCGCCACTCTGTGGAATACAGTGTAAACAGTACACCAGATGTGGAAGACCATCTCGTTAGTAAATTTTATATTGATTGCATGTTGAAAAGATAATATTTTGGACATATTACATTAAATTAGATAAATTATTAAGTTAATTTCTCTTTTTAAAGACTTTAACTGTGGCTAACTACTAGAAAATTTTGATTGTATATGTGGACAGCACAGCTCTAAAATGGAAAGAAATGCCACTTGGGTAGTAGGGTAACTATTTGTCCTAATTTTAAGTAATTCCAAGAAGATGCTAGTACTCCATGTTTCTGTTTCTTCAATCTAGATGAGTTTATGCTATTTCTACATTGTTTTATGTTTATTGTTTCAAGTAATTTCCTTTTAAATAATCCACGACCTCCCTTGAGAGATTTCAGAATTGAATTCAATTTTGAAAAGAAGCTGTGGCCGGGTGCGGTGGCTCGCGCCTGTAATACCAACACTTTGGGGCCGAGGCAGGTGGATCACGAGGTCAGGAGTTCAAGACCGGCCTGGCCAAGATGGTGAAAGCCTGTCTCTACTAAAATTACAAAAAATTAGCCGGGTGTGGTGGCGGGCGCCTGTAATCCCAGCTACTCCGGAGGCTGAGGCAGAGAATTGCTTAAAGCTGGGGGGCGGAGGTTGCAGTCAGCCGAGATTGCGCCGCTGCACACCAGCCTGGGTAACAGAGCGGGATTCCGTCTCAAAAAAAAAAAAAAAAAAAAAAAAAAAAGACAGAAAGAAAAGTTGTTTATTATTGCTGTTTATGATAGTTAATAGTGACTGAATGATCTACCTCAATCTGCAAATAAATGACAAACTACAACTAGAAGAGTTAATGTCCGAACCATTCCTCGATTAACATCCTTGGTTCCACTGGTGTAGAATCAGTGGGAAAGAACAATGCTTCGAAATCAAATTCCCGCTGTTAAGAGTTTCTGGTTGATAAAAATAGCAGGATTGAGGGCCAGGCGCAGTGGCTCATGCCTGTAATCCCACCAGTTTGGGAGGCCCAGACAGGAGGATTGCTTGAAGCCAGGAGTTTGGGAGATCAGCCTGGGCAACATGACGAAACTCTGTCTCTACAAAACAAAAACAAAAACAAAAACAAAAACCAAAGCAAAACAATTAGCCAGGTATGGTGATGGCACCTGTAGTCCCAGCTACTGGGAAGGCTGAGGTGGTAGGATCACCTGTTCCTAGGAAGTGGCGGATGCAGTGAGCTGTGATCGTGCCACTTGACTCCAGCCTGGGTGACAGTGAGACCCTGTAAAAAAACACACAAACAAACAAACAAAAAAACCAGAATAGAATCCTGATACTGAAATAACATTCCAAACAAAAATTTACTGTTGTAGTTAATTCTAAAGCACACTTCAAAAAAACACTAATAAATTTTAATTTCTCTGAAATGGAAATGCATCTCATCGTCAATGCCATATTACAATTAATTAGCGTGTGTTTTATCTTTTTCCCTTTTTTTTTTCTGAGATGGAGTCTCGGTCTGTTGCCCAGGCTGGAGTGCAGTGGCATGATCTAGGCTCATGGCAACCTCTGCCTCCCCGAGTTCAAGCAATTCTCCTGTCCCACCTTCCCGGGTAGCTGGGACTACGGTGCATGCCACGACGCCCAACTAATTTTTGTGTTTTTAGTAGAGACAGGGTTTCACCATATTGGTCAGGCTGGTCTCGAACTCCTGACCTCAGGTGATCCACTGGCCTCAGCCTTCCAAAGTGCTGGGATTACAGGCATGAGTCACCGCGCCCAGCCAATGGCTTGTGGGTTTTTTTTTTACTCAAATATAAAATAATAGTGCATCTTAGTGATATATAAAATAATACTGCATCTTATAATTAAATGCCCTCTTAGATTTAAGGAACTACACCAATTGCTTAATTTAAGCATTGTTTTATATTCTGCATTTTTTGAAAAAAATGTTTTCTGAAACCTTACAACAAAGGATTTTATACAGTATGACCAATAACACAAAAAAATGAGGCCAAAGAAATGTGAATGTAGATATTCTTAAGAGTTAACAAATTTGCTAAATTGAGTATAATCAGTAGATTAAAGATCAGTTATATTATACTTGACCCTAGTTAAACTATGTTTACCCAAACTTCGTTTTAAAACAACAGCTTTAGCAAAGGGAAGAGTATGAAAACAGTATAAGGATCTGTGGTTGCCATGGAGCAGAGGAAAGGGACAAATAGATGACAGAGGATTTTTAGGGCTGTGAGTGAAACTATTCTGTATGATCCTATAATAGTGTATACCTGTGAATACGGCGCTCTGGTGCAGGATGTTGATACTGTAGGAGGCTTGTGGAGGGAATGGCAGGGGGTATATGGGAACCCTCTGTACTTTCTGCTCAGTTTTGCTGTGAACTTAAAACTACTCTGAAAAGAAATTTTTTAAAAATTTAGTGTACAAATATGTGTATAAAATTGGAAATGCCACAAATGTCTGAATAAGATGTACCAGTTTGTGGCTGGGCACAGTGGCTCAGGCCTCTAATCCCAGCATTTTGGGAGGCCAAGGTGGGAGGATCACTTGAGCCCAGGAGTTTGAGACCAGCCTGGGCAACATGGCGAAACCCTGTTTCTACAAAAAATAGAAAAATTAGCTGGGCATGGTGGCGGGCAACATGGTAAAACCCTGTTTCCACAAAAAATACAAAAATTAGCCAGGCATGGTGGTAGGCACCTGTAATTCCAGCTACTCGGGAGGCTGAGGCAGGAGAATCACTTGAACCTGGGAGGCAGAGGTTGCAGTGAGCCAAGATCTTGCCACTGCACTCCAGCTTGGGTGACAGAGTGAGACTCTGTCTTAAATAAATAAATAAAAAATAATTACCAGTTTGCCATCAAATTCCAGGGTTTAGCACCTTGTGGACACTTAAATATTTGTTGACTGAATGAATAGATAAAATGCTTATTTATCCATTGACAGAAGTCACTAGAAAAATTTCAGTGGCTTCTGAAATTTTCTGGAAAAATTTCTCAGCTTTCTCCTTTATAAAGATTTTTAAATGGTTTTTCTTTGTGAGAAAAATACACGTTAACTTCCGTACCTCCTCCTTTACCTTATAAAATTAAGCCAAAGAATTAGAGTAATTACATAGTAGTTCAACTAATCACGCCCTGAAGACCTACTCCAAAGCCCATACTCTACTTGACAGTCAACAGCATAATTTTTGGCTCAATATCAGACATATTTTCCATCTTTGTCATTGTTATAAATAATTTTTCATATAAACATTGTAAAGATCACAATTCAGTTTTCTCTGGTGAGTGTATTATTATTTTTAAAAGATAGGCATACTGCAAATTTTCAGCCCTATAAAAGCTGAAAAAATAAGGTGAAAACAAGGTGATCCTCCAGAAATGGAGTAAATTTGAAGTTTCATAAACAAAGTTAGAATCAATTAACATGAAATTTGTGGTGCTAATGCCAAGAAAAAAATAATTCTTGTCTTTTTTCTAAGCATGTTTAGAATTAAGTAGAAAAATAATTATCAGCTCAGGTGATTAACTTACATTGGTTTGTTATGCATGAAATGGTAACTTTGTAAAAGCCTTCAGATCCTAAGATACTGTGTTACTGTAAATTGCCTTTAAATGATACAAAGGTTCCGGGCAAATTATCAGTTCAGCACCTAATCTTGATAAACCACTGGTATCCTGTATTTATATATGTGGGTGTGGTCCAGGGGAGTGACTAGAGTTGACTAGAGTTTACTAGAGTTCATGTTCTTCTCAGCTGCTATGCTAACTCATATCCAAATGCCTAATTAAAATCTTTTTTTTTTTTTGAGATGGAGTTTCGCTCTTGTCGCCCAGGCTGGAGTGCAGTGGCGCAATCTCAGCTCACTGCAACCTCCATCTCCCAGGTTCAAGCGATTCACCTGCCTCAGCCTCCAGAGTAGCTGGGACTACAGATGCACACCACCACGCCCAACTAGTTTTTGTATTTTTAGTAGAGACAGGGTTTCACCATGTTGGCCAAGATGTTCTCGATCTCCTGACCTGTGATCCGCCTGCCTCAGTCTCCTAAAGTGCTGAGATTACAGGCGTAAGCCACCGCACTCGGCCTAAAGTCTTTTTGTTTTAATCACATACTTGGCCAGACACGCCTGTAATCCCAGCACTTTGGGAGGCCATTGTGGGTGGATCATGAGGTCAGAAGTTTGAGACCATCCTGGCCAACATGGTGAGATCCTGTCTCTACTAAAAATACAAAAATTAGCCAGGCATGATGGTGCGTGCCTGTAATCCCAGCTACTCAGAAGGCTGAGACAGGAGAATTGCTTGAACCTGGGAGGCAGAGGTTGCAGTGAGCCGAGATCACATGCCACTGCACTCCAGCCTGGGAACAGAGTGAGACTTTTTCAATAATAAATAAAAAATTAAATTAAATTAAATCACATACTCATTTTTCTTTTAAAATTTCATGCTTAATCTTGTTTTAATCCATACTTTCCTCGATCGAACCACTAATGTTTATTCTTAACGGAAGCTAAATTCAAAAGATGTTCAAATATGCCCCATGTAAATATCAACTGTTTTTATCTTTTCGTTTTGTTTTTTTTTGAGACAGGTTGCAGTGAGATCACACCACTGCACTGCAGCTTGGGTGACAGAGCAAGACTCTGTCTTAAAAAGAATTACTAGTTTGCCATCAGATCCCAGGGTTTAGCACCTTGTGGGCACTTAAGCACCTTCTGTCACCCAGGCTGGAGTGCAGGGGCATAATCACGGCTCACCGCAGCCTCGACCTCCCAGGCTCAGGTGATCCTCTCACCTCAGCCTCCCAGTAGCTGGGACTTCAGGCACCTACCACCACATCAGGCTAATTTTTTTTTTTTTTTTTTTTGGGCAGAGTCTCGCTCTGTCACCCAGGCTGGAGTGCAGTGGTGCAATCTTGGCTCACTGCAAGCTCCGCCTCCCGGGTTCACGCCATTCTTCTGCCTCAGGCTCCTAAGTAGCTAGGACTACAGGCGCCCGCCACCACATCCAGCTAATTTTTTGTATTTTTAGTAGAGACAGGGTTCACCGTGTTAGCCAGGATGGTTTTGATCTCCTGACCTCATGATCCGCCCGCCTCGGCCTCCCAAAGTGCTGGGATTACAGGCGTGAGCCACCACGTCCAGCCTATTATCTTTTTAAAAGTGTTTTTGGAAATTTCTTTCATTTTAGGTAGATAGTTATGACTCATTCTAGTTTATTTAAGCTCATAATGTTAAAATCTTCACCTAGACTATGCAGCTTGTGTATGTGTGTAAACAAACTCAGTAAGTTTATTATGGAGAGAGATTGACTAATATTTACGGAACAAGGGAACATAAATGACATGCTAGGGAAATTATTTAACCTATTAACTTGATTTTCACAACAGTCATAAACTGTACAGTTAGAACCCAAAAAGATTATGTTAAATGCCCAGATGACATTCAATAAGTGAGAACGATGGGAGTTTGGACCCGGCTCTATCAGACTCCAAAGCCAATGCTATTTAAGTAAACAAGTACAGTATTGAGTTAATTTAAACAACATATAGTAGATGTTCAACTCTCAAAATTCAATTTGCAAAGTAGATTTTGGTCTAGCATTATTTAGTTTGATAACCAATGTAATGTATACTTCATCATCTGAGATTTAGGAAAGTCAATTTCACCATCTGAGACTTAGGAAGGTATATCATGTTTTTCTGCTAAGATGCGCTGGAAATTTAAACATCTTGCCCTTTCCTTCGACCATATAATTTGTTTCAGTTAAGAGGAATTTTATGAAACATAATGTCATTGCAGAACAGTTCATTAAGGGCACAAAAAAAAAGTGGAAGAATTTAAAAGAACAATCTTTTTCGTAAGTGCTTTTTTTCTCACAAAATAATTCAGGAAAATTCCAACAAAATCTGTTTATTATTGTATCATTTTACAGAATCACCAACAATATAATTAAAACTTGAATTTAACATTTACTAAGAAACAAAGGCTGTTACGATAAACTAGACCTCCTGGCTTTAGAATCTCTACAAAATACTTTATCTTAAGAATGCTTTGCTTTAGGTTACAGTATAAACTATTGGCTAAGCCTGAATACTGTGAAAGCAAGACAGGCCGAGTTTGAATTCTAGTCCACCATTTACTAGCTATGTGACCTAAGCAAGCACTTAACCTCTCTTGCCTCAGATTTTTTATTTTTATTTTTATTTTGTAGAGAAAGGGTCTTGCTATGTTGCCCAGGCTGGTCTTGAACTCCTGACCTAAAGCAATCCTCCTGCCCTAGCTTCCCAAAGTGCTAGGATTACAAGTGTAAGGCTCTGTGCCCAGCCTCTTGCCTCAGTTTCTTTGTCTATAAATAGGTTGTTGTGAGGACTAAACAAGTTAACATACGTAAAATATTTATAACAATTCCAGGGACATGGATATAAAGTTTTATTATTATTCCTTAATTGAGGAAGTACATTCATTCTGTCTCATTTCATCTACATTACTAACTTTTGTTTTCGCTATTTCTCCCTTTACTGTTTCAACCCATAAAAAATAAAATTACCTATTAGAAGGATTTATCTTTGGCAAATTATTCCTTGTGACAGAGCATACAATACTTTACAATTCTCAAATATTACACAAACCATATTATATTGTAGATCTCATCTTCTTGCTGATATACCTGGAGTAGTCAATCAGAAACAAACGCAATTAGATGACAATTGTCGGAAATAGGAGAAATATAATTAAATAGTAAAGTGCAAACCAAGATACTTTTATTCTATGGGAAAAATACATTTCAGGCCTTGAAAGAAAATATTTGCTACAAGTCAGCATAATATTAGAAAGGTACACAAATTGGCCTTCTGATGTTAAGAAAGTGATATCAAATAGTCTTTAAACTAGTTTTGGTAATAAGTACCTCATAAAATATAATTAAATGCATCAAGATTAACATGAGGCAAAGTTTTCAGAGTCAAGTTTACATAAATATATTATTTTTTGAAGCTCAGAATTGGCAAAAGGTGTTATAACATTTACACAAATTGGTACCAAACTAACAACTAATTTGTGAAAAAGATGCATCCTCCCCTAGTCTAATAATTTTATAGTTTGGAAATCACATCTGATTGTTTTTAGCCTTTTATATCATTGTAGGTATAAATTTGAAGTGTTGTCTAAAACGTGAAAAAGCACGAAGCAATGCATTTTGCAATACAAGGAAATATAAACAACTATTAGGGCCTACCCTGTCACATAAGCTCATGCCTAAATTCAATTGCCAACCCACCTTAACTATTTTGGGATCCCTCATTAACAGTCATCAACAGTTAATGATGGGAGCCATCATTAACAGTCATTTCCTCTATAATGGAAAACACTGAGCAAAATTATTAAGACTGTTAAGATGACAAAGTAAACAAATTAATGGATTTTCTGTTTATTTTCCTTTATTCCTCAACAAATATTAAAATATACAAGGCAGCCAGGCATGATGGTCATGCTGGTAATTTTAGCACTTTGGGAGGCCAAGGTGAGAGGATCACTTGAACGCAAGAGTTTAAGACCATACTGGATAACATAGTGAGATCCTGTCTTTCTTTTGTTGTTTTTTTAGTAAAAAAAAAAATACACACACACACACACACAACCTATACATACATGTATACACACATGTATACACACATGCACATATACACATGTACACATGCATATACACGTACATGCATGCACACATGCATACACATGTATACCCATGCATACACACATGCACGCACATGTGTATACATGGCATATAGCCACATATATACACCTACATGTACACATACATGCATGCACCCACGCATGCATACAAACATGTATGGATGCATGTATACACACAGATATGTGTGCTTGTATATGTACATGTATGCATGCATGTATACATGAGGCTGAGAGCACCATGGCTCATGCGTATAATCCCAGCACTTTGGGAGGCTGAATCTGGCAGGTTGCATGGGCTCAGGAATTAGAGACCAGGGTGAGCAACATAGTGAAACTCCATCTCTATAAAAAATGCAAAACAGCCTGCACCTGTAGTCTCAGATACTCAGGAGGCTGAGGCAGAGATTGCAGTAAGCCAAGATCACTTGAGGTCAAGAGTTCAAGACCAGCCTGGCCAACATTGTGAAACACTGTCTCTACTAAAAATACAAAAGTAGCCGAGATCATGCCTCTGCACCCCAGCCTGGGCGACAGAGTGAGACTGTCTCAAAATAATAAAATAATAATACAATAAAATATGTGATGTTCCAGATACACAGTATTCTCATGCTTTGGATACAAAGTTAAAAATAACATAGTTTTTTTCCCCCCTGGAGAAGTTTCACATTCAGCTAAGGAAGAGAAATGCAAAAATGTATCATTGTAATGCAATGAGTGTTGATATAGAGGTATGAGAAAAATTGGGAGTTGGGAATGATAACTTTTATTACAGAAAGTCTAGAAAGACTTCATGGAGAAGGTCATCTGGGTCCTGAAGAAAGACTAAGACATTGCCAAGAGTGAGGAAAGTGCAACTCAGTGCCTATAACCCCAGCATTTTGGGAGGCCGAGGTGGGCAGGTCACTTGAGGCCAGGAGTTCGAGACCAGAAGTTCAAGACCAGCCTGGCCAACAGGCAAAAACCCATCTCTACTAAAACTACAAAAATTAGCTGGGCATAATGGCAGCTACTCGGGAAGCCGAGCTACTCGGGAGGCTTGAACCCGGGAGGTGGAGGGTGCAGTGAGCTGAGATCGCGCCGTTGCACTCCAGCCTGGGTGACAGAGCTAGACTCCATCACAAACAAACAAACAAACAAATAAACAAAGCTTGGATGGCCTTGAGAAACAGTTGACCTGGGTTAACTAGTAAATTCATTGATCTGTAACTGAAAATCCGGTTATGGGGAGTATGACCTTATGAATGACCATCTAAAGCAGGACTCTTTTGAGAAAGGAGACACTATTAATCAGGCTAGGAGAAACTGAGGCTGTCACAGGGTCACACCCTATATAAAGGAAACAAGAGTCAGGCACAGTTCAAAAATGGAGTTCTTATTCCATTTTTCCTTGATAGTCTTGGCTCGCCCCTTCTCTATGCGTCAGTTTTGTCTTTATTTTATTTTATTTTATTTTTGCAATAGAGTCTCATTCTGTCTTCCAGGCTGGAGTGCAGTGGCAAGATCTTGGCTCACTGCAACCTCTGCCTCCTGGGTTCATCGATTTTCATGCTTCAACCCCCCCTGAGTAGCTGGGATTACAGGCGTGCGCTAATTTTTGTATTTTTAGTAGATACAGGGTTTCACCGTGTTTGCCAGGGTTGTCTCAAACTCCTGACCTCAAGTGACCTGCTGCCTTGGCCTCCCAAAGTGCTAGGATTACAGGCGCAAGGTACTGCATCCAGCAGTTTTGTCTTTAAGCTGACCTCTCTCATGGTTTTAAGTCAGCTGCCAACAATTATCAGTACTTCACATCCAGGAAGAGAGAGCAAGTGTTAGTTATGACCTAACAAAAATCTTAAGCCTTTTTATTTTTCTAATGGTTACCCTTGAATACCATTTGTTAGGTTATGGCAAGGCAGACTAGAATAGTCAAATTAGAATGTATTGAAGCTGGTAGTAAGGATAATTCCATCCAAACTGCAAGACAACTTTGTAATGAATGGGGGAGGAATAGAATTGGAAAGATAACCACAATAGCCACCACACTGAGTTTTTCCAAAACAACAGAAAATTTCCAGGACATCTTAAATATGAAAGATTCCAGGTTAACTCTTCCAGCTTGTTATTTTTCTAAATAATAGTTTTATTGAGATATAATCACACACCATAACATTCACTCCTTTAAAGCATACTGTTCAGTGATTTTTAGTATCTTCACAGAGTTGAGCAACCATCCCTACCCAACCTTAGAAGATTTTCTCACTGCAAAAAGAAACCTCACACCCATTAGCAGTCATTCCCCATTTCCCCTTCCCCCAGCTCCTGACAACTACTAATTTAATTTTTTTCTATATAGGTTTGCCTGTCTTGACTATTTCATAAAAATGGAATTGATGGGCCGGGCATGGTGGCTCACACCTGTAATCCCAGCGCTTTGGGAGGCTGAGGCAGGCGAATCACCTGAAGTCAGGAGTTTGAGACCAGCCTGACCAACATGGAAAAACCCCATCTCTACTAAAAATACAAAATTATCCGGGTGTGGTGGCGCATGCCTGTAATCCCAGCTACTTGGGAGGCTGAGGCAGGAGAATTGATTGAATCCAGGAGGCAGAGGTTGCAGTGAGCCGAGATCATGCCATTACACTCCAGCCTGGGCAACAAGAGTGAAACTCTGTCTCAAAAAAAAAAAAAAAAAAAAAGGAGTTAACTTATTATGCAGCCTTTTATGACTACCTTCTTTCACAGCATATTTTCAAGGTTTATCCATGTCCTAGAACATATCAGTACTTCATTACTTTTGATAGCCAAATAATATTCCATTTTATGGATATTGTTTCTCCATTTATTAATCGAGTTGGATTTGGGTTGTTTCCATGTTTTGGCTATTATGAATAAAGCTGTTATGAACATCATGTACAGGTTTTTGTATAGGCGTATATTTTTTTATTTCTCTTGGGTATATACCTAAGAGTGCTGAGCTGTATGGTAACTTTATGTTTAGCTTTTGGAGTTACTGCCAGACTCTTCTAAAGTGACTGTACCATTTTACAATCCCACCAGCAATATATGCCAGTTCCCGTTTCTCCACATCCTCACCAAAATTTGTCGTAACTGTCTTAGTAAGTGTGAAGTGATTTCTCACTGTGGTATTGATTTGTATTTCCTTAATGGCTAATGATGTTGAGCATATTTTAATGTTCTTATTGACCATTTGTATATATTCTTTGAAGGAATATCTATTAAAAATCCCTTCTGATTTTTAAAACTGTGGTTTTATCTTTTTATTATTTAGTTGTAAGAGTACTTTATGGGCTGCTTGTGGTGGCTTATGCCTGTAATCTCAGCACTTTGGGAAGCCAAGGCAGGTGGATCGCTTTAGCCCAGGAGTTCGAGTCCAGTCTGTCACATGGTAAAACTCCATCTCTACAGAAAAATACAAAAATTAGCTGGGTGAGATGGCACACACCTGGAGTCCCAACTACTCAGGAGGCTGAGGTGGGAGATCACTTGATCCTAGGAAGTCAAAGCTCAAGTGAGCCATGAGTGTGCTATTGCACTCCAGCCTGATTAACGGACAGCACAAGACTCGGTCTCAAACAAAAACAAAAACAAAAAACAAAAAGCCAAGAGTGTTTTATGTATTCTAGGTACAAGTTGCTTATCAGATATATGATTAGCAATTACTGCCCCTCATTCTGTGGATTTTCTTTTCCCTTCCTTGATAGTGTCATTTGAAGCACATTTTTTTTTTTTTTTTTTTTAAGATGGAGTTTTGCTCTTGTTGCCCAGGCTGGAATGCAGTGGCGTGATCTTGGCTCACCACAACCTCTGCCTGCTGGGTTCCAGCGAGTCTCCTGCCTCAGCCTCCCAAGTAGCTGGGATTATAGGCATGCACCACCACACCCAACTAATTTTGTATTTTTAGTAGAGACAGGGTTCCTCCATGTTGGTCAGGCTGGTCTCGAACTCCCAACCTCAGGTGATCCGCCCACCTCAGGCTCCCAAAGTAAAGCATAACATTCTTTATTTTGATGGTCCAATGTATCTATTTTTTGTTTTGTCACCTGTTCTTTAGAATCATGTCAAAGACACCATTGGCTAACTCAGGTCTCAAGGTTTATGCCCATGTTTTCTTCTAAAAATTGTATAGTTTTAGCTCCTGTATTTAAGTATTTGATCCAGTTTGAATTAAGTTTTGTATATCATGTAAGATGGGTGTCTATCTTCATTCTTTTGCACATGAATATCGTGTTGTCCTAGCACCACTTATTGAAAAGACGATTCTTTTGACAATGGTGCTGAGAACATTGAATGATGTCAACATCATCGTCAAAAATTGACTACAGATGTATAGATTTATTTCTAGACTCTTATTCATTCATCTGCATGTCTATCCTTATGCCAGTACCACATGGTCTTGATTATTGTCAATTTGTAGTAACTTTGTAACTTTGAAACTGGGAAGCCTGAGAACTTTGTTCTTTTTCAAGATTGTTTTTGATTCTTCTGTGTCTTTTTTTTTTTTTTTCCTAAGGTGGAGTCTCGCTGTGTTACCCAGGCTGGAGTGCAGTGGTACGATCTTGGCTCACTGCAACCTCTGCCTCCCAGGTTCAAGCGATTCTCCTGCCTCAGCCTCCTGAGTAGCTGGAATTACAGGCATGCACCACTATGCCCGGCTAATTTTGTATTTTTAGTGGAGACGGAGTTTCATCATGTTGGTCAGCCTAGTCTTGAACTCCTGACCTCGTGATCAGTCTGCCTTGGCCTCCCAAAGTGCTGGGATTACAGGCATGAGCCACTGTGCCCAGCCCATCTGTGTCTCTTGAGCTTCAATATGAATTTCATGGTTAGCTTGTTAATTTTTGAAAAAGAAAAGCTGAGATTTTGATAGAGGTTGCATTAAACCTGTAGATCAATTTGGATGCTCTTGCCATCTTTTTTTTTTGGAGACAGAGTCTCACTCTGTCGCCCAGGCTAGAGTGCAGTGGTACGATCTCAGCTCACTGTAGTCTCTGCCTCCCAGTTTCAAGCAATTCCCCTGCCTCAGCCTCCCGAGTAGCTGGGACTACAGGCGCCCACCACCATGCCCAGCTAACTTTTGTATTTTTAGTAGAGACAGTATATCACAATGTTGGCCAGGCTGGTCTCGAACTCTTCACCTCAAGTGATCTGCCTACCTTGGTCTCCCAATGTGCTGGGATTACAGGCGTGAGCCACCACGCCCGTCAAGTATTACCATCTTAACAATACTAAGTCTTCTGACCCATGAACATGGGATGGCTTCCCATTTATTTATGTCTTTAATTTCATTTAGCAATGCTTTCTAGTTTTCAGTGTACAGGGCTTGAAGTTCTTTTCTTAAATTTATTTCCGGGTATTTTATTCTCTTTTATGCTGTTGTGGGCTTTTGTTTGTTTTTGTTTTTGAGAGCAGAGTCTCATTCTGTCACCAAGGGTGGAGTGCAATGGTATGACCATGACTCATTGCAGCCTCAATTTTCCTGGCTCAAGTGATTCTCCCACCTTTGCCTGCCAAATAGCAGGCACTACAGGCATGCACTACCATGTTTGGCTAATTTTTAAATTTTTTGTAGAGATGGGTCTTGCTGTGTTGCCTAGACTGGTCTCGAACTCCTGGACTCAAGCAATCTCCTCACCTTGGCTTCCCAAAGTAATGGCATTACACGCGTGAGCCGCTGCACCCGGCCTCTTTGATGCTATTGTGAATTAAATTATCTTCTTAATTTTATCTTTAGATTGTTCATTGCAAATGTAGAAATACAATTGAATTTTGTATATTGATCTTGTATCCTACAGCCTTGCTGACT
The DNA here is from genome assembly GCF_049350105.2 of Macaca mulatta. Taxonomy (NCBI): domain Eukaryota; kingdom Metazoa; phylum Chordata; class Mammalia; order Primates; family Cercopithecidae; genus Macaca; species Macaca mulatta. Next base: position 46,434,527 of record NC_133420.1, read on the forward strand.
TGCTTGTTCTAATAGCTTTTGTGTGTGTGTTTGTGTGTGTGTGTATTTGTTAAGATTTTCTATGTATAAGATCACGTTATCTTTAAATATAAGTAGTTTTACTTCTCTCCTTCCAATCAGGGTGTTTTTTATTTATTTTCCTTACCCAATTGCCCCCAGCTAGACAGCTAGAACTTCCAGTAAAACGTAAATAGAAGTGGTAAGAGCAGACATCATTGACCTGTTCCCGCTTATAAGGGGGAAAGCTTTCAATCTTTCACCATTAATTATGCTGTTGGCTATGAGTTTTTCACAGATGCCATTTATCAGGTTGAGGAAGTGCCCTTATATTCCTCAATTGTTGAGTGTTTTTATCATAAAAGGGTGTTGAATTTTGTCACAAGATTTTTCTATGTCTATTGAGATGATCATACAGTTTCTTATTCTACTAATACAGTGTATTATATTGCTTGATTTTCAGATGCTAAACCAACCTTGCATTCCTGGAACAAATCCCACCTGGTCATATTGTGTAATTATTTTTATATGTTGCTAGATTCAGTTTGCTAATATTCATTGAAGATTTTTGCACCTGTATTTATAAGAGATGTTGGTCTCTAGTGTTATTTTCTTGCAGTGTCTTCAGTTTTGGTATCAGGGTAATACTAGCTTTATAGAATAGTTGAGAAATGTTCCCTTTTCTTCCATATTTTAGGAAGTTTTTGAATAATTTGTATTAATTCTTCTATTTTTAAATGCTTGGTAGAAATCAATATGGAAGGCATCTGGGCTCAGGCTTTTCTTTTGGATAAATTTCTTTTTTAATACTATTTCAATGTCTTGACTTATTATAGGTCTATTCAGATATTCTGTTTCTTCTTGAATCAGCTTCAGTAGTTTGTGTCTTTCTGGGAAGTGATCCATTTCATGGAAGTTATCTAATTTGTGGACAGTTGTTGTAGTATCCCCTGGTAATTCCTTTTATTTCCATTTGGTCGTAATGTTTCTTCTTTCATTGCTGATTTTAGTAATATTATTCTTCTGTTTTTTTCTTTTGGTCAGTCTAACTAAATATTTCTCTATCTTGTGGATATTTTCAAAGAACAAACTTTTGGTTGCATTGATTTTCTGTATTGTTTTTCTCTCTTCTATGTCATTTATTTCTGCTTTAATTTTTATTATTTTCCTACTGCTGCTTATGCTGAGCTTAGCTTGCTCTTTTGCTCCAGTTTTTTAAGGTGGAAGTTTAATTTATTAATTTGGTATATTTTTCTTCTTTAAAATATAGGCCTTTATAGCTATACATTTCTTTCTGCACTGATTTAACTATATACCATGAATTTTGGTAAACCGTACTTTTGTTTCCATCTACTTCAAAGAGTGGAAATAGGGCACATGGAAATTCCACAAAGCTTACTGTTTTTACCTAGATGCACCACTTTTGTTTTTCTTTTCTTTTCTTTTCTTTTTTTTTTTTTGAGATGGAGTCTTACTGTGTTGCCCAAGCTGGAATGCAATGGTGTGACATTGGCTCACTGCAATCTCTGCCTCCCGGGTTCAAACGATTCTCCTGCCTTACCCTCCTGAATAGCTGGGATTACAGGTGCCTGCCACCATGCCTAGCTAATTTTTGTATTTTTAGTAGAGATGGGGTTTCACTATATTGGTCAGGCTGGTCTCAAACTCCTGACCTCAGGTGATCCACCCTCCTTGGCCTCCCAAAGTACTGGGATTAGAGGTGTGAGCCACCGTGCCCAGCCTCAACCATTTTTCTTGAATAAAAGCTTCTTGGATAGTTGTGGGTCTTTCGTTAATTTCTAGAGTTCTGAGAAAAGTTAATTTTGACAGTTTTTGCAAAGTGTTCACATTGCTTATATGGAGGAGACGATTTTCAGAATTTCTTCATCTGCCATTCATTCTCAAGTGCTGCCTTCCAGCTTTTGTTTGCCATAAAGCATTTTTATCCTCCCTAGAATTCACTGGCAGTTCTGTTCAACTAGGCATAAGGTGGGGATAAACTGTAGATAAAGAGAGTTCAAAATGGTTAAAATAAAAATGATTCAAAATGATTAGTCATCCATTGATAAGAAATGAGGACAAGCTTTTTTTTTTTTTTTTTTTTTTGGAGACGGAGTCTCTCTCTGTCGCCCAGGCTGGAATGCAGTGGCCGGATCTCAGCTCACTGCAAGCTCCGCCTCCCGGGTTTACGCCATTCTCCTGCCTCAGCCTCCCGAGTAGCTGGGACTACAGGCGCCCGCCACCTCGCCCGGCTAGTTTTTTGTATTTTTTAGTAGAGACGGGGTTTCACCGTGTTAGCCAGGATGGTCTCGATCTCCTGACCTCGTGATCCGCCCGTCTCGGCCTCCCAAAGTGCTGGGATTACAGGCTTGAGCCACCGCGCCCAGCCAAGGACAAGCTTTTTCGTTGAGACACCTGAGATTTTTAAAGTCCTTGGAAGCCATCATCAATTAAATTTAAAATCTGCTCTGTTTATTTTTACTTTTCTCAGCCCTTTAGTCTCACCGTTTCCACGCTGACCATGAATGGGCCTTCGGAAAGTTATCCTAAGGGTTAAAAATAATGGTGATAATGATTTTCTACTTGTTTGAAGCCACTATGCTAAGAGAAGAGGAACTAGTTCTTATATGACCTGGGATGCTACTCCTTCCGTATATTAGTGATTTCCACCAAATTTATTCTATGTGCAAGCATTAAGCATAATTAATACATTTGTTGAGCAATTTTCCAGTTAGATTACCTATTTATAGAGTTTTGTTCCAAGGGAGGCAAACGTCTCATTCCTCACAGCTAGAAGCAGGGCCCTGTCGGAACCATCATTAGTATTTATTAGCCAGTAATTTGTTAACTTTACAATAGGGTAGAACAAATACATAAAAATTAAAATGAACTGTATGACCACTTGACAGGGCAGTGCAAGAGGAGGAGGATTACAAATAATTCGTAGAGTCAGCAGTTAGAGTTTTTTGGATACCTTAGTGACAGCAGAGCCATATTAATGAAGCATGGGGAGCTAAATAATGTATCCAAGGTCAAACGGCTAGTAAGTGGACCTAAACCCTTCCTTTTTGGAATCTGGAAAGTGAGAGTAGAAAGGACAGTCTTATTTCAACAATTTGCCCTACTACTGAGACAGCTTTGAATTCACTTTGGCTCCTCAATCCTCATTACCACTGCTCTAGGCGAGAGACTCTCAAACTTTATTGTGTATGTTAATCAGTTGGGAATCTTGTCAAAATGTAGATTCCAATTCAGTGGGTCTGGGGTGGAGCCTGATATTCCACATTTTTAATAAGCACCCAGGCAATGCCCATGCTGGTGTACAGATCTCACTTTGAGTGCCAAGGCTCTGGCCATCACAGCATCCATATCTGGCAGCAATATCTTTCCTCTTTTTTTTTTTTTTTTTGAGACGGAGTCTTGCTCTGTCACCAGGCTGGAGTGCAGTGGTGCGATCTCGGCTCACTGCAACCTCCACCTCCTGGGTTCAAGCGATTCCCCTGCCTCAGCCTCCTGAGTAGCTGGGACTACAGGCGCACACCACACCTGGCTAACTTTTTTGTATTTTAGTGGAGATGGGGTTTCACCTTGTTGGCCATGATGGTCTCAATCTCCTGACCTCGTGATCTACCCACCTCGGCCTCCCAAAGTGCTGGGATTACAGGCATGAGCCACCGCACGCAGCCAGCAGCAATATCTTTCTAAATATTCTTGCTGCCCTCCAGGCGGGTAGCAGAATTTTGCAGGAACTTTTTCTGTTTGTTTTTGTACTTTCTCAGAGTTGTTACCAGTGCTCCACTTATTCTTACACTATACATATCCTTTATCCCTCCATCCTTTATCCCTCTTGTAGCTATGGCAATTTAGCATTCCAAAAAGAGAATTTAGGCTGGGCGTGGTGGCTCCTGCCTGTAATCCCAGCACTTTGGGAGGCTGAGGTGGATGGATCACTTGAGGTCAAGAGCTCAAGACCAGCCTGGCCAACATGGTGAAACCCCGTCTCTACCAAACATATAAACGTTAGCCAGGCATGATGGCATGTGCCTGTAATCTCACCTACTTGGGAGACTGAGGCAGGAGAATCACTTGAAACCAGGAGGTGGCAGTTGCAGTGAGCCTAGATCATGCCACTGCACTCCAGCCTGGGTGACAAAACCAGACTCCGTCTCAAAAAGAAAGAAAGAAAGAAAGATAGAACTTAATATTTTTACGTTAACTCGAGATATTTTATTGACCACTTAGCCTATGTGGTGCAATTGGAAGCAGGCTATGTCCTAACTTAAGACTAACTAGAAAAGGGAAACTTTCACTAGCATGTATAAGTTCCTATCTTACAGTGCCTTTCCTAATCTCTTCTCACTTTTATGCCCTTCCATCACCTTGACCAACTTATCTGGTTCATGCGTCTTGATTTACTCTATGATTTATATCATTAACTAGCCTTTGCTAGGTACACACATGTGTTAGTAGAACTAATTCCTGTCAGGCTATAAAATGTATATGCAAGAAAGAGATAGGCAATAACTTAATATTCTAAAGAAGGAACAAAAGTAAAGTACTTGTATTGTTCAGCAATTCACAGCTATTCCAAGAGGGACTATTATTAGATCCCTCAGAGAGAATGAATGAGAGGCAGATTCAAAAATTGCATGCGTTCCATTGATTTGCGATTGAACCACATCATGGTTAATATTGGTGAAGGTGCTGCTCCACACTGAACCAAATTACCCCCAAGGTTTTAGTAAACATCCTCTTTTGGCTCCTAGTGTTGGAGCACCCAGTAGGTAGACTAAACATATTTATTTGTTTATTCAACAAACATTTATTGAACACTTATTATGTGATAGGCACTGTTTTGAGGGATGGGGAAATAGTAGTAAACAATACTAAGTTTCTGCTTTAATGGAACTTATATTCTACCACAGAAGACAAGTAATAAAAAAACAATGCATAGGATAGTGTGATAGAGGGGATAAAGAGTAAATGTGGCCTGGATGTGATGGCTCACATCTGTAATCCTAGCCCTTTTGGAGGCCAAGGTGGGAGGATCACTTGAGCTCAGGATTTCAAGACCAGTCTGGGCAACATGGTGAGACCCTGTCTGTATAAACATTTCAAAAATTAGCGGGACGTGGTGGTGTGTGCCTGTCGTTCTGGCTACTTGGAAAGCTGAGGTGGGAGGCTTGCTTAAGCCCAGCAGGTCGAGGCTGCAGTGAGCCATAATCGCGCCACTGCACTCCAGCCTTGGAGACAGAGGGAGAGCTTGTCTCAAAAAAAAAAAAAAAAAAAAAAAGAGTAAATATAGGTGCTGCAGTGATAGACAGGGCTTCTCTAAATAAATGACATTTGAGCAAAGACCTCAGTGAAATAGGGGAGTAAGCCATGCAAATACGTAAGGAAGGGGCGTTCTGTGTATTGAGAAGTGCAACTGCAACGGCCTTGTGGAAGAGCACATTTGGCTTCTTTGAGGAAGAACAGATAAGCCAGTGGGGCTGGACTGGAGTGAACGAAGGGAAGAAAGGTAGGAAATGAGATCAGAATAGTGGCCAGGATTTAGATATTATAAAGTCCTCGTAAGAATTTTGGATTCTGCTTTGAGATATGAAGCCACTGGAACATTATAAGCACACTGATGACATGATTTGACTTACATTTAAAAGAATCTCTTTGAAGACCAAGGCGAACAGCTCACTTGAGCCCAGGAATTTGAAACCAGCCCGGGCAATGTTACAACAGGGCGGCTCGTAAATGTACCTAAACTCTTGCATTTTTGGAATTTAGAATGTGAGAGTGGAAAGGAGGGTCTTATTTCAATAATTTACTCTACCACTGGGACAGCTTTGGAATTCACTTTGGCTCTTCAATCCTCATTACCACTGCTCTAGGCCAGAGACCTACAAACCCTGTTTTTACAAAAAATACAATACTAAGCTGGGTTTGGCGGCACATACCTGTAGTCCCAGCTATTCAGGAGGCTGACATGGGAGGATTGCCTGAGCCTGGGGAGATTGAGGCTGCAGTGAGCTGTGATCACACCACAGCACTCCAGCCTGGTCAACAAAGCAAGACCCTGTCTCAAAAATAAATAAATAAATGGATCTCTGAGACTGTTGTGTGGAGGAGTCATGAGGACAAGAGTGGTAGCTGATAATCCAGTTGGGAAACTATGAAAGTAGTCCAGGAAAAAAATGATAGTGGATTGGACTAGGGTGATAGCAATAGAGGTAGAGAGAGTGAGCAGTCAGATTGAGGATGTATTTTCAACATGGCGCCAGCAGGATTTGCTAACGAATAGAATGTAGAGTATGGAACTAAGAGGACGGTCGAGGATGACTCCAAGAATTGGGGCCTGAGCAATTGGTCCAATTTACTGGGAGGGTGATCACCAGAAAGGAGCAGGTATAGAGAGGAAATTAAGAGTTTTGTTTGGTCATGTCACAAATGAGATACTTATCAGGCATCTGTCGTAGATTAAAGATGGCCATAGCGCTGTGTTTCTCTTCCCTTTGAGAGGTGGTGTCTAATTTCCCTCCTCTTGAATCTGGGTTGATTTAATGACTTGCTTGACCTGCAAACAGTGGTAAAAATGACAATCTGGGACACCTAGGGTTGGGCCGTGAGAAGCCTTGCCGTTTCTACCCAGGCCTCTTGGAACACTCATGGTGCCCTGAGCTCCCACATAAGAAATCTTACCTCTCGGCTGGGCGTGGTGGCTCACATCTATAATCCCAGCACTTTGGGAGGCCAAGGTGGGCAGGTTACGAGGTCAGGAATTCGAGACCAGCCTGGCCAACATAGTGAAACCCTGTCTCTAGTAAAAATACAAAAAATTAGCTGGGAATGGTGGCGGGCACCTGTAATCCCAGCTACTCAGGAAGTTGCAGTGAGCCGAGATCGCGTCATTACATTCAAGCCCAGTGACAGTGTGAAACTCCGTCTCAGGGAAAAAAAAAAAAAAAAAAAAAAGAAAAGAAAAGAAAAAAGAGAAATCTTACCTCTCTGAGATCACCATGCTGGAAAGGATCCATAGGTATTTCAGTCAATTGTCCCAGATAAACCCAGCTTTCCAGCCATCACTGCCGGGGTGCCAGATGTGTGAGGGAAGCTGTCCAAGCCTCCCCAGTCATACTTCCTGTATAGCCTCAGAACCATGAGCCAATTAAACCTCTTTTTTTAATAAATTACCCAGATGAGGTATTTCTTTATAGCAGTTCAAGAACAGACTAGTACAAAAAGGAAGTCAATTATATTGAAATGACATTCTATCCATAGGCCCAAAAGATTAAAAAGCCATCAGCACCAATAAAGTGTGGATGAAAAACAGATTGTTAAAGCCTTCTTGATAAAGAAGAGATCTCAGACTGAACTCTAAGGCACTTAAACGCAGCTGTTTAGACACTAACAAAATGAATTAACACAGGAAATTGAGACAGAATAACCAGTGACATGGAAGGAAAACCAGAAGACTTCAGAGTCATGGAAGCCAAGTGAAAAAAGGAGTAAAAGGGAAGGACATGACTAATTATATCGAATTTTGGTGAGAGGTGCAATAAAATAAGTCCTGAGAATTGACCATTAGATTTGGCAAAAAGGAGGCCATTAGTGACCTTGATCAAGTGGTTTCACCTTTTGTGGAGTGGATATAGATAACATTTTTGAGTGCTCTGATGGGGAACAGATAAACAAGGAGCTATATAAAAAGGGCATGGAGTGCAGGAAGATTTTTGTTTTAAGAAATGAGATCCTATATTAGTACGTTTTCACACTGTTATGAAGATACTACCAAGGTTGGGTAATTTATAAACAAAGGAGATTTATTTGACTCATAGATTTGCATGGCTGCAGAGGTCTCAGGAAATTTACAATCATGGTGGAAAGGGAAGCAGGCACCTTCTTCACAAGGCGGCAGAAGAGAGAGTGCAAAGGGAGAAGAGCCCCGTATAAAATCGTCAGATCTCATGAGAACTCACTATCACTGGAACAGCATGGGGGAACCTCCCGCATGATCCAATCACCTTTCTCCCTTGACACATGGGGATTACAGGTTGAGATGAGGTTTGGGTTGGGACACAGAGCCAAATCGTATCAAATACTAAGCAAGTTTTCTGACTAATGTAAATGATTCAATAAAGAGGAGTGCAGGTGATTATAGAAGGAAAGTACTAACGTAGAAGTGAATGAATGAGATACAGTTGACAAATGGCAGAATTGACCTTAATGCTTAGAACTCAAGCAAAATGGAATCACCCACAACAAGAAAATTTAAACTATTTTATTTTTAATATTTTCTTTAAAATCTCAATTTAGTCATCATGGAGTAACATCTAAAATTTACTATACTTCTTTAGATATAATTCATGGCTTGGGATTTTTTTCTTATTTTGAATTGCATTTGGTAAGGACAGAGGAACCACACTTCTAATGTTTAGGGCTTCCAAATATCTTAATTCAACCCTGGGTGCTCCCCAAATCTGGGGCTAAGGAGGAATAAAGGTAATTCAGTATTTATTTCTAGGATATCACTCATTGCCTGAGCTTTGTTTTCAACATTTTCAGCAAACTTTTGTTTCATTGTGATATTGTGTAAGCAACAAAGGTAGATGTTCCAAACTGTAACTGATTATTTGAAATTAAGTTACTTCTCACTAGAGCAAGTCTATCTACTATATTTGTAGTGACAGGACATGTTCTGCATAGGGAAAAATAGAAGAGAAGTCTCCTAAAAGTAAGAGGGGTCACTGTGTCACTCTAAGATCAGAACAGAATGACACAGTGACCCTCCAGGTCACATATGGCAAACTCCGGAGATATAGAAACTTTGTCTCCATAGATTTTTTTACTTATGTCATTTGATTTTCAGTAAAATTTTAAAAGAAAGAAATATAGGGCATATTACTTCTAGACACTGACTAGGTTAATGAACAGCAGAATTTATACCCCCATCCAAAGAGAGACTATTTGTGTGTATATAATGGTGTTACTTTCCATGTAAGAAAATAATTTCAGAATACATGATCTTTAATTCAGTGAAATTATTTTTCTGATTATAGCAGTGGTACAACATATAAAGTTACAATTTTCTCTTTTTTACCTCCTTTTTTATTGTTTGAATCTCAGCCTGAATACCACCTCCTCAGACCATCAGTTATCACTCAGTTTTCATTTTCTGGCAAGTATTTATCATGTGTGATTTTTTAAAGCGTATTAATTTATCTCCTTTTTTACTGAGTCTCCCAATTCAGAATTGTTGCAGATAGTGACTATCTGGGGCTGGTGGTGCAGGCAGTAAAAATAATTTACCAAGACAGTTATAGGTAAAGAAAGGCAGATCTGCTAGAGAAAATCCATCGCAAGAGAGCAATGGGCAAGTCAGCAAGAGAGGAGCTGATTGCAAGGAGACAAAGGCTTGCTGGGGATTTCATAGGATGGTGCTTGTGCTGGAGAGGGATACGTGCAGTTCTGATAGCGCCAATGTTGCAGGAGCTAACTTGCATTTCCCTATCAGCCAAGGGTCTGGTGATAGCTGGCACAGGAAGATTATGAGTTATTTGTGCAGGGAGGGCTTTGTGTCCTGGACCATGAAGAAAGGCAGACTTATAGTTTATCTGATTTTTCTTTTTGCTTTCCCCTGGTCCTGGCAGCCTGACTCCTTCTCCTTAGTTAGGACTCCACAAGAATGAAAGCTGTACTCCATGGATATAGGCACTTTGTCTTTCTTATTTATTGCTGTAGCCTGTCTCAGTCCACCCGGGCTGCCGTAACAAAATACCATGGACTGGGTGGCTTATAAACAAGAAATTTATTTCTCACAGTTCTAGAGGCTGAGAAGTCTGAAATCAAACAACTGTAGATTTGTCTGGTGAGACCTCATTCCCTGCTTCACAGGGGACATCTTGCTGTGTCCTCACATAGTGGAAGGAGTGAACAAGCTCCCTTGAGCCTGTTTTATAAGGGCACTGTGAGAGGGGGGAAAAAAAAAGTTCTATCCTCTCACTCTACAACAACAATCAACACAGACTTCCGTGACCAAATGTGTGGGGGTTCCCCCACCCCCACAGCACACAAGCAATCAATTCTGCAGCAAACATCAGCTGGGTGTCCTCCAAGTCAATTCAATTCTGACCTTATCTAGATGAAGAGAGCCTCCGAAACCACAGGTTCAGGGCTCAGTCCCACAAGACCACCCCCTCCTTCCCACCAGTCCCAAGTCTGGGCCTCTAGAATGTCTGACCAACTGGTTTCAATTTGAGGTTTCCACAACCTCCTCTTCGAGTTGATTAAGGGCTCAGGGAAACACTTATGTTTACTGGTTTATTACAAAGGATATATTAAAGGATACAAACAAACAGACAGATGAAGAGATAAATAGGGCAAGGTCTGGAAGGATCCTGAGTCCAGGAGCTTCTGTCCTTGCGGAGTCGAGGTGCACCACCCTCCTGGCACATCGATGAGTTCTTGTTCACCTTTCTATAAGCCTCTATGTGTTCAGCTATTGGGAAGCTCCCCAAACCCCATCCTTTTGGAGTTTTATGGAGACTTCACTATGTAGGCAAGGTTGTTTCAATCATTAGATATTGGTGATTGACTTAATCTTCAGCCCCTCCTTAGAGATTGAGGGATGGGGCTGAAAGTCCCAAACCTCTGATCTTGCCTTGGTCTTTCTGGTGACCAGCCTCCATCCTGAAACTGCCTGGGGGCTGCCCACCATCAGTCTACATTAGCATATGAAAAGACATCACTTTGGAGATTTGAAGGATTTTAGGAGTCGTATGGCAGAAAATGGGTTGAAGACCAAATAGATATTTCACACTATCACAGGCACTAATCCATTTCATGAGGGCTCCACCCTCATGACCTAATCACCCCCCAAAAGCCCCACCTCAAAAAACCTCACATTGGGAATTAGGTTTGAGCTTATAAATTTTGGAGAAACACAAACACTCAAATCATAGTGGCCCCCAAACCTGTAATTATGCCCAACATGACATAAAGATTTGTTGACTAAGTAAATAAATGAATTAATGAATGAGTACTGAAAAAAGTTGGTAAACTTCTCATTTTGTTAAATAAACCTAACATAATCCTTAGACCCAAACCAGAGTCAGCACATACAAAAAGAATACTAGCCAAACCAAGCTTATTGATGAAAATAGATATGAAAATTCTAGGCGGGGCATGGTGGCTCAGGCCTGTAATCCCAGCACTTTGGGACACTGAGGCAGGTGGATCACTTGAGGTCAGGAGTTCAAGACCAGCCTGGCCAAAATGGCAAAATCCTATCTCTACGAAAAATACAAAAATTAGCTGGGCGTGGTGGCATGAGCCTGTAATGTCAGCTGCTTGGGAGGCTGAGGCACGAGAATTACTTGAACCTGGGATGGGGAGGTTGCGGTGAGCCAAGACAGCACCACTGCACTCCAGCCTGGGCAACAGAATGAGGCTGTCTCAAAAAAAAAAAAAAAAAAAAAAAAAAAGAAAGAAAGAAAGAGAAAGAAAAAGATGTGAAAATTCTAAACAGAATGCTAGAATAACAAATACAACCAAAAATTAATAGAATTACTCACCATGACAAAGGGGTTTCTTTCAGGCTTCAATATTTTTCTTTATTTTTATTTCTTTAAAAGTTATCACAGTAACACAGGAAGACGATTTACAAATTTTTTAAAATGGGACAGACCACAGAAAATTAAAAGTTTATGTCTTGAGCCCCCTCCCTACTCCCCGCTTTTCCTTTTCTTAAAAAAAAATCTTTTATAGATTCTTACTACTAACCCTAGTTCTACTTTCTAGATTTCCTCCATTTTCTCTTCCCCTCCATATCCCAACTTTGGCCAGGTACACTGATACTGAAGTGGCATCGTTGTCTGGGATAAATACCCGTGATTCATTGTCTCACGGCTATAGAAAACTAGGATGCAGACACACCAGAATAAGGTTAAGAGTGGAAGTTTAATAGGCAAAAGACAGAGAAAAGCTCTCTCCTGCAGAGACAGGGAGTCCCAAGCAGTGCTTCTGGTCTGCGGTGAAGGGCAGGAGGTTTTACAGATGAGCTTAAGGAAGAGGTGTCTGATTTACATACGGCAGGAAAGATTGGTCAGACCAGGTGTGTCATTTGCATAGTGCGTGAAGAACTGGTCAGGACTAGGTGTGCCATTTTGTATAGTGCTTGAAGCTGGCCTTCTCACATAGTTTTTTATTATGCAGAGGGGTTCTCTACCTGGCTGGCACCATGTTGCTTGCTTTTTTCACTGTACACGTGGTGACAAAGAAAAGGGAAGATGGAGCCTCCAAGTTGAAGATGCCTGGCCCTCAGGTAGCCCTTTTCTATTGGCACAGCTGCTGGCATTCACCTGTGCAGGCTTCCAGCTTGCTTATCTATGTCTGCAGCTCAATTTTTCAGGCTTCTCTTTGTTAGAAAAGAAATGATTTGGGGGCTGCTTTTTGTTAAAAGGGAAATTCTGCTGAGGATTCTGTTGCCCTTACAATCTGCCTAAATAATTTCTATCATCTGTATCAATATTACCCAGGTTAATATCATTTCATCCCTTTCATTGTCATAAATAATACTGCTGTGATCTGTGGCAGAAGGGAATATAGGTGTAGCAGGACAAGCCTCAGACAAAACTCCTCAGTTAAAGAAGGAACGGGTTTATTCAGCTGGGGGCATCGGCAAGACTCCTGTCTCGAGAGCGGAGCTCCCAGAGTGGGCAATTCCTGTCCCTTTTAAGGGCTCACAACTCTAAGGGGATGCGTGTGAGAGGGTCGTGATTGATTGAGCAAGCAGGGGTACATGACTGGGGGCTGCATGCACCGGTAATTAGATCGGAACAAAACAAGATAGGGATTTTCACAGTGCATTTCTGTACAATGTCTGTAATCTATAGATAACAGAACCAATGAGGTCAGGGGTCGATCTTTAACTACCAGGCCCAGGGTGCGGCGCCGGGCTGTCTACCTGTGGATTTCATTTCTGCCTTTTAGTTTTTACTTCTTCTTTCTTTGGAGGCAGAAATTGGGCATAAGACAATATGAGGGGTGGTCTCCTCCCTTATTGGTACAATATGAAATAGAGTGATAGACAGTGGTCAGATAATTTAGGGCTTAAATAACTTTTAGTCTACATTTTAATATAGATCTGAAAGTTCCAGTCAATACTGCAAGACGCAAAATAGAAATGAGAAGTGTAACTCTAAAAAGAGATCAGAGAAATGTATAATTATTTGTAAATAAATTTATTATTTATAAAAAATTATAAAATACATATTAGGGTACAAATTATATTCTCATTAGTTTACTCATATTTATTTTATCTAAATTCTCAAACCCTATTTATTTTTATCTTGTATAGACTGAATGTTAATGTCCTTACAAAATTCATATGTTGAAATCCTTACCCCCAGTGTGATGGTATTAGGAGGTAAGGCCTTTGATAGGTGATTAGGTCTGAGTGCAGAGCCCTCATGAATGATATTAGTGTCCCTATAAAAGGAGACTCCTGAGGGCACCCTCATGTCTGCTGTCAGGTGAGGACACAGTGAAAAGACAGCCATTTATGATCCAGGATTGTCCTTCACAAGACACCAAATCTGCCAGTGCTTTGCTTTTGGATTTCCCATCCTCCAGAACTATAAGAAATAAATTTCTGTTATTTTTAAGCCACCCAGTCTAAGATGTTCTATTATAGCAGCACAAATGTACTAGAACACTGTCTACTTAATGTTACTAACTGATAGTGTTGAATTGCAATTCCTATTACACCTGTTGTTTCTTGCCATTTTGTTTTGTATTCCTAATAGTTTTTATTTATATATTTTGTACAGTTATATAGGACATGAGGTTCTAAAGTCCAAGTTCATTACAAACGTAATACATGCCTTGATTTTATTATACTGTATAGCAATGTATCTTGGAGTTACTTTCACATAATCTAATTCAAGTTTTAATCAGTCACATAGTTTTCTAGTTGCCCACCTTCACATGTATATATCAGATGTTCGCACTCCTTCTCTTTGCCTGGAATACTCTTCTCTCAGATATTTGGATGGATGACTCACTTCCTTCAGGTTTCTCGTCAGATAACATTTCATTAGAGACTTGTTTCCTGACTGCTGAGCACTAACGTTAGTGAGATGCGCGTGCATGTGGGGACACACATACCCTCTCACACACTAGTTCTCTTCATTTCCTTTTTCATACATACAGACATACATATACACAGAGTAGACATCCTTTTATCTAATGAAGTCAAGATGATCAGTTGGTTGGTTAATCAAAAAGTTAGTAAAAGCACCCCCAGGAAATCCTTTAAAATGATACATTTTTGAATGTAACAATTTAATTTTAATTTAAAACCTTTTTTTGGTATAAATTTATTGATTAGTTTCACATTTTCTTTCTTACATAAACAACACATAAAACGCATTTTTATGCTTTTCTTTTCTTTTTTTTTTTTTTTTTTGAGATAGAGTCTCGCTCTGTCGTTCAGGGTAGAGTGCAGTGGCACAATCTAGGTTCACTGCAGCCTCCACCTCCTGGGTTCAAGTGATTCTCCTGTCTCAGCCTCCCAAGTAGCTGGGATTACAGGCACCCACCACCACGCCTGGCTAATTTTTGTGTTTTTAGTAGAGACAGGGTTTCGCCACGTTGGCCAGGCTGGTCTGGAACTCCTGACCTCAGGTGATCTGCCCATCTTAGCCTCCCAAAGTGTTGAGATTTCAGGCATGAGCCACCATGCCTGGCCCTAAGCTTTCCATTTAAAGTAACACTCTAATTTTAATAACATTATTTGTGATTTTCCAAGTAGAATGAAGACTTAAACACCCTTAAAGTAATCTCAGCATAAATTTTTTGATTTTTCAGTTTTTCCCCAAATAATTTGTAGTTGTTTCTTCCACAGCTAATTTCATACATTTTTTGAAAGAACTCACCTTTAGCAAGTCTTTCCAAAACGTTTTGTACAAATAATAGTTTATTTTGCACTCATTTTCATCAGTTTGTGTAACATTTCATTGAATTACTTAAATATCATAATAACCACAATTGGCATAAATGGGCTTAGAATAAACACACTGACTTTTTTTTTTTTTTTTTTTTTTGAGACAGGGTCTCACTCTGTCACTCAGGCTGGAGTGCGGTGGCAAGATCACAGCACACTGCAGCGTTGAACTTCCGGACTCAGAAGATTCTCCCACCTCAGTCTCCTGAGTAGCTGAGACTATAGGCATGTGCCACCATGCTGGTTAATTTTTGTATTTTTTGTAGAGACAGAGTTTCATCATGTTGCCCAGGCTGGTCTTGAACTCCTGGACTCAAGCAATTACCCATCTTGGCCTCCCAAAGTAGTTGGAATACAAGTGTGAGCCACCATGCCTAGCCAACATGCTGACTTTTGATAAGCATATACTCGCCTGGTAGAAGCAGACATATGGATACCATAGTTATTCATTGTGTGTTTTACAGAGAAAGTGAAGAGTGTTGGTGAATCCTATGAGTTAGTTAAGTGGAGGTTTGATTAAGAAAGCATCTATTTCAAGTAGAAGTATGTGTTTGCATGTGTGTGTGTTTGTATATGCAGAGACGCTTTCTGGTTAGATATTCCAGAAATTGCTAACAATGGTTGCCTCTGAGGATGATGACTGGAGTATGATTTTGGAGGAAGAATTGTTTCTCATCGTAGACTCCTTTTATACTGTTTGAATTTTTTGCCATGTACATATGTTGCTTTTTTCATTAAAAACTGGTTTTATAAATCATCTGTATTTATACTATTAGGTGACTATTTTTGTTTATTAGACATTTTTTTTAGCCCCTTCCTCTGGTAAGAGATCCCTAATCTCCTGCCCCCATCCCAGGTGAGGCCAGCCATAGAACCATCCTCTGTGAGGAGTGATTGGTGTGGGAAAGAGCATGTGATGAAGACCAATTGTGACTAGGCCAATCAGATTCTTATCTGGGGGCTTTTCCTAATTGAAGCATCCTGCTGGTGAAGAAGCTATAGGAGAGAGTTCTGTTTCCACTTAGAATGCAGAAAGCCTCAAGCGAACACAACTCCCAGTATAACAACACAAAAAAAGCCAGAAAATCTATAAAATCGTGACCTTTCTTGAGCCTGTCACAGAGCTAAGATTGTAAGGCAACCAGGCAAACTAAATTCCAAAGAGTGACAAGCTACTCCAAAGAGAGGTGGGACATATAAACTCTTTTTTTTTTTTAAATTAATTTTGTTTTATTTCCATAGGTTATTGGGGAACAGGTGGTGTTTGGTTACATGAGTAAGTTCTTTAGTGGTGATTCGTGAGATTTTGGTGCACCCATCACCCAAGCAGTGTACGCTGTACCCAGTTTGTAGGATTTTATCCCTCACCTCCTTCCCACCCTTTCCCCCTGAGTCCCCAAAGTCCATTGAGGACACATAAACTTTTTCACTTTTGACAGATCATGAGAGAAAGAGGTTACTGCCATAAAAACAGGTAGGAGAAAATTAGCTAAAATGTTAACAATTCTTAAAGGTTAAGTGTGATCTAGTGTGCTAATTTGCTGTGGTTGTGGGCTTTTTGGGGGGGAGTGTTGGGTTTTTTCTCTTTTTTGAAACAGGGTCTTGGCTCTGTCACCTAGGCTGGAGTGCAGTGGCACAATCATGGCTCACTGTAGCTTCGACCTCCTGGGCTCAAACAATCCTCCCACTTCAGCCTCTTGAGTAGTGGCACCACAGGTGTGCGCCACCACACACGGCTAATAATTTTTTTCTTTTTTTCGTAGAGACAAGGTCTCAGTATGTTGTCTAGGCTAGTCTTGAGCTCCTGGGCTAAAGTGATCCTCCCACTTCGGCCTCCCAAAGTGCTAGAATTCTAGGCATGAGCCACTATGCCTGGCCTTGTGCATTAATTTGGAATGTCTAGAAACCCCAGATACAAGGGGAGTTTGCACTGAGTGCCAAAGTGCTGGAATTACAGGCACGAGCCACCATGCCTGGTCTTGTGCATTAATTTGGAATGACTAGAAGCCCCAGACACAAGGGGAGTTTGCACTCAGTGCCAAACTCTATTCCATGGCCTCCACTGGGTACTCATAAGAAAGATGGAAACAGGAGAGGATACTCAATGGGAGCCCCACCCTTGGGGGGTGCAGACATGAAGAAGGTGAGGTGATCAGCTGCTATTGGGAAACAGACACAAAAGCCTACCCAATTCCCCAGACCCTTCTCTCAAAGGAAACAAAAGCCTTAAAACACTGGAGAGGGACAGTAAATCTTTCCAATCTTAGGGCCAGGCAAAATTCCATTCCTTTGGGAGAGGAGTGGAGGCAAAATTGGTTGCTTCTGCAGTGGCAGAAGGAACTCTTACCTGTCTGACAAAGACAAAGACCTATTGCTGCTGGGGGAAGTACAGAAACAAAAATCCTTTGCCCTTGAGAAAGGAATAGGAAACTTTTTGAGGGCCCAGAATTCTGTACCAAAACCAAGTAGAGGTCACCTGCCCTAAAGGAAGTGTAAGAAGCTCTCATGGCCAAGACCAACCACAAATACAGGGCAGAGTTTAACTGACATAGGAAGCTGATGCAGAAACAGGAAGAGAGGTAGACATGCTGAGACACTAAAACTTTGAGCACAGGGCCTGCCTAAGACTTAGGCTGGATCAGGATGACAAAGAACCCTCTTGATCCTGTAAGCCTAGTACCAAGTAACAAGCAACAGCAGTCTACTACTTGGAGAGGTATAAGGGCATGGAGAGAGACTCTGTGGCATAGGCATATAAGAACTCCTGAAAGTTGAGAGAGGAGCAAGAAAATGGAGAGAAATTTTCTAGCACCCTAGATCTCCCTATAAGCATAAGGTAACAACAGCCAATGCTGGAGGGTGTAAAGCCTATGGTGCACTAAAGGTTAAAAACAACAAAATCCTAATCCAGCTCAATTTATGACTAGGTTGACTCAATACCCCACCATATTAGCCTGACAATAGAAAACTATACCTATTTCTGGTCATAAACACTATTAACTCAGTCTTTTCTGTTTTTCTGTGTACAGTGTCTAACATTCAATAAAAAAATTTGATTATATAGAAATCAAAACCCAGAGATAAAGTACTCAGCAGAACCAGATAGAGATGAGCCAGATGTTGACACTATCAGATAGGGACTTTCAAACAACTAGGGTTAATATGTTAAAAGATCTAGTGAAAATGGTAGACAATATGCATGAACAGATGGTAAATTTCATTAAAGAACTAAATAATATAGTCAAATGGAAATGCTAAGAAAAAAATGAAAGAAATAAAGAATTCCTTCAACAGTCAGCCTTTCATATTGGATACGCCAAAGGAAAGAATGAGAATTGAAGATAAGTCAGTAGAAATTGTCCAAATTGAAACCTTACAGAAAAAAAGTGAAAAATACAGAAGAAAGTATTCAAAATATGATATCAAAAGTCTAATATATGTGTAATTAGAGAAACAGAAGGAGAAGAGAGAACAAGGCAGAAGGAATGCTTGAAGAGATTATAGCAAAGAATTTTCTAAAATTAATGAAAAACCACAAGACATAAATCGACAAAGCCCAGAAAAATTGCAAGCAGGATCAAAGAAACAAAACAAAAACAACAACAACAACAAAAAACAAAATCACCCTAGTTTGACTGACCCATAGTCAACTGTTTCTGAGAATAAAAGTTTAAAGAGCAAATCTTGAATGCAGCCAGATAAAAAATTGCATTCAGAGTCAAAAATAAGAATTACAACAACAAAAATTATTTATTTATTTAATTTATTATTATCATTTTTGAGATGGAGTCTCACTCTGTCACCCAGGCTGGAATTCGGTGGCACAATCTCAGCTCACTGCAACCTCTGCCTCCCGGGTTCAAGCAATTCTCCAGCCTCAGCCTCCTGAGTAGCTGGGATTACAGGTGCCTGCCAACAAGCTCAACTAATTTTTGTATTTTTAGTAGACACAGGGTTTCACCATGTTGGTCAGGCTGGTCTTGAACTCCTGACCTCAGGTAATCCACCCGCCTTGGCCTCCCAAAGTGCTGGGATTACAGGTATGACCCACCATGCCCAGCCTATTTATTTTTTAAAACATTTTCACACAGGGTCTCACTCTATCACCCAGGCTGAGGTGCAGTGGTGCAATCATGACTCACTGCAGCCTCCACCTCCTGGGCTCAGCTGATCCTCCCAATTCAGCCTCCTGAGTAGCTAAGACTACAGGAGCAAGCCATCACACCCAGCTAACTTTTTTTTTTTTTTTTTTTTTTTTAGAGATGGGGTTTTCCATGTTGCCCAAGTTGGTTTTGAAATCCTGGACTCAAGTGATTCTCCCGTCTCGGCCTCCCAAAGTGCTGGGATTACAGACATGAGCCACTGTGCCCAGCTTTTTATATTATATTATATTATATTATTTTATTTTAGACAGGGTCTTGCTGTTGCCCTGGAGTACAGTGGTGCAATCAAAGCTCACTGAACCTTAAACCCCCTGGGCTCAGGTGATTCTCGCGACTCAGCCTCCCCAGTAGCTGGGACCACAGGTGTGTGCCACCATGTCCAGCTAATTAAAATAAAATTTTTGTGTGTGTGAACGCAGGTTTCCCTAAGAGCCCAGGCTGATCTTGAACTCCTGGACTCAAGAGATTCTCCTGCTTTGGCATCCAAAAGTGCTCAGATTACAGGTATAAGCCACTGCAGCTGGCCCCAAAATATTTTTAAATTACTGTTTGAAAAACAAAATTGTAGGCATCACAGTTCCACATTCAAAATTATGTTACAAAGCAATAGTAATTAAAACAGCATGCTCTGGCAGAAAAACAGGCACATAGACCAGTGGAACAGAATAGAGAGCCCAGAAATAAATCCAAACATATGGTCAACTGATTTTTGAGAAGAGTAACAAGTGGACATAATGGGGGAAAGGATAGTCTCTTTAATAAATAGTGCTGGGAAAACTACATTTCCACATACAAAAGAACGGAATCGGACTCTTATTTTACGTCATACAAAAAAAAAATCAACTCAAAATGGATACAATACCTACATTTAAGACCTGAAACTATGAAACTCCAAGACGAGAATATAAGAAAAATCTCCTGGACTTAGCCTTGGCATGATGTTTTTGTATATCACATCAAAAGTTCAGGCTACAAAAGCAAAAATCAATGACCAGGACTACATCAAATTAAAAAACTCCTGGATTACAAAGAAAATAATCAACAATATAGCCGATAGATTAAGGACAAATAATTTGTAAGTCATGTATCTGACAACAATTTAGGGTCCAAAAGTTGTAAAGAACTCATACAACTTAATAGCAGAGAAACAAATAACTTGATTTAAAAATTGGCAAAGAACTTGAACATTTCTCCAAAGATGACATAAAAATGGCCAACAGTTATATAAAAAGATGATCAACATTAATAATCATCAGGGAAGTGCAAATCAAACCACTGTGAGATACCACCTCCATACCCATTAGAATGGCTATTACCAAAAAGTGAAAGGACAGCTAATGCTGGAAAAAATGATGTGAAGCAAAGGGAACTCTTGGACCCTCTTGGTAGGAATGTTGATTGGTGCAGCCATTATGAAAACCAGTGTGGCAGTTTCTGAAGAAATTAAAAATAGAACTGCAATAGGACCCAACAATCCCTCTTCTGGGCACATACCCAAAGGAAGTGAAATAATCACCTCATAAAGATATCTGCACTTTCATGTTTATTGCAGTGGTATTTACAATTTTTTAATGGGATATGTTTGGGAATATATCCCATTAAAAGCCAAGATATGGAAACAACCTAAGTGTTCACTGATGCATGAATGGATAAAGATAATGTTATACACACAGAGAAATATTACTCAGCCTTAGAAAAAGAAGGGGATCCTGCCATTTGCCACATCATGGATGAATCTGGAGGACATTATGCCAAGTGAAATAAACCAGGCATGGAAAGAAATATATTGCATGATCGCACTTAAATGTGGAATCTAAAAAAAAAGAAAATCAAATATACAGAGATGGAGAATAAACAGTGGCTACTAGGGTCAGGGAAGGGGGAGTGAGGAGAGGAAATGGGAAGATGTAGTTCAGAGGATTCAAAGTTGCAAACATGTAAGATGAAAAAGTCTAGAGATCTAATGTACAACATAAAGACTATAGGTCATAAAATTGTACTGTATTTGGGATTCCTATTAAATGAATAAATTTTAGCTGCTCTTGCCATAAAAAACAAAAAAAAGGTAACAATGTGAGATGATGGATATGTTAATTTGCTTCATTATAGTAACCACTTTACTATCTATATGTATTCCATTACATCATACTGTATACCTTAAATATACACAATAAAATCAATTTTTAAAATAGAATAAAAATGAAAAATAATCACAATATCTTTCTCATTAGAAACCGTGCAAGCCAGAAGACAATAGAGTGGCATCTCTAAGGAAGTGAAATAATAATAAAAAGGCCGGGCGCAGTGGCTCACGCCTGTAATCCCAGCACTCTGGGAGGCCGAGGTGGGTGATCACCTGAGGTCAGGAGTTCAAGACCAGTCTGGCCAACATGGTGAAACCCTGTCTCTACTAATAATACAAAAATTAGCCAGGTGTGGTGGTACACGCCTGTAATCCCAGCCACTCAGGAGGCTGAGGCTGGTGAATTGCTTGAACCTGGGAGGTGGAGGTTGCAGTGAGCCAAGATTATGCCACTGCACTCCAGCCTGGGTGACAAAAGCAAAACTCCATCTCAAAAAATAAAGAAAAAAAAGAAAGAAAGAATAATTTTAAAAAACTGTAAGCCCAGAATTTTAGACAAAATATTTTTCAAAAATAAAGATTTTTTCAGATAAACAAAATCTGAAATAATTTATTGCCAGAAGTCCTACACATTAAGAATTGCTAAAGGAAGTTCTTCAGGCAGAAGGAGTACGATATCAGACGGAAATCTGGAGCTATATAAAGAAATGAATAACCAAAATGAGAAAAATGATTGTAAAAAAATGACTGTAAATCAAAGAGACATATATATAGGTATTTAACTTTTTTTTTTGTTTTTTGAGATGGGGTCTCACCATAATTCCCAGGCTGGTCTTGAGCTCCTGAGCTCCAGCGATCCTCCCACCTTGGCCTCCCAAAGTACTGGGATTATAGGCATGAGCCACTGTGCCCAGTCTAAAAATATTTTTAATACAAGAACCAAAAAGCCGTAAGACCACAACTACCATTCAGCTTCACTGGAGAAGCGTGAAAAAATAAAGTCAATAAAGAGTGAAGGAGTGAGATGAGAGATGGGACAGGAGCGTGTACTAAAAGCATTCAACTACTTTGCTCCAGGGACCCTTAAGACAAACATCATTCCTCTTCTTTTTTGTTTTGTTTTGTTTTTGGGACGGAGTCTTGCTCTGTCGCCAGGCTGGAGTGCAGTGGCGCAATCTCTGCTCATTGCTCCCTGCAACCTCTGCCTCCTGGGTTCAAGCGATTCTCCTGCCTCAGCCTCCTGAGTAGCTGGGACTACAGGCACTCGCCACCATACCCAGCTAATTTTTGTATTTTTAGTAGAGATAGGTTTTCACCATGTTGGCCAGGATGGTCTCGATCTCTTGACCTCGTGATCCGCCTGCCTTGGCCTCTCAAAGTGCTGGGATTACAGGTGTGAGCCACTGCACCCAGTCTCATCATTCCTCTCTTTACCATGATTTTATTACATGAGCTTACAAATTCTCCTTTTCTGCTTAGGCTAGTGTAAGTCAGATTTCTGTCACTTTTAACCAAAGATTGTCCAACTTTCCACCTTCTTTAATATATATTTGTAACAAAGTCGGAGACTGGACCCTAAAATTTTGAATATTCAATAAAAAGAGACTGAAAAGGAACCAAGCTAAGTTTTACATAGACTCAGAGATGAGCCAGATGTTGAAACTATCAGACTTAACCCAAACTGGACATCGATTGCCTAAATATGACATTTTATACAAGATTTAGAGAATGTATTGATTATAGATATTGTGTGCTGGCGTCTTGTTGGTTCCATAGAACCAGACCACACACCTATGGGTTAATTTCTCTGCAAGTAATGTACATCCCACCAACAATTATCTGGGGAAAAAAGATATCTTTTTTGAACCAAAACAAAACAAAACAAACAAACAAAAAACAAAACAAAACAAAAACAACGGAGAACAGGGAGGACTTATAAGGGTTTTAGAATAAAGTAGGAGGGAAAAACAACCCTTCTTTCTGAGGGCTGAGGGCCAGTTTGGCCTGAACTCTGGGATGTGGAGGTACCAGCCGTAATTCCAGAGAGAGAGTTTGAACTGACCCTCCTACCATGGAGGCAGTTCATTAGGAGCCAAGAATTGGCCTTGCCAGGAAGAAACCCCAGGACAGATTTGGACTTGTGTGATGGTTATAATCATTATTGTGTGACCCTGCCAAGATCCTGAAACCATTAGTCACATCCCATTAAAATGCATAGACAGATCTCCTCTGAGCCATGGCAAATTACACAATTTCCAAAAAGTGTTTCCATTTTGGAAGAGTATCCCTTACCTCGAAGGTCTACTGACAGTAGCAGGTATGTAATCTCCAAGAGAGAACCCTGGGGTCAGTGGCCAGAATCTAATGAGAGTTGTAGGTAGCAGAGTTTGCAGGGTGGGAAGTTCAGGGGGTAACTGCATGCAAGATCTTGAAGATCCTGTTCCGGAACACACATGAAGCAATACCCTGGGGAATGCTCAGGAATTAACGAGGAATGTAATTCCCTTCTCTGAGCGTCCCTGAAGGCAGAACTTAAGACGGAGAAATGGATACAGGTAATTTATTTGGGAGACAATCCCAGGGAGCAAGAGGCAGGGAGAAGGTAGAATGAGACAGAGCAGGTTCCTGTATATAGCAGAGTAAATTTGATTTGAAACAATGTTGTTTTTTCTTTCTTTCTTTTCTTTTTTCTCTTTTTTATTTTTTTTATTTTTTTGAGACAGAGTCTGGCTGTGTCACCCAGGCAAGATTGTAATGGCATGATCTGGGCTCACTGCCTCTTGGGTTCAAGCGATTCTCCTGCCTTAGCCTTCCGAGTAGCTGGGACTACAGATGCGTGCCACCATGTCTGGCTAATTTTTGTATTTTTAGTAGAGATGGGGTTTCACCTTGTTGGACAGACAGGTCTCAAACTCCTGACGACTTCAAATGATCCGCCTGCAGCAGCCTCCCAAAATGCCACAGGATTACAGGCCTGATCCCAAAGGACTACAGGCATGAGCCACCATGACTGGCCGTTTTTTTTTTTTAAAATTTCTTTTGCTCAGATCATTCTCCCCACTATCCAAGAACAGGAAAAGAATTTTGTATACACACATACATACACACGAGTTGAATTTTTGCATTTTGAGCTTTCAAGTAGACTTTTGTAAGAAACAATAATCTTGAAAGTCATGGCTTTCAACTTCACAAGCCTGATGCTTGAGATTAAAAAAAACACTGGGCTTTAAAAAATAAGGGCAAAATTGGCCGGGCGCCGTGGCTCATGCCTGTAATCCCAGCACTTTGGGAGGCCGAGGCGGGCGGATCACAAGGTCAGGAAATCGAGACTATCCTGGCTAACACGGCGAAACCCTGTCTCTACTAAAAATACAAAACTTAGCCGGGCGTGGTGGCGGGCGTCTGTGGTCCCAGCTACTCGGGAGGCTGAGGCAGGAGAATGGCATGATCGCGGGAGGCGGAGCTTGCAGTGAGCCGAGATCATGCCACTGCACTCCAGCCTGGGCAAAGTTCAGGGACTCAGAGCACAGAATTTTACCATAAAACTTTTGGATCAGCCCCCAGGCGCAGTGGCTCACGCCTGTAATCCCAGCACTTTGGGAACCCGAGGCAGGAGGATCGCTTGAGCCCGGGAGTTCCAGACCAGTTTGGGCAACATGGTAAAATCGAAATCTCATCCCTACAAAAACTACAAAAATTCGTTGGGAGTGGTGGCATGTGCCTATAATCCCAGCTATTTGGGAGGTTGAAGTGGGAGGATCACTTGGGTCCCGGAGGTTGAGGTCGCAGTGAGCTGTGACTGCGCCGCTGCACTACAGCCTGCCTGACAGAGTGAGATCCCTGTCTGAAAACGAAATAAAACAAAATTTTAAAACCCCAAATTTTTGGATCAATTTGAGATCAGTGAAGGTTAATATAAGAGCTATTTTGCTATCCAAAGAGAATAAGAATTTGACTGACTAGCATAGAAGGAAAAAGGAAACTCAGCTACTACCTGAGTTCCTGGGAAGTTTCCTAAAATGATACCTGCTTGTGATGGGTAAGAGGAGGCTCAGGGAAAGAAAGCTCTGACAGCCAGACCCAGGAACCTGGAAGATGCAACCCTCATAAAAAAGCCAAGGGTCCAGTGTGGGAAGTAAGAGGCAGTTGAATGGGGAGGATGAGCCTGAGGGCATCAGCCTCTCTGAATCCTACCCCCGCCCAGTGTACTGGGAAAATTAAGTGAGAGGTCCTGAGTATTCAAGGGTGTGGCACCTGGAAGTGTTGAATTTGGGTCATTGTTCTAAAAAGGGCTTGGAGTTAGCATAAGAGACTGCAGAATGAGTGAAGAGCCTCATCCAGGGTTATGCTCCTTTCCTAGGGCAACCCACATCCAATGACGGATCAATATGGGGCTATAAAGACCCAGTCCTCTCACCCCAATTTGAGATGATTCTGATGGTCATCCCAGTCTCAGATGGGGATATGATGGCAGCTGAGTCCTCCACTGAGACTGTATTATAGTTCGGCTTCTTTCTCCATTCCATTCTGCTTCATTCCTCTCCCTTTCACAGTGTGACACCAAGGAGACTCCCTAAGAAACCTCCTCCATGCTAATCTCCATCTGACTCTGCTTCCTGGGAAACTCAACCTGCAACAGTCTTTCAGCCTGCTTTGGGAATACAAGGCTTTGTAAATCAGACTTTGTAAACATAAGAATTTGGACTTTATTCTGAGGGCAATATGGAGTCATTGAAGGGTTTTAAGTAGGAGGGGATGAGATCAGCTTTGGGTATTAGATCCTCTGGCTACAGTGCAAAGAATGGACCCAAAAAGACTAGACTGGAGACAGGAACGCCACATGTGTGACAACTGATTTACACAATCGAAGATGGTAATGTCATGAATTTGGAGATGCAACAATGGAGATGGAGATAAGCTGAAAATCCTAGAAATGTTTAGGAGGTTCAATCAAAAGGACTAATTGATTATATGTGGGAGTGAAGGAGTGGGAAGAACCAGAGATGATGTCCGGGTTTCTGGACTGAGCAACTAGTGATGCCGTAATTGGCCTCAATTCAAGTAATGGCTCTTCAAAAACTAAAGGAGGACACTTCCTACTTGCTATAGCATCTAAGCAGCACTGTAAGTCAGTAAGGATCCTAATAGTTTCCTACATTCTGTATACGGCAACTTTCTCCCATTCACTCCTGATAGGACATGTAGCCATGCATCAGCCTTCTACTGCCCCAGTTTCACCAGTTTCACCCAGTTCAAAAGTGGGAGAACTAGGCCCAACTAGTTAAGCCCCCAAAGCATACATACAATTATTCATGCCCAGAAGAGAAAGTAAATGAAACATATAGGGAACTCGTGGAGAGGCAATACAGGGTAGAAGTTAAAAGCATGCACTCTGGAGTTCAACTATCTGAATTCAAATTCTGGTTCTACTAGTTATGACATATATCAATTTGGGCAAATTAACTTCTCTGTGTCTCAGTTTCCTTATCTGCAAAATAAAGGTAATAATGGTACCTATCCCAAAGG
Organism: Macaca mulatta; assembly: GCF_049350105.2. Taxonomy (NCBI): domain Eukaryota; kingdom Metazoa; phylum Chordata; class Mammalia; order Primates; family Cercopithecidae; genus Macaca; species Macaca mulatta. The sequence continues at coordinate 46,461,291 of NC_133420.1, forward strand.
ATTATTGCAAATATCAAATAAATTAATACAAATAAAATTCTTCTTCTTTTTTTTTTGAGATGGAGAGTCTCGCTCTGTCACCCAGGCTGGAGTGCAATGGCGCAATCTCAGCTCATTGCAAACTCCACCTCCTGGGTTCACGTGATTCTCCTGTCTCAGCCTCCCGAGTAGCTGGGATTACAGGCGCCTGCCACTATGCCTAGCTAATTTTTGTATTTTTAGTAGAGATGGGTTTTCACCATGTTGGCCAGGTTGGTCTCAAACTCCTGACCTCAGGTGATCCACCCACCTCAGCCTCCCAAAGTGCTGGGATTACAGGTGTGAGCCACTGCGTCCAGCCCTTTTCTTTTTTCTTTTTCTTTTTTTTTCTGAGACAGGGTCTTGCTCTGTTGCCCAGAATGAAGTGCAGTGGCACACTCATAGCTTACTGCAGCCGTGAAGTCCTGGGCTCAAACAATCCTCCCGCTTCAGCTTCCCAAAGAGCTAGGACCTCAGGTGCATGCTACCATCCCCAGGTAATTTTTAAATTTTTTTGTAGAGATGGAGTCTTAGTATGTTACCCAGGCTGGTCTCAAACTCCTGGCCTCAAGTGATCCTCCTGCTTCAGCCTCCCAAAGTGCTGTGACTACAAACATGAGCCACTGTGTCGTGCCAGAAGTAAAATTCTTAAAACTCTGCCTAGCATAGAATAATCACTTAATAAATGCTATCTATTATTATTTCAGTAGAATGTAAGCTCTATAAAGATAAGAATTTGTCTTTTTTTTTCTTGATGAAAACTCAATATCTGGAATAGGGTCTGGTGCTAAATAAAAGTTATATAATACATACTTGTTGGATGAATAAAACCCTTGAGAAGAGAGTATTAGTTGCCTACCTCAACACGGATTCTTCACTCCTTCCTTAGTAACAGAATCTGGATTTTTGTCTGGGCATCTTACCATCTGGAATTATGTTTTCCAACTTTCCTTGAAGCCAGTTTTGGTCAATGAAATGTAATGTGGTCAATGAAATGTTTTGTAGAACTTTCATAAAAACCATGCAAAGAAAACTGCCTTATCTGGAAGTACCCTTATTGCTCTTCTGCCTCTTCTCCTTCTGGCTTGCAACTAAGATGAGATGGGTAAAGCCGCAGCTGCCATCTTGAACCACGAGGTACCTTGAGGTTGGAAATCATGTGCTTAGATGGTGGATAGAAATAGAGTAGCTTAAGTCCCTTCTGTTACCACAGAGCTGCCAAGCCAAGCCAGGAATACTTACTTCTTGATTTCTTTTACTTGACAGAGAAACACATTTCTGTATTTTTGAGCCACTATTGTTTTAGGGCTTTTGATTAAATGCTGCCAAACTAATCCTAACTCTAATACATTTGCCAATGGATGATTTTAAACTTTAAAATGTAAAATGATTTTAAACTTTATTAGTGATAAAGCCCTTTATTCAGTCTCTGGTTACCATATAGCAACTCTTTAAAAAAAAAAAAAAAAGATATCTTTCCTTTCTTTATTCCTTTTTTTTTTTTTTTTGATACAGAGTCTGACTCTGTCACCAGGCTGGAATGCAGAAGTGTGATCTCGGCTCACTGCAACCTCTGCCTCCCTGGTTGAAGCGATTCCCCTGCCTCAGCCTCCCGAGTAGCTGGGACCACAGGCACCCGCCACCACGCCCAGCTAATTTTTGTATTTTTAGCAGAGATGGGGTTTCACCATGTTGGCCAGGATGTTCTCGATCTCTTGACCTCATGATCCACCCGCCTCGGCCTCCCAAAGTGCTGGGATTACAGGCGTGAGCCACCGTGCCCGGCCTATTCCTTATTTTTTTAACTTTTATTTTAGATTCAAGGGGTACATGTGCAGGTTTGTTACCTGGGTATACTGCATTATCCTTGCAGCAATTTTTAACTATGTTTTAGTGAGGGAAAGATGAGAGATCAGAGATGGAATAGACAAGATAAAGAGATTTCCCGTAGCTCTTAAGAATTGCTTCTTTTGTACCATGCATTACAGGAAGACAATGATTATGTATGCAATTGTCAGGAAAGTTTGCAAAATAGGATTTTGAAAACCAATTAACAGAAGGTACAGTGGTATTTGGTAAAGTGCTCTGAGAAGGCCATTTTACCGTTGATCACTGATTATATGACTTTCACATGGGAGACACACTTTGTGGGAAGGGAAACCCATATATTCAATAGCTATAATGAATTAATTTCTTCCACATCACACCTGAAAGGTGGGTATTATTTGCTATATTTTACAAATAAAGAAATGGTGACTACAGACATTTACTGACTTTCCCTCAATCATAATATAAATAAGCAGTGGGACAGGATTTGAACCTGTGTCTGTAGGGCCCCAGCGCCCTTGCCCTTCCCCAATACCCCTCATTCCACACAACCACATTAATGCATTCTCCAAGGCCCAAGAGCTGTGTTCCTCATCACGTGGCTAAAGACGGTAAGGATACTTATTTCCTCTGGCATAATCTGCCTTTACTTTTCCATTTCCTGGCATTTAGGATACTTGAGGGCCATTGCTTTAAATCCGTTTTAATTTTTCACAAACTTTGTTTTCAAACCAGATTCTCATTCATAAGGTGACAGTGGTTCCTTAATACTTCCCCCAGCCACTCTGACTGGCTGGAGCCTGTCCTTCCAGTGCCAATAAAAAGCAGGTGACTCAAATTGAGATTATGAACAGCTCATTAGCCCAGGGGGCGAGAGTGGATGGTCTATGTGGCCACACCCAGTTCTTCCCCTTCCCAGAGTTTTTCTCAGTTACTGAATATGACCTCTAGCTTGTTCCACCTGCTGTGTTCCCCATCTCAGTGCATGTCCTCACCTCACCTTCCTCCCCCCCACCCCCCACCCCCCGTTGCCTAAGCCGGAATCATCTGAATCACTCTTAACTCTTCCCTCTCCTTCGTCTACCACACACAAGAAATACCAAGTTTCCTTTTACTTACCCTTTATGTGCAAAATTCGCCCACCCCTTATTTTAGGCCCCACTGTCTCTTACTGAGATAAATGCTCATTTTTCTCATCACTTCCAGTCTGTTGTACAACTAGAGTGGTCACTCTGAAATGTAATACTCCCCCCTTTATTTGAACTTGTATTGAGGTATAACTTACACATAGTAAAGTGTCTGTATCTTAAATATATGGTTTGATGTATTTTTAGATATATACATCAGATCCAGATATAGAACATTTCTGGCACTCCAGAAAGTTCCCTCATGCCCCCATTTGAGTCATATTCTGCCCTCAAGGTGACTACAAGTCTGAATTCTGTCACTACAGACTAAAAGATCTATGACTTTAAAAATTTACGTAAGTGGAATCATACAGTATATTCTTTTGTGTATGACCTTTTCACTCTACATTATGTCTGTAGGCTGGGTGCAGTGGCTTATGCCTGTAATCCCAGCACTTTGGGAGGTTAAAGTGGGCAGATTGCTTGAGTCCAGGAGTTCAAGACCAGTATGGACAACTTGGTGAAACCCTGTCTCTATAAAAAATACAAAAAGTTAGCTGAGTGTGGTGGCATGTGCCTGTAGTCCCAGCTACTTGGGAGGCTGAGGTGGAGGATCACCTAAGCCTGGGAGGCAGCGGTTTCAGTGAGCCAAGATCACGCCCCTGCACTCCAGTATGGGCAACAGAGCAAGACTTTCTCTTAATAATAATAATAATAATAATAATAACAATAATAATGATATCCGTAACATTCATCCAGTATGTGGCATGTAGAAGTAATTCATTTTTTAAAATTGTTATGTAATATCTCATTCTATGAATACATCTCAATATTTTAATGCTTTTGATCATTGGTGGCTATCTGGGTCATATTCAGATTTTTAGATATTATGAACAAACCTGTCATCCACATTTTTGTGTACATCTTTTTGGTTGACACAAGCACTCATTCTGTTCAACATAGAACCTTACAGAAGAATTGCTGGGTCATACAGCATTTGTAGGTATTGTATATCAGAATTCCAGTTTACTCCACCTCCTCATCAGCTCTTGGTGTTGTCAATCTTAATTTTAACCATTTTGGTGACTTTTAAAATCTTTCAGTGATACCCTACCTGGATAAAGTCCAAACTCCATAATGTGATATACAGGGCCCTTCAGAATCAAACTTGTGCTTACCTGTCCAGCCTCATATCTAATCACTACCCATCTTGAATTTTAAGCTGTAGTCACACGAAAGTACTTACAGATCCTTCAGTGTTTTTTGTTTGGTTTTGTTCTGTGGTTTTCTCTTGACCTTTGAACTTAGAATTCTCTTGTGTCTTATCTTCATTTGGATAAGTCCTTCTCATCCACTGAGTCTCAGTTTAGACACTTTCTAACACTTTCACAACCACCAAGATTCAGTTAAATGCCCTTCAGTGTGCATTCAGAGTGCTTGCTTACTTCTTCCCTAACTTGCAACACAGTATATTGTAATTGTATATTGCCTTGTCGATTTTTTCTGAGGTCAGGGACTCTCTTGTCCATTTTTGCATCCCCAGTGCTTAGAACAGTATGGGCACACAATAGGTACTTAATAATATGTTTATTTAATGAGCAAATAAATAAATGAAATTACTGAGCCCCAGTGGAGTAATTTAAATTATTATTATTTTATTTTTAGGAACTAAGTTATCAGGACACTTTGGGATTAATATGTTAATTTCTAAATTTGCATTCCTTAGGTTGTGCTTTGATGGAAAAGGGAAAAACAAAGTATAAAATGCAAATAATGAAAGGCAAGAAGCCCAAGGGATAACCAAAGCAAATTCTCCCAACACTGCTTCCTGTTTTGGCCACATCATGTCCCTCCAGGGAAAACTACTTTATTGCTTAATTTCTACCTTTTCCTCTCACATATACACTTTGAAGCCTTTTTTTTTTTTTAAATAGCTGGAAAGAAACAAAAGAACATATGACCCCAGAAAACTGTATTCAAAAAGAAACAAAAATGACCATATGAAATTTGCTTCTGTCCAAACATTTCATTCGTGTGTGTGTGGTGGGGGTGTGTGTGTGGCGGGGGTGTGTGTGTGTGGGTGGGTGTGTGTGTAGCCATTCATTCATCTTTTTATATGGGGTTGTTGTCTCTTTATTTTTTATTTCTTTTTTGAGACAGAGTCTCACTCTGTCGCCCAGGCTGGAGTGTAGTGGCGTGATCTCTGCTCACTGCAACCTCTGCCTCCCGGGTTCAAGCAATTCTCTGCCTCATCCTCCTGAGTAGCTGGGATTACAGGTGCACCCGCCACCACGCCCAGCTAACTTTTTATATTTTTAAAAGTAGAGACGGGGTTTCACCATGTTGGCCAGGATGGTCTCAATCTCTTGACCTCGTGATCTGCCCGCCTTGGCCTCCCAAAGTGCTGGGATTACAGGTGTGAGCCACCGCACCGGGCCCCAATGGGAAATCTTTAATGTGGGATCAGGTGGAAAGAAGAGACCACATATACAAGGTAAAATGGCAGACATCTACTCTTACATTGGAACATCTGTTATCAAAGTAAGAAACTTATCTGTCTAACTCAGATATTCAACTTGATACAGGTTTTAATTTCCTGAGTGTGACATATTTGAAATATATCAAATAACAAAGTTAGATGTGGACCTCAGAGAACTGGACTCCCAAGCATTTGGACGAGTCTGTTGAAGCAATGGTTGGTATCAATCCAATCTATTCTTCCTTCCTCCAACTGCCCCTTTAGATATAAACGGAATGTACTGGCAGGATTCTCCACCTCTCCTCCATGGAGATCACGAAAACATTCCAAACAGGATTTATATCTACTCTTAACCTGGATCTCAGATACGGCCTCTTTGATCCTTGAGAGCTAGAGATAAAACGGCCTCAACCCTCCTAATTCCATGGCTGGCAGGAGTCCAGAGCCCACTGCTGGGTGTCCGGACGGTCCAGGGGGCTTACATCTCAGAGCCTCTTCTGCGTCCTGAGCTTCTGCTTCCTCTGTTCCATTTTCCATCCTGAGCAGGTCAATCTACACGTGAAACTCAGCCCCTCCCCTGGCTTCCACACAAACCGCCGCCCATACACATAGTCTTCATTTAAAGAGCAGGGAGTTATTGGAAGAGATTACACCGCACAGGACACATAAAACAAGGTTTAAAAGCCACTTCAGATATTCCTGCTTTAAAATGTCTTTGTGGGTCGGGCGTGGCGGCTCACGTCTGTAATCCCAGCACTTTGGGAGGCCGAGGTCGGCGAATCACTTGAGGTCAGGAGTTGGAGACCAGCTTGGTCAACGTGGTGAAACCTCCTCTCTACTAAAACCAGAAAAATTAGCCGGCGTGGTGGCGTGCGCCTGTAATCCCAGCTGCTCGGGAGGCTGAGGCAGGAGAATCGCTTGAACCCAGGAGGTGGAGGTTGCAGTGAGCCGAGATCATGCCACTGCATTCCAGCCTGGGCAACAGAGCAAGACTCAGTCTCAGAAAAAAAAAAAAAAAAAAAACTGCAAGAAGGAAACAGAAAGTATGTTCTTTTTTTCCTCATTGTATGTTGTCCCTTGTTTTTCCTTCTCACACTTTTCTCAAGCATTGTTTGTGGTCCTGAGATCTGGAATCTGGTGTCCTTGGGTTTGGTTAGATTCTGGCTTGATCCTTACATTCATTAAAATTTTGACATTTAATTTATCATGATTTTTTATATTAGCTTTTAAATGACAGCTTTATTGAGATATAATTCACATATCATAAATTCATCTTTTTAAAGTGTACAATTCAGTGGTTTTTAGTATATTCATATAGTTGTGCCACCATTTCCACTAATTTTAGAAAATGTTAATCACCCAAAGCATTAATTTTTATGTTTAAAAATATTACATTAGCCGGGCACAGTGGCTCACGCCTGTAATCCCAACACTTTGGGAGGCCACAGCGGTGGATCATTAGAGGTCAGGAGATCGAGACCATCCTGGCTAACACGGTGAAACCCCGTCTCTATTAAAAATACAAAAAAAAAAAAAAAAAAAAAAAATTAGCAGAGCATGGTGGCGGCGCCTGTAGTCCCAGCTACTCGGGAGGCTGAGGCAGGAGAATGACATGAACCCGGGAGGCGGAAGTTGCAGTGAGCCGAGATCGCGCCACTGCACTCCAGCCCAGGCGACAGTGCAAGACTCTGTCTCAAAATAAAAATAAAAATACATTACGTATTTCTCTTGATTACTAATTTCTTTGATAGCTCCTTAAATTCTGTGCCCAAGGAAAACACCTCACTCATCTCATCCTATTCGTGGTCCTTCTGGGTTCCCCTGGCAGATGAAGTTTGGGGTGTTCTCTGCCTTCATTGACTCTACTGGACAAATGGTACTTGTTAGCACAACAGGTAGAGGTAAAAGCATCTGCTGAAGAAGGAAATGGGGCACATATTTGCCTATGGCCTGCTCTGGGCCATACATTTAGTATATACATACTATTTAATTTTTATTTATAGTCAGTATGGTACTGTTTTACAGATGGGAAAGCTGAGACTCTGAGAGGTTAAGCAATTTTTCCAGGGTCATACAGTAAGAGATGGAGCCAAGATTTAAAGAGAGATCTGTTTGATTCTGAATTACAAGTTCTTAGAAAGACAAACATCACATGTTCTCACTCATTTGTGGGATCTAAAAATCAAAATAATTGAACTCAGGGACATAAAAAGTAAAAGGATGGTTACCAGAGGCTGGGAAAGGTCGTGCAGGGGAGGTGCAGGGGAGGTGGGGATGGTTAATGGGCACCAAAAAGTTAGGAAAGAATAGATAAGACCTACTATTTGATAGCACAACAAGGTGACTATAGTCAATAATAACTGTATATTTTAAAATAACAGAGTATATTTGGATTGTTTGTATAATTGGATTGTTTGTAACTCAATGGATAAATGCTTAGGAGATGGATACCCCATTCTTCATTATATGGTTATTTCACATTGCATGCCTGTTTCAAAACATCTCATGTACCTAACAAATATATACACCTACTATGTACTCACAAAAATTAAAAATTAAAAAAATTAAATCAATAAAATATAAATTATGGGTTCTTTTTTATTGCTCTACTTTTTAAGCAGTAAGAGGAAAAACCTTGGGATCAAAGAAAGGGCAGAGGAAATGACAGGTTTGTTAAAAGACTCAGTAAATTATTTTCTCTAAGTTCTCTAGTTAAATCTGAAGCCCAGTGAAAGGAATGAAGGCAAATTGAGGAAGCAAAAAGGGTGGAAGATTTCCTATTTCTTTCTTTCTTTTTGTTTTTTGAGACAGGAGTTTCTCTCATCACCCAGGTTGGAGTACAATGGCACGATTTTGGCTCACTATAACCTCCGCCTCCTGGGTTCAAGCAATTCTCCTGCCTCAGCCTCCCAACTAGCTGGGATTACAGGTGCCCGCCACCACGCCCAGCTAATTTTTTTGTATTTTTAGTAGAGGCCAGGTTTCACCATGTTAGTCAGGCTGGTCTTAAACTCCTGACCTCAAGTGATCCACCCACCTTGGCTTCCCAAAGTGTTGGGATTACAGGTGTGAGCCACCATGCCTGGCAGATTTCCTATTTCTTAAGCATACAGCTTCATAATTTGAGAAGACCAGTGTCTCTTCTTAAGACACACATTGATGCATTAAAACGTTTTTCTATACCAGTTGATATTTTTAGTCCATTATCTATTATAAAATTATTCTCTTATAAACGTGTATTTCACAGTGCCTTGTAAAGGTCATGATTGCTCATCTTTCAGTTTTCGTTGAAACTCAGGTGGCATATTTATCATTTCCCCCATTACGTGGTTTAAAGCTCCCTAGAATTTGAACCACCCTGTCATCCCCACTTTCAATCAAACTCTCAGATTCTGTTATAGCCACTGTCCTTTCCCCCATTATCCCAGATGAGAACCACTATCTAGAACACCTCTGAGGGTCTTTCCAGATCTAACATTCTATGGATCTACAGATTTCTGGGACAGAAGTGAATGAGATATTAATACTGCATATAAGCAAAGAGACCTGTGTGTCACATGGCTGGGACTCGGGAATGCTGAGAGGATGGCGGCACAAAGCCCTGAGGGTGGATACATCCTGGGTGTACCCTTTTCCCCTGGGCTGTCAGAGAGCACATGGAAGGCCATGCCCAGGGCACAGCTGAGGAAGAACTGTGTTGGCACCTCACTGCCTTCCTGTCTTTTAGGCATGACTAATCCATAGGGAGGAGACTAAAGGTCTTCTTTTATTCATGATCAGCTTGCTCTGAACCTGCACTTAGTATACCTTCCTGGTCTCTGGAGACAATGGAAACAGGATAAGCAGGTCAGACAGAAAAACTGCACAATGGTGACTTGGCTTTCCTTTTTCTGGGTCTCACTCACCATCACCATGGGGCCTACACCACACACACATTTGCCAAACAAGCACACTTGCCACAAACATGTATGCATTGGTCTACCACCGGACCACACACTGGGGCTCCATCCGCTACTTGAATACTCTGACCTAAATTCACGTACACACTTTCTCTGTCACATTTTGTTCAAACATAAACATATAACCTGTCCATACACCACTGACGCTTCAAAAACATACCCCATCCATAAATAAGCACACATTCCCCAAAGCTACCTCCCTTTCAGTCTGTCTCTCTCTCTCACACTCACTCTGTTCACTTCTGTACACACTCATACACACACTACAGCCAATCCTCAACTCCCACAATACCCTGTTATATACATTTAGGCTTTGTCCCTATCACTTTATACATTCCTCACATTTAGCTGCCACCAACAGTTTCTTTCATACACAAAAACACAAACGCACTTGTGCTCAGTCCTTTCACATAGACTTATTTCTCTTCTATAAAACTCAAACTTCTCTTACTCAAAACTGTGTTTTGGGTAACATAAGATTTTCCCCATGGACTTGTAGTCAGTTACCACACTTCCCACCTTCACCCTCATATAAACCCCGACCACTTACACATATATACACTCTGCCCACCATCCTACCCACCACAGACACTTGGTTTCCATCAACCATCTTTATTGCATGCACATACATACATACATTCATGCATGTGTGCACACACACTTGCACACACACACAGCCTATGACAGCGGCCTCCACTCAGCCTTCACAGGCACACAACATGCTAAGCTATCATAAACTCCCCACCATAGCCCCGTGGACATCACACATCTTGTCCCCTCCCCACAATACCTTTCTATCTCCCTACCCCCACCTCATACACAGCATATGCTGCTCAAATACGCACAATTACTTCATCCCAAACATCTCTCCCTTTCCCTCGCATATTACATTAAAAGAATGGTGAGGCTGGGCGTGGTGGCTCATGCCTGTAATCCTGGCCCTTTGGGAAGCCGAGGTGGGCAGATCTCTTGAGGTCAGGAGTTCGAGACCAGCCTGGCCCACATGGTGAAACCCTGTCTCTACTAAAAATACAAAAATTAGCTGGGCATGGTGGTGGGTCCCTGTAATCCTGGCTACTCGGGAGCCTGAGGCAGGAGAATCGCTTGAACCTGGGAGGTGGAGGTTGCAGTGAGCTGAGATCACACCACTGCACTCTGGCCTGGGTGACAGAGCGAGACTCTGTCTCAAAAAAAAAAAAGGGTGAGATATATAAGAATTCCAGGGCTATTGGGGGGAATGTTTGTGCTTGCCTACACACACACAAATAGTTTTTTTCTCTCGTGTTGAAGGACTAACGCAGGGTGTTCATTAGCAGCTGTGTTTTGAGTAACGCAAGATTTCCCCCCATGGACATGTAGTCAGTTACCACACACTTTCAGTGGTTATGCCATGTTCCTTTTGAAAAGGCCAAGGAGAGCCTAGCCACACACAAACACAGAAACATAAATCAAAGATTAACTGAAAAGTTAAGGGCTTTTTACTCTCCATTACTAGAAACCACCTCTTTGTCTTTATGCTCTATAAGGCCTGAAACAAAAGGGAGTTGACACATCATTAACGTGTGCATGCATCTGTTATGTGTCCTTGTTCTCAGAAGAGCAGAACTCAGTAACATGTGCAACTTTTAAGCTGAAAAAATAAAAGTGTGTGTGTGGAGAGGGTGCATTAGCATTCTTGATTCTTAGGTTTGGAAGTAGTTTAATAATTAATTCTCACTGCCCCTAGTCCAGAAATTCTGTCTGTGACAGCAATGCCATAGTGGTAGAAATTAGACCTCCTTCTGAACATTGCCAAGGGTAGGAAGCTCTTGACTTCTCAACACCACCACTTTGATCTCTGGTGTAAGGAAAGTTTCCAGATGTTGAAGTCAAAATGATTTCCCTAAGTGTTCATGCTATTGGCCCTGGTCCTTCCCTCTGGAATAAAATAGAACACACTGTTCTATCTGTTCCAAGAAAAAAACCTATAGGGAATATTCTTTTTAATTAACTAATTGAATCACCCAACAGACATTAATTGAATTCCACTGTATGCCATGCAATACAGTGGCTACTGTAGATATATGGATGAGAAAACCGGTCAACATCTCTGTTGCAAAATCTGGTAACAGTTGCTTTTCTGGGGGTACTTGGAAATAGAATTACAAAAGAGAACTTGAGTAAATGGGAAGAATTGTTCAGGTAAATTGAGAAAGAGGCATGATTGTTCAATAAACCCAGGATTTGTCAGTAATTTCTGCTCTCTTGTTGAAGTGGGAACTTGAGAGGGGGCAGAAACTGCAGGAGCAGAGAATTTGACATCAGATGAGGCCAAGAGTGTTTTGGTCCCAAGAAAACTGAAGACATGCCAATGGCCTCCAAGGAAGTTAGATAGTAGGCATCTCCTGTATGTTCAGGGCAGCCCATGATCCATGGGTACCCATGATGACAGGGTCCCAAGGTAAAATACAGAACATTCAATTAATTTTTTTTTTTTTTGAGATGGAGTTTTGCTCTTGTTGCTCAAGCTGGAGTGCAATGGTACAATCTCAGCTCACTGCAACCTCCGTCTCCCGGGTTCAAACGGTTTTCCTGCCTCAGCCTCCCATATAGCTGGGATTACAGGTGCCTTCCACCACACCTGGCTAATTTTTTGTATTTTTAGTAGAAATGGGGTTTCACCATGCTAGCCAGGCTGGCCTCAAACTCCTGACCTCAGGTGATCCTCCTGCCTCGGCCTCCCAAAGTACTGAGATTACAGGCGTGAGCCACTGCACCCGGCTGAACATTCAATTAAATTTGAATTTAAGTTAGACAAATAATTTTTTACTATAAGTACATGCCATGCAATATATGGAACATATACTAAAAATGTATCCATTGTTTGTCTAAAACTCAAATGTAACTGTGGATCCTGCATTTTAATTAGCTAAATCTGGCAAGCTTATATTTTGCTAATAATAAGTAAGGAAGCCAGGGTTCTCCAGTTTGCATAACAAACTGACCTTTTCAGTTGGCTAGAAAACAGATATTAAGTAAATGCAGCCAAACTGAAGAAGTCAGAGCCCCAGAGATCTGAAATAAGTTGAAAGAACAGAAGGAGAGGGTCAGAAATGGGCCTAACAAGTGATGATGGAGCTACGGCCAGTGACGTAGGGTCTATTCCTAACATAGCCAGAATCCTACAGATGCTACAGTTTGGTTTTGTTGTCGAACAGAATCCATCTCAGATCCCATGCATATCTTTATTTAACATTTTGAGCAGCTACAAATGAAGTGGAAAGGAGCCAAATGCTATGGACTGTCTCTACAGTGCTGACTAATTCCATTTTTGGCTTGGTGCTAGTTCACTTTGAGATTCACCTGTAATCTGAAATTTTATTTTTGCTAACTCTTGGCATAGCCAACTTGTTTGTTTGCTACCTCATTTTCATATTAAAACTTCCTTTTGGAAAACTTCAACTGCTCAGAGAAGAAAAGGATGTTTCCCATACCGAGGACTGGCTACATAATTTGTGGAACTCAGTGCAAAATGAAAATGTCACAATCTTTATTCAAGAACTGTTAAAGCCAGGCACGGTGGCTTGCATCTGTAAACCCAGCTACTCGAGAGGCTGAGGCAGGAGGATCGCTTGAGTCCAGGAGTTCAAGACCAGCCTGGACAACATAGTAAGACTCTCTGTCTCTAAAAAAAAAAATGCAAAAATTGTTAAGAATTTCAAGAAGTTTCAAGAGATCTATTGCACAACATGGTAACTATAGTTAACGATAGTGTATTGCATACTTGAAAAATAGCCAAGAGAGTAGATTTGTAGTGTCTTCACCACAAAAAAAATTATTAGCATGTGAAGTAATGAATATGTTCATTAGCTTGATTTAACCATTCTATAATGTACACATATATCAAAGCATCATTTTGTACATGATAAATATGTATAATTTTTATTTGCCAATTAAATAAAAGTACTTTTAACTTTTTTAAAAATTTTATTTTTTATAAATAAAAATATGAAATGCTTCATGAAATTGTGTGTCATGCTTGCTCAGACACAATGCTAATTCTCTGTATTGTTCCAATTTTAGTATATATGCTGCCAAAGTGAGCACAAAGAAAAGAAAAGAAAAGAAGAATTTCCAGAAGGAGGCATGAAACTGAGCATGGGGTCCATTTAAGTGCAGGACTCTGTGCAGCAACACAGATCGTACTCTCATAGAGCCAACTCTGTCCATACCTCAATCACAATAGAGAGATAAATCTGTATACTTAGAGAGAAGGACTGTGATGGGAGAAGTTTAGACTAATTTCAGAACTCACAAGGACAGAAGGACCTGGGCAGAGAGGGGAACACAGGTAGGAGGGAGATGAGGTCAACTGAAACTATTGCTATAATTCTGAGATCTAGCAGGTCTCCTCCTTTTTTTTTTTTTTTGAGAGAGTCTCGCTCTGTCATCCAAGCAGAAGTGCAGTGATGCAATCTCGGCTCACTGTAACTTCAGCATCCTGGGTTCAAGCAATTCTCCTCCCTCAGCCTGCTGAGTAGCTGGGATTACAGGCTGGGATTACAGGCATGTGCCACGACACCCAGCTAATTTTTGTACTTTTAGTAGAGACGGGGTTTCACCATGTTGGCCAGCCTGGTCTTGAACTCCTGACCTCAAGTGATTAGCTGGCTTTGGCCTCCCAAAGTGCTGGCATTACAGGTGTGAGCCACCACACCCAGTGTTTACATCTGATTTAAATTTTGCTTTATTGATTTCATACAGCATTCCAACCAATTGAGATCATTTTGGATATAGAGTCTGTAATTTATGATCTTAGCTTTGAGTCACTGGCTGATCTGGTGATTCTGCCATGCACGTCTTCATACACATTTCTGTTAAAACTATCTCACAGGGCAGGGCTAGGGAGAGACTGAATCCTCCACAAGACTTGCATCTGAGTGACGCAAAGACAATAATCCTACCATTTCAGGTGTGGCTCTGTCAAACATAGGAGTGTGTAAGAAGCCATAAAAGGAACTTATTTGACAATCCTTGGGAAGTGAATGATCTGAAGAATTATTTGAAATATTTTTTAGGGAAAGTGTCATAAATACAAGTATCACCATTAGAAATATTAAACTACCTAGGGAAACACTGGTAGGCATAAGATATAAATTAAGAAAAAAAATAGGGGGACAAAAAAAAAAAGAATGGGCAAAGAGGAAGGAAGCAGATCAAAAAGAAGGATAGAAAGATAAGAGAGAGAGACTCTCAGTGACATCAGTTCTAAAAGTCCTGTGTCCTTGTTTTAAGATTTGTCATTTCCTGTCCCTGAATGTAAAATGAGGCTAATAGCCAGTCTTTGAAGAGCCTTTCTTGTGAGTATAATAATTGGACTTATGGGCCACATCAAATAAAAGTCAGGATTTCCTGAAACTGATCCAAACTAACTTGGAACTCTTTGAGGTTTCGTTTCTTCTTGACACAGATGGTCATGCTCCCCTATCTTACGAAAAATGGAATTAACATTCTTCCAATTTGAATGAAATACTGCCAGGAAAATCAGCTGAGAATAATCGAGAAATTATTCCTTGACTGTTCCTATTAATAACCATTGCCCTCAGCAAATAATAACTACGAAGAAAGAATTGAACGGATGAAAATTTTCCTTTGAGTTTCCTCTCCTTGTATTTGGTTCTGATTAAATGACATAGAATATGATTTTATTCTTTTCAGCTTTTTAAGGATTCTACCACAGAAGAGGGTTACAAATAAGAGCTAATTTTATTTTACTTAAATGTCATCATTAATAGCGGGGATGAGGACCCTCCTGTATCACAGTCACACAATTTGCTCAAGCCACGCCACCTATACGGTTTCACCATGTGCTCTCAGTTTTCCATGATGTTGCTTACAACATCTCCTCTGCCTGGAACGCCCCTTTCCCCTTGCCTGCTTCCCCTAACTCTACTTGTCCTTTAAAGAATGAGTTCAAGCATCACCTCCATCAAGATATTGCCTGATCATCCAGTGGAGTTAAGGAACACAGATGTCCCACCTGGGTTTCTGGATGTAGTAACATCCTCTCTTTCCTCTAAACAGAGTATTAAAGACAGAAACTTGGCTGGGCGCGGTGGCTCATGACCGTAATCCCAGCACTTTGGGAGGCCGAGGCGGGCGGATCAACTGAGGTCAGGAGTTCAAGACCAACCTGGACAACTCCTGATCTCTTTTCACCATCAAGAGATGGTGAAACCCCATCTCTACTAAAAAGAAAAATAAAGAAATTAGCCAGGCGTGGTGGCGGGTGCCTGTAGTCACAGCTACTCAGGAGGCTGAGGGAGGAGAATTGCTTGAATCCGGGAGGTGGAGGTTGCAGTGAGCTGAGATCATGCCACTGCATTCCAGCCTGGGCGACAGAGTGAGGCTCTGTCTCAAAACCAAACCAAAACAAAACAAAAATGAATAAATAAAGGCAGAATCTGATTCTAGTCATTACTATATCATTCATCATTCATACTTATCATACTTAACATAGCATCTGGCATGTTATGGGTGCTCAGGAAATGTTTTGTGTAAAGAGAAGGAAAAGGAAGAAGAGAAGAGAGGAAAGAAGAAAGGGAAAGAGACAGGAACAGATTATAAAATATTATCCTTTGAAATGGCTTTTATAGTTTATTGTCTGAAAACTAGTAGGCAATCTTTAAAAGACTTTTCTAGTCTTATAATTCTCATCTATCTTTTTATTTACAGGTTTTCATCTACCTGTATAATGACTCATGATTCAAAGAGAAGACAGATGACCATTTGGCAGAGCTGCATTGCAGATATTCAATGAATGCCATCCTGATAGTTTAACGAAATCTGATGAATGCCATCCTGATGAATGTCATCCTCATAGTTTAACAAAATCTTCAAGTTTCTGATGAATGTTCAAGTGCGCTTTGCAATGATATTTATAACCAAAGTGTGTTATCATCAAAAAGAGTGTGCTGATTTTGGTAGTTCAAAACAACATAAGATAAATTTTAAAATATACAATGAAGAAATTGAGACTGACAAATCAATTATCCATCAGAGGGAATTTGGCATATAATAACTTTCCAAGGAGTAGTTTCAACCAAAGGCCAAAGGCATGCTACCCAAGAAATCAGCATTTCTCAGCCTCTCCAGCAACCTACTTTCATTGTAGCATACACTATGTTAGAAGGTGGTGCTCAAAAGAAGAGGTGGAAGTATCTTTAGAATAGTTTGCTGTGACTCCCAGAGAAATAGCAAAATTATTCTCTAACAAGAGTTTTGGGAACCTTTTTAAAAACATGGCTGCACATTTTCCCTAAATGTTTCTCCAATGGTGTAAAAATATAGGAATTCCTAATAAGAACCCAGAGTGACACTGTCTTTCATTTCCTGTTCAATCATAAGACCAGAGAATTTTTTTTCTGGATTCCACATGTGGAGGTTGGGATAAAATTCAGTTGTAACATCTATGCCTTCAATGTCATGGAAATGCCTTTGAAATAAATGTGTTTATACGCTGAAAACTTAAAGGCCCTTTGGGAAAAAACTCCAGGAAAAGAAACACCCAGGGACACTTCCCCAACCCAGTTAATACCTAAGTACATGCCTATGATGTCTCAGAGTAAGGAAGACAGTGTATGTCCGGGATTAATCTCTCTCCTAAAGATAACGTGTGCATTTACAAACTTCCTACCTGACATTTCTGCTGGAATGGCCCATCAAACCCTGTACTTTAAAAACTAAAGTCCCAAGACCAGGCACAGTGGCTCACACCTGTAATCCCAGCACTTCGGGAGGCCAAGGCAGGAGGATTGCTTGAGCCCAGGAGTTCAAGGCCAGCTTAGGCAACAACCTGATGTGGTGTCTCATGCCTGCAGTCCCAGGTATTTGGGAGGCTGAGGTGGGAAGATCTCCTGAGCACAGATTGAGGCTGCAGTGAGCTGTGATTGTGCCACCACACTCCAGCCTGAGTGAGAAAGTAAGACCCTGTCTCAAAAAAAAGAGTAAAGTCCCAATTCCAAATTCTCATTCCTAAAAATCATTCACCTTTCCGGGCTTTCTTCTGTCAATGGTGCCCCTGAAGAAATGGACAAAGAGGGTATTTCCCAGGCCTGGGGAAGGCCCAGTGAGCAGGGGCTTACTTGGAGCAGAAGTTTCTGAGATGCAAGTAGAGACAGAGACACTAATGACACCAGAGAGTTAACTGATGGAATCAGGCCCATGATGAGGTAGACGGGATAAAATTCAGAGTACAGGTGGCTCTAGTTTTAGATTAGCTTTAGGTAAGAGGATTAGCTTTAGATGAGAGGAAAGAGAAAACGATATGAACAGATGAAGGTAATTTTGCATACTGGAGTTGAGGAACAAAGACTTAAGGTAATTACTCTTCAATACTTTTTATTTTCTTTGTAAGGTGTTAAATGAGGCCATCTTATAAGAGGAGGTAGAATGGGATACAGAGGAACCAGGGAGTTGAAAGAGAATGAAGGAGTTCATTGCTATGGGGGAATAGGAGAGAGAAATGACCAGGGACCTGCTTCATGGAAGGCCCAACTGTTTTTCCAGTTGGGTTAGATGAAGGGTTGAGGGGACAAAAGAATAGACAGTTTTGTCGACACAGTAATTGAGTTGAAGAGCCAAGAATTTAGGTTGGATAGAGGAGAGTCACAGGGGCTGAAAGAAAACGGAAAAATCAAAGGAAGGTCTTGTTAAGAGCAAAGAGTAAATCTAGAAGCAGAAAGGAGTGAGAGAAATGGAAAGTTGAAGTAAGAGGATAGGATACTAGAATTTAAGCTTCTGGAGGTGGAGTAATTTGAGGCAACCAGTGAGATTCAAGAATCGTCCAAGAATGGGGGTGACTAAAGTTACATGGAGGTCATAGGGTTGAGAAGGTCAAGGAGCTGTTGGATGGGTTATGTACATGGACATTCTAGTCACTTATGGTGATTGTGGGACCGGAGGTGGATCAGGGCCAGGACAATGGTAGTAGGTCAAGGAAGAGGGCTGTGGTTTAATGTGGCAGCCTGAAATTCAACAGAAGAAAGGTTTTTGCTTGCGGGCATAGGAGCAAGGGTCTGCAGAAGGCATTGGGATGTAAGATGAATGCTCATCTTGTTTCTGGTCCTGTGGTAGATGGAGTATGGAAAGGGCAGTGGGGGAAATAATGTCTTCAGGGGAAAACCTGCATCAGTTATGTCAGGAAAAAGAGGTTGAAGATATAGAGGACTTCAGGTATCACAGAATGAATGGTTCAAAAGTGGTAAGCTAGCCAGGTGTGGTGGGTCACACCTGTAATCCCAGCACTTTGGGAGGCTGAGGCTGGCTGATCACCTGAGGTCAGGAGTTCGAGACCCGCCTGGCCAACATGACGAAACCTCATCTCTACTAAAAATGCAAAAATTAGCTGGGCATAGTGGTGTGTGCCTGTAATTCCAGCTACCCAGGAGGCTGAGGCAGGAGAATCGCTGGAACCCAGGAGGTGGAGGCTGCAGTGAGCCGAGGTCACGCCACTGAACTACAGCCTGGGTGACAGAGTGAGAGACTCACTCACTCAGGAAAAAAAAAAAAAAAAAAATGGAAGGTTGCTCTTATAAGTGGACAGAGAGGATGTGGACTACCTCCTCTAGGGAACTTTCCCCAACCAATCCTATCTTTATCTATCCCTTATCCTCTACACTGGTAAAAATTAATGTCTTTAAATGCAGAAGCCAAAAGGCATCCCTCGGTATTCAGGTTGCCTGAGTCATTGTAGAATGCAACCATCCACGCATCCTTCTAGATTCTGATGAGGTTATGAAACTCCCTGACTTCAGACCTTGTGAATACCCCAGCTTTCCTCAGCTGGTCCAGCAAGTTGAAGCTAATCAGGAGTGGGCAGTGATTGCATGCTCTGACTGCTGAGAAGCCTTTGTAATCTTAACACAACCAGATTCTTGCTTCTTTTTTTTTTTTTTTTTTTTTTGGCATGGCAGAGTAAACCAAAGCCAGAGGAATCCTTACCAACAGGTTCTGTGCTATATTTCTGAGTATTCAGGCTCTGGAAACCAGAAGCAAGTGTACTCTTAGGATTTAGATATGAGGTAAAAGCCAGCGCAGTTCTTTGGCCTTTTCCTGCAAGAAATCCTCTCCAGCAGGTACCCCAAGTCCTGGCAGAGCCAAGTGATCATGGATAGAAGTTTCATATACTGTTCACAGCAGCAGACTGAGCTAAAGGCTGTGATGCAGAAGTTCCAGGGGATGACTGGGTCATGGTCATCAAGACAATGATGCAAAGATGGCCAGGAATCCCATCATTCCACGCATCCTGACCTTACTGTGCTCAGTTGGCCCAGCTGGCAGGAAGAGGGCAACAGAGTAAGACCTCATCTCTATTTATTTTTAAAACATTTTTAAAGAAAAATAAATAAATAGGATGGGTGTGGTGGCTCACAGCTGTAATCCCAGCACTTCGGGAGGTCAAGGCAGGGTGGATCACTTGAGATCAGGAGTTCGAGACCAGCCTGGTCAACATGGTGAAACACTGTCTATACCAAAAACACCAATAATTAGCCAGGCATGGTGGCACATGCCTGTAATCCCAGCTACTCAGGAGGCTGAGGCAGGAGAATCACTTGAACCCGGAAAGTGTAGGTTACAGTGAACTGAGACTGTGCCACTGCACTTCAGCCTGGGTGACAGAGTGAGTGTGACTCTACCTTGAAAAAAACAAAAAAAAAGGAAAAAAGAAAAATAGGCCGGGCATGGTGGCTCATGCCTATAATTCCAGCACTTTGGAAGGCTGAGATTGGTGGATCACTTGAGTTCAGGAGTTCGAGACCATCCTGGCCAACATAGTGAAAACCCTGTCTCTACTAAAAATACAGAAATTAGCCAGGAGTGGTGGCACACACCTGTGGTCCCAGCTACTTGGGGAGGCTGAGGCATGAGAATCACTTAAACCAGAGAGGTGGAGGCTGCAGTGAGCTGAGATTACACCTCTGCATTCCAGCCTGGGTGACAGAGCAAGACTTGGCCTCAAAAAAAAAAAAAAAAAAAAAAAGAAACATAAATAAATGAGATTAAGAGGCAGAATTCCACCCTTCATATTGAATAGTCATATCTTCCATCTGGTTCCTTCAAAGAGACAATTGGGTTTCCTTCCAGTTACAATGGTGTGTCTCATGATAAGGTTCCTAGGACCAGTAGCTGGGTATGTTTCTGAAATTGCTCATTCAAGTTCTAGGTCCTGGCTTCTCTCTACCGACTCTATTCTGTTGCAGTTAACTGCACCATTCTCGGCTTTGTTCTAAGAAAAGACCACTTGTCATGTGGAGAAGAGATCATCACCATTATTAATAATTATTATTTATGAGAACTTATTACATACCAGGCACTTGATATATATTGAGTCATTTACTCTTTACAACAAATTTATCAAGTTGACCTCATTTTTTTAAGATGAGGAAATTGGAGCTAACTAGTTTACTCAAGGTCACGAAGTTGGTAAACAGCTGAACCACTCTAAATATGGACTTAACCAATATATTACACTCAGTCTTCTGTTTTATACAGATAGGGACAGTATATGGTTGTTGCAGGTTGTACATTTCTCTAAAAGAGACAGATGGGACAGCATAGTTGGGCTTCAAATCACAAATGAATGGTGGGAGAAAATCAATTTATCAGAGAGCCTGAGGTTGAAACTTCAGGGAGCTTCTCAATGCCATTTGAGCAAACCCATTGGATGCTAAGCTCCTCCAAGCACACACATAGGACAATTACATCTAATGTAACTGGAGGCACCCACCACTTCAGAGGGAAAGACATATTTTGGTCATTCTATTGAGACCTCTCTTCAGATGAAACTCATAATGAAAAAATGTCAGGGGTGAGAGTTTTCAAGCTGCAAACAGCCAAGTGCATATCTATTTCATGCCTGAGCTTGTGTCATTAGCCAGTGAATCCACTCCTCTAGGATGCAAACTTATAATAGTTTTTACTGACATGGGTGGGTATATACTGGATGAGGGAACAACAGAGGTGGGGAGTGGAGGTGGGGAAAGGAAGTTAATGCAGATCAGCCAGGTCCTGTTTGGTGTGGATTTTATATCGAATCTCATTTCCTCCTCACAGCAACTCCATGACATAAGCATTATTATCTCTACTTTACAGATTAGGAAACTGGGAATCAGTCACCTAACTAATAAGGGGTGAAACTGGGACTTCAAAACACCTGATGTTTTACTGTAGCATCCTGCATACCCACGTAAAGGTGGGAGGCATGTCAACTTCCACATGGGCTTAAGGAACAAAAGGAGAAGCTCCAGGTGAAGTAAGAACAGTCATATTTAGTATGCCAAAGCTAATTATATCCTTGATCCTCTTGGCATGAACTGCATAGGGAAAGAGGAACAGCTACCTGTGCCTTGGTAGCTCAGCCCTGTGAGCTCTCCCCATCACACCTTCCTTCTTATCCTAGATGCACCGTACAGGGGACTACAAGCAGGGTTTGCTGCCAACTCGATTTTATGCTTCCAACCTTTGGCAGCCAAAAGGTATAACTATGACCTCCCAGAACAAGAAAGGCCCAATCCTCTTATCTTACCAATCCAGACAGTGGAGCCCACAGAGATGTAAAGACTTATTCAAGAGCAGGTACAGAGTTAGGACCACAACCACAAGTGGGACCTGGATCTTTTTCCAGGCAGATTTTTTAGAAGACAATGAGGCTGGCCTTGGGAAATCAGCATTTCTATGCCTCATCTCCTAAATTCCTAGAGTTTAAGTCCAGTTGGCTCTTTCTGGGGAATGCTCTAGAAGTTCCCATATGAAAATGTTAGGATGAAGCATACATGTTGACATTTAGGAGATATGTTTATTTGGGAAATAAAAATCAATAGGATTGGCCTGGCATGGTGGCTCATGCCTGTAATCCCAGGACTTTGGGAGGCTGAGGCAGGCAGATCACCTGAGGTCAGGAGTTTGAGACCAGCCTGACCAACACGGTGAAACTCTGTCTCTACTAAAAATACAAAAAATTAGCCAGTGTGGTGGTGCATGCCTGTAATCTCAGCTACTTGGGAGACTGAGGCAGGAGAATCGCTTGAACCCAGGAGGTGGAAGTTGCAGTGACCAGGGGTCGCACCACAGCACTCCAGCCTGGGCAACAAAAGTGAAATTCTGTCTCAAAAAAAAAGAAAAAAAAATCAGTAAGACTAATGTAAAGAGTGATTGGGTAGAAAACAGAAGAACCATCATGAAGTCTGGATCACAAGTTAGAAATGTGTCGGGACTTTCAAATGTGTATTCAGAAAAATCCTGGCCCCAGGCTGTTTCAAAGTAGGCAACCTGATGTGGATGGTGATGTCCACCCTGTACCTTGCCCTGTAAAGCTTGGGTCTCTCTGCAGTGGGTTTCCACTTTGATTCGTAAACTTCCTGACCTTCCCACCAGAGAATTACAATCAGAGAACACAGGTCTGCTTCCTAGAACATACAGAACCTCTGTGGAAATAAGAAAAAGGTGCCCTGTGCTCTGGGTCCTTAGCCTCATGGCTCAGTGAGTACAGCAGGTGCTAGGTTTCTGCTCTGACTTACCTTCTCCAGGCATGCCTTTGCATGGACCAAGTTGCACAACTACACGGGGCATCAACCCTTTCTATTCCTCCTTCCAAGAACCCAGAGGAAGCAGTGGAATCTTTCCATCTGTCATACTTACGATTGCCCACAGAATCCTACCAACCGAATCAGGTATGGCTACAGGAGAGGGAGTTACTTACGCAGATGCAACTCTTAATGAGAATTGCTCAGTTTCTTCTTTTTTTGGAAAAGAATTGCACTCTGTTGCCCAGGCTAGAGTGCAGTGGTGCAATCTTGGCTCACTGCAACCTCTGCCTCCTGGGTTCAAGAGATTCTCCTGCTTCAGCCTCCCAAGTAGGTGGGATTACAGGCATGTGCCACCATGCCCAGCTAATTTTTTTGTATTTTTAGCAGAGATGGAGTTTCACCATGTTGGCCAGGCTGGTCTTGAACTCCTGGCCTCAAGTGATCTGCCCACCTCGGCCTCCCAAAGTGCTGGGATTACAGACATGAGCCACCACGCTCAGCCAAATTGCTCAGTTTCAAATGGAGTTTGTTCCACTTGTTTCTAGGATAGAGTCTGAAAAAAACCCACCTCATCTCTTGATGTTAGCATCTTTCAGACTTTCCTAAATTTAAAGTTGGCATAGGATTCTTGACACCTTCTTATTGGAGAAGTGTCTAGCACCCATAGATCAAAGGATGTCTGGTGAGTGAAGAGAAGATAAGGAGAAGAAGGGAGGAAGAGAAGGAGGGAGGAGAGGAGGGAGGGAGGAGCAGGGATGGGGAATCCTCTGTGACAAAGATCAAGTCTATGCCATGAGGTATATGGAATTTCAGCGTCTGCCTTGGGCCAGGCAGCATTCAGACAACTGATGCGTGATTAATTGGGCTAAGTGGTATGTCTATGTGGCAATGATTTTCATGTCTCTCCCCACAGTCCCTGTCTACAGGTCTGCAATTGTCAGACAATGCTTTAGTGGACGTGTTTGGCACCTGAGAGATACGAACACATCATTTAATAATACGCTTTCCGTGCATGATGCTTGACTAGCGAGCATTTATAGTTCACTGAAAGGTAGATTCTTCCCAAATACATGTGTTATTCTCGACCACAGCATCTGACAATGAGTGGAGAAAATTCCTAGAGTCAGGGCTCCCAAATCCAGTGATGAAGGACAGAATGATATGCTGAGAGAGCAGAGAGAAGAAACTCTTGAGAACAAGTGGAGCCATGTCAAGGACAGGGCCAGCCTTCAGGGAAGTTGGCAGTGGCATTACTGACATGCCATTCTGAGGCAATCAGGGTGTTCACTCTTCACAAAGCTCCAGTGCTTTGGGTTGTGAGGTGATGCAATGGGTTGCTGTTTATCATTGGCACACTTATAATTATTATCTGCAATAACACTGCCAACGTTATTAAATATTTGTTGGATTTCTTCCCTGTAAAATTGTCAACAGGTTCTTTGCGCTTAGGCTCCAAAAGACCGGCTCTTCTTAAAAATCCTTGCAGAGAGAGCCTTAAAAACTTAATAATATATCAATTTAGGATTTCAAGATTAAAGCAGATAGGATTTTATAGACTTTTTGAATTAAAAAAATAAAATCCATGCCTCAAATTTGAAAGATACCAAAGTATATACTGAGATAAGTAAGTCCTCCTCTTACCCTGTCACCCAACCTTCCAACTCCCTTCCAAAAGGTATGTACTCCTTGTGGAAAATGGTGTCTGAAAGGAAGAGAAGGATTCTAGCTGAATAATCAGAACCGCAGTCAAGATCTTTGCAAGACTACCCATCCTTTTCCGGCCAGCCTTCTTTATGTTCAGGAAGAAATACTAGCAATTGTTGATTGCTGACCCCGGCAGGAAAGTAGAAATTCAGATACGCCATTCAAGGCACGAAGGATGAGGATACCAATGACTTTAATGTTACTGGATGTAAGAATTTATGGTTGTTAATTGACAATGGTAGAACCAAAATTCCGGTGTCAAAGCTAATGCCAAAAAAACCTCACAGAAATCCCACAGAGATATAGCTCCTCTCAAGCCGCACACACACACTCAGTGGCTCTGGGTTACATCCTCAGTAATTTGTTCAGGCTGCATGAGGTTGTTTTTTTTTTTTAATCTTTTGACACAGGATCTGGCTCTGTCACCTAGGCTGGAGTGCAGTGGTGAGATCTTGGCTCACTGCAACCTCCGCTTCCCGGGCTCAAACCATCCTCTTACCTCAGACTTCCAAGTAGCTGGAACTACAGGCGTGCACCGACATGCCTGGCTAATTTTTTGTATTTTTATTAGAGCTGGGGTTTCACCATTTTGCCCAGGTGGTGTTGAACTCTTGAACTCAAGCAATCCACGTGCCTCAGCTTCCCAAAGTGTTGGGATTACAGGCATGAGCCACCGTGCTTGGCCTTAAACTTCCAATTTCTTATTCCATCAACTTTTGACAGGGCCTCTTCACTCCCACTCTATATAATTATATTAATTCTTGTACACTATATTAATTCTTGTACTTCCTTCCTCCTTCCATGTGCCATTAATCTCTATTTAATGTCTGCATACTTTTATTTTTACTTTGTCAAATTGATAACATATGTATTCTGCCTGCCAAGACATCTTTGGTTTTTCCCTGAGATGACTCTAAAAGTTGCAAACCAAACAACATTTCCATTAGTATGATCGTGTAAATATTGTCCAATGCTGGGCCAGGTAGCATATTAGGACTACATTTTCTTCTTCAATGTCATTATGCCTAGGCTATATAAAATAAATTGTTCCTAACATCAAGGTCAGATGGCATCTATTTTCTTACATTATCAACCAATTAAAATTATGCTACACTTTAGTTTGTTTGCCTTAAATAATATTTGTCTTATATTAATATTGCTACCCTAGCTTTTGCAGGGGTAATATTAATATTTAAATTACCTGTCTCTTTCCATCCATTTATTTCTAACCTTTCTGGGTAGTTTTTTTGTTGTTGTTTTTGTTTTTTTTGACGGACTTTTGCTCTGTTGCCCAGGCTACAGTGCAGTGACACAATCTCAGCTCACTGCAACCTCTGCCTCCTGGGTTCAAGCGATTCTCCTGCCTCAGCCTCCCAGGTAGCTGGGATTACAGGCACCTGCCACCTTGCCTGGCTAATTTTTGTATTTTTAGTAGAGACAGGTTTCACCATGTTGGCCAGGCTGGTCTTGAACTCCTGACCTCATGATCCACCCGCCTCGGCCTCCAAAAGTGCTAGGATTACAGGCATGAAACACCACACCCGGTCTGGGTAGTTTTGTTTTAGGTGTGTGTCCCAGACATATAGAGCTAGAAGTTTTACAAACTCAATTTGATAATTTTGTTTTTATATAGAGGAGTTTAATTCATTTATATATTTTGCGATTGAAATAGTTTAACCTAATTCTACTGCTTAATTTGTGTTTTCTGTTTACTATAATTTTTCTTTTCTTTTCTTTTTTCCTACTTGATACTTGATAAAATTTCTGGGTTTGTTTTCCCCCTTAATTAAATAATTATTACAGATATTTCTTGGTGTTTTTTGTTGTTATTGTTGTTTGTTTGTTTGTTTTTGAGATGGAGTCTCCCTCTGTTGCCTGGCTGGAGTGCAGTGGCACCATCTCGGCTCACTGCAACCTCCACCTCCCAGGTTCAAGTGATCCTCCTGCCTCAGTCTCTCGAGTAGCTGGGACTACAGGCACGTGCCACCACAACCAGCTAATTTTTTGTATTTTCAGTAGAGACAGGGTTTTACCATGTTGGCCAGGATTGTCTCGACCTCTTGAATTTGTGATCTGCCTGCCTCGGACACCCAGAGTGCTGGGATTACAGGCCTGAGCCACTGTGCCCAGCCGATATTTCTATTTTTAAATTAAACTTTTATATACATCATGAATTATACATGTTTCTTATTCATTTATAATAATTCAGTATTTGTATTATGCTCTTAACCCAAACACAGGTCTTAGGATGCTTAACAACCCATTAAATACTAGCTCTGTCTTCCTACTGTAATTTAGAGGTATAGCTTTAATTCTACTTTTTCTTTTCTTTCTTTTTTCCCCCTAAAATTACTGGGCTTCAATCTATTTGAAAAGACACAGAAATTAGTATTTTTTAAACAGGAAATAAACTTACTGACATTATTCATTGTTTCTTGTATTCCATGTCTTCTTTCTGTTTATTTTTTTTTTTCTTGCTAAAGGACATCTTTCATTGTTTTTTTTTTTTTTTTTTTTGGGACAGGGTATTGCTCTGTCACCCAGGTTAGAGTGCAGGAGCACAATTACTGTTTATTGCAACTTCTGCCTCCCAGGCACAAGCAATCCTCAGCCTCCCAAGTAGCTGGGACTATAGATCTGTGCCACCACACCCAGCTAATGTTCTAATTTTTGTTGAGATGGTGTTTTACCATGTTGCCCAAGCTGGTCTTGAACTCCTGGACTCAAGCAATCCTCCCAGCTCGGCCTCCCAAAGTGCTGTGATTACAGGCATGAGCCACCATGCCTGAACTCTTAATGAAGCTCTATGGATGGCAATTTCTTTTGCTTTTTTGCGTATCTGGACATATTTTCCCCCCACCCTCATTAATGAATCATAGTATATCTAGGTGAAAAACTTCTGTGCAGGTGGCTATTTCTCATCACTGTCATTACTGTGTTTTCTGACGTCCACTATTGCTGATATTCAATTTGCTGTTGATCTGTCATTACTCTGCAGATAATCATTCGTCTCTTTAAGATTATGTCTTAAAATCTCCTTAAAGCTTTGCAGTTCTATTGTTATGTAGCTTGGTATTTTTATTTATCCTGCTTGGCGTGAAAATGCACATCTAATTTGTTCACTAAGTTCAGTTCCCAGTGCGTGGCACAAAACAGACACCTGATGAATATTTCACAAATAAATTAGTCTTTCTTCCGTTTTTTTAGAAATCCTTAGCAATCTCCACTTCAAATGTTGCTTCTCTAAACAACTTCCATTCTCTTTCTCTGGAACTTTTATTAGATAATTGTTGGAGCCTCAAAATCTATTCTCTGTGTCTTTTAATGCTCTATCATGTTTAATCTCATGGTCTCTTTGCATGGCATACTGAGAGTTCCCCAGTGATGTCTTCAATTCCTAATTTTCAGCTATGTCCAGTTTAGAGTGTATCTTTAACTATAACACTTTTTTATTCCAATGATGATATAATTTTTAATAACTTCATTGAAATGTAATTTTTTTTTGTTGTTTTTTTGAGACAGAGTTTCACTCTTGTTGCCCAGGCTAGAGTGCAATGGCATGCTCTCGGGTTACCACAACCTCTGCCTCCCGAGTTCAAGCTATTCTCCTGATTCAGCCTCCCAAGTAGCTGCGCCACCACGCCCAGCTAATTTTGTATTTTTAGTAGAGACGGGGTTTCTCCATGTTGGTCAGGCTGGTCTTGGACTCCTGATCTCAGGTGATCCTCCCACTTCGGCCTCCCAAAGTGTTGGTATTACAGGCGCGAGCCACCGCACCCAGCCAAGATTTAATTTGTATACCATAAAACTCACCCATTTAAAGTGTTTAATTTGAATATTTTTAGTAAATTTATAGAGTTGTGGCTCCCTCACCACAATTCAGCTTTAGAACATTTCCATCACCCCAAAAAGCTTATTATTTTTTGAGATGGAGTCTCACTCTGTTGCCCAGGCTGGAGTGCAGTGGCGTGATCTCGGCTCACTGCATCCTCCACCTCCCGGGTTCAAGTGATTCTCCTGCCTCATCCTCTCAAGTAGCTGGAACTAGAGGCACCCACCATCATGCCCAGCTAATTTTTGTATTTTTAGTAGAGATGAGATTTCACAGTGTTGACCAGGCTGGTCTCAAACTCCTGACCTCAGGTGATCTGCCCGCCTCCACCTCCCAAAGTATTGAGATTACAGGTGTGAGCCCCTGTGCCCGGCCAGTCTTTTGCATCTAGCTTCTTTCATTTAGCATGTTTTTGAGGTTTATCCACGTCGTATGTATGAGTGGTTCATTCCTTTTTCAAATGATTGTTAGTTTTGATTTCCATATTTTGAATTGGTTCTTTTAGATACCTATCTAAAATAGTTTCGGTTTTTTTTCCCATTTTGTTTTAGGGAAGTTATATCTTAATTTATATATTTTTTTACATCCTCAACATACTTATGTTTAAGGCTTTGTCATACCATTGTATAAAGCATTCAGCTGGATTGGATTACTATTCCAATTGTTGATTTTATTGGCTATCTTTATTAGCAGTACATTTGTTTTGGGTTTTGGTGTATGGGTTTATTTTTAGTGAAAATTTATTGTTTCCTTCCTTCCTTCTTTCCTTCCTCCCTCCCTCCCTCTCTTCCTTCCTTCCTTCCCTCCCTCTTCTTTCTTTCTTTCTTTCTTTCTTTCTTTTCTTTCTTTCCTTCTTTCTTTCTCTCTCTCTTTCTCTCTCTTTCTCTCTCTCTTCCTTCCTTCCTTTATCTCTTTTTCTCTTTCCTTCCTCTATCTCTTTTTCTCTTTCCTTCTTTCTCTCTTTCTCTCTCTTTCTTTCTTTTCTTTCTTTCTTTCTTTCTTTCTTTCTTTCTTTCTTTCTTTCTTTCTTTCTTTCTTTCTTTCTTTCTTTTTCTTTCTTTCTTTCTTTTCTTTCTCTTTCTTTCTTTCAGAATCTTACTCTGCCCATCCTCTTTTTCTGTCTTTCTCAACCCCTCTTCTTATCTTCCCTTGCCCATCAGTTTTTTAATTGCTTCTATTCCCCACTCTGGGTCTCTAATTCAGAACAAAGCCTCATAGCAGTGAATCAAAGAAGGTATTAAAAGCAGGGCAGATCTAGTCACAACCATTGGGTGTTTGACTCGTCTCTTGGTTGCAAGGCTATAGCCTACAACCAAGGCTACATGTAGCTCACTAGAACTTATGGTCCCAAGCAGCAGTTAGGAGCAGCTCATTTGCATTCTCTCTTCATAATATTGAGGGTGCCCCACCACTGTTCAGGTCTTTGAGCTTGTGCCTGGCTCCAGTCTCCTGTCTCCTGTGGAGCATTTTCAATCCTTTTGCCCTATAAAAGCCAAACTACCAGCTACCTAGCTTCAGTCCTTTTCACTGTTTACAGTTTCTATTGCTCTCTGGATTTTGGATATCTTTATCTGATAGTTGAGCCTAACTATATCTTTTGGTTTTCTTTTTCTTTTCTTTTTTTGTTATTATTATTATTATTATTGACAGAGTCTTATTCTGTCTCCCAGGCTGGAGTGTAGTGGTATAATCATAGCCCACTGCAGACTCAAACTCCTGGGCTCAAGTGATCCTTCCACCTCAGCCTCCTGAGTAGCTGAGACTACAGGCACATGCCACCACGCCCAGCTAACTTTAAATTTTGTACAGATAGTGTCTTGCTATTCTGTCCAGGCTGGTCTTGAACTCCTGGACTCAAGCAATCCTCCTGCCTCAGCCTCCCAAAATGCTAGGATTATGGGCCTGAGCCACTGTGCCCAAGCCTTTGTGTTTCTTTTTGTTTTTCTTTTTTCATTAATTTATTTTTTTGAGATAGAATTTCACTCTTGTCGCCCAGGCTGGAGTGCAATGCTGCGATCTTGGCTCACTGCAACCTCCACCTCCTGGGTTCAAGCAATTCTCCTGCCTCAGCATCTCAAGTACCTGGGATTACAGGCACTCACCACCACACCCAGCTATTTTTTTTTTTTGTATTTTTAGTAGAGACGGGGTTTTGACATTTTGGCCAGGCTGGCCTCGATCTCCTGACCTCAGGTGATCAGCCTGACTCGGCCTCCCAAAGTGCTGGGATTATAGGCGTGAGCCACTATGCCTGGCTGTTTTGTTTGATTTTTACAATTGCTATGTGTGGGGAGAAAAGTGAGTTGTTAGTGTTATAAACACACTGTACCATCATGATCTGAAAGTCTGTTTGCTTTATATTTGGGTTGTGACTCTTTTTTTGGCGGGGGGCAGTTTTTTGAGACAGAGTTTTGCTCTTGTTACCCAGGCTGGAGGGCAGTGGTGTGATCAGAGCTTACCGCAACTTCCGCCTCCCCAGTTCAAGCGATTCTCCTGCTCAGCCTCCCAAGTAGCTGGGATTACAGGCATGTGCCACCACGCCTGGTTAATTTTTGTATTTTTAGTAGAGGCGGGGTTTCTCCATGTTGGCCAGGCTGGCCTCGAACTTCTGACCTCAGGTGATCCGCCCCACTCAGCCTCCCAAAGTGCTGGGATTACAGGCATGAGCTACCACACCCAACCCCTTGGCTTTCTTCTATATTTCTTAATTCTTTCCCCAGAATTTCTAATGGCTTTTATTCCTTCTCGATTCATCAATTTTCTAGACTTTATTTGGAGGCACACATTCTGAAAGATGTCTCCATCTTTCAGGATCATTCAGGGGCATTCAGGATCAGAAACAGGTGAGCAGATCCTTAGGCTCAGCGGAACCTTTGTGGGTCTGTCTTTATATCTGGTTCAGGTGTCATTGGTACGTGTACAGTGGAACGTGACATGTAAGGCTAGCAAATGCCTCTCTGTGTGGAGTGGTCAGGGTTGTGGATAGCCTGAAGAGGTTAGCTAGGTTCATTTTAGGACAAAGATAAAGTGCCTGGATATGGGTTTCTCTGGCCTGGATTTAATTGGCTGCTCCTGGTTAGAACAGTTCCCCTCTGAATCCTGCCAGGTAGCGCCAGTCTGCTCTACTTGGGGCTAGATAGCTGAGATATTTTAGGGCAGACAGAATGAGGAACAGAGAAATGTCCATACTTTTAGTTCCCTTGTTTGTGAAATAAAATATCACCTACATGCCTGCCCAGGGCCTACAGGGTAGAGAAAAAGAAGCTGGGTCTTCTTGTATCACATGAGGCAAGTTTCTAGGTCTGTCTCAGTTGCTTCAAGATCATCCCCTGAAGTTTAGCCTTCACCTTTCTTGGGCAGTGTTTCAAGTTTTTGTTTTGTTTTGTTTTGTTTTTTTGAGACGGAGTCTTGCTCTGTCTCCCAGGCTGGAGTGCAGTGGCGCTATCTCAGCTCACTGCAACCCCCGCCTCCCGGATTCAAGCAATTCTCCTTGCCTCAGCCCCCCGAGTAGCTGGGACTACAGACATGCGCCACCAGGCCCAGCTAATTTTTGTATTTTTAGTAGAGACGGGGTTTCACCATGTGGGCCAGGATGGTCTTGACCTCGTGATCCGCCCACCCCAGCCTCCCAAAGTGCTGGGATTACAGCTGTGAGCCACCGCACATGGCTGTCTCTCAGGTTATTAACTCTCACTTCCACATGAGGCTATTGTGGAAGTCACTGTTGTCTGGCTTCTCTAGGAGTAAGATACTCCCTAACACCACAGGGATAGAAGTGGAGCTTCCAATGATATGGGGAAGTAGGGAAGGCTTGAGAGGCAAGCTATCTTTCATAGCTTGATGATGCAGCCTGGCAATGCATAATATGTTCTCCTTTATGCGGTGGTCTGGATAGAATTGGAGAGATGAATTATCCATAAGACTAGTAAATCCCAAGATACACTGAATGCTTTCCACAATTTTAAGAAAGTCCTATTGGGTATCATGCAGAAGCTCTGCTTGTATATGTGGACCAGTAATGAATCTGTGAGTCCTCAAACACAGATCTAGTGGTTAAGCCAGTTCTTAACTATACTGCATCCAGGAATATTCATGTCAGTGATCTAGATTTTTAGAGTAGATCAGGAGGATGTCCCAGTAACAATACTCAATGTAATGCCATCATTAGCACTTGAGCTGGGAAGTCAGGTTTCTAGGTTCCTCCTAGCTCTGCTACTTATTAGCAGTGTCATCTTGAGCAAGTTATTTGCCTTCACTAACCTTCAGTTTGCTTTTCTGCCAAATGCAATTAACAGTAATACTTACCTCAAAGATTTGTTGTGAGGACTAAATGAGATAATCATGTAAAGTACTCAACACAGTGTTAGCATTGAGTAAGTATGTAATACATGTTTACAATTATTAATAGCTACTAGCTCAGAAGGCCCTTCTTGTTGCTTATCATTAACCACTGGAAAATGCTGGTAGCAGGGTTATCCAAACAGTATAAAGATGTTCTTGGGACCAGGCGCGGGGGCTCATGCCTGTAATCCCAACACTTTGGGAGGCTGAGGTGAGGGAATCACGATGTCAGGAGATCGGGACCATCCTGGCTAACACGGTGAAACCCCGTCTCTACTAAAAATACAAAAAATTAGCCAGGCATGGTGGCACGTGCCTGTAGTCCCAGCTACTCGGTAGGCTGAGGCAGGAGAATTGCTTGAATCTGGGAGGCGGAGGTTGCAGTGAGCCGAGATTACGCCACTGCCTGGGCAACAGAAAGAGACTATGTCTCAGAAAAAAAAAAAAAAAAAAAAAGAGGTTCTCAAAGGCCTAGGTGCAACATGGGACCTGAAGAGCCACGTTTGTTCATTGTTTTAATTGTAGGTACTCCAAAGATCCAGCTTCATAAATACCCATGTTCTGGAGTTGGTCTAGAAGATGACCATCGGTATGACTACGTGGTTGCATCAGATGGTGAATGCAAAGAAGATGCAATCATCTTGAACCAAGAGCTCCCTGTTCCACACCAAAGTGCCCCATTATTGCCACAGATTTGAGAAACACCTTAGATTTGGGTTTAGAAAAGGTATATAACAATACAATGGGAATACATTTCACAGTCACATTCATGTGTGCAAAATGGAAATGATTTCTTTATAACTCACTTTAGCTCGTGGGTTATTTCACTGATGATGGAAAACCTAACTCTGTAATACAAAGTAATCTCAGTTACTTGCAGTTTAAACTCAATGTTTTTTGGATAAATAGTCAAATTAGGATTTTCTACTTCTACTTCCTACTATCCCTTCTGGGGGAGTAACATCTAGGTTCTGAATGATCCAGGTCCTGGGTGGTCTATCATCCTGACTTTGGGAAAGAGGAACATGGTTCATGGGCTTCAGTAAACCACCTAGTTGGCTTCTTCTGAGATGAATAATCTGTGTTTCCCTTGTATTGGTTGCCTATCCTCCTATAACCGTGCTGAAATGTCTGTGCCCCCTTGGCTCATCAGTCCCCAGGACCTCACAAGTCACTCTAAGTCTTCCTCATCCTGACCTCTCCAGGTCCACTGGCCTCACTTTCAGTCATTTTTGTCCTTCTTTAGGGGGCATGATAGTTTTTTTTAATTACATCTTTTAAAAATATGGTAAAATATGTATAAGAATTTTCATTTTAATCATTTTAAAGTATACATTTCAGTGGCATTCTTGTTCATCTTTATATTGTCGAGCCACCATCATCACTACCCATCTCCACAATACTTTCATCACCCCAAACTGAAGCTCAGTACCTATTAAAGAATAGCTCTGTATTCTCCCCTCCCTCTAGCCCCTGGTAACCACTATTCTACTTTCTGTCTGTCTGAATTTGATTGTTCTAAATATTTCACATAAGTGGAATCCTACAGGATTTGTCCTTTTGCATCTGGCTCATTTCACTTAGCATAACTTTTTTTTTTTTTTTTTTTTGGAGGCATAGTCTCACTCTGTCGCCCAGGCTGGAGTGTAGTGGCGCGATCTCAGCTCACTGCAATCTCTGCCACCCGGGTTCGAGCGATTCTCCTGCCTCAGCCTCCAGAGTAGCTGGGACTATAGGTGCGTGCCACCACACCCAGCTAATTTTTTGTGTTTTTAGTAGAGACGGGGTTTCACCGAGTTAGCCAGGATGGTCCCGATCTCCTGACCTCGTGATCTGCCCGCCTCGGCCTCCCAAAGTGCTGGGATTACCGGTGTGAGCCACCATGTCCAGCCTCACTTAGCCTAATGTTTTATAGGTTCATCCATGTTTAGCATGTTTCAGAATTTCATTCCTTTCGAAGGCTGAATAATATTCCATTGTATGGATACATCACATTTTATTTATCCATTTATTTATTGATAGGCATTTGCATTGTTTCCAGCTTTTGGCTATTGTGAATAAAGCTACCATGAACATGGATGTAAAAATGTCTCAATCCCTGCTTTCAATTCTTTTGGGTAAATACCTAGAAGTGAAATTGCTGGATCATATGATAATTCTATTTTCATTTTATGAGGAGCCACCATATCGGGAACTTTTGAAGGTTTTCCTGAAACCGCCTTTGCAAAAAGTGTAACTGAGAAAATTATTACAGTGAAAAAGATCTGACCTAACCGACCCCGTCTTGCCTCTAACCTCCAACGTGTCCTTGTTCATTCCAGGGTGGAGGCCAAACTAACTTTGAGAGGAGCTTAGTTTATAGTTTAACTTTGAAACAAAGAAGATAACAGCCCTTTCCCAAAACAAACTCCCTTTCTGCCTAGAGATTAGACTGGTTTTGTAGGACTAATAAATCAGCCACAAGATTAGATTTGGTTTAGGAGGCCTGTAGCTAGAGGCTGCAAGATTCTGAACCTCTCAAATTTCTCCTGAGAATAACATCACTGTTATAAAACCTAAGATCAGTGCTTGAGATATTTTCCAGACCTTGCACTCAGTGGATCAGCTGGCACCAGCCAGATTGATACGTTGGCTCATCTGGTCTTGTGGTCCCTACCCAGGAACCGGCTCAGTGCAAGGGGACAACTTTGACTCCTTATGATTTCACCTCTGACTCGACCAATCAGCACTCCCCACTTTCCAGACACCTACCCACCAAATTGAAAAACGCTGGTCTCTGGGTTTTCAAGGAGACTGATTTGTTTTAGTAATAATAAAACTCTAGTCTCCTATACAGTTGACTCTGCACGAATTATACTTTTCCTCCATTGAAATTCCTTGATAAGTCGGCTCTGTCTAGGAGCAGGCCTAGACAGTATTCCTGGATAAGTTGGCTCTGTTTTGGCAGTGGGCAAGGAGAACTCGTTGGACGGTTATATTCCCACATCATTCAGGGGTGTGCAGGCCTCTTAGAAGCTGCCCTGAGACCCATCTACCTGGAGAGTACATTTAGTCATTGCTCCTCCTCAGATCAGGCTCTCTGCTATAGACGGGATTCACCACCAATTGTGCCATGATACCAGGCAACACCTGGGGAGCTTGATGATGATTTTCCTGCTCTGAGAGCCCCCCAATCCTCAGCAGAATAGCTGATGTGTTTCCCCGTCTCCTTCTTAGGACTCAGCTTGGAAGTGTGTAAAGGAGAGAAATTACATCTATGAGGCCAAGTTCCTTCATGTCCTCTCCAATTCTTTCTCCTGCCAAGTGGCAGAAATTTTACTTCCTTTTGGCTAGGAAAACGCTCATGCATCATCTTATATTCTTCCAGAGTCTGATAATTATGGTCTAAAGTTTACATTTGGACTTTGGCTCTTGATTTTCAAAGCCAAGCTTCTGAACTTAAAAATACTTTCTCTTTCAAACAGCCCAGCTCTTGCAATTTAGAAATCTCTGCTTTCCAGCCTATTGTCTCTGCTATGAATTTCAAGTGTCTACTTGAGAACTCAAAGCCAAGAATTTGACTTTTGGAGGCCAGGCACAGTGGCTCAAGCCTGTAATGCTAGCACTTGTGGAGGCTGAGGCAGGAGGATCACTTGAGGTCAGGAGTTCAAGGCCAGCCTGGCCAACATGGTGAAACCCTGTCTCTACTAAAAATACAAAAATTAGCTGGGCGTGGTAGCACATGCCTGTAATCCCAGCTACTCAGGAGACTGAGGCAGGAGAATCACTTGACCCTGGAAAGCAGAGGTTGCAGTGAGCTGAGATGGTGCCACTGTACTCCAACCTGGGCAACACAGCGAGACTCTCTCTCTCAAAAAAAAAAAGAATATGACTTTTTGTTCTTGGCTGTATAGGCAGTACCTTTTAGAAACCATTGCTGCCACCCCACTGATCTGGAGCGGGTAGCTTGATCCAGAAAGCACAACAGGAAAAAAACTCTCTATGTCTCAAAATGAAACCACTCCCACAGGGTTGACAAGAATTGCATGCCAGGTTCAGGACAGAAATATAGTTATAATTAAGCATCAATCAGGCTGCACTTTGGTCCACTTCCTTGTTGCTAAAAGTCATGCAGCATTAGATGCTGACCATTTGCATCCCCATTGTTCCTATACATAGGGTCTCTGACATTAGGGTCATAAGACTGTTCGAGACTCATTGGTGTCCCCATTGTTCCTATAGATAGGATATCTGACATTAGAATAATAAGGCTTTTGTTTAAGGATTACTTATGATCTTTCTCAGACCTTGAATTCTAGAGACCAGTTTGAAGACCCCCACAGAAGAACGGGATCAGCGTAAGAATACAGCTTCTTCATCTCCTTATCCCATGACTTCACCCTGCACTCTTCAACCAATCAATCTCCACTCTTTGGCTCACTCCAAAAGCCTTAAAAAAAGTCTAGCCCCAAACTTCTCGGTGAGACAGATTAGTTACTTTCCATCTCCTCGTTCACTGGCGCTATGATTAAACCTCTTTCTCTGCAACACACAACCTATTGTCTCAGAGTATTGACTTGCTGTGTACATCAGCAATGAACATATTATGGTTACAAAAATATTGTATAGCTGCTAGCTTGGGTGTAACCCAGATCATGAATACAAACTATGTTATTTATTATTAGTGGGAACATGAGACCAGTCAGCCAGAGAAGGGACTTAAGTAGTTTCTTATTATCACAGTATAGTCTGAGGGTATCAGAGAGCTCAAGGAACTGAGCTCAAATTATAGGATCTTTATGCAGGTGGGAAGGGGATCACAGGCAAATGTCAAGATCCTAGGCAAATACCAGCATTAAGAACTGGTACTTGGCCAGGGCAATGGTTCACTCAAGCCACCTGTAATCCCAACACTTTGGGAGGCTGAGGCAGGTGGATCACTTCAGGTTGGGAATTGACAAGACCAGCCTGGCCAACATGGTGAAACCCCGTCTCTACTAAAAACACAAAAATTAACCAGGTGTGGTGGTGCATGCCTGTAATCCCAGCTACTTGGGAGGCTGAGGCACGAGAATTGCTTGAACCTGGGAGGCAGAGGTTGCAGTGAGCTGAGATTGTGCCACTGCACTCCAGCCTGGGCAACAGAGCGAGACATGAGACTTTGTCTAAAAAAAAACAAAAAACAAAAAAGAGCTGGTACTAGTGGCTGGCTTTAACATGATTGGACTGGCTAAACTGAAGGAGCCAGGAATAGCATCACACAGCATGGAAGTAAACCACTTTACATTTAAAGTGTTCTAGCATCCCTTCATATAGCATCTAAGCCTGCCAAGTCCTCCCCGCAACCCAGAGGCACTGATCCTTTGTATTTTGTACACTGATCCTAAAAGTAATTATTAGTAGGCCACTGTTTAAGAAGGAATTTAGATTTTTACATGTGTGTGCATGTTTACGTATAAAAGTGTGTTTATTTTTAAATAAAATTTGCTTTGTTTATTATGCCAAGGAACAACAATAACAAAATCCAGCTTTGAATCCCACAAGTACAACCACAGAAAAGCACCTAAAATTGCTGAAGGTTGATAAAAGCTGATGAACAAGGCATTGTAATTTAGGATTCAGGATTCATCAGTTCTAGCTTTTGTCCTTGTCCTTTACTAGCTGTGGCTTTGGCTAGGTCCCATAGTCTTTTTCTGTGCTCATGTTCCTTCCTTCACTTACAAAATGAGGTCAATTACAAGGACCAGCCTCATTCCCAAAGCAGTTTTGTGGTTGTTGACTGTTTAATTAGCAAGTATTTTAGTACTAATAATTAGCAACATAAACTATCTACTCTATTGAGAATGGGTGGAGCTGCAAATATTGTGTATCTGAAGTTTTTGACAAGAGGAAACTATGTAAGGGGTACTCTATTTTTTATTTATGCATTTATTTATTTATTTGGAGACAGTCTCTCTCTGTTGCCCAGGATGGAATGCAGTGGCACCATCTTGGCTCACTGCAATCTCCACCTCCTAGGTTCAAGTGATTCTCCTGCCTCAGCCTTTTAAGTAGCTGGGATTACAGGCACGCCTGTCACGCTCGGGAAATTTCTGAAGTTTCAGTAAAGATGAAGCTTCACCACATGGGCCAGGCTGGTCTCGCACTCGTGGCTTCAAGTGATCTGCCCACCTCAGCCTCCCAAGGTGTTGGGATTACAGGCCTGAGACACCACGCCTGGCTGAGTGTACTCTATTTTAATGAGCACCAGTTCACAAGAAATAAACATTTCTGGCTCAGTGTGGTGGCTCATGCCTGTAAATCCAGCACTTTGGGAGGCCAAGACAGGCAGATCACTTGAGGCCAGGAGTTCGAGACCAACCTGGCCCACATGGCAAAACTCCATCTCTACTTAAACTACAAAAGTAGTCAGGCATGATGGCAAGTGCCTGTAATCCCAGCTACTCTGGAGGCTGAGGCAGGAGAATCCCCTGAACGCAGGAAGTGGAGGTTGCAGTGAGCTGGGATGGTACTACCGCACTCCAGCCTGGACCACAGAGGGAGACTCCATCTCAAAAAAAAAAAATAAACATTTCTGATGAGGTAGTGCAGACATTTAGTACCTTTCCATGAATACCCTTTTGGGGAAAAAATCTGAAATCTCGCACCCTGAAGGGAAATGCAAATGAATTCCATCAATTTCATGATACCGTCTTTGCCATTCTTGTTATATCTTCTTTGGTTTTGATTAATCCTATTGGGCTCTTTCCTCCCACACTTCTCAATGTTTGTAGAAAATAGGTAATAGAAATGAGTTTTTCCCAAGCAGAAGGAGGCACACAATCTTCTCAAAGTTAATGGGCACTGCTGTGAATGCTTCACACCATGTGACATTAGAATGGTTAACTACTCAATAACCTTCAGACAATGTTCCCAAACACCCAAGTTTTGTCATCTGAAGGCTTGCAGTGTCCAACACAAGAGGAAACGGACCCTATTGGTGCTTGTGCATACCTGATCTAATCCGTTTCCACAACAGCCCTAAGAGTATTTTACATTTGAAGAAACTCAATATTAAAGAAGTTTAAGAAACTTCTTCCTCATGACCACACAGCTAAAAAGTGACAGAACCAGGGCTCAGACTCAGGCCTGAATGACTCTAAGCCCAGGTTTTCCTGAGATAATACAGAAAAAGTACTCAAGACAGTCCCTGATTCATAGTAAGCTCCAGGTAAGTATTGGCTATTCTTTATCATAACTTAAAGTTATTTATTTATAATTCTGTCATTATTATGACATTGCAATGTCTGTCAAAAGGGTGGCTCCCTCTTTCTTCTGACGACGATTCCCATGTGCCTGAGACACATCTGGAGACACGTTGAAGACGACTTCGTTAACAGACCTGTTCACATAGAAGCTTGAGAGCTGGTATTCGTCTAAGTTGTAAGTAAAGACATGCTTTTTCCCACTTTATTTAAAAGCCAGTTTTCAAAAGTTTTCTGAGAGCACATCTCCTTTCCATCGTTGCTCTCCCTCTGACTTTTCCGTTGCTGACATTTTCTTCAAAGGGTGACATCTTATTCAAAGGGTGAGTCTTTGGGATTTCTTGAAGTCCCTAGGGGTCACCGGGCCAGCCATCATAGGTTTACCTCTTTCTCTAACTTTGTAAAGACATGATTGCCTTGTGACATGCGTGGCGTGTGCATCTCAGGCATTCAGCACAAATACTGTGAATAAGACAGATTGTTCTCCTTTTGCTTGGGAGAGATATGAGAAACCACGTGAGTGCCACATACATAGGATAGAATCAGGTCAAGTTTGTTGATCTACAAGCTAGTCTGCATGAAACTTCATTCAACTTCTAATTAACCTTCTAATACTGTTGCTTTTTTGCATGCCAGAAAGGGGGTATGAAGTTTCTTCTCTAAAGAAAAATAGGATATACAGATGTATCTTTTACATTAATGCTGTGCAGTCTACAGCCACACTGGTAGCCACTCTTGAGTTTCCTAAAAATTACAGCTGTTTTGCTGCCAAGGACAGTCAGCCACCGAAGTTCAAGTATGTGTGAAACTAGATGTTTTTATTTCTTTTTGTTTGTTTGTTTGAGATGGAGTTTCACTCTGTCACCCAGGCTGGAGTGCAGTGACATGATCTCGGCTCACTGCAACCTCCGCTTCCCAGATTCAATCCTCAGCCTCCTGAGTAGCTGGGACTACAGGCGTGGGCCACCATGCCTGGCTAATTTTTGTATTTTTAGTAGAGACAGGGTTTCGCCATGTTGGTGAGGCTGGTCTTGAATTCCTGACCTCAGGTGATCTGCCCCTCTCTACATCCCAAAGTGCTGGGATTACAGGCATGGGCCACAGTGCCTGGCTGTGAAACTAGTTTTGATGCTTCATTTTTTTTTTTTTTTTCTGAGTGAGACGGAGTCTCGCTCTGTCGCTCAGGCTGGAGTGCAGTGGCCAGATCTCAACTCACTGCAAGCTCAGCCTCCCGGGTTTAGGCCATTCTCCTGCCTCAGCCTCCCGAGTAGCTGGGACTACAGGCGCCCGCCACCTCGCCCGGCTAGTTTTTTGTATTTTTTAGTAGAGACGGGGTTTCACTGTGTTAGTTAGGATGGTCTCAATTTCCTGACCTCGTGATCCGCCCGTCTCGGCCTCCCAAAGTGCTGGGATTACAGGCTTGAGCCACCGCGCCCAGCCTGATGCTTCATTTTTATGTCAAATTCAGCTCACATTCTAGTGAATAAAGATGAGAAAAAGTAGCTGAGGATGTTGGAGGAGACATTAGGGAACTCTAGGGAAATGAGGAAGGGAAGTGAGAAAGTAGATGCAGGGAAAAAATCTTTCCAGCATCCCTTCTGCTACCACTTGGGAAATTCTGAATACATTCCCACAAAAAGTGGTTCGCGTAATTAGAGTGACTGAACTTCCTGACTTGACTGTGACAACCTCAGTTTTTTCCCGTTGCCCTGGCATGATTATTAATTTGCTTCTTTCATTCTCAGAAGTGTGAGATTTAAACAATAAGTTTAAAAAGCCACCTTATTAATAATCTAGTCCTCCAAAGTCTGGCTTCATGTTAATGTTTATGTAAAAAAAAAAAATCAATGAATTTTTTTAACCATCAAAGATTACATTTGAGCAAATCAAAATTCTGATTTCTGCCTAAACTTTCTCATATGCAAGTAAGTATAGAAATGTTGTTGGCACCACTCTAAGAAGGTTCTGACAAGCATTCTCAAATTAGTTAAATTAGAGAAATTAGCTTCAGTAGATCATATATCATTTTATCATACAAAATGCTATTTTCTTAGTTGAAATCCAAAATCAGATTGTGTAGGGGTTATTTAAACTTTCTTCTTCTGCTTCTGTTTTTTTTCTTTTGGTCATGTATTCTGCCTTCACAACTCATTGGTTGAGGTAGGATGGTCTAAGTTGAGAATAGTCCTATTATGTAAGATGGATGTGTCTGTTGGAATAGGGTAGGCACCAAAGAGAAGCCCAACCAGACAGCTGAGCTCAGCAGCAAAAATGTGGGTAGTAGTATATTCGCTCAGTGGGTTCACCTTGCCCACTGCCTAGACAGAGTCGGTTTATCAAGGCAGGGGAATTGCAATAAAGAGTAATTCACACAGACTCAACTGTGCTGGAGACCGGAGCTTTATTATTACTCAAATCAGTCTCTCTGAGCATGGAAGGGGGAGGTCAGAGTTTTTAAAGATAATTTGACAGGTAGTGGCTCAGGAAGTTGAGAGTGCTGATTGGTCAGGTTGGAGATGGAATCACAGGGGGTCAAGTGAGATTTTCTTGCTGTCTTCTGCTCCTGGATGGGATCACAGAACTGGTTGAGCGAGATTACCAGTTTGGGTGGTATCAGCTGATCCATCAAGGGCAGGGTCTGCAAAATATCTCAAGCACTAATTTTAGGTTTTGCAATAGTGATATTATCCCTAGAAGCAATAGGGGAGGTTCACACTCATGTAGCCAGAGGCTGCATGACCCCTAAACCACAATTTCTAATCTTGTAGCTAATTTGTTAGTCCTACAAAGGCGGACTGGTCCCCAGGCAAGAAGGGGGTCTTTTGGGGAAAGGGCTATTATCAATACTGTTTCAGAGTCAAACCACGAACTGAATTCCTTCCCAAGGCTAGTTCGGCCTACAGCTAGGAATGAACAAGGACGGCTTAAAGGTTAGAAGCAGGATGGAGTTGGCTAGATCTGATCTCTTTCACTGCCATAATTTCCTCATTTATAATTTTTGCAAAGGAGGTTTCAGTAGTAAGCAGGCTGGTTCAACAATTCTTACAGGACAAAGCCTACCCACATAGCATCAGCTTTTTCTTAATGTTAGGTAGTTCTCACAAGGCAGTTAGCTAAATCTTCCAGCATTTATCTTGAACCATTTAGCACATAGCCAGGTCAAATTACTTTCAGCTAAGAAGAACATTGGCATGTATCAAAAAGCATGGGGTGATTATACTATTAATGCAGTGTCCCTTAAATTTCCTCAATTTTGGATTTCGTGGAAGTCTACATAGTCATAGGAATTCAGCAGGCCATTTGGAGCCAGTGGAAGCAATATTTTCTTAGTTTTTCCTAAGCAGGGTTTTTGACTATTTACTTGGAAATTATTAAAAGGATGAGTCTGCTGCATTTCCTTTGGGATATTTTGCATATATTTCCTTTGGGAAGAGCTATACACTTCTCAGCTTCCTCTCATCTCAGCCATCATGATATGTATTGGCAAATCAATGAATTTTTTTCATCACATTTTCCAATACTTTCTCTAGACTTTTAGATGTCTCTGCCTTGTTACTACAGATCATTTCCCTTTGCCAGACTCTCACCTGCTACTCCAGTTAGAAGCAACCCATCATTTGTGTTAAATAAATACAGAAATATTTATTTAATATTAAATATTAATATTTAGTTGGGACCACAGGCATGCCACCACACTCAGCTAATTTTTGTATTTTTTTGTAGAGACGGGATTTCACCATGTTGCCCAGGCTGGTCTCGAACTCCTGGACTCAAGTGATCCACCCACTTTGGCCTCCCAAAGTGCTGGGATTATAGGCATAAATTAAATAAAAACAGTTTGGCATGAATATGAGGAGGAAGAGTCAAAGCAAGGAAGACCAGGAATAGAAGTAGAAAGAAATTTTTTTTTTACAGAAGATAGTAAGAGAAGAAAGCATAGGGGGAAAAGATGCAAGAAGAGAAGGAGAATATGAAATAAGAGCCTGTCTTCAATAAGATTTGAGGGTTTTCTGTTCTCAGAGGACTTAAGGATGCCTCAATTTAGCAGCAACAATTAGGGACAGTAAAGTGCAAACTACTTAGCAACTTAGTGCCCACGCCCACCCACACCACCCCTTTAACAATACCAGCACACTGTTGTATAGCAAATACAGTCATCTGTAAGTCACAGGGTACTGACAAAGTTTTAGATTCAGTCTTTGTGACTGTTATCAGGGTGTCTCAGGTGTAGTGCTTGGCTCTGTGTTGCTTGCCAATTACACTTGGTTGGATGTAAGAGACCAACATGTTGGGGCCCACATCTCTTCTGTGTGGTGGTTGCTTTCCTGTGTCCTTGTCTTGCAGTGAATTCATGAGGCCTTTTACTCTAGATGAGTAGTGTGAACACTGAAAATTGGAGACAGGTCTCAGTTAATTTAGAAAGTTTATTTTGCCAAAGTTGAGGACGTGCACCTGTGACACAGCCTCAGTAGATCCTGACATGTGTCCAGGGTGGTCAGAGCACAGTTTGGCTTTATACATTCTAG
This sequence comes from Macaca mulatta, assembly GCF_049350105.2. NCBI lineage: Eukaryota > Metazoa > Chordata > Mammalia > Primates > Cercopithecidae > Macaca > Macaca mulatta. The sequence goes on from NC_133420.1 coordinate 46,505,892, forward strand.
GGAGACATGAGACATCAATCAACATATGCAAGATGAACACTGGTTTGGTCTGGAAAGGTGGGACGACTTGAAGCAAAGGCAGGAAAGCAGGAAGACTTGAAGCAGGGAGGTGGCTTCCAGATCATAGGTAGATAGAAGACAAATGGTTGCATTCTTTTGGGTTTCTGGTTAGCCTCTCCAAAGGAGGCGATCAGATGTGGATTTATCTCAGTGAACAGAGGGCTACTTTGAATAGAATGGCAGGCAGGTTGGCCCTAAGCAGCTCCCAGCTTGACTTTTCCCTTTAGCTTAGTGATTTGGGGGTCCCAAGATTTATTTTCCTTTCACAGTAGTCATGTTTTTAGGCCATTTAGCCCAGCCTCCTTTAATATGGAACAGGGGTTGACCTAGATAATCTCTAAATGCCCTGTGGCTCCAGCATTCTAGAATTTGAAATAATTCAGCAACATAGGATGTATATCTCTTTGGAATATCAAAGTCTTCCTTAAGGAGTATGAAGAATGTCATTTTCCTTGGGAAACTAGGACTTGAAGAAAGAAATACAGAAGTTTAAAGTAGATTATCGAGCATTATGTCACACTTAGAGAGATTCGTCTCAATAGTTCCTATCTGTCTAATTTCTGTTTTGGGGGAACTGAAGTCAATACTATCTAGATAGGCCTCTGCAATAATCTCTTATTTTCTTCCATCTCTCTTCTATTTGGGGGACTAAATCAGGAAGTAGCAGGTTTTTTTTTAATTCTTCCTCCTCTTCCTCCTCCTTCTTTTTCTTGTTCGACAGGGTCTTACTCTGTTGGCTAGGGTAGTCTCAAACTCCTGGCCTCAAGCAGTCCTCCTGCCTAAAAGTGCTGGAATTAGAGGGTTGAGCTGCCACTCCCAGCCAAAACTTTTTCTGTAAAGGACAATATAGCAAATATTTTAGGCTTTGCAGACCAAAGAGACAGATCAAGACATTATGAAGGTACTTAGGTAACCATTTAAAAATGTAACAATTTTAATTTAATTTAACTTAATTTTAAGTAAAAGTCCTCACAAAAACCCCCAGATCCAAAGGTCAGCAGCCTCAAAGATTGAAGGTAGATGAACTCAGAAGATGAGAAAGAATCAAAGAAACAACCGCTGAAGCCTCAAAAAGCCAGAGTGCCTCTTCTCTTCCAAATGATCATGACAATTTTAAAATGTAGGAATCATTCCTAACTAGTATGCTATACAAAGAGCAGCCAGCAGGCTAGATTTAGCCCACAGGCCATAGTTTGCCAACCTCTGGACCAGACTGATATGAAAGGGAAGGAACCAATCCAGGGATATTTGTGTTAGTCACTGAGGAACCTCCTTACATGGAGCAAAATGACCAAATTGGAATAATCTGAAAAACGTTTTGCTCACATGTCTGACACTTTGGCTGGAATGACTTAAAGATGAGGGCTAAGAACCAGAGCCCTGTATAAGTTGGCTTCTTACAGCTTGTTAGTTTCAGGCTAATCGGGCTTCTTGTATGGCTCAAGGCTCTACGAGTGAGTGAATAAGTCAGAAACTGCATTGACCCAGCCTTGAATATCCACATTCTCATTTCCCACCATGCTGTCTTTGTTGATGCATTAATAAGCCTACCTAGATGCAACAGGAGAGGACAGACCTACCCCTAAATCAGAGGAATGTCAAATAATTTGAGGGTATAATTTTATTTTATTTTTGAGACAAGATCTTGCTCTGTTACTTAGGCTGGAGTGCAGTGGTACAATTTGACTCATTGCAATCTCTGCCTCCTGGGCTCAGGTGATCCTCCCATCTCAGCCTCCTGACTAGCTGGGACTACAGGCATGCGCCACCATGTCCAGCTAATTTTTGTATTTTTTTGTAGAGACAGGATTTCACCGTGTTGCCCAGGCTGGTCTCGAACTCTTGGACTCAAGTGATCCACCCACTTCGGCCTCCCAAAGTGCTGGGATTATAGGTATAAGCGACTGCAACTGTCAAGAGCAGTTTTAAGTAATCACACTTTGGTCATCACTAGGTCTGCATATCCAGTGTTTGGAAATCTATTTCTAGGCTGCCTGTTTGGATTTGATGACATTTTAAGTCCCTCAAACTTATCCACATTGACTCTTCACTCTACTGTTGGCTTTTTATGCTTCCTTGATATCCACATTATTGTAAGTCTTTGGTAAGAGGTTCTTCCCATTGGTATGGACCTACAGAATGCTCACTAGCTAGATTATGCCCTCAGCCCTCTCCAAGGACAAGAATTTTTTACAATACAACTAGGACTAGAGATTGTTAGAGGTCCTCTGCTCATCGTAGAGTTGTCTATAGAGCTAAAGGTTCTACTAGCAGAGACAGGGAGGTAGCTGTACACTTGCAAAGTGATTGAGTTGCTGGCAACTCACACCACTGCTGGAACACCTCAAAAATTCCCACTTTCCCATGGAAGACAGAGAGATATCTCACACCTGTAATCCCAGCATTTTGGGAGTAAACCATCAACAGAACAAATTAAATATCTAGAATTTAGCACATGGGAGTATATGATAAAGATGTAATTTAAAACAGAAGGGAAAAGTCAAAAAACAGTGTTGGGGTAATTCACTAAACTTTAAGAACAATATTAAATTAAGAACATATTTTATGCCTTACACACACATATACACATATATCATCCTAGAAGTTCTAAATGTAAAAGATGACATGATTAAAACAGAAGCAAATATATTTGAAAATTTTTACAATCTTTGGGATGGTGGTGGCTTTTCTAAATATGGCCCTAAAGGCAGAAACTATAAGAAAGAGAATGATAAATTTGGCTACATAAAAATGAAAAACAAACGATGAAAAAATTATTTCCTCAATTTTCTTACTAGCTACTGATTTTAAATGAAATATAAAGACTTGTTTGTTAAAGGTGTGTAACACTGGTGTTCTTACGTGGAGAATACAGACCTCAACATAATGTTGCCTAAGATATTTTATCAGAATGGGAGGGTTGTTTTCCTTCTGCGTAAGTGAACAATAAATACTATGTGTGAGAATGAGTCATATCCTCAAATACTTTTATTTTTGATGGCCAATAAATCTCTCATGATTCTCATGAAAGAATCTTAACAGACATTTACTCATACATTTACCACGGTATCGAGATAGGATATACATGGGGAAACAAAACTCTGATGCCATACGTAGGGTAGTAGAAATAACTTTCAACTGGAGACAGAACTTTCCAGTTGGAGCTTGTGTCATCCTGGAACATTTATGCCCTTGGGCAGGTCGCTTAACATCTCTGAGCTTTAGTTTCCTTACTATTAGCAAAGCATAATAATACCTTGGAGAGTTGCTATGAAGATTAGAACCAAATAAACATTTACTAAGCTCCTACTCTTTGCCAGGTTCTCAACATACATGAAAGAGTGTTTGTAAAATGCTACACAAAAATGTTACTATCACATAACAAATTCCCTGCTCTAAAGGAGGTCTGAGTAGAAGAAGGACAAAAGAGCATACATACAATTAATGATAACAAAATTTGAAAGTGAGAAAAGCTCTACCAGTAAAAAAGAAAAGAACCGATCAGAGAAGATCAGGGAATTTAGCTGGGAAGCTTGAATTGGCTTTCAAAGGTGGGTAAGTGCTTGGACCTATGGGGATGTGCAGATAGAGGGTATATGCTATGGTTTGAATATTTGTTCATTCCAAAACTGATGTTGAAATTTAATCCCCAATGTGGCAGTATTGAGAGAAGTGGCCTGTAGGAGGTGATTGGGTCATGAGGGCTCTGCCTTTACGAATGGATTAACCCATTCATGAATTAATGAATTAATGGGTTATCATAGGAGTGGGATTGGTAGCTTTTTAAGAAGAGAGACCTGATCTACCATGCTAATCCCCCTGGCCATATGATACCCTGTACCACCTGGGGACTTTGCAGAGCTCCCACCAGCAAGAACTCTCACCAAATGCGACCCCTTGATTTTGGACTTCTCAGCCTCCATAACTGTAAAAAATAAGTCCCTTTTCTTATAAATAACTCATTTTCAGGTATTTGGTTATAAGCAATAGAAAACAGACTAAGATAATACAATAAGAGAAGGAGCAAACAGAAGAGATGAAAGCAAAGATAGTATGGGGAAAACAATAGTTATTTAACAATAGTGTGGGGTGGATGAAGGTCAGCAATAGCTGGAAAAAGCTTGGAACCAGATCACAAAGAGTCCTGAAGGCCACGCTAAGGAGTTTAGAATTCATTCCTTAGGAAATGAAGAGTTGTATGAAACATGCAAACTTCAGCATTAGACTTGGGTTGGCCCCTCACTTTCTAGCTATGTAGTTTTGAGCAAGTCACTTGGCCTCTTTAAACCTCAGTTTCCTCTTTTACATAATAGAGAGACTAATACTAACTTAAGTACCAAGCTTAGTACCTTGAAAATAGGAGATGCTTGACATATCAAAGTTATTATTGGTTAACTACTGAAGGACTTTAATTAGAGTAGTGAATATAATTTTATTCTACAGCACTATGTAGACTAGATTAGAGGCTGGGAGAACAGCTAGGAGAAAATTACAGTAGTCTAAGAAAGAGGTAGTGGAGTCATAGGGAATACAGAAAACTTTAAAAGTAGAAGGTTCAAAATAACAGTGTTAGAAAATATTTTAGGATAGAATATAATGAAGCACGTTTTAGACACAGAAAAGCCATTGTAGGAGACAGAATGAAGATGTACACGAGAGGAAAACACTTACGAACTAAATTTTGGAGGAGGTAAGTGGGGATATGTTGCATCCAAGGGAAATAGTACTCTGCCTTTCTTATCTGTTTGTATCCTGTGATACAGAATGCATTTTTGTAGGTATAAATAATTTGGGGAATAAGATAAGGCACAAAGATTGAAAGAGAATATCTTAGAAAGAAAAATACTTATTCATAGAAAGAAGAGAATAAGAAAATGCCAAATGAGGCTAAATAGACATTTTGAGATAAAAAGAGAAAAGTGGAAAAAACACAACCTCCCATTCAAGCAGAACGTGAGGTCACCTGCAGGAAATGAGGTAGGTTTCACATATACAACTAGAAGGGTGTGAAGAGTGTGAAGAGTGTGGGACTAGATTAGTCTAGATCAAGATTTCTTAAATTTCCTTTAATCAGTAGTAAATACTATTCTTATTTTGGAACAGGTCACTTTTTTGGGGGAGCATGGAGTCTGTTCTGTTCATTGCAGGGCATTTAGCAATATTCTTGGCCTCTACCTATTAGATATCAGGACCCTTTCCCTCAGGTTTTTCTTTTTTTTTTTTTTTTTTTTTTTTTTGAGACAGAGTCTCACCTTGTCACCCAGGCTGGAGGGCAATGGTGCCATCTGGGCTCACTGCAACCTCCACCTCCCGGGTTCAAGCGATTCTCCTGCCTCAGCCTCCTGAGTAGCTGGGATTACAAGAGCGCGCCACCATGCCCGGCTAATTTTTTGTATCTTTAGTAGAGACGAGGTTTCACCATGTTGGCCAGGCTGGTCTTGAACTCCTGACCTCGTGATCCACCCGCCTCGGCCTCCCAAAGTGCTGGGATTACAGGTGTGAACCACCGCGCCTGGCCTTTTTTTTTTTTTTTTTTTTTTTAAATCATTTTATTACTCTTTGTTAACAGCCCCAGGGACAGGGGACCAGGGGTACGGGGAGGAGGGGAAGTGGGGCTCCAGCCCCACAACCCCTCCCAACCCACCCCTTTCCCCTTTATATATTTATAATCTACATACAAGCTCCCGGTGTGAGGGCAACCCAGGTTCCTTGTCCCCTGGGGACCCAGACTCCTCTGCCCGTCGGGAAGGCTCTTCTCCAGGAGGCCCCGTTGCTCCCAAGGCTTAGGCATCCAGCGGAGGACATCTGGTGGGGAGGCCTGCTCGTGAAGGTTGATGCGCTGCGTACGGAAGACTCTACCACCGTAGGTGAAAGGCAGGGCCTTGAGATGGGAATTGATGCCAGAAAAAGACCTTCCAGTTGGGGAGTATGTGACGACCCAGGACTCCCAAGGTTGTTGCTCAGTTTTCAATAATCCTGGAACGGCTTTATTTCCACTGGATGCAGCTCTGCTTGCCCCAAGCTAGCGGGGAAGGGCCTGGCAGGTGAAGGCCGCATCCGAGTAGCAGGAGCAGGTGGGAGCTGCAGAGCCAGGCTGGCTTTCCCCAAGTTTTGACAAACAAAAACATCTTCAGACATGCCCAAATGTCCCCTTGAGGGACAGAATTACCTCCAATTGAGAACCACTGGTCTAGATGTTGTTAGAATACGATAAGGGGGCGTTTAGAAATAAAGGGATAGGGCTGGGCGGGGTGGCTCACGCCTGTAATTCCAGCACTTTGACGGGCTGAGGCGGGAGGATAACTTGAGGTCAGGAGTTCGAGACCAGCCTTGCCAACATGGTGAAACCCCATCTCTACTAAAAATACAAAATTAGCCAGGCTTGGTGGTGGGCGCCTGTAATCCCAGCTACTCGGAAGGCTGGGGCAGGAGAATGGCTTGAACCCGGGAAGCAGAGGTTGCTGTGAGCTGAGATAGTACCACTGCAATCCAGCCTGGGCAACAGAACGAGACTCTATCTCTAAATAAATAAATAGATACATAGATAATGTATTGTTTGAGACTCTATTTCTCACACCTAGAATATTGCTGTCATATACCAACACACTCTTTCTATAACAAATGAAGGGAAATAATGATTGACAACTGGCATTGAAGGTCTAGCTACAGATATATGCTGTGCTAAGTAACTAACGAGCCTGATTTTCTGGTTTTGCTATTTTCTAACAAAATGATAAAGAGCCCAGGCACAGAACCAGTGAAATAATCCAGGAAGCCAGAAAACAAAGAAGGTTACTTAACGAAGGTGGTCAATAGTATATTAATGATCAATAGGTGGTCAGTTGGTGGTCAATAACATTACTGTTTCTAGCTATTCTTCTTTCCTGTAAGAGACAACACAAGTTGTCTTTCTCCTGAAGTTGTACAGACTGAGCACACAGTAGGTATTCAAAAATCATTTGTTGAATTAGTTTACATTCTGAGATACAAGATTAAGTCTAAATCGAAAATATAAAATTATGAGAATTGTTTTACAAAATCTTTTTATTTATGGGAAAGGTCTACCTTCAGCTTTTCATAAAATGATTTTTCTTGCATATGAAATTATTATCATTTTTATTTTTTGAGAGAGTCTCGCACTGTCACCCAGGCTGGAACACAGTGGCACAATCTCCGCTCACTGCAACCTCTGCCTTCTGGGTTCAAGTGATTCTCCTGCTTCAACCTCCTGAGTAGCTGGAATTACAGGTGCCCACTGCCACGCCCAGCTAATTTTTTGTATTTTTAGTAGAGACAGGGTTTCACTATGTTGGTCAGGCTGGTCTTGAACTCCTGACCTTGTGATCGGCCCATCTCAGACTCCCAAAGTGCTAGAATTACAGGCAAATTATTATTAATGTAACATCCTTCTTCCCAAATTCAGTCCAATGCCCATCTCCTTCATTTTTAAATACAAGGCAAAAAAGCAACCAAGGATACCTCAAACAACATTAAGCCTTATTTTGGTGAGAGAAAGAAATAAGAGTTTTCCCACATTTTATAAGGATGATGTTTGTTAACCTGGATATTTGAGACATTTATTATAACTTATTCTAGTTCGAATTTGCAAGTTTAGACCTTCGGATGTTATTTATTTTGCAAGTTGGTTCATCTTCCATTAAGTACATAGTGGTGCTATGTTGTGGCTTTTGTGGTCCAAACAGCTAGACTTCCCATTGGTGTGGTTAATCTGGTAAAATATCTAAATGAGTTATCTAATCAAAGTTTTGCATCTCTATAATTTGTTGAAATAATAACGTATTATTTATTTTTTTAAATTTCCATACTCTTTAATGTTAATTTTCTTAGGGAATAATATTTATGTAAATGGCTTATTTTCCCTATCACATTGAAAGAGTAGAGTCAATTTGCTTTCCCCAACTAGCATATTTCCTTGCATATAATATATGCTTAAAAATAATTGATGGATAAATCAATAAGTAAACAACTACACCTCACAGGGTAGAAGTCAGAAGACCTGAGTTCTTGATCTGCCTATGTATTTCTGGGCAAATTGCTTAACTTCACTGAACCATATAATGTGCAAGGTTTTAGGGTAAATATTACCCAGGGAGAGGTGAAAGTATCGGGTTAGTACTTCTACTTTTCCCATGGAAATGGTGACCCAATTACCACTCTTTCTTCTGGGTTACAAAGTGAAGTCTAGGCATGGGTAAAGTTTACAGCAAGAATCTTAGCTTACCTGAATTTTTCAATGTGTGTAAAAGATCCAGTAAGCATACGATACGTGAAATGGTTCATAATCAGAAAAATGTTGAAGGGTTGAACATATGGGACAGAGAAAAGTAATAGTATTTACAGAGACGAATACTGCCAAAATAGGCTAGAATAACATTTGTCTTCTTGTATTTGAAAAGAGATGATCTACATGAATATGAAATGTTAGGTTTCCCTTCTATACTTGCAAAAATTTATTTACATGCTGTTGCTACCATAGCTCTTTTCCAGCAGTAATTATCCAGCTTAATTAGACTGAATATGTTGTATTAAAATGTTTGCTCTCAGCCTATTGGCGCAAAACAGTCCCTTAATGGTGATCAAAAGACAGTATGTGAGGTTACACCTATAAATTAGCAGCCAGAAGACAATAAATTACTTATGTAATACATTTGTGCAATACTTTTCATTCCATATATCCAGATTTTCTGCATGATCTGGTTTGAGCTAATCTGCAATTCTGTCTCGAGCTGATTATCTGCTATATTCATACCATGTCCATTTTGCACAGGCATGTATATGTGTGTGTGTAATATTTCACACACCATTGCTCCTGCAAAAACACTGAAAGCCTATATTTAATAGGAAGTGTAAAAAAATTGATAGTCATTATTTCAAAATGACCTAGTGCCAGATGTTAAGAAGTGAATTAAATTAAATATTCATCACAGTGCTTACTCTGGATAGGGCACTGTGCTACTTACATAAAGATAATTAAGACATGGTCCATGGCCCACGATCTCAAGAAGATTGAAGTCTGGTGGGGAAGGCAGAAGTGAACAAAACAATTATAATGCAAAACATGAAAAGTGCCCAAAGTGGGATATTAACAAAAATTGTAGGAATGACAAAAGGTAACCACTGACTCTCAATAAGAGTGCCAGTGGGAGGAGGAAATATTTAAACTAAAATTTATAGAGTAAGTAGGATTTCAACATGTGATCAGAGTACAAAATAAATCAGCAGGAACAAAGACTTAGGAGTAGGAGAATCTCTTTCAGAGAATGGCCAATGGTTCAGGATTTCACAATAAATGGGGTTGAGTGGGTAGTTGTTCCATGCTTAAGATTTCAGATTTTATGCTGTGGTGACAGCTGAAACAATTTGAGCAGGGAAGTGGTATTCTCAACTGTTTTAGAAATATCATCCTGGCAGCAGTGTTTAGAATCGCCTAAAGAGAAGAAAAATAAGAGCAACTCATACAAGGATTTGTGAGCTTCTTGGAGGCAAATATTTGTTTTCCCTATTTTTTGCATCATCAGTGCCTAGTATTGTGCCTGGCACAAAGTATGTTCTCAATAAACATTAAATGTTATTAATATAGCCTTAACAGCACAGTGTGTGAGTACAACAATGAAGTTTGATATTATTATAAGAGATTTCTGTAAATGCATGGAATTGGTCTGGACAGTAGAGGGATTTTTTTCCTCCTTCCCATCCTCAGCTTAGTTTATATTCAAGTGTGTTTTATTTCAACTTGTTTTATTTCCATTTAGGTTCAAAATAACAATGGTGCAAATAATGGTTAATTAAAATTTATAGGGAAAAGTAATTGTTCTAAGATTCTCATCATGTGCACGATTTTAGAAATAATGATGCAGAAACATTATCCACTAAGAAAAAAACAGATGATTTGGATATGATAAAATTATCTGCAAATATAGAAATAAAACTATCCTTAGAAATTCACCAAAATGAACGGGGAGAAAACATTTACAAAACATGGATGACTCAAGAGCAAATATTCGTTTTAGAGAGTGTATGATCTCGTTCAGTTTGGGCTCTGAAGTCAGACTGCCTGGATTTGCAACTCTGTCTCATACTTCCAAGCTCATCTTGGGTAAGAGACTTAAGTGGTCAATGCCCCAGGTTTCTCTTCTGTAAACTGGAGTTTGTAATATTTGTACATTTATCTAGCTTATGAGTTGTTGCACAGTGTTTACAATAGTGCTTGGCACATAATGAGTGCTAAATAAAATTTAGCTTTTTTTCTTTTCTTTTTTTTTTTTTTTTGAGACAGAGTCTCACTCTGTCACTCAGGCTAGAGTACAGTGGCATGATCTCGCTCACTGGAACCTCTGTCCCCCGAGTTCAAGTGATTCTCTTGCCTCAGCCTCCCAAGTAGCTGGGATTACAGGTGCGTGCCACCACACTCAGCTAATTTTTTTTTTCTTTTTTGAGATGGAGTCTCACTCTGTCACCCAAGCTGGAGTGCAATGGCATGATCTCGGCTCACTGGAACTTCTGCTTCCCGGGTTCAAGTGATTCTCCCTACCTCAGCCTCCTGAGTAACTGGGATTACAGGCACCCACCACCACATCTGACTAATTTTTGTATTTTGAGTAGAGACAGGGTTTCACCACGTTGGCCAGGCTGGTCTTGAACTTCTGAACTCAGGTGATCCTCCTGCCTCAGCCTCCCGAAGTGTTGGGATTACACACGTGAGCCATGGCACCCAGTCTAGCAGCTATTTTTAAGTTAGTATTCTGAATGTGGCAGAGATTGCTGTGTATTTCCTAATATACGTTTTTTTCTTATATTAATAATAGAATCTCCAAATCGTAACTCTGCATGCAACTGTTCAGAATGAACACTGCACCTTCCAGCCTTTACTGCAACTAAATGTGACCATGTGACTGGGGCCTGGCAAATGAGATGTAAGCAGAAGAGTCATGTGGCAGCTAATGGGAAACTTCCTTAACAGACAACTAGACATCTACTAGATCTCAAAATTTTCAAGTATGAAATTGCTAAGGGTTGGTAAGGATATAGAGCAGTAGAGACTGTTAAATATTACTGATGGGTATGTGAATTGGTATAATCACTTTGGAAAACAGTTTGGTGTTAGTCAATAAATATGAAGATATGTATACTCAATAATCCAAAACTTTTTCCTAAATCTATATTCCAGAGAAACATATATGTGTACTAGGATACATATACAAGGATATTGTAGTAGCATTCTTTGTAATAGACAAAAATTAGAATAATCCAAAGGTCCATCAACAGTTGAATGGATAAACTGAAGTATGTTTATAAAATAGGATACTATTGTATCCTATTTAATCATCATATATAATTGAAATCATCATATACAATACATTGAACGAAATTGATGAAATTGAATCATCATATACAATAAACATGGAAGAAGCAAGAACCAAAGTAACACAAACACCAAGATTCAAAAATAGGCAAACTATGTCATTTAGAAATGCATACTTGGGTGAAACACTTTAAAGAAAAGCAAGGCAATGATTACCATAAAGTCAGAATTATAGTAATCTCTAGGTCTAGAGGGAGACTTCCTCTAGGGAGAGTTGTGATTAGAAAGGAAAAGCGGGCTTCTGAAATTCCAATGCTCTGTTTCTTCACTTGAGGGGAGGCTCCATGGATGTTTCCTTAAAATAATTTTTATAACTATACATTGTGGTATAGTTTCTATGTAAACATCATATTTCTATATGAACATTCCTTTTCTATGTGAACATTATATTTTACAATTTAAGTTACATATATATAAAAAGACATTGTGCCTTTTGCCTTTGCTGCTTTTCAGCCTTCCTCCATTCTGCTTCCTGAAACAGAAACTGCCACCTGAGACCATGAAAACAAGGACCACTACACAGAAATATCAGGAAAATGAGCTGGTAGGAAGTTAAGTCCCGGAGGACTTAGTGGGGCAGAGGTGTCATATCAGTCCTTAACCTTTGTACCTCTGGACTTCATTTACATGAAAGAGAAATATATCTAATATTATTTTGGAATTTTCTGTTATTTATACAGCTAAGCCTGATTTTAACTAAGGCACCTTTACACTAGATTTTCAAAAAGACAACCTACCCAGTAGGAAAATCATTTGATCTCATACACACACAAACATACAGATGCATACACATATACACACATACACAGGCACATGCATAATTAGACAATTCATGGAAGAAGAAATTCAAAGGGTTCGTAAACATCTAAAACATGTTTAATCTCAGCAGTAGTTAGAGAAACGCAAATTAAAACAAGACAGAATTTTTCATGTATCGGCCTGGCAAAAATTTCTGAAGAGCAATATATTCAGTACTGTTGGGTATTCAGGAAAATGATGATCCCTTTCTGGTACTGTTAATGTAAAGTGCTACACATTTTTGGAAGGAAAAATGGCACTATCTGTTAAATTTGAAATGCTCTTACAATTTGAGCCAGCAGGCCAAAACAAATCTATGCCACAGAAAGTACTCAAGAGCATATGTCCAAGAATTCTTACTGCAGCATTATTTGTCAAGGTAGGAAACTGGAAACAATCTGTTAATCTATCAGTAGTGGAATGTTTAGATAAATCATGGCATGTAGTTACCATAAAATATTATACAGCTATTTTTAAAAAGTACTAATTTTTATATATAATTAGCCAATCAACATTGTATATGCATATCTGAATAAATTTGTATGAACATACGACAAAATGTGAGAAGAATCAACCCAGATTGTTAATACTGGTTACCTGGGAGTTGGGGTGGGAATGGAGATTACTTTCTCTGTATACATCTTTGGGTGGTTTTCCTGGTTATAGTGAGGATAAGCATGTGTTATTTTTGGTTTTTGTTTTTTTTGTTTGTTTTTGAGACAGAATCTTGCTCTGTCCCCCAGGCTGGAGTGCAGTGGCATGATCTTGGCTCACTACAACCTCTGCCTCCCAGGTTCAAGCAATTCTCCTGCCTCAGCCTCCCAAGTAGCTGGGATTACAGGGGTGTGCCACCACACCGGTTGATTTTTTTTTTTTTTTTTTTTGTATTTTTAGTAGAGATGGGGTTTCACCATGTTGACCAGGCTGGTCTCCAACTCCTGACCTCAGGTGATCTGCTGGCCTTGGCCTCCCAAAGTGATGGGATTACAGGCGTGAGCCACCATGCCCAGCCAGTTTTTTTAAACTTTTACAAAGATATTTAATTTAAAATTAATTTTAATAAAAGGTAGACATCCAAGAACACAGGATAATTAATGCACTTCAATGTTAGGTGAGTATCTTTAAAACTGATTATTGTCAAACATTAAATCCATATAACTGAAGCAAACTGCACACGCCCGTACAAAATAAAGGAAGTAATTTAAGAAAATAAAGTGACTTACCCACTGACATTTCACCATTAGTATTTGAACAATCAACACAAAAGACACCCATGTGTTGGTAAAATAAATAAATGCATGTTACTTCTTGCAATCTTCTGGGAAGGAGTTTAATGCCAAGCCGTTTCATGGAAAAGACGGGAGTTAAGAAATATGGAGGAAAGAATAATTATTCCTTATCAGGCGAGTCTAGTGATACTTAAATGTGTGTATGTAAGGGGGTGGCTTTAATTAAGGTATAAAATCCACCTGCGCCAATTGAAAAGCAGTATCTTCCTAACCCCTCCTCAAAAGTTCTTCTGCTACCAAGCCATGACCCACACCTAGCCAGACCTCTGAGGCACATTTGCCTCCTCCCTCTTGCCTTCCTCTTTCCCTGAATCTGTGTGATTGCTAAATCCTCCCACCCTTACCTCTGGAAGGCTTCTGCCCTCGCCCTCCTGCTAACCCTGCCGCGTTTTGCCCGGCCTGGCTAACAACATGGAGCCGTCACTCCCAAAGAGTGGTCTTCCCAGCCCTTCACACCCAGCTCTTTCTTTTTTTTTTTTTTTTTTTTTTTTTTTTTTTTTTTTTTAATTTATTTATTATTATTACACTTTAAGTTGTAGGGTACATGTGCATAACGTGCAGTTTTGTTACATATGTATACTTGTGCCATGTTGCTGTGCTGCACCCATCAACTCGTCATTTACATCAGGTATAACTCCCAATGCAATCCCTCCCCCCTCCCCCCTCCCCCCTCCCCATGATAGGCCCCGGTGTGTGATGTTCCCCTTCCTGAGTCCGCGTGATCTCATTGTTCAGTTCACACCTATGAGTGAGAACATGCGCACACCCAGCTCTTTCTGGCCTCACGCCGACTTCTCCACCGTCACACTCCGCCCAGTGCTACAAGGGTTCTGCTCACTCCCGAGGACCTCGGCGCTGCCCAGGCTGCAGCCTCGGACCCCACAAGCCTCAGCTCCCTAGGCTGTGCCCACTCGCCGACAGAAGTGTCGGGAGCCCAAGGGGCGGGCCAGGGGCGGGGCCTGGTCTGGCCAATGGAAGCACAGAGTCCAGGCTCAGCGGTCACGTGTCCAGTGGGCGCGAATTTTACCCCAGGAAGACCTCGCAGGTGGCGATTTTACCTCAGGTAGGAGCCGTGAGAGGCTGAAGGCAGGTGAGAGGGTGTTTTTGAGGGCTGAGGGGAAGAAAAGGTCCTGTGGGACCAAAGAAGTATGGCAGCTCAGGAATCTCAGGAAAACACATCTGTGAGGCCCCACCAATGTGGCTCTGTAGAGACAAAACCTCAGACCCACCGTCCACTTAACCCGAGAATAGAAGATGTGAAGGGCTCAGAGATGCTGGTGGGATTTCAAACAATTAAAATGAATCCACAGCTGTCAGGAGAAAAAACATCAGCTAGAAGTCATATGGGCTAAACAATAAGGGAAAATAAGTGCACCTCGCTTTCTCTGCGGTGTCATGCTTTTGTCTGTTTTAAGACAGAGTCTCGCTCTTCTGTCGCCCAGGCTGGCGTGCAGTGGCGTGATCTCGGTTCACTGCAACTTCTGCCTCCCAGGTTCAAGAGAGTCTCCTGCCTCAGCCTCCTGAGTAGTTGGGATTACAGGCGTCCGCCACCATGTCCGGCTTTTTTTTGTTTGTTTTGTTTTGTTTTTTGAGACGGAGCCTCACCCTGTCCCCCAGGCTGGGGTGCAGTGTGGTGCGATCTCAGCTCACTGCAACCTCTGCCCCCCGGGTTCAAACGGTTCTTCTGCCTCAGCCTCCCGAGTAGCTGGGATTACAGGCGGGCGCCACCATGCCCAGCTAATTTTTGTATTTTTAATAGAGATGGGGTTTCGCCATGTTGGCCAGGCTGGTCTGAAACTCGTGACCTCAAGTGATCCACCCGCCTTGGCCTCCCAAAGTGCTGGGATTACAGGTGTGAGCCACCACACCTGGCCCAGGCTAATTTTTGTATTCTTTGTAGAGACAGGGTTTTGCTATGTTGCCTAGGATGGTCTTGGATTCCTGGCCTCAAGTGATCCGCCCGCCTTGCCTCCCAAAGTGCTGGGATTACAGACGTGAGCCACCGCTTCCGGCGGATCTTACGGTTGTTTAAAGTGCGGTTTTTATGCGAGGGAGTGAAAAAGGCAGAAAGCTCCTGATACCTTAGACTGGTGGGGAGAGGTGGGGAGCCAGCCCAAAGATTCACATTCACCTGTGAGTGCTTTTAAATAACCTTGGGGTCTGGCATGGTGGCTCAAGCCTGTAATCCCAGCACATTGGGAGGCTGAGGCGAGAGGATTGCCTGAGCTCAGGAGTTCGAAATCAGCCTGGCCAAGATGGCGAAACCCCGTCTCTATTAAAAATACAAAAATAGCCGGGCAAGGTGGCATCCCCCTGTAATCCCAGCTACTCAGGGGGCTGAGGCAGGAGAATCTATTGAACCCGGGAGCTGGAGGTTGCAGTGAGCTGAGATCGCACCATTACACTCCAGCCTGGGGGACAGAGGGAGACTCTGTCTCAAAAAATGATTTGATTAATTAATTAATCATCATCATCATCATCTTGGGAAAGCTTACTTCCTGGCCTTGTGCCTGACCTCATTATCGTGTGCATTTCCATTTTGGCCCAGTAGATGTCAGTCAGGAAGTAGCATGAGAGAAAATCTTTAGAAAAAGGTAAAAAAAAAAAAAAAAATTTGAGAATTGCTGCAATTCAAAACTAGATAAATTTAAATTCCCCACTCTCTAACCATGATTTTGTTTGTTTCTGCCGTATCTTTGGTTTTAGAAATAAGAGCAATCTATCTTTTTTGCATCCACCCACCACTATTAGATGTATTCGATATCTGTATTGTAATGAAATAAACTTGATAAATGGGGTTCTAAGCATGTATATAACATATGGCATCTTATTAAGTAGTCCATATTTAGCATGAATTTCAGTGGTTGACTTCAATACAAAAGTAATTATTTTCTTTTTTTTTGTTTTTGTTTTTTTTTGAGACAGAGTCTTGCTCTGTCGCCCAGGCTGGAGTGCAGTGGCGCGATCTCGGCTCACTGCAAGCTCCGCCTCCTGGGTTTACGCCATTCTCCTGCCTCAGCCTCCTGAGTAGCTGGGACTACAGGCGCCCACCACCGCGCCCGGCTAATTTTTTGTATTTTTAGTAGAGACGGGGTTTCACCGTGGTCTCGATCTCCTGACCTTGTGATCCGCCCGCCTCGGCCTCCCAAAGTGCTGGGATTACAGGCGTGAGCCACCGCGCCCGGCCGAAAAGTAATTATTTCTTAAGGTAATTGGTGAGAGTGATAAATATGAAGCTAATAGAAATACTAGGCTTCACAAAAAAAGAAAAGTTAATATAAATGCTGACAATAAGCTGAATGGGTACAATCAGTAGAGTTTAGTTTGTTGTTAACTTTTTGACATGTCTTTTAGAATGAGACGATCAGTTTCTTCTGAAAGTGCAACACCAAGAAATGGAAATTCTAGAATCAATATTTGCTTGAAAGATCAGTGATACACTGGGTGGAAAAGACATAGAGGTGCAATGATGGGAAATATTCTTAGAGAAGTAGCCACTAGTAAAATAATGCCACATTGGTCTTGTTTAGGAGTGAAAGAGAGTGGCCACACTATATATTCTCCACACCACAGAATCTAACACTATTAAAGACAATTCAGATAACATATGTGTCTCATTTTAATTGGAAAACATATTGTAATATCCAAAAATCCTTCTGAGTCGTTAATAAACTAATTGTGCTCTGGATTGTTTTTGTTTTGAGATAGAGTCTGGCTCTGTTGCCCAGGCTGGAGTACAGTGGTGTGATCTTGGGTCAGTCACTGCAACCTGGATCCACATCCCAGGCTCAAGCAATTCTAGTGCCTCAGCCTCTTGGGTAGCTGGGACTGCAGGTGTGCACCACCACGCCAAGCTAATTTTTGTATTTTTAGTAGAGATGAGGTTTCGTCATGTTGACCAAGCTGGGCTCAAACTCTTGGCCTCAAGTGCTCTGCCACCTCAGCCTCTCAAAGTGCTTTCTTTTTTTGTAACCCTCTCAAAGATTACAGGTGTGAGCCAATGCGCCTGGCCTGAATTGTTTTAAAAGTTTGTTTTTAGTTTTTTACTGAAAGTTTCTGAAAGTTTTACTGAAAGTTTTACACAGAAGTTACTCTGTCCTAGAGTAACTTCAAAGCTGTAATTCCTTGAGTTCTCAAGTAAATGAGAACCATCCCGGACAAGTTCAGCATTCTAAATTTTACTTATTGCTTCATTAGATGGATTTGTTGATTTACCAATATGCCATAGTTGCTTTATTCCAAATGAGCGAGCTACTAGAAAATTTAGGCTTTAGACTTCTTATTTTCTAAGTGAGAGAATGGAAACAGTTTCACGAATTGTTTCCCAATTTTCCAAATCCTCCACTGTTTCAGCACAGAGTTCTCCCCTTGGTTATCCAATTTCAAGACCACTTGAGAAATGTGGTTATTCTGGGAACACCACTCTGGCAGTCTTGTGAATTTCAACCTCTTTTGTGACAAAATGATCACATTAAATATATTTCCACCAACCAGCTAACAGCTATATGGTTTAAACAATAAGAGAAAATATTCAATTTTATATCAATATACATTATTTTCATATTAGATTTAAAATTATAGTAATGTATATTATTTTTTACCAATGATTATCATTCAGAGCCTTTTTAAAAATGAGTGAACCAAAGTTTTGTGATTGAGATTTTCTGCACTTGACTTGCTATTTTACCAATGTTTAATTTTAATTTTTGTATTTCCAGATGTTGGAGTTTGCACTGCTTTGAAAGAAAGAAGATATGTTTTCAGCATTGAAATATCATGCAATAGACTATTTATATGAGGTAGAGTGTTAGTGGCTTACTGTCTATTTACTGACAATTATGATGTAAAAAGTGTTAACTACATTCAATATAGGTTGAGTATCCCTTATCTGAAATGCTTAGGATCAAAAGTATTTCAGATTTCTGATTTTTTTTCAGATTTTGGAATATTTTTATATATATAAAATGAGATCTTGGGGATGGGACCTGAGTCTAAACACAAAATTTATTTATATTTTATATACACCTTATCCACATAGATTGAAGGTAATTTTATATAATATTTAAAATAACTCTGTGCATGAAACAAAGTTTGTGTACACTGAACTAACCATCAAAAAGCAAAAGTGCCAATATCTTCACCACCCATGTGGCATCATATTGGTACTCAACAGGTTTTGGATTTTGGATTTCAAATTTTTGGATTAAGGATGCTCAACTTGTTTATGATAATTTTGCAGTAATCCTTAGATTGTTTAATAGTCTAATTACTTTTAGATTTATTGAAAATTATTTTCCACATTTAGTATCTTTAAAATGCCACTTTTGGCTGGGCGCGGTGGGATCCCAGCGCTTTGGGAGGCCAAGGTGGGCAGATCACGAGGTCAGGAGTTCAAGACCAGCCTGGCCAACATGGTGAAACCCCGTCTCTACTAAAAATACAAAAAATTAGCTGGGCATGGTGGTGGGCATCTGTAATCCCAGCTACTTGGGAGGCTGAGGCAGGAGAATCTCTCGAATCCAGGAAATGGAGGTTGCAGTGAGCAGAGACTGCGCCACCGCACTCTAGTCTGGGCAACAGAGCGAGACTTCATCTCAAAAAAAAAAAAAAGGCCACTTTTGGAGGGAAATTATTAAATTAAAATAATCAAACAATTAAAATCAAACAATTAAAATGAATCCAAAGCTGTCAGGAGAAAAAAAATGGAAACTCTTGACAAGTTTAGGGTGATTTTGCTAACAATCTGGAGTGATCTTTCTTGAAATGAGTGGAGAAAAAAGAATCCCAGTTATCTTTATAAAATAATACTAATAGCATGCATTGACCACTTTCTGTGGGAGATCCTTTACCCTTCTGATGGATTATATTAGGGTGGTGCAAAAGGAATTGCCGTTAATTTGCCATTAGTTAATTAAAATGGCAAAAGCCGCAATTACTTTTGCACTATCCTACTATCATTTTATCATCATAAGTACTTTGTGAGGCAGATACTATTATTTTACAGGTTTTACAATTTTATAGGTTAGAAAACTAGTTTCCACATAAGTTAAATAGCTTTTATAATTGTCAGAGCTAAATTTTGAGCCCAGACATGTTGTTAGGAAACTAAATAGAATAACTGTCATTCAACAGTCTGTTGTTCTTACGATCTTAGTTGACAAGTTAAATTTTTTTTCTTTGTAACACTGACCCCATCTACCAAAGAAAAAAATTACTCCAGTATAACAAAACTGTGCTACATTTTACAGGAAATGAGAAACACATGCAAGCATCTTCTGATTTTATTATTCCCTCATAACTGAGAGAAGCAAATGTGTAGTTAAAAGATATCCATGGTAGGAATCAAAAGTCATCATAACAAAACATATGTATTGGCCACTTGCAAAATTAGTCTGTATTCAAACATCGTGAAACTTATTTTTTGCCCATGGTATTTTGGTTTCTGCTGGTATACGACACTCTGTGATATAATACAAATACAATACTAATCAATGGCAAATCTTGCAAAAGATGCAGGACTTTGTCAAGTTCGTGAAAACAGTATTGAGGAACCACTTAAATAACAAGTAAGGATATTATGAAGATCATGCAAAATTAGATCAGTTGACAGACAAGAGAAAGAGAATGGTTTGAATATCAAAGGAGTCAGAGATGCCTTGGGAAAATCTTCAAACATTTTCTAAAAATATTTTTTTCATGATCAAAGGTAAAGCAATGAGTAGTATCATGCATATCATCATATAATACAGTTTGTGGGAAAATTACGACAAAAAGTAATAATTATAACTAATTATAAATGAAATTTTGTTATGAAACTTTTTATAACTTTCACTTTTTAGATTAAATACTAATCGGCCTTTTTTTTTGTTTTCCTATTTACTGTGAATCTTTGGTCCTTATTTGATATAAATTACCATAAGTAATCTTTTTCTCTTTACCACTTATCCTTGGATAATAAGGACTTCTTACTGAATATGTTATAACACTTCAGCAAACATTAAAAAGTCTTGGGAAATAATGCAAGAAATTATCATTTGTCCAAATACATAGAATAATGAATTATGTGAGAAATGAGAATCACTGGGGAAGGGCTTCATAGAAGAGATATTGCTTAAGATAGGCCTTGAAAGATGAGTTGGATCTCGATAGAGAAGAATAACAGGACATTTTCAGAGGTACAGTGTAGACCATGGTGTTAACCAGGGAGTGACCACTGAACATTAAGGGAGGTAGTGAAGAGACTAGTCTATTTAGAGAGACTAGTTAGAGTAATGGAAGATAAAGTTGGAAAGTAAAGGCAGAGCCAAATTAAAGAGAACACTGACTCATTTACAAACTTATTAACTGATTTAACATTCCTTTAAAGAAACAGTTCCCTTTATTAGATATGTTTTTAAAAATTAGAAATGAATTTGCTGGTTGTAACAAAGGAAATAATGCAAAGATAAAACAAAAGTTAAGACATCCACATTATACAGTTTAGTGAAAAAAAGCACATTGCTAAGTGATATGTAAATAATGTGATCCCGTTTTTTGTCAAGTACTTACACATGTGTTTTAGCTTAACCTAGAAAAAATATCTGTAGGAGAATACATCAAACCACTACTGATATTACAAGGGGCCTTTAATACATATTCAGTAAACCATGTTGTAAATGCATGTGCCATCATCCAGGCTTTGTTGTTCCATTTATAGATCATAGACAGGGTAGATTTAGTATAATTCTTAAGGGCCCTGGGATTTTCAGAATGGTAAATAAGCATTAGCTTCAACTTAAAATCACCAACTGCATTAGCTTCTAGCAAGAGAGTCAGCTTGTCCTTTGAAGGTTTGAAGCCAGACACTGACTTCTCTCTGGCTATGAAAGTCTTTGTTGGCATCTTCTTCTAACAGAAGGCTGTTTTGTCAGAACACACACAACATTTACCAATTAATTTGCTATCTTATATGGTGCAGTTCATGCCACCCCCAAACAATTACAATGGTAACTAACATCAAAGACCACTGATCATAGATTATCATAACAGATAGAATAATAATGGAAAAGTTTCAAATGTTGGGATGGTTACCAAAATGTGACACAGGAAGTGAGCACATGCTTTTGGAAAAATGGCACAGACAGATTTGCTCATCATAGGGTTGCCACAAAGTTTCAATTTGTAAAAAAAAAAAAATCTGCAGAGCACAATAGAATAAAGCACAATAAAGTGAGGTATGCCTGTTTTGTTGTTGTTGTTGTCGTTGTTTTTTGTTTGTTTGTTTGTTTGTTTTTGAGATGGAGTCTCACTCCGTTGCCCAGGCTGGAGTGCAGTGGTGCAATCTCGGCTCACTGCAAGCTTCGCCTTCCGGGTCATGCCATTCTCCTGCCTCAGCCTCCTGAGTAGCTGGGACTATAGGCGCCTGCCACCACGTCCAGCTAATTTTTTGTATTTTTAGTAGAGACGGGGTTTCACCGTGTTAGCCAGGATGGTCTTGATCTCCTGACTTCGTGATCTGCCTGCCTCGGCCTCCCAAAGTGCTGGGATTAGGTATGCCTGTTTTTTATAAGGAGCATGTATTACTTTTAAAGAAATATCACATAAGTTTCAAAGTATAATTTTAATATATTCTGAATATTGATAGATAAATAGTATATGTTAAAAGATTTTCTAATCTTTCTTTCTTCCACAGAATGTAGTTAGAAAGAAGTTTTACAGAGATGCTTTATTGCTTCGAATTCCTTCATGTTTATATCAAGATGAAAGTTACCATGTAGCAGTTACTGATAATAAATTTAGGAGGCCATGGACAAGAGGTATGTTTGTTTTCATTTCTTAAAAATGTGCTTTAAAAGCCATTTCAGAGTTTAGCACAGCAAATTATTAAGAATATGCAATGCTTTACTAATTTCATTGCATCTATGCATGTCAGAATTCCAAGAAGTTAACAACGTAGTATTTTTATTATAGAATCTAGGTAACTAAATAAGGAATTGGAAAGCTTATATTCGATATGAATGAACCAAATAAAAGATATGTAGATGATGAAGACTTAAAATAGTCTAACATTGTAAACATTTGTTTTATTATAATAGAATTTTTCTTGACTATCTGAGGCCTACTTCAAGTTGTAATGGCACACTGAATATAAAATTATTTTTAAGCATATATGTACAAAATAGTTTTTTGTTTCTATCAAGTCATGGAATAGTAAAGAAGTAGCCTCCTTGGAGGAGTCAAGTCAGTCAACAGCATTTACTTGGTATATATTATGTACCAAACACTGTTATAAGTACTAAGGACACAGTTACTTAAAAGACATAGAAGTAGTCTCTGCTCTCAGTGGGTTTTAGACTGGTAAGGAGGATACAGCAATAAAACCATTAAATATGTAAACTAGTATCTGATATTGATAAATATATAGAGAAGAGACAGTAATGCTAAGTGATATGAAATTGCGGGAGTAGGGAGTGCTGTTTCCTAAGATGGTTAGGGAAATGTCTCTCTGAAGAGGAGGACATTGGAGTTGAGACCTGAATGGTGAGAAAGCAACAACCATGAAAAATATGGGGGAAAAGCCTTTCAAGCAAATGCAAAGTTCCTGACTCAAGAATGAACTTGATGTGTGTAAAGACCAGAAAATTAAGCTATTGTGACTGGGTAATGAAAAATGGATTGAGAAGTAGGCAATTTCTGAATAAGGCTTTGTAGGCCATAACAGGGAGTTTGTTTATTTATTTATTTTTTATTACAGCTGCAATAGACTGACTGTGTCCCCCTAAATTTATATTTGAAGGTGGGGCCTTTGGGAGATGATTAGGATGGAGTCCTCATGAAAGGGATTAGTACCCTAATAAAAGAGACCCCAAAGAGCTCCCTTGACTTTTCTGCCATGTGAGGCCAGTAAGAAGACAGCCACCCATGAACCAGGAAGTGGGCCCTCACTAGACACTGAATCTTCTGGTGCCTTAATCTTGGGCTTCCCAGCCTCCAAAACTGTGAGAAATGAATGTTTGTTGTTTGAGCCACCCAGTCTATGCTATTTTTGTTACAGCAGTGTAGACTGACTAAGACAATTGTGGATATGGAAAGTCACTGGACAATTTTAAGAAAGGGAATGATATAACCTGATTTATGCTGTAGAAAGATAGTTATGATTGTCTGGAGGATAGAAAGGGTGCAGATTAGGAGTCAAGAGTAGAGACAGGGAAATCTATCAGGGAGCTATTTTAGTAGCCCAGAATCTAAACTCTGGATAAAATATTATAGTGTCTTGGACAAGGCTTATAGTAATGGAGATGTGAGATGTGCTTAAAATCTAGCTTATTTTACAAATTGTCAACAGTGAGGGTATTACAAAATAGAATAATGAAGATTTTCTTCTAGGTTTTTGACCTGAGAAACCAGGTAGATGACAGTGCCATTTCCTAAAATAGGGAAAGGCTTATAGAGAAGCCAATTTGTGGCCAGAGTCAATAACTCTGCTTTGGCCAGATTATTAGGCATCTAAATGGAATCATTAAGAAGGCAATTGGTTATATTAATCTTGAGCGCAGCTGCTCAGGACAGTTCTCTGGGTGGCCTTGGCCTCCTTTTCTCACTTGAAGTTCTTAAGAATAACTATAAAATGTGCTGGGAATGCAACATTCAGAGATAAAGGAGGAGCTAGCCAGAGCAGCCTATGCTCTGTCCTTCAGTTCTTTAGCCCAGCACGTCCTTTGACCTCAGAACATCAAACCCAGGTGGACTGCTTTCTGGGGTTCTTCAGCTGCTGTGCAATTGTGGCACATGAAGACTTCATTTGCCCTGGGCAGCTTTCCTGAGACTCACAGGACCAGTTCACAATGAATTCTAGGCTTCTGTTGTCCCTTGTTACCTATCTGTAAGTAATACATCTGCTTCATGTAACTTCCTGTGTATGGGTATTCTGTCTCACCATACTCAGACAAGTTGGTAATCAGTACACAGTGAACCTGCTTCACAAGCTGGAGTTTCAAATCGGAGTTTTCAATATGCAAATTACATATAAACCTGTGAAACTAGATGAAGTCACTGAGAGCATGAGTATAAATAGATTAGAAGGCCTAGGACAGAGCCCTGGAACACTCCAACAGTTAAAAGTCTGATGTAAAAGGAGTTACCTAAGAAGCAAGACAGGAAAATCAAATGATTCTGGCGTCGAATTCTAAAGAAGAAAGTGCTTCAAGAAGGTAGTAGTAGTCCAATGCATTGGGCTTGTGTTAAAAGCTCAAGTTATCTGAGGATAGTGAGTTGACCATTAGCTTGACTAAATGTAGGTCATTGATGACTTTGACAAGAGTGGTTTCCCTGGAATATTGGTTATTAATATGATTGGAATATATTTGGAGTGTGATAGGAATATATTGGAATATGATTGGAGTATGTTGAGAAGATAATGGGAAGTGGGAAAGTGAGAGAGTGAATTTGAATATTTGGGGGAATTTTGCTATAAAGAAAAATTTTTAAATGATGGACTAACTTATGGGAGAAGTGGAGTAAAGAGTTATTCTTTTTTGTTTTTGATGTGTGGTTTTTAAACAATACAGGATGAGACAGACTGTAAAATGTTTGCCAATGGAAACAATTTTGGTAAAAAGAGAATAAGACAATGCAGGAAAGAAAAAGGATAACAGGAGTAAAAGGGGATAAGATCAAGAGCACAGTTAGAGAAGTTAGTATTCAGTAGGAACTAAAATAATTCTTCCCCTGTGTAGATAGGAAGATAGGGTTTGTAGGTACTTATGCCAGTAAGTTGGTAGAATTGGTGGTGGAAAATGAGGTAGTTCTCTGTATCAGTTTTCTATGTGAAGGTAAGGTCATACACTGAAAGTGGATAATGGAATGAACACTAAAGATTTGAAGGGGTAATGTGTGAATTAGCTGTCTTAAAGAGCAAGAAAGCCAGTTTTGTTTTTGTTTGTTTCTTTTTTGTTGTTGTTGTTAACCTCATCTGTGGTCAAGAAAGCCAGTTTTATTAACGGGTATACTATTATCATCTGTCAATGTTGGGTGGCCATTTGAAATTTACAGTCATAATTTGGAATGAGTTCCTTTAGCATGGCTGGGTGATTTTTTTTCCAGTAATTTTCAACTGTTTTAGTGTACATACACAGAAAGTGTAGAGTAGGGGTTGTCCTAAGTTGGTAGAAGAGAAAGACAGGCAAGAGAATCAAGAGTCTTTGAGAGCAATGGTTATGGGACTGGCTATGGAACCTAAACTATTCTAAGCAATTTGCATGCCACATTACGCCACATTACATTTAATCTTTACAACAACACTCTGAAAAGGCTATTCTTCCTAGTTTGTACATTAAAACAAAACAAAACAAAAAACAGAGGTGCAAAAAGATTCAGATATTTACCCAATATCATATAGTTAATAAATAGCAGTCCAAGGATTAAAATCTAGGCAGAGTGTTTCCAGAACCTGTACTCTTAACCACTAAACTTTTTTCTTTTTTCATTTTGATATGGAGTCTCACTCTGTCTCCCAGGCTGGAGTGCAGTGGTGCGATCTTGGCTCACTGCATTCGCTTTCCAGGTTCACGCCATTCTCCTGCCTCAGCCTCTCCAGGAGCTGGGACTACAGGCGCCCACCACCACACCCAGCTAAATTTTTTATATTTTTAGTAGAGACGGGGTTTCACCGTGTTAGCCAGGATGGTCTCAGTCTCCTGACCTCATGATCCACCCGCCTCGGCCCCCCAAAGTACCACTAAACTTTTGTATTTTTTTTTCATATTTTTCAATGAGGCACAGGCTTAGATGTTAAATGATTTGTTAAAGATAACAAAACTAGTAAGAAGTAACACTGGTGGTAGGGAGAACACTCAGTTGCATATTCTGACAGTAGTATATGACATGGTCTTTCTCCTTAAGGAACCAAGGGTCTAGTTTGGGAGATAAGCTATATACACATAGAAATTAATTAATTAATTAATTAATTT
The DNA here is from genome assembly GCF_049350105.2 of Macaca mulatta. Lineage (NCBI taxonomy): Eukaryota > Metazoa > Chordata > Mammalia > Primates > Cercopithecidae > Macaca > Macaca mulatta. Next base: position 46,532,369 of record NC_133420.1, read on the forward strand.
ATTTATTTATTTACAAAGTCTCACTCTGTCACCCAGGTGCCCAGGCTGGAGTGCAGTGGCATGATCTCTGCTCACTGCAACCTCTGTTTCTCAGGTTCAAGGTATTCTCCTGCCTCAGCCTTCCAAGTAGTTGGGACTAGAGGCATGCACTACCATGCCGGCTAATTTTTGTAATTTTAGTAGAGATGGGGTTTTGCCATGTTGGCCAGGCTGGTCTCGAACTCCTGGCCTCAAGTGATCCACCTGCCTCAGCCTCCCAAAGAGCTGGGATTACAGGCGTGAGCCACTGCGCGCCACCTACAATTTTAAATATAGGACTGTATACGGTCTCCAAGTGTTACAATATTATGGCCCTTCAAGGAGAATGTATCAGCTTGAGCTGGAAGGGTTAATAGAAGTTTCATGAGGTATAGCATGAGCAGTTGAAAAGGACTATTTGGAATAGTAGTGCTGTATAAGCAAAAGAGAGTCTATAAAATGAGGTGACATGTTCATGTGATATTGTTCTAACTGTAGTTGATTGAGGGGCAGGGGTAGGTTGATGATAATGAGGATGACTATTTAAATATTTGGAATCAGGTATCACTTTGGCAAAAAATACATTTGTGAACAAATGAAGATAAAATCATAATGTAAAAGGTGAATGTTTGACTTTCTTGAATTAAGTATAAAAGAAAATTCTAGAGATTAATGTTTACCATTATTCTTTTTAGTCTCAGCTGTTTCAGTTCCGGGAATGACAGATACCTCAGTCTTGGACCAATGGAAAGCAAGTTTCTTTGTGGAGGATTTCCTTGAGAAGTATGTATCCTTAATCTCCAAATTTCTCTTTTACATCTAGAAGAAGATAAACACTAAGTTCTCCAGATACCTAAATAGGGAAAATCTCTTCCTTTATTTCTTCATGGATTTTCTTCTTTTATATGAAGAAAAGGTCCTAATTTGAACCACAAAGGAGTGGTTAATAAGGGTGACTTATATCTTCTTTTTTAATTAGTAAACTTTCAATTAGTTTATCAATTGGTAAACTTTCTGTAGAAAGTAGCTATAGAAAGTCTGTTATATTAAAATTAGTCTTTTTTTCCTCCTATATTATAAATTCAGATTTAAGGCTATTTTGTAATATATTTTGTCAAAACATTATTTATTATTTAAGCATTCATCAAATATTCATTATCATCCTATATATTAGATACAAGATACAAAAATGAATAAGACATAGTCTTAACCTTCAAAGAACACAAGAAAACAAGGAATAGAGTTTTATAAAGAAATAATTACAATACAATGTGCAAAGTACAATGACAGAGATAGGAACCCAGAGCATAATATGAAGAAGAACATCTAACCTGTTCTACATTGTAAAGGTAGACATAAAGTAGAGATTTTGGTGCAATTTAATAATTTACTCTTTTGTTTCACTTCATGCACAGAATGCTGATCTGACCTAGGAAAGATTTTGTTATTATTCACATTTTCAAGTTTCTATAATTTAAATTTTCCTTAGTTGTGCTTAAAAGAAACAAAAAAACATTGAAAGGTGTCTAGACTCTGGATACAGTGAAGTCCAATATACCATCTCTGTCATCTAGGAATTTAAAATCAGGTTAGGAAAATAATAGATAAACATAGAAAAAATTGGCCGGGCGCGGTGGCTCAAGCCTGTAATCCCAGCACTTTGGGAGGCCGAGACGGGTGGATCACAAGGTCAGGAGATCGACACCATCCTGGCTAACACGGTGAAACTCCGTCTCTACTAAGAAATACAAAAAACTAGCCGGGCGAGGTGGCGGGCGCCTGTAGTCCCAGCTACTCGGGAGGCTGAGGCAGGAGAATGGCATAAACCCGGGAGGCAGAGCTTGCGGTGAGCTGAGATCCGGCCACTGCACTCCAGCCTGGGCGACAGAGCGAGACTCCGTCTCAAAAAAAAAAAAAAAAAAAAAAACATAGAAAAAATTAACAATGTAAGAATTAAATGATAATATAGGATGACCAACATAAAATCTATTACAAGGCATATAGTCAATTAGAAGTATGTATCATATGAGTAAACTCCTAGCAGCGAGGAAACAGAAAGGTATAGTGAAAAAAGCTCTGCACTATGAATTAAAATATGTAGCTTTTAAGCCTTGACTGGAAAAGTCAAGTGCTAACTACTTTGCTGGTCATTTTACCTGTGACCCTCATTTTATCAGTATGATGATGATGGATCAGTTCTTCTCAAACTTTACTGTACATATGAATCCCCTGAGGATCTTATTAAAATGCAGGTTCTGGTTCAGTTAGTCTGTTTTGGAGCCTGAGATTCTGCATTTCTAATCTATTTCTAGGTGGTATTGATGCTGCCAGTCCAAAGACCTACCTTGAGTAACAAGATGCGAGACGATCTCTAAGATCTCTTTTCACCTTATGAGTTACATTGGTAGAGCTGTGCATTTGTAACTAGGAGAGGTCAGCTTCACAGAAGTAGGAATTGAGCTTGGGCTGGGCAATCAAAGAGAAATTAACTCGAGAGAAAGCATTTTGGGCAGAGGAAACAGCATGTCTCCAGGCATAGACACGGGAATATGCAATAAGTATTTAGCAAAGGCAATAATTAGGCTAGTTCGGTGAAAACTAAATTATTGTTTCATAAGGTAAAAAAAGATCTTAGAGATCATCTCGCATCTTGTTACTCAAAGTAGGCCTTTGGACTGGCAGTGTCAATACCACCTAGAAATAGATTGGAAATGCAGAATCTCAGGCTCCAAAACGGACTAACTGAATCAGAATCTACTTTCTGTCTATTGATTTGCCTATTCTAGATATTTCACGTAAGTGGAATCATACAATATGTGCTTTTATTGTGATTGGTTTCTTTTACTTAATATAGTGTTTTCAGGGTTTATCCATGTTGTCACATGTATCTGTGCTTTATCTTTCTCTCTCTCTCTCTCTTTTTTTTTTTTTTTTTTTTGAGACAGAGTTTCTCTCTGTCACCTAGGCTGGAGTGCAGTGGCGTGATCTCAGTTCACTACAACCTCCACCTCCCAGTGATTTAAGTGATTCTCCTGCCTCAGCCTCCCGAGGAACTGAGATTACAGGCACCCACTACCACACCCAGCTAGTTTTTTTGTATTTTTAGTTGAGACGGAGTTTCACCATGTTGATCAGGATGGTCTCGAACTCCTGACCTCAGGTGATGCACCCACCTCAGCCTCTCAAAGTGCTGGGATTACAGGTGTGAGCCACTGTGCCCAGCCCATTCATAACATTTTTTTACCACCTGAAATTATGTCATATACTTATTTGTCTATCTTCCTGTTAGCAGATAAGCTCCATGAAGGAAAGAACTTTGTTTGGTTTAACACCCCATTCCCAGTATCTAGAATGGTGTTAGCACATTGCAGACACTCAATAAATAGTTTTGTTAAGTTTGCAAATTAATAAATAGGAGTAGATGAACTTACTCAAAAAGAATGATATAGAAGGAAAGCAAAGATAATCTAGGGTAGAAACCTGGGAAAGACCAGTGTCTACAGGTTATGCAAAGGAGGAGGCACCAGTGAAAAGGGAATAAATATATTGGACAGGGAGGTAGATGAGGAGAGCTGGGAAACACTGATCTTCATAGATCTTTTATATCTACGGAAAGAAAATTTACTAGGTAGTCTCAAAACTGTAGTACGAATTATTGTTATACAGTGCTGACCCTGTCAGTAACATTTATTTTAAAAAGACAGCACCTATGTAAGCACTAAGTTAAGTATATAATGATCCACATAGGAACCAATAATCTTAATGAATAATACGGACATGGAAGAGTTAAAATATTTTTTCTTCTACCTTGTATTTTCTTAGAGTACAGGATAAATTCTAAAGCTTTCTCCGCCTGTGATTTTAAGATATGACACAATTGGTCTTTTCTCCAATTGGAGAGTTACATTGATTTTGGTTCTTTCAGTCTGTACAAGAGAATTATTAGGGCTGAAATATTCCAGGATATCAGGAAAAACGTATATTAGGATGTATAACTAAGTTGCCAATAATATATTTATCTATTGGAAGATCTCTTGTAATGCCAGCCATTCTAATGGTATGATACAGATAAACCTGTATCAATCAGGAAACAGGTAAGGGCAAGGTTAAAAGAGCCAAAAAGATGTCCTCAGGACTAGCAACAGTAGGAAGTTGAAACTGCCTTCGCAAAAACTGTAACTGAGGAAATTATGACAGTGAAAGAGATCAGACCTAACTGATGCCATCCTGCCTGTAACCTTTAAGCTGTCCTTGTTCATTCCTGGGTGTAGGCTGAACTAACCTTGGGAAGGAATTTAGTGTATGATTTGACTCTGAAACAAAATTGATAATAGCCCTTTCCTGAAAAGACCCACTTTTTGCCTGGGGGGCCAGGCTGCCTTTGTAGGACTAACAAATTCACTATGAGATTAGAAATTTTGGTTTAGGGGTCATGCGGCCTCTGGCTGCAAGAGTCTGACCGTCTCCAAATTGCTCCTCAGGATAACATCACTATTGTAAAACCCAAGATCAGGGCTTGAGATATTTTGCAGACCCTGCACTCTACAGTTCAGCTGATACCACCTAGCTGGTAATCTGGCTCAACCAGTTCTGCGATCCCACACAGGAGCAGAAGACCCCAAGAAAACCTCACTCACCCCTTATATTTCCATCTCCAACCTGACCAGTCAGCACTCTCCACTTCCCAAGCCCTTACCTGCCAAATTATCTTGAAAAACTCTGATCCACAAATGCTCAGGGAGACTGGTTTGAGTAATAATAAAACACCGATCTCCCACACAGCCGGCTCTGCGTCTCTATCCATTGCAATTCCTCTGTCTTGATAAATTGGCTTTGTCTAGGCAGCGGGCAAGGTGAACCTGCTGGGCAGTTACAAAGTTGCTACCACCCTAAGATTGAAGGAACAAGGTGCCTGAGCAGTTACCAACCTAGTAAGGACTACAGGAGCAGGGCTGTCTGACAGAAGATGTAACTTTTGGTGGAAGAGTGCAGCCAATTCCAAACTGTGGCCCAACAGAGAAGGATTTGGGAGGAATGATATTGCAACCTGTCTCTCTCACCTTTGATCTTCTGCCAGTGCTTTCCATGGCTGAACCCAACCAGAAGCCAGAGGACAAGGAAGCTTGGTTAGTTCATAGAGGTTAGCTTCCCAGGTTACAGAACAGAACATAAAAGGCTGGGTAATTTTATTGAGGAACAGACACTGAATATCCAGCACAAGGGTAGTTTGGCCATGTGTGGCAAAACCTAAAAATCTGTATACTTTTAACTTCATCATTTCTGTTTTTAAGAAATTTATTTGAGATTATTAGTGCATATAGATGTTCTTTGCATTGTTGCTCATAATAGCAAACAATTATAATGAACTTAAATTTCCAACAATAGAGAATTGGTTGAATAAATTATGATTCGCTGATACCCTATTTATCCATTCAAATATTAGGTGAATGTATATAGATTGACATGTAAATGTGTTCATGCTTCATTTTTTTTACAGAAAAGAACAGGTTATAGAATACTGTTGTCATTAGTCCACTATTGTTTAAAGATTTTTTTAATTGAGAAATTTACACAATTTTTATATTCATCTTGAATGATGGGAATATAGATGTTTCTTCTCTGTGTCTGTTGGAATTCGATAATTTTTTCCACAGTGGACATATATTATTTACTAATAAAAGTGTTTTAAAACAGGACATACATAACATTAGTAATTTTATACTGTCACAGAAAAACAATTACAAGAATGGTGACCCAGATTAATTGTGAATTTGAGGAAGTTGTTCCAAGTTCAAATCCAGACTCCCAAATTGAAGTAGAGGAGGTCAGTTTATACACCCACATGGACTACAATGAAGTCTTTACCCCTGTCAGTTGTTTAGAAAAATATTCAGCACTTCAAAAACAGAACCAAGGTAAAACATTTATTTTATATTGTTGTGAAACATTTCTTACTGATATACACATATTCATTTCAGTGAGTTTTTTTGTTTGATTTGAATGAAAAATTTTTTATTAAAGATCCACCTGCATAACTCTAAGTTTTACCATATTAGGGCAGTACTTTCCTCATTCATATTAATCCTCTTTGTAAGTTGGGTTATTTTTGGAGTTTAAGTTGTCTGGGCCTCAAAACAACCTGCAGAGATTTGATCATAGTATGCCTTCAACATACTGCTATAATGATATTGGCATCTTTTACAGATCCCATGATATAGCAATCCAGTGTAATATTAAATTACTATATTATAAAGTGATTATTATATTTTAGTTTTTAAAACATAATAAATATTTTCAATCTCATCTGATTTATGCGAAAACAAGGTTCAAAGTGGAGATGGAATAGTTCCAGCATTAAGTTAGGAAATATACTCAGTTTTACAAACATACTGTCAAAAATAATTAAAAGTAGGCCGGGCACAGTGGCTTACTATGCCTGTAATCCCAGCACTTCGGGAGGCCAAGGTGGGTAGATCACCTGAGGTCAAGAGTTTGAGACCAGCTTGGCCAAAATGGTGGAACCCTGTCTCTACTCAAAATACAAAAATTAGCCAGTCATGGTGGCAGCACCTGTAATCCCGCTACTCAGGAGGCTGAGGCAGGAGAATCACTTGAACCCAGGGGGTGGAGGTTACAGTGAGCCAAGATTGTGAGACTGCATCTCAAAAAAATAAAATAAAATAAAATAAAATAAAATAAAATAAAAGTATATTTTATTCAAACTTGATTCCAAATGTCTCATCTTACTAGAGGGTGTTGAATTCTTTCAACCATGTAAAAACTTGCTGAGGATTGCCTTTCTTATATGTATAACAGCCTATTCTTTTTTTAAATTATAGAACTTAAGGTTCTATTGTGTAATTATTACTATCATTTAAGAAATGCTATAGCTTCAACATGAAAAATAATTTGATTTTTTTACTGTTATTTTTATGTAGATATATAAATTATGTATAAAAATTTCAGCAATGGCAAATAGCTGTGTGATGATATATATAGAGAGAGAAATTCCTCTTATAGTTGGAAGAGATACAGAGATTAGTTGTATTAAGGACTAAAACTTGAGAGCATGATGTAATAGAAAGAGCCTGAATTTGGAGTCAGAAGACTTGAATTTTGAGTCCAAGTCTACTCTTAAAAAGTGGAACATCACTTGAGGCCAGGAGTTTGAGACCAGCCTGGGCAACATAGCAAGACCTTATCTCCACAAAAAGATTTTTAAAAATTAGCCAGATGTGGTGGCACTCCTGTAGTCCTAGCTACTTGTAAGGCTGAGGTGGGAAGATTGCTTGAACCCAGGCATTCAAGGCTGTAGTAAGCCATGATCATGCCACTGCACTCCAGCTTGGGTAACAGAGTGAGACCCTGTCTGGAGAAAAAGAAAATTTTTATGATTTTAAGTTTTCTTCTCTAATTTATTTCTATTATTTATTCTTCTATTTTTAAATAATTTTGTGGGGATAAACTAATATATGTAAGTTTATGTGAGTATATTTAAAGAGATGGCTTGTAAAAACGAATGGGTTACACAAACATAGCTATTATAAATGTGGCAAACTAGAAGCTACTATTGGCTAGAATCAACTATTGACTGAGAGAAAATATGCTTGAATTTCCCAAATGCCATATCCTGTATTTCCTCAGGTGTCCTGTGTCACCGGACATCACTTTATAAATTTAGATTTTCAATTTTATTTATTTTCTTTGCAATTATATCAGTTACTGCCAGATTTGTAGATACTTTGGTCTTATTGTCTAAATCAAAAGAAACATAGTATATTTTTGGATTTGTAAATATGCTATGTCTTATAAGAATTATAAATAATTACTAAATTATAATTTCAAAACACGTATCTTTAAAACATAAAACAGTTGCTGGTTTTCTTTTATGGGTGTTGGTTTATTGATATTTACTAATTTTTCTACAATGTTCACATATTATTTGTTAATACATGAAGCTGTTAAGCATCCCTCTAGATATCGTGGGAACATACAAGCAAATATAAATGTAGCTTTTATTTTTATTTTTAAAAATAAAGTTAGGCCAGGCACAGTAGCTCATGCCTGTAATTCCAGCACTTTGGAAGACCAAGGCGGGTGGATCACCTGAGGTCAGGTGTTGAAAACCAGCCTGGCCAACATGGTGAAACCCTGTCTCTACCAAAAATACAAAATTAGCTGAGCGTAGTGGCGGGCACCTGTAATCCCAGCTATTTGGGAGGCTGAGGCAGGTGAATCACTTGAACCTGGGAGGTGGAGGTTGCAGTGAGCCGAGCTCACCATTGCCCTCCAGCCTGGGCGAGAAGAGTGAAACTCCATCTCAAAAAATAATAATAATAAGTAATAAAAATAAAATAAATAAAGTTGCATATGCATATAGTGTAGAGAGTCAAATAGTTTGTTAAAGTTTACAGTAAAAAGCAGTAATCATACTTATGGTTTAAAACGGTGGCACAGAAGCAAGCTGGCTTCACTGCTCATACAGGAAACCAAAAATGAATATACAGTGCCAAGATTTTCACTAGCAACAACTCACATCTCAAATATGAGGATGAGACAGATCCTAGGGACACAGAGAAGTGAAAAAACTTCAAGCAGGTGGTAGGATAATCCAACTTCCACATCCATGATGCCCCACCCTGCCCATTCTGCCTGACAACAACCTCATGGAAAATCTTCCCCCAACTAATGGTGTCTATGCTGGAAAAAGTGAGAGTGGAAGAGTCAACTAGCTTTCCCTCCATCTTGGATTCCCTGGCAGGAGACTGTTCTTTTTTTAACCCATGGAAAGCATCATGACTGCCTGAAAGGAGAGACAAAGAGGGGAGAAGGGGCTACCTTCCCCAGCCTTTCCAGGCAAAGGAGCTGATTTACAGCAGCTAATTTGTGCCACGGGTCCCTTGGGCATGAACCTCTAGCCAGACTTCTGTCACTGTTGGGATAATGTTTTTCAGACTCTCCCATTTGGAGAAGACAGTGCCCTGACTATTTGCTAGAGGCAAGGCAAACCTGGGCTTAAGATACCACCTATAGCCAAGAAAAAGGCAATATTAGTGAAGATTTGCTAAGAAAATATATCCAATAAAAACCAAGACAAGTTGAACAGAGGAAGCTGGAATAAATAACCAATCCTTCAGTGCAAAGACATAGACATATATCCACAAGAAACAACACTGAACAGGGAAATGTGACCTTTGCAAAAAGACAAAGCAAAAATCCAGTGACTGACCCTAACAAGAAAGTCATTTGTGAGTTCTCTGACCAAAAATACAAAAGAGCAGTTTTAAGGAAATTCAGTGATCTCTAAAATAATACAGAAAAGCAATTCAGAAATTTGTTGGAGAAATTTAACAAAGAGAATTTTTAAATTTTTTAAAGTTAACTTTAAAAACTCAAACAAATTTTGGAACTGAGAAATACATTTGCTGAGCTGAACAACTCATTAGAGGCTCTCAACATCTGAATGGAACAACCAGAGGGAAGAATCAGTGATATCGAAGACCAGCTATTTGAAAATACAGTCAGAGGAGAAAAAAGAAAAAAGAAAGTGAAAGAACAAAGACTGCCTACAAGATACAGAAAATTACCTCAAAAACCAAATCTAAGTATTCTTGATGTTCAAAAGGGAGCTGAGCAAAGGCAGGGGGTAGAAAGAAATAATACAAAATTTTCCAAAGCTTGAGAAAGCTGTAAATCTCCAGTACGGGAAGGTCTGATAATACCCAAGAGATTCAACCCAAATAAGACTACCCCAAGGTATATAATAACCAAACCCTCAAAGGTCAAGGACAAAGAGAGAATCTCAAAAGCAGCAAGAGAAAAGAAGCAAATAGCGTATAAAGGACCTCCAATTCTATGGTAACAGACTTTTCAATGAAAAACCATACAGACAGGAGGGAGTGGAACAACATATTCAAAGTGCTCAAAGAAAAAAAAGTCATCCAAGAACATTGTATCTAGCAAAATTACCGTTTGAATATGAAGGAGAAATAGTCTTTCCCAAACAACTAAAGTTCAGAGAATTCACCCCCATCAGACCCATCATCTTACAGTAAATGCTAAAAGGGGTACTACAATCTGAAAGGGAAAAAAAAAAATAACATACGAAAAGAAAACTTTTCTTTAGTTATTCACTGGTAAAATTAAGTACATGAATACTTAATTTTAAGAATTCTCTAGAATACTGAGAATACTCTGTTACAATAATTGTAGTGTGTAAGCACTCATAACTCTAGTATGAAGCCCAATCAAAAACAATAGCGATAGCAACCTGTTAAGAGATGTAATATTAAATATGTAAATCCAGACAACTTAGTCAAAATGTAGCATTTTGTGTGTATGTGTGTTTGTCTTTGTTTCTATTCCTTTCTTTGTAATCTAAAATATTATCTCTTTAAAATAACTTTTTAAATCTATACAATGTTTTTTGTAACCCTCCTGGTAACCACAGCCCAAAAACCTACAATATATTCACTAAAAATAAAAAACACCAAATTAAAACATATTACCAGAGAAAATAACCACAAAAGAATACAGTAGGAAAGAAAGGAGTTTTAAAACAATCAGAAAATGGGCAACAAAATGGCAGTAGTAAGTCTTTACTTAATAGTAACACTGAATGTAAATGGTCTCAATTTTCCAAATAAAAGGCTTAGAGTGGCTGAAGGAATTTAAAAAAACAAGACCAAACTATATGCTGCCTTCAAGAAACTCTCTTCACTTATAAAGTCACACATAGACTGAAAGCGAAGTGATGAAAAATGATATTCCATGCAACTGGAAACCAAAAATAGCAGGAGTAGCTATACTTATATAAAATAGACTACAAATCTAAAACTGTAAAAAGAGACAAAGATGATCATGTTAAGCAAGAGGATATAACAATTATAAATATCTATGCACACAACAGCAGAACTCCCAAGTGTATAAAGCAAACATTAATATATCTAAAAGGATAGACTGCAATATAATAATAGTAGTGGACTTTAACACCCCACTCTCAGTAATGGACAGATCATCCAGACAGAAAATCAACAAAGAGCATGAACTACACACTAGAATAGGCCTAACTAACATTTACAGAACATTTTACCCATATGATAGCTAACTTCATATCATGTATTTTGTGCTGCAGAATACATATTCTTTTCATCAGCACATGGAATATTCTCCAGAATAGACCATATCTTATGCCACAAAATATATCTGAAAACATTTTAAAAATAGAAATAATATCAAGTAGCTTTTCTGACCAAAGTGAAATAAAACTAGAAATCAGTAACAAGAAGAACTTTGGAAAATGCACAAACACATGGAAATTATACAACATGCTCTTAAATGGCCAATGAAAAAGTTAAGAAGAAACTCTTAAAATTTCTTGAAACAAATAAATGAAAATGGAAATAAAACATACCAAAATCTATGGGATATGGCAAGAGCCCAGTACCAAGAGGGAAGTTTATAGCAATAAATGCCTGTTTCAAAAAAGTAGAAAGACTTTAAATAAAATAACGTTGCAACTCAAGGCACTAGAAAAGAAAGAACAAACCAAACCCCAAACTGGTAGAAGGAAAGAAACAATAAAGATCAGAGCAGACATACATGATACTGAGACTAAAAAATAATACAGAAAATCAACAAAATGAAAAGTTGGTTTCTTGAAAAGATAAAACCTCTAGTTAGATTAAGTAGGAAGAGAGAAAACCCAAATAAATAAAATCAGAAATGTAAAAGGAGACATAATAACCAAGACTTCAGAAATACAAAGAATCATTAGCGAGTATTATGAACAACTATATGCCAACAAATTGGAAAACTTAGAAGAAATGGATACATTCCTGTACACATGCAACCTATCAAGATTGAATCATGGGCCAGGCATGGTGGCTTATGCCTGTGCCCTAGCACTCTGAGAGGCTGCGGTGGATGGATCACTTGAGGTCAGGAGTTCAAAACCAGCCTGGGCAACATGGTGAAACTTCATCTCTACAAAAAAATGTTAGCCAAGTGTGGTGGCATGTGCTTGTCCCAGCTACCTGAGAGACTGAGGTGGAGGATTAATTGCGCCTAAGAAGGTTAATGCTGCAGTGAGCTGTGATCATGCCACTGTACTCCAGCCTGGGTGACAGAGTGAGACCCTATGTCAAAAAAGGAAAAAAGTTTGAACTATGAAGAAATAGAAAACCTCAACAAACCAATGATGAGTAATAAGATTGAAGCCATAATAAAAAGTCTCTCATCAAAGAAAAGCCCAGGACTTGATGACTTCACTGCTGAATTCTACCAAACATTTAAAGAACTAATACTAATTCTACTTAAATGCTTCAAAACAATTGAAGATGAGGGAGTATTTCCAAACACATTCTACAAGGCCAGCATTACCCTGATACCAAAACCAGACAAAGACACAACAACAAAAAAGAAAACTACAGACTAATATCAACAATGAACATAGATACAAAAATCATCAACAAAATACTAGTAAACTGAATTTAACAACACATTAAAAAGATCATTCACCATGATAAAGTGGGATTCATCCTAGGGATGCAAGGATGGTTCAACATATGCAAATCATTAAATGTGACACATCACATTCAAAGAATCAAGAAGAAAAACCATATGATTATTTCAATAGGTGCTGAAAAAAGCATTTGATAAAATTCAACATCTCTTTATGATAAAAACCCTCATCAAAATAGGTATAGAAGGAACATACCTCAAAATAATAAAGGCCGTATATGATAGCTAACTTCATACTGAATGGGGAAAAATTGAAGGTCTTTCTTCTAAGGACTGAAATAAGACAAGGATGCCCATTTTCACCACTTTTATTCAACATAAAACATGAAGTCCTGGCCCGAGCAATTGAGCAAGAGAAAGAAATAAAGGGCGTTCAAATTGGAAAGGAATAAATCAAATTAGCCTTGTTTGTAGATGACATGATGTTATAACTAGAAAAACCAAGGATTTATGCAATTTACCCATGTAACAAACCTGCACATGTACCCCTTGAACCTAAAATAATATTTAGGAAGAAAAATTTTAAAAACCCAAAGACTCCACCAAAAAAACTGAGGTGATAAATGAATTCAGTAAAGTTGCAGAACACAAAATCAACATACGGCTGGATGCAGTGGCTCACGTCTCTAATCCCAGCACTTTGGGAGACCAAAGTGGGTGGATTACCTGAGATCAGGGGTTTGAGACCAGCCTGACATGGTGAAACCCCGACTCTACTAAAAATACAAAAATTAGCTGGGTGTGGCTGTGTGCACCTGCAATCCCAGCTACTCAGGAGTCTGAAGGAGGAGAATCACTTGAACCCTGGAGGCAGAGGTTGTAGTGAGTCGAGATTGCACCACTGTACTCCAGCCTGGGTGACAGTGAGACTCCATCTCAAAAAAAAAAAAAAAAAAAAAAAAAATTAACATACAAAAACCAGTAGATTTATATACACCAACAGTGAACAATCTAAAAAAGAAATCAGGAAATCAATGCCATTTACAATAGCTACAAAAAATATAAAATACCTAGGAATCATTTTAACCAAAGAAGTGAAAGATCTATACAAGAAAAACTATAAAACTCTGATGAAAGAAATTGAGGAGGACACAAAAAAGGAAAGATATAATATTTCATACTCATGAATTGAAAGAATATTACTAAATTAATGTTCCCAAAATAACAATACTATCCAAAGCAATTTACAGATTCAATGCAATCCCTATCAAAATACCAAAGAAGTGAAAGGCCTGTACAAGAAAAACTATAAAGCTCTGATGAAAGATATTGAGGAGGACACACAAAAAAGGAAAGATAAGTATTTCATACTCATGGATTGAAAGAATTAATATTGCTACAATAGCAATATTATCCAAAGCAATTTAGATCCAATGCAATCCCTATCAAAATACCAAAGACATTCTCCACAGAAATAGAAAAATAAAACCCTAAAATTTAAATGGAACCACGAAAGACCTCAAATAGACAAAGCAATCCTGAGCAAAAAGAAGAAAGCTGGAAGCATCACAATACCTGATTTCAAAATATACTCCAAAGCCTTATTAACCAAAACAGCATGGTACTGGCATAAAAACAAACATATAAACCAATGGAACAGGATAGAGAACCCTGATATAAATCCACTCATTTACAGCTAACTCATCTTTGACAAAGGCACCAAGAACATACAATTAGGAGAAGATAGTCTTCAATAAATGGTGCCAGGAAAACTAGATGACTATATGCAGAAGAATGAAACTAGATCCCTATCTTTCACAATAAACAAAAATCAAATAAAAATGGATCAAAGACTTAAATCTAAAACCTGAAACTATGAAACTACTAGAAGAAAACACTGGGGAAGTGCTCTAGGACATTGGTCTGGGCTAAGATTTTTTGTATAGGATCTCAAAAGCAAAGGCCACCAAAGCAAAAATAGATGAATAGGTTTACATAAAGATAAAAAGCTTCTGCACAACAAAAGAAACAATCATAAAGTGAAGAGGCAACCCACAGAATGGGAGAAAATATTTGCAAACTATCCATCTGACAACAGATTAATAACCACAATATACAAGGAGCTCAAACAACTGGACAGCAAAAAGCAAATAATCCAATTAAAAATGGGCAAAAGATATGAACAGACACTTCTCAAAAGAAGAAATGGCCAACAGATATATGAAAAAATGCTCAACATCACTAATCATCAGGGAAATGCAAATCAAAACCACAATGAGCTGACCAGGCGCGGTAGCTCATGTCTGTAATCCCAGCACTTTGGGAGGCCAAGCTGGACAGTTCACCTGAAGTCAGGCATTTGAGACCAATCTGGCCAACATGGCAAAACCTCATCTCTACTAAAAATACAAAAATTAGCCAGGTGTGGTGGTGGCCACCTGTAATCCCAGCTACTCTGGAGGCTGAGGCAGGAGAATTGCTTGAACCCAGGAGGTGGAGGTTGCAGTGAGCCAAGATTGCGCCACTGCACTCCAGCCTGGGCAACAGGAGCGAAACTCCATCTCAAAAAAAACCCAAAAACAAAAAAAACGCAATGAAATATCACCCCAGTTAAAATGGCTTGTATCAAAAAGGTAATAACAGATGCCAGCAAGGATGTGCAGAAAGGGGAACTCTTGTACAGCATTTGTGGAAATGTAAATTAGAAAAGCCACTATGGAGAACAGTATGGAGACTTCTCAGCTAAATCAAAAATAGAACTACCACATGATCCAGCAATTCCACTTCTGGAAAAGAAAGGAAATTATATCAAAAAGACATCTGCACTCCCATATTTATTGCAGCTCTATTCACAATAGCCAAGATATGTAATTAACCTAAGTGCCCAGTAGTGGATGAATAAACAAAATGTGGTATATCTATACAATGGAATATTATTCAGCCACAAAAAAGAATGAAATTCTGTCATTTCAGCAATATGGATGGAACTGGGGTCCTTTATGTTAAGTGAAATAACCCAAGCACAGAAAGACAAATATTGTATGTTCTCACTCATGTGGAAGCTAAAAAAGTGAATCTCATGAAGTTAGAGAGTAGAATGGTGATTACCAGAGGCAGGGAAGGGTAGCAAGGAAGGGGGATAAGGGGGGGAAAAGAACATAATGTATGTATGTATGTATGTATGTATGTATGTATGTATGTATGTATTTATTTATTTTTTGAGACAGAGTCTCGCTCTGTCCCTCAGGCTAGAGTACAGTGGCGCGATCTTGGCTCACTGCAAGCTCAGCCTCCCGGATTCAGGCCATTCTCCTGCCTCAGCCTCCCGAGTAGCTGGGACTACAGGCGCCCGCCACTATGCCCGGCTAATTTTTTGTATTTTTAGTAGAGACAAGGTTTCACTGTGTTAGCCAGGATGGTCTCGATCTCCTGATCTCATTATCCGCCCGCCTTGACCTCCCAAAGTACTGGTATTACAGGCGTGAGCCACCGTGCCTGGCTTCATAATGTATTTATTACCACTGAACTGTACGCTTAAAAATAGTAAAGATGGGCTGGGCGCGGTGGCTCACGCCTGTAATCCCAGCACTTTGGGAGGCCGAGGCAGGCAGATAATGAGACTAGCCTGGTCAACATGGTGAACCTCTACTCAACATGGCCACCTCTACTAAAAATACAAAAGTTAATCATGAGTGGTGGCGTGTGCCTGTAATCCCAGCTACTCAGGAGGCTGAGGCAGGAGAGCCTGGGAGGCGGAGGTTGCAGTCAGCCGAGACCGCACCACTGCACTCCAGCCTGGATGATAGAGTGAGACTCTGTCTCAAAAAAAAAGTAAAGATAGTAAATTTTAATAGGCGTATTTTACCTCAAAATATAAAAATACAAAAAGAAAGGTGGAAAGAACTTGGGTCCCTGAAAATATTGTCAAGCTTGTTTTGTTTTTGTTTTTGTTTTTGAGTCAGAGTCTTTCCCTGTCGCCCAGGCTGGAGTGCAATGGCGCGATCTCTGCTCACTGCAACCTCTGCCTCTGGGGTTCAAGTGATTCTTGTGCCTCAGCCTCCCAAGTAGCTGGAATTACAGGTGCATGCCACCACACCCAGCTAATTTTTGTATGTTTAGTAGAGACAGGTTTTCCCCGTGTTGACCAGGCTGGTCAAGAGCTCCTGGGCCCAAGTGATTCTTTCACCTTGGCCTCCCAAAGTACTGGGATTACAGGCCTAAGCCACTGTGCCCAGCCAAAACCCAGAGTTTTAATCTTTGGTATAATTCTTCGTTATATTCAGCCAAAGGTAATATTTGTATGCTTTTTAGTGTGTTTTTTACTTAGATTTTATAAACACTTTTCTGTGTCATTTTATATTTTCCACACCATCAGTTAAAATGGTTATATAACACTTTTTTTTTTTTTTTTTTTTTTTTTGAGATGGAGTCTTGCTCTGTTGCCCAGGCTGGAGTGCAATGGCATGATCTCAGCTCACTGCAACCTCTGCCTCCCGGATTCAAGCAATTCTCTCGCCTCAGCCTCTCAACTAGCTAGGATTATAGGCATGTGCCACTACATTCAGCGAATTTTTGTATTTTTATTAGAGACAGGGTTTCACCATTTTGGCCTGGCTGGTCTCAAACTCCTGACCTTAGGTGATCTGCCTACCTCAGCCTCCCAAAGTGCTGGGATTACAGGCGTGAGCCACCACACATGGCCAACACTTTTCTTAAAAGCAGTAATTTCCTGACTTCATCAACCACCCCTTATTTTTTCAATCTCTAGAGGCAACCACTTTCAACTCTTTGAAACAGTTTTAAAAGAAACTATATTCCTTTTGTCATTTATTTATCTGTATGACATGCTTATACTGCTATTTCCTGATGTTTTTAGTTTTAGACCTTATATATTGACCTCTCACCATGAAAGTAAAGACGTCGCTGTCCTCACTCTTTTTACACTGTCGCTACCACGTCCCCCCACACTTCCTATGGTCTACCCTCCCAATGTAGTTATAACTTTGGTTATATCAGTATTCTGTATTTATAGACTTGTGAGTCTTTAAATACTATTTGTAGCTGAAAATAGTATTGTGTTATTCAGTAATTTCTTTCTTGTACAATAGTCCCACCTTATCCACAGGGGATACATTGCAAAATACCCAGTGGATGCATGAAATCACTGATAGTACCAAACCCTATACAATATATACAATGTTTTTTCTTATACATACATACTAGTGATAAATTTTAATTTGTAAATTAAGCCCAGTAAGAGGTTAACAGCAATAAATAGCTAACAATAAAATTGGAGAATTTAGTAAAACAAAGGTTATTTGAACACAAGCACTGCAATACAGGGACAATCGTTCTGATAACTGAGACAGCTACTAAGTGACAAATGAATAGGTGGCATATCAGTGTGGAAACAGTGCACAAAAGGATCATTCACATTTCGGTGGGACTGAGCAGGATAGCACTGTATTTCATCATGCCACTCACAACACTGTGCAATTTAAGGTATAAATCGTCTATTTCTGGAATTTTCCATTCAATATAGTATTTTTGGACTGCAGTTGACTAGGGGTAACTAAAACCTTAGATAAGAGGAGATTACTGTACTCTGTGAAGTTAATGCTGGTTTTCTGGTTTTTTGTTTTATTTTGTTTTCTATGTATTTGATACATAGAACTTGATCCTGAAACTCTCCCCTGTTTGTCTAAATCTCTTCTTAATACATTGAAGCATCAAGTGTACCAATAATTTTATCTTTGGGGATTTTAGTTCTAGAACAAGTCATTATCATCATCATCCCTGAGGATTCTGTTCACTTCTTTCTTGTATTGGGCCTCCTGTTTCTTCAACCTTGTAGCTGCCAGTTTAGTCAGTTTATTCCCTCTTTTTAGTAGAGTACTTCTACTCATGGCCTCCTGAGAATAGGAATGTAGGTAGTAAATTTTTTTTTAAACTTCCATATCCAAAAAGTCTTAAATCTATCCTCACATTTAATTGGTAGTTTGACTAGTTATAGATTCCAGATTATATTTTTTTCTCAGAATTTCAAAGGCATTATTCCATTCGATTCTAGCTTCCAGTATTGCTGTTGAGAAGTCCAGTGCCATTCTGATTCCTAAATATTTTTTACAAGAT
The DNA here is from genome assembly GCF_049350105.2 of Macaca mulatta. Classification (NCBI taxonomy): domain Eukaryota; kingdom Metazoa; phylum Chordata; class Mammalia; order Primates; family Cercopithecidae; genus Macaca; species Macaca mulatta. The sequence continues at coordinate 46,550,981 of NC_133420.1, forward strand.
CTTTTCATCCTGAAAATTTGAATGATATTTTTCTTCCAGTGTTGTGAAATTTCACAATGGTGTGTGCTTTGTGGGTCTATTGTTATATATTAGGCTTGATACATGGTATATCCTTCCATGTAGATACTTATGCACTTCAGTTTTAAGACATTTTCTAGAATTATTTCTTTGATGATTTTTTTCTCTTGTTCTCTCTTCCTGAATCTCCTATTGTTCATTTATTGAGGTCTTTAATGTCTTTCAATAAAGTTAAAAATTTTTCTTCATAAAGATTTTATATATCATTTATTTTTATATATTTTTTATTTTCTTCAGAAATGTGTTACATATCTAAGATTTATCCATAAGTACTCTATTTTAGCTGCCGTTACTATTTATATTTCTAAATTAAAGTTTCTGTTTATTGCTTGTATATAAGAAAAGGCAGTTGATTTTTATAGTGTTGTCATATTTAGCTACCTCTTAAACTCTCATAGTATTTCCAATTACTAATTCTAATATATATAATCATATTATATGTAAATGATGGCTATTTCTTCCTTTGCAATATTTACATCTTTTTTTTTTTTTGGTCTGACTGTGCTGACTAAAACCTCTAGAACTTTGTTCAGTAGAAGCCATGATGTTTGCTATCTTATTTCTGATGGTAAAGAAAATGCTTCTAACATTTCATGTGTATGTCATTTTCAACGGTGAAGCGTTAGAAGCATTTCCTTTAGTGGGTTGAGGAAGATTCCTTCTGTTCCTAGTTTGATAACAGCTTTTAATCGTGAATGAGGATTGAATTTTATGTTTTTCTACCTAGGTTAAGATATCTACATCTTAAATATAAAGAATGTCCCTTTAGTAAAAACTCATAATTCTGTAAGTCAAAGATAAATTGTTTTGCTATTGTGATCATACTATGTATGCATGATATTATTTTTAAATATTAACATGATCTTGGGAATATTTTATTTTATGCTTGAGTTTTCTGTAAAAGTATGTCTTTTTCTTTTTCTTTTTCTTTTTAATTGAGACAGGGTCTTACTGTTTCTCAGGCTGGAGTATAGTGGTACAATCACCTCTCACTGCAGCCTTGAAACCCCCAGGCTCAAGTGATCCTCCTGTCTTAGCCTCCTAAGTAGCTGAGACCATAGCTGTGCCACCTGCCTGACTAATTTCTAATTTTTTTGTAGAGACAGAATCTCCCTATGTTGCCCAGGCTGGTCTCAAACTTCTAGGCTCAAGCAATCCTCCCACCTCAGCCTTCCAAAGTGCTGGGATTATAGGTGTGAGCCACCGTGCTAGACAAAAGCATGGCTTTTAATGACTGCAGTTTTTAATCTTATGTATGCATCACACATTTCCAAATTTGAGACCACTAATGTTTTTAATTGCAAATATATATATAAATAAGTATTCTTATTTCTAATTATTTCCTTGGCATGAATTCCTAGAAATTGAACTATTTAGTATAAGTGCTTTTTCAGCTATATGTCCACTAGTATGGTATGAGAATGCCCTGTTTATGCCAGCATTATCATCATTGAATATATTACTGCTGATGTTGTGGTAATACATTTAAACCAATGTGATGGGCAAAAAAATTATATTTTTACTTGCATCTTCAAAATTACTGGTGATCTCTGTTGTTGACAAGCTGGGCATAAAAAAGTAAATTAATAGAATTACTGGTCTTTATTGGCCATCTGCATCTTTTTATTTTGTGAAATGATTTTCTCTTTTGTCTATATTTTGACATGTATTTTATCTTTATATGTAAAGGTATTAACTCCAAATGTGTTTAACTTGAACCTAATCAATTCTGCCAATTGTTTTCTTTTATGGTTTCTTTCATTCCTTTTATACTTAGAAAATTCTTTCTTAATTAGATAAATACTTATTTGTATTTTCTTGAAGGTACATGGGGTTGGTTAGTTGGTTGGTTTGTTTTTTTGTTTGTTTTGAGATGGAGTCTTGCTCTGTGGCCCAGGCTGGAGTTTAGTGGTGTGATCTCAGCTCACTGCAACCTCCGCCTCCCAGGCTCAAGTGATTCTCCTGCCTCAGCCTCCCCAGTAGCTGGGATTACAGGCCCCCACCACCAAGACCAGCTAATTTTTTTGTATTTTTAGTAGAGGGGGGTTTCACCATGTAGGCCAGGCTTGTTTCGAACTCCTGACCTCCAGTGATCTGCCCACCTCAGCCTCCCAAAGTGCTGGGATTACAGGCATGAGCCACCAGGCCCAGCTGAAGGTATAAATTTTATTTTAGATTTTGATGTATGTTTAAAAGTAGGAATAAAAAATCTTTTTCCAAGTGTTTTGACTATTGCCCCAATATCATTTATGAAATAGTCCTTTCTTTCCCACTGATTAGAAATGCTACTCACATTATATATTAAATCCTTAACCACATTAGAATTCATTCTGGATTTTCTATTATGATCTCTTTTGCCTATTATTGTGTCAGTGTCATATAATTTTAACTATTTAATGTATAATTATAATATATATTAATAATCTCCTATTTTATTATTTTTTTCTACTCTCATAACTATATTCTTCCAGATTTACTTTGTAATCACTTTTCCAAGTTCTAAAACAGACCTCTTGAAATGGTAATGGGATCCTTTAAAATTTTACCCATAGTCTTTCTAGCTAGGAAAGTGTTTTATCTTGCTTTTTTTTCAAATTTTTAAAAAAAGATCTTCAATAAAGTTTTATCATTTCCTGCATACAAATTCTGAATATTTTTATGTTTAGTCCTTGATAGTTCACAAATTGGTGTTTTTATGTTTTTTCTATTAATTTTTATGATGAAGTTTTTACATATTAACAAAAAATTAATTGTATAATTTTTATCAGATTACTTAGTGAACTCTTTTGTTTTCATTTCATTATCTTGAATTTTCTAGGGAGACAAAAGTGTCCTTTGTAAAGAATAAACCTCTCTTCTTTCATATTAGTAGACCTTTTTCTGTTTCTTTTCATAGTTAACTAGCCAAAAATTTGTTTCCTGGTGACAATTTAATATTCCTCTACAATAGAAGAAAACAGTCTCCTTATATCTGTATAGTACATATATTAGCTGTAGTAAAATAAGAACTCCAGGGCATGCTGTATGACTCGAAGAAGGTAAGGAAGTGGCACTCTTGCTATAAACAATCTTGGTAGAATTACAAAGAATATTGGTTGTGGTGTGATGCTGCCCTCAAGTGGTTTCATTAAAAACAGGTGGATGGAAAACAAGACCACATAACTGACTTCAGATGTCAGCTATTTAGTTCCAGAAATACCAGAATGAGGCTCCTAGATAGGGAAGATGGCTGGAGGATCTGTTTAGGAGCAGAAGGTGGATATAGGATATAAACTAATGCTGTTTGGGTTTTTACTGTTAATGTGATTTCATTAATACTTACAGAATGGATTATACCAGTAAACCATATTTAACTGTCTCAGATAAGACCTCCTTAGACATGGAATTGATTGACTAACTTCCTTTGGTGTGTCATAAGAAGCTTTTGGCCATGAGATTATTGGGAACTTAAGTTCAGATAAATAATATCTCTTAGGAGGCTAGTTCATACCACAAGGTCTCTTAAGACATATCAAGTTAGCACCAAGCAAAGGGATGTTCCGTTGCTGCCTGTATACCAATTATGTAGTTGACCGTGGGAGACATTACTACCTGAAAACTCCATACTATTATTTTCTCATGCCATTCAGCATCACTTAACCGAAAAGTCAATACCCAGAACAAGAAACCATTGCTCTCCCTTCAGGATGGCTTTCTTTTCTGGGAGCTTGGCTTTTTGAGTAGTTATCTGAGCTTATATTTTTCTTTTTCTCTTTCTACTCAAAAACTTATTGAAGAATTGGGGGCAAGTTTTATGTTCCTTCCTGTGACTTAGAAACTGTTAAAGCTGTTAGACAACTAGCCAAGATTCTAAAGAAACCCATACATGGCAGGGTGGAGACCAAGAGGAGAAATGTATTCCAGAAATTAACTGTTAGCAGTAGTGTTTCTTAATACATAAGCTGTATCACACTCCTTGAGTAGATTCTTTGCTATATAACTTTCACTGTAAATAATTTTATAGCAATCATGTATGAATAACTTGAGAATAATAGAATCAGTCTAATTTGTAGGCACTGTAGACCATCTCCATTCCCTACATGTCAGAGACTCTGGGGGATGAATTGGAGATATTAAGAGGTAAAATGATGCAGAGAAGACCAAGGTCAGCAGAAGTCAAATACTTTTATTTCTTTAAAATTTTGCTTAGGCTACTCCTGGCTATTTTGAAGTGTAAGTCCATAAGATACTTTCCTCCACTGATTAATCTTTATTGATAAAGTATTAGCCATTACAGCTCTTTTGAGATATTTGGCTACTCAGTGTCCTAGATAATATTAAAATTTATTGCACTTTTGCCTTTGTTCCAGTACTATGCTACATGCTGTATATGCACAGTAAAATGAAGAACTAAAGAGTTTAAAATGTGATTGAGAAACCCAACTGTATCTAATGACTGATTACATTAACTATCTAGATCCCTTTGGATAACTTTTAGTTTTTTTCTTATTCCTTTATGTTTCTTGTTTCTTTTCAGATTTATTTATTGATGATAAAGGAATACTTTTTGTAAGTAATAGAAAACACCTACCAACTTTGCATACTCTCTTGAGTAGACTAAAACTATTTTTGGTAAAGGATCCTCTTTTAGATTTCAAAGGACAGATCTTCACAGAAGTTAATTTTTCCAGGTACTTACTTAATTGACCAATGCTGTAAATATTTTTAAGAGGTGAAAAGGTTTTTGCATGATCACAAGCTTAGATGTTATCAATAATGTTTTATTTTGTTTTGTTTTGTTTTTAGACGGAGTCTTGCTCTGTCGCCCAGGCTGGAATACAATGGCGTAATCTCGGCTCACTGCAACCTCCGTCTCCCGGGCTCAAGCGATTCTCCTGCCTCAGCCTCCCAAGTAGCTGAGACTACAGGCATACGCCACTGCGCCCAGCTAATTTTTGTATTTTTAGTAGAGACGGGGTTTCACCATGTTGGCCAGGCTGGTCTTGAACTCCTGACCTCAGGTGATCTACCCGCCTCAACCTCCCAAAGTGCTGGGATTACAGGCCTGAGCCACTACACCCAGCCAATAATTCTTATCATTGTTTTACCTCAACTTTAATTTTAGTGATTATGTGTTTTGGTTGGCTACATTTAGTGTGTGACTTGCTTTTAGTAAACACTAATTAATGTATTTTTTTTTAAGGGAATGTTTCTCTCTTCAAGAAACTTTGGAAGCTTTTGTGAAAGAAGATTTTTGTATGGATAAAGTGAACTTTTGTCAGGAGAAACTAGAAGATACAATACGTTTAAATGAGGTTGTAATACTGGCTTTCAATGACATGTTAGTAAAAGTAGTAAGGCACATTTTTGTAAAATTTTTGTAATATACATTGTCTACAATTGTCAGATTAAAAATATTTCATAATTGAATGAACATGTATCAATTAAGAAGTCAAATTTCCTTCTAAATAGTGGTTCTCAGCCTTGGCTGTATGTTGGAATTACCTGAATAGTTTAAAAGAATATTGAAGCCTGAGTTCTACACAGACATATTCTGATTAATTGGTCTGGTGTGCAGGCCAGTCATAGGGAACTTTAAAATCTCTTCCAATAATTCTAATCAATATGCCTGGTATAGGAAATTAAGTAGTCATGTCTAGTTTAAAAAACTGACACTGGAACTAGAAATATTGATTTGTGAGTTATACACAAAAAATAGTACTTGAGCTAATGAGAATATTGTGAAGTAAGGATATAGATGGTCCAAAACTGAATTTTAGTTTTCTGCCAGTGTTTAACAAGGATGATAGCATTTTTTGCATATTAAAGGCCAAACTTCTTAAAGATGCATTTAGTTTCAATAGCACACAAAATGGTTATAATATCAGTATGTAAAGAATTCTAGCTGTTGAGAGTGCAATAACTTTTTGCAGTTGGACAAGCTCAGAAATCTAGGCCCATATTGATTAGATGCATTCACAAAGCTACTTTAAAAACCATTTTTTTGGCCGGGTGTGGTGGCTCACACCTGTGATCCCAGCACTTTGAGAGGCCGAGGCGGGTGGATCACGAGGTCAGGAGATCGAGACCATCCTGGCTAACATGGTGAAACCCCATCTCTACTAAAAATACAAAAAATTAGCCGGGCGTGGTGGTGGGTGCCTGTAGTCCCAGCTACTCGGGAGGCTGAGGCAGGAGAATGACGTGAACCCGGGAGGCGGAGCTTGCAGTGAGCCGAGATCGCGCCACTGCACTCCAGCCTGGGCAACACGGTGAGACTCCATCTCAAAACAAACAAACAAACAAACAAAAAACATTTTTTTTAGGACAACTTAAAATGTTTTATATTTGGGGATTTTAATGGACTTAAAGCACTTAACGGGTTTCCTTACAATAAAAATTTTAACATGATGGTAAAAATGTTAATTCACCAATAGGCCCCATTCCTCTAGTACCTCTTGCCTGCCATGTTAACCCTGAGAGTTGTGGACTTAATCTCTTTTGTTGAGGAGTCAAGTTCTGTTGGAATGAAAGAGAAACACTCCATGGAGCACAGTAAATATCTATTCCATTCCATGATCTCCTTTCACTTCTCCCCATTTATTATCTCTTATCTACTGCAGTGACTGTTTTTAATTTAAAATGTTTACAATTTGCTATTAGCCAAAAAGAAGCTATTTCTGCATCTAGGGATATTGTACATCACTAACGTAATGAGTGATCATAAAATACAATACTCAGAGAGAACATTGCTTATAATAGAACGTCTTTTTAGCTGCTACATTTCCCTTTTTTTTTTTTTAGAGTATATATAGATTTAACAATTTTGAATGTGGATTTAGTTTAAAATTCAGTACATCATTTAAGCAAACTTTGTCCACTTATGATTTCAAAAATATTTATTTGGAAAGCCTCCCTAAAAACTTTTTTAAACTATATGTTTTTTCAGCCATCAAGTTTTCTTATTGAGTATGAATTCTTAATACCTCCAAGCCTCAAACCAGAAATTGATATTCCATCACTCTCAGAACTGAAGGAGTTATTAAACCTAGTGCCAGAAATAATAAACTATGTAGATGAAAGTGAAAAGCTTTTCGAAAGAGGTAAGAATTAATTTTAAAATGTATTACTTGTAAAAACCACTTAAGAATGTTTGTTACATAGGTTCTTGTTTATTAAAATTTTTCTGAACCTCCAGATTTTGTAAAAATGTTCTGCAAGTTATATGATGAAATCTCAGTATTACTTTTGATGAGATTATTTTCTCACTGTCATTTTCTTGTTGTTGTTGTTGTTGTTGAGACAGAATTTCGCTTTTGTTGCCCAGGCCAGAGTGCAATGGCAAGATCTTGGCTCACCACAACCTCCACCTCCTGGGTTCAAGCGATTCTCCCGCCTCAACCTCCCAAGTAGCTGGGATTACAGGCATGCACCACCAGCTAATTTTGTATTTTTAGTAGAGACAGGGTTTTACCATGTTGATCAGGCTGATCTTGAACTCCTGATCTCAGGTGATCTGCCCACCTCAGCCTCCCAAAGTGCTGAGATTGTAGGCATGAGCCACCACGCCCAGCTGTCATTCTCTTTATATGACTTCCAGGTTTGAAACTTCTCTGAAATTTAACCATTTCAAGATAATTATACAAATAAAACTAAAACACCTATGACTATACACATTTTTTAAAGAGTTGTTTTCTTATAAACAATAAAACATTATTAACTTCTATACTGACAATAGTTAACTATGGAGAGGCTCACAATAAAGAGCTCAGAGTAAGGATTCGTGGAGTCGGTGACTAGGAGAGTCATAACTTAGAACTGAGGTGGTTTCATCCCATTTAGTCTTAGTAAATATTATTGAGTTATTTTTAATGACAGTATGAGCCCAAATATTTAACTGCCCTCTCATAAATTTCATTTAAAATGATCAATGAAATATAATATCATGGAAGAAAGGAAGGGGGAATCTGTGATATCAATTGAGAACAGGGATGCTTGCCATGAACAGACCACAGACTCGAAGGAATTCTTACAGTTAAAACTAAATTAGGGAATTACTGTTCAGCCTACAAATCAAAGCAAGGGAATGAAAAGCCAACCTGGGAAAGTAGATCAACTCCATACCAGAACTTGCAAATATAGTAGATCTCAAAATGCAGGGTGGGCCATAGGCTTATTGGCAGGACAAAAATCTCAGCTCCATAAATGCTAATGTAAAGGACAACAAATGACTTTACTGAGTGATTACACTGTTAAACTCCCAACCTTCACTTGACTTGGCTGCTGTACTAAGTAAAACAGAGTCACTGCTACAGAGGACTTCTAACAAGGAAAGTTATACACACTATTGAAAGTTCAGGGGGTAGGCAGTGTTCCAGCTACCTTTGGGTTGTGATAACAATAAAACTGCTTAGTACAGCAATAAAATTGCCTGCTACAGGGATATCTCCAGCCATAACTCCCTTCCTATTTCCCATGCTCAAAGTGTAAGGAAAACTATATGGATTTGCCTACTCTGAACATTCAATAAAAATGGAATCATATAATATGTGATCTGTGACTTATTTCACTTAGCATAATATTTTTAAATTTATTGACATTATCCAATGTATCAGTACTTCATTTTTATGGCGAAACAATATTCCATTGTATGACTATAACACATTTTGTCTGTCTGTACATCTGTTGATAGATACTTAGGCTGTCCTTTTAGCTTAAAAGTAATCCTGCTGTGAACATTCATGTACACGTTTTTGTCCACACATGTTTTCATTTCTCTTGGATCTATACCTAGGAGTGGAATTGCTAGATCAAATGGTAATTCTGTGTTTAACTTTTTGAGGAATTGCCAGACTGTTTTCCAAAGTAACTACACTATTTCATTCCCACCAACAATGTGTGAGGGTTCCAATTACCTACATCCTCTCCAAAACTTGTTATTATATAACTTTTTTATAGCCATCCTACTAGGTGTGAAGTGATATCTGATTGTGGTTTTAATTTGCATTTTCCAGATGGATAAGGATGTCAAACATCTTTTCACATACTGTTGGCCATTTGTATATCTTCTTTGGAGAAATGTCTACTCAGATCCTTTGCCCATTTTAGTTGGGTTATTTTTCTTTTTATTATTGAATTATAAGCTGTCTCATTTGTTTTTGTTTCTCAATTCCTCCTTTTCTGCCTTTGGGATTACTTGAATTTTTTAAGGAAGTGTTTTTGTGACAAAATTGTACATACCTCAAGTGTATAACATATTTTGATGTACATGTACGTTGTGAAATGTTTACCATAAAAAAGGTAATTAACATATCATCAGCTCATAGTTACTTTTTGTATGTGATGAGAATACTTAAGATCTACTTTCTTAGTAAATTTAAAGTGTACAATGCATTATTATTAACTATAGTCACCATGCTGTATGTTAGGTCTCTAGAACCTGTTCATCTTATAACTGAAAGTTTATACCCTTTAACCAACTTCTCCTCATTTCCCCTACACCCTAGCCCCTGGTAACCACTCTTCTATTCTCTGTTTCTATAAGTTTGGCTTTTTAGATTCTAAATAGAAGTGGTAATATTAGGCAGTATTTGTCAATACCTAATTTTTTGAGAGTTTTTATCATGAAAGGGTATTGAATCTTGTCAAATGCCCTTTTGCATCTACTGAGATGATCATATGGTTCTTGTCCCTCACTCTATTAATGTAGTGTATCACATTTATTGATTTGCATATGTATCCTTGCATCTCAGGGGGAAAAAAATCTCACTTGATCATGGTATATAGTCCTTGTAATAGGCTGTCAAATACAATATACTAGTATTTTGTTGGGGATTTTAAATTATTTTTAGAATTCTTATTTTTTATTGAATAATCATGGTTTTAAAATTTTTTATCCTTTTGATATGGTATATTACACTGAGTTTGGGATTTTCAATCAACCTTGCATTACTGCAATAAATCCCACTTTTTTTAAACCAGATTATTAATTTTGTGTCAATATTCATAAGAAATATTGGTCTGTAGTTTTATTTTCTTGCGATGTCTTTGTCTGGTTTTGGTATCAGAATAATATGGGTCTCATAGAATGACTTAAGCATCATTCACTTTACTTCTATTTTTAGGAGTGACTGAATAATTGATGTTGATTTTTTAAAAATGTTTAGTGGAATTCATCATTGAAGGCAACTGAGCAAGCTTATTGCTTTGTGAGTAGTTCTTGATTACCACAGAATTATATTTTATGACAAAAATACAAAGATATATAGTTTTAAAAAACTAGGTAGATAAATTGTCCCACAGTCACTGAAGCTCTGTTCATGTTTTCTTTCTTTCTTTTTTTATTGTTGAGATGGGGTCTCACTATGTTGCTCAGGCTGGTCTTGAACTCCTGGGCTCAAGTGATCCTCCCACCTTGGCCTCCCAAAGTGCTAGAATTACAGGCATGAGCCACTGCACCTGGCCTCTGTTCATTTTTATTCAATTTTTTTCTTATTGTTTTTCAGATTGGGTAATTCCTGTTGCTCTGTCTTCAATTTCACTGACTCTTATGTCACCTCTAATTTTCTGTTAAGTTCATCCAGTGAATTTTTTATTTCAGATATTCTTTTAAAATTTCCATTTGTTGTTTTTTATAGTTTCTCTTTCACTGCTAAGAATGTCTATTTGCTCATTCATTACAACCATATTTTTCTTTACATCCTTTAGCATAGTGATTACTATGTTATGTTATTATTGCTTTGAAATCTTTGGATACTAATTTCAAAATCTGAGTCATCTCATGGTTAGTGTCCAGTAACATATTTTTTGTAGAGAATGAGTCACATGCTCCTGTTTCTTCATTTTACTAAATGCATTTGGATTGTATCCTGACATTGCACCTGATACATTACAGAAACTAGTTTGCTATGTTCCTTTGAAGAGAGTTGACTTTCTCTGTTTGTTTTAATAGGCTGTTAACTTGGCTGAACTCAAACTGTAAACTTTGTCTCTACTATGGTGGGAAAGAGCTGAAATCTTTATATAACCTTAGCTGATATGCTTTCAATCTGCCCCATACATGTGTAGTTCAGGGATCATCCAGAGATTTATTAAGCAGAGTTTATACATAGAGTTTGGGGCTCCTCCTCTGTTGCTCTCTACTTTCCTGGTTTTCTTCCTTTATCTTCCAGCTGCTGTGGTAACCCTGAACTCTAATTCAGGTAGAACTGTCCTCTAATTCTTCAAGATAATAAGACTGCAGATTTTTATCCAAGTTCTAGTTGACCCAGCTAGTACCAAATATATCATCCCTTCAAGTGAAAAGCTGTAAAAATGGGAAATTTACTCAGTATCAATTTGCTTTCCATTTCTGCATGCTTTAGACTGTAGTACCTTCAGATAATCATTTTACATATGTTGTTGAGAGCTATAAATGCTATCTACAGGAAGATTGGTCCAATAGGAGCTATTGCTAGAAGTAAAACTTTTACTTTAGTAAAAGAAGTAAAACTTTCTGCTTTATATACTAGTTTTTAAAAAATTTTTTTATCTCCTAGGATTCTATTAATATCTCTGAACTGTAGATGAATATTTCTTCCCCTTCTCCTCACTTTATATATTTTATAGATGGCTACTGTCATTCTATAGGATTTAGAGGGGAGAACTAATATATGTGTTTCTTGCTTTCTTGAAACAAAAGCCAGATAATTTTGAAAGAAATCAATTATAACCTCATTTGAAACATAGGTTAATCTAATTAAAGCTAAGATCTTAGAGATTTCTAAGATCCCCAAGATCTCAGCTTTAATTAGATTAATCTGTTTGAAAGGGAGAAAGTTTTGGTGAAAAAATATGCTAAATTTCTTATTCTAAAAATAGGAGAACTGAGATGTAGCCTTTTTTAATTGATAAAAAAGATTGAAATGCATATATTATAAAATTAATGATAATGCATTGATTTAAAATAAGATATTCTCAGCCCAAAAGTTTCTTAAGCTGATAAGCAACTTCAGCAATGTCTCAGGATACAAAATCAATGTGCAAAAATTGCTAGCATTCCTATACACCAACAACAGGCAAGCAGTTTGTATGGAACCAAAAAACAGCCCAAATAGCCAAGACAATCCTAAGCAAAAAGAGCAAAGCTGAAGGCATCATACTACCCAACTTCAAACTATGCTACAAGGCTCCAGTAACCAAAACAGCATGTTACTGGTACAAGAACAGACACATAGACCAATGGAACAGAACAGAGAACTCAAATAAGACCACACGCCTACAACCATCTGATCTTTGACAAACCTGACAAAAACAAGCAATGGGGAAAGGACTCCCTATTTAATAAATGGTGCTGGGGGAGCTGGCGAGCTATATGCAGAAAAGTGAAACTGGACCCCTTTCTTACACCATATACAAGAATTAACTCAAGATGGATTAAAGACTTAAATGTAAAATCCAAAACTATAAAAATCCTAGAAAAAAATCTAGGCAATACCATTCAGGACATAGGCATGGGCAAAGATTGCATGATGAACATGCTAAAAGCAATTGCAATAACAGCAAAAATTGATAAATGGGATCTAATTAAACTAAAGAGCTTCTGCACAGCAAAAGAAACTATCATCAGAGTGAACAGACAACCTACAAAATGGGAGAAAATTTTTTGCAATCTATCCATTTGACAAAGGTCTAATATCCCGAGTCTACAAAGAACTTAAACAAATGTACAAGAAAAAAAGCAAACAACTCCCAAAAGTGGGCAAAGGACATGAACAGACACTTCTCAAAAGAAGACATACGGCCAGGTGCAGAGGCTCACACCTGTAATCCCAGCACTTTGGGAGGCCGAGGTGGGTGGATCACTTGAAGTCAGGAGTTTGAGACCAGCCTGGCCAACATGGTGAAACCCTGTCTCTACTAAAAACACAAAAATTAGCCAGGCATGGTAGCATGTGCCTGTATTCCCAGCTACTTGGGAGGCTGAGGCAGGAGAATCACTTGAACCTGGGAGGTAGAGGTTGCAGTGATCTGAGATCACACCATTGCACTCCATCCAGGCTGGGTGACAGAGCAAGACTCTGTCTCAAAAAAAAAAAAAAAAAAAACCAAAAAACAGAAGAAAACGAAGACATGCATGCAGCCAACAAATATGAAAAAAAAAAAAACCCTCAACATCCCTGATCATTAGAGAAATGCAAATCAAAGCCACAATGAGATAATATCTCACACCAGTCAGAATGGCTATTAGTAAAAAGTAAAAAAACAATGGATGTTGGTGAGGTTGTGGAGAAAAAGGAATGCTTTTACACTGTTGGTAGGAGTGAAAATTTGTTCAAACATTGTGGAAGACAGTGTGGCGATTCCTCAAAGACCTAGAAGCAGAAATACTATTTGACCCAGCAATCCCATTACTGGGTATATATATACCCAAAGGAATATAAATTACTACAAAGATAGATGCACATGGATGTTCATTGTAGCACTATTCACAATAGCAAAGACATGGAACCAACATAAATACCCATCAATGATAGATTGGATAAAGAAAATGTGGTACATACACACCGTGGAATACTATACAGCCATGAAAAGGAATGGGATTATGTCCTTTGCAGAGGTGCATGGATGGAGTTGGAAGTCATCGTCCTCAGCAAACTAACGCAGGAACAGAAAGCCAAACACTGCATGTTCTCACTTATAAGTAGGAGCTGAACGATGAGAACACATGGACACATGGTGGAGGGAACAACACACACTAGGGCCTATCGGGGGGTGATGTAGGGGGGAGGAAGAGCATCAGGAAGAATAACTAATGGATGCTGGGCTTAATACCTAGGTGATGAGATGATCTGTGCAGCAAACCACCATGGCACATGTTTACCTATGTAACAAACCTGCACATCCTCCACATGTTCCCCTTAAAAGTTGATAACATGTATAACTTCTGAACTAACAGAGAAAAAAAAATTTAAAAACTCTGAGCAATATAATTAATTCTATGGAAATAAAGGAGAGCAAAGCAAGCAAAAGGCATTGGAAGCATAAAATAAGATTATGAAAGTATCACCTTTGTTTGAGTAAATATAAATTGGTTAAGCTTCTCTATTAAAAGAGAGATAGATTCGTAGATTAAATTTAAAAAGCAGATATAATGACCATATGTCTGATTGAAAGATCCTACCAACTGCAAGATGTATTATCAACTTAAGAATTTTTAGGGAAGAAAGAAACATTCTAAATGCACATACAGATTGTAAGATGCATCACAATTTCAAACAACAAAATACAAAATCTATGTCTTACAATAAAAAACCACTGCATATGTTGTTTACAGGAGTTGAGCCTTAAGAAAAGAAAGAAAAAAAAGCCAAAGGTAAAAAATAAAGGGCTGGCAAGATGTGTCAGACAGCTGGGGAAGGCAGGCAGGCAGGCAGGGAGGGAGGGAGGGAGGGGAAAATAAAAGGATAGGCAAAATGTGTCAGACATCTAGGGAGGAGAAGGAGGGAGGGAGGGAAGAGAGGGAAGAAAGAAAGCCAAAAGATCCAGAAGATAAAAAAGGGATAGGCAAAATGTGTCAGACAGCTGGAAATGAAGGAGGGAGGGAGGGAGGGAGGAAGGAAGGAAGGAAGGAAGGAAGGGAGGGAGGGAGGGAGGGAGGGAGGGAGGGAGGGAGGGAGGAAGGAAGGAAGGAAGGAAGGAAGGAAAGAAGGAAGGAAGGAAAGGAGGGAGGGAGGGAGGGAGGAACGAAGGAAGGAAGGCGGGCCAAAGATAAAAAAGGGATAGGTAAAATGTGTCAGGCAGCTGGAAAGGAAGGAGGAAGTGAGGAAAAAAGGAAGAGAGAGAAGGAGGGAAGAAGGGAGATAAAAGAAAGAAAAAAGAAAGCCAAAGTAGCAGTATTAATATAGACAAGTAGAGTTCCAGGTAAGCAAGGCATAGAGAGTCATCATATACTGATAGAGATGAAACCCTTCAAAGCGACCTCATTCTTTGAAGTTTGTGGCTTATGGATTGCCCACCCTATCTTACCTTCCAGTGATTATGTAGATTTTGCCATTTTTATTTTCCTTTGGTAATTTTGATTGACAGTTGAAGGGTAACAAGGAGTGTGCATGGAGGAATAGTTATTTACCTAAGTTAACATTTTTTTCAGAAGTATAAATCTCTACTTCTCTCTAAAAGGAAAAATTGACATGCAATAAAATAATAAAGATACTTTAAAAGGAAAATGCTACTGAACAAGGTTACAGAAAATTAATGTAATGGTACATTTGCTAATAGTAGAGTTTTTTCCTTTTCAGATCTTACTAACAAGCATGGAATTGAGGATATCGGGGACATAAAATTCAGCTCCACAGAGATTTTGACCATTCAAAACCAGAGTGAACCAGAAGAGTGCAGTAAACCAGGTAGAAATTTTGATAAATCATTGAGCTTATCGGGGATTACCTATTTATGATATTATGATTACCTATTTATGATTTATGATGTAAAGTACAGTACATTCACATATACAGTGTACTGTGAGTCAGTTTCCATGTTTAAAATTTGATTGTTATAATCCTATGTCATTTTTTTCTTATTTGCCCCTTTATATTTATTGCTATTATTAACTCAGAATTCTACTGGCATCAAAACTGAATAATAGGCCTGGTGTGGTGGTTCACGCCTGTAATCCCAGCACTTTGGGAGACTGAGGTGGGTGGATCACTTGAGGTCAAGAGTTCAAGACCAGCCTGACCAATATGGCAAAACACCATCTCTACTAAAACTACAAAAATTAGCCAGACAGGCATGGTGACACACGCCTGTAATCCCAGATACTCAGGAGGCTGAGGCACGAGAATGGCTTGAACTGGCAAGGTGGAGGTTGTAGTGAGCCGAGATTGTACCACTGCACTCTAGCCTGGGCAACAGCTAGACTCTGTCTCAACACAAACAAAAAAACTGAATAATATATAGATGGCAGTTACAAAGACTGTAGAAGAGGAATGGAGGAAATAGCATTAATATTAAAAATAGAAACCTTAAAATATTATAGCTCAGTAAATGAAATTTCATATTTTATCTCAATATTAGCAATCTTGCTGACCACTGTCACATTTTTTAAAAATTTGAATTTTTAATCTCCCAAAGCAATCATATCATTCTCTATGTCATCATTACCGTTAATATTATTATTCTACCAAATTTGGAATCTTAGAATCATCTTTTGTTCCAGTACAATGCTAAATTGTGTTACTTCTTAACTATATTGATGGCACTGTTACTGAATTACATTTATAATTGGATCATCTGAATTATCTATTTGAAAGTTTACTGCTTTACTTATGAAAGTAATAAAACCACACTTAGTAGTTAGCAATACATGAGAATCACTTTTTCAAGTATACCCCATAAATGTATAATTCTGTGCTAGGCCATCTAGAGTCCAGAGTCATTAAGGTGAATAATTATTCTTTATAATACAGTTTGTTTAACATCACTAGTAATTAGTATGGAAATAAAACTAATAATTTTTTCTTTCTTTGGAAATAAAAATAATTCTATCACCTAAGTACTGACAACACAAGCTGTTAGAATCAAAAGTCTTAATACATATAAAGCTCTTGGAATTTATGTTAAACACAGTAAACTCAATAAAGTTTAGCTATCAATGTATTTTTAAAAAATCACCACTGTTGTAGTTGAGACACAATGTGATATATATGCAATTCCTTATACAGATGGACATTTAAGACATTTTATATATATCTTGACTCAAATTTCTTTTTGTCGAAATATTTTTGTTTTAACAGAATGACCAAACATAATAATTGCTTACAAAAAGTTCTATATTATACTTAATTTTTATCTATTTATTTTTTTAGAGATAAAGTCTTGCTCTGTTGCCCAGGCTGCAGTACAGTGACACAATCACAGCTCATTGAAATCTCAAATTCCTGGGCTCAAGCAATCCTTCCAGCTCAGCTTCCCAGGTAGCTAGGACTACAAGCATGTGCCACCACTGCTGGCTAATTTTGTACTTTTTGTAGAGACTGATCTTGCCATGTTGCCCAGGTCTTAAACTCCTGGACTCAAGTGATCCTCCCACCTCAGCCTCCCAAAGTGTTAGAATTATAGGTGTGAGCCACCACACCTAGCCTACTTAATATTATTCAATGTTTACATAACTTTAATTTTCATATATTCCAGGAGAGTTAGAAATGCCACTAACTCCTCTATTCCTAACATGCCAACATACTTCAGTGAATTCATTATGCACAGAACTTCAGACATTTCCATTATCTCCAGTTTGTAAAATGTAAGTAAAGATTATATCTAGAACCCAAGTTGCAATTCAGAACAAGCAGTCTTTATTTAAATCTCTCCATATAAAAGCAATTCCCAAGATACCTCTATGAAAAAATTTAAGAGCTAGTACAGTGTCTATAATAAGTAACTAAAAGGAATATATAAATATATGTATATGTTTGGTTTTATATGCAAAGAGTATCTTTAGAAGGGCACACAAGAAACAAGTAATACTGGTTGTATCCAGAAAAGAACTAGGTAACCTAGCAATGTGGGTAGGAGAGTTTTCACAGTATGGCTTTTACACATTTCAGTATTTTTAATGTGAATATATTATTAAAAATAAATAACTTAAAAATTTTTTAAGATCCTGGCATTGGAATAGTATGCTTAGGACATTGCCACTGGACACTTGCTAATGGCAGTCCCTACTGGCAGTCACTGCCATGAAAGGCAGTGTAGTGGTGTATTAGTTTGTTAGGGCTGCCCTAACAAATACCACAGATTAGGTGGCTTAAACAACAGAAATTTATTTCCTCACAGTTCTGGAGGCAAGAAGTGTAAGAACAAAGTGTCAGCCGGGCTGGTTTCATTCTAAGACCTCCTTCCTTGGCTTATAGATGTCCCCGTGCCTTCATATATTCTTTCCTCCATCATTATCTACACCCCAGTCTCCTGTTCTTATAAGGACACGAGTCATGTTGTATTAATGGCCCTGTTTAACTTAATTACCTATTTAAAGACCTTGTCTCCAAATACAGTCACATTCTGAGGTACTGAGGATTAGGACTTCAACATAAGAATCTTGTGGGGCCACAATTCAGCCCATAATAAGTGGTTAGAAGCTCTGAACTAGAGCCAGATTGCCTGGCTCTATCACTTTCCAACTGCAACCTTAACTGTTCTGGGCCTCGGGTTTTTTAATCTACAATACTGGGATAATAATAATATCTACCTCATAAGGTTGTTAAGAGGTCTACTAAGAGATTTGTCATAGGTCTGTGGCCAGAAATAGCCAAAGATCACAGAGCAGTGTGGACGATCATTGATCAATAGATTTGGCTATCAGTTTATTCTCACTAAGAGTACCAGGGGTCATGTCCTATCTCTAACAGAGGACATCCACTTACCTTGTTCACCTCTTGTCAATATGGTCTCAGTACTGGGTGAACCAGACATACAGAACCAAGGCTTGATTCATAAACTTGTTCAGTACCCCATCGTTATTGCACAGAATAGTCTGAAATTGTAAAATTGATATTGCAGGGCTAGATCGTTATATTCTAGTTTGAGCCAATATTGCAGAGCTTAATAGCCCAGTATCCTTGCCCTTTGACAGAGTCTGAGATAACTTTCATTGCTATCTTATGCCAGTTACAAAATTGGGAACATAACCAGTACAATTAGTCTACTATAAACCTAGAACTTAATGTGTCCTAAAATAACATATTTTCAGGAAAATGACAGTAAAGTCTACAAGTCTCTAATGAATTATTCCAGGACTGGAAACTGTGGGAGCTGTGTATTCGGTTTGAGTTCTTATTATAATTAGCTGATCTGCCAGAGGAGAGTGCTATTTGGATTACTGGGACTAACTGGAGTCAAGGCTCTATAATTCATCACTGGCTGCTTAGGCTTCTATTAATGGTCTCAGGAATGTGTCAAAGTATAAGACTAAGGGCCCTAAATATATCTTTATCTTCTGGCTGAGAATTATTTACACTTCTAGGGTAAATTTGTGCTATACAGAGTTCTATCATGAACTAAGAATTGTCCATATCAGATATGAATTCTAAAAAGAGCATAGGACAAGTATGGAAACTACATATACTTTGTTTAAATACTTTTAGTTCTGTTGCTAAGGTGCAAGATTTTTTTTTTTTTTTTTTTTTTTTTTTGAGACAGAGTCTCGCTCTGTTGCCCAGGCTGGAGTGCAGTGGCCGGATCTCAGCTCACTGTAAGCTCCGCCTCCTGGGTTTACGCCATTCTCCTGGCTGAGCCTCCCGAGTAGCTGGGACTACAGGCGTGCTCCACCTCGCCCGGCTAATTTTTTGTATTTTTTAGTAGAGACAGGGTTTCACCGTGTTAGCCAGGATGGTCTCGATCATCTGACCTCGTGATCCGCCCGTCTCGGCCTCCCAAAGTGTTGGGATTACAGGCTTGAGCCACTGCGCCCGGCCAGGTGCAAGATATTTATTTGCAGGACATATACTGTCTTTATTAGTGCCCTTTTACTCTTTTATTTACTCCATATACCCTAATCCATCTGTTATGGCAGATTGGCATATTTAGAAACAGAAACTAGCAGAAATGTTATGATCTTTAATTTCAGTTTGATTTTAAAAGTGTTTAAACCATAATAAGCTCTTTTTAATCGTAAGTTATATGTCTATTGTTGTAACTCAAATATCTTTGAGTTATTATTATAACTCAAAGAATTTATGAAACAAATTTTAACTAATGACTTATGATTTGGCAAAGTTAGAAAAAAAAAGGCGTTCAAATTAGCTAATGGTTTTAGAGCCTATGAAACAACCGAAATAAGTTGTCCCCCCACAACTACATTTACCAGCAAGAGATAAATCACTTCCATTTGTTTGGTGACTGTAAACGCTTAAAAATCCATATTTTAAAAATGAGTTTACAGTAGTCCCCCTTTATCCAGGGAGAATAAGTTCCAAGACCCTAAATGGATGCCTGAAACTGCGAATGTTATTGAATCCTATATATACTGTTTTTTTCTCATATATTGATACCTATGATAAAGTTTAATTTATAAATTAGCCATAGTAAGACATTAACAGCAATAACTACAGTAAAATAGTAAAATAGAACAACCATAACAAATACCATCCTCATTACTCTTGTGCTTTGGAGTCATTATTAAATACAGTAAGGGTTACTTGAACACAAGCACTGTGATTCTGTGATAGCCGATCTGATAACTGAGAATGCTGCTAAGTGACTAAATGGGCAGGTAGTGAGTATAGATAGTGTGGATATGCTGGGCATAGGGATGATTCACATCCTGGGTGAGATGGTGTAGGATGGCATGAAATTTCATCGCACTGCTCACAACAGTGCAATTTAAAACTTATGAATTGTTTATGGAATATTCTATTTAATATTTTGGACTGCGGTTGACCATAGATAAATGAAACTGAGTATAGTGAACTCATGGATAAGGGGGAACGACTGTATATCTCAACTGTAAAACTAAAAACAAGGAGAAAAGGTGTTAAAATTTTTTTTAAAAAGAAGGAAAAATAATAAAGAATGTTATTGTAGCTGTAACTTATTTTTATGGTCCCAATTATTTTTATTTCAGAGCACAACATTTTGGCTGAAAATAATACCCAGTTAACAATATTTTTAGTGCTTATGACATATAAGATTCTATGCTAGATTTTATGGGATGAAAAAGAAAAGTCTGTATGGCATAAGATTTTATTAACCTACTAACTGCTGACTTGTGAATATATTTTTATGAACAATGTATCAGATTCAGACATGCCTTCAGAAATCTCCATTAAGAGTGAAATGTGTGTCTATATTGGACATGGCTTGCTAGATATAACCCCTTCCTTTCACTTTAAAATAGTTGCTTACAATCTGAGGTGTTGTCAAAGAAACCTTGGTAAGATTCAGGAATTCTCTAGATTCTCAAATTTGCTACTGCATGACCAGATTTTTGGATTATGTGGGTAACCTGGATGCCTTAGACATAAAACCTAGCTTTCCACTGCCCTAGATTGTCAATTTAACTGGCATGCTCATGTATGTTCCACACCCGGCCCAAAATACTTATAATTAGCATGCTCATATATGTTCCACATGAACAGAGAAACAGAATATAATCAATTCTCAGTCACGGTAACAGGAAGCTTGGGACACAAATTAAGGGATTTATGAATTAATAGTCTTTCCCCTACCAAAGCTAGTAGTTTCATAGTTACCGATTAGCTGTAATTTACACTGATTGTCATGCATATTTTCTCCCTTCTCCCCACAGTACCACTAAACACACATACCCAGACACACATCACTCACTCACAAACCCACCAAGATTGAACGTCTTAAACCAAACTTTAGGACTCTGCCATCTCCAGAGAAGGACTGTTTTATAGTTCTGATCCTCAACCAGTAGAGGCTCCAGAATTTCTTTATGGATTAGACTTGGGGACAGCAATTTTATAAAAATTTTTGTTGAGGTTGCTATTTGCTTGGTAAGCATGGTAATTTTACTTAGATTGTATTTTTATTTTTGGTGGTGTATAAGGTTGATGCTAGCATAGTTTATGGAGGGAAGTGCTAAACTCTCCCAAGTCAGCCCTCTCTGGCTCCAGGTTCCATTGAGGGAGGTAGAGGTGGAAGTAACTTATAGTCCAGTAGGAACACTTTAGTTTACAAATTACCAAATTTTCCCAGGGATGGAGGAAGTGAGTACTGTATTTGATATTTGGTCTGTAGAACTCTACTGCAGTTTACACATTTATAAAGTTAATTTTTCACTTGATTTTGAGTGTAAAAGTACTTTAAAAATACTTTTTAAAAATAAAATTTTGGGCCGGGTGCGGTGGCTCACACCTGTAATCCCAGCACTTTGGGAGGCCAAGGTGGGTGGATCACTTGAGGTCAGGAGCTGGCAACCAGCCTGGCCAACATGGTGGAACCCCACCTCTACTAAAAATACAAAAATTAGTCGGGCCTGGTGGCAGACACCTTTAATCCCAGCTGCTCAGGAGGCTGAGACAGGAGAATCGCTTGAACCTGGGGAGAAGGTTGCAGTGAGCCGAGATAGTGCCACTGTACTCCAGCCTGGGCGACAGAGTGAGACTCTGTCTCAAAAAAATAAAATAAAATTTATTATACAAAAGACTCAATATTATTAATGTATTAAGCTTTAACTTTTTTTTTTTCAGTCATTTGCTTACTGCTGAAGAATCAGCTAATAAATACTACATGATGTGGCAATTAGAAAGATGTAGAAGCCCTTTGAACCCATTTTTGCTTACAGGTAAAGATTAATTGCTTTTAAGTGAAAAATAGAAAGTATTTGTAAAAAGGTACAACCAGTAGAAATGTAGGATATCCATTTTCTTTGACCATTTCTTAACAGAATATATAACTTAGCCTAAAACTAAAATATCAAGATATCTTCCATAAGGTTCATTATGCTAGGTGCAGAAG
Organism: Macaca mulatta; assembly: GCF_049350105.2. Classification (NCBI taxonomy): domain Eukaryota; kingdom Metazoa; phylum Chordata; class Mammalia; order Primates; family Cercopithecidae; genus Macaca; species Macaca mulatta. Next base: position 46,573,499 of record NC_133420.1, read on the forward strand.
TATATGACAAGATCTGGATCTTGCTGATTTCCTGGGTAATTCCTATACATGGGAGAAGGAAAAGAAAAGAAATGAAATACAAGTAGTACATAAAACAGTCCCATACACGTAATTTGTATTTCCAAATTGAATTGTTTGTAAAAAAAAAAAAAAAATCACATCTAATGTTAAAAGTTTTAGTTGCCCAAGCTCTCCAAAAAGGACATTTAAAAACATTTTAACAACAGCCGGAAATTAGCCGGGAGTGTCAGGGCGCACCTTTAGTCCCAGCTACTCGGGAGACTGAGGCCCAAGAATCACTTGAACCTGGGAGGGGGAGGTTGCAGTGAGCCGAGATGGCGCCATTGCACTCCAGCCTGGGTGACAGAGGGAGTCTCTGTCTCAAACAAACGAACAAACAAAACAAAAAAACGGCCGGACACCGTGGCTCATGCCTGTAATCCCAGCACTTTGGGAGGCCGATGCGGGCAGATCACTTGAGGCCAGGAGTTCGAGACCAGCCTGGTCAACATGTTGAAACCCCTCTCTACTAAAAATACAAAAATTAGCTGAGCATGGTGGTGCACACCTGTAGTCCCAGCTACTCTGGAGGCCGAGGCAGGAGAATCCCTTGAACCAGGGAGGTGGAAGTTGCAGGAGCTGAGATTGCCACTGCACTCCAGCCTGGGCAACATGGCGAGACTCCATCTCAAAAATAAATAAATAACATTTTAGCAAAACTTGTTTATAGTTTAACAAAATAATTTAGAAGTAAATATACATTTCACATGTATATTCAAAATTTATCTGAGTAAAGTTAAACTCTTGTCTGTGTCTCAACTATTCCATTATGGAAATGGAACTTTGGATAAGGTATTCTTTTAAAAAATGTTTAAATGAATCACTGAGTTGCATTTGGAGGCCAAAAACAAAGTGAAAACAGGAATCCTGGGAAGCAAGTAAGCACCAAAGCTGGCTTTCACTCCAAGCTTTTTATTAAACCTTGGAGACTTTGAACTTTTGTTTTGAGGTCTACATGTAGTGTAGAGTCAAGAAATATCCTATGGGGAGGGTCTGATAGGGGACCCCTACATAAAACTGGCAGTTCAACAAACTACCATCAGAATAAGAGCATACAAAAATAAACCACCATATCAAATGGAATTCTGAATACATTTGCATATTTCTACCTTGCAGCTGGAAGAGAGGAAAAGAAAAAACATTTCTCTTAAGTACTTCTAACCAGAAGGTAGCCATCATGCCTGGCTACAGTCAGAATTCCAACCACCTACATAATTTGAAAAATAGTGGTGATTTAATTTAAAGTGGTCCCAGGTTGACAGTGCCTCCCAAACACATAGAAAAACAAAAGTAAATCCTTTCTAGAGGAAAATACATTTTTTTCTGGAGGAATGTACTTCAACTCATGCTTCAAAGACCTTCAACAAATTTGAGAGAAACACATGCTAATAGACAAAAATCACAAAATGTATTGGCATCATCAGTGAGATATAGCAGTAACATTAGACATCAAAATCAGATCATATATTGAAATTATCAATTACATAGTATAATATACTTTTAAAGCCAAAAAAGGGGGGAACAAGACATCTTGTATTATTTCTTACAACTGCATGTGAATCTACAATTATTTCTATCTGAAGAAAAGGAATGGACTGTTGATATACACAACATAGATGATCTCAAAATAATTATGCAGAATGAAAGAAACCACAAAAAATTCATATGGTATAATTCCATTTATAAAAAATTCTAGAAAATGTAGTTTAATCTATAGTGGCAGGAAGCAGAACAGTGGTGCAGGGGTTGGGGGATGAGGAAGATTAGAAGGGAGATATAAAGAGGCAGGAGGGATACAAAACTTTGGAGGGAATGGATATGTTCATTACCTTGATTGTGGTAATGGATTCATGAATGTATAAATACATCAAAACTTATCAGACTTTTCACTCTAAATTTGTGTAGTTTATTGCATGTCAGTTATACTTTAATAAAACTAGTAAAAATTATACCTATCTTACAGAATTATTTAGGGATTTGTTAAGAATAATGCATGTAAAGAAAGCACTTAGCACAGTGCCAGATGATTTTTAGTAACTCGTAATTGCTATTATTAATATTAGTATTTTTAAGTTTTAATTTCTTCTTAATATTACTGTCATTATAAAAGCACCATTCCAAAATTAGAGTTTCAAAATTTATAATCCTAATTTCAGGTTGATGTTTATAATGCAGATAATAATATTAGGTAGTTGTGCTACTTCAGTTCCTCTATATGTTATGATTTCTCCCTGTTTAGGCTAGAAAGTAATGAGGCAGTAAGCTTTGTACCACAATATCTAAGATGATATAGTCATCATAAAATCTGAACAAATATATCTTCTGGTTTAGGCTTATTATAATAGGTTAGAATTTCTAATTTAACAAAGCTTATATTACTTCAAAATGTTAATCAAACATACTAATTTAGTAATTGAAAATGGTCAAACAAAATAAGAGTTCCTTGTCCTACTAAATATTAGAATAATTTTAACTTCTTGATATTTTCAAAGAGTGAAATAAATCCTTTATGTGACTTCTACTGCTATAATAGCTTGAACTTTTACAAATATTAGCATCTTGAGAACAAAAATACCAGCTATAACTTCAGGTTTCACTTTTTTTCTAATGCATGAAAATGCATTTCATAAAGAAATTCCAATGTGGTTCTGTTTATTGTGTTTTGTTTCTTTTGCTTTGTAGCCTGTTTCTAACTGTTTGTTTTTTATTTTTATTTTTGTAAGTGCCAAGAATTCAAGAGCCCCACAGCCAATATTCAGTTACAGATTTGAAAAAGATACTTTCTGTTAAAGAAGAAAGCCTTGTGATTAATCTGGAAAAGGCAGAGTGGTGGAAACAAGCAGGACTAAATCTGAAAATGATGGAAACGTTGGAACATCTGAATACATATTTATGTCATAATAATTTGTCTTCTAATGACACTGAAATTGAGGTATTTTTGCCTACAAAAGTGCTTCAATTAGAATGTAAGTACATAATAGTAAATATTAGTCATGTAAACATTTTCAGAATGTGAAAATGTTAGATTCTAGATTTCCTCTAGGTAACTGGGAAAATCACTGGGTTCTAACATTCCATATAGGCCCTGGCTCTGCCAGGTTTTATGACTTTGGATTTCTCTAGATCCCATTTCCTTGAAAAAATGATGAAGTTTGACTAGCTAACCCTAAAATCTTGTTATGTCCTGAAATTCTGTAGTCTCAGTTTTTAAATTTCTAGCCATTTTAATTTAAAGTGACTTTGTTTCCTTCTATAAATGATTAAATTGCTAGCAGTTTCTGTTCACATCAGCCTAGATGCAAACCAGCATTTTGCAGTAACTGTTTTTTGACCTAAAGCTGAACATTAGCATTCAATAATATCACTCATTGACAACAGAGGATCTTTGTTACTTAAAAGTTTACTAATTCATTTTTTACCATACAATTTAAAAAGACAAAAATGTCTTTTAAGTGTCTATGTCTTGAGCTATTTGGGTTGCTATATATGGCATTATATTAATAGTAAATCGAACATATTTAGCATGAATTATATATTTTTGGGGGGTGTGTGTTTTTTTTGTTTTTTTTGTTTTACTTTTCCCTGAGACACAGTCTCTGTTGCCCAGGCTGGAGCACAGTGGGATGATCTCAACTCACTGCAACCTCCACCTCCCAGGTTCAAGTGATTCTCCTGCCTCAGCCTCCCAGGTAGCTGGGATTACAGGTGCCTACCACCACGCCAGACTAATTTTTGTATTTTTAGTAGAGATGGGGTTTCACCATGTTGGCCAGGCTGGTCTCGAACTCCTGACCTCAAGTGATCTGCCCACCTCAGCCTCCCAAAATGCTGGGATTACAGGCATTAGCCACCATGCCCAGTCAGATTTGAGAAAGTTTATAGTTTATTATAGAATAATGAACATATTTAGAAATAAATTTTAGAAATTACTATCTATGTTGGGAGATTGGTCTAAGGAGATAAACAATCTGAATAAGAATTGTTATCAGCAAGGAGTGTTTCAAAGACAGACGACAGAACAATTTTTTTTTTAAAACATATACCCAGTAATGGGATTGCTGGGTCGAACGTAGTTCTGTTTTAAGTTCTTTGATAAATCTCCAAACTGTTTCCACAGTGGCTGAACTAATTTACATCCCCCACCAAGAGTGTATAAGTGTTCTCTTTTCTCCACAGCCTTACCAGCCTCATTGTTTTTTGACTTTTTAATAAGTAGCCATTCTGAATAGTATGAAATGGTACCTCCTTGTAGCTTCGATTTGCATTTCTCTGATGATTGGTGATGTTGAGCACTTTTTTCATGTGTTTGTTGGCCACTTGTAAGTCTTCTTTAGAAAAGTGTCTGTTCATGTCTTTTGCCCATTTTTTAATGAAGTTGTTTTTTGCTTGTTCAGTTGTTTAAATTTCTTGTAGATTCTGGATATTAGATCTTAGTTGGATGCATAGTTTGTGATTATTTTCTCCCATTCTGTAGACTGTTTACTCTGTTGATAGTTTCTTTTGCTGTGCAGAAGCTCTTTAGTTTAATAGGTCCCACTCAGCAAATTTTGTTTTTGTTGTGATTGCTTTTGAGGACTTAGTCATAAATTCTTTCCCAAGGCTGATGTCCAGAATGGTGTTTCCTAGGTTTTCCTCTATGATTCTTACAGTTTAAGGTCTCACATGTAAATATTTAATCCATCTTGAGTTAATTTTTATATATGGTGAAAGGTAGGGATCCAGTTTTATTCTTCTGTATATGGCTAGCCAGCTATCCCAGCACCATTTATTGAATAGGGAGTTCTTTTCCCCTTGCTTATTTTTGTTGGCTTTGTTGAAGAGCTGATGGCTGTAGGTGGGGACTTTATTTCTAGGTTCTCTCTTCTGTCCCATTAGTCTTTGTATCTGTTTTTGTACCAGTACCTTGGCATTTTGGTTACCCTAGCCCTATAGTATAGTTGGAATCAGGTAATGTGATGCCTCTGGCTTTATTCTTTTTGCTTGGGATTGCTTTGGCTACTGAGGTTCTTTTTTGGTTTTGTATGAGCTTTAGAATAGTTTTTCCTAGGTCTGTGGAAAATGATGTTGATAGTTTGATAGGAATAGTGTTGAATCTGTACATTGCTTTGGGCAGTATGGTCATTTTAACTATATTGATTCTTCCAATCCATGAGGATGTAATGTTTTTCCTTTTATTTGTGTCATCTATGATTTATTTCAGCAGTGTTTTGTAGTTCTCCTTGTAGAGGTCTTTTATCTCATACATGCACAAATACGTTCATCACAGCACTATTGACAATAGCAAAGACATGAAATCAACCTAGGTGTCCATTAACACTGGATTGGATAAAGAAAATGTGGTACCAATGAGATACCATCTCACACCAGTTAGAATGGTGATCATTAAAGTGTCAGGAAACAACAGATGCTGCAGAGGATGTGGAGAAATAGGAACGCTTTTACGTTGTTGGTGGGAGTGTAAATTAGTTCAACCATTGTGGAAGACAGTGTAGCGATTCCTCAAGGATCTAGAACCAGAAATACCATTTGACCCAGCAATCCCATTACTGGGTATATACCCAAAGGATTATAAATAGTTCTACTATAAAGACACATGCACACATATGTTTATTGTGGCACTATTCACAATAGCAAAGACTTGGAACCAATCCAAATGCCCATCAATGATAGACTAGATAAAGAAAATGTGGTACATATACACCATGGAATACTATGCAGCCATAAAAAAGGATGAGTTTTATGTCCTTTGCAGAGACATGGATGAAGCTGGAAACCATCATTCTCAGCAAACTAACACAGGAACAGAAAACCAAACATCACATATTCTCACTCATAAGTGAGAGTTGAACAAGGAGAACACATGGACACAGGGAGGGGAACATCACACACTGGGGCCTGTTGGGGGGTGGGGGCTAGGGGAGGGATAGCATTAGGAGAAATGCCTAATGTAGATGAAGGGTTGATGGGTGCAGCAAACCACCATAACATGTATGTTATAGTGCACGTTCTGCACATGTATCCCAGAACTTAAAGTATATATATATAAAAAAAAAGAAAATGTGGTACATACACACCATGGAATAGTACACAACCATAAAAAATAATGAAATAATGTCCTTTGCAGTGACATGGATGCAGCTGGAGGCCATGATCTTAAGTGAATTAACTCAGGAATGGAAAACCAAATACTGCATGTTCTAGTGGGATCTAAACATTGGGTATTCATAGACATAAAGATGGCAACAATAGAAACTGGGGGCTATTAGAGGGGGGAAGTGGGGGAAAAGGTTGAAAAACTAACTGTTGAGTACTATGCTCAGTACCTGGGTGATGGGATCAGTCATAGCCCAAACCTCAGCATCATGCAATATACCCAGGTAACAAACCTGCCCAGGTACTCCTAAATCTAAAGTAAAAAGTACAAATTATTTTTTAATCACTAAAAAACTACAAATAGCAAATACCAAAATATATAACAGATATTTAAGTGATCCTTGGGATAAATATATGATAGACAATTAACTGTCATAATATCTCCATCTCTGTTTCCACTCACTTCTATAGTGTACTCCTGTGGCTCACTAGTAATATAACCATAGTAGTAACACAAATCCCAGGTTCAAAGGTAACCTAAGAAAATCTGTTTTCTTGTTTCTTGAATATTTGTTATAAAAAGAACAATAAGCAATGTAAAATAAATTTTTTAGAAAGACAGAAGACAAAGATGTTTGGATGGCTAGGAAAGAGAACAGATAGACTGTATCAAGCAAATACACACCAGTCCATCTCAGGCCTAGATGGTATCCATGGTGGAATAAGAATGTTAAATAAGATTAGGTCAGGTTAGTAGACAAAGACAAGGCAGAAGATTTTATGAGGTCTTCAAATATCCATATAATGTATTAAATCTATAAAACTATGTAAAGTCTTTATTGTGATTTGTAACTAATTTGAGATTAAAATAAAACATATCATTCATATTTGATATTCTTGATATCCAATAAATTATGATAATTCTGAAGTTGGAAATGCTGTTGGAAAATGACAGCAATACACTTCCTTGATGCAAGATTACCACAAAACTTCAATTTGTAAAAACATGAATGTTTAACAGTATAATTAAATGTATAGCAGTATAATTCTGAAGTTTAAGTAGCAATAACTATATCTGGAACCCATGCCAAGTGGTCAGGGTAGGGGTGCTTAAAGAGAGAATAATAAAGGAAAATAATGAGAAAACTGAAATAATAAACAGTTTCTATTCACCTGCTAAACATACCAGATTACCACTAGAGAATATCTGAAAAGTGGCACTCAGATCCTATTCGGCCCACATATTATTGACTCATATGGTGTTTTAATTAGTTAACAACTTTTTTTTTTTTTTGAGACAGAGTCTTGCTCTGTTGCCCAGGCTGGCGTGATCTCAGCTCACTACAACCTCCACCTCCTGGGTTCATGCAAGTCTCCTGTCTCAGCCTCTCAAGTAACTGGGACTACAGCCATGTGCCACCATGCTTGGCTTGGAGAAGACAGCAGTTCATAGGACTGCTTTGCTCCCATATCATGATGCTGCCCCCCAATACTGTCACGGTTTGTGTATTTATTTATTTATTTATTTATTTTTGAGATTTGTCTCAAAATCTCGCTTTGTCACCCAGGCTGGAGTGCAGTGACTTGATCTCGGCTCACTGCAACCTCCATCTCCTGGTTCAAGCGATTCTCCTGCTTCAGCCTCCCAAGTAGCTGAGACTACAGGTGCCGACCACCATGCCCAGCTAACTTTTGAATTTTTAGTAGAGACAGGGTTTCACCATGTTGGCCAGGTTGGTCTCAAACTCCTGATCTCAGGTGATCTGCCCACCTTGGCCTCCCAAAGTGCTGGGATTGCAGACGTGAGCCACCATGCCCAGCCTCTCTGTTCCTTTATTTATCATCCTAGAATCACATAGGGGCAGCTAAGTAGTTGCCCCCAGAAACAGGTAAGAACAATTCATTAATTAAATTAACTCCAAGGCCAATCTGTGCTCTAGGCTGAAGGTGAATCTGTTTCTCAACTCAAATTATACACAGCCATCTTGTCTAACACTTTTGGGAAAGGATTCACCGTTCTAGATGCCATTAAGAACATTCCTTATTCTTGGGAGGAGGCCAAAATATCAACATTAGCAAGATTGAAAAAAGTTGATTTGAACCTTCATGGATGATTTGAAAGGGTTCGAGACTTTAGTGGTGCAAGTACATAACTACAGATGTGGTGGAAATAGCAAGAAAACTAGAATTAGAAGTGGAACCTGAAGGTGTAGTTGAATTGCTGCAATGTCATGCCAAAACTTGAACAAATGAGGAGTTATTTCTTATGGATGGGCAAAGAAAACGGTTTCTTGAGATAGAATCTACCCCTGGTGAAGATTCTGTGAACATTGTTGTAATGACAACAAAGGATTTAGAATATTCCATAAACATAGTTGATAAAGTAGTGGCAGGGTCGGAGAGGATTGACTCCAATTTTTTTTTTTTTTTTTTTTTTTTTTGAGACCAAGTCTCGCTCTGTCATCAGGCTGGAGTGCAGTGGCACAATCTTGGCTCACTGCACCCTCTGCCGCCCGGGTTCAAGCGATTCTCCTGCCTCAGCCTCCTGAGTAGCTAGGACTACAGGCACGCACCACCACGCCCAACTAATTTTTGTATTTTTGGTAGAGACGGGTTTCACCACGTTGGCCAGGATGGTCTCGATCTCTTGACCTCGTGATCTGCCTGCCTCGGCCTTCTCAAAGTGCTGGGATTACAGGCGTGAGCCACGCTCCCAGCCTTGACTCCAATTTTGAAAGTTCTACTCTGGGTGAATGCTGTCAAACAGCACATGCTACAGAGAAATCTTTTGTGAAAAGGAAAGTCAGTCAGTGTGGCAAACTTCATTGTTGTCTTAGTTTAAGAAATTTTCACAGCCACACCAACCTTTAGCAACCACCACTCTGACAGTCAGCAGCTGTCAACATTGAGACAAGACCCCTTAGCTGGGTACAGTGGCTTACACCTGTAATTCCAGCACTTTGGGAGGCCAATGTGGGAGGATTACTTGAGCCCAAGAGTTCAAGATCAGCCTGGGCAACATAGCAAAACTTTGTCTCTCCTAAAAATAAAAATAAAAGCCTGGCACAGTGGTCTGCACCTGTAGTCTCAGCTACTTGGGAGGTTGGTGGGAGGATTGCTTGGGTCCAGGAGTTGGAGGCTGCAGTGAGCTATGATTGTGGCACTGCATTCCAGCCTGGGCTACAGAGGAAGACCATGTCTCAAAAAGAAAAAAAACAAAGACACCCAACCCTTAGCAAAAAGTTTATGACTTGCTAAAGGCTCAGATGATCACTAGCATTTTTGGGCAATAAAGTATTTTAAAATTAAAGTATGTACTTGTTTGTTTAGACATAATGCTATTGTGCACAATGCACTGCAGTATAGTGTAAATATAATTTTATATGTACTGGGAAATCAAAACATTTGCGTGACTCACTTTAACATATTTACTTTATTATGATGGTCCAGAACTGAACCCACAATATCTCTGAAGTATTCCTGTAACAGCTTTATCAAGATACATTTCACATACCATACAATTGACTCATTTAAAGTACACCATTCCATGGTTTTTAGTATAAGCCCAGAGTTGTGCAGTCATCACCGCAAACCATTTTAGAAAACTTTTACCATCCCCAAAAGAAATCCTGTACCCGTTAGTGGTCACTCCCTCTTTTACTCAGCTCTGGAACCACTGTTCTCTCTCTATAGATTTGCCTTTTCTGGACATTTTATATAAATGAAATCATATAATATGTGGCCTTTTGTGATGCTTCTTTCACTTAGCATGTTTTCAAGATTCATCTATTTTGTAGAATATGCATATCTTATGTGAACTATTGTTCAAGTCTTTTGCCAAATTTTTAATTGGGTTCCTTTTTAAATATAGAGTTATAAGAGTTCTTTATATATTTTGGATACAGTCCTTTGTCTTTGTCAGTTATAGTATTGCAAGTATTTTTTTCCACTGTGGCTTGCCTGGTAGGTAAGTGTTTGACACATGGAGTAACTGTTACCTCCAAGGCTATGACTCATAAGCCTATCAACAAAAGGGCTTTACTGGAATTTCTTCTTTGCTTGGTAAACTAGCTCCTACAGTAAGAAAAAGGGTGCTAAATTTTGATCCTTTTAAAAAATTTATTTTATTCAGACCAAAAATTGATTTTCAAAGCAGTAAACAAAGTACTCGTAAAGATCAAATTACACTAATAAGAAACCACAACTAAAAGTTATTCAAATACCTAATAGAACACTCGTTTAGGTGTGGAGGTTATTTGTGTCTTTTTTATTTTCTGTTTCCAGCATGTTTAGAACATAAAAGTCATTCTTCACCTATTGCACTTATTGAAGAAAAATCTACAAATGATCATTTATCACTTCCACAAAAGAGTCCATCTCTGGCAAAAGAAGTACCAGATCTATGTTTTTCTGATGAATATTTCTCTGACAAAAGAGCAGCAAAAGAAGAAAAACCAAAGAATGACCAAGAACCAGTAAATAGAATAATCCAAAAGAAAGAAAATGAAGATCACTTTGAACTTGACTGCACAGGACCATCTATTAAATCATCTTCCTCTTCAATAATTAAAAAAGCATCTTTTGAACATGGTAAAAAACAAGAGAATGATTTGGACCTTTTGAGTGACTTTATTATGCTGCGAAATAAATATAAGACTTGCACCTCAAAGACTGAAGTCACAAACAGTGATGGAAAACATGGTAGGTAATTTAATAATATTTTGCCATAGATATGGTAGGCTCAAAGACTAAGCACATAATTTATAGAAGGCCAGGAGATAAAGTTCTTCTAGATAAAATTATATTATTTTTCATAGTCAAGGAAAATGTCATTGATTCTTGATACTTCTTGTATACAGATAGATATGGATATATAGGCATGATTTAGATATAGATATGTATTTTTCAAAAAATCTAAAAATGCATTTGAATTTGTAACAAAAGCCACTATTTGTAAAACTTGCTTTCTATGACATGGCCTTAGAAATTCATAGTATTTCTAACTTTTGTTGGTCAATTCTGCCATTCTTTTTTCTCTTTCAGCTATCAGTCCTGTCTCAGTATTTTAAATCATATTTTTATGTGTACTTGAAAGAAAATTTTCTCTGCCTACTTCATTGTGTATTACTCTTTCTAACATTACCTAACAGTTTCTGTGTGAGTTGTAACTGTCTTATATTCACTGCTTACAGCCACATCAAAGGTAATATAATATGTCATGTCATTTTACTTCCCATAAAAATAAAATAGGCATTCCAGAATAAGTTTGACATAGGTTACCCTGATGAAATAAATACAACAATATATTTATTGATTTATTGGCTGCTATTGTTTATTCCTAAATTTCAGTACACATTGATGCAACCTAATGACTAGGGACATTGGAAACTTTCGATATTTATATATTGTTACACTCAGAAACACCAGAAATATTTTCTAATGATCAATTTGTTTGATAAATCCTATTCTTTCTTTCTTCATAAGGTTAATAATATTATCATAAATACAGGTATCTTTATGCTTTATAAAGCACTTTTACATGTATTGTCATATTTGATCTGTTTAGAAACTTTGTTGAGGAATCAAAGTAGGTAGTATTACCCCATTTCACAGTTAAAGAATACAAAAATATTTATGTGACTTAGAGACAGTTAGGTCTTACAGTCTCATATACTATTAATAGACAAAAGATCTTCAGTTCTTAATGTCATGATGGTTATATTTATTTTTCTAAAAGATGTGACAACCTTTTATAAATCTGCTTAAAGTAATATTATTGGGGCTCACACCTCTAATCCCAGAACTTTGGAAGGCTGAGGCAGGAGGATTGTTTGAGGCCAAGAGTTTGAGACCAGCCTGAGCAACATAATGAGACCCCATCTCTAAAATTAGCCGAGTGTGGTGGCACACACATGTGATCTCAGCTACTCAGGAGGCTGAGGTGGGCAGATGCCTTAGCCCAGGAGTTTGAGGTTATGGTGAGCTGTCATTTTTAAAAAAGTAATATTACTGTGTCAATCAGTGCATTTTTCATGGTAAAAATGCAGAATAATATTTAAAGATTTCAGAATTCTGTGATCTTTTCTATTTCTACATATTCAACTTAAAGTTTATTTTTATGTAATAGTTTGGCCACCTTATAACTTACCTTGCCAGATGACAATTCTGTATGTAACTGAGCTTTTTCTAACCAATATTTGGACCATAATTGAAGCATCACTTCTGCATAAAAATAAGCAAAATATAAATAATTATTGTATAAATGTGATAAAAAAATAGGAATTTTTCAAAGATTTGTTATTGTCAGATTTGTTCATGTTTTCTGATCCTATTTATATTTGGTGCAAAAAAGGAATCCACACCAAAATTAACACTGACATCTTTTTCTGGTTGCCATAGTGGTGATAATGGCTTATGATAGGGTATATTATCAACAGAAAGTGAGGGAAAGCAGCAAGAAAGGAGGACAATGTAAAAAAGAATAAAATAGGAAAGATCACAAAATTCTGAAATCTTTAAATATTATTTTATCTTTTCTTATTAAAAAAATTAGCCATTCATTTACTAAACAATTAAAGGAACATGAATGTTATGGAGGGAATGCTTCTGTACTCCTGATGTTTCCTCAATTAAGTGTTAAGTTCCTGGCCTCTTTGCCTTTTTATACATCTCTCCAGAGGAGACAGAAAGAATGATCTGAATTGTAAAGTCAAAATAATAAATTGGACATAAGTTGTGGGAATGGTTGCCAGGAAGAACAGGAATTCTCCTTGGTTTTTCTATGTCATGACTCTTTCCTGGGCAGTGCCCCTGACTTCCCCCGCCCTCCCTGGACCCAGCGGGGTATCCTATCCTAGTCCAGCATACCCTAGGACTGGGTGGGTAACTCTGTCTAATTCCGGTGTTTAGTTAGCAAGCTCATTTGACTCTAAAACTAAATTCTATTCCCCAACTTAGCCTTTAATAGTAATAGAGGTAATATTTTGGTGTATATTTTACTTTTTGTCTTATTTTACAGTTAATTCAGGGGCAAGAAATATTATAAATTCTTAGACCCCCCTCAAAAAGTTTAATAATTAATATTATTTGATCATATCTATTCTGATTATTTATGGTTAATTGAAAGTATTACTTGAAAGTAGCATTATTAATCTAGGTTAGAATATAGTCCATTATTATATTTTTAACCATGTATTTAAAGATGTTAATGTGTTTCTGGAATTGTTTTGTAATCATATTACTGATGGATAATACTACTATATGGTTAAAATAACTACATTTTTATGTGTTTGTGTGTAAATCCTCCATAATACTTAGGAAAGAAGAAATCCTCTATAATACCTAGGACAGAAAGAAAACTAACGTTTATTAGATACTTTGTGCCTGGCACTAAATTACATATTAGAGATAAATATAATGCTGTTGCTGACCTTGAGAAGCTCACAGCATAATAGAGCAGGTCAGATATGCAGATAGATCATTTCAATTCAATGTGGTGAGTACCAGTAAAGAAGTCTTCACAGAGTGCTAAAGAAACAAAGGGCGGAGCCCTCTACTGGCCTGGAAGTAGGGTGGGCAGTTACATATGACTTTTTATAGAAGATGCCTGAGACCTGCAGGGTACAGTAAAACTAGGCCCAGGTCAGGCGTGGTAGCTCATGCCTGTAATCCCACCACTTTGGGTAGGCAGATCCCTTGAGCCCAGGAGTTTGAGACCAGCCTGGACAACACAGGGAGACCCTCTCTCTATAATAAGAATAATAATAATAATAAATTTAAAAAATAAATTAGCCTAGGATGGTGGTGCATGCCTGTGCTCCCAGCTACTTGGGAGGCTGAGGTGGGAGGATTGCTTGAGCCCAAGAGGTCAAGGCTGCAGTGAGCCCTGATCATACCAATGCACCCCAGCCTGGGCGACAGAGGGAGACCCTGTCTTAAAAAAAAAGAAAAGAAAAAGAATTGGCCTGGTTAGAAAAAGATGGAAATAGGGAAGGTTTGGGGCAGAGGAGAGGGTTAGTAGTAGAAGAAAGGGTATGTGGAGAGTCACAGAGAAATTAAGTAGAACAGTACATACCTTCTGTGTCAGAAACTGCACTTGGTAGTTAAAGCAGATATATTTATCCATATTTTACATATGAGGAAACTGAGTCAGAACTGAGCTCAAAATGCTGATCTGATATCAAAGTTTTTTTCCATTTTTGCCATTCATCTTCCTACCTAGCAGTGTTAGGTCCATTGATCTGAATAGTTGTTCACTTTAATAGTGACATGCTTCAATGAAGAAATTTAACAACTGTTATCATATTTTAAAAAATTAAGGTAAAACAACATTAAGTTCCTCTTGAACAACAAAAATTTATATTTTTTATTGGAATTTCAAGATAAAGAAGCATGTTCTTTGACACTTCAAGAAGAAAGTCCTATTGTTCATGTTAATAAAACCCTGGAGGAAATAAATCAGGAAAGGGGAACAGATAATGTCATTGAAATTCAAGCGTCAGGTATGTTATATGCTTTTAAAATGCATTCAGATTTGCTTAGTTTGAAAGCCCTTTCCTAGATAGCTAGGACATACCTCATTTTCCATGTCACTTTCTTCACTTGTTTCAGGTATTTCTTCATTCCACTCCTACTTTCAAGTTATATCCCGACCTAGAATGCCCTGTTCACTGCCCCTGCCTCTCCCCATTGCCTTACCCAAGCGACTCAAGTGTTATTTCTTCTTTCATTTAAACTGCTGCTACTTCCCTATATCAATCAGAACAACTGTACCTCCTTGGACTCTTCTGCCCAGTCTGGAAAATGAACTGCTAATCATGCTCTCTCTCTTCTCTTACCTGCTATCAGAGTGATGTAAATAAGTTACTATTGATTCCTATATTGATTTTTTTTGTTATGCTATAAAGAAGAGTATTCTTTGACTCCTAAAGAACAGCCTGCTTAAGAACATCAGATTCATTATTAAAATCAATAAGGAAATATGACCCAGGTTCTCAAATATCTTTTCATTCTTTTGGTCTCTAGATGATTATGCAAATCTTTAAATAATGTTATTCTAGTGATAACTGGAAAAATTTTTCATTGTTTGGCTTAAGATTGTATGCTAATAGTGGAGAATGGCAAAGAAAAAAATGCAGTTCTCTTTATATGGGTCTTTATATTTGCCATGTCAAGTTAATTATGGAATAAACCCTCTCTAATAAATAATATAGGCCGGGCGCAGTGGCTCACGCCTGTAATTCCAGCACTTTGGGAGGCCGAGGTGGGCGGATCATGAGGTCAAGAGATAGAGACCATCCTGGACAATATGGTGAAACCCCGTCACTACTAAAAATGCAAAAATTAGCTGGGTGTGGTGGTGGCTGCCTATAGTCCCAGCTACTCAGGAGGCTGAGGCAGGAGAATAGCTTGAACCCGGGAGGCGGAGGTTGCAGTGAGCCGAGATGGCGCCACTACACTCCAGCCTGGTGACAGAGCAAGACTCTGTCTCAATAAATAAATAAATAATACAGCCATAAAATGATATAATTCCATGTTTGTTTTTATTAGTTTATTTAGAATAAATATCTTAAAATAAGTTTTTATACAATCTCATTATTTTTAACTCAGAAAATAATTCAGATAGAAATTCAGATTTCCACGAAATAACATTTATCAAAATGAGCATACCATCTTTATTAAAACACTGCCATTAATGCTTTTATTTTTGCAGATAGCCAGTGCCAAGCATTTTGCCTCCTTGAAGCAGCAGCTTCTCCTATCTTAAAAAATTTTGTATCCTCCTGTACTCTCCCTACTGCTAATTGGAAATTTGCCACTGTTATTTTTGACCAAACAAGGTTTCTCTTAAAGGAACAAGAAAAAGTAGTAAGTGATGCTGTTCACCAAGGTGAGTGCAAATAAAAGTCACATTATTTAAAAAAGATGTTTAGAAATTATTGTATCAAATTAGTACAAATTGGGTATAGAAGGTTCAGAAATTAGTCATAGATGATGACATGACTATAATTCAGCTTATGATACCCAGCCAAATCAATACTGGAGGATCAGCTAAGCAGAGAAAAAGGTAAGAAATATCACCTGGCATTACTTCTTAGTGAAGCTCCTAATTGACATATATTACTTGACAGATTCCTATTGCAGAAACTAACTTTATTATTGTCAGCATATGAACCATTCAGTCTCCTCCCAAAAAAGGTCAAAAACTAGATTAATTAAAGTCAATCCTAGGCTTTTTATTTCTACCAAGATGGAGTAACAGGGACTAGATTTACCCTCCTACCAGAAATAACAACAAATAAGACAAAGACAAAATACATAAAACCAGTTTTTAAGACCCTGGACATCAGGCAATGAAGAACAGTGGTTCCTGAGAGAGAGGAAATGAGTGAAATGAGCCCTACCATTACCCAAGCTACCTGTCTTGAAAGAATTGCCAGGCCAAGGTGTAGGGAGAGTTACCTGAGGCAGAGCCTGGTGGACAATTTAAGTTGAGGAGACAAGAGGTAAGAGTCCAGGGAGACCAAGACAGACAAGAGTTCAAAATAGAATATTAGAGAGCAGAGAGCTTCACACAGAGAGTATAGAATTGTGCAGAGCCTCTCCCTCGAGTATTCAGCAGATGATTGATCAAAGAACATACGTGAGGTGGCCAGGCGCAGTGACTCATGCCTGTAATCCCAGCACTTTGGGAGGCCGAGGCAGGCGGATCATCTGAGGTCAGGAGTTCGAGACCAGCCTGGCCAACATGGTGAAACCCCATCTCTACTAAAAATACAATAATTAGCCTGGTGTGGTGGTGGGCACCTGTAATCCTGGCTACTTGGAAGGCTGAGGCAGGAGAATCGCTTGAACCTGGGAGGCAGAGGTTGCAGTGAGCTGAGGTCACGCCACTGCATTCCAGCCTGGGCAACAGAGTGAGACTCCATCTCAAAACAAAAACAAAAACAAACAAACAAAGAATATATGTGAGGAAACTACCTGGAGTTGGAGAAACAAACCATCTGAAAGGACTAGAGGGACTACTATGCTGTATTCACACAGGGAAGGAATAATGGCTGTTCCTACCAGCTAGACTAGAAAAACTCGTAATTCATAGAGGATTAAGGAGAGTACTCAGAAAAATCTTGCCTCAGTAGTGGGGGATAATTATCCCTAGACTTAGCACTGCTCTGAACCTGCCTAACAAATCACAAAGAAACACCCCAAGGATCAAACTACTTCCAAGGAACTTAGCGGCATCCCATCATAAAGCACAAGAGGATTGATACGAATACAAGAATACCCAACAAGGTAACAGTCATAATGTCTAGCATCCAATAAGATCATGAAGTATACAAAGAGGCAGGAAAGTACAACCCATAATGAGAATAATAAATCAAAACAAACCCAGAATCAACAAAGACATTAGAATGACCAGAAAAGTACACTAAAACTTCTTATTACTGTTTTCTGTATGCTTGAAAAGTTAAAGACTTTTAAAAAGACCTAGATCAAACTTCTAGAGACTAAACTACAATGCATGAGATGAAAAATATAGTGGATGTGATTAATGGCAGATTAAATATTGCAGAAGAAAAAATTAGTTAACTTGAAAGCATAGCAATAGAAACAGTCACTCTGCAAAAACTGTAAAGCATGAAAGAATGAAAAAGAAATAAAAGAAAAGAGCATCAGTAGGCTGTGGAACAACTTAAAGTAGCCTAACATACTGTAATTAGCATTCTCAAAAGAGAGGAGAAAAGAGAGTAAATGGAAAAAATATTTGAAGAAATAATGACTGAAATCTTTCTAAACGTAATGAAAACTACAAACCCACAGATGCAAACATCTCAATGAACACTTAATACAAGAGACACAAAGAAGGTTCACATAATCAAATTACTCAGAACCAATAATAAAAAGAGAACTGTAGGAGGAACCAGAGGAAAAAAACACATGCCACATGCAGGAAACAAAGATAAGGGTGACATGAGAGTTTTTGACATAAATAATATAAATGAAAAGACAATGAGTAACATTTTGAAAATTCTGAAAGCAAAAAACATCAACCTAGTTTTCTATATTAGACAAAATGAGGACTTCTCTTGGAGCTCTTTCTGTCCACATGGTGGTAATCACTTGTGGGCCTTGGGCTGCTTTAGTGTAGGCCAGTAAATACCAGAAGCAGAAAAAATAGGAAACTCACCACTTGTTTGGTGGCATTTTGAAATCTGATCTCCTTCCCCAGTCCACTTGTTACCATTTACTTTTAGAGTTTTCAGATAGCTGTTTCATGTATTCTGTTTTGTGTTTATAGTTGTATTCAATGGAAGAGACAAGGTGGAGTGTACTTACTCCATCTTACCTGGAATCTACTTAATTTATTTTTAAAGTCTGTTTTCTAAATTCATTAAACTTAGATGTCCTATATATTTTTTAAAGGTTAACTCTCTTTTACAAATGAAAAGAAAGTTGAATCTAATCTTATTCCATATAGAGTGCCCAGTCTTTGAGGGGAGCAACATTTTAATCACCAAAACCTTGAGGTCACAGTAGTATTACTTAGATAGAATACCTGATCTGAGAGGAAGGTGTTAATCCATAGTTTACTACTTGAAATACCTGAGCCACAGAAAGGCATCAAGATCAACACTTTGGGGAGCTGGCATTCTGGCAATGATTCTACTGGATAGAAAAACAATTGTCAGCAAACTGGCCTTTATGAAAGAAGACAAGACTTACATAAAATAAAAACTCATCTTCTGGATATAGTTTCAGTCCTGTAATTCTCAGGTTTTAAATTAGCTGAATATGGGTTGAGCTTCTAAAGGCTTTGAACATCATTGAGCAGAATGATGACTATTATAAAATATACAGCATAAGTATGTATGAAGTATAATGGAGGACAAAAAAGGGACATGGTGTTGGGTATCCAATTGGAACAATATTGCATTAATCCCAAGCAAGTGAATAGTTGTTATACTTAATATTCTTTCATTGGCCCTGGAATTGACATAAAACTAAGCCTACAAGTAACGACTAAGTAAACCTAGATTAAAAGAAGTCAGATCATTTCCCAAACTAGTTTCCTAGTCTGTACTCCATTTTCCAAGCATTTTTACATTTCTAGTTCCCCAAATATGTTTTCTCTGCCCTATTCTCATCTCTTGCAGGTCATGATTGACTTGTTCCCACAAGTCCTTCTAGGGGCTGAATATACTACCCATAATTGGCTTTCCTGTTGCCTCTTAATTCCCTACTACATATTGGCCTTGATCTTCATTGAATAGATAATCAATTTGCAAACTTTTTAGCAGAATTCTTTGTTCAAATAAATATTTCATGAGATCCCAATACATGAAAAAGAAAAGTAGAGCTTCTCTGGTTGAATTGGGGCAGGGGGTCTAGAATCCCATCTTCTTGGTCTCACTTTTATACGCAAAAAAATCCAATCTATCATCCAAAAAGCTCTGGAACTAAATGGAACACAAGTAGGCAATTAGCCTGTCCCTGTGAGTTTATCTTTTGTTTGAGTTATAACTTTAAATGAATATTCCTAGGTGTCTACCTCCATTTCAAGGTATTTCTTCATGTTATGATCCTCTACTTTTATCTTAACCAGTTGGCAAGTTATGAATTTATTTTTATTCTTGTTTCATATCTGGGAATCGTTGACTCTTTTTCCCAACAGGAGTAGAAATAACTGAATATTCTTTGGAAGCAACAAGGGCATGAATTCTCAGGTTAGCTGAGTTTAAATGACAGCTCTACCATTTACTCACTAACTGACCTTGGACAGTTACTTAACCTCATTAATACTATTTCCTTTTTCATAAAATTTGGATCATAATAAACTTGTCTGATAGGATTATTGTTATGGATTCAATGAAATAGGCAACTTATATACAGCCTGGCATATAGTAAGCACTCAATAATAAATGTTAGCTCCCATTATTAGGCAGATTCTGATACATATTCTAAAACTGTAATATATAGTCTATGTTTTAAAATGTATTTTTGCTTACTTAGGTACAATTGATGAAAGAGAAATGACTTTCAAGCATGCCGCTCTCTTACATCTTCTGGTAACAATTAGAGATGTCCTTTTAACATGCAGCTTGGACACAGCATTGGGTTGGTGGGGAATATTTTATTTCCCCTTTTCTTCCTATTACATATTTCATCTGAAATAACTTACTTTTCTGAAAAAGATGCACCTTATAAGAAATGATGTAGCCTTCTTTTCTATTATACTAAGCATTACATACATTTTAACATAATTCTAATGAGATATATATATTTTATTCTGCTTGTATTCATTAAAAGAAATTGTCCTTAACACTATCATCACCTAGAAAAATAGGTTTAGGATTCTCTAATCTGGCAGATTTGATTGTATAATCATTATCATGCATGACTTTTTAATGTGAGATTTGACATTTTGCCATAAACATTTTGGGTCCTTATTGCATGTTTGTGGCTTTGAATCTTTGCTATGTAAAATATAACTATAAGGAGTAAGATCTTTTGTAATTTCTTTTTTAGTCATGTCTATATTAGCAAATGAATTACTTGGGTAATAAAAATCAAACTATTTTGAACATATTGTAAATTTCTAAGATTTTGGAATTTTTTTATAATCTATCAAAATTAAAATGTCTGTCTTACTACATTACTGCTTTAGGCCCCTTATTGCAGGACTATTTAGACTTTTTTTTTTTTTCTTGAGACAGAGTTTTCCTTTGTTACCCAGGTAGGTGTGCAGAGGTGTGATCTCACTGCAACCTGTAACCTCTGCCTCCTGGGTTCAAGCCATTCTCCTGCCTCAGCCCCCTAAGAAGCTGGAATTACAGGTGCCCGCCACCACACCTGGTTAATTTTGTATTTTTAGTAGAGACAGGGTTTCACCACGTTGGCCAGGCTGGTCTCGAACTCCTGACCTCAGGTGATCCACCCGCCTTGGCTTCCCAAAGGGCTGAGATTACAAGCGTGAGCCACCACACCCAGCCTAGACTTGTTTAATAATGGTATGTTTATGGAATTAGGTTTTATAATTTAGAGTTCCTAGAACCTATTTCAAACATAAAGTAAAAATAAATTTCCTCTGATCTAAGACCCAGACATTTTCTCTTATTTATGATCCAGACATAAATATTATTTTTCTAATCCAAGGTTTGGTAACTATTGAGCAGCAGTGAATCATAAATGTACTCCGTCTAAAGAAGTGGGATCTCAGATATTCTAGATTCTGAAATTCTGTTTTAATATCATGAGTAGTAACCAATCTCACTGTTTGTAGAGCTAGCAATCTTTTATAGGAGCTGAGAAGCACAATGAAGTCAGGTGACTAAATAAAAGGGCATGTGACACTACAAGCTTATGCTTGTTTCAGGTACTGTAAAGTAGGGTTGTTAGTCCCTAATCCTTACTTGTCTGAGGATGGAGATAAGACAACCTGGTCCAGTATTAACACTCAAGTGTTTTAATTGAAGAAAAAAAGAACAGCACCATGTTGGGCTTTCTAAAGGTAGCTGTAGTTTAGTAATAATATTTGGCCAAGTGCATGATCTAGCCAAGTACAGTATGCTCAATACTTACCAAAGCCTTGGATTAAATAAATAATATTTATGGGCCGGGCACCATGACTCACGCCTGTAATCCCAGCACTTTGAGAGGCTGAGGTGGGTGGATCACCTGAGGTTGGGAGTTCAAGACCAGCCTGGCCAACATGGTGAAACGCTGCCTCTACTAAAAATACAAAAATTAGCCTGGTGTGGTGGTGCGCACCTGTAGTCCCAGCTACGCAGGAGGCTGAGGCAGGAGAATCACTTGAACCCCCCAGGCGGAGGTTGCAGTGAGCCAAGATCACACCATTGCACTCCAGCCTGGGCAAAAAGAATGAAACTCCATCTCAAAAAAAGAAAGAAAAGAAAAGAAATAATATTTATGGAGGTTGGCTTAAACAATATTTATCTTTAAGTAGTGTAGTCTATAATTTACCCTAGTTAAGTGAGACCACTGAAAGATTTATCCTTGGACTGAATTCTTTATGTTCCTCTAAGAAATGCATTTACTAAATCATACTTTGGCATTACTATTTATCTACCTTAAGGAATACTATAAAAGTAAGATTCTTGTTGGAAAGCTAACTTCTTAATCTCCAGGTATCAAGCCATATGAATAATCTAGTTGCTTTGGACATTTTTAGTAGAGGAATTTCTCATTCCTCTATACCTCTTGAAAGCCAAGATCAAGTTAGGTTGTCCTTTCTCTCTGTATAATGGCAGAGGAAAAAAAAAAAAATATCCATGGAGGTCTGGCTGCCTGCCCTGCCCACTCCCAGAATTATGTGTTTTCTCCTAGCTTCCAGTTTGCCCCCTTTCCCAACCTGGCAAGGTAGTGAGTTTTAGGTTCAAATAATAGAGTTTCTCTTCTGGGCTTTAACCTAGAAATAAATTCAGTATTTATTATGGAATGTGATAGGTATTACAACAGAGATATATTGTAGTGGCACAAAGGATGGAGACTACTATCCTTAAGATGAATATGTTTAAAAAAAAAAATAAGTAGAAGTTTGCCAAGTAGATACAGTATAAAAGAGTATTCTAGGCAGAATTAAGAGCCCAGAGGAATGGACCAGTGGAAATGTTGCCAACAGTTCCATGCAGTTAGATTGAAGAGGACAAGGTAGAGGGCAAACAGGAGCTAAGCCTGGAGAAATAAGAAAAGACCAAATCACGGAGAGCCCTTTAAGCTACACAAAAGAATTTCAGGGATGCTACTGGATTACATTTATTTTTCAAAAGGTTAATTCTGATGGCAATATGGAAAATCAGGGGGAGGTCTGAAGATAAGGAGGCAGAAAGAACATAAGTCAGTCTCTAAGTTGCCCATCAGTCTAGCAATTTTAATATAAAAATAGAATTAATATGCACACATACGTAAAACTTGTACATAGACATTAAATTTTTTAAATTTATTATTTCATTTGTTACCCAAATATTCATTAAACACCTCATCTATGTAAGTTACCATGCCAGGTGCTCTAGTGCAGTAATTCACAAAATTCTGTGCAGCAGAATCACATGGAGAGAAATCATTAGGACACAATCTAGAGGTACTGAATATGAATCTTCAAGGATGAATCTATGTTTAAAAATGCCCTTAGTGAGCCTGAATTAGGCACTGCTGTTTTAGCAGCCATATGAATTAAATATGTATAAATACCCTATGTTCTACCCTGAAAGAGCTTATAGGCTAAGTGATATACATAAATAAGCAGATATCAAGTACAAAAGTTGTACAGATAAAATGCCAAGAAAATTCCACTTAAGTAGCCTTTCAACAGGACTTCCATGTAAATATAGGTCCTGGGATTTAGGAAGAGTGCAATAGCATTCAACAAGCCAGGAGGCAGGGTAGGTTCTATATTCAGAAAGTATGTAGCATATATTAATGTGTATATATATATAGCTTAAAAAGAGATATGTGGTACATACTTTTAAGCTTCACTCAGTTTTAAAGTTTTTATTAGTCAATATCTTTGATCAAAATCAGAAAACAATTAAAGGAAATTTTAACTGTCTCTGCTTTGACTCATTTTCTTTCAGCCTTTTTTACCGTGGAGTTTCTTTAAAAGCAAAGACTTAGACAATTTTTTTCTAATTTTGCTTCAATAGGATATTTATCAAAGGCAAAAGATATCTACAACAGCATTTTAGGCCCCCATTTGGGTGACATTTGGAGACAGCTGGAAATTGTACAGTTTATTAGGGGGAAAAAGCCTGAAACCAACTACAAGATACAAGAATTGCA
Source organism: Macaca mulatta (assembly GCF_049350105.2). Lineage (NCBI taxonomy): Eukaryota > Metazoa > Chordata > Mammalia > Primates > Cercopithecidae > Macaca > Macaca mulatta. The sequence continues at coordinate 46,597,448 of NC_133420.1, forward strand.
ATGTCAGATACTAAATTGGATGCAAAGTCAACAGCAAATTAAGGTTAAGTATTGGAATAAAGCAGGTAAAATAATCAGTTTAAGTAAGAATTGGATGTAAGATACATTTTTGCATTTAACTTTAAAATTATGAAGTAGTCTATACTACTTAGTCCCTTGATGGTTTAGTCCTTGAATAAGGTAACAGAACAGAATCAGAACCATAGAAAGGATGATTTGCATCATTATTCATGTCTCAAATTTAAAAATACTTTACCAGTGTGGGCAATATAGTGAGACTTTGTCTCTATAAAAATTTTTTTAAATTAGCCAGGCATGGTGGTGTGCACCTATAGTTCCACCTATTAGGGAGGTTGAGGTGGGAGGATCTCTTGACCCCAGGAGGTTGAGGCTGCAGTGAGCCATGATTGTTCCACTGCACTTCAGCCTGGGAAAAAGAGCCAGACCCTGTCTCTAAATAAATAAATAAACAAACTTTAGTTTTTATTATGCATGGTTTTCCTATGGATTGGTTCTCCAATTGTCAGAAATTTTGTCTGGTACTTATATAAGTCCATGAACATATACATAATAATACAACTCAATGATTTATTTTAAAATACCGAGCCAGAATCTCATATGATTCCACCAAAACAAACATTTAGTTTTATGCCTTGGATTACATTCACAATTATTTGCCTACCCTACATCAAGCATATAAAGATTGCATTAATGAAGTTTTAACAGAAAAAGCTTTTTAAAATCTTATCAAGCAGAAAAGCATTTCAAATGGTTTACACTAAAAATCCAGATATAAATTTATGTGGCCTTTTTCTGATTTTTCACTCTGTGCCTCCTATTTCTTAACCACAATTTTATAGTTTCTTGGGTAATAACTTTCTTAAGTCATTAAAATAATTTAATCTAAGTGAGAAATTTGAAATTGAAACTGATTTGCTCTCCCCACCTCTCCCCCACAAAGCTGTAATGGTAAGTCGGAAAATATAGCGGTAGATCACTGGTTTTCTCCAACAAATTTAAATGTGTGAGTTGAATTTAACACTAACAGAGACAACCTATGTATTGATAGTCACATATGTGGGGATACTTGAAGAATGCTAAGAATGCCCTATCCCAAAATATTTTCTTCACCGATATTTGATCTTAACAGAATATATTCCTTGTGTTTAAGTGTTGACATCTTTTACAACAGAAATATTTGCTTTGTAATCTTATTGTCATTAGTTTCATAGGACCAATTAAAGTGTGTTATTTTTGTCACTGTATTAAAACTGTGAAAAAGAATAATCATTCACACATACATGAAATTTTTATTTTTGACTAGGTACTGATTATAATAAGAATGGACTCAGATGGTGAAAAACATTTACTCATTCAAATTCTTAACAAAATAGAAGGTAGGCAGTTTTAAATCATGCTTCATTTGATAACAAATGCTTGAACTTATAAAAATGTATTGATCTAACCAGCTTTTAAAATTAAGACATAATTAACATAGTATAAAATTCACCCTTTGAAAGTGTATAACTCATTGGGATCTAACCAGCTTTTAAATCAATCTGGACTATAAGTTTGCAGTATAAATATACTACAAGGTGTTTATATGTATTTGTTATTACTAATAATTGACACCTTTTATTGATTGCCTACTAGTTGCTAAATAATATTAGCTACTTACAACTCTATGAATAGGTTTTATTAACTCGGTTTTACAAATAAAGGAACTAAAGTTCGTGCTAAAGGTGATGTAGCTTGCCAAATCTCACAGGTAGTTAGGGAATCAGGACTTGAAACTAGGACTCTCGTTTTAGTATCATTCTTTCTTCAACTCTCAGTTCTTCAGTTCTCTTGTCTGTTTTCCTCACTTACTACACTTTTCTACCCACTACTGCCCCTTCTGTCAACCCTTTCCACTTTGCGCTGTAGAATCCATTACTTGTTATGCAAACTCTTCTCATTCTTCATCTCCTTTGTCTTAACTTAAGCCCAACTTTCTCCATGATACTACTTCCTCTCATATAAAAGCTAATCATTTTCTCTACATATATATGCCTCATAGAGATGAGAAAGCCATTTCTCGCTTTCCATTATCACTTTCAAAACATTATTCCTCCACCTTTTGAGGCTGTGCCATATTGCCATACCATTGTCTACCACTCATCATCTCCTAACCACCTGGTTATTTCCCATCATCCATGGACAATTGTGTACCTAGCTCATGGTATTCTTTACACTTCTAGTCCTGTCATTATTCTAGGTGTCTTTAATGTTCCTAATGTGAAAGATTCATTCAACACCCTGGACTTATAGTTTCATTGGCCTCCACAACAAAAATTATATTCATCTTCAGTTCCTTGGCTATGCCATGGAACTTGTGATAATGCATAACTGTCCTACCTCTGAATTTTAAATTCTGATACATTGCTCTTTGTCTATACCTATAGCTCTTTCATGATCTTCAACATCTTAGAGATCTATAATCTACCAGCTACTTTTTTTGTTTCATCTCCTTTTCTTTCCAGACTCAGTGATTTGACCCATCACTTTAATCAGTCTTATGCTTCTATTGTACTTTTCATTTAAACCTCAATCCTGAATCAATCAATTCATTTAACTTCTCTATTCCTACACCTGAGATGCTGAGCACTATTGGAGAGAATCACACAGCCATATAGATTGGTACTACTACAAACTCATGCCCTCTAAATTTACCTGGGCTCTTAAGACATCTTAACAATCTTTTTGTATATTCTTAGTTCCACTCCTATTTTCCAAATGACTATACCAAAAACTCCTACTATGTTAACCCATCCTTTCATTTTTTGGAAGGGAATTGTGCCTTCTAATTTTCATTAATCATGTAAGTATCCTCCTCAGTTTCCTTCCCTACCATTGTTGTAGAAAAACCGGGCTCTTATCACATGACCAGAAAAGATTAGGCTCGCAGACACTTTGAAGGGTGAGGAGCAGAATTTATTGGGTGAAAAGGAAAAAACTCAGCAAAGCGAGAGGAGTTCCTGTTAACAGGCCGCCATCTCACAGATTGAATCCCAGGTTATCACACAGGAACAGGAGAGGACAGGATCCTCCCTCCTTCAAACAGCAGGAACTTCCCAAGGCCTCATCCTGTCTTCCCAGCGCGCAGGTGGGCATTATTCAGAAAGAATCAGTCATGAAAGGTTGGGCTTCATCCAGGACCAGCAGTCTGGTTTTTCAGCCTTCAGGCTGTTTTAGGCTTTAAGGAGGGGTTTCACGGGGGGACCATTGGCTGCCTCCTGTCTCCATCACCATTTATAGACTTGCCTGCATTTCTCTCTGTTCTTTATCCTTTCCTCTTTTCTCTATAGAAATGAACCACCCTTGGAAGACCAGTTTTTCACTTGTGCTTTGGATACCATCTCCTCCTGCAGTCTCAAGTACTTTGTTCCATCAGTTACTTCCTAGTCCAACCTTTCTCTCTAATGACTGTTTTCCTTAATGTTTAAGTCCTTCAGTCTTAAAATAATATACCACTGTCAACCTATGTCACCGTTTGGTTACCATTTCTCTTCCCTCTATAAGCTGCATCTTTTGCCATCTTCATCTCCTAAAATAGTTCTTTACTCTTACCTTACCAAATTATTTATCGTGCTGTTTCATATCTCTATGCCTTTATACCTCCTGTTCCTGCTATAAGAGTACTCTTCCCCCTTCATTAGGAAGTTAACTCCTACACATTTTTAAAAAGTTAATTAAAACATTTGTTCAGGAAGGCTTGATTTCAATGCTTTTCCTCTGTGCTCTCAGGCCATTATGTGCATACTTCTAAGGCACCACTTCCCATCTCAGGCTATAAGGGTGTTATCACCCTTAGAAATAATCTTCTTATCTGTTTTCCTCGCTAAAATGTCTGCTTTTGGGGGATTCAAATCATACCCTAATTTATATTCCTAGCACTCAGGAAAATGCCCACAACATAGAAGGCACTCGATAAAAGTTTATTGAACAAATGAATGTGCCAATTAGTGCCTCTCTATATACCTAGTACACACTAAAACTGGTGAAAAAGATTGAACTCAAATATACAAATATAGCAACATAGATCTGCTCATCAGTGCAGGAAGTAAAGTTAACTAATATTTTAAATTATAGTCATGTGAGAATGGAAAGGTCTTTCAAGCAGAGTCTTATAAGGTGCTATTTCTTGACAACGTTATCATGTATCCAGAGTCCAGATTTGTAAACTTGGATCTTACTATTTCATTCAGTTTTCCAATCCTGGGAAAATGAGTTTGTGTCCACCAAATTCATAAAATCCTTACTAGTACCAAAACGTTAGAGCAATAGTTAACAGTTATGGGGCTGAGACTACCACAGTTGTCTGTAATCAGGGTAATTGGAAACATTTTTTTTTTTAAATCAAGAAAGTGCTGAGCAATATTTGCACTATAAAAGGGACTTGGATAACCAAAGGAATGTTTTTGTGAAGAACCTGAGGAAATATGCCTGCTCCACAGAGAAGAATATTTAAACCTACTTAGTGGGACACCTTCTCCTTTGATGTTGCTGAAGATACACTGACAGATTTGTTTTTTCAGTTTTAGTTTTTGTGGGTACATAGTAGGTGTATAAATTTATGGGGTATATGAGATGTTTTGATACAAGCATGCAATGTGAAATAAGCCCATGATGGAGAATGGGGTATCCATCCCCTCAAGCATTTATCCTTTGAGTTACAGACAACTCAGTTACACTCTTTATTTTTAAATGTACAATTAAGTTATCACTGACTACAGTCATCTTTAATGACAGATTCTCACTCTGTTTCGCATATCTAGGTTTCATGCTGAATACTGCTGTCTCTTTTGGCATTCGGTATCATGTGATCGCTGAGCTTGTTATCTTCATTTCAACAATATCTACTGACACAAAAATTTTGAATCTATAAACTGGAAGATGTTTTTACTCTTTTTCAGGATGGCAGTTATCCTCAGTTTCTGGAGGCGAGGACTTTTCTGCCTAGTGTTAGAAAGTAAAAATGTAGTTCTGTTTTCTATGTGTTTGTAAGATCTAGTACTGCACTCACCAAGTAATTAATCTGCTTTGGGATCATAACTAATACAATCATTTAAGCAGATTAGGTTTGTTTGTTTGTTTTGTATTTTGTTTTTTGTTTTTTTGAGTTTCACTCTTGTTGCCCAGGCTGGAGTACAATGGCGTGATCTCAGCTCACGGCAATCTCTGCCTCCCAGGTTCAAGCCATTCTCCTGCCTCACCCTCCCGAGTAGCTGGAATTACTGACCTGCACCACCATGCCCAGCTAGTTTTGTATTTTTTTTTAGTAGAGGCAAGGTTTCACCATGTTAGCCAGGCTGGTCTCGAACTCCTTACCTCAGGTGATCCACCCGCCTCAGCCACTCAAAGTGCTAGGATTACAGGCGTGAGCCACTGCACCCGGCCAGATTAGGTTTTAAATAGAAGAATCTATTTAAATATAATCACCTTATGAATTATAAAAGAGAAATAGTACTCACTTCTTATCACTACTAGAACTATTGTCATGTCAAGTAAAGTTATATGAAATTATTAACCATTACTCTCATTATTATTATATCATACCTTTGTCAACTTTATGGTTAAAAAAATACACTAATAGAGTATATAATTTATTTGAACTAGAATTAGCTATTCTTGAATCAATTATGTCTACCAAAAATAAATTGTGTGGATAGGTACAGAATATTTTGAAATTTATTATATTTTATTTAAACATTAGTAAAATAAGAAATTTAAAGTATGAGAAGCAAGAGTGAATCTAAGAAACAGTTCCCAATAAGTCTTCTGCTTCTAAATACTCAGTAGAAAGAGAATAAAGGCATTCCTATTACATTGAAATACAGTCTCTTATTTAGTTATGTACTTAAATTTTTGGCTAAAGAACAAAGATAAAATCTACCATGATATTTAGCAAAATAAAATTAACTGCACAGGATTGGTGAGTGTTTAATTTGCTTACTTTAAAATTAAGTTTTTGTGGGGTGTGGTGGCTCATGCCTGTAATCCCAGCTCTTTGGGAGACTGAGGTGCGGGTTCACTTGAGGTCAGGAGTTTCAGACCAGCCTGATCAACATGGTGAAACCCTGTCTCTACTAAAAATACAAAAATTAGCTGGGCATAGTGGCAGGCACTTGTCATCCCAGCTACTCGGGAGGCTGAGGCAGGACAATTCTTTCAACCCAGAAGGCAGAGATTGCAGTGAGCCAAGATCACATCACTGAACTCCAGCCTGGGCAACAAAGCAAAACTCCATCTCAAAAAAAATAAAATTAAAAATTAAAAAATAAGTTTTTAATCCATGTTACTATTTTATATAATAAATTTAGAATTTCCATGTTCTATGTATACACACAAGAGAAATATTGGTTATGGTTCAAACTTTCTGATATGCTAAACTTAGAAAAATAATCTAACAAATTGTATTTTAAGCAGTTTTGTTATTCACAGATTTTTAACTCATTCTTATGGTAGTGAAATATATGACACACCAAAAATATGTATCTGAACAAGACACTGAAAAAAGCATTCTTTTTTTCCAACAGGTTTAACACTGACTGTCCTTCATTCAAAGGAAAGAAAAGATTTTCTGGAATCTGAAGGTGTTTTAAAGGGGTAAAAATTCATTCCTTCATCTATGAGGAACAAACATACCAGTTTCACAGGAAAAGCAAAATCTTCCTAGAAGTTAACTTTAAAAATTTAACAAAATCTGAAATTAAGCAATGCCTCTACCCTCTTCCTGAAAAATGCTTTACTTAGGGCACTTTAATTCTGATCATTGTCCTGTGTATTATATGTTATTAGTGTCCAGAAATTTAATTCAATCTTATTTTAACATCCTCAAATAATAATAATAATATTGTTATCGTAGTACAGAAGTGCCTATTTAGAGTACATTTATACCAGTTTCTTTGCTCAGCATTGTTTTTTACATCTTCTTTCTTCGGGGTTCTCCTTCTTCCTGAAGTATGTCCTTTAGAAATTCTTTCAGTGAGGGCCTGCTAATAATAAATCAAGTGTTGAATTGTGTAAAACTCTTTATTTTGCCTCATTTTACATAGAAATTATTTTTTTCAAATATTGGGATCCAAATAATAAAAAACATGTAAATCAAATAGAAGCTCATAAAAACTGGACATAGATACTTTTTAACTTCTAGATTGCTCTGATAGAAAGCAGCAATAGAGAATTTTAATTATAGTAGGTGGTATGTTTTATGAGATTTGAAAATGTTTATGAGATTTTATGAGATAAGAAAGCTAAATTTATGATATTTAAGTGTCCATCTTTTTTTGTTGTTGTTAAATCACTTATGAAGCCCATTAAGAAAAAAAAAATCCCATTTTAAAGTTGCCAGATAATATCCTGTTATGTAGATTATCTAAGATTAAGACCTTATATTTGTAAGAAAATGAGACTGATTTTTCATGCTGATTTCTGTTATTGATAGTACTCAGGTAATAAAATCAGGCTATCTCCCATTTGAGGATATGAAATGGGCTACAGGTTTTTATATCCTGGTATAAAATATATATGATCATTAAGAAGAAAAATATAAGGAAATTAACACAATTGAAGAGCAAATCAACAGAAAATGCACCAGTGCCTTTCTAAGATGAGGCATAGATTAGAGAAGGATGGAACAGCCAGAAAACAGTCATCTTTTAATAGTCCAAGCAAATAATAACACAAGTATAATGCCATTTTCTTGGCTTTCTTTTGTCTTTAGTACAAGTTCCTGTGTAGTTGTACATAATCAATATATTGGAGCAGATTTCCCCTGGAGTAATTTCACATTTGTGGTGGAATACAATTATGTGGAAGACTCTTGTTGGACTAAACACTGCAAAGATTTGAATATTCCTTACATGGCCTTTAAAGTGATTCTTCCAGACACAGTTTTTAAAAGTAAGAATATAAACCAAAATCCTTTTCCTTTTTTGCTTTATTAGAATGAAAATTTTCTATTTTCTGTTTATGATCTATGGATAAAAATAAGCTGTGACATTAGAAGCCTTGAGTTCAACCTCTAACCCCACCACTATCTGTGTAACCTACGGTAGTCCTTTAACGGTCTCTTACCTCGTAGTCCTCATTTGTAAAGTAAGCTTTACTAATTATATGTTTTCATTCCTTTATCTAACTTCTAAATTTTACTTATAATAGCACAATTTTATTACATTTATGTCCAATCTTAATCTGATGGCTTTTATGCAATAGTATTTTTTATTGATTTTTAGGGGACAATTGTGTAATAGTATGCTAACTGATTCAGAAAATTGTAATATGCAAAACAAATTATCTACAAATACTTAGAAAAAAGTCTAAACCACTTCATATGTCAGTTTATTTCTTTGTATTTGTCAGTAACACCTCATATGACTAAGGCTGTGAATTCTCAGATCCATAAGTCTGATACATTTTTGAGTATAAAACACACTCAGTGTGAGAGTGCATCTCTCTCAGTACTTGCCATCAATTATTTTCTATTCACCTCAAATATGAGGGGGAAGTCTAAATAGATTCTGAGACATTCCAACTCAATTCTAAAAATATGGTTACTATAATGGCTTCTTTGGAATTGATCTTGTGTAACTATTCTTTTATAAATTAACTGTGTATGCCTTTTGACCATGTATCTATTGAGGTATTTATTCTTTTCTTATTGCTCTGTAAAATGTTTTCCCTATGGGTTATTGCACATAATTTAAAATCTTTATGTAAATCAGTATATATTTATACAGCACATGTCCAATATATACTTAGGTGAATAAAGCAAGTTTCAACATTTCAGGTAGAGAATGACCCTAATTTTTCTTTCTTTATTGAAGTGAGTGTACATGTGTGAGTATAAGCAGGAAAATATATTGAAAAAAGTCTGGAAATATATGCAAAACTCTGTTTTTACTGTATAGTGGTATTAGTAAACTCTATTAACTTATTTCTAGGTAGGATAACATGGTTTTTATTTTCTTCTTCAAGCCTGTCTTTATTCTGTTTTTGATTTTTTATGCTGAATATTATTTTTATAGTACTCCTACTTATCCTCATGTTTAGTAAAAAAAGAGAAAGAGCTGGGAGATGAGAATAAAAGAGAAATATTTGTAAATTTTCTCTTATTTAGGAAGCACCTTGTTGGATAGATTTGGAGGTTTTCTTTTGGAAATTCAGATTCCATATGTGTTTTTTGCATCTGAAGGACTTCTTAATACTCCAGACATACTTCAGCTGCTAGAATCCAAGTAAGTTATTGATTTCACAATTTTAACAAAATATATATATATATTTGTGTGTGTGTGTGTATATATATTCTGATAGGCTAAATATTATTGCTGTATATGTGGCTCCATGTGTCTATGATTCAAGTCTGGAATTATATCACAAAAAAATAGTTTTCCAGAGAGTTTATATCAATGTATATTTATTTCCCTATACCACACCCTCATAATTTTAGAATATTATATTTTTGGTAATATTTATCAATTTTATGGACAAAAATAATATTTGTTGTTTAAATTCATGTTTTACTTGCATTTTTTTTGTTACCAGCGAATATGAACATTTTATATGCTTTTTTCTGTGAATTATATATTCATGTCTTGAGTCATTGATAATATTGAGAATGAGTATTGTTTGGGGAACTTTACTGCCTGGGAAACAGGACTGTGAAGTTTTAAATGAATTCTCAAGGTTTTAAATCTTTAGATCTAAGCTCATACCAACATTAGACGTTATCAAATCGTGAAACACTTTATCATAACACACCAGTTGTCACAGGCATGTTGGACCTTGGGCTCCATATCAAGGAAGGATAATTGTACTGTTACCTTAGTTAAAATGCAGATGTATGTTCCATGCTTTTGTTTTTATATATTAAGGCTGTGGAGAATTCACAGAAAACTATGAGCTTATAAAAGCTAGTTAAAAGCATGATGGCATGTACCTGTAGTACCAGCCACTTAGGAGGCTGAGGTGGGAGGTTTGATTGAGCCCAGGAATTCAAGGCTACAGTTAGCCATGATAGTACCATTGTACTCCAGGCTGGGCAACAGAGCTGTCTCTAAAAATAATAACAATATATAGTAATAAAATAAAAAGTGCTTAAAATGTAAGTCATTTTTAAGGAATAAAAAAAGGAAATTCTGATAAATGCAGAATATTTTAGTCCCATAATGTTTTGATTTCATGAATTATTATTTAAAGAGCTAGAAAAAATTGGTCAAAACATTTGTAATAGTGTTATGTGCAGTAACATTTAGCACAATGCCTAAGGCAACACACATCTCAGCTGATTTGTTTTATATACTGAATAAATCGTAACTTTATGCTTCAAATTTTATAAAGTAGAACAAATTGACATGTAAAAGAAAAAGCATAGAAATCCAAATAACTTAACATTCAGGAGGACACTACAACTTTTCTTAAATAATTTTATTAGCATTTCATTTTTTCACTCAAGAATATTGTATTTTACAGCTATAACATCTCACTAGTAGAGAGAGAATGCAGTGAGTCATTGAAACTCTTCGGAAGTTCAGAGCGTTATGTAGTGGTAACAGTTGATGAACACACTGCCATAATTTTGCAGGTAAAACTAGGTAGAAAAAATATAAACTAAAATAGATTAAAATATATAGCTATGTAATTTGTTATTATCTTTTCTGTAGGAAGCTTAACTATAATCTATTAGTGATTTCTTCTAAATTTTGCAAATGGGCCACAAGTGCTAAAATCATCACTGTGGAAAATGACTATAATCAAACTTCTCTGATGCCTTATGGCTTTTTAACATACTTTAAGAAGATAGGGCAAATAAAGAATATTTAATATTGTGTATTAACCTATTTTAAGTGTATTTATAGAATAATTATAGTATTGAAAGCTTTAAAAAAGCAATTTCCAGCCACTTTATTTATTACAAAGAGATAATATATTAATTGATGATTGATAATATTGAATTTCCAATCATTCATTGCATTTCCAATGTAAATAGGAGTTGTCTCTAAGTAAGCTAGTTTTTAGAGAGAGAATTTCTCTTCAAAAATTCATATAGTTTGGAATTTTCTATGTATAAATTCTTGGGTGAATCTCCCTGATACATTTGCTTGATTGGAGAACCAAATGAAAAGAAATTAATTTATTGGGGTGGGAGTAGGAGCAGAAACCAGGTTTGATGGTATGCAATATAAATATTGCAATATATTAATGGCCAATATGTGTTTTGATAAGCAAATGTTATAGGAATTATATGATGGAAAAACACAACTCTATTAGAGATTTTTAAGAGATACTATGTCTTGTATATTTAAAGTTCTTAAACAATATTTTTCTGTTTGGCAAAACTGTTTGTTTGTTTTTAGAGATAGGGTCTCACACCATTGCCCAGCCTGGAGTGCAATGACACGATCATAGCTCACTGCAGCCTCGAACTCCTGGGCTAAAGTGATCCTCCTATCTCAGCCTCCCAAGTAGCTGGGACTACAGGCATGCTCCACCACACCCAGCTAATTTTTAAATTTTTTGTAGGGACAGCGTTGTGCTATGTTGCCCAGGGTGGTCTTGAACTCTTGGCTTCAAGTGATCCTCTCACTTCAGCCTCCCAAAGTGCTGGGATTATAAGCATGAGCTACCATGCCTGGCTGGCAAAACTGTTGTAGTCCAATTATATAACTTATTGTTAGAGGAAGGTCATTTTTTGAATTCCTTATCTATCAAAAATTACTTATGTTAAAGGAAAAGGAGATTCCATACCATTAGGTAGAGATTCCCAGAAAGTCCATTAACTGCTCCTTTCTTATCTCCCCTGAATAACCATGCAGTGTACATTATCTCATAGGTTTTAAACATATTTTCTGTTGCCTTTGGAGTGACCAGATCCTAGTCCACAAAGGACTTGCATCCACAAAGGACTAGGATCTGGTTATTCCAAAGGCAATAGAAAATTGGACTAGCCTATGGAGTGCCAAACTAGGGGCACTCCATAGGCTACTTTCTTCATAACTGGGACCTTGGGAGATTCAGGAGCCTTCCTTGCTGACGCTGTCATTAGGTGTTTTATGTCTACTGTAGCTTTTCTCCTACTACTTCCTGCACGATTTTAATTTTTCCATGAAATGGGGGCTCATACCCATGCCTCTTTTCAACTTATTTGTATGTCATAGATTCTTGAAATATGATAACATAATTTCATAATAACTGTTCAACCTAATGAATTTTTACATTTTCTTTATTTTCTGATAGGATCTAGAAGAATTGAATTGTGAGAAGGCATCAGACAATATCATTATGAGGCTGATGGCATTATCATTACAGTACAGATATTGTTGGATAATTTTATATACCAAAGAAACATTAAATTCAGAGTAGGTAAACATTTCTTCATCCAAAGTTATGTTTGTATTTCTTAAGCCTAAGTCCTCTTATTTGAATGGAAATAGCTATGCAATTTTCTGTGTGCTCATCTAGTTTGCTTTAAGTCAAGGATTCTCAAGTTGGAGGTATGATCACAGGAAAACAAATTTTGGAGATGATATATTTCCTTGGACATTCTATGAAAGCCATCCTCCCCTCCCCCATCTCACTAAGAATTGCTGCTTGAAGTATTTTATTATTTTGTAATTCTGGACTTGTCCGATTTCTGTCTAACTACTGTACTAAATTTTTTGTGTACACTTGTTATCAGGTTGGTATAAGTTCGAATATAAGAGTCTAAATACCTTGGTTTTTATTCCTCCTTTTACTAACAAATAATCTCTAGCAAGTGATTTAGCCTGGTTTTACCCTTCTACCAGAACTGAAAAATAATAATTCCGGTCTAAAACCTTCATTTTGAAGAATAATAAAGTGTGTAAAACATTTTAAGCTTTGAACTTTCTTGTAAAGCATTTTAAGCTTTATCTGGAACTTGGACGTGTTCTTAGTAAATCACTGATTTGGAAATTGTTAAAAGTTGTTTTAGATTACTGTCTACCTATAGTTCTAGTAGTGCAATTGAGGTATAAGGGAGAATAAAAGGAGATTCAAACTTATTTTTACCCAGATTTTCATGAAAATAATTATCTAATACTCTGAGATAGTTTTATATTCAAGATGTAAACAGCAAATAAATATTCACAATCATATATTATAAAATATAACAATTTTCAGACCTCTAGATATCTCAGATTCATATTTTTAGAAAATGAGAACATTTAGGAAGTATCTTAATCAACTGACCAAATTAGGAAAACTGAAAATACAACAGAAATTGTTTGAATTACATTAGTGTTCATGCCATTAATTCTTGTTTGAGTGAGAGTGTCAGGGGTCCCTGAGACCATTCTGAGGTTTGATGGTTTGCTACAAGGACTCACAGAACTCAGTATATAGCTGTATTCATGGCTATAATTTATTACAGCGCAAGGTTACAATACAAAGGCCTATAATGCAAAGTCAGCAAAGGAAAAAAGCTCATGGGGCAAAGTCCAGAGGAAACTAGGAGGAAGCTTCTAAGAGTCCTCTCCTAGTAGAGTCATACAGGATGTGCTTAACTTCCTCAGCAACAAACTGTTACAACACTTGTAAAATTTTCTCTACCAGACCAGCTCATTAGAGACACAATGCCCAGGGTTTTTTCTTTAAGGGCTGGTCAAGTAGGCACCCTCTGCCTGGCACTTAATCAAAGTTCTAGACTCTAAGAAGAAAAGCAGATGTTCAACAGAAACTACATTGTTTGTCAACAGTTTAGGCACAGTGTTCTTATCAGCTTCTCATATGGAAAGAGCTAATCTGAGAAAGAATTCAAAACAGGAAAGAAGAGCCAAGAAATAAAGAGAGCCATTATCTTGATGGTATTGTTTGAGTCCCAGGATCCAACAATGGCTTCCTCTGGACTTCTTCATAATGTAAGCTAGTAATTTCCTCTTTGTTGCTTAGGGTACATAAAGTGGGTAAAGGTAGTAGAACTATCTACCCACAGTTCAGCACTTACATCTGACCTGCTTAGTAACCACAGAAGGAAAAGAGAAAGATGCATTTTCTAACAGTTTAGGGAACTCTGGGAGGATTCCACGTATCCTGGTTCTGGTCATGTGTCTATGTCTGAACCTGTTACTTTGACCGGGGGGATGGAGTATTCTAGTTGGCTAGGCTTTGGTCATAAAGCCATCCCTGGAGTCAGTAAAGGGATGGGTTAAGTTCGTCCCACAACACACACCTCCCCTAACACACACACCCTTAGCATCCCCTAGATTTGACAGTATTATTAAAGAATGGAGATGGAGATGTTTTTTCAAGAGTACAGAGTGGAAAAAAACACACACAAATTTGCCACACTGGTGTTGTCTTAGCTAGGTTATTCTAAAAATATTATGAAATGTGGAAAATAAAATTAATTTTTAATAAATATAATCTAATATCAAATGAATAGAAATATAGTAATATAATTCTTTGTAGGTATCCACTTACAGAAAAGACACTTCATCACCTAGCACTGATTTATGCAGCTTTGGTTTCATTTGGGCTAAACTCTGAAGAACTGGATGTAAAGGTATTCTTTTCCTATGTGTTTCTTCATAAGTATTTTTTATAAACCAAAATTATACTCAAATTTAAGTGCCCAATGAGAAAAACGTGTTAAGCAAATGAGTTAAAAACTGTTTAAAAGCTAAATAAAGAATAGTTTTCAAATTAATAAATATTTTATCATTATTCTATTCCAAAAGGCTTTAGTTTAATGAATTTAAAATCATATTTCATCTCTTTATTACTACTCAGATGTTTTCTAAACATAGCAGGATATGAATAAAAATAAATATCCCTTGATTTAAAATGTTCCTTATGAAAGATGTACTAAGCTTGTATCTGCTGTAAATGGAACTCTTAAGACATATACTAGAGGTAATATATTGGTGATCTCTAATCATTCTCTTTCCTTGGTCCCCTTTTTCAGTGTCCCGCTCTGAAATTTAGACATTTGTCCAAGTTCAGGGCTCAGCACTGTTCCATTATCATATTACATTCTCTTCTTTATGAAATTAGAGATTTCCACAGATTTTGCTTTCATTTCTGAGTATAATTCTTAAAGTTTTCTTGACATTTCTTAAGGTCTGCACCTGTATTCTAGCAGACTACTGGGAATCTCCACGTGAATATCCAACAAGTACTTCAAACTCTACATGTCCAAAACACAGCTTCTCATCCTCCCACAAGCTTAGTTTATGGTATCATTATTCCAATTTATTTGGTAGCTAAATCTTCTTTTTAACTCTGCAGTGTCTCTAGAATATGTCTCTCCTTCTACTTCTGCTATTTCCCTAAATTCAGGTCTTTGTCACCTCACAGTTGGATTTTTAAAGTAGCTTCCTAACTAATATCCCTTTTCTACTCTTTCCCCACTTCAATCCATCACACCAATTACATTCCCAAAATAAAGCTGTGAATACTTCACTCACTAGACTATAAGCTCCTTAAAGGTAAGGAAACATGTTTATTCATTTTTTTAATTCCTGGAACCTAGCACAATGCCGGGTACATAGTAGTCTCTTGATAAAAATTTGCTGTTGATTTGAATTTCTTGCTCAAAGACTGTCCATAGCTTCTACTTAAATCAACATAAAGTTCAAACTCAGCTGGATTCAAACTCTTCCACAATGTGGCCCTTAGCGATTCCTTCTTTAACATTATTGTACTCACTATTTACTGAATATGCCTCCATACTGTCACCTCTCAGCCTTTGCACAAACATGTCATTCTGGCCTGCCTTCCCCCAGGAATATTACTGCCCCATTCTCTTACCACTAACTGTCAGAGTTCTACCTATCTTTCACTGCCCAGTTCAAACACTACCTATTTTAAGAAACTTGCCCCACATCATGCTACCTGACTTCAAACTATACTACAAGGCTACATTAACCAAAACAGCATGGTACTGGTACCAAAACAGAGATATAGACCAATGGAACAGAACAGAGCCCTCAGAAATAATATCACACATCTACAACCATCTGATCTTTGACAAACCTGACAAAAACAAGAAATGGGGAAAGGATTCCCTATTTAATAAATGGTGCTGGGAAAACTGGCTAGCCATATGTAGAAAGCTGAAACTGAATCCGTTCCTTACACCTTATACAAAAATTAATTCAAGATGGATTAAAGACTTAAATGTTAGACCTAAAACCATAAAAACCCTAGAAGAAAACCTAGGCAATACCATTTAGGACATAGGCGTGGGCAAGGACTTCATGTTTAAAACACCAAAAGCAATGGCAACAAAAGCCGAAATTGACAAATGGAATCTAATTAAACTAAAGAGCTTCTGCACAGCAAAAGAAACTACCATCAGAGTGAACAGGCAACCTACAGAATGGGAGAAGATTTTTACAATCTACTCATCTGACAAAGGGCTAATATCCAGAATCTACAAAGAACTTAAACAAATTTACAAGAAAAAAGCAAACGACCCCATCAAAAGTGGGCAAAGGATAGGAACAGACACTTCTCAAACAAAGACATTTATGCAGCCAACAGACACATGAAAAAATGCTCATCATCACTGGCCATCAGAGAAATGCAAATCAAAACCACAATGAAATACCATCTCACACCAGTTAGAATGGCAGTCATTAAAAAGTCAGCAAACAACAGGTGTTGGAGAGGCTGTGGAGAAATAGGAACACTTTTACACTGTTGGTGGGACTGTAAACTAGTTCAACCATTGTGGAAGACAGTGTGGTGATTCCTCAAGGATCTAGAACTAGAAATATCATTTGACCCAGCCATCCCATTACTGGGTATATACCCAAAGGATTCTAAATCATGCTGCTATAAAGACACATGCACATGTATGTTTATTTGCTACTATTCACAGTAGCAAAGACTTGGAACCAACCCAAATGTCCATCAATGATAGACTGGATTAAGAAAATGTGGCATGGCCGGGCACGGTGGCTCATGCCTGTAATCCCAGCACTTTGGGAGGCTGAGGCGGGCAGATCACAAGGTCAGGAGATCCAGACCATCCTGACTAACACAGTGAAACCCCGTCTCTACTAAAAATATATAAAATTAGCGGAGCATGGTGGCAGGCACCTGTAGTCCCAGCTACTCGGGAGGCTGAGGCAGGAGAATGGTGTGAACCCGGGAGGCGAAGCTTGCAGTGAGCTGAGATTGCGCCACTGCACTCCAGCCTGGGCAACAGAGCAAGACTCTGTCTCAAAAGAAAAAAAAAAAAAGAAAATGTGGCACATATACACCATGGAATACCATGCAGCCATAAAAGAGGATGAGTTCATGTCCGTTGTAGGGACATGGATGAAGCTGGAAACCATCATTCTGAGCAAACTATTGTAAGGACAGAAAACCAAACACTGCATGTTCTCACTCATAGATGGGAATCGAACAATGAGAACACTTGGACACAGGATGGGGAACATCACACACCGGGGACTGTCGTGGAGTGGGGAAAGGGAGAGGGATAGCATTAGGAGATATACCTAATGTAAATGACGAGTTAATGGGGGCAGCACTCCAATATGGCCCATGTATACATATGTAACAAACCTGCACGTTGTGCACATGTACCCTAGAACTTAAAGTATAATAATTAAAAAAGAAAGAAAGAAACTTGCCCCAGTCCTACTCTCTCAGGATACATCTCTCCTTCCATTCTCCTGCTAATACTTCATATCTTTATTATAGTATGGGGATATTTATTCATATATCTTTCACCCTGAAGGGTAAGAATGAGGTTCTTTTTATTTGTAAAACCTAGCAGCTAGCATAGTGCTTTGCACAAAGCAAAAACATTCAATAAATGTCTACTAAGTGGAATTCAATCAAAGTACCGCTTGCTAAGAAAATCAACAAATGATCTGTTTGAACTGGAATTCCAGATAATTTTGTTTCTGTGCTGCATACTAAACAAAAATAAAATTCTTAGAAAGGTTACCTAAATAAGTGAATGACAAATGTAAATTTGTCTCTAGTGAGGTCTTACCACTTATTTAGCCTCTTCTCTTCCCAGCTCAGGGTAAACCATTATGGGCAAAATATGCTTTAGAAAAATTTTTTCCTCTATACAGGGGGCATATGATATCAGTGAATGATCCTATATTCAAGTACAGTCACATGGCCCAGGAAGGGCATGATCCAAAGAAGGCATTTGGGGATGAAATAGGAGTACTGCGTAGGAGCAATCC
This sequence comes from Macaca mulatta, assembly GCF_049350105.2. Classification (NCBI taxonomy): domain Eukaryota; kingdom Metazoa; phylum Chordata; class Mammalia; order Primates; family Cercopithecidae; genus Macaca; species Macaca mulatta. Next base: position 46,615,663 of record NC_133420.1, read on the forward strand.
ATTCCAAACAAGTCTGTTTCCATCTGGATCAAACTATTCTAAAAGCTTTTCAGGTTTTACATAATAATCTAAAAAGCAGGTCATTTTTTCAATGGATGTTGAGAGGCAACTGCGGTCAATTTGCTCTTACTCTATTATCAGTATGTCCTCAGTACTCTTAAGCCTCCTGTTTTCCTGACTTGATGACATTGCTGTATTAAAGGAGGCTCCCTGGACTCATACTATTTTAGAACATATTGTTGCTTTACCTTACTTTATTTAGTAGCATGGCTTTTGATCTCTTAGATCACATCAGGACCATTAGCACCTTTTCATTTTCAGGCATCTGAAGGACCTGCAAATCAAGGAAGTATTAGGAAGTTTAAGAATATTTTCTTAAATTAAAAGAAAATACTGCCTGTAATCCCAGCACTTTGGGAGGCCGAGACGGGTGGATCACGAGGTCAGGAGATCGAGACCATCCTGGCTAACACGGTGAAACCCTGTCTCTACTAAAAAAAAAAAAAAAAAATACAAAAAACTAGCCGGGCGAGATGGCAGGCGCCTGTAGTCCCAGCTACTCGGGAGGCTGAGGCAGGAGAATGGCGTAAACCCGGGAGGCAGAGCTTGCAGTGAGCTGAGATCCAGCCACGGCACTCCAGCCTGGGCCACAGAGCGAGACTCCGTCTCAAAAAAAAAAAAAAAAAAAAAAGAAAATACTGCTAGTAGTGTTATGCTAAGTATTATTCCAATTTTTTAAAAGTTCTGTAATTTTCTTATGAACCGTCTTTGTAAGAAAATGCATAAATACACACGTGCAAAATTTTTCAAACAACTTAAGGAGGTTCCTGAATTCCCAAATCTAGCCATGAGCCCCAGAATTCCTGCCCTAATAAATTAATCATCATTACCACCATCATAAAATTATGGCTTTTAACCCTTTTCCCATTTGCCCTGAGAATCCTCGCCAGCCAGGCTTGTTGCTGCGGTGTTTACCCCGAGATAACTTTGCCACGCAATATCTCATTTTTATTATTATTTTTGCATACTCTAGTATATCAACTTAGGAAACAAAAGACATCTTTCTATTTATAGCATTCTATTTTTAGTAGTGGTATTTCCATTACAAAATATAGTAATTCTCAATCCCTGAAAATGTCAAATCCTAGAAAACATAGCATTCCTACTTGTGACGTTAACATCATTCTCAAACAGTTGTTGGCTGAAGAGTCCATTGATGAATCTGATTTTTCTGAAATAGAAAATTCTCATGATTCAGATGATTCTGATGTTAGTTCTGTTTAGAAATAACTCCAAGCACAGTTTTTATATTTTATTTTCACATCAAAAATCAGTCAGATTTGCTTCAGCCTCAAAGAGCATGTTTATGTAAAATTAAATGAGTGCTGCACTTTTTTTTCCTAAATGGGAAAAGGGTTAAAATAAAGTTTATATATTTAAATGAAAGTGTCATATCTTCTCAAAACATCCAAAACTAGCAATTAGGTACATTTGGAATTGAACAATGTATTTCTGTGTACTCTCCCTATATAATGTCATTTAAAGAAAATCCTTTAAAATGCATGTACTCCCCAGGTGTGTACTAACCGTTTTGTATTTGTTATTCTTATAAAAGGAAAAAAAATCATAATTATTTTGTGAGATTTCTATGGTTTACTAAATTTCCACTATGGTACAGGATATTTATATTTCCAAGATAGGATTATTTGGGGCAGTATTTCTCTGTTCACATTAAACTGCTAACTCATGAACTATCTTTCCTTCAATCAAATTTAAAAGATGAAGAAGAAAAGAAAGAAATGAAAGCAGAAGAAGAAGGTTGACATTTCAGAAGAGAGAAGGGAATGGAGGAAAACGGTGTCAGACAGGAAACAGAGGATATTATGAAATTATTTTTTCTTTACTTTTTCTCTTACTACTGTACTAATGGGAAAAATATTTTTTAGAATTGGGTAATATACAGAAACACCACATTTTTGGCAGGGGTATCTTAGAATCAGTAAGCCAATATTAGATGAGCAATTCCCAAAATGCTGGGAATGACTACTCTAAATCAAAACCTTATTTTTTCTTTTTTGAATACAAGATCAAATTCATTTATAAGTATCCTTATTTTTGAACTTTGTCTTTGAAAAATCTTGCACTATATTTTTAAAATTCTTATTTTAATTGAAAACTATTAGGTTTAACTTTTGGAAACAGCAAAATAGTAATATTACTAGTGATATTCAAATTGCTGATTTTTCTAATATAGTTGAAATATAACACTATATTTTAATGACTCTATTACTAAATGCCAAATGAAATGAAAATGATTTTGTTCCAAAAGTTAAAAATACAAGGATATCACATTTAAATAAGGAAGGAAAATTGGTTGTCCTCATAAATAAAATGTCCTGGATGTAGGATAAACCAACAGTTTCTATCTAAAATAGTGTTAAAGATTAGAATCTGCTGTTGTTTAATTTTATCTTCTAATTACAAACTATTTTTTTTAAATATTATATTTTGCTTCCTAGTATTTCCTATAATCTAATATAAAAAATTTTTTTTAGCTTGTAATTGCCCCAGGAGTAGAAGCAACTGCCTTGATAATTCGACAAATTGCTGACCACAATTTAATGACCTCAAAGAGAGATCCTCATGAATGGTTGGATAAATCCTGGCTTGAAGTTTCACCATCTGAGGTATATTTTCTAAATGTATAAATTAGATATTTGCAAAACAAATATAAAAACCTGTATTTGAATTTACTTTCTGGTAACATTTTTCCCCCAAATGTCTCAAATTGAGTCGTAGGTACAATGACAAAAATTTTAATCTGCTGCAATGAGTAAAATAAAATGGATCACTTTCGAAAGACTACTGACTATTTCTTAAACTCTTTTCTAGGAAGAAATGTACGTACTTGTAGAATAAAATGGATCACTTTCAAAAGACTACTGACTATTTCTTAAACTATTTTCTAGGAAGAAATGTACTTACTTGATTTTCCATGTGTTAACCCACTGGTGGCTCAGCTCATGCTAAATAAAGGACCTTCACTGCATTGGATATTATTAGCAACTCTGTGTCAACTTCAGGAACTCCTACCTGAAGTCCCAGAAAAAGTGTTAAAGGTTAGTTATTTGAGATCTGTATTATGATAGGAATTTATTTCCTTTCTATTTGAGTATCTATTCTTACAATAGGATTTTTTAAATGAAGGTATACAAGTTTAATTGTTTTGGACTTCAAATAGCAAAGAAATAATTTACTTGAGCTAAATTTCATACAGACTTTCATTAGCTATCAATTATACATTTTATTTTATTTTATTTTATTTTATTTTTTATTTATTTATTGTTTTTGAGACGGAGTTTCACTCTTGTTGCCCAGGCTGGAGTGCAATGGTGCAATCTCAGCTCACTGCAACCTCCACCTCCCAGGTTCAAGAGATTTTCCTGCCTCAGCCTCCCAAGGAGCTGGGATTATAGGCATACACCACCATGCCCGGCTAATTTTGAAATTTTTTTTTTTTAGTAGAGATGGGGTTTCACCATGTTGGTCAGTCTGGTCTCGAACTCCTGACCTCAGGTGATCCACCCACTTTGGCCTCCCAAAGTGCTGGGATTACAGTATTTTTTCTTTTTTTGAGATGGAGTCTCTCTCTCTGTCACCTAGGCTGGAGTGCAGTGGCTTGATCTCAGCTCACTACAATCTCCACTTCCTGGATTCAAGCGATTCTCGTGCCTCAGCCTCCCGACCAGCTGGGACTGCAGGTGTGCACCACCATACCTGGCTAAGTTTCGTACTTTTAGTGGAGACAGAGTTTCACCATGTTGGCCAGGCTGGTTTTGAACTTCTGACCTCAGGTGATCTAACAGCCTTGGCCTCCCAAAATGCTAGGATTACAGGCATGAGCCATAAACCTCAGCCTATATTATACATTCTAAAGCTATTTTATACAGATAAATTCAATATAATCAGCTTTAAATCATTTTGGAATATTGTGCTCACAGAAAATTCAATTATATACCCTATTCACATGTATTTACATTACCTCTTCCAAACAGTCCTAACACACACTTCATTGTAGCTGTAAAGATAACTTTAGCCTTACTGGTAATATTTTAGAATTCTTATCAAGGAAATAGTATTCATGTATAAGATAATAGTATTCTTATCAAGGAAATAGTATACATGTAGAATTGTATAACTAAAAATTCTATTGTATTTGCTGTGAGCTTAAAATTGTTCTGAAAAATAGACTATTAAAAAATCTATTACAAGTGATTGGAAAATATGTATGAATTACAATGAGTTTTTCTTTTAATAGAACCTAATGATTTCACGTTGTTAATACCTGGTCAATGTAATATCTATGAATAGACTACTTATTTATATTTTGCCTTCTTTCCATATAGATAAGCATCATTATTCATATTTACTAAACTGATGTTTGCATTATATTAATTCATTTTTTAGCATTTTTGTAGCATCACTTCCCTATTCAAGATTAGTTCTTCTTCTGTAACAAAATCACCACAAATTTCATCACCTCAGGACAATAGGAATCGGATTAGTACCTCGTCTTCTCGGAGTTCAGCTTCTGATTTAGATTCTGTCATTCAAGAACATAATGAATATTATCAGTATTTAGGATTAGGAGAGACAGTGCAGGAAGACAAAACCACCACTTTGAATGACAATTCTTCCATTATGCAACTAAAAGAAATCTCAGGTTTTTTACCACTTGTGACTTCATATAATCAGACCAGCTACTGGAAAGACTCTAGTTGTAAACCTAATATAGTGCAGAATACTCCTTTTCTAATTAATATAGAATCAAGGAGACCGGCTTATAACTCCTTTCTAAACCACAGTGATTCAGAGTCAGATGTCTTTTCTTTGGGTCTAACACAAATGAACTGTGAAACTATAAAACCACCAAGTGACGCTCAGAAGAGAGTGTCAATTGTCCCCCGTTTTATAAATTCTCAGAAAAGGAGAACACATGAAGCAAAAGGTTTCATAAATAAAGAAGTATCTGACCCTATCTTTTCACTAGAGGGCTCTCATTCTCCTCTTCATTGGAACTTAAAGAAAACTATATGGGAACAAGAGAATCACCCGTTCAACTTACAATATGGTGCAGAGCAGACTACATGTAACAAATTGTACTCTCAGAAAGGTAATTTATTCACTGATCAGCAAAAATGTCTATCAGATGAGTTCGAAGGCCTCACATGTGAAAGTTCAAATGATGAGACTTTCTGGAGAGAATTACCATCTGTCCCCAGTTTGGATTTATTTTGTGCTTCTGATTCTAATGCAAATCAAAAAGAATTCAACAGCCTTTATTTCTACCAAAGAGCTGGAAAAAGTTTAGGACAGAAAAGGCATCCTGAATCTTCATTTAACTCAGGAGACAAGGAATCATTAACAGGTAACACTATCCAATAGTTGATAAAACTACTCTCAAATTTAATTTTAAAAGAGAAAACCATCTCCAAATTTAACCTTTTTTTTTGTTTTAATTACTACACTTAAAAAACTTCTCTAATAACTGTTGAGTAAAAGAGAAACTCTAAACTCTAAAATAAATGCAAAGAAAATATACTGTGTTAAATTCTTATAGCCTTAAGTGAACTAAGCATTCAACTTAAGAAGTTAAAAATAAAAGCAGTGCAACTCTAAGTAAAGCAGGAGACTAAAATCAACAAAGATTAAACAGAGGAATCAGTGAATTAGAAAATTAACCTCTTTGTGGGGTAGGTATATTTAATTGAACATTTATTAACAGAGCCTAATTAGGTGCCAGTCTCTATTCTAAGTCCTTTATTGGATTATTTACTTTAATTCTAACAATTCTATTAAATAGGCACTATTATTAGCTCCATTCTGGTGGAAGTTTTTGAGTTGTCTGAACATTTAAGCTTATCAAATTTTTAAAAGAACAATTTAATTTTCTTATTTCTAGTGATTCTAGCTTTTCTTTCAGTGTCATTTCGTATTACATTGGCCCAAGCATCTAAAACAAAATATTAAGTTCTAACGGCCATACAAAGGTGGCCTTCCCCAGGATAGGAGAAAAAGGGGAGGCCAGAGGGAAGCTGAAGTTTCAAACTTCTTTTTTTCATAGGTTTTTTTGTGAGGCCTGAGAGGGGCCAGGAAAATCTTGTATTCTTTGTTTTGTTTTAAAAAGACCTCCCAGATTTTATAAGCTCCAGGACTTGTAATACTTGGATTTGCTCTAGTTTAATAGTTACAACTTGTTTTGTTCCTCACTTTAATGGGAAGTATTCTGTGTCTAGTCTTGTAAAAACTTCTGTGAAAAATAGATGCTAAATTTTATCCAAACTCATTTTAGTACATATTGGGAAAAATCAAATGTGTTTTCTCTATTGACCTATTCATGTCAAAGATTATATTCACAGGTTTACTAGTATTAAATTATCTTTGCCATTTCTGTGATAAACATAACTGGTTTTTGAGGGATGATTCTTTATTTTTTTAATTTTTATATTTTTGTTTTATTTAATATTTCATGCTACCTTGTCTAAGAGATTTTTTTTTTTTTTGTAAGACAGGGTCTCCCTCTGTGGCCCAGGCTGGAGTGCAGTGGCATGATCGGCTCACTGCCACCCCTACCCTTCGGGCTCAAGCGATCCTCCCGTCTTAGCCACCCAAGTAGCTGGGATTACAGGCACACACCACCATGCCTGGCTAATTTGTTGCTATTTTTAGTAGAGACAGGGTTTTGTTATGTTGTCCAGGCTGGCCTCGAACTCCTGGGCTTAAGCGATCTACCCGCCTTGGTCTCCCACAGTGCTGGGATTACAGGAGTGAGCCACTGGGCCCGGCCTAAGAGATTCTTTTAACATGCTGTTAAATACGGTAGCTAATATTTATTTATGATTTTCATGTCCACATTCATGATATTAGATTGTGTTCTTTATTTGTGCCTTATCACATTTTGACATAAAGGTTATGCTAACTTCATAAACTGGATGAAAATTTCATATTTTTCTACTCTGAAACAAAATATGCATGTGAATTACTATATGTTCTTGAACACAGGGCACTCCAGTATATAACCTCCCATTTTTCAATGAGAAGACCCAGAAGTCGTTTTTAAATAAATTCTAACATTAAATGTTAGAAAAAGCTTAAAGCTTATAGGTATATGAGTAGAATGGTCAAACATCTACCTATATTTTAATTCATTAATTTAGTTATATATTTTTAAATCACATACTCCATAAAATAATGTCAATTTAGAAACATTAATTTCTTCCAGTTTCCAAGTTATTTCCATGAGATAATTTTATTCAAACATTTCACATGACTCTTTGATACTAATATCTACATTCAATATGACAAATTTTATTTAACTGGTTTTCCATAGTACATCATTACCTCCAAATACATTGCTTAAGATACAACACTTTTTGAATTAATATTGGCACAGCCCTGGAAAATTTATCCAAAGCCATTAGCATAACCCATAACCTCAAGATAATTTTCCATTTGTCCTGAAGTGTATATATGGGATCTCCGTGATATAATTGCTTACTACATTGCTTTATTTTTATTTTTTGCCATGTCTGTTTAACAAAATACATTGCTTTTAAAACTTATTATTATTATTATTATTATTGACAGAGTCTTGCTGTGTCACCCAGGCTGAATCATCCTTCCTCAACCTCTTGAGTAGCTGGGACGAAAGGCACGCACCATCACACCCAGCTAATTTTTGTATTTTTTATAAAGTCAAGGTCTTGCCATGTTGCCCAGTCTGGTCTCAAACTCTTGGGCTCAAGCAATCCGCCTGCCTCAGCCTTCGAAAGTGCTGGGATTACAGGTGTGAACTACTGCACTCCACCCTGCCTTTTAAACTTTTAAATAATGGTACCCTAATTCATGCAATTATGAGATTATATCCCCAGGGATAATTATTAAAACTGTTTCATAATTTTTAGTTTTCCATTTTACTGAGTTCATAATCAGCCTCTGTAAGTATCCAAATCTGGAATTTTTCACATAAATGTATCATATATAAAAAAGTCATATAAGGTAAGTTCTTACATGATCACCAGCTATCATTCATCAGGGCTTAGAATAAATTTCACATTACAGCTGTGGGTCAAGGATCAAGCTCATGAGGGAAAACTTAAAAGCAAGAGTATTAAAAATGGCATATTAAAGACTCTGGAATGGCAGCTGAATATGAGCTACTAATACTATTTTTAAATATGGTATTCTAATTTTTATTTTTTTCTTATTGATCTATTATAAATTTTTTCTTTGAGCCAAGAGTGGGGTTTTTCTCATGTTGTTGGGGTTTTTTTGAACTTTTGTTATTTCTGACAACTGCATTGTTGTCAGTTTATTATTTACTCCTTCCATTCATTAATGATGATTCTTTATCCAACTTGGCAAGGATGTAGTGAATTTTGCTTATAATGTCCAAAATGCTGGTAATCTCTTCAAAACTGTTTTCATCTGTGAATGTACTTGGGATACTTTGTATTGGTTAACTGGAAATTTGTGTGTGCTTTCTAATTGAACACGTGGATACTAATATAGGGATAACTATACATGGATATCCATATATAAATAATATATGGATAATAAATTGGAGTTATTAAATAGGTGCAAAATATACATTCATTTCATGGGAAAGCTTCCTGGCAGCTATAGAAAAAGAAATTTAAGCGTTTTTAGAAATTTTAGAATTGGCTGTGAGAGATTGATATCCAGAAAAAAACATTGTTTCTATCACATTGGTAGCTTAAAATCAGCCATGGTGGGGGTCTTCATATCAGAAAAATTGGCAGATGCTACAAATCAGGCCTTTCCTTGTTTCCCCCACACCACCCCGAGAGCTGGTTGTTAAACATTTACCAGCATGCTACTGATAGTCCAGGTTCTCCCACAGCTCTACAGCGAAGGACCAAGGTCCTGTCATCATTAATATTCCCTGTATTTCATCTAATTGTTTACTTAAGGATTCTTTAGCTCCTCAGTTAGAGTTAAAGATTTGTTTCCCAGACATGCCTTTAAAGACATGAATTTATAGATAGATTCCTGAACACATAACCTCTCCCTGAAAAGAAATATGTCCCTAGTGAAAATGGTATTCCCTAGAGGGTATATGTTCATGAGAAGAAAATTAGCCCAAGTGAGAAAAAGCTGCAGTCAGGAATAGAAGGGCAAACCAGGAAAAAAAAAAAAAAAGAATTAAAAAAAAAAAAAAAAACGGACAGAATTGTATACACTTGCACCACAAAAATGGATACAAGGTACACGGAGACCAGGCAATATGTCTTTGTTTTAGGTTCAAAGTCTGTCAAAATGAGCCTCTAATTTATATCCTAATTAATGAGGACTTATTGGAAACGTTCAGGAATTAGGAAGCCCTGCCTGAGTTGCTTCCCAAACCATTTTGGATCGTTTTTACTTAAAAGTGTTAAAATTAGAAGAGAACTTAGAGATTACGTATTATAACTTTTCATTTCACAGAAGAGAAAATTGAAATCCAGGGAGATTTAACTACTTGTACAAGGCATGAGCATAAAAATATATGCATTTATCACTAATTTTTAATACCGGGCCATTAGGTTCAGAGGCATTTATGTTAAAAACACACTTTTTAATAGTTATTATTTTATCCCTGTTGGGAAATTTTGACACTTTGTAGATGATGATGAAGACACAAAACCCATTTGAACAGTGAGGAAAACATACCTATACTTCAGCCGGGCGTGTTGGCTCACACCTGTAATCCCAGCACTCTGAATGGCCGAGGCGGGTGGATCACCTGAGGTCAGGAGTTTGAGACTAGCCTGCCCAACATGGCAAAACGTGTCTCTACTAAAAATACAAAAAATTAGCCAGGCGTGGTTGCAGGTGCCTGTAATCCCAGCTACCCGGGAGGCTGAGGGAGGAGAATCGCTTGAACTCAGGAGGCAGAGGTTGCAGTGAGCCAAGATTGTGCCACTACACTCCAGCCTGGGTGACAAGGGCAAAATTCTGTGTCAAAAAAAAAAAAAAAAAAAAAAAAAAGGAAAAGAAAAAAACCTATACTTTACTATTGTAAGCAATAAAATGGTTTTCCTTTTTCTCCTTTTAACAGATTTTATGTACTCACAAGTACCACAATTCAAAAAACGACGTCTAGCCTATGAAAAAGTCCCGGGTAGAGTTGATGGGCAGACTCGGCTGAGGTTTTTTTGAAGGAGGAGAAGAGCAATGTTACATACAATATTGTACTGTTTTTGATGCTAATCCACTAGCAAAATTATTTAGATTTGCTTATACACTAAAGAAAATGCGATTATTCATACATGTCTCAGTGTTTCTGTATTAAATATTCATAATATGTATTCTGCCCTATGGTTTGCATCTTTGTAAGTTAAACATTCTAATTTATCAATTAGTAGAATAATTATCATAAGATTCAAAATGTCTTCCAGACACCCCTACACACAAGCCATTTAAATAAGTCTCCAACAGAGCCTGACCCTTTGAGTCAGGAAGTGAAGATCACCGCAGTTAACCCTCCCACATCAAGAAAGTTAAAACCTAGGACAAAATTGAAGTTAGAAAACTTCCAACTTAAAGTATTGTTTTCTGTAAACACAATTTAAGAACAAATGACTAAGATGAAGTATTTGCAACCCAGATAATAGGAAAAAAAGTTCACATTCCTCATATTTAAAGAATTCCTACAAACTGATAGAAAGAAGACAACCTGATAGAAGAATGGGCAAAATATATGAATAGATATTTCCTCAGAAAAAAACAAACATTGTCAATAAACATTTGAAACACAATGAAGTTTCATTACGTATTAGACAAATGCAAATTAAAACAATGTTACTGTTTTTTCACCTATCAGTTGCCAAAATTTTTGAATATTCATACTATCCAATATCTACATATTGAAGAAAAGAACACTTTCCTATATTATTTGTACAGCTTCTTTAGCGCAGTTTGTGTAAACCCACTAAGATGAAAAATGCTCCTATCTTTTTTTTTTTTTTTGAGAGAGAGTCTCGCTCTGTCGCCCAGGCTGGAGTGCAGTGGCGCAATCTCGGCTCACTGCAAGCTCCGCCTCCCGGGTTCACGCCATTCTCCTGCCTCAGCCTCCTGAGTAGCTGGGACTACAGGCGCCCGCCACCGCGCCCGGCTAATTTTTTGTATTTTTAGTAGAAACGGGGTTTCACCGTGGTCTCGATCTCCTGACCTTGTGATCCGCCCGCCTCGGCCTCCCAAAGTGCTGGGATTACAGGCGTGAGCCACCGCGCCCGGCATGCTCCTATCTTTTGACTCAACAACCACATTTCCAGGAATCTGTCTTAAAGAAATATCCAATTATACAATGAAATACCGTATAATTTGTAATAGTTAAAAATTATAGACAATAAAAATGCTATCAGTAGGGGAATAGACCAACAACTTAAGACTATAGAATACCATGAAACCATTAGAAGAATGTAAGTCTGTGTGCTCTGACAAGGCAGGATGTCCATAACATAAAGTAAAAAAAAAAAAAAAAAAAGGGGGGAAAACAATATATAAAATACTGTATGTTGCACAACTCATTTCTGTTTTTTTAAAATAGACCTTTGAAAATTCAAAAATTTTCCAAAATGATCACTGTATCAGGGAACAATGTGGGCATAAGATGAATTTCACATTCTGATATGCAATTTTGTTCACAAGAAACACTAGGTGAACTCAAAAACGATACCCAACTGAAATAAGCTGGATAGGAATACACAAAACACACACACACACCACACTTCACAGGGTCATTGAGCCACACAATGTAGCTAATGCCACATTCGGTGTCTCAACTTTCTGGCTAGATAGCCCACCTGCTACCACCTCACAGTAACTCGCCAGTTGCAACTTGGCTAAGCAGCTTCCTACCTTCCCCTTTCTTTAATTGTTCCCCACTTTCCTCTCAGGTCTCTGCCATTTTTCTCTATTTATTCTCCCACTCTTTTTCTATCTCTCTTTTGTTCTTTTCCTTGAGCAGAAAGGGTACCAACCATGGCTGCTAGGCAGGGCTGGCCAGTGGGACAGTGGGGCCTACAGGCTCAAGAGCAAACTTTGAGTATTTTTCAAGGTAAGGAGCCAAATGTATTATAGTATTTGTGTATTCCTTAATCATTTAACATGTTTAAAAGTGTGCTATCATTTTCTTTAGATTTCTGTCTTTTTTTACTGTTACTGGCAAAATTTTTTAATATTAAGCCCCAACTCCATTTTCCCACAGGCCCTGTGGTGGTTATTGTGTGATTTTATATAGCTTGGTGATTTTTAGGAATGCCTGTGTCATATTATAGCAGCACTACTGGATACATATTCTTCTTAGCAGCTGCTTAATATAATCTGCCATGATATATTTAATCATTCTCTCACTAATGAACATTTAGGCTGACTCCAGCTTTGTCATGAAAAATATATGGACAGACACATTCTCAAACTTTTAACAGTAGGAGCTAGAGTAATAAATACAAAGGTTGTCATTCTTTATACATTTGGATATATTTTGAAGGTACAGCTGAGGAATCAGGGATAGCACCAAGGTTTGTGACCTAAGAAGAATGACATTGTCATTTATTGCAATGGGGAAGATTATGAGAAAGGTATGCTTTACAGAGCTTGGAGCTCAGTTTTTGGGCAAGTTAAATTTGAAATACCTACTAGACTTCCAAGTGGAGATACTAAGTAGGTATTTGTATTATGTAAGTCTCAAGTTCAATAGAAAATATAAATCTGGAAAGTATAAATTTGGGAGTCATCAAAGTATAGATGATGTTTAAGGCTGTAAAAATGGATGAGATTCCAAGGTAGTGAATATAGATAGAAAATAGAAAAATTTCAACCACCAAGCCATGGGATAACATTAGACAGAAATAGAGGAAAATAGAGAGATTGAGAAGAAGCGATCGGTGATGTAGGAGAAAAAGCAGGAGATTTCCTGAAAGCCAAATGCAGAAGATGTTTCCAGAAGGAGAGAGTAATCGGTTGTGTCAACTGCTATTGACAAATCAAATGAGAGGAGGAAAGAGAACCATCGGATTTACCAGGGTGGAGCTCTTTGGTGATCTTGATAGGAGCAGCGTTCGGAGCAATGGTGGGGCAAAAGCCTGATTATAATAGATTCCAGAAAGCACAGGAAAGGAAAACAGGAGATGGGGAGTTTAGACAACTCTTTCTGAAACTTTTGCTGGATAGATGAGAGATGGGGTATTGGCTAGAGGAAGAAGTCAAGAGAAGGTAGTTTTAACAGAAAAATCTCACAGTGTTTGTAAATAAATGGATGGGATGGAATGCTCCAGTACAGGAGCAAATGCTAATGGAGACAGAGACAGAGATTTGCTGGACAGAAGTCCCTGGAAAGGTGAAAAGACATGGGATATAGTGCAGAAAAGGAGGGAGTTAGTCTTGGCTAGGACCATAGAGAGTTGGTCCACAGACATAAGAAGAACCATTGAGATTATAGGCAGAGATACAGATAGATGTGGTGGGAGATTATGGTCATTCTCTTCTGATTGCTTCTATTTTTTTCCTCTTAACTTTTCTGTTTCTTTGATCAGAAAAGCAGAACCACTGAGTATTATAGAATAAAGGGTTTATTATAAGGATTAGGCCTTGTACAAATGTGGGAATTGCTTTAAAAGTTATGTAAGACAGTTGCCTTTGCATCTGGTGTTGGGTCTGAAGTCACTTCAGGTCAGCTAAGCTCATTGTCAGGAGAGCTGGAAGCAAAATGGGGAAGATAAACTGGAACTTCCCAGGACAAAGTAGAGTCACTTTCAACCTCAGTGATATGAAAGCAAGGAAGCTGAGAGTGAAGAAGGAGACTGTATTGGAGATTTGAGAAGAAATAATTTATGAAACAGTCACCTAAAGAGTGAGAGAGTGAAGGGAATGGGGAACTATAGTGTATGTTCGCCAGAAAATATAAAGATCCTCTTAAATTAGTGCTCATGACTCTGAAGTGAGAGCATTAAATAGGTCACACATGGAGGAGGGGTGCTCAGTAGAAAGGAGGAAAACACAGACAGAGAATTGCATTTAAAGGGCTGCAGCGCCGGCGCGGTGGCTCATGCCTGTGATCGCAGCACTTTGGGATACCGAGGCGGGCGGATCACGAGGTCAGGAGATCGAGACCATCCTGGCTAACCCGGTGAAACCCTGTCTCTCCTAAACATACAAAAAATTAGCCAGACATGGTGGCGGACACCTGTAGTCCCAGCTACTCGGGAGGCTGAGGCAGGAGAATGGTGTGAACCCGGGGAGGCGGAGCTTGCAGTGAGCTGGAATTGCCTCACTGCACTCTAGCCTGGGCGGCAGAGCCAGACTCATCTCAAAAAAAAAAAAAAAGGGCTGCGGCTTAGTCAAGACTGTGTAAGGAAGCAAAAGTGAGAGTGGGGCAAGGGAGTTGACAAAGTATGCAAGGCAGTGACCATAATAATGATAATGTTATAATGTTAACATTGTAAATGGGACACAAAGTACATTTTATTATAAATTGAGCTGTGCATATAACCTCTATATAGAGCTTTCTCTAAACCATGTTCAAAACTCTGAGGCTAAACCTGAAGTCCACATGCCGTCTCCCTTCCTTCCTCCCCTCAACAATGGCCTTCCCCTTGACATTTAAATGTACTGAAGCTTCTGAAGGAAGCTTTTCTAGACTTCATATCCTCTCCAACTACTCCTGCTCTGTTCTCTTTCACAGCTGAACTTCTCAAGATGATATATATCAGAAGTCTTTAGACTGAGGTACACCTACCATTAGAGCATATTACAAAGACACTTCAAGGAGTGAGTACATAGGCACCAACAGTTGTAAAAGAGTAAATTTCCAGTCCTTTAATTTCCACAGGCACTGTTTCCCAAGCCAGAGAACACACCTGAGACCTACACATCACAATGGTTCTCTTTTTTTCCATCCTCCACTTTTACAATTGTCCTTCCACTTTGCAAAATAAATATATATCTGTCACCCATCCTGAATCTTACTAAGGTCCAAGACCTAAGATCTAAATACTACCAGAGCAGTAAATAAAGGAACAATTTGAAATATTGGGATCAGCAAAATCTCCTTTAATTAAACCACCATAACATCCCATTCTTCTCACTAAGAGATGCATTTCCATTACATTTACTTTTTAAAATTTAAATAAAGTTGTTTTTTTTTTTTTTTTGAGATGGAATTTTGCTCTGTCACCCAGGCTGGAATGCAGTGGTGTGATCTCAGCTCACTGCAACCTCTGCCTCCTGGGTTCAAGCAATTCTCCTGTCACAGCCTCCTGAATAGTTGGGACTACAGGCGCAAGCCACCATGCCTGGCTGATTTTTTGTATTTTTAGTAGAGACAGGGTTCCACGAGATTGGTCAGGCTGGTCTCGAATTCCTGACCTCAGGTGATCCACCCACCTCGGCCTCCCAAAGCACTGGGATTACAGGCGTGAGCCACCATGCCCAGCCAATATTTAAATAAACTTTCAATTTTAGAGGAAATTAACAGAAAATTTATGAAAATAGTATAAAGAGTTCCCAAACATAAAACACCGCGTGTCTCCTATTAATATCTTACATTACTATTACTATGGTACATTGGTCACAACTAAAGAACCAATATTGATACATTATTATTAACTAAAGTCCATCCTTTATTCAGAGCTCATAGTTTTTCTTTAATGTCCTATTTATGTTATAGGATCTCCTATAGGGATGTATCCTTATATAGGAGATATATACCCTCATGTAGGATATATCATTAGATTTAGCCATCATGTCTCCTTAAGCTCCTCTTGGCTGTGACAGTTTCTCAAATTTGCCTTTTTTTAATGACCTTGAAGTTTTGAGGAATACTGGTCAGGTATTTTATAGAATATTTCTCAATTTGGATTTGTCTGATGTTTTCCTCGTGATTAGACTTGGGTTATGCGCTTTGAGGAGGAAAACTACAGAATTAAAGTTTCATTTTCAATACATAGTATCAAAGGTACATGTTATCAACATGACTCACCACTGATTATGTTAAATTTGATCACCTAGATAAGGTACCATTTGCCAGGTTTCCTATTAAAAAGTTACTTGCTACCCTTTTCCATATTGTACTTTTTGGAAATAAGTTGCTAAAGTGTAGTCCACATTTAAGGGGTAGGGATTTATATTCCACCTCCTTGAGGAAAGGGTATCTATATAAATTATTTGGAAGCTTTCTGTACAGGAGATTTATCTCTTCTCCCCCAATTTATTTACTTATTCAATTATTTATTTATATAGTACTTACTCATAGATATTTATGTATACTAAGGGTTTGCTATGCTTTGAACATGTTCCCCAATAGGCAAATGTTGAGAACTTAATTCCCAATGCAACAGTTTTGAGAGGAAGGATCTTTAAGAGCTTATTAGACCCTGCCCTCGTGAATGAATTAATGGTATTATTGCAGTTATACTATTATAACTCAGGAGTGAGTTAGTTAGTACCATAGGAGTGAGTTCCTGATAAAAAGGATGAGTTGAGCCCCCTTTCTCTTGCCCTATTGCACTCTCTTGCCCTTTTGTCTCTTCCGTGGGATGACACAGCAAGAGGGTCCTTGCCAGATGCTCATGCCATGCTTTTGGACTTCCCAGCCTCCAGAACAGTGAGCCAAATAAATTTCTCTTCATTATAAATTACCCAGTCTGTAGTATTCTGTTATACCACATAAAATGGACTAAGGCAGGTTTATAATTCAATATGACATTTAAAAAATATTATTGGCCAGGTGTGGTGGCTCATGCCTATAATCCCAGCACTTTGGGAGGGCGAGGAAGGTGAATCACTTAAGGTCAAGGGTTCCAGACCAGCCTGGCCAACATGGTGAAACCATATCTCTATTAAAAATACAAAAATTAGCCAGGTGTGATGGCATACCCCTGTAATCCCAGCTACTTGGGAAGCTGAGATACGAGAATCTCTTGAACCCAGGAGGCAGAGGTTGTAGTGAGCCAAGATCGTGCCATTGAACTCCAGCCTGGGCAACAGAGTGAGACTCTGTCTCAAAAAAAAAAAAAAAAGTTTAAATTATTCTAGGTTTAGCCAATGGGAGCTCTTTCCGTTTGCTCCTATGTTCCTTAGATAAATCCCCACCATTTTGTTTTTTGACCACTTCTTTACTTTCTCACATTACAAGATATCAAGACTCATCTAGTATATTCCTTGCCCCAGCTCTACAATCAGTCATTTCTCCAAGGAGCTCTAGTACCCTTTGTTGGAGAATGGCATTAGCCACCAAAATCTGGGCACTGGATATGCTCATTGCTACTGAAGTGTCCTTGCTCCAAGGCCCTCTAAGCAAACAGAGCTAAAAATAGATGTGTTATAGTCATCTCTGTATATACATATATCTACAAGTTTATCTACATCTATCCATCAATATCTATATTAAGAAAAACATGAGTTCGGCCGGGTGCAGCGGTTTATGCCTGTAATCCCAGCACTTTGGGAGGCCGAGGCGGGTGGATCACGAGGTCAGGAGATCGAGACCATCCTGGCCAACATAGTGAAACTCTGTCTCTACTAAAATAAAAAAATTAGCTGGGCATGGTGGCATGTGCCTGTAATCCCAGCTACTCAGGAGGCTGAGGCAGGAGAATCGCTTGAACCAGGGAGTCGGAGGTTGCAGCAAGTCGAGATCATGCCACGGTACTCCAGCCTGGTGACAGAGCAAGATTCCGTCTCAAAAAAAAGAAAAAAGAAAAACAAGAAAGATAAACATGAGTTCATTCTTACATTTGTATTCTAATCCAGTACCACACAGTTCATTATAGCTTCCCTGCTTGCTTATCTGTAAACCGAACCCCCACTCCAACAGTGAGACACTTAACTCCCACCATCCTCTATCCATTTACTGTTTTGTTCAATCCCAATTTATATCTATGGTAGGTTCAGATTTGTTAGCCCATACCCCATGAGAAACAACTTCACCAACTAGTGTACAAGGCTTATGAACAATCCGTTTGTCTTTAGAGTTCCAGTCATTTCCAAAGTCAGCCCCCATTTCTCTACCCTCTTAGTTAAGTAATATCATGCATTTGTAATATGTATTTTCTTTTCATATTTAATTATCAAAATTTATAATATATTTATGTGGTTTTGAACACTTGTACTTAAATAAATTGAATTAGTAATTGAGAAAAACCATTTAACTTATAGTCTTAAGGTCACAAGAAATATTTTTTAATTATTTCAATTTATTTATATCCTATTACAGAGAAGTATGATAGGTTGATCATAAAAGGCTTTCAAGCATAAACATTACATTAGGATTTGCATCAATCTGGGTTCAACCAAGAGAGAAACTGCACGGTAATTTAAACGGAGGAAATTTAATATAAAAATGTATTAAGCTGTGAATGAGAACTCTAAGGGTACCCTAAAGTTGAGGGAGAGCCCAAAAGAAAAACAAACCTGGTCACCTATTTGAAGACCTCTTTGAAGAAGGTGTGGTTGTAGCCCACTGGACAACAAAGAAATTTTATTTTATTTGGGGCCAGAATTGGTCTATAATTGCTGGGAAAACAAGAACAACCCTTTGGGGCATTGGCAGGCCAAGGCTGGTAGGCAGGATAAGGCCTAGAGCACACAATGTTCATGACAGGAGGGCTGTGGGCAAAAAACCTTTTGCACACAGCAGAGCCAGAGTTGATGGAGGTGGGGGACGTAGAGAGAGTTGTGGCACCACTGTAGGCATTGCTGGAACCAGGAAGTAAACAGGCTGCCCTCTGTAGAAACCTACCACGCTTCTGTGTACAGCCTGGGCTTGGAAAGCTCTGGGCTTTGGTGCGGAGCAAAGGTCAGTTGACTGGCTTGCTAAATGGCCATCACTGTAGGGCCCCAGCAAGTATGCATGAGGCACTGAGGAGAGGGTATGAGGCGCAGCAGCCTGGGCTAAGACTCAGAGCCACATTGTCTGAGGCTCCCAGCTACAGCACTACGGCCTTCATGAAGAGCTAGAAAAAGCTGCACTTTGCCTAGCACTGGAGAAAACCACGTGAGATCCAGGAAGACATACCCGTTCCTTCCTCCTGGAATATCTCCCCAACACCCTCTATGAACAAATCAGCATTATGCCAGTTGGCAAAGGAAAGATATTTAAAGGATCCAGATCCATTTTCACAAAACCAATGTAGTATGACTTTGGAGATGAGGGGCAATAAAAGGGTGATTGAGACAGGATTAAATTTTGTGGGGAAAGTAAATTGGTAGTATGATTTTAGAGAAGAAAAAAGAATCACATAACATTTCGGACTAAAGGAGAGTATGGTTTGCATATTTTTAAATGGATGACGGTAGGTTTCAAATGATGATGGTATTTGTATTCCACTGAATATATTTAAAAGAAGAATGAAATAATTTCATGTTAAAATGCTGTAATTTTAATAAAATTATATATTAAATTATATATATATTAAACTTATGATATATATAAACTTATGATATATATTATAGATAAACTTATGATAAACATTTAGATGCCAACTGTAACATGGAGATACACAGGGCTGACATTATTTCATTTAGGTTGCATATAAGCAAAAATGTTTGAAGACCACAAGTATAATCCACCTTTATTTCCTGACTTCTGAAATTATCACCCTATCACTACCATAATTAACCTCTACCTTCTTAGATCCAAAGGACATTTAGACATCACCTTAATTGACCTCTCTTCAGCATTTGATACTATTAATCACTTCTTCCTTTTTGAAACAAACTTAACTTGGCTTAACAGTGCCTGTCCTACTTTCCTCTTTCTACTACCGTTTTACCATCATGCATGCTTACTACAGGAATACATTCTCAGAAATGCATCATTAGGCGATTTCATCATTGTGTGGACATGATAGAGCATAATTCACAAACCCAGGTGGGGTAGCCCGCTACACACTTAAGCTATATGGTAAAAGTTATTGCTCGTAGGCCACAAACCTGTATAGTACATTACTGTACTGAATATTGAAACACAATGGTATTTGTGTATCTAAACGTAAAAGGATACAGAAAAATACTATATGAAATATGGCATACAGTGTAAGAATGCAGCACAAAATACAACATCCACATAGGGTTCTAATGGGAACTGCTTGCCTTTCAATTCATTGCTGGTGATTGTGATGCTCACCTCTGAGGTCTTTTTAGGGGCTTTACTCCAAGTCCCTAAGCCCAGCCTAAGTCTGGGCCTCACCAAACATCAGCTGTCTCTTCCAATTGTGGATGGGCATAAGATATTCCTTCCCTTGCCACTGAGACTCAGAATACAACTGGGGAAAAACACCAGGATGTCCCATTTCCTTGCCTCTCACAATAGGAGGCTCCTTATA
Organism: Macaca mulatta; assembly: GCF_049350105.2. Classification (NCBI taxonomy): domain Eukaryota; kingdom Metazoa; phylum Chordata; class Mammalia; order Primates; family Cercopithecidae; genus Macaca; species Macaca mulatta. The sequence goes on from NC_133420.1 coordinate 46,636,050, forward strand.
TACCCCCAATAATTAGGCCTGCCCTAAAACAAGGGATCTAACAATTTTAATAAGTGGAGTAGCCTGGGTTGAGCGGGGTGAAGAGTGCAAACTATAGTAATCCAGAATCAGAGCTGAAAAAAAAAAAAAAGACCTGTATTGAGGCAATTATTGGACTTATTCCTAATTCAAACATAATACCCATAAAGAAAGGGATCAACCTGTGGGTTCATTTTGGATCCATGATCTATATTAAATGGCAAAAAAAAAAAGAGAAAGTGTATTTGCAGCATAATCTGGTAATACTAAGAAACCTGCAAAATGAGAAGGTAAAAAAAATGTGCATTACATCCTGTAACAATCTAGAATTAAGGGAGCTGTGAGGGGAAGTTTATGCTACTCCTGTGGGATGCAACCCCACTGTTATGGGATTTCCAGCCATCCTGTTGATAGAAAGTATTTTGGAACTGTTTGATTTTATAGGTAAATACCATCCCTCAGTCGGTTAGGGTAAACTTAACATGATATATGGAATTGTTTTGTTTCCACAGAGGATTTATGGTGATATTCCAGTCACTATCTTTTTTAAAAAAATCTTATTTAGAAATGCTGAGACAAGCTTTTTCTAGGTAAATAACTAGATAAATAAAAATTAAAAGAACTTTAACAAATATGTTCGATACAGGATAATAATCCAAACAAATTTTGAACAAAAGGCTTTAGACTGCAATTTTTGGCAGGGACAGAAAGAACACAGTATACCTTACTGAAGAATAGTAGTCATGGCCAGATGTGGTGGCTCATGCCTGTAATCCCAGCACTTTGGGAGGCTAAGGCAGGCAGATCACTCGAGGTCAGGAGTTCGAGACCAGCCTGGCCAACATGGTGAAACCTCATCTCTACTAAAAATAAAAAAGTTAGTCAGGAGTAGTAGTGCACACCTGTGATCCCAGCTACTCAAGAGGTTGAGGCAGAAGGATCACTTGGACCTGTGAGATGGAGGTTGTGGTGAGGCGAGATCATGCCACTGCATTCTAGCCTGGGTGACAGAGTAAGACTCCATCTCAAAAAAAAAAAAAAAAAAAAAAGAATGGTAGTCATCATCAGTCGCGCTTGCTTCTCATCAAAGAGAAAAACCATCACTATGGCAGTTTCTGCACATATCAACTCCCATGTGAAGATTTTTGCCATAATTTCTCAGAACATCTTAAACTGACCACCATCTATCTACACCCAAAGTGTCAATATAACCAATCCACCATTCTAGTCTGCCCCTGCCGCTAAATAGAAACACCTTAACTTAGTAATCAAAAAGCTAGATAAGGGATTCTAGTGTGATGACTTGAGCCTATTTAGTTTTAGCATAACTATGAAGAAAAATGAATTTAATATGAAGCAGTAGGAAATTAAAAATTAAGCCGTTTGATTTAGATGACAGTTGACGATCATCTGTGAAGCTGTAAATATCAACCACGTTGAACATGGGGAATATTTGGATATAAGACATGGTATATGGCTATGATGTCAACTCAACTTAGCTAAGCTGAAGCTACCACTTCTTTAATGTTACATGGTTGACCCTTGAACAAAAAGGGTTTGAATTACCAGGTCCACTCACAGGTGGATTTATTTCAATAACATGTTAATAGAAAATACAGTATTTTGGCCAGGCGGGGTGGCTCACACCTGTAATCCCAGCACTTTGGGAGGCTGAGGTGGGCAGATCACCTGAGGTCAGGAGTTCAAGACCAGCCTGGCCAACATTGTGAAACCCCGTATCTACTAAAAAGTACAAAAATTAGAAGGGCATCGTGGTGTGCGCCTGTAATCCCAGCTACTCGGGAGGCTGCGGCAGGAGAATCGCTTGAACCTAGGAGGTGGAGCTTGCAGTGAGCCAAGATTATGCCATTGCACTCCATCCTGGGCAACAAAGAGCAAAACTCCATCAAAAAAAAAAAAAAAAAAAAGAGAAGGAAGGAGGGAGGGAGGGAGGGAGGGAGAGAGGAAGGAAGGAAGGAAATACAGTATTTGCCAGTTGCAAAACCTACTTATAGGGAGGGCCAACTTTTCATATACACAGGTTCTGCAGGGCCAACAGCCAGACTTGGTATGAGTAGATTTTTGTCAACTGGAGTGGGGTGGAGGGGCGCATCCTAAAACCAATCCCCCACGTATATTAAGGGAAGACTGTACTTATTATATCATAGATAGCTTTCTAGGTTGTATTTGTTACAGTAGTACTAGGTGCTGTAACAGAAAAGCCCTGAAACCTCAGTGGCTTAACATTGAGAAATTTATTTCTTGACCACTTGAGATCACTTGCTTAGGGCAAAGAGAGTACTCCACTCCACAGAGTCACAGAGAGAGCCTGTCATCTTCAACACATGGTTGCCAGCCCACCCAGGGTATTTACTTCCAAACAGACAGCAAACAAGGGAAAAGCAAAAACATTCCACTGCCCAGAGGCACATGGCCACATCTAACTAGAAAAGAGGCTGCAAATTGTAATCTCTCTAGCAGGGTGCCCAGAAAGAAAAAGAAATAGGATTTGGTGAAGAGCTAGAAAGTCTCTTCTCTACTGCACTCTACCATTCTGGTCCCCAAATAGCCATTTCTTTCATCCTCTCACACACAGAATACAATGAGTCCCACCTCAAGAGAGGAAAACCAAAGTTCAGCTAGTCATTGCAGGCAGCTCAAAGGCCGGGATTATGAGGTAATGCTCGTTTTTCCCCATCAGGGCTAGATATGGCTCCTGAAAGTCTAGTGACCAGAAACTTTTTGGTTATCTGTTGTCATTTCCCCCACTCTCACATACCAGTATTAAAAACACAAGAGCGGGAGACTCAATGAACTTCCCATGCAGAAGGGGAAAGAATGAGAGACACACGGAAGTCAGTGGTCAGCATTCTGAAATCCAGCCGTGCAGATGTGAAGGCCCTCCTCTGGTAGGTCGTCATTTTACCCTCTGGAAGAAACCCTTATCCATGGTTTTCCATCCTCACCCCATCCTCAGCTCCTCCCTCTGGAAGTCCTCCCTTATCCATTATTCTCCTTGGACCCCTTCAGAGAGTGTCTTCCGTAGGGACTACAAAGCTCTCTCCACTTACTTTCTGAAATGTAAGTTTAAGGGCCTCAAGTTAAGTTTATTTGACTTCAACAGTTTTAGGACCATTTTCTCAAATCCCCCAAAAAATTTGATGGGTTCTGATCTATTTGTTTCCAGTTAGTTCCATGTACCAGTAACTACATCCAATGTTCTCGTATAGACATAATCCTCATGCTTAATTTCTGTATTTATTTATTTTTGCTTCCTTGTACCATGCCTCTCCAAACCTGAATGACAGTTAAGTTGAAGCCATGAGGGTTAATCCGATCTCAGACTCCTCAATCTTGTTTGGGATTTACAGAGATTTTGCCAAATTCCTCTCCCAAAGGGTTATAGCACATTACACCCTAATAAGGTATAAAACTGCCCAGTCTCCTTCATCCTCACCAGCAATGGTACACAGCACAGTGGTTTAGGGTGTGGTCTCTAGAGCTGGACTGCTCGACATCGGATAGCAGTTCTATCATCCATTAACTGTTGGATTATGGATGATGTTCAACTCACCTGCGCCTCACTTTCCACATCTTTGCAAAGGAGACAAAGAAGATATTCTCATCCAAATTTTAAAAATAATTATGGGTGATGAAACTGAGACCCAGAGAATTTGATTGTTCAAGGTCACACCAATAAGGAGTAAATAACCTAATACATATAATACTTAGAACATGGCATGTAAGTTCTTAATGGATATGCCTTTTTATTTTTCGTTTTCTAATTTGAGGGATTGAAAAATGATACCTCATTATCACTGTCTTTCCATTTCCCCTGCTTACTAGTGGAGTTATGTGCTCTTTCGTTTGGATTCTCTCCTCTGTGAATTGCTTTTTCATACCCTTTACTCATTTTTTTCTCATCACATACAATCAGAATATTCTGTATATTAGGGATATTAGCCCATTATCTCTCCTATACCTGTAGTGCAGTTGTGCGATCTTGGCTCACTGCAACCTCTGCCTCCCAGGTTCAAATGATTCTCCTGCCTCAGCCTCCCGAGTAGCTGGAATTACAAATACACACCATGCCTGGCTCTGCTTTTCCTTTTTTTTTTTTTTTTTTTTGTCTGTAATGATTTTTACAAGAGGTTTTTGCTTTTGTTTGTTTGTTTGTTGGTTGGTCTGTAATGATTTTTACAAGAGGTTTTTTTTTTTTTTTAATTTAAAAAACTTAAGAGACAAGGTCTCACTATCTTGCCTAGGCTGGGATTATAGACATGAGCCACCATGCCCATCCCCTCATGTTTTATACACACACACACACACACACACACACACAACGATTAACGATTAAGCAGAAATTTTATTTAGTAAGATTGACATTTTAATGAAATTGTATTTTTATGTTGGGTTTTTTGTTTTTTTGTTTTTTTTGGTTTGATATTTTTGAGACAGAGTCTCACTTTGTTGCCCAGGCTGGAGTCAAGTTGCATGAATACAGCTCACTGCAGCCTCAACCTTCTGGGCTCATGCGATTTTCCTGTCTCAGCCCCCCAAGTAGCTGGGACTACAGGTGCTCGCCACCATAGCCAGCTAATTTTTGCATCTTTTGTTGAGATGGGGTTTCACCATCTTGCCCAGGCTGGTCTCAAACTCCTGATCTCAAGCAATTCACCCACCTCGGCCCCACAAAGAGCTAGGATCACAGGTGTGAGCCACAGCACCTGGCCAAAATTGTTTTCATATCCTAGAATTGCCATGTCCCTCCATTTATTTACACTGTTTTATAACATCAATAAAATCTTTCTTATGGCCCTTGCACTTTTGTTTATTCCCAAGTATTTTTATAGTTGTATCATTAAAGTAGAAAGGGGATATACTTTCCATTTCCATTTTAAACCAGCTATTGTCAGTATGGAAAATGTTATTTTCCTATGTCTTTTTTATCCAGCTAGCCTCCCAAATTCTATTATAAATTCAAGTATTTCTTATATGAGAATCTCATGAGTTTTCAAGGTGTACAATTATATAACCCATAAATACAGATAATTCTTCTAAAATGTTTACATCATTTCATTTTTTCAGCTTACTGCATTAGCTAAGACTTCCAAAGCAATGCTGAATAATAGTGGTGATAAAAGGTATTCTTATGTTGTTCCTGATATCCTGAATGTGTCAGTCTTTCACCATATTGGCTGTTGGTTTTAAAAAATTGTCTTTATCATCTTAGTAATTTCTTTCTACTCTCATTTCACTAATCTGCTTAGTTTTTATTCAGAACAGCTTGCTATTTATTTATTTATTTATTTATTTATTTATTTATTTATTGATACGAGGTCTCTCGCTCTGTTGCCAGGCTGGAGTGCAGTGGCGTGATCTTGGCTCACCGCAACCTCTGCCTCCTGGGTTCAAGTGATTCTCCTGCCCCAGACTCCCGAGTACCTGGGACTCCAGGGGCGCGCCACCATGCCCAGCTGATTTTTGAATTTCAATAGCAATGGGGTTTCACCATGTTGGCCAGGATGGTCTCAATCTCTTGACCTCGTGATCTGCCTACCTCGGCCTCCCAAAGTGCTGGGATTATAGGCATGAGCCACCGCGCCCGGCCCAGAACAACAATTGAATTTTATCAAATGACTTTTTGGCATAGGTTCCCTTCTTTAAGTGATTCAAGTAGTGAATTACATTGATGGATTTCCTTATGTTAAAGCAGTTTTATCTAACTGTATTTTCTCTTACTATAACTACTGAATTTTGTCTGTTTATATCTAGGATATTTGCATCTATATTCATCTATAAGTGAGATGCTTATAGTTTTATTGTGCTATCTTATCAAATGTTTGCTGAAAGGGGAAGTGGAATCAAAAGAGAATTTTATTTTTCAATGGGGATTTTAAAAAATGCTATTGTTGTTAAGACAGAATGGAACATGCTAAATGGTGATAGAAAAGGTCCACTGGAGGCCAGGTGCAGTGGTTCACGCCTATAATCCCAGAACTTTGGGAGGCTGAGGTGGGTGGATTGCTTAAGCTCAGGAGTTCAAGACCAGCTTGGGAAAATGGCGAAATCCCATCTCTACAAAAAATACAAAAATCAGTCAGGTGTGATGGTTCACGCCTGTAGTCTCAGCTACTGGGGGGGCAGACATGGGAAGAACACTTGAACCTAGGAGATTGAGGCTGCATTGAGCTGAGATAGCGCCACTGCACTCCAGCCTGGGTGACAAAGTGAGACCCTGTCTCAAAAAAAAAAAAAAAAAAGAAAGAAAGAAAGCGTCCAGCAGAGAACTTGAAGATGAAGGAGAAAGGATCACTGGTAGTGGGAAATTTCAGAGAAGGTGAAACAGATGCAGAGAACACATAGGTTATAAAAGAGATACCTGAATTATGACTGAATGGAAGGGATTCCAATCACTAGATCTAGGAGTTTAGTGGCTAAAAGTTAAGGGAGTTACCATCTAATGACTTCTATTTTCTCTATTGTAACACTACTTACACTCACAGATATTTCTGTTTATTTATGAGTTTATACATAGCTATTTCAGAGAACAAATGTTGCCATTAATAGAGACATTTTCTTCATGTTATACAGTTATCTATTTTTTTAGGACATTTGCAAAATTCTACAGACTTAAAAACAAGAATTTCACTCTCTCATTTCCAGCACTCAATCTCACAGGCAAACAGAAATCCAAGAGTCCTTAATACAAAATCAGACACAAAATATTGCTGTCATAGAAAAATGATTAATTAAGCAGAAATTTTATTTCCAAGCTCTTCAAAGACTGTTACAGACATGAATAATGTATCCTTCTAAAAAAGTGTCCCAAATTAAATCAAAGGCACATCATCAAAGTAAAACACTTGTGACGTTAAGAATTATTTTAGGTTGTAATATGTTCATGTTAGTTTTTAACCATTTACAATGTTCTGTGGGTCACATTTTAAACGTTTTTAAAACTACAAAGTAGAGGAACTTAAGAATACAAAGATCGAATCTGCTTCATTTAGATACACGATGGGGCAGCCTAATGCACATCACAACATTAACTTTTCAAAAAAAGTTTGCTAGAAACTGCTCCTATATTTAGTGTTAAAAATAAAACAATCTTCCCATTTAGAAAAATCAAGACATCAGTCAATTAGTAAAGCCTATTCTTCCTCCCAGCAATTTGTACTTTCTTGTATTCATTTAGGAGTTGTGAATTCATGAGAAAAGAACACATTTTTTACGGTATAAATATCTTCCAGGAACAACAGTTTACAAGTTTAAATAAACACAACTATTTTCCTTCTTAAAATGTAAACATCCAGTAAATAAAACATACATGATGTTCCAGGTATAGAAATATTAGTAACTCACTTATGAAACAGGTGCATTTTGGTATATTTGGTGGTAAGGTTTTTGTTTGTCTTATGTATAAAAGTACTTGCACAAAAAAAACAGGCTATTACTATTTAAAACTCTATTCCTTCACCCAGTTTCCTCACTCAAGTAGAAACTCATGAATTTCTGTGATTTTCGCTAGAGGACCAGGCCACAGGAAAGAGCTAAAACATCTCTAATTAGAGTTAGGGAAAAGCGTTTTCTTGAGACTTGAAGGCAGTCATTCGTCCCTTTGCGCTTGAAGGCATTCCTCAGCGAACTTCTCTCCTACTGGAAAAAGAGTTGGTTTGGTTTTCACTTTAGGAAGATTTATTTATAAAATTACCTAGTCATCATTTCATAGGGTACTTTAGTATTCACGAAATAGAAAGCAACAGGTGAGCAAAGCATGGTGGCTCACGCCTGTAACCCCAACACTTTGGGAGGCCAAGAAGGGCGGATTACCTGATGTCGGGAGTTCAAGACCAGCCTGACCAACATGGAGAAATCCCGTCTCTACTAAAAATACAAAAAAATTAGCCAGGCATGGTGGCGGGCACCTGTAATCCCAGCTACTAGGCAGACTGAGGCAGGGGAATCGCTGGAACCCAGGAGGCAGAGGTTGTGGTTAGCTGAGATTGCACCATTGTACTGCAGCCTGGCCAACGAGAGCAAAACTCCGTCTCAAACAAACAAAAAAAGACAGTAACAGGTGAATACGAAAGACATCTAAACCACACCACTGAATGAGCAGCACCCATGAAAGTGCTTTGCAAAGCTGGGTGCAGTGGCTCACAACTGCAGTCCCAGCACTTTGGGAGGCTGAGACGGGCAAGTCACTTCACTTGAGGTCAGGAGTTTGAGAACAGCCTGAGCAATACGGTGAAATCTCATCTCTGCTAAAAATACAAAACTTAGCCAGGCATGGTGCTGCGCACCTGCAGTCCCAGCTACTCAGGAGGCTGAGGCAGGAGATCTGTTTGAACCTGGGAGGCGGAGGTTGCAGTGAGCCAGGATCATGCGACTGCACTCCAGCAGTGCAGTCGAGAGACTCCATCTCAATTTTTAAAAGGGAAGGAAGGAAGGAAGGAAAGGAAGGAAAGGAAGGAAAGAGCTTTGTAAAAAGAAAAATGCTATGCCAACATAAGACTATTATCTTAACACCATAAATATGAACTTTTTCCATTAAAAAGTACAATAGGATTTGATAGATTGCTTCCTTCTTTTAAATGTGAACAATTTCCTTTTGCTACTTGTGAAGAAGGAGCTAAGATAATTACTTACTGTATAAACAGCCCTTAGAATACATCATTTGAAATATGTTGGTCCCAAAAGACTCTAATAATTCATGCCCTTGTCATCTTAAAAAAACATTGTGTCACGCCTGTAATCCCGGCACTTTGCGAGGCCAAGGCGGGCAGATCATGAGGTCAGGAGTTTGAGACCAGCCAGTTCGAGACCAGCCCAGCCAACTTGGTGAAACCCCGTTTCTACTAAAAATACAAAAAAAATTTGACAGGCATTGTGGCATGCGCCTGTAATCCCAGCTACTAGGGTGGCTGAGGCAGGAGAATTGCTTCAACCTGGGAGACGGAGGATGCAGTGAGCTAAGATTGTGCCACTGCACTCCAGCCTGGGCGACAGAGCTCAGTGGTGACAGGGGAAACACATTGTGAAAATGACCCCAATACAAAGTATTCAAACCCATGAAATTTCTAATATGCTACCTGAGAGGTGTTTTCATTTATCAATTTTTAAAGCTCTTTTAACCCCACTCACACTTTTTCCCAGTAGCTACATTTGTTCCTCCATTAAAACATAGAGATATATTCTGAAAACCATTAGGACAGAAATCACAGCGGGTGGTAGGCCCACATCTCCCACTCTGGGGAGTCCTCAGTCCCAAGAGTACCAAATCCCAACCCTGGGATACTATAAGGACAGAGAGGGTGGGCTTAAGGTCAAGAAATTACTGGCCGGGAGGGGTGGCTCACGCCTGTAATCCCAGTACTTCGGGTGGACCATCTCAGGTCAGGAGTTCGAGACCAGCCTGACCAATATGGTGAAATCCCATCTCTACTAAAAATACAAACATTAGCCGGACGCGGTGGCATGCACCTGTAGTCCCAGCTACTCAGGAGGCTGAGACAAGAGAATTGCTTGAACCTGGGAGGTGGAGGTTGCAGTGAGCCAAGATCATGCCAGTGAGCCAAGATCCAGCCTGGGCGACTGAGTGAGACTGTCTCAAAAAAAAAAAAAAAAAAAAAAAAGAAAAGAAAAAGAAAAAGAAAGAAAAGAAAAGAAATTACTACCAGCCAACTCAATTAAAGAGCTCAAGTACAGACGGATATTGGCATCTCATGACTTAGTGCCAAAGAGACTTCAGACTGTCCTAATTAGATGTATTCTACCGGCAAAGTAACTATACACTAGAATCACCCTTCAGGGAAAGTTGTGCATTTTGCTGGCTGTTATTTTAATTCCCCCAAGAACTGTAGACATTCAAAACTCAGTTGCTCAAGTCCTTTGGGAAGCCCTGTGATAATGCTAGGGGCCCAAGACATAATGGTGTATCATTACTCACGAGTCTTCAGAGTAAAGCACAGGATCTGGGCTCCCGGAAGGGGTTACTTCCAGCTGGAACACCCACCAGCAGGGCATCCTTGCAGGCATTCTGCATACAGTACTGTTGAAGCTCTGCAGCTGCCTGAGAGACCTGAAACAAAGGGACAGCAACATGGCACACTGCTCACGGCCAAGCCGTCCGGCAGTCAAGGATATTCTGCAAATGATCGTCCAACTTGGTAAATATCAACTTTTTGTGACCTCCGAAAGTCTCTTTCTGCTGAACGTTCTAATACTTGAGCTACAAAGAGGAAAGGATACAATTTCCATAAACTTCAATTTAGATAGTTTTTGGTTTAGCTGCTTATTCAACAAAGCAAGAAAAAGCTGTATCTTTGATCCATTTAGAAATCTAGTTTTGAGACTGAATGGATAAAGAAATAGCTCATTCCAGCATTCCCTTTACAAATTTTCACTTATATAAAACATGCACTGATATATCCAAGTTTGCCAAATGAGCAAATTGTCTTAATGTTTACAAGTCTGAAGGCTTATTCAGTCTGCTCCAAACAAGTGATAAAGTTCTTCCGCCTTGCTTTTGAGGCATTATAGCTTACTGTTTAGGAGTACAGCCTCTGGAACCAGACTGCGTGGACTCAAATTCAGCTCTGTCACTACCTAGATAACCTTGGGCAAGTTACTCAACATCTCAGTAGCTGATTTCTCATCTGTGAAATAATTAGAAATAGTAACCCACCTCCCACCTCTCTGGGTTGCTGTAACAATTAAGTGAGTTCACACATGTAAAGCCATCAGAATAGCGCTAACATATAGCAATACATTTGTGGTAGACTGCAAACGTGATCACAATAGTTTGCAGCTCCTTCCACCAAGAGGTAGAGTCTATTGACCCACCCCTTGAATCTGGGCTGACTGCGGCCAGGCGCAGTGGCTCACACCTGTAATCCCAGCACTTTAGGAGGCCGAGTGGTGGTGGATCACGAGGTCAGGAGTTCAAGACCAGCCTGACCAACATGGTGAAACTCTGTCTCCACTAAAAAAAAAAAAAATACAAAAATTAGCCAGGTGTGGTGGCGCGCACCTGTAGTCCCAGCTACTTAGGAGGCTGAGGCAGGAGAATCGCTTGAACCCAGGAGGTGGAGGTTTCAGTGAGCCAAGATCGCGCCCTTGCACTCCAGCCTGGGTGACAAGAGCAAAACTCCGTCTCAAAAAAAAACAAAAAAACAAAAGAATCTGGGCTGACTTTGACCAGTAGAATGTGGCAGAAATAAAGGGCAAGTTCCAGGGTAGTCCTCAAGAGTCTCTGCACCTACCTCTCTTGGTGCAGGTAGAACGGTAAGACAACTATCTGAACAAGCCCAAGATAGCCTCCTGGAGATCTTGTGGAGGAGAACCGGTAAGCTAGAACCAGCACCTACCTATCAACCTGCACACATGCGAGTGAGGCCATTCTAAATCACCCAGACACAAGCCAACACTAGCCAACACTCTATCTGATTGCAGATGCATGGGAGAGCCCAGAAGATCAGCAGAACTGCACACCTGAACCTAGCTCAAATTGTCCATCTAAGAACTGTGAGTATAAATGTTTTAAGTCACTAAATTTTGGGGTGGTCTGTCAGGCAGCAAAAACTGATACAGTATCATTAGCCCTTTTCTTATCTTCCATTTGACGCATAATTCTACTTGGAGGTTTTCCTCATTGTACTTTTTTTTTGCATTAAAAGGTGTTTTGGGCCGGGTGCATGGCTCACGCCTGTAATCCCAGCACTTTGGGAGGCTGAGGCGGGCAGATCATGAGGTCAGGAGATCAATACCATCCTGGCTAACACGGTGAAATCCCGTCTCTACTAAAAAAAATATAAAAAATTAGCTGGGCGTGGTGGTGGGCACCTGTAGTCCCAGCTACTAGGGAGGCTGAGGCAGGAAAATGGTGTGAACCCAAGAGGCGGAGCTTGCAGTGAGCCAAGATCGGGTCACTGCACTCCAGCCTGGGCGACAGAGCAAGACTCCATCTCAAAAAAAAAAAAAAATGGTGTTTTCAATAAAATTCACCCATATTGTACAAAAATGGTTCTGATTGCTGTTCAGGTATTACTACTCGTTTGTGTTAATTTTCCAAGCCTCCAAATAACTGGAAAATTAACTGTTTATGCTACAATTGCTACCAAGTTTCTGGACAGCTCTAGGAATTTTGGTTGCATTAATGTAATGACAGTTTACTCCGTATTATATAAATATAGAACCATAATATAATATTACCAGGCTAATGCTGAAGTTTGCTTTTTCTCTCAATAGAAGCTCTGACATTTTCATGTTAATTATAATTGGAATTAATGGTTATATATACCAGTTATTAATTCAAAAGAAATCGAGAATCAGTTACGCTCAGGCTTACTATCTTTGCATTGGGGTAACAGGTAAACTCCACACATGGTAGATGGAAGGACACTGTCTTCCAGGACCCCTGGAGAAATGAGACTAACTGAACTCAAGTCTCAAGAACATGGTCAAAAAGTTCAGGTAAGGGGATATGCAGAGAAAGTAAGAGAAGAGTAAACGTGGTCAGCATCTCTCTAACACTAGGAAGGGAGAGAGGCTCTGGGCTGGGAGACTATAAGCCCAAATACTTGCAAGCTGTCCCCTGCCACTGGAGGTGGGATAACCTCTACGCAGGTTACCTGACTTTCCTTGGTTTGAGCCCGTGTTTACCCAGCAACTTCTGAGTGGCTCTTCTAAAGGAGGAGTTCTTGGAAGGATACCAAACATTCCTATAGCCAGGAGGGGATGTCCTCTGTTCTAAGCTAGAAAATCGGTCCTGGTTTATTTTCCAGATAGCAAGTCTGTCAAAGCACACCTCTGGCTATGCTAAGCACATCCAACACTGAGTCCTGAAATGAGGTAGACCAGACCCTAGAATGTTGTGACTCTCTAAGGTACTGTCTGAGAGAAGCGCAGCCAGGTACTGCAGATCATACTTTCATGAGCGCACCTCTTAAATAGGTTTATTATCCTATTAGTAAATAAGTTTACTGTGAGCTTGGGCAACTCACCTGAGTTATATGGCTCTTGGTTTCATCATCATTTTTAAAATGTAGGTAAGAATATCTTTCCCGCCAGGCGCCACGGCTCACGCCTGTAATCCCAGCACTTTGGGAGCTTGAGGAGGGAGGATCACCTGAGGTCAGGAGATCGAGACCAGCCTGGCCAACATGGTGAAACTCCGTCTGTACTAAAAATATATATATAAATATATATATATATATACACACACACACACACACACACACACACACACACACATAAATTAGCCAATTAGCAGACGTGGTGGCAGCTGCCTGTAATTCCAGCTACTTGGGAGGCTGAGGCAGGAGAATCGCTTGAACCTGGGAGGCAGAGGTTGCAGTGAGCTGAGACCATGCCATTGCACTCCAACCTGGGCAACAAGAGCGAAACTCCATCTCAAAAAAAAAAAAAAAAAGAAAAAAAGAATGTATTTCCTCTTTCTTAGCCACTTGGCGGGTAGGCAGGCACCTGACTGGCTCACAGTTTTCCTTTCCACCTCAGGTCCCCACCTTGTCTTTGTGAATTTCCAACAACCCTGGTTTCAGTTCCCTGACTTCCTCCCCTCAAACAGCCTTCTCCTCAGTGCTAACAGATCCAGTTACAACACCTGTAACTGCTCCACTTCTGAAATTTTACACTCCAGTATCCTACTCTCTGATCACAATCTCTCCTTCCCATCCAGGGTGCTGCCTCCTTTATTCTTCCTTTATTCTGCTCTGACCTCACCGAGATCACCAGGCATCACTTCCTCCCCTTCTGTCTCACCTATCACCAGCAGGCTGGCTCCATTCCTTCTCTATCCATCTAGGCTCAGCCTCTTTCTGGCCAGACCTTCACACCCCTTGCCCTCTGGCCCCACCTCCACCTTTCCGGCATATCTCCCCTGCTAACTCACTCCTCTTTCAACTACCGTTCACCTTCAGCACTCACATTCCAGGACGGTCAAAGATTGCTGCAGGAAAAAAAAAAAAAAAAATCACAAATATGACCAGCAGTCTCCCTTCTCACAGCAGCTGGGCCTTCAGAGTCACAGCGCACTTACGTGCCTGCTCAGGGGCCACTCCCTTACTACCCTTTCCTCTGTCTTAGAAGAAAACGTGGCCTCCCATTTCACAAAGTGTCACCATATAAGTTTAGCCCACATCTAGAAACTTATCTTTACACACATCCTTACCTTCTTTCTTCCTGTCTCAGAAGCTGTGCCACCAATCCCCTGGCCCCCGCCCCCAAAGTAGCCTTGTCTCCTCTACCAGCCATTGGCTTCCATTTGTTTCTTCCCTGGAACCTAAAAATATAATTTGTTCCTTCTTCTCAACCCTAAAACATGGCTTTGCATTTCCTAAGTTTAAAAAACACGTTATTTCCTCTTTAAAACTAGATTTCTTCAAAAAGAAAAAAGTCTGCCTACCTTAAGACAGCCCAGATTCTGCTCTTACTAACACATAGACCACCAAGACCTCTGCATTCCACAGCCTCTCTCCCTTTACCCTGTTTATAATCTTCACTCCACTTAGCATGTGAAGCGATGCTATGTATCCGTTAAGTTGCTGTTTACCTTCCCCTCCAGAACCACCCTATTCCCTGTAGCAGCGCCAGGCACACAGCAAAGGCGCCACTGAGGCACAGGGACTATCGCGGGTGTGTTCCTTCCTACAGACCTTCTGCAAATAATGCTGCACTCGTTGCTAAACACAGCTCTACAGCAGACGCCTTTTAGGCAACTGACTAAACGCTGGACATGACTGAGCCCCCGGTTCTTGGAAATCCCTCCTTCCTTGCTGGGAAACCCTGCTGTCTCTCACTTCCTCTTCTCTCGGCCACCGGCCATCGGTGTGCCTGGTCCCCGGGTCCCAGGCTCTGAGCTCTGCTCTTCATAGAAGAGGCTTTTTCGCCCCCATGCGCTTGAATGACCTCTTTCAGCCCTGGGCGCTGAGCTTCAGGCCATGAGGACAAACACCTCCAGGATGACTCCCCGGAGTCCCCAGGTCCGCAGCCGAACTCATCACTTCCCCAAACCCGCTCCCGCTCCTCTCTACCTCGGCGGGTGGCAGCGCCGTCCGCCCCGTCACGACGACAGAAACCCGAGCATCCTGGCTCTCCTCCCTCTCGCTCTCACCCTACCAATCCATCACCAAGTCGCGGCCCTGCGCTGGCCTCCCCAGCCCTGGGTCCAATCCTCCCGGCCCGCGCGTCGCCGGCATCCCGGGAGCCCTCCGAGGAACTGACCACGGCCACCTTCTGGAGTGGGCGCGCCCCCAGGGACCCGGTCCGGACCACGACCGCGGGGCCCCCCAGGCGCGGCCTCCTCCTGTCGGGCCCGGGCCCCCGACCTGCCCCGCGCGCTCCCTTACCGCGGACCCCGCCGCCCCCCGCGCGCCCCGCCGAGGCCTCGCCGCCGCCCCCGCGTTCCCCCGCTGGCGCCCGGCCCTGGCCGCCGGCCTCCTCTTCTCACGCCCCGCGGGCGAAGGACCGGAGCGTGGGTCCCCAGGGCCCGCACCTTGATCCTCTCCACGCCAGCCTCCAACTTGAGCTGCTCCACCAGGCGCTGCAGGGCGCTCGCGCTAGCCCCGGAGGACATGGCGGCGGCGCTGGGATCCGAGGGCTGCTGGGCCCGGCCGGGCGGGGAGGAGCCGCCAGCCCCGAGCGCGGGCACCGCCCCGGGGCGGGGAAGCAGCTGCGCCCGCCCCGCCGCCCCAGCCCACCCGGCGCCGAGCCGCTTGCCAGAGACAGCGAGGACCCCAGCGGGCTGGCAGTGCTCTCCGCTCCTCAGCGCTGGAAACCTGGGTGGCACCTGCAACTGGGCCTGGAACCGAGGCGGGGACCCGCCGAGCGGGGCGTGCTCCCGCAAAGCTGGCGCCCCTAGGATGTGCAGGACTCGCGAGGGCGTGGGACGCGAGGATGGAGTGGGCGGCAGCAACACGCACCCCTGAGAAATGAGAACTGGAGTCAAGGTGTGACATGAGTTGGGGAGATAAGGGGCCTTGCCAGACAGTATCCCCGAGGGAACCAAGGATAGTTCATAGGATTTTCATGAGGCTGCAACAGGTTTCTAAATGAGCCTGTTACTGTTTCGTGGAGATCCGGTAGAGTGAACTCACTTAAACTGAACAATGCAAAAGGTAATATATTGGCTTGTGTAACTGAAAAGTCCAGGGACTTTAAACTAGTGAATTCAATTACCCAGATAATAATTTTGGGGCTCTCATCCTCCATGTTTTGACTCCGCTTTTTCTGAGATTAGCCTCATTTTCCTTGGTGGTAGATTGACTTCTCTAGTGGTGATCCGGCAGATCTAGAGTGATCTACCGGATCTCCATGAAACAGTAACAGGCTCATTTAGAAACCTGATTTGGTGGAGTGAGTATGGTAAATTAGATAAAATCCCAGACCCTGACATCTTCGTGAAACATACAGAATAAAATTAAATTCAGCGTCTCTCACTCTCATCTCACCATTTAACTGTCATCATTGTTTCTACTCTGCTGCCCCCTGTTTTTTTTTTTTTTTGGAGACAGGGTCTTGCTCTGTCATCCAGGGTGGAGCACAGTGGTGTGATCACAGCTCCCTGTAGCCTCCACCTCCTGGGCTCAGGTGATCCTCCTGCCTCAGCCTCCTGAGTAGCTGGGACTACAGACACACACCACCACGCCCGGCTAATTTTTGTATTTTTAGTAGAGACAGGGTTTCACGATGTTGGCCAGGCTCGTTTTGAACTCCTGGGCTCAGGTGATCCTCCCACCTCAGCCTCCCAAAGTGTTGGCATTATAGGCCTACTGCATTTTTTAATAAGTGTTTTACAAAACTGGGATCATTACTATATTTAACATTTTTGTGTTGCTTTTTTCCGTATCATGAATACGTCATTATTCTTGTGCATCATTGTATTTGTCAGAACTCACTTAAACTGCACAATGCAAAAGGTAATATATTGGCTTGTGTAACTGAAAAGTCCAGGGACTTTAAACTAGTGAATTCAATTACCCAGATAATAATTTTGGGGCTCTCATCCTCCATGTTTTGACTCCGCTTTTTCTGAGATTAGCCTCATTTTCCTTGGTGGTAGATTGACTTCTCTAGTGGTATGAAGGAAAGCGCCACACTTTCACTGTCCCCATCTAGTAAACCCAGGAACAAGAGTACCTCTTTCTAATCGTTCCAGCAAATATCCCCACAATGAACCTCACTGACTGGTATTGAGTCTCGGCCCCACCCCTGGCCCAATTACTATTTGAAGGCAAGGATATGTGGCACTGATGTGCTCAGATTAGCTGTGCCTGGGCCAAAGGGAGACTTGCACATTTGAAAGCCCTCTCTAGTGGCCAGTTTCCTCACCACAAATAAATTAATAAATATTTCAGTAGAGAGATGAAAGTACATGTTGGGAACATTCAACAATCAATTCTTAGATTGATGAATAGGACAAAATGAATGATTTCATATTTAAAAGATATGGCAAAGAACTCAGTGCAAAGATACACATACTGGATTAGGAAAGGCTCATCATAGATCGTGAGAGCTGGACTTTGGAGATACGTGTCTTGCAGGTGGCTCAGAAGAAAAGGAAGAACATTGCAGTATGGAGGAGAGCTGGAGGTGATGCACACATGTAGAGTGAAGAAATTTAAAAATAGAGGAGGCTGTAGTGACTAACAGCAGATACAAAGTTGCTAGGGCCAGAAGTCATAGAAAATCTCACATACACACAAAGTTTATGGTAAACAGTGGGATAGCCACAGGGTAAGACATTTTGGGAATATTAATCTGAGATGAACGTGCAAAATGAACTGAAGTTGAGAAGATAAGATGGCTGATGGTGGGGGAGTAGCTGGAATGAGGCCCTGGGTAGGACTGTTAGAGTAGCAATGAGGGGGAACAAATTTAGAAAACGAAATCAGTGGTACTTCACGAAATGCAAAGAAAAGAGGACAAAGGGTTCTGTAGCAGAGAGTGGGCCAGAACTAATGCCAAAACAGAAATTAGGAAACAAGACTTGGCTTGAGATGAGTAAAAAACAATGTGGGGTTTGGTTTAGGAGTAACTCAGTGACTTCCATGGCACTGCACATGCCCTTAGGCTGTTGACAATGTTTAGCAGCCAAGATGTTAATGTGAAAGATGTCTCCACAGCAGTGACAGCTGAAATAATGAGATTACCTCAAAATCATTAGAAATGAAGGCTTTGGAGTTGCGCTTAATGAAGAGACACACGTCAGCCATGTCATACTGTGTGTTATCAGCCATGAGGTAGCAGGAGCAGTCTAGGGGGTGTGCTGTGTCTGCCTCCTTCATGCGGTACACACCCACTGCCCCGCCCACCTCAGTGTTACTTTGCGCCATTCAAGAGGAGTGGTCTGTGATCCATGGATAAGCAGGCTGGGTGCCACTTGGACTTGAGGAAGGCTGACCATCTGTGTGATGCTCCAGACCTTCCCCCGCAAAAGACTTCTCATCCATTACTTTTGCATCATGGAACTTCAGAGTTGAAGGGACCATCAGACAGTGTGGCACGTCTACAATTTCAGAGGTGAGGAAACAGACTCACTAAGGAAAGTGAAGTGACTTGCCCAGTATCACAAAGTGGGAGCAGGGAAAAGAATTTCATTTTAGCTTTCAAGAGAATTCAGGCCAGACATGGTGGCTCACACCTGTAATCCCAGCGCTTTGGGAGGCCGAGGCGGGGTGGATCACTTGAGGTCAGGAGTTCAAGACCAGTCTGGCCAACATGGTGGGTTTCTACCACACCCGGCTAATTTAAAATACAAAAATTAGCTGAGCATGGTGGCGCATGCCTGTAGTCCCAGCTACCTGGGAGGTTGAGGTATTCAAGTATTGCTTGAACCTGGGAGGTGGAGGCTGCAGTGAGACCATGCCACTGCACTCCTGCCTGGGCAATAGAACAAGACACCGTCTCAAACAAACAAAAAGAGAACTCCAGGTTTACCTAGAAGACCAGAGGCCTTTCGCACATGTGCTGTGATTTCCAGGGCTCTGAACGGTGAGGGATGGAGACAGAGTACCCTTCTTTCCTTCTCACCACAGCTAAAATGCATGGGTCACCACTATAATATCTTTAACATTTTGTTACACATTTTTTTTTCCTTGGTTAAGCACAAACTTATAAATCTCATTTCCAAGAAACTTTCTAGAAATGTCAATACCCTTGTAATGACAAATGTTTCATTTGTTTCCCTGTTAGGATCTACAGTTCACTCCTCTGACTTGCATTTTATCACCTTTCTACTAACAGTGGATTCTTCTTCCAGGAAAGGGGCTGTGAATCACTCTTCTCCATAAAAATAATGACATAATGGGAAGATATTTCTGCCAACGTTATATCAAAATGACAATAATATGTACCATCTATAGTTTGCAAAATGATTAACAGTAGGAAAACACATTAATAACTATATTTAATGTGACACAGTATCATGTACCATACAAATTATTTTACTTCTTTTTGCCTATTACGTTATTTTTAGAACCTAGAAATAATGAATCAGGAGCTGAAAGAATCACCAGCAGATTTGTAGATTCAGAACGGCTTTTCTGGAGAGATTTTCACAGGTACTTTTGAGACTTTGGGAGATGGTAGAACTTAGGGCTATTAGATGTCTTTTTGAGCAACCATTCTAAGCATCTGTTTGCTACACTGAAAATGTCACTTCACTAAATGTAGGCCTTAGGCTAGCAAGTTGCTGATCATTCTGTCATCTCTGAAGGTTTTTCTTTCTTTCCTGAGTCGTCATCTTGACTGCTCTACCTTGCACACTGGTGGCAACAGGGCAGGCAGCTGCTTTTTAAAATACCCAATTCCAACCCTAAGGAGCATCACTTCTTCACTCTAGCACTGTGCCTCGCACAAGGTAAGGGATTAAAATATGTATTAAAAGAATAAACAATGGGTTTGTAATCATTACAAAACACTCTCCTGTTACCATGGATTTCTTTTTTAACAAATGGGACTCTTTGTTATCCCTCTGAAGATGAAATAACTCACATTTCCTGATCACTTAATATATGCCGGGCATTTTCCCCTCGTTATCTTCTAAGAACTCTCTGAAATAGTATCTTTACACGAAAGAAAACAAGGCTCAGAGGTTAAAGTAACCTGCCCAGTCAACTTTGGTCTATCTGGTTATAAAGTCAGAGTCATTCCACTATGTCCTGCTTCTTGAGGTTATAAAGGAAAGACTGTCACATGACAGGAAGTTTCTCCATCCCCGAATGAAACCAGGAAGGAGGAATCTGTGACACTGATCTGAGACCACATGATCCATTCCGTACACAATTGTCGAGGATATCCTAAATCCTTTAAGAATTAAGAAGCTAAGGCCAGGCCCTGTAGCTCACGCCTATAATCCCAGCACTTTGAAAGGAGGATCCCTTGAGCTCAGGAGTTCCAGATCAGCTTGAACAACATAGTAAGCCCCCTGACTAAAAAAAAAAAAAAAAAAAAAAAAAATCAAAAAATTAGCCAGCCAGTGGCATGAGCCCCTGTAGTCCCAGCTACTCAGGAGGCTGAGGTGGGAGGATCATGTGAGCCCAGGAGGTCAAGGCTGTGGTGAGCCATGATCAAGTCACTGCACTCGGCCTGGGCAAGAGATGCTGTTTCCAAAAAAAAAAGCTGAAGTGTGTACAACTATCATATCTCAATTAAAAAAGAATTAAGAGGCTAAAGTTTACAACTAATTATGTAGGTTTTTACTGAAATAATTTATGAAGTAAATTTGTTTATTAGGTTCTAGATTTGGCCTTTGCCAATATTTAAATGTGAACCACATCACGTTTCATAAATAACATTTAATTATAATTCATCCATACACAACTGGTTTGTATCAATACCAACATTTATCTATTTGCTTCAAGTGTATAATTCTAAGTCAAAAGAGACCAGGTTTGATTTAATGTTTTAAAGTAGCTAGATTCCATTTATACTATCTAATAAAAGCCACTTCTAATTTCCACATTATTTTCAGTTTGTGGCCAGCAGTCTGGTTCACACTAGCTGAGTGATACCCTAGCAATTGGCCTCCACTCAAGAAAAATATCTCCTAGGTTTGGATATTAAAAGTTTACTACTGGCTGGGCGTGGTGGCTCACACCTGTAATCCTAGCACTTGGGGAAGCCGAGGCATGTGGATTACGAGGTCAAGAGATCGAGACTATCCTGGCCAACATGGTGAAACCCTATCTCTACCAAAAATATAAAAAATTAGCAGGGCATGGTGGAGGGCGCCTGTAGTCCCAGCGCTCAGGAGGTTGAGCCAGGAGAATCATTTGAACCCAGGAGACAGAGGTTGCAGAGTCGAGATCCCATCACTGCACTACAGCCTGGCGACAGAGTGAGACTCAGTCTAAAAAAAAAAAGTTTACTACTGGGTCAGATGCAGTGGCTCACGCCTGTAATTCCAGCACTTCGGGAGGCTGAGGCGGGTAGATCACCTGAGGTCAGGAGTTCGAGACCAGCCTGGCCAACATGGTGAAATTGTGTCTCTACCAAAAATACGAAAAATTAGCCAGGCATGGTGGCAGGCACCTGTAATCCCAACTACGTGGGAGGCTGAGGCAGGAAAATCACTTCAACCCAGGAGGCAGAGGTTGCAGTGAGCCAAGATCGTGCCACTGTACGCCAGCCTGGTGACACAGCAAGGTTCTGTCTCAATAAAAAAATAAAAATAAAATAAAATAAAAAAGTTACTACTAGGCCAGGCGCGGTGGCTCACACCTGTAATTCCACCACTTTGGAAGGCTGAGGCGGGCGGATCACCTGAGGTCAGAAGTTCGAGACTACCTGGCCAACATGATGAAACCTGACTCTACTAAAAATACAAGCTAGCCGGGCATGGTGGCGGGCACCTGTAATCCCAACTACTTGGGAGGCTGAGGCAGGGAATCACTTGAACCCGGGAGGCAGAGGTTGCAGCGAGCCGAGATGGCACCATCGTACTCCAGCCTGGGCGACAAGGCGTGACTTCATCTCAAAAAAAACCAAAAAACAAAAACAAAAAAACAAAAACCCCTCAAAGTAATGAATTATGATTTTCTAAACATAAATAGTACTAAATAGTAATTAATTCTCTAAACAGAACCATTCTTTCATGTGACATTTAAAAAATTAAAAAAATTTTTAAATTTAAAAAATCCTGTATCTCAATGGTTCTATTTAAGATCCTAGGTATAGTACCTAGTATGTTATGAAACTGTAATCTCTGATTTGTAGAACTTAGAATTCATAAATAAGGCAGTGAAGAGTTAGTCATGGAATCTGTTATGAGAATATCTGTTATTCATATAACCTGAAGGGTAATTTTAGCAGACCTCAACTATGTAACATGATGATGAACAGATAGCATTGAATAGCTATGCTGTATAAACCCTTGAACACCAACCAAAAAGGAAATGGGAATAGCCCTAAAATGAAGTTCAAGAAAAATTTTCTAACTAGTGGAGTTGTGGGGTTCTCTACCCAGGATTCTTCTCCAGATGTTTCTAAAATGGAGAGGTTTTTGGGTTTTTAGTGAGGGATGGGCAGGGTACAGATAATGAGGACACCCAGAAGACTTGACTGACACTTGTGACAACTAATGGCTCTTCCTTCACAGAAGGAAGAATCAGTTCTTCTGTTCTTCACAGAAGGAAGAATCAGTTCTTCTGTTAAGGAAGGCCCATTTATCTAGACTCACGCAATGACCGTGATTCCGAAAGACTGACCGAACATTACCAAGTGGGCAGGCTACTGGGGACAATTCTGGAAACATTTCTACAAAGACAGGAAGAAATACAGTAATCTGGCAGATTGCAAAAGAATATCAAAAGATGAACTGTTTTCATCAGCCAACCTTTATGAATGCTAACATGTCCAGTCCTCTTAACACTTTATCACTAGGTTAAAAAGAGGCATTCAAAAATTTTCAGAGTCGAGTACTGACATTTTTTTAGTCCTCATAATATATGCTACGTACTTATGTTTTTAGATGGTAAATACCATTGTGTGTTAACTATATGATAATACATTCACCAAGACAGGGATTGCTGACTCTACAGGCAACCACAGCATCTTTGAAAGGCATTTTGTCTATAGCTAAGAGGTGGGCATTTGAAGTCTAAAACACAGCTACCTGTAATTCAGTTCTGTACCTTCTCCACACTCCTCCAACAGAATGGATGCATAAAACACTTTCATCTAAAGTTTACAAAAATATAAATAATTTTAGAGCTGCAAAAAGGCCCTAGTGATAATCTGGTCAGACTCTTCCCCAAGTTTATAATTGAGCCAACTGAAGTCCTTGCAGATTAACTACCTTGTCTACGTTAGCATGCATGGAACTCAGCCTTCCAGCTGTGTCTCACATTGTCTGGGGCTCAGCTCTCAAAACGACTAGCTTACTTTAGCTGGAAACAGATTCTGCATATTGAATATGCTATACTCATCTTTAAAAATTACATGAAAGCAATGTTAATTTTTCACTTAAAATGTCATACCAACAAACTTGTGATATATTGTAACCATTTTATTAATATGAAGCAATGGGATAAATCCTTTAACAGGGGTACTGACTTACTACCATGAATATGTACCGATACTTTGATACTCTGGTGCAGTATCATGCCTGATTAAGTCAAATAATGTGTTATTTACTTGCACTGCCACACATGTAAAAACACATTTCATTGGTTGATAGAAGAGCACACAGCCATGTACCTCGTTTCTGGTTTAAATGCACAGAAATGTTCTCATGTACAATGGATTTTTCACCACTCAAGGACTTCATAATAGATGAACAACTTTTCAGTACGCTATTTCTGCCTGCTATTTTTTTTTTTTAAGTGAAGAGAGGGGAAAAAAACCAATACTGTGGTACAAAAGACCTTTTTACAAGGTCCTTTCTGGAGAAATGTTGAGAATACAGTTATAGCCCTATAATGAGACTATAATCAAGATCATCCTACAAGGACATGAGGGTAGACTCACTCTCCTGGAGAGTTTCTGATCTTATTAAGACTATTATATTTGGCTTTAAAAACAAAGAATATTATAATGAATAGAGGGGGGATATTCTAGCAGAAGACTTTCCTAGAGGTTACTTTGAACGTATTTCAATCCTATAATGACTGTAATGAAAACGACTTGTTAGGTCATTCTACTGAAGTTTGTGTCCAGAAAAACACTCATGATAATATAATTAAATGCTGTTTTTGGTGTTTTGTGAAAATACAGAGGCCATGAAAACAGAAAAATGTAGCATTATTACAAAGAGGGAACACTCTCGAAAGAATAAACACATAACACATAAAATGTTCAAATGGTATCTAATAAATTTTCATGTCAAATCTTTTAACTAAACATATAAAAATTTTAAATGGCAACTAATAAATCTTCATGTGAAATCTTTTAACAAAATCCACAAATAGATTATAAAAGTTGAACAATCATAAATGTCTTATGTATAAAGTTTTAAGGGAAGGTTTAAATTTCGACATTATTCTGTTTAATCAAATACTTGAGGAATTTTAGTTACTGCTGAGCAGCAGTCAATTGATACATTTCTAAAATAATTCAGTTATGAAAATAATATCACAATTAAGGTTTGGCATAGTAGCATTCCATCAATCTTCAGTCATCCACAAATGTTAACCGCCCAGGCCCTTCATTCTTCATCCATCTCCTGTATCTCTTCCATCTGGGGTCATTTGCCAACTTTTTCTTTAATTCCTCCTCTTGTTCTTGCTTGTAGACCTGTAAGTATAAATAACTAGGTAACTTCACAATCCAAAGAGAAACATTTGCCATTAGCTTTATGGCATATTTACATTTTTCAAATATAACGTTAGGTAAACAGTTTCCAGTGAATGTATTGATAATCATTCACCTCCTAAAAATACTAAACAATTAAGTATTTTATTTATTTATTTATTTGCAATTAACTATTTTAACATTCAGTGTTAAACATGAAAGAACAACCTGTATAAGAACTAGCAATTTTGTGGCCGCTTGTGGTGGCTCACGCCTGTAATCCCAGCACATTGGGAGGCCGAGACGGGTGGATCACCTGAGGTCAGAAGTTCAAAACCAGCCTGGCCAACATGGTGAAACCCCCATCTCTACTAAAATATATATACAAAAAATTACCCAGGCATGGTGGCACGTGCCTATAACCCAGATACTGGGGAGGCTGAGGCAGGAGAACTGCTTGAACCTGGGAGGTGGAGGTTGCAGTGAGCTGAGATCATACCATTGCACTCCAGCCTGGGCAACAAGAGTGAAACTCCAACTCAAATTAAAAAAAAAAAAAAAGAACTAGTAATTTTTTTTGTTTTTTGAGACAAGGTCTCTCTTGGTTGCCTAGGCTGGAGTGCAGTGGTGCCATCTCAGCTCACTGTAATCTCTGCCTCCTGGGTTCAAGCAATTTTCCTGTCTCAGCCTCCCTAACTGGGACTACAGGAGCATGCCACCACGCCTGGCTAATTTTTTTGTTTTTGTTTTTGTTTTTTTTTTAAAGGAGAAATAGGGTTTCACCATGTTGGCCAGGCTGGTCTGGAACTCCTGGCCTCAGGTGATCCACCCACGTCGACCTCCCAAAGTGCTGGGATTACAGGTGTGGGCCACTGCGCCCAGCCTAGAACTAATAATTTTTTGTCACTGATTTCTGTAACCTAGGAATACATTCTTTTCCTCAATGAAAATTGACTAAAGGGCTTAACACTTCCCCTCTACAACTAATGTCTAATATCAAAGAATCAAAACTTTATTTTTTTAATATGGTCCTTTGTAAATTTAACTGATGACTTTCAGATTTGGTGATCTTAACCAAGGAACAAAATGACCTTACATACATGTTTATCTCCAAACTGAACTTACATCTACTTTCATCTAAAGATAATTATGAATTTTTTCATTTTTTTAAATTAAAGTTTCCAAAGAAGGTTAAATAAACCAGTTAAAACTTGTGAGAACACAGAACACCTGCATTTCTTGCAACTCTTTTTTTTTTTTTGCGATGGAGTCTCTGTCACCCAGGCTGGAATACAGTAGCACAATCTTGGCTCACTCTAACCTCTGAGTAGCTAGGACCAGAGGCACCACCACGCCCAGTTATTTTTTTGTATTTTTTGGTAGAGACAGGGTTTCACCATGTTGCCCAGGCTGGTCTCAAACTCCTGAGCTCAAGCAATCTGCCTGCCTCGGCCTCCCAAAGTGCTGGGATTACAGGCATGAGCCACCGCACCCAGCCTGCAATTCTGTAACTTTTAATGCACGTCAACTAAAGCAAAATGAACAAGCTGTCTTAGCCAGTTTCATAGCCACATAAAATTTTGGAAAGAAATGATTTTACTTCCAAATATTAGGAAGTAAAGACTAAGACAACTTCATACGATAACATAATTCACCCCACAACAGCACCCTAAGAAAGACACGGTTTTGCAGATTCAGCTGCTTCACCGTCTTAAAAAAGAAAACCTTTAAACGTTTAACCTACTTAAAAGAACAAGCTTTTCAAATAGTTTAGGAGCTAACTGGTATGCTGTAACTAAATAACATTTTTTTTTTTTTTGAGATGGAGTCTCACTCTGTTGCCCAGGCCAGAGTGCAGTGGTACAATCTTGGCTCACTGCAACTTCTGCCTCCCTGGTTCAAGCGATTCTCCTGCCTCAGCCTCCCGAGTGGCTAGGATTACATGCGCACACCACCATGCTCAGCTATTTTTTTTGTATTTTGAGACAGGATTTCACCATGTTGGTGAGGCTGGTCTCGAACTCCTGACCTCAAGTGATCTGCCTGCCCTGGCCTCCCAAAGTGCTGGGATTACAAGTGTGAGCCACCACACCGGCCCTAAATAACATTTTTTATTTTATTTATGAACAGGATAAATATATAGGTATACTTGGTAAAATATCGGGCAATTCACAGTAAGCTAAATTACGTAAATATAATTCAGACCAAAACTTTAATTTCAGTGAAATCTATTTAGGACATCACATACAAAATGAAATGACTGTGAAACTAAAAAAAACTAATGTATCTCAGATTTCTTAAGAAGGTTTTGGCTGGGTGCAGTGGCTGATGCCTGTAATCCCAGCACTCTAAGAGGCCAAGGTGGGCAGATTGCTTGAGTTCAGGAGTTTGAGACCATGCTGGACAACATGGCAAAACCCCAACACTATATGATAAAAACAAGAAAAAAAACGCCAGGCGCAGTGGCTCACGCCTGTAATCCCAGCACTCTGGGAGGCCGAGGCGGGTGGATCACGAGGTCAGGAGTTCGAGACCATCCTGGCTTACACAGTGAAACCCTGTCTCTACTAAAAATACAAAAAATTAGCCGAGTGTGGTGGTGAGCACCTGTAGTCCCAGCTACTCGGGAGGCTGAGGCAGGAGAATGGCGTGAACCCGGGAGGCGGAGCTTGCAGTGAGATGAGATCACGCTGCTACACTCCAACCTGGGTGACAGAGCAAGACTCCGTCTCAAAAAAAAAACACAAAAAAAAAACCCACAAAAGTTTCACTGTGCTCTATTCTTATATTTAACATCATAGCCAATTAATTTTACCCTGAATCTAAAACAGTGTCATTATGATAATGAGACTGCTAATCCCTTTAACACCACGGCTACGTAGCTGATCACCTCAAAGTAATTTTTGTAGGTGACAACTGTAGCATAAAGCATTTATTAAAATGCCCAGAAGTTTAGAGGCATTACAATAATTCGATTTAATTTAAAAGCAAAATAAAAGTAACTTTCTATAGATGTCAGTTATTATGCAGAAGATCTTGTGCTCAATTATTTTGAAATGAAGTCATCTCAACAAAATTTCCACCTCTTACTCTGTTTATTTATTTATTTATTTATTTATTTATTTATTTTAGTTTCTGTGGCTAGGTTTACAGGATTGGAAGAAAACTTGGGGCGGGCCAAATTTTAGTTAGTGCAAACATGCATATCCTTCCAATGCAGTTTAACATTCTTAAAACTTTTCCAGAATTAGTCAATTAAAGTATTTGAAGTTCATCCTCTAAAAAGAGAAATTACAGGTTAAAAACCCACTGTCTCACTACCAAATAGAGTCCTACTTCCAATAAAAGTAAGATCTTTACTAATTGTTTAACTGTTGGATTTCAGAAATGTGAGCAGACTTCTGTGATCCCTCGTTATAATACACCTGATTTTAACTTGGCCAGGTGGATGACAGTGAAAATCACAGCAGAGTGACTACTCACCTCATAATTCTCCTTGATCCAGAGCTCTCGTTTAAGAAAAGTTTCTTTCTGATGATCTTCTAGACTATCAAATTGAGACTTTGACATCTTCATAGATTTACGTATAATGTACAATCTCTCTTCCTCTCCATATTCTTTGCCTTTGATGTTAAAATTATAGATCCACCGGCAATACCAAACTATGTATGAGCATAGGTGAAATGGAGCTAAGATAATTTGAAACAGGAGAAGATCACAGATTTGGGGTTTCTGATAGCCCCCCTTTATATCTATTTTACTTTTGATAATGTTCTTTATGATGTTCTCCTCCTCGTCACGAATTTCCTCTTTGGACTTTTTGTTTTTGCCTTTTTCTTTGGCTTTTTTGAGCAGTCCCTGCTGCTTGGCAATCTCTGTAGCCTGGATACGGTACTTGGGCACTGTGGCTAGGTAGCTGATTGCTTTATTGTAGCTATTCCACCAGCTGAAAAACTAGAATAATTAACAGAGAACAATGAGTCATTTTCATTATCCAATCTAAGTTAAAGGAATGATAGAGTCTCGGTGAATACTATCTCCCAAGAAACCATTACAGTTAAAACTAGGGATCTCAAAGATACTACTTTGTAAGTAAAAGATACAACTGAACCAAGCCCATGCATACACAGGATCTCAAGGCTGGATAAGTAAGGTAAACTCTGAGCTGAGCCAAAAATCACTGATGCAGTCAGGAGATGCCCAAGATCAAAGGATGCTCAATGTGTCATACCACACCTGTGGTTTCATATCTTTACCGTTTGGCTCTTCCCTAGATCACTTAAAAAAATTTTTTTTCTTTTTTTTTTTTTTTTAAACAGTAACCTACTTACTAGAAAAAGAGTTAAATGGCAAAATCTAGCTGGTGAGGAATTTGTTTAAAAACCTCATAGGGCATAGACTCAGGCAACTATATTCATTCCCATCTCTTTTCCTAAGCCATCTGCATATATCACAGTGGCACTCATCCTATTCTGAGAGATTCAAATATGGTTGAACTCTACCTATTTGGATAGGAAAACATTAACTTACTTCATAACTGTATTCAACCACAAAGGGTTTGTCAGAAAATGCCCTGCTTCTCACATAGTACCTCCATAAATTTCAGCTCCTGTTTAACTGAATGAATATAGCGGATATACAGATAATACCCTGCAATAGTAGCAATCTATTAAGAATATATTTTAGCCGGGCGCGGTGGCTCACGCCTGTAATCCCAGCACTTTGGGAGGCCGAGACGGGCGGATCACGAGGTCAGGAGATCGAGACCATCCTGGCTAACACGGTGAAACCCCGTCTCTACTAAAAAATACAAAAAACTAGCCGGGCGCGGTGGTGGGCGCCTGTAGTCCCAGCTACTCGGGAGGCTGAGGCAGGAGAATGGCGTGAACCCGGGAGGCGGAGCTTGCAGTGAGCTGAGATCTGGCCACTGCACTCCAGCCTGGGCGACAGAGCGAGTCTCCGTCTCAAAAAAAAAAAAAAAAAAAAAAAAAAGAATATATTTTAAAGTTACTACAGTATTACATTGTTTAAAACAAGAAAGTAAAATTATCCCTGCTCTCCCCTTTGAAAGGGTAAATCGTTCTACAAATGCTGACACATTTTAAATACACCACCTTAGTTTCCAATATAGTTTTTATTCATAAAAATTGAATGTCGGCCAAGTGCAGGGGCTCACGCCTGTAATCCCAGCACTTTGAGAGGCTGCAGTAAGTGGACTGCTTGAGCCCAGGAGCTCAAGACCAGCCTGGGCAACATGGCAAAACCGTGTCTCTACTAAAAAAAAATACAAAAATTAGGCAGGTGTGGTGGCACATGCCTGTAGTCCCAGCTATTTGGGAGGCTGAGGTTGGAGGATCACCTGAGCCCAAGAAGTAGAGGCTACAGTGAGCCACGATCACTCCACTGCACTCCAGTCTGGGTGACAGAGTGAGACCCCATCTCTTAAAAAAAAAAAAAAAAAAAAAAAACACACACACTGAGTATCATGTCGTTTCTGGGAATCAAACTGGAGAAGTAATTTTCAAACAAGCAAATTGCTTCATTCTAGTCATCTGACTTGCTCATTTCCTCTAAAGGAGCATGTGATAGGTGTGGCTAGTTTAATAACAGGGAAAACTTATTTTAGGCAGAAGTTAAATTTTTGTGATACTTTACAACATAAAAAGCTCCTGGCTGGGCGTAGTGGCTCACGCCTGTAATTCTAGCACTTTGGGAGGTCAAGGCAGGCGGATCACAAGGTCAGGAGTTCGAGACCATCCTGGCCAACATGGTGAAACTAAAATACAAAAAGCTGGCCGGGTGTGGTGGTGCGTGCCTGTAGTCCCAGCTACTCAGGAGGTTGAGGCAGGAGAATGGCATGAACCTGGGAGACGCAGGTTGCAGTGAGCCGAGATCGCGCCACTGCACTCCAGCCTGGGCGACAGAGTGAGACTCTGGTCTCAAAACAAAAACAAAACAAAAGAAAGTTCCTATGTCTCTTTTAATCTATTTCAGTGGTTTCAACCTGAGCAGAAGCACCCTTAAAGGGGCACACAGAAACGCGTGGACATTTCTGGTTGTTACAATAATGATGGCAAGCACTACTGGCATTTGGTGACTGGAGCCGGGACTTGTTAGGCCAGACTAAGGAATTCAGATTTCTCCCACATTTAATGGGAAGTCATTGAAAAGTCCTACAAAGGTAAATGATATGAATTAGCTGACGTTCACTCTGGCTACTATGTAGAAAATACTCCAGAGGGAGCAATGAAAAAGGCTCTGGATTTTTGAGGGGTTGTTTTGTAGTAATAATGACATTCTTCAACAATTTCTTAGATTTGCCACTAACAAAGATTCTAATACTGCCAATGAATAAAACAGATCTCAACTAGAAGTAAAATTTTACAAAAAGATACTCGCAGTTAGGCTTTAATGACTAGCACTAGGCAATGTGCACTAAATGCACATAAATATAGATACAAATATCCACGGATACATACCTGAAACACTGAAATAGCACACACACTGACCAAAATCACGACTCTAACATCCACCTTAGGGGCCAAGCGCCTGCTATAGTAGTGGTAGTAATGGCTGTAGTACTCTTCTGGATGATCCAGCATGTAATCATAATCTTTTCGTGTTTCCTCATCCTGTAAAATGACAAGATATCCAACTTCACAGGACAGTCCATTAAATGGCCTTAGTTTATAATCTGTTAAATCAAATACAGAATTTTATAATTATGTAAGGTTAATCTGAGTAAAAATACTGAAATTGTCAAAATCAAAAAATTTCCCATTACTCTTCAAAGCCATGTAAATTTCCAAAACTTCAATATTAGATATAAAAGCATAACAAAAATATTTGTCTAAGTTCTTCAGTATTGTTAGTCCTCCTGGAAAAATAAAAACACTTTAATAACAATGAACCTTTCAATCTTTTTAGCTAATGCTCGGTGCTAATAAAAGCCTGTTCACAACTACTCTTAACAACTGTTGATTTTTTTTAAAAGCTTATTTCTTGTAAATATTCACAATCATGTCCCAGCCTTGTATAGATAGTTTTCTGCTAAAAGCAATGATTAAGACAGCAAAAAGTCGGTAAAGCCAGTCTGTGCCTACAAAACTGAATTATGTCCATCTCAAAGAAACACTTGAGACACCCATGCAGTCCAACGGTCAAAGTCTAGCTTTGTGACCTCAGATAAAATATTTAGCCTCTCTGAGCCTCCTTCTTCTTCATTTACAAAAAGAGGTGACAATCCCTGCTGTATTATTTTTACATGGTTGTTGTGAAGATCAAATAACAAACATTATACAAAAACATGTTACAAATATGTAGTACTTCATCACTATAATGTGCCGTCCAGCCCAGGTCACAAATGAGGTAACATATAGATCTTTCTTACTGATACAAACTCCTTGAAAGAATTATAGCATTCCAAAATGCTGCTCTGTATGTTCACAGATAAAACATTTAAAAAAAATTCTCTGATTCTAATCAATTTCCAACAGAGATAAATGCCAATGTTGTACTGAGCTAGGCAGGTTGCAGAGTTATTAAACCAGGTCATGATTTGCTCTTTATCTCACAGGAAACCTATTACATTTTCCAACTTGCCCCATTTCAAAAAAAAAAAATAAAGATAAAAACTATTATAAAATCAAAACAAATTATTTAATCTCTATACATGAGTATAATAAAAACCATTACAAAAACAAAAGTCTGTTTTGCCAGGTGTGGTGACTCATGCCTGTAATCCCAGCACTTTGGGAGACCAAGGTGGGAGGACTGCTTGAGCCCAGGAGTTTGAGATCAGCCTGGGCAGCATAGTGAGACCTCGTCTTTACAAAAAATTTTAAAAACTGTATTTGCGCAGGGCATGGTGGCATGTGCCTGTAGTCCCAGCTTCCCAGGATGTTCCCCAGGTGGGAAATCACTTAAGCCTGGGAGCAAGGCTGCAATGAGCCATGATCATGCCATCACACTCCAGTCTGGGCTAAGAGAGCAAGGAGCAAGACCCTGCCTCCAAAAAAAAAAAAAAAAAAAAGTCTTTTTTTATCTTAGAGGAATGAATTCTTCAACATTTATTAAGTTGTAGATTCCTAGCTAAAAGCATTTCAAAATCTAAACTTGGTGTCTTGCTACTGTACACAGATTCTCTGGGGTCTGTTCAGGACCACTTTCTGAGTCCTCCAACATGTAGTTTTTTAGATTTAAAGTAAGAAATTTGCTAATAACAAAATCTTCCTTGTATCCATTAAAATCATTATGTATTTTCTATTAAGAATTTTGGGCCAGGCACAGGCGTTCACGCCTGTAATCCCAGCACTTTGGGAGGTCAAGGCAGGCAGGTAACTTGAGGTCAGGAGTTTGAGACCAGCCTGGCCAACATAGCAAAATCCCATTTCTACTGAAAACACAAAAATTAGCCGGTCATAGTGGCCTGCACTTGTAATCCCAGCTACTCGGGAGGCTGAGGCAGGAGAATGGCGTAAACCCGGGAGGCGAAGCTTGCAGTGAGCCGAGATTGTACCACTGCACTCCAGCCTGGGCAACAGAGCAAGACTCCGTTTCAAAAAATAAAATAAAATAAAATAAAATAAAATAAAAATTTTGAATTTGTGTGAGATCATTCTCAGTAAGTTCTCCTATAGTCATTACATTCAAAAAATTTCTTACCTCTTACCAGTATACGAAATTATATAAACTAGTAGCTAGCTTAATTAGATATAAATATATTTATATGAAGGGCCAATATGAAAACTGTCAGTTATACAAGGACGGGTGAGCTCAAGCTAGTATTATTTTCAGATTCACTCCTTGTATGCTCTCTTCAGTCAAAAAGGATTTTCTTGTGGCAGCTGCTATATGCCTCAACTGTCAATCCGTGACTCCTTCTTTAAGTCATCATCCTATTCCAGAGCTTCTAACCCAGAAAGGGTAAACCTATATAAGGGCTACACAGACAGCCCTGAAGACTAAAGCCCGTGTCTCTTCATGTGTCTCATTTTGAGTACCTCAAGAAATCGTCTGAGAATTTTTCCATTTCCCTCTGCTTTTTGGGCTAATTTTATAGAAATGCCCTGTTTTGGAGCCTAAAACCCTTGACTTTAATCATCCAATCATGACAGATGCCTTTTGAAATGTATTTCTTCAAGTACAGTTCTTCTTGCTACAACTAGATTACACGTAGCTCTTAAACTAAATGCCACACTGAGATCAGATTCCTATGAGCCTCATCGTCTCTGCGCAGCCCTTTGCCCCGGCTGTCTGTACTCCTCCTGGTTGAAGCATATGGAGTAAGGTCTTGGAGTGTCATTGAAATTGGTATGTGGACATCATGTGTCCAATGACTATCGCCTCTTTTTATTCTCTTATCTCTGTTCTACAGAACGCAGATATCATCCCTCTTCAAGCATTTCACTCAGATCTTTCACCAGGGTCACTATTTTCTCACTGGTTTCTAGATTATTGACTTTACCAAGTCCTGAACTCCTTTAACACAACGGTCAACTAATACTTCAACACAAGCAACTCCAGAACTTATACCTTGTGTCTGGCCTCTCTGCTGCAAGCAGAGCTTGTGGAATCTGTTCAAGGTCCCCTAATGGAGTCCTCAAACTACCAAATTCCTGCAAGACATCTCAGGGTCAAGTCTGACTTCTCTTTGGATGGTTTTCTTTTCGTTAGGGTCACCATAAATGTATGACCCTCTTTTGGCCATGATTACACGAAAAAGTTGGCCACTTCCTTGTTACAGCATTTATTCAATTTATTTTATCTCCGTTCTAGGGCTTAAAACTTTCTCTCCAAAATCAAGAAAATGATCAGTTTTCATGCATACTGATGACGATCAGTGAGGCATACATACACTTTAGAATCAAGGGCAGTACAAATTGGTAAAACTTAGGAGTTCTCAGTCTAAGTCAAACTTCTGCTCTTTAGTAACCTACTAAGTTTAGAATCAACCTAGTAAGAACAAGAGGATACCAAGAATATTAGCAAAGAAAAGACATAATAAGAAGGACCATCTTTCTTTCTGGGACTCAAGTAGAAAGCTAAGGTAGATTCTTATTTGAATACCATATTTTTTTTTCCTACTCATCTTGAATTAAGGTAGCCACACAACTTTTTTTTTTTTTTTTTTTTTAATCTCCAATGTGTTCTCATGGCCAAAGTTAAAATTTCCTACGCATGCCACCAGGCCTTCACAACTGGTCCAAACTTACCTACCTAGCAACATCCCTTATCATTTCCCCCTCTTTTATCCATAGGAAATATTCAGAGAGCAATTTCTGGAATTTGGTGTGTTATTCCAACACAACGTTCCTTTTCATACCTATGTCTTCAAACGTATATTTTTCTCTAATTTGAACCTCATGAGTCCTATTAATCCTTTAGAATGTAAATGTTACTGCCCCAGACAGTTAGATCATTCTTATTACACTTGGTACCTATTTATTATAGCACTTATCACATTGTAATAATCAGTTTTTTCTTTTCTTAGAATGAGAATTTCTAGAAAGTAGGTAGGGTAACTCATTAATCTCTGTATATCCAAGGCCTAGTACAGTGCCTGGCATTCAGTAAACATTATTTCAAAAACGAGTGAACTTTTGTGAAGGTTTTTCCTTGCAATATGCATCTCTCCACTACGTAGGTCTCCATCTCACCAGCAAGGCTGGATGGGTAGCGATGTCATAAAAACTTCAGTTTGGCAGAAGTGACTGCTTGAATTCATAGTTTATGAAAATATGCTACTGTGGCTAACATAGCTTAAACCTTAAAACAGTTTAATATCTTACCTTTCAATAAGGTAGTACTTTTTCTTTCAGCAATTTTGTGGATCTTAAGGTCCCAGGGTCTGGAGAGTCCAACTTCTTTCCAAAACCAAAACCTTTATACTTGTTTCTTCCTCCTGTCTGTCCTGAGCCTTGACAAGCAGGGCAATAAGCTCCTTGTTTCTAATCTCTACAGGAAAAACTGTAGTGCTTCTGCTGGTGTCCATTCCACTCCCAATCCTCTTGGGCATATGCAGGAGGACTGGAACATAACCACCAATATCTAGATCAAAAGTGAACAAGAGGAAACCCACAAGCAAAGAAAGCACTGAATCCTTCCTTCTCTTAAAGGGGTCATCCCCCTCCCCAGAGGCAAAAATATTTATGTTCTTGCCCTTGAAGGAAGTCATGAACTGCGTGATCTCAGTACATAAATTGCAATAATTTGATATTGCAGCTAGTTTTACATTTAAAGCTTCCTACTACACAGAGTATAAAAACCATTTTTGGGGTGGTAAAGGTCAGGAATCAATGATATATGAAAATGTATTACTGTATTCACTCAATATATATTAATCTTATTTTCTTTAAATCCACACACACACAACCCCCCCGCCACACACACGCGCACAAATGATCCTTCAAAAAACAAAAAACAAAAAACAATCTCTGGTCTAAATTTTTTTCCAGGCCATTATATCCTACAAAAGAGGGAGAAAATTAACCACTACCCATTTCATTTTTTTTCTTGTTTCCTGCCCACTAGTCACTAGTGCAACTTCTCTTCTCTTCTATCTTCTCTTCTCATTCTGCACATAGTCTCAACAACTTCCATGATTTGGAATATTACCTACATACTAGTAACGCTTGTATCTGTTTTTCTTGCCTCCTCCTATTCTCAACTATGTCCTGAACATTTTCTAAATGCAACATAAATATCTCAACTCAACATGCTAAAAAACCAAGTCTATTCCTCTGTGTTTCAGTTAATACTATCAGCATCAACTTGGTCACCTGAGTTTTTAAAAACCTTAGTTGTTTTCATTTCAAAAATGATGATAGAGGGCATTAGGCCTTGTATTGAGCACAAAAAGAGAATAAAAAGACAAGACAAGGCCATCGCCTCAAGAACCCTCCATCTAGAAGAAGAATCTAGCAAGCGAGAAAAACACAATTGAGTATGCTAAGGAAAAGGGGCTGACTCTGTCTAAAAACACTAGCAATGGGATTCACAGCAGAAGGGAAATGGGGGCTAGATCTCGGAAAGCAAGTAAGGCGTAGTGAAACTTGTTCCAGGCAAAGGAAACAGCAAGTGTTAAGGGTATAAAAGTATGAAAAAATATCATGGATTCAGGGAAGCTTAAGCATTGGGGAAATTTAGGAAGAAAGGAGTAATAAATACAGCTAGGAAGGCAAGTTTGAATAAGAACTGTTGAGGATCTTGTATGTTGCGCCAAAGAGTTAGGATGTTATCATCTGTGCTATTCAAAAACAAAAATGTTTCCAAGTATGAGAACAATAGCATTGTGTAGAAGTATATATTGCTCAAAGACAATTCTGGTAGTATCGCAAAAAGTAGAATGAGGGAGAAACAGATTTTAGCAGCTAAGAATAGGACTTGATAAGTAAAGGGGTACACAAGAAACAAAGGAGATGTTCAGCATGATACTGAAGTTTTTAATTAGAGTTACTACGTAGACACTGTTATTAAAATAACGAATACAGGAAAAAAACAGCAAGCTTGGAGAAGATGCAAGGAAAAATTGTGGAAGATTTTGAACTAGGAAGAAAAATATTACTAGATATCCTTTCAATTTCTGAAGCCTCAAGGATTATCTATTCCTGCAGAGGAGTGCACCTTTTGTCTTTGACTAACCTATTTAACTCTACCGACAGAAGTAACTTGTAGAAAACTGGAAATAATGTAAATGACTCCTATTCACAGAAAGACAAATTCTGTCCAGTGGAATGCAACACATTATTGCTTGGTAGGTATTCTCTAGTTTTACAGGCATTTCAGCATTCCCTATCTGATTACAAATGTTGGCACTTTTTCTCTTTCAACTAGTTTTAGTATCTTACTGGTTCCCTCACTGATTAGTATGTTAAATAAAATCTCTGACACATGTTCACTCTGTATTTGTGAGAGTCATAATTATATCTTCTTTTAAAGTTTATGCTTTCACAAAGATAACAAGATTGACTTCAGACATGTTTAACTGTGGGTACCTGTGCTACAGGAGAGGCAGTTGAGAATATGAGCCTGGAGAACATGCAGGTTTTAGAATTGCCAGCTTAAAAGCAGTGGCTTAGGTCAAGGATACAGTTGAGTTTCATCAGGAAGAGCTTAGAAAATAAAAAAGAAAAAGTACACAAAGAAGAACTCAACAGAATCGCAATGCTTACGGGGTAGGTAGTAGAAAAGACTATAAAGACTGAAAAGAAATGGCGAGGACAGAGAAACAGACAAAGACTACATCAAGGAAGTCAGGGAAGAACACCTTAAAAAGTACTAAGTGGTCAACAATATCACATGACACAAAATTCCAGGAGGAGGAAGAAATGAAGAGCAGTCAATCTAATCAGATCTGGTGAGTAGAGAGTCATTGTTCGCCTTAACAAGAACAGTTTCAACACGTGCTGGGGCACACGCCAGTCTATGATAGCATGAATGAAAGGGAGATGAGAAAGTAAAGACAGTAAACAGCAAGCAAAGGAAGGAAAAATGTGAGTGTAGCTTTAAAAGAAGCAAAATGAAGCGAAAGGAGTGGGAAATGAACCAAGTAGGAGATTTTCAAGTTGCCAAAGAGGAATGACGGAAGAAGATTCCAGAAGAATGACAGAAGAGGGATACCAGAAGAAGACAGTGTAAGTAAAATGAGTTCAGTCAAGAATACCTTTTTGCCCTCCCCAAACCATTCTCAAAACTGCTCCCAGAGTTTTCTTCCTAAAACAAACATAAGACTGTGTCATTTCTCCACTTTAAAACTTCTGGTAACTATTCAATACATAAAGTTCCAATTCCTGAACACAACGTAAGGGGTCATTCATCATCTGATCCCAGACTATGTTCCAGTATCCTGCAACATTCTCCCTCCCATGGCACCTCGCAGGCTCCCAACCTAGAAATAGCAGATCCCCTAAAGTCTATGAAAAACAGTAAGTGTCTTTGCGCTCTTGTGAGTATCTCAAAATGTTCTATTTACCTACGATAAATCTGTACAAGCTAAATTAAAATGTCTAGTACTCAGTTTCTAGCTAGTATTATATTGTCAGTAGTTTTCAGGTTGATTAAGAACTCTGATTGGTTGTTGATTACATCATATGTCAGCCAGTCATGGCACCAGAATCAAACATGCCTGGGATATAATCACCCTTGGCCATAAGTAGGGAGTAATCGCTGAAATTAAGAAACCAGGAAAAACTAACATTTATGGGTTCACAGCAGAAATAGTAAATGTGGTACATATGCTGCCACATCCTTTTTCTGGGGCCATGGGAAACATTACTATCAAACGTGTTACTCTTTCCCACTAAACCCAGAAAAGGTCTCAAAACTCTTTTTTTTTTTGAGACGGAGTCTCACTCTGTCGCCCAGGCTGGAGTGCAGTGGCTGGATCTCAGCTCACTGCAAGCTCCGCCTCCCGGGTTCACGCCATTCTCCTGCCTCAGCCTCCCGAGTAGCTGGGACTACAGGCGCCCGCCACCTCGCCCGGCTAGTTTTTTGTACTTTTTAGTAGAGACGGGGTTTCACCGTGTCAGCCAGGATGGTCTCGATCTCCCGACCTCGTGATCCGCCCGTCTCGGCCTCCCAAAGTGCTGGGATTACAGGCTTGAGCCACCGCGCCCAGCCAAAACTCTTAAAAGGTAAGAGTTTTGTTCCAGGTAATCATGACCAATCAGGGTTGGCATATGAAATGAAAACTATACGCCATCTATGGACTATAAATTAACTTAATTTGGTTGTTTATCAGCATCACACCTATAATAGAAATTTATCTAATTTTAGGGTTCAGTGCATGTGCCAGTAATCCCAGCAATTTGGGAGACTGAGGCAGGAAGACTGCTTGAGCATAGGATTTCAAGACCAGCCTGGGCAATATAGTGAGACCCTGTCTCAAAAAAGAAAGCAATTTATATAATTTTTAAATATTTTTATGATTATTCAATTACCATGAATGACTGATTAAATACAATCTGGATAGTGTCGAAAAAGAATAGTAATACATGCAGTTCATTTTTTCCCCAAAACAGAGTCCCTGGGAAAAATATGATAAAAATGATCCTTGGTGGAGGAAATGCTCATTACTATAATACCTCATGAAACTACATCTCATTCCTGGAACAAGCCTTGCACACTCATGACTATGTTTCTGTTGATCAAGTTTCCTCTCTACCAGAAATGTCCTTTCACCATCAACCTTGGTGACTTTGTTCCTGATCAACTCAAAAGAGTACCACCTTCTCTAATCCAAGAAGACATAATCACTTCCTCTCAGCACCGCAATATAATCTGCACAGACTTGTATTATATAACTTAAATAACAACTGAACAATAAGTATCTGTCCTCCTTGTTACTAAAAACTTTAAGCCAGAAACTGCGCCTTTCCTTTGTTATGGTCTCCTCTGAGCGCCTATGTCAGTCCCAGTTAAAGAAAGGGTTCAGTAACAGAATATAAGGAATGAACAATAAACAGAAACATAACAAGGCAGGGAGTTCAGAATCGTTTTTTGCTAAATTATTCCTAAGTGCTAAAGCCCTGCCACATCAGACTGATAAAAAGGAAACTGAAGTGTTCTTGCAATGTTTCCTTTGCAAGACAAGTCCAGAGTAGAATGCCCTCTCTACACATCTTTTCAACTTATCAAACAGCCTTCACCTTCATGCCAGAAATATTCCCAAGACCTTTTCTAGGCTCTTTTCTTGTGATCCTGCAAAATGCCATAAATTCTACACTTCTGCATTTTTTACCAATCATAGTTTTTCTAAGTGCATCCTTTCAAGTTGTTCTCTTATCTGCTTATTTCTATGCCATTTCTCATATTTCATGTATTATCCAATTTTTATCTACATTCAAAAATTATTGTTCTCACTTAAAAACCCTCAGAACATTAAAAGTAGAAGTGCAATTTTTCTCTCATGCAGGAATTTTTCACTCATAACCATCTAATTTACTTATCTATACCACTCTTTAAAATTGCAATTAATTTGAGTGAAATGGCAAAGGGCGTTGCACGTACCAATGTCAAAATGCCAGAAATCCACTTTCCATTTCCATTCTATCTGAATGTCTCCAGATAAGAGTTTTTATAACATTAATGCTCTGATGTGCCAGACACTGTGCTAGGTGCTACGGATATACACACAAAAAACAAGGAGCATGGTTTAGTGGGAAAGAGAGACCTACTCAGTACTTACAACGCAGTGTGATAAGTGCTATAGCCACTTTAAAAACATGTAAGTGGGACCAGATTATTCTACCTCATGAGATCCAATGTTGACACAGAGGGTAAGTGTCCACTTGTTTAACTTCCAAAGTCCATAAACACCCTCAATTCCCAAAAGTCAAACACACTAAATACTATTGCATGGTCTTAGTTTCTAAAGCAGTGTGTGAAATCATAATGGCTTGAAGTTTTGCTGAGATCTGGAACTGTAATTTATT
Organism: Macaca mulatta; assembly: GCF_049350105.2. Taxonomy (NCBI): domain Eukaryota; kingdom Metazoa; phylum Chordata; class Mammalia; order Primates; family Cercopithecidae; genus Macaca; species Macaca mulatta. The sequence goes on from NC_133420.1 coordinate 46,677,254, forward strand.
TGGGGATGTGAACTAAGCATGACTTGGTGAAAGCATGTGGCCAGTGCCTTTGCCTTCCATTACTAGCCACACTTCTTTTCTTGGTTTTCCTCCACTTCTCCATGCACAGGTAAAATCTTTTTGCTAAAATAGTAATAACCAAATGTCATATCTTCTTGTCTTACCAACTGTATTTAAGTCATGTTAGTGTACTTATTTTTAACCACCATCTAAAAAAAAAAAAAAACAAAACCCTCTCAAAAGGGCATTTATTTGACCAAAACAACCTCAGAATCATAAATCCACTGATGTTTTACATAATTATAGTTTCCATTTTGGTGATGTATTTATTATCAATATTCAGAGACAGGCTTCTGCATCCCATTTTTATTCCAGAGTCACTGGAACTCAACTTCTCCCACTATTCTATCTGACCTTCTCTTAGCAAACACTACCTGGACCTCTTACCCCTCACAAACCCTGTTCAGAGCCAGAGGATACAATCCAAACAAAACAGCCATTACATCTCCATTGCCTCAATGGGATAATATAGAAGGCTGAAGCCCTCCAAACTGGATGACCTCAGTTCATTAAAACCTAGCATTACCCAGAAAAGATATTATTTGGCAACTTTCTCACAATTCTCCATTATGACAGAAATTAAAGCAGACCACCCTGTAATAATTGCTCCCACACACAGCAAGCCAAAGTCCTTATCCTTATTCCAAGAGAGAGCATCTTCAATGAGGTAAATAGTTCTTGGAGATGCTCCACTTGGAAGATGAATACACGTTCATCTCTATAAATTTAAAATGCAAGTTTTCAAAGAGTTCTGCTAGGTCTGATTTTCAAGGATCCAAAATATCTCCAGACATCCCTTTTGTCTCACAGATAATTTCCACAGTAAGACACGGGGGGTTCTGGGGGAGCTATAGAACACTCACCTCATTCCCTCCTCCATCAGTACAACTCCACTTCTACTCCCCCGTTTCAAGATATCTGTAGCTACCACAAACCCGTCAGAGTCAAGAGTACAAGTGTTACCTACTCCAGACACACTGGTTTTTAACTGCCTAAACATTCATGATCTTGAATGGATCACTTATTTTATCTAGCTTTTCATTAGCTGACAATCAGTGGTAAACTTTAGGGGTAGAAACCTTTAGAGGAAACCATACAGATTCATCAGATCAGTCCTGGGGGTGGAGGGGTCTGTTCAGTCTCTCCTGGTGGCCCTCCCAGCAGGAGTCGCTACAGTCACTATTTCTACCGTCTAATCATGGCACTTGTTTTCAAAGTTCTTACCAACATGCTCACCATTCTCATGCCAAACCTACTCATCTCCAATCCTACAAAGCCCAGCAGAAGGCAACAGCTGGCAGTGTTTCTGCTGCCCTCTCTTCTGGAAGTTCTCCATCTTCCAGAAGATGGGTTGACACAGAGGGTAAGTGTCCACTTGTTTAACTTCCAAAGTCCATAAACTCCCTAAGTCCCCAAAAGTCAAACACACTAAATACTATTGCATGGTCTTGGTTTATAAATCAGTGTGTGAAATCATAATGGTATAACTAATATACAATCCAAATATCACTATCTTTAACCTAATTATCTATATCATCCTAACAACTACTGCATTCCTGACGCTCAACCTAAATTCAAGCACCACAACCCTATTACTATCTCAAGCCTGAAACAAATTAACATGACTAACATCCCTAATTCTATCAATTTTACTATCCCTAGTAAATTCCATTATGATTTCACACACTGGTCCAGGGCTCCCTTATGCACCATCAGGGCTTCTGGCTGAATACAAAGAACAGAGGTTGGAGCTTCATATGCTGAAGTGCCCTGGATGGAGAGTTCTTTCCTAATTTTTTCTGGAGTCTTTTTTCCACCACTCTTTACACAATCAGCAACAAAGCCCTCTGGGGCCTCAGCACTTTCCCAGTTCCCCAGCCATCCCTCAGTTAACTGCCATAAAATTTCACTAACGCTAGTGAGAATTTAATGAACTAGGTAAATTACATTTTACCTAGTTCAATGTACCTAGTTTACCTAATTCAGGGCCTGCCCCTCCACCAGTCATTTTATGACTCCAGATTATCCAAACTGTTCTGGAAGGCATGAATAAAGCTGCTAGCTCCTTGACTATTTTCAGCTCTGGAAAAACAATCTGGAGAAACAATGCAAGGTTAAATTATATCCACTCAAAGTACAGTCATTAAATGCAGGCTACCTAGCAACATGGAAAATTTTGCTTCGGGAAAAAAAAAAGGCTAGAAAGAAATACTTTACAACTACAATCGCTGATGTATTAGTATGATGGGGCCTTTCAAGCAGTAATACCACCATCAAATACGATTTATACTTCGTGATGTCCTGGTTGGCTTCATTTTTTGCAGTAGTAGAAGAAAACAGCATTGGGCTAAATTTCTCATCCCCACAAGACTCAATAAAACCTCTGTCAAATGAAATATAAATACATATTCACAAAATATTTCCTATTAGAAATTCTGAGTTTTGTACCCAAGTCATTAAGCACCCATTTATGGGCCCTATGGAAAGGGGGGCGGTTCGTACACTTATCATTTAATCCCCATAATAACCCTGGGAGGAGGTATCATGGCCTTAATTTTGCATATGAAGAAACAGCTATTCCAACATATTAAGTCACTATCCAAGGTCATACAGGGGTGTCACAGCAAAGAGTCACATCTGGTCTCTTGACTGGTTGTTCATTGTTCTTCTCGGTGTTTTCTTAGTTCCTTAAACCCAAGCTAAGTGTCACCATTAACACTATTTCCAGAAACCAAATTTCTGTCCTATCAAACTGATGCGATCACAGTTGTCACTCGATATTCCACACTTTCCCTGTTGTGGGCGACCCCGGATCCCACTAATAATGATCACCCTGCTTTTCGAATGTGAAATGCACGTTATTAAAATATTTTCACGAAATCGTAAGATGACCAAAGCTTTGCATAACAATGACTGTCACAAAAAGGAGGAGGACGAGGAGGTTAGCTGTGCCCCCTGAGGCCCCGGGGGGCCGACTCGGTTCTTTCACAGGGCCACGTGGGACACGTGAGTATCCTAAAGGTCGCGGCAGCGGATGCGCTCAATTTCGGAGTCACAGAGGCCTACGCTCCGCGGACCGGGGTCGGAAGGCGCCGTGCGCTTCCCGCGGCCGTGCTTCGAAGCCCCTCCGCTCCCGCAGGCCTCACCTTGAGCGTCTCATAGGCGGTTGCCACCAGCAGGAAAGCCTCCTCGGCGCTCTGCGGCGTCCGCCCGGGGCCCTCGTCGGCGGGCTCCGGCCGATATCGGTCGGGGTGGTAGCGCCGGGCCAGCTGGCGGTAGGCCCGCGCGATCTCCGCTTTGCCCGCCGAGCGGCTCACGCCCAGCACCTCGTAGCAGTCCCGCGTGCCGCAGTAGAGCCCCTCCACCAGGGCCCCCGAGGGCCGCACTAGCAGCAGCGTCAGCAGGAAGGGCGCCAGCAGCACATACGAGCGCCGACCGGCAGCCCCAGCTGCCCAACCGGGAGAGAGCAGCGGCGCCCCCATCCCCAGCCTCGCTGGCGGACCTACCACCCCAGAGATTCTGCAGCACTCCGCCGCGGGCCCGGCTCGGCCGGCCTGGCCCCCAGTTCCACGTCAGCAGCCGGCGCCTCCACGCAGGCGCACAGGGCGCGCTACAGCAACTACTTCCTTCGCAACCGGTTGCTAGGGAGAAGGACGCCTCAGCCACTAGGCTGCTTCCGGTGCGTCACTTAACGCTTTCCCAGTCCCAGCAGCTGGAGGATTTGTTTTTGGTCGGACCTGCGGGATGCCTCTGTCCCAGGCGCGCTTAGGCGGGGTGTGCGGAGCGCTTTACCTACCACAGTGCCCGGCACACGCAGCCTTTTCGACATCATCACTTGACCTGCTGTAATAGATAACCTACCTGGCTCTCTCGCGTCCCGTTATCAGCTTCAAAAAGATTTGCACGTACGCCTTTAAAGCCAGCAGCCAGCCCCGGACGCCTTCCTCTCACTAACCCCATGCTGCCGTTCCAAACGGAAGATGAATTTAGCAATTCTAGGCGCTGCCTGTGTACTAGATAGGGACCCTGAAAATTCGTGGCCATCTAGTTCAGTTTTTCTCAGTCTCCACACTATTGACATTTTAGACCAGATAATTCTTTGCCTTGGAGGGGCTGCCCTTTGCATTGTAAGATGTTTAGCAGCATCTCTGGCCTCTCCACACTAAATGCCAGTAGTGCCACCATCCCCAGTCATGACAATCAAAAATCTCTGTACGCAGGTCTGTGCGTCCACCCTGGGTTACGCGTTCCCGGGACAACCTGCTGGGCTGTGTCTATTTCTCATCTCAGCCCACCCACAGGCAGCCGAGAGCCTGGGAAGCTGAGCTCGCTCTGCTTAGTGCAGTTCTACTCTCCCCGTGGCCTCCGAGTCCTGAGGGAGGATGCTGCCGGTTGTTTACGCCAGGAGGGGTTTGCCCCACCTGTGGCCTCGCTGCGGAGCCCTCTGTATCTGATTATGATTTAAAAAAACAAAAACAAAAACAAATCAAACTTCTACATTTCATTTTTGTATCTCTTCTCAGACTCTGCATTATGTGATTGAATATTTCATTATGAAGACAAAAACAAAACAAAACAAAACAAAACCCTCTCTAGATATTGTCAAATGTCTGCCAGGGGTAGGATTGCCAGAAAAAAATACAGGATGCTTAGTTACATTTGTTATTTTTCTCTTTGTTTTCTTTTGACGCAGGGTTTCGCTTTGCCGCCTAGGCTGGAGTGCAGTGGCACGATCATGGCTCACTGCAGCCTCAACTTTCCGGGCTCCAGTGATTCTCCCAGTTCAGCCTCCCAAGTAGCTGGGACTGCGGGCACCCACCACCAGGCCTGGCTAGTTTTTATTATGTTTTTTTTCATAGAGACATGGTATCGTTTTGTTGCCTAGGCTGGTCCCAAAATCCTGAAATCAAGCGATCCTTCCAAAATGCTAGGATTACAGGCGTGAGCCACAGTGCCCAGCCTAAATTCGAATTTCAGATAATAATTTTTTTACTATAAGTATGTCCCAAATATTGCATGAGACTATATAGCAACACGAAAAACTTTGTCTCAAAAAATCTGTTTCTATCATTCACTTGGTAAATGTTTATTGAGTACTGTGAGCTGGGCACTGTTACTTAGGCACTGGGGATACAGTGGTGAGCAAGGTAAACAAGAAGCTCAACTTCAGAGAGCATATATTCTGATGGAGGATGACAGTCAATAACAAATAAATAAACTTTCAGATATAATCAACTCTTTTAATAAAGTGAAATAGAATACTGATATATAGCATTATATACTTATAATACATAATGCATATACATTATAATTTTATATTTCTCATTGAATATATATATATCTCATTACATATATATGTCTCCCTCATTACATATATTATATATGTGTCTATTTCTCACCTCAGCCCACCAAATATTGCATGGGACTATATAGCAACATATACAGTTATATATGTAATGAGAGATATACATATATATAATATATGTAATGAGATACAAAAATTATATATAATAAGATAACATAATTTTGTATTTCATATGCTTATTTACATTTGTATCGTATATATGTTTATATATGCTTATATATGCATTATATATATGCTTATATATATATTAAAAATGAGAGAGATAAAATTAATGGAAACATATGGGAGCGTCTCCTAACCTGAAATTATTAGGATCAGGGTCAATTACAAGCATCAGTTCAAAAAATGAAAAGCTATGAACTTGAAAAATGAACTCCTATGTGACTAGGAGTAGAGGTAAGGAGTGCAGGAGATGAAACTGAAGAAAGCCAAGTTGCGAAGGGTCATTTTATCCTGTGTTGAAGAAGTTGTTCCTTATCTTAAGAGCAATAGAAAGCCAATATGGGGTCTCTGAGCAAAAAGTGACACCTTCGGATTGACATTTCAGAACCATTACTCTGCCTGGGAAAATGAGTTGGGATGTATCAGGAAGACCATTAGAAGACAGTAATAAATGAGTCCAAGTAGCCTGTAATCCCAGCACTTTGGGAGACCGAAGTGGGTGGATCACCTGAGGTCAGGAGTTCAAGACCAGCCTGGCCAACATGGCAAAACCTCTCTCTACTAAAAATACAAAAATTAGCCAGGCATGGTGGTAAGCACCTGTAATCCCAGCTACTCAGGAGGCTGAGGCAGAGAGAACTGCTTGAACCCAGGAGGCGGAGGTTGCAGTGAGCCAAGATCACACCACTGCATTCCAGCCTGGGTGACACAGCAAGACTCTGTCTCAAAAAAAAAAAAAGAAGAAGAAGAAAATGTCCAAGTAAGAGATGCTACAGGCCTATTTCTAGGTAGTGGCTCTGGGAAAGGAAAATAAATAGGAAAAAGTTATAATATATTTATGAGGCAAAATGGACAGTATTTAGTTGTTGGCTCTGGAAGAGTGAAGGAGATGAGTGAGTCATGATAATGCCCAGGTTTCCAGTTTGCGCAACCAGGTACCACTCTGGAAACAGGGAACACAGAAGGAAAGTAGACTTATGGAGTAGGATGGTGCATTTGTTTGAAACATGTGTTGTAGATGCCAACCATCTCCGCATTGGATCATGTCGTTTCCATATTTGAAACCTTTGAGGATTCTCATTGACCCTTGCCTCCCGTGAGGCCTTTCAGATATGCAGGTTACCCAGTCCATTTCCTCCATGCAAGCTCCTGTTAAAGATGCTCATTGCTACTTGTTCGGGGCTCTTCTTCCCAAATTGAAGAAGTTCCCACACTGCCTTCAGAAAGAGGAAATTTCCCACATTACGAATTTGGCCATGTAACTTTTACCCAACTTTCCCCTCAGATTAGAGTTCAAATCCCTGAGTGCTATGGTTTGAATGGATGTGCCCTTCATCATTCATATGTTAGAATCTAATACTCAATGTGATAGGATTAAGAGGTGGGGCCTTTGGAGAAGTGATTGAGTCATGCACAAGCTGCCTTCATGAAAGGAATAGCGCCCTCATAAAAGGGCATGGGGGAACTAGCTAGCCCCCTTTTTTTGCTCTTCTGTCCTGTCTGCCATGTGAGGACAGAACATTCACCTCTCCAGAGGACACAGCAACAGGCACTGTCTTCAAAGCAGAGAGCAAACCCTTACCAGACATCAAATCTTCTGGGGCCTTGATCTTGGACTTCCCAGCCTCCAGAGCTATAAGAAATAAACTTCTATTATTTATAAATTAACCAGTCAATGGTAATTTGTTATAGCAGCACAAATGGACTAGAACACATAGCTTTCAGGATTCTGTGGCAATTTAGGATCTCAGATGCTCTGCGTTTGCTCACAGTGGTCCCTCTGCCTGAAATATTATTCCTCCCCACCTCCCCATGCTCTCTCCAACCTCCTATATCCTACAGTAGTACTTAGCCCAAGTGTCTCCTCTACTTGGAAGAAATTTCCTGACTCTTCCCTTCCCAGGTCATAGCCCCACACCTGATTTAGATGTATCTGAAATAGACAAACTCATAGAAGCAAAGAATAAAACGGTGATTGGTGGTTACAGGACTGGAGGGAGGGGGAAAGGGGATTTGCTGATCAATAGGTATAAAGTTTTAAGTTCTAGAGATCTGTTTTACAACATTATGCCTGTAGATAACAATACTGTATTGAACACCTAAAAATCTGTTAAGGCTGGCTGAGCACAGTGAGTGGCTCATGCCTGTAATCCCAGCACTTTGGGAGGCCAAGGTGAGAGGGTCACTTGAGGCCAGGAGATTGAGACCAACCTAGTCAACATAGCAAAACACTGTCTCTACAAGAAATTTTTTTTTTTTTTTTTTTTTTTGAGACAGAGTCTCACTCTGTCACCCAGGCTGGAGTCTGGAGTCTGGAGTCTGGAGTCTGGAGTGCAGTGGTGCGATCGATCTCAGCTCACTGCAACCTCCACCTCCTGGTTCATGCAATTCTCCCGCTTCAGCCTCCGGAGTAGCTGGGATTACAGGTGCACACCACCACACGAGGCTAATTTTTGTATTTTTAGTAGAGATGGGGTTTTGCCATTTCGGCCAGGCTGGTCTCGAACTCCTGATCTCAGGTGATCTGCCTGTCTTAGCCTCACAAAGTGCTGGGATTACAGGCATGAGACACCGTGCCTGGCCTCTACAAGAAATTTTAAAATTTACTGGGTGCACTGGCTCGTACCTGTAGTCCCATTCTTGGGAGGCCGAGATAGGAGGATTGCTTAATCCCAGGAGTTGGAAGCTGCAGAGATATGATTAGGCCACTGCACTCCAGCTTGGGTGACAAAATGAGACCTGGTCTCAAAACAACTCCCAGCACTTTGGGAAGCCGAGGCGGGCAGATCACTTGAGGTCAGGAGTTCGAGACCAGCCTGGCCAACATGATGAAACCCTGTGTCCACTAAAAATACAAAAATCAGCTGGGTGTGGTGGTGGGCGCCTGTAATACCAGCTACCTGGGAGGCTGAGATGGGATAATCGCTTGAACCCGATAGGTGGAGTTTGCAGTGAGCCGAGTTTGCAACAGAGTACTCCAGCCTGGGCGACAGAGCAAGACTCTGTCTCCAACAACAACAACAACAACAACAACAACAACAAGTTCTATGTCAGCTATAGGAAAGAAAAAACTAAATGTGTTTGGAGGGTAGATCTCATGTTAAGTGTTGTGACCACAATAAAATAAAATTGAGAAGATTGAATGAGGCTCGCTGAAGGCTCACTTCAAAGCAGAGAGAACTTTGGTCCCCTGATGTGGCAATTATTAATTTATTGCCTCTGAGCTTTGAACCCACCTTTCCTTGCCCCAGGGAACGATGCAAAGTCCATTTCCCCTTTGCCAGCTGGCTGGATGTTAAACGTTGCCAGCAGAGGGTGCTTGAAGGGCACTACAAACCTGGAAAAAGAAGGACATTTTCTTCTCAAAGCAAACGGATCAACGTGCAGGTTTCCCTGTTCAGCACCAGTTTCTTTGCTGCCACATTGGGGCTGGCTGTGGTTGTGAGTTGAATTATGTCCCCCAAAAATATATGTTCAAGTCCTAAATCCTGGTGCCTGTGAATGTGACCTTTTTTGGAAATAGGGTCTTTGTAAATGTCATTAGTGAAGTCACTCTGGATTAGGGTGGACCCTAATCCAATAACCCGTGTATTTTTTTTTTTTTTTTGACCAAGTCTTGCTGTGTTGCCCAGGCCGGAGTGCAGTAACACAATCTCTCCTCAGTGCAACCTCCGCCTCCTGGGTTCAAGCGATCCTTCTGCCTCAGCCTCCCGACTAACTGGGATTACAGGCATGTGCCACCACCCTGGCTAATGTTTGTATTTTTAGTGGAGACGGGATTTTACCATGTTGCCCCGGCTGGTCTCGAACTCCTGACCTCAGGTGATTCGCCTGCCTCGGCCTCCCAAAGTGCTGGGTTTACAGGCGTGAGCCACCACCCGGCCTCATGTCATTGTAAGAAGAGAAAACAGAGGCACAAGAGAAGATGGCCACAGAAGACAAAGGTAGAGGCTGGGGTTATGCTACCACAAATGGGGGAATGCCAAGGATTGCTGGCAACCACCAGAAACCTGGGGAGATGCATGGAACCCCTCCTCCCTCAGAGGCCCCAGAAGGATCCAACCCTGCTAATACCTTGATTTCAGACTTCCCATCCCCAGAACTGTGAGAAAATAAATTTCTAGCTGTTTTAAGCCTTCGAGTGTGTGGTACTTTGTTTGTTACAACAGCCCTAGGACACTAATGCAGCTTGAGTCAGTTACTTTGTCACCAAGCTGGTGGCAGCTGTTAGCTCTCAACAGAGGCCAGTTTCTTCCCTACAAAAGCAGGCAGCACGCTCCTGGGGCAACCACACTCTCCCCTCAGAGCAAAAGGAGTAGTAAATGCATGCTTAACAGGTACCAGATATCCTTTAAAACGTACATTTTAAAACGGTTAAAACAGTATATTCTATGTTATGTGTATTTTATCACAGTTTAAAAAAATCTCAGATCAGGGAAGAGATTTTTCTGAGTTTCTAAGTTCCATATCTGTTTACTTTTCCCTCCACCTTAGGAGTAATTAGCTGCTCTCTACATTCTTTATTTATTATTTGTTTTTGAGATGATGCTTTGCTCTTGTCACCCAGGCTGGAGTGCAATGGCGCGATCTTGGCTCACTGCAATCTCCGCCTCCCAAGTCAAGCGATTCTCCTGCCTCAGCCTGCCGAGTTAGTGGGATTACGGGTGCCTGCTACCACGCCTGGCTAATTTTTGTATTTTTAGTAGAGACGGACTTTCACCGTGTTGGCCAGGCTGGTCTCAAACTCCTGACCTCAGGTGATCCACCCGTCTCAGCCTCCCAAAGTACTGGGATTACAGGCATGAGCCACCATGCCCGGCCTCATTATTTATTTTTTAAAAAATTATTTATTGTGAATTAATATAACATCACATTTACCATTTTAACTATTTTAAAGCATACAATTCAGTAGCATTAAGTACATTCACAATGTTGTATAACTACCACCACTATCTAGTTCCAGAAATTTTCTTTTTTTTTTTTTTTTTGAGACGGAGTCTTACTCTGTTGCCCAGGCTGGAGTGCAGTGGCGCAATCTTGGCTCACTGCAAGCTCCACCTCCCGGGTTCATGCCATTCTCCTGCCTCAGCCTCCCGAGTAGCTGGGACTACAGGCGCCCACCACTGCACCCGGCTAATTTTTTGTATTTTTAGTAGAGATGGGGTTTCACCGTGTTAGCCAGGATGGTCTCGATCTCCTGACCTCGTGATCCGCCCGTCTCGGCCTCCCAAAGTGCTGGGATCACAGGCATGAGCCACCACGCCCGGCCTCAGAAATTTTCATCACTCCAAATGGAAATCCTGTATCTCCTAAGCATGCAATTACTGCATCTTTTGCTCTGTACTAAGAGGTTCTCTTCTCCCTTTTAGTAGCTAACCATGACCAGCACCATAAAGGAGCATGCCCTTCCTGAAGGAAGATAAGGCAGACTACAGGGGAACCAGGAAGAACCACAAAAGGCCTTGTCCAGGTGAAGATCAGCTGTCAGACTAATTATGCAAGGATATATCCTTGATGGACTTATCCTACTCAAAAAAAATGAACACTATGCTTGAAAAGTGCTGCCGGGTGAACCAGGTCTCACTTCATCTCTCTCACCATAGGAAACCTTATGAACCAGAATCTGAAATAAAATATTGACATAGTCATCATATGCACAGGAAATTGGAAAATTTGGATGAAATGTAAAAGTTCCTAAAAATATATAAAATATCAAAATTAGTGCTTGTATTAATATTAAAGAAACTTAAAAGCCATTCAGGACTATCTCTCCTGAAAAAAAACAAGACAAAACAAGTTGCTATAGAAAATAGAAGATTTTCAAAATCTACCCATTCGTTTGATTACTGGTTATTGTCATATTGATTCCAAAATCAGATAAGGGCAATACAAGAAAATAACAGCTAATTGCATCCAACATCAATGTCTTTAAAAAGTCCTACATCTTGATCCAGTAAGAACCTTTGCAGGAATGTAAAGATGTTTTACAATCAGAAAATTTATCAATGAATTAATAATAAATTAAAAGGAAAAAACCACATGTTCCCACAAGTGATACAGAAAAAAATGTTTCATAATGTTTAATGACTATGATATTTAAAATTACAAAGTAGGAATACTGGACATTTTTCTTACCTTGAAAAGTTTACGTATAAAAATTCTACAGCAAAGTTGGACTTACAGCGAACTACACTTTAAGATCAGGAAAAAGACAAGCCATTGGAATATCCTTTCTACTGTTTAATGATACTGGAGGTTCTTGTCTGTATTACGAGGAAAAGAAAACAGTGTAAGGATTATAAAGGCAGAGATAAAACTGCAGATATTTACAAATAATATGAGCATCTAGAAAAACTAACAGAATCAACAATCAAGCTATTAGAATTAGAGTTTAGCAAGATTAACACACAAATTCAACCCAGAAAAGTTAATAGCATTTCTCTCTATTGGCAATAACCAACTATAAAATGGAATATATTTTGTCCACTACTATGTATTCAGCATCCAGTATATAGTAGTTGCTTAATAAACATTTGTTGAATGTCTAAGTGAATGTGGCTTATGAAGAGCTTGCTGTTTATGGTTCTTCCTGGACTACTTACTACATGAATATCCACCTTTGCAATCTGAGGGAAGTCAGGGTTTAGTCTGGATGTACCTCTAACTGCAGCTGCAGGGCTGTATCATTTATAATATTCTCCCCATGATATCTTCCCACAGAGCAAAACTATCTTCTTTCTGGCTTTCTTTGCCAAGGCTGAATAGAAGAATCGGGGGCTTATCATTCATTAGTTCATTTCATACTACAACCCAGGCAAACGCTGAGGTTTGAGTGTTCTTTACTATCTCTGGTCCAATTGCTTAGGTGGACATGCTCAATCAGTCAGAACAATCTTCTGGGGAGGTTGTTTTGACCAATATAATTATTTGAGTAATAACATCTTAAGCCAAAAAAAAAAAAAAAAATCCCTATTACCTGAAATCTAGCTTTTGATTCTATTTCTTTAGCCCAAAGGTCAAGATTAGATGATCACAGATGGATTTCGAGATGTAGCCTCTACATTCCATTCCTTAATTATCTATCTGCACCTTGAATTTCTTTTTTAAAATAATTTTTGGGCCAGGCGTGGTGACTCACGCTTGTAATCCCAACACTTTGGGAGGCCAAGCTGGGTGAATTGCTTGAGCCCGAGAGTTTGAGACCAGCCTAGGAAACATGGCGAAACCCTGTCTCTACAAAAAATACAAAAATTAGCCGGGTATAATGGAGTGCACCTGTAGTCCTAGCTACTCAGAAGGCTGAGGTGGGAGGATCGCTTGAGCCTGGGAGGTTGAGGCTTCAGTGAGCCATGATTGCACCACTGCACTCCAGCCTGGGTAACAGAGTGAGACCCTGTCTCAAAAAAAAAATTATTTTTGTAGAGACAGGATCTTCCTATGTTGCCCCAGCTGGTCTCAAACTCCTAGCTCCAAGCAATCCTCCCACCTCAGCATCCCAAATGCTGGGATTACAGGTGTGAGCCACTACACCCAGCCATTGAATTTTTTCATAAGGTATGTAAAAGGAGAACTAAGAAGCACAGCAAACAGTAATGTCTTCACAGATAACTTTTAGCTAAATTACTTCAATGAATCAGTGGACTTGTGGGTTAACAACAGGTTATGATTAGCAACTTGATCACAACTATATCTAAGATTCTTGTAATTGGGATTGGTCTGTACAGCATTTCTAAGTTTTGATAAACAGCTTTGGAAATTTATATGAAAGACAATTAACATTTTCTTCTATCAACATGGACTTGTGAGTTCCATAAACTTAACTTTCATTGTTTCCTTTGATGACAACTTGTCAAGGATGGATTACCCATACTTATTCCAAAATAGAAGCCTTGATGAATAGACACATTTGCAAATTGTAGGGAATTCACGCACATCACAGGAAGTCTCAAAATTAAAATCCTTCTGATATGGTTTGACTGTGTTCCCAGCCAAATCTCATCTTGAATTGTAGTTCCCATAATCCCCACATGCCATGGGAGGGACCCAGTGGGAGGGACCTGGTGGGAGGTAATTGAATCATGGGGGCTGTTAGCCCCATGCTGTTCTCATGATAGTGAGTGAATTCTCACAAGATCTGATGGTTTTACAAGGGGCTTTTTCCCCTTTGCTCGGCACTTCTTTCTCCTGTCGCCATGTGAAGAAGGACGTGTTTGCTTCCCCTTCAGCCATGATTGCAAGTTTCCTGAGGCCTCCCCAGCCACGTGGAACTGTGAGTCAGTTAAACCTCTTTCCTTTATAAATTACCCAGTCTCGGGTATGTCCTTATAGCAGCGTGAGAACAGACTAATACACTTTCCTTTCAAAGTGGAGAAAGAAATGCTTCAATGCACATGTATTTAATGCATATACATTTAAAAAATAATATTACAGTTTAAAAAGCTAATCCAAAACCAGCATTGCCCTTGAACTTCCTTTTGTTGACATTTACGAATCTGTCCTTCTCACTGCAGGTGGACTGCAAGCGTAGCAACCCACTAGTGTGAGTCATGGTTCATGGCATTGGACTGCCACCAATTTCATTGCCAACCCCATCTTTAACTTTGTCAGGCTTGTATGATTATAGTTTCTCTTCTGCCTTCTTGGTGTATGTCTACATTTTTGTTGTTGTTGAGAGTTAATATCTGAGCCAGGTGTGGTGGCACATGATTGTAATCCCAGCACTTTGGGAGGCCAAGGCAGGTGGATTGCTTGAGCCTGCCCAGGAGTTTGAGACCAGCCTGGGCAACATGGCAAAACCCTGCCTCTACAAAGAATTAAAAAATAAAAACAATTGCTTAATGAATTAAGATAATTAATATATGTTTCTTCCTTACCTCTCCTAAAATCTGTCCACTTGAAAAATGGCGAGGAGTCAGAGAATTCTGCCCGTATTCACTCCCTTTTTTTGTTTTCCACATTCACTGTCCTTTACTGTTCAGCCCACTCAGTCACTTTTGTGGAGAAACTCATTTTACAATTCTCCCGTTCCTCTGGCATTCTTATTTGGGGCAAGCAGAAAACTCACACAGCTCACACAAACCGCTCATAGTGGGTTTAATACTGGACCTGCTAGGTCATCAGGGATACAAAGCAGCCGTTTACTTGCTGACCATCAGAGAGCCACAGAAAAATGCTGAGCAGAAATTTTGGAGAGGATTCACCCTGGATCTGTATCTCCCCAACTGGTTCCAATGCACCCATCAGAGACCATACCAGTTCCAAAATTGTCCACTAGAGGATGCTACCCACTCCTGCACAGCCTGTTGGAGATATCTAAAAGCTAAATTCCCGTTTATAATGGTTTAAATTTTCCCTAGCTTTCCTCAGAATTCATAAATGAAGCACCTTTTTAAAACCAAGAACCCAAGAAGGGAAAATAAATCTGTATGATTGGCTGCATAGACAAACGGGGAAAACTGAAAAAAAAGCTCCAATACCCATTCCCCTGGCATACTTCCTATCAGGATGGAGATGAAGGGGATTTTTTTTTTTTTTTTTTTTTTTTTTTTTTTTGGAGACAAGTTCTCCCTCTGTTGCCCAGGCTAAAGTGCAGAGGCAGGATCATGGCTCACTGCAGCCTCAACCTCCCAGGCTCAAGCAGCCCTCCCACCTCAGCCTCCTGAGTAGCTGGAGGCTCATGTCATCATCTCTGGCTAATTTTTGTATGTTTTTGTAGAGCTAGGGTCTCATTATCTTGCCTAGGCTGGTCTCAAACCCCTGGGCTCATGTGATCCTCAAAGGGGACTTTTGAGCAAGCTAAACATACTTTTTAAAACCTGGCAGTTGGTTCTGTCAGGGAGGAAAAACATTTGCAGATGAAGAGCTCCAGTGTACACCTATTCACTTTTTGTCTAAATAATCTGTGAAGTTGCATAAACAGGCATTTCAGAAATATTCTCTATGATAAGGTTTTATATAGGAAGCTCAAGGAGATATCCATCTGCTAATTAGCATAACCCCCAGGCAGGTCTGCCTGGCTCAGAGCTCCAGCTTCGCACCACTGTGTTCCACGGAAACAAAACGAAGCACAGACTGGAAGAACAAAGATGTGAGATGTGAATACTCAACAAAATTGTTGATGCAGAGAAGGCTTTTTAAATTAAGAAATGAGCCGGGTGCGGTGGCTCACACCTGTAATCTCAGTACTTTGGGAGGCCAAGGCAGGCGCATTGCCTGAGCTCAGGAGTTTGACACCAGCCTGGGCAATATGGTGAAACCCCATCTCTATTAAAAATACAAAAAAGTAGCCAGGTGTGGCCGCGAGCACCTGTAGTCCCAGCTACTCCGGAGGCTGAGGCAAGAGAATCGCTTGAATCCGGGAGGCGGAGGTTGCAGTGAGCCGAGATCTGCACTCCAGCCTGGGTGACAGAGCAAGACAATGGCTCAAAAAAAAAAAAAAAAAAAAAAGAAATGATGGAAATTTTTCATGAAGTTGATTACATGAAATGTAAGGGTATGCATTAAAACTCAATATTTAAGAACAAATGACAAATTTGGGAGTAGATATAGTAAATCTGACAAAGAATTAGTATATCTTACATAAGTATTTACATTATTTTAAAAGTTAAAAGGCATAATTAAAATGATTTTAGGGTGGGGCGCGGTTACTCACGCCTATAATCCCAGCACTTTGGGAGGCCAAGGAGGGCAGATCACTTGAGGTCAGGAGTTCCAGACCAGCCTGGCCAACATGGTGAAACCCCATCTCTACTAAAAATACAAAATTTAGCTGGGTGTGGTGGTGGGCACTTGTAATCCCAGGTAGCCGGGAGGCTGAGGCAGGAGAATCACTTGAACCCGGGAGGCAGAGGTTGCAGTAAGCCGAGATCACACCACTGCACTCCAACCTGGGTGACAGAGTAAGACTCTTTAAAAAAAAAAAAAAGACATTTTAAATAGTAATGGTCTTGAATCGACAGTCTCAGAAAAGGAAACCAAACCAGTCAGGACAAATGGAAAGACTTAATTTAATGAGTAATCACAGGAATGCAAACATTAACCACAAATTATCATTTGCCTGACAAAATTAGCAATGATTCTATAACTTGCAATAGCGAATTTTAGCAAGACCAGTCAAAGAAGACAGCTCACACTTTTCTCAGGGCTGCATAAATTCCTAATTGAGGCAGCTTTTTGTAAAGCAATTTGGTGATTGTAATACCTATACTACAAGAGCCCAGGTATTGTTTCAACTCCCAGAAAGTATTTATACCCTTTGACACACAATACTTTTCTGTCTTAAGGAAAGAGTTCAAAATATGGAAAAGGATGTATGCACAAAGATGTTCATTCTGGCACTATATATGTGTTACCAGGCATTACCAATCTAGAGTTGCAAATGAGGTCAACATAAAAACAATAAAAGTATTCTTCTACGGCTGGGAGCGGTGGTTCACACCTGTAATCCCAGCACTTTGGGAGGCCGAGGCGGGTGGATCACCTGAGGTCAGAAGTTCGAGACCAGCCTGGCCAACATGGTGAAACCCTGTCTGTACTAAAAATACAAAAATTAGCCAGGCATGGTGGCTCACGCCTGTAATCCCAGCTACTTGGGAGGCTGAGGCTGGAGAATTGTTTGAACCTGGGAGGTGGAGGTTGCAGTGAGCCAATATGGTGCCACTGCACTCCAGCCTAGATGACTGAGTGAGACTCCATTTCAAAATAAAGAAAAAAAAAAAGCATTCTTCTAACTGTCCCCATCTGCTCCACGAGGCCCCCAGTTGCCAGTAAAGCTTTGTGTTCTATCACTAGGTTGTCTTGGGTACCCAGCGTCTGCTCCTCTATACTCTGGTTTGTTTTCTGTGGCTGCATTTACCAAGAAACGTAGCAATGCCACCCATACCCCATTAGGATCACTGTTGCTACTACTGCTACAAGTACTGATGCTACTGCAAACATGGCCAGCACTCAATGGTGAGAGTACTGATGTGAGCATCATCTGTCTTGGTTGCACTGGAGTGACAGCGTAGATTACACAGTGACTTATAAATGTGGTGGTTTATTAAGGTGAATGTTGCTCAGAAACATCAGTGACAGAGATAGAATTTTCAGTCAAGGGAGATAAAACTTGTCTAGTTTAAATTTATACATGCTCTGCCTCCTATAAACAACTAAAGTGCTTTGTGAATGTTCGCTAAGTAAAATTAGTGATGTTCTATACTGTAACAACAGAAGTTGTAACCTCAAGACTATATACTGTACCATTAATATGGGAAACTATACTTGTTAAACTGTGATTTTTCTCACCAAAAATTATCAATTGTTTCATAGGAAATTGAATTTGGTCACTAATAATGTGATCATCTTGGCGGGGTGTAGTGGTTCATACTTGTAATCTCAGCATTTTGGGAGGCCGATATGAGTGGATCACTTGAGCCCAGAAATTCAAGACCAGCCTGAGCAACCTGACGAAAATCCATCTCTACAAAAAATACAAAAAAATTAGCTGGGTCTGGTGGCACATACCTGTAACCTCAGCTACTCAGAGGCTGAGGTGGGAGGATCACTTGAGCCCAGGAGGCTGAGGTTGCAGTGAGCCAAAATCACGCCACTGCACACCAGCCAGGGCAACAGAGCAAGACTCTATCTCAAAAGAACAAAAATCAAAAAAACAACTGTGTGTGTGTGTATGTGTGTGTGTGTGCAATAATCTCTGACCATGGCTTCTCAGGTTTTGTATAATTTAGTTCACCATTATATAAACTGTAAAGTCTCTTGCCAGACAGGAAAAGGTCTCTAAATATGAACCTAGACTTTCCTATTTGAAGGCTATGCAAATAAAATAAAATTGTGTTGATGGCTTAATCTTTTTTTCTTTTTTCTTTTTTTATTTTTGAGACAGAGTCTCCCTCTGTCGCCAGACTGGAGTGTAGTGGCACGATCTTAGCTCACTGCAACCTCCACCTCTGGGGTTCAAGTGATTCTGCTGCCTCAGCCTCCCAAGTAGCTGCGATTACAGGTGCGTGCCACCATGCCCAGCTAATTTTTGTGTTTTTAGTAGAGACCAGGTTTCACCGTGTTGGACACGATAGTCTCGATCTCTTGACCTCGTGATCCGCCTACCTCAGCCTCTCAAAGTGCTGGGATTACAGGTATGAGCCACTGTGTCCAGCTGACTTAATCATTTTGAACACAATGCTGAAGTCTTGATATTCTACAGAATACAAAGAGAAAGATTAAGTTAGTCTTCCTGAAACATGTGAATAGAACATTCCAGAATATACTCTGTTGAATGTACAAGATTAACTAAGTTTTCAAGGTATTTTGTACTGAATAAGAAGACATATTGATAACAATTCTATATCTAACTTTCCCATTTGCTTTTCTCTTGGCACAAAGGTATTGTTTCTATTTTTTTCTCTCCTTTTGTTTTCTAAATGGAAAAACCATCTGATTCAATCCAAACCTACAAATGCCTCTTTCTGTCTGAAACTCTCCAAAAAAAAAAAAAAAAGTTGAAAAACATCATTCAAGGAGCACAAGAGAATTGTAACTCACATTGTGCAATTTTACCATTGTCCACATATTCAGGATCAAGGATACAGATTGATGGAGAAAAGGTAGTGTCTCCCTGGATTAATTCATTGTTGGATGGGGAAGGTGGGAAGCTCAGCTCATGCTTCCACAGCAGATTCTACCCTGACAAAATCTTACTCCAAAATTGGCATTATTTAAGCGCACAAATGTTATAGCTTCTGGCGCTCATTTCATACAGGCCCACCCCAAACACTGCATGATCTGATTCTCATTCTTGACTTTCTATTCGGGAACATCACTTGGCATATTTAACCTGTAGTTCAGGTTCTTCCACCCCCAAGATAGCTCTGCAAAAATCCTAGTTTTAGTATCCGGCTATTTGCAGCCCAGGCTGCATTGCTCTGTTCAATTTGTCCTAGGTCCTCAGCTTCTTTCTTTTTCTGGGACTCGTTTTTTTTTTTTTTTTTTTTTTCTTTTAGAATTCTAGGTTGGAGGATGCAGGAGTATAAACTATCTTCCACTATTCTCTTGCTCCAGTGTTTTCTGAAAGCAATTTCCCTTGGGGAACTGCCTGGTGAATTCAAAATAATTACTGTTAGCTTTCTACCAGAAATACTCATCTTCAAACCTTCTCTTGGCCCACAGCTCTGGTTCTGTGACTATGTCTGTCTCTACCACGTTCCTCTACTGTAAGAGGAAATTCCTGGACCCAAACCTCTGTCAGCTTGCATTACTTTCATTCCTTGGCACCATTCTACTAGCAGGTTAGATGTCACAGTGGATGTCATAGCTAGGTTGCGCCAGGTTTACAGCCCACCCTCAGTGCCCACCTCCCTGTGTGTCTATGTGCATCAGCTGTCCCCCTGAGACGACAGCGACCCACCAGAAAGTGTTAATCTGCAGCCATGCTTCAGGGACAAATAGTCAAAGAACCAATGACTTCCTCATTTGCAATTGGCTATATTATTTTTCTTTTGCCCTTCCTTGAATATATTTCTTAAATACAGACCAGTTAGATGAGCTGCCAAGCTTTAACATATTTTTTCCTAACTTCTGAACATACACCATACAACGTTAGCAATTCTAGTGGAAAATTTCCAGGATGAAATTCCTCTTAATGACTTCACTATTGCTAGGGGTTGTACTGGTGTACAGAAGAGTTAACATAGCAAGCCTGATCGTGACGTTGGCCTTGGGCTGGTGTCCGGGAACTTGGATTTGAAGAGTGTCCCCACCAGTCCCTAACTGACAAGGGTGACTCATTCTGCCTAGAAACTGTATAAACAGTGTGGTTTATGCTGAACACCTACGTTCCTTCAGGGGGTCTGGAATTTTGGTACATGCTAGGCAGAGGGTGCCTTATGTGACTAGACCCTAGTAAAACTTTGGGTGTTGAGACTCTAATGGGTTTCCCTCTAATGAGCAGGAACATTGAATGCTTATTGCTGGGGAAATATATTTTCCTTGCCGAAGGAAGAGTGCACTGTGTGATTCCTCATGGAGGGAGTGGGCAGTAGGATGCCTGCCCATGGATTTCCCCAGGCTCTACCTGAGTCTTTCTCCTTCCTCATTACATTGCCGTAATAAACTTTAGCCATGGATACAACTATATTTTGGATCCTGTGAACCCTTCCAGTGGCTCTCCAAACATAAGGGTATCCTTGGGTACCTCCACATGAGTAATTAGATTGATGAATCCCAATGTTTCCGATAGGGTCGAAGTCACTGGTGCCATCTCCCATTCATGTAACAAAGCTACTCAGTATGTCACAGAGAGTTTAATGAAGCCACTTGTTTAAGTTCTTACTTTTTTCTTTGTTGGTGTCTCCCTGAGCTGGAACTTGGGCCTGAGCCCAAGAGTCTGGGCTGAAGTTAAGATACAAGTAACCAACACTGAGCTGAGCGCTTGCTTTTCCCCTTGACCTTGAACCACTTACTGTCTGTGCATCTTAACTCTCTTCCATACAAAGCATTCCTTTCCTACAAAATTTCTCTGCCTCTCATATAAATATTTAAAAATTACTGGTGGGTGTGGTGGCTCACTCCTGTAATCCCAGCACTTTGGGAGACTGAGGCTGGTCGATCACAAGGTCAGGAGATCGAGACCATCCTGGCTAACACGGTGAAACCCCGTCTCTACTAAAAATACAAAACATTAGCCAGGCATGGTGGTGGGCGCCTGTAGTCCCAGCTACTCGAGAGGCTGAGGCAGGAGAATAGTGTGAACCCAGGAGGCGGAGCTTGCAGTAAGCCAAGATTGCACCACTGCACTCCAACCTGGGTGACAGAGCGACACTCCATTTCAAAAAAAAAAAAAAAAAATTATTACTGTTAGGCTGGGTGCACTGGCTCACACCTGTAATCCCAGCCCTTTGGGAGGCAGAGGCAGGTGGATCACTTTGAGCTCAGGAGTTCAAGGCCAGCCTGTGCAACATGGCAAGATGACGTCTCTACTAAAAATACAAAAATTAGCTGGGCGTGGTGATGCACATCTGCAGTCCCAGCTACTCAGGAGGCTGAGGCTGCAGAATTATTTGAACCTGGGAGGCAGAGGTTGCAGTGAGCTGAGATCATGCCACTGTACACCAGCCTGGGTGACAGAGTGAGACCCTGTCTCAAAAAAAAAAAAAATATATATATATATATATAATTATTATTTTAGAGACAGCGTCTCACTCTGTCACCTGGGCTGAGGTGCAGTGGTATGATCATAGCTTTCTGCAGCTTCCAACTCCCGGGTTCAAGCAATCCTGCTTCAGCCTCCCGAGTACCTGTGACTACAGGCATGCACCACCATGCCCTACTCTTTTTTTTTTTTTTAAGTTTAGTAGAGATGGGTTCTCGTTATATTGCCCAGGCTTGTTTTTAGGTTATTTTGAATGAAAAAATTAAGACACCACTGAGAGTTGATAAAAAGTTCCTCCTAAGTGCCACTCATCCATCTGATTATAAATCCAGGTAAGTCATCCAAATCAGCAGGCCCTACTCACCCTTACCCTTCCCACAAAATTCACAAACCAAGGTATAAGACCTCAGTTAAGGAATGACGCCCGTTTCACAGTTCAGCATGACTAACAGCTGATATCTAAACAATGCCCCCAACCTGGCAAGTAAAATGCAAACATAACCCAAAGCCATCTGTGGGTGGCTCCTCTCCCCTTCAGAGGTCTGATTAAATTGGAACAAATCCACATTCTATGTTCCATGATAGTTCAAAGTCCTCCCACAATGTCTGTGGGCTCACTGGGCTTGCCTCCTCCTGCGTCCTGCTAGCTTTTTTAAAATGTGAGCTCTATTTTGTTCCAAGATCATTAGGATATTTATCTCCTTCACCAATTTCCACAAGAAAATTAATTCATTCCAATATTCAGAGGTTTTTTTTTATTTCTTAGCCATTGATTAAGGAATCCATGATGTAACCCAGAGCCATTCTCTCTACTCTTAATTTTTCCTTCTAAAATGGGGATTTCCAAATTCTTTTTTTTCTTTTGCTCTCTCTCTTAAGCAAAGCAGTTCATTTCCTTCCAGGAAGTTTTAGTATCTGCTGGTAATGATGCCCAGTTTGCATTTTAAAAGCTCCTTCTAGCTGCTAGATGGTGAAAAGACTGAAAAGAGGCAAGGGGTAGGCAAAGGGACCAGATTCAGGTTATTTTAGGAGATGATGGTGGCTTGAACCAGATAGTGGCAAAGCTGATAAAGACAAGTGCATGAACAGGAATATTTTGAAGGAGATGCTGCAGTACTTGCCTATAGATTGGATTGTAGGTGGGTGTTAAGAGAGAAGAATCCCAGATAACTTGCAGGTCTCTGGATTTGGTGCTGGAGGTCCCAATTACTAATGGGGAAGGCTAGGGAGAAGTAGGTTTGAGTGGTGTATAGCTAAGGGTCAGTTGCTTGTAACAAAATGTCTGCTATACATAGTAGCTTAAACAAGGGCTGCCGGGCGAGGTGGCTCACGCCTGTAATCCCAGTACTTTGGGAGGCCAAGGCGGGCGGATCATGAGGTCAGGAGACCAAGACCATCCTGGCTAACACGGTGAAACCCTGTCTCTACTAAAAATACAAAAAATTAGCCGGGTGTGGTGGCATATGTCTGTAGACTCAGCTACTCAGGAGGCTGAGGTAGGAGAATCACTTGAACCTGGGAGGCGGAGGTTGCAGTGAGCCGAAATTGCACCACTGCACTCCAGCCTGGGTGACAGAGCAAGTCTCCATCTCAAAAACAAAACAAAACAAAAAAAACGAGTACTGGTGTCATTTTTTTGCTGTAACATTCCAGAACTAATGTTGGGATCCCATGATGTTGCTTCTCAGGGTCCTTCTAACCTTCTGCTTTTTCACCCTCAGCTTGTGGACCTCATGATCATGAGGTGGCTGCTCTACCTCCATGCATGTTCCATGCAGATAAAAAAGAGAAGGTTGATTCTGCCCGCTTTTAAAAAGCTTTCCTGGAGGCCCTATCCAGTAACTTCTGCTCATACCTCTGGGCAGAATTGCCATGCGATCACTTCTAACAATAAAGGAGCTTGGCTAACAATTTTTTAGCTAGACGTGTTCCTATTCTAAACAACGTTGGGATACTTGCTAGCAAAGAACCAAGAGAGAATGCAGCTAGAAGCATCTGTTCCAGGTAGAAATCAGTTCGGTTTAGAACATGTACAGTTTAAGATGCCATGGGGAAAATGTCCAGGTGACTTTTTTTTCTTTTTTTTAATTCTTGAGACAGAGTCTCCCTCTGCTCTGTCACCCAGACTGGAGTGCAGTGGCATGATCTCAGCTCACTGCAGCCTCGACCACCCGGGCTCAAGCGATCCTCTCACCTCAGCTTCCCGAGTAGCTGGGACTACAGGCACACCCCACCACACCCGGCTAATTTTTGTATTTTTTGTAGAGACGAGGTTTTGCCATGTTGCCCAGGCTGAACAGGAGACTCTTTAGCCTATTAATAGATGGAGGTTGGAAGACATCCTGGACAGGAGATATAAATTTGGGAGTGTTTGGTTTGCTGATGGCCTTTGCCTTTTTGCTTGCAGTGTAAAGTATTCTAGTTAATTCAGAAGAGGTTAGTTATGCAGGAGAAAAGAAGTAATTCAAGTAACCTAGGAAGGTTAGGAGAAATGCAACCAAAGTACATTAACCTTTGGTAGGAGGAGAGAACCTTCCTCCATTGTCACAGAAAGAAAAGTGAAGATGGGCCCGGTGTGGTGGCACATGTC
This sequence comes from Macaca mulatta, assembly GCF_049350105.2. NCBI lineage: Eukaryota > Metazoa > Chordata > Mammalia > Primates > Cercopithecidae > Macaca > Macaca mulatta. The sequence goes on from NC_133420.1 coordinate 46,701,572, forward strand.
TGTAGTCCCAGCTAATCGGGAGGGTGAGGCAGGAGAATGGCTTGAACCTGGGAGGCGGAGGTTGCATGGAGCCAAGATTGTGCCAGTGTACTCCAGCCTGGGCAACCCAGTGAGACCCTGTCTCAAGAAAAAGAAAGAGAGAAAGAAAGCAAAAGAAGTGAAGATGGATGCATATGCAGAAAAATTTGTAGTCTTGCCATAAAAAGACAAAGTCTCTGGTCTAATCTATTTTAATCTATCTGTGAAGCATCAGGTAGGAATAGTTGACGGGTGAGGCTTGTGAACTGTGTGAAAGGATAAAATTGTCATCAAATTTTGCGAGTAAGCAAATTTCCTGGAGAGTCTCTGGGGTTGCTGGGCAGTGTCATGTGTGCCTTTGTGTTGTTTGTGTTCATTAGAGAAGAACCAGTCAGTCTAGTTAAGTGATTTTCGCCAACAATGTTCAGGGGCTCATGGGAAGGCGTGGAAAAATCAGTGATTGCTTTCATTCGGGGTTAGGGTTATGCCAGGCGTGACTGATGGAAGAAGAAAAAAGCAAGGAAACTGAAAGCATTTGCCAGGGAGTGATTGTAACAAAGCAAAGCATCTTGGAATTGGAATCTTTTCTTTTCTTTTTTTTTTTTTTTTTTGAAATAGGGTCTCTCTGTCACCCATGCTGGAGTGCAGCGGCGTGATTATAGCTCACTGCAGCGTCGACTTCCTCAGGCCCAGGTGATTCTCCCACCCCAGCCTCCCAATTAGCTGGGACCACAGGCATGTACCACCACATCTGGCTAATTAAAAAAAAAAAAAAATTTCAGAGCTGGGCGCAGTGGCTCATGCCTGTAATCCCAGCATTTTGGGAGGCTGAGGCAGGCAGATCACTAGGTCAGGAGATCGAGACCATCCTGGCTAAAACGGTGAAACCCCGTCTCTACTAAAAATACAAAAAATTAGCCAGGCGTGGTGGTGGGCGCCTGTAGTCCCAGCTACTCAGGAGGCTGAGGTAGGAGAATGGCATGAACCCGGGAGGCGGTTTGCAGTGAGCAGAGATTGCGCCACTGCACTCCAGCCTGGGCGACAGAGCAGGACTCCGTCCCAAAAGAAAAAAAAAATTCGTAAAGCTGGGATTTCACCACATTGCCTATTCTGGTCTCAAACTCCTGGCCTTAGGCCATCCACCACCTCAACCTCCCAAAGTACTTGGATTACAGGTATGAGCCACTGTGCCCAGCTGGAATCGTATCTGAACTAAATTGAACTGAAATTTATGCCCACTCTGATAATAGTAATAAAAAGCCAGAAAACCAGAACCAAGGAAAAAAGAGAACAGAAATAAAAGACCAATAAACTGTTTAAGTTGAGCTTTATGCTGTGTCACCTCAGCCAACTCATGATTCCTGGTTCCTTTCTTGGCAGGAATCTTTTCACAAGGCCCGGCAAGTGTGGTGAACGAATTAGCAAACACCAGCATTGCATTTTAGCACCAGCCAGAACAAGCATGCCCACAAGCGTCCAGGCAGAACTCTCAGCCTCAGCTTTGGGGACCCAACTAGGGTTCATTTCTTCTTCCCAGCCTTCCAGAAAGATCAAAGACTACAGACCACTCACTTTCTGACTCACCTTTTCCTGTCAAAAGCTTCTAGCTGGGCAGGTAGTACTCTGGCAGGGAAATGGTTGTTTGTTGTTAAACCCCAGCCCCATACAAAGAGGATCTGGGGGGCAAACATGGGGCTGGTGGGGTACATGTGGAATGAGATTGTCTGATGTCTGTGTGGAGGTAAGGAGATGGCAAGCTGGGAGTGTGTGGTGCAGACAAGTCAGTATCGGGGAGATGATAACCTGGAATGAGATCATGAGATAGCAAGCACAGCCCTCCACACACATTGTGTGGTCTCAGAATGCCAGGCAGGAGTTGGGGCTGGGAGACACTTCTGAGATGAAGGAGTGTCTGTGTGTGTACTTATGTGTAATCGAAATGGCCTTGTATTCCCTAATGCCTCACTCTGCACACTTCTGAGATGAAGGAGTGTCTGGGACAGGGCAGGAGAATGGTGTGAACCCAGGAGGCGGAGCTTGCAGTGAGCCGAGATCACGCCACTGCACTCCAGCCTGGGTGACGGAGCGAGACTCCATCTCAAAAAAAAAAAAAAAAAAAAAAAAATTAGTCGGGCATGGTAGTGGGCACCCATAATCCCAACTACTCAGGAGGCTGAGGCAGAAGAATCACTTGAACCTGGTAGGCAAAGGTTGCACGGAGCTGAGATGGTGAGATGGCATCACTGCACTCCAGCCTGGGTGACACAGTGAGACTGTGTTTCAAAAAAAAAGGGGGGCCCTAAAAAAACCTCTCACTACTTCCACCATGCAAGGTCACAGAAGACTCCTATGAGGAAGTGGGCCCTCCCCAGACACCAAATTTCCCAGCACCTTGATCTTGGACTTCCCAGTCTCCACAACTATAAGAAGCAAATGTTTGTTGTTTATAAGCCACCCAGTTGATAGTATTTTGTTATCAGTTTACTTAGCTTACACAAACTAAGACACCTACACAGAAAGCATTAATACAGTGCTTCCCAAACAGTAATGTGCTAAATCACCCCTGGGTCTTGTTTAAAATACAGATTCTAAATCAATAGGTCAGAAGTGTGACCTGAGGTTCTGCACTTCTAACAAGCTCTCAGCTGATCCTGATGCTACTGGTCCAGAGAACACCTTTGAGGAGCAAGGCTGTAATCATGTAAGAGTCATTCATTCCGGCCAGGCACCGTGGCTCACTCCTGTAATCCCAACACTTTGGGAGGCTGAGGTGGACGGATTACGAGGTCAAGAGATCAAGACCATCCTGGCCAATGTGGTGAAACCCCATCTCTACTAAAAGTACAAAAAAAATAGCTGGACATGGTGGTGTGCACCTGTAATCCCAGCTACGTGGGAGGCTAAGACAGGAGATCACTTGAACCCAGGAGGCAGAGGTTGCAGTGAGCCGAGATCGTGCCACTGCACTCCAGCCTGGCAACACAGTGAGACTCTGTCTCAAAAAAGAAAAAAAAAAAAAGCGATTCATTCCCACAACCATTCCTCTATATCCTGGAGCTGCACTGAATTGCCATGAGTTCAGCTTCTCCTGAATAACATTCTCTAGTTTTCTATTCTGAGGCTCTGTGTATGGGCCTCGTTGAACATAGAGTAGATACACTGGGTTCCAAAGATTCTTGGACTAATAACTTCCATCACTTTGAAATAACTGAAGAAACTGTCCTCCAACTTCAGTCTTGAACATATGTAGATCACGGTGGTAGAACCAGGCAGTGTCCACCACTTGGATTTTTTTCTCTAAAGCAAGTGCCAGTTCATATACTCTTTTTTTTTTGAAACAGTCTCATTCTTTTGCCCAGGCTGGAGTGCAGTGGTGCGATCTCGGCTCACCACAACCTCCACCTCCAGGGTTCAAGTGATTCTCTTGCCTCAGCTTCCTGAGTAGCTGGATCTACAGGCATGTGCCACCACACCTGGCTAATTTTTGAATTTTTAGTAGAAATGGGGTTTCACTATGTTGGCCAGGCTGGTCTCGAACTCCTGATCTCGTGATCCGCCCTCCTCCCAAAGTGCTGGGATTTCAGGCGTGAACCACCGCGCCTGGCCTCACATACTTCTTCTAATAGGTTTGTTCCTCCAGGGGTTTTCCTGGATGTCCTTGGTAGCTTATATATCTCTTAGGAGCAACTCACCCATCAGGATGTCGGTGGTACTGCATGAACTGAGGAAGTAAGAGAGATAAAACTATAGTTGCTATGAAATGGGGTGTTCTAGAAGAAGATGCTGGAGTTGTGCACAGCATGCTGGGTGGTGAGGACAGGAACCAATAGAGATACTGGAGGAGGTATAGAAATGCAAGTTCTCTTCAGACCCTTGTGGCTACTGATTAGGTGGGGTGATAGCCAGGTAGATGTAGATTCCAAGAGTCATTAAAGTATCCTCCAAACCAGGAGATAAGCTGGGGACCATGGTGGCACTGGGGAGAGACTGGATGGTGCATGACTGATGGTTGCAAAGAGGCCTCCATTCTCTTCAGTGAGGGCTTTTTCATCTTTTGGGGACCTGAGTCCTCAGGAAAATCCTTTTCCAGAAGTATTTGCCTTTTCAGAACCTTTTATAGAAAACATTAATATGGAAAACACCACTGCAAGAAATGCCTTTGAAGAAAATATTTTCATGGAAAACACGACTATGCCAGAAGGCACCATCTCTGAAAACACAACCTACCATCATCCTCCTGAGGCAGATTCCGCTGGGAGTGCATTCAACTGTGACTATAATAGTGTGTGGGGGCCAGGCATGGTAGCTCACGCCTGTAATCCCAGCACTTTGGGAGGCTGAGGCAGGAGGATCACAAGGTCAGGAGTTTGAGACCAGCCTGGCCAACATGGTGAAACCCTGTCTCTACTAAAAATACAAAAATTAGCCAGGCGTGATGGCACGTGCCTGTAATCCCAGCTACTTAGGAGGCTGACGCAGGAGAATCGCTTGAACTGGGGAGGCGGAGGTTGCAGTGAGCGGAGAGTGCGCCATTGCATTCTAGACTGGGTGACAGATCGAGACTCCAAGTGAAAAAAAAATGTATATATATATAGTGTGTGTAGGGTGCACAGCAACATATTCTCGCCTATGTACAAGGCATTTAAGGTTGGGGCATGGGAAAATGAGGCCCTGTGTGTATGTTATTTGTGCATGTGAATGAAACTCCTTGACCCTGAAAACAGGACAGGGAGTGGAGTGTGTGGTGTGATAAGGAACACTGAGAACAGCCTCCTGAGAATGCAGTTTGAGTGCTCTTACAAGGCCACAGGTGTCTCACGACCCGACCTCAAAAAAGACATCTAGTGGATGTTTGTGGTTTAACAAGCCCTTTCAATGAATACTTGGCAGACGGATGCTGGGGCGGACTCTCTTAGAAGAGCTGCCCCCCGCCCCGCTCAGCTGGAATTGCCTGAGAACTCATTATTGGCTTTCACTGCAAGCTATAAGCTCTGCCTAGTGATGATTCTGATTATAATTTTCCATCTCATTGAGGTAAGGACAATAATTAATTCAGCTTTTCAGAATACAATCCTGTTTTTGTGTGGGTTCAGAGCCCACAAACTGAAAATCAAAGCCACTTTCCCACCTGCTATTACCTGACATTCTTCTTCAGTCGTTTAAAACTGAGGTATGCTTTGTTCTTTTACCGCAATGTATATTCCAGGAATTTTTTGTATTATTGTAATTATTTTTATGTACAGAAAACTCCACAGTGTACATTTAACCCAGTTTAGTGGCAAGTTCTTTAGCCTTTGCCTTTTCAAGCTTGGCGATGCAAGCCACAGACTTGGGACCCAGGACATTGCCTCCCCAGTGACGGCAGATCTCATCATGTCTGTCGTTGTAATTGGTCCTGATAGCTTCCACCAGATTAGCCAAAGCGCCTTTGTCTTCCTAGTTCACCTATGTGAAGGCAACAGTGGTGCAGGTCTTCCCACAGACTAGACGGCCCAGTCTTGCTTTCCCCTTGATAATGCAGTAAGGGACCCCCATTTTACGACACAGGGCAGACAAGAAGACAACCAGCTCAATGGAATCCACATCGTGTGCCTTCACCACCAGCTGAGCTTTCTTGTTCTCCACCAAGGTGGTGACAGTGTTAACTCCTGCTCCAAGGACAGGTAGTGTCTTAGGGGGGACATCCCCTTTGCCAGCAGCTTTCTTTTTGGCTGGGGACAACAGCCTCTGCTTCTTTTCCTGCTTTGTCTCTGCTCTGTACTCATGGGCCACGCTAAGCAGCCGAGTAGCTGTCTGGTGGTCCAGGGCCTGGGTGAACTGGTAAATTGCAGGAGACACTTCCAGCCGCTTGTAGAGGATGGCTCTCTGCCGCTGCAACCTGATATAGCAGGGCCATTTCACAAAGCGGGTGAGGTCTCTTTTGGGCTGGATGTCCTGTCCTAAGCCAAAATTTTTAGGCCTTTTCTCAAACAGGGGATTCACCACTTTCTTGGCCTCCTACTTCTTCACGACAGCAGGTGCTGGAGCCACCTTCATCCCATTGGCCTTCTTTCCTTTTGGCGTCTTGGACAGCGGGAGGAGAGAGACTACTCAGGGATTTTTAAAGGATCCTCGCTTCCAGGAGATCTCAAGTCGCCCTTACTCTGCCACTAATTTATTTCCTTGTTGCTGAAATGATGAGAGATGTATAATCTCCACCCCCATGGAGTTGTCATCACCTGTCTTGTGCATGTGTCTCCCCAGAGGCATTTTCAGATTTCTGGCACATTGGAGATGCTCATGACGAAGTGCGACTCAGGTACATTGGAGGATTCATTGCTGTCAGTGTCACGCGCTTGAAAAACATGGCACAGAAGCTGCATGACAAGGAATCTTCTAATGAGGACGAGATCTTCAACAGGGACGCGGGGTAAATGACAGGCCCTCACAGTTTCCATCACAGCTGATTTCCAGAGGATGGAAGAAGTCAGGAAACTGGGGAAACTGCTGGTGATGTCCTTGCAGCCCCACGGTCCCCAGGTTGGTGACTGGTGGGGGAGTATGGAGTCCAGCTGACCACCAGAGCCTGCACACCTGCTGCTGCGGGGGAGGAAAGGATGACTTCTACCTCCTTTCCACGTTCCAAATTCCACATGACTACATTTTATTGGCAGCACCCCGCTGGCAACGGAGCCTTGATATGTGCTTCCTGGGCTTCTGGCACCTGGCCGCCCTTGGACCTTGCTCCTGTCCAAGCCCCCGCTGTCTGGCCCCGGCCTTGGGTTGGGCTGTGCTGTCTAATCGCTAACAGCTGTCTAATGGCTGCCTGGCCCCCTCCCCTGTACAGGAAGTCCTATGGTTGCTTTGTAACTACTTTTGGCTGCCAAATTGTGCTTCTTTAAATATGACTGCATGTTTTTTACTTTATAATTGTCAAGAACAGTGAAGGGACTGAGATTTTTGCCTTCCCTTGAAAGCCAACAAGTTAGCCTGCCTCAGTTTCATGGATGCTGACAGAAGACACAAGACTTCTGGATCAGAGGCAAAGGACTTTATCACTTATGGCACAGGAAACAGCATGATGTCCATGTTCATGTTGGTTTCCCCTGAGCCCTCAACCTGTGGGATTGCCTCCAGGTAGGTAGTGTTGAAATTGATTTGGAGAACATCCCGCTGGTGTTCACTGCAGAATTAATTGCTCCTTTGGTGGTGGGAAGAAATCCCCACACACTTGGTCACAGAAGCCTTCTTCTGTGTTAATGATTGCTGTTGTAGTGGTGTGAGAGCAGAGGAAAAACATGGTTTGAGAGTTTTTCTGGAATACCCCATCACAAGATTATAGCTCTCCTTAGAACTGTTCTATAGATAACATCTTGAACATTGTGAAATATCAAGTTTTCCATTTGAGATATTCTTTCAGGTCCTGCACACGAGTGAAACTACAGACGCCAGCTGCTCTGAAGGACCCCACAAGAAGCCGACTCACCAAAGAATGTGGTGTCCACATCCTGATGATTTCATCCCCTTTATCCCAACCAATCATTGACCCCAATTTTCCAGCCCCTCCCCTCCACAATCCCCTTAAAAGCCCCAGCCCAGAACTCCTTGGCAAGACAGATTTGACTGTCTCCTTCCGTTGTTTGCTTGGTCACGCTAAGACCATTAAACTCTTTCTCTGCTGCAAACCCTGCTGTCTTTGTGTATTGATCTGTTACTGGACAGCAAGCATAAGAACGTGTTGGTCCAGTAACACATTTCTGGGGGGACTAGTAGTATACCGGGTGCTAACCCTAGTTTTTCCTTTTGTTTGCATTTCAGAATGAAAAAATCTCCTTTATATGATGGGGAGATGTGATGTACATACTTACAATGGTGACAGGGCAAGATGTCATTTTACTTCCATATGTCCTTTTTTTTTTGGTGGAGGTGGAGGGGTCCTTTTCAAATTTTCATTAATTTACACCATTTGTCTAGAACTTTTTAAATGCATTTTCTCTTTCAAAATCAATGTACTTTCATCTCTTTTTTGTTTATAATAAATACATAAACAAATCAGACTGAGCAGTCTCCCAGCAGGAAACAGATGTTGTACCCACCCAAAGGGCAGTGTGCAAGGAACAGGGAAACCAGTGGAGCCTGAGAAGCTCCCACTTGGGCCTGAAGGAGTCGGGGAGGGGAGGCATGCCCAGGGGTTGCCTGAAAGAGCTGTGCCTTTTGCTAGAGGGACATAGTCAACCTGCAGTAACTTACCGAGAGAATCAACAAGCATCAGACCTCCACCGAAACCAAGCAGAAGCTTGAGGGTAGGGGTCCAGTTTATGCTGAGCAGGCTGGAGAGTGGCCCTGGAGCGCAAGTGGAGAAAATTGAATACAGTCAGTTGCTCTTTCTCTCCTTGAAAGTTTTCTTATCACAGAGGACTTTGGTCCCTATATTATTAGATCTAAGTTCTAACTTTCTCTTCAAAGAATCAATATGTCAGTAGATTCAATTCTTTGCCTTCTACTTTTAAACTTAACTTCCTCGTAAAGAAATCTTTTTCGATTACCTGCTCCACCCTGACTCGTTCCAATTACCTCCTCATTCTCCACCCTGACTTATTCTGATTTCTGGCTCTGCCACAACCATTTTTCCCTGTCAAACCACTCACCCCGTCATTCTCTTTAAATTAGCCAACAGAATTAGTTTAGCCTGTGCGGTCTAACCCTAGCCAATAGGGGGACGACACAGCAGCAGGGGCCACGTGCGTCAGGGATAAGAACCCCTTTCCCTCCCTTGTCCAGGCGTGCGCTCACCATTGTTCCATCTGTAAGGGCTCAGTCTTCTATAGAAGTAGCTTGCCTTGCTGAGAATTAAAAAGAAAATTTTATATTAGAGTGCTACTTCTTTTGTGGCACCAAAATTTTATTTATAACAATATCAATAATAATATACCCTAATTTGTCCAGCACTTTGAAGACGGAAATTGTTTTCATAAACATTATGTCGCAAGTACAGTACATTGTTTTCATATACATTATGTCACAAGTCAAGCTCATGGACACATATGTACTACCCTGTGATAAAATGAAGCAACAAACTCTGAGAAAAAAAACATGTCCTACCCAAAGGAACATAGCTGTCAACAGACAAACCAGCACTTAAATCCAGTTTTTCCTGCTCTGCCCACCACATATACAAATACTGTTTGGTCTTTCTCCAAGGTATTTCATGAGAAAAGTAAACATTGGCTGGGCATGGTGGCTCACGCCTATAATCCCAGAACTTTAGGAGGCCGAGGCGAGCAGATCACCTGAGGTCAGGAGTTCCAGACCAACCTGGCCAACATGGCAGAACCCCGTCTCTACTAAAAATACAAAAATTAGCTGGGCATAGTGGCTTATGCCTGTAATCCCAGCTACTCGGGAGGCTGAGGCATGAGAATTTCTTGAACCTGGGAAGCGGGAGTTGAGGTGAGCCAGGTTTGTGTCACTGCACTCCAGCCTGGGTTACAGAGTTGAGAATGTCTCAAAAAAAAAGAAAGAAAAAAGAAAAGTAAACATCATTTGCATATACTCACAACTTAAAATAAGCAAATTAATAAGGCTGTGGGTGGTCGGGGAGCAGTTAAAAAATATTTGGCCAGGGGCAGTGGCTCATGCCTGTCATCCCAGCACTTTGGGAAGTCGAGGCGGGTGGATCATCCGAGGTGAGGAGTTCGAGACCAGCCTGACCAACATGGCAAAACCCCATCTCTACGAAAAATACAAAAATTAGCTGGGCTTGGTGGCACATGCCTATAATCCCAGCTACTTGGGAGGCTGAGGCAGGAGAATCGTTTGAACCCAGGAGACGGAGGTTGCAGTGAGCTGAGATCACACCATTGCACTCCAGCCTGGGTGACAAGAGCAAAACTCCATCTCAAAAAAAAAAAAAAAAAAAAAAGCAAAAAACTTCGATTAATCTTATTCCTGATTCATTCCCTAGATCCTTTTTTTTTTTTTTTTTTGAGACGGTCTCACTTTGTCAGCCATGCTGGAAGGTGGTAGCACAATCACAGCACACTGCAGCCACAATCTCCCAAGTTTCAGGTGAGCCTCCCACCTCAAACTCTCAAGTAGCTGGAACTACTGGCATGCCCCACCACACCTAAGTAATTTTTTAAATTTTTGATAGAGATGAGGTCTCGCTATGTTGTCCACTCTGGTCTTGAACTCCTGAGTTCAAGCAATCCTCTCACCTTGGCCCCACAAAGTGCTGGGATGACAGGAGTGATCCACTGCACCCAGTCACCATTCCCTAATTCTTTCATAGAAAATTGCCAAGTCAGAGGCTGCTTCAGAGAGATTCTGCCTGAAGTGGATTAGAACCACAGGGAGGCTCTCAATTTAAATTTACCTTCCTCTCATTCCACAAATGCCTGGACACAGAAACACTGCACCTAGTTATATTTTTAAAATTTATATTAATCAACAAGTACAAATTACATATATTTATGGAGTACAACATGATGTTTTGATATCTGTGTACATTGTGGAATGGCTACATCAAGCTTCTTAACATTCTATTACCTCTGATGAGGTTAAAATATGCTAGTCTGGTGCACAGACTAGTTAAGCTAAATGCATTTGAAAGACAGCAGGTGCAAGAAGATAGCTCTGATCTTCATGCTATTTTTCTTTTTTTTTTTTGAGATGGAGTCTCACTCTGTTGCCCAGGCTGGAGTGCAGTGGCGCCATCTTGGCTCACTGCAACCTCTGCCTCCAGGGTTCAAGTAATTATCCTGCCTCAGCCTCCTGAGTGACTGAGATTACAGGCACCTGCCACCACACCCAGCTAATTTTTGTATTTTTAGTACAGACAGGATTTCACCATGTTGTCCAGGCTGGTCTCGATCTCCTGACCTCAGGTGGTCCACCTACCTCTGCCTCCCAAAAGTGCTCGGACTACAGGTGTGAGCCACCGTGCCCAGCCTTCTTCACGCTATTTCTTAAAAGCAGAAGGTAAAACTCCCATATGAAAGAGGTAACGTCCTTATCCTTAAGAATAAGAAGTTGAGACGGAGAGAATTCCCTATGGATCTTGCTAAAATAACTTTTCTCTTTTAAGCCTCCCCACATAACTTAGTTGTTTCTTCATAACTGAGTATACTTTGTGTAAGGTTCTTGTATCGGTTCGAACCCCAGGAGCGCACCAACAGACAACACGAGGCAGTGTGGAGCAACATGCTGTTTTAAGGAGCGCCTGGGTGCAGGCGGGCTGAGGCTTAAAATGGCGACAGCCCCAAGTGAGGATGGGACAAAGGTTTTAGTCTCCTGTAAAAAGGAAGTGTCCTAGTCTGATGTAACTGCTACATTGTACCTGGATGGCCTCTTTCTTGATCTTCAGGGATAGGTGCCTTCCGGCCAGGGTAGGTGTCTTCCAGCCGGCTCTCTTCCTGCTTCTGCTCTCTTGCTGACTCATGCTGCTGACACAAGTGCCCTTGTGCTTGGGACTGGGCCTGAGAAGGGAGGAGTTATTCATCTCCTTAAGCTTTCAGGCCCCGGGGAGAATCTTACACTTTGTCCAAGTCAGTATTTAAGTTACTGACTCTAACTGATTATTTGGGTCTTCATTTCCTTATTAGAAGGTCCCATGCCACATAAAACTTGTATTAACTAAATTTGTATGCATTTCTCCTGCTAATTTATCTTATGTCAGTTTAATTATTGGACCCAACCGGGACCCCAAGAGAATGGAAGGGGAATTCTGCCTCCCCTTCACCTCACATACCTATTTTTTGTAGTGAGAACCCTTAAAATCTAGTCTCTTAGCAATTTTAATGACAATATGTTGTTTTTAACGGTGGTCACTGTGATGTATGATAGATTTTTAGAACTAATTCCTCCTGTCTAACTGAAATTTTGTGTCCTGTGCCCAATACGTCCCCAACTCCTCCATCCCCAGTCTCTGATAATCACCCTTTTACTCTCTGTTTCAGCACATTCAACTTTTGTTATATTAGTTTTAATGTTATGATAAGAAAAGCAAATTGCTACCATATGATGTACGTGTTCTGTATCATTGGTAACTTCAACCTGAATAGGAAGAGCAATCTAAAACTGTTGTGGCCAGGTGCGGTGGCTCACGCCTGTAATGCCAGCACTTTGGGAGGCCGAGGTGGGTAGATCGCCTGAGGTCGGGAGTTTGAGACCAGCCTGGCCAACATGGTGAAACTCTCACTCTACTAAAAACAGAACAATTATCTGAGCATGGTGGTGTGCACCTGCAATCCCAGCTACTCAGGAGGCTGAGGCAGGAGAATCGCTTGAACCCAGGAGGCAGAGGTTGCAATGAGCCAAGATCGTGCCATTGCACTCCAGCCTGGGCAGCAAAAGCAAAAGTCCATCTCAAAAAAATAAATAAATAAAATAAAATAAAAAATAAACAAAGAAAAAACTGTTTCACCTTCACCCATAATTCTTTTGGTTTAAAACAAGCTAGAGAAACTTTAAGACAGATTTTGTTCTATGATAATGTGAAGCTGGGGCAGATTTGAAATGTCTCGGAATCCTGCCTGCCTCCCCACCCTTCAAATTTTGAGGTAATTTCTTTTCTTTTTTTTTTTTTTTCTTATTCTGACTCCTTAACCTCCCTCCCTCCTTCCTTTCCTCTCTTTTTCCTTCCATCTTTCCTCTCTTCCTTCCTCCTTATACCTACTCTCGGGACACAAGTTTTCCTGTGAACTAGGTTGATACATCAAAAGCTGTCATTGAAAAGTGGTTCATAGGAATCAATATAATAATGAATAATTGATAATAATTTATCATTTGTACTTTCTAGCTTTGAATAAAAATTTGAAGCTTGCTGTTTGTCCTGCTTCTTTCACACTTTTCTCTTGAATTCTTTTTTTTTTTTTTTTTTTAGATGGAGTTTCGCTGGAGGGCAGTGGTGTGATCTTGGCTCACTGCAACCTGCACCTCCTGGGTTCAAGAGATTCTCCTGCCTCAGCCTCCTGAGTAGCTGGGATTACAGGCATGCGTTGCCACGCTCGGCTAATTTTTTTGTATTTCTTTTCAGTAGAAACGGGATTTCCCTATGTTGGTCAGGCTGATCTCAAATGCCTGACCTCAGGTGATCCACCCGTCTGGGCCTCCCAAAGTCCTGGGATTACAGGCGTGAGCCACCATGCCCAGCCTCTCTTGAATTCTTTTATCCATTTGTCTATATTTTTCTTTTGGGAATGTTCTAATCCTTGGCATTGAGGACTGCCTGAAGGATATTTTGGTATATTTTAAACACTCTAATAAAACCTTTATTGTCTGATACAGCTGTCACTCAATCTTGCCTCTGACAGTCATTGCAATGATGATGTATGTGTACCAAATATCTTTATCTTTGGTATCTTTTTTTTTTTTTGAGATGGAGTCTCGCTCTTTCGGCCAGGCTGGAGTGCAGTGGCGCTATCTCGGCTCACTGCAAACTCCGCCTCCTGGTTTCACACCATTCTCCTGCCTCAGCATCCAGATCTTTGGTATCTTTAAAGATGTGTTGGACACATCATTATCCAATCAACCATTTTGGACAAGACTTTGCTGTTGTGAATTGTGCTGTAATAAACATATGAGTGCAGGATCCACCTGCTGTTTTTTTTTTTTTTTCCTTTCAGACAGTCTCACTGTGTCACCCAGGCTGGAGTGCAGTGGCACTATCTCAGATCACTGCAACCTATGCCTCCCAGGTTCAAGTGATTCTCTTGCCTCAGCCTCTTGAGTAGCTGGGATTACAGGCACCTGCCGCCATGCCCAGCTAATTTTTGTCTTTTTATCAAAGATGGGGTTTCACCATGTTGGGCAGGCTATTCTATAACTCCTCACCTGAAGTGATCCATCCAACTAAGCCTCCCAAATACTGGGATTACAGGCATTAGCCCCCGCGCCTGGCCCCACCTGCTGTTTTTTTTATCCATTTCTTTTGCCACCTTAAAAGTCTGGTCAAAGATGGGCTCTCAAGCTGACTTCGATTATGTTAGTTGAAAGATCTCTTAAAAGCCATCTAGGGCTTTTAAGGGAGAATTTTTTAAAATTTGTATAGGGAGAATTTTTTTAATTTAAAATTCAGACAAATACTACCCATTCGGAAAAGGATTTGTAGCATATCGATTAAATATGACCAAATGGTAATTTTTTAAAAGACAGAAACTTATAGGCAGCAAAGGAAATATAACCAGGCAACTACTGGGTTGATTACATGAATCTAAGTCTCTTGGCTTTAATGTACAGGAGGAAATCATGGCAGACAATTTACAAAATACACACAAACACACACAGACACACACACACACACACACAGACACAGCCAGACACACACAGACACACACACACACAGACATGCACTTTTTTGATTTTTTCATTTTCTTACCTACCAACCTCCTCCCATAAGGGAAAAACAAAAAAAAGACCAATGGATAACTTATTTGCAAAGACAAATTTTGCTGGAGCCAAATCAAAAATGTGTTACTTGGGAATTGCCCACAGTATCTATAGAGAGAGGCTGAGGTGCCCAAGCTCCAGCCTGAAGCACAGAGGTGCCAGGACCCAGAAGATGCGAGCTTCTTTACCTCGGGCCACTGTCCCGGCTGTGAGCAACAGGAAGCTGTAGGCCACCTGGGCCACCCTCCTCTTGACACCTTCAGCAGTGAATGATAAAACAACTTTATATAGATAAGCCTGAGGTCCATACCAGCGACTTGCTTATTCTCTAGAATGTAGGAAGACAAATGGAGATTCTGATGAAGAAGTTGTTCAAGATGAAATCAGAGTATCCACTGGAAAAAAAAAAAAAAAAGCACAGCTAACACTTTTAGGAACAGAAATGGACTGTGTTGAAAACAAATTATCCAGTAAGCTTGTGTTCAATAACCCAATCATCAAAGGAATGTGTGGCTGTGGAGAAAGCTTTAATATTTGACAGCTCAGGATTCCTCTGGCTCTAAGCTCCAGGAGAGTGTGTGAAAGTCTTCGTTCTTACTGAAGAAATCATGTGACTGTCACGTGCTTATGGTTTATCATCTGTGGCTGCCTTTTAAGGGAAATAAAGTGATGCATTTTGGAAAGGAAGCTAGTGTGTTAGATTCAGAAGAAGTGATATTTGTATTCTCTGCAGAAGACTGAAAATGAGAAGCCATTGCTCTCTGGATTATTTTTCTGTTCTGTAAAGAAAAAAATCCTGCTCTGCAGTTAACTCTCTTGCATCCCTTCTTTTATTTTTATTTTTTTGAGACAGGGTCTCACTCTGTTGCCCAGGCTGGAGTGCAGTGGCACAATCTCAGCACAATCACTGCAACCTCTGCTTCCTTGGCTCAAGTGATTCTCCAGCCTCAGCCTCCTGAGTAGCTGGGACTACAGGCGTGTGCCACCACTAATCGTTTTTTTTTTTTTTTTTTTTTTTTTGGAGAGATGGAGTTTTGCTATGTTGCCCAGGCTGGTCTCCATCTCCTGAACTCAAAGGGATCTCCCTGCCTTAGCCTCCCAAAAGGTTGGGATTACATGTGTGAGCCACTGCGTCAGGCTTCATCCTGTTAATCCGTTCAGAAAATGCATCAACAGATGTGCACTCATTAGGTCTCTATAGAATGGCTTGAATGTGCATCTCCCTGGCATTTTTCCCAACCACATTGGTGACTCTTAAAATTCAGAGGCAGAGAGTGTGGACTGCTGGTAGTAACACAGTGGTACATTGCTTTTCCATTCAAACTTGGCATAGACTTTTTACTTTTTTATTAAAAATTTCATTGTCAGATGCTTCATTTACATACCCTTTAGCAGTAGTCAGCAAAGATTTCCTTGAACTGTAGGGCAGAATAGTTCTGAGTGACAGTATGAAACAGTGAGAAATATTTTATTTACCTTGTTTGGTTGGTTGGTTGGTTTTATTTTATTTTATTTATTTTTGAAACAGAGTCTCACTCTGTCTCCCAGGCTGGAGTGCAATGGCGAGATCTCAGCTCACTGCAACCTCTGCCTCCCAGGTTCAAGCGATTCTCCTTCTTCCGTCTCCCCAGGAGCTGGGACTACAGGCACCCGCCATCGAGCCCAGTGAATTTTTGTCTTTTTAGCAGAGATGGGGTTTCACCACATTGGCCAGGCTGGTGTTGAACTCCTGACCTGAAGTGATCCACCCGCCTCAGCCTCCCAAAGTGCTGGGATTACAGGCATGAGCCACTGCACCCGGCCCCACCTGATTTTTTATCCATTCCTTTTGCCATCCTAAATGTCTGGTCGAAGAAAGGATCTCAAGACGACTTAAATTATTTTAGTTGAAAGGTCTTTTAAAAGTCATCTAGCCCACCCCCCTCAATTCTGTATGTGAGGAAGCAAAACCCTGGGGAGGCCAAAGGGCTTTTGTCTACCCTTAGTCCACAGGGTGAGACATAGCTGGGACCAACCCACATCTCTTCTTCCTTATAGGTGACAGAAACATGTGCTCCGCACTCTGAGGCAATCTGTGAAAGTAAACGGTGGTCTTTTTTGTTTTTTTGGGGTTTTTGGTTTTTTGGTTTTTTTTTTTTTTTTGAGACAGAGTTTTGCTCTGTCACCCAGGCTAGAGTGCAGTGGTGTGATCTCGGCTCACTGCTTCCTACGCCTTCCAGGTTCAAGTGATTCTCCTGCCTCAGCCTCTCGAGTAGCTGGGATTACAGGTGCACACCACCATGCTCACCTAATTT
Organism: Macaca mulatta; assembly: GCF_049350105.2. Classification (NCBI taxonomy): domain Eukaryota; kingdom Metazoa; phylum Chordata; class Mammalia; order Primates; family Cercopithecidae; genus Macaca; species Macaca mulatta. The sequence continues at coordinate 46,718,251 of NC_133420.1, forward strand.
TTGTATTTTTAGTAGAGATGGGGTTTCATCATGTTGGCTAGGCTAGTCTCAAACTCCTGACCTCAGGTGATCCGCCCTCCTTGGTCTCCCAAAGTGTTGAAATTACAGGCGTAAGCCACCGCGCCCAGCCAGAAATATTCTTTTGATTTTTTTCAACTATTAAAAATGTAAAAACCACATCAACTAAACAAAATTGAAAGGCAACCCATGGAAAGGGGGAAAATATATACAAATCATATATCTAATAACAGGTTACTATCCAGGGTATATGAAGAACTCTACAATCAACAACAACAACAAAAATAACCCCGTTTAAAAACTGAAAAAAAGAATAGACATTTCTCCAAAGAAAATACACAAATGGCAAACAAGCATAAAAAGATGCTTAACATCACTATCATCATAGAAATGAAAATCAAAACTGCAATGAGATATCCCCTCACACCTATTAGGATGGCCACTCTCAGAAAATCATGAATGTTGGCAAAGATGTGGAAAAATTGGAATCCCTGGGCACTGTTGGTGGGAATGTGAAATGGTGCAGCTGCTATGGAAAAACAGAATGGATATTCCTTAAAAGAGTAAAAATAGAACTACCATATAAGCCAGCAATCCCACTTCTGGATATATAGCCAAAAGAATTGTAAGCAGGATCTCAAAGAGATACTCATACACCCATGTTCATTACCATATTATACACAATAGCCAAGTGGTAGAAGCAACCTAAATGTCCATGAACAAATAAATGGATAAACAGAATATGGTACATGCATGCAAGGAAATATTATTCAGCTTTTAAAATGGAAATCTTGCCAAATGCTACCATATGAGTGAAACTTGAGGACATGATGCTAAGTGAAATAAGTCACAGAAGGACAAATATTGCACGATTCCACTTATAGGACGCATGCAAAGTAGTCAAACTCAGAAACAAAGTAGAATTATGGTTGCCAGGGGCTAGTGGGAGGTGGAATTGAGCAGTTGTTCAATGGGTGTAGAATTTCAGTCATGTAAGATTAAAACATTCTAGAGATATGTTGCACAAATGTGTGAATATATTTAACAGTACTGAACTGCACACATGGTTAACATGGTAAATGTTATGTTTTTTACTATATATATTTTTTTCTTTTCTTGAGACAGATTCTCACTCTGTCACCCAGGCTGAAGTGCAGTGGCCCAATCTCGTCTCACTGCAAGCTCCACCTCCCGGGTTCATGCCATTCTCCTGCCTCAGCCTCCTGAGTTGCTGGGACTACAGGTGCCTGCCACCATACCCGGCTAATTTAAAAAAAATTTTTTTTGTATTTACCACAATAAATCCAACAGACCTTGTGCCCCATTTAGTGGTCAATGGGCACATGACAGGGGAAGGAAAGTTTCCATCCCACCGGTAAGCATGGTTAAATCTGGTAGATGGAGAGCTTAGAAAAAGCGGCAATGAGTTTTGAGCACAACTGGACCTGAGCCTTAGGAGATGCCCTAAGGGAAGACAAGTCCCAGGACTAAACAGGGGTGCCAGCATCCCTGTGTTTAAAACTCCAGATGGGAACTACACCTTCAGAACCAGACACTCCCCTAAAATATATCCTAAATAACTGAGACAAATTTGACCTTGAAACCTTAAAAAAGAAGTGGCTGATTTTCTTCTGTACCACTGCTTGGCCACAGTATTCCTTACAAAATAAGGAAACTTGGCCCCCTGAGAGAAGGATTAAATAGAACACCCTTCTACAATGAGATCTTTTCTGTAAACAAGGAGGTAAATGGAGTGAAGTCCCTTATGTACAGATTTTCTTTGCCCTTTGTAAAAATATTGCCCTGTGCCAAGCCTGCAAGCTTTGCCCAAATGACGGAGGCCCACAATTGCCTCCATACTCACTGCCTCTTCCCTCAGACCCACTCTCTTCCCCCACTGACTCTCCTCCATCCAGCCCCACTGAAGTGTTAAAGGCACCCTGGAAAGAGAACATAAACTCCACAAGCTAAGCAACCCAAATTATGTCCCTTATAAGCAGTATGATTTCCATGCCCCCGTCTCACTCTCAGATTTAAAACAAATAAAGGCAGATTTAGGGAAATTCTCAGATGATCCTGATAACTATATAGATGTCCTACAAGGATTGGGGCAGTCCTTTAATCTCACATGGAGAGATATCATTTTACCTCTTGATCAGACCTTAAGTCCTACTGATAAGGAAGCAACTTTAGCAGCAGCCTGGCAATTTAGGCAATTTGCCTGGTACCTTAGCCAGGTAAACGATCAAATAGCCCTGGAGGAGAGGGAAAATTTTCCCACAGGGCAACAGGCGGTCCCCACTGTAGACCCTCACTGGGATACTGACTCAGATCATGGAGATTAGAGCCACAGGTATTTGCTAACTTGCATTTTAGAAGGGTTGAAGGAGACCAGGAAAAAACCTATGAACTACACAATGCTATCCAGAATTATGCAAAGAAAAGAGGAAAACCCCTTCGCTTTTCAGGAAGGCTAAGGGAGGCCCTGTGAAAGGACACCTCCCTAACTCCAGATTCTGTAAAAGGTTAACTGATTGTAAAAGATAAATTTATCACCCAATCAGCCACTGACATTAGGAGAAAACCCCCAAAGTCTGCCTTAGGCCCAAAACAAAATTTGGAGACATTATAAAACCTAGCAACCTCGGTGTTGTATAACAGGGACCAAGAAGAACAGGCCAAAAGGGAAAAGCAAGATAAGAGTGCCGAGACCAGCTGGGTGGTGGAGACCCTAACCCGGGGCACTAGAGGAATTAAAGACACACACAGAAATATAGCATGTGGAGTGGGAAATCAAGGGTCTCACAACCTTCAGAGCTGAGAGGCTCAAACAGAGTTTTACCCACATATTTATGGACAGCAAGCCAGTGGTAAGCATAGTTTCTATAGACTGTAGATTATCTAAAAGTATTCCTTACAAGAAATAAAGGGATGGGCCAAAATAAAGGGATGGGTCTGGCTAGTTATCTGCAGCAGGAACATGTCCTTAAGATGTAGATCGCTCATGCTATTGTTAGTGGTTCAGGAATGCCTTTAAGCGGTTTTCTGCCCTGGTTGGGCCAAGTGTTCCTTGCCCTCATTCCAGTAAACTGATAACCTTCAGTGTGGGTGTCTTGGCCATCACAAGCATGCCACAGTGCTGCAGAAATTTTGTTTATGGCCAATTTTGGGGCCAGTTTTTGGCCAGATTTGGGGGCCTGTTCCCCACAAAGAGAAAAGCTGAAGCCTTAGTCATGGCAGACCTTGGTGGCTCAGAAGGAACCAAAAGAAGAGCCGGCCAATTGCCTATGAGGGCTTGTTTTCAGTGTGGTTTGCAACGACATTTTAAGAAAGATTGTCCAACAAGAAACAAACCACCTCCTCACCCGTGTCTAATATGCCAAGGTAGTCACTGAAAGGCACACTGCCCCAGAGGACAAAGGCCCTTTAGACCAGATGCACCCAACCAGATGTTTCAGCAACAGGACTGAGGGGGCCTGGGGCAAGCGCCAGCTCATGCCATCACCCTCACAGTGCCCCAGGTAAGTCTGACCATTGAGGGCCAGGAAGTGGACTTCCTCCTGGACACTGGCATGGCATTCTCAGTTTTAATCTCCTATCCCCACTGCAGTTAAAATGACAGGGGTGGAATCCTGGATTCACCACACCCATGTTAAACCTTGGACACCACACCTGTGTTAAACCACACCCGTGTTAAACCTTGGACAGCAAAAATTTTACTGTAAGTTTCCCTGTATTGTTCTCTCCCTCTCTGTATCAGGGGAACCCACCCCCAATATTTCAATGTAGGTTGTTTCTATTTTCTGTGTCGGCCAGCTGAGAAATAAAGAGAAAGAGTGCAAAGACAGCAATTTTACAGCTGGGTATCCGGGGGTGACATCACATATCAGTAGGACCGTGATGCCCACCTGAGCCTCAAACCAGCAAGTTTTTTATTAAGGGTTTCAAAACAGGAGGAGCTGTAAGAACAGGGAGTAGATCACATGCTTCAAAGGGCAAAAAGCAGAACTACTGATAAGGGTCCAACAAAGATCACAAAGCAAAGGGCAAAAGCAGAACTTCTGATAAGGGTGTTTGTTTAGCGGTGCACATATTGTCATAATAAACATGTTAAACAACAGAAAACAGGGTTGAGAGTAGAGAACTGGTCTGACCACAAATTTACCGGGGTTGGGTTTTTCCTCACCCTAGTAAGCCTGAGGGTACTGCGGGAGACCAGGGCGTATCTCAGTCCTTATCTCAACCGCATGAGACAGACATTCCTAGAGCAGCCATTTATAGACCTCCCCCCAGGAGAGCATTCCTTTCCCAGGGTATTAATATTAACATTCCTTGCTAGGGAAAGAATTTACTGATATCTTCCCTACTTGCAAATCTGTTTCTAGGCTCTCTGCAAGAAGAAAAATATGGCTCTTTTTGCCCGACCCTGCAGGCCTTGTGGTTGTCTTCCCTTGTTCCCTAAAATTCACTGTTATTCTGCTCTTTTTCAAGGTGCCCTGGTTTCATATTGTTCAAACACGCATGTTTTACAATCAATTTGTACAGTTAACACAATTATCACAGTAGTCCTGAGGTGATGTACATTCTCAGCTTATGAAGATAACGGGATTAAGAGATTAAAGTAAGACAGGCATAAGAAATCATAGAAGCATTATTTGGGAACTGATAAATGTCCATATTATAAAGAAATCTTCACAATTTATGTTCCTCTGCCACGGCTCCAGCCAGTCCCTCCATTCAGCGTCCCTGACTTCCCGCAACATCTCTCCCTCTCTCCCTTCCCCATCCCCCAAAACTAAAGTTAAAAAGAATGTTAACTGCCCATTTTCCTGTGACCAGCAGACCTTATCTATCCTCCCAATTCCAATTCCTTGTGAACATACTTTGTGAAGTCCTGTAAGATCCCGTCTCTTTTGCCATGCTGCTGCAAGGTCATGAGATAGGTAAAACCTAATTTGCAAGTCCGGTTTTTCTCAAGATCTAAGACATGTCACAAATGGCTAATTGCCTTTGTTTCTCGCTCTGGTAACATCTTCTTGGCACACGTATTTCCCGCCTTAAAGAGTTTAAAAGGCAATTACATAATCTAACTCTGGCTACCCGTTTGGGACCCCTTCCACGCTGTGGAAGCTTTGTACTTTCACTCTGCTCAATAAAGCCTACAGCTTTTTCTCTCTCTAGGTCTGTGTCTCTATCACTTGCTGTGGTCAGCCGCCACACAATTCTTTGGCGTGGCTAGGCAAGAACCTTAGACATTACAGTATGGATGGTAAGGCTCCAGCAGAAAGACACTGGCAAGTGTTAGAGGAAAAGAGGAAATTTTATCCGAAAGTGTTATGGAAATCTCCAGAAGAAGGACAGTGGAAGGTCCAGTGGATTTACTGACAGGGGAAGAGGGTATGCTTGTGTGTTTACAGGAGATGGACAAACCGTGTGGGTGCCCTCAAGGTGCGTGCGACCATGGAACAGGAGACCGAAGGAACCCAGAGTGGCCAACCATGGGCACAGTCCCTCCGGTACAAGCCATGAGTCAGCCGAGCTGAGTGCAAAGACAGAGAAGGCCCACCGGAGTCATGACACGGTTCTAATGCTATGTTTTCTGTAAAATCGGATTAACTGCCATTTGGAGAATGAGAGCTGCCCAGCCGGGCCTTACATTCTTTCAATTAATACGTAAACAAAAAGGAGGATATGCAGGGAGCAGAAGGCCCCTGGGAAGTGACCAACCCAGCATTCTGCTGGAGGCTATATGAGCAAACAGCAAACTGTTTATCATGAATGCAGGCTGTGGACAAACTCACACTCCCCTGCCACAAAAATGTTTCCTGAGGGCCATCACTCCCTGGCACCAGGCTCCTTGACATTATCTACTGAGAAAATTAACGCCTATTGTTCAAAGGATACAGTCTAGCAAGTCTGCTGTGAACCAAATGGCCAACTGACAATTATCCGACAATCACGTCCACTTCTCGCTATCTCTTTTGTCTAATAAATACGGAGGGCTGTGTAAAGCTCAGGGCCCTTGTCCAGTAGAGGCAAGGTGCCCCCAACCCCTTCTTCCAAATATACTCTTTTGTCTCTTGTATTTTATTACCACGTTCGCCCCCTTTGTTCAGTCCAGTAGGTCCGCGACATAGTGGCACCCCCAACAGCAGCAGAATTGGGCAGTCAACATGAATGGAACAGAGAAAAGTGTAGGACTTTGACATGGAATAAGATTCAAATCTCAACCCTGCTACTGACTATCTATGCAATCTTGTCTATGTTGTTTTACTTCTCAGAATTACAGTTTCCTGAGGCTCCAAGGAAGACAATGGTGATACGTGCTTCTGAAACTGCCCCTATAAACTTTATAAATGTAGGCCAGGCACAGTGGCTCATGCCTGTAATCCCAGCACTTTCGGAGGCTGAGGCTGATAGATCACGTAAGGTCAGGAGTTCACAACCAGCCTGACCAATTGGTGAAACTTTGTCTCTACTAAAAATACAAAAATTAGCCAGGCGTGGTGGCATGTGCCAGTAGTTCCAGCTACTCGGGAGGCTGAGACAGGAGAATTGCTTGAACCTGGGAGGTGGAGGTTGCAGTGAGCTGAGATCATGACACTGCATCCCAGCCTGGGAGACAGAGCGAGACTCCATCTCGAAAAATACATAAAAGTAATCGGGGAAGGAGGGAAGGAGAAACAAAAAGAAACCAAGCTGGCAGCATGTTCAGCATTCATCATTAAGTCGGCAAGCTCTCCAAACTGCTTCCTCACAGTTTGGTGCTTATTGTTCTAGAATCACTAGATCCAGTTACAAGATTATAGTTCCCCTTAACTGCTCTTTAAATAACAACTCAAACATTATCAAATGTTGTCTTCACTTTGAGATATTCCTTCAGGTCCTGCATACAGATGAAACTACTGATGCAGCTGAACTGAAGGACTCCCCGAGAGGCTACCTCACCAACCTATAGTTTCCACTTTGTGATGATTTTATCCCCCTTGTCCCAGCCAACCAGCAACCCCAATTTTCCAGCCCCTCACTCTACACAATCTTCTTAAAGCCTCAGGCCAGAACTTCTTGGGAGATAGATTTGAGGGTTTCCTTCCACTTCCTTGCTGGGTGCCCTGTGATCATTAAACTCTTTCTTTGCTGCATCCCCCCGTCTTAGTGTAAATGGTCTATTACTATGCAGTGGGCATACGAACCTGTTGGTCTGATAACATAACCCTTCCTTGGATCATCATGAGGACTAGATATACTGGATACCAAGTGCTACCCTAGTGCAAGGTTGCATCTCCTCTGTGCTGTGCAGAGAGGATAATCAATCTCTCTTCAAATGCAATGTCCCATCTGTATTCAGGAATTCCTACAATTATGAGAAAAATATTACTCTTTGTTGCTATCATTATTTCTCAAGCATTATCCCACCTGACCAATGAAATGGAAGTTGAAGAGAAAAAAGTGGGGGACAAGTCTGTCTGTTTTTGTTCATTCATTTGTTAGTTCATTTTTTGTCCGGAGCTGCACGCCCCGGCCATAGCAAATAATAATTAAGGATTAAATGCCTGAGCTATATTCATTTCCACCCCACACCTTCTCCCTATCTTTGCCTTTTTTCCCCTGTACTAATACCTCATTAAAGATGGCGCTCTTCCTGCTTCTTCTTCACTCACTTTTCCCGCGCGCGCGAAAATTGTTACTTAGTTGTTACTTAACAGCGCAAGCGCAACATGACGTCCGACCTGAGAAACCGAAACTAACCTGGCCACGCCCTTGGCAATGAGATCATTTCCGCCTTAGCCCAACCCCTTCCCCTCCAAGTGTATATAAGGCACTGCATTACCGCCATTAAACGAGACTTGATCAGAGCACTGTCTTGTCTCCATTTCTCGTGTCTCTTGTTCCCCAAATTCCCACCCCCTCCTCCAGGGCCTGCTCTGACTATCCCACGGGCCGGGATACGTGGCGCCCGAACAGGGACCTGGAAACGAGGGACTCCGTGAGGAAGAGGACGCCAAAGGACGGTCGACCGCTAATAAAGACAAAAGGAGTCAAATTCTTCCGATCACCGCGGGAACCTGCCGCGTCAGAATCGAAGGTAAGTGATGCGTCCCAAATGGGACAAGAATTAAGCCAACATCAAATATATGTAGGACAATTAAAAGAGGCTTTAAAGACACGAGGAGTAAAGGTTAAAGGTAATGATTTGTTTAAATTTTTTGATTTTGTAAAAGACACTTGCCCTTGGTTCCCACAGGAAGGAACTATTGATATTAAAAGATGGCGTAGAGTAGGGGATTGTTTTCAGGACTATTATAATACTTTTGGGCCAGAAAAAATTCCTGTAACCGCCTTCTCTTATTGGAACCTCATTAGAGATTTAATAGATAAGAAGGAGGCCAATCCGCAAGTCATGGCTGCGGTCGCTCAGACAGAGCATATTTTAAAGGTTAGCTCCCGCTCTAACCTCACAAAACCTCCGCAAGATACGGAGGAAGATCTCATTTCCCTCGAAAGTGATCATGAGGAAATTAAGTCTCCTTCTGTAACAGATAAAGAAATGCCACACGAAAACAAACCAAAAAAATACCCAATTTTACAGATGCTTCAAAAAGAGGAGGAAATTAATAAGCCTAATCAATTGGACATAAATTGGGATGATTTAGAGGAAGAGGCAGCTAAATATCACAACCCTGATTTGCCTCCCTTTACTTCATACCCACCCCCATATAATAAGACGCATAATGAGGCTTCTGCGCCTATTGTTATGGCAGCAATAGATCCCAAAGAAGAATTAAAGCAAAAGATTGCTCAACTAGAAGAGCAAATTAAACTTGAAGAGTTACATCAATCATTGATAATTAGGCTCCAAAAGCTAAAAACAGGAAATGAAAAAATACCCAACTCAGACGCTATGGAGGGTTCCTTGCGCCCACCTCAGCGGCCTGGACAACATGTTCCGAGAGGGGGGTTAGTCGCTAGCCGACATAGAGAAGACTCCTCCCCCAAAGACGTTTTTCCGGTCACTGAAACCATAGATGAACAGGGACAGGCTTGGAGGCATCATACTGGATTTGATTTTACTATTATAAAAGAGTTAAAGACTGCTGCCTCTCAGTATGGGGCTACTGCTCCATATACTCTTGCTATAGTGGAATCTGTAGCTGAGAATTGGCTCACTCCTACAGACTGGAATACCTTAGTTAGGGCAGTCCTTTCTGGGGGAGACCACTTAATTTGGAAGTCAGAGTTCTTTGAAAATTGTAGAGATACAGCTAAAAGAAATCAACAGGCAGGCAACGGTTGGGATTTTGATATGTTAACAGGTTCAGGTAATTATGCAGACACTCAGGCCCAAATGCAATATGACCCTGGACTGTTCTCACAAATCCAGGCTGCTGCTACAAAAGCCTGGAGAAAACTTCCCGTTAAAGGAGATCCAGGGGCTTCGCTCACAGCGGTTAAACAAGGACCCGATGAGCCATTTTCAGACTTTGTGCATAGGCTTATGACCACGGCAGGTAGAATCTTTGGAAATGCAGAAACGGGTGTAGATTATGTTAAACAGTTAGCTTATGAAAATGCTAACCCCGCCTGCCAAGCGGCAATCAGACCTTATCGAAAGAAAACAGATTTAACAGGATACATTCGCCTTTGTTCAGATATTGGGCCCTCATATCAACAAGGCCTAGCAATGGCCGCCGCTTTTAGCGGCCAAACAGTAAGAGATTTCCTCATTAACAAAGGTAAAGATAAAGGGGGATGTTTTAGATGCGGTAAAAGGGGACACTTTGCAAAAGATTGCTGTGAAAACCAAAATAGGAGTCCAGAAGCAAAAATCCCAGGCCTTTGCCCAAGGTGTAAAAGAGGAAGGCACTGGGCAAACGAATGTAAATCTAAAACTGACAGTCAAGGAAATCCTTTACCCCCCAGGCAGGGAAACGGGATGAGGGGCCAGCCTCAGGCCCCGAAACAAGCATATGGGGCAGTCAGTTTTGTTCCAGCCAGCAACAGCAATCCATTTCAAAACTTAGTAGAGCAACCCCAGGAAGTGCAGGATTGGACCTCGGTTCCACCTCCCACACAATACTAACACCTGAAATGGGACCACAAACCTTAAATACCGGAATATATGGACCCTTACCACCTAACACTTTTGGGCTACTTTTAGGAAGAAGTAGTGTCACCATGAGAGGCTTACAAGTCCTCCCTGGAGTTATCAATAATGATTATGAAGGAGAAATTAAAATTATGGCCAGAGCTATTGATAGTATTATTACTGTCCCTCAAGGAGTTAGAATAGCTCAGTTACTCCTGCTACCTTTGGTTAAAACAGATAATAATATCCAATACTCTAATAGAAATATAAAAGGTTTCGGATCATCAGAGATATATTGGGTGCAACCAATTACAAATCAAAAACCCTCTCTAACCTTATGGTTAGACGGGAAGGCATTCACTGGACTAATAGACACAGGGGCTGATGTAACTATCATTAAACAGGAAGATTGGCCCTCTCATTGGTCTACCACAGAAACTTTAACTCACTTGAGAGGAATTGGACAAAGCAGTAATCCTAAACAAAGTTCTAAATACCTAACATGGACAGATAAAGAAAACAATTCAGGCCTCATTAAGCCATTTGTCATCCCTTACCTACCTGTTAACCTTTGGGGGCGAGATCTGCTCTCTCAAATGAAAATTATAATGTGTAGTCCAAATGATATAGTTACTGCACAAATGTTAACTCAAGGATACACCCCTGGTAAAGGTCTTGGAAAAGGAGAGAACGGTATCCCACAGCCTATACTGGTTTCAGGACAACTTGATAAAAAGAGGTTTGGAAATTTTTAGCTCAGGCCACTGACATACCTGCACCCCAAAGGTGCGCTGACCCCATTACTTGGAAGTCAGATGAGCCCGTTTGGGTTGATCAGTGGCCTTTACTCAATGATAAACTAAGTGCTGCCCAACAGTTAGTGCAGGAACAACTAGCAGCAGGACATATTGAGGAAAGTAATTCCCCTTGGAATACACCTATTTTTGTTATTAAAAAAAAGTCTGGTAAATGGAGACTCTTACAAGATTTAAGAGCAGTAAATATCACTATGATCCTTATGGGTGCCTTACAACCAGGATTGCCTTCACCGGTTGCGATTCCTCAAAAATATTTTAAAATCGTTATTGACCTTAAAGATTGCTTTTTTACAATTCCCCTTCACCCTGCTGACCAAAAAAGATTTGCCTTTAGTCTTCCATCCACAAATTTTAAACAACCAATGAAGCGTTATCAATGGAAAGTTTTACCTCAGGGTATGGCTAATAGTCCTACCTTGTGTCAAAAATATGTAGCTGCCGCTATAGAGCCAGTCAGAAAAACATGGGCACAAATGTATATTATACATTATATGGATGATATTTTAATAGCAGGAGAAATTGGCGAACAAGTCTTACAGTGCTTCGCCCAACTCAAACAAGAGTTAACAGCAGCCGGACTACAAATAGCCCCAGAAAAGGTACAATTACAAGATCCATACACCTATCTTGGTTTTCAAATTAATGGACCCAAAATCATTAATCAAAAGGCCGTTATACGTCGTGATCATTTAAAAACTTTAAATGATTTCCAAAAATTACTGGGAGACATAAATTGGCTTCGGCCGTACTTAAAGCTCACCACAGGAGAGTTAAAACCTCTTTTCGATATATTAAAAGGAGACTCTAATCCAAAATCCCCCAGGTCCATTACTAAAGAAGCATTAATAACACTCCAACAGGTAGAACATGCCATTGCAACACAATTTGTTACCGGTATTGATTATTCTCAGCCATTAATATTCCTTATTTTTAACACAACAATAACCCCTACTGGCCTATTTTGGCAGAACAATCCCATTATGTGGGTACACCTGCCCTCCTCCCCTAAAAAGGTTTTGTTGCCTTATTATGATGCCATAGCTGATCTAATTATCTTGGGAAGAGAAAACAGTAGAAAATACTTTGGAATAGAACCCTCTACCATTATACAGCCCTACACTCAATCACGCATCCATTGGCTGTTACAAAATACGGAAGCCTGGCCAATTGCTTGCGCTTCTTATACTGGCGCGATTGACAACCATTACCCACCTAACAAACTTATTCAATTTTGTAAACTTCATGCGTTTGTATTTCCCCATATTACCAGTAAAGAACCTCTCAATGACGCATTACTAATTTTCACTGATGGATCTTCCACAGGACTTGCCGCTTACACTTACAATAATGTAGTCGTTAAATTCCAGACCACTTATACATCAGCTCAGCTGGTCGAATTGCAAGCTATAATTGCAGCACTATCAGCTTTTCCTTGTCAGCCACTTAACATTTATACAGAGAGCGCCTACCTGGCTCATTCAATACCCCTCTTAGAGACCGTGTCTCAAATTAAACATATTTCAGACACAGCTAACCTATTTTTACAATGTCAACAACTTATTCAAAAAAGGACTACTCCCTTTTTTCTTGGGCATATTAGGGCACATTCAGGATTACCGGGACCTTTAACTCAAGGTAACGCAACAGCCGACACGGCAACAAAAACCATAGCCACAGTCACTACAGACAATTTGCAACAAGCACAAAAAGCACATGCCTTACATCATTTAAACGCCCAAACCTTAAGGCTTATGTTTAAACTTACCAGAGAACAAGCTCGACAAATAGTTAAACAATGCGCCAACTGCATAACATATTTACCTGTTCCCCATCTAGGAGTTAACCCCCGAGGACTCATCCCCAATGAAATTTGGCAAATGGACGTTACTCACCACTTAGAATTCGGTCAAGTAAAATATATCCATGTATGCATAGACACCTATAGTGGATTCATCAGTGTAACTCTCCAAACAGGAGAGGCCACCAAACATGTCATAGCTCATTTATTACACTGCTTTTCTATTTTAGGAATACCCAAACAAATCAAAACAGATAATGGCCCCGGTTATATATCCAAAACCTTCTTACAATTTTGTAATACCCTACAAATTAAACATACCACAGGCATTCCCTATAATCCCCAAGGACAAGGTATAGTAGAAAGAGCTCATCTGTCATTAAAAACTGTTATCACAAAATTAAAAGGGGGGAGCTGGTACCCCGTGAAGGGTACCCCCAGAAACATACTCAATCATGCCCTGTTTATCCTTAATTTTTTAAATTTGGACAGTCATGGAAAATCGGCTGCCGACCGTTTCTGGCATCCTGAATCTCAAAAACAGTTTGCAATGGTAAAATGGAAAGATCCACTCGATAATTCATGGCATGGCCCCGATCCAGTTTTAATTTGGGGAAGAGGCTCAGTATGCATCTTCTCACAAAAAAATGATGCAGCCAGATGGCTGCCTGAAAGATTGGTAAGACAAATAAATCATAACCATTGTCAGTCCAGGGAAGATAAATCTCCCTGAGAAGTTCTTTCCTTCTTGTTTTTCAGAAAATGAAGCCTAACATGAAATTCCTTTGGAGAATAATCACTCTATACAACATAGTGACAGTCTATGCAGGTTTTGGTGACCCTCGTAAGGCAAGAGAATTATTACGAAAACAATACGGCCAGCCTTGTGACTGCAGAGGGGGACAAATATCTGAACCTCCGTCAGATAGAATCACCCAGGTGACCTGCACGGGCAAGACAGCTTACCTAATGCCAAACCAGTTATGGAAATGTAAGTCTACCCCAAGAGATACCTCACCTAGCGGGCCGCTCCTAGAATGCCCTTGTAGCTCTTTCCAATCTTCTGTACATAGTTCCTGTTATACATCCTATCAACAATGCAAATCAGGCAATAGAACATATTATACGGCCACGTTACTAAAAACACAAACTGGAGGCATTAATGACATACAAGTATTAGGATCCACTAATAAACTTGTACAATCTCCTTGTAACGGCCAAAAAGGAAAGCCTGTTTGTTGGAGCACTACCGCCCCCATTCACATTTCTGATGGAGGAGGCCCATTAGATATTACAAGAATTAAAACCGTCCAGAAAAAATTAGAAGAAATTCATAAAGCTTCTTATCCTGAACTCCAATATCACCCTTTAGCCCTGCCTGAGCTTAGAGATAATTTTAGGCTCGATGCCCAAACCTTTGATATCCTCAATGCTACTTACAATTTACTTCAAATGTCCAATACAAGCCTGGCCCATGATTGTTGGCTTTGCCTTAAGATGGGCCCCCCTATTCCTCTAGCTATACCTAACCTTTTATTGTCCTATGCCAATTACTCAAATGAATCCTTAGTAAATAATTCCTGTCCTATTATTCCCCCCCTCTTAGTTCAACCGATGACGTTTTCTAATTCCACTTGCCTCTTTTCACCATCATATAATAACACTAAAGAGATCGATTTAGGCTATGTTGTGTTTGACAACTGTACCTCCATAATCAATGCCACCAACCCTTTGTGTGCTGTAAATGGCTCGGTTTTCGTTTGTGGAAACAACATGGCATATACTTATCTACCTACACATTGGACAGGGCTTTGTGTTCTGGCCACTCTTCTCCCCGACATTGATATCATCCCTGGAGATGAACCTATCCCCATCCCCGCTATTGAACATTTTATTTATAGACCGAAACGAGCCATACAATTTATTCCCTTGTTGGCTGGACTAGGAATCACCACTGCTTTTACTACAGGAGCCACAGGCCTAGGAGTCTCACTAACCCAATATACTAAATTATCCAATCAATTAATCTCAGATGTACAGACCTTATCCAGTACTATACAAGATTTACAAGACCAAGTAGACTCGTTAGCAGAAGTAGTTCTCCAGAATAGAAGAGGTCTAGATTTGTTAACGGCAGAACAGGGAGGGATATGTTTGGCTTTACAGGAAAAGTGCTGTTTTTACGCCAACAAATCCGGAATCGTCAGAGATAAGATAAAAACTTTGCAAGAAGAACTAGAAAAGCGCAGAAAAGGCTTGGCCGCCAATCCACTATGGACTGGACTCGATGGACTTCTCCCCTATCTCCTGCCATTTCTTGGTCCTTTACTCACTCTTCTACTCTTCCTCACTCTCGGGCCTATAATCCTTAATAAGCTTATGGCATTTGTCAGACAACAAATCGAGGCCTTCCAGGCCAAACCTATACAGGTCCATTATCATCGCCTTGAGATGACTGAAAATGGTGAGTCTTATTTACCTTAATAAGACCACCTCCCCTGTGTGCTGAACTGGACAGTCAATGACGGGTAAGAGGACACTATCTCCATCGGAGCCTAAGACAGGAGGGCCGCCTTTGCTGCTGCCTTATCCCATGACGGGCCTAGAAGGTGGGGGTGAGTTGACCCAACCTAAGACAGGTGCAGTTCCCGAGGGGTTTTCTTATCATAAAAATATAAAAAGGGGGACCTGTCCGGAGCTGCACGCCCCGGCCATAGCAAATAATAATTAAGGATTAAATGCCTGAGCTATATTCATTTCCACCCCACACCTTCTCCCTATCTTTGCCTTTTTTCCCCTGTACTAATACCTCATTAAAGATGGCGCTCTTCCTGCTTCTTCTTCACCCACTTTTCCCGCACGCGCGAAAATTGTTACTTAGTTGTTACTTAACAGCGCAAGCGCAACATGACGTCCCACCCGAAAAACGAAACTAACCTGGCCACGCCCTCGGCAATGAGATCATTTCCGCCTTAGCCCAACCCCTTCCCCTCCAAGTGTATATAAGGCACTGCATTACCGCCATTAAACGAGACTTGATCAGAGCACTGTCTTGTCTCCATTTCTCGTGTCTCTTGTTCCCCAAATTCCCACCCCCTCCTCCAGGGCCTGCTCTGACTATCCCGCGGGCCGGGATAATTTTTGAAACAGAGTCTTGCTCTGTGGCCCAAGCTGGAGTGCAGTGACATGATCTTGCCTCACTGCAACTTCTACCTCCTGTGTTCAAGCGATTCTCCAGCCTCAGCCTCCTGAGGAGCTGGGATTACAGGTGCGTGCCACCATGCCCAGCTAATTTTTGTATTTTTAGTCAAGATGGGGTTTCACCATATTGGCCAGGCTGGTCTCGAACTCCTGACATCAAGTGATCTGCCTGCCTCGGCCTCCCAAAGTGCTGGGATTATAGGCCTGAGCAACCACCCCCAACTAAGTCTGTCTGTGTTTAAAGTACAAGAAAAATCCAGAAGAAATTTCCACCAAACGGATAACAATGACTTTTGCTTTTTATATTGTAAACATCTGTATTGTCTGAATTATTTGATAAAAAGCATTTTAAATTACTTGTTTGTTATTACTTTATTGTTTTAAGTGAACTGTTCCCTCCACAGTTAGATCAGAACTCTCTCTGATCTAACTGAATTGAATAGAGTTTTGTCTTAGGGAAAAGTAAAGAAAAATCTTTTTCCTTGATCCTTTATTCCATATTCTGACTCTGTATGTGATTATGTAACAGTCATGATTAACTTGATCACCATGACTTGACAAACTGCAGCCTTTAAGACTGACTGAGTCATAATGATTGGGAAGGAGATTTTATTTGTCCTGGTGCTGCCAAGTATTATCGACATCTTCTATTTAATGACAAGTCAGTAAATATGTGAGCCACTCTGTGTTTCTGGCACTTTTTTTCTGTTATTCTTACTTTGCAAAGACTTTTTATGCCTGCAATTTTATTAACACCTCTAATATCCAAAAGAAACAGAGTGATTCTATAACAAGATATTTTAAAGAAAAAAAAAAGACAAGCGGAATGAGATATGTAACCCAATACTGTTTCTAGAAATTAAAAGTATATGCCCACCATGCACATTATGTAAGAACATGGAAAAAAAACCTCTATGCACATCAAAGAAATCACAGTAGTTACCTATAGTAGGAGAAGAAAAGTAGGGAATGGAGTTATTTTGTTTTTGTTTTTTCTTTTTTTGAGGCTGGATCTCACTTAGACACCCAGGCTAGAGTGCAGTGCCACGATTGCAGCTCACTGCAGCCTCCGCCTCCCAGGTTCAAGCTATGTTGCCCAGGCAAGTCTTGAATGCTTGGCCTCAAGTGGTCCTTTTGCCTTGGATTCCCAAAGTGCTAGGATTACAGGCATGAGCCGAAGAACCCAGCCTGGGAATGGAATTTTGTTTTGTTTTATTTTAAGTTACATAAATTAATGAGAGAGAGAGAGAGAGTGAGAAAGAAAGAATTTGGCAGCCCAGTGGGGATAAAGTGCAACAAACTCTGATGAGTATGAATTCAACTCTCAGTATTTTGTTTTTAGGGTCCATCCAAGTCGCTTTATGTACATCGATCCCAGTGCTTCTGATGCTGCATATATCCCATGGTATGCATCCACCACACTTGGTCCACACACTCTGTTATGGGCTGGACTGTGTCTTCCCCAATTTCATGTGTTGAAGTCTCCAAGTACCAGTACTCACAATGTAACTGTATTTGGAGATAGGGCCTCTCAAGAAGTAATTAAGGTTAAATGAGGCCATATTAGTGAGCCCTAATCCATTTGACAGTATTTGAAGACAAGGCCTTGGAAGACGTGATTAAGCTAAACTGAGGCTGACAAGTGAGGTTCTAATCCAATATGACAGGTACCCTCACAAGGAGAGACATTGAGCCGGGTGTGGTGGTGGGCCTGTAATCCCAGCTTCTAGGGAGGCTGAAGGACGATCACTTGAGCCCAGGAGTTCAAGGCTGCAATGAGCTGTGATACCCAGCACTGCACTCCAGCCTGGGTGACAGAGCGAGACCTCAAAATAATTAAAATTAAGTAAATAAATTAAAGACATTGAATCTTCATAATGACTGGGAGTTACACATTGTTCTTATCCCCATCTTTCTGATGGCTGAACTGAGTGAGGCAAAGAGAAGGTAAGTCTTTGAAAGCTACACAGCTAGTAAGTGGCAGGTGCAGGCTTCGAACCTGCAGCCGTCTAATACCAACCACTTAGCTTCACGTTCAACCCCTGCCTGATACCACCTCTCCTTGCAGAGGCCGGGTCAAGGCCTGATGTTTGCTAGGATGTGACTTGTGGGGCACCTCAGTGGCAAGAACGCTCACTCCTGCCTGGGGGCGTCTGGCAAGGGTTCCTTGAGGTGACCTTGAATTGGCTCCTGGAAGGCGAGGCCAGGAGTCCCCAACCCCCCTACACACATAAACACATGCGCACATGCACACACACACACATGCACACACACGCGCGTGCACATGCACTTAGGCACACACAGAAACGCGCACACACACACAAACACACTCAGATTCCCTGACACTTGTTTTCCTCCTGAGACCTTTTCGGGGCGGGGCTCTCACCCTCCAGAAGCAGCCCCGCCTTGCAGTGGCCCCACCCTCTCCTGGGACCTGTCATAAAGCTGTCCTCCTGCGCCCGGCCGCGCAGCCCCAGCCGCCTTCCCCAGCAGTGGAACCCACCGGCTCCTGTAAGGAGACCTCCTGCTTTCTTTCCTTCGCTTTTCTCCCTCCCTTAACCCCCTTGCTTTCTTCTTGCCAAGTTTCTAGACGCCCCAGTGAAGGAGGTTTGCGCTTCGCCCTCCTCCCTTTACGCCGAAATGACCGCTGGGTCTTGCACTCGGAGGATCTTGGGAGCCCAAGTCTAGACGCCTCCCGGCCCTGCACTTCCTTGGAGAGCTTGGAGACGCGCGCGGGAGGGAATAGGAAAGCTTGGTTACAATCCGGGACACCCGGTAGCTGCCTGCACCCGGGAAGGGGCAGGCCGGGGAACTTGCGGGACTGCACAACTCAGGGAGGGTAGAAGAAGAAAGATCCGGGTGGGGGTTTGGGAAGGGGCACGCAGGCGGCGGTGGGAGCAAAGGGCGAGCGGGCAAAGGCCGGTCGCCCCGCCAGGCCCCCTCTTCGGGCGGGCGAGACCTTCCCGGGACCTCGCCCCTCTGGGGCCAGACCCTTTCCAGGAGGGCTTCTGGACTTGTAGCGAGTTTGGAATGCCCAGCGGTTGCTTTCTAGGGAAAACGGACAAAGATGTGTGGACACTTAAAAAGTTGAACTCATAGAAATAACAACTAGCATGATGGTTGCCAGAGGCTGGGAGCGGATTCGGGGGTGAATGGGAGCTTGTTGGCCAAAGGGTACAAAGTTCAGAGACTAGAGGAGTAGGTTCTGAGATCTGTTGCACTGCAGGGTGACCAGCGCCAATAATATGTATTTCAAAATAAGAGCAAACTCAAATGTCTCACCATAAAAATCATACTTAGGGTTGGGCGCGGTGGCTCATGCCTGTAATCCCAGCACTTTAGGAGGTCGAGGCGGGTGGATCATTCCAGCTCAGGGGTTCTAGACCAGTCTGGCCAACATGGGGAAACCCCATCTCTACTAAAAAACCGGGCGTGGTGGCAGGCGCCTGTAATCCCAGCTACTCAGGAGGCTGAGACAGGAGAATCCCTTGAACCCGGGAGGCAGAGGTTGCACTGAGCTGAGATGGCGCCATTGCACTCCAGCGTGGGCGACAGAGCAAGACTCCGTCAACCACAACAACAACAAAAAGTCTTAATTAAAAAAAAAAAAGAAGAAGAAGAAAGAACAACCCCAGGCTGCAGATCGGACCGCCCCCCTAGCTCCCGGCCACCCGCGGCACCGGTGGGGAGCTGGGGAGGTCACCGGCAGCTCCAGAACGTTTGTAACTGGATTGTTTGTAGCGGATGCACACGCGGGAAGGCTCGGGTCCCAAGTGATTCTTCGGAGTTCAGTCAAAGCAGAACGTCCTGAACCCCCAGCTCTGGGCAGCCTTCATCATCCTCGCTTGCTTTGGTGTAGAGTTTAAGCTCAAAATCGGTTTGGTGTGCAGTTTAAACTCAAATCCCTCCTGGGCCAAAGAAAACTCGCGCCCGATGGCTGAGACCAAGTGGCTCACACCTGGAATCCCAGCACTTTGGGAGGCCGAGGCTAGCTATAGCAGATCGCTTAGGCAACACAGTGAGGCTCGTCTCTACAAGAAAGAGAGAGAAAAAAGTATTAAAAAAACAAAACAAAACAGACAAACAAAAGGCACCTGAAAATGGGGCGAAGCAGCGGCGCCCCCCGGTGGTTTTCGGGAGTTCTGAGACTGCCTTGAAATGCCTGGCTCCTTCTTTCTGAAAGAGGTGCATGGACTTCTTTCTATGGGGTTCTTTGTGTTTGATGCTTTTTCTTAGAATTCACTCCATGTGAGATGAGAAACGGAATGGAATATTCGCACTCCCCGTAACTGTTCAGTGCCATAAAGAAACTCTAGCCTAGCAGTGGCTGGGAAGAATTTCTTTGCTGATTTATATTTTTTCCTTGTCTTGAAGATTTCTTTAAACTTCAGTTTCCTCATCCGTACACTGGCAATGATACTAATGTCTATCTTATAGGGAAGTTATAAGCATAAAATGAGGTAATCTGTATGAAGTGCTTAGCACAGCACCAGAAACATAGTAAATATTAAATGAATGTGGTTGGCATTATCTGATAATGATGGGATTTGAGGATATTGTAGTTGTGCTATCTGGGCTCAGTTTGATGGCTAGGGAACTGTTAGAATGCAGTCATTTCATGGCAGTTGACTACATATTTACTGTGTTCTAGGAGCTTCAGGATGGTTCGTACTAAGATATGGACCCTGAAGAAGCACTTTGTTGGCCATCCTACTAAGAGTGACTTTGAGTTGAAGACAGCTGAGCTACCACCCTTAAAAAATGGAGGTAAGCAATACTCAAAATATTTCAGAGTTGGAAGGGACTGTATCAGTTAGCTTTTGCCACATAACAAACTACCCCAAAGTCTAGTGACTTTAAGCAACAATGGTTTATTAGTTCACAATTCTTTGGGTTGGCAATCTGGGCTGCATTAAGCTGGGTGGTTCTTCTTAGGTCTCATCTGGGGTAAGGTTAATTTAGGATGGGCCTTGCTCACATGTCTGCTGGTTAGCAGGCTTTCTGTTGGGGTGCATGCCTTAGTTCTCATCTATGTGGCCTTTCTAGTAGGCTAGTTTAAGCTCTGTTCTTATAGTGGTGCCATAGATCTAGAGCAGCAGGAGTTGGCAAGCTCCAGTGGGCAAGCATTTTTTTTTTTTTTTTTTGAGACAGAGTCTTGCTCTGTTGCCCAGGTTGGAATATAGTGGCATGATCTTGGCTCATTGCAAACTCTACCTCCCAGGTCCAAGTGAGTCTCCTGACTCAGCCTCCTGAGTAGCTGGGATTACAGGTATGCGCCACCATGCCCTGCTAATTTTTGTATTTTTTTTGAGACGGAGTCTTGCTCTGTCACCCAGGCTGGAGTGCAGTGGAGCAATCTCGGCCCACTGCAACCTCTCCTTCTCAGATTCAAGCGATTCTCCCTGCCTCATCCTCCTGAGTAGCTGGGATTACTGGCACCCACCAACACGCCCAGCTAATTTTTTTTTTTTTTTGTATTTTTAGTAGAGATGGAGTTTCACCATGTTGGCCAGGCTGGTGTCGAACTCCTGACTCCAGGCTGGTCTCCAACTCCTGACTTCAGGTGATCCACCCGCCTCGGCCTCCCAAAGTGCTGGAATTAGGGCATTAGTCACATTGCCCGGCCTTAATGTTTGTATTTTTAGTAGAAACGGTGTTTCCCCATCTTTGCCAGGCTGGTCTTGAACTCCTGACCTCAGATGATCAGCCCGCCTTGACTTCCCAAAGTGCTGGGATTAAAGGTGTGAGCCACCATGCCCCACTGTGCAAGCACTTTTCAAGCCTCTACTTGTGCCACATTTGCTAGTATCCCACGGTGAAAGCAAATCAGAAAACCAAGCTCAGATTTGAGAGGCAGAAAATAGATTTCTTGATGGGAGAAATGGCAAGGAGACCAGCACACAAGGGTGGGACTTATTTGTGGCCATTTTGCAATCTGCCACAAAGACCTTACCAGGGTTTTCTGTGTGAAGCCTCGATGTCACGTGGCAGGATTCCCCTGCTTTCATTGATAATTGAAATTCATGCTTGAGTGCGTTACTCTTCCTGGCTTTGACCAGACTATGGGGAGGATGTCCTCTGTATCCTCATGAGCCTGATGATGGCAGTGAGGTAAGCACTGCCCAGTAGCTATATGAAGAGTTCAGACTATAAGAGGAGTCTCTAAGGAGTGTTTACAGGTAGGTATAAGCTTTTGAGAAAAGGGGATGCAATTAAGTAGCATGGCAAAGTGATCAGTCGCATCTAAACTGTGATGGCTATGACTCAAATTCAAAATTCCAAAGAATGTGTACATGAGCGTCACTCCAGCAAAATGCATGTTCTCTAACACTCACTGGGGCTGGTGGTGAAACTGGAACATAATGGTTTAAATGTGGCCTTGGGCAAGTTACTTAAATAAAATGGAAACAATATTTGTTGAATATCAAATGACATAATTCATGTAAAGCATGGAATGAGTGCTGAGTAAATAGCATTATTATTATTATTATTATTATTATTATTATTAACTGGGCTGGGCCAAAAACGAGAACCCCTTCTTGTCTCTGCTATAGAAGCACAGATAGGAAGACATTCCTGAAGCAGAGTATTATCTGTGTTGTTTTAGAATACCAAAAACAGGCTGGGCGTGGTGGCTCATGCCTGTAATCCCAGCACTTTGGGAGGCCAAGGCAGGCAGATCTCTTGAGGTTAGAAGTTCAAGACCAGACTGGCCAACACAGTGAAACCCTGTCTCCACTAAAAATACAAAAATTAGCCGGGTGTGGTGGCAGGCACCTGTAATCCCAGCTACTCAGGAGGCTGAGACAGGAGAATCACTTGAACCTGGGAGATGGAGGTTGCAGTGTGCAGAGATCAAGCCACTGCACTCCAGCCTGGGGAACAGAGCAAGACTCCGTCTCAGAAAAAAAAAGAATGCCAAAACAAAGGCATCAGGCCTTGAGCTCTGTTTTTTTCCTTCAACTTTTATTTTGAGGGATACATATGCAGGCTTGTTATACGGGTAAATCGCACGTGGCTGAGGTTTGGTGTCCGAATGATCCGTCGCCCAGTTAGAGAGCAAGGTACCTCATACGTAGTTTCTCAACCTTCATCCCAGTCGCACCCTCCCCTGTCTCGTGGTGCTCAGTGTCTATTGTTCCTCTCAGGCCTTGAGTTTCTAATTGCCTATGGTATGCTTTATTTTGTAGAGGTCCTGCTTGAAGCTTTGTTCCTCACCGTGGATCCTTACATGAGGTATTATTTATTTCCCCCCTCAAAATGCTAATGCTGTGTCAAATGCTATTTGGAAGTAGTTCATCTTTTAAAATATCCAACTGACTTAAAACATTGTCGCTTTCCCTCTGTTTCTTGCAGCCAGTAACAGTGATGGGATTCATGTACATTCATCTTTTGCAGGCAAAGGTCTAAGTAGCTTAGTGAGGGATCACCTCGGTTCCTTTGTCCCAACCATCTCCTATCTGCCCTGCACAATTTGCCTTTCACTGCTCAACAGAATTACTTCCAGAAAAAAAAGAAAAAGAAAAAAAACCCTTAAAAGAAAAAAATAAAAAATAAAGCCTGGGCAACATGGCAAAACCCTGTCTCTACTAAAAATACAAAAAATTAGCTAGGCATGGTGGCGCATGCCTATCGTCCGAGCTACTCAGGAGGATGAGGCAGAAAGATCACTTGAGCCTGGGAGGCAGAGGTTGCAGTGATCCGAGATCGTGCCACTGTACTCCAGCCTAGGTAACGGAGTAAGACCCCATCTCATAAAGAAAAAAGAAGCCAAACCCAAATTTGTCTATTTCACTACTGGCAAATAATTTGGATAGAGGAAGATGCTAAAACTAAAATCAGCTTCTCTGGCCTTCCATTTACCTGTATTCTTTTAATGTAGGTAAATCTGCAGTTGACTCAAACTTATATACTCAGCAAACAACTCAGGGAAGGGAGGAAATCAAAAGGCTTTATTGACCACTAAGTCCTCATTATTTTTTTGCCCAGGTAAATAACATAGCCATCATTCTTTTACATTTTTTTCATAGCTCATTGATAAAGATTCAAATCTGAAGAGGAAAATACAGTTTAAAAATGTTAATTGGCATCTTTTTGTGTAGCTAGTGTTTTGGGTAATAACCACCCAGTGGTGCCTGGGTTATATTTTTTAAGTCATTGGTAGAAATTCATCTTTACCGGAACATGGCGGTAAGACTTTTGTGTTCACTCATTAAAAAATCCAATCGGAGTGCTTATCTGAGGTCACAGAGCAGAACTTCCTCTAACAGCTTTCCTCCTGCATCTCACCTAGTTGTAGCCCTTCATCTGTCTGGGTTTTATTGCCGCATACACTTACCCAGCAGTTTTCCATTAGCTTGAAACTCAAAACAGTCCCCCGACGCTCTTATGTGTTAAGAATGGATTTTTTTTTTTTTTCAGATTTTTAGCCAAAACATTGAAAGAAGGTGATAGAATGATGGGGCAGCAAGTGGCCAGGTAATTATTTCCATTTGTCCCAATGCTTGGAAAATATGTCTCCTCTTTACCTCCTGCTGCATCCTGTCTCTGTCCATCACTCCTACAATTTCTTCAGCCTGTGTGGTTCACTCACTGTGTGATCTTGGAATCAACTTGGGAAATCTTGTTCCCTTTCTGACTAGCTGGAAAGGAGGGAAGGGTGTGAAATCAGCTTCACTTTGCCATCCTTACTTTTAATTACTTAAAAAAAAAAAAAGTATTCGTCCAGGTCATGATTATTGTAAAAATTCAAATAAAACAAAAATTTTTATCTTGGAAATTGAAAGTTCCCCTGTCATCTGAACCTTAAGGCAACTATTGTTAATATATTATTATTTCAAAAATTGTGGGCCAGCACAGTGGCTGATGCCTGTAATCCCAGCACTTTGGGAAGCCAAGGTGGGCAGATTACTTGAAGTCAGGAGTTGGAGACCTGCCTGGCCAACATGGTGAAACCCTGTCTCTACTAAAAATATAAAAATTAACTGAGTGTGGTGGTGCATGCCTGTAATCCTAGCTACTCGGGAGGCTGAGGCAGGAGAATCGCTTGAACCTGGGAGGCGGAGGTTGCAGTGAGCCAAGGTTGCACCACTGCACTCCAGCCTGGGCGATAGAGCAAGAGTCCATCTCAAAAAAAATAAAGAAAGAAAGAAAAGAAAAAGAAAAAGAAAAATTGTTCAGTGCACATACTTTTATATATAAATTTCGCTTTTTTTTTTGTTATTATTCTTTTGAGACAGAGTCTTGCTCTTGTTGCCCATGCTGGAACGCAATGGCACAATCTTGGCTCACCGCAACCTCCACCTCCCAGGTTCAAGCGATTCTGATTCCTCTGCCTCAGTCTCCTGAGTAGCTGGGTTTACAGGCATGCACCAGCACACCCCGCAAATTTTGTACTTTTAGTAGAGATGGGGTTTCTCCATGTTGGTCTGGCTAGTCTAGAGCTCCTGACCTCTGCTGATCCTCCCGCCTCAGCCTCCCAAAGTGCTGGGATTACAGGCATGAGCCACCACACCCGGCCTATATATGAATTTTAAATGGAATTATATGCCCTTCAGAAAACTGCTTTCTCTCAATTAGTATGTTAAGGATATATTTTATTGACAGTATATAAATATACCACCTACTTTTTAATAGCTGCAAGTTATTTTATTATATTCCACTATTTAACTAATCTACTACTGATAACAACTGTTTTCAATTTTTTCTATGACAAATAATTCTTGAAGGAGCATGTATGTATTTATATGTGTGTATCTGTGTATTCTTTGCCTTCTTGGATGAGTATTGCTTTACATTAAATTCCCAGAAGTATAAATTCTAGACCTAAAGAAATGTATATTTTTAATCTGAAAAGATGATGACAAATTGTTCTTCAGAAAAATTTTATGAAGGCCAGACGCAGTGGCTCATGCCTGTAATCCCAGCACTTTGGGAGGCCGAGGCAGGAAGATGACTTGAGGTCAAGAGTTTGAGACCAGCCTGGCCAACATGACAAAACCCCATCTCTACTAAAAATACGAAAATTAGCCAGGTGTGGTGGTGGGCATCTGTAATCCTAGCTATTCAGGAGGCTGAGGCATGAGAATCGCTTGAACCCAGGAGGCAGAGGTCGCAGTGAGCTGAGAACACACCTCTGCTCTCCAGCCTGGGCAATAGAGTGACACTTGGTCTCAAAAAAAAAAAAAAAAGAAAAAAAAGTATGAATGTTCACTCCTACAAATAGTATTAACCTGTTTCCCTTATACTGTTCACCATCAGTCTCAGCAACCTGAGATGAATATATTGATACTTTATGCTTAGTTTAGTTTGCATTTCTTTTATTATTAGTGATGTTGATCTTCTTTTTGTAGGTTAATTCTCAATTTTCTTCTGTGGATTGTCTGTTTATATCCTTTGCCCTTTTCCTTTAGGTCTTATCATTTGTTATATTGATTTGTAAAAGCTTCTTGTATGTTCAGGATATTAGTGTTGCAAATGTTCGCGTATTTGTTGATCTTCCTTCTGTGTCCAATTACAGTTTAAAATTTTATGTGATAAAATTATAAGTATTTATAATTATGGTCCTTCGGTTTCATCTCATGCTTAGAAAGGGATTTCCCACTCCATAATTACTAAAATATTTATTTATGCCGGGGGCGGTGGCTCACGCTTGCAATCCCAGCACTCTGGGAGGCCAAGGCGAGCGGATCACCTGAGGTCGGGAGTTCAAAACCAGCCTGGCTAACATGGCAAAACCCCATCTCCACTAAAAGTACAAAAATTAGCTAGGCACAGTGGTAGGCGCTTGTAATCCTAGCTACTTGGGAAGCTGAGGCAGGAGAATCGCTTGAACCAAGGAGGTGGAGGTTGGAGTGAGCAGAGATCGCGCCATTGCACTCCAGCCTTGGGCGACAGAGCGAGACTCCGTCTGAAAAAAAAAAAAATTATTCATGTTTTCTGTATTTTATAGTTTAATTTGGGATTTTGGCAATATGCAGCAAGAGTTACAAACGTTTTGGGCTGGGCGCGGTGGCTCAAGCCTGTAATCCCAGCACTTTGGGAGGCCGAGACGGGCGGATCACGAGGTCAGGAGATCGAGACCATCCTGGCTAACACGGTGAAACCCCGTCTCTACTAAAAATACAAAAAACTAGCCGGGCAAGGTGGCGGGCGCCTGTAGTCCCAGCTACTCGGGAGGCTGAGGCAGGAGAATGGTGTGAACCCGGGAGGCGGAGCTTGCAGTGAGCTGAGATCCAGCCACCGCACTCCACCCTGGGCGACAGAGCAAGACTCCGTCTCAAAACAAAAAAGAGTTACAAACGTTTTAATACTCTTTGACCTAGTAATACCATTTATAGAAATCCTGACTAAGGAAACAGTATTGAGCCAAGTGCAGTGGCTCATTCCTATAATCCCAGCACTTCAGGAGGCCGAGGTGGGTGGATCTGGGAGTTTGAGACCCCATCTCTACAAAAAAATACAAAAAAGTCTGGGCACAGTGGCTCACGCCTGTAATCTCAGTACTTTGGGAGGCTGAGGTGAGTGGATCACCTGAGGTTAGGAGTTCAAGATTAGCCCGGGCAACAGGGTGAAACCTCGTCTCTACTAAAAATACAAAAATTAGCTGGGCGTGGTGGTGGTCGCCTGTAATCCCAGCTATTCAGGAGGCCAAGGCACGAGAACTGCTTGAACCTGGGAGGTGGAGGTTGCAGTGAGCCGATATCATGCCATTGCACTCCAGCCTGGGCAACAGATTGAAACTCTTTGTCTCAAAAAAAAAAAAAAAATTGGTTGGGCATGGTGGCTCACGCCTGTAATCCCAGCACTTTGGGAGGCCAAGGCAGGCAAATCACGAGGTCAGGAGATCGAGACCATCCTGGCTAACACGGTGAAACCCCATCGCTACTAAAAATACAAAAAATTAGCTGGTCATGGTGGCGGGCACCTGTAGTCCCAGCTACTCTGGAGGCTGAGGCAGGAGAATGGTGTGAACCTGGGAGGCGGAGCTTGCAGTGAGCCGAGATTGCACTATTGCACTCCAGCCTGGGCAACAGAGCGAGACTCCGTCTCAAAAAAAAAAAATTAGCTGGATGTGGTAGTGTGCTACTGTGGTCCCAGCTGCTCAGGAGGTCAAGGTAGGAGGATCATTTGAGCTCAGGGGAGGTTGAGGTTGCAGCAAGCCATGATCACACCACTACACTCCAGCCTGAGCAACAGAGAGAGACCGTGTCTCAAAAAAAAAGAAAGAAAATAATAATGTTTATGAATATTAATTAAAATATATTTCCTAGCAAGCAGACTCAGAGAAAAAAGGAAAAAATAATTAACATTGGGAAAAATACTGAAAGTATCCTAATAAAGGGGGCATAATTAAATTCATTACATTTTTTGAAGGATTCTTACTAACATGGAAAAAAGTATAAATTATGTAGACCAATGTAATGTTGACAGATAAATTATAGGTTATAAAACATATACAATTACTTCAATTATGTAAATATGTATAAAACAGCCGGGTGCGTGGCTCACGCCTATAATCCCAGCACTTTGAGAGGACAAGGCAGATGGATCACGAGGTCAAGAGATCAAGACCATCCTGCCCAATATGGTGAAACCCCGTCTCTACTAAAAATACAAAAATTAGCTGGGTGTGATGGCACATGCCTGTAGTCCCAGCTATTCGGGAGGCTGAGGCAGGAGAATTGCTTGAACCTGGGAGTCAGAGGTTGCAGTAAGCCGAGAAGGCGCCATTGCACTCCAGCCAGGTGACAGAGCAAGTCTCTGTCTCAAAGAAAATAAATAAACATAAAAAAATATGTATAGTACACATTTTTAAATATACCATTAAGATTGACATAAAATACACCCAAATGTTAGCAGTTGTCTTTGTGCTGTGAGATTAGAACTGATATTTTTATTTTATATGTTTAGAATTTTCTAGAATAAATATGTGTTATATAACTTTATGATCTGGGGACGAAAGATGGTAAAGAAGGATAAAGAGTTGGATGAAGAAAAGGGAATCAGTAAATGAGACAGAAAGGGTGCATCTTAGAGGAGGAGGCAAAAAGCCAGCAGAGATCATCAGTATCCTGGGAACCAGTGAGGGGAGACTTTTGGGTGACCCTGTGTTAATAGAGTGGAAAAGGGTAGGCCGGGCGCAGTGGCTCACACCTGTAATCCCAGCACTTTGGGAGGCCAAGGCAGGTGGATCATCTGAGGTCAGGAGTTCGAGACCAGCCTGGCCAACATGGTGAAACCCCGTCCCTATTAAAAACATAAAAATTAGCCTAGTGTGGTGGTGGGCGCCTATAATCCCAGCTACTCAGGAGGCTGAGGCAGGAGAATTGCTTGAGCATACTTATATGTTGAGTGAAAGGGACAGAGAGGAAAATCTCAAAGATTCTGGAGAGTGGAGGCCAAGGGAAAGAGAGCGACACCTGAAGAAGAGAAGGCTAGTGTCCAGGTCACCTTGAGCCAGAGGACAGAGGCCTCTTGCTTAAAAGGAAGAGAAGTGGGTGAGAACAGGCGCTCCTCACCCCATGAGCCACTCCTCAAGTGGCTGGGTAAGTTGAGAGTTCTCTGATGATCCCTATGCCGATGGCTAAGAATTAAGATGGAGGGGGTGGTGGACTATCAGTTGTGGAATATCAACCTCAGTGCCCTTTTATCAACACTAACCCCACAGCATCCTGACTCCTTTGAAAGGGAAGACATGTCCCATGCCTTAATGTCTTAATGTGCTTTATCTTTCAGAGTTGTGGAAAGTAAAAATGCAGACCTACCAAAAGGAACTATTGTACTGACTTCTCCAGGCTGGACAACACACTCCATTTCTGATGGGAAAGATCTGGAAAAGCTGCTGACAGAGTGGCCAGACACAATACCAGTGTCTTTGGCTCTGGGGACAATTGGCATGCCAGGGTGAGTTTCATGGATATAACCCCAAAAGAGAAGCAGAGGTTATACTTTCTGATTGAGCTATTCCTCTTGTGACAACCAGCATCCCCCTCTCCCAATATAGCTTCTAGATATTTCCAGAGTAGGCTTTC
The DNA here is from genome assembly GCF_049350105.2 of Macaca mulatta. Classification (NCBI taxonomy): domain Eukaryota; kingdom Metazoa; phylum Chordata; class Mammalia; order Primates; family Cercopithecidae; genus Macaca; species Macaca mulatta. The sequence goes on from NC_133420.1 coordinate 46,748,206, forward strand.
AATTAGATATTCTGATCTAAGATACACAAAGCCTTTCCCAAACATTATCTCCTTTTAAAATAAAATGGAGACCGGACACGGTGGCTCAAGCCTGTAATCCCAGCACTTTCGGAAGCCGAGGCAGACGGATCACGAGGTCAGCAGTTCGAGACCATCCCGACCAACATGTAGAGACCAACATGTCTCTACTAAAAATACAAAAATTAGCCAGCCATGGTGGCATGTACCTGTACTCTCTGCTACTAAGGAGGCTGAGGCAGGAGAATCGCTTGAACCCAGGAGGCAGAGGTTGCAGTGGGCCGAGATCACACCACTGCACTCCAGCCTGGGTGACAGAGTGAGATTCCATCTCAAAAAATAAAAAAATAAATAAATAAAATAAAATAAAATGGAGATAAGATGAAGAAGCCAAAAGTAAAGAAATTCCTGAGGGAAAATTAATGGTGTACTTTGGTCAATGGTTTGGAGAGCAAATACATGTGCACTTCCAGCTTAATTGAAGAAAATGATGCAAAACTTTGGGGGAATGATAAATCTGTGGAGTCTGGACAGCTAAAAGACACCCTAGGTTTCAAAGTTCAACTTCTCTTATTGTCTACATTAGAAGTCCTAGCATTCTTGAGAGTTGACCCATCCCAGCCAGGTATGGTGGCTCATGCTGGTAATTCCAGCACTTTGGGAGGCTGAGGCAGGAGGATCGTCTTACGTAAGGAGTTGGAAACCAGCCTGGGCAACATAATGAGACCTTGTCTCTACAAAAAAATTTAGAAATTAGTTGGGTGTGGTGGTATGTGCCTGTAGTCCCAGCTACTTGGGAGGTTGGGGGGGGAGGATCCATTGAGCCCTAGAGGTTGAGGCTGCAGAGAGCTATGATTGTGCCACTGCACTCCAGCCTGGGCAACAGCGCAAGACCCTGTCTCAAAAAAAATTTTTTTGTAAAGGGAGTAGTTCTGAATTGCTAGCATTCATAAGAATCACCTAGAGTCTTATTAACATTTGGATTATTTCTGAATCAGTGGGTCTAGGGTGAGGCCTGAGAATCTAAATGTTTAGTAAACATTTCAGCTGGGTACGGTGGCTCACACCAGTAATTCCAGCACTTTGGGAGGCAGAGGCGGGCAGATCACAACGTCAGGAGTTCGAGACTAGCCTGGTTAACATGGCGAAACCCCGTCTCTACTAAAGATACAAAAAATTAGCCAGGTGTGGTGGCGCGTGCCTGCAATCCCTGCTACTGGGGAGGCTGAGGCAGGAGAATTGTTTGAATCCAGGAGTCTGAGGTTGCAGTGAGCCAAGATCATGCCATTACACTCCAGCCTGGGCGACAGGGCAAGACTCTGTCTCAAAAAAAAAAAAAAAAAAAATTTTTCAGGTGATTCTGAGACAGGTGGTGCTGCCTCCCCCTTTTGAAAAACACTGTGTTAAGGGAATGTTAGATATATGGATTCTCAGAAAAGGTGCTTTCTGTGCCTGTCATTGCCTTCTATTCAATTCCAACCTCCCATGGGCCTCAAATATAGTCAGAGGCTGTGTGAGCTAAGTAATGTCAACAGGTAGTTGTTTGTTTTTTTTTTTTTTTTAATGTAGAAATAACTTTACATGAATGTGTCTGAAATTCTGCAAGTGGCTTACCAATCACTATAATGGGTCTGGATTTTATTGGCTCAGATCTAGGGCTGCAAAAATATAGCTTAAAATTTTCCACTACTGAACTTCATTTCTATCTCAAGCCCTCCTTTTGGCTGGTGTAATAAGAGAAAACCTCAGTTGAATTCAGTGATTTCTCACATCATTTCAAATTTAAAACTTTGGATTTCTTTTTTCTTCTCCCTGGGGTTGCTGCAAAGCTCCATGGATAATAAAAGTTCAGTATCAGTAGAAGAGGGACAACAACAACTTCTTGATCTCGATCTGTACTGGTCTTAAGCTGGTCTCCTGCTCAAAGTTACTTCCTTTCTCTAAGTTTTGAGATCTTTTCCCCCCTTCCTTCTTCCCACCCTTCCTTCCCCTTCCTTTTTTACACTTTGAAGGTTTTCTGAGGAATGAAATGGAAATACATGTATACCATCAAATGATCAGCCTCTAAACAAACACAACTCCTAGGTACCCCAAATTCATATTTCACTGAGAATTTGAACTCCTCAAAATTGCCACTGCCAAGGACATCATTGTGAAAGTAGAGGATGCTGAATACCGTCTTACATGAAATTAGTGGGCACTAAACAATTCCAGCACTTCTTGGTCTTTCCTGCCTGCCCTGTACCCTCTATGGATGAAGGCTCTTCCTCTCCATTCTCCTCTGTTATCCATCATTCCCTCTGGACTGTGAGCCAGGTGTAGGGGAGAAGAGGTGAAGGGAGACACGAGGAAACTTTGGTGGTGAAGAAAGTCTTCAATCCTATCACCTTCCAAACTCGCAATCCAATGAGATGTGGTGGTGTCTTCACCCAGTCCCCATCAGTACTGCCAGTGCTGCATCTTTGTATATCCAGTAGCTCTTTTCGTGCAAGCTAACTTTGACATCTTACTTATGGTAATATGGGGATATTTCGGAAGGTCTTCCATACCACTTTGGAGCCATGGAAAGCTCCAGATGCTCCCTGTGACCCTCTCATGCCTAATATCACACATTGTAGCTATCTGTGGCTATGTCACCATGATAACATAGGGGCTTCTCCCATGAAGCTCATCATCTCCATAGAACTTATATGGGAATGATGCATAGCTCTCTTTTCTTGAATCCCCAAAGTTTGAGAAAGATGATCTATCTTTTGCCCCTGAAATTTGGCCAACTCTCCCTTCCCTCCCTAGTTGACATCATCTTTATTCCTATCTGAGAGTAGACATGGAGGAGGTAAAGCAACAGTGACTGGCAATATTTATTTTTATATTTTTGTCTTTTACTCAGACCTATGACACTGGGCCATTGAGAAGACCTTCAAGATACATATATAAATGAGTTATAGAAGAAAGAAACAACTCTATTCATATATCCTTAATTTTCTTCCTTTAGCCTGACTGCCTACTTTGGCCTTCTTGAAATCTGTGGTGTGAAGGGTGGAGAAACAGTGATGGTTAATGCAGCAGCTGGAGCTGTGGGCTCTGTTGTGGGGCAGATTGCAAAGCTCAAGGTAAGTGCCTTTCTCCAGTAACAAGCCTCTATTCTAAACCCACTGGGAATGCAACAGTGAACACAGCAGATCTTCCTTGGCCTCAGGGAATTTATAGCCCAGTGGTCTTCTTTAGAAGTTGGAGATTGAGAAATTGGAAGAATGGGGAAAACTAGACCAAAGATAAGCTGAACATTGTTATTTGATAACATTGCAGACAATCAAGTCAGAAATGGCCTCTGTCTAGAGTAGAGAGTTTATCAGCATTAATCATTTTCATATTTTCTACTGAACATTCTATCGCTACAGCTTAATCTTCTTTCTTCATGATTGTCCTTAGCAACAGAAGAAGGGACTTGAGATCAGCCAACTTAGAGTCATCACCCACGTGGCCCCACTGCAAAGTCTGTTGTACTAGAAAGAAATGGGCATTCAGCCCAGAGCAGTGGGGCCATGGCTTGGGAACTAACTCCTGGCAGTACCTAGGACAAGGAAACATTGGCTCTAATTTAGGCAGATGTCTGCTCAAGGGATCCAATCTGATGGTGAGTGTATAGAGTAGGCGACAACTCAGACACAGTAGGGATTTGTTATTACATAGTGGGAAGGCGATGCGGCTTGACTGATCCTTTGCCCAAGGCTGGGATACAGGATTCAGGACCTAGGTCCTAGGGGACAAGTTAGATGGAGTACAGATGAGTACAGGGCTACAACCAATGGCTAAGGGTTTGGACTGGTCTCCAGTGCTAATGGGAGCTTGGAATACAAATATGAGGCTACCATAGAAGTTGTAGAATAATTTGTTTAAGTAAGTAACTAAATAGGAATAGATATTAAATTTTATCAAGTGCCATTGCAACATTTATCAGGTTTACATTTCCGTGAATGAATTACATTAGTTTTCCAATGTCAAACCATTCTCACATTTCCCGAATAAGCTTTACCTGTGTATGCTATATTATGGGCTTATACCTTTGGAATTTACTTGATAACATTTAAAATAGAAATTTTGCATCTATATTCACAAGTGAATTTGGTTTAAAGTTTACTTTTTCTTCTGGAATTTAGCTAGGCTTAGATTATGCTAAAATTACAAAATGAATTAGGATTATTTCTAAATATTCCTATTTCAAATATCCTATTAAAACCTTACGGGGCTTTTATCTCTTAAGTTTGAAAGGACTTGCGCTTAAACCTATTCTTTTATATTCAACCTTTCTGTCCATTTTATGTGTGTTTCTGTAAAATGCAGCTATTTGCATTTAATTCTTAGCCCATCTGAAAGTCTCAGTGTTGTAATAGTTAAATTTAAGCCATTCATATTAATAGTCATAACTGGAATGTTTGGTCATATTTATATTATCTTACTTTGTTTTCTATTTATTGGTTATTTCTTTCTGTGTTATTTTCTTTGTTCTTTTTCCTCTAATTACTGAGAATCTTAAGTTTTATTACATTCTGCTAGTGTTTACCTTTTTACCAATTATTTAAAATCTGTTTTTTTTGTATCCTGCTTCTCTTCATATACATATTTTACATACAAAAAATAAACATATATACAATATATGTATATGAACTTCTAACAGTATATTTTTCCCCATATTATACCCCTACATCCTAGATTTTTATTCAATAATCTAATAAATAGTAAAAATCTCATATTATTATGAAAACCTTTTGGTTATGACATCTGAAAATGCCTTTTAATTTGGATGCATATAGAATTCAAAGGACCTGCCACGTGCAGTGGTGTCTGCCTATAATCCCATCTTTTCAGAATTCTGCCTGAGGCAAGAGGATCTCTTAAGCTCAGGAGTTCAAGACCAGTCTGGACAATGTTGTGAGACCTTGTCTCTAAATTTGAAAAAAAAAAAAATTCAAAGTACCCAATCTTTTACCCTCAAAGCTCTATAAAATTATTCTACTTTTTCTATTTCTATTTAGTGTTGCAGATGAGACATTCAAAGCCAATCTGATTCTCTTTCCTTTGTAGGTAATTAGACTTTTCTTTTAGGTGCTGATAAGTATTTCTTGTTTTTCTTTGAATTTAGAAATATCAGCAGGAAATGTCTATATCTGTCTTTGTTTAATCCTACCTGGAACTTAGTTAGCCTTTATAATCTGAAGGTCAACGTTTTCCTTCAGATGCAGAACAGTTTTCTTCTTCTATTTAATTATTTTTTTCATCTATTCTGTTTTCTTCATGAGGAATGGTATATATTCATTCTGTTTCCTTTAGGACTATTCTTGTATTCTATCTTTGCTCTCATCATTACATCTTTTGTACTTCTTGCTCTGAATTCTGTACTTTCTTAATCTGGTCCTCCAATTGAATTACATGACTTGCAGCAGCATCGGTTTCTAGATTAGCGGTTAAGTTTTTCATAGCTGAGGATCATCATATTCTGGGATTCTTTCCCCATAACCTGCACTTGTTGACTAATGCAGTATCCTTTTGAATTTCACTGAGAAACTTGAAATGGTATGAAGGCATCTTTTAAAATATCTACTCTTCTCTGTAGAAATTCCACTGGAGACTGCCATGCTAAGGAATTTATACTCAATCCTTAAGGAAGAGACATGATTGGCTCTGCTTTTTAGAAACATCACTTAGGCCTTGGTAGGAGAATAGTTCCTATGGACACTATACTAGAGACAAGAAGTCCACTTAGGAGGCTCTTATAATAATTCAGATGAAAATTTTGATGCATCAACAGAGATTGGAAGTCAGAGTCAGCTTTTTTTTTTTTTTTTTGAGACAGAGTTTTGCTCTTGTTGCTCAGGCTGGAGTGCGATGGCATGATCTCAGCTCACTGCAACCTCTGCCTCCTGGGTTCACGCGATTCTCCTGCCTCAGCCTCCCAAGTAGCTGAGATTACAGGCATGCGCCACCACACCTGGTTACTTTTGTATTTTTAGTAGAGACGGGGTTTCTCCATGTTGCTCAGGCTGGTCTGGAACCCCCGACCTCTGGTGATCCGCCCGCCGCAGCCTCCTAGAGTGCTGGGATTACAGGCATGAGCCACCGGCGGCTGGCCCAGAGTCAGCTTTTTTTTTTTTTTGAGACGGAGTCTCGCTCTGTCACCCAGGCTGGAGTGCAGTGGCCAGATCTCAGCTCACTGCAAGCTCCGCCTCCTGGGTTTGCACCATTCTCCTGCCTCAGCCTCCCGAGTAGCTGGGACTACAGGCGCCCGCCACCACGCACGGCTAGTTTTTTGTATTTTTTTTAGTAGAGACGGGGTTTCACCGTGTTAGCCAGGATGGTCTCGATCTCCTGACCTCGTGATCCGTCTGTCTCGGCCTCCCAGAGTGCTGGGATTACAGGCATGAGCCACCGCGCCCGGCCGAGAGTCAGCTTTTAAGGGTGTTTGGTTAAAAAAGAGGAAGAAAACCAGGTGACTGGACGGGGATCATAAGACAAAGGAAAGCTTCTCCTTTGAGCCATGCTTCAGGTTTGGATAACTGGGTGGTATCCTTCTCTGCAATAGTGGATAGAAAAGAAACAAGTAAGAAGCAAGGAAAAAAGTATATTCCCTTTTGAAGACACTATGAGGAACCTATAGGACATCCAAGTGTGAGAACATCTAGAGGTTGTTGGAAATACTGATTTGGAACTCGGCAGAGAAAAATGGGTTAGAGGCCGGGCGCGGTGGCTCAAGCCTGTAATCCCAGCACTCTGGGAGGCCGAGAGGGGTGGATCACGAGGTCAGGAGATCGAGACCATCCTGGCTAACGCGGTGAAACGCCGTCTCTACAAAAAATACAAAAAACTAGCCGGGCGAGGTGGCGGGCCCCTGTAGTCCGGGCTACTTTGGAGGCTGAGGCAGGAGAATGGGGTAAACCCGGGAAGGGGAGCTTGCAGTGAGCTGAGATCCGGCCACTGCACTCCAGCCTGGGCGACAGAGCGAGACTCCGTCTCAAAAAAAAGAAAAAAGAAAAATGGGTTAGAATTAATAGATAGAATTAATAGATTAATTAATAATCTCCATAAAGGAGGTCATAAGAGTACAAGAGATCTTCCTATGATAGTCCATAGTCTTAGAAGGAAAAAGGACCAAGGATGGCTCTCTTGCAATAGTTTTTTCTGGAATCATGAAGGAATGGAAAAAGCATATGGCTGTCACTATTTGTACAGAGATTCATGTAAATCCAATTGGGGTTTTTCCTCGATTGAAAATGCACAGTGGCACATATTCTGGTCTTCATGATACATTTAGAGTATAAGGAACTTTCTGAAAAGGAAGTTTCTATGAGCCAATATAATCTATAGTCTCATCCTGAAAGTGCTTTTCAGAATGCTTCCTAGCTGCTCTGTGATTAGGAAGCGTCTAGTCTGGTGCTTTGGACTAAATCAAAGGGCCTGGTGCCGTGGCTCATGCCTGTAATCCCAGCACTTTAGGAGGCCAAGACAGGAGGATCACTTGAGCCCAGGAGTTCAAGATCAGCCTGGGCAACATAGTGAGACCCTGTCTCTATGAAAATTTAAAAAATATAAGCCAGATGTAGTGGCATGCACCTGTAGTCCCAGCTACTCAGGAGGCTGAGGTGGGAGGATCACTTGAGCTTGAGAGGTCAAGGTTGTAGTGAGCCATGTTTGTGTCGCTGCACTCCAGCCCCGGCAACAGAGTGAGACCATGTCTCAAAAAAATATAAACATCTAAAAAATCAAGAAAGGATAAGGGGGCAGTTATCAGGAGGACCGTTTGTGATGTGGGAGTCACAGAGCTGAGACAAAATAATAGTCTGAAGAAGGACTGTACCAAGAGATGGCATACACTGCATTGCAGGAAGAGAAGCCCAGAAACAAAGAACCAAGGAAGTCAAATGCATTGGTTGTTAAACCAGCTGGTGGAACTATGAACCAAATAAATACAGAAGAGACCTGCTGGGTGGTCAGAAGCAAGCTGAAGCTGAGTTGTAGGATGGTCCAGGGATGAATTTCACCTATGGGATCTTTTGGCCCATTATGGTATTCCTTATATATGTGGCTCAGCACCTAACAGAGTGTTCTTAGGGAACCTAGGCGTGCTGGACCAGGGAAGTAGTGTTGGTCCATGGTCCGTGCTTGTGGCTTATTCATGGTTTCCTTTTTTGTTTGTTTTTTTCTATTTAGGGCTGCAAAGTTGTTGCAGCAGCAGGGTCTGATAAAAAGGTTGCCTACCTTCAAAAGCTTGGATTTGATGTTGTCTTTAACTACAAGACAGTAGAGTCTTTGGAAGAAACCTTGAAGAAAGCCTCTCCTGATGGTTACGATTGTTATTTTGATAATGTAAGTACCAACTGGACTTAATATCTGATTTATTAATGGAGTATTATATAACACAGGTGTCTCCTACCCCTGGGCCATGGGTGGTTAGTGGTCCATAGCCTATCAGGAACTGGGATGCACAGCAGGAGGTGAGGGGCAGGTGAGCAAGCAAAGCTTCATCTGTATTTACAGCCCCTCCCCGCACTCCCATTACTGCCTGAGCTCCGCCTCCTGTCAGACCAGCGGCGGCATTAGATTCCCATAAGAGTGTAAACCCTGTTGTGAACTACGCATGTGAGGGAACTAGGTTGTGCGTTCCTTATGGGGATCGCACCACTTAGGTGCCTGATGACGCCTGATGCCTGATGATCTGTCACTGTCTCCCATCACCCCCAGATGGGACCGTGTAGTTGCAGGAAAACTCACCCACTGATTCTATGTTATGGTGACTTGTATAATTATTTCATTATATATTACATTGTAATAAGAATAGAAATAAAGTGCACAATAAACACAATGTACTTGAATCTTCCCCGAAATCATCCACCCAACAGTTGGTGGAAAAATTGTCTTCCAATGAAACTGGTTCTTGGTGCCAAAAAGTTTGAGGACCGCTGATACGAGGAAATATATTCCTAGAGTTTCCATTTGGGATACATGAAGAAAGTATATATGCCTTTTTTAAAAACAGCTTTATTGAGATATCATTCATGCACTATGTAATTCACTCATTTAACGTGTAGAAGTCAATGATTTTTACTATATTGGCAAAATTGTACAACCAGTTTAAGAATATTTTCATCACCCCCCAAAAAAACGCTACTCATTAGCAGTCACTCTCCATTACCCACCCTCCTCCCCACTAAAAGTGATCTCTTATGACTGGCTTCTTTCACTTAGCAAAATGTTTTCAAGTTTCATCCATATTGTAGAATTTATCAGTGCTTTATTCCTTTTTTTGTTTGTTTTTTTGAGACAGGGTCTCACTCTGTCACCCAGGCTGGAGTGCAGTGGTGTGATCATGGCTCACTACAGCCTCGACCTCCCTGGCTCAAGCAATCCTTCCACCTCAGCCTCCCAAGTAGCTGGGACTATAGGGCTGTGCCACCACACCCAACTAATTTATATATTTTTAGTAGAGGTGGGTTTTTGCCATGTTGCCCAGGCTGGTCTGGAACTCCTGGGCTCAAGCAATCCTCCCACCTCGGCCTCCCAGCGAGCTGGATTACAGGCGTGAGCCACCACACCCAGCTTGATGGATATTAGCTTATACTTTCTGGCTATGATGTATAATGTTAATATGAAAATTCATGCAGAGGTTTTTGTGTGGATGTTTTCGTTTCTTTTAAGTATATACCTATGAGTAAAATTGCTGGGTCATATGATAACTTCATGTTTAACATTTTGAGGAGCTGTCAAACTGTTTTGCAAAGTGGCTACACTACTTTATATTCCCACCAGCAGTGTATGAGGGTTCCAATTTCTCTGCATACTCACCAACACTTGCTATTGTCTGTCTTTTTTATTATAGTGGGTTCAAAGTGATATTTCATTGTGATTTGATTTTGACTTGCGTTTACCTATGGCTAACAATATTAAGGACCTTTCAATGTATGTATTTGCCATTTGTATATCTTCTTTGGAGAAATGTCTGTTCAAAATCTTTGCCCATTTTTCAGTCAGGTTATTTGTGAGGTTGTAAGGGTTTTGTTTTGTTTTTTGTTTTTTGAAACAAAGATTTTTGCTCTGTCACCCAGGCTGGAGTGCAGTGGCGCAATATTGGCTCACTGCAACCTCCGCCTCCTGGGTTCAAGTGATTCTCCTGCCTCAGCCTTCCGAGTAGCTGGGATTGGAGGCATGCACCACCACACCTGGCTCATTTTTGTATTTTTAGTAATGGAGTTTCGTCATGTTAGCCAGGCTGGTCTCGAACTCCTGACCTCAGGTGATCCACCTGCCTTGGCCTCCTAAAGTGCTGGGATTACAGGCATGAGCCACCGTGCCTGGCCAGGAGTTCTGTACATCTTACCAATACAAGTCCTTTATTAGATTCAGTGGATTTTCATTATTCGCAATATTTTTATTCTATAAGGTCACCACCAAGGCTGAACCACTGCTTCCAGGGGAAATATGTACATGTATGTAGATATCTCATGTAGACTATAATCTTAAAATCTTAAAACAACTCATTTTGTTTTATGCAAGACAAAAGGAGGTTCAATTTTATTTTATGGTTTTATTTTATGAAAGACAAAAGGCCTGTGGCCGCCCCACTAGCTAATACCCCCAGAGTTGAGATTCATACCCCATCCAACTCTTCCCAGAGCGAGAGCCTCTTGAACTACACTGCAGTGTAAGTTAATTTTTGTGTGTAGTATAAGGAAGAGGCCCAATTGCATTATTTTCCATGTGGAAATCCAGTTGTTCGGCACCGTTTGTTGAAAGGACTATTTTTCCTCTATTGAACTGCTTTAGCACTTCTCTAGAAAACCAATTGATCAAAATGTAAGGGTTCATTTTTGGACTCGTGATTCAGTTCCATTGATCTGTATTTCCATTCCCACCCTATCTTAATTAATTTAGCCTTGTATTAAGTTTTGAAACTGAAAAGTGCCAGTCTTCCAACTTTGTTCTTTATACACTTTTTGAGTATTTTTACATACCTTTAAATTATAAGACAATGAGGTTATTGGACTGATCAGAGAACTTCAATATATAATAAAGTAAAATATATAAGATATAAATGGTATGGCCTTAGAGTCAAATGAAAATGCTGGGTTATTTATTTTTTCTTTATTTCTTGAGATGGAGTCTTGCTCTGTTGCCCAGGCTGGAGTACAGTAGTGTGATCTCAGCTCACTGCAACCTCTGCCTCCCGGGTTCAAGCAATTCTCCTCCCTCAGCCTTCCAAGTAGCTGGGATTAAGGGCGGCCCGCAACCATGCCCTTCTAATTTTTTGTATCTTTAGTAGAGACAGGGTTTTACCATGTTGGCCAGGCTGGTCTTGAACTCCTGATCTCAGGCGATCCACCTGCCTCAGGCGATCCACCCGCCAAAGTGTTGGGATTACAGGTGTGAGCCACCATCCCTGGCCGAAAATGCCTGTTTCTAATGTCTTTTACTCATTGCAATCTTCTGCACAGTTGGGCTCATTCAATCAGTTTTGTTGCTGCGAAAACAGGTATCATAAAATAATGATTGTGACTTAATGATTTTCCTGAATCTCTAGTATTTAGATTATTTAATGTTTTGCCTTTGGTTTTGTGTTTCCTGTCTGTTTAGGTAGGTGGAGAGTTTTCAAACACTGTTATCGGCCAGATGAAGAAATTTGGAAGGATTGCCATATGTGGAGCCATCTCTACATATAACAGAACCGGCCCACTTCCCCCAGGTAATGAGCACATGCACACGATCCCACATGTCACAAGGCTGGGCAAGGAGAAAATTCATAGATATGCCATAGGCCAGTGACTCTGAAATTATTAGAAAGATTTTCATATATTCTTTTTTCTTTTAAGATAGAGTCTCACTTTGAGAGAGCTCAGGAGTTTGAGAGCATCCTGGGCAACATGGCAAAACGCCATCTCTACAAAAAAATACAAAAATAAGCCGGGTGTGGTGGTGTGCACCTGTAGTCCCAGCTACTCAAGAGGCTGAAGTGGCAGGATTGCTTGAGCCTGGGAGGCTGAGGCTGCAATGAGCCGTGTTCGTGCCACTGCACTGCAGCCTGGGTGACAAAGTGATAGCCTGTCTCAAAATAATAATAATAACAACAACAATTTCATGTATTTTGGGCTAAATCAGCTTATATTTGATTTTTATATAGAGAAATAGCAGGATCCACAAATATAGAAGAAACAGTTGTTAAAAGTTTTAGTTTTTACCTATCATTTAATGCAAAGTTGTAAAAAGACAGTGATGATTTGATTTAGAAACAGAACACCTTGGTCTGGCTGGTAAAATATTCAGGGTCCTCTGGATATGAGAGACATTGCTGGAGGTGCGAGAGGAATAAAGGGTGACTTGCTGTGGGTGAAGGGAAGGGCAGGTTGCCATGTCCTTCAGAAATCTTGGGCAGTGCTTCTTGGAGCAGTAGGGCACCTTGGCCTCAGCAGGCTGACAGTTGCCACTAAACAGGAAGGCGGCAGCAGCTTCCCTCCATTCCTCGAGTGTCCTTGTTTTATTTCTCTGGTGCCCTGCCATGTACTCCATTCCCCACTCCCTACTCTCTTATGCTGAAACCACGCCCCTCCCACTCCACACTCTGAGGTCCAAACGCAGTATCAACCAGAGAACCATATTCATTAAATCCCTGTCCTGTGAGATGCCTTGTACAGGCCGCTCGTTTTACAGGTGGGGAGATGAATGGCCGAGAGGACCAGAGACTCTTTAACTCCTATTGGCAACAGACTCAAAACAAAGACCAGTCTTCTAAGCACCTTATTTAGAGTCTGTTTCTGCTACAATGATCCTGTGCTATTAAGAGAGATCACAAATTACCTGTGATCCCCCCAAAAAAGGAGAAAGAAGGAAAAAAGGTATGTTCCAGACTCTAATGAGGATCCAGGCAACCATAAATCAATTGGTTATTTATTCTATGATGAGCTTGACTAAAGGGAATGAAACCTTATGGCCCCGCTAGTTAACCGTCCCACAACCGTATGGAGATGGGGGCTACAGAGGAAGGGGCTGACAAAGGGCAACTTGTAGACTCCCTCTTAGGTTGTGAAAAATGAAAACCATTACCAGAAGGAAACTCCAGATTTACTTGGCAATCTTACTGTTAGGGACTTTTTTCCCCCTGTAATTTTCTAACTGGTGCTAAGCTGGAATCATGGAAAACTGTCTGCCTGCCAACTGAGCAAAGCTGCAGGAGGCCTTTTCTTAACCACAGTCCAATTAGGAAGAGCCAGCTATTTTGGATACAGTAACTCGACCTAGTCTTTTTAGCAATTAGTCTTTGGAAGCTCAGCTGCTCAGACAGCACTTTGAGATGTCAGCTGGCCTTGTCCATTCCATTTTAATCAGATGGAATTCTGCCCTGCCACAGATTCCCAGAAATTCTAACATATTCCAGTGTTAGGATAGGTGAGAGGCAAGCAATGATTTCCTCTATGTTTAATGCCACATTTGCTTTTTTGTTCTCAGTAAAAAAACAAAAACCGACATTCTCATCAACACGCACAAACCCAGGAACAGCAATTCACTTTCATTTTGCTTTTTTGTTTGTTGGTTTGTTTGTTTTGAGACAAGGTTTCGATCTGTTTCCCAGACTGGACCTTTTTTTTTTTTTTTTTTTTGAGACAGGGTCTCGCTTTGTTACCCAGCCTGGAGTGCAGTGGTGCAAACATGACTCACAGCAGCCTCCACCTCCCGGGCTCAAGTGATCCTCTCACCTCAGCCTCCCAAGTAGCTTAGACTACAGACATGTGCCACCATACCTGGATAATTGTTTTTTGTTTTGTTTTGAGACAGAGTCTCGCTCTGTCGCCCAGGCTGGAGTGCAATGGTGCGATCTCGGCTCACTGCAACCTCCGCCTCCCGGGTTCAAGCGATTCTCCTGCCTTAATCTCCCGAGTAGCTGTGGTTACAGGCACACACCACCATGCCTGACTAATTTTTTGTATTTTTAGTAGAGACGGGGTTTCACCATGTTAGCCAGGATAGTCTTTATCTCCTGACCTCGTGATTCGCTCCCTTCGGTGTCCCTAAGTGCTAGGATTACAGGTGTGAGCCACCGCGCCTGGCCAATTGTGATTTTTTTTTAGAAACGATGAGGTCTTTTTGTGTTGCCCAAGCTGGTCTTGAACACTTGAGCTCAAGTGATCCTCCCACTTTGCCCCCAAGTGCTGGTATTACAGGCATGAGCCACTATGCCCAGCCCATTTTCATTTAAGATGAGGAAGTGAGAGTTCCAATCGCTCACTCACAAAGAATAGTTGACGTGGGTCTTCTGAAGAAACACTCTTTCTGTCTCATTCTCTTGCATTAGTTTCTTTTGGTTCAGGACAAAGCTTCATATTTCCAACTGCTAATGTTACTTTCCTCAAAGTAGTGAGTGGGAACTTTAGGCTGAGTGGTGCCAGTGGTCAAAGATGCTGAAGCTAGATTCCACCACTCGTCTTAGCACAGCTGGCTCTGATATTACCTAGGCATCTTCATCTGACTTCCTGAACTTGAAAGCCTATGCTCAGGTGTCATTTTCTCAGTTTCTAGTCAATTAGGACACTTGGGAAAATCAACCAGGCAACCAAAAAACATTTTCTTCCTCACACACAGAAGGGGAGTACCTTCTTTACAGGCAGCAGGAGAGCTGTGTGCTTTGTCTGGGGTGCTGGTTCTCAAAGTGTGGGCCAAGGACCAGCAGCATCACCATCTCCTGGGAGCTTGTTAGAAATACCAATTCTTAGCCAGGTGCAGTGACTCATGCCTGTAATCCCAATACTTTGGGAGGCCGAGGCAGGAGGATCGCTTGGCCCAGGAGTTTCAAACTAGGGCAATAGAGTGAGACCTCATCTCTGACAACAAATAAAATAAAATTAGCCAGGTATGGTGGCATGCACCTGTAGTCCTAGCTACTTGTGGGGCAGAGGTGGGGAAGATCCCTTGAACGAGGAGGTCAGGGTTGCATTGAGCAGTGATGGCACCACTTTACTCCAGCCTGTGGAAACAGAGCCAGACCCTGTCTCAAATTGAAAACAACAACAACAACAATAAACACACACAAAAAAACCCAAATGTTTATTCTTTTGTTTGTTTTCTTTTTTTTTTTTTTCCTTTTGAAACTGAGTCTTGCTCTGACACCCAGGCTGGAGTGCAGTGGTGCAATCTCAGCTCACTGCAGTCCCCTCCCAGCTTCAAGCAATTCTCCTGCCTCAGCCTCCTGAGTAGCTGAGATTACAGGCATGTGCCACCACGCCCAGCTAATTTTTGTATTTTAGTAGAGACACAGTTTCACCATGTTGGCCAGGCTGGTCTCAAACTCCTGACCTCAAGTGATCTGCCTGCCTCGGCCTCCCAAAATGCTGGATTATAGGCATGAGCCATGCACCCGACCCCACACACTTATTCTTGGAGGTCTGGAGGTTAAAAGTAAAGTGGGTTGGCAGGGCTGCATTCCTTCTGAAGACGCTGGAGGAGAATGTTTCTTTGCCTTTTCAACCTTCTAGCAGCTGCCTGTGTTTCTTGGCATGTGGGCCCTTCCTCTGTCTTCAAAGCCAGTGGCATAGGATCTTCCTTCTCCTCCTCTCTCTCATCTCTGCTTCTGTCACCGAATATTCCGTTCCTGACTATAACCTTCCTGTGTCCCTCATTCCCTTACGAAGACCTTTGCTATTATATTGGGTCCATCTTTATAGTGCAGAATAATCTTCTAATCTCAAGGTTCTTTTTTTATTTTTATTTTTCTGAGGCAGAGTCTCATTCGGTCACAGAGCCTAGAGTGCAGTGGCACAATCTTGGTTCACTGCAACCTCCACCTCTCAGGTTCAAGCAGTTCTCCTGCCTCAGCCTCCCAAGTAGCTGGGACTATAGGCACCCACCACCATGCCTGGCTAATTTTTTTTTTTTTTTTTGTATTTTTAGTAGAGACGGAGTTTTCACTATGTTGGCCAAGCTGGTCTCGAACTCCTGACCTTGTGATCTGATCGTCTTGGCCTCCTAAAGTGCTGGGATTACAGGCATGAGCCACCGCATCCCCACTAAGTTTCTTAATCATATCTGCAAAGTCCTTTTTGCCACGTAAGGTAACAGGTTCTGGGGTTTTTGGATATGAACATCTTTGGGGCCATTATTCTGCCTGCTGCAGAGTGCATGTTGATGGGCCAGCAGTCGTGTGAATCAGAAAGGAGTGAGGAAATGGAAGGGGAGAAGCACCAAGAAACTTAAAGCACCAAGCGCAGTGACAGTGACCTGTACTACTTGTTTCACCATGGCCACCTCCCTGGATCCTGCCGCCCAAATGTGCCCTTTTCTTCACAGGTCCAAACCCAGAGACTATTATCCTTCAGGAGCTTCACATACAAGGCTTTGTCGTCTACCGCTGGCAAGGAGATGTCCGCCAAAAAGCTCTGAAGGACTTGCTGAAATGGGTCTCAGAGGTAAGGAGCTCCGGAGCCACCCCTTCCAATTGTACACTAGGTCCCATTCCCTTTTGCCTCTCAAGGCTTTTGTTCCAGCAATTCTTCCCTCTCTCTGCCGCATCATCAGTTTTTCCCTATTGGGTCCTTGTACTTAGAATATAAATATTCTTACTTTTCCTATCTTTGAAAGGAAAACAAAACAACCTTCTCTAAAGTTCATTTCCACTGCAAATGCAGGTCCATTTCCCTTCTCTCCCTTTTGTAACAAAATACCTGGAATTGCTGTCTACACTCACTGTCTGCCGTTCCTCTCTTTCCATTCTTCCTGAAACCAACATATCAGGCTTTTCAGACACTCACTCTGTTGCCCAGGCTGGAGTACAGTGGTGCAATCTCGGCTCACTGCAACCTCTGCCTCCGGGATTCCAGCAATTCTCATGCCTCAGCCTCCCGAGTAGCTGGGACTACAGGTGTGTACCACCACGCCCAGCTAACTTTTTGTATATTTAGTAGAGACAGGTTTTCGTCATGTTGGCCAGGCTGGTCTCAAGTGATGTGCCCTCCTCAGCCTACCAACGTGCTGGGATTACAGATGTGAGCCACCACACCTGGCCAAAATTAACTTTTGTCAAGGTCACAGGGGACCCTTACATAGTGAAGTCCACTGGTTGATTCTTAGCCTCACTTGGCTATGGGAAATATTTAACAGTGATCATTCTCTCCTTGATATGCTTTCTTCCCTTGGCATCCCTTAATTCTTGGTTTTCCTCACTGATTGGTCCTTCTCAGACTCCTGCTCACTTTTCTGTTCTCCAAATTAATATTAGAGTGCCCCAGGTCATGGTCATTGGGCCTTTTCTCTTGTCTATCCACACTCAAGCTGTCCCTTACTTAGCTCATCTGGGCTCAGTATGCTGGGAGCTCCCAGTTCTATCTCCAGCCTCACTCTCCCCTTAACTCTAGATTAGTATGTCCACCTGGATGCCTGATACACATCTCTGACATAACATCTTGAAAGCTAAATATGTTTTGATCTTTCCTGCTCAACATGCTCCATATTCAGACTTTACTATCTCAGTTATAATAATTCTATACTTCTAGTTTCTCAGTCCAAAAACCTTGGAGTCGTTCTTGATGTCTTTCTCTCATACCCATGTCTAATCTCTAAGGAGATTCTGGTGGTTCTATCTTCAAAATATATACAGAATCTGAACACTTCTCCCACCTCCCTGCTTCCACCCTGGTCCAGGAACTGTGCCATCTAGCCTGGATGTTTGTAGTGTATCGGGGGAACCCGCCCCCAATATTTCAATGTACGTTCTTTCTATTTTTCATAAGTGTCGGCTGGCTGAGAAACAAAGAGAAAGAGTACAAAGAGAGGAATTTTACAGCTGGGCTGCTGGGACAAAGAGAGGAATTTTACAGCTGGGCCACTGGGGGTGACATCACATATGGGTAGGACTGTGATGCCCACCTGAACTGCAAAACCAGCAAGTTTTTATTAAGGATTTTAAAAGGAGAAGGGGTGTATGAACAGGGAGTAGGTCACAAAGATTACATGCTTCAAAGTGCAAAAGGCAGAACAAAGATCACGTGCTTCTGAGGATACAGGACAAGGACAAAATCAGAACTACTGATAAGGGTCTATGTTCAGCTGTGCACGTATTATCTCGATAAACATCTTAAACAACAGAAAACAGGGTTCAAGAGCAGAGAACCGGTCTGACCACAAATTTACCAGGGTGGATTTTTTTCTCCACCCTAATAAGCCTGAGAGTACTGCAGGAGACCAGGGCATATTTCAGTCCTTATCTCAACTGCATAAGACAGACACTCCCGGAGTGGCTGTTTATAGACCTCCCCCCAGTAATGCATTCCTTCCCCAGGGTATTAATTATTAATATTCCTTGCTAGGAAAACAATTTAGCGATATCTTCCCTACTCGCACGTCCGTTTATAGGCTCTCTGCAAGAACAAAAGTATGGCTCTCTTTTGCCCAACTCCGCAGGCAGTTAGACCTTATGGTTGTCTTCCCTTGTTCCCTGAAAATCACTGTTACTCTGTTCTTTTTCAAGGTGCACTGGTTTCATATTGTTCAAACACACATGTTTTACAATCAATTTCTACAGTTAATACAATTATCACAGTGGTCCTGAGGTGATGTACATTCTCAGCTTACAAAGATAACAGGATTAAGAGATTAAATTGAGACAGGCATAAGGAATTATAAAAGTATTAATTTGGGAACTGATAAATGTCCATATTAAAATGAAATGTTTACAATTTATGTTCCTCTGCTATGGCTCCAGTCGGATCCTCCGTTTGGGGTCCCTGACTTTCCACAGCAGTAGTGGACTCTACCTGGCCTCCCATATTCGCACCCCTATAGACAATTCCCAATGTGATGGCCATAGCGATCTGTTAAGGCACAAATCAAATCCTGCCATTCTTATGATCCAAACCATGCAAAGCTCTGCATTTCACTTAGAGTAAACCAAAGTGCGAATATTCAGCAAGCTTACACAAAATCTGACCCCTGATATCTCTCTGATTTCATTTCTTAGTATTCACCGTCTTGTTTACTTCGCCCAGTCTCCTCCACCACTCCACCGCTCTGTAACTGCTTGCTGAACTCTCTCACATCCTGCAAGTCTTTGCTAAAAAGTGCCTTCTGGACCAGCATGGTGGTTCACACCTGTAATCCCAGCACTTTGGGAGGCAGAGGCAGGCAGATTACAAGGTCAAGAGATCGAGACCATCCTGACCAACATGGTGAAACCCCATCTCTACTGAAAATACACAAATTAGCTGGGCATGGTGGCATACGCCTATAGTCCCAGCTACTTGGGAGGCTGAGGCAGGAGAATCGCTTGAGCCTGGGACACGGAGGTTGCAGTGAGTCGAGATTGTGCCACTGCACTCCAGCCCAGTGACAGAGCTCAACTCTGTCTCAAAAAAAAAAAAAAAAAAAAAAAAAGAAGTGCCTTCTGGGTGAGGCAACTTTTTAAATTGCCCTATTATAAGTTGCATTCCCACTTCATTCTTGATCCTCCATATCCCACAGCCACCCTGCTTTTTTCTTTTTTTTTCTGAGACAGGGTCTCACGAAAATACCCAGACTGGAGTGCAGTGGCGCAATCATGGCTCACTGCAGCCTTCACCCAGGCTCAGGTGATTCTCCCACCTCAACCTCCTGAGTAGCTGGGACAACAGTCATGTGCCACCACACCTGACTAATTTTTTTGTATTTTTCATAGAGATGGGTTTTCACCATGTTGCCCAGGCTCCTATCCTGCTTTTATCCATAGCAATTAATCATCTTTTATATAATATATACTATAATTCACTTATTCATTTATATTTATTGCCCATCTCCCTTCTTGGGGATGTAACCTCCATGAAGATAGCATGTTCATACATTTTGCTTTCTGGTGTATCTCCAGCGCCCAGAAGAGTAGATGAAGCAATGTAGGCACTGGATAAATATTGCTGAATAAATGAATGTTAGAGGGGAGCATACATGTGCCATGGCTCTTCCTAAGGAGCAAAGAAGACAATCCCTTAGCCCTGTGCTGTGATAATTTTCAAACCTTACACCATGTAAAGTTTTAGTCAACAGAAATCTGAACAATCAAGTTGCATTATTTTAGTTTTACAGGGGAAAAATGATACCGTACTTCCTAATCCCTGGGCAGTGATCATTTCCCAATTCAAAGGAATACATTGCTCCTCCGGCAGCCACTGGAGCTTGGCGCTCTTCCCAGTCTAGCACTTGGAGTGCCGGGCTGGGCTCTCTCCAGGGAGCTGGAAATAGCTGAATCTAAGTTGTCCCAGTTGGTGAAATCTAATGAAGCCCATCTATGATCACAGCTGACAACAGGAAACCACTGTGCTGGTGTCCCCAATGCTTCCGTCTAACAAAGTGAAGCTGATCATAGTTAGTTGTGGTTTTTTGGGTTTTTTTTTTTTTGTTGTTGAGACAGAATCTCACTCTGTCGCCCAGGCTGGAGTGCAGTGGCGCGATCTTGGCTCACTGCAACCTCTACTTCCTGGGTTCGAGTGATCCTCCCACCTCAGCCTCCCGAGTAACTGGGATTACAGGCGCCCACCACCACTCCCGGCTAACTTTTTGTAGGTTTAGTAGAGACGGGGTTTCACCACGTTGGCCAGGCTCATCTTGAACTCCTGACCTCAAGTGATTCTCCTGCCTCGGCCTCCCAAAGTGCTGGAATTACACGCGTGAGCCACGGCGCCCGGCCCTAGTTGGGTTTTAAGTTGTGAGTTGGCCTAATTTCTTTCTCATCCTCCCTTTTTAATCTCATTCCCTATTTTTTAAAATTCACTTTTTATTTATTTATTTATTTATTTTTTGAGAAGGAGTCTCGCTCTGTCGCCCAGGCTGGAGTGCAATGGCGCAATCTCGGCTTACTGCAAGCTCCGCCTCCCGGGTTCACGCCATTCTCCGGCCTCAGCCTCCCGAAAATTCACTTTTTATTTTAGAAAAGTTTTAGGCTGGGTGTGGTGGCTCATACCTATAATCCCAGCACTTTGGGAGGGTGAGGAAGGAGGATTGCTTGAGCCCAGGAGTCCGAGACCAACCCTGGCAACATAATGAGACTCTACAAAAAAGCAAAAAGTAAAAAAATCAGCTGGGTGCAGTGGTGCACACCTGTAGTCCCAGCTACTCGGGAGGCTGAGGTGGGAGGATCACCTGAGTCCAAGAGTTCTAGGGCTACAGTGAACTCTGAATGCGCCACTGTCCTCCAGCCTTGTAAATAGAGCAAGACCCTGTCTCAAAAACAAAACTAAAAATGGAAGTGTTAGATTTATAGGAAAATTGGGAAGATAGTACAGAGAGCTCCCGTATACCCTGCATCCTATACCCTAATTTCCCCTATTATCAACATTTTCCTTTAGTATTTGTATTAGTTTGCTAGGTCTGCCAAAATAAAGCACCACGGACTGGGTGGCTTACAGAACAAATGTATTTTCTCAGTTCTGGAGGCTAGAAGTCCAAGATCAAGGTGTCAGCAGGGTTTTTTCTTAGGAGGCCTCTCTCTTTTCAACTTGTAGATGGCTTCCTTTTCCCCGCATCTTCACATGGACTTCTCTCTGTGTGTCTGTGTCCTAACCTCCTTATGAGCACATCTGTCATATTGATTAAGGCCCACCTGTATGATGTCATTTTACCTTAATTACCTTTTTTCTTTCTTGAGATGGAGTTTCGCTCTTGTTGCCCAGGCTGGGGTGCCATGGTGCGATCTCCGTTCACTGCAACCTCCGCCTCCCGGGTTCAAGCGATTTTCCTGCCTCAGCCTCCCAACTAGCTGGGATTACAGGCACACGACACAACGCCTGGCTAATTTTCGCATTTTTAGTAGAGATGGGGTTTCGCCATGTTGGCCAGGCTGGTCTTGAACTCCTCACCTCAGGTGATCCACCTGCCTCAGCCTCCCGAAGTGCTGGGATTACAGTTGTGAGCCACTGTGCCCAACCTGTTAATTACCTTTTCTTAAAGCCCTATCTCCAAATACAGTCCCATTGTCAGGCACTTGTGATTAGGACTTAAACGTATGGATTTGGATTGGGGGCAAACA
Source organism: Macaca mulatta (assembly GCF_049350105.2). Taxonomy (NCBI): domain Eukaryota; kingdom Metazoa; phylum Chordata; class Mammalia; order Primates; family Cercopithecidae; genus Macaca; species Macaca mulatta. The sequence goes on from NC_133420.1 coordinate 46,770,242, forward strand.
ATTCAGTCCATAACAGTAATCGTTCTCTATTTTTAATCTCTGAACTGGATTCTACCTTTCCACGCTATCCAGATTCTTTTCTTCTTCAAGAACAAGAATGAATTGGGGCTTTCAAGTCAAAAGTTCCAATCTCAGCCACGAGCCATGGCTCACGCCTGTAATCCTAGCACTTTGGGAGGCTGAGGTGGGCGGATCACTTGAGCCTAGGTGTTTGAGACCACCTTGGGTGAACCTAGCAAGACCCCGTCTCTACAAAAACTAAAAAAGTTAGCTGGGCATTGTGGCACATTCCTGTAGTCCCAGCTACTCAGGAGGCTGAGGTGGAAGGATCACTGGAGCCCAGGAGGTTGAGACTGCAGTGAGCTATGATTGTGCCACTGCACTCAAACCTGGGTGACAGAGTGAGACCCTGTCTCAGAATAATAATAATAATAAAAGTTTAAATCTCAGCTTCCCTACTTTGTAATTGACTGGCTTCAAGCAAATAATCTTGTCTATAAATCCATACAGAGTGCTAAGCCATCACTGGAATGCATTAGGGAAAAACTTGTACCAGGTAACTCAGGTCTCTATATAAGACCCCTTCAAAAAATCTGAAAATGTAAATTAGTTCCCATTAGTAGGCTGTGCCTTGTAGTAGAAAGAGAAACGAAGAACCTTCCTCACTAACATGAACCCTTCCTTCCCACACTCCCAGAAAAAGGTTAAACACATCTTGAAAGAACCTTGTCTTAATGTAGAGACAGATTATTAGACTGTCCTGCTATTTATATTTCCTGAATAGGACCTGCCTCTTCAAGGGCCAGAGGTAAATGAAGGGTGCTCCTTTCTCTATTTCCACCTTCTCTGAGATCATTGGGTTATCATACTTTACTATGCATCTTACTTAGAAATTGCTTAATTGTGCTGGGCATGGTGGCTTATGCCTGTAATCCCAGCACTTTGGGAGGTGAAGGCAGGCGGATCACGAGGTCAGGAGATCTAGAGGTCCGGAGATCGAGACCATCCTGGCTAACATGGTGAAGCCCCGTCTCTACTAAAAATACAAAACAATTAGCCGGGCATGGTGGCAAGCGCCTATAGTCCCAGCTACTTGGGAGGCTGAGGCAGCTGAATGGTGTGAACCCGGGAGGCGGAGCTTGCAGTGAGCCAAGATCGCGGCCCTGCACCCCAATCTGGGCAACAGAGCGAGACTCCGTCTCAAAAAAAAAAAAAAGACAAAGAAATTGCTTAATCGCTGCCTTATGACACTTCACACTATGATCTGACACCTATTATTAAGTTCTTTTTAGGTGTACTTTGTAATCTTTTACATGTACTGTGTAAGTGGATCTTGCCCCCACTTGACTTCAAGTTCATGGAGGACAGGACCTCCATCTCTTATTTTCAAGGTTTCCAATGATGTACCTGATACATTTGTTGCTAGGATGAGAACAGTATATCATTGAGAATATTAACTTAAGTTTTGAAATTTGTTATTGCTTTGATACAGGGTAAAATCCAGGACAAGGAATATATCATCGAAGGATTTGAAAACATGCCAGCTGCATTTATGGGAATGCTGAAAGGAGATAATTTGGGGAAAACAATAGTGAAAGTATGAAAAAAGGACACATGGAATCTGGAGGCCATTTACATGATTACTTAATTTGTTTTTCACCATTTAGCAAAAATGTATACTACCTTAAATGTCTAAGAAACAGTACTTGTAATGAGTTTGATCTACTTAATAAAATACATTTAAGTAGTATGTAATTAGTGATGGAGGATGGAAGTTTCACAGTCAACAACAACCAGTCACCTCACTGTTCACTACAGCTTCTTCTGAGTTGTGATAGAAACTAATGGCTTTGAAGTGTGAAAGTTTTCCAAACACTGCATGTTTTCATTCATAAGTGGGAGCTGAACGATGAGAACACATGGACACAGGGAGGCGAACAACACACACCTGGGCCTGTGGAAGCGTGGGTGGGGGAGGGAGAGCATCAGGATAAATAGCTAATGCATGCGGATGTTAATAGCTAGGTGACGGGTTGATAGGTGCAGGAAACCACCATGGCACACGTTTACCTATGTAACAAGCCTGCACGTCCCACACAATTATCCCGGAACTTAAAATAAAATTAAATTAAATTTAGGCCGGGCGTGGTGGCTCAAGCCTGTAATCCCAGCACTTTGGGAGGCCGAGATGGGCAGATCACGAGGTCAGGAGATTGAGACCATCCTGGCTAACACGGTGAAACCCCGTCTCTACTAAAAAATACAAAAAACTAGCCGGGCGAGGTGGTGGGCACCTGTTGCACCTGTAGTCCCAGCTACTCGGGAGGCTGAGGCAGGAGAATGGCATAAACCCAGGAGGAGGAGCTTGCAGTGAGCTGAGATACCGCCACTGCACTCCAGCCTGGGTGATACAGCAAGACTCCATCTCAAAATAAAAAATAAAATAAAATTAAATTAAATTAAATTAAATTAAAAAGTTACCCAGGCGTGGTGGCTCATGCCTGTAATTCCAGCACTTTGGGAGGATGAGGTGGACAGATCTCGAGGTCAGGAGTTCAAGACCAGCCTGACCAACATGGTGAAACACCGTCTCTACTAAAAATACAAAAATTAGCTGGGCGTGGTGACACACTCCTATAATCCCAGCCTCTTGGGAGGCTGAGGCAGGAGACACACTTGAACCTGGGAGGCGGAAGTTGCAGTGAGCCAAGATTGCACCACTCTTCTGCAGCCTGGGCGACAGAGTGAGACTCCATCTTAAAAGAAAAAAAAAAGTTTACTACTTCTGTGACCTTAGACTTCTGATTTTCCATCTTTAAAGTGAGGATAATAACATCTGTTTCATATACATGTTATACATTTATTTAAAACACCAGCATAGGTGGGCTCAGTGGCTCACGCCTGTAATCCCAGCACTTTTGGAGGTGGAGGCTGGTGAATCACCAAAGGTCAGGAGTTCAAGACCAGCCTGGCCAACATGGCGAGACCGTATCTCTACTAAAAATACAAAAATTAGCTGGGCATGCTAACGGGTGCTTGTAATCCCAGCTACTCAGGAGGCTGAGGCAGGAGAATCGCTTGAACCCAGGAGGCGGAGGTTGTGGTGTGCCGATATCGTGCCTATTGCACTCCAACCTGGGCAACAAGAGCAAAACACTGTCTCAGAAAAAAACAAAACTAAACTAAACTAAAAACATCAGCATAATTCCTGGCATGTATTAGGAAAGTGTTAGCTACCTCCCTGTCTATGTCAGTGATTTTGAAGTCTTAAGATTACCATGCTATTGCTTGTGATTATGCCAGAAGAAATAATCATTGCAGGTGTACAGGGGTTGTAGGGCCAGTCCATACTGGTCCTCTACATATGAGTCTAATTATACAACAAATCAAAGAAGGAATCTGTCATTCACGAGAGCTGCACAAAAGATAACACATGGGAATGTCTATACATCTACAAAAATGTGCACGATTTATATGAAGAAAAATTTAAAACATTACTGATAATGAAGGGACATTTAGTGAAGTTCTCCGATGATCCTCATAACTACATAAATGTCCTGCAAGGATTGGGGCAGTCCTTTAATCTAACGTGGAGAGATATCATTTTACCTCTTGATCAGACCTTAAGTCCTACTGATAAGGAAGCAGCTTTAGCAGCAGCCTGGCAATTTAGGAATCTGTGGTACCTGAGCCAGGTAAACAGTCCAAAAGCCCTGGAGGAGAGGGAAAAACTCCCCACAGGGCAACAGGCGGTCCCCACTGTAGACCCTCACTGGGATACTGACTCAGATTGTGGGGATTAGAGCCACAGGTATTTGCTAACTTGCATGTTAGAAGGGTTGAAGGAGACGAGGAAAAAGCCTATGAACTACTCAATGCTACCCACAATTATGCAAGGAAAACAGGAAAACCCCTCTGCTTTTCTAGAAAGGCTAAGGGAGGCCCTAAGAAAGCACACCTCCCTAACTCCAGATTCTGTAAAAGGCTAACTTATTTTAAAAGATAAATTTTTCACCCAATCAGCAGCTGACATTAGGAGAAAACTCCCAAAGTCTGCCTTAGGCCCAAAACAAAATTTGGAGACATTCTTAAACCTAGCAACCTAGTGTTCTATAACAGGGACCAAGAAGAACAGGCCAAAAGGGAAAAGCGAGATAAGAGTGCCAAGACCAGCTGGGTCATGGAGACCCTAACCCGGGGCGCTAGAGGAATTAAAGACACACACACAGAAATATAGCATGTGGAGTGGGAAATCAGGGGTCTCACAGCCTTCAGAGCTGAGAGCCTCGAACAGAGATTTACCCACATATTTATGGACAGCAAGCCAGTGGTAAGCATCGTTTCTACAGGTTGTAGCTTAACTAAAAGTATTCCTTACAGGAAATAAAGGCATGGGCTGAAATACAGAGATGTGTCTGGCTAGTTGCCTGCAGCAGGAACATGTCCTTCAGACACAGATCGCTCATGCTGTTGTTAGTGGTTCAGGAATGCCTTTAAGCGATTTTCCGTACTGGGTGGGCCAAGTGTTCCTTGCCCTCATTCCAGTAAACTGACAACCTTCAGTGTGGGTGTCTTGGCCATCACGAGTGTGCCATAGGGCTGCAGAAATTTTGTTTATGGCCAGTTTTGGGGCCAGTTTTTGGCCAGATTTGGGGGCCTGTTCCCAACAAAGAGAAAGGCTGAAGCCTTAGTCATGGCAGACCTTGGTGGCTCAGTTGTGACCAAAAGAAGAGCAGGTCAATTGCCTATGAGGACTTGTTATCAGTGCGGTTTGCAAGGACGTTTTAAGAAAGATTATCCAACAAGAAACAAACCACCTCCTCACCCATGTCCAATATGCCAAGGTAGTCACTGAAAGGCACACTGCCCCAGAGGACAAAGGCCCTCTGGACCAGATGCACCCAACCAGATGATTCAGCAACAGGACTGAGGGTGCCTGGGGCAAGCGCCAGCTCATGCCATCACCCTCACAGTGCCCCGGGTAAGTCTGACCACTGAGGGCCAGGAAGTTGATTTCCTCCTGGACACTGGCATGACATTCTCAGTTTTAATCTCCTGCCCCACATGACGGTCCTGAAAGTCTGTTACTATCCGAGGAATCTTAGGACAGCCAGTAACCAGGTATTTCTTTTGCCTCCTCAGGTGCAATTAGGAGACTTTGCTCTTTTCATATGACTTTCTTGTTATGCCCGAAAGTCCCACACCCTTATTAAGGAGAGACATATTAGCCAAAGCTGGGGCTATTATCTACATAAACATGAGGAAAAATTACCGATTTGTTGTCCCCTACTTAAAGAAAGAATCAACTCTGAAGTCTAGGCCTGAGAAGGACAATTTGGAAGAGCAAAAAATGCCCATCCAGTTCAAATCAGGTTAAAAGACCCCACCACTTTTCCTTATCAAAGGCAATATCCCTTAAGGTCTAAAGTTCATAAAGGATTACAGGATGTTGTTAGAGCTAGAGCAAAAAACTCATCTCCCATGGCCCAATTTCTTGCCCATGGCCTTATTAAGAATTCAAAACTCCCCTTACAGAATGAGGCTCACTCCATATGAAATGCTGTGTGGACATCCCTTTCTCACAAATGACCTCCTGCTCAATCAGGAAATGCCCAATTTAGTCAAAGACATAACATCTCTAGCAAAATATCAACAAAACCTTAATACTTTACCCAAAAAGTGTGACAAGGAAGAAGGAATAGACTTGTTCAACCAGATCTAATATTAGTCAATTGGTCCCCTTTACCTCTCCATCTATGGATCCCTTATAGGAAGGACCATACTCAGTAATCCTCTCTATCCCCACTGCAGTAAAAGTGGCAGGGGTGGAATCCTGGATTCACCACACCCGAGTTAAACCTTGGACACCTCCTGAAGAACTTACAGGATCATCAACTCAAGCGACACAAGGTCAGCCAGACCAGCCTCAATACACCTGTCAGCCACCAGAGGACCTGCATCTCCTATTTTGGAAGAAAACACCTCAGACTAAAAAGACTCCTTGCAGTTAATCCTGAAGAGAAATTTGTCCCTACCTAAAGGAGGATAAATAGAAAACCTGCATGATCTTTGACATCTCTCCTTGCTCTCTTTAATAGAATCCTTCTACTGCTTCGTTACATTATAAAACAGTATACTAACTATATTATTTGCAGTAGGATTATATACTGTAGCTCCAGCCGGGACAAAGCACTCAATTACATCAACCTTTCTTCTATCGTCCTTCCTTCTAATGAAAATTTACTCCTTTTTCCTTCCTCTTTCCTACAACTGTTCCACCTACAACATGTCATGACTCCTCTGAGGTTTTGGCCACCCTCTTCCTACTTATGTCCCTTTCTCCAACTATAACAGACATGCTGTGTCACTGTGCTTCCCCTGGAGGAGTCAACTGGCTTCTCTCAGAAACTCTAAGAGATTAGGTAGCCCTTTCCGAGCACCTGCATCTTTTGCCGCGTATACTTACATGAGAAAAAAACGTTATAAAACTGCTTCTTTCTGCTCTCACAATAGCTATACATATCACCAAGGAAAAATGATCCGTGCTGACCACCCTGAGAAATCGGGGGCCAGTGCTTGTCAGACATATCATACCCATGTAGCTATGTCTGACAGAAGAGGCATCCAAGATGGTACTAAAGATTGGCATATCCAACACGTGATTAAAAACTTAGTCCAGCTCTCCAGTACTCCCAGTCCATACAAGAAATTAGACCTTTCCAGGGTACAAGAAACCCTTAACTCTCATTCTTGTCTCTAGAGGCTGTTTAACACCACCCTTAGAGGAATAAAAGAGGCCTCTCCTAGGAACCCAATCAACTCTTAGATGTATCTCCCGTTGCATTTTCAACCATATGTCCCAGTCCCTGTCCCCAGACAGTAGAACTTATCCACCCCACTCCTAAACACCGCCAAATTAATCAGTCCCCCAATGTACCAGCCACACAGGCCTCAAATCTCACATGCATAAACTTCAGCATGACTCTCAATAAGAACACCTCCCGATGTCAGTCCTGGATATCAGTAACCTCAGGTTTCACCTGTCTAACTTCAGGCATCATTTTCATTTGTGATAACACAGTCTATCAATGCCTAAATGGCACTCCAAAAGAACTATCTTTCTCTCCTTTCTAGCACCTCCCATGTCCATATATAGTGAAAAAGAGTTACAAAGTCTCCTTATACCCCAATCCTACCACACATGAGCCTTTATTGTCCCTTTTATTGTAGGAGCCAGATTACGAGGTGGGCTTAGTACTGGAATTGTAGGTATAACCCTCCTCCACCCAGTTCTATTATAAATTATCACAAAAATTAAATGATGACAGAATGAGTTGCCGACTCCCTAGGGACCCTACAAAGCCAGCTTAATTCTCTAGCTGCAGTAGTTCTCCAAAACTGAAGAGCCCTAAACATATTAACAGCTGAAAAAGGAGGAACCTGCCTCTTAACATAAGAATGTTGCTATTTTGTTAACCAGTCAAGAATCATTACTGAAAATGTCAAAGAAATTTAAAAAAAAAAAAACTGATAAAAAGTAGGAAAATGGAGCTTGAACACTCAGGACCCTGAAACAAGTTTAACCAATAGATACCTTAGCTCCTTCCCTTTCTAGGCCCTGTGACAGCCATCCTACTATTACTCACTTTTAATCCTTGCATTTTTAACCTCCTTGTCAAATTTGTTGCCTCCAGAATTGAGGCCATCAAGCTACAAATAGTCTTACAAATAGAACCTCAAATTAGCTCATCTCATGGCTTCTACTGAGGAACCCTAGATTGACCCACTGGTCCCTTGACTGGCCTAGAAAGTTCCCTCTGGAGGACACCACAACTGCAGAGCCCCTTCTTCACCCCTAACCAGCAGGAAGTAGCCAGAACAACCGCTGCCCAGCTCCCAACAGCAGTTGGGGTGTCTTGTTTAGAGGGGGGACTGAGAGGAGGTGCCAGCTGGGCTTCCTGGGTCGAGTAGGGGCTCAGAAAGCTGTGAAACTCACTCATTTCCTGCATCAGGGCTTGCTTTGGTTCTGGATGAATAATATTGAAGGTATATGCTTAAAATATTCCTAGCACCAGGATTTGTGCATGTGTTTTCTTCCCCAAGAAAACTATAAACAGCAAAAATTTTACTGGATGTTTCCCTGTATTGTTCTTTCCCTCTCTCAATCAGGGGAACCCGCCCCCAGTATTTCAATGTAGGTTCCTTCTATTTTCCATAAGTGTCAGCCAGCTGAGAAATAAATAGAGTGCAAAGACAGGAATTGTACAGCTGGGCCGCCGGGGGTGACATCACATATCAGTAGGACCGTGATGCCCACCTGAGCCTCAAACCAGCAAGTTTTTTATTAAGGGTTTCAAAATGGGAGGGGCTGTAAGAACAGGGAGTAGATCACATGCTTCAAAGGGCAAAAAGCAGAACTACTGATAAGGGTGTATGTTTAGCGGTGCACATATTGTCATAATAAACACATTAAACAACAGAAAACGGTTCGAGAGTAGAGAACTGGTCTGACCACAAATTTACCAAGGCGGGGTTTTCCCCACCCTAGTAAGCCTGAGGGTACTACAGGAGACCAGGGCATATCTCAGTCCTTATCTCAACCGCATGAGACAGACATTCCCAGAGCGGCCATTTATAGACCTCCCCCCAGGATAGCATTCCTTTCCCAGGGTATTAATATTAATATTCCTTGCTAGGAAACGAATTTAGTGATCTCTTCCCTACTTGCACATCTGTTTCTAGGCTCTCTGTAAGAAGAAAAATATGGCTCTTTTTGCCCGACCCTGCAGGCCTTATGGTTGTCTTCCCGTGTTCCCTAAAATCACTGTTATTCTGTTCTTTTTCAAGGTGCCCTGGTTTCATATTGTTCAAACACACATGTTTTACAATCAATTTGTACAGTTAACACAATTATCACAGTGGTCCTGAGGTGATGTACATTCTGAGCTTATGAAGATAACGGGATTAAGAGATTAAAGTAAGACAGGTGTAAGAAATCATAAAAGTATTATTTGGGAACTGATAAATGTCCATATTAAAAAGAAATCTTCACAATTTATGTTCCTCTGCCACGGCTCCAGCCAGTCCCTCCATTCAGGGTCCCTGACTTCCCGCAACATCTCTCCCTCTCTCCCTTCCCCATCCCCCGAAACTAAAGTTAAAAAGAATGTTAACTGTCCATTTTCCTGTGACCAGCAGACCTTATCTATCCTCCCAATTCCAATTCCTTGTGAACATACTTTGTGAAGTCCTGTAAGATCCTGTCTCTTTTGCCATGCTGCTGCAAGGTCATGAAATAGATAAAACTTAATTTGCAAGTCCAGTTTTTCTCAAGATCTAAGACATCTCATAAATGGCTAATTGCCTTTGTTTCTCGCTCTGGTAACATCTTCTTGCCACACTTATTTCCCGCCTTAAAGAGTTTAAAAGGCAATTACGTAATCTAACTCTGGATACCCGTTTGGGACCCCTTCCACGCTGTGGAAGCTTTGTACTTTCACTCTGCTCAATAAAGCCTACAGCTTTTTCTCTCTCTAGGTCTGTGTCTCTATCACTTGCCGCGGTCAGCCGCCACACAATTCTTTGGCGTGGCTAGGCAAGAACCTTAGACATTACAGTATGGATGGTAAGGCTCCAGCAGAAAGATATTGGCAAGTGTTAGAGGAAAAGAGAAAATTTTATCCGAAAGTGTTATGGAAATCCCCAAAAGAAGGACAGTGAAATGTCCAGTGGATTTACTGACAAGGGAAGAGGGTGTGCTTGTGTGTTTACAGGAGATGGACAAACTGCGTGGGTGTCCTCAAGATGCATGCGACCATGGAACGGGAACAGGAGATTGGAAGAACCCAGAGTGGCCAACCATGGGCATGGTTCCTCTGGTACGACCTATGAACCAGCTGAGACTGAGTGCAAAGACAGAGAGAAGGCTGACCAGAGTCATGACACGGTTCTAATGCTATGTTTGCTGTAGAATCGGATTAACTGCCATTTGGAGAATGAGAGCTGCCCAGCCTAGCCTTACATTCTTTCAATTAATACATAAACAAAAAGGGGGATATGCAGGGAGCAGAAGGCCCATGGGAAGTAACCAACTCAGTATTCTGCTGGAGGCTATATGAGCAAACAGCAAACTGTTTATCATGAATGCAGGCTGCCGGCAAACTCACACTCCCCTGGCGCCAAAATGTTTGCTGAGGGCCATCACTCCCTGGTGCCAGGCTCCTTGAAGTAATCTACTGAGAAAATTAACGCCTATGGTTCAAAGGATGCAGTCTCGCAAGCCTGCTGTGAACCAAACGGCCGACTGACAATTACCTGACAATCACATCCACTTCTCGCTATCTCTTTTGTCTAATAAATACGGAGGGCTGTGTAAAGCTCAGGGCCCTTGTCCAGTAGAGGCAAGGTGCCCCCGACCCCTTCTTCCAAATATACTCTTTTGTCTCTTGTATTTTATTACCACTTTTGCCCCCTTTGTTCAGTCCAATAGGTCTGCGGCATAGTGGCACCCCCAAGAGCGACAGAATTGGGCAATCGAATTGAATGGAACAGAGAAAAGTGTAGGACTTTGACATGGAATAAGATTCAAATCTCAACCCTGCTACTGACTACCTATGCAATCTTGTCTATGTTGTTTTACTTCTCAGAATTTCAGTTTCCTGAGGCTCCAAGGAAGACGATGGTAATATGTGCTTCTGAAACTGCCCCTATAAACTTTATAAATGTAGGCCAGGCACAGTGGCTCATGACTGTAATCCCAGCACTTTCAGAGGCTGAGGCTGATAGATCACCTAAGGTCAGGAGTTCACAACCAGCCTAACCAATTGGTGAAACTTTGTCTCTACTAAAAATACAAAAATTAGCCAGGCGTGGTGGCATGTGCCAGTAGTTCCAGCTACTCGGGAGGCTGAGACAGGAGAATTGCTTGAACCAGGGAGGTGGAGGTTGCAGTGAGCTGAGATCATGACACTGCATCCCAGCCTGGGAGACAGAGCAAGACTCCATCTCGAAAAATACATAAAATTAATCAGGGAAGGAGGGAAGGAGAAACAAAAAGAAACCAAGCTGGTAGCATGTCCAGCATTCATCATTAAGTCGGCACACTCTCCGATCTGCTTCCTTACAGTTTGGTGCCTGTTTTCCTAGAATCACTAGACCTAGATACAAGATTATAGTTTCCCTTAACTGCTCTTTAAATAACAACTCGAACATTATGAAATGTTGTTTTCACTTTGAGATATTCCTTCAGGTCCTGCATACAGATGAAACCACTGATGCAGCTGACCTGAAGGACTCCCCGAGGGGCTACCTCACCAACGTATAGTTTCCAATTTATGATGATTTTATCCCCCTTGACCCAACCAACCAGCAACCCCGGTTTTCCAACCCCTCACTCTCCACAATCCTCTTAACGCCCCAGGCCAGAACTTCTTGGGAGATGAATTTGAGGGTTTCCTTCCACTTCCTTGCTAGGTGCCCTGTGATCATTAAACTCTTTCTTTGCTGCATCCCCGCTGTCTTAGTGTAATTGGTCTATTACTATGCAGTGGGCATACGAACTTGTTGGTCCCATAACATAACCCTTCCTTGGGTGGTCATAAGGACTACAAATACGGGATACCAAGGGCTACTCTAGTGCAAGGTTGCATCTCCTCTGTGCTGTGCAGAGAGGATAATCAATCTCTCTCCAAATGCAGTGTCCCATCTGTATTCAGGAATTCCTACAATTAGGAGAAAAATATTACTGTTTGTTGTTATCATTATTTCTCAAGCATTATCTCACCTGACCAATGAAATGGAAGTTGTAGAGAAGAAAGTGGGCGACAAGTCTGTCTGTTTTTGTTTGTTTCTTTGTTTGTTTTTGAGAGAGTGTTGCTCTGTCACCCAAGTTGGAGTGCAGTGACATGATCTTGCCTCACTGCAACTTCCACCTCCTGTGTTCAAGTGATTCTTCAGCCTCAGCCTCCTGAGGAGCTGGGATTACAGGTGCGTGCCACCATGCCCAGCTAATTTTTGTATTTTTGTCAAGATGGGGTTTCATCATGTTGGCCAGGCTGGTCTCGAACTCCTGACATCAAGTGATCCGCCTGCCTCGGACTCCCAAAGTGCTGGGGTTATAGGTGTGAGCAACCACCCCTGACTAAGTCTGTCTGTTTTTAAAGTACAAGAAAGATCCAGAAGAAATTTCCACCAAACGGATAACAATGACTTTTGTTTTTTATATTATACACATCTGTATTGTCTGAATTATTTGATAAAAAGCATTTTTAAATTACTTGTTTGTTATTACTTTATTGTTTTAAGTGAACTGTTCCCTCCACAGTTAGATCAGAACTCATTGAAACCTAAGATCAGAGAACTGAATTGAATAGAGTTTTGTCTCAGGGAAAAGCAAAGAAAAATCTTTTTCGTTGATCCTTTATTCCATATTCTGACTGTGTGTGTGATTATGTAACAGTCATGATTAACTTGATCACCATGACTTGACAAACTGCAGCCTTTAAGACTGACTGAGTCAATAATTGCGAAAGAGATTTTATTTGTCCTGGTGCTGCCAAGTATTATCGACATCTTCTATTTAATGACAAGTGAGTAAATATGTGAGCCACTCTGTGTTTCTGGCACTTTTTTTCTGTTATTCTTACTTTACAAAGACTTTTTATGCCTGCAATTTTATTAACACTTCTAATATCCAAAAGAAACAGAGTGATTCTATAACAAGATATTTTAAAAGAAAAAACAAAAAAAGACAAGCAGAATGAGATATGTAACCCAATACTGTTTCTATAAATTAAAAGTATACGCCCACAGTGCACATTATGTAAGAACATGGGAAAAAAAACAAAACAAAACTCTATGCACATCAAAGAAATCACAGTAGTTACCTATAGTAGGAGAAGAAAAGTAGGGAACGGAGTTATTTTTTGTTATTGTTGTTGTTTGTTTTTGGAGACTGGATCTCACTTAGACACCTAGGGTAGAGTGCAGTGCCACAATCGCAGCTCGCTGCAGCCTCCACCTCCCAGGTTCAAGCTATGCTGCCCAGGCAAGTCTTGAATGCTTGGCCTCAAGTGGTCCTTTTGCCTTGGATTCCCAAAGTGCTAGGATTACAGTCGTGAGCCAAAGAACCCAGCCTGGGAATGGAATTTTGTTTTGTTTTATTTTAGGTTACATAAATTAATAAGGGAGAGAGAGTGAGTGAGAAAGAAAGAATTTGGCAGCCCAGTGGGGATAAAGTGCAACAAACTCTGATGAGTATGAAGAATTCAACTCTCAGCATTTTGTTTTTAGGGTCCATCCAAGTCGCTTTATGTACATCGATCCCAGTGCTTCTGATGCTGCATATATCCCATGGTATGCATCCACCACACTTGGTCCACACACTCTGTTATGGGTTGGACTGTGTCTTCCCCAATTTCATGTGTTGAAGTCTCCAAGTACCAGTACTCACAATGTAACTGTATTTGGAGATAGGGCCTTTCAAGAGGTAATTAAGGTTAAATGAGGCCATATTAGTGAGCCCTAATCCATTTGACAGTATTTGAAGACAAGGCCTTGGAAGACGTGATTAAGCTAAACTGAGGCTGACAAGTGGGGCTCTAATCCAACATGACAGGTACCCTCACAAGGAGAGACATTGAGCCGGGTGTGGTGGTGGGCCTGTAATCCCAGCTTCTAGGGAGGCTGAAGGACGATCACTTGAGCCCAGGAGTTCAAGGCTGCAATGAGCTGTGATACCCAGCACTGCACTCCAGCCTGGGTGACAGAGCGAGACCTCAAAATAATTAAAATTAAGTAAATAAATAAAAGACATTGAATCTTCATAATGACTGGGAGTTAGGCATTGTTCTTATCCCCATCTTTCTGATGGCTGAACTGAGTGAGGCAAAGAGAAGGTAAGTAAGTCTTGGAAAGCTACACAACTAGTGAGTGGCAGGCGCAGGCTTCGAACCTGCAGCCGTCTAATACCAACCACTTAGCTTCACGTTCAACCCCTGCCTGATACCGCCTCTCCTTGCAGAGGCCGGGTCAAGGCCTGATGTTTGCTAGGGTGTGATGTGTGGGGTGCCTCAGTGGCAAGAGCGCTCACTCCTGCCTGGGGGCGTCTGGCAAGGGTTCCTAGAGGTGACCTTGAATTGGCTCCTAGAAGGCGAGTAGGTGTTCAGCCGGTGTACTGGGGACGGACAGGCAGAGTGTCTGCACCCCAGCCCTGGGCGAAAGCTTGCACTCCTTACAGGAGCCCGGGAATCGGAACCAGCACCGGGGGCTGATTAGGGCTGCGGCCGCCCCAGGCCCTGCCTTTGGCCCGTTCTGGCCTGCCGGGCACCCTTCGGCTCGTTCCCCCACGGGTCATGTTTCCGCAGGGCTCCAAATTAGGACCCCAGGCGCAGGTCCAGTGTCACCTGGACAAAGCTCTGTTAGGGGTTTTACTATCAGAAGTCCCCAACGCCCCTACACACACAAACACATACACACATGCACACGCACGCGCGCATATGCACACACACACACACATATGCGCACACACACACATGCACACACACGCTCGCGCACATGCACATAGGCACACACAGATAAGCGCACACACACACACAAACGCACTCAGATTCCCCGGACCCTGGTTTTCCTCCTGAGACCTTTTCGGGGCGGGGCTCTCATCCCCCAGAAGCAGCCCCGCCTTGGAGTGGCCCCACCCTCTCCTGGGACCTGTCATAAAGCGGTCCTCGGGCGCCCGGCCGCGCCGTCCCAGCCGCCTTCCCCAGGCAGTGGAACCCTCGGGCTCCTGTAAGTAGACCTCCTGTTTTCTTTCCTTCGCTTTTCTCCCTCCCTTAACCCCCTTGCTTTCTTCCTGCCAAGTTTCTAGACGCGCCAGTGGAGGAGGTTTGCGCTTAGCCCTCCTCCCCTTACGCCGAAATGACCGCTGAGTCTTGCACTCCGAGGATCTTGGGAGCCGATGTCCGGACGCCTCCCGGCCCTGCAGTTCCTTGGAGAGTTTGGAGACGCGCGCAGGAGGGAAGCTTGGTTACAATCCCGGACACCCGGCAGCTGCCTGCACCCGGCAAGGGGCTGGCCAGGGAACTTGTGGGACCGCACAACTCGGCGAGGGTAGAAGAAGATCGGGGTGGGGATTTGGGAATGGGCACGCAGGCGGTGGGTGACGAGTGGCGGGCGGCGGGGGTGGGAGCAAAGGGCGAGCGGGCAAAGGCCGGTCGCCGCGCCAGGCCCCCTCCTCGGGCGGACGAGACCTTCCCGGGACCTCGCCCCTCTGGGGCCAGACCCTTTCCAGAAGGGCTTGTGGACTTGTAGCGAGTTTGGAATGTCCAGCGGTTGCTTTCTAGGAAAAACGGACAAAGATGTGTGGACACTTAAAAAGTTCAACTCGTAGAAGTAACGACTAGAATGATGGTTGCCAGAGGCTGGGAGCGGGTTCGCGGGTGAATGGGAGCTTGTTGGTCAAAGGGTACAAAGTTCAGAGACGGGAGGAGTAGGTTCTGAGATCTGTTGCACTGCAGGGTGACTAGAGCCAATAATGTGATTTCAAAATAACTAAGAGCAAACTTCAAATGTCTCATCATAAAAGTCATACTTAGGATCGGGCGCGGTGGCTCACGCCTGTAATCCCAGCACTTTAGGAGGTCGAGGCGGATCATTAGAGCTCAGGGGTTCTAGACCAGTATGGCCAACATGGGGAAACCCCGTCTCTACTAAAAATACAAAAATTAACCGGGCGTGGTGGCGGGCGCCTGTAATCCCAGCTACTCAGGAGGCTGAGGCAGGAGAATCCCTTGAACCCGGGAGGCGGAGGTTGCAATGAGCTGAGATGGCGCCACTGCACTCCAGCGTGGGCGACAGAGCGAGACTCCGTCACCAAAAAAAAAAAAAAAAAGAAAAGAAAAAAGAAAAAAAAAGTCTTTATTAAAAAAGAAAAAACAAGAAGGAACAACCCCGGGCTGCAGATCGGACCGCCCCCCTGGCTCCCAGCCACCCGTGTCCCCTCCCCGCGGCACCGGTGGGGAGCTGGGAAGGTCAGCGGCAGCTCCAGAACGTTTTGATACTGGATTATTTGTAGCGGATGCACACGCGGGAAGGCGCGGGTCCCAAGTGATGCGGCCGAGTTCGGTCCAAGCAGAACGTCCTGAACCCCCAGCTCGGGGCAGCCTTCATCATCTTCGCTTGCTTTGGTGTAGAGTTTAAGCTCAAAATCGGTTTGGTGTGCAGTTTAAACTCAAATCCCTCCTGGGCCAAAGAAAATTCGCATCCAATGGCTGAGTTCAAGTGGCTCACACCTGGAATCCCAGCACTTTGGGAGGTGGAGGCGGGCGGATCGCCTAGGCAACACAGTGTGGCTCCTCTCTACAGGAAAGAGAGAGAAAAGTATTAAAAATAATAATAATAAATGAAAACAAACAAGCAAAAAAACCGCACCTGAAAACGGAGCGGAGCAGCGGCGCCCCCCGGTGGTTTTCGGGAGTTCTGAGACTGCCTTGAAATGTCTGGCTCCTTCTTTCTGAAAGAGGTGCATGGACTTCTTTCTATGGGGTTCTTTGTGTTTGATGCTTTTTCTTAGAATTCACTCCATGTGAGATTTGAAACGGAATGGAATATTCGCACTCCCCGTAACTGTTCAGTGCCATAAAGAAACTCTAGCCTAGCAGTGGCTGGGAAGAATTTCTTTGCTGATGTATATTTTTTCCTTGTCTTGAAGATTTCTTTAAACCTCAGTTTCCTCATCCCTACACTGGCAATGATACTAATGTCTATCTTATAGGGAAGTTATAAGCATAAAATGAGGTAATCTGTATGAAGTGCTTAGCACAGCACCAGAAACATAGTAAATATTAAATGAATGTGATTGGCGTTATCTGATAATGATGGGATTTGAGGATATTGTAGTTGTGCTATCTGGGCTCAGTTTGATGGCGAGGGAACTGTTAGAAAGCATGGCAGTTGACTACATATTTACTGTGTTCTAGGAGCTTCAGGATGGTTCGTACTAAGATATGGACCCTGAAGAAGCACTTTGTTGGCCATCCTACTAAGAGTGACTTTGAGTTGAAGACAGCTGAGCTACCACCCTTAAAAAATGGAGGTAAGCCATACTCAAAATATTTCAGAGTTGGAAGGGACTGTATCAGTTAGCTTTTGCTGCATAGCAAGCTACCCCAAAGTCTAGTGACTTTAAGCAACAAGGTGTATTAGTTCACAAATCTTTGGGTTGGCCATCTGGGCTGAGTTAAGCTGGGTAGTTCTTCTTAGGTCTCATCTGGGATAAATGGTGAATTTAGGATGGGCCTTGCTCACATGTCTGCTGGTTAGCAGGCTTTCTGTTGGGGTGCATGCCTTAGTTCTTATCTATGTGGCCTTTCTAGCAGGCTAGTTTGAGCTCTGTTCTTATAGTGGTAAGAACATTGGCAAGCTCCAATGTGCAAGCACTTTTTTTTTCTTTTTTTGAGACAGAGTCTTGCTGTGTTGGCCAGGTCGGAGTACATTGGCATGATCTTGGCTCATTGCAACCTCTGCCTCCCAAGTCCAAGTGATTCTCCTGCCTCAGCCTCCTGAGTAGCTGGGATTACAGGCACCCATCAACACACCCAGCTAATTTTTTTTTTTTTCTGTATTTTTAGTAGAGACAGAGTTTCACCATGTTGGCCAGGCTGGTCTCGAACTCCCGACTTCAGGTGATCCACCTGCCTCAGCCTCCCAAAGCGCTGGGATTACAGGCGTGAGCCACAGTGCCTGGCCTTAATGTTTGTATTTTTAGGAGAGACGGTGTTTCCCCATCTTTGCCAGGCTGGTCTTGAACTCCTGCCCTCAGATGATCAGCCCGCGTCGACATCCCAAAGTGCTGGGATTAATGGTGTGAGCCACCATGCCCCGCTGTGCAAGCGCTTTTCAAGCCTCTACCTGTGCCACGTTTGCTAGTATCCCACGGTGAAAGCAAATCACAAAACCAGCTCAGATTTGAAAGGCAGAAAATAGATTTCTTGATGGGAGAAATGGCAAGGAGACCAGCACACAAGGGTGGGACTTATTTGTGGCCATTTTGCAAATGCCACATAGACCTTTCCAGGGTTTTCTGTGTGAAGCCTCGATGTCACGTGGCAGGATTCCCCTGCTTTCATTGATAATTGAAATTCATGCTTGAGTGCGTTACTCTTCCTGGCTTTGACCAGACTATGGGGAGGATGTCCTCTGTATCCTCATGAGCCTGATGATGGCAGTGAGGTAAGCACTGCCCAGTAGCTATATGAAGAGTTCAGACTATAAGAGGAGTCTCTAAGGAGTGTTTACAGGTAGGTATAAGCTTTTGAGAAAAGGGGATGCAATCAAGTAGCATGGCAAAGTGATCAGTCCCATCTAAGCTGTGATGGCTCTGACTCAAATTCAAAATTCCAAAGAATGTGTACATGAGCGTCACTCCAGCAAAATGCATGTTCTCTAACACTCACTGGGGCTGGTGGTGAAACCATATGGTGAGCACTGGAACATAATGGTTTAAATGTGGCCTTGGGCAAGTTACTTAACCTAACCTTAAATAAAATGGAAACAATATTTGTTGAATATCAAATGACATAATTCATGTAAAGCATGGAATGAGTGCTGAGTAAATAGCATTATTATTATTATTTTTATTTTTATTATTGTTATTCTTAACTGGGCTGGGCCAAAAACGAGAACCCCTTCTTGTGTCTGCTATAGAAGCACAGATAGGAAGACATTCCCGAAGCAGAGTATTATCTGTGTTGTTTTAGAATACCAAAAAGAGGCTGGGCGTGGTGGCTCATGCCTGTAATCCCAGCACTTTGGGAGGCCAAGGCGGGCAGATCTCTTGAGGTCAGAAGTTCAAGACCAGCCTGGCCAACACGGTGAAATTCCGTCTCCACTAAAAATACAAAAATTAGCCGGGTGTGGTGGTGGGCGCCTGTAATCCCAGCTACTCAGGAGACTGAGACTGGAGAATCACTTGAACCTGGGAGATGGAGGTTGCAGTGTGCAGAGATCAAGCCACTGCATTCCAGCCTGGGCAACAGAGCGAGACTCCGTCTCAAAAAAAAAAAAAAAAAAATGCCAAACAAAGGCATCAGGCCTTGAGTTCTGTTTTTTGAGTTCTGTTTTTATCCTTCAACTTTTATTTTAGTGTTAGGGATACATATGTAGGCTTGTTATATGGGTAAATTGCATGTGGCTGAGGTTTGGTGTACGAATGATCCTGTCGCCCAGGTAGAGAGCATGCTACCTCATAGGTAGTTTCTCAACCTTCGTCCCGGTCTCACCCTGCCCTTTCTAGTGGTGCTTAGTGTCTATTGTTCCTCTCAGGCCTTGAGTTTCTAATTGCCTATGGAATGCTTTATTTTGTAGAGGTCCTGCTTGAAGCTTTGTTCCTCACCGTGGATCCTTACATGAGGTATTATTTATTTCTCCCCTCATATGGCTAATGCTGTGTTACATGCTATTTGAAAGTAGTCCGTCTTTTAAAATATCCAACTGACTTAAAACATTGTCGCTTTCCCTCTGTTTCTCCCAGCCAGTAACAGTGATGGGATTCATGCACGTTCATCTTTTGCAGGCAAAGGTCTAAGTAGCTTAGTGAGGGATCACCTCGGTTCCTTTGTCCCAACCATCTCCTATCTGCCCTGCACAATTTGCCTTTCGCTGCTCAACAGAATTACTTCCAGAAAAAAAAGAAAAAGAAAGAAAGAAAAAAAAACTTTAAAAGAAAAAAATGAAAAATAAAGCCTGCACAACATGGCAAAACCCTGTCTCTACTAAAAATCCAAAAAATTAGCTGGGCGTGGTGGCGCATGCCTATCGTCCCAGCTACTCAGGAGGATGAGGCAGAAAGATCACTTGAGCCTGGGAGGCAGAGGTTGCAGCGAGCCGAGATCGTGCCACTGTACTCCAGCCTAGGTAACGGAGTAAGACCCCATCTCATAAAGAAAAAAGAAGCCAAATCCAAATTTGTCTATTTCACTACTGGCAAATAATTTGGATAGAGGAAGATGCTAAGATTAAAATCAGCTTTTCTGGCCTTCCATTTACCTGTATTCTTTTAATGTAGGTAAATCTGCAGTTGACTCAAACTTATATATTCAGCAAACAACTCAGGGAGGGGAGGAAATCAAAAGGCTTTATTGACCACTAAGTCCTCAGTATTTTTTTGCCCAGGTAAATAACATAGCCATCATTCTTTTACATTTTTTTCATAGCTCATTGATAAAGACTCAAATCTGAAGTGGAAAACACAGTTAAAAATGTTAATTGGCATCTTTTTGTGTAACTAGTGTTTTGGGTAATATAACTATGCAGTGGTGCCTGGGTTATATTTTTTAAGTCATTGGTAGAAATTCATCTTTACTGGAACATGGCGGTAAGACTTTTGTGTTCACTCATTAAAAAATCCAATCGGAGTGCTTATCTGAGGTCACAGAGCAGAACTTCCTCTAACAGCTTTCCTCCTGCATCTCACCTAGTTGTAGCCCTTCGTCTGTCTGGGTTTTATTGCCGCATACACTTACCCAGCAGTTTTCCATTAGCTTGAAACTCAAAACAGTCACCCGATGCTCTTATGTATTAAGAATGGAATTTTTTTTTTTTTTCAGAATTTTAGCCAAAACATTGAAAGAAGGTGATAGAATGATGGGGCAGCAAGTGGCCAGGTAATTATTTCCATTTGTCCCAATGCTTGGAAAATATGTCTCCTCTTTACCTCCTGCTGCATCCTGTCTCTGTCCATCACTCCTACAATTTCTTCAGCCTGTGTGGGTCACTCACTGTGTGATCTTAGAATCAACTTGGGAAATCCTGTTCTCTTCCTGACTAGCTGGAAAGGAGGGAAGGATGTGAAATTGTCATTTTTTCAGCTTCGCTTTGCTATCCTTACTTTTAATCACTAAAAAATAAAATAAAATAAAAAATAAAAATTTCATCCAGGTCATGATTATTGTAAAAATTCAAACAAAACAAAAATTTTTATCTTGGAAATTGAAAGTTCCCCCATCATCTGAACCTTAAAGACAACTATTGATAATATATTATTATTTCAAAAATTGTGGGCCAGCACGTTGGCTCACGCTTGTAATCCCAGCACTTTGGGAGGCCAAGGCGGGTGGATCACCTGAGGTCGGGAGTTCAAAACCAGCCTGGCTAACATGGCAAAACCCCGTCTCCACTAAAAATACAAAAATTAGCTGGGCACAGTGGTAGGCGCTTGTAATCCCAGCTACTTGGGAAGCTGAGGCAGGAGAATCGCTTGAACCAAGGAGGTGGAGGTTGCAGTGAGCAGAGATCGCACCATTGCACTCCAGCCTTGGGCAACAGAGCAAGACTCTGTCTCAAAAAAAAAAAAAAAAAAAAAAATTATTCATGTTTTCTGTATTTTATAGTTTAATTTTTTACGATAAAAATTTTGAGTCATTTAGTTTTTATATTGGAATAATGAGTGGGGCCAGGTTCAGTGGCTCACACCTGTAATTCTAACACTTTGGGAGGTCAAGGTGGATGGATTGCTTGAATTCAAGAGTTCGAGACCACCCTGGGAAACATGGCAAAACCCTGTCTCTAAAAAAAACCAAGCATCTCATTCTTTATTTTTTTAAATTGTGTGTCTCAATGACTAGCCAGTTATTATAATACCATTTGTAGAAATCTTACATGGATATTTCCTGGGATTTCAATGACCTTACTGATCTATTTAGAGGAAACTGACATCTTTACAATTTCTCTCTCCAAATACAAGGTATGCTTCTCCATTTATTCATTTTGTCTTATATCCTATTAACAGTTTTCTTCATGTAGGTCTTATATGTTTCTTGCTAACAATTAAAGAAATGAACATGTATTTAGGCTTGCTGGATTGGCAAACTTTTTAAAAATATTATAGTAATGGAGATGATACACTCATACATAGATGGTGGAAGGGGAAGTTGGCACAACCTTCTAGAAAGGAATTTGGAAATTTGGCAACATGCAGCAAGAGTTACAAACGTTTTAATACTCTGACCTAGTAATACCATTTATAGAAATCCTGACTAAGGAAACAGTATTGAGCCAAGTGCAGTGGCTCATTCCTATAATCCCAGCGCTTCAGGAGGCCGAGGTGGGTGGATCTGGGAGTTTGAGACCACCCTGGGCAACGTGGTAAACCCCATCTCTACAACAAAATACAAAAAAGTCTGGACACAGTGGCTCACGCCTGTAATGTCAGTAATTTGGGAGGCTGAGGTGGGTGGATCACCTGAGGTCAAGAGTTCTAAATTAGCCTCGGCAACATGGTGAAACCTGGTCTCTACTAAAAGTACAAAAATTAGCTGGGCGTGGTGGTGGTCGCCTGTAATCCCAGCTATTTAGGAGGCCAAGGCAGGAGAATTGCTTGAACCTGGGAGGCGGAGGTTGCAGTGAGCTGAGATCACACCATTGCACTCCAGCCTGGGCAATAGATTGAAACTCTTGTCTCAAAAAAAAAAAAAAAAAATTGGAGGGCCACGGTGGCTCACGCCTGTAATCCCAGCACTTTGGGAGGCCAAGGCGGGCGGATCACACGGTCAGGAGACCAAGACCATCCTGGCTAACATGGTGAAACCTCGTGTCTACTAAAAATACAAAATATTAACTGGGCGTGGTGGCGGGCGCCTGTAGTCCCAGCTATTCGGGAGGCTGAGGCAGGAGAATTGCTTGAACTCGGGAGTCAGAAGTTGCAGTATGCCGAGAAGGCACCATTGCATTCCAGCCAGATGACAGAGCAAGACTCTGTCTCAAACAATAAACATAAAAAATTAAAAAATACGTATAGTACATATTTTAAAATTCACCATTGAGACTGACATAAAATATACCCAAATGTTAGCAGTTGTCTTTGTGCTGTGAGATTAGAACTGATATTTTTATTTTATATGTTTAAAATTTTCTAGAATAAATATGTGTTATATAACTTTATGATCTGGGGACGAAAGATGGTAAAGAAGGATAAAGAGTTGGATGAAGAAAAGGGAATCAGTAAATGAGACAGAAAGGGTGCACTTAGAGGAGGAGGCAAAAAGCCAGCAGAGATCATTAGTATCCTGGGAACCAATGAGGGGAGACTTTTGGGTGACCCTGTGTTAATAGAGTGGAAAAGGGTAGGCCGGGCGCAGTGGCTCATACCTGTAATCCCAGCACTTTGGGAGGCCAAGGTAGGTGAATCACCTGAGGTCAGGATTTCGAGACCAGCCTGGCCAACATGGTGAAACCCCATCCCTACTAAAACGACAAAAATTAGCCTGGTGTGGTGGTAGGCGCCTATAATCCCAGCTACTCAGGAGGCTGAGGCAGGAGAATTGCTTGAACCCAGGAGGTGAAAGTTGCAGTGAGCCGAGATCACACCATTGCACTTCAGCCTGGGCGACAAGAGCAAGACTCCATCTTAAAAAAAAAAAAAGCATATATATATATACATAGAGAGAGAGAGAGAGAGAGAGACAGAGACAGAGATAGAGAGAGAGAGACCGGTGGGGGAGAGAGTGGAAAAGTAAAACCAGACAATGATTAAGGAATATCCACTGGATTTTGTGCTCAGGAGGTTCTTGCGACCTTAATGGAGTAGTAGGGGTGGAAGGCAGGTTGCAGTGGGTTAGCACATGAATGGAAAGTGAAGAAGTTGGGCTGAAAAAGGAAGATGAAGGAGCAAGGAGATAGGGGAGGGATGGGATTATAAGACGGCAGGGTTGAGCATACTTATATGTTGAGTGAAAGGGAGAGTAGAGAGGAAAATCTCAAAGATTCTGGAGAGTGGAAGGCCAAGGGAAAGAGAGTGACACCTGAAGAAGAGAAGGCTAGTGTCCAGGTCACCTTGAGCCAGAGGACAGAGGCCTCTTGCTTAAAAGGAAGAGAAGTGGGTGAGAACAGGCGCTCCTCACCCCATGAGCCACTCCTCAAGTGGCTGGGTAAGTTGAGAGTTCTCTGATGATCCCTGTGCCGATGGCTAAGAATTAAGATGGAGGGGGTGGTGGACTATCAGTCGTGGAATATCAACCTCAGTGCCCTTTTGTCAACACTAACCCCACAGCATCCTGACTCCCTTGAAAGGGAAGACATGTCCCATGCCTTAATGTCTTAATGTGCTTTATCTTTCAGAGTTGTGGAAAGTAAAAATGCAGACCTACCAAAAGGAACTATTGTACTGACTTCTCCAGGCTGGACAACACACTCCATTTCTGATGGGAAAGATCTGGAAAAGCTGCTGACAGAGTGGCCAGACACAATACCAGTGTCTTTGGCTCTGGGGACAGTTGGCATGCCAGGGTGAGTTTCATGAATATATTTCATTTGTTTGAATGTCTGACACTCTGGTTTTCCAAAATGGTTTGTTCAGAACTTGGTCAACAGGAAGATATTTGATGCACGATAGGCTCAGGGGCTGATTAGAGAAGATGGCAGGACTAAGCAGGAAGATCAACCTAAGTGTCCATCAATGGGTGAATGGATAAAGAAAACATGGTCTATATACACAGTGGAATACTATTCAGCCTTAAAAAAGAAGAAAATCTTGTCATTTGTGACACCATTGGAGGACTTTATGTTAAGGAAAATAAGCCAGGCACAGAAAGGCAAATACCACATTATTTCACTTAAATGTGGAATCTAAAAAAGTTGAACTCATAGAATTAGAGAGTAGAATGATGGTTACCAGGGGCCGGGAGGCTGAAGGGTTGGGGAGATGTTGGTCAAAGGATACAAAATTTCAGTTAGACCCACCATGCCTGGCATGAACAAATATTTTAGTAATTAATATTTGCTAAAATTAATACCTTCTTACATTCAATTAGTGGACACTAAACAATTGCAGCACTTCTTGTTCTTTTCTGCCTTCCCTGTACCCTCTACGGGTGAGAGCTCTTCCTCTTCCTTTGTTATCCCACCCATCCTTCCCTCTGCACTGTGAACGAGGTGTAGGGGAGGAGAGGTGAAGGCAGACACGAGGAAACTTTGGTTGTTGAGAAGGTAATTTGTAATATATTAGGAGATCCTAACTCCTGAAGGAGAAGGTGATTTATTCACTCGTGTATATTTCTTATTCATCTGATCCAAGCCACTAAGGAGTGCATGTTAATGTACGTTTACTCTAAACAACAGTGGTTCTCAGTGACCGAGGTGGGGAGTCATACATGCCCGTTTCTAAGAATCCTCTGGCAACACATCACCCTTTCAATGAGAATTCCTGTCATTATGAGTCACTGACCAATGGGATGGGTCTTCTTTGCTAATGCCAGAGTTTTCTGGGCCAGTTCACCTAACCCCAAAAGAGAAGCAGAGGTTATACTTTCTGATTGAGTTATTCCACCTGTGACAACCAGCATCCCCCTCTCCCAATATACCTTCTAGATATTTCCAGAGTTGGCTTTCAATTATATATTCTGATCTAAGATACACAAAGCCTTTCCCAAACATTATCTCCTTTTAAAATAAAATGGAGGATGGGCACGGTGGCTCATGCCTGTAATCCCAGCACTTTCGGAAGCCGAGGCAGGAGGATCACCGGGTCAGCAGTTCGAGACCAGCCTGACCAACATGCAGAGACCAACATGTCTCTACTAAAAATACAAAAATTAGCCAGGCATGGTGGCATGTACCTGTAATCTCTGCTACTAAGGAGGCTGAGGCAGGAGAATCACTTGAACCCCGGAGGCGGAGATTGCAGTGGGCCAAGATTGCACCACTGCACTCCAGCCTGGGTGACAGAGCGAGATTCCATCTCAAAAATATAATTAAAAAAAATTATAAATAAAATAAAATAAAGTAAAATGGAGATAAGATGAAGAAAGCCAAAAGTAAAGAAATCCTTGAGGGAAAATGAATGTTGTACTTTGGACTAAGAAGGACTTAATAGAATCAGTGGTTTGGAGAGCAAATACATGAATACATGTGCTCTTCCAACTTAATTGAAGGAAAAGATGCAAAACTTTGGGGGAATGTTAAATCTGTGGAGTCTGGACAGCTAAAAGACACCCTAGGTTTCAAAGTTCAACTTCTCTTTTAATCTATATCAGAAGTGCTAGCATTCTTGAGAGTTGACCCATCCCAGCCAGGTATGGTGGCTCATGCTGGTAATTCCAGCACTTTGGGAAGCTGAGGCAGGAGGATCGTCTTAGGTAAGGAGTTGGAAACCAGCCTGGGCAACATAGTGAGACCTTGTCTTTACAAAATTTCAGAAATTGGCCGGGTGTGGTGGTATGTGCCTGTAGTCCCAGCTACTTGGGAGGTTGAGGTGGGAGGATCCATTGAGCCCTAGAGGTTTAGGCTGCAGTGAGTTGTGATTTCACCACTGCACTCCAGCCTGGGCAACAGCGCAAGACCCTGTCTCAAAAAAATTTTTTTTGTAAAGGGAGTAGTTCTGAATTGCTAGCATTCATAAGAATCACCTAGAGTCTTATTAACATTTGGATTATTTCTGAATCAGTGGGTCTAGGGTGAGGCCTGAGAATCTAAATGTTAAACAAACATTTCAGCCGGGTACGGTGGCCTACACCAGTAATTCCAGCACTTTGGGAGGCACAGGCGGGCAGATCACAAGGTCAGGACTTCGAGACTAGCCTGGCTAACATGGTGAAACCCCGTCTCTACTAAAGACACAAAAAATTAGCTGAGCGTGATGGTACATGCCCGCAATCCCAGCTATTGGGGAAGCTGAGGCAGAAGAATCGTTTGAACCCGGAAGTCAGAGGTTGCAGTGAGGCGAGATCACGCCATTGCACTCCAGCCTGGGCAACAGGGCGAGACTCTGTCTAAAGAAAAAAAAAAAAACAAAAACAATTCAGGTGATTCTGAGACACCTGGTGCTGCCTCGCTATTTTGAAAAACATTGTGTTAAGGGAGATATTTGGATTCTCAGAAAAAGTGCTGCCTGTGCCTGTGCCTGTCACTGCCTTCTATTCAATGCCAACCTCTCATGGGCCCCAAATATAGTCAGAGGCTGTATAAGCTAACTAATGTCAACATGTAGTTGTTTTTTTTTTTTAATGCAGAAATAACTTTACATGAATTTGTCTGAAATTCTGCAAGTGCCTTAACAATCACTATAATGGGTCCGGATTTTATTGGCTCAGATCCAGGGCTGCAAAAATATAGCTTAACTTGTCCACTACTGAACTTCATTTCTATCTCAACCCCTCCTTTTGGCTGGTGTAATAAGAGAAAACCTCAGTTGAATTCAGTGATTTCTCACATCATTTCAAATATAAAACTCAGGATTTCTCTTTTCTTCTCCCTGGGTTTGTTGCAAAGCTCCAAGGATAATAGAAGTTCAGTGTCAGTAGAAGAGGGACAACAACAATTTCTTGATCTCGATCTGTACTGGTCTTAAGCTGGTCTCCTGCTCAAAGTTACTTCCTTTCTCTAAGTTTTGAGATCTTTTCCCCCCTTCCTTCTTCCCACCCTTCCTTCCCCTTCCTTTTTTACACTTTGAAGGTTTTCTGAGGAATGAAATGGAAATACATATATACCATCAAATGATCAGACTCTAAACAAACACAACTCCTAGGTACCCCAAATTCATATTTCACTTTGAATTTGAACTCCTCAAAATTGCCACTGCCAAGGACATCATTGTGAAAGTAGAGGATGCTGAATACCATCTTCCATGAAATTAGTGAGCACTAAACAATTCCAGCACTTCTGGGTGTTTCCTGCCTGCCTTGCACCCTCTACGGATGAAGGCTCTTCCTCTCTGTTCTCCTCTGTTATCCATCATTCCCTCTGGACTGCGAACCAGGTGTAGGGGAGAAGAGGTGAAGGGAGACACGAGGAAACTTTGGTGGTGAAGAGAGTCTTCAATCCTATCACCTTCCAAACTCACAATCCAAAGAGGTGTGGTGGTGTCTTCACCCAGTCCCCATCAGTACTGCCAGTGCTGCATCTTTGTATATCCAGTAGCTCTTTTCCTGCAAGCTAACTTTGACATCTTACTTAGGGTAATACGGAGAAATTCTGGAAGGTCTTCCAGACCACTTTGGAGTCATGGAAAGCTCCAGATGCTCCCTGTGACCCTCTCATGCCTAATATCCCACATCGTAGCTATCTGTGGCTATGTCACCATGATAACATAGGGGCTTCTCCCATGAAGCTCATCATCTCCATAGAACTTATATGGGAATGATGCATAGCTCTCTCTTCTTGAATCCCCAAAGTTTGAGAAAGATGATCTATCTTTTGTCCCTGAAATTTGGCCTGTGAATGGACAGGATACAGCCCCTTTCTAGCCAACTCTCCCTTCCCTCCCTAGTTCACATCATCTTACTCCTATCTGAGAGTAGACATGGAGGAGGTAAAGCAACAGTGACTGGCAATATTTATTTCCTATATTTTTGTCTTTTACTCAGACCTATGGCACTGGGCCATTGAGAAGGCCTACAAGATTTATATAAATGAGTTATAGAGGAAAGAAACAACTCTATTCATATATCCTTAATTTTCTTCCTTTAGCCTGACTGCCTACTTTGGCCTACTTGAAATCTGTGGTGTGAAGGGTGGAGAAACAGTGATGGTTAATGCAGCAGCTGGAGCTGTGGGCTCTGTTGTGGGGCAGATTGCAAAGCTCAAGGTAAGTGCCTTTCTCCAGTAACAAGCCTGTATTCTAAACCCACTGGGAATGCAACAGTGAACACAGCAGATCTTCCTTGGCCTCAGGGAATTTATAGTCCAGTGGTCTTCTTTAGAAGTTGGAGATTGAGAAATTGGAAGAATGAGGAAAACTAGACCAAAGATAAGCTGAACATTGTTATTTGATAACATTGTAGACAATCAAGTCAGAAATGGCCTCTGTCTAGAGTAGTGAGTTTATCAGCATTTATCATTTTCATATTTTCTACTGAACATTCTATCGCTACAGCTTAATCTTCTTTCTTCATGATTGTCCTTAGCAACAGAAGAAGGGACTTGAGATCAGCCAACTAAGAGTCATCACTCACGTGGCCCCACTGCAAAGGCTGTTGTACCAGAAAGAAATGGGCATTCAGCCCGGAGCAGTGGGGCCATGGCTTGGGAACTAACTCCTGGCAGTACCTAGGACAAGGAAACATTGGCTCTAATTTAGGCAGATGTCTGCTCAAGGGATCCAATCTGATGGTGAGTGTATAGAGTAGGCGACAACTCAGACACAGTAGGGATTTGTTATTACATAGTGGCAAGGCGATGCGGCTTGACTGATCCTTTGCCCAAGGCTGGGATGCAGGATTCAGGACCTAGATCCTAGGGGACAAGTTAGATGGGGTACAGATGAGTACAGGGCTACAACCAATGGCCAAGGGTTTGGACTGGTCTCTGGTGCTAATAGGAGCTTGGAATACAAATATGAGGCTACATAGAAGTTGTAGAATAATTTGTTTAAGTAAGTAAACAAATAGGAATAGATATTAAATTTTATCAAATGCCATTGCAACATTTATCAGGTTCACATCTCAGTGAATGAATTACATTAGTTTTCCAATGTCGAACCATTCTAACATTTCCAGAATAAGCTTTACCTGTGTATGCTATATTATGGGCTTATACCTTTGGAATTGACTTAACAACATTTAAAAAAGAATTTTTGCATCTATATTCACAAGTGAGTTTGGTTTAAAGTTTACTTTTTGTTCTGGAATTTAGCTAAGCTTGGATTATGCTAAAATTACAAAATGAATTAGGATTATTTCTAAATATTCCAATTTCAAATATCCTATTAAAGCCATAAGGGGCTTTTATCCTGTAAGTTTGATAGAACCTGCGCTTAAACCTATTCTTTTTTTTTTTTTTTTTTTTTTTTGAGACGGAGTCTCGCTCTGTCGCCCAGGCTGGAGTGCAGTGGCTGGATCTCAGCTCACTGCAAGCTCTGCCTCCTGGGTTTACGCCATTCTCCAGCCTCAGCCTCCCGAGTAGCTGGGACTACAGGTGCCCGCCACCTCGCCCGGCTAGTTTTTTGTATTTTTTTTTAGTAGAGACGGGGTTTCACCGTGTTAGCCAGGATGGTCTCGATCTCCTGACCTCGTGATCCACCCGTCTCGGCCTCCCAAAGTGCTGGGATTACAGGCTTGAGCCACCGCGCCCGGCCAAACCTATTCTTTTATATTCAACGTTTCTGTCCATTTTATGTGTGTTTCTGTAAAATGCAGCTATTTGCATTTAATTCTTAACCTATCTGAAAGTCTCAGTGTTGTAATAGTTAAATTTAAGCCATTCATATTAATTGTCATAACTGGAATGTTTGGTCATATTTATATTATCTTACTTTGTTTTTCATTTATTAGTTATTTCTTTCTGGGTTCAAGCGATTCTCCTGCCTCAGCCTCCCAAGTAGCTGGAATTACAGGCATGCACCACCACGCCTGGTTACTTTTGTATTTTCAGTAGAGACGGGGTTTCTCCATGTTGGTCAGGCTGGTCTCCAACCCCCGACCTCTGGTGATCCGCCCGCCTCAGCCTCCCAAAGCGCTGGGATTACAGGCATGAGCCACCGCGCCTGGCCCAGAGTCAGCTTTTAACGGTGTTTGGTTAAAAAAGAGGAAGAAAACCAAGTGACTGGACATGGATCATAAGACAAAGGAAAGCTTCTCCTTTGAGCCATGCTTCAGGTTTGGATAACTGGGTGATATCATTCTCTACAATAATGGATAGAAAATAAGTAAGAAGCAAGGAAAAAAGTATATTCCCTTTTGAACACACTAATTATGAGGGACCTATAGGACATCCAAGTGTGAGGACATCTATAGGTTGTTGGAAATACTGATTTGGAACTCAGGAGAGAACAATGGGTTAGAATTAATAGATAGAATTAATAGATGAATTAATAATCTCCTTAAAGGAGGTCATAAGAGTACAAGAGATCATCCTATGATAGTCCATAGTCTTAGAAGGAAAAAGGACCAAGGATGGCTCTCTTGCAATAGTTTCTATGAACCAATATAATCTATAGTCTCATCCTGAAAGTGCTTTTCAGAATGCTTCCTAGCTGCTCTGGGATTAGGAAGCATCTAGTCTGGTGTTTTGGACTAAATCAAAGGGCCTGGTGCCGTGGCTCATGCCTGTAATCCCAGAACTTTAGGAGGCCGAGGCAGGAGGATCACTTGAACCCAGGAGTTCAAGATCAGCCTGGGCAACATAGTGAGACCCTGTCTCTATGAAAATTTAAAACGATATAAGCCAGATATAGTGACATGCACCTGTAGTCCCAGCTACTCAGGAGGCTGAGGTGGGAGGATCACTTGAGCTTAAGAGGTCAAGGTTGTAGTGAGCCATGTTTGTGTCACTGCACTGCAGCCCGGGCAACAGAGTGAGACCATGTCTCAAAAAAATATAAACATTTAAAAAATCAAGAAAGGATAAGGGGGCAGTTATCAGGAGGACCGTTTGTGATGTGGGAGTCACAGAGCTGAGACAAAATAATAGTCTGAAGAAGGACCGTACCAAGAGATGGCATACACTGCATTGCAGGAAGAGAAGCCCAGAAACCAAGAACCAAGGAAGTCAAATGGATCGGTTGTTAAACCAGCTGGTGGAGCTATGAACCAAATAAATACAGAAGAGACCTGCTGGGTGGTCAGAAGCAAGCTGAAGCTGAGTTGTAGGATGGTCCAGGGATGAATTTCACCTATGGGATCTTTTGGCCCATTATGGTATTCCTTATATATGTGGCTCAGCACCTAACAGAGTGTTCTTAGGGAACCTAGGCGTGCTGGACCAGGAAAGTAGTGTTGGTCCATGGTCCGTGCTTGTGGCTTATTCATGGTTTTCTTTTTTGTTTGTTTGTTTTTGTTTGTTTCTATTTAGGGCTGCAAAGTTGTTGCAGCAGCAGGGTCTGATAAAAAGGTTGCCTACCTTCAAAAGCTTGGATTTGATGTTGTCTTTAACTACAAGACAGTAGAGTCTTTGGAAGAAACCTTGAAGAAAGCCTCTCCTGATGGTTACGATTGTTATTTTGATAATGTAAGTACCAACTGGACTTAATATCTGATTTATTAATGGAGTATTATATAACACAGGTGTCTCCTACCCCTGGGCCATGGGTGGTTAGTGGTCCATAGCCTATCAGGAACTGGGATGCACAGCAGGAGGTGAGGGGCAGGTGAACAAGCAAAGCTTCATCTGTGTTTACAGCCCCTCCCCCTCACTCCCATTACTGCCTGAGCTCCGCCTCCTGTCAGACCAGCGGCGGCATTAGATTCCCATAAGAGTGTAAACCCCGTTGTGAACTACG
Source organism: Macaca mulatta (assembly GCF_049350105.2). Taxonomy (NCBI): domain Eukaryota; kingdom Metazoa; phylum Chordata; class Mammalia; order Primates; family Cercopithecidae; genus Macaca; species Macaca mulatta. The sequence goes on from NC_133420.1 coordinate 46,802,442, forward strand.
CATGTGAGGGAACTAGGTTGTGTGTTCCTTATGGGGATCGCACTACTCACGTGCCTGATGACGCCTGATGCCTGATGATCTGTCACTGTCTCCCATCACCCCCAGATGGGACCGTGTAGTTGCAGGAAAACTCACCCACTGATTCTATGTTATGGTGACTTGTATAATTATTTCATTATATATTACATTGTAATAAGAATAGAAATAAAGTGCACAATAAACACAATGTACTTGAATCATCCCCGAAATCGTCGCCCAACAGTCGGTGGAAAAATTCTCTTCCAATGAAACTGGTTCCTGGTGCCAAAAAGGTTGAGGACCGCTGATACAAGGAAATATATTCCTAGAGTTTGCATTTGGGATACATGAACAAAGTATATATGCCTTTTTTAAAAAACAGCTTTATTGAGATATCATTCATCTACCATGTAATTCACTCATTTAATGTGTAGAAGTCAATGATTTTTACTATATTGGCAAAATCGCGCAACCAGTTTAAGAATATTTTCATCACCCCCCAAAAAAACGCTACTCATTAGCAGTCACTCTCCATTACCCACCCTCCTCCCCACTAAAAGTGGTCTCTTATGACTGGCTTCTTTCACTTAGCAAAATGTTTTCAAGTTTCATCCATATTGTAGAATTTATCAGTGCTTTATTCCCTTTTTTTGAGACAGGGTCTCACTCTGTCACCCAGGCTGGAGTGCAGTGGTGTGATCATGGCTCACTACAGCCTTGACCTCCCTGGCTCAAGCAATCCTTCCACCTCAGCCTCCCAAGTAGCTGGGACTATAGGGCTGTGCCACCACACCCAACTAATTTATATATTTTTAGTAGAGATGGGGTTTTGCCATGTTGCCCAGGCTGGTCTGGAACTCCTGGGCTCAAGGGATCCTCCCACCTCAGCCTCCGAAAGTGCTGGGATTACAGGTGTGAGCCACCACACCCAGCCTGATGGGTATCAGCTTGTACTTTCTGGCTATGATGTATAATGTTACTATGAAAATTCATGCAGAGGTTTTTGTGTGGATGTTTTCATTTCTTTTAAGTATATACCTATGAGTAAAATTGCTGGGTCATATGATAACTTCATGTTTAACATTTTGAGGAGCTGTCAAACTGTTTTGCAAGGTGGCTACACTACTTTACATTCCCACCAGCAGTGTATGAGGGTTCCACCTTCTCTACATACTCACCAACACTTGCTATTGTCTGTCTTTTTTATTATAACCATCCTAGTGGGTTCAAAGTGATATTTCATTGTGATTTGATTTTGACTTGCATTTCCCTATGGCTAACAATATTGAGGATCTTTCACTGTATGTATTTGCCATTTTTATATCTTCTTTGGAGAAATGTCAGGTCAAAATCTTTGCCCATTTTTCAGTTAGGTTATTTGTGAGGTTGTAAGAGTTTTGTTTTTGTGTTTGTTTGTTTTCGAGACAAAGATTTTTGCTCTGTCACCCAGGCTGGAGTGCAGTGGCGCAATCTTGGCTCACTGCAACCTCTGCCACCTGGGTTCAAGTGATTCTCCTGCCTCAGCCTCCTGAGTAGCTGGAATTACAAGCATGAGCCACCACACCCGGCTCATTTTTGTATTTTCAATAGAGATGGAGTTTCGTCATGTTAGCCAGGCTGGTCTCGAACTCCTGACCTCGGGTGATCCACCTGCCTTGGCCTCCCAAAGCGCTGGGATTACAGGCATGAGCCACCACGTCTGGCCAAGAGTTCTGTACATCTTACAAGTCCCTTTTTAGATTCAGTGGATTTTCATTATTCGCAATATTTATGTTCTATAAGGTCACCACCAAAGCTGAACCATTGCTTCTAGGGGAAATATGTACGTGTGTGTACATATCTCACATAGACTATAATCTTAAATCCTTAAAACAACTCATCCCAGTAGCTTTTATTTTATGCAAGACAAAAGGAGGTTCAATTTTATTTTATGGTTTTATTTTATGAAGGACAAAAGGCCTGTGGCCACCCCACTAGCTAATACCCCCAGAGTTGGGATTCATACCCCATCCAACTCTTCCCAGAACCAGAGCCTCTTGAACTATGCTGCAGTGGCCTCATCCTCTGGTCTTCTCTGTGTAACAGTTGAAACAAGAAGGCAGAGCATGGCCTTATTCAGCCTCAGCGAATATCTGCATCTTTTTTTCTGCTCCGTGTATGCCTGCAAGTGACCAGGGAAAGCTTAGTGAGTACTGATTTGAGGTTACAAATACAATTTTAGCAAGTAGTTCACAATATGCAAATATGAAATCCACTAATAATGAGGACCAACTCTGTATGGCTTGCAAATATTTTCTCCTATTCAGTGAATTGCCTTTAACCTTCTTTCTGTTTTTGTTTTTGCCCTTTGTTTGTTTGTTTGTTTTGAGACTAGGTCTCACTCTGTCTCCCAAGCTGCAGTGCAGTGTGTGATCACAGTTCACTGCAGCCTTGACCTCCCAGGTTCAAGTGATCCTCCTGCCTCAGCCTCCCAAGTAGCTGGGACGACAGATATGAACCATCATACCCAGCTAATTTTTAATTTTTTTTTTTTTTGTAGAGGTGGAGTCTCACTATGTTGCCCAGGCTGGCTTTCACTTTCTTGATGGTATTCTTTGAAGCATGAAAAGTTTTAAATTTTGATGAGGCCCAATTAATCTATTTTTCTTTTGTTCCTTGAGCTTTTGGTGTCATGCCTAAGAAGGCTTTTCCTTTCTCAGAGCCATGAAGATTTATTCCTGTGTTTTCTTCTAAGAGTTTTATAGTTTTAGCTCCTATATTCGGGTCTACCATGCATTTGAAGTTAATTTTTGTGTGTAGTATAAGGAAGAGGCCCAACTGCATTATTTTCCATGTGGAAATCCAGTTGTTGGGCACCGTTTGTTGAAAGGACTATTTTTCCTCTGTTGAACTGCTTTAGTACTTCTGTAAAAAAACCAATTGATCATAAATGTGAGGGTTCATTTTTGGACTCGTGATTCAGTTACATTGATCTATATTTCTATTCTCACCCTATCTTAATTAAATTAGCTTTGTATTAAGTTTTGAAATTGAAAAATGCCAGTCTTCCAGCTTTGTTCTTTATACACCTTTTGAGTATTTTTACATACCTTTAAATTATAAGACAATGACGTTATTGGACTGATCAGAGAACCTCAATATATAATAAAGTAAAATGTATAAGTTATAAAAGGTATGGTCTTAGAGTCAAATGAAAATGCCTGTTTATTTATTTTTTGTTTTTTTCTTGAGATGGAGTCTTGCTCTGTTGCCCAGGCTGGAGTACAGTAGTGTGATCTCAGCTCACTGCAACTTCTGCCTCCCGGGTTCAAGCAATTCTCCTGCCTCAGCCTCCCAAGTAGCTGGGATTAAGGGCGGCCCACAACCATGCCCTTCTAATTTTTTGTATCTTCAGTAGAGACAGGGTTTTACCATATTGGCCAGGCTGGTCTTGAACTCCTGACCTCAGGTGATCCACCCGCCTCAGGCGATCCACCCGCCTCAGCCTCCCAAAGTGTTGGGATTACAGGTGTGAGCCACCACGCCCGGCCGAAAATGCCTGTTTCTAATGTCTTTTTCTCATTGCAACCTTCTGCACAGTTGGGCTCATTCAATCAGTGTTGTTGCTGCTAAAACGAGTATTTTAAAATAATGATTGTGACTCAATGATTTTCCTGAATCTCTAGTATTTAGACGATTTAACGTTTTGTCTTTGGTTTTGTATTTCCTGTCTGTTTAGGTAGGTGGAGAGTTTTCAAACACTGTTATCGGCCAGATGAAGAAATTTGGAAGGATTGCCATATGTGGAGCCATCTCTACATATAACAGAACCGGCCCACTTCCCCCAGGTAATGAGCACATGCACACGATCCCACATGTCACAAGGCTGCACAAGGAGAAAATTCACAGATATGCCATAGGCCAGTGACTCTGAAATTATTAGAAAGATTTTCATATATTCTTTTTTCTTTTAAGATAGAGTCTCACTTTGAGAGAGCTCAGGAGTTTGAGACCATCCTGGGCAACATGGCAAAATGCCATCTCTACAAAAAAATACAAAACTAAGCCGGGCGTGGTGGTGTGCACCTGTAGTCCCAGCTACTCAAGAGGCTGAAGTGGCAGGATTGCTTGAGCCTGGGAGGCTGAGGCTGCAGTGAGCTGTGTTCGTGCCACTGCACTGCAGCCTGGGTGACAAAGTGATAGCCTGTCTCAAGATAATAATAATAACAACAACAATTTCATGTATTTTGTGCTAAATCAGCTTATATTTGATTTTTATATAGAGAAATAGCAGGATCCACAAATATAGAAGAAACAGTTGTTAAAAGTTTTAGTTTTTACCTATCATTTAATGCAAAGTTGTAAAAAGACAGTGATGATTTGATTTAGAAACAGAACACCTTGGTCTGGCTGGTAAAATATTCAGGGTCCTCTGGATATGAGAGACATTGCTGGAGGTGCGAGAGGAATAAAGGGTGACTTGCTGTGGGTGAAGGGAAGGGCAGGTTGCCATGTCCTTCAGAAATCTTGGGCAGTGCTTCTTGGAGCAGTAGGGCACCTTGGCCTCAGCAGGCTGACAATTGCCACTAAACAGGAAGGCGGCAGCAGCTTCCCTCCATTCCTCGAGTGTCCTTGTTTTATTTCTCTGGTGCCCTGCCATGTACTCCATTCCCCACTCCCTACTCTCTTATGCTGAAACCACGCCCCTCCCACTCCACACTCTGAGGTCCAAACGCAGTATCAACCGGAGAACCATATTCATTAAATCCCTGTCCTGTGAGATGCCTTGTACAGGCCGCTCGTTTTACAGGTGGGGAGATGAATGGCCGAGAGGACCAGAGACTCTTTAACTCCTATTGGCAACAGACTCAAAACAAAGACCAGTCTTCTAAGCGCCTCATTTAGAGTCTGTTTCTGCTACAATGATCCTGTGCTATTAAGAGAGATCACAAATTACCTGTGATCACCCCCAAAAAAGGAGAAAGAAGGAAGAAAGGAATGTTCCAGACTCTAATGAGGATCCAGGCAACCATAAATCAATTGGTTATTTATTCTATGATGAGCTTGACTAAAGGGAATGAAACCTTATGGCCCCGCTAGTTAACCGTCCCACAACCGTATGGAGATGGGGGCTACAGAGGAAGGGGCTGACAAAGGGCAACTTGTTGACTCCCTCTTAGGCTGTGAAAAATTAAAACCATTACCAGAAGGAAACTCCAGATTTACTTGACAATCTTACTGTTAGGGACTTTTTTTCCCTCTGTAATTTTCTAACTGGTGCTAAGCTGGAATCATGGGAAACTGTCTGCCTGCCAACTGAGCAAAGCTGCAGGAGGCCTTTTCTTAACCACAGTCCAATTAGGAAGAGCCAGCTATTTTGGATACAGTAACTCGACCTAGTCTTTTTAGCAATTAGTCTTTGGAAGCTCAGCTGCTCAGACAGCACTTTGAGATGTCAGCTGGCCTTGTCCATTCCATTTTAATCAGATGGAATTCTGCCCTGCCACAGATTCCCAGAAATTCTAACATATTCCAGTGTTAGGATAGGTGAGAGGCAAGCAATGATTTCCTCCATGTTTAATGCCACATTTGCCTTTTTGCTCTCAGTAAGAAAACAAAAACCGACATTCTCATCAACATGCATAAACCCAGAAACAGCATTTCACTTTCATTTTGCTTTTTCGTTTATTGGTTTGTTTGTTTGAGACAAGGTCTCACTCTGTTTCCCAGACTGGAGTTTTTGTTTGTTTTTTGAGACAAGGTCTCCCTTTGTTACCCAGCCTGGAGTGCAGTGGCACAAACATGACTCACAGCAGCCTCCACCTCCCAGGCTCGAGTGATCCTCCCATCTCAGCCTCCCAAGTAGCTGAGACTACAGACATGTGCCACCATACCTGGATAATTGTTTTTTGTTTTGTTTTGAGACAGAGTCTCACTCTGTCGCCCAGGCTGGAGTGCAATGGCGCGATCTCGGCTCACTGCAACCTCTGCCTCCCGCGTTCAAGTGATTCTCCTGCCTCAGCCTCCCGACTAGCTGGGATTACAGGCACACATCACCATGCCTGAATAATTTTTTGTATTTTTAGTAGAGACAGGGTTTCACCGTGTTAGCCAGGATGGTCTTGATCTCCTGACCTTGTGATCCACTCCCTTAGGTCTCCCTAAGTGCTGGAATTACAGGCGTGAACCACCGCTCCTGGCCAATCGTTATTTTTGTTAGAAGCGATGAGGTCTTTCTGTGTTGCCCAAGCTGGTCTTGAACACCTGAACTCAAGTGATCCTCCCACCTTGCCTCCCAAAGTGCTGGTATTAAAGGCATGAGCCACCATGCCCAGCCCACTTTCATTTAAGATGAGGAAGTGAGAGTTCCAATCGCTCACTCACAAAGAATAGTTGACGTGGGTCTTCTGAAGAAACACTCTTTCTGTCTCATTCTCTTGCATTAGTTTCTTTTGGTTCAGGACAAAGCTTCATATTTCCAACTGCTAATGTTACTTTCCTCAAAGTAGTGAGTGGGAACTTTAGGCTGAGTGGTGCCAGTGGTCAAAGATGCTGAAGCTAGATTCCACCACTCGTCTTAGCACCGCTGGCTCTGATATTCCCTAGGCATCTTCACCTGACTTCCTGAACTTGAAAGCCTATGCTCAGGTGTCATTCTCTCAGTTTCTAGTCAATTAGGACACTTGGGAAAATCAACCAGGCAACCAAAAAACTTTTTCTTTCTCACACACAGAAGGGGAGTACCTTCTTTACAGGCAGCAGGAGAGCTGTGTGCTATTTCTGGGGTGCTGGTTCTCAAAGTGTGGGCCAAGGACCAGCAGCATCACCATCTCCTGGGAGCTTATTAGAGATACCAATTCTTAGCCAGGTGCAGTGGCTCATGCCTGTAATCCCAATACTTTGGGAGGCCGAGGCAGGAGAATTGCTTGTCCCAGGAGTTTCAAACCAGGTCGAGTGAGACCTCATCTCTGACCAAAAAAAACAAACAAACAAAAAACCTAAAAAATTTCTTTTTTTTCTTTTTCAAACTGAGTCTCGCTCCGTCACCCAGGCTAGAGTGCAGTGGTACAATCTCAGCTCACTGCAGTCCCCTCCCAGCTACAAGCGATTCTCCTGCCTCAGCCTCCTGAGTCGCTGAGATTACAGGCATGTGCCACCACGCCCAGCTAATTTTTGTATTTTAGTAGAGACAGGGTTTCACCATATTGGCGAGGCTGGTCTCAAACTCCTGACCTCAAGTGATCTGCCTGCCTCGGCCTCCCAAAATGCTGGATTATAGGCATGAGCCATGCACCCGACCCCACACACTTATTCTTGGAGGTCTGGAGGTTAAAAGTAAAGTGGGTTGGCAGGGCTGCATTCCTTCTGAAGACGCTGGAGGAGAATCTGTTTCTTTGCCTTTTCAAGCTTCTAGCAGCTGCCTGTATTTCTCGGCATGTGGCCCCTTCCTCTGTCTTCAAAGCCAGTGGCATAGGATCTTCCTTCTCCTCCTCTCTCTCATCTCTGCTTCTATCACCCCATATTCCATTCCTGACTATAACTTTCCTGTGTCCCTCATTCCCTTACGAAGACCTTTGCTATTATATTGGGTCCATCTTTATAGTGCAGAATAATCTTCCCATTTCAAGGTTCTTTTTTTATTTTTATTTTTCTGAAGCAGAGTCTCATACAGTCACCCAGCCTGGAGTGTGGTGGCACAATCTTGGCTCACTGCAACCTCCACCTCTCAGGTTCAAGCAGTTCTCCTGCCTTAGCCTCCCAAGTAGCTGGGATTATTGGCACCCACCACCATGCCCAGATTTTTTAATTTTTTTTTATTTTTTTTAATTTTTAGTAGAGATGGGGGTTTCACTATGTTGGCCAGACTGGTCTCGAACTCCTAACCTTGTGGATCTGCCCGCCTTGGCCTCCTAAAGTGCTGGGATTACAGGCATGAGCCACTGCGTCCCCACTAAAGTTCTTAATCATATCTGCAAAGTCCTTTTTGCCACGTAAGGTAACAGGTTCTGGGGTTTTTGGATATGAACATCTTTGGAGCCATTATTCTGCCTGCTGCAGAGTGCATGTTGATGGGCCAGCAGTCACGTGGATCAGAAAGGAGGAAACAGAATGAGAGAAGCACCAGGAAACTCCAAGCACCAAGTGTAGTGACAGTGACCTGTACTACTTGTTTCACTGCAACCACCTCCCTGGATCCTGCCACCCAAATGTGCCCTTCTCTTCACAGGTCCACCCCCAGAGATTGTTATCTTTCAGGAGCTTCACATACAAGGCTTTGTCGTCTACCGCTGGCAAGGAGATGTCCGCCAAAAAGCTCTGAAGGACTTGCTGAAATGGGTCTCAGAGGTAAGGAGCTCCGGAGCCACCCCTTCCAATTGTACACTAGGTCCCATTCCCTTTTGCATCTCAAGTCTTTTGTTCCAGCAATTCTTCCCTCTCTCTGCTGCAACATCAGTTTTTCCCTATTCGGTCCTTGTGCTTAGAATATAAATATTCTTACTTTTCCCATCTTTGAAAGGAAAACAAAACAACCCTCTCTAAAGTTCATTTCCACTGCAAATGCAGATCCATTTCCCTTCTCTCTCTTTTGTAACAAAATACCTGGAAGTGCTGTCTACACTCACTGTCTGCCGTTCCTCTCTTTCCATTCTTCCTGAAACCAACATATCAGGCTTTTCAGAGTCTCACTCTGTTGCCCAGGCTGGAGTACAGTGGTGCAATCTCGGCTCACTGCAACCTCTGCCTCCGGGGTTCCAGCAATTCTCATGCCTCAGCCTCCCGAGTAGCTGGGACTACAGGTGTGTACCACCACGCCCAGCTAACTTTTTGTATTTTTAGTAGAGACAGGTTTTCGTCATGTTGGCCAGGCTGGTCTCAAGTGATGTGCCCTCCTCAGCCTACCAAAGTGCTGGGATTACAGATGTGAGCCACCACACCTGGCCAAAATTAACTTTTGTCAAGGTCACAGGGGACCCTTACATAGTGAAGTCCACTGGTTGATTCTTAGCCTCTTGGCTATGGGAAATATTTAATAGTGATCATTCTCTCCTTGATATGCTTTCTTCCATTGGTTTCCCTTAACTCTTGGTTTTCCTCACTGATTGGTCCTCCTCAGACTCCTGCTCGCTTTTCTTTTCTCCAAATAAATATTAGAGTGCCCCAGGTCTTGGTCATTGGGCCTTTTCTCTTGTCTATCCACACTCGAGCTGTCCCTTATTTAGCTCATCTGGGCTCAGTATGCTGAGAGCTCCCAGCTCTATCTCCAGCCTGGCTCTCCTCTTAACTCTAGATTAGTATGTCCACCTGGATGCCTGATACACATCTCTGACATAACATCTTGAAAGCTAAATATGTTTTGATCTTTCCTACTCTACATGCTCCATATTCAGACTTTACTATCTCAGTTATAACAATTCTATACTTCTAGTTTCTCAATCCAAAAACCTTGGAGTCCTCTTTGATGTCTTTCTCTCGTACCCATGTCTAATCTCTAAGGAGATTCTGGTGGTTCTATCTTCAAAATTATATCAGAATCTGAACACTTCTCCCACCTCCCTGCTACCACCCTGGTCCAGGAACTGTGCCATCTAGCCTGGATGTTTGTAGTGTATCGGGGGAACCCGCCCCCAATATTTCAATGTACGTTCTTTCTATTTTTCATAAGTGTCGGCTGGCTGAGAAATGAAGGAGTACAAAGAGAGGAATTTTATAGCTGGGCTGCTGGGACAAAGAGAGGAATTTTACAGCTGGGCCGCTGGGGGTGACATCACATATGGGTAGGACTGTGATGCCCACCTGAACTGCAAAACCAGCAAGTTTTTATTAAGGATTTTAAAAGGAGAAGGGGTGTATGAACAGGGAGTAGGTCACAAAGATTACATGCTTCAAAGTGCAAAAGGCAGAACAAAGATCACATGCTTCTGAGGATACAGGACAAGGAGAAAATCAGAACTACTGATAAGGGTCTATGTTCAGCTGTGCACGTATTATCTTGATAAACATCTTAAACAACAGAAAACAGGGTTCAAGAGCAGAGAACCGGTCTGACCACAAATTTACCAGGGCGGATTTTTTTCCCCACCCCAATAAGCCTGAGGGTACTGCAGGAGACCAGGGCATATTTCAGTCCTTCTCTCAACTGCATAAGACAGACACTCCAGAGCGGCCGTTTATAGACCTCCCCCCAGTAATGCATTCCTTCCCCAGGGTATTAATTATTAATATTCCTTACTAGGAAAACAATTTAGCAATATCTTCCCTATTTGCATATCCGTTTATAGGCTCTCTGCAAGAAGAAAAGTATGGCTCTATTTTGCCCAACTCCACAGGCAGTCAGACCTTATGGTTGTCTTCCCTTGTTCCCTGAAAACCACTGTTACTCTGTTCTTTTTCAAGGTGCACTGGTTTCATATTGTTCAAACACACATGTTTTGCAATCGATTTATACAGTTAACACAATTATCACAGTGGTCCTGAGGTGATGTACATCCTCAGCTTACAAAGTTAACAGGATTAACAAATTAAAGTGAGACAGGCATAAGAAATTATAAAAGTATTAATTTGGGAACTGATAAATGTCCATATTAAAATGAAATGTTTACAATTTATGTTCCTCTGCCATGGCTCCAGTCGGATCCTCCGTTTGGGGTCCCTGACTTCCCACAGCAGTAGTGGACTCTATCTGGACTCCCATCTTCGCACCCCTATAGACAATTCCCAATGTGGTGGCCATAGCGATCTGTTAAGGCACAAATGAAATCCTGCCGTTCTTATGATCTAAACCATGCAAAGCTCTGCATTTCACTTAGCGTAAACCAAAGTGCGAATATTCAGCAAGCTTACACAAAATCTGACCCCTGATATCTCTCTGATTTCATTTCTTAGTATTCACTGCCTTGTTTACTTCTCCCAGTCTCCTCCACCACTCCACCGCTCTGTAACTGCTTGCTGAACTCTCTCACATCCTGCAAGTCTTTGCTAAAAAGTGCCTTCTGGACAAGCATGGTGGCTCACACCTATAAACCCAACATTTTGGGAGGCCAAAGCAAGCGGATCATAAGGCAAAGAGATCGAGACCATCCTGACCAACATGGTGAAACCCCGTCTCTACTAAAAATACACAAATTAGCCGGGCATGGTGGCATGCACCTATAGTCCCAGCTACTCGGGAGGCTGAGGCAGGAGAATCACTTGAACGTGGGAGGCGGAGGTTGCAGTGAGTCGAGATTGTGCCACTGCACTCCAGCCCAGTGACAGAGCGCAACTCTGCCTCAAAACCAAAAAAACAAACAACAAAAAAGGGAGTGCCTTCTGGGTGAGGCAACTTTTTAAATGACCCTATTATAAGTTGCATTCCCACTTCATTCTTGATCTTCCATATCCCACAGCCCCTGTTTTTTTGGGTTTTTTTTTTTTTTTTTGAGACGGGGTCTCACTCAGACACCCAGACTGGAGTGCAGTGCCATGATCATGGCTCACTGCAGCCTTCACCCAGGCTCAGGTGATTCTCCCACCTCAACCTCCTGAGTAGCTGGGACAACAGTCATGTGCCGCCACACCTGGCTAACTTTTTTGTATTTTTCATAGAGATGGGCTTTCACCATGTTGCCCAAGCTCCTATCCTACTTTTATCCATAGCAATTAATCATCTTTTATATAATATATACTATAATTCACTTATTCATTTATATTTATTGCCCATCTCCCTTCTTGAGGATGTAACCTCCATGAAGGCAGCACGTTCATACATTTTGCTTTCTGGTGTATCTCCAGCGCCCAGAAGAGTAGATGAAGTGATGTAGGCACTGGATAAATATTGCTGAATAAATGAATGTTAGAGGGTAGCATACATGTACCATGGCTCTTCCAGGTCCAAAGTAGCAAAGAAGACAATCCGCTAGTCCTGTGCTATGATAATTTTCAAACTTTACACCATGTAAAGTTTTAGTCAACAGAAATCTGAACAATCAAGTTGCATTATTTTAGTTTTACAGGGGAAAAATGATACCGTACTTCCTAATCCCTGGGCAGTGATCATTTCCCAATTCAAAGGAATACATTGCTCCTCCGGCAGCCACTGGAGCTTGGCGCTCTTCCCAGTCTAGCACTTGGAGTGCTGGGCTGGGCTCTCTCCAGGGAGCTGCAAAAAGCTGAATCTAGGTTGTCCCGGTTGGTGAAATCTAATGGAGCCCATCCGTGATCACAGTTGACAACAGGAAACCACTGTGCTGGTGTCCCCAATGCTTCCCTCTAACAAAGTGAAGCTGATCATAGTTAGTTGTGTTTTTTTTTTTTTTTTTGAGATGGAGTCTCACTCTGTCGCCCAGGCTGGAGTGCAGTGGCGCAATCTTGGCTCACTGCAACCTCTACTTCCTGGGTTCAAGTGATTCTCCCGCCTCAGCCTCCCGAGTAGCCTGGATTACAGGCGCCTGCCACCACTCCTGGCTAACTTTTTGTATTTTTAGTAGAGACAGGGTTTCACCACGTTGGCCAGGCTCATCTCAAACTCCTGACCTCAAGTGATTCTCCTGCCTCAGCCTCCCAAAGTGCTGGAATTACACGCGTGAGCCACGGCGCCTGGCCCTAGTTGGGTTTTAAGTTGTGAGTTGGCCTAATTTCTTTCTCATCCTCCCTTTTTAATCTCATTCCCTATTTTTTAAAATTCACTTTTTATTTTAGAAAAGTTTTAGGCTGGGTGTGGTGGCTCATGCCTATAATCCCAGCACTTTGGGAGGGTGAGGAAGGAGGATTGGTTGAGCTCAGGAGTCCAAGACCAGCCCTGACAACACAATGAGACTCTACAAAAAACAAACAGTAAAAAAATTAGCTGGGTGCAGTGGTGCACACCTGTAGTCCCAGCTACTCGGGAAGCTGAGGTGGGAGGATCACCAGAGTCCAAGAGTTCTAGGGCTGCAGTGAACTCTGAATGCGCCACTGTCCTCTAGCCTTGGCAATAGAGCAACACCCTGTCTCAAAAACAAAAATAAAAATAGAAGTTTTAGATTTATAGGAAAATTGGGAAGATAGTGCAGTGAGCTCCCATATACCCTGCATCCTATACCCTAATTTCCCCTATTAATATTTTCCATTAGTATTTGTATTAGTTTGCTAGGTCTGCCAAAATAAAGCACCACAGACTGGGTGGCTTAAACAAATTTATTTTCTCACAGTTCTGGAGGCTAGAAGTCCAAGATCAAGGTGTCAGCAGGGTTGTTTCTTTGGAGGCCTCTCTCTTTTCGACTTGTAGATGGCTTCCTTTCCCCGCATCTTCACGTAGCCTTCTCTCTGTGTGTCTGTGTCCTAACCTCCTTATAAGCACACCAGTCATATTGATTAAGGCCCACCTATATGACCTCATTTTACCTTAATTACTTTTTTTTTTTTTTTTTTGAGATGGAGTTGCGTTCTTGTTGCCCAGGCTGGGGTGCCATGGTGTGATCTCCATTCACTGCAACCTCTGCTTCCCAGGTTCAAGCAATTCTCCTGCCTGAGCCTCCTGACTAGCTGGGATTACAGGCGCACGCCACCACACCTGGCTAATTTTCGTATTTTTAGTAGAGACGGGGTTTTGCCATGTTGGCCAGGTTGGACTTGAACTCCTGACCTCCGGTGATTCACCTGCCTCGGCCTCCCAAAGTGCTGGGATTATAGACGTGAGCCACTGCACCCGGCCTCTTAATTAGCTTTTCTTAAAGCCCTGTCTCCAAATACAGTCCCATTGTCAGGCACTGGTGATTAAGACTTAGACATACGGATTTGGATTGGGGGCAAACAATTCAGTCCATAACAGTAATCGTTCTCTATTTTTAACCTCTGAACTGGATTCTACCTTTCCACACTATCCAGATTCCTTTCTTTTTCAAGAATAAGAATGAGTTGGGGCTTTCAAGTCAAAAGTTCCTATCTCAGCCAGGAGCGGTGGCTCATGCCTGTAATCCTAGCACTTTGGGAGGCTGAGGTGGGCGGATCACTTGAGCCTAGGCGTTTGATACCAACCTGGGTGAACCTAGCAAGATCCCATCTCTACAAAAACTAAAAAAGTTAGCTGGGCATGGTGGCACATCCCTGTAGTCCCAGCTACTCAGGAGGCTGAGGTGGAAGGATCACTGGAGCCCAGGAGGTTGAGACTGCACTGAGCTGATTGTGCCACTGCACTCAAACCTGGGTGACAGAGTGAGACCCTGTCTCAGAATAATAATAATAATAATAAAAGTTTAAATCTCAGTTTCCCTACTTTGTAATTGACTGACTTCAAGCAAATAATCTTGTCTATAAATCCATAAAGAGTGCTAAGCCATCACTGGAATGCATTAGGGAAAAGCTTGTACCAGGTAACTCAGGTCTCTGTATAAGACCCCTTCAAAAAATCTGAAAATGTAAATTAGTTCCCATTAGCAGGCTGTGCCTTGTAGTAGAAAGAGAAATGAAGATCCTTCCTCACTAACATGCACCCTTCCGTCCCACACTCCCAGAAAAAGGTTAAACACATGTTGAAAGAACCTTGGCTTAAAGGGGAGACAGATTATTAGAGTGTCCTGCCATTTGTATTTCCTGAATAGGACCTGCCTCTTCAGGGCCAGAGGTAATGAAGGGTGCTCCTTTCTCTATCTATTTCCACCTCCTCTGAGATCATTGTGTTATTAAACTTTACTGTGCAGCTTACTTAGAAATTGCTTAATCATGCTGGGCACGGTGGCTCACGCCTGTAATCCAGCACTTCAGGAGTCCAAGGCAGGCAGATCACGAGGTCAGGAGATGGAGACCATCCTGGCTAACATGGTGAAGCCCCATTTCTACTGAAAGTACAAAACAATTAGCCGTGCATGGTGGCAGGCGCCTGTAGTCCCAGCTACTCGGGAGGCTGAGGCAGGAGAATGGTGTGAACTTGCAGTGAGCCAAGATCGCGGCACTGCACTCCAGCCTGGGTGACAGAGTGAGAGTCCGTCTCAAAAAAAAGAAAGAAAAAAAGAAAAAGAAATTGCTTAATCGCTGCCTTATGACACTTCACACTATGATCTGACATCTATTATTAAGTTCTTCTTAGGTGTACTTTGTAATCTTTTACATGTACTGTGTAAGTGGATCTTGCCCCCCCTTGACTTCAAGTTCATGGAGGACAGGACCTCCATCTCTTATTTTCAAGGTTTCCAATGATGTACCTGATACATTTGTTGCTAGGATGAGAACAGTATATCATTGAGAATATTAACTTAAGTTTTGAAATTTGTTATTGCTTTGATACAGGGTAAAATCCAGGACAAGGAATATATCATCAAAGGATTTGAAAACATGCCAGCTGCATTTATGGGAATGCTGAACGGAGATAATTTGGGGAAAACAATAGTGAAAGTATGAAAAAAAGGACAAATGGAATCTGGAGGCCATTTAGATGATTACTTAATTTGTTTTTCACCATTTAGCAAAAATGTATACTACCTTAAATGTCTAAGAAACAGTACTGGTAATGAGTTTGATCTACTTAATAAAATACATTTAAGTGGTATGTAATTAGTGATGGAGGATGGAAGTTTCACAATCAACAACAACCAGTCACCTCACTGTTCACTACAGCTTCTTCTGAGTTGTGGTAGAAAATAATGGCTTTGAAATGTGAAGGTTTTCCAAACACTGCATGCTTTCATTCATAAGTGGGAGCTGAACGATGAGAACACATGGACACAGGGAGGCGAACAACACACACCGAGGCCTGTGGAAGCGTGGCGGGGGGAGGGAGAGCATCAGGATAAATAGCTAATGCATGCGGGTGTTAATACCTAGGTAATGGGTTGATAGGTGCAGCAAACCACCATGGCACACGTTTACCTATGTAACAAGCCTGCACGTCCCACACAATTATCCCAGAACTTAAAATTAAATTAAATTAAATTTTAAAACAGTTAGCCGGGCGTGGTGGCTCACGCCTGTAATTCCAGCACTTTGGGAGGCTGAGGTGGGTGGATCACGAGGTCAGGAGTTTCAAGACCAGCCTGACCAACATGGTGAAACACCGTCTCTACTAAAAATACAAAAATTAGCTGGGCGTGGTGGCACACGCCTGTAATCCCAGCCTCTTGGGAGGCTGAGACAGGAGACTCACTTGAACCTGCGAGGCGGAAGCTACAGTGAGCCAAGAGTGCACCACTTTACTGCAGTCTGGATGACAGAGTGAGACTCCATCTCAAAAAAAAAAAAAAAGTTGACTGCTTCTGTGACCTTAGACTTCTGATTTTTCATCTTTAAAGTGAGAATAATAACATCTGTTTCATATACATGTTATACATTTATTTAAAACACCACCATAGGCTGGGCGCGTTGGCTCACACCTGTAATCCCAGCACTTTTGGAGGTGGAGGCTGATGAATCACCCAAGGTCAGGAGTTCAAGACCAGCCTGGCCAACATGGCGAGACCCTGTCTCTACTAAAAATACAAAAATTAGCTGGGCATGGTAACAGGTGCCTGTAATCCCAGCTACTCAGGAGGCTGAGGCAGGAGAATCGCTTGAACCCAGGAGACAGAGGTTGCGGTGAGCCGATATCGTGCCATTGCACTCCAGCCTGGGCAACAAGAGCAAAACTCTGTCTCAGAAACAAAACAAAACAAAACAAAAAACACCAGCGTAATGCCTGGCATATATTAGGTAAGTGTTAGCTACCTCCCTGCCGATATCAGTGATTTTGAAGTCTTAAGATTACCACCCCTATTGCTTGTGATCATGCCAGAAGAAATAATCATTGCAGGTGTACAAGGGTCTTACAGCCAGTCCGTACTGGTCCTCTACAGATGAGTCTAATTATACAACAGATCAAAGAAGGAATCTGTCATTCACAAGAGCTGCACAAAAGATAACACATGGAAATGTCTATACATCTACAAAAATGTGCACGATTTATATGAAGAAAAATTTAAAACATTACTGAGGGGCCAAGCATGATGGCTCACACCTGTAATCTCAGCTGTTTGGGAGGCCAAGGTGAGAAGATCATTTGAGTCCAGGAGTTTGAGACCAGACTGAACAAGACCCCGTATCTGCAAAAAATTTTAAAATTAGCTGGGCGCGGTGGTGTGTGCCTCTAGTCTCAGCTACTTGGGAGGCTGAGGCAGGAGCATCACTTGAGACCAGGAGTCCGAGGTTGCAGTGAGCTGTGACTGTACCGCTGCATTCCAGCGTGGGCAGCAGAGTAAGACCCTGTGTCCAAAAAAAATTAAAAACGAAACAACAATTAAAGCAACACTACTGATGAACATGAAAGAAGACTTGAACATATGGAAAGGTACCATGCTCTTGGACAGGAAGAGTCAATATCTTTTTTTTTTTTTTGAGATGGAGTCTCACTCTGTCGCCCAGGCTGGAGTGCAGTGGTGAGATCTCCACTCACTGCAACCTCTGCCACCCAGGTTCAAGCGATTCTCCTGCCTCAGCCTCTTGAGTAGCTGGGATCACAGGCATGAGCCACCACGCCTGGCTAATTTTTTGTATTTTTTAGTAGAGACGGGGTTTCACCATGTTGGTCAGGCTGGTCTCGAACTCCCGACCTTGTGATCTACCCACCTCAGCTTCCCAGTGCTTGGATTACAGGTGTGAGCCACTGCACACAGTCCTTTTTTTTTTTTTTTTTCTTTTTCTTTTGAGACGGTCTCTCTCTCTCTCTGTCTCCCAGGCTGAAGTGCAGTGGCACGATCTCCGCTCACTGCCACCTCTGCCTCCTGGGTTCAAGTGATTCTCCTGCCTCAGCCTCCCAAGTAGCTGGGATTACAGGCACCTACCATCACGCCCAGCTAATTTTATTATTTTTTATTTATTTTTATTTATTTATTTATTTATTTATTTTTTTGAGACGGAGTCTCGCTTTGTCGCCCAGGCTGGAGTGCAGTGGCACCATCTTGGCTCACTGCAAGCTCCGCCTCCTGGGTTCACACTATTCTCCTGCCTCAGCCTCCGAGTAGCTGGGACTACAGGCACGCACCACCACGCCCGGCTAATTTTTTGTATTTTTAGTAGAGACGGGGTTTCACCGTGTTAGCCAGGATGGTCTCGATCTCCTGACCTCGTGATCCACCCGTCTCGGCCTCCCAAAGTGCTGGGATTACAGGCTTGAGCCACCGTGCCCGGCCATTTTTTTTATTTTTTGAGATGAAATCTCGCTCTGTCACCCAGGCTGGAGTGCAGTGGCCCGATCTCGGCTCACTGCAACCTCCGCCTCCCAGGTTCACGCCATTCTCCTGCCTCAGCCTCCAGAGTAGACGGGACTACAGGCACCCGCCACCATGGCCAGCTAATTTTTGTATTTTTAGTAGAGACGGGGTTTCACCGTGTTAGCCAGGATGGTCTTGATCTCCTGACTTCATGACCCACCTGCCTCGGCCTCCCAAAATGCTGGGACTCCAGGCGTGAGCCACCGCGCCCAGCCTAATGTTTGTATTTTTAGTAGTGATGCGGTTTCGCCATGTTGGCCAGGCTGATCTCAACCTCCTGACCTCAGGTGATCCACCCACCTCGGCCTCCGGAAGTGCTGGGATGAGGCACTTTTGGAGGCATGAGCCACCGTGCCCGGCCAGAAGATTCAATATCAGTCAGGAAGATGTCAATTCTATTGATCAATTCTGCCATCATAGAGATAAGGGGTTAAATAAATTATAGTGCAATGAAACAACGGGGAAAAGAGTGTCTGTACAAAAGCTCTGGAAAGATGTAATAAACTTTTAATATGGTTTGTCTTCAAGGAAGATAACTAAGGAATGCCTGAAGGACAGGGATAAGAGAAAAAAATCTCTGCCCATGTCCTCTTTTCTTATCAAACTATTCCATCCTAAAGACATTAGAGGGAGCCAAGAAGGTGACTATCTGCTGGGGTTTGGGGTGGGAGAGCCTCTATGGCCCAGAGCAGAGCAAAGAGGTCATGCACCCAGGCTGGCTGCTTGGCACAGGGAGTCATAGCCCAACGCTGTGTGTGTGTGTGTTGTATGTGTGTATGTGTTATATATGTGTGTGTGTTGTATATGTGTGTGTGAGTGTGTGTGTGGCACTGGTGAGCAGGAAGAAGGAGGGGTTGGGCAGTGCATTGTGGCCTGATGAGGGGAGTTGGAGCCTAAGCAAAATGAACATGGCTCGAGTCATAGCGGGGCTTCCCAGATGGTGTATCAGAGCCCAAGAACAGTGAAGTCATCAGTGTGGGTAGGGGAGTGACAGCAGGGCCTGATTGAGGGTGTCAGAGTCCAAGTAGGGTGAGAAGGGCATTGGAATCGCAGGGCTGCCTGGTGTGAGGAGTCAAAGTCCACACAGAGTATGGAAGGCATCGCTCCTGGGGGCAGCTCAGCATGGAGTGTAAGGGCCCAGAATAAGGAAGGTGTGCATGTGAAGGGGTGGCCTGGTGTGGAGTATGTGATCCCTAGAAGCAGTAGGAAGGCATTACTTGGGAGTGAGTGACCTGGTATGGGTGGTTGGATCCCAAGGAGGCTGAGGAGGTACTGATGCATGGATAGCTTGGCACGGAGGGCAGAGCCTGAGGGGAGCTTCTACCTGGCAGCATGGCCCAGCATGAGTGGACAGAGCTTTGGCAAGGAAAGACTAACCACATGGGGAGGCAAGAGTAGGGGCTGGGAGCTGCAGGATGTCAGAGCTTGAGAGGAATGGAGGAGCATCTGCAGGAGAGGGGGTAGTGGTGGCGACAGAAGATGGTTACATACAGAAGGTTTGATCAAACAAGTAAATTAAAGATAAGGGAAGCCAGAGTTTCTCACTGTCAGAGAAGGGAGTTACAAACATGGGAAGAACCTTGTGGCGTTAGATTGGAATTGAAGGTATTGGTATGAACTCATGAATTTCAATGTATATGAGACAAAAAATAGATGTGTGTGTATATATCATATGTACATAGGCACACATATAAATGAAAGTGTGTGTACATATATATATATAACTCTGTCCACTAAGAGGACCTGAAAGTAGTGACACTCCAATAGCAATGAGCATACCTAAATTCTAGATTGTGACTTTTATGTTATTCTCTACTAAAAGGAACCAGAAATGGCTTGTTCTGGGGCTGGGGTAGGGAAGATACAAGATGAACTTGCAACATTTTCAGTTTTCTTTTTTTAAGAGGCGTCTTGCTATATTGTCCAGGCTGGCTTCAAACTCCCAGGGTACAGTGATCCTCCTGCCTCAACCTCCCAGTTGACTGAGACAACAGGCATGTGCCACTATGCCCAGCCTGGAGCATCTTATACCATAAAACAAAGAATGCTCAAAGAATAATGAGGTCATGTCAAAAGAACACAAGCAGTTTGAAAGGGCTCCCACTAGACAAATCATGGAAAATTTGAGCTCCATGTAGACAATGATAATTACAGATTATATACCATTGAATTAAAAAGGGAAACCATGAGTCTGTACTGAGATAAATACCTGAATACGCTGAAAGCTTGATGAGGAATGGAGTGCTTCCACAGTTTTTGTTTTTGTTTTTTCCGAGACAGAGTCTTTCTCTGTCACTCAGGCTGGCATGCCGTGGTGCAATCTCGGCTCACTGCAAACTTTGCCTCCCGGTTTCAAGCAATTCTCCTGCCTCAGCCTTCTGAATAGCTGGGACTACAGAGGCGCACCACCATACCTGGCTAATTTTGGTATTTTTAGTAGAGACAGAGTTTCACTATGTTGGCCAGGTTGGCCTTGAACTCCTGACCTAGTGATCCGCCTGCCTCGGCCTCCCAAAGCGCTGTGATTACAAGCCACCGCCCCCAGCCCTACTTTCATAGTTTTAAATTACTTCTCCAGAGAATACTTTTTAATTACCAAGAGTAAAGGAGAAGTTTAAAGTGAAGAAGCCTACCACCACTTAATCAAGTGGTCAAGGTTAACGTCATCAATAATGAGACAAATCAGCTGGGTGTAGTGTCGCACGCTTGTAATTCCAGCACTTTGGGAGGCCAAGGCGGGCAGATCTCTTGAGGCCAGGAGTTCAAGACCAGCCTGTCCAACACAGTGAAAACCCATCTCTACTAAAATACAAAAATTAGCAGGGCATGGTGGCACAAGCCTGTAATCCCAGCCACTCGGCATGAGAATCACTTGAACCCGGGAGGCAGAGGTTGCAGAGAGCTGAGATCACGCACTGCACTCCAGCCTGAGAGACAGAGTGAGACTCTGTCTCCAAAAAAAAAAAGATATTGAATCTTCCTGTCCAAGAGCATGGTACCTTTCCATATGTTCGTCTTCTTTGTTTTATTGGAGACAGTCTTGCTCTGTCACCCAGGCTGCAGTGCAGTGGCGCCATCTCAGCTCACTGCAACTTCTGCCTCCTGGGTTCAAGCAATTCTCCCGCCTCAGCCTCCCGAGCAGCTGGGATTACAGGTGCATGCCACCATGCCCGGCTAATTTTTGGATTTTTAGTAGAGATGTGGTTTCACCCCATTAGCCAGGATGGTCTTGATTTCCTGACCTCATGATCCACCCACCTCAGCCTCCCAAAGTGCTTGGATTACAGGTGCGAGCCACAGTGCCCGGCCTCTTTTTTTTTTTTTTCCTTTTTTTGAGATGGAGTCTCGCGCTGTCTCCCAGGTTGGAGTGCAGTGGCGCAATCTCGGCTCACTATAACCTCTGCCTCCCAGGTTCAAGCAATTCTCTTGCCACAGCCTCCCGAGTTGCTGGAACTACAGGCGTGCACCATCAGGCCCAGCTAATTTTTGTATTTTTTAAAGGAGAGACAGGGTTTCACCATGCTAGCCAGGCTGGTCTCGATCTATTGACCTTGTGATCTGCCTGCCCAGGCTTCCCAAAGTGCTGGGATTACAGGCATGAGCCACTGTGCCCGGCCTCAAGGCTTCTTTTGTGTTCATCAGTAATATTGTTTTTGTTATTGTTTTGTTTCTTTCTTTCTTTCTTTTTTTTTAAGAGGCAAGGTGTCAGTCACAGCTCACTGCAACCTCGGACTCCTGGTCTCAAGTGATCCTCCTGCCTCAGCCTCCCAAGTAGATGAAACTACAGGCACATACCACCCCTAGCTAATTTTTAATTTTTTTGCAGATATGGCTTCTTGCCCATATCTGCGGGTTCTTGCTTGTATCTGCAAAAGACAGAGCAAGACTCTCTCCAAAGAATAATAATAATAATGAGACAAATCAAATTTGCATGGCACCTGATACAATGCTAATGATCCTGGTTTGTTCTAGCTGTAGTTGTCAGGGGTAAAAATTTCCTCTGGAGGGTTTTGTCGTGTTTCTTCTGTTGTTCAGTAGCCCTGTAGATGTGGTTTCCCCTGTTGTACAGGAGCCCTATAGATGCAGTGTTGGCAGAGGAGGTGTTCTCTATGATAAGGTCTCAGCCTTTCAGTGGGCCATGTCCCTGTGTGGTGACCTTTACAAGGGCTTCTCTGTCACTCCCCACCTTTATGTGGTACAGGAAGACCCAAGAAGGCTGCCATTGGGTATTTCCCTTCTTCTAGGTTGGTTAGGCTCTAGTAAAATAGTTTCTCTTGAGGGAAAGCCTTAATAAAAAGTGCAGGCTGGGCGCAGTGGCTCACGACTGTAATTCCAGCACTTTGGGAGGCCGAGGCGGGAAGGTCATCTGAGGTGGGAAGGTCATCCGAGGTCAGGAGTTCAAGACCAGCCTGGCCAACATGGTGAAACCCCATCTCTACAAAAATACAAAATTTAACTGGGCATGATGTCAGGTGCTTGTAATCCCAGCTACTTGGGAGGCTGAGGCAGGAGAATCACTTGAACCTGGGAGGGGGGAGATGCAGTGAGCCGAGATCGAGCCATTGCATTCCAGCCTGGATGACAAAGTGAGATGCCATGTAAAATAATAAATAAATAGGCCGGGTGCGGTGGCTCACGCCTGTAATTCCAGCACTTTGGGAGGCTGTGGCAGGCAGATCATGAGGTCAAGAGATCGAGACAATCTCTTTAGTAGAGACGTGGTCGCCAGGCTGGAGTACAATGGTGCAATCTCAGCTCACTGCAACCTCCACCTCCTGGGTTCAAGCGATTCTCCTGCCTCAGCCTCCCGAGTAGCTGGGACTACAGGCATGTGCCACCATGCCCGGCTAATTTTTGTATTTTTAGTAGAGACAGAGTTTCATTATGTTGGCTGGGCTGGTCTTGAACTCCTGACCTCAGGTGATCCGCCTGCCTCATCCTCCCAAAATGCTGGGATTACAGGCGTGAGCTACCATGCCCGCCTGTTTCCTGTGGAATTTTGCTCTTGGGTTTTTATTCCAGTAAGTTGTAATTCTCCGTATCTGCCTGTCTGTCTCCCCACTTTGTGCCCTCAGTTCTTTGCTGCATCTAGAAAAAGTTGTTGATGTTTCAGTTAATTTGACATTTTTCTTGTTGTTAGGGTGGGGTGACAATGACCAAGCACCTTTCATGCTGAACAGAAACTGGAAGTTGAGCATACTTATTACATATATATATATACACACACACACACACACACACATATACATACATATGCATATACATACATATATATTTGAGACAGGTCTCACTCTGTCACCAAGGCTGGAGTGCAGTGGTGCCATCACAGCTCGCTGCAACCTTGAACTCCTGGGGTCAAGCGATCCTCCCACCTCAGCCTCCCAAGTAGCTGGGAGTACAGGCGCACACCACCATGCTCAGTCAATTTTTTTTATTTTTAGTTGAGACAAGGTCTCATTCTGTTGCCCAGGCTGGTTTTGAACTCCTAGGCTCAAGCCATCCTCCTGCCTCAGCCTTCCAAAGCAGTGGGATCCACAGTCATGAGTCACTGAGACTGGCGACAGCATATATTTTTAATTTTGGTAATATTTGTCTTTATTTGATAGATAGTGCTTTCTGTTTCTCACCAAAAGAATCTTTGCCTATCTCAAGGTAATGAAATTTTTCTCACAAATTTTATTCTGTATGTTTTACAGGTTTAGTTCTTGTTTGTTTCTTTTCTTTTTCTATTTTTTTCTTTTTGAGATGGAGTCTCACTCTATTGTCCAGGCTGGAGTGCAGTGGCACGATCTCGGCTCTCTGCAACCTCCACCTCCCGGACTCAAGTGATTCTCCTGCCTCAGTCTCCCGAGATTATAGGCACTTGCCACTATACCTGCTAATTTTTGTATTTTTGTAGAGACAGGTTTTGCCATGTTGGCCAAGCTGGTCCCAAACTCTTGACCTCAGGTGATTCGCCTGCCTCAGCCTCCCAAAGTGCTGGGATTACAGGTGTGAGCCGTCGTGCCGGGCCTTCATTCAGTTGATTTCTAACTACATCTTTCCTCTGCTTCCCAGGTTCAAGCAGTTCTCCTGCCTCAGCCTCAGGTACAGCTTTAGTTGTTATGTTAGATGTGTGATGAAGCAGGGAGTGAGATTGGAATTGACTGCAAATGAGCAAGAGAGAATTTTCTGGGGTGATCCCAATGTTCTGTTGGAATGGGAATTATGTAAGGGTAGATATTTGTCAAAACTCATAACACGGTACTTTTAAAATGTGTGTATCTTCTGAGGTAAATCAATAAAGTTGATTTATAAATATATATATATATGTGTCCTGTAAAAGACAGGCACTTGCTTGCCACCAAACTGCTGTGGACTCCTGGCTTAGTCCAAGGGAGAAAGAAGTACAATAAACAGCCAAAGTAAGGCCAAAGTCTGGAGGACCCACAGCCACAAGGTACAAGGTACTTTGTGAGAAAGGCTTCCAAGCAGGCAGTAATATGCTTTTCCAACTTGAAAGGAGGCAAGACATACACAGATCTTTATGGCTCTCCTACTCCCTTCTACATCTCTTTCTGGAATTTATTTTGGTCCCAATAATAAGATAGGTACCCATCTTTACTTACTCCCAACAATGACCAATCTTTTCTTCATTGATGTGAAATACATCTTTAATATGCATTGATATGGTTTGGCTTGTGTCCCCACCCAAATCTCATCTTGAATTGTAGCTCCCATAATCCCCACGTGTCATGAGAGGGACCCGGTGAAAGGTAATTGAATCATGGGGGTGGGTTTTTCCCGTGCTGTTCTAGTGACAGTGAATAATTCTCACAAGATCCAATAGTTTTATAAAGGGCAGTTCCCCTGCACACTCTCTCTTGCTTGCTGCCATGTAAGACATGCCTTTGCTCCTCCTTCATCTTCCACCATGATTGTGAGACTTCTCCAGCATTGTGGAACTGTGAGTCCATTAAACCTGTTTTTCTTTTTTCTTAAGACCGAGTTCCACTCTTGTTGCTCAGGCTGGATCGCAATGGCATGATCTCAGCTCACTGCAACCTCCGCCCCTTGGGTTCAAGCGATTCTCCTGCCTCAGCCTCCCAAGTAGCTCGGATTACAGGCATGCACCACCATGCCCAGCTAACTATATTTTTAGTAGAGACAGGGTTTCACCAGGTTAGTCAGGCTGATCTCCCAAGTAGCTCGGATTACAGGCATGCACCACCATGCCCAGCTAACTATATTTTTAGTAGAGACAGGGTTTCACCAGGTTAGTCAGGCTGATCTCTAACCCTTGCCCTCAGGTGATCTGCCCACCTCAGCCTCCCAAAGTGCTGGGATTACGGGCATGAGCCACCACACCCAGCCAACCTCTTTTTCTTTATAAATTACCCAGTCTTAGGTATGTCTTTATTAGCAGCCTGAGAATTGACTAATACATGTTTTCTATGTATAGATACTTAGTTCCATAGCTAGACTCACTTGTTAAAATGATCTTTCTGTTTTCTTCTTTTGCCACTAATGTTAACAGGATTGTTCATATTACATTTTTTAATTAGTTACTGTTGGAGTTTTGGAAAGCTTTTAAGTACACCTGACTCTCAATCTATGCACAATTAATTTATGAATTTTTGGAATAAAATACTAAAGAAAACAATGCTTTTTTTTTTGAGACAAAGTCTCACTCTGTCACCCAGGCTAGAGTGCAGTGGCATGATCTTGAGTCACTGCAACATCTGCCTCCTGGGTTCAAGTGATTCTCCTACCTCAGCCTCCTGAGTAGCTGGGATTACAGGCGTATGCCACCATGTCTGGCTAATTTTTGTATTTTTAGTAGAGACGAGGTCTCACCATGTTGGCCAAGCTGGTCTCGAACTCCTGACTGCAAATGATTCGCCCACCTTTGCCTCCCAAAGTACTGGGATTATAGGCATGAGCCACTGCGCCCAGCCAGAAAACAGTGCTCTTTCTAATACAGGATTCCAGATGAAATCATTTAAAACACTTCACACAATGTTTTAGCCTGATGCTTACAGCATACTTTAGAACTGCTGCCAGGTAGCTAATTGAACTTTTTATTATACAACTCACTGCCAGAAAAAAAAAAATTATTTCTGCCAGCATGTCATAGACTATTGCTTCAGGCATTTTGAGTCTATGTTTTGTTAACTTGTGCATGTCCCAGGTATTTAATTTTTTTTCAGTGAAATCTTGATAGTAAGGTGACAGTCAACATCCCATAAATGCTCCAAGATGAAGAACCAGGCAGGATATCACCATTGACAACATATTATTAGCCAAATTTAAAAAGTTAAACAAGATCTATAGGATTACCAACTTCTGGTAAAAACTCTGTCCTGTTCTCTGGAAAATCACCCAAAATGACAAAGAGCATAAGAAACTGGAATACAAACTCCATTTTAAGTCAAATCTATAGGCACCAGCAAGGTGGCTGTAATAAAAAAGACAGACAATAATGATTAATGGCAGAAGTGAAAAATTTTTTTTTTTTTTTTTTTTTTACCTGATTTACTCACACATTACTGATGGGAATGTAAAATAGTACACTCACTTTGCAAAGCAGTTTGGCAGTTCCTCAAAATGTTAAGCTAAAGTTACCATATGGACCAGCAATTTCACTCATAGGTATATACCCACGAGAACCAACAATATACATCCACACAAAAACGTTTATGTAAATGTTCATAGCACCATTATCCATAACAGCCAAAAGAAGGAACAACCCGTATGTCCATCAAACGAACAAAATGTGATCTATTCATACAATAGAATATTATTCCATCCTAGTCTAAGCCAAGAAGACTTAAGTACTGATGATACCTGCTATGATGTTAATAGACCTTGAAAATATTGTCAAAATATTCCCTGAACCGTAGACTACCACATGCTGGATGAAACATTTTTCTTCTGGCAATGAGTTACTTCATTAAAAGTTCAGTTAGCTAAGTGAAAGAAGCCAGACATAAAAGGCCACATATTGTATTTACATGAAATGTCCAGAACAGGCAAATTTATAGAGATAGAAAGTAGATTAGTGCTTCTCCAGGACTGGAGGGAGGCTAGTGATGGCTAATAGGTATGAAGTTTCTATTTTGGGGTGGTGAAATTGTTCTTGAATTATTTAGTGGTGATGGTTGTACAGCTTTGCAACTATACTAAAAACCATTGAATTGTATACTTTGAAGAGGTGAATTGTATGGTATCTGAATTATATCTCAGTAAAGCTGTTAAAAAAAAAAAGGGACATATGTAACCCTAAACAATAACATATAAAGACACTGATAAGGTTTGGCTCTGTGTCACCACCCAAATCTGATGTTAAATTGTAATCCCCAGTGTTGGGGAGGGACCTGGTGGGAGGTGATTGGATCATGCTGGCGGATTTCCCTCTTGCTGTTCTCATGATAGTGATTTCTCGTGAGATCTGGTTGTTTAAAAGTGTGTAGCACTTCCCCTTTTGTGCTGTCTCCTTCTACGACATGAAGATATGCTTGCTTCCCCTTCACTCTTCTGCCATGATTGTAAGCTTCCTGAGGCCTCCCCAGCCATGCCTCCTGTACAGCCTGTGGAACTATAAGTCAATTAAACCTCTTTCAGTTATACATTACCAAGTCTCAGGTGGTTCCTTAAAACAGTGTGGGAATAGGCTAATACAGAAGATTGGTGAGGCATTGCTATAAAGATGCCTGGAAATGTAGAAGCAACTTTGGAACTGGGTAATGGGCAGAGGTTGGAACAATTTGGAGGGTTCAGAAGGAGACAAGAAGATGAGGGAAAGTTTGGAATGTCTTAAAGACTTGTTGAATGGTTGTTAACAAAATGCTGATAGTAATATAAAGTCCATGCTAAGGAACTCTCAGAGGGAGATGAGAAACTTATTGGGAACTGGAGTAAAGGTCACTTGCTATGCTTCAGCAGAGACTGGCGGCATTGTGCTCTGCTTTAGGGGTCTGTAGAACTTTGAACTTGAGAGAGATGATTTAGGGTACATGGCAGAAGAAATTTCTAAGCAGCAGAGTATTCAGGACATGGCCTGGCTGCTTCTAATGCTCATATGCATTCGAATGCCTATATGCATTCAAAAGAGATGGTCTGAAATTGGAACTTATATTTAAAAAGAAAGCAGAGCAGAGAAGTTTGGAAAATGTACAGCCTGGCCATGTGGTAGAAAAGAAAAACCCATTTTCTGGGGAGGAATTCAAGAAGGCTGCAGAAATTTGCATGAGGAGCCAAATGTTAATAGCCAAGACAATGGGGAAAATGCTTCCAGGGCATTTCAGAGATCTTTGCGGCAGCCCTTTCAAAAGCCTGGAGGCCTAGGAGACAAAAACAGTTTCACAGGCCAGGCCCAGGGCCACACTGCTCTGTGCAGCATCAGGACATGGAACCATGCATTGTGGCTGCTCCAGCTCCAGGCATGGCTAACACAGGCGAAGGTATAGCTTGGACCATTGCTTCAGAGGATAGAAGCCCTAAACCTTGGAAACTTCCATGTGGTGCTGGGCCTGTAGGTGCACAGAAGACAAGAGTTGAGGTTTGAGAGCCTCTGCCTAGATTTCAGAGAATGTATGGAAATGCCTGGATGTCCAGGCAGAAGTCTGCTGCAGGAGCACAGCCTTTGTGGAAAACCTCTACTAGGGTGGTGCAGAGAGATAATGTGGGGATGAAGCCCCCACACAGTGGAGCCATGAGAAGATGGCCACCATCCTCCATAACCCAGAATGGTAGATTCACCAACAACTTGCACCATGCACATGGAAAAGTCACAGGCACTCAACAACAGCCCTTGAGAGCAGCCATGGGAGCTGTACCCTGCAGAGTAACAGGGGTGGAGGTGCCCAAGACCTTGGAAGCCCACCCCTTGCATCAGCATGCCCTGGATGTGAGACATGGAGTCAAACATTATTATGGAGCTATAAGATTTAATGACTGCCCCGCTGGGTTTTGGACTTGCATGGGGCCTGTAGCCCCCTTGTCTTGGTCAATCTCTCCCCCTTGGAATGGGAGCATCTACCTAATGTCTGTACCCCTGTTCTATCTTGGAAGTAACGAACTTGCTTTTGACTTGTGATTTTACAGGCTCATAGGCAGAAGCAGAAGGGACTTGCCTTGTATCAGAAGAGACTTTGGACTTGGACTTTTGAGTTAATGCTAGAATGAGTTAAGACTTTAAGGGACTGTTGGGAAGGCATGATTGGCTTTGAAATGTGAGAAAGTACATGAGATTTGGGAGGGGCCGGGGTGGAATGATTTAGTTTGGCTCTGTGTTCCCACCCAAATCTGCTGTTGAACTATAATCCACAATGTTAGGAGAGGGACCTGGTGGGAGGTGATGGGATCATGGTGGCAGATTTCCCTCCTGTTGTTCTCATGCTAGTGAGTTCTCATGAGATCTGGCTGTTTAAAAGTGTGTAGTACTTCCCCCTTTTTGCACTCCCTTGCTGCCATGTGAAGATGTGCTTGCTTCCCCTTTGCCCTTCTGCCATAAATTTCCTGAGGCCTCCCAGCCATGCTTCCTGTATAGCCTGCAGAACTGTGAGTCAATTAAGCCTCTTTTCTTCATAAATTACCCAGTCTCAGGTAGTTCTTTATAGCAGTGTGAGAACAGAATACACATATTGTTTAGAGGAAAAATTTTATTAACAGAGCACAGTAGAATATAGCACAACTGCCTTCTGATGGGGTACTAATGGAATCTGGAAAGATTTAGGAGGTAGAGGCATCAGGTTTTCTGGAAGTAGGGAGGAAATCAGAGGCTAAAAAGAGTTTGAAAATGTGCATAGAACAGTTTGAGCTCAAGTTGCCACTCTTACCTTATTTTGCCAGGTGATTATCAATTCATCACAATTGCCACAGGAAATGAGAGGCATTATCTTTTACCAAATAGAACTTGATAGGCTATTAACTTGGGTACCCTGGGCCTGGAGGAGGATAGAAATAAGATAGAAGACTAAAAACAGGATACTAAGTGGAAGTTTGAATAAAAGGGGATGAACTCCAACTCCTATCCCACCATGCAGTGTGCCTCTGCCTGCTCTCCAGTAATGGTAGCCAGGCTTATATCCCCCATGCTGACTGGGACATCCTTCTCTGGGGAAATTATAGAGCAGCCTCTGGAGAAATTACACTTCTCAAAGAAAAATTAACAGACACTGACATTTAGGGTCCCAAAGGCAAAAAGTACGTGACACTCAAAGTTTCTAACTCAAAGACTCTGGACGTTAGTTGTAAACCCTGAGCAGATTAGACTTCAGATTGTCTCCCTTGGGTAAAATACAGTGGTCTCCCCTTATTCAAAGTTTCACTTTCCGTGGTTTCAGTTACCCTCAATCAATCTTGGCCCCAAAATATTAAATAGAAAATTCCAGAAATAAACAATTCATAAGTTTTACATTGTGTATTCTGAGTAGCTCGATGAAACCTCTTGCCATCCTGCTCCATGCCTCCTAGGGCACAAATTATCCCTTTGTCCAGCATATCCATGTCATCTACACTACCTGCCTGTTAGTTACTTAGTAGCCTTCTCAGTTATCAGACTGACAAAACATACTACATACAGGGTTTGGTACTATCTGAGGTTGCAGACATCCACTCGGGGTCTTGGACCATATCCCCCATGGATAAGGGGGATACTGTATGCATTATGTGTGGGAAGAGATTGGTGACCAAAAGGAAAGACTGTGGTAGAAATAATCTATGTGCTCACCACAACGAGGGAAAAGCTGTATTTCAAGTCTGTCTTTAAGTTAGGTTAGGGTTATATGATTGATCTCTGGGCAACAGAAGAGTAGAAGTGACTTCTAAGACAGAGGTTCACAAACTTTCTTAGTTACAGCGTCCGTAGTACCAGGGCCATCTTTCCACAATGCTCCCAGGCAAACAAACAAACAAACCCGTTAACTACCAATTCCATTTGCTCAGTAGTTAGTTCCAAATAACCTAATAGTAGTAGTTTGTGATGTCAATAGTTGTAGTTGTGATAATCTCAATATTTTAAAATATCTTGGGAAGCCCGTGTGAGATCTCTACAGTGGCATGGGAAACCTTGGCACCTAGTTTGAAACCCATGGTTCTCAGCTGTTTCTAGGCTAGTGCTTAAAAACACTGCACAATGCTCCAGTTTTTCCTTTCCCTGCCTCTGGGACATTGGAAATCATGTGCTCCACACACCATGGCTACAAACTATGGGAAAGCAACAAAACACTGGAAAGACCCCTGGGGAATAAACTTTCATTCAGTTAAGCTACTCCGATTTGTTGGGTTATCTGAGGCTAGGACTGCTTACTGCAACTCAATACGGTAGTCACTTGAGGCTAGTGAGAAATGGAAATGCACACAGTGCCACATCACAATTTTAAAAACAGAAGCAGAGTCAAATACGTTTCCACTAAATGTATCTTTATTTTGATAGAACTACAATTCACTTTAACCACTGCATCGCATAGGACACTGTTGTACTATAATGCTTGTACAGGAACGTGCATTATCACTAGTGTTACACGTAAACACGTCACCAATCTAGACAGTATTAATAGATTGAGTTAGATGATTTTTTTTTCTATGCACGCATGTAATATCACAATGTGTTTACTTGGATATTTTATGCAGATAGCACAAGATAGAGTATACCTATGCAAACAGCACAAGTTACAGTGATACCTATGTAAATTGAAATCCTAAAATGAGATACTTAACATTTTCATTATAATTATTTTCTAGGTTAAAAAATATGAAAAAATATTTAAATTTTAAACAAAGGCATATTACTGAGGCAGAATTCAGTGCAGATACAGAAGCTGGTACTACAACTGGCATAGTCAAGACGACTAGAAGACAGTATAGTGCACATTTAATGATGAATGGCAATTGCAATTTACTGCAGCAGAGCAAAATGGAAAAGCTGTCTGTTGTATTCAGAAGTGTTAAAGATATATAGTAGATAATACTTAAGACAATATTTAAGATATGTAATTTTTAGCAACCATTTGGTGAGTTTAGGTCAAAAAAGAATACACAAAATTAGTCATATGAACTGAGTTAAATTTCTAATGAAACAATTTAAACAGCTTTTAAAAGGATCTGAGTTTGTAAACCTGGCAAGCTATAAAATAGCTTCTTACACATGCATATACAAAGAAGAACCTTAGATGGAGAGATGAACAAATTATCACTTTATCGTATTTAGAAAATTATGAGGGAAAGACCTTAAAAGACATTCACAAAAATTGAAAATCTCAATGAAACCATTAAACAATTTTGCTCTTGGATATACATGAACAAAATATATTTTTGCTTATAGAATATATTTTTAATAAAGACCAATTAATTCAAAATTTGAAAAATTTCAAGTATTTTTCTTTAGCCGTAGATGAACTGTTTGATATAAGACCCTGCCCAAAGAAAACTCTGGGCATATTCTGTCTCAAAGAACCTCCAAATTCACAATGTCGATTCATGTAAAGGCAATGAAATGTGAATTCATTGCCTAAAGGCTCAAACTCATGGCAGATATTTTTGACAATCTTCCATCTGTCAAAGAATTTCAGTTAGAGACAGAAAAGTTAGTTTCCATCACGAGGATGGGACTCCAGCTATGTTAAGTCAAAAGACCATCCGTGTTGGAATTTTAAAGCAAGAGGGTAAGTTTTCCCTCATTGCTTTATTCTATTGCATGATACACATTGAAAATATTTGTGTTCAGTTTTCTGAAGCAGACTCCAAGAAACGAGTCATGGATACAGGTGTTATAATTCTTCAGTACATACGCACAAAAGCTATAGAATGTTGACAGTTTATGAAACTTCTGGGGAAAAAAAAAAGTAACCAATGATCTCATTTACTTACCAATATTACTTGGATGACTTACAAAAGAATTTTATAAGGATTTCCTGTACTAGAAAATCCAATTCAAGGTTTCCTTGAAACAAAAGAAATGCTTACCAAATATTCAATCAAAGACAAAAAGCACGGTGATTCACATTTTCTCCCTAATATCACGCTGCATATGAACAAGCTAAATTTGAAGCTCCTAAAACTGGAAAAACTTGTGACCTGGCTAGACAGGTAAAAGAATTTATTTACAATAGAAACATTTCATAATACAAATAAAACAGAATAACTCACATATTTTTCAAATGAGTCAATATGCAGAAAATTTTAAATGTAAAATAAATGGCTGCAATAAGCAAAATCTGAAGAACGGTATGTTGTACTGATAAACTGTTTTGTTTCCATTTATACAATGCCTCATCAAATTTGATGCTAATAAACTGAATTGATACTGAATTTGCTTAAAAACAGTTTTGAAAGTGATATACATTTGCCTAGATATTAAATGAATTTTTCTAATAAAAGATGTTTTATTAATGTGGATGCAAATATAAAAAAAAAATTGGGGCTGTGTGCAGTGGCTCAGACCTGTAATCCCGGCACCTTGGGAGGCCGAGACAGGCAGACTGCCTGAGCTTAGGAGTTGGAAAACAGCCTGGGCAACATGGTGAAACTTCATCTCTACTAAAATAAAAAAACTTAGCCAGGCGTGGCAGCATGCACCTGTAATCTCAGCTACTGGGGAGGCTGAGGCAGGAGAATCGCTGGAACCCAGGAGGCAGAGGTTGCAGTGAGCCGAGATCGCGCCACTGCACCCCAGCCTGGGCGACAAAGTGAGACTCCAACTCGGAAAAAAAAAAAAAATTGGATACTTGATTCAGTTATTGGAATTAAGCATATTTAGAACAACAAAATATGTTTAGAAGAACTACGTGAATCTACTTATCAACTCTGTTTTATAAATCTAAATGTGAGTTAAGTATTACAAATGAAAATTTTGTGTGTAGATTAAGACGTGCTGTGACATATTACATACCAGATTTCAAAAATAGTGCAAAAAATAATATGTCTCAATAATTTTTTACATTGATTACATGATGAAATAATATTATGGATATACTGGGTGAAGTAAAATACATTTTTAATTTTACCTGTTTTATTTTCTAAAAGTGGCTACTACAAAATTTGAAATTACGTATGTGGCTCCCATTATATTACTGCTGGATGGTGTTGAAGTACCTAAAACACTTTCCAATCAGCTTGTAGAGCCCTGCTCTTAAATATAAATAGTCAAAGATCACCAGAGGCTTCAGGAAAGCCTCCAATGTGAGAGACAGAAAACAGGTAAAAACAACTCAAAGGAAACAGCGATAATGCAGGGAGCAGAATAACACAGAAACACACTATAATTAACATGCTCAGAGAAAAAATACTTCACCTATGAAACAAAACCAATTAGAAAAAAGGAACAGAGAATCACATAATGCACTTGGAAATAAAAATATGACAGCAGAGATAAAACATTCACAACATTTAATAGTAGAGCTGGAAGATAAAGTTGAAGAAATCTTCAAGAAAGTAGGAAAAATCAAAAACATGGAGAGAGTGGCCCAGGAATCCACCTCTCCACCTAGACAACAATTACATCGGCAGAAAGTTCCTAAAGTGATTATTTTGGGAGCACATTGAGTCCATCTGAACACTTGTAGCTTCTACGGGAAATCCTGACTGGTAAATTGCAGTTAACATTGGTGGATTTCACCCTTCAGTGAAGTAGCAGCTACCCATCCCCTACCCACTCCATGGAAGGCAGCTGTGGAGACACAATCCCACATTTCTGGTTCAGCTTGCTGCCGCCAGGGTGGACAATAAAAGCCACTTCCTCCAAATATCAGGGTTCTGATTGCAGATATCTACTTCTGATCACAGAGGAAGAGCAGACACAGAAGCAAGCTACCATTCTCCCAACCCCCAACTGGCTAAAGTGGCTTCCAGGAGAAAAAAGGGATGACACCTGTTTTTCTGGACATTCAAAAAACTGTGTATCTAGGAGAATTTAGAAAGCCATTGCCCCTGCCCAGGGGAAAACACAGGCTCTGAAAAGAACTGAGAAAACTTCAGGCATTCAACACAGGCTGATCCCTAGCAGAGACAGTCTATGACAATAAAACAAAAA
This sequence comes from Macaca mulatta, assembly GCF_049350105.2. Taxonomy (NCBI): domain Eukaryota; kingdom Metazoa; phylum Chordata; class Mammalia; order Primates; family Cercopithecidae; genus Macaca; species Macaca mulatta. Next base: position 46,837,644 of record NC_133420.1, read on the forward strand.
TGAAAACAAAAAACATACAATACACACACACACACAAATAAAAAAAATAAACCCTGGGGGAAAAGGAATAATCTGATTTCCAGAGCTGCCACATTTTTAGATTCAAATGTCTAGCTGTCAACAAAAACAATCACAATGCATACAAAGAAACAAGAAAGTATGGACCATTCAAAGGCACAAAATAAACCAACAAAAAATGGACACGAGGAAGACCAAACATTGACTTGCTAGACAGACTTTAAACCAACTGCCTTAAAGATGCTCAAAGAGCTAAGTGAAAGTTCTGACTGTGTTGACAGATCAGAAGAGAAAATGAAGAAGACTGAAGCTTCAAAGCAGAAAAATGAAGGGAATATGTATCATTCACCATTAACTTAGAAGGCAAGGGTCCACTTTACAAAAGAACCACAAACATTTAGAAAATCAATGCAGAACACTGCGGCCACCACCACCACCACCGCCACCACCCCCCCAGAAAAGCTACAGGTAGGTTTAGCAAAGCTTGTAGATGATCAGACCTGCTCTGATAATCTAAAAGGGAGAGAGACCTAAGAACTCCAACCTGGAAGAACCTCTCTACATCAGACTTCATAAAAAAGACTCCAAGAGAGGTATCTTACCAATTTCTCAGGGTGAAAAACACTTTGCTTGGAAGTCGCAACTTACTGAGCACCAAAGGATTCATTCAGCAGAGGAACCTCACATGTGTTCTGGCTCGAGAGAAGTTTTCTCAGTTCAGACCTCTATAGGCACTAACATTTCCACACAAGGGAGAAACCCTAATATGTGCTACATTTTATGAAAAGCATTTTGACGGTGTGCTTTTCAGAATCGCAAGATATTTCTCCCCAATGATCAAGAAATTCCACATCTGATAAAACTATTCTGAGGTGAAAACAAGAGCAAAACAAAATTAAATATTTATTCATATACTCACACACACAGAGAACCTCCAGTGACTCTCTATTGCACTAATAAAGCAATAAACCACTCTACAGAACTGGAAAGGTCTTTGTGGTGCAGGTTCTGAACTATGGCAGCAAGCACTGCAACTGACTCCTACCCTCACCCCCCAGAGACACCAAGACAAGTTATAATCAAGCTGTTGAAATCCAAAGAGAAAAGGAGAATCTCAAAAGTGGCAAGAGATAAGCAAATCATCACATAAAAGGGATCCTCAGTGAGACTGCTGATTGCTCATCAGAAACCTTGGAAGCTAGAAGGCTGTGGTGTCGTTATACTCAGCGCAGAAAGAAAAAACAAAACAAAACAAAACTGTCAACTGAGAATTCTATATCCAGCAAAACTGTCCTTCAAACAAGAATTTATCAATAAAAGGAAATTACCTTAACATAATAAAGGTCAAATATGAAAAAACCACAGCTAACGTCATATGGAATGATACAAAATTGAAAGCATCTCAGGAAAAGGCACAGATGCCTGCTAGTGCTGCTTCTATTCAACACAGTAATGGAAGTCCTAGCCAGAGCAATTGGCAAGTTAAAGCCATTCAAACTGGGAAGAAGGAAAAATTATCTATTTGCAGATGCCATAATCTTATATTTAAAAATCCCAAAAATTTCACAAGAAACTGTTATGACTAATAAACAAATTCAGCAAAGTTGCAAGATACAAAATCAACACTCAAAACTCAGTTATGCTTTACTAACAAAGACCCATTTACAACAGCATCAAAAACAATAAAATACTCAAGAATAAACTTGACCAAGGAGGCAAAAGTCTTGTACAATGACAACTATAACACATTGCTGAAAAAATTAAAGATGGCACAAATACATGGAAAGACACCTTGGGTTTACAGACTGTAATGTTTCATATTAATATGTCCACATTACCCAACAGATCTACAAATTCAATGCAAGCCCAATCTCCATGCCGTTTTCCACAGAAACCAACCAACCATCCTAAAATTCATTTGAAATCTTAAGGACCCCTGAATAGCCAAAACAATCTGGGAAAGAACAAAGCTGGAGGCCTCACACTTCCTCATTTCAAAAACATACTACAGGAAAACAGTGTAATCCTAATTACAAAACATTACTGGAGTAATCAAAATAGCGTGGTACTGGCATAAAGACAAACATACAGACCAAAGGAACAGAGTAGACAGTCAGAAATAAACATGCATGTATATGGTCAAATGATCTTTGACGAGAGTGCAAAGAATGCATGATACGGAAAGGATAGTCTCTTCAACAGATGGGGCTGGGAAAACTGGATATTCGCATGCAAAAGAATGAAGATGGGCCCTTCACCATACATAAAAATCAAAATGGTTAAAAGACTTAAACATAAGACCTGAAACTACAAAACTCCTAGAACAGGAGAAAAGCTTCATGACATTGGATTTGGCAATGGTTTCTCAGGCATGACAACGAAAGCACAGGGAACGAAAGAAAAAATAGAAAAATCGAACTTCACCAAAATTAAAACCTTTTTTCAAAGAGCATTAAGAATAGAATGAAAAGGCAACTCACACAGAATGGAAGAAAGTATTTGCAAATCATTTACCTGAAAAGTTCTTTATATATTCTGGATATACAAAGAACTTCTACACCTAAACAACAATGGCAACAAAACCAATTAAAAAATGGGCAAAGAACTTCAATCAACATTTCTCCAAAGAGATACAAATGGTCAATAAGCACATAAAAAGACAGTCAACATCACTAATCACTAGGGAAATGCAAAACAAAACCAGAATAAGATACCACTTCAAACCCATTAGGATGTTTGTTATAAAAAAGAAATAGAAAATAAGTGTTAGCAAGGGCAGGAATATTGAAAAAACCCTTGCACATAGCTGGTGGGAATTTAGAATAGTGTAGTTTCATTTCCTCAGGAAGTTAAACATAGAATCATCATAAGATAAAGCAACTCCATTTCTAGGTGTATACTTAAGAGAACAGAAAGCACCACTGATTATAGCAATGTTATTCTTGATAGCCAAAACGGTGGAAACAACTTAAATGTCCACTGGCAGATAAAAGGATAAACAAAATGTGGTATACAAGTACAATGAAATATTATTCACTCTTAAAAAGGAATTAAATGGAATATTATTCAGCCTTAAAAAGGAATTAAATTCTGATACGTGTTACGACACAGCAGAACCTTGAAAACATAATGCTAAGTGGAATAAGCCACACACAAAAGGGCAAATATTGTATGATTCCATTCATGCCAAGTAATTAGAACAAATTTGTATAGATAGGAAGTAGAACAGTGGTTACCAGGAGCCTGAGGAGGAGAAAATGGGGCATTATTGTTTAAGGAGTACAGAGTTTCAGTTTGGGATGATGAAAAAGTTCTGGAGATGGACAGTGGTGATGACTGCAAAAAATGTGAACCTATCTAAATGCTACTGAGTTGTATAACCAAAAAGTGTTTAAATGGTTAATTTTATGCTATGTATATTTTACATTAAAAAGTAATTCTAAAATAAATAAAGTTAATTTATCGACAAAAACCTTGCCTTGTCTTGTGATATGAAAAAAATTTATACAAGCTCATTAAGAGGAAACATTATTTAAAGCAAGGACTTCATTTTAAAGTAAAATGTGTCACAGTGCTCTTAATAAAAGCAATCCTATAAGGAATCAAAAGATATTTAAAGCCTTTTGATAATGTGACTTAATCCAAAAGTGAATTTAAATATTTGGGTGATGGGCCAGAGTGAATGTCCCGCAGGAAATTATACAGACTTAGCTACTGAAATCAAGACTTTGATAAATTATTATCCAACAGAGTTTGAGGCAGCCCTCTGTAGCTAGTACATGGTATTTAGAAAGTTCATATTGGATAAAGGACTTATATCCAGAATAAAAAGGATTACAACACAATATCAGCAACTCCATTTTTAAATGGACAAAAAATCTGGCAATAAAACACTTCACTAAGATACATGAATGGCTGAAGAGCACATAAAAGATGCTTTGACATTATTCGTCATCTGGAAAATCAGAGTTAAAACCACAAAGGAATATTTCAAACACTAGAATGGGTGTAATTTTTAAAAAACAGACAATGACTGGCAAGATTGTAGAGAAATGGGAACCCTCACACGTTACTAGTCAGAATGTAAAGTAATGCGGTCACTTGGGAAAACAATTTGGCAGTTTCCTAACAAAGTTAAACAAAAATTTACCATATGACATAGCAACTCCCCTCAGGCATCTGCCTAAGAAAAATGAAAACATGTCCACACAAAGGCTTGCACGCTAATGTTCAAAACACTTGCATACCAATGTTCAAAGCAGCATTATTCCTAACAGGCAAAAACTGGAAAAACCTCAAATGTTCTTCAACTAGTGAATGTACAAAGGATCCACATAATCTAATATTATTTATGATAAAAAGGAATAAAGTACTAGTATCTTACAATATGGATGAACTTAAAACACATTAATAAAAAAATATGGAAAGATCACATATAACATAAAATGTACAGAAAAAGACAACTCTAGAGACACAAAGTAGACTGAGTAGTGGGTGCCTGGGATTAGAAGTTGGAAGGGAGATTAACTGTAAACTGGAATAAGGGATCTTACTGGGATGATGTTCTAAAAAATGGATTATGGTAATGGTTACACAACTCAGCAAATTTACTAAAATTCACTGAATTGTACACTTGATATGGTTTTAATGATATGTAATTTGTACCTCAGTAAATTCACTGAAAAAAATGTTTATACTCTAGATTCCCAATGGATACTGGGATAAAACATTGTTATGAATGTTAGGGAGTCTAAGAGTAATCATCCTGGAACAAGTCTTTTCTGAAGTCTTTTGCATGTTTCTTCAACTCTTTCTATAAATTACATTTTTCAGAAAACAAAACTTAAACCAAGTTTTTTGTCTTTTCAGAAAAAAACTTATAACCATCATGAATGATTCTCATTATAAACATTCCTTTCGTGGCTAGCATGTGATTGGTTGGTCTGCTGAGCAATAACTATGCAGACCAATTTATCACACGGCAATATTTAAACTGCAGGCTTGGGGTTGGGGAGGCAAAAAAAACCTTCTCCCAGAGGTAGCATTTCACACCTACATACATTAGTCACAGTAAATGTTCCTGAGTCTAAGATCAGCATTAAGGATCGCTTTACTTCCATAAACCAAGAATTTTCTTGTTTAGCTCTCTTTCTATAGGAGCTGCCTACAATTTCAACTTTAGGAACTTATTTCTAGACCATTGTCCATGGGGTTTCTCCAGAACCCTATGACCTGAAGCCAAAACCTCACTCATTCAGGGCCTTAAGTTCCTTTTTCAGTTGGAAATTATTATTCAGACTCCACCAATGAAATTTATAAGGAATAATCCACCAATACCCGTATATTCCATTCCTCTGAGGTCTAATGTCACGAAAGAAAACTTAACTGAAAATTTTTTCTGTATCAATTCTACATTCATTCCCTGAACTTTACTTGCTATCAATGGGGTCTCTTTAGATTTTAGGGTGTCTATTCTCAAAATGGTAGGGGTTATAACAGAACATTCCTACAGTGGGAAAGTCAGGTTACATACATGAGAGAACTAGCTAAGTCAGAAAGTAGATTCCCCATCAAAAGGTGGCAGCTGCTACCCAGGACCAGCTGAGTGCTTTACAGAAATATAAGCCCAGTGTTGTTAGCCCTTATAATTTTTTAAGACAAGCATTGTTTTTAGTATGAAATGCCCTAATTTTAGACAGCGGCAACAATGTACACACACACACACACACACACACACACACACACACACACACACACACACGCACCCCAAGTGGACAAATTGTTAGAACAGCTTTTAACTGTTGCCATACAGAATGCTTACACTCCAGTTGCAAAAAAATGTACTTGCTACAGGCAACATTGTTTTAAAGTAGAATTTTTGCAAACCAAAATCCATCCAGAACAGCTGTTTTCAGCACACTTCCTTCGCCTCAGCCCCCATTTATTTTCCTAGGACTGTTACTCTCACGGCTGAGATGGCTCCCATGCAAGCTCTCTGGCTTCTCAGTCCCCTTGGCCAATGCCAAAAGAAAAAGAGCTCCCTTGGCCAATTAAAATACTCCCTCAAGGAAAAGTTGTTTGAGTTTCACTGGCCCATTCCTAGTTACAGCATTTCAGGGATTCCTGTACAAAGTTTTCAACAACTATACTGCATTCTCACTAAGCTAGAAGTCCAGCATCCTGGGAACCAGGCTTGGTGGAGTGTACCCGTAATGTCAGCTACTCAGGAAACTGAGATGGAAGGATCACTTGAGCCCAGGAGTTCAAGACCAGCATGGGCAACATAGTGAGACACCATCCCAAAAAAGAAAAGCGGAAAAAAAAAAAAAAAAAAAGAAGTCCAGCATCCTGAATAGTGGTATTTTTCACTAGAGAAACTTGAAAGTAATGACAAATAATAAAAAAAAAAAACTTATGTCCACAGCTTCAGAGATTATCAGGAATATCAAAAAAACCAAAAACTAAAAAACCAAAAAAGACAAAAATCATTAGTCCCATCCCTTCATTCTGCTGGTGAAAAAAATAAAATTCTGAAAGGTCAAATGACTTGTCCAAGGTGTATACAGCAAGTTAGTTGGCAAACTGGGACAGAATCCGAGTTATCTGACTGCAGTCAAGTTCTCTTTCCATCACACTACATGGTAGTGGAAGAAATCAGAGGGAAATCCCCTGAAGAAAAGAGTTTTTCCAATTCGTTTGGCCTCAGAATCATTTTGCATTCTTCCCTTTCCAGTGACTTTACCAACTAATTACTGTTTACCAGCTGTTGCCATCCTTGAAAAGAAGAGGGATGGGCAAAAGAATATTTTTCCTGCCAATTTATGAAAGTTGCAGCTACTGATCAATATTGTAAGTTTATATCCCAGGGTTTCAGTAACTGACAATTTGAATTCAATTCCCCCCATCTTAATGTAGTTCCAGGATTACTCTGCGGCATGAAATCCCCGATGTCTAATGAGGCCTGAATTACTTTTAAATGTCTTCTCACATTCGTTACATTCATATTCTCTCCTTCCGGTGTGAATTTTCAGGTGTTCTACAAGGATTGAGCTTCGACTAAAGGTTGCACCACAATAGTTACATTCATAGGGTTTCTCTCCTGTATGAATTCGGTGGTGCTCATTAAGAGATGAACTCTGACTGAAGGACTTCCCACATTCTTTACATTTATAAGGTTTTACCCCAGTATGAATTCTCTGATGACGACTAAGCAGTGAATGAGTTGGGAAGGCTTTCTCACATTGGTTACATTTGTAGGGTTTTTCTCCTGAATGAAGTCTTTGATGATAGATCACAGATGTAAAATGGCTAAAAGTCATTCCGCAATCATTACACAAATACGGTTTTTCTCCAGTGTGAATTCTCTGATGCCGGGTAAGGCATGAATTCTGTCTAAAGGCTTTTCCACATTCGCCACATTTATAGGGTTTCTCTCCAGTATGAATTCTCTGATGTTTGGAAAGGGATGAGCTATGACTGAAGGATTTTCCACAATTGTTACATGTATAGGGTTTTTCTCCGGTATGAATTCGCTGATGTTGAATAAGAGATGAACTGTCACTGAAGGGTCTCCCACAGTCTTTACATTTATAAGGTTTTTCTCCAGTATGAATTCTCTGATGTTTAATGAGGTGAGCACTTAGGGTGAAACCTTTCCCACAATCATCACATTTGAAGGGTTTCTCTCCACTGTGAGTTCTATGATGTGGCGTGAGCGACGAACTATCACTAAAAGCTTTTCCACATTCATTACACATATAGGGTTTTTCTCCAGTGTGAATTCTCCGATGTTTGGTGAGTGAGGCGCTATAGCCAAAGGCTTTTCCACACTTACTACATTTATGAGTTTTTTCTCCAGTCTCATTTCCCTCATCTTTATTTAAGGCTGCTTCTTGACATGAATCTTTCCGACATTTCTCACACATAGGGATTTTTCTCCTAGAAAGAGTTGATCTTCTAATAAAGATTATCCCACACTTACTGCATTTTTGGGACCTATCCCCCAAATGAATCTTCTGACGTTTCTGATGTTCAGTAAGAGCTGAAGAATGACTTAAGACTTTCCCACCGTCATTAGATTTCCGTGACTTTTCTCCAGTGGTTTTCTCCTTGCGGTTCAGAACGAGGTCTGAATGAAAACTGAAGGGTTTCTTGCTTTCATTATACCTCCGAGATTTCTTCCTCAAGTAGACTTTCAGATGTTTAATTAAGTCTGAAGTTTCTTTGAAATTATGTCCAAAGGGGCTTTTACCTGGGTCAAATTCCTCACCCCTACTGCCACTCCCACGAGTTTTGTTTTGTGTGACTGTTCCTTTTGAATTTCCCTGATTACCGTGATCATCCTCTGAGCTGCCACAGTATTGCTGGAATTCTTCCATCAAGCCATAATCATCATCCCTGAGGCATCTTTCTATTATTTTATCTAAAGCCGATTCATCTAAAAGAAATAAGAAATAGAGTATTTCCTGTTTGCAAGAAAGGAAGCTGTTGTATTTGGGTCTGAAATAAGAATACATTAGTAACTACAAGGAATACAGTTTCGATGGTTCTCAAAAAGAGCTTTATAAAATAGACAAGGAAAAGACAATATAGGAAAACAATGTAAACATATGGGTTAAGAAAAATATTGAGAAAGATGAAAAGTTTGTGCTTTACAGTTAGATACAAGTTTTTGCCCTCATTTTGAATTTTTATAAGAAGTTCAGGACGGGCGTGGTGGCTCACGCCTGTAATCTCAGCACTTTGGGAGGCCGAGGCAGGCAGATAATAAGGTCAGGAGATCAAGACCATCCTGACTAACATGGTGAAACCCCATCTCTACTAAAAATACAAAAAATTAGCCAGGTGTGATGGCATGAGCCTGTGGTCCCAGCTACTCGGGAGGCTGAGGTAAGAGAATCGCTTGAACCCAGGAGGTGGAAGTTGCAGGGAGCCAAGATTGTGGCACGGTACTCCAGCCTAGGCAACAGAGCAAGGCTCCATCTCAAAAAAAAAAAAAAAAAAAAAAGGTTCAAACCTATTCTCCCTATATCGTAATTTTTCTCTTTCCAACAATGATACCACAAACATTTGTCGAATATTTACCAAATGCCAGGTCCTGCACCAAGCACGATGTAATAAAAGTAAGTACAATATACTGCACTTAATCTTCACAACAACCCTACGGAGTAGCTTTTATTACCATTCCGGTTTTATGGATGTTGACAACTGGGAACATAAGAGTATTAAGTAGTCTGCCCAAGGTCACATGTATAATACGTGATAGAGCTAGATTTTTAACTTAATCTGAAACCAAAGCCCACGCTCTTGATCCCTATATCATATCACCTCTCCACAAAGCAGACAAATAACACTACTTTGTTGAAAAGAGTAAACACATCATACATATGCAGCACCACCAATATAGACTTTCAAAGATTACAAGTTGGCCCTATCAGCCTTACATATACACTAATCAGGCATCCATTTTAAGCCTCTCCTACACTGTTGCAGTTCCAGTACTATTCTTCTGACCTGCATACTTCCTACTACCTAGAATGCATTCTCACAGCACCCTCACTCTCACAAACATAAATTCGACAGGGCCTAGGGTTCAATTGCAACAATCTCCAGAGCTCTCTCCAATACCATACTCTCACTGATTATGCTATTCTCAGAATTTTTGAATTCACTAATTAACTACATCCTGGCTTTTTGCCATGAGGTCACACTGTCACTTTTATGAAACTATTTTTTCAACAGATAATTATAAAATACAAAGTTACTCAAAATCGTATTACCTAGAAGTTAACTAATGGTTAATACACAATTCTGTATATTTCCTTCGATGTTTCTATATAGTTTAAAACAGAAAAACTGTATAATTTGTATTGTTATTCTTTTCACTTTGTATTGTTACTCTTTTCATTTATGATTATTTCCCATTTTACTGCTAATTTTTCTTTAAAAATTTTTTTTATTTTTATTTTTAGAGACAGGGTCTTACTCTGTTGCCTAGGCTGGAGTGCAGTGGCATGATCACTGCTCACTGCAGTCTCAACCTCCCCAGCTCAAGCAATCCTCCCATCTCAGCCTTCCAAGTAGGTAGAACCACAAGCAGGTGTCACCACATCTGGCTAATTTTTAAAAATTATCTGTAGAGATGGGGTCTCCCTGTGCTGATCAGGCTGGTCTTGAATAGCTGGCCTCAAGTGATTCTCCCACTATGGCCTCCCAAAGTGCTGGGATTACAGGCGTGAGCCACCATACCCAGTCTCATTCTCTTATTGAACCTTTATCAAATAATACTTCCTGAAAAACAGAGTCATGAAGGCAGAATTACTAAACCAAAGGGTGGAAACTAGGTTATACTGCTTTACATGACACATGAGGAGCAGAAGCCCCTGAGTACTATCTCTGGTCAAATATTCTTTAAATCTTTGCAAATTTAATTCATAATAAATAGTATTATTGCTTTAAATGTGCACTGTATTGCTAACCAGTGAGTTTGAACAATTTTTTCATGTTCACGAGCTATTTAAATTTTAAATTTTGTTGGTGATCCATTCAAGTTAGTCCATTTTCCTAACAGACTTAGTGTTCTTTTTTTTTTTTTTTTTAGTTAAACAATCATTTTATTGCTTGAGTACACAGACAAATTTATGCGACCAGGGCAGAGGCTGTAGATGATTCATATTTCCAATTGGGAGGGAGGACTCGCTTGGTCTTATAATATCGAGCCAAACGGTGAATCCGGCTCTCTATCAGAATCAGACGGAATTTAGCATCCTTATCCTTTCTGTTCCTCTCAAGATGCTTTCGAACAGCAACTGCTTTCTTAATTAAATGGTAGAGATCTTCAGGAAGATCAGGAGCAAGTCCCTTAGACTTAAGAATTCTTAAGATTTTATTGCCTGTCACAAAACGTACTTGTGCAACACCATGTGAATCTCTCAGGATCACACCAATTTGTGAAGGAGTCAGGCCCTTCTTGGCCAGTTTGTAAATCTGCTCCTTCATGTCGTCAGATGTCAACTTCAACCAAGTGGGGACGCTGCGTCGATAGGGCAAAGCCGACTGGGACAGGCCCTTCCCGGGAGCATGCATGCGACCCATGATGGCGGCAGTCAGGCAGCGAAAGGAGTTCCTTATTGATTTGAATGAGGTTTTTTTTTTGAAATGGAGTCTTACTCTGTCACCCCAGCAATCTCTGCTCACTGCAACCTCCACCTCCCGGGTTCAAGCAATTCTCCTGTCTCAGCCTCCTGAGTAGCTGAGACTACAGCTGCCCACCACCACACTTGGCTAATTTTTGCATTTTTTAGTAGAGACGGGGTTTTACCATGTTGGCCAAGCTGGTCTCGAACTCCTGACCTCAGGTGATCCACCTGCCTTGGCCTCCCAAAGTGCTGGGATTATAGGTGAGCCACGACACCTGGCTGAGGTTTTTTGTTTTTGTTTTTTTTTTAAATAAATTATGGCCATTGACTGCTGTATCTGTCAAAAACTTTCTTCTCTAATGTGTCGTAAATAACTTTTAAAACAAGCTGTATATCAACATGAGGCTTTTTGTTTGATGTAAGATAACTGGGGAAGGAACATATATTCACACCAGTGCTGCTAGAACTACTCATAACACTTTTAGAATCCATTTTTTAAATTCCCCTCCAAAATGCTACTTAAATGTGATAAAACAACTATTGTCCTTTATATATGTAATCACAGTTGACCCTTGAACAACATAAATTTGAACTGCAAGTGTCCATTTACAGGTGGATTTTTGTTTTTCTAAGAGATGGGGTCTTGATCTATCATCCAGGCTGGAGTACAGTGGCATGATTGTAGCTCACTGCAACCTCTAACTCCTGGGCTCAAGCAATCCTCCTACCTCGGCGCACACCACTGTGCCTGGCTGGTTTTTAAATTTTTTGTAGAAACAGGGTCTCATTATGCTGCCCAGGCTGGTCTCAAACTCCTGGCTTCAAGTGGTCTTCCCGTTTTGGCCTCCCAAAGTGTTGAGATTACAGGTGGGAGTCACCATGCCCAGCCTGTGGATTTTTTTCAATAAACACGTTAGAAAAATTTTTGGAGATCTGTGACAATTGGAAAAAACTTGCAGACAAACTGTGTAGCCTAGACATGTCAAAAAAAAAAAAAAAAGTCATGAACTTTTAAGATATATAGATACTAATCTATTTTGTCATTTATTGCTATAAAATGTACACAAATTATAAAGTTAGAATTTATCAAAACGTACACACACACTTACAGGCCATACTTGGTGTCATTCACAGTCTAGAGAAATGTAAGCAAATGTAAAGATACAGTATCAAATAATAACTGGGCCAGGCACAGTAGCTCACCCCCATAATCCCCACCACTTTGGGAGGCCAAGGTAGGCAGTTTGTTTCAGCTCAGGAGTTGGAGACCAGCCTGAGCAACATGACAAAACTCTGTACAGAAAATACAAACGTTAGCTGAATATGGTGGCATGTGCCTATAGTACCAGCTACTCAAGAAGCTGAGGTGAGAGGATTGCTTGAGCCCAGGAGGTAGAGGCTATAGTGAGCTGTGATCATGCCACTGCACCCTAGCCTGGATGATGGAGCAAGACCCTGTCTCAAAATAATAATAATAATAACAACTGCATAAAACGAACTATAGTACATACTATACGCTGTAATAATTTCATAGGCATCTCTTGTTGGTATTGCAATGAGCTCAAACGTCTGCCTTAAGTATCCACTTAAAATGCCAGGTAGGCCAGGTGCAGTGGCTCACGCCTGTAATTCCAACACTTTGGGAAGCCAAGGCAGGCAGATCACTTGAGGTCAGGAGCTTGAGACCAACGTGGTTAAACTCCGTCTCTACCAAAAATACAAAACTTAGCTGGGTGTGGTGGTGCATACCTGTAATCACAGCTACTTGGTAGGCTGAGGCAGGAGAATCGCTGGAACCCAAGAGGTGGAGGCTGCATGAACTGACATCACACCACTGCACTCCAGCCTGGGTGACAGAGTGAGACTCTGTCTCCAAAAAAAAAAAAAAAAAAAAATCCATATCATGCTAATCATCTCCATGTAAGCAGTTCACGTCTCCAGGAAATTGCCTATCACAGTAAAAATGGATCTCTTGCAGTTCTCTCCTATTTTTCATTGTCTTTAGTGCAATACTGTAAAACTTGAATAACATCATGGGACCCATACAAAGTGCTGCTAGTAGCACTGGAAGTGCTGCCAACAAGCACAGAATAGTCACGATAATTCAAGAAAAAGCTGAACTGCTTGATATGCACCATAGACTGAGGTCTGCAGCTATAATTGTCTGTCATTTCAGATAGACAACATAAACTTAGTGATCTGTACACACAGTACAGTGCTGTAAATGTATTTTATCTTTTTGCCTTAATAGCATTTTTCTCTGGCTTACTAGAATATAGTATATAACAAACATATGTAATTCTGTTTATCAATAAGGCTTCAGGTCAACAGTAGGCTATTAGTAGTTAAGTTTTTGGAGAGTTAACAGTTATATATGGATTTTCAACTGTACGGGCGGAGGGGGTCAGTGCCCCTAATCCTTATGTTGTTCAAGGGTCAATTGTATACTGGAAGCAGCCAATAAGTTGACTACAATAAATGTTTGAGAAGATGGAATACAGCAAGATGGATTATTGCTTCTTTCTTTAAGATAAACCAAGGTATCGATACATATAATAACTTATTTTTATTTTCATTTTGTTTTTTTTGAGACGGGGTCTCGCTCTGTCGCCCAGGCTGGAGTGCTGTGGCGCGATCTTGGCTCAGTGCAAGCTCTGCTTCCCAGGTTCAAGCGATTCTCCTGCCTCAGCCTCCCAAGTAGCTGGGATTACAGGCACCTGCCACCATGCCCAGCTAATTTTTTTTTTTTTTTTGTATTTTTAGTAGAGACGGGGTTTTACCATGTTAGCCAGGATGGTCTTGATCTCCTGACCTCGTGATCCGCCCGCCTTGGCCTCCCAAAGTGCTGGGATTACAGGCAGGAGCCACTGCGCTTGGCCTATTTTTATTTTTTTTAACGTAAATTTAATGTATATAAATCGTGGCCAGGCGTGGTGGCTCCCGCCTGTAATCCTAGTACTTAGGGAGGCCAAGGCGGTTGGATTACTTGAGATCAGGAGTGATCCACCTCCTTTCCATGCGGAAATGCCATCTCTACTAAAAAAAATACAAAAAAAATTAGCTGGGCGTGGTGGCACGTGCCTATAGTCCTAGCTACTTGGGAGGCTAAGGCAGGAGAATTGCTTGAACTCAGAAGGCAGAGGTTGCAGTGAGTCAAGATTGCACCACTGCACTCCAGCCTGGGTAACTCTGTCTCAAAAAAAAAAAAAATAATAATAATGTATCTAAATTGTAAGATACAGGTAAGTATAAAGAAACCTAATCCTGGCCAGGCACAGTGGCTCACACCTGTAATCCCAGCACTCTGGGAAGCTGAGGTAGTTGGATTACGAGGTCAGGAGATCAAGACCATCCTGGCCAACATGGTAAAACCCCGCCTCTACTAAAAATACAAAAAAATTAGCTGGGCGTGGTGGCACGCGCCTGTAGTCCCAGCTACTTGGCAGGCTGAGGCAAAAGAATCACTTGAACGTGGGAGGTGGAGGTTGCAGGGAGCCGAGACTGTGCCACTGCACTCCAGCCTGACAACAGAGCAAGACTCCATCTCAAGAAAACAAAACAAAACAAAACCTAATTCTTCAAAGATAACCAGTGCTAACATGAATGTTTTCCAGATATTAAAAATCCATATATTCTATGTATTCAGGCATGTGTTATTCCCTTTAGCAAAAATTGAATTATTATACATGCTGTCCACTGGGTGAATTCCTACTTATTCTTCAAGATTCAACTCAAATGCGAATTAAAACCTTGCTCCTACATATTCCCACAGCTCCTTATACACGTGCTTGATATAGTATGCATCACAGTGTTAACACTCTTGTTTCGATATGTCCTCTAGTGTCCATAAATATGCACCGCTCACAACTCCTCCTGTGGAGATATTACCTGACAACCTCTACTGCTGCTCTATGAATTCAACACTGCATCCACACCAGTTCCCACAAGCGGCTCCCGGTCAATGATGGAGTACAGGGATACTTACAGAGGCCCATTTCTTTGAGACACAGGACTCCTCTGATAGGTAACTATGGTAAGGACTCCTGTTTGGCCTTGCCTAAACTTTTTTGGAACTGCACTTCAGCCGGGCACGGTGGCTCATGCCTGTAATCTCAGCACTTTGGGAGGCCGAGGCAGGCGGATCAAGAGGTCAGGAGTTCGAGACCAGCCTGGCCAACATGGTGAAATCCCATCTCTAATAAAAATACAAAAAATTAGCCGGGCTTGTTGGTGGGCGCCTGTAATCCCAGCTACTCGGGAGGCTGAGGCAGGAGAATCACTTGAACCCGGGAGGCGGAGGTTGCAGTGAGTTGAGATAGTGCTATAGCACTCTAGCTCGGGAGACAGTGCAAGACTCTGACTCAAAAAATAAAAATAAAAATAAAAAAAGATAGAACGACACTTTAGTCTAAGACTTTTCCTACCCAATCTGCCCTACTTCCTGTTCTCATTCACAGGTTAGACCAGCATTATGCTCTGATAGCTCTCCCGGCTTCTTCTAGTTCCCTCCTCATTTTCCTTCACTGAATCTTTCTCCAGTAAACATCTTACATGGCTAATCATGTCCTGGCATCTATTCAGAGGACCCAAACCAAGTCTCCCCATTAAAATGAACATTTCAGGAAGGCAAGGGCTCTATTCTAATCATCTTCATATTTTAGTATCTAGGCAGCCCAACATTTCAAAGAGTCTTCTCAACAGACTTGCTAAACAACTGTTTTCATTTCGTTGTGCATTTTTCACCAACTCACCTGGTCGGGAGCCTTTTGAGACTTCTTCCAGCAGCCATGGCAATTCAACCCACTTCAGCTGGGAAATCAACTCTAATTTTGAAACTGGAAAGTCTGCTCATAGAGAAAAGAACAGAAAATTGCTGTTTTGCATAGAATAAAGATATCCCAGCACTCATATATAGCCTCTGGTTCTCCAGGGAAGATAAAAAATGCTACCAAAATACACAGACATAAATACTGGAACTTGTGACAAAAATGGGAAAAGGAATTCCACTGATTAAATCAAAATGATGCTTCACATTTCCAATTCAATGAAGCAAAGACCTTTTCTAGAAGATACACTGCAGAAAAGCACATTTTCAGAACTGGTTTTTTGGATCAGTCCTATCAGTCCCTGGGTCCCCAGCCAAAACAAAGTACTTCACATAGCACTTACCTTTCAATAAAAGGGGACAAAAAGAGACCCAAGGGTAAGCACTAGGTAATGAAGAAAAGGTGTCTTTACCCAGAAATTCTAGGTTCCTGAAGTTTTCCAGTAGCACTTCCTTATATAGCTCCTTTTGAAAAGGCTCCAGCTTCTTCCACTCTCCTCTTGAAAAGTTCACAGCTACATCCTTCAATGTTATAGATTCCTAGAACACCAAACAGCTCTTTTGTATTGGACTATTCCCAAATAGAACCTAAGTTTTGTTTTGTTTTGTTTTTGAGACAGGCTATTATTTCTCTGTCACCCATGTTAGAGTGCAGTGGTGCTTCATGGTTCACTGCAGGCTCAACCTCCTGGGCTCAAGTGATCCTCCCAATAGTAGTGGGGACTGCAGGCCTGTGCCACCATGTCTGGCTTATTTTTAAATTTTTTGTAGAGGCATTGTCTCACTATGCTGCCCAGGCTGGTCTCGAACTCTTGGGCTCAAGTAATCCTCTGTCCTCTACCTCCCAGAGCACTGGGATTGTAGGCCTGAGCCACTGTGCCCAGCCTGGATAGGATATAAAGAATGGTTTTGATAGCATGCAAGTTTTTAAGAATTCCAAAGTAAGCTACAGAGCGGCTATTCATTCTCTGACTTTTATAAGTGATTCAGAACAAAGGTACTACACAATCCCTGCCTCTTCCATTCAGTCTCTAGTGTTCAATACTGTACAAGAATTCTCTGGAATGTATAACATTGATCAAGTTCACCCTAACACATCGATTTCTAGGACTAAAATATTAAATGAAGGGCATGATTTACATTCCTGAACCCTAAATTTGCAGAATTAATGTAAGTTTACTACAGGTAATAATTGCATAATATCTGCAACTGCATTCCAAATTTTAACTTCCAATTATAAGCAGCAATTATCTTCTATCATATTCGGAGAATCTATGTTCAACAACATACTCACACTTGCAATTACTCCACAATTACAAACAAGAATACTGACTCACTAAAATACTCTTTCCTTCTTTTTTTTTGAGACGAAGTCTTGCTCTGTTGCCCAGGCTGGAGTGCAATGGCATGATCTCGGCTCATTGCAACCTCCGCCTCCCGGGTTCAAGTGATTCTCATGCCTCAGCCTCTCAAGCAGCTGGGATTGCAGGCATGCACCACCACATCCGGCTAATTTTTCAAATACACTTTCTATAGCATTCTCTGCATGCTTTTTGAGAGGCAGTAGAGCAAAATGGCTATTGGTACGTGTATTACCTTCCTCTGGGAGCTGTAACAAATTACCATAACCTTGGTGACTCAAAATAGGAATTTGTTCTCTCACAGTTCTGGAGGCCCGAAGTCTGAGATCTAGGTGTTGGCAGGGCTGTGCTCCCTTCAGAGGCTCTGGGAGAGAATCTGTTCCTTGCCTCTTCCTGCTTCTGGTGGCTGCCACCGTTCCCTGTCTTGCAGCCCTATCACCCCAAACTCTGCCTAACTCTTCACATCACCTTCTCTTTGTGTTTTCAATCTCCTCCTGCCTCTCTAGCAAGGACACTTGGGATGGCATTTAGGGCCCACCTGTATCATCCAGAATAAATTCCTCATGTTGTTTTCTTTTTGTGAGACAGGGTCTCACTTTGCTACCCAGGCTGGAGTATGGTGGCGCAAACATAGCTCACTGCAGCCTCAACCTCCCAGGTTCAAGTGAAAGACTGTCTTTCCCTGCCACCTCAGATCCCGGGTAGCTGAGACCACAGGTATGTTATTGTGCCCAGCTAATTTCTAAAATTTTTTATATAGACGAGGGTCTCGCTGTGTTGCCCAGGCTGGTCTCGAACTCCCAAGCTCAAGCAATCCTCCCACCTTGGCCTCCCAAAGCGATGTGATTACAGGCATGAGCCACTGTACCCGGTCAAAGATGTTCTTTATCATGTTAAGATTTAAGGACATGTACCTCTGCCTGGGCACAGGGGCTCATGTCTGTAATCACAATGCTGTGGGAGGCCAAGGGAGAGGACTGCTTGAAGTCAGGAGTTCAAGACCAGCCTGGGCAACACAGCAAGACCCCAACTCTACTAAAAATATTTTAAAATGAGCTGGGCAGAGTGATGTGCGCCTGTTGTCCCAGCTACTCAAGAGGCTGAGGAGGGAGGATAGCTTGAGCCCAGGACTTCAAGGTTGCAGTGAGCTATGCTTGCACCACTGCACTCCACTCCAGCCTGGATGATAAAGCAAGACCCCATCTCCTAAAAAAAAAAAAAAAAAAAGAAGGCAGGCAGGCCAGGTGCGGTGGCTCACACCTGTAATCCCAGCACTTTGGGAGGCTGAAGTGGGTGGATCATGAGGTCAGGAGTTCGAGACCAGGCTGGCTAACATAGTGAAATCCTGTCTCTACTAAAAATACAAAAATTAGCTGGGAATGGTGGCACGTGCCTGTAGTCCCAGCTACCTGGGAGGCTGACGCAGGAGAATCACTTGAACCTGGGCGGCAGAGGTTGCAGTGAGCCAAGATCCCGCTACTGCACTCCAGCCTGGGCAACAGAGTGAAACTCTGTCTCAATTAAAAAAAAAAAAAAGAAAAAGAAGGAAATGAACTTCTACTTCCACCTGACTAATTTTAACAGCGGTTAACTGCTGAATTTCAGTAAATTTTTTTGTCTCATTAGAATCAGACTCATGGCATTCTGTGAACTGAAACAAAACTGCATGCGGAAAATGAGGTGTCAGTTCCTTGAAAGGGAGACTATATTTATTTCATTTTATTTTGTTAGAGAGAGGGTCTTGCTCTGTTGCCCAGGATGGAAAGCAGCAGTGGCGTCATCACAGCTCACTGCAACCCTGAACTCTTGGGCTCAAGCGATCTTCCTGCCTCAGCCTCCCAAAGTACGGACTGGGATTACAGGTGTAAGCACCGTGCCTAGCCTTTGATTTTGTATCTTTTTTTTTTTTTTTTTTTTTTTCTTTTTTGAGACGGAGTCTCGCTCTGTCGCCCAGGCTGGAGTGCAGTGGCCGGATCTCAGCTCACTGCAAGCTCCGCCTCCCGGGTTCGGGCCATTCTCCTGTCTCAGCCTCCTGAGTAGCTGGGACTACAGGCGCCCGCCACCTCGCCCGGCTAGTTTTTTTTTTTGTATTTTTTTAGTAGAGACGGGGTTTCACCGTGTTAGCCAGGATGGTCTCGATCTCCTGACCTAGTGATCCGCCCGTCTCGGCCTCCCAAAGTGCTGGGATTACAGGCTTGAGCCACTGCGCCCGGCCTGATTTTGTATCTTAATATCACTCAGTAGGAGCCCAGTTAAGTATTCACTTAGGAATAAAAACCATTGAAAGGAAACTTACACGGGACTCAGTATTGGGACAAACAGCGACCATTTTATCCTCTTTTGAGTTCTCCTCTTGGGAAACAGTAGAATCTTGAGAGACTGGATCTAGGAAAGGGGAGAAAACCAGTCCAGTCTTTCAAATAAATTCCTCAGACTAAAAATCTTTATATATATATCTATATATTTCTAAGTGATACACAGGAAAAAAACTAAGTCAGTTTCTCCTACTATACTCACAACACAAAATAACTCTGAGACTTCAGATATGTGGGGGTGTTTCCCCCACACCCGGCAAGCAATTCTGTGTTGGATTCCCCAGCAGGCACCAGCTGGGTATCCTCTAATTCATTTCTAATACTATCTACCTGGAGACAGCATTAGCTCCCAAAGGTTAAGGCCTCAGTCTCACAAGACCGACCTCCACTTCAGATGCCAGTCTCATGTCTGAGCCTCCAGGGCTTTGACCAACAAGATACAAATTGGGGATCCCATGAGCCCCTCCCTGGGTTCCAATAACTTGCTAGAGTGGCTCACATAACACTTTACTTATGTTTACTTGTTTATTGTAAAGGGTATTACAAAGGATACAGATGAACAGCCAGATGGATGACATTGCACAGGGCAAGATGCTTGGCACTTCCATGCCCTCTACCCCGCTCTCCAGGAACTGCCACATGGTTAGCTATCTGGAAAACTCTCATGAGCTGTGTCTTTTTGGTTTTTATGGAAGCTTCATAGACAGGCATGACTGATTAAATCACTGGCCCTGTGATTAACTCAACCTTCAGTCCCTCTCCCCTCTGACAGGTTGCGGGGGTGGGGCTGAGTTCCAAGCCTGTAAGCACAGGGTTGGTTCCCCTGGTAACCAGCACCCTCCCCCAATTCCAGGGTTATCTAAGGACTTTCCAAAAATCATCTCATTAACATAAACTCAAGGGTGGTTAAAAGGGGCTTGTTATAAATAACAAAAAGACTGTCTTTCTCTTTTATAGCTCAGGAGCTGTTTCAAGAACCATGGACAAAAGGCCAAATATTTTAACAAAAGACACTCTTACTGCTCTAATCACCCAGGAAATTACAAGGGTTCTAAGAGCTCTGAGCCTCTCTGGATAAAAAGGTCAGAAGAAACAAAAAGTTGTCCACTCTTTAAAACAGAGAACAGCCATAGATAAAAGTTTCCTATGAAAACCTAGGCATTTCCTCTTAGCTCATATAAAAATCCTTTCAAATCCTAAGCTCACGAAAACTGGTTTTCTTCTTTCTATATACCCTCAGTTTAAAAATGTTTAATTTGAACAACAATGAATTTTGAAGTATCCTAATTTAAAATATGTAGTAAGGTAAAATTGTGTATTCTTCATAGTACTAGTACAAGGCCTTGCTCAAGAGTCACTCCAACCTGCTAATTGAATGAAAGCACCAGGTTAGTCTCAAGAGTTGACTCCACCAGATTCCTTACGACAAAAAAGAGGCGTCCAATAAACTCATAGGAACTAAATGTATCCAGTACCTTCAGATTGGCCCATTCTGGGCATACTACCAATGAGTGAGCCCTGCTCCGCAAGGAGTAGTAAAAAATAAATACATAAAAACCCTCGGATGTCAACAGCTCTTTTTCAAATAAGAAAAAGTATTTTTTGAAATCATACTCTACCTTCTTATGAAAATAATTTTAGGCAACTTTAGTAATTAGACAATCAATAAAAATTAAGAATTAGAATGACTTAAAGAGAAAAGTAGGGTGAATTTAAGAAAACTGTTATACCCTACAGAATCCTAGAAATCAATTCTTTTTTTTTTTTTTTTGAGACGGAGTTGTGCTGTTGTTGCCCAGGCTGGGGTACAATGGCGCGATCTTGGCTCACTGCAACGTCCACCTCCCGGGTTCAAGCGATTCTCCTGCCTCAGTCTCCACAGTAGCTTGGATTACAGGTGTGCACCACCATGCTGGGCTGAGTTTGTATTTTTGTAGGGATGGGGTTTCTCCATGTTGGTACGGCTGGTCTCAAACTCCTGACCTCGGGTGATCCACCTACCTAGGCCTCCCAAAGTGCTGGGATTACAAGCGTGAGCCACCATACCCGGCCCGAAACGAATTCTTTATTGCAGGGGCCTCCACAAAGAGGCCCTAATTTTGTAGAAGCATGACACTGCAGTGACAAATCACAGAGGAGTCAGGAAATCCAAATTTTAGATACACTAATTAGCTATGTGACGGCAAATTAAGCGTATGGAGGTAAATACTATTTATTTCCCTATCTCAGAACTCTTCCAGAATACAAACTGTCATACATATATATCAGGAGCCCTATGGTAAATACGCTACAAATATTCCAAATATATTTGGAATGCAAATATTCCAAATATTTGTAGCATATTACACTGCAAAATACAAATATTTGTATCATATTTGAGAATATGAATAGCTACAAATTTGAGAAAAAAGGCGAGCCACATTCCCTGAAAGGACTATTCACCCTAGAAGACTTTACATCAATATTTTATAATGATATCAATGTAATTCAGTTTATAGTTTATACATTTATATTTATAATATGTAATTACATACATAAAATTCAGGTTTTCCTGCCCTAAGGCTGTGGAACTGCACGGTAAAATAGTTACTAGTCGCATTTGGCTATTTAAACTTTAAATTTGATTTAAAAAATTCAGTTCCTTATTTGCACTAGCTGCTTTTCATGTACTTAACTTGAATTGCAAAACAGTGCAGAAACATTTCCATCAGCAAAGACACTGACAGCCCTGCTCCAGCAACGTGCTAGTCCACACAGTGGAACTAGACATTAGGGC
Source organism: Macaca mulatta (assembly GCF_049350105.2). Classification (NCBI taxonomy): domain Eukaryota; kingdom Metazoa; phylum Chordata; class Mammalia; order Primates; family Cercopithecidae; genus Macaca; species Macaca mulatta. Next base: position 46,860,077 of record NC_133420.1, read on the forward strand.
CTGAGCTGGTTGATTTGCCTGTGACTCCAAACACTTTCACAGATAACTTGTGTTCTTGAAGGGGATGGGAAAGAAATTACTGTGTCTTGAGCATCCACCATATATTATATCTTATCTTGTCTTACCTTTACAAGAAAACTACAGGAAAGATGATACCCCTTTTTAACGGATAAAAATATTTACATTCTGAGAGTTTACACAGCTTGCCCAAAATCACACAGTAAATGGCAGGGCTGATTCAAACCCAGTCCCAACTTCAAACCTCAGACTCCTCTTTAGCAGTAAATTGCTTTCGAGGAATTTACTTTCGGACTTTGAGGCAATGTCTCCCGCTTCCTCCCTCCATCTATAAATCTCACCTTTTTCTTCAAGCATCTGGGTCAAATCTTCTATTAGGGTCACCACCTCCTCACTACTCTCAGGATGTTGTGACTTTACCCAAATCCTGATCTCCCCAGGCAAAATGGTCAGGAACTGCTCAAATACCAAAAGCTCTAAAATCTGTTCTTTCGTGTGAATGTCTGGTCTCAGCCACTGAATGCAGAGCTCCCAGAGTTGACTCAGAGCTTTCCTGGGTCCAGCTACTTCTGAGTAACAAAACCACCTAAACCTCTGTCTGAAAGACTCTGCGTCAGCCGCATTTCCTCTTAAAATAGCTTCTTGCTCCCCAGAAGTAACCACTCTTGGGACCTCATTTTGTTCAGTCGAGGCCAGAGTTTGAGGGTCTGGTGAGATGGCTGTCATCTTGTTCAAGGGCACTACAGCTTGCATTGTGTCTCAGGGGCAGGAATCCAGTCCCTTCACACTCTAGTTGAGTATCAGTGCAGTCCACCAACAGGTACTATATACAGCCAGGAATATCAAAGGTTCCAGGAATCCAGTTTACAGTCCTGCAGAAACTGTCAAGAAGAAATATTAAGGCATTAAATAAGTAAAACAAACTGTTGTTAGTCCTAAAAACATTGTTCTTGGTTTGGTTCAGAGAAATATATCCACACACATACCTGCAAAGGCCTAGAAAAGCCCTGCTCAACTACTATATTAAAAAGATAATTTTCTTTCTTTCTTTTTTTTTTTGAGATGGAGTTTCGCTCTTGGTGCCCAGGCTGGAGTGAAGTGGTACGATCTCGGCTCACTGCAACCTCTGCCCCGGCCGGGTTCAAGCAATTCTCCTGCCTCAGCCTCCCAGGAAGCTGGGACTATAGGCACGTGCCACCATTCCCAGCTAATTTTTGTATTTTTAGTAGAGATGGGGTTTTGCCATGTTGGCCAGGCTAGTCTCGAACTCCTGACTCCAGGTGACCCACCCACCTTGGCCTCCCAAAGTGTCAGGATTACAGGCTTGAGCCACCGCACCCAGTCATAATTTTCTTTATAGTCAAAAGCCGAGGAGCGACTTAAGGGTTAAGGAAACAGTTGCTTTAGATTCAATACTCCTCCTAAACAAAATGTTATCAGAAAAGGTTCAAAAGGGGACCCAGTCGAAAAGCTCTTTAACAACTCCTACCCTTTCTTAATGAAAGGGTACACATTTCTCACCAGTTGCTCAACTCAGAAGCCCAATTTAATATTTGACTTTCAAATTTCTCTTCCTCCTTACTTCTCCCATCATCGATAACCAAGGTCTGGTGATTTTATTTCCTAAGAACCTCTCCATTCTATCCTACTGAAACTGCCTAAGTACAGGGATCTTCAATCCAGTCTCACACTGTAGCCAAAAAATTGCTTCTAACAGGCAAAATACGATCTTATCTCTCCCCAGCTTACAGTCCCTCACCAGCCCCCAAACGGTCTCTCGATAAAGTTCACATGCAGGGACCATGGCATTGTGATCTAGAGACACTGCCTGATGACCTCACCACTTGAGCTCTAAGCTACCCGATTGACACTACAGCAATAAATTAGTATCTCCCCATTCCCAGACACTTCCTCTCTACATACCCTCCTAGCGTTCGCACCAAGGCTATTCCCTCTCCTCGGAATGTTGCTTTCTTTCTCCTAACAAACTTTTATTCGTTCTTTAAAGCTTGACTCCTTTCAACTGTCACTTCTTGTGTGATGCTCTGCTTGATCCCAAAGCACTCCTTTGCACACAGACTACCCTGTGTTGCCTGCATTCATTCATTCTACAAGTGACTGAGCAACTACAATGAGCTGGAACAGGACCAGGGGTCATGAGCTGCGGGGCCAGGCGTGGACAGGCCTGAAAGGGTCCTCACGCTCACAGAGGGTCCAGGAAATGACAATGCAGCCGGAGCGGGACTACAATGCGACAAGTGAAGGATGTGACAGCTTCGCATTGCAACTACCATACCAATAACAACCCACTTCCGAGTACAGCGCCCGGCACACAGCACGCATGACGTCATTTATTCCTCTGCCAAATATTAGGCGCCCACCATGTACCTGGCGCCGTGCGGGGCACCTGGGGCTCCGCGGTGACTAAGACACTCGGCTCCGTCTACAGAGTTTACACTGGAGGCCCGGTGAAAATGTGACGCAGCCAGAGGATCTCAACCGGAGGGAGTTAAAAAGGAGAGATTTCACCCCCCAGGGGTCCTGTGGCAATGTCTGGACACATTTTTGGTTAGCTCGACTGGGAGGAAAGGTGGTACTTGTTATCTAACGGGCAGAACCAGTGACGCTGTTACACATCCTGCAATAACGGGAGAGCCTCCCCCTCACAGCCACACCACACAAACAAAACAAGGCATTATCCCGCCCAAAATGTCAACAGTGCCCAAGTGGGGCAGGGAGGGATGGAGGGAAGCCAACAGCCCCATCCCGCAGCGGAGTGCGCACCTCCCACAGAAGCAGCAGCAGCGCAGCGCACAGCCAGTTGGCAGGCTGCTCCCGGCCCCCACCCCGCCCCAGGTGCGCCCTCGGAGCAGGCGACCCGGCCACGGCCCCGAAACTCGGGACCCGGGACGACCAGTACCTGCACCAGCATCCGCAAACAGCACCAACGCCACCGCAATGAGCTTCCAGAAGCTTGTCCCGCAGCGAGTGCGCGCGCAAGCCCGTGGGGACCACTGCGCCTGCGCAGAGGCGCTGAACCGGACTCCCCGAACGCGCTCGTGCAGCTTTCCGAAAGTCCGCGCTTTCCATAGGCTCCCACCTGCCTGTTGCGCATGGTCACTGGGAAGCGGCTAGTGGGCTCGGCTGCAGAATTATTGCTGCGCCAGAGGCTCCGAGGCCTAGAATCGTTTGAGGTTTGCAGATCCAGGAGGCTCCATGTCTTTAGTAACCTCAGACCTTCCCTACCCACTCCCATCACATCCATTCCCTGAAATCTAAGGTGGAAAAATCCACCGCAGAAGCATATTAGCGATGCATTTAATGCAAATCATAATTAATACCACAACTTGAGTTAAACACATATTAATCTTATGACTTCCACACCTGCCCCCATGGTCCAGTCCACCCTCATGGCTCACCTGGATTATTGCAATAGCTTCTTGATTACACCTTACTTCTCTTGGCTATTCTCCACACCACAGCCAGACAGACGTTTTAACAACGTCAAATTATGTCCCTCCTCTGCTTAAAACCCTGCGATGGTTTCCCATTTCACTCAGAGTGAAAACCCAGGTCTTTATAGTGGCCTACAAGGCCTGATGGAATCTAGCCACCTATAACCTCCCGCACCTCTTCCCTGACTTTCCTGCTCCAATCTTGATAGACCCTTTCCTCTTCTAACCTGCCAGGTACTTCCGGCTGACCTTCTCCTTACCTAAGTGGCCATACGGCCCGCTCTCGCATCCTTTCGGGTCTTCTCAATGAAGCTCTCCCACCATTCCACTTAAATAGGAATCCCACCTCACTCTTGTTTCCTCGTCTAACATGCCCTATAGGTCGTTTGTTAAGTTTTTTTTTTTTTTTTTTTACTACTTGTCTGCCTTCTCCACTGGAATACTAATTTCACAAGAGTAAGTATTTTTATTTCATTTGTTCTAGGTTGTGTGTTTAGGTCCTGGAACAGTACTTGGCCCACGGCAGGCACTCAATAGATATTTGTTGAGCTTATGAATGAGTGCTTGCATGGATTATGGGGGGCATCGCAAAAAGGGCCGAAGAACTCCAGAAAAATTTTTTGGAGGGTTCTAATAACTGGATGATCCCTGAAGGGGTGGAGTTGGGAGAGAAAGACTAGATTCATTCTAGACTGAAGGAGCAAGGTGATTGAAGACTCTGAGACTTTAAAAGGGCAGAGCAAGCTCAACTAAATGAACCACTGGGCTTATCGCAGGCAGCAAGTCAAGCTGAAGAAACGGGGCTGAGAATGGCCGGGCACAGTGGCTCATGCTTGTAATTCCAGCACTGTGGGAGGCAGGTGGATCATCTGAGGTTGGGAGTTTGAGACCAGCCTGACCCACATGGAGAAACCCCGTCTCTACTAAAAATACAAAAAATTAGCCAGGTGTGGTGGTGCATGCCTGTAATCCCAGCTCCTTGGGAGGCTGAGGCAGGAGAATCACTTGAACCCGGGAGGTGGAGGTTGCGGTGAGCCGAGATCAGGCCATTGCACTTTAGCCTGGGCAACGAGAGTGAAACTCTGTCTTAAAAAAAAAAAAAAAAGAAAGAAAAAAAAGAAAAAGAAAAAGAAATGAAACAGGTCTAAGAGTGAAGACAAAAGTTTTCTCAGTCCCAAGTCCCACAGCATATTCTCCTTTACGCATCTCCCGTTGTCTGTCTTAAGACACATCAGGAAGAAGCTGGAGAAGGCAGAGGAATGGGAAATATCTATTGGCTCATTATTTTAACCAGGCAAGTCAGAGGCACTTTATTTAGTGGTTCTGACACTTTACTGTACTTCAGAATCACATGGTGTTCTTTATCTGAATACAAATTGTGGGACCTTCTGGCCCTCCCCACCCATCAACTTGTTGCAGATCTTGTATTTTGAGAAACACGGTACTAGTTGAAATATTCTGTAAGTAAATGACATGCTACCTATGAATAAATTACCAGGAAAGAATGGAATCATTTTGGAACTGGTAGTCAAACTATAACTTTTGATTAAAAGTAACCATCATGGTAAGGAGTGATGGACTGTGCATCAGGAAGGAAGCAGGAAACTACAAATCAGTTAGTTTCACTAGTAAACAATCTGGTGGGATCTCTAACTAGGAAAACATACTTAGGAAAACTTTAAGTGAGCTGTTTGTTCGTTTAACTGTTCTGGCTTCAGTATGGAGACTAGATTAGAAAGAAGTAACACCAGAGATAAAAAGACTTGTCTTACCACAATCTAGGTAGTATGATGGTGACATAAAATAAAAGTGGTTTAAAAGGTGTTGGAAGGGCCAGGTGTGGTGGCTCACGCCTGTAATCCCAGCACTTTGGGAGGCCGAAGTGGGCAGATCATGAGGTCAGGAGATTGAGACCATCCTGGCTAACATGGTGAAACCCTATCTCTACTAAAAACACAAAAAAATTAGCTGGGCGTGGTAGCGGGCGCCTGTAGTCCCAGCTGCTCTGGAGGCTGAGGCAAGAGAATGGCGTGAACCCAGGAGGCAGAGCTTGTAGTGAGCCAAGATTGCGCTACTGCACTCCAGCCTGGGCAACAGAGCAAGACTCTGTCTCAAAAAAAAAAAAAAAAAAAAAAGTGATGGAAGACAGACACAGGGAATAGTACTATCAAGAGATAGTAGTAGTAGGATTTGGTGATTTATTGCAAATATTCACGGGTGGGAACGAAGAAAACAATATGCAATATGGCATCTTACATTTTGTAAAAATGGCCACAGCAATATATGTCCCATCCCACAAGTTATTCTTACAAGGTAATGTTGATATACCTCCTTTTGAGAGGAGTTACCTATGCTTCCTCCCCATTGAAACTAGGTTGACCTTTGTAACTACCTAAGCCCATAGAATGCGGTGGAGATGATGCTGCCTAACTTCTAAACCTGCCTACATCCACAGAGCTAGCACCCAGATCAAGAAACAACATGACCAGCAATGCAGAAGCCCTGATCCCTCTGTACTTCCTTTTTGTCACCTTCCCAAGGGCGTCACTATTCTGACTTTTAACAGAGAAGAATAGTTTTACTTGTTTTCATTGTAGAATCTAGAGTCTAGAAAGTAGAATCCGGCCAGGCACGGTGGCTCATGCCTGTAATCCCAGCACTTTGGGAGGCCAAGGTGGGCAGATCACCTGAGGACAGGAGTTTGAGACGAGCCTGGCCACATGCTGAAACCCCGTTTCTACTAAAAATACAAAACTTAGCCAGGCATGATGGCGCCTGCCTGTAATCCCAGCTACTCAGGAGGCTGAGGCAGGAGAATCGCTTGAACCCAGGGGGGCGGAGGTTGCAGTGAGCCAAGATTGTGCCATTGCACTCCAGCCTGGGCAACAGAGCAAGACTTCATCTCAAAAAAAAAAAAAAAAAAGAAAAAGAAAGAAAGTAAAATCCTCTGGTACTTGTTTGTATATGATGACTTCTTTCATTCAACATTATGTCTGTGAGATGTATCAATATTATTGCATGTGATTATACAGTGTTTATTTTCATTGCTGCATAGTGTTCTCCTATGACCTGTATTTTTGTGTGTATTTTTTGTTTCTGGTTTTTTTTGTTTGTTTGTTTGTTTTTTGAGACAGAATGTCGCCTAGGCTGGAGTGCAGTGGTGTTATCTCATCTCAGCTCACTGCAACCTCCACTTCCTGAGTTCAAGCAGTTCTCCTGCCTCAGCCTCCTGAGTAGCTGAGATTACAGGCGTCTGCCACCACACCTGGCTAATTTTTGTATTTTTAGCAGAGACGGGGTTGCCATGTTGGCCAGGCTGGTCTCAAACTCCTGACCTAAGGTGATCTGCCCACCTTGGCCTCCCAAAGTGCTGGGATTACAGGGGTAAACCACTGCGCCTGGCCTGACCTGTTACTTATATTAACATTTCCTGTTTTCATAACCCCTTGCCTAGCCTCTGTTCCCCTATACAGAGGTGGGGAGGAAGTATGTATGAATGTATATCTGAAGGGGAGAGTCTGTCTGATTTTCCTGTCTTCTTTCTTTTTTTCTTTTCTTTTCTTTTTTTTTTTTTTTTTTTTTTGAGACAGAGTCTTGCTCTGTCACCTAGGCTAGAGTGCAGTGGAGCGATTTGAGCTCACTGCAACCTGCACCTCCCAGGTTCAAGCAATTCTCCTGCCACAGCCTCCTGAGTAGCTGGGATTACAAGTGCCTGCCACTGTGCCTGGCTAATTTTTGTACTTTTAGTAGAGAAAGGGGTTTCACCATCTTGGCCAGGCTGGTCTCAAACCTCTGACCTCGTGATCCACCCGCCTCAGCCTCCCAAAGTACTGGGATTACAGGTGTAAGCCACTGCGCCTGGCTTCCCTGTCTTCTTTCTAGACTCACTCCACTTTAAAGAAACTGAAGACCCAAGGTCCTGCCCACTCCTCCCCATACCCTATTTTTTCAAAAATGAGACCCAGCACAGGGAGGGGCTTGCCCAATGTCACTCAACTGGTAGATTGGAAACTGACTGGCTCTGAGCTGAAGGCTTTTAGGAGGAAGGAGCACATCTTCCCCATCTCTAGACGGAGGAGGACAGGCTGGGACTCTGATCAAGGATCTAAGACAGGTGTTTTAAAACTAGTTGTTGTTTAATTGCCAGACTGTCCAAAAGAAATATTGCAGATGAAAGAGGGGCATTCCTGATTGAAGTCCTGGCTTCCCCACCTAACAGCCTTGGGGTTACCTCCTTAGGACCCTCAGGGCTCTTGTGCATTCAGTTTGGAGGCCCCTGAGCTCTAAAGGTTTGAGCTGCCTCAAGGACACCAAGTCCTTGCTTCCAGGTGCCTCCAGTCCTGGTTTAGCTGGGACTCCAAGGATCCCAAAGCCAGTTGAAGGTCATGATTTCCACTCTAGGGGAGCTGACGGTCTCCTAAAAAGTAATAACAAAAAAACTCCTCCTGCCTGCCTCTGTAGAGCCACAGAGGGTGGTATGTTCCAGAAAGAAAGAAAGAAAAAAAAAGCAAGCAAGTGAGCTACCAAGCTCCCATAGGGATCCACTAGAGAGAAAGGGGATGAAGACAGAGAGTGTGGGAATATGCTGTAGAGTGAAGACTGAGAAACTAGGAGGAAGCACAAGTGAAGAAATTAGCCTTAAACTGCCAGAGCCAGGGTCCACTGTTCATTGTAATAGAAGGGAAGGAGGCAAAGAAGGGGGTAGATGCAAGTGGATTTGGAACTGGTATCTAATGGATCCTGCTGAGATCCGCTATTGAGACCTCCCCAGAAGGGAGATAGGGGTGGGATCTGAAGCTTGATAAGAGTAGATTAGGTTTGGCCGGGCATGGTGGCTCACACCTGTAATCCCAGGACTTTGGGAGGCCAAGGTAGGCAGATCACAAGGTAAGGAGTTCGAGACCAGCCTGGCCAACAGAGTGAAACCCTGTGTCTACTAAAAATACAAAAAAAAAAAAAAAATTAGCTGGGCTTTGTGGCATGTGCCTGTAGTCCCAGCTACTTGGGAGGCTGAGGCAGGAGAATTGCTTGAACCTGGGAGGTGGAGGTTGCAGTGAGCTGAAACCACACCATTACACTCTGTCCTGGGTGACAGAGCCGAGACTCCGTTTCAAAAAAATAAATAAAAGTAGATTAGGTTTGAGATGGCTGCTGGGGAGAATATGAGTTGATCACAAAAACATAGAAGGATTTTCCTGCAGTGTTAAGGGCCCATTTGAGGTTAGAAACCCCCATTTTATGTTATATCAGTATGTACATTAAGTGATTTTTCTCAAGGTACACAACATAGCTCCAGAATAGGTACAGGGAAGAGGGACAGTTGAATTAACCCAGGGAATAGGGGTTGTAGGGTAAGTTTTGACAGGAAGACAATGGGATAACTAGTTGAGGATATGAGCAAAAGTTTGTTTAAAATGATGCATGATGGAGTCCAATTGAGGTAAGGAAGATGAAGATAAGAGTTAGTTAACATAAAAAAAGAAAAGAGAGTTGGGCATGGTGGCATGCACCTGTAGTCCCAGCTTCTCAGGAGGCTAATGCAGGAGGATTGCCAGAGGCCAGGAGTTTGACACCAGCCTGGGCAACATAGTGAGACTCTGTCTCTTAAAAAAAGAAAGAATGAGCCAGGTGTGGTGGCTCATACCTGTAATCTCAACACTTTGAGAGGCTGAGGTGGGCGGACCACTTGAGCCAGGAGTTCGAGACCAGCCTGGGCAACATAGCAAGACTCATCTATATAAAAAAATTAAAAAAATAGCCAGGCAGGCCGGGCGCGGTGGCTCACGCCTGTAATCCCAGCACTTTGGGAGGCCGAGGCGGGCGGATCACAAGGTCAGGAGATCGAGACCACGGTGAAACCCCGTCTCTACTAAAAATACAAAAAATTAGCCGGGCGCGGTTGTGGGCGCCTGTAGTCCCAGCTACTCGGGAGGCTGAGGCAGGAGAATGGCGTGAACCCGGGAGGCGGAGCTTGCAGTGAGCCGAGATCGCGCCACTGCACTCCAGCCTGGGCGACAGAGCGAGACTCTGTCTCAAAAAAAAAAAAAAAAAAAAAAAAAAATAGCCAGGCATGGTGGTGCATGCCTGTGGTTCTGGATACTCAGGAGGCTGAGAAAGGAAGATCTCTTGAGCCCAGGAGTTGAGACTGTAGTGAGCTCTGATTGTGCCACTGCATTACAGCCTGGATGACAGAGTAAGACCCTGTCCCCCACCCCCAGAAAAAGGAAAAAAAAAACAATGAATGAATGAAAAAGAAGAAAGTAGAGAGATTAAAGGATAAGAGAAATCAAAGCATCGAAGCTTAATAAATAATGTACTTATGGCCAGGTGCCGTGGCTCACGCCTGTAATCCCAGCAGTTTGGGAGGCTGAGGCAAGTGGATCAACTGAGGTCAGGAGTTTAAGACCAGCCTGGCCAACATGGCAAAACCCCATCTCTACTAAAAGTACAAAAAATTAGCCAGGTGTGGTGGCAGGCACTTGTAATCCCAGCTACTTGGGAGGCTGAGGCAGGAGAATTACTTGAACCTGGGAGGCGGAGGTTGCAGCGAGCTGAGATCGCGCACCATTGCACTCCAGCCTGGGTGACAGAGCGGGACTCTGTCTCAAAATAATAATAATAATAATAATAATAATAATAATAATAATAATGTACTTATATAGTTAAATGTATACTTACTTTATGACCCAGCAATCCCACTCCTAGCTATTTACTCATGAAAAATGAAATCATGCCCACAAAAATATCTGTCTGGAAATGCTTATGGATGTTTTATTAACACTTGCCAAAAACTGGAAATAACTCAAATGTGTAGCAACTGGTGAACAGATAAATAAATTGTCTTACATTCATACAATGAAATGCTACTCAGCAATAGAAAACAATGACCTACCGATGAGGAAGCAGGGACCCCTCTTATGGGCCTGCAGGCCCCCCTCACACATGAAAATAAGGAAAATCTTAAGTTCCTTCAAGGGAAATTCCAAGCACCTAGCTAGCCCTGAGAAGTGAACCACTTGATAAGCAAGAAGGTAATAGTAGCGTAAAGCAATAGCCAAGGAAGTTAGAATCACAGATGTTTGGTTCCCTATAGAAACCAAAGATAACATCATAACATGTATTCCTGAGTTGTTTTTCAGAAACCCAACCCCCCCCCCCTCACCAAACAGATCTGCTGTCTTGTAGAATTCAGATAAGGGGGAACTAAGGACTAAATTCTGACTGCTCTTCTTTGTTCCAAATTTCTTCCTGAGAGGCATAAAGGAAGTCATACCCATGGGCCAGAGCTAACATTCTTTTCTGCTGATCCCAAATTTTTAGACTTCAATTTTTTTTTTTTTTTTGAGACAGAGTTTTGCTCTTGTTGCCCAGGCTGGAGTGCAATGGCGTGATCTCGGCTCACCACAACCTCCGCCTCCTGGGTTCAAGCGATTCTCCTGCCTCAGCCTCCCAAGTAGCTGGGATTACAGGCATGTGCCACCACACCCAGCTAATTTTCTATTTTTAGTAGAGATGGGGTTTCTCCATGTTGGTCAGGCTGGTCTCGAACTCCCAACCTCAGGTGATCCACCTGCCTTGGCCTCCCAACATGCTGGAATTTCAGGCGTGAGCCACCGTGCCCAGCCACTTTAAAAAATTTTTAAAGCTTTACCTCCTTAACCAATCAGAAATCAGAAAATCTTTGAATCCACCTATGACTTCTAGGCTTCTGCTTTGAGAGGTCCCGCCTTTTAAAGTCAACTCAATGTATTGCCTCCATATATTGATTTATGATTGTACCTGTAACTTCTGCTCCCTGCCTTTAAAAACTCTTACATATGGCCGGGCGCAGTGGCTAACATTACCACCTAATCATTTGGTACACTATGGATTTCTTCAATCAAAAGCACATAAGATCCTCCCTTAAGGCATTTGTCTAAGAACTCAGTCTTGAACAGATTACACCCATGAAATGCGTATTTGAAACACCTTCTAGTAAAATACACAGAATGGAATACATGGGCTAACTGTTCACTAAGTTCCATTAAATTCGGCTCTGGGTATATCATTTTTGGGAAGTTTACAGGGTAGATTTCAATGCCTTTCCTTCAGCTAGCTCCACTAGCTCTCAGAGGTAGGGCTTTGCCTTAAGTTTTACTTAGGCTCACAGAGCTGTTTTGCTTCAGTACTGTTTTTCTTTTCTTTTTCAAGAGACAGGGTCTTACTCTGTCACCCACGCTGGAGAGCAATGGCATGATCACGGCTCACTGCAGCCTCATCATACTCCTGGGCTCAAGCAATCCTTCCACCTCAGCTTCCTGAGTAGCTAAGACTAGAGGTGAATGCCAACATACCTGGCTATTTTTTCTTTTTTCGTAGAGACATGGGTCTCTCTCTGTTTCACAGGCTGGTCTCCAACTCCTGGGCTCAAATGATCCTCCCACTTTGGCCTCTTGAAGTTCTAGGATTACAGGTGTCAGCCACCTCACCTAGCCTCCTTCTATTTAAAGATGGGTCTCAAGATGTTGCCCAGGCTGGTCTGGAACTCCTGTCCTCAAGCAATGAGCTGTGATGAGCCATCACAGCTAGCAATGTTTTAAAATTTCTAAAACAGGAAATTCCCGGCTGGGTGCGTTGGCTCATCCCTGTAATCCCAGCACTTTGGGAGGCCAAGGCGGGTGGATCACTTGAGCCCAGGAGTTCGACACCAGCCTGAGCAACATGGCGAAACCCCATCTTCACCAAAAATACAAAAAGGAGCTGGGCATGGTGATGCACACCTGTAATCCCAGTGACTAGGGCAGCTGAGGCAGGAGAATCGCTTGAACCCGGGAGGCAGAGGTTGCAGTGAGCCCAGATTGCGCCACTGGACTCCAACCTGGGAGACAGAGCAATACCCTATCTCAAAAAAAAGAAAAAAGAAGGAAAATTCCTTTGAAAAAAATGATCAACATGTTTTCTACTGGTCAATTTAACCAAGGAATAGCTTTTTCTAGAATCAAGTGCCAGGAAAAAGTGTGAATCTCAGGAAAACTTCGATAATTCCTTTCATGAGATAATAAGAATTACATAATCCACTGTGATCTGTTTTCTGTCTTAACTGTTAGTGTCCAATTGCATTAAACTGTCATACCATATTTAATTCATCTGTATACTCAACTGTTTAATAAATGTGAATGGAGGAAAGGACAATGGGAAAGCAACTATGCAATATTCTAGATGAAAGTAACAGAGAGAGAAAATTGGATTTCAAATTCAAGAGACAATTCATTTCCTTTTTTTTTTTTTTTTTTTTTTTTTGAGGCAGAGTCTTGCTCTGTCGCCAAGGCTGGAGTGCAGCCTGCAACGTCTGCCTCCCTGGTTCACGTGATTCTCGTGCCTTAGCCTCCGGAGTAGCTGGGATTACAGGTGCCTGCCACCACACCCGGCTAATTTTTTGTATTTTTAGTAGAGACAGAGTTTCACCTTGTTGGTCAAGCTGGTCTCAAACTCCTGAGCTCAGGCAATTCACCCGCCTCTGTCTCCCAGAGTGCTAGGATTACAGGCATGAGCCACCGCACTCGGTCTCAAGAGACAATTCAAAGACAGATAAATCTAAGAATTCAGGAGCAGGGAAATGATTCCCAAGGTTTCCAGTTTAGAGAACAAATAGAGTAGATAATGCCACTAACCATGGGAGAGGAAACCAGGGGAAGGCTAAGATGGGTTTTGGCAATGTTGGGCTATCTAAACAAACATTAATTATTTATTATCTCCCCTCTCCCAGCCCCTTATTTTCAAAAACTAGTGGATGTGTCTTATAATAAGAGGAGTGATACAGAAGAAAAAAGATTACTCATAAAGACAAAAGCCAAGTTGTAAAGCAAATCAGAACATGCCCAGTTAGGACCAAAGCAAAGATGAACATTTCTAAGCCAGCAAGGACATCAACTGTGACTTGGTAAGATTGACACACTTAGAAAATCATTTGGCTAAATTGCAACCTGCCTTGTCTCTTATCCCCAGGCAGATCAGGGCCCAACAAATGAGGACTTTTGGGAAGGGCTGGCATCCAATGTTGAGCATGGAAAATGACTCCCAGGTCATGTGGCCTCAAAGGAGACTGAGATAATGTGGGAGCAACATAAGTGCCCAGTGTGTTTCATTGGGAGGAAGGGGCCTCAAAGAATTCCAAGGCCTACCCATAGCCATCCACTATGCTTCTGCCTAGATTAGCTTTGCAATTGGGCTGGGCCAATATCTACAAGATAAGGAAGATCTGTAGGCAAACAATACTATCAATATGAGAAAAGAAAGATGGCTCAGAGCAGCCTGAGCACTGTGAGGTTTGCAAGAGAAACATGAGTCAGCCCCCACACCCATACCCAGTGGCAACTGTTTAAAGACTGACTAGCTGTCTCACCCATTATTTTCATGCTCCTGAAATTTGTGACACAAAAAATTATGTATAGACAATCAATATGTTATTTTAATGTGAATTTTTGGTAAATAACTTAGGAACTACCTCTTCTTTTCCTGTGAAAATCCATCTGGGGCCGGGCGTGGTGGCTCACGCCTGTAATCCCAGCACTTTGGGAGGCCGAGGCGGGCGGATCACGAGGTCAGTAGATCAAGATCATCCTGGCTTACATGGTGAAACGCCGTTTCTACTAAAAATACAAAAAAATTAGCCGAGCGTGGTGGCGGGCACCTGTAGTCCTAGCTACTCGGGAGGCTGAGGCAGGAGAATGGTGTGAACCTGGGAGGCGGAGCTTGCAGTGAGTCGAGATTGTGCCACTGCACTCCAGCCTGGGCAACAGAGCAAGACTCTGTCTCAAAAAAAAAAAAAAAAAAATCCATCTGGGCAAGGTGGCTCACATCTGTAATCCCAGCACTTTGGGAGTCTGAGGCAGGAAGACTGCTTGAGGCCAGGAGTTTGAGACCAGCCTGGGCAACATAGGGAGATCCCACTGAATTTAAAAATTAGCTGTGCAAGGCTGGGCACGGTGGTTCAAGCCTGTAATCCCAGGACTTTGGGAGGCCAAGACGGGCGGATCATGAAGTCAGGAGATCGAGACCATCCTGGCTAACCCCGTGAAACCCCGTCTCTACTAAAAAATACAAAAAAACTAGCCGGGCGAGGTGGCGGGCGCCTACAGTCCCAGCTACTTGGGAGGCTGAGGCAGGAGAATGGCATAAACCCGGGAGGCGGAGCTTGCAGTGAGCTGAGATCCGGCCACTGCACTCCAGCCTGGGTGACAGAGCGAGCCTCGGTCTCAAAAAAAAAAAAAAAAAAAAAATTAGCTGTGCAAGTGGTGGTGCATGCCTGCGGTTCCAGATACCTGGGAGGCTGAAGTGGGAGGATCACCTGAGCCCAGGAGGTTGAGGCTGCAGTGAGCTGTGGTCACACCACTGCACTCCAGCCTGGGCAACAGAGACTGCAACACCCTGTCCCCAAAACAAAACAAAACAACACAAAAACAAAAACCACTTGTAAGTGCTGCTAATCAGAGTGTATAGAAGGCAACATGAATCTGTGCTTCCTCAAACTTGGCTCAAACAAACTCTCTGTTTTTATTAATTTTGCCTAAGATGCTTTCCTCTAGGTCGACAAATACTATCAGGCAGAGGGAAAATAACTGCTGGAATCCAGTTTGAATTTACCCTAGACTAAGAAATGCTTTGTGTCTCTGATAATCCCAGTCCCTTTCTGCCCCTGCCTTCCTGCTCCAAGAGAAGGTGTGATATTTCTATTCCTGTGCCAAAAACCCCATGCTTCCATGCATTCTTCCCAGGCTCACCCAACCCCTCACAACCACCCTCAAACCCTCCACTGAGGCGTCTGGAACCGATTTAGTTGTCACAAATTCCTCTGCATCCTCAACAGCTTCACAGAACTGTTAAACTAAATTTGGCCTGAGGCTGCCTCCGTACCTCAGTCCCTACATAAGGAACTGCAACCTAGCTTGGCACATAAACAAACCCAAAGCCTAACTTAAGAGTGTACTTTTGTAACAAATAGCTGAATTGCAGCCAATCACAGCAGCTAAGCTTCAGCCAATCACAGGCTGCCAACTGATCAGACCATGCCCACATAAGGCAAAGCAGAGTAGTAACCAATCCAGCGGTTTCTGTACCTCACTTCCATTTCTGTCTATAAATACCGCCTGCCCACACTGTGTTCTCTAAACCTTTTCTGGTTCTGAGGGCTGCCCAGTTCATGCATGATTCTTTGCTCAAATAAATGCTGACAAATTTAATTTGTCTAAAGTTTTTCTTTTTAACGCTATTCTCACTTCCTACCTTATCTGATAATGTTTTTCCTGTGCAGCCCTCACTAGTATAAACTGCTCGATCTCACACCTGGCACGCCACTGGAACAGGTGGTAGGCTCAGCAGCCTTGCTCCTCTGGCTGCTCCAACATCAGTGCTCACTTAGCTTACATCTTCCTCTACATCCCAAGTCCTGGAGTATTTTGGATGTTGACATCCATCCACAGAGCCATCCTGCACTTTGGCCTTTCATTTCCTTGAACGTTTTTTCTCTGCTCCCCTTCTTTTCCCAAAGTCAAGTTTATTGACATACAATTTTTTAAAGCTTTATCTAGGCTTAATTGATGAACAATAAACTGCATATATTTAAAGAGTACAGACCAGGTGCGGTGACTCATTCCTGTAATCCCAGCACTTTGGGAGGCTGAGGTGGGTGGACTACCTGAGGTCAGGAGTTCGAGACCAGCCTGGCCAATATGGTGAAACCCCATTTCTACTAAAAATACAAAAATTAGCTGGGCCTCTGGCATGCACCTATAATCCCAGCTACTCGGAAGGCTGAGGTGGGAGAATTAGTTGAACCTGGGAGGGGGAGGTTGCAGTGAGCCAAGATCATGCCACTGCACTCCAGCCTGGATGACAGAGTGAGACACTGTCTCAAAAAAAAAAAAAAAAAAAATTTAAAATAAAAAAAAAAGAGTACAATTTGATGAGTTGCCACTGCACCTGGCTGATGAATTTTGACATACTTGTACACCCATGAAACCATCATTGCAATAGTATAATGAACATATCTGTCACCTCCAAAACTTTTCTGATGTCCCTTTGTAATTTCTTCCTCTCTCCGCCTCCTCCCTTTACAGGCAACAACTGATCTGCTATCTGTCACTATAGATTAGTTAATATTTTCTCGAATTTTCTAAAAATGGAATGTTATACTATACGTTTTTCATTCATTTCACTTTGAGATTTCACCCATGTTGTGGCATGTATCAGCAGTGCATTCCTTTCCATCAGTGGATAGTGCAGTTTTCCATCGTGTGGATGGACCACTATTGTTTATCCACTCACCAGTTGCTGGACATTACAGATAGTTCCAGGTTTTGACTATTATAAATAAAGCTGCTGTGAACAGTCATATCTAAGTCTTTGTATGGAAATATGCTTTCATTTCTATTGACGTAAAATTCACCTTTTTAAGGTACACAATTCCATTTGACAAATCTATACAAAGCAATATTCAACTGGACAGGTAAATACAATCATGTAATCACCATTTTCATTATCCCCCAAATTCCCTTGGGCATTTCTCTACATTCCCATCCCCTGGCAACCACTTATCTGATTTCTGTCCCTATAATTCTGTTTTTTTAGAATGTCATAAATTGAATTATACAGGGTCTACCTTCTTGCATCTCACATCTCTCACCTAGCATACTGCTTCTGAGATTCAGCCACATCGTTGCATATATCTGTTACCAAATCAAACTGGGTCTGCTTGCCCAGCAAGTAAGGCCAAACATCCACACTGAGTTTTGTAGCAGGACAAAGGAGGGTTTTTATCTCCAGGGCACCAAGCAAGGAGAATCAAGCAGCTCATGCTTAAGACCTAACTCCCTGGATGGCTTATATGTAAGAGTTTGTTTTTTTGTTTGTTTGTTTTTGTTTTTGTTTTGAGACAGAGTCTCCCACCTGTTGCCCAGGCTGGAGTGCAATGGCTAACACGGTGAAACCCCGTCTCTACTAAAAATAAAAAAAATTAGCCAGGCGTGGTGGCGGGCGCCTGTAGTCCCAGCTACTCCAGAGGCTGAGGCAGGAGAATGGCGTGAACCTGGGAGGTGGAGCTTGCAGTGAGCCGAGATCGAGGCACTGCACTCCAGCCTGGGCGACAGAGTGAGACTCCGTCCCCCCCCCCCGAAAAAAAAAACAAAAAACAAACAGGAAACAGGGTTCGAGAGCAGACAACCAGTCTGACTAGAATGTACCAGGCTGGAATCTCCCAATCCTAGTAAGCCTGAGGGTACTGCAGGAGACCAGGGCGTATTTCAGTCCTTATCTCAACCACAAAAGACAGACACTCCCAGAGCAGCCATCTATAGACCTACCCCCAGAAATGCAATCCTTCTCCAGGATCTCAATTATTAATATTCCTTGCTGGGAAAAGAATTCAGCCATATTTCTCCTACTCACACGTCCATCTGTAGGTTCTCTGCAAGAAGGAAAATATAGCTCTATTCTGCCCGACCCTGCCGGCAATCAGACCTTATGGTTATCTTCCCTTGTTCCCTGAAAATTGCTGTTATTCTGTTCTTTTTCAGGGTACACTCATTTCATATTGTTCAAATACACATATTTTACAATCAATTTGTACAATAGTGGTCCTGAGGTGACGTACATTCTCAGCTTACAAAGATAACAGGATTAAGAGATTAAAGATAGGCATAAAAAAGATTATTGATTGGGGAAGTAATAAATGTCCATGAAATCTTCACAATTTATGTTCAGAGATTGCAGTAAAGACAGGCATAAGATATTATAAAAGTATTAATTTTGGGAACTGATAAATGTCCATGAAATCATCACAATTTATGTTCTTCTGCCTTGGCTCCAGCTGGTCCCTCTGTTCGGGGTCCCTGACTTCCAGCAACATGCTGGGATTATAAGCACGAGACAACGCGCCCAGCCTCATACAAGTCTTTTAATACCCCCGGTTTCTTTAATCCTTTCTTAACCACCAAATGACATATTCTTTTCCTTCCCCTGTGTTTCTCTCATTCAGAAATTCCACTTCCTCATATATAACACCTTCCTTATGCCAGGAAGATGTGCAGATACTATGATCAGAAAAAAGTCAAAAAACATACATGGAGTCTATAGGACAAATAGCTGAGTATAGTGTTTACTGCATGTGTTACAGTGTTTCTGGTAACAGTTCAGCTAATAAGCATTGGACAACTAGTAAAGAGACAGATTCCAAACCAGGCAGCACAGCTCCTGAACCTGTGTTCCACTATATACCACAGAGTAATCCAATGATTTTGGTTTTTTTTTTTTTTTTTTTTTTTAAGCCAGGGTCTGGCTCAGTTGCCCAGGCTGGAGTGCAGTGGCGTGATCACGGCTCACTGAAGCCTCCACCTCCCACCTCAGCCTCCCAAGTAGCTGGGATTATAGGCATGCACCACCACACCTGGCTAATTTTTGTATTTTCATAGCAATGGGGTTTTGCCTTGTTGGTCAGGCTGCTTTCAAACTCCTGAGATGAAGCAATCTGCCCACCCCAGCCTCCCAAACTGCTGGAATTACAGATGTGAGCCACCGCACCCAACCTGTTTTTCTTTCTTTCTTTTTTTAAAGTTTTCTCTTCACTAAACATTCAGTTAACATTCAGTTTCTCTTCACTGAATATTCAGTTAGAAATAGGGAACCCTATTTCTCTCTAGTCTATGCTCTTTCTCTATTTCTTTTTTTTTTTTTTTTTTTTTTTTTTTTTTTTTTTTGAGACGGAGTCTCGCTCTGCCGCCCAGGCTGGAGTGCAGTGGCCGGATCTCAGCTCACTGCAAGCTCCGCCTCCCGGGTTTACGCCATTCTCCTGCCTCAGCCTCCCGAGTAGTTGGGACTACAGGCGCCCGCCACCGCGCCCGGCTAGTTTTTTGTATTTTTTAGTAGAGACGGGGTTTCACTGTGTTAGCCAGGATGGTCTCGATCTCCTGACCTCGTGATCCGCCCGTCTCGGCCTCCCAAAGTGCTGGGATTACAGGCTTGAGCCACCGCGCCCGGCCCTTTCTCTATTTCTTAATACTGCAGTCTCCTCTGGGATTTTTACTCCTCAGGCCTTTCCGCAGAGTAGCCACAAGGTTCATGAGATTAAGATGACCTGTCTTCCTGGAAGGGCAACCTAGGATATTTCCTCTCCTCAGGCGGAAGGCTTAGGTCTTTCACAATGAGACAAACTCACTTTTGTCTTGTGGATAGCAAGGTTTGTCCATTATAATTTATGCACTTGTTTTATTATTTTTTTGAGACAAGGTCTCACTCTGTCACCCGGGCTGCAGTGCAGTGGCACAGTCACAGCTGACTGCAACCTCCACCTCCTGTGCTCACGTGATCCTCCAGCCTCAACCTCCCAAGTAGCTGGGACCGCAGGCACGCACGACCACGCCTGGTTAATTTTTGTATTTTTTGTAGAGATGGGGTTTTGCCATGAGGCCAGGCTGGTCTTGAACTCCTGAACTCACGCAATCCATCTGCCTCAGCCTCCGAAAGTGTTGAGATTACAGGTGTGAGCCATCACGCCTGGCTACTTTTTCTTTTTTCTTTTTTTTGAGACGGAGTCTTGCTCTGTCGTCCAGGCTGGAGTACAGTGGCGTGATCTCGGTTCACTGCAAGCTCTGCCTCCCAGGTTCACGCCATTCTCCTGCCTCAGCCTCCCGAGTAGCTGGGACTACAGGCGCCTGCCACCTCGCCCAGCTAGTTTTTTTATTTTTATTTATTTTTTTTATTATTATAATACTTTAAGTTCTAGGGTACATGTGCATAACGTGCAGGTTTCTTACATATGTATACTTGTGCCATGTTGCTGTGCTGCACCCATCAACTCGTCAGCACCCAACAACTTGTCATTTACATCAGGTATAACTCCCAATGCACTCCCTCCCCCCTCCCCCCTCCCCATGATAGGCCCCGGTGTGTGATGTCCCCCTTCCCGAGTCCAAGTGATCTCATTGTTCAGTTCCCACCTATGAGTGAGAACGTGCGGTGTTTGGTTTTCTGTTCTTGTGATAGTTTGCTAAGAATGATGGTTTCCAGCTGCATCCATGTCCCTACAAAGGACACAAACTCAACCTTTTTTATTCGCCCAGCTAGTTTTTTGTATTTTTAGTAGAGACGGGGTTTCACCGTGTTAGCCAGGATAGTCTCGATCTCCTGACCTCGTGATCTGCCCGCCTCCGCCCGCCAAAGTGCTGGGATTACAGGCGTGAGCCACCGCCAGGCCACGCCTCACTACTTGATGCATTTTGTTGCTAATAAATGATCTCTTGAGGAGGAGAGGAAGTACAGAACCGGGTAAAAGGGAATGGAGATTCCCACAGGGCACAGTTTCCACTCTGCAGGTATGCCACAAAGTTTCTGTAGGTCAAGTTGAACTTTGTTTCTGGTTCTTACGTGGAAAGATAGCCTAGATTTTTTTTTTTTTTTTTGGAGACAGAATCTCGCTCCATTGCCCAGGCTGAAGTGCAGTGGTGCTATCTGGGCTCACTGCAATCTCCACCTCCTGGGTTCAAGTGATTCTCCTGTCTCAGCCTCCGGAGTAGCTGGGACTATAGGTGCATGCCACCACACCCAGCTAATTTTTGTATTTTAGTAGAAACGGGGTTTCACCTTGTTGGTCAGGCTGGTCTCAAACTCCTGACCTCAGGTGATCCACCTGCTCGGCCTCCAAAAGTGCTGGGATTACAGGTGTGTGCCACTGTGCCCGGCTGATACCCTAGATTCTTCTTTCCATAGCAGAAGGCTTAGGTTTTTCAGATTCCTCAGAAAAGAGCATCTACAAAACAGACTTTTGCCTTACTAACTTTGATGCATTGTTATGCTACTGAAGTCTACTTATCTATTACTTTGTCTTGCCAATAACTTCTGCCTTCAGGAAGGAAAGAAGGGGGTGATAGAGGAAACCAATGCCATATATACTTCCATATTGGCTCGCCTTACTATGGCTTAATTATATCCAGGACTCTGCCTCATGGCATGTTTTCAACCGTGACCTATCAATTTACAGTGGTCACTTGATCAAATCAATAGGTAAGAAGTGAAACAAATATAGCCTATTAATGCAATTGTTTTGTGAGAATTCTTTGGGAGTATAATCTCATAATTGCAAGCATTGGATATGATTGTAAATAAGCCTTTTGTTTTGTTTTTGTAGTAAAATATTCATTATTTTGAAAATTTCAATCCTGCAGCAAAGTAGGAAGAATAGCACAAAGGAATACTCTAATACCCTTCATCTGGTTTTGCCGGATGACGACATTTTGTGACATTTGTTCTCTCTGTCACACCCACACAGCCACACACACACACACACACATTCACACATATACATTTTGGTTTTTCACACATCCACATTTGTTTTTGCATAGATACAGTTTTTTGGTTTTGCACACATTTTTTGCACACAGTTTGCATTTTTTTGGTTTTTGCACACATATATGTTTTAAATTAAGTTGTGGACATTATTACATTTACTCCCTAAACATTTGTTTCTATTATGTAAGAACAAGCATATTCTCTGACATAACCAAAGTATCACTATCACATATAAGGCATTCAGAATGAGTACAATATTATTACCTAATACATAGTCTCATTCAAATTTCCTTAATTTTCACAGAAAGGTCTTTAGAGATGCTTTCTAATGTCCAGTCAAGGATTTGGTTGCATCTTTAGTCAACTTAACACAGACCCCTCCAAAACACACATTTTGTTTTATTTATGTATATATTTTTAAATAGAGATGGGGTCTTGCCATGTTGCCCAGGCTGGTCTTGAGTTCCTGTGCTCAAGCGATCCTCACACCTTGGCCTCCCAAAGTGCTGGAATTGCAGGTGTGAGCCACCACTGCCGGCTTACTTTGTTTTTTAAAATCTTTCATGACAGTGACTTTTTTTATTTTTATTTTTTGAAATGGAGTCTCGCTCTGTTGCCCAGGCTGGAGTGCAGTGGTACGATCTCAGCTCACTACAACCTCCGCCTGCTGGGCTCAAGCAGTCTTCCCACCTCAGTCTCCCAAGTAGCTGGGACTACAGGTGTGCACCACCACTCCCAGCTAATTTTTGTATTTTTTGTAGAAACAGGATTTTGCCATGTTACCCACGCTGGTCTCAAACTCCTGAGCTCAAGTGATCTGCCTGCCTTTGACTCCCAAAGCACTAGGATTAAAGGTGTGAGCCACTGCACCCAAGTTTAACTAACAGGTTTTAAAGTTCTATCATTTGTCTTCTCAGAACATTTTGATGGGAGTGATGATTCTATTCCATTTGTTTTTTGTTTTTGTGTTTTCTTTTTGTAGAGACAGGAGTCTCACTCAAATGCTCAGACTGGTATCGACTGGTCTCAAACTCCTGGGCTCAAGTGATCCTCCTACCTTGGCCTGCCAAAGTGTTGGGATTACAGGCATGAGCCACCACACCTGGCTTAATTCCATTCTTGAAGCTCTCCATGGCTTGAGGCTCTCCTCTCACTTCTGTGGCTAGTCCACCTGTCTTCTTTGCCAGTTCATTCTTCTCTGCTGAGTCAAATCTTCCCTTGATTCCATACTATCTCCTTAACTGACTTCATTCATAATCTTAGCTTCAAATACCACATGTACCAGGATAATTCACAAGTTTATATTCACCTCCATGACAGTACAATATGACCTCCAGATTCATTTATCTGTTTACTGGACATCTCTCCTTGAATATCTCAAAGTCACCTCCAACTCAACATGCCCCAAACTGAATTCCAGCATCCTCCCCTACACATCTGGTTTTCCTATGTGCCACATAATTTTCTAAGTCAGGAGCATGGCAGTCATCCTTCATCTCCCTTATCTAGTCCATCATTGGTTTTGACTTTTAAATCTGTTTTGTGTTCATCCAAATCCCTCCATCTTTATCACCACCACCATAATTCAAATTTCTATTTCTCTCTGGAATTACTGAAATAGACTCTCAACATGTTATTATATTCATTCACTTTTGCTCGCCTTTAATAATTTTTTTGAACTCTGCAGCCAATGTAATCTTTTTGAAATGCACATTTGATCATTTCAGCACCCCATTGCTCTAAGGTTAAGCAAAAACTTAAATGAGGTACATAGCTATCAGGAAGGGAAGAGAAGAATGGAAACAGATAGACTTTATTTATTTATTTATTTAGACAGAGTCTTGTTCTGTCACCCAGGCTGGAGTGCAGTGGTGCTATCTTGGCTCACTGCAACCTCCGCCTGCCAGGTTCAAGCAATTCTCCTGCCTCAGCCTCTCAAGTAACAGGAATTACAGACACATGCCACCATGTGTTACTGTATTTTCTGTCCAAAAAATACAAAAATTTGTATTTTTAGTAGAGACAGGGTTTCACCATGTTGGCCAGGCTGGTCTCTAACTCCTGACCTCAAGTGATCCACCTGCTTTGGCTTCCCAATGTGCTGGGATTACAGGCGTGAGCCACCGCATGCAGCCAAACAGGTAGACTTCAGAAAGAAGAAAAATGAGTCAAGGCTGACAAGAAGATAGAGCTGCATGAAGTGTCTGATGTTTGATAGATGTCAGCAAGACTAAGCTGTCCTGAAAAATCACTAAACATCATATGAGAAGTCACTGGTAAACTCTGAGTGTTGACTTCAAAGGAAGAAGCCGAGGCATAATTGATATAAAGAGTTTATCTGGGCCAAGGTTGAGGACTGCAGTCTGGAACATACTTCCAAGTTGCCTTGGAGAACGCTCTGGGGAATAAAGAGGAGGCTCAAGTTTTTAAAGAAAGAAGAACAAATCAGGAGAAGGGGGTGATTACAAAAGTTGTTAGGAATTCCTATTTGTTTACAGAAATAACATTGGTTAGTGTTTGGCTACGTATCAGCTATAGGGTATATGCCATTCAATGGCTTTTGGCATCAATTAATCTACAACCCACATAGCAAGTGGCTTCAAGAGGTAATTATTTAGCTTAAGGGAGGGTGATATGACTGCGCTTTTATTCCAGTGCTTCTCTGAGCCTGTTTGTTTGTTTGTTTATTTTGAGATGGAGTCTCGCTCTATGGCCCAGGCTGGAATGCAGTGGCGTCATCTCAGCTCACTGCAACCTCCGCCTCCTGGGTTCAAGCAGTTCTCCTGCCTCAGCCTCTCAAATAGCTGGGATTACAGGCATGGGCCACCACACCTGGCTAATTTTTGTATTTTTAGTACAGACATTGTTTTGCCATGTTGGCCAAGCTGGTCTCAAACTCCTGACCTCATGTGATCTGCCCGCCTCAGTCTCCCAAAGTGCTGGGATTACAGGTATGAGCCACTGAACCTGGCTTGGGCCTGATAATTTAAAGGAGCTCATATTCCTCAGATAAGAATTTCTTTTCTTTTTTTTCCACAAGAGTAACAGTGGTGATCTTCATCGGGGTAAAGAAGCCAGAAGCCGACTGGGCATGGTGGCTCACACCTATATTCCTAGCACTTTGGGAGGTCAAGGAGGGTGGATCACCTGAGGTCAGGAGTTTGAGACTAGCCTTGCCAAGATGGCAAAAACCCCATCTCTACTAAAAATACAAAAATTAACCTAGTGTGGTGGTACACATCTGTAATCCCTACTCTGGAGGCTGAGGTAGGAGAATCCCTTGAACCCAAGAGGCGGAGGCTGCAGTGAGCCGAGATCGCGCCACTGCACTCCAGCCTGGGTGACGGAGTAAGACTCTGTCTCAAAATAATAATAATAATAATAATGATAATAATAATAATAATAATAGTAATAAAAAAGAAGTCAGAAGCCAAAATGCAAGGGATTAAAGACAGATCTTATTTTTACTGAAATATGCTTTAGAGAAAGTGGACTAAGGCACGGTATTGAGATAAAGTGACAGTTTAAGGCCACTTTAAGCAGACTGAATATTTGCTGTATAGTGAGATATTGTATTAGTCCGTTTTCACACTGCTGTAAAGGTACTACTTGAGACTGGGTAATTTAAAAAGGAGAGAGGTTTAATTGACTCACAGTTCTGTATGCCTGAGGAGGCCTCAGGAAACTTACAATCTTGGAAAGTGAAGGGAAAACAGGGCACGCCTTACATGGCAGCAGGAGAGAGACTGAGTGAGGGCAGGGGAAATGCCAGGCACTTATCAAACAACCAGATCTTGTGAGCACTCCCTCACTATTGAGAATAGCATGGGGGGAACCACCCCCATGATCCAATCACTTCCTCCAGGTCCCTTTCTCTACACCTGGGGATTACAATTTAAGATGAGATTGGGTGAAGACACAGAGCCAAACCATATCAGATGCGGTTATTATTGTTTACTTTATTGTTCAACTTTCCTATCCCCATTCCTATATTAATACTCCCAACTCTCCCTGACAGGGTGGATATGTGATCCAAACTAAATCAATCAATTCCAACCCTCCCAGGAGTTTGATCTAGATACTACTGTATACATCAGCTTTGTATTGCATTGAAATTAGCTGTATCAGAGGTGACTTTAATATCTACAGCTATGGGAGAGGGTCACTCAAAATACTCTTGGTCTGACAAAAGAATCTACACAGTATATATGTGAACACAAGACTGGTGAACTCATTTATAGCATGAATGAGAAAATTTACTTAAAACGGGAGTCTGTTGCTCTTTATTAAAGAAGCTATGGTCATAATAATAAGAAATAGAGCATGCAAAGATTTGAAACTTAAATATGACCTTCGTCTCTTAGAGTTGATATCTTGTTCATTGTGTTCCTGTAGTCATCAGAATGTAAATTTCCTCTAATCATCTCCTTCTTTTGTTGTTGAGAAATGTGGGGATCAGCAGTTTGGATTCTCGAAGATTTACATCAACAAGATTAGTTACCTCTCATCCAATAGCATTGCAACCAATGGTTTCTTTTCATTTTAACCAAGGTTGAATAAAAAGTTTGGAGTTTATAATTCTTATTCCACCCCATCCATAAATGAAAGGCCATATTGTTGCCGAATTATCTGGGTATAGCTCTCTGGGGGATGGTCTTCAAGCTCCTCTTGGGGAGAACACCGCAGTTGCCTGCTTTCTATCCTTCATGAAGCCTAGTTCTTTAATTTTCCTATGTTTCTGTGAACTTCTCCAGTACTCTTCTACAAATCTTGTTGTGTTTACATGAGTTGGTTTCTGTGCTAGGAAACACAGAAACCCTAACTGATACTACTCAGTGACCATCGGCATGTAGTGAGTAAAGGTGAGAGAGGATGGAATTATATACTGCTCCCAGTTCTATGGCTTGGTCGACTGGATGCTGGTTCCACACACTCTGACAGATACAGGAAGCAGGTTTGAGAAGGAAGTCAAATTCAGTTGGAAACACATTAAGTTTGAAGCACAAATGGGACATGTGGGTGATGTCCAGGAGACCTAACTGGAGAGAGAAATTAAAGAGTCATTTAAGTACTTGAAGACGAGTGAGTGGAGATTGCAAAGAAAGAGCAGGTAGAGTGATTTGCAGCTGAAACCCAGAAAATATTGACTTTCAAGGGGAGGCAGAGAAAGCCAGGTGCAGTGGCTCACACCTGTAATCCCAGCACTTTGGTGGGGCTGAGATTGGCAGATGACCTGAGGTCAGGAGTTCGAGGCCAGCGTGGCCAACATGGTGAAACTCCGTCTCTACTAAAAATACAAAAATTAGCTGGGCGTGGTGGCGGGGGCCTGTAATCCCAGCTACTCAGGAGGCTGAGGCAGGAGAATCTCTTGACCCCGAGAGGCAGAGGTTGTGGTGAGCCAAGATTGTGCCACTGTACTCCAGTCTGGGTGACAGAGCAAGACTCCATCTCAAAAAAAAAAACCAAATAAACAAGAACAAAAAGCCTCCAATCTCCTACAGTTAAACATATTGCTCTTTTTGAGCCATCTTCTGACTGGGGAATGGCAATCCATGATCCCTGGGCCCTGGGTCAGTGGGGTTTTGGAGTACTGGGAATGCTGGCCCCATAAGAACCATGTGGTAAGGAGAAGGGCCGCTCGCCACAGAAAAAGGGATGCTGCATATATATACATATAAAATATGTAACATATGAAAAGACAACATGTACAAACTCGAGAATCTCAGGCATATGGTGTCCCATCTTTGGGAGTTTCACAATGACAGGGTTGTAGCTTTCCGTGGTCTCTTCCGGGTTTGTTTTCTTTCAAGCCCCTGTGCATTTGGCAGAATGCCTCTCCAGCCCTGACTTAGGGACACTGCCTCTTTTTCCTGGCTTCTGTTGCCCCCCTCTGTCTTGTGAGGAACCCTCTTTCTATATTACCACAGGTGTGTGCCAGCGTGCCCGTCTAATTTTTTTTTTTTTTTTTTTTTTTGAGATGGAGTCTTGCTCTGTTACCCAGGCTGAGATGCAGTGGCACGATCTTGGCTCACTGTAACCTCTGCCTCCTGGGTTCAAGCAATTCTCCTGCCTCAGCCTCCCGAGTAGCTGGGATTACAGGTGTGTGCCACCATGCCTGGCTAATTTTTGTATTTTTAGTAGAGACGGGGTTTCACCATGTTAACCAGGTTGGTCTCGGATTCTTGACCTCGTGATCTGCTAACCTCGGCCTTCCAAAGTGCTGGGATTACAGGCGTGAGCCACCGCACCCGGGCCATGCCCACCTAATTTTTAAAAAATTTTTTGCAGAGATGGGGTCTCTCTATGTTGCTTAGGCTGGTCTATCCTTTTTGTTAAAAGAGACATTTCCAATAAAATCTTTTTATGTATCATGACTCTCAAAAGCTGTAACATAAAAAATTGCATGGGGCATGGTGGTGCGTGCCCGTAGCCCCAGCTACTCAGGAGGTGGAAGTGGGAGGATTGCTTGAGGCCAGGAGTTCAAGGCCAGCCTAGGCAACATAGCAAAATCCCATCTCTAAGAAAAAAAATATTATTCACTAATAGTTCAATGCCTAAGAAGGTTGTAATATATACGTTGTTTTGATAAATTGTGTACTGTGACTAATTATGATTACTCAATCTAAAATAAGTTTTTACATGGTCATAGAAAAATTTTTAAAAAAATGTAATTTGGCCGGTTGCGGTAGCTCTCGCCTATAATCCCAGCACTTAGGGAGGCCGAGGTAGGCGGATCACGAGGTCAGGAGATCGAGACCATCCTGGCCAACATGGTGAAACCCCATCTCTATTAAAAATACAAAAATTAGCTGGGCGAGGTGGTGTGCACCTGTAGTCCCAGCTACTTGGGAGGCTGAGGCAGGAGAATCGCTTGAACCCGGGAGGTGGAGGTTGCAGTGAGCCAAGATTGCACCACTACACTCCAGCCTGGTGACAGAGCGAGACTCCATCTCAAAAAAAAAAAAAAAAAAAAAAAAAATTTATATATGTATTTTTGTTGAAGAAAAGAATAATGAAGTAAATAAAACTTTAAAGATTAAAACTGTATTACATTCATTTAAATTATCGTGAGGGAAGTCTAATCAAACTACAAGTTCAAGGAGAAAGGGCAATCATGTAAAATGTCTTGTTCATGTATTTTTAAAATAATGATGATGGTAGATATCTGTGAAAACATATATATGTTTGCTTCTATGGTTCCTGGCTTATGACTCCAGTAGCCCTTGTTATAATGTTGGGTGCTTTAGACCTCAGAAGCAGGCCTTGGAAAACAGAATCTTGGCCAGGTGTGATGGCTCAGGCCCGTAACCCCAGCACTTTGGGAGGCTGAGGCGGGCAGATCATCTGAGGTCAGGAGTTCGAGACCAGCCTGGCCAACATGATGAAACCCTGTCTCTACTAAAAATACAAAAATTAGCCAGGTGCAGTGCGGGCACCTGTAATCCCAGCTACTCAGGAGGCTGAGGCAGGAGAATCACTTGAACCCTGGAGGTAGAGGATGCAGTGAGCCGAGATCTTGCCACTGCACTCCAGCCTGGGTGGCAGAGTAAGACTCTGTCGCAAAAAAAAAAAAAAAAAAAAAAAAAGAAAAAAGAAAACAGAATCTCTCTCTCTCTCTGACCTTCTCTTGCTCTCCTTTTTCTTCTCAAAGCAAGAATCTTCTTCCCCTACCCTTCCGTCTTGGAGGCTGGCAGTAAAAAATTCTCTCACCTACCTTGTCCAATTGTAGATCATAAGACTCTCATTTCAGGCCAGGCACGGTGGCTCATGCCTGTAATCCCAGCACTTTGGGAGGCCGAGGTGGGTGGTTCTCCTGAGGTCGGGAGTTCGAGATCAGCCTGACCAATGTGGAGAAACCCTGTCTCTACTAGAAATAAAAAAAAAAAAAAAGACTCTCATTTCAGAAGGGGTCCTGCCCCATATCTGGATGAAATAATGCTACACAGAGAGGCAAAGAAGAATCTGAACAGACAGGCCTGGCAGGGTTTCAACTCAGTCTATTAGTATTAGGTCATATCCTTTTTGTTCAGTCACATTTCTACAAGGTTGTCCATCTTTCAATCGTGCTTCTGCAATGAAATCTTCATAAAATGCCTAAGAGGATGAGGGTACAGACAGCTTCTAGGTAGCTGAACAAATAGAGGTTCCAGGAGGGTGTCATCTTTGGGGAGGGCATGGAAGCTCCACACCCCTTTTCATTCTTTGCTCCATGCAGCTTTTCATCTGTATCTTTTATAATATACTTTATAATATACCAGTAAACTGTTTCCTTGAGTTCTGTGAGTTGCTCTAGCAAATTAGTCGAACCAAGGAGGGGGTCGTGGATCCCCAGTTTACAGCCAGTTAGTCAGAAGCACAGGTTAAATAACCTGGAGCTTGCAATTGGCATTGTAAGTTGTGGGGCAGTCTTGTGGGACTGAACCCTCCACCTGTGTGATCTGACATTATCTCAAAGTAGATGGTGTTGGAATTGAATTAGAGGCTATCTAGTAGGTGTCTGCTGCAGAATTGCTTGCTTGCTTATTGTATGGGAAGAACCTACCCACTGCCTCCATTTGGTCTTAGAAGTCTTCTGTTTTTTTTGTTCTGTTTTGTTTGTTTGTTTTTTGAGAAAGAGTCTCACTCTGTCGCCAGGCTAGAGGGCAGTGGCGCAATCTCAGCTCACTGCAACCTCCTCCTCCAGGGTTCAAGCGATTTCCTGCCTCAGCCTCCTGAGTAGCTGGGATTACAGCTGCGTGCCACCACGCCCAGCTAATTTTTGTATTTTTTAGTAGAGACAGGGTTTCACCCTGTTGGCTGGGCTGGTCTCGAACTTCTAACCTCAAGTCATCTGCCCGCCTCAACCTCCCAAAGTGCTGGGATTACAGGCGTGAACCACAATGCCTAGCCTGAAGTCTTGTGTTTTGATTGTGATGTGAGCACAGAGAAAAAAATAGTTTGTGTTTTTAACCTTGCAGTATCAAATAAATAAATAAATAAATTCTAAATAAATTAAAATTTATTTAGAAAAACTCTTAGTCTATAGATACGTTTAAAAAAGTGATAAAGGGCCTTTATTTTAAAATGCTGATATTTACAATAGAATTTGTTGTCAAAATTTCCTCTTTTCAATTATTTATGAGAAAAAATTTTAGACGCCAACATAAAAATGCATTATTGGATTACAGTGTTTTTCAAAATTCTTTTAGGGGAACACGAACTTTGAAGTCATTGTCTAAAGGAAACCAGAAGAGATAGGATATTCTGGTATAGGGCTACATTTTTAAAAGCAGGAAGACTGCCTCCTATAGCCATGGTTTAGTCTTATACTAGACCAGGTCAGCTTTTTGCCTTCTTTGCAATGGTAGTTGAGAGGGAAAATAAAGTGGATGGTGGAGTTTGTCCAACATTGGGAACTGACTGGCACAGTCTGTAAGATAAAAACCCAGGGAAAAGAACTTGAAGGTGTTCTAGTAAGAATTCATTGCCAGGCCGGGCGCAGTGACTCGCGCCCATAATCCCCAGCACTTGGAGAGGCCAAGGCGGGTGGATCAGCTGAGGTCAGGAGTTTGAGACCAGCCTGGCCAATGTGATGAAACCCTGTCTCTACTAAAATTACAAAAAATTAGCCAGGCGTGGTGGCATGCATTTGTAATCCCAGCTACTTGGGAGGCTGAGGCAGGAGAATCGCTTGAACACAGGAGGCAGAGGTTGCAGTGAGCCGAGATTGTGCCATTGCACTGCAGCTTGGGTGATAAGAGTGAAACTCCGTCTCAAAAAAAAAAAAGAAAAAGAAAAAGAAAAATAACTCATTGACATCCCTGGGCTTTAGCCTAAGACTGGAGCTAGTGACGCTCAGGAGACGACACATGGACCAGAAAGTGGTTGAAACATTTCAGACGATGAGACTTTAAAATGTACTCTGAGTTCACAGGAATTAGAGAGTAAAATAGTGGAAGGATTCTAATCATGGTTGGAGACAGATGTTTCTGAGTGTGATTTTTTAGAAAGAGGAATGTTTTAAGTCATGACATGGCTTTATGTGCGTGAAATATGTCTTTAATAAATGACTGAAAAGAGCAGAGATGAAGATCTTAGGTTTGAACTACATTGCCTGGTTGGACCCAGTCCCTGACTTTTTCAGCAACCAAAACAAATGGCATATGAAATTTATTTATGTAGAATTTTGGCTTGTCTGGAACTCTGGAGGTCCAAATTGAATTCAATTCTAAATTGAATCACTTGGGATAATTTAATTTTCTAGATAGTTTAGAATAAATCCTTTTAGGCACCCAAAATTTCTTATTACAACCATTTTAGATGAAAAGCTTACTAAAATATACTCCATACTTGGTTTTTTGATGCTAATATACCTGACATAATTTTACTACATTTTTTTTTCTTTCTTGTAGAGACAGGGGCTTGTTATGTTTCCTTAGGCTGGTCTTGAACTCCTGGCCTCAAGCCATTCTCCTGCTTCAGCCTCTTAAAGTACTGGTATTATAGGTGTGAGCCATCATGCCTGGCCATAATTTTACTGTTTTTTAAGGTTAGGATTAGCACCATGAATACCATCTATTCAAGAGAAATGACTCAGTGCATTTCATACTTTATAAATACCCCCAGAATTTACATTTTTTTTATTTTTGAGACTGAGTTTCACTCTTGTCGCCCAGGCTGGAGTGCAATGGCGCAATCTCAGCTCACTGCAACCTCCGTCTCCTGGGTTGAAGCAATTCTCCTGCCTCAGCCTCTTGAGTAGATGGGATTACAGCTGCGTGCCACCACGCTTGGCTAATTTTTTGTATTTTTAGTAGAGATGGAGTTTCACCATGTTAGCCAGGCTGGTCCCAAACTCTTGACCTCAGATGATCCACCTGCTTCGGCCTCCCAAAGTGCTAGGGTTACAAGCGTGAGCCACCACACCCAACCCAGAATTTACATTTTGAGTTCTTATATGTTCATTTATTTATCATTTTATTGTACAGATGGGGTCTTGCTATGCTGCCTAGGCTGGTCTTGAACTTCTGGCCTCAAGTTATCCTTCCACCTCACCCTCCTGAGTAGCTGCTGTTTCTTTTTCCTTCCTTCCTTCCTTCCTTCCTTCCTTCCTTCCTTCCTTCCTCCCTCCCTCCCTCCCTCCCTCCCTTCCTTTCTTCTCTTTTTTTTTTTTTTTTTGACAGGGTCTCACTCTGTTGCTCAGGTTGGAGTACAGTGGTGCAATCTCTGCTCATGGCAAACTCTGCCTCCCAGGTTCATGCACTTCTCCCATCTCAGCCTCTCCAGTACTGGGACCACAGGTGTGCACCACCACACCTGGATAACTTTTTGATTTTTTGTAGGAACCATGTCTTGCTAGATGGCCCAGGTTGGTCTTGAATTCCTGGCTTCCAAGGATCCTCCTGCCTCACAGCCTTCCAAAGTGCTGGGATTACAGATATTATCCATTGTGCCTGGCCCAGCCTAATAATTTGTATGCTGCTTTGTTTTTAGGTGTCTGTTAGCACTTGTCATCTATGTATCTGCCCAGAAGAGGAATGTTTTCAAATATTCTGCTTTAACTCGGGAAACAAGATTTTTAAAAATCTTGTTAGAACTTTATATGCATTTGATGTGAAGACAGCCTACATGAGAGGAGAGGGGACAGGTTTTTAGTTCTTGGATTCTATGATATCCTATTTTGGTTTCTCAGTAGCCTCTTCTCTGGCTCCTGTTTGCCTCCTCACCCCAATTCCTTCTTGCCTCTGTTTTTGAAAACTGAAGTGAATTCTAGACAGTAACTCTCTCAAGGCTGCTGCTATTCAAAACCAAAGTGTTTCATATGAACATGAAGCTATTTAGTGGGAAAAATAAACTATAAGTAGTTTGATGGAAGAAGCAAGTATAAAAAAGCTCAGAGCTCTACACAGTAATGATCAGAAGTAGCACTGTAAGTTGCTATAAACTACTGTATGTAATGAGACTTTAAGACTTTTTTTGCCTAACAATTCCACGTCTACGTATAGAAATGTATGATTACATAAAGATATGTATAAGAATGTTTTATGGTAGTATTGTTTAGTAAAAAATTGTAAACAACCTAACTGCTCATCAATAAGGAAATGGTTAAATACATTTTGTTGGTTCTTATCATGAAGCCATTAAAAAAAAAAAAATGAGGCCAGGCGCAGTGGCTCATGCCTGTAATCCCAGTACTTTGGGAGGCCGAGGCGGGTGGATCATTTGAGGTCAGGAGTTTGAGACCAGCTTGGCCAACATGGTGAAACTCCATCTCTACTAAAAATACAAAAATTAGCTGGGTGTGGTGGTACACGCCTGTAACCCCAGTTACTCAGGAGGCTGAGGCAGAATTGCTTGAGCCCGGGAGGAGGAGGTTGTAGTGAACTGAGATCATGCCACTGCACTCCAGACTGGGCGACAGAGCAAGACTCCATCTCAAAACAAAAACAAAAACAAAAACAAAAAGAGGTAGTTCTGTACATACTGATCCTAGTGATTAAGCAAGCTGACTCTGGATCCGCACTGCCCAGGTTCAAATCCCAGCTCCACCACTTCCTTTCGTTTGTGGCACATTAGATGTGTTCCTCAACCATCCAGTGCCATAAAAATCCCTATTTCATAAGATTTTTGTGGGGAGGAGATGAATTCATCCAAGTAAAACACTAGAATGGTGCCTGGCATAATTAGTATTACATTAGCCATTATTATCATTACTGATATGAAAGGATACCTGTAATATATTATTTGGCAAAAAATGTTACATAATATGGGAAGTAGAGTTCCATTTTTGTCAAAACTAACAGAAATCTGTGTACACACATTCATGTGATTTGTACACACAGAGAACCTGGAATTTCTACATAGGAGGAACTAAAGATTTGTTAACTAGTCTTGCCTGGAGGTTAAAATTGCCTAATGGCCAGGCACGGTGGCTCACGCCTGTAATCCCAACACTTGGGGAGGCCCAGGTGCGTGGATCACCTGAGGTCAGGAGTTGGAGACTAGCTTGGTCAACATGGAGAAACCCCGTCTTTACTAAAAACACAAAATTAGCCGGGCGTGGTGGTGCATGCTTGTAATTCCAGCTACTCGGGAAGCTGAGGCAGGAAAATCGCTTGAATCCGGGAGGCGGAGGTTGTGGTGAGCTGAGATCGCACCATTGCACTACAGCCTGGGCAACAAGAGCGAAACTGTCTCAAAAAAAAAAAAAAAAATAAATAAATAAATAAAAATAAAATAAAATAAAAAACAAACCCATTGTTTTTTTACTTAGATTCCGTATTTATCTGGGGTGGCTTTAGAAGGATCCATTTGAGATTATGGGAAGTCAAATTTCCCCAAACCAGTCTTTGGTGCAGCTACTTTCTGTAGTCATGGAAATAGTCAGGAAAGGTTGAATGCACCAAACTGTTAACAGACATTATTTATAGGCATGAGTGGGATGAGGGGGATGGTGGGTATGGAGTTGGGGGAAGACCTGTATACACCTGTGTATTGTTTGTAAGTAGTTCATTGTGTATTTATTTTGGAGGCAACATCAAATAAAAGAGAGGCGTACATGAAAAAAGGGGTTGGTTAACTTAGTGTACTATGAAGTTACAAACAAAAAAGGGTGATGGTAGTGTAGTGTTTTGAATTAACATGGAACAATGTGTTTGAAGGAATAATTGATCCAGAACTTTATTGTATGAAACCTGTCCCCATCAAAGCCATACATGGGGCTGTATATATGTGTCCAGAGAAAAGGTCTTCTGCACACTTAACTGTTAACTGTTAGTCGTAATTTCTCTGCAGAGTGGGATGGTGGGGCAAGGAGGAAGGACGTTCACTTTTCATTTTATGATACTCCAAATCATTTGCATGTTTTTAACAAAGATCACGTATAATTTTTTTTTTTTTTTTTCAAGACGGAGTCTCGCTCTGTCCCCCAGACTGGAGTGCAGTGGTGCGATCTCGGCTCACTGCAAGCTCTGCCTCCTGGGTTCAAGCGATTCTCCTGCCTCAGCCTCCCGAGTACTTGGGATTACAGGCGTGCGCCTCCACGCCCAGCTCATTTTTGTATTTTCAGTAGAGGCAGGGTTTCAC
Source organism: Macaca mulatta (assembly GCF_049350105.2). NCBI lineage: Eukaryota > Metazoa > Chordata > Mammalia > Primates > Cercopithecidae > Macaca > Macaca mulatta. The sequence continues at coordinate 46,895,929 of NC_133420.1, forward strand.
CATGTTGGCCAGCCTCTAACTCCTGACCTCGTGATCCACCCGCCTCAGCCTCTCAAAGTGCTGGGATTACAGGCGTGAGCCACTGCGCCCGGCCCAAGATCATGTAAATTTCTACAACAAAAACAATAAAGGAAATAAAAATGTCTTCAGTGTTGTACCTTGTACTTGGCCTGTTACCACAGGAATGACACATACTCCATTTTCAAGACATTACTTACGGCTTTATAGATTTCTGCTTTAAGGAATAAATGCAATTTCAATCCATTTAAGACTTGATTTCTTCTTCTTATATTAAAAAAGTATCTGATCTTGTATCTAATTTGTTATGACAGTACTATCACTTAAAGTACAGCAATTATGCAACCCCTGAATTTGAATTTCATTTTGCAAGTGTACATGACCTCACGGACAGAGCGAAGGCAGAAAGTTAAAATGAGCATATCGAAAATGAATCACTCTCGTGACCGAAAAGAACGTAGAGTACCTGAACAAAATGTCAAAGCTCGCATAGGCATAGATACTTCCATGTGAACTTTAGGAATCTTGGCTCATCTAACTTTTGCAGGGCTGAGTGGATCCCCTACTCTCGCTAGCCGTTTTGGGAGCACCAGTAACCTCCACACCAGGACCGGGCTGTCAGGGGCCGCTGCGGCGCAGGGACTCGTCCGGGACTGAGTCAGCGCCGAGGCCGAGAAGTTCGGCGGGAGGCGCAGGGCGGGGCTTCCTCCCGCCGACTCCGAGCCCGGCTCTACTTTTCTGAGTCCACGTCTCTTCCTTTGGACAGGCGTGTTTCCCCAGGTCGGGCCCAGCCAACGTGACAGCCGCAGACCTCGGAAAAGGGCGCTCCGGCCCCGCCTCGAGGATTTCCCCCGGCCGCTAGGGCAGCCTGGGCCCGCTCGGCCCAGCCCCTCACGGACTGCGGCGCGCGGCTCCCCGGGGCCCGGCCCGCCGAACGCCTCACTCCACAGCCCTCACCTCGCGGCGCCGAGTGTAGCGTCGCGGCATGGAGACCGGCTCCGACTCAGGTCAGAGGCCCGCGCCGGGGCCGCGGTGGGCTGGCTCTGCGCGCGCGCTGGGGCAGTTAGGCCGGGCCGCCCGCACAGGCCGCCGCGTGCCGAGTCCGCGCGGGGAGCGCACGCGGGGCGGGCGGCGACAGGTGGGCAGGACGAGCCGCGAGCGAGCGAGGGCGGGCGGGCGCGCGAGGGGCCCGGCGGGGGGGCCGCTGGGAGGATGGCTCAGCTCTTTCTAAATATAAAACCGGCGTGAGTTGGGCGAGCGCGGCGCGGAGTCGCAGAGCCGCCGCGCGGGCCTGGCGCACGGGGATTCGGCCGCACAGACGGCGGCGGCGGCGGCAGCGGCTCCGCAGAGGCGCGAGGCTGCGGGAGCGCCCGAGTCGCGAGCTCGCGGGGGCAGCGAAGAGCGACGCTCGCGACGCGGAGGACGCAGGCGGCGGCGGCAGCGGCGGCGGCGGCGGGCGGGCGGGCCTCGAGGCACAGCGCGGTCCGCGCCGAGTGACCGGAGGCGGCTCGCGGCCCCTGCCGCACCGCGAGCCGCGAGCCCCCCGGCCGCGCCCTGCCCCCCCAGCCCCTCCTTCGTTCCCTCCCCGGCGCAACATGGCTGCGGCCGCCGCCTCCGCCTCCCAGGATGAGCTGAGTAAGTGCCGCGGCCGAACCTGGGGCCGCGAGCCGGAACGGGCGCCGCGCGGTGCCGGGGGGCGGCGGCCGCATCTGGGCTGGAGGGCTGGGGCGCCAGGCCCGGTGGGCGGGCGGCGGCCGCGGCGTGCGGGGAGCTGGGGCGCCCTGGCCTGGCTGGCGGGCGGGGCGCGGACCGTCGCCGCTGGCGTTTGTAGGCCTCAGGTTTGCACCGTCACGTTGCGAAATTGAAACTGGAGCCCCGGGCGGAGCCACCTCTGCCCGCGATCCGCCCTGGCCCGGGGTGGGGGGAGCCCGGCCCCCTGCCCACCGAGCCTCGGCTGGCGGGAGGGCCGGAGCCCCGGGGTGACGGGCAGTGTCCACCCGTCCCATCTGACCCCTCCTAGCCCCGGGTCCCCGACGGTTGGGCGAGTTCTAGAAATGGAGCTTTCGGGAAAGGGGAGAAGGTGCCTTTTTGTGACACTCTAGTAATCAGCCGAAAGGTCACGAATAGGCGGTGACCCTCAGGTGGAGCAGGGAGGGCGGAGAGGGTCGCCGGTCGAACCGCAGGAGAAACCACGGGGTGACAGCGCTTTCAGAAAGGAGAGTTAGTGCCCCCTCGAGCGTACGCGGTGCAGCCTTCCCGGGGACGGCGGTCCCTGTCTGGGGAGAGCGGTGGTCACCCTGAATCCCAGGCCGCCCCGCCCGCCGCCGGGGTTCGCCTCGATGCTTTGTGGGAAGTGTAGTTCCGGGGCGCCGCGGGCCCATGCTGGGATCATAAATACCGAATTTTCATAGGACATAGGACATGTGAGATAATTTCTGATTGCCTTTTGAGTTTTTTTTTTTTTTTTTCCACCCAAGGGTTTTCTTTCCTGCCCCCCCGCCCCCCCGCCCCAGTGCTGTCCTTCAGTTTATGGCAAAAACAAGAAAGGTGTTATTTGGAGATGATGTGGGTTTTAAATGGAATAAAGGAATAAAGCATGGGTGAGGTGTTGCAAGCTTTATGAAGCTTACGTTGTTAAAGCCGCTTCTGAATTTCCATATGAAAGTAGTTATACACGTAATGTATGTTTCTCTAGTGTTTGTCAGTTTAAAGCCACTTTTATATACATGATCTCACTTTTGCCCTCATAGCAACCTTGTGAGGCAGATAGGTAGGAATTATCCTTGTTTTAAAGAGGAGGCAGGTTTGGAGAGATTAAGTTCCTTGCTGCTTTGACACAGAACTGGTGGAGCAGGAGTACTGTTTGCTCTTTTTGAAGCTGAAGTAAACACTTGGTGTGATCCTCAGCAGATTGGAGAGTCGGAGGAGACAAGGTCTCATGGTGCGATTAGAGATAGAAGCCGGCTAAATAGATTGCTCTTCTGTCGGTTCCACGTGGAAGCACCACCAGGCCTTCTGAGATCAGTTCCATGTTTTGTTTTAATTGTGATAAAAATACACATACCATAAAATTTCCCGTCCTAGCCATTTTTAAGTGTATAGTTCAGTGGGATTGAGTGCATTCACACTGTTGTGCAATCATCACCACCATCCATCTCCAGAACTCTTCATCTTGCAAAACTGAAACTTGATACCCGTTAAACAACAAATCTCCATTCCCTCCTCCCTTCAGCCCCTGGCGACCATCATTGTACTTTGTGTCTCTGTGATTTTGAGTATTCTTCGTACCTCGTGTAAATGGAATCATACAGAATTTGTGACTGGTTTTATTTTCATTTAGCATAATGTCCTCAAGGTTCATCCATGTTGTTGCGTGTGTCAGAATTCTTCCTTTTAAAGGTTGAATGATATTCCCTTGTATGTATATACCGCATTTCCTTGTCCATCTATTTGTCTGTGGACACTTGGGTTCCTTCCACGTTTTAGCTATTGGGAATAATGCTGTTGTGAACATGGGTGTACAGATATCTCTTTGAGACCTTGCTTTCAGTTCTTTTGGGTACATACCCAGAAATGTAATTGCTGGATCATGTGATAATTCTAGTTTAAAATTTTTAAGGAACCACTGTACTGTTTTTGACAGTGGTTGTTGTACCATTTTACATTCCCACCAACAATACACAGGGTTCTAATTTCTCTACATCGTGGCCAACGCTTACCTTTATTGTCACTAGTAACCATCCTGATGGGTGTGAGGTGGTCTGATTTTTTTTCAGTTGCTATGCTGTATGACATCTGAGTTCCTGTTGTAGCACCAAACACATTAAAGTCTGAATTGCTAGCAGGAATGGGGAACAAAACTAGAGGAAGAATTGGATATTCTGAAGTGGCTGAAGTGTTTGTGTCTATGCAGTGTGCTTCTGTACATTCAGGTACTGGTTAAGATGCTGTTAGTTAAGGGATTTCCTGGCTCTAGTAGCTAAGAAAGTTAGGAACAGATAATTCCAATCCTTGCCTTCTTGTTTTGTTCAGTTAAGTTGTCAGTCATCAGCCACAGATACCTGTGGACTTGGTTTCTGTATTTCTTCAGGAGAGACTGAATACGTGGCAGTTGATACCTTAGAATAATTTAACTTGAAAGCATATACGTGTGCACTGGTTAAGAAGTTTCATATTGGCCGGGCGCGGTGGCTCAAGCCTGTAATCCCAGCACTTTGGGAGGCCGAGGCGGGCGGATCACGAGGTCAGGAGATCGAGACCATCCTGGCTAACACGGTGAAACCCCGTCTCTACTAAAAATACAAAAAACTAGCCGGGCGCGGTGGCGGGCGCCTGTAGTCCCAGCTACTCGGGAGGCTGAGGCAGGAGAATGGCGTAAACCCGGGAGGCGGAGCTTGCAGTGAGCTGAGATGCGGCCGCTGCACTCCAGCCTGGGTGACAGAGCAAGACTCCGTCTCAAAAAAAAAAAAAAAAAAAGAAGTTTCATATAAACCACTTTTAGTTTTAGAATGGCTATAGTGAAATAGGAGATGCTGATAAAATGTGCTTTTGGCCAGGTGTGGTGGCTCACACCTGTAATCCTAGCACTTTGGGAGGCTGAGATGGGTGGATCATCTGAGGTCAGGAGTTCAAGACGAGGCTGGCCAACATGGTGAAACCCTGTCTCTACTAAAAATACAAAATTTAGCCGGGTGTGGTGGCACGTGCCTGAAGTTCCAGCTACTCAGGAGGCTGAAGCAGGAGAATCACTTGAACCTGTGAGGTGGAGGTTCCAGTGAGCCGAGATCGTGCCACTGCACTCCAGCCTGGACAACAGAGCTAGACTGTCTCAGAAAAAAAAAAAAAAGTGCTTTTAAGAATTTTACTAAAAAAAAGGAGAGAATTATCCAAATATTTTCTATTATTTATGACTAGTAGATGATAGTAAAAGCAAACTACTAGATGCCAGCATTGTTCTCTTCCACTGACATTTTATTGTAAAAAAAATCTTCAAACTCACAGAAAAGTTGAAAGTGAACATTCATGTACCCACCACCTAGATTCTGCAATTGATAGTCGAATAACTTTATCATATTTACTATTACAGCAAACTTCGTCATTTGTCCATCTCAGTAGATTTTTAAAAATTGTTAAACTTTTTTTTTTTTTTTTGAGACGGAGTCTCAGTCTGTCACCCAGGCTGGAGTGCAGTGGTGCGCGATCTTGGCTCACTGCAACCTCTGCCGCCTGGGTTCAAGCAATTCTCCTGCCTTAGCCTCCTGAGTAGCTGGGATTACAGGCGCCTGTCACTGTGCCCAGCTAATTTTTGCATTTTTAGTAGAGACGAGGTTTCACCATCTTGGCCAGACTGGTCTTGAACTCCTGACCTCGTGATCCACCTGCCTCGGCCTCCCACAGTGCTGGGATTACAGGCGTGAGCCACCGTACCTGGCCAATTGTTAATTGTTAACTTTTTAAAAAAAATTGTAATAAAATACACATAACATAAAATTTACCACCTTAACAATTTTTCTTTTGTTGTTTTTTTCTGGAGACGGAGTCTTGCTCTGTCGCCCAGGCTGGAGTGGAATGGCGTGATCTTGGCTCACTGCAGCCTGCACCTCCTGGGTTCAAGCGATTCTCCTGCCTCAGTCTCCTGAGTAGCTGGGATTACAAGTGTTTGCTACCACGCCCGGCTAATTTTTTTTTTGGTAGAGACAGTTTCACCACGTTGGCCAGGCTAGTCTCGACCTCCTGACCTCATGATCTGCCTGATCATGACCTCCCAAAGTGCTGGGATTACAGGTGTGAGCTACCGCGCCCTGCCTACCTTAACAGTTTTTAAGTGTACAGCGGTGTTAAGTACTTATTACTCCATCTTTTTTCATGCATTTCAAAGTAAACTGGTGACATCAACACACCTTCCCCCTAAATATTTCAGCACCAGCATTGTTTTAAATGCTTTGTATGTATTTTTCCTCAGAATAATCCTGAAAGGTAGGTAATTGCTGCTTTTTGGAGAGAGAAACAGGCTTCTTAGGTCCCCTGGGTCCTGAAGCTGGAAAGTAGTCCCCGTGTCCTCAGCTTCTAGTATGCAGTCACAGCCATACTTGAGGCCATCTTACCTCTTTGCACCATGGTCAGAGTGTGCGTGATGAACAGTTCAAATCAGATGCATTGCCAGATTCTCAGCTAGATGTTACCTTAATCCAACCGTTTGACTGTTGTTTATCATTGCTGTTGGGTACAAAAGAGACACCAAAGCCCGCCAAAGGAATTACAGTACTATTGAGGAAGAGGAAGAATATGTTTAAACAGATAAGGAAGGACCAAAATATGTGACTGTATGATACGGATAATACTAAAGTAATATCGTCTGTGATTCCCAAGTCTGTTATTTTGAGATGTGTAGCTGGTAAAACTGCATTTCTATAGATTTCAAGTGAACATCTTCCCTCTTGCACTTGAAGTAATTTACGTCACATCAATTTAAATGAAATCTTCAACTTTCAGTTATGTCTGCTACCACAGTTTGTAGGAGAAGCAAAACTGACTGTTAGAGTTCTCTTTTATTTATTTATTTGTTTATTATTTTGTTTTTGAGACAGAGTCTTGCACTGTTGCCCAGGCTGGAGTGCCATGGTGCAATCTCAGCTTGCTACAACCTCTGCCTCCTGGGTTCAAGCGATTCTCCTGCCTCAGCCTCCTGAGTGGCTGGGATTACAGGCGCGCATCACCGTGCCCGACTTATTTTTGTATTTTTAGTAGAGATGGGGTTTCACCATGTTGGCCAGGCTGGTCTCAAACTGACCCAAAGTGCTGAGATTACAGGCGTGAGCCACTGTGCCCGGCCTATTTATTTATTTATTTATTTTTTTGAGTAATATCATTGAGCATGAAAGTTTCCAGAAGGCTGGATGTGGTGACTCAAGTTTGTAATCCCAGCACTTTGGGAGGTCGAGGCGGGCAGATCACTTGAGTCCAGGAGTTCAAGACCAGCCTGGGCAACATGGTGAAACCCTGTTTCTACAAAAAATATAAAATTTAGCTGTGTGTGGTGGCATGCGCCTGTAGTCCCAGCTACTTGGGAGGCTGAGTGAGGAGGATGGCTTGTGTCTAGGAAGTCAAGACTGCAGTGAGCCTAGATCATACCACTGCGCTCTAGCCTGGATGACAAAGCGAGACCTTGTTTCCAAAAAAAAAAAAAAAGGGTTGCCAAAAATAGGCAGGTTAATTTTGGGCTGAGACTTGTTAGCATTTGTTATCCTTTCACAAACTTCATGTTTGAGTCAGTGATTATAATAGAATAATGGTAAAGCTGTTTATGTATTGTGTGTTTACTGTGTGTTCTCATTGTTTTGCATGTATCAACTAATTGAATTCTCAAAACAACCCTGTGAGTTTGGTACTGTTACTGTCTCGGGGTAGAGCTACCCTCCTTAGAGAGTTAGAACTTGAACTTAGATTCTCTGATTCCAAAATTTGTATTAATTCTGCCCTACTACTACTGTATTATTCCTGCATGGGAGAATATATAGTTCATAACAAGATCAAGATGGCTTTTTTTTTTTTTCGGTGTCTAACTAGTATCCAGAAAGAACCTTCTGTAGTGTATAACATGTGGCAATCGGGGCCAGGCACAGTATCCAGAAAGAACCTTCTTTAGTGTATAAATGTGGCAGTCGGGGCTGGGCGGTGCCTCACACGTGTAATCCCAGCAGTTTGGGAGGCCGAGGCTGGTGGATAACTTGAGAGCAGGAGTTCAAGACCAGCCTGGCCAACATGGTGAAACCCGTATCTCTACTAACAATACAAAAAAATTAGCCGGGTGTTTTGACATGCGCCTGTAGTCCCAGACTCCTGGGAGGCTGAGGCAGGATAATTGCTTGAACCCGGGAACTGGAGGATGCAATGAGCTGAGAATGCATCACTGCACTCTAGCCTGGGTAACAGAGCTAGACTTTGTCTCAAGGGAAAAAAAAAAAGGCCAGGTGCAGTGGCTCACGCTTAATCCCAACACTTTGAGAGGCTGAGGCAGGTGAATCACCTGACGTTGGGAGTTCGAGACCAGCCTGACCAACATGGAGAAATCCCATCTCTACTAAAAATACAAAATTAGGCAGACGTGGTGGCGCATGCCTGTAATCCCAGCTACTTGGGAGGCTGAGGTTTGGAGTTCCTGAGGTTTGAGGTCGGAAGTTCAAGACTATCCTGGCCAACATTGTGAAACCCTGGTTCTACTAAAAATACAAAAATTAGCTGGTTGTGGTGGCACATGCCTGTAGTCCCAGCTACTCGGATCACTTGAACCTGGGAGGCAGAGGTTGCAGTGAGCCAAGATTGTGCCACTGCACTCCAGCCTGGGCGACAGAGTAAGACTCCTGCTTGAACCCGGGAGGCAGAAGTTGTGGTGAGCTGAGATCACATCATTGCACTCCAGCCTGGGAAACGAGTGAAACTCCATCTCAGAAAAAAGAAAAAAATATTCCGATGTTGTTGAACAGAACATAGTAGATTTTTGAGTAAGTTGCCAAAAAAGAAAACCATTAGTTTTGACTGTTAAAGGCAGTTCTGAAATCTAGTTTGTAAATTAGTTAAGGTCAGAGCCTGTAGCTTTCTTTTCTTATGCTTAGAGTGATTATGACTATTGCAAATGAAATGAAATTCAGTGTAAGACATGTGGCTAGTTTTTCTGCTAATATTATCTTCTGCCACTTTATGGAAAAGTTGACATTATAGTTAATATTTCAGCAGTGGGTTGAGAGATTTCCGACAGGGAAGGAAGCATTTGAGACTTTTCACCTGGTCAGCTGTTTAGTGGTTTCTTATTCTGGGCTTTATAATTATAAGTAAGGCATCCTTAGAATCTGGTCTTCGTTGGGATAAAGGCGACTCATGAAGGAGCAACAACGTGTAATCTTAAAGGATGCACTATTCAATTTGACCATTTGACATAGCTATGGGAAACTTCAGCTGCAAAAGTTGGCCAGATAATCAGCATGTCAAGTGTCTTCTGAGAGAGCCTCTGCTAGTGCTGGGACTCCTGGTGACTCTTTTAGAGGATGAGACATGGGAAGCTGTGTGTTGAACATGATTCTGTGGCCATGGTGAAATAGCCCCTAAGAGCTAATTGCTTAAATGACCAGAATACAGGCTTCTGAGCTGATCTTTGTAGAAAGGCCAAGGCAAGCCTGTATCATTTACATTTTGGTTACTTAACCAAATCGGAAATTTAAGATGGAAAATGGCCACGGATATTTCTGTTTTTTTTTTTTTTTTTTTTTTTTTTTTTTTTTTTTGAGACAGAGTCTCACTCTGTCGCCCAGGCTGGAGTGCAGTGGCCGGATCTCGGCTCACTGCAAGCTCTGCCTCCCGGGTTTACGCCATTCTCCTGCCTCAGCCTCCTGAGTAGTTGGGACTACAGGTGCCCGCCACTTGCCCGGCTAGTTTTTTTGTATTTTTTAGTAGAGACGGGGACGGGGTTTCACAGTGTTAGCCAGGATGGTCTCGATCTCCTGACCTCGTAATCCGCACGTCTCGGCCTCCCAAAGTTCTATTTTTTTAAAATTAATTTCCATTCTGATTTTTTTACTTTCACTGCATTCTGATTTTTTTTTTTTTTTTTTAAACAAGAGTCTCACTGTCGCCCAGGCTGGAGTACAGTGGCACGATCTTGGCTCATTGCAGCCTCTGCTTCCCAGGTTCAAGTGATTCTCCCGTCTCGGCCTTCTGAGTAGCTGGGACTACAAGGCGTGTGCTGTCACACCTGGCTACTTTTTGTATTTTTTAGTACAGATGGGGTTTCACAATGTTGGCCAGCCTGGTCTTGAACTCCTGACCTCAAGTGATCCGCCTGCCTCGGCCTCCCGTATTGGCTTGAGCCACTGCACCCGGCCCACCACATTCTGTTTTGAATTATGCTTTCAGTAAACTATAATACGTAATAAAGGCCAGTGTCAGTGAGAATAGTTGGCACAGGAGCATTGACCTTGTTCAGAAGATAGATGTTAAAATTGAAGTCACGTCACTGCCAGTGTTCTCAGATGGTTTGATCCCTGTTGCTGAGATCTCGTTTCAGGCCTGGCCTTGATGCTTCCCATCTTATATGGCTTGTTTTGCCCACATATTTTTTCAATTCAATAAGCAGACTTTTAAAATTGAGTAAATAATGTATGGTGCTGTCCTCAGAGGGCTTATAATTCAGTGCAGAGACAGATTTATATGCAAATATAAATAACTTATACAAAGCATGGTAAGTGAACTGCCTAACACAGTTCTTTGGAAACCTCGAGAAATGAGAATGGTATTTGAGGCTAAAGGAAAAATAGCTTGAGCTGAGATATGGAGATAAGAAAATATGCAAAACAAAAACCGCTGAGTAAGTCTGTTGTGATGGGAATGGGGGTGCTGTGTGAAGTACTGGGAAAGGGGATCAGCTGTGTGGTTTGAGACTTGGCCCATGCTGCCTTTATGATTTGAGATCTTGGACAAATTACCTTACTTTTGCAAGTCTCAGTTTCTTCCTATTAAAATTGGAATGACAAGAATCACTCATAGTATTATTAGAATTAATGTATGTGAAAATGTACTGTATAAACACTTAAGCTCTTATAAATTATTGTTATTTTTGGTGTGGAGTATAATAGCAGATGATGATGTGGAGATAGGTTGGGACCAGTGTGTTGTAGGAATGCCAACAGAACTAGTTTGGACTTTGTTCTATAGACAGTAGAGAGCCATCAAAGCTTTTAAGCAGGAGCATAACATGAGTAGGTCTGTTTTATAAGGGTAGCAGATGGCAGTGGTGTAACACTGATTGCAAGGATCCTGAGACCAAGAGCCGCAAGACTAATTAGGAGGGTATCACAGTGGCGAAGTAAAAAGAAACTTAGGCTCTGAGTTGGGACAGTGGAAGTGGATTTGGCAAGGAGTTAATATAATCTAAAATCCCTAAAATAGGGAGAAATTGTTGGCTAACGAGATGAGGGTTATTAAAGAAGGAAGGAGTTAGAGATGAATCTAAATCTGACCTGAGACTAGAAAGTGGAGGAGTAAGGGAGAGTGCAGCCTCTAGACAGATTTAGGAAAGTGAAGAAAAGAGAGAACAGATTCCACAGATACGTAGTCTGTTCAGCAGAAAGATTATTTGTTGAATGAATGGGTTGAGTTATTGAGGCCCCATGTTGTTTAGGGAGACTGTTTTGAGTAGTGGCTAAAACCTCTGGAATTGGAATCAAAGACAGTTTTGAATCCTGATTCTGATACTTCTTGTGTTCTTCAACAAGGGACCTAACTTGTGGGCCTTGGTTTTCTCATCTGTAAAATGAGATAATAAAACTTACAAGATTTTTTTTTCTTTTCTTTCTTTTTTATTGAGACAGGATCTCTCTCTGTCACCCAGACTGAAGTGCAGTGGTGTGATTTTGGCTCACTGCAGCCACAATTTCCCGGTCTCAATCCATCTTCCCACCTCAGCCTCCTGAGTAGCTGGGACTGCAGGTGGGCGCCACCACGCCTGGCTAATTTTTGTATTTTTTGTAGAGACAGGGTTTGGCCATGTTGCCCAGGCTGGTCTCGAACTCCTGTACCCAAGCAATCTGCCCTCCTCGGCCTCCCAGAGTGCTGGGATTACAGACGTGAGCCACCGTGCCTGGCCAGGATTGTTTTAAGAATGGGAAGAGATAGCACATCTTGGCACATGGATTGCAGGTGTGTGGGAACCTTGGTTCTGAAGGTAGGGAGATAGTGTGGGAATGATTCCCATGGTAGAGCTGTGGGAATGGGCATATTCTTCACAGGCAGCTGACTGGGGGCCATGCATATACATATTTAAGAGTGAGAGGAAGATAATCAGAGAAAGGAGATGAAGAATGCTAAGAGAGGACAGCGGTGGCCAGGGTTATGTCTGTCAGCCGTTTACGTTCTCATATGTAATGTGCTAAAAACATGTATACATGTTTAGTAACACTTCTTATAAAACTATTGTATAATTGAAACACATCTAACTTTAATGTAACAGTTTATATATTTATGATATATATACACACATATAAATATATGATAAAATATGTTGCATTGGTATTAGAGATTTTAAGTCTTCAGCGAATCATTAGCTGTGTATTTTTTGAAGTATTAGCATGTTCTCAGTAAATTTGGTTTGTGGACATATGCCTTATTCTTTTTCAAATTTGGTAGTCATTACAATTTTTTTTCCTCATACTGAATTTGCAAAGCAGGGCATCAAATATCTAGCAAGAAATGAAAAGTGCTTTATTTTTTTCTTAACATGGTAGCTATGCATATACGTCTGTTAATTGTATTTTTTTGGTTCTAAATAATAGATTCTTTATACAATTGCATTTGTACGAGTGGATGAACATACCATTGGTGATCCTGAGGATTTTTGTCAAGATTGGATAAACCATGTATCACATTGATTGTAGAGGTTAGTAGATTTAGTTCCTTAGGATGTGTGCTTTTTTTTTTTTTTGTAGGAGCATTTAAAAATGCATAGGTTATGAGGTAGCAATTTGCCCCCAAGATCATCATGTTTTTGTTTTTGGTTTTTTCCTTTTCTAGCTATCCTGAGATAATTGGTTAAGTTCATGTTAATTTACAAATGCCTGAAATCTCTATTCTGTGATGCTAAACATAAAAAAAAAATTTGCAAAAAGAAGAAAAAGATAAAACTTGAAGTCTTTTTTTTTTTTTTTTGAAACTGTCTCACTCTCTTGTCCAGGCAGGAGTGCAGTGGGGCAATCATGGCTCACTGTAGCCTTGATCTCCCAAGGCTCAAGTGATCCTCCTGCCTCAGCCCCATCGAGTAGCTGGGACTACAGGCGCATGCCATCACGCCTGGCTAATTTTTATATTTTTAGTAGAGATGGGGTTTTACCATGAAGGCTGGTCTCGAACTCCTGGGCTCAAGCGATCCACCTACCTCGGCCTCCCTTGGAGATGTTATTTAGCACTGTGCACAAGGAAAAGACGATGGATGATCGTTTACAAATAACTTTGTGTGCCACAATCACAAAAAATCATTTTACATGCTCCAGGAATGCCATCATGGAGTTTTTTTTTTTTTTTTTAATTTTTAATTTTTTTTTTGAGACAGGGTCTCGCTGTGTCACCAGGCTGGAGTACAGTGGCACAATCATGGCTAACTGCCACCTTGATCTCCTGGGCTCAGGCAGTCCTCCCACCTCAGCCTCTCTAATAGCTGGGACTACATTTTGTTTTTGACACAGGTCTCCCTTTGTTGCCCAGGCTAGAGTGCAGTGGCACAATCATGGCTCACTGCAGCTTGACCTTCTGGGCTCGAGTGGATCCTCCCACCTCAGCCTCCCAAGTAACTGGGATCATAGTTGTGTGCCACCATGACTGGCTACTTTTTTTTTTTTTTTGGTAGAGACAGAGTCTCTATGTGTTACCTAGGCTGGTGTGGAACTCATGAGCTCACGCTGTACTCCTACCTGGGCCTCCCAAAATGTGATTTTAGGCATGAGCCACCGTGCCCAGCCAGTTGTTCTGTTTGTGAAAAGAGGTATGAAGGAGGCATCATGGTAATTGGATGTTCCTAATTCTGCCATTTTGTCATGCATTGTGATTTTGAGAAAAGCCATTTAATTCTACTTCATTCTAAGGCAGAGAGTATGGTGTCCTTTTCACTCTTAGATGATATTGGATGGTCTTTTGATTGAAACTCTGTAAATTCAGATTGTAATTCTCTGATATCATGGACTCAATATCCAGTGAGTTCCTGGGATTTTGTAGCTTCAATTCAAAAGTGCTTTTTGTTGCTATCTTCTAATTTAACTGTTGGACCCCTTCTCCCTACCTTCCTATGCATTCTACTGTATTTTGGTATATATATTGCTGCTGCTGCTATGAAATGTCTTCTTTAGGTGAAATTTTGAGGGATGGGATAATTTTGAAACCAGAATTCAACTTTAAAATAAATTTTGGCCTGTTTTTGCTATTTTCGCGTATCTTTATTTCTTGGGCGTTTAGAGAAATGACAGATTGGGAGATTGGAAGAATTGTTTAGAAGAGCAGTGAGGACATTGTTTATTCCCTCCTAGATTCTTTAGCTCCTAGAACTTTTGAGCTTGTGATTGATATGTTAATATCATTATGATATACTGAAGGCAAAAGTGAAACTACAACTACTAGGATTTAAATAGGGTTTTAAAAAAAGAACATTCTAGGGTTTACACACCCAGATGAGCATTGTTCGTATAAGTAGCTGCTTTGAGTGGATCTTAACTATCGTACATTTGACTTTTATGCAGTCTGAACTCTTGCATAGTATATATTATTTCTTCTAAGCTAGCTTTCACAAGCTGAAGTAATCTTTCCTGCTCGTCACCTCCTAAAACCGATTTCTCACTGAGTATCTCTGCCAGCCGCTGTCTCTGGGGGAAAGGGCCTTGGAAGGTAGGAGTGTTTGTGGACCTCAGTGTCAGGAGTCTGCCACTTACTCATTAAATCTAGGGCTTCTGTCTTGTCACCTGGCCCAATCTTGCCAAGCTACTCCTATGATTTCCTCCCCTTCCTCTGTGTGTGTGGGTGCGGTGGGAGGAGAGGACATGATGGGGTTGTGGGGAAGGGAGTGTGGGGTGGTAAGCAGTATGAGCAGGGAGGGATAGCCTTGTTATGGGCTATGCTGGATTGGCAGGGAGTTTGAAGTAGACTGGAATCATATGCAAAAGGCCGGGCACAGTGGCTCACGCCTGAAATCCCAGCACTTTGGGAGGCCGAGATGGGCGGATCACGGGGTCAGGAGTTTGAGACCATTCTGGGTAACACAGTGAAACCCCATCTCTGCTAAAGATACCAAAATTAGCTGAATGTGGTGGCACCTGCCTATAGTACCCTCTACTCAGGAGGCTGAGGCAGGAGAATCGCTTGAACCTGGGACGCGGAGGTTGTGGTGAGCAGAGATTGCGCCACTGTACTCCAGCCTGGGTGACAGAGCGAGACTTCATCTCAAAAAAAAAAAAAAGAAGGCCAGGGAAAGAAAGAAAGACTCTAGCCTGACCTGTAGTGGATCCAGATGCAGGGGTTTCCAGATTAGGGTATCTGCCTGGGCCCTGTGGGGACAGACTGGTGGACTAGGGAACAGAAAGATAATCTGTCTGATTGCCTTAATTCTGTGGGGCAGGGTTACTAGCGAAGGACTCCATCAGCAGGGACCTCCTGCTCAGGACTTGGTTGCCTGTGAAGGTACTCATTGCCACCCCTTGGGCCTTGGCTGGAGAGAGGCAGCTCCTGCAGGAACCATGATGGATTGTCTCTTTCTGATAATGGATCTTCTCCCCATTCCCAGCTTATATTTATGTTTACTGTTAGACTGCCTGACATTCTCCTTTTAAGTACATTTGCATCTGTTGAGTTCTGTAAAAAAGGCTGGGGGTAGGGGTAACTCTTTAAAAACAGGAGTAGAGATCAAATTTCTGGACATTCTTTTTTTTTGAGATGGAGTCTTTTTTATTTTTTATTTTTTTTAGGCAGAGTCTCGCTCTGTTGCTCAGGCTGGAGTGCAGTGGCGTGATCTCGGCTCACTGCAAGCTCTACCTCCCAGGTTCACGCCATTCTCCTGCCTCAGCCTCTCGAGTAGCTGGGACTACAGGCACCTACCACCATGCCTGGCTAATTTTTGTATTTTTAGTAGAGATGGGGTTTCTCTGTGTTAACCAAGATGGTCTCTATCTCCTGACCTCGTGATCCTCCCACCTCGGCCTCCCAAAGTGCTGGGATTACAGGTGTGAGCCACCACGCCTGGTGGGACAGAGTCTTGTACTGTCGCCTGGGTTAGAGTGCAGTGGCTCGATTTCGGCTCACTGCTCCGCCTCCCAGGTTCAAATGATTCTCCTGCCTCAGCCTCCTGAGTAGCTGGGATTACAGGTGCCCGCCACCACGCCCAGCTAATTTTTTGTATTTTTAGTAGAGATGGGGTTTCACCATGTTGGCCAGGCTGAACTCAAACTCCTGACTTCGTGATTCACCTGCCTTGGCCTCCAAAGTGCAGGGATTACAGGCGTGAGCCACTGCACCCGGCTGCTTTGTTTTTTTAGAGACAGAGTCTTGCTCTGTTGCCCAGGCTGGAATGCAGTGGCACAGTCTTGGCTTACTGTAACCTCCGCCTCCTGGGTTCAAGTGATTCTCCTGCCTCAGGCTCTCAAATAGCTAGGATTACAGGGGCCTGCTGCCATGCCCAGCTAATTAATTCTTAAAGAAGCATCCTGCTGGCCTCATTTGGGTTTTGCCAAGTATGAGAGTGGCTTTTGGGGAATTGAGATGGTATTTCAAATAGAGGAAGTCGACTTTAACTTCCATTTAGTATCTGGTTAGATTTATAATTCACAGGATTGATCTTCCAGAAAATATTAGTATTATACACAAAATCTAGATGCCAGCTAGGGCTTCTTTTCCCATAGTTTTAGCCTCAAACTCCTAATTGTACTGACTGTTAGAGTCCATTCTCTTCCCTGCCTTCCAGCCTGATGTATCCAATTTTTGTGAATTCCTTATAGTTTAGTTTCTTACTCTTTTCTTAGTTTCTGGGCTCCCATTTCTGAAAATGTTTCAGCTTGGACATGAAACACACAGACACACACTCTCTCTCTCTCTCTCTGTCTTTCTCTTTATCTCACACTCACTTTCTTTTCCCAGAATTGGTATGTCCTAGGAAAAGGCCTTGTCTTAAGAGCGCTTGATTTTCTGCTCTTTTACTGGTTCTCCCCTTCTTTTTCATCTTTTTCTGTTCTCTTCTTTTCCTTCTCTCTGCAGTAACTGCTGCACCTCTGCTGGTTTGGAGGCATGTTGTATATAGTTGTCT
Source organism: Macaca mulatta (assembly GCF_049350105.2). NCBI lineage: Eukaryota > Metazoa > Chordata > Mammalia > Primates > Cercopithecidae > Macaca > Macaca mulatta. The sequence continues at coordinate 46,912,766 of NC_133420.1, forward strand.
AGTAAGATTTAGTATCTTCACCTGCTTTCTCGCTTAAACCGTGTCATAATTTAGCATGCTAGAAGGAGCATTGGACTGTCTAGGATTTGAATCAGCCCTGCCACCGTGTAATCTTGGTCAACAGAATGTTTTCAAGGCTCTGTTTTCTCAACTGTAAATTGGAGCTATTACTACTTGCTTTACTAGAAGTTCTTTACAGGCAGGTACTGTGTTCCAGTGTGTGCTTGGAGGGTAGAGGCCTCTGGGTTCAGCTTATTTGTTTTGTTTTTTGTTTTTTGAGACTGAGTCTCATTCTGATGCCCAGGCTGGAGAGCAGTGGCGCGATCTCGCATCACTGCAACCTCTGCCTCCTGGGTTCAAGCAATTCTCCTGTCTTATCCTCCCTAGTAGCTGGGACTACAGTCACATGCCGCCACGCCTGGGTAATTTTTATATTTTTAGTAGAGATGAGATGGAATTTCACCATATTGGTCAGGCTCATCTCGAACTCCTGACCTCAGGTGCTCGGCCTCCCAAAGTGCTGGGATTACAGGCATGAGCCACTGCACCTGACCTGGATTCAGCTTCTGAATCTGTGTATCATTCACACGGTGACCTCTGGCAGGTCAGTTAGGTTGTGAGTCTATAAATGCATCTATAAGTGAGCCTCACAATTTTCTGAGGCTCAGAAGGCCATGTGAAACTGCTTTGTGACTATGATATATTTTATGTACTTATATATGTGAATCAGAAGAAAGTAAATACCATTAGAAAGAATATTATAGTGTAGTATATTTCTATAGTAACTTGATAGATCTTTTAAAAAATACCGTGTAGTGTTAGCAGTGGTCTAGATATTTTTAGCTTTCTCTTCAATCTCAGCTTCTACTTAAGACTTCTAACCTGATTTGTATTTTAAAATTTACTTTCATATTCAGAAAAAGATAATATTCTTTGTAGAAAATTTAAGCAACATTAAAAAACCTGAAACCTGTCACTCAGAAATAACTACTCATTCTGATTCACACAAGTAATTCATGCTCATAAAGTTAGTAATGACACATAATTAAACAAACCAGAAAGAATCCTCTGAAATTCAACCAAACCAGGGATAACATTACCTTAAATAGAATCCTTTCCCTATTCCTTTTGATGGTATACTTTTCTTGCATGATTTTTAAGGAATGTTTTGATGTTCAGGTTGTCCTGAAAGGAAACTGATTTATTGCCTTTTCTTTTTTTTCCCCCTCTTCTCTCTTCTCTTTTCTCTCTTCTCTTCTCTTCTTTTTTCTCTTCTTTTTTTTTTCTTTTTTAACATGCTTTTTCCATTAATAATGATGTGAGGGAAAAATAAGTAATTGTAGGTTTATTGCCTTTTCTGGTCCTGTGAGAAAATAGCTTTTCCTCCCTAATTTAGAAGTTAAAGTTGTATTTTTGAGAGAGATCTGAAAAATGTGCGATTTGTGTGGACAGTTTTATTTCTCAGGAATGATTTAATGTTTTCAGAAATGTCAGTAGCTAAAAGTAGGCAACACTGAAGTCCTTAAAACTTTACTGGTCGTTTTCTTTTTATGCGGGTAAGAGGAGGGAGAGTTCCTTCTTCGTCTTTAGAGAGAGAAACTAAAGACAGGTGAATAATATAAATTTGAATTATTTAAAGGAAAATAAATGAGCTGGGTGTGGTGGCTCATGCCTGTAATCCCAGCACTTTGGGAGGCTGAAGTGGGAGGATTGCTTGGGCAACATAGGATGACCTCATCTCTACAAAAAATAAAACAATTAGATGAGTGCAGTGGCATATGTTTATGATTCTAGCTACTTCCAGAGGCTGAGGTGGGAGAATGGCTTGAGACCGCAGTGAGCTGTAACTGCACCACTGCACCCCAGAATGGGCAACAGCAGAACCTTGTCTCCAAAACAAAAACACATGTGTGTATTTATACATAATTTATATTTTTAGTAGATTTTTTTCCTCCTACATGAATGTCACACTTAACATGAGCTAAACTGGATTTTTGTTTTGTTTTGGAATTTTGAGATTCTCAGGGTTTTGATACTTTTCCTTTGAGATCAAATGTTCTTTTTGTTCTTTCTTTCTTTTTTTTTTTATTTTTTGAGACGGAGTCTCGCTCTGTCACCCAGGCTGGAGTGCAATGGTGCAATCTTGGCTCACTGCAACCTCTACCTCCCGGATTCAAGCGATTCTCCTGCCTCAGCCTCCTGAATAGCTGGGATTACAGATGCACACCATCACACCCAGCTAATTTTTGTATTTTTGGTAGAGACGGGGTTTCATCATGTTGGCCAGGCTGGTCTCGAACTCCTGACCTCGTGATCACTTACCTCGGCCTCCCAAAATGCTGGGATTACAGGTGTGAGCCACCGTGCCCTGCCTCTTTTTGTTCTTTCATATGCTTTAAGGTTCCTTTCAAGCTTTAAAGTTCTGTGATTAAGAAATTTTTTTTCTTGTCTTTAAAACATGGATTTTTGAAAAATATTTGCTCTGTATACTTTTTTTTTTCTTTTTCTTTTTGGTACAGGATCTTGCTCTGTTACCTGGGCTGGAGCGCAGAGGCATGATCTAGCTCACTGCAGCCTCAACCTCCTGAGCTGAAGTGATTTTCCCACCTCAGTGCCCTGCGTAGCTGGGACTACGGGCATGCACCACCACGCCTGGCTCATTTTTCAATTTTTTGTAGAGACAGGGTCTTGCTGTGTTGCCTAGGCTGGTCTCAAACTCCTGGGCTCCAGTGATTCTTCTGCCTTAGCTTCCCAGAGTGCTGGGATTACAGGAGTGAGCCACTGCATATGCCGGCCTGTATGCTGTTTTTTTTCTAATCAAAAAATGTATTTTCACTGAAAAATATTTGAAAAGTATTAAGAAGAACAATTACTGATGTATTTTATTTCCCTTTTTATATAATTATAAAATAAAATTATCATGGAATATATATATCCTTTTAAAAATAATGAATTATTTCAACCATGAAGGAAAGTATGGAGAGTAATGTTGAGATGGAGTTTTTTTGCTCTTGTCGCCCAGGCTGGAGTGCAATGGCGCGATCTTGACTCACTGCAACCTCCTTCTCCCGGGTTCAAGCGATTCTCCTGCCTCAACCTCCCGAGTAGCTGGGATTACAGGTGCCCGCCACCATGCCTGGCTAATTTTTGTATTTTAAGTAGAGATGGGGTTTCACCATGTTGGCCAACCTGGTCTCAAACTCCTGACCTCAGGTGATCCACCCACCTCAGCCTCCCAAAGTGCTGGGATTACAGGTGTGAGCCACCGTGCCCAGCCTTGGAGAGTAACCTTATTAACATTTATGTATGTCTGACTCATTCTTTGTCAAATTTTTACATTTTTTGCTATTAGCTTCAGGTCTTGTATTTTATTTTAATTAATTAATTAATTTATTTATTTTGAGATGGAGTTTTGCTCTTGTTGCCCAGGCTGGAGTGCAATGGGGCGATTTTGGCTCACTGCAACCTCCATCTCCCGGGTTTAAGCTATTCTCCTGCCTCAGCCTCCTTGTATTTTTAGTAGAGATGGGGTTTCTCCATTTTGGTGAGGCTGGTCTCAAACTCCTGACCTCAGGTGATCCACTCGCCTTGGCTTTCCAAAGTTTTGGGAATACAAGCATGAGCCACTGTGCCCGGCCTTATTTTTTTAAATAAATAAACATTGCAGATGTAATTCAAACACCCTGTGTTACTCCTTATCATATCATTTTTCTTTTCTTCCCTTTTTCCTCTCTTTCCTCTTCCCCTCCTTCCCTCTCCGTTCTCATTCAGAGATTGTCATTGCTGTGATGTATATATCATACTCTATATGTATTGCATTTAAAAACTTTCCATAAATGGGACTAAACTGTACATATCCTTCTGCAACTTCTTTTGTTTGATATTAGATTTTTCAGATATGGTCTTGTTGGCTCATGTGACATATAATTCTTATTTATTTATTTCAATTGTTGTGTGACTCTGCATAATTTATTCCTTCTCCTGTTGACCGATATTTAGATTGTTTATATGTTTTTGCTTTTACTAATCCTGGGCTGTGAACACTTTCACACATGTGTCCTTGTGCTTGTCTCTTCCTGGGAGAGTTCCTTTTTTTTTTTTTCCTTTTGAGACAGGATCTTGCTCAGTTCTCAGTTGCCCAGGCTGGAGTGCAGGGACATGATCACGACTCATTGCAGGCTTGAGGGATTCTCCCACCTCAGCCTCCCGAGTGCTGAGTAGCTGGGACTACAGGTGCATACCACCATGCCTGGCTAATTTTTTATTTTTTTATTTTTTATTTTTGTAGAGATGGAGTTTTGCCATCTTGCCCAGGCTGGTCTTGAACTCCTGAGCTCAAGCCATCTGATTACCTCAGCCTCCTAAAGTGCTGGGATTAAAGGCATGAGCCACCACACTCAGCCCCTGGGAGAGTTTTTTTCTAAGGCAGTGTTACATAAAGTGTTGTCTGAGCACTGGGGAATTCTGGCAAATAAGGAACTTGCCTCAAAATGTAAATCAACTATCACTGTTAATTTATTTAACACTTCTTATTCTAGCAGCACTTTTTCAATAAAAGGTGTTCCTTATCTCTTTGCTGACTGGTGATAAAGAGTTTGTAGATGGGCTTCTTGAATGGCAGAATTACTAGGTGGAAGGGTATGTTCCTCTTCAACTTTGCTAGGGATGTCTTTACTGTAGAATTGCTCTTCAGAGGTTGTATTGATATGTACCCCATCAGTAGTGAACCAGAGTTCTTGGTTTGTTTACCATCTTTGCCAACATTTGGTACTGTTAGATTTGGATCTTTTTTTTCTGATGTGTAGTCCATTTTTTTCTTCTCTGATTCTTAATGGCATTTTTGTCAATCTCAAGTTTCCATGTATTCCCAGTTCTCTTTCTGTGTTCTCTGTTTTAATCTATTGATTTGTCTATGTGCTGACAGTTGCATTTGCCACACTGAATCTTAATTGTCATAGCTTTATAAGTCTTGAAATCTGATTGAGCCACTCCTACCTCACTTTTATGGAAGATTGACAGTTATTCTTGGCTTTTTGCTATTACATATTCTGTTCCATTCATATTCCATAGGAATTTTATAATTTTTTTCAGCTTTCACAAAGCACTGTTTTCTGTAGAGAATGTTTGACTGTGGGGGGCTTCCATCTTTGCAATATTGAGTTTATTTGTGAGCATTAGTGCTGTTTACCAGATATTTCTAGTTCTCTCTTTTGGGCACAAAATATAATTTAGTGCTGGGACAGAGTGAGGGACATGCGATTAGTTTCACCACAGAAGGGTTGAATTGAGCCAGAAGGATTGAGGATATGGCACTAACTGGCAGTGTTTGAGATAGTGTTGCCTCTATCAACTGACTCCAGTGAGCAAAGCCCTCCTCCTGATCTATGATTGAGGCATAGTCCAGGTGAGAAACTAATGTTGGTTGTTTTTAAGCCATGGAGACTTGGGGGTTATTATCACTAACCTATCCTGACATGGAAATCCATGAATATAGTTGGGCGTGGTGGCTCATGCCTGTAATCCCAGCACTTTTGGAGGCTGAGGTGGGTGGATCACCTGAGGTTGGGAGTTAGAGACCAGTCTGACCAACATGGTGAAACTGCATCTCTACAAAAAATACAAAATTAGCCAGGTGTGGTGGCGCATGCCTGTAATCCCAGCTATTTGGGAGGCTGAGGCAGGAGAATCGCTTGAACCTAGGAGGCAGAGGTTGCAGTGAGCCGAGATCGCACCACTGCACTCCAGCCTGGGTGACAGAGTGAAACTCCGTCTCAAAAGAAGGAAAAAACAAAACAAAACAAACAACAACAAAAAAGTCCATGAATGTTATGCTTTTGCATTAATTTAGATCTTATGAATTATAGTTAGGATTATAATTTTCTCTGTAAAGGACTATGACATGTTTCATTAGATTTATTTCCAAATAACTTGTAGTTTTTATTGCCATTTTTAATTATACGTTTTTAAAAGCTACATTGTCTGATACTTTGTTCTCATTTATCTCAGTTGACTTCTGTACTCTAATCTTGTATGCAACATGATTAACTTTCTTAGTTTACATACCCTATCCCATAAATATCATGTAATCTGTGAATAATGACAGTTTTTAGTATCTCCTACTTCCATATTGCATTTTCTAGTGGTTTCAATTCTATTTGCTTAGAAGTGATGATAGTGCACATCTTGTTTCTGATTTTGTATGAGATATATTTGCTGTAGATTTTACATAGATGCTTTTTGTCAGATTATGAAAGTTTTTTCAGTGATGGGTATTTCCAGCTCCACATTTATAAGCTACTCTTTGGGACAGATTCTGCTAATCATATTTTTCAGACTCCCTTACCATCTAGCTTCTTGTTTTAAGATATCTTTTCCTATCTCGAGGTAATGAGAATATTCTTCATTTCTCCAGAAACTTTATTGTTTTACCTTTGACATTTAGATTTATGATCCATCTGGAATTGATTTTCTTTTATGTGTAATGCTATGGCTTGGCTCTGTGTCCCCATCCAAATCTCATCTTGTAGCTCCCATAATTCCCATGTGCTGTGGGAGGAATGCAGTGGGAGATGATTGAATCATGGGGGTGAGTCTCTCCCGTGTTGTTCCGGTGATAGTGAATGGGTCTTAGGAGGTCTGATGGTTTTAAAAACAGGAGTTTGTCTGTACAAGTTGTCTCTTTGCCTGCTGCCATCCATGATAAGATGTGACTTGCTCCTCCTTGCCTTCTGCCATGATTCAAAGGCTTCCCTAGCTACATGGAACTGTAGTTCTCCATTAAACCTCTTTCCTTTGTAAATTCCCTAGTCTTGGATATGTCTTTATCAGCATCATGAAAATGGACTAATAGATATGGTGTGAGGTAGGGATTAAATATTGTTCTCCCATAGTGTAATATGGTTGATCTAACACCATTTTTTGAAAAGATCATCATTTACTTACTGCATTGCAGTGACACCTCTGTTGTAAACCAGGTGAGTATATACATATTTGTCTTTTATGCATTTTCTATTTTGTTCAAGTGGTCTACTTATTTTTTGTTAGCATAGTACACTTTTAATTACTGTAGTTTTTATTTTATGTGTTTATTTTTTTGAGACAAGGTCTTGCTGTGTTGCCCAGGCTGGAGTGCAGTGGCATCATCGTGGCTCACTACAACCTCTACCTCCTGGGCTCAAGCAGTTCTCCCACCTAAGCCTTTCAAGTAGCAGGGACTACAGGTGCATGCCACCACGCCCAGCTAAAATTTTTTTTTGTAGGGATGAGGTTTCACCATGTTGCCCACACTGGTCTCAAACTCCTGAGCTCAAGCGATCAGCCTGCCTTGCCCTCCCAAAGTGCTGGAATTACAGGGCTGAGCCACTGTGCCCAGCCTACTGTAGTTAGCCTTGAAATCTGACCAAAGACCTCTAGCTGTTTTTTCTCTTCAAGATAGTTTTGGCAAATCTTGGTCCTTTGCATTTCTTTAAATTATAGAAAGAATCAACTCTTTTTTTTTTCTTCTAGTGGTGTCCACACTTTTAAAAATTATTCATCCACTCATTCATTGATTGATTGAGATAGTTAGTATCTTCTTATGTTGCCCAGGCTGGCCTGGAACCACTATAGGCTTGAGCCACTGTGCCTGGCTCTAGGATCAGCTTTAGTGTTACCCAAGATACCTGATGGATTGTGCTTGGATTGTATTTTCTATAGATGAATTTGGGGAGAATTGACATCTTATTAATATTTTCTAATCTGTGAATATGGTGTATCCTTTAAGTTTTCCTTAATTTCTCATAGTGGTGTATTTTAGTTTTCTGTGTAGACGTCTTACATATTTTTCCCTAGATTAATTCCCAGCTATTTGATGTGTTTTGATGTCATTGTAATAGGTGTTTTCAAATTTTGTTTTCTAATGGTTTATTACTATTATATGGGAAACCAATTTATTTGTGTGTTTTGTTATTCTATTAATTTTTCCATAGATTGCTTTGGATTTTTTGTGTAGCAGTCATTATCTTTAAATAATGAAAACGTTATTTTTTCCTTTCTAATCTTAATGCATTTTATTTTTCTTTGTCTTATTGCTCTGAATAAAACTTGCAGTACAAATTTGAATAGAATTGGTAATAGTGAACATCTTTGCCTTGTTCCTGAACTCAGAGGAAAAGTGTTCGATATTTTACCTTTAGATATAATGTTTGCTGTAAATAAAAATCTCTTATCAGATTAAGGAAGTTCTCTGTTCTTCCTTGTCTATTCAACATGAATAGTTTGTTCCCATCTGTTTAGCATGAACAGATGTTGAATTTGATCAAATGCCTTTTCTGTATATATTGATCATATGATTGTTATTCTCTATTGTGTTAATGTGGCAGATTACATGGATTTTAAATGTTAAACCAACTTTGCATCTTTGGAATAAATCCAATTTTGGTATGATGTATTATCCTTTTTATGTGTCACTGGATTTGACTTACATATTTTTTACTTATGTATTATGATTTAAATACTATTTTATTATCTCATTTGCCTCTATATTCATGAGAAATATCTTTTATTTGCTTTTATCTTTCTTTCTGGGGATACCCTTGTTTGGTATCAAGGTTATTCTGGCCTCTTAACATCAGGGATGTGTTCTCCTGCCATCCCCTTACCCCACCTTTTTCTCTTCTCTGGAAGAAGTTATGAAGGAGAATTTGCCAGTGAATTCATAAGGTCCTGGCACTTTTTTTGTGTAGGGAGGTTTTAAATAAAACAGTCCATATTTGTGGTAATTTAAAATGAACCAGTTTTTTAAAGCAGAATTTATAATTGCAAGTTGTGTCATTGTGGTCTGTCTTTAGAAGTAATTTAAAAAACCCTTAAAATCATGTAATTATGACTTTGTACTAAGTTATGCCTCCATATGATGAGCTCTTGTGTCTCTGAGGTATTGTCACATGGGATTTTTAGCTTTCTGGCCTGGCTCAGTTTTCCTTTGGTGGTAGTACATGGGGTTATTAACATACCTAGCATAGGATTCCTACTGTAGGTGGGATTCTACTAATAATTCATGTTTTGCTCCCAACTGATGGAATATGTGTTCTCAAATATTTTGTAGACTCCTGATTTATTAAAATACTTATTTTTATAGTAGTAGTCAGCTTTATTTAAAAAGGAGGTAAAGTTAGCCAGATATGATGGCTCATACCTATAATTCCAGCACTTTGGGAGTTTGAGGCAGGAGGATTGCTTGAGGCCAGGAGTTCACAAGCAGCCTGGGCAACATAGACCTCATTTCTACAAGAAATACAAAAAAGAAAAAGAAAATTTCTTCTTGCCACTGAGCTTAAGGGGGGAAAAAAAAGAAAAAGGTAAAATTAAAGGAATAATGTATTCTGAGAGATAATAATTATATATAATGTTTATATAACATATACAAAATATTTTATATCATATATAATTACTCTGCCAAACCTAACCGGTTAAGGGCATAGCCCTCCACTAGACTAAATCGACTTCATACACCACCTACAAGTTCCTGTGATCCCAGAGCCACCCTCACTTTTGACCTGTTGGATACCGATTTGGGGGTCTCCATGGACCCCCCTCAGGTTTAATCATTAGCTAGAATGAGTCAGAACTCAGGAAAGCCCTGTATTTATGGTTATAGTTTTATAGAAAAGGATACAAGTTAAAACCAGCCAAAGGGAGAGACATGTAGGGCAAGGCCTGAGAGGGTTCCAGATGCAAAGTTTCTATTGTGTCAGGGTACTTTCCTGGCACAGCGATGTGTGATAATACACACAATGCACTGCTGATCACAGAAGCTCACCAGCTGGCCTGAACTTTGGTGTCCAGGGTTTTATTGACCAGGCATGATTGATTGATTGAATCATTGCCCATGTGACTCAATTTCTAACACCCCTCCCCCTCCAACCCTTCTCCTTGCCCAACTCCCCTAATCACCTGGCTGAAACCTGCAAGATGGTTAGTCTTTCTAGTGTAATCAACCCCCATCCTAAGTTCTCTCTTAGCATGAACAGTCTAGGGGCCCACTATGAGTTACTTCCTCAGCATAAGTTATCAGATGTGATTAGAGGGTCCTGCTATGAATAACAAAGGCACTTCAGTTACTGGGGAAATCCCAAGGCTATAGTGCTTACCTCTCAGGAACATGGACGGAGGCCACCGAAATTCTTTATTACACAAGAATATAAAAGCTGCACATATAATATGATAGCCATTATAACATTATATAATGTTTCACAACATTCTTGTGAAGCAATCTTACGCTGTTCCTAATAGACAAGTTCGTTAATAACCTTAGAGAGGTTTAGTTTACTAACTAAAACCAGTAATGTATCTGACATGAAAATATAGGTCCATTGGCTCCTTTATATCATAGACTCTTGGAGAGAATCATTAATTGGGCTTTCACAAGTCTATGTTAATAATAATTGTATAGTTTATAAATAATTGCCCATTTGGAATTGTCCCCATAATATATGCAAAGGAGGAATTTTATACTTTTTTTAATGTGTGTTTCTCATATGTGTGTATATATACACACACAAAATCTAGATACTACTTTTAGCAGAAATTCTCCTTAGTTGGTTGATATGAAATAAAGGATATTTTCGTAAATCATATTAGTAACTGAAGATTTGGAAAACTATCTGTATATGTTTGTATTTTTTCAGTGATTAGACACTGATGTAAATGCTATCGGGGTAGGGGGAAGAAAGGATAGGAGATTTATTTTTGATTTGTTTGATTGTGTGGATTAATGCTGCTGTAAATTTATATTCACTAACCTCAATTGGGTCCTTTACACTTTCTTCACATTTGTAGTTCATTTTACCAAACAAATTTTTCCTCTCACTCTGTGGCAAGCCTTTTCCTACCATTGTCACACTGCTGACTTGCCCTCTGCTCTCCAAATCTCAGAAGAACACTTTGCCTTCTTTTTTACAGAAATAATAGAAACCATCAGAAGGGAATTCTTTTAGGCCCTTCCATAAAATTTGTAACATTGATTTTATCAACACCAGTCTTCCTGTTTCCCTCCTATTATAATGGCAGAGATGGCCTTCCTGTCCTATCTAAGGTAATTTCTCAGACCTTGTGCTGAATCCTAATCTCTCCCATATTCTCAGGGTCACAGTCTAATAATTTTTTCCCTCTTCAATTTCTCTTTCTCTAGTGGCTTTTTCCTGTTGCTATTTAAATGTGCTCAGAGCTCTTACTTGATTGAAATAATGAAAAATAACTGTTCCCCTCCCCTTTTCATAACTAAAAGTTTCTAAAGAGTTGTCATTTACTGTATTCCTCACATCCTTTTTAATCTTCCACTGATTCCTCTAGCCTGCACAGTCTGCTTTTGTCTCTACCGCTTCACTGAAACTACTTGAGCCAAGGTCCGGTGTGAAGTCTATTGCTAAATGAACTGGATTCTTTTCAGTTCTTACCTTGCATGATCTTTTTGCATCATTTGAAATGGTTGACTGCTGTCTCCTAGGAAAATCTTTCCTAACTATTCTGACCCCATGTTTTCTTTCTGTTTTTGTGTGTTGCCTACCATTCCCTTTTTCAGACTTTCCTTCTTCTGCATTTAAATGCTGTTATTCGCAAACAGTCTGTCCCAGGCCTTCTGTTATTTTCTTTCTGCATGCAGTTATGTACCTGTGAGGTAAGCTTGGACAACATCCGTGCCTCTTCCCTCTTCACTCTTTATACCCATGACCAACCAAGCTCTGGCTCATGGTAGAGTTTCAGTAGATATTTGAATGAGTGACCTAGATAGGAGAATGAGTGCTTGACTGTGAAACTGGGAGGGTGCTGGGCCTTGAAGGAGGAGAGAATTTTGATGAGCGGGGAGGAGGAGGAGAAAGGTTGAATTGCAGCTGGTCACATATGGAGTTAGCTTCTTATTCATAGTAGTGAGTTCTCTCTAATGTTGTTTTCTGACCTTTGAATTTGTATGTTTTTCCATTTTTGTAAAAAATATTGCCTGAATGAGATACGTTCTAGTGAACCTTTGGATATTCTTTCAAATAAAACTTCCTGTATAAGGTATAGTATGTATAGTATGTGTACCCGATAGAAAAAGGGTCATTCTTGGAGACAGTTGTATGGTATAGGCAAGGATTTTTAGACTAAAGTTCAGAAGATTCCATTCTTATTCTTACTCTGTTGCTAATTACATCTGTGACCTTGGGCAAGTCCTTAAAACTCACTGTGCTTTTTTATGTTATATAATCTTTCAGTCTTCTTCAGTTCTGTTTTGAATCCAGTACAAATCTTTCTTTATGCAGCCTTCCAAATAAATTTTCTTCTTGACTTGGGGCTAGTCACAAGATTGTTTATAATCATTAAACTGTGCATTTGTTTTGAATGATTTTCTGTATGTATTATTACACAGTTAAGAAGATTTTTAAAACCCACAAAAGACTTTTTTCCTACATCCCTCCATATAGCAAAAGAAAATTCCAGATGGATCAGAGAGTTGAATGTAGAAAGCAAAATCATAAGTGTACTTGGAAGAAAACGTAGATGAATATACCTGCCCGGAGACTCCCAGTTTACCCCTAGCTTCAGTGATTGTCTAGTAGGACTCACAGGATTCAGCATATATTTGTACTCCCAGCTAAGATTTAGTATGGCAAGGCCACCAAAGGGAAAAGTCATGTGAGTGAAGTCTGGAGGAGACCAGGTGCAAGCTTCCAAGAATCTTCTGGTGGAGTCACACAGGACATGCTTGATTCCTCCAGAAGTGATTGTGACAGCACGTGTGAAATGGTATCCACCAGAGACGGTCATCAGAGACTCGGTGCCTCAGGTTTTTATTTGGGGCTGGTCATGTTTGTACCTTCTTCCTAAAATGAACCAAAATTCCTCCCTGAAGGGAAGCTGGTGTATAAACAACTTTATTTGTACAGACAGGCATAGTGAACCACTCTTAGCAGTTCTGGAAATAGTGGGAACCCTGCTGAAATCCAGGTTTCCAGATGTCAGCCACAGGCCAGCCTCAGCTAGAAAGCATGTCTTTCTTTGTTTTTTTTGAGATGCAGTCTCGCTCTGTCGCCCAGGCTGGAGTGCAGTGGCGTGATGTCTGCTCACTGCAAACTTGCCGACTCCGCCCCCTGGGTTCATGCCATTCTCCTGCCTCAGCCTCCCCAGTAGCTGGGACTATAGGTGCCCACCACCACACCAGGCTATTTTTTTGTATTTTTAGTAGAAACGGGGTTTCACCATGTTTGCCAGGATGGTCTCGATCTCCTGACCTCATGATCTGCCCGCCTGGGCCTCCCAAAGTGCTGGGATTACAGGTGTGAGCCACCACGCCCAGCCGAAAGCAAGTCTTTCTATAGGTAGCAGTCCTAGGTCTGTGTTAACTCTTCTCTACACAATATAATATTTAAAAATATTTTGCAGTGAAAATGACTTTTCTAAGCATGCCTAGAAACTCAGAAGTCATATAGGGAAGGAATGGTAAGTACAACTGTACTCAAAAGACTTAGGCCGGGTGCAGTGGCTCATACTTGTAATCCCAGCACTTTGGGAGGCCAAAGTGTGAGGATCGCTTGAGGCCAGGAATTCAAGACCAGAGACCTCTGTCTCTACAAAAAATAAAAAATCAGCCAGGCTCCTTGGGATACTTAAGTAGAAGAACAGCTTGAGGCCAGGAGGTTGAGGCTGCAGTGAGCCGTGATAGCGCCACTGCACTCTAGCCTGGGTGACGGCAAGACCCTGTCTTATTTAAAAAAAAAAAAAAGGGAAAGAAACATGTAGCATTTGGTTGTATCTGTAGATGTTGACCTTTCTTCCTTTTTGTGAGATTTGAACAAGCTTATCTTTTATTTAAGTATAGACGGGTCTGTGAAGATGACCTAACAGTGTTAGACTGATTCACCTCAAAGCAGGTAGAAGGCTTTACTTTTTCCTCTGGTATACCTAGCCTGTTTTAGCAGGACCCTCTCACATGGCGGTTGGTGCTCTTTCTTCCCATTCCCATGTTCTCATAATTGTATTGTGTTTAGGATGTCACATGTGCCTGTCTTGTGAGGGAGAGAAGATATTAGGTACTATGCTGGGCATACATAGAAGCATCCAAATGATTGCGTGAAAAGTAACAAGGACCAGATATTCCACACCCTCCTGCTGCTGCCGCCTCCCTGCCTGCCCCCCGTCCCCCACCGTTTTCTTTAACTTTGACAGAGATTCTCTAGGTCAGTTTATTATGAAGAGTTTAATTTTCTACCTTTGTCCACAGAACAATTCTTTTCCAATTTCTGTAGCTCAGATTTGTCGTTTCTACGGCCTAAGAGCTGTAAGGCACTAAGAAGCTGCTCGCTTACTTGTAACTTCCGCAAGCACTGTGGGTTGAACTCAGCATTCCTGAGAACTTCTTTTACTGCAGCATTCAGCGTTTATCAAATGGAATCACTGGTAGTCTCAGAATGAGCCTGTCTTTCTTTCTTCCCTCCCTTCTTTCTTTTTGTTATAATTTTTTAAACTAAACTTGTGACTTTATTTGGATTTTACCAGTTTTTCCATTAATGTCCTTTTTCCCCACTCCAGGATCCTGTGCAAGGCACCATTTAGTTGTGATGTTTTCCAGCTTTCTTTGGTCTGAGACAGTTTTTTTAGTCATTTCTTGTTTTTCATGATCTTGAAAGTCCTGAGGAGTACTGGCCAGGTATCTTATAGAGTGTTCCCCAGTTTGGGTTTTTCTGTTGTTTTACTCATGATTATATTTGGGTTATGGGTTTTTGTTATGAATGCCAGAGAGGTAAAATGCCTTTCTTGTCACATCATTTCAGGGACACACGATATCTACATGGCATCATGAGGTTAACCTTCTTACTGGACTAAGATAGTATTTGGCAGTTTTCTCTACTGTGAAGTTAACATTTCTCCCTTTTCGTATTCTAAGGAAGCAGTCACTGAATCTAGTCTACCCTCAAGGGGGAGGGTCTGTAGGAATTAAGCTCCACCTCCTATAGGGGGAAATAGCCACATATATTATTTTGAATCTTTCCTATAAGAAAAATTTGCCTCTCCCCCCCCAGTTTCTTTAATCATTCAATAATTATTTCCATCAGTATGAACTCATGTAGATTTACATTTTGGCTTATAATCCAACGCTGTTATTTATTTTATTCCTTCTACTGTCATGGCTTGGGCCATTAGGAGTTCTTTCAGGTTGGTTCCTGTATCCCTTTGACTTGTTCCATGTTCCATTTCTTTATTTTTGAGACAGGGTCTTACTGTGTCACCCAGGCTGGAGTGCAGTGGCACCATCATGGCTCGCTGTAGCCTCAACCTCCCAGGCCCAAGCAATTCTCCTACCTCAGCCTCTGGAGTAGCTGGGACCATAGGCACTTGCCAACATGCCTGGCTAATTTTTTCTTTTTCTTGTAGAGATGGGGGTGTCTCTGTGTTGATTAGGCTGGTCTTGAACTCCTGGCCTTAAGCAATCCTCCCTCCTTGGCCTCTCAAAGTGTTTGGATTATAGGCATGAGCCACTGTGCCCGACCCCATGTTCCATTTCCTTTAAGGCACTGCAAGATGCTTCATACTCATCTTGTTTTTGCCCTGCCCCAGTCCCTAGACTCAGACCTTTTTCCAAGCAGCTTGGTTCCTTTTGCTGGAGAATGGTATTGAAAAACAAGATCAATTCTGGGTGTTGGGTATGTTTGTTGCTACTAGGATGTCATTGCTTCTGCCCCTCTCAGAATTGACCGATCAATCTGTTGATCTATCTGTCTGTCTATCCATGTATCTGTCTACATCTCTGTCATTGATCCATCTATTGAGCAATCTGTATCTATGTAATCTATCTTCCTTTAGAAAATTATTGTGGGAAATTTCTGGCAAACACAATAGTAATTCTCAGTATCTGTTATGAAGCTTGAATAATTATCAATTAGTGGCAATCTTGGTTTTACTTATGTAACACCTCCCCAGTGTCTCATTTTTTTTATTTTTTATTTTTTATTCTTTTTGAGATGGAGTCTGGCTCTGTTGTCCAGACTGGAGTGCAGTGGCGCAATCTCGGCTCACTGCAAGCTCCGCCTCCTGGGTTCACACCATTCTCCTGCCTCAGCCTCCCGGGTAGCTGGGACTACAGATGCCCGCCACCATGCCCGGCTAATTTTTTGTATTTTTAGTAGAGACGGGTTTCACCGTGTTAAATATAGGATGGCCCCGATGTCCTGACCTTGTGATCGGCCTGCCTCGGCCTCCCAAAGTGCTGGGATTACAGGCGTGAGCCACCACGCCTGGCCGTCTCCTCATTATTTAAAGAAAATTCTACTGGCTATTATTTCACCTGCAGATATTTCCATCTTTATCTCTAAAAAATGACTCCTTTAAATATATATATTTAAATTGAAGTATAGTAGATACAGTAGAAGGTATGAAAGTATAGAGTTTGATGAATTTTTATAAACGTATTTATCTCTGTAATCATGCAGATTGAAATATGGAACATTTTTAGTTCATTAGAAAACTCTCTAATTCCCATTGACAATTTTTGTAGGGACCTTTAAAAAACAAGCATAATCACAATACCATTATAGTACCTAAAACAATTTTAACAGTAATTCCCTAAAATCAAATATCTAGTTGTTTGCGTAGGCTCCCCTTTCATCCCCATCTTCCCGCTTGCCCCAGCAGTGTACTGGTTGAAGAAGTTGCCTTGTCTGTAGTTTATCACAGTCTGGGTTTTGCTGAGAGTAGCCCCATGGTGTCATTTAACATGTCTCTCATAGTGACTTTCTTGGGGAAACTTGGCTGTTTCTTTCTAACTAGGTAACCCTAACACAGTAATGGGCAGTGATCCTGCCTTTGGAGAAACTTCATCAGTAAGATAATTTCACCAGGGATAGATATATTGTCCCTAATAACTAATGGTATCTGATTAAAGTTTTGCTGCCTTGTTCTACTAACTAGTTCCATAAATGCCTTCAGTAATCTTGTATCCTTTCCAGTATCCAGTTAAAACTGAATAACCTTGCATGTGGGAGAGAATTTTTTTGTTCTTGGTTTTGTTTTCTTCCATTCTAAAAGGTAGACCAGGATAGAACAATTCACCTTTTTGGTGGTGTTTTGTAGCTCTGTCAAAATATCTGTACAGGGCTAGCTATGGTTAAAGTTCTGACTAAAGGATTGCAGTACAGAAGAAAGGAATAAGCTATGAAAAAATTGGTCTTGGTTGTTTTGGTTTGCTAAATTCTCTCTCTTTTTTTCTTTTTATATTATAGATCAGCTTGAACGAGTCTTTTTACGACTTGGCCATGCTGAAACAGATGAACAGTTACAGAATATTATATCTAAATTCCTTCCTCCTGTTTTGCTCAAACTGTCTAGCACCCAAGAAGGAGTACGTAAAAAGGTAAGCATGTTGGGACAGCTGGGGGAATTAAATAATGAATAAATGAATACACATTATCAAGTGAGTTCTCTGTTCCCATTATTGAATTCTAGGTTTGTGATCTTAATTATGGCCTTTCAAAATGGAGAGTAAGTGTAGAACCAGCTTTTATGATTTAAAAGTAGCTTTTGTATCCTTAGCACAGCTGTCTTTAGCACCAACTGTCTACTTGGCATCAGTGCCAGATAATATAATTGAGATAATTATCCTGGAATGGATGGAGACATGATCTGAAATCCATGCCCTTGATTCCAATATGAAAGTCGTGTGGTAATGGGGCAAAAATATTCTTTAGTTGGTTGTTGACAAAGACTATAATTTTAACTAAAAGTAAGCAAAATAAAAAAAATTTAAGCGAAGTATTGTATAGCTCCTGTTTTAGGATTCTGCAAAGTACTCTTACAAAAGGTTGGATAACTGTCACATCAGTATTTTCATTTTCATTTTCTTTCTTTTTTTTTGAGATAGGGTCTCACTCTGTCACCCAGGCTGGAGTGCAGTGGCACAATCACAGCTCACAAGAGCCTCCATCATCTGCGCTCACGCCATCCTACCTCAGCCTCCCAAGTAGCTGGGACTACAGGTGCAGACCACCATGCCTGGCTGATGTTTAAATTTTTTGTAGAGACAGGGTTTCACTTTGTTGCCCAGGCTGGTCTCAAATTCCTGAGCTCAAGCGATCCACCTGCCTTGGCCTCCCAAAGTGCTGGGATTACAGGCATGAGCCACTGTGCCTGGCCAGTATTTTTATTTTTTAATGGAACTGTTCTACATGGAACATTTTCCCCTTGATTTGTAGAATTGTTCATTAGTCTTCCAGTATATTTATAATAGGTCATCCAGTCTTTGAGCTATAGTCAGGTTTTATTCCTTGGGCCACTCTAATTGGCAGTGACTTCCTGGAGGTCTGCCCTGAGAGGATTCCAAAGTCTGATTTGGGTTCAGTGCAGAAAGAGTATCTTGAAGAATGTCTTTTATGTTTATGTTTCTTTACAGGAGGGAATGGCATTCTTGTCATGTATTTGGCATGTCTGCTGTTAATCCTTCTTTGCTGAGATAGACGTGCATTTGATTATATCACTCTTCTATTTAAAACCCTTCTGCGACCTTCTCTTACCCTTAGGATACCAAGGTCTAAAAGGCCCTTCAGGAGTTGATTTCTCTTTACTTACTTAGCTTTATCAGTTTCCTTATTTACTGAGTGCCTTCTATATGCCAAATCTTGGGGATATGGTGATGAATGATGACAACACCTGGTTGGGGAAATCAGTATAAAACAGTCAGGCAAATAGTACATAATTATAATTTGTGATACATACCAAGATGGAAAAGGAAAGGATTTTATGAAAGAATATATTTGGGACATAATTTAGACTAAGTAGGGGGTATAAGGGGAGGCCTCTGGTGTGTGCAGGAAGTAGCCAGGCTAAGAGATGGGGGAGACCATTAATAGGCCCTGTGCAGGTGTTCGGAGCAACACACAAAGTGTGATGCTTTCAGGAAATTGGAGAAGGCCACAGTGATGTCTCCAGTGCATGAGAGGAAGCCTGATAGGAGGAAAGAGGTATTCCAGGGGCACTAATTTGAAAGGGTATTGATGGTAGTGCCACCATAACTCTAGCTGTTGGCTGGAGAAAGATTTGGAGTAGAGGCCAAGAGTGGAGACCTGAAGAGCAAACAGGGAACTTTTGCATTAGTCCAGGTTTAGTATTGTCAGTAGTTTCAACTCATTTACTTATCTTAGATTTTTTTTTTTGTTTCTTTGTATTTTATTTTTTTATAGAAAGTCATTCATCTCTGTCCATCTACTTTAAATGTTCAGTTTGTATCATTCACTTCTATGATACTATTATTATTTTTTTAAAAATAAATTTTATGTATATTTGAGGTTTACAATGTGATGTTATAGAATACATATAGATTTTAAATGTTTACTGAAGCAGTTGAGCATATCTTTCTCACATAATTTTATACTATTACTCTTAATATTCTATTATCATTATTTCAAATGGGAAATTCTATTCTTGTTTCTGATTTTATTACTACCAAAGTTTTAACCTTTTAATCGGCCATTTTGAAAGGAAACCCAGCTTTTAGATTAATGTTCCCTTTTTAACTGTATTTTTTCTATTTTTATTCAAATTATTTCCTTTTTTGGATATGTTTTTCTTGTGTAAAGTTTTAATTTATATAATAATCTGTCAATGCTTCTTATGTGTCAA
Source organism: Macaca mulatta (assembly GCF_049350105.2). NCBI lineage: Eukaryota > Metazoa > Chordata > Mammalia > Primates > Cercopithecidae > Macaca > Macaca mulatta. Next base: position 46,932,392 of record NC_133420.1, read on the forward strand.
GAAAAGTGCTAAGGACTTACATCCTCACGAGGTTATGTGAGGTAGGCATTATCCCCATTTTATAGATGAAACTGAGGCTTGGAATGATTAATACACTTGTTTAAGGTCAGATAACAAATGGTCAGGCCAGGATTTGAACCTAGGGCTTTTGAACTTCACAATGTAAGCTTGGCCATCAAGTTAAATGCTTTTTTCTTTAATTATAATATGTTTAAAAAAAAGAACCAAAAATGCCCTCAGCTTATGAATTTCTCCTTGATGACTATTTTAGTTACATTTAATAGTTATATTGATGTGCAGTTTGGTCATTTTATCTTTGACTTATTTATAAGATTGTTGTTTTTAGTTTCAAAATATTTGATATAAAATTTGCCTGGTTTTATTGCATTCTGGTCAGAGATCATAGCGTGCAAATGTTACAGTCCTTCAAAGTGTATTCTAATGTTTGTAAGAAAAGCCTTTCAGAAGATAAAAGGGATACTTCCTGTTTGTGGAATATGGAGCTCAGCATGAGTTATGGCCATTCATTAGTAACATTGTGCATTTATGTCTTGAACCTGTCTTCCAGTCCTATTATAAGTTGGTAGTCCTGAAGTATAATGTCATACTACTGTTACAGTTTTTCTGATTTTTCTTTCAGTTTTGATAATCTTGGCTTGCTGCATTTTGATGTACAAGTTTAACACCTTGTTTTTATTAATAATTATAGTATTTTATGTATATTTTTTATCTTTTGAATTCCATTTAAGGTTTTTTCTCCAAAACCTGTTTTATCCAAAATTAGTATTGTTAACCATCGCTTTCCTTCTGTCTGATAAATATTTGCCCCAGCCTGCAATTTTAACCTTATTTACTTTGGCTGTATCTCTTAGTACAATGGAAATGTCACATATTTTTGAGGTTTGAATTGAGGGCATTTACATCAGTTATTGTGATTATTAACCTAAATTTTTAAGAAAAAATTTTATTGATACATAATTATACATATTTATGGAGTACATGTGATATTTTGATACCTGCATGTAATATGTAATCAAATAATTTAGTATTTAGGATACTCATCACCTTATTTATTGTTCTTTTGGGTTGGGAACATTTTAGATCTTCTAGCTATTTTGAAATATACATGATTATTAACCTGTTTTATCACTTGGTCTATTTGTCCTTTCCCTCTCTCCCTTTCTTTCCTTCTCTTCCCTTCTTTCACTTTCTCGTTATCAAACTGTCAACACTGGTGTCTTCAAGGGGCTGTGAAAGGACAAGGGAAAAGGGATGCTTGAGATTTTCCACTTGATTTGTTATAATAAATATATCTTTTTATTATAACTTTAAAAAGCAATAAAACAGAATAAAGTAATAAGGATAAATGTAATCATTTTGAACTTAATATATTTAATTTATACTAATAAAATAGCATTTTTATTTGTCCTTGTCAAATTGGTGAAGTTGGAAAACTTTTGGAATAGGGGAAATGGAATCAAACAGCTAAAATAGCCTGTTATATAGTAAGCATTGTGCTAAACTCTCTGACTTATCTTTTTATTAAATATTTACAGTAGCCTTTGAAATGTTATTTGAATTCCACAAGTGATTTTTAAATCTTTCTTGGTTTATAGAGGATTCCAGACAAGATATAACCATATTTAGGAAATTCGCCGATATTTAACGTGACAATAATGCTAGTAGGAAATTAAGTAATTAATCCATTTAAAATTAAAAATAGGCCAAGTGCAGTAGCTCATGCCTGTAATCCCAGCACTCTGGGAGGCTGAGGTTGGAAGATAGTTTTGAGACCAGCCTAGGAAACATAGCAAGATCTCATTTCTACCAAAAAGAAAGAAAAAAGCCATGCATGGTAGCATGTGCTTGTAGTCCCAGTTACTGCAGTGGCTGAGATAGGAAGATTCCTTGAGACTAGGAGTTCGAGGCTGCAGTTGGCTATGATAATGCCACTGAACTCCACTGCGAGTGACAGAGTGAGACCCTGTCTTGGAAAAAAAAATCAAAATAAATTTATTATTTAAAAAAGCATGGAATTGTGGGCAAGATTCTCTATCTCCATCAGTATAATTTTCTATAGAGTCCCTCTAGGAATCAGCCTAGATTAGAATGTCAGAAGAGGGCTCTTTCCTTTAGACTACTTCCTCCTGATTGTTTTCCCTTGTCCCCTAGCAGTATCACAGATCCAGGACAGATAGGAAGTTTGGATGAAGTATGGATGACAATGCAAGTTTCTAGCTTCCTGGAAGGTATCATGTCTCACTGACAAACACTGTCACTGATGTGCGTTCAAATATCAGTGTTTGAAAAAGTTAAAAAAAATGGGCTCTGGAGTGATATTTTGACTGCTATTTGCTGGCCCAGTATCCTTGGACAAGTTACTTTACTTGAGGCTTCTGCTTCCTCGTCTGTGAAATGGGAATGACACCACCTCACTGGTTGTCATGAGAATCATATTAGATAAGGAATGCCTGGGGGAAGAGTGCATAGAAACTGTGTGATAAATGATAGCTATTTTATATTACTATTTTATCATTCATTCAACATTGATTACAGAGTTGTTTTTATTCCTGAACATAATTCACCTATTTCGTTATTGCTCTAGATCTCTTGGAATTTTTTGCTGTCACTGTCAAACATCTCTACATCTTTCCTTGTGCATGCTTTGAGGCTAGAGCACAAATTTCAGAAATGAGGGAGAATAGTGTAAACCTGGCCCTGCAGAATAATTATCTTAAACTCTTGAGTCTTTCTTAGGCAAGACTTTCTACAAATCTTACTTCTCAATGCTCGATTTCTTTTCTCTTGGCAGATAATCTTTTTATTGTAGTATAAGTGAGGATTTGACATGAGCCTCTGTACATCCCTTTCTGTCCATGCAAACTGTTGACTTGTCAATTTCTGTTTTGCCCTCTTTTCCCACTTAAAGGAGAGGAAGGTTATTATTTCTTACAAATTATTTGATAGTATCAGATGATATTCAGAATACAATAAAAATGCCTCACACTATTCACAATAGCGACTTGAAACCAACCCAATTGTCCATCAATGATAAACTGCATTAAGAAAATGTGGCAGATATACACCATGGAATACTATGCAGCCATAAAAAAGGATGAGTTCATGTCCTTTGCAGGGACATGGATGAGTCTGGAAACCATCATTCTAAGCAAACTATCACAAGGACAGAAAACCAAACATCACATCTTCTCACTCATAGGTAGGAGTTGAACAACAAGAACACGTGGACACAGGGTGGGGAACATCACACCCTGGGGCCTGTTGGGGGGTGGGGACCTGGGGGAGGGATACCATTAGGAGAAATACCTAATGTAAATCACGAGTTGTTGGGTGCAGCAAACCAACATGGCACGTGTATACCTATGTAACAAATCTGTACATTGTACACATGTACCCTAGAACTTAAAGTATAATAAAAACAAACAAAAAGCAACTCCCAGACAAAAATATAAATGCCTCAGCATTTTGCCAGAATCCTTTCTGCTTTTATGAACTCTTAACCATTCTGGGCTTCAGTCAGACGCAGTGTGCCCCAAACCTTCTTATAACTGATACTCTGCTTGGAACTCATTAATTATTCAGAATTCAGTGTTCCTGTCACTTCCTCCTTGAAGTCCTTCTTGATAGAGCAGATACTTTTCTCTTCTGGAAATCCACTGTATCTTGTATGTCTCTCTTTTCATAGTATTCATGGTATGTTGCAATAATCTGTTCTTCTTGGGGGACATGCTTCAGTCTAGGCCCAACTTGGATCTCAACTTTAACTAAAGGCCATCGTAAAAATAAATTCACTTGGCTGGGCGTGGTGGCTCACACCTGTAATCCCAGCACTTTGGGAGGCCTAAGTGGGTGGATTGCTTGAGATCAGGAGTTTGAGACCAGCCTGGACAACATGATGAAACTGCGTCTTTACTAGAATACAAAAATTAGCCAGGTGTGATGGCTGGTACCTGTAATCCCAGCTACTCGGGAGGCTGAGGCAGGGGAAATGCTTGAACTCAGAAGGCGGAGGTTGCAGTGAGCTGAGATCACACCAGTACATGCTAACCTGGGCAACAGAGCGAGATTCCGTGTCAAAATAAAAATAAAAAAGCCAGGTGCAGTGGCTTATGCCTGTAATACCAGCACTTTGGGAGGCAGAGGTGGGCAGATCGTGAAGTCAGGAGTTCGAGACCAGCAGGCCAACATGGTGAAAAAATAGAAAAATTAACTGGGCATGCTGGCGCACGCCTGTAATCCCAGCTATTCGGGAGGCTGAGGCAGAAGAATTGCTTGAATTGGGGAGGTGGAGGTTGCAGTGAGCCAAGATTGTGCCACTGCACTCCAGCCTGCACGACAGAGCAAGACTCTGAAAAAAGAAAAAAAGAAATTCACTAGTGCATAGATTTTTGGGAGACAGTATTTTTGAACAAGACTCATGTAGTGTATACTCCCTTTCTGGGATGTAAAATTTACACCCTTTAAAAGAACAAAGTAGCTACTATTCACTAACATAGATAACATCTGAGAAATGAATTTTAAGATGAGTGGTTTTTAAGATATGCTCAATAACTTCAGTTCCCATCTCTCTGTATTTTAGGTAATGGAACTGCTGGTGCATCTGAATAAACGTATAAAAAGCCGCCCCAAAATACAACTTCCAGTAGAGACACTGTTGGTTCAGTACCAGGACCCTGCTGCAGTTTCCTTTGTCACAGTGAGTGTTGTATTGGAATATTTTCTGACTCATAGCAAATTTTCTTCCCTAACATTTATCAGATGTCATCAACATATTGGCAAGCTTAAAATTTCACCTTAGACCACTTCTAAATGAAACATGAGATTTTTTTTTTTTTTAAATGACATACTGTTTTTCCACTGAGTACCAATCCAGAGGAAATGCTACTTTACAGTAGCAGGGTAATGAGTGGCTGTTTACATTGGGCAAAGGAATGTCGGTGAAATGACTTGTCAGGTATGTTGTTATATAAAATAATGATTTGATTTTTGGTAAGAGACTATATGAGATGGGTCTGAATGGAGGGAAATGTTATACGGCTTGGGCACAAATAAAGCATAATGGAGGAAAAAAATGAGTAAAATGGCAAAAAATAAAGTGAATTTTAAAAAATCTTTTGTGTTTTTGATGTGTATTCAGAAAGATAACTTTTTTATAAAGTGGAGTAAATCTGACTGGTAAGAAACATTCCTTTTAAAGTGTTGTCTTCATAAAAATTAAATGTAAAAAATGTTGGTGCTGTGTGATGGCAGGTGATGTTTTTTTCCTGGTCCTTGTAGTTCCTAGCATTGAGGCAGAATCGATTGAATCTTATCTAACCTCTGGAGTCACAAACCTTTTGGAGCCTGTTATTGGTCCAGACGTCATTTTGTCTGTGCCTGTTCTGGATATTTGGCTCAATTACACATTTCCTTTCTTTAAGCAAATAGGAACACTGTGTGCCAATAAAAATGCCAAATATAATTTATTTAAAGAAATAATCTTATGAAGCCCATTTACTTTAGTAAATAATTCTTCAGAGGCCAGGCACGTTGGCTCATGCCTATAATCCCAGCACTTTAGGAGGTTGAGGCGGGCTGATCATGAGGTCAGGAGTTCAAGACCAGCCTGGCCAACATAGTGAAACCCCATCTCTACTAAAAATACAAAAATTAGCCGGGCGTGGTGGCGCATGCTTGTAGTCCCAGCCACTTGGGAGGCTGAGGCAGGGGAATCACTTGAACCTCAGAGGTGGAGGTTGCAGTGAGCCAGGATTGCACCACTGCACTCCAGCCTGGGTGACAGAGCGAGACTCCATCTTGGGGGGAAAAAAAATAAAAAAGCTTCAGAAAAGCAATTCTTAATCTTATCTGTAAATCCAGATATCTGTTTATGGGTTTGCTTAAAATGCAGTATTCACACAGATTATAGTGATACCGGTTGAGTATCCCTTATCTGAAATGCTTGGGACCAAAAGTGTTTTGGATTTTGGAATAGTTGCATTATACTTACCTGATTTAGCATCCCAAATCCAAAATCTGAAATGCCGCAAGGAGCATTTCCTTTCTGTGTCTTGTTAGCACTCGTAAAATTTCAGATTTTGTAGCATTTTGAATTTCAGATTTTCAAATTTGGGATGCTCAGCCTTGCACAGACACACAGCACTCAGTTTCCTTTGGTTCATCCTGCATTGGTGAGTTACTGGAATGAGGAACCACAGAGTGCTGCAGTATACTAAGTTTGTTTTAGTCATTTGACCAGTGAGAAATGGCAGTCTAGGATTTGTCAACACCTCATCTCCTCCTAGCTTGTAAGGATTAATGCAACAGGCTGGGAGATCTGATGCTAATGTGTAGTGTGTAGGTGTAAATAGGTTGAATGATTATTTTTTTCTTCTCCACGATAAACTGCATATATTAATGCTTTAGATTAGTCCATGCTACCTCACATTTGACCTACTTTAAAGCAAGCATTTTGAATAAGTTGGACTGGAATTCTTCCTCTGAGATACAGTAGTTGGTAAAGGTGCAGTAAACATGTGGAGGGAGGATGAGTCACGTTTACAATGTCTTTGTTGTAACCATAACTCTCTAAGTTATCAATCATATATTTTCATTGAAATCATAGAGTATTTCCTTCACACTCACTTGCTTTTCTCTTATTGCATTAGAATTTTACTATAATTTATGTTAAAATGGGCTATCCTCGCCTACCAGTGGAAAAACAATGTGAACTGGCCCCTACGCTTCTTACTGCCATGGAAGGGAAGCCTCAGCCACAGCAGGATAGGTACGGTTTCCTCAATTATCTAATTTCCCTCCTACAGGAGTCAACAACTGCCTTTCAAATATTAGTTCACATGTTTGGTTTTACTTGAGCAAATGGGAGGTCTTGAGCTGTTTTAGCTGACAAATAATAGAATTTTCCATGGTACCTCAAAGTTACTGTTTCGTTAATACTATCATAAAATTTCTTGATGTGAACATTGAAAAATGTGCAGAACTAACAACATTTATCTAAGTCTGTGCATTTTTTTGGCTAGTTATCTTGAAGCAGTTAATTTTATGTGATTGCAAAAATTAGAATTAAAAATCCTTTGCATCAAAACATTTCTATATTGGAAGATGTAAAGTTTCACAGTGGTTTTCTTAAGGAACAGAGCACTCGTTTGTATTGTTTTGGGAACTGGAGAGGTGAAAAGGGTTTTGGATAACATCATTTGTTTCTAGGCTTAGGCAAAAGTTCTTTGTTGTAGCCCTGTCATAGTGAGAATCATGATGAAGAGTGCAGAAGTATAGAGGAAAGATGGAGTGAAATCATATTTTCAGTTCACCTTTTAGAGCATATTCATTTTTAAAGAAATGCTGTAATACAGAAGAAGTTTACAAGTAAAATTAATAGACATTATAAGCGCTGTGAAATTGTTTTCGGATGTTTTAAGAATATCAAAAGATGTTAGTGAAAGGAATTACTGAGGCCTGTTACTTAAATTCATGCAGTGGAAATTTTAATATTGTATTCAAAATATTAATACGATTGATTTTTAATTTTTAGAATAACTTTAGTTGTGGAAAATATATATATATATTTTGAGATGAAATCTCACTGTGTCGCCCAGGCTGGAGTGCAATGATGCAATCTTGGCTCACTGCAACCTCTGCCTCCCGAGTTGAAGTGATTCTCCTGCCTCAATCTCCTGAGTAACTGGGATTACAGCTGCCTGCCACCATGGCCAGCAAACTTTTTGTATTTTTAGAAGAGATGGGGTTTTACCATGTTGGCCAGGCTGGTCACGAACTCCTGACCTTAGATGATCTGCCCACCTTGGCTTCCCAGAGTGCTGCGGTTACAGGCATGAGCCACTGTGCCTGACTGAAAATAATTCTTTATTTTTATTTATTTATTTATTTATTGAGATGGAGTCTTGCGCTGTCGCCCAGGCAGTGTCGTGATCTTGACTCACTGCAAGCTCCGCCTCCTGGGTTCACACCGTTCTCCTGCCTCAGCCTCCTGAGTAGCTGGGACTACAGGCGCCCGCCACTGGGCCCGGCTGATTTTTTTGTATTTTTAGTAGAGGCAGGGTTTCACCGTGGTCTCTATCTCCTAACCTTGTGATCTGCCCGCCTCGGCTTCCCAAAGTGCTGAGATTACAGGCAAGAGCCACTGTGCCTGGCCTGGAAAATAATTCTTTTTGAAAAGACAAATTGTAAGTTGAACTTTACTTAAGATTTCATATAAAATCTCTTGTGGAAACTTCAGATATTAACATTGAGCCCATTTTATGTATTTTTTTCGGATAATTTTAGTGATGAGCCAGATTGGCTAAATGCTAATCATCACTCAATATACTGAACTTTCAATAAAAAAGAATTCTAGGCCAGTCCCTACATCAGGACTTTGTAAATTAGTGGTGTTGAAAAGGAACGTCTCTTGCTTAAAACTGCTAGTTTTTGTTATGTGATTTTTGTTTTGTCTGTGTTTTGCATGTATAAAAATCTCATTTTTTAAGTGGTTGCAATAAATGTAATTGTTTTTTCAGCTTAATGCATCTTTTAATACCAACCCTTTTTCACATGAAATACCCTGTTGAATCATCAAAATCAGCTTCTCCGTTTAATCTTGCTGAGAAACCAAAGACTGTGCAGCTGCTTTTGGACTTCATGCTAGATGTCCTTCTGATGCCTTATGGGTGAGTTAAAAAATAAAAACAAAGCAGTCTTGTTCTTGACTGCTTTTACTATGTGGAATTAAATACTATTTTAAATGATTCAACTCTCACTAGTAAATGAATGCATCTCAACATCATTTATGTTTATAGAGATTTTTTTCTTCTAAACCTCTTCTAAACTTCAGCTCCACTGCTTATTGGCCTTACAAATGCTGAGTTGCTGTTACGATTTTTAGACTCTACTTGCCTAAGGTGAAATCAGTCTTTCCCCATAAAAATAGTTCCTCTTAGGCCAAGGTGGGAGGATCACTGGGAGCTAGGAGTTTCAGACTAGCCTGGGTAACAGAGCAAGACTCTCTCAAAAAAAAAAAAAAGTTTCTCTTTTAAATTTGCTATCAGTGCTATGATGGTTCTCTTTGCCACCTAGCCATACAATGATAAATTGTCTCCAGCTTTTCTCTTCTTTGTTGCTGCAATATCAGTTGCATACTGCCTCCTTCCTTCTCCTTGCTGTGTCTGGAACCCTTCCCACTGCTATTGTCTAGTTTTACCTCTTTTCAACTCTTGTCATAATTTCTTTCCCAGCGGCTCCACTTCTTCAAATCTCTCTATACCACCTCTCTGTGCTTTACCGGATTTTCAAAACACAGATCTCATCAGGCAACACCTTAAAATCCTTGGTTTCTCATATCCTGTCATTATGCATTTCATGCACTCTTATGTGTCCTTGCTGTTTATTTTTAAGAGAATGCCTTTCTGTCCACCTAGAATGCTTCTTCAAAAAAAGAAAGAAAGAAAACAACAGAAAGACACTTCGAAAAACAGCATCCTGGCCAGGTGCAGTGGCTCACACCTGTAATCTCAGCACTTTGGGAGGCCGAGGCAGAACAGATCCCTTGAGCCCAGAAGTTTGAGACCAGCCTAGGCAAAATGGCAAAACCCTATTTCTACAAAAAAATACAAAAATTAGTCAGGCCCCATGGCATGCACCTGTAGTCCCAGTTGGGAGGCTGAGGCTGGAGTTTTGATTGAGCCTGGGAGGTTGAGGCTGTAGTGAGCTGTGATCATGCCACTGCACTCCAACCTGGTGACAGAACAATACCCTGTCTCAAAAACAAAAAAAAGAAAAAAACATCCTAAATTGGCCTAAATGTCAACTCCGTTTCTCTCTGACAAATTTCTTCTCCTAGGCAGATATAATTGCACTATTTTCTGTGTCATTAAAACACGAAATACCTGCCTATATGGCCACTGTGTGTTTTTGCCACATTGTAGACATTTCCATCTCCCCTAGTAGATGGTGAGCCCCTTGTAGTCATGTAGCTTTGGTCTCTGGCATAGAGCCCGGATTGTGATCTACTTCTAGTCTACTTACTTTGTCCCTCTGCCAGATAAATTTTTCTAAAATGCTGGTTGCATCTTGTTTCTTTCCTGATCACAAAATTACGTGTACATGATAAGCTAGGCATGTGGAGCTCTGTATCATTTGTTTCTCAATCCAGGAACGAGAGTTCATGCGGTGTGATGAACAAATTTGTTCTCCTCCTGCCCCTCTTGTTTGGAAGCCCAATTTTCTGGGCCTTCAGTCACTCCATGTTCACTCTCACCACCTGTTATATCATTTCTTATTTCTCAGCAGTTTCTTTGCTTCTGATAAAATGGCAGATGCTATTACATGTGTTAGGTTGTTACTGTCTCAGCTTACTCCAGATGGCAGAGACTCGATGTTACATCTCCTTATATTCCTCTGTCTTGTGTTTAGGATGATGTTTGTTTGTTTGTATGTTTGTTTGAGACAGGGTCTCACTCTGTCACCCAGGCTGGTGTGCAGTGGTAACTCAATGCAGCCTTGACCTCCTGGGTTCAAGCAATCCTCTCACCTCAGCCTTCTGGGTAGCTGGGACTACAGGTGCGCGCCACCATGCCCAGCTAATTTTTTTGTATTTTTTGTAGAGATAGGGGGTCACCATGTTGCCCAGGCTGGTTTCAAACTCCTGGGCTCAAGCGATCCTCCCACCTTGGCTTCCCGAATTATAGGCCTGGACCTATATTGGGCCAGGGGATTATAGGCCTGAGCCACCACACCCAGCCTTAGGATGTTTTATGCAGTATTAAGATGTATTAACTTATTGATTGATTTACTTAATGCCACCAGTCTTGCTACAACTTAGAAATAAAAAAACTTCCTTTTATATTTGTTAAATCAGGAGGCAGCCAGAATGACAGGTGATGATGGCTTTGGTAGATAAACCTTGAAATTCAGATTTACCTTAGGAACATGATGTAACCAAGCCAGTGATTCCTCACATTTTTCTTATTAATGAGAACTTGGGTCATTTATATAATAACATTAAAGCGATTCCTTAGGAGATTTTTAAAAAATAGATAAATTTAGGAATTGAATGAATATGACATGTAAGTAATGTGGAATAATTTACTGTCCTATCAGGTTCTAAGTGTTTTCTTGAACTTTTATTATAGTGGATATTTTATTATAATATCCAATATGATAATGGAATTTAATAGCATAGATCTTTAGTTTTAAGAGATTTGAATTAATATTTATATCAAAAACTTCATTTTGTAGATGAGTAATATCAGTTTAATTGGATCAAAATGAATTTCTTGGAGATCTTATTTCTCTACCCTAGAAGCTTAAATGAAATAGGGATGATAAATTAACCAGGTGGTGCAAAGGGCTTTGAACATGTAATGGGAAAAGTCAGTTCTTGTGTAACTTTTCTTCTTTGGGCCCTTTTGAGTTTTTTCATTTTGGGGACTTTGTGTCTTAGGTGGTACGCCATTTGGAGGTTTCAGTGGGTTTTCTAATGTAGGGATAAAGACCTCAGTTCAGGGAGGATTGAAGGTGAATTACAGCTTCATAGAAATGAGAATGACTGTAAAAATACTCTGGGTATAGTACAATAGCTCCTCCCAGTCCCCTTTGTCAACAAACTTTTCTCCATATTTGGCAGCTCAAAACTCAGAATGTGGTGATTCTGGAGTAGCTATTGGAGCAATCATTTATAGATGGAGAATGATCAAAATATTTATATTCATTGTTGGTAACAGTTGTAGTTCATTTGTAACCAAGTTAAATGACATGCTCTTCTGGTTAGTTGGCTGAAGATACACCTTTTCTAGATACCTTAAAATATTTTTATGATGAAATTTTAATTTCAAGTGTTCATTCTTCTAGTAAAATACAGTAGGAGGACAGTATATGATTGAATGTTTTGTATACATATATAGATGTAAATGCTTGTGTTTTTATAGAGGGTTAAAGTGTTATTTCCTTTCCAGTTACGTGTTAAATGAATCCCAGAGTCGCCAAAATTCATCTTCAGCACAGGGTTCTTCTTCAAACAGTGGAGGAGGTTCTGGAATTCCACAGCCTCCTCCGGGAATGAGCTTTTATGCAGCTAAACGAGTTATTGGTGATAACCCATGGACACCTGAACAATTGGAACAGGTATCACACACTGTTTGCTCATAATAGTACTGGATTGTGGACATTTGCCCCTATGAAGTTCATGAACCATATAAAACATAGTTCTAGTATATTCAGGCTCTCCAATGAAATATGTTTGAAAGGAGCAGTTGATGTAATGTGTTCTGTTCATGCTAGTTATTTATTAAGCCCTAGGGACAGGGAGGAGTGGGACATGCTGTTTAGTTTTTCTAATATTGCTTACATATTTCAAGTATAAAACACAACTCACTTATAAATTGAATATGTTTAACTTTTGTCATTTAAAAATTTTTTTTAACTTTTGTCATTTTAATTCTTAAATTGTAGGTTAAATTATCTAGCTTTTATGGTGCAGTTAAAATACAATTTTTCTTACATTATTCAACTTTTAAGGGCTGTACATTTTATGTAAAGTGAGGAGCCCCAGCACTTCACAGGTGACAATGTGGGGAAAAGCATGACTCCCTGTTATATTACTTCTTGGGAATTTAAAAATTGGCATTAAGAATTTTATTCTGGATTTAAACAGGACACAGATGTTCTCTGAGCAGCTTTTAAAAATGACTGGTGCTCTACAGAGAAGGTGCCTCACTGTGTCTGTGTCATCAGGCACTTCAGGGAAGAACAGATGAGATCAGTATGTAATTATTTTGGAATTCAAGCAACATGGGTTAGTCTTCTGATCCTTCCTTTATTTCTCCATGGCAGTCTAAATGATTTGATCCTTTTTTTGGGGGGAATGTAAGTGACCATTGATTAAAACAGTGTTCCTAGGAGAGGGAAAAAGAGGCAATTGGGGCATTCTTGGCATTCACAAATTTATAGAATGTTGTATTCAGTAAGGGGTATAATTGATTTGATCTCCTTCATGCTTTATGGATTTTTTTTTTCCTCCTTAAACTATTATGTAAGTAAGAAAGGTAAAGAATTAACAGAAGCTACTCTTTATTGAGTGCAATCTATGTGACAGGCACTGTACTGGGTACTTTGAATACAATATCTCATTCCACTGTCATAGCAACCCAGTGAAGTATAGAAATTGTTAGTTCCATTTTCTGAAAGGCGTGGAGGTTTTGAGATTTACCAGGGTCTCACTTTTAGTACCAGGCTTTGAATCTGGGATTATCTGAGGGTTAAAGCTACAAATGCTGGAGAAAAATTGTTATAGTTCAATTATAATCTTAAATTGGTCATTTTTTGCCAATACGCGTCTGTATGTATTTTGTCAGTTTCATGCTGAAACGAACAGTTTAGTTTCAGGGGTGAAAGCTGTTTCCTCTAATTTTAAAATATCTCTTTGTTTTATACTTTTTCTTCCAAGTAAAACATGTTTTTGCTAATTATAAACCTAATGTAAATATTCAAGTAATTAAGAATAGTAGAGAAATTAAAAATTAAGGGGCTGGATGCATTGGCTCATGCCTGTAATGCCAGCCCTTTGGGAGGCTGAGGCGAGTGAATTGCTTGAGGCCAGGAGTTCGAGACCAGCCTGAGCAACAGAGTGAGACCCTGTCTCTATTAAAAATACAAAAATTAGCTGGGCATGGTGGTACCCGCCTGTAACCCTAGCTACGTGGGAAGCTGAGGCATGAAAATCACTTGAACCCAGGAGGTGGGGGTTGCTGTGAGCTGAGATCGTGCCACTGCATTCCAGGCTGGGCAATAGAGCAAGTCTCTGAGTAAAAATAAATAAATAAAAAAGGCCAGGTGCGGTGGCTCATGCCTGTAAACCCAGCACTTTGGGAGGCCATGTTGGGCAGATCGCTTGAGGTCAGGAGTTCGAGGCCAGCCTGGCCAACATGGCAAAACCCCATCTCTACTAAGAAAACAAAACAAAAACAAAAGTTAGCCAGGCATGGTGGTGTGTGCCTGTAGTCCCAGCTGCTGGGGAGGTTGAGGCACGAGAATTGCTTGAACCCAGAGGCAGAGGTTGCAGTGAGCCAAGATTGCGCCACTGCACTCCAGCGTGGGCGACAGAGCAAGACTTTGTCTCAAAAAAAAAAAAGTTACCTGGAATCCTGTCACACTAGTTTGTCATCTGTCTACAGTTTGCTCTGTGCATGTGTGTATGTGTTCACAGTTTTAAACAATATATTTCTACTTGTCATGTAATACATTGTTTGTAGTTTGCTTTTTATATTGAACAGTATTTTGGATTTTTAAAAAAGTAATTCTTTTGAATGTTTGCATACAATTATATGTGATATTATTTAACCAGTCTCCTATTGATGGACATCTGTATAATTTTCCGTTTTCTTTACGTATTTTTTGTTTAGTTTATATCTTTGTGTACTTGACTTCCATAAGTGTCTTTTTTATGGCTGTACAAATGTTTGAATCTTTTCTGTTGTAGCTGTTGTTAAAAGTAAGTTGTGTTGAGCGGAGGAGGGAAGGCAGGTCCTTTTTTGATCTGTTATACTTTTTTAAATTGCGTTTTTTTCTCATTTAATAATTGTAAAACTTCATTAATCCTAGTATATGTGAAAACTGTTATGTGACGATTTTTTAAGATGAAAATGAAATTTTATTTTTTCAGGTATATTATCCTGAATACAGTCATTTGTAGTGAAATTCATAGCATCTTTACATTGCATGAAGTTCTAAGCAGAATCTCTCTTTAGTCTGTTTCATTTCAGCCAGTCAATTAAATTGAAAACTGTTTGATTAGAATTTCACTTGTATTGAGTAGCTAACATTTGAAATCATATCCTTTGTATGTTAGCAATAGAGTGAAACTCCATGGAATGTGAGTTGTTTAGTTCTTTTTGAACTGTCAGGAAAATCCATGGGGCACTTTATTCCTGGTGTACCACTGTCTTATCTGGAGGCCCCAAATTTGGACTTCAAGACTTCATCACTCTAGAGAGGCTGTGTAACTTCACTAGGGTGGCTGTGTATCATAATAATTTTGGAGTCAGAGAGACTTGGGTTTGAATCCTGCCTTCATTGTTTACCAGTGTCTTAAAGCCTTGCCTCAGTATTTTTAGCTAAAAAATGGGTATAATGATTGATTTATTAGATTGTGAGGATTAAGTGAAATTATGAATATATGTGCTTTAGTATAGTCCCTGGCACATTGTAAGCCCAAGTAAGAGCTGCTACTGTTGTTACTGCTCATCTTTGGTTTGTGACCACACTGATATGTTAAGCAGTACTTTGAGTGGGTGTCCTTTGCTCCCCTGACCGTTCTTTCTCCTTGCCTTCATTTGTCTACAGTGCAAATTGGGAATCGTGAAATTCATAGAAGCTGAACAGGTGCCTGAACTCGAGGCTGTTCTCCATTTGGTGATTGCTTCTAGCGACACACGCCACAGTGTGGCAACGGCAGCAGACCTGGAGTTGAAAAGCAAACAGAGGTAACTACTTCTCTGTAAGCTTTCAAGATTGAAAGGGCTAGGTTTCTCAAAGCTTACTTGCCACATGTATGTGTGTGTGTGTATATATATATATATATATATATATATATATATATATATATATTTTAGGATTTTATGTAATGAGGCATTCAACTTAGAGGAGATGATTAAATATACCCAGTTTGTAATAAAGTTTGCTAAAGAGTTGAATTCTGTGTAAGACAGAGAAGAAAATCTGTGTGGAGATGCTGTTTATAGCTGGACTAGGTTAGAAGTGTCATCACAATCAGTGAGACTTTTGGCTAGGTAGATGAACTTAAAGAATTGATGTTAAGAAAAGTGTCAGTTCAAGAAGTTACTAATTTTTGTTTTTTTCTCTGTCTCAAACCATTTGAGATTACTTTTAATAAAGCCTTTGTATGTATTATGGTTAATACAGTGAAAATTACATTCATGAAAAGAGTTGCTGAATAGATTCTAATTCACACATGAGGAGATACAGATAGCAAGTAGACTTACAGAAAATATTCTGTATAAGAAATAAAGTCAATGAAAAATAAATGAATGGGATACCAGTAGCACTGGATAAACCCATGTACGTTTCTTCTATTGAAACTGCTATTTTTATTTTTATTTATATATTTATTTTTTGAGACAGAGTCTTTCTCTGTTTCCAGGCAGGAGTACAGTGGCACGATCTCAGCTCACTGCAGCCTCCGCCTCCCAGGTTCAAGTGATTCTCATGCCTCAGCCTCCCAGGTAGCTGGGACTACAGGTGTTGGCCACCACACTTACCTAATTTTTGTATTTTTAGTAGAAACGGTGTATCACCATGTTGCCCAGGCTGCTCTTGAACTCCTAAGCTCAGGTGATCCATGTGGCTCGGCCTCTCAAAGTGCTGGGATTACAGGCGTGAGCCACCACTCCCGGCCAAAACTGCTTATTTTATACCCTGTTGATTGGCATTATAAATTGAAATGAAGTTTTGGAAAGCAGTTTGCAATAAGTAATGAATCATAAAGATATTTCTATCCTTTTATCTCAGTCTTTTGGGAATTTGTCCTAAGGAAATTATTCGAAAGGAAGAGATTTAGAAAAATTTTATAGATTTGTTCATTATATCATTTTCTATCATTGTTAAAATATGAAAACAAATTCAGTTTTCCATAATGGGCATATAGTTAAGTAAATTACTGTATGTATCTTTATGGAATATTATATATTTGCCAAAATATGAATGAAATTAATTACTACTAAGTTTTTAGTTTCTTTTACTAAAGTGTTTGTTTTGTCTGAAATCTCTAAACCACAAGTGTTATGAAAGAAAAGCAATGGCAGAGCTTGAGGATTAGTTAGTAGGAATCTGCTTAGGAAAGATGTAGGTGATTCATATCCAAAACAGAATTGTAGAATGCCTCTGAGGATAGCGGGATTGTGGCTATTCTAAGAAGCATATTGATAAACTATGAAAGAAAGATAAATCTGAAAAGCAGTCAAAACAGGTTCATATGTTTGCACAAACACAGGATAGCTTGAAAGCAGAACCAGTGTCAAAGGGCAGAGAGAATATAGTATGGTAAACCAGTCAGATGGAAGGAAGGGTTGCATTATTGCTAGGTTTATGAAATGATTGGGTGGGATCTGCTGCAGAGGGTGGGAGCGAATCACCAATCATTTTTTTTTTTTTTTTTTGAGATGGAGTCTTGCTCTGTCATGCAGGATGGAGTGTAGTGGTGCAGTCTCGGCTCACTGCAGTCTACACCTCTCAGATTCAAGTGATTCTCCTGCCTCAGCCTCCCAAGTAGCTGGGGTTACAGTAGCAGTGGATAAACTCATTTATGTTTCTATTGAAACTGCTATTTTTATTTCTATATTTTATATATATAAAAAATAGACCGCACCACCATGCCTGGCTAATTTTTGTATTTTTAGTAGAGACGGGGTTTCACCATGTTGGCCAGGCTGGTCTTGAACGCCTGACCTCAGTTGATCCACCCGCCTCGGCCTCCCAAAGTGCTGGGATTACAGGTGTGAGCCACCGTGCCCAGCCTTCACCGATCATCTTATATCTGAGTTCATCTTATTGTGGGGCCCAAACAGAATTAAGTCTTAGTGACTAATAGCAGCATAACTACTCTGCAGAATTAAAACTGCAAGTGTGTACTGGTAGATAAGGAGGGGGATGCTGGGAATCACAGTGACATAACATTAGAGAAATAAAGTGGCTTGCAAGCTTCCTAGGTGTGGCTTTAATTTCATGGGTACAAATTTTTTTGTCAGTTTCCTTATCACTTTTGAATTGCCAAATGGTTAAACAGACAAATCCTACCCTGCCCCAGGCCTCTTTGAACGAGTGTAGTAAAGCTCTGCTCTGTTGGAGTTGCTCCATGCCATTGGCCCTGTGAACCCATCTGTGTAGGAACAGTGTCCGTTTTTCTTGTGGTACCAAATTGTGCCATTGGATACAATAATCCGTTGAGTCAGGGTGGGTTAAGTGATTTGTGTTTGTTTTGGTTTAAAAACAAACTTTAATAGAAATTAGTACCTTTCTTTTCCTTCTCTTCTACAATGTCAATTGCCCATTTCATTTGTGTATTTCTAACGTTTTCTTTTGTTAAGAAATGATGGGGCTATAATTTTTTTGAAATCACTGAAGGAGGAGGAAAAAATAATTTTAACAACCTGTGTTGAAACCTTCCATAGCTTAATTGACTGGAATAATCCTGCCATCATTAATAAGATGTACAAGGTGTACCTTGGAGATATACCACTGAAGACAAAAGAGGTAGGCTGTTTTGATTTATTCTTACATCAGCTTAAAAAGTAGTTTGTTGACATGAACTGTGTATTTATATATTTTCTTCTAGTTTCATTTAAGCTGAATCTGTACCATAACAAAACGATAGTTTTAAGTCATGCTAGTTTAGATGAATTAAAACCTGGTAACTTAGTTTACTGGATGTGGCGTTATAAATTCAGATTCCTAAATAACAATGACAAACTGTCTAGAGTAGGGATTGACAGATTTTTTCTGTAAAATTTGTAGGCTTTGCAGGCCTTATGGTCTCTCAGGTTGCAGCTGCTCAACTCTTGTAACGTGAAAGCAGCCATAGGCAATACATAACCAAATGAGCATGGTTGTGTGCCAGTAAAATTTTGTGGATACTGATGTTTGAATTTCATGTAGTTTTCATGTATTACAAAATATTATTCCTTTGATATTTTTTAACCATTAAAACATGTAAAATTGATGTTTAACTCATAGACCTTATCAAAATAAATGGTGAGCCAGATTCGGACTATGGGCTGTAGTTTGCAGACTTCTGGTCTAGAATCTAGAACAAAAGATGGGTTCTCCTAAAGCCTCAAAGTAAGACCTTTGCCTTAATAAGATGAGTTCTTTTTAGTTCACTGTGTTTAAAAGTATTCCAAGTCCAAACCCAGACATACAAGGATTATTTGTTTGCATGCTTGCATTCTTGCCCTTTTTTGTTTGAAATGGGGTCTTGCTATGTTGCCTAGGCTGGACTTGAACTTCTGGGCTTAAGCTGTGTTCCTGCCTCAGTCTCTTGAGTAGCTGAATGAATGAGAATCAGGACCTCTGAATTCTAGCCCCAAATGGCTGTACACATGAATGTGTTGGGGAGGAAAGGTTTGGCTGATCACATAACCTTTCCTGGCCTCATGTTCTTCATGTAGAAAATGAAGGGGTTGGATTAGATTAGTGGTTCTCGGAGTGTGTTCCATGGACCTTTTAAGGGTCACAAAAAACCTTTTAGGTGATCTGTGAAGGCCTTTTCTTTTTGTACCGTGTCAGTATTTGCACTCATGGTACAAAAGCCATGGTGAGCGTACTTGCTCGGTTCCTACCACACATCAAAACCATGTCACCAGATGACTAACAGTCATTCTTTTCTTCAGTGTTATGTACTCATTTAAAAAAAAAAGAGAGAATAAAACTCAGCTTTACTTAAGAACATTCTTGATGAAGCAGTAAAAATGACTTTACTTGAAGAGTAGACAGGCAAATTACAGCTACTGAGATGGGTGTTTGGCACATATTTTCTCTAAAAGGAAAAAAATGAGGTTGTTACTTCAAGAAAAACAACATGATTTATTGGCAATAATAAAAGTTAGCTTTCAAGCAAAAATTAGAATTTTGAGAAACTTGTGTTCACCACAGTGATTTGATAGCTTATCAGTACTTAGTGGATTTTTCTGATGTGATTAGAACACAGGTGATATGAGCACAGGCTTTGTAAAAAAATGTTGTATGAAGAAACATTTGCTTAACTCAGTGAGCCAGTATTTTGCAAATGAGGAATGATGTTACAAAAGCATATAAGGGCAAGGGAGCCATTCAGAGTAAGATAATCAGTGGAATATAGTATAAGAGTATATAAGTTCATTGATATGATTTCAACTCCAAATTGCAACTAATCTTTTTTCTTTTCATTTTTAAAAAATAAGCAATTAACTGTTAAGAAATTATTATTTGTCAAGTTTTGGTGTAGTATCAAAAAAGAATATCCACAATTACCTAAGAAGGCTAAAATCATCTTCACTTTTCCAACCACACATATCTGTGCAGGTTAGGTTTTTGTTACTTACTTCAACCAAAACAGTGTATTATAGCAGATTGAATACAGAAGAATATATAAAAATTCATTTCTCTTGTAGTAAGGTGAACATAGAAGTGATTTGTAGACAATGTAAAATAGTGCTTCTCCCTCAGTACAATTATTTTTGCTTTGGAAAGTAGTTATTTTTTATAACAAATATTAGTTTTGAAATAATGAGTTTATTAATAATTCTCAGTTAACATATATGTTAATTTCTCAGTTTTAATTTCCAATTAATAAATATTGATAGGTTACACAGATATAAACAGAAGCTCTTTGGAGAGTTCAGTAATTTTTAAAGGGATCTTGAAGCAAAGTTTGAGAGACCACTGATTTAGATGAATTCTCATGACATTTTCAGTTCAAAATAATTTTGAATTTCTAAGTTAAAACCAAGCATATTTTCAACAGGGTGCAGTTCTGAAGCCAGAGTTGAAAAGGGACCCTGTGAGTACGAGAGTCAAGTTAAAGATTGTCCCCCATCTCCTCCGCTCTAGACAAGCTGCTGAAACGTTCCCAGCCAACATTCAGGTAATTTATTTTTTCCAGAGAATATTGGCCTGTCTGCAACTTTTATGTCTGTTTAATTAGAGAAAGAACTGTGTTAATGGATATTCAGTGGGTAGGTTGATGTATATAACAAGATTAATGAGATTCTTTTTTTTTCTGTCTTAAATTTGCTGCAGTATGATTTTTAAAAATTATCAGAAAATATATATAGGTTTGAGCATCTCTAATTAGAAAATCTGAAATCCTAAATGCTCCAAAGTCCAAAACTTTTTGAGTACTGATGTGATGCTCCGAGTGCAAAATTCCATACCTGGTCTTGTGTGATGGATTGCATTAAAACAGTCAAAACTTTACTTCATGCACAAAATTATTTAAAATATTATATAAATTACCTTCAGGCTATGTGCATGAGGTGTATAGAAAATGTCAGTGACTTTCATCTTTAAATTTGGGTCTCATCCCCAGGATATCTCATTATGTATGTACACATATTCCAAAATCTGAAAAAATCTGAAATCTCAAAACACTTCTGATCCTAAGCATTTCCAGTAAGGAACACTTAGTCTATACTATATATGGCTTCCATTTATCTTAAATATATGGTAATAATCCCTTTCAAACAAGATTTTTTTTAATGTGTGGCTTCTCTCCAAAAATGGTATCATTAGCAACTTAGTCACTTAAGTGAAAAAGCTGAGTCATCCTTAACTGAAAGCTCACTTGAAGGCAGTGGCCAAATGCTCTTGATTTCATCTTCTTAATGTCTTCACTTCTCTACACCTATAACGGTGATATTAGTTCAAACTATTACTTCCTGTTTTGGTTACTGCAGTATTCTTTTAACTTATTTTCCTGCCTCTAGTCTTGGCTCACATCCAGTCTGTTTTCTTTTTCTTTGCTTGGTTTTTTTTTTTTTTGAGACAGGGTCTCACTGTGTTGCTGAGGCTGGAGTGCAGTGGCACAATCTTGTCTCACTCAGCCTCTGCCTCCCAGGCTCAAGTGATCCTTACACCTCAGCCTCCTGAGTAGCTAAAAAAAAAAAAAAAAAAAAAAAAGTCTGTTTCAAATAATGTAGCACTTGATTATATTTTGTCCTATATCTTTTTGTCTTTTTTTCTTGGAGACTTACTGTGGAGACTTTTTGTGGTTTTTTTGGAGTCTTGCTGTGCCACCCAGACTGGAGTGCAGTGGCATGATCTCGGCTTACTGCAGCCTCTGCCTCCCAGGCTCAAGTGATTCTCCCCTCTCAGGGCCTCCCAAGTAGCTAGGACTACAGGCATGTGCCACCACACCTGGCTAAGTTTTGAATTTTTTTTTGTAGAGATGGAGTTTCACTGTGTTGCCCAGGCTGGTCTAGAACTCCTGGGCTCAGTGATCTTCCTGCCTTGGCCTCCCAAAGTGCTGGGATTTTTTTTTTTTTGAAGTGAGACAGGATCTTGCTATGTTGCCCAGACTGGCCTTGAACGCTTGGGCTCAAGTGATCCGCCCGTCCCAGCCTCCCTAGTAGCTGGGACTATAGGTGTGAGCCACCATGCCTGGCTCTGTATCATTTTAATGTATGTATCTCTTAACTCTTGAACAAGATTGAGTGCTTGTTCTTTTTTATATCTCTTAGTACCTAACACAGTGGCAATTAAAAAGCAGATAATACTAGTCTGTAACTCACATGTTATTGTTAAATAAGATCAGAATACTGCTGGCAGTTTTAGGAACAAGAGTAGAGGGTTTTTTTTTTTTTTTTTTTTTTTAGTGTAAGTAAGCTTTGTCATAAAAAGGAACTTCAGGGATTTAGATATTTTTGATGTTGATGGTTAATATTGAACTTGCTGCATGCTGCACAGGACTCATCTACATGATGTTTTTGCCTTCTAGATGTGGTTTCCTAATACTTGAAGCACCTTTACTCCAATGGGACACTTATAGAATATTTCCATGTGTATGTTTTCCCTGAAGCTTTTATTAGAATTTGTCCTGAATCATATAATTAAGAAACATAGGGAATAGCTGAGTGGTGACCCACTGCAGCGTGTACTTTTCGTTTCCTCACCGTGGTAGACCCATAAGCTTTGCAGACTTGTGAGATCAACCGCTGTGTTTGTTACTCCACAGACTATTTATAGGAGCTTCTGATTGACTTTCTAAGTCGGTCAGCTAACAATGTTTATCTGCATTAACGTTGAAGAACGAGATGTAGTATGAAAGGTCTGCTGTTGAATTCTGATTACTATTCAAAAATATTAAATTCTTATTTTTGTTAATTGATGTTCTCAACTCTTCCTTTCACATAGGTGGTGTATGATGGACTCTTTGGTACAAATACAAATTCAAAGTTAAGAACGTTATCCCTGCAATTTGTGCATCATATTTGTATAACGTAAGTTTTAACTACTTTATAAAGTTTTCAAGCTGCTGGAATGATTGAATGCTTCAAGTATGCTTCAAGTATATCTTTTTATTCATCTTACCTAGAAAGAAATCACGTTTGCTCATCTTTAAATATTTTTGTATTTTAATAGGTTAACTTATTTCGGTTATGTCTCTCATTATTTTATGTAATCATCAGTAAAGATATGTAGTTATGTGATTCTTATCTTGCTTTGTGTATGTGTGTTTTATTTAAAGCTGTCCAGAAATCAAGATTAAGCCATTAGGTCCAATGCTTTTGAATGGCCTCACCAAGCTAATCAATGAATACAAAGAGGTAAGTGACTTGTCTTTTAAATTTTTATCAACATTTTATATCTTAAAATATTTTCTGTAATCTTTCTGGTCTGTCAATGTAGTTGAAGTTTGTTAAAGTTTCATTGTTTCTTAACATTTTTACTTGAAGTACTACAAATTTCAGAAATTACTGCCCTTTTTTGCTTTTTTGGGGGAAAATAACTATTAAAAACTGATATGAGGTGTTACTGTATCTTTTTGTTTGTTTGTTTGCTTTGAGATGGAGTTTCGCTCTTGTTGCCCAGGCTGGAGTGCAATGGCACGATCTTTGCTCACTGCAACCTCCAGCTCCTGGTTCAAGTGATTCTCCTGCCTCAGCCTCCTGAGTAGTTGGGATTACAGGCACCTGCCACCACCACACCCAGCTAATTTTTTGTATTTTTAGTAGAGATGGGGTTTTACCATGTTGGCCAGGCTGGTCTTGAATTCTTGACCTCAGGTGATCTGCCTGCCTCAGCCTCCCAAAGTGCTGGGATTACAGGCATGAGCCACTGCGCCGGTCTGCTGTATCTTTAAATAGCATTTTTTCAGCCAGCGCCTTTTGTGCTACTTCTAGCTATTATGCAAAAATGGAATTAAAGGAATTGAAATTTATGTTCATTTCCATATGGGGCTATTTGGATTTGGCTTGTGTTGGGAAACTGTTAATTCTCAGGGGCTAAGATACTTTTTTTCTCTTATATTTTTTTGTGGTAAATAATGGGGCTGAGATTTTGATGATTCAAAATTCTGTCAAAACATGCATTCAGTAAATTTTTGATTCCTTAAGCTAAATGGGATGAGGATTCCTTCGATTGTGGATTTTTGAATCCCATTTTTCCCTGCTGTATTTCTGTTACTATAATATCTCCAGTATTTAAAAGGAATTTGCTTATAAAGGTAATATTTCAAGAATTCATTAGTATTATTTTCCCCAGTATAAGCTAAACATGAATGCATGTTTGCAAATAGTATAGTGAGATCAAGATCTTACCATCTGAAATTAGAACTGAGTTTGAATCCTAGTTTTGTTCTTTGGTGAGTTACTTAAATTCTTTGCACGTTCTTATCAGAAAAATGAAAATAATAATACCACTTCATTAGATTACTGTGAAGATTAATCTACCTAAATTGTTCACCATAGTCAAGGCACGTTACTATTACTAGGTATTATTAGTGAAAGGCACTTTATTTACTGTGCAGCTGTGCTTTGGGGGTAAGTAGGCTTGGTTCTCATAGCTTCTTTCTCCTATTAAGTAATGCTTGCGTGGTTAAGATCTAGGGGACTTCTCAGATTATTTTATGGCATAGACAGTGAGATGCTTTAGCGTCATTGGTAGAAATAAAAATGTGCTGGGGCTTTTGGGGAGAAACTGTGTATTTAAATATAAGTTAGAGAGGCCAGACAAACCACAGGGTGTGAGTCCCCTTACCTGCAGGTGACATCTGCATGTCTTCCCAACAGATGAATCCGTAAGAGTAGCCATTTAGATGTGGAAGGGCAAATCCTAGGATAAACACATAAACTAGTAGAAGTTTATTGTGTTCTGAGTAATCAGATTATTAGTTTTCGAAAAACCATGTAAAACTCTATCTGTATCTTGAGGAGAGAACCTCACTAATTCACCTGGTGACTATAACCCTCTTTAATTTTTTATGGTAGAAAATATGATAGGAAGCTGTTCATTACAGTGTAGATTTTTAGAAAATCACACTAGATTTTACTGCAATTTTGGTGAGAGATGGAGGATCCTAGTCTGTTGGACCAGTGATGTATTTTCTAATGAGTTAATGTTTTTTAGTGTGTTGAAGATGAACTTTGGTGTTTGGAGGTTACATAGTGTTGAAATATCTTGAACTCAGCACCAGCTAAGAGAAACCTTTCATATCTATGACCACCGCATTTTCTTTTTGGAATGATTGGGGATGCAAGGTTTTGTCTTGTTTTTCCTTTTAGTAGTGTGATGGATTCTGGGTTTGGACATTTTTGTTGTTGTTCAGGTGCTAACACCATGTAGTTAGACAGAGTGAGACCTAGGTTTAATAAGGAGTAAAATAATGCATGTAATTGCAGCGAAAAGGTTTTACTGTTTACTGTATTTTTTGTTTTGTCTATTTTTTGTTCTTTCTTTTCTTTTTTTAATTTCAAGGACCCTAAACTACTGTCAATGGCATATTCAGCTGTTGGAAAACTCTCCAGGTGAGTAAACTCTTTTTTAGTGAGAGATATGGTGTTGGTAAACTGAGAAAAATTATGTGGCATTTAATAATGGTGGAGAATAAATTTGTTGTGACTCTGAAAGGCAATGTATTTAATGGCCATAGGTTGTTTAGAAATGTCTTCTGTGTAGAAGGAAAAAGATGTGAGATATTTTAATTTACATTTGAAGGTATGTTACTGTATTAAATGGTGGTCTTGAAATGAGAGTTTGAACTGAATTGTGTCATAATGGGTTACTTTTTTTGTACCCTAGAGACTTTCGATTGACCTTAAGTGTTTTTGTTGCTACTTGGCACTAATTTTTATAAACCCAGTGATCAAGGTTTTTCTAGTGATTCTCTTTTCTGAGAATGGTGTTTATGATTCTGAGTGGCCCTGACAGATTTTTTTTTTCTTCTCAATGTGATTTCCTCATTCCAGTTCCTCCTGGCTTCATCTTCCTTCACTGTATTTCAAAGCAGGGAGATAGACATGAAGCATCCTCAGTGGCACCATGTGCTGCTTCCACCCCCAGTGCAGGTTTTGTGTTGGCCTGTGTAGACCAGGTCTTGCTCTTCTCTACAGCAAAAGGAGCTTTGGGCTTTGGAAGAAAGCCACCCCAGATCAGTGGATATCGTGCCGGGTTGTCAGCCAACCTTGTCCCTTGTCTGTTTGCATGAAATAACAAAGCCCCTTTCCGCGACAGTCATTAGTTTAGATCACAATTTGGTCTTATCTAATTTCTTCCTGTTAAAATCAGAAATGTTAACTGAATGCATGGAATATTATAGAGGGGATATTTGGAAGATGTGTGTATTAATCAAGGGTTATTTAGATTAAAGAATTAAATAATTACTTAGAAAAATTTTCGGCTCTTGGAGGAAGTATTATAATGATGCTGACTTTGTCTTCAGAGAGTTCAGGAAAATTTGTGTTTAGTTTCATTTTTTCCCTTTTTCATCTCTTGGAAATTTATGATAGTAACAATATTTTTACATTCTTTTGCAGTCGAATGCCGCATTTATTCACTAAGGATATAGCGCTTGTGCAGCAGCTTTTTGAAGCCCTATGTAAGGTAGGGAAACAGCTGCTAAGTTTATGCTTTCTGTTTGGATGTTCCCCTGGGAACCCAACAGGGAGGGAAACATTTTTATTATCTTTATAGGAAGAGCCTGAGACTCGACTTGCTATTCAAGAAGCTTTATCTATGATGGTTGGAGCATACAGTACTTTGGAAGGGGCACAGCGAACTCTCATGGAGGCACTTGTGGCTTCGTACTTAATAAAGGTAGGTCTGTGTGAACTACAAAGCCTGGGTAGTATATGGTTTACATTTTTAAGAACAAAATTTGAATTGCTACTTAACTGTTTTGGTAATTAAGAGGAATATTTGCTTTCACTTGGGCTGTGATTTAGGATCTATTTTTAATTCTTCATGATGAAAATTTGACTTTAGGGGAGAAGGAGTGGTAGTATTCATAGCGATGCTTATGTTTAGAGCTTTCCATGTGGGAAAACTCTTCTTAATGCCTTGCCCTCTGAGTTAGAATTGTTTTGTCTTTGTAACTGGTAGCTGAGCACTACTGTCCGCTGGGGTAGAGTTCGATAGGTAACATTTTCAGAGAAAAGCAGAAGGGATGAAAGACAAATTCCGTATGTCAAAGTGAGTTTTTAGGAAGTGAGCCAGTACTATCATACATGCTCTTCTTCCTCTGGTCCTCTTTATTTGGTTTTCATGGGAATTTATAGGAGGATTTTGAATATCTATAGATATATACACACACATATATATGTAATATGTAAAATATTATATATTTGCTTTAGTTCTTTGTCCCACATTTTTAGGAGTAGAGAGGGAGATTGGAAGACAGAATGATACTAAAAAGTGTCAGTGAGATTAATATAAATTGTGTCCTAATGGAATTAGACTGACATGATTTGATATTTTGAGGGAATTTTAAATATTCAGAAAGGTATCTGCTTCCTATTAAAATATGGCAGGGTTAAATGTGCTATTACATACACTCAGAAAGCTTACTATGATGGAGTCCTATTGTTAAGTGCTCTTAGTGTGCAGTGCATGTGGTTCATGGTCATACATTATGGACAAAGGTGTGTAGGCGTATTTGGAAGCTCATTAGAATAGAATAAACTTGCTCCAGGTAACTTTACAAGGAAAGGTGATGCTTGTATAAACACTTATAGATACTGGTTCTATGCATGCAAATCAAATCGTGTAACACTATTACCAAGACAAAGCTAATTTCTTTTCTTTTCACAGACAACATTTAAAGCAACCAAACTCTAGGTTAGTTATGTAATTTAGGCTAGTCTTTAATATCCTCACTCTTTAATGTACTTCAAGGAATGCTAAATAGCAAGAATGCCAGAATGAGTGGGACAATATATATATTTTTAATGTCTGTCTTATTTCACTTATGTTTGTGGCTAGAGGAGTGACCTGGGGAAGTTACATAAGAGTAAAGCTTCAGGATCAGTAGATTCTAAAACTTTTCTGGTTGAACTTTGTAGTCATAGATTATTAATCTCGGTTAATTGAATATATTTCTGTAGTTGAACTGCTTTGGAGTCAGTTTTAACTTTAGAGCTAATCTGAGAACATTGGAAGTATTTTGCTTCAAATTGGTGGGGATTCCAAGTAGGCTCTGTTTGTAATTTCTGCAAAATACCTGAGTTTCACTCATGTGACTGACAATTTGAGAGTTGGAGTGGCAGAGGTGGTGGCCAGAAACTGTCACAGTGACCCTGGCCCCGAGGTTTGGGCTGAGGATGTGCAGAGATTCTCTACTTACGGTCTTTGGAGGTCTTCCGGCTTTACCTGGAGGATCGTCTAAAATTGTAAGAGTACTCTAAGTAATGCCAGTGTCCAAAAGACTTAAACAACATGATTAAAGATCTTGAACAAATGATTAATTTATTTAGATACACATTTATTAAAATGTCACCTTAGAATTTTGAATTGTTTACAATTAGGAAGACTCGATTGGGACTAATGACTGGTAATTGATTTTTTTTTTTCCTTTTTCTTTTTTGGATTGGGGTGGTCTGTGCATGTTTACACATCAAATAGCCTGAGGTTCAAGTTCGACAAGTGGCTGTGAAATTTGCCAGCACGGTGTTTCCCTCAGATCATATCCCTTCCAGATATTTGCTGCTACTGGCTGCAGGAGATCCGTAAGTTTCAAAAGATGTTAATTTGAATTTTGGTTTATTTTGAATTTATTTGAAAATTACTAAAAGTTGTGTTGTTTACAATGTTGGTCTATGAAATTTAGAAGCGAAGCTATTTATTAAGGTATGGCTCTTGATGTGATATAGACCTGTACTCATATACCTATATATTTATATAATAATATAAATATTACATGTATTTGTCTATATAATATATATTATGTAGATATATATGTGCAATATATGATATATAGCTAATACAGAAAATGCTTATGAAATGGTCAAGTGTAAATAAAGCAGATTATATGATTGCATGTGTAATATAATTATATCTCTAAAATCAAGCCCTGTGTAAGGAGAAAAAAGGCTGATGTTGATGGTTTGACATATGTATTAATATTTTATTAAATATTGGAGTATCATTTTATATCTAATATACTTATATTTTTAAATGAGGTATAAGTTGCATTTTATATTAATTATATTACTGTATCTTCTAGCGTGTATAATGCATTTTAAAAGAATGTTTAAATTGTTTTGAAATTGGGACATGCCTTTAAAAGTCATGTACATACAATGAAATATATATGCACATATTAAAACAATTCTTTTCAAATCTGTTACATATCTTATGGTCATTGCTATCTTAAAATCCATGCAGCACTCTAATCTATTTCATAATATTAAACCAGTACTACGTTTAACATTTAGAATTTTTGCATCCTTTAAGTGAGATTCTTGTATATGTTTTTTTGTTGTTGTTATCAGGGATAGCCTTATTTGGGGAGGTGAAAAGCCTCATTTATACTGAGGAATAGTTTAAATAAAATAACGCATTCTATGATGATATGAACACCCTTGCCCATAAACTGTTATGCTTCATTTTAAAAAAATGGGTAATTCCTTGATAACTGTGTCAGTATTCTAGTTGGCCAACTGTGTGCCCCTCATGGCATTTGTTTTCTTTCCTATAAGTTGTATATATTTTGCTGTTATTTATTTGGTTGGTATTTTAATTGGATATCACAAGTTATTACCAGGCCCTGATTTTTGACTTCTGATCTTGGCTGCTGCTTCTCATAGAGCACATTTCAATTTGGTTAAAGTGACTTTGGATTGTTAATGTTGATTCTGGTGCTCTGTTGCTTCTTAATTTTTTTACATTAGTTTCCCAACCACAGGCCAGATGTACTGGGGCCTGGCAGCCAAGATGGCAGTTCATGTTAGAGCAAGGATTTAAATCTAGGGAGTTGGACTTCCAGATAGAGCTCTTAACTGCTGTATCTTATTTCCGTAAGTGCTGAAAATTATTTTTATTTAAGAAACCAGAATCAAAGCATAACTAATTCAACAGTTTTCCTTCTTGGGTTAAAACCATTCAGGTCAATTGAAAATCCTCTGACAACTTAAGGAATTATTTATTTATTCTTTTCGACCCTTTATCTGTTGTTTGGAAAATGAGACATGAACAAAGGCAATTGAGGAATTAAAAGGCCTTTATATGGTATCTGGATAAGACTGTTGCTGAGATCAATCTCTAGGTGGTCTGAAATTGGTTGGGGTTTATGTTTTTACACTTTAATGTCACTTATCAGTTATTAATTGTACAGAATTGTAAGAGTTTGGGTGGAGTGTGTAGACCACTGGATAGTCACTGATTTTTAAAATATATTTTATAGTTTACGATTTAACTCTATGAGGTAAAGCATACACATAGAAATTTACATCATTACTTACAGTATCCTATCTTGTTTTTTTCTAAGTCAAATTGAAAGATGGAAGCCGTGTGACTCCCCAGACCTCATGCAATTTCTAAAAAGAAGTGATTTCTTATAATGTGTTGACTCTGCTTAGATAGCCAAGAATGTATTTAAGACATTTTCTGAGAACTCTAGCTAGCAAATAAAATTGCTGTTCTTACTTTTCAAATGATCATTTCCAATTGGTGACATTTATTTTTTATTCTTATTTGTCTTTTTCTGAAAGACGTGAAGAAGTTCATGGAGAAGCACAACGCGTGTTAAGGTGTCTTCCAGGTAGAAACAGAAAAGAAAGTACTTCTGAGCAGATGCCTTCCTTCCCAGAAATGGTATATTACATCCAAGAAAAGGTATGGCATGCAACTTAAGGTAATTAGTCTAAATCATAATGGATGATGAAAATGAAAACATTCATCTTTAAAGTGAAAAATGTAATCACTAAATGTTGACTCATAAAATTTCTTTTTTTTTTTTGAGGTGGAGCTTCGCTCTTGTTGCCCAGGCTAGAGTGCAAATGGCACGATCTCGGCTCACTGCAACCTCCACCTCCTGGGTTCAAGTGATTTTCCTGCCCCAGCTCCCGAATAGCTGGGATTATAGGCGCCCGCCACCAAACCCGGTTAATTTTTTGTATTTTTAGTAGAGACAGTGTTTCACCATGTTGGCCAGGCTGGTCTCGAACTCCTGACCTCAGGTGATCCACCCACCTTGGCCTCCCAAAGTGCTGGGTTTACAGGCGTGAGCCACCATGCCCAGCTGACTCATAAAGTTTCTAGCATTAATACTTACAATAAGGAGATACAAAGTGAGGGAAAAAAAATTATAATTCTCACCTGTAATTGATCTGTTTTGCCTAAACTTGAATTACTTATAATTCCTTTCATGCTTGGCAACATTTAGGCTGTGTTAAATACTTTTTCTCTTAATATGACATGCTTAAAAATACATCTCCTTTTTTTTTTTTTTAATTTTTTTAATTTTTTTTGAGACAGGGTCTTGCTGTCACCCAGGCTGGAGTGCAGTGGTGTGGTCTCAGTTCACTGAAACCTCCACCTCCCAGACTCAAGTCATCCACCCTCCTCTGCCTTCTGATAGCTGGGACTATAGGCGTGCACCACTGTGCCTGGCTAATTTTTGTATTTTTTGTAGAGACAGGGTTTAGCTATATTGCCCACGCTGGTTCTCCTTTTTATTTTTAAGGGCACTCTTTAGGGTAGTATAAGGATGCTTCAGGGAGTAGTTCATGTTCTTCCCACCATGTTCGTAAGAGAGCATCCCATCTGTTTTTGTAAGTGTTTTCTGCTGGTAGATCCAGGATATTGGCAGTAATGACCATCCACCCCTTCCAGGCCTTGACTCTGTCCCACTTTGCCAGAGGACACCTTCCTACCTTTTACCTCCACTGGTGATCCTAACTCTTTGCTAGGTAGGCACCTTAAGGGAGTTGAAGGTCAGTATGCAGCAGCCATGATTCTATTTTCCATATAGCAACACAGTCTATTTGTAGTCAGAGGATTCTCTGTGCTTGTAGTTTCCTCTTACTTTCATTATTAATGAAAATAACTGGCATGCAGTGACCTGAGATGACCATATTAGTAGATGTGTGGAATAGGTTTATTATTTTTAAACAAGCCAGTACAAACATGGAAAAAGGGCAACACACTTGTCATTTAGTGTGTGACGGACATGCATGATCAACACAGTTAATAGGAAAGTGGAAAATGTTTTAATCAGAAAAAGAAGTAAACTTTGGACATGTAGCTAGAAATACAGTTGTTTTTGAGTTGAGGAAGGGCAGGTATGCTCCATTTTTCAGTAATTGTGTCTGTTTTGGACTTTTTAAACTTAGGCTTCTCATCGAATGAAAACTCCAGTCAAGTACATGACCGGGACCACTGTCCTTCCATTTAACCCAGCAGCCTTTGGAGAGGTAGAATTTTCATATATTTCTATTTACTTTTTGTAAGTGTTCTAAAAAGATCACACCACACCCAAAGAGGTATCTGTCATCTTGTTGTGTTTTAGGTAAACCCATATTGTGTCATTGTTCTTCATCTGGTTGTTTATTTAAAAAAACAGTATTGGGAAATTGGTATTATTTTAATTCATAGTGAAGTACGTAAATATATTTATTTCAGTGAGATTCTTTTTGTGAAAAAACTGGATGTTCTGTAGTGATTACTGTTGGGATTTTGCAGCAAGTTAGATTTGGGTTTTAAAGCCAACATGTTGTTGAGGTTGTTAGGGTTATTTAGTTTTGAAGGTTGGAGAGGATTAATTGATCACACTTATTAAGGGAAATTCTGTTTTTTAGATCATTGACTTGCACTAGGTAAATTATAAGAAGTAATCTTGTTCAGAGTAAGAATATTTACAGTGAATTTACTGCCTATCCTAACGATCAGTGAAAAAGCTTCCAGAGGATGGACTCCTTGGTAGCCTGTTTATATAAGGGTTGTTTTTGTTTGTTTGTTTGTTTATTTTTGAGAAGGAGTCTCACTCTGTTGCCCAGGCTGGAGTACAGTGAATGGCGTGATCTCGGCTCATTGCACCCTCGCCTCCTGTGCTCAAGTGAACGTCCTGACTCAGTCTCCTGAGTAGCCGAGACTACAGGCGTGCACCACCACTCCTGGCTAATTTTGTTATCTTTTTGGTAGAGATAGGTTTCACCATGTTTCCCAGGCTGGTCTTGAACTCCTGGGCTAAAGCAGTCCTCCTGCCTCAGCCTCCCAAAGTGTTGGGATTACAGGCGTGAGCCAGTGTCTGGTCTATATTAGAGGTTTTTATGGTGGTATATCTATTTTTCTGTAGATGAATTGAACCCATTTTCTCAAATTCTTGTGTCAGTGGAGTAAATACAACTGGAATTCTGCAGGAATAATAGGCCATTTGCTTCAGATGTCTGTCCTCTCTCTCTCTCTCTCTCTCTCTCTCTC
This sequence comes from Macaca mulatta, assembly GCF_049350105.2. Classification (NCBI taxonomy): domain Eukaryota; kingdom Metazoa; phylum Chordata; class Mammalia; order Primates; family Cercopithecidae; genus Macaca; species Macaca mulatta. Next base: position 46,965,806 of record NC_133420.1, read on the forward strand.
TCTCTCTCTCACACACACACACACACACACACACACACACGGCTTTTAAAAAATAATGATTTTTATTATAATTTTTAACTTTTATTTTAGGTTTGAGGTTACATGTAAAGGTTTGATATGTAGGTAAATATGTGTCATGGGGGTTTGTTATATATACTATTTCATTACCCAGATATTAAGCCCAATACCCCATAGTTATCTTTTCTGCTCCTCTCCCTCCTCCCACCCTCTCTCTTCAAGTAGACCCCAGTGTCTGTTGTTTGCTTTTTTGCATTCAGAAGTTCTTATCATCTGACTCCCACTTACAAGTGAGAACATGTGGTATTTGATTTTCTGTTCCTGCTTAGTTTGCTGATAACAGCCTCCAGCTCCAATTTCTGACAAAAGTTCAGTTTGTATTTTAACAATCTTAAAAAAATTCTTTGGATTTGCAAACCTTGTTATACAAATTTTGCTCCATTATGGCATATTTTCTGCCTTCCATGAGGATTGGAATAGCTTTATAAAGAAGGGTAGGTGAATCAAAACTAGAAATTGTTACTTTGAAGAGTACCTTCCCACACTGACTTTTCGAGAAGCTTATACAGTCTTCCTCTCCGTTCTGTTTGTAGATCGTTCTGTACTTGCGCATGTGCCTCGCGCACAGTGCGGGGGTGGTGCCCACCTCTCAGAGTTTGGCTGATATGCAGGATCATGCTCCAGCCATTGGACGCTACATACGGACTTTAATGTCAGGCGGGCAGACGGCACCCTCATCATCTTCTAACAAGAGTGGGGAAACTAACCCTGTCCAGATCTACATTGGCCTGCTTCAGCAACTGTTAGCAGGTGTTGGAGGTAAGAATTTGCGACGCGAAGGGAAGATGTTGAAGCACTTAAACAAAAATCTAATTTTAAACTTAGCTAACAAATTATAGCAAAATTATTCTTTCTCTTCACTTCTGTAACCGAACATTAGCCTTTGTTTTTTTTTAAACTTATCTGATTCATTCTGGATACACTACTTATTTTTTCAGAAAGAAATACTAACAATAGATAATACATTTTTACTTTGGAAGTGGATGTGAAGAACAGGATATCCTTTTTATAGATAGCTCATCTGTAAATTTGCTGTAGTGAATCACATACTATATTTAGGTTGTGTAGGTTTTTTTTTTGTTTTGTTTTGTTTTTTAATAGAACTGAAAGAATGTGTGCTAAAGCAGTGGCCTTATACTTAAAAGGAATTTAGTGATCCCTGTATGTTCATTACTTTTCTTGAAATTTAAAGTGGTTCTAAATTCTTACTTAGGTTTGCCGGTTATGTACTGTCTATTGGAAGCTGTGTCAGTGTATCCAGAAAAGCTGGCTACCAAATTTGTAGACAAAACAGAATGGATAAAGGTATGTTCTGCATGTACCTTTTTTTATTTTTTAAAAAAATTGTATTTCAGACTTTAACCTCATAATTTCTTTTTCCTGCCAGCATCCCTATGACCTTTTCTGCCTTAAGGTCATTTTGAAAACTCTCTCATCATCAGACACTTACTGGGAAGCATGTAGGTCACTATGTCTCATTGACACATCTGGAGGAGAGTGGGAGATGAATTGAGAAGCATAGGAGTATAAAGAAAAATTCTTTTTCTGTTTCGAAATTTTTTTTTTTTTTAATAGAAAAAATAAGCAATGGGTTTGTGTAGTTTAAATAAAAACTATGTAAAATGTCTCTTTTCCATAACCATCTCCAACCTACCCTAATTTTTGCCCTTTCCTCTCCCCTCTGACAAACATATGTAAGTCACCATTTATGTATAGCATGCTTTCTAGAGTTTACTTATGTACATACACATAAAAACATGCATTTAAAATTTTTGTCCCATCTTTTTATAAAAAGCAGCATACTATTCATACTGTTTTATACATTCCTTCACTTAATAGTAGAGAGATATTGCACTACAACTATGGAGAGAGCATCTTCTTTAACAGCCTCAGTTTTTATTGTATGAGTGTACTATCATGTATTCTAGATCTTTATAGATGGTCATGTAGAGTACTTCCATTCTGCTATAATGAGTAATCTGTCATCTTGCATATTGAGGAAGTATATGTTTTAGATGGATTCCCCAGAAGTGCAATAGCTGGATCAGAGGACATGTACTTTTGTAATTTTCATAGATAATGCCACACCCTCCATGTGTGTGGTACCAGTGTACACTTCTGCCAGTCATGTATGAGGGTGTTCCTGTCCCATGGCCACACCAAAAGGGATGCCAGGTTTAGCAAGTAAAAATACAAGATACTCAGTTAAATTTGAATTTCAGATAAATAATGAATAATTTTTTTTTTTAGTGTAAGTATTGGCCCATACAGTTTTCTGTGTCTCCATGTGCTACATATTGTGGTTCTTTTTTTGGAAAATACAGCTTGAATGATGGTAAAAATGTACAAATTACGTCTTTAAGGGTGAAAACATGAAAGAAATTTACCAAGAGGTGTGAGTTTTGCACATTTCTGGATAATCTGGTCTTATGAAATTGCTTCTATTTAAAAAAATTTTTTTTTATTTCTTATGAATATTTACTGATTTTAAAATTATTTTAAAGTTTTTGAGCTTTGATGTTTTAGATGAGAGGTTGTCATACTGTAGTCAAAAGTCCAAATAGGGCCTGCCTCCTGTTTTTGTATGGTTTGCAAGCTAAGAATGGTTTTTACATTTTTAAATGTGGGAAAAAAAATGAAGAAACGAATAAGTTTCATGACACAAACCTTGTCGTGTCCACGTTTTACTGGAACCTAGCCACGCTCATTCGTTGCGTATTGTCTGTTGCTGCTTTTGTACTGCAGTGGCAGAATGGAGTAGTTGCAGCAGAGACCAAATGGCCCATAAAGCCTTTCAGTTTTTTTACAGAAGTTTGCTGACCCTTGTTTTAGATCATCTGTGAATAAATTTCACCTGTTTTGTGCTTGTGTATATTTGATGAAAATGGACCTAAGATTTTGTTATATAATTCATTCAGCTTTTATTTTGTTTTCAAATAATAGCTTTTTTCCCTCAATATCCATCAACAGATGGATTGAACATTCTTTTAATTTTAAAAGATGTTGTCATCAGGCTCGTGGTTCTGTGTCATGTATGTATTTTTTTTATACTACTCAGAGTCTGATGAATAGCAGTAAAGAAGAAATGCGCGAACTGGCAGCATTGTTTTATTCTGTGGTGGTATCAACAGTGTCGGGGAATGAGTTGAAATCAATGATAGAACAGCTTATAAAGACTACAAAAGACAATCACGTATGTTATTTTGTTTTCATTCCTTTTTGTGGGAGATAGGGTTTCATAAAAGGATCTAATTTATTTTTGGTTTTTATCTTCTCATTTGTAAAATGAACTTATAAATTCCTTGCTTTTATTACTGTAAAGAGTAAATGAGATAGGTAATACATTGGTTCAGTCAGCTCACTTAACAAGTATGGTGCTGTGTCTGATAAGCACTATTTTAGGTGCCAGGAGTACAGTGATTCATAAATACATGAGAATCCCTGGTACAACAGGATGCTCAGAGCCTGCAGCGATACCACCGTGAGCACACCTAATCTCATCTGATCTTGGAAACTAAAACTAAGCAGGGTTAGGCCTGATTAGTACTGAGAGCGAGAAATGTTAGCTCCATTTTTCTTCCTCATCTACTGCTGCCAGTGAAAAAACAAGTTTTACTTCAAATAGTCTGTTGGTTACCTTGTGTTTGGAGGTTTTGGCAATTAGAAATAGGATCTGTTCATTGTCTTTTGTTGGCAATAGAAAGACATTATGTGTGAAAGTTATGATACTCTAGTTATGTAAGTGCTGTAAGCTAGAAAGTGGCGTGGGAGCATGTAGGAGCATGTAGTCATCTCACCTGGAATTGGAGTGGGCGTGGAATTAGATAATGTAAATCTTAAAGTGAATCAAGATTCAGCTTCTCAAAATTCCGTTAGAAACTCAAGGTTTCTCTTATTCCCTAAGCTCAATGCATTAGCATCCAGTGAAACCTCAAGTGTTTACTTTATTCTTTAGCCTTATGTTTTGTTGGAGAGATGATCCTAATAGACACACAGTTACTGCCATGTAGTTTTGCATACATGAGAGAGAGCCAGAGATAAGCTATTGTTTTGCTAAATTCAGAGCCCGGAGATACAGCATGGATCCTTGCTTGCACTGGGATTCACGGTGGGAAGGTATTTGGCTAAAAAGAAAATGAGAATGGCAGAGCAACAAGACCTGGAGAGAAATGCTGACACCCTCCCTGATCAAGAGGAACTCATTCAGAGTGCTACAGAAACAATAGGTAATTAATGTCTTTATGCTGACTTGGGTGTTGCAGCTTTTGAATTATGTTAAATTTTAATATGGAGTTTCAGTTTCTTTTTATGGCATTGTACTTTAAAGACACAAGTTTTTTCACAAAAAACTTACTTGATAAATTCTGTATTTTTAATAACAACAAAGGCTGGGTGTGGTAACTCATGCCTATAATCTCAGTACTTTGGGAGGATCACTTGAGTCCAGGAGTTTGAGACCAGTCTAGTCAGCATAGTGAGACCTAGCCTCTATAAAAAAATAAACAAACTTAGCTTGGTATAGTGGCGTGTACCTGTAGCCTCAACTTCTGAGGAGGCTAAGGTGGGAGAATCACTGGAGCCTGGGAGGTCGAGGCTGCAGTGAGCCGTGATCATGCCACTGCACTCCCGCCTGGGTGACAGAGCTAGACCTTGTCTCAAAAAAACAAAACAAAACAAAAAACAAAGCAATGAAAGCACTCCATTTTTTCTTTTCTCTACGTTTTTTTTCTACATTTTTTTATAAACAGGGATGATCCTATTATGGTAAAAAAAATGTATACATTAAAAAAAATACTACTCTATCCCCTGTTGCCATGTTGTCTTTCCACTGACAAATTGTCAACTCAAAGATATTGTACACTTTGATTTTATTTTGCCATCTTAAAAAAATCTTGAGTACATCACTGGTTGCTTTGGGTCGTAAGAATAATGGTATATAATTCTCTTTTTGGCTAAATGTGCTTACAGGCTCATTTTTGGACAGTACATCACCCCTCCTGGCAATTGCTGCCTGCACAGCCCTGGGTGAAATAGGCAGAAATGGTCCACTTCCAATCCCCAGTGAGGGATCTGGCTTTACCAAATTGCATCTTGTAGAAAGCTTACTAAGTAGAATACCTTCCAGTAAAGAAACAAATAAGGTAAGTCTTTTTCTTATTTCTTCCCTTTCTGGAATTCTGTCTTTCTGTGAATAAATGAGCAAAAACAAATTATAATGAGAATAGATGGCATTACAGCTGGAGGAAGGATTTAATGTAAAAATGGGTGATAAAGAAGCAAATCTAAGTGTTTACTTTTGAACTAGAGGTGATCTGTGTACAATCTTAGTGTGTACATCTTTTGACCCAGTCATTCCAATTTAGATCTTTATAACTGTTAAGATTTGAGTGAAGTATTAAATTTATCAGGAAATATCTTTTGTCATGCAAAAGGTGTACAATAAAATGTTAAGTAGTTTTATGATTTTTTTTAAATTTTACGCCAAATATAAATCCTAACCGCCTAAAGCCAGTTTTGTGATCAGAACACCTCAATTTTGAGGTATAAGATGATTTAATGAGCAGAAATACCAGTTTACTACTACAAGTTTAATTGATACAATCTTTTTTTTTGAGATGGAGTTTTGCTCTTGTCGCTCAAGCTGAAGTGCAGTGGTGCGATCGTGGCTCACTGCAACCTCTGTCTCCCAGGTTCAGGCGGGTGATTCTCCTGCCTCAGCCTCCTGAGTAGCTGAGATTATAGGCGCATGCCACCATGTCCAGCTAATTTTTGTATTTCTAGTAGAGGTGGGGTTTCACCATGTTGGCCAGGCTGGTCTCAAACTCCTGACCTCGGGCACTCCCACCTGCCTCAGCCTCCCAAAGTGCTGGGATTACAGGCTTGAGCCACCAAGCCTGGCCTAATTGATATAATCTTAATCTTGGTCTAGCTACTGTTTAAAACTTTCTGAGAAGATACACAGTATAGTTTTTATTAGCTATTAACTAATCATTGCCAAATATTGTTAAGCACTTCTAATGTGCCAGAGAGTATGTTAAGTGCTTTGCGTGCATTAGTTGAATTTTCTAAAAGGTCTAGTGAAATAGGCACAGTTGTCATCTCTATATGAGCTAACATGAGGAAACAGCGTCACAGAGAGGGGAAGTAACTTGCTTAAGGTCACACACCAGTATAGGCTGAAATGGTTGAGATGTGATTTGGTCCTAGGTCCACTGGGCCCAGAACCCACATTTTAAATCATTATAGTTTGAAAGGTAATAAGCCTAAAGGCTTTCTTCTTTCTTCTTTTGCAGCTGTGGATCCTTAGTGGACTCAAATTTGTGTGTTTCTACCTTCAATGACTTACAGACATACAACTGTAAAATTTGATGCTTTTGTAAAAACTTACGCATTGAGGTGTTAGATAGACTGCCCTTCCCTGTCATCTCATTTTGGAAATACTGTGCTGGGGTAAAGCTAGTATATACTCTGTTTAAAAGAAAAAAATTTGATGTTCTTCCAGATGAAAGAACGAGCAATCCAAACACTGGGATATTTTCCAGTTGGGGATGGAGATTTTCCTCACCAGAAACTCCTCTTGCAAGGTCTGATGGATTCTGTGGAGGTATTTATATTGCTACCTGATTGTTAGTTATTCAAAGAAAAGGCATTGGTTTTTGTTTTTTTTTTTAGGTGCAGTTTTGCATGCTGTGAGATTTCTAATTAAGCATTTACTTGTTTATTCACCAGATACTTGAATACTAGTTTTGTGCTCATCACTGTGCTAGGTATAGCATTGACTAAATCACCTATGAAGGAAAGACCTTAAAATTTTTGAGCACAGCACGGTGCAGTGTAGGTAGAAGGGGAAATATACCCACATACCCTGTCAGCCAGATGTGTGGAGTGAGCCTTTAAAAATCAGTTGTTCTTGAGAGTTTCAGTTGGTATTTCAGTTGTTTTCAAGTCTGATGATTTAGCTTCTGTCCTCTAGATGCCTAGTGTGTAGTAGAGAAGACCTACGAGTAGGCAAATGCCAGGATAGTGTACTGTCTCAGCATGGCCTGATCTGGCCCTGCTTTCCCTAGCCTTGATCCTTGACGTTCACTCACTTTCTGTATACCAGCCTTTTTGGCCGCCTTGTACTGAGCTTTTGAAAGCTTCCTACTTCCTTCTCAGATTGTTGCCTTGCTAAAGAATCTACCCTAGTAGATTTAAATCCCTGAGTGTGGTGGGTTTCTTCTAGGTGTTTTTTTTTTTTTTTTTTTTTTTTTGAGATGGAGTTTCACTCTGTCTCCCAGGCTGGAGTAAAGTGGCGCAATATTGGCTCACTGCAACCTCCACCTCCCGGGTTCAAGCAATTCTTCTGTATCAGCCTCCCAAGTAGCTGGAATTACAGGTGCACGCCACCACACCTGGCCAATATTTGTATTTTTAATAGAGACGGGGTTTCACCATATTGACCAGGCTGGTCTTGAACTTCTGACCTCAGGTGATCTGCCCACCTCAGCCTCCTAAAGTGCTGGGATTACAGATGTGAACCACTGCACCCGGCCTGTTTTGTTTTTTTTTTAATGAAGTCTTCTCTGGATTCTTAACTTACTTTTAATGTCATTATTTTAAGAGTTTAGAAATACATGAAAAGCTAGAAGTATGGAAATAAGGTACAGAGATTAAATGATGAGAATAATGAAAACCATGAAACAGAAGCAGAATATCTTCACAGTCGAATAGGACATAGTGCTGAAGGTTTTTTTTTTTTTTTTTTTTTAATTGTTTTATTTATTTATTTTATTTTTACAACAGGATCTCATTCTGTCACCAAGGCTGGAGTACACTACATCTCCCAGGCTCAAACCATCCTCCCACCTCACCTTCTAAGCAGCTGGGACCACAGGCATGCGCCACCATGCCTGGCTAATATTTTAATTTTTTGTAGAGACAGGGTATCCCTATGTTGCTTAGGGTGGTCTTGAACTCCTGGGCTCAAGTGATCCTCCCACCTAGATCTCCCGAAATGCTGGGATTACAGGCATAAGCCACTGTGCCTCTCCCATTTTTAATTTTTTAAATTGATACATAATAGTTGTACGTATTTATGGGATACATATGATATTTTGATACAAGCATACAATGTATAATGATCAAATTAGGGTAATTGGGATATCCATCACTGTAAGCATTTTTCATTTCTTTGTGTTTGGAGCATGTCAGATTTTCTCTTCTCGCTGTTTTGAAATATACAATAAATTCTTATTAACTATATTTGCCCTGTTGTGCTGCCAAACACTAAAACTTAATTTTTCTAACTGTATTTTTGTTCCCATTAGCCAAGCTCTCTTCCCTGCCTCTCCATTACCTTTCCTGGCCTTTGGTAACCACCATTTGTTCACTACTTCCATAAGATCAATTTTCTCATGTATAAGTGAGAACATAGGATATTTGCTCTGTGCCTGGCTTATTTCACTAAATACAATGTCCTCCAGTTCCATCTATGTTGCTGTCAGCAACAGGATTTCATTCTTTTTTATGGCTGAATAATATTCCATTGTGTATATATACCACTTTTTAAAAATCCATTCACCTGTTGCTGGACACTTAGATTGATATCTTGTTTTGGCTATTGTTAGTAGTGCTGCAGTAAATATTGGAGTACAAATACCTCTTCAGAATACAGATTTTCTTTCTTCTGGATATATACTTAGGATACATACTGGGATTGCTGGGTTATATGATAGTTTTTTAGTTTTTGGAGGAATCTTCATACTGTTTTCCCACCAACAGTGTATTAATGTTCTCCTTTCTTCACATTCTGACTATCATCTATTGTTTTCTGTCTTCTTGATAATGGCTATTCTAACTAGGGTGAGATGAGATCTCATTGTGGTTTTTCTCTGCATTTCTATCATGATTAGTGATGCTGAACTTTTTGTCATATACCTGTTGGCCATTTATATGCCTTTTTTTGAGAAATAACTATTCAGATCTTTTGTCCATTTTCAAATCAGATTGTTTATTTGCTATTGAGTTGAATTCCTTACTTATTGTGTATTTTAATCCCTTGTCAGATGGATAATTTGCAGATATTTTCTTCTATGCAATAGGTTGTCTCTTCACTCTGTTGGATGTTTCCTTTGCTGTGCAGAAGCTTTTTAGCTTGATATAATCCCATTTGTCAATTTTTGCTTTAGTTGGTCTGTGCTTTTATGATCTTACTTAAGAAATCTGTGCCCAGACCAATATTCTGAAATGTTTCTCCAATGTTTTTTTGTAGTAGTCTCAACATTCAGATCTTAGATTTAAGTCTATTTTGGTTTGATATGGTGAGACAAAGGGGCCCAGTTTCATTTTTCTACATGTCGATATCTAGTTTTTCTAGCACAGCTTACTGAAGAGACTGTTCCTTCCTCAATATATGTTCTTGATGCCTTTGTTGAAAATTGAGTTGACTGTAAATGGATAGATTTATCTTTGGGTTCTCTATTCTGTTCCATTGGTGTATGTGTCTGTTTTTATGCCAGTTCCATGCCGTTTTGCTTACCATAGCTTTGTAATACATTTTGAAGCCAGGTAATGCAATGCTTCTGGCTTTATTCTTTTTGCTCAGTATTTTTTGCTCATTATTCAGGGTCTTTGGTGGTTTCATACAAATTTTAGGATTGTTTTTCTAGTTCTGCTTTGATGAACGTCATTGGTATTTTGATAGGGATTATGTTGAATCTGTTGATCATTTTTGGTAGTTTGGAAATTTTAATAATACTGTTTCAATCCATGAACTTGGGATCTGTCTTCTCTTTTGTGTGTTCATTATAATTTCTTTCATCAATGTTTTATAGTTTTCATTACAGAGAGCTTTTACTTCTTTGGTTATAATTTATCCCTAGGTTTTTGTTTTTTGGGTTTTTTTGGTAGCTGTTATAAGTGGGATTGCTTTCTTGATTTCTTTTTAAAATTGTTTGCTGCTGGCATATTAGTCTGTTCTCACACTGCTGTAACTGGGTGACTTATAAAGAAAAGAGATTTAATTGACTTACAGTTCTTCAGGCTGTACAGTAAGCATGGCTGGGAAGGCCTCAGGAAACTTACAGTCTTGGCAGAAGGCAAAGAGGAAGCAGGCATGTCTTAGATGGCAGGAGCAGGAGAAAAAGAACAAAGCGGGAGGTGCTACACACTTTTAAACAACCAGACCTTGTGAGAACTCACTCACTATCAGAACAGTAAGGAAGAAGTCCACTCCCATGATCCAGTCACCCCCCACCAGGTCCCTCCTCCAACATCGGGGATTACTATTCAGTCATGAGATTTGGGCAGGGACACAAATCCAAAACATGTTACATATAATGCAACTGTTTATATGTTGATTTTGTATCCTGTAACTTACTGACTTTATCAGTTCTAATAATTTTTTATTTATCTTTTAAAGAACCCAATTTTTCATTTCATTAATCTTCTGTAGTTTTTTTAGTCTCAATTTCATTTACTTCTGTTCTGAATTTTATTATTTCTTTCCTGTATTTTGGGTTTGCTTTGCTTTTGCTTTTCTAGTTCTTTAAAATGCATCATTATGTTGTTTATTTGAAGTCTTTATACTTTTCTGATGTAAACATTTATTGCTATAAACTTCCCACTTAGCACTGCTTTTGCTGTTTCCCATAGATGTTGGTATGTTGTGTTTTTATTTTCATTTGTATCAAGACATTTTAAATTTTTCTTTCTTAATTTTTTCGTAGATCCATTGATTGTTCAGGAACGTGTTATTTAATTTCCATGTATTTCTATAGTTTCCAAAGTTCCACTTGTTATTGATTTCTAGTTTTATTCCATTATAGTCAGAAAAGATGCTTGATATGATTTAGATTTTTTTAATTGCTTGAGACTTGCTTTGTGGTCTAACATATGGTCTATCCTGGAAAATGTTCCATGTGCTGATGAGTAAAGATGTGTATTCTACAGCAGTTGGATGAAATGTTCTGTAAATGTCAGGTCCATTTTGTCTAAAGTGTAGTTCAATTTTGATTTGGGTTGCTTGATTTTCTGTCTGAATGACCTGTCCATTACTGGAAGTGGGGTGTTGAAGTCAGTCTTCAACTATTATTGTGTTGCAGTCTATCTCTCCCTTTAAATCTATTATGCTTTATACGTTTGAGTGCTCCAATACTGTGTGCATATATATTTATAACCTTTATATCCTCTTGCTGAATTGAGCCCTTTATCATTACATAATGACCTTGGTCTTTTTCTAGTTTTTGACTTGAAGTCTTAATCTGATGCAAGTATAGTTCCTTCTATTCTTTTTTGGTTTTCATTTGCATGAAGTAACTTTTTCATACCTTTACCTTCAATCTGTTTGTATCTTTATAGGTGAGGTGAATGTCTTTTTTTTTTTTCCGAGATGGAGTCTCGCTCCATTGCCCAGGCTGGAGTGCAGCAATCTCAGCTCACTGCAGCCTCCACCTCCTGGGTTCAAGTGATTCTCCTGCCTCAGCCTCCCAAGTAGCTGGGCGTACAGGCACAAGCCACCATGCCTGGCCAATTTATTTTATTTTATTTTTTTTTAGTAGAGACGGGGTTTTGCCACATTGGCCAGGCTGGTCTTGAACTCCTGACATCAGGTGATTTGCCCACTTTGGCCTCCCAAAGTGTTAGGATTATAGGTGTGAGCCACTGGGCCTAGCCGAAGTGAATTTCTTGTAGGCAGCATATAGTTGGTCTTGTTTTCTTATTCATTCAGCCATTCTGTATCTTTTAATCAGATAAGTTAGTCCATCGATAGTCAGTTTATTATTTTTAAATAAGGACTTAACTACTGACAGTTTTTTTTTTTGTTTTCTGGTTGTTTTGGAAGTCCTCTCTTTTTTTCTTTCTGTCTTCCTTTGTGGATAAGTGACTTTTTTCTCATAGTATTTTTTACTTTTTATTTTTAGTGTATCTGTTTAGACTGTTTTTTGAGTTATGGTTTCCCTATGGGTTTCAGAAAATATAACAAGTTTGATGACAACTTCACTGATCACAAGAAAAGAACAAAAACAAGCAAAGAAAAAACTTTAAAAAAACTCTGTTTTAATTCCAATACCCCCATTTTTTGGCTCTTTGTTGTCTCAACTTAACATCTTATATTGCCTATCTTTTAACAAATTGTTGTAGTCATTATTTTTGAGAAGTTTATGTTTTAGTCTTCATACTAAAGATTCTATAGAGTGTTAGATAAGGATACTAAAGATACTCTAATACAAAGGTACTCTTAATACTCTATACAGTATTAGAGTATTTTTAGAATGCAGTATTAGAGTGCCTTTAGTATCTTTAGAATACTCTATACAGTATTAGAGTATTTTGAATTTGTGTATTTACATTTTTTGTTGCATGCTAGAGTTCTTTTCTTTCAGATTGAAGAACTGTAGCATTTTTTGTAAGACACATCTGGTGGTGAATTCCCTTGTCTTTTGTTTACCCAGGAAAGTCTTCATTTCTCCTTTATATTTCAATATTGTGGGAAGTCAGGGACCCCGAATGGAGGGACCGGTTGAAGCCGTGGCAGAACATAAATTGTGAAGATTTCATGAACACTTATCAGTTCCCAAAATTAATATTTTTATAATTTTTTACACCTGTCTTTACTGCAGTCTCTGGACATGAATTGTGAAGATTTCTTGGACATTTATCACTTCCCCAATCACTACTCTTATAATTTCTTATGCCTGTCTTTAATCTCTTAATCCCATCATCTTTGTAAGCCGAGGATGTATGTCACCTCAGGACCCTGTAATGATTGCATTAACTGTACAAATTGTTTGTAAAATATGTGTTTGAGCAATATAAAATCAGTGCACCCTGAAAAAGAACAGAATAACAGCGATTTTCAGGGAACAAGGAAAGATAACCATAAGGTCTGACTGCCTGCGGGGTTGGGCAGAATAGAGCCATATTTTTCTTCTTGCTTAAAGCCTTTAGACGGATGTGTGAGTAGGAGAAATATTGCTGAATTCTTTTCCCAGCAAGGAATATTAATAATTGATACCCTGGGGAAGGAGTGCATTCCTAGGGGGAGGTCTATGAATGGCCGCTTTGGGAGTGTCTGTCTTACATGGTTGAGATAAGAACTGAAATATGCCCTGGTCTCCTGCAGTACCCTCAGGCTTGCTAGGATTAGGAAATTCCAGCCTGGTGAATTCTAGTCAGACGGGTTGTCTGCTCTCGAACCCTGTTTCCTGTTAAGATGTTTATCAAGACAATGTGTGCACAGCAGGACACGGACCCTCATCAGTAATTCTAATTTTGCCTTTGCCTTGTGATCTTTTATTGCTCTTTGAAGCATGTGATCTTTGTCATTTACTCCCTGTTTATACACCCCTTCCCCTTTCAAAATCCCGAATAAAAACTTGCTGGTTTTGTGGCTCAAGGTCGCCATCACACTCCTACCAGTATGTGGTGGCACCCCTGGAGGCCCAGCTGTAAAATTTCTCTCTTTGTACTCTTTCTCTTTCTCAGACTGGCCGACACTTAGGGAAAATAGAAAAGAACCTACGTTGAAATATTGGGGGCTGGTTCCCCTGATATTTGAAGGATAGCTTTGCTGAGTACAGTATTCTCAGTTGCAAGATTTTTTCCTTCCTTCCTTCCTCCCTTCCTCCCTCCCTCCCTCTTATTCTACCTTTCTTTCCTTTCTTTCAGCACTTTGAATATGTTATTCTACTCCCTCCTGGTCTGTAAGGCTTCTGCCACCAGACATATCAGAGCTCCTTTATATCTTACTTGCGTCTTTTCTCTTGCTACTTTTAGGATCCTCTCTTCGTCCATAACCTTTGCAAGTTTATTGTATGCCTTGGGGTATCTTATTTGGGTTGAATCTTCTTGGTCTTTGACCTTCTTTTCCCTGGGTGTTCGTCTTTTTCTATGTTCTGAAAGTTCTCTGTTGATTATTTCTTTGAATAAACTTTCTACACCTGTTTCTTTCTCTATTTCCTCTTTAAGGCAAATAACTCTTAGCCTCTTTGAAGCTGTTTTCCAGATCTTGTAAGTGTATCTCATTCTTCTGCATTTTTCTCCTCTGACTGTGAGTTTTCAAATAGCCTGTGTTAGAGCTCATTAATTCTTTCTTCTACTTGATCGTTTCTACTGTTGAGACACACCGAAGTATTTTTCAGTCATCCATTACATTTTTTCAGCTCTAAGATTTGATTTTTTCCTCCATTTTAATCTCTTTGCTAAATTTCTCTTAAAAGTTTCTGAATTCCTTCTCCATGTTTTCTTGAAGTTGTTGAGCATTCTTAAAACAGCTATCTTGAATTCCCTGTCTGAGAGGTCACATATCTACACCACTCCAGAATTGGTCACTGGTGCCTGCTTATTTAGTCTGTTTGTTTAGCGTGAATGTTTTTTAAAACATGTTTTCTCAAATGTCCTTGATGCTTGTGAACATTCATCAGTGTTTGGGCATTGAAGAGTAAATATTTATTCCAGTCTTCACAGTCTGGCCTTGTTTGTACCTGTCCTTCAGAGGGCCTTCCAAGAATTCAAATATGACTGAGTGTTGAGTTCCCTAAGCCTGTGGTCACTGCAGTCATTTCAGCACTAGAGGGCACCCTCAGCCCAGGTGTGCTGCAGCTCTTACAGACACCTAGATACGCAGCATTGATGGACTTGGGGAAGATAAGGGAGCATTCTCTGGGTTCCCAGGCAAAGTTTCTTGCCCTCTTTCCTCTCTTTCCCCCAGATAGAGGGAGTGTCTCTCCACGATGAGCTGCCTGAAGTTAGGGGAGGGGTAATGTGGGCACTCCTGTGGCCACAGCAGCTAGCACCATGCTGAGTTGCTCCCAAAGCCCATGGCCTCCCAGACCAGCACAGTACCAGGGCTCACCGAAGACCTGTGACCACCTGACTGCCGCTGATGCTTTTTCAAAGATGAGGCCGTTCTAGTCAGCAGGTGTTGGAGCCAACCAGGACTTGGGACTTAGGTTGTTCGTGGCACACAAGCAGATTCCTTTCTTGCCTGGGGTGAGTCTAGAAGTGCTCTTCCACAGGAACATCCTGGAAATGGGGCCTTCAGACTCTGCCTGGTGCTTTGTTTTACTATTGGTGGGCTGGTGCCTGGTTACGAGAAAAAGTCGCCTGTATTCTTGCTTTTCCTCCCTCCAAGTGTGGCCTAGCTGCTGGTGAAATTTATTTGGGGACCTGAGGCCATTTTAGTCAACTG
The DNA here is from genome assembly GCF_049350105.2 of Macaca mulatta. Classification (NCBI taxonomy): domain Eukaryota; kingdom Metazoa; phylum Chordata; class Mammalia; order Primates; family Cercopithecidae; genus Macaca; species Macaca mulatta. Next base: position 46,981,056 of record NC_133420.1, read on the forward strand.
ACTTGGGTTCCTCTCACTGAAGAAACTGATTTCCCTCTGGCCCAGGTTTGGTCTAAGTGCTGCCTCCTTGGGCACTGGCAGAATTCTGCCTGATGCTGTGACAGGGTGGCACTGAGTTGCAATGCAAAGTATCACACTCCCTTTGCTGTCATTCACCCAAGCATACAGGTTCTCTTTCCAAGCTGGAGGTGTAGGCAATGTGTTCTTCCCACACTGTTCAGCGCGTCTCCTCTTGTTAGTCTGCTGAAGCTGGGTACTGTGATCTGTCACCTGATTTAGTTTTTATGAAGGTGCTTTTTTGGTGGACAGTTCAGTTTGATGTTCCTGCATTAGATGGGGAGGGGATGAGGTTCTGTTGGGCTTTTTTTTTTTTTTTTTTTTTTTCAGTTTTAAGTTTTTGTAGGTACATGGTGAGTGTATATGTTTATGGGGTACACGAGATGTTTTGATACAGACATGCAATGCTTAATAATCACACCATGGAGAATAGGATATCCATCCCCTTAAGCATTTATCTTTTGAGTTGCAAACAATCCTATTATATTCTTTTAGTTATTTTTAAATGTACAATGAAATTATTGTTGACTATAGCCACACTAGTTTGCTGTCAAAGAGTAGTAGTTCTCGTTCATTCTTTTTTTTTTTTGAAACAGAGTCTCACTCTATTGCCCAGGCGGGAGTGCAATGGTGCAATCTCAGCTCACTACAACTTCCACTTCCTGGGTTCAAGCGATTCTCCTGCCTCAGCCAAGTAGCTGGCATTACAGGCGCACACCACCATGCCCAGCTAATTTTTGTATTTTTAATAGAGGCAGGGTTTCACCATGTTGGCCAGGCTGATCTTGAACTCCTGACCTCAGGTAATCCACCCACGTTGGCCTCCCACAGTGCTGGAATTACAGGTATGAGCCAGTGCACCCGGCCTGAATTCATTCTTTCTAATTTTTTGTACCTGTTAACCATTTCCACCTCCCCCTGTTCAGCCACTTTGTCCTTCCGCCTGCTCCCTCTTGTAACTTTTTATTATAGGAAATTTCAAACATATGCAAAAATAGAATAATAATATAATGAATCCCCATGTATCTGTTCTTATTTTCTCTATTGAACCCCCCCTTTATGGAATATTTACAGCAATGTCCAGATAGTATATTATTCATAAATGTAGCTATGGAGTTTTGTTTTTTGTTTTTAATGCCAGCTGTGATGTTATTAATTACAGGAAACATGCAAAAACAGGTAAAATGAACCTCTAATAAGGATTATGTTGAAATACCTTTTTTCAGCTTGAAATTGCCAAGAAAAGCTTTTAACCAGGGAAGCTGTAGGGCTAAAGCCTTTAAATCTTTTTTCCTCAGACTAGGAAGCATGTGGCATTAGTACTTGAAGCCTCATCACTAGAGCATTTGTTGATTGGTGTAGGAAAGTCTCAGCTGTTGTCTTTAGGCTTTGAAGAGTAGCGTGTTCATAGCCCTCACATGCTCTCTGTTCATTCCCTTATTTCTCCTATTCCTCCTAAATTTCTTCTGGTTCACAGTAAAAAGTGGAAAATGCAGGTCTAGGTAGTTACATGTTGGGTCAGTGATTCCTACTAGTGAATCATGTCAACATTTCTGAATAAAATTTTAAAACATTTGAGTGGGTACTATATAGAATTTTCAAATGTTTGACTTTTGAAATGCTTTCAAACTTACAGTGAAGCTGTAAGAATAGTGTAAAGAACTCCTGTGTGCCCTTTATCCACATTTACCAAATTTTAACATTTCATGTATGCTTTATTATTATTTTTTCTGAGCCATTTAAAAGTAACATCAAGATATAAAATTTAAGAGTGCAAAAAGTTAAATAATTGTTAAATGTTAATAAAATATAATGGCTACTATTTATTGTGGAATAACCACAATCAAGCATACTATACAGTCGTTTTATGTATGTTAACCCCATTTAATTCTTTTTTTTTTTTTTCCTCATTTAATTCTTAAAGCCTAATGCTGTGGATGATGATATTATGCTCCTTTTACAAATGAAGTTTTTGAGGCTCATAGAAGTTTAAATGAGGGTATTCTGAGACTTTGCTGAAGTTGCTTATCAGCTTAAGGAGATTCTGGGGTGAGACAATGGGGTTTTCTAACTATACAATCATGTCATCTGCAAACAGGGACAATTTGACTTCCCCTTTTCCTAATTGAATACCCCTTATTTCTTTCTCCTGCGTGATTGCCCTGGCCAGAACTTCCAGCACTCTGTTGAATAGGAGTGGTGAGAGAGGGCATCCCTGTCTTGTGCCGGTTTTCAAAGGGAATGCTTCTAGTTTTTGCCCGTTCAGTATGATATTGGTTGTGGGTTTGTCATAAATAGCTCTCATTATTTTGAGATACATCCCATCAATATGTAATTTATTGAGAGTTTTTAGCATGAAGGGCTGTTGAATTTTGTCAAAGGCCTTTTCTGCGTGTGTTGAGATAATCATGTGGTTTTTGTCTTTGGTTCTGTTTGTGTGCTGGATTACATTTATTGATTTGCATCTGTTGAACCAGCCTTGCATCCCAGTGATGAAGCCCACTTGATCATGGTGGATAAGCTTTTTGATGTGCTGCTGGATTCGCTTTGCCAGTATTTTATTAAGGATTTTTGCATCAATGTTCATTAGGGATATTGGTCTAAAATTCTCTTTTTTTGTTGTGTCTCTGCCAGGCTTTGGTATCAGGATGATGTTGGCCTCATAAAATGAGTTAGCAGGATTCCCTCTTTTTCTATTGTTTGGAATAGTTTTAGAAGGAGTGGTACCAGCTCCTCTTTGTACCTCTGGTAGAATTCGGCTGTGGATCCGTCTGGTCCTGGACTTTTTTTGGTTGGTAGGCTATTAATTATTGCCTTAATTTCAGAGCCTGTTACCGGTCTATTCAGGGATTCAACTTCTTCCTGGTTTAGTCTTGGGAGGGTGTATGTGTCCAGGAATTTATCCATTTCTTCTAGATTTTCTAGTTCATTTGCATAGAGGTGTTTATAGTATTTCTGTGGGATTGGTGGTGATATCCCCTTTATCATTTTTTGTTGCGTCTATTTGATTCTTCTCTCTTTTCTTCTTTATTAGTCCTGCTAGCAGTCTATCAATTTTGTTGATCTTTTCAAAAAACCAGCTCCTGGATTCCTTGATTTTTTTGAAGGGTTTTTTGTGTCTCTATTTCCTTCAGTTCTGCTCTGATCTTAGCTGCTGGCCTTTGAATGTGTTTGCTCTTGCTTCTCTAGTTCTTTTTTTTTTTTTTTTTTGAGACGGAGTCTTGCTTTGTCGCCCAGGCTGTAGTGCAGTGGCCGGATCTCAGCTCACTACAAGCTCCGCCTCCCGGGTTCACGCCATTCTCCTGCCTCAGCCTCCCAAGTAGCTGGGACTACAGGCGCCCGCCACCTCGCCCGGCTAGTTTTTTGTATTTTTAAGTAGAGACGGGGTTTCACTGTGTTAGCCAGGATGGTCTTGATCTGCTGACCTTGTGATCCACCCGTCTCGGCCTCCCAAAGTGCTGCTGGGATTACAGGCTTGAGCCACCGCGCCCAGCCCTCTAGTTCTTTTAATTGTGATGTTAGGGTATCAATTTTAGATCTTTCCTGCTTTCTTTTGTGGGCATTTAGTGCTATAAATTTCACTCTACACACTGCTTTAAATGTGTCCCAGAGATTCTGGTATGTTGTGTCGTTGTTCTCATTGGTTTCAAAGAACATCTTTATTTCTGCCTTCATTTTGTTATGTACCCAGTAGTCATTCAGGAGCAGGTTGTTCAGTTTCCATGTAGTTGAGCGGTTTTGAGTGAGTTTCTTAGTCCTGAGTTCTAGTTTGATTGCACTGTGGTCTCAGCGTGGTGGCTCAAGCCTGTAGTCCCAGCACTTTGGGAGGCCGAGACGGGCGGATCACAAGGTCAGGAGATCCAGACCATCCTGGCTAACACGGCGAAACCCCGTCTCTACTAAAAACACAAAAAATTAGCCGGGCGAGGTGGCGGCGCCTGTGGTCCCAGCTACTCGGGAGGCTGAGGCAGGAGAATGGCGGGAACCCGGGAGGCGGAGCTTGCAGTGAGCTGAGATCTGGCCACTGCACTCCAGCCTGGGCGACAGAGCGAGACTCCGTCTAAAAAAAAAAAAAAAAAAAAAAATTAAGAAAATGTGGCACATATATACCATGGAATACTATGCAGCCATAAAAAAGGATGAGTTCATGTCCTTTGTAGGGACATGGATGAAGGGGGAAACCATCATTCTCAGCAAACTATCATAAGGACAAAAAATCAAATACTGCATGTGCTCACTCATAGATGGGAATTGAACAATGAGAATGCTTGGACACAGGAAGGGGAACATCACACACCTGGGCCTCTCTTGGGGTGAGGGGAACGGGGAGGGATAGCATTAGGAGATACACCTAATGTAAATGATGAGTTAATGGGTACAGCACATCAACATGGCACATGTATACATATGTAACAAACCTGCATGTTGTGCACATGTACCCTAGAACTTATAATAATAATTTAAAAAGTTTAAATAAGGGTATATAGCTGGTGAAAGATGGCTAGAATTTATATTGAGACTTACATGGCTTCAAAGTTGATGGGATTTTCTAAGTCTTCCTTAGGTGAACCATATTATGCTTCCAGAAATCATAAATCACTGCTTAGTGGTTCTCTACTGAGGGTGAGGAGGGCAGCAAAGACTTTGAAAAATATCTTCAAAGGATTCTTATATCCTCCACTCCCTCACCCTCCCTGGCCTTTGAGCCATTGAATTAACCGAAAGCAAGCTAGGGCAAAGAGTGAAAACAAAACATGCTGAGAAACACACTTTTAAGCAGGCTTTCTGTAGAAATGGATGGTTTTGGGAAATGTGTTTTCTCATTCATGGCTTTTACTTCCTTCGTTACAGGCCAAGCAGATAGAACTTCAGTTCACTATTGGCGAAGCCATTACCAGCGCTGCAATAGGAACTAGTTCTGTGGCTGCCCGAGATGCCTGGCTAGTGACTGAAGAGGAATATACTCCTCCTGCTGGTACTAAATATTCAGCTAATCAATTTATAATTGTCAAGTAACCCTTTTTTGTTCTTGTTATTACATTTGAGGCAAAACCATTATACATTCCATATTACTTTTTTCAAATATTTATATCTGTTTTACCAGTTTCATTCAGTCAAGAAAAATAGTTGGGTGAAGAAGACAGCATGAGGCTGGGCACAGTGGCTCATGCCTGTAATCTCAGCAATTTGAGAGGCCGAGGTGAGCGAATCACCTGAGGTCAGGAGTTAGAGACCAGCCCAGCCAACATGGTGAAACCCCGTCTCTACTAAAAATAGAAAACTTACCTGGGCGTGGTGGCACAAGCCTGTAATCCCAGCTACTTGGGAGGCTGAGGCATGAGAATTTCTTGAACCTGGCAGGTAGAGGTTGCAAGTGAGCTGAGATCATGCTACTACACTCGATCCTGGCCAACAGAGTAAGACTCCGTCTCAAAAAAAGAAAAAAAAAAGGCAGCATGAAATTAGTAACTTATTTTTCTGACCCTTTGGCAAGCAAGCAGGGGAGTCAGCTCTGGATCACCTTGAAGCTTGTGCTCTTTTCATGAGGATTTATGTATTTAGCCAGTTTCAGAATTCAAGGTATAGTTGTTTCCAGATGATGTGTCCTTTAATCCCTTATTACATAAGTGCCTTCTGCTAGCGTTCCATATAGTGGCAGCATATAGTTGAGGGAACATGTGGTTTCTGACTTTATGTTTTATATATTATGATTTCAAATTTATTGTGGTTTGATTTGAATTTGGAATTGAAAATATATTTTAGTATTTGAGCTAGAATAAAAAAAAATTTAAACAGAAGGAAAAGTCACCAAGTTTTTATATTTTATTCTCTCAATTGAGGAAATTAAAAGATAGTATTCTCGTGGTAACATTTTATTGTATATTGTGTTCCATCATGAATAATGCATTAATTTAGTTATTGCACTTAGTGTTACAGTTAACACTTCACTCCACGTTAATGCGTTCACTTATTATTTCATTAGCCACCATAAAGAGATTTAAAGGAAATAGAAAAACACACTTTTGCTTGCACTGTAATGAGAACTGTGGATTGACAGAAGCTGAATCCGAGTCAGTTCTTTGAGGTTTTTCTTTGAACACACGTGGAGCAAGGCAAGGAGCACTTTGTATAGAAGGAAGACGGTAAGGAAGGAAAGCGACATTGTTAGCAAGAAAACAACCAAACCTGAAGTGGGAATTTTCAGGTTGCATGTGAGAGGTGGTAACAGAGGCTTGACAGCAGGGAGGGCTCACACTGAGGAGTGGGTTTGCTGTGAGAGGCATGTTTCTGACTCCATGGGTTTTTACATAGTGACTTAACAAGTAAAGGTTAATAGAGAGGTATCTATGCCAGTCTTCATTCTCTGAACTCTTGTATTGCCTCAAACTCTTCTTGGAAGATTGCATCCTGCTTGGCTTTTTACTCATCCACAGGAATCTCAGATTGTCCATTCAATGTTGAAGTTCTATTTTTGTCTGTTTTGGGAAAGGAGAACATAAAATATTGTGGAGAAGGGAGGGTTGATGAATCTTTGATGTGAATTTTGATCATGCGTGTTCTATGTCATTCTCATCTGAGTGCTACTCGGCCTTTGGATGTTGTTGTTGGTTACAGTGTACCAATCTTGCTGTGAGTAGAATGAACAGCATTTGAGAAGCCAGTTAGGGCCCAGGTCTTAGCCATCTTAACATCTGTACATATTATCCCAGGCATGTTATGGGAATCTAGTAAGGACTTGTTGGTTTTGTAATTGTAGTTACCCAGATAGCAGAACTGCTGGCAGCTAGAGTTGTGGTTATGGGAATTAAAAGAAGGGATTCTGACTCTGAGAACTGGAGTAATGTGATCAGCGAGGAACTGTGAAGGGATGAGGGGTGGAGGGGAATTAACCATGTCATGTACTGCCAATATATCAACTAAGGTGAGAAATGAGAACGTAGCAACAGGAAAGTCATTCGTGATTTCTATGACTAATTTCTATGGAGAAGAGAAGGTAAAAGGCTGATTTGGAGTGGGCTCAAGGAAAGAGAAGAGCAAAGTTTGAACATGAGTTTGAACAACTGTTTTGAAGGGTCTTAATGTAAATCAGTGGTTTGTCACTGGAGGAGTGAGATTTTTGCCCCACAGGGGACATTTGGTGATGTCTAGACACTGGGGAGGGTGGGTGCCACTGGTCTCTAGTGGGTGAAGGCACAGGATGCTGCTAGACATCCTGCAGTATATAGCACAGCTCTGTATAATAAAAAATTATCCAGCTACAATGTCAGTAGTGTTGAGCTTGAGAAACCCTGCAGTAATAAAGGAAAGGAGAAAAACAGTATGGTAGCTGGAGGAGGAAAGTAAGTGCAAAAGAAGTTTGTTTTTAGATGGAAGATGAGAAACGTCTAGTAGACAAAGAAAAATTGCTAAAGAGTAGGGATAAGTTTTCATTCTCAGGAACTAAAAAGTTACTCGAGTATCTTTGAAATGTAATTTTGTTTACACTAGGTTCTAGAGTGAATAATTATTGATTCCTTCAGCAACTTTAAACACCTTAGTCATTTAGATTTTAATATAGGATTGTTATGCAAATGTTGATTTCAATTCAATTTTTTCAGGAAACTATGTTGAATTATTTTAATTCTTTGTTATTTTTTTTTGCTTTTCCCCAGGAGCCAAAGTGAATGATGTGGTTCCATGGGTGTTGGATGTGATTTTAAATAAACATATCATCAGCCCCAACCCACATGTGAGGCAAGCAGCCTGCATCTGGCTCCTTTCCCTTGTGAGGAAGCTAAGTACCCACAAAGAAGTGAAGGTGAGCCATGCTGTCTGTGGTCAGCCCTGTTGGAAACCAGTTTTATAAGTAGCAAGGAAAGCATATGAGGGTGAAGGTCATTAACCAATAGTAGGTATTTTGAAATACATTGTACATGAAGGAATGAAGAATGGTGGCCTGATATAGGCTAGAAGATGATTCTAGACTTGAAGGTATAAAGTCAGAAGTGCTTGAGATGGGGAAGCTCAGTTAGGGCAATGGTCAGCTTGCGTGTGTTAGACTACCTGTAAGTGGTGCAGCTCCAGGTGATTTGGGCCACCTATAAAGATGAGAGCAAAACAGCGATTGTAACTGGCTTGGATAATAAGACTACAAATTTTGTGCACGGTGAGAGCAAGACTCTTACTCTCTCAAAGAGGTAGAGTTTCAGTGTTCTAATGCCTTTTTTCTTCTTTCAGTCTCATCTTAAAGAAATTCAAAGTGCGTTTGTTTCAGTTCTATCAGAAAATGATGGTAGGTTGTTGGTTAATATTTGATTTCTAAACTTTATTGAACTTGTGTTTTAAATGTTGAAAAACCTGGATTAATGAACATAAAAGAAAACTTTCTTGAGCTGTGTAATCAAAACAATTATTAAACCTTATTTGTTAGCAGTAAGGATAAGCGTTATGTTAATGGCTTGGAAACCAAAATTTCTAGTTAGGATATAGGAAACTTAGATTCTTTTTTATTTATTGGTTTATACGTTAGAACATATTCCTCAACTCTGCATTTTAAAATGGAGCCGAGGCCTTCTTTAGTATCTCTCATAATAGCTTTTTTCTACCTCTGGTTACTTTTCCTCTCTGATTTAAGCTAGGAGAGAGTGAACGTATATGTGTTAAATCTTTCAGTAGTAGCTTTGTTTTATAACTTGTTTTAAACATATGGACTTGTATTGACTTTTAAAAGTTAGGTCTGAGTGTATTGAGATCTTGTGAGGCTGTTTTATCTCTGATGTGTATGACTTATAGCCCGTGGATGATCTGTCACTGCACTGTCCAGTGACACTGTATAGGTCCATCAGTATTGTCTAGGTTTGTGAACTGGATCTTCTGTGAATGTGGTTCTCATTTACAGTAACTTATGTATGGTGCCATGTCCACTGAAATGATTTATTATTATTTTTAATAAAATAGGCATGTTGATTCTGTTTTTATATCTTTACTTTGATATCATTTTGGGTCAGTGTTAACTTTTTAAAGCTTTTGATTTCATAGCAAGCAGACAAAATTTTTTTAAAGTAATACAATCTTGTCTGACTTTCTTGTAGAACTTAGCCAAGATGTTGCATCAAAGGGCCTTGGGTTGGTTTATGAACTAGGCAATGAACAAGATCAACAGGAATTGGTTTCTACACTTGTAGAAACACTTATGACTGGCAAAAGGTATGGTGAACTTGAAAATTTTAGATTCAAGCCCATAGAGGAAGTCTATACACATAGTGAGAATATGCTGGAGAAGGAAGATTCAGCTTTCCATTTTTTCGTTTATGAAGCTTTTTCTAAATTGCAAGTCCGTAATTGTTGTGCTGTGGATAGCACAATTATTCCAGTGTATACTGTTAACTTTAGGAGCATGCCACTAGGTCAAGCTTTGAAAGTTTAATGATCTCAGACAATTAATGTATTGGATTAGAAAAATGCCTTAATTACTGTTGGCTAAATGGAAGTTAAGATACGGAGAAGAAGCTTGCATATCATTCATAGTCTAATCTGTGAAGAGTGTGAGGGGAAATCATCTGTGTTAAGGGATTGCTGCTTTATGTTTCCTCCCTTGTAGGAAGGATAGTTTTTCATGTGCTACCACATTTAATCCAGGGGAAATTATGTGAAATGTCTTTTTCATCTGTTAATTTGTTCATTCTGGATTCATTTTACAAAATTTGCAGCCTCATGGAAAGGACTTTTTTTTTTTTTTTGGTCTTTCTGTGACGGAGTCTTGCTCTGTTGCCTAGGCTGGAGTGCAGTGGCCTGATCTCGGCTCACTGCAGCCTCTGCCTCCCTGGTTCAAGCGATTCTCCTGCCTCAGCCTCCTGAGTAGCTGGGACTACAGGCGTGTGCCACCATGCCCGGCTAATTTTTTGTATTTTTAGTAGAGATGGGGTTTCACTGTATTAGCCAGGATGGCCTCGAACTCCTGACCTAGTGATCTGCCCACCTTGGCCCCCCAAAGTGCTGAGATTACAGGCATGAGCCACCGCACTCGACCGGAAAAGACTTTTATATCTTATGCACAGTAAATGCTTGATAGGAAGTTTTATCACTTTGTAAATGAATTGCATTGGCTAGTTGAATGTTGGTGTGAAAAGCTTGAAGCTTATTGAAATTCTTATTTTGGTTTAGAGTTAAACATGAAGTTTCTGGAGAGACAGTGGTATTTCAAGGGGGAGCTCTTGGCAAAACGCCAGATGGGTAAGTACGCTAAATCCATTGAATGGTAAACATCTTTAAATATATATATATATGTGTGTTTATTAGTCTGGTAAATACAGCAGTGATGAAGTTGATTTTCACCCGCTTAGGAAATGTTATCTATTGGTGGAAGAAGAAAACTTATATGGAAAAAAGACTGATGTCTTTTTTTTTTTTTTTTTTTTTTGAGATGGAGCCTCACTCTTGTTGCCCAGGCTGGAGTGCAGTGGCTTAATCTTGGCTCACTACAACCTCCCCTTCCTGCGTTCAAGCGATTCTCCTACCTCAGCCTCCTAAGTAACTGAGATTACAGGTGCCTGCCACCACGCCTAATTTTTGTGTTTTATTAGAGATGGGGGTTTCACCATGATGGTCAGGCTGCTGTCGAACTCCTGACCTCAAGTGATTCACCCACCTTGGCCTCCCAAAGTTCTGGGATTACAGGTGTGAGCCACCGCGCCTTGCAGGCTGATGTCTTAATGAGTGTCCTGGGAAACAAACTCTGAGATAGAAATTTCTGTGTGGAAAATTTACTGGGGAGTGCTCTAGGGATCACTGTGGGGACATGAGGAAGCAGGATAGGACCTATGACTGAGGGAAGGCTGAACTGCTGCCATCGTTTCAGTGGATACCAGCCTCTTGAGGAGCTCTGAGCTGGCGTGGGTGGCCTTTCGGAGTTGTTCTGCTTTGAGGCATGAAGCCTGGCCCTTTATGTCCCCTCAGTGACCAGCCATTGGTGGTGGGCTGCTGCATGGGAGCCCATGATGTTGGGCTCTCAGGGCAGTTGGGGAAGACTGACTAGGCCAAGAGGTCAGCTCTCAGGCAGCTGAGTCCTGCGGAACACTGGAAGCGTAGCTAGGCGCACCCACTGCCACTTGTTTTTGGGTGGGTGTAATTCTTTATCTTAGAGGTCACTACTTTAGCATTTAAAATAAATTTCTTGAGCTTGACCTCCTTTATTTTATCATGCTTTATTTCTGTGGATCGTTAGGCAAATCTTTGCTGGTTGCAGGGCCTTGCTGTGGTGTCCCACACGAGCCTGCTTCATTGTTGTCTGCAACTGGAGAAAGCTGCAGTTTGTTCTGTCGTTGACGTTCCCCTACAGTACACTGTTATCACATCAAAAGTTGTTTTCATTCTACTTATTCTCCTTGTAGACTCCTTCTAAGTTTTTAAAAAAGTGCTTACATTTTACAAAATAACATAAAACGATTAGATATATTTGTTCAGAGGAAAGTTAACAAGACTCAAGTTAATCAGGGTTAGAGTGGTCTAGCTTAGAAAAGACTTAGGGAAGACAGATGTCGTCTTCACATGACTCTCTTATGATCATGTGAGATTATGCATAACATAATGGAGAATTAATGAGTTGCATCCCCAGGTGGTGAGGGGACCACTTCTATGGACTTAGAGGTGCATTTAGGTCATTTATCAGCAGCAATGTAGAGGAGCTTAGGAATTGCTGATAGTTGAATTAGGTGACTTTTTATATTCTTCCCAACCTGTTTTCTGTCTCCATGGTGATAAGATAACTCAATATTAGAAACTGAGTGAAAATTTGATTTTAATATGTCCTAGTAATATTGATGATGTAATTTTTTAGGCTGGAGAGAGAGAAGTATATTATTGCCTACCTCTTTTTCTTTGTTTCCAAGTCAGGGCCTTTCTACCTACAAGGAACTTTGTTCTCTGGCAAGTGATCTTAGCCAGCCAGATCTGGTGTATAAATTTATGAATTTAGCCAACCATCATGCAATGTGGAACTCTAGGAAGGTAAGTTGCTATCACTGGACAATTATTATTATTTTTTCCTGCAAACCAAACATGCTACATTGGCAGACAGTGGCAAATGATATACAGTGCATTTTGTGAAAGTATGTGCCTGATGAGAAAGCTGAACCCCGCATAGCTACTATTGATTGGAAAGCCCAATAAATCAGGCTGTATTTAGGCATAAGTTTGGGAGGGAGAATTTTTTGCTGTGTTAATATTTTACTATAATGGGTGCATCTGAGTCACTTCAGCCTATTATTATTTTTAGGGTGCTGCTTTTGGTTTTAATGTAATTGCTACCAGAGCTGGAGAGCAGCTGGCTCCTTTTCTGCCTCAGCTAGTTCCTCGACTTTATCGTTACCAGTTTGATCCCAACCTTGGCATTCGACAGGCCATGACAAGTATTTGGAATGCGTTGGTCACTGACAAATCCATGGTAAGTGTCTGTGAACCGTGTGTTAGGAAAACACTGTAGATTGTCCAAGGTCATGCATGGGATTTAAACCCAGTGCCCATCTTCCTTTCTACTTTTTATACTTACTTGTTTAAACAAGCAAATTGTCTTTCATTCCATGCTTTCTTCCTACTTTCAAGGTATCAAAGATGTGTATGGCAACATTTATTAAAATCTCCAAAATGGAAACCATCTAAATGTCCGCTGGGAAGATGGTTAAGGAAATGATCATATATTCACACGAATGGAATAGTAAACGTGGAGAGGGATGATTGACGCAGTGGAGAGTGGGTTGTGGCCCCACCTCCAGCGAATTCAGTTAGGTGGGGAGACATACATGGAAGCAGGCAGTTGCCATTTTGTTTTCTCTGTTGGTGTCCTCTCATCTGGCTGTTAATCATGTTCCATCCCACTTTTAGATACTAAGATTTCTCAGGGCTTGTCTCTGAGTATCTTTTTGTTCTCTGAGCTTTCTCTGTATCAATCAGTTCCAAGGCATATAAATGTCATCTTTATTGTGAAAGTTCCCAATCTTATAGTTTTGGTCCAGATGTCACTTGCACTTTAGACTTGTATATGTAACTGTTTACTTGACATTTTCACTTCAGTGTTGTTTCAGAATACCATAAACCCAACGTGCCCAGAATAGGACTTAAAAAATAACCTTCCCCCTCTATTCTCACTGTTCACCTATTTGCCCAAGCCAGAAAACTTGGTGTCATACTTTATTTTGGGCTGTGTCTCACCACTACCCCCAATTGAATCTAGTAGCAAATTCTGTTGATTCTGCTTCCAAAGTATTCCTTGAATCCACTCTCTTCTTTCCCTAATTCTTTCCCGATGAACAGGTCATCATCGTCTTTTTTTTTCCTCTTTGCCTTTCTTCATTTAATTATCTACATAGTAGCAAAAGTGATTTTTAAAAATGAAAATTAGATTGTGCCATTTTGGATTAAGATCCTTTAGTAGCTTTACAGCCTCACTTTAAATAAATTCCATGATCCTTACTATATCTTACAAGTCCCTGCCCGTAATGTGGCCCCTTCCTGTCTCACCTGTCTGGTACTAGGCTGAATATGTTTCTATTCATGGTGGTAGGTACTTGAGGGTTCAGCTTTGAAGACTCAGTGAGTTTTGCTTGCTCCAGGAGAACATGTGGCACTTCTGGGTCAGCCAAGATCTAATAGGCCAATGGGCTTTGTAGGTCTGAGCTCAGGATACAGGCCTAGACCCTTGAGACATGAGTGTCATCTCTGTGAGTGAAAGGATTAAGCCACAAGTGTGGATGAGATCATCCATGGAGAATGTTGAGAGAAGCAGACATAGGAGGACATCAGTTTGTTATTTACCTCTTTGTCTTGGTTTTCTTACATGTAAGTAAGGATAACAAAACCTTTCCTACCTATAAAAGTGGAAAAGCCATAAATTTTTGAGAATGTCAGCATTGGTATAAAAGTGATTCTACCATTATTTTCTCATTATTACCAAGTTGCTAAGTGTATATCAAAACAGCACAGAGGCTTAAAAAGTAAAACTCATCTTTCATTCTGAACAGTCATGAACCAGGCACTGGGTAAGGTACTGGGGATAAAAAGATGAGTAAGACACTGTCCCTCAATAACTGCACTGATAATGAGTGAGACACTGTCCCTCAACTAACTGCACTGATGATGAGACTGTGCCCCTCAGTAACTGCACTGATGATGAGTGAGATTCTGTCCCTCAACTAACTGCACTGATGATGAGTGAGACTCTGTCCCTCAGTAACTGCACTGATGATGAGTGAGACTCTGTCCCTCAGTAACTGCACTGATGATGAGTGAGACTCTGTCCCTCAGTAACTGCACTGATGATGAGTGAGACTCTGTCCCTCAGTAACTGCACTGATGAGTGAGACTCTTTCCCTCAGTAACTGCACTGATGATGAGTGAGACTCTGTCCCTCAGTAACTGCACTGATGATGAGTGAGACTCTGTCCCTCAGTAACTGCACTGATGATGACACTGTGTCCCTCAATAACTGCACTGATGATGAGTGAGACTCTGTCCCTCAGTAACTGCACTGATGATGAGACTGTGTCCCTCAGTAACTGCACTGATGATGATGAGACTGTGTCCCTCAGTAACTGCACTGATGATGATGAGACTCTGTCCCTCAGTAACTGCACTGATGATGAGTGAGACACTGTCCCTCAGTAACTGCACTGATGATGAGTGAGACTCTTTCCCTCAGTAACTGCACTGATGATGAGTGAGACTCTTTCCCTCAGTAACTGCACTGATGATGAGTGAGACTCTGTCCCTCCGTAACTGCACTGATGATGAGACTGTGTCCCTCAATAACTGCACTGATGATGATGAGACTCTGTCCCTCAGTAACTGCACTGATGATGAGTGAGACTCTGTCCCTCAGTAACTGCACTGATGATGAGACTGTGTCCCTCAGTAACTGCACTGATGATGAGTGAGACTCTGTCCCTCAGTAACTGCACTGATGATGAGTGAGACTCTGTCCCTCAGTAACTGCACTGATGATGAGTGAGACTGTGTACCTCAGTAACTGCACTGATGATGAGACTGTGTCCCTCAATAACTGCACTGATGATGATGAGACTCTGTCCCTCAGTAACTGCACTGATGATGAGACTGTGTCCCTCCGTAACTGCACTGATGATGAGACTGTGTCCCTCAGTAACTGCACTGATGATGAGACTGTGTCCCTCAGTAACTCCACTGATGATGATGAGACTGTGTCCCTCAGTAACTGCACTGATGATGAGACTCTGTCCCTCAGTAACTGCACTGATGATGAGTGAGACTCTGTCCCTCAGTAACTGCACTGATGATGAGTGAGACTCTGTCCCTCAGTAACTGCACTGATGATGAGTGAGACTGTGTACCTCAGTAACTGCACTGATGATGAGACTGTGTCCCTCAATAACTGCACTGATGATGATGAGACCCTGTCCCTCAGTAACTGCACTGATGATGAGACTGTGTCCCTCCGTAACTGCACTGATGATGAGACTGTGTCCCTCAGTAACTGCACTGATGATGAGTGAGACTCTGTCCCTCAGTAACTGCACTGATGATGATGAGACTGTGTCCCTCAATAACTGCACTGATGATGAGTGAGACTCTGTCCCTCCGTAACTGCACTGATGATGAGACTGTGTCCCTCCGTAACTGCACTGATGATGAGACTGTGTCCCTCAGTAACTGCACTGATGATGAGACTGTGTCCCTCAGTAACTGCACTGATGATGATGAGACTGTGTCCCTCAGTAACTGCACTGATGATGAGACTCTGTCCCTCAGTAACTGCACTGATGATGAGACTCTGTCCCTCAGTAACTGCACTGATGATGAGTGAGACTCTGTCCCTCAGTAACTGCACTGATGATGAGACTGTGTCCCTCAGTAACTGCACTGATGATGAGTGAGACTCTTTCCCTCAGTAACTGCACTGATGATGAGTGAGACTCTGTCCCTCGGTAACTGCACTGATGATGTGAGACTCTGTCCCTCAGTAACTCCACTGTCCTGTGCAGTAACTGCACCTGACCCCCTTGAGGGTCTCCAGTATAGTGGAACAGTGCAGTTATTGAATGGTTTTGTGTGATGCTCCTTCAGAAGGTGCTACGGGAGCAGAGAGGAGAGTACCCAAGCCAGTCTTCTCTGAGAAAGAACGGCTAATATGAACCTTGAGGGACAAGTAGGAGTTAGCCAAGCAATTAGGACCTGGGAAGGGGATTGTAGGTAGAGGTGGCATGTGCCAAGGAATGGAGGTGAGACAGAATATGGTACTTTTGGGTCTGGATGAGTCATGGAAGGCTTTGTGTGCACTTTGTGTGAAGCCCGCGTGATTGGACTTCATTCTTATGCACTGAGGAAAATAAGAGCATCAAATGTACATTTTAGAATGATCACCTGGCAGCTTTATAGCGACCAAAAGTGGGAAGAGGTTTGTGGGCTGAGTGGCCTAGAGAGACATGGAGGCTGTAAAATACAGAAACATGGGCAGTGTGGGTTACATGTGGTTAACCAGTGTGGTTAAGAGTTGAATAATTTGATTATTGATGGATTTTGCATTTTAAATTTTATCCTTTTGCTTTCCTTAGGTGGATAAATATTTGAAAGAAATTCTTCAAGATTTGGTTAAGAACCTTACAAGCAATATGTGGCGAGTTCGAGAATCCAGGTACTATTTTTAGGAATATAAGTTTAGTCAAATAAAACCGAATTTTTTTCCCTTCAGAATTTCCAGGTTTTATACTTTGTGCAAAAGGAATAAATTAAAACTACTAAAAAGCTGGCCGGGTGTGGTGGCTCACACCTGTGATCCTGGCATTTGGGGAGGCCGAGGTGGGTGGATCACCTGAGATGAGGAGTTCAAGACCAGCATGGGCAACATGGTGAAACCCCGTCTCTACTAAAAATACAAACATCAGCTGGGCCCAGTGGCGTGCCTGTAATCCCAGCTACTCGGGAGACTGAGGCAGGAGAATCGTTTGACCCCAGGAGGCAGAGGTTGCAGTGAGCCGAGATCGCGCCACTGCACTCTAGCCTGGGCGACAGAGTGAGACTCTGTCTCGAAACAAAACAAAACAAAAAACTACTAAAAAGCATATTTCTTGTTGGCTACATTAGGTAGTTATTTTTCTTTAACTATTTAAGCTTTGGTTAAAGATTTTCCTAAATTGTCATAGTTTATATAAGTATGAAATCAAAGAAGTTGAAGATTACCTGTTAAATTGTTAGATACCGAGATATATTTTTGTACTGTCATGACTTTATAGGTTAGAATTTCTGTATACAAATTACATTCATTCAGTGCCCATTATGTACGTGGCAGTGTGCTAGGCCCTGGGGGCACACTGGTGAATAAAAAACGATGTGTCATCTCAAAGGGATTGTATTGTAGTTGTGGGAAACAAACATTTTATACTTGTAAATTCTATATATATATGGTATATTTGAGGGACCTGGAGAGAAGTCATTGCTGTTTTGGGGTGAGGGGATGAGAACTCGAATTAGAGGCAGAATCTGTTTTCTTTTTTAGTGTAAACGTTTCATAGTAAAATACTGACCTTCTTCTTCATATGTTGAAATGAAATTTTAATTTTCAGCTGTTTAGCTTTGAATGATTTATTGAGAGGAAGACCCTTAGATGACATCATTGATAAACTTCCAGAAATTTGGGAAACGCTTTTTAGAGTACAAGATGATATCAAGGTATTATAGAAATAAATCAGCATTTATACATACAAAAAGTTAAATTGGAATTATTAAAATATTTACGTTGTATATGTCAAAATTCCATTTCCAGGTAGAGACCAATGTTTTCCCCCAAAGTTTCGGTCTTAATGTGTCTGTGAAGTTGCAAGGTTGGGTATCCTTAGATCTAAATTAAATAGACTTGAAAAAAAGGTGGCTGTATACCTTCTTTCAGTAGAGATCACATGATTCTGTTGGATTAGGGACAAATAACAGTTTTGAA
This sequence comes from Macaca mulatta, assembly GCF_049350105.2. Taxonomy (NCBI): domain Eukaryota; kingdom Metazoa; phylum Chordata; class Mammalia; order Primates; family Cercopithecidae; genus Macaca; species Macaca mulatta. The sequence goes on from NC_133420.1 coordinate 46,999,051, forward strand.
TATAGTAACAGTATTTTGATCAGTTCTGTAAATGGGTTTAATTATTCTCAAATAATGTGACCAATTCCTCTGAATTTTTCTTGGGCAATCTTAATTTTAGGTATTTTTGATATTTTACTATTAAAATTAGGCACTTCAGTTTTACCTTTCTTTTTTATTTATTGGAGGATTTTAAGTGTTTCAGAATTCTCACATAGATCTTTACGTATTTACTTTTATAATACATTTAGTTTCTCAACTGTTAATGGCTAAATTTATTAAGGTCAAAATAGGTTACAGTTAATGTTGAAAAATTAGTAGTATGGCATGGTAATGTGTTCCTTGATGGGCAGGGAGTCTAATGAGATACCAATTTTTTTTAACCTAATATGAAATGTAAGATTTTCCACCAATCTCTATAGGCTCTGAGGCAATTAAATTGCAAATTGTAGAGTAGATTATAGTGAAACTCTCTAACTTGTATGATCTCACACTTTTGTCATTTTTAGGAATCTGTACGAAAAGCAGCAGAACTAGCTCTGAAAACTCTGAGCAAGGTGAAAACTCCTATCTTAAATTGGGAATGGAGTGGGGCAGAGTTCTGGGTGACCATGACAATGATTTACTTACTGTCATAGGAAGTGACATGTAGTTGCAGTATAATTGGCTTCCTGTTGTAGTTCACTACTCTTAGAATGAATGAGAAAGTGAGTGCTGTAAACACTGTAATGCTGGTATGTTGAACAGAGTATACTTGTGGTCTCTTTAAATGGTGAAATTAAGATAAAACTTTGACTTAACCCTGAAGAGCACGTCACTCAGATCAAGCAACACCTGTCTTTTCTCTTGCTTTTGCTATGTTTACATATAAAGCTACCTTTCATATCTGTGAGGTTGGAAAGCTTTTTGAAACTAAATTATCTCCCACTTGAACTTGATTTTGTGATATATCAGGAACTTTACATTCTAGTTGCACAAACCTTGCCATAGGTCACAGAAATAGTAAAACCAGGTTTTAAATATAGGTGTTTTCTTGTTTCAGGTGTGATCTTGACCACTATATTGTGTGTGACCTGACGTTACTGATGATGATGATGATGATGATGATGATGATGATAACACTTCGAAACTTCTTTAATTTTTTTTTTTAATTTTTTTTTGTTTTTTGGAGACAAGGTCTCACTCTGTTACCCAGGCTGGTATGCAGTGCTGTGATCACAACTCACTGCAGTCTCGACCTCTCGGGCTCAGGTGATCCTCCCACCTCAGCGTCCTGGAGAGCTGGGACCACAGGTGTATGCCACCATGACTGGCTAATTTTTCATATTTTTTGTAGAGACAGGGTCTCTTCATGTTGCCCAGGCTGGTCTCAAACTTCTGGGCTCAAGCAATGCGCCTGCCTTGGCCTCCCGAAGTGTTGAGTTTATAGGTGTGAGCTACTGCACCCAGCCCTAAACCTTCTTTAGAGTGCTTTCTTACATATTTTCTCATTTGATCATCATCTATTTTGTTCTGTATTTCACAAATTGGAGGACCAGTGCTTAGACAGTGAAATGTATTACTAGATTTTCTGTTTAGTTCTCGGCAGACCTAAGACTCAATCTCAGATCTCATTCCTCTGTGTCTCTGTAGTGTCAGAGAAAGTAGATTCACTTATTCTTCTCTGTAGATATGTGAAGTAGAAAGTCTTTTGTCAGATGAATGCTTTATTGGATGAGCGGTCACTTTCACTAACGTCCATGCTCTTTGTATGTGAGGTCTGTGTGAAAATGTGTGACCCTGCCAAAGGAGCAGCTGGCCAGAGAACCATCGCTGCCCTTCTGCCTTGCCTTCTGGACAAAGGAATGATGAGCCCCGTGACGGAAGTTCGAGCCCTCAGGTGTGCATCCGTTGATGAAATGAATGTATTGGATTTGCTCAGTTCCTAGAAATCGTGTTTCTTTCAAGGTTAGATTCTGGAAAATAATGGAGAAAGAGGTTTAGGAGAATGACCCTTGGGTCATTTGTGAAAACTTGTGAGACAGAATATTTTCACAGAAACATTCTCGTGAGACCTTGCTTTTGCCCAGCATTCTGAGTCAAGCATGTTTTTCTGTTGTCATCAGCCTCTGCTCCCAACAAGCACATCTTCCTGTTACACTGCAGGTCCTCAGGAGCGTGCTGGTTCATGATAATATTTAGTAATATTTCACACATTATTAGATTTAAGACAAGCTGTTTACCCCCTGCAATGATAAAATATTCAAAAAAATGTACTTACACTTTTAGATATAATATATGGCTACTTTAAGTTAAAACCAATAGTGTAGGATTCTAGTTTGTATGTTTTGTTTGTTTTTAAACTACAGTGCTGTCTAGGAACTTTATCTGTTCCATTTTTATTTCACTCTTAAAAGTAGAACAAATTACTAATAATAGTGCCAGCAGTATTTCATGGCAAGTAGATAGTTGATGAGAGAAAGTTTTTTTTAGAAGGACTCACCTAACAACTGCAAAGGCAGATGCAACTAAGAGTATCACTTTGGCTGGGCACGGTGGCTCATGCCTGTAATCCCAGCACTTTGGGAGGCCGAGGTGGGCAGATCACCTGAGGTCAGGAGTTCGAGACCAACCTGGCCAACATGGAGAAACCCTGTCTCTGCTAAAAATACAAAAAAAATTAGCCAGGTGTGGTGGCGCATGCATGTAATCCCAGCTACTTGGGAGGCTGAGGCAGGAGAATAGCTTGAACCTGGGAGGCGGAGGTTGTGGTAAGCTCAGATCGCACCATTGCACTCCAGCCTGGGCAACAAGAGTGAAACTCCATCTCATACACACACAAAAAAGTATCACTTTTTGCTCTGCTCAGTAAAATCTAAGTAGTGATCATTAGATGCCCCTAAATCCACTGGGTGAATGGCTGACGAGAACTTTATAATGATTCAGGGCAACCAGACCTGAACTTACCAATCACTCCTCACAGCACAAAAAGACAACCAGTGCATCGTGATGTGATGGAATAGGACACACACAGCATTGCCTAGGAAGGATTCTGTGTGTGTGTGTGTGTGTGTGTGTGTGTTTACAAAATTGAATGTGGACTCAGTTTAGCCTGTAGATCTGTACAGGGGAGAGAGGAACATGTTAAATGACCTGACTGGAATACAGTCGAGGACAAATAAGAAAAAAAGAGGAGAGTGGAGACTGTTAAAAAAATTAGGAAATGCAGTAGATTGCAATGTATAAGTGGGCTTGGATCCTGATTCTAGCATGCCAACTGTTTAAGAAGCTAATGAAACAGAGAAATTTGGATACTTGATATGGAAAAATCATTAATATTTTTAAAGTGTGAAAATGGTATTATGATTATAATAAAGAACCTTTGTCTTTTAGATATTCATAGTGAAGTTTAGTTAAGGGATATGCTTTCCAATGCAGTCACGCGTCACTTAGTGAATAGGATACTTCTGAGATGTGTCATTAGGTGATTTCATGGGTGTGCAAACATTAACATGAAGTTGGAAAAATGGTACAGTTAGATTGCTTGATGCAGGGTTGCCACAAATCTGTTCACTTCATGTCTATGTCACATTTTGGTAATTCTTAACAGTATTTCATACTTTGCATTATTGTTATATCTGTTTTGGTGGTCTGTGATCAGTGATGTTTGATGTTACTTTTGTAATTGTTTTGGAGTTGTATGAACTACACACATTTAAGATGGTGAACTTAATTGATCAATGTTGTGTGTGTCCTGATTGCTCCACTGAACAGCTGTTCCCCATCTCTCTCCCACTTCTCAAGTGTCTTACTCCCTGAGACACAACAATATTGGAATTGGCTAATTAATAACCCCACAATGCCCTCTGTCTAAATGAAGGGAAGAGTTGCCTGTCTCTCACTTTAAATAGAAAGCTAGAAATGATTAAGCTTAGTGAGGAAGGAATGTTGAAAGCTGAGATAGACTGAAAGCTAGGCCTCTTGTGCCAAACAGCCAAGTTGGGAATGTAAAGGAAATGTTCTTAAAGGAAGTTTAAAGTGCTATGTCAGCCAACACACAAATGATAAGAAAGCAAAACAGCCTTTTGCTAACAGGGAGAAAGTTTGAATATTCTGGATAGAAGATCAAATCAGCCACAAAATTCCCTTCAGCCAAAGCCTAATCCAGAGCAAGGCCCTAACTCTTCAATTCTGTGAAGTCTAAGAGAAGTAAGGAAGGTGCAGAAGAAAAGTTGGAAGCTAGCACAGGTTGGTTCATGAGGTTTAAGGAAAGAAGCTGTCTTCGTAACATAAAGATGCAAGGTGAAGCAGCAATTGCTGATATAGAAGCTGCGGCAGATTACCCAGAAGATCTAGCTACGATCACTGATAAAGATGTCTACACTCAACAACAGATTTTCAATGGAGATGAAACAGCCTTCTGTTGGCAAAAGATACCTTGTAGGAGTTTCATAGCTAGAGAGAAGTCAGTGCCTGGCTGCAACGCTTCAAAGGCCAGGCCAACTGTCTTGTTAGGGGCTAATGGAGCTGGTGACTAAGTTGAAGCCAGAGCTCATTTACCATTCTGAAAAATCCTAAAGCCGTAAGAATTCTGCTAAATCTGCTCTGTGATCTAGAAATGGAACAACACAGTCTGGATTACAGCTTATCTGTTACAGCATGGTTTACTGAGTATTTTTAGTCCACTGTTGAAGTCTACTGCTCAAAAAAAAAAAAAAAAGAAAAAAGAAAAAACCAACCAAACAAAAAAAACAAAAAACAAATATTCCTTTCAAAATATTACTGCTCATTGACAATGTGCCTGCTCACCCAAGAGCTCTGATAGAGAGGTACAAGGAAATGAATGTTTTCATGGCTGTTAACGTAACATCCATTCCGAAGCCCATGGATCAAGGTGTAATTTCAACTTTCAAGTCTTACTATTCAAGAAGTATATTTTGTAAGGCTAGAGCTGCCATTGTTAGTGATTCCTCTGATGGATCTGGGCAAAGTAAATTGAAAACCTTCTGGAAAGGGTTTATCATTGTAGGTTAAGAACATTCATGATTCATGGGAGGAGGTCAAAATGTCATTAATAGGAGTTCGGAAAAAGTTGATTCCAACTTTCATGGGTAACTTTGAGGAGTTCAAGATGTCAGTGGAGGAAGTCACTGCATACATGGTGGAAATAGTAAGAAAACTAGAATTAGAAGTGGGGCCTGAAGATGTGACTAAATTGTTGCAATCTCCTGATGAAACTTGAACAGAAGAGGAGTTGCTTCTTATCTCGATGAGCAAAGAAAGTGGTTTCTTGAGATGCAAGCTACTCCTGGTGACTATTCTGTGAACATCGTTAAAATGACCACAAAGGATTTAGAATATTTCATAAACTTAGTTGATAAAGCAGCAACAGGGTTGGAGAGGATTGACTCCAACTTTGAAAGACGTTCTAATGTGGGTAAAATGCTATCAAACTGCGTCTCATGCTACAAAGAAATATTTTGTGAAAGGAGGAGTTGATTGATACAGCAAACTTCATTGTTGACTTACTTTAAGAAATTATGACAGCCACCCCAGCATTCAGCAATCACCACCAGTCAGTAGCCATCACCATTGAGGTAAGACCCTCCACCAGCAAAAAGATAATGACTTGCTGAAAGCTGAGATGATCAGTAACTAAGATATTTTAAAGTTAACTAATGTACTTTTAGATATAATGCTATTGCACACTTAATAGACTGCAATATAGTGTAAACAAAACTTTTATATGCACTGGTAAGCTAGCAAATTCATGTGGCTTTCTTTATTGTGGTGGTCTGAAACAGAACCTGCAATATCCCCAGGGTATTCCTGTATGATCTTATGGAACCACTGCTGGACATTGTGGTCTGCTGTTGTTGACTGAAATGTCTCATGCAGCACATAACTGTAATACAGTGGCGGGGGAATGGCGGCTGTATGTTTGGAGGAGGCATAAATGAAACAAAATTGGTCAAATGTTGCTAATTGTTGAACTGGGTGGAGAATACATAGAATTTCATGTCTACTATAAATTCCTACCATAAAATTTCACCATAAATATAAATTCCTACTATAAATAATACATGGAATTTCATTCCTACTATTAATGAAGGTAGGCTTTTCCTACTTTGTCATTCTTTCTACCTCTATATATGCTTGAAAGTTTCTTTAATAAAAGTTAAACAAAATGCCAAGACCAGGCTCTGTAACCATGTGACAATATGCTTTAATGCAGTGAACTGCAGAACAGCCTCATGGTGAGATTTGTAGGTCTTCTCACTTTTGTTAAAAGGACTCAGGAGTTGTGTTCCATATGTTTGTAGCATTAACACCCTTGTGAAGATCAGCAAAAGTGCGGGAGCCATGTTGAAACCACATGCACCAAAACTCATTCCAGCTCTGCTAGAGTCCTTGAGTGTATTGGAGCCCCAAGTTCTCAATTATTTGAGCCTCCGGGCAACAGAGCAAGAAAAGGTGAGTGGAGAGCCCTGTTAAGATACCAAGGTTCATTTGAATGACATTGTCACTACTCTTACCAGAACTCACCCTGTCTCACCACATGCAGTGTTTTACTATTTTTTGGAGAGAGGTTGTCAGCTCATACACTGTTTTGTGAATTGGATGAAAACTGACACTTCTATCTAAAAAATGAATTAACATTTGTTTAACATAGTTTTTTGTACATTTCAATTTTGGGGGGGCTTGGATCTATACCTTCAGAGTCCTTCCATGGACTCCCTCGCCCTGTAAGCAAAGAGTATTTGCACCTAGACTTTGGCATATCTCAAAATCATTCTGCTTTGTAGGTGTAATGGAGTCACCTAGTCTCTGATCAAAGTCTTTTTTTTTTTTTTTTGGAGACGGAGTCTTGCCCTGTCACCCAGGCTGGAGTGCAGTGGTGCCATCTCAGCTCACTACAACCTCTGCCTCCCGGGTTCAAGCAGTTCTCCTGCCTCAGCCTCCCGAGTAGCTAGGATTACAGGCATGCACCACCACGCCCAGCTGATGTTTTTGTATTTTTGGTAGAGACGGGGTTTCACCGTGTTAGCCAGGATGGTCTCGATCTCCTGACCTCGTGATCTGCCCGCCTCGGCCTCCCAAAGTGCTGGGATTACAGGCGTGAGCCACCGCGCCCGGCCTGATCAGTCATTTTTAAAAACTGCAGATGAGACATGTTTATTGTGAAAAGTTAATACAGAAGGATAGAAAGTAATCCCACAGGAGGTCTCCCCATCACCACAGTATCATTCCCTGAGAAGCACCTGCTATCAGAAGTTTCCTGTGCCTTCTCTCAAATTCCTTTTTAATCATAGGCTACCGAACCAAGCAAACATACTAATTTAAAAATAGTATCAGACTGTGAATGTCGTTATGTGATTTGTTTTTTAAATTAATAGAATATCATGTCTATATATACACATTCTTTTTAATGTATACATAGTGCTCTACATGAGGTGATTTTGAATTTTTGGTGGAGAGGTTTTGCAACATCAAAGGTTTTAATTGTTCTTTTTTCTCCGTACCTTTGCCACTGTTGAATAATGTTTATCTGATAACAAGAATCTCATTTTTCTAATTTGCACTCTTTTCCTAGCATTGTCCATTGCCTTTTCATATCGTATTAGTCATTTATATTTCTTCTGTGATTGTGTTTATATTCCATGCCTATTTTTCTATTTGACTTTTTAATTTACTTTTTTTATTAGAACTATTAAACACTGTTATATACAACATATTTCCTCTGTTCACCATTTGCTTTTTAACTTGCCTAAACTTCTCTAATAACTTACTCTCTTTACCCTTTGCCTCTAATATTGCTGCTGCTTATTTATTCATTATTTTTCCCTCTTTCAGCAGTAGACTTGCCCCTTCCTGGGTGTCCATAGAATGTTTACTAAGCATTGAGAATTTGGAAACATAAATTCTAGTCTAAACTTTGCAGCCCTAGGCAAGTCACTTGTGTATGACTTACTTTTCTCCTTTGTCATATCTGGATAGTATTAACCTCTCCTTCAGCATAGTTGTTAGATTAAAATACCTTTGTAGATATGAAGGTTGATTACAAAGTTAAAGAACTACCCGTATAAAATTTTTTACTGCTTAGACACAATTTTAAAAACCTTAGAAATTTATTTAGTCAGTTCCTTTATTTAGTGGATGGAGAACCTCAGGCTCAAGAAGGCTGGATGACTTGCCCACAGCCATACTATGCTAATTTCTTAACTATTATCTGAATTTTTCGCCTGTAGTGAGGTGCTGCTTCTCCTGGTAAATTGTTGAGTATAGGTCAAAAGAAATTAGAGTTAGACTTAATGTGTGCCTTTGTTATAGCTATGGATTATTTTTTTTTTAAAGTTCTGTAATTTGGAAGTGAAAGTCTTTTATGGTGTGTGTGTGGATTATTCCTAATTAATTGAATGTGCCGAGTGACTTGAATTTCTGTTCTTTAGGCTGCGATGGATAGTGCTCGGCTTAGTGCTGCCAAATCCTCTCCGATGATGGAAACAATCAACATGGTGAGTGTCTTAAATAATGAGAGGGTTTGCTTACCTGATGCAGTGAGCTGAGATCCGGCCACTGCACTCCAGCCTGGGCTACAGAGCGAGACTCTGTCTCCAAAAAAAAAAAAAAAAAAAGAAAGTGTAATTCTTCAAAGTCTTCAGGCTATGTTAAATGAAGTAGAGACTTTTGGGATGAGTCGAGCAGCTGTTGTGACTCCAGTTTTTTCTTAGTATATTTCTCTTTTCTTCTCTGTCACTAAGTGGAATAAATAGTTCCCCAAATACCAGAAACAGTCGGTCCAAATTTGTGTTACAAGGGACAACAACATATTAAGAGCTCTGTATAAATTTACATCTGTAGTCTTTTGATCTGTGTATTTAGAAAGGTTCAGAGTTGTGCCTGTGCCTAATAGTTATCTTTGGGAGGAACTAGGAAAGTTATAAGCTGGAGGTATTTAATGAAGTAGGTAACATAAAGGTAGGTGAAGAGATTGGGCAATGTCGATATGTTGTTTTAGTCATAGGAAGGCATTTGCAGTAAAGAGCTGCTTGGCACTCTCAGGTTCTGATTTCTAAAGTTCCTGGAGTCTTGGTAAAGTTACTCTGTTGTGTACTCCCGGTAGTGGTTAGTTAGCTATGATTGTGTTTACTGGAAATTAGTTTGCTAAGCAGATCTATACCTTTAGCAGGACTCTGAAGATACAGATCCAACCCCTAAAAAAATTGAAATGTACAAAAAACTACGTTAAACTGGACAAGAGAAGTAGTTATGTTTTAGTACCTGTTGGGGGACTGTTACCAAAATTTGGTCTAAGAATGTTGTATCTTTGTTGGATTATTGGGGGGAAATAAAAATTTAAAGAAATAGAAATAGTGAATACCATTTAGTTATATTCATTATTAATAGAAAACATGTTAATTGCATTTTCAAAAATAAAAGCCAGCAATTTATAGGAAAATTCATCTAAGAAATTGACTCATTAGAGGGGATTTGGTAGGGTAGGCCCACTGTAGAAGGTCAATTTTTAGTTTAGGTTTTTTATACTAAACATGGATTGATAAAGAGGAAGTAGGCTCGGAAAGATTCTTTATTCTTGAGTAACCATTATTTTCTTTTTTAGCAAATTGATGTTTTTCATTTTTTGGTTTGTTTTTAGTGTTGAATCACTGATGAATAATTTTTCTGTTTGTAGTACAGTGGTGGTTTTAATATTGAAATTAGAGCAGAATCAAACAGTGATTTTTCAACTTCGTGTCAAATCCAGTGGGTACATGTTTGACAAGGGCAGTTTTTAATTGAAGATGTGGTCCTGACTTATTTGCCAAGGCTTACCTTTATATTTGTCCTTTTTCAAAAGTGCCTGCAATATCTTGATGTGTCGGTGCTGGGCGAGCTAGTTCCTAGGTTGTGTGAACTGATCAGAAGTGGTGTAGGTCTTGGAACTAAGGTAAGTGTACTTTTCACAAGAAGAAATGTGCATCTTCGTTAGTTTTGGCCATAAGGATATAACAGCCATCATGTTTGAAATTCATGTTTTACCACAAAATCTAATATTATTATACACTAACCATTTTATTTCTGTGGTTGCACCGATAACTGAAAACATGTAACTGTTCCAGTAAGTATTGTCTTAACTTACTTAGTGGAATCATTTCTGTTCTCTGGGTGCCATGTACGTACCCTCTAGGTTGTCATTCATTAGCAGTTCATGGAAATGCGCATCCAGTTATTAGGGCATGGATTGTTTTAGGTGGCAATTGGATTTTTCACAGAGGGGTCAGCAGTGTTTGAACAGAAAAATGTCTTCGTTTTCAAGATCTTTGAAGGATCAGACGCCCCCCTGCCCACCACCCTTTTAACAACAAATTAATAACTCACATTTTTTCTTATGATAAAATTAACACTTGCTGGTATTTTAAAATTTTAGCATTTATAGATTAGGAAAAAGTTAAAAATTGTCCAGAATTTTGCTATACAGAGATAACTGCTGTTAGTATTTTGGAGTGTTTCCTTCCGGTCTTTTCTGCACATGTATCTTCTGCAATGTCCTCTTCTAATGGCCCTGTGATACTCCACTGTATGGATGTAACATCATTTATTTTATTCCATCAGGGAACATCTGACTTGTTTTCAGTTTTTGAAAAATTAGTAAAGCACCGTGATGCTTAATGTTGATGAGGCATACCTGAAGATATTTGGTTAAATTTCTAGAAATGGAAATGTTAGCCCAGTGATGGACAAGATGACATATTTTGCTTTTCCAGAAGATTGTACCAGTTTTCTTTCTTTTTCACAATGTCTAAGATCACCCATGTTTCTCTTGGGAGTTTAAAAAATAAAATCTCTGCATTACTAGTTTAAGAGTTTTCCTTTTTCTGTATTGAATCCTGGAGGGGGTATTAGGTTTCATGTATTTTATATGTTTAAATTTTTGGCACCTAAGCCAGTGGTTTGGTAGGTAGAACATTGTGACCATCAGATTTAGACCTTTGCTTTTGTAATCCTGTAGGGTGGCTGTGCCAGTGTCATTGTGTCATTAACTACTCAGTGTCCTCAGGACCTAACACCTTACTCAGGTGAGTTTGTCAAGTGATGTGTGGTGATATTTTTGCACGGCCCTGTCTTGTGTGACAGAGTTTTAAAAAGGAAAAATAATTATCATTCAGACCTGCTTGTGATGCTGTGTGCCTTTTCTCCCTTCAGTCCCCTGGCCCCTTCATTTCCTTGTCTGCAGGAAGTGCAGGGTTTATCAAGTTTAGCAACTTTTCACTGTTCATAAACGTTTGATTGTTCCTTAGTGGTATATGGAGGTAAAAGTATCCTCTATTCCAGAGGACTTACCATTGATAGCTGATTTTATGTCAGCATTTTTCTCTTCTTAGATTGGTTTCTAGACTGAGCTAATGTTCTTTATATACCTGGCTCTCATTTTTGCAAAGTTTTCCACGATATTCTGGTTTAATTTTAACTTTATATGAGGTGAAAGGAAGCAAATGGATATATAAATATAACATTCAGAAATCTATACTGTGGAGGAAATCAGATGTTAATTATAGGGTTAGGTTTGTTTGGGTTCTGGGAACAGAGTGGAACATTTGGTCAACCAAGTATCAGATTTTTTCTCTTTATTTCTGGTAGGTAAACTTATGAGTGCTTTGCTTAGTGGCCTGACAGATCGGAACAGTGTGATTCAGAAATCTTGTGCATTTGCCATGGGCCATTTAGTTCGGGTGAGTTAAATTTCTTGCTTAGTTAAATAAAACTCTGACAGTTACAAAGAAATACTTAGGATTGTTTCTTTTTCAGACTTCACGGGATAGCAGCACTGAAAAACTCCTGCAGAAGCTCAGTGGGTGGTATATGGAGAAAGAAGGTACCTTTCTTTTTCTATTTTATGTCATTTTAAATTTAGATGTTAACAGCCCAGTAAAACAGTACAAATTAGGTCTTACCCTCCATGATTTTATGTGATTTGCTAGAAACATTTGTTTCTTTCCTTTTCTTTTTTTTTTTGAGATGGTGTCTGGCTTTGTCGCTGAGGCTGGAGTGCAGTGGTGCTATCTCGGCTCACTGCAACCTCAGCCTCCTGGGCTCAAGCGATTCTTGTGCCTCAACCTTCTGAGTAGCGGGGACTACAGGCACGTGCCACCACACCTGGTTAATTTTTGTATTTTTTGTACAGATGGGGTTTCGCCATGTTGCCCAGGCTGGTCTTAAACTCCCGAGCTCAAGCTATCTGCCCACCTTGGCCTCTCAAAGTGCTGGGATTACAGGTGTGAGCCACCACAACCCAGCCTGCTAGAAACATTTCTAATTGATTTTACCTATTTGTTTTGCTATTGTATGAGTTGAACAATAGCCTATTTAGATCAGTTACCCTTAAAAACAATAAATATCATAAAGATTTTGGTTTCTCCTTTTCAGAACCTATCTACAAGACCTCTTGTGCTTTGACTATTCATGCTATTGGACGATACAGCCCTGATGTGTTAAAGAATCATGCAAAAGAAGTCCTGCCTCTGGCATTTTTAGGCATGCATGAAATTGCTGATGAGGAAAAATCCGAAAAAGAAGAATGTAATTTATGGACTGAAGTGTGGCAGGAAAATGTACCTGGTTAGTAGTGTGACCTGAGTTAAACCTGCTTCTTAGGAATCACAGCTAGAATTTTTTACTTGCATTCATTTTTCATAAACTCCTCTAAAGTTACTTTCCCAGGACCTTAATATGCACCCATCCCAATTGCTGAGTTCTCAAGGTTGGCACTTAGGATTTTTGTCTTTACTCATTCCTCACTGTCCACATGAGAGAATACAAACTCTGTGAGCAAGGAGAGCTTTACATTTTTAATTGAGAGTGTGATTTTATGTGGCCTTAGACTATTTTAGAGTGGTTTTCCAAATGTGTTTTTCACCTTGTTACATATTAATGGGTGATGCCCATTTGTGTGATACGTTCCTGTGGGTACCTAAGTTCGTAAAGTTCTACTATTGTGAGAGTAAGTCACAACACCATCACACTTTCTCTCCCTTTGAGAGAGTGGTGTGTTTTAACAGTTGAGAATCACTGCTTTTAGACTGTTGGTCACTGACTCTTTTTCAGACTTAGAAAAATCAGTTAATTTTTCTTGTCACTTAAAAGTTGTTTTAATTTTGCTTTCCTAGGTTCTTTTGGTGGCATTCGATTATACCTGCAGGAGTTAATTAGTATTACCCAGAAGGCTTTGCAGTCTCAGTCTTGGAAAATGAAAGCCCAGGGTGCAATTGCCATGGCATCAATTGCAAAGCAAACTAGCTCTCTAGTACCTCCATATCTCGGAATGATACTGACCGCATTGCTGCAAGGCCTGGCTGGAAGAACGTGGGCAGGAAAGGTAAAGGAACCATTCATGCCCAGTTAAAGGGATTCTGACTTCATCTTTCATTTCATATAATAATAAGGGTCTGGTTTTGTGTAACTTCTGATGGATTATTTTTGTGAACCAGATTTCCTAGACGGTGGAGCTTTGGGTAAACCTTGCCCAATTAACTGTGGTATTTCCTCTGAAACTGGAACCCACGTGGCCTTGCATAATGGACAGTAATGCTGGAGATAGATACATTTTTCATATTCAGCCTTCCAAGTTATGTCTTAAACCAACTTGTCAGCATTTTGTACCTGTTGACCTTATGAACAGATCAGGATTGAGCATAAAAAGATCAGGATTGGGCCCGTGTGACATAGAGTAGCAAGGTAGGCTGCTTCTAAACCTGGGGCTGAAGATGCCCATCTCTGGGACCTATGAATTAGTAACAGTTATTTTTTTACACAGGGGCTTTAGTAGGATTCTTACAGTGAACACTCAGTGGGGAACATGAGATTGTGGCAACATAATGATCTTTATGTTGTAAAGGTCAACAGTGGCCCATGCGGTACTGAAGTAGTACTGGACTGGGAGTCAGACATCATTCTAATTCTGTGGTTGACACTGTTGTCTGTGAGACCTGGGTCAAATCAGTTCTTTAGGCTTCTACGAAATGGAGGTGAAGATGATTATCCTGCGTCCATGGTTTGGAGTAAAACTTGGTGGATGTGCTTAAAATTATGCATTAAAGATGAGGTGACAATTGTTAATTTTTGCTGTCACAGTTATCAGAAATTCCTAAGGTAATTATAATCATAGTGTAGAGAGTGTAAATGACATGTTTGGGATTAATAGTATGTCCTCATCTTTCACCCCCTTAGGAAGAGCTGTTGAAAGCCATTGCCTGTGTGGTGACAGCTTGCAGGTAAATGTTCTTTCAATGAGGATGCCATTTCTTAAACTGAACCTGAAAGCTGCAGCCTTTATTAACTTCTGATGCTTTTTTATGGATCCTGTAGTGCAGAGCTGGAAAAGTCTGTGCCCAATCAACCCAGCACAAATGAAATTCTTCAAGCTGTTCTGAAGGAATGTAGCAAAGAGAATCTCAAATACAAGATTGTAGCAATCAGCTGTGCAGCTGATGTCTTGAAGGCCACCAAAGAAGACAGATTCCAGGAGTTTTCTGACATTGTCATACCTCTCATCAAGAAGGTAATACCACCTGTATCCTCAGTTCTGGTTTATACTTTAAAAAGAAAGAGTTAAAACATTGTTTTCCCCTATGTCCTGATGATTAGGATTAGTTTAGCTGCAAGTAGCAGAGAAATTCCAAAATATGGCCTTAAACAAGATAGACAGTGCTATGTTTCTCATGTAGCATTGGGAGCATCACAAAGCGTTCAGGTATTCCGGCTCTTTACATCTCCCAACTCTGCCATTTCTAGGGTGGAGTCATCATCCTCAAGGTCCACAGTGTATGTGTGTTCCAGGCAGGAATGCAGAGGAGGTGAAGCAAGGATGAAGGATCACAGTGGGCATGCCAGTTCTCTCTTGAGGAGAGTTCCTGGGCACCGCTAGATGGCACTTTGACTTATATCCATCCCGTTGCTCAGTACTTAGCACACCTGGCAGCAGACTGAGTCTTCATTCTGGGTGTCCATTTTCCCTCCATGGGAGAAGCAGAGAGTGGATTTGGTAGTAAATGAACAGTTTATGTCATAATAAGCTTTGGCTTAGCTAATAAGCTAAGCCACCCCAGCCATCCTAGAATAAAGGCAAGAAGCTCAGTGTGTCATGTGAATTGCCTCTGCCATATAGTGGAGGATTTGGGTCAAAAAAATAACCACTCAGGTTTCATGTGGAAAATGGAATACTCAGTTTTAAAAGTTGGGCACTGGTCCAAAAAAAAGAAAAAAAGAGTGTGGTTTCCCTATTTGTGAAACATGAAATATTTTAAGTAACATTCTTATTTCTTATTGCTGCTAATTTGCAGTTGTTTTCTTTCAGTAATAAGGCTATTTAAATAATTTCTATTACAAACATAGTGATAGCATATGGATTTAGGAGACTTGTATTTTAAGTTGACGACATCACTAGCGAGCTGGACCAGTTGCTTCTCTTAGCCTCTGTTTTCCTATCTATCAAGAAAAAGTTTGGATTTATTCAGATCGTTACTGAGTTTCTTCCATCTTTAATACCTGATTCTCATGCAGATCTCACGTTATGCTCAAAAGACTACATATGCAGTATTTTTTAGCTTTTGTTTACAGATTCCTGTAAAGTATTTCCTAAATTTATTAGAGACACAGTATTCTGGTTATAAATCCTTGTCGTAAATGGGGAAGCTTATGGTAGAGAATTTACTGTTTAACTCTTGGTTAATAGCTCTTGCCCTAGTACTCTGATTGGTTTAATAGCATACCTGTAACTTTGAAGAAGAAAATATTAAATTTTATTTTCTTTGATATATCCTAGAATTCACTTGAAAGTAGTGGGGTCCAGACAACCAAAAATGAAGATGAGAATGAGAAGGAAAAGGAGCTCCAGCTGGAATATCTGCTGGGTGCCTTTGAAAGCCTGGGCAAAGCCTGGCCCCGAAACGCAGAGACCCAACGTAAGCACCAGAAACCGCATTTGAAGAAGTGCTGTAACCAGAGGTTACTTAATGAGAGCAAAGGTTTTCTGTATGACAAAGTATAGTTATTGTTTCTTATCGAGCCTGATTGATTAGTAATGAGAATTACTCAGTGGAAATTTTTTGTGTACGTGAGCATATCACCTCACTGATCAGTGTACCATTGCAGCGAGGGCTGCTGTAAGAAAGTATCACGGACTGGGTGGCTTAGCAGAAATTTATTTTCTCACAATTCTGGAGGATGGAAGTCTGAGCTTTTGAGATCAAGGCATCGTCAGCAGGGTTAGTTTCTTCTGAGACCTTGGCTTGGGAATGGCTGTCTTCTCCGTGTGTCTTCACATGATCTTTGTTGTCTCTGTGTCTTAATCACCTCTTCCTGTAATGACACCAGACACACTGTATTAGGGCCCACTCACAGGACCTCTTTAAAGGGTCTGTCTTCTATCTAATAATAATACAGTAACATTCTGAGGTACTGGGGGATAGTATTTCAACATATGAACTTTGGGGGCATAGTTCCACCTATAATAACCATGATACATTTTATGCAGAGAGTTTGATAGAAGAGTTCTGCTGATCTTCTTGATGATCATTTGGAGGAATCCACAAAGTTTATTAGTGGGGTCTCTTTATCCTAAAATGAATGGCCGTGTTACCAAGTGTTCAGTAAGCACTTGAAATCCTTGTTTCAGTGAAAAACTCACTACTGGACGATTTTCAGAACTGGACATGTATTTCCCAAAGATTAAATCAATAGTAAACCTTTATTATTGGATGAGGTTGCAGTTAGTTTCGAGTCCCCTGATAGGGCCTTAACCTTGGGATGATACTACCCTTTACACTGGATCTTAGCCAAAAGGCCAAGAAGTGATGATGCTACCCTTTAAGCTTGCCTTGGGTTGGGTCCTACAGTGCGTCCCGCTGAAGATCTTAGTGTGTGTGTCTACATATATATATATATATATATATTTTTTTTTTTTTTTTTTTTGGAGACAGGGTCTTGCTCTGTTACCCAGGCTGGAGTGCAATGGTGCAGTCCCTGCAGCCTTTACGTCCAGGGCTCAAGTGATCTTCCTGCCTCAGCCTCCCAAGTATTTGGGTATACAGGTGCATGCCATGACACCTAGCTAGTTTTTTGTTTTTTTTGTTTTTGAAGAGGTGAGGTCTTGCTATGTTGCCCAGGTTGGTCTCAAACTCCTGGGCTCAAGTGATCCTCCCACTTTGGCCTCCCTCCTGAAGTGCTGGGATTTATAGGTATGAGCCTCCATGCCAAGCAACAATATTACTGAATGTTATTAAAAAAGGTATTGTTGAGTATTTGTAATTGGATATGTCTAGAATCAGAGTTAAGGTTCTCTTTGAGCCCTGTCAGCCTTTGAGTGAACTTACGTATTTGCTGTGTTTATAGGAAGAGTTTCCCAGAAGATACAAATTTGCAAGTGGTTTTATTTCTTAATATTATACACTGCAGTGGAAGTCCACTAATATGACGCTATAAAGACTGTTACACTTTTCCTTGATAGGTGGAGACAGCTAAGGTAGGGAATTGTATGAGAAAGTTGATACAAACATAAAGCAGTTTATTTTAATATAAGATGTAGAAGGTTGTTAATAGAAAAGTGCATTTATTGCGAACCAAGGCCTTTTCTTTAGGAACTTAACTGTTACGCATTGGCTTCTTACGTATATCTACAATTTCTGGGTTTTGTTTCTTTAAAATAGAGAAATTTCAAGCTCTTATGAGACAATTCTAGTGCAGAATTCTAGATTTTTTCCCCCATTTTTACATTTGTTTGAGCCCTACAAAATCCTACAGTAATTAAAAACAATTTCGTTCTTAAGTTTTCTGCTGGTTCATCAGTTGGCATAATATTAATTATATAATTATAATTACAGTTGCGCTTGGCATAACAGGTTTATAAGAAGGCACTGTTGACTCTTGGCAAACCTGCAATTTGCAGAGGCTTGTGAGCATCTAGAGAGGAGCTCCTGGCCTCCAGAGTTCTCGTTTCTTTGGCTGTCATTCAGGGAGTTTTGAGGGGCAAAGGGGGTGTGGTTAAAGTGCTTTCTCAGTTCCATGGAGAACCATATGCCTTGAAAGTGAATATTTGTAAACAATTATATTGTACCTTTGTGGGGGCAGTTTCTGATCAAGGAAATTTGTTTGGGGATTGAGTACAAAGTCATGCTGAAGGTTTTGGAGAAATTTCAATGGCTTTAATTAAAAATATTTATTGTTTTATTTCTCTTTTTCCTGCTTTTCTCTCCCTTATCCTCCCTGCCTTCTCTCTTTCTCTGTCCCTCTGCCTTTCTCTTGCTCTGTCTGTCCCTCATTTATTCCATCTCTTGCTCTTTTATACTCTCTCCTGCTGTGTCCCACCTTGTCCAGGTTGTTATCGTCAGGAGCTGTGCAAACTGATGTGTGAACGGCTAAAACTCAGCACGTGGAAAGTGCAGCTAGGAGTCTTACAATCAATGAATGCCTTTTTTCAGGGGTAAACTGCTTCATGGTTCAGTTTTTTATTTTGTTCCCCCCACCCCTGCAGCATTTTATATATAATCAGTGGAATTTTTATACATTTAAAAACTAGTAGCTAAAGTGACAATGATACATACAGACAGAAATTGTGACAGGAAAGTTTTAGACTGTTTCTTAATAATTAGCATTTGTACCTTGCTTTCTGATTTGTATAGGTTAATGCTTTTGGAAGAAGAATATGCAGATCCTGAGGCTTTGGCTGAAATTCTGCTTGAAACTTGTAAATCAATCACATATTCTTTAGGTGAGTGTAGTAAACTAAAACTGACGAGGGAGTCCTAATTTTAAAGCTAAGGAGCCGAGCTTCAAATATTTCCTACCTTGTCTTAGGAACTAAATTTCTGAAACAGCTACTGGACTCTGCTACTTAATATACTCCGTGTGTACCCCTTAACTGGAATATTTAAATCTGGAACTATAACAGGATTTTAGCATCTAGTTTAGAAAAACCTTCGTGACAAGTATTTTTACAAAATTGTTACTTGAAAGTAAATTCAAACTTACACAATGGTTGCAACGACAGTACATTTAATACTCTGCAATATGTATACACTTTACCCAGAATCATCTGTTAACATTTTGTGCCATTTGCTTTGTCATTTGGACTTCTGTATACATGTTTTTCTCCTGAACCATTTGAAAGTATGTTGCTTACATCAGGCCCCCTTTTTCCTCAGTTATTTAGTGTGCCACAGTACCATTGTCAACTTTAGGTAGTAAACATGGATGCAGTTTTTTAAATCAAATGTTTATTGTTCATACTGTAGTTTGTTCAGTTGATTCGGTAATGTTCTTTATTTTTATTTTTACTTTTTGAGACAGAGTCTCGCTCTGTCACTCAGGCTGAAGTGCAGAGGTGTGATCTCAGCTCACTGCAACCTCCACCTTCCAGGTTCAAGCAATCCTCCTGCCTCAGTCTCCCAAGTAGCTTGGATTACAGTTACTATCACACCTGGCTAATTTTTATATTAATTGTAGAGACAGGGCTTCACTGTGTTGGCCCAGGGTGTTCTCGGACTCCTGAGCTCGAGCAATCCACCTGTCTTGGCCTCCCAAAATACTGGAGTTATAGACATGAGCCACCACACCCAGCCAGTAATGTTCTTTATAGGATTGTTTTTTTTTCCCTCCCCTTCATTAGGGAATCCAGTCCAGGATGATGATGATGATGATGATGATTAATATTATTTTTGAGACAGGGTCTGCTCTGTCACCCAGGCTGGAGTGCAATGGTGCGATCTTGGCTCACTGCAGCTCTGCCTCCTGGGTTTAAGTGATTCTCCTGCCTCAGTTTCCCAAGTAGCTGGGCTTACAGGTGTGTGCCATCAAGCCTGGCTAATTTTTGTACTTTTCATAGAGACGGGGTTTCACCATGTTGGCTAGTCTTGGTCTCAAACTCCTGACCTCACGTGATCTGCCCGCCTTGGCCTCCAATTCATAATTATTTATTGAATTTTGTTGTCATATATTTTTAGTCTCCTTCAATCTGGAATACTTTGTCAATCTTTCTTTGTCTTAGGACATTGACAATTTTGAAGAATAAAGTCCCTTTTTGAAAAAAACAGTGTTTCTCATTTGGTGTTTGATGTTTTCTCATGATCAGATCCAGGTTATGAATTCCCAGTTGGGATACTTACATAAGTGATATGTCCTCACATTAAGAGGCACACACAGTGTCCATCTGTTATCATTTGTGATGTTAATTTTGATTACCTGGTCAAGGTACTATCAGTTTTTCTCTAATGGCTAGTTACTATATTTTCCTTTTGTGTCTAATAAGTAGCCTGTGGGAACAGACCTTAAGATCGTTCAAATAATGTTTATCTTCTTTACAATCTCTTCTCTATATTTAGCATGCATTGATGATTCTTCCCTGAACCAGTTTTTACTAAGATGATTTTGCAACTCTAGCATTTTGTCCACATTCACCATTTGATAGTTGGAATTCTATTGTAAGCAAGATTCTTCTCTTCTGCCCATCTTTTTATTTATCTGTTACTGGCATTGATTCATGGATTTCTTTCCCCCTTCAAAGGGTTTATAATTTAAGTTTTTAAATCTTAATTTGTTACTCAAATTGTCCCAGATTTGGCCAGTGGAAGCCCTTTCAAGCTGACTCCTGTGTCATTTTGACAGGTCACTGTCACTGTAGCACTTCTGTACTTCATAGCATAACAAGATTAAGGCCCATCTCATGCCTACCCTGCTTTGGGCTTGGTTGTATGTTGATTTTTTTGGTAGACAATTTCACCGTGAATCAGATGCCATGTCAAAGAGTGGATGCCAAGGAAGCATGCTTCAGTTGCAGTTGCTGGCAGTAACATGCTTTTATGGATAAAGAACTGGCGGCCAACAGACTTGTCTTTGCTGGGTTCCAGGTTTCCCTGATCGGCTTAAACACTGGGTCGTATAATGTTCTTTGGTAAAATGAGGAGGGTCATGCAGACCTAAGGATCGTTCTTATGTGTGATGTGAAGATGATTTTGTGTTTGAGATAGTTTTTTCATCTTCCACTTCTAAAATGGATCATTTAAATATTACCATTTGTTGTGGTGATTGGTATACTTGGCTGACAGGTTTTTGTTTTCCCAAAGTAGGAGACTATGTACATTAGCACATTTCAAGTATTTGATACTTAGCAAAGGGAAGCTTCCTTTAAAACATAACAAAACAAAAAACCAGATGTACCCTTCCCTAGAGTTGTAATTTCTGGACATCTTTCTTTCAGTAACACAAATTTAATCTTGGAGGTTGTGTTTTTCAGGCAGGCCGTATAAACTGTATGATTTTTCTTTTTAGAAAATAAGACCTACTCATCTGTGAGAACAGAAGCTTTATCTGTGATAGAATTGCTGCTTAAAAAACTTGAAGGTAAGTTGTTGTTAGTTCTGACTGGAGGACCACAAAGCCATGTGGCATATGTTTTAGAAATTTTTTGTTTCATTTTTCTTATACTCTAAGCATATACTCTGAAATACAAATCAGTATGTATGCACATGCAATAAGAAAGGACAAAGCCAAAACTATTAAATTTTACTAAATATTTAAATTTGATATTCTTTTATATATTTTTAATATATTATTAAGCTATAGTTGTCTTAAAGTAATAAAGTTTTTGTTTTCATCGGGAATCCTGACTTAATCTTGGTTAATTAGAGGAAGTGGTTGACAGTGGCATGTGTGCATGTAAATAAGCAGAACAGCACACTGAAAAGTGGAGTTGGAAAAACATTTTTAACAGTTATCTACCTGAGTCATCAAATCTGGTAGTAGCAATTTTCTTAATCCTACTTCTTCTCCCCTAACCTGTTTTTCTTCTAATGGTCTATCAGTGGGCAGGGTAGGGGGAACTTAGCATTTTCTCCAGTGGTGTATCTGTTACTGATTTCAGAAGGAGGACTGTCTTCTTTTTTTTCCTGTCTCTCAAATTGTTTTAACTTCATGGATTAAGAATGTAGGAGATGGAAACGTTTTTCCTGCAACCTTGTGTGTTTGCTCTTTCTACTTCTCTATCTTTGCTTAGCAATTAAAACACCTCTCTTAGGGCTCCATCAGACAGAACTTTTAGACTCAGTAACACTAAACATCTCCCGATCCCTTTTTTCCTTGTTGAGATAAAAGAGCTAGGCACTTAAGTCATATTACCAAATTCTCAGTTTGCCAGATACGTACTAATATAGTCCAGATGAGGAACATGAGGCTGAAGGCAAGCTAAACTTGCTTGAAGCCACATGGCTAGAAAGTGGCAAAACCTTGTAAACAAGATTTAAGATTTGACATACTTTCTTATTTTCTAAAATTTTCAGTGTGCATGTAATAGTTCTCAGATGCCTTACTCAAAGAAAAGGGAGTGTCATCTACTTAATCTGACCTTGCAATTATGAAATTTCTTACAAGTTTTTCTTTTTTTTTTTTTTTTGACTGACCATATCTTATGAAATGGCCTTGCGATGGTGTTGTTGAAATGACTTTTTTGCTATAGTGTGCCTTGCCCCGATAATTCCTTCTTCCTACTATGCTTCATTGTAGTTATTTCGCTTTCTCCCACTGATACTGGAGGAAGGAGAGGAAACTCCCTGATGTGCCTCTAGGCTATTGTCAAGAATTAGGTTTTGAGACACCTATTGAACATTAAATCATTATATACTGATCTGTTATCAAGAGGTTGCTTTGCATTTATTTGGGGGATGGATATTTTTAAATTTTTTTCTTGTCCTATAAGGAATCTTTGGGGTTTTTTCTTTTTTCTTTTTCTTTTTTTTTTTTTCATGCAGAATCTAAACAGTGGGAATGTTTGACATCTGAATGCAGAGTGCTCCTAATTGAGTCTTTAGCTACTATGGAGCCAGACAGCAGACCTGAACTGCAGGAGAAAGCAGCGTTACTGAAGAAAACACTTGAAAATCTGGAATAAATTAGAAGGGGAAGAAACAAACAAGTGCCATGTTCATTGGGGGTTGAAATGGTGGTGTTCTTTGAAAAACCAAGTGGGGAAGAGTAAAGATTAATCTGTAGCATGCATCATTCCTTGGCTGAAATAAAAAGAAAAAGCCTTAAATTTTGTTCCTTATTAGCTTTATTTTACTTTATGTTTTTAAAGTATCTGGGCTGAGTGAGCTTAATGGAACCTTGGATGTTTGAGGGGTGATTGTAAAGGAAACTGGCAGAAATAGTTGTTAAAAGAGTACAAGCTATTATTAAAGGAATTAATAGACAAAGTTGTAGAGCAAGCTGGATAAAAATCTTAGAACTGCATTCAAATTAGTTATTTCAGGAAGGGGCCTGTAAATAACTTGTTTTAACCTTCCTCTTAAACCTGAAGAAATAGGAAGCTGTGTCATCTCAGAGGCTTTCTGAGGCCTGTGCCAAAGTCAGAACCCAGGTGTTTAATATTCTGCCCTGGATACTTTCTTTTACAGCCATCTGCCAAATCAGTGCTAACCCTGGCCCACCCAAGAAACTTCCAAGTTGAGGTATGTTTAGGGCGGCACACAACAGCCCTTGTGCCAGAACTAAAGTGACCCTTATCGTTGGGTTTCCGAAAGTCAGAAGCTGAACATTGTCTTGTGTGTTTAGATGGTTGATTTGGAGAAAATGATTGTTTAGCATCTTTACAGATGGAGAGGACAGATTCAGTCTCATTAGGATAATTCCAATCGTCTTCCTTTTACAGGTGGGTAAAGTAGATTAGGACAAGATCACACATTCTATCGGTGTCTGTGGCTGCATATTTTGCAAAACCAGAAACAAAATCACAGACTGCCTCAAAACTGTAATGACAACATAAAATTTCTGTTCACTTTTATGCTACCAGTATGACTTTATAGGGGAGAAGGAAAGCCTTTTAATTAGCCACCTGGGAATTACTCTTTTAAAAAATGCCTTTTCTCAAAATAACATGATACCACTCCAAGTAAATCATTGCCACTAGGGGTTTTCCTCCTTCCTTCTGTTGCCCATGCCCCTGCCTGAAAGTGTAGGGTAAGAGGAAAAACAAGTAAAGCCTTAGTGTTTATGGTAAACTGAGAACTCTGTAGCTTACCTTGGATTCCAGAGCAGAAGATTGGTTTACATTCAATGCTGATCCTTATTGACATTAACACCAGGAATCTCCATGTTTATTATTTTTCGTGGAAACTCCATGTTTATTATTTTTGAGGGTCTCTATTGACCGATGTATTTCAAACTTTTTTGACTGCAAGTCATAATAAAAATAACTTTTTACATCACGACCCAGAACATGTGTGTTTGTGTGTGTATATATGTGCATGCCTAAATATAAAATATTTAAAACATTTCATGAAATAATACATAACTGTGTGATACCCTTTAATATCTCCCCCTGGGCTCCTGATATAATACTCTTCAGACTGTCTCAATTCATTTCCTGACTCACAACTTGGGTCACTACTCACAGTTTAAAAAACACTGCCATAGATAGCACCTAGACTTGGCTGAATATGCTGTGTTTAGGGATTGTTTCTGATTGAAAAGGGAGTTTACAAATAAAAATTTAAGTGTTAATTACAAAAACATCCTCTGCTGATACTGACTTGTGAGTTTTAGTAGCATCATGAATTTTAAGGAATCTATCATGGATTTTCATTTGAGAATGGCTTTTGCTTGGGGTAAAATCAACTTCGGATGTTTTTTAGAAAGTTTATGGCATCTTTTAGGACTTACTGTTTTTCATATCAGTATTTCCCCCTCCACCAAGTACTCTCTGACTTTCATTTATAGTACTCGGGATATTATTCCTTGGCAAGAATGCAATGCAGGTTGGATATTTTCAGAAAGTAGGATTATAAAGACAAGAATTATGCTCTTAGTCTATATCAAATGTTAACACCTTGTCAAATGTTACGCTTTTTAAGCTTTTTGTTTTTTAATATTGGGAATTTCCCTTGGTGCTAACAGTGGTGCTGAGGCACTCGAACCTTTGTGCTTAGTGCTATTGAATTCCTGTACATTAGCCTTCTGAGCACGTTTCTAATTTGTATACTTAATGCCTTCATCTTGACCAGCCTAATCATTCACACAGCTAGTAATGCTCAATAATTGTCTCACAGTGCCCCTTGTGTTTGATGTGCATGTGTGCATATATTTATTAAAAGGGTTAATAACAGAGCTTGTAATTGTGAAATGTTCACTGGCCAACAAATGGCAGAAGGACTCATACATGTTTATTATCATCAGCCTTTGTTTTCCAGAGCTCCCCCAAACAGATTTTGGTTCTTTCTCCCTGGAAATAGTCTGTGTTACCTGTCATACAAGAAACTGATTGGTGGTAGGGTCTATTACTGAATTCCTTATTCCTGGAATTAGTGCACAGGATGTATTGTCTCAAATGTACTGATATGTGAAAAGGAGATACCCAAAGTGTGGCAAGTTGGAAATCAGAATCGTGAAAATAGTGTATAATTGTCTTTCTGGTGATAAAGAGCAGCTGTTTCTTAATGTTTGCATTGAATTTATAATTCCATGTATCTCCCTGTCTCCCTGTAATACAGTCTACCTGCACAGCAAAAGTGCCTCTGCATCCCCATTGCTTCCCTCTTCCATCTTTCACTGTGCACTTACTAATAAGACAAAAGAAAAAAGATGTGCTCTTGTTGGTCTGCGCTCTTGCAGCAACTGCACTGTGCACACACTGGCTGCCCTCCATGGGGCATTTCTACCTGCTGCTGCCACAATAGATTCATGCTGCTGTCTAGGCCAGGGAGTTATTTTGACATTGGCCTCATTGTAATGTACAAACTATTGTTAAATGGGTGTTATACTTAACAGAATTTTGTATTTTATATGCGACTTTCACAAAATCCTCTGCAGTGTGTCCCAGCTAGCTAAGTGTCTGATAGTCTTATTTTAAAGGAAAATCCCATCCATGCCCAAGAAGATATTAAATGGCAAATAAAACTGCATGATCTGTTCTTTTGAAGTAGTGCATTAATTTTTATTAATTCTTCAGGAAAATAATTCAACTGCCAAGGTGTTGACTAGTTACACTTTAAAAAAAAAAAAAAAAAAGCCCTACTGCCTGCCATATTCTGAGCTAACTCTGGTAAGTAGAAATTGCTGGGCTTAAGTGTTTAGGAGTTCCGAGGCAAAGCGGAAACAAAAGGAAGACTCCCTGAACAACTGCTGTCAGATGCTTGGAGAAGAGGTATGGAAACATTTTATTTTCTCATAAAAGTAATCCCTTAGGAACATACAGAAACAACAGACAGTTCTCCTTTTGACCAAGATTAAGATACGTGGCTATGAATGTAAAATGTCAGAGGTACAATCACATCCTATACTGTAAACTGCCAAGCAAATATTTAGACTATAGAAGGTGGCCATGAAAGTGAGTTACCTTGCTTATTATCTCGAGCAGCCAACAAGCCCATGCCGTTCCCTCCTGGTATGTTTTTTCCTTTCAAGCAGGTTCCAAATTAGCTTACTAGAGTAACTCTTTTTTGTTGTTGTTGTTGTTGTTGTTGTTGATATGGAGTCTTTGTCACCCAGGCTGGAGTGCAATGGTGCGATCTTAGCTCACTGCAACCTCTGCCTCCCAGGTTCAAGGGATTCTTCTGCCTCAGCCTCCCGAGTAGCTGGGATTACAGGCACCTGCCAACACACCCAGCTAATTTTTACATTTTAGTAGACATGGGGTTTCACCTCTTTGGCCAGGCTAGTCTCAAACTCCTGGCCACAGGTGATCTACGTGCCTCAGCCTCCCAGAGTGCTGGGATTATGGGAGGGAACCAGGGAGCTAGAGTAACATGTTTTTAAAGTGAAACATTATAATGTTATAAAAGTTGGAAACAGCCTTTCAAATGATGCTTTCTGAAAGTTTTAAGTGTTTGTTTACCTTTAAAAATGATACATTTCTTTTACATTCAAGTAGTAGTGAAAAAGCCTTTATGAAAAAGATAAAGGACAGTGAGAAAACAGCTAATAGGAACATCTGTATTTGTTTGGGTATTCTTGAAAAGAGTACTTTAAAACCAATGTTGGGTATTAGTAGTTAGATGTATAATTCTGTTATGCTACTTTTGATTCCAGAACAGTCTTCAAATACAGGATCTTTTCTGAACATCAGTATTTTTTAGTATTTGTTTTATTTTAGCACTGTAAAGATGCCCCACTGTTTCTTGGCCTTCATCGTTTCCAGTGTGATTTCTGAGGCTGTTCAAATTGTTGCTCTCTGGATGTGGTGTGTAGTTTTTTTTCTGTCTGCTTTCATGATTTTTCCTATTTTTGGATTAAAGCACTTTGACTATGATGTACCTAGCTGTGCTTTTCTTCATATTTATCCTCAAGTTATGCTTCGATTTTTGAATTTCTAAATGTATGCATTTTACTGAATTTGAGATTTTTTTTTTTTTTTTTGGCCATTTACCCATGTTTTTTTTTCCCTGTGCCATCTTCTCTCCTCTCTTTCTAGAACTCTAGTTAAACATATGTTAGCTCTTTTGATGTTGTTCTACAGGTCTTAGTCATGTTTTAAA
The DNA here is from genome assembly GCF_049350105.2 of Macaca mulatta. Lineage (NCBI taxonomy): Eukaryota > Metazoa > Chordata > Mammalia > Primates > Cercopithecidae > Macaca > Macaca mulatta. The sequence continues at coordinate 47,026,521 of NC_133420.1, forward strand.
AATTCTCTTTAAGTTTACTGACTCTACCATGTGCATTCTGATATTAAAGCCCATCTAGTGAGTTTTTATTTCAGATATTTTAATTTTCCATTCTAAAGTTTCAATTTTTAAAAATTTTCAATTTCTAATCTTTCATTAACATTTTTAAAAACTTCATGAAGCATAATTATAATTGCTTTTAAGTTCTTATTTGATACTTACACATCTGGATCATCTTGGCTTTGGTCTTTTTTTATTGCTTCCCCCAGGTCCCCAACATCATTTCCTGGTTCTTCGTATATCCGGTATTTTGGGACTATGTCCCAACATTCCTGGACATTGTGCATGTTATGTCATGGAGACTCTGGATTGTTCCTTCAAAGAGCTGCTGTTCAATTTGAGCAGACAATGAACATGGTTAGACTCAAACTGCCAACTGTCTCCCCTTTGGCTCAGATCTCAGTTCAGCTTATTTTTGGCTGAGCTGTTTGCAGTCTGCCGTGAACAAAAGTGGTTCAGAGGTTAATCACAGACTTGGGCATAGTTACACATAGAAACTTGGGTTCTTCTCTGCTGTTTTATATCCAAGATTTTCCCCTTACTTTGTAGTGGGCTCTGCCTCCCTCAGGCTGGAGAGAGGGTGATTTTCAGTGGGAGCTTCCACTGTTCTGTGCCACGCTCTGACTGTGCTTTACCCTAAGGACAAAGCCCCGAAACTCACCCCCTGCCGGCCCCTTCCATGTTTTGGCTCTCTGCCAAAATCTACCCCACTCTGACTTTAGAGCCTTAAGAAAATTGTTTTTGTTTTGTTTTGTTTTATTTTGAATACAGTGTTTATAGTTTCTATATGCAAGGCAGTCTTCTGGGAAGTTACTCCACCATACTGGACATAGAATTGGAGAATATTTGTTGTTTTTAAAAAGCTATACAAAGCTAAACATACCTTTACCATTCGATTGTGCTCATTGGTGTTTATGCAGGTGAATTGAAAACTTGAGTCCATGCAAAATCTGCACATGGATATTTATAGCAGCTTTATCCATAATTGCCAAGAATTGGAAGCGACCAAGATGTCCTTCAGTAGGTGAATGGTAAAATATAAAATAAACTGATACATCCAGAAAATGGAATATTATTCAGTGCTAAAAAGAGCTATCAAGCCATTAAAAACATGGAGAAAACATAAGTTTATATTATTCAGTGAAAGGAGTCAATCTGAAAAGGTTACATCCTGTATGATTCCAACTATATGACATTCTGGAAAAGGCAAAGCTGTGGAGACGGTAAAAAGATCAGTGATTGCCAGGTGTTGAGAGAAGGGAAGGGTGAATAAATAGAGCAGAGAGGATTTCTAAGGCAGTGAAAATACTCTGTCTAATACTACAGTTGTGAATATATGTCATTGTACATTTGCCCAAACCTATAGAACGTACACCACCAGGAGTGAACCCGAAGGCAAACTATGAACTTCAGGTGATAACTGTATGTCAGTGTAAGTTCATCAGTTGCAACCAGTGTACCCCTATGGTACAAGATGTTGATAATGGGCAAGGTTGTACATGTGTGAGGGTAGAGGATATATGGGAACTCTGTATCTTCCTCTCAAATCTTGCTTTGAACCTGAAACTTCTCTTAAAAGTAATGCCTGTTTAAATTATGTTTTAGATAAATCTAAAAAAACTTTTTTTTTTTGAGGTGGAGTCTCGCACCCAGGCTGGAGTGCAGTGGTGCGATCTCAGCTCATTGCAGCCTACGCCTCCCGGATTCAAGCAATTCTCCTGCCTCAGCCTCCCGAGTAGCTGGGATTACAGGTGCCCATCACCACACCTGGCTAATTTTTTTGTATTTTTAGTAGAAATGGGCTTTCACCATGTTGGCCAGGCTGATCTCAACTCCTGACCTCAGGTGAGCCACCCACCTCAGCCTCCCTAAGTGTCGGGATTACAGGCATGAACCACCCCCCCGCTTTTTTTTTTTTTTTTTTTTTTTTTTGAGACAGGGTCGCACTCTGTTGCCCAGGTTGGAGTAAAGTGGCATGATCATGGCTCACTGCAGTCTCAGACTCCTGGGCTCAGTTGATTCTCCTGCTTCAGCCTCCCAAGTAGCTAGGACTACAGGTGCATGCCACTGTGCCCAGCTAATTCTTGTATTTTTTGTAGAGATGGGGTTTCACCATGTTCATTGCCCAGGCTGGTCTCGAACTCCTGAGCTCAAGTGATCCACCTGCCTTGGCTTCCCAAAGTGTTGGATTACAGGCATGAGCCACTGCACCTGGACTACACATGAGTTTTAAGTGAAAAGGAGAATATGGGTAGGTAATTTTGCCTCTGGTCAAAAAATTAGTTCAGGTTTTTAAAAGTTATTCAAATACGGAGTGTGGAATATGGTATATTTATTTGCACTGGTAACATCTGCTTGCTCTCATTTGGATTCCTAGGTATTGGATTCTAGCTTGCTCTTTTCTATGCTGATATGATCTTTCTAATTTGACATTGAATTATTCTGGCCATTTCAGGAATTTTAGAAATAGGGTTTTGAAATGAAGGTTTACATTGTTGAGAACTATTCTCCAGAAATCAAAAATGTAAGGGAAGAAGAAAAGTATGAAAAACACCTTTAGAATATTTCTTTCAAAAAGGGAGGTTTGTTTCCATATACCCCCTTTCCTCACACATGGACAACCTCACCCACTATCAACATCTTGTACCACAGTGGTGCATTTGTTGCAATTGATGAATTTACATTGACATATAGTTATCACCTGTCTTGGGGCAGGGATTAACAGTCCGTAGGCCATAAAACAAGCCACAACTCCTGAGTTGATCTACAGATTCAATGCAATTCCTATCAAAATGTGAAAGTATTGAAACTGTAGAAAATGTACTCTATAATCACAATGAATTGAAAATAGAAATTAATAAGTGAATGAAACTGGGAAATTTATAAACATGGCAATTAAGTACATACTTCTAAATAAGCAGGGGAACAAAGAAGAAATCACCAAGGAAATTAGAAAATACTTTGAGATGAATTAAAATGACACAAAATTCCAAAACTTATGAAGTGCAGCTAAAGCAGTGCTTAGAGGAGAATTTATAACTGAAAAAAAGGCCATCTTATTAGAGTATGAATAATAATAATAAAAGACCAGGTGCAGTGGCTCATGCCTGTAATCCCAGAAGTTTAGGAGGCCGAGGTGGGAGGATTGTTGGAAGCCAGCAGTTCAAGACCAGCCTGTGCAATGTAGCCAGACCATGTCTCTCTGAAAAATTTTAAAAATTAGCCAGGCATGGTAGCATGCACTTGTAGTCCCGGCTACCTGGGAGGCAGAGATAGGAAGATTGCTTGAGCCCAGGATTTCGAGGCTGCAGTGAGGCATGATTACACCACTGCACTCCAGTCTTGGTGACAGAGTGAGACCCTGACTCAAAAAACAAAACAAAAAAACCTATCCCAAACCTTTCTCTTGAAGCACTATAAAAGAAAAGGCAAATTAAACCTGAAGGGAGGAAACAGATCAGAGCAGAAATTATGAAATTGAGAATAGGAAAGAAAAAAAAAAAACTGCAAGTTGGTTCTTTGAAAAGATCAACAAAATTGTTGATCAGCAAATCCGTAGGTAGACCCAAAACCAAACAAAACCCACTGAATTACTAAAACAGGAATGAAAGAGATATTGCTACTTGCTAATCTTAAAAGATAAACCAAAATATAAAGGAATACTATGAGCAACTATATGGCAACAAATTAGATAACTTAGATGAAATCAACACATTCTTGGGAAGCTACAAATCAAAAAATTAAATCTGACTCAGAAGAAATAGAAAATATGGATAGACCTGCAGCAAGTAAAGAAGTTGAGCTAGTACTCAAAAAGCTACCTGCAACAAAAAGTCCAGGCGCAGATGGTGAATTCTACCAAACATTTTATTTTATTTTATTTTATTTTATTTATTTATTTATTTTTGAGACGGAGTCTGGCTCTGTCACCCAGGCTGGAGTGCAGTGGCGCGATCTCGGCTCACTGCAAGCTCCGCCTCCCGGGTTTACGCCATTCTCCTGCCTCAGCCTCCCGAGTAGCTGTGACTACAGGCGCCCACCACTGCGCCCGGCTAGTTTTTTGTATTTTTTAGTAGAGACGGGATTTCACCGTGTTAGCCAGGATGGTCTCGATCTCCTGACCTCGTGATCCGCCCGTCTCGGCCTCCCAAAGTGCTGGGATTACAGGCTTGAGCCACCGCGCCCGGCCCAAACATTTTAAAAGAATGCCAGTTCTTTTTAAATTTTTAAATTTTTTTATTTTGAATTATGGGTACATAATAGTTATGCCTATATCAAAAGAATATCAATTATTTACACACTCTTCCGAAAAATAGAAGAGGGAGTACTTCCTAATTTGTTCTGTGAAGCCAGTATTACCCTAGTACCAAAATTGGACAAAGACATAGATGAAAAACTAAAGCTACAGAAAAATTTCTCTTATAGACACAAAACTTGCAAACAAAGTACTAGAAACTGAGTGAAGCAATATGGAAAAAGGATTATACATCATGACCATGAGGGATTTATCTCAGGAATACAAAGTTGGTTTAACATGAAAATCAAATTGTGTAATGCCTCACACCAGTATAATAAAGGAGAAAAGCCATATTATAATCTCAATAGATGCAGAAAAAGCATTTGATAAAATCCAGTGCGCCTTAATTTTACACACACACACACACACCCCACTCAACAATTTGGAATAAAAGGGAACTTCATCAGCTAATAAGGGGGATCTACAAAAAACATATAGCTTACACCATAAGGCTACATGATAGTACATAATAGGGTTACAAGATACCTAATGAAAGACTGAATGTTTTCCTTCTAAGCTCAGGAATGAGATAAGGATGTTTACTCTTGGTCCTTCCTTTAAACATTATGCTGGAAGTTCCATCTAGGGAAATTAGTCAAGTGAACAGAAGGCATCGAGATTGGAAAGAAAAGAAGTAAAATAACAATATTTTCAGATAATATGTTGCATATAGAAAATCCTAAGGAATTCACTAAAAACGTATTGGAACTCTAAATGAGTTTAGCAAAGTTGAGAATCAATTGATAATTGATTGATTTTTATACGTTAATTAAAAATATCACTTATTTCTATGTTGTACCAATGGACAGTCTAAATGAAATTCAGAAAACGGTTTCATTTGCAATAGTAAATTCTTTGTTCAAAATGCATTTTTAGGGATGAATTTAATGAAACATACAAAAATTACACTCTGGGAAATTACAAAATATTGCTGAAAGAAATTAAGGAAGAGCTAAGTAAATAGACATCCATTCTTATCAGAATAGTTAATACTGTTAAGATGACAATAGTGACCAAGTTGATTTACAGATTCAGTAGACAAACTAATTCTAAAATTTATGTGGAGTGCAAAGGACCCAGAATACTTAAAATATTTTGAAAAAGAACAAAAGTGGGCTGAGCGCAGTGGCTCACGCCTGTAATCCCAGCACCTTGGGAGGCCGAGGCAGGCGGATCACGAGGTCAGGAGATCAAGACCATCCTGGCTAACACAGTGAAACCCCGTCTCTACTAAAAATACAAAAAATTAGCTGGGCATGGTGGCATGCACCTGTAGTTCCAGCTACTTGGGAGGCGGAGGCAGGAGAATCTCTGGAACCCGGGAGCTGGAGGTGGCAGTGAGCCGAGATTGCACCACTGCATTCCATCCTGGGCGACAGATCAAGACTCCATCACACACACACACACACACACACACACACACACACACACACACCAAAAAAACAAAAGTGGATTACTTCTCTTTCCTGACTTCAAAACTTAACTAAAAAACTATGGTAATCAAGACTCTGTGGTACTGGCACAAGACTGGACATGCAGTTCAAAGGAGTAGAACTGACAGTCCAGAAATAAACCTTTACATTTATGGCAAATTGACTTTCAACACAGTGTCAAATTCACTCAATGAGGAAAGAATAGTCTTTTCAACAAATGGTGCTGGTACAACTGGATATCTACATGCAAATGAATGAAGTTGGACTTCTTCCTCACGTTGCATGCAAAATGAACTCAAAATGGATCAGACTTAAATGTAAGAGCTAAAACTAAAATCTTCAAAGTAAATCTAGAAGTAAATCTTCATAACCTTGGGTTAGGTAAAGACTTCTTAGACATGATACCAGAGGCTCAAGTGACGAAAAAATATATAAATTGAACTCCATTGAAATTAACATCTTTTTGTGTTTTCACAGGACACTATCAAGAAAGTAAAAAGACAGCCTATAGATTGGGATAAAATATTTGCAAATTCTATACCTGATAAGGAACTTGTATCAGAAAAAAACTCTTACAACTCAAAAAGACAACCTAATTTCTAAAATGGACGAAGGATCTGTATAGACATTTATCCAAAGAAGATATACAAAAGATATATACATAAAAATTGCTAAAAATCAATAACCCTTAGGGGATTGCAAATGCAAACCACAATGAGATGCCACTACAAACTGTCTAGGATGGCTATTTAAAAAAAAGACACAGAAGTATTGATAAGGAAGTGGAGAAATTGGAACCCTCAAGCATTGCTGGTGGGAATGTAAAATGATAGAGCTGCTTTGGGTAACAGTTTTGCAGTTTCTCACATGTTTAAACAAAGTGTAACATACTCAAGAGAAATGAAAACATACTTCCCACAAAAAATTATAGATTCATGTTCATAGGAACATTATTTATAAAAACCAAAATCTGGGAACAACCCAAATGCTCAACTGATGACTGGATAAAAATTAAATGTGGCGTATCTATACAATGAGATGTTTGGCATGTATCATTATTTCATTCCTTTACTTGCCAAATAATATCTCATTGTATGGATATCCATATACAATTGAGATATTTGGCAAGTAAAGGAATGAAATAATGATTCATGCTATGACTTGGATGAATCTTGAAAACATATAAGGGAAAGAAGTCAGCTTTAAAGACCACACATTGTGTGACTCCATTTATGTGAAATGTCCAGAATAGACAAATCCATAGAAACAGAGTAGATTAGTAGTTTCCTAGGGTTAGGGGTTGGGGGAAAATAGAGAATTTCTGCTAATGAGTGTGAGTTTCTTTTAAGGGTGATGTTCTCAAATTGTGTGCTGATAGTTGTACAAGTCTGAATCCACTTAAAATTTTTGGATTGTACATTTTAAATGGGTAAATCATATAGTATATGAATTATATCTCAATAAAACTTTTTAAACATTTGGAACATGTTGGAACATTTTTGAATATAATTTATAGATACAAAAACATCTGTTGGTTATTTTCTGTACACACTACTTGTTAAAATATGTTAGTACATCATATTTCCTTGAAAAAAAAACCAACATGGGTCATCACATATTGAAATGACGAATCAAAGAGTGACAAAATCAAGTGGTCACACAGATGTGGAGCAACAGGAATTCTCATGTCGCTAATGGGATAGCAAAATAGGAACAGCATCTTTGAGAAACAGTTTGACATCTCATACGAAGTTAAGCATACACTTCTACTATGACCCATACATTTTACACAAGTGTATTTACCTAAGACAAGGGGAAATCTATGTTTGCACAACGACTTGTAAGTAAATATTCATTATAGGTCAAAGCCGAAAACCATCCAAATGTCTATCGATTAGTGAGTGCATCAACAGTTGTAAATCTACACAGTGGAATACTCAGCAATAAAATAAATGACTACATAAACATAAGACATTTTGCTAAGTAAAATGACTACATACTATACATAGTTCTATTTATGTGAAATTCTAGATAAGGAAAAACTATAGTGAAGGAAGTCAGGTCTGTAGTTGGGGGCATGGGGTCAGGGGAGATAATTGACTGTAAATGGGCATGAGGGAACTTCTTGGTTCAAGAATATTCTACATCTTGATTTGGTCATAAACCAAATGATGTCTCTATCTTATTTAAAACAATTCTCCATTGTCCCAGAATTAATTTCAACTTAATATGGCATTAAACCCATTTATGATGTCAGTACCTCCTACTCTTGAAGTCTTATAAGTAAGTTTATGCTTTCATCTGACTCTTTTGACAATCAAAACAACTTTCAAATGCAAAAATGTGCTAAGCTAGAAGTTCCATATTGGCCATGGTCTGGAGTCAGCTACCGCCTGAAAGACTTTTCTGGGAAAGTTTGGGAGTAGGGAGGGGGACTCCTCATATGGGAGTTACCCTTTTTCATTGGTGATTACAATAAAGAGTTTGCAATCATTGGCTGCAGATTACAGCATACAGGCTAAAATGTTCTATGTGTAAGACAAGCAGTAAAATTGTATGATTCAGAAACAAATCAGTGTTCTTTTCAATGTCAATAAGTTATGTATTAATCAGTACGTCAACAGTTGGAGGAACTCACAATAAGATCCGTTACTCAGGGAACAGGATGTAGGCCATGAATTATAAGACTTTCCCCAGGCAGATAATTTGAGAGTCTGCCAGATGTGACCTGCAGATTATCACTTCTACGACCCCTCTATATGTTTATGCTCACATAATTCCATCATAAAATATATAAAATTGGAGGTGTTCTTTTAGGTATTATTTTTACATGTCAACTCCTAATATTAGACAATAATTTATTTATTTTTTTTGAGACAGAGTCTCGCTCTGTCACCCAGGCTGGAGTGCAGTGGCACAATCTTGGCTCACTGCAACCTCCACCTCCCGGGTTCAAGTGATTCTCTTGCCTCAGCCTCCTGAGTAGCTGGGATTACAGATGTGCACCACTACGACCAGCTAATTTTTGTATTTTAGTAGAGAGGGGGTTTCACTATGTTGGCCAGGCTGGTCTCAAACTCCTGACCTCAAGTGATCCACCGGCCTCAACCTCCCAAGGTGATGGAATTACAGGCGTGAGTCACCGCATCCAGCTAGACCATAAATTCTTTAGTGAAATAACTTTCTCTTAGATAATTCTCCTAGAGAATATTTATTTACAGAATGAATCCTCTCCTTTCATTAGTTTTACCAGTCCTTTTAATTCTGAGGATTAGCTCATCAGCTCTGACCATAGCTGAACCAACTCCTAAAAGAAAAAAAATCTAACTACAAAAATTAAAAATAAAAAAAAAATTTTGAGTGAAAAAAAGAAAAGTTTCTAATCCAAAATCTTTGCCAAACTTATACTATTCAATCTCTCACAAATACTTCCATTAAGTAGTCTGAGTTTCTGACTCAGACATGCATGATATATAGGAAAATGCCTATTGTTTAAGTCACTAAATTTTGGTTTAGCTTGTTATGCATCAGTAGGAAACCTTGAGGTTTACTTGAGGGTGCACATTTTCATAACATACTGAAAAATAATTTAGTACTATCTACTAAAGTTGACTTCAGCATGTCCTATCACCTATCATTTCCACTCCTAAGTATATACCCAAGAGGAATGTGTACGCCTGTGAACCAAAAGGCATATGCATGCAGGTTTTTAATGACATTGTTGAAATAGGCAAAAAGTGAAGACAGTTCAAATGTCTAACAATAGGACAACAGATAAAGTGTGTTGCTTATAAAATAGACAATAACAGCAATAAATATGGACAAGCTGCAACCACAAATGTCAACATGGATGAATCTTGCAGGCATACTGTGGAGGGAAGGACACCAAACACGCCATAATGCGTATCATATGCTTCCTTTTTTTTTTGAAGCAAAGTCTCACTCTGCTGCCCAGGCTGGACTGCAGTAGTGTGATCATAGCTCACTGCAACCTCAACTCCCAGGCTCAGGCAATCCTCCCACCTCAGCATCCTGAGTAGCTGGGACTTCAGTCATGTACTAATGAATTTTTTTAATTTTTAGTAGAGACAGGATCTCACTGTGTTGCCCGGGCTGGTCTCAAACTCCCTGGACTCAGGCAATCCTCCTGCCTCGGCGTCCCAAAGTCCTTGATGATAGGCCTGAGCTACTACCCCTGCCCTGATTACATTTTTTAAAAGCTGCAATAACAGGCAAACTAACATAGGAAGTAGAATAATTCAGGAGTGCAGTCACCTTTGTGGAGAAAGGGCATACTGACGGGCATGGGCACAAAATCAGCTGGTAATATTCCGTGATCACTGGAGAAGAATGTGCAGTGTGTGGGTGTGTGCAGTGACATGGTGAAGAGGAGTGTGTGGTGGCATGGTGGAGAAGACTGCGGTGCGTGGGTGTGTGCGGTGGCATGGGGTATTCTCTAGAAGCTGCTAGGTCTGTAGGTTTGTAGTGTAGTTTCAGCCTTACATCTTCTGTCCAGTTCTACCAGTTATTGAAAGTGCAGCATTAAAATCTCCAACTGTGGTAGCTTAATTGTCTATTTTTCCCTCCAAATCTGTCAGTTTTTGTTTCAAATATTTTGGAGCTCTGTTTTAGGTGTATATACATTTATAATTATGTCTTCTTGATGGATCAATACTTCTTTTTTTTTGAGACCGAGTCTTGCTCTGTCGCCCAGGCTAGAGTGCAGTACTGCAATCTTGGCTCACTGCAACCTCTGCCTCCTGGGTTCAAGTGATTCTCCTGCCTCAGCCTCCTGAGTAACTGGGATTACAGGTGTACGCCACCGTGCCTGGCTAATTTTTTTTTTTTTTTGTATATTTAAATGTAGACATGGGGTTTCACCATGTTGGGCAGGCAGGGACACTTTTATCATTATAAAAATATGGGCCATACTTTCCTGTCTCTTCACATGTCTTATAATCTTTTGTTGAAAATCAGATATTTAAAATAATATGTGATTATATAATTACATATTATTTTAAAGGGAAATAAAACATATTAAATATTTAAATATTAAATGAAAACCAGGTTTCCCTCCCATTCTAGGGTTTGTTGTTGTTGCTATGTTTTTTTAAGTGACTTCCTAAACTAATTCTGCAAAGTCTTCAATTCTTTTTTATATGTGACCATGGAAGTCTCTGCTCAGTTAGCTGGGTGGTCAGCTAATGACTGGACAGAGATGTCCTTAAGTGCCTTGCACCTAGAAGTCCTCCATTCTGGTAGCTAGTCCTGTTCTTCCATAATCAAAGCTCCATTATCCAAGACCATTGTATTTGCATGACTTTACCTGAAGGTTTGGGAGTGACAGACAGGGGAATCGAGAATAGTTGAAAGCAGTCAGCAACCTAAACTTCAATCTGAGTCCTCACAGTTTTTACAGACCTTAGCTTTCCCTTCCTTTTGTTAGTGTCTTTGGATTCCCTATTCCTGCAAGGTTTCTGGGCTGCTGCTTCTCTAATTCCCTCTCTGCTTTCTCTCCCAGTGCCCCAAGCTTCTCCTCAAGAAGCCAGGAATGAATGCTAAAATCCTATAAGATCATTATTAAATAGAATAATTTAGTTATCTTTATCAACACATTTCCCCATTTGAACTAGCCCAGGGGCCTGCTTTCATAAGAAAACAGATCCCTTGAGGTGTTTTCCTAAATAAAAGAGCCACGTAACCCAGAGGGGAGATCCTCATGCTACTCTTCTGAAAGGTGAAGTGGCTGAAGTATACGTTTTGTTATTCCATAGCATTTTTTTCCTTTAAGTTATTTGGTTTTGTGAGAAACCCTCAAAAGACTCATTTATCTCTATAATCTTTTAGGGAAACACCTGCTTAGTGATTGCTCACTTGAAGGTTTCATTTTAATATAACATTTTTTGTTTCATCAGAAAAGAATTATTTTTATTTATTGTTAAAATAATGCATGTTTAGAGAGGTAGACTCTAGATTTTGCATTGGTATCCATCCAGTTTATTGGCTAGGGCACTCCTGTCATTAAAATTTTATTGTTTCTTTTTTGTAAGTTCTGCACTGTTCTCATTTGAGTCATTCTAAGATAGCTCACATTTTTAATGCAACTGATAATGGAATCTTTTTCCGGTTACCATATCTTCCAACTGGCTGCAAGAAAATGATTGGTTTTTATTTATTTCTTTTATTAGGCTATTTTACTAAACTCTTCACTTCTGGGGAACATTCTAGTTGATTCTCTTGTTCTTTTTTAGATATAAAATCATATAGTTTGCTAGTGATAATTTTACATGCTTTTCTTCAATATTTGTGACTATTATTCCTATTTAACATCTGATTGTCATTTTTTTTTTACCATTATAAGTGTTTATTTCATTATCTGTTTTCTGCACATTATCATTATATGTGTATATGTTTGTATGTACAACCACACAACTACTATATATTAAAAAACAATATTAAAAACATTCTACTGAAAGTGACCATCTTTGGTTTAAAAATAAAACAGAACAACAACAACAAAAAAAACCCAAAAAAAACCCCTGACATTTTCAAATCTTTTTTTTTTTAATTTATTTTTTATTATTATACTTTACGTTCTAGGGTACATGTGCATAACGTGCAGGTTTGTTACATATGTATACTTGTGCCATGTTGGTGTGCTGCACCCATCAACTTGTCAGCACCCATCAACTCGTCATTTACATGAGGTATAACTCCCAATGTCATCCCTCCCCCCTCCCCCCTCCCCATGATAGGCCCTGGTGTGTGATGTTCCCTTTCCCAAGTCCAAGTGATCTCACTGTTCAGTTCCCACCTATGAGTGAGAACATGCAGTGTTTGGTTTTCTGTTCTTGTGATAGTTTGCTAAGAATGATGGTTTCCAGCTGCATCCATGTCCCTACAAAGGACACAAACTCATCCTTTTTTATGGCTGCATAGTATTCCATGGTGTATATGTGCCACATTTTCTTAATCCAGTCTGTCACTGATAGACATTTGGGTTGATTCCAAGTCTTTGCTATTGTGAATAGTGCCGCAATAAACATACGTGTACATGTATCTTTATAGCAGCATGATTTATAATCCTTTGGGTATATACCCAGTAATGGGATGGCTGGGTCATATGGTACATCTAGTTCTAGATCCAGGACGAATTGCCATACTGTTTTCCATAATGGTTGAACTAGTTTACAATCCCACCAACAGTGTAAAAGTGTTCCTATTTCTCCACATCCTCTCCAGCACCTGTTGTTTCCTGACTTTTTAATGATCGCCATTCTAACTGGTGTGAGATGTTATCTCATTGTGGTTTTGATTTGCATTTCTCTGATGGCCAGTGATGATGAGCATTTTTTCATGTGTCTGTTGGCTGTATGAATGTCTTCTTTTGAGAAATGTCTGTTCATATCCTTTGCCCACTTTTTGATAGGGTTGTTTGTTTTTTTCTTGTAAATTTGTTTGAGTTCTTTGTAGGTTCTGGATATTAGCCCTTTGTCAGATGAGTAGATTGCAAACATTTTCTCCCATTCTGTAGGTTGCCTGTTCACTCTGATGGTAGTTTCTTTTGTTGTGCAGAAGCTCTTTAGTTTAATTAGATCCCATTTGTCAATTTTGGCTTTTGCTGCCGTTGCTTTTGGTGTTTTAGACATGAAGTCCTTGCCCATGCCTATGTCCTGAATGGTATTACCTAGGTTTTCTTCTAGGGTTTTTATGGTATTAGGTCTAACATTTAAGTCTCTAATCCATCTTGAATTAATTTTCGTATAAGGAGTAAGGAAAGGATCCAGTTTCAGCTTTCTACTTATGGCTAGCCAATTTTCCCAGCACCATTTATTAAATAGGGAATCCTTTCTCCATTTCTTGTTTCTCTCAGGTTTGTCAAAGATCAGATGGCTGTAGATGTGTGGTATTATTTCTGAGGACTCTGTTCTGTTCCATGGGTCTATATCTCAGTTTTGGTACCAGGACCATGCTGTTTTGGTTACTGTAGCCTTGTAGTATAGTCTGAAGTCAGGTAGCGTGATGCCTCCAGCTTTGTTGTTTTGACTTAGTATTGTCTTGACAATGCGGGCTCTTTTTTGGTTCCATATGAACTTTAAAGCAGTTTTTTCCAATACTGTGAAGAAAGTCATTGGTAGCTTGATGGGGATGGCATTGAATCTATAAATAACCTTGGGCAGTATGGCCATTTTCACGATATTGATTCTTCCTATCCATGAGCATGGTATGTTCTTCCATTTGTTTGTGTCCTCTTTTATTTCACTGAGCAGTGGTTTGTAGTTCTCCTTGAAGAGGTCCTTTACATCCCTTATAAGTTGGATTCCTAGGTATTTTATTCTCTTTGAAGCAATTTTGAATGCAAGTTCATTCATGATTTGGCTCTCTGTTTGTCTGTTACTGGTGTATAAGAATGCTTGTGATTTTTGCTCATTAATTTTGTATCCTGAGACTTTGCTGAAGTTGCTTATCAGCTGAAGGAGATTTTGGGCTGAGATGATGGGGTTTTCTAAATATACAATCATGTCATCTGCAAACAGGGACAATTTGACTTCTTCTTTTCCTAACTGAATATCCTTGATTTCTTTCTCTTGCCTGATTGCCCTCGCCAGAACTTCCAACACTATGTTGAATAGGAGTGGTGAGAGAGGGCATCCCTGTCTTGTGCCACTTTTCAAAGGGAATTTTTCCAGTTTTTGCCCATTCAGTATGATATTGGCTGTGGGTTTGTCATAAATAGCTCTTATTATTTTGAGGTACATTCCATCAATACCGAATTTATTGAGAGTTTTTAGCATGAAGGGCTGTTGAATTTTGTCAAAAGACTTTTCTGCATCTATTGAGATAATCATGTGGTTCTTGCCTTTGGTTCTGTTTATATGTTGGATTACGTTTATTGATTTGCAAATGTTGAACCAGCCTTGCATCCCAGGGATGAAGCCCACTTGATCATAGTGGATAAGCTTTTTTTTTTTTTTTGAGATGCAGTCTCGCTCTGTCGCCCAGGCTGGAGGGCAGTGGCGCGATCTCAGCTCACTGCAGGCTCCGCCTCCTGGGTTTACGCCATTCTCCTGCCTCAGCCTCCCGAGTAGCTGGGACTACAGGCGCCCGCCACCTCGCCCAGCTAGTTTTTTGTATTTTTTAGTAGAGACGGGGTTTCACCGTATAGCCAGGATGGTCTCAATCTTCTGACCTCGTGATCCGCCCGTCTCAGCCTCCCAAAGTGCTGGGATTACAGGCTTGAGCCACCACGCCTGGCTGGATAAGCTTTTTGATGTGCTGCTGAATCCGGTTTGCCAGTATTTTATTGAGGATTTTTGCATCGATGTTCTTCAGGGATATTTGTCTAAAATTCTCTTTTTTTGTTGTGTCTCTGCCAGGCTTTGATATCAGGATGATGTTGGCTTCATAAAATGAGCTAGGGAGGATTCCCTCTTTTTCTATTGATTGGAATAGTTTCAGAAGGAATGGTACCAGCTCCTCCTTGTACCTCTGGTAGAATTCAGCTGTGAATCCATCTGGTCCTGGACTTTTTTTCATTGGTAGGCTATTAATTATTGCCTCAATTTCAGAGCCTGCTATTGGTCTATTCAGGGAATCAACTTCTTCCTGGTTTAGTCTTGGGAGAGTGTAAGTGTCCAGGAAATTATCCATTTCTTCTAGATTTTCTAGTTTTTTTGCGTAGAGGTGTTTATAGTATTCTCTGATGGTAGTTTGTATTTCTGTGGGGTCAATGGTGATATCCCCTTTATCATTTTTTATTGCATCTATTTGATTCTTCTCTCTTTTCTTCTTTATTAGTCTTGCTAGCGGTGTGTCAATTTTGTTGATCTTTTCAAAAAACCAACTCCTGGATTCATTGATTTTTTGGAGGGTTTTTTGTGTCTCTATCTCCTTCAGTTCTGCTCTGATCTTAGTTATTTCTTGCCTTCTGCTAGCTTTTGAATGTGTTTGCTCTTGCTTCTCTAGTTCTTTTAATTGTGATGTTAGGGTGTCAATTTTAGATCTTTCCAGCTTTCTCTTGTGGGCATTTAGTGCTATAAATTTCCCTCTACACACTGCTTTAAATGTGTCCCAGAGATTCTGGTATGTTGTATCTTTGTTCTCATTGGTTTCAAAGAACATCTTTATTTCTGCCTCCATTTCGCTATGGACCCAGTAGTCATTCAGGAGCAGGTTGTTTAGTTTCCATGTAGTTGAGCGGTTTTGATTGAGTTTCTTAGTTTTGAGTTCTAGTTTGATTGCACTGTGGTCTGAGAGACAGTTTGTTATAATTTCTGTTCTTGTACATTTGCTGAGGAGTGCTTTACTTCCAATTATGTGGTCAATTTTGGAATAAGTGCAATGTGGTGCTGAGAAGAATGTATATTCTGTTGATTTGGGGTGGAGAGTTCTATAGATGTCTATTAGGTCTGCTTGCTGCAGAGTTGAGTTCAATTCCTGGATATCCTTGTTAACTTTCTGTCTCGTTGATCTGTCTAATGTTGACAGTGGAGTGTTGAAGTCTCCCATTATTATTGTATGGGAGTCTAAGTCTCTTTGTAAGTCTCTAAGGACTTGCTTTATGAATCTGGGTGCTCCTGTATTGGGTGCATATATATTTAGGACAGTTAGCTCTTCCTGCTGAATTGATGCTTTTACCATTATGAAATGGCCTTCTTTGTCTCTTTTGATCTTTGATGGTTTAAAGTCTGTTTTATCAGAGGCTAGGATTGCAACCCCTGCTTTTTTTTGTTCTCCATTTGCTTGGTAGGTCTTCCTCCATCCCTTTATTTTGAGCCTATGTGGGTCTCTGCATGTGAGAGGGGTCTCCTGAATACAGCAAACTGATGGGTCTTGACTCTTTATCCAGTTTGCCAGTCTGTGTCTTTTAATTGGACCATTTAGTCCATTTACATTTAAGGTTAATATTGTTTTGTGTGAACTTGATCCTGCTGTTATGATATTAACTGGTTATTTTGCTCATTAGTTGATGCAGTTTCTTCCTAGCATCGATGGTCTTTACATTTTGGCATGTTTTTGCATTGGCTGGTACCGGTTGTTCCTTTCCATGTTTAGTGCTTCCTTCAGGGTCTCTTGTAAGGCAGGCCTGGTGGTGACAAAATCTCTAAGCATTTGCTTGTCTGTAAAGGATTTTATTTCTCCTTCACTTATGAAGCTTAGTTTGGCTGGATATGAGATTCTGGGTTGAAAATTCTTTTCTTTAAGAATGTTGAATATCGGCCCCCACTCTCTTCTGGCTTGTAGAGTTTCTGCAGAGAGATCTGCTGTTAGTCTGATGGGCTTCCCTTTGTGGGTAACCCGACCTTTCTCTCTGGCTGCCCTTAAGATTTTTTCCTTCATTTCAACTTTGGTGAATCTGGCAATTATGTGTCTTGGAGTTGCTCTTCTCGAGGAGTATCTTTGTGGCATTCTCTGTATTTCCTGAATTTGAATGTTGGTCTGCCTTACTAGGTTGAGGAAGTTCTCCTGGATGATATCCTGAAGAGTGTTTTCCAACTTGGTTCCATTTTCCCCCTCACTTTCAGGCACCCCAATCAGATGTAGATTTGGTCTTTTCACATAATCCCATACTTCTTGCAGGCTTTGTTCATTTCTTTTTCTTCTTTTTTCTTAAGACTTTTCTTCTCGCTTCATTTCATTCATTTGATCCTCAATTGCTGATACTCTTTCTTCCAGTTGATCGAGTCAGTTACTGAAGCTTGTGCATTTGTCATGTATTTCTCGTGTCATGGTTTTTCTCTCTGTCAGTTCGTTTATGGCCTTCTCTGCATTGATTATTCTCGTTATCCATTCTTCCATTCTTTTTTCAAGATTTTTAGTTTCTTTGCGCTGGGTACGTAATTCCTCCTTTAGCTCTGAGAAGTTTGATGGACTGAAGCCTTCTTCTCTCATCTCGTCAAAGTCATTCTCCATCCAGCTTTCATCTGTTGCTGGCGATGAGCTGCGTTCCTTTGCAGGGGGAGATGTGCTCTTATTTTTTGAATTTCCAGCTTTTCTGCCCTGCTTTTTCCCCATCTTTGTGGTTTTTCTGCCTCTGTTCTTTGATGATGGTAACGTACTGATGGGGTTTTGGTGTAGGTGTCCTTCCTGTTTGATAGTTTTCCTTCTAACAGTCAGGACCCTCAGCTGTAGGTCTGTTGGAGATTGCTTGAGGTCTGCTTCAGACCCTGTTTGCCTTGGTATCAGCAGCAGAGGCTCAGTTGAAAATGCAGAAATCACCGGTCTTCTGTGTCGTTCGCACTGGGAGTTGGGGACTGGCGCTGTTCCTATTCAGCCATCTTGCTCCGCCCCCCTTCAAATCTTTTTATTTTACATTGTATTGTGAGAATTATCTTTTGTCTTTACATACTCTTGCAAACCAGGCTTTTTTAATGATCAAATAGTATCACAATATTTGGTTATAATTTTTAAATCCATCATTCTCCTTTGTTGGACATTTATGTTGCTTCCCATTTTCACTCTTTGATGATGGGAAATAGACACAACAATTAGTAGTAGCGCTTATTGACACAACCCTTCCCCTGTTCACGATACCATTTTAAGTGCTTGTCTCTCTATTAGTTATTTTAGTCCTCTAATTATTATACTCATTCATAGATGAGTAAACTAAGGCACAGAGCTTTCAAGAAAACGCTAAGTAACCAAGCAGTGGGGCATAGAGTAAAGAGTCCATGTTCTTAGCCAAGAGCTGAATAAATAACTGCTCATGGTCATACAGGGCCAGACACTGCTCTAATAACTTTATACACAACAACTCTTTTATTTCCATTAAATACAACCAACCCTGCTTGAGACCAAGAATTTAAGACCACCCCAGGCAACATAGCAAGAGCTCATCTCTAAAACATTTTTAACAAATTATCTGGGCACGGGGGGCAGAGCAAGATGGCCGATTAGGAACAGCTCCAGTCTCCAGCTCCCAGCGCCAGTGACACAGAAGACGGGTGATTTCTGCGTTTTCAACTGAGGTACTGGGTTCATCTCACTAGGGAGTGCCAGACAGTCAGTGCTGGTCAGCTGCTGCAGCCCGACCAGCGAGAGCTGAAGCAGGGCGAGGCATTGCCTCACCTGGGAAGCACAAGGGGGAAGGGAATCCCTTTTCGTAGCAAGGGGAACTGAGACACACAACACCTCGAAAATCGGGTAACTCCACCCGAATACTGCGCTTTACCAAGTGTCTTAGCAAAACGCACACCAGGAGATTATATCCCACACCTGGCTGGGAGGGTCCCCCACCCGTGGAGCCTCCCTCATTGCTAGGACAGCAGTCTGCGATCTAATGGCAAGGCAGCAGCGAGGCTGGGGGAGGGGCGCCTGCCATTGCTGAGGCTTATGTAGGTAAACAAAGCCCCTGGGAAGCTCGAACTGGTTGGAGCCCACCGCAGCTCAAGGAGGCCTGCCTGTCTCTGTAGACTCCACCTCTGGGGACAGTGCACAGCTAAACAAACAAACAAAAAAGCAGCAGAAACCTCTGCAGATGCAAACGACCCTGTCTGACAGCTTTGAAGAGAGCAGTGGATCTCCCAACATGGAGGTTGAGATCTGAGAATGGACAGACTGCCTGTTCAAGTGGGTCCCTGACCCCTGAGTAGCCTAACTGGGAGACATCTCCCACTAGGGGCACACCGACACCCCACACCTCACACGGCGGGGTACACCCCTGAGACGAAGCTTCCAAAGCAAGAATCAGACAGGTACACTCGCTCTTCGGCAATATTCTATCTTCTGCAGCCTCTGCTGCTGATACCCAGGCAAACAGGGTTTGGAGTGGACCTCAAGCAATCTCCAAGAGACCTACAGCCAAGGGTCCTGACTGTTAGAAGGAAAACTAACAAACAGGAAGGACACCCACACCAAAACCCCATCAGTACGTCACCATCATCAAAGACCAAAGGCAGAGAAAACCACAAAGATGGGGAAAAAGCAGGGCATAAAAGCTGGAAATTCAAAAAATAAGAGCGCATCTCCCCCTCCAAAGGAACGCAACTCATTGCCAGCAACAGATCAAAGTGGGATGGAGAATGATGAGTTGAGAGAAGAAGGCTCAGTCCATCAAACTTCTCAGAGCTAAAGGAGGAATTACGTACCCAGCGCAAAGAAACTAAAAATCTTGAAAAAAGAATGGAAGAATGGATAACGAGAATAATCAATGCAGAGAAGGCCATAAACGAACTGACAGAGAGAAAAACCATGACATGAGAAATACATGACAAATGCACAAGCTTCAGTAACTGACTCGATCAACTGGAAGAGAGTATCAGCAATTGAGGATCAAATGAATGAAATGAAGCGAGAAGAAAAGTCTTAAGAAAAAAGAAGAAAAAGAAATGAACAAAGCCTGCAAGAAGTATGGGATTATGTGAAAAGACCAAATCTACATCTGATTGGGGTGCCTGAAAGTGAGGGGGAAAATGGAACCAAGTTGGAAAACACTCTTCAGGATATCATCCAGGAGAACTTCCTCAACCTAGTAAGGCAGACCAACATTCAAATTCAGGAAATACAGAGAATGCCACAAAGATACTCCTCGAGAAGAGCAACTCCAAGACACATAATTGCCAGATTCACCAAAGTTGAAATGAAGGAAAAAATCTTAAGGGCAGCCAGAGAGAAAGGTCGGGTTACCCACAAAGGGAAGCCCATCAGACTAACAGCAGATCTCTCGGCAGAAACTCTACAAGCCAGAAGAGAGTGGGGGCCGATATTCAACATTCTTAAAGAAAAGAATTTTCAACCCAGAATTTCATATCCAGCCAAACTAAGCTTCATAAGTGAAGGAGAAATAAAATCCTTTACAGACAAGCAAATGCTTAGAGATTTTGTCACCACCAGGCCTGCCTTACAAGAGACCCTGAAGGAAGCACTAAACATGGAAAGGAACAACCGGTACCAGCCAATGCAAAAACATGCCAAAATGTAAAGACCATCGATGCTAGGAAGAAACTGCATCAACTAACGAGCAAAATAACCAGTTAATATCATAACAACAGGATCAAGTTCACACAAAACAATATTAACCTTAAATGTAAATGGACTAAATGGTCCAATTAAAAGACACAGACTGGCAAACTGGATAAAGAGTCAAGACCCATCAGTTTGCTGTATTCAGGAGACCCCTCTCACATGCAGAGACCCACATAGGCTCAAAATAAAGGGATGGAGGAAGACCTACCAAGCAAATGGAGAACAAAAAAAAGCAGGGGTTGCAATCCTAGCCTCTGATAAAACAGACTTTAAACCATCAAAGATCAAAAGAGACAAAGAAGGCCATTACATAATGGTAAAGGGATCAATTCAGCAGGAAGAGCTAACTATCCTAAATATATATGCACCCAATACAGGTGCACATAGATTCATAAAGCAAGTCCTTAGAGACTTACAAAGAGACTTAGACTCCCATACAATAATAATGGGAGACTTCAACACCCCACTGTCAACATTAGACAGATCAACGAGACAGAAAGTTAACAAGGATATCCAGGAATTGAACTCAACTCTGCAGCAAGCAGACCTAATAGACATCTATAGAACTCTCCACCCCAAATCAACAGAATATACATTCTTCTCAGCACCACATCGCACTTATTCCAAAATTGACCACATAATTGGAAGTAAAGCACTCCTCAGCAAATGTACAAGAACAGAAATTATAACAAACTGTCTCTCAGACCACAGTGCAATCAAACTAGAACTCAGGACTAAGAAACTCAATCAAAACCACTCAACCACAGGGAAACTGAACAACCTGCTCCTGAATGACTACTGGGTACATAACGAAATGGAGGCAGAAATAAAGATGTTCTTTGAAACCAATGAGAATAAAGATACAACACACCAGAATCTCTGGGAAACATTTAAAGCAGTGTGCAGAGGGAAATTTATAGCACTAAATGCCCACAAGAGAAAGCTGGAAAGATCTAAAATTGACACCCTAACATCACAATTAAAAGAACTAGAGAAGCAAGAGCAAACACATTCAAAAGCTAGCAGAAGGCAAGAAATAACTAAGATCAGAGCAGAACTGAAGGAGATGGAGACACAAAAAACCCTCCAAAAAATCAATGAATCCAGGAGCTGGTTTTATAAGAAGATCAACAAAATTGTTAGACGGCTAGCAAGACTAATAAAGAAGAAAAGAGAGAAGAATCAAATCGACACAATTAAAAATGATAAAGGGGATATCACCATTGACCCCACAGAAATACAAACTACAATCAGAGAATACTATAAACACCTCTATGCAAATAAACTAGAAAATCTAGAAGAAATGGATAATTTCCTGGACACTTACACTCTCCCAGGACTAAACCAGGAAGAAGTTGAATCCCTGAATAGACCAATAGCAGGCTCTGAAATTGATGCAATAATTGATAGCCTACCAACCAAGAAAAGTCCAGGATCAGATGGATTCACAGCTGAATTCTACCAGAGGTACAAGGAGGAGCTGGTACCATTCCTTCTGAAACTATTCCAATCAATAGAAAAAGAGGCAATCCTCCCTAGCTCATTTTATGAGGCCAACATCATCCTGATACCAAAGCCTGGCAGAGACACAACCAAAAAAGAGAATTTTAGACCAATATCCCTGATGAACATCTATGTGAAAATCCTCAATAAAATACTGGCAAACCGGATTCAGCAGCACATCAAAAAGCTTATCCACCATGATCAAATGGGCTTCATCCCTGGGATGCAAGGCTGGTTCAACATACATAAATCAATAAATGTAATCCAGCATATAAACAGAACCAAAGACAAAAACCACATAATTATCTCAATAGATGCAGAAAAGGCCTTTGACAAAATTCAGCAGCCCTTCATGCTAAAAACTCTCAATCAATTTGGTATTGATGGAACATATCTCAAAATAATAAGAGCTAGTTATGACAGACCCACAGCCAATATCATATTGAATGGGCAAAAACTAGAAGCCTTCCCTTTGAAAACTGGCACAATGTAATCCCAGCACTTTGGGAGGCCAAGACGGGTGGATCACGAGGTCAGGAGATCAAGACCATCCTGGCTAACATGGTGAAACCCTGTCTCTACTAAAAAATACAAAAAAAAAAAAAAACTAGCGGGGCGAGGTGGCGGGCGCCTGTAGTCCCAGCTACTCGGGAGGCTGAGGCAGGAGAATGGCGGGAACCCGGGAGGCAGAGCTTGCAGTGAGCCGAGATCCGGCCACTGCACTCCAGCCTGGGCTACAGAGCGAGACTCTGTCTCAAAAAAAAAAAAAAAAAGAAAGAAAACTGGCACAAGACAGGGATGCCCTCTCTCACCACTCCTATTCAACATAATGTTGGAAGTTCTGGCGAGGGCAATCAGGCAAGAGAAAGAAATCAAGGATATTCAGTTAGGAAAAGAAGAAGTCAAATTGTCCCTGTTTGCAGATGACATGATTGTATATTTAGAAAACCCCATCATCTCAGCCCCAAATCTCCTTCAGCTGATAAGCAACTTCAGCAAAGTCTCAGGATAGAAAACCAATGTGCAGAAATCACAAGCATTCTTATATACCAGTAACAGACAAACAGAGAGCTAAATCATGAATGAACTTCCATTCAAAATTGCTTCAAAGAGAATAAAATACCTAGGAATCCAACTTACAAGGGATGTAAAGGACCTCTTCAAGGAGAACTACAAACCACTGCTCAGTGAAATAAAAGAGGACACAAACAAATGGAAGAACATACCATGCTCATGGATAGGAAGAATCAATATCGTGAAAATGGCCATACTGCCCAAGGTAATTAATAGATTAAATGCCATCCCCATCAAGCTACCAATGACTTTCTTCACAGAATTTGAAAAAACTGCTTTCAAGTTCATATGGAACCAAAAAAGAGCCCGCATTGCCAAGACAATACTAAGTAAAAACAACAAAGCTGAAGGCATCACGCTACCTGACTTCAGACTATACTACAAGGCTACAGTAACCAAAACAGCATGGTCCTGGTAGCAAAACAGAGATATAGACCCATGGAACAGAACAGGGTCCTCGGAAATAATACCACACATCTACAGCCATCTGATCTTTGAAAAACCTGGGAAAAACAAGAAATGGGGGAAAGGATTCCCTATTTAATAAATGGTGCTGGGAAAATTGGTTAGCCATAAGTAGAAAGCTGAAACTGGATCCTTTCCTTACTCCTTATACGAAAATTAATTCAAGATGGATTAGAGACTTAAATGTTAGACCTAATACCATAAAAACCCTAGAAGAAAACCTAGGTAATACCATTCAGGACATAGGCATGGGCAAGGACTTCATGTCTAAAACACCAAAAGCAACGGCAACAAAAGCCAAAATTGACAAATGGAATTTAATTGAACTAAAGAGCTTCTGCACAGCAAAAGAAACTACCATCAGAGTGAACAGGCAACTTACAGAATGGGAGAAAATGTTTGCAATCTACTCATCTGACAAAGGGCTAATATCCAGAACCTACAAAGAACTCAAACAAATTTACAAGAAAAAAACAAACAACCCCATCAAAAAGTGGGCAAGGGATATGAACAGACATTTCTCAAAAGAAGACATTCATACAGCCAACAGACACATGAAACAATGCTTGTCATCTCTGGCCATCAGAGAAATGCAAATCAAAACCACAATGAGATACCATCTCACACCAGTTAGAATGGCAATCATTAAAAAGTCAGGAAACAACAGGTGCTGGAGAGGATGTGGAGAAATAGGAACACTTTTACACTGTTGGTGGGATTGTAAACTAGTTCAACCATTATGGAAAACAGTATGGCAATTCGTCCAGGATCTAGAACTAGATGTACCATATGACCCAGCCATCCCATTACTGGGTATATACCCAAAGGATTATAAATCATGCTGCTATAAAGACACATGCACATGTATGTTCATTGCGACACTATTCACAATAGCAAAGACTTGGAATCAACCCAAATGTCTATCAGTGACAGACTGGATTAAGAAAATGTGGCACATATACACCATAGAATACTATGCAGCCATAAAAAAGGATGAGTTTGTGTCCTTTGTAGGGACATGGATGCAGCTGGAAACCATCATTCTCAGCAAACAATTGCAAGAACAGAAAACCAAACACCACATATTCTCACTCATAGGTGGGAACTGAACAATGAGATCACTTGGACTCAGGAAGGGGCACATCACACCCTGGGGCCTATTATGGGGAGGGGGGCGGGGGGAGGGATTACATTCTGAGTTTTACCTGATGTAAATGACGAGTTGATGGGTGCTGATGAGTTGATGGGTGCAGCACACCAACATGGCACAAGTATACATATGTAACAAACCTGCACGTTATGCACATGTACCCTAGAACTTAAAGTATTATAATAATAATAATAATAAAATAAATTTATGATACTAGAAAAAAAAAGATGTACTCTGAATAATTTTCTGTGTGTATATAAGGGAATAATCAATACACCTTCCTTTACAACTGAGAGCTGGGTTCAGCAACTCCAACGGTTCTCTGATTTCCAATTTTATCTCTAAATTCAAGTAAGGAGCAAAATCTTATAACTGGACATAACATGTAGAATAATAAGTGACTTACCAGAAGAAACAAAAACAAAACAAAACAAAAAAAACAAATTATCTGGGCACGATGGCACTCACCTGTGGTCCCAGCTACTCGGGAGGCCATGGCAGGGGGATCACTTGAGTCCAGGAGTTTGAGGTTACAGTGAGCAGTGATTGCGCCACTGCACTCCAGCCTGACCCTGTCTTTAAAGAGAAAACCAAACCAACCAACCAAGCAACCAACCAAAGGAACCTTAGGTGGTGACAAGGCCAGGTTTAGAGGTATACAGACTTGGTTTCAAATTCTAACTTAAACTTGCTAGCTCTGTGGCCTTGATACAATGCATCCTTTGCAGAGCTTGTTCACTTTTCATAATATTGAGATGTTGATTTTTCCTTCATCGTATACTTTTACAGAGAGAATCTGTAAAATGCTTTGCATATTACTTTGGCATGTGGTGAGCATTCAATAAATGATAGTTGTTGATATGAAAATTATTACTTCTATTATCTTAAAGTTAGCTTAATGTTCACCAACATATTCTTGTATTATTATTTTTTAAAGATTTTATTTTTAAGGCAGTTTTAGGTTCACAACAAAATTGAGAGTTCTCATATACCCCGTGCCCCTACACATCCATAGCCTCCCGAGTTATCAACATCCCCCTCCAGAGTGGCACATTTGTTACAATAGATGAACCAATATTGTCAGACCATAATCGCCCAAAGTCTATAGTTTGCCGTAGGGTTCACTCTTGGTGGTGTACAGTCTATGGATTTTAGAAAATTTATAATGACTTATACCCATTATTATAGTATGATATGGAGTATTTTCACTGTCTTAAAATTCTTCTGTGCTCCTCCTATTCATCCCTCTTCTTACCCCCAACTCCTGTCATCCACTGATCTTTTTACTGTCGCCATATTTTGCCTCTTCTAGAATATCATATAGTTGAAATCATACAGTATGTAACCTTTTCAGATTGGCTTCTTTCACTGAGTAATATGCATTTAAGTTTCCCTCATGTCTTTTTTTTTTTTGTTTGTTTGTTTAACCTTGACTTGAAAGTCATCCCCCATGCCTTTTCTCAGGACTTAATAGCTAATTTCTTTTGAGTGCTGAATAATGTTCTACTGGCTGCACATACCATTGTTTATCCATTCACCTACTAAAGGACATCTTGGTTGTTTCAAAGTTTTGGGAATTAAGAAAAAAGCTGCTATTAACATCCTTGTGCATGTTTTTTTGTATGGACATGTATTCAATTCCTTTGGGTAAACACCAATGGGCACAATTGCTGGATCATGTGGTAAAAGTATGTTTGACTTTGTAAAAAAGAAACTGCCAAACTGTCTTCTAAAGTGGCTGTCCCATTTGGATAAAAGTTTTAGAGTCAGTTTATTGTTATCTACAAAAGAACTTCCCATGATTTTGATTGGGATTGTATCGAATCTATAGCTCATGTTGGAAAGAGCTGATTTGTTTCTTTTTTTTTTTTTAATTATACTGTAATTTTTTGGAATACATGTGGAGAACGTGCAGGTTTGTTCCATAGGTATACATGTGCCATGGTGGTTTGCTGCACCCATCAACTTGTTATCTACTTTAGGTATTTCTGTTAATGCTATCCCTCCAGAACAGGCACCGGTGTGTGATGTTCCCCTCCCTGTGTCCATGTGTTCTCATTGTTCAACTCTCACTTATGAGTGAGAACATGCAGTGTTTGGTTTTCTGTTCCTGTGTTAGTTTGCTGAGAATGATGATTTCCAGCTTCATCCATGTCCCTGCAAAGGACATGAACTCATCCTTATTTATGGCTGCTTAGTATTCCATGGTGTATATGGGCCACATTTTCTTTATCCAGTCTATCATTGGTGGGCATTTGAGTTGGTTCCAAGTTTTTTGCTATTGTGAACAGTGCTGCAATAAACATATGGGTGCATGTGTCTTTATAGTAGAATGATTTATAATCCTTTGGGTATATACCCAGTAATGGGATTGCTGAGTCAAGTGGTATTTCTGGTTCTAGATCCTTGAGGAATCGCCACCCTGTCTTCCGCAATGGTTGAGCTAATTTACACTTGCATCAACAGAGGAAACACGTTTCTATTTCTCCACATCCTCTCCAGCACCTGTTGTTTCCTGACTTTTTAATGATTGCCATTCTAACTGGTGTGAGATGGTATCTCATTGTGGTTTTGATTTGCATTTGCATTTCTCTGATGACCAGTGATGATGAGCAGTTTTTCATATGTCTGTTGAGTGCATAAATTTCTTCTTTTGAGAAGTGTCTGTTCATGTCCTTTGCCCACTTTTTGATGGGGTTGTTTGTTTATTTTTCTTGTAAATTTGTTTAAGTTCTTTATAGATTCTGGATATTAGCCTTTGTCAGATGGATAGATTGCAAAAATTTTCTCCCATTCTATAGGTTACCTGTTTACTCTGGATAGTTTATTTTGCTGTGCAGAAGCTCTTTAGTTTAATTAGACCTCATTTGTCAATTTTGGCTTTTGTTGCCATTGCTTTTGGTGTTTTAGTCATGAAGTCTTTGCCCATGCCTATGTCCTGAATGGTATTGCCTAGGTTTTTGTCTAGGGTTTTTATGGTTTTAGGTCTTATGTTAAAGTCATTAATGCATCTTAAGTTAATTTTTGTATAAGGTGTAAGGAAGGGGTCCAGTTTCAGTTTTCTGCATATGGCTAGCCAGTTTTCCCAACACCATTTATTAGATAGGGAATTCTTTCCCCATTGTTGTGTATGTCAGGTTTGTCAAAGATCAGATGGTTGTAGATGTGTGATGTTATTTCTGAGGCCTCTCTTCTGTTTCATTGGTCTATATATCTATTTTGGTATCAGTACCATGCTGTTTTGGTTACTGTAGCCTTGTAGTATAGTTTGAAGTCAGGTAGTGTGAAACCTCCAGCTTTGTTATTTTTGCTTAGGATTGTCTTGGCTATGCAGGCTTTTTTTTGGTTCCATATGAAATTTAAAGTAGTTTTTTCTAATTCTCTGAAAAAAGTCAATGGTAGCTTGATGGAGATAGCATTGAATCTATAAATTACTTTGGGCCATATGGCCATTTTCATGTTATTGATTCTTCCTATCCACGAGCATGGAATGTTTTTACATTTGTTTGTGTCCTCTCTTATTTTCTTGAGCAGTGGTTTGTAATTCTCCTTGAAGAGGTCCTTCACATTCCATGTAAGTTGTATTCCTAGGTATTTTATTCTCTTTGAAGCAATTGTGAATGGAAGTTCATTCATGATTTGGCTCTCTGTTTGTCTGTTACTGGTGTATAAGAATGCTTGTGATTTTTGCACATTAATTGTGTATCCTGAGACTTTGCTGAAGTTGCTTATCAGCTGAAGGAGATTTTGGGCTGAGATGGTGGGGTTTTCTTAATATACGATCATGTCGTCTGCAAACAGAGACAATTTGAATTCCTGCCTTCCTGTTTGAATACCCTTGATTTCTTTCTCTTGCCTGATTGCCCTCGCCAGAACTTCCAACACTATGTTGAATAGGAGTGGTGAGAGAGGGCATCCCTGTCTTGTGCCAATTTTCAAAGGGAATGCTTCCAGTTTTTGCCCATTCAGTATGATATTGGCTGTGGGTTTGTCATAACTAGCTCTTATTATTTTGAAATACGTTCCATCAATACCGAATTTATTGAGAGTTTTTAGCATGAAGGGCTGTTGAATTTTATCAAAGGCCTTTTCTGCATCTATTGAGATAATCATGTGGTTTTTGTCATCGGTTCTGTTTATGTGATGGATTACGTTTATTGATTTGCGTATGTTAAACCAGCCTTGCATCCCAGGGATGAAGCCCACTTGATCGTGGTGGATAAGCTTTTTGATGTGCTGCTGGATTTGGTTTGCCAGGATTTTATTGAGGATTTTCACATCGATGTTCATTAGGGATATTGGCCTGAAATTTTCTTTTGTGTTGTGTCTCTGCCAGGCTTTGGTATCAGGATGCTGCTGGCCTCATAAAGTGAGTTACGGGGGAGTCCCTCTTTTTCTATTGTTTGGAATAGTTTCAGAAGGAATAGTACCAGCTCCTTCTTGTACCTCTGGTAGAATTCTGCTGTGAATATGTCTGGTCCCAGGCTTTTTTTGGTTGGTAGGCTATTAATTACTGCCTCATTTTCAGAACTTGTTATTGGTCTATTCAGATATTTGACTTCTTCCTGGTTTAGTCTTGGGAGGGTTATGTATCCAGGAAATTATCCATTTCTTCTAGATTTTCTAGTTTATTTGTGTAGAGGTGTTTATCGTATTCTCTGATGGTAGTTTGTATTTCTGTGGGATTGGTGGTGATATCCCCTTTATCATTTTTTATTGTGTCTATTTGATTCTTCTCTCTTTCTTGTTTATTAGTCTGGCTAGTGGTCTATCTATTTTGTTGATCTTTTCAAAAAACCTGCTCCTGGATTTATTGATTTTTTGAAGGGTTTTTTGTGTCTCTATCTCCTTCAGTTCTGCTCTGATCTTAGTTATTTCTTGTCTTCTACTAGCTTTTGAATTTATTTGCTCTTGCTTCTCTAGTTCTTTTAATTGTGATGTTAGGGTGTCAATTTTAGATCTTTTCTGCTTTCTTTTGTGGGCATTTAGTGCTATAAATTTCCCTCTACACACTACTTTGTGTCTTAGAGATTCTGGTATGTTGTGTCTTTGTTCTCATTGGTTTCCTAGAACTTATTTATTTTTGCCTTAATTTTGTTTTTTACCCAGTAGCCAATCAGAAGCAGGTTGTTCAGTTCCCGTGTAGTTGTGCAGCTCTGAGTGAGTTTCTTTATCCTGAGTTCTAATTTGATTGCACTGTGGCCTGAGAGACTGTTTGTTATGATTTCTGTTCTTTTTCATTTGCTGAGGAGTGTTTTACTTCCAATTATGTGGTCAATTTTAGAATAAGTGCGATGTGGTGCTGAGAAAAATATATGTTCTGTTGATTTGGGGTGGAGAGTTCTGTAGATGTCTATTAGGTCCGCTTGGTCCAGAGTTGAGTTCAAGTCCTGAATATCCTTGTTAATTTTCTGTCTCGTTAATCTGTCTAACATCGACAGTGGGGTGTTAAAGTCTCCCACTTTATTATTATTGTGTGGGAGTCTAAGTCTCTTTGTAGGTCTTTAAGAACTTGCTTTATGAATCTGGGTGCACCTGCATTGGGTGCATATATATTTAGGATAGTTAGTTCTTCTTGTTGCGTTGATCCTGTTACCATTATGTAATGCCTTTGTTTATCTTTTTTGATGTTTGTTGGTTTAAAGTGTGTTTTATCAGAGTCTAGGATTGCAACCCTTCCTTTTTTTTTGCTTTCCATTTGCTTGGTAAATCTTACTCCATCCCTTTATTTTGAGCCTATGTATGTCTTTGGACATGAGATGGGTCTCCTGAATACAGCACACTGATGGGTCTTGACTCTTTATCCAATTTGCTAGGCTGTGTCTTTTAATTGGGCCATTTAGCCCATTTACATTTAAAGTTAATATTGTTATGTGTGAATTCGATTCTGTCATTATGATGCTAGCTGGTTGTTTTGCCTATTAGTTGATGCAGTTTCTTTGTAGTGTCGAAGGTCTTTACAATTTGGTATGTTTTTGCAGTGACTGCTACTGGTTGTTCCTTTCCATGTTTAGTGCTTCCTTCAGGAGCTCTTGTAAGGTAGGCCTGGTGGTGACAAAATCTCTAAGCATTTGTTTGTCTGTAAAGGATTTTATTTCTCCTTCACTTATGAAGCTTAGTTTGGCTGGATATGAGATTCTGGGTTGAAAATTCTTTTCTTTAAGAATGTTGAATATCGGCCCCCACTCTCTTCTGGCTTGTAGAGTTTCTGCAGAGAGATCTGCTGTTAGTCTGATGGGCTTCCCTTTGTGGGTAACCTGACCTTTGTCTCTGGCTGCGCTGAACAGTTTTTCCTTCATTTCTACCTTGGTGAATCTGATGATTATGTGTCTTGGGTTTGCTCTTCTTGAGGAGTTTCTTTGTGGTGTTCTCTGTATTTCCTGAATTTGAATGTTGGCCTATCTTGCTAAGTTGAGGAAGTTCCTGGATAATATCCTGAAGAGTGTTTTCCAATTTGGTTCCATTCTCCCTGTCACTTTCAGGTACACCAATCAAACATAGGTTTGATCTTTTCACATAGTCCCATATTTCTTGGAAGCTCTGTTTGTTCCTTTTCATTATTTTTTCTCTAATCTTGTCTTCATGCTTTATTTCATTAAGTTGATCTTTAATCTCTGATATCCTTTCTTCTGCTTGATCGATTTGGCTATTGATACTTATGTACGATTCATGAAGTTCTCATGCTATATTTTTTAGCTTCATCAGGTCATTTATGTTCTTCTCTAAATTGGTTATTCTAGTTAGCAATTCCTCTAACTTTTTTTTCAAGGTTCTTAGCTTCCTTGCATTGGTTTAGAACATCCTCCTTTAGCTCAGAGAAGTTTGTTATTACCGACCTTCTGAAGCCTACTTCTGTCAGCTCATCAAAGTCATTCTCCATCCAGCTTTGTTCCATTGCTGGCAAGGAGTTGTGATCCTTTGGAGGAGAAGAGGCATTCTGGTTTTTGGAATTTTCAGCTTTTTTGTGCTGGTTTTTCCTCATCTTTATGGATTTATCTTCCTTTGGTCTTTGATGTTGGTGACCTACTGATGGGGTTTCTGTGAGGACATCCTTTTTGTTGTTGTTGATGCTGTTCCTTTCTGTTTGTTAGTTTTCCTTCTAACAGTCAGGCCCCTCTGCTGCAAGTCTGCTGGAGTTTGCTGGAGGTCCACTCCAGACCCCGTTTGCCTGGGTATCACCAGCAGAGGCTGCAGAACAGCAAAGGTTGCTGCCTGTTCCTTCCTCTGGAAGCTTTGTCCCAGAGGGGCACCCACCAGATGTCCAGAGCTCTCCTGTATGAGGTGTCTGTTGATCCCTGCTGGGAGGTGTCTCCCAATCAGGAGGCATGGGGATCAGGGACCCACTTGAGGAGGAAGTCTGTCCCTTAGCAAAGCTCCATTGCTGTGCTGGGAGATATGCTGTTCATTCAGAGCTGGCAGGCAGGAATGTTTAAGTCAGCTGAAGCTGCACCCACAGTCACCCCTTCCCCCAGGTGCTCCATCCAAGGGAGATGGGAGTTTTATCTATAAGACCCTGACTGGGGCTGCTGCCTTTCTTTCAGAGATGCCCTGCCGAGAGAGGAGGAATCTAGAGAGGCAGTCTGGCTACAGCAGCTTTATGAGCTGTGGTGGGCTCCACCCAGTCTGAACTTCCTGGTGGCTTTGTTTACACTGTGAGGGGAAAACCACCTACTCAAGCCTCAGTAATGGTGGACGCCCCTCCCCCCATCAAGCTTGAGCGTCTCAGGTTGGCTTAAGACTACTGTGCTGGCAGTGAGAATTTCAAGCCAGTGGATCTTAGCTTGCTGGGCTCCATGGGGGTGAGATCTGCTGAGCTAGATCACTTGGCTCCCTGGCTTCAGCCCCTTTTCCAGGGGAGTGAACAGTTCTGCCTCACTGGTGTTCCAGGTGCCAGGTTCCGGGTTCCTGGGGTCTGAAAAAAAACTCCTGCAGCTAGGTTGGTGTCTGCCCAAACAGCTGCCCAGTTTTGTACTTGAAACCCAGGGCCCTGGTGGCGTAGGCACCCGAGGGAATCTCCTGGTCTGCAGGTTGCAAAGACTGGGAATAGTGCAATATCCGGGCTGGAGTGCACCATTCCTCACAATATGATCCCTCACAGCTTCCCTTGGCTAGCAGAGGGAGTTTCCCAAGCCCTTGTGCTTCACAGGTGAGGCAACGCCCCACCCTGTTCCAGCTCCCCTCCCTGGGCTGTACCCACTGTCTAACCAGTCCCAGTGAGATGAACCGGGTACCTCAGTTGGAAATACAGAAATCACCTGCCTTCTGGGTTGATGTCGCTGATTGCTGCAGACCAGAGCTGTTCCTATCTGGCCATCTTGCCAGGCCCGTTTGGAAAGAGCTGATTTTTTGATCTTCTTTGATTTCATTTATCAGAGTTTTATAGTTTTCCTTATATAGATCATGCACATATTTTGTTAGATCTATGCCCAAGTATATCACTGTGGGGGAGGGACGCTAGTGTAAACAATGTTGTGTTTTTAATGCAAATTCCATTTCTTTTTTGCTTGTATACAGGACAGCAATTGACTTTTGTTCATTAACCCTGTTTCCTGAAACCTTACTGGAATTGCTTATTGTTAGTTCCAGCAGTTTTTTGTTGATTCTTTCAGATTTTCTCCATAGACGGTCATCTCGTTGTCAATTTTCTTCTAAAATTCTTGTTGTCTTGCTGTATGGTGGTGGGAGGGATTTGTTGTGAGTGCTGACTTTTAGAAAAATAAAGTTTCAAGATTAATATTATTAAAACTTCAAGTCATTAGCTATCATGTTTCGTATGTTTTACAATCAAACAAGCCTATTGGATTTAGCCAGTTTCACTATTCCAAGCTCATGCTATTATGGGCTACTGTAGCCCATTATCCCCAAAATATAATCCTACCACTTAATTAGCTCTGTTTTATATGTTTATATTATTCAATATAGTTGTTGTTCCTTCTTTTCCTAAGAAGGAAACAATTTGCTTATTCATATGGTAGGACCAAGTTCTTCTGAGGGTCTTCTTTCTGGAAATTTGCCATCAGCGATCCAGAGTAAATGAGCTGTCATAAGAACACAGAAAATATGGAGGCTGCATGACTTGCAAAAAAATGTGGCAATAAGTGCATCTTCTCTCCACACATAATTTTTAAAAACCAAATTTTTACCAATGATTTGAGGGTAAATTGGAGACATTTTGCCCTTTTAACACTAAATGCTTCAGTCTGTATTTCCTAAGAACAAGAGCATTATCTTACATAACCACAGTACAGTCATCAAGACCAGGAAATTTGATATTCATAGAATATGAATATCTAATCCCCAGGCCATATTCAAATGTTGTCGATTGTCCTAATAATGTCCTTTATAGCCCATTTTTTCCTGATTTAAGATTCAATGCTGGCCGGGCGCGGTGGCTCACGCCTGTAATCCCAGCACTTTGGGAGGCCGAGACGGGTGGATCATGAGGTCAGGAGATCAAGACCGTCCTGGTTAACACGGTGAAAACCTATCTCTACTAAAAATACAAAAAATTAGCCAGGTGTGGTGGCGGGTGCCTGTAGTCCCAGCTACTCGAGAGGCTGAGGCAGGAGAATGGCGTGAACCCAGGAGGCGGAGCTTGCAGTGAGCTGAGATTGCGCCACTGAACTCCAGCCTGGGTGACTGAGCAAGACTCTGTCTCAAAAAAAAAAAAAAAAAAAAAAAAAGATTCAATGCTGGGGCATGCATCGTATTTAGTTGTCCTGTCTCTTTCAGGTATGGAACATTTTCTTGGTTTTTCTTTTTGTTTCCTGATTGTGACACTTTTTTTAAAAAATTAGGAGTTTTTAAATTTTATTATTCCTTCTTTTTTATTTCAGTAGGTCTTGGGGGAACAGGTAGTGTTTGGCTACATGGATAAGTTCTTTATTGGTGATTTCTGAGATTTTGGTATACAATCAGTGTACACTATCCCCAATATGTTGTCTTTTGTCCCCTAGTCCCCCATCCTTTCCCCTGAATCCCCAGAGTCCACTGTGTCATTCTTATGCCTTTGCATCCTCATAGCCTAGCTCCCCCTTATGAGTGAGAACATAGGATGTTTGATTTTCCATTCCTGAGTTACTTCACTTAGAATACTGATCTCCAATTCCATCCGAGTTGCTGCAAATGCCATTATTTCGTTCCTTTTTGTGGCTGAGTAGTATTCCATGGTATGTGTGTGTGTGTGTGTATATATATATATATATATATCACATTTTCTTTATCCACTCATTGATTGTTGAGCATTTGGGCTGGTTCCATATTTTTGCAATTGTGAATTGTGCTGCTATAAACATATGTGTGCAAGTATCTTTTTTGTATGATGACTTTTCCTCTGGGTAGATACCCAGAAGTGGGATTGCTAGATCAAATGGTAGATCTACTTTTAGTTCTTTAAGGAATCTTCACACTGTTTTCCATAGTGGTTGTACTAGTTTACATTCCAACCTGCAGTGTAAAAGTGTTTCCCTTTCATCCCATCCGTGCCAACATCTATTAGTTTTTGATTAAGGCCCTTCTTGCAAGAGTAAGGTGGTACTGCACTGTGGGTTTGATTTGCATTTCCCTGATAATTAATGATGTTGAGCATTTTTTCATATTTATTGTGGCCATTTGTATATCATTTTTTGAGAATTGTCTGTACTTTTGGAAAGTATAGACTGATTATGTTGCATGATATCCCTACATTTAGGTTTGTCTGGTTTACACTCATGGTTAGATTCTGGTGATTTAATTTTGATGGGAATACCACAGAAGTGATAATGTGTTCTCAGTACCTCGTATCAGAATGTACATGGAATCTATTTGTCCCAATATTGGTGATGTTAACATGATTACCCTTCAGGCCTCCCCACCGTAAAGTTATTATTTTATCTTTAAACTTACTAAGTAATTTGTGGTGAGATATTTTGACACCATGTAAATACTCTGTTCATCCAACTTTTACCTTCAACAACGACACTGCCTACATTAACCTAATACATCATTTTACCTATGGTAATCTATTGCCTACAAAACCCTTAACTGTGATTGATTATTTTCTAACATCATTCCTCTATATTTATAATTTTTGGCATCCTACTGTGAGGAAGAGCTTCCTATTTCTATTTATTTACATCATAATGAATACGTACATTTTTATATTATTCTATGAATTATGATCAATTATCATTTTTATTTTGATGCTTCAAATAATCTGTCCTAAATTTAGCAATGGGAGCTTCACCAAGTGGGTGTCTATGACCCTTTGCTATATCTCTACCATTCTTTGCATATTTCTTATTTTCTTGTTCGATAAGATACACTAAGTTAATCTTGTTCTTTCCATATCCTAGCTCTGGTATTAGTCATTTTTCCAAGGAGCCATGTTTCCTGCTAGTTGAGAATGGTGTTTAGAAACTAATATCTGGGGCCGGGGATGGTGGCTCACGCCTGTAATCCCAGCACTTTGGGAGGCTGAGGTGGCTGGATTGCTTAAGCTCAGGACGTTGAGACCAGTCTGGCCAACGTGGTAGAGACCCGTTTCTACCAAAAATACAAAAATTAGCCCAGCGTGGTGGCACATGCCTGTAGTCCCAGCTACTCAGGAGGTTGAGGCAGGAGAATCCCTTGAACCTGGGAGGCGGTGGTTGCAGTGAGCCAAGATCATGCTACTGCACTCAGCCAAGATCATGCTACTGCACTCCAGCCTGGGTGACACAGCCAGACCCTGTCTCAAAAACAAAACAAAGATCTAGGACGTGCCCATTACTACCGAGGTTTCATTGCTTTGCAATCCTCTCAGTATGGGTATACTGAATAACATTTCTGATCACTTGTTGGGGCAGTCAGTGATTTCTCTGCGGCTTTAAAAAGTAAATGTTCTTTCCCTAATTTCTGAAAACCAGGAATTAAATTCACAATTGCACAAAATGTATTTTAGGGACATCTTTTCTCTGTATTCTGTTAAGTATTCTACACTGAAATCATTCATAAAAAAATCTTGACATAGCTAAGGATTGACAAGAAGAAAGCAAATAGAAAACTTTGTTTTCTGAGTTTTCCAAAGTATTTTGGAGGAACTGTGTGGTTCACTCTCTATTTGACTTTTTAAAAGTTTGATATAATTGGATCTTTGGGACAATATCCCTGAAGGATCTGAAGTTTCAAACCTCTGTATATTTTAACTGCTGAACTCTAAATTGTTCAGGGACAACAGGTATTCCCCCAAAACAACAAATGATTTAAATTTGCCTAATATTTCAGTTGCTATCTTTTGATATTTTTAGTTATGGCAGTAAGAGTTAACAATTTTGAAAGAAATGAATTGCACTATTGTTTTCTACATAACATTTAACATTTTAAAAAGTGAATTAATTTATTATTTCTTGGACATAGTTAACTTTATGAAGTGCATCATAAAACAACATTTTATTTGAAGTCGGTGACAGGGAATTCAGATGGGAGGGCCAATTCTTCTTGGCTACTACTAAATACTTTTTAAATAACAGAAAAGATCAGATCTCAGGTAACTGGGCTGATTTTTTTCATTTAAAAACTTTTATGCTTGTTAGTCTTAACAGTGGCACAAAAATTAAGCTTCTTCGAAGTAATGCTTTATAATAATCTAATAATTTTTTATTATTAGAGAAATCTATTAAATCTAAAACTTGGCAGAGAAATTTGTAAGATGAAAGCAATGTTTAAGGACATTTGTATTTGAAAATACGAAAGACTCAGTGGAGAAAGAAAACGGTTGAAGGTTTATTAAAAGGCAATATGAGTGAAGAAGCAAGGTAAGTTTTCTGTAGTAATTTTTTGTTAATAATGTCAAATGTAAGAAAAAAAATAATGCTTTGTTTCTGGCTGCCCTGCTAGAAACTAGTTTTGCCCTGCAGCGATCCCTCTGTGGGAATCTCATTGATCACAAGTGAAATTCTGGCGGTGCTAAAGTTAGTTTGCACAAGTTCGCTGCTCATGGATATGATCATGACGGTGGTCAACATTCTTCTCTTGCCAATTCCAGTGTTCTTATTTATAACTATGTGCTCTGTAATCTTTTTTTTTTTTTTTTTTTTTTTTTTTGAGATGGAGTCTCGCTCTGTTGCCCAGGCTGGAGTGCAGTGGCACGATCTCCACTCACTGCAAGCTCTGCCTCCCGGGTTGACGCCATTCTCCTGCCTCAGCCTCCCAAGTAGCTGGGACTACAGGCGCCCACCACCATGCCCCGCTAATTTTTTGTATTTTTAGTAGAGACGGGGTTTCACCGTGTTAGCCAGGATGGTCTTGATCTCCTGACCTTGTGATCTGCCCGCCTCGGCCTCCCAAAGCGCTGGCATTACAGGCGTGAGCAACCGCGCCCAGCCTGTAATCTTATTTTCAAAGAGATCTTATGGTAATCTTCCAAGGGAATTTAGTTTCTGCATTTCCTGTATATATGGGTTTTCATGTATTGCCTGGCTATAATTTTTAGAACTCTTCACACACTCACAAAGATATGGGTCTCAACAATGAATGAAATTGTACAGTGGATGTATTAGTATTAAATGTGTTAGTATTAAATTGTGTGACATAAGCTGGCTCTTAAATATAATCACAAATTAGTATCTACAATGCTTCGAGCATTGACTACATTGTAGTCCTTTTTGAAACCAGTGTACAGCCCCCCAAACTGTTAGCTGGAAAGGGTAGAGTTCATTTAGACCCAGTGCCTCCGCATATGAAGTTGGTTTAATTTTTGTTTTTTTTTTTTTGAGACAGAGTCTCACTGTCACCCAGGCTGGAGTGCAGTGGCGCAATCTCGGCTTACTGCAACCTCTGCCTCCCTGTCTCAGCCTCAGCCTCCTGAGTAGCTGAGACCACAGACGTGTGCCACCACATCTGGCTAATTTTTGTATTTTTCGTAGGATTTCACCATCATATTGCCCAGGCTGGTCTAACTCCTGAGCTCAAGCAATCCACCCGCCTCCGCCTCCCAAAGTGCTGGGATTACAGGCATGAGCCACTGTGCCCGGCCTAAAATTTATTTGTTTCTTTCAAGGTTCCTCCTCTTCTTTTAGTGAAGATCAATATTGCTTTTTATTGTACATTTTATTGTACATTAAATGTACAATGTACATATTGTACATTTCTTTTCTCACTTATCTGCATTACTTTTCTGATTTGAGCTCAATAACTTCTTCAATGTACATTCATATTTTTCCTCATTCAGTCACTTTCAAATCTTTATTAAAGACCTACTGCGTGCTAAGGATAGGTTTAGGAGCTCAGATTCAAGTATTAAATATGTATATTGTTTTTTTCAAATTTGCTGTTTTCTAAATTTTGTTGTGGAAGAATCAACTTATATAGATCAAACCTGCTTCCCCCCTTACATCAATAAACACACTGTCCTGTCATTTCTTGTAGTAAAATTGCATTTATAATAATAGTGAAAATGTTTGAGAGTATTTCCTAACTTTATTCACACTTTATTCATTTCTTTATGTCCTCAGGTTAAATGAAGGGAGTAATACTGGAATAAATATAGATGAAAGAAAGAAAATGGAAAGAGAAAACTTCACCATTTGGAGCATTTTTTTCTTGGAGGGATTTTCCCAGTACCCAAGGTTAGAGGTGGTTCTCTTCGTCTTCAGCCTTGTAATGTATCTGGCAACCCTCTTGGGCAACAGCACTCTTATTTTAATCACCATCCTAGATTCACGCCTTAAAACCCCTATGTACTTATTCCTTGGAAATCTCTCTTTCATGGATATTTGTTACACATCTGCCTCTATTCCTACTTTGCTGGTGAACTTGCTGTCATCTCAGAAAACCATTATCCTTTCTGGGTGTGCTGTACAGATGTATCTGTCCCTTGCCATGGGCTCCACAGAGTGTGTACTCCTGGCCGTGATGGCATATGACCGTTATGTGGCCATTTGCAACCCGCTGAGATACTCCATCATCATGAACAGGTGCGTCTGTGCACGGATGGCCACGGTCTCCTGGGTGACGGGTTGCCTAACTGCCCTGCTGGAAACCAGTTTAGCTCTGCAGATACCCCTCTGTGGGAATCTCATCGATCACTTCACGTGCGAAATTCTGGCGGTGCTAAAGTTAGCTTGCACAAGTTCATTGCTTGTGAACACGATCATGCTGGTGGTCAGCATTCTCCTCTTGCCAATTCCAATGCTCTTAATTTGCATCTCTTACATCTTCATCCTTTCCACTATTCTGAGAATCAGCTCAGCAGAAGGAAGAAACAAGGCTTTTTCTACCTGTGGCGCCCATTTGACTGTGGTGATCTTGTATTATGGGGCTGCCCTCTCTATGTACCTAAAGCCTTCTTCATCAAAGGCACAAAAAATAGACAAAATCATCTCGTTGCTTTATGGAGTGCTTACCCCTATGTTGAACCCCGTAATTTACAGTTTAAGAAACAAGGAAGTCAAAGATGCTATGAAGAAACTGCTGGGCAAAATACCATTGCATCAAACACACGAACATCTCTGATTGGGTCCCTATGGTTTTACCAGAGATGTGCCCCTGGCAGAGCTCACCAGAGAAATTCTAGACAACATACAACCTCTTAGAACTCTGATCGGATCTTACCTCTATATAATTTCATAATTATGAGATGCGTACACAGAGTGATTGCCTATTAACAATAGTAGGTTTCAATTTGCATTTGTTAATATTTCCTTTTTGTGTTTTGCGGTTGTGAGGTTTTGAGTTATAGAGTCATCAAATGTTTGCTCCAGAAGAAATCTTGTGTATCTTCTGTGCTTTAACCCTTTCTCAAATGAGGTGGGAGCATAAAGAAACAAATAAAGACTGGCCTTGATTGTGCAAGTGAGAAAACAGAATTTAAAAATATAAAAGACTAGCTCAACATCACACAACTGTAGAACTGGGACTACGACATCCTTCCGATTTCTTGGCCAGACCTTGTTTTACCACATGGGGGTGGCTCTCTAATTACCCTTCATTATTCCAGACTCCTCATTAAAACTCCGTATCTCCCTGAGTAAGGCATTCAATGATGCCTACTTGATTTTTCCACTTGCCAGCCTTGCTTTTCTAAGCACATAAAGATGCAAATTGTATCTGCTTTTATGCCAGTATACTACTCATATACTAATTAAGTCTTTTTCATTCATGCTTTTCTTTTTTCTTCATTGGATGATTGACTTCACAGGGACAAGTATTCCTGTTATTTTGTACCTTTTCTGTTTACAGCAGTCATTCAGTAAATTAACACATTTATCAGCTTTACACCAGTCACTTTGAGAAGAAAGTACCACTTGGGAAATTACAAAGAAGAAACAAGGGCAATGAGGTATATTGCTTTATAAATACTTAAACATTATAGAGACAATATTTATATTAGTTGTTTTAAATCTTTTATTTGCATACAAATATTGCTTGTTAAAAATGCCTTCACTCCCAGATATTCTGAGTCAGTGACTCTAGGGTGGTTCCTCAATAATCTGTAGTTATAGGTGGAGCCCCAAGAAATTCTGATATAGATTGTGTGGTGACCATACATTGGGAGACGTTATTTCCAGCAAAACTTTATCTTTCAAAAAGAAAAGTAGGGTTAGTTCTTGTTTCTCTCTTTTTCCTTTTTTATTTGATTTTTTCCTTCATTCTTTCTGCCTCCATGTGTACCTTCTTACTTGTCTATCTCTACTTCTAGAGTAGAGAAGGGAAGAGGGTTTTGACTGGAGGAACGTAAACTCACTGGCCAAATTAAAAATATAAAATACTTTAAAAGTTTTAGCATTAGATGTTGACTTTTGGATTACTTAACTCTAGCATTAGGAGAAATACCTAATGTAGATGACAGGTTGATGGGTGCAGCAAACTACCATGGCATGTGTATACCTATGTAACAAACCAGCATGTTCTGCACATGTATCCCAGAACTTAAAGTATAATAAAAAAAATAAAAGGCCGGGCGCGGTGGCTCAAGCCTGTAATCCCAGCACTTTGGGAGGCCGAGGCGGGCGGATCACAAGGTCAGGAGATCGAGACCACAGTGAAACCCCGTCTCTACTAAAAATACAAAAAATTAGCCGGGCGCGGTGGCGGGCGCCTGTAGTCCCAGTTACTCAGGAGGCTGAGGCAGGAGAATGGCGGGAACCCGGGAGGCGGAGCTTGCAGTGAGCCGAGATCGCGCCACTGCACTCCAGCCTGGGCAACAGC
Organism: Macaca mulatta; assembly: GCF_049350105.2. NCBI lineage: Eukaryota > Metazoa > Chordata > Mammalia > Primates > Cercopithecidae > Macaca > Macaca mulatta. Next base: position 47,068,612 of record NC_133420.1, read on the forward strand.
GTGAGACTCCGTCTCAAAAAAAAAAAAAAAAAAACATTTAGGACTTCTGTTACACGTCCCTAGATGTAAAGAAACTCGAAATAACCACATAGCAAAATTCTGGAGAGGAAGCAATGAAACAATTTCTTTTTTTTTTTTGAGACGGGGTCTCACTCTGTCACCCAGGCTGGAGTGCAGTGGCACAATCTCAGTTCATTGGAACCTCTGCCTCCCAGGTTCAAGCGATTCTCCTGCCTCAGCCTCCCAAGTAGCTGGGATTACAGACATATGCCGCTATGCCTGGCTAATTTTTTGTATTTTTTGTAGAGGCGGGGTTTCCCCATGTTGACCAGGCTGGTCTCGAACTCCTGACCTCAAGTGATCTGCCCATCTCGGCTTCCCAAAATGCTGGGATTACAGGTGTAAGCCAATGTGCCTGACCAACAACGGGACAAATTTGATGCCAGATATTGCTGCCAAGAGACATTTGATAGTAGAGAATGGAATTATGTCCCCAGTAATGGTTTTGGAATGGTAAGGGAAAGCCGACAGGGAATCATTTATCCTAAAAGTAACTATGTTTCTTCCTAGATACCTCAATCTTCCCAATGCAATGGGCACAATCATTGCCTGGCAATTTTAGTGTTATGTTGCATTGTAATTTTGTAGTAGGCTTTTATTTGAGTAGAGCTAAATTTTGTTATAATAGAACTGAATTGTCTGCTTTCTGGAATTTGTTATGTGTGGTTCTAAATATAAACAGAAATAGCTAGAGCTATAGAAATAGTTGGAAGATTTACTTCAAAGAGGGAACTATGAGAGACTTTGGAGACAGAGACTGAACACCCTGTGTAGTCAGTCTATCAGCTTTGACATAAGGAACTGAGCAGATTGGCATGGAACCAAGTGTTTTAGAATGGGATATAGACCAGAATGGGACAACAAAACAGATGAGAAATAACCCAGATGTCAGAAGACGACCCAGAACAGAACCTGGGTGGGTATCTCCTTGCAGCAGATCTTGGCTAAGAGAATAGTAGTTAAAGCCATATGTTCCATAACATTGTTGTGCACAACTATATATATTATATATGCATAATAAATGTGCTTTATATACAATATGCAATACTAAAGTTAATTCTTGGTAAAACAGTGCATTCTTTTCTTTGGATCGCAATCAACACTAATTTCAATTGTTACTTTTATAGAGCCTCAGGTAAGGGATCCTTTTGAGGTACTGTTAAAGAGGAATATATTTGACAGAGAAGGTAGAACTACCTCTGATGGAGGACCAATTCTTGCATGAAGGATTATGTGACTAGATTTATGCTTTAGAAAAATCCATTTATGCCACTTCTCTGCTTAAATCCCTTAGCACTGTTTCACTGCCCTAACATTTGAAGTCCTTAAGATGACATGCAAAAACTTTCATAATCTGATTACTCACCATTCACATCTTTTGCTTTAAGCACACCAAAATTCTTTTGTTTCATGAATGTGTTATGCTCTCTCTTGTTTCTTTCTTTCTTTCTTTTTTTTTTTTTTTTTGAGACAGAGTCTCATTCTATCGCCCAGGCTGGAGTGCAGTGGCGTGATCTCAGCCAACTGCAACCTCTGCCTCCCTGGTTCAAGTGATTCTCCTGCCTCAGCTTCTAGAGTAGCTGAGACTATGGGTTGCACACCACCACACCTGGCTAATTTTTGTTATTTTTAGTAGAGACAGGGTTTCACCATATTGGTCAGGCTGGTGTTGAACTCCTGACCTCAGGTGATCCACCCACCTTGGCTTCCCAAAGTACTGAGATTACAGGTGTGAGCCACTGCACCCAGCCTCTTGTTTCTTTTTTTAATTAATAGCATTTATCATACTTTGTAATTCAATAATAATTTCAATTTATTTACCACTGTATACCCAGGACCTAGCACAAGTCTGGCATAGAGAAGACAGACATTCAGTGCATAGTTTTTATAAAAAATTAAGTGCTTACTGAACATTGATTGAATAAAAATATACATGTAATAAGCTTTTAATAGCTATTCAATTAGGTACTTGACCATTTCTGTGTTGAATGCCTCTCTTTGATTGCTAGTGGTGGTTAGGTGGTGGTGGTGGTGAGAATATCTACCTAGATTTAAAGAACAAAAATGTCATTAGTTCTTAGCATGGAATCTTTAAGACTAAAGCATTTGATTAACTATCTTTACTTTTCCAATAGAAATGGCACATTGTTAAAAAAGGTAAATATGCTAGAAATTATTGTTTCAGGTCTTTGGCCTCTGGTACTGTATTTGATGCAAATTCTAATGATCAAGATGGAGCATTCTATGTACATTTATGAATGACTCATAATTTGAGTGACTCTAGGGCGGGTCCTCAATAATCTATCGTTATAGGTGGAGCATCAAGAAATTCTGATATAGATTGTGAGATGACCATACATTGGGAGACATTATTTGCAGAAAAAAAATCTATCATTCCAACAGAAAAGTAGGATTAGTTCTTCTTTCTCTCTTTATGAGGAATAAGATGAACACTGAAAGAGTGTTGGATCTGATGAACACAGGAAGAGTGCTCACAATAGAATCAGTACTTGGTCTGTTCATAGAAGGGATTCAAGTATCACCTGAATGATTGGGCCATATGTCCCTTACAGCCTTGACTCCTCATTTGCAAACTAGTAATTATAACATAATAGGCTTTTAGCATTCCTTCATTCTCAGCAATATAAATAGCTGTAATTTTTAGACCTATCTAAGCTATCTAACCTTAGAACTTGTCTCCCTGGATAGAAGAAAAGAAGATAAGTATCATTTGTAGATAAAGTGACCTGGACACGAACAGAAGCTCTTGGACTGACTTGGGTTATACAAGTTTTACACTCTCTTTTTTTGATAAGGCACAGAAATAGGAAGTAAATATTGCGCTGATATGTGAAGAAAAAGAGATGATGTGAGGAGGAGTAGAGAGTATCTCTGGCAAGGGAGCAAAAGAAAACATGGCATGAAGAACCAAAAGAAGACAAATGAGTAGAGGCATGTAAAGAAAAGGGAGGAGTGGGGCTGGGTGCGGTGGCTTAGGTCTGTAATCTCATTACTTTGGGAGGCCTAGGTGGGTGGATCACTTGAGGCCTGGAGTTTAAGATCAGCCTGGCCAACATGGTGAAACCCCGTCTCTACTAAAGATACAAAAATTAGCTGGGCATGGTGGCACATGCCTGTAATCCCAGCTACTCTGGGGGCTGACTCAGGAGAATCGCTTGAACCCAGGAGGCAGAGGTTGCAGTGAGCCGAGGTCATACCACTGCACTCCAGCCTGGGCAACAGAGCAAGACTCTATCTCATAAGCATATTGAACAGCCATTGAAATGGCTTGAGTAGGGGTTTAGCAAGCATTTTCATAGAAAAGTCATTCTGGCCGCCATGTGGAGAACTGATTACAGAGAATAGAAGTGGTCACAGGGAGATCAAGTTGGAGAAAATTGTAGTGGTTCAGGTGAATGTTACTGGAAGCTTGGATTAGCATGGGGCAGTGGAGAAAGTAGACAGATTTGAGAGTTATTTAAAAAGTAACCTGTCAACAATTTGAGAGGTAACATCAGCAGGATTAGACATAGGCAGAGAGAGAGGCAAAAACATCAAAGATGACGCCTCGGTTTCTTGTTTGTAAAACAGAAGACCGATGGTGTCATTAACTGACATAAGGAATCCTGAAAGAGGACTAAGTTTGAGGTTGAAAGGTAGGTCATGATTTGTATTCTAGACATGCTGAATTTTCCCATGATTTTGAGATATGTGGTGGAGATATCAAGGAGTCAGTTGGATATGTTAGTCTGGAATTAATGAGAAAGGTCAGTCTGGAGATACAAATTTTGCATGTACATGATAATTTAAGTAATGAACATGGTTAACATTAACCAGGGAGAGAAAGTAGAGTGAGAACATTGCCTAAAATGAGCCTAGGGGAATGCTAATATTTAAAGCCAACCAATTAGGAAAAGCTAACCAAGGGGCATTGAGAAGAAACAACCCCTGAAGTTGGGGGAGGATAAAAACTAGGAGACCACTTCCAGCTTTGGTCGAGATGAAGTAACCACATTCCACTTTGCCTCTCCCCCTGATAGCAATTTAAAACCCTAGACAGAATGCATGGGACAGCTGAGGACTCCTCCACCCCCACCCCCAATGTATCTTGGCTGGGTGACTCCAGTGCAACCTGAAACCCAAACCTACACACTGGGGACAGTCAGAAAGCTCTAAAAGAAGCTCTAAGAGAAAGCTCCCTAAAAAGAGGGAAATGGGGCCCCTATGCATCAGAGTGAAGTAAATGCCCTGATTTTTTTTCTATTATGCCCAAATCCCCAGGAAATCCTGTGGTGGCAGTAGCAGCATCAACAGTGGTGACTGCACAGGCACCTAGAATTCTCGGGAAGAAGAACTCTTCTTTTTGACCAGAGGAACTGTGACCCCAAGAAGATGGGGGAGTCCCTATTGTTCCCTTACCCACCTCTATCTTCTTACCATTTGGCCCCTGAGACAGATGCAGTTGTGAGATGTGAATAGCAGACTGGAGAAATAAAAGCCCTGGCTTTTTAGCTAGAGAAGGAGGACTTTTAGGGAGTGAAAAGTTTCAGAAAGATCATGGAGATGAGGGAGTCAATAAAGCAATCCCATAAAGTTATATATAAACATCTGGGCCATCTTCAAGTGGAACATGAATTGGTCTGACCCTAAATAGTGTAACAAAGGCTTTGAGAACTAAGCTCTGTAATGTAGGCCACTTTTAAGTCCCAAATATGCCACTGGATGGCATGCATACAGGGCAGATTTAAATAACACTGCAAAGTCTCTGAAAATTTAGGTAAGAGTGAACCATACCTTAAAGAAGATGGGTAGAAGCACATAGCCTGAGCTCAACCAGGTCAATGGCTTGTTGAAACACACACACACAAATCATAATTTCTTTTGGATTTAAACAAGAGTCAAAGTCTCATGACATAATATTCAAAATGTCCAAGATGTAATCCAGAATCACTCAGCATATGAGGAATTAAGAAAATCTCAATATCTTGCAAGGAAAAAGGCAGCAAATGCCAACCCCAACATGACAAAGATGTGGAAGTAATCAGATAAAGGCTTTAAAGCAGCTGTTATAACCATGCTCCAAGTCGTAAGGGCAAACATTCTTAAAATGAATGAAAAGAAAGAGAACCTCAGCAAAAAAAAAAAAAAAAAAAAAAAAGGAAGATAAGAAAAGAAACAAGTGGAAATCTTGGGATTAAAAAATACAACTGAAATAAAAAATGTACTTAATGGGCTCAATATAGAATGTAGATTACAGAAGAAAGAGTCTGTGAACTTGAAAACAGATCAACAGAAATCATCCAAACTAAACAACAGAGGGAAAAGATTGAAAAAATAAAACTAACATTTATTTTCCAGTTGTTTTTTGAAGAAAAAAGTGGTAATCTATGGCCAGGCATGGTAGCTCATGCCTATAATCCCAGCACTTTGGGAGGCCAAGGTGGGTGGACCACCTGAGGTTGGGAGTTCAAGACCAGCATGACCAACATGGAGAAACACCATCTCTACTAAAAACACGAATAAATTAGCTGGGTGTGGTGGTGCATGCCTGTAATCCCAGCTACTTGGGAGGCTGAGGCAAAGTGATTGATTCAGCTCACAACTCAAACAAAACAACTGAACAAATGCTTTTCCTCAAGGTAATCATGAAACTTCCAGATGCAGCAGAGCTGCATCCTTCCCATTTTATCACAGTGACTGTTAAAAACACATGTGCTCAAAGGTCAAGATTTAATAATTTTTTTTTTTTTTTACTGCTTCATCATATATGCTTCAGTGAAACTGGAACTTTTTTCTATGAGTGCATTATGATAAAGAATACAATAATTACTAGTAGAGTTAGGTGCTAGTGCTTTTATTTCTACTACGGTGCCATCAGTTTTACTCACCATTGCTTTTGCAACATTTGCAACCATTGAAAATATCAAGGTGAAAAAGTAAAATAAACTTGTTTGTATAATTATAAATATTGTTTTGACCTCACAGAAAAGGGCTTGAAGACTTTCAGGGGTCTGCATACCATTTGTGTTAGTTTTCTATTGCTGCTGTAACAAATTACTCCAAACTTAGTGGTTTAAACAATACAAGTTTGTTATCTTACATTTATATAGGTCAGAAATCTGACATGAGTCTCAGTGAACTAAAGCCAATGTATGGGCAGAGATGTATTCCTTTTAATAGGTACTGGGTAGTAATTATTTCCTTGCCTTTTCCAGTTTCTGGTGGCCACCCACATTTCTTGGCTCATGGCCCCTTCCTCCATCTTCTAAGCTTTCTCATGTAGCAACACCCTGACTCTGCTTCTGTCACCACTTCTTTTTCTCTGACTCCCTCTTACGCGCCTGTTTGTCCACTTTTAAGGCCTCTTTTGATTGCACTGGGCCAAGCTTGATCATCTTTCTGTCTTATGGTCAGCTGATTAGCAACCTTAATTCTATCTTCAACCTTTCTTCTCCTTTGCCATGTAACTAAAATATTCAGAGATTCCATGGATTAAGACATGGACATCTTTTGGGGCCATCATTCTTTTTGCCACAACTTGGTTTCAAAATAATTGCAGTAAGAAACAAAAACACGCAGAACTTTTGGATTTCTGAACATTGATTCACAGCTTACTCCAATTTCCAGAGACCCAGAATGATACTGCAATATATGTATCTTGCTCCATGGCTCAGGCTGGAGTGCAGTGGTGTGATCACAGGTCAGTGCCGTTCCAAATTCTTTGGAGCTTCCTCTTCTGTTTTTTCAAATAATTTAAGAGGGTTGGTGTTAATTTTCTTAAACATTTAGTAGAATTCACTATTGAAGCCACTTGGTCCTGGGATTTTCTTTTTTGACAGGTTTTTGATTTCCAGTTCAATAACTTTGTTACTTACAGGTTGGTATCGATTTTCTGTTTCTTCTTGAGTCAGATTTGGTAGTTTGTGTAGTTTCCCAAATTGAAAAGGAAGAAGAAAAATTATCTCTTTTGGTAGATGAAATGATGTTATGTAAAAAAATTCTAAACAAGTGACCAGAAAAAAAAAAGAAAAACAATTAGAGGTAATAAATGAATTCAGCAAAGTTATAGGATCCAAGATCTATGTATAAGAACCAGTGATGTTCCTATACATTAGTAGTGAACATTCTGAATAGAAAAAAGGAAAACTATTTCTTTTATTTAGTATCAAAAAGAATAAAATACTTAAGAATAAATTTGACCTGGGAGTTGCAAGACTTGTATACTAAAACTATAAAAAATTTGAAATTAAAGACCTACTAAATGGAAAGATATTCCATGTTCGTGTACTGGAAGACTTAAGATACTCCCCCAAAGTGATACCCCCCAAAGTGATCTACAGATTCTATGCAATCCATATCAAAATCCTAATGGATTTTTTCATGTTAAATTCTAAAGGACACCAAATAGCCAAAACAATCTTGGAAAGTTAGAAGACTCCCACTTCTTGATTTCAATATGTACTATAGAGCTACAGTAATCAAAACAGTGTGGTACTAGCATAAAGATAGACATATAGGACAATGAAATAGAATTGAGAGTCTAAAAATAAATCCATACATCTGTTGTCAACTGTTTTTTGACAATGGCACCCAGAACATTCAATGGGGGAAAGAATAGTCTGTTTAACAAATAACGTTGGAAATGCAGGATATCTATGTGCAAAAGAATGAAGTTGCACCCTTACCTCATACTATATATACATATATATAATTCACATTATATGTAAAATTCACATTATATATAAAATTCACATAGCTATAATTCACTATATATAGTGAATTATATATTATATATTTATATAATATAACCTATAAATATATATTTAAATTAAAATATAATATTTAAAATAAAATAAATATAAATTAATAAATTAAAACATACAGTATACAGTATTATATAATAATATATAATATATAACAATATATACTATCATATGTAATAATATATATTATGTATGTAAATATAATTACATATATAATATATATATAATTAACTAAAAATAGATCAAGGACCCAAATGTAAAAGCTAAAACTCTTTGAAGAAACAGAGGGGCAGATATTTATGACTTTGACTATAATAATGGTTTCTTAGATATAACAGTCAAAGCCCAAGCAACAAAAGAGAAAATGGATAAATTGGACTTGATCAAAATAAAAGACTTGTAGCATCAAAGGACACTATTAAGAAAGTGAAAAGGAAACTCACAGAATGGGAGAAAATATTTGCTAACCATATATCCAGGTCTTGAATTTATGCTAATCATAAATTAGATTCTAGTATATAAAATATATAAAATCCCTATAACAAAAAGAGAAACAATCCAATTAAAAAGCAGGTAAAGGGTGGGCATGGTGGCTCATGCCTGTAATCCCAGCACTTTAGGAGGCTGAGGTGGGCGGATCACTGGAGGTTGGGAGTTCGAGACCAGCTGTCCAACAGGCAGGTCTCTACTAAAAATACAAAAATTAGCTGGGTGTGGTGGTGCGCACCTGTAATCCCAGCTACTCATGAAGCTGAGGTGAGAGAATCACTTGAACCTGGAAGGCGGAGGTTGCAGTGAGCCGAGATCGAGCCACTGCACTCCAGCCTAGGCAACAGAGTGAGACGCTGTCTCAAAGAAAAAATTAAAAATTAAAAAAATAATAATAATAAATAAAGCAGGTAAAGGACTTGTATAGCTATTTTTAAAGAAGATATACATACGGTCAATAAACATATGAAAAGGTACTCAAGTTATTAGTCATGAGAGGAATGCAGTTGCAAACCATAATAAGATTCCCACTGGAATGGTTATAATTAAAAAATGGAAAATAACGAGTGCTAGTGAGAATGTGGAGAAATTGAAACTTTCACACATTGCTGATGAGAACATAAAAGGGGGCAGCTGCTGTGGAAAACAATTTAGTGGCTACTTAAAAAGTTAAACTTAGAATTATAATATGCCCCAGAAATTTCATACCTAGGTATATACCTAATAGAACTGAAAATATGTGTTTACGAAAATACTTGTACCTGAAAACTCATAGCACTCTTCACAATCATAAAAATGTGAAGAAAACTCAAACATCCATCAATGGATTAATGGATAAACAAATGTAGCATAACCATACAATGAAAATATTATTCAACCATAAAAGGAATGAAGTACTGATATGCTACAACATGTATGAACCTTGAAAACACTGTTAAATGAAATAAGCCAGACACAAAATGCCATATATTGTGTGATTCCATTTCTACAAAATACCCAGGTTAGGCACATTCATAGAGACAGAAAGCGGGTTAGTGGTTGCAATGGGCTGGGAAGAGTGAGAAGTGGGGATTACCTGCTTACAGGGTTTTCTTTTAGGGTGATAAAAATATTCCGGAAATAGATTGTGGTAATGGTTGTACAACACTGTGTATGTGGTAAATGCCACTAAATTGTACATTTTAAGGTGTTTAGAATGACTATATGAATTTTACTACGATAAAAAAATAAGAAAATACTATGAACGCTAATGTCAGAAGCTTTGAAAAATTAGATGAAATAGACCACATTGTTAGAAAAATATAACTTGTCATAATTTAGTATGAAAGAGAATACTTGAGAGTTTCTTACGTAGTGATTAAAAACTTTTCTCACTAAAATATTTGTAAATTTTACCAGAAATTTTGGGAATAAGTAACTCTAATCTTAGAAAAAATAATTCCAGGATATAGAAGAAGTGAGAATGCTTCCAAACTCATTTTGTGAAGCTATCAAAATCTTGATACCAAAATATAAGGAAAAGTATATAAAAAATGAAAATCATAGGCCGGTTTTATTCAAGAACATAAATGCAAGTGTCAGAGATAACCCATTTACAATAGCTACAAAACCGGAAAATATCTAGGAATCAATCTAACCAAAGAAGTGAAAGGAATGTAAGGAAAATGATAAAACTCTGGTGAAATAAATTGAAGAGGATGCACAAAAAAGGAAAGATATTCCAAGTCCATGGATTGGAAGAATATTGTTAAAATGACAATACTATCCAAAGCAACTTACAGATGCAACGCAATCCCTATCAAAATACCAATGACATTCTTCACTGAAAAAAAAATCCTAAAATTTATGTGGAACCACAAAAGACCTCGAGTAGCCAAAGCAATCCTGAGCAAAAAGAACATGGCTGGAGGTATCACACTACCTGATTTCAAATTTTACTACAAAGCTATAGTAACCAAAATAGCATGAAAACAGACATATAGACCAATGGAACAGAACTGAGAACCCAGAAACAAACATACACATTTACAGTTCACTTATTTTTGACAAAGGGGCCAAGAACATACGATGGGGAATGTTCTCTTCAATAACATTGAAGATAGTCTCTTCAATAAATGGGGATGGGAAAACGGGATATCCATATGCAGATAAATTAAAGTAGACTCCTATCTCTCACCATACACAAAAATGAAATAACAATGGATTAAAGATGTAAATCTAAGACCTAAAACTGTGAAACTACTAGAAGAAAATATTGGGGAAATGCTCCAGGACATTGGTCTGGGCAAATTTTTTGTGTGTAAGACCTCAAAACCATAGGCACCAAAGCAAAAATAGACAAGTTAGCTTGATTATATCAAGTTTAAAAGTTCTGCACAGCAAAAGAAACAATCAGTAAAGTGAAGAGACAACCCACAGAATGGGAGAAAATATTTACAGACTACCCATCTGACAAGGGATCAATAACCAGAATATATAAGGAGCTCAAAAAACTCAATAACAAAAAAACAAGTAATCTGATTAACAAATGGCCCAAGGAACTAAACAGACATTTCTCAAAAGAAGATGTAGAAATGTCCAACACGTGTATGAAAAGATGTTCAACATTACTAATCAGCAGAGAAATGCAAATCAAAACCACAATGTGATAAACAGGCAGATAAAATGGTTGATATACAAAAGACAGACAATAACAGATGTTGGTGAGAATGTGGAGAGAGGAGAACCCTTGTACACTGTTGGTGGGAATGTCAATGAGTACAGCCACTATGGAGAACAGTATAGAAGTTCCTCAAAAAACCACAAATAAAATTATCATATGATCCAGCACTCCCACTGCTGGGCATATATCCAAAAGAAAGGAAATCAGTATATCAAAGAGATATCTGCACTCCCATGTTTATTGCAGCACTAATCACAATAGCCAAGCTATGGAATCAATCTAAGTGTCCATCAGTGAATGAATGATAAGAAAATGTGGTATCTATATTCAACAGAATATTATTCAGCCATAAAAATGAATGAAATCCTATGATTTGCAACAATATGGATGGAATTGGAGGCCATAATATTAAGTGATATAATCCAAGCATGGAAAGACAAACATCGCATGTTCTCAGTATTTCCGGAAGATAGAGAATAGACTGGTGGTTACCAGAGGCTGAGAGGCGGAGGAGGGAGGAATGAAGGGAAACAAAAAGAATATACGTGTATTTATTTACTATTACCACAGAACTGTACATTTGAAAATGGTAAAAGTGAAAACTTATATATGTATATTTTACCTCAACAAAAAAAGTTTTAAAATCAGAATTAAACAAGTAACGAAATCTAATCACGTATAAAAAAAGGTAATGCATGTAAAACTTGTATTACATGTAAAACATATCCCAGATATGCATTTGTTTGTTTGTTTGTTTGTTTTGTTTTGTTTTTGAGACAGGGTCTCACGCTGGTGCTCAGGCTGGAGTGCAGTGGTGCAATCTCAGCTCACTGCAGCCTTGACCTCTTAGGCTCAAGAGATCCTCCCACCTCTGCCTTCTGAGTAGCTGGGACTACTGTGGGTGCCACCATGCCCAGTTGATTTTTGTATTTCTTGTAGAGACAGGGTTCACCCTGTTTCCCAGGCTGGTCTTGAACTCATGGGCTCAAGCAATCCACCTGCCTCGGCCTCCCAAAATGCTGGGATTACAGGTGTGTGCCACTACACCCAGTCCTGCAAAGTTGTTTTAATAAAAACATCAACTACCACATTAGTAGATTAAAGGATAAAAGTTATATTGGCATCTCAACAGATGAAAAAAATCCCATTTGATAAAATTAACATCCTTTCATGATTTTACAAAATTGCTAGCAAACTTAAAATAGACACAAATTTCCTTAACTTGGACAAAACCCCATATACTTATTGTGAATTTTGAAAGCATTTTTTTCTTTAGTTTTGTGCAATTTGTTAGCTCATAATTTAATTGTTTAATTGAGATAATATTTGTATATTTTATGGGGTACATGTGATATTTTGTTCCGTGCATAGACTGTGTAATGATCAAGTCACGGTATTTAGGATACACATTGCCTCGAGCATTTATCGTTGCTATGTGTTGGGCATATTTTTTTGAGATGGAGTTTCGCTCTTGTTGCCCAGGCAGGAGTGCAATGGCACGATCTCGACTCACCACAACATTTGCCTCTTGGGTTCAAGCGATTCTCTTGCCTCAGCCTCCTGAGTAGCTCGGATTACAGGCAAGTGCCACCACGCCTGGCTAATTTTGTATTTTTAGTAGAGATGGGGTTTCTCCATGTTGGTCAGGCTGGTCTTGAACTCCTGACCTCAGGTGATCCACCTGCCTCGGCTTCCCAAAGTGCTGGGATTACAGGTGTGAACCACTGCCGTTTCAAGGCCTCTCTTTTAGCTATTTTGAAATATACAATACATTGTTAACTATGGTCACCCTACTCTGCTATCGAACAGCAGAACTTGTTCCTCCTATCTGTTCCTGTATGTTTGTACCCATTAACCAACCTGTCTCATCCCCTGACTCCCCCCACTTCCAAGCTTCTGGTAACTATTATTCTACTCTCTACCCTCATGAGATTAACTTTTTTAGCTACTACATATGGGTGAGAACTTGCAATATTTGTCTGTAATTTTTCTTTCTCAGGCTAGATTTATTGGGTCTGGATATAAAAGAATGCTAGTACTATAAAATGAATTCAGAAGTGTTTCCTTTTCTCTATTCTCTGAAAAAGTATGTATAAAAATTGGAATTATATTTCCTTAAGTATTTGGTAGAACTAACTGGAGTTTTTCTTTTTCTTCATTTTCTTTATGGATCATGGGTGAATAGAATTGTAGTAATTGGAGTCCTTGGTTCATTAAATAATTTCATTATTCAAATCTCATTTATTTTGGATAATAGCATGAAGAGTCATGAGCTCATTCATTTGCATATAAATTAGAATATTGACAAAATAACTTGTGTCTACCTATAGGCTCATTCCCAGCCTGTTCCTCGACCTTCTTATTAAGGTAAACACTGTTCTGAATTTTGTGTTTATCATTCTTTTGCTTTATTTTTATATGGTTTGTCATATATAATGAGGTGTATTTAGGATCTTCTTTGTCTAAGAGGCATCTCTATTATGTTTTGTGCGAGTAGGTATTCATTCTGACTTCTGCATAATATTCCATTGTGTGAACATACCAAAATTTATACACTTTCCAGTTTTGAGCATTGGGGCTATTTTTTCAGTTTGTTTGTTTTTTGCTATCACGAACAGTGTCATTATAAACAATCTTGAACATTTCTCCTGGTATAAATGTGAAAGAGTGCCTGTTGGTTTTTGCTGAATGGAATTATTAGCTTGTATGAAATGTGAATGTTTACTTTTAAAGGATAATCCCAAACTAGTTTCAAGAGTGGCCATTAACAGTTTATAGTCCAACCACTAATGTTTCTGTTAATACACATGCTATCTATAGATTCTGTTAACACACATGCTATCTATAGATTCTGTTAACACACATGCTATCTATAGATTCTGTTAACACACATGCTATCTATAGATTCTGTTAATACACATGCTATGTATACTTGGTATGTCAGACTTTTAAATATTTGCCAATATGAATAAATATAAATTGATATTGTGGTCTTGATTGCATTTCTGTGCTTGTGGTATTAGCTCACTGTTATGAGGATACATAAGAGAACGATATCTTACCACATTTCCTATATGTGCCCTCTGTGCCGATGGAGACTATCTATCTTAGTTTGTTGTGCTGCTGTAACACAATACCTGAGACTTGTGAACACCGAAATTTATGTCACACAATTCTGGAGACTAGGAAGTCTGAGATCAAGGTATTCACGTGTTTGGTGTCTAGTAAGTGCTGATGTCTGCTTCCAAGATAGTGCCTTCAATGCCGCATTCTCCGGAGGAGATGAATGCTGTTCCTCACATGGTGGAAGAACAGAAGAGAATGAATCCTCTCTTGCAAGTTATTTTTATAGCAGCATTAATCCATTCTCGAGGACCCTACCCGAAACACTTCCTATTAGGTTCTACCTTCCAACACTTGCACTGGGGATTAAGCTTCCAACAAACGCATTTGAATGGGGAGAAAAATGTTGAAACCGTAGCACCATTAGATGATAGAATTCCAGCACAGCTAGGTCAGAAGATTGGCCTCAGGAATATGGTAGGAAGGTTAAATAGAAACATTTCGACTTTGGTGATTCTCTGATGCACAAGAAATGTAAAGAAGGTGAAAGGTATTACCTAGGACTATAATGAGGGCTGTGTGAAAGAGAGGCAGCCCCAGATAGAGTTAAGAACCCCACTACCTCTTAGAAATCCTTGTAGAACTATGACTTTATCAGAGACGGAAGGTTCAAGAATCTTACTAAGGTTAAAGCACACTGAACAAATAATCTGAGATTTATCAACAAAACAAATTGAGGATGTTTTGCTTTGGCTTTCTGGGAGCTGGTGTTTCTTAGTGCTTGATTTAAGGAGTGGTGTGGGTGTTATCAGACACTTGTGGGAAATAAAACTAGAAGCAAATAGCTTTCGTTTGCCCATTAAGGTTTTTCTAATTTTGGTATGGACATCTCTGGAGCCATAATGTCTTTGCGTGGTTCATGGAGATGGTGCTGGGAAATTAATTATAGGGAACTGCTAATGTATTTGGGCAGTATAGCTATGCCTGGAAGAGCTTTGTAGGTTCATAGGAAACTACTTATTAAAGAGTTTATCTTCTTAAGCAGAATGTGTTGAAATTGTCACTGGATGAATATAAATTCTATTGCAGTTTATTGAAATATTTATGGCATCTTTGTTCCAGATATGGGTGATACAAATGTAGCCAAAATGCCAGCTTAATCTCACTAGTCCTAGAGAAATGAAGCCATTTTATGCTTGGTTCAAGTGCTATTAGCATTTTATTAAAAAATTAATGTGCATTTCTAACTCACCCAAGGATATGAGGACAGACTTTGCGCTATACAGCCAGATAGTGGATATAAAACCTAGAAGGAAGAGCATGGATCAGTTTGCAGAAATATGGGACATGCCTATGAGCTGTCATTCATAATACATGAGAACGGTCAATCACCATTGAGATATTAACTTTTGTAGACCCTCACATCTCTTTACTCTAGACACTTGCGTTAGCTGGAAGGGCATAGGGATGATACAAGGATGACTCTGGGGAAGACGACAGTGTGAAAGCAGATCTGATGGTGAGCTAATAACCGAGCCATAAACTGGACTACACATGATACATTCAATATGCATATGGAGTAGTCTTTCAAACGGCTTGACCTAGTAATGATCCTCTCTGTTCTGACATGAGCTAAACTGAATGCTACAGCCTAATGCTTTCTGGCTGCTTTAGTTTACTGTAATTGTAGTATTCTATTTTGTTGGGTGCTAAGAAATAGAGGTAGTTTCTTTTACCTAGAGAAGGCTCCAATCCAGGACATGGATATTACGCCAACTGAGATAATAAAATGGTCACTTCTGCTAAGAGGAGCGGCCAGAGCTTACCCTGAAGGATATGCCCCAAATAATCTGAATTACATTATCCTATATTAATTGCTCCTGCCCCAGGAAAGGCGTGGGGAGCTGCGGAGCAGAGCACAGTGGGCTGATTTAGGGACTAGGTCAGTAATGGAGGAAAATATAGCCCTGCCTGTGGGAAGGAGGTGAATTTCTTCCAAATGCATAAGAGTTCTGCTTTGAGATTGGCAGAAATCAGCACTAAGTAGAAGGGATTGCATAGATTGTTTTTGTGGATTGTGGAAGCCCAGACATTTATTTCTTGTCTTTCTGTGCTTCAGCGTGTATAACATTCACCTGTGGAGCTTGTTATACATGAAGACTTCTGGGCCTCATTCTCAGTAATTCTGATTAAATAGACCTGGGGTGAAACCTAGGCAACTGCACTTTATGAGCAAGCCAGGTGATTACACCATGCATGTAGTCCAAAGGCCACATTTCGGGGGACCATAGTTCTAGAGCAAAGTCCACCATTTCCAGTAGAAACATTATTGTACTCACTCTCATCCCCCTATGAAACTTCATAGTATTTGCAATTTCATAAACTTGAGAGTGATATTTTGAGAGTGAAATAAATTTCTTAAACTTGAGAGTGACATTTTTTTTTTTGAGACTGAGTTTCACTCTTGTTACTGAGGCTGGAGTGCAATGGCGCGATCTCAGCTCACCACAACCTCCACCTCCCGGATTTAAGTGATTCTCCTGCCTCAGCCTCCCAATTAGCTGGGATTACAGGCATGTGCCACCATGCCTGGCTAATTTTGTATTTTTAGTAGAGAAAGGTTTAGTAGAGAAACCTCCATGTTGGTCAGGCTGGTCTCGAACTCCTGACCTCAAGTGATCTGCCGGCCTTGGCTTCCCAAAGTGCTGGGATTACAGGCATGAGCCGCCACGCCCAGCCGAGAGTGACACTTTTATGCCACTCTTTATGGGCCCTTTTATGAATACTTTCAACTACTCTCACTTCTCAATATTTCACTGTTACTCAAAAGAAGAAATCAATTTCACCTTGAATCCACTTCAAATTCCCCTCAGGAAACTTTCTGAGAAGAAAAGTTCTCTTACTAATAAGTCCCAATTGTATTTGTACACACTCCTACGCTATTGCCAAACCCCAGGTCTGAGTCTCATGGTATCTTATTTAACCTGTGCACAATTCCAGGGCAGCAGTGCCTCTTGGTTCTAACCCATAATGAAGTCTCTTGAAACTCAGCTCCCTCCAGAACAGTGAGGATTAGTCTGTAACTCGTACTTGGTGTAGTGGGAATACTGTCATAATGAACTGAGGTGCCAAATAAAAAGAAAAGCATTATGACTGTGTTGGTTTGGTATATTTTGTCAACAAAGGCATACTCTTGGGCTATTTGCAGAGCGAAGCCAAGTGGCTGCTTCTCCCAGAAGGCCACAGGAAGGTCTTCCGAGTGTGAGAGACAGGCTAAGTGGAGTGGGCTGCGTGCATTTTATTGCTCCCCGAGCAAAGAAGTCCTTCCCAGTAGGGCTCCAGCTCCTTTCCCCATCTTCCATTCCTCTGCCTCTAATGCACCTGCAGATTAACCAAAATATTTTCTTTTATCTTCATGCTCTATTGTTCAATTGTTAGGGAAGAATGATTCCTAAACATTGTATTAATATTAGCACAGTGCCCAGGACAAGTCAAGGGCTACTTCCATTCTACCCTGCATGGGTCAGAACTGTTTCCACTGTGTCTGCTAAGTTGAAATGGAAGGTACCTACTTTAGTAATTATTCTGAGCAGTCCTGGTCCATAGGAGGCTACTCCTAGTACCAGATTGCCTGCCAGCTGTGCTTAGAGGAAACGAATTTAGGCATGGCATCAAAATCCATTTTAACTTCCCTTCTAGTATTGGTTGTCTTTCAGCCGTAGGCCAAAGTTAGCAATGGATGAAATTTCTATCTAGAGACTAGCATTCCTATTTACGAGACATATTAATAAAAAATGGGGGCTATGCCATATTTTATGCAAATATTTCCTGAGTACATTATCCTTGAAAAGAATTATTTCAGGTTTTGTTGTATTTTCTAAATTATACTTTAAGTTCTAAGGTACATGTGCACAACGTGCAGTTTTGTTACATATGTATACATGTGCCATGTTGGTGTGCTGCCCCCATTAACTCGTCATTTACATTAGGTATATCTCCTAATGCTATCCCCCCCCGCCCCCACCCCACGACAGGCCCTGGTGTATGATGTTCCCTACCCTGTGCCTAAGTGTTCTCATTGTTCAGTTCCCACCTATGAGTGAGAACATGCGGTGTTTGGTTTTCTGTCCTTGCAACAGTTTGCTCAGAATAATGGTTTCCAGCTTCACCCATGTCCCTACAAAGGACATAAACTCATCCTTTTTTATGGCTGCATAGTATTCCATGGTGTATATGTGCCACATTTTCTTAATCCAGTCTATCATCATTGATGGACATTTGGGTTGGTTCCAAGTCTTTGCTATTGTTAATAGTGCCACTATAAACATACGTGTGCATGTGTCTTTATAGCAGCATGATTTATAATCCTTTGGGTATATTTTTAAATAGCACAAGTGATGGGCCGGGTGCAGTGGCTCATACCTGTAATCCCAGCACTTTGGGAGGCTGAGGTGGGAGGTTCGCTTGAGCCCAGGAGTTTGAGACCAGCCTGGGTGACATAGGGAGACCCTGTCTCTACAAATAATTAAAAAGTTAGCTGGGCATAGTGATATGCACCTGTGGTCCCAGCTACTCAGGAGGCTGAGGTGGGAAGATTGCCTGAGCACAGGAGTTCAAGGCTGCAGTGAGTCGTGATACCACCACTAAGCTTTAGCCTGGGCGACACAGTAAGACCCTATCTCTAAATAAATAAGTAAGTAAGTAAATAAATAGCTAGCATAAGCAATGAACCAATATATTCTTGTAAAAAACACTATAGCGATATGCTTTACCAGAGTTCTCCTTTGACCCCATTGCCACCCCATCCCAGCCCTACTCCTAGAGTTAATTTCTCTAATTAGTTTGGCATGTATCTCTCTGGACCTTTCTTAAGTCATCTTATAATAGTTCTCAAACTTTACTGTGTTTGAGCATCACCTGGTGTTATGGGCTAAATCTTGTCTTCCCAGAATTTATCTGTTGAAGCCCTTGTCCCTAGTACCTCAGAATGTAACTGTTTGGAAATAGGGCTTTTAAAGGGGTGATTAAGTTAATATGAGGTTCTGATTCATACAAAGCAATATTAAAATTATGATGTACTCTCATAATAGAATACCATGCTATAGTTAAAAATGATGTATATCTGTATTTATTCAACTGGGGAAAAATCATGTGACATGAAAAGACAAAAATATTTATATATGAAACATTTTTATATTACTTAGAGATAGGGGGTCCTGAAACCTGTCAAGGCAAACAAACTGGAAAAAAGCTAGCATCCAAAGTTAGCAACGGATGAAATTTACATCTAGAGACTAGCATTCCAATTTACAAGACATGATGACAAAAAATGGGGGCTATACCATGTTTTATGCAAGTATTTCTAGAGTACATCATCCTTGAAAAAAATTATTTCACACAAGCAATGGGCTGGGTGCAGTGGCTCATGCCTGTAATCCCAGCACTTTGGGAGGCTGAGGATCCTTATAGGAAGGAGAAATTTAGGCATACAAAGAAACACCAGAGATGCTCAAACACAGAGAGAAAATGCCATGTGAGGACACAGCGAGAAGGTGGATATCTGCAAGCCTGGGAAAGAGGCCTCATAAGAAACCGAGCCTGGCAGGGTGCGGTGGCTCATGCCTGTAATACCAGCACTTTGGGAAGCTGAGGCAGGTGGATCACGAGGTCAGGAGTTCAAGAGCAGCCTGGCCAAGATGGTGAATCCCCATCTCTACTAAAAATACAAAAAAAATTAGCTGGGCGCCCTGGCAGGTGCCTGTAATCCCAGTTACTCGGGAGTCTGAGGCAGGAGCATCGCTTGAACCCAGCAGGTGGAGGTTGTAGTGAGCTGAGACCATGCCAGTGCACTCCAGCCTAAGCAACAGAATGAGACTCCATCTCAAAACAAAACAAAACAAAACAAAACAAAAACAAAGAAACCGAGCCTGCTGACACCTTGATCCTGGGCTTCTAGTCTCAAAACTGTGAGAAAACAAATTTCTGTTGTTTAAGCCACCCAGTTTATGGAATTTTGTTATGGCAGCCCTAGCAAACTAGTACACTAATAATCATGTTGGGAAAGCATGATACCCCAGCCCACCCTAGAAATTCTATTCAGTAGGTTTGGAGTGGAAGGTGGGAATATGTATTTCTAACAATGTCCCAGATGGGACTTCATGTTTCAGGAATGCAAGATCTTCTTTTACTTCTCTTAAAATACCTTGTTTCCCTGCATAATTTTAAAAATTATTTTAAATTTTTGTGGGTACATATTAGGTGTATATATTTATGAGGCGTATGTGAGATATTTTGCTACAGGCATACAATGTGTAATGACCACATCGGGGTAAATGGGGTATCTATCACCTCAAGCATTTATCCTTTCTTCTTGTTACACACAATTCAGTCATACCTTTTTAGTTATTTTTAAATGTACAATTAAATTATTATTAACTATTGTCATTCTGTTGTGCTATCAAATACTAGATCTTATTCACTTTTTCTGACTATTTTTTTGTACCCGTTAACTATCTCTACTCTCCCACCCCCCACTACCCTTCCCAACCTCTGGTAACCATCATTCTACTCTATTTCCATGAGTTCAATTGTTTTAATTTTTAGCTCCCACAAATAAGTGAAAGCACTCTGTATAATTTCTAATTTCTCGGATTTGGCTTTTTTTCCGGTTTGTTTGCCTTGACAGGGTTCAGGACATGGTATCTCAAAATAACATAAAAATGTTTCATATATAAATATTTTTGCCTTTTCATGTCGCATGACTTTTCCTCAGTTGAATAAATACAGATACATATCATTTTTAATTACTGCAAGGTATTATGAGAGTAGGTCATAATTTTAATATTGCTTTGTCTCTCTCTGAATACTCATTGTTTCTCTTCTTGAGTAATTTCAATTTGCCCAATGGTCAAGAAGCAAATTTTGTCCCAGTGTTCTCTTACTCATTATTTCCACATTGTCTGGATTCAGTCTGGATGATATTTGCTGTTCTTCATCAGCTTTGTCTTTTCTGTTTAGAATTGCCACATATCTGTTTACTGTGCTGGAACAAAAAGAAATTCTTAATTCTCTGTGATGTTGCTTTTACTAAAGACAGGCCTTTAATTCAACAGCTTTAATACACTTTATTTACTGAAAACATGCAGTCTTTTATATGACTTTTGTACGGTTTAAAAACTGCGGAAGATCTTTCACTATTGTGTCTTCTGGTTTTATGATATAGAACATACACACACGTAAGTAAGAATTAATTCTATTAAGACAGAATGAGTCTGCCTACCTGTACACCCCTCCTGTTTTGAAAATGGGATATTGAATCAATATCCCAAGCATGATTGACTTCATCTAAATATATTTCCAAAGCAGTACATGGAAGGAGTCTTTAAACTTTTTGAAGATACAAAAATGAGAAGAGGTCTACACACAATCTGTTAAATAGTCAACATAAGCAGAATCATATGCAATAAACTATAAATCATATCCAGTGGGATTTTGATATTAATTTACAAGTAGTGTGTAACTATGAGAGTTTGCCTTGTTCTATCAGGCATAGATTTCTCTTTTCACATAATGTAAATTCTGCTGATCTTCCATACAGGAGTTATGATAAAACTTAATGCAACAGAGTACTGAGAAAAAAGTCCTCTTTAAAATAGTGAAGGGAATGTTGAGAACATGAGGATCCAAACAATGAGGGGATAAGTAGTCTACATAAATTCTTGGTGAAACAAGAGAAGAATGAAGTTATGAGAGCCAACGTGCACGATAGATGTTCCATCTTGGGACATCAATTGGGTCCAGGAAGGAGAAATTCTTTAAAGCATGACACACTCCAGGGTTGTTAGGTGGAGTCTTTGGCTTGGCTGAGTACCTTCTTGTCTGGCTTCATAGCATTCCTTTTTATGATTCCAAAGTATTGTAATTCTCAGGGATCAGAAACTTCTGGAAAGAGCTATGATTATTTAAGCAAAGAAGACTAATTTCCAACTTCCCAAGCCTTGGCGGAACAAAAGCGTAAATTATTGCATAGAAAACCGAGAAGCACTGGTGGCCAGAGGTCATCAGAGCTAGCAGGTGGTCAAGAAGAACTTTGATGATATGAGCTCTCTTACAAGGAAACAAACAGCCCTGGGTACTGGCTCAGAGAATAATACCATATTACTGTTACCCAACCTCTTGCTATTCCTTCTAGCTGGTATGCTCTGGTGGCAATCCATTCTCTTCCTCCTTCTGTCTTTCTTTCTTTCGAAACATGCATCGGTACTTTTCATTGTCTCCATACACCTTGATGCCATTGCCTCCCACTTGAATGTGATTTTTTTGTTTATTTTCATTTTAAAAAATTTTACTTTAAGTTCTGGGATACATGTGCAGAACATGCAGGTTTGTTACATAGGTATACATGTGCCATGGTGGTTTGCTGCACCTATCAATCTGTCATCTAGATTTTAAGCCCCACATGCTTTAGGTATTTGTCCTAATGGTCTCCCTCCCTTCGCCCCACACCCCCTGACAGGCCCCAGTGTGTGATGTTCCCCTCCCTGTGTCCATGTGTTCTCATTGTTCAACTCCCCCTTATGAGTGAGGACATGCTGTGTTTGGTTGTCTGTTCCTGTGTTAGTTTGCTGAGAATGATGGCTTCCAGCTTCATCCGTGTCACTGCAAAGGACATGAACTTATTCTTTTTTATGACTTCAGAATGTGAATATTTTAATGCCCTATTATTAGTTGAAAATAATATATGTTTCTTGATAAAGTAAATAGGTTTACCCCAACAGACAAATTCCTTGATAGTTTAAAAGGAGAAATTCGTTAATGTCTTCGAATGTACTTTTCTCCAGC
Source organism: Macaca mulatta (assembly GCF_049350105.2). Lineage (NCBI taxonomy): Eukaryota > Metazoa > Chordata > Mammalia > Primates > Cercopithecidae > Macaca > Macaca mulatta. Next base: position 47,091,490 of record NC_133420.1, read on the forward strand.
CTGATATCTTTTGGATCCACACTAGGGGGCACTGTTGAGTTATAAACGCTTTCAACACTGCCTGTTTTGTATTAATGTTGAACTTGCAACTCCTTTCATTTATGTCAGTATTTCACCTTCTGTGCTAACAGTAGGATATGAAAAAGACGTGTGGATTTGCTTCCAGCACAGAAAAAAATAATGATGAATTAAAACAGTGCTTGTTGGAAGGTGGGGAAAGAAAAAATGCATATTTGTGAAGGAGTGCTAATTTTTTTTTCTTTTGGCATTTTTGGATTATAAATTCACATTAGTGATACAGCCAATATACAAACCACAGTTGTAGCAACCAGAGAAAGAAACAGGATATGACCCCTTTTGTAAGATGCTCATAATATTCCCAAGGAGGCAGGAGAAAACTCCATTCATCTGTAGTTTATTCAGAATGTTCTTTTCTGTTGCTTGTCATTTTGGAATGGATTTAGCTGTTGCTAAAAAGTTACAGGAACAACAGCCTCATAGCTAGAAATCATCTGTTTCTTTACAAAACAAGTTCATCTCAAATCAGCCACGTGACTTGCCCCAGCAGTGCCCAGCCCTCTGACCTGAGTCTTGCTGGAACAGTGTCTCTTTTGGGACTAAGAAAGAATTTACGTTCTAAGTTCTTCCTGCTATTTCTCTCAAGTTTGGTGCCTGCTGTGATGGAGAGTTCTTTTTCCTTTAAACCAGATACTGAAAAGTAAACCTAAAATCCCAAATCCATTCAACACAGAATTAAATGTGCAGATTTGGGATAAAATAAGCCACAAATATTTGACCACTATCATGATATACCAGTGCAAAAATTTACAAAAATTGGCCAGGATGATTGAGCTTTCTCAGTAGTAAAGCTGACATAGCATCTAAACTGTTTGCAATATTATTTAAGCTGTACTTCAAAAGATTCTTACATTAATTTTTGACCTTTTGTATTAATAGAGTCAGATCTGTCTGTTTTATTATCTACACTTAATATAATTATTATCATTTTACAAATATTTTAGAAATGATATGCCCTCATTGACTTCCATTAAAAACCGTTTATTAAAAACACACATCTGTTTATGTAGTCGCTGTGCACAACCCGTTTTTTGTGATTCCTGTTGACCCGATGTCCACTCTCCACTAAAGCACCAAATATACTTGGGTTTGCATCCCAGCCCAGCGGGTGTATTTGATTCTCTGAGTCTCACATTAATGAGGATAATAATACCTTCATCATAGTGGCTTTGTAAGAATTAAATGATGCATTAATGTGGAGTAGCCAAGTTGGCAAAGTATTCAATGGGGTCTAGTGTGCTCCTCTTTGCATTCACTTAAGAGCAGCAATGATGTAATATACAGAAACAATGAGTCCAATCTGCTGCATTGTTGTGTGTTCCCACATGACCCTAGAAAAGTATCACAAAGGCAAAAAAAAAAAAAAAAAAAAAAAAAAAAAAATTAGAAAGGGGGAATGCTTATTTCTTGCATTATGATGTCAAAGAAAAAACATATATGTTGTTTAAAACCTAGAATAAATTTGAGCTATTTATACTCCAGAATATTTTAATCAAAGTTTTATGAATAATTTTAGATCAAAGAAATGAATAAAATAATCAACAGAAGTACAGCCTGTATTTCTTTAATGCTTCATATTCGTATTTAGAACATTTAAGTACTTCATACTTACATGAAGTACAGCCCTTTTGGAAAACATTGGGAGGTTCCTCAAAAAACTAAAAATAGAATTGCCATGTGATCCAGCAATTCCACTTCTGAGTATATATCCAAAGGGAATGAAATCAGCCTGTTGTAGACATAGCTACTTTCCCGTGTTCATTGCAGCATCATTCACAATGGCCAAGGTATGGAAACAACCAAAGTGCCCACCAGTGGATGAATGGATTAAAAAACCGTGGTATGTGTATACAATGGAATACTATTTAGCCTTTAAAAAGCAGAAAATTCTGTCATTTGCAACAACATGGATGAACCTGGAGGGAATTATGCTAAGTAAAATAAGCCAGGCCCAGGGTGGCAAATACTGCATGATCTCACTTATATGTGGAGTTTTGAAAAAGTTGAACTTGTAGAAATGAGTAGAATGAGAGTTACCAGAGGCTGGGAACTGGGGAGGTAGATAGGGAAAGAGGAGATACTGTCAAAATATACAAAGTTTCGATTAGACAGGAGGAATAAGTTCTGGTTCTTTGTTCTGTTGCACAGCATGATAACTATAGTTAATAATAATGCACTGCATACTTTAGGACTTTAAATGTTCTGGCCACAAAAATGGTAAATATTTGAAGTGATGGACATGGTAAATAGCCTGTTAAGTGTAACAATATATACATGTATTGAAACATCACATCATACCCTATAAATAGATACAATAAAGACAGGAAAAAAGATAGTTTAAATTTTTGATTACATTAATTAGTGTGAAGGAAAAGTTAAAGAAAGGCATTGTAATAAAAATGCATTTTCTTAATTTAAAAAATATGAAAAAATATAAAAAATAAATTTTGAAAAGGTAGTAGGGCTTGAGGTCCAAAGGGTACAAACGAGTGTAGTAAATGCATGTAAAGAAAATAGTTTTTCTTTCTTCTTTGTATTCCACTATCCATTGTCCTTCCCAGAGGCAGCCTCTGATAGATTTTTGGGTATCTTTCTATGGAGAGAGACCAATGGATATGAATATGGATATAGATATAGATGTTAATATAATCTTTTCACACATTTAGGATATATCTTTAGGATAAATTACTAGAAGAAATTGCTGATCAAAGTCTTTGTGCATTTTTAATGGTTATATGGCTACATTGCCCTCTGTAGAGGATAGGAGGGCAATGTAGCTATTATAACTATTATAAATATAAATATATATCTTTCTCTCTATAATTCCATACACACATGTGCACATGAATATGTTCTTATCAGCAATACCTATATACTTCAGCAGCATTGATTTTTTTGATCATTTGTTATTTTATAGGTTAAAATATTTTAGTGTAGTTTTGTGACAGAAAGCACTCTTTTTTATTTTTTATTTTTAAACAGGGTCTCACTCTGTCACCCAGGCTGGAGTGCGATGGTGCAATCATGGCTCACTGCAGCCTCAATCTCCTGGGCTCAGGTGATCCTTTCACCTCAGCCTCCTGAGTGGTTGGGACTACAGACACATGGCACAATGCCTGGCTAGTTTTTGTATTTTCAGTAGAGGCAGGATTTTGCCATGTTGCCCAGGCTGGTCTTGTGCTCCTGGGCTCAAGCGATTCTTCCACCTCAGCCTCCCAAAATGCTGGGATTACAGGAATGAGCCACTGTGCCTGGCCTTGTAAACACCTTTTAAGAGTCATTTTCACTTTTTTTCTGTGAATTGTCTTTTCATATCCTTTACCCATTCTTAATTGGACTTCATCTTTTTCTTACTAATATTTAAATATATTAGGAAAATAAGACCTTTGTAATCTCGATTACAATTTTTCGAGCTTTCTATTTATCTTTTGGCCATTTATTTAAGTTTTAATATGCAGACATATACAATTGTTTTGTAACAAAGCCATTCTAAGGTTATAAAAACATAGAATTTGCCACATGCTGAATCCCTATGTGTATTTTGATGTGTTTAGTGTTTACAACATTGCATTTTAAGTGAATTTTTTCTTCCTTTCTACTGGAATTACTATCTTTTACTCTAAAAAATATAATAAAATTTTCTAAAACGGTTTGGAGAGACCAAATTGAATTATAGAAATGGATTGTATTAAAGAACACACAATATCAAAGAGTAGAGTAAGGCTTGATGAATAGAGGTAAGTGATTTTAATTGGCACGTTGATTGTATGTCTGTAAATGAATGCTTCTGATGAGCCTGAAACTAGTCCTTCTCTTGATTGGCTCTTTTAAGACAACTTTAGTTTAAGAAGAACATTTGTGAGGTATTCTGGCACTGGCTTTAGAAATATCCCATTAGTATGGCCAATTACTTTTTAGCATTCCTGGGAATATCTGTTGTATATGACAGGTGCATTTTGCCCTGCCCAACAGCACAACATTACACTCATAACATAAGGTTGGAGAAATGTTTTATTAATGACCTTGTTTACATTCTTGATATATATATGTATGTGTACACACACACACACACACACACACACACACACATTTTCCTATAAAGGATAATGCTGAACATCAGCAGATAATTTCCAAGATATTTTTAAAAAACAGTGGAGTGCAATCTGATGAGATTTCTCTACAATACTTGTAGCACTTCAAGTCATCGTGTATTATATTTGTAAATATTTAAACAGCGTCACTGGGAGAGATTTTGGCTTATGAAAAGTTATTGTAGAAATGTGCTTAAAAAGCATTTGTGTAATTGTGAGAAGAGTTTCTCAGTGATTAAAGATGGTTAAAGAAAGGTGAGAAGCTGGTTCTCTTTACTTGTTCTCCTCGGCCCCTTTCAGAAGTTTCTGGTTTGTCCTACTAAATGGCTACTCATGGTTTTACTCAACAGCTGTAACTTAAGACTGTCAGGGCTTGTTTCTTTGAGTGAAGGCTGCTGAATTGCTCTTTTTCCAATAAATATAGACTCTAATTTTTTTCATGTTAACCAGACAAAGATTCCCTTTGAAACATGTAGTCTGAGCAACAAACACTGGACCCATTGTCTCTGAAACAATAAGTGCCACATTCAGTCTTTAGAAATGGTGACCAATTTGCTTGTATTCAAGAACCATAAAAGTTTTACACATCTAGAAAAGTGATTCACAGCTGAGTTTTCAATAATGCTAATACTGCATGTAGGAGTGTGATTTAATGCTGTGATGTGTACGGTGTTGTATCCTGACTGTTACATATCTGCCACTCATGGATCAGTCTTGGACTTTTCACAGTGAATTACTAGTAATTCACCCAGTGACTTCAAATGAGAGTAGAACAAATTCTTGTGGATGTTTAGTTTTGCATATAAGCATATAGAATTTGATTATAACTGTCGTACACATTCTGGATGTAATGTGGCACTCAACATCAGGGATAGTCTTGTAGGAGTTACTCCAGGGGCAGACACTGAATCGAGGATTTATGTGCAAATTATATTAGGAAATTGCTCCCTGGGAAAAACTTGTAAAGAAGTAAGAGAAGCAGATCAGGGAACGGAAGGAATCCAGCCAAGGGTAAAATTTCAGGCAAAGTTGTAGCCTCAGTTATATTGTACAGATGAACAGTGGAGATTAAGTTATAGCTCAGAATTTGTTCCAGTTTGAGGCAAGGGGGCTGGACCTTCATAAGTCAGACAGTGTTGAAGTATACTTAGGAGTCTTAAACTCTCAGATCTTCCCAACTCACAGCACAGGCAGGCCAAGTGGCATCCGTGGCTGAGGGCAGTCTTTTGAAGATGGTCATAGGTGCAGGCCCATGGAAGTAGAAGCACAGAATAGCTCAGGGTGTGTCGAAGTGGATACAAACAAATGGCAGAAGGACTTCAGGGGGATCTGGGTCTAGTACCAATAGTTGTTTGCTGCAAAGGTATTTGGGTAATAATTCTGAAGAAATTCTTTTCAATAATTAAAAATAATTTATTTAGTGATTATAATACATAATATATTTTTAAAATGTTAGATAAATGATTCTGATCAGATATCCATTTAGTCAAGGACTACACTACAGAAAATCTTACTTCTCACTATTTCTCAAATACACCACACATGCCTCTGTCTCAGGGACTTCTTATTTGTATCTTTTGCCAAGGTTTCACCCCACAGATTGATTTTTGGTAAAAAGCAGGAAAAACATAACTTTGTGATTGATCTGTTTCACCTTGATCCAGTTCTGCTGTCATTGACTAGATGTTGTATACCTCTTAATGTCAGGCAATATGAAATATACATGTTCATGAAGCGTTCTTGCCCAAAATAGAACCTGATGAGATCTTTCCCTAACTTCTGGCTCAGAATACAAATATTATTGTTTTATTTTATTTTGTTTTATTGGACAGAGTCTGTCTCTGTAGCCCGTCCTGGAGTGCAGTGGCGTGATCTCGGCTCACTGCCACCTCCACCTCCTGGGTTCAAGCGATTCTCATGCCTTAGCCTCCCAAGTAGCCAAAACTACAGGCATGCACCAACATGCCCAGCTAATTTTTGTATTTTTAGTAGAAATGGGGTTTCACCATGTTGGCCAGGCTGGTCTTGACCTCAAGTGATCTGCCAGCCTCAGCCTTCCAAAGTGCTGAGATTACAGGTGTGAGCCACCACACCTGGCCTACATATTATTGTTTTATATAGTCAATGTTGTTTAGAACATTGGATTTACCCACATATTTACCCCTTGCTTTCCTCAACCTCCCTTCTTGCACATCAGCCCTTCCATCTGGAATCACTTTCCTTCTATCTAAAGTGTATCTTTCAGCACGGTACTGACCGATATAGTGATCACTAGTCATGTGAATACTGAGCACTTGAGATATTACTAGTCTGGACTGAGATTTGCCATAAGTGTAAATTACACACTGTGTTTCAAAGGAAGTACCAAACCCAAAATATCTCACTAATGATTCTTTTTTTTTTTTTTTTGAGACGGAGTCTCACGCTGTTGCCCTGATTCTTATATCAATTACATTTTGAAATGATAATATTTTGGGTATATTGGATTAAGCAGACTCTTATTAAAATTAAATTTACTTTTTTGCTTTAAAAATGTGGCTACTAGAACTTTTAATTTACAGATTACTCACATTATATTTCTATTGGACAACTCTGTTTTAGAATGTTCTTTAATGATGGCAAATTATGAAGTTCTGTTTTGTCTGAAGATGTCTATTTTGTACTTGCTCTTGAAATTTTTTTCCACTGGATCTGCTGTGCTAGGTTGAGTTATTTCATCTTATCATATTGAGAATATTATTTTACTGCCTGCCTTCCATTTTTGCTGTTAAGATGTCAGTTAATGTTGTTACTCTTTTGGCATTAGTTTGTCTTTCTACTCTAGTTCCTGTTTGAAAAATCTTCTCCTGGTTTGTAATATCCTGATATTTTATTATGATGAATTTAGCTATATGTTTATTATTTTGTATCCTGCTTGGATTCACTATTGATTTCTTCTATAAATTCTAGGAAATTATTCATCATTATCTCTTCAGGTATTACCTCTTCCCCATTCCATTTCTCCCTTTTTATGAAACTCCATTTACATGTATATTACACTTTAACTGCTAGATCTTAACCTTCTTTTTATTGTTTTCCGTCTTTTTGTCTCTCTAAGGAGCATACTAAGTTAATTCTGTCTAACCTTTTGCTAATACTTTTATCTGTGTCTAATCTTCTGGTTCAGCTCCTTCATGGAATTTGTTTCATATCAATGATTTTATTTTATGATTTGATACTAGGGGCACAATTTGGTTCTTTTTCAAATCTGCTTACTCTTACAATCCCTTGCTCTTTAATCATATTTAAAACAATTCATTTCTTTGAATATATTTGAAATCAACATATTTTAAAAATATTCTATTACCAGTAATTCCAAACTCTTTGCAGGACTGATTTTATTGTCTATTATTATTGCAGGCTTTCTCAGATGGTAGCTTCTTTCCTTTTGTATTTTGTAATTTTTGACTGTAAGCTGCTCATGGTCCTTGGAATACCTTTGGTGGGAATTCTTTGAGGCTTTTGCTGAGGGTTGGTTCATTGAAAAAATATTAACATTTGCTTCTTCCATGAGCCTAGGGACACTGAAAACCCAGGGGGATAACTTTAAATTAAGTTCTCAGGTTGGTTAGATCATCTAGATAGAGAAAATTTCAGATTCCCGAGGCGGTTAGCCTGTGGAATGAATTTGCATACCTTCTTTACCCCATCCAAAGTTTCAAACAGGCAATTTTCTCTCTTATTCCCTTGGTGTGTGAGGTGTTTGATTCTATTCATCTTACACTGATGTACAAGTAGTTCTTTGGGAACCCACTTGTTATTTGGCCAGTTTTCCATGAGACTGTGCATCATAGGTGAGCTTTGTCTTCTGTCCTCTGCAACCCATGAGCCTGTGAAAACAGAAGCCTAAGGTCACCTGGATTCAGAAAATGCCCCAAAACAAAGCCAGGTTTAGTTCTCCACTTATTCCTTTAGGTATTTTTTTGTTCTTTTCAGTTTTTATTGTCCAAAGGTTGTCTATTTTCTTATCAGCTTATTGAGTATTTAAAAAGAAGTTTAAAAACTATATGTGTATATATTTATTTATTTAGGGCCAGGTATGGTGGCTCATGCCTCTGATCCTAGCACTTTAGGAGGCCAAAGCAGATGGATCACTTGAGTCCAGGAGTTCAAGACCATCCTGGGTAACATAAGTGAAAGCTCATCTTTACAAAAAATACAAAAATTAGCTGGGTGTGATGGTGCATCCCTGGTCCCAGCTACCCCAGAGGCTGAGGTGGGAACATAACTTGAGCCTGGCAGGCTTGTAGTGAGCCATGATTGAGTCACACTGCACTCCAGCCTGGGCAACAGAGTGAAACCTCATCTCAAGAAAAAGAGTTAATTAAAAAATACATATGTTTAATCTAGCATTTTTAGTCATTTTCACCAGCAGGGTCAATCATGGTCTTTAGTCCATTATGATACCATAAATGGCAGTCTTATGTTTGCTTTGAGTGAAATTTTAAAATTTTATTTGCAACAGGTTTTGTAGTTATTTTATGTGTTCTATTGTCATGTTATCTTGTCTATACTGACACTAGTGCTTTTATATTTTGACTTTTGACTTCTTGAATCCTCTTTCAACTACTTTAACTTCAGAATGTAGTTTAAGACATTTCTATCAAAGGTGCATTTGTGGAATTCTTGCTGTATCTTTAGCATGAGAAGTTTTTTCTGTTGCTTTTGTTTGTGAAAGTTGACAAAGTTTAGAATTTTAGTTCACTATGTTTTTCCCCTCAAAATCTGGCAGACATACTTCCATTTTCTTCCGGAATTTACATGTGATGAAGCTTGAATTTTTTCCATTTCTAGATAAACTTTTCTTCTTCTTGTACTCTATAGTATTTTTTTTATTCATGTAATTAAAATAATTTGCCTTTTGTGTTGGGTTTCTAGTTCAATAATTTTTCCCAGAACATACTGAACACTGTTTTTGAATAGACTCAGGATTTCTATTTTTTTAATTCCAGAGATTTTTTTTCTTTCTTTTATGTTTTTTGTTCAGTTCGTTTTTGGATCCTAATGTTTCTGACTTTTCTGTTTTTTAAAAATATTATATTTCCTGTCATTGTTTAATTTTTGTTCTTATTTTCTCTCTGTGCAGTGATAGATTCTCAAGTTTGTCTTCAATATCATTGTTTCAGTTTTACTCGGTGTCACATCTGCTCGTTACCTTCTTCAATGGAGATTTTAATTTTTTTATAAAATATTAGAATTTTTTGTACTTGTTTTTCTCATTTCAGCTAGTTCCTTCTGCATCTCTTTCTTCATTAAACTATACTCCCCATTCAAACTTGGAGTTTTTGTTTTACAAAGGTCATGTCTTCTTATAACTCTGGGAATACTAGGAAACTGTTATCATAATTTTCTTCTGATACTTCTGGAAGTCATTTTATTATTTTTTTAGAGTCTACTTTTCTCCTGAGTTTTCATGCCTTATATTTGGCTTCCTTCTTTGTTGCACTGTCTTTTCATTGATTCTATATTGATTTATTTGTTATTCACTTAATTTTGAATATTTAGATCTCTCCAGGCATGGTATGGTCTACAAATCAGGGTAGAAGTTTATCTATCTATCTATCTATCTATCTATCTATCCATCTATCTATCTATCTCTCTACCTGTCTATCTGTCTATCTTCTATCTATCTACACACATATACACACATATAGTATTTAAATAATTCAGATTCTGTTAGCACAAGTGTTTTTAAAATGTGCTCTACAGGTTCCTAGATTTCTAGAAAGATCCTTCTGGGCAGCCTCGGGGGTCAAGAATGAGCACAAGCCTACCTGTCTGAGTTCTCTTATCCTGAAAACTGAGGCACTCCACACTTACCTGTTTTATATATCAAGTGTCTGCATTAAAATTTATTTGAAGAAAGGAGCAAGCTGTTTAAGACATTTCTGAAAACGATTCCTCTGATGTATGAGTAACATCTTAGGTTAAGTTAGTTACTTTGGAAACTTTGCTGTTTCAGGATATTAGAGTACCAAAAAGTATAAAAGCTGAAGGAAATAGGTCCCAAGAGAAAACAATGGACTACTAACTGCCTAAAAAGACTTAAAGGAGGGGCAAATGACTTAATAAGAGGAAATAGATGTAAATTACTTGAACAAAAATCAGCCAGCTACCATGAAGATGTGCTTAGCTAAAGCGAAATAAGTATGACTTGTATCTGAACTCTGAAATAAAGAGTGAGTCAGCTTAGAGGTTGATGAAGTTTCAGCTCCTTTGGTTTCTACTTACTCCCTTGTGACAGCATCTAAAATACAACTGTTCCAATGAATGCTCCAGGATTTGATAGTTTCTGCAAAGGGAATCCAAGGGGATTGATTGGCTGGAAGCGGGGCGCAGGACTTGAGAATGTCCATGGCGGAAACATTGTGGACAGCAGTGGGACTGACGTCTCAAGGTGAAAGACAAAACTTAAGGAACATCCAGCTCCACTAAGAAAGGATTTTTTCATATCACGCTTTTTTTTTTTTTTTTTTGAGAGAGTCTCCCTCTGTCGCCCAGGTTGGAGTGCAGTGGTGTGATCTTGGCTCACTGCAACCTCTGCCTCCTGGGTTCAAGCGATTCTCCTGCCTCAGCCTCCTGAGTAGCCTGAGATTATAGGCATGCGCCACCATACCCGGCTAATGTTTGTATTTTTAGTAGAGACAGGGTTTCACTATGTTTTCCAGACTGGCCTTGAACTCCTGACCTCAGGTGATTCACCTGCCTTGGCCTCCCAAACTGCTGGGATTACAGGTGTGAGCCACCATGCCCCACTTCACACATATTTTCGTAAGTGTGTTTATGTGATAGGAATTGAGTGGATCAAAACTATAAGATAAAATTTGAGTAAGGAACTAGAATTAACATTAGTGTAGGGTTTGGATACATGGTAGAAGGTGGAGATGGGGTTGTAGTTCTGGGAGCATAATTTTCTCTTTGGCTCTTGTCATTGGCTTCTGCTGGCATCAGTTTACATTTGGGAGTAAAAAGCACACACTGCTTCTCTTCCCTTTCCTCTGTGTTCTTCTTCCTCATTACTTCATCTGTTATCTTACCGGTAATCACATGTTATCTTACAAAAGTACGTTTTTGCTTAAAAGCTTTCCTTTTCTATGCAACGAATTAATTTAATTTAATTTGTTTTTGGAAACAGGGTCTCAGTCTGTTGCCCAGGATAGAGTGGAGTGCAGTGGTGTAATCATAGCTCACCATAACCTTGAGCTCCCGGGCTCAAGAGAGCTTCCTGCCTCAGCCTCCTGAGTAGCTGGGATTATAGGCACGTGCTTCTATATCCAGCTAACTTTTAAAATTTTTGTAGAGACAGAGGTCCCACCATGTTCCCCAGGTTTGTCTCAAACTCCTGACCTCAAGAAATCTTCCCACTTTGGCCTCCCAAAGTGCTGGGATTACAGGAGTGAGCCACACTGGCTGGCCAAAGAATTGATTTTTTTTTTTAAAAGAATTATCTCACGTAATAATCTTAGAATATGTGTTTGTATATGTATGTATATGTATGTATGTGTGTACATATATAAATATATATGTGTGTATATATCTATATATCTATATGGACACTTTATCTGTAGATAGTTGATGAACTTTGAGATATGTCATGGCTAAGTGGCAGGAAGTGATTGAGCCACCTCAAAGGAGTGACTCAAGGTTGCCTTGAAGCTCAGCAGAACCTTTCCCAGAAAGACGCTGGCCCCTGTGTGAATGCATTCCAATGCTTCCAATGCATTCCAATGCTTCCAGCCTGAAGCATTTGAGGCAGAGGGAGAAAGATCTCAAAAGGCCTGGAGATCCATCTTTGAGAGAGTTGATTTCTCTACTGAATGTGTGCTAGGATTGCTATGAAGGCCAGACCAGAGGTCAAACCCTCTGTTTCTCAGGCTGTATCATTAGGGTAAAAGTGAGGCTATCCCATGTGGAGAAATCCTCTATCTCAGGTGAGAACCCTGCTACTATCTTGAAAGGTGGCTCAGATGTTCAGAGGGACCTGCTCGGCAGAACTGGTTTTATACCCTTCAGCAAGCCACATTGGCATAGACGAAACAGTATCACCGTCCTTGATATGGCACCATCTAGAACAAGGTGCTTAAACTGTGGCTGCCTCTAAGAATCACCTGGGGAAACTGTGAAAAACACAGACTCGTGGGCCTCACCACAGACCTACTAAATCAGAGCTTTTACTAAGGCAAAAGAAAATGAGGTAAACCTAAGACAAATTGTGCCCATATTTGTACCTTGTTGAACATATAACTCATCTTGCTAACAGTCATTATGATGGAGGAAAAGGTGGCATTGTAGTCTAGTGAAAAAGCACGGGAGACTAATCACCAGAGAACCTCAAGTGTAAATAACACTCAATTATGTAATAGTTGAATGACCTTACACATTTAACTTCATCTTCAGAGCTTCAGTTTATTTATCTCTTCTCTTTTTTGAGACGGAGCCTTGCTCTGTCTCCCAGGCTGGAGTACAGTGGCGCGATCTCAACTCTCTGCAAGCTCTGCCTCCCGGGTTCAAGCCATTCTCCTGCTTCAGTCTCCCGAGTAGCTGGGACTACAGGTGCCTGCCACCATGACCGGCTCATTTTGTTTTTGTATTTTTGGTAGAGACGGGGTTTCACTGTGTTAGCCAGGATGGTCTCGATCTCCTGACCTCGCGATCTGCCCGCCTCGGCCTCCCAAAGTGCTGGCATTACAGGCATGAGCCACCGCGCCCGGCCTATTTATCTTTTCTTAAGAATTATAGGCCAGGCATGGTGGCTCACCACTGCAATTCCAGTGCTGTGGGAGGCCAAGGTGGGAGAATCGCTTAAGGCCAGGAGTTTCAGACCAGTCTGGGCAACCTAGTGAGATCCTATCTCTACATAAAAATAAAAATATTAGCTTGGTATGGTGGTGCATGTCTGTAGTCTTAGCTACTTTGGAGGCTGATAGGAGAGGACTGCTTGAGCCCTGGAGTTTGAGGCTGCAGTGAGCTATGATCGAGCCATTGCACTCCAGCCTGGGTGACAGAACCATACCCTGTCTCTAAAAAAAAATAAAATAAAAGTAATAGGAACTGCGAAAGTTTAAGTTTCTCTCTCCTCATGTGTGGATCCAAAGAAATAGACCTTCTGAGTTTCACTGTAACTATATTATAATGAATTTGTATGTTCTCTATGTAACAATTCTACCATATTGAATAAGAAGTTTGTGATATTCTGCTTTGCTTCCATTGTATTACGGAAGTTAAAAGCATATTCCTTTGAATGTGCTTTTTTAAAAAAACGATTGCCCAAGGTGAAATAGTAGTTTACTGATCTGCCAAACAAATTAGCTGAATACTGTGTTGTTCCTTGTGCATGGCAAATTTCATGAGTGGATTTGGAAAACAGATTAAAACTATGAAATACAAAAAATTTCTTTACATTGATCTGACACTAAGTTGGACTTAACTGTGTTTCTTCATATGCCAGTGGATTTACAAGCTTTTCAAGTTTGGTTAGGAAAGGGGTTGTATTTTAGGTACTTATTAGTTGAAAAGAATGTGTATACCATATTGATTTGCAGACAGCTTGCAGCCCTCCACAATCTCAAATTTCTCAGATTGGGAAATACCGCCTTTTAGGAGACATTTTGGGATTGAAGGAGACTTATTTAGGTCAGAAAATTCAAATCCTCTCCTTAGTTTTATGCTGCAGATTCGTTTTTAGGTCATTGGAGGTTTCTCACATTCCAGATGAATCCTTAACATTCAGATAATGGGGACCAGTTTCAGCACCTGCAGGTTCAGCACTCAGTTGGGGTCAGATGGAAGGGCATTTTTATATCTTGTTATTTGATCTGTCACAATCTATACTGAACAACATCTCCCAGGTGTACTGGCCAGTCAATGGGCCTACAATTTGCTGTTTCTACAGTAAAAATATGAGAAAAGCATTACATTTGTTAGGTCACAATAATGACTCACAAATCCTTTCAGTATGTGTGTGTGGCAGGGGTGGGGGGTGAGTGAGGGAGCTGGGAGAGGCTGTACTTTTTGCTTTGCCTGATTTTGGCTCATTGGTAACGGTAATAGTGTAAATGTGTTTTGCTTTTTATTATAACTCAAATGTTGGAACTCATCGGAGAAATCCATACATCTAAAAATCAATGCAAAATACAAAAGTCTAACTCAAAAATGTTTAAAAAACGATGATCCTTACTGTTGTTTTCTTGTGAAGATGGGGGAAGGGTTTCAGTGCACACCTTAGAACAAAACTCCCTAAAAGTCCTCTGTAAGCATCTTTCTTCTGTAAAGTTAGTTTCACTCCACATAGCAGCTCCTCTATTTCTCCCCTTTTCACTTTCTCTTTCCCACCATTTGCCTGAAACTCCTCAACCCCTTCCCTTGTGCCTCCTCAGAATTCTGCCAGTGCACATTATTCAGGCATTCATCAAGAAAAAGTCCAGTTGAAGGCAGACAGCCAACAAAACCCAGTCGTTAGCTACAGCTCTGGCCGTCCTCGTCCCTCAAGCATGCCCATCGGGAGCTTCCATTCATCTTACCAGTCTGTTATGGAAGAGCTCAGTGAAATGGAAAATGCACAGAGGACTCAGAAGACCTGCTACCAAGAAGCAGTGTGGTACCAGTAAGCTTATTGAATGCTGAGCCCCATCTTCCTCATTCTACAATGAGGCTAGTAATTTCCACCTTACCAACCAGATAGGTTGGCCCTGTATAAGGGCTAAATTCAATGATGAATGCAGTGGAAGTGCTTTAAGAGCTGGAAACACTTTGATACTGGTATGAGTTTTAGAATAAGAATGTGATCACTGGCTGGGGGTCTTAGAGTTATCTAGTCCTATCCTTTACTTTAACAATGAGAAAATTGACAACCCAGAAAGTGTTGTAACTCACTCAAGGCCATATAGGCAGCTGGAAGCAAAACCAGGTTAGAGCCAGTTTTCCCAGTTTGATGGCCTAGAGTTAGAATGACTTTTTCAACGGTTCCATAATGGAACAAACACAAATTGATCAAATGGCTTTCGGTGTTGGAAGTGATGCTAGCAGATTAAGGATAAAATGGAGGAACAGAGTCAGTGATATTGCTGATAGTGGACAACAAGGGAAAACCATATGAAACAGGGCATCGATGTGGGAAAGAGTGATTGAATTCTTGGAGTTGTTGGTCAAGGATGATAGGGAGTCAGTAACATTTGTTATCCTACCTATTCTAAAACGCCACACAAAGATGTGTTTTGTTTGGAGCATTTATTTATTTTGAATGATTAATGATAGGTTATCATCTCAAATTGAATTCCCTAATTTCCAGTCTTAATTATGGCTATACAACAGCTGTGGATATGTGTCAGAAATTCATTTACTGGAATGAGAAAATTCCCCTTACCCATGAGTCATAAGAATCTTCTTGCCATTGGAGTTTTATTTTAATAGATCCAGTGATTTTTTTTTTTTTTTTTTGAGATAGAGTCTCACTCTGTCGCCTAGACTGGAGTACAGTTGGATGATCTTGGCTCACTGCAACCACCATCTCCTGGGTTCAAGCACTTCTCCCAGCCTTGCCTCTTGAGTAGCTGGGATTATAGGTGCCCACCACCACACCCGGCTAATTTTTTTTTTTTTTTGGATTTTAGTAGAGACGAGGTTTCACCATGTTGGTCAGGCTGGTCTTGAACTATTGACCTCAGGCGATCTGCCCACCTTGGCCTCCCAAAGTGCTGGAATCTGCACCTGGCCAGGCAGTGATTAAGCAACTGGCAAATTATTAGGTTCATGATGTCCAGATTCTCATAATCTGCCTACATGTATTGCTTACCTTTTATTTTGGGGTTCTCCATCACTTGGGTGAATAGACCTCAGATAAGGCAGATGGCCAGGTCATTCTCTCCTTCTAAATGGCAATGTCATGAGAGACCTGACAACCTGATGGTGGCTAGGTGAGAAGCTGGTGTTCCCAGGTAACAGAGTGATATGCATTAGGAATGAAGTGAGTTAGTTTACTCCGTGTCCTTGCTTTTGTGTTTCTTCCGTTTACATGTCACATGATGTGTGCCCTTAAAGCTTACTCTGTCACCAAGTGTTACCATTTTTCTTAAGCAATTCCTTCAAGGGAAGTTTCATTACCTCTTTCTTTGAAATGATACTCTCCATCTGTGTTTGTTGGCAATGCATGGAACAATTTCCAGTATCCAATTGAAGTTATGCAGGCTGACTTTCATTAATATGTTGCCAAACATTTCTGACTCTTGTGCATTTTTTAAAAATAAAAAATCAAGGTCCCTTGGTAGTCACTTTCTGAACTTTCTGTTCCAAAAGTCCTCTTTTTGGAGGTACTAATGCTTCTTTCTTGTTATGGAGACAGCATTTTTTTTTTTTTAATGTGAGGGACAATGCCTTGAAGAGCTCCGATAATGCTCATTCAGGTTCTTACCATGAACAGTGGGCCAGAGTATATGTATATTGCTGTGGTTGAAGTACATAACTTTAATATACATTCACAGTTTTGATTATCTTCTTGTACAATTTTGAAATTCTCATGTCTGAAAGCATGTTTTGTCTCATCACATCTCAAACTCTTGAACCTATTCTCAGGATGGACTTAAGGACAATAAGAATTTATCTGCTCGTTGCCACATTTACAATTCATCACAATTAATTTCATTTGATATAAAACAGATTCTGAAAGAAACTTTTTCAATTTTAACATGGTTGGATATTTCATGGAAAAAAAAAGCCATACAGAAGCTAGAAAGAGGGGGCAGATCTAGAGAGTGAGAAGAAATTATACATTCTGATCGCAGGCTCTGTGGGGGAGAGGGGAGTGAGAGAGAGAGAGAGACAGAGGGACACACAGAGAGAGAGAGAGAGAGAGAATGAATAAATCCTAGATAGCAGGTGCTGAGATCTGAAACCCCCTTGGATCCAGTCATCCTTGTGCTGAGTGTTTCCTGGGGAAAATGACTGCTTGTGGGTGTGTATAAGGTCAAAATAAGTAAGGCACAGGCTTGAGTCTGGGCTATTGGTTGAGAGCTCTAAGAATCTGTGAACCCAAATGATATGGACCACATCCAAGCATGTGGCTGTGTTTCCTCTATCTTTTTGCCCAATAAAGTCAACAATTGTACAAGTGGGAAATTATTGGTTAATGATGTCCAGGTACTCACAATCTGCCTACACATATTGCTTATCTTTTAGCCTTGGGTTCTCCACTACTTGGGTGAATAAACTTCAGATGACATCTGTTGCCATGGGTAGAAAAGCCTGAACTAAGGGCTCTATGCCTGGAAGTGGACCACAGTTATCACAAAACTGATGGGTTGGCTGGGCACGGTGGCTCATGTCTGTAATCCCAGCACTTTGGGGGGCTGAGGCATGTGGATAACCTGAGGCCAGACCAGCCTGGCCAACATAGCGAAACTTCGTCTCTACTAAAAATACAAAAATTAGCTGGGCATGGTGGCGTGTGCCTGTAATCCCAGCTACTGGGGGAGCTGAGGCAATAGAATCACTTGAACCTGGGAGGCGGAGGTTGCAGTGAGCTGAGATTGTGCCACTGTACTCCAGCCTGGGCAACAGAGTGTGACTCTGTCTTAAAAAACAAACAAAAAAAAAACAAAAAAGAACTGATGGCTTGCAAGATTTTGATACATGTGTGGGCCAATTTTACCATAAATCTAGCAAGAAAAAAAGCTGGATCATACCCAAGTTACTGAACCACCTGGGCTTCACTAGTGACCTCATGTGGCAGTGTCAACCCCAGAGGCAGTAGAGTATGGGTCCATCTGGTGGACAAAATTTTCTCTCTGGCTGCATCCATGTTCCTGCAAAGGACATGATCTCGCTCTTTTTTATGGCTGCCTAGTATTTCATGGTGTATATGTACATTTTCTTTATCCAGTCTACCATTGATGCACATTTAGGTTAATTCCATATCTTTGCTATTGTGAATAGTGATGCAATGAACATATGCGTACATGCGTCTTTATAACAATTTCTATTCCTTTGGGTATACATCTAGTAATGGGATTGCTGGATCAAATGGTAGTTCTGTTTCTAGCTGTTTGAGGAATCATCACACTGCGTTCCATAACAGTTGAACTGATTTATGCTCCCACCAATAGTGCATAAGTGTTCTCTTTTCTCCACAACCTTGTCAGCATTTATTTTTTGACTTGTTAATAATAGCCATTCTGGCTGGTGTGAGATGGTCTCTCATTGTGGTTTTGATTTGCATTTCTCTAATGATGAGTGATATTGAGCTTTTTTTCATATGCTTGTTGGACACATCTGTATCTTCTTTTGAAGTGCCTGTTTTGTGTCCTTTGTCCACTTTTTAATGGGGTTGCTTGTTCTTTTCTTGTAAATTTGTTTAAATTCCTAATATATGTTGGATATTAGACCTTCGTCAGATGCATAGTTTGCAAATATTTTCTCCCATTTTGTAGGTTGTCTGTCTTCTCTGTTTCTTTTGCTGTGCAGAAGCTCTGTTTGATTAAATCCCATTTGTCACTTTTTGCTTTTGTTGCAATTACTTTTGGTATCTTTGTCATGAACTCTTTGCCAGTTTCTATGTACAGAATGGTATTGCCTAGATTGTCTTCCAGGGTTTTTATAGTTTTGGGTTATACATTTAAGTCTTTAATCCATTTTGAGTTGATTTTTGTATATGGTGTAAGGAAGAGGCCCAATCTTCTGCATATGACTAGCCAGTTATCCCAGTACCATTTATTGAATAGGGAGTCTTTTCCTCATTGCTTGTTTTTGTCAGCTTTGTCGAAGATCAGATGGTTGTAGGTGTGTGGACTTATTTCTGGGCTTTCTGTTCTGTTCCATTGGCCATTATCCTGAGCAAACTAACACAGGAACAGAAAATCAAATATTGCATGTTCTTACTTATAAGTGAGAGCTAAATGATGGCAACACATGGACACAAAGAAGGGAATAACAGATGCTGGGGCCAACTTGAGGGTGGAGGGTGGGAGGAGGGAGCGGATCAGAAAGAATAACCATTGGGTACTAGGCTTAGCACCTGGGTGACAAAATAATCTGTAAAAAAAGCCTCTGTGACATGAGTTTACCTATTTAACAAACTTGCACATGTACCCCTGAACCTAAAATAAAAGTTATTTTTTTTCTCCCTAAAAGGCATTTGTAACCAAGAATGAAGCTTTGAATTGAACAGTAAATTCTTGAGGTTGGTGGACTTATCTTGGATGTGATAGTGGTGTGTTGAAGGAGGAAGAATAAAAGGCATGCTTTAAAGAGAGATGAAGGATTCAAAAATAAGTAACTTTGTTTTATATCCTAAGCTACTAAAGCAGGAACTATCTGTTGCATAATATTAATTCTATGAGATTTTCCTTAAAACTGGAAAACAGAGAAATCACTTCCCAATTGTAAAGGATGCTTATGTTTTTAATTATTGCATTCCGTCTAGAATATGTAAAAATCCCATAAAAGGGTAAAATGTCAATATTTAGATAACAGAGGTCAAGCTATTATGCAAACGTGGTGAATCCTAGAAGCCTTTAGGCAGATGTTCTCTCCCTCACTTGGGAGAAAGAGCGCATCCTAACACACTCTGGTTGGTGTTCTTTATATGAAAGTGGAATTTCTACTTGTTTTGAATGAAACAAAAATATCTAGGGCATACTTTGATAGGTAGAAACAAAATGTAAAGTTTCGGGGTCTTAGTATTTCTGCGGTATTTGGATAATTAGAATCTGATTTGACTGCGCATATTCCCAAGCTAGCATACAATTCTTTTTTTTTTTTGAGACGGAGTCTCGCTCTGTCGCCCAGCTTGGAGTGCAGTGGCGCTATCTCGGCTCACTGCAAGCTCCGCCTCCCGGGTTCAGGCCATTCTCCTGACTCAACCTCCTGAGTAGTTAGGACTACAGGCGCCCGCCACTGCGCCCGGCAAATTTTTTGTATTTTTAGTAGAGACGGGGTTTCACCGTGTTAGCCAGGATGGTCTTGATCTCCTGACCTCGTGATCCACCCGCCTCGGCCTCCCAAAGTGCTGGATTACAGGCGTGAGTCACCGCGCCCGGCCACAGTTCTTTTTTTTTTTTTTTAAAGCCATAAAATTACACATCGCAGAATGTAAATTCTGAATGTAAGACTTGAGCAGGAAATGGAGTGTTATGGCCTTTTAACTCTTTTGTATGACTTACCTTGCAACTCAGCGGTGAAGAAGAGCGTCATGGGAAGGTTATGACTTTGAAATCATACTGACCAGGGTTTGAATTGTTGCTGTAGCTAGCATTTGCTAGCCGGTGTGACCTTGAACCTCAGTTTCCTTATTCATAAAATCTACCTTGTTATAAGAATAAGAAATCTGTGGCCAGGTGCAATGATGCACACCTGTAATCCCAACACTTTGGGAAGCTGAGGCAAAAGAATCGCTTGAGCCCGGGACTTTGAGACCAGCCTGGGCAACAGGGCAAAATGCTTCCTCTACAAAAGATTTAAAAAAAAAAAAAAAAAAAAAGCTGGGCATGGTGGCGTGTCCCTGTAGTCCTGGCTAGTTGGGAGACTGCGGTGGGAGAATTACTTGAGCCCGGAGGTTGAGGCTGCAGTAAGCCGAGATAGTGCCACTGCACTTCAGCCTGGGTGACTGAGCAAGACTCTGTCTCAAAAAAAAAAAAAAAAAAAAAAAAAAAGGTTAAATAAAGTTCCAGGCACCTAGAAGTTACTCTTTAATGGTAACTATTATTATGACGACATGTGTTTTTCATTCATGAGTTGTGCTTTTATGTGTATACATTCATATAAAATCTATACATAATATTTTTTAGGTTCTTACATCTTTTACCATCTTGTTCAGAAATAGTATACATCATATTAGTAAGCATCAACAATTGATCACATCTGTAATCAACCCCCCTTGTCCAATAAGACAGTATAAAATTATAAAAACTGCAACTTATTTTATGCATTGTTTATATAGATATTATTTTACATTCATTTATAATCTGCATCTATGATTCCTTTTGTACTTGGGCACAAAGTCTAAATATTGTATTTAGAGTTATCTAAAACCTAAGAAAAATTATTAGAGGGCAGAGTTCAACGGAATTTTAAGGAGCAAAGGAAATAAGATAATTTCAAAAGATAATGAAGTTAAGTAAATGTGAAAAAACATCTCCATTGGAAATCAGGGGAAAGGAAGCAATAAGATGCCACTCCCCACTTAATGAGATAACAAAGAAAAGAAGAAAAATTGTAAGATAGAAGTTGAAATTCTTAAAATGACAATACCCCAAATTTGAAAAGAAAGTAATGAAAATGATTTTTTTTTTGGTTATTTTTGGTAAGAACACATTTTGAAGGAAAAAAATCATCATAGAAAGCTGATTTGATTATATGTATTTATTGAGAATGAAAATTGTTTATTTACTTTGACTCAATATCCAGCTCCTCCTGGGAATTTAGAATGCATTGATTCAGGGAAAGGCTATTGAAGATATATGTTCTTTACAACATTCAAAGCAGTGTAAATGTTTAAATTTGGGGGGTGGTTAAGCAAATCTCAGCATAGTCATTTAATGGGCTATTGTGAAGTGGGTGAAAAATTATGAAGGCTGTAAAGCATATGAAAAATTGCTAATGACAAACTTTTAAAGAGAAAGGAAAAACATAAAAATTGATTATAGGCTATGACCACAGTATGTTTTTTAAGTGGTCTTTCTTCTCTATGCTGGGAAGAGGCTGGTTTGGCTTATATCTCAAGTCCTTGACATTCCCAGGTCTAGTGAGAGATGTTCTCCTGTGAGTCCTCCTTCCCTACACCTAAAGCCAGCTTGCTGCTTACAGAAAATACCTTTTGCCCTTTCTCCGGTTCCTTTGACCCACACTTCGTTATACAGACTAAATTCTTTAAAGAGCAATTCTGCCTTGTGTTTTAGTGTCCTCATAGGTGTCTAAATCCAGCCCTTTTCTGTTTATCATTTAGTATCCACAGGGCTCCAGCACAGACCCTTAGGAGAAAGGGATCGTGCTGGAGAAAAATCTGAGTTGCATATACAACATTCTACTGAAAATGACACCTTCCTTCTGGTCCTTACCCAGTGTGCTTGGCCTAAGCGTGCGTGCCACAGATTTCCTTTCCTTAGGATGGGTTTTTAGCAAAGAAGCTTCTCACTTTTCTAGTAAATAGCCCTGCCTGGGCGATTCCACCAAATATCCAGTCATGCCCAAACCCATCTGAATTTAGATTGAGCATGTTCCAATGCTGTTCCACTGAAACCACCAGTCCTCCCCCGACCCTTCACATAAGCTTTTGGAGAGTATCTGTGTTGCGTATTGTGAGCTTTGAAGAGATTATATTATTACGTAAAATCCTTACACATCTTTTTTTCTTTTTTTTTCTGAAGTAGTTTGGTAATTTCCAGGATGGTTTTCACTGAGTCCATTTGTTTCTATGTGTTTTGACAATATAGTCTTAGTTCTGCTACTGGATCGTTGTATAAACTTACATAACCTGCTACTGGATAGTTATATAAACTTACATAACTACATAACTGTTTAATTTGCAATTCTGAATTTGCAAAAAGAGCAGGTAGACTTCCACGTGTTTAAAGCACTCATCAGAAAACTCTGGGAACTCTTGGTTAAGGACAAGATGAGCTGGGGACCTTTGATTGTCCTCTCAAATCCCCAGGGACTCAGACTGTATTCTTACTTGCCACTGCCTACTTTCTCTTTTGGGGTTGAATAGCCTTCAGATTTTCATCAGCATGAGCTTTAGTATTTTCAGATCTTATTGTCTTTTTTGTGTGTGTGTGCTGAAAGGAAGCAAATATGTCCTTGTAGCTTTGAGTTTTCCTGTTGTAAGGAGACAGACAAAACATAAGCAAGGCAATAATTCTAGAAAGTTAAAAAATGATCATGGTTGTATTCATAATCTGTGTTTCCCGAGTTCCTTTTTTTGTTTTGTTTTGTTTTCAGGAGAAAGCATGAATATAGTCCCAAGGTCCCTGTTCAGTTGGTAACTGGAAATGTCTTTTAGATGATGCTGAAGGTTGCTTTTAGATAGCTGAGTTTCAGAGTAAGCTACTCATAAGGCAGCCTGCGATAGCTGCTACTGCCAGGTCTGGTGGTACACTGTATTTTCAATCTGTTTTCTAATCTTCTTTCATTTGCTGTTTTCATCCATTCTTCCATTTGTCCATTCATCTATCAATCTATTTCATGTTGAATCTCACAACTTGCTATTCAGAAATGAATAAGATTCATGACCAGGTGTAGTGGCTCATCCCTGTAATCCCAGCACTTTGGGAGGCCAAGGTGGGCAGATCACTTGAGCTCAGGAGTTTGAGACCAGCCTGGGCAACACAGTGAGATCCTGTCTTTACTAAAAACACAAAAAATTAGCTGGACATGGTGGCACGTGCCTATGGTCCCAGCTACTCGGGAGGCTGAGGTGGGAGGATCGCTGGAGCCCAGGAGGCAGAGGTTGCAGTGAGCTGACTTCACGCCACTGTACTCTGGCGTGGGTGACAGAGTAATACCCTGCCTCAAACAAAACAAAACAAAACTAAAAACAGCCTGGCTAACATGGCGAAACCCCGACTCTACTAAAAATACAAAAATTAGCCAGGCATGATGACGCATGCCTGTAATCCCAGCTACTCGGGAGGCTGAGGCAGGAGAATTGCTTGAACCTGGGAGGTGGCGGAGGTGGCAGTGAGCCAAGATCACGCCACTGCACTCCAGCCTGGGCTTTCAATGAACTTACAGGATATAAAGGAACAATGTATTGCTGAATGTGAGAAATGTAACAATCCAATCATGCACAAAATGAAGCAGCAGCACGTTGGAGCCAATATCTGGCTAGGTTTTAAAGAAGAAAACTTTTTTTTTTTTTTTTTTCATGAAGACAGGCAAGTGC
Organism: Macaca mulatta; assembly: GCF_049350105.2. NCBI lineage: Eukaryota > Metazoa > Chordata > Mammalia > Primates > Cercopithecidae > Macaca > Macaca mulatta. The sequence continues at coordinate 47,115,568 of NC_133420.1, forward strand.
AGAGACATTCCAGGCAGAGGCAATAGTATATGCAAAAGCGCTGATATAGAAAGTAGTGTGGTGTGTTGGGGCCATAATGAGAGATCAGCTGGCTGAACAGGGGCCACATCGTGAAGAGCTTTGAGTGTCTTGCTAAAGAGCTTGGATTTGATTCTGTAGAGAATGGGGAGTCATCGAGGGATTTCAGACAGAAGGAGGTGTGATTTCATTTGTGCCTTGGAAGAATGGATTGACAGTACACAAGGCTAGAGGTGTGAAGAACAACTATAAACATGTCCAAACATGAGAAGCAGGACCCAGGCATTGTTAGTTAGGATTAGAACAAAGACGGACTAAAATATTTCGGAGGTAAAATGGACAGAAATGGGTATGTTTAGTATTGGACATGAAGAAGAGAAAGGAAGTCAGGGATGACTTGTTTGTTCTGGGTTGGGAAACTGAGAAACTTTTGTGGTCATATACTTAGGGGCACTAGAGAGGTAGTTCGGGTTCCTGGTTGAGTAGTTATGATAGATACCTCCAAATACAATTGTTTAAAGAAAGATGAAGTTTATCTTTCAGTTCTCTAAGTGTCAGAATAGGTGGCTCAGGCAGCTGAAAACTTTTGGAGACCTAGGCTCCTTCTACCTTTTTTTCCTGTCATTCACAACATGTGGTTTCTATATCAAGATCTGGGATAATTGCTCCAGTCCTGGCCATCATGGACACACTGCACACACACCTTCTCTTTAGGGGAATGATTCGGAGGCTGAGCTCATCATTTCTGCTTACATCCACTCTGCTCACATTTGTTGGCCAATCTTAATCAAAAGGCCATAGCTAGATGTAAGAGAGGCTGGAAAATGTTTTCACTTGGGCAGCTATGTACCATTTAAAATTCTGGTGTTCCATTATTAAAGGAATCAGGGGAGATCAAATACTAGAGGACATTCAGCAATGTTTGCCACGTGTATGCTGTTTCAAGTGCCTGTTGGATATCCAAGTGAAAAATGTCTGTATGTATTTTGAATATATAGGCTTACAGACCAGGAGAGAGGTCTAAACTGAAGAAAAAAAATTTCAATACAGGACATTAACTCTCTTCGTTCTTCCCCCCCAGCAGAGATTGCCAATTCTCCCCAAGTATCCATTCTCTCCACCTTCCTATTAGTGATAGGAGTTGCAGAAGGCCAGGTGACTGCTCAGCTACAGACTCTATCTACCAGCCTCCCTTGCAGATAGGTATTGCCATGTCATGAAGGTCTGAACTTCTTTAACTATTTTTTTTTTTTTTTGAGACAGGGTCTCACTCTGTCACCCAGGCTGGAGTGCAGTGGCATGATCACGGCTCACTGCAGCCTTGACCTCCTGGGTTCAAACCGTCTTCCCATCTCAGCCTCCTGAATAGCTGGGACAACAGTTGTGTGCCAGCCACCATGCCTGGCTAATTTTTAATTATTTGTAGAGATGGGATTCTTACTATGTTCGCTTACTATATTCCCTATGTAGGCTGGTCTCAAACTTCTGAACTCAAGCAATACTCCCTCCTTGGCCTCCCAAAGTGAAAACTGAACCTTTTTTTTTTTTTGAGGTGGAGTCTTGTTCTGTCACTCAGGCTGGAGTGCAGTGGGGTGATCTCGGCTCACTGAAACCTCTGCCTGCTGGGTTCAAACGATTCTCCTGCCTCAGCCTCCCGAGTAGCTGGGATTACAGGCACATGCCACCATGCCTGGATAAGTTTTGTATTTTCAGTAGAGACAGGGCTTTACCATGTTGGCCAGGCTGGTCTCAAAGTTCTGACCTCAGGTGAACTGCTTGCCTTGGCCTCCCAAAGTGCTGGGATTAGAGGCATGAGCCACTGTGCCCAGCCAGAACTGAACTTTTTAATGAAAATTGTTTTTTTTTTTTCTTTTTTAAAATTTCCTCTCCAAGCATAGTGGCTTATTCCTGTAATCCCAATGCTTTGGGAGGCTGAGGCAGGAGGATGACTTGAAACCATACCAGCCTGGGCCACGTAGTGAGACCATCATCTCTATAAAAAACTAAAAAATTAACTGGGCTTGCTGGTGTGCACCTGTAGTCCCATTTACTCTGAAGGGTGAGGCAGGAGGTTGAGCTCCAGAGTGTAAGCAGCAGTGAGCAATGATCACACCACTACACTTCAGTCTGGGCGACAAAGCAAGATCCTATCTCTATTAAAAAGAAAAATCTGAAACCCTAAATGGAGAAGGAAGAGAGATGTTGAGTCAGCACACTGGAGCAGTAGTGGGGAAGAGAATGCTGGCAACTTGAGACCCTGCACAGTTTGGCCTGATGCTTCCAACTTTCAAATTTAAATTACTTTTCTTTAACTTTCTTAGTTCTTTTTCCAACCATCAAACTGAAGGTCTTAGAGTCACAGAATTGCTTTATACCCATTTAACCAAGAGCAATGCTATTGTATACAAAAACAATTCTTTAATGTAGCTGTCACTTAAAAAAAAAAAACCAGGGAAATGATTGTAGCCTTCATTTCTTTCTGCTTTGTTCTGTAGTTCAGTATGTGACACTTTCCACCACAAAATTGCAAGTCCTTATCCCCATTTCTTATTTATTCATCTTTGTACCTTTATGTCTATCATCTTGTAGGTTCTGCATAAACGGATTTTGAAGTGATTAAAACCACCATTATTCCTGGCTCCATCAGCTGGTGGAAGAAGCAGCTCTCCTATTTCACCTTTCCTCTCTCTTCTAGCTCCATTGCAATCAGAAGATTATTTATGTATAAAAAGCAAAATGGAGATATTTAAAAGACTGAGAGAGAGCAGAAAGCTGCTTAAGAAATTGCTTTGAGTCCACAGGAGGGAAGCACAAAGGAGATGGGATAATAGTTTTATACACTACATGGTAAGTGTAATAAACTCCAAGCTGGGAGGACAGCAAGGGCACTCTGTGTGGGTTAATTGGTGCCCTGCCTACACGCAAGAGAGAATAAATTTTCAACCACATCAAAGTCTTCTCCAGGAAAAAAAAAAAAAAGCTCATTAAAAATCCCATTTCCAGGAACCCTGGCAGCCAGACAATAAGAAGGCTTAAAAAAAAAATCACCTCTATTTGGCCTGCTACTCCCTCGAACATTAAACTATTTGCCTTGAGAAGAACAAAGAAAGTATGTAAGTAATATGTTTAAATTCAACTTCTTAGAAAGTGGAGTGATTTAGCCAGGGTTGGCTTCGATCAATCTGAGACCTCCCAAAGCCTCAAAATGTATTATTTAGAACTGTGTAAAAATTCACCTTTGGATACCCTTCTGTCCTGTCCTCTTGAAATGCTTACAGTGTGATACATAGACGCATACAAAATTGCACAATTCCCCTGATGGGGAAAAAGGCAGATTGGCTTCTGCATTCACTTTCAAAGGAAGAATCGGTAGTTCATAGTTTTTTTTTTTTTTTCCCCCGCTATTTACCTCATTTATCCCAAGATTTTGTGTCACTGTGAGATCACTGATGGCAGGGAACATACCTTACTCAATTTTTAAGACTTTTAAAATTTGGAATAATTTTAAGTTTATGGAAAAGTTGCAAAGATATTATAGAAAATTCCCATATATCCTTCACCCAGCTTTCCCTAACATTATCATTTTACATAACCATGGTACATTTGTTAAAACTAAGAAGTTACATTACTACAATGCTATTAATTAAACTACAGACTTTATCCAGATTTCACCAGGTTTTCCACAAATATCCTTTCACTATTCTAGAATTCATGCCAGGATACCACATTCCATTTAGATCATTGTTGCATTTAGATCTTATTCACTTTTATATTTCTGGTACCCAGGATGGTGACTAGTAGGTACTCAATGTATGTTTGCTGAAAGAACAAGCCAGAAAATACAACAAGAATTGAATGGTCAGATACTGAAGAGGGGACTGGGGTGGGGGCCATGGAAGTAGCAGACCTGGATCTAGCACTCAGCAGGGTCCACTTCTGTCTCAAAGCTTCAAAAGGGTGGAGGGGACAGGAGACAGTTTTAATGAACTGAAGAGTGAGTGGGAAGAGGAGATTGAGTGTGGAGAACTTGCAAAGCAGATTGTCAATGAAAGCAAAGGCAGAAAAGGTACACTAATTGAAGGGGAATAAATGTCATAAAAGTAGTTTTAGGAAAGGGAATAGCGAGCTGTTTTGTAGTCTGAGAAAAGGGAAACATGAAAAGGTGGGGGTGGGTTGGGGATTGAAGACCCAGTAAAGACGAGATGATTGCTGAAATAATGCCCAGGAAAAAGCAAGGGGAATATGATTTGGAGTCCAGGTAGAAATGGGGGCTTGCAGAGACTGATGAAAATTATTGGAATATCTGCTATGTAGTAAGGAAGAGTAAATCAACTAAGAATGAAAGAAAAGAATGACATCATTATTGAAGGCCCAGAGATAATCAGGTCATTATATTTTGGGTCTGGCACTAATGACACTTAGTGCTACTCTTAGACTGCCAGGCTCCCTGAGAACATGCAGTTTCAGGGAGTCTGGCAGTCTAAGTGTGGCGCCAATGTGAATCTTCTTAAGTTCACTCTTTCATTTCTGTTCATACGACTACATCATCGGTCAAATCATTTACTTTGTCCCAGGATTCGGTAACAGGCTTCACTGAATTTATAATGAATAATTTTTGTTTTGTGTTGGGATCCCATAGAGTGACCTGGATATATTAACAGTGGAATTTTTCTATGTTGTTTATAGCAAATTATTCTAGTAATATTTATCCTAATAAAAACAGTAACTATAATCAGAATTTTTTGAGCAGTTACTCTGTTATAGCAATGTACTAGACATTTTATGGACTCTACAAGGCATCTCCATTTCAAATGTGGGAACTGAGTCTTGGAGAGAGTCATTCTTTCATCAAATATTCATGAAGCATCCTCCATGTGTCAGATTCCACTTGAGGCAATTGGGATACATCAACGAGAAAGTGAGACAAAGATCTCTGACCTGTGATGTCACATTTTAGCAGAAAGTCCAAGTAAGTGAATGATGTACCTAAATTCACAAATGTAATAAGTAGCTGCAACGACCTTTACCAATTTTTGGCAGCCTTGTGTCCATTTCACCTTCTTTTGGGGGGGAATTTTACTTTCCCTATTTGATGCAGTTTTGTAGGACTGTTGGTCAAGGTGTCCTGTTTTCCCTAGTACCTATACACTAGGTACATGAGTAGTCTTGACTAGGCCAATTGAATGCTTTTTTTCCCCCCTGAAATACGACTCTTGTATCTAGAGGAAAAAAGTACAGAGAATCATTGAAACTTATCCACCCTTCTAGTACCCTAAGATTCTTTCTGAATGAGATCCCTTGGTGTGTTTATAGGGTTTCTCTTTTCCAAGTCTGATTGGCTGGACTCCCCTTCAATTCGGAGAGCTCCTCCAAATCATTCCATCATCAGCAATCATCATCATCATCATTTTCACTTACACTAGCTTTAGTTAGTTTCTGTTGCTTACTATCCAGGAACTTGGATTTGTGATTCCAGAATCAACACTTTGACTACACTTAGCTTCACTAACGTACGTTCCGTCACACATTGGAATTCCTGAGAGATTGTCCAAGGATTTTTCTGTTAGCATATATATTCTGACTGGAAAATTTTCCGTCTTTAGACAGAACTGGGCATTGACTTATCTGTGTTTCTTGATTTTGAGCATGACTTAGAAAGGGTGTCCCCTGCTTCATTTCTCTTGGGATATGGAACAGGCTAGACAGAATACCCAATCAGCTTTTACTCAGTTGGCCTTCCTACAATTGTGGAATTTGGCATTTACAAGTGGTTGATGTAATCTTATTTCAACAAGGGCCCAGTCAACAGTTCCCACAACCTCTGGAGACTTCCGTTGCTAGAATCTTATACTGCAGGCCCTATTCATTGATATTCATTGACACAAGCACAAGAGGAATAGCTGGCATTGCTGTCACTTGGAGGGTCATCCTATATTTGTAGAAACATGGAATTATTGTTGCTAGCCTTTATGCCTTGCTGCAGCATTGTACAAACCCCAGGGCACCATTCACATTGTAAGCATCATGAGTGGCACTCCCAGAGTAAGAAGATGCCTGGTGTGGAATTGGCTTCCTGCCTATTTCTTCCTGCTTGGCATGTTCTCCTGGATGCTGGCCCAGACTTCTTTCTTAGGACTCTTCATGGCTGCTTCCTCACGCTGTCTCTAGTTGAGGCTCAAAACTTAACTCTACACTCAGAATTTATTTTTCGTATCTGTTTTATCTAAGAGCTAATTCCTGGATATGCCATGTGTGTGCAGAGACTTTCACTACTCTTCCCTCTTTGCCTGCCTGACTCTTGATACTGCCTCTGCTCACTTTCTCTGTTGCATGCACCAAAGACCTGCACTACCCGTACAGTTCTCTATAGGTGTAAGTTCAGGCCCACTTCTAAAATTGGTGGAGCCCAGTGCAAGGATAGAAGTGAGTGCCCACATGCTATGCTATCTAAATATTTACAAGTGATACTTCAAGCTAGTAACATACCTTCTGTCCACCTACCTTGACTAATATGTCTTCATAATAACTTGGAAGGTCAGGGGTTTTGGACTTCTATAGGTTTTGCTTCTGAACATAGCAGCAGGGAGAACCTGTCACCTAGTCCATATTCTGGCTCTGCCTTCTCTTCTCACTCTAGGTTTGTCTTATACAATGAGAGGTCTCATGCACATGTGTGTGGAAACTCCAGCCCATATTTACAAGCTCCATTCGCATCTCCACAAATGGCTCTCTTTTGGCCATTCCCTGGGCCTAAGGATGTTCTTTTCATTGGTGTGGTCTGCCCTCAAGAGACAGGGCCTAGGGAAGAGGCCTTCTCTGGCTCTAGACGTGACCTCAGGGACACTTTGGCAGAGAATTTTGGGGTCCAGGTACGAGAAGCCTGGTCTAGAGGCAGAGATGCAGGTTGAGAGTGAGCCTATACCCTTGGCTCCAGAAAGGTCTTCATCTGTGAGAAGGAAGATGGCTAGAGAAGGCCAGGGGTTTTCTTTGCCTGAGCTGAAGTATGCAATGGTAAAAGGTAGAGCCAGTCTCATTCTTCTGTAATGTTGGGAGTATAAGCCAGTTTAGCCATGCTCTTCTTCTTCACAAGGGACATTTTGGGGCAATGGGAAGTAGTGGTTATCTTTATACTCAAGATGAGGAAAAAGTGTAATAATATGGTGTTTCTGACCTACTTCTCAGAAGGTGATGAACATAAAAGATATTTCCATTGTCTCTGGATCTTGAGGTAGTTATGTAAGCCATATGACTAGCTGTTTTAGAATAGTACTGTTGACACAAATGCCTAGTCCAAATGAGAAACTGTTCAAATATCATGTGTGGGGGAGAAAGCTCTACATTACTCAAAATTTCAGTGGATAAATTCACTCTTAATTTCATTTCAAGAACAAATGTCAAGTTGCTTTACAGCTACTTTGTCTTTATTAAATTTAATAATCATTTGTTGAATGTCTATTATGCTTTGAATTCTAACTGGAAGGCTATAGAACTAGATGATAAAATGTGATTTGTACCTTGAGGGATAAGAAGGGCATTACTGGGTGAGTAAATTGGAAGAATGTCTTTGAGAAACAAGTTTCCTTATCTGTAAAAAATAACGATAGTGCTTACCTTACAGGGATTTTATGAAGATTAAAAGAGTAACAAAGGCAAGACACATAGCGCATACTCAATAAATTTTAAGTTTTCCTGTTTTCTTTTCTTTTCTTTTTTTTTTTTTTGAGGGAGAAGAAAAAGAAAAAGAAAGTGGATTGAGAACATAATGACTTGTTTGAGAAGCTGGGTGCAGCTTGTGTTGTTAGAATATAGTTTGCACAAGAGAAGTGACTGGAGATTAGTCTAAAGAGCTAATTGAAACCAGACTGTATTATCTGACGAGGAGTTCATGTATGTCCTATAGGCAAGAGGACTCAGTGAATGGCCTGATGAGAGGGCTAACACGGGGAGATTTACCATTTTAGAAAATTCATTTGCATAGTATCATAGAGGATGGTTTGGAGATAGAAGAGACTGGAAACAGGATGATCTGCAATCATTTAGATAATACGTGAAATGGTCTCAAACTAAGACTCTGGCTGTGGAATACTTAAGAGAGGACCAATATTAGTGGCCAAGTCAATGATACTTGGTACAAAAGGTTAGAAAGATTAAGTGACAAAGATACTTGAACGTTTCTGGCTGTTGCAGCAACTTGTTTGGAGGGACTACCAACTGGGATAGGCATGACAGATTAGAGGAAGCTTTGTGGGGCAAACCTAGAATTGAAAACATGAGACATCCAGTGCAGATGCCCAGCTGGCCATTGGTAACAGAGAGATCACAGTTGAAATACAAATCTGGGGTCTCCTTCATTTGTATGATAACTGAGACATTCTCCCAGTGCACTCACCTGGTGATATGGTTTGGCTCTGTGTCCCCACCCAAATCCCATCTTGAATTGTAGCTCTCATAATTCTCATGTGTTGTGGGAGGGACCCGGTGGGAGATAATTAAATCATGGGGAGAGCTACCTCCATACTTTTCTCATGGTAGTGAATAAGTCTCATGAGATCTGATGGTTTTATAAGAGGTTTCCATTATTGTTTCTCTCTCATTTTCTCTTGTCTGATGCCATGTAAGATGTGTCTTTTGCCTTATTTCATGATTGTGAGGCTTCCCTGGCCACGTGGAACTGTGAATCCATTAAACTTCTTTTTCTTTATAAATTACTCAGTCTTGGGTATGTCTTTATCAGCAGCAGGAAAATGGACTAATACAGCAAATTGGTACTGGTAGAGTGGGGTGCTGCTGTAAAGATACCCAAAAATGTGGATACAATTTTGGAGCTGGGTAACAGGCAGAGGTTGAAACAGTTTGGAGGGCTCAGAAGAAGACAGGAAAATGTGGGAAAGTTAATTTCCTAGAGACTTGTTGAATGGCTTTGACCAAAATGCTGATAATGATATGGACAATGAAATCCATGCTGAGGTGGTCTCAGATGGAGATGAGGAACTTGTTGGGAACTGGAGTTAAGGTGACTCTTGCTATGTTTCACCAAAAAGACTGGAAGCATTTTACCCCTGCCCTATAGGGACTTTGAATTTGAGGAAGATGATTTAGGGTATCTGGCAGAAGAAATTTCTAAGCAGCAAAATATTCGAGATGTGACTTGGGTGCTGTTAAAAGCATTTAGTTTTAAAAGGGAAACAGAGCACATAAAAGTTTGGAAAATTCACAGCCTGAACATGAGATGGAAAAGAAAAACCCATTTTCTGCAGAGAAATTCAAGCCAGCTGCAGAAATTTGCATATGTAATGAGGAGCCAAATGTTAATCCCTAAGACAATGGGAAAAATGTCTCCAGGGCATGTCAGAGACCTTTGTGGCAGCCCCTCTCATCACAGGCCTAGAGGCCTAGGAGGAATAAATGGTTTCATGGGCTGGGCCCAGGGCCCCCCTGCTGTGTGCAGCCTAGGGATTTGGTGCCCTGCATCCCTGCCACTCCAGCCTTGGTTAAAAGGGTCCAAGGTACAGGTTGGGCCATGGCTTCAGAGAGTTCAAGCCCAAGCCTTGGCAGCTTTCATGAAGTGTTGAGCCAGCAGGTGCACAGAAGTCAATAATTGAGGTTTGGGAACCTCCACCTAGGTCTCAGAGGATGTATGGAAACACCTGGCTGTCCAGGCACAGGTTTGCTGCAGGGGTGGAGCCCTTATGGAGAACCTCTAGTAGAGAAGTGCAGAAAGGAAATGTGGGGTTGAAGCCCCTACACAGAGTCCCCACTGGGGTGCTGTCTAGTGGAGCTGTGAGAAGAGGACCATCATCCTCCAGACCCTTGAATGGTAGCTCCAGCGACAGCTTGCACCGTGCACCTGCAAAAGCTGCAGACACTCAATGCCAGCCCATGAAAGCAACCAGGAAGGAGGCTGTACTCTACAAAGTCACAGGGGCGGAGCTGCCCAAGATCATGGGAACCCCTCTTGCATCAGCATGCTGTGGATGTGATACAAGAAGTCTAAGGAGGTGATTTTGGAGCTTTAAGATTTGACTGTTCTGCTGAATTTCACATTTTGGAGCTTTAAGATATGACTTCTCTACTGAATTTCAGACTTGCGTGGGGCCTTTAGTTCATTTTGGCCAATTTCTTTCTTTTGTAATGGATGTATTTATCCAATGCCTGTACCTCCATTGTATCTAGGAAGTAACTAACTTGCTCTTGATTTTACAGGCTCATAGGCAGAAGGGACTTGCCTTGTCTCTGATGACACTTTGGACTGTGGTCTTTTGAGTTAATGCTGAAATGACTTAAGACTTTGGGGGACTGTTGGGAAGGCATGATTGGTTTTGAAATGTGAGGACGTGAGATTTGGGAGGGACCAGGGGCAGAATGATATGGTCTGGCTCTGTGTTCCCACCCAAATTCCATCTTTAATCATAGCTCTCATAATTCTCACATGTTGTGGTAGGGACCTGGTGGGAGATATTGAATCATGGGGGCAGCTTCCCCAATACTGATCTTGTGAGAGTGAATAAGTCTCATGAGATCTGATGATTTTATAAGGGGTTTCTGCTTTCGCCTCTCTCTCATTCTCTCTTGTCTGCTGCCATGTAAGACATGCCTTTAGCCTTCTGCCATGATTGTGAGGCCTCTCCAGCCATGTGGAACTGTGAGCCTTTTTCTCTTTTTCATTATAAATTACACAGATATGTCTTTATCAGCAGTGTGAAAACAGACTAATACATCCAGCAATGCCCTTCTTATCCCTCAAGGTGCAAGTCACATTTTACCCCCTTGTTCTCTAGTCCTCTGGTCAGAATTCAGGACATAGCAGACCTTCACCAAATGATTATTGAATTCAGTAAAGACAAAGTAGCTGTGAGGCAACTTGTCATTAGTTCTTGCATGGGTTCTCACTTATAAGCGGGAGCTAAATGATGATAATACATGGACACATAGAGGGGAACAGCACATACTGGGGCCTTTTGGAGGGTATTGGCTGGGAGGAGGAGGAAGAGGACCAGGAAAAATAACTGATGGGTACTAGGCTTAATACCTTGGTGATGAAACAATTTGTACAACAAATCCCCATGACACAGGTTTACCTATGTAACAAGTCTGCACATGTACCCCTGAACTTAAAATAAAAGTAAAAAAAAAAAAAAGCATAAATTATCCACAGATGTTTTGAGCCATTTGGAGCTTCCTTTCACACACGTGATATTTGAACTGTTTCTCATTTGGACGTGGCATTTTAGTCCACAGTACTATTCTAAAACAGCTAGTGGTATCACTTACATAACTACCTTAGGGTCCAAGACAACGAAATGCTTTTCATGTTCCTCACCTTCTAAAAAGTAGGTCAGAAACATCATATTTTATACTTTTTCCTCATCTTGAGTATCATGGGCAATGATCAGGTATGTCAGTGAGAGTATAAAGTGATGAAGAAGGAGAATCAAAGAGAAAGTGGCGGAAATAATGAGAATGAGACGAGGTAGTGTGGCAAGAGACTTAAAGGACTTAGGAAAAGAAGGCTGGACTTAGGTTGTAAGGTGCTATATGTGAGATGGTAAAATGAGGTAAAGACTGAAAAGTGGCCATTGGATTTGACAGTGGGGAAGTAATTGTTGATCTTAATGAGATTAAGGGTTGAACAAGTGACAACAGGAGGAAACAGCTAGTTAGATCTTGTTATAGTGAATTTTGGGGCATTCTCTTGGGCAAATTTGAGCATACAAAACACTATTTTTATTAGAAAAACCTGTATATGTGTATACACACATGTGTATATATTTGTAACTCATAGAGATGTGGAAAAATACATTCTTTATGGGTGATAGTGTTTGCCTCAAGATAATGGGAACAGAAGAACAATGGAGAGATATTAGTAATATTTTCTTCATAAACTGTATGGTTTCAATGTTTATGAGTACTTCTTTTGTAATAAAAATATTTAAAATATGGCATTTATTAATAGTTGGTAACTTGAAAAATTAGATTCATGCCTACCAAAAATAAGAAGAATATTTATAATAATAATAAATACATCTACTGAGTATAAATCAACCACAGGAGAAAACATGCTGAATATGTATTAAAACTCTAAAGTATAGATGACTTTCTAAGCTCAGAAAAAAATAAAGAGATCTGAAAGGAACAAAGGAACATGTTTATTACTAAGGAAATATTACAAGATGTTAAAAATTAATTTTTAAAAAGTCACAACTAAACACAGGTGGGGCAAACAGTAGATTGGGAGAAGCTATGGCAAAAATAGCAGAAAGTCTAGTGTCTTTATGACACAGAGTCAGGAACGTGCGAGCTGTTATCTGATGGATGAGGCCTTCCAGCGCATTGTGGTGTACAATTTCTGCAACCCCTCTGTTTTCCCTCTCTCTTTTGAAAGTTGATCGGGCAGGACAGTGTGAGAAGTGACCTCCCAAGTGTGCTTCCTCTGTGGCAGGTTTTAGTACAAGAGAATCATTGTCTTTTCTTACTGGACTCACCCCTCTTTTGGAACCAAAATGTTTCTTTTGCCTCGAAGAGTGCCAACTTGGTCCTGTTCCCTCTCTGAACCCCAAAGCATTTTAAAATAAAATGACTTTACTCAGAATCTTCTCAATTTTCTAAAACCTCTTGGCTGGAAAATATTAAAACAAAAGGCTTGTTTCATTGAGCAACCTCAAGCCATGTTTTAGGAATTATGGAAAAAGAGTTTACGCAGTCTCTTTACTTAGGATGAGCTTTCCCAGACATTTTAGATAAAACTAGTATTTTATCTTGATATTACTGAAATCATACCAAAGAACTTTGAAAGCATTTTAAAAAGCAGAGAAACCAAGGACTTGATGATCTCAAGGCTTAAAGTCTGCAGCCTGCATTTGCTAGAGCAAGACTTGAAGGGATCTTTCAAGATGCCTTCAGTGAGTGTAATTTAACAGAGTGCCATAGACAGAGTAAAATAGAACTCTATTTTATTAAAATAGAGTTCTTATTTGTTTTGTCCATTTGAGCACCAAGTCTTGGTTCAAAGAGTCAAGCAGAGTCCAACTACTTACATATAATAAATTTTATGGAACTTTGGAGGATGACGACAAAAGTTCAGAATCCATACTTTGAAATAAGAACTAATGTTCCTAATCAAACACATCCACACATAAATATGTGTAAAATATTATATTTTTTCATAAAATCCAACTCCTGCAGAATAAAATATTATTACATGGGATTCTGATACCAGTTCAAGTTCCTCCTCAGTATGTGAAGATAACTTTTTTTTTTTTTTTTTTTTTTTTTGAGATGGAATATTTCTCTGTCCCCCGGGCTGGAGTGCAGTGATGTGATCTCAGCTCATTGCAATCTCTGCCTCCCGGGTTCAAGTGATTTTCCTTCCTCAGTCTCCCGAGTAGCTGGGATTACAGGTGTGTGCCACCATGCCTGGCTAATTTTTGTATTTTCAGAAGAGACGGGGTTTCACTATGTTGGCCAGCCTGGTCTTGAACTCCTAGCCTCAAGTGATCCACCTGCCTCGGCCTTTCAAAGTGCTGGGATGACAGGCGTGAGCCATCACGCCCTGCCCAATATGTGATGATAACTCTGAAAAGTCAAATAGTTTTGGTTCTTATCCAGTCTGGCGTTGCTCTCCCTGCATTTCTCCATGTTTGCATTAGAATGTCCCTTGCTTATTTCACATTGTGGCCTTATCAGGATTTGTACACAGTTCTTAGTCTTTGCATCTACAAATGCTCTAAGTTCACTTTCAGTACAGAATTTTGATGCACTACAATTTGTCCAGTAACATGTTCACCATATGCTTGATGTTAACATTGGGGTTTGTTGGGTCTAATGTTCCATTACCAGAGTTCACCATCCTATTTTTAATTCTCTTCTGGGTCTTTATTCTCCAATACTCTATGGCAGCATTTCTGAACACTGGCTGACCATCAGAATCACTTGGGGGAGGTTTTATTTATTTACTTATTATTAAATTTTTTGAAGAGGAGTCTTTCTCTGTCACCTAAGCTGGAGTGCAATGGCGCGATCTCGGCTCACTGCAGCCTCTGTCTCCTGCGTTCAAGCGATTCTCGTGCCTTGGCCTCCCGAGGAGCTGGGATTGCAGGCACGTGCCACCACGCCTGGCTAATTTTTGTATTTTTAATAGAGATGAGGTTTCACCATGTTGCCCAGGCTGGTCTTGAACTCCTGACCTCAGGTGATCCACCCACCTTGGCCTTCTAAAATGTTGGGATTACAGGCATGAGCCACCACACTCGGCCAGGGGAGGTTTTAAAACATACAGATGCCCAGGTCCCATCCAAGACTAATCAGAATCTCTGGGAGTGAAACTTGAGCATCAATACATTTTTAAAGCTCCCTAGTGATTCTAATGTGCAGACTGGTTTCAGAAATTTTACTCTAGGGTTAAAAGGGGGAAGATTTTTATGCTGTTTCTTTTGGTAGCAATTCACCCCCTTTATGGATGCCAAAAGTTAATTCATCATCTGATTCTACAACACAGTGATACTTCCAGAATAACTCTATTAAATATCTCCCTAGGAGTAGTAGTTCATGAAAGCATTTCATGTCCAATATTATGTTGGCTGGTAGTTAGCATTAAGTATAGGATAGCCTTCTTCAAGAATTGGGCTTCTGATTCTAGTTGCTTGTACGTTGACATTCATGGAATAGGTAGATGGGATAGATGACTATGTGTCATCAATGTTAAATTGGAGAAGGACTGATAAATTTTCTTTTTGTTCTTGGGGTATAATTTCTATGATGAGTTTAGATCTACAGGGTTTCTGAAATATTACACTTCCTCTGTTTTCTATTTGTCTAATCCTTGCATGTAGGAATCTGAAGGTGCTACATCACCTGCTGTCTTCATGCACAGTGATAGGTTGAAACCTTGGGAGTGACTTGCTTTCTGGAATAATGAGGTTAAGGCCTTGGGAGGAAGTTGCTTTCTGGAATAATGAGGTTAAAGCCATGGGAGAGAGTTGCTTTCTGGAATGATGAGGTTAAAGCATTGGGAGGGAGTTGCTTTCTGGAATAATGCTTGATCACACTGTCCTGTAGGGGAGGCTAGTTTGGGGTGTAATATCTCTTTTTCATAGCTGTTGTGTATGACGCCAGAGGCTAAACTCTGAGGGACAGTGTTTTATTTGAGACCAAGATGCACATCCAAGATTGGTCATAAAAGCAAAAAGCAGGCATGAGGCTAGATTTAGAAGCTTTAAGCATGGATTTGAGCCCAACTTTGAGATCAATGGAGGTTGATGAACTAGGAATAATGAGAGGTGCATAGATCTGAAGAATAAATATGAAGTCATCTTAAAGAATTCTGAAGACAGAAGTCAGTGATTTTCACTAATTTTTCACGTTGTCATGCTAGGTATCTCTATAGGAGAATATTATTTACTGGTGGCTGAGATGGTTGAACATAAAATAAAAAATCCCAGGGCTATTTTGTCTGAATTGTTTGGTACATCCCAGAGGTATTGATATTACTTTTGCAAAACTCAATTTTGTGTCTGCCTTAGTTCTCGTCCATCTCAAATTCATAGTAAAAGTAATGATGTTTCACTGAAGTTCACTAAGGCATAGTTTGTAACTCTTGTCAATATAAATCCATTAATTCCTTCTTTTTTTCATTCGGAAAACATTTATTGGTTGCTGTTATGATTTGGATATGGTTTGCTTGGCCCCATGAAGTCTTATGTTGAAATTTGATTCCTAATGTTGGAGGCAGGGCCTGGTGGGAGGTGTTTGGTTCGTGGGGGTGGATCTCTCCTGAATGACTTAGTGCCTTCCTCAAGGTAATTAATGAGTTCTTGCTCTATTAGGTCCTGAGAAAGTTCCCTTAGGAGCTGGTTGTTAGAAAGAGCTTGGCATCTTCCTTCTCGCTCTTGCCTCTTCTTTCAGCAGGTGATCTCTGCACACCAGCTCCCCTTCCCCTTCTGCTGTGAATGGAAGCAGCCTGAGGCCCTCACCAGATGCAGACATCAGCGCTGTGCTTCTTGCACGGCCTGTGGAGCTATGAGCCAAATAAACCTCTTTTCTGTACTTTATAAATTTCCCAGCCTCAGATGTTCCTTTTATAGCAACACAAACTAACTAAAACAGATGTCTGCCATTTGCTAGACCTATGATACAATACCTATAGAATTCATTTCTGATATTAAAAAATTTTTTGAGATGTAATTAATATTTCATAAAATTCACCCATTTAAGGTGTACGATAGATACATTTGTTATTCTGGAAATTTGCCTATAGACTTTTAAAATGTCTGCACATTTGATATAAACAGAATCACATGGTAAGTGGTCTTTTGTGTCTGGTTTCTTTCACCTCATAATGTTTTCAAAGTTCATTCATCTTGTAGTAGGTATCAGTACTTCATTACTTTTTATTGCCAAATAATATTCCACTATATGGATTGATCACATTTTATTTTATTTTATTTTTATTATACTTTAAGTTCTAGGGTACATGTGTACAACGTGCAGATTTGTTACATATGTATACTTGTGCCATGTTGGTGTGCTGCACCCATCAACTCGTCAGCACCCATCAACTCGTCATTTACATCAGGTGTAACTCCCAATGCCATCCCTCCCCCCGCCCCCTCCCCATAATAAGCCCTGGTGTGTGATGTTCCCCTTCCAGAGTCCAAGTGATCTCATTGTTCATTTCCCACCTATGAGTGAGAACATGTGGTGTTTGGTTTTCTGTTCTTGTGATAGTTTGCTGAGAATGATGGTTTCCAGCTGCATCCATGTACCTACAAAGGACACAAACTCATCCTTTTTTGTGGCTGCAGAGTATTCCATGGTGTATACGTGCCACATTTTCTTAATCCAGTCTGTCACAGATGGACATTTGGGTTGATTCCAAGTCTTTGCTATTGTGAATAGTGCCGTAATAAACATACATGTGCATGTGTCTTTATAGCAGCATGATTTATAATCCTTTGGGTATATACCCAGTAATGGGATGGCTGGGTCATATGGTATTTCTAGTTCTAGATTTTTGAGGAATCGCCATACTGTTTTACACAATGGTTGAACCAGTTTACAATCCCACCAACAGTGTAAAAGTGTTCCTATTTCTCTACATCCTCTCCAGCACCTGTTGTTTCCTGACTTTTTGATGATTGCTGTTCTAACTGGTGTGAGATGGTGTCTCATTGTGGTTTTGATTTGCATTTCTCTGATGGCCAGTGATGACGAGCATTTTTTCATGTGTCTGTTGGCTGTATGCATGTCTTCTTTTGAGAAATGTCTGTTCATATCCTTTGCCCACTTTTTGATAGGGTTGTTTGTTTTTTTCTTGTAAATTTGTTTGAGTTCTTTGTAGGTTCTGGATATTAGCCCTTTGTCAGATGAGTAGATTGCAAAAATTTTCTCCCATTCTGTAGGTCGCCTGTTCACTCTGATGGTAGTTCCTTTTGCTGTGCAGAAGCTCTTTAGTTTAATTAGATCCCATTTGTCAATCTTGGCTTTTGATGCCGTTGCTTTTGGTGTTTTAGACATGAAGTCCTTGCCCATGCCTATGTCCTGAATGGTATTACCTAGGTTTTCTTCTAGGGTTTTTATGGTTTTAGGTCTAACATTTTAGTCTCTAATCCATCTTGAATTAATTTTCATATAAGGAGTAAGGAAAGAATCCAGTTTCAGCTTTCTACTTATGGCTAGTCAATTTTTCCAGAATCATTTATTAAATAGGGAATCCTTTCCCCATTTCTTGTGTCTGTCAGGTTTGTCAAAGATCAGGTGGCTGTAGATGAGTGGCATTATTTCTGAGGGCTCTGTTCTGTTCCATTGGTCTATATCTCTGTTTTGGTACCAGTACCATGCTGTTTTGGTTACTGTAGCCTTGTAGTATAGTTTGAAGTCAGGTACCGTGATGCCTCCAGCTTTGTTGTTTTGACTTAGGATTGTCTTGGCTCTTTTTTGGTTCCGTATGAACTTTAAAGCAGTTTTTTCCAATTCTATGAATAAAGTCATTGGTAGCTTGATGGGAATGGCATTGAATCTATAAATTACCTTGGGCAGTATGGCCATTTTCACGATATTGATTCTTCCTATCCATGAGCATGGTATGTTCTTCCATTTGTTTGTGTCCTCTTTTGTTTCACTGAGCAGTGGTTTGTAGTTCTCCTTGAAGAGGTCCTTTACATCCCTTGTAAGTTGGATTCCTAGGTATTTTATTCTCTTTGAAGCAATTGTGAATGGAAGTTCACTCATGATTTGGCTCTCTGTTTGTCTGTTACTGGTGTATAAGAATGCTTGTGATTTTTGCACATTGATTTTGTAACCTGAGACTTTGTGAAGTTGCTTATCGGCTTAAGGAGATTTTGGGCTGAGATGATGGGGTTTTCTAAATATACAATCATGTCATCTGCAAACAGGGACAATTTGACTTCTTCTTTTCCTAACTGAATACCCTTGATTTCTTTCTCTTGCCTGATTGCCCTAGCCAGAACTTCCACCACAATGTTGAATAGGAGTCGTGAGAGAGGGCATCCCTGTCTTGTGCCAGTTTTCAAACGGAATGCTTCCAGTTTTTGCCCATTCAGTATAATATTGGCTGTGGGTTTGTCATAAATAACTCTTATTATTTTGAGATACGTTCCATCAAAACCGAATTTATCAAGCGTTTTTAGCATGAAGGGCTGTTGAATTTTGTCAAAGGCCTTTTCTACATCTATTGAGATAATCATGTGGTTTTTGTCTTTGGTTCTGTTTATATGCTGGGTTACGTTTATTCATTTGCGTATGTTGAACCACCCTTGCATTCCAGGGATGAAGCCCACTTGATCATGGTGGATAAGCTTTTTGATGTGCTGCTGGATTCAGTTTGCTAGTATTTTATTGAGGATTTTTGCATTGATGTTCATTAGGGATATTGGTCTAAAATTCTCTTTTTTTGTTGTGTCTCTGCCAGGCTTTGGTATCAGGATGATGTTGGCCTCATAAAATGAGTTAGGGAGGATTCTCTCTTTTTCTATAGATTGGAATAGTTTCAGAAGGAATGGTACCAGCTCCTCCTTGTACCTCCGTAGAGTTTGGCTGTGAATCCGTCTGGTCCTGTACTTTTTTTGGTTGGTAGGCTATTAATTATTTCCTCAATTTCAGAGTCTGCTATTGGTCTATTCAGGGATTCAACTTCTTCCTGGTTTAGTCATTGGAGAGTGTAAGTGTCCAGGAAATTATCCATTTCTTCTAGGTTTTCTAGTTTATTTGTGTAGAGGTGTTTATAGTATTCTCAGAGGGTAGTTTGTATTTCTGTGGGGTCAGTAGTGATATCCCCTTTATCATTTTTTATTGCGTCTATTTGATTCTTCTCTCTTTTCTTCTTTATTAGTCTTGCCAGCAGTCTATCAATTTTGTTGATCTTCTCAAAAAACCAGCTCCTGGATTCATTGATTTTTTGGAGGGATTTTTGTGTCTCTATCTCCTTCAGTTCTGCTCTGATCTTAGTTATTTCTTGCCTTCTACTAGCTTTTGAATGTGTTTGCTCTTGCTTCTCTAGTTCTTTTCATTGTGATGTTAGGGTGTCAATTTTAGATCTTTCCAGCTTTCTCTTGTGGGTATTTAGTATTATAAATTTCCCTCTACACACTGCTTTAAATGTGTCCCAGAGATTCTGGTATGTTGTTTCTTTGTTCTCATTGGTTTCAAAGAACATCTTTATTTCTGCCTTCATTTTGTTATGTACCCAGCAGTCATTCAGGAGCAGGTTGTTCAGTTTTCATGTAGTTGAGCAGTTTTGATTGATTTTCTTAGTCCTGAGTTCTAGTTTGATTGCACTGTGGTCTGAGAGATAGTTTGTTATAATTTCTGTTCTTTTACATTGCTGAGGAGTGCTTTACTTCCAATTATGTGGTCAGTTTTGGAATAAGTGTGATGTGGTGCTGAGAAGAATGTATATTCTGTTGATTTGGGGTAGAGAGTTCTGTAGATGTCTATTAGGTCCACTTGGTGCAGAGTTGAGTTCAATTCCTGGATATCCTTGTTAACTTTCTGTCTCGTTGATCTGTCTAATATTGACAGTGGGGTGTTAAAGTCTCCCATTATTATTTTATGGGAGTCTAAGTCTCTTTGTAAGTCTCTAAGGACTTGCTTTATGAATCTGGGTGCTCCTGTATTGGGTGCATATATATTTAGGATAGTTAGCTCTTCCTGTTAAATTTATCCCTTTACCATTATGTAATGGCCTTCTTTGTCTTTTTTGATCTTTGATGGTTTAAAGTCTGTTTTATTAGAGACTAGGATTGCAACCCCTGCTTTCTTTGTTTTCCATTTGCTTGGTAGATCTTCCTCCATACCTTTATTTTGATTCTATGTGTGTCTCTGCATGTGAGATGCGTCTCCTGAATACAGCAAACTGATGGGTCTTGACTCTTTATCCAATTTGCCAGTCTGTGTCTTTTAATTGGATCATTTAGTCCATTTACATTTAAGGTTAATATTGTTATGTGTGAACTTGATCCTGTCATTATGATATTAGCTGGTTATTTTGCTTGTTAGTTGATGCAGTTTCTTCCTAGCCTCGATGGTCTTTACATTTTGGCATGTTTTTGCAATGGCTAGTACCGGTTGTTCCTTTCCATGTTTAGTGCTTCCTTCATGATCTCTTGTAGGGCAGGCCTGGTGGTGACAAAATCTCTAAGCATTTGCTTGTCTGTAAAGGATTTTATTTCTCCTTCACTTATGAAGCTTAGTTTGGCTGGATATGAAATTCTGGGTTGAAAATTCTTTTCTTTAAGAATGTTGAATATCGGCCCCCACTCTCTTCTGGCTTGTAGAGTTTCTGCCGAGAGATCTGCTGTCAGTCTGATGGGCTTCCCTTTGTGGGTAACCCGACCTTTGTCTCTGGCTGCCCTTAACATTTTTTCCTTCATTTCAGCTTTGGTGAATCTGACAATTTTGTGTGTTGGAGTTGCTCTTCTCGAGGAGTATCTTTGTGGCGTTCTCTGTATTTCCTGAATTTGAATGTGGCCTGCCTTACTAGGTCAGGGAAGTTCTCCTGGATGATATCCTGAAGAGTGTTTTTCAACTTGGTTCCATTTTCCCCCTCACTTTCAGGCACCCCAATCAGACGTAGATTTGGTCTTTTCACATAATCCCATATTTCTTGGAGGCTTTGTTCATTTCTTTTTCCTTTTTTTCTCTAGACTTCTCTTCTCACTTCATTTCATTCATCTGATCTTCAATCATTGATACTCTTTCTTCCAGTTGATTGAGTCGGTTACTGAAGCTTGTGCATTTGTCACATATTTCTTGTTTCATGATTTTTATCTCTGTCAGTTCATTTATGGCCTTCTCTGCATTGATTATTCTAGTTATCCATTCTTCCATTCTTTTTTTAAGATTTTTAGTTTCTTTGCATTGGGTACGTAGTTCCTCCTTTAGCTCTGAGAAGTTTGATCGACTGAAGCCTTCTTCTCTCAACTCGTCAAAGTCATTCTCCATCCCGCTTTGATCTGTTGCTGGTGATGAGCTGCGTTCCTTTGGAGGGGCAGATGTGCTCTGATTGTTTGAATTTCCAGCTTTTCTGCCCTGCTTTTTCCCCATCTTTGTGGTTTTATCTGCCTTTGGTCTTTGATGCTAGTGACGTATTGATGGGGTTTTGGTGTGGGTGTCCTTTCTATTTGTTACATTCCTTCAAACAGTCAGGACCCTCAGCTGTAGGTCTGTTGGAGATTGCCTGAGGTCCACTCCAGACCCTGTTTGCCTGGGTATCAGCAATGGAGGCTGCAGAAGATAGAATATTGCTGAACAGCGAGTGCTGCTGTTGATTCTTGCTCTGGAAGCTTTGTCTCAGGGGTGTACCCCACCATGTGAGGTATGAGGTGTCGGTCTGCACCTAGTGGGGGATGTCCCCCAGTTAGGCTACTCAGGGGTCAGGGACCCACTTGAGCAGGCAGTCTGTCTGTTCTCAGATGTCAGCCTCTGTGCTGGGAGATCCACTGCTCTCTTCAAAGCTGTCAGACAGGTTCATTAACATCTGCAGAGGTTTCTGCTGCTTTTTGTTTAGCTATGCCCTGTCCCCAGAGGTGGAGTCTACAGAGACAGGCAGGCCTCCTTGAGCTGCTGTGGGCTCCAACCAGTTCAAACTTCCCAGTGGCTTTGTTTACCTACTTAAGTCTCAGCATTGGTAGGGCCCCCTCCCCCAGCCTTGCTGCTGCCTTGCAGTTAGATTGCAGACTGCTGTGCTAGCAATGAGGGAGGCTTCATGGTTGTGGGATCCTCCTGGCCAGGTGTGGGATATAATCTCCTGGTGTGCCATTTGCTAAGACCCTTCGTATAGCGCAGTATTGGGGTGGGAGTTACCAGATTTTCTAGGTGTTGTGTGTCTCAGTTTCCCTTGGCTAGGAAAAGGGATTCCCTTCCCCCTTGCACTTCCCAGGTGAGGCGATGCCTTGCCCTGCTTCAGCTCTCGCTGGTTGGGCTGCACCAGCTGACCAGCACCGATTGTCCGGCACTCCCCAGTGAGACGAACCCGGTACCTCAGTTGTAAATGCAGGAATCACCCGTCTTCTCTGTTGCTCGTGCTGGGAGCTGGAGGCTGGAGCTGTTCCTATTCAGCCATCTTGCTCCGGAATTCCCACATTTTATTTATCTAGCATCAGTTGACGGACATTAGGATTGTTTCTGTTTTTGCCTATTATGAATAATGTTGCTATGAATGTTTGTGTATAAGTTTCTCTTGAGTATATGCCTAGGAGTGGAATCGCTGGGTCATATGGTAATTCCATGTTAAGAAACTACCAAACTGTTTCTAAAATGACTGCATCTCTTTACATTCCTACCAGCAATGTATGGTGGTTGTAATTTCTCCACATCCTTGCCAACAGTTGAGTGTTGTGCTGAACAATCTTTTTGACATTCTTGATTTTCCAAGTTTAATGATATGTGTATGGTGTTTACAATCCTTTGGATTTTCTAAATAGTACA
This sequence comes from Macaca mulatta, assembly GCF_049350105.2. Lineage (NCBI taxonomy): Eukaryota > Metazoa > Chordata > Mammalia > Primates > Cercopithecidae > Macaca > Macaca mulatta. Next base: position 47,138,527 of record NC_133420.1, read on the forward strand.
TAACAGTACAGAAAATTGTCTACTTTGAAGTTATGCTTTTTCAATGAAATATTTTATCTGTAAAGTTTTAGTGTTTTAAAAAATAAAATGCAGTATGAGAATCCTTTTAGCAAAATAAGGTAGACTGTGTGAGACGTATCAACTCTGAATGAACTCTATGAATGAAAATTACTTTGTACAGGAACATGAAACACCTGGCACAGGAAACTCTCAGTGTTTTGAGAACTGGGGCTGTGTGGTGAAGCTGGAGCCAGATCCTGGTGGTTGTTTGCCTGGTCACTATGGGAGAATACAAGGGATCAACACAACCTCTCAAAGGCTTCCTTTTGGAAAATGAAAAATATGATTGGCAGGAGTGAGGGAAAACATCAAGATTGAGAACGGGACTGGTTCCTTATTCTAAGACCGAATAATGACCTCTGGATTAGGACATGAAAACAAGAGAGCTCTGTATTGCTACTGCTGGCTCTAATGGGCATGCTCTGTCCTAGGCTAGTAATCTTTTACTGCAGGTAACAGTTGGGGGAAGGAATGGGAGACAAACATGCTGACCTCGGCAAGCTGTTTATTGTCAGCCTGCCCTGCAACATACTGATAGCAGAGTTCTAATCCTACCAGTTTTTCATCCTTTCCAACCCTGGCTACCCTCAAATGCAAGCCCTTCTTGTCACCTAATCTTTCCCATACTTGCTTGCATTCTTGTATCATGCTATAGTGCTCTTCCTTTATGCAAATCCACATGACTCTCCCCTTTCCAGAGGACTCCTCTGTGCTCTTTGGCACATTCACTCCATGCTAAATGAACTCTGTTATCTTTTATGTCTTTTCTGAACGATCCTTCCACTTCCTGCCTTAATTTAAATGATGCTCTCATTTGAGGAGCGACCCCTTCCCCTGTAGCCTTCTCAAGAGGCTGCTCCTTCACCCCAGTCTCAGCTACTACTCAGATCAACATCCTCCCTGATTACATTGCATTTACAACCCATTGCTCTTCCAGTTGCATGGGAAAATGACCTTCTTGTGAAATTCATTCTATCTAGGTAAACCGTTTTCTAAGTTCAGTTCATGCATGTCATCCATGACTGTGAGCCCTATGACCATATTCATGAACTACTCTGGTACTTGGCTCAGTCTTCTCTCCATCCAGACTCCTTGTGTCATCTGAGCAAATATCATATTCATGGAACAATCTCCCAAGACTCTATCCTCACAGTTCTTTGACATTTTAAGCTTGAATGACTCTCAACCACCCACTTTCAGGGTTATACCTTAGCTTCATTATCATACACTAAAGTAGCAATCTCTTAAATCTGATTTATTTTATTTCATTTTTAGAGATTCATTCTTGCTATGTTGCCCAAGAACACCTGGGCTCTTGTGATCTTCCTGCTGCAGCCTCCAGATAGCTGGGACTACAAGCATGAGCCATCACGTCCTTAAATCTTGTATCCTAATAGCATACTGTTTACCATGAACTATTCATCCCGATCTCTGTCTTCCTTGTTCTATGCTTGTTCTTTGGCCTCATTCTGGATCTACTTTCTCTAAACTGAAAATGTTTAAGAGTAAGAAACAAGTGAGGTTTTTGTTATATTTTGCTGGGTTTGTACCCACAATTATTGTTCATTAGCTGTCTATTTTTACTATCTCTTATTTATTTGGAGTTCTTCTTTGAGTAACTTTTTCCAGGAAAGGTCATTTTGGGGCCTTTGCATACCTGAGAATGCTTTTCTGTTACTTTCACATGTATTGTGTTGCCTGTACACAGATTTCTTTTTACTGCCTTTTCCCCAGAAAACTCAGAAAAGCATTGCTGTACAGCACTTGTTATTGTGGACTAGTATCTGGGGCCAGACTGAGCTTTCTTTGTACTTTAGTGGACTGTGATAGTTTTTTTTTTTTTTTTTCCCCTACCCAGTTCTTCTGGTTCCTTAGGGAAAATCTACATGATCCCGTTAAGCCTGTCAATAATGATGCCATGCGGGCCCCCACCCCACCCTGCACTCCCACAGGGTGTGTACATAATGCAGGTTGATCAATCAAAGCACTGCAATCACTAGACATGCTGACTGCTTCTTGGATGGAACCTGACTCAGCCGGGGCCAACCAGGATCTTCCCTGCAGCTGATACAAGGAGTTGGGAGAAATAGTTATTTCTGTTGGGTTTGATAATTGAGGGAATGTGAGTCTGGGATTACTGATAGCTATGTTGAGAGAGAGAGGATGGGGAGAGAGCAAGAGTGAAATCAAGGGAGAGAGGGAGAATATGAACATGAATATGAAGGTAAGCAGCGGCACACAGAACTGAGAAGTGGAAAGAGAAAGACAGCCCTGAAGGTATCATTTGAAGCCTAGAGTCAGCTGACTCTGAAGCAAAATTCATCCTAGACTTCCCAGATTACATGAATCAAAACATTTCTTAAGCTAATTTGAGTTGGGTTTCTTTCACTTGCAGCGGAAGGGTTTTTTTTTAAATTAAAAATAAAAAAATCATTTTAGACTGGGTTCAGTGGCTCGCGCCTATAATCCCCACACTTTGGGAGGCTGAGGTAGGCAGATCACTTGAGTTCAGGAGTTCGAGACCAGTCGGGGCAACATAGCAAAACCCGTCTCTACAAAAAAATACAAAAATTAGTTGAGTGTGGTGGCGTCTGCCTGTAGTCCCAGTTACTCAAGAAGTTGAGGTATGAGGATCACCTTAGCCCAGGGAGGTCAAGACTGCAGTGAGCTGTGATCACGCCACTGCATTCCAGCCTGGGTGACAGAGTGAGAAGGTGTACAAAAAAAAAAAAATTCTTTTAGAGTTGGGGTCTTGCTGTGTTGCCCAGGCTGGTCTTGAACTTCTGGGCTCAAGCTGTTGCTCCCACTCCAGCCTCCTGAGTAGCTGGGACTACAGGTATGTGCTACCAGGCCTGGCACGCTGAAGGATTTTGACCAGTAGTGTCTTAGTCTATTTGGGCTGCTATAATAAAATACCACAGACCAGGTGACTTATAAACAACAGAAATTTATTTCTCACAGTTCTAATGGCTGGGAAGCCTGAGATCAAGCTGCCGGCAGATTAGGAGATGTCTGGTGAGGGCTCATCTTCTGATTCATAGATGGTGCTTTCTTGCCGTGTCTACATGTGATGGAAGGGATGAGCTAGTTTTCTGGGGTCTCTTTACAAAGGCACTAATCCCCACCATGAAGATTCTGCCCTCATGACCTAATCACCTCCCAAAGGCCCAGTCTCCTAATACCATGACTCTGGGAGTTAGAATTGCAATATATGAATTTTAGGGGGACACAAACATTTAAACCATAGCAAGTAGTAATAAATCCACTTTTTCCCCTTTGAGTAGTTGCAGAATTCTTCTCCTCATGAAATCTTAAAACATCTGCAGAGTACGGTTGAGGTATCTTCTCAGCAGATTTGCCTGAATTGGTAAAATCAGAATCATTAAAGTTTTTTTTCTATTATTTCTCTGAATACTGCTTTTGTTCTATTTGTTCTTTTCCCCAAATGTTGAACTTCTTAAAACCAGTAATCTATATTTGTCACCTGTTTAGTTTGTTCCCATCCTGCTATGAAGAAATACCCAAGACTGGGTAATTTATGAAGAAAAGAGGTTTAATTGACTTACAATTCTGCATGGTTTAGGAGGCCTCAGGAAACTTACAATCATGGCAGAAGGGGAAGCAACACATCCTTCACATGGCAGCAGGAGAAAGAAGAATGAGAACCGAGTGAAGATCTTGTGAGAACTTACTATCATGAGAATAGCATGGGGGGAACCACCTCCATGATTCAGCTACCTCCCACTGGATCCCTCCCACGACAAGTGGGCATTATGGGATTATAATTCAAGATGAGATTTGAGTTGGGGACACAAAGCCAAACCGTATCATCACCTTTCTTGACATTTCATCTTCTTGATCTTTTTTCTCTGTAGTCGAGAAACCTTCCAAAGTTTGTCCTCCATATTACTGATTTGATTTTCTACATTATATACTTGGTCTTGACTACTTCCAATGAAATTTTGCCTTCTCTTACACTACTTATTTCCCAACATTACTTCTGTATCAAATTCAGATTTATTTTTAAATTTCTGCCTATTTTGTAGCCTCTGTCTTTGAGTCTATAATTTTAATGAGTCTATATTTTTTCAAATGTGTGGAAAGCAAAAGAAATTCACCGGAAGTTTTTCTTCCTGTAACAAATCTTTTGCAAATGCGTATGCTTCCTCCATAGAATATTTTCATAGGCTGTTTTTTTTCCTTCTACTTATATCTTCTTGAATAAAGATAGATCTATTTGTCCTTAGTGTTTACCTGTTTATCCACAAACAAGGGGGCTGAATTATTCTTGGATCTACTCCCTATACACCTAATTACTATTAGATTTTTCTTTTCAGGTTTTAAGCTGGAGGACTAACTGGTGCATATGTTTATTTCCAGCACATTGAAGTGAGTGAAGAGGGACCATGATCCTAGGCTGTTACATGGGTAAGAACTTGGTGTTTATTTATCTTCCTCTTTCCCTGAAGCTGTTGTACTTGGTGCTAATTATTTGTGCCCAGCAATCCATGCGGCATGGCTCTCTCTGTCATCCAGTCTTGTTCTGCTGCCCACTGCCTTGAAAGCCTTGCCTCACTGGGGAGAAGTGCTGTCATTTCAGAGAAGTCTTACTACACTGCCTGCTTCCTTCTTGGCAGAACAACAGCACAGTGCTTGAAATCTCCTTAGATAGTTGCTTTTGATTGTTGCTATCTTAGTCAGTTTGGGAGGCTATAACAAAGTACCATAGATTGAGTGGCTTCTAAAAAACAGAAATTCATTTTTCACAGTTTTGGAGGCTGTGAAGTACAAGATCAAGGTGCTGTGGATTCGGTGTCTGATGAGGACCTACTTCCTGGTTCATAGACAGCACCTTCTTGCTGTGTTATTACATAATGGAAGGGGCATGGGATCTCTCTGGGGCCTCTTTTACAAGGGCACTGCTCCCATTCATGAGGGCTCCACCCTCAGAACCTAGTTGCTACCCAAAGGCCCCGCCTCCAAATCCCATCATGTTGTGAATTAGGTTCAACATTTGAATTCTGGAGACACATAAACATTCAGTCTGTAGCGCTACCCACAGCTACTGGTATAATTCTAAGGAGTGCTTCTCTTTTATTCACTGCTACCCCATCCTAGTCCTTGCTCCTTCACATTTGTGAAGGTTAGTAGGGGTATGCCAGGATGTTGTCCACTTACTTTTTTTTCATTAGAGGCTCATCAATGTTGTCTCTAGGCATTATCTTTCCATCTGGTTTCATCATAATCATTCAGAACCCATACAAAAGAATCCTTTCTCAATTTTTAGCAGGGATTCAGGTTTTCTCCCATGTTCCTTTTTTTCATTTCCATGGGGTTTGGGAGGAATAGATGAAAGTTAGGCCCAGTTTTTCTAAATATCTTAAGTCTGACTCCTTTATTTCATCCCCATTGTTACTGCCTTATCTCATATCTGAGCATATCTAACTCTTTATTGCAAGAGTTAGATATGCAATAAATATCTAACTTATTGCAGCTCTTCCTGCCTCTTTTTTGTCATTGCTCCTCTAATGTTGGTGTTCAAGTGAACAATGGTTTGAATCCTAGGAGATATTTTATTGTATTAGAATTGTGTTCAATTTCAAGTAATTAAAAATGGTTCTACTGTTGCTTTAGTAAGTACAGGGGTGGTCAATCCAGGACCAGTGGAGTGACTCGATGATACCATAAAATCCAGGGCCCTTCTGCCTTCCTGCCTTACCATTTTCAGTGATGTCTGCTGTACTTCCAGGCTGTGTATGTAATAGTGAGAGGAAGGCTAAGGAAAAGAGGCAGCACCAAGAGATTCTGCTTACATTTCTTTGTCTGGGAGTATGCCTCATGGCCATGATAGCTGACAGGAGGCAGGGAAATTGAGTCTTTTACAGACTTCATGGCAGAGGCAAGCAAGAAAGGAATGGGTTGGGAAAGGAAGTGGGTCAGTTAAACTCTCTTGTTCACCACCTTCTTAGTTCCCAACACCTGTTTGTAAGAGGAAAAAACAATGATAGGATATGGCTACTTTATTAGTCTGTTTTCACACTGCTGATAAAGACATGCCTGAGACTGTGTAATTTATAAGAAAAAGAGGTTTAATGGACTCACAGTTCCACGTGGCTGAGGAGGCCTCACAATCATGGTGGAATGTAAAAGGCACGTCTCACATGGCAGCAGATAAGAGAGTTTGTTCAGGGAAACTCCCCTTTATAAAACCATCAGATCTTGTGAGACTTATTCACTATTACAAGAACAGCACAGGAAAGACCTGCCCCCATGATTCAATTACCTCCCACCATGTCCCTCCCATGACACATGGGAATCGTGGGAGCTGCAATTCAAGATGAGATTTGGGTGGGAACACAGTCAAATCATATTCACACTCAGGTCCCAGGGTATGGTTTCTAGACAGGGGGAAAATAACAGGAGGAGGAGAATGGCTGCAAGTGGATGTTTCTCATTTTTTCCCTTAGCTCCCATCTCTAAATCTCTGTCTCTTCAAATTAAGGGATATAATGTTTCCTTCCAAATTTATTCCATTATATGCCATCACACTGCACAATTATTTCAGTAACAGTGATATGTGGGTTTAATAGTTGTTAAGGTTGAAACATTCCCCTGGAATTTACATGGATTATTTTTGTTGAATAATTGTGCCTTTTTTTTTTTTTTTTTTTTCTTAATAAGTATTTTCTTTTTTTTTTTTTTTTTTTTAAATTTATTTATTATTATTATACTTTAAGTTGTAGGGTACATGTGCATAACGTGCAGGTTTGTTACATATGTATACTTGTGCCTTGTTGGTGTGCTGCACCCATCAACTCGTCATTTACATCAGGTATAACTCCCAATGCAATCCCTCCCCCCTCCCCCCTCCCCCCTCCCCATGATAGGCCCCGGTGTGTGATGTTCCCCTTCCTGAGTCCAAGTGATCTCATTGTTCAGTTCCCACCTATGAGTGAGAACATGCGGTGTTTGGTTTTCTGTTCTTGTGATAGTTTGCTAAGAATGATGGTTTCCAGCTGCATCCATGTCCCTACAAAGGACACAAACTCATCCTTTTTGATGGCTGCATAGTATTCCATGGTGTATATGTGCCACATTTTCTTAATCCAATCTGTCACTGATGGACATTTGGGTTGATTCCAAGTCTTTGCTATTGTGAATAGTGCCGCAATAAACATACGTGTGCATGTGTCTTTATAGCAGCATAATTTATAATCCTTTGGGTATATACCCAGTAATGGGATGGCTGGGTCATATGGTACATCTAGTTCTAGATCCTTGAGGAATCGCCATACTGTTTTCCATAATGGTTGAACTAGTTTACAATCCCACCAACAGTGTAAAAGTGTTCCTATTTCTCCACATCCTCTCCAGCACCTGTTGTTTCCTGACTTTTTAATGATCGCCATTCTAACTGGTGTGAGATGGTATCTCATTGTGGTTTTGATTTGCATTTCTCTGATGGCCAGTGATGATGAGCATTTTTTCATGTGTCTGTTGGCTGTATGAATGTCTTCTTTTGAGAAATGTCTGTTCATATCCTTTGCCCACTTTTTGATGGGGTTGTTTGTTTTTTTCTTGTAAATTTGTTTGAGTTCTTTGTAGGTTCTGGATATTAGCCCTTTGTCAGATGAGTAGATTGCAAAAATTTTCTCCCATTCTGTAGGTTGCCTGTTCACTCTGATGGTAGTTTCTTTTGCTGTGCAGAAGCTCTTTAGTTTAATGAGATCCCATTTGTCAATTTTGGCTTTTGCTGCCGTTGCTTTTGGTGTTTTAGACATGAAGTCTTTGCCCATGCCTATGTCCTGAATGGTACTACCTAGGTTTTCCTCTAGGATTTTTATGGTATTAGGTCTAACATTTAAGTCTCTAATCCATCTTGAATTAATTTTCGTATAAGGAGTAAGGAAAGGATCCAGTTTCAGCTTTCTACTTATGGCTAGCCAATTTTCCCAGCACCATTTATTAAATAGGGAATCCTTTCCCCATTTCTTGTTTCTCTCAGGTTTGTCAAAGATCAGATGGCTGTAGATGTGTGGTATTATTTCTGAGGACTCTGTTCTGTTCCATTGGTCTATATCTCTGTTTTGGTACCAGTACCATGCTGTTTTGGTTACTGTAGCCTTGTAGTATAGTTTGAAGTCAGGTAGCGTGATGCCTCCAGCTTTGTTCTTTTGACTTAGGATTGTCTTGGAGATGCGGGCTCTTTTTTGGTTCCATATGAACTTTAAAGCAGTTTTTTCCAATTCCGTGAAGAAACTCGTTGGTAGCTTGATGGGGATGGCATTGAATCTATAAATAACCTTGGGCAGTATGGCCATTTTCACGATATTGATTCTTCCTATCCATGAGCATGGTATGTTCTTCCATTTGTTTGTGTCCTCTTTGATTTCACTGAGCAGTGGTTTGTAGTTCTCCTTGAAGAGGTCCTTTACATCCCTTGTAAGTTGGATTCCTAGGTATTTTATTCTCTTTGAAGCAATTGTGAATGGAAGTTCATTCCTGATTTGGCTCTCTGTTTGTCTGTTACTGGTGTATAAGAATGCTTGTGATTTTTGCACATTAATTTTGTATCCTGAGACTTTGCTGAAATTGCTTATCAGCTTAAGGAGATTTTGGGCTGAGACAATGGGGTTTTCTAAATATACAATCATGTCATCTGCAAAGAGGGACACTTTGACTTCTTCTTTTCCTAACTGAATACCCTTGATTTCTTTCTCTTGCCTAATTGCCCTAGCCAGAACTTCCAACACTATGTTGAATAGGAGTGGTGAGAGAGGGCATCCCTGTCTTGTGCCAGTTTTCAAAGGGAATTTTTCCAGTTTTTGCCCATTCAGTATGATATTGGCTGTGGGTTTGTCATAGATAGCTCTTATTATTTTGAGGTACGTTCCATCAATACCGAATTTATTGAGCGTTTTTAGCATGAAGGGCTGTTGGATTTTGTCAAAAGCCTTTTCTGCATCTATTGAGATAATCATGTGGTTCTTGTCTTTGGTTCTGTTTATATGCTGGATTATGTTTATTGATTTGCGAATGTTGAACCAGCCTTGCATCCCAGGGATGAAGCCCACTTGATCATGGTGGATAAGCTTTTTGATGTGTTGCTGAACCCGGTTTGCCAGTATTTTATTGAGGATTTTTGCATCGATGTTCATCAGGGATATTGGTCTAAAATTCTCTTTTTTTGTTGTGTCTCTGCCAGGCTTTGGTATCAGAATGATGTTGGCCTCATAAAATGAGTTAGGGAGGATTCCCTCTTTTTCTATTGATTGGAATAGTTTCAGAAGGAATGGTACCAACTCCTCCTTGTACCTCTGGTAGAATTCAGCTGTGAATCCATCTGGTCCTGGACTTTTTTTGGTTGGTAGGCTATTAATTATTGCCTCAATTTCAGAGCCTGCTATTGGTCTATTCAGGGATTCAACTTCTTCCTGGTTTAGTCTTAGAAGAGTGTAAGTGTCCAGGAAATTATCCATTTCTTCTAGATTTTCCAGTTTATTTGCGTAGAGGTGTTTATAGTATTCTCTGATGGTAGTTTGTATTTCTGTGGGGTCGGTGGTGATATCCCCTTTATCATTTTTAATTGCGTCGATTTGATTCTTCTCTCTTTTCTTCTTTATTAGTCTGGCTAGTGGTCTGTCAATTTTGTTGATCTTTTCAAAAAACCAACTCCTAGATTCATTGATTTTTTGGAGAGTTTTTTGTGTCTCTATCTCCTTCAGTTCTGCTCTGATCTTAGTTATTTCTTGCCTTCTGCTAGCTTTCGAATGTGTTTGCTCTTGCTTCTCTAGCTCTTTTAATTGTGATGTTAGAGTGTCAATTTTAGATCTTTCCTGCTTTCTCTTGTGGGCATTTAGTGCTATAAATTTCCCTCTACACACTGCTTTAAATGTGTCCCAGAGATTCTGGTATGTTGTATCTTTGTTCTCATTGGTTTCAAAGAACATCTTTATTTCTGCCTTCATTTCGTTATGTACCCAGTAGTCATTCAGGAGCAGGTTGTTCAGTTTCCATGTAGTTGAGCGGTTTTGATTGAGTTTCTTAGTCCTGAGTTCTAGTTTGATTGCACTGTGGTCTGAGAGACAGTTTGTTATAATTTCTGTTCTTGTACATTTGCTGAGGAGTGCTTTACTTCCAATTACGTGGTCAATTTTGGAGTAAGTACGATGTGGTGCTGAGAAGAATGTATATTCTGTTGATTTGGGGTGGAGAGTTCTGTAGATGTCTATTAGGTCTGCTTGCTGCAGAGATGAGTTCAATTCCTGGATATCCTTGTTAACTTTCTGTCTCGTTGATCTGTCTAATGTTGACAGTGGAGTGTTGAAGTCTCCCATTATTATTGTATGGGAGTCTAAGTCTCTTTGTAAGTCTCTAAGGACTTGCTTTATGAATCTGGGTGCTCCTGTATTGGGTGCATATATATTTAGGATAGTTAGCTCTTCCTGTTGAATTGATCCCTTTACCATTATGTAATGGCCTTCTTTGTCTCTTTTGATCTTTGATGGTTTAAAGTCTGTTTTATCAGAGACTAGTATAGCAACCCCCGCTTTTTTTTGTTCTCCATTTGCTTGGTAAATCTTCCTCCATCCCTTTATTTTGAGCCTATGTATGTCTCTGCGTGTGAGATGGGTCTCCTGAATACAGCAGACTGATGGGTCTTGACTCTTTATCCAGTTTGCCAGTCTGTGTCTTTTAACTGGAGCATTTAGTCCATTTACATTTAAGGTTAAGATTGTTATGTGTGAACTTGATCCTGCCATTATGATATTAACTGGTTATTTTGGTCATTAGTTGATGCAGTTTCTTCCTAGCCTCGATGGTCTTTACATTTTGGCATGTTTTTGCAATGGCTGGTACCGGTTGTTCCTTTCCATGTTTAGTGCTTCCTTCAGGATCTCTTGTAAGGCAGGCCTAGTGGTGACAAAATCTCTAAGCATTTGCTTATCTGTAAAGGATTTTATTTCTCCTTCACTTATGAAACTTAGTTTGGCTGGATATGAAATTCTGGGTTTAAAATTCTTTTCTTTAAGAATGTTGAATATTGGCCCCCACTCTCTTCTGGCTTGGAGAGTTTCTGCCGAGAGATCTGCTGTTAGTCTGATGGGCTTCCCTTTGTGGGTAACCCGACCTTTCTCTCTGGCTGCCCTTAAGATTTTTTCCTTCATTTCAACTTTGGTGAATCTGGCAATTATGTGTCTTGGAGTTGCTCTTCTCGAGGAGTATCTTTGTGGCGTTCTCTGTATTTCCTGGATTTGAATGTTGGCCTGCCCTACTAGGTTGGGGAAGTTCTCCTGGATGATATCCTGAAGAGTGTTTTCCAACTTGGTTCCATTTTCCCCCTCACTTTCAGGCACCCCAATCAGACGTAGATTTGGTCTTTTTACATAATCCCATACTTCTTGCAGGCTTTGTTCATTTCTTTTTCTTCTTTTTTCTTTTGGTTTCTCTTCTCGCTTCATTTCATTCATTTGATCCTCAATCGCTGATACTCTTTCTTCCAGTTGATCGAGTCGGTTACTGAAGCTTGTGCATTTGTCACGTATTTCTCGTGTCATGGTTTTCATCTCTTTCATTTCGTTTAGGACCTTCTCTGCATTAATTACTCTAGCCATCAATTCTTCCACTTTTTTTTCAAGATTTTTAGTTTCTTTGCGCTGGGTACGTAATTCCTCCTTTAGCTCTGAGAAATTTGATGGACTGAAGCCTTCTTCTCTCATCTCGTCAAAGTCATTCTCCGTCCAGCTTTGATCCGTTGCTGGCGATGAGCTGCGCTCCTTTGCCGGGGGAGATGCGCTCTTATTTTTTGAATTTCCAGCTTTTCTGCCCTGCTTTTTCCCCATCTTTGTGGTTTTATCTGCCTCTGGTCTTTGATGATGGTGATGTACTGATGGGGTTTTGGTGTAGGTATCCTTCCTGTTTGATAGTTTTCCTTCTAACAGTCAGGACCCTCAGCTGTAGGTCTGTTGGAGATTGCTTGAGGTCCACTCCAGACCCTGTTTGCCTGGGTATCAGCAGCAGAGGCTGCAGAAGATAAAATATTTCTGAACAGCGAGTGTACCTATCTGATTCTTGCTTTGGAAGCTTCCTCTCAGGGGTGTACTCCACCCTGTGAGGTGTGGGGTATCAGACTGCCCCTAGTGGGGGATGTCTCCCAGTTAGGCTGCTCAGGGGTCAGGGACCCACTTGAGCAGGGAGTCTGTCCCTTCTCAGATCTCAACCTCCGTGTTGGGAGATCCACTGCTCTCTTCAAAGCTGTCAGACAGAGTCGTTTGCGTCTGCAGAGTTTTCTGCTGCTTTTGTTGTTGTATAGTTGTGCCCTGTCCCCAGAGGTGGAGTCTACAGAGACAGGCAGGTTTCCTTGAGCTGCTGTGAGCTCCACCCAGTTCGAGCTTCCCAGCAGCTATGTTTACCTACTTAAGCCTCGGCAATGGCGGGCGCCCCTCCCCCAGCCTCGCTGCTGCCTTGCCGGTAGATCACAGACTGCTGTGCTAGCAATGAGGGAGGCTCCGTGGGTGTGGGACCCTCCCGGCCAGGCGTGGGATATGATCTCCTGGTGTGCCTGTTTGCTTAAGCGCAGTATTGGGGTGGGAGTTACCCGATTTTCCAGGTGTTGTGTGTCTCAGTTCCCCTGGCTAGGAAAAGGGATTCCCTTCCCCCTTGTGCTTCCCAGGTGAGGCAATGCCTCGCCCTGCTTCAGCTCTCGCTGGTCGGGCTGCAGCAACTGACCAGCACCGATCGTCCGGCACTCCCCAGTGAGATGAACCCAGTACCTCAGTTGAAAATGCAGAAATCACCGGTCTTCTGTGTCGCTCGCGCTGGGAGTTGGAGACTGGAGCTGTTCCTATTCGGCCATCTTGCTCCGCCCCCCAATTGTGCCTTTTAAAAAAAAATTGTAGTCTATTTTAGGGAGGGGTGATTTGTATATATATATTTAAGTCACAGAATTACTCAGAAATGTCCTTGTTTTTTAGATAAAGATGTTTTTGTGGCTCCAGATCTTTAGTACCTTGCTTTTCTTATTTCTAATAGTCCAGCAATGTCTTTTCTTTTTTTTTTTTTCCCCCACCCTCTATGCTCTGACTGCTCCTTGGCATTTTGGACCACTCCAGAACATTAAGTGGCTTTTTCCATTTCTTTTGTGCGTCTCAATGGCCACAGCAGGTTCACAGCTGCAGCACAACTGTGGAGAAGGTCAGAGAATGCTAATGGGACATTTAGCAGCAAGCGTTCCTGCTTGACTTTTTGTTGAAAATAAAATTGAATTGACAGAAGGAGAAAGTGCAATTCTAACTTAATGTAGAAACAGTTTCAAGTTAGGGCTTTTAGATTAGTCATTGATAGATACAATTAAAGATATCATTTCACAAGAAATAATATCCTTACTCTAAAAATGGCCTTTTGAGTGAGTGATGAATCATTATATGAGTCACCAGACATACCCTACTGAGTGCTTCTTCTGTAACATATTAGAGAGATTTGGACTGTGCCTAGTAAATATGCAGTAAAATGTGTACGTTACAATTATGTTGAAATTTGAACATGAGGATAAATGAATAATTTGGGGATGTACACTACTACAATTGTAATTCAAAAGACATTTTATCCACCTACTTATGTAAACATCGTTCCCTGTAAGTACAGTATTATGTGCTCTTGCTTTCCCCCTTAGGCAATGTGATAAAGTGAAAAGGTCAGGTGATTTAAGATTAGACGCTCTAAGTACAAGCCCTGGATCTCACATTTACTGGCTACATGAATTCAGATGAATCACTTGATTCCTGACTCCAGTTTTATCATCCACAGAATGATGATAGTAGAGTACCTCACAGAGTTGTTGGAAGTATCACATAGCAGGATGTAGTTTGCAAATTGCAAAGTGTTATATATAAGTACGTACTATTTTGTGAACTGATTTTTTTAAATTTTAATTTTTGATGTTAGTGCAATGGCGTGATCTCGGCTCACTGCAACCTCGGCCTTTTTTATGCAGCAAAGCTAAGTACACTTTTCACGTGGATGCATGCTATTCCACTATATGGATGATTCCAACATTTAAGTTATTTCATATATATATATGAGAAACACATACATATCATATATGTAAATTATTATAAATACTGCTGCAATAAACAGCCTTGTAGACAATCCTTTGCTCGTATACATTACTATTATTATTATTATTATTATTATTTGAGACGGAGTCTCACTCTGTCGCCCAGGCTGGAGTTCAGTGGCATGATCTCAGCTCACTACAACCTCTACCTCTTGGGTTCAAGCAATTCTCCTGCCTCAGCCTCCTGAGTAGCTGGGATTAGAGGTGCCCACCACCCCACCTGGCTAATTTTTCATATTTTTGGTAGAGACAGGGTTTCACCATATTGGCCAGGCTGGTCTCAAACTCCTGACCTCAGGTGATCTGATCACCTTGGCCTCCCAAAGTGCTGGGATTACAGGTGTGGGCCACCATACCTGGCCTCATTATTATTTTTTAAAGAAAATATTAGTTCACCTTGAACATTCCTGTGACTCAATGACATGTAGAAGTTAGTTAAGCCCTTATCTGATTCCTAAGTATTCACAATCTAATGCTAACTCTGCCTTCTAAATTTGATTGGTTAGATTACAATCTCTTTTAGTTCAGAAAACATGCCTATTCACCACTGTATCTTCATTTGTTAGGTGATTAGACAAATGACTCCATTAATTGTTGCTGTTATTTTTATCGTAATTTTTCTCATTAGAAAAACTTCTTATGTTGTATGTTCTATTCATTTACAGTCATGTGTTGCTTGATGGGGTTACGTTCTGAGAAATGTGTCATTAGCTGCTTTTGTTGTCGTGCTAACATCATTGAGTGTACTTTCTGAGAAATAAAAAACTTTTAATCTAGGAATGTGAAACCCCTTTAGTGATCAGGCCCAGAGAGGCACTGAAATGCAACAGCAGTCACGTCTTACTCCCGCTTCAGTGAAATTATAACCTCCTGAAGCCACCTCTTAGGTGCGCTCTGGACTAACTTTCTCCAAGGAGCCGTAAAATGCAATATGCTGAACACCGTAACTGTGGTTACGGTGGTTCAACAATGGTTCAACAATGCATAGCCAATCACTAACCCATGTAACTTCTGTAAACCAGGGAGAATTCCTGTAAAACAACTTTCTGTCAGCTAATTTCTTATCCCTTTTGCCTTTAAAATACCTGCTTGCCAACATGACAAAACCCTGTCTCTACTAAAAATACGAAAATTAGCTAGGTGTGGTGGATTCGCTTGTAATCCCAACAGCTACTCAGGAGGCTGAGGCAGGAGAATTGCTTGAACCCGGGAGACACAGGTTGCAGTGAGCTGAGATTGTGCCATTGCACTCCAGCCTGGGTGACAGAGCGAGACTTTGTCTCAAAAAACAAAAACAAACAAACAAAAAACGCTGCTTGTAGCAAAGGCTGAAGGGAGCACTCCCCAAAGCAACTTGTAAGTGTGTCTCAGGCTGTGGTCCTCGACCTTAGGCCAAATAAACTCTCTATATTAATTTTGCCTCCATTTCTTTCTTTAGGTCAACATTACACCAACCTAGATGATATAGCCCTGCTACACACCTAGACTAAATGGTATAGCCTGTTACTCCTAGGCTACAAACTGGTACAGCATGTTACTGTACTGAATACGGTAGACAGTAGTAACACAATGGTAAGTATTTATGTCTGTAAACATATCTAAATATAGAAAAAGTACAGTCAAAATCAGCATTGTAATCTTATGAGAGCACCACCATATATGTGGTCCATCTTTGAACAAAACATTGTTGTGGCACATGACTGTATTTCTATTTCGCATTTGAATCACTTATTTCTCCCAAACATGGTATGAAGCAAACAGTTATTAGACAGAAATGATCCAGATGAAGGTCCTGTATGGTTTGTTTCTCAAGTTAATTTTATTCTAAATATCCATAATCTTTACATTAAACAGCAACAAGAGTACACACAACAGCTGTTTCTCTGTTTTGTACTCTTAATTTCTCTTCCCATCATTTCTGAATGATTTCTAGATCAATTTATTAATTATGATTTCAGCCTCATTTTTATCCTTTTCATGGAGAATTTTTCCAATATTCTCCAGTGTACTCACCTTACAAAGAGAAATCCTAAAGCATTTATATGAGCTTAAGTAGAGAGAGAACATGAAACCTTCAGGAGGCATATGGAAGCCTAGTGCTGTTTTGTGCATCCTACCATGAGAAGATCATGCACCAGTGGATCATAGAAGCAGAGTGAAGGTTTAAATTTCTTCATAATCATTGAGAAGATTTTGTATAAATTCTTCTAAAGGTCTATTTCAAATACACTTTGGTTAAAGTATACGTTAAGAAAGGAAATATATTTTCATTTATCTTTTCTAATAAGGACAATTATAAAAGTAGAGTAATTTGCTTCTGAGCACAGCTTTGGCTTCCTCTCATATTATTTTCCAAAAAAATCAGTACAGTAGTCCTCCCTTATTCACAGGGGATATGTTCCAAGACCCCAACAGATGCCTGAAACCATGGATAGTCTTAAACCCAATCGCTGTTAATAGAAACATGTTTAGGTCTTCCACCCACAGATTTAATGCCTTTTCCATCTTCACAAAGCACTTATCATGCACTGTGGACTTTTGCAGTTTGAGGTGCAACAGCAAAACTAGCATGAATTTCTTTTTTCTTCACAATTTCACTGATAGAAAGCTTGTTCTTATGGTAGATTTTAGCAACCTCAATACGCAATGTTTTTATTTCCTTACTAACTTGAGAACTTTCACCTTTTCGCTTAAGGGAAGCAGCTTACAGCTTCTCTTTGGCGTATCAGAATTGCCATTGTCACTATGCTTGTGCTTTGCGGCCATTATTTAGTAAATTAAGGATTCTTTGAAGATGAGCACTGGATACCATGACAGTAGAATGGATAACTGAGACAACTAGAGACAACTAATAACTGACTAGTGAGCGTGTAGTGTAGACAGTGTGGATACTCGCGACAAAGGGATGATTCAAGTCCTGGGTGGGACAGAGTGGGATGGTGCAAGATCTCATCATGCTACTCCAAACAGTGTGCAATTTAAGACTTCCTAAGTGTTTATTTCTGGAATTTTTCATTTAATATTTTCGAACCATGGTTGACCTCGCGTAACTAAAACCGGTGGGGTTGTGGGGAATACTGGTAATTGCTATTTCGATTTCTTTTTTGTGTATCTGATACTTCTTGTGACAAAAAGTGTTAAATCATACAGAAAATTTGAGAGAGTAACACAATGTAACAGATACTTTCCACCTAGATTCAATCATTGTTAATCTTTTGCTACTTGCTTTAGCTATAGATCTACATTTATTTTTTGCTCAGGCATTTGAACCTAAGTTTCAGATAATGTGACATTTCACCCTTAATTACTTCAGCATGCATCTCCTAAGCATGAGATGTTCTCCTAAGTTACCACAATAATATTGTCATGCCTAGGAAAATTCGTAGTAATTTCATAATACAGTATTCTGTATGATCCAGTTTGTAATCAAGTATATCAAAAATTTCCCTCAAAGTATTTTTAAACTAGGATCCAATCAAGATTCAGCACCACATTGATTATTTGCTCTCTTTAGTCTCTTGTTCTACATATTGTTTCCCAGGGACACTGACTTTTCAGTTCTAGGCGGTTGTCCTGCAGAACGGTCTACTTCTGGGGCTGTCTATTTCCTCTTGATTAAATGTTTTTGTCAGGAATACGTCAAAGGTAATTCTGTGTTCTTCATATTACATCCCATCAGGAGGTATAAAAACCATGTTGTTATTAATACAATGCTAGTGATGCCAACTTTAGTTTTGTTACTTGGTTAAGGTTGTGAATGTTAGATATCTCCATTATAAAGGTACATGTTTTCTATTGCAATTAAGACACAATGTGTGGGATGGTATTTGGTGCCAGGCCAATATCCTGTTTTCCAATAATCTTTCATCTAATGGATTTTAGCATTCATTGATGCTAACACGAGTGTTATTACACTAAGAGTTGAAAACGGTGATTTTCTAATTCTATCACCCCTTTTACAGTTATTAGCTGGGACTCCTCTTAAAAAAAAGAGACTGTGTCTCTCTCACTTCCCTCTTCTCTCTCTCTTTTCCTTCTTCTCTCTCTGACACCATTATCCAAACATGGATTTTATTCTATGTATTAGTTCAGTTACTGTTGTTGTGTATTATGTCACCCATACTGTCCCAAAGTGGCCAATGTGAGCCCCTTCAAACTAGCTCTATGTGTGACTGACATGCCCCACTGGCCTTTGAGAATGTCTTTGCTTTCTGGCCCCTGTGTTTTACCTATTCCACACCTGGTATTAGTCATTCCAAGGAACCCTAGCTCTTTTTAGATAGAATAATATTTAGAAACAAATATTTGGGTGTTAAGTATACTCCTTGATTTTACTGTATCATCTGCTTCCAGGATATTTTAGTGTGTAGATCTAGAAAATATATGTTTTTTAAAAATCATGAGGTCATGTTGATATTTCCAAATCAAGTTTTCATTATTGGCTATTGTCTTTGTTTACTTGTCTCTGTTGTTCTTATACTATATATCTTTTCTTTTTTTGAGTCTTGCTCTGTCATCCAGGCTGGAGTACAGTGGTGCAGTGTCAGCTCATTGCAGCCTCCACCTCCTGTTTTCAAGTGATTCTCCTGCCTCAGCCTCCTGAGTAGCTGGGACTACAGGTGCGTGCCACTAGGCCTGGTTAATTTTTGTATTTTCTTTTAGTAGAGTCAGGGTTGCATCATGTTGGCCAGGCTGGTCTTGAACTCCTGACATCAAGTGATCCGCCTGCCTTGGCCTTCCAAAGTGCTGGGATTATAGGTGTGAGCCACCATGCTCGGCTGATGTCTTTGTTCTTAATAGCAGTATATTTACTTACTTGTTTTCTACTACAATATACATCAAATGGGTTTAAAATTAAAATAGAAATACTGTTACTACAACAAATCTATATTTTTGTTCTTTCAATAAACTTCTCTAAGAATATGCAGTCAGCATACTATGCTTAAAAGTTTTGGAAATAATTATTTATGTGATGATGTAGCCAATTTGACAGGTTCACCTGTTCCTCTTTGAGCACAAGCACAGTGATTTTTTTCTTTGTATTTAATTTTTGAACATGTGTAAATCATTTACATGGTTCAAAATTTGAAACTATATAAAAAGGTGTAGTTGGAGAAGTCTTACTTTCATCCCTATCTTCTTGATCCCTACTCCCACAGGTATCCTTTTTTTTTGAGACAGAGTCTCGCTCTGTTGCCCAGGCTGGAGTGCAGTGGCGCTATCTGCGCTCACTGCAATCTCCACCTCCTGGGTTCATGCCATTCTCCTGCCTCAGCCTCCCGAGTAGCAGGGACCACAGGCACCCGCCACCACTCCCAGCTAATTTTTTGTATTCTTTAGTAGAGACGGGGTTTCACCATATTAGCCAGGATGGTCTCGATCTCCTGACCTCGTGATCTGCCCGCCTCAGCCTCCCAAAGTGCTGGGATTATAGGCGTGAGCCACCACACCTGGCCAAGTATCCATTTTTAATAGTTTCTTGTGTATCTTTCAACATTGTGGCAGCATAGTTATCCGGTGTGTGGTGTGTGGCTATCTTAGAGGTTAATCAGTCCCCTCTTGATGGGTGTATGCATTGATTCCAGACAAATAGTGTCGCACTGAATAACC
The DNA here is from genome assembly GCF_049350105.2 of Macaca mulatta. NCBI lineage: Eukaryota > Metazoa > Chordata > Mammalia > Primates > Cercopithecidae > Macaca > Macaca mulatta. The sequence continues at coordinate 47,158,313 of NC_133420.1, forward strand.
TTGAGCAAAGCATGAAGATATCTCTTTAGGATGAATTCCCAGATAAGGGATTGCTAGTGAATGCATATGTAGTTTTGTGAGAAATTGCCAAAGTCCCCTTCAAAATAGTATTTGCATTTTGTACTCTCATAATCAAATGAATAAGAGTGCTTGTTTTTCAATATCTTGTCACCAAAGGTATTGTCAAACTTTTAGATTTTTTGCTAATCTGAAATTGTAATTCAGCGTACAGTCATCCCACAGTATATGCAGGGGATTGACTCCAGGGCACCTGTGGATACCAAAATCCTCAGTTGCTCAAGTATCTTATATAAATGGCATAGTATTTGCATATAACCTGTGCACAACCCCCTGTATACTTTAAATCATCTCTAGATTAATTATAATACCTAATGCTTTAAATCATCTCTGTATACTTTAAATAATCTCTAGATTAATTATAATACCGAATGCAATGTAAAATCTATGTAAATAGTTGTTATACTATATTGTTGTAAATTTGTATTATTTTTAATGTCATATCACTATTTTGTATTGTTTTATTTCTTGAATGTTTTTGATCCATGGTTGGTTGAATCTGCTCATGTGGAACCTGAGGATATGGAAGGCTGATTGTATTTTTGCTCACTTTTTTCTTACTATGAGTGATGTCGAGCATATTTTCATATGTTTAAGGGATATGTTTCTTTCTTTTTCTATGAATTTCTGACTTTCTGCACAGGACTACCTCTTCTTCCATATGAATGCTATTCTTATCCATTTGGTCTAATTATGGATATGTTATCAAACGGCATTTTAATTTTTTCATTTTCCACCAAACTCTTCCTAACTATAATTTATATTAACCAACTAGTGTGTAATCTTTTGTTTCTCTATGCTCAAATAATCACATATATGTCCTTTTATTTTTAAAAAATGGGGTAACATTATGTACTCTTCTCTGTGCCTTGACATTTCTTTTCTCTCTTGATGATGTATCATTGGCATACCCTCCAAGTCAACCAGTATTGTTCACTGTGTCCTTTTTAAAGACTGTATAATATTCTACAGTATGGATTTGTGATGCTTTGTTCAAACATTTCCCTGAGATGGGCATTCCTTTTGTTTCTGATCTTTTGCTACTGCAGACATAGCTACTGCCAATATCCCTGTATCCAATTGCTAGATTACTCAGTCTTATAGACTGACCAAGGGGAGGTTCAATTCAGGCATTGGGGAAAAAAGAAGCTGTTGATTATTTTCCTCTGGTTCTGGAAGCAGTGCTTTTATCTGAGACTTAGATTTGGGTTTGGGGGTGGGGAAGTATTACTTAAATGGCCTATTTCATATATAAAAAGGAGTTTCCCATATGCTGCATCCTATTTTTTGGCAAGTTACCTTGGATTTTGAGGCCAAACCCCTAAACTGTAATAAAATGCTGCTTTATTCAGCTTTGCCTATTATGTACACTTATCTCCCTAAGACAGTTGTTTTCAACTGGGGGTGATTTTGTCTCCCTGAACTCAAGGGAATATTTGGTAATGTTTGAAGACACTTTTGGTTTTTACCACTGCAAGGATGCTACTGACATCGAGAAGGTAGAAGCCAGGGACACTGCTCAAAATACGGCAATGCACAGAGCAGTCCTCACAGCAGAGTTATTCAGTCCAAATGTCAACAGTGCCACTTTTTCTTAAACTTTTATTTCAGGTTCAGGGGTACATGTGCAGGTTTGCTATATAGGTAAATTGCATGTCACAGGGGTTTGGTGTACAAATTATTTTGTCACCCAGGTTATAACCATAATACCCGATAGGTAGTTTTTTGATCCTCACCTTCCTCCCACCCTCCTTCCTCAGGTAGACCCCAGTGTCTGGTGCTCCTTTGTTTCCAGGTGTACTCAATGTTTAGCTTCCACTTATAAGTGAGAACATATGACATCTGGTTTTCTGTTCATGTGTTAGTTTGCTTAGGATAATGGCTTCCAGCTCCATCTATGTTGCTGCAAAGGACATGATCCTGTTTTTTATGGCTGTGTAGTATTCCATGGTGTATATATGCTGCATTTTCTTTAGCCAGTTTACCATTGATGGGTAGGTTGATTCCGTGGCTTTGCTATTGTGAATAGTGCTGTAATGAATATGCATGTGCCTATGTCTTTATGATAGAATGATTTATATTCCTCTGGGTATATGCCCAGTAATGGGATTGGAGAAACCCTGTCATAAGTGAATTCACAGAGAACTTGAATGGTTGAGAATAGATTCAGAACATCATTGGTCTTCTTGGTCATGACATCACCAAATGCCAACTTAGTATCTCCCCATAACTGTACCCCAACTTAATATTTAATATAATACACATCAATTCATCTCATAGCCTTAGTTTCCAACAGAAAGTTCAATCAACAGATTGTTTATTTAAAAACTTAGGATCAGTTGGGGTCCCTTCTGATAATTAGCTAGAGGACTGGCTAAAATGTGTACATACTAGACTAACTTCCCATGTTTTACAATATTTATTTCATGTGGCTGTGCCAGATCGAGGTATGTATTCCTGTTTCCACCAACTCTTTCTTTTTCCATTTGGTATCAATAACTAAATGGATAAACATAAAAAAGGACAATATTCTGCATGCAGGATTTGCATCACTCTATTTCTCTTTTGTCCTATGGTATTTTCCTTGTTGGGACTACACCTCCCCAAATGTCCTGCATAACTGACCCTCAATTCCACCCTTTTTGATGTCTGTAATTGTTTAACTTTGGATGTAAGTTGCATGAGAAGGATGAAGAGGAAGGGAAGCGGAAGAAATTAATTTTTGGATTCTTTAGAAAGCAATACCCACACAGTGTATGGAAGGCTACTTAGTTTTCTGATTGGTTTAAACCCAGGGTCTCTGAGAAAGGAGTAAGCAATGGAGGAAGTGGTGAAATCTCTACTTACAGGTTTTCAAGATGGTAGTCTCCCTTTTTAAAGCAGCAAATCATATGTCAGCATGAGCCCTTGTTTATAATTCTCATTTTAGCTTTATGAATCTTATAATTTAGGAACATTCCTCCCTAATTTGGGAAAAAAGTTGTCTCTCAGATTTGATATTGATTATTGTCATTAGCATTTGTCTCTTTCTAGATATTTTAATGAGAAGTTGAGGAAGTCTGGTTTAGACCTCCAGCCAAACCCTATCTTAATTGTGATTTTAGCTGGAATAAATTGTTCTATGTTAATTGAGATAAAAACCTAAAGAAATCAAATTTGTTCAAAGTCATCATTTGCCAACTTTGGGAAGAAGTCCAAAAGAATCTAGCTAAATTAGTCTCACACATTTCACGAAAAATGGGGAGAGACAATCCATCTGTCTGTGGTTGCCTCTAGCATTTTATTATTTAAGACTGCATGTCAATTTAGGGATAAGCTAACAGTTGAGCCAGGCGCAGTGGCTCATGCCTGTAATCCCAGCACTTTGGGAGGCCAAGGCAGTTGATTGCTTGAGCCCAGGAGTTCAACACCAGCCTTGGCAATACAGCAAGACTCTGTCTTTACAAAATAATACAAAATTTAGCCAGGCATAGTGGCACTCACACTTCTTGTCCCAGGTACTTGGGAGGCTGAGGCTGGGGGATCACCTGAACTGGGGAGGTCGAGGCTGCAGTGAGCCATGATTGTACCACCGCACTCCAGGCTGGGCAACAGAGTGAGACCCTGTCTCAAAAAAAGATAGCAGTTGATATTAATGAAATAGAAAGCCAAAAATGTTAGAAAGGACACATTAATCCAAAAGGTAGATAACCTCCTGGTATTTTGACGTGGAAAAGTAAGATGCAGAGAAGAATATGTAATACATTTGTACATTTTATAAAACAATCAATGGCTTAAACTCCTGCTATGTATGTACATATACCTGTATGTTTGTATTTGAATATGATTTTATTACTTTATTATTAATATAATAATTAATTATTATTAATAATACTTTTATTATTACCAATTTTTGAGTGTCAGCAAAATAAGCAAACAAAGGAAAGCAAAGGCTATCTGGGGAACTGAAGAAAACCAAAGTACTGCATTAAAAATGATTATGTGAGCTGGGTGCAGTGGTTCATACCTGTATTCTCAGTGCTTTGGGAGACAGAGGTGGGAAGCCAGGAGTTAGAAATTAGCCTACACAACCTAGTGAGACCCTGTCTCTGCAATACAAAAGAAAAAAATTAGCTGAGTGTGGTGCTGCTCACCTGCAGTCCTAGCTGCTTGACTAGGACTACAGTCAATAGTAGAAAAGAGGCTGAAATAAGAGGATCCCTTGAGCCTAGAAGTCTGAGGCTGTATAGTCTGCTGAGTTGTGATTGAGCCACTATACTCCAGTCAGGGCAACAGAGTGGAGGCCCTCTCTCCAATAAAATAAAATAAAATAAAATAAAATAAAAAATAAAAGTAAAGATGATAATGTCTCATGTTTTTGAGTTTTTAACATATGTCAATATGTGTTTAGGGATAAAAAGTGATGCAAGAAAAAATGGTCACCAAAATATTAATGATTATCTCTAAGTTGGTGGTTTTCAGACGAATTTTTCTATATAATTTTATGTATTGTTCCAATTCATTGTAATGATAACTTATTGTTTGTAAATAATGAAAAACTGTTTTTGTTGCAAAACCTCACTCTCAACTTCTGCAATGCAAACAATCCTATAAATTACATAAAAAATGAAAGACCAATTGGCAGTGTCTTTTTATTACATATATAGCAAATTAATCTCTTTGATACACAAAGAGCTTTTAAATAAATCCACCAAAACCAGTTGAAAACATTAACATAATTTAGGTAAAGATCATCAACTGGCAAGAAATAAAATTAAAATTAGAGTTCATTTTTTCCACTTAACATTTTGGGAAAGATTAAAAAGTTTGAAAATACAAAATATATTTGAAGGTGTAGAAAACCAGGCATAAAATATAAATTGGTGTGACTTTTTAGGAGTCATTTCATATTTTCAAACATTTCAATGTAAAGTTTGACCCAGTATTTTAACTTCTAACAATTTATTCTATAAAAAATATAGTTGGACACTGGGGCCTGTCGTGGGGTGAGGGTCTGGGGTAGGGATAGCATTAGGAGAAATACCTAATGTAAATGATGAGTCGATGGGTGCAGCAAACCAACATGGCATATGTATACCTATGCAACAAACCTGCACATTGTGCATATGTACCCTAGAACTTGAAGTATTATTAAAAAATTGGATAAATATAAAAAGATAGTAGTATAAGGATGTTCACCGTAACATTTGTGCATATATAAGTGTTAGCAAAACTAACTAGAAACAACTCACGTAGTCTGTCTCAACAGGGCATTGATTGAATTATGTACAATCATCCCTTGGTGCCCAGGGCGGATCAGTTCCTGGACCCCTTGAGGATACCAAAATCCAAGAAAATTCAAGTCCTTGATATAAAATGGTGTAGTGTTTGTACACAACACACACACATCCTCCTGTATGCCTTGAATCACCTTTAGATTACTTAGAATACCCAATACAATGTAAATGCTGTGTAAATAGTTGTGTTATTTAGGGAATAATGATGAAGAAGAAAAGTCTGCACATATTCAGTACAGGTACAACTATCCATTTCTTTCCCTGAACAATTTTTGATGCAAAGCTGGTTGAATCCATGGGATTCACAAGGAATTCACAGAACACAAGGAAACAGAGAGCCAACAGTATATTCATAAAATGAAATTTCATATAACTAAAAAATGAGACTGATTTCTGTATACTACATACTGATTTGAAAAGATTTTCCTGATGTGTTGATAACTGAAAGCAAGTTTCAGGTTTGCTCTTATGCACTTAATGTTATATGATGCATGCCATCAGGTACAAAAAAATATGTGCTTATATATGTACAGACAACTTCTGGGAGGATACATAAGAAACTGTTAATAGTGAATATCTTCTGAGAACCAGACTTAAGTAAGTGAGTAGAGTTTACTTTTCACTCTATGCTTTCTCATACTTTTGGAATCCCTTACTCCCAATATTTTATTATAAGAAGCTTCAAACATACAGAAAGTTTAACAACTGTATGGTGAACACAGGAATTAAAAATAAATTTGCCAGACCTGGTGCAGTGGCTCATGCCTGTTATCTCAGCACTTTGGGAGATAGAGACAGGAGGACTGCTTGAGCCCAGGAGCTGGAGACCAGCTTGGGCAATATAGTGAGACCTTATCTCTCCCAACAAACAAACAAACAAACCAACCAACCACCTAGATGTTACAATTAACATTTTGCTATCCTTGCTTTATCACTAAATTTCAAAAAGGAAGGATGATGAATTATTTTAAAAATATACCTAGCGCCCAGGTACGGTGGCTCATGCCTGTAATCCGAGCACTTTGGGAGGCCAAGGCAGGTGGATCACCTGAGGTCAGGGGTTCGAGACCAGCCTGGCCAACACAGTGAAACCCCCATCTCTACTAAAAATACAAAAAATTAGCTGGGCGTGGTGGCAGGTGCCTGTAACAGCTACTCGGGAGGCTGAGGCAGGAGAATCACTTGAACCCAGGAGGCAGAGGTTGCAGTGAGCCGAGATCACGCCACTGCACTCTAGCCTGGGCAACAAGAGCGAAACTCTGTCTCAACAACAGCAACAACTACACACACACACACACACACACACAAACACACACACACACACACTTAGCAAGAAATGAAAGCTTTAGCCAGAAGAGCATAGAATAATGAAACAATAAAATAAAAAAGTACATAAATCTGCTGAAAGAGACAATTAAATAGGATAATGTGATAAATGTCAGCAGCTGTTAGGAGTATAAAGTCCAGTGTTCAGGTCTATGCAAGAGCAAAGAAAAAGACTCTGTGAAGCATACAGGAGGAGTTTCCGTCCCGCAGTTCCTCAGGCCTGTGGTCAAGGGAGGATGTTCCCAGAACAGGAGACTTTGGAACAGGTAGCTTTGGCTCCATGAGAGGTTTATGGCGGATACATGCAATGTGGTCTCTGGACCTCTAAGACTCTGCTTCATCAGGAAGATTTGCTGAAATGCATTTGACCCCCAGGAACCCTTACCTTAGATCTCATAAAAGTGTTGCAAATCAGTTTGGATTTGGATAATGTCTAAACAGGAGGTTGTTTTGTTTTGTTTGCTTTAAAAAAAATTCCTAGTTATTTAACACGAGCTATTCCTTTGTATGTAAACCTTCAATTAAAAGAAAATAGTTGGGTTCCAGAAATCTAAATTTCTGAATTCTGAAATCTGAAGTTTTAACAAGCACCCAAGGTGAGTTCATTGCAGGCAGGTGTTGCAAATATGGTCATCTTCTAAAAATGTGGTCTATTTGGGCCTCATGAAGATTCACCTGCTCCAGGAGTCTACAACCTTGTTTTGCCAGGAATGCCTTTCTTCTCAAACAGCTAGTACTTATCTTCTAAATGAGCTTAATTACTAAATTCCTAAGGGAGTTGAACATCAAGGACTATCTCTTGGTGTAGATAAATTAGCTCGCTCAAATGTTGTAAACCAGTTTGGACCTGGGAGGGGTCTAGAGAGAGGAAATTATTATTATTTGATACATAACATTTGTACATATTTATGGCATACAGATGGTAGTTCATCACATGTGTAGAACGAGTAATGATTAAGTCACAATATTCAGAGTATCCATCACTTGATTTATCATTTCTATATGTTGGGAACATCTCAAATCCTCTCATCTAGCTGTTTTGAAAAACATAGTACATTGTTGTTAGCTATGATTATTTTTAACTTCCTTGTTATTTAATACTGCTGCTATGTCCCTTTGTGTAAACCTTCACATGGGCATTTAATACCATCTTCTTTAACCCCTGGTTCACTGGGGTCTTCCAGATACAGGCAGTTTAATTCTTCGCTTTTCTGAGTGAGAAAAGTCTGCAAATCTTTTTTTCTAGTGTTTTTCTTTGGAAGCTTCGTCCCACTGTTATCACAGAGTATTTGAATTCTCATCAGTTTCCTTGTAACTTCTGTGGAATGTGCTGGTAGAACTGCAGCTGTTAGTCCTTGTACTTAGAATAAGTTTTCTTCCCCTGAAGGATTAATAAGGAGGCCAACTATTTGCAGTTGCTTCTACCCCATCTCTGACAGTTCTTTAACCCCCTAAGAAGGAAGGATCTCAGAGTTTCTCATTCCTTCTCAGGGTGACAATTGTTGTGAATTCTTTCTTGTCTATTGTTTTTACCTCCTCTTTTTCCATTTTGGCCTGTCAATTTGAGTTGAATTCGTTTCTGGGTGGTCTATCACCTAACAGAAAACATGGTGCACCAAGTAATGAGTAACTGAGTTTTTATTATGTTTTAAAAAAATACAATAAACATTTCTTGAGCACTTTCTGTGCACTAGGCATTTGCTAAATGCTGGTGACACGAGTGAGAAAGTGGGGACAGAGGCAGCCAAGTCTCTGAAGAATCTTGACACATCCAGTTTGAGAACATCCATCAAACAAGAAACAGCATTAAGAAAAAGCCTGGAAGTAAATTTGTAAGATGGAGACAATTCAGGTATGCTCAGGATCCAGGGTACCTGGTGAGAAATAAAAGCTGCTTTTCAGACTTGAGAGCTGCTGTTAAAAATCTGAATATTACCCAATAGGAAATTATTTCTTAACCCGCTTCTAAAAGTTAAGCTATGGAGAACTCATTCTCATGCAAAAGCACAATTATACATAAAATGATGCTTCTACTTTCTTTTATAGTCAGTTTAGACAAGGGAAGTGTGGGAAGGGGTGGAGATGATAAAAGAAAAAGGGGGAAGAAATCCAGATTGAAAGATGGTCAGAAAACAGGAAGTATCAGCAAAGGGAAAGCTACGTAGAGAAAAAGGTTGACAGGTCTGTTTCTTAAGGGTCTAGAACAGCATCTGGCACATAGTAGGTGCTTATGAAATGCAGTCATGTGCTGCATGATGTTGTGGTTAATGATGGACCGTGTATACCATGGTGGTCCCATAAGATTATAACAGACCTGAAAATCCCTATTGCCTAGTGACATTGTAGCCATCTTAACATGTATGCCTAGGCTAATGTTTGTATTTGTGTCTTGGTAGTTATGAAAAAAGTTTTAAAAGTTAAAAAAAAGTTAAAAATAGAAAAAAGGTTATAGAATAAATATTTTTGTACAACTGTACAATGTGTTTTAAGCTGTGTTATTACAAGAATTGAAAAATATTAAAAAGCTGAAAGTTAAAAATGTTACAGTAAGCTAAAATTTATTATTGAAGAAAACAATTAATATGGCCTAAGGGTACAGTGTTCATAAAGTCTACAGCAGTGTACAGTAATGTCCTCAGCCCTCACATTCACTCACTGGCTCACCCGGAGCAACTTCCAGTCCTGTGAGCTTTATTCATGGTAAGTACCCTAGACGTACCATTTTAAATCATTTATACCATCTATTTTTTGTTGTATTTCTTCTACGTTTGCAGATGTTTAGATGCACAAATACCATTGTGTTACAGCTGCCTACAGTGTTCATTACAGTAACATGCTGTACAGGTTTGTAACCTAGGAGCAAAAGACTCTACCGTATATACCAGACGTGTAGTGGGCTATGCCATCTAGGTTTGTGTGAGTACACTTGGTGATGTCCACACAACTTTCATCAGTGCCTAGCAACACGTTTCTCTGAACATAGCCTCATGGGTAAGCGACACATGGCTGTAGTTATTATTAAAGGAAAGAAGAAATCTTTTGGAGAGAAAGATAATAAAAGGGAAATAGATGGACAAGCACAGATGTACAAAGAAAAAAATGTTGAGAGAGGCAACTAATGCAGATAGAAATACAAAAAGGAGGCAGGATGAAAGGGACATAGGGAAAGAAGGGATTGGGACTCAGAGAGGCTCATACATTTATGCCAAGTACTATTGAGCAAATAATTCTTTTTATGTTCTGTGTCTTAGACACTGTGTGGAGTATGTGATGTGGACCTAGGGAGAGTCATTCAACCATTTTGTGTTTATTTAAAAAAAATTCTGAAAGGAAATGGAATCAAATACAGTATTGTAAAATGTTAAGAAGACCTGGTGGGTAGTTGGGATTTTTGCCTTACTAGTCTCTATATAATGTATGCTTGAAACTTTTCATAATACAAACTCAAAAAAATTTTAGAATGATCAATAATTGAGCATGGGCCCATTTAGGCCCCATTCCCTTACACAAAGTCCCTAGAGTTAGAATTGTCAAGGTCTGGCAACAGATGGCATGTGGAAGGCAAATGGGAGAAGGTCGTGTTCACTCCAAATGCTGGTGTCCTGCTGATTAAGAGGATGATTATTCCTCATGAATTGCAGGTTTTGGAAGAAAGCTAAGTAGTTCATTTCTATTTTCCCTGATGGGGTCTCACTCTGTTGCCCAGGCTGAAGTGCTGTGGTGCGATCTCCTCTTACTGCAGCCTTTTAACCTCGCAGGCTCAAGTGATTCTCCCTGCTCAGCCTTCCAAGTAGCTGGGATCACAGGCATAAACCACCATGCTTGGCTGATTTTTGTATTTTTTGTAGAGACAAGGTTTCACTATGTTGCCCAGGCTGGTCTTGAACTCTTGGGGCTCAAATGATCCTCCCCACTTGGCCTTCCAAAGCACTGGGATTACAGGTGTGAGCCACAGCACCTGGCCAGAAGTTTTTTTTTATTAATGTTGGGGGAATTCTCAAGGAAATATTTGTAGTCCAAAGGAATTTTGTTCCTTATAGAACCGGGGTTTCACGAGGCACAGTGGAGAGGCTCAGAGAGAGAGAGAGAGAGAGCGGGGCCTGGGTGGGGAGCTAGAAGACAGGGCTGGGGGCTGTGGCTTCTGGTTTTCAATAGTGAAGAAGGATGAGGTTTGGATGGAAGCCCAGACCGAGGGTGTGGCCAGGATAACAGCTGAATTGGTTGAATTATCCAGCACAGAATTCCTGGTGGAATGTTGATTTGTTGGCTTCTGCAGGGTTCTTTTGCCTCCCAGGTGCTGGGCACAGTTGCTCAAAGCGGCTCCTGCAGGGGAGGTCAAAGGGTCAGAAAGGAGGGAGGTCAGAGGAGAGAGCTGGCGATCTCAGCCTCTGCAAAATGCACTTATTTTTCTTGGCATTTAACAGGTGGACTGGATTGAATCTAGCTGAGGGCTGGGCCGGTCAACAAATTCCCTCAACTCTTTCTCATCACTTCATAACCTCCTCCCTTGTTTAAGGGATCTCTTCTTTTTAAAATTCTTTTTATTTTTATGTTTTGCCTCTGGTGGATATTCTACTTCAGTGTTCATTTGCTAAATGATGGTTTAAGGGAAGAATATTAACCTAATCAACAAAGCAGTGGTGTGAGTGTAGTGGTGTGATCATAGCTCACTGCAGCTCCAACTCCTGGCCTCAAGTTCTGTCTCGGCCTCCCAAAGTGCTGCGATTACAGGTGTGATCCACAGCACCCAGTCCTAAATTCCAGATATTTAGCACTATTTTTCAGGACTTCAAGCTGGCCAACTCAATTGAATTAGAGAAAGATTTTTTGATGTATGAGATTAAGAAGCAAAATTTTAATTTTGTCTATGTAAAGGAAGATTTCTAATGCAGTGATTACTGATTGGTTTAGAATATCACAAACCCGCCCTGTAACACGCTCATGACAACAAACAAATACCACATCAACAGGGAGTCTCAGCAAAAATTAGCATGTCCTAAAACAAACAAAACACCAGCTGAACATCATAGAGGGGGATGAGAGAATTCAAACTTAATTATTTCCTTGGTTGGAAAACAAAATCTTTAAACAAAGAGATTATATCTATAAGGCACTAGGATTTCCAAGGTTCCACCCACAATAAGGCCAGAAGACATAAAGCCAAGTCGTTTGCTGGTTTTTAAATTACTCATATAAACTCGGAAAATTACAAGAGAGTATAACTGAGAGACTGTGTCTAGATCAGCAGTCCCCAACCTTTTTGGCCGCAGGGACTGGTTTTATGGAAGAGGATTTTTCCATGGATGGAGTCAGTGAGGATGGTTTAGAGATGAAACTGTTCCACCTCAGATCATCGGGTATTAGTCAGATTCTTGTAAGGAGTGCACAACCTAGATCCCTTGCATGCGCAGTTCACAATAGGGGTTGTGCTTCTGTGAGAGTCTAATGCCGCCCCTCATCTGACAGAAGGTGGAGTTCAGGCGGTAATGCTTACTTGCCTGCCTGCAGCTCACCACCTGCTGTGTGGCCTGGTTCCTAATAGGCCATGGACTGGTATCAGGGGCCCAGTGTGGGAAAAGTTCCTAAGACAGCTGATAGTCAAAAGACCGGTCTGCTTCCTTTTCTTTGTTTTCCTCCCTGAGTGTACCAGTCAGTATTCTTGTCTTTTATTCTTTTGCATCCAGGTTGTCATCAAATCTGATTTCACACGATTCCTCAAGGATCTAGAACTAGATGTACCATATGACCCAGCCATCCCATTACTGGGTATATACCCAAAGGATTATAAATTATGCTGCTATAAAGACACATGCACACGTATGTTTATTGCAGCACTATTCACAATAGCAAAGACTTGGAATCAACCCAAATGTCCATCAGTGACAGATTGGATTAAGAAAATGTGGCACATATACACCATGGAATACTATGCAGCCATAAAAAAGGATGAGTTTGTGTCCTTTGTAGGGACATGGATGCAGCTGGAAACCATCATTCTTAGCAAACTATCACAAGAACAGAAAACCAAACACCACATGTTCTCACTCATAGGTGAGAACTGAACAATGAGATCACTTGGACTCAGGGAGGGGAACATCACACACAGGGGCGTATCATGGGGAGGGGGGAGGGGGGAGGGATTGCATTGGTAGTTATACCTGATGTAAATGACGAGTTGATGGGTGCGGCACACCAATATGGCACAAGTATACATATGTAACAAACCTGCACATTAGGCACATGTACCCTACAACTTAAAGTATAATAATAATAAATAAATTAAAAAAAAAAAAGTTAAAAAAAAAAAAGTACCATCTATTTCTTACGATTCTTTAATATCAGTTGCAATCCGGGCGCGGTGGCTCAAGCCTGTAATCTCAGCACTTTGGGAGGCCCAGACGGGCGGATCACGAGGTCAGCAGATCGAGACCATCCTGGCTAACATGGTGAAACCCCGTCTCTACTAAAAAATACAAAAAACTAGCCGGGCGACGTGGCGGGCGCCTGTAGTCCCAGCTACTCGGGAGGCTGAGGCAGGAGAATGGCGTAAACCCGAGAGGCGGAGCTTGCAGTGAGCTGAGATCCGGCCACTGCACTCCAGCCTGGGCGACAGAGCGAGACTCCGTCTCAAAAAAAAAAAAAAAAAAAAAAAAAAAAATCAGTTGCAATCAAACTGCAAAACTTGTTTGTAAGGTGAGCGATAAGAGTGAAACTTCATTGACTACCAGACACTATCCTAAGCACGCGCTATCACCTTTCATCCTTATAACAACTCTCCAACAAGGTATCATCATCATCATCATCATCATCATTGCAGTTTTACAAATGAGGATACTGGGGCTTACAGCAGTGGTTCACAGCCATGCTGCCCATTAGAATCTCCTGGGAACTTTCAAAATGATCAGTGCTCAGGCCATCATTCACCTGGATCAATTAAATCAGAACCTCTGGAGGTGGCACTGGGTTTTTGTAGTTTTTTTTTGAGACGGAGTTTCACTCTTGTTGCCCAGGCTAGAGTGCAATGGTGCGATCTCAGCTCACAGCAACCTCCACCTTCCGGGTTCAAGTCATTCTCCTGCCTCAGCCTCTGGAGTAGCTAGGATTACAGGCATGTGCCACCATGCCTGGCTAATTTTGTATTTTTAGTGGAGACAGGGTTTCTCCATGTTGGTTAGGCTGGTCTTGAATTCCTGACCTCAGGTGATCCAACTGCCTCAGCCTCCCATAGTGCTGGGATTACAGACGTAAGCCACCACACCCGGCCAGTTTTTGTAGTTTTTAAAGCTCCTCAGGTGATTACAAAGTGCAGCGAAGGTTAGAGCCACTGGCTTAGAGAGCAAGTAAGCATCACAAGGTCACAAGATTGAGTAATGGACTTGCAATTGGAATCCAGGTTTGTTAGATTTCAAAGTCTCATTTTAACCTCTCTATTATGTTGTCTTTCAAAGTATTTAATTGCTTTTAAACAAAAACCAATTAATATTTTCATATTTTAGATAACTGTAGGAAAGTGCATAAAACATACGTAGAGCTATGAATGGTAAACATACAGTGGTAGTGAAACCACACACATTTCAACATAGAACACTTCCCTATGGTGCCTTCCATGAGTGTAACTTTTGTCTTCTCCCTTTAAGAATCTTACGTCCTGACTGTTGAGATAATTACGTTTTGCTTTTCTTTATGCTTTACCGCTTATGTATTTCTAAACCGTACTTAAGTTTTGGCTGTTTTTGAAGTTTATATGGAAGGATTCATACCATATGTCGTATTTTGCGTCTGGCTTTTTTCACCCAACATTATGCTTGTGACTCACCTGTGATGCGTGGCTATCTACTGTTGCTAATGTTCATTGTGATCTGATATTCCATTGTAAAAATGTAGCATAATTTGTCTACTTTATGAATGACAGATATTTCAGTTGATTCCAATTTGAGGCAATGGTAGCATATTTCCTGTTGTATGTGTAAATGAGACTCTAGAAGCTGACTTGCTGTAAGTTATGCCTACTTAAACTGACAGGTAAAAATTGTACATGCTTATGGTGTACAACACGTTTTGATATATGTATATATGTGGAATAGCTACATCAACCTATTTAACATATGTATCATCTCACATTTATTTTTTTGTGGTGAGAACACTTAAAATCTACCCTTAGCAATTTTCAAATATATAACATTATTATTAATTGTAGTCACAATGATGTACAATAGAGCTCTTGAACTTATTCCACCTGTCTAACTGAAATTGTGCGTCCTTTGACCAACATCTCCCCAGTTCTCCCACCCAGGCTATACCTATTTTCAGATTGATAGGTAATGCTATTCACATTTCCAATGTAGCTTATGCTATTAGGTTGGTGCAAACAGAATTGCGGTTTTTGCTTCTAAAGTAATGGCAAATTACAATTGCGATTACGTTTGCACCAACCTAATACTTCATCTTCTACACAGTGGTGTGTGAGATTTCCTAATGTTCCATTTTCCACAATGCGTGCTAGTGTCAGAGTTTAATGTTTGCCGGTGAGGTGGTTCTGAAATAACTGTTGGTATTTTTAATTTATATTTTTCTCATTACCTATGAGGTATAAAATTTTCTCATATGTTTATTGTCTATTTGAATTTCATATTTTGTGAAGTGCCTATTTGAAACTTCTGACTATTTTTCTATAGGTTTTCTGTTCTTGTTGATATATAGTTGTTCTTTTTGTTTGAGACAGGGTCTCTCTCTGTTGCTCAGGCTGGCATGCAGTGGTGTAATCATGGCTAACTGCAGCTTGACCTCCTGGGCTCAAGTGATCCTCCCACCTCTGTCTCCTGAGGAACTGGGACTACAGGCACATGCCACCATGCCTGGCTAATATTTTTACTTTTTGTAGAGACAGGATCTCACCATGTTGCCCAGGCTGATCACAAACTCCTGGCCTCAAGCAATCCTTTAGCCTCAGCTTCCCCAAGTGCTGGGATTACAGGCATGAGCCACTGTAGGCCTTCTTTATATATTCAGTACTTGCTCAGTAATATTATTGAAAATATTGCTGAAGTATGAGAAAAGTTCTTAATTTTAATACAGTTGAATTTTTCCTTTAGGGTTTATTCTTTTCTATGAGATCTTCACTTACCCTGGTTTAGTAAAGATATTTTCCTATATTTTAAAAACATCATAGTTTTGCCTTTCTTACTTAGGTTTTCAATTTACATGGAACTAATTTTTGTGTACATAGGAGAGAAAGGACCAATTTCATTTTTCTCCATATGGGAAAAATGGTCCCAGCACCATATTTTGAGCAGTCCTTTCCCTTATGATCAACAGTGTTATTCTGTCATATATCAAGTATCTATTATGTATAAGTCTGTCCCGCTTTCTCTATTGTGTTGCTGTGTCTACTTGTCTATCCCTGAGCAAATACCACACTATCTGAATTATTATAGGTTTATAATGTCTTGATAGCTGGTGAAGCAAGTCCTTCCAACTCTATCAAGAATATTTTGGGTATTCTTAGGTCTCTGCATTTCTATAAATTTAGATGACCAAATCTCACAAAAGGAAACCTGCTGGATTTTGACTGGGATTGCAATGAGTCTATCTAATCTACTTGGGGTAATTTATACCTTTACAATTTTGAGTTTTCAGATTCATAACATGATATGTCTCTCAATTTTTTAGAGATTTTTATTAATGACTCTTTAAAAAGTTATATAATTTCTCTGTATAGGTTTTAAACATATTTTATTTGAGTTAATCATATAGATGGTATTATCTGTTTTAAAAGCACTGTTTAAATTTCATTTTCTGGTAGTATGTAATGGATAAAAAGCTAGTAGATATGAGTAACGATACTTTTGCAAGGATACTAAGAGAAGGAAAAATTACAGAGTATCTCACACAATTATAGATAGAAAATTCTTTAATCAAACTGAATACTATACAAAATAACTTATCATGATCAATTTGGACTCATCCCAAAAGTGTGAAGTTACTTTAATGATTCTAATATTAGAACTTTCATTTACCATAGTTAATTACATTGACAAATTAAGGGAAAAATATTTCAGTAGTGTAGATAAAAATCATTTTTATAAAATTGAACATTCATTCATGATTTGCAAACTAATTGAAAATTAGCTTAATCTAAAAAAAAGTTAACTTCAAAGAACATAGGGCAGGTATTATCTCTAATGGTTAAACATAGAAAACATCTCCTTTACAAGTAAGAGGATTCCAAGAATATCTTCTCTTAACATTGAAATAGGAATCCTTGCTGGATCAATTTGGCAGAAAAAAGGAAAACAAAAGGCATAAGGATTTGAAGAGAATAAACAAAACCATTACTATTAGCTAATAATGTCTTCACTGAAATTTCAAAGAAATTTATAGATAAATTAGAATTAATAAAGAAATTTGGTAAGTTTGCTTGATACAAAAATCAGTATACACAATTATATTGCTATATTCTTGCCACCTACAGTTAAGGTAATTCTAAATTACCTAGGAATAAATGTGACAAACATTTGTGAGACTTTTTAAGGACAAAATTATAATATTTTATTAAAGTAACATTAAAGTACATATCATGTCCATGGATCAGAAATCTCAAAATTCATAAAAATTGCAATGCTCCATCAATTGACCTGTAGATTTGATTGAAGTCAAAATACCAACTTTGTTTATTTTTACAGAACTTGCTAATCTGGGCCTAAAATTTACATGGAAAAGCAAAAATTAATAACCCACTCATTCCTGAAGAACAAGGGAGGTAGATTTCTTTACTAGGTAGCAAGAATTATTTTAAAGCCATAGTAGTCTGATATCTGCAAAGGCAGAGACACAGAGACAAATGAAACAACAGAAACAACAGAAAATTCAAAACCAGAACCAGATATATATATATATATATATATATGTATGTATGTATATTTGACTTTTAGCAAAGTTTGCATTGAAGATAGACTACAATAAATCAAGCCACTAAAACTGGTTACTCATATTGTAAAAAGATCAAATTGTATTCCTATTTCTATCATATCTTCTCCCAACAGATTCCACACATGTAAAAATTTAAATATGAAAGGTAGAACTATACAACCTTTAAAGGAAATTATCTTTATGACTTTGGAGTAAGTTTCTTAAAGGAGACACATGCACCAATTGTAAGATAAATTATTGATAAATGTAGCTATACTACAATTAAGAACTTACGTTTACCAAGGGACACTGTAAAGAAAGTGAAAAGACAAACCTGGAAGAAGTTATTTGCAACACATACAACAGTAAAAATAATTGTAACCAGAATATAGAATAAAAGTACAGAATAATAATAAAAATATCCCAATAAAAAACAAAAGTCTTGAATGGCATTCCACAGAGGAGAATTAGCCAATAAACACATGAGATCCCCAACTTCTTTAGTTATTTGATAAATGAAAAATTAAAACACTGTGAGATACCCTTTCATATTCTCCACAGTGAAAATAATTTAAATGTCTGACAATATCAAGTGTTGACGAGGATATAGAACAATGAGTGCTATATATATCACTGATGGTAGCATGAGTTTATATCACAGTATTATAAAACAATTTGGCATTATCCAGTCAAGTTGAATATATTCATCTACCTCTGAATATATACTAGATATTCTAACAATGGAAGCCATGTATAAGAATATTTACAGTAGCCATTTTTGTAATAAGCAAAATCTAGAAACTGAAGTGCTCAACAGTAACATGGTTAACTGTGGTATGTTAATAAAATGAAATACAATATAGCAGTAAAAACGGAATGCACTCTAACTTTGCACAAAAACATGAATATTCAGGCACACAATTTTTAATAAATCAGGTTCTGGAAAACACATTTCCATTTATTCATAATCATAAGCCATGTAATTTTATATTTGGTTATATAATATTTGGGGAAATTTCCAAAGAAAAGAGAAGGATAAAGCAGAAATTTAGGAAAGGTGCTGGGTCATGAGAGGACTACACAGATAACTTCAAATGTAACGTAATGTTCTATCAAACTGGATGGCGAGTATGCAGGCATTAAAATTTTATTTTCATAGGCATTTGCTTTAGTCTTTATACCTTATACATATTTTATAAGCATTCTTTTTATGTTGATAACATATTCTTAAAAGGTTATAGAAAAGAAGCACCATAAAGTACTTTTTAAGCAAAAAGCTAAAATAAAAAAACTAAAACAAAACCCAAAAAAGCTTATCAAAAATATCAGCACCCAGAAACACACATTAAGTGATAATCATTTCATAGTATTCTTAATACATATATACAGGAAGGATAAAATAGAAACTATTAGGACTGTCTCAGTTATCTACCATGCATAACAAACCACCCCAAAATTTAGTGGTTTATAACAACAAAACCAGTTATTTACTCATGATCCTGCCACTGAGCAGAGAGAACTTGATGGGATTGCTAACTTTATTCCATGTGTTGGCTGCAGTTACATAGTTGTATTTAGCGAAGAACTCGGCTGGGGTTGGAACATCTCAGATTGTTTTACTTGTCCATTGGCAATCTTTGCTGGAACAGCTGGGATGGCTTGGGGCCTGTCGGCTGGGCTTCTCTTTTCCCATAGTTTCTTGTCATTCAATGAATCTCAAAAATGGGGAAGCAGAAGCTACAAGTCTTTTAAGATCTGGGTGTGGAAGTCCCAGAATATCACTTCCGTGCATTCCATTGGTCAAAGCAAGTTACAAGACCAGCCCAGATGCAAGGCAAAAGGAAACAGGCTGTCTTTTGATGTGCAGAGATGTGTGCCTGCAGGGATTGTAGGAATTGTTTGAGGTCGTCTTTGGAAATGGTCTACCCCTGGAATCATAATAAGTATGCAGCTTCCATAGTCTGTTGTCAGAACGCTGGTTTTGCCTGGTTCTTCGAACAATTTCATTCAACAATTATTACTAAATACCTACTATTTGCCAGGGACTGTTTTAGCCATGGTAAAAGCAATGAACCAAACATTTCAGAGATTCAGGCAATCATTCAGGTCATATGCAATTTTATACCAGAAGTCAGGATGGCAAAAGAGTGAATGTTTGGTTAATTTAAATAAAAGAATAGCAACAAGCAATAGCTGCTGACCGTACTCAGTGGCTCAACTGAACTCAGAACTAATAGAACAAAAGTTTCCAGAAATATGAATCTGCTTGAGATCCCATTCAAACAAATTCAGCAAATACCTACTATATAAAAAGACCTTTCCTAGCCCACTAGAGTGAGAGATTATTTTGAAAGCATTTGGTTTGATTCAATTAGGATTTGTTGGACCTATTTGTGAGTTGCCAAAGGAGATAAAAAAGATTAAAAGCACAGGATTCCTGGCCTCACGGTGTCAACGATGTTGAGTACTCGTAGCTATGATACCAGGGAAGTAAAAGTGCCATAACTTGATATTAATGCTAGGGGCATTATAGAAGCTAATATTTCCTTCATCTGTGGGAATTGTGTCTTCATGAAGTAGGTAGCATTGTGAACTAGTTCTTAAAGGTTGCCCACATTTTCATTTGGCAGGATGCCAGCAGGCTTGAAGAAGGACATACTAGCTTAATGTGCTCTGTACTATCAGCTTTGATGGTAGGTGTGTATTTCCTCTTTGTTTCTGACTGAAACTTGTGTGGTGCGTTAATGGTAGTTCAATGATTTCCATTTTCTACTTGAATTCCTTGTTTAAATGACCTATTTACATTACTAGTCTGGGTGACATCTGTGCCTAGAGATGTCTACTAGTTGAAAATGAACAAACAGCAGCTAGGTATTATCTCTAATGGATGGTCTGCAAATTCCTTTGCTTTAGAATTTTGTGTGCAATGAGTTTTTTTAAAAAAAGGAATAAAAGTGACAAACACATGTCCAAGTGCTTTGTGTAAACATGATATTCTTCTTCTGTCGAGGTGACTCTAAACATAGGATATACAGTTGGAATGTGATTGATACAGAATTGTTTGTGCCATTTCTCTTACTCCGTTTCCTGTTTGAAAACTGGACTTATGTTTGGAGAAACACTTGAGATTTCTCACCTTTCAATGTCTTAAGGTCTGCTATATTGAGATTCTTAAGGTATGCTTTTCATCCGGATATTCCTCTATAGAAAAGGCTAAAATGAGTCTGAACAGCTGACTGCAGTCAGGCCACCTTTTGGTGCTCTGGGTTCTCAGAATAATATTTCTACTGTATCATGAACATCTTTCTCTCTTTCCTCTTCCTAACAAATATTCATCCATTGCTTTGACAAATTAACATTTAAATAACTGTTGTATACCAGCCGCTATTCTATGGACTTGGGTTACATTTATGAAGAAAAGAAACAAAATTCATGCTGTCTTGGAATTTATAGTCTAGCTATAAGTAATAAACTCAATAAGGAAGGAAGTTATAGAATATTAAAAGGTGACAGGTGCTATAAACAATTGAGTAGGGCAATGGGGGCAGGGTGAGAGTGTAAATTACAGCTGTAAAGAGATTTGTTGGGATGATGCTCATTAAGGAGTGAGTTAGCTTTTGGTCCTCTGGGTGTAAGAGCCTTCTGAGCAGGGGGAGCCACCTGCGTTCAGGTGCTTTAGTGGGAGCTTTTCCAGGATGTTCTAGGAACAGCCTGTAGGTTAATGTGATGAGCAGACAGTCAACAAAAGGGAGAATAGTTGGGAAGGAGGGAGAGTGGTAACAAGGACAAATTGCATGGGGATTTGAAGGAGTTTCTAAGGACTTTGACTTTTATCCAGAGGAGGCTCTTCGGCAGACAAGTGACTTTTTCCCTTCTTTTGTAGTGTTGCTGTCGTATGTTTTACTTCTGCAAATGTTGTAACAGTACTTTGTTGTTTTTGCTTTAAACACCAGTTGACTTTTTTGGAGGGGTAACTTTTGGATTAATGTTTGCATGATATAACTTTTACCATTCTTTTACTTTCAACATACCTATGGTGATATATATGAAGTGAGTTTCTTATAGGCAGCATATTAATGGTTCATGTTTTTTATCCAGTGTGCCAATTATGGTCTTTTAATTGGTATATTTAGATTATTTATATTTAAGGTAATTACTGATAGGGCTTAAGTCTGTATTTTTGTTTTTTGTTTGTTTGCTTCCTCTACTTCTCATTCCTCTGTTTCCCTCCCTCTCTCTCTTTCTACCTTCTTTCTTTTTATGCCTTCCTGTGGGTTACTTGAAGATAATTTGGAATACCATCTTAACTTATTTATAGTAGATTTGTTTGTCTATACTACTTTGTATAGCTTTCTTTAGTGGTTGCTTGGGAGAAATTTTTGAAATTTTGATATCATTTCAAACTTAAAAATAGTTGCAAGAGTAGTACAAAGGACTCCTTTACCCTCTTTACTCAGATTAACCAATATTTTACACTTTGCCCCACTTGCTTTATCATTCTCTGATTTTCTCTGTGGTGTGTGTGTTTGTGTATACATAAATTTTTTTGAACCACTTGAGAGTAAGTTGCAGATATTGTACTTCTTTAACTTGAAATACTTCAGTGTGTATTTCCCAAGAGTAAGGACATTCATTTATAGAACAATTATCAAAATCAAGAAATATAGGCCAGGTGCAGTGGCTCACAGATGTAATCCCAACACTTTAGGACTCCAAGGTGGGCAGGTCACTTGAGGTCAGGAGTGCCAGAGCAGCCTGGCCAATATGGTGAAACCCTGTCTCTACTAAAAATACCGAAATTAGCCCTGTGTGGTGGCATGTGCCTGTAGTCCCAGCTACTCAGGAGGCCGAGGCATGAGAATAACTTGAACCTGGGAGGCGGAGGTTGCAGTGAGCTGAGATTGCACCACTGCACTCCAGCCTGGGTGACAGAGCGAGACTGCCTCAAAAAACAAAAACAAAAACAAAAACAAAACCAACCAACCAAACAACAAAAAAGCAAGAAATATAACATTGTACTCATTCATAAATCTGCTCCACAGTCCATATTCCAATTTTGTCAATTACTCCAATAATGTTTTATGAAACTATTTACCAGTCTCTTTAGTCTTCTTTAATCTGGAGGAATTTTTCTTTTTTTTTTTCCTGATGTTTTTACTCTTGACTTTTTGGAGAGTAAAGGCAATTATTCTCTAGAATGTTCTCCAATTTGGGTCAGCCTGCCTGCCTCCTTTCCTTCCTCTCTCCCCTCATCCCTTCCTTCCTCTCACTACGTTGGCCTGTTGCCCAGGTTGGCCTTGAACCACTGGACTCAAGTGATTCTCTCGTCTCAGGATGCCCAGTAGCTGGGACTACAGGTGCATGCCACCATGCCTGGCTTTCTGATATTTCTTTTTTTTCTTTTTTGTGAGACGGAGTCTCACTCTGTCGCCCAGGCTGGAGTGCAGTGGCCGGATCTCAGCTCACTGCAAGCTCCGCCTCCCGGGTTTAAGCCATTCTCCTGCCTCAGCCTCCCGAGTAGCTGGGAGTACAGGCACCTGCCACCTCGCCCAGCTAGTTTTTTGTATTTTTTAGTAGAGACGGGATTTCACCGTGTTAGCCAGGATGGTCTCGATCTCCTGATCTCGTGATCTGCCCGTCTCGGCCTCCCAAAGTACTGGGATTACAGGCTTGAGCCACCGCGCCTGGCCTCTGGTATTTCTTAAGGAAATATTCACAATATTTATTTGTAATAGAAGAAATGTGGAAACAATCTAAATGTGACATTTAAAAAGTTTGGTTGAATACATTAAGATATACCTGTATTATGAGATATTATGTAGCCATCAAAATCATGGTATAGATACTTAAATATTAACATAAAAAGTTCTGAATACATTAAGCACAAAAGGCAATGTACAAAGCTGTCTGTATAAATGATCCAATATTTATAAATAAACATATTATTTACAAGTGCAAATACGCATAGAAAATAGTTTGGAAGGAAATACACCATGTTATTAACAGTAGTTATCTCTGGATATCATTGCTATCTAAATGATGACCTAGAGATTTTTCCTCAAATTTTTCTTTTTAAATTCTATTTCCTGTTTTTCTATAATAAAGATTATGAAGTTTTAAATAGGAGAAAATTCTTTCTTATAACCTCATCGTTCATTATATTGAAGTTATTGTATACACTGTCACTGTATCTCAGCGTAGTCTCAATAAAAAGAAACACATCTCTGAGGTTCCGTTGCCAGGAATGGATGAGTGATTTGTTGAGCAACTGCTTTATTTTCATTTCATAGGCATTTAGAGTTATATCATTGTCTTTGTATTAGCTGGAAAAGCATATTAGAGCCAAAGCTGTGGCCCATTCTTATCAATGTGAATTGTACTTTATGGCTTACATTTTGTGTACTTAACTTTTCTTAATATCATCTTATTTTTTTTCAGACTTTGGTTTATCTTCTTTTCCCACCCTAGTTTTCTCATACCACACCTTAATTTTCTTACTGATTAAAAAAAATCCTTTTTATGCTCCACATTCATTTCACTTTGAAATCCTCTTTTGAATAAAGTATGATACAAAAAATAAAATGAATAACTTGTTAACTGACCAATTAGTATAAAATCATATATATATAATACAGTAGAATAATAGCTATTTGAGTGCTTACTCTCTGCCAGACCCCGGGTTAAGCAATCGATAGGCATTTTCTCATGAATCCTTACAACCATCCCATATGGTTGATCCTATTTATTTCTCGTAATTTTAGATAAGGAAAGTGACGCTTTGTTTTTTATTTCTGTATCAATTTTTTCTTTATTTGTGAATTATTTCTTAATTTTGAAAGAGTATGAAAATTTTTCCTTTAGTCTTTTGAAATTTCTGATTTGTCATATCCTAGGAAATAGAAATAATAAAAAGCTGCCAATGAGTGTGTATTGTCACTAGAGGTATAAGCAGATGCTCCTGGGTTCTCAGAGGTTAAATAACTTTCCCAGGATCAGTCAATAAGAAGCGCTGCAGAACTGTCAACTACATAAAAGAAGTATGTTGCATAAGAAAAATACTGAAGGGAACACAAACTCTTAAGTAGTTACCATGAAACTGGTAATTTGTGAATATGATTGCTATTTTTTCATGTTTTCCAAAATTTTCACAAGTATATAATTTTAATTAGAAGGAAAAAAGTTTGTGAACACAGTAACCTGATCAACCATCTTAAAATGAGACCATTTCGATAATTGCCCATTGACAAAGTTGGATTTATGAATGCAGATCTGTTCAGTTATTCACAGTTGTGTCTTTCTCTTCTTTGACCAGCTCCCACCCCTGACCATTTTCCCCCTGAATATTTAAACAACTCACAACTGTATAGTATGGAAATTTCACTTCTGCAATGGCCTCTTCAAGTTGGCCCTTTGCCTACTGATCCACTCGAACAAGATGGGGAATGTTTCCTGCTTATATTTATAAGGATGGGCATTATCGATGAGGTGGTAAGATAGGGAAGATGTGTCCAGACAGTGCAAGAGGGCAGGAGTATTCTGTGAACATGCCGGTGAAGCCACACCAACTATATTGCAGTTGTGTAGCCAGATATTGTTATATGAATAGCAAAAAACTTAACTGCCACACAAATAACCTTTAGATATCTGGAAAAGCCAGTTTCATTTTCAATGTTTTAAATAGGAGCTCCTTAACTTTTCCAGAAAGCTGGGGGTATAAAAAGCCATTAGGGTGTAATGGAAAATACACTGCACTGAGATCAAGGCCAAATATCATTACTTACTTTTTGTAAGATCTTGGTTAGGAGCCTTATGATTTTTTTAATTTTTATTTTTGGACAAGTTCTCAGTCTGTCACCCAGCCTGGAGTGCAATGGCATGTTCATGGCTCACAGTGGCCTCAACCTCCTCGGCTCAAGCAATCTTTCCACCTCAGCCTTGTGAGTAGTTGGGACCACAGGAGGGTGCCACCATACCTGGCTAATTAAAAAAAAATTGTAGTCATGGGGTCGTGCTGTATTGCACAGGCTCTCTTGAACTCCAGGGCTCAAGTAATCTTCATGCCTCGGCCTCCCAAAGTGCTGGGATTATAGGTGAGTGCCACCACACCTGGCCAGATTTTTGAGCCTCAGTTTCCTCACCTGTAAAATGGAGAACATAGCATAACTTTCCATTTCACAGTCATTTTGATAATCAAATGAGATAATGTAAATTATAGCTTGTTGTAATCTTTAAAACCAAATACCAATAAAAGGCATCCTTACTTTTCACTGAAATTATTCCCAGATCATTGCATGCCAAAGATGAAATTTTCCTAAAATTAAGTACAGTAAAAAAACCCCAACAAAACTTCAAACTATCAGGCATTTGAACTTCATCTTTGAAAGTCTGCAGTGTTACATTTCTTCATCCAGTGACATTGAGCAGGAAGAAGAATTAGCAAGTCAACCACTGCAACATTTATCAAGATTTATCTTTATGAACTCAAATCATTTTTCCATTTCTGCTTCAAATTTTTTTCACTTATTACACAATTGGCTATTTCTTAGTTTTGAAATAGTACAGAAAATTTACCCTTTTTCTTTAGACGTTTCTGATTTGCTGTGATATAGGAAATAGAAATAAGAAAAAGCTGTTAATGAATGAGTAGTTACATCTGGATGCTTCTGAGATCTCTGAATTTCTGAGAAAGATAATGCACCCCATTTCTGGGATGGATGGAAATGCTTCACTGCCTTCTGCTTCTACTGACACCAGGACTGCAGAGCAGAGCAGGTAACTAACAGGGGTAAGGAGAAGCAGCAGCAGTGATGGATAAGATGGCCTATAAGATGGTCTTTGGTCACAGCAGAGAGACTTCTGGAGTCATCCAGGAATTTTGCTGGAAGTCAAAAGGTGATAGAAGAGGTGATAGAAGTCAAAATAGCTGGGGAAGAGGTGCTCAATGTCACTGGATGAAGAAATGTAACACTGCAGACTTTCAAAGATGAAGTTCAAATGCCTGATAGTTTGAGGTTTTGTTGGGGTTTTTTTACTGTACTTAATTTTAGGAAAAATTCATCTTTGGCATGCAATGATCTGGGAATAATTTCAGTGAAATTTTTATATATATATATTATATATATTATATATATATATATTATATATATATAATATATATATAAATAAAAGTTAGCCAGGCATGGTGGCACATGCCTGTAGTCCCAGCTACTTGGGAGGCTGAGGCAGGAGGATCATTTGACCCTGGGATGTGGAGGTTGCAGTGAGCCGAGTTTGCGCCATTGCACTCCAGCTTAGGCGACAAAGCAAGGCCCTATCTCAAAAAACAAAAACAAGAAAACCCTGAACAGACCAATAATAAACAGTGAGACCGAAAAACTAATTTACAAAAAATGACTATCCTAAGGGAAATAACTTAGCAATTTAATTTTTTAAAAAATTTATTTGTATAAACAAAAAAAGCTCAGGACCAGATGGATTCACAGCTGAATTCTACCAGACATTCAAGGAATAAATGGTACCAATCCTACTGAAACTGTTCCAAAATATTGAGAAAGAGGGAGTCCTCCCTAAATCATTATATGAAGCCAGTATCACCCTAATACCAAAACCAGGAAAGGATATAACACAAAAAGAAAACTACAGACCAATATCTCTAATGAACATAGGCATGAAAATCCTCAACAAAATGCTAGCCAACCAAATCCAACGGCACATCAAAAAGATAATACATCCTGATCAAGTGGGTTTTATCCCAGGGATGCAAGAGTGGCTTGACATACACAAGTTAATAAATGTGATAACATCATATAAACAGAATTAGAAACAATATGATCATCTCAATGGATGCAGAAAAAGCTTTTGATAATATCCAGCATCCCTTACTGATAAAAACCTCAATAAACTAGGCATAGAAGGGACTTACCTCAAAAAAATAAAAGCCATATGTGACAAACCCACAGCCAACATCATACTGAATGGTGACAAGTTGAAAACATTTCCCCGGAGAACTGGAAGAAGACAAGGATGCCCACTTTCACCACTTCTATTCAACATAGTACAGGAATTCCTAGCCAGAGCAATCAGGCAAGAGAAAGAAATAAAGGGCATCTAAATTGGAAAACAGGAGGTCAAACTACTGCTGTTCACCAATGATATGATCTTATACTTAGAAAACCCTCAAGACTCACCCACAAGACTCTTAAATTTGATAAATGAATTCAGTAAACTCTCAGGTAACAAAGTTAATATACACAAATCAGCACTGCTATATATCAACAACAACTGAGCTGAGAATCAAGAATTCAATTCCTCTTACAATAGCAGAAAGACAAAAACAAAAACAAAACCTTAACCAAGGAGGTAAAAAACCTCTATAAGGAAAACTACAAAACACTGCTGAAAGAAATCATAGATGACACAAACAAATGGAAACACATCTTATGCTTATGGATGGGAAGAATCGATATTGTAAAAATGACCATACTGCCCAAGCAATCTACAGATTCAATGCAATTCTCATCAAAATACCAGCATTTTTCACACAAAAAACAGTCCTAAAATTCATACGGAACAAACAGAGAGCCCAAATAGCCAAAGTAATTCTAAGCAAAAAGAACAAATCTGGAGGCATCACACGACTGGACTTCCAATTATACAACAAGATTATAGTTAACAAAACAGCATGGTACTGGTATAAAAATAGGCACTTAGACCAATGAAAGAGAAGAAAGAACCCAGAAATAAAGCCAAATACTTAAACAGCCAACTGATCTTCAACCAAACATATATAAATTGGGAAAACAACACCCTATTCAATAAATGGGAAAACTGGCAAGCCACATGTAGAAGAACAAAACAGGATTACCATCTCTCACCGTATATAATAACCAATTCAAGATGGATCAAAGACTTAAATCTTAGCCCTGAAACCATAAAAATTCTAGAAAATAACATTAGAAAAAGTATTCTGGACATTAGCCTATGCAAAGAATTCATGACCAAGACCTCAAAAGCAAATGCAAAAGAAATAAATGGGACCTAATTAAACTAAAAATCATCTGCACAGCAAAGGAAATAATTGGCAGAGTAAACAGACAATGCACAGAATGGGAGAAAACAGTTGCAAAGTATGTATCTGACAAAGGATTAGTGTCCAGAATTTACAAGGAACTCAAACCAATCAGAAAAAAAAATTTCATCAAAAATTGGGTGAAGGATATGAATAGACATTTTTCAAGAGAAGATACACAAATAACTAACATGAAAAAGTGCTCAGCATCACTAATGATCAGGGAAATGCAAATCAAAACCACAATGAGATATCACCTTACTCCTGCAAGAATGGCCATAATTAAAAAGTCAAAAAACAACAAATAGATGTTGGTATGGATGTGGCGAAAAGGAAATACACTTACACTGCCAGTGGGAATGTAAATTAGTACAACCTCTATGGAAAATAGGGTGGTGATTTCTTAAATAACTAAAAGTAAATCTGCCATTAACTCCAACAATCCCACTACAGGGTATCTATCCAAAGGAAAAGAAGTCACGAAAAAGACACATGCACACACATGTTTATAGCAGCACAATTCACAATTGCAAAGATCACAGAATCAACATAAGGGCCCATTGACCAATGAGTAGATAAAATGTGGTATGAATAACCAAGGAATACTACTTAGACATGAAAAGGAATGAAATAATGTCTTTCACAGCAAGTTGGATGATGCTGGAGGCCATTATTGTAAGTGAAGTAATTCGGGAATGGAAAACCAAATACTATATGTTCTCATTTATGAGTGACAGCTAAGCTCTGAGGATACAACGATATGCAGAGTGATATAATGGACTTTGGGGACTTGAGGGGGAGGGTGGGAGGAAGATGAGGGATAAAAGGCTACATATTGAGTGCAGTGTACATTGTTCAGGTGATAGGTTCAGTGAAATCTCAGAATTCACCACTATATAATTCATCCATGTAGCCAAAAACCACTTGTAGCCCAAACCAAAAGCTATTGAAATTAAAATAATAAATAAAAAGAGAAACTATTGTAAGCCCACAACACACAGAATCAGGGAGTCACTGAGTTTCTGTAAGAATGTTCAGCTAATTTTTTTTTTAAATGACAACTTAATGTCCCCAAAGCAATCTAAACAGTTTAGGCATCATTGTAAACTACTTTGTGAAAGAATTTATTATAAACACAAAATTTACTTTCCTCAAAGATAAAGTCTACTGGAAAATTAAATCTTCAGGGTATTATTGAAGATTTTCATATTCTTTCTTAAAAATTTAATTCTGAAGAAGGAAATATAATCAGGTGAAGCAATTAGATCTGTTTATGAAAAGCATGGCAGACTTACCTCCATCGTAGAACCGTCTTATGCAGATTGCCTTTTAATTACTTAGCTGTTGCTGTATGTCTTAATCCTAGGATGTTCTAATAATGTTGACAGTCTCAATGGTGTATGGAGAAGGTTCATGCTCAACATACAAATTTGGGACGTGAGTCAGGCTTGGTTCAAACACATTGAGGTTTTTTTTCACACATACTTTCTTTTGGTAAGTAATCCTTCACAATATGTCAATATCATGAGATCATTATCAGTGGAATTAAACAGAAACAGCTCAAATTGATATAGTTAATTGCACCCTACATAGAACTAGATAGGAAGCAATTAAATGGCAATATCAGTGGCATACTTCCAGTAAATCAAGAATGGGGTTACAGAAGTATCCTGGCATCTTGGAGGCACATAATGAGGAACCCAAAGGAGCATCTTGATTCTGTTTTTCAATTACCACAAAGGATGATCATTGGGTTAGAAAGAACAGAGTTGCCTATGAAAAAAGGCTATTGACAATCAGTTTAGGATGGCAATACTGGGAGCGGCAGTATCATCCCTATCCTGCATTGCATAGTGAATTTTGAAGGGAAGCAAAGTCTTCCATTAACATCAAATAATTGCAGAAATAACTGCTAAGAATTAGCAATATGTTCCATGAAGTGAGAAGTAAATATCCTAGCATAGAACAAATGCAGCAAAGTCCAGAGTGGGACATAGCAAGGAAGATGGGAACCATTAGTCAAACTGGTTAAAAAGATTAACTGTTGCTTGCCATACCAAGGAACAAAGGAAGAGATAGTCAAACTGGTTAAAGATTATTATGAATTTATTACTGAGTAAAATGTGGAAAGTGGAATCAGAATGTCCTAGAATAATGGATTGGAGCAAGGAGCCAAAGAGAGGATGGATTAAAAATACATGTTCTCTATGAGCCTGCAATTCCATGTCTAGGTATTTTTCCAAGAGAAAAAGATATGTCCAAAAAACCTTTAACATAAATATTCATGTCAGCTTTATTTGTAATATTCCCAAATTAAGCTGGGAAGGAGCACACAGGAACTTTCTGGGGTAATGGAAATTTTCTATATCTTGATTGGGTTAGTGACTGCATGGTTGTATACATTTGTCAAAATTCATTGAACTTTGCATTTAAACTCCATGAATTTTATTGTAAATTATACCTCAGTAAAGCCAAAACAAAACAAAACAAAACAAAAGAAAACAGATGGAAGAGATTGGGGAGGTGGACGCATACCTTCAAATTGTGGCACCGAACAAGTAGAAAAATCTTCTTGCCTTCCAAGATAGCAAGTGAACAGCAACATCTCCAGGTTCAAAGCAACTCTGTTTTCTTGAGCCAATAACCCAAACTACTTTATAGTTTGAATGTATAACTATGTACAAGTAGACCATGTAAAGTAAATAGAGTCTCAGACTACAACTGAACTATTCAAAATATCCTTATTTATTTGGACACAAAGTTATAAAAACTTGGACATGTAGAACAAATAACTATCTTTTAAAATCTGACACACTTAAGAGAAATTTGCTGTCCTGATGCTACACAATTTCTGAATATTTTAGTGGGTGTGATAGAATAATGGCCCCTGATGCTACACTATTTCCAAATATTTTAGTGGGTGTGGTAGAATAATGGCCCCTAAAATATCAGATCCTGATTTCTAGAAGCTGTAAATGTTACTTTATAAGGAAAAAGGGTCTTTGCATATGTGACTAAGGCTCTTCAGATGAATATATTATCCTGGATTATTCAGGTGGGTTCCAAATGCTTTCACAAGTGTTCTCATGAGAGAGGAAAAAAGGAGATTAGAGAGAGACGCAGAAGAGGAGGAAGCAATGTGACCATCCAGGTAGAGATTATGGTGATGGAAAGCAAGGGAAAAAGGAATGAAGAAGAGCAGTACTTTATTTTTCATTACTTAAATAAACATCTATGTATAGACCTGTCATGTCTGCCAGGTGGAAATTTCATTTTTAGTTTCTATGAGTTGTTCAATTCCATGAGGTTGTGCTGCAGTATGAGGGGGCTTGCATTGTGCTAGGGTATTGGTGAGAAGCCCATCTGTTTCTTGGTCATTGGAACACCCAAGCCAGTGCTCAAAACCCTTGTCTCTGGTTCATGTAGCCTCCCCCAACCAGAAGACCACTGCTTAATTGCTATGTTGGGAACCTCATAGTTCTTCCGCTTCTGGCTCCTACTTTTGAAGTTAACTCCATGCAGACCGTCTTCATTCTTTTGGTCTAAAATCCAGGGGAACATCATTCTGGCATTGGGGGCAGCATGGGGAAGCCCCACAACCTTCTGCCTGTTATTCTCAAATATTTAATTTATGCCCCAACCTTCTTTTTGCTTCAACTTTTAAGTTCCAGGGTACATGTGCAGGTTGTGCAGGTTTGTTACATATGTAAATGTGTGCCATGGTGGTTTGCTGCACCTATCAACCCATCACCTGGGTATTAAGCCCAGCATTCATTAGCTGTTCTTCCTGATGCTCTTCCTCCCTGTGAGCCCACCCCAGCCACCGTGACAGCCCTCAGTGTGTGGTGTTCCCCACCGAGCGTCCATTGTCATTGGTCAACTCCTTTTTAAAGTTCTCTCTAAATGCTTGAAATTTTGGAGCCCCAGAAGCCAGATTTAGCCACACATTGTTTACCCTTTCTGTCACTGCTAGCTTCATAAAATTCTAGGGGTGAACAACTTTCCAGCAATTATTGTATATGAGCACCTGGGCCTGGCGGACCCTGCTTAAGGATTGGAGTGAAAATTCTGATGTTCAGAGTGGGTACATCCTGTGGAATGGTTTCCTTCAGGAATTCTATTTTTTCCTGTCTCAGGACATATGTAAACACATTCAGTTCTAGTTACAATTGTTAACTGACCCAACCAGTAATCTTCTGTTTAAATATCTATTTATCTGTAAAATCTGTTAAACTGCTGTTAAAAACACCCCACAAACATTATGCAAGTTTGAATATGGACTGTATTTGATGATATTATGGAAGTTTTGTTAATTTTGTAAGGTATGACAGTGGTATCATGGTTCGTAGGATAATTTCCTTATTTTAAAAAGATGCATGTTGAAATGTTATGGGTGACATGGTGTGAAATCTGCAACTTGCCTTCAAATGGGTCAGTAAAATTGTGTGTATTTGTGTTGTGTGGTATGCATGGTGTATGTATGTGTATATGTGTGTGTGGTGTGGTATGTATGTGTGTGTGTGTGTGTGTGTCCCTTGCCCCGTCTTTACCCTCTTCTACCTCAAACACAGCAGACTCCTATAAAAATAGGGATGAGGGAGAGGAAGACAGGTAAATCACATGTGAAAAAAATATGAAAAAAATTGTTAAATTTAGGTAAAGGGTTATGGATGGTCACTGTAATATTATAATATTGATTCAACTTCTCTAAAAAACCTCAACTTCTCCTAAAGTCTCACTTTCTTTTTCAGTAAACTAATAATAATGAGAAAAAAGGATTATCAAAATTTATGATGTTCTTGTGAGATAAAGCAAGCTAATAATATATGTAAAAACACTTAGCATGTGTTAGAAAATGCTCAATATTCATCACATTAGCTGTTCCATTATCATTATTGTTGAACCCTCAGACCCCTTGTGGGTCATGAGATTTTGGGGAATGATCTGAGTTGCTCTGGGGCCACTAAGCTCTGAAACAGGAAATTTCAAAGTCTCAAGTTTTGAGAATTTTTTGAAAGCTTTGATTGCATAGAGGTAGGCTATTCCTCAGCTTTATTTGAAATCAGAGCAGCTGTGGGTCTTCTAAAGACTTTCCAGATATATGGAAATACTGCGTTAGTAAGAAGTTGGAAATATGAAAGTTCTGTGATCCTTCTGTGGCTTGTTCCTCTTGGGACACATGCTAGGAATCTTTTTCTAGAGAGACCGCAGGTTATAAGGAGACAATGCTGTGGATTCTGTGCCTCCCTATAACAAATGTGTATTTTTTCAGTTGAGAGTTTGAAATACATAACATGTAGGAAAAGGAATGCTTTTTCTTCCTGTTAATGACTACCTAGTCTGGGTATTATTCATTTATTCATTCATTTATTTAATCATTTATCCATCCCTGTAATATTTATTGAGCACCTGTTATGTGAAGACATGTCTAGATATTATTTTTTTTTAATCTTGCTTCATCTGCCCCAGGCTTTTTTTCCTCAACGTACAGTAAGAGATGCCTGGAGAGAAATGAAATGCCAAGTGTATTTTAATCCCTTAGAAGTACTGAAATAACCTATTGGGTATTCTGCTGATTACCTGGGTGACAAAATTGTCTGTACACCAAAACCCCACAACACACAATTTACCCACATGACAAACCTGCACAGGTATCCCTTGAATCTAAAATAAAAGTTGGAAAGAAGAAAAGAAAACATTTAATTTCCACTCTCCTAACTTCAATTAATGTAAGTCTGGACCTGTTACTACAAAAATAGTACTATATCCAAAAGATCAATAAGTTCTAGTCAACATTTTTCTTAGTCAATTTAATATAGATAAAAATTACAGTGCAAATGAAACGATATGAATTATTCCTTATAGTAGAGACTCTCAAACCTGGATGCTCATTAGAATCAGCTAAACATTTTTAAATATTTCTCTTTTTTTTTTTTTTTAAAGCCCTTCAGAATCTACTGAACCAGAATCTCTAAAGTCTCAGGACTCTGTTGTTTTAACGGTTTCTGGATGATTTCTGATAAAACTGGTACATAGATTGGCATTTAATAAATACTTCCTCAGAGTACACTGTAATAGGGTGTGTATTACAAGACATTTTGAAATGGAAATGGAAAGGTTTTGTTTTTCTGTGTCAATCTGAAAACTTAATCCTGAAATAAAGAGGTCAACTTAAAAAAAAAAAAACTGGAATAAATTTAAGAACCCTCCCACCCTCAAAATGAGTAGACCCTTAGTTCTATACTCATCAACACAAGCACCCAAGCAGGTCGTCCTGATCTGGTGAGTAGGTTCTAGAAACCCAACAACAGTCTCTTAAAATTGCATTAAACATTTTGCTAAGGAAGACTTTTCATCTCATTTCTTCGCAGTATTGGGGCCGCACTGTGTATACTGCATTGGAACCTTACACAGAAAGCAGGTGTTGTAATGTGGTTTTCTTGTGCTGACTCTCCTGTTGATGAGACACACCTGGGGTGTTTTTCTCAGCCTTGGATCATGCAATTCATTGTTTTTCAATTTCTTCAATTTCTTTTCAATTGCTTTTCAAATCATCTTGAGGACCTAGAGACTCACAGGACTTTTGGAGGGTATCTGATGTTTTTAGTTACAATTTATTTTTAAGTAAATATTTGAAAAACTTCTTAAGTGTTCCAAATATTAAGAATGAACCTATACTGAAAATGTAAATAAAGCAAGTTTTCCACTGAGAGGATATTAGAATATTTTAAACTATATTTCCTTTATGAAAAGTGTGCCTTAGAGACAAAGTAGAGAGATGTATCAGAAAGATAATTCTTGATATTTGAATGGCATAATTAAATATATCTTGGAATTTAAAAAGTTTGTATGCCAAAAAGAACAATATTTTGGATTTGAAGCATGGTGAATGAAATAAATTCTGCCTTCCTTCCTTTTTTCTACCCCAATGACCAATAATTCTAACTACTTAAGTAGCATGCTACCCAGCAAGTAATATATGCTTAATAAGTATATACTGAATATAATAAAGACCAACCTAAGATGAAAGTTAAAGAAAGACTTAACCAATTGCCTGAGAATTCAGTTGCTATTTTGGTGAAAGTTTTGTTTTACATAGGTAGTGGAATGGCCATAATTCAATGAAAAGATGAGGGGTATATATCCTGAAAAAGGAGAAAGAAGATTTAGAAAAAAAGGTAGAAAAACCAAGAGTACTTCAGGTTTATAGTTTATCTTTTTTTTTTTTTATTTCTGCTGTATGTTATTTAGTCTAATATGGTGCAAGACTAGATAGTACAATTACAATGGTTTAAAAAGACAACTGTGATTCTTTGACACTCCTCCCATTGAGAGGCAGGGTCAATATTCCCTTCCCTTTGAATCTGGGCTTACCCTAGTGATTTTTTTTCTTCAACTTTCATTTTAAATTCAGGGGTACATGTGCAGGATATGTAGGTTTGTTACATAGGCAAACATGTGCCATGGTGGTTTGCTGCACAGATCATCCCATCATCTCGGTATTAAGCCTTATTTTTTCTGATGCTCTCCCTCCCCTCCCCGCTCTGAAAGACCCCAGTGTGTGGTCTTCTTCCCATATGTCCATGGCTTCTCATCATTGAGCTCCTACACATGAATGAGAACATGGAGAATTTGCTTTTCTGTTCCTGCATTAGTTTGCTGAGGATAATGGCTTGCAACTCCATCCATGTCCCTACAAAGGTCATAATTTCGTTCTTTTTTATGGCTGCATAGTATTCTGTGGTGTATATGTACCACATTTTCTTTATCTTGTCTATCATTAATGGGCATTTAGTTGATTTCATGTCTTTGTTATTGTGAATAGTGCTGTGATGAACATACACATGCATGTATCTTTATAACAGAATATTTCTATTTTGGGAAGTATATACCCAGTAATGGGATTGCTGGGTTGAATAGTATTTCTGCCTCTAGGTCTTTGAGGAATTGCCACACTGTCTTCCACAATGGTTGAACTAATTTACACTCCCACCAATGATGTAAAAGCATTCCTTTTTCTTCACAACCTCACCAGCATCTTTTGTTTTTTGACTTTTTAGTAATAGCCATTCTGACTGTCATAAAATGGTATCTCATTGTGGTTTTGATTTGCACTTCTCTAATGATCAGTGATGTTGAGCTTTTTTTCATATGTTTGTTGGTTGCATGTGTCTTATTTTGAGAAGTATCTATTCATGTCCTTTGCCCACATTTTAATGGGGTTTTTTTCTTTCTTGTAAATTTGTTTAACTTCCTTGCAGACTCTGGATATTAGACCTTTGTCAGATGGATAGATTTCAAAATTGTTCTCATTCTGCAGGTTGTCTGTTCACTCTAATGATAGAGTTTCTGCTCTGTAGAAACTCTTTAATTAGATCCCATTTGTGAATTTTTGCTTTTGTTACAATTGGTTTTGGCATTTTTGTCATGAAATCTTTGCTCATACCTATGTCCTGATGGTATGGCCTAGATTTTCTTCTAGGATTTATAAGTTTTCGGTTTTACATTTAAGTCTTTAATACATCTTGAGTTGATTTTTTTTTTTTTTTTTTTTTGAGATGGAGTCTCACTCTGTTGCCTAGACTGGAGAGCAATGGCGTCATCTTGGCTCACTGCAATGTCTGCCTCTTGGGTTCAAGTGATTCTTCCGCCTCAGCCTCCCAAGTAGTTGGGACTACAGGAGTGCACTACCATGCCTGGCTAATTTTTGTATTTTTAGTAGAGATGGGGTTTCACCATGTTGGCCAGATTGGTCTTGAATTCCTGACCTCAGGTGATCTGCCTGCCTTGGCCTTCCAAAGTGCTGGGATTACAGGTGTGAGTCACTGCACCTGGCCCTTGAGTTGATTTTTGTATATGGTGTGAGGGAGGGGTCCACTGTCAATTTTCTGCATACTGCTAGTCAGCTCTCCCCCAGGTTTTTCTAAGATCAGATGGTTGTATGTATGTGGTCTTATTTCTGAGTTCTCTATTCTGTTCCATTGATCTATGCATCTGTTCTTGTACCAGTACCATGCTGTTTTGGTTACCATAGCCTTGTAGTACAGTTTGAAGTTGGGTAGCATGGTGCCTCCAGCTTTGTTCTTTTTGCTGAGGATTGTCTTGGCTCTTCAGTCTCATTTTTGGTTGCATATGAATTTTTTTTTTTGTTTTTGAGACTGAGTGTCTGTCACCCAGGCTGAAGTGCAGTGGTGTGATCTTGACTCATTGTAAGCTCCGCCTCCTGGGTTCATGCCATTCTCCTGCCTTAGCCTCCTGAGTAGCTGGAACTATAGGTGCCCGCCACCATGCCTGGCTAATTTTTTTGTATTTTTTTTAGTAGAGACAGGGTTTCACTGTGTTAGCCAGCATGGTCTCGAGCTCTTGACCTTGTGATCCACCCGCCTCAGCCTCCCAAAGTGCTGGGATTACAGGCATGAGCCACCGCACCTGGCCTCCATATGAATTTTAAAATAGTTTTTTTCTAACTCTGTGAAGAATGTCAATGGTTGTTTACTGGGAACGACATTGAATCTATACATTACTTTGGGCAGTATGGCCATTCTGACAATATTGATTCTTCCCGTCCATGAGCATGGAATGTTTCTCCATTTGTGTGTGTGTGTGTGTGTGTGTGTGTGTGTGTGTGTGTGTGTTCTTCTCTGACTTCTTTGAGCAGTGGTTTGTAGTTCTTTTTGAAGAGGTCCTTCACTTCCCTTGTTAGCTGTATCCTTAGGTATTTTACTCTTTTGTCATAGCAATTGTGAATGGGACTTCATTCATGATTTGGTTCTCTGCTTGCCTGTTGTTGGTATATAGTAATGCTAGCCATTTTTGCACATTGATTTTATGTACTGAGAATTTCCTGAAGTGGCTTATCAGCTTAAGCTTTTGGGCTGAATTGATGGGGTTTTCCAGATATAGGATCACGGCATGTGCAAACAGATAATTTGATTTCCTCTCTTCTTGTTTGAATACTGTGTTTTTTTTTTTCTCTCTTGCCTGATTGCCCTGGCCAGAACTTCCAATACTATGTTGAATAAGAGTGGTGAGAGAGGGCATCCTTGTCTTGTGCCAGTTTTCAATGGGAATGCTTTCAGCTTTTCAGTATGATATTGGCTGTGGGTTTGCCATATATGAGTCTTATTATTTTGAGGTATCGTCCTTCAATATCTAGTTTATTGAGAGTTTTTAACCTGAAGGGATGTTGAATTTTATTGAAGGCTTTTTCTGCATCTATTAAGATAATCATGTGGTTTTTGTCTTTAGTCCTGTTTATGTAATAAATCACATTTATTGATTTGCATATGTTGAACTAACCTTGCATCCTGGGGATGAAGCCAACTTGATTGTGGTGGATAAGCTTTTTGATGTGCTGATGGATTCAGTTTGCCAGTATTTTGTTGAGGATTTCTGCGTTGATGTTCATTGGGATATTGGCCTCAAGTTATCCTCTTTTGTTCTATCTCTGCCAGGTTTGAGTATTAAGATGATCCTGGCCTCATAGAATGAGTTAGGGAGGAGTCCCTCCTTTTCAATTGTTTGGAATAGTCTCAGTAGAAATGGCATCAGCTCTTCTTTGTCCCTCTGGTAGAATTCAGCTGTGAATCCATCTGGTCCTGGGGTGTTTTTTTGTTGTTGTTGTTATTGTTGTTGGTAGGCTATTTATTACTGCCTCAATTTCACAACTATTGCTTGGCTATTCAGGCATTGAATTTCTTCCTGGTTCAGTCTGGGGAGAGGGTGTATGTGTCCAGGAATTTACCCATTTCTTCTAGATTTTCTAGTTTATGTACATAGAGGTGTTTATAGTATTCTCTGATGATTGTATTTCCATGAGGTCAGTGGTGATATCCTCCTTGTCATTTTTGATTGTGTTTACTTGATTCTTCTCTCTTTTCTTCTTTATTAGCCTAGCTAGTGGTCTATGTATTTTATTAATTTTTTCAAAAAACTAGCTCCTAGATTCGTTGATTTTTTTGGAAGGGTTTTTTTGTGTCTCTCTCTTCAGTTCACCACTGATCTTGGTTATTTCTTGTCTTCTGCTAGCTTTGGGGTTTGTTTGCACTTAGTTCTCTAGTTCTTTTAGTTGAAATATTAGGTTGTTAACTTGAGATCTTTCTAGCTTTCTGACGTGGCCGTTTAAGTGCTATAAATTTCCCTCTTAACCCTGCTTTAGCTGCATCCCAGAGATTCTGGTGTGTTGTCTCTGTTCTCATTAGTTTCAAAGAACTTCTTGATTTCTTCCTTTGTTTCATTATTTACTCAAGAGTCATTCAGGAGCAGGTTGTTCAATTTCCATGTAGTTGTGTGGTTTTGAGTGAATTTCTTAATCTTGAGTTCTAATTTGATTGTATTGTGGTCTAAGAGACTGTTATGACTTCAGTTCTTTTGCATTTGTTGAAGAGTGTTTTACTTCCAATTATGTGATCATTTTTAGAGTAAGTGCTGTGTGGTGATGAGAAGAATGTATATTCTGTGGTTTTTGGGTGGAGAGTTCTGTAGATATCTATAGGTTCACTTGACCCAGAGCTGAGTTCAGGTCTTGAATATCTTTGTTAATTTTCTGTCTTGATGATCTGTCTAATATTGTCAGTGGGGTGTTAGTCTCCCACTATTATTGTATGGGAGTCTAAGTCTCTTTGTAGGTCTCTAAGAACTTGCTTTATAAATCTGGGTGCTCCTGTATTAGGTACATATATATTTAGGAGAGGTAGCTCTTGTTGTTGAATTGAACCCTTTACCATTATGTAATGACCTCCTTTTTCTTTCTCGATCTTTGTTGGTTTAAAATTTATTTTGTCAGAAACTAGGATTGCAACTCTTGCTTTTTTCTGTTTTCCATTTGCATGGTAACTTTTCCTTTATCCCTTTATTTTGAGCCTGTGTATGTCTTAGCATGTGAGATAGGTCTCTTGAAGACAGCATACTAATGGGTCTTAGCTCTTTATCCAGCTTACCATTGTATGTCTTTTAATTGGGAGCATTTAGGCCATTTACATTTAAGGTTAATATTGATATGTATGAATTTGATCCTGTCAAGTTGTTAGCTGGTTATTTCGTGGACTTGTTTATGTGGTTGCTTCATAGTGCCACTAGTCTGTGTGTTTCAGTGTGTTTTTGTATTAGCTGGTTATAGTTTTTCCTTTCCATATTTAGTGCTTCCTTCAGGAACTCTTGCAAGGCATGCCTGGTGGTGACAAATTCCCTAAGCATTTGCTTGTCTGGAAAGGATCTTACTTCTTTATTGCTTATGAAGCTGTTTTGCCGGATATGAAATTCTGGGTTGGAAGTTCTTTTTTTAAGACTGTTTAATAATTGGCCCCCAATCTCTTCTAGCTTGTAGGGTTTCCACTGAGAAGTCTGCTGTTAGTCTGATGGGTTTCCCTTTGTAGGTAACCTGGCCTTTCTCTCTGGCTGCCATTAACATTTCTTCCTTCATTTCAACCTTGGAGAATCTGATGACTATGTGCCTTGGGGCTGATCTTCTCATGGAATATGTTATGGGGTTCTCTGGATTTCCTGAATTTGAATGTTGGCCTGTCTTGCTAGGTTGGGGAAGTTCTCCTGGGTGATAT
Organism: Macaca mulatta; assembly: GCF_049350105.2. Classification (NCBI taxonomy): domain Eukaryota; kingdom Metazoa; phylum Chordata; class Mammalia; order Primates; family Cercopithecidae; genus Macaca; species Macaca mulatta. The sequence goes on from NC_133420.1 coordinate 47,199,526, forward strand.
CCTGAAGTGTGTTTTCCACCGTGGTTCTATTCTCCATGTCTCTTTCAGGTACCCCAATCAGTTGTACATTCAATCTCTTTACATAGTCCCATAATTCTCGGAGGTTTTGTTCATTTCTTTTCATTCTTTTTTTAAATTCTTGTCTACCTGCCTTATTTCAGAAAGATAGTCTTCAAGCTCTGAGATTCTTTCCTCTGTTTGGTCTATTCTGCTAATGATAGTTGTGATTCATTGTGAAGTTCTCATGTTGTGTTTTTTGGCTCCATCAGGTTGGTTATGTTTCTCTCTAAACTGGCTATTCTGGCTATCAATGCCTGTATTGTTTCATGATTATTATTAGCTTCTTTGTATTGGGTTACACATGCTGCTTTAGCTCAGTGTGGTTCCTTATTACCCACCTTCTGAAGCCTACTTCTGTCAATTCAGTCATCTTAGCCTCAGCCCTGTTCTGTGCCTTTACTGAAGAGGTGTTGTGGCCATTTGGCAGAGAAGAGGCAACTCTGGCTCTTTGAGTTTTCAGCATTTTTGCGTCGATTCTTTTTTTTTTTTTTTTTTTTTTTTTTTGAGATGGAGTCTCATTCTGTCACCCAGGCTGGAGTGCAGTGACATGATCTCGGCTCACTGCAAGCTCCACCTCCTGGGTTCATGCCATTCTCCTGCCTCAGCCTCCTGAGTGGCTGGGACTACAGGTACCTGCCACCACACCTGGCTAATTTTTTGTATTTTTAGTAGAGACAGGGTTTCACTGTGTTAGCCAGGATGGTCTTGATCTCCTGACCTCGTGATCTGCCTGCCTCGGCCTCCCAAAGTGCTGGGATTACAGGCGTGAGCCACCGTGCCCAGCTGCATTGATTCTTATCTTTGTGGGCCTATGTTTGATCTTTGAGGCTGCTGAGCTTTGAATGGGTTTTGGGTTTTTTTTTTATGTTGTTGTTGTTGTTGTTTTCTGTTGGTTTCTTCTTCTTTTAACAGGCCACCCTACTGTCGGGTTGCTGTGGTTTGCTGGGTGTACACTCCAGACCCTAGTTCCCTTGGTTTTTCCTGTACCCTGAAGGTATCACCAGTGAAGGCTGTGAAATAGTGAAGAGGGCAGCCAGCTCCTTCCTTTGGAAGTTCCACCCAGTTGGGTACTGACCTGTAGGAGGTGGCTGGAGACCCTCATTGGGAGGTCTCACCCAGTCAGGAGGAATGGGATCAGAGACCTGCTTAAAGAAGCAGTCTGGCTGCTATTTGGCAGAGCAGGTGTGCTGCATTGTAGGGGACCTTTCCTTGTCTGCACCGTTTGTGTTCTCCAAAGCCAGCAGGCTGAAACAGCTGAGTCAACTGAACCACAGACATGGTGGTTGCCCCTCCCACTGGGAGCTCAGTCCCAGGGAGAGACCAGAGCTCTATCTGTAGAATCCTGGCTGGAGTAGCAGAAGCCCCCGCACTGACGTCCTCCCAGTGAGGATAAATGGAAAGGGGTCCTGCTTAAAGAAGCAGTCTGGCTACAATCTGGCAAGGCAGCTGTGCTGTGTTGTGGGGGACCCTTTCTGGTCCAGACCCTTTGTATTCTCCAAAGCCAGCAAGCTGAAATGGCTGAGTCTGCTGAACTGCAGATGTGGTAGAAACTCAGACCTGTCTCCTGCAGATTCCAGCCTGTTGCCATTGGCTGGCTGGAATTCCAAGCCAGTAGGTCTAAACTTGTGAGGTGCTGTGGAAGTGGGGCCACAGAATGACATTGCTTGGCTCCCTGGATTCAGCCCCCTTCCTAGGAATATGTACAGATGGATTTTCTACCTTTCTGGGGATCCTGGAACCAGAGTATGTAAAACTCCTGGGTCTCTGTGTATGACTGAGTGGCTGCTCTGCCAAGTCTCCACACAGCTCCGTGTATTGGACCCAAGGTCCTGGTGGCATGGGCTCATGAGGGGATCTCCTCATCTGTGGACTGCAAAGATCCGTGGGAGAAGTGCAGTTTCCCAGTCAGGGTCACACAATCACTCACTGCTTCTCTTGGCTGGGGGTGGGGGTTCCTTTGGCTCCAAGCCATTTCCAAGTGGACTGTCACCTCCCCACCCCTCTGCTTTTCTTCATTCTCCAGGGGTTGAGTTGCTTGCCTAGTTAGTCCCAATGCAAGAACCTGGGTGTTCAAGTTGAAGGTGCTGAATTCACTCACCCCTTTTCATTCCTCTCTGTGAGTGCTGCAAGTCACAGCTGCTTCTAATCTTGGATTGCTCTACCTTAGTGATGTGCTTGTAATTAACAGAATGCAGGAGAAATGATGTTTCCCTTCCAGGGTCAGTCAACGTCATGTGGCTTCTGAGTTTATCTCTTGAAATTCTCACTGGGAGAAGCCAGTCGCCATGTTCAAAGTCTGACTTCTCTCAAAGCACCATGCTGGAGAGGGTGGATGTAGGCAGTTGAGTGCTTGGCTAATGGTTAGCAGCAACAGCTGGCTATGTGATTTGCTCCACCTTGGACATCTAGCCAGGCAAGCCTTTAGATTACTGCAGCCTCAGTGGATATCTGAATGCAACTGTGTGAGAGACCGCGAATGAGAGCTGCTCAGCACTGCTTCCCCCAGTTCCTGACCCTCAAACCTGGGAACAAAATAAACGAATGGTAGTTTATACCTCTAAATTGTGGAATGATTTTTATACAGTAAGAGTGACTGGAACAATTGTGTGGCCTCATACACTTTAAGGAAAAGTAGAAGCAAAGGTTTCAAGTGTCATCCTGCTAGGAGAATTTCATAGCAGGCACATCCTTTGCCAGAATGCAGTTTTCCATTTCATGTATCACTCCCGCCTCCCATCCTCTCCCTTGGTGAAACTCCACAGCCCTGCAGCAGCCCCAAATCTTATAAGCCTGTGTGATTCAGGCTTTAACTTTTCCTAGACCTTCTCATGATTCCAACAGCCTCTAGCTCTGTAAAATCTGCATGAGGAACTGTTGTCCAAACTAGGGGAATAAAAGAATCTGTGTTTCACTCAAAGCCACTGATTGGATTTTGAATTGCTTTCCTTCTCCCTGACATTCCCAGAACAAGATGCTTGTTTTTCCAAGATTCTTTCCTGCTGAATAACAGACTACAAACCATGGCGTAATAGACTTTTGTTGTGAACTGGCCACATGGGCTCAAAGTTCCTTTTCCCATCTCCCTTTTTTATTTTACTTAGACTTACCTTCGTTGGATTACCATGGAGGCAAGAGGAGCATGGAGGGAGCAGGATTTTTCCTAACAGATGTGTAGACTTTTCACATCTTGCTTCCATTACTGTGACTTATATTGTTTTGCACCAAATTTAAAGAAAATTTAATATACGATTTAGGGAAAATTTCATGGACCAATAACAGAACATTTTCACAATTTGACACCTATTTAAGGAGAGGCAATCCTTTCTTTCTTCCTTTCTTCCTTTCTTCCTTTTTTTTCTTCCTTCCTTTTTAATTTCTCTTACTGCATGAGACAACTTATTGTCTCGGTATTTTTTCTCCTCCAACTCCCAAAACAAAACTCATTTTATTTTTTCTTATTTACTTATTCAACAAACATTCATTGAATACCATGTGCTTCCCACTGTTCTAGCTCTGGAAATAAATATATGAGTAAAAAACACAAAGTCCCTGGTCTAATGTAGTTTGATAAATTAACTTGTATTAATGGATATGGAGAAGAATAAAGTGAGAAAGATAGGGGTAGGGATGGGAGTAGAAGCTATTTCTAATTTTATGCAGGTCTGTCATCAGTTTTTGATAATGTTTGAATTAGATCTGAAGGAAATTATAGTAGACAGAATAATGCTCCCTTCTAAAAATTTGCATGTCCTAATCTTTAAATCCTGTGCATATGTTACCTTATGTGCAAAAGGGACTTTGCAGATGCAATTAAGTTAATGGTTTTTTGGTTTTGTTTTATTTTGTTTTGTTTCTAGATGGAGTCTCGTTCTGTCACCCTGGCTGGAGTGCAGTGGCACGATCTCGGCTCACCACAACCTCTGCCTCCTGAGTTCAAGCTATTCTCCTGCCTCAACTTCCTGAGTAGCTGGGATTACAGGTACCCGCCACCATGCCCAGCTATTTTTTTTTTTTTGTAGTTTTAGTAGAGACAGGGTTTCACCATGTTGGCCAGGCTAGTCTCGAACCCCTGACCTCAGGTAATTCACCCACCTTGGCCTCCAAAAGTGCTGGGATTACAGGTGTGAGCTGTCATTCTTAGCCAGGTTAATGGTTTTGAGATGGGAAGATTATTCTGGATTATCCCAAGAAAATAGTCCCAATGTAATCACAAGGCTCCTGATAAAAGGGAGACAGAAGGGTCAGAGTCACAAAAGGAAACGTGACATCAGAAGCAGAGTCAGAGAGATTTGAAGATGCTATGGTGGTGATTTGACAGTGGAGGAAGGGGCCATGAACCAAAGAATGCAGATAGCCTCCAGAAGCTGAAAAAGGCATGGAAACAGGTTCTCCCCTACAGCCTCCAGGAGGAACACAACCCTGCTGTCACCTTGATTTTAGGGCTTCTGGTGTCTGGAACTGCAAGATCATAAATTGACGTTGTTTTAAGCTACTACACTCGTGGTAATTTATTACAGCAGCAATAGGAAACGAATACAGTCATGTGGAAGTATGATGTGCAGGGAACTGGGGAAAAAGAAAACCCTAAGGAAAGGGCAGCAAGGGCAAAGGCCTTGCTTGAGGTGGGGTGGGAGCATGTAGGATGGCTTGAAAAGAGAAAAGGAGTCCATATAGCCATGAGTCAAGTGATTTGGGGTAGGGCGTGTTATAAGGGTAGCAGTAGATAAGGCCAGAGAGCTGGAGGATATATGGAGTTAGACCTTTTTTCTGAGTGAGCTAGGAACTCCCCAAAATAGAAAGCATTCATTACAATTGCACTTTGGGAGGCTAAGGCAAGAGGATTGCTTGAGCCCAGGAGTTCAAGACCAGCTTGGGCAATGTGGTAAAGCCCCATCTTTACAAAAAATTTTAAAAATTAGCTGGGCATGGTGAGTAGTCCAAGCTACTCAGGAGCCTGAGGTAAGAGGATCACCTGAGCCCAGGAAGGTGCAGGCTGCAGTGAGCTGTGATTGCACCACTGCACTCCAGCCTGCATAACAGAGTGAGACCCTGCCTCAAAAAAAAATTATTCATTACAGCTGAAAATATATTACCCCATTTATTCATATTTTTTCCTTAATATGTCAAAGTTTCTAAATTTCCTTTGAGGGAATTTTTATGCTTAGAAATTCTTTTTATACCTCAAATCAATTAAATAACTGCTTACTAATAAGTAATTACTTCCAGTTTGTAATGGTCTCACCTACACTTAACTTTTAAACTACATCTTGTTAATTTTCATGCGTAGTATTATTAGGTAAGGATCAAACTTTATCGGTCTGAAATTTTTTTTTTGCCCCAGTGGAAGCTAGTGATCTCAACATTTATTAGATTGTTTACCACATTTTCACTGTGGTGTGACTCCTCTATATTACACATTAAATTCCTATACGTACTAAAATCTGTCTTCTGGCTGCATATTCTGTTTCACTGATCTGTTTGTTCTAGACCAGACCTGTTATGTTTTTAGCAAAGTGCCTAGAAATAGTATATATGTATTTTAACAACTTGCTAAAGGTCTGGAGGTTAAGATAGAGTTTGACTCATTTGAAAAGTTGTTCATATTATTGGAGTACAGGGGAAAGAAGGAGAGAAGGTGAGGTGGGGGCAGTGCCTGGAGATGATGCTAGACACATAGGCAAGACTTGTAAGTCAAGCTGAGCAGTTTATACTTAATTGCAAGGGCAATGGAAAATTATTTTATTAAAAGCTTTTAAGCAGACAGTGATAGGATCAGATACAGCAGGCCAAAACAATTGTATTCAAAATAAACTCAGTGGAAAGTGAGAGCCCAAAGTCAGAAATAACCATGAGAATTTAAATCCCCTCCTTAGGCATATGCAAGATTGTGGGAGGAAGCATTGGACTTCCCCAGTGCTGATCTAAGGGTGCACCCAACTGACAATTGTTCACAGAAAATGGTTAAATAAATGGTGGAACAGTCACAGTTTATTATTTTCCATATTAAAATAAACTAGTATCTAACCCCTACCTTACCAATGACACTGTAGGAGAATTTTCAATGACATAGAAGACAAATTTGTGGCAGATTGTTAAATGAAACTGGAAAGTTATCTTTGGATCGATAACCCAGAGATGTATAGGTGATTGTAACATTTTTCTATTATTTGAATATTCTTTTAATAATAAATTTGTTATACATTTTATACTTAAAAATAAAAAATTAAGATAAAGACACTTGGATTCTGTATTTTCTGAATTCTTATATATCTGGAATGATGATTTTTTCTTTCATACAGGAATAACTATTCATTTAGAGATAATATTCTCATGTCACAGCTTTTCCCCCAGGAAATCCTATAGACTTTTCTCTATTTATTTATTTTTTTTTGCATTTTTTATTAGACAGAGTTTTGAGGCCACACAGTGTCTTTTTATGGGGATACAGGGTATTCCTTTGTGTGGTAATTTTATGGGTCAAATTTCCTGGGCTAAAGGATGCCTAGATAGCTGGCAAAATATTTTTTTCTGAGTGTCTGTGAGGATGCTTCTGGAAGAGATGGAATTGAATTGATAGACTAAGTGAAGATCTACCCTTCTCAACATTGAGGAATATCATCCAATCTCTTGAGGTCTGGAATAAGATAAATAGGCTGGTACGTCAGAGCTGCTGCTTTTTTCTTCAGACTCTGAGACTTATACCACCAGCATCCACTCCAGTTTCTTCCTCAACCCTTCCCTTTTTACCTCTTCCCTCCCAACCCCAGGCCTTCAAACTCTATTCCATTGGCTCTCCTAGTTCTCAGGTCTTTGGATTCAGAATGAATTATACCACTGGCTTCCTTGGTTCTCCATTTCACAGGCAGCAGATTGTAGGACTTTTGACTTCCATAATTACATGAACTGATTCCCATAATTAATTATATCTGTATCTATATAATCTCTATCCCTCCTATTGGTTCTGTTTCTCTTGAAAACCCTGATACAGTAGGTCACATCCCTCTAACTCTGAAGACTTACAGGACATTTTCTTGATCTTTGTAATTCAGAAATTTTGGCCTGGCTCTCCTTGGTAATTTTACCTAGAACATGCTAATCACCTTTGATATGAATAATCTAATCTTTACATATTTTAACTCAGAAAAGTTTTAACTTCTAAATTCTGATTTTGTTGGCCTGTCACTAATGTTTTGACTGGATTTTTATCTAATTTCTCTATATTTATAAAATCATATAGTTTTCAGGTCTGCGTCCTTTATAGCTAAATTTTAGGATGGCTCTTCAAATTATTTTCTACATTTGTTTCTTTGCCACATAATTTCTTTTCTTCACTGACTCCATTGTAGATTTTAATTATATTTCAATGCTGGTTTCTTTTTTGTTCTTCTCTACCTCACCTGGCCTCCTATTCATCTCTAAGTATTGGCTTTGCATCAAATTTTGTTGCGCTAAGTTGTTTCTATTCTCTCTTCATATTTGCTCCATTTTCTGGCATCCTGTTAAGGATGCCAAGTTTTCTAAAAATTTCCTTTGCTTCCCACCAGTTTTTTGTTTGTTTGTTTTGTTTTGTTTTTGTTTTTGTTTTTTTGAAACAAGGTCTCACTCTGTGGCCCAGACTGGAATGCAGTGGTGAAATCATAGCTCACTGTAACCTCAAACTTCTGGGCTCAAGTGATCCTCCTGCTTCAGCCTCCTGAGTAAGTAGGAGTGCAGGCCTGTGCCACCATGTTTGGCTAATTTTTCTTTCTTTTTGTAGAAACTGGGTCTGCTACATTGCTCAGGCTGGTCTCAAACTCTTGGCCTCAAGCAATCCTCCTGCTTTAGCCTCCCAAAGTGTTGGGATTACAGACATGAGCCATCATGCCTGGCCTCCACCAAATATTCATATGAATAAGTAAGTCGCCTCTAGTCATCTGGGTGTATTATCTTTTCCTTGTGATGCATTATGTTTCTATAGAACCCACTTAATATTTTTTTCTGTTTAAAAACATTTTTAACTTTTAAATTAAAAAATTAAACAAAATTTAAAAATTGAAATAAAAATATTTTTTTCTTCCTTTACAAAAATGGAAAGAGCTATTTAGACCTGGTGTTTCTCATCGGTCAAGATGAGTGGATTATCCCTGAGTCTTTGCACTATCTCACTGGGTGCCACTTAGCCAAAATTTCACTGTACTCTATACATTTATTGAGCACATTCTACTGGAATGAGATATGCCTTTTCTCTTAGCTTTGCTCTCTGAACAACATGTGCAACATCACAACCTGCATTGTATGTTCTTATCAAGGCTCTTCCTATTTCTGCCTTTGGTATCTATCTCTCCTATGGAGCCAGAGCAAGAGAGTGAAGGATGAAGCGTATCTCCTGTTGTCTTTCAACTCAGCATTGCCCTTCGTTTCATGTGGCGAAGCTTGAGAATGCCTGAATTATTTTTTCTCGATGAAACTCCATTGGCATTTTAGTCAATGGAAATTAATTGCCTTCCATATATTTCCATTATAGTATCTATTAATCTTATTAATGGTTTCATAGTTTTCTGAATCTTTATCAGTATATTAGTATGTTTTCAGGAAAGGTTGCTGTAGAAGTTGCTAAGCAGATACTAATTTAAAAATGTTAAACTATATGTTTTTAAAGAATTTTAATTACATTATTTAATTTTTGTGGGCACATAGTATGTATATATTTGGGGTATAAGGGAATTTTTTTTTTTTTTTTTTTTTTTTTTTTTTTTTTTTTTTTTTTTTGAGACAGAGTCTTGCTCTGTCGCCCAGGCTGGAGTGCAGTGACACGATCTCGGCTCACTGCAAGCTCCGCCTCCCAGGTTCACGCCATTCTCCTGCCTCAGCCTCCCGAGTAGCCGGGACTACAGGCGCCCGCTACCACGCCTGGCTAATTTTTTTGTAGTTTTTTAGTAGAGACGGGGTTTCATCATGTTAGCCAGGATGGTCTAGATCTCCTGACCTTGTGTTCCGCCCGCCTCGTGCTCCCAAAGTGCTGAGATTACAGGCGTGAGCCACCGCGCCCGGTCAGTATAAGGGATTTTTTGGCACAGGTGTACAATGTGTAATAATCACATCAGGGTAAATAGGGTATCCATTGCTTCAAGCATTTATTCTTTGTGTTACGGTCCAATTATACTCTTTCAGTTATTTTTATAATGTACTACTATTGACTATAGTCACCCTGTTGTGCTATTAAATACTAGGTCTTATTCATTCTATATTTTTGTACCCATTAACCATCCCCACTTTCCCCTGACTTCCCATTACCCTTCCCAGCCTCTGCTAACCATCATTCTACTTTCTATCTCCATGAATTAAATTGTTTTAATTTTTAGCTCCCACAAATAAGTGAGAACATGTGAAGTATGTCTTTCTGTGCCTGGCTTATTTCACTTAACAAAATGACTTCCAGTTCCATTCATGATATTGTAAATGACAAAATCTTATTCTTTATTATGGTTGAATAGTACTCCATTGTGTACATGTACCACATTTTCTTTATCCATTCATCTGTTGATGGACATCTAGGTTGCTTCCAAATCTTGGCTTTTGCAAATAGTGCTGCAATAAATATGGGAGCACAGATATCTCTTTGATATACTGATTTCTTTTCTTTTGACTATATACTAGCAGTGAGATTGCTGGATCGTACAGTAACCCTATTTTTAGTTTTTTAAGGAACCTCCAAACTGTCCTCCTTAGTGGTTGTACTAATTCACATTCCCACCAACAGTGTATGAAGGTTCTTTTTATTCTACAACCTTGCCAGCATTTGTTGTTGCCTGTCTTGTGGATAAAAGTAATTTTGACTGAGTTGAGATGATACCTCACTGTAGTTTTGATTTTCATTTCTCTGATGATTAACGATAAGCACCAAGCAGATGCCATTTTATGCCAAAACCTTGTATTTTTCTTTCCTTGGTGGAAATACCTAAGTCTTATGCTTAGTTGAAGTGTATTTTCTCAATGGAGTTTTCTCACATAATTACTTATTCTACCACAGCCTCACAATGGCTTGATTAATCTGTCTTTTCATATCATTTGAAGTCTTCTAAAATCCTTTTTGGAATTTGGAGGACATAAATAATAATATATGAAATGAATTTTTGCTTTAACAAAAGTACCTAAATCACTAAGATTAAAATAATATAAAACTTCAAAAATTAATAATACTCAGAATTTCCAAGCCGGGTTGCCTATGTTGAATGCTTCCTGTATATTTTAAGCTAATTGCTCACCCAGCATCCTGGGTAAACATTATCATATTTATCTCTGTGCCAAGAATAAAGAGAAGAACTGATAATTTGATGTCTACACTGCACTCTTGGTTTGAAACAGCTCATGGGCATTTAGACTTTTCATTCATTTTGAAATAGTATCCCTGAGGAAGCAAGGAAGGTAGCATTTCTATCTCTGCAGACAGTAGATAGTTTGGGGCTTATAGATGGACATATAAGCATTCTCTTTGTTTTCTGTTTGTTTGTTTGTTTTGTTTTCCTATTTCAGAGTCTCACTCTGTTGCCCAGGCTGGAGTGCAGTGGTGTGATCTCAGCTAACTGCAACCTCCGCCTCCTGGGTTCATGCAATTCTCCTGCCATAGCCTCCTGAGTAACTGGGACTACAGGCGCACGCCACCACTCCCCACTAATATTTTGTATTTTTAGTAGAGATGGGGTTTTGCCGTGTTTACTAGGCTGGTCTTGAACTCCTGACCACCTCAGGTGATCCACCCATCTCGCCCTCCCAAAGTGCTGGGATTGCAGGCGTGAGCCACCACGGCTAGCTGAGCATTCTTGGCTCTATGTTTTCTGGCCCAGGTCTGTCTCTTTACAAATGCTCTGTTCTTTCTCTATGTCATGCTGCCTCAGTATTACCAAATAGTCCTGACCTAATATCAAGGATGATCTCCCTACTACAATTTACAGACACACAGTGTACTGTGATAATTATACTTAATTGCAAACATTTTGGGTGCTGTCATAGTTTCTGTGAAATTTTAACTCTGTCTAAATTATCAAAGGTATAATAAATTTTCAGAAAATTTTGACACTAAGGGAAATTTTTAGACAGTTCTAAAACTATATAAAGTAGTCTTTTTCCCATTGTTCAGGAATGTGAAAGGATATAAATTATTTAGATGTATGTGCTCCACACATCATCAGGCACTCTGTCTCATATATATAATGTGTGTGTGTGTGTGTGTGTGTTTGTGTATACACACATACAAGGGAAGTGAATACTTCTACCTTAAAAAATATTTAATCTGGCATACCTAAACAACAGATTTGGCTGGTGAAAGTTACTGTGACTCTTACAACTCTCAATGAAAATTGTTCAAGAAGTGATGTTTTAGGCGCATATATTGCTAGAGTATATATAACAAATGGAGTTAGTCTTTGCTGTCGAACGTATTTTGGGTTCTATCTTGCTTAATAAGTGTGTGCACACTGTTTAGTTTGGGTCATCATGTTCCTGGTCTCTGTTTTTTTATAAAGAAAAGCCATTAATACTCAACCAGAAAGCTTTATTAGTCACAGAAAAAGCTGGTAGACCACTGTAACTTTAATAAGATGAAATAGAATTTGTACTATTCAGCTTCTGGAGAGCTGAGTTAGCAAGGAATTTGAAACACCCCATAGACCTTAAGAATCATGTATTTTACTTGGAAATAATGCTACTAAGAAGAGAAAGGGAGATATTTTGAGAAGCAGAGACGGGAGGATTGCTCGAACCCAGGAGTTTGAGACCAGCCTGGGTAACATGGTGAAAACCCAGTCTTTATTAAAAAAAAAAAAAAAAAATTAGCCAGGCATGGTGGTGTGTTCCTGTAGTCCCGGCTACTTGGGAGGCTGAGGTGGGAGGATTTCTTGAGCCTGGGAGAGTGAGGCTGCAGTGAGCCGAGATCGCACCATTGCATTCAAGCCTGGGTGGCAGAGTGAGAACCTGTGTCACACATACAAAATAAATAAAAGGAGGGAGAGAGATTACTGGCACAAAATACTACTTAGAAAAGGATAATTTTAGAGTGTGATTGATTTAAAACATTAACTTATCTAATTATCTCATTACATGGATTATTAAGTCATTCAAGTTTTTTTTCTCCTTTATTTTTGTGCCAAATATACCTATATTCCCATCTTGTGCGCTAGGCTTCTCATCAATGTTTACTGCCAGTGAATGCTGTGGTATTCATGTGCATTCTCCCTTCCATTAGTGTATTATTAGATTATACAAGCTGTGGTAAAGAACATTGTTCTGGTCTATGTCTCCATCATGTACTATGGATGACAAGACATTAGAGAACCAATAGATCAGACAGCATTCAGATTAAACACAGAATGTCATTAAAATGCTGGCAAGAGCTAACAAAGCAGTCATTTACACAATGACTCTTGGCACAATAGTTTTTACAGATTTCACATGTCTTAGGTAGGATACTGTCATGGAAAAGAGGCTGGAATCAGATTGTCCAGGTTCAAATTCCAGTTCTACCATTTCCTAGCTGCAGGATCTTGGGCAAGTCACTTAGCCTTTTTTCTTGGTGGTGGCAGCAGTCTTCCAGATTGGAGCTCTCATATCATCTTTTCTGGTATCACCTTCCCTACTTCTTGCCCCATTTCCTAAACCTGCTCCTCTAAACTTCTCAGCAATTTTAATAAACCTCTTATTTAAATCAACTGTAATTTATTCTGTTGATTACTACTAATGGTTCTCAATGCATACAGGCTTCCAAAAGTAGTGTGACCATGTATTCACATGCTGTGCTTCCCTTCTACCACCAAACTTCCTTTATATCTATTGCCCAAGTTTGAACAATACATAAAATCTGACACCTAACATTCCACACTATTGCATAGTGGTGCTGTGCCATCAATATTTGCAGTGTCATCTCTTTTGTCTATAAAATAGCAGTATGAAATTATGTGAATATTATTTTACTCCTCCTAGCAAGAATTTCTTGAATAAATACCAGTACTAGGTCTATGTTAGGTGTTATAATTGTATTATTTTTCCTTTTAAATGGATTTTTTATTGCACATATGATATAGTAATATATTTTTATTAAAAATCAGAACATTATAGATTAAAGACAAATATCCTTGGACTACACTCATTTCTATTCCTGTCTAAACCTTCCAAAGCAAAACAATTACTGCAAGTTTAGAGTAACTTTCCAGATACCTTTTTCACAGATGAAGTATAACAGGAACTAGATGAAAAATAGAAAACCACTCTGTGTTCTGGGTATAAGCATTTATTTACTTAAAATTTTTTTGTCCTACCCTCCCTGGTAGCTGAAGACAGAGGGCATATCTTGGGAGTGCTAGGGTCCCGACCACCGCTGGTTCCTCTTCATGCTACCACAGCTGATGCTCCCTGGAAAGCACCACTTCCCAGCAGAAGGCAAACCAACACAAAAATAGAGCATTAAGCCACCAAAGCTAAGAACCCTCATGTAGTCCATTGCACCCCCCTGCAACCTCCATCAGAATAGGTGCTGGTATCCACGGCTGAGAGACCCATAGATGGTTCACATCACAGGACTCTACGCAGACAACCCTCAGTACCAGGTTATCCAAATACCCTCACTGAGAAATGAAACAGGAGATGTTACAACTGACACCACTGGAATACAAAAGACCATTCAAGGCTACTATGAACACCTCTATGTGCATAAACTAGAAAACCTAGAAGAGATGGATAAACTCCTGGTAAAATACAACCTTTGTGGCTTAAATCGGGAAGAATTAGATACCTTGAACGGACCAATAACAGGCAACGAGATTGAAATGGCAATTTAAAAATTACCAACAAAAAAAGTCCAGGACCAGATGGATTCACAGCAGAATTCTGCCAGACATTCAAAGAGGAGTTGGTACCAATCCTTTTGACACTATTCCACAAGATAAAGAAGGAATCCCTGCTAATTCATTCTATGAAGCCAGCATCACCCTAATACCAAAATCAGGAAAGGACACAACCAAAAAAAACAAACTACAGACCGATACCTTGATGAACACAGATGCTAAAATCCGTAACAAAATACTTGCTAACTGAATCCAACACATATCAAAAAGATAATCCACCATGATCAAGAGGGTTTCATACCAGGGATGCAGGGATGGTTTAACATGTGCAAGTCAATAAATGTGATATGCCACATAAACAGAATTAAAAACAAAAATCACATGGTCATCTCAATAGATGCAGAAAAAACATTCAACAAAATCCAGCATCCCTTTATGATTAAAACTCTCAGCAAAATCTGCATACAAGGGACATACCTCAATGTAATAAAGGCCATCTATGACAAACTCACAGACAACATAATGTTGAATGGGGAAAAGTTGAAAGCATTCCCCCTGAGAACTGGAACAAGACAAGGATGCCCACTCTCACCACTCCTCTTCAACATAGTACTGGAAGTCCTAGCCAGAGCAATCAGACAAGAGAAATAAAGTGCACCCAAACTGGAAAAGAGGAAGTCAAACTGTCACTGTCTGCTGACAATATGATGGTTTACCTTGAAAACCCTAAAGACTCCTCCAGAAAGCTCCTAGAACTGATAAAACAATTCAGCAAAGTTTCTGGATACAATATTAATGTGCACAAATCAGTAGCTTTTCTATACACCAACAGCAACCAAGCAGAGAATCAAACCAAGAACTCAACCCCTTTTACAATAGCTGGAAAAAAAAAAAAAAAAAACCCCTTAGGAATATAACTAACCAAGGAGCTGAAAGACCTCTACAAGGAAAACTACAAAACACTGCTGAAAGAAATCATAGATGACACAAACAGATGGAAACACATCCTATGCTCATGGATGGGTAGAATCAATATTGTGAAAATGAACATACTGGCAAAAGCAATCTACAAATTCAATGCAATCCCCATCAAAATACCACCATCATTCTTCACAGAACTAGAAAAAAACAATTCTAAAATTCATATGGAACCAAAAAAGAGCCCACATAGCAAAAGCAAGACTAAGCAAAAAGAACAAATCTGGAGGCATCACACTACCTGATTTCAAACTATACTATAAGACCATAGTTGCCAAAACAGCATGGTACTGGTATAAAAATAGACACATAGACCAATGGAACAGAATAGAGAATCCAGAAATAAACCCAAATACAGCCAACTGATCTTTGACAAAGCAAACAAAAACAAAGTGGGAAAAGGACACTCTTTTCAACAAATGGTGCTGGAATAATTCGCTAGCCACATGTAGGAGATTGAGACTTGATGCTCATCTCTCACTTTATACAAAAATCAACTCAAGATAGATTAAGGACTGTAAGACCTGAAACTATAAAAATCCTAGAAGATAACATTGGAAAAAGCCTTCTAGACATTGACTTAGGCAAGGATTTCATGACCAAGAACCCGAAAGCAACTGCAATAGAAGGAAAGATAAATAGTTGGGACTTAATTAAACTAAAGAGCTTTTGCATGGCAAAAGGAACATTGAGTAAACAACCCACAGAGTGGAAGAAAATCTTCACAATCTATACATCTGACAAAGGACTAATATCCAGAATCTACAATGAACTCAAACAAATCAGTAAGAAAAAAAAATCCCATCAAAAAGTGAGCTAAGGACATGAATAGACAATTTGCAAATGAAGACATACAAATTGCCAACAAACATATAAAAATGCTCAGTATCACTAATGATCATGGAAATGCAAGTCAAAACCACCATACCATACCACCTTACTCCTGCAAGAATGACCATAAAAAAAAAGTAGATGTTGGCATGGATGCAGTGAAGGGGGGAACACTTCTGTACTGCTGGTGGAAAAGCAAACTAGTATAGCCACTGTGGAAAACAATGTGGAGATTCCTTAAAGAACTAGAAGTAGAAATACTATTTGATCCAGCAGTACCACTACTGGGTATCTACCCAGAGGAAAAAGAGTCATTACATGAAAAAGATACTTGCACATGCATTTTTATAGCAGCACAATTCACAATTGCAAAATCGTGGAACCAACCCAAATGCCCATCAATCAATGAGTGGATAAAGAAACTGTGGTATATAGATACAATGGAGTACTACTCAACTATAGAAAGGAATGAATTAACAGTATTTGCAGTGACCTGGATGAGATTGGAGACTGTTAGTCTAAGTGAAGTAACTCAGGAATGAAAAACCAAACATCATATGTTCTCACTGATGTGTGGGAGCTAAGCTAAGAGGACTCAAAGGCACAAGAATGACACAATGAACTTTGGGGTCTTGGGGGCAAGAATGGGAGGGGTGCTAGGGATAAAAGACTATAAATATGGTGCAGTGTATTGCTCAGGTGACGAGTGCACCAAAATTTCACAAATCACCACTAAAGAGCTTATGTTACCAAATACCACCTATACCCCAAATACCACCTGTACCCCAGATACCACCTGTACCCCAATAATTTATGGAAAAATAAATTTAAAATTATTTTTAAATTTTTCATGGGTACATATAGTAGTTATATATGTGTATAAGGTATATGAGATGTTTTGATACAGGCATGCAGTGTGAAGTAAGCACATCATGGAGAATGGGGTATCCATGCCCTCAAGCATTTATCCTTTGAGTCACAATCAATCAAATTACACACTTTAAGTTGCTTTAAAATATAAAATTATTAACTATAATCGCCCTATTGTGCTATCAAATAGGTCTTATTCTTTTTTCAGTACCCATTAACCATCCTCACCTCCCCTGCAAAGGGATTTAATACAGGTATTTTGGACTTACACAATCATTACACCATAAGAAGAGCTGGGGGGAAGGAAGGGCATGCTACTTCTAAATGGTTTTATCCATTAAAGGAATTAGTTGCATGCAACAGAAATGGACTCTAGCTGGTTGAAGCAGAAAAAGACTTTATTAAAATTGTGTACTGTGTCGAAGTAATAGGAGGATCTTCCGGATAACATTACTGAGCCAAGGATTGTTCAGACACATACACTAACTAGCTCAGGTCTGTGAAGTTCATCTATATAAAAAAGGATCAGCTTGTGTTCCTGCTACAGACACATTCCTTGCTCATGCAGGCAAATGGAGATGTGCTACCTGCATCCCTGTGGAGTTGCGGTGGAGGTCCTTACTCCTCCAACCATTGGATTCCTGGTGCCTTTCTCCATGCAAATCTACCCCATCTTTTGCCACTCCTCATTTATTCATGGCACCAAAATCTCAACTTCCATTTATCATTCCTGTGACAGAGAATGAAAAAAGTGCTTAAGAGAAATCATAGACTCACAATGATCCACTAGGATGAATGCAGGAACTGAAACAGTTCTGGGACCTTAGGAATATGGTATAATTAATATATCTTACATAATATACAGTCTCCACTGAATGCGTTAGGTAATCAGTGAACACTGTTACACCACTGCCCTGAGGAACCTTCTGGTTTCTGTCTCATGAAACTGCTTGACCATTCTTGTATTTTTGCATTTTTAAAATAGTATTGAAACATTTCTTCCAACCTTGAGCAGCATAATATTTAACAGTGAAAGCAGTGAAAGAGAGTAAGAACAGGGATTCTTGATACTACCATTAGTTTGCAATATGGTGCAAAAATTATTGCCATTGCATTAATAGCCAAGCTGTCTGGGAGCCCTTGGGAACTCTTCTACCTCATATCATCTTAATTACCTATAAAATATAAATAAAACAATTGTTTGTCTCGGTTTCCTTGGGAATACCCTGGTTCCTAGTTGTCCCAGTGCAATTATCGATAATGTCCCAGTTTGGTAAATTCTATAATCACCCTGTTTATAAAGGTCGCCTTTCCTCTGGGTATCATTATCTCAGTAAATCTCTATAGATGTTTGAATCCATAACTAGTTTAATGAATATTCCCTAATGTTTGGGGCAGATGTTTTCTAATTTTTTGCTTGTTTTCCACTCCTGCCTTTTGATGCATTGATGTAGGTTGCCATTGCCTCTCAAGCATGCTTTCATCTGGGACACTGACATTGGCTACCTTTTCCTCCATGAACATATTAGCAGGCAGGCCCTGTATTCTTTTATTCCTTTCTATTCCATGATTAGCATCCCTAATGGCGCATACCCAAAATTACAGCCTTGGCACACTGTGGAAATGTGTAATGGTTAGAAGGAAACTCATGATGTAATGTTACATAAAAGGAGAGAGACTTGAAACTATTTCCATGTGTGGCACTAATTATGATTTTTTAATAGCTGTGACTAGAAACATAGTATTTTGAATTGGTAACAGTACTTATCACCTCCTGGGGAAACAATATTATGAAACAAATATTATTTTGTCTTTTACTCATACAAATTTGCCTTTATTCCACAATTCATCATATAACAGAGAAAGGATGTTTTTAAAATAATACAATGGTGTTAGTTATCCCTTTGCCTTAAGGAGTGCAGAGTCCACAAGTTTCTAGAGGTGCTCCGGCAAAATCATTTAGTATGTAGATTTTAGATCAGTGACAAACCTCTCCAGCTTTCTTTATTTACATATGGAAAGAGACTCTGAGAGACATTTTCAAGGCCTCTCTACAGTGAGTTTAGTGGCTCCACAAGAGAGATGAGAATCAAGGTCATCTTTGGTTATCCAGAAAACTCCTCATCGGGGACTTTGAGGATCTCCTAAATTTGTCAAGCTTTGCATTAACCAGTTCACAATGAACCCAAGGAAATATGGAGCTTTGTGCATCACTGGAATTGATGGCTGGTTCTGGGCCATCTCATGTTTCTTCTTAACATTCTCAGCATGGGTTGTATTATCTAATCCAGACGTAAAACAACCAGTTAAGTATTGTGGATGATCTCTGAGTAACTTGATCTGCCAATGTCTCCCCATGAGATTTCTTGTCTCTTCAGTGGCAGCCAAAATAATTTAGTGAAAAGAACATGACTTTTCAAGTCAGGTTGTCTTGGGCTTGAATCTTCAGTCTACCACTTAATAGCTTTATGTCTCTGGACAACAGCTTTTTTTTTTTTTTTTTTTAAACCCCTGTGACTCTGTTTGCCTAGAATAATCACAACTTCTCATTGATTATTGGGAACATTTTAAAAGTTTCCTCTACGGTGCCTGATTTGTAACAGGTACTTAGTTAGCCACGTGGTCTGCTCTAGCAGCTGGGAATAAAAAGGTTGACAAGTATCTTGATTTTCAATTAATTTTCTATGAATGCAGAGGTGTACTCAGTTTAGGGGGTGTCAGTCTTACTTCCAAGTCAGGTGGAGAGAGAGGACTGGCAGTGTGACTCAATCCATTGGCGCTACTGCCTTTTGTGTCTCATTGCTATGGTAAAGCTGGTTCTGCTCAGCTTGCTGTTGAGAAAATCCTGTGGATGATCTGGATTCCTGCCGGCACTGCAGTGGTTCCTGCTTGGTCTACCAGATGTTCTGTTTTGGTCATTGTCCTTCTAATACTATGCCAGAGTGGCTAAGTCTGTAGGGCTTCCTATCTCAGTCTTTCCCCCTTAAAATTAGGCTTGCCTTGAGTTTGTGGCACCTACTTAAGAAAAGCCAATTATTATTATTATTATTATTATTTCGATTTCTCTTTGGTGTGCTCACTGTCATTTTCTTTCAGCATCTTTTGCTGTGTAGTACCCTGGTTGAGCCCAAATTTCCCTAACTTTGAGGGAATAGGGGCTGGATTCTTCATTCTTTCCTCTTTGAAAAATCTGAGCTTCTTATGCAGGGTGATACATTCTCTACATAAAGCTTTCCAGAGGAGGGGCAACCTTTCTTCTAGCTGAAAAGTGACTGCTGCTTTTATATTTGCATAATCAAGAGGAACCACACAGGTGAACTGTCACAGAACAGAGATCAGCTCCTAGGTGACTTTCTTTTTAGGTTTCTTCTTAAATCGAGAGGTCACTCCAGAATAAAAATCAAATAAAACAAAACAAAGCAAACAAAACTCGTCTGCCTCATCAGTCACCATCATTAGAGCTATTATATTTCATAAATTCTAGGGCAACACTGACAGTAAATGCAGCATTATTTTATGTTCCACTAAGGAAAATACAAAAGTAGTAGACGAAGAATAAAACAAGAAACCTTTGCCAATTAAACTATGACGCATGCTTGATTGTAAGACCCATCGAAATTACAGAGATATTAAAATATGAAAATAAAACAAAAACAGCCAAACCTGAGTCTTACAGTTGGTGAAAAAACGATAAATGACTTCCTCATCAGTAAGAATTAAAGAACCTCCTTCTTCAGTTGGTGATCAGGAGACTAACCAGACCAGACGGCATCCTGTCGATTCAGAGGGAGGTTAAGAGGTTTGGGGTAAGGAAGCGAGGAGGAGGGAATAATGAGGTGGCCGTCCTTGGTATGTATTAAATCCAAGCATGTTAAATTCATGAGTGAGAAACCCCCTGCTTTAAATCCTTCACACACACACACACACGCACACACACACGTGCACACACACACACGTTTCTTCCTCATTTCCATCTGGACTTTGTTGAAAACCTCGGGTCAAGCCAGCCTGGAAAAAAAAAAAAAAGAAAAAAATACAGTGGAGCGACCTTCTACAGCATGACATCATGTCTCCCCTGTTTCTCATTATAGAGTTGAGTTTCAGATGTTAAAATCATATCCTCCTTACCCCTCACTGCTTTCTTCTTGCCTTCCCCCACACAATCCCAATTTGATGGAGTTCCATTGTTTTTACAGTTAAACCGCAGTGCCAGATGCACAAAATTATTAACCTGACATTGGGAAAACACATCTTATGAGTCAGACTTCAGCTTCTATAATTTTTTAACTCGGCAGAGTTTCTAGTGTATTTCTTCACCAGCTGCCAGCCTATAACTTCTTTTTAAGTTTTTAGTTTTGCCCTACATACAAGAGGTTATATTTCATAAAATAAAACTTTGGGTTTGTTAAACAGCATTACTTAATTTACAAAATTTCTTAGGCACAGATGTGAAATTGTGACAGGAGTTACAGAACAATGTGTACAGTTTAAAAAATTAACAAATAGTAAAATAGTTTTAAATTTATAAAATAGTGACAATTTTGAAAATTTATAAAATAGTGACATAATTAAAAAATTAAAAATGGTGAAGATAAGCCACAAAAATGGAATAATGCTTGTTCTTCTCACTAGAAAATATAGAAAGGCTGTATAAGAATTTTGGCTACAACATACAGTCATTTCTGAAATCTTAATCTAAAAATATCCAAATTATATGAAAACTTAGTTAAAAAATTTAAAGACTAATTTATAGTGAAACTACAGTTTGAAATATATTACATTATTTTTAATATTAGTAACTGTAGTCCCTAGTGTCTTATTGAAGAGAAACATTTGTGCAAGGTACTTAATATCAGCGGAAAATGGCAAACTAGCCATTTCTAAAATAAGTTACATTTCTATAGAATGATGACAATGAGATATGCGAAGCTGTCATTGTCTACCCCTCTGCCAGATGTAAGCGTCTATTCATAGAAGAGTTGTAGAAAACTGGAAAATGAGTGAAAGGAAAATAGCATGGTTGATCCTGGAAATGTAACTGACGGGTGAAGTGCTTTAGGTATGAATAGACAGGGAGAAGCCAGATGGAAAAGCAGAGTTATAAATACATACAAAACTTACAACTCCACAAAAGAAACATATTCTTTCTTAATATCTAAAGATATTTTCAAAATATATAATCATTGGCCAGGCGCGGTGGCTCAGGACTGTAGTCCTAGCACTTCAGGAGGCCAAGGCGGGCAGATCACTTGAGGTCAGGAGTTCAAGACCAGCCTGGACAGCATGGTGAAAGTCCATCTCTACTAAAAATACAAAAATTAGCTGAGCATAATGGCATGTGTCTGTAATCCCAGCTACTCAGGAGGCTGAGGCAGGAGAACTGCTTGAACCTGGGAGGCGGAGGTTGCAGTGAGCCGTGATCACGCCATTGCACTCCAGTCTGGTCGTTGCAGTGAGGCTTCCTCTCAAAACAAACAAAAAAAATTAGCTGGGCATGGTGGCATGTGCCTGTAGTCCTACTTACTCAGGAGGATGAGGCATGAAGATTGAGCACAGGAATTTGAGGCTGTAGTGAGCCAAGATCATGCCACTACGCTCCAGTCTAGGCAACAGAGCAAATCCCTGTCTCTAAGAAAAAACAAAAGAAAAATTTAAAATAAACAAAACAGCTAATAGAAAATATTTTTAAAACTGTGTAAGATACTGATAGTTCTCTACTTATCTGTGCTGTCATTTTATATAATATAGAATTTTTAATTGGGCCCACGGTCAACCAGTGAAAGAATACATTTCCTAGGATCCCTTGATTCTAGACGTGGACATGCGATCAAATTCTGGTCAACATGGCAGGTGGCAGTGATGTTTGCAGCTTACACTTTGCAAATCCTTTTCTTCCTCCTTATGCTGCTTCTGTGGGATAGAATGTGGTTATGATGCTAGGACCTACAAGAGTGATCTGAAATCACGATGGGAAACTGCCTATTGTGGAAACTGTTGTGGGTACAGCAAAGAAGAAAAAGACCAAGCACCCTCAGCCCTAGACTGCCTGCATGGACATATACCTCATTTTAGCCACTGTTGGTTAGGACCTCTCATCTATAGCAACTGAACAGGATTTCTAACAAATACGCCTCTTTTCTTATGTTAAGAAGGAAAAAACTCAAATTCGAGATTATTGAAAAATGATGATGAGGATATTGGATATCAGATCTTATGTGCTGGAAACTAAAAATATACCCAGAATATATTCTCTTGGTGCATTTTTTTAATTAAATAAGGAGGAATGAAACTAAGCTAACACTCATCAAAGAGTTAGAAAATATTCAAATTAATCTAAGGAAAGCAAGAGAAAAAAATTATAGAAGCAGAAATTAAGACAGAGAAACTGCCGATAAAGTTAAATATATAGCGTGAAAACAAAACATTGCAAAATAATTTTCTCCAAGATGGATACAGACTTGAGTCATTTTTATGAGTTTTTTTCAAATCTTCTGATAACTGGCACTTGCCATGGCACATGAAATATTCCAAAGTCTACAAGAGGAAAGAAAGTTTTGTAATTTATTATACAATGCTAGCTTAACAATGATACCCGAATCTGACAAAACAGACTTTTTTTTTTTTTTTTTTTTTTTTTTTACTTTAAGTTCTAGGGTACATGTGCATAATGTGCAGGTTTGTTACATACATATACTTGTGCCATGTTGGTGTGCTGCACTCATCAACTCATCCTTTACATCAGGTATAACTCCCAATGCAATCCCTCCCCCCTCCCCATAATAGGCCCTGGTGTGTGATGTTCCCCTTCCAGTGTCCAAGTGATCTCATTGTTCAGTTCCCACCTATGAGTGAGAACATGCGGTGTTCGGTTTTCTGTTCTTGTGATAGTTTGCTGAGAACGATGGTTTCCAGCTGCATCCATGTCCCTACAAAGGACACAAACTCATCCTTTTTTATGGCTGCATAGTATTCCATGGTGTATATGTGCCACATTTTCTTAATCCAGTCTGTCACTGATGGACATTTGGGTTGATTCCAAGTCTTTGCTATTGTGAATAGTGCCACAATGAACATACATGTGCATGTGTCTTTATAGCAGCATGATTTATAATCCTTTGGGTATATACCCAGTAATGGGATGGCTGGGTCATATGGTACTTCTAGCTCTAGATCCTTGAGGAATCGCCATACTGTTTTCCATAATGGTTGAACTAGTTTACAGTCCCACCAACAGTGTAAAAGTGTTCCTATTTCTCCACATCCTCTCCAGCACCTGTTGTTTCCTGACTTTTTAATGATTGCCATTCTAACTGGTGTGAGATGGTATCTCATTGTGGTTTTGATTTGCATTTCTCTGATGGCCAGTGATGATGAGCATTTTTTCATGTGTCTATTGGCTGTATGCATGTCTTCTTTTGAGAAATGTCTGTTCATATCCTTTGCCCACTTTTTGATGGGGTTGTTTGTTTTTTTCTTGTAAATTTGTTTGAGTTCTTTGTAGGTTCTGGACATTAGCCCTTTGTCAGATGAGTAGATTGCAAACATTTTCTCCCATTCTGTAGGTTGCCTGTTCACTCTGATGGTAGTTTCTTTTGCTGTGCAGAAGCTCTTTAGTTTAATGAGATCCCATTTGTTAATTTTGGCTTTAAAACAGACAAAATTAAAACTCAACATTTATGATCACTGAGGCAAAACTTGCTAAAATGCTTACTATAGGAAAAAAATTCTATGTTTCCAATTACATGGCAAAAAACTACCTAAAATGTTTATGAAAGACAAGAATAAAACTGTGTTTACCATATAAAGGCAAAAAACTACCTCAATATTTTACAAACCAAATGTAGAACTATGTTAAAAATGATATCTAAGAATATGAAATAATAGAAACACTATTAGCACAATGTATCATGGCATCACTAGATCAAAGGAAAAAAATTTGAACATTTTTATAAATTCTGGAGATGCATTTTCTATACTTTTTTTTTGAGACAGAGTCTTGCTCTGTTGCCCAGGCTGGAGTGCAGCGGCACAATCTCTGCTCACTGCAACCTCTGCCTCCCAGGCTCAAGCAATTCTCATGTCTCAGCCTGTAGCTGGGACTACAGGCCAAGTGCCACCATGCCCAGCCAATTTTTGTATTTTTAGTAGGCTAGTCTCGAACTCCTGGCCTCTCCCAAAATACTAGTATTATAGGTATAAGCTCTATAAGTATTTTTTAATACTTAGAGATGCAAAATTGTATATCCAACCATGACAAAACAAGGAAAACTAACATGGTAGCAAACAGTGCTCTCTCATAACACTAACATCGTATCAAGCCCACAAGGAGGACAGGAACACTGGTTTTCATTACTTTTTAAAGGTAGTTTTTTTTAACAGTTCTAGCCAAGCATAAGTCTATAATATTACCATTTCTCAGTGATATTTTGAATGTAAACAAAAATGACAACACAAAATCCTAGAAGGAAAATAATAGAGATAATGATATTTTCCTCTACATGAGAAACAACATTGGTAAGTATTATGGAAAAATATATAATTAAAATTTACGTAATACCAATTCTAGATTAGCTAAGGAAAAAAACATAAAACAATGAGAGACTCAAATAAAAATGAATAAATGGAGACACAGTATGTTTCTAATAGGATGATCCAGTATGTTAACAATCCTCCTCAGGTTGATTTATATATTTAATGTAACTTCAAGCAAAACCCCACCATGAATATTTTGGGCCTATCCAAATTTTTTTGGAAGTACAGGAAGTCAAGAATACAGAATAATATGTACAATAAACATTTTTAGCGTTGTCTATGTTGAGGTAATTGATACAGTAAAATGTACAAATCTTGATTTTACAGCTCAGTGCATTTTTATGAATGTATATATCCCTTGTGATTATCACACAAGATATAAAACATTTTCACACTCCTAGAAAGTTCCCTCATGTTCCCTGCTAATCAACAGCCCCAACTCGGAGATCATTATGACTTTTATCACCATAAATTAGTTTTGCCTGGTATTGAATTGCATAAAAATGGGAGCCTATAGTATATACTCTTTCGTGTCTCTTTTTGACCATCACCCATGTAGCTGTATCAATCATTTGCTCTTTCTTATTGCTGTGTAGCAGTGCATGATATGACTCCATAACTTGCTGATTCATTTTTCTCTTGATGTACATTGTGTTATTTCCAATTTTGGACTTTTGGAAATAAAGCTGCCATAAACATTCTTGAGTACGTCTTTTTGTGGCTATATGCTTTCATGTCTCTTAAGTATATACATAGAAGTGAAATTTCTGGGTCATAGGATAGATGAACTTGATTAGAAACTGGCAAACATCTTTCCAAAGTGATTTTACCGTTTTTCTTTCCCCTCTCCCATCATTGTATGTGAAACCCAGTTGCTCTATATCCTCATCAGCACTTCTATTGCTGGTCTTTTAACTTTAGTCATTTTGCTTGTGTGAAATTGTATCCCATCATTTAAATTTTCATTTTCCTGGTGAATAATGACATTGACTATCTTTTTATTTGTTTACTTTCTATTCAAACATTTTGCCTTGTGAAGTGACAGATGGAGTCTTTTGCTTGTTTTAGTTGTCTGCTCCTTATTGATTTGCAGGTATTTAAAAATATGTATGTTGGGCACAGATCCTTTTTTGTTAGGCATATGTGTTGTAAATATTTTACCCCAGTGTGTGACTTGCCTGTTTGCTTTATTGATGAGAAGTGACTTTCTGATGAGCGGTATCATTTTTGATTCAGTCTATTTTCTTTTAAAGCTAGTCCTTTTTGTATATTGTCCAATAAATAATCTCTCACCCCAGGGTTGCAAAGATATTCCCATATGTTTTCCTGCCAAGGCTTTAAAATTTTAGTCTTCACATTTAAATCTCTGATACTTCCTTGAATAAATTTTTGTGTACGATGTAAGAAATGGATAAAGATTAATTTGGAAGATGTCTAGTTGTTCCAGGACCATATATTAAAAATTAAGTTCCACAGTGAGAACACTTGGACACAGGAAGGAGAACATCACACACTGGGGCCTGTTGTGGGGTGGGGGGAGGGGGAGGGGGGAGGGATAGCATTAGGAGATATACCTAATGTAAATGACGAGTTAATGGGTGCAGCACACCAACATGGCGCATGTATACATATGTAACAAACCTGCACGTTGTGCACATGTACCCTAGAACTTAAAGTATAATAGAAAAGAAAAAAATTAAGTTCCAGTTTATAAGCAAGATAATCTCTCCATTTATTTAGATCTTATTTAATTTTATTCAGTCATGTTTTATAGTTTACAGTGCTTTTGTCAGAAATCAAAGGCTCATATTTTTGTGGGTCTATTTCTCTAGTTCCTTTGATCTATTTGCCTAGCTTTAACAACAATAGCACATTGCCTTGTTTATTGTAATTTTGTAGTAACTACCGAAACCTGGTATTGTAAGTTCTCCAACATTGCTGTTCTTGAATTTCTTGGTTATATCAGGTCATTTGCATCTTCATATAAACCTTATAATCAGCTTGTATATCTTTACTAATAAAAGCCTGCTGATATTTTGACTGGGAATATGTTGAATTTTTAGAGCAATATGGAGAGGACTGGCAAATTAACAATATTGAGTCTTCTAGTTCATGAGCATGATAATCTCTCCATTTATTTAGATCTTATTTAATTTTATTCAGTGATGTTTTATAATTTTCAGTTAAGAGGCTTTGTATAATTTTCATTAGATTCCCACCCTAGGTTTTTACACTTTTTGATGCCCATGTATGTAATGTTTAAAAAAAATTATTCCCAATTGCTGCGGCTAGTGTTCAGAAATACTCTTGATTTTTGTTCGCTTACCTTATAACCAGCAGTGTTGCTAAAATTCACATATTATTTATTGTCAATAAATCTGTCGGCTTATTTATAGATTTCTTTGGAATTTCCATGCACATAACCATGTCAAGTACAGAGCGTTACTTCTTCCTTTCCAATGCTTAGAACTGTTATTTCTTTTTCTTGCCTTATTTCAACGGGTAGAACCATCAGTATGATGGTCAATAGAAACAATAATAGTGAATATTTACATTAAATTTCCTATTAGCTGTACCATTGTTTTGGTAGATAACCTTTATAGATTAAGTTCTTCCTTATACCTACCATGTTAAGAGTATCCTTTTAAGTAAAAAGGTGTCAAATTTTATGAAATAATTTTTCTCTATCCAATGATAACATTTTGTGGTTTATTTTTCTGAATCATTTGATGTGAATTAAACTGACTGATTTTAAATGTTATGCCAACTTTGCATTCATTGAGTAGCTAGACTTGTTTATGATATATTATCCTTCAAATATATTACTGGATTCAATTATTTTGCATAGGATTTTTCTATGTAAATGAGGAATATTGGTCTATAATTTTTCTTTTTCTTAAATAGTCTTGTCATATTTTGGTAGGATGGTTATGTGAGCCATATAGAATGAGTCAACATGTACTCTTTCTATTTTCTGAAAGTTTATGTAGAACTGGTATTTCTTAAATGCTTGGCAGAGTTTTTTTCTTTATTTTGTTTTGGCTTGTGTGTCTCTTTGAAGATTGTTAATTTCAGGTCTTATCTCATAACTCTCTCCCTCTCAGTTTTTTTTAATGTTCTTTTTTCTCTGTTCTAATTTCTATTTCTATTGATCTGTCTTTAAGTTCACTCATCATTTCTTCTGCTGCCCTTCTAGCCTGGCATTGTCCATCTAATGAATGTCTAATTTTAAATATTACTTAAAATTATTTATTTTTATTTGATGAATAAAAATTGTATATATTTATGGTGCACAAACATATTTTGATATATGTATACATTGTGGAATGGTTAAATCATGCTAATTAACATATGCATTAACTTAAAATATTTTATAATACCTATCTCAGTACTTCCTTTTCTCTGTTGAAATTATCAAGTTTTTCATCCATTAGATCTATTTTTTGCTCTAATTTTAAGAGATACTTTTTTTTTTTTTTTTTTTTTTTTTTGAGGCGGAGTCTCGCTCTGTCGCCCAGGCTGGAGTGCAGTGGCGCGATCTCGGCTCACTGCAAGCTCCGCCTCCCGGGTTCCTGCCATTCTCCTGCCTCAGCCTCCCGAGTAGCTGGGACTACAGGCGCCGCCACCACGCCCGGCTAATTTTTTTGTATTTTTAGTGGAGACGGGGTTTCATTGTGTTAGCCAGGATGGTCTCGATCTCCTGACCTCGTGATCCGCCCGTCTCGGCCTCCCAAAGTGCTGGGATTACAGGCTTGAGCCACCGCGCCCGGCCAAGAGATACTTTTAGTAGTGATTTTACAGTCATTTTTGGGTTATCTGTAATCCTTATATAGATTATATTTTTCTTTTGCACAAAAGTTACATTTTCTATATTTTTGCCTTGAGCTGTAACTTTTTATTGTGTTTAAAAACCATGGAGACTCGTGCTCGCTTTGGCAGAACATACACTAAGAAGATTAGCATGGCCCCTGTGCAAGAATGACGCGAATTTGTGAAGCATTCCATTTTCAAAAAAAGAAAAAAATAATAAAAATAAATAAAAACCACAGAGACTGAAGTAAATATTATTTCTTCCAGAAAGGGCATATCTTTTCCTCTAATCAGGCAGCTAGAATGAAAATGGGAGGCTTTTTGCTTTGATCCAATAAAGAATTTAATAGGATTGTGGCTGATTTGGAGATCTAGTTTCAGATTGCCTTTGTTTTCAAGATTTCTTGAGTGTGAAATCTTATCTATGTATATAATAGGCCCTTCCTTCTTGTAGACTTTGGCTTTCTAATCACTTTTCAGTCTTGCCTCCAGCTTCCCAAATGCTTCTGTAAGACACTGAGCAAAAGTCTATGAGAATTGGTGGCAGGAAGGCTCTGCTATCTCTGCATTTGGGGTTTCTAAGGTTCTGTTTCATTATGCCAGCTCACATGGTTGTTAAAAGTTTAACTTTTTTTTCGTACCCCAGAAGATTCTTTCTGCCTAAATTCAGCAAGTGGTCCCAGGAGGAAAGCAGTTCATAGTCTGTGTTCACCCAAGAAGGGCCTGCCCCACTTTGGAAGTCTTTAATTCTTTGCATTCATAGTCCTTCAATGTGTTAAAAATATTAATTTTACTTCATTTTTTCTATTGTTTTGGTGACAGAAATAGTCTGTCAACATTCTATATCTGACTTTACTTGAAGTAAAGCTCTGCAATTAAATTGTTGGGGAGAAAAGGAATCTCAAGGTGATGTTTGCATCACAGAATTTTAGAGCATACTATAATTTCACGCTGTAATATTGCACAGAGTAGACCAATGTAGTTTGGTAAGCAGAATAGAAACTCAAAAAATGGGTTTTAGTTTGTGATAAAGATTATTTCCTCCCAAAATTTGTAGAGTAATGTGTATTTAAGACATATAAAATACCTATTTATTTAAAAAACTTAGAGCCTTTCCTCACCAAGTACTCCAAAAAGAGATTATATAGGAGTTAATTTGAAAAATGAAGCTACAAGAGAAAATATTTTACAAATACAAGAGAACATACCAAGAGATGCAAAAAATAAAAAACAGAAACAGACTCTGCTTACAACATTAGTAAAATATTTCTAAGCATAAAATTAAGAAAAAATGAAAAAGGAGAATAAAAATAGAATTTTTCTGTCTCAAAATTATTACAAATTTAAAAGTCCAACTTCAAAGTAGGTATATTTGCAAAATAAATGATACACAAGTGTTATCACCCTTAATATATAAAAAGCTCTTATCAATCAAGAAAAAAGCAAATAGAAAAATGCTTTAAGAGGTAATTCACAAAGACATATCAATGGCTTATGAATATATTTTAAAATTTACATCATTAGTAATCAAAGCTACCTCATACCATTTTTTTTTGTTCTCCTCCTGAGGTGAGAGGGAACTCCTTAATATTTTCATAGACTCTTTTTTATTCTGTATATTTTAGGTGTACAAAACAATATTTTGATATACACAGTGAAATCATTGCTACAGTCAAACCAATGAACATATCCATCATCTCAGTTACTCTTTTTTTGTGCAAAGAGTATCTAAAATCTGCTCTCTTAAATTTCCAGGATACAATACAATATTATTAATGTGCAATACAATATTGTATTAACAATACAATATATCTCCAGACTTATGCATTTTTCTAACTATGTCTTTGTATCCTTTTACCTACATATAACAACTTACCATCAACAGATAAAAGAATTTTACATTTTTGTTCCATCCTCATTTTATGTTTTGATGTCACAATTAACATATTTTTTCCATTAAGGAAATATTGTATCTATCATTATTTATAATACTTTTGTCTTTTGACCTTTATACAAAGTTGTAAGTGATTTAAACACCACCATTATGGTATTATAGTATTCTGCATTTATATGTTTACTTTTACCAGTGAATTTTATACTCTTATGTCTTTTTATGTTAGTAATTAGTGTCCTTTCATTTTTTTTTTCTTTTTTGAGATGGAGTCTTGCTCTGTTGCCCAGGCTGGAGTGCAGTGGTGTAATCTCAGCTCACTGCAACCTCTGCATCCCAGGTTCTCCTGCCTCAACCTCCCGAGTAGCTGGGACTACAAGCATGCACCACCATGCCTGGCTAATTTTTGTGTTTCAGTAGAGATGGGGTTTTGCCATGATGACTGGGCTGGTCTTCAACTCCTGACCTCAAGTGATCTGCCCACCTCAGCCTCTCAGAGTGCTGCACCCAGCCTTCTTTCATTTTCATTTGAAGAACTCTCTAGCATTTCTTCTAAGGAAAGTCAATGGTGATGAACTTCCTCAGCATTTGCTTTTCTGAGAAAGTCTTTATTCCTCCTTCATTTCCGAAAGACAGCTTTGGCAGGTATAGTTCTTGACATTCCCTTGTATGTGACATGTTGCTTGTCTTGCTGCTTTCAAAATTCTCTCCTTGACATTGACTTTGGAAAAGCTTATTATAATGTGTCTTGGTGAAGATCTCTTCGGATTGAATCTATTTAGGGACTTTGGGGCTTTATAGATCTGGATTTTCATATCTCTCCCAACATTTGGGCAGTTTTCAGCCATTGTTTCTTTTTTTCTTTTTAAATGTATTATACTTTAAGTTCTGGGATACATGTGCAGAATATGCAAGTTTGTTACATAGGTATATACGTGCCATGGTGATTTGCTGCACCCATCAACCCATCATCTACATTAGGTATTTCCCCTAGTGTTATCCCTCCCCTAGCCCCCCACCCCCTGACAGGCCCCAGTGTGTGATGTTGCCCTCCCTGTGTCCATGTGTTCTCATTGTTCAACTCCCACCTATGAGTGAGAACATGCGGTGTTTGGTTTTCTGTTCTTGTGTTTACTGAGAATGATGGTTTCCAGCTTCATCCATGTCCCTGCAAAGGATATGAACTCATCCTTTTTGATAGCTACATAGTATTCCATGGTGTATATGTGCCACACTTTCTTTACCCAGTCTATCATTGATGGGCATTTGGGTTGGTTCCAAGTCTTTGCTATTGTGAACAGTGCTGCAACAAACATACATGTGCATGTGTCTTTATAGTAGAACGATTTATAATCCTTTGGTTGTATACCCAGCAATGGGATTGCTGGGTCAAATGGAATTTCTGGTTCTAGATTCTTGAGGAATCGCCACACTGTCTTCCATAATGGTTGAACTAATTTACACTCCCACCAACAGTGTAAAATTCTCCACATCCTCTCCAGCATCTGTTGTTTCCTGACTTTTTAATGATTGCCATTCTAACTCAGCCATTGTTTCTTTAAGCTTTCTCTTCTCTCTCTCTTCTCTATTTTGGAATTTCATAATGCATATACTGATTTGCTTAATGGTGTCCCATAAGTTCCATAGGCTTTCTTCATTTCTTTTCATCTTTTCATTCTTTTATCTCCTCTGACTGGATAATCTCAAAATATCTGTCTTCAAGTTCACAGTTTCTTCTGCTTGCTTTAGTCTGTGGTTGAAGTTCTCCATTGCATTTCTGGTTACATTCACTGTATTCTTCAGCTCCAGGATTTTCTGTCTGGCAACTTTTTAAATGATTTCTATCTCTTTATTGAATCTTTAGTGTTTTTTACATATTTTTTTCCTGACTTCATTGAGTTATCTATTTGTGTTCTCTTATATCTTGCTGAACTTCTTCAAAATAATTATTTAAATTTCTTTCAGGCAGTTTATAGATCTTGATTTCTTGGGGGTTTTTACTGTGTTCCTTTGTGGTGGCATTTTCTCCTCCCTCCCTCCCTTTCTTCCTTCTTTCCTTCCTTTTTTAAATGTTTTAAAAAAGCAAGACTTATAGCCTTGCATTGATGTCTGCATGTTTGATAGAGCAGTCACCTCTTCCAAACTTTACAGCCTGGCTTTGGTGGGAATCGATTTTCATCTGCACCTAAGTGAAAGACTGCAAGCTGGGTGGGGCTGTGGCAGCTTTGTTTCCAGAGGGCGTGCAGGTATAGTCTCCATGTATTGCTCCCCGTTGAGGTCAGCATTGACAAAGACTATGAGGGCCTCAGTGGCCAAGGCTGCAGGTGTTTGTAATGGCAGCAATAACAGTGTGGGCTGTTGGAGTCCCCAGAAGGAAGGTTGTTGTGGTCCTTCTGTTATCCCATTCCTCACAGGAGAGAGT
The DNA here is from genome assembly GCF_049350105.2 of Macaca mulatta. Lineage (NCBI taxonomy): Eukaryota > Metazoa > Chordata > Mammalia > Primates > Cercopithecidae > Macaca > Macaca mulatta. The sequence continues at coordinate 47,232,734 of NC_133420.1, forward strand.
CCTAGCTGAGGGATTCCCTCTTGATACTGGGTCTGGTGTGGGCTTCAGGAGGCTGCAGTGGTTTCAGGCCAGGGAACAGGTGCTCAGAACAGGTGTGGCACCTGGGTCTTGGGATACTGGTGCACTCATAGAGGCATGGGTTTATGCACATCACCTACAGAGCTGGGGTCTAGGACTTTGGGGTGTGCATCTCAAGCCCAGAGAGAGGGGATACAGCAGTAGCTCAGACTGTGGGGACAGAGTGCAGCAGTGGTATGGCCCAAGGGATAGAGTGGTGCTGTGATGACTTAGGTCCCAGGGTATGCGGTAGTACAGCAAAGACCCTAGTTCCTGGGAAAGCAGGGTATTGTAGTATCTCAGGCCCTGGGAGTGGGGGTGGGTTGGGGTGCTGTGGCAGTAAGACCCCAGAATGGTGGGGTGCAGCAGCAATGCAGGTCCCATGGGGTGGGGTCCAGCAGTGACTTGAGCGCAGAGGGATGGAGTTGCTCTTCAGCAACTTGGGCCTAGGGATAGTGGGGTGCTGGGTGTCCCAGGCTTCAGGTGGTAAGGTGAAGTAACAGCAAGACCCCAGAAATGGAGAGGTACTATGCCTACTCAGGCAATCAGGGGTGGAGTACAGCATTGGCTCCCTTAGTTGGGCTCAGCACTGGCAAAAACCGCAGGGTGTTGAAGCCTGCAGGTGTTTGCATGTTGATGAGGGCCACTGGGGTCCTCCTGCTTACCTTTTCCCCTCGGAAGAAATCCCTCTGGCTCTGAGCTGATCCCAACTGAAGAATGGAGTAGTGCAAGCAGGGTGTTTCTACACAGCCATCTTTGGTGTTTTTTGCTTCACTGAGTTTCTGCTACCTCTTTGTTCTACTCTGGAGCTCTCTCAGCAATTTCACTGGCATATAGTTATTAGTTGTTTTTGTGGGGGAGATGAAGATTGGTACCTTCTAGTCTGCCATTCTGCTGGTGCTACTCTCTAATAGGCTTTTAAATGAAAAATTTAACATGAATTAAAACTTAGTCAAGGAATGAATTGCCCACAATGAAGTATTTTTGAATCGTTCAAATAATCAAGTCATCTTTGGTTATTTGTTTGGTGTCTTTTCTTTAGCTCACATTCTTCCATCCTGCCCACCCTTCTGAAAGTCTGATATTCATGAAATCTCCTGGGCATCAGTGCACCTGGTATCTACCATGACAACACTGATGATAATGCTAAAAGATGATTTTCCAAATCCCCAGACCGCCCACAATGAAGTATTTTTGAATCTTTCAAATAATCAAGTCATCTTTGGTTATTTGTTTGGTGTCTTTTCTTTAGCTCACATTCTTCCATCCTGCCCACCCTTCTGAAAGTCTGACATTCATGAAATCTCCTGAGCATCAGTGCACCTGGTATCTACCATGACAACACTGATGATAATGCTAAAAGATGATTTTCCAAATCCCCAGACCCTCAGGGTGCCTGAGAGATACTGCAATTGCTTCAGTTTTCACCAAATCAAAGCGGTGCTATGTTGTGGGCACAAAGGAGGAGCCTGTACCCTCCCTTCTCTGTATCACACCTTATCACCTGGGTAGCACCATGAGCCTTTGTTTCCTTGGGGAAACAGCTCCTTTACCTCTTTCATATAATACCATCTATTCCAAGTTACAATGCCGGGAACTAAGACAAAATTATACCGTATTCCAATTAACCCAATTATAGTTATACCCAGTTATCCCATTTAAAGAGCACCCTGGCAAGCAACGTTCATCTGAACTATTTCTTGTTCCACATAAAATCAATGTAGAAAAATGGACACCTAAGCTATTAGCCCACTCCTTATCTTCCATGTCCAGATATAAAGGAATCTCTTTAATGATCATCTGCAACACCCACCAACAAATTCACAGGCTGAGTTAGGAATTAATCATGCTCCATTCCCTTATCTCTTTCCGAAAATCTTCTTCAAAGTTGGCGAGAACTCTCTGCTTCAACACTTACTGTACTGCTAATACTTGTTTGATCATAGCAAAACCATTTTGCTCATAGCCCTCATTTTCTTTCTCTATGTAAGTCACTATCTTTACCTATATTCCGGAGACACAGTGAAGTACAACTAATTGACTCTAGTCAATCTATAGTGAAACAAGTGGCAGAGAAGCCCAAAAATAAGCATCAGGAAAATCTTAAGACTCTAAGTCAATGAATTAAAGAGCTAAAAGCCTCCATAAGAAAGAGAACTGACCTTCTGAGCTTTTGTCCCTTGGGGAATATTAGTTTTACCTTTTCTGCTAAAATGATGGCAGCCAGGCTGGGAACTTAGGCTAGATTATTTATTTAATGTGACAGCCCCTCCTCTCCTTTCTCTCTCTCCAACCCTTTCCCCATGACCTTTCCAGATTCTTCAAGTTTTTTTTTTTTTTTAATTAAACCTCATCAAAAAATGAGAATTAGGTGAACAGGTATTGAAAACTTGAGTTACCTTTTGTTGCTCTTTGTTTCAAAAAATGTTTAAATATTTCCCAGATGATCTTTACCTATGGAAATTAATGGCAGCAACTGCAGCCTTTAAAAGATGTTAAATCATCTCACTGATGTTCAGAAAAAACAGAAGTTCCGTAGTTCCAACTGCCTGTGTGGCAGGAAGAAAACTGAATTCTTGAAAAAGGCCTGTTAATTACAGCTTTCTCTTGTTATAAGAATGATTGCTCAATGGGAAATGGAAGATCACAAATCTTCCACTTTTGGAACTAAATGATAATAGAGTTTTAATACCCTAACACAAATAAAACCTCCTCCTGAGTGAGCTACTCAAACCCTGCATTGCTTGACTAATGTGTTGAGTTAAGTAGGGAGGCCTGCAATGTAGTAATTTCTCCAAGGAGGCTGCAGGGAGAGGAAAGTACATTCCAGACACCTAATCATTTACAATTGAGTTTAATGAGGTAGTAATTTACAGCTTTCGGGGTGGAAGTATGGAAAGGTCCCTGCCAGGAACTGGACAGACTCTTTAAAATCCTGGAGTTTAACGAAGGCATTAGAGGGTGGTTTCATACAGCCGAACTGGTGTAATTCCATCTGCTCAGTGCTTGGACAGGAAGTAAATGACAGGGCACTTGGGACCTACATCTGGAAACAACATGTTTCAGAGGATTTTATAAATCCTGCAGTAAAAGGAGAAGAAGAAGAAAGAAAAAAACAGAGGTGAAAGGGCATAATTATGGAGGACGAGGAAGTACAACAAAGAAGGGGCTTTGCAGGTTCTCTTCGGTTTGAAAAACAACATTTTCTAATGTCAAGGTCAGCCATTGATAATAATTGACAAAACACACTTATCAAGCCTGATACATGAAAACAGAAGGTACTGAAGCTTCCTTTTTGGACAGGATTTGGATGAAGGCTACAAAGTAGTTCAGGATGCACTGATCTTACCTGAAGACGCCCTTCCAGTCTTCCAGCAGTATAGCAGCTACCTTCTTTGTTGTCATCGTTCCTTGGTTTGTAATATACTGGGTTAATTTTGCTTTCTGTTCACTGTTGCCTTTCAAATACAGCTAGCACATGAAAGGAGTCTGCCTTAAAGAGCAGGAAAAAGCTGAAGGCACGATGACATGTTGTAAGGGTAAAAAGTAGCTGCTAGACTGGTCTTTATATTATATGCCAATGATTGACATAAATCGAGATTTGTTTCTTCTCACTTAGGCTGAATGTTCTTTGTATGTCAATTTATGTTACCCCTGTTTCAACTCTCCCAAGAGAAAGTCTCATGCTCCCCAGTTTCCAAATCCTCAAAAACATTCTGTTCGTGACCAAGGGTTCTCATTCTTTCCTCCTCTTGCTGTTTCTGAATATTGGAAAGAAATGAGGTTAGATCAAAGAGAATAGAGAGGAACCATTGCATTCCTGGTCATTAAAGAACATGGATCTCGCTTAAAATTCATCCCTTTGTCAGGCTGTTATAAAATATTTTAGAAGGAAATATTGTGTGACTATGTGCCAGGCAGGCAAGTGGTGCTAGCAAGAGAAATCAGATGCATTCATAGTGAGCTATGTTACTTATTGGGATCTCAATCACATTGACAATCCTAATCATTGATAACAATGTTTGAACATTTACTCTATGCTATGTGGTTTACATGCATTATCTCATTTAATTCTTTCAGTAATCCTATGAAACAGATTATACTTTTATCTCAGTTTGCAGATGAGCAAACAGGTGCATAGACGTTAATAGCTCAAAGTCACTAGGATAGTAGGTGGAAGGGAGAATTCAAATTCATCTTTTTGCTCATATATAACTCACAGATCATAAGAATTAAGCCTATAGTTTCATCTCTTTTGATGTATTACCTTGAGTTTCATATGTTTGGATGTCATAGGAACTTTTAAAAGATTTGGCCAGAGTGATGGTCCTGATGACATCAGGGAAACACTTTCAATTCCTCCAAAAAGCAAAAATTTCTATCTTTAAAGTATGTCATATGATACTTAGACTACTGAGTACAGAAAAAAAGGATTTTTTTGTATCATACTTTTTAAAACCATAGACCTTAAATATAGCTCAAAGAAAAAAGAAATTGGTTTTCAAATGCTTTGTTTTCTTGTTTTCCAGAGAAGGAGCTCTTTTCCGTCTTAAGTTTGAATACATTCTTTTGCTGATTAAAAATCAGAAACAAGTTTTTTAGTGTCTCAAGATCTATAGTCTATGTTTTGAAAGTCTGGGCAAAATATCTACACTGGAATAATAATTATTCTTTGCAAAGCTATGTGTGCCTGTCCACAATGAGAACCACGTGACAAGGTGTTTAGTTACGGTTCCAATCCACATGAACTGGGAAGGAGTTTCAAGTTAAATAAATCTTCACATGTGTGACAAAAACAAGGTCCAATATATTCTACTATTGGTAATGCCAGCAAGGAAATCTGAGAAGTGCTAATAAGGGTGGAGAAAATTTGAAAGTTTTAATATTAAGCTCTCATTTCTTTCTCTTTCTGGTCTGCAGAATTAATAGCCTGATTATTGTAATTTCATTGGGTACTGCTAGTTTATTTCCAGTTTTGAGAATATTACGCTCCTAATCTTAGAAAAAACCAGTCTCTAACTTGGAAAAAGCATATTTAGTTACCCACAAAACTGTTTTCTTTCTTAAACAGATCACAGAACTAATAAAGTAAGCAATCTCCCATCTTCTGGACCAGTGAATGCAAGCTTACATTAGATTGCTGACATCGGATGTTACTTTCATGGTGCTGGAGTTGTGATATGTATTACCTCTCAAATACATTTGGCATGAGTCAAACATTTAAAAATTAAGTCCATTATTCTTTTTTATCCTTTAGAGAAGTACACTAGTGTCCCATTTATCCAGCATGGTTGGGGACTGAGATCTTTTTTTAAACAGATATTTATCCAGAAATTTTACCTTCTCAAATGCCAGTTTTAAACACTTGTGACCAGATTTTATGGATATCTTTCTGGACTGTATGAGTTATCTGCTTGCCTTCTTAAAAAGAAGATGCTGAGTACAACTTCGTCTTATCTTTACAACCTCAGATCTTTGTTCTGAATGACATTGACTGGCACTACCCTGTATTCTGCTGCATTGTAGAGTCACTGCTGATGTTTAAAAGGCTATTGAGGTGTGAAGAGCTGTGCTAAGGCTGACTAGACCAGGTCATTTGAGTTCTTGCACAGGCCTTTGGAAATTGTGTGCGTATATGTGTGGGGGCGTGCTCTCTCTGGTACCATCCTCATAGTTGGTTGCTTTTACTCTCTTTGGATGGAATACCTCACCCTAAACACGTGGCTCTGAGAGAAGCTGCTAAACTCCGCCTGGGTAAGCTGGGACTTTGTGACATCTGTTTAGGTCATTTGGAGACCGTGGTTGTTCCATTTCTCATTCTGGATTGTGTAGTAGATATCCGAGACTGCCAGATTACTCACCTCTGAGTAAGCAGGCAATTTCTAATGTTATGCTTATTTTGCAAAATATTAAACAATTTCACACTCTCCGTCCCAAATCTTCCTGTGTGTGTGTGTTGTAGGCCTCACTTTACTAATGATACTACTGTCTCTTTCAATCACCCCCATTAGAGGCCCAGGTCATAGCATGGACCTTTGGGGCACATTATTTTAAAGCCCAATATCTGAGTTTGAATTTCTTTTCCCCAACTTGATATTTGCATGATCAGAATTAGGTGAACAGGTATTGAAAAGTTGAGTTACCTTTATGTTGCTCTTTGTTTCAAAAAAAAGTTTAAGTATTTCCCAGATGATATTTACCTATGGAAATTAACGGCAGCAGTTGCAGCCTTTAAAAAATGTTAACTCATATAATCATTGTTTCTGATAGGATGCTCCAATATGTTCTCAATCCTCCTCAGGTTAATTTATATATTTAAGTTCAAGCAAAACCCCAACATGAATATTTTGGGCCTATCAAAATTTTTTGGGAAGTACAGGAAGTCAAGAATATAGAATAATATGTACAATAAAGATTTTTAGCATTGTTTACATTGAGGTAATTGATACAGTAAATGATCACAAGCTAAGACCCATTTAACAAATATTTTTTGGGTACCTGTTGTGTACCGAAGAACATTCTGGGCTCTTGGGATAGAGTGTACAGCCTAGTTAGTTAACAACAAATAAGCAAGTAAATGTACAGGTGTCAACTGGTGGTGGTGCAGGGGGTGTGTGGGATAGAGTGTAAGTAGTTGAGATGAACTGAAGATGTTTATGAAAGCCGCTTCAGCAGAGTGGTTGGGAGGAAAGCCTGGTAGGAATGCATCCAAGAGAGGATGGGAAGAGCAGAATTGGAGGCACCATGGATAGGTAAGCTTTTATAGAAGTTTTGTAGTAAAGAAAGGCAGAGATGTGTTATGGTAGCTGGGGTAAATGAGGGTTTTGTTTGACCTTCTAGCATTTTTGTATGCTGGTATGAATGATTGAGCAGAGAGGGAATTGGAATGCAGGAGAAAGAGGGAACAATTGTTGAAGCAGTGTTGTTATTGAGTTGGCAAGATGGATGAGATCTACTGCACAAGTGAAGGGTGTGGCCTCAGCTCAGACACCAACAGGTCATTCACAGCCCCAGACTGCTAAGAATAAGGCACATATACCAATATATCAGTAGATGTGGTAGCTGGTGCATGTCAATGCCTATTCTGATTGCTTCTGTTTTCTCAGTGAAAAAGGAAGCAGTGTTATCATCTGAAAGAGAACACAGAGTGGATGCATGGGATATTTTTTCTTTCTTTCTTTCTTTTTTTTTTTTTTTTAGGAGACAATGTCTTGCTCTGTTGGTCAAGCTGGAGAGCAGTGGCCCAATCAGTGCACTGCAGCCTCAGACTCCTCAGCTCAAGCGATCCTCTTGTCCTCAGCCTCCCAAGTAGCTCGGACAACAGGTATGCACCACTATACTTGACTAATTTTTAAATTTTTTGTAGAGACAGGGTTTTGCTATGTTGCTCGGGCTGGTCTTGAACTCCTAGCCTCAAGTGATCCTTCCACTTCAGCCTCCTAAAGTGCTGGGATTATAGGGATGAGCTACTGTGCCAGGTCAACATAGGATATTGAGGAGAGAGAAAAGGCACAAACCAGTCATCTTAGAAATTGAGTGAATGAACTGAAAAAAATATAGTTGAATTACCAGGAGGCTCTAACGGCCCATTTGAGATACATGATCATCAGTGTAAAACTTGATCAGTTTCTTTTTATGGAACATACTTCCCTTATTTTCCTGCCTTTTATGAAGAATTATCATATTGTCATTGCCTCTGGGAAGCACTGGATATTTCTGCCTCCATCCCCTCCTCCCATTCTTGCTTCTTAATTTCTTTCCCCTGTTCCTTCATTCCTAGGAAAGAAATTACTGGCTTTCCCTTTTGACTTTCTGGAACATCTTACACACATCTTTATTATAACACTCTTAAATAAACTGTAATTATTTCTTTACATTTCTGCTTTTATCCTTAACCTCATTATGCATGAGTTTCTAACTGAGGTCCCTAGTACAATATCTTCATATTATAGATTTCTAGGTAAATGTTTACTGAATAAAAGAAGGAAGGAAAAAAAGTTCTAGCTGTTATTTCTGTATATACAGTTCTTATAGATGGCCTCTTTCCGGTATTCAAAGATTAAAAATCAAATCGCCCTTCACTTTGTATCTCTAGAGACTGGCTAGCAGTGATTTTTCTTTGACTTTATTTTGGAGATTCCATTTATTTGTTATTTGTTATTTTTCTTCTGGTGTCTAAATGATGGAGAATATTTCTTGGCACCACTTTAGTAAGACAGAGTTAAAAAAAGATTTATTTTCTAACAAATGTTTCCCTTTCACATAATGGCAAATTACATAAAACATTTCTAGGTCAATCAAGGCAACTGAGAAATTTTGATTTTGACCACAGCTGAGGCAATTTGCTGTGGAGATGGCTGGAGGCACACAGAGGTTCCTGAAGCCAGTTGGTGGGGGCTGTAATTGATTTCAGATGTGCCTGAATAATGCTGAAGACAAATGTCCCAGAGGTAGATTATTGGAGAGCATTTTGGCTGTTTCTAATAAAATTTTCTTTAAAATTCCAAGTTTTTTTTTTACAGATGCATATAATAGTTCTATCGTGATCTAATGGGCCTGAGTGGAAGCTACATGTTTGTTTGTGATTTCCCATTTCCCCCTAATTATGAAGGGAATACATAGTCTTAGTAGAAAAATACAGATGACTATAAAGACCCAAATAAAAAGAGTCACTGGATATTTACATACATATATTTATCTAGTTGGAATCATACAGAATGTAATTTTGTATACTAATTTTTATGTGATATCTTGAACTTTTTCCCTCAACAAGATTACAAGTTTTCAAGATATGATTTCAATAGTTTTATAATATTATATAGCAGTTTTTTTTTTTTAGTTTCCCATGTTGTCTTGAGGATTTATAGAGATGAGAGTCTTGGGGGCTACCAAGGGCTTTGGGGAAGCAGGAATTGGGAGCGCGGTAATTGAGCCAGCTGGCTCCAGGATCCCCTTGGATTTTTCAGAGTTCACGTTTGACTAATTTTTATATTGGGCTTCTGCACAAAATTCTCCCTGAAGGAGAATTCCCAAACATGTTAAAATTTGAAATCATTATTGGTGAGTTGTAATTTCACATTTGTTGCACATCTAGTGTTTCTATAGTTTAGTGTCATGGGGCACTTTGTACACACACACACACACACTCTTATTTCTTCAGGATATATAAGTAGATATTGAATTACTGGGTCAAGTAATAGATACTGTTAAATTGTGCTAAATATTGTCTGGAGAGTGGTTATGCAACTTCAACTTCCAACAGCGGCGTATAAAAGGACTCATCTCATAACACACAAATCACCTTTCCTTGGTTGTATTTTCTATTTTGAAAAGTAACATATCACTGCTATTTTAATAAGCAATTGCTTTATAATGGTGAGGCTAAATTTTATTTACATGTTTATTAGTAATATTTTCTTGCCTGAATTTACTTGCTCATATTTTTTGCTAACATTTCCATTGGAGCATTAGTATTTCAATCTCTAAGGGTTTACTTGTATGCAAGATTTAAAGATTTAAACTGCAAGGGTCTACTTATATGCAAATTTTTTTCAACAAATACACAGATCAAAAATATAGTATTCACAGATGCGAAACCTGAGTATGGAGTGCTGACTTTTCATACATACAGGTTCCACAAGGCTGACTGTGGGACTTGAGTATGCATGGGTTTGGGTATGGGAGAGTCCTGGAACCAATCCCCCCCACATATACCAGGGATGACCATATAACTGTGCTTTGTATATTAAAGGTATTAACCTTTTGTCTTATTTGTGGCTATTTTTCTAGTTTGTCACTGAAGTGTAAATGATATTTTTATATCATTTAACATATTTTATGGAATCTGATTTGTCGATCATCTGCTTTATGACTCCTATGACTTTTAGAAAATCTCTTTCCATTCACCTATAATTTATAGTTTCATTAAAAACATTAATATTAATTCACGAGGACTTATTTGGGACTAAGATGTGTTTTATTTGTAATTTATAATAGCTTTTATGTTGCTGTTTGAATGATCCATACCAATTTCATTGAATTATTAATGTATGGGAATGTCATTAACTTTATATAGTGACCTGTTATCCAACTATCTAAACTGTATTGTTTTCTCTGATCATTTATTTGAAGAGTTTCTTGGAGTTTCTAGATGGAAAAAAAAACTATCAGAAAATAATTATTGTTTTGTTTCTTTCTCTACAACCTGTATGCCACTTATCTTTTCTTATTTCCTTACCCCTCTGGCTGGGGTGAGTACAATGTTGAATAGAAGTACTGATTGTGGGTGTCTTTATCATGTTCCTATCTTCAAAGGGAATGATCTAACTTCTTGCCATTTTGGGTGATTGTTGCAAGCTTTCATTAGATTCTGCTTATCAAGTTAAGAAAGTTCATTTTAATTTTTATTTGCTAAGAGTTCTTTAAAATTGTGAATTATTTTTGAATAATAAAAAATAAAATTTCTCCATCCATTGAAATATTCATTTGTTTTCTTTTCTTTTGCTAAAGTAATTGAATTATGCTAATTAGGTTTTCTGGTGTGAACCCATCTGAAATTGGACTCAATGCATTATTTATTTTATACATTGCTGGTTCAATTTAATAGTAATTGATGTAGGTACTTTTAAATTTATGTTTTAAAATAAATGTGGCTTATTCTCCTTTCTCCTTCTCACAGTACTTGAGTATGTTTTTGGAATCAAGGTTATAAAAGCATCATAAAACAAGTTGGGGGCTGGGAGCTGTGGCTCACACCCATAATCCCAGCACTTTGGGAGGCTGAGGCAGAAGGACCGCTTGAAGGCAGAAGTTTGAGGCTGCAGTGAACTATGATAGCGCCACTACACTCCAGCCTGGGTAACAGAGCGAGACCCTGTCCAAAAAAACAAACAAACAAACAAACAAAACAAAACCCATCTGGAAACCTCCAGTCACAGTTGAGCTGCTGTAGTCAACACAATGTAAGGTAGAAATAAACTGTTTATTCTGAGCCCTACCCAAATTTTGGAATCATGAGAAGCAGTAAATAATTGTTTTGTATTAAATTCTAATGTGTGCTTGGGTCTGTTTCTGTCTCATCACTTAGTGTGATTGTATCATCTGTCTTCTCTGTTTATGTCTCATATTGTTCTTAATATTGTTTCATTATATTTTAGAATCTGGTAATGCAATTCCCCCTGCTTATTCTTGTTGTTCAAAATATTATAGCAGGAGTCTCTGAGCCTACTCTGGCTCAAGAGACTGCCTGATAGAAAATAAAAACTAATACTGTAGCTATTACTGTCTGTTTTGCCTTCAGGTGAAATTGAGAATGGTTTTGTCAGTTTCCTAAACCCTTTGGAATTTTTATTAGAATTGCATTAAATTTGTAGATTATTTTGTGAAGAATATTTGCAAGATTTTCTTTACAACCTGAATTGACAGGTCTTTTCAATATCTTCAAATATTGTTACATTCCTAATCTTTGTAGTCATTACATATTTCATGCAATCATGCATTTATTCATTCATTACTAATCCAGAGGGCACAATTCTTTTTTTCTTTTTTCTTTTTTTTTTGTGAGATGGAGTCTTGCTCTGTCGCCCAGGCTGGAGTACAGTGGCACAATATCAACTCACTGCAACCTCTGCCTCCCAGGTTCAAGCAATTCTCCTGCCTCAGACTCCTGAGTAGCTGGGCTACAGGCATGCACCACCACGCCTGGCTAATTTTTGTATTTTTAGTAGACACAGGGTTTCATCATGTTGGCCAGGCTGGTTTTAAACTCCTGACCTGAAGTGATTCGCTCACCTCGGCCTCCCAAAGTGCTGGGATTGCAGGCGGGAGCCACATGCCCGGCTGCAATTCTTATTAAGCTCAAATGTGTAGACTACTGCTATTTAGTGTACAAGATTTTACAGAATGTGCTTTATATATTAATCCTGTCATCTGGTAGTAGTTAATCCCTACTTTTATTTCTCAATTTCATACATTTTTCTTTTTTAATTTTATTGTGGTACCTGGAATGATACTGTGTCAGTAATGGCTGAGCCTACTCCCCTCTTCCTTGGTCATTGAATGACCAATCTGAGGCTTCTCTGAGAAGGGTAAGACTTTGGGCAAAGCAACTCTAGGCAGCTGAGGCTGACCCTGAAGAAGCTGTCAGTTGGAGGCTCACCAATGACCACATTCCCCTTAGCTGGGCAGCAAGTCCTTTCTTGAAAGGTGACCTGGGCCATGCATTGCTGTGTTATCCACAGCCTGGTTCTGAGAAACTTGGGAAAGTCACATCCCTGGCCCTGTCATGTGGGATGGATGAGGTGGTTCTCTGTAATATCTGCCCCTTCTCATTGTTCCAAACACTGCATTTTTCTCAACCACAGCTTTTCCTCTTTCCCCTGAGGGGTGTTTATTTAAATTGCTTTAAAGTCACTGGAGTAGCTTGACTTACAGCTTTGATGTAAAGTGTGCCTGCAAGACCCTCAGCATGTAGCTGTTCACACATAAGCAAGACACAGCTGTGACAGGGCAAGAGTCCTCACTGCTGGCCCTGGAAGGAAATCCCAATTAAATTGCATTCATGGTTTTATATTTAATGAAACCGCTTGGTGTGCCGCTGCCATTGTTTCATTTTTCTATGGTGTTTTTAGTGGTTTGCAGTATTGCATGCAGTTCCCAACCTCTAAGCTTTCTGTAGGTAAATAAACCTGAAATTGTATTAATGCATTGTTGGCTGCCATTTCCATTTGTCTACACCCAGAAGCCGTCTCTGCTGTTTTCAATGAACTTTTTGTCCTTGAAGCAAATTAATCAAACTCAGCTGGTGTCACCGTTTTAAAAAACCCACAAGAAAAACAAAATTATTTTTCTCTTTTTACATTACCTGTTTCTCCAGTCGTCTCAATTAAGTTCTCCTTGGGACCATCAGTCTAGTCAAAGACAAATACAGAAATGGATATGAGTAGCAGAACTGCAAATAGGTTTTTATGAAAAGAAATTATATAATTAAAGTGATATGCTTTGAATTTTCAAAGAAATATAAAAACTATTTACAATCAGATACTCTCAGCAACTAATTTGGAACAGTAATCTGAGGTCAAGATGTTTTAAACACTCCTAGGTATGGCAACTGTTTATTTTAACAATGCTTACTTAAAGTTGGTACTACCAAATTTGCTTTTAAAACTCAGTGTGTCATATATCTTTTCCCAATATTCCATTAGAGTTTTAATGGTATAGAAAACTAACTAGATAAGGATCCTAAAACCAAATAAAACTAAATTAATAAATATCATGCAAACTATGGATAATAGGAGAGCATGTTTCAGAGAAGAAAACTAACTAACTTCTACCAGATGCAATGACACAGAGGCTGGATTGAAAATAAAAGATTATAACCTGTACAGACTTCCTTACTAATGCCACTGAGCACCGCAAGCTGGAAAATAAAGCAGAGAGAGATGTCGATTTTCCACTATCTGGTCTTCACAAAACAAAAGATTTATTGGCCAGAAAAAGGTCAGTTTCCCTCCTGACCTCATATGTGAATTCTTTTGTAAGAGCGTCAAATATGTTTTCCTCCCTCTTAAACTCTTATTCCCCATGAAATATTCAGATTTCTTTCTTTCTTTCTCTCTCTTTATTTCCTTCCTTCCTTCCTTCCTTCCTTCCTTCCTTCCTTCCTTCCTTCCTTCCTTCCTTCTTTTCTCTTTCTTTCTTTCTTTCTTTCTTTCTTTCTTTCTTTCTTTCTTTCTTTCTTTCTTTCTTTTCTTTCTTCCTTTCCTTTCCTTTCCTTTCCTTTCCTTTCCTTTCCTTTCCTTTCCTTTCCTTTCCTTTCCTTTCCTTTCCTTTCCTTTCCTTTCCTTTCCTTTCCTTTCCTTTCCTTTCCTTTCCTTTCCTTTCCTTTCCTTTCCTTTCCTTTCCTTTCCTTTTCTTTTCTTTTCTTTTCTTTTCTTTTCTTTTCTTTTCTTTTCTTTGACAGAGTCTTGCTCTGTCACCCAGGCTGGAGTGCAGTGGTGCAATGTCAGCTCACTGCAGTCTCCACCTCCTGGGTTCAAGTGATTCTCCTGCCTCAGCCTCTCAAGTAGCTGGGACTACAGTTTCCCACCACCACACCCGGCTAATTTTTATATTTTCAGTAGAGACGGGGTTTCAGCATGTTGGTCAGGCTGGTTTCGAACTCTTGACTTCAGGTGATCTGCCTGCCTTGGCCTCCCAAAGTGCTGGGATTACAGGCGTGAGCAAGCACGCCTGGCCGAGATACTCAGATGTCTTCTTCTTCCTCCTCCCTCCTCCTTCCTCTTCCCTCTTCCCTCCTCCTTCTCCCCTCCTCCTTCTCCTTCCTCCTCTGCCTCCTCCTGTCTCCTCTTCCTCCTACTACTGCAGTTGCATAGCTTAAAGGAGTGGAGTACAGTGATGGGTTATTTCCCAAGATGTGTGTCTGCTTCAGGTGAAGAAGTTACATGTCAGGAAAGAAAACGAATATGGAAGGTACAGGAAAGGCTTCTATGGGAGTATATCTGAACAAAATAAATCTTTAGACTGCACCAATTTTCTATTGCAGTCTGAGGCCTCGAGTTACACTAAAAGTCTCTGTACATTAGTACTTCTGAGATAGAGATTTGGTCAGGATGGAAATGAATGGAAGAAGAATGAAAATAAGCTACATATTCTGATTGTAGGCAAAAATAAAGTCTGCATGAACATCTTGTTTAAGCCTGAGAAAACAGAATAACATGAGGTCCATGAAATATTCTTAAATGTGCATTAATACATTATAACACAAACATTTTTAATGTTATCATTTACTTTAAATATATTTTAATTATTACACAGAATGGACAGATTTTTTTAGTTATTTCCCTGTTGTCAGATATTTAAATCATTTTTCGCTAACAGAAGATATAATAACCAATTATAAAAACTGTAAAATTTATAATTTTTAATTAAAAATTCTGTAATTTAAATTTTGTTAGAAAATAGTCTTAGAGACTGGGCATAGTGGCTTATGCCTGTAATTCCAGCACTTTGGGAGGCCAAGGTGGATGGATAGCTGAGCCCAGGAGTTTGAGACCAGCCTGGGCAACATGGTGAAACCCTGTCTCTACAAAGAATACAAAAATTAGCTGGGCATCGTTGTGTGCACCTGTGGTCCCAGCTACACAGGAGGCTGAGGTGGGATGGTCACTTGAACCCAGGAAGTTCAGGCTGCAGTGAGCTGAGATTGTGCCACTGTACTCTAGCCTGGGTGACAGAGTGAGACCCTGTCTGTAGGTAAGTAAATAAGAAAATAGTCTTAACATGGAAATTATTGGTAAATAGCTATCAGTTTTTAAGGAATCTTGCTACATACTATCAAGTTTCTTCCTAAAATACTATTGCACTTTTGGCCACCATCCCTTTTGGATGAGGAGTGCTCATTCTGATGGACAGTTGCCAGTAGGGGGCCTTTTGTGTTTGTTTTCCTTTAATAAAATAGCTGAAAATTTACATATTATCATTGTCATGATAATTTATCATAATTTATAATTTATCATAATTTATAAATTATAATTTGTATATATCTATTTAATATACTGATGCATTATATATTGATATATCTATATTTTGTATAAATATATAATTATACATATAATTATATACCATCGATGTGATATACAATTATATATGATATATGTGATATATATAATGATATATATGTGATATATATCATGGATATATAATTGTATGTATAATTATATATTTATAATTATATAAATTATGTAAATATTCAAATATAAATTTATATATTTGTAAAAATTTGTTTATAGATTTTATATATTATGAATATATTATAAATATAATTATATATCATATATATGATTATATAAAATATATTGTTATATATCATACATACTGACATATAGATATATATCACATATATCAGTATATCATATATATCAATATGTCATATATATCATATATTGACATATATATCAATATATATCACATATATAAAACCTTGAAAACCATAGCATCTTCAGTATGCATTTTTGAAGGCCTATTTTTATTAGTTAAATATTTATGATCTAATGTTAATAATGCAGTATTTTTTTTCTTTTATTTTGAGACAAGGTCTCACTCTGTTGTCCAGGCTGGAGTGTGGTGGTGTGATTGCAGCTCACTGAAGCCTTGACCTTCTGGACTCAAGTGAACCCCCTATTTCAGCCTCCTGAGTAGCTGGAACTACAGGCATGCTTCACCATGCCCAGCTAACTTTTGCATCTTTTGTAGAGACAGGGTTTTACCATGTTGACCAGGCTGGTCTTGAACTAGACTAAAGGGATTTTCTCATCTCAACCTCCCAAAGTGCTGGGATTACATGTGTGAGCCACTGTGCCTGATTCTATGTAGTAATATTTTGAGGTAGCTACTACTTTTTTTTTTTCTATGTGTAAGTATTTTAAATGTTAAATTAAGAAAAATTTAGGATAAGAACTATATTTTGTTTTGCTAATAAGCATGAAAGCACAGACTTAGAGAAGCACAGCCTAGGATTCGAATCAAATGTATATGACTCCAAACTCCAGACTCCTCTTCATTAGAGCATAGTGCTTTAACAAGTTGACATCAGTGAGTCCTTTTCAGAGTCATTAAACTCTGTTTAGTGCTCAGCATTTTGTATATTTTGGCTTGTTTTCTTTTAAATACCATATGACTTTTTAAGAATGGAGATATAATCTTACAAGTAATCACTGTCCTAAGACAATTAATAAATTTTGCTGAGTCAATAGTAAAAGTAACTGATAGTAAAACTGACAGTAATTGGAAACATTTGTAAGATATTTCACATTTCGCAAACTGTTTTTCACATGTCCACATTTGCAACATATTGTGAAACAAAAATATAGTTTACAAAACAACATGTATCGCTGATGCTAATCTTATTAGATAAGTTTTCCAAAATTCATACAATGGTGAGGTTATAGGTAATTTTTAATTTTTTAAATTTTTCTTTAAAAACTATATGTATCCTTTTAATAATCATTACATTTAATCTTTTATATATTTTTAAAGCAATCTGAAAAGATTGAAAGCAAACACCAGACTTGCAATTTTTAAAAAGTTAAATATATTTTTTTGTATAGAACTTCTGTGATTTTATCAGGAACACATTAGATGCCTGTAGTTGAATGGCCAAACTTTATGGCATTCAATTCTCATAGCAATCTGAAGTAGATATGACAGACTTTTTTTTTTTTAACAGGTGAAGAAACTGCAATTTAGAGATGTTTGAATGATTTTTCCCCAACCCAGACAATTAATAATTTATGAAGCCAGAACTAGAAGAAACATTTTCTAAATATGAACAAGCAGCTGTAGACTCTTAACCCAATTATTATTCCATATTGAGGGCCAAACATAACCCAAGAAAGCAGCTACAGTCTCCTGCAACCAGGAAAATGAGGAGAAAATGCCCTGGAGAAAATGAAGTCAGAACTTGGAAAATCAAGTGGTGATGGGAACCCCCTAGGTTACTATCTGCTGATGGGTGTGCCTGTTCACAATGGAGCCAGATTTTCAGGACACCCTGAAAATCCAGGGGTGTGGTACCCATGGAAAGAACAACTCTAGCTGGCCTCTGGCCTCCCACGCTGCAGGGCCAATTCTTGCTGGGTGTGCTCCAAATTACCCCAAAAGGCAACAGCAACAACTGTGCTAGTATGTCAGCCTTGGAGTCAGGCTTTCTCCTGACTCACATAAACATGACCCAAATGTGCAGCTCTAGAGCCAAGTCTCTGTTCCCTACTCAAAAATTCTGGATAAACTGGTTAGTTCTTGCAAATCCAGTTGCTTAAAATGACTTACCTTGCTTTACGTATGTTCATTACTCTCCTGTGTCTAGGTGACAGCTCTCCTATGAAGCAGTCATTCTAGAGCACTTGTTAAAAACTCCTGTTCTAGAGTGGCACTAGGGGGAGTCAGGCTGGTTCCTGGGCTTGCTCAGGTTCTGCTGTGATGTGTTGGACAACCAGATGGACCTAGGTCTCATCTTCACTAATATCCGGAGAAGAGCTTTGCAATCGGAAAATAAATTCAAATATCCCAAGTGATGTAGGTTGAGATGTACCAGTGTGGGATCTGGGATGTGAACTAGGGAAGTATTAAATTCTAAGTCAGTGCTGGTAGTGGGTATGGAGACGTTAAGCTTCCTTGTGAAATACTGGATTCTGGGGATGAGAAGGGGAGCAGATAGAACCTAGGAAATTTTGGTTGAAATATTAAGATGGTCACAAGACAGAGTTGGAATTACAAAACAAGAGAGGCAGAAGGAAGTGAAAACCTGAGTGGTATTTAGTAAGTAAATGGTATTTAGTGTCTTGTTAAGGGGTGACAGAAAAATGTGAGTCCACTCATAGTGTTTAATTTTTGCTTTGATTTTAGGCCATTTAGCATCCATTCTAGTTTCTTTTGGTAATAGCATCTGAATTTCCATTTGGAAATGATTTTTCTCCATTGTATACAGTCTAATGGACAAGGAAGACCAGTTGGAAATTATCTGCATATTAGATTATGAGCAGAATGGTGAAAGTCTGTTAATTATTGGAGTTCTTTCATGACTGCATCAGTCCCTGGGGCAATGCTACACTTCCTGCTACTACGCTCTCTGGAGCAGTCTAGTTTCTGTATGTTCTGTGCCTCGTTCAATCCTGTGAGTCCTGTGAGCTTCCCTATATCCTTCCCATAAATTCCTCATTTGCTTAAGTTAGAGTCAGTTTCTGATCACAACCAAAGAATCTTCACTAATACTCTCATACTCTAGGCAAAGTAATTGAAGTTGAGCCTTGTGATGTTCACAGTGTTAGCAGTATACCGACACAACATAGCCTGTTCTGTTTTTGAGAGAATGAAGCTGTAACGCCAAATATTTAAAATGATCAGGAGTGGAGGAGGTCACTGGAGGCTGATATAGCAATGTAATATAGTTACTTCCTAATTTAGCGTTCAGCCTGAGGATATGAGTTGATTTCTTTTTCCCTCCAGCATTTTATTATCCAAAATTTTCAAACATACGGCTAAGTTGAACAAATACTATGATGAACATCCCTATGCCCGTTATCTACATTCTATTATTAACATTTTACTATGCTTGCATTGTCACATATGTATCCATCAAATAGTCTTTCTATCCACCTAACAGTCTTACTAGCCATCCTCTTTTTGTTTATGCAATTCAAAGAAAATTGCAGACCTTAATATACTAACATTACTATTCTGTATCATGAGTATCATCAAGAGTTAAATATTCATTTGTAATTGTTTCTTTTGATGTAAAATGTACATACAAAGAAATGCATGAATCTTCATGTTAATTTCCTCAGTTTTAACAAATGCATCCATTGGTGTAGCCCAAACTCCTATTAAGATATAGAACATGGCCAGGCGCGGTGGCTCACACCTGTAATCCCAGCACTTTGGGAGGCCGAGGTGGATGGATCACGAGGTCAGGAGATCGAGACTATCCTGGCTAACATGGTGAAACCCTGTCTCTACTAAAAGTACAAAAAATTAGCCGAGCATGGTGGCCCACGCCTGTAGTCCCAGCTACCCGGGAGGCTGAAGCAGGAGAATCACTTGAATCCGGGAGGCGGAGGTTGCAGTGAACCGAGATTGCGCCACTATACTCCAGCCTGGGCAACAGAGCAAGACTCTGCCTCTAAATAAATAAATAAATAAATTAGTTAATTAAAAATAAAATAAAATAAAAATAATAAGATATAGAACATGACTTGCCCAGAAAGTTTCTTTTGCTCTTTCCTAGACAATTTTTCTTCCTCCCCCAAAGTTAACCACTGTGATTTTTTTCCCAGAGAGCTTACTTCCCATAATGGGGAAACAAGTGAGCCAACACGACAGCTGCCTGGGCCTCTAGTCATGGGGGTGCTGAAGCATTATTGGGATTGTAACTGATGGACAAAATCTTAGCACTACTCTCAGAGAGAGTTCTGTAGGTGGTTGGAGGGTGTTTGTTTAGATAAGCACTCTGGATGGGAGGAACTGGCTTCTAGGAAGCATGCTTGAATTATAGTTAATGGGTCTCTGGTCCAGGGACAGTGCAGAAGAGGCTAAAAACTGTGACCCTGGTCCTCCTGGTGCAGCAGCACTCAGCCTTGTTTTTAAGTAAAGGTCACACATAGACCTATTAATATCTCTTTGAAGGGACACAAGTGATTAGGCTACCTGTAGTATCAAATTACTGGCCTATAAAAGTCCCCAGATGTCTCTGGGCATGAAGTGAAATCAAAACGTGTGCTGAATAAATGTGTGGCAATTTTGTTCATGTCACTTTAATTACTAACAGGGAGACAACACACCAGGTCTTATCCATTTGCTACAGAAGGCATAACTGAGAAGACTGGAAACTTAGCAAGAAAGGGTGGAGTTATAAATTCACAGATGGTAGACTCGGGACATTGGAAAGGGATGGGCTGGAATCTGGGGAAGACAGAATATCCTCCCCTTTCTCTGTTCCTTTTTTCCCAGGGAAGGTCCAGGAGGGTCTGTGGTTATCATGAATTGGTGAAATTTCAGATTCTGATGTTTTCGGTCTCTTTCTTTGCTACCATTTTCTGCCACAGGTCACAAGGTGACCAGACCACTTCACATAATTCTATTTTAAGCTTGCCCCCTGCAGACAGGCAGGCTCCTTAGTTTTTTCAAAGGGTGATCTTTACCTGGAAATAAAAATGTATGCAGTTGCTCAGTATTACAGCACTGCCCTTTTTCTTCTGCAGGTTTATCACTCATGTATCCCACAAGACTATTCTCTTTTTGGTATTCCTCCTCAAAAACGTTCACATGACTGAATCAACATGATACATAGGTCTTGGGGTTCTGAGCTCTTTAGAAGCACCTGCTGGGAGGGCTGAAAATGGGACTCTGTGGCTAAATGGCTGCCACATATCCCTAATTACCTTGAGGATTTTAGTTTATGGCCCAAAAAACCATGGATGCAAACAGACTTCATCTATATTTTCACACATAATTTTTCTTATAAAAGTAACTTCACCCTACCAAAAAAAGTAGAAAAAAATTCGTAACCCGTCACCATAACAACTGTCATTAGCATTTTATGTTAGCTCTCCATATGTTTTATAAATTTGACATACGCTCATTACCTCTGTATATTTTACATCGTTTTTACATCTATTCAATCAAGAATTT
The DNA here is from genome assembly GCF_049350105.2 of Macaca mulatta. Classification (NCBI taxonomy): domain Eukaryota; kingdom Metazoa; phylum Chordata; class Mammalia; order Primates; family Cercopithecidae; genus Macaca; species Macaca mulatta. The sequence goes on from NC_133420.1 coordinate 47,253,974, forward strand.
TCCCAGGTTGCATCTTTAAAATCTTGATTTTCTAAGAGTTCTGAAATATGTCGCTGAGCTAAGGTGATGGGATGTTTAACTATTTCCTATTCCTGTGCATTTTAGGTTATCTGCATTTTCTGCTGGTATAAATTGCGCTGTGATGGACACTTTTTTTCACATAATATTTCCATGTCTTGGCACTTATGTACGAGTATGAAAGGCAACTACTATTAGGGGCTATTACCGTTTGCTAAAGAAGATGGAAGCCTTACCCTCAACATACATAAGCATAATAGTGAAGAGTGCATAATAAAGAACAATTAATGAAGGCTAAGTAATAAAGAATAGATAGCGAAGATAGAGTGCCCCACTGGTGCAGTGGTGGACTCCTCTCCATTCTACCAAGAACTCTGAGCCATGGGAGCCTGTTTTGCAGAGAATATACTATTGTCCTCATGCTTTTTAATATTATAAATTATTAAATACTTTTAATGGCTTAGAACATTATTGGCTGTTTTGCACTCGTGTTGCTGCCTGTTTTACTCATCTCTTCAAGTTTTTATGTGATTCCAAAACTTTTATGCTGTGTTAATGGTTTAAATAACATGTTTTTTCCTTATTGCTATTAATAAGTGTTATTCCTATTAATACATTTTTATTCCAAAGTTTTAAGGCATTTTTGTTAACCCATATTTACTTTTTTCATGCTTTCCTCTATATTTTTTTGTTATTTTAAAATGTTTTCATTAAGTAGAATTAGAAGAGTTAGTTACACAAATATTTTGTGGCTCTCTGTATATATTACTATATAAAAAGTTGCCACATTTGTTATACCTTCATCTATATTTAGCTTTTTCAAAAAAATTATTAATGCATTTAGAAATAAAACTTGAAAACAGTAATCATAGACGGTGCAGCAGGAAGACACAAAAGCATCTGGAAAAGTAGATTCTGTCTCCTTGACTGCCTGTTACAAGAATTTATTGGTTTGTAATCCAGAGGTTCCTGGCTTCTACAGTTGTCAGAAGTGGCACTTCCCTTTAATTATAAATGAAAGGATCCGTGCCCTCATTATGTTTGACCACAGTCCCAAGGTCTCTGAGACTCCCTGGAGAATATACCCATGTCACCACATCAGTCCTGGTTTGTACTGTGTGCTTTGGCCAGCAGCCCCATTCTGGCCTGCATCTCTGATCTCTGGATAATAATGTATTATTTCTTCACTGGCTTCCTTAGGCCATGATTACTCTCCCTATACAATTTCATTCCAAATATGAATATAGGCCTATCAGTTAATACCCAGAGCTCAGCTAAGATCAGGTTATAACAATTAAGCAAACTCTACTAACAATACCAGAGAACGAAAGGAGATTCGCCATATAAAAGGAAATCCTGGATATTAAATATGAACATTTCCAGAGTTCACCAGCCAAAACCGATTCCTCATTCCTAGGATCCTCCAGAGAATCTATCTTTTTCCTCCCTGCTTGCAAGTTGCAGGAACTGGTTCACATCTCCAAATTAGTGTGTCTTTGACCTTGTGCCCTGCAAGGGAGTCCAGGCCCCTCTATTCTTCCAGGACCCAGCCAAGGGAAAAATCCATTGTCCCCTCCCTAACTTTTAGCCCAGTATCCTAACTTGAAAACAAATAAACATCCTGCAATGTCTGTTTCTGTAAAAAGAAGAAAACAAACAAATATGTAGGTAAGCATCATTATCTATAACAAAGCCTCTGTAAATTTGAAAGAGCAGATACTAAAAGACATAAAAGATTGATTATTAAAAATATATTAAGCAAAATACTTATCCTAAGGAAATTCTAAAAAATATGAAATTTCTTGATTCAAAGTACTATTTTGAGTCAAGTATTAATTCAAAATTGAAATGTAACTACGAAAAGTGAAAATGAGAATAATATGTGATCAAATATAACAAAGTATAAGTCACACATTGTGGTTGTGTAACCAGAAAACTCTAAAGAATAAATCAAAAAATTATCAGAATTAATAAAATAGTTAAGTAAAAGGCCTGAATTAAGGAAAACCTGTGCAGAATTAAGTGGTTTTTAATTATTTACCATCGTAGATAATCAGACATAAGGAGGAAATGGAAGTTTACAAAAATAAAATGATAAATCTGGGAATCCAATGAATAAAGTTATCAAATATACTAAGTTATTTAAAAATTAACATAAAGGTAGAATCCTATTATTTATGCATTTATCCTTTAATTCCACAATTATCTTTGCCATGTCTATGTTGCAGAGACATTTACCACTGAGAATATATCAGTGAACAAGACAGATATAGTCCCTGCCTTTAAAATTCCCACCTATGTGAGGAGGGATGCATGTTTTAAATCGGCATTTTAAATAATTATATGGCAAATTAAAACTGTGATTATTGCGATATATAATGTAGGGGGTTCCCTACACATATGGAAAACATGAGGTGAGAGTGGCACATTTGAGGAATTCAAAGGCAGTTATAGTGACTCAGTGTCAAGAAGAAATGGGAAAAAATGAAGTGGACGGGTAGAGCGAGGAATGTCCTAAAAGATCTGGGGTCTTGTTGACTGTGTTAAAAATGTTGACCTTATTCTAAGAGCAATAGGAAGGCACTGAAAGTTTTTATGAGGGTTTGGAAAAATGTGAATGGCAGGAAACAATCTATACATCCAACAGAAGGGGGAAGACTTTAGAAATTATAGCCAGAGCTAGAATATTTTTCATTACTAAAAATGTTTCTTCAGAATTATTAATGATATGGATAAAATGAAGGTAACTAAGATTTAATATGAAGTGTGGCATCAACTATGTTAATATATGTATATATTATATATATTTTTATAATATATAATTTGTATATAACATGTTTTCTACATGTGTATATATGTATATATTTTCTATATTTATGTGTATATATGTGTGTATAAGTAAATATACATATATACACACACACATGCATAGAAAAAGTTAACAATGGTAATCTATGATTTGGGGCTTTCAGTGAATCTTATTTCTTTGATACTTTTTCTGGGTTTTCCACATTTTCTATAATGAATGTGCATTAATTTGACAAGTCTAGGAAAGCATTGTAGTCTTGTGATCTCTTCTAAATTGGTAACTCATCAAACAATTTATTTCTGGGCTACAAAAAGTAAATGATTGGGTACAGTGGCTCACGCCTGTAATCCCAGCACTTTGGGAAGCAAAGGTGAGAGGATCACTTGAGCCCAGGAATTTAAAGCCAGCCTGGGCAACATAGTGAGACCCTGCCTCTATTTAAAAAAGAAAAAAATACAAAAAATAGCCAGGTATGGTGATAAGCTCCTGTAGTCCAAGCTACTCGGGAGGCTGCAGCGGGAGGATCACCTGAGTCAAAGAGGTCGAAGCTGAAGTGAGCCATGATTGTCCCACTGCAGTCCAGCCTGGGTGACAGAGCAAGACGCTGTCTCAAAAAAATAAAAATAAAAATAAAGTTTCGATTAAACTTTATTCATTTACTTTTTTGTTACTGTTGTTTAACTGAGTATGGACCAATCTAACACATTTTTGCACATGATTCCCATATCTGGTAATTTGGTAACTGTTCCTTAAGAGGGAACATGTATGTGCAGAAAAGAGTTAGCACAACAGTTCTGAGACAGCTGTCATTAGAAAGACCTGCTCTCAAGGTAGGGCCTTGACTGGTGTCTGGAAACTTGCATTTTTGGAAGGTTCCCACCATTTGCAGAACTGGTAAGAGTGGCTTGTTATGCTTAGATGGTTTATACAACCTACGTGGTGTACACTGAACACCCACTTTTCTGCTGGAAGTCTGGAGTTTTGGAACATGCTAGGCAGAAGGTAACCACTGTGACCAGCCCCCAGTAAATATCTTGGGTGCTGAGTTTAATAAGCCTCCTTCATAGATAACATTTCACACATACTGTCACTGCTTGCTGCTGGAGGAATTAAGCACACCAGGTGTGACTCTAATGGGAGATAATTCTTGAAAGCTTGGGCATGATTTCCTCTGGGTTTAGACTTGATTTTGCTTTGATATTTTTGCTATAATAAATTGTGCCATGAGTATAGGTTTATGCTGAGTCCTGTGAGTCCTCCTAGCAAACCATTAAACCTTGGGGGTGGTCTTGGGGACCCCCTAACACCATAGCCACCTAAATTTTCATGTCGTTGGAGCTTTTATTACAGAATTGCATTTTTAATTGACTATTAATAAACGTTTAAGTGTGGCTGGGTGTGGTGGTTCACAAATATAATCCTAACATTTTGGAAGGGTGAGGCAAGAGGATTGCTTGTGTCCAGGAATTTGAGACCACCCTGGCAATAAAGCAAGGCTATATCTCTACTAAATAATAATAACAATCATAAATCATTTAAACATAAGAGTTTAAGGAAACATGCTGAATCCATCATTTCAGTAAAAGATGGTATTTATTTATTTTTTATTTTATATTTTAAATATTGATTGGTTGAGACAGGGTCTTGCTGCTGCTCAAGCTGGAGTGCAGTGGCATGATCATGGCTCATTGTAGCCTTGACCTCCTGGACTCAAGTGATCCTCTTGCCTCAGCCTCCTGAGTAGCTGCGACTACAGGTATGCACTGCCATGCCTGGCTGAATTCTTAATTTTTGTAGAGCCAGGGTCTTGCTATATTACTCAGGCTGGTCTCAAACTCCTGGCCTCAAGTAATCCTCCTGCTTTGGCCTCTCGAACTATTAGGATTACAGGTGTGAGCCATTGTGCCCAGCCGTATTTGTATTTGCATATAATACAGAAGTAGTAGTTAAACCTGTGCTTGTAAGTAGCTATATTACTCACGTGATTGGGCATTGATGATTCACGATCATAGTCCCGTTGTGTTTGAAAATGAAAAATGTCTAAATAACTTCCAAATATTATGCAGTTCATCTAAAACCAAGTAATTCCCACTTTATACTTCACCATATATTTCTATTTTGCTTGAAGTTGTTAGAATTCAACATAGTATATAGCTTTAGCTTTAATTTTTGTGTGTTTTGTGTTAAAACATGTTTACTGTCAAAAGTAAGCAACATGAAAACATGCATTACCCCACTATACAGTGACAAACACTGCTAACATTTCTGCATACATCACAGCAACCTGTCTTGTCTCCCTCTCAATTTTTTGCCTTTTATGCACATACATACAATATTTTTAACAGAATTGAAATGTGTGTATGTATTTCTGCTTTGTTTCACTTAACATTAAATTGTGAATATTTTCATGTCAGAAAATATCTTTTAGAGCAAAATCTCATTTGCCACATAGAATTCTATCTTATGGATATTCTGTATAATTAACCAGTCTCATCTCATGATACATATAAGCAATTTCTCAGTTGTTAGTATTTCAACAATTACCATACTTGATTCAGATTTTCCAAAAATTGTATTTTAAAAGCATTCTAGAAATACATAAAATTCAAAAATTATAAAGATATCAAAGATATGAAAATACCGAAGGTTGTATTCTAAAGAAAATGTTATTAAATATTTACATAATCTTACAGAAAGCGTTTTTAGGCATGACTTCAAATAATGACAGAAATTACAAAAATTGTTAGATTTTTCTGCATAAGAAATATAAACAAACTTGTTATAGAAGAAAACAATATAAAAGGTTAAAATACAAATGACAAACTGAGAACAGATAAATTGAGAAAACCATTTGTAATCCTTATAACGCATGAAAAATATCAGCGATGGCTTACATATTTATTAGGGAAAAATAACAGCAATTGATAAATGGAAAAAAATCAGCAGGGAATTTGCAATGGCCAAGAAAAATAGAAAAGTGTCTTCAATTTCATTATAGAAGATAATAAAATGTAAATTAAGATAACACAAATATATTTATCCTGTCAAACTGTCAGTAAAAAATTATAAGACCTAATATGAATATGAATGTCTATACCTTCAGCAAGGTTTGTGACATGACTTCTCTGTCATGCTTATGACAAATGCAGACAAATAGTCTTATGTAAATCTAAAAGTGGGTGTTAGTTTTAACTGCCAATTGTTGAACACTATTCCAGACTATTGAATTTAAATCTCAAGAGGTGAGTCTAGGGAATTTACAAGCTGCCCAGGAGACCCTTAAACACACTGAGGTCTGCACACCTCTGGGCTAGATGTCAGAAGCATGAAGGGAACTGACAAGGTAGAAGGTGATTTTCATATTATGCTGCAGTCTGTGTTCCCCAAGATATCCCAATAATCATTTTAATCAGTGACTTAGATTATGATCTAAAGATTGTCCCTTTCAAATTTTCAGGTATCACAGAGCCAGTAGAGTTAATGAATATCTTGGACAATTGCACCAAATGCAACGGATTGAGACAACTAGATCAAGATGTAATTTGATAGAAATAAATGTAAGGCCACTTTATTCCAAGTATCAAGTGCCAAAGGGACACAATACTAGAGAAAGTTTGGGCTTAGCAGCACTGATGATGGAAAAAGTCATACGGCTTTAGTTAGTAGTATCAGTCAACATTATGAATCAGCTACCCAAAAAGGTTAATATGATTTTAGGATGCATTAATATAAATGAAGTAACTAGAATAACAAGAAAATTGACCTTTATCTTATGCCCATCAGTCCACATCAAATGTATTCAGGTTAGGTGCCAAACTCTAGGAGGCTATTCATAAATTAACCTATATTCAGAGAAACCAACAAGTCTGAAAAAGTGACTTGAAATCATGTATATAAGGATACATTGAAACAAGAGATTTTCAGCCTGAAATAGAAGAAACTAGCATTGGAAAAGGAGAAGCATAATTGGAGTCTTTATTTTTAAATTTGCTTTTGCATGATTTATTGCTTTATAAAAGTCACATGGTTGTCCCTAGGTATCTGGGGTGGGGGTGGATCGGTTCTAGGACCATCATGAATACGAAAATCCATGGATGCTCAAGTACCTGATAGAAAATGGTGTAGTATTTGCATAAAACCTTTGCACATCCTCTTGTATACTCTAAGTCATGTTTAGATTAGTTATAATAATATAATATAAATGCTATGTAAATAGTTGCTAATACTGTATTGTTTAGGGAATAATGACAAGTAAAATAGGCCTGTATATGGTCAGTTCAAATGCAACCATCTTTTTTTTCCCCCTAACATTTGTTTATCTGTGGTTGGTTAGAATCTATGTATGTGGAACTAATGGATATAGAGGGCCAACTGTATACTTGCATTACTTTAAAAATTAAAAATTGAAAAATATCTCACTGAATGTGATTTAAACATGTTTTAAACATTTCAATATACACGTGTAATATAATATCCAGGAGAGCTAAGTCTATAACCTTACTACCCTAGATTTTATATTTTCCAGACTTTTAAATGATTCTTCCACATTTATTTTTCCATAGAAATTTTGAATCATTTTGTTAAGTCAAAAAAGGTTCTATTAAGATTTTGATTGGATCTACATGGAATTTATGGGCTAATTTAGGGAAGGTTGACATCTTTTCAATATTGAATTTTTCTATCCCAAGCAAGAGCCCTTATGTCCTTCCATAGAGTTCTTCAGAAGTTTAAAAATGGAGATATAATTCGAATACCATTAAATTCACCCTTTTAAAGTGTAGGATTGGATCGATTTTAATATGTTTGAAGAGTTGTACAGTCATCATCATTATCTAATTAGTACTTAAATTCCTACAAAGAAACTCCCACTCATTAGCAATCACTGCTCATTCCTGCTTTTCCAAGCCCCTGTCAAACACTAATTGATCTTCTGTCTATATGGATTTGCCTATTCTGGACATTTCATATAATGGGAAGCACACAATATGTGGCCTTTTTGTGTTTGGCTTCTCTCACATAGCATTATGTTTTTAAACCATGTTAAAGCATGTATCAGTGCTTCAATCCTTTCTATTGCTGAATAATATTCCATTGTATGGACATACCACATTTCGTTTATCTATTCATCAGTTGATGGATTTTGGATGGTATCCACTTTTGGGCTATTTTGAAAATTCTGCATGAACATTGTGTACAAGTTTTTTTTCGAACAAAAATTCCATTCAGAATGTGTACAAATTTTTATGTGAACCTATGTTTTCAGTTTTCTAGGAGCAGAATTGCTGGGTCATATGATTACTGTGTGTTTAGAGAAGAACTGCCAAACTGTTTTCTAAAGTAGCTGCACCATTTTACAATCCTACCAGCAATGTACAAGGGTTCCAATTTTCCACATCCTTATTAATACTTATTGTCTATTTTTAAAAATTTAGCTATTCTTTTTTTTTTTTTTTTTGAGACGGAGTCTCGTCGCCCTGGCTGGAGTGCAGTAGCCGGATCTCAGCTCACTGCAAGCTCCGCCTCCCGGGTTTACGCCATTCTCCTGCCTCAGCCTCCCGAATAGCTGGGACTACAGGCGCCCGCCACCTCGCCCGGCTAGTTTTTTTTTGTATTTTTTTAGTAGAGACGGGGTTTCACCGTGTTAGCCAGGATGGTCTCGATCTCCTGACCTCGTGATCCGCCCGCCTCGGCCTCCCAAAGTGCTGGGATTACAGGCTTGAGCCACCGCGCCCGGCCAAAATTTAGCTATTCTATTGGGTATGAAGTGGTATGTCATTTGTGTTTCCTGATAGCTAATGATTTATTTATTTATTTATTTATTTATTTATTTATTTATTTATTTTGAGATAGAGTGTCACTCTGTCACCCAGGCTGGAGGCTGGAGTATGGTAGCACGATCTTGACTCACTGCAACTTCCACCTCCCAGGTTCAAGCAATTCTTTTTCCTCGGCCACCTGAGTTGCTGGGATTACAGGCATGCACGACCACACCCAGCTAACTTTTTTGTATTTTTAGTGGACACAGGGTTTCAGCATGTTGGTCAGGCTGGTCTTGAACACCTGACCTCAAGTGACCTGCCTGCCTTAGCCTCCCAAAGTGCTGGGATTACAGGCCTGAGCCACTGCACCTGGACAAATGTTGAACATGTTTTCATGTGCTCATTGCACATGACAGCACATTAATGTGTTTTCTCTGGAGAAATATCTGTTCAAATCCTTTGCCCATTTTCAGTTTAGTTACTTGTTGACTTTTAAGAATTCTGTATACATTCTGGGTGCAAATCCTTTATCAGATAAGTGATTTGCCAATATTTTCTCCCATTCTGTGGGTTGTCTTTTCACTTTCTTATAGTATTCTTTAAAGCACATGAGTTTTTAATTGCGAAGGAGTCCAATTTATCGTATTTTCTTTTGTTATTTGAGCTTTTGGTGTCATATCTAAGAAACCACTGCTTAATCCAAAGTGTAAAGATTTATACTATGCTTTCTCCTAAGTTTTACAGTATTAGCTCTTACATTTAGGTCTTTATGGTAATCATTTTGAGTTAATTTTTGACATGGTGTGAGGTAAGTGTCCAATTTCATTCTTTTGCATGTGAGCATACAGTTCTCTCAACAATATTTGTTGAAAAGCCTATTCTTTTATATTAAATTGTCTCGGTGTTTTTTGCCAGATATCAATTAAACATAAGTATATGGGTTTATTTCTAGATTCTCAATTATATTTCATTGATTCGTATGTCTATCTGTATGAAAGTACCATCCTGTCTTGATTACTGTAGCTTTATAGAAAGTGTTAAAATTGATGTGTGTGTCCTTTAACTTTGTACTTTGTTTGTTCATTTTTTTAGGGATGGGTTCTCGCTCTGTTACCCAGGCTGGAGTAGAGTTGTGCAATCATAGCTCACTGCAACTTTGAACTCCTGCCCAGGCTCAAACGATCCTCCCACCTCAGTCTCCTGAGTAGCTGGGACTACAGGCATCTGTCATCATGCCCGACTTGTACTTCTTTTGTAAAATTGTTTCAGTTATTCTGGGTTCTTTATATCACATGAATTTTATGATCAGCATGGTAATTTTAGGGGGAAAAGGCACCTGAGATTGATAAGAATTACATTGAATGTATAGATTAATTTATGGAGAATTTCTCTCTTAACAATATATATATTTTTTAATTTTTATTTTTAGTAGAGATGAGGTCTTGTTATGTTGCCCAGGCCTCTTAACAATATTAAGTCTTCCAATCCATGAATACAGAATGCCTTTCCATTTATTCTATTTACTTAGGTCTTTTACTTTTTCAATGATGTACTATAGTTTTCAGTTGTTACATTTTGAACTTTCTTTCTTTTTTTTTTGAGATGGAGTTTCACTCTTGTTGCCCAGGCTGGAGTGCAATGGCACGATCTCGGTTCACTGCAACCGCTGCCTCCCAAAGCCTTTCTCCTGTCTCAGCCTCCCGAGCAGCTGGGATTACAGGTACCAGCTACCACGTCTGGCTAATTTTTTGTATTTCTAGTATAGGTGGGGTTTCGCTATGTTGGCCAGGCTGGTCTCGAACTCCTGACCTCAGTCAGTTCACCTGCCTCGGCCTCCCAAAGTGCTGGGATTACAGGCGTGAGCCACCGCAACCTGCCTGAACTTTCTTTGTTAAATTTATTCCTGGGCCAGGCGTGGTGGCTCATGCCTGTAATCCCAGCACTTTTGGAGGCCAAGGTGGGCGGATCACGAGGTCAGGAGATCAAGACCATCCTGGCTAACACGATGAATCCCTGTCTCTACTAAAAATACAGAAAATTAGCCGGGCGTGGTGGCAGGTGCCTGTAGTCCCAGCTACTTGGGAGGCTGAGGCAGGAGAATGGCGTGAACCTGGGAGGTGGAGCTCGCAGTGGGCCGAGATCGCACCACTGCACTCCAGCCTGGGTGACACAGCAAGACTCCATCTCAAATAAAATAAAATAAAGTCAAAAAATAATTATTCCTGATTATTGTATTTATTTTTATACTATTGTAAGTGGAGTTGTTTTGTGAAATAATTTCATTTACCCTCATTCTTTGTGTTACTGTCATAAATTTTACTTCTACATATGATATAAATGCTAGAACACATTGCCATGACTTTTGCTTTAAGTCATCAGTTGTCCTTCACGGAAATTGAGAACAAAAAATATTAACCTTTTACATTTACTCAAATATTTACCATTTCCAGTGCTTTTTATTCCTTTGTATCAATACACCTTTTCCTCTGATAGATCATTTTCTTCAGCCTAAATAACTTCCTTCAGCATTTCTTATATTGCAAGTTTGCTGGATACAAATTCTCCTAGCTATTCTTTATCTGAAAATGTCTATATATCATTTTCATTTTTAGAGAATAGAGTCACTGGCTAAATAATTTCAGATAGTTTTTTTTTTCTTTTAAAGAAAATGCTGAATTTTTTTTAGCATTTTAAAGATGACATTCTCTTGTGTCTTAATCTCCACTGTTTATGATAGATCAGCCATCTTTTGTATCCTTGTTTTCCTGTTTTGTTGTTTTTTTTTTTTTTTTTTTTTTTGAGACAGAGTCTCTGTCGCCCAGGCTGGAGTGCAATGGAACAATCTCAGCTCACTGCAGCCTCTACCTCGCCGGTTCAAGTGATTCTCCTGCTTCAGCTTCTCAAGTAGCTGGGATTACAGGCCATGTCACCATGCCTGGCTAATTTTTGTATTTTTTAGTAGAGACAAGGTTTCACCATGTTGACAAGGCTGATCTTGAACATCTGACCTCAAATGATCCACTTGCCTTGGCCTCCCAAAGTGCTGGGATACAGGCATGAGCCACCACGCCTGGCCTCCTATATTTAATGACTTTTTTTCCTATAGCTCCTTTAAAAATTTATCTTTACTTTGACTGTAATATACCTAGGTTTGATTTTGATTTTCTTTTAATTTATGCTATTTGAGTTCTCTAGGCTTCTTGAAGCTGTAGGTTTGGTTTATCACCGATTTTAGGAATTTTCAGCCATTGTATCAAACCAAAAAAATATTTTTTTGCCCCTTGCTCCCCTTATTCTTAGGGTATGGCTTTTACTTACGGGAATGGTCCTCATTCCCTAGGGCATTTCTGGAATCTCAATGTCCAGGATTCTCAACAGGGCCTCTCAACACTGTCTCAACTAGAAACCCAACATCTCTCAACCCTCTGTGACTCCCTTATCTCCAGTCAGCTCAGTCCTGCATCAGCTACAGTTTGCTGGACCTGTGGAGATGCACCCTGTGTATGCACAGCTCAGTCTTTAGCCAATAACCCACTGGACTCCCCCATGCAGACTTCTTGACCCCTCCTCCTTTGTGCATCTCCCAAGCCCTAATCCAGCTGCTTCAGCAGCTCCAAGCTCTGACTCCCACTTCATTAGCTCAGTGAGGCTACTATGCTCTGCTTGGGCTTTACTTTCCCTACCCAGTCATCTGGAAATTGCCCCCAGGCAGCAATCCAGGGAAAATGTGAAGTTCATCTTACATATGTTCCTTCTCTTGAGGATTATGATCCTGCATTTCTTGTGGTCCAGTACCTGAAAGCAATTGCCTTATATATTTTGTCCAGTTTTAGAGTTGTTAAGGGTGGTTACACTGTCATGGCAGAGATGAAACCTGACTTTTCTTGTTAAATGATTGATTTAGAATATGCAAAATATGCAATCAGATATATGTAGCTTAAATGAGGCTAGCAAATTTAGATGTTCACAAGAATAATCCAGAGACATTAAAACCTAGTAAGATGGTTTAGGTATAACTCTTCTAGAAGCTGAGCTACATGTATGTCTTTTGAAAACAAGTTGGTCAAATAAAACTTTCATGAGTATTATAGCTCAAAATCCCTGGTGGCAACCTCTGGCTTCATAAACTTAGTCTATATAAGTCTCGGTTTTCTCATTTGTAAAATTAGAATAATTACACTTACAAGGTTATTGTGAGGTTGAAATAAATGCTTACCAGGGAATATTCATTCCTTAAATAGCTGAGAGCTGGTTTCATCTACAGATCTTGGATTCACCATCAGCTCAGTCAAGGAAGTTGATTCTACTAGCTACTAGGACCCATGACTACCTTCCTCAAAAAGATCACTGAGGACTGGACGTGGTGGTTTCACGCCTGTAACTCCAGCATTTTCGGAGGATGAGGCAGTGGATCACTTGAAGTCAAAAGTCTGAGACCAGCCCAGCCAACATGGCGAAACCCTATCTCCACTAAAAATACAAAAATTAGCCAGGTGTAGTGGAGCATGCCTACAATTCCAGCTACTCGGGAAGCTGAGGCATGAGAGTCACTTGAACCTGGGAGGCAGAGGTTGCAGTGAGCCGAGATTGTACCACTGCCTGGACGACACAGGGAGACTCTGTCTCAAAACAAACAAACAAACAAACAAATGGGGGGGCTTCTCATTGCCTTTAAACCAGTCAAAGCGTGAGTGAAGTCCCCATCATGGTTGCTGCTTCCCTACTCTTGAACTAACCTCTCTATATTCCTTCACATCTCAAACTGTCTACCATTCCCTCTAGAATTACTGTTCTATAGCCAGTGACCACTACCCCTTTATTTTCAACTATTACCTCCGTGTTCTCTCTCTCTCTACTTTCTTGCCTTTAAATCTGGCTCTTTCCTAAGAAAACTAGAAGTAGCTGTGGCTGTTTACCTTATTTCTTTTTTTGTTTTTCTTTTGTTTTTTTGGATCAGAGTTTTGCTCTGTTGCTCAGGCTGGAGTGCAGCAGTGTGACAATGGCTCACTGTAGCCTCTGTCTCCTGGGCTTAAGTGATCCTCTCACCCCCGCCTCCAAAAATGCAGGAATTATAGGCGTGACCCACCCTGCCTGGCCCATTTACTTTCACTAATCCTATTTACCATAGGACCAGAAAGTAGAGCCAATATCCTTTTGTAGCTCACCATTTCCACTTCATTTCTCCACCATCTCATAAAAACCTTCTCCACTGAGGCTTATTCCATTACACTTTATTCTACACTATTGCTTGCTATTTCATATCAATACTCCCAATTATTTCCCTAATATTCATTCTAAAATCTTGGTACCTGTCTAATCTCCACCTCAATTCCTGTCTTCTTTCCACATTACCTATGGGTGAAGATGACATTGATGACCCAGTCTGTGCCATTAGCTCTGAGCTCCTTGATCTCCTAATCAGTGGTGGCCTCCTCATCTCCACTTCTGCCATGTACTCTCATGCTAATCACTAGCACTTCTAATCGATCCACTTATAAAATTACTAAATCATATATAGTTATCCGTGACCACAATCTCCTTTCCTTCCAGTTGCTTGTTCAACACTCCCATCAGAATTTTCGGCAACCTCTTTATAACAGTAAAGTAATAACTCTTTTAGCATCTCTTTTCTTCATTTCCTTCTGTCTCCAGATTAATGTCTGGAGCTCAGGATTTCAAAAACACTCCTTCCTGTAGTCAGAATTCTCTTTAACCTCTGTTTTGTTCATCACCTTGGTCTGGTCTGGCAAATCCCTGATTCCAAATGAATTCATTCATCTGTTCCTTCCCTATCTGTCCACACCAAGTGCTGCTGGCGGAAGTCACACAATAGGTCACAGGAGTTCAGCTATAAAACAGTAATTGACTCAGCCATTCTCCACAAAGGCTATTTCAAACTTCCTACTTCCCTTCTTCCTACTCTGAAGTTTTGGTCAACTGGAGTAATGCAATCTGAGCCCCACATTATGTGAGGTATAGATAGAGGCTCAGGTCTAAAGCCAGGCACAAATGCCTAACTTTTATTCATAAACTTGGGCAAATATGTGGAGATTCTCAGTTCATCCATGAACAACACATTCCCAGTGTTCACTTTTATAGAGTGAACCCAGTTCTGACACAGCACAGCATTTGAGTCTTATGGTTTCAACATAGGGCACTAAAATCCCAGTCCCAAGGACTTGTATCTCATCTGGGTCCTCTATGGGCTTTGTACCTTAGCTCCCACTAAACACATCCCTTCTGTTTCTCATATCTTGAGATGTCTTACTCTGTCTCTTTCTCTGTTTCTCTCTCTCTCAAGTTCTATATTTTAAAAGAATATAATTTTATAAAGCATTTATATTCATTTGAAATGAGAGGGAATTATTTTCACTGTGTGCATTTTTTCCATCCCAACCTAGAAATCTAAACCTCTTGTTTGCAGCAGATATAATTTTAGTTGTAGCTGATGTAATTTTATATTTGTGTGATTATTTAACGTCAATATCCTCTACTGCACTCAAAGCTTCATTAAGGGCAGAAACCATGTCTGCTTCTTGCCCACCATGTGTCTTCAGCGCAGATCATAATTCTCATGTTTTATAAGTATTCAATAGTTGATCAAGTGAACAAATTATTTTTATTACATATGTAGGAATGGCTTTTAGTATCCTGGACTATTGCTATTCCTAGATCATTCCTCTCACCTCACCAATCCAAACTTCCTTCTCTTAAGGCTCATGCTGTTGGGATCAGGTCATTCTCATCCTCTGCTTGTCATCTTCAGATTTTACTCCATACTGGTTACAGTTATATGAATGTCCTCTCATTATCTGAAACCATCCTTGAATAATTTAGGATGACTTTGGCTGCGAACCAAAGTTTAATTTGCTTTAAAAGATAAGGGAGGCCAGGGGCAGTGAATCACCACTTGTAATCCTCACACTTTGGGAGGCTGAGGCAGGAGAGTTGCTTAAGCCCAGGAGTTTGAGATCAGTTTGGGCAACATGGCAATACCCTGCCTCTACAAAAAATATGAAAATTAGCCAGGCATGGTTGTGTGCACCTGTAGTCCCAGCTACTCAGGGCATTTAGGTGAGAGGATCACTAGAGCCCAGGAGGTTGAGGCTACAGTGGGCCAAGATAGCACCACTGTACAATCTGCTTGGATGACACAGCAAGGGCCTGTCTCAAAAAAAAAAAAAAAAAAAAAAGGTTTATTGTGGCACTGTTCACAATAGCAAAGACTTGGAACCAATCCAAATGCCCATCAATGATAGACTGGATAAAGAAACTGTGGCACATACACACCGTGGAATACTATTCAGCCATAAAAAAGGATGTGTTCATGTCCTTTGCAGGGACATGGATGAAGCTGGAAACCATCATTCTCAGCAAAGTAACACAAGAACAGAAAACCAAACATAGCATGTTCTCACTCATAAGTGGGAGGTGATCAATGAGAGCACATAGACACAGGAAGAGGAACATCACACACTGGGGCCTGAAGGGGTTGGGGGCTAGGGGAGGGATAGCATTAGGAGAAATACCTAATGTAGATGACGGGTTGATGGGTGCAGCAAACCACCATGGCATGTGTATACCTATGTAACAAGCCTGCACATTCTGTACATGTACCCCAGAACTTAAAGTACAATTATAAAAAGGAGTTTATAACTCACATAATAAATTCAGACATAAAGCACTTCAGGTATATCCATATGAGCAAAGATACAAGCTAATATGAAAAAATAAAGCAATAGTAATATTAATATCAGATAAATTTGAACTAAATGCAAACAACATGAATTGGGCCTAAGAAGGCAATTCATATTAACAAAAGATCTATTACAAAATGAAGGAATAATATTCATGAGTATTTATATACATTTTAATGAAACATAAAAAGAAATAGATACTGACAATAGCACAACACTATTAAGAAATATTTGTATTGTTTTGGTTGAACTACTAAAAGCTTTTAAGAAGCTGTTACTCTTGATTGTAGACAATATATGGTGTTTGAGGTACTTTAGAGACACAATTTTTGTGTATATGTGAATGAAAGTTCCTGAAGAATGCTCAGATCAGTGGAAGGGGGGCCTAGAACAAGCCAACTCTTAAGAGTTCTGAGAGAAACAGTGACCAGGTGTTTTAAAAGCCTAAAGAATTATGCGATATCATAAATAGTTGTGCTGATCTAAAGCATATGCTACATCCTATAGAAAAACATCCTAATTGTGCAGGGTTTTTTCTCCCAGCTCCCTTTAACAAGTCACTCACTGCTTCTATGGTACATGATACTATTAGTGAATTTCTTAGGCACATGCCCTTTAACATAGTTCTTTCACCATTTCTTGGTCAGAAATGTTGTATGGAATACCATGACAATAAATAGAGCAGTCTATAAAGCCACAGGAATTTGTATGCATGTACTTGAGGATAAATTGTTACCCTTTCTAGGTTGATGATGGCAGGTCACCTTGGCAAATGGTGCCTTATCAGGACTTTAGCACTAGTCTCATTTATTGGTAGAGTGTACAATCATCAGAGTAATAGCAAAATTAGCCTTGGTAAGGGGAAATCCACACTCCAAGCCCATGTATAACTTTCAACCCTGCCAACATGGTCACTTTGTGCATAAATTCATCAAACAAGTCATTGAGGGAAAGAGGCTATCTGATATCCACAGGATGGATCATCTTGTCAACCTACATTCTGAGATCGTCCTCTATAGTAGGTACCATGTGATGAGACACAAATATCTTCACCCACTTTGGCCATTCTGTAAGGTCCATCCACATATCTCATGTCATCAGTTATGGACTTTTCATGTCTCATATATGCTGGCTGAACAGTCAGAGTTTATTTCCCATCATTTGGCATGCATATATCTTACTAAGGCAGGTAGGCCACTTTTTACATCCTGCTTACCAAATCAAATTAGCATAAGGTCATGTATATAATAAACCAGCATGATATTCTATGATATATCAAGATCCCCAAGCTCCGCCAGACTGTAAGATAATAGATATCAAGAGTCAGCATAGCACAAAGTCAAGGCAGTGAAGGGATACTATTCTGCCTACCATTGGAAGGCTGAGGAGGGCGGATCACTTGAGGTCAGGAGTTCAAAACCAGCCTGGCCAACATGGGGAAACCCTATCTCCACTAAAAATACAAAAAAGCCGGGCATGGTGGTGGACGCCACCAGCTACTCGGGAGGCTGATGAAGGAGAATCACTTGAACCCGGGAGGTGTAGGTTGCAGTGAGCCGAGATTGTGTCATTGCACTCCAGCCTGGGCGACAGAGCAATACTCTGTCTCAAAAAAAAAAAAAAAAAAAAAAAAAGCCAGGAAATGTGTTAATTTGCTCCAGTTGAACTATCACATTTGCTCTCTGATAGCAGCTGCAGTCAGAAATACCGCTGGCAATAACTTTAGTAATCATGATGCCACTGCATACAGCAGTTACCATATTTTCATCTTCCACCATAACCCCAAGCTGGGAGGTTATTGTTATTAAATAAGAGAATAATCTTGTTCAAGAATTCTTATCCACAGGTATTGATTATGGAACCACTTTTGGTTCCCGGTATCAGTCAGAATTCTGATAATAGATGGAATCCATCTCAGTAGCTACAATTAAAAATTTCAATTAAAGCCGAGCGCGGTGGCTCAAGCCTGTAATCCCAGCACTTTGGGAGGCCGAGGCTGGCGGATCACGAGGTCAGGAGATCGAGACCATCCTGGCTAACACGGTGAAACCCCGTCTCTACTAAAAAATACAAAAAACTAGCCAGGCAAGGTGGCGGGCGCCTGTAGTCCCAGCTACTCGGGAGGCTGAGGCAGGAGAATGGCGTAAACCTGGGAGGCGGAGCTTGCAGTGAGCTGAGATCTGGCCACTGCACTCCAGCCTGGGCGACAGAGCGAGACTCTGTCTCAAAAAAAAAAAAAAAATTCAATTAAAATACTACTTATAAATATATGGGCAGTATTAACAGATTTTGAGGTACCCAGAGTTAACATTAACAGGGAGCCATTAGGTCTGAGAGACAAATGGCGGAAATAGTGTTACTGGAGCCCAGCGAGAAGAGAGTTGCCAGTGGAGAGCTGTATTTATGGACAGTCACGGCTATTGCTAGAGATGTAGCACTGAAGTGAAAAGGATCAAGGAATAAATATTCTGAGCTTCCTCTCATCTCACCTTCTTATCTCCATCAGCCAAACCTAGTGGGAAGTTGGTAGCAAGGGAGCCTTGGTGATACATCGGGAAGAGGTCACTTTTCCAGAGTAAATAACAGTGCAGAGAAGGGTAAATAATGAATATGAGGGTGAGGAAGCAAACAGATTATAATCAGAACAAAAATGCATGTAGAAATAAGGTTTATGGGACCCTGATTTTAGATAACAAGAACTTAACCAGATGATCTATCCAAATACAGTCTTCATGAAGAGATTTTTACAAATGATTTCCTTTTTTTTTTTTCTTTTTTGAGATGGAGTCTCTGTCACTCAGGCTGGAGTACAACCAGGCGATCTCGGTTCACTGCAACCTCTGCCTCCCAGGTTCAAGAAATTCTCTTGCCTCAGCCTCCCGAGTAGCTGGGATTGTAGGCGCCCGCCAGCACGCCTGGCTAATTTTTGTATTTTTACTATAGACGGGGTTTCGCCATGTTGGCCAGGCTGGTCTCAAATTCCTGATCTCAGGTGATCCACCTGCCTTGGCCTCTCAAAGTGCTGGGATTATAGGCATGAACCACTGCGCCCAGCCTGCAAATGCTTTTCTACGATGATTTGTAATGGACAACTACTATTTGGTCAAGGCAACTCAATACCTTTTCTGAGAATTCCATCCTCCATTACTCATCCATCTATGCAGTCTGAAGAGCTAAGTCAGTAAACAGCAAGATAAAGAATAAAGCAGATGTGCAGTGAGCATGTGGGAAAAAATGGGGGAAGCACATGGATAGAGCAGTTCCTTCTCAGTCTGTGCCAGAAACACAGTGTCATATTGCTCTCACATTCCTAGAACGAGATTTTCTAAAATCCTTCAAACAAATCCATCCCATTTTCTTAAGCTTAATTAGTTTAGGATCTGTTATTTAGAATCCTAACTAATAGATCTTCATTATAAATGCATAGTTAGGGTCAACACAACTTTATTCATTGATATATCTTGTCAATTCAAATTTGTACCAATGTGTCCTTTCTTAATTTTAGGTGGTTCTTTCTGGAAAATGTGAGAAGCTAATGAAAACCAAAAGAAACATGACATATATAGAATATAGAAGAGCCAAAGTAGAGGAGAGCCAAAAAAAAAAAAAAAAAAAAAAAAGAAACAGTAGAAACCAAGGGGGCAAAGTTTTCTACTCTAACAGAATAACCCATTACATCTGTGTAGGCAGTTCTAGGAATATACTGACTGCAATATGTACATGAAATTCTCTATGGAAGGTAGATAATTTCTTGTAGATTTTTAAAATGGTAAAGCGTTTGACTCACAACCAGTTTGATTTTGCTTTGCCAATGTATTCACATTCCAGAAATTAATGGAGGTCTCTTCTCAAAACTCCACAAAGACCAGTGACTTAAAAAAAACTATATATTTACCACTGGTGGAACTGAAATTAAAATGCATATTCTTGGTGAGGCCAGGTACAGTGGCTCACGCCTAAAATTCCAGCACTTTGGGAGGACAAGGCGGGTGAACCACTTGAGGTCAGGAGTTTAAGACCAGCCTGGCCAACGTGGTGAAACCCCCATCTCTATTAAAACTGCAAAAATTAGCCGGGCGTGGTGGCAGGCACCTGTAGTTCTAGCTACTTGGGAAGCTGAGGTGGAAGAATCGCTTGAACCCAAGAGATGGAGGTTGCAGTGAGCCAAGATCCTGCCACTATACTCCAGCATGGCTGACAGAGTGAGACTCCATCTCCAAAAAAAAAAAAAAGAAAAGAAAAAAAAGACACTTATTTATTAGAACAAATATCCTCAAGAAAGTAACATCATTCTAATGTTCTCTCCTAAACCCAATCTTAGTGCAAGGAAATAAACTTAATTTAAGAATTGGCCATAGAAATTCAGTTTGGATATATGCTAAGAAACGTATTTATTACATTCTGATCTTGCCCCAAGAAAGGTTAAAATGACTTTGCTTGGTTGGTTGTGTTTAGTTGGTGGGAGAATGTTTGTTTTTCTTCTATATTGCTCTCATAAAACATGCTGGTCATTGTTTGTGGCCATTTGGTTTTGTTGTTTATAGTTGAGAGATGTTGCAATATTAAGTAGGGAAATCTCTGTCATAGAAATTATTTGAACCATAAATGGTTATTTACAAACAAAGCCAGTTTATTCATCTGTGTTTTGTTTATGTTGCTAATTATCAGAGCTAAATGAGTCTTTTCCTTTAGACATCTCCTGAGTCCCAAGTTCCCTTCAGGCAGATTTTAAATACCAGAGACTTTATTTTTCACTAACCACCATGAGCGAATATTTAACCTAATTTCCAAACTATCACTTTGTGATTGTTATTCCCTTATCATTCCCTAATCTCACAGAATCAACATTAAAAATAAGGAGATTTTGAATTCAATGGAATAAACACTGAATATTTTCATGGGCTAGACCCTGTGCTAGCCATTTAGGGTGCAAAAATGCATGTAGTTCCTGGTATATTTGGAGATGAAAGGAAACCAGGGGATCCATAAATGTTGGCCTTTTTCATAAAGTCAAGAAAGTGTTCAGAGTAGAAGGCAATGGGGAAGAAAAGCAGACTCAAGTTAAAGGAAAGGCTTAAGAAAAAGAACAAAGTTTAGGATTTGCCATTAAAATAAAGGCTAGCATTAATTGAGTACTATGTGCTGGGGAGTAGAAAAATTGCTTCACATACATTGTCTTTTTAATTTATAAAATAATCTTTTAATGTCAGTACTATTGTTCTCATTTTAGAGATGAAGTAGCTGAGGTTCAGAGTTTAAAGGGTTTGCCAAGGTCACACAAGCCTAGTGAATCATGTCTATGAAAGGAGTTGACTAGAAAGCAGTAAAGAATTGCTGCATGGCACTACGAATTATATTCAGTTGAACATCTATGAATTTATAACAACACAAATCTGCAGAACTACACCAATTTTTCTAGCAAGGCTTAGCAACTCAAAAAAAAAAAAAAAAAAAAAAAAGAATGAAGACAGCTCATTGCTGCTGCATTCATCTGAAATTGATTGGGCTGGTCTGGCGATTGTGGCTGAAGTCCCATGATAGCAAAAGAATTGCACGTGCTGAAGAGTCCTGTGAAAATGAATATTAGATTGGAAAAAGAAGATAGTTCCACCAGCTGAGTTCTGATTTATTAGAAAAATTGAGCTGGATTGATAGGATATAGGATTCAACAAAGACAAAAGCAGGACTAAACAGAGGTCAGGAAGTGAAAAAGATGAAAGAATAGCAATTGCTATTCTTGTGTAATTATGTTGTTCAAATTAGATTAAATTTTTTTTATTCCATGACACAGTCTTAAGAGGTCCTGAGAACATGGGCCCCCCAAATTAGATTTTAAATGTAGAGTTATGGAAGTCAAAATAGTTGACTCCCACAACGTTCAACTCATCCCAAATGATTACACTAAGCTAAGCATGGTAATCTCAGTCTCACTACTATGGGCTGATTTAGGACTAGGCCAATAATCTGTAAGCCTTGGTGTTATGAGGGAAAGTTTGAAGAGCTTCTGGGAAATGTTTTCTTAACTATAGAAAGGAAACACTGGAAAAAATCAGCTCCAATTATTCATTTGGATAATACAGTGTCTTGCTGCTTTGCCTGAAACTACTGTAGCCATCTTACTACCAATCGAAAGATAAAGCCAATGCAGAGAGGAAGACAGAGCCCAAGGGAGTACTAGAAAAACAAAATCAGAACCCTGATGGATATACTCCATTTCTGACAGGTAATTTGGCTGGAATTATTTGAAGGTAATCCCTGTTTGATTATCTGCTGACATTTTAGTGGGAGGTGAGCATATATAAAGTATCAGATAAGGCCAGGTACTTTGGGAGGCCTAGGCATGAGGATCAGTGAGCTCAGGAGTTGTAGCTTGTTGTCCCAGCTACACAGGAGGCTGAGGTGGGAGGATCACTTGAACTCAGGAGTTCAAGGTTGCAGTGAGCCATGATTGCACTACTGTACTCCAGCCTTGGCAACAGAGTGAGACCCTGATATGGTTTGGCTGTGTCCTCAGCTAAGTCTCATCCTGAACTGTAGCTCCCATAATCCCCAGGTGTCATGGGAGGGACTTGGTGGGAGGCAATTGAATCATGGGGGCAGGTTTATTCCTGTGCTATTCTCTTAATAGTGAATAAGTCTCATGAGGTCTGATGGTTTCATAAAGGGCAGTTCCCCTGCACACACGATCTTGCCTGCTGCCGTGTAAGATATGCCTTTGCTCCTCCTTCACCTTCTGCCATGATTGTGGGGCCTCCCCAGCCATGTGGAGCTGTGAGTCCATTAAACCTCATTTTCTTTATAAATTACCCAGTCTTGGGTATTTCTTCATAGCAGTATGAAAATGGACTAATATAGAAATTGGTATTAGGAGTGGGCTGCTGCTGTAAAGGTACCTGAAAATGTGGAAGCAACTTTGGAACTGGGTAACAGACAGAGGTTAGAACAGTCTGGAGTACTGAGAAGAAGATAGGAAAATCTGGGAAAGTTTGGAACTTCCTAGAGACTTGAAGGGCTCAGAAAACAAAAAGATGTGGGGAAGTTTGTAACTTCCTGGAGACTTGTTTAATGGCTTTGACCAAAATGCTGATAGTGACATGGACAATATCACTATCATGGACATGGACAATAAAGTCCAGGCTGTGGTGGTCTTAGATGGACATGAGGAACTTGTTGGGAACTGGAGTAAAGGTCTCTCTTGCTCTGCAAAGGAAGCGGTGGCATTTTGCCCCCAACCTAGAGATCTGTGGAACTTTGAACTTGAGAGACATGATTTAGGGTATCTGGCAGAAGAGATTTCTAAGTGGCAAAGTGTTCAAGAGGAAGCAGAACATAAAAGTTTGAAAACTTTGTAGCCTGATGATACAATAGAAAAGAGAAACCCATTTTCTGAGGAGAAATTCAAGCCAGCTGCAGAAATTTGCGTAAGTTACAAGGAGCCAAATGTTAAATGCCAAGGCAATGGGGAAAATATCTCCAGGGCATGTCAGAGACCTTGTGGCAGCTGCTCTCGTCACAGGCCTAGAGGCCTAGGAGGGAAAAATGGTTTCCTGGGCTCAGTCCAGGGCCCCCCTGCTGTGTGCAACCTCGGGACTTGGTGCTCAGCATCCCAGCCACACCAGCTGTGGCTAAAAAGGGCCAAGGTACAGTTCAGGCTGTGGCTTCAGAAGGTACAAGCCCCAATCCTTGACAGCTTCCATGTGGTATTGAGCCTGTGGATGCACAGAAGTCAAGAATTGAGGTTTGGGAACCTCTGCCTAGATTTCATAGGATGTATGGAAACACCTGGATGTCCAGGTAGAGATGTGCTGCAAGGAAGGTAGCCCTCATGGAGAACTTCTGCTAGGGAAGTGCAGAAGGGAAATGTGGGGTGGGAGCTCCCACACAGAGTCCCCACTGGGGCACTGCCTAGTGGAGCTGTGAGAAGAGGGCTACTGTCTCCAGATCCCAGAATGGCAAAGCCACTGACAACTTGTACCCAGCACCTGGAAAAGCCACAGATACTCAATGCCAGCTGTGAAAGCAGCCAGGACTGAGGCTGTACCCTGTAAAGCCACAGGGGCAGAAATTCTCAAGACCATGAGAACCCATCTCTTGCATCAGCATGACCTGGATGTGAGACATGGAATCAAAGAAGATTATTTTGGAGCTTTAAGATTTGACTGCCCTGCTAGATTTCAAACTTGCATGGGGCCTTTAGCCCCTTTGTTTTGGCCAATTTCTCCCATTTTGAATGGGTGTATTTACTCAGTGGCTGTGCCCCCATTATATCTAGGAAGTAACTAACTTGCTTTTGATTTTACAGGCTGATAGGAGAAAGGGACTTTTGAGATAATGCAAAAATGAACTAAGATTTTGGGGGAACTGTTGAGAAGGCATGATTGGTTTTGAAATGTGAGGACATGAGATTCAGGAGGAGCCAGGGGTAGAATTATATATTTTGGCTGTGTCCCCACCCAAATCTCATCTTGAATTGTAGCTCCCATAATCCTCACATGTTGTGGGAGAGACCTGGTGGGAGGTAATTTAATCTTAGAGGTGGGTTTTTTCCATGCTGTTCTCATGATAGTAAGTAAGTCTCATGAGATCTGATGGTTTTATAAATGGCAGTTCCCCAGCACACGCTCTCTTGCCTGCCACCATGTAAGATGTGCCTTTGCTCCTCCTTCACCTTCTACCATGATTGTGAGGCCTCCCCAGCCATGTGGAACTGTGAGTCCATTAAACCTCTTTTTCTTTGTAAGTTACCCAGTCTCAGGTGTTTTTTCACAGCAGTATGAAAATGGACCAATACAAACCTTGTATGAAAAAAAAAGTAGCAGATAAAAATGGCTACGAGGAATCTAAAAACATGGTAATTAAAATTCACATTTGAGGAGAAAATTCAGACTGTGGGAAATCTCATCAATAAAGTAGAATACAAAATGGCTATGTTCCTGTAAAATGCTGAAGAAAAGGTTAATGATCAAAGAGAAAATGATAGCTGTAGAAGAGACTCACAGACTCTTCTGGTTTTATTGTAAACCAGTTATCCTACAGAAGAGACCCAGAACAAGTGGAAAAATTGAAACAATTAAAGCTGCAAGGTAGGAAAATATTCCTGAGCAAAATTAATGAAAAGAAATCCATAATTAAACATATCCTGGAAACAGTTTTAATTGTAAGATTGAAGACAAAAATGCACATTTCTTGGCAAATAAAAGAGATCATTTAAAATAGAAGATACTCGATTTAGTTTTAGTTTGTGATTTTTGTCTTTTTTTCCTTGTCTTCATAGTCTTTTTAGTAAGAAGCAGACAAGCTAAATGGGAAACTGCTAGCTAGATGTCATTATAATCTAAAAGTATTTTACAGAATTTTAGAAAAGCTAGGACAAAGTTTAGTTATTGTGAACTATGTTAACTGTCCAATATATAGCTATTATTCCTTGTAGTTGGAGGTTACTAACCAACAAATGACACTGGTGCCCTTTTGCTGTCTGAGTCTGTCCTGTGGCATGTATTTGTTTTATTATAGAGATTTCAATTCAAATTAGAAGTTTATGGCTCTACATTCCAATTGAATGAGATGCAAACTCCATTTACAACATAGAACAATCACAATCAGCTATGAACAAGAATGGGTGGGTGAGGAAGCATTTTCTTCCATGAGTTTTACATAATTTCTTAAATTCTTGTTTGCCCTTGAATACACTGGCCTGAACTGGTGTCATTTATATTGGCCCTCTGAAGTCAAATTGTTGCCACAAGGATTTTGTATGCAGCTTAGCATACTAGTCATAAATTATCAGTTTTAAAGTCTTTTCTTTACAGGGTCTAGATACTGAGTGTCTCATGGAATAGTCATGTTCTCCATGAATTTGAAATGTTTTTCACTGGATAGAGACTGTTGACCAGCAGAGTCTGGTTTGCAGTGATTCAGCTGAAATAGTTGCTCTCTGTCATCAGGGACTCAGAGGAGACAACCTGTGCTATGATTTTACTGTGTCCTGCATGGTTCGTGTGTTGGAAACTTGATTCCCAGGGTGGTATTGCTGGGAAACGGGGCCTAATAGGAGGTGTTTGGGTCATGGGGCTACTAGCTCATGAATGGATTAGTGTCTTTCTCTTTGGGGTTCATTATCAAGGGAGTGAGTTCCTTATAAAAGAACAAATTCAGCCATCTCCTTTCACCCTATTTTGCCCTTCCATCTTCCACCATGGGATGATGAAGAGCAAAGGCCCTCACCAGACACCAGCCCCTCAATTTTGGACTTCCTTGCTGCCAGAACTGTTTACCAAATAAATTTATGTTCATTGTAAATTACCCATCTGTAGTCTTCTGTTATAGCAGCACAAAATGGACTAAGATAAACCCCTTCTAGCAAAAACAAGCAAATAAACAAAAGGCCATCTCAGTCTTCTGGACCACTTAAATCTCTGTGTACATTTTAGCTAACAAGTCATTGAGGGGCATGGAGAGCATAATGTTGGTAGGTGGAGATTCACACTTATCATCTCTTCCTACAATGTTTTAATACTAGAAAATGCTTTGAAGTGTCAAACAGTATAATATAATATAGTAAATATAATATAATATAATATAATGTAACCTAGGGTGATAGGAATCCTTTGCAAGCCCTGCTGAGATGCTGCCCTAGGAAAGGAATTATGGCTCAAAGGTACTAAGTTATTGAATGTATTCTGTCCTCAGAGCACTTGGGTGTAAATCTTATCCCAAAAAGCTGTATGTACTGATTGATTTCCTTTATGACTTCTGTTTCCTTATCTCTAAAACAAAATGGCTGAGCTTGGTTGTTATAAGGATTAATGTTAAGGGGCAAAACATATACAGTCACAGTCATATTGTGAGGGGATTGGTTCCAGGAATGCTGCAGATTCCAAAATCCATGGATGCTTAAGTCCTTGATATAAAAGGGCATAGTATTTGCATACAACCTCTGTACATCCCCTTGTGTACTTTATTATGTATTTATTTTTATTGTTTGAGACAGATTCTTGCTCTATCACCCAGGCTTGAGTGCAGTGGTGTGAACTTGGCTTACTGCAACCTTTGCCTCCCGGGTTCAAGAGATTCTCGTGCCTCAGCCTCCTGAACAGCTGGGACTATAGGTGTGAGCCACCACACCCAGCAAAATTTTTGTATTTTTAGTAGAGACGTGGTTTCACCATGTTGGCCAGGCTGGTCTTGGACTCCTCCTGACCGCAGGTGATCCTCCCGCCTCTGCCTCCAAAGTGCTGGGATTACGGGCCTGAGCCATAGCACCTGGACCCTCTTGTGTGCCTTAAATGATCCCTAGATTACTTGTAATACCTAATAAAATGTAAATGCTATGTTAATAGTTGTTATACTATGTTGTTTTTTATTTGTAATATTTTTATTGTTGCACTGTTATTTATTTTTTAAAAACTGATTTCTATATATGGTCAGTTGAGTCCACAGATTCAAAATCTGACTATGGAGAGCCAACTGTGCAATGTTTAGTTATAACAGATGCTCAATACATGTTACTAGAGCTCCCTCCTTGATTCAATCTCAAGAGAAATAGAATGAGGATCCTTCTAGGTATTTCTGGGAGCAGTTAGAAAATTGCTTTCTATGAGGCCGGGTGCAGTGGCTCACGCCTGTAATCCCAGCACTTTGGGAGGCCAAGGCGAGTGGATCACGAGGTCAGGAGATTGAGATTATGTTGGCTAACATGGTGAAACCCCATTTCTGCTAAAAATACAAAAAATTAGCCGGGTGTGGTGGCACACTCCTGTAGTCCCAGCTACTCGGGAGGCTGAGGAAGAATCACTTGAACCTGGGAGGCGGAGGTTACAGTGAGCCAAGTTCGCGCCACTACACTCTAGCTTGGGTGACAGACTGAGACTCTGTTTCAAAAAAAAAAGAGAGAGAAAAAAATTGCTTTCTATGAATTAGACTTTATGATTTTTTTTTTTCTAAAAGTGAATGTGGCTGTTTTGGTTCAACAGTTAATAGTTGGGCAATCTGAAGAAGAAAGATGTATGCCTGTAACTTATGTTGTTGGGGTGACCTTGAAGAGGGGAAGAATCCTTTGTATTGATCAGAATTAGGTCCAGAGAGGCAATACTTTTATAGAATAATGAAAAAGTACAGATTTAAGAATGAAATTAAACCTAGCGTTGAGGTTCTCCCACTTACTAGCTGTGTAATCTTAAATAACTTCTGTTTGAGCTTTAGTAAGAGATACCACTTGTGAAAGCAATGATTAATTTTCCTTTTTTTCTCCCCTCTGAGTTCTGTTGATTATCACAGTTCCATTGATTTCCTGTTTTTTCCTTCATAAAATGAATAATATTTAAAGGAAAGTTTTCCCCAATTACCCCATTTCAATATATAGCTTATCTCATTTTTCATCTTCTATTTGAACTCTTCTCTGTATTCAGACTCATTATTATATAATCTATATTCACACTAGCACCTCACTGCTTTGATTACTCTTATAGTGTTTTGCTTGCGAATATATTTGTTGGAACTTTAAAAATGTTTATTTCGATAGATCTAGAAGTCGATGTAAAGTGAATTTTATGTCTTTACCTATCGATAATCATTGATGATGAATCTATATACAGTGTTGACCCTCATTCTATAAAGATTACGCAAGGGCAAGATAATCATTTTACATTCTACATGTATAATACATAATACTCGCCATAACCTGCAAAGTATGTGTTACTGAACTCCTTTTTACAAATTGGGAAATTGAGGGTCAGAGTGATTCAATAGCTTGCTCTAAGTCGTATCTAAAAAGTGACATAGCTAGGAATTTAAAGCTAGGTCTCTTCCCATTGTACCATGGTACCTTTTATTTTTGATCTTCATCTCTCTCATTTTTTATACCTTTACAGTTCACACGAATTTAACATTGGCTTTATTCTTAAGGTTTTGGTGGCTGTTCTTGGGGCAGTTGCAAATGACCTCTACATCCTACACTAGATTTAATAGATGTTAATACCATGTCGTAATTGCTTTAGATTTGTCTTTCTATTAAAGAAAGAAAATGTTACTCACACAGCCAAAGCCCATCTTTTCTTTTTCCTTCTTCCCAGGAGCTAGCCAGTATCCTGAAACTTTACCACAAAAGTATATATCTATAAATATAGTATTGTAAATATTAATAATATAACCATATATCATTTCCTCATATATTTTTAAAAGAATCAGACATCATTTTATCTGGAATGCAAGATGAACCAATAAGCAGATGTATTACTTTACAACAACTGGGGAGGAAAATATACCAAAAGCATTATATTTAAAACAGATGCTCTGTTGTCTGAAGTGATTCAAAGAAAAACATTTTTTTTTTAAATTTATTTATTATTATTATACTTTAAGTTGTAGGGTACATGTGCATAACGTGCAGGTTTCTTACATATGTATACTTGTGCCATGTTGGTGTGCTGCACCCATCAACTCGTCATTTACATCAGGTATAACTCCCAATGCAATCCCTCCCCCCTCCCCCCTCCCCATGATAGGCCCCTGTGTGTGATGTTCCCCTTCCTGAGTCCAAGTGATCTCATTGTTCAGTTCCCACCTATGAGTGAGAACATGCGGTGTTTGGTTTTCTGTTCTTGTGATAGTTTGCTAAGAATGATGGTTTCCAGCTGCATCCATGTCCCTACAAAGGACACAAACTCATCCTTTTTTATGGCTGCATAGTATTCCATGGTGTATATGTGCCACATTTTCTTAATCCAATCTGTCACTGCTGGACAATTTTTTTGATCATAGAATGAAAGAGGAAAAATGGTCACTTTTAAAAAACGTTTTTGTGTTACTTTATATTTGAAGAGGGAGATATGTTGAAGTATTTTCTTTGGTTAAAACTAATCAAGTATGGAAAAATTAATAGTCAAAAAGGAAAGAGAATAAAAGGCAACCCAAGAAGGCTTTCATACATCTTGCATTGTGAGGACTATAAAATGTCCTGGCATAGAGTTAAAGACTCTTTGATTAAAGAAATTGTTCATGAACTAGATTAGTGCAGGGCATTTCTCCTTTGTCTAATTAAGCTTCCTGAATCAAGGAATGTAAATTATACCTGGTGATGCTCTGTCAAAATGGACTCCCCTGCTTCCTAAGCAATTAAAGGTAATCAATATTAGCCTGTGGCCCACAACATCTAGGAAACTTCCAATTTATTTTCAAGTTTAGACACATAAAACCAAATATCTTTAGTCTCCTAGATTCCATATTTGCCCTTATTCAACATACTGTTGAATTTTACTATGTTTCTAATATTGTGTCATAGACATACCAAAATAAAACTAAGGTGGGAAAACATAATTTAAGCTTGTTTACAATTCTTCTCTATTCTTACCTGGGCCATATGTTTACCCTGGCCTCAGCTCTATTCAAAGGCACGGCATTTCAGAGTTACTCATGGGGATTTAGGATTCTTTTGTGGAATGCAGCCTCCGAATTATAGCCCCTGAGAGTCAGGAAAGATAAGGATGGAACTCAGGAAGTGGAAACATCCCTGGGCTATTAGCCTTCTGAAGCTTCCCAAACCCCTGTGACTGTCTCCCCAAGATGGCGCCCAGCCCTGACTTCCACTCTTCTTTTTAGTTTGTCAGTTCTTTCTTTTGAAGTGAAGTGGCAGCTATAACTACAATTCCAAGCTATTAGGGATATTAAAATTTACAAGACTGTAAATGTTTTGATTTTTCTTTAAAAATATCTGTAGAATTCATACTAGAAATAACTAACTCTCTATAAGCCATAAAGCACTAATTTTGTTTTGTTTTCTTTTTTGTTTTGTTTTGTTTTGTTTTTAAGAGATGGGGTCTCTCTCTTCCCCATGCTGGAGTGCTGAAATGCACTGGCACGATCACAGCTCACTTCAGCCTCAACCCTCTGGGCTCAATTGATCCTCTAACCTCAGCCTCCTAAGTAGTTGGGACTACAGGTGTGTACCATCACATTTGGCTTTTTTTTTTTTTTTGTATTTTTTGTAGAGACAAGGTTTTGTCATGTTGTCCAGGCTGGTCTCGCACTCCTGGACTCAATTGATCCTCCTGCCTTTGCCTCCCAAAGTGCTGGGATTGCAGGTGTGAGCCACCACACTTGGCCATGAAGCACTAATTTTCAAATACCTGATTGTGTTTGAAATAATTTAAAGCAATCTTATAACCATTTCAGAATACCTAGGCATAAAGGAAAGTAAATTAATAGCTAAATTCTTAGTAGTTAAATTGAGATATGTACAACAGATGTTTGAAATTACTGTTGATAAAATAGGACTTTAGGAATTGTTTCTAAAGTGATTGCTTTTTTAAAAAAATTGTATTAAACAACAGAAGAATCGTTTTTTAAAGTTTCTCCCTGTCCAATAACCCAAGTTTTGAAATCAAACATGAAAACTGAAAATATATTAGAAAAAGAATTACTGATTTTCAAGCGCCATATTATGAAAGACAAAGAAAAACATCAGAAGAAAAAATTGTCAACATAGTTGTAAAAACTCAAATTTTATATGCAATTTGTCTTTTTATAATGAATATTAATCCCTAAAGGAATATTTGCATGTTAGATGGATACAAATAGGTGTCCTCTACACAGATGAAATTTCCAAGGTCTCTCTCCGAAAATCATCTCCTTCATTGGTCTATCATTGCCCAAACCACTGTCCCCAGTGCTATTAAAATTCTTGCCTGAAATTATCATCATTTAAAACCTCCTTGGTGAATTAGTCAATTGATGAGAGTACATTAAATTCAAAATACCTCATATTTGACTAAACTGTTAGTATTTTAAAAATTTTCACTGTAATCTCATGGTGAACTCTTGCCTCTCAGTCTTAAAATCCCAATCTGAGGTTCTATATTTTCCACAACAAGATTTTAATTGGGTATTACTTCATTTAAAAATAATTATACTAAACCTAGTACATCTTAACATGAATAACATTTTAATTTAAAATAACTATATTTTCCAAGACAAAAGAATTTGGTGAGAAGAAATGCATTGTGTTATGTTTTTGCAAATGTAATGTCTGGCTTTATAGACAGCTAGATTCTCACATCTACTTATGTATTCAATCTGCTGTAATACATTGTTTTGGCTGAGATTTATAAAAGTACTTGGAAAAGTGAGAGTGTTTTGTAGCCATTTCAGAAAATTTTAGATATACTTCTTTGACACTATACCAAATGACAAGTGATAGTTTCTTAAACGTTAGTTGCAATGTGAAATCTGAAACTATATCAAGGAACTTTTATACTCAATTACGTGACCAACCTATTGGTCTATTTTGTACTTTGAATGGACCTTTTATCCACTCATGATGTTAGAGTATTGATTCACTGAGTTATGTAGATCTTACAAATGTTGATATATTTTATTATGTAACATTGAAACATCAAAAAGATTCACATCAACACCAATCTCAGAAAAACAATTTAAGTAACTTAAATGTAGAAATGTCTTTAAGTACAATGGTACAGGTACCATTTTTCCAAAGTTGTGATTTTTGCTTGAAAGCTCAAACATTGTAATTGGCAATAAACACTGTCAGTTGTTTCTCTTGAGGTGACAGTCTCACTTTTTTAATTTTCAAGAAAGATGCCTGTCAAACAACCAAATCCGAATAAGAATATTTGTCTTTCAGCTGTTCAAGTTAAAAAAATCATGTTCCATGAAAAAAAAAAAAAAAAGCTAGTTCAGCTTGCTACTCAAAATTACACAAGTGTTTTTCTTCAATGAATATGTTAATTTGGTATGTTTTTAAATGCATACTGCCAAGTTCGTTACACAGAATATTAAAAAGTAACAAGATTTAATAAAATTAATACTTTTTGCTGCTTCATCAAGGACATTTGAAAGTGAAACTGGCTTTCCCTTTGTGAATGTGTAAAGAATACAATGACTGCTAGTCCGTTAGTACATTTTGGTGTCCTGCCTTGATTTATACCAGCAGTTTCACCCAACATTGCTTTTGTACCATCAGTTCAAAAGTCAATACAGTGAAAACGGCATGATATCTTAGTATTCTTAGGAAAATCATTTTTTACCTATGGACCTTCTGAAAAATCAGGTCTTAGGGATTCTGGTTGGTATGTAGACCATGCAATGGATTCTTGTTGACTCTGCCTCATCTAAGGTGTTGGGGAAAGTAAAGGTCTTCACTTCTCTACTTCACTTCTTGAAAATTTCGCCAGTACTGATACGGAGCTGCAACAAGCTGTTAAATTCAATGCCATGACAGGGGCTGCCCACAGAACTTGGAATTACAATCTGCTGTTCTGGATATTCTTTATTCCTATAAGCTAAATTATCAGTAATAGGAAAATGAGATCTTTATAAAACCTTTCTTTCAGGTGCTAGGAGGATAGGAGGAGGAACAGCAGGAGGCATAGACTGATGTTTTCCCAAGTTCCTGCAGCCATAGGCTTCCTGGGAAGTATAATGGGCTCGTTGATCCAACACTTCTGAAAACCTGGATACCAAGGGTTGACAGAGGTTACTTTGCCTTGGAACTCTTCCACCCCAGAATTTGTAGCTTCTACAGCCCCATTTGCAGTTTACAAACCCATATCCTTCTTCTAGTCCTACGAAACAACCGTTACTCCATCCCACCTCTGCCCAAGGTATTAAAGGGAGCGAAATGCAGGACAGGCTTCCTATACCATCATAGTCAGCTCTAACAACCACAGAAATGGCTAGCAGAGTCCCTTCCAGGCTTCTGTTGGCCTTACTTGGAGAACAACGCTCATGGGTGAAGCTTGCTTCAAAATAAAGAACATCCGAGAGAAATGGGACAGGATGCATCTGAGCATGGTATAATTCATGGTATAATTCTGGTGGCATTTTGGCTTTTCCCTGTTGCTGGTCTAAGATTCACCTTTCTTGAATCTGCTAAGTTGGTTACCATTCATCTTTCTGTGATTTTAGTTTCCCCAAATTTGTCGTTATTGTTTTGCTCTGGGATGAGTGGGCTCTGGGATGATGACATTAGAGCTTTCTTTTTTCCCCAGGGTCACGATGCCCTACGATAGCCATGGCCCATACATGGAAAATTTGTCAGAATCACTACATGAGGACTCAGGGCTGCTTTACATGGTTGTAAAGTTTGTCCATTTGACAAAAGGTGTCTGGCCCAGGGAATGAATGGTGGTTAGCATTCAGCCCTGCTCTGCTCACTAAGCCATGCCCCCACAGTGCTGGGTCTGTCCAGAGGGAGCATCTTTTTTATTGTCTCTACAGAGGGAGTACCTTTTACAAAGGGACTACATTTTTCTAGCTCATAAACAATGCTACTGTAGAAGGCAGCAGCTGCCTTATCAGGACTGGCCTTGGCCCATCCTGGGACTTGTGAGTGATATTTTCCTTTATGGACTGCCAATGTGTGTCCTACTTAGTAGGATTATCTTTAAGGCCTCCCACTTGTCCATTTACTTCTTGCCAAACAGACACCTGCAGAGGGCCCTGGAAAAGTGGGCCAAGAGCTATAATTCCTCCCTGTTGGCTAAGTGGACTAAATCCTCCCACCAAGTTCCAGCAACTAAGTTATCTCACCCACTAATCTCCTTCCTGTAACTACATCAAACACATACCCTGTTCCGTGCAGCAAACCATCATGGCACATGTATACCTATGTAACAAAACTGCACATTCTGCACATGTACCCCGGAACTTAAAGTATAGTAAAATAAGAAAGAAATGGCAAGAATGAGCTGGGTGTGGTGGCTCACGCCTGTAATCCTAGCACTTTGGGAGGCTGAGGTGGGTGGATCACTTAGGTCAGGAGTTTGAGATTAGCCTGGCCGACATGGTGAAACCCCATCTCTACTAAAAATAGAAAAATTAGCCGGGCATGGTGGCAGGCACCTATAATCCCAGCTACTCGGGAGGCTGAGGCAGGAGAATCGCTTGAACCTCAGAAGCAGAGGTAGCAGTGAGCCGAGATCGTGCCATTGCACTCCAGCCTGGACAACAAGAGTGAAACTCTGTCTCAAAAAGACAAAAAAACAGAAATGCATACCCTGTTCCTCAGAAAAAAAAAAAAAAAAGGATTCTGTGAGAATCTAGGAGGGAAGAGGATCTGATAAGCGAGAGGCCAATACACAGCTGGCAAGCACCAAGTTCTCCCTGGAGAAGATCACGTAAGTGAGGACATAAATATGATTTTGCTCTCACCACAACCACCACAACCAGATGATGTAGGCTATGACAAAGTTGTGCACAGTCCTGGCAGTGAGAACTGCTGCTGCTCAGTTCCTGTTGGGCAATCCACGATCCAGAGCAGCAGCTCACAACCAGAATCTGATATTTCTTTCCTCTGCACCTTCAGGTCAAAGGGTGCTGCTAGCTTCCTTTGGGTTCCTTTCATCGTGGTCTGTGTACATAGTTCTTTCATTAAAAAGTCTCCAGAAATTCCATTTAAGAGTATGGTTGGTTTCCTGTCAGGCCCTTGGCTGGTACATCATCATGAAATTACAACACCCTGGAGACAAACAGAAAAATCCTGTAAGCTTGAAGATAGAGGTGGATGGTGGGGAGAAGATGTTAGCAGAGAACAATTTTGGATTTCTCAACAGCAGGATAGGAGGCTAGAAATCTATGGATCTTTTTTTTAAATTAAAAAAATGTTCAACCTAGAATTCTATTCCCAGTCAGAATATCAGTTAAGTATGAAATGGACTGAAGATGTTTTCAGACCTTTGGAGTCTCTAGGAATTTACCCCCAAACATCCTTTGTCAGGAAGCTATGGGAGGAGATGTTCCACCACAATGAGAGAGTAAACAAATAAAACAGAAAACATGTGACCCATGAAACTAGGAGATACCCCCGAAGGCAGAGGCGAAGGGAATCCTCAGGGTGAGGCCAAGGAAGATCCCACGGCGGCAGCCGCTTAGCAGGTGTAGGGAGCCACCAAACCAGTGAAGACGGGTCAGCAAGCTCCAGGAGACAGCTCCAAAAGAAGGAATTATTAGGGTGAAAGAATATATTGAAAGGAGATTTAGACAATGGGGAAGAACTTGATGCATTTCTGATAAATGTATAGAAAAGCAAATAAAAATGTAATTAGTAATACCATAGAAAGCAAAAGTGCTGGCCCAACTGGGTTCAGTGTAAATATTGACTATTGAGTTAAACAACATTAATATCTAAACACGCCAGGAATATCAGGGGATAGGATGTATGTGTGCATGTATATGTGTGTGTGCATATATGTGTGTGAGTATATATGTGTATATGTATACATGTATATGAATGCGTGTTTTTATGTATGCGTGAGCACATACATGTGCGTATGTGCATGGGTATGTGTGAGTGTACATGGGCATGTGTGTGTGCACACATGCATGTATGTGTTTGGTGATGGTGGAAGCGGGGAAGAGGTAAAGAAGTAGTCTAGGCAGAGGAGCAAGCCAGCCAATAAATAATGTCTAAAACTGGCAAATCAAGAAATATCACTATAAACATGCTACTGAGATATATGGAAATAGAATTCACTGAAATAAGCAGTTGTCTTTGGGTAGCAAGAAACGGGAGAGAGCTATGGTATGAAAAATTGCCATTTTTTGTTTTGTAATTTATTTTTCTTTTTGTCACAAGCCTTATAAACTTTAAGTTATCTGCAGGTATAATTTTGAAAAATGTAAAAACTACATTTTATATGTGTCAAGATAAAATATTTAAAGTGAGTATATTAATACAAAGGAAATAATTTTTTTTTTTTTTTTTTTTTTTTTTTTTTTTTGAGACGGAGTCTCGCTCTGTCTCCCAGGCTGGAGTGCAGTGGCGCGATCTCGGCTCACTGCAAGCTCCGCCTCCCGGGTTCACGCCATTCTCCTGCCTCAGCCTCCCGAGTAGCTGGGACTACAGGCGCCCACAACCGCGCTCGGCTAATTTTTTGTATTTTTAGTAGAGACAGGGTTTCACCGTGGTCTCGATCTCCTGACCTTGTGATCCGCCCGCCTCGGCCTCCCAAAGTGCTGGGATTACAGGCGTGAGCCACCGCGCCCGGCCAAAGGAAATAATTTTGAGTTTATGTTAAGAGAGAAGCAGGATACAAATTGTATATCCATTGTAAGTTCACCAACTAAAACAACAAAAAACCCAACAAATCTAACCTAAATATAGGAAGAAAGATGTGAGAGCAATGAGATTGATGTGATTATTTTTTCTTTTCTATGATTTGTCTTACTAACCAATCTTTCATGGGACAAAAACCAACAAAAAACATTGCTGAGCGAATCTGAAACAAGAAAGCTGGCAGAAAACATTGCTCCCATGATACCCTGGGCTGGCTCAACGGCTGTTGCCAGGTATCATGCTCAGCACCCACACAGCTTTGATCTCTGAACTGTATCAAAGGATAACAAAAAACCCATTTCACAGCCAGGCACAGTGGCTCACGTCTGTAATTCCACCACTTTGGGAGGCCAAGGAGGGTAGATCATTTGTGCTCAGGACTTTGAGACCAGCCTGGTCAACATGGTGAAAACCCGACTCTACGAGAAATACAAAAATTAGCCGGACCTGGTACACAGCTGTAGTCCCAACTACTCAGGAGGCTGAGGTGGGAGAATCACTTGAGCCCGGGAGGTTGAAGCTGTAGTGGGCTGTAATCGTGCCACTGCACTCCAGCCTGGGTGACAGAGCGAGACTCTGTCCCAAAAACAAAAACAAAAAAAACAACTATTTCAGCTATAGCAGGTTGAATTGTGTCACCCAGAAGATATATCCGAGTCTTAACCCCAGGTACCTGTGGATATAACTTTATTTGGAAATAGAGACTTTGCAGGTATAATTAAGGATCTTAAGATGAGATCATCTTGGTTTAGGGCGGGTCCTAAGTCCAATGGCTGGTGTTCTTATTATAAGGAAAAAGAAAGGGAAATTTGAGGTACACAGACACAGAAAAAACACAGGGAATGAGGCCAGGTGAAGATGCAGGCAGAGATTGGAGCTTTGCAGCCACAAGCCAAGGAACACCAGGAGCCACCAGGAGCTGGAAAGAAGGAAGGATCCTTCGCTAGAACTTTTGGAAGGAGCGAGGCCAACAGTTTGGTTTCAGATTTCTGGGCCTAGGTCTGTGAGAGAATTAATTTCTGTTGTTTTCACCATCAAAACCGTGTGGTTCTTTGTTATAGCAGCCCTAGGAAAACTAACACAGCAGGCTTATGCTGATGGAGGAGATGCAAGCCTGCGAGCCAGCATGGATTTCCCAGGAACCTTGCTGTTTGCTAGGCCACGCGCTGGCCTCACAGCTGGTGATAAGAAGGCGAAGACAGAGTCAGCTTGACCAGGGCACTGTGGGCTCTGTGAAAGCCCTTGGCTTCAGCTTATGCACTAGAACAGGCCACTGAGGGCTCTTAAGGTGAGTTCTGTGCTTTAGAAAAAGAACTTGAGAGTGTGGGGGTTGTAGGAAGAACAGGTTGTAATGGGGGAACTGGAGAAATGTCAGTTACGACAGAGTTTCAACTGGGAAGTGTTTGGCCCCCTTACCAAATACCTTAAAATCTTGGCCAGAAGCCTGTGATGTCTGAAGAAGAAGATCCAACATGTCTATCGCTTTCATGATATAAATTATAAGAAAGGGAAGCATGAGAAAATCTTTGCTGGTAGAATTATGCAAAAGAGAGCGTGGTAAAACATGGTAGAGTGATGGATTTTAAAAGGTTAATAACAATGCGCCTTGGCTGGCACGGTGGCTGACATGTATAATCCCAGAACTTTGGGAGGCTGACACTGGTGGATTGCTTGAGCCTAGGAGTTTTAGACCAGCCTGGGTAACATAGGGAAACCCAATCTCTAAATAAATAAATAAATAAATAAATAAATAAATAAATAAATAAAATTAGCTGGGTGTCATGGTGCACACCTGTAGTCTCAACTACTCAGGAGGCTGAAGTAGGAGGATTGCTTGAGCCTAGGAGGTTGGAGCTGCACTGAGCTATAGTGGTGCCACTGTACCCTAGCCTGGGTAACAGAGCAAGACCTTGTCTCAAAACAAAATGCACCTAATATTTTCTGAATGTTTTATTATGTATTATGCCAAGGATTGTTTGTTATTTCATTTAATTCTTCAATGGCACTATGAGGTACTGTTATTTTATTCATGAGGATTTTGAGGCTTAGGCTTGGGTGAGATCACACAATTAAAAGTGGCAGAGCTGGAACCCTAATTCAAGCAACTGTGTTTCTTAACTATTACATGGTACTGCGTTCCCTCTGAGAGGTTTGTTACGTGGATAATAGAATGGGCCAGAAATTAAAAGGGTTTGAATGGGGGCAGTGACAATCAGTATTGGTGGAGGGAAACAGATGGGGGGCTATTTTAAAAGTCATATCTATGGGACTTGGTGGCAAATTAATTGGGAAAAGGATAGTTTAAAACGACACAAGCAGAGACGTTATAATTTTTTTCTTTCTGCTTTCGAAATAGATGGTATTTAGAATTTTGTGTTTGAAATATTGAAAGTTCTACAGAGTCAACTCAATACAATCTGCCTAAAACAGTTCACTGTATCTTGAGATACAATGGGAAAGGGCCAAATCTCATCTGAGTCACAGAATGAATATAATTCCACGGAAACCTATTCATCAGTAAATTCTGTAGCAAAGATGATATAAAATCAATTAACCACTCACCAGTTTCTCTCATGGACAGCTGGATTCCTAGAGAACTTGTAAACAAGTGAATCCATTTTACATGACACAATTGTGCATCATCCAATACCCTTCATTGCAAAACAAGACTGATTTTTTTTTTTTTTTGGCCAGGTGTGGTGGCTCATCAGTAATCTTAGCACTTTGGGAGGTCAAAGTGGGAGGATTGCTTAAGGACAGGAGTTTGAGACCAGCTTGGGTAACAGAGTGAGACCCCCATCCCTACAAAACAATTCATATAAAGACTGATTTTGTTTTCATTTAACTTTATCTTGGGGAATTACTGGTGCATATTTTATACCACATTAAGAATTACCTATACAAGGTCAGGCATGGTAGCTCACGCCTGTAATCCCAGCACTTTGGGAGGCCGAGGTTGGCAGATCACTTGAGGTCAAGACTTTGAGACCAGCCTGGCCAACATGGTGAAACCCTATCTCTGCTAAAAATACCAAAATTAGCCGAGTGTGGTGGGGCATGCCTCCAATACCAGCTATTCAGGTGGCTGAGGCATGAGAACTGCTTGAACCAGGAGGCAGAGGTTGTAGTGAGCTGAGATTGTGCCATTGCACTCCAGCCTGGGCGACAGAGCGAGACTCTGTCTCTGGGGAAAAAAAAAGCCTAGGTAACATAGTAAGATCCCATCTCTACAAAAAAAAAAAAAAAAAAATTAGCCATGCATGGTGGTACATGCCTGTGGTCCTAGCTTTTCGGGAGGCTGAGGTGGGAGGATTGCTTGAGCCTGGGAGCTCGAGGCTGCAGTGAGTTGTGATTGTGCCACTGCACTCCAGCCTAGGTGACAGTGAAACCCTGTCACAAAACAAAACAAAACACGACAACAAAAAACTGCAGTGGCTCAGGCAAGTAATCCCAGCACTTTGGGAGGCCAAGGTGGGTGGATCACTTGAGGTCAGGAGTTCAAGACCAGCCTGGCCAATATAGTGAAACCCTGTCTCTACTAAAAATACAAAAATCAGCCAGGTATAGTGGCAGGCACTTGTAATCCCAGCTACTTGGGAGACTGAGGCAGCAGAATTGATTGAATCTGGGAGGCAGAGTTTGCAGTGAGCCAAGATTGAGCCACTGCATTCCAGCCTGGATGATAGAGCATACTCTGTCTCAAAAAAAAAAAAAAAAAAAAAAAAAAAGAATTGCCTGTGTTAGTTTGTTAGGGTTGCCAAAACAAAGTATCGCATCCTGGATAGCTAAAACAACAGAAATTTATTTTTTCACAGTTCTGGATGCCGCAGATCCAAGATCAAGGTGTCCTCAGGTTTGCTTTCTTCTGAACCCTCTCTTCTTGGCTCGTACATGGCCAACTTCCAGCTGTGTTCTCCCATGATCTTTCCTCTGAGCATGCATGTCTGTGTCCAAATCTCCTTTTATAAATGGATTAGGGCCCACCCTAAAGAACTCATTTTAACTCAATTACCTCTTTAAAGACGTTCTTTCCCATGATAATTACATGCTGAGTTCCTGGGGTTGGGACTTCAACATACGAATTTTGGGAGTGAGGAGAACACATTTCAACCCTTAACATTGCCCAGGGTCACAAAGGTCAGAAGAAGGGATGGTAAGATCCAGTCACTCAGGCCATTTAAATAATCAGAACCAAGCCAAAAGTGACTTCACTGTGGGACGCTTAAGAAAGTTACCTCCCTCTTGCTTATTACATGGCCTGTTTCCCGGGGCTAAATAGAGATTTCAGTCATTCTTTGGCTTTACTGAGAGCCGTGGGGACATCTACATCTGATATTGGATGAGAATATGGGTGGGTGGAAGTTGAAACGATTGTTTGTTTAGATACGAGTAACGGAGAGGCTGAATGAAATGGTATGATCTCAGAGGGTGGGTTGGAACTGGCAGGATACTTTGAAGGTCAGTCCTATGGGGCTGCTGAAATTATGCCACCTGTCCCCTAGTACAGCTCTTCCTATTAAAAGTCGTCACACATTCATCAGCTTCACCTCACAGAAGAAAGGTTTCCTCTAACCCTACATATGACTCAGTCTATTTCTTAGGGGAAAAAATATTGGAGGGATGTGTATATTTCCCAATGAAACCAAGTAAGGGGAAAGATTTTTGCTACATTTTATTTGATCAAAATACATATTTCCAACAAATTTGCTTTCTAATAAAAAAAAACCACTATAATAACCTATTGTTTGGAATCTTTTTCCCTTCCCTCCCCAGTCTGCTCCCCTGTTTGATGAATGGCCTTCTTTTTCTGCATCACCTGAGGCCTACATATGAATGGTTCCCAAATCTGTCTACTGCTAGAATTTTCTGCTAAGCTTCAGGTGCCTATTGCCAGTTCCCTGTAGGTTTTGCCACCTGAATACTCTGCCATGTTGCTCAGGCTGGTTTTGAACTCCTGGCTTCAAGCAATCCTCCCACCTCCGCCTCTCAAAGTGCTGGGATTATAGGCATGAGGCACCACACCTGGCTGGTTCATGAAACTCTTAATCACCAGTTACTCAAATGAAAAACCTGGAGTTGTACCTGCTTTCTTCCCACCTCTCATCTCCCCAATCCAGACACCAAATCCTGCTGACTCCGTGTCTTACACATTTTCTGGCTGTGCTTTCGTCTTCATTCTATTCAGTTTAGATCCCAACCATCTATCACTGAGCCTGTTGTATTTGCTTCTCCAGATGTCTCTGTCTATGCCACCCACTGCTGTTTTTATTTGGACCCCAAACCTACAGGATAAATTCAACCTCCTTAGCCCAAAAGTCCAGGCTTCCATCCTAGGCCCCACTCCTTAGCCTGCATCTTATCCTAAAACACATCCTTTGCTGCAACTATTCGGAAGCAACTTGCTGTTGCTTTAATGTAACCTGATGTTTCCTGACTCAAGGTCATGAGCTCATTTGCAGTTTGTCCTTCTGGCGAACTCTTGTTTCTTTTGCAAGCATCATATCCTTGGGATGCCTTCTTTGGTCCACACAGCCTGAACTTGATGCTTTTCTGTGGCTGTGGCATGTTGTGTGTGTCCTTCACTCCCATTATCAACTCAACTAGACTGATTTCCTTGTCTGTCTCATACATTAGATTTTGGGTTCCTTATACCTAGGAAAAGTTTTATTCACCTTTTTACCACCAGCATCTAGTCTGTGGATGTCATACAGTGGTCTCTGTAGGTATATTGAACAAGTAAATGTGAAAATGCTTTGAAAAGTTTTAAATTTGATGGAACTATTGGGTTATTTTTACTTTACAAATATTCCTTAAACATCTACAACAAGCTATAGTTTTACTGCAAGAAGAACAATAGAATCAGAGTTAAAAGTTTCAAGTGCAGGCGGGGCAT
The DNA here is from genome assembly GCF_049350105.2 of Macaca mulatta. Lineage (NCBI taxonomy): Eukaryota > Metazoa > Chordata > Mammalia > Primates > Cercopithecidae > Macaca > Macaca mulatta. Next base: position 47,297,217 of record NC_133420.1, read on the forward strand.
GGTGGCTCACGCTTGTAATTCCAGCACCGTGGGAGGCCAAGGCAGGCAGATCATCTGAGGTCAGGAGTTCAAGATGAGCCTGGCCAACATGGCGATCCCTGTTTCTACTAAAAATACAAAAATTAGCCGGGCGTGTTGGTGTGCACCTGTAATCCCCGTTTCTCAGGAGCTGAGGCAGGAGAATCGCTTGAACCTGGGAGGTAGACGTTGCAGTGGCCAACATCACACCACTCCACTCCAGCCTGGGCAACGGAGCAAGACTCTGTCTCAACAACAACAACAACAACAACAACAACAACAACAAAAAGAAGCTTCAAGTCCCTGTTTATTGTCTAGCTGTAGTAAGTTTTCTCTACTGTAAAATAAGGATAGTAGAACTACTTAATCCAGTTGTAAGAATCAATTATGGTAATGTGGGCAGAATTTATTTCTAAACTATAAATACTGTTCTATGAATACATGGGTTAACCACTATGTTCAGTTCTTTCTAAAACTGGGGATACACACACATACACACACACACACAACTTTTTTGTACTTCATCTTGCTTGACTATCTTGTGTAATGTTCCCTTGAATAGGAAGAGGGTAGTTTTGTCATTTTCAAAGGAGAGCAATTTTTAAATTAAGACTAGGCCTCGTTATTCTACTCATCATATATCAGTGCAACTGAATATAAAAGTGCTGCTCAAAAATTCAACCTGTTCTCAAAAAAATATGAAGATGAAACTGGATCCTATTTAGAGAGAATTGTTGTAAGCCACAAAAGTCAGTGATTGAGTGACCTGAGCACATGTCTTTATTTCACCTGAAATAACCAGTAGGCTCACAAAGCCATTTGATCTTTTGAGAGCAGGTGGGAGTTAAACACTGATTTTGGACCTAGAAATGAAGAACAGCTTCTCTTCCCAGCCCCCACAGGCATTTTCTGTTTTTACACAATATAGTATATAGAAAGTGCTCAATAATAAGGTGGCCATACCTCTCGTTTTGTTCAGAGACGTCCTGTTACGAGTCTGTGGTCTTGGTGGAATTAATACAGCACCCCTTATACTCTTTAAATTGTCTATGTTTGGATAATAAATTGTATGTTCATCTCAACCCCTGTGCATATTGAATGAACGAATGAATTCTTAGCCTCATCCAACCTGAATAAAACAAACATCTTAGTGATAGCACTGTGTATCATGTCTAACAGAAATTTGACTCACAGTGTTTTACCCACAAGCATAATTCGACTATAGAAACAAAGATTCAGATTTCCTAATAGAGAAGTCAAAAGATTCTTCTCTCTCCCCACTTCTCTCTTAACTTTCCCCATTTTCTTCTTTAAAAGAATTAACATAGTGATCAGACCTGCCAGAGCCATCAAGCCACTCATGATGTTCAAGGGAGCAAAAGGCTGTTGTGATGGAAACAGAGACCTTATAATCACCAGATTTCAGTGTTATTTTCTTATGTGGGATTTTAAACTTGAACCTGGTGGTGAGATTTGTAAAATTTATCTCCAAATTTAACATTGGCTCCATTCGATCAGGAATCTGAATTGCCTAAATCTGAGTTTCAACAATGGGATTAATATTGTTGTGGGTTTATTTGGTTTGCCCTTTGACCCCTCCATTTCAGAACACCTAGAGATCGTGGGACAACAAGTCCTTTCACATGTGTAAAACAACTGCTGGCCATCTGGGAGACTTGCTAAGAATAAATGCACATTTATAGAGGTTCTTTGCCCCAGGCAGGCAAAGCAGCACTGCTAAAAACCTCTCCTCCAGGCAGAAAATGTGACACAAGCACTCCAATTAGCATTAGCAGAAGCTGGCAGGCCAGGGGCCCTGTAGTGGACTACAAAAAAAAAAAAAAAAAAAAAAAAAAAAAAAAAAAAGCAAAAACCCTGTGAAGCTATGGGTAATTGCTCCCAGGTATTTACTTAACACCTGTGAGTCCGGGCAAAGGAAAGTTTATGGGGTAGGATCCTGCTAAGGAAACAAATGCCTAAGGGAATGGAGGAGGCTAATTAAGAAGGAAAATCGGAAGCCTGCAGGGATTTCATTTCCTTAAGTGCTCCAGACAATGGTCGGCTGATTTACCAGGCTCTGCTGATGTCATCTTGGGTTCCTACTTTGGATACAAACCTTCCCTAAATGTTAGCCCCCAGGCATTTGAAAACATCTGCTGCCCCTGGGACAGCATATGCAATCGGGCCTCCAATCTGAAGCCAGAAACTGTAGAGAATACAGATAGAGCACTAGGCTAAGCATGAAGGGAAAAAGTCCTATCCCAGATTGGCAGCTAGATCAGAGATAACCTAAGTGGTTGTGAACATAGGATAGCACACACAGGGAGGTGTCGCAGGGTGTCAGAGAGCATGCAGTAAAAGGTAGAGCCAAGAAGTACTACTAAATAGTATCTGAATGTCTCAGAAGTCATTACATGGGAGGGGGTGGAATTGGGACAGTCAGGACCAGAGTTAAGATGAGGAACAACAGGGCGCCTGTCCTGTGTGCCCTTCATAAAGGAAACATGGGGGTAAGGTCTGCAGAGTCCTGGTCAGCGGACAGGTGCACTGGGATAAGGGTGGAGAGAAAGGCAAGTTTTAAGCATGAGTTCAAGTTGGTTGAACAGGGGTGCAGATTCTTAATGGAGGCCTCCAGTTGGGAAGTAACTATTATCTGGCTCTGCCTGACATCACGAATTATTAAAAATGGTACTTCTTAAACGAAGAGATAAATCAGACTCATGCGAATTGAGTCTCTTGAGCTCTTGAATGAATTTCCAATGGCCTCTCAACTTCTTGTTTGGAATTTGTCTCTTAAGAGAAGGAGCTTCACATTCTGTAATCCAAGATTGTTTCAAGAGTTTGAAGCCTTATTCTAACATGCCTGAGTGTCACCTTACAAATGACTTGTCTTTGCTTATTTTGATAAGGGGGCCAAGAGAACATTTGTTGGGGTAATAATTACTGAGGAACGGGAACATATAAAGTGTTTACAACCTGGGCTTTGGATATAGATGGGAACAGATTTAAGGAACTGCTTTAGACACTTTCTTGACTTTTCTCATCCGTAAAGTGAAGCTAATGTCGAGGGGTTAAATGAGATTTAAGCTTGTGTCTTTATGCAGTAAGCCCTCATTGAATGAGACCAGATGCTTTATAAATGGATTTATTAGGGGAAAAAATCACTGCTGCTCCTTACCAGTACCGGAGACTGAAATCTGGATTTCCCTGCTTTCCTTACTCCAATCGTCTTTAGGGAGTTACCATTTGGTCAATCGTTGATAGACTGTGGCTTTGCCTGACAATATTCCCCTCTGCCTGCAAGCTCTTTTATAATGGAGAGAAATCTCATTAAGTGTCTCAGAGCTGGTCTTGATCTCTGAGATGGGTAGGTAGAGATAGATAACCCTCCCTATCTTAAGTTTAGGTTGCACAATTTCTATTATCATAGTAAAAATAATATTGGAGCACAGGGGATTCGAGGGGCAGTGAAAACACCCTGTATGATACCGTGAGGGTAGATACATGCCATTACACATTTGTCTAAATCCACAGAATGAATACCATCAACCGTAAACTCTAATGTAAACTATGGACATTGGGTAATTATGATGTGTCAACACAGGTTCATCAATTACAACAAATGTACCACTCTGGTGGGGATTTTGATAATCAGGGACGCTATGCATGTGTGTGGGGCAGGGAGTATATGGGAAATCTCTGTACCTGCCTCTTAATTTTGCTGTGAACCTAAAGCTACTCTTTAAAAAATATCTTTTAAAAAATCTAACTTTTTCGAATATTTACTGCATGCCAGGGATTATCTTAATGCTTTAAGTGCATTTTCTTGTTTAATCCAATAATGACTCCATGAGTGGTCCACATTAAATGTGTGTTCTTTGTTAAGAAAAATCAGATATAGAGAAAAATAAAAATAAAACCTCAAAAACAAGAAAAAAAAATTTTCAGGGGATTGTCAGAGGATTATTTTAAATTGCAAGCTCCTTTCCTATTCTGTAGTCATTAAAAATTTCATTTGATTTACCAAAATTCTATATACGATTTTTCTGCATACATCTTTTCTATAAGGCAAGGTGCAGTTAAGGATTTTAGGTTTTGGACAGTGTTCTTTCAAGTCAAGTTCTTCTAATTCTTTAATTCGACGGGTCAAGAAGGGAAAGGAGGCTGGTCTGATGGGCTATCAGAACTTATTAACATTAGTGTCACTAAAGTTGGAAGACAATCCCCCACTGCTAAATTTGACTGACTTAAGAAGAAGGAAGGAAAGAAAAAAAACTTCAGGAGCCTTGAGAAGAAGCAATTACAGTGCTCACTGAGGCACATTGCTGTTCCTTGGGCAACTTGGAGTTGATGAGACAAGGAGTCATCTGGTTTGTACAGAGCTTGAGCTTTACTGCTCATTCCTAAGAATTGTGCCGTGTAGTTTCTCCTTTCTCTCTTTCATCAACCTTTGGAGCGCCATGTTGTGTGCCACCTGCCTCACTTCTTTCTGCTCCCTAACCCTTACTCTGAGACCTTACACACTTTCGTTTTTCTCCCTGTGCCCATTAAACTCTACTCTCCTATTCTTTTGTCATGCTAAGGCAGTGTTTTTTAAAATGTGGTACAAGAACTATGCATGTTGGAATTCCAAATGGGACTTAAAAATGCCGATTCTGGGCCCCATTCCAGACTTATCAAAGAAAACTCTCTGAAGGGAAGGCACTCAGTTGTTGCTTTTACACTGAATTTTGATAACCAATGCAGAAAATTAGAATAGAGGGTTCTCTCCCAGGGAACCTAACTATTTAACAGAAATGGTCACTTTATACCAAAGGCTAAAGTAAATGAAGAAAAAACATCTTTTTATAGCAGCGATTCTCAGCCTGGAGTTTATATTAAAACCCCCTGGAAAGACTTAAAACATTGTTTGAAAAACTGCCCAGGCCACACTCAAGACCAATTATATTAGAATCTCTGGAGAGAGGATCCACACTCAAGGGCAATCATATTAGAATCTCTGGAGAAAGGATCCAGGCATCAATATTTTTGAAAGCCTTTCCAGGTGATTTTAATGTACAACCACTGTTAAGAGCTACATACTCTTTTGCAGAGCAGAAGGAGGCTACGGAAAAATAGAGTAATGCTTCTCGAACTTAATGTGCATGTGAGTCACCTGGGGATCTTATTAAAATGGAGATCTTGATTCTGTGGATCCGGATGTTGCCTGAGAATCTGTATTTCTAACAAGCTCCCAGGTCCTCAGACCACACTTTGAGTAACAAAGCACCGAGTGCTTGTTCTCAAACTTAGCTGTAGATTAGAATCCGCAGGTGGCTTCACAATAGGTTGGTGTCCCAGCTGCACTCTAGACCAATTAAATCAGAATTTCTAGGAGTGGGATCTAGCCATCAGTAGTTTTTTAAGCTTCTCAGGTGATTCCAATGTACAGCAAGGTCTGGGAACCAGTGCAGAAGAGGGGTAGTCAATTTTTACTAAGTCCCACAGAAGATAGGATATTTTAAATATACTGAAACCCAAAAGAGCAGAGGACGTTGATCCTCTGATAATTGCTGATGTCAAAATCTGGCATCATGGAATTTTTAAAATCTTAATTTGTTTCACTTGGTTTATGAAAAAATTATTGTGTTCCCCCTTAAGATTTCTACCTTCCCCACCCCTCCCTTGTTACACCCTCACGGTGGGTGAATACTCATGTGTTTCTTCAATTTCCTGGTCCCAAGCATGCCTGGGATGAACTTCATGCCCAGTTAGCCTGTCATATCACATTACTTTGCTCAGACATGGGCTCAGCTGGCTTTCTAAATAAGACATCAAGTCCAGAAAATTTAAACACATGTGGGGGTCATAGGAAATCTGTTTAAAACAAACACTTTGGTGCTCATGGAAACAAGAAGTTTAATGACATTGTCTAAGAAAGCCATCCAGAAGGACTCCTCAGAGCTCTCAAATGGTTCTTGGTTATCAGTTGCTGGGAACATCCCAACTGGCAGGAAGCACATCAGTTTGATGACATGTAGGGGCTGTTAGATGGAAGGATTTTAGAATTTCACTCCGGGTTTAACTCCATAGGGACAGATACTTCATGCTTCTCTCTGTGATCTAATCAAGAATCTTGTTTTTCAAAAAAGGAGTCCTAAAAATAAATTCATACCAGGGCCATTTGATTTGACCTTCATCTTTTCCCAGTTTGTGCTAGGATGGGTCTTGTTTAAGTTCTGTAAGTGAACCCCACTGCTCTTCTCCTAAAGTTATTCCAGCAAATGGTATAACCAGGCAAGCCTTACCTTGTGGTTTTTGTGCCTCCAGCAGGATATGACATGCAAGCTTCCTGACTTCTTCGTCTGTCTGAATCCTCTGGGTTCTGTCTTGTGATAAAGGTCTCAGCACGATATTCCACATATTTCATGCTCTCCTCTTCACAGAAACAGGCTGAAAAAGACAGCATGCTTTCAGGAGAGTCCCATTGAGAGAAGATGGACATAGGGTAGTACATAAAATGCTAATTGAAAGAATAATGGTACGATTCTTGAAACCTATAAGCAATGCTCTTCATGCCGAGAAGTGACAAGGAAGATTTGCAAATTCAAAGAATCTGACTTTGTTGACTTTGGAAAATCTCACTGTATCCCTTTTGCTAAGATGCCGGAGAAAAGGGCCTTTTGCCGTGATTCCAATAAGTGTGACCTGCTCTAGTTAATAGTCCCATTTCCTGGTCCATGCTGAGTCACTGCTGAAGTTTTTAGTCATGGACAGTCAGAAGCCAGTCTGTGTAAACTCTCCTGGCCCCTCCTGGCTTCACCGTCTCTTCCTCTTTCTCTACTTCTCTGAAGACAGTGCTCTTTGGTTTCTAATTTTCTGGAATCCGGAATACACCCTCCCCTTTAGGGAAGTGAAATAGAGACTCTGGAGATATTCCACCCCCTGACCATCAGACACACAGGGAAGGGGTCATCGTGTGGCTAAAAGTCAGGGAGATCAGAACCAAGGCCAAGGTTGAATTTCTCTCTGAACTAACCCTCAACTCTGACCTAGAATGTCCCCCTTTTGAGGTTCTTTGTCATAGATGTAGCAACAGCAATGCAGGATCCCACAGAGAGGTCACAATGTTCCTGTTCTTCCAATTAATACAGGCCAGGATCAGGGACTTTAATTTTGAGATGAACCTCTTACACTTATCTTAGTAAACCTTGTTGCTGAAGTAGAAGGTCACTGATACATAAACTCTTGAGTTTAATCAAATATTAAAATGAGGCTGGGTACAATGGCTCACGCCTATAATCCCAGTACTTTGTGAGATGAAGATGGGAGGATTGCTTGAGCCCAGGAGTTCAAAACCAGCCTGGGCAACATAGTGAAATCCTGTCTCTACCAAAAAAAAAAAAAAAAAAAAAAAAAAAAAAGATTAAAATGGCAATTATTCCTTTGTTTCTTTCAGAACTAATCTCAGAAGATTCACTGAGTGTGGGGTAACATGCCCTTTAACTCTGTTTGGCTGAATATTAAGACAATGTTCTCTGTTTTTCTATGCAACCTATAAGTATTGTTAAATGTTGATTATATGAGAGCTTACAGAGGGAGATCTAAGCAAGTGGTGCTTGCCCTTAAGTATAGACAACATCTTTTGGGAAAGAAGGCACACATATGTGAAAAAATGAGAGTGCAACAAGTATAAGCAGAGGGAGTCACCCCCGTGGGCTAAAGTGGTCATGGACAGCTTTGGAGAGAGGTTTTGGAGAAACCTTTGGGGGCTTGGTGTTCAGGGGCAGCCCTATAGGGGTGTCGAAGGGTGATATATGCAATCCTGATAAAATCTCTGTAGATACAGAAGTGGATTATATATGACATGTATGATCATGTATGTGTATATGTATGTGCACACATGTATGTATGTGTCATAGATGATGGACTCTATAAAGGCTAAACAATGACTAACATCAGATTTTTAATTAGGAATTTAACTTTAATAAAGAGTTATTCAGATTTTCATTTTTTTGCATCAGTTTTGGGATTTTTTTGCATCGTTTATTTCAGCTGAATTGTCAAAGTTATTGACATAAGCGATTTCTAATGTTTTCTTCATCATCATCATCATCATCATCATCATCATCAATTTTTGAGACAGAGTCTCACTCTGCCATCCAGAGTGCAGTGGCACAATCATGGCTTACTGCAGACTTGACTTCCTGGGCTCAAGCGATCCTCCCACCTCAGTCCCTCAAGTAGCTGGGACTACATGTGTGTGCCACCATGCCTAGTAAATGTTTTAAATTTTTCATAGAGATGGGGTTCTTACTATGTTGCACAGGCTGGTCTTGAACTCCTGGGCTCAATTGATCCCCAAATCTCTAGCTTCCTAAAGTGCTGTGATTACAGGCATGAGCCATCACACCTGGTCCTGAGGATTTCTTACTGTTTTTAATGTCAATAAGATTCACAGTGATATCTTTTTTTCAGTTCTTCTGATATTGGTTATTTGTATTTTCTTTTATTCTTGATCAGCCTGATGAAGCTCCTTAATTTTGCTAAACTTTACAAAAAGTCAGCTATTAATTTCATTGATTTTCTCTATTTTTTTTGTTTTCTCTTTCATTGATTTTCATTGTTTTATATTTTTTTCTTCTACTTACTTTGGGCTTAGTTTTGCTCTTTGTTTTCTGATTTCTTAAGGTGGTCACTAACGATCAATTTTAGTTCTTTTTTTTTTTTTTCCAATATAGGCATTTAAAGATACATATTTTCCTCCAAATACTGCTTTATCTCATCCCATAAATTTTGGTATCTTGTATTTCCATTATCATTCAATTCAAAATATTTTATAATTCCTTTGTGATTTCTTCTTTCACTCATTGCTTTTTTCCCCCCACAGAGACAGGATCTTGCTTGCCCAGGCTTGAATGCAATGATATGGTCATAGTTCACTGTAAGCTCAGTCTCCTGGGTTCAAGGCATCCTCCTGCATTAGCCTCCTGGGTGGCTAGGACTATAGGGATGCTCCACCATGCCCAGCTAATTAAAGAATTTTTTTTTCTTTTCTGTAGAGATGATGATATGGTTTGACTGTGTCCTTACCCAAATCTTAACTTGAATTCTATCTCCCAGAATTCCCACGTGTTGTGGGAGGGACCTAGGGGGAGGTAGTTGAATCATGGGGGCCAGTCTTTCCCATGCTAGTCTCATGATAGTGAATAAGTCTCATGAGATCTGATGGGTTTATCAGGGGTTTCCACTTTTGCTTCTTCCTCATTTTTCTCTTGCTGCTACCATATAAGAAGTGCTTTTCACCTCCTGCCATGATTCTGAGGCCTCCCCAGCCATGTGGAACTGTAAGTCCAATTAAACCTCTTTTTCTTCCCAGTCTCGAGTATGTCTTTATCAGCAGCATGAAAATGGACTAATATAGTAAATTGGTACCAGAAGTGAGAAGTTGGGGGTGGCTCCTGAAGATAATCAGTATTATTTTGCCTGGCAACTGCCTCAGGGGAGTCCATCACTGTTGCCTCTGGCAGTGCAGGGTTCATCTCCTCAGACAAAGGTGGAAAGGCTGGTGGCAGCCCGAGTCAGGGTGCGGATGTTGCCACTACTGGAGATGGGGAAGCTGTTTCTTCTGGCAAAAAAGGTTCATCAGAATTTACAAACTCAGCATCCCCAGCTTCATCAGGGTCCTCCCACACATCCCCATTCCAAGTTGCAGGGTCCCATTCTTTTCTAATCATTGCCCTCACTTTAACTGTAGATACCTGGCGAGGCTGCGGATGCACCTTTCATTGCAGGTCAGCCACTTGCAGGATAGGAGCTGTGTCTGTTTTTCCAATTTCAGCTCTTTCTCTACAGGAGATAAGATTCTCACTCAGGGCAATTTTAGCAGATTTGAGGCTCAGCATCTGTTTCTGAAGCCAGGAGACGCAATCCCTGAGTTCATTGTTTTCTTTTATCATTTTGTCCACTGAACTTAGGAGCAGCCAACCAGCTTCATTACGTATCTTGGCTCTCCACATGTGGTCAAAGGTATTACATATAGAGTCACTAAACTCCTTGTCTCTCATGAGTGGTGAACCAGGAGTGTCAAATGCATTTATTTTGCATAACTCTAAACAGTTCATGCCAAGGACTATCAGTGTTTTCCATACTATTGGAAGTAGAGTCCTTAGTATTTTTGGGTCTAATTATATTAAGCAGCCAACTCCAGAAACCCCAAAACCAACAAAAGAACTCCATCCTTAATATTCTGTTCCTCTAAAACCATTCCTGGTAACAAAATCTGTATTAGTCAAGGTTCTCTAGAACGAAAGAACTAATAGGAGATATATATGTATAATATATATATGCACCTATACATATATACACATATATACATATATAGAGAGAATATTTTATATATATATACAAATATATATATGACTTTATTAAGTATTAACCTACACAATCACAAGTTCCCAAAATAGGCTGTCAGCAAGCTTGAGGAGCAAGGAGAAACAGCCCAAGTCTCAAAACTGAAGAACTTGGAGTCTGATGTTCGAGGGCAGGAAGAATTCAGCATGGGAGAAAGATGTAGGCTGGGAGGCTAGGCCAGTCTCACCTTTTCATGTTTTTCTGCCTGTTTATGTTTGCTAGCAGCTGATTAGATAGTGCCCACCAGATTAAGGGTGGGTTGCTTTCCCCCACCCACTGACTCTAATGTTAATCTCCTTTGGCAACACCCTCACAGAGGGTGTTGTGATTAATAAAGAAATTGGGCACTTTCTTTTGAAGGAGAATGATCAATACTTCACATCCTTCAATCAAGTTGACACTCAGTATTAACCACCACTGATGTGTTCTTGCTATGTTGCCCATACTGGTCTCGAACTCCTGAGCTCAAGTGATCCTCCTATCTTGGCCTCTCAAAGAGTTGGGATTACAGGCATGAGCCACCATGCATGGCCAGCTCATTTATTACTTATCGTTTATTTTAAAATTTTCATCTAGTTGGATGTCTTAGATATCTAATTCTTTTTTATTCCTAATTTAATGCCATTGTGGTCAGAGAACATCCTCTTTGTGCTTTTAATATTGTTAAATGTATCAAAATTATTTTCATGGCTCCAAGTGTAGTCTATTCTAATAATTATGCACACTAAAAAGAATGTATATCCTACTGGTATTGATTGTATTGTTTTAGAAATATCAGTTGATAATGTTGATCAAATAATCTATGTCTTTGCTGATATCATGTCTAGTTCTATCAGTCGCTGAGACAGGTATTTCAGCAATTAAAATATCTAACAATATCTCTAGCAATTAAAATCCATATTATGAAACTGTCTATTTATTCTTTATGTATTTTGAAGCCCTATTACTGGCTGATACTGAAAGTTCTGGTAGTTGTTCAACTTACAGTTACACATTAGTTTTCTTTCTCTAGTAGCTGCTCTTGTTTAGTCTCATCCTATAAATATACAGCTTATATATACAGCTTATTATTTGGTTAAACAGTCTAAGGTTTATGGAGCAATTTCTCTTAGAAACTTATTTTTTTCTGGTACTCCATACAAATTTAAGCCATTTTGGCCTCCCTGAACTCTGATCTCTGTGTCCTCAAGTTACTAAGACTTCTGGTCGGGTGCGGTAGCTCATTCCTGTAATCTCAGCACTTTGGGAGGCCAAGGTGGGTGGATCACTTGCGGCCAGAAGTTTGAGACCAGCCTGGCCAACATGATGAAACCCCATTTCTACAAAAATAAAATAAAATGAAATAAAAAATAAAATTAAATAAAAAAGACTTCTGTGTTGTGCTTGGATTCCTCTTCCTTGATTCATCCTGTAGAAAGCTGGGGTAATCACTGGACTCCTCATTTGTTTCTCTTCTTTCAGGCATCATAGTCTTGTGCTACCTATCATATAATATGTAAAAATAGTTGAGTCGTTTTATATATTTCGTCCAGTTTTCTAGTTGTTTATAGTGGAGGGCTAGTCTGGTACCAGATACCCCACCATGGCCAAGGATGAAAATATAAAGTTTATTTTTAGGTACCAAATCACAAGAGCTAGAAAGCTTCTTTTCTAAAGCTCCCATTCATCTGAAAACCTCCTTTCATTGGTCAGAGTGGGGTAATTAATATGCTTATATCCGAACCAATCTCTTTGGTGTTCAGACTATTAATTGTAAATCAATCACTCTGGCAAGGCAAACTATATTCCCTAATTTGTTTAATCCGATCAAGGCCCGCTCTTGAAACTGGAGGTGGAGTCAGGTGACCTGAAGTATTCGAACTCCATAATGAAAGAGTGAATACCTGAACTTAAATTATGAATAATGTTTAGTTGAAAGAAGGAGGGATTGTATTTTGAAATAGGTAACAAATATTCACTACACTAATTTTATAAATGAAACCAGAAGGACAGAGAGGTTAAGTGAGCTGCTCAATATCTCAGAGTTGATAATGACTGAATTAGGGCTTAAACTCTCACCCATTTGACTCCAAAGACGATGAGGATGATGGAACAATATTTGAATGGAACTTTGCAAATTGTAAAATACTTTATGGAACCTTCTCTTATTTTAATGTTTTCATGAATTCAGTGGCTTAAGCCAGACATTGGCTCTATTTTATAGTTGACGAAACTCTGCTGTAGAGAAGTAAAGAGACTGATTCAAGAATATATGGCTCGTGTAGAACTGGGACTAGAACCCAAACCCTAGTTTTCTTTCCATTGAATACGATCATTCCAACATTCCTTTAGTTATTTAGCCCAATTTTTGGTCTTTTGCGCTTTCTCTTACCTGTTCAAAAGAATAGATTCCAGAACTTCCTTGTAATCCATTTTTTTGGTTGTTTTTAAATTTTGTAACTGAGTTCCTTTCACTGGGAGTTGCAAACCACATAATGAAAGATAAAATAATGTGTTTGTTTTATCCCTTTTCTTGGGGAAATGTCTCGGTTGATGGGATAAGTTAGCTTCTCTTGGGAATTTGAGATAATCAGAAATTGATTACTTGAATCATTTTAATCTCTATCATTTTAATCTTTTCATGCAGAATTAAGGATGGTCATAAGTCATGAACTACAGACAAGAAGAGTTGCAATACATGTTTTTTTTTCCCCTAAAAGTTAAAAATAAAAAATTACAATATGGTATCTTAGAAAGAAGAAGGGTTTTGGAGTCTGAGAGCTCTCAATTAAACCTCAGCCCAGCTACTTAGTAACTTAACTGTTTTAAGCCTTAGTTTTCTCCATTGTAAACTGAAGACAAGAATAAGCTCTTGGCAGGGTTATCGTAAAAATGAAATGAAATAAAATTCCTGGTGTAGCATCATTAAGTAGTTGATGCTCAATAGTGATAATAATTATTTTCTTAATACTGTGAAGAATTCTGGTGCTTTGGAGCTAGGGCGCTAACTCTTATCTCTGCCAGGTCCTTTCTCCCAGCCTCCTTAACATGCACCAGGAAGAACCTCAGGGTCCTCAAGTCTTAGAAAAGCTGGTTAGGTAAGATGGTTACCTTACCTTTTCTTAGCCTGGAAGCTGTAGTTAACCCTGACTTTTGAGAGTAGAGTAGAGGGTAGGTAACAGGTGCTAGAGCCAGATTGTCACTCCCTGGCTGTGTGACCTTGAGCATCTTTCTGAGCTTCAATTTCACCATCTGTAAAACAAGGATGTGATAATAAATGTATCTATTTCCAGAATTAGTTAAAAAGGAAATGAGATAATCTGTGTAAAATACTCAGTGGCTCACACATAGTAAGAACTCGAAAAGTCCTGCCATATATTGCTGAAATTATAGAAGAACTTGGAGTGGAGAATGAAGATGATTTCCTGGTTCTCCATGAACACTGCACTTAACTCCCAATATACAGGGTTTCCCGACTAGATTGAGCTACTTGTTGGTTTTGTCTAAACGCCTACATCATTTTTTTCTTTGTTTTTTGTTTCCCTAAGAACCACATTTCCCCCACCTCCTCTCTGGAAATTGAACTGCAGAAGTTGTAATAGGTACATGCAATAGGAAATGCTACGTAGGGCAGATTGACTCTGGCTAAAGCCAGTAATTCCCCAAAAGAGGATGAGAAATGTTACTGAGTTAGAAAATGTGGCAAGCAGAGGATGTTGAGGGGCATGGAATAGTGGCCACAAGGAACTTGTGGAAATGATGTTAATGCAGTAGTGAGAGCAAAAGTTTGAAGACATTGGGAGGGTAACTATGGGCTTGAGGGGCAGAGTAAAAATACACTTCTAGGTCTGAGAATGAATAAATGAGTAAAGAGATTTAAGGAAGTCAGATAATAAATTCAACTAGTGGCAGCCCAGTGGGATGTCCAGTGGGAAACAGAGGAGTCACAGAAGGTTTCACCACCCAAAGATCTTGAAAAGAAACTTTATTTATTATTATTATTGTTATTGTTATTATTTTGAGATGGTGTCTCGCTTTGTTGCCCAGGCTGGAGTGCAGTGATGTGATAGCAGCTCACTGCAACCTCGACCTCCCAGGTTCAAGCAATTCTCCCACCTCAGCCTACTGAGTAGCTGGGATTACAGGTGTCCACCACCATGCCTGGCTAATTTTTGTATTTTTAGTAGAGATGGTGTATCACCATGTTGGTCAGGCTGGTCTCAAATTCCTGACCTCAGGTGATTCACCTGCCTCGGCCTCCCAAAGTGCTGAGTAGGAAACTATATTTATTGAGCAGCTGTTATATGCTAGTTAATGTCACCTCATGTAATCCTCACAGCAACACTGTGGGGTAGGTACTCTTATCACATCCATTTTGAATGAATGGAAGTGCATTTTGAATAATAATTTTTCAAGATCACATAACTAGTCAATGTTAGAATTAGCCATGTTATTTCATTCACTTTGACATAGTTACTTGCCTTCTGAAAAACCTGTGAAATAATTCATTTTATTTTATTTCGATTGATACATAATGTACGTATTTTCAGGGTGTATGTAATATTTTAATACATTCATATAATATATAACAATCAAATCAGGGTAATTGTGATATCCTTCACCTGAAACATTTCTCTTTTCCTAATGTTGAGAACATTTTAATTATTTTCTACTGGCTGTTTTGAAATACACAAAATTAATTATTGTTTACTGTAGTCACTCTACTGATTCATCAAACAGTAGGCTTATTTCTTCTATCTAACTGTATTTTTGTACCCAATAATCAATCTGTCTTTATCTCACCCTCCCCAATCCCCTACCTAGCTTGTGAAATCTATTAGAGATGACAACAATTTTATATAAACAAAAATCAAGTAGATACATTATTGCTAAAAACCGGTCATTAAGAGAAACAGCAGTAAGTGGAAAATAAATTTGTCACGGTGAGGACAATTATTGATAAGCTAGGAATTACATGCACTGTAAATGCCAACTTAGAAATAATCTAAAATTATTTGAGTGTTCAAATGAGGACTATGTGCATTAGAGTAGTTTTAATATAAAATTTACCCTCTTCCCACAACACAAGAGTACTCCCTACTATATCTGGCATCTGAAACTGAAAGTATTCAGAGAATTCGCTGCCCCACCAAAGTCTCCTAGTAGTGGGATTTTGATGTGTTCTGATCTTCTACCCTAGAGCAAAGGAAGACTGTCTTTAATATTTCCCCATGATCTGTCTTTGAGAGAATAGGATTGTGGATGAGAAAGTTGGGTTCTTACTCTCTGCAGCAAAAGAGCTTTGTAGAAGCAAGTTGAGGATTATTTGTTTGTTTGTTTGTTTGTTTGAGACAGGGTCTCACTACGTTGCCCAGGCTGCTCTCAAATTCTTGGACTCAAGTGATCCTCCTGCTCCAGCCCCCAACAGTGCTGGGATTACAAGAATGAACCACCACTGCACCCGGCCTGGGGAAGTATGTAGGACTGGGTTCACTCTCAGGTATGATTTAGCATTTTTTGTTTTCAGGAAATAGAGAGATGCCTTTACACTAAGAAGAGGAACTCACTCTAATGATTCTTTTTTTTTTTTTGAGATGGAGTCACTCTTGTTGCCCAGGCTGGAGTGTAGTGGTGCGATCTCAACTCACTGAAACCTCCGCCTCCCGGGTTCAAGCAATTCTCCTGCCTCAGCCTCCTGAGTAGCTGAGATTACTGTTGCCCACCACCACGCCCAGCTAATTTTTACACTTTTTTAGTAGAGACGGGGTTTTGCCATGTTGGCCAAGCTGGTCTCAAACTCCTGACCTACCCACCTTGGGCTCCCAAAGTGCTGGGATTACAGGTGTGAGCCACTGCCGTGAGCCACTGTGCCCTGCCAAATCTAATGATTCTTTAGTGTTGTGATGATGAATGTGCATAGTGCAGGGCTGTCTCTTGTAGTCAATGACCAGTCCCCGTGGGCAGGGCTTGGACTGTAATCCCCAGTAAGGAAGAAGAGGAAGTGAATAAGAGAAAAAGTTGATGGAGAAAGAAAAATACTGACAGATTCCAGATTTCCTTTGTTTTCTTTCTTTTCCTTTCTTCAGTTTAGGGTGGGAGGTAAATGACAATTTTCAGAAAGTCAATATAAATGTAATTCCCTTAGGGCAACAGAGATAGAATCCTTAAAAATAAGTAAAAATAACCAAAAGTAGACATCTTTTGGAGAATTTCAGTTCATGGACAGTCCAGAGAGAGTTGTAGGATTTCCTTTCTATCCTACCAGAAGCATACTTCTACTGTCTTCCCCACTAACAAATTATAATAACTGCTAAGTAAAATAGTGGAAGTACAAAAACAAAAATAGCATAGCAGCACAGGTCAAATTTGAGAAAGTTACTTTTCTTACACATTCTATGGCTATGGGAGGAAATAGGGATATAGACCTGTGGGGAAATAAATATCTTGGTATGAGAATATATTTAACAAGGGGGAAAAAACGACAACCTGTGAGATTTGCTACCTAAGGAGAAAAAAAATTATCTGCTGTCTTCATACCTGGCTTTTGTTCTCTTTTCCAGGCCAAGAATATGGCTAAAAGTTATTTCTTGCTGAAAGGCTGCTGAGGGAAGGGGAATCCCATAGTTACAGGGCTTGATTCCTGACTAAAACATTGTCAGTTCAAAAATTCCAGCAGTTCTTTGGTTGTGTGTGTGTGTATGGTGGAAGGGAGGCAAACATGTTATGGGAAGACCACCACAAATACCCTATTCTGGATTGGAGAGGAGGGAGACCACGTAGTTTCAAGGAACTAAAATACTCTGCTATTCCTTTTTTTTTTTTTTTTTTGAGACAGAGTCTCGTTCTGTCGCCCAGGCTGGAGTGCAGTGGTGCTCTATTGGCTCACTGCAACCTCCACCTCCTGGGTTCAAGTGATTCTCGTGCCTCAGTCTCCCAAGTAGCTGGAATTACAGGTGTGCACAACCATGGCAAGGTAATTTTTGTCATTTTTAGTAGAGACAGGGTTTTGTCATGTTGGCCAGAATGGTCTGGAACTCCTGGCCTCAAGTGATCCACCTGCCTTGGCTTCCCAAAGTGTTTGGATTACAGGTGTGAGACACTGTGCCTGGCCAGTACTCTGCTATTCCTTTTGACTTCATTGAGGATAGAGTTGGATCTTTGTAGATTTTGTAACCTTTAAGAAAATGTTACTTTTCCAAATGTGATTTAGCCTGTACTGTTACTTAAAATTATTTATTATTCATATGAAATATGTGTATGTGTGCTTTCACAGTTATCCACAGGCCACTGGGAGTTGGGTATAAGGCTAGGAAAGACCAAAAACACTGATAATGATCAAAGTCTCCCAAAGATCATACTTAGAAACTCATGGTGCTAATTCAGTCAGAATAACCTGGATTTTTGGAAATATCTTCAAGTCCGACTATTTTATTCTGAAGCTAATAGGCCTTAAATATGTATTTCCTCTGACTCTCAAGTTGAAATGCAGTCCCCAGTGTTGCAGGTGACTGGAGCATGAGGGTGGATTTCTCATGAGTGATTTAGCACCATCCCTTTGGTGCTGGCCTTGCAGTAGTGAGTGAGTGCTTGTGGGATCTAGTTGTTGTAAAGTGTGCAGCACCTTCCTCTCACTCTCTCTTTTGGTTCTGCTCCTGCCATGTGAGATGGCTGTTCCCTCTTCAACTTCTGCCATGATTAGAAGCTTCCCGAAGCTAAAACTGGCACTGTGCTTCCTATACAGCCTGCAGAACCATGAGTCAATTAAACTTCTTATAAATTACCCAGTCTCAGGTATCTCTTTATATCAATGCAAGAATGACATAATACAGATGCCTTTGGTATAGAAGAGAAGTTTCTATTGAGGAAACTTTCTGCTGTCAAGCAGGAAAAGAATTTAGACAGTTTTAACTTGATCATATCAGGAGATATGATTTTTACATGTTAACAATATCTAGAAAATGTAGGTTACATGAGCTACTTGTTAGATATTGAAATTGGAAAATATTAAATGAATTCACATTATAATGTTACATGCTTGAACTTTACTCAAAAACAATCTGAATTCTAGAAATGCTTCTTCTTTTATTAGATAGAGCAGTAACTCTGAACTTGTTTTTTCTTTCCCTTCCTTTTGTAATAATTTGTTTTACAATATCATAGCAGATGTTTGTAATTTTTGGTTGCCCAGTTTGAACTCTCAACCTATATTGGGAAACTGCTTTATATTTGAGTCTGGGTAGCAGGCAGAACCTGAGAATGTTTCCCAGCAGAAGAGGAAATTCTTGCCACCTATACTCACTGTGCATGTGTGTTTTAAATGAAAATGGAGCATTTTATTGGTGTGTGGCCATTGAGAAAATAATTGTTAGTCAAAAAGTCCCTTTCCAGGTTTTCATATTGATCAAATAAAGTCCCTGAAGATACATTTTATTGGTTAGTTAAAATCTGGAATATATGCAATTAGAAGATGATTCTTCAACTTTTCTTTATTAGTGAGCTAAAAAATATTTAGAATATTTTTTATTAGAATGATTCTCCCTGCCTACATATTGGAATCACTTGGACAATTATAAAAATGCTGATGTCTACATACTATCCTAGAACAAATTAAATCAGTATCTCTGTGGTTGGGATCTAGATGCTAAAATTATTCCAAAGCTTCTCAAGGGATTTTAATGAACAATCAGGTTTATGAATAATTGATTTAGAGCAGGGGTTAGCAAACTTTTTGTAAAGACCAGACAGTAAATATTTTAGGCTTTGCTGGCCTTATAGTGTATGTTGCAGCTACTCAACTCTGCCATTGTGGTGCAAAAATGGCCACAGACAATATATAAATAAGTGGGAGTGGCTGTGTTTTAGTAAAACTGTTTACAAAAACAATCCACAGACCGGAATTGGCCTACCAGCCATGGCTTGTCAACCCTTGATTTAGACTAGAGAGAAGGACAAGAGGATTTTTTAAAGAAAGAGAAGCATTTTAGCAATGCTGCAGTAGTACCTTCTATCTTTTATACTACCCTCAAGATGTTGTTGTTTCACACCCAGAATGCTTTGAAATAAATAAAACCTAAATAACAGCAGAAATTACCCATGTTGGAACTTAAACATATGAAAAAAAGTTCAACGTCACTGATAATTAGAGAAATGCATATCAAAACCACAATGAGATGCCATTCAGAATGGTGGTTATTAAAAAGTCAAGAAACAACAGATGCTGGTGAGGCTGTGGAGAAATAGGAACACTTTTACACTGTTGGTGGGAATGTAAATTAGTCCAACCATTGTGGAAGACAGTGTGGTGATTCCTCAAGGATCTAGAACCAGAAATACCATTTGACCCAGCAATCCCATCACTGGTTATATACACAAAGGAATATAAATCATTCTATTATAAGGACACATGCATGCGTATGTTTATTGCAACACTATTCACAATAGCAAATACATGGAATCAACCTAAATGCCCATCAATGATACACTATATAAAGAAAACGTGGCACATATACACCATGGAATACTATGCAGCTATGAAAAGGAATGAGATCATGTCCTTTGTAGGGACATGGATGGAGCTGGAAGCCATTATCCTCAGCAAACTAATGCAGGAACAGAAAACCAAACACCGCATGTTCTTACTCATAAGTGGAAGCTGAACAATGAGAACACATGGATGCAAGGAGAGGAACAACACACACTGGGGGCTGCTGGTGGGGGTGGGGGTAGGGAGGGCATCAGGATAAATAACTAATGCATGTGGGGCTTAACACCTAGGTGATGTGTTGATCCGTGCAGCAAACCACCATGGCACATGTTTACCTATGTAACAAACCTGCACATACTGTGCATGTATCCCGGAACTTAAAATTAAAAAGGAATTACCCCTGTCCCCTTGTCCTTGAAAAGTTACATACAATTCAAGAATCTCAACTCATGGCCCATATCCCAAGGACTTGGGAAATGCAGATTTTAGCGCATGGTTTCACTTATATTCTCAAGATTACTTCTTGTTCTAAAATTGACTGCGTCACTTTTTCTATGGCTGATCTCTTCTCTCTCTTCCATGACAACCTTGCTTTCTCCCCTTAATATATGCATAGCAGACTCTCCTGAAGTTCTGAGGCAAAGAAAGATACTTATCTTACAGCAATACAAACAACTTAAGTTTGATTATTAATATCTCTCTTCTAAAAAGTCTCTTGGCCACCTAAGGAGTTTCCCCAAACATTGTTTGACATTAAATGATTATAATCAAACTATCTCTCTTATTAAAATAATAATTTTTATTCTATGACATGTAGAAGAATATAGTGCTATATTATGACAACATATGTCCAAATTGGGGTACTGTTTCAGTTTTAACAGTAACTGTTTAGATTCATAAACATTCATGAACCATCAGCCTGAGAGAACAGCATTATCATAGACACATGCAAACACAGAAGTCCAAACCAAGTAGCTCACAAAGTATATATATAATATATATAAATCAAATTATATAGTGTATACATCTTATATAAATTATATTTAAATAAAATAGAATATCCCATATTCTATATGGAATAATATACTATGATGGTATATATGTCTATCTTATAATATTAATGGTATATATTACACTACATATATATTGTATATACTCCATACATTATAGTATATATAGCATATCACATGATTTCATTTGAATATATTTTCTTTTTTTTTTTTTTGGAGACAGAGTCTCACTGTGTTGCCCAGGCTGGAGTGCGTTGGTGCCATCTCAGTTCACTGCAACCTCTGCCTCCCGAGTTCAAGTGATTTTTGGGCCTCAGCCTCCCAGGTAGCTGAGATTACAGGCGTGCATTACCATGCCCGGCTAATTTTTGTATTTTCAGTAGAGATGGGGTTTCACCATGATGGCAAGGCTGGTCTTGAACTCCTGGCCTCAAGTGATCCACCTGCCTCAGCCTCCCAAAGTGCTGGGATTACAGGCATGAGCCACCACTCCCAACCTGAATAGAATTTGCTTAATGAAAATAAATTGTTAACTAGGTGGTAAGGCATCAAGGAATTACTATCCTTATTTTAACTTTTTCTGAAAATACCTCTAACAGAAGCTGAAATTTCAAGAGCTCTTAGCATACAAAAAATGGGTCAGAATCTTGCAAATGGTACTAAAGGGTAGAGCATAACCTTACTAAAGCTAAAAATGGAAATGTGGGAACAATGGAATATGAGGGTAGCAAGAAATTTAGCCTGAGAGAAGTGATGATGTTGAAAGAGGGAGTAGCATGGTGAGAATTAAAGTGGAATTCAGCAGATAGTGCCAAGCTATATGTGCACAGTGAACTTTGTGATCTGCATTAATGAATAGGTCTGAAACTTAGAATTTATAATAGAATCTGTATTTCAAAGCTCGACAGGACTTCGGAAGGAAAAAGCACATTTACCAAGCACTAACTATGCACCAAGCATAACATTTTCGTACAGGTATTTTCAGGGAGGCAATACCTTTGAAGTCAGTTAATCTAGATGCAAATCTTGGCCCTGCCACCTTTTGTGGCCCTGGAGAAATTAATTAACCTATTTAGTTATTTGGTTCCTTCCTTCCTTTCTCCTTTCCCTTTTTCTTTGCTTAGAACTTAATGGAACACACTGGGTTTACTTTGTTGGAGTTTCTTTTCCTCTCTTCTTTCTTATCTCCTTCTTCTCCTTCTCTTCTTCTTCTTGGGTTTTTTTTTTTTTTTTGGAGACGGAGTCTTTCTCTGTCGCCCAGGCTGGAGTGCAGCCATGTGACCTCCGCTCACTGCAAGCTCCGCCTCCTGGGTTCAGGCCATTTTCCTGCCTCAGCCTCCTAAGTAGCTGGGACTACAGGCACCTGCCACCACACCTGGCTAATTTTTTGTATTTTCAGTAGAGATTGAGTTTCATCGTGTTAGCCAGAATGGTCTCGATCTCCTGACCTCGTGATCCACCCACCTTGGCCTCCCAAAGTGCTGGGATTACAGATGGGAGCCACCGCGCTCGACCCAGAAAGTCTTCTTCCTTGCAAGAATTTTGTGTGAATAAAATTGAAGTGGTTCTCTGAAGTGTATGGAACATTGTAGCTACTCAGTGGATGTTAATTTTCTGCTATCCCTTTAATAGTTTAGAACACTGAGGCTTACAGGTTTGGTGTCATCTTCGATGAAGAGATTTGGCCAAATTTAGGTTTTTTTGTTTTGTTTTGTTTTTTTCTGGTTTGATACCCACCTCCCCCCACCTCAATTATACTTTGTCACCACTCAAGTTTGAATGACGTCTACTAGGTAACGTGAACACATCTGGTGATGCCACATCACTAGGCAGTTTCTAAAAAGGCAACTATTCCTTTCTGTTTCCTAGAAATGCGTAAAAAGTAGCCCTAACATGGAGACAGCAAGGTAGATGACCAATCAACTGTCCCTGAAGTTACATAATTTAATCCAGTGGTTGAATTAGATGGAAAAGAACTGCAAGATATTGTATAGTAGGAAAGGACAGGCACTTAGATGATCTGAGTGGAACAGTGAAAGTATTTATTAATGAAAAAGTGTTTATTGATGGGCCACTGGGATGGTGGAGCTAAGCTTTTGGGATCCTGTGGCTATAATATGAAAGCTATTTTTTTTCCAACTTTGAGATAATATTTCATCTGTCATTTTCTGGAATAATTGGACATTAACAAGACATTAAACATTGAGCTCACTGATTCAGATTCACACAGAATAGAAGCTTCAACAAGTCTCTTTTCTTGGGAGAGGTCAAGCTTATCTAAGCACTCTGAGACTCGTGTGGTATTATTTACGCTGGACAGATGCAAAAGGGCACTGGCTTAAACTCCTTCTCTTTCTCCATTTGTTTTTTATAGCAAAATATACAAGGATGATCATGCCTGTGTATTGTACAAGTCAAAAGCCATGTGACTTGTGGTTTTACGAACTTAACTGGTAGCTCTTTCCAATGGGTAGTAGCCACCCCGCTCCTAGGAACATACCCTAGGGGCAGATATGTAGATTTGTTGATGGCAGACATGAGACATCATACCCTTTACTGGGGCTGTGGTCCCAGTGGTCAGACAAGAAACAGACATGCTGAGTGGTGTGCTCTCAGACAGTAAATGGAAGGATTGATGTCACTTGATAGTCCATATTTCACAATAAGGCACGAAGTCTAGCTCTCTCTCCCTTCAGAACTGAATCATGCGCACAAGCCTAAAAAAGGAAAACTAAAAGCAGAACATGAAGAATATGTTCCATTATAAGCTCAGGAGGGAGGTGAAAAGTTTAAGCAAATGAAAAACAGAATCATTGTCAACGGTTGGATATTGTGATTCACATACAAATGCACCAACTCATTAACCAACTGCCAATAGTCTTTTGGGGGCAGAAGAAAATATTACAAGATACAAGATGGATATTTAGCTAGTTTTCCTTAGCATAATAAAATGCAGGCTTTCGATCTTTTCCAACTCTTATGTGCTATGGAGAAAGGGTTTTAGTAGAGAGTGGAAGAACAGATCCCTGCCACAGGGACACAAAGCTGGTATAATCAGAGGAGGGAAAAGACCGTATTATTTAGGATAAACAAGAAAGGGAGAGCAATTTAATTGGTTCCTGATGTTCCATATAACACAGGCCAGGGCTTTTAAAATCCAGTGGCTTATTTTTATTTGTGAATATATTTGAGTTTTTAAAAAAACGGGTTGTCTGGCTGGGCACGGTGGGTCATGCCTGAAATCCTAGCACTTTGGGAGGCCGAGGCAGGCAGATCATGAGGTCAGAAGTTTGAGACCAGCCTGACCAACATGGTGAAACCCTGTCTCTACTAAAAATACAAAAATTAGTCGTGCGAGGTGGCACACGACTGTAATCCCAGCTACTCACGAGGCTGAGGCAGGAGAATCGCTTGAACCCGGGAGGCGGAGGTTGCAGAGAGCCAAAATTGTGCCACTGCACTCAGGCCTGGGTGACAGAGTGAGACTCCATCTCAAAAACAAAAAACAAAAAACAAGAAACAAAACCAAAAAAGCGACACAACAACCGGTTTTCCATCTGTGTTGGTGGAATTCCAGTCAAGGAACTTCGATCCTGGCCGCTTTGATCTTGTGTTCACCTTTCAAAACCATAAAAAGATCTTCTCTTTTCCTTTATGTAAAAGTACTTCCAGCCAATATTTAATATGAAAGGGATGTTTATCAGATTTGGGATGAGCATATTGAAGCTATTCAGAAGTTGATGCTTTCTTTCCCTGGCTCTTCTTTTTTTCATATACACTTTTTTTTCCCCTTACCAGTCTCAATGCCTTAACTATATTTCCTGTTGTGGATTTGTATAGCTGAGAGAAGTATAGGTAGAAATGAAGTTCTTTTAAAAGCAAGTGAGAAGACTAAGAATTAAAGGGGAATTGCTACGTAAGAGAGAAATGTGCATTAATTCAATTGCAAAACCTCTGACTGACAGTGAGCTGTGATTATTTCAGAGAACTGACAATTTCAGTACTGTGTGTTTGCCAGATCTTGATCTGAAGTCCAGACTTAGAGGCGGTATTTGGAAGATAATTCTCAGTGGGTGCTGTTGTTACATTTTTTTCCCTCCTATCTCTAGGAAAGCTATCTGTCTATAAATTATTTAAATTCAGTAAATCAAATGGGTTTCTTTGTGAACTTTTGCAAATAAAAATGGAATTCGTTATTTTAAAAACAAACTGAGGATGATTAAACAGTTTTTTTTTTCCCACGTGAAAGAAGTATCTAGTTTCTGAATCATGAAGCCTCATGACCTGAGACAACTCTAAAGCAAACTAACATGTTTCAATCCACTTTCCCCATAATATTTTTTATAAGCTGTGACACTCATAAGTTAACTTACATATAATTAACATGTTTCTGATACAAGGTAAACATACTTGCAGCATTTGTGTTTATCTCAACCTTTAAAACAAAACACTCAGTGAAAGACATGCCTCTATTTTAAGAAAAATAATTTTTTGATCAACCTTAATTTACAAAATAAGACACAATAGGATGAATATTTTCATGTCAAAAAGAATTAATTACTTGACCAAAAAATTACTACACAATTCCTTTAAATTACAGACGCTGGCAATACTATTTAAGGATACTTTTACTAACCCTAATTTCATCAACATGTAACTTTTCAGTAACAGATTGCAATAAAGGACCACAACCTTCTAATTAGTTGCGTTTTAACTGTTTTTAATAAAACAACCACAGTCTTTGCCTGTATTACACTTCTGCAGGCAACAGTTTTTGAAAAGATTTTTTTTTTCATACTCTTCTAACACAGAACTCTACTGGAATATTTAAGCCTTTTTTCATAAGGTCTATAGGATGGAAGCTTTCTTGAAAGATAATGAGCTAGTAAAATTATGGTGAAGGATAAAGGTGCCAGGACAATGTCAGCTTTTAAATATCTATTTATCATACATTCCAGATGATAGAAAAGAAATGCTGGAGCAAGAGGTCAGCTGTTTTAATGTTTCTCTCTGAATCAAAGAGGGGAGGGGACTTTATGGATCCCAGCTGTGCTTACTTTCGGGTTTCCTGGCTCGTTACCATTCCGTATTCTGTAGTCTACATGTCCAAAGCTCAAGGGAGATTTTGATCCAGCAGCTCTTGCACAAGTTAGTTTTCTTTTCTTTTTTAAAATAAAGAATTTCAGATACTTGTAATGCTTAGCATGCTGCCATGATGCACTTAAATGCCAGGCCAAGGCAGGGCAGGGGTGGTGGTGCAGGGATTTGGGGGAGACCGGGAAAGGAGGAGACGGGGAGAGGCTGAGAAAAGAGAGATGAAGAAAGAGGGGAAAAGAGGAAGAAAGACTCCCAGAAAGTGAGCCCAGTAGTTCCATTAGGTGCCAAGGATAGAAAAAAGGGAACAAAGAAGGAAGGAACCAAACAACCAAGAATTGAGAGGATTAAAGGACCTTATGTATTTTTTTTAACCTCTTTTCTAGGTCAGTAGTTCTTTTTTAAAAAAGTTTTTTTGAAACAGTCTTGCTCTGTTGCTCAGGCTGGAGTGCAGAGGAGTGATCTCGGCTCACTGCAGCCTCAACCTCCCAGGCTCAAGGGATCCTCCCACCTTAGCCTCTCTAGTAGCTGAGAATGCAGATATGCACCACCATGTCTGGCTAATATACATTTTTAAAAATTTCTTGTGGAGACAGGGTTTCACCATGATGCCCAGGCTTGTAGGTCAGTAGTTCTTGAGTGTTAGTATGCATCATCATCATCTGGAAAGCTTACAAAATACAGACTCCTAGGACCTGCCCAGAGTTTCTGATTTGTTGGGATGGGGCTGGGGTCCAGGAATCCTCATCTGAACAAGGAAATACTTAATAGTAATACTAGTGTTGAAAAGCAGTTCATCCAGGTATTGGGGCCTTGGAGAGGTTGCTTGAAGATGGGCTACATGCACTGGATGAAGTCACATACACAGAAAGAATGAACATTTCAGATGGAACTGGAGGACATGGGGAGAGAAGTGTCTAATGAGTAAAACAAAAGTAACAATAATGAGATGTGGGAGAAGGGGGGTTGAAAGAGGAAGTGAGTAGCTACAGAGATCCATTTTAGATTATAACATCTAGATTTGCCTACCAAAATGAAATAGACGACCATGTTGCTGTTAAGACATTCATTAAATTAGAACTTACGGCTAAATTTCTTGATCCCGTAGTCACATATCCCAACGTTTCTCTTTGAGATACTTACTGCACAACAGAGAAATCATAAGAAAGTACCATCAGAAGTAAATGACTGACTGAAATAATTGCCCTTATTCCCAGAGAGGAAGATGGTATTTCAAAGTAGCTGAAGCAAACCTGTTGCAGAAGAGACAGGATCGAAAAATTCACCAACAGAAGGATGGAAGCCTGTTATTCTCTGTCTCAAAAAAGAAAACTTCAAAGTTCAAGTGCCTGTTTTAAGGGTTTAGAGTTGAAAATGGTACCTGGTTAGCCACTGATGATTACAAAATTTATATGTATAAAAAACTTGGAGGCAGCAATAGGGTTGGAAGGAAGCCTAAAGTTGGATTCACACAATACTTTACCTAAATTTGAGAAAGTCAGCTGTTCCTTTCAAGGAATAAGGGGTGACAGAGATTACTGGTATTGGAGTAGGGCTGGGTAAAGCTATCCTAGTCTCTTTTTTGGTGTGCCAACAAGGATACTATTTCCTGAAGCAGATTTACATGTCTCACTAAAATGTCCATAAAACCACAGAAAAAAAATGAAAACATGAGTCTTCAAAAAGACAAACTATCGTCTGCATTCTGGAGGGAACTCTACTTAGACTATCAAGACCTCGGAATAACCTATACACATGTCATCACTGCAGTCTCGTTGTCTCAACAACATTCACGTGCACTGGTCTACCCATCTCTTTGGTGTCCTATGTCCTCCCAGGAAGGCATGTGCTAATGTCAGGTGCCCCTGTATGGCTCACACAAATGTGGGAAGCCATCTATCCAGTCACTCTCTCGGCCAGTGCTGCATTATAGCTCTCATACATTGTTGGACATCACATTGCGCAAGTGTAGTTAGGGGTTCTCCTAGTCCCAAGAAAGCACTCCATGAGCTCCAGTGTTCTCAGTTTCCCTGACACCTTTTCTGGGTGTTTTCCTCTAAGAGGAGGAAAGTGAGGACACTGGTTTCTGATTTCATCCTCTCCTTTCTCTCAAAACTCTGCTAGAAAAAGAAAGGATGGACTTTCACTCTTTCCTATGTGGCAGGGGCTTTGTTGAGTGCTGTCTACTTTATACTTGTAATGAAACTCTATGATCAAGCTAGTAATTGTGTAAGTGAGAACTCAGATAATTGAGGAAATCCCCTTCCTGTCGGTCAAAGCCATTTGACAGTCAGAAGCTGAACATTGACTGCTTTCTTTCTCTTGCGCTCCTGCTGTTAACAGTCCTAATCATCCCTGACTATCACCCAAACTAGATGGATAATCGAAAAAGGAAAATCACATTAAAATACTTCAAAAATAATTTTCATATTGCATAAATATTTCCCCCAGTTTATCATTTTTTAAAAAATCCCTTGTTTTTATTTATAGGCATTTTAAATTATTATTTAATTTAAACCTATCAGTCTTTTTCTTTATGCTTTCTTCCAGTGGTGTCATGCCAAGCCATTCCCAAGTCAAAAGATTTTTTAAAAAATCAATCATATATTTTTCTAATGCCTTTGTATGTATTGTAGGTATTTATTTCATGAACAACCACTGCAGTACCCCCTTAGTAAATAATACTTCCTTTCTTCCCGTTGTTCAGGGCAAAACTTTGGCATCATGTTTACTCTGTCTTCCTCTTATGTTAACATATTAAATCCCTCAGCAAACCCTCTTAGCTTTTCCTTTGAAATATATTCAGAATCCAACCATCTCTTGTCTGGTCAATTGCAGTAGCCTCCTAAATGGTCTCCTTTCCCCTGTTCCCGGTAGCCTCTTAACATGGCAGGCAGATTGTTCTTCTAATACTTGTTATTTTTCTGCCTAAAACCTACCAGATTGCCATCTCATTCAGAGGAAAATCCAAAGTCCTTCCCATAGGCTGCAAGGCCCTCTGTGGTCTCTACCACAATATACACACCAACTCCCACCACACCCAACTTTCTCTGACTTTCTCTCCCAGCCTTCTTTCCCTTACTCCTTTCTCTCCAGCTATGACCTTGACCTCATTGCTGTTCATTGAATAAGGGAAGCAAACTACCATCTCAGTACTATTGCACTTGCCTTCCTTTCTACCTGGAATGTGCACTCCTGTCCCTTCCTCACCTCCTTATCTGCTTTCCTCAGGTCTCTCTTCAAAGGCCATCTTTACAAAACCTCATTCCCGATCACTTTATCTAAAATAAGCACTCACAACACTTATTGCTACCTGACATATCACTTATTAGTCAATTTTCTGTCTCCTCCCATTAAAACAGAAGCTTGAGGGAGAGCTGTGTTTTGTATATTATCGTATCCCCAAGGTCTAAAATGGGACTCTACTATCTTTATTAAGATGTCTTTTTTTTTTTTTTTAACATTTTGACCACATTTTGGTACGATTGATGAATAAAATTACAAGTCACTTTTAAACACCTAAAATTAATTGTATGTACTTATTTTTAAATTTCATAATAATGGAATCTATATAATGTTGCCTTTCAAACATTTTAATCTATACTTATGTCAGATTGGTTTGTACTTTGTTTTACTGTATTAAAATCTCCTTGTATTTCTAATAATTTTTGCTTTAGATAGTTTAAGGCAATATTGCTTGAAGCTCAAAGGTTCACTACTGTAGCTTTTTGATAAATTATGTTGTGTATTCCTATGAACTGTCCATGTTTACCTCATTTAATTTTTTCCTTGAATATTACTTAATCTGATCTTAATAATGCCACCCATGAGTTTTTAAATTAGCATTTGGCTTAGTACTTTCCCATCCTGTTTATTCTCAAACTTCTGTTTTCTTTTCATTCTAGGCATGCTTCTTAAAAACAGCAGACTTTTTAAATTCACTCAACCTTTAAAAAAATGTTCAAACTTGTTTTTATTGCTACCATCCATGTGTCCTTCAATTATTTAGAAAGAAATCTCAGACATCATATCATTTTACATTTAAATATTTCAGTGAATATCTCAAAGAGAATTCTTTTAAAACATAATAGTGTTATCACACCTAAAAATTCATAATAGTTTCTTAATATCACGAAGTACTCAATTACAATTCAAATATTCCAATTGTCTCACTTTTTTCTTTTTCTTTTTTTGAGATAGGGCCTCGCTCTGTTGCCCAGGCTGCAGTGCAATGGCACAATCTCAGTTCACTGCAACCTGTGCCTCCTGAGCTCAAGCCAACCTCCCACCTCAGGCTCCCGAGTAGCTGGGACTACAGGTGCATGCCACCATGCCCAGCTGATTTTTATATTTTTCACAGAGATGGGGTTTCACCATGTTTCCCAGGGTAGTCTGAAATTCCTAAGCTCAAGTGATCCACCAGCCGCGGTCTCCTAATGTGCTAAGATTACAGATGTGAGCCATCATGTCTGGTTCATTTTTCAAAATATAATTTATTTGTATGAGAATCCAACTAATATCTAAGCATTGAAATTGGCCAATATGTCCCTTAAATTCTATTTATTCTAAAGATCCACCTCTATCTCTGATTTTTTTTTTTTCTTACTCCACTCTTCAGTCAAATTCCTCACCTAAAACTGTCCCAGAGCGAGTTGTCAAGAGAGACCCTTGGACTTTACAATGAATGGTGCATTTCACTGGTAGCCTCACTTTTATTTTATATTTTCCAGGTCTCATCAACATCTTGGACCAGAGTCAGGTGGAACAGTAGTTACAAACATTATCTTTCCCTGATATGTCTGCTATGTCCATGGCTTAGTAGTGGTTTCATGAGGTAATATGTACAATCAATGAGAAGCACATGTAGTCATTTACATGAACTTTCTGAAAACTCTTACCTTTCTGCTTTCTCTTATTATAAACTGGGGTTGGGGGAAAAAGTGTTGTTAATAGCTAGGACATATTACGCCATCTCTTATTACAGCTTGTAAGTCTGCCCCCACTTTTTAGCATCTCTCTTTAGAAAGTGCATACTTGGAAGCTCTTTATTTTCAGCTGTCAACCTTAATTACTCACTTTTGTAAAATTTGAAAACTTATACTCAGCATCATATCAGTTGCCATAAAGCAGTTGATCTCCCATATCTTTGCTTTATATTAATAACAATAGCTAACATTTATTAAGTATTTTATGTCAGACATCTAGAATTTTGCATAGATTACCTTATTTAATCCTCATGGCAATTCAATAACAGAGGTACTACTAGCTCAATATAATAGGTGAGAAAATTGACACCTAGAAAGGTTAACTAAAGCAGTATGAGGCTAAATAGCTAAAAAGGAGTGGAGCTTGATTTGAACTCAAGTCTTCTAACTAAATGTTCATGATGCCATCACAATGCTGCCATGGTTATACTCTGTTCTAGAAGAACAATGTATGCCAGTGACTCTAACTCATTAATTTGATTTCCAGACTTCTGCTGCTTAATTGGTTTTGCTTTTCTTTGTTGGCAGTCATGTTTTTAAATCTATTAGAATTCATTCTTCTTTTCCAATTACTACTTTCTAATACATTCTAATGGAAACATGTTTTTTATTGTATTTATGCATTATCCAAAAGATCTTATTGGAAATGCCACTTTAAAATTTTTAAAGGCCTTATTTAGTTTTCTTCATTACCATTGTTCCCACTGAGGCCATTTTTTCTGATTTAAAAAAAAAATTCCTTTTCTCTTCTTGTGGCTTATTCTTTTCCTTCATCTGGTGATTTTTCACTGAACTTTTACTTATGAATGAGGATTAGAATGATCAGCACCAGTGGGCTTCCCTAACAATCTGGTTGGATTGTGTTTAATATTCTTTGGTGGGGACCTATCCCTCCTTCCCTTTCTTCCTTCCCTCCCTTCTTCTCCCCTCCTTTCTTCCCTCCTCTTGCCTTCCCTTCATGGGCTTCCCTAACAATCTGGTTGGATTGTGTTTAATATTTTCTGGTGGGGCCCTTCCCTCCTTTCTTTCCTTCCCTTCCCTCCCCTCTTCTCTCCTCCTTTCTTCTCTTCTCTTGCCTTCCCTTCATGGGCTTCCTTAACAATCTGGTTGGATTGTGTTTTATATTCTTTGGTGGGGCTCTTCCCTCCTTTCCTTCCTGCCCTTCCCTTCCTTCCTCTCCCCTCCTTTCTTCCCTTCTCTTCCCTTCCCTTCATGGGCTTCCTTAACAGTCTTGTTGGATTATGTTTAATACTCTTTTGTGGGACTCTTCCCTTCTTTCCTCCCCTTTTTATGAGAAAGGAGAGAAGGCTGTGGTGAAAGATTCAGAAAATGGGAGTATTAGAATAGATGTCAAGCTGCTATAAAAAAAAAAAAAGTACCTCAAAATACCGGCACTTAAATAGTATACCAATTTATTTCTCTGTCAAGTATCAGTCTAGTGGTGAGTAGTCCAGGTTGGTGGGGCAGCTCTCCTACCTTCGATTAGTCATTTAAGGACACTGTTTCTTCCATCTTGTTGCTTCTTCAATCCCTATGGTGTTATCTTAACTGGGTGAAATTAGATCGAGCTAGAAGGAGAAAGTACAGTGATGAAGGGCAAGCAATTTCCTTTCATGCAAATGATATAGAAGCTGCTGCAGACATCTCTTCTACTCACATTCTTTCACACACCTGTTCCATTTCCATTGATGAGAACTAATCACATGACCATAACTGGTTGCAAAGTAGGTTGGGAAATGGAGGCTAGAGCTGAATATCTATGTGCCTAGCTAAAATTCCACTACTAGGCAAGAGGAGAAGGAAAGATTTCTGGTGACCACTAGCAGTTGATAGGAAACAGATCTCTTTAAAAGTATGTAAAGCCTGGTCAATAATGTTTCTCTAAGAGCCCAAAGTCATCTGTGTGGCTCACAAGCCAAAAGGTGAGTCTCTGAAGTCTGGTGCAGGAGCACAAATGGAACCTCTTTTTTACCACCATAAAACTGGTTTTTAAATTGTTGAAATAATTTTTTTTCCCCTTCATCCCCAAAGATTCTGTGCGAAAGTGCAGAATACTTTTTCTCATGTTCTAAAAGGTAGCAATCCAGGCTATTTATTTAAATACCCTGAATGAAGAAAGTCTATTCAGGGATATCCTCAAATCCCAACTCTTGTTCTCTCCAGAGCCTTCTTCAAGTGCTCCATTGTTTCCCTTAACAAAGGAAAATGGAGAAATTCTCCCCAAAGGGGCCAGGGACTCTTGGTTCTCTTCCTTCTGTTGGAACTCCTTAGACAGCAAGGGAAAATTTAAAACTCTGAAATAAAAATGGGAATGTATTCGCTATGCAATGTAAAAGTTCAAGGAACAGACAAGAGATACAGCTTGATCCAGGGGTTCAAAATAGGTTATCGGGATATGTCTTCTAAAGCTACTTTTCTGAGTGTTGGCTTACCCCTTTGGCAAGTTCTCAGTCATGGCAGTCTCCAACATTTGAAGTTTTTGGTTTCACAGCTCCAATTCTATTTTATTTTATCATTAGTTTTTGAGACAGGGTCTCACTCTGTTGCCCAGGCTAGAACAGTGGCATGATCATGGCTCACTGCAGCTTCAACCTCCTGGGCTTGAGTGATCTTCCCACTTCAGCCTCCTAAGTAGCTGGGACTACAGGCACATGCCACCACACCTGTCTATTTTTTTTTTTTCTCAGCCTCCCAAAGTGCTGGGATTACAGGCATGAGCCACTGCACCTGACCTCAACAGCCCTAATTCTAGCAAGAAAAGAGCATATACCACTTTCTCATCAGCTCAAGTGAAAGTACCCAAGATCATTAGCATAGATCAATGACTCTGACTGGATCACTGGTACATGTTAGAACTTTTCAATTCCATGATCACATGAATGTTCTGAATGGTCAGTACCACATCATCCACATTATAGGCACCCATAAAAAGCAAAAGGTTAAGACCACACAAAGTAGTAGAAAGGAAGATCAAGATACTGTTAGCAGAAGGGAGCTTGGATTGTAGGCAACAAAATAACAACAAATGTCCACCACTCATCCATTTTCCTATGGAGTTGACACATCTGGCTAATCTTAGGATGACTCTTAAATACTTGCCTTTGAGTAAGGATGTTCTCGAAATCCCTTTAAACTACTGAGTTTCTCTGAGTCTTCCTCTTGCAGTGTCTTATTCCAAGTGTTTGTGGTTATCATGTCTTCACTTTCATGTTCTTTCACTTTCGGGGCAGGCATATGTCTTCCCACTAGGACCTACTGATCCCTGAATAATATCACAATAATGACCATGTTGCAAAACTCCTTGTAGTGTTGATTTTATAGGTCACTTCCATTTTCTGTAACTTCATGCCACACTTTATTTCTTCTGCAGATGGATATTTTTTAAAATTTCATGTTTCACTTTAAGAAAATGGGGAACACCAAGAGTCATAGCAAAATAGGTTGTAAAGAATTTTAGGGATAAAAAAAACCCTTCATTTAATAAACAGAATAATGGATCTCTCCAAGATTTTTTTTTCTTTTTTTTTTTTTTTTTGAGACAGAGTCTCGCTCTGTCACCCAGGCTGGGGTGCAGTGGTGCCATCTCGACTCACTGCAAGCTCCGCCTCCCAGGTTCACGCTATTCTCCTGCCTCAGCCTTCCGAGTAGCTGGGACCACAGGTGCCTGACACCACGCTCGGCTAATTTTTTGCGTTTTTAGTAGAGACGGGGTTTCACCGTGTTAGCCAGGATGGTCTCGATCTCCTGACCTCGTGATCTGCCCACCTTGGTCTCTCAAAGTGTTGGGATTACAGGCGTGAGCCACCGTGCCTGACCGGCTCTCCAAGATTCTTTAAAGACTGGACCTATCGATACGTGGCTGTATACCGTAGGGTTTTCTCTAAGGCTTGGAATAGACAAGCCATTTGTTACAATAATACCAAGGCTCTGTTCATATTGATGAGGACTAAGAGGGGAGCAGAGAATTTTGTTTTACCATTGTTCTTTTGAACAAGATAGATTAGTTGGGACTTCGACAATGTGGTGTGTGGTGGGGTGGCTAAGAACACAGACTGTATCAAAATCCTAGTTCTGCCACTTACTGCCTACTTGATCTTAGGTAAGTTACTTGACTTCAGTATTCCTTATTCTTCAATAAAATGGAAATAATAACAGTACTCACTTCGCAGAGTTGTGATGCTTATAGGAGTTAATGTGTATAAAATGTTTAGAGTAGTGTAAGAACTTGAAAGTAATATAAGAGCCAGGTAAGGACATAGTAAGAACTTTGTTAGTGATTATTATATTATTTTTCATGAAAATTCCTACATAAATATTCAATGAACAAAGTGAAAGAAGTGGTTGGGTGAAGTGTAATCTCAACCTCATGCCTGTAATCTCAACACTTTGGGAGGCTGAGGCAGGAGGCTTGCTTGAGGCCAGGAGTTTGAGGCCAGGAGTTTGAGGCCAAGAGTTTGAGACTACCCTAGACAACGTAGAGAGAATCTATCTCTACAAAACAACAACAACAAAATAAAATAAATAAAAAGTTTAAATTGAGAGAAATATGCAGTAGCAAGTTCCTTGAAGAAACAACCAAAGCACAAAACCCACATTTTCTTTTTATGAATTCTGCCTAAATTATCTGCTTCTGAGTAAGAAGGTGGAAGTAGCATACTAATGGAAAAACAGGCTAATGAGCCTACCCTAGTTTCACATTCAAGAGGTGGAATAATTTATGGGAAAGCTTTCAAAGCTTCCAAATGCTGCAATCAAATCACTATATGGAGAAAGCTACAAAATCAAATTCCAAACAATGAAGACATCAGTTTCTTAATGGAACAGTTCCAACCATCTGGCATTCATATGTTGTTTGTAGGGGTGGTTATTGTACAGATATAATGACCCAGTTCCACCTCTAGGCAAGAAGCTTTCATGAAGGAAGTTTACCCTGGCCACTTGTGGCTGGTTAAAATGACCAGAAGAGTTTTCTTTTCTTTTCTTTTTTTTTTAAACTGTGCTATTGTTAATGTTTCAAATTCAGACCTTTTCCCAGCAAAACACAAAAAGAAGTAGCTTCAAATATATTCATAGAGTGCAAGAAAGTGAGCAGGAGATTTCAATGTTTCAGAGAGAAATTTTTTCTTCAAGACAATTTTTTAAAAAAAGAAGTGCTTTATTACATAAGCTGGATCCAGGATTAATGATACTCAGTTATTACTACTAAACAGGTTTAAATTTGGGATACTTTTTTTAAACTACACGTTAAAAACAGACTTTGAATAAAACTTGGAACACAAAAAGTAAAGACATTTCATTTTCCTTTGGATGCACTGCCAATTTTGTTAGCATAGCATCTTTTCCATTTACTATGGAACTTGACCTACAGTCTAAGTTTCAATTGTTCATTTAAAATTAATTAATTCAACAAGTATTTACTGTGTAACTAGAAAGTGCTAGATATTGAGGTAGGTATATTTAACGGAGTGCAAAAAAGTGGTTTTAAATAAATTGGACAGGCAGGTTGTGAAAAGGGCAGGTTGATACAAAATGTTAACAGCATGAGAGATTTTTTTTAAAAGATAACCAGATAAGGTGAAAAAGAAAATGGAAGACAAAAGGGAGACATCTGAGAAAAATTAAAATGCATTCTAAATAATCTATATTGGAGTAATTAAATATAAAAATGTTCTGGATAATAGTTAGTAATGTGAATTTTACAGTTTATAAGCTCTCCTAGGATGCAATGGGGAAAGGCAAAGAGATAAAAATGACAAGTGAGTGACTGAATGGGGAACAGAGATCTCAGAGCCAATATGTGGATAAGGCTATTCTCGAAGAAGACTGAAATGAGCAAAAGCAACAATTAAGTGTATGGTAGAAGAAAACTTTCCTGAACCTATTTTATGAAGGTTTATATATTTATTTATAATCCTATTACACAAAGACCTATTTGTGTAGATTTGAAGGGGTTTCTTAGTTCCAACATAGTTTTTTAAGGGAAAAAAACATTTAAAGATGTGCCGAGACTAAAATATAGATCATTGCTGGAGTGCATTTGGGCTGCTATAATAAAATACACTAAAATGGATAGCTTTTAAACAAAAGACATTTATTTAAAACAGTTCTGGAGGTTGGGAAGTTCAAGATGAAGGCAACAGCAGATTTGGTGTCTGATGAGGGCCCATTTCCTGGTTCACAGATGGTACCTTCTTGCTGTGTCTTCACATGTGAAAGGGGTCAGGGCACCTCTCTGAGGCCTCTTTTCCAAAGGCACTAATCCCATTCATAAGCACAGAGACCTCATGACTTAATCATCTCTCAAATGCTCTACCTTCTGATATTATCACCCTGGTGATTAGAATTCAACATATAAATTTGTGGGCAACACAAATGTTCAGACCATAGCAACACCCAGGAGGCCTTGTTGAAAAATGTAAAGACTAGCCCAAGCAGCTGAGTTGTATACCAAGTTGAGAGCATTTAAAAAGTATTATTAAGGGCTGGGTGCAGCAGCTCATGCCTGTAATTCCAGTGCTTTTTGAGGCCCAGGAGGAAGAATCGCTTCAAGGCTGGAGTTTAAGACCAGCAATGTAGTGAGACCCCATCTCTATAAAAAATTAAAAAGTAAATTTAGCTAGGTGTGGTGACATGTGTCTGTAGTCCTAGCCACTCATGAGGCTGAGATGGAAGGATTGCTTGAGTCTAGTTTGAGGTTACAGTAAGCTATGATTGTGCCACTGCACTCCAGCTTGGGTAACAGAGTGAGACTCTATC
Organism: Macaca mulatta; assembly: GCF_049350105.2. NCBI lineage: Eukaryota > Metazoa > Chordata > Mammalia > Primates > Cercopithecidae > Macaca > Macaca mulatta. The sequence continues at coordinate 47,334,935 of NC_133420.1, forward strand.
CCAATAAATAAATAATAAAAAATTATTAAAAAGGAAGAAAAAAAATTAACTGAGTGTTCAGCACCAGAAAAGAAAGAGGATAACAACATAAACCCAAGGAAGTCAGTAGTTAAACCCAAAGATTTGACTCTAAGCAAAATAATTAATGAGATACACAAGAGTAAAATGAACTGCATTGATAAATACATCCTGGATCTGATTTTGCAAATTTTTTTTTTAAAGTATCTACAGTACTAGGGTAAACAAAGGGGTAAAGTACAGTAAGCAAATACCATAACAATTTCAGTTCAGGCAATTTGAAATCTCAACAAAAAGATTATTACATGAAAATTATTTTAAGATAAATATAAGATCAATAGGATAGTAGCTATGGAAAAGACTTGTTATAGGGTGAGTTCTCAGGAAGTAGATGGGGGAGATTTAGGAGTGCAGAGGGTTCACTGGTGAGTAACATCTGTGAATGGAAAAGGTAGAGAAGCAGGATAGGGCAGGGGATGCCATCAGATCGTGATACAGACCTTACAAAGTCTTTGCTATCCCAACGTGGATCTTGGGGGCAAAGATGGTCCATCAGAGAAACTTCTCACTGGTCCCTTGCTCAGTCATTGGGCATGGTACACCATGAGAAGAACATAACCTCGGCTATCACCTCTTTGCTCATTTATTGACTGAAAGGATGCCCCAAGAGGAATATGAACCCACTTCTGAAGCTACACAGGACCCTGAAGGCACTAAATACCATGGGCTATTAGCTAACTACATTATTTGCAGCTGGTCAGTGTGCTTTCTTGAAAGGGATCTGAATGGCACATTTCCGTATCTTCTATAGTCCACCCCTTGCTCCGTGTGGAGCTATTTCTCCAAACTTGTTGAGGTAGCAGCACCTCCAAGTGTCTGATGGGCCTATTTTCCTGAGGGAAAACTTAGAAGAGGAAGACTAGCAGGATGGATGTCAGGCTTCATCACAATAGTTGGTCTCAGGATCAAAAATAGTACTCACCCTCTTCTTCCCTTATTATATATGCTAATTCTCTAAACCCTCAGTGAACACCTCTGCCGGTCTTGCTAATGTACCTCATGGTGTGACCCAAACCCTCATTCCTCACAGGTCTGTGTTTTCGTAACCGTACTCTTCTTTAGTTGTGATATTTGTCCATTCATAGCCATAGTTGGACAAGGGAGTACCAAGAGGCACCCAAGTGGGCCCTGTGAGTTTCATACAACTTCCTTCCTGCCCCCATTTAATTACAGCAGCCCTATCTCCTCCTGTTAATTATCAGGGTGGATTATTCTTGAAAGGATGGTGATTGCACTTGTCTGCTGATTTCTAGGCATAAGGACCCCAATTTGCCCAGGCAACAACCATGGCTTGTAGTTCAATGGGAACTTTGCAAGAGCGCAGAACCTCTAACCCTGAAGAGCCCAAAGTTGTGTGAAGGGAAGCATGAGATGCTGCAGGGAGTCACTGACAGTGATGTTAAGTGGGGTCACTTCTGCTTCCATCTTCTTGGTCCATGGACCCACGTATTTTTCCTGTTAGTGGCAAAGCACTGCATAAACATCCCTGATCCAATGCATATACTGCATCCTGAAAAATAGTTCTGTATTCTTGCCAGATACTGTCCCAAGTTGGTGCCTTAGCTGCATCTTCATTGCAACATTCCATCCGTTAGTAGGAAACTTCTGGATGGTGCAGTATGTGATAAGCCCATATACACCTTCTTCATTGTAAACTAAATGCCCGGGTTGAATGTTGCATGGTATTCCATGCCTGTAGGTCAGGCATTCCAGAAGCCCTGGATAGCGATACTGGCTGAGGCCCCAAGGGCAGGAAAGGAAATGACATATCCAGACTAGGTGTCTATTCCTAAGGAAATGAACTACTAATTCATCCAGAAAGAAGAGGCCCAACCTAGCAATCTTGCTACCAAGTTACTAGTTGGTCTCATCAAAGAATCTAGGGGCTGAGCTGGTCTCTGTTGTTGGCAGTTTGAAGGTTCAGAAGTAGCTCTAGCTAGATCAGCTTTGGTAAGTGGAAACCCATGCTCTTGGGCCCATGCAGCCTCCCTCTTTGCCATGGTGGCCACTTCATTCATTTGTTCATTGTGTTAGCACTGGTAGTGCTGCTAACAAAGGCTGACTCAGTGTTCCTGCTTGACAAGATAAGCAGTAATTCTACCTCTTCCCTCTCCTTTGCCTGTTGGAAGAATTATGGAAGCGGGGGGCCAGGCACGGTGGCTCCTGCCTGTAATCCCAGCACTGTAGGAGACTGAGGCAGGTGGATCACTTGAGGCTAGGAGTTCAAGGCTAGCCTGGCCAACATGGTGAAAACCTGTCTCTACTAAAAACACAAAAATTAGCCACACATGGTGGCACACACCTGTAGTCCCAGCTACTTGGGAGGCTGAGGCAGGGGAATCACTTGAACCTGGAAGGTGGAGGTTGTAGTGAACCTAGATTGTGCCACTGCACTCCATCCTAGCCAACAAAGCGAGAATCTGTCCTAAAAAAAAAAAAAAAAAAGAAAGAAATTATAGAAGGGGAGGATTGTGTTCATTCAAGTTCATCTTGGAACTGATTATGGCACTCAGTTTAATACACTTGCCAAAACTTGTCCCTAATGGTCAGATTCATGCTCTCTCAATCTAAATTTCTACAAGTCAGGGCAGATCTCTCTCTGGGAAGAAGTCCAGTAATTTCTACTGTTAATCTTTCAGAAACCTAAAGTCTCAGAAAAAGTTTTCAAAGATAACTTTTCATACTCGTTCCTTTCTAGATGTTTTCTTAGAGATTGGAAATAAAGTATCCTCATCAGCAAATCCTAGTAATGCGCAAGTGCTATCACTTTCTTTCTTCTGATCACACTGCGTCTTCCCAAGGGGTTTAAAGTGTCCTCTGCTACTGTTTCAAACTCCTTACAGTCAATTTGTATTCTGCAAATTAGCAGTGATTTCTGCAAGGTCACCTCTTGTCTGCATAGTAATCCTCTCCAGGTTGTGACTATGTCTTATACCAAAGTGGTTCTTACTCTGGGATTTGTAATCTTTCCATGGTATAGACATGAGATGCCCAAGGATTTCTGGCAATCATGGATGAGGACTCCACAGTTAGTGGGTATTATAGGCTGAAACGTTTCCCCTTCTAAATTCCTAACTTGAAGTTCTAAACCCCAGTACCTTAGAATGTGTCTGTTTGGAGATAGGTCCTTAAAAACAGTAATAAAGTAAATGAGGTCATATGGATGGGTCCTAATTCAATACGACTCATATCCCTATAAGAAGAGGAGATTAGGACATAGATACACACAGACCTAGGGAAGATGAAGAGAAGATACGAGAAGACAAGCCAAGGAGAATGGCCTGAGAAGAAACAACCCTGCCAACACCGGGACCTTGGACTGCCAGACTCTAGAACTTTGAGCAAATAAATTTCTGTTGCTTAAGCCAGCCAGTCTGCAATATTTCGTTATACTAGCCTTATCAAACTAATACAGCGGGCTTATTCCTTTTATTTTCTTTATTTAAATTATTTTTAAAAAAGAGACAGGATCTTTCCATGTTGCCCAAGCTGGTCTTGAACTCCTGGGCTCAAGCAATCCTCTTGCCTCGGCCTCCCAAAGTGCCAGGATTATAGGTGTGAGCCACTGAACCTGGCCAGTACAGTAGATTTGAATCATCCCATCAATAAATTTAGATATGCAAGAGTATTTTTCTTTATTTCGGATTAAATTCCTGCTCTGGTACCCTTATTCTTCAGAGTTAGTGGGAAAACAGGAGCTCAGCTTTTTGGAGTTTTCTTTCATTCTTAGGGAATTACACATAGCTACCCAAGTCAGTCAACATTCCAGGGTTTTCTGTAGTTGCAACATGTTGGAGAAGGTCCAGCTAGTTTTGGTCATTAGAGGTTAACTTTGCTACTTCATTTGCCCAAGTCCATTGCCACTATGCCATTGACGGGACATGGGCATCTGTGACTAAGCTATTCTAGGGCCCATCTACCTAAGAATTCCCATCCCTTGAAGTCTTTTATTCTCCAGGGTCTTGCTGTCTCCCCAGCCTCACTGCTGGGAAGCAGGGCAGATGACCTCTCTGCTCTCAGGATACACAGACCTCTGTTTATCACTCTTATAGAGTATCTGTTTTTAGTCTATGGAACTAAGGTCTATTCACACCACTTTTTAAATCCCTTTCTCCTAATCTTTCTGTAAAGATTTTTGGCTCTTCTGTTTCCTGTCCTGTCATATACTTTCTTGAGCAATAAGCACAGAGTATATTACTAAGCAACAATGAGAGAGGGAAAAGTGGAAATACAGGGAGAAGACAATACAGAATAAGAATCTCAAAATAGAGTCCTGTCAATTAATTCTTCTATCCCACTACAGACAGGAAAACCATACACACTGATTATCAAAGTATATTTTATGGTTACATGGAATTAGGATGCTATCTCTAAGAAACCACAAGCTTTATGCATAGGAACAAACTATTAACTTGTTTCTTATAATTTGTCTTAGGACATGTTTATCGTGTGTCTTGGTTTTACCTAGGAGTACAATCACTTTCTGCTGTTAGGTGTTATAGTGATAATATGTGGTTAATCACAACAGTAGCTCCCAAAAGATATAATGGCTGAACATTATTCCATAATAGTTTTAGAAATATTATTGTATGGATAGACCCCAATAATTTCATTTGCTTTTTTAATTTTTTTTTATTTTTGAGACAGAGTCTCGCTCTGTCACCCAGGCTGGAGTGCAATGGCGTGATCTTGGCCCACTGCAACCTCTACCTCCTAGGCTCCAGCGATGCTGCCTCAGCCTCCTGAGTAGCTGGGACTACAGGTGCATGCCACCACACCCAGCTAATTTTTAGTATTTCTAGTAGAGACAGCATTTTGCTATGTTGGCCAGGCTGGTCTGGAACTTCTGGCCTAAAGTGATCTGCCGCTTTGGCCTCCCAAAGTGCTGGGATTACAGGCATGAGTCACCACAACCTGCCTCATTTGCATTAAAAAATATATTATTGAGGTGTAATTTATAAATGATAAATTCTACCAATCTTAAATGTTCAGTGCAATGTCCTGCATCTTGCTTTGTGTGGTGGTTACATATACTCATGTAAATATTATTTACATATTTACATATACCCATGTAACCACCACACAAAGCAAGATATACAGGACATTTCCCTAACTGCAGTTTCCTTGTGTGCCTTTTCAGTCAATCCCCACCCCAAAGGCAATCAATGCTCATAGATTAGTTTTTTCTATTCTAGAGCTTTATAAACATGAAATCATGTAGTATGTACTGTTTTGCGTCATTTTTTGCTCATCATGTTTTGAGATTCACCCATGTTGTGTATATCAGTAGTTTGTTCCTGATATTGCTAACCAGTCTTCCATTTGTGTCCTTTAAAAAAAAATCACTGGAATGTACTCTGTCTCTGTATCTGGCAGAGTATATATTGGCCTCTGAGAAATGCAGGGGTTTGGCAGAGTCATTCAGTTCAATATAATCAGTGCCCAATCAAGCAGAGTTTCTGCAAAGGTGTCACATCTCTAACTTGTCCACTTATAGTGAGTGCTCACTCTAGGGGCAGTACATTCGAGTCTCTCCTTTTCTCTGATCCATCCACGATCTAGGCTACAGGGTGTCATTGAACCCCGAGATTATGTTCAAAAGGTGTGTGAATATATGCATTAGTTAAGCTAAGATTCTCACAATTTAATGGATCAAGGAAATTTCTTTTTCACACAAGAATCCATACTGGCTATTTATGTTAGCAGAGAGGTGCTACTCCATATGGATGCTTAGGTGTCAGGACTATGGCTGCTTATTTTCTTCAACTCATGGCTTCCAAAGTTGGTGTGAGCAACACCATCTTAGCCAGAAGGGACACACAGCACAGAGAAGCACCCATGGGAGGATTTCATAGGTAGTCTCAGAACTGGCAGAAGTCACTTATGCTCACATTCTACTGGAGAGAACTGTTACATGTCCTCAACTATCTCCAAAAGAAGCTGATGTCCAAGATGGCAACAATGGATATTGTCACTAGGGGCCTCTCCTACAATATGTATATTCTACATTTATCTATAGCTTTGATTAGGTTCTCAAAGGGACAGGTCTATACCCAGAAATATTTCAGAGCCTGCTGTAAGGGCACATGGGCACTGCTGCTTCCACCTTGCCCTAGAAGGTATACTACGCCATCAAGGCAAAACACAGAAATGACATAAAATACACATAATGTAGGAAAACCTCTTTCCTGCTGTTGCACAGGGTGACATAATACTGTTCATATTCCCTGGAATACTCATTGCAGAACTTGAGCCAACATCCTGTGAGCTACTAGATCTCGCAAAAATCCAGCATATCAGAACAAGCCACATTTTATTTGAAAGAAAGGAGCAATTCTCTGTGGTTTGTATTTTTGTGTCTTTTGTAAGAGATTCTTTTCCACCTTGAAGTGATGAAGATATTCCAAAAATCTGGAAGTTCCACTTTGCAAATTTAGGTTTTTAATTCATTAAGAAGTTTTTTTAAAAAAATACTTATTTAATACTCATTTTATATACAACAAAGTAACTTTTTAATTAATTAATTAATTTTTAAAAATTGTACTTTAAGTTCTGGGATACATGTACAGAACGTGCAGATTTGTTACATAGGTATACATGTGCCATGATACTAAGATAATTGGCACTTTATATAGAGGAAAAGATATCAGATCCCTACGTCACACTACTTTTTAAAAGGTTCTTATAGAGGAAAAAATATCAGATCCCTATGTCACACTATTTTTTAAAGATTCTTATAGAGGAAAAAATATCAGTTCTCTACATCACACTATTTTTTAAAAGGTTAAGAACCTTTTAAAATGGCCTCCAGCTCCATCCATGTTCCTGCAAGGGACATGATCTTATTCCTCGTTATTGCTGCATAGTATTCCATGGCATATATGTACCACATTTTCTTTATCCACAATTTCTTCAGCCCATCTGTCACTGATGGGCATTTAGGTTGATTGCATGTCTTTGCTATTGTGAATAGTGCTTCGGTGAACATATGTGTGCCTGTGTCCTTATAATAGAATGATTTCTATATTCCTTTGGGTATATATCCAGTAATGGGATTGCTGGGTTGAATGGCATTTCTGTCTTTAGGTCTTTGAGGACTTGCCACCCTGTCTTCCAGAATGGTTGAACTAATTTACACTCCCACCAACAGTGTATAAGCTTTTTTTTTTTTCTCCACAACCTCACTAGCATCTGTTATTCTTTGAGTTTTTAATAATAACCATTCTGACTGGTGTGAGATGGTATGGTATCTCATTGTGGTTTTGATTTGCATTTTTCCAATGATCAGTGATGTTGAGTTTTTTTTTCATATGATTGTTGGCTGCATGTATGTTTTCTTTTGAAAAATGTCTGTTTGTGTCCTTTGCCCACTTTTTAATGGGGTTGCTTGTTTTTTCTTGTAAATTTGTTTAAGTTCCTTACAGAGGCTGGATATTAGACTTTTGTCAGATGCAAAGTTTGCAAAAATGTTCTCTCATTTGGTAGGTTGTTTACTGTGTTGATAGTTTCTTTTGCTCTGCAGAAGCTCTTTAGTTTAATTAGATCCCATTTGTCAATTTTTGCACTTGGTGTCTTCATGAAATCTTTACCTGTGCCTTTGTCCTGAATGATATTGCCTAGGCTGTCTTCAAGAGGTTTTTATAGTTTGGGGTTTTACATTTAAGTCTTTAATCCATATTGAGTTAATTTTTGTATATAGTGTAAGGAAAGGGTCCAGTTTCAATCTTCTGCATATGGCTAGCCAGTTATCCCAGCAACATTTATTGAAAAGGGAATCCTTTACCCATTGCTTGTTTTTGTCAGGTTAGTCAAAGATCATATAGTTGTAGGTGTGCAGTCTTATTTCTTGGTTCTTTATTCTGTTCCATTGGTCTATGTGTCAGTTTTTGTACCAGTATCATGCTGTTTTGGTTACCATAGCACTGTGGTATAGTTGGAAGTTGGATAGCGTGATGTCTTCAGCTTTGTTCTTTTAAGCAAATCATCCTTGATGTATGAATTTGCATGGACTTGGACATTCACATGTAGTTGTTTCTGAATTCTCTTTCATTACGTTATTTATCAGCCACTGCACCAATACCACATTTTTTTTTTTTTTTTTTAAGTTGAGAAAGAAGCCTTAGACTATCTTGATAGCTGGATGGAAAATTTTCCCTCATTAAGCTTCTCCAGAATTCTCTTGATTATTCTTGGCTTCTTAGGCTCACCCCTGAATTTTAGAATCAAGTTGTCAGGGTCTGTGAAAAACCCTATTGCAATTTTGAGTGATTGCATTATGTATACTGGAGGTTTTGCATCCACAAACATGGTGCATATTCAGGCCTTTTTATGTATTTTAATAAAGTTTTATAATTTTCCATGCAGGCACTGTACTTTTCTATTAGTTTTGATTAAAGTTATAATAAAGACTTGTTGCTAATATGGGCCAGACACAGTGGCTCATGCCTGTAATCCCAGCACTCTGTGAGGCCAAGGTGGGCAGATCACTGGAGCCCAGGAGTTCAAAACCAGCCTGTCCAAAATGGTGAAACCCCATCTCTACTAAACATACAAAATTAGCTGGGCATGGTGGTGCATGACTGTAATGCCAGCTACTCAGGAGGCTGAGGCAGGAGAATGGCTTGAACCCAGAAGGCAGAAGTTGCAGTGAGCTGAGATAGTGCCACTGCACTCCAGCCTGGGCAACAGAGCTAAACTCCATCTCAAGAAAAAAAAAAAAAAATTTTTTTTTTAAAAGACTTTTTGCTAATATTGAGATGGTATTTGTTACCTTGACCTTGACCCCTTTCGTGGACAGGAATAGAGTGGCTGATTTCACTCAGCCAGCAGTCTGTGGATGGCTAAGTGTTAACAGCTCAGTGAAGAGTCAGGGTGACAGCCTCTTGCACCTGCCTTTTTTGACACTCAGTTCTTGTTTGGTGTCCAGGGAGAATCAGGTCACATGAACTGTTTAAAACATGAATGCAGAAGGCTTTATTGAGCAGTGGAAGTGGCTCTTAGTGAAAGGGGAGCTGGAAAGGGGATGGTGCAGGAAAAAGGTGATCTTTCCCTGAAGCCCAGCTGTCTCTGGCTGGGCTCCCTTCTGAAACTGCACCTTCTGAAGTTAGCCACATTTATCCATAGCCTCTGAGGCTTAGTTGCTTCGCTGCTTGCTGCTTGGCTGCTTGTATCCCCTCCAGTCAGCTGCTTGTGCTTCTCTTTTCCTTTTTTTTCCTGCCAGCTGGTCTGGTTTTTATGGGCACAGGATAGGGGACAGGGTGGGCCAAAAGGCAATTATTTCAGCGGAAAAATGGGGTCAGCTGTTTTCCCTTAGGGCCGAGGTTCCAGGCTTGAGGGTGGGGTTTAGCCAGAAGCCCAGCCCTTCAGGATCAGCTGTTTTTACTTAGGTCAGGGGTTCCAGGGTGGAGGGTGGGGTTTAGCCAGGAGCTCAGCAGTTCTGTATCAATATGTGTGAGAGGTCTTTAAAAAATTATTTTTTCTAAGGGGGTGTGGCTTTTTTGCATATTGATCTCATATTCAACAATGTTGCTAAGCTCTTTTTATTAGATACTTTATTGGATTTGCTTGAATTTCTTAAGCCGACAACTATATAACCTATAAATCATACTTTTCTTGTTTTCTAACTTTTATACCTTCTAATTTGTTTTTCTTGTCTTATTATATTGACAGGTGGCTTCAGTATGATGTTGAATGGAGATGGTAAAAGCTATCTTTGTTGCCAATTTTGAAAGAAAAATGTTGAATGAATTAACATTAAAAATAATGCTTCTAGAGTTGGGTTATTGGTAGCAACTCTTTATCATGTTCAGGAAATTCCTCCCTATTCCTACTTTGCTAAGATAAAAAAGATGAGTTGTGAATTACTTTACATTTTCACATTTTCATAAATATATATATACATATATATATATATCTTATTTATTTATTTATTGTTTTCCCCCATAGTCTCACTCTGTCACCCAGGCTGGAGTGCAGGGGTGCGATCTTGGCTCATTGCAACCTCTACCTCCCAGGTTCAAATGATTCTCTTGCCTCAGCCTCCTTAATAGCTGGGACTACAGGCGTGCACCACTACGCCTGGCTAATTTTTATATTTTTAGTAGAGATGGGGTTTCACTATGTTGGTCAGGCTGCTCTTGAACTCCTGACCTCGTGATCTGCCTGCGTCAGCCTCCCAAAGTGCTGGGATTACAGGCGTTAGCCACTGCATCCAGCCACATTTTCTAATATTAAGCCATCTTTACATTTATGGTCTCAATCCAACATGTTTGTTATGCATATTGTGAAAACACATTGGCCGGGCGCAGTGGCTCATGCCTGTAATCCCAGCACTTTGGAAGGCTGAGGCGGGTGGATCATGAGGTCAGGAGATCGAGACCATCCTGACTAACACAGTGAAACCCCATCTCTACTAAAAATACAAAAAAATTAGCCAGGCGTGGTGGCGGGCGCCTGTAGTCCCAGCTACTCGGGAGGCTGAAGCAGGAGAATAGCACAAACCCGGGAGGATGAGCTTGCAGTGAGCCGAGATCACGCCACTGCACTCCAGCCTGGGCCACAGAGCGAGACTCTGTCTCAAAAAAAAAAAAGAAAGAAAGAAAGAAAGAAAAAACTCAAAAAACCACAAAAAACAAAACACATTGAACATGGTTTAATAACACTATATGTAGAATTTATCATTTTTTATTCCTTATTGGATTGGTCTAGTATTTTCTTTTCTATGGGTTTGTCAGGTTTTGGTATCAAAATTTTATTAGCTCATAATGGACTGGGGTGTTTTTCTTCTTTTTCTATGCTTTGCAACCATTTGAATAGAGGTTATTTGTCTATGAAGATTTGGTAAGTCTTATCAACCAAAACTTTGAACTTTTTTGCATATTTATTTAGAAATAAGAATTTAAATTATTTAAAGGTTTTAAATACATTCATATTATTTTTGAATTAATACAATTTTATAATTTATTAAAAGTATTTCAGCTCTGTAATTTTGCTGTTTTTCAAGTTTTAAAAATATTGAGCTTTATATTACTTTAAAATTTTGCACATAAAGTAAAATTTTCTTGATATGTTTATCATACATTTAAATGTACTCTGGCCAGGCACGATGGCTCATGCCTATAATCCCAGCATTTTGGGAGGCTGAGGCAGGCAGATCACCTGAGGTCAGGAGTTCGAGACCAGCCTGACTAACATGGAGAAACCCCGTCTCTACTAAAAATACAAAATTAGCTGGGCATGGTGGCACACACCTGTAATGCCAGCTATTCAGGAGGCTGAGGCAGGAGAATCACTTGAACACAGGAGGCAGAGTTTGTGGTAAGCCGAGATTGTGCCATTGCAGCCTGGGCAACGAGAATGAAACTCCATCTTAAATAAATAAATAAATAAATGTACCTCAATTAAAATCATACAAAATGTAACTATACTGTCTTGCTAAATTACACTACAGAGAGTTTGCATGAGTTTATATCTATATTGCAAATATCATTATTTAAAAAAATATTTGTTAACAAAGGAAAATGTAAAATCATATATTATTTTAATTTTCATCTTTTATTGAATTAAGAATCAATTTATTGAAGAAAGTGTTTCAGCCAAGTTTTTTAATGTTCATAGTTTTCTTAGATTTAAAAAGTTCTACTAAAACTGTAATCATAATCTCCATATTCATAGCCTTGTTTCTTTTCTTTTTCATTGTCAATTTTACCAGAAATTTATCTATTTTACTATTGTTCTATAGAACTGGGTTTTTGTTTTGTTGACCCTTTCTATGATTTCTTTGTATCCAGATCCATTTTCAGCTTTAGAGTTGTATATATAACACCCATATATTTTTTTCCTGTTCCTTTTCTGTCTTCACTCTGTTTTAGATCTAAGCCTTTTTTGCTTTGGATGAGGGAGCCTACAGAGAAAGGATTTGCTAGCCTTGACCTACTTCTGATATTACCCAGATTATTCATGCAGATGTATGTGATAAGAAAAACGTGTACACAGAGTTACTCTGTTTGGGGCTTTCATTGCAGCCTAGTCCTTGCAGGAGGCTGCTGCACGCAAACCCAAATTCTCTCCGTTTTTGGAGTCTCCTTATGCCACCTGTACTCTAAAGAGTGTTATTATTATTATTTTTTTTACTAAATTGGGCTGCCCCACCCACTTTTGCCACTGGCCTTTTAAAATAGAAAGGTGTCCTAAGGAGAATGCTTTTTTTTCCCCCCTAGCCAAGGGGAAAAATACTGGAGAGGCACAAATACCCTAGTTCAAGGAGGAAGAAAACAATGCCTGCAGGCATCTGCAAAACTTTCCCGAAAAGGCTGAGTTCTCTCAGGGTATTGTTTCACCAAAACACAGTCTTTGAATCAGTCTCTACCTTAATAGACTGGAGGGAAAGTTTCCAACAGATCGTTTTGCTGATAGTTTTGATTACTCTCTAATAGAAAATTTCAAAAGCTTTTTGCCAGAGGGAAGTAAACAGAGGGAGGAAGAGAGAACTCTTCCATGAGTGTGCCATGACTGGGGAAGCTTTTGAGCAAATAATAGTGCCAAAGGCAGTGACAGCCAATTTTTCCACCCTAAATGCTTCTTAAATTATAGTCCTTGGATCACTAGCTTATATCAATAGTCTGACAAGGTCTATGGTGTCCTTCCAGATACTAATGTAAAACCCAAACTTGAAATATCCATCACAGTGTTTCATTTTGCTAAACTTTTTCTTTTTTTGAGACAGAGTCTTGTTCTGTTGCCCAGGCTGGAGTGCAGTGGTTCAATCTTGGCTCACTGCAATCTCTGCCTCCCAAGTTCAAGAGATTCTCATGCCTCAGCCTCCCGATAGCTGGGACTACAGGCATGTGCCACTATACCAGCTAATTTTTGTATTTTTAGTAGAGACAGACATGTTGGCCAGGCTGGTCTCAAACTCTTGGCCTCCAGTGATCTGCCCACCTCGGCCTCCCCCAAGATGCTGGGATTACAGGCGGGAGCCACTATGCCTGGCTTCATTTTGCTGAACATATATATATATTTAAAAATGTAAAAACTTTTTAAAGAGACAGGGTCTGGCTCTGTTGCCCAGGCTAGAGTGCAGTGGCACAATCACAGTTCACTGCAGCTTCGGACTCCTGGGCTCAAGTGCTCCTCTTGCCTCAGCCTCCCAAAGTGCTGGGATTACAAGCATGAGCCACTGTGGCTAAGTATATTTTTTGTCATGTTTGACAGCTCCAGGTGTCTTTTGGTTCTTTGCCTCTGCTGAAGTCATTCGAAGAAACAAATCTAAAGAAATCCTGCTTGGCAGAGGGTAGGAGAGAAAGGTTAGGACAGAAAGCATCAGGATGACTCTTCAAGAAAGGGAATGTCTGAATGTTAAGAGGACTACAGACAGGAGAAAACATTCAAGAAAATTTATCAAAGTATTCTTTGTTCCTGTTGAAACCTCATCATCAATGTTAGTGTCTTTAGAAGCCCACTCAAATATATTATTTTACTTTGATAGAAGACAACTTGGAACCATATAAAAGACTGCACTGGTACTATCATTCCATTTTACAGATGAGAAAAGTAGCTCATTTGGAACATAATGAGCTAGGTTTTATGGATTAATCTAGAAGATGAACTGAATTCTGTATTGTATTTCATTTTCTCTGTCCTTTTCCACTGGATGTACATACCTACATTTAATTTTAAAGTTATCGATCTAAAGCTGGCTGCAGAAGCTGTCTCATTCAGACAGGTCCACGCTTGTCAGGAAGACAGGTCTGTCCAGGCAGACCTTTTAATTTGTTCTATATTTCATTTCAGGCCACAGCAGGCCAAATAAAGAGGAAATGAAGTGTTTTATAGCAAATAGCTTACTTTTGAATACACATGTCTTGTATGGACAGGCCTCCCAATTTGATGTTAGAAGGGGCCACAGAGTAGTTAAGATAGTTAATATGTAGTCAAAACAGAAGCAACTGTGTTCCTTAAGAAGGTAAGAGAAAAAAATCAACATATTAAAAATATTCAAGTTGAGTGGTAAGAAACTCCTTTTACCCAACCTTTGATTTATGGGGAAAGGCTAAACATGGAAATAATTAATTTTAAAATGTTCTTTATATTAGATATAGAAGTATTGGTGTTAAGAAATCTGACAGTAAGTAGAGTGTATAGGAAGAAAGAGACAGGAAAATTAGCTAACAAGTGATTTTTCTGAATTGAGTAGAGCTATGGTTAAAAACATACGGAAACCTCTTTCGAGTATATTTTTTTCTTACCAATATATATGATACTTAGATTTTATAGTGAACATTTGCCTATTCATCCCAATATAATATTTCTTATAGTTTAGTATCAACCCCTATCATTATCTGTGAGATAAAGGAGTGGTCTGTATTCATGGGTATACGTATTTATACACATTTCTGCATGCTGTACACAAACATGGTAGCATTGTGCATGAACATATTAGCACTGTGCATGTACTAAAATTTCAATTTTTTCACATAGTAAATTGTTATAAAACAAATCATATATTGGTAGGAAAGGTATAGAAAGCAAAGTTATTTAAAGTGGATTTTTAAAAAAGATTCGATTTTTTTTTTTTTTTTTTAAAGAGTAGAACCATTGTTTTAAAAAGGAAACAGCTTTAGATAGTAAATTATTTACAGCCAGGGCTCAGCCCTGACCATCCTGCGAAAACCACACGAGCTTGGTCAAGGTTCTAAGCAGTCACCGGTGGGAGATGGTCATGGTCCCGTCACAGCATAACTCACTTGAGGCTTGAAAAGCTTCCGTCCAACTGCGGTTTGCAGTGACTTTTCTCTTCTGCAAAGCCCACGGTTACCGGGTGGCCACCACCAACATAGCCCTGCCTCGCTGTTCTGCGTTTCTCTCAATGGGATCAGTCCTGCTGAGTCCCCATGCCTTACTGCTGTCGTGCTGTGTCCTCTGTGCCATTTCAAGGCGAGGGCTTATGAAACTTTTACTCGCACGCTGCTATTTTTGATATGCGGTGGCCTTAGCTGTGCAGCGAGAGGTTGATAATTCTGATTACTCCGGAAATCCTGGGAAGCCAAAAGTGGGAGATGGGTGTGGTGAGGTGGCGTGGCTAGGGAGACCCCATCTAGTGGGTGTTGTTATAAGACCTGGGCGAATCCCTGTGGCTGCCACTCTCCTGAGAATGATCCCTGGGCCTTAATTCCGCGCCGCGCCCACCTACACCTCCAGGTGTGCAGTCCCCGCCCTTAATTACTCTCACTAAAATTGATAGTTTACACTTGCAAAGCTACACTGGGAAAGCGGAAGAGAAATTTATAATCATGGATATGGAGAACTAGGGGAGCAGACACACTTGCTTTGGTTTACAGATCCAGTGAAGTGAAAAATCAGAACTAGAAACGTATGCACCTTCCTAGCAGCAAAGCCGCCTCTGCGTTCTTTTCAGCCTCCAGTGTAGGGCGGCGCTGGGAGAAACTTTGCGCCTTCTGGAAAGTTTAGAAAATGAACCACGAAAGAGAGGCCACATTTCGGGGGTTTGTGGGCCCCGCGATGTTTTCCAGAGCTTTTCGAGTGGCAAGAGGAGAGCGACAACGTGAAAATGCCCCGTGCCGTGCCGGGGCGTCCACCGGAGTTCTGCCAGCTGTCCCGCGCTGGGGTGAGCTCAGGAGGGGCGGGGGTGGGACCCGAGCTGGCGGCCACGGGTCTCCCGCTGCGGGTCTGTCGGCTCGGGGGCGGGGCGGGGGAGGCTGCTGAGATAATGAATGGGAGGCTAAGGCCACCCCCTAGCCCCGGCCCTGCAGCCAGCGAGGGCTGTCGAGCCAATGAATGGAGGAAGGGGCGCAGAAGTCAGGGGCGCTGGGGGCGCCACGCCAGGTAAGGGGTCCAGCTTGGGAGCGGGGAGGGCGGACTCTGGGGTCCCGGGAGTTGCTGACTTGTGCTACGTGGAGCAAGCAGAAAAGAAGGAAGGCGGAGGAAGAGAGGACGCTGGCGTCGGCGCTGCTCCTCCGGCCCTCCCTCTGCGCCCCCTCCTCCTGCCAGCGCGCCAAAGCCGGGCCGTAGGGGCCGACCGGCGGCTGACGCTCCCCGAGTGGCTACTCCGTCTGCAGCTCCGCTGCTGAGCGCGGGCGGGATCTGGGGCGGCCAGGGCCCGGAGCCGCGGAGCCCTCCCCGCCGCCCGGCCGAGCACGGGATCCCGGCGGGGTGGGCGCAGGGGGCGGCCTCGCTCTGGGCGACGGCCGAGGGGCGGGCGGAGGGACGGGCTCGGCTGGCGGCGGGGCGGGGGCCGCCGGGACTGGGCGCGCGGCCTGAAGCCAACCCGGGGGCGGCGGGAGCGGGACGCGCGGCGGCGGCAAGCGCAGGTAAAGGGGCAGGCGCGGCGTGTGGGGACGGCGCCCCCTGGGCGCGAAGCCAGAGGCCGCGGCGACGGCTCGTTAGCCACACGGCGCGCTGGGCTCACACTGTCCGGCGGTGGACGGGCTTTGTGGTTGGGGGCGCGCGTGCGGGTGCCAGAGAGAGTGTGAGTGCGCGCGCTGGGCCGCGGCGCGGGTGGGTGGCCGTGCGTTCTTACTAGCCGGCCTGCAGGAGGCGAGGCTCCCCGGACCTCCCGCACCCAGCGGCTGACCGATCCTCGGGAGGGAAGTTGCCGCAACCGCCCGGGCCGCCGGCCCTCCTGTCTCGCTCCAGGTCAGTGCGCCCCGGGGCCCGCCCAAGTGACACGTAGGTGGCCTCCGGTTACCTGGGTCGGGGTGGGTGCGCGGGAGGGCTTACGAGGGGGCCTCGAAATTCTCCCAAAACCTCGTCCTGCTGGACGTGCACCTCCGAGGGGTCCCTGCGCCACTGGGGCTCCCACACCTCTCGTTTCCCACTGACGAGTCGGTTGTCCCCTCACACCGGGCTGAGGACTTTTAACTAAGTTTCTGTCCAGCCGCCTAACAAACGTGCTTAGCAAGTAACTGGAGGTTGTAAGGCAAGGGAGGGACCTGGCTTTGAGTTGATGGTTTTGAAATCGACGGCTCCTTTGGCTTGCGTAGGACTGCTTTGTGGTGAATGGATTTAAAGTTTATTCTTGTTTTTCTTTGCTGCCATTTGGCCTTTGAAATGTTACGAGTGAAGGCATTCGGGACTTGCTGCTGCCTGCTGTCTGGGGCCTGAGGTTGTGGCTCTCCGCTTCTGCTCCCCCCTCTTCATTTTTGTTGAAATCCGTGGATTTTTTCATAAATGTGGGTACTGACTTGTTTCACTATGGACGCGTCGTTTCCTATGGGGTTAGATAGATATTGGTAAACATCAATATTGAAAACGTAAATAATGATCACAGCGAAATCCTCTATTCCTTCAGGCTCTAACAGTTTGTTTTTCACGTATTTGCATAAGTGTGTTTGCTCAGCTAAGCATAACTGGTAAGCCAGAGGTCTGTGATTCAGAGTCTGCAGTTCTGGTTAAGGGGAGACTGTGCACTTGGAAAATGCGAAGTTTTTAAAGAAGTTATTCCCTTGCCAGATAGAAGAGTGAGTCCAAGGAAAAAGAGGGAATGTTAAAGGTATGGTTATTGAACCAAACTAAATAGCATTAAAATACACAGGGAGGTAGAATGTCACCTAGTTGTTCCTGCCCTTGATTTCCATATCCCAGTAGGAGCGAGTATAATTGCCCCAATGCAAAATTATGAATAATAATCAGCATTGTAAGTATATTAAGGTTGCATTTTTTTCTTGATACTTGTCTAATTTGAGGATAAAAACACCAAGTGGCAAGAGAAGGAGGTAGCTTGAGGCAGGATGGCACGGGCGGGGAGCGAGGAGGGAAGGCTGGGTTGTCATCATCCGAGCCCGCAAGGCACAACACGTCCCCTAGCGGCGCGACCTCAGCCGGTCGGGTCAGCTCAGCTCCTGGTCTCCGTCTCCCCATCCGGAAAATGGAAGGGGTTGGTGATCCTTGCTGTTCCTTCCAGCTTCCCGAATAGCTAGAAACCGGTGGGAGGTTATTTTATGTTAGAGCAGTAGGAAAAGGTAGGGGGGAAGTGAGAGGTCCAGAGAGCCAGGAAGATGGAAGAAAACCAGCAACAGAGGATGCCTGGAGGAGAAAAATCCTTGAGCTGGGAGCTCATTTCCTCTGTTTTTTTTTTTTTTTCTTTTCCTCAAGGGAATCAATAATACTTCCCCCCTCAGATCAGTCTCTTGTTACCTTTATTATTTAAAGCTTGTGAGTTTGCTTAGCTGCACTAAGGTGAGGTCAAGGTGATTCTTGCGGTCTGACTTCTACTAGGCATCACTTGACCCATTTGCATCATTGTCTCTCAGGGGAACAGCTCCTACTCAGGTCTGTGGGCACACAGCACTCTCCCTGTGAGTGATGGGAAAGAAATAACAGAGGTAAGAATGTAAGTGGCAGCCCTTTCGAAACTTCTATTTTTGTTCAAAGCTAATACTTTCCAGAAAGTAATTTGATTTTTTTGTTGTTGTTGTTTCAAATTATACCGTATAGACTCTGCAAGGTTTTACTGAATCTATTCCATTAGTGACCTACTGGAACATTCAAAGAATAAAAATTTCACTTGCTCAGTGTTTTTGATACACAGTGACATTCAGTCTGAAGTAAGTGATATTTAGGGCCAAGAATAATTTCAAATGCTTAGTATGGAAAGTTGCAATCTGGGCAGAATACACTGTATCATTTTCACTGGGAAGCTCCAAGTATTCAGCAGATAACAGAACTTTTAGAATTTAGTTTGAAGTCAAGATTTTAATGTCTGTGCTTGATGTGTGGCCTGTCTTCCTTTTCTTTTATGTTTTGGTATCAATATGCCTACGCCCTTGAGGAACGTTATTTATTTTAAAAGCTGAACTGTGATGTAATAAAAACTTAAACATAAGCTCTTGGTTTAAAGTCCAATAGTCTTCTCTGGCCTTAAGTCAGCATCATACTACTGTTTGGTTTCTTATTTTTACATGTCATGTTACCCTCCTATTTAAATATCCTTGGCCAGGTGTGGTGGCTCATGCCTGTAATCCCAACGTTTGGGAGGCTGAGGCAGGAGGATCACTTGAAGCCAGGAGTTTGAGACCAGCCTGGGCAACATAGTGAGACACTGTCTCTACAAAAAAGGAAATACATTAGCTGGGTATGGTGGCATGTGCATGTAGTCTCAGCTACTTGGGAGGCGGAGGAGGGAGGATGGCTTCAGCCCAGGATTCAAGGCTGCAGTGAGCTGTGATTGTGCCATTGCACTACAGCCTGGGTGACAGAGAGAGACTGTCTCTTAAAAAAAAAAAAAAAACTTAGGGAAAACTATTATGGATGTCTTAGAAAGTTGAGAGAAAAGGAGGCGATTTTATTTCAGCAAACAGTTACTGAATTCCTTCCATGTGGTAGATGCAAGGATGGTGAAAAGGAAGCTCCAGAAAGAACTGCAACGCAGGGGGGAAAGACGCAGCGAGCCTCACGGGTTATATTGAATAGTATGTGCAGTGTTGTGTAGCTGGGTGGTAGCTGTAGAGTCCAAGAACTTTGTCATGCCAGGGAATGGAGAATTACGTTTTGATTCAGGGGATGACTTTATAAATGTGGCTTGAAGAATAACATATCTTTTAAAAGACAAATGGTGGGGTAATGAAGACGAAGTGAGAGTGTGGGGTGATGAAGGCTGGAAAGTTACAAAGGGACAAATTGTGGAGGAGTTGTGCTACATGGGGATAGGGAGGTGAGGAGGAAGTATTACGTAACCTCAAGATGTGGAAAGACACTGAATAACACATATTGGGGCAGAGTGAGGGGTGCAGTGATGGACGGAGGACTGGGCTTTTATTCCACTACAATCCGTGTAACTTATGGCTGCTAGGTTTTAAGACACTATTGCCAGTTTACTCAAATTATATAAAGGTTGTAGAATAAACTAATAAGTGGTTTCTTCCTCCCCACTCCCCGCAAATTGATAGTGCTTTGTACTTTTGAGAAATTTAATTTAGTAAAAATTAATGATGCTATTGTGTTACAGCTGGACCTTGTGGAGCCTTTTGAACATGTGGGATTGAAGTCATTCTGCAAGCACAGAGCTGTCCAAGAAAACATTTTTTTTTCCCCTCTCTCTTTTTTGTTTAGGGAAGGGCTTGCTGGTTAATGCTAATTTAAACATGACTCTTCTGGCAACTGGCATTCTTGACCCTGTTTATGTTATACATGGTATTTAACCACAGTGGTTGGGTATTTGCAGCACAGAAGAAAAAGAATTATTATTAGTTTGAAACTGGCATTAATGCCTCTGTAAATGATAGGGCAAGGCGGTAGAGGGAAGGAGAGAGAGGGGGAAACCAAGTAGCACCCTGGGTACTGCAGTGAGAGATGACATAACGATGAGAATTCTTTAAGTTTAACTTCCAGTAGAAGTAACTTGCTTTCTATATATTTTAAATCCCTAGAGCTAAAGCATTTAACTTATCATCTTCACTCTGTGGGATCCATTTGGGAGAGGTATTCAGGAGCTCTGTAGGTTCACATGTGCTCCCCAGTACCTCTGTGTCACAGGAGGATATACATCGGTTTTCAGTTGCATGTCAGAGGTGCAACTGACTTGGATGTCTCTGAATTGCTCTTAAATCTGGAGATGCTAGGGTACCCAGGAGACAGACAGGAAAAAGAAGAGGCTGGGCACAGTGACTAACGCCTGTAATCCCAGCACTTTGGAGGCTGAGGCGGGTGGACCTCACCTGAGATAATAGTTTGAGACCAGCCTGGCCAACATGGTGAAACCTTGTGTCTACTAAAAATACAAAAAATTAGCCGGGTGTGGTGCTGGGCATCTGTAATACCAGCTACTCAGGAGGCTGAGGCAGGAGAATTGCTTGAACCCGGGAGGTGGAGGTTGCAGTGAGCCAAAATTGTGCCATTGCACTCCAGCCTGGGCAGACAGAGTGAGACTCCATCTCAAAAAAGTAAAAATAAAAAAAAAAGAAAAAGAAAAAGAAGCTGGCCGAATTTCTTTCAATTACCTTGTGGATTCAATTTGAATGAATGATCTTCCCAGAAGTTTGTTTTATCTTCTGCAAGGGAACTTGAGTTTGGCATGTTTAATAAATTAAGTTAATTAAGTTGGAGAAGCCCAAGGTTAGTACACTTCATTTTAGGACACACTTTTGGTGGGGGAAGTGGAGGGGTGGTGTGGCGGTGGTGATGATTTTATTTAAACTCCTTGGCATTTTTTAGCAGGTTAGTATGATTTCAAAGCAGTGTTGTTGTTGTATTATTAACTTGTGGGACTGCGCCAAAGAAAATTGTCTTAATACTTGCATGTCCCTGTCATCTAATCAGTGCTATAGAAACTTTAACACTGAAGTCCATGTAAAATTCTAATTATTTTTTTTTCCAGAAATGAAAGAGAACTATTTTACTACATTCATGGATTTAGGTTATAATTTATTTTATTTTTGTGTTACTGTTTAAAAAAAGTGATATAATGACAGGGCAGACCCTTAATTTTAGTCCAGTGCTAAAACAAACATGCAATAAGCTTGCATGAGGCAGGGCAAGCTGTGTTTGTTGTATTATGAAAATAAAGGAAAATGTTTTCAAAACCAGCCTTTTTCTCTAAAAGCAAAAGACTTTGACTAATACCTGGCCATGGGTGGGATTTCCAACTGTTGGTTGAAGGAAATTTTGTTCATTATGGCCATTACGTATGCTATGTTTCTCAGAGTTTAGGATTTGCTATGCTGAGATTGCTACTGTGAACCATTTCTTTATAGCAAGTTTCCCTGTATTCATTACCTTATGTGTCTAAACAATGCTCTAGATTAGACTTTATGTCGATCTGCTATACTAAATTTTCTTCCCCTGTGTCTAGGTGTTCTCTTTGACCAACCTTTAACTGCCCTGGTTCTGAAATTCTGCCCTAATTGAAGGATATTCCTGGGTCTTTGGAGGGAGAAATGGTTCAGGGGCAGAGGCAGAGGAAACATGTTTTTTTTGTTTTGTTTTGTTTTGTTTTGTTTTTTTAAGCCCCCATCTCAGGAGCACTTAACTGACTGCCTACTATATACCAGACTTTGTGCTAGTTACTAGGGGTGAGTGTGAATAAGGCAGGAATCCCACCCTCCAGGAGGAGCTTACACACGATTAACAGATAATTACAATTCAGTGTAACAAGTTTTATGAGAGAGAGAACTTTGCGGGAGCACCAAGCGAAGCACTTGACCCTTAGCGGTGAGGTGGTGGAGGTCAGGGAATGCTCCTGGAAGGTTAGGATCTGGAAGGACCCTGGGAGATAAACCAAGCCTAGAAGAGGTAAAAAAGGGATCAAGAGGCTTTCTATCTCCAGTTTTGCTACTCCTGGGTAGGTCAAAGTGCCTGTCTTTTTACATCTGGAAAATAAGAATAAGAACTGATATCTGGTTGGTAATTCTAGTTTTCATTTACGACGTGTTCCTTAATCCTTTATATTACTCTTTCTTCCATATTCAGTAGACATTTGTACCCACCCTGTACTGGGAAGATAGCACTGCAGGAAACAAGATGTGAATGGACCCCTTCTGTCATGGAACTTCCTTCTATCATATGACATTAGTAGGAGAAGTTCTTTTAAAATGCCTTCAAACTCAGGCATATGTATCTTGTTATTCTTCCATTTTAAGAAAATTTTCTGCAAGATAATCTCAATACCTTGAGGTGAGCTGGCCTTTCCCACTGAGGGAAGGAGACCACAGAGCCTGGTAATCTGATTTTCATTTCATATGCTTGAAATATTTTGCTAGGATTTATCTGTTTTGAAGTCTAGAGATAGACATAGCTGTGTTTTATCTATAGCCCTGCCTTGCTTCCATCTCATTTTCTCTATTCTTACTTTTAACCCAACTTGTGTTTGAGGTTCTTTGCTCAGTGTATAGTTTGCTTTGTAGAATAATTCAAATCTAGTGCCTGTGGAAAGTCAGACTTATTTTTTATTTATTTGAGATAGGGTCTTGGAGTGCAATGGCATAATCCTGGCTCACTGCAGCCTTGACCTCCTGGGCTCAAACTATTCTCCCACTACAGCCTTCCAAGTGGCTAGGACTGCAGGTGTGTGCCACTATGCCTGGTATTTTTTTCTTTTTCTTTTTCTTTTTTAAGAAATGGGCTCTCACTACATTACCCAGGCTAGTCTCAAACTCCTGGGCTCAAGGGATCCTCTCACCTTGGCCTCCCAAAGTGTTGGGATGACAGGTGTGAGCCACCGCATCTGGCTAATACTTATTTTGAAGTCACCCTATCATGGTGCTTTGCTTCACTAATGCATTTCACTTATGATCTTCAAGTCACTCAGGGATGTAAACACAATAGAAAGCATCCCAACCAGAGGAAGGTAGCTGCATTCATTTACAAATTTCTTTTTTGCAATGATTCAAACACTACAGATGTGTCTAAAGTAAACATAAAAAATCTCTCTCTGCCACTTTAACCTTACACATCTGATATCAGTTTGTTCCATAGCCTTCCATAGTTGTCCTTTTGCTTATACAAACCTACAAAAATTAGTACTTATGTATATTTATGTGTGTGTGGGATGAGTGTGGGTATGTTTTTACATACTCATATGTATGTTTGTGTGTGTATCTGTCTGTGCCTGCCCCCCTTTTCTTTTGCTTTAGAGCGGCTATACTTGAGGCTGCCATGAAGAGTGAGAAGTTTGAAGCTGGAAGAGCCTGCATGGGCCCTTCTTGAACTTGTGCAGCATGACATCACTCAAGAGTTCTTGTCAGAGTGATAATGAATGTCTGGCTATTGTAAATGGGAACAAGAAAACTATTTCCAGCTGTGCAACAACCAAGATGACAAAAAGCATTGCAGAGAATATTATTGCCACAAGGACCCTGCTTCATCTGGGTCTCAGACAACAGGAGGAGGGGCATTTTGGAGCATGCGTTTGGCATCTGTGAAACTTTTGTTAGGTAGAAAACAAGTCCTGGATGAAAGGCCTATCAGCCACTTCTGGAGCAGAGAAGATAGAGTTATTAATTATAGGCAGGTTTCATTGCAGGAGTATTCAATGAGAACCCCCGCCTTAGAAGTCTGTAATCAGCAGATGATAAGGATGGTGTGTTCTTACTAAGAGAATAACACAAATGAAACAGAGTTGCCTTTTGTTAAGGGGATGCTTTGCCTTCTTGGACTACGATTCTGGGGAGAAGGATTATTGTCAAGTAAATGAGGCATTCATTCTGTGCCCACTATTTATTGTAGTTCCACAGAGAGCTACTTGCTTTACTTTCTGACTAGGCACAAAGAAGTAAAGGTTCAAAGGCTAGGGCAAGGTGACTGACTTTTCCAGATTCAGCACCATATGTTCTCTGGTCACTTTGAGACGCTGTCAATTTAGTTTTGTGCAACTGAGATCTTGGAGAACTTCTGTGTCCTCTGTGTTTGGCTGAGGACACTAATTTTTTTTTTTTTTTTTTTTTTTTTGAAGTGGAGTCTCACTTTATCGTCCAGGCTGGGGTGCAATGGCATGATCTTGGCTCACTGCCTCCTGGGTTCAAGCAATTCTCTTGCCTCAGCCTTCCAAGTAGCTGGGACCACAGACGTGTGCCACCATGCTTGGCTAATTTTTTTTGTATTTTTTGGTAGAGATGGGGTTTCGCCATGTTGGCCAGGCTGGTCTTGGACTCCTGGCCTCAAGTGAACCACCTGCCTCGGCCTCTCAAAGTGCTGGGTTTATAGGTGCAAGCCATCGTGCTTGGCCTGAGGACACTAAAGTCAAAAAATTTAAGAAAGTATGGTCTCCACTCTTGAGTAGGTCATGAACATGGAGTGACATGGACTCAAATCATTAAGATCAGGTAGGTGGTGATGAATATGGTAAACCAAGGTTCAAACAAAGAGCTTTCTGCGTATGTGAGGATGGAGAGGGTAAGTCAGCCTTAGAGGGAGGAAATGACTTGCAGCAGGATGCCAGCCTCGATGGTCTGTGGAGCTCATTCCATGAAGAAGAGTAATGAGGAAGACCCATTGAGTGACAGGCTTGGGGAGGAGTGCCTGGAATTGATGGTTTGTGGCAGGAAGTGGTGGGACCAGTCTCAAAGGTTGTGGAGGTAGAAGGGTACTGGAGACTACTGAGGACAAAAAAGGGCATGTTGATGCCATTACCAGACAGGACATGAGAGTATGCTGATTGTTGCAGTAAGGCTTGTTAGTTTTAGACATGTCTAAAACCACGCAGGCAGAGATTTTCAGCTGGTAGCTGGCAATTTGAGTTTGAAGTTTAGCTGAGGAGTCAGTTGGCAGTATTCAGGAATAATTGCTAAATGTAGAAGTAAATGCCAGTGAAATGTGTGTGATAAGATGGAGAGCACTTTTAGAGTGAAAAGAGTGATATATTTTCACAAGGACAAGACTTATTTCAATTCAATATTTTTCTTTAGCAGATTAAAGTAGTTTTATGGGTTATCAAGCATTTGTTGAGTATTTACTATGGCTTCTCTTGATAGGTGGTCCTGGGCATATAGGAAGGAAATGGTGCAAATTTCAACAATATCCCATTGGGGTGAACAAAAAATCCCTGAAACAGCCCATTACAGCTATTGTTATCTGGAAAAAACTTCTTACCATAATTAGGTGGTGATTTGAGGTCTGGGGGAAATTGCAGATACAGTTTTTTTTTTTTTTTTTTTTTTTTGAGACGGAGTCTGGCTCTGTCACCCAAGCTGGAGTGCAGTGGCTGGATCTCAGCTCACTGCAAGCTCTACCTCCCGGGTTTACGCCATTCTCCTACCTCAGCCTCCTGAGGAGCTGGGACTACAGGTGCCCGCCACCTTGCCCGGCTAGTTTTTTGTATTTTTGTTAGTAGAGACAGGGTTTCACTGTGTTAGCCAGGATGGTCTCGATCTCCTGACCTCGTGATCCACCCGTCTCGGCCTCCCAAAGTGCTGGGATTACAGGCTTGAGCCACCGCGCCCCGCCTTGCAGTTATAGTTTTAATATACTGTAGGACTAGTGACAGTGAGTGTCACATTGCTGTCATATAAAAGATAAACCTTCCAGAAGAACTTTGGAAATTTCAGTAGCCTAAAGATCACACTTCGAGAAACTCATAAAAGTTTGTCATAGAGGTTTTAAAAGCTGATCAAATAATTTTAAACTCTAGTTGCCTACTAAAAAGTAGGATGCAGTGCAAGTTTGTCCTTTACTTGGTTAAAAAAAAAGTCTTTTTCTAATTAAGAATTTATTTTCACTTTAGATAATTTTATTGGCATGCCTTCTTGCATGCAAGATAGAAAAAAGGTAAGTTTATTCTTAGTTTTCCTTTTTCTAAGCCATTATGATTCTTTTAAATTATACTCATTTCAATTTGATAGGGAAAAACAGTACATGCTCATTTTAAAACATTTGGAATGTACAGGGGATTCATGTGTAATTCCACCACTTAAGATTGACTTTCTTGCTAGGCATGGTGGCTCAGGCTAGTAATCCCAGCACTTTGGGAGGCCAAGGTGGGCAGATCACTTGAGGTCAGGAGTTGAAGACCAGCCTGGCCAACGTGATAAAACCCTGTCTCTACTAAAAATACAAAAATTAGCTGGATGTGCTCTCTTGAACCCAGGAGGCGAAGGTTGCAGTGAGCTGAGTTTGTGCCACTGTACTCCAGCCTGGGTGACAGAGTGAGACTCTGCCTCAAAAAAAAAAAAAAAAAAAAAAAAAAATTTACTTTTACAGAATATTTAACAGCATTCTCCTTTGTATCATAAGTATGTACACAGGCCATTAAAATCTTTCATTTTTAACTTCTAATGGCTACATATTAGTCACACTATTTAATGTGTGTGACTAATTAAATACACCTAATTATGTTTAGTCATTCCGTATCTCTGCTTGCTTCTTTTTGTTTTGTTTTGTTTTTTTTTTTGAGGACTTGTGCTTCTCTGCCCATATTTCCGTGTTGATGTACCCAGAGTTGTATCCTTACTCTAAATGATCTCTGTTTTTGAGCTTATCCACACAGTGGACTGTGGTTTCCTGGTCTGTGTCCTTCTGCGTAGGACGTTCTTTCCTACATATCCACACACCTGCTTTCATTATTTTCATGTCTTAACTCAGAGGTCAACTCCATACTGAGGCCTTCTATCACTGCACTTAAAATTGTGTGACCTTTCCTGTCTACCCAGCTTGCCTGATATTTTCTTCTCCATTGCACTTTCCTTCTGACTTCTTAGATGAGGACAAGACTTAAAAAAAAATTCTGTTTTTGTTTTCTGCTGTTTACCCAAAATATTTTTCTTGTTTTGTTTCTTAAAGACCATGTTTTGCTGTGTCACCCAGGCTGGAGTTCAGTTGCTCAATCATAGCTCACTGTGGCCTCAAACTCCTGGGCTCAAGCCATCCTCCTGCTTCAGCTTCCTGAGTAGCTGGGACTACAAGCACATGCCACCATGTTTGGTTATTTATTTATTTATTTTTTGGGTAGAGACAGGGTCTTGCTTTATTACTCAGGCTAGTCCCTAACTCTCACCTTGACTTCCCAAACTGTTGGGATTGCAGGCATGAATGCCACACCTGGCCTGTTGATGTGGGGTGGAGAGTTCTGAAATTGAGGCAGTATTTAATAGCCTACCAACCAAAAAAAAGCCCAGGACCAGATGGATTCACAACTGAATTCCACTAGAGATACAAAGAGGAGCTGAGACCATTCCTTCTGAAACTATTCCAAATGATAGAAAAAGAGGGACTCCTCCCTAGCTCATTTTATGAGGCCAGCATCATCCTGATGCTAAAACCTGGCAGAGACATAACAAAAAAAGAAAATTTCAGGCCAATATCCCTGATGAACATTGATGCGAAAATCCTCAATAAGGCAAACTGAATCCAGCAGCACATTAAAAAGCTTATCCACCACAATCAAGTTGGCTTCATCCCTGGGATGCAAAGCTGGTTCAACATATACAAATCAGTAAACGTAATCCATTGCATAAACAGAACCAATGACAAAAACCACATGATTATCTCAATAGATGCAGAAAAGGCCTTCGATAAAATTCAACACCCCTTCATGGTAAAAACACTCAATAAACTAGGTATTGATGGAACATATCTAAAGATAATAAGAGCTATTTATGACAAACCCACAGCCAATATCATACCGAATGGGCAAAAGCTGGAAGCACTCCCTTTGAAAACTGGCATAAGACAAGCATGCCCTCTTTCACCACTCCTATTCAACATAAGTATTGGAAGTTCTGGCCAGGGCAATCAGGCAAGAGAAAAAAAGGGTATTCATACAGGAAGAGACGAAGTCAAATTGTGTTTGTTTGCAGATGACATGATTGTATTTTTAGAAAACCCCATAGTCTCAGCCCCAAATCTCCTTAAGCTGATAAGCTACTTCAGCAAAGCCTCAGAATACAAAATCAATGTGCAAAAATCACAAGCATTCCTATACACCAATATAGATGAACAGAGAGCCAAATAATGAATGAACTCCCATTCACAATTGCTACAAGAGAATAAAATACTTAGGAATACAACTTACAAGGGATGTGAAGGACCTCTTCAAGGACAACTACAAGCCAGTGCTCAAGGAAACAAGAGAGGACACAGACAAATGGAAAAACATTCCATGCTCATGGATAGGAAGAATCAATATCATGAAATTGGCCGTACTGCCCAAAGTAATTTATAGATTCAGTGCTATTGCTATCAAGCCACCATTGACATTCTTCACAGAATTAGAAAAAACTACTTCAAATTTCATGTGGAGCTAAAAAAGGAGCCTGTGTAGCCAAGACAGTCCTAAGCAAAAAGAACAAAGCTGGAGGCATCACGCTACCTGACTTCAAACTATACTACAAGGCTATTACTGGTACGAAAACAGATATATAGACCAATGGAACAGAACAGAGGCCTCAGAAATAACACGACACATCTACAACCATCTGATCTTTGACAAACTGGACAAAAACAAGCAATGGCGAAAGGATTTCCTATTTAATAAATGGTGTTGGGAAAACTGGCTAGCCATATGTAGAAAAATGAAACTGGACCCCTTCCTTACACCTTATACAAAGATTAAGATGGATTACAGATTTAAATGTAGAACTAAAACCATAAAAACCCTAAAAGAAAACCCAGGCAATACCATTCAGGACACAGGCATGTGTGTGCCACCAAAAGCAATTGCAACCAAAGTCAAAATTGACAAGTGGGATCTAACTAAGCTAAAGAGCTTCTGCACAGCAAAAGAAACTATCATCAGAGTGAGCAGGCAACCTACAGAGTGGGAAAAAATTTTTGCAATCTATTCATCTGACAAAAGGCTAATGTCCAGAATCTACAAGGAACTTAAACAAATTTACAAGAAAAAAAGAACTCCATGAAAACGTGGGTGAAGGTTATGAACAGACACTTTTCAAAAGAAGACATTTATGCAGCCAATAAACATATGAAAAAAAGCTCATCATCACTGGTCATTAGAGAAATACAAATCAAAACCACAATGAGATATCATCTCATACCAGTTAGAATGGCGATCATTAAAAAGTCAGGAATCAACAGATGCTGGAGAGGATGTGTAGAAATAGGAACACTTTTATACTGTTGGTGGGACTGTAAATTAGTTCAACCATTGTGGAAGACAGTGTGGTGATTCCTCAAGGATTCAGAGCCAGAAATACCATTTGACCCAGCAATCCCATTCCTGGGTATATACCCAAAGGATTATAAATCATTCTATTTATAAAGACACATGCACACACATGTTTACTGCGGCACTATTTACAATAGCAAAGACTTGGAACCAACTCACATGTCCATGAATGATAGACTGGATAAAGAAAATGTGGCACATATACACCATGGAATACTATGCAGCCATAAAAAAGGATGAGTTCATGCCCTTTGTGGGGACATGGATGAAACTGGAAACTATCATTCTCAGCAAACTAACACAAGAACAGAAAAACTAACACTGCATGTTCTTACTCATAAGTGGGAGTTGAACAATGAGAACATATGGGCACAGAGAGGGGAACATCACACACCGGGGCCTGTCGGGGTGGGGGACAAGGGGAGGGATAACATTAGGAGAAATACCTAATGTAGATGACGAGTTTATGGGTGCAGCAAACCAGCATGGCACATTTATACCTGTGTAACAAACCTGCACGTTCTGTACATGTATTCCAGAACTTAAAGTGTGTGTGTACACACACGCACACACACACACACGCATATATAAAAGATGCTCAGCACACTGAATGTATTAGCTGCCATTTTCATTATCTTCATTGGTAAGTTGAATCATATGAGATTGCTGGTATTTGCTCTTGACCTACATAATGGCAGTTTTCTGCGGTTCAGTCTAATATTACTGGCTCTTCAGATTTATCTGGCCAGTTGCATCTTCCGCATTTCCTGAGTTCAACTCAGGATTTTTTTCTACATTTGTTAGAGAATCTGTCTTGTTGAAGTTCAAAAGGTATGGTATACATCGTGCATATGGTCCCAGAACATGCTTCTTACCCATTTTTTGTACTATGTAGTTAGTGGAAATAATGCCTTGACTTTGGCTTCTTTTTCCTTGTATATTTTTAATGCTATTGCTAATTTTTGTCTTTGTGTGCACCTTCTTGAGCATTTTAATGGGAAATTGGGATGAGTTTTATTGGGCCATTTAGTTCAGTGACTTTTGAACTTTTTAATCATGACCCATAGTTAGAAATGTTCATATATGTATATGAATGAGACGTTAGTTGTATATAGTTTACTACACATAGTAAACTCTGATATTTTCTTTTCTATTTTTTCCTATGATAATTTGTTCATTTTCATTTTTAAAAGTACTGGTTACAACTCATACATTTTGAAAACACTGATCTGGTCATAAACTGCAGTTTGAAAGACACCATCTAGTCTGTTGCTGTGCTGTCTAAAATCAGGTTCATTCATTTTTCAACATCCATTTGTTAGGTACATTAGCGGTTATCTTGGTAGTAGCTGGGAATACAGTGATGAGTAAAGCAGTCGTTATCACTGGAGGCATGATGCATAGAGTCTAGTGGGATGGAGCACATGAACCAAATAAAATCATCCAAATGTATATATACTGTGCATGATCAATTCTGTGGGAGAAAAGAGCAAAAGCGATTAAGCAGGGGAACCTCATCTGACTTTGGGGGTGATTCAGGATTTCCCTGGGGAAGCGACATTTGGTTAGGTCTGCAGAATGAGAATGGGTTAACTCTGTGAAGGACTGAGCAGGGGTGTGTGTGTGGGATTGTAGAGTCATGGAAGAAATAGTAACAGATGCAAAACAGAAAACTGGAAGGGAAAGACAGGTGGAAGGCAATCTTCTTTGTTTGATGAGTTGGCATTTTTTGTGATATTTAGTGGGTCTTCCTGTTTGTGGCTTTTTTTTTTCTTACTTGACAAAAGTCAAATAGGAATGTCAAGGATTTTTTTGGGGAGATGGGTATTAGCGTTTGTTGAAGTAGTTTTGTATTAAAGCAATATCGTATATTGCTAAATAGCAGGGTTTTTTGAAGGCTTGCTCCGTATGAGGAGCTGTACAAAGTTGTGTATGATCTGTAGGAGAAGTAGATTTGGTTGGATTAAAAAATACTTTTATATAGTATAATTACCAATTTTGTAACTATGCATAATTTGTAAGAAATTATAACACTGAAGTTAAGTTTTGGTAAGTGAAGATCAGATGGTTGGGTGAGTATTTCATTGCTTGTTGATTTTGAATATAATGATAGGAATTATTGCTGTGCTAGGATTTTTATTTTTTTAACTTGGTAGGATTTTAGTGTTCGTTTCCCCCATCCTCTTTTAAAACTGCATGAAGAGTTTAAAAGAAAGCTTTTAAATTAGAAATCCGTAAAGTAAGTTGGAGACCACATGAGATGGGAGACCATGATTCAAGTGCCAGTTCTTCCAATGCTGTGCATGGTACCCTTGACCTTTGATACCCAACCTTGGAGGCCCTGGGATCCTTGTCTTAAAATGGAGGACTTGAAATCAGTTTTCAAGAATCATTCTCCCAGTCCTATTATTAATATTAAGTGCCTTTATGCTTTCTCTTTTCAACTTTGCTCTGACTCTTTAAAGACTTGGCACCCCACCGTTTAACTAACCTAGTCTGACAAGCTCAGGCCAAACTTGGGAGAACTCCAGGTATTTGCATTTTTCTGTGTCTTTGCGGAGTCAGGCTCAGGTGGCACTAATTCCTTCACATTGGGAAACACTGCTAATGCTTCTCATTAAAACATGGAAGAATGGGCAAAGATTAGAATTCTATTGAGACTTTTTTTTTTCTTTTGGTGATGGAGTCTCGCTCTGTCACCCAGGCTGGAGTGCAGTGGTGGGATCTCGGTTCACTGCAACCTCCACCTCCCGGGTGGTTCAAGAGATTCTCCTGCCTCAGCCTCTTGAGTAGCTGGGATTACAGGTGTCTACCCCCACACTCAGCTAATTTTTGTATTTTTAGTAGAGATTTGCTTCACCATGTTGGCCAGGCTGGTCTTGAACTCCTGACCTCAGGCGATCCGCCCACCTGGGCCTCCCAAAGTGTTGGGATTACAGGCATGAGCCACCGTGACTGACTTAAATCTTTAATACTTTATATCTTAGTTTGTAGTTTGACCACACTTGAAATTATTTTTTTTAATCCTTTCAGATTCAGCAAACATGGAAAAATATGATTATCTTATGTTTATATGCTGGATGCTTGCTTTGGAGAAATATGCAGCATCTAAGTTATGTATAATCCACATTTTATAAAAACCCATTGGATGAGGGTGATGTTATTTTAAAAAGATTTAAAGGGCTAAGGAATCATATGGAAGATGAATTCAGTTTTAATGACTACCAAGTTTAAGGAATATTTTATAAGAAATGGGCTTATGTGGAAGAGAATGAAAGGTACTTGGCAATTCAGCTTATCTTTTCTTTTTCCTCCTAGCTTTATTGATGCATAATGACAAGCAAAACTGTACTTAAGGTCTATTTAGGATGATGATATACATATATACTGTGAAATGAGTACTGTTAACTATCATCACCATGCTGTGCGTTAGATCCCCAGAACTTACTCATAACTGGAAGTCTGTACCCTTTGACCAGACTTCCATTTCCCCCACCAACTCAGCTTTTCTTACCAGTATATTAAATCAGTTGATTCAAATACATTTCAACATTATTTTTTGTAATTCAGTATATTCAGTCTTTCAAGTTCATTTATTGTAATGTGAATATGTTATTACACTTGTTCTTATTTTTTGCTTAGAAATCAAGGGAAGAAAGATGAGATACATGCTTTTTCTGTTTGTCTGAACTCTACTGAATTCCTCATTCATGGTAAAATATTTACTCAGGAAGTCTAGGTAACTATGGAGATTTTACTTAGTGTGTTTTTGGTGCTGATTCATCAGTTGATTTTTTTTTTATTTGTTGTTGAATATCTTCTTAAGCTAATTATTATATGGAAACCATCCAGGACTCTAGGCTCCTGATCTGAGACAGGGTGGGGGCAGGTCACACAGGCACAGGCAATGTTTGGTAATGTGTAGGTCCAAGCAGGTACTAGGCACAGGTGCTCAACGCTAGTACTAGAAACAGGTTGGGTCTGAAGGGGTTGGGGTCATGGGGTTAGGGTAGGTTCAAGGTAGACAAAGCCAGGAAGAGGCACAGAGCATGTAGACGCCTGGCCTAGAATCCCACAAAAGGCATTCTGGAGAGCCCTAAGAGAGAAGTGGTGTAGACAAAAGTCTAAAGCTCCCAGGAGAAATGTATTTTCAGAGTTGGAAGCATCAGTTGAACTTCTCTGATTGTTCAAGGGCATTTCAACACTCAGGCAGGGGTTTAGTCACCATGACCTTGGGAAAAAGTCCCAGCTTCTCTTTAAGCATTTGGCCATCTTAATTTGTGATTTAATTTGGCTTTGAAATCACAAATTCTCATCTGATTCAGGGATTAGGAACCTTGTTGAATACTATTTCTCTAGAAGCAAGAATTAGCCGAGGTCTCTTGACAAAATGTATTCTTTCTACAAGAGATTTATTATAAAACATATTTAACATTTGCTATGGACTGGATTTTCTCCCTAATATTCATGTTGGAGCCCTAACCCCCCACGTAGCTGTATTTGGAGATAGGACTTTTAGGAGATAATTAGGATTAAATGAGATTATAAGTGTGGGGTCCTAATCTGATAAGATTGGTGGCCTTATGGGAAGAGGAAGAGAGAGGTCTTTGTCTCTATACACATTCACCAAGGAAAGGCTGTGTGAGGAAACAGTGAAAAGACAGCTGTCCGCAAGCCAAAAGGAGTGCCCTCACCAGCCACCAACCATGCTGGCACTCTGTATTACATTTCTAGCCTCTAGAATTATGAGAAAATAAATTTTTGTTATTTAAGCCACCTAATCTATGGAACTTTTTTTTTTTTTTTTTTTTTTTGAGACAGAGTCTGGCTCTGTCACCCAGGCTGGAGTGCTGTGGCGTGATCTCAGCTCACTGCAAGCTCCGCCTCCCAGGTTCACGCCATTCTCCTGCCTCAGCCTCCTGAGTAGCTGGGACTAAAGGTGACCGCCACTACGCCCAGCTAATATTTTGTATTTTTTTTTTTCGTAGAGACGGGGTTTCATTGTGTTAGCCAGCATGGTCTTGATCTCTTGTCCTTGTGATCTGCCTACCTCGGCCTCCCAAGGAACTTTTTAATGGCATTCTAAGCTAATACAATATGCCATTAATTTGAGTAGGGAATAAGAGTAGTAACTCTGTCCAGTAGCTGTTCAGCAGAAAGTACACACTATCATTTACCTGCCTTTCCTTTTTCCTTCTTCATCCTGTTTTAATGGCAGAATAACTCAGTGAGTAAAAATATTTTAGTGAACACATCTTAAAGTGTTTAAAACCGTTGAACTTATTTAAAACTAATTGTTTTTATATGAAGTACTGTTTATTATCTTTTAAAATATATCTCTATTATTGTTATTTTTAACAGAGAACGGGTCTTGCTATGTTGCCCAGGCTGGTCTCGAACTCCTGGGCTCAAGCAATCTTCCCAAAGTGTTGGGATTAGAGGTGTGAGCCACCATGCCTGGCCCTTGGTGTATTCTTATAAACATTTAAAAAATTATTTTTGAAATCACATTATGGCAATATTTACATGAACAAACCCACTTGTATTTGCAGTTCCCTAATGAATATATTTGTTATTTAGTCATGTTAGTTTTATGGCCTATTTCTATTATGTTCTATTTTATGGTCTGCTTCTACCTAGAAGTAACAAATGTGTGTTCTTATTTCTACTGATCGTTTTTAACCCACTGTTATATAAGGCAATATAGTCTGAATCATATTTTTAATAGCCTGATAATAATCCATTAAGCTGTTAAACTGTTCATTAAACCATTGCCCTATTTTTACAGTTTTATTTCCTTTGTACTTGCTGTTTTAAAAAGCATTGTACTCAACAACTTTTATGTAATTTCTGTAGACTGATTAAGAGTTAGATCACTGATTTGAAACTAATATTATTTGGTTTCCAAGTCGATTTTTTTTTCTTTTTTTTTGTTTTTTTGTTTTTTTGAGACGGAGTCTCGCTCTGTCGCCCAGGCTGGAGTGCAGTGGCTGGATCTCAGCTCACTGCAAGCTCTGCCTCTCGGGTTTACGCCATTCTCCTGCCTCAGCCTCCCGAGTAGCTGGAGCTACAGGCACCCGCCACCTCACCTGGCTAGTTTTTTGTATTTTTTTTAGTAGAGACGGGGTTTCACCGTGTTAGCCAGGATGGTCTCAATCTCCTGACCTCGTGATCCGCCCGTCTCGGCCTCCCAAAGTGCTGGGATTACAGGCTTGAGCCACCGCACCCGGCCTCAAGTCGATTTTAAAAGGTAGTTTAAAAACTTGACTTTCAAAAGTAA
Source organism: Macaca mulatta (assembly GCF_049350105.2). Lineage (NCBI taxonomy): Eukaryota > Metazoa > Chordata > Mammalia > Primates > Cercopithecidae > Macaca > Macaca mulatta. Next base: position 47,370,862 of record NC_133420.1, read on the forward strand.
CACCTGTTTGTGTTCATTTTAGAAAACAAAGAAAAACATAAAGAAGAAGAAGGAAAAAGTACCCATACTCCCCACCTAGAGATAGCCATTGTCAAGTGTATGGGATATTCCCTTCTAATATTTTCTCTGTAAATTTTATCTAGTTGAAATCCTACTGGGCATAATCAGTACTTTGTCCTTTCTCTTAATAGTATGCAGTAAACAGAAGTGATGTTAATTCCATTCAGCTACTGCTATAGTGAACTCACTTCAGTGAACATCTTTGCAAGCCTATTTTTGCATTTCAGGTAATTTCTTTAGAGTAGATTCCCAGTAATATAATGTGCTGCCTTAAAAGGCAGGGATGATTTTTATGACTAGAGATAGAAATGATTAAATTGATTTCCAAAACAATGATAATGCTTCATACTCCTACCGGCAGAGTTTGAGAAAAACTTAAAGATAGAAATTAGTATAAGTGAAATGTGGATTTGTAAAACTTGGAAAATGATTAGAGCAATGGGAAACTTTAATAATAATCTGTCGTGGATGACATTGACTAGACCTCATTGGCGGATGTTCTCTCCACTGTGGTGATATCCTTCACTCATCCACAGTTTTGTCTTCTAACAGAGAACATTATGTTTCAAGCTTCCCTTAGTTTTTATGTCCTTTAATATGCTGTGAAAAGGTTTTTTTTTTTTTTTTTTTTTTTTTTAAAAACAGAGTTTTGCTCTGTCCCCAGGCTGGAGTGCAGTGGTGTGATCTCTGCTCACTGCAACCTCCGCCTCCTGGGTTCAAGCAATTCTCCTGCCTCAGCCTTCCTAGTAGCTGGTACTATAGGCATGTGCCATCATGCCCAGCTAATTTTTGTATTTTTAGTAGAGATGGGTTTCACCATGTTGGCCAAGATGGTCTCTATCTCTCGATCTCATGATCTGCCTGCTTCCGCCTCCCAAAGTGCTGGGATTACAGGCGTGAGCCACTGCGCCCGGCCAAATTTTGTTTTTAACTGTATTCACTGCATCAACTGATGGTAGGGTATTCCTGATGAGTATACTTCTGTGAAATAACTGGTTAACTATTAGAAAATGGAGCAAGTACTCTAAAAATGGATAGCAAAGAATTAAAAACTAATTGGTAATTATATCTGTGCTGGTTTAGTGTGTATTTCGCATATTTACCCCCATAAGCTTACTTTTCTTCTAGATGCCATTGATATTACAGTCAGGGACCACTTTTGTGCCTTGGGGAAATAAAGTGAGCTTCCTTAGGAGGTAATAGATTTGCAATTTCACCCATTACTGGAAGTAGTCACATGTAGTCCAATTAAATTTGACATCTAATTAGTGATCACTTACTAGACCCTGGAGATACAAAGGTGAGCAAGATGGAGGCCCACCTTCAAAAAACTCAGACTCGAGGGATGGGAACTGAATGAAGATACCATATGATAAATGCAATGTTAGAAGTTAGTTGCATATCTATTTTCCTATTAAATATAGTGAAGTTTAATAAGCATAGGAAGGAAATGGGGTAAGAGGAAGTGAGAGTGTGAATTTAAGCAGAGACCAAGACCAAGGCCCACCTTAGGGTGCTATTCATGTATTAGAAAAGGGCCACACGTTTTGCTGTTCTTCCTCGTAGTTGACATGAAGAGGGGACTCAATGAACTGTGTTACCATGAAGATAAGGACTAACCAGGGGGGACAGCTCTTCATGTGCTGGGAGGAGATGGGATTTTATCCATGGTTCTCCAAACATTAGATAATTTAATGTAATGAATCGTGTCTCCAAATGCAATCTTACAATGAATGTGACAGTGGGGTTAAAAAAATTGTATTGCTCAATGTAGGTTAATGGCATAATGCCAGTTGCTTATCTCAGAAAAGCCATTCTGTAAGAGCCAAAGCAAGACAGTTCAGACAAGCAGCTCACTTCTGGCTCTGTCCAAGGATAGACATTCCATATTCTTTGTGGAATGCTGAATTAGATACTTTTCAGGATGTTCCCTATGAATATTACTTCATCCAAAAGGATATTTTTGATAAGAACTGAGTGGCAGTGAGTTCAAGGTTATTAAGCTCAATACTGCATCCTGTCTTTGTGGTTAGTTAAGTGTAGGTTCCTGTGCTTTAAGCGCTGGCTTGACTGAAGATAGCATGAACAAAGATCAGCCTATGAGCACGGATTTTCTGGAGTCTTTTTGCTTCAGGGAGTAGAAGGAAGAGAAATGAAGGCTCTGACGCCTTTGGCCAGAGTTTGCAAGACTGGAAGTCTATGTGCTAAATGAATTTGGCCCCACATACAATTTATTTGCTCAGGTCAAGTTTCAAAAGTCAACATAGACAGGTGGACATTGTGATTGTTCCTCGTGCAAGTGTAGTTTCTGTATCATGGAAGTTGAAGGTCTGTTTTCACTAGGCACTTCATGTATTTATGTATGATACCTGGTTGGTCCCTGTGGGTATTTGTGTTTGTGACATTTGCTGGTATATGGTCACAGTATAATGATGTATGTGTAAGTTCAGAAGCAGCATAGAGGTGGCGGTGATTAATCTGGGTGGGGAGTAGGACCCATAAAAGGCTTCATTGAAAAGCTGTGACTAGAAAGATGAGTAGGTATTTGCCAGGCATGGAATTTGGACAAGGGAGGGTATTCCAGGAAAAGCCAAGTGCATATGCAAAGACAGTTGTGTGGATTAGCATTATATGTCAGGGGATTTCTGAGTAGATCCAAAGTGCTGGGGCTTAACAAGCAAGGTGAGTTATAGCCTAAGCCAGAAGTACCTGAAGGACTCAGTTTGCTGTACATGAGGAGGCTGGGCTTGGGGCAATGCGGAACCGTGGAAAAGGTTTAAAACAGATCATTGCCATACTAGATTTCTGTTTTAGGAAGATTATTCTCCAAACACCCGAGAGAAATAGTTGCAGGTAGAAGGGACTAGAATAGCTTTTTTTTAAAAAAAGTTATTTATGAAAACATCTTTATTTTTCCTGTAAGTAGTTTTCCCACGTGTAAGAATTACTTCCTATTGTCAAAAAAGAAATACACACATAAAGTTAAAAGCAAGGTTTGGAAAAGAAGAGAAAGGTGGAATGTTGGTTCTCTGAAATTATTTTTGTTTACAAAAATGATACTTGTATTCAGTATCACAGAACAATTTAATTGAAAAAATTACCCATAATTATATTATTGAGAGATATCCATGACATATCATTCTAGGTGACTATTGCTGTTTTTTTAATCCCAAATTAAATAGCTTTAAGCAATAATTTATTGTTATCTTTCACTGTACTGGGATGAAAGATCAGGCACTGAGGAAGGGCTTGGTTGATACCACTTGCGGTGGAAGGTTAGAGGGGTCCCTGATTATCGCTTTCCTTGTGGACTCCACTGAAATTATGAGGAGGACAGCAGGGTATGAATTTTTTTTACACCCTTTATTTACATCTATTGAGATGATCATGTGTTTTTTAAAGATTATTAATATACATTGTATGTATCAAAATATCACTATGTACCCCATTAATATGTACAACCATAATTTTTTAATAAGAAATTTAATATTTTTGATTGACAAATCAGAATTGAATGCATTTATAGGTACAATGTGATGTTTTGATCTATGTATACAGTGTATGATTAAACCAAGCTAGTTAACATATCCATCACTTCACTGACCTATATCATTTTTTATGGTGAGACATTTGAAATTTAGTCTTATTTTGAAATACAGAGTACATTATTATTGACTCTAGCCACTCTGCTGTGCAGTGGGTCTCAGAAAGAAGTTATTCCTCTTATCTGTCTGAAACTTTGTACCCTTTGATCAACAACTCCCTATCTCCCACCCTGCTGTTCTTCATCCCTTGCCCGCAGCCTCTGGTGACCATCATTCTACCCTCTACTTCTTGGTTCAACTTTTTAAGATTCTACCTGTAAGTTGAGATCGTATAGTACTGGGATATCTTAAGAGAGATAATTAGAGCTTGAGTTAAGGCAGTAACAGTGGGTTTGGAGGGAAGAAGGTAGACACGAAAAACATTTAGGAGGAAGAATTGATACAACTTGGCTATTGAATAGATATGGTGGGTGAGGGAGAGGGAAGAGTGATAGTGAATGGATGGCAATGCCGTTGAATGAGACGAAGTAGGAGAGAGTAACAAGGACATGGGAAGTGTATTTATATTAGATTGCCAGGGCTACCATAAAGTCCCATGGACTGGGTGGCTGAAACAGCAAAAATTTATTTTCTCAAAATTCTGGATGCTGGAAGTTGTAGAGAATTGTGAGGACTGCTTTCTTCTGAGGCCTCTCTCTTTGCCTTGTATGTGTGATCTCCTCCCTACGTCTTCATGTGGTTTTTCCTCTGTACTTGCCTGTGTCCAACTTTCTTCCTCTTATAAGGACACTAGTCATATTGGATTAGGGCCTACTCTAATGACCTCATTTTAACTTAATTACCTGTTTATAGACCCTGGCTCCAAATGTGGTCACATTCTGAGGTACTGGGAGTTACGACCTCAGAATATGAATTTCTCAGGGGGACACAGTTTAGCCTAGAACAGGAAGGATAAGGAGTTTGGTAGATGTTGAATTTGCAAACCCTGTGGAGTATGTACTATAATGCATTTGGATATGTGAGAACACAGCCCAGAAAAGAACTCCAGATTTCGTATTTAAAACCATGGGCGTGGATAAAATTGTCTTCACCAGTAATACCCAACCTTGGCTTATTTTAAGAACACCTGGGGGAGCTTTTGAAACATACAATGTGCAGGGGGCTCACTTCAGGCCATGACTCAGTCTTTGAAAGAGAGGCCAGGGCAGACACATGGTCATTCTAATGTGATCCAAGGTTGAGAGGATGGGTCTAGGGTAAGTGTAGAGAAGATATCTGAAAGAATGGCTTGAATCATTTAAGTGGTGGTTGGTAAGAGAGAGAAGGATGGGAAGGATGGGGGTTTGCGGGGTTTCTTGCCTGATGTCCATCCACTTCTCCATGATGGATGTGCAAACTGGGGAGTTTCTTTGAGGGGATTTAAGGCTTGGAAGAGGTGCTGAGAGAAATGGCAGCATTGATGGCTTCTCTTTGTGGGCTCATCTGAGATTAGAACGCATTGATTAATAGTGACAGCTTTAACTTGTCCTTAAGTTTTCCCCACGAGGCCTCTGGAGGCTGTGAATGGGAGCAGAACAGGCAGTTTGGAGTTTAATCATGATTGCGGTGTTAAAGGGCAGATTGACAGAAAGGAGCATGAATGGTAGGTAGCAGACTGGTGTGAGGGGAGCCCAGAGGGCTGACCATGGTATTTAGGCTGGGCATTGTGAGAATTGACCTTGGATAGGGCTGTTGAACAGGAAAGAATGGAAAGAGCAGGAGGCTGGGTATTTTGGAGGGCTGAAATAGTGTGTGTGAGCGCAAACAGCTGCATAGATGCACAGTTTCAGATATAAAAGGGGATTTTGAAGTGTCACAGGCAATTCTGAGGGATGAGGGGCTAAGTGGTATAGTCAGTTCAGAAACTAACTTGACAGATCAGACTGCTGGGTGTGATGAAATTGCCCTTGATAATGACTTGCTTGATGATTGAGTTGTTTGCAAGAGGGAATGAAGGTTGGGGAAATTTACTAGATAACCTTTAAGGTTTCTTCCAGCCTCAGGATTTAACAAAATGTCATTGTTTTGTGCCAAGCTCCTTGATCTCCCTTTTTTTCTTTTTCTTTTTGGAATCAGAAGAATAGAGCAATCTGAAAAATGCCATCTAAAAATCTAGTTCTTATTGATCCCATTGTAATTGTAAATGTTTGACAGGTTATAGCCTCTTTAAATGCCTTTGGAATCCATTAATGCATGTTTCATAGAGTTCACACAGGGTAAAGTGGTACTTTGGTCAGAACATGCTTTGCTCAATGTCACTGATTTGTCTCTGCCACACAGCTGGCTTCTGAGGCTTATAATGGGCAATTAGGACAGGAAGGAGTTACTTAAGTTCTTTTTAAGGTAACATTAATTGGATTCATCTTTTACCACATGGTGAGGATCATGGTTATTACATTTACCATTTCGGGTTTGGTGTTTAACCTCTTTATTGTGGATTGGTTGGTTCTGGACATTTTCAGATTTAGTTTTGTGGTAGGATGTTTTGTCTGTAGTTTGCATGTGTATTTAGAACCGGAATGAAGTGTACTTTGTAAAACTGTGACCCCAACAGCAAAAAGGATTTTACAAGCACTTTTGGCCTTCATTGTTAGAGTATCTTCTTGTTCTCTGAGGACGTAAATTTGACCTCATCCTGGAATTAAAAATAAATACTTGAATGTATTTTTTGTTCTTGCTGCAGCAAATGCAGATATCAGCGACTTTTGTGATGAGTTTCCTTATTTAGGGGAGAACATTTTCTAAATCACATAAAGCTTAATATTAACAGAAGAAAATTTGAAAATTAAAATTATGAGAGTGAAATCCTAGACCTTTCACAAAGTTACAGGCTGAATCCAGCTGTTCTACCCTGTCCAGTCACAGGAATTCCTCCTTACTATTACTTGCAATTTTCCTTCCTTCATCCTCTCCTCTCTCTTTCCTTGCCTTTTTCTCCCCCTCTCTTTTGGCATATTTCTCTCAATTAAACAGTTTCTTAGTCTTTTACCACCAACCTCAAAGAATCAAGTGTGAATGAAGTAATTGCTTTATTTTAGGCTCTTTATTTTGCCCCATCAGCCCCATTTAAAACTCTGTCTCATCCTCCTACCAAATCCCAGATAGTGTCCTCTTCTTTCTTCTTGGACTGGAACTGAAAGATGTGATTACCTCGGTCTCGTTCTAAACCCAGCTTTACCATCAACTGAGACCAACCCAGATTCACTTCCGCTTTTGTGGACTGCCAGGACACTGAGTGTGTGTGTGTGTGTGTGTGTGTGTGTGTGTGTACAAGCGTGTGTGCATGCATGTGCATATTTGTGTTTGTTAAAACAATAACAATTTGGCAAGCATAGAGTAAGGCATTGGTTCTCACTGTTTACTGTCATCAGAAATGCCAGAGGTGTGTATTTAAATGCAGAGTTTTCAGCCTGCTCACAGTGTTCACGATTCAGACAATTTGGGAAAGATCCAGGACTCTGCATTTTTTGTTTGTTTGTTTGTTTGTTTGTTTTTGTGAGACAGAGTTTTGCTCTGTTGTCCAGACTGGAGTGCAGTGGCATGATAACTGCTCATTGCAGCCTTGAACTCCTAGGCTCAAGCAATTCTCTTACCTCAGCTACCTGAGTAGCTGGGACCACAGATGTGCACCACCATGCCTGGCTAATTTTTAAATTTTTTTGTAGAGACGGGGTCTTGCTATGTTATCCAGCCTGGTTTTGAACACCTGGGCTCAAGTGATCTTTCTGCCTTGGCCTCCCAAAGTGTTGGAATAACAGACATGAGCCACTGTGCTTAGCTGAGACTCTGCATTTTTGACAGACAACTGGTGGGCCACATGTTCTTTGAGAAACAGTGGATTTGGGGACTTCAGTTATTATTATTTTCCATCTCACGGTACAGCATTTTTCAAAGTTGGGCCAATTTGAAATGGCTGTTTTATCAAACTGTAGGCAGTTTTTTTTTTGTTTGTTTGTTTTTTCATTATCATGTGCTCTCTAAACACCTCATATCCAAACATTAAGAGCAAGTGGGTTTCATCATATTCTGGACTGGTCAGAACTAGCCAGCAAGGGTACCATATTGTGTTTTAGGTGTCATCCTTGAAGGATAGAATAAATCAACTGTCGTGTTCTCAGTGAAAAGTGGAAAGAAGTTGTAAAGGATCTGCAAAATAGAATTATAAGACAGAGGAAAGAAAGAAACAGACAATCTGATCTCTATCTTCATCGGCCAGATAAGCTTTGAAGTGTTTAACGAATGGGATTCAGTTTGGTTACAAAAGAGTAGCTGGGTCCCAGGGATGGGTTTTTCAGTTGAGGTAATGTGAACTACATTTGAGAGAGAATTTCTAGCAAACTCTCTGTCCAAGGACCTCATGACTGGCCTTGGAAGGTAGTGAGCTTCCCGTTATTGGAAGTGTTCCAGCACACATCATACAGAATAGATTCTGCAGTGACTACAGGATTGGATAAGATGTAGAACTAGATGACCTCAGAAGTTTTCTTCCAATCATGAGATGCTATAAATTTTATGAACAACACACTTAAAATAGCTTTAGGACACTCTACACGAATTCAAGGCTGAAATAGGACTAGTTAAACTACAGTCAGTCAATTGATTATTAAAACCAAGCACAGATTTACACCCACTACACACACTTATGCCCACAAATGATAAATGCCAGGATAGTTTGGATTGCCTTTGAAGTTTATTATTTGCAGGTGTAGAAGCTCTTAAGTTTTAGTTTGTAGTGTTTCTAAAAGTGAGGCATTCTCTTGAACTGTCTTTGATGATTCGATGTTTATACATTGTGTCTGCTGTGAATTTGGAAAGCACTGCAGAATCACTTTTTCAAAGATCAGAGGAACGTGGGATAGAATAAATTAAGTTTTGGCTAATATTTGGTATTCTTCTTTAGGGATCTGCTTTCAGAGATCTGTTTCTGGAAGGAGAAGGGAAGCCATGACATTTTATGTGAACTCAACTGGACAATGTGAAGTTTTCCTATCATTAGCTAATAATATACATTTAAAGTCACATGGAAGTCTGTTGCCTGTGATCTGAATTTTTATTCCTAAATAAATTCGAGATTAAAATCTGTGGTTTCCAGTTCAAGGGTAGTATACCAAAAAAATTTGTCTGATGTGGGTTTTTATGTCATTAAGAAAAGTGGCAACAGTTAAGCATTATTGGCTTTTCCCTTTTTCTTGGTTGATTGGTCCTTTTCCCTTATCTTGAAGGGCGGTAGTAAATGTTGACTTTTTGCCTCTAATTCACCTCAATGATTGTACATTTTAACATGTTTTAAGATAGGTGGTTTTAGCCCCTGTCTTATTTTCCTGGTCCTCTTGCTTCCACTGCTCTGGTTCCCAAGAATCAAAATTGAGGCCAGATGTGTGTTAACATCAAGAAACTCTGACTGGCTCTCTTGTTCTCTCCCTCCCCAGATATTAATGCAAGAAGGGAACTAGGACACCAGGAACAGCTACTGTTAACATTCTCCTGTAATTTCTGCCTGTTATTCCTCTGCAAGACCTTTATGAGAGCTGCATGTATTTTTGTTCTGTGTTTTAAAATTTTAACATTTAAAGGCAGTGCTTTTCCATAACATTGTCTCTGAAAACATTGTATGTAAATATATAGATATATTGCATATTTGTTTTCAATTTTAAAATGGGATTTTATTGCACAAAGTTTTGTACACAATTCTAAGGCCAACTGACCTATCTATCTATCTATCTATCTATCTCTATATATCTTTTCCTAATTATGAAATGATAAGTGAAAATATGTAAAGTGTAAACTATATAAACAACAAAAACAAACGAGAATTTGTAAAATATAAAAATCATAGTAACTTAGCATCCATAATAAAATCTCTATTAATGTTTTTAAGTACCAAGTCTTTTCCCCTCCATATTTAGACATATAATTTATTCAATTATTGATTAGAAATTATAGGTAAAAATCATCCAAATCATGCAAATTCTCACAAACTAGAAATAGCAGCTGTTAACAGTTTTGGTATATGTCCCTTCATATACTCAAATATATATATGTGTGTATATATATATGCCCAGTATTATTTTCTATTAATTTTTAAATAACTTTTTTTACTATAAAAGTGATTCACATATAATTCAGAATCCCTGGAAATTATAAAAATTTAAATTAAAAATGGACTGAAATATTTCCACTCAAACATAAACCAATCATTTTTACCAGTTCTTCCAAATATGTACACTTATGTCTGTAAACCCCACACTTTTCAAAAAATAAAAATGACACAAGTATATATTGGTTTGTGGCTTTTAAAAAAATATTTAGGAATGTGTCAAACATTTTTATGTCAATAAAGGCTCAATAAAATTTGTTTTGGTATGAATTTTTTTTGTTTTAATCTCATTCCTGACTCTAAACCTCACTTTGAGATTTCCCGTCTGTGCCTCTGTGTAATTTGTTTGTAGTGATGGTCCAGTTCACTGATTATCTCTTCAGTTGCACTTAATCAGCTGTATTACCTACTGAATTTCTAATTTGAAATACTGTGTTTTTATATTTCTAGGAACCCTGTTTCTATTTTTATTTTAGGAACTCTGTTTATATCTTCTTAAAAGTTGTATAGTCATTTTTAATATCCTTTAATATGTCCTCTTTTGCTCTTAAACCTATTAAACATTTTTATTTTATAGTCTGTATTTGATAATCCTAGTATCTGTAGACTTTGTAAATCTGTTTCTGCTATTTGTTCTTTTTGATGACTCCTGTAAATGTTGACTTGTTTCTGTATGTGCTTTGCGATCCCATCCCACTCCCCACTCTCCCAATGTAAGCTCATGTTTCTAGGAACTTTTTCTCTGGGAATTCTTTGAGAGCTTAAGGTGAATCAGTTCAGAAAGAATTTGTGTTTTCTTCTGTTTGATGCATTAAAGGCACTCTCAACCCATGTCCACATCAGATTGAATTATTAGCTTGAGGTTTTTGGGTGGCTACACCAGCAGTATAAATTCACGTCTTCCTCAGTTTATTAAGGGCAAGTGTCCGGATATAAATTCTCAGGGGCGACTGTTTCCTACCTAGATCCATGTGTGAGACAGTCACATTTTCTGACCCTCTCCCTGTGTGACATGGGTCAGTATTTTTATTATTAGTTCAGCTGTTAAGGGTAGGATGTCCCAGCTTTTTGTAGAGGTCTTTGATCTGACTTCCATTTTTCACTTGATTTCTGCTTTTAAAGCCAAAACTCAAAGTCACCTGGGATTATTGGGATATAATCGGCTGACAGACTCCATTGTTGTTGTTTTTTTTTTTCTCTTTTCCCAGTTGACTTCTTGACTTATATTTGTTTCTTGGTAGATTCATGACTTTTGCCAAGTTGGGTAAGCATTTACAGAGGTGGAGGTGTGTGCTTGTGTATGCGTACACACACAGCAGTTTTACACGTTTTTGTGCTAGGAGAGTTTTCACTGTATTTTGCGCTTAGTATTCTGGGAAAAGATATCTATAGTGTGACTTTTAAAATAGTAGGACACATTTTGTCCTTCAAATATATTGTTATTTACTTAATAACCTTTTTTGTTGTTGTTGTTTTTGAGACAGAGTCTTGTTCTGTTGACCAGGTTGGAGTACAGTGGCACAATCTTGGCTCACTGCAACATCCACCTGACAGGTTCAAGTGATTCTCCTGCCTTAGCCTCCCGAGTAGCTGGGATTACAGGTGCCCACGATCACGCCCAGCTAATTTTTGTATTTTTAGTAGAGATGGAGTTTTACCATGTTGGCCAGGCTGGTCTTGAACTCCTGAGCTTGGGTGATCTGCCTGTCTTGGCCTCCCAAAGTGCTGGGATTACAGGTATGAGCCACCACACTCGGTCTCTTAAATTAATACCACTTCTTGAAACCTTAAGGTTGCTTTCAGTTTCACAGATAGAGTTTTGTAATGATTGTCCTCAATAGGTATGTTAGCACAGATTGTTGATTCTTTTCCAATGATAAACATCTTGAAGTAGAATTGCTAGGTCAAAGGGTGTGTTTGTCTGGCTTTTGATACATATTGCCAAAATCATCCTTCAGGGACAGGATGAGGTTGTTCCATACTGAAACCCCTGATCACAATGCACAAAAGTCCAGCAACTTCATTAACCTGAGTATTATAAATTTAGAAAAATTATCAATGTGTTGGGGGCATTTTATTTTTAAAATTAGATCACTTGAAGTTAGGCACAATTTTTTCTTATGCTTATTGATTGTTTGTATTATTTCTCATAAATTTCCTGTGGATGTTTGTCAACCATTTTTCTATTAGGATGCTCATCTAAAAATTTACTTGTTCAAGCTATATATTTAATACATATAATTTTCTTTTTTAAAACTTTAAGAATGTTAACAGTTTATGATGTGATATAAAGCATTTTTTTCATATATGCATTTGTTTAATATAATGAAGCTTTAAATGTTTAGGGTAGTGTATTAGGCCATTTTTATACTGTTGTAAAGAAATACCTAAGACTAGGTAATTTATAAAGAAAAGAAGATTATTTGGCTCACAATTCTGTGGGCTCTACAGGAAGCATGGTGCTGGCATCTGCTCAGCTTCTGGGGAGGCCTCACAAAATTTACAGTCATGGCAGAAGGTGAAGGGAGAGCAGGCACCTCATGTGGTGAAAACAGGAGCAAACAAGCACCACTGAAGGAGAGAGAGAAAGGGAGAGAAGGAGTGAGTTAGTTGGGGTGAAGTGACACATGCTTTTAAATGACCATATCTTGAGAGAACTCAGATCACTTACCACCAAGAGGATGTTCCAGAACCATTCATAGGGATCTGTCCCCGTGGTCCAAACACCTCCCATCAGGCCCCACGTATAACACTGGGGGTTGTATTTCAGTGTGAGATTTGGGTGGAGACAAATATCCAAACTATTTTAGGTATTTACCTTTATCAATCTTTTCTTTGGCCTTATGCTAAAATAGCCTCCTCTCAATCTGTGACTATATAAACATTCTACTATATTTTCTTCTGGATCTCTTAAGGCTTTATTTTTCATACTTAATTCTAATGCATAAAAATTTGTTTATGTGCTATAAAGAGTTATACCTTATACCCCTGTGAATTTATTTGAGTTGGCTTGCCTGTGTACCAATTTAAGGTGTGATTTGGATCAAGCCAAATTATTTGGGATTTTTTTTGTGTGTTGAGTCTGTAACTTTTGAATATGTAATTACCATAGCATGGAATTGGTAATATAGATATTTGCACAGGTAATGGTGAACTCCAAATTCATGATGGAACAAGCAGGTGAGTGTGTTGTGTGTTAAGGAAGAAGGAATAAGGTAAAGGATGTGCCAAGACAGAAAGTTAATTATAATGCTTAACCATTAGGGAGCATTTCCCCAACATTTTGTATATGTTTCTTTTTCTTCCTAATGGCCATTGGGAATGGAATGTGTGGGATTGACTAGGAAGGCTCTTGTATCACCAGAATTTGCAGTGACTTGAGAAAGCTGGGAAGATTATATTACCAGTACTTTGTGTCTTGTGTATAGCCTTTTGCATGCATGCATGCATGCATGAAGAAAATCATTGGACCGGAAATAGTTGTGTTAGAATACTTGAACTTTTGGGCAAACCAATTCTTCAGTTCATTTTTCATTTTTAGTGGCTATATGCCTTCATTAATTCCTCCTTTTCTTGTTCAATTACCCTTTATTGAGCACTGTCTATATTGCCAGGCACACTGAGCATTAGGATAAAGAAATAATTATAGTGCTGGCTGTATCCTCAGGAAGTTCAAAGTCCAGCAGTTGTCTCATAACTGAATAGGGTTTAGTGTGATGAATGTTATGACTTATGTGCAAGGTACAGAGGTGATGGCATATAGCAGGGCACACCAACGCACTGCTGATGATGTGTGAGTGGCAGTGATTAAGAAGGAGACTCCTGAGACATCAGCTGGGCATTGGAAGATTGAAAGATAAAGGGAGTTCATCTTGTGGATAGGCAGTGGAAGAAGGCATTTTAATTGTGAAAACAGAATATGGAAGGCATGAAGTACCATGATGTTTTCTAGGAACTCCAGGTAGTTTTGTTGGTAAATGATGTAAGACTTGCTAGTGGACGAGGCAGAGGCTGAATCAGAGGAGGTCTTGTGGAATGTAAAAAGGAATCTGAAGTTTGCTTCCTCCCTCCTAATTCTTTTTTTTTTTTGAGACACGGTCTCTACTCGTTGCTCAGACTGGAGTACAGTGGTGCGATCACAGTACACTGCAACCTCCCCGCCTCCTGGGCTCAGGTAATTCTCTCACCTCAGCCTCCCGAGTAGCTGGGACCACAGTCACACACCACCACACCTGGCTAATTTTTTTCACCATGTTGCCCAGGCTGGTCTCCTGAGCTCAAGCAATCCACCTGCCTCGGCCTCCTACAGTGCTGGGATTATAGTCTTGAGCTGTCTTGCCAGGCCTTCCTCCCTCCCAATTCTTAACAATTGAAAGATTTCCACAGTTTTGTTAGATCGTTGCAAGAGGTTAAATTGGAGAGAGACAGAGAAATGAAATGAGATTAGAGATAGAGATCCTTGTAATTGTCCAGGGGAGGTAACTTGAACTCAGTAAGTGACAGTGGGGGCTGGAGGAGAAAGAATTTTTTTTTTTTTTTTTGAGACTCTGTCACCCAGGCTGGAGTACAGTGTTGTGATCACGGCTCACTGCAGGTTCGACCTCCTGGGCTCAAGCAATCCTCCTGTTTCAGCCTTTTGAGTACCTGGGACCACAGACACACACCATCACACCCAACTGTTTTTTTTTTTCCTCTGTTTTTTTTGAAGATGGGGTCTCACTTTATTGTCCAGGCTTGTCTCAAATTCATGGGCTCAAGTGATCCTCCCACGTTAGCCTCCCAAAGTGCTGATATTATAGGCATGAGCCACCATGCCCAGCCAAGAATGGATTTGAATCTATTAAGTTCGAATGTTGGATTACGTTCTGGAATGGGGATGCATAATTAAGCATCACCAGACTGTAAGTGTCTGTGGAATTTATTGGTATGAATAAGATGGCCTAAGGAGAGTAAGCAGAAGTAGAATAGGAAAGGGCTAAGTACAGAGCTTGTGGGTAAGCCAACATTTCCTAGTCATCAGGGGAAGAAGGTCCTCCGAAGATGCTTAAGAAAAAGCTATCACAAAGATAATAATCAAGGGAGCATGGTGTCGTGAGTAGGGCAAAATTAAAACGAGTGATTACTGTTGCAAAATGCCAACAAAAGGTCAAGTAAGATAAGGACAGAGAAAGATCCTTTTTAGAGGACAGTGATCTTACAGTTTTGAGTTGGTGGAGGAAGCCATGGTTCATTATGTAAAAATGTAAAAGCAATAAGCACTGTTTCTTCAGTATCCTGGGCCTTGAAAAGGGAGGATGGAGAAGAGAGATGGGAGAGAAGGAAGAGAAAGAAGTTGGGATCAAGGGAGTATTTTTTCTTTCTTGAATAGTAAATTTAGCGTGTTTATATTCTGAGGACTGGGAACTGAGAAGAAAACAAAACTGAAGCCACAGAAGAGAGAATAATTGAATTAAGTAAACTGCAGTTCAAAACAAGATGTGGCCAACTGAAGACTAGGATGAATGGGAGAGATGTCTTGCAAAGTCATTGTTAGCCAAAATTGACGGTGACTATCATTGGAGGATCAAGACATGCATTTCACAAATGTTTATGAGCACAAAGAACTATGGCAGCTGTGTACTGGGTGAAGGATGGAGCCTTGATTATGCCCTCATGGAATGATTAGTTTTTCTTAAGTCTGGGTTGTTGGGATGAACTTCATTGAAATAGTTAATGTGACTTTGACACTACTAACAGTATGAATATTACATGTTAGTTGGAGTAGTGGTCCAAGACATATACAAATCAGTTATTTCTGAGTTACGAATTCTGAGCCTAATTATTGTTACCATTATATTTTTGTTTCTGTGAGCCATATAAATCTGAGATACAGCTGAAGGTTTGGGAGAATAATTCCTAGAATATGTGGCTGCAGCATCTCCCCTTAACTCCCACAAAACATGGTTTGGTTTTCATGGTCCAGCTCTGTGGGATGGTGGAGGAGGAAGCTCCTGACCTGGCCACACTGCATTGGCTCCTGGGTGACTGCCCTTTCTGTGATTGCAGCTACCACTTTTTAGTCCCTGAACCCCAAATAATAGGTCACCATACTTATCCTCCCTTCCTCAAAGAGGAGATTTTTCTTCCAAAAAACAAAACTCTTTAGGGCATCCTCAGGAATGCCTATGTCTTTGTAACACTTTAAGCACCCAAGATAGCCCTTTGTCTTTTGGTTTGTGGTTCACTGTATTAAGCAAATTACATTCATTGTCCCTAGAGAATGGGTTCTAAGTAGATTTGTGTGCCACCCTGCTGGTCTCACTCTTGCCTGCTTTTACTTGAGATGTGAGGGTGCATGTGTTGACTCTTTCTTACCTTGGAGTGTTCTGGCTTGCCTACTAAACTCCAGGGATAGGGACAGCCATAATCCTCCCTTCTCTGTTTGTGACTTAATCTCTGTGGTTTAAATACGTTATATAAAACTTACACATTTCAGCTGATTAATAACAGCTATGCAGGAAATTCAATTCTGAGGCAATTTTAATGTAGTCATTGATAAAATACAAACTATCATAATAAAATGATTCAATTTACAGTTGCTTCCACAGGATCAGGGGATTTCCATTTCAAATGGGATCCTGATGATCTGCCTGGATTCCCAGAATTTCTCATCTGGGTATACAAATTAAGTTTCTTGTAACCAACACTTCATATTTTATTTTATTTTATTTTTGTACAGATGGGGTCTCACCATGTAAACCAGGCTGGTCTCAAACTCCTGGCCTCAAGCAGTTCTCCTGCCTCAGGCTCACAAAGTGCTGGGATTACAGGTGTGAGCCACCATGCCTGGCTCCCTTCATATTTTAAAGAGAAGTTACACCTATAGTGCTTTCGACTTTTGATGGACACATCTTTCTAGAGCATAGTTCTTGTATTTATCTTTTACTGAAAGTTGTAATTGCTTATTTCCATTAGCCTCAGCAGGAAAAATCCTATCTCTGGAGTTTTAGGTCCCTTGGTTTATCCTTATTTCGATTAGGAATAAAGAATACCTACCTATTCAACTCTCAAACAGCAATGAATATTGCACTGTGTTCATCCTCACTATCTCCCATTATTAGTTTATATTCTGGTACACTTTTTCTCTCTTTAAGGATAAGTTCATTCAGAAATATGTTCCCACATTGAGCCATACTTCTGGTTTTGTGTGATTAACTTTGGCACCCCATGAGTAGTGTCTGTTAAAATTAAAGGCTTGTTTTGCCTCAAGAGAGCTAGAATACATATACATATTGCTGTGATTTACTGTTAAGTGTGCAGATTGAAGTGGTTTAGAAGTTTTAAATTAGTTTCCCAAAGGAAATTTACAACAGAAGTATAATAGATGAATATGTGATTAGAACTGTATTCCTTTTGTAAGTAAATTAAACAGTTTTATTATGATAGCTTGTATTTTATCAATGACTATGTTAAAATTGCCTCTGGAATTGAATGTTCCTGTGTAGTTGTTATTAATCAGCTGAAACGTGTAAGTGTTATATAAAGTAAAAAGAGCTATAAACAGAGGAGAAAGTCTCAAGATACAACTTTAAAAAACCACTGTTATTTCCAGGTAAAATATTTAATTTCCAAAGAAGGTTAGCATATATTAAAAGCTAAATCTTATTCTGCATTTTTGGCCACATTTATATGAATTTTATATGAGAGTTTCTATCCAGGGTATTTATTAGTCATTTTAGAAGTTTTTATCCAGGGTATTTATTAGTCAGCATCTTATATGTTCTTTGAGAAGCTATATATATTATTTTTTAAAACAGAATTCTAATTGAGCTTTTAATCTGTCTGCTGATCAGGAACATTACATGACTCTCTTTGGAGGGGAAGGAAGCCAGTGGTTAGTTTTAGGTATAAAAGAGATCTTCAAGCACGATATCAACTTTTTAACTTCTTGTTTCTGTATCATTTCAGGAGATAGAGGCAGCTTTCCCTACATTAGATTGTTAGCACAGAGTAACAGTAGAAGGGTTCAGAAATGAAGCTAAAAGGAAGTAAGAGACCAGCATGATGCTGGAGTTCCCCGAGGCCAGTCAAATTATGTTCAGGCCTTTAATCCATCTGGATGTTAGTTCTGTTTATGATGTGAAGTTAGGGTGTCTGATTATGTACATTTTTCCTTTTGCCTTACAACCATTTTTTTTTCCAGTCCCTTTGTGTCCCCACTGTAATGTCATGTGTATCATCCATGTAAGACTGTTTTGAGACTCTGTGTACCTCTGAATGTCTAGCCTGGAACAATTGTCACTTTACCTTTATTATATGGCTTTTTATATATCTTACTCATTCGTAGGTCAAGTCTTCTACTTCTGTTCTCTTAATTTGTATTGACTGTTTTGGTCCTTAGCATTTCATTGGAAATTTTGGAGCAGGTTCATCTGTAGACTTTCTTGGACTTTGAATTTAAATAATCATTTTGATTACAAATAAGGAGAGTTTTGACTCTTTTACTCCTTGCATGTTATTTATTGTTGTCTTGTTTCATTGAATTAACTAGCCTGTCTAGAACTGTGTTGAATAATAGGAGTAATAGTGAGATTCTTGTTATTCCTGATATTGAAGAAAATGCTTCTAATGAGAACCCTATTCCTTTTTGAGGAGTATTATTTAAAACAGCTCAGCATTTCCATGTGTTTGATTTTAGCATATTAAAACATAGGAAACACACAGTGAACAAAAGGGGTTATTATGAGCTTAGCGTACTAGCTGTCTTAATGTTTTCATTGTTTTAGAGGCATTTAGTTAGATTTAATTCTGACTCCAAAATGACCGACCTCTCTGGAGACTGTATTTTATAGGAAAGAATAAGAGTATTTCCATTTTAATTGAAAAGTGGAGAAGTGTCCTTCCACTTCGTAATTTTTGTGGACAGGATTCCAGCACCGTCCAACAGATTTTTGCGATAATGGAAAATGTTGTATTTCTGCACTGTGCACGTAGAAGAGCAACCATCATATTGGACAATGCGGGCTTAGACTTTGGAGTTCTTTGGAGACCATGCCCCATTTACTAGCTGCCTAGTTCCTGCCTGGTTTCAGAAGGCTTATTCTTTTGGGCGAGCACAGCTCACCCTGAGGCACGTGGCTGGGGGCGGTAGTGCAGTCCTTGCTGGATTGCAGCCATGGGTCTCCTTTTAGCCTGGTGCCTTTGTGCAAGTGAGGAGCTGGCACCATTGACAAGGGTGATCCCGGTGACTACCTCTGGAGGCTCTGGGCCCTGACTGCTGAAACAGGAGAAAACCCTGGCCCCATGCCCCTAAGAAGTCACCCGATCAAAGTAGAGCCCGTTGTTTCCTCAGTCACAAGTCAATACTAAGAGATTTGGTTAGTGACAAGGAAATTTTTCATGTTAGAATTCTTGTACCCAGCTCCTTTAGAACTGGACTACTGTTCTCCCATATTCAGGAGGCCATGAACCAACCAGTAGATTGTTTATTGTGCTTACTGATTTATGAAAAAACTTCTTTGTACAGAACTTCTGAAAGGGGTAAGAGAAAGGGAAGAATAGCAGTGTTATGGACTGAAGATTGTGTCTCCCTAAAATTCATATGTTGAAATCTCAGTCCCCAGGGTGATGGTATTAGAAGGTGATTAGGTCATAAGGGCTCCGCCCTCATGAATGAGATTAGGGGCCTTATAAAAGAGACACTACACCCGGTGTGTTGACTCACACCTGTAATCCCAGTACTCTGGGAGGCTGAGGCAGAAGATTTGCTTGCGCTCAGGAGTTTGAGACCAACCTGGGCAACACAGCTAGACCCTGTGTCTACTATTAATAACAATTTAAAAAAATTAGCCTGGCGTGGTGGTGTGTGCCTGTAGTTTCAGCTTCCTGGGAGGTTTAGGTGGCAGAATCACTTGAGCCTGGGAGTTTAAGGCTATAGTGAGGTATGATCGCGCCACTGCAGCCTGGGTGGCAGCAAGACCCTGTCCTAACATGCTCTTAGGAGTTTCATTAAATGTGACCCCAGAAGAGCTCTCTAGCCCTGTTTCCACTTGTGAGGCTATAATGAGAAGATCACAGACCACAACCCTGAAGAGGGCCCTCATCAGAGCCCAACTTTGTTGGCACCCTGGTCTTAGACTTCCAGCCTTCAGGTCTGTAAGAAAGAAATGTTTGTTGTTTAAGCCACCCAGTCTGTGGTAGCTGTCATAGCAGCCTGAACTGACTAAGACAAGTGGATAGCTGTTTGGTTGTTTTAGAAAGCAGGGCTGCACAGTGTGGGGATGCTGTTGCTGCTCATTCCTGCTGATTCCAGTGTTCTGGAAAATGAAGTAGGGTGGGGGAGGTCTGAACCTTCTAATTTATTTCTAGCTGTTCTTTTTTAGCAAGCAAAGCATTCATTGGACACCAATTGCTTTTAATTCAGTTCCATCTGCACTGTACTTAATAGATATTACTCCCAGGTTCTTATAAATGGCTGGCTGTTATTCTTGGTTTCTTAGCTATTTTGAGTTTTTGTCTTCATGTATATTTTGAGTGGAAATTGGATATGGACATATTGGGGAATTGGGGCTGATGTTGTCTTTATTCAGAAGTCACTTTATGACCATTTGCGGGATATATTAATTTCACCAGAGCTTTTGATCTTAATAAAATGTCTCTGGGTTGAGGTGACTGATCATGAAGATTTTAGACTTTAATGTTTCTTAAGAGGATTGATACAGCCATCCAGAGAATAATGTAGTATATGGGAGTTATCTTTTGACAGATCAATTTCCATTTCCAAATGGTATAAAATCCACCTGTGTCCACAGCCTTATGCCTTCTTTTGAATCTATGATTTAATAACTTAAGAAATCTATCTATGCATTAGATATTGCCTTTCCGATAGAGCTATAGTGTGATCTTATGCTCATGAACAGAAAATGAATTTAAGAATCCTCAGACCTATTGGCCAATTCTTTTATTTAAGGAGAACTTGCTATTGACTTTGTCAAAACTAAATCTGTTGCCTTGGGCGGCACCCTCCAAAATTCAGATTCAGATGGATTACACTAAATACCTTTATGCTACAGATCAAGTCATATAATGTGGAGGTACATTTGCAGCTCCCTTATTGTTGTACATGCTTGCCGGGATGAAGTTCTCAAACTTAACATGCTCTTAGGAATTTCATTAAACATGTGTGTGTATTTTTAATGTCCAAGATTTATAAATGGTAACACCTGCCCTCAATTCTTTTTTCCACTGGTCCACGGTGTTTCAGTTATAGTCTTTATTGAATCATTCAAACGTTCTCTCCTAAAACAGTATTTCTGGCAGTCCTTATAATTGACCAAGTGGAATGGGCTTCAGTTTGGATGAAAGTCCACTTTATTTATTTATTAATTAATTAAAATGCCAAATTTGTCTTTTATGCCAGGTATTAAAAGCACTTAAAACTGTTTCTAATCAACAATACTAAACACTTAAGATACTTATCAGAGACTTTAGTCTTGAATTATATATTATTTCAAATTATTATTTCCAGTTCTATTAAAGACCATGTGAAGCCACTGATTTATTAAATGGACAGTTTAGTGAGTGGTTCTTAAAGTGTGGCCCCATGACCAGCACCAGCATCACCTGGAGACTTGTTAGTAAATGCAAATTCTTGCATCCACCCCGGACCTACTGAATCAGACATGCAATGGGGTGGGCTCATACATTTGTGTTCGAACAAGCCCTCCAGTGAATTCTGTGTGCCACATATTACAATTTGAGAACCACTGGTGTAATGCAGTAGTTAACACCCCTAGCTTTCAACCTAGACCCACTTTGGGTGCTTGTTAAAATACAGATTCTTGGTTCTCTCTCATACAGCCTCTTATTCACCAGCTTTGGAGAAGACATAGGACTCAGTGTTACTATATTCTGCAGTAAAGCTTGCTCTGCTCACCTTGTATCATGTTAGATCACTTACTAGCAATAAATGTAGAATATAATACATTTGTTCTAGTCCAAGTATCTGTGAAGAACTCTGATTTAAGATAATGGCATGTAATCAGATATATGCTTCAGAATTAAGGAGACTTAAAAAAATACAGGTGTCTAGGTTCTACTAAATCAAAAACTCTGTTTTGTTTAAGTCTGGTTTTGTTTTGTGTTTTAAGTTTCATGGGCGCTATACCATGCAAGAACCATTTATTTTTATCTTCAGCTTTCACTGAGAGTTGATAAAGAATAAATAGCCATATTAATATTTTTGTATATTTTATACCATTTGATAACTCTTACTAGGATTTAGTAGAAGAAAATAACATCTCTTTCTCTCAATAGTTCATATGCAACTCTTCATTTTCCCTTTTGCTTTGGTTACCAGAGAGCTCAGAGTAAAATTTTGCACTCAGTTTTGAAATACCTATTTCCCTTGCTTACTTTAGTCCATGACTCGTGTTCTTTATAATCTTCTGTAACATATCTGAAACTTATTTGGAAGTAGATGAGGCTCCAAAACTAAGTAAATGATGAAATATCTGTCCTTTGCTTTGAAATGGGCTTCTTGATGGACTCTTTCCCAGCTTGGGATCAGTGTCTTCTTTATAGTGTCCTTCTTTTCATAGACACAATACAGTTGTTGGTAGCCTGACTGTGAAAGAGTTAATGTTTCCCAATACCAGGCACTGACATAGGCAGTAGGAAAAATCTGGTTCATTTCATTTCAAAATACACCATACCACGAATAAGTACGAACAGCTGCAATTTGGGCTTGGGGCCAAAGGAAATCAGTGTGGTGCTATGAATTCCAGCTGAGAGGAGGAGTTCATGTAACTTGGATCAGAGATCAGTCTCCATAACGAGACCATCAGACCCCAGAAGGAGAAGGGTCCTCGTATGTCACTTCAGTTACCTCCACAGTCACCACCGAAAGAAACTGGGGTAGTTCTTTGGAGAACTGGCCTTTTAGAAATCTAAAATTATACCCTTGGAGCCACTTCTCTGCAATGGGTTGAACACATCACATTTTATCCTTTGCCCCCAGCACTATATTACTGTAAAATGGGGAAATCTGGGAATACAAAAGATTTAGAGACTTGCCACCTGCTCATTTTATCGCTATGACTTGGCTTAAAACAACAGTCACTCTAACCTCAGCCATTTGGCACATGCTTCCTTCTCAAGCCCCAGGAAATTCTTGGTCAGGTCAAACCCACAGCCACTGAGTCTGGTTGTTTCTTCTTCTCCCAGATTTGTTAGGGAATATCGGTTTAGTAAAACTTAATTTTTTGTAAGTGGACTCCTTTTGTTTCAGAATTCCCTTCCTTTAAAAATATTTTTATATTTATTATTATTTTTTAAGTAGAGATGACATCTTGCCATGTTGGCCAGGCTGGTCTTGAACTCCTGGTCTCAAGTGATCTTCCTGCCTTGGCCTCGGAGAGTGTTGGAATTACAGGTGTGAGCCACCACACCCAGCCCAGAATTCCCTTTCTAATGTCATAATGCCTTATCTCTTTTTTGGAGTGGTCATCAAATCCCTTTTCACACTAGTTAGAAGTTTTCTGTGTGACATTCTCTATTCTCTACATATTTGGACTATCCCCCTGTGTTTTTTGGACACGTAGGACAGCATCTTTCAGGCCAATTAGCAGATAGAAGTCTTTCAAGTGGGGCCTCACAGCTGTTTTTAGGTCTCCAGTTGGTTTTTAGGTCATGTTCAGACATAGGGACTTTGTGGCTACTTTGTGGTTTTACTATCTTCTCGTAGTTTATTAAAAAAGAGGCTTCTTTTCCCTTCCATTTTCTGCTGCTTTCCTGATAAAATACTTCAGCCATTATTTTTAAAAGTGTCCGCTATTATCTTTTAAACTCTTTCATAACAGGAAAACAGGAGTTAACCACTCACATAAGTTAGAGAGGGGACCCCTCCCCCCTTTTTTGGTGATTTTCATAGTTACTAAATCATTGTGAACAGAGCAAAGTCACTTAATTCCCTTTGCTTCACTTCCTGATTTCTTCAACAGAGTGGTAACATTTGAGATGTTATTCATAGAATTGTATATCAAAGAACGAGGCCAGCTCTTTCTTGGTGCCCCCTCAAGTTGGTAAAATCACGTATATGACTTCTCAGGAAGCCGGAGTATTTACATATCCTCTACCCAGCTGGGAATAATTCATCCTCTAGCACAATACTAGTTTTCTTTAGATTCCCCTCTATTCTTACTGTTTTAGAGAGGTATTGCCAAGAGGGTTTTCAATGAGGAAGAATGGTAATATGCTGGGAGCAGGAAAGGAAATGAAATTCAAGCGTCTCATTATTTTTCCCATGCTGAAGTAGATACTAGGATTGTATTCCACAGGTCTTATTTTCTTCCCCGTCCCCCGCTCAAAACTTTGGGCAGGATGTATAAGTCTAGACTTAGGTTATATACTGATTTTTTTTTAAGCTTTTATCTCCAGTTTAATTAGAGGCTGGTGAAGGAAACTGGCTTTCTTATTTGGCTCTCAAACTTTGAAAATAAACAAAACTTTCATATATTTGAATAGCACATTTGGGCCAAACAACATCTGGAAGAGATTAGTCTCACTGGTAGGCAGAAGAAATTTCATAATGTACCATCTTCAAAGAACATGGTACCTCGTCACATTTCTCATGTGACATGTATCCTGGAAACAGAAGTACTTACGGCCACATTGCTGGAGCATCTGCTTTTATCTTTGTTTGTGTTGAACATAAATGTATCTTTCTAATACTGTGATATTTCTTTAGCTTTTTTGAAAACACAGCTAAACCTGGTGGTATGATGCTGCCTGCACTGTTGTCTGTGGTCTAGACTTCTCCTTTTTCAGAAGACCTATTTGACTTTTGGCAACATGCCTCTTAGAGTTTGTGATTTGTTTGAGACATCTTTTCCTGTCTTCTCTAAAATCAGGCACATGTGTGTCTGGGGTAGTCATGTACTTTGTAATAGTCACTTCTAGCCAGATCTTGGGGATGTCTATTCTTGTGGTTAGTAGTGACACATGAACCCTCTCTTCCACTTACAATTATTTTATGTAAGATGACTGCCTCTCCTAGCCCTGCTCCTTCCTCTGCTCCTCTACTCTGCTTCCCTCAAACTTATAGAAAAGTTGCAAGTACAGTAAAAAAAAAAAGTGTGAAGAACCTTTTATTTCCCTAAGTCAATTAAGAGTGAATTGTTTACATGGATGCTCTAACATCCTCAAATACTCTGTTTTTCTCACAAACAAGCACATTCTTCAACATACTCACAAAGCAACCACTGAAATCAGTAAATTAACCCTGTTATCTTACTATCATCTAATTATCAGATCCCATTGAAATTTTCTCATATTGTCCCAACAATATCCTCGATAGTGAAGTATCCAGCTAACCATCTTGCATTGTATTTATTACTAGGTCTTTTCTAAGTCTACTTTATTATGGAATAGTTTCTCAGTTTTTTCTTGGCTTTTATAACCCTTGATCTCTTGATTATAGGCTGTTTATTGTATAGAATGTTCCTCAGTGGGTTTGTTTCATGTTTCCTGTTGATTCAATTCAGATTTCGAACTTTTGGCAGGAATATGACAGAAGTGATATTCTCATTGCATTTCATCAGGTGGCACACACTGTTGATTTGCTCCATTATTGGTGATATTATTTTAATCACTTGATTAAGGTGATGTCTTCCAGACTTACTTACTGTGAAGTTATTATTTTGCATTTTATAGTTAAGTATTTTGTAGGGAAGTGTTTGAGTCTCTGTAAATATCATTTTTTTGGTCAAACTTTTATTTATATTAAAATGAACTTATGGATTCTTTTTTTGTTTTCAAAGTTAGAAATAATTAGACCAGTGAGTACCTTTGAAACTAGTTTCCTTGTCCTTTTTACATGTCTACATAATTCTTTAAGTGCTGTCTTAACTGTCTGCTCAAGATGTCCAAGACATCATGTATTTCCCTAATCTGAAGAGCAGACATATCTCCAAGGAGCCTGGCTCCTTTCTGTAGAGAATGGTATTAAGAGACCAAGATATAAGTGTTAGGTGTGCTCATTGTTATTGGGATATCACTACTCCCAAGCTTCTCACTGTGCAACACACACATTGATAACTGTTTTTATTTCTATTTCTATTGAAAACCTCTCTCCTTCTCTCCTGGATTACCCCAGTCTTTCTCTCCTGGTTGACCCCTCATCTTTCAGGCTTTGACACAAACTCTGGGCTGCCTTCCCATGGGGACATCCTCTTCACTTCACTTAGACTCTGACATGCTGCATTGGGTTGCCCTTGCATTGTTACAAACGTATAGTTTTTAAAAATTAGTTTGTGGTATCAGGCAGGGGAACATCACACACTGGGGCCTGTCAGTGTGTGGGGGCTGGGGGAGGAATAGTTAGGAGAAATACCTAATGTAAATGATGAGTTGATGGATGCAGCAAACCAACATGGCCCATGTATACCTATGTAACAAACCTGCACGTTGTGCACATGTACCCTAGAACTTAAAGTATATTAAAAAAATTAGTTTGTGGTTAGTGGTCATATTTTCTTGTATGCCAGAGTTTGCCATTTAAGGAGAATGTTCTTTAAATATTACATTTTAAAAAGTTGTAAAATAGCATTTTTCTTTAAGACTTATGCTTTCTTTTAATGTTTTCATTGATAACATAGACTGCATATATTTATACAATTTGATTTGTTTTGACATATGTATATACTCTCAAAATTATCACTGCAATGAAAATGGTGGACATATCCAACACTCCTCAACTTTTCTGCTATTGAAATCCTTCCCTCATGTCATTCTGCTCTTGTACTCCCAGGCAACCACTGAACTGCTTTTGGTCACTATAAATTAGTTTGCATTGTCTACAGTTTTATATAATGGAATCATACAGTAAGTGCTGTGTTTTGTCTGGCTTCTTTCACTTGGCTTATTTTGAGAGTGATAGATAGTATTATGTATACCAGTAGTTCATTTGTTTTTATTGCTGAGTAGTCTTCTGTTTTATGGATATGTAACAATTTGTCCATTCATTTATGAATTGACATTTGAACTGTTTCCAGTTTTTTGGCTATTTACAGATAAAACTACTAGAAGCATTTGTGCTCAAGTCTTTGTATAGACAAATACTTTCTTTTCTCTTGGGTAAATACCTAGAAGTAAAATGGCTGAAGTGGATAATTAACTTTTAAAGAAACTGTCAGATTATTTTCCACACTGATTCTATCTTACATTCCCACATCAGTGTGTAAGAGTTGCAGCTTCTTTAAATCCTCACTGACACTTGGTATGGTTGGTTTTTTCAGTTTTATCCATTCTAATAGACATGTAGTGGTGTTTCATTGTGGTTTTAATTTGCATTTTTCCTAATTGCTCTTCTATGCTTATCTGCCATCTGTATATTATCTTTGGTAAACTGTCCCAATCTTTTGCCCCTTTTTGAATTTTGAAATTTCTTATGTGCTTTGGATACAAGTTCCTTATGAACGTATACTTTGAAAGTATTTTCTCCCAGTTTGTGGCTTGCCATTTAATTTACTTCACAATGTCTTTTAAAAAGTAAATTTAAATGAAGTTCAGTTTTTCAATTTGTTCTTTATAGATCATGCTTTTGATATTTTGACTACAGAAAAAAAACAAGCTTTTAAAGAATTGTAAGTTAGTTTTATTCAGAAGTCTTACTGAGAGCTATAGCCTGAGGACTACAGCCTAGGGGGAGTCCTTCAGAAAGGTTCTATTGCCCAGGAACGGTGGCTCACACCTGTAATCCCAGCACTTTGGGAGGCCAAGGTGGGCGGATCACCTGAGGTCGGGAGTTCGAGACCAGCCTGACCAACATGGAGAAACCCCCGTCTCTACTAAAAATACAAATGGCACATGCCTGTAATTCCAGCTACTTGGGAGGCTGAGGCAGGAGAATTGCTTGAACCCGGGAGGCAGAGGTTGTGGTGAGCCGAGATTGTGCCATTGAACTCCAGCCTGGACAACAAGAGTGAAACTCCATCCAAAAACAAAAACAAACAAACAAAAACCCAGAAAGGTTCTATCACACTGCTCCAAAATAGTGTTTCAACTCACAGGTTATATACAGGTTCAG
Organism: Macaca mulatta; assembly: GCF_049350105.2. Taxonomy (NCBI): domain Eukaryota; kingdom Metazoa; phylum Chordata; class Mammalia; order Primates; family Cercopithecidae; genus Macaca; species Macaca mulatta. Next base: position 47,398,667 of record NC_133420.1, read on the forward strand.
TACATATAAAATCACATCAGTTTGGATGCAAGAGTCTATCTAGTTATAGATTACAGAAGCATAATCACTAACCCTGTCAGGTGTTCTCTTATGTGTAGGAAAAAGCAAGGCAAGGACTGGAGCCATTTATCTTTTTTTTTTTTTTTTTTTTTTTGAGACGGAGTCTCGCTGTGTCGCCCAGGCTGGAGTACAGTGGCCGGATCTCAGCTCACCGCAAGCCCCACCTCCCGGGTTTACGCCATTCTCCTGCCTCAGCCTCCCGAGTAGCTGGGACTACAGGCGCCCGCCACCTCGCCCGGCTAGTTTTTTGTATTTTTTAGTAGAGACGGGGTTTCACCGTGTTAGCCAGGATGGTCTCGATCTCCTGACCTCGTGATCCGCCCGTCTCGGCCTCCCAAAGTGCTGGGATTACAGGCTTGAGCCACCGCGCCCGGCCGGAGCCGTTTATCTTTTAAGGAATACAGTGATTCAGGCAAGAGCTGGAGGGTGGGAGGCCCTGTTCTTTATTCTGTTTTGTCTTCGATGAAACTTTCTGGAGAGCTGCACATTGTCACAGAGTCAGGGGCTTTGGGAGGGTATGCTGACAAGCAGAAATGAGCAAATATGTCTTTTTACATTTGTTGCTGTGTCTCACAGGTATCTTATCTAAGGAAACTTTGCCTACCCAAAGTACACAATGATTTTCTCTCATGTTTTCCTCTAGAAGTTTTATGGTTCTAAGTTTTACATTTAGGTTTATGACCCTTTTCAGTTAAAATTTGTATATGGTATGAGGTATGAATCAAAGTTTGTTTTTTCAGTTTATAGTTTTGCTTACGGATATCTAATAGTTCCATTATGATTTTAAAATTGTGACTTCATTTTTAAAAGTGGAAAAAAGGCCATACTACACTGTCTTAATCATTTATTATACTTTTAATGTCTCTGACAGGGACAATAGTAATGACCCCTCTTTCAATTTTATTATTAGTCATTTATATCTTCTCACCTTTTTTCTTGACTAATCTGGTTAGAGGGTTAGCAATTGTATTGATATTCTTAAAGAAACGTCTTTTGGATTTGTTTTCTAGTTTCTATATAATTATCTACTATTTTATTTTTTCCTGCTTACTTTGATTTTAATTAGATTATCCTTTTCTAGTTTCTGATGGTAAAAGATGAGGTCATTTATTTGAGACTTTTCTTCTTTTCTGTTGTATAGGTGTTTAATGCTATGATTTTCCTCTTTGGCACTGGTTTAGTGGCATCCCACAAATTTTGACATGTTTTGTTTTCATCTTCATTTAATTCAAAATATTCAATTCAAAGTATTTTTTAATTACCTCCTTTGACTTCTTTGATTTATAAGGTATATAGAGATATATTACTTATTTTCCAGCCTTTGATGATTTTCCAGAGATCATTCTGTTATTGATAATTTAAGTGTGGTCAGAGAACAGACTTTTTATGACTCAAATTCTTTTAAATTTGTTGAGACTTGTTTTATGGCCCAGAATATGGTCTATATTCCTACAGATTTCTTTTGTTCTTGAAAGGAATGTGTAGTCTGGTGTTGGGTTGAGTCTTTTCAAAATGTCAAATTAGATCAAGTCGACTGTATTGTTCAAGTCTCATATCCTTACTGATTTTTTCTGTTCTGTTAATTAATGACTGAGGAGTATTTATCTCTGGCTATATTTGTAGATTTGTTTATTTCTCCAGTTACGGGTTTTTACTCCATATATTTCAAAAATCTGTAATTAGATACATATGCTTGTAGGATTGTTATGTCATCTTGATAAAGAGACTATCATTATGAAATAACTTTTTTTAAAAAATCCCTGGTAATATGTTTTGCTCTAAAATCTACTCTGTTGGCTTTTAATATTGGCACTTCAGCTTGGTTTTGTTTAGTGTTAGCTGGGTATTTCTTTTTTTTATCCTTTTACTTTTAATCTATTTGTGTCTTCATATTTAAGGTATGGTTCATGTAGGGAGCATATAGTTGTGTCTTGCTCTTTTATCCAGTCTCATAATCTATGCCTTTTAATTGAGTTGTTTAGACCACTTACATTTAATGAGTGTATATATATATATGTGTTTCCATATGGTTATGTTTAAATCTATCGTCTTGCTTTTGTCTATTTGTCACATTTGTTCTTTTTTGTTTTTTGGATTTGGTGTACTTTATGATTTTATTTTATCTTCTTATTGGATTATTAGCCACAATTATTTATTTTGTTTTTAGTGGTTGATTCAGTGTGTGCAGTAGGCTTTAATTTATTGTAGTCAACTTTTAAGTGACATTGTATCCCTTTATGTATAGTACAAGAACTTTACAATAGTACAGTATACTTACTTTACTCCCTTGCTTTTTAAAACTTTTGTAAAAAACTCTATTGTTATTATTTTCATTATCTTTTTTTAGAACAACTTTATTGAGATATAATTTAATACCATAAAAGCCAACCATTTAAAATTCAGTAGTTTTTGATATATTAAGAGTTCTGCAGCAGCGGCATGTGCCTGTAGTCCCAGCTATTCATGACGCTGAGACAGGATCACTTGAGTGCAGGAGTTTAAGGCCAGCCTGGGCAACATAGCCAATCCTTGCCTCCAGATAGATAGACAGATAGATAGATAGATAGATACATAGATAGATACATAGATAGATAGATAATGTGCAACTATCACCCCAATCAAGCTCAGAAAATGTTTATCATTCCAAGAGAAACCTCATATTTTGTTTTCAATCACTCCCTATTTATCTTCTTCCAAACTCCTGAAAAACATGAATCTACTTTCTTTCTCATAGATTTACTTATCTTGGACGTTTCATGTAAACAGGCTCATATATTTGTGGCCTTTTTTGATTGGCTTTTCACTTAGAAAAAAATACACAATACTGCATGTTGTAGTATGTATCTTTCTTTCCTTTGTTGTTGTTGCCCAATAATATTCCATTGTTTGAAAATACCATATTTAACTTTATCCTTTCAACAGTTGATAGACATTTGGATTATTTCTACTTTTTGATGATTCTGTAATGCTTCTGTGAATATTCTTGGAGAAGTTTTTGTGTGGATATATATTTTCAGTTCTTTTGGGCATATACTTAGGAGTGGAATTGCTAGGTCATATGAAAATGCTATTTAATATTTTGAGGAACTACCAGATTTTCACAGTGGCTGCACCTTTTATATTCCCATCAGCAATGTATAAGGTTTCCAATTTCCTCACATTCTTACCAACATTTGTTATTATGTCTTTTAAATTATAGCCATCTTAGTAGTTATGAAGTGTGGATTTGACTTTTGTTTCCCTAATGGCTAAAGGATATCCAGTGTCTTTTCATATTCTTGTTAGCCATTTGTCTATTTTCTTAGAAAAATATCTATTCAGATATTTGGTCATTTTAAAATTAGCTTGTCTTTTTATTATTGAATTGCAGGAGTTCTTTATTCTGGATACAAGTCCCTTATGATTTGCAAATATTTTTTCTTTCTATGAGTTGTTGTCAATTATATTTTTAAGATACTTATATAATAAAATGGTTTTTATATTTATCCATGTTATTACTATTAATATTTTTGGTATCCTTCATTTCTTTATGAGGATCCATGTTTTCATGTGGTATAATTTTCCTTCTGTCTGATGAACTTCTTTTTAACATTTCTTATAGTCCAATGTCTGCTTATGAATTCTTTCACCTTTTGTATGTTTGAAAATGTTTTTGTTTTACTTTCACCTCTGAACATTTTTTTATGTGTATAAAATTCTAGATTGATTGTTCCCCCCACTTCCCATTATGTTAAAGATGTTGATCCCCCGTCTTTTTGCTTGGATTGTTTCTGATGAGAAATCTGCTGTCATTCTTATCCTTGTTCCTCTCTATGCTACATGTCTTTTTTTTTTTTTTTTTTTTTAATCCAGTGACTTCAAAGATTTCATTGCTATGGTTTTGTAAATTTGATTGTGCATTAATTATTTTTTGTTTCTTGTGCTTATGCTTCATTGAGCTTGTTGAGTCTGTGGGTTTACAGTTTTTATTTTTATCCTTGTTTTTTCACTCTCCTTCTTTCCTTTGGGGACTCCAAATACATGTACAGTTGACCCGTGAACAACATGGGTTTCTACTGTGCAGATCCATTTATATGCATATTTTTTTCCAACCAAATGCAGATCAAAAATACAGTATTCATGGTATGTGAAACCCACAGATATGGAGGACCAACTTTTTATATATATGTGCAGGTTACACAGGGTTTTCTATGGTGTAACTGCCCAATGAGTTCTCCTTACCTACTGTCCAGATAGAACTGATTTATCAAGACAGGAGAATTGCAATAGTGAAAGAGTTTAATTCTTATAGAGCCAGCTGAATGGGTGACTGGAGTTTTATTACTCAAATCAGTCTCCCCCCAAATTTGGAGACTGAGGTTTTTAAAGAATAATTTGGTGAGTAGGGAGCCAGGGAGTAGGGAGTGTTATTGATAGTGCTAGAGATGAAATTATTGGTGGTTGAAATATTATATAAACATATATATTATATAAACATATGTATTATATAACTGAAAATAATACCTATTATATATGCAATATATTATATAGAATAAACATAATTGAATAGATATTATATGATAGTTGAATTGAATGTAAATGTAGTTTTAATAACAAGGTTGCCAAGTACTGTATTACTCGATGCTTAGACTGTTCCTAAAATTTTCCTATCATACATGATATTGCATTAAGCATCCTTGTACCAAACTCTTTGTCCTTTATATTGTTCCCACAGTATAAATTCCTAGTGGTGGAATCACATGCCTTCTGATTCAGCATACTTTTTAGGATCTTGATGCTAACCATACATATACACACGTATCCCTAATATTAGCATTCCAGAAAGGTTACGACAGTTTCACCTATACCAGAAATTTATTTGAGTGCCTATTTTCTTATACTTTGTATATAAACACATCAGAAAACCATCTTTAAAGGATGACTTTCTTATGTTGAGGCAGTTTCAAATCACAATCCTTCAAGCACTCAGTATTTTGATTCATTCTCCCAAAGGTGCTTGAATTTTAAGCTACTTGAAACCTTAAATAATGAAAGATGTCTCTGTTAAGAGAACCCTCTGCTGTTGAACACTGTTATTCAGTGCTGAATCACTTCACTTACCACAGCCACAGACTTCTATATTCTGACTAGCTATTTCGACACTTCGTTTCCACCCCCATTGGTCTCTTTCCTTCCGTTTTTCTTTCCTTCACTTCATATATTCACATTCCTTCTATTTTAGGCCATTTGGGAATTACTGTTTTTCTTTTTTTTAAAGAATAGTTTACTTTTTAAATTTTTGTTTTATTTTAATTTTTGTAGAGACAGAGTTTCACTATATTGCCCTGGCTGGTCTCCAGCTCCTGGACTCAAGCAATCCTCCGGCCTTGGCCTCTCAAAGTGCTGGAGTTACAGGCACGAGCCACCACACTTGACTGAGAATTACTTCTGATGTTAGAAACATGCACTTACTCTTAGAATAAAATATTTTTCAAGACTCATCAGTGGTTGGAAGAGTCTAGGCTGGCTGAAGCTTGGTTATAGAGGTTGTAATTCTCCTTGTTCTGAAAACCATGGACTGAAAACACCCCAGCTTGGCACAGTGGCGCCCTCAGTAGAAATGTATCCACCCTGTAGGGTGCTTCTCCTGTAGGTGAAAATCCTAATTCTAATTTATATTTGAATTGGTCTAGGTCCCTATGCAAATGGCTGAGGGTCATGGCATGTACACACTAAGAAGATCAAGAGTTTAGACGACTCCGGAAAGAAACAGGGCAGAATGAAGTCTGTCTCTTACTCAGAGTAGAATTCTACTTTTCAAGAGGATTTTTTTTTTCAGTCTTCTTTGTTGAATCTTCTTCATTTTCCCTTAAAATGTAGATCTCATTCCTTCTCTTCTTGCTCTCTGCCTTCATGACTGATCACACTCCCTTGAGTTCAATTTTCTCCAACTCAGAAATCTGTAGTTCCAGGGCCGTTCCTGATTTACTACTTCTAAGTAGAGATTTTCTCCCATTTTCTAAGCATTGTAACACAAACTAGCTTGACCTTGAGGCTAAACAGTTTGGCCAATATATCCTTTGCCTTCATGGTGACACTTATTCTAAGATAGTAATCTCCATAATTTGAATTTTACAATTCTTGGTTATTTTGGTAAGTGTAAGGATAGCGTTCCTATCCATCAGGACCACTTCTAAAATGAAAACTATATAGCTGGCAATACAGTCTTTGAAATTAAGACAGTGAGTTTACTTATATAAGTTTTGGTCAGTTTCTCCAGCTTCTAGAATACTGTACCCTGACCTGATAAAATACATGTAAAATGGCGCAATTGTGTTAATTGTGTTTCTTTCTCTGCATTCAGTGTGCGCAGGATGGGCTAGTTGTATTTCTTCCTTGGAATGCATCAGCTCTGTGCCCTGTAGAAAAAATGATAGACTTTTAGACCAATTTGAGAATAAAAGGTCTAATTGAAAAGCTGGAGAAGCAAATGAAAAGACTGATCTTATTTGTGAAAAAGGATTTATGAACATGAAATATATTGTATCCTGTGAGTACACTGAAGGCCTGATGCTTTGAGGAAAAGAGGAAAGCCACAGAGAGGAAAGTAGCCTGTAGCCACAGGTGGCGATGGTATTTTAAAACAAAACATAAGGTAGTCATTTGGTTTCTCAAATGCATTTCTGATTTCTTTGTCCTGAATCTGCATGTGAAGCAAATGGACCCACAGCCTCCTTCATCCCAGCTAAACCATTTGCTTCACTGTCAGTGAAGGGGATAGAGTCGGTAGTAGGGATAAGTAATCCAGATAAAAAGTTTAGCATGGCCGTATCTCTGTCATCCTGTTTTCCCCTTTCCTTTTTCCGATTCTTTAAACCAGAAATTCTGATTTTATCAACTTTAGAAATGAAATAGTACTGATTGGCTCCTTTCTCAAAAGGTGAAGAATGGTCTCCTTTTTCTTGTGATTTTCTGTAGTTTTCATCTTAGCTTATTAGTTACACGTATTTCAACTATGTGTGTTAAGTGAAATAAGCTAGTCACAGACAAACTTTGCATATTCTTATTTGTAGGAACTAAAAAAATTAAAACAATTGAACGTTTGGTGATTAAAAATAGAAGGATAGTTATGAGAGGTTAGGAAGGTGGGTTGGTTAATGGGTACAAAAATATAGTTAAATGGAATGAATAAGATCTAGTGTTTGGTAGCACAACAGGGTGAATTTATTGCACATTTAATAATAATTAAAAGTATAATTGGATTATTGGATTGTTTGTAACACAAAGCAAGGATAAGTGCTTGAGGTGATGCATACCCCATTTACCCTGATGTGACTATTACATATCACATGCCTGCATCAAAATAGCCTGTATACCCCATGAATATATACACCTACTATGTACCCACAAAAATTAAAAATATTAAAAGTGGCTTGTTTTTGTTATTGCAGGTAAACAAAGGCTTGATTGGCTGTAGAATTTTTGAATCATTCCGTATTTCTGACAAAATCTTGAAATTTATTCCTTCATCTTATTTGTTGGGGTGAGGTTAATGGCTGTGTCCAGCCCATTTTTTTTTTCCCATTATGATTTGATTTATTTTCCCCATTTGATTTTTTTAATGGGATTTCTTTTAATTTTTAAAGCTTATTAACTTAAACTTGTTTTTCAGTTATCATTTACTTCATAGTTTTCCTGGAATTTTTTTTTTTTTTTTTTTTTTTTTTTTTTTTTTTTGAGACGGAGTCTGGCTCTGTCACCCAGGCTGGAGTGCAGTGGCGCGATCTCGGCTCACTGCAAGCTCCGCCTCCCGGGTTTACGCCATTCTCCTGCCTCAGCCTCCCGAGTAGCTGGGACTATAGGCGCCCGCCACCTCGCCCGGCTAGTTTTTTGTATTTTTTAGTAGAGACGGGGTTTCACCGTGTTAGCCAGGATGGTCTCGATCTCCTGACCTCGTGATCCGCCCGTCTCGGCCTCCCAAAGTGCTGGGATTACAGGCTTGAGCCACCGCGCCCGGCCGGAATTTTTAATCGTGGTAAAATACATATAACATAAAATTTACCCTCTTAACCATTTAAGTGTGTAGTTCAGTAGTGTTAAGTGTATTCAGACTGTTGTGCAACCAATCTCCAGAACTCTTTTCATCTTGTAAAACTGAAACTCCATACCCATTATACAGCAATTTCTCATTCATCCTTCTCCCCCAGTCCCTGGCAAGTACTACTGTACTTTGTCTCTATTAATTTGACTACTCTATTAGCTATCTGATATATGTGGAGTATTTGTCCTTTTTTGACTGGCTTATTTCACTAGCATAATGTCTTCAGGGTTCATCTATGTCACAGCATATGCCAGAATATCCTTTTGAAGGCTGGATGATAATCCATTGTATGTATATACCAATTTAGTTTATGTCTGTTCATCTGTTGTTGAAAACTTGGGTTGCTTCTACCTCTTGGCTCTCGTAGATAATGCTACTTTGAACATGGGTATACAAATATCTCTTTGAAAGATCATTTTCAATTATTTTGGATATATACCCAGAGGTGGGATTGCTAAATCATATGGTAATTCTATTTTTAATTTTTTGAGGAACCTCTATACTGTTTTCCACACTGATTGTACCATTTTTGTTCCCACCGGCCGTGCCAAAGGGTTCCAGTTTGTCCGCATCCTTGCTAATACTTTTTTCTTATTTTGATAATGGCTATCTTAATGGTGTCAGATGTTATCTTACTATTTTGATTTGCATTTGCATTTTACTGATGATTAGTGATGTTGAACATCTCTTCATGTTTGGCCGTGTGTGTGTGTGTGTGTGTGTGTGTGTGTGTACATTTTTGTAGAAGTGTCTACTCAAGTATTTTGCCCAATTTTTAAGTTGCTTGTTTTTGATTTTGAGTTGTAGGAGTTAGGAAAGTTTACTTTTATCGCTAAGTAACTTCTGTTCCACTTATTTTTCTCAAGTGTGCCGATTATGTTGAATCTTTGTGTTCTGTAATTTATATCCATAATTTCTTTTTAAATTTTTGTTATTTTTATATTTTATTATTTTACTTTAAGTTCTGGAGTACATGTGCACAACATGCAGGTTTGTTACATAGGTATACATGTGCCATGCTGGTTTGCTGCACACATCAACTTGTCATTTACATTAGGTATTTCTCCTAATGCTATACCTCCCCCAGTCCACCACCCTGTGATAGGCCCTAGTGTGTGATGTTCCCCTCCCTGTGTACATGTGTTCTCATTGTTCAGCTACCACTTATGGGTGAGAATATGTGGTGTTTGGTTTTTCTCTTCTTGTATTACTTTGCTGAGAGTGATGGTTTCCAGTTTCCTCCCTGTGCCTGCAGAGGGCATGAACTCATCCTTTTTTATGGCTGCATAGTATTCCATGGTGTGTATGTACCACATTTTCTTTATCCAGTCTATCATTGATGGGCATTTGGGTTGGTTTCAAGGCTTTGCTATTGTGAACAGCGCTGCAATAAACATATGTGTGCATGTGTCTTTATAGTAGAATGATTTATAATCTTTTAGGTATATACCCAGTAATGGGATTGCTGGGTCAAATGGTATTTCTAGTTCTAGATCCTTGAGGAGTTGCCACACTGTCTTCCACAATGGTTGAGCTAATTTACACTCCTACCAACAGCGTAAAAGCATTCCTATTTCCCCACATCCTCTCCAGCATCTGTTGTTTCCCGACTTTTTAATGCTCACCATTCTAACTGGCGTAAGATGGTATCTCATTGTGGTTTTGATTTGCATTTATCTAATGACCAGCGAAGATGAACATTTTTTCATAAGTTTGTTGGCTACATAAATGTCTTCTTTTGAGAAGTGTCTGTTCATATCCTTCGCCCACTTTTTGATGAGGTTGTTTTCTTCTTGTAAATTTGTTTAAGTTCTTTGTAGATTCTGTATGTCCATAATTTCTAATCAATCTAGTAAATTCCATTATTGTAAGTACATGTACTTTTTCCCAAGCCAGACTTCCATGGCACCAACTCAGTTTTCTGCAGTGGCACTTCTGTCTTTTGTAGTTTTAAATTTTTAGTTTCTGCAATGTTATTATTAATTTTTAAAATTTTCCTAAAAAATTTAAAAATCAAACTTGTAAATTTTTATAATTTAAAAATATATAGGTAGATACTTTATTTGGCAAACAATTCTAGCTATCACTTTTACCATGTTCACTATATTGTTCACAGTATCATAAGTATTACTGCAGGTGTCTTAGGTATATTAATCAATTCAGTTCTTACAGTTATATGTGGCAACCTTACTATTATCATACCCATTTTACAGAGGAGAAACTGAGACAAGGAGACATGACATAACCTGCCCAAGGTCACACTGGCAAGACAAGGATTTGAACCTAGGCAGTTGGATTCCCTAGCGTACTGTACTTGTAACTACTATGCAGCACTGCCTGTCTCTCTTCCTCCTTTTCTTAAAAAAAAAAAAAAGAAAGAAAGAAAAGAAATGTATGTGCTTTATTTGAATTCTGATTCAACCAACCAAAGTGTTAAAAGTTATAAGAAAATTAGGGGATTGTGAAATTACTGAATATTTGATGATATCAAGTACCTCTGGTTAATTTTTTAAGTGTGATGATGGTAAGGTAGTTTCCTTATAGAAGAGTTCTTTTAAGGACAAAACAACTAAATTAGTTAACATAAAGTTATTTACAATGTATATTTTATGCTGAGTTATTTACAGAAGAAATTAAATGATGCTTGGGATTTGTTCCTCTATATTATCTTTTAATATATTCATTTTAATTGATGTACAGTTATACATATTTATGGGATATAGTGTGATATTTTGATACATGCATACAATGTGTAATGATCAAATTAAGGTAATTAACATATCTATCACCTCAAACCTTCATCATTTCTTTATATGGGTAACAGTCAAAGTCCTTTCTTCTAGCTATTTGAAAAAATACAATAAATTGTTGTTTGCTATAAGTCACTCTTCAGATCTATAGAACACTAGAAGCTATTCTTGCTATCTAGGTGTAACTTTGTATATCCGTTAACCAAACTCTCGCTATCCCTCCCTGTTCCCTAGGCTTCCTAGTATCTAGTAAGCACTATCCTACTCTCTACTTTTGTGAGATAAACTTTTTTAGCTCCCTCATAGGAGTGAGAACATTGCAGTATTTATCTTTCTGTGCCTGACTTCGCTTAACATACAGTCCTCAAGGCTCATCCCTGTTGCTGCAAATGACAGGATGTATGTAATTTAAAGTGTCAAGTAGCTCTGAGGCTTGCCAGGAAAGAGGAGTCCTTGCTCCCTTCCTACAATTTTATCTTCCCCAGAGACCACTGTCAGTTGTTTTAGCAGCCTCATTTGATATTTGCATTGAATCTGTAAGATTTTTTTTTTACTTCTTTTTGAAAATTTTTAAAATTGTGAATATATTTTGAAATATGTACTTTGTGGAATTCTAAGATTTTTATTTCTTTTTGTCTTCCTAGTTTTGAACATTTAGAGATGTACCATGTGCAAAGTGTACTGTTCACATACTCCCATCCTGAACCTCCTTGTCTTAGTATAGTTAGGTCAAAATTTTGACTAGGCCATTATTCAGTGTTAATAGGATGATGACTTTGTTAATGCCTTTCATATCTGAGCCATGTAGAATTCTATGAATCCTTTTCCTCTTCTGCAATTTTTTTGTTTTATTTAAACTAATTGTTCTTTTGATGTTTGCTTAGTTTTCTATGGGCTTTTTACTCATTCAGTCCTAAACGCTCTTGGTTATCCAAATCTCCTCTTGATATACTACTTCTTGAGTCTTCTTGTGTATCACCCAAGGATTTCCCTTCACAATTATGTCAGGAGTTCCCTTTTTTCCCACTCCTGTATTGGACTCCTGTTTCCTGTATCACATGCCTGTCTTTTTCCTAGTTTCCTCTCTGCTTTGCAGAAGAACATCCGCCAATAGAGTTCTAGCTTGTAAACTGCCTTCCTCATTGCTTCATTGTATTCTAGCTTTCAGGGTTGCTGTTGAAAAGTCCAAAGACTTTCTGATTCCTAATCCTTTGCTTATGAGCTTCCCTACCTGCTTTATGATATTTTATAGGACCTTTTTAATATCCTTACAGTTAAAAAAATACAACTCTTGATGACCGATACTGTGTTTAATGTGGGCATATTGAAATCAAATGAAATGGGCAGGTAGGCACTCAGTGAGCCCTTACAGTCTGCACAATTATGACCTTACATTTTAGGAAATATTTTGAGTTAGTCATTTGACTTCACTCCCACCCCCATTTCCTTTACTCTTTTATTCTGGAATTCTATTTGACTATTAGACCTTCTGGACTCATTTTGTAGCCTTCTCACTTTTACTGTTCTAGTCTCCTTTACTTTTTTTTTTTTAAACTCTACATTTTGGGCACATTCCTTAAAGTTATATTCCAGTCTGTCTACTGAATTTTTTTTGAAATTCTTAAAAATTGACGTATAAAATTATATGTATTTATCATACACAACATGATATTTTGAAATATATATATACACACACACACATACGTACATAGCAGAATGGTTAAGTCTAGCTAATTAACAAATGCATTACTTCACATAGTCTTCATGTTTTTGTGGTAAGAACAGTTAACATCCACTGCCTTGGCATTTTCCAAGAATACCATGTATCATCATTATCTATAGTCACCATCCTACATGATAGATCTGACCTTATTCCTCCTAACTGCAGTAGATCTGACCTTATGCCTCCTGTCTAACTGTAAATATGTATCCTTTGATCAACATCTTCCCAACTTCCTCTCCCCACAACCACCCCAGCCTTTGGTAACTACCACTTTGCTCTATACTTCTGTGAGAACAACTTTTTTAGAATTTTGAATTACCACTTTTTAAGCATCCTGTTTTTGTTTGAATAAGTGCAATATATTATTCTTGATGTTACTATTGTTAAACCTATTCATCTGCTCAGATTCCAGAGAGAAAAATCCTTCAGCCTCAGGCCTTAGATGGTGTAAGACTGGCTTCAGATGCTATTTAGCTCCAATACAGGGAAGAGATAATAAGAAACAATACAAGCTTCAGCTCTAGCCTGCCTGTATCTCATCTTGTTCCTCCAGGTTTGGGGTTCAGGAATTTTTTCTATTTTGTTTCTATCAGACCATAGGGCTCTCTGAAGAATGATACACAGTCTGAAAAATTTCCCCATTTTATCTAAATTGTTGTTCATCTATAATACTTTTCTAAAGTTTTGAGAATAAATTTGTCCTTTCCTGGTTTCAGCAATGATGGTTTCTTCTTTCCTCCTTTATTGCTTTTTGTTCATCTATTCTGTTTTGGGGATGAAGGCAAAAATCTTTACCCATGTAGCTTCCCCCAACCACCTCTGAAAAGTCTGTTTTATCTTTTGCATCACTAATTTTATTTTTTGCTTTTTAAAAATATTCTACTTTCTGCTTCATTGGTTGCTTTTATTCAAGTTCATAATTCAGATTATCTTTTCTGGTTAACACACACTCTTTTCTGGTCTCACGTTTCTTTCTATGACTACCTGCTCTATGTGCAAATGTCCCCTGGAATTTTAAGAACATGAGCTAGAAATTTTCTGTTAATAGAGTTTTCTCTTTTATGTAGTATACCTATTTCTTAAGTAAATATTTTCTCTGATTCTAGAATCTTCCCCTTTTTTGAACCATAATGTGTTCTATTTGCTTGGTGGATTTAGATTTTTCTCCTTTGCTTATCCTTAGGGAAGTCAACGCATATTCAGTATCGGGTATTGCCCTGTGTTCCTCCCTCCCTCCCTCCCTCCCTTCCTTCTTTCCTTCCTTCTCTTTTTGTTTTAAAAATTTACTTTAAGTTCCGGGATACATGTGCAGAACATGCAGGTTTGTTACATAGGTATACATGTGCCATGGTGATTTGCTGCACCTATCAACTCATCTAGGTTTTAAGCCCCGCATGCGTTAGCAACCCTGTGTTCTTTCAAGAAACTTGGATGAGTCACTATTTGACTCAAGTCCAGACAAAGGAAAAAGGTTATATTTGTAGTAGATTAATTTACCAATTATGAATTCATATTCCTGTGAGGCCTGGGAAAAGTGCCAGCATCAGTTCCAGAAGTAATCACAGGGAAGTTTGCCTCAAACCAGAGACTTTCTTTTAGGTATTTGGTGTGGCACTCAGTAATTAGCAAGGTCATTGTCACTTGGCGTGGCTGCCGTTGCCAGGAGCCAGCTGGGAGTGTCTTTTTCTCACGTGTTTTCCGTGGTAGTCATCATAGCCACCTGTCAACCAGAAGTAAATGCAGCCAGAGGTTACTTGCTTGGCTGGCCTCTGAAGCCAGGAACCCTTTTAAAGGAGTTAGTGTATTTTAAATGTACCCCGAGTCTCCCTGGGCTTCAGCGCCCCCATCCCACTGAACTAGGGGTATCATTATGGGTTTGGTGGATTCTCATTTGCTTATTTTCTGGTCGTGCAGTTGCAGTTTCACATGAAGAGGATATCGTGTTTTAGTCCTTTTGTCAACCTCCCATGTTGATTCTTTCAAGTATATATTTCTGAATGTTTAAGATCTATCTCTAGTTTCCAGGGCTGATTCAGGATATTTCCTGTCTTATAATCAGCTGGTCATTTCTTTGGTAATCTGGCACAAAAAAATACGCTTATAGCTTTCTTATTTGGAAATTGTATTTTATACATGAGATTTGAATTGTAGGGGGATACTGAGGTAATTTAGACCCAGTGATTATAAAGGAATGGATGAATGATCCAATAAATAAATAGATGACAAAGCTCATCTTTTGCAAGTGAGAGGCATTAGAGGTAATTTTACGGTTTTGAGAAGAGAAATATAGATGAGAAGAGATGCCTAGGAGAATAGAAAATGGAGACAACTAGGAAAGAAGAGAAGGGGCAACAGTAATGCTCCAAGGGCAGTTGGAGAGCCTGATGTCAGCCGGGCAAACCCACATTGCTTCATGGTTTTCTATGGCTAGAACATAGTTTTGAAGCTCAAGCAAAGGAAATGGAGAGTTAGGTTGATGGCAGGCTAGAAGAGTTGCAGCACAGGTGTCGAAGTACTTGGAAGAGTTCAGAGGGGTATATTTCTTAGTCTCATTCTGTTGCCCAGGCTGGAGTGCAGTGGTGTGATCTTGGCTCACTGCAACTTCTGCCTCCTGGATTCAAGCAGTTCTCTGCCTCAGCCTCCTGAGCAGCTGGGATTACAGGTGCCTGCCACCATGCCTAGCTAATTTTCTTTTTCTTTTTGTTTTTCTTTTTTGTATTTTCAGTAGAGATGGGGTTTCACTGTCTTGGCCAGGCTGGTCTTAAACTCCTGACCTCATAATCCACCCGCCTCGGCCTCTCAAAGTGCTAGGATTACAGATGTGAGCCACCACGCCCTGCCCGGGGTGTATTTCCTTAAAAATTATTGTGCAACTCTCTAGTTGACAGTCTGGGGCTCTGGTAAGGCAGGGAGTTTGTCTGTCAAAGTGAACCAGCTTGCTCAGCTAGATACTGCATGGCATGATTACTTAGGGTGATGTCTTTTTTGTCTTTAGTTCCCCCATGATTTGTGCAGTTTCGTAAATAAGTTGAGAAGCAAATAGATTTCATAATATAATTTTAAGACTTTGCTCCCAAAAGAAAACTGATTTGTACCTTTGAAGTTAAATGTCGTTCAGCCCTTGTATTTGGCAAAGTAACCATACGCTATTTTATAAAGCATTCTCGTAATGTGTGAATAGGTTCAACAAAATTAGACATGTCTCATGTTTTAGGAGAAGGCAGTTAATTTTCTGTCTTATTTTCTTCTTGAAAATGTGAAACTAACCATCTGTCATGTTTATTAGGCATCTCAAGGAAATGAAACATCCAAATGAGGGTCACATGATTAAAATTTTATATAGATGAGAGGAGCACAAGGTTCTCTGTCTCAGGGTCACTCTGCAAGTCATCTGACTTTCATCCTACTTTCTCCATTTTTTATCTGACATTTTTGCTTAAAGATTCCACATGCTTTCCATCTCTTTTTAATCTTTGATCACTTGGAGTATTGGCCTGTGGAAAGAGTATGAATCTTAGCGTAGGCCCTGGTTCATACCTCAGCTCTTTCAGTTCCTGACTGTGTGACTGGGGGTATGTTGCATAATCTCACAATACCTTTCAAAGCCTCAGATGTCTCCCTTGTAAAATAATTGAATAGTATCTGCTTCAAACTCTAGGGTAAATTACTGCTCCAAAGCTCAGCATCCAGTGGCCTTTCATTAAATCCCAGTCTCCCATCTTTCCCTCTGCTGTTGTTAGTAATAACGCCATATGACATATTTGTTTGGTGGATCTCATCCATTTCTATATCGCTTTCCTTACTATAAGCTAGCTGCCTCTATTTACCTTTCAGGCAACTCTCTATATTCTGAATATTGAATATATTTTAAGGTTCTATTGCTTAATGACATAGCTTGGTGAAATGATGTTAGACCTGAGCATATAGTATGCATCCTTAAGAATGGAATGTTGTGTGCTTGATTTTTTGCTTTATAGTTATATTATTGATATATTCATTTATGTCACATAGAACAAGATAATGTGAATTATAAATACATAAGAGGGAGAAAGGAAAAATGAAAGTAGGAGTGGACAAAAAATAATGCTAGGAATAAGTTCAATATAAAACAGTGCACCTTGGGGTTCCTGTAATTTTCTTGGGTAAGTTCGGCACTCTAGCAGTCATCTTGAAAAAAGAAAGTTCCTGTATACATATACTTTTCTCCTGGGTTGTTTATTTACTTTCACAGTGTGATAAACAAGTCTTATTTGTTCCTATAACTGGGACTAAGGAGAACATCAGTATTGTCACAGGGCAGCTGTGGAATTTGCTGTTGAATGTCATGACAAGATAGCTTGATAACTTTACTACTTATTTGTCAATGAAAATAATTGCTCGAATGGGAGAAGAAAATAGGAAGGCTCTATAGTTCTAAGCAGCTAGAACCTAAAGTGATTGAAACTGTAGTGTGAAGGATACTGCACAAAAATGTAGCAATTAAATTTAAGCTTATAAAAGTTGCTGTCAAACCTAGATTATTTCTTAGAAAAGCAGCACTTCTGAGCCTCTCATTTGCCCGGTATTCCTGAGCTAATATAGGGTAGCACCATGGGATTTGGGGGACAAAGGACTTGGATTAAATGTCTAACTGCACAGTTCCTAGCATACAAGATTTGGATCTTGTGACCTCTGGTTCATTACTTTTACTATTATGAAAATTATCATTTCCCAATAGTTTAAAAAGTGTTCAGGTAGCCAGGTGCGGTGGCTCACGCCTGTGCTTTGGGAGGCCGAGGCGGGCGGATCACCTGAGGTCGGGAGTTCGAGACCAGCCTCAACATGGAGAAATCCCATCTCTACTAAAAAAAAAAAAAAACCAAAATTAGCCGGGCGTGGTGCTGCATGCCTGCAATTCCAGCTACTCGGGAGGCTGAGGCAGGAGAACTGCTTGAACCTGGGAGGCAGAGGTTGCTGTGAGCCGAGATCGGGCCATTGTACTCCAGCCTGGGCAACAAAAACTCTGTCTCAAAAAAAAAAAAAAAAAAAAAAGAGAAAAAAGGTGTTCAGGTATCATCTTGCATGCTGGTGAAACTAGAAAGCGTATTTACTGACAAAAGCTCCTTAAAGGCAAGGTTGGCTTAGCCTTACTTCTTGTGCGTCCAGTTCCCTATTGATGCTCAATAACTCTTTTTTTTTTTTTTTTTTTTAGACGGAGTCTCACTCTGTTGCCCAGGCGGGAGTGCAGTGGCATGATCTCGGCTCACTGCAACCTCCGCTTTCTGAGTTTCAGTGGTTCTCCTGCCTCAGCCTCCCGAGTAGGTGAGATTATAGGCATGTGCCACCACACCCAGCTAATTTTTACATTTTTAGTAGAGATGGAGTTTCACCATGTTGGTCAGGTTGGTCTCAAACTCCTGACCTCTAATGATCTGCCCCCATTGACCTCCCAAAGTTTTGAGATTACAGGCGTGAGCTGCTGTGCCCGGCCAATAACGTCTTTAAATAAAAGAAAGGATATTGTTAGGGGGTATGAAAATCACCAGAAAATGAAAATGTTTCTTAAAAATGAAAGAATTTTAAAAAATTCTTTTCTTAAAATGAAAAATTTTTTTCTTCTGGACTAAATTGCAATGTGGAAAGAGTCACATCAGCCTTTGGACAGAACTAGGGCCGTGATTTAGTGTGCGGAAGTTAGCATCTCTCTGAGTTTTCTTAATGAACATGTGAATAAGAGAAGATTTGGTTATACTTTGTGCTTATTTAGCATCCTCTCTTTGAGGATGTCAAAAGGATTTTAGAAATGTTCTCTTTCTCACACAGGTGGACATCTGATTTATGAAGCTCCCCATCCACCTGTCTGAGTACCTGACTTCTCAGGACTGACTCCTACAGCATCAGGTATCTTGCCTTTCTTTAGTCTTAAAAGCGGTGACTAAGTTCCTTGAGTAAATATAGGCAGGGAACACATTCACTTTGTTATGTTTCATATAGGCCTGGGAATTGGAGTTGCTGCTGTAGTACTGGTCCCACCGTTAAATGTGTGACTCTAGTCCCTTTTGTTCTCTAAGCCTCAATTTTTTCTTCTGCAAATAGGTGGGGTTGGACTGGGTGATATCTAATTACTTGACGGTATTATGGTAGTCCACCCTTATCCGAAGTTTCGCTTTCCACGGTTTCAGTTACCTGCAGTCAAACTTGGTCCAAAAATATTAAATGAAAAATTTCAGAAATAAACAATTCACAAGTTGTAAATTGCACTCCATTCTGGATAGTGTGGGTGAAATCTCATACTGTCCATGTGATTCATCCCTTTGTCCTGCATCTCCACATATGCTACCTGCACATTAGTCACTTAGTAACTGTCTCTGTTATTTACAAGGTTGGGTACTATTCACAGTTTCTTTTTCTTTTTCTATTTTTTAAAGATGGAGTCTCGCTCCGTCGCCCAGGCTGGAGTGCAGTGCTGCCATCTTGGCTTACTGCGACCTCCACCTCCCAGATTCAAGCAATTCTCCTGCCTCAGCCTCCTGAGTAGCTAGGATTACAGGCACGTGCCACCATGCCCGGCTAATTTTTGTATTTTTAGTAGAGATGGGGTTTTGCCATGTTGGCCAGGCTGGTCTCAAACTCCTGACCTCAGGTAATCCTTCCCTCTCGGCATCCCAAAGAGCTGAGATTATAGGCTTGAGCCACCACGCCTAACCCACTATCCACCGTTTCAAGTATCCACTGGGGGGCTTAGAATCCACTCCTCAGATAAGTGGGGGTGGTTACTGCATTCCCTTTGCCCTCTATGTAAGCCATCAGCTCTCCACTATGGATTATTCAATTCCTTTATTATTTAATGGCAGGATGGCTTTTCCCACCGACTCACCCTCCCCAGCTCTGCAACTTGAAACTGTCTTCCCAAAACATCTACCTGGCATGTTGGATTCAAACCTATGAAAATTCCTCAACTTAAGAGTATTTGGACAGATAGCACAGAAGTCATGGCTTTTAGACCTTAGCTTTTCCCTATAGGCTTTCTGTTTGCATTAAGCTAGTATTTGAAACTTGACTCTAGGGATTCTTACCTCCTTTGGCCAATGGTACTTCACACCCATATGCTAGTCCTTTTATGCTAAATGTGGGTTTTCCTGTTGTTTTCCAGATACACAGCTTCTCCTAGCATGACCTTGATCTGATCAGCAAACAAGAACATTTGTCTCCCGTAGTTCTGGGGCCTATTCACCATCTACAACCACAGAGCTGTCATGGCTGCCATCTCTACTTCCATCCCTGTAATTTCACAGCCCCAGGTAAGGGCTTCAGACTAGCAGAGGTCTGACATAATCATAAGTTTGTCAAATATTTAAACTGGGTTTCAGGAAGTGTGTTTGACTCTAGGGATCATGTATATCTCTCTCGCTATCATTTGGTGAGTATTTGAATAATGGTGCTTTTGTGAGTGAGGTGCCATTTAGTTCAGGAAGCAGCTGGAACAATGAACAAGTGATTTTAGTGAACTGGCCTCTGTTCATAGGAGGCCTTGGTTTTCAGTGCTTAGGATGCCCGACTGTCACTATAGGCATCACACTCTAAATCAAAATAAGTCAGTAGTAAACCCTGCTGCTTTTCCTCTCTTGGCTTTTTTTGTGGGCTGGGGGTTGGGGTGGGGTTTAATGAAATATATCAGAATGGATCTAACTTTAACAAGTTTTTTGAGGGCTGTCTTGTCGTCCTCCTCCTATACTTACTCTTTTGCCTTGACCTGTTCTAGGAACTTTGAAAACAAAATGCGATTCCAGGAACTTCTGAACAGCAATCGTATGAGTTATCTTTTTCTGTCCAGTGAAGAGCAGTAATATGGCAGGGACATGGTCTTTGTTCGGATGATTTTACAGCCTGATTTAATCAAGCATTCACTGGACTCTTTCAGATTCAGCAGGCAGCAGGGTACAATGTGGAAACAGACTTTGGAGTCATAAGGCCACAGTTCACATCCCTGCTCCTCTGATTGCGGGATAAAAAGCCTTAGTCTTGCCAACCTCTCTCAGCTTCAGATCTCTCTCATGTAATCGTTCCTCACATGATGGTTACATGGATTAAATGATGGTTTATATACATGAGGCATACAGAGGTGCGCAGGAAGTGTAGTTTCCCATTTACTCGTCATTTATCTTCTTTCTATAGTGTGACCTCCTCTCTCATTCGTGACAATCAAGTTTTGGCCAACTTTATTTTTATTTATTTATTTTTTTGAGAGGGAGCCTTGCTCTGGTACCCAGGCTGCAGTGCAGTGGTGTAATCTTGGCTTACTGCATCCTCTGCCTCCTGGGTTCAAGTGATTCTCCTGTCTCAGCTTCTTGAGTAGCTGAGATTACAGGCGCTTGCCACCAAGCCCAGCTAATTTTTGTATTTTAGTAGAGATGGGGTTTCACCATGTTGGTCAGGCTGGTCTTGAACCCTTGACTTCAAATGATCCACCTCCTTGGCCTCCCAAAGTGCTGCGATTACAGGCCTGAGCCACTGTGCCCAGCCTCGGGTAGCTTTGAAGAAAAAAGCATACTTTCAAGAAAGAGCCATATTGATTGAAATTTGAACTTGATACAGAACGTTATTCCACACTGTTTTTTTCAGTATGATTTTGCAGGCTCTTCAATTTTGTATGTATTTTAATAGGGGTTTGTGTGTTTGTGAGAGAGGGAGAGAAGAAGGAGAGGGAAAAAGGAGAACAAGGGGCATTTTTCCTTCATATAGTATAGTGTTTTCTCCTCAGCACCATTTGGGATGTCATCATTGTTATCCACCTTGGGATTTTATCTTATGAATAAAGCCCTTTATTCATATCATATGAATACAGAATAAAGTACCAAGGCCTTCAGTATTATTTTCCAGAATGTTTAGTGTTACCATCGTCATATGCATTTCTCTTTCTGGTAAGTGGACCATTGTCCTTTCAACACTTCATTTACTTTGGGTGTTTGGTTTCCCTTATCTTCAGTAGACTTTTTTGGTATCCGAGAGACTTGGAGAATGGGCAAAGAGATTTAGTGCCTGTTACCTGAGGTCACCATTTCAAAGTCCACAGAAGCTGTTCCCATGTAATGACTCTTCTTAGTCCTTTTGTGAAGTGAGTTAGGCTAGTGCAGGTTTTCTAGACAAGGCATTTCCACATCCCGGTGTTGCTGCTGTCATCTGTCAGCATTTCCAACAGCTTCTTCTTATCTATACATCTTCTCTGTTACACAAGCTCCTATCGGCTGGTGAGGAATAGAAATACTTCTAAATGACTCATTTAATTAAAATGTTTAACACTGCTCAAAGGAGAAAGAGGTTCTATTTCATACAATTACTGGGGGAAATGTGTACTCTTGTAAATTCTCTGTGGGAAAGTAAATTGGTACAGTTACTCTGGAGGGTAATTCAACAGTATCTATTCAAATTATACATTACTGCACATGCCCTGCTGCTGTCTTGGAATCTACATTAGCAAAACACTCACACGTGAGCCCAAGGAGTGTATAAAGATATTCATTGAAGCATTGGTTGCAAACCAAGAAATACAAAATTTTGTGAATATCCAATAGTAGAAAGACTTAATGAATTCAGGAATGTGGACATGATTGAAATACTATTCAGTCATTTTATTTCTTTTTCCT
The DNA here is from genome assembly GCF_049350105.2 of Macaca mulatta. Lineage (NCBI taxonomy): Eukaryota > Metazoa > Chordata > Mammalia > Primates > Cercopithecidae > Macaca > Macaca mulatta. The sequence goes on from NC_133420.1 coordinate 47,420,903, forward strand.
TTTTCCTTTTTCTTTCTTTCTTTTTTTTTTCGAGACAGAGTCTTGCTCTGTTTCCCAGGCTAGAGTGTAGTGGCGCAATCTTGGCTCACTACAACCTCCGCCTTCTATATTCCAGCGATTCTCCTGCCTCAGCCTCCTGAATAGCTGGGAATACAGGCACGTGCCTCCACGCCTGGTTAATTTTTGTATTTTTAGCTGGGACGGGGTTTCACTGTGTTGTCCAGGCTGGTCTCAACTCCTGACCTCAGGCGATCTGCCCATCTCGGCCTCCCAAAGTTCTGGGACTATAGCCATGAGCCACCGCGCCTGACCACTATTCAGTGGTTTTAAAATGAGGATATCTACACAGCCATATATTACTTCAAGATATCGTATGGAAGAAAAAGGAAGCAAGATGCAAAATAGTACTTATGGGAAGCTACCATTAAAATTCTAAAACAAGACTGTGTATTTTTAGGGACAAATATATGGTACATTAATGGAAATGGGTAATGTGAAAGTCCTAGAACATACATTCTTAACATAGTGATATTGCCCCAAGAGGACAAAAAGTGGGTTTGGGGAGATGAAAAAAATTCCTCCAAAGCTTATACCTTTATCCAACAAAATCTTATTCCTTAGTATTTAGTTTTTTCTCGTTATAGAAAATTTAAATATAATTAATTTTTCTCCTTAAGGATCACTAATGAGAAAAAAATGTGGCCAAGAAACACTGGTTTCTTGAGGGAGAAACATAGGCTCACCAGTCACCCTGCTTTGATTTACTAATTACCTGAGCCTGAGGGGAAGGTATCCACCCTCTTAGTGCCCCTATTTCCTTACCCACAGAATGAGCATGGTAATAATGAAGCCAACCTGATAGGGTTATTTTAAGGAGGAAATGAAATAATTTCTATAAAACTCAGAATAGTGCCTGGCACATATTCTGGGCACATATTGCCCAGTGTGTGTTAGCAAGCATTGTTATTATTGTTCAGCAAGCCTTGTGGTAGGCCTGGGGGATACAAGAATAAGTAAGAGAAATAAGTTTTGCTCTGCCAGAGTTTAGAGATAAGTGGGAGATATACAGATAAAACGTTACAAGGTTTTGTCACCAATGCAGGAATGCACAAATACAGGAAGTATGGGTGCTCTGGGAGGAAAGTGGAGAACCCGGAAAAGATTTAGAGGATCAGGGAAGACTTCCTGAAGGAAGACCACTAGGCTGAGAACAAATGAATATGGGTTATCTTGGTAAAAGAGAAGAAAAAGCATGGGTGAATGTCAAGTGTCCCAGGGTGGTGTGTGTGTGTGTGTGTTTGTGTGTGTGTGTGTGTGAGAGAGAGAGAGCAAAGCATTTAGAATTCTGTTTTGGTTGGTTGCACTACAGTGGGGTGTGAGATTGTAAACAGTAATGTCCCTAGAGCTACCTATACCAACTCACAGAGGCGGATTGTTAAATTTTCAGGAATTTTGTGAGCCAGTTGACTTCATGCTAGCTTCTTGAAATCAGCCATATGAAATAGTTACACTGCAGAAATTGGCAAATGCTGGAATTAGCATAAATAGGTTAGGTTACAAAATTGGAGATTTTATAAGGCCTTTCAAACCATATTAACAAATTTAACATTGATCTTAAAGAAGTCTGTGTTAGCTTAATGGTCCCAGCCTTTGAAATAGACTTGGGTTCAAGTCCTGACTTTCGATAATTGTTTTATTGAGCAAGTCTGTTAATTAACTTTAACCAGGGTAGTTCCATTATCCTCGCTGTATTTTGGGAATAGTGGCAGCCTCTGATGGTTGGGGAACTAAGCCCACGGGGAAGGAGCCAGCTATACACTCGGGCATTAGGTCATAGAGATAGATAGCTTCTTCTGGAGAGATGCAGACCATTGGGTCACTTGGTTCCCAGGATCCTTTGGCCAGTGATGGACCTCCTAATTATATGTCAGTTCCTCGCATGTAATTTGTACAGTCAAATTTAGTTCAAGGCTCACTTGCCCTTGCCCTGAAACTTCTCCTAATGTCTTCTCCCTTATTATCAGTTTTGCCCATGTTCAAAGAAGGTAAAAATAATTTAGATATAGCATCTTCTTAGGCAAAGCATAATAAGCAGCTCACTCAGTCACCTTAGCCTGGTATTGTTTGGCACATCAACTTGCATTCTTTTCCAGTGAATTCAGGGACTTTGTAAAGATAAATCCACATTCAAGTGTGAAAGGCCTAAAAACCCTTTTCTAAGGCCAAAACAACAATTTTTTAAAAAAGCTTTTGATTTTGTTTGTTACTCTACTCATTTAGTAACAAAGAGCATTTTTCTAATCAAGGCTGCCTAATACTACATATAAACTAATTAATATGAACAAATAGCTTGTGATTGTTTCAAACAATAATAGGGAAGAAAGCTTGCATTGTCATGCCTGCTGGGATTGCTGTTTAGTTAGTTGAAAGATATGCCTTGTGCTTTGAAGTGGAGCAAGTTCGTATTCTCTGCTTTACCCCTGCCTTGACTCTGAGACAGATTTTTATTTTCTCATGCTGAGAGAGCACCTAGCTCTTACAAAGCTAGGTGATGAATACTAAGACAAAACTGGACTAGCAGCAGCAAGAAGATGCTGTGTTTGTAGCCGATTTGTAATTCTGCTGGTCCAGACACAGAAAAAGAGTTTTCTTATCCAAAGGAAACTCCTGGGATGTATTTGCAGACAGGAACCTGTTCATCATTAGGCTGAGTTAATGTGTTCATGTCCTGTGGATATTGGGGGCATGGGGATGGGGTAGTAAACCAAACAAACTTGCAGCTCTCCAGAGCCATTTTCTGTTTCTAGCACTGTGTTAGGCACATTACCCTGTGCTTGATCAGGTTACTGTGGATAGAATTTGGATTAAAAGTTTCATTTTCGTTTTTCATGAAAGAGTCAATAGTTCAGTACCAGAGTGAGCAGTTTGGCTTCTCACAAACCTAGGATTATATTAGAGACGAGAATAGGTATCTGAGAACCTCAAAGGTATTCGGGTCTCACACCTGTGATTCCAGTAAGGAAAGATTCTTCTATATCAGTATTTTTCAAGGTGTATCATGCTGTCTCTCATTTGTTATGTGATCATTTTGTTATTTTTTAATTTTAATGTTTATATTTATTTGAATTTAAATTATTTTATTTTAAAATATTTTACTTTAAGTACCGGGGTACATGTGCAGAATGTGCAGTTTTGTTACATAGGTATGCATGTGCCGTGGTAGTTTGCTGTACTGGTCAACCCATCATCTAGATTGTTTTTTTTTTTTGAGATGGAATCTCACTCTGTTGCCCAGGCTGGAGTGCAATGGCGTGATCTTGGCTCACAACAACCTCTGCCTCCCGGGTTCAAGTGATTCTCCTGCCTCAGCCTCCGGAGTAGCTGGGACTACAAGCGTGTGCCACTATGCCTTGCTAATTTTTGTATTTTTAGTAGAGATGGGGTTTCACTATGTTGGCCAGGCTGGTCTTGACCTCCTGACCTCATGATCTGCCCTCCTTGGCCCCCCAAAGTGCTGAGATTACAGGTGTGAGCCACCATGCCCAGCCCATCGTCTAGGTTTTATGCCTGCATGCAATAGGTATTTATCCTAATGCTCTCCCTCCCCTCTTCCCCCACCCCCAGACAGGTCCTGGTGTGTGATGTTCCCCTCCCTGTGTCCATGTGTTCTCATTGTTCAACTCCCACTTATGAGTGAGAATATGTGGTATTTGGTATTCTGTTCCTGTGTTAGTATGCTGAGAATGATGGTTTCCAGCTTCATCCATGTCCCTACAAAAGATGTGAACTCATTCTTTTTTATGGCTGCATAGTATTCCATGGTGTATATGTGCCGTGTCTTCTTTGTGCAGTCTATTATTGATGGGCATCTGGGTTAGTTCCAAGTCTTTGCTGTTGTAAATAGTGCTACAATAAACATGTGTGTGCATGTGTCTTCATAGTAGAAATGATTTATAATCCTTTGGGTATATACCCAGTAATGGGATTGCTGGGTCAAATGGTATTTCTGGTTCTAGATCCTTGAGGAATCACCACATTGTCTTCCACAATGGTTGAACTAATTTACACTCCCATCAACAGTGTAAAGGTGTTCCCATTTCTCCACATCCTCTCCAGCATCTGTTGTTTCCTGACTTTTTAATAATCACCATTCTAACTGGTGTGAGATGGTATCTCATTGTGGTTTTGATTTGCATTTCTCTAATGACCGGGAATAATGAGCTTTTTTTCATATGTTTGTTGGCCACATAAATGTCTTCTTTTGAGAAGTATCCGTTCATATCTTTCAACCACATTTTGATTTTTTTTTCCTCTTAAATTTGTTTAAGTTCCTTGTAGATTCTGGATATTAGACCTTGGTCAGATGGATAGATTGTTGGCCACATAAATGTCTTCTTTTGAGAAGTATCTGTTCGTATCCTTCACCCACATTTTGATGGGATTTCTTTTCCCTTAAATTTGTTTAAGTTCCTTGTAGATTCTGGATATTAGACCTTTGTCAGATGGATAGATTGCAAATTTTTTCTCCCATTCTGTAGGTTGCCTGTTCGCAACCATTTTGGTTTTAAGCCAAGAGCATAAAGGTATTTTGATCCCTCCAAGTGATTTCCTGTAGCTTTCACTGAAGTTGTGAATTTGGGTAGATTTTCAATGTCTTAGTTGAGAGATTGTTCCTCCAGTTCTCATTCAGTGTTCTGATAAAAGGTGATTGAGGCTGGACGTGGTGGCTCACGCCTATAACCCCAGCACTTTGGGAGGTTGAGACCGGTGGATCACCTGAGATCAGAAGTTTGAGACCAGCCTGGCCAATGTGAAACCCCATCTCTACAGCAAATACAAAAATCAGCCGGGTGTGGTGGTGTGCACCTGTAATCTCAGCTACTCAGGAGGCTGAGACAGGAGAATTGCTTGAACCCAGGAGGCAAAGGTTGCAGTTAGCTGAGATTGTGCCACTGTACTGCAGCCTGGGTGAAACAGTGAGACGTCTCAAAAAAAATAAAAAGCCAAAAACAAAAAAACGTGACTGGTGTTTGCTTGTTGTCTTTTGGAAGACACTTTTTTTTTTTTGGACATCCTTACCAATAGGTTCTCTCAACAAAATATTTATTTTCAAAATCTGTGTTTTGGAAGGTTTTATTTCTGATATTAGAAAGTGGATTTTTTTAAAATCAAAGCAACTGAATTTCACATTAAGTGGGTTGCTTTTTTTTGAGGCTGAAAGATTTGTTTTTTTGAATAGAACTTTGTACTATGGCAGTTTTCAGACATTCACAAAAATAAAAATAACAATGAATCTCAATATAGCCAACACCTAGATTCAGTAATAACATTTTGACATACTTGCTTCACTTGCTCCTTGTTTTGGGGATGAAGTATTTCAGAATCCCTACCATTGTCATCTTTTAAAAAGTCCGCTTATGTTAATATGCATATCTAAAAAATAATTTGCTTAAATAACCACACTGCCATCATCACACTTAGCAAAAGTATAAATAACTCCCTAATATCACTTGATACTCAATTGGTATTCAGGTTTCTTCAGTTGCTTTTCTAAAATGTGTTTTTGTAGTTGGTGGGTTATTTATTTTTGTTTTTTAAAAACGTTGATAAGATCAGTTTACTCTTCTGCATAAAATGATTCAATGACTCTTACGGTTTAAAAAGGCAATTCCACTTCCTCTCTTTATTTTCTAAGTGGGAAAATAGATTGAAATTATAACCAGAATATTTCACAACTGAAAAATACAAAAATGAGACACACAGAAGGCTCCAGAGTAAGGGAATTAATACAATGTTTGCAATTATTAAATTATGAGTTTCTGAAGTAAGGGATTATAGATTATCTTGATAGTGTTTTCTTTCAAACTAAAATGTGAACAATTAATTGCAGTATGAAGTATGTTTCCAGTGCCACACAATAATTTCATCTAACATGGAACTGGGAAAAGGTAATGCATGGGCATAGACCCAGGTGGATTTTGGTTCAAATCTAGACTGTTCTACACCATAGCTAGGGGATCTTCAATACATAGGTCTTTTTCAGCTTTATTTTTTAAAATCTCTAGAATTCAAATAACATACACTGTGGTCACAAGTTTAAATGGCAAAAATAACTGCTAAGTGCTTTGTAGAGTATCAGCCTTTTAATAGATACCTGACATATGTTAGTTCTTTCCCTTTTCCCCTTGATTATTCTATAAGTTCTTTACAGGGAGAAACGGGGAACCACTACATATGGTCTGTGTATGTGGTATGCCAGAAGACCCATCAAAGGAAGGCCACGTTGGATAAACACTCTATGGAAAACTCCAATGTATTGCCAGGAATAAATGCATCTGGAGATAAACATTGAGACTTCTGACTTCATCTTGAACCATGTTTCTATTAGAAGTTAAATTTGTTTCCATATTGCAATTTAAATTCATCTTGTACCTCCTTTTGTGTTTATAAACTCAGATAAGGTTTGAGAAGAGATATTATTTTGGAATCTGAAAGCCCATTTTGAATTTTCTATTCATAAGATGAAATTGTACAGGGGCACCTAGGGTAAACCACGTATGACACCTTTCATGTTTGTTTATTTTTCTTTCTAATACATCCTTTTTAATTGGTTTAGTCTTTAATGGTTAATGAAGCTACTCCTTTATCCTTCAAAGTGGGTCTGGCTTATTCCCACTTCTTGCCCATTAGGAAACTGCTCGATCTCCTTTTCATATCCCTGGATTCTCCAGTCATCTTTCTTTGAACTTTTGTTGCAGTTTTGCTGTGACTACACACTAAGGTGGGACAATGGCCTGCTGTTTTTTTCCATCTGAGGAAATCATAATTATAGAGCCCAGGGAATTTCTATCTTTTAATATCTGTACCTTGCCTTAATAAGACTGTCACTAAAAAAAAATCAACCTTTCCCTGCTGTGTGATAATATTAATACGCCATTCAGTAGTATAACATCACTTAAGAGCTGCCCTTAAGTTAAACTTATCCCATTTCATACATGATTGTGTTAGGCAGGCTCAGACCAGGAGAAAAGTAAAAGTGGGTTGATACTTGCTTCTCAGCATCAGAGAATATGTTTATTAGAGGGCCATGGAACATATTAGTTTCTGAAAGCATAGCTTGGAAATAAAACAACTTTCAATGATTCAGACAGCCTTTAATAGCAGGAATTCCAATCTTGCAGGAAGAAGAGTAGGGTGTGTGTGTTGGTGAACTAGGTGGCTGATTTCAAAGTCAGAATGTCCAGCAGGTAATATCAAAACATTTGCACTTAGATGGTTTTCCACCACCAAGCATAGGAAGGTTTTGGAGTGGATCAGGTGTAGGCCCCAATTCTCAGAGCTTTGCGTACTTAGAACTCTGTTTAGTATTACCTTAATTGTGGTTGATCAGGTTACTGAAGTAACCTAGTAAAGACAATGGAGGAGAAGACCCTGGAAGCATCCCAGCTCAATGGCATAGGTCATAGTGCAGGGCTCACCTCTGACATGCTGGATTGTGTAGAGATGACTGATGGGAACTTAGGAATGAGCTGTCATGGTCAGATGTAGATCCCACTATGTAAGATAGGTCAAGATGGAAAGACTCAGCCATAGATCATTCCACTGTCTCATTCAAAACTAGCTGGAAAACTAGGGCAACATTGAAGTTGCAGAGGGGAATTCAATGCTATGGCAGTAGAGAAAGAAAAGGCAGAAGAAACAAGGTGGCAAATGATTGTGAGGATTATAGTAATCAGTTACACCATGGTATTTTACTCTTTCAAATGATGTATCACGAATATACATGATATGGTTTGACTGTGTTCCCACCCAAATCTTATCCTGAATCGTAGCTCCCATAATCCTTATGTCATGGGAGGGACCTGGTGGGAGGTAATTGAATCATGGGGTGGGTTTTTCCCATGCTGTTCTCATGATAGTAAATAAGTCTCATAAGATCTGATGGTTTTATAAATGGCAGTTCCCCAGCACACACTCTCTTGCCTGCAGTCATGTAAGATGTGCCTTTGCTCCTCCTTCACCTTCTGCCATGATTGTGAGGCCTTCTCAGACATGTGGAACTGTGAGTCTATTAAACCTCTTCTTCTTTCTTTTTCTTTCTTTCTTTTTTTTTTTTTTTTTGAGATGGAGTCTCACTCTGTCACCCAGGCTGGAGTGCAGTGGCACGATCACAGCTCACTGCAACCTCTGCCTCCCAGGTTCAAGTGATTCTCCTGCCTCAGCCTCCCAAGTAGCTGGGACTACAAGTGTGTGCCACTACACCTGGCAACTTTTTGTATTTTTAGTAGAGACGTGGTTTCACCATGTTGGTCAGGCTGGTCTTGAACTTCTGACCTCAGGTGATCCATCCGCCTCGGCCTCCCAAAGTGCTGAGATTATAGGTGTGAGCCACCACACCTGGCCCTAAACCTCTTTTTCTCTATAGGTTACCCAGTGTTGGGTATTTCTTTATAGCAGTATGAAAATGGACTAATACATTTACTCATAGGAGTCTTAGGAGCACATTTGGCTTTTTTTTTCCCCCATTAAAATGGTTATAAATGAATTGATCTCAGTATCTAAAATATTAAATGCTGCTTTAAAAAAATTGTATAAGTTTATTGCTGTCTCTTAACTCGTCACAGAAAAAAGATAGTTTATAGAGATAAGCTGTTTCATAATTTAAAAAAAGGACAATAATGGAAGGTAGTAGAAGATAATAAAAACTAAAATAGATAAAAAATTCCATTTTTAAAATTGAAATGGAATAAATTTATAAGGAAATATATTGTTATTAGCCTTTCAGCAAAATGAGCTAATGGAAAATAATTTTTCATTTTTGTTAGGATGAATTATTATATTGTTTTGACCTGTCAGTTCAAGTAAGGCTGCATTTTAGAGCTGGCATTTGGTTTATGAAGGTTCAAGTCTTCTGGGTTGACTGATTAAAAGTTTCAGGAGAATAGAGTTCACAGAGATAGAGTTCTCAATGCTCAACATATAAAAAAAGGTGATCTTTTCCTCTTTGTTTTATGGATGAGTAAACTAACATCCCCTCCCGTTTCTTCCTCTCCCTCTTAATGGCTCAGACTGAATTCAATTTCTTTCTTTCCTTTTTTTAAAAAAAAAAATTAAGCAAAATGAAATGCATACAGGGAGTTATAATGCAATAGCATAGCCATTACCATGCTTTGTAAAATGTTAACATTTTGATGTAATTTCTTCAAGCTCTTTTGGGACTTAATACATAAAACAATTCAGTAGTTACAGATAAAGTTGGAGCCCTTTTACTGCTTCCTAATTCCATTAGCCTCCTCTTTGCCCAGGCCATTAATTGATACTTATCATCTCTCTGCATGTGTTTGTGAATGTATATGTATGTGAGAAAAACATAAAAAACATATAGCAGGCTTCTGCAGGTTTATTTATAGATACATAATGTTTGTACATGTTTACAGGGTACATGTGATATTTTATTACACACATAGAATGTGTAATGATCAAGTCAGGCTATTCATCACCTCGTGTACTCATTATTTCTGTTGAGATGTGTTGGTAACACATCCATGTGTTCCCGTCCATATCAATGTGTAGGGAACATTTTAAGTTCTCTCTTCTAGCTATTTGGAAATATACCATACATTTTCATTAACTATAGTCACCCTACTGTGCTATCGAATGTTAGAACTTACTCCTTCTATCTAACTGTATATTTTTTGTACCCATGAACTAACCCCTCTTTATCCTTACCTCCCCATTACCCTTCCCAGCCTCTGGTAACCACCATTCTATTCACTATCCATGAGATCAATTTTTTTTTTTTTTTTTTTTTTTTTTTTTTGAGATGGAGTCTCACCCTGTTGCCCAGGCTAGAGTGCAGTGGCGCGATCTCGGCTCACTGCAAGCTCCGTCTCCTGGGTTCACGCCATTCTCCTGCCTCAGCCTCCTGAGTAGCTAGGACTACAGGCGCCCGCCACCGCGCCCGGCTAATTTTTTGTATTTTTAGTAGAGACGGGGTTTCACTGTGGTCTCGATCTCCTGACCTTGTGATCCGCCCGCCTCGGCCTCCCAAAGTGCTGGGATTACAGGCTTGAGCCACCGCGCCCGGCCGAGATCAATTTTTTTTAGTCCTATGTTCATAGACCCCATGCCTGGGATATTTGTTGTTCTGTGTCTGGCTTATTTCACTTAATATAATGACTGCCCCCTCACCGCCCCCCCGGCCGCACTCCATTCATGTTGCTGCAACTGACGTGATTTCATTCTTTTTTATGACCAGATAGTATCCCACTGTGTATATATACCACATTTTCTTTATCCATTCATTAATTGATAGGCACTTAGGTTGAATCTGTGTCTCTGCTGTTTTAAATAGTGCTGTGGTAACACATGAATGCAGGTGTCTCTTTGATATAATGGTATCTTTTTCCTCTTTTTTTTTTTTTGAGATAGGGTCTCACTCTGTCACCCAGGCTGGAGTGCAGTGTTGTGATCTCAGCTCACTGCAACCTCCATCATCCAGGCTCAAGTGATCCTCCCACCTCAGCCTCCCAAGTAGCTAGGACCACCAGTGTGTACCACCACACCTGGCTAATTTTTTTGTATTTTTGGTAGAGATGGGGTTTCACCATGTTGCCCAGACTGGTCTTGAACTCCTAAGCTCAAGCAATTTGGCTGCCTCGGCCCCCTAAAGTGCTGGGATGATGCCCTCCCTCCCTTCCTCCTTTCCTTCCTTCCTTCTTACCTTCTCTTTTTTTCTTTTTTCTCTTTTCTGATAAATAGCCAGTAGGGGGATACCTAGATCATATGGAATTTCTGGTTTTAGTGTTTTTTGTTTTTGTTTGTTTTAATAGTGGCTGTACTAATTTACATTCCCACCAACAGTGTATGAGAGTTCCCTTTTCTCTGCATCCTTGCCAGCATTTGTTGTTTTTTTTATCTTTTTAATAATAGCCATTCTGGCTGGCATAAGATGATATCTCATTGTGGTTTTGATTTGCATTTCCCTGATGATTAGGAAAGTTAAGCATTTTTTTTTTTTTCATATACCTACTGGCCATTGGTATGTCTTCTTATGAGAAAGTGTATTCATACCCTTTGCCCACTTTTTAATGAGATTATTTGCTTTTATTATTATTTTTTTTAACTCTTGACTTGTTTGAGTTCCTTCCATGTATACTCTGGATATTAGTACCTTGTCAGATGAACAGTTAGAGAATATTTTCTCCTCATTCAACCAGTTGCCTCTTCATTCTAGTGATTGTTTTAAAGCATTTAGTTTAAAATAGTCCCTTTTGCCTGTTTTTGTTTTTATTTGTGCTTTTGAGTTCTTAGCCGTAAAATTTTTGCCTAGATCAATGCCCTGAAGTGTTTCCCAATGTTTTATTTTAGTAATTTTATAGTTTGCAGTCTTAATAAAGTCTTTATCTTGAGTTGATTTTTATATATGGTGAGACCTAGGGGTCCAGTTCTATTCTTCTGCATAAGGATATCCAGTTTTCCCAGCACCACTTATTGAAGAGGGTTTCTTTCCTCAATGTAGGTTCTTGATGCTTTTGTCAAAAAATAGGTTGACTGTAAATACAAGGATTTATTTCAACGTTTTCTATTATGTTCCATTGGTCTGTGTGTCTGTTTTTATACCAATACCTTGCTGTTTTGGTTACCATAGCCTTGTGATATATTTTGAAGTCAGATAGTGTGATGTTTCTAGCTTTGTTCTTTTTGCTCAGGATTGCTTTGCTATTTAGGCTTGTTTTTGGTTCTGTATGAATTTTAGGATTGTTTTTTCTATTTCTTTAAAAAATGACATTGGTATTTCGATAGGGATTGCACTGAATCTGTAGATTGCTTTGGGTAGTAAGATCATTTTAACAATGTTAATTCATTCCATCTATGAGCATGGGATGTCTTTCCATTTGTTTGTGTCCTCTTCTATTTCTTTCATCAGTGTTTTGTAGTTTTCCTTGAAGAGGTCTTTTCCCTCCTTGGTTAAATTTGGTCCTAGGTATTTTATTTTATTTTATTTTATTTTTATAGCTTTGGAAAGGGGATTGCCTTATTTCTTTCTTTTTCAGATAGTTCATTATTGGTGTGTAAAAACACCATTGATTTTTGTGTGTTGATTTTGTATCCTGCAACTTTACTGAATTTATCCAGTGTAGGAGATTTTTGGTGGAGTCTTTAGATTTTTCTAGATATAAGATGATGTCATCTGCAAAGGGGGGCAATTTGCCTTCCTCTTTTCCAATTTGGATGCCTTTATTTCTTTCTCTTGCCTGATTGCTTTGGCTGCAACTTCTAGTTTTATGTTGACTAGGAGTGGTGAAAGTGGGCATCCTGTGTTGTTCCAGTTCTTAGAAGAAAGGCTTTCAGCTTTTCGCTATTCAGTATGATGTTAGCTGTGGATTTGTCATATATAGGCTTTATTAGGTCGAGGTATGTTTCTTTTATGCCTAGTTTGCTGAGAGTTTTTGTCATGAAAGAATGTTGAATTTTATCAATTTTTTTTGCATCTATTGAGATGCTCATATGGTATTTATTCTTCATTCTGTTCATATGATGTATTGTGTTTATTGATTTGCGTGTGTTGAACCATCATTGCATCCATGAGATAAATCCTACTTGATCATGGTGCATGTGCATCATGATGATGATGATGATGATGATGATGATGATGATGATTATTATTATTATTATTTTGAGACAGAGTATTGCTCTTATCACCTAGGTTGGAGTGCAATGGCATAATCATAGCTCCTGTTCTCAAGGGTTCCTCTTGCCTCAGCCTCCCATGTAGCTGGGACTATAGGTGCACACTACTATGCCTGGCTAATTAAAACTTTTTTTTTTTTGTAGAGATGGCATCTTGCTTTGTTGCCCAGGCTGGTCTTGAACTCCTGGGCTCAAGTGATCCTCCCACTTTGGCCTCCCAAAATTCTGGGATTACGGGCATGAGCCACTGAACCCAACGTGGTATATTATCTTTTTGATGTGCTGTTAGATTCAGTTTGCTGATATTTTGTAGAGGACTTTTTTCATCTGTGTTCATCCGGGATATTGCCCTGCAGTTTTCTTTTTGTGTTGCATCCTTTTCTGGTTTTGATATCAGTGTAATGTTGGCCTTGTAGAATGAATTAGGAAAAATTACCCCCCTTTGATATTTTGGAATCCTTTTAGGAGCATTGTGTTAGTTCTTTGTAAGTTTGGTAGAATTTGGCAGTGAAGTCATTTAGTCCTGGAATTTATTTTGTTGGGAGACTTTTTATTACTGATTCAGTCTCATTATTCATTATTGTCTGTTTAGGTTTTCTACTTTTTGATTCAATCTTGGTATGTTGTATGTTTCTAGGAATTTATCCATTTCCTCCAGGTTTTCCAGTTTGCTAGCGTACAGTTGTTTATAATAGTCTGATGATCTTTTGTATTTCTATGGTATCAGTTGCACTGCTTTTTTTTTTTTCATTTCTTACTATATTTGGGTCGTCTTTTTTCTTGGTTATTCTAGTTAGCAGTTCAATTTTGTTTATCTTTTCAAAACAGTAACTTCTTGTTTGATCCTTTGTATTGTTTTTTAAAGTCTATTTTATTTAGTTTTGCCCTAATCTTTCTTTCTTTATTTTTAAAATAATAACTTTTATTCTCTACTACACATAGTATTTTTATTATTATTATACTTTAAGTTCTGAGGTACATGTGTAGAATGTGCAGTTTTGTTACATAGGTATACATGTGCTATGGTGGTTTGCTGCACCCATCAACCCGTCACCTACATTAGGTATTTCTCCTAATGCTATCCCTCCGCTAGCCCCCCAACCCCCCGACAGGCCCCCGTTTGTGGTGTTACCCTCCCCATGTCCATGTGTTCTCCTTGTTCAACTACCACTTATGAGTGAGAACATGCAGTGTTTGGTTTTCTGTTCTTGTGATAGTTTGCTGATAATGATGGTTTCCAGCTTCATCCATGTCCCTGCAAAGGACATGAACTCATCCTTTTTTATGTCCTAATCTTTATATATTTTTTTCTTCTATTTATTTGGGGCTTGATTTTGTTCTTTTCTAGTTTTTTTGAGATACATTTTTAGGTTGTTTATTGGAAATCTGTCTAGTTTTTTGATGTAGGAATTTATTGCTATGAATTTCCTTCTTCACACTGCTTTGGTTGTATCCTATTGGTTTTGGTACATTGTGTTTCAATTTTTATTTGTTTCAAGAAATTTTTTGATTTTCTTCTTAATTTCTTCCTTGACCCAGTGGTCATTCAGTAGTATTTTTTTTAAATTCCATGTATTTGTATAGTTTCCAAAGTTACTCTTGTAATTGATTTGTGTTTTTGTTTTGTTTTGTTTTGTTTTTTCTGTTGTGGTCTGAGGAGATAATTGGTATGATTTTTATTTAAATTTGTTGAGACTTTTTTGTGTGGTCTATTCTGGGAACTGTTCCACGTGCTGATACAAAGAATGTATATTCTATAGCAGTTGGATGAAATGTTCTCTAAATGTCTGTTAGGTCCATTTTTGTGTAAAGTGTAGTTTAAATCCAGTGTTTCTTTGTTAATTTTTTTCCTAATGCTGAAAGTGGGGTGTTGAAGTCCCCAACCATTATTGTGTTGGAAAATGTCTCTTCCTTTAGATGTAATAATATTAAACATCTAGATGTTTGTGTATTTTGTGCATATGTTTAGAATTGTTATATCTTCCTGGATTGATTCTTTTATCATTATATAATGATCCTCTTTTTCTCTTTTTACTGTTTTAATTTAAAGTCCATTTTATCTGACATGTGTATAGGTACTTGTGTTCATTCTTGGTTTTCATTTGCATGGAATATCTTTTTCTATCTTTTTACTTTCAGTCTACATGTGTCTTCACAGATGAGATGAGTTTCTTGTGGGTAACAATATAGTTGGATCACGTTTTTAAATCCATTCAGCCAGTCTATATCGTTTAAGAGGGCAATTTAATCAGTTTACATGCTTGGTTGTTATTGATATATGAGGGATTATTCCTGTCGTTTTGTTAATTGATTTTTGGTTGTTTCATGTATCCTTTTTCCTTTCTTTTTGTTTATCATTGTGGTTTTGTGGTTTTCTTTAGTGGTAACATATGAGTTCTTTCTCTTCCTCATTTATGTGTTTGCTCTACCAGTGGGTTTTACACTTTTGTGTGTTTTCATGATGGTAGAAATTATCCTGTCACTTCCAAGTCTAGGACTCCCTGAAGCATTTCTTGTAGGTATGGTCTAGTGGTAATTCCCTCAGCTTTTGCTTGTTTGGGAAATACATCATTTATTCTTCATTTATGAAGGATAACTTTGCTGGGTATAGTATCTTTACTGGCAGGATTTTTTTTTTCTTTCTTTTTCCCTCCTTCAGCACTTCAAATGAATGTGTCATCCCATCCCATTCTCTCCTGGCTATACAATTTCTCCTGACAAATCTGTTAGTCTGATGAGGGTTCCCTTATAAGTGACTTGATGCTTTTTTTTTCTTGTGGTTTTTATAATTCTCTGTCCTTGACTTTTGACAGTCTGATTATAATATGCCATGGAGAAGACCTTTTTGGGTTGTATCTGTTTGGGGATCCCTGAGCCTCCGATATCTGGATGTCTAATTCTCTTGCTAGACTTGGGAAATTTTCAGCGATTATTTTGTTAAATAGGTCCTCTATCCATTTCATTTTTCTCTTTGCCTTCTGGAACATGTAAAATTCAAATATTTGATCAGTATATTGTGTCCAATATGTCACATAGGCTTTGTTCATTCTTTTTTTATCCTTTTGTTTCTCTTTTGGTCTGCCTGGGTTATGTCAAAAGACCTGTCTTCAAATTCTGAAATTGTTCTACTTGATCTTGTCTGTTGTTGAAGCTTTTTGAAAATATTTTGTATTTCTTTCAGTGAATTCTTTAATACCAATATTTCTGTTTGGTTCTTTTTAATGATATCTGTCTCTGCTAAATTTCTCATTTATATCATTAATTGTTTTTCTGATTTCTTTTTATTGTTTAATCTGAATTCTCTTATAATTCACTGTTTTTTAAAATATTATTATTTTGAATTCTTTATCCTGGATTTCATAAGTTTCTTTTTCATTAAAGTCTATTGCTAAAGAATTATTGTGCTCTTTTGAAAGTGTCATGTTTCCTTGCTTTTTTGTGTTTCTTTTGTTTGCATGTTGATAATTTACACATCCGATATAAAAGTTTCTTATTCCTGTTTTGGGAATTTACTTTCATAGGGGAGGATGTTTTCCTGAAGATGTATCTGTGGTGTTGGTTGTGTAGGTCACTTTGGCTTTGATTCTGAGTATGTGAAGTAGTGTAGTCTCCATATAATTTCTTTGGCTGTAAATGCATCAGTCGTGTCTGTAATTTTTTTTTTTTTTTGAGACCAAGTTTTACTGTTGTTGCCCAGGCTGAGTGCAATGGTGCGATCTCAGCTCACCACAACCTCTGCCTCCTGGGTTCAATCGATTCTTCTGCCTCAGCCTCCTACATAGTTGCAATTACAGGCATGTGCTACCATGCCCAGCCAATTTTGTATTTTTAGTAGTGTTGGGGTTTCTCCATGTTGATCAGGGTGGTCTTGAACTCCTGACCTCAGGTGATCTGTCCACCTCGGCCTCCCAAAGTGCTGAGATTACAGGCATGAACCACCACACCCGGCCTACGTGTCTGTAATTTTTTAAGTGGCTTAGGGTATGGTTGGTTGTGGAGGCTGTGGGAAAGATTTGCTGGGGCCGGGGATGTCAGATGGGTCAGTCCTGAGCCTCAGTAGTGGCAGTTGCAGGCTGAGCATGCCTGTTCTTGGTGTATGCTGGTACCAGTGTAAGAGGTCCAGGCAGGCTGATTCTTGGGCTTCCAGGCTTGCCTGAGTGGCAGCAGTGGGCCAGGCATGTGGGTAGGTCCTTAGGTCCCTTTGAGTGTCAGGTGTGGTGTGGGAGATAGCAGTATTAGTGATGGGACAACCCTGTGGGATCCAAGTGGTCCATACTGTGTTGACAGTGGCTGCAACAGACTGGGAGCGCCAGTCGCTAGTCCTGCAGGTGGCACATATGTCTGTGTGCCAACTGAGGTGATAGTGGCAGTTTGGGTGAGCCCATCCTGAGGCCCCCAGGAAGCGTGCTCAGATGCCAGTGGTGGTGGTTGGGGCAGGGAGATCCTGAGGCCCCTGGATGGCATGCTTGAGCACTGGGGGTAGACGGCGGAGCTGGGCCAGGTGGTCGTGTCCTCAGGCTCCCAAGTGCTGTGTGCTGGTGCTAGCTGTGGTAGGCAGGGGCGGGGTGATCCTCAGTTCTCCAGTGGAATGCTTGGTGGGGGTGGCAGTGACTGTGCTGTGGTCCTACTGCTGGAGAGGGCGGGGTTGCTTTCAGTGGCAGCAACCATAGACAGGTGGCTGGAGAGCTCATGCTTCAGCCCCAGGTGGCAGCTATAAGCAGAGTAGCCTTTCCTCAGGGCACTTTTAAATGTGTTGTAGCTCTGCTGTTGCGGGCAGCAGAGTTGCTGCCAGTGGCAGTCAGCTGTGGTGGTAGATGCAGGCAGGGGGTGTCAGTGTAACTTCAGATATGTGGAGCGAGGGGGGTCTTGGGCCCCTTGGGTAGAATGCAATGTGGTGGGGGCTGGGCTCTCAAAGTGGTGCTTTGCTGTAGCTGCTTAGGACTAGAGGGTAAGGGGGAAGGTGGGAATTGGCATGAGCTCCATCTCTGGAGTAATGCTGTTGTATGGTCTCCAGGCAGCTCCCTACATGAGTCTCAGGGCTCTTGTGGGTTGAGGGCCTCTCCTGTGTCTAGGATTGGAATCTGTGGTGGGATTGTGGACCACTGGGGGTCCCTTCCGCTTTCGCTGCATCAAAGAGCCATTCCAGGCTTCTCACCAGTCCCAGAAAAGCAGGCTGCCTTGCTTCCCTCTTCTTCCTTGCCTTAGGTGTTTCCTGTCACTTCTCTGTTGAATTCTAGTACTCTTTCTTAGGTGGTCTTTTTGAGGTGTGATTATCTACTTGCTATTTCCATTCTTTGTGGAGGAGGTGAGTACCACATGCCTCCAGTCAGCCGTCTTGGCTTCTGCAAGTTTTTAATATTCACAAGAATAATGTACTGCATGCATCCTTGTGCAAATTGCTTCCATCATTAGCATATTTAAAGCTATACTTTGTTTATTTTAACTGCTTTATAATATATCTTTCTGGTAATATTGTGGTTTATTCATTTACCAGTTGATCAATATTGGTGTTGCTTTTGATATTTTGATATTATAAAAAGTGGCAACTGGAATTCTTGTGTCTCTCCTTAGGCACATGTGTGATTTTTTTTAACTAGGGTTAGAATCTTTTGATCTAGTGTATGAACATGTTCATAGTTAATAGTTTTTGCCAAACTGGTTGTCAAAGCTATTGTACTAAATTTTACTTTCACCAGCACCGTAGGACTGACCTCACTGACTCTTGACATTTTCCAACTTGGTAATTTTTGCCAACCTGATGAAAATAAATTGGATCTCACTGCAGTTTGTAATTAATTCTCTGATTCCCTGTAAATGTAATTTTCTTTTCATGTGATTATTGGCTCTTAAGGTTTTCTTTTCTGTGAATTGCCTATCCACATCGGTGCCCCTTTTTCTATTGGATTTTTTTTGATTGGCAAGAAGTCTTTACATTTCACTGTAGAGAAAGTCTTTCTTATGTGTGTTTCTGAAGTTTCTACTAATTTAGTTTTTCTTTTCACTCATTAGATTTTGCGGCACAGAAGTCTTAAAATTTTGATTGGTTTAGTTTTATTGATGCTTTTTGGTCATATTTAGAAATAGTCCCCTCTTCAAAGCTTATACATATATTTTTTCATTTTCTTCTTAAAATTGTATTTTATTATATGTATATCTTCATATTGCCTGAAATGGATTTCTGTGTTTAAAATAAATATTAAGTTTTTAAGTATTTTTACATGAATGAACAGATATGTCATTTTCTTAATTGATGGGCAAAATCATATCTCTCATATCAAGTTATAATATGTGTGTTTCAGGCTCTCTATTCTGTTCCATTGGGTTATTCATGTATTCCTATGCCAATATCACAATGTCCTGACTATCGTCACTTTAAAATGTAGTATTCAATAAGGCATCTAGTTATTAGTTTTCCAGTTGTCTTGGGTGTTGTTCTTTTGTGCTTTCATATCAATGTTCAGGGAGTCTGTCAAGTTCCATGAGAAACTCTTTTGGGATTTTAATTTTATCATGTTAAATTTATATATTGATACTGGGAAAACTGACGTCTTTACATCTTTATTCACAAAATATTTTATTTCTTCATTTAATTAGGTTTGCTTGTATGCTTTTGTAAAGTTAAACTTATTCCTGGATACATTAGAGCTTTCATTACTGTATATGTGTTCTGTCTGGAAATAATAACTAGAATTTTTTTTCTGTTTTTTTTTTGAGACGGAGTCTCGCTCTGTCGCCCAGGCTAGAGTACAGTGGCACGATCTTGGCTCACTGCAAGCTCCGCCTCCTGGGTTCACACCATTCTCCTGCCTCAGCCTCCCGAGTAGCTGGGACTACAGGTACCTGGCACCACGCCCCGCTAATTTTTTGTATTTTTAGTAGAGACCGGGTTTCACCACGTTAGCCAGGATGGTCTTGATCTCCTGATGTTGTGATCCGCCTGCCTTGGCTACCCAAAGTGCTGGGATTACAGGCGTGAGCCACCGCGCCCGGCCTTTTTCTGGTATTTTTATAGTAGCAGTTGATTCATACGGCTTGATGATTAATTCAGAAAATTTGTTAAACTCTCTTAATACAGTTTGTTTATAGGTGTCTTGCATTTTCTGTGTAGCTGATTATATTATGTGTGGATAAAAATAAGGTTTTTTAAAAAATTTCATGTTCTTTTTTTTTTTTTTTTTTTTTTTTTTTTTTGAGACAGAGTCTCACTCTGTCACCCAGGCTGGAATGCAGTGGTGCTATCTCTGCTCACTGCAACCTCCGTCTCCCAGGTTCAAGCAATTCTCATGCCTCAGGCTCCCAAATAGCTGGGATTACAGGCATGTACCACTATGCCCAGCTAAATTTTGTATTTTTATTAGAGATGGGATTTTGTCATGTTGTCCAGGCTGGTCTCAAATTCCTGGCCTCAAGTGAGCCGCCTGCCTCAGCCCCTCAAAGTGCTGGGATTATGGGCATGAACCACTGCGCCTGTCCTTTTTTTTTTTTCATATTATTTTAAGATTTATTATTATTATTATTTTATTTATTTATTTATTATTATTATTATACTTTAAGTTCTAGGGTACATGTGCATAACGTGCAGGTTTGTTACATATGTATACTTGTGCCATGTTGCTGTGCTGCACCCATCAACTCGTCAGCACCCATCCACTCGTGATTTACATCAGGTATAACTCCCAATGCAATCCCTCCCCGCTCCCCCCTCCCCATGATAGGCCCCGGTGTGTGATGTTCCCCTTCCCGAGTCCAAGTGATCTCATTGTTCAGTTCCCACCTATGAGTGAGAACATGCGGTGTTTGGTTTTCTGTTCTTGTGATAGTTTGCTGAGAATGATGGTTTCCAGCTGCATCCATGTCCCTACAAAGGACACAAACTCATCCTTTTTTATGGCTGCATAGTATTCCATGGTGTGTATGTGCCACATTTTCTTAATCCATTCTGTCACTGATGGACATTTGGGTTGATTCTAAGTCTTTGCTATTGTGAATAGTGCCGCAATAAACATACGTGTGCATGTGTCTTTATAGCAGCATGATTTATAATCCTTTGGGTATATCCCCAGTAATGGGATGGCTGGGTCATATGGTACATCTAGTTCTAGATCCTTGAGGAATCGCCATACTGTTTTCCATAATGGTTGAACTAGTTTACAATCCCATCAACAGTGTAGAAGTGTTCCTATTTCTCCACAGCCTCTCCAGCACCTGTTGTTTCCTGACTTTTTAATGATCGCCATTCTAACTGGTGTGAGATGGTATCTCATTGTGGTTTTGATTTGCATTTCTCTGATGGCCAGTGATGATGAGCATTTTTTCATGTGTCTGTTGGCTGTATGAATGTCTTCTTTTGAGAAATGTCTGTTCATATCCTTTGCCCACTTTTTGATGGGGTTGTTTGTTTTTTTCTTGTAAATTTGTTTGAGTTATTTGTAGGTTCTGGATATTAGCCCTTTGTCAGATGAGTAGATTGCAAAAATTTTCTCCCATTCTGTAGGTTGCCTGTTCACTCTGATGGTAGTTTCTTTTGCTGTGCAGAAGCTCTTTAGTTTAATGAGATCCCACTTGTCAATTTTGGCTTTTGCTGCCGTTGCTTTTGGTGTTTTAGACATGAAGTCTTTGCCCATGCCTATGTCCTGAATGGTACTACCTAGGTTTTCTTCTAGGGTTTTTATGGTATTAGGTCTAACATTTAAGTCTCTAAATCATCTTGAATTAATTTCCGTATAAGGAGTAAGGAAAGGATCCAGTTTCAGCTTTCTACTTATGGCTAGCCAATTATCCTAGCACTATTTATTAAATAGGGAATCCTTTCCCCATTTCTTGTTTCTCTCAGGTTTGTCAAAGATCAGATGGCTGTAGATGTGTGGTATTATTTCTGAGGACTCTGTTCTGTTCCATTGGTCTGTATCTCTGTTTTGGTACCAGTACCATGCTGTTTTGGTTACTGTAGCCTTGTAGTATAGTTTGAAGTCAGGTAGCGTGATGCCTCCAGCTTTGTTCTTTTGACTTAGGATTGTCTTGGAGATGCGGGCTCTTTTTTGGTTCCATATGAACTTTAAAGCAGTTTTTTCCAATTCTGTGAAGAAAGTCATTGGTAGCTTGATGGGGATGGCATTGAATCTATAAATTACCTTGGGCAGTATGGCCATTTTCACGATATTGCTTCTTCCTATCCATGAGCATGGTATGTTCTTCCATTTGTTTGTGTCCTCTTTTATTTCACTGAGCAGTGGTTTGTAGTTCTCCTTGAAGAGTTCCTTTACATCCCTTGTAAGTTGGATTCCTAGGTATTTTATTCTCTTTGAAGCAATTGTGAATGGAAGTTCATTCCTGATTTGGCTCTCTGTTTGTCTGTTACTGATGTATAAGAATGCTTGTGATTTTTGCACATTAATTTTGTATCCTGAGACTTTGCTGAAGTTGCTTATCAGCTTAAGGAGATTTTGGGCTGAGACAATGGGGTTTTCTAAATATACAATCATGTCATCTGCAAAGAGGGACAATTTGACTTCTTCTTTTCCTAACTGAATACCCTTGATTTCTTTCTCTTGCCTGATTGCCCTGGCCAGAACTTCCAACACTGTGTTGAATAGGAGTGGTGAGAGAGGGCATCCCTGTCTTGTGCCAGTTTTCAAAGGGAATTTTTCCAGTTTTTGCCCATTCAGTATGATATTGGCTGTGGGTTTGTCGTACATAGCTCTTATTATTTTGAGGTACGTTCCATCAATACCGAATTTATTGAGCGTTTTTAGCATGAAGGGCTGTTGAATTTTGTCAAAAGCCTTTTCTGCATCTATTGAGATAATCATGTGGTTCTTGTCTTTGGTTCTGTTTATATGCTGGATTATGTTTATTGATTTGCGAATGTTGAACCAGCCTTGCATCCCAGGGATGAAGCCCACTTGATCATGGTGGATAAGCTTTTTGATGTGCTGCTGAATCCGGTTTGCCAGTATTTTATTGAGGATTTTTGCATCGATGTTCATCAGGGATATTGGTCTAAAATTCTCTTTTTTTGTTGTGTCTCTGCCAGGCTTTGGTATCAGGATGATGTTGGCCTCATAAAATGAGTTAGGGAGGATTCCCTCTTTTTCTATTGATTGGAATAGTTTCAGAAGGAATGGTACCAGCTCCTCCTTGTACCTCTGGTAGAATTCAGCTGTGAATCCATCTGGTCCTCGACTTTTTTTGGTTGGTAGGCTATTAATTGTTGCCTCAATTTCAGAGCCTGCTATTGGTCTATTCAGGGATTCAGCTTCTTCCTGGTTTAGTCTTGGAAGAGTGTAAGTGTCCAGGAAATTATCCATTTCTTCTAGATTTTCTAGTTTATTTGCATAGAGGTGTTTATAGTATTCTCTGATGATAGTTTGTATTTCTGTGGTGTCGGTGGTGATATCCCCTTTATCATTTTTTATTGCGTCTATTTGATTCTTCTCTCTTTTCTTCTTTATTAGTCTTCTAGCGGTCTGTCAATTTTGTTGATCTTTTCAAAAAACCAACTCCTGGATTCATTGATTTTTTGGAGGGTTCTTTGTGTCTCTATCTCCTTCAGTTCTGCTCTGATCTTAGTTATTTCTTGCCTTCTGCTAGCTTTTAATGTGGTTGGTCTTGCTTCTCTAGTTCTTTTAATTGCGATGTTAGAGTGTCAATTTTAGATCTTTCCTGCTTTCTCTTGTGGGCATTTAGTGCTATAAATTTCCCTCTACACAGTGCTTTAAATGTGCCCCAGAGATTCTGGTATGTTGTTTCTTTGTTCTCATTGGTTTCAAAGAACATCTTTATTTCTGCCTTCATTTCATTATGTACCCAGTAGTCATTCAGGAGCAGGTTGTTCAGTTTCCATGTAGTTGAGCGGTTTTGATTGAGTTTCTTAGTCCTGAGTTCTAGTTTGATTGCACTGTGGTCTGAGAGACAGTTTGTTATAATTTCTGTTCTTGTACATTTGCTGAGGAGTGCTTTACTTCCAATTATGTGGTCAATTTTGGAATAAGTGCGATGTGTTGCTGAGAAGAATGTATATTCTGTTGATTTGGGGTGGAGAGTTCTATAGATGTCTATTAGGTCTGCTTGCTGCAGAGATGAGTTCAATTCCTGGATATCCTTGTTAACTTTCTGTCTCGTTGATCTGTCTAATGTTGAACCTGTCCTTGTTTCTGTTTGAAAGTGAATGCTTAAATATGACATGAATGTCGTATTTAAATATGATATGAATGTTTTGAAAGCGAATGCTTAAATATGACAATTAGTGTACATATTTGATAGCTACCTTTCAATAAGTTAGGGAAATTAATTGTCTTCTAATTGTAGATTGTCAAAATATCATGAAAGTGTATTAAAAATTACCAAGCACATTTTCCATGTCTTTTGAGATGATCATTGGCTTGTTTTCTCTCTTTGAATTTGTTAAAGTGGTTAATTATGTAACCAAATTTTTAAATGTTAAATCATCTTTGCATTCTGGAATAAACCCTATTTGGTCATAAGAAATATATATACATACACACAACCCATTTAGTTATACATACACGCACCCTATCGTGTGTGTGTGTGTGTGTGTGTGTGTGTGTGTATCTTGAAGATGCATGTTTTATTTACTTGCATTTTATTTAGAAACTCTCATTTATGGTCTTAAATTAGATTAACTCATCATTTATCTTGTTCTTACTCTCCTTGTTTGTTCTTGTAACATAATTCTACTGGCTTCTTATGGGGTAACCAAATAAACTTTGAAAATAAATAATAGCAAGTAATTTTAGGTAGGCTTCAGAACAAACGGAAGTCGAATGTTGAGCCACAGTAACATGTAAGATGGGAGTGGAGGCAATGGAGAGAAAACGTATCAAGGGAAGAGGATTACCTTCAGACTTCTTGTCAAGTGTGCATGTTAGAATATTAAGACTAAGCATTAAGGAATAGAAGCAGTGTATAACTGTTGAACCAATAGAAGTGGAAAAGGGAGAATGCAGTTAGTTCAGTTTTGTCTTTAATCATTTATTATCTGACATTCTTGGGTCTAATCCTGCTGTGGACTGTTCTGGGGATTCTCACATGTGGCATCCTCCTGTGTTTTTTCACTTTTGGAAGATGAGTTTATATTCAGTGGGGCTGGTTTGAGAGAATCCCATGTGACTGTGTTGAGGTCTCCTCCTCCAGAGAAGTTTGGTGTTCGCTAGTATTAGGCGGTGAGTGGGAGGAGAATGGGGATATCCCAAACTCGGGACCTTGGTTTGTGTTAATTTTTTCTCCTGGGGGTTCTCAGACTTGACGTAGTCTAACTTCAAATCCCAGCCTTGTATGATTTATGGGACTAGAGTCATGATTTCTTAAGGGACTCTTTATTTATTTATTTTCCAACCTGGAGCCTGAGCTCGACAAAACTTCCTTGTTCTTCCCAATGCAAGTAGGGATATCTTTTTTTTTTCTGATATACACACTTACTGATATGAAGATCTTTGAGGCTGCTAGCTTGATGGGTGGGTCTTAATTCCAACTGACTGCCTCAGTCAAGCCCAAGGGCTTATCTTGTTTCCCAGTAGTATTAAAGCCCTGTCCCCATGATCTCTGACAGTCTGCTGCCTGGACAGCCTTTCACCTTGGTTTAAGTTCCCTCTTAGCTTAGCAGTGCATCTAAGGACTATTTATTATGCTTTATCCAGTACATCTTAGTGTTTTTAGTGAATTTTTCCATTCCTTCCTCTTAGGACTGACACAGAATTCTCTTCGGAAATCTGGCAAGTACGATGATGTGTTCCTTTTCTCAGCATGGTAGAAAATGGGCTATAATAGATAAAAAGTGCTTTTATTAACTTACAATTTATGTGTTCCACAGTTTCTTTTTGCCTATGTGTATATCACATTGATATACATTATTATTTTATAAGAAGTAGCATTTTATGTACTTTTTCAGATAAACCTCCTAAAATTTACTAGTTGCATATTCTTCAGCAATTTTAAGTATTCTAGTTTAAAATCATTTTTAGTGGATCTCAGTATTGTTTTGTGGCCCATTTTCTAGTTCTTGTGACAAAACACCTCACTTTTGAAAATGTCCAATTTGAAGCTCTAAGAAGGGCGAGGACTTTTTTCTTGTTAATAGAGACTTAATGGAATTTAATTAAATTCTATGCTGTCTCTTTTCTAATCTTTTTTGGAGAAAGAAAATAGGCCTGATTATTTTGAATTTAAGAATAAGAATTTAAAAAGTCTTAGAGGTCATCCTTACCTTAATTTACAAATGAGACAACTGAGATTCAGAACAGTTGTGGAACGTACTGAAAAACAAATTAGCTGGTTGAACATGAGAATGCTTAACCAAAGCTGCAAATCAGGCACCCGCCTTGCCTCACTCTACTGTATTTTAATGGAAGTGGAGGAAGTAAGTTTTTTTGATTTATATCTTATTACTAGTTCTTTATCAGCAGAGATTACAGTCTCCCTTAGAGTATCTCAGTAGAGTACATATTTACATTCATATCTAAATACTAAACCACATTGATGTAATTACTAGTATGTGAGTTTATGCCAACTGTTCCTTTTTCCTCTTGGCTAATGCGTATGTAATTGTCTTTCAAGAGATGAAAGAACACATCAGATGTACTATGAGTGGCTCCATGGCAGGCGCTTGGGTGCATTAGTCATACCCCTAGAAGGCATAATGCAGTGCCATGCCCAACTTGGTATCCTATTAAAGTTCATGAATGTGTACATGGATGAATGAAGTGCATGGTGAAGGTGAACACCATATGTGACGCTTTAGAGTTTAGGCTTGGCAGATTTGTTATAACTTATTTTGAGATCACACAATAAGGTGAGGTAAATTTCTGAGATTTGGAACATCTATTGTACAGAGCAGCTAGCGAGATCACTTCCTTTGAACCCTCTCATCTTAAGATAAAATAATTGGTGGATGAGAAAAGGCCATGAATATGAACTTCTCTTTTCAGTTTTGAGGACAACTTAATTTGGGAATAATGCTATCTTATTTAATGTTTTTGTTGCTTGGGCAGGGTAAAATTCTATAACTTCTTATTACAGAGAAGTTTCTAATTATAGTGATTTGGATTTCATAATGAACTTTTTAGAAAAGTACTTATTGAACTTTGTATGATGTATTTTTGTTCTTCCCAAAATTTCTTGCAATAAATATGAGCTACTTTCTAAAGATGAAAAAATCATCTATAATCTCACCTATGTAAATTTTGCAAAATTGTCATTCTGTATATTGCTTATGCATTCCTCCTATTTTGCACTCTGTTTTTCTCCAATAATACAAAAAGTTGTCATTCTGCTTTAGTGTAATAATTATTCAATTCAGTGGTTTTTGAATCAGCATATTTAAATTTATTTTTGAAAACTTGTCACAATTTAAATCGTCTCATTTTTACCTGAGTAATAAGATAAAATTAATATGTTTACATTCTGCTTCCCCATTTCAAGTTTTTATCTACACAGTAAGTAATTTTAATCCCAGATTATTATTAAATTGCTATTTTATTAATAGGTATAGCTTCTTTCAATAATTATTTTTGGTATTTGCTTTAAGTTTTATAACCCTATGAAGAACAATTATTAAGAATCATGTTCTGTGGGTTTTAATGCTTGCTGCCAGGGTCTTGTATTTACTGTATGTGTGTATTTGTTTTTTTCTTTTCTCATGAGCTAAATAGTATATATACTTTCTCTACGAAGGAAATGTAGATGCCATTCTTTCTGAATACTTACATTTCTGTGACTGTTCTTTGTTGTCCTCATATGAAAACATCAGTGTAGTTGGCTGTGTATCTCAAGAAATTTCTCTGCATAATGGATCTGGTTTTTGAAATTCTGATTTTCTCTCTCTTTAGATATTTGACTTGTTATTTATTTTTTCTCTAAACTCTTACAATTGTTCTTTACCATTGAGATCCCAAAATCTCATCAAGATATGCCTACGTTTTAGTTGCTTTTAATTAACTTTGTTTTGTAATCTATGTAAGTTTAAATCAGTAATCTGAGACCTTTCTTTTCAGGCAATAACTTGTCTTCTGTTTGGAGCTGTGTTTCTTCAGGTTCCTTCTGATCTTCCTTGGATTCCTGGTGCATCTTGAATTTTATTCCTATATGTGCCTTCTTTTCTTTTGTTCCTGCCATCTCTGACTCTTTTCTGAGTGTTGGGTGAATTTCTTAAGTCTTCTACCTGCCATTTCAGTTTTCTGTAATTTTTATACTTCATTTCATTGTCTGCATTGCCATTTTTAATTCAGAAATTGTTTTTCAGTTTGTTCTCATAGGCACAATGATGGCTTCCAAAGATATCCATTACTTAATCCTCAGAACCTGTGACTACTACCTTGCATAGAGAAAGGGACTTTTCAGATATGTTTCAGTTAAAGATGTTGAGATGGGGAGGTTCTCCTAGATTTTTGGGTGGGCTCAGTGTAATCACAAGGGTCATTGAATGTGGAAGAGTGAGAGAGAAGATTGAGTGTCAGTCATGTGAGGAAGACCTGACTAGTCATTACCAGCTTTTGAAGATGACAGGTGACCATGAGCCAAGACATGTGGGCAGCCTCTAGAAGCTGGAAAAGACAAGGAAATGGATTCTCCCCTAGAACTTCTGGAAAGAAACGCAGCCCTGCCCTCTCTGTGATTTTAGTCCCATGAGACCTATTTTGGACTTCTGACCTCTAGGACTGTAAGATAATAAATTTGTATATTTATGCCACTAAATTTATAGCCATTTGTTAAAGTAGCAATAAAAAACTATTTTTGTGAAGTTTTTACTGATTTCTTTTGTCTTCCTAATGGCTTGTTCTATTTTCAGTGTTACTATATTAACGAAACACATTGAGGACACAAATCAGAGATGTCCCATCATTTAATCTTTTTCTCTTTCTCTCTCTTCTTTTTTTTTTTTCCCCTCCCATACATCTGCTTCAGTGGGAGGTGATTTCTTCTTTGGTGGGAGATGAGTGGCCACCTCCTTTGATTATATTTTTCCCCGTTATGTTCCATAATTGTTTTTCTGTCATTATAGCACTGACTATCTTGCTGGCTTATAGTCCAATCGCAGTTAGATTGGATTCTCTCTGAACCATGTGGGTTTTCTAAGTCTGTCAGCTCCTGAAGAAGTAGGAAAGCCCATTCACACTGCCCTTCTGACTGCCATTGGAGGTACTTTCAGGGTCTCCACTGCTTATTCTTTCGACCTGTTGCTTTCTGCAGACGATAAGAGAGGGGGTTTAATTCCTCTCTTTTAATTCCTCTATTGTCATAAAACCAACTGAAATTCCTCTCACTTCTTCTGAAGCATATTATACACTCCCAATTTTTAATTCCTGGTGTATTTTCTACTCTTTCAATATTTAGCTGCTAATTTTCATGAAATACAGAGTTCTTATCCAGAATCCTCTTAGTATAGGATTTTAAATCTGAAATAGAACTTATGTATAAGTTAGTCCAATTTCCTCATTTCACAAATGATAAAACTGAGTTTCAAAAATCATTTAAGTTATGCCATTAAATATGTATGGTTTTTATGGCATTACAGTTAATTGTTGAGAGAAAAGAAATGGCACAAGACAGGGCACTTTTCTCTACCATTAGAGAAAATCTGTCAGTTTTACTCATCTTTGTACATTGTGGCTTAAAGAGATAATTTATACTTTTTAATTTTGCCATCCTTAACTTTATAGTTTTTCCCTGTGGAAAGGGCTAAGAAGCTTCTTGTATCTCTCCTTAACTTTGTTGCTACTTGGTGTTCAGAAGTTGGAATGCTGTGAAATAATATATGCTTGATATTTGGTTTAAACCTTTCTTGATTCAGAGAAGGTAAATGGTTATAGAGACTAATGAAAAGAACAGACTTTTATATTTGTCTTGACAAAGTTTTAAATATCCTTTGCAGAAAGGAAAGTTGTAAAGTTTAAACATTTTTGGAAATATCTTTAATTTATTAAGGAAATCAATATGTATTTAGCATGTAGTCCATAGAACAGTTGAATACTATACAACAATGAATATAAGCAAGCTAGAATCTCTGCGTTTATAGGGTTTCATAGCCTAGTGTAGAGGGGATCAACAAATAATTAAGCAATTATGATACAGTGATTCCTTGCACCAGCAGCCTTGGGATTACTTGGGACCCTACCTCAGATCTACTGAATCAGAAGTTCTTGCGGGGTATGTCAGCAATCAGTGTTTTACAAACTCTCAGGTAATTCTGATACAGGAAACCAGTGTTTTCACTGTTGAGAACCAGAGTTGAGAGAGAGAGCACAACACATTAAATAGCGCTGAACCTGAGAGTTTGGAGTCATTAATATCTTGAGTTGAGGCTGGAGAGGCAGGTAAGTAAGGTCTGATAAGATGATTGAAGAGTTTAGACTTTTATCTAACGTGTACTCATAAGCCATTAAAACATGTCCAGTGGGGAAACAGCTTGATCAACTTTGTCTTGTTTTTTTGTGATGGAGTCAGGGTCTTGCTTTGTTACTTAGGCTGGAGTGCAGTGGCATGATCTTGCCTCACTGCAACCTCCACCTCCCGGGTTCAAGTGATTCTCCTGCTTCAGCCTCCCAAGTAGCTGGGATTACAGGTGCCCACCACCATGTTAGTAGAGAGGGGGTTTCACCATGTTGGCCATGCTGGTCTTGAACTCCTGACCTCAAGTGATCCACCCACTTTGGCCTCCCGAAGTGCTGGGATTACAGGTGTAAGCTACCGTGCCTGGGACTGTGATCTCTTTAAGAAGCAGACAAGTAAACAGATAAATAATTATACAGTGTATTAAGTATAATGTTTGAAGCATAGTCTAAAAGCTATTGAAGTCTAGATAAGGAAAGAGACTTTAGATGCCTGGGTAAGTCAGAAGACTAACCACTTAAGTGTTTCACATTGTTCTTGGAAGTTTCAGTGTTTGGTAAACATTTATGTACAACCTACGGATATTCAGTAGAATATTTGATCAAAAATAGTGGTTAAAAGTGTCATATGTTTTGGGTAATTTATTAGATGCAAAGCAAAATAAAAATGAAATAGTAGAATGTGAACTGTCTTCAAGATACATTTTTTAATTTTAAGGGTCCCAGGTAAGCTTACAGCTTCAAGAAAAATGACTTACTCTATGTGATGTACAATTTTCTAATTTCTCTTTTGTTACTTATTTTCTAATTTTGTTTAAATATATTATTATATATAATTACAATTTATTATATATTATGATATATGTAAGTAAATATATATTATTCTGTTTTACACTGTCTCAATCCTTTTTAGATTTAAGTGAGATTATAAATAATAAGGAAATATATTCTTATCAATGATGTTGAAGAATAAGTAAACATGTTATAAAGCATTGTCACTCCATACTTTAAAAAATACGCTGCATCTAATCTAAGTATATTTTACTTGTAGAGAATTGTCAAAGGGCCACCTACTCTTTGGAGGTTACGTTGGGTCCTCCAAAAAGAAAAAAATTCTGAAATGTCATAGATTGGTTGACGAGTCCTATTCTGAGGTTAAGGAGTTATGGGGGTAGGCAGTGCTGACCACAGGAATGTTGTGCAGCAAATGCTGGCTTTGGGCAAAAAACCTTTGATGCACAGTGACTTCTTTGAAATATTCGGAATGATGGTCCTTGTGGGAACCTGCATTACAAAATGTCTGTCCCACATGGAACATACTATGTGAGAATAGAAATGGAGAATAATAGGGCAATGATACCCTATCTAGAAACCAACTGTGTTTACAGATTCCCTAAATAACAGATCAAATAGATTTTACTATGGTAAATATCCAATTGCAATGTTCTGCAAAATTTTTGTCTGTCTCATATATTTTGAGCAAGATTTCTTGGCCATGTGGCTTTTCTAGTAGACTTCAATGACGTGAAACCACTAAACAGAGACCTTGTCATTTATTTAACTCCAACTGCCTTTAATCTTGAGGACAGTAATATTGTGAGAAACCTTGGGGTTTCAACATAATCACAAGATGGTATGCAGGATCAAATGTTCAAATTATTTGCTTTTGTTTTTCTGTTGCATGTACTATAGAAGTCTTGTGTTGTCTATATAAGCTTTAAATTTGGACCTGTGGCTTCTTTTTCATCATCTTTTCTCCTTTTCTTTTAGTTCACAGCCATGAATGAACCACAGTGCTTCTACAACGAATCCATTGCCTTCTTTTATAACCGAAGTGGAAAGCATCTTGCCACAGAATGGAACACAGTCAGCAAGCTGGTGATGGGACTTGGAATCACTGTTTGTATCTTCATCATGTTGGCCAACCTACTGGTCATGGTGGCAATCTATGTCAACCGCCGCTTCCATTTTCCTATTTATTACCTAATGGCTAATCTGGCTGCTGCAGACTTCTTTGCTGGGTTGGCCTACTTCTATCTCATGTTCAACACAGGGCCCAATACTCGGAGGCTGACTGTTAGCACATGGCTCCTTCGTCAGGGCCTCATTGACACCAGCCTGACGGCATCTGTGGCCAACTTACTGGCTATTGCAATCGAGAGGCACATTACGGTTTTCCGCATGCAGCTCCACACACGGATGAGCAACCGGCGGGTAGTGGTGGTCATTGTGGTCATCTGGACTATGGCCATCGTTATGGGTGCTATACCCAGTGTGGGCTGGAACTGTATCTGTGATATTGAAAATTGTTCCAACATGGCACCCCTGTACAGCGACTCTTACTTAGTCTTCTGGGCCATTTTCAACTTGGTGACCTTTGTGGTAATGGTGGTTCTCTATGCTCACATCTTTGGCTATGTTCGCCAGAGGACTATGAGAATGTCTCGGCATAGTTCTGGACCCCGGCGGAATCGGGATACCATGATGAGTCTTCTGAAGACTGTGGTCATTGTGCTTGGTAAGTTTTGTCTTGACTGTAACTTACCTTATAGATTCTCAATGACTTAACATAAACCACATTTTTTTGTGTGACAGAGGTAACCAACAGTATGAATATTCACCAGGTATATATGCAGGAATTACAAGGGGATGAGGCACCTTTATATTAAATGTCAGCTTATGAGTCTTTCTAAAATTATAGAATTAGTGTTAGGGAAACATGGGTCTCAGTGGTGTAGTATAAATGATGATGATGTAAAAAATGTCATTGAAGAGTTTGGCTGTCTAATATTGAAAATACCAGAAATACCAATCAAACTCGTTTTGTTTTTCTTACAGCCTAAATTGTGAAACTTTTGCATTGTGGTTTCTGTATTACGTATTTTCAGACAGAAAGTGCTTTCATAGAATATGAATATGCTTCCATGTATAGTTATTTTTATTAGTCTATTCTGTAATTGCTACTACATTATAGGTAAGTATATCAAAGTTTTGTATAGATTTACTGAACAAAACAGATTGGAATTAATGATATTCTCTGACCGTCATCTTCATGAAAACTTCCTTCTTTTCTATTAATTTTCTATTTGTAGTAATGGAAGTTAATCCATATTTCAAGGTGAAGAGCAAGATTTGTAGAGTCAAATACCTTCTGCTTTTAAATAAGCATTGTTTTTCTTGGATGAAAAATTCATAGTAGTGATCAAGAGGAACATATTTATTCAGTTATGTATGTAGAAGGTAGTTAAAGATCACCTACTATGTTCTGGCTCCTGGAGGTATACCCATGAAAAGGACAGATGCAGACATTTCCTTTGGAGCTTAGAATGAGAATTTTTAAAAATAATTACCCAATGGAATTACACATTCTCCATAGACTGTATTCAGGTTAACATTTGATCACATTAAAAAATCTTTTTTGAAAACCTTTTATCATTTCATCTTTCCCTATGGAAATTGAAAACAAAAAAACAAAAAAACAAAAAAAACCATTTTATCACCTCCTCTTTCCCTGCAGAAATTCAATGGGAAGTTCCTATAATTCTCTGTGCTCCAATTTGTATAGCATTTTTGAGTGAATGTAACATGGGATTATGTGGCTCCTCTGAAACTTTGGGAGTGACCTTAATTTTAGCCACTGAAATGAGACAGGGTCCTAATGATCATTATATAAAGTAGCATTCGGATTGATGCATAGGTCTTGTCTGTTTTGGTTAGGGTGAATGCATCATAGACATCATTTTCAGCTATACTCATTGTTGACTGTCTTGTAGACCTGTGAGAATAGCAACTAAGCCTTGGGATCACTGACACACCTAAAAGCCTGCCTCACTAACTGAAACACAGAGGACCCCGTCACCTCAGATATGAGATTGTCTTATTTCATCCAATGAAAATTAGTAGTAGAACTACAAAAATGGTTTCTCTGTATGTTTATTAACAGGACCTTAAGCACACCTGTGCCACAAGGCCGTATTTTCCATAATGTGGATGAAACACATCTTCGTTTACCATGGATGCTATTTTTGTATGAAATAAAACATGAGACATTAAATAACAAGAGACTTTTTATCTGTATTGACTCAAATGTTTATTTGCTGATGATCTAAATGTTGGTTGACATTTTTTATATGCGTGAACTTTTTCTATTATGAAAAGGGCTACTCATAGTTCACAGAATTGCCAGCAGCAAATGACTACTGAACTTGGACTGTTAACTTGCCAAGTTCTTGTTTTAATTTTGACCTTTCTATAATATCTTGTGTATTCCAGTGTGCAAAGTACTGAATGATTGACATACTTTTGTGCCTCATTGGGTTGTTTTTCACGTTGAAATAATAATTTTGAGGCTATAGGAGCTAGTGTTTCAGTGTACATCTGCCCTAAATGCCTCTTTCTCATGCCCAACTACTACCACTATACAACCACTAACTTTAAAATAACAGAAATAATATTTAAACTAGTATACTTCACAAAGATAGAATGCAGTTGACATCTCTGGAATAAAGAGCATGATTTCTAAAGCTGTGGGATGGAAGAAGTTTTAGAACATGGAAAACCCCATCACAGTGATAGGTGAAGGTATTTGGTGAAGAAAGATGGGAATATGATTGTGATAGGGGAAGCAGAAATTAAATGGACCGTAGCCTTTTTGAGAAAAGTGGTGAGAATCAGAGAATGGGCAGGATGTGGGCAGGGAGTGGTTGGAAAGCTTAGAATAGGGAAGTCGCAATCTTTACAGATGTTTTTCAAGGCGTGGTGCCTAATGCCATTCCTACAATGTGCTCTCCTATTTGAATTGTAAGTGTCCATCCTTAGATAGGCATGGTAACATGGGAGACATGGGTTGGTCTTGTCGTAGTGTAGGCAAACCCCAAAATTGGGGCTTAGCCTGGGAGAGTTCTTGACTCTGCCCAGGAAAGAATTCAAGAGTGAGCCAACAGTGAAAGAAAGCAAGTTTGTTAGGGTAACTGTACAGCAAAATGACTGCTCCATAGGCAGAGCAGGGCTATCTCATAGGCAGGGTAGCATAGAGCAGCACTAATAGATTGCTGACTAGTTATATTTGTACCCATTCTTTTTTCTTTTTCTTTGAGACAGGGTCTTGCTGTATCACCCAGGCTGGAGTGCAGTGGCATGATCTTGGCTCATTGTAGCCTGGACCTCCTAGGCTCAAGCAGTCCTCCCACCCAGCCTCTCAATTAGCTGAGACTACAGGTGCATACCACCATACCCAGCTACCCAGATTTTTTTCTTTTTTTTTTAGAGATGAGGTTTTGTCATGTTGCCCAGGCTGGTCTTGAGCTCCTGGGTTCAAGTGATCTTCCTGCCTTGGTCTCCCAAAATCCTGGGATTGCAGGCATAAGCCACCATGCCTGGGCGCCCACTCTTAATGATAAATATAATTAAACAGGTTATTCATGAACTTCCTAGAAAAGGGATGGGGAGTTCTTGAAACCATGTAAGGTTAACTTCCATTGCATTTGTAAACCGTCATGGTGCTGGTAGGAATGTCCAATGCATATGTATTATGATTCCTGGTCCTTGCGGGTTTGGGTTGGTTTCTTTGCTACATCCTGTTTTGATCAGCAGGGTTGTGAAAACAAGTCCTGCTGATCTCCCACTTCAGTAGGAACAAGAAGTCTGGTCTACTCGAAGTTCTTCTCTTTGTAAATTAGTCCATTGATAATTCTGGTTATTTTACCTTAGTTTGTGCACATTTGGTTTTTAATATTTTTCTTCACTGCCAGATTTCCAGGTGTGTGAGAGCAGGCAAGATTGTAATGATTTGTTGTCTGTTTTCTCCACATTGCCACATTGCCTGCCATGGCTATCTAGTAGTCAATGAATGCCGAGGAAATGCATGTGATGACAAAACCAAGTTTCTGTGCCTTCAAAACTGAAGACCAGAGCCATAGTGAATTCATTACAGTAAATGCCACTTTATTCAACTATGTGGGAGCCAAACCTAGTGACACATTTATGTTCCATGCCTTCTAAAATACAACAGCCTGGAAGATGCCTGGCTACAATGGGTGCTCAGTAAATAATATGTTTGTTTTACTTCCATTTATTCTGGGAATGATTACTCAGTTTCCATTTTAACTTCATCAAAATGATCCCTGGGTTTTAGACCTATTCAGTCTTCATGATCAAGAGAAGAATTTGTTGGTCAGCAACTGACTTCCTGTGAGTCAACTTATATTAAAATAAAGGCATCTTTGAGATTAATGGTGGGCAATACCAATGGCTGATTTTTAAGCATGATCTTGTATTAAGCTGCTTTTGAGTGAGTACTGGATCTTAATAATTATTTTTGGTTGTGAAATACTTATCTGGCATAAATCAGGTGCTACCTTAGAAATTTGTATTTGTAAATTACAACCCTATGGAGTATAGGTACTGTTACTGATTTGTTATCCTTATTTTCCAGATGATAAAAACTGAGGTAAGGAGAGGTTAGGTAACTCTCCCACAGCCACACAGCTAGTAAGTATAGGAACAGGGATTCAAGGTCAGGAGCTGGGATTCAAGGTTGGGCACTTGGGTTTCAGAGCCCAAGTGTTTTTCCCCTCCATGTTATTCTACTTCCCTTTAATCAAAACAACTAGCAGCACATGCTGTATTTAGTTATAACATTTGAACGGCCAGCAATGTGCTATTAAATTGAAACACTGTGATCTCATTTGTTTCTGTTGAAACTGCCTAGCTTTGCTGCCTGGGCAGAGAAAGCTTTTAAGGGAGCAATCTTTTCTTCCTTTTGCCTCTGATGACTCTCATTTCATCCACCCTTTTCCACTGTTTGGTATTGCATTAGCACTAACTGATGGCTTCTGATTGAGGGAGGATTTTGTTCAAGGTATAGTTAACTTTAAGGTTCATTGCCCTGGCATGAAGTCATGTTATACCCCTAGGCTTGAAGTCTCCCTACTTGACATTTTACCAAGAATTCCTTCTGAGTCGGTTCCACTATTGAGTCAGAGTGGCAGTCAAGATGTTCTTCCTTATTTGACCACAGCGTGTCTTGAATTATAAGTCCTTTCCTTTCTGGCTGTATTCTTTGTGATGACACTTCTGTCTGAGAAACTTAGAAAGGAGGAAATCCAGAATTTGAAGAGAGAAAATCATGGTTAAGATGTGGAGGTTTTTACATCTGAGTCCTGGGGAGAGACATAAAGTAAAATGAATCCAGGTGTGACTTACTTCTTTGGAGAAGAAGAGGGAGACACTGTTTTTCTAGTTTGATCTGTTCTGGTTGGAAACTATCACCATGGAAATCAAATTACTCCTTATGTCTTACATACTCTGTGCTAGGGTCAGTACGCAGCCCTACTCTTCCTGTGTTGTTTATAATCTTACATCAAGGAGTTACATTTTCTTCATTTTACGTTGAGGGAACTGAATTAGGATAGGATAAATAACTTG
This sequence comes from Macaca mulatta, assembly GCF_049350105.2. Lineage (NCBI taxonomy): Eukaryota > Metazoa > Chordata > Mammalia > Primates > Cercopithecidae > Macaca > Macaca mulatta. The sequence continues at coordinate 47,458,363 of NC_133420.1, forward strand.
TCTAAGATCATTCTTTTGGTAAGTGGCAGAACTGGAAATCAGCTTTCAGATTCTTGTAGACCATGCCTTTTGACCACAGGACACTGACTCTTCACATACCATGGTGACTGTCACCAGTGGTGACGAAAGTGGCGGGAGTCACATAAGTTTAAGACCATTGTTTTCTTGTTCACTCTGATGAAAGATTTAATTTGGCTAGTATCCTGTTAGCAAATCTATATGTGCTTCTCTTTTCAGTTTACTTCAATAAACATGTTGTTGAGTGCTAATTGTGTGCTAAGGGATAAAAGAAAAAATTCTTTACAGAGCTTATGATGTAGTAGAGGAGACTAAAAAGAGTTGCAAAGCACTCGGGTTCATGTGCTAGTAGAGGTATGGGCAGCGAGTGATGACGAGTAGAGGGATGGGAGGGGCTCCCAGAGGAGGCAATCTTGAGCTGGGTCTTGCTGGATGTAGAGGAGCTTGCCTTACTGTAGCACTGGGTGGAGGAGAAGGTGACCAGTTCATGAGCAATGATGATCACCTTTGAGGGACTGAAAGTAGTCAGGTGTGATTAGCATCTAGTGGATATGCCGGATGGAGTTTTGACAAGAGGGTCAAAACCTTTGTAACATACTAAGAAATTTGAGCTTCTGTCTGTGGGAGATGGGAGATGGTGAAGGGTCCCCCAAGATCAAATGAACACCAATTCCTTATAGGCAGCATCCTCACATAATGTATCATCCAAACACGCTTTTGGGAGCAAAAACAGGCACTAACTGTTGGGAATCTGGGATAACAGGAGTAAATCAAGACTGTTTAGGGCAACCTAGGATGTATGTTCAACCTCCTCTGAGGCTCTGCTCTGTTTGTTCTTTTTTTGTTTTAGAGACGGGGTTTCACCCTGTTACCCAGGCTGGTCTTGAACTCGTGAGCTCAAGTGATCTGCCCACCTCAGCCTCCCAAAGTGTTGAGATTACAGGTGTGAGCCACCATGCCCAGCCAATATTTTTTCTCTAGGTTCTCTTTCAGCTTTTCAAATGCAGCTTTCAACACTGGACTTGTATTACTGTGTATAATTGGTAAAGCTTTTTTTTTTTTTCTTTTTTTGGCTGGAGTCGGTCCAGATTTAGAATTCTTAGAACTTGAAAGGATCCCTAAAAATTACATCATTCAACTCCTACATCTTACAGATGAGGAGACTGAGACCCCCAGGTTAATTGAGAACTTCAGGTCTTAGTTAGCTCATGATCCAAGGCAGGATCCAGGTTTCCTGACTTCCACTAAGGTGCTGTTTTTACTGCCCCTGCCTTGTTCACTCCCATCCACACTTTCCATCTTCATCTTTTTTGGGAACTTCAGCCATGTGTTTATGTGGCTAGCCAGGATTAGGTGTAAACATTGTGGCTGTGAAGGTAACTGGTTCTCACAGAAAGAGTTTCCTTGAATAGGTCTTCTTATAACCAACTGGTAATCTCCCTCCCTAATGAAACCTTGAAAAAAGTCATTGAAACCGAATTGCTTGTACATTATTAGCTTTTCACATATATTAACATCCTGTTAGCTTTCTTGACAACAGCATTACTATTTTTCATTCCACTTGGTTTTTATATTAAGTTTGTGCTATCTCTCTCCTCTCTCTCTGTCTCTCTCTGTGTGTGTGTGTGTGTGTGTGTGTGTGTGTTTGTGTGTGTGTTCACTTATATTCAGTAAGTCAGGGCACCTCTGGAATCTACTCTTTGACAAGAACTCTCTGGATGATTCTGGGCAAGTTACTTTCCCTGTGTGTTAATTTTTTCTGTAGGATGAAGTTGACCAATTTGATTTCCAAGATTTCTTAGGACTCTATTCTATAAATAAAATTATAAGGACAGTAACTACTGTGGATCAACCATGTAGAGCTTTCTAGAGGAAAACTTGAAAGGGGATTAGGACAAACATAAGAGACTATGATTCTTCTTTGTATAAACGGTGCATCCCACCTTCTTTTTAATTTTTTAAGGCTAGTCAAGTAGAATAGTGGGAGTGGAGAAAGAACAAAGAAATCTGTAATTGGTTATGATCAATTAGTTGTACACCTCCCTGCACTCGGACCAGCCATTACCTTCTCTAATATTAAGCGTTTAGATGCACTATCCCCCATTAAAGGGAGTGGTGAGTGTATAAAGGATCCTCTCAAAGAGATGAATCTGGGGGCTTTACTTTCCTGTGGATTGCCATGTGGCAGGAAGGGAAGACTTCCCAATTGGTCCTGTTGCTGGGGGCAGGGAGTGGACACAGAGTCTCTTATTCCCTGGCCACAGGTGACCAGCTACACATTCTGTTACTCTGAAGAGGAACTAAAGCTACCTCAAGTCTCCTCAGGTCCCAGTGGCATCCCTGTAAAGGCCTCTTTGAGGAAGAACCTGAGAGAATATCCATGAGAGCCTCCATTGTTTGGCCAGCCACTAGGCATGGGTGGTGGCCAGGAGACAGTCCTTGCAAAAGTCCCACAGTGCTTCCCAGACCCCACACCCTGGGCTTGGGTCAAAACAGAAAACAACTTTCAAACACCAGTTCTTTATACCCTTTTGTTGCCCATCTCCATTCAAATATTTTTTCTCAGAAGAAACATTTAAACAGAAACAGAAACCAAAAATACCGCGTGAACCTAACAGAGTTCCTTTTGAAGTGTGGACAGAGGAACCAGAACATGAAGCTCTTATTTTAGGTCTGTTGAGTGATTCAGGCCTTGTCTGGCCGAGACTCTTGTTCATCAAAATATGAATGTTGGAAAGTCATTTACTTTTCCTTGTCGTTAAAGGTAATAAATGATGCAAAGATTTCTTAAATGAAGTGTGGTGACCACTGAGAATCACTATTGCCTAGGGGTTGAGAGTTTAAATTTGCAGTAAGATAGGCCAGAGTTTGAAGTTCAAATCCTGGCTTCTCGCTTACGAGTTCCATAATCCCGAATAACTGACTTAACCTCTCTGAGTCTTGGTTTCAGAATTAATAAAGTAAGAATCGTAGGACCTTCCTTAAGTGGTTGTGAGCATTAGATGAACTGATTTATGTAAAGCACATACATGTGGCTTACAGAAAACACTTAATGGTAGCAAGTATTATTACTCTTAGGTTGTGTCCTCATGAGCATTCCCCTTCTTTTTCTTTCTCTCTTTTTTTTTTTTTGACACAACCACATCCATTCACATCTACCTACACACCAAGTCCACATATAATTTGATGTTTGAGAGGGTGCTTCATTTCTATGACGTAGTATGAAATTACTATTGTGTTCTGGCAGCTGTTGGCTCGAATTATACTCTGCAAATTTTTATCCCGAATGAATGGCCTTTGCTTTTACTGCAGCTTTGCCTACACCCTACTCGTTGAGCCTCAGCCTTGTGTATGAAAAATCCTGTTAGCATCACAGGAAATGCTAATAGTTTTGACCTGCTAACTCTTCAGAGATGGTTAAATGGCATTGACTATTAAAAAGAACTTTGGAATGGAACAGGCCACTTTGTCAATATAAGAAAGTCATGAGCTCCTTCAGATGGATCTGCAGTACTTAAGGCACAGCTGAAAGCCCAGGTATCATCTAGGGCAGTGATCCCCAACCTTTTTGGCCCCAGGGATCAGTTTCATGGAAGACAGTTTTTCCACAGATGGGTTGGAGGAGGGGGGATGGTTTTGGGATGAAAATGTTCCACCTCAGATTGTCAGGCATTAGTTAGATTCTCATAAGAAGCACACAGTCTAGATCCCTCACATCTGCAAATCACAATAGGGTTCACACTCCTATGAGAATCGAATGCCACCACTGATCTGACAGGAGGCAGAGCTCAAGCAGTAATACTTGCTCATCTGCTGCTTACCTCCTGCTGTGCGGCCCGATTCCTAACAGGCCATGGACCGGTACTGGTCCTTGACCTGGGGGTTTCGAACCCCTGATCTAGGGTACCATTCTGTTATTCTGTTTCCTTTTGATCAGCAGTGAAGGGCCATGTCTGGCATGTATAGAAGAAATGGCAAATGGTTGGGGTCATGAGACTTGATTGCTGTTCTCTAGCCAGTCCTAACTTCACAGTGTGACCACCTATGAATCCTTTAGTCTGGAATTCATCATCATTTACTTAGGAAGAAAATGATATTTATTAATAACTCCTAATCTCTCACTGCTACCTCATGAATCTCTGTGAAGTATCATCATGGCTGTTCTATGATGCTGGGGCTTTAATCCTACTTCCCAGCACCTAGAATAGGGCCTGGCATTCTAGTTATTTGTTGAATGACTACATGAAATATACCTCTTGTTTTGGATTGGGAGTTTTACAGGTTGCCTAGTTACAATAATAATATATCCAGGTATCCGAAAATTCAATGAGGTTTAATAATGGGTCCCATTCAAAGGGATATTTGCCATAAGGTCATTGAAATGAAGCAGCTATAACTCCTGCCTCTCAGGACTTTTTTTAAGGCTAAGTTCCAGTGCAAACTTGTTGATAATAGTTTACTTTGTCAGCAAACATGCATTGAAGTCTTCTAGACCCTCTGTTAATGAGGATGACTGCAAAGATCAACAAAAATATGTATCCTGCTTTCAAGAAGCTCTCATCATAGTAGATGACATATAATTTAAATAAGTGCAATATAATATGGTAAATAAATACAATATAATATGATAAAATAGGCAAAGTGCTATATGAATGCTGTATTTCACCTGGCAGTGTCTGGAAAAGACTTCGAGATGAAATTGATGTTGGAATTTCATCTTAGATGGTGTATAGAAGTTTTCCAAGTAAGCCTAGGCAAAGGAATTATTTCTATTAGATATTCTTTATACCCTGAATTGAATGAAATATTTAATTACCTTTCTTATATTGTAATTAGTATGTCACTTAGCTATGACAATAACCCTTGTTAGGCATGTACATCTTGTATAAATCCTTAGAGTGGAAAGGGAAGCTTCCAGAATTGTCAGGCAATATTTACTTATAACTTTTTGGCTGCATTTTGCACTGGCATAATATTTACTTTTTTTTTTTTTTTTTTTTGAGATGGAATTTCGCTCTTGTTGCCCAGGCTGGAGTGCAGTGATGCGATCTTGGCTCACTGCAACCTCCACCTCCCGGGTTCAAGCAATTCTCCTGCCTCAGCCTCCCGAGTAGCTGGGACTATAGGCATGTGCCATCACACCAAGCTGATTTTGTATTTTTAGTAGAGACGGGGTTTCTCTATGTTGGTCAGGCTGGTCTCAAACTCCCAACCTCAGGTGATGTGCCCACCTTGACCTCCCAAAGTACTGGGATTACAGGTGTAAGCCACCGAGCCCAGTCCCATATTCACTTTTTAAATTGACTAGAGATAGCAGTTTGACATCATCAAACTGGTTATGAAGTAAATGGGTTTTGAATGGTTACTGACTTATAAGGAAAGGGATTCATTTCTTTTTTTTTCTTTTTTCTTTTTCTTTTTTTTTTTTTTGAGACAGAGTTTTGCTCTTGTTGCCCAGGCTGTAGTACAATGGCGTGATCTCCGGCTCACCGCAACCTCCACCTCCTGGGTTCAAGCGATTTTCCTGCCTCAGTCTCCCAAGCAGGTGGGATTACAGGCTACTACACCCAGCTAATTTTTTGTATTTTTAGTAGAGATGGGGTTTCTCCATTTTGGTCATGGTAGTCTCAAACTCCCAACCTCAGGTGATCCGCCCGCCTTGACCTCCCACAGTGCTGGGATTACAGGTGTGAGCCACCGCGTCCGGCGGAAAGGGATTCATTTCTATATGTCAGAATAACATCCTATGGAGAAGAAGGGATTGACAGTGACATGTATGTGTTTCAGGATCTGAAAGATCATTGCCAGGAGAAGTTGACACCTATACCTGAAGCATAATGGGAATATAATTTTCTATGGTATTTTACAGTCTGTAATGGCCTGGTTGAGGTTTCAGAATGTCTTCAGGTGTTTTTTGTTATTGTTACAGCAGTAGAATTCACAAGCAGCTGTTTCATCTAGAAATGTATAGTTCTATTTTCAGGGGTTTACATTCTTTGCAACTCGAAGCATCATTTCTGATTTCCTGATACAGATTGAAAAAATGAGAATGAACATAGGAGGCACACACATGAATTGCCGAATTCAGCCAATAAAAATAATTGCATGGGCTATACTTATACTAAAAACAAAAGAAACACAATACTTCTTTATTTGAAATTAAAATTTAACTGGGTATCTTGTGTTTTATCTGGCAACTATAACACACACACACACACACACACACACACACACACACACACACACTATTGACTGGGAAATACAGCATTTTGGATAGCAATTAATTCTATGTTACATGGATTTTCTCCTTTGTCTTATAGGCTTCCATATTATCCTGGAGTTCAATTTAACTACACAAGAAGTTTCACTTATTTACTATTTCTGCATTTTATTTTGAGTTGCCTTGAAATAAAGGATTGTATTCAGGTTATAGAATCATGTATTTGTTTCTCAGAAATTTTGTTTGCTTATGAACAGGTAATGTTGTATACTTCTATGTCAAAATTGAATTTTTCCCTTCTGTTACATAGTCTTTGTCATGCTCTTTGAAAAAAGCATTTTAATGAAATTTGTTTCTTCCTATAAACAATTTTTTTCTTCTGTTGGTACCTTTGATATTTTTTTCTTTGAGGCCTAACTAGAGCCTATGCCTCTGAGAAGTTACTTTCTATTCATGTATTTTAGTGAAGATGATAGTGTCTAGACTGAATGTGGTCATGGCTTTACTTAAACCCTGGCAGGGCTCCTGCACCCATAGAGGAGTTATTATAATGATCCAAAGCAAATATGAAGTTCTAATAGGGTGACACAGCAATAACAGGGTCTTTTTGAAGAAATGGGATTTAATCTGGCATTGGGAGACTGGAAATTCATGGCTTCACTTATTTATTCTGCCCAAGTAGACTTTTGTTGACACAAAGAACACTGCATTTTAAGTTGGGTTTTCCATGAGTTCATTCTAAACAGGTATTTCTGTGCTTCAAAAAGCTTCCCATATTTATATTGCAGGCATGAACTCATTCACTCAAGTTATTTTCCTTTCTCTTGGGAGAGAGAGAAGGTAGTCACTTAGGAGCCTAGCCTTAAAGAACATGCAGAAAAGATGGATGAATTGAACAGTCAAGAAGCTTTTGCTGTAGCCAGCAAGTGATTCACCATTTTATGCTGAAGAGACTGGGTTTGCTAACCTTGCCAAGCACGTGGTACTCCTTTGTATATTGGTCCAGTCTGAGAGGAAAGGCCAAGCTATAAATTGAGGAGCTGGAATCAGTCAGTTTCTGAACTAAAGCAAAAGAGGCTGTATTTAGACATTCTTTAAAAAGTGTGTGTGTGTATATATGTGTGTGTGTGTGTGTGTGTGTGTGTGTGTGTATAAAACGATCAGATGGTAGAGATTAGAGCACTGGCTTTGTTTATTTTGGCAAATTCTAATGTTCTAGAAGAAAAGTGAAGATGTTTTAATTAAAAACACTATTTCTAAGGCATCATACATATACTCTAGATTACCAGTACATGAGAACTACTTATTTAGAGTGGAAGAGCATGCTATAGAAACAAAATTTGAGTAATTCTAACAGTAGTTTATGTTATTATATAGCATAGTGAGATAGTAACATTAATAGAATTCCTTAGTGGAATTTCATAATGCTTTAGTTCAATCTAAATTAGTATTAATACTTTTAAGGCAAGAAATCTGTCTGAAAGCATTTGTAAATTTAAAAAGCATTAAAATTAGAAGCAGAAACAAAAAGTATTCATTTCTATGTATTGCTGTATCTATATTACATAACTGATTTACTACCATTAAATTATAAAATATTACATGTTCAATGTATTTTCCTTCTACAGTTACCGATTTATAACTTTAATAGTAACAGATATAACTTTATTACTAGGAAGCTTACTGAGATCATGGGACATTTTGACCCATTGTTTTGATTAGACTTCAAGGACATTTTTGTAGTATCTTTATAAATATGGATATTTAAATCAGAATTACAGTAACATTGATTTTTATTGAGAAGACATTTCTAGAGTGCATATTATTTATTCACTTTAATCCCTTCAACATATAGCACAGTTAAAATATTTCTAGTTTGCCACAATTTTCAGATACAGCTAAAATTTTCATAACAATAAAATCTTTGTGTGTAAGTTACACAATGAAGGCTTATTGATTAGTTTTTTAACATATCTATCTATTATTGTGAGTTATTTTTCCTCTCACATTTACTTTTCTAGTTTTTTAACATATCAAATTGCAGTAACTTTAGTTACTGCATCTATCTATTATTGTGAGTTATTTTTCCTCTCACATTTACTTTTCCTTGGCCCCATTTTACAGCTAAATTTTATAAAAAGATTTGATTCATTTTTGAAGTTCTAATATGTATTAAACTTTGTTGCGTGCGGTTTGGCTGTTTTCAGTTTTGTTTTCAATTTTCCTACTTTTCTTAACTTTTCCTAGGTCAATATTTTTAGTTTTGAGAGTTTCTAAAAAGAAAATATAATAATGTTTAACATTTGAGTGCTTACTAGTTATCAGGACTCATTAAGTCCTACTTTGTCCCAAATTGAGTATAATTTTGAGCAAGAATCTTAATCTCTCTGAATTTCAGCCCCTTCATCTGCCAAATACAGAAAATATATTTTTGTGAGGATCATATTGGATAATGAATGTGAGAGCTCTTTTTATAGGAAGTGCCACACAAATGTAAGCTATGAATGTTTTTGCAGCTGCTGCTTATAGAGCAGTGACCCAAATTAAAAAAAAAAAAAAAGTGCGGAATGCTAAGTAAAAAATGTGATGTAGCGTAGTTGCAAAGGCGTTAGCTGTATTCTAATTCCAGATTTGCCGCTTACTAGTTGGATTGACTTTGGGCAATCCACTTAACCTTTACACAACCTCTTTATCTGTACCACGAAGGACTTCTCTACCTCAGTGTTTCTCCAGGTGTGGTCCAAGGGCCACCTTGCATCTGAGTCACCTGGGATGCTTATTTAACAGGCTGATTTTTGGGCCTGAGCCCAGACTATTGAAGTAGAATCTTTGTGTTGGGATTCAGACATCAGTACTTACATCACACAAACCTCAACAATGACCATGTGAGGAGTTGCTGGCTTTGGTTTAAATTACATGGCATTCAACCTGTCCTTGCTCAATTTTAAAACCCTTTTCACCTTTTCCACTGGAATGGATACATTTTTGGTACCGTGAGTATCCGTGACTGCCCCAGGCATGTGAGTTTGCACACTTGCTTTACAGGGGAGAAGATCAGAAGGGAAAAGGAAAGGAAAGGAGAGTTAGGGAAAAAAAACCCCACAAAACCACTAGGACAAAATTCTTGGCTCTTGAAGAGCTATCAAAGAAAATAGATTGTTTCACACGAAATAGACTTTCCTCTCAAAATATTTGAAACATCCACACTAATTAGTTTTATCACCCTAGGAAAATTTGTCACCTGTAAATTAATGTCTGAAAATCACCCAATCTACTAAAAGGTATCTTGAGAAATCATGGGGTATCTAAGAATGTTTCAAGTAGGCATATGATTTTATATTATTCTGAGGAGAAACCATTTGTTTCCCGCAAGAATGGGGATGGACCAACAATGTTTATTTTTGCATTAACCTAATACAATTGTATGTGTCTGCATGGAAACTTTTGTAGAAAAAGAGTAAATCAATCATTTGCTTGTTCATAGGCTTTAATTTCTTCCTGAGTCAGCATGGTATAATCTGAAGAGCTTGGGAGTTGGACTTACATGTCCTTGTGTGCAAAAGCCCAGTTCTGCTGACATATTAACTGTGTGATCTAGAGCAGTATATTTACCTTTCTGAGTTTCTATTCCCATCTATAACTGGGTAGAGTGCTCTTCCCCCAAATGGGGAGGTTGTTGAGAAAATTAGATTTGTTCAAGTGCTTAGCATGCTGCCTGGCACATGCTGCAATGAATGTAATGTTCTTATACTTTCCCTATGGCCCACATACATGAAAGGGCCACCTGTGGCCTGCTGTGGTTAGTGGTTGGAGCTACCTTCCCAGGATCGTCATTCCTTGAAGTTATCTAGCTTCTTTTATAGGCTTGTATAATGATGAGTGGCATTTTCCCATTCTCTGCCTGTACAAGGTGATCTGAAGGTTCTATATGGGGATTCTACCCATTAATTTGTGTATTTGTCCATAAATTCATTCTCTAATCATTCATTCAATCAATGAATGTAGAATCCCAGCAGGATTCTATAAACTGTCATCTATCAGGATTATGAGACTATCAGGACTATGATGTTCATACAGTCTTCCAAAGCCAGGCTTGAATTGTCTGTATGGTAGCAATGATAAATGGTTTTTCAGCATCTGCTCAAACATCTTGGATACAGGGATACTGGCCCCCTAGAGGCCAGACAGTCTTTAGATATATGGACTATTTTATATATATAAGATATATAAAATTAAATATATATTTTGTCATATATCTATATCTATCCAAAATCTCAGAAAAAAATTGTACTTTGGGGTACCATCCACTAAGTGTATTTGTCTCCTTGGGTGCCATAAAGAGCACTGCAACTATATACAAACCAATTCAACTTGGGTGGCATATTGCCTATTGTGTGATGGGAAAACAAAAACCAAAATGTATAATCCCTATTCACTTACAAATATGACTAAAATACAGGGAGAATGGGAGTCAGACTCATGGCAGATGTAATTATGAAGCAAATATGGCCCTGACATGCCAATGCCTATAGTCTCGTAGGAAGGATGGCACATATACATAGACAGTTATTGAGAAAGGCAAAAGGTGACAAAAGTACCATAAAAGAAGTACAAATAAAGCTGTATGAGAATTTAGAGGAGAGAGACTATCTTGTTGGAAGCAAAATCAGGAAAGCTTTATATAAATGAATTTTATGACTTGGGTGTTGATGTATAGGTGATGTTTACGGAATGAAGTATTAGACTGCATTTACCTTGTTAAGTACTGAATCTTATTTTAATCACATCACATTTCCTCTTTTTAATTTTTTTTTTATTTTAAAGATAGTGTATTGCTATGTTGCTCAGGCTGGAATTGAACTCATGGGCTTAAGTGATCCTCCTGCCTCAACCTCCTGAGTAGCTAGAACTGCAAGTGCATGCCACCACACCCAGCTTACTCTTTTTTTGATTAGCAAACTAATGCATATTCATTAAGGAAAAAAAAAGAAAATCATTTAGAATGTTACCTTTTATAGTTAAAAAAATATTAAATTGAATATACTGTTTCTTTCTAGTCCTCTGCTAATTGTTTACAATTCAATTCATATAACACATACAATTTTATAGATTCTTTAAAAGATTGTCTTGAGCATTTATTATGCCATTAAGTAATCTTTGAAAGTGCGATTTTTCTAACCAAAGTTTGGTACATTCATATGATGAAATAAATATATAATCACTGGACATCTAAGTTTTCTTTTTTTTGCTATTATAGCATTAAGATAAATATCTCTTATGATTCCTTCCTCAGAGAGTAATGAATCATAATGACTTATTGTTAAATGTTCTTCAGAAAGTTTGTGCCAATTTATACTCTTATCACAAGGGGATTGGGAGTCTTTTGTCACATTCATGCCAATATTGGATTTTTTTTAATGGCGCTATGTTACGACCATTTATGTTATCTTTATTCGTGATGATAAACATTAGCAAACCTAAAAAAGAGATGGAAACTTTTTAAGGATTTAGAAACTAAGAATAAACAAAAATAGGAATGCATTTGGCCACATTTAAATATACGTACTCCTTTGAAGTACTTTGTTCCATGTGAAAGTCTAGTGTATATTTACTTCTTTAGAAACCGAAAGGCCTAACAGCTGAACAGTACAGCATGGTGATTAACAGTGTGACTTTTGAAGTCCCAGCTTCCTGGATTCTAATCCTGACACTACTGCATACCAGCAGAATCCACTTGAGCAATGTATCCAATTGCTGCAAGCTCCAGTTTCCTTGTCTGTTAAATGAGAGACACAGCAGAAACAGTAAAACCTCAAAAGGTTAAGTAAGATTATTACACAAATGTTTCCAGACTTAACAGTGAGTGGGGTTACATCTCCATAAACCCATCATAAATTGAAAATATTGTAAGTCAAAAATGCATTGAATACACATAACCTTGGAACATCATAGCTTAGCCTAGCCTACGTTAAACATGCTCAGAACACTTACATTAGTCTACAGTTGGGCTAAATAATCTAACACAAAGCCTGTTGTACAATAAAGCATTAAATATCTCATCGATTTATTGAATACTGAAATGAAAGTGAAAAATAGAATGGTTGCATGGGTACCCAAAGTACAGTTTCTAAGGAATGCTTGTATCACTTTCACACTGTCGTAAAGTCAAAAAATCCTAAATCAAACTATTGTAAGTCAGGGACCGTCTGTATAAGATGCCAAGTATATAAGTACTTAGCAGGTACTATTATAAAATACATGATACATAACTTGTTTTCATCAGATTATCATATTGCCTTGCTGAAATCTAAAGTCCCTGAATTAATCCTGTCATTGTGGCAGATCTTTATTATGCCTTGAGCAGGACCAGACTACAAGGGTCAGGACCCATGATGCTTCTGGGACTCAGTGGGGCAAGCCTCCTTTGTATTGAGTGGTGTTGCCATGTCAAAGCATGGACACAGGGAGGAGAATACCACACACCGGGGCCTGTCAGCGGTTGGGGGCTGGGGGAGGGATAGCATTAGGAGAAATACCTAATGTGGATGATGGATTGATGGGTACAGCAAACCACCATGGCACGTGTATACCTATGTAACAAACCTGCACGTTCTGCACATGTACCCCAGAACTTAAAGCATGATAATAATAATAGAAAGGCCTTGAAAAGAGATATGCAACTCACTGCTGAGATCCTTTACTTTTCTATCTTCCCTAGACAACTTTAATCCCTAAGCAATGTTCCCACGACTTCTCAGTTCAGTGCTCATACTATCTCAGTTTTTTACAGTGCTCCAAAGCTAAAAGAAATACCTAACAGTTTCGTTTATTAAATCAACTTAATAAGTATATTCAACTTACTTAGTTAATTCAACTTAATATGTATATAGGTCCTAATAAATTAGTAGCCATTTTGTAAAACAAAACCATAAAAATTGAAAGAAAAAATTATTTTTATCTAATTCTTCATATTTACCAAGGTATGTATGCACCTGTTGGGCACTGCACAACTTCTCAAAACTTGAATTCAGATTGGAAAACACCATCTTCATTTTCTGTTCCACACTGAGTTTTATGTTTACACTTCATTTTTATTGTAGCAGATATCATATTGCAAGGACATGATGTCATTGAAAGGAATGTAATGCCATCTAATGTTGAAGCGCTGAACTACTTCATGCTAGTAGTTCAGAGGGTGTCTGATAGATGTCGAATGTTAGTTGCCCTCAAATTAAAAATATCTAGTAGTATTGCTCTGAATTCACTGTGGCACCCCAAGGTGCCTTGGGGCACAGTTTGGGAACCAGAGCCCTACTGTATTTCTGGTTTCTGGCTTTACTTCAGTTTTTTTTTGTCTCATTGACTCTTCTTCTTCCTCAGTTCCTACTTTTATGTCTTGGTTCCAGCTCTTTGGTTACTTTCTTCATTGCTCATCTGCTCTCTGCATAGTCAACATCAAGCAGCAGCAGTCTCTGTAGCCTCCGGACCTTTGCAGACCTAGATGCAGACCGGTAGGCTCTGATGTGGTTTGGCAGCTGGCTGTAGGTCAATCAATGTGTTCTAAATTCTACAGGACTTCTTCAGTTCACAACTCCAGGGAGCATTATGTCCATCATAACCTGCCCTAATGGCATGCCTTTCATGTGGCTGGCCATTAGATTCTGTCTGTGGCGGTCTTCCTGCAGTGTGGGTGGGCTTGTCCTCCACATCAGGTCTCCTAGCTCACTAGTAACACTTTCTGCTTTACAACAACAAAGACCACCTGTATGCCGAGACCACATCTCATCGCTCCTTTTCTTGGAGTATCAACCCAGAAAATGTATTTGAAACAGTTGAGTGGTTAATTGTGGACTCTGGATTAATCTGCTTAACTTTTTTTATTACAGGTGTACCACTTACTCTTTAACTTCCTGAAACTTCAGATTCCCTATCTGTAAAATAGAGATAATTGGTTTCCTTCATGTGAGAATCAAATGAGAAGTTATGTGATGCCCCTTAGTCAATGTCTGACATTTATTAAATGTTAACTGTTACTATACGTATTTTTCTGACAGTAACTTTGTAATTTACTTTTAACTATTTTAATTTTTTTAGGAACAGAGTAATAAACTACTGGCTTTTAAAGTTTAGTTTGTCAGTTCATGAAAGGAAACATAAATATTGAAATGAAAAATACATTCATATAATTTTTTTAAATTAAATTGAGATAAGGTCTTGGTCTGTCACCCATACTGAAGTACAGTGACTAGATCAAAGCTCACTGTAGCCTCAGCCTTCGGGGCTCAAGCCATCCTCACACCTCAGCCTGTCTGTTTTTGTTTTGTTTTTATTTTTGTTTTTTGAAACAGGGTTTTGCTCTGTCACACAGGCTGGAGTGTAGTAGCGATCACAGCTCACTGCAGCCTCAAACTCCTGGGCTCAAGGGATTCTCCCACTTTAGTCTCCTGTGCAGCTAGGACTATAGGCAAGTGCCACCACATCTACCTAACTAAAAAAAAGTTTTATTGTTGTTGAGATGGGTTCTCATTATGTTTCCCAGGCTGGACTGGGACTCCTGGCCTCAAGCATTGCTCCCACCTCAGTCTCCCAGAGTGCTGAGAATACAGGCATGGGTCACTGTGCCTGGCCACATTTGGTTTATTCTACAATATCTTGGTAGACATATGATCTGTGATGATTTTTATGAAATTATAGGTATGATAGTGCAGATAGTGTTTTACCCATTTTAAAGATGATAAAACAGATTCAGAGAGATGATGTGAATTGCTGAAGGAATTCAGTATTTGCTGGACCTCATACCCTAACCTAGGACTTGTAGTTTCAATGCTGGTGCTTATTACTTGTTATTTTGCTGCCTTTAGTATTTCAAAAGTTAAAAACAAAAGAGGAAGGAAAGAAAAAAAAGGAAAAGAAGATTGTTATTCTCTGATTTGTTTTTAAACAATGAAAATTTGCTATTTCTGCTTTGTCTAGTATATATAAGTATTATAATGGTTTTACTTAGTGCATAAAAATCACACAACACTTGAAAAAAATTGCCAATTCTTTCTCATTATAAATAATTTCAAAAGATAAATTGCTTGTAGACCTTACTTAAACTATGCATCCAAAGCATTATGTTCCTCACTCAGAAAAGTATAATGTAAGCATTGGTAAGTTTGATTTCCAGTTGACAGAAAAATGCTTCAGAAAAAGAGACAAACTTTCCCTTCCCCCAATTCTCTACTTTTCTAAATATTCAGATGCCTAACCTTTCCACCCATGCTAGAGCTGTTGCTGCCTAACCACCTTCTGGGCACAGTGGCATGGAAATACATAATCAGGGTATAATTTTGTGCAGAGTAGAGAGAACATGCTATTATGGAATCAAGTCTCAGCTGAATAGCCTGGCCTTTGGCTGTGTTTTGATCTCAGTGCTAAAATGGAAATGAAACGTTGCCTCCTCCTTTGAGGCCTATACAGCCTTTGCTGATTCTGTGCTCATTTGGTGATTTTCATGCCCAAGTAGGTGAAGGGAGAACAACTATATACATAGATATGCAGCTTTGGGGTTGAAGGCATGGGTGTGTGTGTGCTGAGTCATTATGACACTCTAAAGAGGACTCTCTGGTGGCTGATTAGAAAATTGTGGAAGTTACAGGCTGTCTGGGTTAAACATTTCCTGGTTTATTGGAGGCAGATTTCCTTGGGCAAGCAAGCATTGAAACCCCCACAATGGTATCATGTGATGGTTCTCCAGCGAAGCATTTTGGATATGGTGACAGCTGCTTTAGTTTAAGTATCTGGAACATCTAGTGTGGGAGAACTTGGCTAAGTGATGTGAGAAGTTAAGAGAGGAGTCTGAAGTTTCCATTACATTTTTTTTCTGTTTAGTTGATTAAAAGGCAATTTCCAAGCAAATTGTCTCTGTCTTTAGATGTTGTATTCATTTTCTATGCTATATCACAAATTGTCACAAACTTAGTGGTTTAAAACACACCCATGAATTATCTCTCAGTCTCTGTAGGATAGAAGTCCAGGCATGCTTAGCTGGGTTCTGTGCTCAGGGTCTCACAAGCTGAAGTCTGCATGCCAGTTGGGTTGCATTCTCATGTGGAGGCTCAACTAGGGAAGGATCTGCTTCCAAGTTCCTTAGGTTGCTAGTAGAATTCATTTCCTTGTGGCTGTAGAATTCATGGCAACTTGTGTCTTCAAGGCCAGCAATGGGTGGGGGCAGGGGGTGGGCAGAGGGAGAGAGGGAGGGAGAGAGAGAGAGAGAGAAATCTGTACTTCTTCCAGTCTCTGGCCTCTGTAAGAGCTCACTTAAGTAAGTCCAACTGACCCAGGATAATCTCCCTTTTGAGCAATTTATTGTCAATTTAATTACATCTGCAAAACCCCTTCACTTTTGCTATTTAACAGAACCTAATCAAGGGAGTGGCATCCTATAACCGTTGTCATATTCTGTGGTTAGAAGCAAGTTACAGGTTCTGCTCACATACCAGGGGAGGGGGAACTACACGAGAGTGTGACTCATTTTGGAATATCTTAGGGTGTGTCCACCATAGATGTACCCTTTTGAGTACAGATGGAAAAAAAAAAATCAGCTTTTCAAAAATGCTGTTTTAAAGGAATTGATGTTGTTAGGTTGAAGACTAAAGGATGGAATGTTATGTATTTAAATGTATGCTTAGTTTTTAAAAAGTTTGTGCCAGGAATATTAGTCATCTGTTAAAGAATGTATCATCTAGTACTTCCTTTTTGAATTTTTCTCTAATTTTGGCTACAGAGACATTACTCTTTTCTGAGTCTCATATCTCTTTACCTGTTCCTTCACTTCCACTTCCTTCATCCCTTCTGTTTGTTTTTGAAATGCTGCATCTCTAACCTGATGGTCCCTTCTGTCCACTCTCCTCAAGGATGGCTAGAAATCTTATACCCAGACCAGTTACTTCCTGAACATAGTGGCATGGAAACACATAATCACGATGTAATCATGACCCCATAGATAAGCCAGCTGCTCTGTTGGGTTCAGGTTGTAACCTGAGTGTCTGCTGAATGACCTGTGGGTGAGAGACCTTAGATTGTTTCAATCTCACTGTTAAAATATAAATGAAAATTTATTTTCTTTTTAGTGTAGGAAATATGCTGGTTTCATTCATGTTGAGTGGTGTTTATGTACAATAGCAGTATTGCATTAACAGTCTTACAAAAGTGGACAGAGTATGTGTCTGTTTATTTATACTTAATCTTTTATTAAAAAAAGAATTTGACTGGGTGCAGCGGCTGACACCCATAATTCCAGCACTTTGGGAGGCCAAAGTGGATATGGATTGCTTGAGCTCAGGAGTTCGAGACCAGCCTGATGACATGGAAAAACCCCATCTCTACAAAAAAAAAAAAAAAAAAAAAAAATGCAAAAGTTAGTCAGGCATGGTGTCTTGTCCCAGCTACTTGGAAGGCTGAGTTGGAAGGATAGCATGAGCCCTGTAGGTGGAGGCTACAGTGAGCCATGATCGTACCACTGTACTACAGCCTGGGTGGCAGAGCGAGACCCCGTCTCAAAAGAAAAGTACCTAAGACAGCTTAAAAAGATGCATTCAGTTCAGAGGACAAAGCTGAGTTTAAAATAAGAAAAAGGAGGGAAAGGGAAAAAGAAATCTAAGAAACTGACGTGGATGGAGTCAGGTAAAGACATACTTTCCAGCAGTTAATGAAGATGTAAAACACAATAAGATTCGTGATTTGGTGGCCATAAAGTAAAATCAGGAGAAATAATCCTTCTAACTACTGAGTCCAAAGAGACATTTCTCATGTGGGTGTTGTTCTGTGATGGATGCATCAGCTATGATGTGATGTTCTGGAGAGCTCTACATTCTTTATAGCGCATTCAGTGCCATGGCCTATAAAGTCATGTCATATCATTTCTCAGTGAAGGTTGGTGGTCTATAACCAAAGTGCAGTTCAATGAAAGCAATTCTTTGGGGCTTAAAAGATACAGCCCAGTCATGTGGCTTTCTAATATATTTGGTTGGCTCCCTCAAGAATCAGGTTTAGCACAGTGTTTCTTAGTCTTATTAAAAACTTATTGCCCTGCCCCCAAAAAGCTTAAGAACTTTATTATTATTATTGTTATTTTTGAGATGGAATTTCACTCTTGTTGCCCAGGCTAGAGTGCAATGGCACAATCTCAGCTTACTGCAGCCTCCAACTCCCAGGTTCAAGCAATTCTCCTGCCTCAGCCTCCCAAGTAGCTGGGATTACAGGCATGCACCACCATGCGTGGCTAATTTTTTTTTGTATTTGGTATTTTTAGTAGAGACGGGGTTGCACTTTGTTAGCCAGACTGGTCTCGAACTCCTGACCTCAGGTGATCCACCTGCCTCGGCTTCCCAAAGTGCTGGGATTACAGGCGTGAGTCGCTGCATCTGGCCAAGAACATTTTGAAGTTTTGTTTTTCGTATCTTAGCTTATATTTGAAAAGAAGTTATTTTATCTTCCAACTACAAAGTTGTTACAATATTGACAATGTACACATTCAACACTAGTTATTCTACTGTATCTGCCCTCAACAGTGTTTAAAAAAAAAAGAAAGAAAAAGAAAAAGAAAAGACGTTGTTTTGGCCTACCCAAAAGAATGAATTATATAGTTCTCCATGCATATTGTTACAGTTATTTTTTCCAAGTTTAAAAAATATTATCTTTGTTGCTAACATCTGGATATACCTTTTTAATAATTTCCAGTTAAAGTCAGTGGAGTTTTTTTTAGGGAGTGGTTTGGGAGTAATTAGCATTCTCTAGAGAAAACTGTAGGAATTTAAAAAGACGTCTGCCTCATTAGGAGACTGTTCCACGTTACCTACAAGAAAAGAAGAGGAAAAAAAAAAAATCATGGCCAACCCAAGGGTCGATTCCTCAAGGATCTAGAACTAGAAGTACCATATGACCCAGCCATCCCATTACTGGGTATATACCCAGAGGACTATAAATCATGCTGCTATAAAGACACATGCACACGTATGTTCATTGCGGCACTATTCACAATAGCAAAGACTTGGAATCAACCCAAATGTCCATCAGTGACAGACTAGATTAGGAAAATGTGGCACATATACACCATGGAATACTATGCAGCCATAAAAAAGGATGAGTTTGTGTCCTTTGTAGGGACATGGATGCAGCTGGAAACCATCATTCTCAGCAAACTATCGAAAGAACAGAAAACCAAACACCGCATGTTCTCACTCATAGGTGGGAACTGAACAATGAGATCACTTGGACTCGGGAAGGGGAACATCACACACCAGGGCCTATCATGGGGAGGGGGGAGGGGGGGACGGATTGCATTGGGAGTTATACCTGATGTAAATGACGAGTGGATGGGTGCTGACGAGTTGATGGGTGCAGCACACCAACATGGCACAAGTATACATACGTAACAAACCTGCACGTTATGCACATATACCCTAGAACTTAAAGTATAATAATAATAATAATAATAATAATAATAATAAATAATGGCCTTCCTACGGAGGGTCTGAGTGATCCAGGCCACCTGGGTCTGAGTCACAAAGCCTGCATGCAATATTTATTATTCATTAATTTATTTCTGATTATAAAAGTAAATCATATCCTATATCAGTGTTTTATAGTATACAGAATCATTTAAATAAGGATACAAAATTGAGTCTGAACTTGACTACCATTTTGACATACTTCCATCCAGTGTGTCTTTTCTTGTGCCAATATAGCATAGTGGCTAGGAGCAAAGGCCTCTGGAGGTATCCAGATCCAGAGTAAGATCCCAGCCCCGTCATTCCTAGCTGTATTGCCCAGAGAAGTTTCATGACCTCTTTGAACCTCAATTTCTTCATTTGTAAAATACAAACAGTCCTATCTCATAAGGTTATTGCCGAGAACTACCTGAGAAAGTATATTCAGTAAGCTTATTAGCACAGTGCCAATTATATGACAGGCCTCAGTAGATAATGGCTATTGCATGCTTATATGTGTGTATACATGCATTTAAATGTATATAGTAGTGTTATATAATTGATATTATACTCAAGATTCCTTTATCCTTTAAATTTAACATCTGTCTAACATTTTACCATAAGGTTATATCACTCTATACTTACCTGTTTGTTTGATTTTAGTCATTCATGTTATTACCATGATTTTCAAATTGATAATTTGATAACTTATTATTATATTGACAGACAGAAGTAAGAAGTAAGACACTCAGAAGTAAGCAAGAGAGAAAAATAAGGCACACTTGTTCAATTTTTCTTCTTTCTTAGGGTAGTCAGTGTTTCGTTTTTGATGATAACATATGGAAAAATAGCTAAAATCTACATCTAAGGAATTTAAACCATTCATATCCATTTACATCTTAATAATTCCAGAAATTTATTCTAAGAAAAATGAGTATATACAAATATATTATTGTGGTTATATGTGTACATACACATGTGGACATATGTATGTGTGTATAGACACATGTACATATTTTGTATCATATGTTCACAGATTGGATTTTGGATCCTGGAGATGGAATTATAGATACTTTTTTGTTGTATATTCTTTTTTTTTTTTTTTGGAGAGACAGAGTCTTACTCTGTCTCCCAGGCTGGAGTGCAGTGGCATGATCTCGGCTCACTACAGCCTCCACCTCCTGAGTTCAAGCGATTCTTCTGCTGCTGCTGCCTCAGCCTCCCAAGTAGCTGGGATTACAGGCACATACCACCACCACTGGCTAAGTTTTGTATTTTTAGTAGAGATGAGGTTTCAATATGTTGGTCAGGCTGGTCTCCAACTCTTGACCTCCAATGATCTGCCTGCCCCAGCTTCCCAAAGTGCTGGGATTACAGGCGTGAGCTACCACACCCAGCCTGTTGTATATTCATTTTCAAATAGTCTATAATGCATACTTTTTATTCTCGTGATCATAAAATAGCAATAAATATTACTGTTTTTTAAAACAAAAGAAGATAAAGAAAAACTATGAATCATAAGCACACTTTAGAGGATACAATTATATGGGAAGTTTAAAAACCATAGAAATTATCCTTAAGGACAATGTCTGCATCTTAAATGAGAGACCTCCTTGACTGTGTTTGCATTCAGCTTGCACAAAGGGGCTCTCACTATCATTCTGATCATTAAATTCTTTTTTTTTAATTTGTGAAATCTGTTTTATTCAAGTTTCTTTCAAGCTAAGTGGCTAGAACTAAGGATAGGTTTCATTTTTGAGGATGAGATTAGCATTTGACTTAGCTCGAGAGCTAAAACATTAATTTTGAAGGACGAAAAGTAAAACAGAAGTATCATCTCAGCAAGCAAAATAAAACAAGCTTTTTTTTTTTTTTCCTTGAGTCTTTAATGGAGGAAGGAAGTGAAAAGAGATAAAAAGAAGCCTGTCTCTGCATACTGTACTAGGCATCTTACATGTCAGTATCAGCATTCTGCCTCTCTCGATAAGACTGTCAGCCTGGGAAAGAAGGAAACCAAGAATTATTCTCACAACCAGAATTGTTCTAGAAATTTTGTAGAAACACATTTATTAAAGACTGATATAGTTTGCCTGGGTCTCCACCCAAATCTCTTCTTGAATTGTAGCTCCTATAATTCCCATGTGTTGTGGGAGGGACCTGGTGGGAGATAATTGAATCATGGGGATGGGTCTTTCCCGTGCTGTTCTGGTGGTAGTGAATAAGTCTCATGAGACCTGATGGTTTTACAAGGGGAAACCCCTTTCTCTTGGCTCTCATTCTCCCTCTTGCTTGCCGCCATGTGAGATGTACCTTTTGCCTTCCACCATGATTGTGAGGCCTCCCCAGCCATGTGGAACTGTGAGTTCATTAAACCTCTTTTTCTTTATAAATTATCCAGTCTCAGTTATGTCTTTATCAGCAGTATGAAAACAGACTAACACAAAGGCATTTGTGTACACAATGATAAAATGGTTTAAAAGTTAGGGAGACAGTGACATAAGACGAAGGGAAACAGGATTAGAATCAGGCAAAGGAGTTTGTAAGGTCTTAGGTGTGGAGCTTGCTTGTTCCTGGGAAGAGTTGTCTTTTGAGATGCTGGCATCCTTTGTGGGCAGGAACCAAAGGAAAAAAGCAATGAGGGAACTTCTTTTTGTCCCAAATCGCCTGCCAAAAATAAGTCAGTGATGCTTGTCAAGCTTGGACGTGTCTTGTTCATACAGTCTGGTAATAACCAGCCTTCTTGTGGAAAAATATAGCAGGTACCCAATTGAGCTTCTTTGACGTTCTCTCCTCTTTGAGCATGTAACCTTTCATCTACATTCTACAAAATAGTCACTTTGATCTTCCTACTCAACAATTTAAATGGATCCCCACTGCCTAAGAAGGAAAGCAGAAATCTCTTACCCTAATGTTCTCATCCTTCCAAAATCACATTGCAGCCTGTCCTTTAGTCTTTTTTTCCATAACTCCACTTCACTTGCTTTGTTCCATTCAGAATGTGCTTTTTGTTTCTGGACACACTTGATTAGGCTTATCTGCTGATCTACTCTGATTATTACATAGTTTTGTAATATCTGAAGCTAAAAATGGATATATATACTTATTGAAATGAACTTGATACGTGTGTGTACATATACATATATATGTGTATAAATACCTTTCATCAATACTTTTGCAAAACTTTCATTTAGAGACTTTTAGAAACAAATTGTGTGTATGTATATTATGACAAGTTGGCACTGATTTTAATTTCTTTTAGGATAATGAACCTTTCTGATTTGGCTGACTTGTAGTAGTGGTAAATACTACCTATTGGAAACCTGTACTTAATCTAACAGGTGCTCTAAAAGTCTATACTTTCTATGCAGCGTGGTCTGGCAGAAAAATGCTTTTGGAGTCAGACAGTTCAACACCTATCTGATATATATAAACAAGAATTATCTACATAGATACATAGCTAGATTCCTAGATAGATGGCACCTATTATATTCCAGATGGTTTTCTAGGTCAGGGAATATAATGAAAGATCTGGATTTGAATACAGACTTCAGTTTGAATGGAGCTTGACAAGTCAATTACTTTCAAGTTTAAGTTCCGCTCTGGGAAACAGCACAAATAGCACACATGACACCACTTCATAGGATGTGCTAAAGAGTAACTGGCTTAATGCCTATTAACCTCCTAACCTTGTTCCTGTGACAGTACTTTCTGAGGCAGAAAATCTGATCTTCCCAGGTTTGACCAGTTGCTCTGTTTAGCTAAGGTCAGCCCATTTATTATTTGGGACAGTCCCAAGAGAGGCAAGATTAGCATCCTTTGAACTGAAAGGAACCCTTCTCATCTGGTGGGTGAAGAAGGAAGAACAGAGTGTCCTGGTGACATTTAGAATAGAATCTCTAGCCCTTCTCCTGTTTGAGTAATGAAAAAACTGTGATATGGAGACACTGTCTCCAGCAAGAAATTGATGGCTGTATTTCAATACTTGGTTCAAATTTAGACTATGCCAGCTTCCATGGTTGATGAAAGCCTGAATATCCAAATACTATTTCCATTAATAAAACCTCAATGTTCCCAGAACGAGGAATGTCTGAAAACGGGTTTTATTGTGAAAGGAGAAGCTCATTTGGTGTTTCCTCTTCTCTTTTTGCTTTTAGAAGAAAAAAAACCGAGGAAACTCTGTAGTCAGCCAAAAGATCTTTGCCCCCTAATAATTCTTTTTTTAAAAACTGTCATGAAAAGATAAGAGTTTTGCAGTTTTGTATTCTATCCCTGGGTCAGAGATCAAATATTTGCATTTGTAAAGAAATCGGAATTGTCTCTGAGGGGTGGAGATTCCTGGCAATGTTCAAGCTCACAAGCTGCACAATTCTGTAATGTGAAGTTCTAGTCACTTTGATGATGGAGAGGGTCACAGCAAAGAGTTCTGGCTTCATGGGTGGTCAGAAGTAGGATGTGTTTAGAAAGAAGTAGTTTTTCTTTCCATTTTCTATTATTAAGTATTTAAAAGCTGTGATGTAGTCACATGGTTTCTGCATTGATACTGTGCTTTCCTTTCTCCCTCCCACAGCCCTCAGTAACCCAGATGTTTATTCTTCTATCTACCTGCCTTCACTTCCTATCACCCAAGGGTTTCTGCCTTTTAGGTTTTCTTCAGACTGAGATACTGTCTCCCTAGACTTTCTGCTTTCCAGCTGGCCCTTAAAACAATCACCCAGCCCTTTTCTGTATTACAAGTGTTAATTCTGATCTCAATTGGGAAATAGGCAAGTGGGAAAGATACAGGCATACCTTGGAGATATTGCAGATTTGGTTCCAGACCACTGTAATAGAGCAAATACTGCAATAAAGTGAGTCACACACATTTTTTGGTTTCCTGGTTCATATGATAGTTATGTTTGTAATATACTATAGTCTGTTAAGTGTGCAATAATAGTATGTCTAAAAAAAAGTACATACCTTAATTTAAAAAGCTTATTTCTTTAAAAATGCTAACTATCATGTGAGTCATAAGTCATAATCTTTTGAAAATATTTTTTCTTTTACTTAAATTTAAAAAAAGTATCTTAAGTTGTTTCTTAGTTTTTCAAATCCTCCCCTTTTTTTTTTTTTTTTTTTTTTTTGGATAGGATCTTCTCTGTTACCCAGGCTGGAGTGCAGTGGCACAATCTTGGTGCATTGCAGCCTCTGCTTCCCAGGCTGAAGCAATCCTCCCACCTCAGCCTCCCAAGTAGTAACTGGGCCACAGGTGTGCACCACCACGCCTGGCTCACTTTTGTATTTTGGGTAGAAATGACATCTTGCTATGTTACCCAGACTTGTCTCAAACTCCTGGGCTCAAGCAATCCACCTGCTTTGGCCTCTCAAAGTGCTGGGATTATAGGCGTATGCCACCATGCCCTGCACAGGTCATGATCTTTTTGCTGGTGGAAGGTCTGGCCTTGATGTTGATGGTTGTTGACTGATGAGAGTAGTGGTTGCTGAAGGTTGGGGTGACTGTGGCAATTTCTTAAAATGAGACAGTAATGAAGTTTGCCACATTGATTGAGTCTTCCTTTCATAAAAGATTTCTCAGTAGCATGTGATACTTTTTGACAGCATTTTACCCACAGTAAAACTTCTGTCAAAATCGGAGTCAGTCCTCTCAAACCCTAGTGCTGCTTTATCAACTAAGTTAATGGAATATTTTCAATCCTTTGTTGTCATTTCAACAGTGACAACCAGGATATATTCTATCTCCAGAGACCACTTTCTTTGCTCCTCCATAAGAAGCAACTCTTCATCCATTAAAGTTTTATCATGAGATTGTAGCAATTTAGCCACATCTTCAGGTGCCACTTCTAACTCTAGTTCCTCTTGCTCTTTCTCCCAAATCTGTACTAACTTCCTCCACTGAAGTCTTGAACTCCTCAAAGTCATCAATGAGGGTTGGAATCAACTTCTTATAAACTCCTATTAATGTTGATATTTTGGCCTCCTCTTATGAATCATGGATGTTCTTAATGGCATCTAGAATGGTGAATTCTTTCCAGGAAGTTTTCAACTAACTTTGCTAAGATCCATCAAAGAAATCACTATCTATGGCATCTCTAGCTTTACAAAATGTACTTACTAAATAAGATTTGAAAGTCAGAATTACTCCTTGATCCATGGGCTGCAGAATGGATATTGGGTTAGCAGTCATGAATACAACATTAATATCCCTGTACATGTCCATCAGAGCTCTTAGGTGACTAGATACATTGTCAGCGAGCAGTAATATTTTGAAAGGAATCTTTGTTTCTTAGCAGGTCTCAACAATGGACTTAAAATATTCAGTAAGCCATGATATAAACAGATGTGTTATCCAAGCTTTGTTGTTCCATTTATAGACTACAGGCAGAGTAGCTTTAGTATAATTTTTAAGGGCTGTAGGATTTTTGGAATGGTAAATGAGCACTGGCTTCTGCTTAAAGACACACCAGCTGCATTATCCCCTAACAAGAGAGTCAGCCTACCCTTTGAAGCTTAGAAGCCAGACATTGACTTTTCCTCTCCACCTATGAAAATCCTAGGTGGAATTTCCTTTCTGTACTTATTGGTCAGTTATGTTGTGAAACTAACCTGCTCTAAAAATAACATTTGGGTTGGGCGTGGTGGCTCATGCCTATAATTCCAGCACTTTGGGAGGCTGAGGCAGGTGGATAGCTTGAGCTCAGGAGTTTGAGACCAGCCTGGGCAACACGATGAAACCCTGTCTCTCCAAAAATTGCAAAAAATTAGCCGAGCATGGTGGCAGGCACCTATATTCCCAGCTAGTCCCAGCTACTCGGGAGGCTGAGGTGGGAGGATCACTTTTGAGCCCAGGAAACAGAGGTCGCAGTGAGCCGAGATCACACCACTGCACTCTAGTCATGGCAACAGAGCCAGGCCCTGTCTCTAAATAAATAAATACATAAATAAAACACTTTATTTAATAAATGAAGCAAAACAAAAAGATCACTTGTCACAGATCACCAGAACAGATATAATAACGAAAAGTTTGAAATATTGTGAGGATTACCAAGATGTGACACAGACACAAAGTGAGCACATGTTGCTGGAGAAGAGGTGCCACTATCCTTATGTGATATGGGGCTGCCACAAACCTTCAGTCTCTAAAAAATGTAATGAGCATAGTGAAATGAGCTGTGCCTGTACAAGTAGGTGCTAGGATCATGTAACTTATACTGTTACTGAAACACCAGGGGTTTGGTCTAGGTCCTGCTGCCTGCTGCACAGAAAGCCAATCACTGAGATGCCAAGCATTGCCAAGGAAGAAGGCTTTACTTGGGTGCTGCAGCTGAGGAGATGGGAGCCAGACTCAAACCCATCTCCCTGACTGACTAAAACCAGGGGTTTATATAGAAGGGAAAAAAAAGTCACAATGTGTAAGAAACAGGAACTAGAGAGGGGCAATGATGCAATCATGACGAGTGAGGGATGTGGCATTTGGTGCAGTGATCTGGTGAGTTTCACTTCTTTGATACTTTTTTGAGAGGCCTGAAGGTCCTTTCCTAAGAAACGAACTCAGATAAAATAAATATAAGTTTCAAGTAAGCTTTAAAACAAAAAAGGTCAATTTCTATGTTTATCAAAAAGAACAGTCTGTGGAACAATGGGGTTGGTTTCAATACTACCCTGGCATCTGATTGGTAGTTCTCTTGTCCCTTCTGAAATGGAAACTATAAGACTCCTTGAACATTTTTCTCTATGTGACCACACCAGTTCTTCTGAAAGGATGCTGGTCACACCTGCCCTTTCCCTTCAATATAGTTCTTTCCAGGAAGGGCAACTCCAAGAGCTGGCCCTTTGCATTTTCATGGCCTCTTAGGAAGTCGTATTCGTGTCAGGGAATTCCTGGTCCACAGAAGAAAAGGTACTTCCTCATAGTGCTTAGGTAACTTCACTAACTAATGAATCTCTCTGAAATACCAGAATGTTCCATTCAACCTCAAAATGTATTTTTTCCTTTAAGGTTATTCCGCTTTATATTTCCCTTTGGATTTCTCTTGAATATAATATATGACAAGAGACTAATTTCAGTAGTAATTTCCTGTTTTAATACTTTATGATGAAAATAATTATAATTCAGTACATTTAAATTTTAATAAAATAGCATCTAGACAATAACTTATTAGTATCAATTTACTAATATATAGTTAATTATAATCCATATAGATTTATTAATAGTTTATTAAGCATTAATGAATTATAAAAATATTTAAACAAATGTTATTTTAAAATAATTTAAGTAAAATATTTTAAAATAGCTTACTATTTATAAACATTTAGATATTTAAAATTAATAATAATTTAGTTCCTAGTTTAAATAGAAAAATGTTCCTAAAATATGCATAAGGGAAAAAAAAAGAAAAGAAGAACACACTATTTATTTCCGAAGAACAAGTAAACAAGAAGCAACTGATGAGAAGCAGAATTATTTGGGTTGGATATAAGCCTTAGCCTCCATCTTCTGTAGTGTAATTTTCTTATGAATCTATTTTAGCTTTTCCCTGAAATCAGAATAGCTGTGTGTGTGTGTGTGTGTGTGTGTGTGTGTGTGTGTGTGTTTTGTCAAAGGTTAAGTCTTTCTTTTTTGATGTGAAAGTTTTAGAACAATTAAACTGATGTAAATCAAATTACTGTTCTTTGCATAGTAAGCCATCCTTATGCTCTCTGTAGTTTCTGCTCTTTCTGTTTTAATCTCTGCATTATTATTAATAAAAATTATTTTCTTCTGTAAAGATAACATATGATCAGTACAGATATATAGGGAAATATTAAGAATCAAAGAGAGAAAATAGTAACCTGTAGTCTCACCATGTAAAGAAAACACATATCCTTTATCTGAGATTTTCCTGTTGTCCAGACATGTGAATGTCAAGAGAGAATATAGAATTAATGAATCAAAACAGTTTCTGTGAACTCATATAGATGTTGCTTTACTGGAACCTGATTTTTAACATTGTTATAGAAAAGTCTGGGATCAGTCTGATTATTCTCCCTTTACAGGTAACCTGTTTATTTTGGCTGAGGTGGTTGTGTGTTCTTTATCCCTATAGTTTATTCCCTTTCTTTCACCAGAGTCTGTTCCATTAAAGACCAAGAATGATTACCCCTTACCTTTTTACAGAGCTAAGGGTATTAGAACCATCAGTGGCTCAGGGCCCATCAAGTCTCCAGTGAGTCATTCTAGGTTGTTCACCATATATCTCTGTTCATCTTAGCTTCTCTCTTCCTCTCTTGATTTTTCGCCGGACAGAATATTATCAGGAATATTTATTGTTTATGACATCGGGGCCATCAAATTCTTAAATAAGATTTAGTCCTTTCTCAGAGGTAGTATTATCCTTTTCTCCCTTTTGTTAAAGTGATATGATCAATGTAATTTTTAACATTTTTCAAATATATATCAACTTTTGAAATCAGATAGCTGCATGTAATACCAGAAAATGTACGTTCATAGAAGTTGTTTTGTTCTTAATTCTAGTTTTTTAAGTTACATAATTAAAATGTTAATGTGAATCCATTTTGCATCAATAAAGGATTTTTATATCATAATTTTTAGAAACTTCCTTTATCCTTAAGTTGGCCTTCAAAGCATATATATCCAGTGTCACTCCATAGATACTTTGGTTTTGCAAGTAAATATATAGTTCATTTACTTTATGTGATGTATTTGTTATGTTTTGTATTTGTTACGTTTTGTATTTGCCGAATATACTTATGCATTTTATGTGGAAAAGCATTTTAATTTAAAAAGTTTCATTCTAGAAGAAAATAAGCTGTTTTAAAAGTATTTTGATAACTGATTATGAGCCATAATAGTATTGTTGTTGTGAAGCATTTTATTTTCCTAAGTTTCAGAGTCAAACTCAAGAAAAATATTTTAATATGAAAAAATGTTCTACCACACAATGATCAGAATATGTACTTTTATTAGATAATATTTGGAGGTGACCATTTTGGCATATGTTTGGTTGGTACTAAAAATGAAAAGATAAACGTGCATTCCTAGCACAGGCTAAAATTATGTAGATGATACTCTTCATGATTATGTGTCTTTAATCAGAAGTAATCAGAAGTTTTCACCCAAAGAAAAGAACACACGGCTTGAAATAAGTTTTTTAAAAACATCACCAGTGTGGGCCGGGCGCGGTGGCTCAAGCCTGTAATCCCAGCACTTTGGGAGGCCGAGACGGGCGGATCACGAGGTCAGGAGTTCGAGACCATCCTGGCTAACACGGTGAAACCCCGTCTCTACTAAAAAATACAAAAAACTAGCCGGGCGAGGTGGCGGGCGCCTGTAGTCCCGGCTACTCGGGAGGCTGAGGCAGGAGAACGGCGTAAAAACCCGGGAGGCAGAGCTTGCAGTGAGCTGAGATCCGGCCACTGCACTCCAGCCTGGGCGACACAGCGAGACTCCGTCTCAAAAAAAACAAACAAACAAAAAAAAAACATCACCAATGTGAATATTATATTATACAAATTAAGAAGTAGGATTTTTTCCTTTTTTTTTTTTTTTTTTTTTTTTTTTTTTTTTGAGGCGGAGTCTTGCTCTGTCGCCCAGGCTGGAGTGCAGTGGCGCGATCTCCGCTCACTGCAAGCTCCGCCTTCCAGGTTCACGCCATTCTCCCGCATTCCAGGTTCATGCCATTCTCCTGCCTCAGCCTCTCGAGTAGCTGGGACTACAGGCGCCCACCACCACGCCTGGCTAATTTTTTGTATTTTTGGTAGAGATGGGGTTTCACAGTGTTAGTCAGGATGGTCTTGATCTCCTGGCCTCGTGATCCGCCCGCCTTGGCCTCCCAAAGTGCTGGGATTACAGGCGTGAGCCAGGGCGCCTGGCCGGATTTTTTCCTTTTTTTAATGAAACACATTACACCAAGGTAGGAAGGGTTAACATCATCCTACATGTAATAGAAGACAGAGAGTGGACCAGCAATGTAGTCAGATGGTTGATTCTAGAGTTCCAAGGATCTTAGAAGTCCCTAACATAAGCAGGGAGAATTTTGGCTTTAGAGGTAACATCTATCTTGTCCATAGAACTTGATGTATTTTTGTGCTATAACCTTTACTAATCTGATTTCTTGAAATGTTTTACTTTGTTTCCAAATCCATTGCTACCTATGGTGAAGTTTCTGACAAAGAGCATGCTCCTGGATTATAATAGCTCCTGTAGAAAGCTTATTACATGTCAAGTGTTTGAGATACAGAAATTCATTTGGTTCTTATAGCACTGCTATAAATTAGGTATTACCATATCCTTTTCATAAACAAAGAAACTGAACCTCAGGGTATTGAGCCAGGACACTCAGCCAGCAAGTGCACACACTGGCATGTTCTAGCCCAGGTAGGTTCACCACTATCTGTCTAGGAAAAATAATTCCGTAGAACATAAGACACTGAGGAAATGTTTAGAGCCTTTTAAATCTTTACATATGACTGATAAGAAAATGGAAACCTTTTAACTTTTACGGTAAATGGTGCAATTAAGGTGTTTATACTTATTTATAAAACATAGCAGGCTGGGCGCGGTGGCTAACGCCTATAATCCCAGCCCTTTGGGAGGCCGAGGCAAGCGGATCATTTGAAGTCTGGAGTTTGAGACCAGCCTGGACAACATGGTGAAACCCCGTCTGTACTAAAAATAATAATAAACAAAAATTATCTGGGTGTAGTGTCACACGCCTGTAATCCCAGCTACTGGGGGAAGGTGAGGCAGGAGAATCGCTTCAACCTGGGTGACAGAGGTTGCAGTGAGCCAAGAGCATGCCACTGCAATCCAGCCTGGGTAACAGAGTGACACTCCGTCTGAAAAAAAAAAAAATAGCAAAGGCATATTTTGTTTTAAATGCATGTTATTGTACAGTGTACCCAACCATCCATATATGACCTAGCACTTCTCAAAGGCAAATTATCTTGCCACTTATGCAGACTTGGAATAGGATAGCGTGGTGAACTGAGGAAGAAGTGAGAGCATGTTAAGTTGGTGGACCATGATCGGCATCAGCCAATTTTCATATAGTTCCTTTAGTTCCAGGGATTTGTTATAGCTGATCTAAGAGGATGCTGAATGAACAACAATAAATAGTTAACTCTGCTTTTCTTATTTGTGTTCCGTACCAGAGGTGGGAAAGAAATGAATAATTCCTCTAAGTGGAAATGGTCCATGCTCCAGAGGGTTTATGCTACACTTGAAGTGTCTTCCTTCTGTCACTTCCTCTCCTCTCTACTTTGGGGTTTGTGAGAGATTGGAGTGTGTCATACAATATCCTCTTTGGATTGTGAACTTGCTTACAGTTTTCAGAGCACTTTGAAAGACATCTGAATCATAAGGGATAACACAGGATGGATGAGAAGAATTAAAACCTGTAATAATGTATAGAATTATCACTGGGTGTGGTCCAGGTTGTCTTTCAGACCTACTTCTCCAGCCACTCCTATTTCAAAGATGTGGCAGTTAAGGTCCAGGAATTTCTGGTGATCCACATTCCTAGTTAAGAGTCAGAAACATGCTCCAGTGTAGTTCTGTCTCCGAATGAGGTAGCTCATAGCCTAGGGCTTTGCTGTGAACTTTATGCTTTTATTTATATTGAGTCATTTAATATGCAGAACCTCAAAGATATTGAGGACTTTTGGGATTATACTTCAATTTATTATGTCTTTGAATATACCTCTGAATAATTTTCCTTTTGGTTGCTCTCTCATTACAATACACATATGACTTATCACAGTCTACTGATATCAACGTTTTACCACTTGGAGTGACACATGGGAGCCTTATTTTCATTGAAACGCTTTTACCTTTCCCTCTTTTAAATATTATTATCTTGAGTATCAGATGGTGTTATAATGTTTGTTTCAGTCATCTAATATGTCTTATGAAACTAATGAGGAGAATCATCTATCATATGTAGCCATATTTCAGCTTGTTTTTTTGTTATTTTCTTTCCTCATGCTCCAAGATTCCATCTTCCATCATTTTCTTTCTGTTCAAAAAACTTATTTTAGCAATTTTTAAAAGGTCTGCTAGCAACACAATCTTTTTGTTTCTTGCATCTGAGAATGTTTCTATATTCTCTTCATTCTTGAAGTATCATTTTCCTGGATATAGAATTTGAAGATGACAGTTCTTTGTTTTCAGCACTTGGAAAATGCACCTTGTCCTTCTGGCCTGTATGGTTTCAGGTAAGAAATTTGCTGTTATTTGAGTTGATGTTTCCTAATGGGTAATATATTGTTGCTCTCGGAATGTCTGAATGCTTTCAAGACTTCTTTTTTTCAATTCACTTCTCAAAATTTTAATTATGAAATGTCCTGATCTGGATTTCTTTGGGTTTATCCTGTTTGAGATTTATACAGCTTATGAATCTGTAGATTTGTATTTTCTTGCCAAATTTAGAAAATTTTAAGTCATTTTTTTAAATATACTTTTTCAGACCCACTCTCTTTTTTTCCCTCTGTGCTGGACCTCTGTAATATGAATGTTGAACATTTTGTCATTGTGTTACAAGTCCTGGAGGGTCTGCTATTTGTCGGGTTTTAGTCTATTCTTGTTCATAGTGAATAAATTTGGTAATTCTGTTGATTTGTTCTCAGGTTCACTGATTCTGTCCTTTGTTGCCTTCATTTTACTATTGAACCCACTAAGTTTATATTTGTTGTACTTTTTAGTTTTACAATTTCCATTTGGTTGTTTTTTTAATTTCTTAAAAAATATGGAACACGTCACGACTTTGCATGTCACCTTTGTGCGGGGGACCATGCTAATCTTATCTATGCTGTTCAAATGTTAGCGTATTTGCTGCTGAACTGTGAGCGCTGTGGTTCTTTTTTTGTAACTTCTAGTTCTTGGCTGAGATTTTCTGTTTTTTCATTTGTTTCTAAATAATTTGCAATTATTCATTGCACCATTTTGAGGATGGGTGCTTTAAAATATTTGTCAATAAGTTCTTCATCTGATTCATCTCAGGGTTAGTGTCCATTGTCATTTCAGAGTCAAGTTGTGATTTTCCTGATTTTTGGTTTGATGGGTAATTTTTCATTCTATCCTGGAATTTGGCTATGGTGTTAGGAGACTCCGAGTCTGATTTAAATCTTTTGTTTTAGTAAGCAGTCATCCCATTTAGGTTTAGCAAGAAAATCCTGGCCTAATTTTGTGGGCTGTGCATCCAATAACAATTACATTTTCAGAGACTTTGTGGTGCTATTTTGGTCTGCTTGGTTTATCTGGGGCTGCTGGGGTTCCTCCTGGTACCTGCTGGTGCTGCCTGAAGGAGTGGAGCTCCTGGGTAAAGCCTCATGATGCCTCTGATGGGGGTAGAGGGAATACAAACAGATATCCTGGAGACAGGCACTAGTGCTGAGGACTGCCCCTCTCTCCAAGGAAAACACTTCCCAGGTGGAGCCTTTTTTGTGGCAGGATCCCCTTTGCTAGTGATGCAAGGCACCTGCTGTTTCTTATTGGAGGAAGGAAGTCTTAGGCTTGGTGAGTAAGGAGAGTGCTTTCCTGTCTCATAGTCAGCAGGTATATTGGTCTCACGCTGCTAATAAAGACATACCTGAGACTGGGTAATTTATAAAGGAAAGAGGTTTAATTGACTCCCAGTTCCACATGGCTGGGAAGGCCTCAGGAAACTTATAATCATGGTGGAAGGGGAAGCAAACACATCCTTCTTCACAAGGCCGCAGGAGAGAGAAGTGTTGAGCAAAGTGGGAAACACCCCTTATGAACTCATCAGATGTCGTGATAACTTAGTATCACAAGAACAGCGTGAGGGTATCCACCCCCATGATTCAGTGACCTCCCACCAGGTCCCCCACAACACGGGATTATGGGAACTACAATTCAAGATGAGATTTGGGTGGGGACACAGCCAAACCATATCATCATGGCTCCTGCTCCATTTTCCCTGGCTAGTACCGCTGGCCAGCCTGGTAGTGTTATTGGGACTCCCCTTTGGTCTGAGTGGGAATGAGCCTATTTGGGCTGGCCACTAGGATGAGGCTCTAGAAACACTGGGCTTGGGTGACCTTCTGTGAGGTTGTGGGTTGTAAGACACTGTCACTATGACATTCCTCTAGTTGTGAGGTATCTAACCAGTTCATCTTTTGGAGTTCTCTGGCTTCTTTCTGTGTTTTTTCTAGGGTTTATATTTATACTTAGCTGGGAGGAACAGGGAAAAAGTATCCATACAATCTTGTCCAGACCAGAATTCTTGTGCAGGGATTATTTTTGGGTAGAGGTGGGGTGGGAGAAGACCCGTAAGACTACTCATAATAGAAAAAATGAATTTGGTTAGTGGCTTTGTTTCAGTAGAAAGTTCTCTATTTCTTTATGTTTCTACCTTTCATAGTTCCCTGTAAACAAAACTGAAATGCAGTCCACCTGCCTTCTTTCTTCCCCCTACTTCATAATCACGCTGTGATATGGTTTGGCTGTGTCCCCACCCAAATCTCATCTTGAATTGTAGCCGCCACAATTCCCACATGTCATGGGAGGTACCTGGTGGGAGGTAATTGAATCATGGAGGTGGGTCTTTCCCATGCTGTTCTCATGATGGTGAATAAGTCTCATGAGATCTGATGGTTTTATAAAGGGCAGTTCCCCTGCACACACTCTCTCTTGCCTGCTGCATGTAAGACATACCTTGCTCTCTCACCATGATTGTGAGGCCTTCCTAGTTATGTGGAACTGTGAGTCCATTAAACCTCTTTCCTTTATAAATTACCCAGTCTTAGGTATGTCTTTATTAGCAGCATGAGAACAGACTAATATATGCTGCCTCTATGGGCTTCAATGAGCTGAAATTCTTACATCTTTAGGAGTGTGGAGGAAGAGTTAAAGCCTCATTTTCAGTTTTGCCACTCTTGTCGTAGTGGGAATGTGAGTCAACAAATACTCTATCTTTAGGCCACCACTTCTCCTTCTCACCACTTCCTCCTAATCACCTCTTGTCAAATTCACCGGCTGGGAAAAATGAGCTTTTAAAGACAGTCAAATCTTATATGTCAAACTCAAAAAGGGAAAGAAACCCTAAGTGTAAATGCCATCTGGCTTTATTTACTCATCCTCGCCCATCTCAGAAACATTTTGAGCAGATGCAGGCTTTCACTCTAAAGAGCAGTTTATAGGAACAGATTGAAGAAAAGGTTTGTTTTAAACATTTCAGCACTATAATTAGATTCAATTAAATTTGTCACTAAGTGTTCTGTAACTTAAGATGTCCTAGCCCTTGGCACATATGAGCAAAAATCTAAAAAACACAGGGAAGGTGCTGATGAAGGTTTTGGATGAGGGTTCAAATAACCAAATACTACCTTCACTTTTAAGATATATCTAAAAGAAAAATTTAAAGTAGTAAATATAAGTCTATAAAATACAAATGGAATTCTTAAATTTCAGGAAACACCCAGAGATTCAGAAATGAATCATATTTCCTCATTTGTTGGGCATTAAAAATGTAATTTTATACTAGTGATAGCAACAGGGTCAAGAAAGCCTGGGAATGGTGCCAGAAACTGTAACATTGGTTCTTCTTTAGATGAATTTATGTGTGACTATAAATGCTATGAAATGTTCTCAGGTAGGAAAGTACTTGTGGCACAGAAGAAAATTCCTGTTCTCTTGAATTTTGGGGGAAAATTTTATCATAAGTTATTCTAGGTATGAAATGATTTACAATTGTAATTTTAATTTTAACATGGTGGAAGTGAGAAATATGGATCACTAAAGATGCTCACATCCTTTTCCCTGGAACCTGTGAATATGCCACTCCACATGGCAAAAGAGACTTTGCAGATGTGATTAAGTTAAAGGCCTTGAGACAGGGAGGTTTTATGCTGGATCACTGGCTTTGAAGATAGAGGAAGGGTCCATGAGCAGTGGAAGCTTCTGGAAGCTGGAAAAGTCAAGGAAACCGATTCTTCCCTGGATCCTAAAGAAAGAATTACAGCCCTGCTAACACTTTGATTTTAGCCTAGCAAGGACTCACATCAGATTTCTGACTTCTAGAATTATAAGATAATAAATTTGGGTTATTCTGAGTCACAAAATTTTGTGATAGTTTGTTACAGCAGAAATAGAAAATGAATACAAATAAGTGAGTTATTTGAAAGAGTGTTGCTATTTGTCTCATATAACTTTTTATGTAAAAGCATTATCTACACCACTGACTTTGCCCTGGGAAAACATTTGGCAATGTTTGGAGACATTTTTTATTTTCGCAATTGGGGCTGTGGGGGGTGGTGGTGTATTACAGGCATCGAGTGGGCAAAAGCCAGCTGTGCTGCTAAATATCTTACAATGGAATGAACAGTCCCACAAGAAAGAATCATCTAGCCAAAGTAGAGAAATTCTGAGCTAGGTTAATTTATATACTCAAAGCATGTAGGAAATTGAGGCTTCCCTATTCAGTTTGCTCTAAACTAACTGCATAGTCTAGAGCTGCACTGTCCAATAGGGTAGCTATTAGACACACATGTCTGTTCAAATTTAAATTCATTACAGTTAAACAAATTGAAAAATTCAGTTTCTCAGTTGCACTCATCATTTTTCAAGTGCTTGATAGCCATATGTGCCTAGCGGCTACCACATTCAACAGCTCTGATACAGAACATTTCTATCATTGCAAAAAGTTCTATTGAGTGCTGATCTTCTAGACTCTTGCTACCCAAAGTGCTGTACATGGATGAGTAACATTAGCATTACCTGACAGCTGTTAGAAATGCTGACTCTCATGTCCCACTCCAGACCTACCGAATCGGAATTTGTGTTTTAAGAGATCTGTCAGTGATTCATGTACACATTCAAGTTGGTGAAGCACTGGTCTAGGTGACTTTCTCTTGCTTTCTTTCTCTCCCTGTCATTTCCTTTCTCCTCCCTCTGCTATTCTCTGCACTTATGTTTCCCGTTTAGCTACATAAATGCCTTTCTTCTCAGCTTCAGTTTCTGGTCTCCTCAAGCCAGGTCTGTGTTTTATTTCATCTCTATATTCTCCCAAAGACACTGACCACATTGCATTGCACAAGATAGCTGCTTGACACTATTTATGGATCAAATGAACTTCTGAAAATTCTTGGTGTAGATAATTTTCGTTTTAACTGAATGGATGGATGCCATCATTTTTACTTTGTACTTTAATTCAGACATTTCCTAGAGTTTCAACTGTGAAAAAAGATAGTCATTTCAAATGTCTAGAAATTTCATAGTAAATTGAAGCTTCCTAATGATTTCACATTGTGAAGAAGGAAACTCATCCTAAGTATCCTATATTCTGATTCTTTATGTGTAATAAAATGTAGCCAGTATTTCCATTCTTAACATTAATTCTCCAGAACAATCATTTGGGTAATGGAATAATTTGTATTATATTTTAAAAAAAACAATTATCTGATATTTGTCCAAGGAACCTAAGGGGATTATCAGGTTTTTGGTATTTATCAAAATCTGTTACTTTACATGATGGTTACAACTACAAGGAATTATCTCATTTTTTTTCTTTGCACGAATGCAGTGAAAACACTCATAGGATGTTTTGGAGTTAAGGTGACACACATTATGTGAAAGGCCTGATTTTATGAATACTGCATCTTACAATAAAAATAAGAATTCGGTGCTGCAGAAAAGGAGCAAGTTAAAAATTCTAGTTTAATTAGCCAGAGATTTCTCAGGCTGTTAAGTGATCTCCTTCATTTTGCAGATGAAGAATTTGAGGCCTAGAGAAGTTGGTGCTAGTCAAAAGATCAAACCATTGCATGTTTTGTGGAAAGGACAATATTGGAGGCTTGCTTTTAAACATAGCTGTCTTCATCTCGTAAATTTGTGCTGTAAACCAGATGACCCTTGAGGACCCTTGCAACTTTTAAAACATTTTAAATCCGGTTCTCCCACTCTAAATATAGTATTCTTAGAGTTTCATACTGCCTCACTGTAGACTATTTCTGTCTGGAGAAAAGGATGGGTAAATGGATGGAAGCTGTCACTACAATACTAGTACAAAAGTTAGATTTAAATTCATGTTTCTTTGCACATGGTAATCTACATAAAAATGTTTTTACTTCATATGTAAATGAATAAAAGTGCCAAGTTATGTTAATTCTCTGATAAAATAATTTTGTAATTCCAAAGCTACTGGGCAAAGTCAAACAGACACATATTTTTTAAATTTCTAAAAGCAAAACTAGCACTGGAAAAAATAACTTGGTCTAGAAATATTGGTTTGTATTGCTTGGAATTGTAAGCGTTGTGCTGTTTTAGGGTCCTTTTTACCCTTCAGGATAGAGCCTTGGCTTTCACTGGACTCCCAGAGGCACCAGTGTCACAGAAATGAGTCACTAGTTTTTTCAACTCTTGAAATACGTATCTGAAGACCAGTGAAAATCTGACTTGTCAAGACTATGATTCTAATTACTAGGGTTTCTTGAGCTCACTGTTTTTGCTATTAAATATTTTCTTCCTTCCTCCAGAAATTCTGCGTTTGAGGATTTTATGTATCCCTTGTGAAATAATCCCCAAGTAATGAAAATTCAACAATAACAGCAACGCAGAGACAATGATCCTTGACTACAGTAGTGTGGATATCTGCTCATTAAAAAAAAAAAGAAAAGGAAAAAGAAAATCAAAGGCCTTATTTTAATCTATATCTAGTTATTTTTTCTACTTTTAAATGTTTCTCCCTGTCTTTCTAGAATTAGTTCTCCAGTTATCTTTTTCCTTCTACCTTAAGTTGTCTTATCTTCAAAGACAGTGTGATGGAGCTTAGTAAGGATGCTATGATTTGAAGAACACAGATGCCTCTAACTTATGGAAGAGGAAGCCAAATGCTGTTCCACTCTCAGATAAACAGATGACACGGATGCAAAAGTTTCTCCCTATAAGATCTGTTTGTAATTCTGATGCGTAAGAACTTTGCCAGCATGCTAAGGGGGTTGAAGCATACTGTATTAGTCTGTTTTCACACTGCTGATAAAGACATACCGGCGACTAGGCAATTTACAAAAGAAAGAGGTTTATTGGACTTATGGTTCCACATGACTGGGAGGCTACACAATCACGGAGGAAGGCAAGGAGGAGCAAGTCACATCTTACATGGATGGCGGCAGGCAAAGAGAGAGCTAATGCAGAGAAACTCCTGTTTTTAAATCAGATCTCATGAGACCCATTTGCTATCACGAGAACAGCACAGGCAAGACCCTCCCCATGATTCAGTCATCTCCCACCAGTCCCTTCCATAACACGTGGGAATTATGGGAGCTACAAGATAAGATTTGGCTGGGAATACAGAGCCAAACCATGTCAGGTAGGAAGGCAGGATTCAGGAAAATAAATGTCTCTGTCTGATTAAAGAGTTCACTAAAAAGTTACATATTCAAATACAAGTCATTTAACTCACCCCCTCCCAAATTTTAAGTCATGCTTCAATGTATTCTGTGTTTACTTCAAGTTCATACAGTGCTTAAATCCCAAAGTCACCAATCTAGTAACCTCACTCTGGGTCATCCTTAGTGTAGTATTCTACCAGATCCTTTCCTTTGTTTTTCTTGCCTACTTAAGTGTAGGGTTACTTTCTAGATCATACCATGGAGTACAATGGGGAATGTTGTAAAAATCAAATACTTAAGTGCAAAACACAAAATAAGTTGTAATTGAGTTATAATCAGACTAAGCAAATAAAAAGCATTCTGAGATGCCTTTTAAATGTTTCAAATGTGGGTTGCCCCTGATAAATTTAATTAGGCATTATAAAGATATATAAATGCATTTAAAAGATGTAATTGCACCTCAAAACTTTACATAGTTAAAAATCAAAAGGCCACAAATGACCTGAATAAATAGCAGGAGTCTGAAAACTAACTGTCAAAAAGAAAATTGTCAGCAATGTTTTTGAAAATAAGAGGGCCCTAGAAAGTATCCAGCACAGTTAAAAATCTTTCGTGGTAACAAGAATAATTATGAGCAGGACTTGAAGTTCTTCATTAGCATCATATACCTGGATTAAATGGAGCAAGCACATTTCTCCCTCTAATCTAAACTGGAAGCGAGCACTTTACTGGTTTACAGTTAAAGGAAGACAAAGGAATTGACCCAGCTTACATCTTCCCTAATGAAATTTTTCACTCTGTAAACCTGATCTGATTAAGATCTTTGACAAAGAAATGTATACGAAATGGATGGGTGAATGGCATGAGAAGCAAGAGAAGTGCCCAGGTGTCCCAACGGCTGTCTTTCTATTCTTCACACGGGGCCAACATGAAGCCCCTCTGGGCTGCATCTGGTTCTCTTTTGTTGCTACTTTATTTCTTAGGAAAATTCTTTTTATTGTTTTTTAGCCAGAACTGTTCTGCAATGAAATTCTCTCAGTGCTGGCCTTTGCCCAGCAGTCCAGCTGTTTCTGTAGGGTGGGGTCCAATCTTACCGAGGTGGCCAGAGTGCATCCAGCTCCAAACACCCCCGGTCAGTGCTATGTGGTCTGATAAGTCTCCACCAGACCCTCCCAAGCTGTAACCTGTGAAAAACAGAAATACAAGGCCTGCATGTTCGCTCCCTAAAGAGTTCCCTCCCTGGCTTATCTGTTTTCCTCAAACATCTCAACTAGGTCAGGCCCTGTCATTGAAAAACAAGTGGGTTTCCCCTAGTTTCCCAGCTAAGAAGATCTGGCCTCTGCCTTAGGCCCTGACTGGGGGTCCCCGTGCAGCAATAACTAATTGTGCAGCCTACACAGCCAAGTGACCAGGCCCTAGTGTCTGCCCGAGAGGAGAGGTTGGAGCAAGCCACCCAGAAGCTTTGCTGGCTACACCTGGCTGTGGGCAGCTGTTCTGGCTATGTAGGGGCATCCACTACACCCTGTCTTCCCAGGCTCTCTAAAGCCAGAAGGATTTCATCCTTTTCCAGAATGTGGTACTTTAGCAGGCTGAGATAGCCCATTCCTCTTAGAAATTATTCCCCTTTACTTGAAGGATGGTAAAATAAAGGACCATTTAAACTTTTAAACTTACCTCAAATTCTTTTTCAAATGAGATAGGGTCTAAAATTAAGACATTAAAAGCAAATCCTCATTTTAGATTTTTTTTTATTTTTTAAGACTAGGTCTTGTTCTGTCCCCCAGGCTGGAGTGCAGTGGCGCAATCATAACTCACTGCAACCTCGACCTCCTGGGCTCAAGCGGTCCCCACACCTCGGCCTCCCATGTCGTTGGGACCACAGATGTGCTCCACTGCACCTGGCTGGTTTTTTTTTTTACTTTTTCTAGAGATAGGGTTTCACCTTGCTGCCCAGGCTGGTCCTGAACTCCAAGGCTCAAGCGATCCTCCCACCTCAGTCTCCCAAAAGACTGGGATTATAGGTGTGAGCCACTGCACCTGTCCCTTATTTTTAATTTTAAGCAAAAAGGGGACTGGCTCTGAAGTTTAAGAATTCATCAAGAAATGCTGATGGGTGACTTCAGCATCGTTTCAGATGAAAGGACAGCCTGATGTCACTCTGTGACTAGGGTAATGGCATTGTAGGGAGTACAGCTTCCCACTTTGCTATCTCTAGGTTGGGAGAACCAATAACAGTTCACCCAAAATATCCACATTTCTTGGAGGCCTAACCTTTGGGTATTCACTGAAGAGGAAAAGGAAATAAATGAAGGGAACCCATTAGGTGGCTCTGTGCTTCATATTCCACTTGCAGTGTCTCATTCAGTCCTCACAATAGTGCTGAAAGTAGATCATATCCCCATTTGACGCATAAGGAAATTGAGGCTGGACAAAAGTGAATAACTTGTCCAATGTCCCATAAGCAGTAAGGAAAAGAAACAGTATTTGACCTCAGGTCTGTCTCTTTCCTCCTGTAAAAGATGAATACATACCTTTTAAAGTCCTCCAAATTATGCAGCCTTGGAGATTAAAAGAAATTTTATTTCCAAGATATCTCTAGTTTTCTTCCTCCCCACTAACTAGCTTCTTGAGTTCCCATGTGAATATTGTCGTTCATTTCCTTAATTATTAAAGAAAAACATGTTTCTTTTTTTAATGGTAAATAGTGTTTAATAAAGGTTTT
This sequence comes from Macaca mulatta, assembly GCF_049350105.2. Taxonomy (NCBI): domain Eukaryota; kingdom Metazoa; phylum Chordata; class Mammalia; order Primates; family Cercopithecidae; genus Macaca; species Macaca mulatta. The sequence goes on from NC_133420.1 coordinate 47,501,138, forward strand.
ATCATTATTTTAAAAACATTTTTAATGAAGTTCTTTCCATTGAAGCATTTCTAATTTATTCTAATGAAGCATTTCCACAGAATTAAAAAAAGTAATAATTTAGGGTTAGTTATCTACATCAATATCATTATCAAAGTCCACTGTCTGTCTTTCCTCTTTTCTCCTCCTGCTTAGACCAGGGAGCATAGTAGATGTACTTCATGCGGGCCAGCACCCTGAGGCCACGTGTAAGCAGGTGGGAAAATGATGTCCATGAAACAGACAGTCCCATACCACTTTTAGTTACAAACACTTACCCTGGATGAGAGCAGGAATTGAGACCAAGTTTGTGTCCCAGTGGGTTCCAGGACTTTTTTTCCCGTCAATTTCCACCCTGTCCTGGGCAGGCTTAGAAAAACGTATTTCTTACCAAAAAATTTACAAAAACAATGTTTACATTAAAATTTAAAGTCCATGCAACTGCCTCTGGTTCCTAAAGGTAACTGCTGCCAATGATTTGGTGTGTATCCTTCTAGACATTTTTTGAAATGCACATAGGGTACACATGCATATAAGACCTATAGCAATTTTATAATAAGCGACCTATTGTAAATGATGTAACTTTACAGACTTAATGTAATGTGCATATCTTCCCATGTGGGTAACTATGGTAGAGCAGTGCCAATCTGCTTAATGGCTGCTTACTACTCCACTTATGTATCCTATCAGTGGATATTGAGATAGTTTCTAATTTTCTACCATTATGAATATTTCATTGAACATTTTGTGGTCGTATTTTTATATGCTTCTTCAAGTATATCTGGATGATACACTTCTAAAATGGAATTGTTGAGTAAAAAAGGACATTATACATTTAGATAGATATTGCCAAATTGCCCTTCAAAAAGATGGTCAAATGACTCATCTATCAACAGTGTATGAGTGTGCCCATTTATTTATTACCATTATGTCATTAGTAGGAGCATTTTAAATCTTTCCCACTCTGCTAGCTATTCTTTTTAAGATCAGAATAACATATTTAATACTGATGAGCTTTAGTTCTGAAGCCAAAGCACTTGCTAACATTTCGTCCCTGGATCAACAGACTCAACCACCCAGCCACAGATATTGCTGGACAATCATGGGTTTCCCCAGGAAGGGCACAGCCTGCACCACTAAGCTTATTGAGTGTTTTTGAGCCAGCCAGCCTGCCTGCCTGCCTTCCTCCCTTTCTCCCTTCCTTCCCTCACAGAGTGAGACTTCTCTTGGAGTCTCACTCTGTCACCCAGGCTGGAGCGCAGTGGCATGATCTCAGCCGACTGTAACCTCTGCCTCCCAGGTTCAGGCGATTCTCCTGCCTCAGCCTCCCAAGTAGCTGGGATTACAGGCACATGCCATCTCACCTGGCTAATTTTTGTATTTTTAGTAGAGATGGGGTTTCACCATGTTGGTCAGGCTGGTCTCGAACTCCTGACCTCATGATTCACCTGCCTCAGCCTCCCAGAATGCTGGGATTACAGGCGTGAGCCACTGCGCCGGGCTGAGCTATGAGCTACTTTATACAGGTAACAAGAAGAAGAAACTAAAGATGGTTGGTGCTGGCCTTTCTAGTGTTGGTCAATCTCTTCCTCACTCTCTCTCTCTGTCATTCTCTCTTTCCTACTTTATTCAACTATAATTGACATATAACATGTTGTTGCATATATTGATAGTTTGTTTCTTTCTATTTATTACTGACTAGTATTCCATTGATCACAAATACTACTGTATATTCATCTGTTGATCTGTGGATGGACTTTTACGTTGTTTCTAGTTATTGACTATTACAAATATTTTGCTCTGAGCATTTCATACACATCTTTGTGTGGACATATTCTTTCCTTTCTCTTGGATAAATATTAAGGAGTAGAATGGCTGAGTCATATGATATGTGAATGTTTAACTTTTGAAGAAGCTGCCAAACTGTTTTCCAAATAATTAATACCATATTACATTTTCACCAGCCGTGATGAAAGTTTCAGTTCCACTATATCCAAGTCAGCATTTGCTAGGGTCACTCTTTTAAAATTTGGACATTCAGTGGGTGTGCAGTCATATCTCATTGTGGATTTAATTTGCATTTCCCTGATAACTAGTGAAGCTGATCACCTTTTCATATGCTTAATGGGCCATTTATACGTTTTCTTTTGAGAAGCATCTATTAAAATATTTTGCATTTTAATTGGATTATTCATTTTATTATTGTATTGATATATAATGGGAATCTAACTTTGATATCCCTCCCTCAACCTAATGTCAAATTATTCCAAGACTATTTATTGAGCATTTGATCTTTTCTTCATGTTTTAAAATATGTATTAGATTTTGTTATGCAGAGATTCATTTTTGGATTCTAATGTGTGCCACTAATCCTCCTGCTAGTACCAAACTAGCTTAAACCTGTGGCTTTATATCATGTTTTAATGAGATAAGCCCTTCATTAACTTGCCCCTGCAAATGCGTTTAATACACTAACTAATTTTGAAAGAATTCCTATTTTAAAAGTATTGAATCTTCCCCTTCAAGAATATGGTACTAGCTCCATTTATTTAGGTATTTTTTCTTAAAAGTTATATAATGTTCTTTATTGAAGAATAACATAATTTTGCTAAATGATGATTATCTTGCAAATGACACCTACATATTTATTGTAAGAAATCCATTTAGTTTTGCACTTTAATTTATATATGCCCACTTTTCTGAGGTACAAATTTTTTTCCAATAGTTGATTGAATAGTTATCGGGTATTTTAGTTTCTCTATTAACAAGTAGGCAATCTGAAGACAACTTATTTTCAATTGTTTATCAGTTTTTTTCTTTTCCAGCTTAATTCATTGACTAGAATGTCAGTACAAACAGATATCCTTTTCGTATCCCTTATATTAATGGAATACTTCTAGTATATCATTGTTAAATAAGATTTCTGTTGGTTTCTAATAAGTTTTCTGTAATTTCCCCCTATTCCCAGATTACTAAGTGTTGTACTTGTAATTATATTTTGATTTTTTGTTGGTGGTGTTTTATCTTCCTTTTAAAAAAGCAAATGTTAGATTTTACCATGCTAGTCATTGGTGCTAATATTTTTTCTTAATAGTGTGGTGAATTGCATTAAGCGATTTCCTAGTGTTAACCCTTTTTAGTTGTATCATAGCATTCTGCTGACGGATTCAATTATACTCATGAAGTTGACGGTCTATACAGTTATTCTCAAGGAAAGGTGGTACTTCCTGCTGAGTATTCTCCAGGGACATTTGGGAATGTGAGGGAGTAGTTTTTGCTGGCCACAATGGGCAGGGTGCTAAGGACCCTATAATTCATGGAACAGTTACCTGCAACAAATAAGTTTTTCATCCCCAAAGCCAACTCCGATCCCATTGAGAAAAACTCATCTACAGTTTTGTGGTGGAGAGATTTGTTTTGTCAGTTTTTTATAGTTTATTTTGGTCTCTTAGAATGAGTTGGAATTTGTTAAAACATTTTAGTGCTTGGGGAACAATATAAATTCCATAGGAAGTAATACGTCCCTTAGGTTTGATAAATTTCATCTACAAATCAATCAGAATCTGTTGCCTTTTGAGGGGGTGAAGGAACTTTTTTAGTAATTATATACTCTATGTTTTTTGTTTTGGGTATATTCAGATTTTCAAACTATTGCATCAATTGTTATAGTTTGTTTCCTTAGAAAAACATCAATTTTAGCCATACTTTCAAACTTATTGGCAAATAATTTCATGTAACTTCTTCTAGTGTGTGAACTTCATCATCTATGGTTATCTCTTCTTTCTAATCTGTTTTATTTTGTTGGTCATATATAAGACACTTGTCTCTTAGGTTGTTTCTTTAAATACCAGGTTTGTTGTCTTAATCAAGTTTATTATTTTTTATTTTCTATTTCAGTCACGTGTTTTAATTTCTTTTTTCCTTTTAGGGACGTTATATATTTTTGCTCAACTTCTTGAGTTTAATGCATGGTTCATTTCTTTCTCATTATTTGTATTCATTTGTAAAAATATTTTGGCCTCTGAATGCAAAACTGTGCCGTTAATGGATTTCTAGTCTGTTACAGTCATTCCATTTGGATATAATGCAATCACTTAATTAGGGTATGTGATTTGTATTACTAGAACCGATAGTGATTATGCTATTTGCACAGCAAACAAACCTAAAGCCGCTTTGAATTTCCAGCAGCTCAGTTGGTATCCTGTTGTTATTGACAGTTGTAAACTCAATTACAATTTTACAATTAATTTTAAAGTAATGATTTGTGATAAAAATTCTAGTAGTTAAAAATACACAATGAGTCTACTTTCTCACCCCAATCTTTAGCCATGGCAATACTAATTTCTGATGTAGAATTTTAAAAAATTATCTACATATATAAGCATAAGCGAGTGTAGGAGGGCACTTGTGTATCTGCATATACACACTGAGTATATGCACCTATTCTTACATGACTTTTCACCAACTTAATGTGTTAACAATAGTTTTGTGAAACATACTAATTCATGCCCATAGCCACTTTTCTATTCTCTTCCAGTAAAACTGCTTCAAAGACTTGTATATCCTTGCAGTATTCAGTTTCTTTCCTGTTCTCTCTTGATCTTATTCCAATCAGGCTTCTGTTCTCATGACTCCACTGAACTGTCATCAGTGACCTCCTTGCCACTAAATTCATTTTTTCAGTTTTCAGGTATTTTTGACTTTTCTCCTTCTCTCTAATGTCCAGTCTGTTAGCCATACATATCAGCTGTGTGGTCAAAATGTGTCTATGATCTCCACTTTCCCGTATTCAAAGCCACCATTATCTCTTGTCTGATTTATTGTGTGAGCTTCTACCTGCTCTTCTTTATCCACACTTGCTCTTCCATAGTCTCCAAATATTATTCCCCTCTAAAATGTATCTTACTTATTTTGTATTTTGTTGATTGTCTTTCTCATTCCTTTTAGAACCTAAACTTAATGAAAGCAGAGAATTTTTTTTTCTGCTGGGTTCATTGCTGTATCCCTAGTTACATAACTAATTAAATAATTATACTGTCTAATAAAACAAGTGCAAAAAGAAGGCATTGTTTCTATGAAAATTAGGTGAATGCTTTGTTAACATTCAATTAAGGTAAATTGGGGGAAAAAAAAAGAACTGATGAAAACAACTGTCGAGGTTTGAAGAAACCATAAAAACACTCCACAAGGTTTTTCACTGAAATCGCTTTGCAAGAATTTTAAGTTCTGACTATTCTGGAGGAGCCAAATTGGAAGTAGTATGGGATGCTTAATTGGGGTGGCTTTTGCTTGGAATATGACACAGAACTCCAGTCAATGGACCTGTGTTCAAATAAAAAGCCTTGACTCTGTCAAAAGATTGGTAAATGAATACAAATTTATTTTTTTAAATAAGATGTTTAAAGTATCATTTTTATGATTTGTTGTTCTAAACACTATTAGATGCATTGACTATTATCCTCAGTTAAGGCTTACTGTAGGGCATCTGATGATTTGGTATCAGTAAAGGCAGAATAAACTGGTAGAAGTTGAATAGGATTTTACTTTATGGGTGCAAGTGTACCTTATTTTACTTCTCTATTGATGGTTATCTAAGTTATTTACAGTTTTTAAAACAAAGAATGCTGCAAATCTTTGCACATGCATAATTGTATTGTGTGTAAATATATCTATAGGATAAGTTTCTATCAGTGATATTGTTGCAGTTTATTTTGACAGCTTTAGAACTGATTGACTTTTGCTTAGGATTTATGGGCTAGTCAGAATTTGCTTTGTGATATTTAGACTTGGTGTTGTCAATTGTATCAGCCAGCTTTTGTACTCTACGCTTGTAGGTAAATAATTGAAATTTATGTAGAAAAACTATGTTTATGATTGTGAATCTGGAATTCTATAGCCTAAACACCCACTTCCCAATTGAATCATTGTTTTTATAACCTTACTTTAAGGAAATTTTTTAATTTATAAAAAGTTTTTGATAATGAGAGATATCTTAGATACACAGCTATCATCTTAGAACAGACCATACCTCCTTTCTGCTCTGCCTAGAATCTGTGCTTCCTAAAGATCAATCCAGGACGTTTGGCAGCTATAGGAGATGTAACTAATCTCAAAAAGAATGACAATGACCACATTTACAGTTTATACTGTTCTTCTTTTCATGTCTTTTGGCTATTAAAAATTATACAAATATAAACATTTTTAGGTTATGTAAATAATTCACAAAGTTTTCTGAATTGGCTTTTAGATTAAATTTTTAGTATTTTCCCCATTTTGATAGTAAGGAAACGAATTGTAAATAAAATTTCCATTACGTTTCTCTATCTTTGAAGTTTGTCTCTTGGGTAATACATATCTTGTGATTCATGAAATGCAAAGAAAAAAATCCACAGGATTTTGTCATCAGCTACATTCTATGAGCATTTTCAGCCAGATTTCTGTACTTGTTTAGATTTACATTATTTTGGGAGAATCTTAATTTGTAGTTAAAAAATTAAATATGTTGCAAAACCAATTATAAACTTCCTGTTAATGTTGAACTTTTGCTAGGGAAAGATTCTGAGGGGAATTTCCTTTATCCTTTTAAAGGGATAAATATTATTTAAATCACCTTAGTAACAGTTGGACCACAGTCATGCAATTAGTTTAGTATCACTTTCTCAGTTAGATGGTGTTGGTCTGGAGTTGACAACACTGATTTTCTGTGAAGTTTATTATTTAGTATTTTTTAAATAAGGGGGAAATTTTGCTTTTTAAAACATTTGCAGTCTATCACTAGGTTTACAAGGCAAAATAGATTTAATCATTTTGAGAATTGTGAATTATTTTCTATGTGAAGAATATATGTGGCACCATCGTTTTTGATTGAGTCTCATAGTGCACATTATGTAAAAGAAAACAAATCTTATTGTCTTTTTTATGATACAGTAAAGTGAAGACTGTCCTGAGTGTTCATGGTGCATACATGTTATGTATGTGTTATATGTGTATGCATACATATGTGTGTGTATCTATTTTTTCTACAAATTTAAAATAATATCAGTGACTTGAAAATAGTAAGGGCTTACCAGGTAATCTCTTTGTAGGCCTTGGAGTAGCTTTTTTTTTTTTTTGGTTTTTGATGGGTAACCGTGCTCTGGTAAATCAGTCTTTTTCTTTTTTTTCTTTTTTTTTTTTTTTTGAGATGGAATTTCGCTCTTGTTGCCCAGGCTGGAGTGCAATGGTGCAGCCTTTGCTCACTGCATCCTCTGTCTCCCAGGTTCAAGTGATTCTCCTGCCTCAGCCTCCTGAGTGGCTGGGGTTACAGACATGTGTCACCACACCCAGCTAATTTTTTTTTTTTTTTCTTTTGAGATGGAGTTTTGCTCTTGTTGCCCAGGCTGGAGTGCAATGACGTGATCTTGGCTCACGCTTCCCAAGTCCAAGCAATTCTCTTACCTCAGACTCCGGAGTGGCTGGGATTACAGGCGCCTGCCATCACACCCAACTAATTTTTGTAGTTTTAGTAGAGACAGGGTAACAACATGTTGGTCAGGTTGGCCTTGAACTCCTGACCTCAGGCAGTCCACCCGCCTCATCCACTCAAAGTGTTGGGATTACAGGCATGAGCCACCATGCTCAGTCTAATTTTGTATTTTTTTAGTAGAGACGGGGTTTCATCATATTGGTCAGGCTGGTCTTGAACTCCTCACCTCAGGTGATCCACCCGCCTTGACCTCCCAAAGTGTTGGTATTATAGGCATGAGCCACCATGCCTGGCCTGGCAAGTCGGTCTTAACCTCAATTACTTCACCCTAAGACAGAGCTGGGTAGAAATCAGAAGACAAGAATTAGGAAAAAAGGAAGAGGCAGTGATCCATCTTAACAAGGTTTAGACTGTATTGGTTTTATTGCAGGTAAATTAAAGCCTTTCCTTTTTTGTATGCTTATAGACCTCAGGGGTTGCATTCTATTCCTGAGAATAGTAGCTACCATTGGCAGTGAGGTATGTGTGCATGCATCCTGGATCTAATTAGGTGGCCTGTGCTGCTTCCATATTTTTGGAACATTATTCTGACTTTATTTGTTCTATTTGTAGATAAGAACATTCAGAGAAACACTCTCTGCCCATGTAATTATCTCATATAGCATTTTGCCTACTCAGATGGCATGGCTGAATGTTTTAGGTATAGGGAAAAGCTGACTTTGGTGGCAACTCTTTATGCTGTCTTCTCAAATTAAGAGGGTCCTCTATTCAGGAATGTTTCCTGCATAATGAATAGACATTCCTTGAAGCATGATGACCCCCACCCACTGCATTTGAATGTAGAGCAACATTTTACATGAAAACAGTGATAGTATAGGAAGCATAAAATAACATCAAATAAACTCTAATTAATAGCTTCACAGATTCAAGAAGATACCGTGTTGACTAAATTAGTACACATTACTATGTAAAATGATCATTCAGAGAACAGTGTTCCTGAAAATAAAAAAATCTGATCACTTGCCCTCCTTTACCCATTACTAACAAACAGACAAACTGAAAGTCACTACCAGGTAGTGACATGGATATAGCTAAAAATCAAATATTTGACCTTGAAAATAAATCCAGGATATCACCCAGGATACCAAATCAAAAGTAAAGTGTTAAAAATATAAATGGAAAATTAAGAGATGTCAAGGGTCAATCAGTTTTTAAATGTAGATTCCCAAATATCCAACATTCATTGTAAAAGAAGTCTCAAATGAACAGAAAAAATGGAGAGAAAAGTAGTCAAAGTAATAGGATATTTCCTTAATCTAAAGACAAATGTGAGACTGTAGATAAAATTGTCGATCAAGGGCAAAGCAAGAATTATGAGCAAAGCCGAGACATCATATTCTAGTGATATTTGTGATCTCCCAAAGTTAATGAAAGACATTGTGACAGTTTCAGGTAGGAGAGGATGAGAAAAATGTTTGGTTAATGGCCTAGGTAGCTAGCTTACTAGATCCTTGTTCTTTCTTTCACTTACTTTTTTTATTCATTCAACAAATGTTTATAGAGCACTTACTATATGCCAAAAATTTTGTTAGGTAATATAGACACAGTGGAGTAAAAATAGTCGGATGAGGGACAGAAGTAATCAATAATCACACTATAAATAAAAATAAATTACACCTGTGATAACTTCTACCATGGAGGGTTTTATTGTGCCAAGAGCATGTTACAAAGGGATTTTTGACTTAATCAGGGAAGGCATCCCAGAAGTAGCGGTAAGTAACGTGTGAGTAGGAATTAGATTGTGAGGAGAGCAGGTAACATCCCAGAAAGAAAGAGTAACATGCACAAAGGCCCATGGTTAGGGGGATTGCGATAGATTGAAAGGAATGGAAAACTAGTAAGTCCAGAAAGCAGACATGCAGTGCAAGACAAAGCTTGGTGAGTAAGTAAGGACCTGTACTATGCAGGTGTTTTACACGGAAAGAATGGGAATCATACATCAGACTTCTCATCTGCAAGACTAAATACTAGAAGACAGTGTTCTGAGAGAAAATGATTTTAAGCTTATGCAAACTTTCTAGAAAGAATGCTCATGGTACACTCTAGAAAATGGGGGTGGAGGAGGGAGAAGAAAAGAGGTTCCAAAAAAAAAGATGTACGTTTGAAGAAGCAATGTACCACCTGGGTATGTAAAATAAGCAACCCCCAATGGAAGTTGAAAAGCAGGCCTAGAAATCAATGGGTTCGATTGGGTTAGTAAGTCATAGGGCTGCAGGAAATGTCTTTGGGGATAAATTGTATAATTAAAAAGTTGGAAATACATCTGTGGTATGCTTCTGCTGTAATAAACCACGTGTTTCTTATCTGTAACAAAAGAGAGAATAAAAAGAGAAAGCAGTTAGAAGTTCAAGGGAAAACAAAAATTTGTTCAAAAGTCATGGTGTTGAATCTGTTTTTAATAAGAGAATTAAGGGCATCACATTTTGATGTCTAGTCCCATGTTTGGGCTTATTCTTGACATTCTATTTATGTGTGTGCATTTCCTTGCTTTTGCTTCTATCTTTTCTTTTCCTACCTTTTGATAAATTGAGTTTTCTTTTCAAACTGTTTTGTTCTTCCTTCATTTTTAAAAAATATTTCTTTCTTTTGTGGTTTGAGTGGTACATCCAATATCTATTTTTAGTAGTGGCTAACTTTAAATTTTAAAAACATACTTTAAAAAATTCAAGATACAGGCCAGGCATGGTGGCTCATGCCTATATTCCTAGCACTTTGGGAGGCCAAGGCGGACAGAACACCTGAGGTCAGTAGTTCAAGACCAGCCTGGCCAACATGGTGAAACCCCATCTCTACTAAAAGTACAAAAATTAGGCATGGTGGTATGCACCTGTAATCCCAGCTACTCAGGAGACTGAGGCAAGAGAATTGCTTGAATCTGGGAGGCAGAGGTTGCAGTGAGCCAAGATCAAGCCACTGCACTCCAGCCTGGACGACAGAGTGATACTCAGTCTCAAAATAAAAAATAAAATAAAATAAAATAAAATAAATTCAAGATATAGTTCAGTATCTACAGTAGCCCCCAAACAAGACAAAACTATCAGCAAACTTTCTACTGTTCTACCTGCTCTTCTTACCTCTTACATAAGAAAAGAAAAATCAAGACTCCTAGTTTCTTGTTGTTAACATTTCTAAATTTATAAATATCTGAATGAGAGAGTCAAATATATAAAAAACACAAAAAGTAATGTGACAATCATCTAATTGCCAAACATTAAAATCAAACATGCTAACATTTTGTGTAATTTGCTTCAGGTCTCTGAAAAGAATTGTAGATATAACCAAAGCACCGTCCCCCACTCCTTCCTCCTGCCCGTTGTCTCAGAAGTTGTCCGGAAATTGCTGCTTCTTGTTCTCATTCATGTGCTTGCACTTTTATTATCTATCTGTGCACTTATTTAAAAAACCCTCACACTTAAAAAGAATTCGGCCAGGTAATACAGGCTAAAATTATAGGATACAAATTCTGAACCTTCAAAAGTGTGTAGGAATTGTTCCACCATTCTAGAATTTGGTCTTCTAGGGTCTTCCTTATGCTCCTTTGAATGTCCTGTAGCATCCATTTAAAGACCTTACACACGGTAGATGTTAATGTTTATTTTCCACCCATAATTTAATGACATTTCTACTCATTAATTTTTCTTGTTTGGGATATATGTACTAGGCGCTTAGCTATGACTTGCTAATTCATCCAGTGGAAGACACTGAGTGTCTACTGTCACCAAGTGATATTCTAGATTCCAGAGATACAGATATGAAAGAGGTAGCATTCTTTCCTTCATGAAGTTAATATTCTTGTTGAGGGAAGATAAAACAATAAACATGTAAACCAATAAATACGATAATTTTGGGTATAAATAAAGGATATGTCATTTGGGTATATCATGATGTGGTGATAATAAAATGGGAGAATATGGTGATGGTGGTGGGCTGCTGCTTTGGCTAGGATAACCAAGGATAGCCTTTTTAAGAAAGTGACATTTAATAAGTAAATGGACATAAAGAGCTGCAGAGAGAGTAATCCGAGCAGATGGATCTATAAATGCAAAGATCCTGAGACAGAAATGGGCTTGGTCTGTGTGACTGGAACCTCGTAAATGGGGAGTGAGTGGAAAGAGATGAGATCCAAGAAAGTGGCAGGGGCCAGTCATGTGTAGGGCATTATGGATAGCAGTAAGGATTTCAAGTAGGAAGATTTTGGAGGGTTTTAAGCAGGAGAGTGACTTAATGCAAATTGATTTATACTTGTTGTGTACAAGCTGGACTTTAGGGAAGCAGTGTGGAGGAAGAGGAATTGGTCAAGAGCCTGTTGCAATTGGCAGATAAAAGGTATTGCTCACTTGTCTAGGGGAGGTAGCAGTGGAGAAGTGGTTTCTCCTGGCTTTTCAGCACCTGAATGGTCTGTAAGAATGGCACTAGCATACAAGTTATTTCAATGTGGACTTTCCAATGTACAGTTGCAGGATGAGAGTTAGAGTCTGTTGGAGGGTATGGAGCTTGTACGTGTGCGATACACACTACTTGAGAGTATGCCAGAGGAAAGGCAGCTTTGGCATTCTCTTGGGTACAGGAAAGGTAGCATGTGGTGATAGAGTCTAATGAAGCTAAAACTGTCACCCAGGAATGTTAAAAAGAGAACATAATGAGTATTCTGCTTGCTTTAGAGCTCTGTATGGTGTTATTATCCTTCTTTAAAAGATAAATGTTGCTCTCAAGAGTAATGAAAATACTAGAGCACATCACACAGTAAATGAAATTGTGAAACTTTAAACATATGCAACATGTGCTGTGACCAGGAAGGAATGGCAGTGTTGAACACCAAACTATATGGAGTAAAATTGGTATCAGGGTGGAAATAACATAGAACAATAATACTTTGGAGATATCTCAGTTAAATTACAAAGTTTCAATAGTCAGGAAAAAAGATTTTATAATTAATCTGAGTTACTCTTTTAGAAAAAGCGTTAATCTCAAAAAGCCATCCACCTATACCCCCATTATAATGAACCCTTAGCTGCGAGATTGAGGAAGAATAAGCTTTGCATCTGTGGCCTATTTTTCTGACATAGGCTCTGTTAAGATACATAGCATCGAAGGATTTCCTAGCTAACTATATATTATGTGTGTATCTTAATAGCAGAAATCACAATATAACTACAGAGATGAACTAAAATTTGATTAGATTCTGGGATACAAGCTGACTGACCTGAGGGAATAAACAATTTAGGGAAAACAGAAAAAGAAACTTAGGCACTCACCTATTTTCTCCCTTGATTCCCACCCCAGGTCTCTGAGATAGGACTGTTTCTGGGATCCTTATTTGAAAATCAAGAAGAGTGAGGCCACCTTGGGCACAGTGCTGATGTAGAATTGATTTACCTTGACTTGTTTTGGATCTGTGGGATGTCTGGTTCTTTTGTAAAAACACAACTTTGCCAGCCAGACTGGAAATGCTTTCTGTGTTTTTCATCAAAAATCTTGGACACTCTCTCTAGAGGTCTTCTCTGGCAAGGACTGTTTTCCTCTTTAACTTTGGTTCTTGCATTCCATATGTAAGCAAAGTTCAACTAGTTAGGAAAAAGTCATTCTAGAAAAAAAGATTGTAATTGTGAGACCAGATGGTAAGCATTATTCAGCTGATGAGGTTGTGTAGATTTGAGGGAAGGTGTGGTAATATGATCTCGATCTGCAGCTGTGACCTGTTGTTCCAAAACAGCCTCATTCCTTCCTGCCTTTTGCGTCTGCATTCCAGCACCTCTCCCTCCATCTTTGTGGGCATTGGAGTTCTCACGGATTGCTTTGACAGATGCATCAGGGAGGAATAAAGCTTGTTCAAGGAAGGACAACCCACAAATCTGTTTTGAATATCCTCTGCCCCATGTTACTTGTAATATTGGCAAATCCGGGGGAATATAACCACTTTTGTTCAGCACTCTGAGAGACAGTTTCCCATGACACAAATTGCCATGAGCCTATTTAGATGTAATTAAGGCATTTCCATTTGATGTCCTGCAGGTACCTCAAACTAAACACATACTGAACCCAGCTCATTAGCTCTCTTCTCCTTACCTCCCCTAACAAAACACCAATCAAGATTTTCTCCTGTGTTTCCTCCTTCAACCAAAGGAAAAATTTAGAAGTCATTCTAGACTTCTCTGTCTCATCCATCTCATGGAGTCCTTCTCCTAAATACTTCTCCAGTCTTCTATATCTCTTCCCAGTGCTGCTGCCCTGATTCTGGGTTTCATTATTTCTCTTTTGGAATTTGGAAATAGTTTTGCCTTTACTTTATTTTCTTCTTCCACTCTGTCACCAATGTTGTGTCTTAAATGAAAATCTGACCAGTAAGGCCAATGAGATTACAATCCCACAGTGGGAGGGGTGGATGAAGGTCTTTATTTTTTAAAGAAGCTCTGCAGGCTATTGTAATATGTGGCTATGGTTGAGAATGTATGCTGGACTGGACAAATTTCAAATATCTCAGCCAGATATACAAGACGTTTGTGACCTTGGGCATCGCATCTTCTGATTTTTCTTCTGTTTCTGACTTTACAATAAATAACCATAACTACTTGTACTTCCTCTAACTTTTTTTTTTTTTTGATATGGAGTCTTGCTGTGTCACCCAGGCTGGAGTATAGTGGCGTGAGCTTGGCTCACTGAAACCTCTGCCTAGTGGGTTAAAGTGATTCTCCTGCGTCAGCTTCCCAAGCAGCTGGGACCACAGGTGTGCGCTACCATGCCTGGCTAATTTTTGTATTTTTAGTAGAGATGGGGTTTCACCATTGTTGGCCAGGCTGGTCTCGAACTCCTGACCTCAGGTGATCCACCTGCCTCGGCCTCCCAAAGTGCTGGGATTACAGGTGTGAGCTCCCACACCGGGCCCTTCCTCTTTCATACTGTTGCATACTGTTCATCGGTGTGGTGCCTGGGTTTGTGGGATTCTTCTATCAGAAATGTGCTGGAAATATACAAACTAATAAAACACTATGACTACTGAGTACTGTATTTCATTCCCCATCTTGGTAAGTGTTGGCATTGACCCATGAGAACCTCCAGAAAGATTTGAGGCTTACAAGCTTCCCTGTGTTCTCTCTCTATTCCCTCTTGTTATCTTCTTCATACCCAACTGCAAGTCCTAGGAATTTCTTTATAATCAGGATAGTATTGTCTTAGAGCCTTTTGACATGCCAGCTCTTCCTTGTCCAAAACACATTTTCACATTCTGCCCTTGGAGAATCTGTCCTAGGGCTCTGTAACAGCAGCTGCCACAAGTCTGTGCCACTCACATAAGTCATGGTGGTCAGGTAGATATGCAGTTTATAGAGGACTTTTACAAGTTATATCTAAGTTTGATCCTCACTGTGCCATATGGAGTAGGCAGGGAGCTATTATTTCTCCACTTTACAGGTGCTGAGATGGAGGTGTTTTAACTCGTATCAACCTGTCTTTCAGGTGTACACTGGACTCTATAGATTACATGTTGAAGGGTCCACAATGCACATCTCAAGTACTGTAACCTGACTGAATTATGGTTAGCTCCCTATTATTAAAGGACTTTAGGTGTGGTTTATTATTGTTTTTAGAAGCTCAAGGGGAAATCCCTAATTTTAGCAAACTTTATTTCAGAATATCCATTCATTATGGGTTAGGAGCCTCATCCCTTGAAATTTTCCAGCCCCCATTTTCCTCTTCTGTATTGCATCCTCATCTTTTGGTCAGTTTGATCCTTGAGGCCTCTGTGAAATAGAAAGGAGGGGGAGGGGGGCATGGAATTTCCATATGATTGGTTTTAGATGTTGATTTCTGAGGCCTGTACTGTGAGTCACTGAAATGATTGGATTGAGTCTTGAAGATCCAAACACAGAGTGTTGGGACTGTGTGGTGGGGCCTAATCCTAGTACAAAAACCAGTTCCTTTCAGTGAAGAGAAAAAGGGATAGGACTGTAGGTTCCTCAATGAAGCATCCATACATAGTAGCTCCTGTGTCAGGCTGTGGCATTTCCCACTTCCTGCCTTCAGTCTAGCAGGGTTCCTTGCATTTCTTGGTCTAAAAGTAAGGCTCATGGGCTCTTTCTGGAAAGATCTTACACCATTTAAATTTTAACATTGGGAGAAATTATAAACAAATGACAGTATTTGAATTATCTCACTTTTGAACAAAGTTAAGCAGCTTAAGTATGTCAGAATAAAGATATTCCCTTCTGCTGCCCAGGAGAAAAAGATCATTTTATTTAAAATCTAGCTATTGACATGCATGTTCCTTGTGTCTAATCAAGTTCTGAATTTGAACTCAATTAGAGCTTTGATAAAAGAAAGGGGAAAGGAAACTTGAAAGAATGCTGTTCCATTCATGAAGGGCCTGTGTGTTTTTAGTTTCCAAGTAAATGGCATAATGGGACCATGTATTTTCCATCCAAGCATTTTCCATCCTGAGAATAATTCCCTTCCTGGCTTCTCAATGAATAATGCATTATTTTTGAAACCCAAGAGGCATTCCTTTGATTTTCCTTTATGTTTAGCTTTCTGAGTGATTTTCAAGCAAGGAAATTCAAGGACTTGGAATGAATGCTTTATTAACATTTTTATTGAAGTTCAAATCGCTCCTTGGCTATTATCTCCTGATATTTGAAATATTTTTTTTCTCTCCAAGGAAAGTCTAAGGTATTGTATTTATTAGAAAATGAAGTACCTTGGCCAATCTTCAAAGTGAACAGCAGTTTAAAACCAATACACATTTGTGTTGTAGAACAAAGAGCTTTATGGGGGTACTTTTCTCCTTTATTTTCATTTCCCTGCTGAAAAGTTTCACAAAAGAAAGCTCAGATTCAAAAGTGGGCTGTTTGGAGACTAAATCTCATTTGTTTACATTTTGTGAAACTAATTCCTTGAGGCTGGACCAAATCCATGACCCCAGTCCAAGCCTGCATCCACCAAAGCCAGTGCCATTTAAATCTGAAGATGCAAATGCCCTTCTGGGATTGCCCCTACTTCCGCTCTGCCTGATTACACATATGTAGCCTGCCTGATTACACATATGGGGCCCATTAGGTGAGGTGTAATGGGACACAGTGGTGCCCACCGCTATTGGCTCATGTTCTTTCAGTAGAAGATCCCCAACAGAGTCTGGAGTAACACAGTGGTAGGTTTTAATGCTATTTTATGCCTCCATTTTCCTGGGATCCAAATGATGAGTGATTTCAGAAAGTAAATGAAATAGAATTAAGCATATCATCTATATTTTAATTCCTCTTATAGTAAAATTGTAATGATTCAGAATAATTGGGGGAAGAAAGAGAACAAAATTGATCTAAATTAATAAAATATCTAAAACATTAAATGTGGTTTAAAATATTTAATGTTATCATTTTCAAGAAGTAGAAATGTAATATTTTCTAGAGCTTGAACTCTGGAGGCAGCCTCTAAGAGCAGAAACTCTGGGATTTTTCTACTTTCCAGTACTGTGGCCTTGAGCCAGTTATGTAAACTTTCTGGGTCTCAGTTCCTTCACCTGTACAATGGGGATATTAGTTTCTATGTCATATGGCTACTGTGAACATTCAATGAGTTATTACTGGTACAGCATATAGGACAGCACTATGTAGGTAGTTGTTGAATAAAAATAAAACATAGATCTTATCATTGAAAATCACAATTTCCAAACAGGTCCATGCTACTCAGCAGGTAATATTATTGTTATTGTAGGTACAGGTTGAGTGATTATTTCCTTAACACTCTTTTAATCCATACAACAAACCTCATGAGGTGTAAATATAATCATCTGCATTTTTCAGATGGGAAGATTAAGGAAAGAAAGTAGTTTGCCTAAGTTCACCCGGTTCATTACATGTCCACCAAGGATTTGGGCCCAGACAACCTGAATCCAGAAACTATGCCTTAATTAAACATTAAAGGACACTTAATCATTAGTGCTTATCTTTTGCATTAGTGCTTATGCAGTTTTTCATATCTCAATTGCTTATCAAACTCTTTGTGTTTTGCTCAAAATAATAATCATCAATGTCTCATAATTACTTGATTTTAGTAACGTCCGAAATAAAATTTTAAGTTGACTATCGTTAAATTTTTTCTGATTATCTCAGGAAATGAGTATTTCATTTGCAACAATGATTTGTGGCTTCCAACTTCAGTATTTTTATATTGAACTGAAATCATTTCACTTTATGGTTGCATGTTTTATAATGTTTTTTCATTCTCTTTTTAAAAATCCTCCTGATCCCTATCCTTGTCCTTGTAGGGGCCTTTATCATCTGCTGGACTCCTGGATTGGTTTTGTTACTTCTAGACGTGTGTTGTCCGCAGTGCGACGTGCTGGCCTATGAGAAATTCTTCCTTCTCCTTGCTGAATTCAACTCTGCCATGAACCCCATCATTTACTCCTACCGCGACAAAGAAATGAGCGCCACCTTTAGGCAGATCCTCTGCTGCCAACGCAGTGAGAACCCCAGCGGCCCCACAGAAGGCTCAGACCGCTCGGCTTCCTCCCTCAACCACACCATCTTGGCTGGAGTTCACAGCAATGACCACTCTGTGGTTTAGAACGGAAACTGAGATGAGGAACCAGCCGTCCTCTCTTGGAGGATAAACAGTCTCCCCCTACCCAATTGCCAGGGCAAGGTGGGGTGTGAGAGAGGAGAAATGTCAACTCATGTACTTAAACACTAACCAATGACAGTATTTGTTCCTAGGCCCCACAAGACTTGATATATATTGAAAATTAGCTTATGTGACAACCCTCACCTTGATCCCCATCCCTTCTGAAAGTAGGAAGTGGAGCTCTTGCAATGGAATTCAAGAACAGACTCTGGAGTGTCCATTTAGACTACACTAACTAGACTTTAAAAAGATTTTGTGTGGTTTGGTGCAAGTCAGGATAAATTCTGACTAGTTGAATCCACAGCTTCATTTATATACAGCCTTCCCTTTTTTATTTTTAAAGGATACGTTTCACTTAATAAACATGTTTATGCCTATCAGCATGTTTGTGATGGATGAGACTATGGACTGTTTTTAAACTACCGTAATTCCATTTTTTCCCTTACATAGGAAAACTGTAAGCTGGAATTATCTTTTGTTTAGAAAGCATGCATGTAATGTATGTATGCAGTATGCCTTACTTAAAAAGATTAAAAGGATACTAATTTTAAATCTTCTAGGAAATAGAACCTAGACTTCAAAGCCAGTATTTGTTTAGGTTATGAAGCAAACAATGCTCTAATGACAATATTAACTGTTTAATTAAAATGTTGTAACAAGTTTAAAACAGGGAATGTAAATTTTTGCCAAAGTGATATGTATTCCAAAAAAGTCATAGAAGATGAAGCACTGTAATATTGTTCCCACATATTTAAAATACCCAAGTACATTCTAATTACCAGTGTATCAGAGGAAAGTTTTCGTAGTCTTTGTAAAATAATATACTCATCATAGAAAACTTGAAAAATGCAGAAATGTATAAAAAAGCAAAAATTGTTACTGATAATATCACAACCCAGAAGGAACCACCTTTCAAAAGCAACCCCCATATATGCCTATGTATGTATTGTATACCTTTTTTACATAATTGGAATCATACTGTAAACAGTTTTATAAGTAGATCTTTTTCATTGCAAAATTGCCACATTTTCTTATGGTATTAAAAATTTTACAAAAACAATTTTAATGGCTATATTATATTCCATTGAATGGATGCAACTCAGTTTATTTAACCATTCCCATGTTGTTAGCTGTTTAGGTTATTTCTAATTTTCATTTTGCAGAAATTTTGTGTGCATAAACTTTGTCCATATAATTGATTATTAGGACATATTCCCATGAAGGATTCTTTTTTTCAAAAAATGTGAAATGTCATCTTTTACTTATACCTTTCATAAAAAGGGATTTCCTGCGTTTGCACTGCATGGGTGGCAGTTGTGAGGAAAAGCCAGTCAAATGACCTTTTTACAAAAGAAATGCAGTGGTCAGTTTAGTTGAGAGTGACTTTTTAATATAACAAGATCAACTAGAAGCATTCAACTGTCTCAAGAGTCAAGGTATCCCAATATATCTCGCAATTCCAAACTTTGTTTGAGTGACTCATTATCCAGCTCTTGGTAGCCACACCTGCAATGTAAAATTGAAGAAAATTCAAAGAAACCAAATGTGCTGAGTGAATAAAGGATTGTCATATCAATTAGTTTGGGTCTATCTGTAGCAAATGGGTTGAGTGTGTCAGTAGGTGATTGGTTACTGTGTATTCTCCAGGAATCACCCCAATAGGCTGCTGCCCTATTAGGTGATACCTGTTTAATACGTTGTCCAGGTAGAGTAGTAGTTGCATCAGTTTGCTGTAACAAGTGACCAGTGAAGTAACACAGTGGTGAAGCAGGTCAGGGGAGGTCAGGAGGATGTCTGAGAGAAAGAAGTCTGGGAGATGAATGACTGTCTAGGAAGGAGGACATCAGTGCACGGTTACTGTTTGAGCAGAGGGCAGACTTGTAAAGTACCCGTAGTGAAAAGAAGGTGGGGACTCAATTAGCAGAAAGGTGTTTGCACATACTTTTTACAAAATACAGAATACTTTATATTGGAAGTGAAAGAAATGAACTTGGACTTTTACGCATGTGCATATTTTTCTGGAGGCTGTATGGATTATTTGAAATGAAAAGCATACTAATTGGACTTTAATAAATCATTTTCAATCAGCGCTTGGTAATGTGTGGTTCTGGTCAGTGCTATTTCTCTTGTTCGAGAGTCTTCCAGCTTGCCTTGCATGGGTGTTTTTCCTGCTGTGACCTCCTTTATTTCTCTGTTACAAGGGCTGCTTAACCCTGAGGTGGAGCAACCATGTGCTCCCCCAACCCCCAACTGTTTTTTTTCAATCTGAGTAATAAATCTTGCCAGTGTCTGTAAGATAGTAGTTTATGTTCCATGAGAGGAGACAATTTATTAAGATGGTACTTTACCTCAACAGGATAACTGTTAGAGTGAGTTTCTTTTTGAAAAACTCTGATTTTACAAAAAATGTTGACAGCTTTCATGAAACACTCTCACTAGTTTATAAAATCACAGTAGTATTTCTATTTATAGATTTAATAACCAATAAGATGAAAGTTACATATATCTTCCAATGATATAACCATTATAACATTTTCAGTATATCACTAAGGTGTTGGAAAAAGATAAAATATTTATTCAAGTGAATGTCTCAGGATTTGGAAGAGAATTCTGAACCTTTAATTTTAGGTGGATATAAGATTGTTAGAAATCAAATGTCTTTGAATTGTTCTTTACAAATTAGCCACCCCTCACATATTCCTCTTTTGAAATTAGTGAAACCATAATTTTCAAGACCTAAAACCACAGCTAACATACAATTAATGAATCTTATCAGCCTTCCTTTTCTCCTTCCCAGTTAGCTATTGTTTTAGGTTCCACTGTTCATCTTCCTTCTAATTTACTCCGGAATTCTCTCAGCTTCTGAAAAATTATATACTGCTTCTAGCTCCTTCCCTTAAAACCGAGAGTATGCACTCATGCTAGGTTAAAAACTGTAGAAACACCTCTTTTATCACATGCCTTCACTATAGCAAAGTAAATAGAACATTTTAATGAAAAGAGCTTTTGAAACAAAGTGCTAATTGTTTCATACCAACTGAGCTTCACCTCATTCCAAACCCCATAAGAATTAGGGATTATTTGTGGGTTTAGAATGGGTGGTTTGTGAACGAGGTTGGACACTACATGATAAAAGAGGTGTATGTAACTAGGAGCCAGGATGTATTGTTAATCTTCCTAAACAGGGTCTGTTCATGTTATAGCATTCACCTGCATCTTGTATAGTCTGACGGCAAATTCTCTAATTCTTCCCTTAATCTTATAAAGCTCATATTCACAGACTATTAGCATATTATTAAATTATAAACTTAAATCATAAATTATTAGCAAATAGTCTATGAATATGAGCTTTATAACTCTGAATATGAACTTCAATGATGTGACATGTAATGATCATTTGAAAATATGCTGGAGTTGCAAACTAAGGCACATCAGTCGAATCTACTTATTTTTGTATGACCTATGAGCTGAGAACAGGTTTTAAATTTTTAAATAGTTGGGAAAATATTTTGTGACACATGAAAATTTTAAGAAATTCAAATGTCAATGTCCATAAATAAAGTTTTATTGGAATACGGCCATCCTTATTAGTTTATTAATTCCCTATGACTGCTTTTGTACCATTAAATACTAGCACAGAGTGGAGTAGTTGCAACAGAGACTATAATGGCCCTCAAAGTCTAAGATATTCACTCTCTGGCCCTTTATTGAAAAAGTTTGCCAATCCTTGATTTAGGAGATTCCATTTTCAATCATGCTATCCTCATTTGACTATGGATGTTCATTAGAAGAGGAAGAAGGAGAAATTGGGCACAAGATTCCTTAATCTAGCCTGCAGAGAGAATTCTCAACCCAATTTTTTATGCTAAAGATAACTTGTATTTTGGAACTTACGGAGAAGCTAACCAAATTTACAGATATTTGTGAATAAATTGCCAACATGATGCCCCATCACCCCTGAATACTTTCTTATGTAATTCCTACAGATAAGGACATTCTCTTTCGTAACCTCAATGCAATTATTAAAGTGAAATTAACATTGATACAGAAACAACCATTTCATTCACAGATCCCACTCAATCTTCATCAATTTGTCCAATAATGTCCATTATAGCAAAATAACCTAGTCCAAGCTGGCTGGCTGTATTATCTCTCTTTGAGTCTTCTTAAATCTTCAACGGTCTCTAAGTTTTTTCTTGACTTTCATGACCTTGTCACTTAAAGATCACAGGTCATTTTTTAGAGTGTCTCTCAACTTGGCTTGTCTGACATTTTAAATTGTATTTAGGTCATTTATCTTTGACAAAACAAGACAGAAATGCTGCTGTGGTTCTTCTGACCACATCCCATCCAACAGCACGTCATGTTGATTTGTCCTATTAGATACTTTGATTATGCAGTTAAGGTGGTGTCTACTAGGTTTGTCCACTATGAAGAAAACAGATACCTGTTGCACACACACCCTCAATCATTTTTTCCTTTGTAATAAGCACCCTGTAGAGAGGAAATTGGGACTATGTGAGTATCCTGTTCCTCATCAAATTTTAATGTCTAGTTTTAGCATCCATTGATATTTCTTGGATGAATTAATTATTATTCTGATAGTTGCCAAATGATGAATTTCTAATTCTCTTTTCAAAACATACTGGCATTCTTCTGTGAGAAACTTTTTTTCTCATTTATTCACTCATTTATACCAGTATGAACTCATGGGTTCCTGTTTTGTTTAATTGCTTATACTGTTACTGTCGCTTTCCAGTTAAATCTTTCCTTTTGAGATAATTGTAGATTCACATGCAGTTCTAAGAAATAGTATAGACTGATTCCGTATATCTTTTACCTGGTTTCTCCCAGTGGCCAGTATCTCACAAAACCATAGCATAACATTACAACCAGGATGTTGACATTGATATAATCAAGGTACAGAACAGTTCCATCACCACAGAGATTCCTCATGTTGCAATTTATAGCTTCATCCAACTCCCTTACCCCCATTCTGACTCCTAGCATTCACTAATCTAGTCCTCATTTCTTCAATTACATTTAATAATTTTCTCATGCTAAAACTCATAAGACTTCTCTGTAACAATGGGTATGGTGCTGATACTTCCCTAGAGTTAATAGAAAGGGAGAGAGAGTCCCTGTATACATGAACTATAGACTATATATAGTCCAGAGAGAAGTCATGCAAACAAATATTTCAAGGAATACAGAAATGAGTAAAGTAGAAAGTGGAAGTCTCCCCTACAGTTTGGAAGTCAGACGACAGATAATCTGTTGCACACATTACCTGATCAACACAGACATTCACAAAGTGATTTTACTTTTTTTTTGTTTTGAGATGGAATCTTGCTCTGTTGCCCAGACTGGAGTGCAATGATGCGATCTCTGCTCAATGCAAGCTCCACCTCCCAGGTTCACGCCATTCTCCTGCCTCAGCTTCCCGAGTAGCTGGGACTACAGGCGCCCACCACCACACCTGGCTAATTTTTTTTGTATTTTTAATAGAGACGAGGTTTCACCATGTTAGCCAGGATGGTCTCGATCTCCTGACCTCATGATCCACCCACCTCGGCCTCCCAAAGTGCTGGGATTACAGGCACAAGCAACCACGCCCAGCCGTGATTTTTATATTTTTGTTTGGTTTGTGGAACTCTCAACATCTCTTTGGCATCAGGAAAGCCAGACTTCATTTTGTTTCATGTGTGGCATTGTTTATAATTTGCATCATTTAGCTTTCATCTTTCATGAAAGGAATCTTTGTATTTTCTATTATGAAGAACATATAGTGCTAAGTAGTACTTAACACTTGTTTATGTAAATGAAATGTGTGAACTACAAGTAAAGGCATGCTTAATCAAGAAATGCTCTTTAATTCCATAATCCTGATAAAGAGTTTCCTTCATGTTTAAGAATATTACAGTTAAAATTAAGTCAGAATAATGTTAAAAAACAAAAAAGAAAAAACTTAAATCCTTTGAATGATATGACCTACCAATGTGTTTGTGTTTTCTGAGTAGTGAACTTACTTTGCTATGCTTTGGGAAAATTTTTAATAGCACTACTGTGTTGCATGGGTAATGGATTTATTGCTCACAGAAAACATTCATATAATTTGTATTTTGATCTTTGTGATAACTCTGACACATGAAGAAACGGTCTCAAGGAAAAAATTGGAGTTCTAATATTTGTTGTTTATAGCATTATTTGATGCCTAATTACATATTCTTTATATTGTAATCCATAATTCCTTATATATATTTATCTATTGTGGCTCCCCCAAACAAATTATGAGTACCTGTTTATATATTTTTTAATCCCTCAAAGAATTTAACACTGTAAAAGTAAGAGAAGAAAACATAATGTCATTAACAGGTGCATGAACTGTGCTGTGCGGTGTTCATATTATTGCAGGCGTGCTTGTATTCTAAGCTAGAAAACAAGTATTAATATTTGAGAGTAAGATAATCTTGTGCTTTCCATGACCTTTGTATTATACCAATGACTAGAACAAAACTAGAAATGTGGTGTCACTCAACAGTTCTTAAGTGAAAATTTTATGACCATAATTAGATGTGGTAGTTGTTATCACTATCTGCCACTCATTCTTTGACTTACTCATCTACAAATATTTTTTCAGAGTCTTCTGTGTACCGGACTCTTACGTTATTGCTGGGAATGTGATAAGCAAGATCTTTAATAGAACTTAAAATTTAGTTGCAGTGAAGGAGAAGAAAATAAGTTAAAAATAAAAGTACAAATTGTGTTAAGAGTTATGAAGGACACGATGGCATGACACAGAAATTAAAGGAAAATGAAATGGATGGTGGAAGGTAGGGAGAGGAACTATCTTTGAAAGGATAATTTAGAATACTCTGTCTTAGAATGAGAACGGTCCTGTCAAAGCCATTCACCTTGAACCTGAGTTGTACAGAGGTGTACCCCTGTTCAGCTCTTGAACTTGCACTCACTCTGGTAATCAGTTTACATCAAAACAACCCTTTAGAAAAATTGGCACGCATCTATCATACGCGGATAGGAATTTCAGACAAGATGTGTAAATGCTTAGTGAGAGAAAGCATGCCATTTGGGAAAGAAGGGCAGGTATAAACTGTGAGGATGAGGCTTGAAAGGCAGGCTGGCATGATGACTTGAGTGATTTTGGAAGTGATTTTATCCTTGAGAATTGTAGGAAATAAGCTAAAGGATTTAAGTTAAAAAAAAACACACAATCTGGTTTATACTTCAGAATAAATTGGAGAAGAAAGACTGAAGGCAAAAGATAGGATCAGAGGCTGTCACATTAACTGAGACAAAAGGTGAAGGTGACAATGGTGGTGCAGAGATGAATGGATTCCAGGGGTGTTTGGGACACGGTGATTGTTTGGATACGGATGTTTTCCTGAGTTGTGACCTCGAACACTGGATGAATGGGAATGTGATATGTTGAGATAAGGAACATAAGAGCAATTTTACAGAGAAAATATAATGAGTAGAGCCTTCAAATGAGAATTTTGTGGTAGGAAAGTGGCTGTGTGAAACTTGAAGCTCAGGATATATCCCTGGACTGAAGACTTAGATTTTGGAGTCTGATTTTTTTCAGCTGCCATCTTGCTATATTCTTCCCCAAGATGAGAAGCACATAGCCTCTGATCTGCTTGAATAAGAAGAAGGGAATGAGCTAAAACAAGGAGAAATAAAAAAGCAGAACTTACTATCTGAATATATTATCCAGAAACATGTGAAACTGTTTCTTTTCAACAAAATAAGTTTATCTATTTACAATGTACTTGATTTTTAACTTGATAATACACTATAGTTATCTATCCAAGTTTTAAGTATGTGTCTGCCTTACTCTGCAGTTGAAGTAGAGATTATTACAGGTCATCAATGTTTTGTTTACCCCTGCTTCCTGGAATCTTGGAAAGCTACAACTCTGTTAGGCAGGTCTGTGCCACTTGTTATGGCCAATGGCCTGTGAGTGGATGTGACATCTGTCATTTCTAGACTTGATGAACTAAAATACCCCATGCTACTTTTCAGATCTTTTTTTTCCCCCTCCACCTTCCAAAAGCCAAAAATAGAGGCGGCAGAATAAGAGAGTGAAACCCCCATCAGCTTGAGTGACTATGTAGAGCAAACTCCCTGATGTCTCATATTGAATGGACAGCTTTATCAAGTCTGAAAGGAAAATAAAATCTCACTATGAAAATCACTATGCCAAAAGGGAAAAATTCAGCTGAAATCTAAGTCATGCAAGAAACTGCTTTTCCTTTTTTCCCTAAGCACATGGTTGCAGATAAAAGGCCAGATATCTTCACATCTATCTATGTTCACCTTATCATATATAAAGTGCTGATTTACTGAGCACCAGACAAATATGTAACTGACTTTTCCCCTACCTGCTCCTTTTCTCGTGCAACATGTGGATTCAGTAATATGACCATACCTTCTCTCTTTCGCCTCCAAACTGTGCTTCCCATTTAAATACTGAAGCCTTTTTCCCTTTGGAGAAAGGCACACAGGACAGACTGTTTCTGTGATTTCCGTGTTCCTTTCTTCAGGGGATGTCCATAATGTCGACAAAATAAACTTCTAAATTGATTGAGCATTGTCTCCGATAATTTCTGATTTATACAAGAAATAAGCACGTGCTCTGTTTTCAGTGAGATTTTGGCATTCATTTGTTACTGCAACATAGGTTATCCCAACTGATAAATAGTATTCAGTCTTGATGAGCATTAAGATTGACTTTTGCCTTTTCCTGATTATAGGAAATGGACATTTAAATTTTCATTTTTTTGTAAAGCATACCAAAGTGTACTCCAAAAATATTGTACCAGTTTATAGTACCATAGTGTATGAGATTATCTTTTAACCCATCTCTTTGTCAATATTGGATACTATCAGTCTTTTAAGTTTCTTTAATTAAAAAAGAGTTTGGTCAAAAGACCCCAAAAGACTTACATGTTAAACAACACACTTCTAAATAACACATGGGTCGAAGAAGAAATCTCAATAAATTTAAAATTTGAACTAAATTAAAAAAAATCAAAATTTGTGGGATGCAGTGAATGCAGTGCTTCGAGGGAAATTTTTAGCGGTGTATTCATATACTAGAGAGGAAGAAAGATCTAAAATCAATAACATTCCTCCTTAGGGAACTTTTTTAAAAGAGTAAATTAAATCCAAAGTAAGCCAAAGAAAAATAATAAAAATTAGACAGAAATCAATGAAATTAAAAATAGGAAGTCAATAGAGAGAAATCAATGGGAGCAAAAACTGGTTCTTTGAAAAGACAGAAAATTAATAAACCTCTAGCCAAACCAAGAAAAAAAGAGAAAGTCTCCAAATTACTAAGATCAGAAAAGGAAGAGTGGACATTACTACAGATCCCATGAATATTATAAGGATAATAAAGAAATACTATGAACAACAATTCTATGTCCACAAATTTGATAACCTAGATTAAATGGACCAAATCTTTGAAAGACATCTTCCAAAACTCACAAAAGAAGAAAGACAATCTGAGTCAACCTATACCTATTAAATACATTAAATCAGTAATTAATAACATTTTAAAACAGAAAGCACTGGACCCATGTGGGTTTATTAACTAGGAATTCTGCCAAACATTTAAAGAAGAAATTATACCAATTCTCTATAATCTTTTCCAAAAGATAAAAACAGAGAAAATACTTCCTAACTCAATTCTATGAAACTAGCATTACCCTATACCAAAATCAAATATATTATTAAGATGAAAACAATATCTTTCATGAACATTGATACAAAAATTCTCAACAGAATATTAGCAAACTGAGTCCAACAATGTATAAAAAATACGCTATGACCAAGAGGATTTTAATTTGGGCATGCAAGGCAGATTTAACATTAAAAAATTCAATGTAATCCATCACATCTATGGGCTAAAGTAGGAAAATCACGTGACTATATCAATAAATGAAGAAAACCATTTAAAAAATTTAATATTCATTCATGATAAAAAAACTTTCTAACTAGGGATGGAGAGTGAACTTCCTCAACTTGATAAAGAACATCTTCAGAAAACTTACAGCTTATATCATACTTAATGGTGAGAAACTAGAAGCTTTCCCACTAAGATAAGGAACAAGGCAAGGCTATCCCCTCTCACCATTCCTTTTCAACATCATACTGGAAGTCTTATCTAGTAAAATATGTTAAGAAAAGGAAATAACAAGTTTCAGAAAGGAAAAATAAAACTGACTTTAATGATTGCCTAAGAAATCTGAAGAAAATGACAAACTCCTAGAACTAATAAGCTAACTTAACTATAACTAACAGGGAATTAAAAAGCCCAAAATACTGGCAACAACAAATGCTGGTGAAGTTGTGGAACAATTGGAACTCTCATTCATTGTTGATGGGAATGCAAAATGGTATAGCCACTTTGGAAGATAGTTGGCAGTTCCTTACAAAACATATTCTTACCATATGACCTAGCAATAATACTCTTTGGTATCTATCTGAATGTGTTGAAAATTTATGTCCACACAAAAACCTGCACGGAATACTTAAGGCAACTTTATTCATAGTTACTGAAACTTGGAAGCAACCAACATGTCCTTCAGTAGGTGAATGGATAAACTATGGCACATCCAGACCATGGAATGTTATTTAGCACTCAAAATAAATGAGCTATCAAGCCATATAAAAATATGGGAAAATTTAAATGTAGATTACTAAATAAAAGAAGCCAAACTGAAAAGGTTACATTGTTCTCCAGGTCTCTTAGTGTTTGTAGGGATGATGGTGATGGTGGATGAAATCATTTGTGTTAAGAGTCTGTCGTGTCTATAGGGTGAGGCCTAATTAAGAAGAGGTTCAGAGGAGCCTGACTAGAGCAGAGCTTAGTCAAGGAAAGAGCCTTCGTCACATCTTCCAAGGCTAGTAATCCAAGAAACCAAGACTGAAGTGGCTGTGTATTTAACAAGTTAGTTGGGAAATCACAATCTATCACTTCCATAATAGTCTATTGGTCACATGGTCAGCTCTAATTCAGTGTGCAGGGAATCACCCTAAGGCAGAAATACCAGGAGGCAAAGATCACTGGGTGCCATCTAGAAGTCTGGTTACAACAGTTTTCACTCCACTCTCCAATTATTTATGTTTCTCCACATGCAAAACATATTTATTCCCCCTTCCCAGAGTGCCCAATAGTCTCTCCTTTTACAGCATCATCAAAGTACAAGATCTAACCATTTGTGTTTCTACACGTGGATGAGGCTCTTTGACTGTGGTTCCTTAAGGACAACCCCTCAACAGGGTTTCTTTCAATATGAAGACCTGTGAACTAAGGAGAAATAGTTATCTGTGCCCACATCCCCAACCCCATCCCCAACAAATCAAATAACTGATGGGACAGGCATAAAAATAACCACTATAGACATTCAATAAAGGAGAGACATGGAAGACACATGTAGGGAATACATTATGCTATCCAACAAGAGATCTGTTGGCAGTTCCTTGATTATAACTTAAAACTTGAGAATGATTTTCCATGGTTATTAGTGCCACATTCTGAGTTCTTGGTTTGTCATTTGAGTTTTCCTATCTTCTCTATGAAAGTTAGCTTGTGTTTGCCACTAAGTTGTTTTCTTAGCCTGCTTTCAGACTGTAGAAGTCTGGGCATTCAAACGTTTCTTTGCATTTGTGCTGTGTCTACTTCAGTTCAACCTGACAATGATTCTGATAATATATTTACCTTAAAACATTGTGGGTTTTCTATGAGTTTTATTGGGGTTTACTCCATTAGACAAAAGTATCAACCACTAAATAACAGATCCCTTTGAAATAAGACATTTTTATCTTTGGCTTTTGCTGAAGCTGCTAAGAAACAGAATCTTTTAGTTTCTTAGAAGCCCTATTGTTTGAATTATTCTTGGAGGCATCAACTTAGACCTTTTCCAAATCTGAACAAAATGTTTTAGTCACTAACTTAGCTTCATTTTTAGATCATGTTTTCTTGAAATCGCCCTCAATTTGTTCTTTGCCTGAAGCTATTTTTTACTTAGCATCATTTTCCATTGTTGGAAGTGGACAGTTTTCAAACCAAACAATTCCTGGATCTTTTATATTTAACAGCACTTTCTTTAGCTCTTCTATCTTCTCTTGCATTTTACTATAAATGGCAAAAAGGAGGTAGAAAACACCTCCAATACCCCATTTGGAAATTTCCTTAGCAAAAGCACTGAGTTTATAGGTACCTCTTTTACTTTCCATGTTACTGTAGGTGTCAGCACTGCTAAACTTTCTGCCCCAACCTGAGAAGGATTTCCCTTCCTTCTAGTTTCCAGTATCATTTTTCTTGCATTTCCTTAATTCTTCACCAGTAGCGGCCTTGAAGTCCATCATTTACAACTCTGGCTTAGAAATTTCACATGATCACTTCTTTGGTGTTTGTGTTAGTCCATTCTCTCACTGTTATAAAGAACTGCCCAAGGCTGGGTAATTTATAAAGGAAAGAGGTTTAATTGACTCACAGTTCCACAGGTGCTAGGGAGGCCTCAGGAAACTTACAATAATGGTAGAAGGGTAAGCAAACAGGTCCTTCTTCACATGATGGCAGGAAGGAGAAGAATGAGAACCAAGCAAAGGGGGAAGCCCCTTATAAAACCATCAGATTTCATGAGAACTTACTATCATGAGAATAACACAAGGGTGACCACCCCTGTGATTAAACTACCTCCCACTGGATCCCTCCCACAACACCTGGGGATTATGGGAACTTCAAAATGAGATTTGTGTGGAAACACAGCCAAACCATGACATTCCATCCCTGAGCCCTCCCAAATCTCATATCTTCACATTTCAAAACAAAATCATGCCCTTCCAACAGTCCACCAAAGTCTTAACTTGTTCTAGCATTAACTCAAAAGTCCAAGTCCAAAGTCTCATCTGAGACAAGGCAAATCCCTTCTACCTATGAGTCTGTAAAATCAGAAGCAAGTTAGTTACCTCCTAGATATAAGGAGGGTACAGTTGTGGGGTAAATACACCCATTCCAAATGGGAGAAATTGACCAAAACAAAGAGGCTACAGACTGCATGCAAGTTAAAAATCTACTAGGGCAGTCATTAAACCTTAAAGTTCCAAAATGATACCCTTTGACTCCATGTCACACTGATGCAAGAAGTGGGCTCCCATGGCCTTGGGCAGTTCTACCTTGTGGTTTTGCAGGGTACAGCTCCCCTCCTGGCTTCTTTCACAGGCTGATGTTGAATGTCCGTGGCTTTTCCAGGTGCATGATGCAAGCTGTCAGTGGATCTACCATTTTGTTATCTGGAGAATGGTGGCCCTCTTCTTACAGCTCCACTGGGCAGTGCCCCAGTGGGGACTCTGTGTGAGGGCTTCAACACCACATTTTCCTTTCTTACTGCCCTAGCAGAGCTTTTCCATGAGGGCTCCACCCCTGCAGCCAACTTCTGCCTGGACATCCAGGCATTTCCATGCATCCTCTGAAATATAGACAGAGGTTCCCAAATCTCAATTCTTGACTTCTGTGCATTCACAGGACTAATACTATGTGGAAGCTGCCAAGGCTTGGGGCTTGCACCCTCTAAAGCAATGGCCCAAGCTGTACCTTGGCCCCTTTTAGCCACTGCTGGAGCAGCTGGGATGCAGGGCACCAAGTCCCTAGGCTTCACACAGCTGGGAGGCCCTGGGCCCGGCCCACAGAACCATTTTTTCCCTCCTAGGCCTCTGGGACCTTCTGGGAAGGTCCTTGACATGCCCTGGAGATATTTTCACCATTGTTTTGGTGATTAACATTTGACTCCTCTTACTTTTGCAAGTTGCTGCAGTAGGCTAGAATTTCTCCCCAGAAAATGGGGTTTTCTTTTCTATTACATTGTCAAGCTGCAAATTTTTCAATCTTTTATGCTCTGCGTCCTCTTGAACACTTTGCTGCTTAGAAATTTCTTCTGCCAGAATTCGGGCAGGGTGGCTCATGCCTGTAATCCCAGCACTTTGGGAGACCAAGGTGGGCAGATCATGAGGTCAGGAGATCAAGACCATCCTGGCCAATATGGTGAAACCCTGTCTCTACTAAAAATACAATAATTAGCTGGGTGTGGTGGTACAGAGTAGCCTCTAATCCAAGCTACTCTGGAGGCTGAGGCAGGAGACTTGGTCGAACCCTGGAGGTGGAGGTTGCAGTGAGCCAAGATCACAACACTGCACTCTAGCCTGGCGACAGAGCAAGACCCCATCTCAAAAAAAAAAAGAAGTTTCTTCTGCCAGATACCCTAAATCATTTCTTTTGAAGTTCAAAGTTCCACAGATCTCTAGGGCAGGGGCAAAATGCTGCCAGTCTCTTTGCATAGTAAGAGTGACCTTTACTCTAGTTTCCAACAAGTTCCTCATCTACAGCTGAGACCACCTCAGCCTGGACTGAGCATTTTGGTCAAAGCTATTCAACAAATCTCTAGGAAATTCCAAACTTTCCCACATCTTCCTGTCTTCTTCTGAGCCCTCCAAACTTCTGCCTGTTACCCAGTTCCAAAGTCACTTCTGAATTTTTGGGTATCATTACAGTAGCACTCCACTACCTTGTACCAATTTACTATATTAGTCTGTTCTCACGCTACTATAAAAAACTGCTTGAGACTGGGTAATTTATAAAGGAAAGAGGTTTATTTGACTCACAGTTATGCTGGACTGGGAGGCCTCAGGAAATTTACAATCATGGAAGAAGGGAAAGTAAACATGTTCTTCTTCACATGATGGCAGGAAAGAGAAGAATGAGGACCAACTGAAGGGGAAAGCCCCTTATAAAACCATCAGATCTTATGAAAACGTACACACTACCACGAGAACTCATAGAGGTAACTGCCCCCATGATTAAAGTACCTCACACTGGGTCCGTCTCAGTGGGAGTTCTTTAAGGGAACTACAATTCAAGATGAGATTTGGGTGGAGACACAACCAAACCATATCAGTCTAATATCTTGAATAGTTTCCTCTGCTGGAGTCCTCCAAAGTTCATTCCCGTGCCTATACTCTTCTTTTTCTATCATTTTTACTATGTGCTTCTATCTAGTTCCATGATTTTAAAAACACCTGTACACTGACAACTCTTAAATTTTTATCTCTAATCCTGTGTAGTCTCTTGGGCTCCAAGTTTATGTTTCCTATTGTATTTTCAAAATTTTCCTCATTTTTATATAGAAGCTATTTTTATATAAGGGGAAATAACTCTGTCTATTAAAATATTGCAAATATTTTCTCAAATTTCACACCTTTTAATTGTGTTTTTAGTTTTTGTTTAGATTCACTTATCAATCTTTTCTTTATGGCTTCTGTTGTTTTGGTGTTTTTTGTTTTTTGGGTTTTTTTTTGTCTTGTTTAAAGAAGTCTTTTCACCCACATGATAATTTAACAAATCTTTCATTTTTCTAAAATTTTGTGACTCTGATTGTTATACTTTAGATACTTATCAATCTTGAATAACCTATTCTTAAAATTTTGCTTTATAGTATATTTATGTGTGTGTGTGTGTGTATACAAACATGTATGTATACACATACATATATATATTTGTTTTGGGGAACTTTTATTGGTACTAATGATCAATTTTCTACTATTGTTCATTTTGTTTATGATAACTTTAAAACATCATCATTATTATTATTATTATTATTATTATTATTATTATTATTATTTTGAAATGGAGTCTTGCTCTGTCACCCAGGCTGGAGTGCAGCGGCACAATCTTGGCTCACCACAACCTCCACCTTCTGAGTTAGAGCAATTCTCCTGCCTCAGCCTCCTGAGTAGCTGGGACTACAAGTGTACACCACCATGCTCCACTAATATTTGTATTTTTAGTAGAGATGGGGTTTTCCCATGTTAGCCAGGCTGGTCTCAAACTCCTGACCTCAAGTGATCCACCTGCCTCAGCCTCCCAGAGTGCTGGGATTATAGGCATGAGCCACTGCACCTGGCCTAAAACATTATTTGATATCTGGTAGGACTAATCCCTCCTAATTAGTTTATATCTCTAGTATAATAGTTCTGGCTACTCATATATAACATTTCATCTGTTACAAGTATAACAGTTGTTCAATATAGGAAAATGTAAAAGTGGGAAGAAAGCAAAATAATAAAATGTTTTCAAAATAAAACAAAACATAAAAATCACTCGTGGTTTTCCAGCTATGGTAGAACTACTCTTTATATAAAATTTTGGGCTACATTTGAGATATAATCGTATAATCTCTACCACTATAGTTGAGGTAGAGACCGCTAGTGGTCCACCCAGTATCCATTTATTTATCTCCTTTGCTAAGAAATTCCTCATCCTCCCTCACAGATAAGGTTGGTCATGTGTCATAGTTCAGATCTTTGAGATGTAAGGAGAATGTGCTAGGTAGAGTTTTTAAGAAAGTTCTTTAAAGGGGGCTAACTTAGATGATGTATACTGTTTTGCTCTTTGCCCTTCCCCTTCTTTCTGGAATGTAGATGTGATGGATCAAATTATCTTGTGACAGCTGTGCAGGCTCTGGACTCCCTACATTAATGTTCTTCATGATATAAGAAAAGTGAAATCACTAATGTGTTTTTCACATTTCTGTTGATCACAGCTGAGTGCATTTCTGTTTATACATTCGTCATAGCCTATAATAGATCTCTACTTGTGTTTTTCAAAAATAGAATCATACTTTACCTTCTCTTTTCCAAACTTCTTTTAAATGTTTCTTTGGTTCCTAATGAAGCATTTATTTAGCTGTACTAAACATATGCTGCATGTTTGAGAAAGTGGTAAAATGAGAAAGATATGGTACCTATCCTTACAGAGCTTACAGTCTAGAAAGGACATCCATTGGGAGAGTAATTATGTTATTATTATTATTTTTTACTCTCTTGGAAAGGAGAGAGTGGGTTGACCTCTGCGAAATTAGATCAGTCGGGTGAGTAATTATTACAAGTGAGGGTGAGGTAACCTTGTCTAAGAATGGGGTTGGAGTTGCAAATAAGGCTTGCCTGAGAAAACGATTTTAAAGTTTACAGCTAAGGACTGTGTAGAAGTTATTTAGGTGGAAGGGACACATGGGAATGAGAAT
The DNA here is from genome assembly GCF_049350105.2 of Macaca mulatta. Taxonomy (NCBI): domain Eukaryota; kingdom Metazoa; phylum Chordata; class Mammalia; order Primates; family Cercopithecidae; genus Macaca; species Macaca mulatta. The sequence continues at coordinate 47,536,400 of NC_133420.1, forward strand.
GGAATGTCATGTGTAAAGTTTTTAAAGCATGTATTTAAGGACTTGAATGGTTACATATGTGGAGCATGTGAAACAGGGGCTGGAGTTGGGATAGTTATCAGTAACTATATTAGGCTGACCCTATAAAATTATGCTCAGGAGTTTTTTCTTTATTCTTGAAGGCAATGAGCCACTCAAAAGTTTCAAGGTAGGGAGAAAAATGATGAGATAGGCAATTTCAAAACCTGCTAATTAGATAACTGTTTAGATGGGGCATGAGTGGATGGAAGGAGAGCAATTGAATGCTACTAATATATCTGAAGTGAAAAATGACATTAGCTTGAGCGAGGTGCTGGTGGTGTGCATGGAAGTGGGTGTATTTTAGATATATTTAGAAGGTAAAACCAATGAAGATTTAGTGATTGATGGGATGAGGTTTATAAGGGAAAATGAAAAAATAAGGAAAACCCTCTTGCTTCTGGCGTAAGCAATTGCATGGGTAGTGTTGCCATTTATGAAGATGGGAAATTTTAGAGAAGGAACAGATTTGGGGTGAGGGTCGGGGGAAGAATACAAGTTTAGTTGCAGATGTGTATGGTAGTAGGTATCTCTGGAACATCCAAGAAGGAAGGTTGTGTAGGAAGTTGAGTTGTACTAATTGCACATATAGGACTTGCTTTAGAAGAAAGGAGTAAGTTTGAGATAAAAATCTATAACTGGCATATGGATGGCAGTGGAAACATGAGCATGTTTGAGATTTCTCAAGGAAAGCATGCAGAATGAGAAGAAAAGAAAAAGCCAAGAGCAACCCTGGAGAATTGCTAACATTTATGATTAGAAAGGAATTCATCAAAAAGACTGAAGAAAGTTATCACAGTGGCAAAAAAGGGGGAAGAGAGTAAGAGGAATCCCATCATGTCAAATGTTCCCAAGATATTATACAAGATAAAAAATATAGCTTCTGGATTTACCTACAAAGTTGTCATTGGCGAGAAAAGTTTCAGAGAAATTATGGAGAAAGAATCTAGATTGAATTAAGTAGTGATGTAAATCAAAGGTGAAAAATTGAAAACAGCAAATATAGCCAACTTTAAAAAGATTGGCATCTAAAGGAAGAAAAGAAAATGGTTGCAATGAAAGAAACAGGTGGTTGACGGATTATCTATCTATCTATGATTTGAATATAGTTAAATGCTGGTAGGAAGAAACAATTGATGATACAATTGGGGATTACACAATACAAAATTGTTGATTAGGAGGAGAAAACAGCTTTGAGCACAGGTAGAATAAATGACCTTATTTAGGTATGCTGTAAGTAGGCTTGTAGAGTTTGTGATGTAAAGTCAAATAGCTCACTACTGATGACTTCCTGTCAATTAGTAGGTGAAACGTTTTGTGGAGAATAAGGTTTGAGGTCAATAAAGACAATGGAAGACAGTTGTAAGCGATCTGACTATAAAAACTTTGTAGGATTGTCAGAAAGATTTGAAATATTTTGTTTAGTTTCATTATCATGATTAGTTCTCAAAGTAACAATATACCAGCTTTCTGGTTGTGGTTTCTTTTTCCTTCAAAATATGCAGCATCTCAGAGTAGGCCAAAGAAGGCAGATAATTTAATTGATACCAACAAGTGACACAAAAAGACAGAAATGTGAATCAAGAGCATATGTTAATGAAAGGGACAGGAGTGTTGTTGACAGGCTTAGTTTGGATTCTGTGGTCGAAATGATGCTTTCTCTGTTATGGGTTTAGCTCTGAGCCACACTGGAAGATATTCAGGTTACTCTATAGGACATAGAAGCCCTGTGAAGGAGTAACAGTCAGGCAAGTAAGTGAAGAAGTCATCTTAGACTTTCTAGCTCCAGTAGACACCATAAGGAAGAAAACCAAGCCAACCCAGCTGATAGCCACAACCAAGGTGTGATACTGTGATATAAGAATTTTCTGTCTGATTTTCATCCTCAGTTCCTAGCCTAAGGGCTTCTAAAGCCCTAGAAATTTCCTTTGAGATAGTGAGAGAAGTGATGTGTGTTATTCTTAAAAAGCCTGTTTAAACTGTACCTGAGTTTATGCTAATGTGGTGACTCTTGGTGGGCACCTAGATAGACTCAGGATAGGGATTGGTTGCCAGAGAAACTAACCATGTGATAAGAGGGTTGGTACTTTTAGCCCCCACCCCCAGACCTCCAGGGAGAGGAGAGGGGCTGGATATTGAGCTCAATCACCAATAGTGAATGGTTTAATCAATCATGCCCACATAACAGAATGTCCATAAAAGCCCACAAATGGTGGAATTCAGAGAGTTCTAGTTGGTGAGTCTATTGATGAAGTGCTTGGAGGGTGGTGTGCCCAGACTGGGTATGGAAGCTCCTGCCACCATACCTTGCCCCATACATCTATCGTTTCTGAGTTGTGTCCTTTATAATAACCCAGTAGTAATTTGTGAACTGTTTTCCAGAGTTCTATGGGCTATCATAGCAAATTATCAAACCTTAGGAAGGGGTTGACAGAGCTCCCTGACTTATAGCCTATTGGTCACAAGTATAGGTGGCTCAGACACATGATTGACGTCTAAACTGACACAGCCCTTGTGGGACTAAGCCCTAGTGGAGTCTGTGCTAACTCTTCACAGTTAGTGTCGGAAATGAACTGAATCCTAGGACACCAAGTTTGTGTAGAGAGAGTTGGAGACTTAGTTGATATGAGAAGTCCTCTCCCATATTTGGTGTCAGAAGTGTAATATAGAACATTATCAGATGAAGCCTCAGACACATGTGCCCAGTTAAATAGGCCCTCCATTTCTAGTCACTCAACTAGGTCCCCAGAGAGAGTAGAGCTGAATCAAGCTACCCCTGCTATGCCTTTTCCAAAATGCTGACACATAGAATCATGAACATAATACAATGATTGATGTTTTATGCCACCAATTTTGAGATAGTTTATTACACAGCAATAGTCAACCGGAAAAATTCACAGGGGTTGAAGTGAAGGCAGAAAAGTGCTAATGAATAAGGAGGAACTAAAAGGGCCAATACAATGAAAGTGTCAATAAGATAAAGAATTAAAACAAAAGCAAATATAGGTAGCAGTAGTCTGTTTTTTACATTATTTCTGTTTTCTCCACAGTCAGTTCTGTGGGTTTATCTTATTCCTTTTCCACATCATTTGCTTTTCTTTAATACCTGATGACCTTGAGTTCTTCATTCATATTTAAGAGTAAGGGTCCAGGTAGATTGGTATTATTACCTGACATGGATTTCTTCTGCAGGTGTGCAGGTCTGAAGTACAGGGCTTGGTGTGGACTCTGTAAAGAGTTCTGTACAGAGCAGTTTGGCAGGTTCTACACTCATCATAACAATAGAGGCATTTCACTGGAAATGAAAATATATTCTATTTTGTGACTGAGTGGAGTTTTTTTTTTTTTTCTTGTTTTACTTTCCTAGTTCATGATGGAGGTCCTAAGTTATCTGAATGTACTTCTCTGTTTGGCTCTAACACATCCCAGGTGCTACAATAAATTATGGTGCAGTCATGCAATGAAATATACCACTTAATAGTTAAAAAGTATAATGTAGACATAGAGGAACAGATATGTTAAGATGTCTAGGATACCCATTACAGAAAATATATTTGATATGAATTATTTAATAATGAAGTATACTAAAAATATACGCCTGCACACATATGCACCCTATCCTGACTGACAGACAAGGTAAAGATACAGAACATTATTAATGGTACTTACTTTTATGGAATGTAATTGGTGGGGGAATGTTTGACTTTAAATGTTGTATTTCTATATTGTTAAAATTTGTTAAAATGAGTATATATTATTCCTGTATTTAAAATGAAGACAGGCCGGTGTGGTGGCTCACGCCTCCCAGCACTTTGGGAGGCTGAGGCAGGTGGATCACCTGAGGTCAGGAGTTCAAGGCAAGCCTGGCCAAAATGGTGAAATCCTGTCTCTACTTAAAAAAAAAAAAAAAAAAAAAAAAAAAAAAAGCCTGGCTTGGTGCACCTGTAGTCCCAGCTACTCGGGAGGCTGAGGCGGGAGAATCGCTTGAACTCAGGAGGCAGAGGTTGCAGTGAGCTGAGATTGCGCCTGCACTCCAGCCTGGGCAACAAAAGTGAAAGCCCTATCTCAAAATAAATAAATAAATAATAAAATGAATACAGATTTTTAAGAATTCATATCATAGGAGAAGCAGGACCAACTTCATAATTTGTGGGACCCAGTGCAAAATAAAAATGTGGAGCCTATTCTTCAAAAATTAAGAATATCAGGACACCCATAGCAGAGCACTAAACCACATGCAGTCTCTCATAAGTGTGGAACCCTGTGCAACTGACTACACTGATCTTATGTCCGTGAAACCAGCCCTTAGGGGGAAATTCAGCCACCAAGTTAGAATGATAGGAGCTTATGGCTGGCTCAGAGAGTAGAATATCTGCATAAAGAGATTTGGAGGGTGGAACCATTTCAGATTCTAAGGTGTGAGGAGAATTGGTGGTTCAGGTAGACAGGAAAACAAGGTTCATGGAGAGGAAAATATCGAGAGACTGAATGTCTAGAGTGATGACCGGCAAGTCCATGTGAACGATGAATCGTTCACTTAGGATGCTGGCTGGACTTAAGGTGGAAGGTCATGTTAGGATGCCAGCTGGATTTAAGGTGGAATGGAAGCCTGTGAATCAGGAGCCAGAGTCTTCAATGAATCAGGGGGATCAGGAGACACATCCTGGGGGCCAGTAGATGACAGCAACCAGGAAGTATTCGAAGTTTTTGGTAGAAGGAGGCAGCGTTGCATGTCTAGAAGCAGCCCTAGGGAATGAGGAGGAATGATTAGCTCCCCACTCCCATTCCTAATGTACTTAAGTTTTACAAAAGTGAGAAGTTAAATGAAGTAATGAAGAAGGATATGGCCGAATGTGTTCATCTTTAAAACATGTAGTTGAGTCCAGCAGCATTTGTTTCATCTGGGAGCTTGTAAGAAATGCAGACTCTCAGAGCTGACCTAGGCCTGCTGAATCAGAATATGTATTTTAACAGGATCTCCAGGCTATGTGTGTGTACATTAAAGTTTGAGAAGCTCTACTCTAGAAAATACAATAAAAATGTTTGGGAGAAGCAAGAGAATTGGCACATTGGGCAAGGAGGAACAGAAAATTATTTTGATGAGAAAATGGAGGGGCAGTTATTTTGAAATATATATTAGAAGAAAAATTAAGTTTTAGGGAAGGGATATTTTTATTTTTTCTTAACTAATATTTAGGAAAGTTTTCATGTAGTACATATATTAACACTTTTCCATATGTGCTATGAAGGTTATCATTTTCCCTTTTAATAAAGGAAACTTTCTTGTTTATTTATTCATTTATAAATCTGTTTCACTTTACATAATTTTAAACAGTATGGGGTTTATTATACCAATCTTTTACTTGAACTTCTTAGCTTCCATAGCTTGTTTACAATTTTGCTTCCTATACTTAGGTTATGTCAATAGATACCTATGTTTCCTGCTAGTAGTCTAATGACTTTTTTAATACAATAACAATGTGAAATCATTTGGAATTTATATTTTTAGAAGGTATGAGGTATATAGTTAACCTTCAAGAAACCAAGTTTTAAAATCATTTTTGAAGTTACCCTGCATGAGTGAGATTGATTTTTCTTTCTACCACTGAATGGAAGTAGGGTTTTATAAGAAGGCTAAATTTAGTTAAAGCAATAAAGTTAGAATATTGTACCTTAAAGATGTAACTATGAATTTTAATCAACATCATTCAAAAATTGGATCTTGGCATACAAATTGCTTTGTAATATTCTTTTGGTTTTGTTTCTGGTTTTGTTTTCTACAAATTTTGGGCAACTCTGCATACCTACACATATATATGCATCTCAGCTTTTCAGTTGCTACGTGAAATTCCATTGTGTTCATGTACTGTAATTAAAATAATGCTTCCTTGGTGGCAATTTAAGTTTTTATAATATTTTATTTTATTTTATTTTATCTTATCTTATCTTACCTTATTTTATTTTATCTTTGAGAGAGGGTCTCGCTCTGTCACCCAGGCTGGAGTGCAGAGGCACGGTCATGGCTCACTGAAGCCTCAACCTCCCAGGCTCACGCAATCCTCCTGCTTCAGCCTCCCAGATAGCTGGTACTACAGACGTGTGCCACCAAGCCCAGCTAATTTTTGTATTTTTTGTAGAGACAGGGTTTTGCCGTATTGCCCATGCTGGTCTTGAACTTCTGAACTTAAGTGAACCTCCCACTTCGGCCTCCCAAAGTGCTGAGATTACAGGTATACACCACCACACCTGGCCAATTTTTTCTTCTTATAAAAAAATGCTGAGATAAGAATCTATATCTTTGTGCAATTATTACTTCCCTAAGATAAATTTCTAAAAGTGAAACTGCTGCTACCTGTATGAACATTCAATTTTTGTTACTACTGATGGGATATTCTTCGAGATTTTTAGTTATTAGAGACCATTTTCTCATGTCTTCATCAATACTGGTTATGAGCAATCTTTTGATTTTTAGGCACACTGGTATGTGATTATTTCTCACTTTTATTTTAGTTTTCAGTTCTTTGTTTATTGGTGAAATTGAGGATTTTTTCATAAGTTTATTCTTTTCTGTGCATATCTTTTATTTTTATGAGTTGATGTTTTTGTTAATTTGGAAGCTATTTATTTGTTAACAAACTAGCGCTTCATCTTTCTTATATATTTTTTCAGCTTTGAATATAATGTCTTTGGCTATATAAAAATTTTTCATTTTTTTCTTAATCCTATATAATTTTCATTGATGGTTTCTGAATTTTGAGACAAGATTAGACATGCTTTTCCCTCTGATTTTTAAACTTATTTGACTATCTTTTCTTTTATTTTGTGCATCTATTATTTTTAATTACTAAGTATTCAATTTCAGTGCAGTTTATTTAAGTATATTGTAAGAAAATGTACCTTTTTTCCCCTAAAAAGCCAATCTTTTAACAGCAGTTATGGAATTTTAAAATATTTGTAAATGAGTGTTACAGATTATGTGCATATGGAGAAAGAAAAAGAATAAGAAAGAAAAAGTAGCTTGTTGATCTCAACTCTTTCAGTTTAAAAATTTACATATTATAATTTTACATTCATTTTAATAATATAATATTTAAGTCATCATAATGTTAAATTTTTTAATATGTGACATGGAAACTCATACTATTCCTCTGTGCCAATATTTTTGTACGTATTCTTACACATTTGTTTCATTTACAATTTAGAATTAACATGTCAAATCCCTAAAACTTGAAAAGTTTGTAAGTTCTTTGCTGGGTATACGGGTCTATATTTTATTTTTCATAAAGTTTGGAACTGGTATGTTTAATATATCTTAATTTATTCTCTTCTACTTCAATTATGAAGTTAATATAGTTTTTATATGATCTGTCATTATGATTGTGATTTGGCCAGTCTAAATGCTTTTGACTTAGATTGACATTGGTTGAACATTTTATTATGCAATCAAATTTTTTGTTTATTTGGTTTTAGATTACTCTAAATATTAGTATCTCCAAGACTGCTCTTTTTAAATTAATTTTCCAACTCTACATTATTTTGTTTTAGGCATACGTCTTATAAACAGCAGAAATCTTGTTTTTGCTCTATTATTCATTCCATGAGGCTTTTCATAATAGGGTTATTTAGTTTTTTAAATTTCTCTTTATTATGCTTTTGTACATCCTTGTTTTTCTTTGTTCTAATTTGCCATCTTGAAATTATTTTTTCCAGTTACTTTGAAGTTGTCTGTTTAAAAAGTATTTTCCAAAAACATTTTAAGCTCTATTAATCATGAGATTATATGTGTGTGTGTTTCCCTTTTTCAGATTCAGAAATTTACCAGAGTTGTAAGTCCTTCCTATTCTTTTCTCTAAAATTCCTCATCTATTAAAACAACTCCATATTTATTTTCAGATCCTTTTTTTTCCTAATGATGTTTCTCTTTGAAGGATTTTTGCTAACATCTGCCAAGAAGTCCTTAGATAACTCTAGCCTGCCGGTTATGTTGCTTGTTAGGTTTTTTTTTTTTTCTTTTTTTCCCCCCATCTTCCTCTTTCTTTATCTCTTTATGCTGAATCATTTTTCTTTTGGCTTCCATAATGACTTTTTTCCCCCAGAAAGCATACTTTGTGATTGCTTATATGTATGAAAACATATTTCATTTTTCCTCTTATGTGAATATTTTTTGGCTGAGTTTATAGTTCTTGTGTAATAATATTTTTCTTAAGAAATATTAAAACATTGCTTAATTATTTCTAGCATTACGTGTTTCAGCAGTGATAAATGATGCCAGTCTAGTATATAATCTTTTAGGATGTAATATTTATTTTGGAATTCAGAAGCCAAGAGTTTTTATCTTGGTATCCATATTCTAAAAGTCTCTTGCAGGCTTGAGAAAAACTAATATTCTCCAATGGTTGGATGCAAAATTCTATGTTTTCATTAGATCAGTCATGCTGATTATGTTTGAAAATCTTAGCTATTTTGTTGTTTTCTGCTTTTTCTATCTGCAATTGAGAAAGATATATTGATATCTCCTACTTTGATGGTGCATTTGTCATTTTTTCTCTGGGGGTGGGTCTATGAATTTCTGCCTCATATATTTTGAGGAGTATTCATGTTTAAAATTACCTTCCTAGTGAATTAAATTTTATATCATTATATGGTGATGCTTCCTATATCTAGTAATGCTTTTTAATTTATATGCTCTTAAAATTTGATATTAATATAATTGAATGCACTTTATCATGTCTCCAGAGAACTCAGTGAGTCTTTTTGCTGTAAATCTCAAGCAGCTCAGAGAAATTTTCTTCTACTCTTTCTTTCATTTGCTCTCTAGTGTTCTTCTGGAATACCTAATTATATAAATACAGTGTCACCCTTATCTATTGTCCATATTACTGACAATTTCTCTTATCATTTATATCAATATATTTTTCTTCACCAAATTCTGTAAGATTTCTTACAAGGATGAAAGCTCCATGGGACTGCAGTTTATTTTCTTGATATTATATATTCAAGGCTTACGTGTGAGCCAGAATAGAGAACAGAGGAGGTACTTAAAGAATATTTGCTGAATAGGTGAGTGAATTTCTAGGTTGCTGTTCTAACTTGTTTTTCAGCAGTATAGTGTTCATTCTGCTATTTCTGGCCTCTTTTATTCATTTTTTAATTTTATAAATCATTTTTCCCTTAAGAACCCATTCTATTTTCTGATTGCTTACTTTCCCATAGTCACATAAGTTAGTTTCATGCATCCCTAAAGCCTGTCAAACTGCACTGAAAATATGCATTGTGATCTTTTAGAAAAGTTTTTTTCCTATTTTTTCTATTATCTCTTTTTCTCTGAGAGAAGGGGCTTTGACATTAAACTTGTGATCCTTTCTATAGCAAGGTGTTTTGATGAATCTACCTTTTTTTTTTTCCTTTTTTAATCAGTGAAGGGTAAGCTTGATTTATACTGGAACTGATGTGAGCCCTTTCAGCAATTACATATGTCGGTTTTTAGTGTCCCCAGGATGGCACAACCTGACTAGCTACTGACTGCAGGAGTCTGAGACCAAGCTTTTCTCTGGGTATAGTAAATGGATGGAGATTCCCTTAGGTGCTCAGCACTAAAGCTTAGATCGAGCCCAATGTTGAGGGAAGCAGAAAATTGCATGGGTCCGTAGATGGATGCCAAAACTCTGTGGGTTTTTTCTTTTCTTTTTTTTAAATGGTATTTAAGAGTGTTTTAAAGATTTTAGTGATTTGAATTTTTATTTCTTTTCTGGTATTATGTCTTCTGTTTTCTTTGACTTCCTTCAGAGTTTCTGGCCTACTAAAAAATAAAAGATTTGACCTTATCTCTTATGGTTCTCATTTTGTTTCTCCGCTTTGCTACAGAACTTCTCAAATTTTGTTGAGAGTCACTATTTCCACTTCCTTACAACACATTTTCGTTTCATTGTTCTTTACTTTTCTTTTCTTTGAGGCAGAGTCTTGCTCTGTTGCCTAGCCTCGAGTGCAGCGGCACGATCTCAGCTCACTGCAACCTCTGCCTCCTGGGTTCAAGCGATTCTCATGCCTTAGCCTCCCAAGTAGCTGGGATTACAGATCTATACCACCATACCTGGCTAATTTTTTTGTGTTTTTAGTAGAGAGGGGGTTTCACCATGTTGGCGAGGCTCGTCTTGAACTCCTGGTCTCAAGTGATCTGCCTGCCTAGCACTGCCAAAGTGCTAGGATTACAGGCATGAGCCACCACCTTTTCAAATTTTTAAAAAGAGATTAAAAATTTTCTTTTTAATCCACCCTAATTGGGCTTTAATTTCTACCTCTCTCTTAAAAGCACTCTTGTCTTTCTAAATTTGGTGGTCATTTCTCTTATCTTCTCTTACTTACTCAGCAGCATTTGATGGGTTTGACAAACATCTCCCTCACTAGGCTTCCATAATTAAACGCTTCCATGGTTTTCCTCCTACTTCTATGGCTGCACCTTCCATGTCGGCCTTTCTGGTTCTGTTTCCTCTTCATAATCTCTAAATATTGTAGTGCCCCAGGGCTTGGTCCTGGGCCTTCTTCTAAATACCATCACACTGATTTCTGTCAATTATAACAGGACTTTAAATATACCAACGTGTCTTTTAAATATATGTGCCTAGCCCTGTGCCCTCCCTTGAATCCCAAACTACCTGACAACTTCATCTTACTGTTTAATAGACCTTTCAAACCTAAAATATCTAAAACAAATCACTTCACATCCATTCTCTTCCCCTGCCCCAAAATAACCATCATCTTTTCCTATCCCAATACCTATCTCAACAAACACACCCTACTAGTCATCCAGTCACTTGAGCCCCATATTCAGAGGCACCTTCAGTACCTCCTTTTCTTCATTCACAACACAATCCTCTAGCAAGTGTGGTCTGCTTTATTTCTAGAATGTAACTCAAATTCAAATACCTGCTTTTCATTTCAGTTGCTACCTCTCTGGTCCCACTTCCTATCATCAGCCTCTAAATTAATTTAACAGCCTCTTAACTGGTATCCCTCATCTACCTTTGAAAAAAAAATTGATGTTTTAAAACAGTTTCAGATTTACAGAAAACTTAGGAAGATAATAGAGTTCCCACATCCCCTATACCGGGTTTCCACTATTATTAACACTCTACATTTCTAAAGTATGTTTGTTATAATGAATGAATCAATATTGATACATTATTATTAACTAAAGTTCACAGTTTATTCAGATCTCATTAGTTTTTCCTAATTTCCTTTTTCTGTTTCAGAATTTTATTTAAGATACCATATTTTATTCCGTTATCATATCTCCTTAGCCTTCTCTTTGCTGTGACAGTGTCTCAGGCTTTGCTTCTTTTTGATGCCCCTGAAAGTTTTGAAGAGCCTTTCCCTTTGTGCTCTTTTTGTTCACTGACTGCTATTTCATGATTTTGGGGCATCGTGGAAGTGCAAGAGGTATTAAAAGAAAAGGGCAATGGCTTATATGGCTTTTGTGTCATAACCTGACACTGGAACCTCCTGCATGTCAGATTCTCAATTCCTGTTTTTCTTTTATGGGTCACTTTTATGTATTCTTTGCAAATTATCTGGGGATTTTTAATCTGGCACTACTCCCTAGTATTAGTAATTCAGTCTGCATCTGCCACCTCTGATATCTTCTTATCGTCAGCTTTTGCTTCTCAGGTTAAGACTACAGAGCTCTTATCACTGAGGTCCCCTTGCCCTGGCCAATTTCTCAGGTAGAGACCTTGCAAGATGACTCAAACTAGGCTTCACTGAACTTCACTGCTACTCTGAGAAGGTCTGAAACTCTCATACAACCCATTAGGAAAATCTCAGCCCAAATTCTCTATGGATAGGTATATCAGTCCGTTCTCACATTGCTATAAAGAATTACCCGATACTGGGTAATTTATAAGAAAAGAGGTTGAGTTGGCTCATTGTTCTACAAGCTGTACTGGAAGCATGGCCGGGGGAGGCCTCACGAAACTTACAATCATGGTGGAAGACGAAGGGGAAGCAGGCATGCTCAACACAGCTGGAGGAGGAGGGAGAGAGAGTGAAGGCGGTGGTGCTACACACTTTTAAACAACCAGATATCATGAGAACCCAATCATGAGACAGCACTAGGGAGATGGTGATAAATCACTAGAGACCACCCACATGATCCAATCACTTCCCACTAGGACACACCTTCAACATTTGGAATTACAACTCAACATGAGATTTGGGTGGGGACACAAAGCCAAACCATATTAATAGGCTACTCTCCCATAAGCCCTATATCTTTGTTTTGCTATCACAGGTGGCCCCAGACAAGAGAAAAGTTTTACTCTATGGACCATCTACATTCCAGGAGATCCATGTCAACTCTCCATGTGCCTCCCTGTTTCCCCCAAAACTGTGTCCAGTTAAACTTGGGAGAAACAGTGAAAATCATGCTTGAGGAAATTTTGGGAAGCATGCCAACATTTTTAAGTATGGCTTGAGATTCTAATTTGACTTTAAGATTCTCTTCTATTGTTTACTACCTTCATTATGTTTTAAATTTGGTAGTTGTGATAGTAGTCTGATATTCTTGGAATATTCTTGGAAAGTCTTGGAATACTTTCCCTTTGGGTCATAAAGACTTCATCTAGGAAATGTTTTTCAATGAGCTACTGTGAGAGGAATTCAGAGAGAGTCTGACCTGCCTTGAGTAGTTCAAGGCTCAGTCTGCCTTTACCAGAGGGAGTTAGATTCATCTTTCACCCCCAACCCTCACCCCCAACACACACACATCTTCCAGCTGGAAGACGCCCAGAGGCACAATCACAAGGGCCGTGACAGGTATCCCCTGTAGAAGAAAAAGAGTGGGGAAGTTAGACTGTAAATAAAAAGAGTTTCTGGGATCCCCACTTAAAATAAGAATTTTTCTGTGTGTGTATATATATGTGTGTGTGTGTGTATGTTGCGAAGTTGGGGGCGTGGTAATTTTGACCAGAGGGGCAGAGAGACATAATAAAAATTAAACTGTATAAGTCACTTAAGCATCCCAGTTACCCCAAGAGAAAGCTGTTTTCCTACCTAGGGTAATCTCCACCCACTGCTCTCTAAGGAACATTTCTCTCTGCCCCACCAGCTCCTGGATGCAGAAAAAGGCACAGAAATAGCTGATGGGGAAGGGACCATGGTGGCTGGGGAGAGAGATAAGAAGTTAGTCTCCACAGAAAGATAGGAATGCTTTTACACTGTTGGTGGGAATGTAAATCAGTTCAACCATTGTGGAAGACAGTGTGGCGATTCCTTAAAGACCTAGAACCAGAAATACCATTTGGTCCAGCATTCCCATTACTGGGTATATACCCAAAGGAATATAAATCATTCCATTATTAGGATACAGACACACATGTTAATTGTAGCACTATTCACAATAGCAAAGACATGAAATCAACCCAAATGCCTACCAGTGCCAGACTGGACAAAAAAAATGTGGCACATATACACCATGGAATACTATGCAGTCATAAAAAGAAATAAGATTATGTCCTTTGCAGAGACATGGATGAAATTGGAAACCATTATCCTCAGCAAACCAACTCAGGAGCAGAAAACCAAATTCTGCATGTTCTCACTTATAAGTGGGAACTGAACAATGAGAACATTTGGACACATAGAGGGGAACAATACACAATGAAGCTTGTTGAGGGGGTAGGGGGAGAGAGAGAGCATCAGGATAGATAGCTAATGCATGTGAGGCTTAATTCCTAGGTAATGGGTTGATAGGTGCAGCAAACCACCATGGCACATGTTTACCTACATAACAAACCTGCACATTCTGCACATATACTCCGGAACTTCAAATTAAATTAAATTAAATTTAAAAAAAGAAGTTAGTCTATACAGTAACTCAGAGAGAATACAAGCAAGAGTTTTGAATGTACATTTACTGTTTTTGTTGTTTTTAAAGGTTGCATGTTGAAGATTGAAAAAAATTTTTTTTGGCCATTTCTGCCAGTGCTTCCTCGAATGTGACATCATCCAAGGGCCAGGTCCACTGTACCCGTGATTCTTAATAGTCACACGGTCAGCCTTACCTGCTGATCCCTAACCCGAGTCCAGAATTCTGCCTCTTTTTGAATGGGCTCTCCAAGCCTCAGCACATGAACCTCTGACTGTGACCTCCTCATTTCTATGATAGAACGGACTTGACCCTTAACTCCCCATTTTAGTACCGTAACCCATCTCCAAACTCTTCCTGACCAATCCTGTCCCTGATGCTGTCTTTCAATAGTCTACTCCCAGTGTTCCTGTTTAAATCATTCTGTTAGCCCTGCAGAGCAAGGGGCATGTTCCTGTCTTATGGTTTTATAAAGCTGTATAGCTGTATATTCCCCTTCATTAGCACCCAAACAGAATATGTTCTAAATAGCACTCCTGCCATTTGGTTATTCCTATAGAAATCCCATACTGATTTCTTGGTTATTAGAAGCTAGTCATTCCATAAACATATTATTTCTAACTCTAGGCCTTTCCCCCAATCAGCACACAGATTGTATGTATTGCAAAACATCATGCCTATTTGTGATTTCCTATTAGATAAATTGATTTTGGTACAGGACGATGTCTTTGCTTACCTCCTCTCCCCTCCCCACCCACCTTACATTCAGCTTTACAGTACAGGCAATGCTGGTGATATTGGTACCAATGCAGAGTGTTCCTTTTAGATGTCTTCAATTAAATACCAATGAGGAGATATACACAGGTATCCAGAAAAAATCTCCCCTCTTTTTTCTTTTTCCTGGAAAAGAAAACATAGGGGGTAAAGCCAAAGTCAATCAGAGAAGGTGGGTTAATTTGAATAATTAGAGCTGATGGATAGTTTTAACATCAAGTGCCTGAAGGGTTATTATGAACAAGATAGGAAAGAGATAGGGACAAGCTGTTTTCACTCATATTTGTTAAACGTTAGAACAGGCTGTATATGGTGCATGAGGCTACCAAATCGGATAGAAACTTGAATTTGGAGATGAGGTATGAAAATTTACCTCTGAAAATGAAATAAAAATGAGCCTTCTCTTCTATGCATACGAGCACTCAATAATAAAATGAAGTGTATTTGCTGATAAAATATTTCTAACTCTTCAGCAAATGACCAAGGTTTATGTTCAGTCAAGAAAACCAGTCAGGAGTATATAACTGGCATATAATTGAAGTAAACAGTAATCTTCTCAATTGTCATGTATCAGAAGGGCTGTAGTCTGTGTGGAGTCTAGAAATCTAAAGCCAAAGAGTGAGTCATGTGTCTCTAACTCAGTTTGGAGAGGAAACTGTGATGGACTGGAATGAATAGTGGACCCCTTGGTAGAATATCTCCATAGGAATACTTGGGCAACGTTTCCCCACTGTTTTGATCTCATTCAATGCTCACTGAAAAACCTTTCTTTTTAAATTTTCAGCTTTTGTTTGTAGATATTATTTTATGTGATACATTTATTATTTTTCATCATAAAGTTATATTCCTACGTATTTTGTAAAACAGATATATTTTAAAAATTTTCTTACCTTCACTCAATTAAATCCCTTTGGACATGTATTTTCTTATCTTTTTTTTTTTTTTTCCTGAGACAGTGTCTTGTTCTGCTGCCCAGGCTGGAGTGCAGTGGGCTCACTGCAGCCTCAAACCCCTGGGCTTAAGCTATCCACTTACTCCAGGCTCCCAAAGTTTAAGATTGCAGGTATGAGCCACCATGCCTGGTCAGGCATGTATTTTCTATCAGTCAGTTTTCTAGGAATATGTTATTAAATGATAGTGTACAAAACAATTTTGCTTTCTGTTTTTTCACTTAACATTATATCATTAGCATGTCCCATACAGCCCAGTCAGGCTCGTAATCATTGTTTGTAATGTCTCCACACAAGCATCAAAAAGCTTATTTTGCGGGGGCAGAGCAAGATGGCCAAACAGGAACAATCCAGTCTCCAGCTCCCAGCACGAGCGACACAGAAGACAGGTGATTTCTGCATTTTCAACTGAGACTCCACCTCTGGGGACAGGGCACAGCTAAACAACAACAACAACAACAAAAGCAGCAGAAACCTCTGCAGATGCAAACGACTCTGTCTGACAGATTTGAAGAGAGCAGTGGATCTCCCAACACGGAGGTTGAGATCTGAGAAGGGACAGACTCCCTGCTCAAGTGGGTCCCTGACCCCTGAGTAGCCTAACTGGGAGACATCCCCCACTAGGGGCAGACCGACACCCCACACCTCACACGGTGGAGTACACTCCTGAGAGGAAGCTTCCAAAGCAAGAATCAGACAGGTACACTTGCTGTTCAGCAATATTCTATCTTCTGCAGCCTCCGCTGCTGATACCCAGGCAAACAGGGTCTGAAGTGGACCTCAAGCAATCTCCAACAGACCTGCAGCTGAGGGTCCTGACTGTTAGAAGGAAAACTAACAAACAGGAAGGACACCCACACCAAAACCCCATCAGTACATCACCATCATCAAAGACCAGAGGCAGATAAAACCACAAATATGGGGAAAAAGCAGGGCAGAAAAGCTGGAAATTCAAAATATAAGAGTGCATCTCCCCCTCCAAAGGAATGCAGCTCATAACCAGCAACAGATCAAAGCTGGACGGAGAATGACTTTGACGAGACGAGAGAAGGCTTGAGTCCTTCAAACTTCTCAGAGCTAAAGGAGGAATTACATACCCAGCGCAAAGAAACTAAAAATCTTGAAAAAAGAGTGGAAGAATTTATAACTAGAATAATTAATGCAGAGAAGGCCATAAACGAACTGACAGAGATGAAAACCATGACACAAGAAATACGTGACAAATGCACAAGCTTCAGTAACTGACTCGATCAACTGGAAGAAAGAGTATCAGCGATTGAAGATCAAATGAATGAAATGAAGCGAGAAGAGAAATCTAAAGAAAAAAGAAGAAAAAGAAATGAACAAAGCCTGCAAGAAGTATAGGATTATGTAAAAAGACCAAATCTACATCTGATTGGGGTGCCTGAAAGTGAGGGGGAAAATGGAACCAAGTTGGAAAACACTCTTCAGGATATCATCCAGGAGAACTTCCCCAACCTAGTAGGGCAGGCCAACATTCAAATCCAGGAAATACAGAGAATGCCACAAAGATACTCCTCGAGAAGAGCAACTCCAAGACACAAAATTGCCAGATTCACCAAAGTTGAAATGAAGGAAAAAATCTTAAGGGCAGCCAGAGAGAAAGGTCGGGTTACCCACAAAGGGAAGCCCATCAGACTAACAGCAGATCTATTGGCAGAAACTCTACAAGCCAGAAGAGAGTGGGGCCAATATTCAACATTCTTAAAGAAAAGAATTTTCAACCCAGAATTTCATATCCAGCCAAACTAAGTTTCATAAGTGAAGGAGAAATAAAATCCTTTACAGATAAGCAAATGCTTAGAGATTTTGTCACCACCAGGCCTGCCTTACAAGAGACCCTGAAGGAAGCACTAAACATGGAAACGAACAACTGGTACCAGCCATTGCAAAAACATGCCAAAACATAAAGACCATCGAGGCTAGGAAGAAACTGCATCAACTAACGAGCAAAATAACCAGTTAATATCATAATGGCAGGATCAAGTTCACATATAACAATATTAACCTTAAATGTAAATGGACTAAATGCTCCAATTAAAAGACACAGACTGGCAAACTGGATAAAGAGTCAAGACCCATCAGTTTGCTGTATTCAGGAGACGCATCTCACATGCAGAGACATACATAGACTCAAAATAAAGGGATGGAGGAAGGTCTACCAAGCAAATGGAGAACAAAAAAAAAACAGGGGTTGCAATACTAGTCTCTGATAAAACAGACTTTAAACCATCAAAGATCAAAAGAGTCAAGGCCATTACATAATGGTAAAGGGATCAATTCAACAGGAAGAGCTAACTATCCTAAATATATATGCACCCAATACAGGAGCACCCAGATTCATAAAGCAAGTCCTTAGAGACTTACAAAGAGACTTAGACTCCCATACAATAATAATGGGAGACTTCAACACTGCACTGTCAACATTAGACAGATCAACGAGACAGAAAGTTAACAAGGATATCCAGGAATTGAACTTATCTCTGCAGCAAGCAGACCTAATAGACATCTACAGAACTCTCCACCCCAAATCAACAGAATATACATTCTTCTCAGCACCACATCACACTTATTCCAAAATTGACCACATAATTGGAAGTAAAGCACTCCTCAGCAAATGTACAAGAACAGAAATTATAACAAACTGTCTCTCAGACAACAGTGCTATCAAACTAGAACTCAGGACTAAGAAACTCACTCAAAACTGCTCAACTACGTGGAAACTGAATAACCTGCTCCTGAATGACTACTGGGTACGTAATGAAATGAAGGCAGAAATAAAGATGTTCCTTGAAATCAATGTGAACAAAGATACAACATACCAGAATCTCTGTGACACATTTAAAGCAGTGTGTAGAGGGAAATTTATAGCACTAAATGCCCACAAGAGAAAGCTGGAAAGATCTAAAATTGACACCCTAACATCACAATTAAAAGAACTAGAGAAGCAAGAGCAAACACATTCAAAAGCTAGCAGAAGGCAAGAAATAACTAAGATCAGAGCAGAACTGAAGGAGATAGAGACACAAAAAACCCTCCAAAAAATCGGTGAATCCAGGAGTTGGTTTTTTGAAAAGATCAACAAAATTGATAGATCGCTAGCAAGACAAATAAAGAAGAAAAGAGAGAAGAATCAAATAGATGCAATAAAAAGTGATAAAGGGGATAACCCCACTGACCCCACAGAAATACAAACTACCATCAGAGAATACTATAAACACCTCTACACAAATAAACTGGAAAATCTAGAAGAAATGGATAATTTCCTGGACACTTACACTCTCCCAAGACTAAACCAGGAAGACCTGAATCCCTGAATAGACCAATAGCAGGCTCTGAAATTGAGGCAATAATTAATAGCCTACCAACCAAAAAAAGTCCAGGACCAGATGGATTCATAGCTGAATTCTACCAGAGGTACAAGGAGGAGCTGGTACCATTCCTTCTGAAACTATTCCAATCAATAGAAAAAGAGGGAATCCTCCCTAACTCATTTTATGAGGCCAACATCATCCTGATACCAAAGCCTGGCAGAGACACAACAAAAAAAGAGAATTTTAGACCAATATCCCTGATGAACATCGATGCAAAAATCCTCAATAAAATACTGGCAAACCGGATCCAGCAGCACATCAAAAAGCTTATCCACCATGATCAAGTGGGCTTCATCCCTGGGATGCAAGGCTGGTTCAACATTTGCAAATCAATAAACGTAATCCAGCATATAAACAGAACCAAAGACAAAAACCACATGATTATTTCAATAGATGCAGAAAAGGCCTTTGACAAAATTCAACAGCCCTTCATGCTAAAAATGCTCAATAAATTGGGTATTGATGGAATGTATCTCAAAATAATAAGAGCTATGTATGACAAACCCACAGCCAATATCATACTGAATGGGCAAAAACTGGAAAAATTCCCTTTGAAAACTGGCACAAGACAGGGATGCCCTCTCTCACCACTCCTATTCAACATAGTGTTGGAAGTTCTGGCTAGGGCAATCAGGCAAGAGAAAGAAATCAAGGGTATTCAGTTAGGAAAAGAAGAAGTCAAATTGTCCCTGTTTGCAGATGACATGATTGTATATTTAGAAAACCCCATTGTCTCAGCCCAAAATTTCCTTAAGCTGATAAGCAACTTCAGCAAAGTCTCAGGATACAAAATTAATGAGCAAAAATCACAAGCATTCTTATACACCAGTAACAGACAAACAGAGAGCCAAATCATGAATGAACTCCCATTCACAATTGCTTCAAAGAGAATAAAATACCTAGGAATCCAATTTACAAGAGATGTAAAGGACCTCTTCAAGGAGAACTACAAACCACTGCTCAGTGAAATAAAAGAGGACACAAACAAATTGAAGAACATACCATGCTCATGGATAGGAAGAATCAATATTGTGAAAATGGCCATACTGCCCAAGGTAATTTATAGATTCAATGCCATCCCCATCAAGCTACCAATGAGTTTCTTCACAGAATTGGAAAAAACTGCTTTAAAGTTCATATGGAACCAAAAAAGAGCCCGCATTGCCAAGACAATCCTAAGTCAAAAGAACAAATGGAGGCCTCATGCTACCTGACTTCAAACTATACTACAAGGCTACAGTAACCAAAACAGCATGATACTGGTACCAGAACAGAGATATAGACCAATGGAACAGAACAGAATCCTCAGAAATAATACCACACATCTACAGCCATCTGATCTTTGAAAAACCTGGCAAAAACAAGAAATGGGGGAAAGGATTCCCTATTTAATAAATGGTGCTGGGAAAATTGGTTAGCCATAAGTAGAAAGCTGAAACTGGATCGTTTCCTTACTCCTTATATGAAAATTAATTCAAGATGGATTAGAGACGTAAATGTTAGACCTAATACCATAAAAACCCTAGAAGAAAACCTAGGTAATACCATTCAGGACATAGGCATGGGCAAGGACTTCATGTCTAAAACACCAAAAGCAATGGCAACAAAAGCCAAAATTGACCAATGGGATCTAATTAAACTAAAGAGCTTCTGCACAGCAAAAGAAACTACCATCAGAGTGAACAGGCAACCTACAGAATGGGAGAAAATTTTTGCAATCTACTCATCTGACAAAGGGCTAATATCCAGAACCTACAAAGAACTCAAACAAATTTACAAAAAGAAAAAAAAAAAAACAAACAACCCCATCAAAAAGTGGGCAAGGGATATGAACAGACATTTCTCAAAAGAAGACATGCATACAGCCAACAGGCACATGATAAAATGCTCGTCATCACTGGTCATCAGAGAAATGCCAATCAAAACCACAATGAGATACCATCTCACACCAGTTAGAATGGCAATCATTAAAAAGTCAGGAAATAACAGGTGCTGGAGAGTATGTGGAGAAATAGGAACACTTTTACACTATTGGTGGGATTGTAAACTAGTTCGACCATTATGGAAAACAGTATGGCGATTCCTCAAGGATCTAGATCTAGAAGTACCATATGACCCAGCCATCCCATTACTGGGTATATACCCAAAGGATTATAAATCATGCTGCTATAAAGACACATGCACATGTATGTTTATTGCAGCACTATTCACAATAGCAAAGACTTGGAATCAACCCAAATGTCCATCAGTGACAGAGTGGATTAAGAAAATGTGGCACATATACACCATGGAATACTATGCAGCCATAAAAAGGATGAGTTTGTGTCCTTTGTAGGGACATGGATACAGCTGGAAACCATCATTCTCAGCAAATTATCACAAGAACAGAAAACCAAACACCACATGTTCTCACTCATAGGTGGGAACTGAACAATGAGATCACTTGGACTCAGGAAGGGGAACCTCACACCCTGGGGCCTATCACGGGGAGGGGGGAGGGGGGAGGGATTGCATTGGGAGTTATTCCTGAGGTAAATGACGAGTTGATGGGTGCTGACAAGTTGATGGGTGCAGCACACCAACATGGCACAAGTATACATATGTAACAAACCTGCACGTTATGCACAGGTACCCTAGAACTTAAAGTATAATAAGAATAATAAAAAAAAAAAGCTGGAAAGAAAAAGCTTATTTTGTATAAACAACATAAAAGAATTATACACAAACTTTCTGTGTCACCATGTGAAAAGTTTTGCAATAGAGGTTTTCCATGTCAGCCTGTCTCCCTCTCACCTATGCCAGAGGCTGAATGGTCCTCTAAACAACGGCAGTAATACCTTCTCATGAGTGTTAGAATTGGATACCCAAATTGCTTTTATTGGTACTCATAGTGGGATTCACTGCCTGCCTGTTTCTCTGGGTTTGGCGATAAGTTTGGATTGTGAGCCAGCCTTTTTATTTTAGCGTCATCCCAAGACAGTGCCTTTCTGGTTTCTTCTCTCACAGACAAATTCCTGAGCTACCATCACTCTTGCAAGACATAGGCTTCTAGAATGCTGAGCCCTGGATGGTGCCTAATGCCCCAAGTTTTTGCTCCTGGCAAAAACAAACAAACAAACAAACAAAAACCTCAAACAAAAGCATTGAAAAATAAAAATATTTCTACTTGCATAGTTTTTCAAGTTACTCCAGATTTCAAGAGAGCTGGGCTCCCTGAATTAAACAAGGTGAAAGTTGGTTTGTTCATGGCAGAAAATCAGGTACTTCTTCACTTGATTGTCATATAAGTAAATAAAGGTTCCCATATATATGTAGAATATATTATAAAAGTTAAGGATAAAATTATTTTGGTTAAAGAATTAACAACTTAAGGGAAAGGGCTGAAGTCTTCATTTATTTGGAGGAATAGTACAAGGCAGGGTGTTATTATCTTTTGGAAAACTATTAGAAAGCAGAGAGGATGTTTTTTCCCCTTTGACTAAAGTTTGAATGGCAGCAGGTCAAGGTGCCAGTTTTACTTTCTCATTTGTCTTGGAGAAGAGCTGGACTAACACATGCAGAGTGGCTATGGGAGGACAGAGGACAAATAAACTACACTAAATGTTTTTGTTAATCTACAACATACCAAAAAAGAAGCAACCACACCTCTAAACTGCACATACCAGTAAGGATTTATCTGATATGTCTTTTGGTCCTCTGACGGTCAGCTGATTGGAGAAGTTCTCCATGTGTTTCTCATGATCATTTTGAGACAGGCTCAGACAGCTTCTTCTCATAGGGATGTCATAAGTTTGTTTAAAAGGGTTTGGAACTGGCACATTATTACCTCTGCTTCTGTGCTATTGGCCACAGCAAGGCACAAGGGTGGGAAAGTCTACTTTGGTCATGATGAAGCCATGGCAAAAATGTATAGGCAGAGAGTGGTGAGCAAATGCAACCTATCACACTGGGGAAAGGGCAGACCTCTTTTGAAAGGAATAAATGAATTGATCCTAGGAAGATGAGAAAAGAATAAGTTTTGAGGTTTGGAATGGCATTCCAGTAGAAGAAATGAGTGTAGGAAGGCAGTGATACATTAAACAGCATGATGTGTTTGGGAAAATCGAGATAACGATTGAGATGCAAGGGATGTGGGATTGTAGATGTGAGTCTAGAGGTAGAATAAAGCCTGACCATGAAGGGCCTGTGTACAAAGCAAAGAAGCTTAAATAACTCTAGAGCTATGGAAAAGCCATTTAAGAGTCTCAAACAGGCCTTTGATAAAGGTGATTATGGGAGGACTACGTAAGAAAAATTGGCATGGCCCAGCAAGGAGTCAGGGAGATCAGTAGAGAGAGCAGAGAGGCTGTTGAAGGAGGTGTCATTCACTCTTGAATTAAGGCAATGGAGGTGGGGATGATGAGGAGCGAGGGGCTATAAACAAGGAAGAGTCTGCAAGACTTGATAATCCAGTGTTGGAGCCATGAAAAAAGTTCTCGCTTCTCAAACTTGCTACTCAAAGTGTCATTCATAGATTAGCAGCATCAACTTCACCTGAGGAGTTAATTTT
Source organism: Macaca mulatta (assembly GCF_049350105.2). NCBI lineage: Eukaryota > Metazoa > Chordata > Mammalia > Primates > Cercopithecidae > Macaca > Macaca mulatta. The sequence goes on from NC_133420.1 coordinate 47,559,986, forward strand.
CTGAATTGGACAGTGTGGGGAAGGCATAAGGGTAGACACTTAGTTCAGTTTGGGGTCTGTTGAGTTTAGGTCTCCAAGGTTTGTTCAGGCGGAAATGTCTAATCTATAGTTCTGGGTCTTAGGATAAAGGTCTGGGACTTGAATCTATGGATCTGGATGAGGCTACCCAGGGAAAGGAATTTGAACCCTAATAGTTGAGTATTAAAGACAGATCCTAGATGCAAAGGATAAGATAAAGAATAAGGAGAAGGATCAGCTGACAGGTAAGTGGAAAACCAGAAAGGTGGTGTCATGAAAACTTAAGGAGGAAAGGTGATCAGCAGGGTACAAGGCCATGGAGAGGTTAAGTGAGAGTTTAATAAAAGAGTGTATTGTACTTGGGAACCAGCAGGTTATTGGTGACATTGGTAAAGCTAATTCTGGTGGAATGACGGGTCTAAGTGGCTCAGCCAGGATCACACATAGTATTTAAATGACTAATTTGGGACTTGGACCAGGGATTCTGACTCCAAGTCAGTTTTCATCTGGTGTACCCCAGCTACTGATGTATTTCTAAAGATAAATTAATGGACTGACATCTTAGCCACCAAAACCTCTGTGGGAAGGAGGCAGGTAAAGACGCATAAATGACTGGTTTATATATTTTTTAAAAATCTGGTAAGTTCATTTAGTCAAAGCTCTTGGACATCCCAGAATAACCTTAGTTGAGCAGATTTATTTGGGCTCTTGGACCTGCAAAGCTGAAGACTCCCTTCAGCCTAGAGCCCTGGGGTCTCCAGCAGCCGGCAAGATGCTCCATGACATTGTTACTCTGTAATTTCCTTGAAGTCACACAGACTTCAAAGGACTCTGGGGCCTTTCTTTTTTCTCTACATTACTGGAGGTTTTGGATAGTAGGTCAGGGAAGACGGGAATACACAATATTGGCCCTTAGCTTTTCCACTCTTCCTTTGCAAAAGTTCTTCCTTTTTTTTCATGTGGGCAATAAATCCTATAACTAGTAAAAGGTCAAATCATTATAACCTAAAGATCCACGAAAAATTTTCTCCTCTTCCTTCCAGTTAAAATCCTGACACACAAAAATAAACTATCTGTCCAACATTGTGGTTTCAAGCATTTTTCCAGGCAAAATAGGCAAGGAAAAAGAATGTAAAGAATTTTAACTGGTATGCATTCTTGGGAGGTGAAACAGGACTTAATGATTTCCAGTTTATGGGGACTGTTCAGCCTGAAAGATGAATTTGAGCTCTAACCCTCCACTCCCATTGCCACTCCCACACACGTATATCTTTTTATTTTCACAGACTTTCAGTTTCTTGGATTACTGAAATGTTGCATTACTAAAGATGATTTTGAAGTTGGTTTTCTTTTATTTTTCTATTTATACAGACATAATTATTTTACATTTTCTTTTTCAAGAGAAACCTCATATTTTCCTTTTACTGACTGCATTAGTTAAAACATGTAGAATAAATTTAAGTTAGGGTAATGATAACAGATATGTTTTATTTTTTATTACTTACATATGACTTTCTTGTGTCAATGTTAGGTATTAATTACAGTTATTTCAGATAGACGTGTAAGCATGCTTCTATTCTTGTTTACTTGTGGGGGTCATCCATCTATTTTTTTCTGCTAGAGATAGATACTGAGTGCTTTTGGGGTTAGTATTTTTTTCGCTATTATTATTGGTGTGATATGTCACTTTGCGAGATTTATTCAAATTGAACAATCTTTATATTCCTGGAGTAATTTCTACTTATTCATGAGCTTTCATTTTTGTAATATAATGTGGTAGGGCATTGCGGAGTAGTTAGGAGAATGTATTCTGAAGACAGATTGCCTGAATTTAAGTCCCAATTCTACTGTTTACTAGTTGTATAACTTAGGCAAGTTTCTCAACCTCTCGCTACCTCAGTTTTCACATCTGTATAGTGGGGCTATTCACTTCTACCATCCAGCATTGTTGCAAGGATACAATAGATTACAGAAGTTAAGTATTGGTGTGATGCCTGGGGTGATGGGGTGGTGATGGGCTCACAGAAGTGGGATTTCTTTTTGGGGTGATGAAAATATTCCAGAATTGATTGTGGTGATTAATGTACAACTCTGTGAATATGCTAAAAGCCATTGAATTGTACCATTAAAAATGGTTGCATTATATTTTATGTTGATGTCCAATAAATATTAGCTAAGAATATTAATATTGATAATATTTAATGTTGTGATTGAGAGCTTGGGTTTTATAACAGTGTTGTATAGTAAGCTCAACCACTTGCTAGTTGTATGATGTCAGGCAATTTACACAACCTTTTATGTGTTCCCTCATTGTAAAATGAAAATAGTAATAGTGTCTACCTTTTGGGTTGTTATGAAGAATAAATATATTAATACATTTAAAACACTAAGAACAGTGGCTGTCAAATAGCAAGTTCTCAGTAAACGTTAACTTTCATTAAAAATGTTAGGTAACGCTTGTAATCCCAGCACTTTGGGAGGCCGAGGTGGGCGGATCACGAGGTCAGGAGATCCAGACCATCCTGGCGAACACGGTGAAACCCCGTCTCTAATAAAAATACAAAAAAATTAGTTGGGCATGGTGGTGGGCACCTGTAGTCCCTGCTTCTAGGGAGGCTGAGGCAGGAGAATGGCGTGAACCTGGGAGGCGGCAGAGCTTCCAGTGAGCGGAGATAGCGCCACTGCACTCCAGACTGGGCGACAGAGCGAGACTCCGTCTCAAAAAAAAAAAAAAAAAAAAGTTAGGTAACATTTATTTCTAAAATCTTTAAAAAATCTTTTTTTCTAAATTATATTGGTTCATTGTTCTTTTGGTTTTTTTTTGTGTGTTTTTTTTTACAATAACCTCCTCTTGTAACAGAGGGGATACTCTATTATTGTATATCTACTTAAGAAATTATAAGCAAAAAAAGAAATAAAATAAACCCACAACCACATTGTTCTGAAATACTCATTGTTACCATTTTTATAATCTTTTTCCTTCTCACTCTCATTCTCTTTCTCCCCAGAAATATATGTGTGTGTTATGTGTTTTGTTACATGTTATAAATTAAAATGTACATTACATGTAATATATCTATTAATGTGTACTGAATATAACACAATTTACAGGAATAATTCGCAAAATGAGTTTGTACCCTATAACTTGTATTACCTAATTTTAAAACTCAGTGATCTATTGTGAAATCTTTCCATATAATTAAATATCCTCTAATTCTTTTAAAGAATGCCTGACAGTCTGTGTGAGGCACCATAATTAACAAGCAATTACATACTGATAACTTCAAGATGTTTCCAATGTATGTTATTATACACCATACTAACATATAGCGTAATACTTCAAATACTAAAAAATATCAGTTTAAATGCCTAAACGTATCTATATTTTGTTATATTTTATTATTTGGTTCTTTACATTTAAGGTATCTGAGGATTATTTTGGTTTGTGTAAATTGCTCAGCTCACCATCTAGTCCTCCTCCTTCTAATGCCCTTCCTTGCATTGCACAGGCTGGAAAACTAAAACCTGCAGTTTCCACACATCTATGTAACGAGTGTTGCTGACGTGACTTAGCTTTCGTGGATCAAATGTACTTGTGTGAGATTTAATTTGGCAAGTGAGTTGTGCAGAAACTAGCAAAGGCAGTATGCCTGCAGACCTAGCCACTGTAGAAGAAATTTAGCAAATTGGCACCAACTTTCCGAGCCCAGACCTACCCTGTGGCTTTAGGAGCTGTTCCTGGAAGTACAGACTATGGGTTTTTGTTTGTTTGTTTGTTTGTTTGTTTGCCATTTCTCTTAATGATTCCGTAAGCCCTTTAGTACCATGTAATAAATTTCCTTCTGCTTAAACTAGCTAATAAATACACTGGATTTTTGCAGTTGACCTTGACAGATACATAATGGTTCTAACTTATTTTTTCCCAAGTATAATTCACTAATCCATCTTGTTCTCACTGATTTGAAATGCAACCTTTATCATGTTTCATTCCTTTCAGATTTATCATATTAATCTGTTTTTTAAAACTGACTTTTTCTTGTTTATTCTACTGCCGGTTCTATACTTTTTTGATTACTGTAGCTTTATGGTAATCTTTAAAATATGTTTGGATAAGTGCCCCCATTAATCCAACATTTTATAAGCCCCATAGGTTTTTCTTTCAGATGAATATTTTGTCAAATTCTAGATGTATCTTTGTTGAATTTTAATTATATTCAGGAAATAACTTACATCTAATAATACCAATTATCCCATCTCAAGACATATATCTCTATTTAAACCACTTTTACTTTTAAAATTAAAATTTAGGGGGCTTTTTGGGGTTGCTATTGCTATTTATATACTTCTTACACATTTATTTTCATGCTCACCAGTGGGATCATTCCCAGATTTTTTGTGTCTTTGAGAGTAACATAATACATATTTTAACCAGCTTTATTTAGAATATATTGATTGGTACATATTTAACTACCTACTCACCTGAACTCTTTGATAAGTTTCATAATCTTCAGTTACTCATTGGCTAGCAGTGTAGTCAGTTCTACAAAATAATTTCCTCCATTATAATTCTTATATCTCATCTTATTATGTAAAGTTATGATTAATACATTGTGGCAGAGTAGGTATCCTTTTGATGGATCAGCTTTGGACACCAGTGGGATCATGAGGAAATCTTTATGGGTTGGGCAATTTCCTTCAGACCTAAAAGGTATCCACCATGTTCAGTTCCTTTTCCATTGTGATGCAGCACACACTTATCCATCCTTCTGTCCATTCATTCAAAGATCCCCTTGCTTAGCATGATCTTACTATTCCATATTTAGCCATAAATGATCTCATCATTTTTTTCCAATGGAAGAGAATCCAAATTTATATCAATAGGAGTCCCTGTTCTCTGAGTCTAAATCTCTTAGCAGTATCCATCCCTCCTATATTTCTGTGGCAAAGACAGTGTGCTATTTCTGAGTAAACTGGCCATTAGAATATAAAAAAGAATTTGTAAAGAATTGAAAGAATGAAAATATCCAGTTAGTAAGAATGGAGGGAAGCAGGCACCTGTCACTGGGTAAATGAATCCCATGCACTCTCTGAAGAACTACTTGGCAATATGCTTCCAGATCTTTATAACGTACATATGCTATGTTAATAAAAATTCTTTGGTTACAAGTAACAGGAAACAACAAAGAAGAAGGGTTGGAGAATTTACTACAAGAATGCAGAAGTATCATAGACAATCCAATAGCAGAGTTACAATTGGGCTTTGAAACAGGATTAGAACCAGGATACTATAAGTGTCAAGAGCTTAGTCCTTGAGCTTCATGTCTTTGTCCCCTGTGGATCTGTTTATCTGTACTTGTCTGTTCATATTTGTTTTTGCCATGGATACCCATCATACACTCTTCTAAATTCTATGTCCTTGACTACCTATGTTCCTCTTTGACCCTGGTGTTCAGGCTCCCTATGTAGTCATTTGGTGTTCTGAGCTCTTAATTTTCAGCTTCAGCCTGTACTCAGTTTGGTCAACATTTACACTTTGCCATTCTGTCTGTTTTCTCCCAGGTGTTTGATCTTAGTTTTGGGCTTTGTTCATGCTTGCTTAGCAATAAGCTGTGTCTAGCATTTTATCACTAAAGCGTCTAAAACTACTGCTTCAATATAGAGATTAGTGACTTTTAAAACCTTTTTTTCTTTGATGCCATTGATTCCAAAATAAATTCCATTGATCAATTCCATTGATTCTCAGAATAAATTACTGATCTCTGCCCCCCCACCCCCCCGCCCTATAATTAGGATAAGTGTTAGAACAGAGCTTTTGTACTGGTTTTGGTGTGGAGTACTTGCAAGAGAAATAGGATTTATTCAAGCATCGTTCTGGTTTGGGGTTGCCAGTCTCTGCCCTAGGATACTAAGGATGTAAACCGGCTGGGTCTAATTTCAGGTTTCTTGGCTTATAATAACAAATTATTCAGCTTGGGATTTTATAAAACAATGATGATACGGGAGTGCTGGGAAGGGTAGAGTGTGGTCCCTTTAAATGATAAGGAATGGGAGAACAGAAGTGCTGGTTAGAGACGGGGGTGGTCCCTGGTTAGGGCTCCATCCTCACAGACCTAGGTGAGTACTGGCACTGCTGCCTTCTTACCCTAATGTTGCATTTTCCAAGACCACGCTGGCCAGTCACGCCCCCATCCTGGGACTATAAAGACATGAGACCCTAGCAAGGCAGAGACACAAGCGGCAGGACGTCCTGCGGAGCGCATTGGAGGAAGAAGACGCAAGCGGCTGGTCATTGAGAGGACGTCGAGAGGAGCATGACGGCGGAAGAGCATATAGAACAGGCACAGGCACAGGCAAGCCGGCAGGCCATCCACAGGTGGGACCAGGTGGAGTTCGGTGGGGCAGTCGGAGGACAGCCGCCCCCGAGCCGCCCAACTCCAGGAGAAAACCATCTCCCTTCTGGCTCCCCCATCCGCCGAGAGCTACTTCCACTCACTAAAACTTTGCACTCATTCTCCAAGCCCACGTGTCATCTGATTCTTCGGGTGCACCAGGCAAGAACCCAGGATACAGAAAGCCCTCTGTCCTTGTGACAGGGTAGAGGGTCTAATTGAGCTGGTTAACACAAGCCACCTATAAACGGCAAACTAATAGAGCACCCTTTAACACACGCCTTTTGGGGCTGGGGAGCCTAAACATTCACCCCTAGACACTGCGGTGGGGTCGGAGCCCCACAGCCTGCCCGCCTGTGTGCTCCCCTAGAGGTTTGAGCAGCAGGGCACTCAGGAAGCGAGCCACACCCCCATCGCATGCCCTGTGGGGGCCAATGAGTCAACCCAAACTAAGGAATAAAGTAAAGCACTTGTGTTTAGTAACCTTTGTCATCACAACCTACCGCCACCCCTTTTCATGTGCATATCTGTGGTATGTTCCTTTTTTTTTTTTTTTTTTGTCTGGGACGGAGTCTCGTTCTGTCACCCAGGCTGCAGTGCAGTGGCGCAATCTCGGCTCACTACAAGCTCCGCCTCCCGGGTTCAAGCAATTCTCTGCCTCAGCCTCCGGAGTAGCTGGGATTACAGGCGCCCGCCACCTCTGTGGTGTGTTTCTATTGTTAGGTACCCATCCTTATTACTAGGTTATTGGTTAAATCTTGAGCCTGGAGTGATCACTACTAGTGTGTTCTACCCTCGACAGCACGTTGCATGGAATAGCCTATCTTAGTTACTTCTCGATTTTAGACAACACAATTTCACAGAACTCCCTGACTTGTAACATAATCAGTTTACTCTTTATGGAACTTCTTACTGTGACTTTATGACTTCATCCATGTTTTCCATTATTCTGGCTTTTGGAGGGTTATTTCTTGCTATCTGTCAATTGTAGGGATGATAGAATTCTGCCTGTTCTATAATGTTAATTGTTCTGAGGAAAAATGCCATCTAAAAAATTACTGAAATTGTGGTTGGAGAGGGTTAGAGACTTCTCTGGTTTCCGGCCAGGAAAAGGGTATCTTTTAAATTGGATGGTTTTTGAAAGACTTGCCCTCATCAATCAGAAATTCTTTCTTCTGTGTTCACTTTCTGTTTACCAATATTTAACATCCCTTAGCAGCAGGAGGTAGAGTTAAAAGCTGTGCACCTATAGCCTTTCTGAGATAATTCTGCTGTTTTCCTAAAAATGAAAAGCTTCATTAATTAGTGTCCAAACTATTTATGGTTCTAATCATCATATCATTGCATGGACTGATTTTTAAAATATTAACATGTGTGGAGAAAATGTTTCTGAGAAACAAGACAGGATACTTAATACAATAATACTAATAATCTACTTGTAAGTATGCTAGCAACTAATGAATATAACAACCTAAAGTCCTTAAGAATGATTCTCATTCATTCTTGATACTAGTTGTCCAAAAGACTGTTAGTAGTTACCCTTATTTGAGCACTAAAAGGGCTTTAGAAAAATCAGCCATTAAAAATTGGCTCTGATTAACAGGCTTTCTCCTTTCTCAAACAACCAAGTGAAGTTTTATAGTGGATTATTTTGGTGATGATTTTGGTGATTAATTTGCCAGTTGTGGTTAACAGATACTTTGTAAGGAAAATTAATTGCTTTATTGTCATAACTAGTATTTTTTCCCACAGCCTTACAATTTTAATTTTTTTGGTTTTGGTGAACTATTCAGTACACATACTCTCCTAATCTTCTCATATGTGTGTCAGCTGCTGGTCCCTATCCAAATGCTGAACTCATTTGACTAAGTACTGCCAGGGCCTTTTCTGTGTGATTTCCTGCCTCCCTTCCCACTTCTGGGGACTGGAGACTTCTATTTCTCCTGAATGCCTCTGTCTGGGAAAGATTATCTTGGCAAAAAAAAAGGGGGACTTTGGGAAATAAGAGAAGGCAGCTTCTTTGTTGCCAAGCAGAAGTAGTGCCTCACTGACTTCAGAGAAATGTGGGTGGGAGAAGTGGGAAGCTCAGGGCGTCCCTCTGTCTTTAAAAAGTGTAAGTGATCTCATTCCTTTCCTTAAATGATTTCAATCCCACAAAGCAAAGAAAGATGCCTGAGAGCTTGACATTCGAGCTGATCAATCTTGTTTTTACATAGCCTCAGATACATGATTTGCGGGCACTAAGATGACGTTACTGAGCACTCAAAAATGAGCCACTGCATGTATTTGTCCAGTCCATGAAACTTTGTTACCATAGCACATTACATGGTTGTCCTAGCCAGCAGAGTGGTGTTCAAATGGTATGCACTGGGGGACAGACCCGTTGTTAAAATGTTGAACTACTTCAGGGATCCTCTGGGTCTTCCTTGGGTCCACTAAAATGTCATCTGGCAAGAGGGGGCCTCCAGGCCTTCTATGGATGTCAGTCTTTCTAATCTGTCCATGCCTGGGGCATATCAATTAGTAAATTCTTTGATCATCTATCCTAATACCAATCTTCATTCCAGTTATTCCTTCCACCAACGTATTTATTCATTTTTAATTCATTCAAATTTAATTTATTCAACAAATACTTCCTAATTACCTGCTAATGGCTAGGCATTGTTGTAGATGCTAGAGAAACAAACACTAGTGAATAATATGGACAAGGTCCCTGATCCAGTGGTGCTTTCATTCTAGTAGAGGAAACAAACAATAAACATGAGCACAATGATATAAACAAGATAATTTCATTAATGATGGGTGATACGGTTTTGCCGTGTGTCCCCACCCAAATCTCATCTTGAATTATACTCCCATAATTCCCACGTGTTGTGGGAGGGACTTGGTGGGAGACAATTGAATCAGGGGGGCGGTTTCCTCCATACGGTTCTCGTGACAGTGAGTAAGTCTCATGAAATCCTATGGTTTTATAAAGAGGAGTTCCCCTGCATAAGCTCTCTCTTTTTGCCTGCTGCCATCTATGCAAGACATGACTTGCTCCTCCTCGCCTTCTGCCATGATTGTGAGGACTCCCCAACCATGTGGAACTGTAAGTCCATTAAACCTCTTTCTTCTGTAAAGTGCCCAGTCTCAGGTATTTCTTTCTCAGCAGTGTGAAAATGGACTCATATAATGGGTGCTATGAAGGCAGTATAAAATTAGCGAGATTATTGCCCAAGGCAGGGTTCATTAGGTGGAGGGGCCAAGGAAGCCTCCCAGGAGAGGAGCATTCAGCTGAGACTTAAACAGGTGGTTCTGATCTCTGTCAGGCTTGAGAGTATCTTTTTTTTTTTTGAGACGGAGTCTCGCTGTGTTGCCTAGGCTGGAGTGCAGTGGCACGATCTCCACTCACTGCAAGCTCCGCTGCCTCCTGGGTTAACGCCATTCTCCTGCCTCAGCCTCCCTAGAAGCTGAGACTACAGGCACCCGCCACCGCACCCGGCTAATTTTTTTGTATTTTCAGTAGAGAGTATCTTTGAGAGTCTACAGGCTGCCCCTCGAGCTCTACTCCATGTGTTTCTTACATATGTCAAGAAAATAATGACTAAGGTAAAAGAGAAGGAACACATTTTTCTAGATTCTGCCTGTGTCACATTTGCTAGCATCATCATTGGTTAAAGGAATTCACATGGATGAGCTCAGAGGCAAAGAGGGAAGGTGCCATGAAGTTAAATAATGAAGGACTTGGATAAAGTGAGGGGTGAAGAAATGGGATAATTAATACAGTCAATCAACCATACATTCTTTTTGTTTCTTTTTACGTTTTGTGAGTACATAGTAGGTATATATATTTGTGGGGTACATAAGATGTTTTGATACAGGCATACAATGAACAATAATCACATTAGGGTAAATGGGGTATTTATCACCTCAAGCATTTATCCTTTCTCTGTGTTACAATCAAATTATACTCTTTCAGTTATTTAAAATGTATAATAAATTATTGTTGAATGTAGTCACCCCATTGTGCTATCAAATACTAGCTCTTATTCATTCTGTCTAACTATACTTTTGTACCCATGAATCATCCCCTCTTCCCCCACCCCCATCTTCACTACCCTTCCCAGCCTCTGGTAACCATCATTCTACTCTCTATCTCCATGAGTTCAATCATTTTATTTTATTTTTTAACTCCCACAAATAAGCAAGAATATGTGAAGTTTATCTTTCTGTGCCTGGCTTATTTCACTTAACATAATGTCCTTTTGTTCCATCCATGTTGTTGCAAATGACAAGATCTTATTCTTTTTATGGCTGAATAATACTCCGTTGTGTATATGTACCACATTTTCTTTATCCATTTGTCTGTTGGTGGATATAAATTGCTTCCACATCTTGGCTATTGTGAATAGTGCTGCAATAAACATGGGAGTGCTGATAGCTCTTTGATATACCGATATTTACATATGCCATGCCACTAATATTTGTATTATGTTTTCTGGGTGTTTTGTTGTTTTCTTTTACTCCTTTCCTTCCTTTCTGTTCTTCTTTTAGTGAAGGTGACTTTCTCAGGTGATATGTTTTAATTTCTTGTATTTTTGTGTGTGTATCTGTTGTATGTTTTTTGATTTGAGGTTACCATGAGGCTTGCAAATACTATCTTATAACCTATTATTTTAAACTGATGCCAATTTAACACTGATTACATAAAGAAGCAAAGAGAAAACTAATAAAAATTATACTTAAACTTTATCTCCCAGCTTTTTAACTTTTTGTCATATCTATTTATATCTTACTATACTATTTACATCTTGAAAAGTTGTTGCAGTTATTATTTTTGATAGGTTCATCTTTTAGTCTTTCTACTCAAGATATACCACAATTACAGTGTTATGACATTCTGTGTACTTACTTTACCAGTGAGTGTCATACCTTCACATGATTTATTTTTGCTCATTAACATCCTTTTCTTTCAGATTGAAGAACTCCCTTTAGCATTTCTTGTAGAACAAGTCTGCTATTGATGAAATACCTCAGCTTTTGTCTGGAAAAGGCTATTTACCCTTTATGTTTGAAGGATATTTTCACTGAATATACTATTCCAGGATAAAAGTTTTTTCTTTTAGCACTTTAAATATGTCATGCCACTCTCTCCAGGCCTGTAAGGATTCCACTGAGAAGTTTGCTGCCAAATGTACTGGAGCTCCTTTGTATGTTATTATTATTATTTTTTATCTTGCTGCTTTTAGGGTCCTTTCTTTATCCTTGATCTTTGGGAGTTTGATTATTAAATGTCTTGAAGTAGTCTTCCTTGTGTTAAATTTGCTTGGTGCTTATAACCTTCATGTACTTGAATATTGATATCTTTCTCTAGGTTTGGGAAGTTCTCTGTTATTATCTCTTTGAATAAACTTTTTATGCCTATCTCTTTCTCTACCTCCTATTTAAGGCCAATAACTTTTAGATTTCCCATTTTGAAGCTATTTTCTAGATTCGTAGGTATGCTTCATTGTATTTTGTTCTTTTTCCATTTATCTCCTCTGACTGTATTTTCAAATAGCCTGTCTTTAAGCTCACTAATTATTTCTCTTGCTTGATCAGTTCTGCCGATGAGATTCTCTGATGAATTCATTCTTCAACATGTCAATTGCATTTTTCAGCTCCAGAATTTCTGCTTGTTTTTAATTATTTCAGTCTCTTCGTTAAATTTATCTAGTAGGATTCTGAATTCCTTCTCCATGTTATCTTGGATTTTGTTTAGCTTCCTCGAAACAGCTATTTTGAATTCTGTGTCTGAAAGGTCAAATATTTCTGTTTCCCCAGGATTGATCCCTAGTGCCTTATTTAGTTCATTTGGTGATGTCATATTTTCCTGGATGGTCTTGATGCTTGTGGATGTTTGTCAGTGTCTGGGCATTGAAGAATTAGGTATTTGTTGTAGTCTTCACAGTTTGGGCTTGTTTGAACCTGTCCGTTTTGGGGAAGGCTTTCAAAGTATTCAAAGGAACTTGGGTGTTGTGATCTAAGTCTTTGGTTACTGCAACCATATCTGCTTCAAGGGACACCCCAAGCCGAGTAATGGTGTGGCTCTTGCAGACTTGTAGAGGTATCACATTGGTGGTCTTGGATAAGATCAGAGAGAATTCCCTAGATTACAAGGAGACTCCTGTTCTCTTTCCTTACTTTTCTCCAAACAGAGTCTCTTTCTCTGTGCCAAGCTGCCTGGAGCTGGGAGAGGGATGATACAGGCACCCCTGTGGCCACAACCACTAGGACGGCATGGGGTCAGGCCCAAAGTCAGCACAGCACTGGGTCTCGCCCAAGGCCTCTAGTGACCACTGCCAGGCTACTGCCTACTTTCCCTCAAGGCTCAAATGCTCTACAATCAGTAGGTAGCAAATTCAGCTGAGCATGTGTCTTTCCCTTCAGGCTGGCAAGTTCCCCTAGCCCTGGGTGGTCCAGAGACGCCATCTGGGAGCCAGGGCCTGGAGTCGAGAACCTTAGAAATCTACCTGCTACTCTATTATACTGAAGATTAGCTGGCACCCAAACTACAGGACAGTTTTTTCCACTCTTCCCTCCCCTTCCCTCAAGCAGAGAAGTCTCTCCCGTGGCTGCCACTGCCTGAGGCCTGTGCTGAATGCTGCCTGGCTACTGTCAATATTCACTCAAGGCCCAAAGGCTAGTCAGTCAGCTTGCATGATTGCTGTCAGGCCTGAGTCTCTCCTTGCAGGGCATTAGATTCCCCTCTGGCCCAGGGCAGGTCCCGAAATGCCATCCAAGAGCCAAGGTCTGGAATCAGAGACCCCAGGAGCCCACAAGGTACTGTACCCCACTGTGGTCCAGCTGGTACCCAAGCTGCAAGACAAAGTCACCTTTACTCTTTCCTCAAGTAGGAGGGGTCTCCCCATAGCCATCTCAGCTGAGAATGTGCTTGGTCACACCTGAAGCCAGCAGGGCTCTGAGACTCATCCAAGGCTCATAGCAAGTACTGCCGGGCTGCCACTGCTGATTATTCAGGGACCAAGGGCTCTTTAGTCAGCAGGTGATGAATCCTGCCAAGGATGGGTGCTTCCCTTCAAGGAAACGTTTTCCCTTCTGGCCCACGGTGTGTCCAGAAATGTTGTCAGGAGTTAGGGCCTGAAATGGGGGCCTCAAGGACTCTGACCAGTGCCCTATCCTGCTGTGGCTGAGTTGATATCCAAGTTGCAAGACAAACTTTTCTTGACTCTATTCTCTCCTCTCTTTAAGCACAGGGAGCTGTAAGCTGCACTGCCTGTGGTTGGGGAAGTGGTGACTCAAGCATTCCCATGGCCACCCCAGCTGACAACCATATATTCTTATATTGACTTTTCTCTTTTAGCTAAAATAGTTACACTTTAAAAAAAATCTTAATTTTTTCTCCTTTTCTATAGCAATCTGCTTTTATAGTTTTGGATGCAATATCTCAATATCCTCTCAACCTTCCCTGAGAATACAAATTAGAATTTTTTCCTTAGATCTTCTCAGTTCTATGAAAAATTGCTTTTTCCTCAGGGGTCATTATTATTTTTGTAATGTGCTCATTTGGTTCCTCTCATTGGTGTTGTGATTTGTCTTGGCTTTCTGCTAATGCTTGAATCTCTCTTCCTTTCGTGAAGGAATGGGTTGGTGAAACTCAGGCACAGCTGTGAGCTTTTTCTATAGATTTTTCCTTCAATAGGCCTCTCCCCTGAATCCTCATTTTGGCATTTGGCTATTTGCTCATCACTTTTGCTCTCCAAACTAAAGCCTGCAAAGTTCTCTGAAGTACCTGGATCGTCAAGGGTAACTATAATCCTACCCAGATAAATGATTTACTATTTTAGAGAATAGCTTCTACTTTGGTTAAATGTTGGTGCCACCCATTACTCTATATGGTCAGGGGCCTAGAACAGAGATGCTGGCTGAGCGGAGCAGCCATTCTAGTGGCTGAAGGTGACTTCTCTTTCTGTTTCCCTTTCTACTCTCTACGCCTGCCTCTGCCTAGCCAGAAGCCTCTCAACGGTTCAGCCATGAAGAATGGCTTCTACTGCCTCGTTCTCTTGTTTCCTATGCTCTGTTATCTGTCAGCCTGACCCCATCTGCTTTCCATATTCCACATATGTTTTCAATCTGTAGTCTACTGAGGCCACAGGTATTGAGGCAAACACATGTGTTTCCTCTTCCATCTTGAATTGGAAGCTTATCTAAAATGTAAAACCTCACAATAAACCCCTCCCAAATTAAGATTACCAAGCACTAAATCTTCAAGTTAAGGAATATAGGTAAATCAATTTATATTTAACATCATCCATTTTATATCATAGCATCTTACTATTCATGTTTTCCTTTTTAACACAAAAAAGAATTAATTTTAAAGATTTCTGTTCAAAAGGTACACATCCATAAAATCCCCCTATGGGATTTTGGTGCTGACTATTCCAGGAGCAAATTGCCTGTAGGAATTATAGGTTTAGCCTAACTTTAACTGAACACTTTCTTCTAAACCTGTTCTACAGCTCTTAGAACCTTGTTTAATCTCTCTAGAAGACATATTTAGATATGAATGACGATTTTTTGGAAACTTATCTGCTGAGAAACATCTCAAGTAAAGTAGACCTTTCTGCCCCCCACCCTTCTCCCTCCCAGTTGCCCCCAGCAAAGAAATTTCCTGGAGATAAACTATTCTCAAGCAATGATTCTGCCCAAGAGATTCCAGGCTCACAACTGCTTAGGCAAATTGCCCATCCTGCACTGCTGGTCCACAGCCAGGGGTTGTCCAACAGCACAAAGCCCCAATTTAGTTGCCCCCTTCTTTGAATTTAAAGTTTAGGGAGGGTGAGCAACTCTTTCATCCCTTTCTCTTGAAGTTTTGGTGGGAGGCTTCTCCATTTTTCTGACTTTGGAGAATTGAAAAAAAAAATGTTGATATACACAATATCATTGTAATGGCTCTCAACACATACTTGATAGCAGGCCCTTTTGTCAGAACACTGGAAAACTTATCTCTGGCAGGAATTTTGTTTGACCATTCATTCATGAAAGGTATATAATTATAATTCCTAGTACTTTAAAAAAATATTTTGGGTTGTTTGGGAATCTGTTAACTTCAACTAACTAGAACATATTGAAAGAAGAAAAATATGTAAATCAAGTCAATAAGGCCTTCATATACACATTGTAATTGCAATACTGCTGTGAGTACTCTTGTACCCTAAATATCCCTCAATATTTCAGCTATTTTCAACTGAACTATATTTATTTTGTGTACACTTTAGGTAGGAGGTAGAGACTTTGGGACAGGGCCAAATGGCTTTGACCATGGTCTCTGGTCATACATACTAGTTTGTGACTAGTAGCCTATGCCTCAGTGGTCAGTCAAGGAGACACACAGACAAGATTTCTGCTGTAAGACCAGCAAGGATCCAGAGGCACTGCATGTAATGTTGGGTCCTCTTTGTTGCTTTCATAAGGTCAGGTAATCATTTTGCCACTGCCCATATCCCATCCTGAAGAAAGAGGATGGGTCACTCCATCTAAAAATCTGAGAGCCACAGAATTTTGTATGAGATGACTGAGTTTCTACAAGGGCTGCTTAAATAAAGTTGGTGGACCAAATTTACTGTAGTAAACTCAAAGATAGATATCCTTTCTACACAGCAGGTAAGATTACTTGAAGAAGCAACAAAGAAGCTATGATTTTCTGTCTTTTCTCTGGTTGTAAATAAATCTGTGACTCTGATAGTATATGTATGTATTGACCTGTTTTTCCAGCTTGGGACACAAGCATGTTCACATGTCTAATTTTTTCAATTACTACTTCAAACACCCACCAATTCCTCCTCTTGTGTTCTCTCATTCTATATCCTCAATTACCCAAGGACCCTAGGCAAAAAAGACTAGCTGTGCTTCAACATCCCAGAGGAGACAAGGAACTGGAAGGAGGAATCAGTCCATCAGCTCTACTGCTGTAGTTACTGCCCACAACACTGTTGCTGCTGGAGACCTGGTCTATGCAGACTGGCGGATGCTTGGATGCTTATCCACTGTGCAGTGATCTCTTATCTAATCCAATCTCATGCCCGTGCTTTGGCAAGGGCTTAGGCTAGCAAGACTTTCTGTAAGTCACTGGTCCAGAGGGGCTTCCTACTTTAGCTTCACGCTGCTACAGAACCAACCTCCCTTCCCAATTTTCATACCTTGTGTTGAGTTCCAGTACCATCCCAAACTTTCTTTCCCTTCTGGTGAGTGTTTCTGGGGGGCTTTGCTTGCTTTCTTGCTAGAGGAACTTGCACGAGACCATCTCAATCCATTCTGATGAGTCCTTCTAACTTTGAATCTTAGGCATGAGGAGTTGAGTTTCCTCCAGGAAACCAATGGCTTCCTGAAAATTACTCTGTCTCACCTTCAGAGTATAACAAGGTGTTCATGGGAAAAGTGGACTCCAGCAATTGACAAAAAGCTTCTCTTTTGTCTTTCAGTCATAACATTAATGACCTCACCTTACATTTGCTTAAGTAAGCAGGCACCTCAAATGATATATTGTGCTTCTACTATTTGAATGTATCCCAAGAATACAAATACCAAAGAAGAATTTTTTATAGTGTTATTTATATTGATGCAAAATGTATAACAATTCGAATATCCTATATAATCATTTGTTGAATTGTTATTAATTTTTTTGCTGCTGGAAAACAGATATTTGAGATGCTTGTCCTTCTGGAATTTGTTCCCAGGTTTGTTTATTTATTTATTTATTTATTTTTATTTTTTATTTTTCCCCCTAAATGGAGTCTTGCTCTGTCACCAGGCTGGAGCGCAGTGGTGCAATCTCTGCCCATTGCAACCTGTGCCTCCTGGGTTCAAGCGAATCTCCTGCCTCAGCTTCCCAAGTAGCTGTTACTACAGGTGTGCACCACCATGCCCAGCTAATTTTTGTATTTTTAATAAAGACGGGGTTTCACCATGTTGGCCAGGATGGTCTTGATCTCCTGACCTCATGATCTACCCCCCTCGGCCTTCCAAAGTGCTGGGATTACAGGCATGAGCCACCATGCCTGGCCTGTTCCCAGTTGTAAGGCCTTTGTTCCTTTGCTATGTATGTTTTTTCAGTGCCTAAAGCCTGAGTTGCTTGAATACAAGCTTTCTTTTTGGCATTTGGAAAAGCCAAAAGCAATTGGAGAGAAAATGTTAAATGTCTCAAAAGGGAAAGGAGGGAGAGAAAAAATGCCTTTTTTAAACAAGCAGGATAAAAAAGTAGCAAGAGAATGGAGAAGCTTCTCTAAGGCTGAGGAGACAGGTCTTTGGGTTCCAGTGGTGATGGAAACCCACTCTCTAGGTGTCCTGGTGAAATGGCATGACTCCCAGGGCAAATGGTTGCTTAGAGCACCTAAGGAGACCAAACTGTAGGCACAGGAGTTCCTAGACTGACTCTGTAATGATTTGAATGTCCAAGTGTGGCATAGACATGGCAGAAGTCCCAAACTTCAAATGACTACATATACTTGCAATGGGCATCTCAGTGGTGGTCAGTGTAAACCAAACCCTAGAACATTCTTACCAAATACTGTACTCTGCTTAAGACCCCAGAGTCTTTGCATGACCCACTCTGGCAGGAGTGAGTAGGCCCAATAAAGATTAATAATAAAAGTGAATTTCTACTTTGAATCAAAAGATCATACTCTCGACAACTACTGATTTTTATCATCTTTGAGAGTCATTTTTCTTGCTCACAAGGTAAGGTTATACACAATTAAGTTTCTGTAAATTTTTCCCTGAATATTAAAAAAATATGAATTTTCAGAGAAGTGACACAGTTTTTTCATTTCCTCTGGATAAATTTTCAGAGGCAGCTTTTAGGTTGAAGGCAATGGACTTAGAGATATAATAAACACTTCAGCTCTGCCCTCTTCACCTTCCCCTCACTCTTGTCTTGAAAGCGTTTTGCAGTGAGTTACTTATAATTAAAGGGCCCTCCAAGATTCTAGCAGAGAGAGATGGGAGAGAAATGATTGGGATTTTAGGTGAATGTTTAATATATAACCAAGTTGTATTAAAGTTTTCTGAGGTTTGGTTTTGTTTTGTTTTGTTTTGTTTTTTGAGACAGAGTCTTGCTCTGTCGCCCAGGCTAGAGTACAGTGACGTGATCTCGGCTCACTGCAAACTCCGCCTCCCAGGTTCAAGCGATTCTCCTGCCTCCGCCCCCAGAGTAGCTGGATTACAGGCACCCGCCACTATGCTGACTAATTTTTGTTTCTTTTTTAAAGTAGAGACGGGGTTTCACCATGTTGGCCAGAGTGTCTCAAACTCCTGACCTCATGATTCGCCCACCTCAGCCTCCCAAAGTGCTGGGATTACAGGTGTGAGCCACTGCGCCTGGCTTCCAAGTTATTTTTAAAATAACTATTTTGGTAGTAGAAAAAAAAATGCTCATTTTTAACTTTAAATTTGAGATCTATGTACAATTTTAATAAAATCCCATCCATGAAAAAATAAAATAAAATAAAGAGCCCTCCTTCCTATTTGTTTTTGTTCTCCTACTAGAGGCTGGAATAGATTGTCCTGCTCTCATCTTATTTGCTTGCCTACCTTGGACCTATCTTTTAAGACTTATTTCAGAAACTGTCTTCCTCTGGAAGTGCCCCTTGACTCCATGGTCTGGGTTAAGTTTCCTTCGCCGCGTGTTCTTGCAGCAAGCTGCTCTATATAGCACCGGATCCACCCTGTTGTTGTAACTAAGCAAGTCGCCTTCTCCAAGAAAATCATGTTGTTTTTTTGTTTGTTTGTTTGCTTTTACAAAGCAAATTCCAAGGAAGATTGTGATACACGTCAAATTTATCTAATCTAGAAATTCACAAAGGGATGCAAAATTGAATTTTAATGGTGAAATAGGAGTACACATTTTGGAACCAGGCTGCATGGGATCAAATCTTGGGCCCACCACTCACTGTGTGGCCTGGTGCAGGTTATTTAATCTCCCTGTAAGCATATTTCCCATAAGGTTATTGTGAAAATTAAGTGAATATATTTATATATAATATATTGTAATTCATATAATATATATATTTGTATATACATATATGATACTGAGAATAGTGCCTGCCAGTCCTGACTGTGCGTGCCACATAATAACTCAATTATTACCTAAACTGAATACTATTTATATGGAGAGTTTTAGGACTTTCAGAGGTCTTGCTGAAGTACGGTCATGTGGGAAAAGCTAGGCCCTGGATCACAGCCCTTCTACTCTCTTTTCCCACCCCTGAATTTGCCCAGTACATGAAGGGTCTTGCACACACATCTGTGTTCATTATTCTTACAATGGCTGCTCCTTGGACAACCCCCAGCCTAAAGATATGACTGCCAGAGGCACTGTCCACTCTACGGTAGAGGGACTCAGAAAAGGGCCAGTGCCAGAGCTGAAATTCTGGGGTCCCTCATATCTGAAATATGGTTTAAAAGAAGGGAGTCAGGTTCTAGGTAGGCATAGCCTTTTGACCCCTGGGATCCTCACCCCATGAGAAGGATGGTGCCTGGAGAAAGACCAGAGTGAAATCCTCTTAATAACAGTGCCCAAGTTAGTCTCCTCTTGCCCAAGTCTAAGAGTGGTACTGGTCTGTGCTGTGGATCATTCAGACCAAGTGAGACTCACTGGTGCCAGTTGATAGATTACATTGTTTAGTGCCAAGCCTGGAATTGTCTTTGCTGAGCATGGTCCTTTTGTGGCATTTGTGAAATATTGTCAAATCTACTTTGAGAACTTTCCCATGTGTGAGCAAAGATGTGAAATCCTTTGACAATAGGAAGAATTATGGTTTACCAGACTCTAGCTGGGACATTTCCCCTTTCTGGTTTCCAGCACATAGAGACATTGGCCTCCGGGAATGTTCTTCATCAAAGTTACAGAAAAATCTCAGTTCCTTCTTAAATGCCAAGAAACCAGATTATAACAATGAAAGAAATAAGGGACACACTATAGTTTGTAAATACTAAAGGGGATAGAAAATTGTTTCTCTGTACTTTTTCTTCCTCTTTCCTTGTCTGTTCTCAGCATTTGTGACACTCTGAGAACTCTAAAACCCTGGGAAAAATCTTTTTTCTTTTTTGAGACAGGGTCTCACTGTAACCCAAACTGGAGTGCAGTGGCATGATCATGGCTTACTGCAGACTTGACCTCCTGGGCTCAAGGTATCTCTCTGCTTCAGCCTCCAGAGTAGCTGGGACTCCAGGTGCACACCACCATGCCCAGCTAATTTTTAATGAAAAAAAATTTTTTGTAGTGATGGGGTCCTACTATGTTGTCCAGGCCAGTATCGAACTCCTGGGTTCAAGTGATCCTTCTGCCTTGGTATCCCAAAGTGCTGGGATTATAGGCATGAGCCACTGCACCTGGCACACATATTGTATTACTGGTAATCAGTAGTATCTTTTTTGAAGGGAAGACTTAATTAGTGGACTATTGTTATTATTGCATAAAAAAGGTAGAATGGGCAGCTTCTATTTTATTTATTTTGTATCTAGCTCAGGTTGAATTTGGAAAGTTAGCTCTTTCCTTTAAAGTTCACTTGCTTCTTCAACAAGAAGGAAAATGGAATCTTGGACCAACCAAAAAGAATTGATTTTGTTACAATGATTTATGCCACATCTGTCAGCAGTTTTAAGGGAGGTCTTCAACATATAAGGCTAGTGTGTCACTATTATTTAATAAAATGACAGTTTCTATAAAAATAAGCTAGACAATAATAAATCTTCCCAGATTGAAAGTTGGGAAGTTAAGAAATCCTTCTTGAGAGGATTGCCTTTGAATGACAGGAGCTGTCTCATGTGAAGATGCCTGAGAGGTTACCCACCTCTGGCCCTTGCCCTGGGGTGGCTCATATTCAAAGGCCAAAGCAGAAGTATAACAGTTCAATCTCCTTTGCCTCTGGGTAGGACAATCTTTGTGGTACAAGTCATACTCCAGAGCTCTCTGTGAGTGCAAGCTGAGGTCACACTTCAGCTGATAACATACCTTTGCCCAGCTCCTTCACTAAACAAACCTACTTCTATCACTCCCAGAGGCATTTCCTCTGAGAGCACTCTCTCCATAAACCACTTGCACAGGAATCCTTACCTTAGGCTTGGCTTTTTGAGAACCTGATCTGATATGGTTTGGCTCTGTCGCTATCCAAATCTCATCTTGAATTGTAGTTCCCATAATCTCCATGTGTTGTAGGAGAGACCTGGTGGGAGGTAATTGAATCATGGGGGCAGTTACTTCCACACTGTTCTCCTGGTAGTGAATGAGTCCTCATGCGATCTGATGGTGTGGTCTTTTCCCCTTTTGCTCAGTACTTCTTGTTGCCACCATGTGAAGAAGGACATGCTTGCTTCCCCTCTGCCATGTTTGTAAGTTTCCTCAAGCCTCCCCAGCAGTGCGGAACGGTGAGTCAATTAAATCTCTTTCCTTTATAAATTACCCAGCCTTGGGTATGTCTTTATTAGCAGCATGAGAATGGACTAATACATGACCTAACCCTGTATTCTAAGAGTAGTCCTAGGAAGCATACCCTAAGGTTGGGATTCTGGAGTAAGATCATTTGCCGATAGCAATGAGAACTCCAGCCCTTGGAGAGGTGGAATTTCAACAGCCTTTGGAATGTTGTAGCAGTGCAATTACTAATAAATTTATTTGTGATGAGCAGGTGGAAGGATATGCACCAATTCCTGTAATGTCTCTGCCTTCATAGAACTCACTACTATTTAAAATGATCTGTTTATATTTTTGTTTTCATATTTATTATTTGTTCGTTAGTAGAATTAAAACTCCCCCAAATCAGCCTTGTCTATCTTGTTCACTAGTATTTCCCCAGCATCTGTGACAGTGCCTAGCATTTAGTAGCTAATCACTAAGTATTGGTCAAATGAATGAATACAAAATTAATGGAGGATTTTAAGGAAGGAAACTGAGAAAAAGAATTGTTGTTAGGAGTGAGGGGTATGGCCCAGGCACTGACACCAGAAAGGTAATCATCTATTTGGAGTTCACCACCGCCCCTCCCTGCAACCCCCACTGCTTCCTGCCAGGTGATAGTATTTTAGTTAGTAGAGCTAGTGAAATAGTCTCTAATTAGCCTCTCAAGGGTAGAACCAAACAGATGGTTTCTTTCTCTATTGTATCACTCTTTTGTTTACTGTGCGTTTTGTCTGTTAGCATGATACCATGTGTTTTCCATCTTGCAGAAATTTATCCAAATCTGTAGTCCATTGAGACCCCAGGTGGTGAGACAAACACATGCGCTCTCTGCATCTTGGACTGGAAGCCCACCTAAACATTGAAAATTCTATGATAATTATACTTAATGTAATTATTACTATGTCGAGGTTTAAGTCTGCCATTTTATTTGTTGCTTTTTATTTGCTCTGTGTGTGTGTGTGTGTTTTTTTTTTCTTCCTGTTTTCTTGTTCTTGACTTCCTGTGGGTTATTTGAACATTTCTTAGAATTCAGTCTTGATATTTCTATAGTGGGTTTTGTTTGTTTGTTTTTGAGATGTGGTCTTGCTCTGTCACCCAGGCTGGAGTGCACTGGTATGATCTTGGCTCATTGCAACTTCTGCCTCCTGAGTTCAAGCTTTTCTCCTGCCTCAGCCTCCCAGGTGTCTGGGAGGCATGCACCACCACACCCAGCTGATTTTTGTATTTTTAGTAGAGACAGAGTTTTGCCATGTTGGCCAGGTTGGTATTGAACTCCTAACCTCAGGTGATCCACCTGCCTCGGACTCCCAAAGTGCTGAAATTACAGGTGTGAGCCACCACGCCCAGCCAATAGTGTTTTGAAGTATATCTTTTTGTATATCTTGAAGTATATCTTATCTTTTTGTTATGGTAGCTCTAGGGATTCCATTATATGGCATTATACAGTATGTATGTAACTTATCACAGTTACTAGTGTCGACATTTTACCAGTTCAAACAAAGCGTAGAAAGGACCTCCTTTTATATCGCTTTAGCTTCCTATGTTTATAATACATTGCCTTAAATATTTCCTCTACACGTATTTAGAGCTCAGGCATGAAAGTCTGAGTTGTGGAAGAGGACTTTTCTGACTCACACCTGTGGGAAGTTTGAGCCCCTTATTACACCTGGTGAGGGAGAAGTCTAGGATCCCCACTCGGTCTTTGCTGGCGTGGGTGAAGGTGAGGCTGGTTTTTTTTGTTTGTTGTGTGTGTGTGTGTGTGTAGTATTTGGCTAGAAGAGAGCAATTATCTTATAAAAGGTTTCTGTCTTGCTAGGTGCCCTTTTCCTGGTGTTTTGTCTAAAGATAGCAGGCTTTAGTTGGGGCATTTTTTTGTTTGTTTTGTTTTTGTTTTTGTTTCTGGTATATGCCCACTGGCGTTTCTGTGTTGCTGGCTTCTTAAGCTTGAAGTCTGAGATAACTGAGGCCCAAACAAAACCTAGAGAGCTCACCAGAGTATCATTCCTTGACTCTGTCTTCTTCCTAGATGGACTGTCTACTTCTCTCCACCTTTCATAGTCTTATATTGGTTTTCTATATGATGTTTGAGTTTTCAGTTGTATTTAGTGGAAGGAAGAGGAAAAAGCACATCCACCCCCTCTTCCTATAAGTAGAAGTCTACTGTGTAGATTTTTATGTCTTCGAATGCTGACCCAAGTGAATGTATTATTATTTAAAATAATTAAATAAAAAATAATGCAATGAAAACAGTAAAAAGCAGATAGGAGATGTAATGAATTACAAAATCAGATTAAGACATTTACCTATCTCAGAAGAAATTGATACAAAATTTACACAATGAAACTAAAGATAAATAAATGTGAAGGGCAGATCTAGAACATACATTCTAACAGGATTCCCAAGAAAAACTAGACTGTTCCATGTGGAGGACAATCAGTAGAAGACAAACAGTAGAACATACCTGATAATTCACAAAATGCCCCAAAAATGCTAGTAAAAATTCTGAAAAACAAACAATATTTGCAAGAATTTAAAAGAAAAATCAAATGTAAGCAGGGATCTAAAGCTTCTCAGTTATCAAACTGGCTAAGAATTAAATTTGATGATATGCTAAATTAGCTGAAGTATCAGAAGTAGGCACTTTCAAACACGGCTATTGGTTGTGTAAATTGTTGCAAGATTTCTGGAGGGTAATTTTGTAACATATATTAAAATTCCTAAAAAGGTTTATTGCATCTGACCTAATTATGTTAGTTCTATTACTGTATCTGTAGGAAATAGTAAAAAGATCTGTGTAGTGATTTAGCTATAGTATGCCAGTTTTCTATATAATTGAAAAAAATTAGACACAATTATATTAGCAAAATCCTTGGTAGTATTTACTGTGTATTAGGTACCTTTCTAAGCCTTTTCTACATATTAAATCATTTAATCTTTCCAATAACCTATGAGCTTGTGCTATTCTTATTCTCATTTCATAAATGAGGAAAATTGAGCACAAAGGGATTAAGTAAATTGCTAGGATTTGACAGGCAGCAGATGGAGTGTTGAAATACATGGATTCAGCCCTGAGTCCATATATTTCAACACTCCATCTGCTGCCTGTCTTGATAACACTTATGCAGCATCTATATACACTTGATAACAAGTATGCAACATCTAATGATTTATTATGTCATCACCAAAATAATGCACATGTTGATATTTAAATATAAAAATGTTCTAAATTTATTGTTAATGGAAAGTTGTTAGGTTAGTAAATAACAAACAACAATCTTAGAAAAAAAAATCTAAGTGTAGATTTTTGAAGTGTAGAATCTAATTGTAGAATATTTATCTCAAATAATTAATGGTTTTTCCTTTAGGGCTGTGTTTTTCTGGAATCGTCTTGTTGGTTATGTTATAAATATAATGAATTACCTGTTAACGCTAAGTTTGGGCAAGTGCCAGCTAAATTCACAGTTACTGCAATAAGAAAATAGGTCTTTCATTAGAATAACTAAACTTTCTCAGAGTTCTCTGAAATTGGATGAGTAGATACCTACTTTCTTCCAAAATTGTCTCTAGTATACAAAAATTAAAAACTAGTTTCATATAGCTTTGTAAAGCTTATTAGAAACAGTTTGACAGTTATAGAAACAGAGATAAAGATGTTTTCCCTAAAATATTTGGGGTTTATTATTTTAAAATGTCTTAAAAATTGTGTCTCCTAATTGCTTGAACCTGGGAGGTGGAGTTGTGGTGAGCCGAGATCACTGTACTGTGCTCCAGCCCAGGCAACAGTGCGAGATTTGAGAAATTATTTGAGAAATCGATGAGAAACGAATGAGAGTTGATCTACCATTTGATACAGCAATCCCATTTCCTTTGGTATACTTAAAGGAAAAATCAATCATTCTACCAAAAGACACATTGTACCCATATGTTCATTGCAGCACTATCCACAATAGCAATGACATGGAATCAACACAGTTGCCTATCAATGGTTGATTGGATAAAGTAAATGTGATACATATACACCATGGAATACTGTGCAGTCATAAAAGAACAAAATCATGTCATTTGCAGCAAAATGGACACAGAAACAGAAAAGTAAATACTAAATGTCCTCAAGTATAAGTGAGAGTTAAACATTGAGTACACATGGACATATAGATGGGAACAGAAGACACTGGGGAATAGAAGGGGCAGGTCTTTGAAGAAGGGAGGCAAGGGTTGAAAAGCTATCTATTGGGTACTATGCTCACAACCTGGGTGACAGGTTTAGTTGTACTGCAAACATCAGCATTACACAATATGTCCACATAACATACTCGCCCATGTACTCCCTAAATCTAGAATGAAAGTTGGGAAAAAAAAAAAAAAAAAAAAGGAATATCATACCCTCTTCCTCCAAAAAAAAAAAAGTGTTTCCTGAGGCATTTCCTGGTCATCTTTGCTTTGTTCTTAGAAATGAAATTTATTTGTGGTTTTTTTGCTCTCTCAGTGTCACTCCTCTGTAAGCCTTTCTCTCATCTTCGATCAGTTTATTCCTTATTGCCTGTCACTTGTGAGGGTACTCTGGGAATGGGCTGAAATTAGGGCGGCTGCTTTTTTAGGTTGCCATAAACAAGGCAACTGAGTGATGTCAGACATAATGATGCTGAGAGTCTCCTGAGAAGGTGATCTGAGTCAGAAAGTGACTTAAGTGAAGAGAAGATAAATACATAATACTAATGGACTTTCTTAAGATTCTTAAATATAATGCATCCCAATAATTTTAAAAATCAAGATAGCAGAAGTGGAGGTGACTTTAAATTATGTTTCGTCCATACTTGAGTAAAACATCAATTGAAAATAAGAAGGAGCAACACTAACATGGCTAAAAATGAAAGTCAGAAAGCAGTGTCATGCCAACACTTCTAATTTTAATCACAGCTCTAAAGGGTAAAGAACACACCCAGAAAATGATAGTGTGTATCTAAGTCTGGATTTTTTTGTGGTTAACATCTCTCTGACATAACCTTAGATACTACAGGTGGTTTCTCTTCTTATGGGCAAAATTCTATATACGGTGTGTACTTTCCAGAGACTGTGGTTTGAAAGAGCAGTGCTGGCCAGTTGCATAATTACAGGTCTGATGATGAAGGTTGTAAGAAAAACTAACCCTGTTGAATCTCTTAGAAGTTTTTAATTAAGAGGGATTCTATAAAGAAGACATGTAACAGCTTACACATAAAGGCTTACCTTGATTTTGCTTCATTCAGATGATATGACCTCTTAGAAGGCAAGGTAAACATCTAGACACATAAATCTTTGTTTATAATGATAAGAAATGTACTGGCAAATACATCAGGCCCCCACACCTATGGGTCTTTCCTGTTGATGTAGTTTCTGACCTTCCAATATGTGATGACCCAGTACCGAAGGCCATGTGCGAGTGGTGAGTGGTTTCTCTGGTGATCTATACCAAAATAAAGGCTTGTAAGTTTTCTGTCTTGCTGGCTGTGCTACTTAAATAGATCTGAAACAAGTAAAAGAATAGTTACCAGAAATACGCTTGCTATAAAGCTTTGACTCCACTGTAACAGAGATACGGCCTCTTCATAATAAAGAACACTTTGGTTAAAATGATGGAATGAGCACCATATCGAGTTTTCCTCTCCCGAATTCTCATGGAGTGACACATAGACCATGCAGAAAAGGAAACAGCCAATCATGCTGCAAATCAGGAATGGGTAACAGATAAATGCAACCCATTTGCAGCTGGGGAATTTCTACAGCTGTAATGGGAATGGGCGAGGGTATTGAAAGCTATTAAAATGGACACAATCTACCCTCTTTAGAATAAGTACGTAAGTCAGCAGCACTAGGACACTGCAAGTGTGCATTTGCATTGGAGAGGCTCTGAGACTCCTCCTTGGTATGAAGGCAACACCAACCTCCATAGTTTTCAGCTTTGCTCCTAGATCAAACAGAAAGCCTAGTCCCGGGGAGGAGAATCTAAAGTTATCATCCATAACATACAGTTAGAAATGTGAGTGTAAAGTTGAGGAGAGAGGTTTGAGCTAAAAATAAAAAAAAAATCTCAGCATACAGGTGGCATTTATAGCCTTGCAACCAGAAGAGATCACTAGGGATGAATACAGAGAAAAGGGAGATGTCATCCAAGGATCGAGGTGTGGGTTGTTCCAACATTAAGAAACAGAAAGAGGGAAAAAATAAGTCTGGAAACAAACAAGACAAAGAAGGAGTGAACCGGTAACTCCTAAACTATTTCAACTATTCCAGAGAGATCTCTTGATGAACATGGTAGTCAGAACCTTTTCTTTTCTCCTCAAGATTTCACCAATATGACAGTAAATGTATATGAATAAGAATCAATCTATGTACATGCTGAAACCAATCCAAGTGCCATCACTTTGACAAATATTCGAAAAGTGGAAAGTATCTTAGTGTTCTTATCCATGGATAAGACAAGGTGCAGGAAAAAGTAAATTGCAGCTTTTGCAATACACACAAGCCAAGCGTCAGGGGAGGGGAGATGTGATTTCACATGTATGAAGTCTCCATGCTCTGAGTCAGCAAATACTGAGACAGGGATGGGCTGTGGATTGTCAATCAGGATGGTCGACCAGAAGACTGTGTATAGAGCAGGTGGACCAAGAGGCCTCATGTCTATTCCTGTGAACTGCTATCTGAATAGATCAATTTGCCTGAGAAAGGTCCTTGGTGTGAGTTTGAAGGATCCTGGGTGGGAGGCAATACAGAAAATGGGGAGAACATCATACTCTTTCGGGTAAGGGAAACAGTGAAAGAATAGCAAGTAGCTCTCCCTGGGAGTGAAATACGTCAAAATATTGTATCTCAGAGCACAGTCTTTCATCACTTTGGAACTGTGGGGGTTCTGACTCCGGCTGCCTATACTTCCCCATGAGCCACATAATCAGAGCCCAGAGATAGCCATCCTATGGAAAAGAGGTCACGCTGGGTGAATATACCAAAAAACAGCATAGGGACCCCACTCCTGCTACCAGTACTAACCAGAGCAACTCTTCATTTGTAATTATGTGTGGTAAATAAAAAAAAATCAAAATAATTTTCAGAAAAAAAAGGCATGAAAGAAGAGAGGCAGCAGAAACAGGAACCATAAAACAATGTCAGGAAGAGAAGTGAATGTAAAACTTTTGTGATTTTTAAAATATTCTCTCCATAAAATAGAGAAAATAAGAATTAATGTATATCAAATTTATCAAAATAATGAAATACCATTATTTGGCAATGCATACATGACCACATAATTGCAGATATTTTATTTTTGTTTTTTGATGTTTAGAATCAACCTAGTCAAAGCACCTAAATCTTCATTTGTTGCAGAACAAAATGCAAATATTACAGATTCATAGAAATGAACATATAGTTGACAGCATAGAAATAGGTGTGTAGTTGACTGATGGTGAGAGTAGAGGGCAGGGAGAAGTGACGGAGGGAAATTTGAAGCTCTAATTTTATCTAGCATAATCCAGAATCAGTAGGTAACCTCTATTTAGAAATATTTGTGAAAGTTATGATAAACAATATAATATTAGAAGTTAACATATCTCAGGAAAAGAAAAGGGAGTTTGAGTAAGAGTGCTGCATATTTTTTAAAAACTGATCAATTCAGAAGGAGAAATGCAAAGCTATTTGTTAGAATTGCACTGGTAATCACCAGAAGAACTAACACTGCAAATGGGTGAAGTGGTTAGCACTTAGGCTGGGACTAGAGATAAAAAGGAAGAAAGGAACTTTTATTTATTTTTTTTATTTGTACCCTCTTGTGAGTTTTTTTAAACAACATTTTTACATATTACTTTCATAAATAACAATTATTTAAAAATAAACTAACCAAGATTATAGAGAAAAACTCCTGAGTTTTTCCTAATACAATGGTAATACAAATGCTAATGCCAATACAAAACTCTAACAGAGAAGAAAATGATAAACTTTTAATTTTATGAACTTATTAACACTGATGCAAATATATGTTAATAAATTTGGTAGTTAAGTAAAAGATTGATGTGATTCACCCAAAAAGTTTATTCCTAGAAGACAAGGATATCTCTATATGAGGAAATAAATGCATACAATTGTACATATTAACAAATCAATTAGGGAAAAAAGCCACAATTATCCGAATGGACAGAAAAGTCAATGTTCTTTTCTGATTGATAAAACCTATAATAAAAGATAAATAGAAGTCTATATTTTTAACATGATAAAAGTAGTTGAAACATTGTATCACAAAATTTAACTCCTTAATTTGTAAAGTGCTCTTACAAAGCAACAAGAAAAATATATACCCAATAGGAAAATAATAGTAGGAGGGAAATCACCAATCAAGTATCCTCAAAACATTACAAAATGTTCAATTTCATTAGTATTTAAAGAAATGTAAGCGTAAGCTATGAAATAACTTAAAGCTATTAGCCATTATATTGGCAATGATTAAAATGTTATACTGAGTATTGGTGAGGTTGAAATAAATGGGCTCTCTGATCTGACTAGGAGAGGTACATATTAATAAAATAATTCAGGAAGGCAATTTTTTAATACATTAAAAAGTATTGAAAGTGCATTTATCCTTTGATTTAGAAATTTCACTTCTAGGATTTATAGATAAAGAAATCACTTAAATGCTTTCAAAATTTAGCAACAGGATGATCAAAACATTATATTTTATAATGGAAAATAGAAATAAACCAAATGTCTAACAGTAGAATAATAGTTATGTGAATTATGATAAATCTGTATAATACTATTCAACCTTCAAAATTAATGTTGCATATGCATACTTGTTCATGTAGAAGATATTTAAGATATATTAAGTGATAAAAGCAAGGCTTGAAGTAATGTAACAATATGATCTTGTTTTTGTTTAAATTATCTATCTATCTAGCATCTATCTATTTACCTACCAACCTACCTACCTACCTATCTATCTGAAAAAGGCTGGAAGAATATTTATTATGATGTTAATGTTAATTACCACTGGTTGGTGTTTTTTCATTTTTATTATTGTTTACTATGATTATACATTATATATTGTATATTATTACATATTATTTTTCTTTTCAAACATACTGCTTTTACATGAAAATAAGCAAATGTTATTTTAAGGTAAAGTAAGTATATGTGATCTCTTGTGTAAAGTATGAAAAAGGCTTAATATGCTTTTTACGAGATAAATCCCACAATTCAATAGAAAATGAACACAGTAGAAAAATGGGCTGTAGACAATTGCCAAAATAAAAACTGTTAATGACCTAGGAACAAGAACAATTCAACCTGACTAGTAATTTAAAAAATAAAATTAAAAAGAGATTCTCTTTTTCTATAACCAAAGAGACAAAAGATTTCTAAAAAACAGAAAATTAATTCTCTACGAAAGCAAATGTTTAGGGCTATGAGATCTCTTGTCCAATGCGGAAGTGGGAGTCATATTTCTGCAGAATATGAAACCACATAACAAAAGTGTTAATATTGTACGTGCCATTTGGTCCAGACATTTCCTTTCTCTGAATTTTCATAAAAAGAAATGTGGACATGCACAAATAAGGATGTTAATTACAGCATTTTTTATAATGATGAAAATTGGAAAAAACCTAAATGTTCAAAAATACAAGATTGATTAACTAAATTACAGCATATGAATAAAATAGAATATTACTCCAAAATTAAATTGGGTTTTTAGAAGAATAATGACGTGGAACAGGTTTGTAATATACTGTAAAATGAAAAGAAAGTGTTCTTTTTCTGCTCCCCCACAACACCAGAGAATATGTTTTTGGATGTCATGTGAAAAATACTCTGGTATCTTACCATGTTTGGCATTTGACCACTAAAAATGACTGCTGGTGCCTTACTGATGTCTGTCCTGGCGCTTGGTAACAGTGACACTGTGAGTGTCTCTCTTTTGTCTACCTTTTTGAATTTATATGATGATTCTACCATGAAAAAATACCTTATTTAAAAAAGAAAACAATATTGGTGAATAATGCATCTATATTCCTGTGATTCAGAACATTAGACCGAGCCCTTGCAAATAAGTTAGTGATCTTAACTTGAAAATGCAATTAGAACTCATGAAAAAATAAGCACGTCACCTATTAGATGTTTTGATTAACTTGATAATGCTAAAGTATGCTTTTTTGCTACTCATTAAAAAGACTTAGGAAGTTAACAGAATAAAAGGTATAATGTGTGCTTGAAACTACATGCAAATTGCAAAGCACGTCCACAGAGTTACTGAGGTTCAGTTATTGCTTCTATAATGTACAGAGGCTCCACAGTGTGGTGGTTGAGAATTTGGCCTTTTTTGGTCAAAAAGTAAGCTCTGTTACTGTGTGTGCTTGGGCCAGTTGCACAATCTCTCTGTGACTGTTGGAGGCGGAGCCTGCAGTGAGCCGAGGTCACGCCACTGCACTCCAGCCTGGGAGACAAAGCGAGACTCCGTCTCAAAAACAAAACAAAACAACATAAAGCAAAACTAAAATGTATATAATGATAGTACCAACATTACAGGGATGTTGTGAGGTTTAAGTTCATATATTTAAAGGCCTCAGAATCCGCATGGTAAGATTTCAATACATGCTAGCTGATATTACAATTTTTATGATTACTGTTACTCTATTTCCTGTCAGCCTGATTTCTATGTCTGTCTTTTACAACAAAACTTTATCAGTGGAGAAAGCCCGAAGCTGTCTTTGAATTTTGCAGAGCATACATGAACCATCTAAAATAAGCCATGGATATCTATGCTAAAGTTCTAGACTTGCTGGTGGCCCTCTCCAACTTTTCTGCTTTCTTGGCATCTGACTTTCTGTTTTGGACGCACACTGCAGCTTTATTCTTCATTCAGTCCTTTGGATGACAGTATCAATTTTGGACTTAGAATCATGATTTTTATCTGAAGCACTTCTCTAAGTCTCAGTCCTCAACGCTGACCTCGCTATTTGTGAACCAGAACTGTGACTAAGGACTGCCGTGCTGTCATTGTATCCTGTAGAATCTGTTCAGGCCTGAAATGAGAGGAAGGCCAGATAATAGACAGGTGGACAACGGTGGAGGTTCAGTCGTCGGCTCTTGGGTTGAAGGGAAGAGGATGTCAGCAGGAGGATTTTAGGAAGTGAAACTAAATGAAAATTGAGGATGAAAGAGAGGGCAAAGTTGAGGAAAATTTCTACATTTTTATCTTGGTTGCCTGGAGGCACTATGAATAAGAAATGGCAGGTTTCCCGTCAAAGATGTCAAGTTGTTACATGAGGCAGATTTGGGGATTTCAGGCAGAGTTTTCCAGCAGACAGTGAAAATCTACTTTCAAGAACTCACACCATTCCTCCAATGCCCTAACTACCAATTAGTTTGAATTAAGATAAGCCGGTATAGAGTAGACTGTTATTTTCTCTTCCCTGTTCATTTTCAGGAGAATTTGGGTTCATGCTATATTGGAAATAAACTCAGATCATGTATGGACTTAGATAAAGATGTATTGTGTGAGGGTCCACTAAGAAAAAATCTGAACCTCCAGGAATCTGAGTTCCAGAGGTTCTTTTTTTTTTAAAAAAAAAATAAAGTCATGAAATACAACAAAATGAGTTAATTCCACAGCCAATTGAATTTGTTTCTAAAAGGAATAAAAAGTCAGAATGCACAGATACATCAGTTTTGAAATAACTCAGAGCCACAAGTGTATCTTTTGAAATCCCATATTATAAATTATGGTTAAGAGATTTAAATAGACTCTAGTAATAATATTAATAGGTGAGAATTTTGAAATGTGTGGCTTCAAAGGCAAATGCAGAAAAAAATAGTGATACTTTGCAAAAGGCATATACATGTCAACCTACAATGTTATTTAAAATGTTATTATTTCTGCCAGAGTGTTTATTATATGAATGAAATAAAAGGGAAAAAATAGCTAAATAACTAAAAAAGGACAGAAGTTCTGGAAAGAAGAAGAAATAAAGATTAAAGCAATGGAAAAGACACCAATACAATTTTTAAAGGAAAAGGTAAATCAGTAAGATACAAAAACTTGTTTCAAGGAAACTGGAGGAATAAAATAAGCAGATTTAATTCATGACAAGTGCACAGAAAGGAAAAAAGGAGGGACACAGGACAGAAAAGTGAACTCAAAGTCACAGCCTTGCTGATTTGCTGTTTCATTCCTTAGAAACCCTCTATCAATAAAATATAACCACAACTCCGCAGAATACAAACAAATATAAAATTATGCATTAAATGCAAGAAAGATTTAACAAAACACTGAGACTCATCTTTGGGTGGAGAGAAAATGAGTGGCTTTTCCTTCTTTTTAGTTTTCTGTACTTCACCTAAGTGTCTTACATGAAGATTAAGCTATTTTCACAATGGACAGGAATTAACTCGATTAAAAAATGAAGCTCTGAATCCCATTTCATATTAAAATTTAATACAGGAGAGCTTTACTCTGTGACCAGCTAATTTGGAAACTGAACAAGATGACCTTCTTCCCTGTGCAGTGTATATTACAAACCTTCATAAAGAAAAATAGTTGTCTCCATTATCTGACACATTACCTAGCCTGTGTTTCCAATCACTGGCCTTCAACAGGTCCGTCTACCACATGGGTTTTGCACTGTCTTTGCTCTCCCTGGGAAAAAACATGCTACTCATGTCTACTCTTACTCTTTCCTATGTGGGTCTTGTCGGGCCTCTGGTGTAGGATTCCCCTGGCTCACAGAGTCTGAGAGGAAACTGCAGCATTTTATTTGAACGTCTTCAACCTTAGACACTCACAGTTCCCTCTGCCCTCTCACACATGCGTTCCAGAATTCGGTGAATACTGGTGAAACTGGGTCTGTCTGCAGGCAGCTTGCTCCAACATAGACGCATGAGATTGTACAGCTCCACGGGGCAGTTCTCAGGGCAGGAGAGGATGTTGCCATCTCGCACGTAGTAAATGACCTCCTCATGGGCCATCCCATAGTAGGGCTGCAGGCCATAGGAGAAGATCTCCCAGAGGACCACGCCGTAGGCCCACACATCAGACTCTGTAGTGTAGCGGTTATAAAAAATGGACTCTGGTGGCATCCAACGGATAGGGATAGCGTCGTTTTCATTAGCTTTGTAGTAGTCTGCTGAGTAGATGTTCCTGGAGAGGCCAAAGTCGGCAATTTTTACCACCATGTTCTCGCCCACCAGGCAGTTCCTGGTGGCTAAATCTCGGTGAACAAACTTACGTTCTGAGAGGTAAGCCATACCAGCTGCCACTTGCCTGGCAATGCAAAGCTGCTCAGCACAGGAGAGGGGTGGGGGTCCAGGGCTGGAGACCTGGGCCCTCATAGACAAGTCACTGTGACTGAGGCTGCACACGGTGTGAGGGGACATGCTGCGGAGGAACTCATTGAGATCACCATAGGCCATGTATTCAAAGAGCAGGCACATTGGCTTCCCGACAGCACACACGCCTGGAACCAAAAGACCATCCTCTGTTAGTCTCAGTTTCTACAATGAAACAATGGAAAGAGCACTCCAAAAGCAAACAACCAGGTCAGAACATATGAAGCCCTGTTTTTTGTTGTAGTATATTTGTTTTTTAATATTTACATCCTTTTAATCACAACACAAAAGAAGTCTCAGCTAGGAAATGCACTCTGGTTAGTGGGATTTCCGTCCCTTGGCTAAAGTTTTTGAGGACTTCCAGCAGAGCGCTGTTGTCCTGGGCACTTGTCACAAGTACATCATACATGGCTCATCAAGTACATGGTGCATATAAGTACATGGTGTATCAGTTCATTGGGGTGGCTCTTCTCTCTGAAATCTGGAGGCTCTGGTTTTTTGTTGACAACACCATAGGTGAACCATGACCCTGTTTCTCTGCCTAAACATCTCTCTTTGCCTTTAAGATTCAGTTTATTTATCTCTCTCCCTAGGGTGCCTCAGCTCCTGACCCTTCCAGTAACTGTTAGATTTTCCTGCCATCATCCTTTCGCAGAGAACCTACCATCCTGTTTTATAATCATTTGACTATTTGAGGTTTCTCCCCGACATTTTAGCACTTTGAAAGGAGAGATTGCACCTTATTCTTCTTTAAAAATTCCCCACACCTACCACGTGTCTGGCAGAGCAGATGTCTCATAATGTTCGGTGAATTAATTTATGCATGGATGCTTGCTCTGAGTATGTAATATAATTGCTGTCTGTTTCTGTTTACTTCTATGAAGGATGTTAATAAGAAAGATGTGTCAAGTTTGGAAACAATAACAAATACAATTCAAGTGTCTTAGATGAAGTATTTAAGTTGCTGCCGTAAAACATTTTGAAATTTAGGTTTTACAATGTTCATGCTACCAAAAAATGTTAATATAAATAAAGTCTTAGATTTAAAGCCAGAAGATCATTTTCAAATCTTAA
The DNA here is from genome assembly GCF_049350105.2 of Macaca mulatta. NCBI lineage: Eukaryota > Metazoa > Chordata > Mammalia > Primates > Cercopithecidae > Macaca > Macaca mulatta. Next base: position 47,596,244 of record NC_133420.1, read on the forward strand.
AGTCTTGATATTTGAGAGGGAAACTGGAGAACCTGGAATATTAGATAAGATGGGCATAATTTCACATCACCTTAAAAATAGATTATTAGATCTATTGGGTTTTTTTTCAGGCAAAAGTTAAAAGTAGCTGTTTGAAAAAGAGGAGAAATGAGGAATACTGCTATCTTGGTTTATTTATTTTGGCATTAAATTTTAATTGCAAGGACCTCAATTAGCATATTTATATAAACTAAAGGGAAAAAATAAAGAAATACCAACTGGGTAATACTTAGAAATTTCCTCTATGGGATCCTTTCTGGATAATCTTTAGTTAACAGGGACTTACCTATCTCATCAGCTGGCTTTACCATTGTTACGTTGGTTGAGTTTATTTAAAAATAATTTCTTATACTGGAAAAAAGTGAAAAATATTTCTCTCAGAAATAGAAAAAAATTCTAAGTTTATTTAATGAAATTTTCCAATCTGATAAAGAAAATATTATATAAAAGATTTCTACTTTGTGATCATTATGAACAATTACATATATATGTGTATAGATATAATTTATAATTATATATGTATATACATTTATTTAAGACCTTGAAATGTTTTCTATATTGTAATTACTCAAAACCAACTCTTAGTTGGGACTTCAAAATGGAATAATTATTGAGAGGAAGACTGTGTTTTATTCATCCTTGTAACCTCAGGTCTAACATGGCTCACTATGGGTTTTCAATATATGTTGATGGGTGGATGGATGAATTAATGGATAGGTGGATGCATGGATAGATTTAAGGATGGATAGATAGATGGATGGGCATAAGAAAACCTCATGCCTAGCCCAAGCCATGTCTTTAAACTTTGGCATGACATCTTCAATGAATAATCTCACCTGATTGTTCTACTATTTGCTCCACTGCCAGAACATTCCGTAAGAGTCTACAATATTTAATGCCTACTCCCATTCTAAAATTCTACATATTTCTTTAATTATACCATTTTTTCCCAATTTATGACTACAAAACCATTGTACACTTTAGGATTTCAATAAAGGGGAGTCAATTTTTAAGATACGAACATGTTCAGTAAGTGGCTGATATTTCAAATATATAAAACAAAGTAGATTTCTTTTATTGATAGAAGTGAAATTTATGGACTTTCCCAATTCCCCTTTCTTCCACTGTTGTCATCTTATTTCATTGGGATTCACTTCCAAGAAACTATGAGACTAGTGGAATCACTTGCGTGAATGATTACTGCTTATGCATACTTGATAAAAAATAGAACCTGTGTTCATTGGATATTGAAATGGAATTTAGATATAGCATTTAACAAATGGCAACATAAGTTTCAGTTCTTGTTGGACAATAAAAATGAGAGAAAACTCCAAGTAGTGATGTGTAAGTATGCTACTGTGGTGATCATAATTTGAAAATTGTACATAGTTTGTGTTTGAGTCAATTTCAGGAATTCAGGATGTTATAAACTGTATATGAACACAGAGTCAACATTTTAAGAAAAGTTGAAATAGGAATTGCTTGATAATCTTGAAAATATACATGTGTATATGTTCGTTTAATGAGTAAATGTATACTATTTGAGAAAGTAAATAAGGAGGGTAGGGGGCAGAAGCCAGATTCAGATTTTTGTGTGATGAAGAATGAATAAATGAATGTTCAGGATTTGAGGAAAGGGAAGAAGTATTTTCGAGATGAATTGTTATGTACTGAATATCTTTTACTCATTTATTGAACAAATATTTATAGAGTACCTACAATGTGCCAGAAAGTATTCAAGATGCTACTATAGAAATTCTTGATTTTGATATTTATCTAGATTCCTTCCAATATCCTGACCACTAAATTACTTTGCTTCTTTCCTTAGACCTCTGCCCAACTTCAGCTAATTACTCTCATTGTCATACTCCTGACCTTGTCATTCCATACATCTGTATACCTCCCATAATCTCATTTTCAGTTACTCTATTTGTTCATCACTTCCTCCCTTTTTCACCCTAGTTCACTGCCTCGAGTGCCCTAACTCTAAAAATCCTTTGACCCAACTGAAACTTTTAATCTATTGATCCTACCCCCTTTTAATGATCCCTCACTTTCTTCACGTTTTGTCTTCCTTCCTTAAACAACTTAAGTTCCTTGATCAATCATAATAATCACTCCTTTGCATATACCCCTCTTATTTGCCTCAATTTGACTTCAACTTACTTGCGTGGCAAAATGCTAATTCTGATAAAATTTAATTCCTCATTAATGGGTCTATGCCCATCTGGTGGCATTTGGATGAATACACAACCATGCTGACCAGTCTCATGTTAAATGTGTAATCTCTAACTTCAAGTAAGTTTTTAATTTTCTTGCCAATCATACTATATTTCTCTAGTCCATTTTATATTTTATGTAAAAATGGATTTTCTTAGATGACGATTTATTTCTTCTCTTCCCTCAAATCTTCAACTCTTCTCCCATTCCTCACTCTCAGATGAGATCTTGATTCCTACCTCACAGAGAAAACTAAATCAGTCAGAAGAGACTGTCTACAATCTTCAGTCAATACTGTCTTATTACTATGGTTGATCTGAGCATTCTCTTAACAAAGGCCAATCCATCCAACAGTGTCAAGATTCCATTCCCTCTCACTGTTCAAAGATGTTACTTCCACTATTTGCCAACCCTATAATCAATTTTTCTCTTTACTGGATCATTCTCATTAATTTACAAATATGCTATTATTTCTACATGAAAGGAAGCATGCCTCTTTCTGCCCCCTTCAGCTCTATCCATGTTCCTTGGTTCATCTTTATAGCAAAACAAGTTGTTTATACTTTTTCTCCAAATTTTCTCTTCCTCTTCTTTTGAGCTCACTTACATTTCCTCTTGCCCCCAACATTCCTAAGAAACTTCTCTTCTCGGGGTTACCAATAAACCTCCATGTTTACAAATTCAAAGTCACTTTATAGTCCTTCTCTTACTAGACTTAATGCATAAGACACGCTTACTTTCACCTATTTAAAATACTTCATTTGACTTCCAGGACACCACACTCTCTTGATTTACTCTATTTCATTGATTGCTTGTTTTCAGTTTGTTTTTCTTGTTCATCTCCTCTTTCTCATCCTAAATGCTGGAATGCTCCTGGCCTTGGTCCTTGGACCTCTTCTCTGTTCTGGCTTGCTTTTTCCATCCTTAGGTGTCTTGCCCAACCTCATGGCTTTAAATACTCTATATACTGCAATAGCCTTGGATTCATGTCTAACCAGATCATCCTTTTTGAACTCTAAGCCTCCATATCCACATGCCTCCTTAACTTCATGTGGATGTTGAATAGGCATCGGCAAAAAGCACATCTTTTTTTTTTTTTTTTTTTTCTTTTTTTTTCAGATGGAGTCTTGCTCTGTCACCCAGGCTGGAGTGCAATGGCACAATCTTGGTTCACTGCAACCTCCGCCTCCTGAGTTCAAGCAATTCTCCTGCCTCAGCATCCCAAGCAGCTGGGATTACAAGCGTGTGCCACCACGCCAGGCTAATTTTTGTATTTTCAGTAGAGATGGGGTTTCACCATGTTGGCCAGGCTGGTCTTGAATTCCTGACCTCAGGTGATCCGCCCACCTTGGCCTCACAAAGTGTTGAAATGATAGGTGTGAGCCACCGCGCCCAGACAAAAAGCACATATTTAAATGAATTCCCACTCTCTCCACTAAAAGAACCTGTTCCTCCTGGGTATTCCTCAACTCAGCCAACGCCACCTCCATTCACTCATCTGCACAGCCAAATACCTTGATACTATGTTTGACTTTTCTCTTTTCTGCGCATCTCAGATTTGGTCTGTCAGCAAATTATTTGGCTCTACTTTCAAATTACACATGAGAATCACTTCTCACGATCTTCACTACCACCACCTGGTCCATTCCACCACCTTCTCTTGCTGCATCATTGCAATACCTGTTTGCTGTCTTCCTGAGTTTATTGCTTCCTTTCAGGCAATGCCCTAGAAAGCAGCCAGAGAAGATCTGAAAAAATGTGAGTTGTGTCATGTCATGTCTTGGCTGAAACTCTCCATTTGTTTCCCAACTTAGATTAAAAGCCAATGTTTTTAATAAGGCCTGACAGAACCTGCCCACCTCCCCTATTACCTCTCTGATCTCACCTTTGATAACTCTCCCCATCTTTCACTCTGCTCCAGCCACATTCATCTCCTCACTATTCCTCAAGCATGCCACATCTGCTCTTGCCACAGTACCTTTGCAAATGCTTCTCATTCTTATTGGAATGTTCTTTTCCAAAATATCCACACTGTTATTCCCTTGCCTCTGCCAGGTCTTTATATAAATGTAATATTTTCACTGAAGACTTCAAACATTGTAGCTCACATTCCAAAAACTTCTCTGCTTTAACATTTTAAAAAGTCTTTAGAACTTAATATCCAGCATCCCATATTTTTGTGTTTATTTTTATTATCTCTCTCCTCCAATAGAGTGAATGTATGCTCTATGAGAGCACAGATTTTTTTTTCTTTCTTTTTTAAAGATGGAATCTCCCTCTGTCGCCCAGGCTGCAGTGCAGTGGTGTGATCTTGGCTTACTGCAACCTCCACCTCCCCAGTGTAAGCAATTCTCGTGCCTCAGTCTCCTGAGTAGCTGGGATTACAGGCCCACACCACCACACCCAGCTAATTTTTCTATTTTTAGTAGAGATGGGGTTTCACCATGTTGGTCAGGCTGGTGTCAAACTCCTGACCTCAAGTGATCCACCTGCCTCAGACTCCCAAAGTGCTGAGATTGCAGGCTTGAGCCACTGCTCCCAGCCAAGAGCACAGATTTTTGAAAGTTTTATTCATTGCTGTGTAAGTAATACAAGCTAAATATTTGTAAAATTTGTGTTGAATTTATGAATCTGGGAATAAACTGGAACTCAACAATGAATAGAAAGATACAAATCACTGCTCATGACATTCTAGTTAGGGAAGAAAGAGGAGAAACAAAATAAATAAGTAAAATATATAGACTCTTCAATATTGACACATTTTGTGATGGAGAAGCAGTATTAATTTTTTACAATGGGGACATTTTAAACATTTTTGTAAATAGTAAGGAGGCAGCAAAGACAGAGACAAATTGAAGTGATGAATGTAAAGAGGGATAATCCATTAAGCCATGAACGTCCTATAGGGTTGGGATAGACCAAGGTGAAGAAGCTAACTTTGAAATGGAACAGAAATGTCTCACTGATCAAAGAGAAAAGGAAAAAGCATAAACAAGGGAAGAAAACTTGGAAATCCTCTGTTTTCTGATGAAATGCATATCCTCACTTGTATTTTCATACCTAAGAGCTTCACAATGTTAGGGTTGTCAAATTCTGCCATGAGGGCTGCCTCCCTCTGAAAGTCCGCTTGCATATCTGCCGAGGCTTCTTCTTTGAGCATCTTTACTGCCACCATAGTGAAAGGTTCATAGGGAAGTAAACCTGGTGCCCTGAGAGATACATTTATTGAAAAAGAAACCAAAGATCATGGACATCATACATATTCCCATTATACCTAACCACATTTATACATATCCTCCCACTTCCCATGTGTAAAAGGCTCGTGCAGCCTTTCCCAGAGCCATAGGATCAAAGAAAACATACTTGAAACTCCTTGATGTCAACTAATAAAAATCACTGGTGTTATTTTCAATAATTTCAAACAATGAAGTTTGAAAGATGCATTATTTACAAATTATAGGAATTCTAAAGTATACACCCCCAATGGGATTATCATTGCCATCCTAACCTTTTTTTTTTTTTTTTTTTGAGATGGAGTCTCGCTCTGTCCCCCAGGCTGGAGTGCAGTGGCGCAATCTTGGCTCACTGAAAGCTCCACGTCCTGGGTTCACGCCATTCTCCTGCCTCAGCCTCCCGAATAGCTGAGACTACAGGCGCCTGCCACCATGCCCGGCTAATTTTTTGTATTTTCAGTAGAGATGGGGTTTCTCCATGTTAGCCAGGATAGTCTCGATCTCCTGACCTCGTGATCCGCCCACCTTGGCCTCCCAAAGTGCTGGGATTACAGGTGTGAGCCACTGTGCCCAGCTATATCTTAACCTTTTAATCTTTGTCCAGAATCTAAATTCCATGATGTAGGAACCATGGCTTACTCATCTTTGTACCCTCCATTGAGCCTAAAGTGCATCTTTGTACCCTCCATTGAGCCTAAAGTGGTGCCTTGCAAATTTTGGTTTCCAATACATATTTGTGTGAGATTTTCATTATGTATGTAACCTCTATGCCAGGGCCACCATGAGTGGAGATTAAGTTGTGTCTTCCCCAAGAGCACCAGGCCAAAGTGACAGTTGAAGATTAAAACCAAATTCATATTCTCTGGCTCAGCTGTGTGTCTGTAGAGCCACATCCATGCAGCAGAGAGGGTATTTTATTCCAGTTCATGCAAAGGTGATAAATAGGCTAATATTGGCCCTAATACATACTCCTTTCTTGAGCTCATTGTTTTATAAATTTTTGCCTTTTTATTCCTTTTCTGTTTGTCATTTCATGAACATCTACTTAATATCTACACATTATAATGTAAGGAGTTATTATTTAAAACAATGTAAGAAATTATGATTAAAAATATATGATAAATTCTTTCCTGAAAAGGAAATATTATTGAACTGTATTACTAATTTCTTATTTGAAAACTGTAGAAGTGAAGATACATTTACATCTCCCATAAATTACTTACTTTAAATGCAAAAAAATATATTATCTCCATATATACTACTATTTTCCAGCAAAGAGGAGAAATTAAGATTTGAAGTGTATTATGTAATACAAATAAGGTTAATGATGTAATGATGTAAATAATTAACTAGTCTTTTTTTTTTTTTTTTTTTTTTTTGCGGGGGACAGAGTCTTGCTCTGTCACCCATGCTGGAGTGCAGTGGCACAATCTTGACTCACTGCAACCTCTGCCTTCCGGGTTCAAGCAATTCTTCTGCCTCAGGCTCCCGAGTAGCTGGGATTACAGGTGTTCACCACCATGCCTGGCTAAATTTTGTATTTTTAGTAGAGACAGGGTTTTGCCATGTTGGCCAGGCTGGTCTTGAACTCTTGACTAAGGTGATCCTCCCGCCTCAGCCTCCCAAAGTGCTGGGATTACAGGCATGAGCCACCACACCTGGCCAGAATTAACTAATTTGATAAAAACTTTTTATATAGTATATGAATACTATATAATACTGTATATTACACTGTGTGTGTATATATGTATGTGTGTATGTGTATATGTGTGTGTATACACACACATTATACATATATGTACTATATCATTAGCTTGATATATACGTGTGTGTATATTTATAATATATAACATATATTATGATGATTTAATATAATTATAATGATTTAATATAAGGGGATATATTAATATAACATATTACAAAGTCAAAATAAAACCTTTATGGCAGTAGATGCCTAAAGCCATTTGAAATAGGACACTTGCAAAATTGGAGGTTACAAGAGACGCCCATCTATGACTTCTTAGTCTGAGTGTAGACCCAGTGATTATGCCCTGAGTACCAATGGCTAATATTATATATATATATATATAAAAAAAATATATACACAGTATATATAATATATATATATATAAAGCTAATATTATATATATACCAAGCTAATAGTTTGGTAGCTTTTCAGACATAACATATTTCAATGGAGACTGTTTTTCCAAACATAACTTTACCTTGCTTGAAACACCCTTCCAAACGCTCCCTCTCCAATGTCTCTCACATATTCAATGTTATTTCTTGGATACTCCAGGCTGAGCAATTTGGGGTTCAGAAGGAGCGGCATCCTCTGGTACATGGGGTTGGGATGAAGTCTATCTAGTAAGAGCTCAGAAGGCAGTGTGGTGAGGGTTACTGCTGCTGATTCTCTGCAGGCAAGACAGGCAAGATCAGGAATGAGCTCAGAAGTAGGTATGATCTTTGTACTTAGACTTAGATTCTAAGAAATATGGCATTTAAGAGTAAAGAAAACAAATTATACTTAGGCAGCCAAAGATCCTTCGGTTTGAGAGCAATAAAATATTTTGTTTGTGGTCTAGAGTCAAAAGGCACATTTTCTCAGAAATGTTTAGCTCTCCAAGCCAGCAATGGCAATGGGCCTGAGAGAGAAGACAAGGAGCAGGAATAGCCATTTTCCTCCAAATTATTGTTTAGATTTTACCTTTTGTGAAACAGTAACCCTAGGGCATTTGATTTGATCCTATGCCAAAAAGTCATTGACATTTGTAAAGATCGTGATGGGGGTGCTTAATTTTAAAGCAGGGCTACGGATATATTTAGAGAGTTGCAGTGTCATATATATTCCTCGCGTCATACCAACTCCATATTAAACATGAGGTTTTAAAACATTACTACACGTGGTTAGCTGAAACTAGAATCTCACCTTTTCTTATTTTTCCATTGTTTTCTTCTTCGGCAGCAATAGAGAGTAGTGATGGTAAGAAGCGCAAATATTGCAAAGCTGGACATGATGGAGATTATTACAGTCATGGAGTATGTAGGTGAGACAGAGAAGGAAGAAGAGGAGGAGGAAGGCAAATTTGGAATGTCCACACTTGGCTTTGAGGATGTCATTGGTGGGAATGCTGTAAGTAAACAATAATTATTCATTTTCAAACCTTTAAGAAGCAACTTTTTTTTTTTTTTGTATTTAAGCAATCAGTAAAATAAATTTCATGTTAAGAATATATTTATGTATCAGGTTCTCCCTGGTTATATATCTATAAAGTTCAGTAAGGTCTAGTTCTAAGTAAATCCAGCTTGTAGAATAATAGAATTTTAAAGATGAGAGTCAGAGAGAGGAAATAGGTTTTTGTTTTTTTTTTCCCTGAGCTAAATGCAGATCTTGGTCTGGTGCCATTTATACTGAATCATGTTATCTATGACCTGACATAAATCATGGAAATTATCAAATAAAATATTTTCATGTAATTACACTTGACATCAGGATTGTCTAGAGCTGAACTTTTATACACATTTACTGTCAGTTTACAAACAGAAGAAAAAATCATGAAAGAAGATGAAAAATGAAAATATTAGGACACAAATGAGAAAAAGTTCATGTAAAAACTGAACTCCTGTCAAACTTCAATTTAAAAGTACAATGTGATATATATATAAGTAAAATCAGCATTACTTTTGGAAAACAAAAGATGCCATACTCATACCACTATTTGTAGAGTACAAAGTCCATTGTATATGTATTAAAAGAACCTTATTAATCACATTTTAAATCCTTTTAATAGATTGAGTAAAGACAAAAACGGGGATACAGAGTATTTTAAAATAATCAACAACAATGTTTTAATAGCTAAGAATGACCTTTGTACCCCAAAATAGGGAATAAACCTTCTTTTCAAATATTTGTGGATTAATCTCAATAAATTTTAAAAGCAGAAATTATGCATATCTACTTAATGGCCAAAGTGCAATTAATAATAGATTAAATAAAATCCAATGGGACATTTTTAAAAAAGAAAAAAATCAATGATCTTTTTATCAAAAAATAGAGAGTAACCATAGTTACAGATTAGACACAAGCCTCTTAAGAGTGTGTATTTTATTTAGCCAAAGTTGTGCTCAAAGATAAAGTCATAGTGTTATCTCCTTTCACTCGATAAAAAGAATGAAAGTGAATGAACTGAACATTTAACCCAAGACTTTGGGTAAGAAACAATAACTACAGAAAACAAAAGATAATAGGTAATAAAGTAACAGCCATACACAAGCAGAAATTAATAAGTTAGAATACACATAACGCAAATGATAAAATTAAAAGATCAATAGTTGGTTTTATAAATATTCATATAGTAGTCTAATCAATGGAATTTTAATTAAAAAGATAGAAAGGGTACAAACATAGAAAATTAGAAATGATAAAAAAGTTATAACAGATTCAAAGTTAATTAAAATAATATGTAATTATATATTTCACACCTTAAAGAAAATGATAGGAACATATTAATCACCAAATTTGAAGCATTAGAAAATATAAATATTGCCATAGGCAGGAAGCTAGATTTTTAAGTCATCACATTATAAAAAACATTCTTTTAGTCTTGAAAGAGATAAAATTTCCATATTTATAATATGTTCCAGTAAGAGAAAAGTCTGTCAAATTATTTTAGAAATTATTATAATACTAATAGCACAACCTGGCAATGTTAGCACAGAAGAGTGCATACATAGATTATACAACCTAGGTTTAGAAGATCCTAAATGAAATGTTAGCAACTGACTACATTATAGTCAGAGAATAATGATTTAATATAAGGGGATATATTAATATAACATATTACAAAGTCAAAATAAAACCTTTATGGCAGTAGATGCCTAAAGCCATGTGAAATAGGACACTTGCAAAATTGGAGGTTACAAGAGACTCCCCATGTATGACTTAGTCTGGAAGTAGACCCAGTGATAATGCCTTCAGTACCAATGGCTAAGCAAGTGATGGTCACCACTGTGACTCAGGCAGGCACCTGGAACTGGAAGAACATCAGCACAGCAGTAAAACATCTGTGCAAGACCAGTGACAGCATGCCTCATCCAGCACCACAGGAGTGGTGGACTGTAGGTTCCTCTCTGACCGACTTGAAAGCTAGTCTGATTCTCTTTGGAATGAGTCATCCCAAGTTTTCTTGATCTAAGATGGGTGGGTGGGTGGGGGGCTTAAATTGAAGAGCTTTGCTTTCTGCTAATAATAAAGTTGGAACAATTATTAAAAGATAGGGAGAAACAACTATTTTTGTGTTTGGAGTTTACAGAGCCACTCACACCGTATATAACGCATGAGGGAATATAATGTAATTGATAAAATTGGTAGTGTAATTTCATTGGTAAATATAAGGTTAATTTTTCTAAGAAGAATCAGAAAGTAGAATTTAATGTCATTTTAAAAAGAAAAATCTATGATGATTTAGTGAGTTTTTTTTTTAATGCAAGAAATGACATAGTTGGAACAATATTTTTGCTTTATGGATTTAAATGTTTCTTTCCTTCAAGATAGTTTTGTTTTGTTACTCCTTGATGACTGCTTCTGATTTGATCTGATCTTCCCTTGAACTACATTAATGAGTTCTTTGGATCTAAATGATCACTTTGAATCTTCATTCTTTTTCCTTTTTATCTTTTCTCTTCTCTCACCAATTTTCTCTCTTTATTCTTCCTCTGAACACTACAGGAGTTTATGCACTCATTCATCCATGTGTAAATGCATTCGCTAAATCAATATTGACTGTTAGGTATCCAGAAAACTGTGGTGAACATGACAAGCCTTTGGTTGTCATGAGACACAAGTGAGTAAATGGAGAAATAAAACAAAATATAAGAAGCATTATAAGAGTAGTAAGAACATGATGCTTATGAATGTTCAGGGCTGGCACTAATTCAGGTTTAGACATACTGGGGAGGTTTTCTAGAGTGAATAACTGTAAGTTAAATATAAATGGTGAGTAGCCAGTAACCAATTGAAGGTTATGATGATCTGAGACTTTGTGTCTTTCCCCCAAATTCATATGTTGAAATGAATAAGAATAGAGTCCTGATGAATAGGATTAATGCCCTTACAAAAGAGGTCCAAGAAAGCTCCCTGGCCCCTTCTGCCACATGAGAACACAGGGAGAAGACACCTATGTCTATGAGGAATGGGTCCTCACCAGATATCAAATCTGCTGGCGCCTTGATCTTGGACTTCCTGGACTCCAGAACTGTGAGAAATAAATTTCTGTGGTATAAGCCACCCAGTCTGTGGCATTTTGTTATAGCAACCTGAACAGACTAAGAAAAAGGTGAGGGCCGGGCGCGGTTTCTCACGCCTGTAATCCCAGCACTTTGGGAGGTTAAGGCGGGCGGATCACGAGGTCAGGAGATTGAGACCATCCTGGCCAACACGGTGAAACCTCGTCTCTATTAAAATACAAAAAATTAGCCAGGCATAGTGGCGGGCGCCTGTAGACCCAGCTACTCGGGAGGCTGAGGCGGGAGAATGGCGTGAACCCGGGAGGCGGAGCTTGCAGTGAGCCGAGATCGCGCCACTGCACTCCAGCCTGGGCGACAGAGCGAGACTCCGTCTCAAAAACAAACAAACAAACAAACAAACAACAACAACAACAACAAAAACAACGGTGTGTGTGGGATGGGGGAATTAAGGGAGTAGAATGGAGTCAGGGTAGAGAGACAGTATTCTACAAAGAAGGAATAGCATATACCAAGATCTGAACTAAGCAGATGTGATACCTTGCTAAAAGTGCACCTAGAAGTTTCATTGTTGGAGTTGGGGAGTATCTACAGGTAAGGCTGCAGGTTTAGTGAGAAAAGTCCTTGTATACCGATTTAAGTAATTTGAACTATGCCATGCAGCAAATGGAGGGTCTCATAGGAGTGTTTTAAGAGGTGGAATAGCATAATCAACTTTTTGCATTAGAAAGATCTGTCTGCCATCCTGATTTCCATGGGATAAAGATTCCCCTCATAGCTTATGTCAAGCTCCCAACGTGAAGCCCTGATCATGGAGTTGGAAAGAGATGTTCAATAGCACATCATTAAACAGGATTTTCATCATACAGATATCACGGATAAAGAGAAAAAGCTAAAAGTTTCTACCTAGAAAGAATAAATTACTTACAGGAAAACAATAAACAAAATTCACACCGGACTACCTGCTTCCAACACTAGAAGCTAGAAAAGAGTGAAATCACATCTATAAACCACCCAGAGAAATGTCACTCAGGAGTTCCATTCCCAGCTAATACACCTTTCAACTACCCAAATAAAAGAAAACAATTCGATAATATACAAGGCTTCAGGGATTCTGTCTCCCAAGACACTTTCCCTTCTGAGGAAATACATGAGGTGACTCTTAATAACAATTGAATCAGAAAGTGACTTCAATATAAATCTAAATGGGCTGCGATGGGTGGAGTCTTGGCTAATTCACTAGATGAGACTCAATATTGAGAATCACTCTGCAAAGAGAAACCTAAGAGTACTAGGGGAGGTAAAGAAGAAGATCTGAGCATTCTGAGGATCTCATTGGAGGTTCTGAAAGTCCCATGGGGTGGGCAGAAATAAGGAATAAATAGAGCACTGCAATGTGTAGAAAGAATTGTGGTCTGACTTTCACTTAGCAGTGGAGAAAATATAACCAGTAACAAGTAAAGAAAAGGAAAAAGAAGCAGCAAAAACATAAAGTGACTAGAAAATGTACAGTTAAGATAGTAGGGATAAAATAGAGTATATCAGTTGTTATATAAAATATGAACAGGCTAAATCCTCCTATTAATAGAAAATAGCTATCAGACTGGAGTAAACCCAGGTATATGTTGTTTATAAGAAAAGAAAAATAAAAGAGGAACAAAGAGGTTCTAGGTTAATGTAAATACAAGGAAAAAATTACCATTATTAATACTAGAAATTTAAAGCTAAAAGCACTAAAACAAGATGAGAGTGACATTTTACATTGATAAAAGGTTTCATATAAGAAGAAAAGTGTCTTGGATCACCATGCCTCATAGAACATAGTACATAGAACACAGAACATATAAATTACAAATTATTATAAATGCTAGAAGAATGTAATAAAAATAATTATGAATTAGATTGGTCTAGTAGAAAATGTATTAGAAAATCAATGAAATCAGTAAACTCATATGTGTATAGAAGGGCTATTAATGTCATGAGATTATTAGCCAGCTAGCATGAGTTTATACTCATGAAAGAACAAGGCCTTGTCACAGAAAATACGGTTGCATTGAAATTCTGATCAGATCATGCTCTGTGCATTGTGTTCTATTCTGGATATTCTCAGGCTTGTGTGCAGCCAGTAAAGAGTAAACATGGAGGTGAAGATTTTGGAAGTCAGTTGCAAAAGAAAAATTTGAAACTTGGAGATATTTAATGTGAATAAGAGAAGACTACAGAGAGATTGAGTGCCTGTCTCCAAATATTTCAAGGACTGTCATATAGAATATAAATAAATCAAAGAAACAGAGTGAAGATCAGTTTTTGAAAGTTCTAGAGAACCAGAATTTAGTTCTACATAGCTAAATTGTTCAAATAATGTATTCTACAAAGGAATTAAGAAATAAATTCAGGAGGGAAAAGGGAATGTTTCTGTCAGAGATGCTCTAGAAAAGATTCTTTCATTGTGGGAGAGTTTGGATAAAATACCTGTTAAAGTTACTTTAAACTCCAATTTTCTATGAACGTGTAACTTTAATATTACCACAAAATTACCCAAACTACATTTCAATTATGAAATAATGCATGAGTTTTACACACACACACATGCACACGAACGCACACACAGAGACACTGACATTTTATGATTTCATTTGTGGGCAAAATGGTAGCTGATCATTATGGAAAAACGGTCTGGGACACAAAGCATGTATTCATTTAAACGTTAACAAAAAGTCAAATCATCACGTGGCCTGGGTGATTTAAAATTGTGAACAATACAATTTTTATCAATTGGACCTTCTTAAGAATAATCAATTAAAACAAATGTAAAAAGGTAGTGGTATTTATTCAAGAATGAACCAGTTAAACAATCAGTTAAGCTTTATTACACATGAGGTCTTAGAATTTTTAAAAAAATGTTAGTAATAACAGAAAGGCATGAGGTATAACATTCTGGCTCTGAAGACAGAGCCAGAATCAGATTGATTTGAGTTCAAATTCTGGCTTATCACCTTACTAGATGGATAAAATTGGACACATTGCTTAATCTCTCTTTCTCAGGTTGTGTTGTATGTAAAATGGAGGACATTCATAGTACTTAATTTTGTAGAACTATTGGGAGTATTAGGAGAGATAATGTATGTATCACACTAATCAGTTTGGATTTGGGTACATTCATTGGGTCCTTCATTCTCCATGTATATGTATAGAAAGAGCAAAGATGGGAGGAAAAAGAATTCAAGAGAATAGCAAATCATTATTTCAATGATTAAGACAGATTATCCTTTTTTCCACAGAAGCTCTGAAATAGAAGACAGATTCACTGCTGAGTGTTTCTGTAGTAAAGTATGTGAAGTCTCACAGAAGAGGGGAATAGTGTAATCCTTGCTTAGCAGACAAATAATGTAACTAGCACAAAGGCATTGCTTGCTCAAAAAGATGTTTCACTTCAGCCAAAGAAATTATAAAAAAGGAAAACTACTGAAATTCTAGTCCCTGTGCTCAAGGAAGAAGAAAATAATACAAAGATAAACAAATGATTAACAGCTCTTTTGTGACCCCTCCAAATGAGCTGGTGATATTCTTTAGAGTTTACTCAGAAATCAAGACACTCTTTGGAAAATATTTGAGGTCTTTACACGCTCCTATAAAATATGGGACACTGCCTAATAAGGATGTTTTCTTTGCTTCACTATTAACCTGCTAAAGCCAACTCTTTTAATAATAATTGCCTTTAACTCAGGGAGCATACTTTCAGACATTCCCTACCCTATTTTCCATTTAAATGGTCAGTTCATGACATTAGGAGCTCATTTTCTTATATGTATCAAAGATTTCATAAAGCTTTTTTTTTTAAAGACTAGAAAATTTATTATTGTAGCTAGTTTGCGCTGCTCAAAATTCCTTTATAATTAGTGTGAAAGGCAAAAATGTGGATGATTTTTGTGTATTGTTCCTGTCTAATTTAAGATGAATGGTCTAGTCCTTCCACACAGTAAACCCTCCATGAATGTTTGAATGGATGACTGAGTAAACAA
The DNA here is from genome assembly GCF_049350105.2 of Macaca mulatta. Classification (NCBI taxonomy): domain Eukaryota; kingdom Metazoa; phylum Chordata; class Mammalia; order Primates; family Cercopithecidae; genus Macaca; species Macaca mulatta. The sequence goes on from NC_133420.1 coordinate 47,612,004, forward strand.
TTGATGGATAACAAAGAGCAGAGTAATCAATTCAAAGTCCAATCAAAGTAAACTTTGGCTGCTCATATAACAAAGAATTGAATTTTTTTTTATTCCTTCGATTTGGGAATAACAATTTGACAGGCTACCAGAATAAGAGATTTTTAAGGTTTCCATAACTCTTCTTGTTTAATAACTCTGAGTGATTCAACTAGGACCAGTAGCATTCTTTCTTTTAATACATTAAGTGTTGGTCCGTTAAGCAAGCTGGTAAAAATCAAGTCCTGGCACCTAGCCAAGTGCAGAGGGGATTAGGGCTGAAATATGTATTATAGGAAGTAAGTGCGATTTAAGCCTTAGAACACTGAGACCAAAGGAAGTTAATTGACATGAAAAGCTTTTCTAATTTCATCCTGAGGATTTCTGCATTCTGACAGGTTAAAGCACTATCTGATACAAGTTATTTTGTAGGACATCCCTTTTCAAGCTACCTTCTTGAATTATTTCCTAGAGATTTTTGTGATGACCTTTTTAGAGCCATTTGATTTGATCCTATAAACTTTATACTGGAAATCAGCTGTCTTAAAAAAATACCTAACTTTCAAAAGAGGGATCTGCTGTCACAAATGAAGATCACGAATTGGCTCAAGGAAGCAATAAATGTTGGGTTTCATCTATACATAGTTAGATTATACCAAATCAAGAATATAAAATAAAAAGGTGACTTTTTAAATTTGGCTTGCTTTACAGACGTATAAGAAATAAAACAGGCTAATGACCTGGAGGTGGGAGATAGTATTTGTATGATTCGCTAAATATGGTACTCTCTACGGTCTAATTAAAAGTTACAAACTGAGACCTTCCATGACTTTCTCTCATGTTCTACACTGGATGAGTATGGTGAGAAGCCTTTGAGAGGGGCTGTACATTCTGTTCTGGGCATCAGGAAATATGAGTGTAAACACACATGCATGAATCCAATTACATACACATAAGGTTTCAAGGGCACAAACACAATTACTTACTTTTTGGGTTTTCTTTGTTATAATCTGAAGGGGAAAGGATAAAAATTTGTTTTAAGTGAGTATCCAGATATCTCACATATTCTGTGAGAGAGTGCTAGGAAATGCAAGCTCTCTTTCAGCTTTTTAATATACAACTGGAAAACATTCTTTGCATTCGAATGTGAAAGAATTGGGTCTTTGAAATTATACCAGCTGTTAGGGATAACAACATAGTTCCTTACAAACAGAGTTCATTAAAGCAACATGAAGCAATTCAGTTTTGTTTTGTGAGATCAGCATTTTCAAACATGTGTCTTATTTTAGCATGCTTTCTTGGCTAAGAAAAAGGACTTTATTCCTTTATTCCACTCTTCTGACAAAATATGAGATGCTTCTTAGCCATTTTTCTGCACATTCCAGAAAATGTTACAAGCTCTCATAAGATTCCCTATGAAAGAATCTAAAATGTCAAGCAGTAATTAAAAGTGCTGTTTCGTTTATTTTAGAGCAAATGAAATAAATCTTTATCCTAATCTGTGCAATTAGGATAGCATTAGGATTCCACTAGTAGGTATCTAAGGAAGGCAGAACTAAAAAAAAAAAAAAATTAGAAATGCCTAGAAATGTTAGAAGCTTTCACACCTTAGTTTCTTCAAAATAGTAAATTTCTCTTAACCTACAAAGTCTTGGGAGAACTCTTTGTTACCTAAATGTGGCAGTCTGGCACAGGCTGTAGGGTCCCAGTGCATGCTGGGAAACTTGCTGCATTCTGGCACCGACAGCAAATGCATCTCAGATCTGTAGAGTCCTCTGTGGGTCTTCTCTTCCATTGCCAGCCATTCTTTTGCACAGAAGAGCTCCTTTACTGCCAAGCAGTACTCTCTAAAATAGTATATGGAGAACAAAACTTGATGAATCATAACATGTTAAAGCAAATTTGTGGCAAAGCCTAAATTCTGTGTTTTCAAGACATCATCATAGTAAATTGTCTGTTCTTGAAAAGCGTTTATGAAAGAAACTTTTTACTGCAAATAATATGAGATTTCATGAAATCTAGTGTACTGTCCCATGAGATGAAATACTCTCTCGTTTTGTTGTGAAATACAATTAATGTTAGTCTAGGGGAAAAAATGTCAAATTTAAAATGTGTTAGTTTGGGAATCTCTGATATGTCTTCTCCCAACTCCATATTCAAATAACAACACAGGTAGAGAAATAAGGTATACAGATTAAAAAACACACCTACTAAAAGTCAGGATCATTGTCAATCAGTTTCCAGCTTGGAAGATTTTTCTACGATCTTGGGGCTAATGGGCAGGGCTTGAGGACCATAGTCTGGACCTCTGTGTGCTTTGTCCTCTGAAACAGAACAGCGCCACCTCCCTGGCAGCTTAGAGGAGGGCATGTGGGTCCTTACTCAGCCCTTACTTTGAGGCACAGAATCCTGTCCCATGGCTATGCGTGTTTCTATCTGAGAAAGCCAAGGTAATATCTGTTTGAATATGAAGCTGTTATGTTCATCTACATGTTGTATTATGAGTGAAGGGGCTGAAGAAACACTAATTGGACTACTTGGAATTTTGCAGATTAGTATTTGCTTAAGCCTGATAGAAAATAGGACAGACTGCATAGGAAAAACCTGGTTAATTTCAAATTAAGGTATTTGGGGTTAATAATAAGAGGAAATTAAAGATAATTAAATAAATTAAACATAATAGTAGCAGATGTCCTTTATTCAGTATGTGAAGGATTCAGAGAGGAGGAAATTGTGAGTGTGTGTGTGTGTGTGTGTGTATATGCCACAATGGTGTCTTTTTAAATACTTATTCCCACACTCCTGCTTTCCTAACTTGCCAATATGAGCTAATGGAGCATGCATAGAATAAAAGACTGTGCATATGAATGTGATGAGATGCAAATATATTCTTATATGAAGATAACAATGGGATTTATAATTCTTGGTGGGTGTGAGGGAGAAGGGAGTATAATGGGGCTTTCAAGACTTCTCAGTAGGTAAAGGACCTGAGGAGAGTTGCTTATTTTAGTTCCACCCCTGGGTTGTATAAACACATTTTTTTTTTTTGCATGCAGACAGCATAAAGTGTGCAAAAATCAATATGGGACATATGAAAAAAATTCCATATTCCACATTATGCAGAAGAAGTAAATACCTGGGAAATTTTTTATTCTAAATAGAAGAACACATTAATGAATGACTTTTGGTTTGCTTTGTTTTCATTGCCATGCACTAAAGCATGCCCTCTATAGCAGAGTTGTTCACAAGAAAAAAACAAATCAAGATGAACTATAGACTGAAAAGTAGGATAATTTGAACATGGAAGTAACTACAGAAAATAGAAACCACAAAAAATAAAACCAACACTTACAATCTTCATTGAAAATAGAAAACAAATGGCACTGCAAGAAATAAACAAATTTGAACTAAATATTCAATTGAATGCAGAAAGGACCTAATTGAATGCAAGAAAGGCTAAACAGATGAAAATAATGTGTGAAATAACTGATAAAGTAGAGCAAGTAAGAAATTCAAAGTCAAATAATACTGTTTCTCAGCAAGAGAACCAGAGACATAAAAAATAGAAAATAATCAAAGATACGGTATAAGAAAACATTTTTAAGATGAAAAGGGCATAATGTTTAGGGCGTATTACCTATTATGTTTATATTCTTTATATTACATGAAAGAAAACAAAATAAATCTATCCCCAAATGAATTTTACAAATATTTTGAATCTCAACAATTAAAGAAATAATCTTTCTACAATCTGGAGAGAGGAAAATGTTCCTTACAAAGGAACAAAAGTCAGGATTGCTTTCTGCTTCCTCTTCATTACAACATGGCCAGAAAATAATTGGTCGGAGTCCATAGTGTTTGAGGAGAACTAACGCAAAAGCTAACACTTATGTTAACACAGACTGAAATACCCAGTCAAAAACACATATGTACAAAGACAGAATTTTTTTTATATGTGAAAAATACCTACTCTACCTGAATGAGAGATGAGTAAAGAAGAGATGAATACACAAGAAGTGAATTTAAATTAAGAATTTAAGAAAAAGAAAGATTTCATTTGAAATGAATGAGTATCAATGATAAGTAACATAGTAAACTTCTCCAAGTATCTACTTATATATGATTATGAAATCAAATGTAAAAGCTAAGAATAATATTCCAAAAATTGAGCATATGCAAATAAAATGTAATTGAACAATACAAATATGGTTTATAATTTCAGATAAAGCTTCAAAGAACAAGTGTGGAAGATTCAGTACAATTATGCTAACTTAATTAGGTCTACCCTGAATACCTTATTTTTAAAGTTACAACTTTCTCTTCTTCCTTTGGTATTCCCGGTCTTCCTTACCCGAGCATTCCTTTTTTCTTTTTCCCTGACATTTAACACCTTCTAAAGTTATATATAAGTTGTTTATTATGTTCATTAATATGTCCTAAATGCCTAGTGTAGTACTTGGAGCCCAGAAGGAGATCAATAAATATTTGTTGGACAAATAAAATTCCATGTCATCATGCAAAGAGGCACACATCATTGAATGACTGCTTATATTAGGTTGGGGCAAAAGTAATTGTGGTTCTTGCCATTACTTTTAATGGAAAAACCACAATTACTTTTGCACCAACCTAATAATTAGAAAACCATGAGTGATAGCGTGCTTTTAAAAATCTCACAAGCAAGTAGAGGTAGAATATAAAATGGTTGACAACTTCTGAACTACTTTGATGAATAAAGGCAGAGACTTTTTCAAAAGATATAACAAAAAAATGAAGATCAAACTTACCAGTTATCAGCAGTAAATTCAATTTTAGTTTAATATTTCTTGGTGCAAAAAGCAGGAGTCAGAATTGCAAGAAAATATTCTTAGAAACACAATTATTGTGAAAATTTTGATATATCACTATTAAACTATTGGATCAAATAGATAATACTCATTTAAGAGCAGAAAGGATTGAACATAAATATATGAATTTTATATGTTAATGGAAGAGACTATGTCTTTATAAATGCCAATTTTTATTTTTAATTATATATCAGAGAAAAGAAAACCTCTATAAAATATTAAAATGTAAAAATTTTTAGATTACATTTTCTTCAATTGGAACAAAATGACGATGAGGATTTTTAAAGATAACATTTTTCCAATAAAACTACTTATTTAAGTAACAATGGGAATTAGAAATACATTTTTAAATGTACACTGCAAATGACATATAGATTTAGGAAATAACTATGATTTTCTAATAAATTTAAAATTTCAGTGAAAGAGATTTTTTTCTTTAAAAAAGGTGAATTATTTTCAATATAAGAAAGAACATCTGTGGCTCATGCATGTAAACTGAACTGGGACATAAATGTTGGAAAGTTAGTCAATAAATGTATTTTGTGCTAGCACACAAAGATAAAATTTAATTTTAATTCTAGTAAAAATTTCCAAAATTTCAACTAAGAAAGAGTACAATCTAACTAAGATTTATAGTTTTATATTATATATAAACAATATATAATAGTTTATAATTATTTATAGACCATATTATTTCCATCAGAGGAACCACAGACTATCAATCAAAAATCTAATAGAATATTGTAAAGCAGTTGTTGCGTATAAATACAATAAAATGAAATGGCTTTATTATATAGTAGTAACAACTTGTTAACAAATAAAATGAAAAAAATACTTGTTGGCAAGGATTAATGATTTATGATTGATGAGACTTGATTCCTCTTAATAACTGGGAGGTATAATATCAAACAAAATTGGAATAAACTACAAATTGCAGGAATAAATTATTTGGTTGATTCTTTGTGTCTAAAGCTGGTATCTGACTTTTTTGTTGCTGTGGTTGATGAGTCAGTCATCTTGAGTGGCCTAACATTTCTATACTAACTTTCCTTTTGATACTGCAGTTGTTCAAATGAATTGCTTTATAATTCTTAGGCAAAATGAGGGGGAGCTTGACCCTACCTACTTCTTCACGTAATTATTTCCATCTCAACCACGCAAATAAAAGCGGCAATGAAAAGAAACAAACCACTGTTACATGTAGCAATATGGATGAATATCAAAAACGTTATGATGAACAAAAGAAGTCAGACACAAAGCAGTATATATTACACCATTTCATGAGTATGAGATTCAGGAACAAGCAAAACTAGTTGTATTTCTTGGTCAGAGAAATCAGAACAGCAATGCCTTCAGAGATAATGGGGAATTGATTAGAAATGAGCATAACAGGGCTGGGCGTGGTGGCTCACGCTTGTAATCTCAGCACTTTGGGAGACCGAGGTGGGTGGATCACCTGAGGTCTGGAGTTCGAGACTAGCCTGACCCCATCCCTAGTAAAAATACAAAAATTAGCTAGGTGTAGAGGCAGGCACCTGTAGTCCCAGCTATTTGGGAGGCTGAGACAGGAGAATTCTTGAACCCGGCAGGCAGAGGTTGCAGTGAGCCGAGATTGTGCCACTGCACTCCAGCCTGGGCAACAGAGCAAGACTCCATTTCAAAAAAAAAAAAAAAAGGAAAGAAAGCATAAGAGAACTTTATGGGTGGTGAAAACATTCTATGTCTTGATTGGGGTAGTGGTTACATAGTTGTATACTTTTGTCAAACTCTGAACTATATGGTTAAAGGGGTACAGTTTCTTGTATGTAAATTATACTTCTATAAACTATCTCAATAAAGAATACACTTTAAAAAATCTGATTAATATGATCCAAAATGTTACATAGTTCAACTCTAAAATGTAAAAATTCTAAAGAAATTAATAGCAGTTTTATTAAAATAAGGAACAAGGGAATTTAATTGCATCGCTATGTTTTATGGACATTCTAGCCTCCGGTAATAACTATATTATAATTAATACTCTTGCAACAACAGCAATGACTATAAAACACATCTAGTCGGCCGGGTGTGGTGGCTCACACCTGTAATCCCAGCACTTTGGGAAGCTGAGCAGGGCGGATCACAAGGTCAGGCGATTGAGACCGTCCTGGCTAACACGTTGAAACCCCGTCTCTACTAAAAATACAAAAAATTAGCCAGACATGGTGGTGGGTGCCTGTATCAGGAGGCCGAGGCGGGAGAATGGCGTGAACCCAGGAGGAAGAGCTTGCAGTGAGCCGAGATCGCGCCACTGCACTCCAGCCTGGGGGACAGAGCGAGACTCAGTCTCAAAAACAAAACAAAACAAAAACACATCTAGTCATAAACTTAATAAAAAAAGAAACATGTAAGACAGAAATCATCAAACTTTACTAGCAGGCATAAAATAAGATCTACATAAAAGGAATGGCATACCACACTCCTAAATGAGAATAGTCAGTAATGTAAATATAGCTATTTGCCCTAAATTAATTGTATAAACTTACCATCATTCTGATCAAATTCTAAATGGTATTTACATGTGGACATTGGCAAAATGTAAATTTCATATTTAAAATAATTATATAATAAGTTATATAATATCATATAATTATATTATTATCTATTATAATTATTAATCATATAAGTTATATAATGCAATATATAATTGTAATATCAAATTATAATTATATATAATTATATATTATATAACTTATATAATTATATATTATATTGTATAACATATAATTATATTCTCTTATATATTAATTATATAAGTCAAATAATATAACATAATTATATAACTTATGTAATATTATATAACTTATAAGTTATGTAATATAATTATATAACTTATAATATATATTATATATTTTATGTTATATAACATATATAATTATATAATATATATTTTATATAAATATAAAATATTATATAATATATAACTTATAATATGTAATATATAGTTATATAACTTATATGTTATATAACTTATATATTATATAATATTAGTAACTATTATATTATTAATTATTATTAATATAACTATTGTTAACTTTGTTATATAATTTATATAGTTATTTTTAAATACGAAATTTAGAAACATTTTGCCAATGTCAGCATGTAATAATTAAAAATAATTATATGAGTAAAGAATTTTTTAAAAGATGAAAACCTGTGAAATTCATAGCACAAATTGAAATTAATTATAAAGACAGTAATTAAATCCAAAGTCTGCAAAAATAGAGAAACCATCAATGAAATAGAATTCAGAGTACAGAAATATAGATATAAGTAAACATAAGTAAACACACACCTCAGTAGTGACCAACTCTCTGGGTTTTAGCAATGAAAGTACTGTGTTCTTTTTTTATACAACGGAGTCTTGTGGGTTGTGTAATCAGAAAACCACAATAGCTGTCACACACACAAAGAGTTTTTCTAATCTAATTATTATTTCTCTCAAGCATCTGTCCATGGTGTTGAGCTGATTTGCCTGAGTGTCACTGTGTAAGTATGATAACAATTCTGTGGCCACCACACATTATGTTAGTAGTACTAAAGGATAAAGCTGATAGAATCTACTCTCACTTTATTTTGCTGGTTACATTTCTGTTTATTATACACGTGCTACTTTCTAGCAAAAGGATTTTCATTGATGAGCAGTACATCAAATAAACAATTTTGGAGAATCCTATAAAGAAGCCCAAGGAGGAGAAATCTAAAGAAGTGATAATTAACAGAGGCACTATTTTTTCAAATAACTGCAAGGACAGTTGAAATAGCATCAGTATTTCTTAAGTCCTATTAGAACAAATTTTACTGCCTCTCACCTACTCTTCCCATTTTTTTTTTTTTTGGAGTAACTTTACTTTTTCTCTCCTTCTCTTTCCCCTTCTTATTCCGTCAATGCTGAAGTCCCTAGAGATTTTTAGATGACATGCCTGATCACAATACAATCTTCTTAGAGGAATAAACAAATTATATTACTCTTATAGTGTCTCCAAACCCTCAAACTTTGCAGTAAATTGAGGAACATAGAACTCTAATTTAATGACCATACTGTTGTTATTATATGCTAAATAGAGAGTGTCCTAAAATTATTGCAATATTTAAATAGTTTCTGGTTTTATCAAAATAGTGGAAATGTGCTGTGTTGGTAGTTTTCATGGGGTTTCTTCAACAGAAAATTTCAGAATAACAATGTCTATCTAGTTTCTGACATACTCCATGAGTGTGATTTATCCTTTAATCCTCTCAATTCTAGTGTGCAGATGAGGAAACTGAAGTTCAGCCAAGACCACACACATCGAGAAAGCAGAACTAACAGTATTTGAACTTTGTTCTATTTGGCTCAAAAATTAGATTGATTCTTTTTTTTTTTCCTACATAAGGAGTATTTAAAGGTGAAGATAATTCTATTGAACATAAGTTTATCAATTTCAATATTTAAAAAGTATGAGAATTTTAAAAAATATCTATTTACAGTATAATTCCCTCCTACCCCACCCAAACGAGGCAACAGCATTAGAACTTAGAATTTTGGATGGAATGTACTTTAAAATAACATTCTGAAATGCTTGGCATGATCTCATTTATTGACAAAATGTACAGTTTTTATTTTCTCTATCTTGGCTTACTAATGAGGTCCATGTTAGTTTAAGATTTCTCCTTTCATTTGATAGAAATCTGGGATATTTATGGATACCATAATAATGTGAGCAATAACAAGAGTAATGGAATATGACACCATTTATGACATTTTCTAGAGGTTCTAAGTACTTGTATTTTAGGTTATCTTCAGTGATTTACATGATAGACATTTTGTCTGATTAATTACCTCCTATTTGTTTCTTTGTTTGAGATGGAGTCTCAACACTCAGGCTGGAGTGCAGTGGTGCAATCTCGGCTCACTGCAACCTCCGCCTCGCCGGTTCAAGTGATTCTCTTGCCTCAGCCTCCCGACTAGCTGGGATTACAAGTGTGCCACCACACCTGGGTAATTTTTGTATTTTTAGTACAAACGGGGTTTCACCATGTTGGCCAGGCTGGTATTGAACTCCTGACCTCAAGTGATCCACCCACCTTTGCCTCCCAAAGTGCTGGGATTACAGGCATGAGGCACTGTGCCCAGCCACTACCTCCTATTTTGGATGAAAACCGCTTTTTTCCTTTTACTGTTGCACATTACAACATTTTTCAAAAACTCTTTCTGTTGTGCAGATAGAAAAATGGAATTTTTCCTTTGAATTATTTTTGAGATTTTACCTGCAAATGGGAATAGGAGTCGGCACTACTCCAGGACTGCACTCCTGGAAGACGTGGTTACACAACAAAGCCTCAGCAGCTGGCCTGCAGAGTGGGCTCACTACTTTCAGTTCATTCCAGGCCGTGTGGACCAGCAGCTCTTGGGCCTCCTCAGGGTCCGCATAGGAGGTGTTGAGAAAAACAAGAGCGTCTTTTGCCAGGACTGCATTACACACCTCCCCTCTATACTGGGCGCAGTAGCCTTTGTTATCTTTCTGTGGTTTACTGAAAGAAGAAATGAACAACATTTCTAATCACATGCTATTTCTTGGCATTCATTCTGCTTTTCTTTCTTTCTTTTTTTTTTTTTTTTTGTTTGTTTGTTTTCACATCTGTGTCACAGAAATAGGAGAAAATTGTACTAGCAAATTGGTTGACATGTTCCATTTGAATATGGTCTTCATTTCCAGCTGCAATTATATCATCTGTAGCTACTCCACAGGGCTATTGAGAAGGCCAAATGTGATGATGGATGTGGAAAGCTTTGGGAACTATAAAGGACTGAATAGATTTGGGTATTTTTATTATTCTACATTATAAATAGAATCTGACTACTCTTAGTTAAGCCACCTTACAGACTGCTTGCAAAGAAGCTGATATAAGCAAAGATGCATCTGGAAGACATTTCATCATGATGGTTAACAAATAATTGAGCGTAATAATAACTGCTCTCAGCTAAAATATTTGCAGCTTTAGGGACATAGTTTATTTATGTGTTATGATAGTTTACCTTAGTTTTTTACAACATATACATCTTTGCAACACCTTCCATACTCAGATTCTCTCGCTCACACTTCTTCCCAGAATTCCATTAAAGAAAAAGAAAGTGATGTAGGGAGGAGAAAGCAGAAATATGGCTTCCAGAGGAGCCAAGTAGAACCTTCAGCTTTGCTGTTTTCTCATCACATCTCATCACATGGAAAGTCAACTGGTCACCCAGTGCCTCAATGATCTATTCTGTTGAGTGATACAAGTAATTACTCTGAACTCAGATTATTGTGTGTTAATGGGCCATATATCAGGGAGAAACCTGTAAATGCTAGTGCTAGCACAAACATAGGATTAAAAACTTATCTGCTATAATAACTGAAGACAATTGGGAGAATGGAAAATGCTGCTGGTACTCTCTTCACGTATCTACTTGTTCCCTTAATGTAATGCTGGGAATTATAACAACTCATATACTCACCTGACAAACATATGTGGAATACTTATTATGTGTAGGCACTGTGATGGTCTCAGTATTTTCTTATGTCTTCTATCAGATCTTCCATAGTGTTAGTAATGACAGAAAAGTCTTAAGTTGTATTCTTATTTAGATTTGTACAGCTATTGAATTTAGCTTTTCATTGTCTTTATATGAAGAATTTAAAGTAAGAAAATTAAACAAATTAGAATTTGTGTCAAATTTTAAAATTGTTACATGACCCCAGTTGAATTTAAAAAATTAATACTATAATTACAAACCATCACTGGCAGGTCTTTAAAGCAAATTCATTAGAATGAGATCTACTACATTCAGGTGAAACAATGAACTTCCAAGAAACACAGCTATGCTTTAAAACAATATTTTGTAATATAGAGTCTTCCTTTAATTCATACTAGCCTTTTACTAATTAGGCAGCATGATTTTTACTGTATCCCTTTGTTTGTTGGGGATATTTAAAATGAAGGCCTTGAATAAGAAAGCACAAAACTCCATGAAAACTTTCTCAAGGTAAAGGTGAGAAAACCCCCAGAGAAAATTAGACAGAAACAAGGATGCTGTTGTTCAGGCTCAATAAATGACACCCCAAAGTGAAGGCCTAAGAAGCAGCCTCAGAAACAGATCTTCCGCCCTCCTGTCTCTCCTCTCTTTCTTCCCCGAGGCAAATCTTAGACACTAGAATCCCTCTTTTCCAAGACAGATCATAGACATCAGAATGCCTTTTCCTCAAGGCTAGCCATAACACCTAAATATTTACTCTACCCACCCCCCCCCGCTTTTCTGTATAACACCTGACCATAAAGAAATTCAGACCTTCATTCCAGAGGTGCGAGTGCTGCACAGGGGGGCTGAGAAAAATCGGAACAGGCAGGATGGGCTAGCTTCCCCACTCAGCCTGTTAGCATTAGATCACATTGTGTCTAATCATATTTCTACACAGTTGTTCATACTTCATCGAACCTAAGCATAAAAATGGATTGCTTCGGCTGGGTATGGTGGCTCACGCCTGTAATCTCAGCATTTTGGGAGGCTGAGATGGGCAGATCACTTGAGGTCAGGAGTTTGAGACCAGCCTGGCCAACATGGAGAAACCCAGTCTCTACTAAAAGTATAAAAATTAGCCGGGCATGGTGGCAGGCACTTGTAATCCCAACTACTCAGGGGGCTGAGGCAGCAGAATCACTTGAATCCGGGAGGCGGAGGTTGCAGTGAGCTCAGACTGCACCACTGCACTCCAGCCTGGGTGACAGAGGAAGACCCTTGTCTTAAAAAAAAAAAAAAAAAAAAAAAAAAAGGATTGCTTTCCCTGTATCTAGGGTCTTCATTCTCAAGGGTCCCAAGTTATATAAAACTGTGATCAAATAAATTTCTTATCCTCTTCTCTTGTTAACCTGTCATTATTATACAGGTGTCAGCCATGACTCTTAGGATGGGAAGGAAAGGAATTAATCCCCATCCAGCTTCTACACTGTGCTTTAAGAAACTATATAATAAGTAGTGACCAGGAATATTTCAAACTGGTTTACAAAATGGCCTCACAAGTTGATGTAATATCTCAGTATAAAGGGGGGATGAATACAATCATGTGTGACCTTTTATAGGTAACAGAAAAAACCCCACCATGTAAAAATTAAATATTTCCCAGTGTCTCTGAGCTGAGAATTATTCATGCAGGTTTTGCTGTCATGTGTTAACTATTCAATGATGCTGGTATTCATTTCCTATGAGTATTTTAAAAAATAATACACATTCATGATGTTTCCTTTAATTATGCATCAAAATACATTTTTTTTAAACATTGGAAACTAAGAAAAAGTACACAAAAGAAAAATTGATGAAAATAGCTTCAGAGATAAGGATTACTAACAATCAACTAACAATGAATCCCTCTGTCTGAATTTCTGCTAGTATTGAATCCTCATTAGTTTTATAGCATTAAATATATAATGCAAAATAAAAATGAAAAAGAAAAAAGGACAATAGGTTTTGAATAGAAATGAGAAGATCTTGGTTTTAATTTCATTTTTTTCTTCCTAACAGCTTGATGACCACTAGCCTATACAAACCCTTTATGTGCTGGGAAAAAACCATACACACACAAAGTATATGATTATTATTAGTTTTCCACATTTCATTTCTATGATGTTCCTGGAATGATTAAGGACTTGGCTTTGGTAGTATATCGATGCTTGGATGAGCTCTAAAAGGTAAGGCACACATAAGACCGACTATCTATCTACCTATCTATTTAGATAGATAGATAGATAAATTTAGATAGATAGATATATAGATCTAAATTATCTATATATCTAAATTATATATACATCTCTGAATCTGTTTATCAACTACCTAGTTATAGTTTCAGTGTTTCAAACACTTCCTTTTCCTTTTCCTCTCCTCTTGTGCAGAAATATAAGCCTTAAATTTTACACAGTGATCAAATTTTAGATGCAAGACACAGAAGCCAATTGGGACATTTTGTTCCTCAGCCCCCTAAATCTATCACTTTCAACATTTTAAAAAGGAGCTCATGGCAAGAACTGGGGAATAAATTAAATGCAAATAATTTCCATTGGTGTCTTCTGTTGTCTTTTGTAAGTGACAAGACCCCTCCACATCCAGCTAAAGTTTTGTTTCTCTGCCTGAAGTTCGTGGGACTGCTGATGGGGCAACATTAGAAGCAGCTGGTCCTGTTGCTCATTAGAACAGTGGGACAGAGGTCACAGGGATCCATTCACAGAATGCTGGTTGTTTCGGAATGACCAGCCAGACTAGCTTCTAAAAATGCTAGTTAATATTGCACATGGAGCCAGACCCTCTCTTGACTCCTTATAATATAAACTCAGTTGACTTCTCTTCCAGTGAAGTTCCTTTTCTTGTAGAGGCAATGATGGATATTTGATCTCACATCTCCTTTTCAACTTCTTTTATAACAGACAACCCTATGTGGTCAAAGGAAGTAGGTAGAGAATTCTCACTGCACCTCTTACTCCTATTTCTCTCTACTTTGAAATGTATGAATCACATTCAATAGAACATTTTAAAATGTTATCTTCAAGTTTCTCTGAGGGAGATGTCTACTCCCTTTGAACACATACTACTTTGTCTCAAGGGCATTCCAGATGACCAGCCATGGCATGTTTGCGTTGTGACAACCCCATGATTCTGGTGGAAACTCCACACCTTACTTCACTCCCTCCCTAGCACAGGCACACTTGACAGCTGTACCTCTCCTCTGGCTCAGATAAATCTTCCCCTTTTTAGCAACTGCCTTATCTCTCCTTGAACATTCCCAACAAAGGTAATGACAGATTCTATGCTACTTCCAACCTTCAAAGCAAACAGGAACTGTTTCTATTCTTTCCTGCCTAGTGTCTTTGCATACAATTTATTCTCCAAGGCAGGGGTCAGCAAGTACAACCCCCAGGACAAATTTGGCCTACTGCCTGTTTTTTTAGAAGAAGGGTTATTAAATGGCACTTTTATTGATTTTAGTTTAGATAAACTTTACTCTGCTAAGGCAGTAGCTCCAAAATTGTTAATATAAATTATTAAAGCAATATTTAGATTAAAAAATGGACTAAGAATTTTTTCTTTTTTTTTGAACTAAGAATTTTTGATACCACATTAACACATTGGAATGCAGTCAATTATGACAAATCACTATCCCATATACTTACAACTAGTTCAATTTTTCATATAATGGGTATCATGATTTTCAGTGCTTTTTTTGGATGCAATATATACATCCAAATGGTATTTCTTAAGACTTTTTTAACAGCAAAACTTTCTTTAAAAAGTGTTTTTAGTTAAAAACTGTATTTTTTGTTGTTGTTGTGTACCACATGATGTTGTAAAACATGTACACATTGTGGGATGACTAAATTGAGCTAATTAACAAATGTATTACCTCATATACTTACCATTTTCTTATGATGAGAACACTTAAAATCCATTCTCAGTGATTGTTAAGAATACAATACATTGTTATTAATGATAGTCACTGTATTGTACTCTAAATCTCTTGAACTTATTTTTGCTGTCTAACCAAATTTTGTATCCTGCTGCCTGTTTTTAAACATAGCCTATGTGCTAAGAATGCTGTCTTTAAATTAATTACATTCCATAGAGTTTTATGAAAGTCAGTTTTAAAAGTACTGCAAATAAAACACTGTAAGTTGCAAAAGGTTATATTGCAAGGGATACATTCTTATATATAGGATAGAGCTATGGGGGAGAGTTTGGAGTTCTGGGTTCCATTTCTAACTTTATCATTTACTAGCTGTGTAAGCCACTTGAACTCTCCAGTTCAAAGAAACTTTCTTAGGGTTTTTCCTTCTGAAAAATAGAGATAACAATAATACCCATTCCATGGGGATGTCTTGAAGATAAATTTAAATAATGCATGTGAAGCTCAGCACTGTACCTGATCCATAGTAAGTATTCAGTAGAGGTTACCTGTCTTTCACTTCATCATACTTACTAAAAGGATTAGAAATTAGAAAGTTTCTAAAATGTTACAGTGCTCAGCAAATAGTAAACACTCAATCAATGGCATGTCAAATAACAAAAACAAAACACATTCCACTGCACTCCAGCCTAGGCAACACAACAAGACCCTCTCACAAACAAAAACAAATGAAATCCCTACAAAACAAAACATTGGAAACATTGGTACAATAAGTTTCTTACCTCCATTCTATTAACAGGAAAGGAAGTTCCCACAGGAAGTCAAATTAAAGGGGAAAAGAAAGAACATTAGTATATTTTCATCTTATGCTTTGAAAGAGATTGTTTTGATACTGCTGATCTCTCAGTTTCTGAAAAGTTCTCTGCTTCTGCCAGGAGGCCAGCTGCTGCATTAATGGGCAGACTTGGAGGAAATTAAGAAAAGACTGAGTATCTTTAGGAAACGTGTTCTTTTCAAACTGAGTCAATCATGGGTAACATCCACCAAGGGAATATCTAAGCTCAGAATTTCCCTCCATTAGCTACCCAGGGACTTTACATTAAGAAAGCAAGATGTGGAGGTTAACAGAGAAGATGCATAAAGTAGACCTAGAGGGAAAAAAAAAAGAAAGAAAAAAGAAAAAGGAGAAGGAGAAGGAGAAGGAGAAAAGAAAAGAAGATGTAGAGGAGAGAGGGTAGAAGAGAAAGTAGAAAGTAGGCAATGGTTGTTCTCATAGACCTGGCTGCCTCAGGGGTGGGGTGTGTGACCTGGGTAGCTGCACGGCACCTGCACTCAGAAGGGCCTCGGGCTTAATTTAATGTTCTGCTGTCACTACCTTGAAATCCTCACTGTTTTTTGAACACCTAGCCCTGCAAATTATGTAGCTGCCTATGCTCACGGATGTAAAAACTCAGGTCTCTGAGGAGACCATGCCTGTCCTCTGGTGGTATGTGATTTCCAGGACAAACGGCCCCAACTTAGACTCTCCCAAGGCATGAGAATCCTGGCAAGCGTGTGATATAACCAGCATTTCTGAATTATTCCATTTTCTTTCTTGTAAATTAAAAACGTCACACTCTTTACCAAGTGCTTTATAGTTACTTCATTCTGTCATCTCAACTTTCACTATGAAAGTAAACAGTAAAACATATGCTTTGTCTAAAATCAATTTGCCATATTAAAATTTCTCCTAATGTTGAGGTCTAACTTCTTTTTGAAGGTTTTAGATCCATTTGGGTGTCATTTTTAGGGGGATTTTTAAGAGCTCTAACATGAATTTATCTGAGAGGTCAATCTTCTTAAAATACAATGAGCTTGTATTTCAGATCATTCTCTTTTACATTTGTGAGGGTTGGTGACTACAAGGTTTTTATAACTTTCAGTGTATGACTTTTTTGAATCTCTATGGGCTTTTTATTCAATGATCCTGAAGAATATTGTAACTTTGATTTTAGGTTCGGGGGTACATATTCAGGTTTGTTATGTAGGTAAACTTGTGACTTGGGAGTTTGGTGTATAGATTATTTCATCACCCGAGTACTAAGCATAGTGCCCGAAAGTTGTTCTATTTTTTTTCTAATCCTCTCCTTTCTCCAACCCTCTACCCTCAGGTAGGTCCCAGTGTCTGTTGTTCCCCTCTTTCTGTCCATGTGTTCTCCCACTTATAAGTGGGAACATGCAGTATTTAGTTTTCTGTTCCTGCATTAGTTTGCTAAGGATAGTGGCCTCCAGTTCCATACATGTTCCTACAAAGGACATGATCTTATTATTTTTTATGACCACATAGTATTCCATAATATTCCATGGTGTATATGTGCCACATTTTCTTTGTCCAATCTGTCATTGATAGGCATTTAGGTTGATTCCACATCTTTGCTATTATGAATGTTGCTGCAATGAACATTTGCACACATGTGTCTTTATGGTAGACTGATTTATATTCCTCTGGATATATACTCAGTAGTGGGAGTGCTGGGTTGAATGGTGGTTCTGTTTTTAGTTTAGTTATCTTAGGACTTACCACCCTGCTTTCCACGGTGGTTGAACTAATTTACACCACCACCAGCAGTGTATAAGAGTTCCCTTTTCTCAGCAACCTTGCCAATATCTGTTATTTTTTAATTTTTTATTTCTTTTGAGGTGGAGTCTCACTGTGTTGCCCAGGAGAGAATGCAGTGCAGTGGCATGATCTTGGCTCACTGCAGCCTCCGCCTCCCAGGTTCGAGTGATTTTCCTGCCTCAGCCTCCCACGTAGCTGAGATTACAGGCACGTGCTACCACACCTGGCTAACTTTTGGATTTCTAGTAGAGACGAGGTTTTGCCATGTTGTCCAGGCTGGTCTTGAACAGCATCTGTTATTTTTTGACTTTTTAATAATAGCTGGAGTGACATGGTATCTCATTGTGGTTTTGATTTGCATTTCTCTAATGATTAGTGATATTGAGCATTTTTTCATATGCTTGTTGACTGCATGTATGTCTTCTTTTCAAAAGTGTGTTTATGCCCTTTGCTCACTTTTAAATGAGGTTGTTTTTGTGCTTGTCTGTGTAAGTTTCTTGTAGATTCTGAATACTAGACCTTTGTCAGGTGTATAAGGTTTGTAAATATTTCTCCCATTCTGTAAGTTGCCTGTTTAGTCTGTTGATAGTTTCTTTTGCTATGCAGAAGCTCTTAAGTTTAATTAAGTTCCATTTGTCATATTTTGCTTTTGCTGCAGTTGCTTTTGGCATTTTTGTCGTGAAATCTTTGCCAGTTCCTATATCCAAAATGTTATTTCCTACGTTATCTTTCAGGTTTACCATTTTAGGTTTTACAGTTAGGTCTATAATCCATCTTGAGTTGATTTTTGTATATGGTGTAGGGAAGGGATCCAGTTTCAATCTTCTACATATGGCTAGCCAGCTATCACAGCACCATTTATTAAATAGGGATTCTTTCCCCATTGCTTGTTTTTGCCAGCTTTGCCTAAGTCTAGATGGTTGTAAGTGTGTGGTTTTATTTCTGGGCTCTCTATTCTCTTCCAGTGGTCTATGTGTCTGTTTTTGTACCAGTACCATGCTGTTTTGGTTACTGTAGCCCTGTAGTATAGTTTGAAGTCATATACCATGATTCCTCCAGCTTTGTTCTTTTTGCTTAGGGTTGCCTTGGCTGTTTGGGCCCTTCTTTGATTCTATATGAATTTTAGAATAGTTTTTTTTTTTCTAGTTCTGTGAAGAATGTAATTGGTTGTTTGATAGCAATAGCACTGAATCTATAAATTTCTTTGGGCACACTGAGCAGCGTTTTGTAATTCTTATTGCAGAGATCTTTCACCTCCCTGGTTAGCTGTATTCCTAGGTATTTATTCTTTTGTAGCAATTGTGAAAGGGATTATGTTTCTGATTTGGCTTGGCTGTTGGTACATAGGAATTTACTGATTTTTGTACATTAATTTTGTACCCTGAAACTTTGCTGATGTTGCTTAACAGTTCAAGGAGCTTTTGGGCAGAGACTATGGGATTTCTAGATATAGAATCATGTTATCTGCAAACAGGGATACTTTGACTTCCCCTATTCCTATTTGGATGCCTTTTCTTTCTTTCTCTTGTCTGATTGCGGTGGCCAGGGCTTCTAATACTATGTTGAATAGGAGGGTGAAACTCCTTCTTTACAAAAAATACAAAAATTAGCTGAGCATGATGGCACACACCTGTAGTCCCAGCTACTTGGGAGGCTATGACAGGAGGATCATTTGAGCTCAGGCAGAGGTTGCAATGAGTGAGATCACATACCACTTCACTCCAACTTGGGAGGCAGAGAGAGACTCTGTCTCAAAACAAAACAAAATCTTTATCAATTAGATATCCTGATAAATAACATGGAATGGTGATCAAAAGAGGGACCCACTTTTCTTTATTCTTTTAAAATACAAGTACCTCACTAAACAGAAATGAGCTCTGAGAGTATGCTAATTTGGTTAATGCATACGTGTGTGTGTGTATGTATATACATATATACATACACACACACACGTAGAGTTCATAGACTCTTATAATAAAAGAAAGTAGCAAGGAGGCAATAATAATCAAAAGGTTCATTTTTTAATGGAATAAATTTTATTTCACTAAACATTTTTAGCAGAAATTCAAAATTGTAAAGAAATAGACTTTTTTGACAAATTGGCTGAAGAATAATGCAAGTGTTCAAAATGAGTGAAACAGAAAAAGACAGTTACAACAATATGTAACAATCTCATGATTCCCTATATGTGATAAAGTATTAGCAGTACAAAAATAAGTCATAAATACTCAGCCATATTATTTGGTAAAAGTTTCTTTTTTCTTTTCTCTTTTTTTTTTTTTTTTTTTTTGAGACAGAGTCTCGCTCTGTCGCCCAGGCTGGAGCACAGTGGCACAATCTTGGCTCACTGCAACCTTTGCCTCTGGGGTTCAAGAAATTATTCTGCTTCAGCCTCCTGAGTGTCTGGGACTACAGGCACCTGCCACCCTGCCTGGCTAATTTTTGTATTTTTAGTAGAGATGGGGTATCACTATGTTGGCCAGGCTAGTCTCAAACTCCCGACCTCAAATTATCCACCCGCCTCGGCCTCCCAAAGTGTTGGGATACAGGCATGAGCCACTGCATCCTGCCAATATTTCATTTTTAATTCTAAATTTTCAACATTAGATGCAGTAGTCATCAGGCTAACTGAAATTGAATTAAATGAGTTAAGGCAAACTGGTTTTAGAAGTTGATTCTGGGTGAATTAGTCTATTATAAATATACTGAATTCATCCCATCAAAACACCAGTATTTTTATTTCAACTACTCACAGCATAGACCCCCTTGTATTTATTTATTTTTTCCACCGGTAGTTGACATGCCCTCAAAAAGTAAGACAAATGATTGTAGGAAATATGTAAACACACACACACACACAGACACACACACACAACTTGATATTTTTCCTTGGAATTTCCTAAAAGGCACAATCACCCCAACCTTTGTTGCAATTTGAAGGCCCTATCAACAAATAGCTTTGGTTCTCATCCTTCAAATAAAGATGAAGGGCATCTCAGCAAATACAAGGAGAAAGGGATGAATTATTTCCCTAGATCTTCTCATTCTTGAGTGATGTAAATGATAACAACACATCTCATGGAGTGATTTTTCAGCTTCCTAAGAATTAAGAAACTAGAACTTAGAGACAAGGAAAGGGTTTGTTTTGTCTTTTTTTTTTTTTTAAATAATATTACTGTCTAAAAAGAATTGCAACAATCTGAGGGCAGAGAGAGAGGATCCAGGAGTAGAGCTCCCCACCATTGGGACGGCAGGGACATGGGACATTCCTGTGTGTTTAGTGGATGCTATGAAGGTAGCTAAGTTACCAAGAAGACTGGACACCAGACAAAGAACCCCAGTCATAAGCAATTGCAGGTTACCTCAATAGGGATTGAGATCAAGGACTGGGGATTGTGAGAGGTTGAACCAGTAAAGAATCTCCCACATCAGGGCACTATGCAATACACAGTCCTCTGAAGGACCCTCCAAAGAACCCAAATGTCCTAGGAGACAGTCAGTATTCAGGTGCCTGCAATAGAGAGACATTAATAACCCATCAAGGCATTAAAAGTCTGGATGCTGCACCTGCAGGGTTTCAATACCGGTTCTGCCATTTACTAGCTATGTCAGCCTGGGCACCTTTCTGAACATTAGTTTTCTCATCTGTGAAGTGGGGATAATAAAAGTATCCATTTCATTGAGATGTGGGTATTAAATAAATTCATGTATATATAAAGCACTGGGCACTGAGAATGTACCTTGCAATTGTTAGCATTATTATTATTAGTCAGAGAAGCAATAATAATTAACAGAGAAAGAACTAAAACATATTCCATTTAGGAAAACACATTTGCCCCCTTCCTTGTAAATCCTCTTCTCCTTAAATATGCCAGAGATGAAGAGGAACAGGAGGAAAGGGAAGAAGGGAAGGGTGCATAACAGTAGCAGACTCATTTTGTCTACTCTCCATGTTCCTGAATGAAAGAATGGCTGGCCGTGGAGAGAGTGAAGCAGATGAGGTTTAAATTATATAAGAGGAGAGTTTTAAACTAGATCAGGCTGGGTTTTTAATCTCTAAACATTACCTGGAAATTATGGAATCCGCCTGAAAGTTTGTAAAGGATTTGCTCTCAGGAGGGGCAAGGAGAGGCTAAAAAGCATAACTCCTCAGTCCCCAGTGGTTGGAGAGGACAACATTTTCTCTGTGTACCTGTCAAGTTTAAATTGTTCAATACGCTGGTTACACACATAGCCTCAGATCTTCGTTACCTCTCTGGTTCCCATTTATGAGTGATTCAAAGTTGTTCTGCAGTCTACAATGGGCTTTACAAACAAACTTTTGACCCAGAATAGGGTTTTAGCCAATACTAGCCCTAAAATTTTATCCCTCCCCTAAATGGGTCACTTTGCTTAGGGACCGAAGGCCACATCTTTCTAGCAGTGAGAAAAGCTGGATTTCTTTGTGAAAATTCTTTATACATAAGAACTAACAGACTCCGGAGTGACTATGAAGGAAATATCAAGATGTGTCTAAGTTTTGCAGGACTCCAGCTACCAGATAAGTTGCTGGACAATAGCTAAATCTTATAAATTTTATACCTATTTCCATTCTGAAAAAATCTAGTAGGTTCTCTCTCTTTTGCCGAGCTAGGCAGGTTGGGCTGTAGGATTGATATTTTGATCATCTAAGAGATGATGCCAATGATGTCTACAAATTATAAATTGTAGAGAATTTAAATTTTAGCGAACTGGGCAAGAGGCCTGCAAGAGTCTCTTAATTAAAATGATCAAAGGCTGTGAAAGAGAATGAAGAGGACTCTATGTCACTGCTGAACTCAAGAAAGAAGTGCCTTCATGCCCCCAAATCTCAAGGCAATTCTGCCATTGTGCAAATAGAATAGTGGGAAGAAAAACATTGGAATACTTGAAAATTCCTCCAGAGAAAATGGCATATAATTTGGAAGCACAAAGGCAGATTCTGATAGCAGCTGAACAGGAAGATCTATTGAAAAACAAGGGGGCCAAGGTTATATAAATTAAAGAGCCCTCATTTTGTACTGTGGAAAGAGGTTCCAAGAGCATGGAGATAAGTCAATGCCAAAGAGAATCCAGCCATAGTACTTGGGAGGAGATAATGAGCTTCTATAGGAAATGTCTCCACTTATAATTTCTTTTCTTTTTGTGGTGGGGAGTGTGGCTAGGAAATGAGGAAGGGGTCCAAGAACCTTGCAACTATAAAGTGCTTTAAGCTCAGAATTCAATTTTTAAAAAATTCTCAAAATATCTAACCAATATTTGTAGTATTTAAAAATTCTTAAAATATCCACCAACATTTGTAGTATCTTTACAATTATCTAGAAGTCAGTAAAAACATTGGCTCTCTTCTGAAACATAGAACTGTTCTAATATAAGAAAGCTGCCTGATTGTAAAAGAATGCTTACCTTTTATGCCTAACTGCAGAACATCTGGGAGCAATTTAGTGTGGCTACTGGCTGTTACCATTTATCCTTTTCCCTTTTATTAAAAACAAAAACAAAACAACTTTAATTAATTTAAAACCAGACAAAGCCAGCATGGAATGCCAGGGATAGTGTCTGTTTTGTTGATAAGAGCACTCTACCTACGATGGTTGAAGCACTGAGTAGTAAAGCAAATTACGTGCTACTGCTCTGTTACCAAGTCTCAAGAATTGTCTCCAACATTGGGAGGAAGCAGAAGTGTGGCTATCAGACTTGAGAAAGAGCATGAAACATGTCAAACATGTCAGTACATTTAATCAGCTACACTGATTATGAAATAGAGTTCAAAGTTCTATTTATTTATTTATTTATTTATTTATTTTTTACTGTAGTAGTGTGAAACATCACCTCTTTTGAAATAAGAAAAATAAAACCATGTGGTTCATCTGGGGAGTTTGGGAGACTCCAGTACTACCACATCAGATTTTTCCCTCGTGCTCAGTTTTGATAATACTACCTGTATTCATGTGACTTTTAAATTTAGTGACCAAAAGTCTCAGACCCCGAGGTCAATTCAAAGAAAGGGCAACATAGAAAGCGGGGGTTGTTGGTAGAACGGGGAGTGGCTTACATTAGATGGGTGTGTGACCATAGGCTCATCCCTGTACTCTGAGACTGGATAACCATGGACAGAACCATGGACCTCACTTTCTGATGAAGGACCTGTTGGTGCCATTGAGAACGGGATATACAAATACGTATTTTCTTTCTTTCTCTCTCTCTCTCCCCCCTTCTCTTTTGAGATGGAGTCTCACTCTATTGCTCAGTCTGGAGTGCAGTGGCGCAATTTCAGCTCACTGCAGCCTCCGATTCCCAGGTGCAAGTGATTCTCATGCCTCAGCCTCCCAAGTAGCTGGGATTACAGGCATGCATCACCATACCTGGATAATTTTTGTATTTTTTAGTAGAAATGGAGTTTCACCATGTTGCCCAGGCTGGTCTTGAACTCCTGACCTCAGGTGATCTGCCCACCTCAGACTCTCAAAGTGCTGGGTTACAGGCATGAGTCACCACACCTGGCCTGTATTTTTCTCTTCTGAATCCCTGTGTCCATTTTGATGGTCTCCAGCTGTTCTGGGACTATGCTCACTATAGGTATCATGGGCTATCTTGCTTTCTTCCACAGGGCCTAGGGTTCTGATGACAAAGAGAAGCATCTTGTCAATTGCCCAGCATCCTGGCAAGTTTACTTTGCAACTTGAGCCTTGTGGGTTTGTGACTGGAGGGGAAATGCAACTTCCTGGTTCATAGGGGGAGGTTCCAAAAGTTTTTCTGACTCCTCTTGATGACTAACAGTAAATGTAAATGAGTCAGAAAGAAATATATCACATTTCTAAAACAATGCATAAGGACACACGGAAGGGTTTTGGAAAAATGAAGGCTGATTTTTTTTTTGGTTATCCTTCAAACACTAGAAATATCATCAGACATAATCCTAAGCATAAGCATAAGATCAGCTTTTTCCATTTCCAGTTTTCCTGCTGGGAAGAACAAATAAACAGATGGAGTAGAAGTTTCAAAGGGAAACACGAGGAATGTGACGGAGGGGGCTGTTGACTACTAGGGGTACTAGTCACGCAGGGGAGGGTAGAGATGGCTAAATGAAGACAGCAGAGTTTGGCATTAAGGAAGCATTGCCAGAATGGCAAAGAGGCGCCATGTCTGACTTGAAGCTCTGGACTTCCGGCCAGCCTCTTTGAATGCCGAGAGACGGGGGCCAAAAGCAGAAATGGAGAAATCAGATACCAAACTTGAGTTCTGGGAGATCTGGGGGAGCATAAGGCCATGCTTCTTTCAAATGACCGTGAATGAAAGAGGCTTCAAGGATCACTTTTTCATCGAAGCAGCCTCATTTCCCTAAAATATCAGTCCACAGAGCACCCCAGGGTTGGGAGGTAGTTTCCTTAGTGATTCCCGAGGGACCTTCATGGGGCTTCTAGCAGGTCTAACTCACAAGAGCAGGTCAAAGAGGAGGAGAAACTGGAAGATGTCTCCTGGGACATCAGAAGTCTTATTCAATCACACTCATGACACACCCTTATTAGGTCTGCCTGGGGAAATTTTGGGAAAGGTCTGGGAGCGTCAGGTCCCCTAATAACCAGTGAGAATCAACCAGACAAATAAATCAGGGGTTGGACAAAAGGGTCTTATACCAGGGAATAGCACTAGATGTGTAGCAATTTTTTAATTAATAGACAGGTTTCTCATTTATCATATCCACGCTAGACCTTTTTAGTCTTTTCCATTTTTCAGTTGTTAACAACTCTCATTTCTTTACTTGACTGTGAACATTGTACAGCACTATGATTCTGCATATGGTCAGATTTAATTGTTGCCTTTGCGGTTCAGAAGGGCAAAGTCCCAGGTCCCAGTTATAGGTTAACCCTCTCCTTATGCTGCCTGCTCTACCTCTACCCAAATTCCTTGGGTAGCTACTGTAAACATACCCCTGTCCAGAGTGGCTTCAAGCCTCACTTCCAGGGTCTCTAACTTCTCCCCACTCTAAAGCTGACCTCCATCACACTGCCATTGTCAAGCTCATGAAAAGTCATAGCTGGTTCTAGTCTACACAACTGTTATTCCTACAGAGATGACTGCTCTTCACAGGCACTCACCTCTGCTGCTGCAGCAGATTGCAAGCTGTTCTCTGCTGCCACATGCCAATCTTTGCATTGCTCCCAACATCCCTTCCCTCATGCAAATCCCACTGTTATTTTTCCTGGGTGGCCATTGCTGATTGTCCCCATCCTCACTCTGGTCTACTGATATCTAGGATGACCTCTCCCTACACCCTAGGACACGGCCTTCTTGTGCTGCCTGTCTCAGACCTTTAGGCTCTTTCTACCGCTGGAAGATGCAATTTTTTAAGGTTACAGATTTCCCTATTTATGGAGTTGGATCAGGTTCTCATTTGGGCTAGGACAGGGATGAAGAGATGATGTTGCATATAGCATGGTGGCAATCATGCCCTTTAATCTCAGCATCTTAAAGATTGTGTCCATGGGATGAATCTCCCCTTGTGTGGAGTAGATATACCCATTTTATTAGGTTCCTCTCAGTGGTTACAGCACTGCCTTCACAACCACCTTTGTACTCATGATGAGTCGGCTCTAAAGATTACTGAACTGAAGGCTGGGGGAAATTCCTGACCACCTGCTCTTCCTGCTTGGTATGCTGTGAAAAGAAGGAAGGTAGGAAAATTAAAAATTTGGTTATTTTATAGATTTTATAGATCCCTTTTCTGAACCCGAATCCTAGAGTAGAGGTGTATTGATCAATTAAGGAAAAAGCCAAAAACAGAGAGTTTTTCTAACTTCTTATTTAGGATGCTATAGGAAAAATAACCCACAGGGATCCCTTACTCCAACATGGATGGCAACATTAATGTGAAAGTGGTAGTATGACAAGGTTGGGAAGACAGCAGAACTGAGTTAGCAAGCCCAAATCTCTCCTGAATTTTGTATGCCTTGAAAGTGATCTAGAAGTTGCTTCAGGCCCTGTGAGGAATACTGAAGGAGCTGTGTTGAAATTCAGCAGGCCAGTGACAGGGCCACGGTAGGGACAGACAGGGAGACCTAGCTGCCGAGGTTGCAGAGCAGAGTGTAGACAAGGGCATGATGAAGGATTTGGCTGACATGCAGAGGGTCCAAAAGATGTCTCAAAGAGGCTGAGCCAGCCAGGGAGGTCCCCTGGGCCCTAACCAAGCCAAGAGATAAAATCACAAGTTCCACAGCTGCAGACTTCAATAGAGACCCAGGGGGTAGCAGTGGTGTAGGGGGTGTCCAGAGGACACCACTGCCTAAATACAAATCCTCTTCTCCTTTGCCATCTAGGGAAAGAGAAGGAAGGAAGAATAGGGGGAAAGAGCTCTGGCAGAGGTATCTTTGAGTGACTGAATAATGACCTGAAATGTTACTAAAATTAGTAACATTAATATTTTTCTTCTGCCCAGTGCAAGTGCAGGGTAAATTAAAGTAGATCAGTTTATTTTCTTAGATTGAGTATTCATAGGTAAATGTGATTCTCTGTGTGTGTGTGTGTGTGTGTGTATAAACATACATACACACATATCTATCTAAATATATATTGAGAGATTTTTATAAATATATGTTTATTTAACAATAGGTCTTGATCAAATGTCAAATCAAACAAAGACAGCGAGACCAGAATAATTCCAGGTAATTCAAAGGCATCAACATTTTTGAGTATTCTATTATCTCCTGGACCTTCTCTTGTTCATATGCTTTGTGTTTATATATTATTGTTTGTCCTGGGCACCTTTCAAAATCAGATACATCTGAACTCATTCTTCTAGCCCACTGCCATTTTCAAGCATTTGCAAACCTTATTTCTATCCCGATTTGTCCTGTGCATCTCTCCTCTTCCCTTTGAACCAATGCTGCTGCTGCTGTTCAGACCTTCATGACTTTTTGAGACACCTGGAAGAGCCTCCTGACCCCTTGCCACACTTCCCAACCTCCTGACACCTCAGCATCTGTTAATTTGCTAGAGGATATATCTGACTATTACACTTATTTCTTCTAAATCATTAAATGACTTCTCATCAATGAAATAATATACTTGACCTATGCAAGCTCTTCATAACCTGGCTAGAGCCCATGTTTCAACCTTTGTTTCCACTTTCCACCTCCCTGCTATTTCTCTCATGGTCTAGCCTTGACCACTGATTTGCTGTTTTTTGAACAGTTTTGAAAGGTTTGACTTCAACCTAGTTATCTCATATCCACATCTTCTGCTCCAATGATACCTTTTTTCCAAGGATTCCCTGACACCCTCACTCTCTTATTCTGCTGTTGTATTTTGTGTATGCTTCTGCAATAGAATACAGTCTGTGCCATAATATATGTGACTAACTGACTTCCTTCTAGATTTAGAGTCCCTGGAAGGCAGGACCCATTTTTAAATTAACTTTTCATCTCTTACTCTACCCAACACAATGGGTGTCATCTAGAGTATTCGATAAATGCATGTAAAAGTGCTTTATAAACAGCAAAGTGCTATGTAAATAGTAATTCTTGTTACTATTTATATCATATTATTTTACTATTACTAATGATATGATATTATTATTTGTTAAATGGAGTTGAATTTACTTTTAGAAGACTTCATTTTCTGGGAGAAATAATTTCACACCTGTGGAAATGCTAGAATAACTGACATGATGTCTGAAGACATGGTGGGCAGGGATACCACTGGGGGAGAAAGGAGAGGGAGCCTTAATTTTGAAGTCTTCCTTTTCCTTCACAGGCATGTTCCAGGGGGCTAGCCTTGTCCAGTGCTCCTTATCATTTATCTGTGGCTTTTATTCAACTCATATTACAAATCACAGACATTAATGGAAAGTTCCCCATCAGGGAAGATCAAAGAGGTGGCACTGTAATAAGAAACAGCAGGCTGTGGGGAATTGGCCCTAGGCACAAGCTCTATCCGTGCTTCCCTTACATGTCAGGCCAAGCACCTCTCTCCTGATCCTTGAGCCATAGGCACGCTATGAATCTAATATGCCTGGCATTTCCTGATACAGGGATTATTTCCATCTCTAGGAATTCTATAAATGTTCTCAGAAGCCTTTGGGACATTTACATTTTAAAAATAAACCTTTAGAATTCAACACAAATATCCTAGAAATCCGCTGTCAGCCTTTTTCTTGAAAACACCTGTAAGTCCTGCTGTGGCTTGCTGAAGCAGGAAAGGGAAAGACCACAAGGATCATGCTCATAGGTAAAAATGCCCGCAAGAAATAGCCATGCAGAAATTGGCATGACCATGTTGAAAGTCTGCCAACTTTTTCCATGAGAGCTTTGGAAAGTTTGATCAACCAAGAGAGAGAACAAAGAGTGGGGAAAAGGAAAGGAAATTAAAGAAAGAAAAGGAAAAGAGGGAGGGAGGGAAGGGAAGAGGGAGGAAGGAAGGGAGGGAGGAAGGAAAGGAAGGGAGAGGACGAAGGGAAAGAAGGGAAGAAAGGGAGGGAGGAAGGAAGGAAGGAAGGCAGGGAGGGAGGGAGGGAGGGAAGGAGTGAAGGAGGAAGGCAGGAAGGAAAGAGAAATTGAGAAAAGGAAAAAAGATAAGAAAAACAGAAAGAAAGGAAGGAAGGAAAAAGTGAGTTCCTGGAAGCTGTTACCTATCACTTGGGCAGGTATTGAGGATTTAGTTTTTCAGGCAGCAAATCTGCCAAAATCCATATCTAGGTTACCTCTGGAGTATCCCCATGGAGGAGGAAATAGCCCAAATGCAACTGAAATAAGAGATAAAAGAAAAGGGAGATTTTCTCCAATGCTGGATATTGTAGAATAGTATCAACTCTCCCCTCTCCTGGAACAATGCAAATGTGAAGGGGCATCCTACCTGCTATGCTGATAGTGGCTGCAGCCTTGGCAGTACTGAACTTCTCCCCATGCTTATTGGTAGCTATGCATGTGTAGAGTCCTGGCTTGGTGATAAACAGCTGCAGTCTTGAGTCAATCACTCGGTCTTTTACACTCTCTTGAATGGACCCAGAAGAAACCTGATGGAGTAAAGGAAAATAAAAGATAGAACTCAGTCAAGGATTTCCTACTATACTACGTCAGTAGATTTGAAGGGAAAAGCATTAAGATTATAATCAAGTGCATGTGGTACACTGCAAAAAGAGCCAAAAGATTTTCCCTCCCTATGCCCATGCCCTTGCAATGTGACTTTGTAGCTCTTCCCTCAAGAAGTAGCATTTTTCTCCATAATTTGAATCTAGATTAGCCTTGTGATGTGTTTTGGAATGAATGAGCAGAAACTAAAGTTCTTGCACATTGTGGCTTGCTCTCTGTTTATGGAACCTGGGGCTGCCTATAAACAAGCAAGAGCCAGCATGCTAGAAGATGAAACACACATGGCCCGTTTATCCCCACTGCCCCAGGTGGGAACCAACAACAACCATCCAAGGTACGCATAAGGCTATTCTGAACCAACTAGCACCCTTTCAACCTGTCAATCACAGGAACTTGACCAACCAAGATCAGGCAGTCCTGCCCAGAAGCAAAACCAAATCAGCAAAACCAGCCAGTTGAACCACAGACTTGTGAGCACTAATAGTTATTGGTTTAAGTCACTAAGCTTTGGGCTGATTTGTTATACAGCCATAGATAACCAATACAAGGTATGAATGATATACAGTGTGGATCCTCCGATATATGTCTTAAATGTCCTGCAGATGACAGTTAAGTATGAGAGGTTGCAGACTTGAGGACTTATTTTCATAACTCCTGTTCAGTTCCCCATAAATGCATGTCAGATAGGTGGATGGTTATCAAGAAAAATGGTTGTGAAGCCAAGTCTCTCTTTGAGGCATGACATACATAATACATACATAATACCTCAAGGTCACTGAAAACATCCTTAGTAGGAAAGAGAAGCAGTTTTTAAACTGCCTGACCGCTCTCCTCCTGGACTTCATCCAGGTGTTGAAATAGTGCAGCAAAGAGACCAACACGTTAGGAGGTTCATGCAGGAGGTACTACTTAAACCAGAAAATAAAATGTCCTTAAAGAGCCAAGATATCAATGCAATATTGACACACAATTAACAGCTTAAATTTATACAAATGCATATATATCAGTCAACATTACTCCAGCTCCATAGGAAAGATAGCTGCCCGGCACATTTTACAAGGTTGCATAGTTAGAATTTGCATCCTAGTGTGTCTGACACCAAAGCCTATGCTTTTAATCATTATGTTACAGTGCCTTCCCTAGTCCTAGAAGAGAGAACAAATGAGAAGTCATTAGAAAACAGGAGTAACAATTACCTTAACAAATCAACCAACCATGAACAAAATATGTATCTGACAAATGTCATTGTTAAGGTGGTGGCATTTTTTTAAATGGTGGTTCTTTTTTCATTGTTTTCTTGAGCACAGTACCACTTTTTCAATAACTAATCTTTAATTAACACTACTTAGAGGAGGGAAACATGATGCCAATTTGAGGGACACTGGAGTGAAATGACAATTAAGGAATCAGCTGGTGTTATGCCTTGACTTTATCTTAAAGGAGTGGAGGTACGTCCTATGTCGGCCTGAGCTTGGCTGCTTGGCTGAAAGAGATTCCTCTGTCCAATATTAGGGAATGAGGCTGAGAATGAGACATTTTGGAGCCAATTATTTTATTGTATTGCATGAGAGAGGATTTTCACAGTTTGACTAGCCAGGAAGAAGAAAGCTCTGAGGTAAGGCCAGCTTTCTTCCTGGCTGCCAGGTGGCTGGCTATCCCTGGCACCAAGCACTGTGTAGCTATCCTACACAGTGAACGTTTGTCAAACTACCTTTTTATTCTTTACCTTCACTGCTGGTCTCAATTCTTATGATAAAAACTGGCTTATGTGAGTATCAGTTTACCTTTGGGAATCTTTCCAGGTCAGATCAAGTATTGAGGCATTTTCCCCAGATAAGCAACCTAGACTCTATGAGAAATTTACAAAGTGAAGAGAAAAATATTTTTAAGAGACATGCACTCAGTTGGAATTGAAACTAAACTCATCATTATCATATTTATCAGGAGTGTAATGTCTCATTATATGAGTATCCAAGTTAGATCAAGGGGACTGAAAATATTTGGACTCGACCGATATATATATATATATAGCAACAATGAGAAAAAAAGCTAAAGACCCCAAGCCTCTATGCTCAATCAACAGACTTTATGTTATTTTGTATTTTATATTTTGTTTGTATCTCTTTCCAGTTTAGATAAGCAAAAGCAGAGCAGTTTGCAAAATTCTTTGCAAAGATAGCTCCCTCCTGCAAGAAGCAGGAATGCGCAATGCCTTAGAGACAACTTTGAAGCAAGAACTCTCCCCAAATGTTGCCCTAAGTCCCACTGTTTTCATGTTCACACCTAAGAAAGTCATTCTTAAACACCTCCTCAAGGTCACTGAAAACATCCTTAGTAGGAAAGAGAAGCAGTTTTTAAGCTGCCTGACCTCTCTGCTTCTGGACTTCATCCAGGTGTTGAAATAGTTCAGCAAAGAGACCAACACGTTAGGCGGTTCATGCCTGAGTACAAAGTGGCTCCTGAATGCTTTCCCCCCTGCTTCCAGAGGCCTTGCTTGATTCAGTTTGTGACTCACGCACAGCAGGCCCTGTTAGTCATAGTTTGAATTTGTTTTTCTTTCTTAATGGATCGTTCTGATCAACAGTTTAGTATTTTTGATGATCTGAAAATAAAAACAAATCCTTCTGCCCTCCATTTTGATATTTTTTCGCGCCTCAGGTTTCAAAGATCAAAGGGGTGAGTCTAGATTAGTACTGTGAGCTTTTACCAAGGTATGCCTAAGCAAAACAGAGTACTTAATTGAGGTGACTATGTCTGGTAGTTACAGGAAATACATGATTTTCTCCAAGTCACTCAGGCGTATGGACCTGAGGGAGCTGGAGAAACAGCTCCCTGCTCTGGGTGTGACGTTCTCTCTTTCTGAGTTAGCCATAACTATGTGAGGAGATGGACCTGTTAATTTGCTTGACTGTAGTAATCATTTCACGGTATATGTTTATCTAAACATCATGTTTTACACCTTAAATGTATATAATAAGAATCATAATAAAACTTTTTTTTTCTAAAAAGAAGCAGTAGGATAGGAAGCTCTATTAAATAGGCATAATAATTCGTACCTGACATAACGTGTGTAAAAACTATTTGAAGGTGATACAGCAGTTATAGACCCGTGGACTACTTCTTAATTTATCATTAATACATTACTAATGCTGTCTTGAGAGAATCTACCCCCAGCTATGGATAATCTGATAATTTTATGATTTGACCTTAGCTAGCAAAGACCTCTGAGAGGTATTCTGGTCTCAATGGCCCTGTCTTGCAGATAGTTCCAGCTGGCTGGGAATAGAATGTGGCCCAGCAGGGTGCAGTGGCTCATGCCTGTAATCCCAGCACTTTGGAAGACCAAGGCAGGCAGATCACAAGGTTAGGAGATCAAGACCATCCTGGCTACCATGGTGAAACCCCATCTCTACCAAAAATACAAAAAATTAGCTGGACTTAGCGGCACCTGCCTGTAGTTCTAGCTACTCGAGACGCTGAGGCAGGAGAATCGCTTGAACCCAGGAGGCGGAGGTTGCAGTGAGCTGAGATGGTGCCACTGCACTCCAGCCTGGTGACAGAGTAAGACTCCATCTTGGGGGAAAAAAAAAAAAAAGAATGTGGCCCAGTAGGGTTCATGTTTATGCGGTTGTAATAATGTCTGTTTATGAATCATAGAAAAAGGGATAATAAACCAAGAGACATTTCCATAGTTTTTCTGATTAATGTAGCCAGAAATATTAGCCTCTTTCAAACTGGCTGCTGAATTATTCCACATAAGACTTGTTACGTGTAATTATTTTGGTTTACACAGCTAGTAAGATAAAAGGACTTCACAGGTCATATATTTTTAACCAAAACTACTGCCTCTTAAAAATATGTCTAAATATAGATAAGGCTCCCTTTAAGAAAATTCTAAAAGACAACCTTCAACCTAGGTGATTTGGTTGTTTATTTGATAAAATTCTTCTAATAAGTTAAAATTATCCAACTTCTGGAATATTTTAGAAATTGTATTTATTGGACAAAGCAAGAGGGACATGAAATTTTTCTATATTAGTTGCATGCCAAAATAACAGAGATATATTACTGGTATAACTTTAAATAAATCTGGTTATAAAAATACAAATAATTTTCTTTTTAAAAAGTAAGCTCTGCTCTTTCCATGCCAACCACTATTTCCAAGATTGTAAAACAAAAGGAATATTACTATTTACTCTGAACTTCATCTGTGAATTCAGATTTCCACAAAAAAATGCTTGGTATTTCCATAGGAGGAAAGCAAGACAGTTTCTAATCACTTTGGGACACTGGGACACGTTGCTGGACTTTCTCTTGCTCTTTGGCTCTAACCGTTCAGGATTTTGGTTTACTGGCAGGTTCACAGCAGGGGAGAAAGAGAGCACTCGCTTCTTTCAGAGTACCCATTGTACTGAGTAGCGTGCTATGGCATTAGTTTACTAACTTGTAGTGAGTGAAGAGCCGCAATTCAAACTCTGTTTTATTCTGTGCCAAATATCTCCCAGCAACGCGTTCGTCTTTGTTCAGTCCACCAAACACGGTATCAGGACTATAGGATTCTCTGTGTTTTCCTCCATGGGATTTCTGGTTTGCTACTTTTACAACCTGAAATGCCTGACATTGCCTTCATGTCCTGCGATTTGCGTCAGTGTGGACAGTCATCTTGATTTCCTTTCAGACTTGGGTAGAATTACCAAGAACTAAACTTGGCTCTAAGGGCAGCACACACACTCTGACCGTAAGAACTGCGGATGTACTTTTGCTTTCTTCCTGGATGAAAGTCATTTTGTTTGTTTTATTCCTGTTTTAGAATCTGAGGTGATAAATCTATTTTGCCTTTCACTTTTTGTGAGTCACATGTTGAATGAATAAGTTGGGGTCTCAATAAGGCCGCACCTATCTTAAACTATCCTACTCTTGTTATTCTTGAACTTCGACAGAGAATAATCATTTAACTTCCAGTTCTAACCTCATATGAGTCTTTTGAGAATACTAGAAACTTAAAAAGTATATACCTTTCCATTTTCTTTATTACTATTTTTTACATAAGCAAATTAGTGAAGTTATATTGTCAGTCTCCCAATTTGATTTTATTTATTTACTTTTTGAGATGGAGTCTTGCTCTCTTGTCCAGACTGGAGTGCAGTGGCGTGATTTCGGCTCACTGCAACCTCCGCCTCCCAGATTCAAGTGATTCTCCTGCCTCAGCCTCCCAAGTAGCTGGCACTACAGGAACATGCCACCACGCCTGGCTAATTTTTTTGTATTTTTAGTAGATACGAGGTTTTCACCATGTTAGCCAGGATGGTCTTGATCTCCTGACCTCATCATAATCCTCCCACCTCGGCCCCCACAGTGCTGGGATTACAGGAGTGAGCCACCACACCCGGTCCAGTCTTCCAATTTTCTTAGGATGTCTTTATACTCCCTTGACAGGCTTCAGACTGTAGCAGTTTCCACAGAAGAGCCAAAAAACACATTGACAAACAAGAATCAAATTTTAAATGACACTTGAAATGTTCTTAGAGAGGTAAAGAAGAACAGGGATTCCAAGTTACTTTATTGTAACTGGACAAAATTAGAGAACATTAGCCCTGATGTCTCTAATTATACCATTAGAGATCATCTTTGACAGTCACCTGACATCTGTGTTAGTGTAGGTATGAGAAAATCAGTGTCTGAGTGGTAAATGGACCCCAAAATCACATTAACTAAAGAGGGGCATTTACAACCCCAGTCTTCCAACTCCCCATCTAATTCTCATTCTACCATGCCTCAAGTTACAAGCTAGAAAAGCATGTTCATTTGTTTATGTACTGTCTTCGAAGGGATGTAGGATAGACAGATAAAATGGAACAATTTTATTAACAAATTACGAGAAAAATGATTTTGTTCAAGTAACAGAAAAGAAACTTCAGCAAAAACAGTAGTGAAAATGACAATAATAAATGAATTCTACGCCTTGGAGGGTGCCATTGCCATAAGACATTCTTTGTTATTGGGTTAGTCATAGAATTTGTTTTGTTTTGTTTTCCTGTTTTACAACATCGAGCTAAAATTTCACACATTGACACATTTTGTTCTCCACATCCTTCTCTCCCTTCCCCTTCTTCCCTTTCCTGTCTTGTGTCCTAGTTCTCAACTTTCAGGGCTGCAGTCAATCAATCTTAGGGCACCCGGCTTTAGAGGGACAAGGGTAGGGCCAGGTGCAAGTAGAGAGCAAAGCATTATTCTTTGAGACTCCTTTTTTTAAAAAAAAAATTTAGACTTTTAATTTTTTAGGCTATTGGTGGTATAACTCACAAACAGAAATTGTACATATTTAAGGAGAACAAGGTGATGTTTTGGTATACATATATATTATGAAATGATCACTGCAATCAAGCTAGTGAACTATCACCTCACATGGTTACCTTTGTGTGTGTGTTTTGAGAACACTTAGGATCTACCCTCTTAGCAAATTTCAGTTGTGCAATACAGTGTTGTTAACTGTAGTTCCCATATTGTACATTATATCTCCAGTATTTATTCATCTTGCATGGCTGAAACTTTGTACCCTTTGATGATCATCTCCCCATCCTCCCATCCCTGACAGCCACTATTCTATTCTGTGCTTCTATGAGTTCAACTCTTAGATTCCACATATAAGTGAGATCATTTGGTATTTAACTTTTTGTATCTGGCTTATTTCACTTAGCTTAATGTTCTCGAGGTTATCCATGTCAAGACGCCTTTGAATAAGGGTTCAGGTCTGGGAAACTTCACTCCCAGTCTTCTGAACACTCTTCCCTTCTATCTTTCTGAAACTGTAAGTTGTTTAACTTTATTTAAAAGCAGTATACAAATTCACGTATTACATGGAGATGCCTCAGGGTTACTATTCTTTCATGCCACGAAATCCTTCTAAAGCCTACATTATGCAAGCCCTAGTGACGGGATAACTTCCTGTTTTAAGGCTGTTTTTTTATTTTTTGTTTTGTTCCAGAGTATTTGCCTTAGTTTTAGTCACTGTTATTTAATTTAGAGGAGGAAACCTTATGATGGTCTACAAAAGAGAGGAATAAAAACTAGGAATAAGAATTGCATTATGAAAAAATCATTCTGGGATTTTTGGTGCTCATCATTGTAGGCACAGAGACACCAGAAGTGCACACACAAGGAGAGAAAGCCCTGTGAGAATGCAGGGAGATAACTATGTGAAGCCATCTGCAAGCCAGGAAGAGAGGCCTTACCAGAAACCAACCCTGAGAGTACCTTGACTTTGGGCTTCCAGCCGTTAGAACCGTAGGAAGAAGAATTCTGTTGTTTAAGACACCCAATCTGTGGGATTCTATTATGGCAGCCATAACATACTAATATAATCCTGGAGAAGAGAAAGTCAGGAAGATATGAAATAGTTCAAGTCCCTGAAGGAATGTGCCTTGGATTGGGTAGAAATTATACTTAATATCATTTGAATTATACCATAAGGTTTTGCCTTCTTTAAGAAGAAGTCCCCCATTTTCTTGTTGTGATGCTTGTATTAAACACAATTTGAGATGATGTGGATATTAAAGTGTCCCGATTTGGACACTTCTTTGACCTCCAAATGGTACCATTAAAATATTGTAATATGATAATATATGTTCACTACAGCCAAGATACCAAAAAGTTGGATAGCCTATCCTGGAGGAAACGAAAACTGAAAATAGCCACCAGTTAGATGAGTTATCAAGGTTTGGGTTGTTCAGTCATAATGAAAGCCATTCTCAGTCCACCCAAAGGACTGGATTGGACATACACCCATCTCCTTAAGGCATAAAAGTATCCTCCATGGGACCACCTGGAGAGTTATATATGTGTTTTACTGCTGTGC
Organism: Macaca mulatta; assembly: GCF_049350105.2. Classification (NCBI taxonomy): domain Eukaryota; kingdom Metazoa; phylum Chordata; class Mammalia; order Primates; family Cercopithecidae; genus Macaca; species Macaca mulatta. The sequence goes on from NC_133420.1 coordinate 47,649,866, forward strand.
AGTAAAAACTTGAAGGGCTAACTCAATGGACTCGAGGTGCTCAAACCCCCAAAGAAAGTTCTGGCCTTTGACTGGCTCCCGAGAGATGACATCTGACCCTTGGAATATCCTGTGTAATAAGAGTATCTTTGTATATCTGAGATTTGGGGCAATGCCAGATAGTTTATGATAGTAATGTGAATGATAGTGAATACTTGGGATCCTAGGCCACATTGTATTAGTTTGACCTTTAAAGGGGCTGGAAACTAGCTAAGACTAGTTATGTAAGCACTTCACATCTATGTAACAGAGCTCCAGTAAAAACTCTGGACACCAAGGTTAGGGTGAGCCTCCTTGGTTGACAGTACTTCATGCGTGATGTCACACATTGCTGCTGGGAGAATGAAGTGCTATCCATGCAACTTCACTAGAAGAGGAAAACTGATTCCTCTGTGCTGATTTTAATCTGTATCATCTTCCTGCAATAAACCATAATCATAAGTATAACAGCTTTTCTAAAATCTGGGAGTCCTTCTAATGAATCATCAAACATGAATGTGATCTTGGGGACTCCAACACCCTTGCAATTTGGAGACACAGTAGACAAGCATATAATTCTCACCTGCAAAATCTAAAGGCTGTCTGGCAGCTCCAATGGAGGGAACAAAGAAGAGAGAGAGTCTAGCAGTCTGGGCTTCCAGAGTTTGTCAATAAAATGATTGTATAGAAGATCTGATTGGGAGTCATTTTCAATCCTCCCAAGATGACTTTTTGGGGGACTCATTAGACCCCAACACAGAGAGACTTTCCATCAACTAGCAGACTGGGGACTTGCTAATGTGGCCAAAAATGGCAAGCCTGAGGAAAATGCATCACTGGTATCATCTTAATGTTCCCTGATCTCTGAAGAATCATGAATATGTCTATGAGGGTAAGAGTCAGTTTTAAATAGCTGGCAGGCACAGAAGGTATAAAGCCAACTTACAAGTGTGTCAGTTGAATTAGAGTTCTCCTGCACCAGTTATTGCTCCTCCCTACCTCCCACCCAACCCTTTTGGGGTCATAAATAGCAGGGGGAAGAATGAGTGAGCATGAGGTAAGAAGCCAACTGCAATTTTTTCTTACATGAAAGTTAAGCTGAAATATCCCTGAGAACGGAGGAACTGTGAATGCCATTGGATGCTTTGGTTATTACTTAGGACTAGACACTTAATTGACTAAGTTGGGACAATGTTAATGATTTAAAATCAACTAATAGTAACCAGAAAAGTCACAGAGCCTGCTTAAGGTAGGCTTAAATAGTAGCAAAAGAACTTGCTCTGCTGAATATTTTAAAATGACAAAGAAAATAATAAGATTGTGTTACATGCAAGTTATGTTCATTAACACCAGAGTTACAGTAATAATAATCTTAGCTCACATTTTTAACTCTTGTTTATGGACCTGAAATCCTAAAAGAGAAATCAAATATAAAATTAAGAAAAATAAGTATATAGAAAGATGGTATTATAATCAAAGAATCAGACATTTCCAGCAAATTCTGGAAGATACAGAGAAGTGATTGGATAGATAGAAAAATTAACATCAACTAAGTAGCTGAAACCTAGCGCAAAAGAAGAGATTTATTGAGAGGAGAATGGATACATTTTCCCCATAAAGTCATGGAAAATTTCAAACTTCAGATAGCATGGGGCTGTAAGCAGGAGCCAACTTTAAGAAAGTCAGCAAAGTAATTGAAGAACTCTGGGAGCTATTGTGTATGCATATGGCACCAGTCTGAGGCATCTACCTGTGAGATAGAGATTGTGAATGAGATCTTCCGTTGTGAGTTCCTGTAGTTGACAATCATGGTGGACACTACAGCTTGACAATAACCTGACAGATAAAATGGGGCCCCCTATTTCCTCCATAAACATATGTAGAGCATAAAGAAGAGAAAGATTGAAGTTTTGAAAGAAATTCACTTAATTGGAATCTACATAGAAAGAATGTGGAGAAGAGAGAAGCAGTAATTACTGGTACAGTAGAGGACAATGTCTCTGAGTATAAGAGAGACTTGCATCTCAACTTTCTCACCTCGAGTTCTATATCAAAGGAAACTATGTAAACTTGCCAGTCTATTCTATGAGGTTGGAAAAATAGTAACCAAACCTGATCATCATAGCCTACTAAAAGACAAAATCATTTGTATTATTGAAAATATACAGAAAATTGAAACAGCACAATTAAAAAATTAAACAGGGCCGGGGGCGGTGGCTCATGCCTGTAATCCCAGCACTTTGAGAGGCCGAGGTGGGTGGATCACGAGGTCAGGAGATCGAGACCATCCTGGTTAACATGGTGAAACCCCGTCTCTACTAAAAATACAAAAAATTAGCCGGGCGTGGTGGTGGGCGCCTGTAGTACCAGCTACTCGGGAGGCTGAGGTAGGAGAATGGTGTGAACCCGGGAGGCAGAGCTTGCAGTGAGCCGAGATCGCACCACTGCACTCCAGCCTGGGCAACAGAGTGAGACTCAGTCTCAAAAAAAAAAAAAAAAAAAAAAAAATTTAAAGGTCTTGCTGTGTTACCTATGCTGGTCTCAAACTCCTGGCCTCAAAAGATCCTCCTGCTTCCCCTCCCAAAGTGCTGCATTTACAGGCATAAATCACTGTGCCTGGCTTTATTGTTTTAGTATCTAATCTAGTAGATACTTTACACAGAGCGAGACTCCATCTCCAAAAAAAAAAAAAAGAAAAAAAAATTTAAACAAAAAAGCTATGTATTCAGAAATGAAAGAATGGTTCAACATAAGGGTAACTTTGCAGTTTAAAGTGAAAAATGACATGCTCATCAAAAAGTGGATGTAATTGATGATGAAGTGTTTTATTGATTTTAAAATATATTTAGATTAGAAATAATTATCAAATTAAGAATAAAAATAAATTTTCTTAACCTCATAAAGAGTACCAGAAACTAAAGACTCAGTGCAAACCAAAGTGGTTAAAGTCTATACAATGACAATAAAAATCCATGATAGGTTTCTGTCTCAGATGTTGATGTTAGGTTATTCAGACAAAGTTAAACAGTGAAAAAAATTAAAATTTTGAAAAAAATATTTTAATAGATGTAACAAACTAAGAAAATCTCATTTACCCTTAGAGAATTTTCCAAACCCAGAAAATTTGAACTTTCCTTTGGATGGCCTTAGGGAGTCAGGAGATAAATCAAAACTTCGTGCCCATAGGAGTCTAATAAGAGATATAATAAATTAAGGTATAGAGTCTAATAAGAGATATAATAAATTACGATAAAAAAGAACTAGGTATCAGGGAGCTATCAGTGTGAACTACAAGTTAAATAGTCCACATAATGAAATACTGGCCATGTTATAATTATCTGGGATGCCCAAGGAGCTTCATACCTTGAGCTTAGCTGAAGGTGGTATGAGATTAGCAGTAACCTCTTGTCCCTGGCAGAAACAAGCAAAATTCTCTCTGGAGGAAAATACCTTCATCTAGACCTCAAAATAGTTTCTGATATTTTTACTCAAAACAATGCACAGCAGATAATCAAAGATAACTAGGCACACAAGGAAACAACACAAAATGAACAAGAATCAGTGGGAAAACAGACAACAAACAGACCTACAGTGGCACCTCATCTCACTCAAATAAAAGCAAAGTTGTCTAAATGACCACACAGGCCTATAGGATCCACAATGCCTACCTCTCATTTCTTGATTCTTTGCTTACTCACCTCTAACCACATTGGTCTCCTTGCTGTTTTTCTGACATGTCATGTATACCATTATCTCAGAGACTGTCTAGTTATCTTCCCCCAGTTATCTATGTAACGTCACCCTTCAACTCCTTCAGATCTTTGTTCAAATGTCTTTGTCTGAATGAGCCTTCACCGATCATTCTTTTAAAAATATAATATTCCTCCTGAGGTCTTTCTGTTTAAAATGTTTCTTAATTTAAAATTTTATGGATATATAATAGTTGTACATATTTACAGGGTACATGTAAAATTTTGATATAATCATACAACGTGTAATGATCAAATTAGGGTAATTGGGATATCCATCACCTAAATAATTTATCATCTGTTTGTGCTAGGAACATTCCAATTCCACTCTTCTAGATATTTTGAAATACACAATAAATACTGTATTGTGCTATGTAGTTCAATATTGTGAACTATATATAGTTGTCCTACTGTGTGCTATTGCTATGGTTTGGATCTTTGTCCCCACCAAATCTCAAGTCAAATTGTAATTCGCAGTGTTGGAGTTGGGCCTGGTGTGGGGTGATTGGATCATGGGGGCAGAAGTCTCATGAATGGGTTAGCACCATCCCCTCAGTGCTGTTCTCATGATAGTGAGTGAGTGAGTAAATTATTGTGAGATCTGGTTGTTTAAATGTGTGTAGCACCTCTCCTCTCCCTTCGTCCTGCTCTGGCCATGTGAGACGTCTTGCTCCCACTTTGCTTTCTGCCATGATTGTAAGTTTCTTGAGGCCTCCCCAGAAGCAGAAGCCATTATGCTTCCTGAACAGCCTGCAGAACCATGAGCCAATTAAACCTCTTTTCTTTATAAATTACCCAGTCTCAGATATTACTTTATCATGATGTGAGAACTGACTAATATAGCTACTAAGCACTCGATGTTATTCCTTGTAACTATTGGTATGTACCCATGAACCAACCCCTCTTTATTCCCCCTTCCCCACTACCCTTCCCAGCCTCTGGTATCTATCATTCTACTCTCTATCTCCATGAGATCAATTGTTTTAGCTCCCACATATGAGAGAGAACATGAAATACTTGTCTTTCTGTGTCTGGCTTATTTCACTTAACATAATGTCCTGCGGTTCCATCCATGTTGTTGCAAATAACAGGATTTTATTCATCTTATGGGTTAGTAATATTTCATTGTGTATATGTACCACATTTTCTGTATACATTCATCCATTGATGGACACTTAGGTTGATTCTATATCTTGGTTATTGTGAATAGTGCCACAATAAAAATGGGAGTGGAGATACCTCTTAAATATACTGATTTTCTTTCTTTTGACTGTATACCCAGTAGTGGGATTGCTGGATCATATGGCAATTCCATTTTTAGCTTTTTGAGTATCCTCCATAGTGACTGTAGTAATTCCCATTCCCATGAACAGTGTAGGAGAGTTCTGATTTCTCCTAAGGTTGAACTTTCTGTCTCCTTTTCCTGATTTATTTTTCTCCATAGCATTTGACACCATACACATACAACATGTATTTTCCTGTATTTCCCCATGAAAAGGTGAGCTCTTTGAGGGCAGATAACTTTGCCTGTTTTGTTTACTCCTGTATCCACAGGGCCTAGAATAGTGTTTGATGTTCAGAAGCTCAATATGTATTTGTAGAATGAATAAATAAATAAATGTATATAGGTAAAGTGCTTGGAATAGGGCCTGGCTGAAAATAACTACTTAATATACATCAGTTACTATTACTACTATTAAAAATGAAGAAAAGAATGCTGAACTGACATGGATTCTAACTCCGGATCACTTTTCATCAAAGTAGCCTCTAGCAGGGAACTAATCTTTCAGTAATGAGTTTTATGAAAATTATTTTACTTATATGGGAAGATATTATTACTACTTCCCATTTATACAAAGGCATAAAGAAAGAATTTGGTTTTCTAGTATTCCTCACAATACAAGGAAGGAAGCAAACTTTTGGAGTTTGATTTCTATGGCAATGGCTTCTAGGACAAAGATATTGGGAGGCTTTCAAAAGTGGTGTCGATGAGACCAATAACAGAGATCTGGGTAACTACAAATATATGGTCTATCCTGCAGTTCACCACCAATGGGTCTTCCCCAGACAAGTCCCCACACACATGACACTCACAGCATTTCCGTTTTCAATCCAGGTGATGGTGGGGACAGGAATGCCTGTTGCTGTACAGTGCAGGGTCACAAAGGAGCCAAAGGTGACATTGTGGGATTCAGGAGCCCGCAGGATCCTGGCAAAAACTGTTAGGAAGACAGAAGTGGTGAGTGATGCTCCCGTAGGAAATGGTCAAGCTAGAGTGGTCTTTTAAAAATGCAAATTAGACCATGTTCCCCTGTGTCCAGTTCTTCAGTGTTTGCTCTGTTTTAAGGATAATACCATATGCCATGGCCGAGCCTCCAAGCCGTTTATGTTATAACCCTACATTTCTCACCACTCAAGGACACACTGAGCTTGTTCTTAACATAGAAACTTGCCCTTGTTCTTCCTCTGCCTAGACCACTCATCCCCCAGATCCTTAAGTAGTAGGTTCCTTGAATCATTCAAGTCTCTGTTTAAGTGACATTTTATCAGAAAGGTCCTTCTTAATCACCCAAAATCAAGTGTAATCCTCCCCCCATTCACTTTTCAGCAGTCTACATTATTGTCTTTACAGACCTTACAACTATCTGAAATTACCTTATTTATTTTTTACTTGTCTATAATTCCCCTTTCCCATTAAATTGTTTGAAGCCAAAAGCCTTGCCTTTTGTTGACTGCTGTATTGTTTTAGGCAGAGTTCCTGACCAGAGCAAGCACAGGATAGTAGTTTATTGAATTAATCAAATAATTATACTTTACACCCTCAACTGTATCATAGTGGGAGGACAGACAAATTGTGTCAAACTTTTCAGATGACATATTGGGCAAAAAAAAAAAAAAAAAGATATTTTAGATAAAATGTAGGCAGGAGACTGAGTAATTTCTATTCCTTTCTGACCCTGAATCCCCACTGATTAAGTAAGAGGAAGTTATTTTGATGTAGGAAGAAATTTTACCTTTAAAGAGTGGGATTGAGGTTCACAATGCATTGTAAATTGTGGGATACTTAGATTCACAGAATCGTTAAACTTGGAAGAGACTCCAGAGATCAGCTAGATTCCTGCTCTTATCTTACAGATGTGGAAACAAAATCTTTTTTAATTTAAGTAAGTTGGTTTCCCAAGGTAACAAGTAGATGAGTGAGAAACCTGGACTCAGGTCTTCTGACTTCAAATTCAGTGTTTGTTTAAACTATTATGGAATCTTTTGGATGGCCGATTATACTGTAAATAGATTTTAAGCTCCTAGTTTTTGATTTCTAGAACTTAGAGTATGAAGCCCCAATTAATACAATGCTTTGAAATTTAGTTCTAGTTAAATTGAAATTTGTGAAGATTGGATTCTAAACTAAAGTATGGGCAGACCACATGTGCTAGATAAGGAGATACGCAGGACAATGATAGAAGAGGTCCAGAGCGGTGTTTCAAGTTGGTCTGATTGTTAAATACCTCTTAAAAAGCATTGCATAATTTAAAGAGATTAAAGAACATTTGATTTATCTGACAATTGAAGGCTTTTTGCAGATTTAAATTAATTTGACTTCCTATCTTTTGATATTGACATTTTAGATATAGAAATGTGGGGCCCAAAAGCCAGGAGAAAAGAAATGCAAGGAAGGTGCTATCTTCAAGGCAAAAAGATTATTAAAAAAATAACAAAGAACGCTGTCAAATGTTTAAAACGAAGCTGAATCTGTCCCCCAAAACCAAAATTGAGGCTGACTTTAAGTAAATCTTGGGGTCTAATTAACAAGCTACAAAAATTAAAGGGTTGAGGAACATTTCAAAGAACACTATGGAGATGCAATTCAAGCAAACCCAGACATTTAACAGGGAAAATCATTAGCATTGGGGGATAAAAAAGGAAGAGTGATGATCCATTATAGACTACAAGAGATGTAAGAGACATATTACCCAAATGCAATGTATGGCTCTGCTTGGATTCTTATTCTCCCAACTTAATCTAAATTCACACGTTGTAGACTCTTAACAAGTAACACTGACAGGCATCCTAGTGAGGGTGCATCCAGGTACTCTTCTAATGTTTTCTGGTTACAATAATGGAGACATAGAGTCCATGTTCATCATCTGGCTAAAATAACTCTTGTAGGGGTTGGGGCTATGCTTGTGTTTCCTAAATTTTTTGAGTGTGGGACTACTGCATGACCATCTATGGATCCCATTGCCCCTGAGAATCTGAAACAAGCAGGATCTTTGAGAGATTTGGAAAATCTAGCACATTTCAATCTCACATGTGCTAGAAAACTGTTCTAGTAACACTGACTATACCCTTGAACTTTTCGAATCAAAAAGGCTTTTTGAATGAAAGCCTTCTGGCTGAAGATGAGCAGAATAAAAAATTGGAGAATAATGTAATTTCGATTATGTTTTACTGCTTTAATTTATAAAGCCAAGAGTTTTAATTTGGGGACTTTAAATTCTTACTGGAAATATAGTAATCAGAAAGGTTTTATTTTGTCCTAATTTACAGCAGTTTTTTTTCTTTTGGCTGTTATTATTTGGAATATCATTTGGGCTTATTGCAAAACCTCTGATTATCCACATTGCACAACACAAGTAAGCATAGTGTGGGACGGTAAATAAAACAGTCAATTCAACGTGACTTTGGAATTAATTTAACTAATGTACTATTCTGCCCTCCATTGGAACTTTTTGGGGGCTCCAGTGGGGCACAGGCGGGTACAGGAGTACTACTGACATTATAGGTGGCTTCATGAATGTGAGACTGCCGATAAACTTCTCCCTGAAGGGGGCAGATATACTTTCACTGACGATGGGCCTCATTAAGTGCAGTGGGTTAGGTTAAGAGGACAAAAAGGCCAGGAATTAAAGGGAAGCTGCTTTCTCCTGCACTCTCACATTCTCTAAACGATAACATAGAAACTCAACCCCCTTATTTCAGTATTGAAAGTTAGTTTCCACCCTTCCTTCCAGTCTTCCTCCCTTCTCAAAGGAGATAGCAGATGTCTTTTGGGTTTCTAATCAAATGTTTCCTTATCATAGTACTTTCTCATCCCCATTCCCCTTACCCTTGTTTATATTTTATCATAACACCACTATCTGAATCATTTGGTAATTACTGATTTATTTGTTTGCTTGTTTGTTTTTTGTCTGTCTCTCCCCTCTAGAATGTAAGCATCACAAGGGCAAGGTTTGCTTTGCTTTTTGACACGAGCTGACTGACACAATCTACATATCTATCTACGTATCTATCTCTAGTTCTAGAATCCTGCATGGTGCATATATATGGTAGGCACTCAATGAATATTTGCTAAGTGAATGAATAAATAAATGAATGAACATAATGACTTCTCTGATAAGGTTGGGGAAAGGCACTTGGATATGTTATGTGTATCTCAGTCCTATTCTGAGCTATCAGTCTCCCAGCTCTCTTGCATCTAAGAAGGATGTGTGTAAGTAAGTTCACCAGGTCAGGGCTTCTTCATCCTACAACTAGGAGTGAAGGGGAAAGAGTGCGGTGGGGAAGAGGAGGATGAGGAAACAGAAGTTATGTTAGTCTAATTCTCACATGGAATAGAAATCTTTATTTTTCATTCCAGCCTTATCAGCAATAAAGCTGATATATTTTTACCCAACTCTATCTGAGCAATTGCATAATACTCAGATTTACCATTTTCAAATATGAAAGATAAAAAGGTGATGAGGGAAATTTTGACATGTTTTTCAAGCATCATAAACAATAAAGTCAGTTGCAATTAAAAATAAATACCAGACTAAACTCCATGAATAATAATACACCTGCAATAACAAACTTGGACATAGGTCAACAGTAAATCCCATTATTTCAGTGGTAGTCACAAGCTGAAAATGCATTCTAGGTCATCAATTTAAAAAGTTATATGAAATGTTTCTTGTTAAATAAAATGGGCATAGAATATCCCTATATAGTGCTTTATTTGCATAAAAGAATATAAAAGTGTTTTGTTACATAAACAAACCACTTAATAGAAGGAGCATTAAATTACTTAGTTGGAAAGCATTTATAACTGTTTTGATATGGATTTTTAAACAAAAAAGTCATCAAACCACTCTTTCCGTACATAGTCTTATCCATAATTCTCCAATTCACTGTGAGCCCTAAGCCACTTGCTTTCCTGTGGGCAGGCAAGTGCATCTGCAACATGGAAAATAGACACAGGTAATATTTTTATCTCTGGGTTTTCTCTCATGGGATTTATTCATGAGTTTGGGGCTTTAATGTCTCTTGGGCAGACCTGCAGGCTAACTGCAAGTGGAGAATCCGATATTCAAAATTGGGCTCAAAAAGCCAGCAATTCTAAAATCTTTTATAACATACCCGCATTATATTCTCTCCTTATTTCAAAGCACTTTCAGATATATAATCAGTTTTATTATTGATTCTCATCTTAAGAAGTAATATATAGTAAAAAGATAAAGACATAATTCACTCTGAAGTTGCACTGGAGTGTAATAAAAAGCCCAAGGGACAGGGATCCACATTAAGTCCTGAAATAAATGAGTGGTTTGGCTGGAGATGAACTACCTCTCTTTTCTTGGTAAGGGAGCAGTGCCAGAGGAATACTTAAGTCTCTTATCAATTTCTATTTCTGAGAAGTTATTTCAAAGGACACAATGAGCTCCCATGGATTTTCTTTTCCCTTGCTCTTTTGTTATTTTCTAGCTTCCTTTGAAAAGGGTTTTTAGGTTACATGATTCAAACCAGCAATAACTGATAGAAATAAATTAAGAAAAAAAATCACACAGGACCAGGCAAAATGCTTTTTTACTTGCATTTAGTTGTAAGCAACCCAGTATTTAAAAATAAGAAAACATTATCTGTACTTTATATGACATACTAAGATAAGGAAGTATAAGGAGGTACTGTTTTAAATAATACCAGTTTAAGATTAATTCCTACAGACAACTCTATTACATGAGAACTCACGAATTTCATCCCCCAAATATCAAATTTTAGGTTAGAAGAGCACAAAGTTTGGGGCTTAATCAGAATGCAAGGAACTTTTTTTTTTTTTTTTTTTTTTTTTTTACAGAAAACAGAAACTGTTGACAGAAAGCTGTTAAGAAAAAGTAGAATTTTTCCCAAACAAATTTAATTTCCAGCTATTTTCCTCTAATCATATTCCACTACATATATATGTCTCTGTGCAATTAAAATAACTTAATTTTTATTGATTTGGAGCAATTGCATAATACTCCTGATCTTGTTGAAATCATCACAGTAAAAACCAAATTGGCACCTTGACATCCTAACATTTATCCAAAAACTGTAAAGCCCCCTACTCCCCGCAAAAAGTCTTTTAGTCAAAGGGTAGCTTTCTTTTCCAGTCTATGTTGGATTTATACTCTCATGCCGATTTATTTCATTTCATTTTGTTTGTATTTCCAGAGACATCAAATTTAAACATTTCTTTTAACTCGATCTTTCTTAAGAAATGCAAATGGTCAGTAAGCATATTGGATTATATAATAAAGAAGCCTATCTAATAACACTGTTAAGTGCTATGACTTAATATTCCCCATACATTGTTTGTTATTTCTTTAAAAAATGGCACTTAGGGCTGTTTATAAGGTCGGCAAAAATAAACAGTTGAAAAGAGCTACACATTTAAAAAGAAGCCATGCAGAAAGAAAAAAAATACCTTTAGTATCTTGTTCAGGTTCACTTTCTTCTGTTAATAAAAACAAGACAAAACAAACACACACAATAAACACGCAAACAAAACAACACATCATGAAAAGGGAAATCTTTGACCACAGAAACATCAATTGTGCAACAAGATTAATTAGAAGCTGCTTGTTTCTTATTTCAGTAAGAAACAAATGCAATCAAGGGAAACTGCTGACCTTTTGAAAGCAAACTATTAAACGACATAAGATTTCAAAATGATTACTTTTAGCCAGGCAGTATTATACAGAAAATAAACTACAGCACACCTAACAATGTAGCTCTTTCATGAATTTTTATTCTAATGTTGACAATTACCCTTTCTTTCAAGGCTACAGAGTGCCTACTATTCTCATACATCCCCCCTCTTAGCTCAGAGTCTCCTCTTACCAGGCCCTGCTGTGAAGTCAGTGGTGTTGAATCTGGGATCTCAGCTATCATTTCTATGGCAATAGACTCATGTTGTGGTAAACAGAGGATTAGGGGGTTTCTGCAGAATAGAACCTACCACCAACAGAGATCTGCAACTCTGCACCAACACAGAAGCTGCTTGGAGAGCAGAAAAGAGCAAATCATTACCTTCTGGGAATCTACTAAGGAAGTAAGGTCCACAGGATATTGTAAAATGTTTAGATTGGATAGAAAAATTGAGAATTTATAAATGTTTAAAAATCCTAGAAGAGAGACAACAAAACCAAATTAATTGTTCCAAAATGTTTAATATAACCACGTTAGACATAGTCCCCACATGGAACTCTAGTTTTCTTTCCTGAAGTTTTATTTGTTCATGTCAATTTGAACCTTTCTTAGAGTTAGTAATAAGTCAACTGCAATATTTATTTGTAAGTAAAAAATGGTCATGCTATTGCTAACAAACATTCAATGACAATAACAACATTCAATGCATAGTCCTTCACAGATTATGGATATTTTCATGCACATTTTTTATGTGATCCCGTTTAACTCTCACCACATCTCTGTAATTGAACATAATTGATATTATCCAGCCTAAATTTGTGAACCTGTACATGCAGTGGAAATGATCTGCCAGCAACCGCATCATGGATGCCAAGGACCATGCATCCATCCAGATGAACTTAGCCAAGGTTGACAAGGTTATAGGCAGGTTTAATGGTCAATTTAAAACCTATACTGTCTGTAGGGCCATTCTCAGAATGGGTGAGTCAGATGACTCCATTCTCTGACTGGTCAAGACCAACAGCATCTCAAAGAACTTCTGATTGGAGAGAATTGTGAGTGTTGAATATTTGTCATAAATAAATAGTGAAACCCTTCACTTTCTCTCCCCAAAATTAGCCCATTTTCTGGACAAAGGGTCTAAGTCTTAGAGATTTGCTGCAGGTGCAGAGCCAGAAATTCAACCCCCTTTACAGATATTGAGTCTTCCCAATGAGAAGGAAGGTCTCATATTTACACTTAACACCCAATCCCCTTACATTTAAGTGAATTTGTAATTCCTCATTGAGATTCTACTGTCTGAACTTTCCCTACCTCCATCAACTCAGTGGTACATTCTTGGTTTTTGTTTTTAAGCATCAAGTTCAAAAACTATTTAAAACTTCTAAATTGAATACATTTATTGTTAAAAGGAGATTTAGGGGTTGTCCATCAAATATACCTTCAAATGAAGAAATCTTTTTTTTACAATATTCCTAACGGTGCCTGGTAAAGCACAGGTATTGGATAAATATTAGTTTCTTTCATATTTAAAACTGGTCATCTGGACATTAGGAAACTGCAGATTCCCTGTCTGTATCACAGACTTCAATCAGGAGAAATAAAAAAGGTCCATGACTGGGCCTGATTAGACCTGAAAAATTGCATTTGAATGCCTTTGGGCTGGACACAACTTTCTAGAGCCCCAGAACAAAGTGCTTGTTTCTAAGTTTGGAAAAAAAAAAAAACCCAAAACAAAACAAAGCAAAACAAACAAACAAACAAAACATACTCTCTCCCTTTTTCTTTTCCCTTTATCAGCCAAGTAACTTAGAGTGGTTGGGATGGCCATGGTGTTTTTACAGGGATATTAAGTGTCTTTATTCTGCAACTGTGGTATCTCCAAAACTTTATTCCACTAAAGTTAAAGAGTATCAGTAATTTTTTTCCATCAGTAAATTTTGAGAATTATATTCACTTGTCATTTTCTTCTCTTAGAGTGTTCTTTGTCAGGGTTCAAGGGCAACTGCAGGTCAATTCTGAGTCTCCTTTCAGTTTTGCTCCATGACCTATACAGGACTATACTTGAACTCTACTTTGAGTATAGGCTCAATTTTAGACAATGTTAATTTTCCTTTGACGTTTTTCACTTTGATGTTATTGCTGTTACTACTGTTTGTTTTGCCTTATTTGTTTGGGATTGGAAGCAGTGCAAAATTTTGAAAGAATACACCTATTTCATCCACTGTAAATAAACAGTGGATGAACTCAAGAAATGAAAGAATGTCTAAGATTTGTCATTTTCCCAGGGGGAAGCTTGGAAGTTCTACCAGAAATTACAGTTTCAGTTATAGACTATCAAAATTTCTTTCTAATGCAAATATTTTATACCTCTTTATAGATACAAATTTATATATGTTTATGCATTAACATACACACATTTACATGCATGCGCACACAATTGAGGTTACTTTAAATTAGGGAAAATTATGCAAGTAAAGTCTATAGGCCTATTTCAGCTCAGGTATAGTTATTCACTGTTTGACTTTGTTGGTCATTTTAAGCTCAAACAGTAGTCCTAGTTTTTCCACATATCCTGCTTGCCTAGCCTACTATGATCACCCTTGACTTCTGAACTTGTTGTCTTACCACTTATCAATTTTAAAATATTCTGCTTCATATTCTTTATTCCCATTTAATGACTAAATTTTTATTTAACTGTTTTATATGTAATGCATTGTTCTTGTCTTCCAAACTGATTTGTAATCTTCTTTAGGGAGGTTAGGGCTAGAACTAAACTGGGATTAGTATCACACTTTTGTTGTTGGTTTATTTTCCTCTAAAGTCCAGCACAGTCTCTTGCAGAAAAAAGAACACACTTATTGTTAAACAAGTTATTTGCCAGTTGCATTAGTGGGTCATTTTCATCCGATTTTGTTGGAATTGTCCAATAGGATATTTAGAATAATCAATGACTGCTCTTATTGGACTAATTGGAGATATAATTTATTCAGTTCACTTCAACATCCAAGGTAAATAGTAATCCATAATTTTCTTGAAAAGTTTTATTTATGAGAAACTCAGTACCATAGTAGCAACACATTTTGAACAACTGTGCTATAAAACAGAGAGAATATCTGTAAATCAAAATCAAACCAAAACCAATCTCTTTATAATCACTATCTATAAGACCTTTTTCCTACTTCTATCCACCTAACAAGAATGAAAAAAGAAATTCATCAAATAGTTTTGTTTCCAAGATTGATAGCCACAATTTAACATTCTGATTGCTCACTTTTGAACTCACGTTTCTCTTATTTTGTGGTACTCAGAACAAAGTTAACACAGAGAGAGTCTAACAAATTCTAAGAACAGCAAGATCCTAAGTGCTCAGCTTCTATGCAGACATATTTGCATAATTTTTATTTAGTGATATGACACAGCACATTAATTTCATTGAAAATCATGAATATCCAACCCTTGTTTTTAATATCTTCCTAATAGTTTATCTACCCAAGTTTGAACGTGAATGTTTGTGTGTGTGTGTGTGTGTGTGTGTTATGATTCTAGAGAAGATAAAATAAGTTTTTCCTACTCAATTCACTGTATTACTTGTTTGGAGAAAGCATTTGGAGGGAAAATCTATTGTTACATAGAAGAAGGAAAGCCATAAAGATTCCATGATAGAAATAAAAGTAAAAACATCTAGTAAAATCATACAGATTACATAGACCTGTGGAAAGAAAGAGACAAAACCAGAAGAGAAAACAGGCAGAGCTGTGGAAAGGTACTTTTTTTTGACACAAGAGTGGACGCTG
Organism: Macaca mulatta; assembly: GCF_049350105.2. Classification (NCBI taxonomy): domain Eukaryota; kingdom Metazoa; phylum Chordata; class Mammalia; order Primates; family Cercopithecidae; genus Macaca; species Macaca mulatta. Next base: position 47,665,374 of record NC_133420.1, read on the forward strand.
CCAAGAAGAGAATAGGAATTTGGCCATGTAGAGTCAAAGTCTCAGAAGAGATTGAAATCACACATTCTTTGTGCTTTGTTAGATGGCACAGGGACCTCCTCTTTCTGCTAATGGAGTTATCATAAGACAAAACATGCAAATAAAGCAAACAGAATTTGGAGGTGAAGCCAAATAAGATCTGGCTAGCTCCACTTTGGGAGAGGTATTTTGGAAAGGTTTGAGCAATAATCAAATACTGAAATCATGAAGGGAAAGAATTTGAGATATGTATGAAAGGGCTCCTTTGAACATGGGCATTCCAAAGAGCTTTCAGGTATACTGGTCAATTTCTTATCTCAGTGATTAGGGTCAAGTCAATGTAAGTAATAAATCATGTAGTGGCATATAGCATAAAGATTAAGTGAAGAGACTCTGGATTTAGGCTGCCTGGTTAGAAGCCTTGTTATACAATTAATTTCTAATAGGGTATTTCTGCTATATAGGAAAACTGTTAATATATGTGTACATAAATATGTGTTTTATTTGTAAATAGGATTAATTATCATATTAATTAAAGTAGCTTTGGAGTTGATACTCTTGTGTTTTCTAGATGGATAAAAACATCACTTTTAAACATCAATACTTTTGACTTCTTTCAAACAATAATATAAATTTTTATTTTTATATATTCAGCTGGATAGAATTTATATATATATATATAATAATTACAGCACAAAGAGTACGAGTCAAGTTGGTGTTATGATATCATAATTCAGTCATCTAGCTAGAATATAAGTACATAGCAATAATGAAGATATAATTTTTTGCTACCTAAAAAGACAAAGCCATATTAAAAAACAAGATGAACATCTCAGTATATAAGAAAGCAGACAAAACACAACAGATAAGCAGTCGCTGCTGAGTTCCAATACTGTAAACAGAGAAAGGGACTTGAAGTTTGATTTCTCTAGAAGTGTACTATATGAGGTGGGGGACTGGAGGCTCACTGCTTGAAACCAAAGCAGTCATAGCATTGTAGTCAGAACATGTGTTATGCTTTTGACTATTTTAGTGACTGGGTCTGGATTGAATGCCAAAGCATTGCAGAATGGATGCCTACAATTGCTCCTTGAAATATCTTATTTGAATGAAGGAAGCAGAGGGCAACCCCCAAAATTACTGGAAAAGGAATAAATTATTTCAGAGAGATGATGATAAGATTTACAGTGGCAAATCATAATTTCAAAGCACATTAGGAAAACAATTGCTAAGCAAGAGCAAATTGACCTTTGACTTAATGAATTCAGTAACTGGGGGATTAATTTACTCTGGAAGAAAGTAAAGAAGTTCAAAAGGAGTTTAAGAACCTCATATAATAGTATCTGTATAAAAATAAATTATAAAACAAACAGGCAAAATTGATTTACATATAATAGTAGAAATGTTAGAAATTAAAAAGATAATAACAAGCAGAGACACAAAAGATATGATAAACTCAAGCTTGGACAAGGTCAAGTGAAGAAATAATGAATCAGACGATGGTACTTAAGCCATCATACAGCCCTGAGGCCAGAGAGAAAGACTGATGGAAATGCGAAAGGTTAACTAAAAGATGGGAAGAACAGATTTAGAGCTCCAATGTATGTTTACAGGAGTGAGAGAAGTAGAGAAGAGAAGGAATAGCAGAGAGGTTGTATTTGAAGACAAAATGGTGGAGATTTTCTAGGCTTGAAGCAATACCTGAATCCCCAGATCAGTTAAAGTGGTGGCTTTTAAAACTCGAAATTCATCGAATCACTTATGAAGTTTAAGCAAGCAAACAAACAAACAATTAAATGCTGGACACACGATTTAGGTTACTGAATCAAAATTTTTTGCCTGGGTTTTGGGGATGAGTATTTTGCAGAAGTACTTGAAGACTGCCTTTCAAGTGGCAGTGGGATTGCAAACCTCTGCCATAATAGTGCATAGGAGGATTAATAAAAACAATTTGACATTGTTGTTTTTAAAATTTTTTTCATTTCTGAGATTTTGGTGCACTCATCACCTGAGCAGGATACACTGTACCCAATATGTAGTCTTTTATCCCTCAGCCCCCTTCCACTGTTTTCCCCTGAGTCCCCAAAGTCTAATGTATCATTCTTATGCCTTTGCATCCTCATTATTTTAGCTCCCACTTATGCGTGAAAACATACAATGTTTGGTTTTCCATTCCTGAGTTACCTCTCTTAGAATAATGATCTCCAATTCCATCCAGGTTGCTGTGAATGCCATTATTTCATTCCTTTTTATGGCTAAGTAGTATTCCATGGTATGTGTATACACACACACACACACACACATATATATACACATATATATATACATATGTATGTGTGTGTATATATGTGTCTATGTAGTAGTATTCCATGGTGTGTGTGTATGTGTGTGTGTGGAGATATAGATATTGATATCTATATCTATATATATATCACATTTTCTTTACCACTGGTTGATTGATGGGCATTTGGGCTGGTTCTATATTTTTGCAATTGCAAATTGTGCTGCTATGAACATGGAAGTGTAAGTATCTTTTTTGTATAATCACTTCTTTTCCTCTGGGTAGATGCCTAGTAGTGGGATTGCTGGATAAAATGGTAGATCTACTTTAATTCTTTAAAGAATCTCCACACTGTTTTCCATAGTGGTTGTACTAGTTTACATTCCCACTAACAATGTAAAAGTGCTCCCTTTTCACCACATCCATGCCAACACCTATTATTTTTTATTATAGCCATTCTTGCAGGAGTAAGGTGATATAACATTGTGGTTTTGATTTGCATTTCCCTGATAATTAGTGATGTTGAGCATTTTTCCGTATGCTTGTTTGGCCATTTGTGTATCTTTTTCTGAGATTATCTGTTCACGTCCTTAGCCCACTTTTTGATGGGAATTTTTTTTTTCTTCTTTTTTTGTCTTGCTGTTTGAGTTCTTTGTAGATTCTGGATATTAGTCCTTTGTCAGATCCATTATTTGCAAAATTTTCTCCCACTCTGGGGGTTGTCTGTTAACTCTGCTGATTATTTCTTTTGCTGTACAGAAGCTTGTCAGTTTAATTAAGTCCCATCTTTTTTTTTTTTTTTCCCCGAGATGGTGTCTCGCTCTGTCGCCCAGGCTGGATTGTAGTCACACTATCTTGGATCACTGCAACCTGCACCTCTCAGGTTCAAGTGATTCTTCTGACTCAGCCTCCAGAGTAGCTGGGACTACAGGCACATACCACCACACCCAGTTAATTTTTGTATTATTGTAGAGATGGGGTTTCAGCATGTTGGCCAGCCTGGTCTTGAACTCATGTCCTTAAGTGATCTGCCAGCCTTGGTCTTCCAAAGTGCGGAGATTACAGGCATGACCCAATACACCCGGTCAAGTCCCATCTATTTTTCTTTTTTTTTTTTTTTTTTTTACATTTGCTTTTAGTTCTTGGTCATGAAGTCTTTGCCTAAGCCAATGTCTAGAAGAGTTTTTCTGATGTTATCTTCTAGAATTTTTATGGTTCCAGGTCTTTGATTTAAGTCCTTGATCCATCTTGAATTGATTTTTTTAAAAGGTGAGAGAAGAGGATCCAGTTTCATTCTTCTACATGTGGCTTGCCAATTATCCTAGCACCATTTATTGAATAGGATATCCTTTCCCCAGTTTATACTTTTGTTTGCTTTGTCAAAGATCAGTTAGCTGTAAGTATTTGGCTTTATTTCTGGGTTCACTATTCAGTTCCACCAATCTCTGTGCCCATTTTTATACCAGTACCATGCTGTTTTGGTGTCTGTGGCATTGTAGTATAGTTTGAAGTTGGGTGAGGCAATGCCTCCAGATTTGTTCTTTTTGCTTAGTCTTGCTTTGGCCATGTGGGCTCTTTTTAGATTCCATATGAATTTTAGGATTGCTTTTTTAAAATTCTGTGAAGAGTAATGGTGGTATTTCAATGTGAATTGCATTGAATGACTTAAAGCAATGACCATTGCTTTAGGCAGTATGGTCATTTTCACAATATTGATTCTACCCATCTATGAGCACGGGATGTGTTTCCTTTTCTTTGTGCCATCTATGATTTCTTTCAGCAGTGTTTTGTAGCTTTCCTTGTAGAAGTCTTTCACCTCCTTGGTTAGGTATATTCCTAAGTATTTTATTTTTGTAGCTATTGTAAAAGTGGTTGAGTTCTTGATTTGATTCTCAGCTTGGTCACTGTTGGTGTATAGGAGAGCTGCTGTTTTGTGTACATTAATTTTGTATCCTGAAACTTTGCTGAATTCATCTACCAATTCTAGGAGCTTTTTGGATGAGTCTTTAGGGTTTTCTAGGTATAAGATTATATCATCAGCAAACAATGACATTCTGACTTCCCCTTTACTGATTTGGATACCCTTTATTTCTTTCTCTGGCTAGGACTTACAGTGCTATGTTGAATAGAAGTGGTGAAAGTGGGCATCCTTATCTTGTTCCAGTTCTCAGGGGTAATGCTTTCAACTTTTCCCCAATCAGTATAATGTTGGCTGTGGGTTTGTCATAGATGGCTTTTATTGCCTTAAGGTGTGTCTTTTCTATGCTGATTTTGCTGAGGGTTTTAATCATAAAGGGATGCCAGATTTTGTCAAATGCTTTCTCTACGTCTACTGAGATGATCATGTGATTTTTGTTTTTGATTCTGTTTATGTGGTGTATCACATGTATTGAGTTACATATGTTAAACCATCCCTGATTCCCTGGTATGAAACCCACTTGATCATGGTAGATTATCTTTTTGATATGTTGTTGGATTCCGTTCACTAGTACTTTGTTGAGAATTTTTGCATCTATGTTCATCAGGTGTATTGGTTTGTAGTTTTCTGTTTTGGTTATGTCCTTTCCTGGTTTGGTATTAGGGTGATACTGGCTTCATAGAATAATTTAGGGAGGATTCCCTCTTTGTCTATCTTGTGAAATAGTGTCAATAGGATTGGTATCAATTCTTCTTTGAATGTCTGATAGAATTCAGCTATGAATCTGTCTGGTCCTGGACTTTTTTTCTTGGCAGTTTTAAAATTACCATTTCAGTCTTGCTGCTTGTTATTGGTCTGCTCAGAGTTTCCACGTCTTCCTGGTTTAATCTAAGAGGGTGGTACATTTCCAGGCATTTATCTGTCTCCTCTAGGTTTTCTAGTTTATGCCCATAAAGGTGTTCATATTGGCCTTGAATAATCTTTTATATTTCTGTGGTATCAGTTGTAATATCTTCCATTTAATTTTGAATAAAGCTTATTTGGATGTTCTCTCTTCTTTTCTTGGTTAATCTAGCTAATGATCTATCAATCTTATTTATCTTTTCAAAGAACCAGCTTTTTGTTTCATTTATCTTTTGTATTGTTTTCCATTTCAATTTCATTTAGTTCTACTCTCATCTTTTTTATTTCTTTTCCTCTTCTGCATTTGTGTTTAGATTGTTCTTGTTTCACCAACTGCATGGAAAATTGGAAGTGTGGATTTGGATTGTATATATGTGCTTTTTCAGACTTTTTGATGTAGGCATTTAATGCTATGAATTTTCCTCTTAGCACCGCTTTTGCTGTATCCCAGAGGTTTTGATAGGCTGTGTCACTATTTGTTACTATTATCGTTCAGTTCAAAGAATTTTTAAATTTCCATCTTGACTTCATTGTTGACCCATCAATCATTCAGGAGCAGGTTATTTAGTTTCCATGTATTTTCATGGTTTTGTGGGTTCCTTTTGGAGTTGATTTCCAGTTTTATTTCACTGTGGTCTGACAGAATATTTGATGTAATTTCTATTTTCTTAAATTCACTAAGACTTGTTTTGTGGCCTATCATATAGTCTGTCTTGGAGAATGTTCCATGTGCTGATGAATACAATGTATATTCTGTAGTTGTTGGGTAGAATGTTCTGTAAATATCTGTTAGGTACATTTGTTGTAGGGTATAGTTTAATTCCATTTTTTCTTTGTTGACTTTTTGTCTTGATGATCTGTCTAGTGCTGTCAATGTAGTATTAAAGTCCCTCACTGCACTTTGGGAGGCCGAGGCGGGCGGATCACAAGGTCAGGAGATCGAGACCACGGTGAAACCCCGTCTCTACTAAAAATACAAAAAATGAGCCGGGCGCAGTGGCGGGCGCCTGTAGTCCCAGCTACTCGGGAGGCTGGGGCAGGAGAATGGCGTGAACCCAGGAGGCGGAGCTTGCAGTGAGCCAGGATCGCGCCACTGCACTCCAGCTTGGGCGACAGAGCAAGACTCCGTCTCAAAATAAAATAAAATAAAATAAAGTCCCTCACTATTATTGTGTTGCCATCTCTCTTATTTTTACGGTCTAGTAGTAATTGTTTTATAAATTTGGGCACTCCAGTGTTAAGGTGTATATACAGTTAGGATCGTGATATTTTCCTGTTGAACTAGTGCTTTTATCATTGTATAATGTCCCTCTTTCTCTTTCTTAACTGCTATTGCTCTATGGTTTGTTCTGTCTGGTATGAGAATAGCTTCTCCTGCTCGCTTTTGGTGTCTCTTTGTATGGAATATGTTTTTCTATCCCTTTACCTTAAGTTTATGTTAATTCTTATTTTAGGTGAGTCTCTTGAAGATAGCAGAAACTTGGTTGGTGAATTTTTATCCATTCTGCTATTCTGATCTTTTAAGTGGAGCACTTAGGCCATTTACATTCAATGTTAGTATTGAGATGAGAGGTACTATTCTATTCATTGTGCTATTTGTTGCATGAATACCTTGTTGTTGTTGTTGTTGTTTTCATTGTGTTTTTGTTATATAGGTCCTGTGAGATGTATGCTTTAAAGAGGTTCTATTTTGGTGTATTTCCAGAATTTGTTTCAAGATTTAGAGTTCATTTTAGATTGTGGTGCTGGTTTTGTGGTGGCTAATTCTCTCAGCATTTGTCTGGAAAAGACCATATCTTTCCTTCATTTATGAAGCTTAGTTTCACTGGATACAAAATTATTGGCTGATAATTGTTTTGTTTTAGGAGGCTAAAAATAGGACCCCAATTTCTTCTAGCTTGTAGGATTTCTGCTGGGAAATCTCCTGTTACTCTGATAGGTTTTCCTTTTTAGGATACCTGATGCTTTTGCCTCAGAGCTCTTAGTATTCTTTTCTTCATCTTGGCTCTAGGTAACCTGATAACTATGTGCCTAGGCAATGATCTTTTTGCAATGGATTTCCCAGGTGTTCTTTGAACTTCTTGTATCTGGATGTCTAGATCTCTAGCAAGACCAAGGAAATTTTCCTTGAATATTTCCTCAAATATGTTTTCCAGACTTTTAGATTTATCTTCTTTCTCTTCTTCCTTCCAACTATTCTTAGGTTTGGACTTTTAACATAGTCCCAAACTTCTTCAAGGCTTTATCCATTTTTAAAAATGATTTTTTCTTTGTCTTTGATGGATTTGGTTAATTCAAGCCTTGTCTTCAAGCTCTGAAGTTCTTCTGCTTGGTGATTCTGTTACTGAGACTTTCTGGTGCATTTTGCATTGACACTATTGTAGTTTTAAAATGTGTCCACAAATTCTCCCTTGGAAAAGTAGAGTATAGTTCCTCTCCTCTCCTTGGAAGCAGGCTGGACTTAGACTCACTTCTAATAAACAGGATGTGGCAGAAGTGACTGTGTGTGGCTTTTGAAACTAGAATGAAAAACATTACTAACTCCTCCCTGTTCTCTATCAGATCATCTACTCTGGGGGAAGCAAGGTGCCAGAGTGTGGGGACACTCAAGTAGCCTGAGGAGAGACCCACATGGGGAAGAAGGGAGGCTTTGCACTGGCCAGCTTCCATTTATACCAACTTAAGAGTCAACCACATTTGAATTAGATCCTCCAGCCCAGTCAAGCTTTCAGATGACTGCAGAAGTGGCCAACATCTTGACTGCAAACATAATCCAGAGATCAGCCTGGGACCACTCTGTATTTCCTGAGTTGTGGAAACTAGGAAGTGATTGTTGTTATTATTTTAAACCATTGAGTTTCTGTGTAATTGGTTAGAGAGAAATAGATAACTAATACAGATACTACGGCAAATTGTAGTAAAAGTACTGATTATCAAAGGTAAAGAGAAAAATGTAAAAGTTAACACAGAGAAGAACTCTGTTACCTATCAAAGAATTATAGTTACAATGACAGAACACTTCTCATCAATTGATTCAAGAAGACATAGGACAATGCTGAAGGAAAATATCTGTCAACTTAGATTTCAATATTCCCCTGAATGATCAGAGTAAAACAGTGTCATTTTCAAACATACAAAGACAAAGATGTCTGCTCACAGATCTAATTGAATGAACTAATAAATAATACATTTCAGAAATAAGAAATTGGAAACAGAAGAAAAAAGGCACACGAAGAATGAATGATGAACACAGCAATTGGTGGCATATATTGATAGAATTATTTAACTATGGACCATAAAATAATTCAATGTTTTAAGATAAATAAAATTTTGGATAATGCCAAGGAAAATGACAGAGGATGAGGGAAGATGCCATTAGAAGAGATTTTAAAGAATGATAAGATGCTTGCCTTAGTTAAGGAGACTGGAGAAGATACTATATGATCTTAAACTTTGTTAGAATTATAGCATCATATATGTATATTAAAATGTAAAAGTAATCACTGAAATATAACATTGTGATCCATAATTTCAAAATCAGCAAAGTGGTTGTGGGGTGGGGTAAAGTGGAGAATTAAAAAACATATAACAATCCACCAGAAAACAGGAATTAAAAAAAGAAGCAGAGGAAAGAAACAGCATAATACACGATAGAAATCAGTCTAATGAATAATAGAAATAAATTTTCAGAATAAATACAAAGACCTACACTTATCTACTAAAAATAAAGTCTTTTGAATTGGATTACAAAAGTATTTAGCTATATTCTGCTTACAAGATGGGAAGGAGGTTGGAAGAAAGGGATAGAAGAGTACCAAACAAAGAGCATAGGAAAACACAAAACAAAAGAAAAATGTGATAATGATATTAATATCAAACAATTCAGAATTATGACAAAAGGCATTATAAAAAAAGGGATGAAGAGGAACATCATCCAACGGTTAAAAATACAATCTACAGAGGAGGAATTACAACAATAATTAATGTATATGCACTTAACAATGTAATTTCAAAACATAAAGGCTAAACTGATAGAATTAAGAGAAGATATAGGAAAAGCTGCTAAGGCAAAGCTAAAGTTCTCCAAATTAAAGCCTATTGAGAGTTTTTTGTGAATGTCCCTGTGGAGAAGGCCAATTTTAAATGACAAGGGTGGCATTCAAAAGGAAGGCCATTTTTTTCAAACATCAAGAAAGGACAAACATGACAGTTGCCTATGATTCTAAATGCATTTTAGTATTCTGGTACAGTATTAATTTATTGAAATAGAAAATTAAAATATAATGTTTATAAATGCTACAGAGTATTTCTCAAAATAGAAAATTATAAATGCTTCTCAGTTTAAGTTATCCTTGCCTCTAAATTTACTTCTCAAAAAATGTTCTGAGCTTTCCATTACTTTGTGAGAATTTATTTGGTGACAGCATTAATGTTTAAGATGACTTGTGAAAATTTTAGAAAGTAAGATGTGTGTATCAAGAAGAAGTGTAAAAATTATTCTAATTATATAAAGTACTCTGTCTTTTGCCATTTAAAAAATATACTCTTTTCTGAAGATCATTTTATTAGGTTAGTGCAAAAAAAAAGCAATTGCAGTTTTTCCCATTATTTCTTTTGTACCAACCTAATATTTTCTTTTTTCTTTTTTTTTTCCAACTTTTATTTTAAGTTCAGGGGTACATGTGCAGGATGTGCAGGTTTGTTACATAGGTAAACGTGTGCGATGGTGGTTGGCTGCACAGATCAGCCCATCACTTAGGTAATAAGCCTAGCCTCCATTAGCTCCTCTTCCTGAAGCTCTCCAGCTCGCCTTCCTCCCACTCCCAGCCTCTGACAGGCCCCAGTGTGTGTTTTTCCCCCCATGTGTCCATGTGTTCTCATCGTTCAACTCCCACTTATAAGTGAGAATATGTGGTGTTTGGTTTCTGTTCCTGTGTTAGTTTGCTGAGGATAATGGCTTCCAGCTCCATCTATGTCCCTTCAAAGGGCATAATCTCGTTCCTTTTTATGGCTGCATAGTATTCCATGGTGTATATGTACCACATTTTCTTTATCCAGTCTATCATTGATGGGCTTTTATGTTGGTTCCATGTCTTTGCTCTTGTGAATAGTGCTGCAATTTAGTGAAATGGCACTATGAAAATAAAATAATATTTGTTCCTAGATTATTTTATTTTCATAGTGCCATTTCATTAAATTGTTTATCATTTTCCTTATAGTCAATATGTTGAGAAAATCTCTGACCATTTGGTAAATAAGAACACCATTGCAGGGCTTTTTCAAAGGACAAACTCAGAGGTTGGGAAGTCAAAATCTTAGTAGTATGATATTTTCCTTACTCCCATGTACAATACCCTAACAGCAATGCAGGTGGTAGACTTGGGTCCTCACTTCACTCTCACTAGCTGTTTTTTCTGAGTTGTTGTTCAACTTCTCTGAACTTCAGGTTTTTTATCCAGAAAACGTAGTTATTAACTTCCAACTCATAGAAATGTGGAGAAGATTAAATGACATGATTTATATAAAGCAATTAATTAATATAGCAGCTAACTCATAACTGGGAAGTACTAGAGGTAAATTTTGAAGCCAAGTCTTCTAGTTCTTTTTCTTTCTCCAGAGCTTCTTAGATCTCTAGGATATCTTTCTGAGTCATGAAAGCTGTTCCTTTAACTGACTTCAAAGGGAGAAGGCTTTATTTTATTTTGTAATGTCAATCTGCTTTAGCTGGCTACATCCTAAATATTGATCATGTTAAGTACCCTTTTCCAGGTGTTAAAAAGCACACCCTTAACTCCTTTCATAAACTGAATTATTTGAGAGACAGAAATCACTCTGTGGAGAGCGAAATTTATTATTTAGACCCTGTTATTAAAACATAGATGCTAATCTATATAGATTATTTGAATCTGTTCTTAAATAGATTTTTTGTCTCATCTAGCAGCATATTTTAAGAATAACTGAGTTGGAGATGCCTGTTAGAAGGCAACGACTACAAAGAACAAAATGGGTCAAATTGTTTTTATTTTTGACTTAAAAAAACACGTGGCCCAGGGGTGGTTGAAAAAGTAATCCTATTGAGGCTCTGTGATACTTTGTTTCTGAACAGATACTTCTTTTCACCTCTTATCATTAAAAGAAAACCTAGCAATAATGACAAACCTAAATAAATACCTGGTTTCTCTTTCCTGACTCTTGGTAGCTAAAGCAAAGAAACCCGATCCTGGTGTACTGCCACTGTTTACATTTCTGTCTGCTTTGAAGCAGGGCAATGCCTGAAGAGGTTCACCCACTGTGGCTCCATCTCTGAAGGAGTCAGAAGGCAAGCTCCTTTAGAAAACATAAACATCATCCTCAAATACAATGAGTCTCTTCTCCAGGACAAAATAAGGGCTGCCTGCCTCAATGATATGATTCCCTCCCATGGCTTGTGTTGGGAACATTTCTGTGGCCTTTGAGATGGTAACGTTTTTCTCACTTGTAAATATGGATGGTGAATGATGAGTATGAGCAAGAAATATTTACCATGTAAATCAGACGAGAGCTACACAAAGTTTCCTTGTTTTTGTTTCAGTCTTAGACGTATATAGAGCAACTGCACTTTTGTTAAACTGGTTCTGAAAATATATTAGAAGTTTAATCATCAGCCAATAAAATATGCGACTTCATTCCTGATTCACTTTTTTCTTCTTAAAGAAAGTTCATTTTCTGTTTTTGATGGGAGGAGATGCTAAATTGCTTAATCACCATGACAAAGAAGTATTTCTTAGTTTACCTTTTTGAAATGTTTTTATTTTGAAATAATTTTAGATTTACAAAGAGTTGCAAAGACAGTATAAAAGATTTTTTATAACTATAAAAGTTGCAAAGACAGTATAAAAGGTGAACATGTACTGTTCACCCAACTTCCCCTAATGCTAGCATCCTATATAGCCATGGTACTTTTATCAACATCTTAGTTTACTTTTAAATAACTTTTTTGATCTAAGCTCAGCAAGATGCCTGCACTCTGACATGCGTTAAACGAGCTGAGGTCTATTAAGAACAAGATTTTTGTTTTAGCTAACCGGAAATTTTAGTTGGAAAAATAAATAGAAGCCATAAATCTTAAATCATACCACAGTATCCTGGTTGCCTAAAGTGGCTTGGGTTGAGAACATTTCTGTGGGCTTTAAGATAGAATTCTGGATGCCAGATAAGGCCATATGCTTCCAAACCATAGGTTCCCACATTGTCAGGATGTTAGGTATCTACCCATTTAAAAATTATGTCTAAGAGAGGGCTAGCCACAGTGGCTCACACCTGTAATCCTAGCACTTTGGAAGACTGAGGCAGGTGGATCACTTGAATTCAGGAGCTTGAGAGCAGCCTGGACAACATGGTGAAGCCCCATCTCCACTAAAAATACAAGAATTAGCCAGGCATGGTGGTACATGCCTGTAATCCCAGCTACTCAGGAGGCTGAAGCATGAGAATTGCTTGAACTTGGGAGGCAGAGGGTGTAGTGAGCAGAGATTGTGCCACCGCACTTCAGCCTGGACGACAGAGAGAGACTCTGTCTCGAAAAAAAAAAAAAAATGCAAGAGGAGATACCAAAGAAGATGATCTCCATGTTAGCCTGTGAATCAAATCACAGTTTATTCTGTTTTTATAGCGCCACTAATACATACTGTCCCAAACTCTCTAATCCTTCTTTTACTCCCTGGTTATGAGTCAGTGTCAGGCTGTGCTTGCCTGGTAAATCTGAAATTTTTCCTCTATTTTCTTTTTCCTCCTTCAGTGTGATATGATCCTCACCAAGAGCTCCTCACTCTTCATCAATCAAAGCCCTGTTGGCCCTCACCTCTCTGAAGCTTTCCCTGACCTTTCCCTATCTCCTCTGTCTTGTGTGTATAACCCTACACAAAATTCTATCATTGTAACTATATTGCAATTTGCCTGTTTGCGTATCCATCTTCCTCACTGGATTTGAATACTTTTCAAGAAATAAACTACGCCTTATTTTTTCTCTGTATCCTTAAGAGTTACCTCATTGCATAGAACATAATAGGCCTTCCACAGATGGGTGAATTTGAAGCTATTCTAGCATTTATATCTTACTATTTGCAGATAAGCTTTCTCTTTGAATTGTTTAGATTCATCTGGGATAAAGACCTTCTAAGTAGAAAACCTGAAGTCAATGTTTTTCAAAATGTGGTTCATGGGTCACTGCATTAAGGATCATTTGGGGTGTTGTTAAAAAGCACTAACATAAACCTATCAAATATGAATAACTGGGGAATGCATCCTGAAGCTGTCAGTTAGTAAGATCTCCAGATGCTTCTGATGTGCACTGGCGTTTGAGAACCACTTGGAGAAGTTCCATGAATCCATCAACTTAGTTATTTCGTTCTCTTTCCACAGAGGTTTTAAGGAGGGTATAATTGATATGGCCATAAATTAAATGAATAACAATATATTAGGATCAGGGAGAAAACCTCTGGATGGTTTGGTGTAACAGATACTATGACTAAGCTTCAAACTGGATTCTAAGATACATGCCAGGCAGAGCAAAAAACAAAGTAAAAGAAAATTAAGTACACAGTACTTACTATAAGAAGGGATAAAATGTCAGTTTCTCAGGGGAAACCCTTCTCCCCCACCCAGGCACTAATTTTTTTTTTCAGAATAAGCATGAGTTAAAGGTTTTATTTAACTCATTCACAAGGAAACCAGTGAAGTGTTGTAACGAGGTGAAAGGAGAATCCCAAGGACAGACACATTTATAGATCGGGAATATTAAAATGACCGTGCAAACAGAGCCAAATTGGGTTTTTTGGTTGTTTTTCCACTGGACAGAATTCATTTGCGTGTCTATGGACAAGAACAATTTAGCATTGCTGCCAGTTATGTACAATTTATAAAGCTGTAAAACAGCTCCCACAGAATTGGAATAAGACAACACAGGTGTGCTCTAGAATGACAACACACAGTTTTCCATTTAAGCACAAAATTTTCCTTATAGTCTGCCCACTTTTGATTAAAAAGAACCTCAAAGATTCTTGGTGACAAACTGAGTATGGCCTTATTAGATTTAGCCTGGTTCTTTACACAGGTGCATTAAGAATGTTAACCATATCGGCCTTCTTGAAGTTTGTTCCACTGGAGGTCTCTATAAGAAATCTCAGCTTAATCTTCTACAAGTTTCTAGTAATTTGCTGTGCTGAGGCTAAGGATGTAAGTCCAAGGAAATCTCTCCATAAAATTTCATCTGCAGTGTCTATACATTTTGGCCTCATTCCTTTCTCCTTGAAATTTTCAAAACATCTCAAGGATCTTGGCCTGCCAGGAAAGTGACCCCCCCTTACCACCTGCGAGGATGGACCTTGTATAAATCCAGGTCAGTTTTCCTCGGAGACCTTTGCCAACACTGGCTCCATCAAGTCAACCTTAGTTCCTAAAAAGGGACTGATCAGGCACAGGCTATGGCTTCCCCAGGCTGGCAGGAAGCTCCTCTGCAGCCATTGTTCGCAGAGTTGCAGCCAGGCACTACATTTTTAAAGTGATTTCTCACTTGGGATTTACTTGGGAGCAGTGAGTGCCAGAATGGATCAATATTTTCAACAAGATTTTTGGCAAATATCTATTTCTGTAGTGAATAAAATATGATATAAGCTCAGGATACACACGAAGGCCACCTTCTCTTTTATGTTGTTGTACTATTTTTTTTTAAACAGATTGACTCCAAATAGCCTCTCTCCTATTAGCCATTAAAGGCATCTCTCTTTACACAGCTTCTTAGATAAGCTTCCCTTCATCACTTGTCACGGTGAAGCCACACCAAAGTTATAATCTCTAACAAGTAACAAGAATGCAGGTACAAAGCATTACTGATTGAAAGTAGATTTATGTTCTTTGGAGACCAGATGAGCAGTTGTTAATGTTGACATTCTATTTATGAAATTTGAGAAGCTTGACTAGCAGTATTCTCTGGATAGATGTCATCCAGCTTTATAACAATGTAAACAACAGACAATAATACCAACAGTAGCAAATACTTATCAAAGAGCTACTGCATGGACACTGTGAATATGCTATCTGAGTCCATTTTAAGAACCCCATGTTCTAGAAAATATTAGCCCCCATTTCACAAATGAGGAAATAGACTTGCAGTGGTCAAGTCAATTATCCTACCTCACATAACTGGTAAGCAGTGCAGTCAGGATTAACACCCAGGTCTGTCTGATACTAAAGCATGTGAACTCTGCAGAGTATTATCTACACAACACAAATATTAAAAAGAGGAAAGAATCGGAATAGGTAGTGGAACATGTCCTGGACTAGGAATAAGACACTCAAGTTCCTTTGCCAACCTGGGCAGAGTCACAATTTGTTTGGTCTCAAGTGTCTTTATCTATAAAATAAAAGATGTTTCTGGTCTCAAATTTATTTTTTAAAAATATTTTTTAATAAATATTTTTTGTAGAGAGGGGAATCTCACTATGTTTCCCAGGCTGGCCTCGAACTCCTGGCTTCAAGCAATCCTCCTGCCTCAGCCTCCCAAAGGGTTGGCATTCAGGTGTGAGCCACTGCCCCTAGTCTCAAATTTCTTTATCTACAAACTAAGGAATTGAACCATATGACTTTGGGGTCTCCTTGCAGATTTAAAGTTGGTTATTATTCTTTTGCTAGAACCACAATTAATACAAATAAACTATTTAAAATAAAAATTTAGTTTTTGCCATTGGACTTTATTGCTTCCACCTCAGAGATAAAGGTGACACATTGAAAAGGTAGCTATAATTGTCTGTACCAGTGTTTAAATCACTGCTTCTGTTGCACAGAAGTTATATTAGCTCTAGAACTAACATTGATCATTTCTATTTGGGTGTTTACTCTGTGTCAGTCACTCTTATAAAAGCTATAAATATATTATCTACTTCTACATTCTTCAATTTATGATGTAGATGGTATTATTAAACTAATTTTACCAGTGGGGAAACTGAAGCACAAAGAGACAAGTAATCTACTGGAAGTCACACATGTGACAGGTGGTAGAACCAGGATTTGGACTCAAGAAGTTTACCTGAGACTCTAGAGCCCATGCAGTTTTCTTGAGAGCCTACCACCCGTGTTATTAACCACTATATTAAGTCCTTTCCAAAAATAATGCCTTGTATAGCTTGTTATTCATGGAAATAAATATAGTAATTACAATGTCAGAGTCATATATTTGATATCTGAAGGAAATAACTGAATGTAAAATTATTTGAACTCCATATTGCCATAGAATTCTAATAGCTTTCCTTGATATCTTTGCATGAATCAAAATAGTCACATTTTAAAATTAAGCCCAGTGGAGGCATGGCCTTCTCTATCTCATGTTGCACCTGGAACATTGCTCCGTGCATCTTTGTTGGATGAACTAATGCACTAAAGAGAAAGAAATTTTCCCTTACTGTGTATGTATGCTTGAACTTACACATCTCATTTTAATATCTGAAAAATTACATTAAAAACTCACTCCAATTAGAGTATGCATATTTCAGGTCACAACAACTTTTCATTTCGAATAATATAATGTCAACATTATACTAAAGAATTTAATTATTTTGAAGTACATTTTCTTCAACACTATAATTTAAGAGGGCTTAACTATCTGTTGACTTGAAGCATTATGTGTTATCTATTCAGTGCTACCATTATTATACAAGTGACTTTTTCTTAGAGAAATGTAGTGACAACTGTTCAACCAAAGGACCGCTTAACCATTCTTCTCTGAAAGCCTTATAGAACTTTTTTGAGGAAACCATACCATAATATACCATAATATCCCCTAAAGTCAAAATCAATGGGTCAAGCTCCTCTTTTAGAACATGCATCCTCTTAAATCATGCAGATTTAATTTTCCCCATGATAGCCTCCAGGGATATCAGAGGTTTGTGATTTTTTCTTTTGTTTGGTTTTTAAATGCACAATGTACTCATGACAGCAAATCAAACCTGTTAGTGGCATCAAACAAGTAGGATTGATGCCGGGAACAGGACCACTGCAAATTTTATTAAAACTGCAATCACTGAGAGCACAGCACACGGTGGGGTTTTAAATACCTCTCTCTGTGGCATTTGTGATATTAAGAGCTGCAGCATAAACAAAGGAAAAAGCAAATCAAATGTGGTATAAACATTACATGATTGCTTCCACTTTTGTAGATGCAACAAGTAAATTTGATCTCTAGGAAAGAAGACAGCCAGAAGTCTAAAATTTTGAAGACAATGCTGATCTTTTATAGTTACATCTATTGACATCTGCTTCTGTGACAAGATAGATAGATAAATAGATAGATAGAGATTATTATTTATTTTCATCTTTCGGAATTCTACTTGTCTTACCCATTTCATATGTCTGCAAAAATATCTTCAGATAAAAGCTTCTGAATAGATTTTGTTGGCCTTAAGGGTACATAGTGCAGCCTTCCAGACTGCAAAGAAATTGGGCTGGCAGCGCTCAGGTGTCCTGACAAGTGATGGAGACTCATGCACTGAAGACACTTAAATTCTCCATATGACTTGCATTCCCTTGTCACTCCCCAAAATGCCTCTCCGTGTTTTGACAGGAGGCTGCTTTTCAAAGTCCTGAGGAAATAAGGATGCATTTAAACATTAGGGAACCCTACAATGACCCTGTACCTAGAAGGACTCTGTTCTTTTTGTTCTGCTTCTAGACCCTGCCTGGCTCTTATTTGCAGTTTTGTATTTGTGCCAGGACACCTCTTCCCACCAGCAATTGCCGACTGACAGTCCTCTCTTGATTCCAGCTTCTGCCCAATGTTTTCCTTAATGGCTTAAAGCTTCAAGGGTAAACAAGATAATAATAGAAAATGCAATCAACAAGAGCTTGATACACTCCAGCATCCATCTATTTTAATTTGGGTCTCAAGTACTCCACATTCAGCCAGTTTCTATACACAAAGCAGTATTTATCTGAATGTGATAGTCACAGAATGTAGTAAGAGCCACATTCAGCCTCAAATAAATAAGTGCATTTTTAAAAGTCATAGTTAAGGCAAAGAATGTGAGGGGAAAAAAGAAAATTAGATATTTGTAAATTGTAAATGAGTCTTTTGCAATGATTAAAAAACTTATAACAAAGACACCCCCCAGCTATAAAAAACAATAATTATGTTATCACCTTAAAAGATTTGATTTCTATGGTCTGGTATTTTATTTTATTTTATTTTATTTTATTTTATTTTATTTTATTTTATTTTACTTTATTGTAGAGATGAGTTTTTGCCATGTCACCCAGGCTTGACTCCAACTCCTGGATTCAAGTGATTCACCCACCTTGGCCTTCCAATGTATTGGGATTATAGGCATGAGGCCCTGCACTGGTCAGAGGAACTAATATTCTTTCTCTCTCTCTCTCTCTCTCTCTCTTTCTTTGAGACAGGGTCTCACTCTGTCGCCCAGGCTGGAGTTCAGTGGCTCCATCTCAGCTCACTGCAACCTCCGCCTCCCAGGCTCAAGCAGTTCTCCTGCCTCAGCCTCCCGAGTAGCTGGGATTACGGGTGTCCACCACCATGCCTGGCTAATTTTTGTATTTTAAGTAGAGCCATGGCTTCACCATGTTGCCCAGGCTGGTCTTCAACTCCTGGCCTCGAGTGATCCACCTACCTCGACCTCCCAAAGTGCCGGGATTACAGGTGTGAGCCACTATGGTTGGCCCTCTGGTCTAGCATTTTAAAGGGAGCATATGCCACTGGTCAAAACAGGGAAGTAAAATCAGAATTTCAAAAGTTGTCCCAAGCAATCATGATAGCAAACCCTCATTGAAAATTCCAGCCCTGCCATTCAAATCAGCATGTTCCAGTGCCATATCCCTCTGCCCCTGAGTATCTGTCTTCCTGGCCTTTAGAGGTACTCAGGAGAAAATAATTTCAGATATATAAAAAAAATATAGATCACTCTTTGACTACACACCATACCTAAAGCAGAATGTGAAGTGGATTAGAAAAGCAGACAAAACTGTCTCTTAAAAGAGAATTTCCTCTATATGGCCCTGAAAAGTCACTTAGTCTCTATTTCAACCTAATAAAATGAATAGGCAGCAAATAAAAGGTTTTGAGGGAAAAAGGCTAGCTGGAATCATCCCACTGAAAATAATGCTTTCATTTCTATGAGGAACTAATAAAATTATTTCAAGCAGAAGGAAAATTTCTAGTTAAAAATTAAGCTTTATGAGCCAAGATGGCTGATTTATTTTTGTTTTATCACTGTATATTCATTCTCATATTTGGGGACAGCTAAGGAATGATCTTAGCTGGAGGGCAGAAGCCACAAACTGGGTGTGAATGCCTTTAGCACCTGTAAGACAAATTTCAATTTCAGAGATTTTAAAATATGCAACAAAGAAACTAAAATTGTGATTATAAGGGATTAATGACTGACATGCAACCCAGATATGCCAAAATATGAAAAAATGAACATCTTAGAATGCATGAAATATGATATGTAGATTTCTCTGGTGACATCAGACAATAAGATGTTCCCTGGTCACATCCTGCCATGAATCCTCTCCTAGAGCCCTGTGGCACACAGGGGCCTGAGACAGGGCTTAACCTTCCTAGAAGAGCCTCCACAGTTGTAAGATTGAAAACTTTTTTCTACATGCCAGATGACTGTGGCATCTGGGAAACAACAGACGCTTCCCTGTCAATGTTAAATCAGTATACCTAAATAGTTATTACCTAGCGGTGCTTCCCTTTCCTGTAGGAGCTTACCTTTGTTTTACTTTTCCCTTTATGCTGTAAGTCAGTAACACCCAACAAAGTGTGGAAAATGTTCACCGAGAAATCAGAATCCTAACAAAACTTTTGTGCTGGATCCTCCAAACCATTCCAGACTATAAAATCATAAATTTCAGGTTTCCACCTATACGTAGAAAAGAAGAGTCAGCTGGGTGGAGACTTCATAAGCGGCTGCTGTTCTCTGACCCCCTTGACTTCCTCTATCTAGGTAGCTCTGCCAACTTCCTCTTGTAGGTCTCAAGCTTAGCAGCTTTAAGGATTGATTCCTTCCCAAAGGAAATGGTATGTTCCACATCCTGTTCATCAGGACCTCTGTTGCGGGAAGTCAGGGACCCCAAACGGAGGGACCAGCTGGAACCACGGCAAAAGAACATACATTGTGAAGATTTCATGGACATTTATCAGTTCCCAAAATTAATACTTATATAATTTCTTACACCCATCTTACTTTAATCTCTTAATCCCATCATCTTCATAAACTGAGGATGTATGTCACCTCAGGACCCTTTGATGATTGCATTAACTGTACAAATTGATTGTAAAATATATGTGTTTGAACAATATGAAATCAGTGCACCCTGAAAAAGGACAGAATAACTCAATTTTCAGGGAACAAGGAAAGATAACTATAAGGTCTGACTGCCTGCGGGTTCGGGCAGATAGAGACATATTATTCTGCTCGCAGAAAACCTATAGACAGATGTGTGAGTACGAGAAATATCACTGAATTCTTTTCGCAGCAAGGAATAGCCCTGGGGAAGGAATGCATTCCTGGGGGTAGGTCTATAGATGGCTGCTCTGGGAGTGTCTGTCTCATGCGGTTGAGATAGGGACTGAAATACGCCCTGGTCTCCTGCAGTACCCTCAGGCTTACTAGGATTGGGAAATTCCAGCCTGGTACATTCTAGTTAGACCAGTTGTCTGCTCTCGAACCCTGTTTCCTGTTAAGATATTTATCAAAACAATGTGTGCACAGTGGGACATAGATGCTCATCAGTAATTCTAATTTTGTCTTGCCTTGTGTTCTTTATTGCCCTTGAAGCATGTGATCCTTATGACCTACTCTCTGTTTGTACACCTCCTCCCCTTTTAAAATCCCTAATTAAAACTTGCTGGGTTTGTGGCTCAGGGTCACCATCACGGTCCTACCAATATGTGATGATACCCCCAGAGGCCCAGCTGTAAAATTTCTCTCTTTGTACTTTCTTTTTATTTCTCAGACTGGCTGACACTTAGGGAAAATAGAAAAGAATCTATGTTGAAATATTGGGGGCTGGTTCTCCTGATAGACTTTCACCTTCAAAATTCTTCAGCCAATATCCAAGTGTTGTGAAAACCTAATCAACATAGGAATCAATTGCCTTTGACAAAATTTTCCCATCTCTGAGTTTGTCCTGGAGCACAATGGAGCAACAGAACTGCAAAAATATCAAACTAATGAACAAAAAGGTTCATGTTACTTTATCAAAATAGTGTAATATTTGGAAGAAGTGTTTTTTTCCCAAAGCATAAATGCATGTATTAATTCTTCCTAATTATAAAGATCTCTTTATAAAGATGCAAAAAGTATAGACCTACATAAAGTGTAAAATAGAAGTTACACCCATATAATTTTCTTTCTTTTTTTTCTCACACTGTTGCTGGGGCTGGAGTGCAGTGGCACAATCTCTGCTCACTGCAACCTCTGCCTCCCAGGTTCGAGTGATTTTCCTGCCTTAGCTTCCCAAGTAGCTGAAATTACAGGTGCTCACCACCACACCCAGCTAATTTTTTGTATTTTCAGTAGAGATAGGGTTTCACCATGTTGGCCAGGCTGGTCTCGAACTCCTAACCTCATGATTCACCTACCTCAACCTCCCAAAGTGCTGGGATTACAGGTGTGAGCCACCATGCCCAGCACCCCTATATAATTTTCTATGCAGAGATGACGATTTAAGAGTTTGATATACATGTACTCTAAAATATAATAATAAGATATACTGTTCTTTAACTTCCTTTTTCACTTATGAACATATTATATTGGTAATGAATTAATATTCCAAAGCATTTAGAACAGTATCTTGCACATGGTAAGCACTATACAAGTACTTATTAAATACATGAAATAAATAATAAAACAGCAAATAATTATGTAGTATACACTATGTGTCTATATTAACTATTTAATAATCAAGCATCCTAAGAGGTAGGTTCTGCTTTTATCTCTATTTTAGAGAAGAGAAAGCTGAGGCTCAGAGATGGAAAGCAGATCCAAGTCACATATATGGTAATTTTAGAAGTTAATGTATATAAATACATCTCATTCTTTTTAATGGCTGATGGAATTTCATCACGTATTTAGTTGGTCTCCTATTGATGCAAATTTAAGTTCTTTACAACTTTTTACTAAGCAGCTTTGTGACAAATAATCTTGAACATATACTTGTGCAAATATCCCTTTAGATAAATTTTCAGAAGTTAAATTGCTGAGACAAATCTATACATATTTTAAAGTTTGATTTTTATTTTTTGTAAACCTCCACGGGGCTTTACCAAATTGTAAGGATAGATGAAAGTGATAGTTTCCCCACACTCTATTGTTATCCTAATTGTTGTCCTTTATAAGTAATCTGTCTTCAATATTTTAAGATAATATCTTTGTCTTTGATGTTTCATTATGATTAGACTGGGTGTGAAATGTTTATTTCTCTGCTCTTCACTTTTACCGATTGGGACTTGGTGTGCTTCATGTACTTGAAGATTTAAGTCTTTCATCAATGCTGGAAAGTTCTTAGTCACCATGTTTTGGAGTATTGCCTCTCATATTTTCTGTATTTTCTCTTTCTGTAATATATCTTTTATCATTTCTTAAATTCAATTTCATCTTTTCCATCCTTTCAAACTCTTTCTGTATTGAATTCTAAATTCTGAAGAGCTGATTTCTAATGGGTGAATTATCTCTTTATGTCTATCTAATATACTATTACTCATCCATTGAATTTTAATTTTAATTGTATTTTGTATTTGTTAAAATTATATTTAATTATTTTTCAAAACTGCCTGTCTTCCTATTTATTATTTATTATTATTATTATTTTAGACAAAGTCTCACTCTGTTGCCCAGGCTGGAGTGTAGTGGCACAATCTTGGCTCACTGCAACCTCTGCCTCCTGGGTTTAAGAGATCCTTTTGTCTCAGCCTTCTGAGTAGCTGGGATTACAGGTGTGCACCACCATGCCGGGCTAATTTTTGTATTTTTAGTAGAGATGGGGTTTCACAATGTTGGCCAGGCTGGTCTTGGACTCCTGACCTCAAGTAATCTGCCTGGCTTAGCTTCCCAAATTTCTGGGATTACAGGCATGAGCCACTGTGCCTGGCCCTAATGTATTTTCAGCTTTTCTTATTCCTCCTTTTGTATTTTTAATTGCTTTAAGCATACTTATTTTATAGTTTCTATGATGTTATTTGGTTAACTGAATTTTCTTTGTATATTACGTTGGATAACACTCACTCGAGGTAGGTTGTTTTCCGTAGGTGTGACAATTTCGCATTGTGAACTCATCCTCAGTGAAATGCCTGTGTAACCTGGGTAAAGTGCTTCTTCTTTGAACTTTTTTTTCTTGTTAAATTTTTGGCCTGGAACCAATGTTTTGTGTGTATGTGGGTTTTTTGGCCTGGAACCAATGTTTTGTGTATATGTAGGTTTTGTTGTTGTTGTTTTGCTTTTTTGTTTTTTTGAGACAGGGTCTCACTCTGTTGACCAGGCTGAAGTACAGTGACATGATCTTGGCTTACTGCAGCCTCCACCTCCTGAGCTCAAGCCATCCTCCCACTTCAGGCTCCCAAGTAGCTGAGACTACAGGCATGTGCCACCACACCTGGCTAATTTTTGTATTTTTTGTAGAGACGGAGTTTTGCCATGTTGCCCAGGTTGGTCTCCAGTGCTCAAGCCATCAGCCTCCCAAAGTGCTGTGATTACAGGGGTGAGCCACTGTGCCCAGCCTGAAACCAGTTTGTATGTTCATTTTTCCAGCTGAGAATTCCCAGGCAGTGCTGACGGTATTAAGTCAATATCAAGCCTATGAAAGCTATAGTCCTAGGTGTTGAATATTCACTCCTAAGAAGACCTGGTTTTTTTCTTCCTCACGACTAAAGACAGACAAGCCATTTTGTT
Organism: Macaca mulatta; assembly: GCF_049350105.2. Classification (NCBI taxonomy): domain Eukaryota; kingdom Metazoa; phylum Chordata; class Mammalia; order Primates; family Cercopithecidae; genus Macaca; species Macaca mulatta. Next base: position 47,689,432 of record NC_133420.1, read on the forward strand.
GTGTTTTTGTGCCTGTAGATGGAATTTCTAGCCCATCTTTCTACTTTTGTGGTTCTCAGCTTTATACAAGGGTCTGAATGCTAACCTCCATTTCACATGGGCCACAACCCTGTCTCCTGCCCGTTTAAGGGTTTTCAAACTAATCCCTTTTAATGGTCTTCAAACCAATCTCCTAGTTTATAGAGATGAGCACCTGTCCCATTACCTTTAGAACAACAAGAAACCAGCCCATTGAGTTTACAGTTTTTGCAGTTCCTGTGCATTTTGAGCTTCCAGAGATTTACATTTTATTCTTACGAGTTATACAACTAGCCCAGCATTTCTGGGTGTTTGTAGTAGAAAGATTTTCATATTTTCTTGTCTGTCATATTGCTGGAGCTATAGTGTTTAATCCTGGCTCAAATCTGAGAATATTTCATATTTGGATATTAAATCATAGGTGTGGCTGGGCATGGTAGCTCGTGCCTGTAATCCCAACATTTTGGGAGACCGAGGCTGGAGGATTGCTTGAGGAGTTTGAGACCAACCTGGGCAACATAGCAAGACCCTCTATAAAATAAAATAAAATACCTGGGCACAGTGGTGCACACTTGTAGCCCCAGCAAATCAAGAAGCTGAGGTGGGAGAATAACTTAAGCCTAGGAATTTGAGGCTACAGTAAGCTATGATTGTGCCGTTGCACTCCAACCTGAGCAACAGAATGAGACTTTGTCTCAAAACAAACAAGGAAGGAAGGAAGGAAGGAAGGAAGGAAGGAAGGAAGGAAGGAAGGAAGGAAGGAAGGAAGGAAGGAAGGGAGGGAGGGAGGGAGGGAGGGAGGGAGGGAGGGAGGGAGGGAGAGAGGGTGGGAGGGAGGGAGGGAGGGAGGGATTATAGGTGTATTTGGTACCTAAAGATTCCATGATTCATTGCTTCAATCTCTCTTTTGCAATAGTCTTAAATCCTTTGCCCTATTTTCCTTCCTGACAAAACCCCAACACTTATGTCTTGCCTTTGAATTTAGCTTTCTGCAATTTTCTGAACTTACAGCTGTATAGCAGAGCAACACTGGAGGAAAAACCCTGCAACCATGCAGATTGATGCCACTCCATATTCATGGTCCTGCTCTCTACTAAAACTTTAATGCTGCCCTACCTTCCTGGTTTACTTTGTGAGTCATCTCTCCCATCCCACAGCTATTTTAGAACTCACCTCATCCCCACCCCCTTCCCTGACCCTTTAACAAAAGTGTTTTCAACAGATAACCCTAATTTCTCCTTCCTAGAAGAAATAGAGACCATAAGAACAGAATTTTCTGAAATTCCATCCACCAAACTTATGAACTAATTTATACTGAAAACAGCTCCCTTCTTCTTTCTTCCTAATACGAGGACATGCTGTCTTCCTGTCTAAGGAGAGTGACCATGTAATTTATCGTGGAAGCTTAGATACTTCTGAAAGTAAAAGAGAGACTCTATTAATAATGATTCCAGGACAACAGGTGTAAACCAGAACTGTCTTGGGAAAACTGGAACATGTGGTCACCCTCTGTATACAGTTTATCATTCTACTTGGCCCCCAAATACAACCCTTGTGCATTTTCCAGCACCACATTCCCTTGAATATTTTCTTATGTATGTTCGAATTTTCCTTCTCTCTGAGCTCAGTCTCATTAATATTTTAACATTTAATTTTTTTACATTTCAATCTTTTTCAAAGAGAAATCTTGCAATGCAACATGATCTACACACCAAACATAGCTCCAGCTACTGCTCCCTTTTTTGGCTCCTCCCCTTTGTCTGAAAAATTTATCGAAAAATTTGTCAATACCTCCTGTCTCTTTTTTTTCAGCTCCCAACCTCTTCATTTGCAGAATTCTGGCTTTTCCCCTCGTTTTCGTCTAGACACTTCTCTTGACAATGTCACATAGGACTATCTCATTTTTTAATAGAACAGACAGTAGTCAGCCTTACTCAAATTCTTAGACATAGCTATCTGTGCAGCCTTGTGTAAGTTAGCTATCCTCTCTATTCCTCTGTTTCCTAAAATGGCAGAATATAGGGCCCTTGTTACAGACTTTTAGTGAGGATTAAACAAGATACTCCACATAAAACATTTAGCCTCAATGGAACCTTTTAAAATGTTAGCCTTCCCATTGGACATCCTTTCAAAAAGACATCCATGCTGCACCGTGCTTGAGTTAGATGGTTCCATCAATAATTCTGTATGTCACTGGTTGAACATTTTAAGGCAAGACCAAAGTATAGGATACCTTTACATTTCCATTGCAGAGATCCAGCAGTCTGAGAATGGCAACCTAGAAAGGGAGCTTTACTTCTGTGTGGTAGGGTGTTTCTTTCACATTTGTTACAGCAAAGATTTAGTTACCACATTGTACTCAATCCATGGCCTGGTATGTTTATCTTTATTAGAGGTTATCAATGACAAAACCATATCTTTTCCTGTATGCCCATCTGGGTTAAGTGTAGCCCAGCATCAAATGGCACCATAGAGTTCTGATTCGATATAGCCATTACATAACTAATTTGCAGGGTTACGACTTGATACATACATATGCTCGTCTGCCCCAACTGACCATGGCCCTGCCTCATCATCTTCAGTCCTCATCATTGCCAAACTAGCAGGCATCTGCATGTACTTTTGAGGTTTTTCCAGTCATTTCTCAGTTGCTTTTTTTTAAAACTTGTTCTGAGTTGTATGTTGAGGTAGCCCTACCTCTAAGTAGGTTACGTCTACATTATATCTTATGAAAATACCTCAACTATTTCTTCAAGTGGAAGTCAACATTTCAGAGCTTTCAGAGCCAAAGCAAGTTTATTACAATTTTATATTTTAATCATAAAAAGTATAGTAGATTCCATTTATTAAATGCTTATTATGTACCAGCAATTGTGCTAAGCATGTCACATATTTTGGCTATTTTAATAGTGACTAAGATGAAGGTAGAAATAGACATGTGTGCTAACATCATATTAACTACAGTTAGAGTAACTTTAAATGATATTATGAGCTCTCAGTACTAGCAAATTTAATACAGTCTCTAGCATATCTTAACTTTTAAAGCACTAAGCATGACCATTTAAAGGTTATGAAAAAAGAGGCAGTATTCAGTGCTACTGACAGGCATGATACAAAATTAAATGGTAACACAAAACCAGACTGTATAATAACTCCAACTAATGGAGTTCGGTGATGATTTTCTCTAGGTCCAAGGTAAAGCAAGTTGTTTTAATACCTATGAAGCTAGTGACCTAAATGATCAGTATTAAATATGATAATACAGAAGTCTTATTTTTAATATCTTAAAGATAAAGACTCTTTGTGGTATTTTATACAAATAGATAGCATTAATTCTGCATCATTCCTTAGACAGAACAAGAAAACACTGGATGTAGGCAGACAGATATTCAGTGAGTCTGAATGCGTGTTTGGGTGGGTTTGTAGGTTTATTTAGTTTTCACTGAATAAATCACATCAACTGGTTGTTGAATACTGAGCTTTAAACAGCACTGATTATTTAGAAGATACTAAATTACAGCAACTTGCTGAAAATGTGTTTTTATATTCTGACAGCAACTATTCCCACCAACCTCATTATTTTCCATGAGGAATTAATGAACGTTTTATGAGCAATTGGTCCAATGACATAATAAAGATGTTACCTCAATTAGAGGCAAATGTGGGAAACGAGATCATTAAAGATGTGGCAGGAATGTCCATCAAGGAAATAAAAATAATCTTAAAGGGGTTAATAGAAAACTATATGAGTGAGAAGGAAATATGCAGAAAAGGATAGATTTTGGCCTAAGGAAAGTAGGATAGAATCAAAGCAAAATATGGAGAACTCTTCAAGTCTTTTCCTGATTGAACTGTAATTTGTGCCAGTATGTGATGCTCTAACACTTATCAATCAGATAAGAGAAAAGCAGAAAAATAGATGATAATTCTTATAACCAACATTTATTGAGGGTGCACAAAGGACCAGATGCTCTGCTAAACACTATCAACATCTAACTTCATTAAATAGAGCAAACCCCACTTAATAGGTGAGAAAGCTAGGAGCCAAAGATGTTAATTCTCTGGCATACAACAGGAAGAGCTAGGAAGGGTGTGTACTCAATTTACTCACCTAATAGAGGTGTGCTGGTAGTTCTTCTTTTTAAGCAAAATGTGGTGCAATTTTAGGTCAGGAAGGACCTGACTGACAAGTGAATAGAACACCTAGACCTATTTGGATTCTGATTTCTCAGTGAAGACCTTTCACACCAAGTTATTGAATTAGCTGATTAAAAAATATTTTTAGAAAGAGAAGAAAAACTATTTTGACAACATAACTCATAGAACTGAGATTATTTTTGGCTTTACGATTTGAGTTACTGTTTTATTTTTTTTTCAAGCTTTGTGATAGAATACTATCTGAAAATAGCTACATTTTCCCCCTTATCACATCTTTTTAAAGTTGCTCTGTATGATGAAAAAGATTAAAATTGTTGTGCCCAAGTTTGTAAATGAGGGAAGAATTGTCCAAACCAGGAAGACATTCTAAAATGGATTTCTGTTATTTTACTGTTATAGTAAATTTAGTCTGTTTGGTAAAAATTACCAGTGATTGTAAGTAATCAATGGAATATGACCTTTTATACTAGTGAAAATTTCTTTCTTTTTCAGTTTTCCTATTCTGTTATCATAGGCTTGACCTTATGGCCTAATATCTGGAACAACTGAGGGAACTGGGCTGCCCACATCTATTCTCTCCCAAGTCCAAGTGCAGCCTTCACAGTAGAGAGTGAGGCCCCTGGTCACACTGTGAGTGGAACAAATGCAGCTCCTTACCCTCAACTTCCAGCTTCACCACTTTTGAATATGCTGTCCCAAGGCTGTTTTTTGCCACACATCGATACTGTCCTGCATCTTCCTTTTGTACGTTATGAATCCTCAAGCTCCCAGATTCAAGAACTGCAGTTCGGGAATTTTCCTGCCAGAGATAGGGACGTGAATTCAAAAATGTTTAAGGGTCTATCAAGGATGCATTTGCCAAATATCATCAACTTATTGTCATCACTATTATCATCAAAGATATCACTTTGACCTTTATTGGGCACTTATTATATAAAACATACAATATTAAATGAAATAGTGCAGGAGTACCTAAGTTAATCTTCACCAGGGTCCTATGAGGTATAGTTTATTTTTATTTTCTTTCATCACATGAGTATATATGTAAAGGCTTATTTTACTTCCCTAAAGTCACTGCTAAATCTGATTAAAAGCATTGCTTTTAGAAGGGGTAAATATTGCAGAAGGGGGTGGTGAGGCATACAAAACTACATACTGGGTATAATGTACAGCACTTGGGTGATAGATGCACTAAAATCTCAGACTTGGCCACTATAACAGTTCATCCGTGTAACCCAAAACCACTAGTACCCCAAAAACTATTGAAATAAAAATAAATAAATGCATTACTTTTAACTATCAAGTTTACCTTGCACCCTAGATGGTGTCTTTAGAAGAGTACATGTCCTTTGAAATACTAGAAAATTTCACACAAAATATTAAAATTACTCCTTAGAGTTTAAATATTACATCTGTCTTTTCTGTTTTGGACCCTAAATTCAGTAACATAAGTACAACCACCCTTGTTTGTCATTGTAGGAAATGCACCAAGATTTATAACAAAAGGAAAGCCAGATAATTAGATAATCATTAAAAATTAGCAATATTTATTTTATTTTAAATAAAGCAGAGCTGAATAATTTTATACCTTAGTTCAATTAATTGACATATGGTGACACCTTTGCATTCCCCATAAAATACACTATGCATTGTTAAATGAGAAACATAGTCTGTGATCTTTTAGGTGATACAAAGATGGAAAGACAATAATGATGCCATATAACAATTTATCAATAAATGTGGGGAGAAGATACAGAGGCAGTACAAAATAAGCATATAGATAATAACTTTTTTTTTTGAAATGGAGTCTCATTCTATTGCCCAGGCTAGAGTGCAGGGTGCGATCTTGCAAACTCTGCCTCTCAGGTTCAAGTGAATCTTCTGCCTCAGCCTCCTGAATAGCTGGGATTATAGGCACGCACCACCACATCCAGCTAATTTTTGTATTTTTAGTAGAGACAGGATTTCACCATGTTGGCCAGGCTGGTCTTGAAGTCCCGACCTCAGGTGATCCGCCTGCCTTGGCATCCTGAAGTGCTGGAATTACAGGTGTGACTCAGGAGGGATTTGCCAAGGTATTTGTGTATGAATCTTGAGTCTTTTCGCCTAACTTCTCTCCAGAGCTCTCATTTCTTTTCTTACGAACCTTGTCTCCATCCCTCCTTCCAGAAATTGTCAGTTCTAAAGCCTGGGTTTTAGTGTCTCTTTTTCATCCCCTATGTCTCAGATTCAACATTAAAAAAATAAATGACATAACCAGTCAACAAACACAAGTGATTCCAGGTTTGCTTTTGCATTGCCTCCTTTTCTATCTTTTTTTTTAAATGTAAACTATAAATTTAATGATAATGTATCAATATTAGTTCATTGGTTGTAACTCATATACCCTACTAATGCATTATTTTTTCTTATTATTATACTTTAAGTTCTAGGTTACATGCACACAACGTGCAGGTTTGTTACATATGTATACGTGTGCCATATTGGTGTGTGCCCCATTAACTCGTCATTTACATTAGGTATATCTCCTAATGCTAACCCTCTCCCCTTTCCCTCTCCCCCTCCCCACAATAGGCCCCGGTGTCCAAGTGATCTCATTGTTCAGTTCCCACCTATGAGTGAGAACATGCGATGTTTGGTTTTCTGTTCTTGGCGATAGTTTGCTGAGAATGATGGATTCCAGTTGCATCCATGTCTCTACAAAGGACATGAACTCATCCTTTTTTATGACTGCATAGTATTCCATGGTGTATATGTGCCACATTTTCTTAATCCAGTCTGTCACTGATGGACATTTGGGTCGACTCCAAGTCTTTGCTATTGTGAATAGTGCTGCAATAAACATGTGTGCATATGTCTTTATAGCAGCATGATTTATAATCCTTTGGGCATATACCCAGTAATGGGATGGCTGGGTCATATGGTATTTCTAGTTCTAGATCCTTGAGGAATTGCCACACTGTTTTCCACAATGGTTGAACTAGTTTACACTCCCACCAACAGTCTAAAAGTGTGCCTATTTCTCCACATCCTCTCCAGCACCTGTTGTTTCCTGATTTTTTAATGATTGCCATTCTAACTGGCGTGAGATGGTATCTCATTGTAGTTTTGATTTGCATTTCTCTGATGGCGAGTGATGATGAGCATTTTTTCATGTGTCTGTTGGCTGTATGAATGTCTTCTTTTGAGAAGTGTCTGTTCATATCCTTTGCCCACTTTTTGATGAGGTTGTTTGTTTTTTTCTTGTAAATTTGTTTGAGTTCTTTGTAGGTTCTGGATATTAGCACTTTGTCAGATGAATAGATTGCAAAATTTTTCTCCCATTCTGTAGGTTGCCTGTTCACTCTGATGGTAGTTTCTTTTGCTGTGCAGAAGCTCTTTAGTTTAATTAGATCCCATTGGTCAATTTTGGCTTTTGTTGCCATTGCTTTTGGTGTTTTAGACATGAAGTCCTTGCCCATGCCTATGTCCTGAATGGTATTACCTAGGTTTTCTTCTAGGGTTTTTATGGTTTTAGGTCTAACATTTAAGTCTCTAATCCATCTTGAATTAATTTTCGTATAAGGAGTAAGGAAAGGATCCAGTTTCAGCTTTCTCCTTATGGCTAGCCAATTTTCCCAGCACCATTTATTAAATAGGGAATCCTTTGCCCATTTCTTGTTTTTCTCAGGTTTGTCAAAGATCAGATGGCTGTAGATGTGTGGTATTATTTCTGAGGGCTCTGTTCTGTTCCATTGGTCTATATCTCTGTTTTGGTACCAGTACCATGCTGTTTTGGTTACGGTAGCCTTGCAGTATAGTTTGAAGTCAGGTAGCACGATGCCTCCAGCTTTGTTCTTTTGGCTTAGGATTGCCTTGGCAATGCGGGGTCCTTTTTGGTTCCATATGAACTTTAAAGCAGTTTTTTGCAATTCTGTGAAGAAAGTCATTGGTAGCTTAATGGGGATGGCATTGAATCTATAAATTGCTTTGGTCAGTATGGCCATTTTCACAATATTGATTCTTCCTATCCATGAGCATGGTAGCATGGTATGTTCTTCCATTTGTTTGTGTCCTCTTTTATTTCACTGAGCAGTGGTTTGTAGTTCTCCTTGAAGAGGTCCTTTACATCCCTTGTAAGTTGGATTCCTAGGTATTTTATTCTCTTTGATGCTATTGTGAATGGGAGTTCATTCATGATTTGGCTCTCTGTCTGTCTGTTACTGGTATATAAGAATGCTTGTGATTTTTGCACATTAATTTTGTATCCTGAGACTTTGCTGAAGTTGCTTATCAGCTTAAGGAGATTTTGGGCTGAGACAATAGGGTTTTCTAAATATACAGTCATGTCATCTGTAAACAGGGAGGGTTTGAATTTTTTTTTTCCTAACTGAATACCCTTGATTTCTTTCTCTTGCCTGATTGCTCTAGCCAGAACTTCCAACACTATGTTGAATAGGAGTGGTGAGAGAGGGCATCCCTGTCTTGTGCCAGTTTTCAAAGGGAATGCTTCCAGTTTTTGCCCATTCAGTATGATATTGGCTGCAGGTTTATCATAAATAGCTCTTATTATTTTGAGATACGTTCCATCAATACTGAATTTATTGAGAGTTTTTAGCATGAAGGGCTTTTGAATTTTGTCAAAGGCCTTTTCTGCATCTATTGAGATAATCATGTGGTTTTTGTCTTTTTGTCTTTGGTTCTGTTTATATGCTGGATTACGTTTATATCCTTTTTGTCTTTGGTTCTCTTTATGTGCTGGATTATGTTTATTGATTTGCGTAAGTTGAATGAGCCTTCCATCCCAGGATGAAGCCCACTTGATCATGGTGGATAAGCTTTTTGATGTGCTGCTGGATTCAGTTTGCCAGTATTTTATTGAGGATTTTTGCATCGATGTTCATTGGGGATATTGGTCTAAAATTCTCTTTTTTTTGTTGTGTCTCTGCCAAGCTTTGGTATCAGGATGATGTTGGCCTCATAAAATGAGTTAGGGAGGATTCCCTCTTTTTCTGTTGATTGGAATCATTTCTGAAGGAATGCTACCAGCTCTCCTTTTACCTCTGGTAGAATTCGACTGTGAATCCATCTGGTCCTGGACTTTTTTTGGTTGGTAGGCTATTAATTATTGCCTCAATTTCAGAGCCTGCTATTGGTCTATTCAGGGATTCCACTCCTTCCTGATTTAGTCTTGGGAGAGTGTAAGTGTCCAGGAAATTATCCATTTCTTCCAGGTTTTCTAGTTTATTTGCGTAGAGGTGTTTATAGTATTCTCTGATGGTAGTTTGTATTTCTGTGGGGTCGGTGGTGATATCCCCTTTAACATTTTTTATTGTGTCTGTTTGATTTTTCTCTCTTTTCTTCTTTATTAGTCTTGCTAGTGGTCTATCAATTTTGTTGCTTTTTTCAAAAAACCAGCTCCTGGATTCATTGATTTTTTTGGAGGGTTTTTGTGTCTCTATCTCCTTCAGTTCTGCTCTGATCTTAGTTATTTCTTGCCTTCTGCTAGCTTTTGAATGTGTTTGCTCTTGCTTCTCTAGTTCTTTTAATTGTGATGTTAGGGTATCAATTTTAGATCTTTCCAGCTTTCTCTTGTGGGCATTTAGTGCTATAAATTTCCCTCTACACACTGCTTTAAATGTGTCCCAGAGATTCTGGTATGTTGTGTCTTTGTTCTCATTGGTTTCAAAGAACATCTTTATTTCTGCCTTCATTTTGTTATGTACCCAGTAGTCATTCAGGAGCAGGTTGTTCAGTTTCCATGTAGTTAAGTGGTTTTGATTGAGTTTCTTAGTCCTGAGTTCTAGTTTGATTGCACTGTGGTCTGAGAGACAGTTTGTTATAATTTCTGTTCTTGTACATTTGCTGAGGAGTGCTTTACTTCCAATTATGTGGTCAATTTTGGAATAAGTGTGATGTGGTGCTGAGAAGAATGTATATTCTGTTGATTTGGGGTGGAGAGTTCTGTAGATGTCTATTAGGTCCACTTGCTGCAGAGATGAGTTCAATTCCTGGATATCCTTGTTAACTTTCTGTCTCGTTGATCTGTCTAATGTTGACAGTGGGGTTTTAAAGTCTCCCATTATTATTGTATGGGAGTCTAAGTCTCTTTGTAAGTCTCTAAGGACTTTCTTTATGAATCTGGTTGCTCCTGTATTGGGTGCATATATATTTAGGATAGTTAGCTCTTCCTGATGAATTGATCCCTTTACCATTATGTAATGACCTTCTTTGTCTCTTTTGATCTTTGATGGTTTAAAGTCTGTTTTATCAGAGGCTAGGATTGCAACCCCTGCTTTTTTTTGTTTTCCATTTGCTTGGTAGATCTTCCTCCATCCCTTTATTTTGGGCCCATGTGTGTCTCTGCATGTGAGATGGGTCTCCTAAATACAGCAAACTGATGGGTCTTGACTCTTTATCCAGTTTGCCAGTCTGTGTCTTTTAATTGGACCATTTAATCCATTTACATTTAAGGTTAATATTGTTATGTGTGAACTTGATCCTGTCATTATGATATTAGCTGATTATTTTGTTCGTTAGTTGATGCAGTTTCTTCCTAGCATCGATGGACTTTACATTTTGGCATATTTTTTACAATGGCTGGTACCGGTTGTTCCTTTCCATGTTTAGTGCTTCCTTCAGGGTCTGTTGTAGGGCAGGCCTGGTGGTGACAAAATCTCTAAGCATTTGCTTGTCTGTAAAGGATTTTATTTCTCCTTCAGTGATGAAGCTTAGTTTGGCTGGATATGAAATTCTGGGTTGAAAATTCTTTTCTTTAAGAATGTTGAATATTGGCCCCCAATCCCTTCTGGCTTGTAGAGTTTCTGGCGAGAGATCTGCTGTTAGTCTGATGAGCTTCCCTTTGTTCTATCTTTAACATTATTGGTTCCTATTTCTTTTTTTTCCTAGTCAGACCCAAATGAAATGCCATACAGTTTGCATATATGCAAACAGAAATATTTACAATTGGTTAAAATGTACATGGAAACTATTTTATATCAGAAGTTTGTAAGTGTGTAACTGAGTATGTAAAGAAATGTTATATTTTAAAATACATTTTATATACATGTTTTAATATCATAACCACTTACCCTGAGAGGGCTGTCTCCCTTTATCCAAGACACTGATGGTTTGGGATTACCCATTGTAGTACATGGTAGGACTGCTTTTAATCCCTCTATTATTTTCACATTTATGGGAGGACGAGTTATTTTAGGTTCTAAAAAGAAATGAAAATTAAAAATAAATAAGGCAATATGGCTTTATTAAACCTAGAGTTTCTAACTTTCAATTTACTTCTAAATATCTGTTTTAAGAATCATTTGAGGTATGTTACATTAAAAAATTCACCAAATGCTAAGACAGTTTTCTTCAGTAGATATCAAACAGAAATCAGTTTAGAAACACTTGGTTGTCTCTGCTTTATTAGAATCTTACTAGAAAAACACAAATTTATGAAAAATATTAAGAGTGTGAAGTTACCATAGTAGTCTTCATTTTAAAAGATAGTTAATAAAAGCCAATTAACATAGGCTGTCACCATAGCAATTTGACATTATTTAACTCATACTGATAGACATAAAACATTTAAAAAGAAAATTTTGATATAACTATATTCTTATATAGTTATAAATTATGACCTATTTTCCCTTTTGCTTCCATCTTAATTTGACTATTAAATTTGATGATTATTAATTAAATACATTCATTCTCTAGAAAGTAAACCAGATATTATTATATTAACAATCAGAAGAAATTCTCTCATACAATTTGGGGGGGACTCAATTCTGTAAAGCAAACATGTAATTTACTGTTCAAACACTCTTAATCTTTCAGAAGAAATAGTTTACACCAGTTAATTTTTATTCTGAAATATGAAACTTTCAAAGAATGTTATTAAATCTCATATACAAAAGAATTGATAAGTTCAGGATGCCAGTTATTTTAGTACTATTCATAAAATAGTTACAACTACATTTATGTCCTTAGGAATTTTATGCTACAGATACAGAGGGGGTCTTGGCAAGAAAGACTACTGAGAAATGGATACATTTTATTTCTTGCAGGACATGTGCCATAACCAATTTGTTGTTTTGACAAAGGAAAGCATAAAATAAGGACTTTTTTTCCTTCTAATTCAATGAGAGGGAGAGGAGTGGGGGCTTTGATGTTGTTGGTAGTAAGAGGTATTTGCAAAGCCTTCATGATCTGTTGGTTTTTTATTTATTTATTTTTATTATTTTTTTATTTTTTTGAGATGGAGTCTGGCTGTGTCACCCAGGCTGGAGTGCAGTGGCAAAATCTCAGCCCACTGCAAGCTCCGCCTCCTGGGTTCACGCCATTCTCCTGCCTCAGCTTCCTGAGTAGCTGTGACAGGAGGCACCCACCACCCATGCCCGGCTAATTTGTTGGTTTGTTTTTTATTTTTTTTGTATTTTTAGTTGAGACGGGGTTTCACCCTGTTAGTCAGGATGATCTCGATCTCCTGACCTCGTGATCTGCCCACCTCGGCCTCCCAAAGTGCTGGCATTCCTGTTGGTTTTTAATCTAAGCATTTACTGCCATTTAGAGTTGCTGTGGCCCTGTGTTATACAAAAATACAAGGAAGACTTTAAAATATAGGAAAATAACAATTTTATTACTTTGCCTGCTATCTATAGCATACAACTCTCCTAATAAAGTGTAAATACCTACATTTAGATACAGTACTGGCCAGATTCCTCAATTGTGAGTTGTATTGTCATACAGTTGCTGGGAAAAACTTAGCTTAGCACTTGATATTCCTATGACAGTCAAATAAAGTGGTATCTGTGCCTTCCATGGGTTCCCTGAACAAGATCTATATGGTACACCTGAGGCACAGATAATGTCTTAGGTAAAGACCTTTGGTTAAAGCAAAAAACTCCTATCTTCTCAGTGACATGACATGATGTCTTGGTCATCTGTTAGGTGAGGGGTGAGGAATTCCCTTTTGGGAAATTGAATATAAAGTCAACTAGGACGGACTAGAGTATTGATGCATAGCCATGGATCCCCACTGTAAGGGAACATGATTCAGGGTGGAGTCATAAGTACTGACCAATAAGAACTGGTCACCTTAAAGCAGAGTGCTGGAAGTATCCTGCTGTGCCAGCATTGAGACTTCAGCTGATGGACCATAAGGAATTTAGGGGACGGAGCTCTTCAGGGGAGGCTTAAGAGAGCTGGAGTAGTGATAGGGGTTGGGGGATCTTGGGAGCCTTACAAAACAGGTCTTCCCAAGAAGTATGGAAGCATTCCAAAATTTTAGCAATTGGAATGGCCACACTGGTGTATATCCACATGAATGGATGAGATCTCCAAAAGGAGAGGTTGGAAAAAACAAGACAAGAAAAGGGGATTTAGTATAGAACCCAAATAAAGAATATTTGGGCCAGAGAGAATATGTAAAACATTCAAAAGAAAGGTAGTGTCACAAAGTAAGGAAATACTTGAATGTGTTTCATCTTCAGAATCAAGTCTTCATTATTTAGCAAATGAGAGCATTCCAACTTCCTTATTCTATTTCTTACTGCTCCGCATACTGAAGGGAAGCCTGCGTATAGGCAGATCCCCACCTACTTACGCACAGTAAGTACCAAATCAGTATTCCATGAAGTCCTGCTATTCCCACCAGCTTTTTAACCTAATTAACTGAAGACTCCATGTATATTTATGACCAAAAAATAAAAGATCAATTGAGAAAAATTGTAAACATAAAAGGATGGAATCAAAACAAAATCAATGTTTTTTTCTGAAGGAAATAAAATGCAGGGAAAGAAAGAAAATGTCTTTTTAAAAGATGCACTAGTGATATCTTTAGAAGCTTAAATGAATGTTGTATCATACAAGTGAGTTTGTTATAAAAACAGAGCCATCAAGGAAATTCTTAGAAATTAAAAATATAGTTTTTAAGACCAAAACACTCAGAATGACAAAACAGTCATACCAGAGACCACATTCATAATATGAAGGAAAAGTAAAAGGAATCTTCAAGAGAATAGAATATCAAGACATGCAGAAAATATGAGGAAAAAAATTTGAAGTCATAGAGAAAGAAAAATGAAAAAAAATAGAGAAAATGTACCTGATTTTCAAAAAAGCTTTGGTCTTTAGATCAAAAAGGCCCACCTAGGCTGGGTGCAGTGGCTCACTCCTGTAATCTCGATACTTTGGGAGGCCAAGGTGGGAGGATCATTTGAGCACAGGAGTTCAAGACCAGCCTGTGCAACATAGTGAGAACTTATCTCTACCAAAAAAAGTAAATAAGTAAATAAATAAAATTAGCCTGGCATGGTGGCTCATGCCTGTAGTCCTAGCTACTTGGGAGGCTAAAGCAGGAGGATTGCTTTAGCCAGAGCAGTCAAGGCTGCAGTGAGCCATGATCATATCACTGCACTACAGCCTGAGTTACAGAGTGAGATCTTGTCTCGAAAGAAAACAAAACAAAATAAAAACTAAACAAACAAAGAAAGAAAAAACAAGTCTCACCCAGAACTGTGTAGGAATAATTCTTAAAAATATACCTGGCATATTCTTGTGAATTTGTGAAATTTATAAACTCTAGAAATAAGAAGAAAAATCCTAAACTTTTTAAGAGAGACATCAGATTTATTTGTAAAGAAATAAGAAAAAGACTTCTCATTTGCAACAGAGAATTACCTACCAAAACTAAAGAAAGAGGCTTTTAAAACTCTGATTCTGCACACGGCAAAATTATTATCCAACAATGCAAGCAAAATGAAGACTTCCAAACATGCAAGAATTCAGGAAATATTTTACATCTTCACTCTCTGAAAAAAGTACCTAATGATTTCCTCCAGCAAAATAACAAACGATAAGAAATAAATGATGAAAGACAAAAACACAAAAACTAAAAATAAATGTCCCAAGTAGATCTAAATTCCTCTAATTTGTGTGGTGCCAGTATGTATGGTTGTAAGAGTGTCAGAGAAGAGAAGATGAAGGTTACATCATTGTAAGATTGACAGTTTGCAAGTAGCAGATGTTTACAGGACAGGAGGCCATGAGATTTAAAGATGCTGGTAAGGCAGTGTTTGATGATTCACCACCAGGTAGAAGAAAGAACGAAGTATGGAAGGAAATAAAAGCCCCATTGGGGAGTCAATGGAAAGGAGAACAGAGAGGAATCAAGGTAAGAGAACTTGATGATGTTGGTGATGCTGATATTGTATAGCAAGAGTAGGAGAATGAGAGAGATTGAGACACTGTTGTTAGCTGAGAAGGAGACAATGGAAGTTTGTGCCCACAAACCTACTTGAAGGCAAGTCATGAGTATGGGAAACTGCTTTGTTCATCTGGCAAGGCTGGACCAAAAAATGTCCATGATCAGAGAGTGATGTACTGGAGCTGAAGATTTCAAATGCAGACTACTTCCAGAGGGTGACAAGGCCAAGAGTGAATTATCGATTGGGTAGGCTGATAAAGAGTTCACACAAACAGGCTCATGACTGTAATCCCAGCACTTTGGGAAACCAAGGTGGGCAGATTACTCAAGGTCAGGAGCTCGAGACTGGCCTGACCAACTTGGCGAAACTCTGACTCTACCAAAAATACAAAAACTAGCTGGGTCTGGTGGCACATGCCTGTAATCCCAGCTACTTGGGAGGCTGGGGCAGGAGAATTGCTTGAACTTAGGAGGCAGAGGTTGCAGTAAGCCATGATCACATCACTGTACTCCACCCTGAGTGAGACTCCATCTCAAAAAATATATACATTTATATATTATATATATATTTATATATAATATGTATTAAATATATATTTAAATATATATATAACAAAAAAAAAACAGTTAACACAAACAACCTAAGTACCCATTAATGATAGACTGGATAAAGAAAATGTGGTACATATACACCGTGGAATACTATGCAGCCATAAAATGGAATGAGATCATGTCCTTTGCAAGGACATGGAAGGAATTGGAAGCCGTAATCCTCAGTAAACTAATGCAGGAACAGAAAATCAAACACTGCATGTTCTCACTTATAAGTGGGAGCTCACGATGGGAACACATGAACACATGGGGGGAAACAGCACACGCTGGGGCCCGTCGGGGGTATTGGTGTGGGGAGGGAGAGCATCATGAAGAATAGAATGGATGCTAGGCTTAAAACCTAGTTGATGGGATGATCTGTGCAATATACCACCATGGCACATGTTTGCATATGTAAAACACCTGCACATTCTGCAGATGTACCCCTGAACTCAAAATGAAAGTTAAAAAAGTAAAACCACTATTCCTCATAAACTACTACATATATGTGTGTACATATAGATTAAAAGTATGGGCCTTAAAATTGAAAAAAAAAAAAAAACGACAAACATCACTGGATTTGTGGAGGTCAAGGAATTGTGAGAATTAAGTGGTTAGTCGTTCTATCTCATGGCTGTTAAAATTTCTTAGGGTGATTACAGGAGTAGAGATAGATAGAAAGATAGTAAGCCTGGAATCAAATTTTGTAATAAATATGGGGAAGTGCCTAGATTATTAGATGACATGATGAATACAGTTAGAGAAAAGATAGGTCAGAATGGCATAAGCACTCATCAGAGGAAAGATTTTGTATAAGAATACAAAATAGAATGGTTTAAAAGCAACATTGAGGGGCTGAGAGATTACCTTGTAGACATGAAGTGGGGAAAATAGAACCGCTTCCATTGAAGCAGAAAATCACTCTGAAGAACATCAACTTTGAAATAAGGAAAAAGGGTAGAAGTGTCTGCAAAGAGGTTAGAAATAAAAAGGTATAACTTATACCTGATGTAAATGACGAGTTGATGGGTGCTGACAAGTTGATGGGTACAGCACACCAACATGGCACAAGTATGCATATGTAATAAACGTGCACGTTGTGCACATGTACCCTAGAACTTAAAGTATAATAATAAAGAAAAAAAACAAAAAGAAATAAAAAGGTGTTTGGTTGTGTTTCACAGATGTGGGGTAAGGGATTTAGAGGAAGGTTTCCTGGTGGAAGAATTCAGGGTGGAAGTCAGGAGATGTGTGAAGTTAAGAAAATGGGAGAGGACAGAGAATTGAGAGGCTTGCCTTAGGGTAGTGGTTGATGGCAGGTATAAGAGGTGTGGAATTAACTGGCCTCAGGGTTGTGCTTGAACTTCAACTTGTCTCACTGCTGAATCACCAGGCCTGAGAAAATCTCTATTTACTGACTGTTTTAAAGTGTACCAAGTCAGGGTGGGCGCAGTGGCTCAAGCCTGTAATCCTAGCACTTTGGGAGGCCAAGGTAGGCGGATCACCTGAGGTCAGGAGTTCCAGAGCAGCCTGTCCAACATAGTAAAACCCTGTATCTTCTAAAAATAGAAAAATTACCCAGGTGTGGTGGCATGCACCTGTAGTGCCAGCTACTCAGGAGCCTGAGGCAGGAGAATCACTTGAACCCAGGAGGTCGAGGTTGCAGTAAACCGAGATCACGCCACTGCACTCCAGCCTGGGCAACAGTGAGACTCTGTCTCAAAAAATATATATATAAAAAAATAAATAACTAAGTGTACCAAGTCAACTTTCAAATCAATAGACGAATCTCTTTCCCACTCACTCATCTTCACTTGCAGGGCTCCACAACTCTCCACAGCTCCTCCCACACCATTGTTGGCCGTGCAGCAGTAAATGCCATCATCACTGTCTTCCACACTCAGGATGGTGAGGAGCTGACCATTCTCCCGGATGCTGTACCGGGTGTCAAAGAGCCTGCAGGTCACAGAGAAAAATGATAGATTAGTGCTTCATCTGTGATTTTTTTGCTATGATTAACTTATCAAACTGATGAATTGTTAATGAGGAAGTAGAATAAAGGTGAGAGGAAACTTGAGTGAGTTCTGAATAATAGAATAACCTTACTTGGTAATATAAAGCTACAATTATATTCTCATCTTTCTTAGGCTCCAATAGTCAAAGTACCATAGTCCTTCAAAAACACTTTCAAAGGGTGATGCCTACTGATAAGACAAAATGTAAAGTTTACTTTATTCAGGAAAGCATATAAAACCAAGATACAGGGGTCTTTTCCCAATAATTTCTGGGAAGTAGCAGCTATTAATAGATAATGAACATGCATACGTATAAATACAATGAACAGAAAGAGTTAATTATTTGTAGAAGTAACTAATGATTAGTTGAATATTCATTCTTTCATTAAACAATTGCTTATTACTTACTGAATGCTAACAAGTGCCAGGCACACTTCTAGTTACTTGGGATATATAAGGAAGGAAAACAATTTCAAACAACAAAAATATATGCTTTACATATATTATCTATTTAATTATATGCACACCATTTGTTGAGAAGGGAATTGGGGCGATAGAAAGAAATAGGAAGAGAAGCAGCAATATAAAAGAGAGTTTCTTTTAACCAAATAAGATTTTTTTAATGCCAAATGCATGTGGTAAGCAGAGTAACACTCCCACAAAGGTTCTTGTTTTAATCATCAAAATCTGTCAATATGTTACCTTATTTTGCAGATGTTAAGAATCCTAAAATGGAGTATTCTGGACTATTCAAGTGGGCCCTGTGTGATAATAAGTATCCCTAAAAGATGGAAGAAGGAGGCAGATTGATAAAGGGAGGTACAACAATGGAGGCAGAGGTCAGAGTAGTGCCATTGCTAGCATTATAAGTGGAGTACGGGGCCAAGGAATGCAGGTGGCCTCTAGAAGCTAGGAAAGGCAAGAAATCAGATTCTTCCCTAGAGCCTCCAGAAGGAACTCAGCCATACCAACACTGACTTTAGCCCAGAGAGATGTATTTCATACTTGTGACCTCCAGAACGATAACATAGTATGTTTATGTTGTTTTAGGCCACTAAGTTTGTGGTAATTTGTTACAGCAAGAATAAGAAATAAATACAGGTTTTGGTACCTGGAAGTGTGGTGCTGCTGCAATAAATACCTAAACATGTGGATATGGCTTTGAAATTGAGGAATAGTTAGAACTGAGAAAAATTTGAAAAGCGTGCTAGAAAAAGCCTGCATTTCCTCAAAGAGACTGTTAATAGAAATATGTGTGTTAATGATTCTGCTCCTGAGGAATTGGAAGGAAGAGAGTTGAATGGTAGAGAAAATCTAAATCATCTTAAAGAATACCTAAATTATCATGAACAGACTGTTGGTAGAAATATGTATGTTCAAAGCACTACTGGTGAGGACTTGGGTGGAAATGAGGAGCATGTTACTAGGAAAGGAAGAAAAGGGGATCCTTGTTATGCAGGACAGAGAACTTAGCTGAATAGTGTCCTGCAGTTATGTGGAAAACAAAACTTGTGAATGATGAACTCAGATATTTAGCTGAGGAAATTTCTAAGCAATGTGTCGAAGCTGTGGCCTCATTTCTTTTTGCTGGTTATAGTAAAATTCAAGAGGAAAAGATAAGTGGGAAAAACTGCTAAGCAAAAAAGGAACCAGGACTTGATGATTTGGGATTATTAGCCTATCCAGATTGCACAAAATACTAGAAAACCAAATTCAACAATACATTAGAAAGATCATCTGTCATGACCAACTGGAGTTTATCCCTGGGATACAAGGATAGTTCAACATATGCAAATCAATCAATGTGATACATCATATCAACAGATAAAGGGTAAGAAACATATGGTCATTTCAATATATGCTGAAAAAGCATTTGATAA
This sequence comes from Macaca mulatta, assembly GCF_049350105.2. Lineage (NCBI taxonomy): Eukaryota > Metazoa > Chordata > Mammalia > Primates > Cercopithecidae > Macaca > Macaca mulatta. The sequence continues at coordinate 47,709,279 of NC_133420.1, forward strand.
AAATTCAGCATCCCTTCGTGATAAAAACCCTCAAAAATTACATGGAAAATGCCTCAGAATAATAAAAGCCATATACGACAGACCCACAGCCAGTATCATACTGAATGGGGAAAAACTGAAAGCCTTTCCTCTAATCTGGAATGTAACAAGGATGCCTGCTGTCACCACTGTTACTCAAAACAGTCCTGGAAGTCCTACCTAGAGCAATCAGACAAGAGAAAGATATTAAGGGCCATCCAAATTGGATGGGAAGAAATATCTTTTTTACAGATGATATGCTCTTATATTTGGAAAAGCTTAGACTCCACAGAAAACTATTAGAACTGATAAATTCAGCGAAGTTGCAGGATACAAAAATCAACATACAAAAATCAGTAACATTTGTATATGCCAACAATGAACAATTTGAAAAATAAATTTTAAAATAATCCTATTTACAATAGCCACACATAAAATTAAATAGGAATTAATCAAAGAAGTAAAAGATCTCTATAATGAAAACTGTAAGACACCAATGAAAGAAATTCATGAGGACACCAAAAAATGGAAATATATTCCATATTAATAGATTGGAATAATCAATATTATTAAAATGTCTATACTACTGAAAGCAATCTATAGATTCCATGTAATTCCTATCAAAATACCAATGGTATTCTTCACAGAAATAGAAAAAAAATCCTAAAATTTATGTGGAACCACGAAAGGCCCAGAATAGCCAAAAAAAAAATGAAAAAAAACTGGAGGAATCACATTGCCTTACTTCAAATCATACTACAGAGCTAGAGTAACCAAAACAGCATGGTACTTGCATCAAAAGAGACACATAGACCAATGGGACAAAAATGGAGAACCCAGAAATAAATTTATGCACCTACAGTGAACTCATTTTCAACAAAGGTACCAAGAACATACACTAAGAAAAAGTCTCTTCAGTAAATGATGTGTGGAAAAGTGGATTTCCATGTATGGAAGAATGAAACTAGACCCCTATCTCTCTCCATATACAAAAATCAAATCAAAATGGATTAAAGACTTAAATCTAAGACTTCAAACTATGAAACTACTACAAGAAAACATTGGGGAAACTCTCCAGGACATTGGTCTGGGCAAAAATTTCTTGAGCAATATCCACAAGCACAGGCAACCAAAACAAAAATGGACAAATGGGATCACATCAAGTTAAAAGGCCTTCTGCACAGCAAAGGATACAATAAACGAAGTGAAGAGACAACAAATAGAATGGGAGAAAATATTTGCAAACTACCCATCTGACAAAGGATTAGTATCCAGAATACATATGGAGCTCAAACAACTTTACAGTAAAAAATCAATTAATGCAATCAAACATAGGCAACAGATTTGAACAATTTCTCAAAAGAAGACATGCAAATGGCAAACAGGCATATGAAAAAGTGCTCAACATCATTGATCATCAGAGAAATGCAAATAAAAACTACAATGAGATATCATCTCACCTCAGAATATGGCTTATATCCAAAAGACAGGCAATAACAAATGCTGGCAAGGATGTATAGATAAGGGAACCCTTGTATACTGTTGATGTGGGAATGTAAATTAGTACAGTCACTAAGGAGAATAGTTTGAAGTTTCCTCAAAAAACTAAAAATTGAGCTACCATATGATCCGGCAATCCCACTGCTGGATGCATAAGCAAAAGAAAGGAAATCAGTATATCAACGAGATATCTGCACTTCTATGTTTGTTGCAGCACTGTTTATAGTAACTAAGATTTGGAAGCAACTTATGTGTTCATTAACAAATGAAAGGATAAAGAAAATGTGGTACATAGACACAATGGAGTACTATTCAGCCATAAAAAGAATGAGATCCAGTCATTTGCAAAGACATGGATGGAACTGGAGATCATTATGTTAACTGAAATTAGCCAGGCACAAGAGATAAACATTGCATGTTCTCACTTATTTGTGGGATCTAAACATCAAAACAATTGAACTCATGGACATGGAGAGCAAAAGGATGGTTACCAGAGGCTGGAAAGGGTAGTACAGGGATCGGGGGGACTAGGGGATGTTTAGTGGGTACAAAAAAGTAGAAAGAATGAAAAAGTCCTACTATTTGATAAGACAACAGAGTGGCTATAGTCAATAATAACTTAGTTATACATTTTAAAATAACTTAAAGTGTGTAATTGGATTGTTTGTAACTCAAATGATAAATGCTTGAGGGGATGGATACCCCATTCTCCATGGGCTACTTATTTTACATTGCATGCCTGTATCAAAATGTCTCATCTACTTCATAAATATGTATATACCTACTATATACCCACAACAATTTTAAAAAATTAAAATGTGGAATACTTACTTAATGAGAATTTTATTTCTGGTCCAGGAAATCTCAGGCTGGGGGTAGGATTCCACTGCACACATGAAAGTAGCCACTTCTTCAACTAAGGCATCCACAGTTTCAAGAGGAGTGGTGATGACAGGAGCTGAAAGGAAAGGAGACATCAAAAGAGAACATTCCAGAATTTTGTTTATTAACCCTTCCTTAAGCAGTCAGAAGCCATTACATACCTGAATGAGAACTCTGTTTCCCCAGAGTAGAAATTTGCCAAAAGAAAGGAAGAGCTTATGTAAAGAATGTTATTTCTACTTCCAAACTAGGCATTTGAAAATCAAAAGAGAAGACTCTCAGGAGAGCAGGGCTTAGACTCTATGATATATGAGGAGAGGCAGATCCAAGTTTTATGGGGCCCAAGTGTATGCAACTTGAGTGTACTTTTTAAAGAAAAAATATAAAATTATGAATACAAAATTTCTGTGGCCACCCCAGTATTATCAGCATAAAGGAAAGTGACTCTGAAGGGAAGTCAAGGTGGAAAAGGATAATAATTTTAAAAATTGTTGTTTAAGAACAATTTTCCCCTGATTTTATAAAAATAGACACTCATATAAGCACATTACTAAAGCCCAGCGAGGGTCTTAGAAAGGGCTCCTGCAAATGAGAGAATCTGAAGCTTAAACTTCATCAGATTTGTAGAGAATTCACTGTGGCATACAACTAGAAAATGAAGAGGCACCACTTTGTGAATTGTACATTTTAAAGGGTAAAGCGCAAGGTATGTGAATGATATCTCAATAAAGCTGTTTTGTTCTATTTTATTTTTGTAAGACAATGGGAGGAAAGACATGGTCCCTTCTTTTTTCTCACTCCTCTGTGAAATGAGAGCTACCTGCATTTATACAGTAAATCATATGGTTGCTTCAGTTAAAGGGCAAGGTATATATCAAAGTCAAATAAGTAGTGTGATTGACGTTTAGAGGTGAAATAGTCAGTGACAGACTTATAAAGCATCTAGAACAGACTGGCACATTGTTTGGCCATAAAAGATACATCTACTTTCTGAATAAACCTTATTATTATTATTATTTTTAAATTGTTTTTTTTTTTTTTGTAAAGTCAAAGGCAAGCTCATCTGCTGAAAGTGAGAAAAAATGGTGAGTGGGAGTGTTTTACTTGCCCCATATCTCCCTTGCTAATGTTATTTTGTCTTTTAGGATTCGGTTTAAACATCCATCTCCTTCCACTTTCCCTGACATGCTAGGCAGACCCAAATGCCCTTTTCCTTAACCTTATGTTATCCTGTAAATGTCAGTCTTATAATGTCACTTGTCACACAGATACTATTTAAATGATCTGTTTACGTCTTTGTCCCACACTCAATTATTAAAACCTTGAGTGTTAGTTCAGGGATCATGTTTTAGGCATCTTTTAATTCCCAGGGTGAGCACCGTGACTGATATACTGTTTAAATGAACAAAACTGTATTTATAAGGCCTCCACAAAAGGAGTAAATACAAAAGTTGAAAGATAGTAGTTGAAATAAGAAAGCAGAATTTTTATGTAAAATGCTTCTTATACACAGTCATCAGGGCCACCTTCTTCCCAGCTTTTCAACAGAATAATCATTATACATTATAATAATCATAATATATATTAATATAATCATAATATAATCATTATAATATATTATAATCATTATAATATACAGAACATAGAACAAAGAAATACAGACATGGACACTATTAAAGAATAGTTAGGAGATATAAAGTATAGAATGACAGGCACTAATACACCTCTGATAGAAGTTTGAGAAAAATAAAAGAGGGGAGCAGCCTAGAAGCGATATATAAAGAGGTAAATAGCTGATAATTTTTCAAAACTGAAAAAGAAACCCAGGAATATTAAGATTGAAAGTACCCACCAAGTGACAAGACAGATTTTAAAGAAAGAAATTCAGCTGGGCATGGTGGCTCACACCTGTCATCCCAGTAATTTGGGAGGCTGAAGAGGGCAGATCACTTGAGCTCAGGAGTTCAAGACCAGTCTGGCCAACATGGTGAAACTCTGTCTCTACTAAAAATACAAAAACTTTAGCTGGACATGGTGGTGCACACCTGTAGTCCCAGCTATATGGGAGGCTGAGGCACGAGAATCACTTGAACCCAGGAGGTGGAGGCTGCAGTGAGCTGAGATCACGCCACTGCACCCCCAGCCTGAATGATAGAAAGAGACTGTTTCAGAAAAAAAAAAAAAAGGAAAGAAATTCATACTTGGATACATTGAATTAAAACTATAAAAATTAAAGATAAAGAAAATCTTAAACTCTACTAGAAAGAAAAAGATTAATTCCTTAAGAATGCCAATTCAGGGTAACCTGAGATTATTCAGCAACAACAATTGATACCAAAAGGCAATAGGCTAATTGTCTTTACATGACTAAGTCAAAATAACTGTTAGCTTAGAATCATACAGCTAGCTTAGGTAATAATTTTAAAGTCAGAACACTTACAAACAAATATTGAAAGTGTTGGCCGGGCGCGGTGGCTCACGCCTGTAATCCCAGCACTTTGGGAGGCCGAGGCGGGCGGATCACAAGGTCAGGAGATCGAGACCACGGTGAAACCCCGTCTCTACTAAAAATACAAAAAAAAAAAAAATTAGCCGGGCGCGGTGGCGGGCGCCTGTAGTCCCAGCTACTCAGGAGGCTGAGGCAGGAGAATGGCGTAAACCCAGGAGGCGGAGCTTGCAGTGAGCCGAGATCGCGCCACTGCACTCCAGCCTGGGCGACAGAGCGAGACTCCGTCTCAAAAAAAAAAAAAAAAAAAAAAAAAGAAAGTGTTTACCACTCACAGACTTTCTCAGAAATAGTTACTAGAGTAAATAAACTCAGAAAGGAATAATTTATACCAGAAAGAAAGGGGTGAGTTATAAAAAACAATAGCATAAATGGTGGTGAAATATCATTGCAATTTTAACACACTATGGAATATTTTCAAAAACTCACAAATTTTTGTGTTTAAAAAAGAATGGAATTAAATTCTAGACAAACAATTATAAGATCAAAGTTCATGGAAGAAGTTTAAAATGCTAAATAGTTACAAAATGTTAAGCTCTTTGCCATAAAATGCAAGAGGATAGAAATGTTGACTAACTTCAAACAGAAAGAAAAATCTATGGTTAAATGCTTATGTTAAAACTTCATTAGTGGTTACCACTGAAAAACAGATAAAATGCAAAACTCCCAAAACAACAGGAGAAAAAAAGAGGTACTAGAAAGGCTTTATCAGTCAAAAACAAAAGCAAAAACAAACAGGAAGAAGAGGAGGAATAAATAAGCCTAGAAAAAGCATGGTTAACAGAAGACATAAAATAATATGGAAGAAACAAATCCAAATATACCATAAATCACAGTAAGTGCCAATGGTATAAGCTGACCTATGAAACGACAGATGCTATCAAACACAAAAGACACACCTAAATAAAATAAAACAGGAATGTTAAAAATAAAGGGGAGGGAAAATATGTATAAAGCAAACAATATCCCAAAGAAAGTGACATAGCAATATTAATATAAGAAAAATGAATATAAGGGCATATGCACTTATAAGGAAAAAAGAAACATTATTTAATGATAAAAGGAACAAACCATAAAAAGGTATGACAGTAGTGAAAATTATATAAAAATATGGACTCAAATAAACCCAAAAGTAAAATTATCACAAGAGTACATGGAGAAATATTTTAGCATGGTGTAAGCCTTTAAAAGATGTCTTCAGACACTAATAAATCAAACAGAAATACAGTAAAGATATAGAAGATATAAACATCAAAATTGACACTAGATATAATGTACATTTTTAAAATACTTAATGAAACAATTAGAGAATACTTTTTTTTTAAATGACACATAGATAAAACATTCAAACGTACAGAAAATATACCAAGCTACATAGGAGATTTTAACCCAGCGCGAAGAATTGATTTTATATAGACTATATTTTCTAACTATAATAAAATCTGTAAGAAATAGACGATAAAAAGATAGTTTTAAAAATCCCCATCCTGTTTATAGATTAAAAGACAAAAATATATATGTAGTAAAAGAGAATAACAGAATTACTAAAATTAATTAAACAGATATGCACATCAACTCTAAGCCTTGATAGATGACACATATTTTCAAATGCCCATGAAAACTAAAGATTAAATAAATTTTAAAAGCGTAAATTATATGTCACATTCTTGAACCACAATTCAACATAGCTAAACAGTAATGAATATTTAAAAACTAAAATCCAAAGAATTAAGAATTTTAAAAACAAAATGGTTCACATGTAATAAAAGGTGTGGTGAAATCATCAACAATACTCACAGAAGAAAAAGATTAGATTATCAAAGAACACTTCTGAAAAAAATATAATGCCCCAAAATTTTTCAGGTAAGTTTTAAAAAACTTTTAAGAAAGAATTAAGTCTCCAGTTACATAAAGCTACAAGGAGCCAGGTGCAGTGGCTGATGCCTGTAATCTCAACACTTCGGGAGACTGAGACAGTAGGATCCATTAAGCCCAGGAGGATCCATTGAGCCCAGAAGGGTCCATTGGAGGATCCAGGTGTTTGAGACCAGCCTGGGCAACACGGCAAGACCACATCTCTACAAAAAATACAAAAACAAGAAAAATTAGCCAGATACAGGTGGCATACATCTGTAGTCCCAGCTACTTGGGAGCCTGAGGTAGGAGGATCACTTGAGCCCAGGAGGTCAAGGCCGCAGTGAGCTGTGATTGCACCACTGCACTTCAGCCTGGGTGACAGAGAGAGACCCTGTCTCAAAAACAAACAAACAAAAGCTATAGGGAATATAAAATATAGAAAGCTTCTCAAATCAATCTTTGGAATAAAACAATGCTAATGTAAGTCAAGCAGGATATAAAGCCCTAAAGTAAAATTTTAAAAAGCAAATTAAATCATAAATTTCAAAATTATTACTATGCATTTAGGCAGAAAAAAAAAATCCTTGCAAAAATATAAGGATAATTTAATAGAAAAGTCCTTTAAACAGGATTTACTATGGTCATAGTTTAAAAGATACCCATCACAGTCAAAAAGGCAGTAACAGAGTTAACTATCCATTCCCTACTTGGAAACCATTAGTAGAGTAGGAATATAATAGTATTTCTTTAACATGATAAATAATGTTTCTCAACCACTGAACTTGATAAAACGAGGAATAAAAACAAACTATACAATACATTCACACACATTCACAGGATGATTCAAATTTGGCTTGGTGCAGTGGAGAGAAAAGAGTGTTCCGGGCAGAGGAAACGGTAACTGTGAAAGCCTGAAGACGGAGGGAGGTTGGTGCCCTAAGCCCATTAGAAGAAAACACAAACATTTATAAAAGATGGGTGGGAGAATGAAAAGTTTAGAAAAGAGACTGAGAGGAAGAAACCAGAGTTGTAAGCAAAGCCAGTGGAGGCTATTGGCAGAGCCCAAGAGTAGCACACATTTCACAAAAGATGGAGAATCAAATGCTGCCAAGAGGTTAAGTTAAATAAGAAGAAACCAGAGTTGTAAGCAAAGCCAGTGGAGGTTATTGGCAGAGCCCAAGAGTAGCACACATTTCACAAAAGATGGAGAATCAAATGCTGCCAAGAGGTTAAGTTAAATAAGGACCTAAAAGTGCCCATTCCTGATGAGAAGGTCATGTTGATTTTGGTGCTTGCAGATTTGGCGGAAGCCAGATTGCAGTGGTGGGAGTTAGGTGGTGATAAGGAAGTGGAAACTAAGAGGAGAAGGAAGACATTTTTTTGCAGCAGAGTTTAACAATAGAAGGGAAAAAAGGGGCTGCATGGTGCTGGAGGTGAGTATGGTGACAAGAGTGGGTTTAAATGCTGACTGAAAGCATCTAGTAGAAGCAAAAATGTAGGACATTGGAGAAAAACAGGAGATAATTGAAGGAAATAGGTCCCTAAGAAAGCAGATAAATGTGGGGCTCAGAGGAAAAGACAGGTTAACCACAGATGGGAGGAGAAAGTCCTCTTAAAGCACAGAGAGGGAGAAGGAGGACAAGATGGATGCAGAGAGGTAGGTTTTTCCCCTTTGCTGGTAGGGAGCTGAAGAGAGAGCTTCTTATGTAAATGCTTCTCTTTCCTCAATGAAGTAACAGCCTCTGAAATTTGTAAAGATATATGCACACCTATGTTCATTGCAGCACTATTCACAATAGCAAAGACATGGAATCAACCCAAGTAACCATTGGTGATAGACTGGATAAAGAAAATGTGGTACATATACACCATAGAATACTATGCAGCCATAAAAAGGAATGAGATTATGTCCTTTGCAGCGGCATGGATAGAGCTGGAAGTCATTATCTTCAGCAAACTAATGCAGGAACAGAAAAGCGAACACCGCATGATTTCACTTATAAGTGGGAGCTGAACAATGAGAACACATGGACACAGGGAAGGGAACAATACACACTGGGGCCTGTCAGCAGGTGGGATTGGGGGAGGGAGAGCATTAGGAAAAATACCTAATACATGCTGAGCCCATTTATTTAGGTGATGGGTGATAGGTGCAGCAAACCACCATGGCACACGTTTACCTATGTAACAAAACTGCACATCCTGCACATGTATCCCAGAACTTAAAATTTAAAAAATAAAATTACATACATATGTACGTACGTGTATATATACACCATATATACACATATATATACACACACATATATGAGAGAAAGAGACTGAAAGAATGAATAGCAAAATGCTAAGAGCATTTATCCCTTGCTATGAGCATTATGTGTAATTTTATATTTTTGTTTTTCTGTATCTTACAGGATTTTTTAAAAAAATGAATACATATTGCTTTCATAATAGAAAAAAAATTGTAGCAGATAGAATGCCAAAGAAATGTTAATTTTCAAAATGCAATGGAAGCAAACTTGTAATTCATAGAGTTTGAGAAAGTCAGTATCAATATAAAGTTATTTTCTAAACAACAAATGAATGAAATAAGCAATTAATAGTATAATCATCTAGATTTTGAGAGATAAAGAACAAAAACAATATTTTATGAAGCTTGGGGGGTGTGGTTAACAATGGGCCCAACGGTTAATTGATGATATTGAATGCTTTTACTGTTTAAAAAGAAAGACTAGGCCAGGCATGGTGACTCATGACTGTAATCCCAGCACTTTGGGAGGCCAAAGCGGGGCGGATCACAAGTTCAAGAGATTCCTGGCCAACATGGTGAAACTCCGTCTCTACTAAAAATACAAAAATTAGCTGGGTGTGGTGGTACACATCTGTAATCCCAGCTACTCGGGGAGGCTGAGGCAGGAGAATCACTTGAACCCAGGAGGTGGAGATTGCAGTGAGCCGAGATCGTGCCACTGCACTCCAGCCTGAGCAACACAGCAAAGCTCAGTCTCAAAAAAAAAAAAAAAAAAAAAAAAAAAAAAAAAAAAGAAAGACTATTGAGCAACTAGCCATTAAGAGGCAAAGTAGCACAGGACTTGAATTCACATCCCAGCTCCATCACTTGCTCTGCAAGTCACTTGACCACACTTAACCTCAGTGTCTTAGCTATAGCTAGAGATAATAATAAAGCCTCCACATAAGCTTGTCACAAGGACTAAATAAATGGAAACCATTTAAAATTGTCCTTGGTCCACAGGGAGCACTGGGCAAATGTTACTTGATTCTATAATTTAGAAAAAGAAACCCAGGCTGTTCAATTGTTTTCCTTGTCTTTATTACATTCAAATTTATTATACCATTAATATTTTATCTCAGGCTGGGTGTGGTTGGTGACTCACGCCTGTAATCCCAGCACTTTTGAGGCTGAGGTGGGAGGATCACTTGAGCCTAGGAGTTTGAGGTCAGGCTGGGCAACACAGGGAAACCACATCTCTACAAAAAATTTAAAAATTAGCCGGCGTGGTGGCACACACTTTGTAATCCCAGCTACTTGGGAAGAAGCTGAGGTGGGAGGATCAACTGAGCTTAGGAGTTGAAGGCTTCAGTGAGCTGTGATTGTACCTCTGTACTCCAGCCTGTGTGACAGAGCAAGACTCTATCTCCAAAATAATAATAATAATATCATCATCATCATCATCATCATCATCATCATTTCTGGGAATCTATCCTAAGGAAATAATCTCACATATAGAAAAACATATAAGTGACTTTTACTGCGGAAAACACATCAGTTGTACTAAATTCTACTAATTGCAGTCAAGTGGGAGAAGATTGAGGCACACAGTTTTGTCTTCCACAGGTTTGCAAGAGCCACTTGGTAATTTTTTAGGGATTTTCAGAGGTGATTGTTATATATTACCATTATTAAAAACTAAGTTGTATACATTTATAATTAAATATATTAAAAACAAAGTAGTAATACTTGACATTCCTAATGATTTAACTACATTTTACTATTATATAAGTTCTTGAGGTTATCTCTAATGTATCTGTGCGGTAGAAATAATATATGAAGGAGGCATACTACACATGCTGTTTCCCAACTCAGTGCTCAGTATTTGAGAGTAGCTTGAGATTGGCCACAGACAAGATGGAGTCTTTTACTATGGAGTATTTATACTGCAGAAATCAATGAGAGCAACAAATCTGGGCCTTTTTTTCTCAGTGACGTGAATATTAAACATATATTAGCACACTGTTATCTAAACAGAATATTAGTCACTGCACATGATGTTTTGAAGATTATTAATAATATAGAATACACTTATGCTTTAGTGCTAAGTAAAAATACCATGTAGCACAATATTATTAGCACTTTAAAAAATACATAGAAAAAAATGAAAGAAAATAAACTAACGTGTTACTGGTCCTGGAAGAATGGGTGATTTTTTCTGTCTTAAATTTTATGTATTTTGTGTTTTCAAAATCAACCTTAAATACCATGTACTACTTTTATAAGACAGAAACTTTATGCACTAGTTTTATTTTCACTCAATACACAGATGCAGAACTGGCAGAGGTAATAGACTTAGTATTAATATTATCTTTCCAATGAGGTGACACATTGGAGGTGTCACATGAACTGTTGAGATCAGTTAAGATCAAAGAAGTAAGTCTTAGAATGTCTTGGAAAATAGACATGGAGACATATGGAAGGTGTTACTAAGAACTTTATTAGGTTAACACCTTCCCATAAGATTCAGTGACATAACAGTCTTATGTGAAGTTTGACTCTGTTTTTACTAATATTAGCATCTAAAATTGATTAAGAATCTGGTATGTGCCATGCATTATACTTTTCATTCATCATCTTATTTATCACAAAAAATCATAAAGATAGGTACTATTAATATTTCCACTTGCAGACCAGAAATGAATACTAAAAATGGTTACATAACTTGTCTACATATCACAAAAATACGAAGTGATAGAGCTGAACTAGCTAAACTTCGCGGTTAAAGTTGGTTCCTTTCTCTAAGACATACTGCATCTTCAAGATCATACTGATTATGTACAGATGGATAAAGAGAAGATGTACATCAATATCAGTTTCTATACACAGAATGCAAAGTCCACATTGCCCATATTTCCAATTATCCAAATCTGTTTTCCAGTTTTCACCGACACAATCACATGGGTCAGTTGTATTTAATGATATTTGTTGACTCAGCACACTGTCTTTTGTTGACTTTCATTCTATCCAGCTTTCATCTCAGCCAGAGCCTGTTTAAACTAGGGCACTATTTCTTCTCTCAATCCAAGGACTACATGAATAACAAATACATGAAAATGAACACAATCCTTTTCTGGACCCAAAGAAAAACTTGACTTGGATATTAACTTCTTGATGAGAAGGATGTGACATTACTTTTCATTTGTATTTTACAGCCTCTCGCATATGGCCATTGACTTCCAACTTTTGATTGATTATTTTTTGATTGACATGACCCAATGATTGAGTACATAAAGAAACAAGGTGTATTTGCTCCTTTCTATTTTAGTAAAATTAGGGCTCTGACTTGGAAAATATTCGTGTTTCTCTTAACATTATGAATGCAGTATTTTTTTAGTATAACAAAACACTCTGGGGTTGGTTTAAACTTTTTAACCTTCTCTTCCAAGCCTTAAATATCCTTGTTTTACTTGCTTCATGATCCAAACTGTATGCATGGTATGCTGCCATATAACTCCAACTCTTTTACTCTCTAGTTCTTTAGCTATACTGACCTGGAAAGTGCCAATCCTGAATTAATCCAGCCATCTGTCCTCACTACCCTATGTTCACATAGCACTGCTGGGTATAGTGCAGCAAATGTTCAGGTCAGGGGCATTATAAAGAAAGCTGCAGTTCCTAGCCCCAGCTGGGTCCTCAGCATGGCCCATGTGATCCTCTCATCTTCCTGAATACAGCCACTCCCTTCAGGCCCCCTTTCCACCCCTCACTTGTTACACTTCTTCAATGACATCAGGTTTCATTTCACTGAGAAGCTGCCTACTTCATTTACCTTTGGAAATAAGGTAGAGTTTAAAGAGATCTTGAAATTTCTGCTCCTTCCTTCTTTTCTTTAAGGTCAATAATATTTGAAGCAACTCTGTTTACTCAAACATGCAATGAATAACTCTTTCAATGCACGTCAATATAAAATATTCATCCAGGACTGTGTGTCCTGGATTTCAATGACAGCTGTGTTAGTCCTGACTTAGTCATATGTCAAATCTGTGAATCCTATCCTTATATACATATAATTTAAAGGAGGAGGTTATTCAAATCTATCTAAAGATAACTTCATTTACACTCAAACACTTCAAGGTTTTGTAGTAAGTGGAGTATTTTGAAAGTAAGACATTTGACAGTTCTTTGTGCATATTAAGCAAATCCAGAGCTGCTTACATGAACTCTTATACTCCTGCAGAATCTAACATCGCACCATACATTTCATACTCCCTGATAAAGCATTAAGTGTTACTGATGTATATGGTTAAGCCAGTTATCCAGTGAAACATTGCTACTTTCATAAATGACAGTTTGTAAAATTCTACTACTTGGGTTATGGCATTGAATTCATCGCTGAAAACATCACTAGTTGAAATGATTCAGAAAGACAATTTTTCCCCTTATCTTTGGGCATCAGTAGTCTCAATTAAACTAAAATGAAAACTATGAACAATTAATTCTACAAAGTTGGATATTAATTTTTATCAAAAAATAATGTGCAGAAAGTCAGAAAAGAATCCCCTGAATACTTTGTATTATTTTAAATATGTCAATTTTTTAGGTAATACATATTGTGCAATTTCCTTTATTCATCATGATAAAGGACTTAGGAAGAAGTATATTATCTAAAAAACTCTTTTTGTTATTACTGTCTGCCAAGAATAGGGAAAACAGTAGCTTTCTATAAATAGTAGAAATAGTTTGGGTGGGCCATTTTTATTAGTTTCAGTAGTATAATGACCAGCGCTGTGGCTCATGCCTGTAATCCTAGCACTTTGGGAGGCTGAGGCGGGCAGATCACGATGTCAGGAGATGGAGACCATCCTGGCCAACATGGTGAAACCCTGTCTCTACTAAAAATACAAAAATTAGCTGGGCGTGGTGGCATGCGCCTGTAGTCCCAGGTATTTGGGAGACTGAGGCAAATGATCGCTTGAACCTGGGAGGAGGAGGTTGCAGTGAGCCGAGACCGCACCACAGCACTGAGGCCTGGAGACAGAACGAGACTCTGTCTCAAATAATAATAATAATGATAGTAATAATATTTTATTGTGGCTCTTTTCTCCCAATGTATTCCTCACCCTTCAACATTTAGAATTTTAAGGACTGTACTTTCATGATATTATTTATTCTCAGAACTGGTATATGTAGTAAATAAATGTTTGTTCTCCTAGACATGGTGTTTTGGCTAAGGGTGATGTTAAACTCATACCAATTTAGATTTTATGGTACAATAGACTGAGAAAAAAATTGTTTTAATTTTTTGATTTTAAAACCTAATTCTAGTAGTAAGTAAATTATAAGAAATGAAATTGGATGAATGAACTGGTTAGTTTATTTAAAAGTCAGGATGTTTGGCTTTGTTATCTCGATGCCGCTATATTTCAATGTTTTCAAACTAGAGATAGTGTGCATTTGAATTAAGGGCTTTATTTGTAAAGTTTGGAAATGAAAATCAATTCTTTCTAGCATATAATTTAAGATTTATTCAGATAGAGAGGTTTTGGGGGTTGTGTATGTGTGCAACAAATCCTTATTTGAATCATCAAAATAAATGGTCCTGCTCTTTATAAGACTGTATTTTAGTATTTAACCCTATCATTTTTATGTAACTGCATGGTTTAGAAATATACAAATAAGACTTAGGACGACCCATACATTCAAACATCCAAGTGGGGCCTTACCGGACATCCGTTGTTTGATCAGGAAGTATTAAAATAATCTGAAGCCAATGTTAAGTCCTTCTAACTATTATTAGCTGTTTGAAAAGATCTGGAGTCTCTTTTATCTGTAGATGCCTTAAAGTATTCATTAGAAATTAAATGTTTAAATACATTTGAAGACACCATTTTACTCAAGTAAAATGGAAAAAGAGAAGCAACAAAATTAAACAAAAAAATCTGTGAAACTGGATTGTTTGTGAAGAAACCCATATCTTATTTGCATGTGAACCTTGACCGTATGGCTCCAGAATTTTTAGTGAACCACAAAATCTAAAGATATGTTTTGCATCTATATATAGATACCACCTTCATTTATCTACACAATACAGACTGTTTCAGAGCTTTGATTAATGTAAAGAGAAAATGATTAATTGGAACATGTCCTAAAGCAAAAAAAACTCTTTTTACTCCATTGTATAACATTTAATTTGAAAATTCTTTACCACAAAATCTAAAGATACGTTTTGCATCTATATGCAGATACCACCTTCATTACCTACACAATACAAACCGTTTCAGTGCTTTGATTAATATAAAGGGAAAATGATTAATGTGAACATGTCCTAAAGCAAAAAAACCCTTTTAACTCTGTGGTATAACATTTAATTTGAAAACTCTTTTTTTGATACCACTCGATCTGCTTTCTCATGTCTTTTTTAAAAAAGATTTCAATGATGCCCTTAGTCACTTTGTAAATCACATTTTCCAGTCTTCCTGATTTAAAATACGCTAGTCCCAGTTTCATAATACACTGGCCAGAAACTATATCACTGGACATTCTTGCTACTGCAACAGGTGTTTGTCAGTTTCTTAAGTTGCTTTCCTTTCCCCTGAGGTGGTGTTATTTCCGGTACATTCCAAAGGCTCTGAAAAAAACTTTTGCCATCTCTTGCCAAGCCAAATCATGACTCCAGCCTCAAAGTTATTTAGAATCCATTGTCTTCCGGGTTTACTACACAGGCAAATTGTGTATGTCTTTCTGTATTTCCAATTTTTAGCAACTAAAATATTTATTAAGTGTTTGGCAAAGCTAAAACTGAAAATAAAAGTGATTTTCATTCAGAAGCCAATGCTCTGGATGTCTGAGAAGGGGGTTGATTCAATTCCTGGCAAACCTGATGCGAAAAGGTTTTCATCATCCACTTAGACCACCCTGAAATTTGACATACGCATAAACAAAATAGACCTTGATAACTTGCAGTGTACATGCTTACGTTTTGCCTTAGAAGTCAGAGCTCTGCATGCACTATGTGGCTAAGCCTTTTATTGCAGAACTTCGGAGGAAAATGTTGGTAGAGAGGAGACCATCAACCAATTGCTTATGTATATAGTTTCCTCCCTCATCCTACATCTCACCCTTCTTCAAGTAAAACTGAAGCCCACCATACTATCAATCAGTGGTGGACATATCTCGTACACACACTCTACAACCATGACAAGGCAACAAGAAGACACGATTGCTCAAACCAACCTTTTGGAAGTTTCTCAGTTCCGCTGAAGGCAACCAGAGTAAGAATATGTACCAGTGGAATGTTGACGAGCTCTCTCATGATTAATCCAGGCTCACGCAGGACAAAGTTCCTTCTGGACAACGTAAGGAAAATGCCTCCACGGTTTACATTTTAAAGCATACTTTGTTGCAAAAGGGTCGTCTGCTAATGACTGTTTGTGTCAGCAGCTCCACAGGCTCTAAGTATAATCAGGAATTCTCAGACTTGGCTGCAATGATGGACACAGCCAGCTGGTGAGTATCCACGTAGGCCAGTAACGCAAGTGTAGGGCTAGAGGAACAAGGGCAAGAAAATCCTTTTAGAATCCCTTTTAAGACAGTGGCAGAAGGACAATACCAGATGCCTTTTGCAACCATCACTGTATTCCCAGAGGTATAGGTGTCCTGGCCATTGGATTCAGCAGCCCACTCTCCTGGACTCAAACCAGAAATCTGGGTTTATTTAGTCCTCACTCCTCCCCATCTCTCACCCCACCCCCACTCCCACATTCAGCCCATTCCAATTCCTACAGATTTTATCAACCAAATAGTCCTTGTAACTTCTCTCTGTCTTGGGTCTTAACCATTCTCTATCTTTTTTCAGATAGTCCCTCCTGCTCAGAAGCTTTTAGAGGCTCATCATCACGTAAAACTATATTTAAACCTGCCTAATCTGCCGAATATGACAGGCTTTACTGGAATCTGCATGCTTTGTTGTATGTTAGTATTATTATGATTCTTTTTTTTTTTTTTTTCAGAGTCAAGGTCTTGCTCTGTTGTCCAGGCTAGAGTGCAATGGGGTAATCATAGCTCACTGCAACCTCAGCCACCTGAACTCAAGTGATCCTTTCAGAGTAGCTAGGACTACAGGCACCTGCCACTACAGCAGGCTAATTTATTTTTTTTTTTTTGAAGAGATGAGGGTCAGGTTATGTTGCCCAGGCTGGTCTCAAACTCCTGGTCTCAAGTGATGATCCCACCTCGGCCTCTCAAAGTGCTGGTAATACAGACGTGAGCTACTGTGCCCAGCCCCATTCAGCTTCCTATATTCAACAACCTGCTGATGGTTCCCTGTATACAGCTTTCCTACCTCCAAGAATTGCTCATACTGTTCCCTTTTCTTGGAATACTATTCCCCTCCTTTCCACTCAGTTCACACCTCTCTCAGCTTGACCATCCTCTCCTCCTGGGAGAAAAATTCCATATCATCCTAAAGCTGTGTTACGTTTGTCTTCTCTGGGTTTCCGTGATATACTGTGCACATCTCTACCATTGCACTGACCACATTGTTTTGATTTTTTTCCCCCATGTGTTGGTGTCTCCTTCATTCTTTGGCCTCATGAGTTCATTTATAGAAGTTTAGAGTCAGGTAGCGTGACGCCTCCAGCTTCGTTCTTTTTCCTTAGAATTGTCTTGGCTGTACGGGCTCTTTTTTGGTTCCATATGAAATTTAAAGTAGTTTTTTCTAATTCTGTGAAGAAAGTCAATGGTAGTTTGATGGGGATAGCATTGGATCTATAAATTACTTTAGGCAATATGGCCATTTTCACGATATTGATTCTTCCTATCCATGAGCATAGAATGTTTTTCCATTTGTTTGTGTCCTCTCTTATTTCATTGAGCAGTGGCTTGTAGTTCTCCTTGAAGAGGTCCTTCACATCCCTTGTAAGTTGTATTCCTAGGTATTTTATTCTCTTTGTAGCAATTGTAAATGGGAGTTCACTCATGATTTGGCTCTCTGTTTTTCTATTATTGGTGTATAGGAATGCCTGTGATTTTTGCACATTGATTTTGCATCCTGAGACTTTACTGAAGTTGCTTATCAGCTTACGGAGATTTGGGGCTGAGATGGGGTTTTGTAAATATACAATCATGTCATCTGCAAACAGAAACAATTTGACTTTCTGTCTTCCTAGTTGAATACCCTTTATTTCTTTCTCTTGCCTGATTGCCCTGACAAGAACTTCCAATACTATGTTGAATAGGAGTGGTGAGACAGAGCATCCTTGTCTTGTGCCAGTTTTCAAAGGGAATGCTTCCAGCTTTGGCCAATTTAGTATGATATTGGCTGTGGGTTTGTCATATATAGGTCTTACTATTTTGAGATACGTTCCATCAATACCCAGTTTATTGTGAGTTTTTAGCATGAAGACGTGTTGAATTTTGTTGAAGGCCTTTTCTGCATCTATTGAGACAATCATGTGGTTTTTGTCTTTGGTTCTTTTTATGTGATGGATTACATTTATTGATTTGCATATGTTGAACCAGCCTTGCCTCCCAGGGATGAAGCCAACTTGATCGTGGTGGATAAGCTTTTTGATGTGCTGCTGGATTCAGTTTGCCAGTATTTTATTGAGGATTTTTGCATTGATGTTCATCAGGGATATTGGTCTGAAATTCTCTTTTTTTGTTGTGTCTCTGCCAGGCTTTGTTATCAGGATGATGTTGGCCTCATAAAATGAGTTAGGGAGGATTCCCTCTTTTTCTATTGTTTGGAATAGTTTCAGAAGGAATGGTATCAGCTCCTCTTTATACTTCTGGTAGAATTTGGCTGTGAATCTGTCTGGTCCTGGGTTTTGTTTTGTTTTGTTTTCTTGGTAGGCTATTAATTACTGCCTCAATTTCAGAACTTCTTATTGGTCCATTCAGGGATTCGACTTCCTCCTCGTTTACCAAAACAGCATGGTATTGGTACCAAAATAGATATATAAACCAATGGAACAAAACAGAGGCCTAAGAAATAATGCCACACATCTACAGCCATTTGTTCTTTGAAAAACCTGACAAAAACAAGCAATGGGGAAAGGATTTCCTATTTAATAAATGGTGTTGGGAAAACTGGCTAGCCATATGTGGAAAACTGAAACTGGACCCCTTCCTTATATCTCATACAAAAGGTAACTAAGATGGATTAAAGACTTAAACATGAAACCTAAAACCATAAAACCCCTAGAAGAAAACCTAGGCAATACCATTCAGGATATAGGTATGGACAAAGACTTCATGACTAAAATATTGAAAGCGATGGCAACAAAAGTCAAAATTGACAAATGGGATCTAATTAAACTAAAGAGCTTCTGCAAAGCAAAAGAAAGTATCATCAGAGTGAATAGGCAACCTACAGAATGGGAGAAAATTCTTGCAATCTATACATCTGACAAAGGGCTAATATCCAGAATCCATAAAGAACTTAAACAAATTTACAAGAAAAAAACAAACAACCCCATCAAAAAGTGGGTGAAGGATATGAACAGACACTTCTCAAAAGAAGACATTTATGCAGCCAACAAACGTATGAAAAAAAGCTCATCATTATTGGTCATTAGAGAAATGCAAATCAAAACCACAATGAGATACCATCTCATGCCTGTTAGAGCGGCAATCATTAAAAAGCCAGGAAACAACATCTGCTTGAGAGAATGTGGAGAAATAGGAACGCTTTTACACTGTTGGTGGGAGTGTAAATTAGTTCAACCATTGTGGAAGACAGTGTGGCAATTCCTCAAGGATTAGAACCAGAAATAGCATTTGACCCAGCAATCTTATTACTGGGTATATAATGAAAGGATTATAAATCATTCTACTATAAGGACACATGCACATGTATGTTTATTTCAGCACTATTCACAATAGCAAAGACTTGGAACCAACCCAAATGTCCATCAATGATAGACTACATACAGAAAATGTGGCACATATATACCATGGAATACTGTGCAGCCATAAAAAAGAAGGAGTTCATGTCCTCTGCAGGGACATGGATGAAGCTAGAAACCATAATTCTCAGCAAACTAACACAGGAACAGAAAACCAAACACCACATGTTCTCACTCTTAAGTGGGAGCTAACAATGAGAACACATGGACAGAGGGAGGGGAGCATCACACACTGGAGCTTGTTAAGGGGTGGGATGCTAGGGGAGGGATAGCATTAGGAGAAATACCTAATGTAGATGACGGGTTGATGGATACAGCAAACCACCATGGCACATGTATACCTGTGTAACAAACCTGCACATTTTGCACATGTATCCCAGAACTTAAAGTCTAATAAAAAAAATTAAATAAATAAATAAATCAGATTCTTTTTTAAAAAAAGAATAAATATTAATAATGCTGTGTTCTTAATGATTTTCTTTTTGAATAAAAAAAGCACATACAATTATGCACATAATACTTGATAATGATAACAAATGACCAAGTTGCTGGTTTATTTACTATAATTTTATTATTTTACTGTGTACACCCTGTACTTATTTAAAAACATAAAAAATAAAAATAAATTAAAAACTGACTGTAAAACAGCCTCAGGCAGATATTCTAGAAGAATACATTGTTACCATAGGAGATGACAGCTTCAGGCATGTTATTGCCCCTGAGGACCTTCCAGTAGGACAAGCTGTTGAAAGACAGTGATGGTTTGATCCTGACCCTGTGTAGGCCAAGGATATTGTGTGTGTTTGTCTTAGTGTTTAACAAAAAAAGTTTAAAAAGTAAAAAATCAAAATCAAAATATAAAAATGTAAAGACAGAAAAGAACTTAAGGATATGAAGAAAAAATATTTTTGTATAGCTGTACAATATATTTGTGTTTCAAACAAAGTATTATTACAAAAAAGTCAAAAAGCTTACAAATTTAAAAAGTTTATAAAATAAAATAGTTGTGCTAAGCTAAGGTTAATTTATTATTAAAGAAGGAAAAATATGTATAAAATAAATTTAGTGTAGCCTAAGTGTACAGTGTTTATAAAGTCTACAGTAGTGTACACTAACGTCCTAGGCCTTCACATTCACACACCACTCACTCACTGACTTATCCAGAGCAACCTCCAGTTCTGAAAGCTTCATTCATGGTAAGTGCTCAATGCAGGTGTACCATTTTTAACTTTTATCCTGTATTTTTACTGTACGTTTTCTATGTTTAGATGCACAAATATGTACCATTGTGTTACAATTGCCTACAGTATTCAGTGTAGTAACATGTTGACAATTTTGTAGCCTAGGGACAACAGGCTATCCATACAGCCTAGGTGTGCAGTGGGCTATACCATCAAGGTTTCTGTAAGTACACTCTATGATGTTCGCACAATAACAGAATGAACTATGGATGCATTTCTCAGAACATATCCCTGACGTTAAGTGATAAATGACTGTATAATGTAAAGCTATAGTAATCAAAACAGCATGGTACTGGCATAGAAACAGACATGTAGACTAATGGAACAGAATAGAGAACCTAGAAATAAATCTCTGCCTTTATGATCAATTGATTTTTAATAACAATGCCAAGAATACACAAAAATAGTCTCCTCAATAAATTGTGTTGGGACAACTGGATAGCCACATGCAGAAGAATAAAATTAGGCCCTTATTTTATATAATAATCAACTCAAAATGGATTCGAGACTTAAATGTAAGAATGGAAACTAAAACTACTAGAATATATAGGGAAACAGCTTTATGACATTAGTCTGGGCAATGATTTTTTTGGATGTGACCCAAAAAGCACAGACAATGAAAAGCAAAAATAGACCAATGAGATTACATTAAGCAGAAAAACCTCTGCACAGCAAAGGAAACAATCAACAGAGTAAAGGCACTATCTACAGAATGGGAGAAAATAATTGCAAACCATACACCTGATGAGGTTAACGTCCAAAATATATAAGGAATTCAGGCAATTCAATAGCTAAAAAACCCAAATAACCCAATTTTAAAATGAACAAAGAAGTCAAGCACAGTGGCACACCCCTTTAGTCCCAGCTACTCGGGAGGCTGAGCCTAGGAGTTCAGGGCCAGCCTGGGCAACATAGCAAGACCTCATCTCTTAAAGAAAAGTGGACAAAGAATTTGAATAGACATTTCTTAAAAGACATACAAATGGCCAACAGGTATACGAAAATGTGCTTAAAATCACTAATCATCAGGGAAATACAAATCAAAACCACAATGAGATATCGTCTCACTCCAGTTAGAATGGCTATTTTCAAAAAGATGAAAGATAACAGGTGTTGGTGAGGATGTGGACAGAAGGGAACCCTGTACACTGTTAGTGGGAATGTAAATTAGTACAGCCATTATGGAAAGCAGTGTGGAAGTTTTTCAAAATCCTAAAAAGAAAACTACCATATAATAGAGCAATCCCACTACTGGATATATATTCAAAGGAAATGAAATCAGTATGTCAAAGAGATATCTGTATTCCCATGTTCACTACAGCATTATCCACAATAACCGAAGTATGGAATCAACCTACATATTCATGACTAGATAAATAACAAAAATGTGGTACAGTACACACACACACACACACACACACACACACAATGAGATACTATTCAGCCTTTAAAAAAAGAAAATCTTGTGATTTGGGATAATATGAATGAACCTAGAGGACATTATGTTATGTGAAATAGCCAAACACAGAAAGACAAACACCACATGGTCTCACTTGTCTGTGGAATCTGAAAAAGTTGACCTCATAGAAGTAGAGACAATGGTGATTACAAGGGACTGGGAGAGGGGAAATGGGTGTTGGGGACATGTTGGTGAAATTATGCAAAATTACAGTTAGGAGGAATAAAAAATAATGATTATGAGTTTTGGGGCACCTAATTATCCTGGTGTTTCATGGTCTAAGATGTTGGGCAAGTGTGAAAGCTATGGAGAAGTTTGGGGTTTTGTTTTCTTCTTCTTTTTTTTTTAAAAATGAGCAATAAAAATAATAGCTCCTTTATTTGAGTACCATGTATGTGCAGTTACATATGCTGAGTTTTTTTTTTTATTATTATTATACTTTATGTTCTAGGAGAAGTTTGGGTGTTTTTTTTTTTTTTTTTTTTCTTAACCAGAAGCAGACTATACTTCCCTCTCCACCGGTACCGCAATTTCACATCTACCCCATACACAGCCTTAGTTCATGCCATCTTTCTTAGAGCTGGAGGTCTAGATAGTAAAGGAGAGCTACTGGTAGTGGGTTTTCATTTACATCTCAGGTTCTCCAACCTGCTCCTAGTGCAGTTTGTGGAGGAGAAAAGTACCAAGCCCTAGTTTTATCAAAACTGTTGTCTCCTGAGATAGTGTAGCCTATACACTTAAGGTAATCTTAATACAATTTCAGTAGTATTTTGGAAACTAGGAAGCTGATTTTAGAATGCATATACAGAAACAAAGTAAGCAAAAATAATTGGGGAAAACGTGGAAAAATAAAGTAATAAGGAATCACTTGCCTACCAAGTGTTAAAATGTATTGTAGAGCTTTAATAATAGCTTCATGTAATGATATGAAAATCCTGTGGTATGAGGCTATAAGTAGAAGGTCAATGGACACTGAAGGAATGATAAAGATGGCATTTTAAATTAGTCAGGAAAGATGACTTATTAGGTGAATTTGGTAGCCATTTAAAAAAATCAGTTACATCTGTACCTCATATATTACACCAAAATAAAACTTCAGATTTTAAAAGTACTAGAAAAAACATGTCTATGAGAGAGAATGAATATATCTATTAGATCTATAGCTTTATGGATGTTTTCCCCAACATATGAAAATACTGGCTGATTCTTTTCACTTAAAGCTCTTTTCACTTGACTTTTTTGATAGGGCTGTTTCCTGTTTTTCTTGTATTTTTTGTTTTCTCTTTCACAAAATCCTTTTTCTTCCATGGAGAAAATAAATGTCAGTTTTCTCCAAACTGAAGTTACTGGCACTTTTTTTCCCACTGTCCACACTTACAGCAGGAGGTAACATGTAAACACGTATGAATTCTACACCTGTATCTCTGAATTAAATCTCTGTCTTGGGAAACACCTGTATATCTGGTCACCTACATGCCTGTCTCACAAGAAATAAAAACTCAACTTTCGTGATATATTAAATTAATCTTTAAATGGTTTAATATTCAATTAGAATTCACAGGGAGATCAAAGAGGACTGATCACTTTTAAACTTTGCTTTCTTCCCATCACTGTGAGATACTTTAAAACAAAATGCCATGTTACAGGCCATATCTCCATAATGGGTGCTCACTGTCCTCACCAAGCCAAAATACTTCTGTAAACCAACACACATCCAGATATTGGACATTGTTCAAAATCCTTATACAGGCACAGGGGAAATGTTGGGGAATATGTGTCTCCTTCTATTGGTGAGTTTAATGAAATAGTGCCTGGCATATGTAATATGTTTGATAAACTACAGGTTGTATATACATTCAGAATTGTTTTAAAAAATTAACAGGTCTGTAAATTGACCTGAAAAAACATGAATTCTTAAAGTCAAAGTGCTCTTAAAGTTAAGATAGTATCACACAAATAGCTAATCCTAGACAGCTAACTTATCTTCAAATAAGATGCTATCTATCCATTTTGTTCCCCTCCTTGCCCTCTATGGAAGTGAGAAGAAGTCATTATGGGGAGTTCCGGGGGACAGTTTGGGAAGATATTAGACTTTTAGAGCTGATAAAATCTGTTTCAAAACTTTTTTCCATGTTGCTCAAGATCTAAAACAGAAATTTCTACTGACCGAAGAGTCTATCTTAATTAGGCCAGTATGCTTAATACTAAACTCATCAACTTCCCTGAAACCTGGGAATTCTTTCATCTCTGATCTCAGTGAATGTCACCATCGTCTACTCAGCTTCCCAAGCAATCAAGCTGTGAATCATCCCTGACATCTTGTTTCCTGAACCCTGTGTTTAATGAGTCCTATCAGTTTGACATTGTGAAACCTCTCTAGTTCAACCCTTCCTCACCACTCTCTGCCTCAGTTAGAGGCCTCATTAATTTATTGTCTGTTTACTATAGCAGCTCCTTCCCTAATGGGCCTCTCTGCCAGTCATTTCTCTGCACCAGTGTCAGAGAGCTCCTTCTAATACAGAAATTTGGCTGCATTGCTGTCCTGTTTGAAATGTTTTGACTCTCCATGGTTTTTTAAAAGAAACTCCACACTTCCTAGCCCGTCGAACCTCTGTTCACCTCTCCCCTCTCTTCTCTCATCTTCTCTTCTTCACACACTTTGCTCTTGGGCATAACTGTAGGTCCTTAAAATAACCATGCTCTTTCTAGCCTCTGTGCCTTTTAATGTCTTCCCTTCCACTGGAATTTCCCCTTCCTTTTTATCTTTAGCCAATTACCTCTGTCTTTCAAGATTCCACCTGGTTCTTACCTTCCTGAGAGGTGCCTTTTGATGCCTCAGACCAAGTAGGATGTCTTCTTCTTTGCTCTAATGGAGAGCTCCCACACCGTGCCCACTGCATTTAACTTACAACCCACTCTACAAAAGAATCTTTACCTGTTCCTGCATCTCTCTCTTTGCAAGAATGTGAGCTTACTGAAGACTGATTTTATGTCTTTTATCTGTGCATTTCCTATGCTTAGCAGAGTTCCTGATGTACTGCAGCACTAGGTACCTAGTTTATGATGAAAGAGGGAATAAATGAAATCATATCCCTAGGAATTTTAGGCCTTGGAGATGGATTCTTCAAGAGGGGAATGAAATCATTACAAGTGATTTCCTTGCTCAGTCTCTTAGGGCTTATTTTTTCTTTTCCTCTTAGAGTCATGCTAAGCCATGGGGAACTGTGTTCTAAGTGATACAGAATTGCATTTGACAACTCAGGGAAATGATTTTTTGGAGGTGCACTCAACACTGGAGCAAAAGGACTGCAATTGCATAGTGCTGGATATTAAAGTCTATGCTTTTGGTAGAGCAAAATGATCTATGCTATTTATTCAGCTCATTAGAGAAAATATAGCGGGCAGGAATTCTGGGCATATTCTGTGTACAGGAAAAGAGTGAATTCTATTTGGGCTTTCCCTGGCCTTATCATTTGATATCTTGAAGGAGGTGGTAAGCAATTTCTTTCCTTGGTTCCTCTTATAATACAACTGGTAGCTGAGTATCCTGAAAGTCTCCCTTCTGCATCCTCATTTCTTCTGCCTCCCTCAATTTTAGACTTCATCTAGAATTTCCAAAGGTATTACAGAAAGACATAGAGTAGCTTGAAAACTATCACCTGAGCACTTACCAGGATGACAAACTCATCCTCATTTCTTTCTGCCTGTCTTCTTCTTACTTCTTTATTATAATAACTGGAGTGTTCCAGACTCCTACTATATATTACACAAAATCGCTAGATGTGTTTTTGGAACACTGTGGAAAAAATAGGAAAACAGTGAACTAGATCACCTCCAAAGGAAACATCCCATCGTATGAGTTTTATTTCTCAGTTTAGTCCCAGCCATTAGCACTGTTTATATGTTCTCACCATGGCTTAGACTGGTATATTTCAATCCAGTTCAGTAGATCATTGCTAGGGCCATGCCAGACACTAGAATCCAAAAGAAACATTGACAACTGCATCCACCAGGCCATGTGGCTATGTGAGGAAAGAAGTGCTTGGCAAGGCTTGGAGCACTGCAGAAGGATGACAGGCAATCCTCACCAAGCTGCCCTAATGGTGGACTGGACTTGAGGACTCACTTCTAATGAACAGAACACAGAAGAAGTATTGATGTGTTGCTACTGAGATTAAGTTATAAAAAGACTGCTGCTTCCATCTGGGATGTTAGAATGTTGGGATTTGTTGAGATGGAAAGAGGAATCAAAATGATGCCCAGAGTCTTGGACCAAATAACAATGAATGTGGTTTGGTCTACTAAAAGGCAGAACATTGGAAAAGGAAAACAGTTTAAAGAGGAAAAGTTTCTTAATCATGATTTTGAATTTGGACATTAAGTTTGGGGTATCTATGTGATATCTGAATCAAAATGTCTAGTAAGCAGGTCAGGTTTAGATCTGGACCTCAGAAAAGAAGTTTGGGCTTGAGTATAAATTTGGGAGTTTACAGCAGGTTGATGTTTAACCACATGGTGTAGCATGCGGTCATGAAATAGGTGGAGCAAAATAAGGGCCCAGGATTTCACCTTAGTAATACCAACCCATAGAGGCTTTATTGAGGAAGAAGAGCAAGTTAGTAAAACAAAAGAGAGTGAGAAACTATCGCCAGAGAAGTTGGAGGAATCCAGATGTGTCCATTCTTGTGAGAAGGGGAAGGAAGTTCCTAAAGAGAGAGAGATCAAATTGGTTAAATGCTGCTGAGAGGGTGAGTGGATCTAGACATGGGAAGTATCCATCTGATTTGGCCAGATAGTGACCTTGACAGGAGTAATTCATATTGCAGACTTAAGGGTTAACACGAGCACAAAAAAAGGAAGGTTTTTTTTTTTTTAATAGACAACATTTCACATGACAAGTCCTTAGGAGAGCTCTGCATCTATTAATTTCAGTTTGATTTAATTTCACTTGCATAATCCCTATTTCAGAAAATGAAAGCATAATATATTCAAACTACTAACACTATATTTAAAGTCGCTTTGCAAATTGCTTCCCAAAATTACTATTCCTCTTTCTTGCCAGGTTATTGAAAGGTAAGAAAATGAATACAATCAACTCTCCCTACTTCTTAACTAGCAACAATTACTTATTGCACATGCAGTATGAAAATGGTTCTGTGTGTGACTGAATACAATAACGGAATCTTCTCGCATCATCTATAAATAGTGCAGTACAGTTGTAGTGACGATGCTGGCTAAATAAGGGCTCAAAAATGTGTAATGTTAATGTCATGGCTACCTGGAAAATAATTTTCCCCTTTTGCAAAATATGCCGCCTCAGGAAAGAGAATCCTTCAGGTTAGTCCCTCAGAAGCTCAGCAGCACTAAATTATGCTGGGAGAACTATGCTGCACAACTGAATCAGTATGACATGTCAATTTATTCATAGCCTATTTTTAAAACAATCGCTTAGAGCTGATGCAAGATTAATAAATATGGTCTATGCATAACTCTGATGCTCTCAGGAGATTTAATTTAATAAAAATATACAGCCACAGATAAAACTTATTTTTGTAGTGTCCTGGTCATCACCAGGATTAGGAAAGCAAACCAGCTATGTTTCTGGCCCTTTCTCAAAGCCTGGGTGTGTGGCTTACGGACCAGACTAGAGGTTCCTCTAAATTAGCCCAGGGCAGTGGCTGGACTGAACTGTGTTGACTAGGGAAAGTCCTGGCGATTTTGAGCTGTGATTTACACAGGCGTTTATGTGTTATTACAATATGTACCCAAGAAGAAATTTTCTGTGGTTTTCTGTTTTCATCAGTGAAGTAACTTTGAGAGGTTTCTTTGGCAATAGCTTAATGAAACAGTTGGTGGTGGTATCTTTCCAGATTAGGAAATACTTGGAGACTGCAATAAACTAATATGATCTTTAGGCACTATTTGTTCTCTCACATTCTCTTTTTTAAAAATATTTTTCTGATTATAGTTGTTTATTATAAAATAAGAAGAAAAGAACCATAAAAGGTTGAGAACAACAAAAACAAAAACAACGATCATTTCTCAGTAGTGTCAAGACTTAGGAAACAAATATTATTACCATGTTTGTACTTTTATTTCTCATCTTCTTTTATATTACATATATACATAGAAAATGTGTTAAATAGGATTTTATATACATTGCACATTTTTATACATTTTACTATAATTGGTTATTATACATTTCCTTCCAATATATAGGTATATGCTAATCTGTGTAATCATTCACCTATTTTAGTTATTTCCAATTTCTAATCATTAGGAATAAAATGTCAACATCTCATCCATTCTTTTCATATGCAATCCTCAAATTATGGCATTCAGGTAAAAATAGAAATGGAGTCACTGAATCAAAGTCTGTGAATATTTATGAGGTTCTTGATCTGTGTTTCCAAATTTCCTTTCAGATGTTTTCAACAATGTATATTATATCATGACATTGTTATTTTTGAACTATGATAAATTGACAGGAAAAAAATTATTGTGTTATTTTGTGTTAGTGTCAAATTTAACCTTTTGTAGTATTCATATTCACCATTAATACTTCTTTTTTAAATTGTGTGATTTTGTTCTTAGCCATTTTTCACTTAGAATATCTTTTTCTTATTTAATTTATAAGATCACTATATATTAAGAACTTTTAGTATTACATACACTGTCTACCTTTTCTTCATTTGTTCCATTTGCTTTTTATGATAGAAAGAAGGAAGATTTTAACTTCTATGAAGCCTAATTTACCAGAGATTTTCTTTATGCCCTCTCACTAGCCTCTACTTATATGTTCATAAAAGATCTCTGGATCTCAAGAAAAGATAATCACCTATATCTTCCTCTAGACCATCTAAAATTTTGTTATATTTACATTAATTGTTTCAATTTTTTAAGCATATGATGAAAATTTGAAACATGACATCATTTTTTAAAAGTATCAATTGTTCCAACACCATCTATTGAGTAATATTTTATAATGTTCATCCCATTGATGGGATATTCAAATCCCACCTTTTTAGTGCATTCTATTTTTCAAGAAAATAAGATGGGACGAGGAAAGGCAAACAGGAATTACCTTGAGTGACAACTAAGATGATGGCACAGAGCACTGTGTTAAAACATATTCTGGAACAACTTTAGGATCAAAATGGAGTGCTGTGATTAATTACTGATGTCTCTCATGAGCACATAAGTGGGAGTGGAATAATACATATGCTTTATACTTATTCATTGTGTTTCATTAATGTCTATCTATTCTGGACCTACTATCATGTATTGTAGCTATGTGTACCTAATAATGTAGTCATTATATAAATATAAAGCAAAAGTTTATTAAATTACTATGAGAAAATGGCAAATCTACAACCATTGTGGAAGATTTTTAACACATCTCTCTATAATTGATAAGTCAATTGTAAAAATTATAGTTCCTATAAGTACTTTTTTTGGTAAAGAGAAAGTGAATTACAGATGAGTAATTGTACAAGATATTTGAGTTTGATTCAATTCTGAGAACAGTACACTAGTTTAATCTGTGGGATATTCATGTGGGCACAGGCTATAATCTTGTCTTAGGAACTTAAAATAGCAGAACGCCTATGTGAGAATTTGAAAAGACGGAGATTCCAACAAGTAAGAAGGTGAACAAATTAAGGCTCAAATATAGAAAGCCACCTCCTAAAGTCCCAATTTTTGCATTAAGTATCATAATGGCCTTAAAGGAAAGAAAAGAATATGTTTTGAAATGAATATTTTAATTCCAGGTAAAAAATGCTCAATTGTGAATGAAAATAAGCTCTTTGAGTAGCAGCTACAGCTAATGACCAGAGGGTGCACTACAAGTATATATAGGATAAGAAAATTTGAAAAGGGTGGTTGCCCTTACTTTGGTTATTTTAGCAATGCATTTTCATACATTATTGTTGTCAGTATTTTATCATTGAAAATAACAGACAGTAATACATAAAAAAAATTGATAAAAGTTTTGACGATCAAAATACCAATTTATCAAAAAACAGAATCCTGTATGTACCATGCTTTAGTGAAAATCCAAAATGTCATAAACCAGCCCTATTAGTCACTCAATAAATGTTAAATGAATAAGCCAGAGACTAAGACTCTTAACAACTATACAGCCAACTTAACAACCAAGATTTGCCTTATAACGTAGGCAATAAGGTGTTTTGCCCCATAGTAAAGCCTTTACAACAATATAAAACAAATACAATAATGATCACCTCTTTCTTTATAAAATAAAAAAGTTATTATACAGTTATATGTTATATAACATATATAGTTATTATATTCTTATTTTTTCCTTTCTAAATTTTATGATTTCCACCTGTAATATTGTTGTTCATAGTTCACTGTTACAGAGATGTCCCTCCCAATAACTTGGAAATAAGAACACAGTTGCCATCAGAGTTAAGTTCTGAAATCTATGCATAATAGATCAGTACACATCAGTACATTCAAAACATTGTGAAAATAAGATAAAATATATTTCATGCTGAAAACTAACACAAGAACAGAAAACCAAACACCACATGTTCTCACTCATAAGTAGGAGTTGAACAATGAGAACACATGGACACACGGAGGAGAACATCACACACCGGGCCTGTCGAGGATTGAGGGGCTAGGGGAGGGATAGTATTAGGAGAAATACCTAATGTAGATAGCAGGTTGATGGGTGCAGCAAACCACTATGACATGTGTATACTTATGTAACAAACCTGCACATTCTGTACATGTATCCCAGAACTTAAAGTATAATAAAAAAATTATTTCATGCTGAAAGGGCTTTGGTATAACCTGTTTTAATAGTCATTATTTAATTTAAGAATTTTATAATAAAAAAGGTGGTTCTATTAAACATTGGAAACATAAATAAATATCTCCAGAGGTTAGTATTGATAGTACTATTCCAGTAATATCCCAAGAAAGCTGAGTTTTAGAAATTAGGCTTTCGACTTTTCTTAGAATTATTCTTAGTAAGATGATATTAACAGCTAACTCTGCCTGAGTGCTTACTCTGTGCCAATCACTGTTCCAAGTATTTTGTATCTATTATTTAATCCTCATTAGAATTTAATCCTCATTAGATAGTATAACACCTATGAGGTAGATATTATACTATCATTTTCTCATTTTACAGGTAAGGAAACTAATTTTGTAATTTGCAGGCTAATGTGGTTTTTCAGAAGCAAAGCAATGATTTCAGTTAAGGAAGCCTGAATCCAGCACCTGTGCTCTCAGCCACCACCTTGTGCATTCATGTACTCATTCAACAAATGTGTACTGAATGCTCCTAGCTAAACCAGGCACTGTGCTAGGTGCTGAGAATAGTAGAGCTCAAAACAAATATGATGCCTGCTCTCCTGGGGCTTACAGTCTAGAGATAGACAAAACTTAAAACAACAAATAAATGTAGAACTACAGACTGAGGCAAGTGTTACCAAAGAAAATCACAGAGTGCTCCGGAGTATACATCAGGGCCCCTTCTTAGATAAGAAGACTAGGAATGGTTTCTCTGAGAAAGTGATAATTAAGCTAAGATTAAATGGATTACTAAAAGTAAGCAGAGAACGGGGGTGGGGGAATGTGCCAGGCTTTGGTAAGAGCATGGCAAAGTGTTTCTAATCCCTTTGATGAGATCTCATAGGGA
Source organism: Macaca mulatta (assembly GCF_049350105.2). Lineage (NCBI taxonomy): Eukaryota > Metazoa > Chordata > Mammalia > Primates > Cercopithecidae > Macaca > Macaca mulatta. The sequence goes on from NC_133420.1 coordinate 47,741,558, forward strand.
GATAAATATATCTCTCTTAGGCCAGTGCCATTAAAATAAATGTCTCTGTGTACCCATATTCTGACTTCATATTTACTAAAATCTTCTTATAAGGTGGCTTCATGTATAGTTTGACAATAAGAGGATGCACTTATTCTGTAGACTTTTAGTATACTGATTATTATGAGTCCTCTCCCCTTATAAATTAATAAATGTGCATTTATACCCATCTCCAGTACCTTCTCTTCTTGTTACCAAGCTTATCAGCAACTTCAGACCCTGAGCCTTCAAAGCAGAAGACCAGATCCTTAAATGGAATGACTTAGATTCCAAATTGAGATCCCACCCAGCTCCAAGCTGCCTTTCCTTTAAATGCTTATATTGGATCTTGCTTATTGGTGAAGTTTTATAAATATGCAATATTTGGTAAAGTGGGGAAAAAGGCGAATTCTTTTGTATTAAAAGAAAATAATAGATTTAGTCAGCACACAATCCATGACTATTCTGGTTAGTTTTACTGAAAAGAAAGTCTATCTGGGAGCGAGTCTGAATGAAATAATGTTTTGAATATTTAGGGAATAAAACAGACACCATTCTTGTCTTAGCAGTCATGTGCTGAGTGAGTAATGCTGGTATTCTTTTACGAGATTGTTTTAGTATAAAACCGTAGTAAACTGTGCTGGAAAGTATTTCCCCACTACAAGCATGGAAACGAGACTTACTCATAATATTTATTTCTTCTCCAGAGTGCCTTTGCAGACCTGAAACATCTGAACTAACAAAAGGCCTCCAATTTATAATATAACACAGCTGCTCCCAGGATTGCGTGCGGGCATATGTGTGTGCATGATGGGAGGGGATTTCCTTGTATGTATTCATTTATGTGCCCTCTGGAGAAGGGGCCAGTTCAGTCCAACTGGAATTCTAAGTGTCTTTTACTGGGCATTTGTTATATGTAAAAAGCTGGCTCATGTCTAAAGTATCTTCCAGGCAGCGTGCAGCTGAGAGCCATAAAAGAGAAGATTGTGTATTGTGTAGGAACAGTGATGCTAATGGGGAGCATTTTCACAGTGAACAGTTAGTTTTTCTACCACTGAAGAATAGTGTATTTATTATATAAAGAAATGGGAATTATACAGAAATGATCATCAGAAGATATGTTTCTATCATTATTTTCTATTATTAATTATTCACAATCAGTAAGTTCACTTCCAACACATGTACTATACTTTTAACAGAGCGGAAACAAAAAGGCTATCAGTATCACAATTTAGTGATACTAAATACTAGTTCCAACCTTTCTTCATTCTTCACTTTTGTTCTTCCAAATTGTCAAAGCATGATTAATCTTAAATGTTACCGATTTAGAAAAAATCTACATATTCTAATAAATTGTTTTCTTCTTTTCTTTCCCATCTATTTTCCAAACCTATTTATTCATTTAACTAACTGAACTTGACGCCAGGAATGTGGTGACAGGTGGGTGAGTCTCTATCAGAGAACTCACAGTCTGGCTAGGGAGATGGGTGACTATATCAACAATTAAGAGAGCGTGCAATAAGTGTTAGGCATGTTTAGAGCTCTTGGGAGAACAGCGTATGGGCACTTATAGGAGTTAGGCAATGATGGGGGCAGTCTGACATGACCACCCTGCCCCTCCACGAGAGGACAGCGCTTGAACTAAGCAATTGTTAACTGGGTAGATGTGAAGGCAGGGAGAGCAGCAGAGCTCACAGAAAACAACCTACAAGATGTCAGGATCTGAGAGATACATGCCATGTCTTTTCTGGCCTAGTTTGTTTTTCCCTTGTACCTTTCCATGAATGCCAAGAGCAAGTCATGAGACAAGGATTCAAAGAGGTGAAACAAAATCAAAGAACAAATTGGTATCACTTTGCCTTTTGGAGAAAGGTGGCCACTTGACAACAGACAGATATTTTGCAAGTTCTCCCCCAGTAACTAGTGAAATCACCCAGAAAATGGTGAAACAACTACATTCACATCAGAAACTAGGGAACCATCCAAATGCTAGAATTTCTGTTACTTACAGGACAGATGAGGCATATATGAAGAAGGTTGAGCAGGACTGGCTTGCAAATCACTTGCCTTAGAAAGCAGAACCTTTCAAAAATTAACAAGAGATTTTGAATGTCATAAATACCATTATTTATCTAGTCTAGGATTTGGATAAGTAATGGACCACCCAAACAGAGGAAAATCTCATTCTTTGAGGGCCTTTGGCAGAGGCTGCCTGCTCACCAGACTTCAGTGCTGTAGCTGCCTACGGAGAGTGTAACGGGATTCAGGAGTAGCTATCCCATGAGGTCTGGGCCATAGATGACTTTATCAAGTCACTGGCTGCTGGCAAGGGTGACATTGGAAAACTTTCGTCAAGGTCTAGGTCACTAACTGTTCAGAATGCTAAAACTGGGATGGTAGATGAAGGCATGTGAGGAATGATCTCCTGCAGGAGGTACGTTTACATTGGGTTCTCATAGTTTTTCATATACTGCACCAGGAATGTGGTGCAGCCATAAATGATTTTGCACTGGTAGATAAGTGTTGACAGACACAGATGAGAAACTCTCCTGAAATGAGATGTACCTGCCAGGAGTACCCACTGCCCCAGATCACTATGCACTCAATCTGGGCTACTGGATGAAGGAGCTGGAGGCTTCATTGTGAAGACTCAAGTGAGGTATGGGAAAATATAACGGGAATCCACTCATCCTACTTATAGGGAGATATACTAGGCCTTTAACAAAAGAATGAATAAACAGAACAGACTCTTTCATCAAAAGTGGAAAAAGTAGACCTTAAGAAAAATAAAATTATTATGAAAAACAAAATGTTATTACATAAGTAATAAGTATTCAAAATGTTAAAATTTCAGTTATTTTGTGTGTGTGTGTGTGTGTGTGTGTGTGTGTATTTTTTGTTACTTAACATCCAGAACTTCTCCCCTCCCACACTTGGAGACTTGAGAAGAAGTCAAAGTCCAGCCTTAGGTTAAAGAAGCTGAAGGTTCCCGATCTCTTCTCCTTGCAGGAAAAGCCAGGTGGACACATGACCAGGATCAGCCAATGGGATGCTCCTGACCAGGGCATTGACTCTTGAGTAAGTCAAACCAAAGCAAAAAGGCACTGGAGAGTACATTCACTGTCATGGTGCCAAGTCTGGAGCTGTAGTGTTGGTGACAAGATGTCACTAGAGCCCATCTGCTCCTGGGCATGACTTTGACTAAACTGTTGTGCCTCCCACCTAGCTTTCCTTTTTCAAGTTTTATTGTCTAGCCTTCCTGTTGATTCTATAAATGTCACAATATTCTTCTAATAATTCCTTTTCAGCCTAACTTAGGCAGAGCTGATATTAATTGGCGACACGTAATACAACAGATACAGAAATGTTTTGTTTTTGTTTTTTGAGTCAGTGTCTCCCTCTGTTGCCCAAGCTGGTACAGTGGCACAATCATAGCTCACTATAGCCTCGAACTCCTGGGCTCACGCGATCCTTCCGCCTCAGCCTCCAGAGTAGCTGGAACTACAGGAGCACACCACTATGCCCAGCTAATTTTTTAAAAAAATTGTATAGATGGGGGTTTTGCTGTGTTGTCCAGGCTGGTCTTGAACTCGTGGGCTCTAGTGATCCTCCCACTTTGGCCTCCCAAAGTGCTGGGATTACAGGCATGAGCCACAGTGCCTGGCCTGGAAATGGCTTTTGTTTTCCCCCCAAAAAGTTTTGCTTAATGAAAAAGTGCATTTGTACTGTCTCATGAGCATTTAGAGTTTTCACAGGCATAAGCATGTAAAATTTTCTTGTCATAACTGATGAAGATTCAGTGCTGGGATCGCGCCAAAGTGACGTCCTAGTAGTTGGCACTCAGCTTCGCTGTGTTGTTGCCTGTTCTGATTGGCGTCTTGCTCCCCATAAACAGAGCTCATTGATCACAACTATTCTTGAAACATACTCGTTAGTATCAACCACCTTCTGCATTTGTACTTGATGCTCTCTGTATTTCTCTTACCTGGTTGAAAACCCTAGTTCCAACCTTTTTCATCATCATGACTTACATGCTAGGCCCTATGCTATATCTCACAGCTGAATCGGGTTAAAAATGTGCCCTAATTAATTGTGTAGTATACACAGGACTAAATCCTATTGTTGAATACAAGCCAATTGTATTTCTCTCAAATGAGTGTCATAAAAGCTTTAGCAAGAACTTCTCATAGCTCAAAGAGAGACATGCCTGATTTATGACTTCTTGATAGCACTTAACATTTTATTTGGATTTAGAGATAACTCTAGATACATCAATCAAGCAAGCTGTTTTCCAATCCTTCTGCTCAGCTGTTCCCGGTGCCAGATTGTCTAACAAATAGAAGCATAAACAGATGTAATTTGTGACTTGTGGAGACCATTCTCTGTCATGCAATAGGCCAGCTGGTGGCATGAGCCACAGTACAGTCCACAGCCTGACTCACAGGCGTCAGGCTTCTCACTCCTCATACACGTGAGCAATGTTTAAAGATCACAGTTACATAAAAGTTTATTCTAGAAAATTCATTTAAATATTTGCTTACAAATTTGATTGTTGAAAGATGGTATTTTATCATAACATGTATCCTCATAATCAGATCTTGCAAAGTAGAACTTTCCTTACCTGATTAAAATAAATGTAGCTATGGTAATTAGTAAAATAAAACTTTGGCAAAAGAACCAACGGCATGTATGATTGATAGCCCAGAAAAATGACATATACTAATATGTATGCACACACTTACATGCATATATACACATATATCTGTGTGTACATGTATGTATATACATGTATGTGTGTATATATATCATATACCAAATATGTATGTGTTGTGTGTGCTGCATATACAACATATACATATTTGGTATATGATAAAGATATCACAATTTTGTGAATAGAAAGGATTATTTGGAAAAGTTGCACCAGGATGTTTTCTTAACTATTCAGAAAAGAAATCCTCACATCATGTACAAAAACTGATTCCACATGGATTTAAACAACAAAAAACCAAACTATGCAATAGCTAGATAAAAATATAGATAAATCTGAATGATCTTGACATGGGGAAATATTTTGTAAGAATAAAATCAATGTGAGGAATAAAAGAAAGCATCAAGAGATTTGACTTTGCAAAAATTAAGATATTTTGTGTCATAAAAACAAAATATCTTTTTGTCATTAAGAAGCAAACAACAAATTACTGGAATTCAGAGGCTCAATAAATAAGACACCTCTACTCCGGTCAACTTCTGAACCAAATGGACAATAAAGAAGATGAGTCAATAGGATAGAGGCCAAAATATCACCTTTATCATTATTAAGCTAGGGTTGTAGAATGTTGCTGGACAGTGGTGGGCAGGTGAGTTTACTAACATGGGTCCCCTAAATTAGGCAGATTTATTCATCCACTCACGGGCAGCCTTGGAGTGACTCAGGCCTTCCTTTATAGTGTCTGCCTCTGTTGAACTTACAGTGTAAAAGAGCAAAAAAGAACTTATTCCTCTTGTCTCACTGTGGGGAGGTTTGCACCCAAAGAAAAAACCTGAAAAGGGGGTCAGGCTATATATGCCCAAGATTGTGCTACCAAACTCATCAAGTGGATTACAATGCTGCTTCTCCCCTTGAAAGAAACGAGTTAAAAAATAACCGGGAATCTTACGCAAATAGAGTTCACACATAAACATCAGAAATACGGTAGAACTATTATTTGCCAAACAGAATTTAAGGGTACATATTGGTTAGGGATTTGGAACTGGCTACTACATATAGTGCACAAAGAGCTTATATAAGGGGAAAAAAGAGAAATTCCAATAGAAAATAGAGCAAAGGATACAAAAATTCACAGAATTACATATACCTAATAAAATGTGAACATTTTGAAATTTATTCAAAGAAATACTAATAATAAACATCATTGTTTTATATATATGAAGTTTCTTGGAGTTATTTATTCCACCTTGGGAGATGAAGAGAAAAAAGCAGGAACAATTTGCTAATATACAACTAGTATTGTGATAAGTCAAAGGAACTTTGTACTGATCAGCTCCTGATGACTACAAGAATGTCTTAATTTCTAGTGTTATTAAGCTTTACTTTATCAAGGAAGTTAAATCAAATGTACTAACCATTAAGAATTTGTTCTGTGTTTCAAGTTAGCAAATTGTAAGAGAATGTTAGTCAATGAAAAGCAGTGAATATACCATGCTTCTAACCCAAGCTCTAACTTAGTTTGTTCCAGTCTGTGTGGTAGGTAGATGGTGTAATGATATGACAGTTGATCAGAGCTAGAAAGACAGACAATATAGGGGCAGAGTGGTGTCCAGGGGCGATAGAGAGTGGGGATGGTATGGTTGAGGGGTTGGTGCCATTAAGATGTAGACACGGTGTATTCAGATAAAGTAGTTTAATAGAACATGACTCCTTGCCTCCTTCACTAGCCACATTTATTCCAGGGAGAATGCCCTTACTTGAATTTCTGTGGATGACATAGGTGTTAAATGGAATAAAATATAATGCTTTTAAAATGGAAAAGTTATATTTTTTGAGGATAAGTATTGCTACTGATGACATAGTGAGACTGGTACTCTTATTCACTGATGAAGATTGTGCAAATTAGTTAAAAATTTTTATCAAAAGCTTCATAAGGTCAATACCTTTACACCAACTAGTCCCACATTCGGTACTGTATCCAATACAGAACTGTAAAAGAGATTTACATCTATGTTAGCCATCTATGTTAGCCATCATAGCCTAAAAAAAAAGCTGAAATAATCATGTTTTTTGAATTTAAGAATACAAATTTTGATCCATTTGATTATTATTATTAGTAGTAGTAGTAGTAGTATTTTGAGACAGGGTCTCACTCTGTCACCAAGGCTGGAGTGCAGTTGCATGATCTCGGCTCACTGCAACCTCTGCCTTCTGGGTTCAAGCAATTCTCGTGCCTCAGCCTCCCAAGTAGCTGGGACTACAGGCGCACACCACCACACCCGGCTAATTTGTATATTTTTTGGTAGAGACAGGGTTTCACCGTGTTGGACAGGCTGATCTCGAACTCCTGACCTCAAAGTGATCAGCCTGCCTCAGCCTCCAAAAGTGCCATTATTGTTTTTAAAGTATAAGAATAAAATGTGCCTATATAGTATGGTTTGTACACATGCATATATGTAGCAAGAAAGAATACACTGAAATCTTTAGAATTTTCTCTCAGAGGTAGAAGAACAAATAAATTTTTAATATTTTAATTTTATATTTATATAAAGTTTCTATGTTTATATAAAATATATTTTTATATTCTTATTTTATAATTGAATTTTCTGATTCCCTATTCACTATGATTATGCATTACTTTCAACTATACACATACACATATATAATTTATAAACAAACATTTACATACAATTTTTACATCTATGCCCAGTTTTGCAGTTATGCTGACAACACTTTAGTCAACTTTATACATGATTCCTGCACTTATCAGTTCTTATATGTGACAAAACTATCTTGACTCACGAATTTTTTTTTTTTTCTTTTGAGATGGAGTCTCAGTCCATCTCCCAGGCTAGAGCATAGTGGCATCATCTGGGCTCACTACAACCTCTGCCTCCCAGGTTCAAGCAATTCTCCTGCCTCAGCCTCCCAAGTAGCTGGGATTACAGGCACGCATCACCATGCCCTGGTAATTTTTTGTATTTTTGGTAGAGACAGGGTTTCACCATGTTGGCCAGGCTGGTCTTGAACTCCTGACGTCAAGCAATCCACCCGCCTCGGCCTCTCAAAGTGCTGCGATTACAGGCATGAGCCACTGTGCCTGGCCTTGACTTGTAAATTTTGATTCATTTTTCTATTAAGTAAAATATTTTTTGTTCTTTTTCAGGGTACATAGCTGTTTTCTAAGGCTTTGTGTATGAAAGATTGTCTACTAAAGACTCCACTTATAAAAGGCAATAGATTGAATATAGTCTTTTCATACTGTTGACTGACATTTAATATTGCATGAGTTTGAGGCAAATCTAATTTTTGTACTATTGAAAGTCACGTTTTTAATTTTGTTTTTGCCTGGTTATTCATACAGTGTTTTATTAGCAAAATCAGAAAAACTTTGGGTCCATTTCTCTCTAATTTTATCCATTAAGACAGAGGCTTGTTTTAATTTGAAGGTCAGTGTCACCTGGAATATGGGAATTCTGGGGTCACCTCTGGTTCCTGCACCAAGGCCGTGTATGCTGTCCCTCAGATCACACAAAGCTCAGGGCACTTGGCAGAGCTAGGGCTGTGACTCTGCAGGTAAAATTATAGATATTCACTCTGACTAATTTAGTAATCATCCATGAAAAACGATGATGTGTAACCCACGAGTGAATCTTTCTAAATCCTACATTAGCTTTCCTCTGAGCCCCGTTGAGTTTTCATCATTTGAAGTTTGCTTCAGTCAAAGGACCAACTGACTCAAAATAAGGATAACTGGATTTCAGCTATCATAGAGCATTACAGCCCAGGAATGAATTATGGTTGTTCAAATCAATCCCTTGATGTCATGAAGGTAATTCTTGCCAAATTACATCAACTTTGCCATCTCGACACAGCTTCTCTGTCTTGGTAGAGGAATACTGTCTTTACTCTCGACCATACCAGAGACAAAAGTAGGACTATTTGTCAAGGAATATGCAAAATTTTCTGCTTTCAACTCCATCACTCCATGTAGCATCAGGCGTTCTGTACAGTCTATCATATACATTGCAAGTCTCCAGGGAAAGTGAGTGGGTGGGTGGTTGCACTTGAATTTACAACTGAATCTCTTATCCTACCCCTATAGCTGCTGTTATCTTACTTTCTTGCACCAGCCTCTTCAATGAGACATCCTGTCAAACCTCAGCGGTAAGAGCCTCTCATCACTGTCACTCCTATTGTTCTCTGTAATAATGTCACCAGGCCTGCCAAAAGGACTGTCTTCTAATACTCCTGAAGCTGTCAAAACAACTTCCACTGCAGATGTCTAGGTGCTCCCACTGGGCACCCAGCCACAGGTGACAATCAATGCTATGTTAAGTCATCTTACAGAGTTCTAAGTAAAATCAGCACTTGAAGTTTTTATTTCCAGGTCTCTTTCTCTCTCTAATATAGTTGTGGAACTAAAACCACAAACTGTAAGATGTTTTTGCTGTGTGGGTTTGAAGCCTGGCTATATTACCTTGGGCAAGTAATTTAATCTCTTTCCTCCTTTCTAAAATGTTATAATAACAATAATACCTACCTCATGTAGATGTTTTGATGAGTAAGTACACCTATCCCTTGCTTAAAGAGTTTAAATTATTCCAAAAACTTTGTCATTAATCGAATGGCCGTAATTTTTGAAAATCCACTAATTTAAATGGGAACTATTCTAGTCCAGTTAGGCAGCTTCCTAAATACTGAGGACATAAAGATATTCCACATTCTTCTTTACAACATTTATACTATGGAATTCAGATCTCATTAATTCATCATATGTAATGCTATCACAGACCGTGGTTAGGCTACAGTTTGAAGGAAGCCATTGAAAAATGGTAAGAAATATTTTTACAAAAACTTCTAATGCTACTGAAAAGATCAAATGTTTCAATAAGTTAGAAGCATATATTAATTGATATACTTATAAATATACTCATTGACAAACTAATTAGAAAGTATACTAAGTATAATTTGAGTTAAAAGCAAAACTTGAAATGAGGCAAAGGGCTTTTTAAAATAAAAATTAAAAAATCACACTAAAATATGAGTTATAAGCTATAATTCATTGAAGAATATAATGGTAAAATATATATAAGGAAAAGCAAATGTTTATGAAAAGAAATACAATTGTCAGAGATTTTGATATCTCTTCTCCATGGGAAATCAAATGGTTAAAAAAATACATAACATTGGCTGAGTGCGGTGGCTCATGCCTGTAATCCCAGGGCTTTGGGAGGCCAAGGCGGGTGGATCACCTGAGGTCAGGAGCTTGAGACCAGCCTGACCAACATGGTGAAACCCCGTCTCTACTAAAAATGCAAAAAAAATAGCCAGGCATGGTGGCGCATGCCTGTAATCCCAGCTACTTGGGAAGCTGTGGCACGAGAATCGCTTGAACCCAGGAGGCAGGGGTTGCAGTGAGCCGAGATCACACCACTGCACTCCAGCCTGACTGAAAGAGTGAGACTCCATCTCAAAACAACAACAAAAACAACAACAACAACAAACACATAACATTATATAGAGAATCTGAGAAATACAAGAAGGTTATAAAATTTGAATTCTATATCATACAAATAGAGACTAATCCTTTTCGTGGTCCCTGAGAAATAGTTATTAAAATTTATCATAAAAAACACTCAAAGAAAAATTTAATAAACTTAAAAAAAAGACTTTTTTTTCTAAAATAAAATAATACTCTCTTAAATAACACTTGGGTTAGTGACATTAGCTCATTTAGAATAGCCTTAATTGCAATGATCACTTTAATATATAAAGAGTATTCACAAAACAAGTAGAGAAATTATGAATTATTATATTTTTAAAAGGGTTAAAAGACATGAATATGAAATTCACAAATATCAAGTGGATCATTAATCTACAAAATGTTTGAAAATATTTAATCAAAGACATTATTTTAAATAAAGTTATATTTTGTACCTATTTTGAGACAAATGATTTTTAATGTAATATTCAATGTATATAAATTTTAAAAAAGAGTTCTAATTATTATACCCTTTCTTGGGTCCAATTTGAAAATAATATTTTAAGAATATATTCTAATACATCAGTTCCACTTTTGGGAATTTATCCTGTGGAGACAGCTAAATATGTGACCTATAACTCAGGAATTAGGCACAAGGATGTTCATAACAGTGTTATTTATGAGAATAAGAAATTGGAAATAAACTACATTTCCTACTACAAGTCATTGATTAACTAAAGTATGGTGTATTTACATACCATAGAAAAGTCATGTTGCCGAGAAAGAGTTAATGACATGGAAATTTGACATAATACATTTTTATTTTCAAAATTCAGTTAGTAGGCTCTTGTAAAATAGATTCCATTTATGTGAATATAAAACTTGGCCATGTACTAAAATGTTAATCGCTGTTTTATATACAATTATGGATCATTTTAAATTTCTTCCACCTGTTTAATGTTGTTTTGTCACTATTCTGTAATGCATCGTCGTAACTGTTAACAGCTTTAAAAATATGTCATCAATTTTTAATACATCTAAGAATTGGTTTTTCAAGTTAGCAGTGCCATCTGCTGATCATCTTGGAGTGTCCTTCAGAACAACAATAAAATTTTTCGGAACTTAGGGAAATCAGTAATTATCATAATTAAACATTATAAAATATTGACGAAGAAAAGTGGAATGTAAAAGAAGAAATATTGTGAAATTTACTTAGTTTAACCCTTACGTATGGTGTTCAGAATCTGAACACTGAATCTACCATTCTTTTATTCCTACATTTCACATTACAGTTTTATCATCTTCAATTTATAGTAATTCCTCGTCATAGAAGTGATCAAAGAGAGACTAGCCAAGTTTAGAATGCTAGTGAAGTATAGATGCTAGCCAGAAAATTATAATAAGCAATAGTTCCAAGGCTCAAGATAAAGTGAAATACCTTAATAAATAAATAATAAATGGGAAAATAAATCACGGTAATGAATGCTGAACAACTCTTTAGGACATGGGAGCAGAAAAGAATATGTTAATGGACTTCTTTTATATGGTGGGGTGAGTAACACAGATACGTCTAATACTTATAGGAAATAATACGAATCAGATGACACTATAATACAGCCTATATTTTCCATTTGTCCACAGGGATGTAATAAAAGATTTGTCAAATGTCTTCTCAATTTCAGATACATCATATTTACAGTAATCCCCCAAACCTATCCACCCTATTAAAGAAAGTAGTCCAGCGAACATGATAGTGCTTCTTCACAATGGACTCCTCTTCAACTAGTGCTTCACCTTAGTAATTCCAAACTACCTTTTTGATAACCATTCTGTGACCCAACTTAGGCTCATTGATAAAATTGTCTTACATAACTCATCTTTCACTTTGTGGAAATGTGAACACTATTTGCCCACATGCAATCTCCTTGCAACTGTCTCATGCCCCTTCATATCTCTGAGGATCAATAGCAGCGGTTCTGGTAGCTCAATAGCAAGTTCTCTTCAAGCACAGCCTGAAGAATTAAACATGTTTATCTTGGTATTCTCTTTATTTCAGTGCTTATTGCCCATCTAAGGCTCCAGTCATCTTCCAAGAGAGATGTTTTTCTAGACTTTTCAGTCCCATATTTGTATCCTTTAAAGAGAAGACAAGAGTAAACTTGTATCAGAGTGGCTCTATATTTTTTCCTCATTCATTCATATTTCATGATGGTATCAAATAAAATCTAATCCATGTCTGTGTGCTATAATCCAGATTTACTGAGAAGCATCTTGTGCTGCTGTGTGGGATTGTTTTAAAAATACACGTTGTTTTCAAAAGTGCTTTTAATCAAGTTGATAATACATTAAAATTTACCACCTAACAATAAATCAGGGGAATTTAGGGGAAGCCAAAACAATGACAGTGGTGAATATTCAAACCTCCCAGCATAACTTTTAAAAGAAGTCAGAACAGCAAAAGGAACCAATATGACCATGCAAAACACCTGCCTTTGTGAGTTTTATTAGTAGAGAATGCCCAAACTGTAAAGTAAGAAAAATAAAAACAAAATACCACTGAGTTACCTCTTATACTCATGACAGATGCATTCATGGAAAGCAAAACAGTCAAGTAAAAACTGAATAAAAGAGAAAAGAGGGGAACTAGCAGTGGGCCTACGATTAGCCTAAAAAGAAACACTTCCAGAGGAAGAAAATCAACCATAGGTATAAAAATACTGAAAAAAGGCCGAGTGTGATGGCTTACACTTGTAATACCAACACTTTGGGAGGCCGAGGCAGGAGGATCACCTGAGGTCAGGAGTTTGAGACCAGCCTGGCCAACATGGTGAAACCCCATTTCTACTAAAAAAAAAAAAAAAAGTAGCTAGATGTGGTGGTGTGTTCCTGTAATCCCAGCTACTCAGAAGGCTGAGGCAGGAGAATTGCTTGAACTCAAGAGGCAGACATTGCAGTGAGCCAATATCTCACCACTGCACTCCAGCCTGGGCAACAGAGTGAGACTCCGTCTCAAGGAAAAAAAGAAAACTACTGAAAAAGAGTACTGATCTCATGGAAGAGACTTAAAAGTGTACCTAAGATATGAGGAGGCAATTATGTTTTTAAAAAAAAAATAAATATTTGGAGGCAATAATGGTTAAAAGGATAGAAGAGGCACCTTTTGGAAAATTCACAGTGGATGAGAAAAAGAAGCAAGAGAGAGAAATTAAAGATCTTGGAATACAAAAGGAAGTAAAAATATCAAAGGACACACAATTATTCTCCCAAACCCCTACAGAAAACAAAGCTATCTAGAAACGAGGTCTACTTTGCTATATTGATGGAAAGAGGCAATTTTGAATTAGGATTCTTACATACTACACCAAGCAGGGACACAGTCTTTGTACAAATTACTGTTAAAGGAAAACAAATTAAAATAAAAACAGTTTATCTGAGGAAGTTTTTATCCAAGCAGAAGAACAGCAAAGCAAAACAAAACTATTACAATTTTTAAAACTGAATTAAGTATCCTCAAACAAGCATTCTGATATATGAAACAACAACAACAGCAAAAGACCTTGCATCTGAAATTGAAAAGTCAAGAATAGGAAGAAATGAAATGAGAGCTGACTGAATTCAGGGGCAAAAATTATACAAGAAATGAAGACTAAAGCACCTAGGGCACCTAAGGAGGACAAGGTGTGGATGATCACTTAATAAAGGGCAATGAGTAAAAGTGGAAAAACAACTAATAAAATGAAAAAATAAGAAGAAAAATCAAAAGAGAAAAATAAAATAAGCACGTTAACTTTTTAAATATAGGGAACAAGTGAAAGCTAATGGATACCAGTAAAAACTAACAAAGTGGTAAGTAAAAGGTTAAGTATGGATACAGAAATAATGATGTTTAAAAGCTATAAAGATAGATTCTCCATATGAGTGAGATCATGATGTATTGTGACTATAGTTAATGACAATATATTGTATTCTTGAAAAATGCTAACAGTAGATTTTAAATGTTCTCACCACAAAAATGATAACTTTGTGAGGTAGTGCATGTATTAGTTATCTAGATTTAACCATTCCACAGTGTTTATATATTTCAAAACAAAATGTTGTTCATAATAAATACATACAATTTTATCTATCAATTTCATTAAAAAGGCATTAAGATAAAGATGATCACTAGAACATTCTAAATAGCAAAATAAATTGTAAAGGTAAAACAGCAAAGAAAATATACGTAAAGGAAAAAGCTCAGCAATTATAACATAAAATGCATAATTATGACAAATAATATGTAGATGTGAGACTAGACAATCACACTAATAAACGTGAATGGACTTGATCCATATATTAATAGAAAAAGGGGGGCGGAGCAAGACGGCCGAATAGGAGCAGCTCCAGTTTCCAACTCCCAGCGCGAGTGACACAGAAGACCGGTGATTTCTGCATTTTCAACTGAGGTACTGGGTTCATCTCACTGGGGAGTGCCGGACGATCGGTGCTGGTCAGCTGCTGCAGCCCGGCCAGCGAGAGCTGAAGCAGGGCGAGGCATTGCCTCACCTGGGAAGCGCAAGGGGGAAGGGAGTCCCTTTTCCTAGCCAGGGGAACTGAGACACACAACACCTGGAAAATCGGGTAACTCCCACCCCAATACTGCACTTTAGGCAAATAGGCACACCAGGAGATCATATCCCACACCTGGCCGGGAGGGTCCCACACCCACGGAGCCTCCCTCATTGCTAGCACAGCAGTCTGTGATCTACCGGCAAGGCAGCAGCGAGGCTAGGGGAGGGGCGCCCACCATTGCTGAGGCTTAAGTAGGTAAACAAAGCTGCTGGGAAGCTCGAACTGGGTGGAGCTCACAGCAGCTCAAGGAAACCTGCCTGTCTCTGTAGACTCCACCTCTGGGGACAGGGCACAGTAAACTAAACAAACGCAGCAGACACCTCTGCAGACGCAAACGACTCTGTCTGACAGCTTTGAAGAGAGCAGTGGATCTCCCAACACGGAGGTTGAGATCTGAGAAGGGACAGACTCCCTGCTCAAGTGGGTCCCTGACCCCTGAGTAGCCTAACTGGGAGACATCCCCCACTAGGGGCAGTCTGACACCCCACACCTCACAGGGAGGAGTACACCCCTGAGAGGAAGATTCCAAAGCAAGAATCAGACAGGTACACTCGCTGTTCAGAAATATTCTATCTTCTGCAGCCTCTGCTGCTGATACCCAGGCAAACAGGGTCTGGAGTGGACCTCAAGCAATCTCCAACAGACCTACAGCTGAGGGTCCTGACTGTTAGAAGGAAAACTATCAAACAGGAAGGACACCTACACCAAAACCCCATCAGTACATCACCATCATCAAAGACCAGAGGCAGATAAAACCACAAAGATGGGGAAAAAGCAGGGCAGAAAAGCTGGAAATTCAAAAAAGAAGAGCGCATCTCCCCCGGCAAAGGAGCGCAGCTCATCGCCAGCAATGGATCAAAGCTGGACGGAGAATGACTTTGACGAGATGAGAGAAGAAGGCTTCAGTCCATCAAATTTCTCAGAGCTAAAGGAGGAATTACGTACCCAGCGCAAAGAAACTAAAAATCTTGAAAAAAAAGTGGAAGAATTGATGGCTAGAGTAATTAATGCAGAGAAGGTCCTAAACAAAATGAAAGAGATGAAAACCATGACACGAGAAATACGTGACAAATGCACAAGCTTCAGTAACAGACTCGATCAACTGGAAGAAAGAGTATCAGCGATTGAGGATCAAATGAATGAAATGAAACGAGAAGAGAAACCAAAAGAAAAAAGAAGAAAAAGAAATGAACAAAGCCTGCAGGAAGTATGGGATTATGGAAAAAGACCAAATCTACATCTGATTGGGGTGCCTGAAAGTGAGGGGGAAAATGGAACCAAGTTGGAAAACACTCTTCAGGATATCATCCAGGAGAACTTCCCCAACCTAGTAGGGCAGGCCAACATTCAAATCCAGGAAATACAGAGAACGCCACAAAGATACTCCTTGAGAAGAGCAACTCCAAGACACATAATTGCCAGATTCACTAAAGTTGAAATGAAGGAAAAAATCTTAAGGGCAGCCAGAGAGAAAGGTTGGGTTACCCACAAAGGGAAGCCCATCAGACTAACAGCAGATCTCTCAGCAGAAACTCTACAAGCCAGAAGAGAGTGGGGGCCAATATTCAACGTTCTTAAAGAAAAGAATTTTAAACCCAGAATTTCATATCCAGCCAAACTAAGTTTCATAAGTGAAGGAGAAATAAAATCCTTTACAGATAAGCAAATGCTTAGAGATTTTGTCACCACTAGGCCTGCCTTACAAGAGACCCTGAAGGAAGCACTAAACATGGAAAGGAACAACCGGTACCAGCCATTGCAAAAACATGCCAAAATGTAAAGACCATTGAGGCTAGGAAGAAACTGCATCAACTAACGAGCAAAATAACCAGTTAATATCATAATGGCAGGATCAAGTTCACAGATAACAATATTAACCTTAAATGTAAATGGACTAAATGCTCCAATTAAAAGACACAGACTGGCAAACTGGATAAAGAGTCAAGACCCATCAGTCTGCTGTATTCAGGAGACCCATCTCACACGCAGAGACATACATAGGCTCAAAATAGAGGGATGGAGGAAGATTTACCAAGCAAATGGAGAACAAAAAAAAGCAGGGGTTGCAATCCTAGTCTCTGATAAAACAGACTTTAAACTATCAAAGATCAAAAGAGACAAGGCCATTACATAATGGTAAAGGGATCAATTCAACAGGAAGAGCTAACTATCCTAAATATATATGCACCCAATACAGGAGCACCCAGATTCATAAAGCAAGTCCTTAGAGACTTACAAAGAGACTTAGACTCCCATACAATAATAATGGGAGACTTCAACACTCCACTGTCAACATTAGACAGATCAACGAGTCAGAAAGTTAACAAGGATATCCAGGAATTGAACTCATCTCTGCAGCAAGCAGACCTAATAGACATCTATAGAACTCTCCGCCCCAAATCAACAGAATATACATTCTTCTCAGCACCACATCATACTTACTCCAAAATTGACCACGTAATTGGAAGTAAAGCACTCCTCAGAAAATGTACAAGAACAGAAATTATAACAAACTGTCTCTCAGACCACAGTGCAATCAAACTAGAACTCAGGACTAAGAAACTCAATCAAAACCGCTCAACTACATGGAAACTGAACAACCTGCTCCTGAATGACTACTGGGTACACAATGAAATGAAGGCAGAAATAAAGATGTTATTTGAAACCAATGAGAACAAAGATACAACATACCAGAATCTCTGGGACACATTTAAAGCAGTGTGTAGAGGGAAATTTATAGCACTAAATTCCCACAAGAGAAAGCAGGAAAGATCTAAAATTGACACTCTAACATCGCAATTAAAAGAACTAGAGAAGCAAGAGCAAACACATTCGAAAGCTAGCAGAAGGCAAGAAATAACTAAGATCAGAGCAGAACTGAAGGAGATAGAGACACAAAAAACCCTCCAAAAAATCAATGAATCCAGGAGTTGGTTTTTTGAAAAGATCAACAAAATTGACAGACCACTAGCCAGACTAATAAAGAAGAAAAGAGAGAAGAATCAAATCGACGCAATTAAAAATGATAAAGGGGATATCACCACTGACCCCACAGAAATACAAACTACCATCAGAGAATACTATAAACACCTCTACGCAAATAAACTGGAAAATCTAGAAGAAATGGATAATTTCCTGGACACTTACACTCTTCCAAGACTAAACCAGGAAGAAGTTGAATCCCTGAATAGACCAATAGCAGGCTCTGAAATTGAGGCAACAATTAATAGCCTACCAACCAAAAAAAGTCCAGGACCAGATGGATTCACAGCTGAATTCTACCAGAGGTACAAGGAGGAGTTGGTACCATTCCTTCTGAAACTATTCCAATCAATAGAAAAAGAGGGAATCCTCCCTAACTCATTTTATGAAGCCAACATCATCCTGATACCAAAGCCTGGCAGAGACACAACAAAAAAAGAGAATTTTAGACCAATATCCCTGATGAACATCGATGCAAAAATCCTCAATAAAATACTGGCAAACCGGATTCAGCAACACATCAAAAAGCTTATCCACCATGATCAAGTGGGCTTCATCCCTGGGATGCAAGGCTGGTTCAACATTCGCAAATCAATAAACATAATCCAGCATATAAACAGAACCAAAGACAAGAACCACATGATTATCTCAATAGATGCAGAAAAGGCTTTTGACAAAATTCAACAGCCCTTCATGCTAAAAACGCTCAATAAATTTGGTATTGATGGAACGTACCTCAAAATAATAACAGCTATTTATGACAAACCCACAGCCAATATCATACTGAATGGGCAAAAACTGGAAAAATTCCCTTTGAAAACTGGCACAAGACAGGGATGCCCTTTCTCACCACTCCTATTCAACATAGTGTTGGAAGTTCTGGCTAGGGCAATCAGGCAAGAGAAAGAAATCAAGGGTATTCAGTTAGGAAAAGAAGAAGTCAAATTGTCCCTGTTTGCAGATGACATGATTGTATATTTAGAAAACCCCATTGTCTCAGCCCAAAATCTCCTTCAGCTGATAAGCAACTTCAGCAAAGTCTCAGGATACAAAATTAATGTGCAAAAATCACAAGCATTCTTATACACCAGTAACAGACAAACACAGAGCCAAATCAGGAATGAACTTCCATTCACAATTGCTTCAAAGAGAATCAAATACCTAGGAATCCAACTTACAAGTGATGTAAAGGACCTCTTCAAGGAGAATTACAAACCACCGCTCAGTGAAATAAAAGAGGACACAAACAAATGGAAGAACATACCATGCTCATGGATAGGAAGAATCAATATCGTGAAAATGGCCATACTGCCCAAGGTAGATTCAATGCCATCCCCATCAAGCTACCAATGAGTTTCTTCACAGAATTGGAAAAAACTGCTTTAAAGTTCATATGGAACCAAAAAAGAGCCCGCATCTCCAAGACAATCCTAAGTCAAAAGAACAAAGCTGGAGGCATCACGCTACCTGACTTCAAACTATACTACAAGGCTACAGTAACCAAAACAGCATGGTACTGGTACCAAAACAGAGATATAGACCAATGGAACAGAAAGAGTCCTCAGAAATAATACCACACATCTACAGCCATTTGATCTTTGACAAACCTGAGAGAAACAAGAAATGGGGAAAGGATTCCCTATTTAATAAATGGTGCTGGGAAAATTGGCTAGCCATAAGTAGAAACTGAAACTGGATCCTTTCCTTACTCCTTATACGAAAATTAATTCAAGATGGATTAGAGACTTAAATGTTAGACCTAATACCATAAAAATCCTAGAGGAAAACCTAGGTAGTACCATTCAGGACATAGGCATGGGCAAAGACTTCATGTCTAAAATACCAAAAGTAACGGCAGCAAAAGCCAAAATTGACAAATGGGATCTCATTAAACTAAAGAGCTTCTGCACAGCAAAAGAAACTACCATCAGAGTGAACAGGCAACCTACAGAATGGGAGAAAATGTTTGCAATCTACTCATCTGACAAAGGGCTAATATCCAGAACCTACAAAGAACTCAAACAAATTTACAAGAAAAAAAACAAACAACCCCATCAAAAAGTGGGCAAAGGATATGAACAGACATTTCTCAAAAGAAGACATTCATACAGCCAACAGACACATGAAAAAATGCTCATCATCACTGGCCATCAGAGAAATGCAAATCAAAACCACAATGAGATACCATCTCACACCAGTTAGAATGGCAATCATTAAAAAGTCAGGAAACAACAGGTGCTGGAGAGGATGTGGAGAAATAGGAACACTTTTACACTGTTGGTGGGATTGTAAACTAGTTCAACCATTATGGAAAACAGTATGGCGATTCCTCAAGGATCTAGAACTAGATGTACCATATGACCCAGCCATCCCATTACTGGGTATATACCCAAAGGATTATAAATTATGCTGCTATAAAGACACATGCACACGTATGTTTATTGCAGCACTATTCACAATAGCAAAGACTTGGAATCGACCCAAATGTCCATCAGTGACAGATTGGATTAAGAAAATGTGGCATATATACACCATGGAATACTATGCAGCCATAAAAAAGGATGAGTTTGAGTCCTTTGTAGGGACTTGGATGCAGCTGGAATCCATCATTCTTAGCAAATTATCACAAGAACAGAAAACCAAACACCGCATGTTCTCACTCATAGGTGGGAACTGAACAATGAGATCACTCGGACTCAGGAAGGGGAACATCACACACCGGGGCCTATCATGGGGAGGGGGGAGGGGGGAGGGATTGCATTGGGAGTTATACCTGATGTAAATGACGAGTTGATGGGTGCAGCACAGCAACATGGCACAAGTATACATATGTAACAAACCTGCACGTTATGCACATGTACCCTACAACTTAAAGTATAATAATAATAAATAAATTTAAAAAAAAAAATAGAAAAAGATTTCCAATTTGGCTCACAAAACAAGAACCAACTATATGGACACACAAGAGACATCTCTAAAGTAAGTGACTTAAAGGATAAAAATAGAGATAGACAAAGGCATACCAGGCAAATGGAATCTGTCAGGGAAGCAGGTGTAGCAATCTTGACGTTAGACAAAGAAAAATTCAATTTTATAAGTATTAAACGTATAAAAATGACACTTCTTAATGCTAGGAACCATAATTCACAACAAAGTTATATTTGTGAATATATATGCACTAAATAACAGAATTCCCTCATTGAAGCAAAAACTACAACAATGCAAGAAGATATAAATGGAAACACACTCATTATAACTTTAGCACAGTATTCTCCATGTAAGACAGATTAAGTTCACAAAAAATAAGTAAGAAGATAAAAGACCTAAACAACATAATCAATAGGGTAAATTTTAAGGCTGTACAAAACTTTAAACTCTATTAATGGAGAGTGCACCCACTCAAGTGTACGTGGAAGTCACAAAAATTGACTTTGAGATCACATTACATACACACAAAGTAAGTAACATGAACTAGAAATATTACATATTCTCTTATCACTAAGCCAAGAAACTAAAAATTATTAGCAGCAAATAAAGGTTCAGCTGGGAATTTAAAAGACTTACATTAAATGATTTTCGCAGAATGGGCAAAAGGGAAATACAAAAGGTTGGTGCAAAAGTAATCACAGTTTTGGATCATGAATTTTAAATCATTGTAACTAGGCACAAACACATATTTATTAATCAAAACAGGAACCATTACATTCAACACATTTTTGCCAATGAGAAATAAGTTTGTTTATACCTGTAACGTAAAAATTCATGCTTTGGAATTCAGTGAACTCTTGGAAAGCAATTTCTGCATCCTACTGGTTATGGAAGTGTTTTCCCTGCAAAAAGTTGTCAAGGTGTTTGAAGAAGTGGTAGTCAGTTGGTGAGAGGTAAAGTGAATGGTGGATGAGGCAAAACGTCGCAGCGTTGGTCGTATGATATATGGCTGGGCATTGTTGTGTAGAATTGAGCCCTTTCTGTTGAACAATGCTGGCTGCCCATGTTTGGTGCATCTCATCGACTTGCTGAGCATACTTCTCAGATGTAATGGTTTTGCCAGCATTCAGAAAACTGTAGCAGATCAGGCAGGCAGCAGACCACCAAACAGGTACCATGACCTTTTTTTGGTGAACGTTTGGCTTTGGGAAGTGCTTTGGAAATTCTTTTAAGTGCAACCTGAACTGGTCGTCACTAGTTGTGATATAAAATCCATTTTTCATTGCATGTCACAATTCGATTGAAAAATGGTTCGTTGTTGTGGTGTAGAATGAGAAGAGTACACTTCAAAAATGACGATTTTTTTTGTAAATTTGCACTCAGCTCATGAGTTACCCACTTATTGAGCTTTTTCACCTTTCCAATTTGCTGCAAATGCTGAACAACCACAGAATGGTCGACCTTGAGTTCTTCGGCAACCTCTTGTGTAGTGTAAGAGGATAAGCTTCGGTAATTGCTCTCAATTGGTTGTTGTCAACTTCTATGGCTAGCCACTATGCTCCTCATCTTCAAGCCTCTCGTCTTTTTTGCAAAACTTCTTGAACTGCACTGTAGGTTTGTTAGCAGTTCCTGGGCCAAATGCATTGTTGATGTTGCTAGTTGTTTCAGCTGCTTAAACATTTTGAACTTGATTGAGAAAATCGCTCAAATTTGCTTTTTGTCTGACATCATTTCCATAGTCCAAAATACATAAAAAAGCAAGTAATAAGTCATTAGCAAAAAACATACAGCAAGAAATGTGCATTAAAATGATGTAAAACATAACCACATTTCAGAATGTATTCCAATATCAAACAGCAAATTTCAACAATGCAAAAATCGCAATTACTTTTGTACCACCTAAAACATTTGCAAAAAGTCTTTACAAATAAAGTCACATTCACAGGAACTAAAGTTTAGGACTTTAACATATCTTTTTTTAGGAAGTTGGGGACACGGTTGGAGGAACACAATTCTACCTACGCAGAAATACAGGTTACAAAAACTACCTATGAGACATACAAAGCTTAAACAGATTAATTTCCATGAAGAAATAGAAAAAGTGATAAAGGCAAGAACCAATAAACAATTGCCAGAAAGTTCTACCAGATTTTCATAGACCAAGCAATCTCTATATGTTTTCCATTGCCTAAACCTGATACCTAAATCTACTAGAGTATAAAATTAAAGATACTAATATTATTTATCAATATTCATGCAAAGTTTCTAAATAAAATATTAGTAAACAGAATCAAACACCACATTAAGAAAACAGCATGCTATGATCAAGTGGATTTTTACCAAAAATGCAAGATTGATTCAATATTAAGAAATTTATTCAAATAATACTTGTAATAATAAGCCTTGATTATATTCATAGATAATGAAAAAAGCCTTAGATAAAAATGAACATTTGTCTGATGAAAACACTCAATAAAATAACTGATGAATACTTTTTTAAAGTATATATGTATTCTCCATCTCTATATAAATCTAAATATTCTAAAGAATATAGATGTATGTTTGTGTATATGTATATATGTATTTTAAAACCCTGCCAAAAATAAAATACTTAGAAATATATTTAATAGAAAATGTATAAAATTTATATGAGGAACACTTTAAAACACTTGTGTTTAAAACACAAAAGGGGATTTGAACAATTGGAAAAATATTCCTTGTTCTTTGAATGATTCAACATCATAAATACATCAGCTTTCTCTAAGTTAATGGATAAATTTAGTGCAATCTCAGTAAAAACAGCAGCAAGCTTTTAAATGGAGTTAGATAAGTTGATACTGAAATTCATTTGGAAAAATAAACATGTAAGAATATCCAGGAAATTGACATTGAAACACATTACAGAACTGTCTAATAAAAACAGTTTGGTACTGGCACACAAACAAGCAGACAGGCCAGTGAAATTAAATAAAAAGATACCCAAGTACATATGGAAATTTAATATATGATAAATGTTGCAAAAATCACTGGGACAGCCAGACATTTTAATAAATGGTGCTAAGTAGCCAATTCAAAAATGTTAAAATTAGATCCATACCTTATACCAGGGATAAAGATAAATTCCAATGATTCAGAAATCTGAATATAGGCTATAAAACCATACGAGTGGTAGAAGAAAATATGGTGAATTCCTCTTTAACTCCAGTGAGGAAAAAAGGTTTTCTAAGTAGGACTAGAAATTGAGAAGGTATAATTCATTGGACTATAAAGGAATAAAAATAAATACTTCTGCATAGCAAAAAAAAAAAAAAAAAAAAGAAAGAAAGAAAGAAAGAAAGAAAGAAAGAAAGAAAGAAAGAAAGAAAGAAAGGAAGACAGACAACAGAGTTTAAAAAATCAAGAGAAAATATTGCAATAATTCACACACACACGCGTAAATGGAACTTAAACATATGGAAAGATGTTCAACTTTGCTTATCATGTGAGAAATACAAAATAAAACTGCATTGAGGAACCATTTCTATCCATCAGAGTGACAAACTTTTTAAAATATAACAACACACACTCAACTGGTGTGGCTGTGGTAAAAAGAAGTATATGTCCATATCAGTAGCAGGAATACAAGTTGTTACAACACTTATGGAGTATTTAACAAAACTACCTTTAACCCGGTGTTCTCACTGACTAGAAATATACACTAAAGTTTCCTCTAGCAATACAAACTACATATGTGGAAGTCATTAATTAAAGTATTGTTTGTACTGATAAAGTCTTGGAAATGCTGTATGTTTGTATATGCAGAGGTAGTTGAATAAACTATGTTACACTACACAAACGAATACTTCACAGCTGTAGAATTCATCTCATTAAACTAGAAAATGTCTCACCCTGAATAACTAGAAACCAAATAAAGTGCATGAAAAAAAACTGCTTTTAGACATTGGACAAGGGACAGCTAGAAGAGTGGTCCCTGACAGTAGGAAAACAAATGAGGTGAGCCCTATGGTTGCCAAGCTTACCATCGATGGAGAGTCTCCAGGCTGCAGAGCATAAAGAGAACATCCAAAAGCATCCAGCAGCTACTCTAAGTTCTGGGTCCAGGTACGCTAAGTGGCTAGAATTTGCTGAGGAAAATATGCCAGAGGAGAAAGACCCACACAGAAAGAGACCTGACCACTACAAAGGAGTCTCCTTGAGTCTTTATAACCAAGTAATGACCTAATGTGAGTGTGAGTAAGCTACTCAATGCCAGGGAAAGAACTGATAGAATGAAGGGGAACCGTTTCTAAAATTCAGAGTTGGGAATAGTTCATCTTCCCATCAGCCAGGGTAGAAAGACCTCTTAACACATGGGTTTGGGGTAGAATCATTTAAAAAATACTGAGGCAAAATTATTTTAGGACTAAAGTGTGCTTTAGACACACACTAACAAAGCTTAAAGGCAAGAATCAAAAGAACAAATTAGTTCCAAGTAACTTGACTGCATCCCAGAACAAAACCCCAAAAATGTTTGAAGGAATACAACAAAATCCAGCACCTAACAATATCCAGCATCCAATTAAATATTATCAGGAATTCAAAGAAGCAGGAAAATATGAATATAACTCAAGAGGAAAATATGAGCATAACTCACATGAGAAAAATCAAGCCATGGAAACAGATCCATAAGTTATTATAAATATGTTTCATACATTCAAGAAGATAGAGGAAGGCATGGGTGTGAGGGTGGGGGAATAGAAGATGATAGATTTTCAAAGTATCAGGATTATGGCTATATTTATTGGGAGGTGTTCTTTACATTTAAATCCCAATCAAAATATTTTTTGAAAAACAATATTATATTATATTATATTATAAGGCCTTCTATGAGTGATCAATTCAGTAGCTCAGCAATGTCAGCAAAGACACAGATTCTTTTTATCTCTTCCCTTTATCATCATCTGTGGGTGCTAACTTCCCTAACAGAGATAAAATAACTGCAGCAGCTTCAGGCATCATATCATTACAAACCAACATCTAGATATGGAACAAACAAACAAACAAACAAAACTTGAAAAACAGTCTCTTCTTTATGCCTCTTTTCAAGATTCCTGAATTCTTTCCAGAAATCTAGGTAATTTTCTGTCATATCTCATTGACCTAAAATGTTCACGTTTTGGCTTATCACTGGCTTCAACTAATCAATATTTAATTGATGAGACTGGAATTGAGTCTATCTTTCTCTTAAGCACGTAGATACACAAAAGTGTAGGGATAGAAAACAAGGTCAGGGTTCTATTAATAAAAAAAGAAAAAATAATGTCTATGTGACAAAACATTCTTTGTAAGAAGGGTTAAAATCATTTAATTTAGATAATAAAAATACTATAATAATAGACATCACATATAGTTTAACCCTGTGCCAGCCTTTACACTTAGATTCTAATTGTTTTACATTTATTAACTGATTTAAGACTCACTAAATTATTATTTCCATTTTAGACATGGAGGACATGGAGTCAGGTCACTTGTCCAAGGTCAATTTAATAAATAACAGAAAAATAAATGGTGATACCCAGACAGAAAACTTAATCATACAACTCATCTGAATTTATTTATTTTATTTTATTTTATTTATTTTTTTTCTCTTTTTTGAGACGGAGTCTGGCTCTGTCGCCCAGGCTGGAGTGCAGTGGCCAGATCTCGGCTCACTGCAAGCTCCGCCTCCCGGGTTCACGCCATTCTCCTGCCTCAGCCTCCTGAGTAGCTGGGACTACAGGCGCCTGCCACCTCGCCTGGCTAGTTTTTTGTGTTTTTTAGTAGAGATGGGGTTTCACCAGGATGGTCTCGATCTCCTGACCTCGTGATCCACCTGTCTCGGCCTCCCAAAGTGCTGGGATTACAGGCTTGAGCCACCAAGCCCGGCCCTGAATTTATTTTTAAAATATGATTTAATGTGCATATATATACATACTTACATGTAATATATACACAACTGCAACATGTTTGAACTCAAACTATATTAAAGACATCATTCAATGTTTGTACACATAGTTCTAACTCATTTTAAGTGGAAACATTGCATCACAGCATCCTAGTAATAAGCACATATCATAATTCCTTTAACCCTGTATATTGATTACAATTTGACTGCTACACAAATATTTCTACAGTGAACAATTTTGTACAGAAATATTTTTACCCTGTTTGCTTATGTGTATATGTGTGTGCATTATAGTTTTAGACATTAAATTCCTTGAAGTGAAGTTGCTGTCTTAGCTTTTCACATTTTAAATATTTTTAGAGGGTGTAACACTGTCTTCCCAAAGGCTCTTTAATTTGCCTCTCAGTAACAACAGAAGAGAATGTCTCTGTGCCTACATCACTGCTAAACTGATGGAGTAAAAGGGAATTTCATTTTTGTTTTAATGTGCATTTCTAGGGTTCCTGGAGAAGATGATTTATTTTTTGTGTTCCTACACCATTTGCATTACTCCTATGAATTGCCTGCTCCATCCTTTGTTCATTATTCAGTCAAGTTTTGCCTTTCCTTATTGATTTGAAAGACTTAAGACATTAATTCATGACTCATGTGTTGCAACATTTTCTTCTATTACTTGCCTTTTTAGTTTTGTTTATGAACCATCATTATCCCGAAAGAATATTTAAGTAATTATGTAGTTAAAATCTGTCAACATTTTTCATTATGGCTACTGGGTTTCTCAGGCCACTGAAAGAATGAGCTTTTGCTACTTTCTAGTGTTAGTTTTCTCCAATCAGAAATGCTGATGGGAAGAACAGGTGAGACAATGTGGCTATCACCATCAAAGACACTGGGACAAACACAGTTGTGTGATATCCAGAGGCTCTTCAGAACAAATGTTTAATTTTTATCATTCATTTATATCACTCCAATTATTTTCTCATAACTTTATTTTTGGCCTGCAACAAAAACCTCTCAATTCCTCTTCAGATCTTTCCTTCAAGTGGAGCTAAGTAGAACACATGTGACTCAGTTTTTAATTATTGCTTATCTTATTTAGATATGTTTTAGCCTCATTAAAATGTAATTATTATAGAAATGACAGCCCCATTGCCAGGAAAATTGGGAGTGCTACACTCTCTATTCAGCTTTTGGTAAAATTTTAATTCTATTAGGTCAAATTATTATTGTGTTATTTGTCTACTTTTGTTGCAACAGGAATAGAAGGCATTCCATAGATTGGTCAATTTGTTTGCCTTTTGTGTGTGTCTCTCCATAAGTCTCAATGACAAATGTCGTTTTAATTTATCTATTTATCTTGGTTTCTTTTTTGTCTATTAACCAAGCTTGATGTATTTTGCTTCTAAAGGGGTTCAGAACATGTCACCCCCAAATTTACTGTTTTGCATATTGATTATTTTGAGCTGGAGATACTTGAGAAACAGCAGATACAGAAAATACTCTTTGAACACCTTTTACCTAAAAGCAGGCCATAAAATTTCCCATGAAAAAGGTGCCCTTCTTATACCAGGAAGAGAAGACCATCCTTATCACTGGAGACTAGGAGTTGACACCAAACTCAAACGTACAAACAAATCTATTATATAGTCCTTATCTTCCACTAGTCTCTCCCATATATTTCCTAGTCACTGTCCCACATTTACTGCCTTTGGCCCAAGCCTCTTTGTTGTCACATTCTCACAATTTATTGTTCTTTGTTTAAAAAGATATATAAATGTTGAGGCCTAGTAGCTTCTTCAGGTCTTAATTTTCCTTATGAAGACTCCCGTGTACATATGAAAAAATTAAATAAACGTGTATGGTTTTCTCTTGTTAATATATCTTCAGTTACTTTAATTCTCAGACCCAGCCACAGAACCCAAGAGGTCTGAAGAAAACTCCCTGTACTTCTCAAATGCAGTGTGTTATGATTTCTATTGTTATGGTTTCTGTCTGCTTTGGTTTTGCGATCTCTCTCTTGAGAGTAGCCATAAGCCGAGATAGACACTCCCTGGGAGAGCCCTGATGCGGAGAAAGTTAGGTTCAGGTGTGTCAGCCAAGTGAGACTCAGTGAGGTTGTAAAACCAAAATGCATACAACAGAAGCAATTTATTACTCACCAGTTCCAGAGAGGTTGGGAGTGCCAATGTGAAGCCTATGGGGAAATCTGTAGGTAGTAGCAGGAAGCTCAACCAGTGGGTGGGCAATGAGATGGGGAGGCAGGGAACCTGTGGGACTATGTCTTTATGAAGGACCATGGCCACGGGCACTATCCCTTAGGTTTTCCTGCACAAGTTGTGGATTGGCTAGTGTAAGGAAAACACGTGTGAATGAGGAACTTATTTATAGAGCTCTGGTGTTGACCAGTAGGTGTTATTGTGCTTGGCAATGGTGGGATGCATTGGGTTTTGAATCAGTGGGATGAGGCATAAGCATGTTATTTTGCAAACAACCTCACAGGAAGGGGGAGTTTTAACTAGGCCAAAGGTGACGGGGTATGACTGGGTTTCAAACAACTTATGTTAGGCCTAAAGATGAATGCTAAGGCTGCAACTATAATAAACAAACGTATGACACAGTGCATTTCCACTTTGGAATTTCCCCCAATTCAGTCATGTCCATTGGTCAATAGAATTATCTTACCGTCCTGATCTCAAATTTACTCCACTAAGACTTAATAGGAGGTGATAGAATAAACATGGCATTATAATGTGTTAGATTTTACTGCACTACAATACATTTATGAGAGTGTTTAGGAAACTGAAAGTATGTGCTAGAGTTTAAGGAACTATTCGATTAGGTTAAGGGCTTCATGAAGTATAATGGGAGTTGACATATTTTTTTATTTTAGATTTAAATAATGAAAACCACACCAAAGATAAAATCACTATTAGTAACTTAGACTATATCCTTTTAGGCATTTTTGTGTACATATATATAACATATAAACATACATATAATATACACATGCATATCCATTTCTAAAAAATGGAAAAAATCTTGTATATACTTCTCACCTTTTAAAATTTTTTTAATTTACAAAATATCTTATAACTTTAACTTCTACTTGATATGTTGTAGACTTGTCACAAGCCAATAACATTTAAATAAAATACAATTTTAATTACTGAGTAATATTGCATTTTTGATGGTACTGAATTTATATAATACATCTCCTCTTGTTGGACATTTAGTTAACTTATTTTTTCTAATGCCTTACTGCTATAAAAAACGCTTTGATGAGACATTTTATTTTAGGATTAGTTCTAAAACACATTTTCTGTACACTATTCTCAACATATTAAATGAAAACAAGTTGCAAAATTACTATGACATAGAAAGTTGGAAAATGGTACAATTGTTAAACCCAAGCATTCATGAGAACACCAATAAAATATACACAAAATTCCAATAATCTACCTGAGAATAAAAAACACAGACATTCATTATTATGAAGGTACAGAAAAGGAAGAAATTGCCTAAATAGTAAGAGACTATAATTCAAAAAGACAGACTGCAAATGAGCAAAAAGATGGAAATAATCGCACCACCTAGAGGCACAGTAGCAGACTATGAGATTTCCTCGACTAAAACCAAAAGAATATTCCAGAACCACAATAATAGGGAAAGGTAAAACATTTTAAGAATTCATCTAGAAGAGGACTCAATTGGAGATCACTATCTGAAACCCCAGGATAAGGTCTGAGTTATAGAAGATCTGGGAACAGGCGACAGTCAATGTCAAAAACCCCATTTTCTTAGATACAACAAGGTTTTCTCCTATGCCTACACAAGACACCAAATGAATTCAGAATGTAACTCTCATAGACCAGGGCAATAAAAAATATATAATTCTAATGGTTACCAGATTGCAGAAGATATTCGTTGATGATATTTGCTGCTAAGGTCACATCTTTCTACAGCACCACGTTGTAAGTTTTAGAGTACGAGCTGTTGATAGGGTGTTTCATACCTAAAGATAACACTGACACCATTACCCACTTTGTAAAGGGAACCAGAGAAATTTCTAATAAGCGAGATGCAATTGTTGCCACCACTATTTCTTACTAGGAGTTTTCTGTGATAACACAGTTGAAGAATCTCTATAAACTGTCCATGAACAAATGCTAGTATTTATTGGCACCATCTATGGCAGTTGCTCCAGCTTAACCTTCTGCAGGTGGGAGGAGATGGGTAATGCATTTAGTCTTGGGACTTTGATCTTGATATACCAAGGTCATATCTAATAGAACAAATACAAAACTGTCCAAGAAAAATCCCAAACCCACACACCTGAGCAGTCATACTCACCACAAACAAGGATCTGGGAAGGGACGGCGCTTGCTTTTCTCTTTTGAAGTTCTTCAGAGTTAAGCCACTGGAGGGCAGCAGAGACACAATTTTAACACACAAACTTCAGTTACTATTCATTGAACAATTCATGGATTCATTCGATACATAAGTACCCGCAATGTGCAAGGCATTCACCTTTTATGACAGTCATATTGTATGCTTTTTCATTAATTATTAAGAAAGAATATTTGACAGATATTTCTATTTGAATCTCTACCGGATTGAAATCTACATATTCTTTGACAATACAATTGAGAACTCATAAAATTAGTCTTAAAGCTAGCAAAACTTATGGAACACCTATATCTACTATCTCTCTCTTGAACAATGTCATTATCTTTTCTGCTCTGTCTCATATATAAAAATGTTCATTGGTTTTCTTTTCTATGTGCTTATTCTCAAAGTTTGGAAAAATATAGAAAAGTTAAAAAATGAAAATAAAATTCAACCCTTAATACTATCATTAGTGTTTTAATACAGTGCTTCCCAGTCAAATATGCATAGATGTATGTTTATTTAATTTGCATATTTGATCTTAGAATCTATAGCTAGAGCTTAAAATCATAGTATAATACTAGATTGCCATATCATTATCAGTAAATATTTAAAGAAATGTTATTTATGAATAAAATTGTTTTAGAAATACAACTGTTTACATGTGATACTGAGCAGGCCAAAATATTTTACCCAGGGAAATGCAATTATCTCTCTACTGAGCATATTTATTTCTCTAGATTAGTTAATGTGTTATTATTATTCTGCTTCCAAAACAAGAACACCATATTTAAGTTGATCTTGGAATTATTTTGTGTTTCAGTCCATCATAACGCATTAAAGAATAAGAGGAATAAGTCACACATTATTCTCCATAAGAAAAATTGAAGCATTACTGATTTAAGTTGGAAATATTTTAATATTAAATTAGAATTTAAATGTTGCGTTAAAAAAGAGTATAAGTGTGTGCATTTACCATCAAATATTCCAACCCATGTAGTCAAGTGGAAAGGCAAATGAATGCCTCCCTCGTCTTTACCCCCTTGCCATTTTGAATGACCTCACCCAGAGAGACAGGAAGAATGCATGGCTCACTCTTCCACTTCCTCATTCAGCAATTTTTTGCTAAGGTATGCCAAAGCGCTATTTCACATAACGAGGTTTCCAGAGCAAGCAAGGTGTATTACCTGTCCTCAAGGGGTGTACAGTCCAGTAGAAGGGGCAAGGAAATAAATGACTTGCTGTGTTATGTGCTGTAAGGTGGAAAGCATAGGTCACTATGGTCATCTGACCTGGCATTGTACCTTAGCGAAGGTTTTACTGATAAGAAGATGTTTATGTCAGAAACTACAGGGTAAAGAAAAGAAGTCAGGTAAGGAGACCGGGCATGGTGGCTCATGCCTGTAATCCCAGTACTTTGGGAGACCGAGTGAGGTGGATCACTTGAGGTCAGGAGTTCAAGACCAGCATGGCCAACATGGTGAAACCCCATCTCTACTAAAAATACAAAAATTAGCTGGGCATGGCGGCGCATGCCTGTAGTCCCAGCTACTTGGGAGGCTGAGGCAGGAAGATCGCTTGAACCAGGAAGGCAGAGGTTGCAGTGAGCTGAGATGCACTCCCACCACCTAGATGATAGAGAGAGACTCTGTCTCAAAATAAATACATAAATAAATAAAGTTTTTAAAAAAAAGAATCCAGGTAAGGAGAGGAGAAAAATATATTTTTGGTGGAGGAAAGAGCATGCAAAGAACTAAGTCTCAGGTGAGAGCAAAGTAATTCAGTATGGCCAGACAGTAAGTGTAGAAAGGCAGAGACTAAGATGGTGAATAAAAGTGAGACTTTTGTAAAGGGCATTGTAAACCATGTTAAGGAGTTAGGCCTTTATCATACAATACAATTGTAACTTTACAAAATTTACTCTGGCTATTATGTGAAAAATGGGTTAGAGTAGAAATTGCTGGAGGAAGGGGGCCAAGTTGCATTGCTAAGATGATCGATACATATTATTTTTAAATGATAAGGAAATTATTGATTCATTGCAGAAACTAATATGAAAGCTAGACATAGTAGGTGTTTGATATATACTGAATAAGTGACTAAAAGGATGAATATATTTGTAAACAATGCAACACCTATATTTAGGCTTGCCTGAGGAGTCCATTGGTCCATTGCTATTTCTCCTACCACAGTTTCAGCATCACTTAATACTTCTTATTTGTATTTCTGTATCAATGTCAATGACTTGGAGTCATACACATTGAAAAAATAAGCCACTTAATTTTCCATTACCACTGTCAAAAATCAGAAGTCTAATTCTTTTCTAAATGTATACTTAAATTTCGTAGAAGGAGAATCTATTTAGTTTATTGGATTATTTTTACTGATATTACTTGCTTAGTCTCTAACTTCCCTTGGAGTGTTTGTTTGTGTAATCTAGTCATTTATTAAATGCTTACTTATCCGTGAAATGTACAAGACTTCATGGAAATTCATTACATTTTAGAATTCAAATTATAAAACCAGATCTGCATATTAAAAGAATTGTTGCATAAACCGTGCACATAGCACATAAAATACTGTTTCCTCAGGCATAATATAGCCACAGGGTCAGAGGGAAAATCAGAAGGGAAATGTCTGATTATAACAAAACATTTATATAGCTCTGTGTTTCTTGTGTACTTCTTCTGCTGTTTATTAAGAAACAAGCTGGGAGGAATGGAAATTCTTCCAACTTATTTTCTTTAAGAAACGTCCATGGAAGTATTTCAAAACTGCCAAATCTGGAAATGAAATTTTTAAGCATGCCAAAGTGTTATAGGAGCAGATGGTGCTACAGGATTTTTTAAGGATGGAAGGAAATCACATCAAAACAAAGGAGAGTAAGATGAGGAAATATTTGAGTCATCTACAGCTAATAATATTTTACTTTGATCATTTTGTATCTGTGATGCTCATTTTAAACTGCTAAAATATGTCTTGTCAATTTTTCTTTTCAATTTAAACTTGTATTATGTTGTCAAAAATAGATAGGAATAACAATTTTAATAAATAGCATTCCTTAAGTAATTTTAAAGATGCAAATAATGCTTTTCACATACAATTATCACACACACACAGTATCTCCAAGAGCCAGATGGGTTGAGTAAAAATATTAACATTTTCTAAGCCAAAAGTAAACAGTTTATAAAGTTGGAATATTTTGCATTTTATACTTGAATTCATTCGAAATATCTCCATCATTTTAATCACACAAAAATATATTTGAAAAGGCCTTAAAATAATTGCAAAACCCCTGCTGGAATAGGTGGATGTTGTTCTTCCTGCTTACACATGCAGTCGATGGTGATGAATGAGTGAAAATATCACATGGATAAATGAATGTAGGTAATTCTGAATTGCACATGGATTAATTAATGCAGGTCATTATTATGGGTTGGTTAGTGAGAAACATCAGAAGTTAATTCTTTATGGGTGAGAGATGAGAGGGAGATGAATGGGGCAGGAGCTAGGAGGGTCATCAGGGACGATCATTTCACTTTGGATGTGTTGATTTTGAGATGCCCATGGAAATCTGGATGAATAATCTGTGTTGCAAGTGATTAAGCAAACCAAGAGTTTGGAGGGAGGTCTGGGCTGGAAATGAAGATATTTGGCATGAATACTTGAAAGCGAATGTGGTCATCTAAAGAGAATGTTTGGAGAACAAAAATCTGAGACCAAAACTAGAAATCTCCATAAAAGGAGCTTTAAAATGGTGGAAGGCTTCATCCAGAAGCTGGAAGAAGACAGAAAAAGAAAGAAGATTATTATAGTATGAGCAGTTTACATTACCTGTCAACATTAGTGGCAAACATTTGCCAAATAAATTTGGTCACGACAGTCTTTACTATCAGTTAAAGATAGTCTTTACTAAAACCCTGTTCTTTTCTTCATAATCTTTCAACTAACACTTTAAGTGGCAATTTTATAGCTACTTTCATATTTAGCATGAAATCAGGTTGAATTAAGCAGAAACAGGTATGGAGGAATAGAACACAAATTAAGGTTCAGTTTATAATCTAGGTAGCATGTTCTTGGAAAAGCCAAAGATAATGAGGAAACCAAATGAAAATGTTGAAACTATACCATGGAAATTCGAGTCACCATGCTGAAGAGAAGAGTGAGAATAGCCTCTAGCTGGCTGTCCATACTTTATCCTGTCCAGAGCCCTTACTAAAATATCAATGAAAGCCAGATTATAACATCAATACAAAGCAACAAACACTGAAAAATTATTATTAACAAATGCTAGCTGGAATCTGGAAGAAATTTTCAGCAATTATCTTGCCAATGAAGGTGGTTATAAAAAAATATGGTTTGTGTTCTATACATTCTTCACTTCATGAAACAAAGTTGTTCCCGACACATGACAGTCTTTGGGACCATTATGAGTTACTCTAAGTCTCAACTTCTTAATTAGAAAAACCTACCTATTGGGATTTGTTTGGATTCAATGAGCTAATCCAGGTAAATTGATTATCAGCGTGCTTGGTATAAAGTAAATAACAAATAGTCAGTAGTTCCTAAATGGATTCTCTTCCATATTGCCAAAAACTGCCAATTAAAAACAAAAGAATGAGCATTAAAAATAACAAACACTGATAATCAGTGTTGACAAACAGCCTGTTTCCAGACCCTGGAAAGATATTTTTCGTAATCATTAAAAACTCCATTTATAAAAACAAGTATTTTTTTCCTCATTCTTCACTTCATGAAACAAGGCTATTCTCATCATCACCAACATTTATAACTTGCTACATGCCAAGTACTGCATGAAGCCTAGCTACCGTTAACCTGGGTTCTAGGAGTCCTCAACTCTTGGTGGTCTTCAGGAAATCTGCAATCTATGAAAACTGTATGCAAAATTCTGAATTTTTCTGGAGACTCCATAGCTTTCATAAACTTCAGAGAACATTTTGTAACCCCCGTCTCCAAAATAGTTAAGAAATAGTGTCTAGAACCTTCTCATTTTGCAGAGAGCCTAGATGGACTTTCATCCATCTTCACCCATGTTCACTTGCACTGGTTACCTGTGGCCTCTATACTTTCAGACATGAACTCTGAGGCTGGTGAGGATTATCCTAGTTAGAATGAGAAATACACATATTACTGATCTGTTAAGTGCTGTATTCCTAATTAGGTTTTGGAAGATGGTCTTATTCCCGTGTTGTAAATTACCAAAATCAAGGGAAAAAATTACTTGACATTTTAGAATTAGAATTAGAAATTAGAAAGAGAAATATACATATTACTGATCTGTTAAGCACTGTATTCCTAATTAGGTTTTGGAAGATGGTCTTATTCCCGTATTGTAAATTACCAAAATCAAGGGAAAAAATTACACAGCTATAAATATCACAATCAGAATCTCCATGTGTTCCTCTTAAGTTTCAGAACTGCAGGAGCCAAATTTGATACTGTTCTTCGTATACTTAAAAGCAGAAATGTGAGTTACTGGTTTACTTTTACATTCTTGGTTAGAATTGATTATTTATACTTAAAAATAAACTAATGGATGGAAAAGCTGAATATTAATTTTTAAATATCACCAGAAAAAAATCCATATGTAATGTTGGTGGGATTATATCATGGAAAAGCAAGTGTTATGATAAATGAAGGAACAAAAGACTGCATATTGTATGATCCCATTTATATGATATGTCCAGAATAGGCAAATTATGGAGGCAGAAAGCAGCTTAGTTACTGCCTAGGGCTCAGATAGTAGAAAAATGAACAATGAGGTTTCTTTTGTGATGATGAAAAGATACTGAAAACCATAAAATTGTACACTTCAAATGAGTAAATTATATCTCAATAAAGCTGTTAAAATATGTAATCTTCCAGTGATTTGGGGAGCATTCTTGATTGAACATTAGACACCTTTACCTTAAAAAAAGAGAGTAATTTTGAATTTCTCATTATGCAACATTTCCAAAATATTTTGGTAATTTCTCAAAGATCATGGAATTTTAAAACTCATGTATCCATGTAATAATATGGAAATTAAGGTATAAAATATCCTTTAAATTGGTGCTTTGGTGCTAATTTCTTTCTCAATATTTTTACAAAATAAAATTTATTTACTGTATTCTCTACTCATAATTGCTAACCTCTGTATTCTGATCTTTTGCTGTCTAAAGTATGATCCATGGATCAGCAGCACCGGCATAAGAGCTTTTTGGAAATGCAGAATTTCAGGTCCAATTCCCTATCTACTGAATCAAAACTGCCGTTTTTGTTTTTTTGTTTTTTTTCTTTTTTATTATACTTTAAGTTCTAGGGTACATGTGTACAACATGCAGGTTTGTTACATATGTATACATGTGCCATGTTGGTGTGCTGCACCCATTAACTCGTCATTTACATTAGGTATATCTCCTAATGCTATCCCTCTCCTCTCCGCCCCCTACAACAGGCCCTGGTGTGTGATGTTCCCCTTCCTGTGTCCATGTGTTCTCATTGTTCAATTCCCACCTATGAGTGAGAACGTGCGGTGTTTGGTTTTCTGTTCTTGTGATAGTTTGCTGAGAATGATGGTTTCCAGCTGCATCCATGTCCCTAAAAAGGACATGAATTCATCCTTTTTTATGGCTGCATAGTATTCCATGGTGTATATGTGCAACATTTTCTTAATCCAGTCTGTCACTGATGGACATGTGGGTTGGTTCCAAGTCTTTGCTATTGCGAATAGTGCCGCAATAAACTTTTAACAGAATCCTCAGGTGATTCATTTGCATATTAAAGTGCTCTAAAACAGTGATTCTCAAGGTATAGTCTCCAGGAAAACAGCATCAGCTTTAGCCAAAAATTTGCTAGAACTAGAAATTCTCTGGTCTCACCCAAATCTACTGAATCAAAAACTCTAGTAATCTATTATAGCAAACTCCCCTGGTGATTCCGATCATGCTAACAAGTTTGCAGTACAAGAGCCACTTCATGGCACAATAGAATCACCTAGGTAACTTTAAAAAATCTTGATGCTCAGGTTGCAATTCATACAATTTAAATCAGGGTCCTTATGTGGGATCCAGGGGTCAGTGTTTTTAAAATTCCTCAGGTGATTCCAGTGTGCATTCAAGTTTGAAAATCAGTGTTCTAAAGGAGAAAGACTATGCAAATTCATTTTACTGGCTATAGTTCTTAGAATTACTATAAATTATTGGATGACATTACATATATCAGAAATAATCAACTGCCATTTTTGCCTTATCTTTTACGGGAGAGTCTGTCACACTTCATTCCCCTCACACTCTGTTGTTCCCTTTACTTAATCTAGTAGAAATCCTCAGGTGACATTATTACCACAAACGTGGAAAACATTTCAAAGTGAAGCGCAAGCCCTATGTTTAATAATCCTAGGGACTTAGAAGAGGAAACAAGAGAACAAAAAGGGAAGTATTTGTTTTGAGACGAGCAAAGCCTAAAAAAAGGCTAATTCTATGAAAGGGGATGGTAGGCAGCCGCTGCTACCTGGGCGAGCTTTACGGTAAATAAATTTAACCTCAATAATGCTGCTGAAAATATGTAATCATTCCATGATTTTCGGTGAAAGTGCGGGCATTTGCAGAAAGGTAGAAAGAGTGGAGTGGGAGTGAAATTTTCATGGAGAAGCAAGGTT
The DNA here is from genome assembly GCF_049350105.2 of Macaca mulatta. NCBI lineage: Eukaryota > Metazoa > Chordata > Mammalia > Primates > Cercopithecidae > Macaca > Macaca mulatta. The sequence continues at coordinate 47,780,259 of NC_133420.1, forward strand.
AGCACAGGCCACAGATTCTGGTTATGGGGAAAAAAGGAAGAGGAAGGTCTCAGCTAAAAAAAGATACTGGTGGCAGCATTCAAGTGTTTCTGGAAAGTTGGGGATCATTTTAATAAGTCAGTCATAGTCCACTTGTAACTAAGAGGAGGAGTCCGGTTTGGGAGACACCACAGGGACCATGTTTTCCTGCTCTTAAAGTCATAGGGAAGATCTTGGATGAAAGTCAGAATTCCCACAGAGTATGGGAGAGACATGAGGCCCAGCTCTGGTGGTTTAAAGAAATTTATATTAAATATGGGGGTGGCCCTTGGGAGGTTCAAACGTTATAGCTTTTTGGCTTAACCCATGAGTCTATTGCACACTCTGTTGCTCCTGCACTCTCTCAAAATATTGCCAGCAAGAAGACATTCTTCTCATGATTACCAAGCTACTAGCAAAATGTTGCCTAAGAGTATATATTTTTCCCTCATAGGCAGTATTAGCTTGGAGATACCACTCCCAAATAAGAAGAAATTGATTAAAAAAAAAAAAAAAAAAAAACTGCTTAAGTACTTCTAAGAACTATATCTTTGACATGTGTATTTTCTACCTTATAAACTAACAGAAACTAATTGGAAAGCTGGAAAGAAAGGAGGGAATCCAGATGTGAACCCATAAACCAGAATTTACAGGCATAAGATGTATGAAAAAACAAGGCTTATAGACGTCCTTCAGCGTAGTAGCCTTGCCAAAATTATTTGGGCAAGGAACTTGGTTCCTTTGAGGACTGTTCATCCTTTAAAGCAGGAAATAAAGCTTATGAGACAAGCTACATGCTACCAAAAATTGGTGGATTTGGGGGATAGTGCTGTAAAACCCATAGGAGGCAAATGCTGTGCTGTAACTATGGCCGCACCACAGAAAGGTCTGCCAGAATGGTTAAGTTCTGAGTCAGAGAAGGGAGTAAAAACCTGGAGGAGATGGCTCCCCTGGAGATAGCCCAAAGCCTCAAATCCATCTGTAATGATGCTGGAAGCAGAAAGACCCTTGACTGAGAGTGCGGCCATGTAAAGAGTAGCAGACAAGTGTTTTGAACCTTCCTGAATGTGCACTAATACAAAGTATACACATTGCCGCTGAAGGTTTTGGCAGAGGGGAATAGGAAACGGGTTCCTAGAAAGAGAGCCTAGTCTGATATGCTTCAAAATGTTTCTGCAGATGCCTAAGGTTTCTGAGGTTCCTGAAGGTTATGTCAATTATCACTCTCAATAAATAAAGTTTTGGAATGGACGAGGGATGGTATTCAAAGTTAACAGAAAACAAGTAAGAGGGAAAAAATCAAAGCTTGGTAAAGATTAAAGACTAAGCTTGATGGAATCAGGCAATCGCTCTGAATAAAATCTGGAGAGTCTACTGACATAAATGGTTTTGGGGCGACTTTTGGCATTTATAATTTTCAAGGAATTTGTCCATCTCATCTAAATTGTTGAATTTGTATGCATAATATTGTTTATTGTATTCCCTTATTAGCCTTTTTAATATCTGTAGAGTCTGCAGTGATATCTCCCTTTCAGTCCTGGTACAGGTCATTTGTATCTTCCTCCTCTTCCCACTCCCCCCATGTTAGTTATGAGTTCTAAATTTCTTTTCAAAGAATCAGTACGTAGGTATGTTCAATTCTTTGCCTTCTACTTTTAAACTTAACTTCCTCAGAAAGCAACTGTTTTTGATTAACTGCTCCACCCTGACTCATTTCAATCAACTGCTCCACCCTGACTCATTCCAATTACCTTACTCCACCCTGACTTCTTCCGATTACCTGCTCCACCCTGACTCATTAGGATTACCTGCTCAGTCATAACCATTTTTCCCACCAAACCATTCGCCCCATCACTCTTTAAATTGGCCAATCGGAATTAGCTTAGCCTGTGTGGTCTAACCCTAGCCAACAGGGAAAAGACAGAGCAGCAGAGGCCACGTGTGTCAGGGATAAGAACCTCTTTCCCTCCCTTGTCCAGGTGTGCACCCACCATTGCTCCATCTGTTAAGGGTGCACCCTTCTATAGAAGTACCTTGCCTTGCTGATAATTAAAAAGAAAATTTTATATTCGAGTGCTATTTCTTTTGCAGTACCGAAACTTTATTTATAACACCCACCACCCATAGAATGTCTGCGTAGAGTTTTAATTAGAGAAACATCTTTTGGTTTCATTGATTTTTCTCTACTATTTTTCTGTTTTCCACTTCACTTATTTCTGTTCTTATATATATCATTTCTGCCCTTCTGCTTGTTTGGGGTTTAATTTGATTTTTTTTTTTTTTTTTTTTTTTACCAGTTTCTTAAGGAAAGAGGCTAACAAATTTGAGACCTTTCTTCTTTTTTAATATGAGCATTTAATGATCTTTCCATGTATTTCATAAATTATGACATGTTGTATTTTCATTTTTATTTAGTTCAAAAGCACTTTCTAATATCCCTTGAGATTTTTTTTCTTTCGCTCATGGATTTTTTAATTTCCACGTATTTTGGGATTTTCCAGATTTATTTCTGTTATTGATTTCTGTTTAATTCCTTTAAGGTTAGAGCACATACTTTGCATGATTCCAATTATTGTAAATCAATTAAGGCTTGTGTTAAGGCCCAGCATATGGTCTTTCTTGATGATGTTCCATGAATAGTTGAAAATATTGTGTATTGTGCTAATGTTGGGTGGTGTATTCTATAAATGTCAACTAGTGTTGTTTTAGTCTTCTATATCCTTATTGATTTTTCTGTTTAGTTCTTCTAATTCCTGAGTGTAGATATCTTCAGATAGATTTGTTAATTTGCCTATTTCTTCTTTCAGTTCTCTCAGTTTTTGCTTCACATAGTTTGGTGCCTGTTGTCAGGAGCATATACATTTAGGATTATTATGTATTCTTGGAGAATTCACCCCTTCCTCAGTATTTAATGTCTTTTCCTATCCCTGATTATATTTTTAATTCTGAAATCTATCTGATATTAATATCGCAACTCCAGTATTCTTTTGATTGGTGTTTTCATGATATATCTGTTATCTTTCTCTTACTTTTATCTATCTGTATATCTATATTTAAATGGGTTTCCTGTAGTCAACATAACTGTCTTTTTAAAAATTGATTCTGATAGTCTGTTTTTAAATTAGAGCATATAGAAATATGCTGTTTGGGTCTGCTCCATGCATGTACCTCATTGGGTTAGTCTGAGATATAGCTGGTGGTTTATATTGTAGTTCACTTTTCAAAGCTATGCTTCTTTGCATCTGTTCCATGCATCTGCAGGTCATGGTGAAAACTTATGTTAGTGCATACATAGAATTAGGGGATACCTTTCTCCAGCTCTCTCCTACCTGCCATTTTCCATCATACTCTCTGGCTCTTATGGTTCCTTTTCTTATGGTCCCTTTTCCATAAGGACCCTAAGATCCATTGAGCACATTTCTCTAACCAGAAAGCCATGGTATCTGAGTTTTAGCCCCTACTCTGTGTGTAGTCTGTGCAGCTGAGATACTCCTCATGATGAAGTAGCAAGAAAAAGAGAGGGAGAGAAAACAATGATGATCCCCTCCATACTCTTTGGGCCATAGGTGTCCCTTTTCCTTGTTATTCTAGTGAGAGAAATGAGCTCTCTCTCTCTCCGGGCTTTGCTGCTGCCCACATTGCTGCTGCCATGACAAATTATCCTAAAACTTAGTGGCTTAACAAAACAAACATTTAGTATCTGACGTTTTCTGTGGTTCAGGATTCCTGGTGTCACTTAGCTGGGTTTTCTGGCTGAGGGTGTCTCATAAGGCTGCAATGAATCAGGATACTGCCAGGGCTGCAGTCATTTCAAGGCTTGGCAGGGAGAGGATCTGCTTCCAAGACCACTCATATGGCTGTAGACAGGTTTCAGAAGTTCCACTTTCAAGCTCACTACATGGCTGTTTACATGCTACAGGTCCTTGTTGGCTGTTGGTCAGAAACATCAGTTCCTTGCCATATAGGCCTTTCCATAGGATATCTCACAACGTGGCAACTGGCCTTCCTCAGAGCGAGAGAGATAGAATGAAAGAGAGTGAGAAACATGAAAAACAGAGTCTTTTTTTGTAACCTAATCTCTTGAAAGTGACATCGCAAGATTTTAACCATATTTTATTTGTTGGAAGTGAATCATTAAGTCCAGACCTCATTCAAGGGGAAGGAATTACAGAGCACATGAATATCAGGAAGCGGCGCTAATTTGGGGCCATTTTGGAAGTTGCCTGCCACACTGTCTTCAACCACTGCCTTGTGTGTATAATTGTTAAGCACATATTGTATCTTCATATATTTTCCATGTGAATGAAAGAATATAAAATACTGTTACAGGTTTTGTTTTCTTTCCTGGTAAACATAGTTTCCATCTGGATTCAAAAGAAATTAAGGATGTTGAAAACCGCAAGTCAGATCTAGAAAGAGCCAAGGATATGGAAAATAAGTGCGGGTATGTTTAGTGCATCATTTTAATGCAGAATGGTTTCCTACTCTGAATATTATTAGGCAAATTATGTATAAGAAACATCTGGCTGGAGGAAAACAAGGCACAATTAGGGTGAACAGAAGTTAGTGGAGTATGTTACTTCATTTTAAACTGTTCAAGTTTGAAAACATTGTGAGTCTGAGATCAAATCATACTTCTGCAAAGGATAAATTAAGCTACCTCAAATTGGTCCTTTATCAAGGAGACATTCCTGTTTTTTTGGACTTTATATCAGCGTAAGACCCACTGAGCACATTAAAGCTCTTTGAAGAAATAGAATACTTGGGTATCGCGCTGGCAAATTGAAAAGCAAGGAGGAGATCTCTAAAAGAGTCAAAGTTGTTTCCAATAATGAGTGGCAGAGAGTATTTTACAAAGTGGTCCATGATAATATTTTCCATTCACCGGCTCTTCTGTAATGTGACCTGGCTATTCCCTTATCAAGAGGTGGAGTCCATTTTTCTACCTCTTTGAATCTGGATTGGCCTTATATCTGCTTTGGCCATTAGAATATGGTGGAAGTGATGGCATGTCAGTAGCAGCCATCACTCTTAATAGATCCAGCAGTTTCTGCTTCCTATCTTTGGAGCTTTGATCCACCATATAAAAAGTCCAAGGTATTCTCTTGGAGAATCCTAGACATCTGGACATCTTGCTCATTTGAGCCTTTAAGTTACTCCAGCCCCAGCTTCTGTCTAAATGCCATCACATGAGAAATCCCAAGTGAGGACCACTCAACTGATTCCAGTCAACACATAGAATCAAGAATGATAGTAAGACATTATCACTTTAGGTCATTAAGTTTAGGATGGTCTGTCACATAAAGCCAAAATTTGAAAAACTCTTATGTTAAATGTGGACATTTCAGGAGGTTTACAATATGACATTATTCAGCTATAGGACACAACTGATATACATTTTATAATATCTATCTGGATATAGATACAAATTTATATTCTGTAGCTTGATTACTTTCTATAGCTTAAAATATAATAAGTGACAATCAATAACTATTGTTCTACCTTAAGATAAATGTTATCACATATGTGTATGTTTCTTCTCACCTTTTCTATGTGCACATTAAAAATATTGCACAACTGTGTATCAGTTTAACAGTACGCATTAAGCATTTTTAACATCAGTTTTGAAAACATAAGCATAACTATGTATTTTTCTTTATATATATTTAATATACTTTATCTTATTATTATATATTAAAGTTGTTTCCAAGATTTCCAAAATTTCACTTTTGTAATATACTGTAAATTCTATCATATATGAATGCATGTGCTCATCTCTGATTATTTCCCTAGAAAAGATTTCTAGCTGAAGGATATGGCCATTATCATAGCTTTAAAAAAAGATCATATTATTGAATCAGACTGTCAAGGACTAACCAGGTAGAACAGCTCCACTATCTTCAAACCCTGGGAAGGGCAATTAGATTTCATCTAAAGTACCATCATTGATTAAATAGCAGTGTTGACCTGGTACTCCTTTTTGAGAATGACTGCAAGACCGCATCTGAATATGGCAGCAAAGAATGCTAAGATAAATTAATGATGCTTAACCTCAATGAAGGATGGAAGCATGGAAGCACATGTGTTTTGTGTCTGCCAAATCAGCCTTAGCCAGTTCTGGGGATGAATATACATATATTCATTAATTTTTGCCAACATGAAATACCAAAGAAAGTTTCTTGTTTTTGTTATAAAGTGTATTTCCATAATTATAAATGTGGTTGAATAGTTTTTCATATGCTTGATGTCCATCTGAACTTACTCTTTTGTAAATTACTTTTCCATTATCCTTTGTCCATATTTCTATTGTCTTGCTAATAAGGACTTATAAGAGTGATTTATATATAACGATAATTACATTTTCTTCTACTATTTTCTAATTTGTTATTTTTATTTTTATTTTATGATTTTTTGATGAATAAAAGTGGTAATTGCTATATGATCAAATAATTTAACATTTTCTTTGTGGTTTCTTCCTTTGTGTGCAGGCTTAAAATATTCCTTCCTACCCTACAATCTTATAAATATTTATCTATAAATTCTTCTGACTTATTTATAATTTAATCTCTTTATATTTATCTCTTAAATCCATCAGAAATCTGAGTTTATATTTTTTTGTAAGTAAGCAATTATCCTAGCATATTTATTAAACAATCCTTCTTTTTCCACTGATGTGAAATGCAATCTTTATTATTATGCACTAAGTTCTTAACTGTTATAGTGTTTGTTTCAAAAATTTCTGTGCCATTTCATTGATCCACTTCCTTAAATTTGCATCTGAGACATAGTATCCTTTGTCTTTATGTATTAATTTATCTATTTACTTATTTATCTATGTGCCATAGCAGTGAACATTTTTGGCCTATAGCCTGTCAAATCTAATGACTTTCAAAGTTATTACTTTTTATTGTACTAACCAAGAAAATTCAAAAAGTAATATCAAACACAGAATTTCCTGTTAGCTTATTAGTTTGTGGGAAATAATTCTTAGGCTTGAGAGGCTTGAGTGGAAATATTGATTATCCTTCTAATTACTATGCTGCAATGAGCAAAATCATCAGAAAGAGACCGAAAAGCAAAAAACTCATTCTGAGTTATCTGTACAACACATTCTCTGAACTTAAACTATAAGATTAGAACACAATTTAAAAGGAGAGAAATAATTTTTATGTAAACTATTATGTGTCTCCTCATTTACATATATATGGAAAGAAGGCAACCAGATATAGAATAGGTAGAGGGGGAGCTAAAACATTGCAGAGATGCAGAAGCTGTTGGGCATGTAGATGTTATCAAAGTTTATTAATTACTTCTAGGAAGGCTGCTTTGCATAATTTTTCTAAAAGAAAGTTTCCAACGAAATCCTAAGTAGTTTAGATAAATATACTTTTTTGGAAAGGAGAAACTCATTTTTGCTAAGGAGAAGGTCCCAAAGATTATATGCCCCATCTGGAGCATCAACACAGAATTCTTGCATTTAGAATCCCATGAGGCTCATGCTCATGAAATTCATTTAGGGTCATGTTCAACAAATAAGAACAATCATTTGACTTCTCCTGAAAGAAGGAACAGCAAACTTTTGATAAAAATAGAAACAATCGGCTGGGTGCGGTGGCTCACGCCTGTAATCCCAGCACTTTGGGAGGCCAAGAAGGGAAGATCACCTGAGGTCAGGAGTTCAAGACTAGCCTGGCCAACATGGTGAACCCCCGTCTCTACTAAAAATATAAAAAATTAGCCGGGGATGGTGGTGCACACCTGTAATCCCAGCTACTTGGGAGGCTGAGACATGAGAATCACTAGAACTCAGGAGGCGGAGGCTGCAGTGTGCTGAGATTGTGCCACTGCACTCCAGCCTGGGTGACAGAGCAAGGCTCCATCGGAAAGAAAGAGGGAAGGGAAGGGGAGGGGAGGGAAGGGAAGGGGAGGGGAGGGAAGGGAAGGGGAGGGGAGGGAAGGTAAAGGGAGGGGAGGGAAGGGAAAGGGAGGGGAGGGAATCGGAGGGGAAGGGAGGGGAGAGGAGGGGAGGGGAAGGGAGGGGAAGGGAAGGGAAGAGAGGGGAAGGGAGGGGAAGGAAGGGGAAAGGAGGGGAAGGAAGGGGAAAGGAGGGGAAGGGAGGGGAAGGGAAGGGAAGGGAAAGGAAAGGAGAGGAAGAAAGAATTGAAATTAAGTAATTAGGAATGCATGCTTATAATTTTAATTTTTATCTTTTTCTTAAGAATATTTGCAATAAAGTTTATGGAGTTATTTGCCCCCTTTCCTTTCATTAAGAAGTTAGCACATTTACTCTACTAACTTCTTCAGAATAGGTATGCTTCTGTTGTTTTTTTTTTCTTTTTTTGAGACGGAGTCTTGCTCTGTCGCCCAGGCTGGAGTGCAGTGACGCCATCCCAGCTCACTGCAAGCTCCGCCTCCTGGGTTCACGCCATTCTCCTGCCTCAGCCTCCCGAGTAGCTGGGACTACAGGCGCCCGCCACCATGCCCAGCTAATTTTTTTTTGTATTTTTAGTAGAGACAGGGTTTCACCGTGTTAGCCAGGATGGTCTCGATCTCCTGACCTCGTGATCCGCCCACCTCGGCCTCCCAAAGTGCTGGGATTACAGGCGTGAGCTACCGTGCCCGGTGGTATGCTTCATTTTTAATAAAGTTAGAATGGATGAAGACCATTTTAGCACCATGAAATAATTTTTCTGTACTTCCAGTGGCTAAAACAGCATTTCCTAATTATCATATGTAATTTACACATATGTACATAATTCATATATGGGGTGTGTTTGTGAATACTCACTCTTTTTTAATATTCTGGTATTCAGGTAGTACATTTGTAGGACGCATTCTCTTACCTCTGATGGAGGATTACAGAGATGTATGGGGCACTAAAAGTTGCCCATCTCCTTCCACTTCGAGAAGGAAGAGTTTCATAATATATGGCTCAGGAAAAAATAGATTTCTTAGGGGACCACTTTGGTCTGTCATACCAAGGCAATGATTCTCAACTATGACTGCATATTAGAATAACCTGGGGAATTTAAAAACTAAACAAAACAAAACACTCCAGAGATTCTCACTTATGTGGTTCAGGATAGGAATTTTTATTTTTTTTATTTTTTGTTTTTTATTTTTTTTGAGTCCGGGTCTTGCACTGTCACCTGGGCTGGAGTGCAGTGACACAATCTCAGTTCACTGCAACCTCCGCCTCCCAGGTTCAAGTCATTCTCCTGCCTGAGCCTCCCGAGTAGCTGGGATTACAGATGCCTGCCACCACACCCACCACACCTACCACACCCAGCCAAATTTTTGTTGTTGTTGTTGTTGTTGTTTTTTTGAGACGGAGTCTGGTCTGTCGCCCAGGCTAGAGTGAAATGGCCCGATCTCCACTCACTGCAAGCTCCGCCGCCTCCCGGGTTCACGCCATTCTCCTGCCTCAGCCTCCCGAGAAGCTGGGACTACAGGCACCCGCCACCACGCCCGGCTAATTTTTTTTTTTTTTTTTTGTATTTTTAGTAGAGATGGGGTTTCACCATGTTTGCCAGGATGGTCTCGATCTCCTGACCTCGTGATCCGCCCCCCTTAGCCTCCCAAAGTGCTGGGATTACAGGCGTGAGCCGCCATGCCTAACCCAGGCATTTTTTGAGTACTGTAGGTACTCTTAAAAATCTAAGGCATAGCCAAGGTTGAAAACCTTTAGTCTTAGGGCTGGAGAATATGGTCTATGAATATATGACTTATCTCAACTCCTTTCTACGTCTTGGGAAGTGCTCTCTTTCCTTTGGTGTGTTTTTCATGATTCATCTCTGGTGTCTCTCTTGCAAGCTTAAGAACACATGGAAGGAATCACACTGCTTTTTCCTTGCCTCCTGAGGACAAGGGCCTGGAAAATGCAGATGAAAGAAACCCCCCATGCTCCAGATGTGTTGGAGAAGTATGTGGAAAAGATCAGAAGGAGATGAAGAGATTATGAGAAATACAAAACCATGAAATTAACTTATCGGCCTTTTATGTGACAGAAAGCGTAAGCATAATCCAATTTTGTGGTGGCAGGAAACCAGGGCCTCAGAATAAATTTAAAGGAGAACTGAGGTTTTAAATTTTTAAGGGTACCCTAAAGTACAAAAGAGGATATCTAAAAGGCATCAGAAACTGGAGGTATCACTACTGCTAACTTCCTTTAAGAGAGACAAAACATTTTCTTTTTCTTTTTTTTTTTTTTTTGAGACGGAGTCTCGCTGTGTCTCCCAGGCTGGAGTGCAGTGGCGTGATCTCGGCTCACTGCAAGCTCCGCCTCCCGGGTTCACGCCATTCTCCCGCCTCAGCCTCCCAAGTAGCTGAGACTACAGGCGCCCGCCACCACGCCCGGCTAGTTTTTTGTATTTTTAGTAGAGACGGGGTTTCACCATGTTAGCCAGGATAGTCTCGATCTCCTGACCTCGTGATCCACCCGCCTCGGCCTCCCGAAGTGCTGGGATTACAGGCTTGAGCCACCGCGCCCGGCCACATTTTCTTTATTATTATTATTATTACTATTTGAGACGAAATCTCGCTCTGTCGCCCAGGCTGGAGTGCAGTGGTGTGATCTCAGCTCTCTGCAAGCTCCGCCTCCCGGGTTCATGCCATTCTCCTGTCTCAGCCTCCCAAGTAGCTGGGACTACAGGTGCCTGCCACCACACCTGGCTAATTTTTTGTACTTTTTTTTTTTTAGTAGAGACGGGGTTTCACTGTGTTAGCCAGGACAGTCTCGATCTTCTGACCTCGTGATCTGCCTGCCTTGGCCTCCCAAAGTGCTGGGATTACAGGCATGAGCCACCATGCCCGGCCGACAAAACATTTTAAATGCCAGCATCTGCATGGGGCAGGTAACCAGCCTTGAGGAGGCGTTTTGTACCCAGTGAGAGATGACAACACCTAGCAGCCCTCGCTCATTCTCGGTGCCTCCTCGGCTTGGGTGCGCTTGAGGACCCCTTCAGCCCGCCGCTGCACTGTGGGATCCCCTCTCTGGGCTGCTAAGGCTGGAGCCGGCTCCCTCTGCTTGCAGGGAGGTGTGGAGGGAGAGGTGCGGGCAGAACCGGGGCTGCGTGCTGCATGGAGATTGAGGGCCAGCGGGAGTTAAAGGTGGGCATGGGCTTGGTGGCCCCACACTCGGAACGGCTGGCCGCGCTGCGGCCCCGGGCAGTGAGGAGCTTAGCACAGGGGCCAGCAGCTGCGGACAGGGCTCTGGGTCCCCCAGCACTGCCGGCCTGCCCACACCATGCTCGAATTCTCACCAGGCCTCAGCCGCCTCCCTATGGGGCAGGGCTCAGGACCTACAGCCCGCCACGCCAGAGCCACCCCCACTACCGCAGCCCATGGGCTTCAGCGAGGCCAGAGCCTCCCCTGCTCCGCGGTGCCCGGTCCCATCCACCGCCCAAGGGCTGAGGAGTACAAGTCCGCAGTGCGGGACTGGCGGGCAGCTCCGTCTGTGTCCCCAGGGCCAGATCCACTAGGCAAAGCCAGCTGGGCTCCGGAGTCCAGTGGGGATTTGGAGAACTTGTATGTCTAGCTAAAGGATTGTAAATGCACCTATCAGCACTCTGTATCTAGCTCAAGGTTTGTAAATACACCAATCAGTGCTCTGTGTCTAGATAATCTAGTGGGGACCTGGAGAACTTTTGTGTCTAGCTAAAGGATTGTAAATGCACCTATCAGCACTCTGTATCTAGCTCAAGGTTTGTAAATACACCAATCAGTGCTCTGTGTCTAGATAATCTAGTGGGGACCTGGAGAACTTTTGTGTCTAGCTAAAGGATTGTAAATGCACCAATCAGTACTCTGTATCTAGCTCAAGGTTTGTAAATGCACCAATCAGTGCTCTGTGTCTAGATAATCTAGTGGGGACTTGGATAACTTTTGTGTCTAGCTAAAGGATTGTAAATGCACCTATCAGCACTCCGTGTCTAGCTCAAGGTTTGTAAATGTACCAGTCAGTGCTCTGTCTAGCTAATCTAGTGGGGACTTGGAGAACTTTTGTGTCTAGCTAAAGGATTGTAAATGCACTAATCAGCACTCTGTGTCTAGCTCAGGGATTGTAAATGCACCAATCAGCACTCTGTCAAAATGGACCAATCAGCTCTCTGTAAAATGGACCAATCAGCTCTCTGTAAAATGGACCAATCAGCAGGATGTGGGTGGGGGCAAATGAGGGAATAAAAGGAGGCTGCGGCAGCCAGCAATAGCAGGCGGGGGGGTGTGCCTGCTGTGCCCTTCTGCACTTTGGATGCTTAGTTCTTTTGCTCTTTGCAATAAATCTTGCTATTGCTCACTCTTTGGGTCTGCACTGCTTTTGTGAGCTGTAACACTCACCGCGATGTCTGCAGCTTCACTCGCAGCTTCACTCCTGAAGCCAGCGAGACCACAAACCCACCAGGAGAAACAACTCCAGACACGCAGCCTGTAAGAACTGTAACACTCACCATAGGGTCTGTGGTTTCATTCTTGAAGTCATTGAGACCAAGAACCCACCAATTCTGAACACACCAGGATGTGGGAACCTTGATGTTACTAGTAAAAGCTCGACAGGCGATTCTGGGATATTGGCATAGATTGCCTGGCATCTTGCCAGAGCTGAAGAGATGAGAATGTTCTCTTTTTTCACTCCGTTAGGTTTAGCTTATTCTGTATTTCTCTTCTGAATCTCTGGATTAAATTAAGCTTCTGTTTTGGTGCAGGACTCGAAAAGTACAGTGTTCTGGTGGCACAAGGAGGCAGAAGAGCATGGTAAGAGAATGCCCATTGAATGGCGAGAGTGAGGGTGGAACAAGTGAGGGCAAGTCATGCAAATGCAGGGCAGATCCTTTTGTTAATTAAAATTGTGATATTTTGTTAATCATTTGTTTGCGTTCATTCTGCTATTTTAAAAATATTGCGTTAGGATGTCATTTATCTCAATTACTAAAGTTGTTGGGACCTCATTAAGTTTGTGCTCAAGGCAAGTGACTCACTGACCTCAACCCAGCTGTGTTCCACTGACTTCGTAGAACAGAGGCTGTACAAGATACCCAACCAAAGGCTGTACCAGGGACTGTGTGGGTGAGGGGCAGAAGGCTGAGTGACAGACATCCAAGCCAGGGATTGGATGCAAGGCATGACTCATCCTCAAGGGAAATTTCCTTCTCCTAAAAGCTGCTCAAGGGACCAGGTGTCTCTGCCCATGGGGCCCTCGCCTAATGTTCCAAAATACACTGGATCTGAAACCACAGTGGAGAAAATAAAGACAAAAGGACGCTTCTCAAATGAGAAATCTAGGGCCAAGAAGCAAGTACACCCTTCTACTTCCTAAAAGCAGCCAATGCGGAACTGGTCCCTTGGTCTCTCCATATAGAAAGGCAAAGGCCACACTGGGAAGAGGAGAAAAGTCTACATAGCGTTTATGATTAAGGCTATGGATAAGAAATGTCCTAAATTATTAATAAGAAATAAAAGATTTTGCCTGATGATTTTGAAAGTCAACACGAATAGATGTCCTAGAGTTGGCTCTGTGGACAACAACCAGTGTTACGCTAGCTTTTCATTCTGAGCCCTTTCACCTCAGGTCACAAGCAGACTGTGACAGCTCAGGGCATTATGTTCTCACAGGGCCCCCCAAAAGGCAGAAACTAGGGTGTTTGTATTAGAGGGACTGGAGAGAACCATTGAGGAAAAGGTCTCATTGAACTCCCTGTCTTTCTCAGGGATGAAAAACCTTTCCAAGAAGCATCCAACTGACTTCTCCTTAAGTCTCTTTGGTCATATTGGATCACATGACCATGTCCGGCAAGTGGAGGTTCTGAGAAAATAAGGTTCTGTTTTCTTCAGCCACTGTAGTAGTGAGAACCTGTCAAGGGTAAAGGGGATGGGAGTGATTATTGGGGACCCAACTAACAGTGTTTACCACAACATCCAAGTTCATGGTTATACAATTTGTCTGTTATCTATATTCACATAGAGATGAATACACACATACATCTACACATCCACAAATGGAATAACAAAACCCCATAAATGTTAGTATGTACGATCATAAGCTCACCTGCACGTAGAGTGGCGGGGCTTGGCGAGTCGCTCTACTCATCTCAGCTGGGGGCCCTCCTGCACCTGGCTATTATGGGCTGGGCTACGGAGACTTGGCTTTGCATTTCTTATCTCCATTCTGTCTCCTGGGACCAAAGGGCTAATGCAGGCATGTTTTTTCTTGTGGCAAAAACAGAGGTTCAAGAGAGAGCTCACTGTGCTAATACATTTCAAGCCCAAGCTTGTGTGATTCTGTGAGCATCTTGTTTGTTAAAGGAAGTCACAAGGCTGAGCCCCAAAGTAAGCAGTGTTGAAGCAATTCTTCCCATGGAACTGAGGAGTAGAGACCAATCTACCCTGCAAATAAAATGGAAGGGCACAAAGGAAGGAGGCAAACATTCATTAAAAATAAAGAACCTGGCCGGGCGCGGTGGCTCAAGCCTGTAATCCCAGCACTTTGGGAGGCCGAGACGGGCAGATCACGAGGTCAGGAGATCGAGACCATCCTGGCTAACACAATGAAACCCTGTCTCTACTAAAAATACAAAAAAATTAGCCGGGCGAGGTGGCGGGCGCCTGTAGTCCCAGCTACTCGGGAGGCTGAGGCAGGAGAATGGCGTAAACCCGGGAGGCGGAGCTTGCAGTGAGCCGAGATAGCGCCACTGCACTCCAGCCTGGGCGACAGAGCGAGACTCCGTCTCAAAAAAAAAAATAAAATAAAAAATAAAATAAAATAAAGAACCTAGAATAAAGTGACAGGAAACTAAATGCATTAGTTACAGCAATTCGTGAAAATGGGTTAATATCCTAATGCATCTCAAAGAGAGACAGACTAAAAAGGTAAAAAGAATGAGTAAAGAAATATCAAGCAAATCCTAAGTAGTAACGATGGTGATGATGACAATAATAATAATAGTAGTAATATTATAATAAAGGCGGAAGTGCCGTCCAGCTGTTTCAGACACAGATCTGTGGTGGCGGATTCCCTGATCTCTGCTGGTGATGTCCCTGACTCTCACTCCTACGGTTCTCCCAACTACTGTATAAAGTCTGCATCCTATATTAACCCCTTTATTCCTGGAAAAAAAGAAAGCTGCAGTGTCATCCAGACATAGATAGAATTCAAGGTAAATATATTAGATGAATAAAAAGACTGGTTTTATGCTATTAAAGTTATGAAGTTACATTGTTAATAAATGAATGTTTATTCACAGTAATATGTAAATATGAGCATTTATGCATAAAATTTAAAACATCATAAAAATATAAAGCAAACCGTGGAAAAATACAAATATAAATGGTCAAAAACTGTACCAGATTTTAACAAACTTTCAGCCTCAAACAGATGGAATAGTTTAAAGTGACTAAGGATATAGAGCAATTGGATAATGTATATAATAATGTTGATTTATAAGATAAATTATACATATCTTACAACCAAAAGTGTTTATTTTTCTCAAAATCTAATGGTATGTTTCACTGCATGTCATATAATAGGCCACAAGAAATTTCAATAAGAACAGAGGATGTACAGGCTTGTTTTTAACTCCAGTGAAATAAAGTCAGGAATTAATTTAAAATAGGTTAAAAAAAAAAAACAACATACAAATAAACACTTGGAGTTAACAACATAAAAATAAAACACACCATTATTTTAATAATTTCTGGGCAAAAGAGGAAAATAAAACCTCCAATTGTAGATTGTTTAGAAAATAATAAGGACACTTCACATAAGATTTAGTTAATGGAAAATTTTATCTGTAAAAGCTCTATTTAAAAAGCAGAATAAGGGAAAAGTAAATACAGCACCTTCAACTGAACTATCTGGGTTCTTGTGTTGGGACTGACTAGGAAAACAATTTGACCCATAGAGAAATAAGAAAAGCAGGGTGGAGCGATGGCCCACCCGGGAGTGGCACAGAGGCAAGGGAACCCTCCACCCCCAGCCAAGGGAAGCCCTGAGTCATTGTGCAACCATGTCTGGGAAACCACGCCTCTTTCACGTATCTTTGCAACCCTTGCATCAGGAGATCCCCTTGTGAGCACACACCACCAGAGGCCTGGGTGCCACACACACAGCTGTGCGGAATCTCGGCAGAGCAGCCGCTCAGGCATGCACAGAGACCCAGGATCTTTACATATTCGACCTTGGCAAGGCAAGAGGTCGGTGCATACCCCTAGGAAGGAGGCTGAATCCAGGGAGCCAAGCAGCGTTGGTCTGTGGGCTTCACTCCCAGAGCACCTCACAAGGTAAGACCTACTGACTTGGAATTCCAGCCTGCCAATGGCAACAGAGTGGAGCCTGCCTGAGATGGAGCTCCCAGTGGGGAGGGGCAGCTGCCATCTCTGTGGTTTGGCCAACTCAGTCTTCCAGACCACCAGCTTTGGAGAGTTCAAATGGTCCAGACGAAGAAGGGTCCCCCAGTGCAGCACAGCTGCTTTGCCAGATCATGGCCAGACTGCTTCATTAAGCAGGACCCCAGTCCACTTCTCAATGGGCAGGACCTCCCTTCCCAGGCTACAGCACCCCCAGCAAGTTTTGTATGGACAGAGCTCTGATCTCTCCCTGGGATGGAGCTCCTGTGGGAAGGGGCGGCCACCATCTCTGTGATTTGGTCAACTCAGCTGTTCCAGCTCACTGGCTTGGGAGGTTCCAAACGGTCCAGATGAGAAACAGTCTCTGGAGTGCAGCACAGCTACTTTGCCAGATTGTGTCCAGACTGCTTCTTTAAATGGGACTCCTGAGCCACTTGTGCTCATGGGACAGGTCCTCCCAGCTGGGACATCAAGCCACTCCTCACCTATGTTCTAAGGTCAACAAAGCTCTAACTTCCTCCTGGGATGGAGTGCGTAGGGGGTAGGGCAGGCTGCCACCTTGGCTGTTCGAGTTTCTCAGTCAGTCCAGCCTGCCAGCCCTGAAGAGCCCACACCGATCTGGGACTGAAAGGATCCCCAACACAGCACAGCTGCTCTACCAAAAAGTGCCAGAGTGATTCTTTAAATGATTCCCTGATCCCATTCCTCCTGACTGGGTGAAACCTCCCAACAGGGGTCTCCAGCCACCTGCTACAGACACGTTCAGGCCCACAACAGTCCAATACCCATCTGGGATGGAGTTTCCAGAGGAAGGAGAAGGCTGCCACTTGACACTATTAGACAGATCACTGAGACAGAAAATTGACAAAGATATTCAGGACCTGAACTCAGCCCTGGATCAAGTGGACCTGATAGATATCTACAGAACTCTCTGCCCAAAAACAATAGAATATACATTCTTCTCATCGCCACATGGCACTTACTATAAAATTGAACACATAATCGGAAGTAAAACATTCCTCAGCAAATACAAAAGAATTGAAATCATAACAAACAGTCTCTCGGACCATCGTGCAACCAAATTAGAACTCAAGACCAAGAAATTCACTCAAAACCATACAACTACATGGAAACTGAACAACTTGCTCCTGAATGGCCATTGGGTAAATAATGAAATTAAGGCAGAAATCATTTGTGTCCACACCCAAATCTCATCTCAAAATGTAATCCCTAGGTGTTGAGGGAGGGACCTGGTGGGAGGTGATTAGAACATGGTGGTGGTTCTCCCGTGATGTTCTCGTGATAGTGAGCAAGTTCTCTTGAGATCTGATGGTTTTATAAGTGGCTCTTCACTTCCCACACATGCTCCCTCTCACCTACCACCATGTAAGACATGCCTGCTTTCCCTTCCACCATGATTGTAAGTTTCCTGAGGCCTCCCCAAGTCATGTGTAACTGTGAGTCAATTAAACCTCTTTTCCTTTGAAATTACCCAGTCTCAGGTATGTCTTTGTAGCAGTGTGAAATGGACTAATACAGTAAATTTGTACTGGTATAGAGAGTACTGCTATAAAGATACCCAAAAATGGTGGAAGCAGCTTTACTTTGGAATTGGATAACAGGCAGAAGTTGGGACAGTTTGGAGGGCTCAGAAGAAGACAGGAAGATGTGGGAAAGTTTAGAACTTCCTAGAGATTTGTTGAATGGTTTTGATCAAAGTGCTAATAATGATGTGGACAATGAAGTCCAGACTGAGGTGGTCTCAGATGGAGATGAGAAACTTCTTGGGAACTGGAGCAAAGGTCACTCTTGCTATGCTTTAGCAAAGTGACTGGCAGGCATTTGCCCCTGCCCTAGAGATCTGTGGAACTTTAAACTTGAGAGAGATAATCTGAAATTGGAACTTATGTTTAAAAAGGAAACAGAGCATAAAATTTTGGAAGATTTGCAACCTGATGATGTGATAGAAAAGAAAAACCAATTTTCTGGGGAGAAATTCAAGCTGGCTGCAGAAATTTGCATAAGTAATTAGGAGGCAAATGTTAATCCCCAAGACACTGGTGAGAATGTCTCCCAGGGCATATCAGAGATCTTGATGGCAGCCCCTCCCATCACAGTCCCACAGGACTAGGAGGGATATATGGTTTCATGGTCTGGGCCCAAGGTTCCCCCTTCTCTGTGCAGTCTAGGGACTTGGTACCCTGTGTCCCAGCTACTCCAGCTCCAGCTATGGCTAAAAGGGGCCAAGGTACAGCTCAGGCCATTGCTTCAGAGGGTGCAGGCCCTAAGCCTTGGTGGCTTCCACATGGTGTTGGGCTTATGGGTACACAGAAGTCAAGAACTGAGGTTTGGGGACCTCTACCTAGATTTCAGAGGACATATGGAAATGTCTAGATGTCCAGGCAGAAGTCTGCTGCAGAGGAAAAGCCCTCATGGAGAACCTCCGCTAGGGCAGTGCAAAGGGGAAATGTGGGGTTGAAACACTCACACAGAGTCCCCACTGGAGCACTTCCTGGTGGAGCTATAAAAAGAGGGCCACCATCCTCCAGAACCCAGATGCTAGATCCACTGACAGCTTACACCATGTGGCTGGAAAAGCCACAGACTCTCAACACCAGCAGTGAAAGCAGCTGGGGAAGGGGACTCTACCCTGAAAAGCCATAGGGGCAGAGCTGCCCAAGGCCATGGGAGCTCACCCTTTGCATCAATGTGCCATTGGAATTAAAGGAGATTCTTTTGGAGCTTTAAGATTTAATAATTGCTCTGCTGGATTTTGGACTTGCATGGGGCCTGTAGCCCCTTTGTTTTGGTCAATTTCTCCCACTTGGAATGGCAGCATTTATCAAATGTCTGTACCCCTATTGTATCTTGGAAGTAACTAACTTGCTACTTACAGGCTCCTAGGTGGAAGGGACTTACCTGGTCTCAGATGGGACTTTGGACTTGGTCTTTTGGGTTAACGCTGGAATGAGTTGACTTTGGGGGAACTTTTGGGAAGACATGATTGGTTTTGAAATGTGCAAAGATGTGGGCTTCTGAGGGGCAAGGAGCAGAATAATATGGTTTGGTTTTGTGTGCTCACCCAAATCTCATCTCAAAGTGTAATCCTTAGGTGTTAAAGAGGAGATCTGGTGGGAGGTGGTTGTATCATGGGGTTTGTTTCCCTCATACTTTCCTCATGTTAGTGAGTGAGTTAGTTCTCATGAGATCTGATGGTTTTATAAGGGGCTCTTTCCCCTTCACTTCTTTCACATGCTCTCCCTCACCTGCCACCACATAAGACATGCCTGCTTCCCCTTCCACCATGATTGCAAATTTCCTGAGGACTCCCCAGTCATGTGGAACTGTGAGTCAATTAAATCTGTTTTCTTTATAAATTACCTAGTCTCTGGTATGTCTTTGTAGCAGTGTGAAAATGAACTAATATGATCATTGATGCAAAAATTTGCAATAAAATACTGGCAAACCAAATCCGGCAGCACATCAAAAAGCTTATTCACCACAATCAATTTGGCTTCATCCCTAGGATGCAAAGTTAATTCAACATATACAAATCAATAAATGTGATTTATCACATAAACAGAACTAAAGACAAAAGCCATATGATTATCTCAGTAGACACAGAAAAGACTTTTGATGAAATTCAACATTCCTTCATGTTAAAAACTCTCAATAAACTAGGTGTTGAAGAAATATACCTCAAAATAATAAGAACCACCTATGACAAACCCAAAACCAACATCATACTGAATAGGGAAAAGCTGGAAGCATTCTCCTTAAAAACTGGTACAGGACAAGGATACCCTCTCTCACTATTCACATAGGATTGGAAGTCCCAGCCAGTGTAATCAGGCAAGAGAAAGAAATAAAGGACATCCAAATAGGAAGAGAGGAAATAAAATTATCACTGTTTTCAGATAACATGATTCTATATCTAGAAAACCCTATAGTCTTGGCCCCAAACTCCTTCAGTTGATAAACAACTTCAGCAAAGTTTCAGGATACAATGTCACCATACAAAAATTACTAGCATTTCTGCTATACATCTACAATAGTCAAGCTGAGAGACAAAACAGGAACGCAATCCCATTCACAATTGCCACAGTAAAATAAAATAAAATAAAATAAATAAAATAAAATACTTAGGAATACAGCTAACCAGGGAGGTGAAAGAGCTCTACAATGAGAATTATAAAACACTTCTCAAAGAAATCAGAGATGACACAAACAAATGGAAAAACACACCATCCTCTTGAATAGAAGAATCAATATCATGAAAATTGCCATACTGCCTAAAACAATTTATAGATTCAATGCTATTACCATTAAACTACCATTGACATTCTTCACAAAATTAGAAAAAAAAAAAAAACTATTTTAAAATTTACACGGAACCAAAACAGAGCCCTAGTAGCCAAGACAATCCTAAGCAAAAAGAACAAAGTCGAAGGCATTATGCTACCCAACTTAAAACTATACTACAAGGCTACAGTAACCAAAAACAGTATGGTACTGGTACGAGAACAGACACATAGACCAATGGAACAGAATAGGGAACCCAGAAATAAGACTGTGCAACTACAATCATCTGATCTTTGACAAATCTGACAAAAACAAGCAATGGGGAAAGGATTCCCTATTTATCGAATGGTGCTAGGAGAACTGGCTAGCCATATGCAGAAAACTGAAACTAGGCACCTTCATTACAGCATATACAAAAATCAACTCAAGATGGATTAAAGGCTTAAATGTAAACCCAAAACTATAAAAATCCTAGAAGAAAATCTAGGCAATACCATTCAGGACATAATAGGCATGGCAAAAATTTTGTGAAGAAAACACCAAAAGCGATTGCAACAAATGCAAAAGTTACAAATCGGATCTAATAAAACTAAAGTGATTCTGCACAGCAAAAGAAACTATCATCAGCATGAACAAACAACGTACAGAATGGGAAAAAAGTTTTGCAATCTATCCTTCTACAAAGGTCTAATATCCAGAGTCTATAAGGAACTTAAACAAATTTACAAGAAAAAAACAAAAACAGATAACACCATTAAAAAGTAGGCAAAGGACATGAACAGACACTTCTCTAAAGAAGACATACATGTGGCCAATAAATATATGAAAAGAAGATGACATCACTGATCATTGGAGAAATACAAATCAAAACCACAATGAGACACCATCTCAGCCAGTCAGAATGTCTGCTATTGAATAGTCAAAAAACAACAGATGTTGGCGAGGTTGTGGAGTAAAAGGAATGCTTATACACTGTTGGGGGAAGTGTAAATTAGCTTAACCATTGTGGAAGACAGTGTAGCAATTCCTTAAAGACCTAAAAACAGAAATACCATTGGACCCAGTAATCCCATTACTGGGTATATACCCAAAGGAATATAAATCATTCTATTATAAAGATACATGCACTCCTATGTTCATTGCAGCACTGCAATGGCAAAGGCATGGAATCAACCTAAATACCCATCAATGATAGACTGGATAAAGAAAATGTGGTACATATATGCCATATGCCATGGAATACACGCTGCCATGAAAAGGAATAAGAGCATGTCCTTTGCAGGAACACGGATGGAGCTGGAAGCCATTATCCTCAGCAAACTAATGCAGCAACAGAAAACCAAACACCCCATGTTCTCACTTATAAGTGGGAGCTGAATGATAAGAACACAAGGACACATGTCAGGAAACAACACACTCTGGGGCCTGTCAGAGGGTGGAGGGTGGGAGGAGGAAGTGCCTTAGGAAGAATAGCTAATAGGTGCTGGGCTTAATTCCTAGTTGATGGGATAATCTGTGCACCAAACCATCCCGCACATGTACCCTGGAACTTAAAATAAAAGTTAATTCAGAATAAATGGATTTAAGTCAAGGAACTACAAAAGACATTGTTCAGAATAAAAGCATAATTGAATGTATCAGAAAACAAAGAGTCTAAGCATTTGTTCCCTAAAAAGCATAACAACATAGATAAAACATTCACAGGTGCAATTAAGAAAAAAACAGTAAAATTACCTATACACAATATTGGGAACAAACTAACATCACAGATATGAAGGAGGATACAATAAATCAAAGCACATGCTACTCACATTTTCTGGTTAATAAATTTTAAGATGTGTTAATTTAAGGACAATTTCCTAAGAAAATATGAATTACTAAAACTTTCTTAAGAAGTACCGAACTTTTGGCCGGCTGCAGTGGCTCAAGCCTGTAATCCCAGCACTTTGGGAGGCCGAGGCGGGCGGATCACGAGGTCAGGATCGAGACCATCCTGGCTAACACGGTGAAACCCCGTCTCTACTAAAAATACAAGAAAATTAGCTGGGCGTGGTGGCGGGCGCCTGTAGTCCCAGCCACTCGGGAGGCTGAGGCAGGAGAATAGTGTGAACCTGGGAGGCAGAGCTTGCAGTGAGCCGAGATCGCACCACTGCACTCCAGCCTGGGGCACAGAGCCAGACTCCGTCTCAAAAAAAAAAAAAGAAGTACCCAACTTTAAATGAACAGATAACTTTTAAAGAGTAATTGAGGGGCAGACGCAGTGGCTCACACCCATAATCCCAACACTTTGGGAGATGGAGGCAGGCGGATCAGTTGAGTCCAGGAGTTCAAGACCAACCTGGGCAACATAGTAAGACCCTTTCTCTATTTAAAGATAATAGTAATAATAATTGAGGGAAAAAATACAATTGTTATTCAAAACATAATGAATCTAGTTCTGAGTAAAATGGAGTAAGCACACTCCATCCACCCTGACTTAAATCCATTTATTCTGAATTAAATTATTTTTAAGTTCCAGGGTACATGTGCAGGATGTGGATGTTTGTTACATAGGTAAAAGTGTGCCATGATGGTTTGGTGCACAGATGATCCCATCAACTAGGTATTCAGCCCAGCTCATCCCACTGAATGTAGCTAAAACTACCATTGCACAGTTGTAACTGAGACAGTGAAAGAGATCTGACTTAACCCACTCCATCTTTCTTCTAACCGGCAAGCTGTCCTTGTTCATTCCTGCGCATAGGCTGAACTAACTTCAGAAGAACTTAGTTTATAGTTTAAAACAAATATGATAACAGCCCTTTCCCAAACAAACCTCCTTCTTGCTTGGAGACTAGACTGCTTTTGCAGGACTAATAAATTAGCCACAAGTTTAGAAATTATGGTTTAGGAGTAATGCAGCTGGAGGCTACAAGATTCTGACCCTCTCTAAACTGTTCCCAATATCAGTGATTGAGATATTTTGCAGATCCTGTACTTGATCGATCAGCTGGTATCACCCAGATCAATAAACTGGCTCATCTGATCTTGTGGCTTCCACCCAGGAACTGACTCAGCACAAGAGGGCAGCTTCAATTCCCTATGATTTCATCTCCGACCCAACCAATCAGTACTTCCAACTCACTGGCCTTCCCCCACCCACCAAATTGTCCCTAAAAACTCTGATCTCTGAATGCCTATGGGAGACTAATTTGAGTAATAATACAGCTCTGGTCTCCTGCACAGCTGGCTATGCATGAATTAGTCTTTCTGAATTGCAATTCCCATGTCTTGATGAATCGGCTCTGTCTAGGCAGTGGGCAAGGCAAACCCACTGAGCAGTTACACAGCTATAAAATCTGTAGAGTGCATGGAGCCATTATTTGAGGGCACTGAAAAGTTAATAGTAGCAGGTGGTTTTGGGGAGAAGGTTAGAATTTAAAGTGCCATGGAAGCAGTAGGGAGTTTACCAGTTTTATTTCCCTCTAGGATCCTCTGGTATTAATTCAACACAGCCTGAAACCCCAAGTAATCATGGATCCAGACAGAGAGCTCCAGAAGTGGCATTCAAATTCTACCTTAGAGAATGGGAAAGAGAGAAATTCCATTTGTTTTTCTTCTCTCTGTTTTCTTACTTCCCCACCCTTAGGCAATCTCTTGACAGTGGCAGCCATGGTAGAGGTTGTAATGCAACAGGAATCTGCAGGAGCCAAACCTTGGAGGAAAAAGAACCTTCTTCTCTTAATGGAGGACTTGTAAATCTAGGAGGATGGGGGCAAAACCTCTTGGTCCTCATGTCATTTTGATGCCAGAAAAAGAGGTCCCAATCCAGATCCCAAGAGAGGGTTCTTGGATCTCACACAGGAAGGAATCCAAAATTCAAGACACGTCACAGAGTGCAGTAAGAAGAGATAGTTTATTGAAAGTTACTCAGATGCACAACAGGGTGTCTTCAGAAAGCAAGAGGAGGAATGTGCCATCTGTTTTAAACCCTTCTCATATAGGGGTCTTATCTATGTAAAAGCTAAGCTACTTGTGTCTGCATGCAGGTGTGTGGTCATGACAAAATTTAGCACTTTGTTGAATTGATTGAAAGAAAGTTATTCATAGCATTTTAGTGCATAAGTATATCAAAGCATGACAATAACTATCTTAAAAACATATATTGTGCAGTATCAGGACATCTGGACATTCTGCTGTTGTAAGAGTTTGTCCTTGCAGGGATTCCTGAACTGGTTCCTTAATGTAAACATGACAAAATTTAATGCTTTGTTGAGTTGACTGAAAGAACGTTGTTCTTAGCATTTTAGTGCGTAAGTACATCAAAGCATGGCTATAACTATCTTAAAAGCATATATTGTTATGCAATATCAGGACATCTGGACATTCTGCTCTTGTAAGAATTTGCCCTTGCAGGCATTACTGAACTGCTTCCCTACTGTAAACATCTTATGACTACTGGTGGTGACTGACAAGGAATGTCCTTGCTAGTTTTAAGATGGAATTGATTTTAAAATAGTTTCACCTTGACTTTCCTATGCTTCTGTTTTCCTATTTGACCCAGATGCAAGGACACTCACAGAAGTGTGCAGGAGAGCAGGATAATTCAAGTCCCAGCTTCAGGGGCAGAGGTCTGGAAAAGGGAGCCCAGAAAACCAGAATGTAATGGGGGACATGTGGGGAGCAAAGGGCTTGGGAACTTCTGGGCTTACTCCTGAGCTGCTCGTCCATGAATCTGGTCTTGATTAGTAAGGGTATCTCAGATAGAATACTACCAATATCCCAGATTGACCAGTGAGGAGCTCACACACAGGAAAAACCTTAATAGTATTGCAGAAACTTTGAAACTTGAATTAACACTGGAATCAATACCCACAGAAGGTTGGTTACATCTTGTTATCTGAGCCTCCCCGGGTTAACTGTCAACTAAAACAAAATATCAGCACTTTCTATAGGATTTGAAGAAGACCCAGAATCTCATAACATAATATTAAAATATTCAGGATATGATTAAATATTACTTGTCCTACCAAAAAAGGACAGCTTGTATGGGAAAAGATGGCCCCAGATGAAAGATCTTAGAATTACATCATAAAAACTTTAAAACAGCTATCATATCATGACCCAACAAGCAATCATAAACACTCTTGAAACAAATGGAAAAATACAAAGTTTCATGCAAGAAACAGAAGCAATGAAGAAGGAAGTGAAAAATTTTAAACTGAAAAATATAATAACTGAAAATAAAAACTTATTGAATTGGCTGAATAGTATATTTGAGATAATAAAGAAAACGGGAATACTATCAATCCAGAATTATATATCCAGCAAAAATGTCTTTCAGGAATTTAAATGGAATAAATACATTTTCAGATGAAAGAAAACTAAGAGGATTTGTTGCTAGTAGATTTGCTCTACAAATATTTACTAAGCAAGTAGAGGGAAACTTGGAAATTCAGGAGTTAAAGGTTAATATCAATGTCAATATCATTAGCCATTTGGGAAATGCAAATTAAAACCATGATGAGAGACCACTGCACACCTATTTGGATGGTTATATGTGTGTGTGTATACATATACATCTATGTGTGTGTGTGTGTGTGTGTGTGTGTGTGTGTGTCTATATATATACCTATGTATATCTGTATATATACACGTATACACACACGCACACAGAATACCAAATACTGAATGGAATGCAAAGCAACTAGAACTCTCATACATTCCTACTATGAAGGCGACATGGTGCCTGCACCACTCAGGAAAACACTGTGGCAATTTCTTAGAATGAAACCACACTTTTAGCAAATAACCTAGTAATTTCACCTCCGGGTATTTACCCTAAGTAACTGAAAAATAAATTAACACAAAGGCCTATACACAAACACTTAGATAAGGTTACTATGCTGAGTGGAAAGCATCAGTCTCCAAAAATTACATACTGTTTAATTTCATTTACATGTCATTCTTGACAAGACAAAACTATAATGTTGAAGGAAAGATCAATGATTGCTAGGGATTGGGGTGAGGTGAGGTGTAACTATAAAGGCAGTTTTTTAATCAGTGAAACTGTTCTGTATTCTGATTACAAAACAATTGGATCTGTGGTTACATAACCACAACCACAATTAGGATACAGAACAGTTCCTGATTTCATGGACCTCTACACACAAAAAACTCAATACTACTGTATGATAATTTACAAATGAAATTTGGCATGGTGGTTCACACCTGTAATCCCAGCACTTTGGGAGGCCAAGGTGAGCAGATCAACCAAGGTCAGGAGTTCGAGACCAGCCTGGCCAACATGGCAAAACCCTGTCTCTACTAAAAATACAAAAAAAAAAAAATTAGCCGAGCATTGTGGTAGGTGCCTGTTATCCTTGCTACTCAGGAGGCTGAGGCAGGAGAATCACATGAGCCTGGAAGGTGGAGGTTGCAGTGTGCTGAGATGATGCCACTGTACTCCAGCCTGTGACAGAGGATACTCTGTCTCAAAAAATAATAAATAAATAAATTTTAAAAAATAAAGTATAAATCTCACAGGACTTATAAAACAAAAATACAATTTAAAAACACCCAAAATACCAAGTTATATGGGCAACAAATAGAATAATGAATGAAACAGTATCTCACGTCTCAATACTAACATTGAATGTAAATGGCCTAAATGCTCCACTTAAAAGATGCAGAACTGCAGAATGGGTAAGAAGTAACCAACCATCTGCTGCCTTCAAGAGACTCACCTAACACATAAGGACTCACATAAACTTAAGGTAAAGGAGTAGAAAAAGACATTCCATGCAAATGAACATCAAAAGCAAGCAGGAGTAGCTATTCTCA
This sequence comes from Macaca mulatta, assembly GCF_049350105.2. Classification (NCBI taxonomy): domain Eukaryota; kingdom Metazoa; phylum Chordata; class Mammalia; order Primates; family Cercopithecidae; genus Macaca; species Macaca mulatta. The sequence continues at coordinate 47,807,739 of NC_133420.1, forward strand.
TTTCAGACAAAACAAACTTTAAAGCAACAACAGTTAAAAAGACAAAGAGGGACATTATATAATGACAAAAACCTTGTCCAACAGGAAAACCTCACAATCTTAAATATATATACACCTAATATGGGAGCTCCCAAATTTTTAAAACAATTACTACTACACATAAGAAATGAGATAGGCCGGGCGCGGTGGCTCAAGCCTGTAATCCCAGCACTTTGGGAGGCCGAGACGGGCGGATCACGAGGTCAGGAGATCGAGACCATCCTGGCTAACACGGTGAAACCCCGTCTCTACTAAAAAATACAAAAAACTAGCCGGGCGAGGTGGGGCGCCTGTAGTCCCAGCTACTCGGGAGGCTGAGGCAGGAGAATGGCGTAAACCTGGGAGGCAGAGCTTGCAGTGAGCTGAGATTCGGCCACTGCACTCCAGCCTGGGCGACAGAGCAAGACTCCGTCTCAAAAAAAAAAAAAAAAAAAAAAATGAGATAGACCTCAATACGTTTTAGTGGGGGACTTCGATGACAGCACTAGACAGGTCATCAAGACAGAAAGTCAACAAAGAAACAATGAACTTAAACTATACCCTGAAACAAATGGGTTTAACAGATATTTACTGAACATTCTACCCAATAACCACAGAATATACATTATATTCATCAGCACATAGAATTTTCTCCAAGATGATAGCCCACAGGACAAGAATCAATAAATTTAAGAAAACTGAAATTACACCAAGTACTCTCTTAGATCACAGTGGAATAAAACTGGAAGTCAACTCCAAAAGGAACCTTCAAAACTATGCAAATACATGGAAATCAAATAACCTGCTCCTGAATGATTATTGGCTCAACAATGTAATCAAGAAGGAAATTTAAAAATTCTTCAAACTGAATGATAATGGTGACACAACCTATCAAAACCTCTGAGATACAGCAAAGGCAGTGTAAGAGGAAAGTTCATAGCCCTAAATGTGTACGTCAAAAAGTCTGAAAGAGTAAAGACAATCTAAGGTCACACCTCAAGGAACCAGAGAAACAAGAACAAACCAAACCCAAACCCAGCAGAAGAAAGAAAATAGCCAAGATCAAAGCAGAACTAAATGAAACTGAAACAAACAAACAAAAAATACTAAAGATAAATGAAAGAAAAAGTGAAAAGATAAATAAAACTGATAGACCATTAGCAAGGTTAACCAGAAAAAGAAGAGAGGAAATCCAAATAAGCTCAATTAGAAATAGAATGGGAGATGTTACAACTGACACCACAGAAATACAAACGATCATTCAAGGCTACTGTGAACACCTTTACATGCATAAACTAGAAAACCTAGAGGAGATAGATAAATTCCTGGAAAGATACAACCCTCCCAGATTAAATCAGGAAGAATTAGATACCCTGAAGAGACCAATAACAAGCAGCGAGATTGAAATGATAATTTAAAAAATTACCAACAGAAAATCTTCAGGACCAGATGGATTCACAGTTGAATTCTACCAGACATTCAAAGAAGAATTGGTACCAATAGTATTGATAGAGACAGAGGGAATCCTCCATAAATCATTCTATGAAGCCAGTATCACCCTAATACCAAAACCAGGAAAGTACATAACAAAAAAGAAAACTACAGATCAATATCCCTGATGAACATAGATGCAAAAATCCTTAACAAAATACTGGTTAACTGAATCCAATAATGTATCAAAAACATAATCTACCATGATCAAGTGGGTTTCATATCAGGGATATAGGGATGGTTTAACATACACAAGTCAATAAATGTGATATGCCACATAAACAGAATTAAAAACAAAAATCACATGATCATCTCAACAGATGCAGAAAAATCATTTGACAAAATCCAGCATCGCCTTCATGATTAAAACCCTCAGCAAAATCAGCATACAAAGGGATATACCTCAATGTAATAAAAACCATCTGTGACAAGCCCACAGCCAACATAATACTGAATGGGGAAAAGTTGCAAGCATTCCCTCTGAGAACTAGAATAAAACAAGGATGCCCACTCTCATCACTTCTATTCAACATACACTGGATGTCCTAGCCAGAGCAATTAGACAAGAGAAAAAAATAAAGGGCATCCAAATCAGTAAAGAGGAAGTTAAAGTGTTGCTGTTTGCTGATGATATGATCCTATACCTAGAAAACCCTAAAGATTTCTCCAAAAAAACTCCTAGAACTGATAAATGAATTCAGCAAAACTTCAGGATACAAAATTAATGTACACAAATGAGTAACTCTCCTATATATCAACAGCAACCAAGATGAGAATCAAATCAAGAACTCAACCCCTTTTACAATAGCTGCAAAAACAAACAAACAAACAAACAAATTTAGGAATATACCTAACCAAGGAGGTGAAAGACCTCTACAAGGAAAACTACAAAATACTGCTGAGAGAAATCATAGACAACACAAACAAATGGAAATGGAAACACATCCCTTGCTCATGGATGGGTAGAATCAATATTGTGAAAATGACCACACTGCCAAAAGCAATCTACAAATTCAGTGCAATTCCCATCAAAATACCACCATCATCCTTCAAAGAATTAGAAAAAAAAAACAATTCTAAAATTCATATGGAACCAAAAAGGAGCCTGCATAACCAAAGCAAGACTAAGCAAAAAGAACAAATCTGTAGGCATCACATTACCTGATTTCAAACTATACTATAAGGCCATAGTCACCAAAACAGCATGGTACTGGTATAAAAAATACACATAGACCAATGGAACAGAATAATGAACCCCAAAACAGATCCAAGTACTTACAGCCAACTGATCTTTGACAAAGCAAATAAAAAGCTAAAGTGGGGAAAGGACACCCTATTCAACAAATGGTGCTGGAATAATTGGCTAGCCACATGTAGGAGAATGAAACTGGATCCTCATCTCTCACCTTATACAAAAATCAACTCAAGATGGATTAAGGACTTAAATCTAAGACCTGAAACCATAAAAATTCTAGAAGATAACATTGGAAAAACCCTTCTACACACTGGTTTAGGCAAGAGTTTCATGACCAAGCGCCCAAAAACAAATGCAACAAATATAAATAAATATTAATACAAACAAATAGCTGGAACTTAATTGAACTAAAGTGCTGTTGCATGGCAAAATAAACAGGAGAGTAAACAGACAACCCACAGAGCGGGAGAAAATCTTCACAATCTATACATCTGACAAAGGACTAATATCTAAAATGACCCCAAACAAATCAGCAAGAAAGAAAAAACAATCCCATAAAAAATGGGCAAAGGACATGAATAAACAATTCTCAAAAGAAGATATGCAAATGGCCAATGAACATATAAAAACATGCTCAACATCACTAATGATCAGGGAAATGCAAATCAAAACCACAATGAGATACTACCTTACTCCCGCAAGAATAGTCACAATAAAAAAATAATAGATGTTAAGGTGGATGTGGTAAACAGGGAACACTTCTACACTGCTAGTGGGATTGTAAACTAGTACAACTACTATGGAAAACAGTGTGGCAATTCCATAAAGAACTAAAAGTAGAACTACCATTTGATCCAGCAATCCCACTACTGGGTGGGAAAAGAAAGAGGATACCTGCACAGACATGTTTATAGCAGAAGAAAAGAGGAAAAGAAAGAGATACCTGTACAGGCATGTTTATAGCAGCACAATTTGCAATTGCAAAAATGTGGAACCAGCCCAAATGCCCATTAATCAATGAGTGGATAAGAAACTGTGAATGATGAAATACTACTCAGACATAAAAAGGAATAAACTAATAGCATGCGCAGCAACCTGGCTGGGATTGGAGACTATTATTCTAAGTGAAGTAACTCAGGAATGAAAAAACCAAACATCGTATGTTCTCACTCATAAGCGGGAGCTAAGCTATGAGGATGCAGAGGCATAAGAATGACACAGTGGACTTTGGGACTCGGGGGAAAGGGTGGGAAGGGGCTGAGGGATTAAAGACTACAAATTGGGTTCAGTGTATACTGCTTAGATGATGGGTGCATCAAAATCTCACACATCATCACTAAAGAACTTACCTGTTCCCCAAAAAAACAATTTTAAAGAAGAAAAAATATAGAGTGGCAGATGTTCCCAACCTCTGTATGTGAGAGAATGTCTTTGTTAAATTCACGGCAGAAAGATATTCTTATAAATACAGTCATAATGCAGTCACAAGGTGGCATCTTCCTCCTATCTTCACTGCCTGCCACTGTGATTCACTGATACTGTGTTATAGTTTTGTTTTTAAAACAAAACAAAACAAAACAAAACAAAACATGACAACTAGCATGCGTGGAAACAGACATTTTTCCTGCCTCTGCTCCCATGACTGGACTTGATGCTTGGTATATTTCAGGTGGATCTTTGCCAGCACCACTCTCTGCTTTCTTCCTCGGTCCCTCTTCCATCCTTCCCCAAATGCACATTGCAACTTATCTGTTCACAGTATCTGCTTCAATGTAGAAAGATGGGTGCTGTGAAGTGAGGGTAGAGCTGGTGTCCTCAACTAAAGCAGAGGTCCCAATGGGTAGACAGGATTGAGGTTCCATTCCTGATTGAACAAAATGTGGGACTCTGAATCACAGTTAGGTGGTGAGAAGAATATAATGCATGCCTCTTGCCCTAGCCCACCAACACATTTTTTTTTTTTCCCCCAGAAGTCTTTATTTCATGAGATGAAGTCAGGATAGGTTTTTTTGCACTTCAGGTCCATGTTGTCATTTCTATACCTTTAAGTTGCTTTTTCTTTCTTTCTTTCTTTCTTTTTTTTTTTTTTTTTTTTTTTTGAGTCAGAGTTTCACTCTGTCGCCCAGGCTGGAGTGCAGTAGTGCGATCTCGGCTCACTGCAACTGCCACCTCCTGGGTTCAAGTGATCATCCTGTCTCAGCCTCCCGAGTAGCTGGAACTTCAGGCATGTGTCACCATGCCCAGCTATTTTTTTTTTTTTTTTTTTTTTTGTATTTTTAGTAGAGACAGGGTTTCACCATATTGGTCAGGCTGGTGTCCAACTGCTGACCTCAAATGATCCACCCACCTCAGCCTCCCAAAGTGCTGGGATTATAGGTGTGAGCCACTGTGCCCAGCCTTTCTAATCTTAATTTTTAGTCTAACAAGTTTTTATCATCTTCTGCATCTATTACTGTGGTATAGGCCCAAGTTTCTCAACTTCACCACTATTGTCATTTGGGGCTAGATGATTCTTTGTTGTGGGGGCTGCTAGTGCATTGTAGGAGGTTTAGTTGCACCCCTTACCCCTATACACTAGATGCCAGTAGTACTGCCTCATCCGCCAAATGTCTCCAGACATTGCCTAAGATTCCTGGGAGTGAGACATGCAAATTCCTCCTGCTGGGAACCACTGCTTTAGACTAGAGAGTAGAAGGGACTACAGAGCACTGGGAAGCAGTGGCAAGAGTTGGAGCAGCAGTCTTAATAACACTCAGGCAGGACTTCTCTAATTGATGTGTCCCCATTCTCTTACCATGAGGATAAGTAACATAGGCCTGACTGTTCATCTTGTTGGAGGTACACAATGCCAGAGTGCTGTTCTTAGGCATTCACCCTCAGGGCATGTGTCAGAATTATCCAGAGAGCTTTGAATGTGCCTAGGCCTATGGCAGACCTCTCAAAATACTATTAACTTGAGTTTGTGGGGTAAAAGTCTTTCTCAGGTTATAAATCTGAAGAAGAGACTAAATGTGGCATCCAAAGAGAAGCCAAAGTGAGAGAAAAATTAAAGACCTATTTTTAATTTACTTTTCCAAGCCTTTTTGAGACCAGCTCTACCCTCTGCTCTTTCCCTAGTTTAGTTATAGGAACAAAGAAACCCCTTTTTGTTTAAATGAGGAGACACTGGGTGCCACTTACTTGCAGCAAGAGTTCTAAAGCAATTGCATACCTCCTTGGTTTGTGCGGGGAACACAGGAGATGGCACACATTGCAGATGCCACGGTGCTTTGCACATAAAGGGCTTGATGATGTGTTTTAAATAACACAGAGTAGACGAAATTTGGAAAACCATTCTCTTTTTTTAAAAAAAAGTCCCAACTCAAATGAGGTCTTACTCATTTCCCAGGAAGAATGAGATCTTTCTCCTCCTTGCTCCTTCTTCTCTGCTTTTGCAATCATCCTACTGCTTTGTAATTGTTTGCAAATCTATGTTCTTTTCTAATGTTCTTTTAACTTCTGGAGGACTGGAACTCAGTCTTTTTCACCTTTAAATCCTCAGTATCTTACATGCTGGGACATAGTAGGTGGTCAATAAAGTATTGTTAGGAAAATAATTTGAAGAACATTCATGATTAAAGGTGGCAATAAGAGCAACCAGCCAGCATTTATTGAGTACCTCCTATGTTCCAAGCACTGTCCTAAGAATTTTACTTTTTTATGACTTAATCCTTACGACAGCCCTTAATATGTTACCGTTATTACTCCATTTTACAAATGAACAAACTGAATCAAGGCTATACAACTAGTAAATGGCAGAGTCATGATTTCGCCCAGGAAAACTGATGCCAGAGCCCTAACGTATTAACCAATACATTGTGATGCTTGTCACTGAAAGTATTTTGGTAAGTACAGATGGAGTTAAATCTTTCACTATTAGAAACAGAGGAAACTGAGATCACTGAATTCCATCATGAAATAGATACTGATGCTGAGCCAAGGATTGGAAGTGACTCAGTTCAGGTGGTTTACATAACTGTAGGCTGATCTACACAGGATTCCTGACTCCTAGCTGGAATCTTTTAACCAAAGGTCCCACCCTCATGCAAAGTGCACCTTTCCTTTACCCGTGCGCTATCCCCTTTGGGGGTCCTGCTTTGGGAAAAACCACCCCAGGTAGCAACTTGTTTCAAAGCAGATATATGCCCGGTATCATTCAAAGCCAGGTCGATCTTATCTGTTGAAATAGATCAACAGCACAGGGACCCCCTACTCATGCTTCAGATTTCAGCACAAACTTTCCGTCCTCAGAGAAGGCTTCTCCGGCCTCTCCAAGGTCAAGTCTGTCTACCTAAACTCTCCTTTATTTAGCATGGTCAGTTGTCATTACATATATTTTGTATGTTACTATCTGGTTAATGGTCACCTGACTTGTTACCGTTTAAGTTCCTTAAGGATAGAATCCGTGTCAATTTTTGTTCCTTATATTTACAGTGCCTCACATAGCTCCTGGCACACAATGGGCATTCAAAAAGTATTTGTTAAAATCAGGAAAGAATGAATAAATTCACGACTGAAGCACCATGACAAATCATCCCTATGGAATGCATAAGGTTAGATGCAACCCCTTTATGGTGTGATCTGAGGGGGCCCTCAAGGGTCTGCACGCTCACACACACCACTGATTAGAAATCCCCATCAGGAAAATTGTACAATCATCTATTTGGTGAGGGCTTTGGGACACTGAATGGGGGAAGAGAAACACAAAAGGTGAGCAAGCAGTTTTCAAAGGATGCTTTCAACTCCCTGGCCAGCCCGCGTCTATGTTTTCGTCTACAAAGTGTTTCCAATTACTGTGGCACTCTCGGTATCTGGATCCATCTCCAGTGAATTCCTCTGCAGCTCCTGCCAGACATATGGGATCAATCAGGGCTTCGGCGCTGGTGCGCTTGCTGCGGGAATGTTGACAGCCTGACAGACGCGGGGTTCTGGTGTCATGGAATCTCCGAGCCTTTGGCTTGATCCCGGGAGGAGAATGAGAGGGGGAGGAGGGAGATAGAGTCAGAGATACAGAAAGGAGTCAGGAGCGGGGAGAGGGAGAGAGGGAGAGAAGGAGGGAAGCGGGAGATTTTTCTTGACTGCCCCCTTTCCTTCAAACATTTTATAGGCTTCAGGGAGAGAGAGGAGGAGGAGAGAGGGAAGAAAAAAAGAGGAGAGCGAGAGGGGTAGAGAGCGCGCGGCGTTCCCTCCGGAGTTTCCGAGCTGCTGAGGAGTCTGGATTGTGTCTGTCCCCAGTGTCAGATGAAAGGGCGCTGAGGCTCTTGGCCGCTGCCCCGCGCCCCGCTCCGCGCACGCCCCTCTGCGAGTCGGGCCGCAGGGCGCCTCTTCCCGCCGGAGCCGACGCCTGCGCTCCGGGGCAGCCGCTCTGTCTCCAGCGCGATGTGGCCTCGCCTGGCCTTTTGTTGCTGGGGTCTGGCGCTCGTTTCGGGCTGGGCGACCTTTCAGCAGATGTCCCCGTCGCGCAATTTCAGCTTCCGCCTCTTCCCCGAGACCGCGCCGGGGGCCCCCGGGAGTCTCCCAGCGCCGCCGGCTCCTGGAGACGAAGCGGCGGGGAGCAGAGTGGAGCGGCTGGGCCAGGCGTTCCGGCGACGCGTGCGGCGGCTGCGGGAGCTCAGCGAGCGCCTGGAGCTCGTCTTCCTGGTGGATGATTCGTCCAGCGTGGGCGAAGTCAACTTCCGCAGCGAGCTCATGTTCGTCCGCAAGCTGCTGTCCGACTTCCCCGTGGTGCCCACGGCCACGCGCGTGGCCATCGTGACCTTCTCGTCCAAGAACTACGTGGTGCCGCGCGTCGATTACATCTCCACCCGCCGCGCGCGCCAGCACAAGTGCGCGCTGCTCCTCCAAGAGATCCCTGCCATCTCCTACCGGGGTGGCGGCACCTACACCAAGGGCGCCTTCCAGCAAGCCGCGGTAAGGTGCCCGCCCCTCCCGGCCCCGGCCCTAGTCCCCAGGCCCTTCCCACTCACCGCTGCCTGCCCGTCTCTAACCCGGGGTTCAGTCCTGGGCAAGGCATAACCTCCCCAAGTCCGGCGTCCCCATCCACAAAACTAGAGTCATAGCTAACCCCCCTGTTATTATTGTGGGGGCTCCAATGGGATAACGGATTTTTAAACGCTTAGAGAGATGTCAGGTTCCTTAAATAGTTGGCTTTGAGGACCTGTTAGGAAGGGATCCTTGAGACGCTAATCACATTCATATTTGTAGGAGCAGAGGCATCCAAGCTGAAACAGGTGAGTATGGTTTACAAAGTGTTTCTAAAGGTAGGACATGGAGTGATCTGAGCGTAACCCCAATTCTTTTTAAAGTTATGTTATGCTTTCAATGTAAGATTCTTGCCCTTCCTATTTTTGCTCCAATCCTCTATTAGATTTTTAACATCTGGAAGAGGAAGTCAGTTTGGGACGTCGGACTTTTATAAAATGTGTCTGTTTTTCTGGTTACAAATTAATTCATATTCAGTGGGGAAAAAAGGAACATATAGAAATTCTAACACATATAGCAAACCAGTGTTTGTAGAATGAATTAAACAAAAAGGAGGGAAAGGGAAAAAAGAAAAACCTAAAATTTCATCATTTTAAAAAAGCCATTGTTTGCAGGTTGTTGAACAGTTGCCCAGTATGTGCATCCATTCATACTTTTAACCAAATTGGTATCTTGCTGTTTTGTAGCCTACATTTTTCATTTGTTATATCCTAATTAAAATGTTCTACATTAGCTGCATACTATTCCATTGCATGCAACAATCATCTATTGTTGGACACTTAGGATTTTTCCTTACTAAGTTATCGTGAACATAAATATTTGTGGACTCTTTTGTTTACATCTTTAGGAAGAATTTCTCTAAGAGTTCTCGAACTAAAGGTTAGGAACATTTGTAACTTCTTGATACATATTGTCCATTTCTCCCTTGGAGGGTTGTATAAATTTATATTCTCATCAGCAGAGTATATCAGCAGTAAATTTGTCACATATTCACCAATATCATATACTATCTTTTAATATCTTTGTCAATTTAAGATGTGATAGAGGCATCGTTTTAGCAAATACACATTTTTGATTTTTGAGGATGAACATTTTCCAGTACATCTACTGGACATTTGTATTTTGTCCTTTGATAATTATCATAGTTTTTGCCCATTTTGCCATTATAGTGCACATTGGCTTATTTTTTTTCTTAATGATTTGCCAAAGCTCTTTATATATGAGGCCAGTAATTCTTTTGTGTATATGCTGCAAATGTTTTTCCAGTTCACTGCCTTTTATTTTTGTTTATGGAAATGTTGTTAGATGAATGGTTTACATTTTTATACACTCAAATCTATCAAACATTTTCCTTAAGATCCTATATTCATAGTTTTAGAATAGCTCTCTCATTTCCCAAATCAGAGAAATAGTTTTCCATGTAGCAGCTTAATCCATCTGGAATTTATTTTTGTGTATGGTATGACAAAGAGGTCTAATTTAATTTTTAACAATAAATAGTTAACCAGTTGTTCCAGCACTACTTGCTTAATAGCCATCTGTCCTTTTCCAATTTAACTGAATGTCATGTTTTACATGTGGTAAATGCTTATGGGTATTTGATCTCTTCCTGGCTTTCTATTTCCTCCCATTTTCTATGTCATTTGTATCATTGCTAAAATGATTTAACTATTGTAACTTTACAACATATTTAAGTATCTGGTAGTGCAAATTCTCCTTTTTAAACATCTCTTCTTTTTCTAGTTAATACCCACTTATTATTTAATATGAATTTTAAATTCATTTTTACATATTACCAATGAAGTCAATAAGGATTTTGATTTCAATATAGAAAATATTTAATTAACTTGGGGATTATTTATATTTTATAGTAATAATTCTTCCATTTCAAAAGTGTAAGACCTTATATTTTCTCAGAGTCTTAGAATAGCCTTCTCATTTCCCAAATCAGAGAAATAGTGTTCTATTTAACAGTTTAATCCATCTGGAACTTACTTTTGTGCATAGTATGACAAAGATGTCTAATTTTATTTTTCAAATAAATTAGCAGTTGACCCAGCACTATTTGGTTCATATAATTTGCTTAATAGCATTTATGCATATTCTTTATACATATACATTTATGCATAATCCTTAACAAAGTTGTAGATTTTTAGAAATTAAGTCCTGTATGTATTTTTCATATTTATATACAAATATATTTTGTTCAATATTACTGTCATGAATAGCATCTTTTAAAATTAAATTTCACACAACTTTTCTTGATGTATAGAAACATTTATTTTTAAAAATATGCCTTCTATGTTTGGATTCTTGTTGAAGCCTCTTTGATTCTTTTTTTTTCTTTTTATATACATTTTATTTTGCTGATAATAAATGCTTATTGTAGAAAATAAAATAATCAGGAAAACTATTTCCTGGAAATACACTGTCATAGTTTGGTACATAGCTTCCTTGACTTTATTCAGTTGTCTAGGTAACAGACATGTTTTCATACATATATTATGCATAAATTATGTTTACCCAGAAAAAAGGATTCAATTGTACATCCTCTTGTAATTTGACTTTGTATTCCCACCATATATTTCAGTCTTCTTTCCAAAATAAGGAACGTATTTCTACTATCATTATTTTTCATGGTCATACAGTTTTCCACTGTAGAATGTGCTTTCGTGTGTGTGTGTGTGTGTGTGTGTGTGCGTGTGAGAGAGAGAGAGACTACCTATTATTATATATTTACACTGTTACAAACATTGTATAACTAAATCTTTGCCCATATCTCTAATCATTTCCTTAATGCAGATTCTTGAAGTGCCATTATTGCACCAAAGAATATTCATGTTTTTTAAGGCATTTAATACATGTGTCAAGTTGCTCTGCAGAAAATGGTGCCAACCTGCCCTCCACATGCAGTGACAGTGTCAGGACCTGGGGTGCAGACCAGCCAGTGCAGGCTAATATCATTTGAAGATTCCACCCCCAACCCCCCGACTTTCTAAGTGAGAAATGGAGTCCCATTTTAAATTGCATTTCCCTATTAGTGAGGCTGAATATTGAAAAAATATGTTATTGTCCACATATAGCTCCTTTTTTTTGAATGCCCATTAAGATATTTGAGGATTATTATCCAGTTTTTAACTGGGGATGGCTCTCTTTCTTATTGATTTGCAAATGCTCTTTAAATCTTAATGGTATTAACCCTGAGCTGTCAGTGACCCAAGTATGTGGCAAATATTTTTTCTCAGTGCTTTAATTTTGTTTAAGGTGATAGCAACAAATGTTTTGTTAGTCTGTTGGATCTATTTTTCTTTTCATTTGTGCTGTTTTCATCGTTTATGAAGGTTTAAAGACTTTTGCCTTTAAGAGATGAAATAGCTACCCTAAAAATGCTCTCTGTGTGTTGAAGCAGTCACGCCATGCAGGGTATAGTTTTGCAGCTCTTGTTCCCTGTTGGACCTGGTCTCCGCTCTAAATACTCATGAGGTCCTGAAGGCTGGCCTTATTCCTAATGCCATGGTCTACTCCATCAAGGAAGAACCCTGCTGCATCAGGGAAAAACCTGCCAGGTACCAGCTCCTCTGTTTGGCTTGGCCAGACTTGCCCAGGGCCTCTGAGAATGTTGATCCAAAACAGTAAAATGGGTAATGAGTCGAGTACACAGTGCTCCCCTCAAGACCTACTCTGTCTTCAGCTTTCCCCTTCCAAGTACTACATCCTGTCTTGGAAAGTGAAATTGCCAACAAGGTTCCCAGTGCTGCTCTTCAACCTGGATCCATTTGTAATCTAACAAGCAGGGATTTCTCAAAAGTTTGTATTAGCTGGTCTTCCCTTTGACTTCATTTTTATTTTTATTTTTTCTCATTTTGGTTGGGCTATAAGAAGGTACAAAAGAAGGTCAGCTGGCTCAGTCCCTGTCTAAACTGGAAGCTTACATGTCTTCATTGTAACTTTTCCAAGCCTCTGATGAGCATTCTTAGATATAACTAAAATATAAGATTTAGAGAAAATTGGTAGAAGACGACCAACGTTTAGAAATGGTGTTGGTTGAGGCTTGAATTTTTGCATAGGGATCAGGCAGAAGCATTTAGCGACCAAGTTAGTTTGAAAATGATAAGCTGTCTTGTGTGAGTTTTGACCTGAAACTTTGTACATTTCACCATGGAAATGAGATCATTCATCAGATTCCCGCATGTGAGCAGAATGGTAATATTATAACTGATTGTGACCTAGCCTTTGTGTGAAATTGAAAATCACAGGGATATTTTTGAGTTTATTAATTACTCCCTGGAAAAATTAGTTTTTCAAAGCTTTTCTGTTTGAAACTGAATGCTCACACAACTGTGTCCTGACACAATCACAGGCAAACACATAAACATGTATGGTGCATAGGCACACCTCGCAAGCACACAGTTACCCCTCAGGGAGACATCTGATTCCTCTTATGTAAAAACTGGGAGATGTAGAATTTTCTTGAACAACATGAAACTTGCTGTTATTTCTCAGCAGATGGGACTGACCAGACAAAAAGGATAACAGTGTTGCTTCACTTTTTAAATGATTATTATTTGGTGTCAGAATTGGACAACTCGAGGGGTAGTATATGAATGGGTACTCACGATTATCACACCTGATTTGAATGGGTAAAATGCAGTGTAGACGTTTTCTCTTCAGACACCACCCCATAGCACTCTTCAAAGAGCACAAGGACTAAAGCAGTGAATTCTGTAATTAGTACACAATCAATAGCCTGCGGGAAAGTTTAGCACCTTGAACTTAATTACATGAAATCCTTTTACAGAATTAACAAAAAGCTCTTCAACTGTTTGTTGCAGGGGAGTAATTACCTCATAACGACCTTCTTCTTGGTTTTACTTCCTGCCATGTGTTTATAACTTACCTTTCCTAAAGTAAGTATGTTTGGATTGGCCCCACTGTGAATGCCAGGCTCTTCTTAATCCTACATATTTCACATCAAAATAAAACCAGAGCCCCTCATTTTCCACTTTGCTTTTGCGAAATATCCGTTAAACAAACATAGCATGAAGCTTCCTTTGAGAAAAAAAAAAAAAAAAAATCTGCTTTCCTCATTGTTCCAGAATTCCAGAAATGTGATCCTCTGGTGGAGAATGTGCTGTCTCGCCAAACATCCAAGCTTTAGATGGTCAGAGGACTGGGAATACATGGGCAGAAGTGCTTCCTAGCTCAGGGAAAGAGCCTCATCCATGATGTGTCCACACTGGTAGATATTCATACCTTTACCTAGAGATTAATCTTCTCTCCCAGGCTTATGGGAAGAAAGTGTCTCCTTTTATGTTTTCTAACAAACCCTGAAGATCTGTGAGATGCCACTAGAGTTTGTTCATACAATAGGCTGATAATAGCCTTTGTATGTTTTGCAGTGGTCTCTGATGGCCCCAGTGCTGAAGCAATAAGGAAAGTTTGGGTTCTTCTTTTCTATAGGAAGGGGTGGGGGCACTTATGTAATCTGCAGTGGACTCAGTTGTTCCACACTCAGAGGATAGTTTTAACATCAAGAATCGCTCACTGTTGCAGCAGCTAAGTTCTTTATGCTGAAAAGATATATTTCCAAATGTACGTCTGGAAATGTTCTCTCTTTTGTGCTTCTAAGCTTTTGAACAATTCTCAAATCATCTCTAGTATTACATAGGAATCTCTTTTTCAACCTTATCAGAATTTTAGAAGTATAAATGGAATGGAATAGAATGGAATGGAATGAATGAATAATGAATAAATAAATCCTCAGTACCTACAACAATTCCAGACCTCACATGTATTTCCCAGGCAAAAAAGTAGTACTCATTTTTTGTTTTTTGGGGTTTTTTATGAGAGAGAGAGAGAGGGTCTCCCTCTGTCACCCAGGCTGGAGTGCAGTGGCGCCATCTCAGCATCACACCTGGCTAAATTTTGTATTTTTAGTAAAGATGAGGTTTTGCCATGTTTTCCAAGCTGGTCTCGAACTCCTGGGCTCAAGTGATATGCCCACCTCGACCTCCCAAAGCGCTGGGATTACGAGTGTGTGTCCCTGTGCCTGGCCTAAAATTTTTAATTTCAAGAGAGAGTGAATAATTCTTAAATGTCGAATTCAATTTTTTTCTTAATCTCGCATTACATGTATTTTGTTTATTAGTTTTGTTATTTCCTGCATATACGACACTGGTATGTAATAAGAATGTGTACCTACTGCTACTGTTAAAGGCACTTCTTATTATTGGCTGCCAGTGTTATATTCTGTTTGGTTGAAATACATCATGAAAATGCTTGGTCAAAGACTGTGAATGCTTAGACAAGTGGAGAGAGCCAACTGCTTTGTCCTCCCTCACAGCTGTGGCCAAAGGGTAGGAAAATTCTCCACCAATGACCTAATGATACAAATGTGCATAGAGAGAATTTCTCTTAACAATGACCATAATTACACACAAATCACATAGCTAAGTAAATGCCAAAGACTGTCTATCCAGTCTTCTGATTTATCACCTGGTCTTTTTGTAACCCCTCTTTCTCTGTATCTTACTATATTACATCTGGAGGTAGGTATCAAAAGCTAGGGAGAGGTAGGGGATTCCATGTCCAGGGTTGCTAAACTGTTACACAAGACGTAAAGCCAAACAGTGTAACCCAGAGAATGTAAACCATGGCTGTAAAGTCATATTCATTCCAAGGGTGCATTTCACTTGGCGTGTGTGTGTGTGTGTGTGTGTGTGTGTGTGTGTGTGTGTGTCTAATTTAATCACACATTTTAAAATCAGGAGATAGCATGTTTTCAAAACTCTGGCTTTTTGGCTTACTCTTAGCAAATTGTAGCAATTCTGGGTGTGTATTCTTTCAGCTCATTGGAGTCCCCACCTTGGCACTTGGAGTTTCATTTTGTGGTCCTTGATTGCTATTTCATGGCCTGACATGGAACAATCAATGGCAGAGGTTGAGATGATGTTAACCCCCTAGATGATATAAACTAGAATGAATGAAGTGGCTAGGAGTAGCTTAGCTGGATCTAATAGAAAATCTGAGGTACCACTAGCTTAAACATAATGGACATTTCTTTCTTTCTTTTTTTTTTTTTTTTTTTTTTTTTTTTTTTTTTTGAGATGGAGTCTCGCTCTGTCGCCCAGGCTAGAGTGCAGTGGCACAATCTCGGCTCACTGCAAGCTCCGACTCCCGGGTTCACGCCATTCTCCAGCCTCAGCCTCCCGATTAGCTGGGACTACAGGCGCCCGCCACTGTGCCCGGCTAATTTTTTCTATTTTTAGTAGAGACGGGGTTTCACCATGGTCTCGATCTCCTGACCTTGTGATCCGCCCGCCTCGGCCTCCCAAAGTGCTGGGATTACAGGCGTGAGCCACCGCGCCCGGCCTCTTTCTTTCTTAAATTAAGCCTTGAGTAGAAAATTCAGAGGGAAAATGACAGGTCTGAAAAGTCTTCTGGGATCCAGTTCCCTCTTTTCAGCTCTGCTCCATCATCTTCAGGTCACCTCATGGTCTCAGATGGCAACTGGAGCTCCTACCATCGGGGACTCATTCCAAATGCCAAGAAGGAGAAAAGGACAGAGACAGTCACAATCTTAAGGAGACTCTGTGGCAGTCCGTGCAGTACTTCCACATAGATCTCATTGGGGAACACTTGGTTTCATGCTTACCTTTAGTTTTATGGAGCTTTATTGCTGAAAAAGAAGGAAAATGTGGATGCTAAGCTTAGCTAGGTGTGGTGGCTCGTGCCTATAATCCCAGCACTTTGGGAGGCTGAGGCAGTGGATCACCTGAGGTCAAGACCAGCCTGGCCAACATGGTGAAACCCCATCTCTACTAAAACTACAAAAATTAGCCAGGAGTGGTGCTGCACACCTGTAATCCCAGCTACTTGGGAGGCAGAGGCAGGAGAATCGCTTGAATCCAGGAGGCAGAAGTTGCAGTTAGCTGAGATTGCGCCACTGCACTCCAGCCTGCACGACAGATCAAGACTGTCTACACACACACACACACACACACACACACGTGCAACAGAAACTTTTTATCTTAGTTTCCCAGAAGTCAGAAGCTTCTAAATAATATGAAATTCACTCACAAATAAAAGATGATACTGATAGAGACAGGGAAAATTGTATACTACAAAATAAAATTAATACTTTAATGTTAATTTGATAAATACAAATGAACATTTCTCAGGAAGATATAGTTCTTCTTCAGCTTTTCTCTAGTAAGCTGCCAGGTGAAGACATGTCTACATTGAAAGGAATTTCCTGTTATGGATTGTCTCTGCATTTCCCATAGATTTTAAAGACTGTTCTCTAAATCTCTCCAGGCCATATGAAGACTGGATTTCCGGCATAGAGTCAGTGTTCGCTTCCATCCAGTAACCTGCTTCGGTTTAGAGGTCAGCTGTGGATAGGAAAAACTCTGTGAAAGTTGTTTTTTAGCATGAATGTTGTTACAGTGCTTCGCTTGAAATAAATGATAGCACTCAGAAAATGCAATATGTGAACCATCAGTAGATGCATTTTCCCTTATCCATCTATATGAAAAGATTTTTAAAGTATTCATCTTCTCCCCTATGTGTCTTTCTCATGGGGTCATTCAGGAAGTTAATAGTTTATTTCTGTAAAGGGTGAAGCAATAAAGATTTTTCAAGTTCAGAGCACATAGTTATTTCATAGATGCACTAAATGTGTAAGCTGTAAATTTGAAGATAGATTCTAATTACTACATCTATTGAAATAGTGATAACTACCTTGTTTTATGTGAATAAATATAATTTGAAATTAATAAGAAAAATTTTAATTCCTACAAGATAGAGAAAAAAATTTAAGGGAGTTCTTAGTAGGACTTATTGCATAATTGAGTTATTTACTAAGAAAAAGTAGTAACACCAAGTTAAGTATTTTTCCAGTTGTAAGCTACTGCCAGAGTACATAAAGTATATTTTGAGGACATGAGTTTGATGAACTATTTTCTTAATTCCTCTGAAACAGTCCCAATAGCCTCAATCTTTTTTTTTTGTTTGTTTTTGGTTTTTTTTTTTGTTTTTTTTTTTGTTTGTTTGTTTGTTTTGAGACTGAGTTTCACTCTTGTTGCCCAGGCTGGAATGCAATGGCGCAATCTTGGCTCACCACAACTCCACCTCCTGGGTTCAAGTGATCCTTCTGGCTCAGCCTCCCAATTAACTGGGATTATAGGCATGCACCACCACACTTAGCTAATTTTGTATTTTTAGTAGAGATGGGGTTTCTCCTTGTTGGTCAGGCTGGTCTCAAACTCCCGACCTCAGGTGATCTGCCCACCTCAGCCTCCCGAAGCCTCAATTTTTAAATTGCCCATCCTACAACACCAGTGGGTAGGATGTACCAGTTGCTAATGCGAAGTGTGTTTGTTTGTTTTCTAATTTAATATAATTTTTATTTTATTTTTTGAAACAGGGTCTCACTCTGTCTCCCAGGCCGGAGGGCAATGGCATGATCATGGCTCACTGCAGCCTCAACCTCCTGGGGTATCCTCCCACCTCAGCCTCCCAAATAGCTGGGACTACAGGGTCGCAAATTATGCCTGGCTAATTTTTGTATTTTTTATAGTGACAGGGTTTTGTCATGTTGCCCAGGCTGGTCTTGAACTCCTGGGCTCAAGCAATCCTCCCACCTCGGCCTCCCAAAGTGCTGGGATTATAGGCAGGAGCCATCACTCCTGGCCTACCTTTCTAATTTCAAAGATAGTGTTTGAAATGTATATTTGTGTATGTACATGGTTAAAATACCAACACTTCTAATTTTATTAGATATAAACTCTTAAATTTTCACTAGTTCAACCCATAAACTTGAGCATTTGTAATCATCCTTATTTTCTTATATTTATCAGAGTAAGGTCTCTTCCCTTAGCAAGGTAGAACTTTCACCAAGCGTTTTCCCTTCTTTCTTGGGCATTCAAGATCTTACTCTTCACAGGCCTTTTTCTCTGAAGATAGAGCATTCACGATTTGTCTACATATTTAAGAAACTGGCATCATGTTTCCAGAGCAATATGGTAAATTGTCAATATGTTTGCAATAAAAGTATAAATCCTAAAACGAAATATTTACCAATCAAGGAATTTCCCATGAGAAAATAATCTGAGATAAAGTTCCCTATAAAAGAATGTTCATTGCACACTGTGTGTGTTTACCATGAGTATATGAAACTCTCTATATAATGTAAGTTCAATTTCACAAACTATGTGCACTCTTAGAACTTGAGCGGGAGCCTTGACTTGCCCCTGTGCCTACTTATGGAAGAAGAAGTGAGCTGGAGACACATCCGATGTCTCCATCTAGGCTCTGCCAGAAGCACAACCTAAGATGCGGATTCTAGTGTAAGTAGCTTATTGGGGAGTTGGTCCTAGTAAATATTGATGTGAGAGTGGGGAAATGAGACAAGGAAGGGAAGCCAGCCAACAGCACCATAGAGCAGTAGTTGTTCTTAATTCCACTAGGGAACACTGGGAGCCAGTGTAGAATTCAGGCCTTAGAAGTATCACAACTTAAGGGTGATAGGTCTCAGGTATTTAGAGACTACCTCGTGTCAGTCACTGCGGAGGGTTGCTCCCTGCAGGGCAATAATTCTCTGTCACTTTTCTGTCCACTGCAAGTAGGCAAAGTCATCTCCAGGCACCCAAGAAAGCCCTCAGGCAGAGATGCAGACGCTGGCAGGGGAAGGCTGGGAGGTCTGGGTGGACCACAGCAGGGTCCTCTGTGGCAGCTCGAGAGGGAGGCTGAGGACCAGCCTGCACTATCAACCTTTGGCAAAGCAAGGGTATCTGACATTTCCGCAGGTGAAGAACTGTGGAAAATAGCTCAACTGAAATCACTTTATTGCCCACTAAGCAGAGTACTCCAGCAGTAAGAAATTACTAGGTACAGTACTGGAAGTGGGATCTGAGAAAATGTAGAGCATTCTTCAAAGAACTCACACATGGGCCAGCATTTGAGAGTCCACAAACACAGAAAGCACCAGTGCCTTTTTCTTTATTTCCTTTCACATTTTCTCTTTCGATATTTCCTCTTTCTCCTGTTGTTTCATGAGATGAGACCGAGTATCAAAATTTAGTAGGCAAAGGTGACTGAAGTCACAGCAATATGGTTCTTGTGGGAATTTTTCAGAGGAATCTGTATTCACCAATTTGATATTTTCCCAAAATGTGGGGAAATACTGTAGAGAGACATTAGATAAGCAAATTACAGAGATGTCTATACATGGCTTATAACTCCCTTGTTGCGTTTGTTGTCTTCCCTCTGCTTGCTTAGGACAAAGATCCCATCTTAGTTGACTTTGTACCTCCTACAAGACCTAGAAAATGATATTCATTAAAACTTTAGAATTCTTGAAAAGATATATCTTTAGTGCATTTCATTTTAGTATATCAAGCATTATATTATGTTTTCCTGAATTTGTTTCTGTTGCAAATAACTGAAACAAAACAGTTACAACATCTCAAAGGACTATTCAGTGGATGCTTGACTTTTGAAATGATAGGATAATTTTAGCAAATTCAGATCACTTTCCTGAGAGAGCAATATAAAGTGTTTAGAAGGATCTCAGACAGATGTGGACTCCTACCTGTTTTTCCACAAAATGTGATCGAGGAGGTAAACTTTACAGCACCTCTGGAGAGACAAGCTCATCCAGTGAGTTCAGAGGGAATCTGCAGGCTCTGGGCTTTTAAATTCATGTCCCCTCTCCATATCACTGTCACAACTGCCCTTTAACCACTCCTGTAATGTTCTCCTCACTATTGCACAGATTCAAATAGTTATTTTTCGGCTCTTCTGCCAAAAGCGTTACCACCTACTTTTTGGCTCAGGTGGAGTTGGGTGGTTATTGGTTATACAGTCACAATTTTCCCTAATCCCATGTCCTATCAGTAATAAGCATGATTACTGGTTTTCATTCACTGTTCTGCATAAAATGATGGTTGCATTGTAATTGGTTTATCTACTTGACAGATGTATTCTAGCAACATGTTCAAAGTTCCTTGGATGAATCACGGTATGTAATAATGAATGATTAGTACTTGTCAGGCACCACTTTAAGCACTTTGCCCATATGAATTTATTAAATATTCACAATAGCAAGCTTTCTTACTGAGGTTGTTATCATTTATTATTATTATTATTTTGGAGACTGGGTCTTGCTCTGTTGCCCAGGCTGGCATGCAGTGGCACTATCATGGCTCACTATAGCCTTAACTTCCTAGGTTCAGGTGATTCTTCCATATCAGCCTCCGGAATAGCTGGGACTACAGGTGTAAGCCACCGCACCTGGCTAATTCTTTTTGTATTTTTTGTAGAGACGTGGTTTTGCCATGTTGCCCAGGCTGGTCTCAAACTCCTGGCTCAAGCAATCTACCTGCCTCAGCCTCCCAAAGTGCTAGGATTACAAGTGTCAGCCATCGGACCTGGCTAGTTAGGTTGTTATTATTATTACCAAAATGCAGATGAAGAAACTGAACCTTAGAGAATGTAATTCTCTATGTAATTACATTCTCTATGTAATTATGAACTGGTTAAGTTGAGGAACTAGGATTCAAATCCAGGTAGTCTGGGCCAAAGTCTAAA
Source organism: Macaca mulatta (assembly GCF_049350105.2). NCBI lineage: Eukaryota > Metazoa > Chordata > Mammalia > Primates > Cercopithecidae > Macaca > Macaca mulatta. The sequence continues at coordinate 47,829,055 of NC_133420.1, forward strand.
TTCTTAACCACCATGCAAAACTACCTCTATGTCATGTTGTCAGAAGATCTAGTAGATACAGGACACACTGATACATACTCACCAATGAAGTTCATTGCAAAGTCAGGAGGCAGAGAGGGCAGCCGTGAAAGGGACTTGGGTATGCCTATGACCAAGCGGAAGGTAGGCTGGAGCAGATACAGGTCTAAGAGAAGGGGATGTTTGGAGATTGTCATTTGAATGGGCACTCTCTAAATTGCCTGATAATCCCAGCTTACCACCCTTATCTCACACCCACTTCATCCTCTCTCAGATGCCATTCTTACATGATATAATCATATCAGCTAACATCTCCCACCTCACATACTTTAACAGATATTTCTACCAGTCCTTGCAGAGACCAAGCCACTGAGGCAGTAGGAGATCATATCTTTTAGCTGCAAGGTATCTGCCTCTGCCCTTTTTATTTATATAGCTTTCTGAAGTCTTAGGTTCCTTTAATCCAAGGTCAGCACTCCACCTCATGCCCTTTATTGAAATAAAATGTAACCCAAGCAAAAATCAAATTTTCTTTTAGTCCTAAATGACCTTAAGTATTACTCTCAAACAATCATTCAGCCTACTCTTAAGTTTGTAAACGTATATACCAAACCTTAGTACAAGACTTGGTCTTCCAGCTAAATTCAATTTATCCTAATCTGAGATACTCAGCATTCCCCTGCATCATAACATTTCTATTCTTTTCATACACTACCCATTTCACAAAAGAAAAAACCCAACTCCTTTTGACTATTTTAGTACTTTCCTCAGGTAAAAAACAAAACAAAACAAAACAAAACAAAACCCCAAAACCTTGCTGTAGCAATTAGCTCCATGATCATCAATGCTTACTAAAATCTTTCTTCAAGTATGGTAGGTAATAAATTAGATTCATTTATATATCCAGTGCATATTTAAAGAACACTGCCCCCGTTGTAAGAGGAAGCATATAACTGAATTGTAAGGATAGTTTAATCCACCAGAGACTACATTTTATTCAGAATAATTTTAAAAATCAACACATTTGAAAGATAATGTATATAAATATGACTACTGTCATTGATTGATCATTTAAATACAGATAATTAATCTTCTAATCTATGAATAAAAGTCAACCCCAAATCATTTGGGGTTTAATTTCAGTTTTTTAAAGATAAGAAACAGAATATTTTGCTCCATCCTGGTTTATTTATGTGGTCATGTGGTCAATCATACAAACAAATAAAAAAATGAAACAAACTTCCAAATGTCATTTATTTGGAATGCTAATAAATGTCACAAATTAAATATTTTTTTATGAATTTAAGATAATTATAACAAAGAAAGTACACAGTAAGTTCATGAACTTAAAAAGTCTCTCTTCAACCTCCACTCATTTGCATCCCCCTTGTGTCAGATTTGATTTGAAATATATTTGGCTTTTTGAAGCATTCCAGAGTTGGCTTGTTGCTGAAGTCTAAGTATTTGCAAGATAATGGTTAGATTTTCCATGTCTTTCATGTGTTCTAAATTCCTGCTAAACTTTTTGTTTATGGTAAGTGTTAAAATACCTGGTAAGAAGACATTATTTGTTTTCTAACAGCTTTGAATCATACATCATATTTTTCTTCTTTCTCAGTAATATTTTTACACTTAAATTCTCCTAATGTCTACACATGCTTCCTGACATTTGGTGCTCTTTTGGAAGAACAGTTTGACCTGATACATTTCCAAAATAATTGTTCTACTGGCTAAGCCTAAGCATAGCATTAAATTATTTCTTCTCTTCATAGCTCATATTTTTTGCAGTCCAGTCAATCAACAGCCACTTTCACTGAGGACCGTGCCCACCCCCTTCAGTCCACTGCCTACCTATAAGGGTTGTCCCTTTCTGTTTGGATAGCAGGTGGCAATCCAGAGATTGAGATAGTTCATTTATATTCTTTTTTCTGGGAATCTGAATTAGGGCACAAAGAGCCCTGAAAGAGTAGGTGTTTTTTGGTTTTGTTACCAGTAGACAGGTAATACAGAGTTAAGACTGCACAGAGAACCATAGAAATCTCATCAACATAAGGAAGAGTAAGTGAAGAAGATATACAAAGAAAAGTGGTGACAACATACTGTGTAACTCCAGAGGAAATAAATGTAAGGTTAGAGGAAATAGCCACCATAGCTTCTAGTGGCTTGCTTGTTCCTGGTTTCAATCCCTCTTGAGACCCAGCTCTTCTCCCTACTTTCGGATTGGAAAAAATATTCCTATATGCATCCAGTAAATCTTTGTTTAAGCTAATTAAGTGATTATCCTCCCACACAACAGAGTGTGGTTGCCCTCATTCTTTGTGAATTTGCCAAATAAATTTGCAAAGCCTCTATAAATTGCAAAATTTCTTTACACACTTGTGAATACATTTAATTTGAGGGTAACCATTAAAAGTCTTTACTAACTTTCTTCTTCTTTTTGCATGTTTCTCTAAAATAATTTTTGCTTATTTTCCTTATGGAAATAATATACAAATTAATAGCTTAGATAAAGCAGGAAAACATAATAATAATTACAGTTTTTGTCTCTCACTCTTTTTATATATGTATGGGCATACCTAATTATATGACATATGTAGTAAAGGCACATGCTATAATTTTCGTTTTTAAGATTGCATAATGAAAATTTTTCCATATAATAGATTCCTCTAAAATTACCTTTCAAGTATATTTTTTCATGTAGATATACCACAATTGGAATTTAGAAATCTCCTATTGCTGATCAGTTGTTACTGCAAAATTTTGCAGTTGAAATAGTTATTCTTGTATATCAATCTTTCTCAGTACTTCTCAATATTGTCTTTCAATGTATTCTCTTTCATCTGAAATATGATTAAGTTTTTTTTACACATTTATATTTCTTGCCTTGTTACAACAGCTAAACTTCTCACATAAAAGTGATGAGGCACTGTTGGAGGCCGAGGCGGGTGGATCACCTTAGGTTAGGAGTTCGAGAACAACCTGGCTAACATGATGAAACCCCATCTATACTAAAAATACAGAAAATTGGCCGGGTGTGGTGGCAGGCACCTGTAATCCCAACTACTTGAGAGACTGAGGTGGGGAGAATCATTTGAACCTGGGAGGTGGAGGTTGCAGTGAGCTGAGATCATGCCATTGCACTCCAGCCTGGGCAACAAGAGCAAAACTCTGTCTCAAAAAAAAAAAAAAAAAAAAAAAAGTGATGAGGCATTCTTGCCTTGTTCTTGAATTTAATGACAATGCTTCAGGCATGATTTTGGCCATCGGTTTACAATAGCTCTGTTGGTCATATTAAGTAAGCACCTCTCTGTTCTTTCCCTAATTTGTTTGTGGAATCATACACTGATGCCCAAATACCATATGTAATACTTGGGCCATTTGAGATTATCTTACTTTCTCCTTTGACCTCTTGACATTAGCATGTGATATAATTTCTCTAATATCTTTGATGTTTGGGCTAAGTGCTACTTGATCATATTGTATAGGAATTTAACATCTCAACTGAAATGATAGAGTTACTCATAACAATATTGATAATAAAATTAAGTTTGAATTTTTTTTTTTTTTTTTTTTTTTTTTTGTGAGATGGAGACTCGCTCTGTCACCCAGGCTAGAGTGCAGTGGCGTGATATTGGCTTGCTGCAAGCTCCACCTCCCAGGTTCACGCCATTCTCCTGCCTCAACCTCCCAAGTAGCTGGGACTACAGGCACCCGCCACCATGCCCGGCTAATTTTTTGTATTTTTTAGTAGAGACAGGGTTTCACCGTGTTAGCCAGGATGGTCTAGATCTCCTGACCTCATGATCCACCCGTCTCGGCCTCCCAAAGTGCTGGGATTACAGGCATGACCCACCGCACCCAGCCAATTTGATTTTTTTATCCTGTAATCAATTAGCAATTTGTTTAAGAATAATAGGTCATTTAGCCTCCAATTTTCATTTGGATTCTGATGACTTTTTTTTTTTTTCTATTCAGATTTTCTTTATTCCCTATGTGCCTTTATTCCAAATGGTAGAATTTGTCATTATTAGAAATTTGTTTGGTCTTCTGCATGTTTTTTTTTTTAAACCATTTAATTAAGTCTGCTACTCATCAACTCCTGTGCATATCATTTCACAATTTGATATACTGTCCCTATGGGTCCATTTCAAAATGATTTGTATCCGTGTTCAATAACTAAAACATGTATGTGGGTGGAAAACCTCATGACCATAAATTTGAGATTTAGTTCTTCTTTGACCCTCTGGTTCGTCTGTGATTTGGCTAGGCTGTAATAAATAGCCTAAATGTTATAGGGCCAACCAACTTTTTTCTTTCTTTCTAGACTCTCAGTCTGTGAAGCCCAAGTAAATACTTAAAATAAATGAAGCATTTGTGATTGGCTAAAAATGATTGACTTAAAATTACAGTATAAATAGGAAAGCTCAATTACTGCGGAATACTGCTTCCAGTTTATACTTTTGTCATTGTTTTATCTATTTATTTACTTATTTTGTTTGTTTTTGGTTAATGGTTGTATCATCAAATATTACAATTGGTAAATCCCTAGCATAGTGCCTGGTATATGATAGATGCTCACTATGGATCTGGTAAAATAAGTTTACATATGATACTTACATGAATTTTCATTTCATGATTGCAGGATGGAATTTACTAAAAACATTTTGGCCTAGAATGTGTTAATTTATTCTGCATGGTGGACATACAGCTAGCATAAATTAAGGCAATTGCTTTCATTCTCTTACTTCATAGTTAATCTTTGTTATCAATAGAGTAAGAATATAAGATTCAATTCCTGCCATAGAGTATCTTGCCTTCTGGCTTGGGATGTAGTCAGACCTATAAGAATTTATTACGATGGGATTAATATAATGGAATGTGAGTGGGGGCACTGATTTTATGCATAACAGAAGAATTTGGGAAAGTTTAAAGGAGGAAACTTTGATCTAAAATTTGAAGAACTAGTAAGAATCAGAGGTGGACATATTGGGAGATGAAAGGGTTGTTAAGAATTTCCAAGCAGAGCAAACATCAAGAATGCATGGTATATTTCAGAACCTCCAGATAGATTGATATAGCTAAAATAGAGTGCAAAAATGGGGTTGGGGAGAGGGTAGACCGGAGACAAGGGTGTGGTAAGGGTTGCGGTTGGAAGCATTATCTAGGACTAGATAGTAAAAGGACACGTAAAGAAGTTTAGACTTTATTTTGTAGACAGAGGGAAAACATTAGAAGTTTAAAGACACAATCAGATCAGTATTTCAGAAAGATAGCTTTGATGGCAGGTCAGAAAATGGATTTGAAAGAAGAACAGCTTCAGCTACAGATGTTTAAAGCAACTCTTGATTTTCAAGAAGCCAGATTTCAGATTCCTGAACCATGACTGGGGCAATTAGATTGTGAATTAGATAGATAATTTGGAAATGTACACATCTGGATGGTTACTAAATGTGATAGGTCAGAAAGAAGGCACCATAGATTACTCCCAGATTTCAGACTTGAAAGATATTTGATATATCTTGAAAACAGGAGGAGGGAACCCATATTTGTGTGTGGAGAGGGTATGTTGAGTTTGAGGAACCTCATGGTGCGTTCAGACAGAGGTGTATACTGGGCCACTGGAACTTCACGTTGGAAGTTGAAGAGTTTGACATTGATTTAGGAGCCATTAGACTATAAGTGAGACTCAAAAGTTCTGAGTTTACATGATACTGTCCAAAGGAAGCATAGAAGAGAAAATTTGGAAATGGCAAACAAAAACAACAAACTATAACATAGAAGTAAATTAAAAACCCTAAAGACACTACTAGGAGACAGTCAACGTTTTGATGTACAGTCATACATCACTTAACAATGGGGATACCCCTCTGAGAAAAGCATCATTAGGCAATTTTGTTATTGTGTGAACATCAGAGACTGTATTTATGCAAACCTGGGTGGGATAGCCTACTATACACCTAGGCTAGATGGTATAGCCTATTACTTCTAGGCTATAAACCCTTACGGTATGTTACAGTACTGAATACTGTGGACAGTTGTAACAGTATGTTAAATATTTGTGTATTTAAACATAGCTATAGAAAAGGCAGAGTAAAGATATGGCAATATAATCTTATGAGATCACGGTTGTATATGTGGTCTGTCATTGACCAAAACATCGTTATGTGTGTATACATAAGTATATACTGTATGAGTCAGTCACGCTTATACATACACACACAGACACACTGTACATTTCCACATACATGCACACTAATGTAAGGTACATATAGGTAATGAAATCATGGTGTTTGGTTAGCTACTTCTTAAAATTAATAGTGTTCAATAATGACATTGTAATAATATTACGTGATTACCTATAATTTACTTAACTAGTGTACGTGTCCTATTGTTGGAACTTTATATTGTTTCTAATTTTTTATCATTGCAAATTATTCTGGGATACACATACATCCTTTTGATCATTTTGTGTGTGTATCCATGGTTATTTCCTTAAGATACTCTTAACTGTAGAATTTAAGTTCAAATCATGTGAAAATGTTAAGGCTTTGATCACTTTGTCAAACCGTCTCCCAAATATTACCAGGACAGGTGGCATTCCCAACAAAAATATCTGTTTTCCTACATATTTTGCAATTTTGAAATTTAAAGAAAACCTTGGCCATTTGAGAAGTTAAAAAAAACAGTGTTACTATTTTTAAACTTATGTTATTTTGGTATTAGTGAAGTTAAACATTTTTTATATTTTCTGGCAAATACAATTTCTTTTTTTGGTCTTTGTTTTGTTTGGTCAAAAATGCTCAACTGTATTTCTGTTATTTTTTCTCTTTTCTCCTCCTTAGAGATCTATAAAAATTATTTATATTTTAAAGACATTAATACTATATTTGACAAGCATAATATATGTATTTTCCAGCTTGTTGTTTTCTTTCTGATTTTTTGAGAAGGAGCAGAAGCTTTAAAAAGTATAACACTTTCTATGGTTTTGTGTCTTCTTATATTAGCTAGAAATTTCAAAAGGATTTTAAATACTTAATACTACTGATTTATTTCTTATCTACTTGGGAAATCTGCTGTTCTTTTATAGTTGAACATGGTTTCCATTATTGTTTTGAGATAGATAATCTATCATACTAATGAGGCATATTTTTATTCCTAATTTTTATTGATAAGCAAAGCAAAAAATAATTTTATTAAATGTCTTTTCAGCATATTGGATTATTATTTCCTTTTAATTGGGATAGTAATTGTGTTGCATTGGAGCAAAAGACTTTCTAATTTTAATATATATTTATATTTGAGGAATAAGCCTTATCACATGAACAAGAAAGTTTCTTTGAATGTTATTTGAATTCAGTTTGGTAGTATTTATATAAAATTTTGTGGTTATTTGAGACTAGTCAGCAGCTTTCTACACTAAAATTTGTACTAAACTTTATCAATTTGAATTTCTGACATTTTTATCTCACTATGAACAATGTGACAATGTGGATCTCTGTCTTTCATTATTTTGAGTTTTCATGCATTAGTTTCTTATCAAATTCCTCTCTTACACATCTCTCTTTTCATTTTAGTGTATTCTCTTTCCATGGCTTTCAGTTCTTCTTGTTTTTATAGAGGCTTTGACTTTCTAAATCCTAGTAATACAAGCACCAGTTTATTATGCTGCTTCTCCTTTCTTTTTTTTTTTTTTTTTTTTTTTTTTGAGACAGGGTCTCATTCTGTCACCCAGGCTGGAGTGCAGTGGCACCATCTTGACTTACTGCAACATTCACCTCCTGGGCCCAAGTAATTGTCCCACTCAGCCAGCCGAGTAGCTGGGACTATAGGTGTGCACCACCATGCCCAGCCTATTTTTTGCTTTTTTTTTTTTTTTTTTTTTTTTGAGACACGGTTTCTCCACGTTGCCCAGCCTGGTGTTGAACTCCTGGGCTCAATCAATCTGCCTGCCTCAGACTCCCAAAGTGCTGGGATTACAGGTGTGAGCCACAGCTGTAATTATGCTTATTTTCTTATTTTAGTATTAAATTACATACTCTTCCAAATCCTCCAGTTGATTTTGTATATCTTGGATTTACAGAATATTTTCATAGGCCTTCTCTGGATGTTTTGTTTTTTCATCCTGGGATGAGGATGTATCTATCTTGCTTTACACTGTCCTGTATTGTAGCCACTAGACACATGTGTCTATTTAAATTTAAGTTGATTAAAGTTATGCAAAGTCACTAATTCAATTTCTCAGTTACAGTAGCCTCATTTCAAGTGCTCAATAGCCATATGTCGCTACTGTATGAAACGGAACAAATGATACATCAAGCATCACAGAAAGTTCTACTGGGGATTGGTGATCTAGGCCATCCATTTTCAGACACAGGCTGTGGCTTATTTGTTAAAAATAAGAGGGTTAACCTCTTCGCTGATCATTTGGGTAGGTTATCAGCTTGTTTTAATAATATTAATAATAATAGATAGCAAAATTTACAGCCATAAATTCCAACACTCATTTTACTTTTACCCAGTTAATGGTTTATTGTTTGTTGCAAACACTATGACTGAATATACATCTTCATTCATGGATGGTGAAAAAGCAGAATAAAAACCCACAACTGTATCTGGCTTCTTTGAAAATTTTCTGCTAAATAAAATAAAGGTAGAATGTAAGATATGTAAGATATAAAGTATAAGAATTCCCTACGAAAGAAGGAAAGAAGTAAAGGAAGAAAGAAAGGAAGAAAGGAAAGGAAGGAAAGGAACGAAAGAAAAGAAAGGAAGGAGGAAGAGAGGGAAGGAAGGAAGGAAGGAATGAATGAATGAACAAATGAAGGGGTTACATGTGCTTAACATAAATTAATAAAACTTTGAAATGGAGATGAGAAAAGAGAAAATAAACAACAGACTAAAGTTCAAACTAAACTGGCCAAGAAACTGAAAAGAATAAAGCAAAAACTGTATAAAAGACAGAAATATTGTAATAAGGAAAATAAATGCAATGCCGAGATTCAATCTCAATTAGAAATAGAGAAGAGAACAACACTGCGAAACAGTGATATAGAAGAAAAGCTTGGAAGTAGGATGAGATAAAAACAAAAACATACTAGAATATATTAAATCCAGAAAACAATGAACAGAATAGCTTCTCTTCACGTAAATAATGTTAAATATAAAACCGTTAACATCCTTTGAACTGAAGAACACCTGAGATTCAAATTAGAAATATTAACTAAATAACAGACAAAGTGTGGTGAAATTTTAGACTTTGAAGGGCGAAGTATTACAAGTAGCTTATGGTGCATTGTTTGGACTAAATGTTTCTTAACACAGAAACAATATATGGAGAAAACAGATTGAAACACTGACATAATTTACTAATTTTCTGCCCCTTGGAGAATAGGTGTCATATAGTCATAGTAGGTATTAGTTCATTGTATCCAGTTATTTATTTATTTATTTATATTTTTTTCTATTGGCTCATCAAGATTGATCAAGTTCTTTAAAACATGACTTTATGGCTGGGAGCGGTTGCTCACACTTGTAATCTCAGCACTTTGGGAGGCTGAGGTGGGTGGGTCACCTGAGGTCAGGAGTTCAAGACCAGCCTGATCAACATGGCAAAACCCCAACTCTACTAAATACAAAAAATGAGCTGGGCATGCTGGCACATGCCTGTAATCCCAGCTACTTGGGAGGCTGAGGCAGGACAATTGCTTGAACCCAGGAGGCAGAGGTTGCAGTGAGCCAAGATCACACCACTGCACTCCAGCCTGGGCGACAGAGTGAGACTTTGTCCCCGCAAACAAAACAAAACAATAACAATAACAAAAAGAGACTTTATTAGCTTCTCTAGTTAGTATTCTTAGTCAAGGCTGGTCACAATGGATAATTGCAACTAAGGTTGTGTTGCAGTTGGTATAATATTGGCACATAGTTTAATTAATGAAGCCCAAGAGCAAACACTGTCCCCATGCCAGATCTGCTGTGACCTCTCTTTTGCTTTCAAGACAATTTTTCAAAACAGTTCTCTTGCAGCCTGACATGGAGTGGGGGTGCAGTCTTGTGTAATGGTGATGGATCTCGGGTGTTAGAACAATGTTACACAACCCTGCATTTTTGTCATTCTAATGACTACTGCTGGACAAGGGAAGCTTACTTTCCTGCCAGATATTTAAACAAGCTAATCAGAGGCTTGATATAATACAGATGGTGATAACCTTTTGCCATACAAAGTCCATGTTGAGTTTTTCTTTGGCAGCAGAGGGTTTGTCTCATTCAGTATTCTGGACCCAAAAATTCTGTTTCTTAAATGCCTCACAAAGGCTAACAGATGATGTAAACTATTTCAGGAACATTGAAAAGAGAATCAAGTGCTGGGCTTCTAGTACGTTCCACAAACATTACCACAAATCTATTTACTTCTTAAATCTGGGGTATAAAAATGTTTTGATGGAAATAATGTTTTTATTCAAGTACGATGAAGCACAAAGATTGGGGCGAGGGGTAAATTATTTTCAGTAAATCCCCACCCCTCCTCTATCCTTAAAGTACATTCCAAACCCAGATCTTGTGTAATTCTTTGCTTGGACTACTAGTCCTGCTATTCTTGCTATTTTAAGCTTAATATATTGTCTTGTCAACAGATGCAATGGTTCCTGTAAATATTCGCCAGTTCTCTGTAAAAAGAGAAGAAAAATAGAATCATGGCTTGAAGTGTTTTGTGTGTAATGAGTAGTACAGCAAGAAATCACTGCTAAATCCTAATGTGGATGTTAAAGAACGTTATTGACAGGAGCTAGATTGATATTATGAAATAGCATTCGTTTGTTTCAGAAGGACAATCAAGGCGCACATAAGTTTATCTTTGTTGTACAAAACTATACAGAACATACACAGTGCATGTGCCCAGACACACTAACTACTCACTCAAGACCGACTCACTCAAGTAGCTCTGCTCCAGAGTATCCTGTAGTTTATCCACTGCACTCATTCATCCATTCATTCATTGAAGAAATAGTTATGAACAAATACTTTGTGCCAGACACTACTGAGAATACCACACTGAAAAGACAATCTCCTTCTTTTTTTTTTTTTTTCACTTCTCCTCCTTTCTAGGAAAATTCTCACGTTTTTAATGTCTTGCTTACAGTTAACTGCTGTGGCCTTGTAGAAGAAACAGTAATCAAAATGCGCAAAGGTTAGGGCGGGTGTCTGTGGAAGTGAGACGGTGACTTCAGAGGGGAACAATCAGACAGAAAGCGAGTTATTACTTGGCAAAGAGCAAGGATAGTTTAAACGCAACTTGCCACATCTTGGCATACTAGAACTAGGAGTTACCCTTCAAATATGGAAAAGTATAATTTTAAAGACAAATTAAAATGTCTCATTTCATCTCATACATAACAGATAATTGGACTTTTCCTCAAAGGTGGTTCTGAACAACAACAAAAAGTGTGTATTTGTGTATACATATTTCACTTTGTTCCAATTATTTATGTCAATAACACTTTTCCCCTGGAATGTGTACTAACTGAAAATGTAAATACACGCACACACACACACCCCCCTGTACATACACATAAATGTCTATATTATACTTGATACATTTAAATCCACTTCAATTTTTTTTTATTGATACTCAAATGGACCTTTATTTAGCCAGAAGGAGCCTCTTTAAGCTGGCTCCTGTTTCTTCTGGGCATGTTTTTAGGGATCTTGAATAGCATCTTTGTTTTCCTACTTGAGAGGATGTTGCAAGCTCATTTTGAACATTCCCTGCCATAGACCTGAAAGCAACCATTTCTTCACCAATTCCTGGTTCCTTTTAGTGGGTAATAATATTTGGAGACCACAGTGGGGGCTTTAGAGATGCCCATTTCTACTGGGGCTGGTCCTTGGTTCTGTCTGTTTTTGTGTATCTGCTAGTGTATCTTTGAGATAGATTCCTAGATGTGGGATTACTGGATCAAATGATTAGATAGACACATTTTAATGAAGAATGTCATAAGCAGACTCTCAAGCTCTATTGGAAAAGAAAAATTCAAGGTTAAACACAAACATTTTAATAGAGAGAAGAAAACGTGGTAGACTTTCCTTACCAGATACAAAAAAAAAAAAGTATAAAGCTATAGCAGCCGAGACAGGATGGTGTAGGCCAAGAATAAACAAGTAAAGCGATAAACCTGGATGGAGAGACTAGACTCAGGGAAAGAACAGTTTAATCAGTAAATGATTTGCAGGAAAATTGCTTATTCTGTTTAATAAAAATAAAAGTAGTCTCCATGTCACAGTAAAGACAAAAGATATCTATTTGGACTTAAATATTTTAAAAATACAAGCATTAATGAAAAGTATGTGAGAATATTTAATAGGCTTGCGGTGGGGAAACTTTTTAAAGCAAGACACGGGAAGACACAGGAGATAAGGATGATTCCAAGGTTTTTGTTTGAGCATCTGGAAGAATTGCTGCACGATGGGCCACTCCTTATTGACAAATATTTATTGAGTGCGTATCATTTGCCAAGCACTGTTCTAGTCTCTGGGTTTTGATGACTTTAAAAAATACACAAAAATACCTGCCTTCAAGAAAGTTACATTTAGGAAGAAGACTAGGCTTCTGTTTGAAGCCACCCTTGGCCTTGAAATACTGGGCCTGTCTGCCCTAGATATCTTTGAACTGTGTTGTAGAGGGGTCAAAGTGACCTCCTTCTCTTCCAGCCTTGGCCTTCATTTCTAGCCCTTGCCTCTCCTTCTAAATAGGTGGTGATGGCAGGATTCCAAAAAGTTTTCTCTATTTTCCAAGATATCACAAGGTTTCATCAGGAAGAGAAACTGTGTATGTAAAAGATAAATAAATTCACTATCTGCTGATTTAAATGTTTTAACCTCTATTTCCCCAATACTAAATTTAATTTACATTTTGTGACCCCAATTCTCCTGATGACAGAAACTTCATGTAGGCACATCTAAGCAAACTCAAAATCAGAAGTCTCTCAAGCACTGCATTTTTGAAAACAAAGTCACGTTGAGAAATATTACCTCTTCCCTTCCTCCCTGTAGTTGACTTGAAGCTCTGGGACTTGGGCAAAGTTACAGCAAAGGAAGAGAGATTCACCTCTCAGCTCTGACACGTCCTGTGCTCCCATCCTCTGAGATGCCCAGTTGTTTCATCAATAGTCATGATGATCTTTGTTGGTCATCCGCATGTCTATTGGTTAGTTTTGTCACCTTTGATGCAGCTATCTCCTGGGGCTTCCAGGATCTCTTCCCATGGATATTGCCCGAGAGAGACACATCTCTTGTTGGCTCACGAGGTCTATGGTGTCATCTACTGCCGTACCTTTATTATTGCAAGACTCCTTCAAGAGTCTTAAAATTGCATTGACTCTCTCTCTGCTACACCTCTCTGGAATACATAAGCTTCATCAGGTGCCCTCTCCTTCACCACCCATTAGAGTAGTTTTACTCTATTGCAGGGGGCCCCAACACCCAGGCTGTGGACTGATGCTGATCCGTGACCTGTTAGGAACTGGGCCACACAACAGGAGTGAGCAGTGGGCAAGCGAGCATTACCACCTGAGCTCTGCCTCCTGTCAGATCAGCGGCAGCATTAGATTCTCATAGGAGCATGAACACTATTGTGAACTGTATGCGAGGGATCTAAATTGTGCGCTCCTTATGAGAATCTAATGCCTAATGATCTGTCACTGTCTCCCATCACCCCCAGATGGGACCATCTAGTTGTGGGAAAACAAGTTCAGTGCTCCAACTGATTCTACGTTATAGTGACTTGTATAATTATTTTATTTTATATTATAATGTAAAAATAATAGAAATAAAATGCATAATAAATATAATGTGCTTGAATCATCCTGAAACTGTCCTCCAGCCCCATCCCAGTTCGTGGAAAAATTGTCTTCCAGGAAACTGGTCGCAGATGCCAAAAAGGTTGGGGACTGGCTGGACGTGGTGGCTCCTGCGGCAGGGCATGGTGGCTCACGCCTGTAATGCCAGCACTTTGGGAGACTGAGGCAGGTGGATCACAAGGTCAGGAGATCAAGACCATCCTGGCCAAAATAGTGAAACTTTGTTTCTACTGAAAATAAAAAAATTAGCCGGGCGTGGTGGTATGAGCCTGTAGTCCCAGCTACTCAGGAGGCTAAGGCAGGAGAATAGCTTGAACTTGGGAGGCAGAGGTTTCAGTGAGCCAAGATCACACCACTGCACTACAGCCTGGGCAACAGATTGAGACTCTGACTCAAAAAAAAAAAAAAAAAAAAAAAAAAAGGTTGGGTACCACTGCTCTATTGTCCCGTCATTGGGACCAAGGGCACTTCTTTAGGATATACCACCATCCCAGATATCCAGATGGAAAGAGGACCTGGGGACCTCTGGGTCTAAAGGGAGGCTTGTCAATCATCTCTTCTTCTGTGACAGAGTTAGGGGTATGGAGAGAGTGTGGAGAGTTCAGGGTCTCACAGCAACATCTCACATTTCTTACTCTCCCCTAACTCTTTCCCTCTTCCTCTCCTCAGAGGTTTTTTCTTCTCTAGAGTGGAAAAATTTCACACTTACCAAGCATTCATTCCAAATCTTCCTGTCATTCATCAAGAGGGCAGCTTTTTAAACTTTAAGAGCCAAGAATTTCAAGAGTGTTGATTGGGCCCCTTGGTGTGAGTATTTGGGGAATGTCTCCGGTAACGTCCCGAATGCTACTCTGTCGCAGAAGCCACCCTCTGTGCCTGTCTTTGGTGTGATCCCATCTGTGTGATTTTCCTTGATCTCATTTGGTTTTTGAGAAGGAGTGTGGTGAAGTGTTTGAATACCCCTTCTCTAACTGCTGGCTTTCCAGATATTTCTGGAGGCATCGTTAGTTTCGCTTAATTTTCCTTAAATTCAGGTTTAACAGCTTTAGCTTTGATTCACAAACACTAACTAAATTTAGGTAATAATTATTGAATTGCCATCAATACCCACTGATTATATACTAATGAAGATTGCTTTCTACAGACATGAATCTCATAGTCTGAGAATCTGGATCTTATAGTGAGTCTGCACCCTAAAGTGAATTGTATCAAACATTTAAAAAATCACAGTATCTCCTTTTCACTTTAACACAACGTAGGATGCAACTGTCACTCTTCCTGCCTACCTTCTGAAAAACATGCAGTGTTTATTGAATTCTTGCCTAATAAACATTAAGTTCTTTTTAAAAAATTAATTTATTTTTTAACGGGAATTTTTTCTAAGAACTTACCAGAAAATATACCCTGGTGCTTCTTTATCTTTTCTACCCATCTGTAGTGAAAAGCAACAACAGCAAATTGAATTAAATGCGAGATTCACCACTGGAGTTCTTGTGCCTTTATGGTCTGGTGTTACAAAGCATCAATGGCAATACATAAATGTCTTTTTAAAAGTTTTCATTTTCTAAAAATTCTATCTGTAGAGAAGGAAGAGCATATATCATTGTAAAACAGAATTCACTTGTCCTAAAATAATAAAGTCCCAGTGTCAGATTTAGTGAATCAGTATTTCTGGATACCACCAAAACTAGCTGTTTTTATGCTAGTACTGGGTGGTCCAAAAAGACGAAGTATTGAATCAATTCTACGTTTTTTGGAGGAGCAGTGGAAAAACAAATATAGGAAACAGGTCAGCCATTAATGACTCTGGAAAAGACATCTTCTGTTAAATTTCCTTCCCTTTAGGATTTTAGCATATGATTGTGCAGTGGTTTGGATACAGATAGATAGATAAAGATAGATAGATAGATAGATAGATAGATAGATAGATAGATAGATAGATAGACAGACAGATAATTTGTGGAATTTGGACTCAGATTTGGTTCATATTTTGAGAGCCTGAGAATCAATAAAAATCATGTAATACTAAGTGATAATATTGATTAAAAATTCATTCCATAAGTGTTTGTTGTACTTCATTAGCAAGCTCCATCAGCAGTAATGATGATGATGATGATGATAGTTTTTAAATGCTTTTGAGGTTTGTTGTGGCTCTGTGAGAAGACCATTGTAGGCTCTCATCAGGGCCTATTTCTGTTTTACTCTCTGACTAGGGCTTCCATCCCTCATGCCTGTGAAATACTGACGATCTTTGCAAGTACTGCCTTACATAAGAAGAGAAGCACACAGTAGGGCAAGACAGTACAAATTCATACTAACTTTCCCCATTTCATTACAGCAAATTCTTCTTCATGCTAGAGAAAACTCAACAAAAGTTGTATTTCTCATTACTGATGGATATTCCAATGGGGGAGACCCTAGACCAATTGCGGCATCACTGCGAGATTCAGGAGTGGAGATCTTCACTTTTGGCATATGGCAAGGGAACATTCGAGAGCTGAATGACATGGCTTCCGCCCCAAAGGAGGAGCACTGTTACCTGCTACACAGTTTTGAAGAATTTGAGGCTTTAGCTCGCCGAGCATTGCATGAAGGTAATGGAAACCTAATGGCATCACAAAGGTACTTTTAAATGAGGTTTTCTTCCCTCACTGCTTGAAACCCACAGGAGGGTAATATCAAACCCTCACAAGGTCTTTGCTGAATATGATGCCCATGTGTCCTTTGGGCATCATGAAATGTGCTAAACTTCACAGAGATAACATTCTGACCCTGCAACAAGAGAGGTCCTTTTGTTTTTTTCTTAGCAGCTGTTATGTGTTTTCACTAAAATATCCATATGCTCCCACCTTAGAATCAATGGAATAATTTAGGTGTGTTTTGAGGCCACACACAGAGTGGGAAGCCTTGACTTAGATCTCTTTACAGTTATCTGGACAGAGGAAGTAAACATTCAGAGACATGCTCAGTGAAACTCACCAGAATGTTTCCAGAAATACACATGAAGATATAGGAACAATAAATACTTAACACGTACTTCTTGCCCTGACAATTTGAAGATAAATATGCTTATGTAAAAACTTAAGAGCATTAACCCTAAAAGGGAAGAAAATCAGCAAATGCATCATTATTAGAGCTTTTTGTGCATCACTCATAATTTAATTATAAATTTTAATTTATCAATTATATCATAATTATACATTATATTAAGTTAGCTATGTAATTTAAGCTAAACTTCCTATTAGAATATAGGTTTATGTCTTAGTGAGCTAGGAGAAGAAAACACAGACTAGGAAGAGATCACAGAAAATCTAGCCTCAGATTAAAGTGATGTGGCAAATTAGGCTTGATCCTTGCAGGTATCCGTGTTAAAGAATCGGTTTGAGGGGAAAACCATGGCAACATGAGTTCTAGGAAATTAGTGATGTTCATAATAGGTAGGTTAGCTCTACTGGAGTTTCTTTTTAAAAAAAAAGTAATAAAGATGGTGTCTTGCTATGTTGCTCAGGCTGGTCTCAAACTCCTGGGCTCAAGCAGTTCTCCCACCTGGGCCTCCCAAAGTGCTAGAATTATAGACATGAGCCACCATGCTTAAAGCAAAAAAGATTGATCTCTCTGAGGGATGATGCTAGCCAAAGTTTTTGGAGGCTAGGATTTTAGTGAAGTGAGCAAGGACTTAGGACAGGGCTTAGAAGCAGCAAGAAACTGAGTATGGGAAATAAAGTATGGATTTGGGTTTAAACAGGTTTAGATTTAAGTTCTGGGCCTGCAACTTAATGAAATCTAATTTTTAACAACTAAGCCTTAAAAATCCAGAATGTCTGGATTTAAATCCCAATTTTGTTACCTACTAGCTGAGTTTTTTTGTTTTTTTGTTTGTTTTGTTTTTACGTATCATTTATCTTTTATATTCCTTAGGTTTCTTGTAAATAGAATAGGAAATGAGAATAGTACCTACTTCATAGAATTATTACAAGGATTAAATGGGTTAATACATATAAAGTGATGAGAAAGTTCCTGATGGCTTATTATACTCAGCACTCAATAAACTGTCTACTATTACTGATATTTATTATTTCTTAACATAAATTATTATTTGTTATTAATTACCCTAGGCAATTTATTTAACAACTATGAACTTCAATTTTTCTCTCCATTAAGAATGGAAAATATTATTATATGTATCACAGAGGTTTTCAGGAGGATTAAATAAAATATTTACAACATCACCAATATAGTATCTAGCACACGGAAGAAGTTCAGTAACTGACTACCTTTGTTTCTCCTTTTCTCCAAGGAAAGTGATATGTTAAGTGGGAAAACAGGGGGGTTGCAGTTGGAGATAGTGGGTGTTGCCAGATGGGATTATAAAATTATGAGTGCTATCAATAAATTTCAACTCCTGTCGTCCCTCTGTCTTCTAGGACTGGGGACTTCTGTCCTGATGGAAGTTGACCCAGAAAACTAGGGTCAACAACGAAAGGGTTTTGGTTGCCATAATGCAATAAGGTTTTAGAAGACACCACATTTATTACACTAAACTAATATCTAAAATGTGTAATACTTTAGTTGAGTTTCTAGGTTTAGTAAGTAAAACCCTGTTTTTACTGGAAACACATGATCAGATGAAAGGAAATGAGCCTCGTTTCCCCTGCCTCTGTGTTCTCTGTAGCTACTTTCAATTTTGATGGATCCACTTTGGGTTTCACTACTGTTCATGTTTCTGGCCATTCTCAATAGACATAGGTTATAGAATAATAACTTTCCCCGTTTGTACCTCCTCCACTTATCTCCCTTTCAGACCTGAATACTAGTACACTAGTCTTGACAGCTATGTTTTTCTCTTCTTCTCACCCTTTTTGAGACAGGGTCTCATTCTGTCACACAGGCTGTAGTGCAGTGGTGTGATCACAGCTCACTGCAGCCTCCACCTCCCAGGCTCAAGGGATCCTCCACCTCAGTCTTCCAAGTATCTGGGACAACAGGCGTGTACCACCATGCCCAGCTAATTTTTTTTTTAATTGTTATTGTTTTTGTAGAGACAGGGTCTCACTATGTTACCTAGGTTGGACAACTAGGTTTTCCTTGCTCCCTGACTTGCTTTACTGCCAAAGAAACCTGTAGTCCAGTGTCTCAGAGCTAAGTCCTGGGGGCCTGTGTTACAGATCTTTTACCTACACCACAGTCTATTTGAAGGAGCTCACCAGGGTACCTGGTTGCGCTGGGTTCTTTCCGTTGGGGCTGTAGTCTT
This sequence comes from Macaca mulatta, assembly GCF_049350105.2. Taxonomy (NCBI): domain Eukaryota; kingdom Metazoa; phylum Chordata; class Mammalia; order Primates; family Cercopithecidae; genus Macaca; species Macaca mulatta. The sequence goes on from NC_133420.1 coordinate 47,848,180, forward strand.
CCCTTTGCTTTGCCCCTATCTAGATGAGACAGATGTTCTATATTTGAGTTTACCACCAATCTCCTTCCCAGGTGTCCAATTGCAGCCCATGTGTCTTGCTAGAACTTCACTTAAATTCCTACTATGAGCCCATCATATCTGGGCTTAGAGCCCCATGGACCTAGTATTGGAATTTAGTCTACAACTTTCAAACTTCTTGAAAAGGATAAAGGACATACTGTTTGTCTGATTTTAGGCCATCCATTCTGGGTCAATCATATTCAACCTTACCCCACCCTGTCGAGTCACTTTCTAAACAGGTCTGCCTGAGTTATTGCATTTCCAGGATGCCTCACTTCAGAGCACAGCTCAAGTAATAAGAATGGTCTTTATTTACCTACTCAAATACCATAGAAGTGATGGTGTTTATTCCGAAGTTGGTGGCTCACAATTAACATCTTTGTGCAGTGATCAGGATGGTGGCTTTGTTTCTCATTGGAACAAGGATTTGGGGAATCTGGTTGCTGGGGCCTGACCTCACCCAGAGGCAGTGGAATGCTGCTGCTTTGGAAGCCGGGGGAATGACCTGCAGAACTGACTGCACTGCTTCCTGCAGCATCTGGAGATTCCTCACTAAAGTACTTAATTTCTGCCTGACCCTGCATGGCCTTGAGAACTTATGATGAGGTCCCAGACTGGAATAACTTAACTGGCTGCAATGAATTCCCAGAGTGCGCTAGTAGAAATAACACACATTCATATTTGGGTGGGAGCAGGAAGCAGTTGGGAATTAGACGGATATGGAAAGATATTTTCTCCAGCTTGCACTTAAATTTTAATGACTAGAGAATGTAACATTCAACTGTGACGCATTTTTTTATCGCCCTCTGTCATGTTATTTGTAGATTTACCTTCTGGGAGTTTTATTCAAGATGACATGGTCCACTGCTCATATCTTTGTGACGAAGGCAAGGACTGCTGTGACCGAATGGCAAGCTGCAAGTGTGGGACACACACAGGCCATTTTGAGTGCATCTGTGAAAAGGGGTATTACGGGAAAGGTCTGCAGTATGAATGCACAGGTGAGTCTCCAATCTATGTATAACAGTGTCTGTTGCTGTGTGACAAACGATTCTAAAATGCAATGGCTGTAAGGAATACATGCTTGTTATTGCTCATAAGTGTGTGGGGTCAGTGGGGCAGCTCTTGGGGCTTCAGCTGTGCTGACTCATTTATTTGCTGTCAGTGGTGAGGTGAGTAGGCTGCTGGCTGATCTCAGCTGGATTCTCTTATGTGTTTGGGTGTCTGACAATAGTCTGATCTAAAATGGCTTTGTCTAGGACAACAAGGCTGTCCTTTATGCTCCATCAGACTAGCCCAGGCTTGTTCAGGTGGGGACGGCAGGGTTCCAAGAAGAAGAATGGAGGCTTGTAAGGCCCCTTGAAGCCTAGGTTCAGAACTGGGAGGAGAAAGATTTGAAGTCTTTGTAATTAGTCTAATAAAACAGCCAAATCTGTCCTCTAGGCACATAAACCAAAATATGCCTCAGTGTCTCTATGAGATCAAAACCAGTGGAATTCTTGCCACCATGCCACATGTAACTGGCAAGATTGTCACACACAAAAAAATGCATCATTCACTTGATGGCTTTTTAAACTCTTCAGGAGCCTCCACCAAAGTGCATCAGAAAGTTCTAAAACTGCCATCACTTCAAAATGGAATTGGAATGGCTATTATCAAAAAGACAGAAAATTACAAATGATGGCAAGGATGGAGAGAAAGAGGAACTCTTAAACACTGTTGGTGGGAATGTGAATTAGCATAGCCATTATGGAAAACAATATGGAGGTTCCTCAAAAAATTAAAAAGAGAACTACCATATGATCCAGCAATCCCACTACTGGGCAGATATTCAAAGGAAAGGAAATCAGTATGTCAAAGAGACATCTGCACATCCATGTTTCTTGTGCCACTATTCACAATAGCCAAGATACGACATCAACCTCAGGGTCTATTCAATGGAAGAACAGATAAAGACAATGTGGTCTGTATACACAATGGAAGACTACTCAGCCATAAAAAAAGAATGAAATCCTGTCATTCTTGGCAACATGGATGAGTCTGGAGTGGTTAAGTGAAATAAGTCAGGTACAGAAAGACAAATACCACATGTTCTCACTCATATGTGGAAATTTTTAACAGTTGATCTCACAGAAGTAGAAAAGAAAAGAGTGCTTACTAGAGGCTGGGAATGGTAGGAGGTATGGGGGATGGAGAGACGTTGGGTAAAAGATACAAAATTACTACTAGATAGGAGAAATAAGTTATAATGTTCTGTAACACTGTAGGGTGACTATAGTTAACAATAATTTATTGTACATCTTCAAATAGCTAGAAGAGAGGATTTCGAATGTTCCCAACACAAAGAAATGATAATTGAGGTGACAGATATGGTCATTGTCATAATATGACCATTACACATTATATACATATTTTTAAAATGTACTGTATCCTATGCATATGGATAGTTATTATACATCAATTAAAAAATAATAATGAATGGGATTTACTTCATTGACATTCCCTCTCTAGGTTTTCTTATAAGAAGATCTTTATATTTTTATATCTTATTAGAGAGGCAAGAAGGGAAACTTAGGAATCTTGTGCTCTACATTATATTTTAAGAAAATCTAATATTTTGAAGTAGTACATAGTTTTTCTGTGTTGAATAGCATTTGTTGGATCTTTTTTTTACCTAAAGAGCAACTTTTGTTTATAGTTTGCAGTTCTTTCATGATTTGCTGTTTAGGAAAACTGTATTCCCATGGAAATTAACACCCACAAGGAAAATTTAGGAAAGCTAGGTTTCCTGTACTTTGTACCATGTGGTCATTCATTGCTTGTTTCATGTGAACATTATTTTATTCTGGCATTTTGTAGATGGGTCTGCTCTCCACACAGAAATGAGTTTCTCTGTCTGAAAGGTTCTCTCTTCTTTTCTCCTTTCTTTTTTCCTTCTTCTTTCCCTCTTCCCTTGGGACATTTCCTCTTGTGTCTTTCTTTTACTCTTTTTTATTCTTGTTGCCTCTCATCTCCTTTCCCTTAATTTTTCTTGCTTCCTCTGGCCTTGATCCCAGCTGGCAGAAACCTCCTTCCTGGGTCCAACCATCCATGCTCACCCAGCAGAATCACTCCTTTCTTGGCCCTGCTCCCACCCCACCCAGCAGGACTTCTCACTTAAGCAGAAAAAGGGTGGGGGGTTGGGAGGGGATCAGCTCAACTGCCTCTGAGTTGGCAAAGTGCCTCCCCTTGTTTTTCCTTCCCTTTGAATCTTCCCACACTCTCATCAACAGCCCAGCTTGGCACTCTCTCCAACCCCCCTTCCTTACTCCCCCATCCTAGCCCACCAAACCCAGGCAGAAGAGCTCATTTTCCTTGCTGGATGCTGTAGTCAGCATGTCTGCTTTCCGTGTGGTCCTAGACTGAACTACTCCTTGCCAGCCAGCCACTGGCCTGTGGCTGCCTACAGCCTCAGCCACTCTGTGCTGTGTCTCTTGCTGTTCCACAGCACTAGAACTTTGCATCCCAGGGGACAAGCAGCAGGAAGAAAGAAGGGGCAGTTCACAAAACCACTGCCCCCAGTTACCCAAGTAGCCTTGTCTACTACCAGTAACACATTACAGGATGAAAGGCGCAGCAGTCCGTGAAATGTATGTAGTTGGGTGGGCCTGTCATTAGTGCATCAGTAGAGGGGATTGGAGCACTTCTGCTGTTGGTTCTAGCCAAGAACACCAGGCACATAAGGATTAGTTTATCCATCCCTGCCCTTAAATTAGTAAGCCTTAGCTTACTGATACTCAGTGATGCTTTCTTACATACAAGATTTAAATTATATAGAGTTGCATCAACACAAATTTTCATACGGTCATCTTCAATATTTCTAAGAGATTAGGAAAAGTGGAACTGGAACTCCAAGAGGTGCCTGTGTCTTTGTGTAGCTGTAGGAGGCAGTACTGATCACTGGCTTCTCTGGAATAGTAGGAGCTAAGAGAAAAGAAATTATATCATTCCTATGGCATGAAGGACTCATGACCAGACTCTCCTTTCAGAAAGGCAGAAAGAAATCTTAGCTATACGTCATCCAGGACCAAAAACCTGGAAGCAGCGAGCCCCTTTAAAATCCATTTGGTAAATAAATGATGAGGATGTTCTCTACACCAAGTCTGCTGCTAGGCATGAGGTAGGTATTTAATAGTGAGGAGACAGATATGGTCACTCCCTTCTTGGGACTTACAGTCTACTGCAAAAATCAGTTTGTAATTGCTAATAATGTTATGTGTTATTAAATTTTATTTTAAAATGCCCATAGTATGAAGAACAGATGACACAGAAATTTCAAATTAGACAGCTGAGATCTGAAGGATGACTAGACCATAGCTGTTTTATTACTTAAGGAGAGGACGTTAAATTTCATTCTGAATAGTTGGAATTCTGAGTATTTATCCTCATTGCAGAAACAATGCCTTTCAGAAGGAAATCATTCCTTTTTAGATCCAGAAGTAACCCTAGAGATTATCTGCTCTAAACCCCTCATTCTACAAGAGGAAATTGAGGCCTCAGGAAAGATGAGTATGTTGCTCAAGATAACACATCCAACCATCAGCAGAACCCCGGGAAGAACCCCAGACACTTTTCTCTAAGTCCTATATTATTTTCAAGATATCACACTGCTGTTTTCCCCCATGTTTGAAAATAACATCTTATATACATTGCTTCTCAGAGACAACAGACACTGAACTGTGTTCAAAATGTTTCACAACACAGACAGAGCTGGCTTAAATTCAGCCTCTGCCAATTACAAACCACATGGCTATGAGCAACTTAATTTCTTCTGTTCTGAGTTTTTCTGTAAAATGGGCTTAAATTATAGTATAATTTTGTACATGTATACATGCATATATATGCATGTCTATGGACATAGATATATGTCAATGTAATATGTAGGTATCTATGTATATAGATATATGTAGATATGTATATAGATTGCATGTGTGTATGTGTATGCAAAACTGGTTGGGTTAATAGAGAATATACTTAGAATACATAGGATGGTATGTAGCATATCAATTCTCAACCAGGGGTGGATTTTATTATTAACCATTATTTTGAGATAATATAAATGTCATGAGAAAGCTAAAGAATGAGCATTAAGATAATTACTTCAAGTATGAAGTAAGTGACAACCATGTATCTTATGAATTCTGTTATAGGCTAGACTAGGAGTATTATGCTATGCATTCATCAGTGCATACTGGTGCACAGGCCTTGCACCTAGCAAAGAGCTCTTGCACCTGCTAAAGGTGGAATACACTTTTAATCTGATGAGTATCCAGTGAAAAGCAAGAATATTAGATGGGAGAAAGCAGAGGAATAATGTGCCATAGAATGTTGAAGAAAGCAGACGTTATTAAGCTTCAAGTCAATGACAAGTTTAAAAAATAATAATAAATTAAGACAAAAAGTAGAGGTTATTTGCCTTGATTAGGATAAGGACAGATGCTGAGACGAGTTATATTTGTTAGTTTCATGGACAAGTAGAATATTAGAAATGGCCATAAGGGTTTTTTCCCATCATTCGTTCGAAAGATGAGGAAATCCCATCCCATCATCATATAGTAAATTTGTGACAGAGCTGAAGTAGAATTAAAGTCTCTCAATTTCCAGGCCAAGGCTATCTCACAGGGTACCCTTGAGACCAAAGAAAGCTGACCATCATGATATTACTGTGGTCTTCTCTTTCTTTCTCATTGTTCTGGGAGATTGGTGGTCTGGGTTAACTTTGTCTTCTAATAATGACCTCTCAAATCTGTGGCCGAGGCAGTGGCTTCCCTTGAAATGAATGCCACTGTCACAGTTAGCAGCTACTTCATGGAGAAGATCCTGATGCACAAAAAAGATTATAATAATTGTAGATCTGTTCCATGTCATGAAAATCTTAACTTGAATACAAGTCCTTGTTACAGGTACTTGTTAGAAATCACTGACAAGTAATAGTCTGTCAAAGAGTTCGGTTTTATAATACATGATATATTTGAACTGGTTTATAATTTCTCTTGACTCAAAACTTCAATGAATTAGTTTCAGATTAATCATGTGCTTTTATCTGGTGGTCTTGTCGTTCTTGTTCTTTTATCTTGATGTTACATTACTCCTTAAGAAACCAGAAATGGAGAAAAACAGGAATACTGGATATCAATACTTTTCTTGTGGTAAATCAATCAATGTTTTACAAAAGTGTTGGTATTTTGCTGTGTTTTCTTTAAAAAGAAAACCGTACATAACTCAGTTTCATTTACTGCAAATATTTTGGATGATTCAGGAATGCAGGTCTGGTATTTTAACACCACATAATTAGATTTAGAGGATGGAGAAAATATTATTCTGGGTTTAGTTATTAAACTTCAGCTAAGGGAATAGTATTGCAAAACTGTGGATCTAATGAAAAGAAGGTGTTACTTACATTTCTACTTCTGTTACTAGTATGACTTTCTTCATCCTTTATCTTTCACCTAGGCATTTGGATACTGAGGATGAGGATGATGATGATGATAGCAATAACTGATATTAATAATAGTAGTAGCTAATATTAAATAGTGCTTACTATATGCCAGACAGTTTTCTAAGCATTGATTATATTAACTCACATAATCTTTACAATAACTCTCTGGAGTATTTTTTCATTTATAGGTAAGGTAACTAAAAGTCTGAGAACTTAAGCAATTTGTCCAGGGGTCATACAGCTAATAAAGCTGGGATATGAGCTCGAGTTTTCTGGCTGCACAATCTGTAGTCTAACCATAGGGATAGAAATTTAACAAACAGACTCACAATTAAGAATATAATTTTTATGCTTGCATTGGCAGCAGATATGCTAAAATTGGCATGATACAGGGAAAATTAGCATGGCCCCTCTTGCAAGGGTGACTAGCAAATTCATGAAGCATTTTTTATTTAAATATGTATTTAAATTTAAATACGTTTATATGTATATTTAAATATATATATACTTTCAAAATCTGTTAAGTATTAGTTTGTCCCTTATAATATCATCAATATTTATTATCAATATTTGATCATTTTAAACTTTCAAAGTAGCATCTTCATATTGTTCAACATAATACTCAGAAAGAAAAGAACAGAATGAGTTATATAAAATTTAAATCTGGTCATACTGTACTCTATTTAATGTTTCTGAATTATGACCCACTCATACAATAAAGTTCAGGCTCCTTTGCATGGTATAAAGGCTTTGCATGACTTGATCTCTCCTTTATTCTTTGAGCTGAGAGCTTGAACTTGTTCTAGTTTTCTGCAGCTCTTACGCTATTTCATTCCTTGGATCTTTCTTCATGCTTTTTCTGGCTCCCTTTCCCATCACACCTAGCTATTGTCTTTGTTCCTACTTCATAAATGTTGCTAACAGGCAGTGACTTTCTAATTCATTTGGTGTCCCCACTGCTTGTCTTCAGAGCCCGTAATAAGTAAGTGCTCAAGAAAAAGGATGTCAGTAAGAAGCAAACTTTAATATCCGAATTTTAAATGGAACAGAACTCATTACTGAAATCTTAGGCAATTGCAAGATTTTCACATTTGCCTTGAGCACCACAAAATTCCTAGCACAAAGGTGCTAGGTAAGAAATTTTAAAAATGCTTTTAATTTATTTAAAACCAAAATATTTACATTTGATTAACCTTTGCTAACAACAAATCAAATAAACCATGTGGTTGCTTTCCTAGATTAGTCATTTTAAGATGCACAGATCATCAAATCACATTGAGAGTAGTCGGTGAACTCTTGTAAATCCAAGCAGTTGCTTGGATTTCTGAATTTCCCCGGAGGAATTTGAGAGACACAAAGTATAGAGACAACAGGCATCTTGAGGACAGTGCTCTTTTGCAGAGATTGACTATATTTCAATGAGTTAGGCATGATTGGCAGATTGAACATTATAGCTGGATAGAGGCCAAGGCTGAGGGCCAGATAACTTGAGCCAAAGCTCCAGCTATGTTATTTTCATACAAGGAGGAAACACTTTCGAAATAGAAACACTGGAATATTTATTTGGGAGTATCTTATTATACATGTAAATATATGCACACAAATCCCCACCCCTACCCTGCACACATACACACATTTTCCTGTGTAAATATTATATCATTTATTTGGAAAGAGAGAGGACAATGAGCTCTAGAAATTCTTGAATGAAAACCAAAACATTTGGAAATCTTGTTCTGTAAGCAGAGTTTGGCTGATTTTCCCCCCAAAATATCCTCAGTGGTACGTAATAATGGATTTGTAAGGTATAAGGAATTTGTACAATGTATTCCCATTTGCTTTTTATGAAGGAATATTGCTAGCATGTTGACACTGGTTCCATCAACTTAAGCTGGAGAATTTGTAACTGTTGCCTAAATTAGGCTAGTTTGTTCCATTTTCTTTTGAATGAGATAGGTATTCAGCCCTGATAGTGCATTTTCCAGTCTATCATGATTGTAACACACATAAAATTAGACTACTGGTGTGAAGCATCACAAACCCCCAAAGTCAGTGTGTTGTGTTCCTTAGAAACACTCAAAAAATGTAGACAGTAGCCAATAATTCTCAAGATAAGGATTGTGATCAATATCTGCTTATTGTTATAAGATCTTATCTTTCTTTTCTTCCTTTCCCTAGCCCTATTATAAGATACTCTCTCCAATACAAATGATATGTGAACAAAGGGAAAACATTTAACATCTACTAACTGAATCATGATCTTCAAACACTGTTGCTCATTTAACCCCTAAAAAAAAAAAAAAAAAGGAAAATTTACGAATCCCTCGTTGATTTTTAAATGGCTATCTAAATTGTTTTGTCAAGACTTTAAAAGATGGTAATTCATAATACTGTATTGACATTTTAAAATAAAATCATTGTATCAGTTTCAAATATACCCACTAAAATCTAAATATTATCGCAAATGTTTTTAGTATCCATTTGTTAACAAGCACCTTTTTCATTACAGAAATTTTGGTGGCTTCTTATTTTAGTCCTCTTCTATTCTGCTTCCACTACATGATTCTATTCTAATGCAATATATTTTTTTCCAAAGCCTTCTGTTGATCACAGAATTGTACTTTTCCACTAAAAAAATTGTGGATAAAAATTGAAATTAATTTTTAAATGTTCTGTGACCAAAGTTGCTACTAGACTGAGTTATTATCACAATTGCTATTTGTCTATAATTTGTCATGCATGTTATACATTTTGATGCTTTCTTACACATAAAAATACTGTTGAAAATTCATCTCTTAATAAGATGCATTGTTAATTAGTTCATATATCCATGGATTTGTATTATTCATTGTTAGGTTAAGAGAGCATACAACATCAATTTTGTTTCCTTTTTTCACTTTTATGGATTTTAGTGCTGAAAACCTTCTTCATATGAGTATGTACATGGGACTTGAATAAGTTGTATTAAATTGATGTCACTCAATTCTTGGAGTTCCTCCTGCATTGCATGCCAAAAATAACATCAGTTATCTATCGTCAAAAAAGTATTGTAAATGATTTATTAGCTTACAAGTCCCTTAGGTCCTTTACATCTTTATTGAAATTGAAGTATTTGAAACATTTGGACATGCACAAGGAGTTGTTACACAATCATTACAATCATTCACTTTCTCAATTTCTGGGATGCCCTCCAAAAATACTTTACTAGGACTTGTTAAATGACTATCTGTTAGTTTTAGTCATGCAAGATGAATAAGTTCTGGAGATATGCTGTAAAACAGTGCCTGTAGTTAAGAAAAGCTTCTTAAAGAAAGACCCTGCTTATTATTTCTTGATTAAAGAAGGGTTTCCAAATGTCTAGATTTTGAATCATGATGAAGATTTTTTACCTCGGGGCAATGTAATCTAGTAAGATTTGAAGGGGTGAGAAGTACACATTTATTTTGAAAAGTGAAAGACAGGCAATTGTGAAAAGGTGTCATAGATACTTTCTCCAGCATACTAATTTAGTTATATATTTATGTTGAGGTTCTGGAAATTGGTTCTTTTAAAATGATGCATGTAACATTCACATGCCACTTGCGAAGTCTTTGCCTTACATGCATTTCTCATTTGCAGAAGAGGAAACAGTTTTGAATAATTTAAGTAGTTTTTCTAATGTCATTCAACTATAAAGAGGTAGAATTCACTGTGACCAAGTAGGCTTCATCCCTGGGATGCAAGTTTGGTTCAACAAAAGCAAATCAATAAATGTTACTCATCACATAAACAGAATTAAAGACAAAAACCACATGATTATCTCAATAGATGCAGAAAAGGCTTTTGATGAAATTCAACATTCCTTCATGTTAAAAACTCTTAATGAACTTGGTATTGAAGAAGCATACCTCAAAGTAATAAGAGCCATCTATGATATATCCACAGCCAGCATCATACTGAATGGGGAAAATACTTGAAAACTGGCTTAAGACAAGGATGCTTTCTCTCACCACTCCTATTAAACATAGTATTGGAAGTCCTGACCAGAGCGTTCAGGCAACAGAAAGAAATAAAGAGCATCCAAATAGGAAGAGAGGAAGTCAAACTATCTCTATTTGCAGATGTCATGATTCTATATCTAGAAAATCCTATAGTCTCTGCCCAAAAACTCATTCAGCTGATAAACAACTCCAGCAAAGTTTCAGAATACAAAATCAATGTACAAAAATCAGGAATGTAATTTCACAATTGCCACAAAAAGAATAAAATACCTAGGAATACGGCTAACCAGGGAGGTGAAAGATCTCTACAATGAGAATGACAACACACTGCTCAAAGAAATCAGAGATGACACAAACAAATGGGAAAACATTACATGCTCATAGATAGGAAGAATCAGTATTATTACTATGGCCATACCTCCCGAAGCAATTTACAGATTCAATCCTTTTCCTATCAAACTACCAATAACATTCTTCACAGAACTAGAAAATACAATTTTAAATTCATACGGAACCAAAAAGGATCCAGAATAGCAAAGACAATCCTAAGAAAAAAGAAAAAAGGTGGAGGCATCATGTTACCCAACTTGAAACTATACTATGAGGCTACAGTGACCAAAATAGCATAGTACTGGTACAAAAGCAAACACATAGACCAATGGAACAGAATAAAGAGCCCAGAAATAAGGTCACACACCCACAACAATCTGATCTTTGACAAAATGAACAAAAACAAGATATGGGGAAAGGACTTCCTTCTCAATAAATTATGCTGGGATAATTTTCTAGCCATATGCAGAAGACTGAAACTGAACCCCTTTCTTACACTATATACAAAATTCAACTCAAGAAAGATTAAAGACTTAAATGTAAAACCCAAAACTGTAAAAACCCTGGAAGACAACCTAAGCAATACCATTCCAGACATAGGAATGGGCAAGGGTTTCATGACAAAGACACCAAAAGCAATTTCAACAAAAGCAAAAACTGTCAAATGGAATCTAATAAAACTTAAGAGCTTCTGCACAGCAAAGGAAACTATCAACAGAGTAAATAGACAGCCTACAGGATGGGAGAAAATATTTGCAAATGCTGCATGTGACAAAGGCCTACTATCCAGCACCTATAAGGAACTTTTACAAATACATTTACAAGAAAAAAAGCAACCCCATTAAAACATGGGCAAAAGACATGAACAGACACTTTTCAAAGGCATACATGCAGCCAATGAGCATATGAAAAAATGCTGAATACCACAGATCATTAGTGAAATGCAAATCAGAACCACAATGAGATATTACCTCATAACAGTCAGAATAGCTATTATTAAAAAGTCAAAAACAACAGATACTGATGAGATTACTGAGAAAAGGGAACACTTACACACTGGGGGTGGGAATGTAAATTAGTTCAACCATTGTGGAAAGCAGTGTGATGATTCCTCAAAGAGCTAAAAATAGAACTACCACTGGACCCAGCAATCCTGTTACTGGGTACATACCCAATGGAATATAAATCAGTCTACCATAAAGACACATGCATGCAAATGTTTATTGCAGCACTATTCAAAATAACAACAACGTGGAGTTAACCTAAATGCCCATCAATGACAGACTGGATAAAGAAAATGTGGTGCATGTACACCATGGAATACTATGCAGCCATAAAAGGAATGAGATCATGTCCTTTGCAGGAACATAGGTGGAGTTGGAAGCCATTATCCTGAGCAAACTAATGCAGGAACAGAAAAGCAAACGCCACATGTTCTTACTTATAAGTGGGAGCTAAATGATGAGAAGTCATGAAGACAAAGAAGGAAACAATAGATACTGGGGCCTACTTGAGGGTGGAGGGTAGGGGGAAGGAGAGGATCAGAAAAAATAACTATTGGGTACTAGGCTCAGTACCTGGGTGATGAAATAATTTGTATAATAAACCCCCACGACATGAATTTACCTATATAACAAACTTGCACATGTACCCCTGAATCTAAAGTAAAAGTTTAAAAAAGTGGAAGAGTTAGCCTGCAGACCCAGATCTCTGACCCCAGAGTTCATGCTGTTACTTGCAATTCATCCATAGCACTCATTGCTCAGTCATTATCCATCAAAGAAATGATCCGGAAGTATTTTGCTGCTATTTCCAGGTTATATTTTTAATAAACAGTTGCTTCTAAATTGTAGTTTAGTATTCCCAGTGTTTGGTTCCACAGGGCCTGCATGGGGTTGTTGTTCACTAAATGTTACATGATTAGCCAAGTTTGGATGATAGGCAGTGTTAGCGATTTGAAAATGATAGCCCAAGCTAGAGGAAATCAGGCTATGCTTGTTCAAATTGCCCATCATTCCGAACTCATTGAAAACATGGTCTGCCTTATAGTGTGCTAAGTGCTAGTGGTGCCAAAATACACACACAGACACACACACACACATACACACACACACACACACACACACAGAGAGAGAGAGTAACCCCAGGTATCCACAATAGATTGGTTTGAGGATACTAAAATTCAAGGATGTTCAGTTCCCTTTCATGTGGTTTGTGAATGATTCAGTCATTATGCAACTGTGTGCTCATATCATATATAGTTATTGATACCAGTTAATGGCATGAATCCTGATTCTGTCACCTACTGTATTTTTCTGGGAAGTTTTTGATCTCTATGACATGAGTTTCCTAGTCTATATAGTGTTCCTCATGAGCCTACTATTATTAATAGTTTTATTACTATTAGTATTATTATTAATAGTAGGCTCATGAGGAACATTAAATAAGATGTGAATAAAAGCTTGCTAAATTGCCAGGCATAGAGTAAGTGCTGATTGGCATAAATTACTGTGCTCCATCAGTGGTAGTTCTCTACAGCAGGAATTCCCAACCTCTGGGCCATGGACTGGTACTGATCTGTGACCTGTTAGGAACAGGGCTGCATAGCAGGAGGTGAGCGGCAGGTGAGTAAACCTTACCGCCTGAGCTCTGCCTCCTGTCGGATCAGTGGCAGCATTAGATTCTCATAGGAGAGTGAACCCTATTGTGAACTGCACGTGTGAGACATCTAGTTTGCATGCTTCTTATAAGAATCTAATGCCAAATGATCTGAAGTGGAACAGTTTCATTCTGAAACCATCCTGTACCCTAGTCAGTGGAAAAATTATCTTCCGTGAAACCAGCCCCTGGTACCAAAGAGGGTGGGGACTGTTGCTCTACAGGAAACAATTTTTCCCCCTCCCCAGGGGACATTTGGCAATGTCTGGAGGAAATTTTTGATGTCATAGCTGAAAAGAGCTACTATTATCCAATGGATAGCAGCCAGGGATGCTGCTAGACATCCTACAATGCCCCACACTGTCCGGATAAGCTACAAACATCAATAATACTAGGTTAAGAAACCCTGTTCTGGCCAGGCGCAGTGGCTTACACCTGTAATCCCAGCACTTTGGGAGGCCGAGGCAGGTGGATCACGAGATCAGGAGATCGAGACCATCCTGGCTAACACAGTGAAACCCCATATCTACTAAAAATGCAAAAACAAAATTAGCCAGGCATGGTGGCAGTCGCCTGTAGTCCCAGCTACTCGGGAGGCTGAGACGAGAGAATGGTTTGAACCTGGGAGGCGGAGCTTGCAGTGAGCCGAGATGGCGCCACTGCACTCCAGCCTGGGTGACAGAGTGAGACTCCATCTCAAAAAACAAAACAAAACAAAACAATAAACAAACAAACCAAAAAAACCCAGCCCTGTTCTATAGTAACAGATTGGATTAGTTCATTAAAATATGATTCGAAAAACACTACTGGAATTACAGTTCTTTTAAAAAACTTTTAGAAGAAATATCAAATTCTGTGATTTTACAAGGGTTGAATGATCTCCTGGGCATGATCATTGCAGCATCTTATGTTCCAGATACCCCAAGCTGCTAGTGGCTCCTCAGTCACTTCAAGCCCTTTCATGGATCCATGCTTGTGCAGTTTTGTTCCCTTTGCCTAGAATACCCCATGCCTTGTGTGTCCATTTCTTACTAGTCCTTCACGATTTTCAACAAACTCACTTCTGTGACACCTTTCCTCTCATCCCTTCTCCCTTAGATTTATGGCCCTGACACAGCTAGACCTGAAATTTGGGGGTCATAAATATTTTCTCTCTGTTCCCACTTACCATACAGTATTATAATGTTTGGTAGGTTTTCTTTAATATTCTATGAATTCCTTTGGGGCAAGATTATGCCTCCTTTATTTTTTATAGCCTCTGCTAAACAACATATGAACTTGGAGTAAGCATTAATAAATTTTCGGTGAATGAATGAAGGAGTAAATAAATAAAGTGAGCTGCATGTTTAGATACTAGAACACAGCATATGGGAACTCTGCTTGGCTCCCAACTTCCTGGGAATTTTCCATTCCTTTTTTGGAGAAGTGAAGGTGAACAAGTCTACTGACCCTGGGAAGCACTGGCTGCTTATCAAAATAAGCCATCTGGAAGGCTGAGTTCAACAATAGGAAGTGGCTAATCACACGTTTATCTCTTTTATGTTATCTGGTTACTAAGATTGTTTCCAAATTTATTTCTAAAACCACAGTAGTGCACGTGTGTGTCTAAAGCTATTTGCATATATTGATGGTTTGGGGTAGTGTTTTAATTCATGAACAATGCAAGACACAGCATTCAGGGTACTGTGGATTTTTACTATTTAAACAAGTTATTTAACAAATGCATAAATCAAACCATCACTGCCATAGGTGGCTTTATTAGTCTGTTCTGACACTGCTAATAATGATATACCTGAGACTGGGTAATTTACAAAGGAAAAAGGTTTAATTGACTCACCGTTCTGCAGGGGTTGGGAGGCCTCAGGAAACTTACAATCATGGCAGAAGGGGAAACAAACACATCCTTCTTCATGTAGTGGCAGCAAGGACAAGTGCTGAGCAAAAGCAGGGAATTCCTCTTATAAAACCATCAGATCTCATGCGAACTCCCTCACTGTCATGAGAACAGCATGAGGGTAACTGCCCCCAGGATTAAATTACCTTCCACCGGGCCCCTCCCATGACATGTAGGGATTATGGGAACTACAATTCAAGATGAGATTTGGGTGGGAACACAGCCAAACCATATCAGTGGCATAATGTTTTCCAATAAAACCTGAGGTTTACAAATATTGTCAAAATATGGAAGCAGTTAAGTGAAAGTAAATCATGAACTATAGAACAAGTTATAAAAAAATCAAATCACATTATATATGAAATATTTAAGACAAAATCATAAATACTAATAAAGCAAAGTTACTCTATTCTATAATTTAATATTCAAAACAAAGAAAGTTGCTTTATGATTTGCATGCCATATCATTGTTCACTTGGAAAATCCAAAGGAATCAACTGAAAAATGCTAACATTAATAGAATAGATTTGCAAGGTGGCAAGATAATTTAAAATCAATAAAATTTGTTATGGAGAAACGTTACACTATTTAAAATGTGATAACATTTCATTTATACTAACAGGAAAAAAATATATTTTCTAAGAATAATTTGAAAGAAAATTGTGTGACCTTCATGAGAAGCTGTAAAAAGCTGTAAAATTTTATTGATACTGATATATTAATAAGGGCTGGGCATGGTGGCTCACGCCTGTAATCTCAGCTGTTTGGGAGGCTGAGGTCTGAGAATTGCTTGAGCCTAGGAGTTTGAGACCAGCCTGGGAAACATGGTGAGACCCCATCTCTACAAAAAATACAAAAATTAGCTGGTCATGGTGGTGTGCCTCTGTGGGCCCAGCTACATGGGTGGCTGAGGCAGGAGAATCACTTGAACCCAGGAGGTGGAGGTTATATCAAGCCAAGATCATATCACTGCACTCCAACCTGAGCAACAGAGCAAGACCCTGTCTCAAAACAAAACAAAAAAGAAACAAAAACAAAAAACTGATGTATGAATACGAATACCAATTTATGAATTTATGCAGGAGGAATTGCTCTTTCCAGTTATTATAATAATTATGTATACTTTTCATCATATTCTATTCCATCTATCAAAGTGGCCATAAAGCAATGGGTAATCATGAAGACATATCCCTAAAGTCCAACCAAGCATGTCTCTGTAGTGACCAGGATATACCAATTTCCAAAATGTAGTTTCTTACAGACCAATATCTCTGATGAACATAGATGCAAAAATCCTTACCAAAATACCAGTAAATCAAAGCCAACTGCACATCAAAAAGATAATTCACTTTAATCAAGTGGGTTTCATCCCAGGGATGTGGGGATGGTTCAACATACATAATTCAACAAATGTGATTCAGTACATATACAAAATTAAAAACAAAAACCACGTGATCATCTCAATAGATGGAGAAAAAGCATTTGATAAAAATCTAGCATCTCTTTATAATAATAACCCTCAGCAAACTAGGCATAGAAGGAACATACCTCAAAATATAAAAGCCAAGTATGACAAACTTGCAGCCAATGTCATACTAGGTGGGAAAAAATTTAAAACCTTCCCCTTAAGAACTGGAGCAGGACAAAGATGCCCACTTTCAACACTTTATTCAGCATAGTACTGGAAGTCCTTGCCAGAGCCATCAGAAAGAAGAACTAAAGAGCATCTAAACTGAAAAAGTGGAAGTCAAACTAACTCTGCTGATGATATGATTTTATACCTAAAAACACTAAAGACTCCTCCAAAAGCATCCTAGATTTGATCAATGAATTTAGTAAAGTCTCAGATTACAAAAATCAATATACACAAATCAATAGCACTGCTATATACCACCAACAACAATCAAGCTGAAAATCAAATCAATAACTCAATCTCTTTTACAATAGTAACAAAAAAACAAACCTAGGAATATACTTAACCAAGTAGGTGAACCATCTCTACAAGGATAACTACAAAACATTGATAAAAGAAACCATAGATGACACAAACAAATGGAAAAACATCCCATGCCTATTAATTGGAAGAATCAACATAAGAAAAATGACCATACTGCTCAATGTAATGTACAGATTCAATGCAATTCCTATCAAAATAACAATGTCATTTTTCACAGAATAAAAAAAATCTTAAAATTCATACAGAACCAAACAAGAGCCCAAAGAGCCAAAGCAAAAAGAACAAATATAGAGGCATCACATTACTCAACTTCAAATTATACTACAAAGCTATAGTAACCAAAACAGCATGGTACTGATATAAAAGTATATATATAGACCAATGTAACAGAATAGAGAACCCAGGAATAAAGCTAAATACAACCAACTGATGTTCAACAAAGCAGACAAAAATATACACACTGGGGAAAGGACACCCTATTCAATAACTGGTGCTGGGAAAATTGGATAGCCACATGTAGAAGAATGAAATTGGATCCCTGTCTCTCACCATGTAAAAATATTAACTCAAAATGGATTAAAGACTTAAATATAAGATCTAAAACCATGAAAATTCCACAGTTAAACCTAGGAAAAACTCTCCTGAACATTGACCTACGCAAAGAATTTATGACTAAGACTCCAAAAGCAGATGCAACAAAAATGAAAATTAATAAATTAAAAATTAAAATTAATTTTTAAAATTAATAAATGTAATTTAAATTTTAATTTAAAAATTAATACATTTAATTTAATAAGTTGATTTTTAAGCTTCTGTATAGCCATAATAATTATAATAATAATCACAGTAAACAACCTACAGAATGGGAGAAAATATTTGCAAACTATGGACCTGACAAAGGACTAATATCCAGAATGCACAAGGAATTCAAACAAATCAGCAAGGAAAACAAACAAACAAACAAATAATCTCATTAAAAAGTAGACAATCAACTTAGATATTTCTCAAGGAAGATATACAAATGGCCAACAAACATATGAAAAATGCTCAAAATCACTAATTATGAGGGAAATACAGATGAAAACCACAATGAGATACCAGTTTACTCCAGCCAGAACGGCCATTATTAAAAAGTCAAAACACAAAAGATGTTGTCATGGATATGGTGAAAAGGAATACTTATATGCTGCCAGTGGAAATGTGAAGTAGTAAAACCCTATGGAAAACAGTATGGAGATTTCTCAAAAAGCTAAAAGTGGATCTACCATTCAGTGCCACTACTGGGTATCTACACAAAGGAAAGGAAGCCATTACATAAAGAAGATAAATGTGTATGTTTATTACAGCATAATTCACAATTGCAAAGATACAGAATCAACCTAAGTGCCCATCAATTGATGAGTGGCTAAAGAAAATATGTATATGTGTGTGTATATATATATACACACACATATACACACACACACCATGGAAAATGTATACACACACACACACACACCCCACACACACCACGGAATACTATTCAGCCATAAAATGAATGAAATAATGTCTTTTGCAGCAACTTTGATGAAACTGGAGACCATTATCCTAAGTGAAGTAACTCAGGAATGGAAAACCAAATACCACATGTTCTCACTTATAAGCGGGAGCTAAACTGTGGGTATGCAAAAGCATACAGTGTGGTATAATGGACATTGAAGAGTCAGAAGTGGGGAGAGTGGGAGGGAAGTGAGGGATAAAAAAATGCCTAGTAGTTTTTTATAATCGTGTATGATATACACTATTTTAGTGATGTGTACACTAAAACCCTAGACTTAATACAATTCATCCATGGAACAAAAACTCACTTGTACCCCTAAAGCTACTGAAAAAAAATTTTTTTGTGAAATTCACATAAGAAAATTACCAATGGGCAATAAACATAAGTAAATATGCACAATCTCACTAATAATGGACAAATACAAATTAAAATGAAAATATTTCTGAGCCATAATATTGGCAAACATTAATTGATACTTTCCTCTAATTAAGGCTGTAGGTAAATAGGAAGTTTCATACAATGATGATGGAAGTATAAATTAGTGAATCCTTTATGGAGCACAATTTTTACATTTTTATCAAAATATTAAATATTCATACTATTCACCTCATTAATTTTTAGGAATCAATCATTAAAGAAAAAATAAAATCCTTTAAAAATACAGTTTCTCTACTTTGAATATTTCTGGATGTAACTTGAAATTTTCCTTCCCTGTCTTCTGCTTTTAAAAAATGTTTTTTTCATTACATTTTTTCTTTTGAAATAATTATAGAGTCACATGCAATTTTAAGATGTAATATACAGAGATCCTGTATATCCTTTCCTGCTTTAAAGGATATCCTCTATATCCTTTTCCCCAATGGTAACATCTTGAGATAATACAGTACAGTATCTCAAACAGAATATTGATATTGATATGGTTACAATACAGAACATTTCTACCACCACAAGAATCCTTTTGTTGCTCTTTTAGAGCCACAGTCACTTCCTGCCAACCCATAGCCACTTTTAACCTATTGCAACCACTAATGTATTCTCTATTTCTATAATTGTGTCATTTCACGAATGTTATATAAATGGAGCCATGCAGAATGTGACATTTTGAGCCTGGCTTTTTTCTCATGGCATAATTCTCTAGAGATTTTCCCAGATGGTTGTGTGTACCAATAATTCATTTCTTTTTATTGCTGAGTAGTATTTCAAAGTATAAATGTACCACAGTTTAACCGTTTGCCTGTTGAAGGACATCTGGATTGTTTCCAGGTTTTGGCTTTTATGAATAAAGCTGCTATAAACATTCGTGTATAGGTTTTAATGTGAACATAAGTCTTTAATTCACTGGGCTAAATGCCCAGGAATGTAATTGTGGGATTGCACAGTAGTTGCATATTTTTGTTTAAGAACCTGCCGAAATGTGTTCCAGAGTGGCTGAACTACTATACATTTCCATCAGAAGTGTACATCAGAAGTGTATGAGTGATCCAGTTTCTCTGCCTCCTTGACAGCACCTGGTGTTGTCACTATTTTTTATTTTAGCTATTCTGATAGGTGGTTGTGATGACACATTTTGGTTTTAAATTGCATGTCTCCAGTGACTAATGATGTTAAAATCTTTTTATATGTTTATTTGCCATCTATATCTTTTCTTCAGTGAACTGTCTCCTCATGTCTTTTGTTCATTGTCTAATTGTTGTTTTTGTTTTTCTACTTTTAAGTTATGAGAGTTCTTTATATAGTCTGTATACTAGTCCTGTGTCAGATATGTAGGTTGAAAATATTTTCTTCCATTCTGTGGGTTGACTTTTAGTTCTTCTATGAGAGGCTTTTACGGAGCAAACATTTTTAAGTTTGAAGTACATTTATCAATTTTATTTCTATGAATTGTGCTTTTGGTGTGAAGTCTAAGAACTCTTTGGCTATTATTGGTTCCTGAAGATTTTCTCCTATGTTTGTTTCTAAAAGTTTTATAGTTTTATATTTTATACTTAAATCCATGATATTTTGACTTAATTTTTGTATAAGGTTTGAGACTTAGGTTAAGGTTAATTATTGTACTTATAGATGTCTGATTGTTTCAAAACCATTTCTTGAAAAGACTATCTTTCCTCTATTAAATTGTTTTTGCACTTTGGTTAAAAATCAGCCAGGTGTAGATGACAGGTTGATGGGTGCAGCAAACCATCATGGCACATGTATACTTATGTAACAAACCTGCACATTCTGCACATGTATCCCAGAACTTAAAGTATAATTTTTTAAAAAAGTAAAAAAAAAAAATCAGCCAGGTACATTAGTTTAGCTCTATTTCTGGATTGCTCTTGTCTTCTGTTGATCTGTCAATACCACATAGTCTTGATTATTATAGCTATATAATAAGTCTTGAAAGCAAGTAGACTAATTCCTTCTACTGTATTCTTCTTTATGATAATTGTCTTAGCTAATTTTAACTTCTTTACCTTCCTATACAAATTTTAGAGTAATATTGTCTACATTTTAAAAAATCTTCTTGGGATTTTCCTAGGAGTTTTATTATATCTGTATATTAATTATGGAAGAATTAACATTTTTACTATGTTGAACTTTCTAATCCACAAACATGATATACTAATTTAGATATTTGATTTCCTTTTCAGCATTGTATAGTATATAAGATTTGTACATTGTTACATTTCTCCCTAAATGCTTTATTATTTTTGAGCAATTTTAAATAATTGTAAACATATTTTTAATTTCAGTGCCCACATGTTCACTGCTAGTACATAGAAACAATTGATTTGTGTTTGTTTCCCTTGTATGCTGTAACCTTGTTTAACTTACCTGTTCTAGGAGGGTTTTGGTTTTTTGCTTTTGGTAGAGTCCTTGTAATTTCTTATAGGGAGAATCACATCACTTATAAATAGGTTTAGTTTTATTTCTTCCTTTCTAATCTGAATATCTTTTATTTCATTTTCTTCCCTTACTGTTCTGGTTGAACTTCCACTACTGTTTTAACAGAGAATTGCTTTATTTCCAACCATAAGGGAAAAACATTCAGACTTTCATTATTAAGAATAATATTATTTGTGGCTCACACCTGAAGTCCCAGCACTTTGGGAAGCCGAGGCAGGCAGATTGCCTAGGTCCAGGAGTTTGAGACCAGGCTGAGCAACATGGTAAAACCCCATCTCTACAAAAAGTACAAAAGTTAGTCAAGCATGGTGGTACACACTGGTAGTCCTAGCTATGGCAGCGAAGGTGAGAGGATCACTTGGGCCTGGGACGTCAAGGTTGCAGTGAGCCATGATTGTGCCACTGCACTCCAGCCTGAGTGACAGAGTGAGACCCTGCTTAAATAATAATAATAATAATAACAATTGTATGATTTTGAGGTTTCTCTTCATTGAGTTGAGTAAATTCTCTTCTATTACTACTTTTCTGAGAGTTTTTATCATAAATTGGTGACAATTTTGTTTGCAGAAATTTTTCTTCATCAATTGTCATGACCTTGTGCATTTTCTTCTTTAGCCTGTTAATATTGTTAATATGATTACATTGATTGATTTCCAAATATTGAACCAGCCTTGCCTCCCTGCAGTAAACCTGACTTAATCATGATGTATAATTCTTTTTACATATGGCTGAATTCCGTTTGCTAATATTTTGTTAAGATTTTTTGTGTCTATATTTATAAGATATTGTTCTGCAGTTTTTTTTTTCATTTATACTCTGCATCTCACTTAGGTATCAGGGTAACACTAGCTAGATAAAATGAATTTGGACATGTTCCCTCTTCTGTTTTTTGGAAGAAATTGTGTAGAATTGGTGCTGATTTTTTTCGGTAGATATTTGGCAAATGTTTGGTAGAGTTTTCCACTGAAATCATCTAGACCTGGATATTTTTTGGACATTTTTAAATTATGAGTTCAACTTTCTTAACTATAGGGCTATTCAAATCATTTTTAATACTATATGAATTATCATAGTTTATAATTTTTGATGAATTGGTCTGTTTCATTTGGGTTGTCAGATATGTAAGTAGAGCTGTGCATAGTATATAGTATCTTTTCCATGTCCATGGAGTCTGCTTACCTGATATTGGTAATTTGTGTCTTCTCTCTTTTTCTCTGTATCAGTTTTCCTAGATCAATTTTTTTATCTTTTCGAATCATTATTCTATTAATTTTCTCTTTTTTCTGTTTTCAATTTTATTGATTTCTGCTCTTATGTTTATTATTTCCTTCCCTCTGTTTAATTTGGGTTTATTTTGCTCTTCTTTTTCAAGGTTCTTTAGGTGGGAACTTAGATTATCAATTTAAGACTTCTTCTTTTCTAATTTATGCATTTAGCACTATAAATTTCCCCTTCAACTTGCTTCATCTGATATAACATACATTCCTTCTTTCTTTTCATTAATGTTTGCACAATGTATCTTTTTCTATAATTTTACTTTGAACTTGCCTATATTATGTTTAAGTGAGTTTCTTGTAGATAGCATGGAGCTGGATCATGTTTTTCAACCTATTACCAATCCCTATCACTTAATTGGTATAGTTAGACTACTTATATTTGATGTAATTATTGATATGTTAGGGCTTAGGTCTGCCAGTTTATTTTTTGTTTTCTGTTTATTATCTCTGATTTTTGTTTCTCCATTTTTTTTTCTTTCTTCCTGTGGGTAAACTGAATGTTTTTTAGAATTTTATGATTGAATGAAAATAAAAATAATGTGACATAAATCATATACAAAATGCTATAGGCATTCAAAAATGTTTCCCATTAGTTGTGGGGGTGACAGGACTTGAACTTGGTTTGAATGATAGGATTTGAACAGTTAGAAATGAAGACTTGCAGAGAATGAAAAGTATAAGCCTGTGATGGGGACTGGAGGTAGCTTGCATGGGTGGGAAGGTAGGAAAACTCTATGGATAAAGTGGGATTCAAGGCAAGACAAGTAATAGTAAGGACTATATTCTAAATTGTACTGGGACTTGAATTTCAGGCTGAAGACACGGCCTTTGGTTAACTGGCAATAGCAAGCTATTGAAGATCTTAGGGCAGGAAAGTGGCAAGATAAAAGCAGTGTTATAGGAATATTAATTTGGCACCTGTGGCTGAAAATCACTGAGTGTGAAGCAAAGTAGAAAAGGCAACGTATGTATGGAGGTTAGAGACAATCAAGGCCTAAAATAAAAAGGCTTTTAAATTAGTGTACCAATAATGGAAATGGATAACAACTGATATAATCCATATTTCCAAACCCCCACAGACCTTAATTTCTTATTGAATGTGAAGTAGAGAGTAAAGAAAGAAAAAAATGAAAGCCAACTATGGCCTGACTATTACTCATAAGTTACCACTCTTTATAGGACCCAAAGGGAAACACGTTTGACAATAAACACCAAACTACACTCAGAATCTTTTCTCCTTCCTAGCTGCTAAGATCAAGGGTCATTAGGGCTGACATATGCCAATTCTCTTTTTCCTTAGGACAGGCTAACATTCAGCAAGTATGCAACAATAAAGTTGTAAAAGTTGTTAAAATCCCGAAATACTTACGTACTGGTTGGTAAATTGCTATTGTTCAAGTCCCTTGAGTGCCTCTTTGCTGATCTGATCCCCTTTGCAGGCCCACTGGCCTATCCCACAATCCAGCATCTATAAAGGTAACATCTGGCAGATAAGTTGGTATGCAGAACCTTGCTTTCCTGCTGCAGAGGATGTCTGATCTCAGTGATCAACAATCATGCCATTCTGAATTGTAGCTTTTTAAATGTTATCCCTGCCACGGATGGAGTTTTCTCCCAGAAGGCTCTCAAATTATTCACGCAAATCAACTTCTGTTGGACCTACACAAGTCTGAATCCCAGGGATAGATCTACTCTAGGTTCAAGTTGAAACCCTGTTGCACTGAAGTTCACAGACCTTCATATTTAAATAATTATCTATTGGTAATTTTTAAAACTGTTAATACCCAGTGAAAATGAAGAGTACAATAAGTCATGTACTTTCAATCCTGATAATGGGAATATAAAATAGTTTAACAAGAGACTCGTGGGTTTAAAAAGTTAATATTCTTTTGCCTAAGAAAATTTTTAAAAAATGGATCAAATATTTAAGGGAACAAAATGTTTAGAGAAAAGCTGTTTAAGTTTGTAAAAAATTAGAATCAACCTAAGTGTCAAACATTAAAAGAGTAGTTAAACCAAACTTGTTTAGTAATTTTTTTCTCTTTCTTACATGATTCTGAGTTATTAGCTATTTTAGAAAAGAAAAATAAGGTTAAAGATAATTCTAAAAAATCTCCAGAGGGCTTCTCCTAAAAGTACTTGCCAATGAAATTTTAATTATAAAAATCAGGATGATGTCACCTTTCTCATCCAGATGGTAAACACTTTAAGACAATAAAGAATACAGAGTTTTCAACAACAAAGGATTCATTTAAATGTTCTCTACACAGCCGGTTTTGATGTGTGAATATAAGTGTGTATTTTTGAGTGTGTATTTCTGAATATACATATATTGATCCCCAACATATGAAAATTACTTTGCTGATGTAACCTCTTTTGTACACAGTCCTTTGAGGGTTTTGTTTTTTGATAGACTTGTCCTGATTCATCACTAATCTCCTGGCAAGTCTGAGCATGTGCTTACATTTGCAATATGGCATCCTGTAGTTAGGGTGCCATTTCCTGCCATGGCACCACACCAGGGTTCAAGTGCACAACTTTGTCCAAATAGTCTGTACTCCAGCCAAATAAGCTGACCAGTCACAGGGAGAATGACAGGCTGCTAGTGCATTCTACACAGGTATGGATGTATAGAATTCAGGGCAGTTGAAAGTCTCCTCATCTAATTCATTGAGAAAAATAGAAAGGATCTTGGCTGCCTCATAAAAAGAAAGTCCCTATAGGCACACCTGGGTCCTTGTCTTATTTTTGAAAACATTGGTTCGACATGGAGAAAACACGTTCTCTTCTAGAGCAGTGTATTCCTACGTTGAAAATCTTAGCACAACTCTTTGTAGGAACAGATTCCTTATTCAGATCAAATCCATTAAGTCAAAAAGAGAATGCGGGCCCAGATTTTTGCTTGGTTTCTTACCTATTTGTAGCAGAAAGTAGAGCCTTGGTGTTGTACAACTCCAAGGAATGCCATTATTATTCACATAAACAGGCACCCTTGAAGTTGTGGAGTGCACAGCCTAAATGCAGCTCATGCAACTGCCCTAAAACTCTTTAAAGTGATTTGTTAACTTTTAAAGATGAATTGTGCGAGGAAGGCTCCTAATATTTATCAGGAGTTTTAAAAGTTAACCTAAGACATGTATGAGGAGAAATTTTGTAAAGTGTAAGTCACTGTCTAGTATATGTTATTAATACTAAAATAGTCATCTAAGGAATTGATATTTAATGGGTAAGATATATTAGAAAGAGTGGAGATTTTTTTGTGTTTTACAAATTCCAAACTGATTGGCATTTTTATTTACTTCAGTCAAAGAATTGCATGGTCAGCTGAAGAAAAATCTAATGTTAGTACAATGTGATAACTTCAAGAATTCACACTTCCAGTAATAGTAGCTGATAACCGCCAAGATATTTCTGAAAAGAGAAAGTGCTTATTTTAACAACAACAAAAAGAACAATTAAGAAATAATATTTGGTACATTTCCAGGAAGGAAACATCTCATATTAAAAAGGGAAAACAATTCATAGCCCTTTACGAAGACATGTGAAACTTATTCAAACCAAAGATGTATTTCATTTTTTTCAACTTTTGCTTAGTTTGGGATGAGGAATTTTCCCCCTTGGGAATCAAGGAAGTTGATTACACCTCTCCCACTAGAATTGTGCAATGCCTTTAAATAGTTCTCCTAAAGTCTGTTTTTCATTATCATTATGAATTTCACAATACATTTCCAAATGTACTTTTGGATATTTTTATTCAAAACTCTGTTCTCCAGTGTTTTAAACTCTTGATTATTCAAAAGATTTTGGAGAGTAGTACTATAAGATTAGGTCCTTTTCATGCAGTATTATTTTAAAAAATAATTAATAAAATCTGTAGCCAGAATCTGACCATTCATATGGAGGATTTTTTAAGTTGCTTTTTAGTATTATTCTATTTATGGAATCATCTTATGTTAGCCTTGGAAAGATCATAGACATCCTTACTTGTAACTTCTGTATATTATCATGAAAGAAAAAAAGTCACTTGCCAGTGGCCCCATAGCTTGTTAGTGGAAGAGCCAAGATTGCAACTCAGTTGTCTTGACTCCAAGTCTACTGTCCTTTCACTTCATTCTGTTGTTAGTCTTCCTGACTTTACTACTCTCTTTGCACACCAAACCCACCCTCCGCTCTCTAGCAGGGCTTGTTTTCTTTGCTCTTCTTTGATTGAGTGACTGCCAGCTCAGGCAATTGGCTGGACAATGGCCGGGTCAGGTACTTGGAAGACTCTTTGAACATACAGGAGCATACTTCCCACCGAGGGAATGAGAAACCTGTGTGTTACAAAGAGTGTGATGTGTGCCAGTGCAGAGGAATGGGCAGTGTATTCTGTGGGTTCCGCGAGAAGGCAACAAAATCTGTCTAAAGAAGTTAGAGAACCTTTAAAGAATGAGTTAGAGTCTTGAAGGATGCTGGAGATTCACTCAGAGGCACGAGGGCAGAAATGCAGAAGTGGAAGATAGGAAAGGGAAAGAAAGGAAGGTAATATTTACCAAGCGCCAGAGCATCTATCTGGCACAACGAATCTGTAAAAGTAGTATAATTACCTCTTTTATGGTTGAGAAAATGAAGGGTTGGGGACATTATTCTAACATTTCCCAAATGCCAACAACATGCCAGGCATTGTTGCTTTACTCACATGATTTCAATTAATCCTAACAACAACAACAAAAATGTACAAGGGAAGTACTACTCCTATTACACATGAAGAAACCAAGTCACAGAGAAATGAAGTAAATTGCTCAAACTCCCCGAAAATGTGGTGGGAGTCAGGGGAGGGGGGACAGTATAAAACTAGGCACTGGTTGATCTGGAAGCAGGTTCTAACCAGCTTATGATATGCACTGGTTCATTGCAGCTGCAGAGGTAGGAAGGTTACAGACAGATCAAAGATATCTTTATATTCCAGGCTAAAGAGAAAGGGTCTTATCTGGTTGGTACAACTTTTAGGTGGAAAATGATTTGACTAAATTTATAGTTTTGAAAAATGTTCAGGTCGCCACATCTCAAATGGATTGAAGGGTAGAGGTAAGGCCGAGGTACTAGTAAGGAGGATGTAAAAACCAGAAGAGAGATAATGAGGTCACATCTAAGATAAAAGTAATGTAGAAGATTTTTAGGGAATAAGAACCAAAGAACATATATTGAAGGAGATAGAGGAGGAATGAAGAATCAAAGTGGTCTCCAAGGTCAGAGAGCCAATAATCATGAAATGAAATCTATGATTTGAAGCTGGGCATGGTGGTATGTGCCTGTTGTCCTAGCTATTTGGGAGGCTGAGGTGGGAGGTTCGAGAGTTTGAGCGCAGCCTGGATAAAGAGCAAGATGGGGTCTACAAACAAACAAACAAAATATATGATTTGAGACAATACTCTCTTTTATAAATAACTGCGTTTACTTTTTTTTTTTTCTTTTTGAGATGGAGTCTTGCTCTGTCACCCAGGCTGGAGTGCAATGGTGTGATCTTGGCTCACTGCAACCTCTGCCTTGTGAGTTCAAACGATTCTCCTGCCTCAGCCTCCCAAGTAGCTGGGATTACAGGCACCTGCCACCACGTCCAGCTAACTTTTGTATTTTTAATAGAGATGGGGTTTCGCCATGTTGGTTGGCCAGGTCAGTCTTAAACTCCTGACCTCAGATGATCCGCCCACCTTGACCTCCAAAAGTGCTGGGATTACACGCATGAGCCACCCACGCCCGGCCTAATTTTAAAAATATTTTTAAGAGACGGGTATAGCTGTGTTGCCCAGGCTGGTATTGAAACTCCTGGGCCCAGGTAATCCTCCTGCCTCAGCCTTCCAAAGTGCTGGAATTATAGCCATGAGCCACCATGCCTGGACATAAAATAAAATGGCTTTGTTTTCTAAAGCCATGCACATCCTCGAATGTCTTTCTCTTCCCACTTACTTACCAATGGCTTGCCCACATAATAAAATTTGGGGTTCATAATTTTTTTCACAAAGCTATATATCATATTCAGTTTTTTCCTGGCATTTGTTTTTGCAAAGAAAAAATGAAATATCAGTTTGATTTTCCCCTTTATGAGTATCTTAATTTTCTTTCCTATAAGTTTGCAACATTTTTCTTTCATCCTGGATATGACTTCTGTTAATTTTGCCTGGAATTTAATGAGTACTTTTGCATTAAAGCTCCAGGTTAGGAATATATCCTTGCATTAATATCACAACCATTACTTCTCCTACGTCTGTCTACACAATTCTCTTGTTCTGGAGTTATGTGGCTTCTTTTTACTGGCCCAATGACAATTCTAATTTTACATTTACATTTTAAACTTTCTTTTCTATCTCTCTACTTATCTAGATCATTTTCTTCTACAGCTGCTGACTTCTGTTTAAAGGAAACCATGTTGTCTTTCATCTTTTTGAGGATCCTGATCAGATATTTACTGATATTTTTATAGAAAGAAATATTATCCTATTAATATTCAGTAATATAAATAATTCAATAATTCGGTATTGCTAATACAATGCTTCAAAGTAATGTTTCCTTTATGCTAAATTATTTTTCATGTCTTATATCATTGTTACTATTTTTAAGTGTTTCCTTTATTCATAGTCACAAATCTAGCCAGATCTAGAATTCGCTACTATATATCATGAGAAAATGGTATCTTTTGTTTTTAAAGAAAGTCAAGAATTTTAGAAGCATGGCTTTTCAAATAATGACATATTATGAATCCCACCTTTCAATATGATTTTTATAGTTTTAGTATATTACAATGATTTAGCTTTAGTATCCAAGGGGCCTGGGTTTGAGTCACAGCACGTGTGGTGGTAAAGAACATGGACTCTGGATCTGAATTGTCTGGATTCAAATCCTAGCTCTGCCACTTAACTCACTGTGTAACTATGACAAGTTATTTAAACTCTTAGTGGCTTTGTTTTCCCATCTACGAGTGGGATTAATAACATTAGTTACTTCATAAGGTATTAGGAAGTTAACAAGATAATATACATAGACCAGTCCCTAGGACTTAGTGAATGGTATACATATATTTGCTTTGAAATTCTATCTCTGTCACCCACTAACTGAGTAACTTTAGTCGTCATTGAATGTCTCTAAGCCTCCATTTTCTGATCTTTAAAATTGATATAATAATACTAATAAGATTAATGTAAATGTTAATATTAATCTTGTAATGCTGCTTATTCATACCGTGAGGATTAAATGAGATAATTTATGTAAAATATCCCCACATAAATGCACACTGCTTGGTTGCAACTGTTATTTAATAGTAAAATGCAACCTGGGACTATGCCACATTTAACTGGCTTAACTGAGCATTGCAAGTCTCTTGATTCCATAATTTCTCTATTATTAAATTTCTGAAATTTAAATTATTTTACAGATGCATAATTCCAGAGGGATTAAGTTACAAATTCAAAGCTACATTGTCTGTGTGGAGAAAGATTTGAAGCAAGGTCAATTAGATTCTGCTTTTAATCCTTTTTTTCCATGAGCCTGGGAAAAGCAGGGTCTTTAATTCTTTTTTGTACAAAGGGCCTAGTTCCTGTCAGTTGGATTATGTTCCTCAAGTCCTTCACTTTTTCCCCATCCTTTCTCAAGGTCTTTGAACAGAAACAATGGGGCTTTTTGCATATCTGCAGTTATTCTCCTTTGCTAAGAGAGGGGCTGGGCCTCAGTGGTAGAGGTGAGCTGCATAGGATGGAGGAGATGGGCTGTAGGGGACATCATACTTATCAAGGTTTCTTTAATCTGTTGAGGATCATTGATTCCTCCTAAAGACTTAATGTAAGTTGCTATTTTGAATTTTCCCACAAATCAGCCCAGACATTTCATGCTGTGTTGTGTTGTATTTGAAACTAATTGTGGTATATAAGAGGTCACTTCATACCTTGCAAATAACAAATAACATCATTCTTTAAAAAACAAAAATGTTGGTTTCTCTCTTTGCTTGAATTATATTAGTTTCTTCTTTTTTTTTTTTTTTTCTTTTTGACATGGAGTTTTGCTATTGTTGCCCAGGCTGGAGTGCAGTGGTACAATCTCAGCTCACTGCAACCTCTGCCTCCTGGGTTCAAGTGATTCTCCTGCCTCGGCCTCCTGAGTAGCTAGGATTATAGGTGCGCACCACCATGCCCAGCTAACTTTTGTATTTTTAGTAGAGATGGGGTTTCGTCATGTTGGCCAGGCTGGTCTTGAACTCCTGACCTCAGGCGATCCACCCACCTCAGCTTCCCAAAGTGTAGGAATTACAGGCGTGAGCCACCGTGCCCAGCCTACATCACTATTTCTATGGAAAGCTATTCTGTGGCTTTCTCTCCCGTGTTAATTTCAAACGTTTTGTTAACTACCAGCTAAGGTGCCACATAACATGGACTTTGGCTTGTCTGCCCACAGCTTGCCCCTCAGGGACATACAAACCTGAAGGTTCACCAGGAGGAATCAGCAGTTGCATTCCATGTCCTGATGAAAATCACACCTCTCCACCTGGAAGCACGTCCCCTGAAGACTGTGTCTGCAAAGAGGGATATAGGGCATCTGGCCAGACCTGTGAACGTGAGTCTCCCACTGTTGGAAAATAGGAAATATAAAAGCTGATTTCTTTGAGAGAAATAGTGCTTGTGTTTGCATCCAATTCATTTAGAATGATCTTTAATGTTCTCTTCTGTAATCATATTTTTTGGGGGAGTGGGATGATTTGCTTTTATAACATTCTTATCACAGAACACATCCCTGTCCTGCTCCAGTGAAAGGGGAACTCAGATGCTGGGAGTAACATCACCTTGAGATCAGAAAGGCTTAGTACCTGGAAAACATTTAAAATGAATCAAAAAAAGAAAAGCCACAATTTTAACAACAAATTTGAATAAAAATGAGCTCATCTTAGTCACATTTATCTTTGAAATAATATATTTGTATAAGTAAAGGGTCTCAGTATTATTCATACCAAAAATTAAAAATATTGAAATAGCATATACCACATACAAGAAGCTGTGGCTCTTGGGGTTTGTAGCAAATATACTTTGCTGCCTTATTTGTTTTTTATTTTGTTCTACCTTAGTCAAGAAGAAAAGTATCTAATGACATATAAAGGTAAAGAACTATAAAATAATTTTTTTAAAGCTTAAAAAATAATATTTAGTTTATATTTAAAATTTAATTGGGAGTTAGTACCTAATAGGAATCAGATATAAGGGTTCTTCTTCCAAATATGTACTTGAAAATCCATATGCAGTAAATGGAAATGCTGTAGGTTGACACATATGCATAAATGTCCCCTTGAAAGAAAAAGAAAAATACAGGATATGTCATAGACGAAAGTCTAACTTTGCTTTTCAATTTTATTTTTGTAAATGTTAGTTGTCCACTGCCCTGCCCTGAAGCCTCCTGAAAATGGTTACTTTATCCAAAACACTTGCAACAACCACTTCAATGCAGCCTGTGGGGTCCGATGTCACCCTGGATTTGACCTTGTGGGAAGCAGCATCATCTTGTGTCTACCCAATGGTTTGTGGTCCGGTTCAGAGAGCTACTGCAGAGGTATGCAAACTGCCAATTTACATTGTTTATTTATTGTCTTGCTTGATTTTCTTGATTTAAGCTCTAGTAAACCAGTCAGTTCTTCATTTCTTTTTGGATTTCATAGACCTCACACTACAGAAAGAGAAAAATTATAGGAAATTTGAAATCAGACCTACCAAGTTCAATCGACCACATAATTGTAAACTACGCCTTTTATATCCCTTTTATGAACAAGCAAAGAAAAAGTTTGCCTGAGAAGTAAATGGACGGGTTACCCCAAACCTCAAATTTCAAGCCTCCAAGACATGGTATAAAGGAGAGTTTA
The DNA here is from genome assembly GCF_049350105.2 of Macaca mulatta. NCBI lineage: Eukaryota > Metazoa > Chordata > Mammalia > Primates > Cercopithecidae > Macaca > Macaca mulatta. The sequence goes on from NC_133420.1 coordinate 47,881,111, forward strand.
GAATAATCGGAGTGGAAACTTTAATGCCTCCTGGAATCGTAGGACTTAAGGAATCACATAAGCATCCTGCAACAAGAGCAGTTAGCCAACTTGTAATCTCCAGCCTTTACTTTGGCTGGTCGACCTGTTATAGAAAGTAGAGAATTTGTCAACGTAAGAGCCCAAGGAGCCTATTCAGGCCAATAGAAAGTGGGCACCACCAATAGAATCTGAGGCTCCCGTGTCAAATACAGAGAAGCAATAATAATAATAATAAAGATATGTAGTGCCTCAATCTGCCTCCACTTGCCATCTCCAGGACCTACTTTCCTACTTCTTACAACTGTCACACAACCAACTTCCTAGGGTTTTACAAGTAGGGTTGGAAGAGGAGGATATTTAAGAAAAGGTAAGAGGGGGGCAAGCCAAGGGACTTGAGGACCTCCATCAGAATCCCTGACCACGAAGCTTCTCGGTATAGTATCTGCTCCCTACCTACAGTTGCCAGGTGAAACACGGGATGCCAGTTAAATTTGAATTTTTGATAAACAAATAATATTTTAGTACATGTAGGTCCCCTTCAAGATTTGGAACCAACTTATACTAAAAAATTATTTGTTGATTTTCTGAAATTTAAATTTAACTGGGCGTCCTGGTTCATCGGTTTGTTTGTTGCTAAATCTGGCAACCTTACTCCCACCACATCCCCTAGTCATTTTTTGGCAGAACACTTTGCTGAGGATTTGACTGCTCCAAAACCCTACAAATCAGCTGGATCACTGGTTTAAGATAAGTAGTTCTGTCTTCTGGTCTTTTCTTGGCATCCATATCCATAAAGTAGAACCACCTACTCATGACTCCAAGATCATTTGTGAATCCCAGGAGACATCTGTGTTGGTACCAATTTATTAGGTACCAATACTGAACTCATCTATAAATGTAAATTGGCCTACATGGTATCCCCAAAAGACAAGGAAAACTGAAAAGAATCGGCAGATTGAACAAAGGAGACCTGACAGAAAAGAAAGAAAAACGCAATCACTGAGATTCAAAGGCAACTACATTGCTAAAATAAGGCCAGGATTCCAAGCAATGAAAGAAATTTGAGAGTAAAAATATGTATTCGAAGTAAAAAAAAAAAAGTTACTGACACGATGAATGGACCTAGTCAGAAGTCAAATTAATAAATTAGAAAACCAACTCAAGAAATTCATTTGAAAGTCCATCAAAAAAATTCAGAGATAAAAATATGAAAGAATAAAGTAACATGAGAATAGTCACAGGAAGTAGACTCTTTTCACATGAGGAATCCAGAGAGAGAATAGAATGGAGGAGATGCACCAGTAGAAGATCTAAAGATATATCCCCGAACTGAAATTTTGAAAATATTCACAACCCAAATCTTGGATATTCAATTTAACATTACTTAGTAAGTGCCACAAAAAAATATTAAAAACAGATTTATGTGTGGAAATAATCTTAGTGAACTTTCTGAATGCCCTAGAAAAACAGAAAACTGTGTCCCTTTCATAGTTAGAAACAACACTACCTACCAAGGAGAAAGAATCAGATTAGCCTTAGGCCCCTTTGTTGGCCATTCTCAATGTTAGAAAATAAGACTATGTTGCCAGGATTCTGAGGGAAAAGAATAGACCCTAGATTTCTAAACTCAAGCAAGCTACTGTTCATGTGTGAAGGCAAAGGAAAGACATTTTCAGTCATGCAGCCTCAAATGGTAAAAAGCCACATACCATTACTGAAAAAATGAATCCTTGAAAACTTGTAAAATACATTTTTGTGAAGTCAATAGTTCTAAGTTCTGTGTAAAATCTTTACCCCTTCTTCCAAATACCTTATGGTGGAGCATGGGAAATACTACATTTTAACTTGCCACTCAGTAACCTTCCAAAGAGAAGTAAGAAAATCAGAGAAGACTGCCCTTTCAGGATAAGGTCTGGCCCCTGCCTGTCGAGCCTCCACCCTCCATCACCAACCCTTGTGTGTGTGACCCTAAAGCTGTAAGAAATAGCCATGCTCTCTCAGGAAGCCGGCCCTTTGAAGCTGTTCCCACAGCCTGGTTCTGCCTTTGCTCTGGGTCCTCTCAACCTCCACTGCTGCCAACCTCCTCCTCCTGAATGGGATGACCTCTACACGTGCATCTGCATATGCAGACCTACCCCCACCCCTCATTGTGTTTCTTATGCTATGTGTCAGGGTCAGTCAAGGAAGCACAGTCACCATGCACGTTATGGGATGAGAAATTTATTTCAGGAAATGGAGCTTACACAATTTTAGAAGGAGCTTGGAAACAGAAGAGGAGTGGGAGGATCAGAGGAGTTCTTGACAAGTCAACTTGAGAGCCTGCCCAGCTTTTGAAGTGGAATTGCTAAGGAGAAACTCATGGAAGGCCTAAGAGAAGCTTTACTTCTGTGTAGTTATGTTTCTGTGGCTCTGCAGCCAAGAACCTTGCAATGAACATGGGGCCACCACTGGTCATGGGATCAGCAGTGGGGACGTGGAATGAAGGCAAACAAGGGCAAGCTGGAACCCCCTGGGTGTTACTCCATTTTTCTATCACTGACTGATGACAATGACCACTTCCTCACTTCTGCCTTCCAAAATCAAGTCCAAGTTCCTCTTTTGATCAACCTTAACTTGGAACCACAGTAAAGGGATTCTGGCAGACATATTTCCCAATGTAACTAATTTGTCACAATACAAAGTGCCACACTTTTATTGGTAATTAACTTGTCTACCCCCTCTGCTAAACTGAATTCATTATGAGCACAGAATGTACTTTTGGCCCTCAATCATTGATGATACCTCTGGTGAATGAATGGAAACTTGAATTTAAAAAATACAGATATCGATAAAGGTATACATTAATGTACATTGATAAATACAGTATATACATTGATGACCTGCTTCTGTCATTCATATTAAAAACCATGCATGGGTGTGATGGCACAAGCTTGTAATCCCAGCTACTTAGGAGGCCGAGGCAGGAGGGTCACTTGAACACAGGAGTTGGAGGCTGCAGTGAGCTATCATTGCACAACTGTCTCCAGCCTGGGTGACAGATTGAGACCCTGTCTACAAAAAAGCATGCTTGTTCTCTTTCATGTAATTTCAATTGCAATTCCAATATAAATAAAATAATTTAAAGCAGAGTAAGGAGAGATGCTACAATTCAACTTCACCACCAAAGTTACTGCTAACCTACCAGTATGCAAAGTTGTACTGAATGAAGGTACTTACCCAGGTCCTTACACTTTCACTAATGCTCAATGTATTTAGTTACATCAGATATTGTTCTATGAAACACATACCATATTTCACTAAATCTGAAACATATTTTTAAAAACATTTTAACATCTCTAAAATGGAGATGCATCTTAAAATCAGTGGCAGCAAACCCTTTAATTGGCATTACTGTTTCTTTGTTAGTGGCACATAAAATAATATTGTGTCTTACAATGGGGGATTCAGTGAAATATGGCGGTTAGGTAGGAATTCATTTCTGTTTCATGGTGGTTAGTATGGAAAGTAGTATATTTTTACAGATTTAATTATAAGAACAGTGAATAATTTTATTTATATTACACCTTCTTAAAAATATCTGTAAGATTGAGGCAGAAATGGAAGACCTGCATAAAATCTAAAGACTTTTACAAATGTCATGTTACATTGTTAATGTCTTTGTGGATGTTGACTAATAATTGGTAAGCTTGATTCTCATTTCTCCTATGCACTTTTCATAAAGCACTTATACTCATTTTCAGTTGTATCTGAATTCTGCATTTCTTTCTAAACAGGAAAGGATTCTTTTGTGGTTTCTCAGTCTTAACTAAATAAACCTGAGAAAAAACGTTCAACCAATGAAGGTTCAGTAATAGATACTATCACAATTTGGAGACTAACAGGAAGCACGTGCCTGGAAAAAAAATCTGATTACTCTTTAAGATGGGAATCAGAGTAGCTTCTTACATTATCTACTACAAGTAGACTGTTCTCTTAAAAGTCTAAGTTGCTGTTTTCTAAAAAGACCGGATAAATATTTAGGGATTGTGATAACATAAATATAAGTCAAGAAATATTAATTGTAAGATTTTTCAGCTTGTTGAAATGAAAAAAAAAAGTTGAAAATTCTTTAAGAAGTGTGTTCCTATTAAAATGATATTAAGTGTTCATTCTTGAGTGAAATGTTTAAGGACTAAATAGGAATCATTGTATATGCTTTGTTTACACTGGGGAGCAATGGAAGTTTATTAATACCAACATCTGAGAAGCAGTATAATTTGCATCTGTATGAGGCACCGACTCTAATTTATTATTTGTTCTCAGATTAGGAAAGCTGGAGTCATCTTGGCAGTTTGTTGAAGCCAAAATATTGTTTAATATGGTTTTCCAAATTTTATACATCAGAATTTATCTGATTCACCTTTTAATCCTATCTTACACTTGGCATTGTGATACACATGAAGGACACACTCAATAAAAGTCAAAATGCGGAAGACAAGATGTTTCCATGCACTTGGTAGACACAATAAAGATTCTATTTGTATAATGGACACATTCAGGAAAAATTAAAACATGGAAGGCAAAATGTTTCTGATCATTTTTTATTAATACTTGACTTTGGTCCAAACTATTCCAGGGATAAAAGAGGCTAGGACTTATTATTTAATCTCTAATCTAACTCTTGCATTTTCTCTAAGGAGTAATCAATCCTAAACTTTTATTTAATGCACATAATATTGATGCTCTGCTGATTAATATAATTTGAATGGGTTCATTGTAGGATAAATTCAAACAATGACTTCAGTTGAATATGCACTTGAACATTTTGCCCCCAGCTTCCTTTCCTGATATTTTAAGGTTGTCTTCAATGTAACTAAATATATACATGGTATGAACAATTGGCAAATGCAGAAAAGTAGAAGAAGAAAAAATATATCCCACCCGGAGTCTCAACAAAATTCTTGAGTCCCAAATGTTTTGTTCAAAAATCTTTAGAGATTGTTGTAAGAGCTCTCTGAGAGGAAACCAAACTTTATTCTTTTGCAGGGGTTATTTCTGTCTTTTGTACAATGCCCGATGTTTGTAGGATTCTATCTATAATCTATCAAGATTAATATATGTCCCCATCATTTGGCATATTCAACAGGCACCGACTCTTTTTTCCTCTCCAATCTCTGTTCATGACTGGAATGTGCATGTCTTCTGACTGAGAGGGTGCATTTTCCATGGGTCTTGACAGCTCCCCCATCTTCCTCTTTCTTTTTCCCTGTTTATTCTTTCCCCTCCCCCTCCCCTACCCTCCTTTCCTACTCTGACTTCCCCTTCCCCTCACCCTGCTCTTCCTCTTCTCCTCTCCTCTTCATCTCCTCCACCTATGTTTCCCCTCCCTTTCTCTTTCCTTTCTTCTCCCCTCCCTTCTTCATGGCTTTTCCTTTCTCCTTTACACTCCTCCCTCCTTCTCCTGCTTGGAAACCCTGAATGGAGAGAATCTAAGTTAGAACTAGAGGAGAAGTGTAGGACAAGATTATAAACTCTTTCTAGAGGGTTTTCTCTAAAGAGGAGAACACGGAACGTGATATATCAGAGGCTCCTGGAGAGTATGGGAACTGATGGAGTTAAAGCACTTGAAGGAGTTATCCCAGAAGATAGGTGATTGTCAGAGACTAGGAAACTTGGATTGGTGACAGCGAGGTCTAGGGGGCATGGCAATGGTAGAAGCTGAGATAAGGTGAAGGATATGATCGTTAGAAAAGAGATCATTCTGTAGGCTGCCTGTTCACTCTGATGATAGTTTCTTGTGCTGTGCAGAAGCTCTTTAGTTTAATTAGATCCCATTTGTCAATTTTGACTTTTGTTGCCATTGCTTTTGGTGTTTTAGTCCTGAAGTCTTTGCCCATGCCTGTGTCCTGAATGGTACTGCCTAGGTTTTCTTCTAGGGTTCACATAGCAAAGACTTGGAACCAACCCAAATGCCTACTAATGATAGACTGGATAAAGAAAATGTGGCACATATGCATCATGAAATACTATGCAGCCATAGGAAAAGATGAGTTCAAGGGACATAGATGAAGCTGGAAACCATCATTCTCAGCAAACTAACACAAGAACAGAAAACCAAACTCCGCATGTTCTCACTCATAAGTGGGAGTTAAACAATGAGAACACGTGGACACAGGGAGGGGAATATCACACACCAGAGCCTGTCGGGGGGTAGGAGAGCTAGGGGAGAGATAACATTAGAAGAAATACTTAATGTAGATGATGGGTTGATGGGTGCAGCAAACCACCATGGCACGTGTATACTTATGTAACAAACCTGCATGTTCTGCACATGTACCCCAGAACTTAAAGTGTAATAAAAAAAAAAAAAGAGAGAGAAAAGAAAAGAAGAGATCGGGAATATAACTCCAGGATACTGGAATGATCATTTACATAGATAAGGAAGTCACTAAGGTGTGTATGTATGTGTGTGAGAGAGAAGGAGAGAGAGAGAAAGGAGAGAGGAGAGAGAGAGACAGAGAATTTAAAAAAGGATATTGGATATATAATATGATACTTCAAAGGACCTGGAAGTTTTTAGGAAAGAAGGAGAGAGAATGATGTGGGAAGACAATTAGGAGCAACAGAGACACCTCCTCACCTCCAGTCCCTGTTATAGAAGACAACACGATTTTTATTAAGGCAATCAAGTGAAGGAAAAGTAGCTCAAAGGGAAGTTTAGGATATGAATTGATTTACTGAAACCCACCGTTATTCCAGAAGGCAGGTCCAAGGGTCTGTGGGGATAGATTTGGAACACAGCTGTATGTGGATAACCCTGGTGGATGAGGGATAACTAGGGAGCCTTGGACTTTCTAAGAGATTGCCATCAACAGGAATATAGGAAATGATGGAATCAATGGAATTGGACTCTAACATACATTGTTGGGTTTGAGTGGGCAGTTGGAGACTCTTACCAGGAAAACTCAGAGCACAGACATCGTTTGGGAACCTGCAGAGGCTGGAGCAGCGTGAGCGCTCTCCGGTAGCTTCTCTGATGTAGTGTTGAGGACAGAGACTCAAAGGTGGGAGAACCGCGGAAATGCAGATTTCTCTGGATAACTCGTGGCACTTTTTCTGATGGTGATGTTGAGGCTGGCTGAGGTATGGGGGCGTTTTCAGCATCCACAGTTTAGCCAATATCCTTCCTACTGTTTTCTCATGGTGAATTCAAAGAAGATGAAGAAAACCATGTCACCAGTTATGCCTGCTCACTTCTCTGGCCAGGGGAATGTGCTCCTAGATACATGCTCTACCCCGAGCACATTTGGAGCATACACACATCCCATGATCCAAGAGAGGGGAAAGATCTTTCCCTAAAAAATTAACAAAGGAAAAGTTAATGGATGCTGGGCAGATGGAATTAGAAATTGTGTATAGCTGGTATCAAGGACCTAAATAACAATGTCTTAAGCCAATTAAGGGTTCATTTTTCTTTTAACTAAAAGGACAGAAGTAGGTAATCCAAAGTTGGTGTAATAGCTCCACTGTCATCAGAGACCCAGACTTCCTATGCTTTTTGCTATACCATCATGGTGCATGATATGTTCCCATAGTATCATATACTTATACTCCAGTATGCTGGGCTACCATTCCTCATGTCTGTATTGTGGAAGAAAAGGAGAAGGGAGCAAGAAAGGGAAAGAAGTACTCTCTCAATTGAGACAGCCCCCTTTAAAAAGCTTTCCAAGAAGCCCTGCTCAATCTCAGCTTTTTCTTATTGGCTTTCATTAGTTGAGGCGGAGGTGGACAGTTGTAGTCTTCTAGCTGGGCATATTACTAAGCTTAATAAAACTGGTGAGAATGGCTATTGGGTGGGCAACTATAAGCCTCTACCACAGCAGTAAAAATAAACAAACGGATGTTAATGCATAATTCGAGATTTGCATCATGAGCTATGATTGGCAGGAATATTTGTGGGAATGAGAAGTAAAAAAGCTAGAAGAACAAGAGTTGGGGTTGGACAGTAGAATACTGCAACTGAAGATTGCAAAAGTTGGGCAGCTTTGCAGAAACTAACACTATTGGGAGGCCTAGGATATGCCCATGAGGTCTAAGAACCAAGTTGATCATGAACCTGAAAACTCTGTCCTGGAAAAGACCACTTCCTTTGTTGGAATGTTGCCTGAAAAATCACAGGAAAGGCCCACCTAAGAGTATCAGGTACCTCCCTTTTGTGATCACCTCCAATCTACAGTTACCATCTTCCATGTAGGGCCAGGCCCTTCAGACAGGTTAAGTTTCCCACCTATGGGCAGAGGGGCTGCATGCTGTGATACTATTTGGGCAATGCATTTGGTAAAACATGAACTTTCAATTGTCCCGTAAGAACTCAAAAAATGGTGGTGTATTATGTATCGTTTGCTATTTTAAGAAAAGAAAATTGTCTTGTTTATACTGTGCAGGCATTGCTAAACTTGTAATTATTATCTTTATTCTTATTTAGTAAAATTTGATCTAATTGCTTTCATTTTATGTAGTAAGAACATGTCCTCATCTCCGCCAGCCCAAACATGGCCACATCAGCTGTTCTACAAGGGAAATGTTATATAAGACAACATGTTTCATTGCCTGTGATGAAGGGTACAGACTAGAAGGCAATGATAAGCTTACTTGTCAAGGAAACAGCCATTGGGATGGGCCAGAACCCCGGTGTGTGGGTAAGTTTCTAGAAGGTATAATGCCTTGGGTGATTCATTTCCTCTGCTCTGATTTCTCCAGTATTCTGTGAAGACCTAGAACTAAACACTAGCTGGTAATGAGTATAAATACACATCCACATGTACAGGTGTAGGTGTTATAGATACAAAAACAAATGTGTTGTCTTACTCCTCTCCCCTAGTCAAGGAACTTCTACAATGAATTCTGTTGTCCAACTCACAGAAGTTTATACCTTCAAATGACCATGTCTTTTTTCTTAGTTTTAATTGAGGCCAATTTGGATGGATTTTTTAAAAACGCAAATGCCTCATCATTCCCTTGCTTTGTTAAACATGTTTTACATTTATGTTATTAATGGAAGGACAAAATTAGGAACTGGTGAATCTTTAAAATTGCTTTATTATTACACAAGAACAAATAAAAATAACTGAACATTCAACTGAAAAGTTGGGAAAATAAAACAACTGCAAGGAAAATTGAAAGAAGGATATAACCAGAATTGTTTAAGTAAATGAAAAAGAACTCTCAGAATTGTTTAGGTAAATGAAAAAGAACTATCAGAATTGTTTAGGTAAATGAAAAAGAACTATCAGAATTGTTTAAGTAAATGAAAAAGAACTATAAAGGGAGAATGGATGCAGTAGAATAGTTAAGAAGCAAAACTTTAAATAAAGTAATAAAATAGAATTTAAATTATAAGTAAGAAAAATTCAAAAATAGAATTTTTCTGGCCGGGCAAGGTGGCTCACGCCTGTAATCCCAGCACTTTGGGAGGCTGAGGTGAACGAATCATGAGGTCAGAGTCGGAGACCAGCCTGGCCAACATGGTGAAACCCTGTCTCTACTAAAAATACAAAAAATGAGCTAGGTGTGGTGGCAGGGGCCTATAATCCCAGCTACTCGGGAGGCTGAGGCAGGAGAATCTCTTGAACCCGGGAGGCGGAGGTTGCAGTGAGCCGAGATCGCGCCACTGCACTCCAGCCTCAGCGACAGTGCAAGACTGTCTCAAAAAAATAAAAAATTTAAAAAATAGAATTTTTCTAAGAAGTTTCCATACCATATAGTTTGGCCCAAATAATGGAAAGCCAGCCAATTCATATTCTTGAACTATTATTTCATTGTCAACCTGACAATTATTACCAAAAAAAGATAGAAAATTATAGACCAACCTTACATATAACTGTAAAAGCAAATATACTAGCAACCCACATTGAAAAAAGAATAGTCAGCCAAAACAAGTAAAGTTTATTCTAAGATTGCAAAAAGGAGTTAACATTAAGTAATCTATCAGTATAATACATTACTTCATTATAGCAAATTGGAAAAAAATTGTACAGTTGCTTAGCAGAAGATAAAAATTCATTATTTAAGACACATTTTCAGTAAAATTTTTAAAAGCTCATATTGATATAACTCACTTAATAAAAAATGTCAATCTGAAATCTGCAGCCACTTATGGAGAAACAATATAGACAGTCTTATCAAATCTGGCAAAAGAAAAATGTACTCACATTGTTTAGTACTATTCTTAAATCTTTAGCTATTGTAAGAAATTATGAGATTAGAGATACTGGGATTCAAAATCGTCATCATTTGTAGACTACAAGCCTGCCCCCCTCCCCCCTCTAAGAAATAGAATGAATCTACTAATCAATGAGAGGTCATTAAAGTCACAAGAATAGCAAATATATCTGCCAGCAGAGATTTGAAAAAATAAATAAATAAAAATAAAACAAACAGCTTTTCTATATACAATGATAAGCAGAACATATGGTAAAATATGAGATTCAAAAGATCTATGGAAAATATAAAATATGTCAGAATAACCTTAAATAGAAATGTGTGGAACCTGTATTAAGCAAACCAGAAAAATGTTACTGAGAGATGAAAAAAATATTTTAATATTTATATAAAATGTTTTCAAAATGTTAAGTTCTTTCCAAATTATGTATTTATATATAAATTATTTATATTAATTTGTATATATTTATTTATATTACTACATAATTTATATATTATATATTATAATTCTATAATTTATATAGTTATATTAATTATATTAATATCTAGTAACATTTATGTTAAGTTCTTTCCAAATTAACATAAGGAAAGAACACATTACATATATATGTATTGCATATACATGTAATACATTGAATGCAAACTCATTCAATAGCCTAAAAGGGATTTTCTTTTTTGCCCTTCTTTTGGAATTAGGGATTGATTCTAGGATTCATCTAGAAAGCTGTTATAGTGAAAAAAATCACTAAAATCAGTTTGAAAAGGAAGATTAATAGGAATAGTAAATAGAAAGTAGCTCTAGCAGGTTTTCAAATCTTTTTTAATCTGCAAAGATTAAGAATATGCAAGGATTACCATACAGATCACAATGAAGGAAGCATCACAGGTCAGTTGAGGGAAAAAATGATTTCTTTAACTGATCATAAGGGAAAATTGACTAGCTCCTTGTGAAAAACAGAACAAAATAAAGTTTTCTGTATGTTTGCAATTCACACTGAACACTGAAAAAATATCTTCATAGATTTTAAAAGATAAAGTAAAAGTAAAACCTTTAAAACCTAGAAGAGAATCTATTTAACATATGTAAGTGAATGCTGACCAATCTCAGAACTTACTAAGCATAAAAGCAATGGAAATACTTCAAAAAGAAAAAAACTCAGTAGATTAGACTATATAAAAGTTTAAGACGTGTTCACTGAAAAGTACCATAAACAAGCAATAAAAAAAGAATAAAATCTTCAACAACTTTGACAGCCAAAAGGATAATTTTCTTGCTTTATATAGGGCCGGCCCTAAATAAAGGATACTGAGTGTCACATTGTCATTATATTCGAACCACAAACTTGGCTTTGATTTTCCTGTTGATCCAAGTAGACTAGGAGCTCTGGGCAGGCATGCAGTTCACACTGTGCAGAAATAAAGAGACAAACCATTTCTCAGGAAAAAATGGCTTTTGCTGGCACAGTTCGGAAGGAAATTATTTCACGGGGGAAGTATGATAGTGGAGTGTTTAGTAGCAAGTAAGTTTTGCCACTTACTTGCGTGGTGACCTTAGGAAAGTTACTAGTGTGCTCAGTTTTTGTGTGTAAGTTGGAATACTTCTTACAACATATAATTAAATAAGTCAATACATGCAAAGTGCTTAGAATAATGCCTGGCACATAGTAGGTAGTGAATAAATGTTAGCCATTTATTCAACTATTCTAATAACATGGAAAATACAGACTAAAGATGTGAGTAACGCTGCCAGTAGATTCTCTACTACAAAAAACAAATGTGCATATGGGTGTGAGCACGTGCTGCCCCCCTCACATACACTCCCTGTATTAAGTCCTAGCCTTGATTTTTCATTCTATCTGCATTCTGCCTAATTCATCTGCTATTCTTTTTCTGTGCTAAATATAGCATTCAAGGTCAAGGCCCTAAATACAACACAGTGATTTTAGGAAGGCTATTAGAAACTTTTCTCATTATATGCTTGCTTAAAAATAGCACCAAAAAGCTCATAAAATAGAGATTGCTGAATATATCACTTAAACCATGAAATATAGAACTCAATTTATGACTTTCTACTTCTAAGCCATAAAATAATATTCTGCAAACCAAATGAATGTGCTCCAAGCAAATGATAAAAGTCACAATCAGTGTTAATTAAAATATCAGAAGATTTTGAAAGTTTTGATGCACTGGCAAAAATAGTAAAAGATAACTAAAGAGGTATAGGTTAGCATTATTTACAATACATTATACATTCAGTGTCATATATAGTTATCATTTAGCAATTTACATAAATCCCAGGGCAGCATAATTGTATTTTTCTTGGGTAAAAAAGAATCTGTGGCATTTCCAATTTGTGGGAACACGAGTAACATTCTCTCTCATTTCCCTACTGTAGAGCGCCACTGCTCCACCTTTCAGACGCCCAAAGATGTCATCATATCCCCCCACAACTGTGGCAAGCAGCCAGCCAAATTTGGGACAATCTGCTATGTAAGTTGCCGCCAAGGGTTCATTTTATCTGGAATCAAAGAAATGCTGAGATGTACCACTTCTGGAAAATGGAATGTCGGAGTTCAGACAGCTGTGTGTAAAGGTAGGTCTCTACACTGGTCAGGTTAAAAATCAAATGTGTTAATAATGCCATATAGGTGCAGTATAGGACAATCCTTCTTTGCAACTTTTGCTGCAAACCCATGATAATATGGTAGGTGCTACCCCAATATCCACTATGAGGATTTCTGATTCAAAGTGGTGAATTTACAAAATCCAATTACAAAATGCCAGACAATGACATAAGAAATACACAAATAAGGAAAATAGTAGAACTGAAAATCAGGTAAGTTTTCCATAAGACTAAAATCTTTAGGGAAGTCTTGGTCTATATAAAACAGGTGAGACGGAATTGATTTTTAAAAAAAAAAAGCTATCAGCACTTTGAAACCTGGCATCACATTCCATTCACAAGAGGACATTGCCATTTTCTCTGCAACAGGAGCAGACCACTATGAAAAAAAAGAGTTATTGAAAACATAAAAGAGTTCTTAGAAGTAAAAAAATGTCCTGACTATCTCTAAGAGAAGGAGAAGGGCAAATGAATGGAATGATTGCTGTTGGTAATTTAAAAGACCAAACTGAGAGTTTCCTCACAATGGAGAACTGAATGAGTAAACAAAGAAAGCACTTGAATTTCCCAATTGATCAAACCAAAAAGATGGAAGTTGAGGGATGCCAGTGACAGAAGGGAAAAAAACAACAACAACAACAACAAAAAACCAATGTCCATTTAATAAGGAGTTCCAGAAGGAGAGAGGCAGAGAGGAGAAGAGATGGAGAAGAATTTTTCTACCAAGAGAAGAAAATTTCTCTGAGCTAGAGAATGGCTTAATCCTTTAGACCACAAATAACTCCTGAGTATTGGGTTGGCATACTTTGACTACTCGTAGTGAAATTTCCGAGTTCCAGAGTTAATGGAAAAATCTTAAATAATTTTCCCTGGCGAAAGAAAGAAATTGCACAAAAGAAACGAGAATTAGATTCACGTTACGTATCTCATTTACAACTTTAAATGCCACAAGGAAATGTAGCAATGTGTACAGGATATAGAGAGCAAATAAATATGAACTTTAGATTCCAGGTCCAGTCAAGCTATTGTTTAAGCATGAATGAAAAATCAAATACTTAAAAAAAATTTTTCAGAGCTAATATGCTACTATGTGTTCCCGTGGGAGAACGTTGTTGAAGTATAAGCCCCTTTGAGAAAAAGAAGATATAAATTGAATAAAATTTTGAAGAAACAAGAAGACATGAGACTTAATGAAATCAATTCAGATATATTCAGCCAGAAGTTACAGAAGACATAATTTAACATAAATTAAAATAAAAGATGTATTTTATCATATAACAAAAACTTAGCACTACCATGACTGGTGTGCATCTGTGTAATGTTAGCACGTCTAATTCAGCACCATAGTATGAAGTAAAAAATATAATTGGCTTAAATTTGTTGTTTGCTTTGACAGTACGTTTCAGTTTCTGCTAGTTAATTCTACTTGACAGCCTCATTTTCAAGTGTAGTTTCTACCTGTCACAGTCAACATTCATTTTTAAATTATTTCGTTCAAAAAATATTTCTCAAGCTCCTATTATATGCCAGGGACCCTATAAGACAGTGGGGCAAGACATCCTGACCTTCAAATAACTGAAATTCTACTAGGGGAGAAAATTCCATTTCAAAATAGCTTGTTGAGTTTTATTGTTGGGAAGTCCAGAGGTTTATAGGATCTTGTGGAGTGGGCACCTCAAAAGGGCCTGGAGAATCAGCAAGAGCTTCCTGAGGAGCTGGGTCTAAGCTGAGAGTTCGAGGATAAGTACTAGACATCCACGTAAAGAGAGAAGAGGGCACTAATTCACGCAAATAAAAGAACATGGGCAAAGGCCCAAGTAAAAGAAAGGCCATGGCCTGACAGTAACTCAACGTGGAAAATGAGTTCCAGTAGGAGAAAAGGAAGAAATGAGGCTACGAGGTCAATAGGTGCCAGTTCAGGATTGGGTTCGTAAGCCATGCTGAGATAAATGATCAGGAAAGCAGGTGCAGATTCTGAACAATCAGTAACTGGGATGTACAAATGTGTCACAATGTATTAAAATAAACTAGATTTTTACCTCTTCCTTAAATGATCTAGGACTACATGTCAGTGTATTAATCGACTTGTGTATTTTCTGAGTTAGATGTGGAGGCTCCCCAAATCACCTGTCCTAAGGACATAGAGGCTAAGACTCTGGAACAGCAAGATTCTGCCAATGTTACCTGGCAGATTCCAACAGCTAAAGACAACTCTGGTGAAAAGGTAAGGTTTGCACAATGATGTACATCCTTTTTCAAATGAATTCTAAATATACTACAGATATGTGTGTTGAAGACTTACTAATATGCTCATGATAATACTTGTATTAGGGTTATCTATAGGGACAGAACTAATAGGATAGAGGTATATATGAAAGGGAGTTTATTAAGGACTGTTGACTCACACCATCACAAGGTGAAGTTCCACAATAGGCCATCTGCAAGCTGAGGAGCAAGGAAGCCAGTCCAAGTCCCAAAACCTCAAAAGTGGGGAAGCCAATAGTGCAGCCTTCAGTTAGTGGCCAAAGGCCCAAGAACCCCTGGCAAACCACTGGTATAAGTACAAGAGTCCAAAAGCTGAAGAACTTGAAGTCAAATGTTCAAGGGCAGGAAGCATCCAGCACAGGAGAAAGATGAAGGCCGGAAGACTCAGCGGGTCTGCTCTCCTTGCTTTCCTCTGCCTGCTTTATTCTAGCTGAACTGGCAGCTGATCAGATGGTGCCTACCCAGACTGAGGCTGGGTCTGCCTCTCCCAATCCTCCAACTCAAATGTTAATCTTTGGCAACACCCTCACAGACACACCCAGGAACAATACTTTGTATCCTTCAATCCAATCAAGTTGATGTTCAATATTAACCATCACAATACTCTTTGTGTATAAATTCTACTCATAAATGTGAATGCTGCATCTGATAGAATAATGATCAACCCTGAATTTTTAATTAGAAATCTCAGATAAAATCCTAAAAACCAGAAACTTTTCATTCTATGGATTTGTTGTATTATTGTAGCCACTAAGATTACTTGACTAAGAATTCTTTGCCCTTTACTAGGTTCTGAGGATCTTTAAGAGAAGAAAAGAAAAAATGTAGAATCAACTATAATTCCTATTTATGAAACTATCTTTTAAAATATGGGTCCAAAATGATTGTGTATTTTTCAGTCAGAAAGAGATAGCATTGGTGTTTCTTATTCAAGCTTGTCTAAATCCAGCATTATTCATAACACAGTATTTTAATTTTCTTTGTATAGTAGCTTGAAATAATCATCCATCAGATGTTAGAAAAATAGTTCATTTAGGAATTTTACTTCCTCTTATATGTACATGGTTAGTATTCACATACATTAAGATGCACTTAAATACTATGTTATTTCTACAGTTATCTGTAAATATATATAAGTTGTACCAATCAGGATACATTGGTGCCGGGGGAATGTAGAGCTCAACATGGAAAAAATAACTGTTCTGATCATTGTGTTTAATATACTTACAATCAAGGTAGCTTTTAAATCTGATTTGAAAAGAGCAAATGTGATTTCTAGGGCTGAATGTACTTTAGGGGATTTGTGTGTTGAGCAGTGTCTCATGTGTGATATTTCCACCACATCTTTTTCTTTTCACCCTGACCCTCCTGCCTTCCCCTTATAAGGACTCTTGAGACTACATTGAGCCCATCTGGATAATTCAGGAGAATCTCTTAATTTTAAGATTCTTAATTTAGTCATGTCTGCTAAGTCCTTTTTGCCATGGAAGGTAATGTATTCACAGGTTCCAGGGATTAGAATATGGATGATCTTTGTGGGGGCTGTTATTCAGCCTACCACATGGGAGAAGAACTTGAATGTGCTTAAAAGAATAAAAATAGAAAGGAAGAGAACCAATTGAGATGAAGAAGTTGAATATACAAGGAAAAGAGGGGGCAATTCATTGTGAATGGCTTCTCTTCAGAAAGTGGTCAGACCTGAAGCTTAACTAAAGGGAATGAGAGAGTTTTGAAGTTTTAGGAGAACTGAGAAGTTTTTAAAAACTCATTCTGAGGAGGAGAGTGAGCAAACCAGAGAAATATACTAGGATTATTTGGCTACTATTGAGGGTCCATTTGAGTTTTGTGATCATGAACTCATAGAGATTAATCTGCACTATTGTGTGAATTTCTCTGAAATTGATGTGACTCTCCAACACAGGCATGAAGAAAGTAAATAATTGGGTTTCTTTATAATGTAGAGTTTTGAAAGAAAAAAAGACAGAGAAACAAGGCAGTTTAGACAATTGGGGAAAAAACCCCACTACATTTGTTGTAATAATAGAACATGAACTCAAAGCAGGGTAAGAAAGAATAAAAAGAAAGAACTTATGATGCTGTCATGAACATCCTTGTACTAAGTCTTTGTCTTTTGTCTCTGATTATTCCCCCAGAAAATTTCCAAAAAGAGAAATTTCTTGGTAGAAAAGTAGGATGCTAAATTATATGTACAGTGCAATCAAAACTATAATTGTGTAACTGATATTGAATAGTCTGAACTAGAGGAGGCACCAGTGGAAAAATAACTATTTTTCTACAGTCACAAGCTTTGGTTACTCTAGGGTATACCAATAGTTCTTTCCATAATTAAAAACCACTTTCAAGGATTAGAAAGAAGAGTCTTGCTGTCTAAATAAAAACTTGAATCATGTATCCACTTCAAAGCTTTTTCCTCTTGCAGCTCAGAGGTGGCCTGACTGACTTGAGAACGGAGGAGCAATGGATATTCTTTTCCTCCTTCTATGCCTCCCCATCTCTGTTTGTGGCCTCTCTAGGGTCACGGCTGGTGGGATAAACAGAAAAATGGCTACCTCAAAGATATCCTTGTCATAATCCTTAGAACCCATGAATATGTTTCCTTACATAGCAAAGGATCTTTGTAGATGTGATGAAAGTAAGGACTGTGAGATGGGAGGATGATCGTGGATTATCCAGGTGAATCCAACTTAATCACATGAGTCCTTAAAAGAGAAGTACTTTTCCCAGCTGTGGTTACAGAGCGATGCTATAACAGAAGAAGGATTTGAGAGATGTGCAGTGAGAAGGACTCAATCTGCCATCAGTGGCTTTGAAGTTAGAGGAGGAGGACCGTGTAGACAGCCTCTGTAAGCTAGAAGAGGCAAGGAAACAGATTCTCCCTCAGAGCCTCCAGAAAGGAACTCAGCCCTACTAACACTTTCATTTCAACCCTGTAAGATCCATTAGTGTCTCTAACCTATAAGACCCCAAGATAATACATTTTTGTTGTGTTTGTTTGTTTTTTGCTTTTTGTTTGTTTGTTTGAGACAGAGTCTTACTCTGTCTCCAGGCTGGAATGCAGTGGCATGATCTCGGCTCACTGCAGCTCCACCTCCCAGGTTCAAGTGATTCTCCTACCTCAGCCTCCCAAGTAGCCGGGATTACAGGCAAGCGCCACCACACCTGGCTATTTTTTGTATTTTTAGTAGAGACAGGTTTCCGCCATGTTGGCCAGACTGGTCTTGAACTCCTGATCTAGTGATCCTCCTGCCTCGGCCTCCTAAAGTGCTGGGATTACAGGTGTGAGCCACTGTGCCTAGCCCATTTCTTTTGTTTTAAGCTGCCAAGTTTTAAGGAATTTGCTATGGAAACAATAGGAAATGAACACAGCTGGGAAAGGAGTGTTTTTGAGGAAAGCTTCAAAAGTCTTTCATTTGTTTAAGGCTGTGTGGCACTCTCTGTATTGCTGATGCACTGTGAGAAGAAAAAAAAAAAAAGAAAAAAAGAAAACCATTGTTTCTCTTATGTAGTCCATGTGCAGATTTGGCAGGAGGCCCTGTAGGAGCACCACCCCCTCCCCAACCCCTTATAGTTACCTGCCATGAAGGTGCATTCTGGCAGGACCCCTTCTGCCCTTCCCCTTAGCTCCAGGCCCTGTCATACATCCCACAACCTCTCAAAACCCCTAGAGCAGGGTATAGGGCAGAACAACTCAAGCACTGCCATCTCCCCTTTCAGCCTATGTGTCTTCACCATGCCAACAACTGTTAGTGCAGGCTGACCCATGTTCAGAACAGCCTTCCTCCCAGTCTGTCCATATTGCTCAAATAAGCCTCCTGACTTCAGCATTCACCAGGAGAGATGCAGCCACCTGTCAACATTCATATATGCCCCTAAACTCCAAGGTGTGGGTGTCGGTCTCATCCAGCACCCCTCACATTGGGGTGAATCTATGGGTTTCTACTGCCCAGCAAGCATCCAGCCTGGGAATGGGATGCGGGTCTCCCTTTTCTGTAGGCACTCCCTGCCCCCTGCCAATGTTCTATGAGTGGTTGTCTGAAGCCCAGCCACTTGGTTTAAGGCAGTATTCCTCCCCATTCCTTCTCCCATGGAGAAGACAGGGGAAATATCCCAACACTCTACCCAAGTGAATTCTCCTATTTCATATATATGTGTGTTTGTGTGTGTGTGTGTGTATTCTATATTCTATATATAGATATATAGATAGATATAGATATAGCTATAGCTATAGATAGATATAGATATAGCTATAGCTATAGATATAGATCTAGATATATCTTGTAATGTGGGCTGGTGGTAAGTGCAAGGGGCACAGGACCAGTTCAGCCACTGCTGTGTCAGCCTCCTGGCAATTTTTCCATTCTTAGGAGCTCTCTTTAGAATATGTGATTACTTACCCTTTATACTCTTCAGCTTTAGGGCTGTAGCTGCAATTATATGTGGAAGCAATATAGTCTTTTTAAATAAAGTTTTAAAAACATGCATAAGCCTTTCATTACCCAATTATCTGTGGCAAAAATATAAGAGTGTCTATTGCATTTCACTCAAGTAAAATGAGCAAATTATCAGTTTAACTTTTCAGCAGCTTATAGTTTGTTGATATAATCTGGGATTCTTATTTTAATTTATTATAGATTAATTAATATAGTTTTTTACATTATGCATATTCCCTTCAAAAAGTCATAACCTTTGATAACACATGAACCCTAACAACCACAATTTTTCATACTGAGTATGTGTTTACATAGTTTTGGTGTTTGCTGTCAGTTCTTCACACCATGACTTTTCTCTCTTATGAGGGATTTGTTGTGATTCACCTCATTTGTTGTGATTTGTTGTGATTCACCTCATTTGGTAGGTTCAGGTAGGTTCAAAATCCATTCTTTCAGAAAAAGTATAAACAGGTCGTATATTTACTAAGCCTTTGCATGTACAAGAACATCTTTTATTTCCAGATGAGCATTTAATGACTAAGAGAAAGGTAATATAGGCTGATTACTATCTTTTTTTCTGAAAATCTCCTTTTTTTTCTGCCTGAATGCTGTGGGAATTTTTAATTGTACATCAAGTTATCTGAGATTTGTTTAAGTGATGCTTGTTGTTTATCAATTTTGGTACATCGAGAGTCCTTTTTATGTACAGAGTCATAGCTTTCTTCAAATCAAAGTTTTCTTCTATATCTTAGAACATTTTTCCTATTCCATTCATTCTGTTTTCTTAAGGAACACTGATGATTCATAAGTTATATCTCTAATTTCTGTTCTGTGTGTCTATACAAAAATTCCATGATTTGTACTCTAAGTTTTCCTCTGTGTCCTGAATGAGACTTTTAAACTTACCCTTTGCATCCCTGATTTAATTTCCTAGAGCAAAATAACTATTTGACTACCAAGATACAGATAAATTCACACACACACACACACACACACACACACCATTCTATAAAATATGTAATGCTATATATAGTAATAGGTTACTTAAGTAGGTTAAAAAGGGATTCTACTTACAATGCAAGATAAAATATAAAATATTTAGGTTTCTATTTAAAAAGAAGGGTGAATGGCACCCTAAAGGAAAATATAAAACGTTGGCAGGTGAAATAATGAAATCAAATGGAAATACATGCCATATTTGTAGATTAAAAAACAAAATGTTTCGTTCTAGCTTTTCTGAAAGAAAAAAATTAAAAAGCAAAATATTTATCGAATAAATATATTTCAAAGGCATTCAGCATATTTTTGAGCATGAAAAGTGATTCTGCAATGGAAAGTAGAAGAATACCTAGATTAAAGTATCAAAAAGAATAATAAGAAACAACTGGATCCATCAGAAATCAAAACATTTAATAAAATAAAAATAAACAGAATGATGCAGTACTATTCCATAAAGATGGATTTTAAAATATCATAAAGGGTGATAATTTAAAAATACAGTGAGTGATTTTTAAGATGTAAAGTTATACTCTCAAATCATACCACACAGAAAATATATTTCCAAATTATACTTTAAATCATTTAAAAAGCTACCATCAAATATATTTGGATGCTTATCAAATCATTTCATAAATAGCTTTCTAATCTTATTTGAAATATTTTTAAAACTGCAGTGAAGAAGAAATTTATTAATTTTTCAATGGATGAAAAAATAAACATACAATTCAGGAAGTAAAAAATATAATACATGCAAACTTGAGAATATAATCTTAGCATATAGCATTAAGAAACAGCTCATTAAAGCAATTACCTGGTGCCAAATTTTTGACTTAACCAAAAATTGATAATATTTAATATAGATCAGAAAATGTGGGGAACTTTGACACTGGTTGACAGTGGGAATATGAATTGTTACCATTCATTTGGAAATAAATTTTATATTATCTACTAATAAAATGTTAACATTTGGGTTTAATAATTCTGTTCATGGAACTCTATTATAAGGAAATAATAAATAAGCAAAATAAGCCAAGCACAGAAAGACAAATATCTCAGGTGAGAGCTAAAAAAAAGTGTATCTCATGAAGATAGAGAGTAGACTGGTGGTTATCAGAGGCCAAGAAAGGTGGGGGAGGGAGAGATAAGAGAAGTTAATTAATGAGTACGAATATATGTTTTGATAGAAGTCATAAGACCTCGTCTTACTTAGATCAGTAGGTTGACTATAGTTTGCAATAATCGATTGTATATTCCAAAATAACTAGAAGGGAAGAATTTTAATGATTCCAGCATAAAGAAAAGATAAATATTTAAGGTGATGGATATCTGAAGTATAGTGATTGATCTTCATAAATTATATGAATGTGTGAAATTATCACATGTACCCTGAAACTATGTATATCTATTATGCATCAATAAAGAAAATAAGAAGAAAAATAATTTTAAATTATCTGTTCAAAACTGTTTACAATGGAAATGTTTGGGTCAAACTAATGTCCTTCAACAGATTTTTCTTAAATTATCATATATTTATTCTACAGAACATTATGGAAATATTTAAGAGTCATTTTAAGTTGTAAAGACCGCATAAGAATGTAAAAGACGTTTTAAAACATAAAAGACATTTAAAAAACAAGGAGCAACATTTTGTTGTGTGCCAATTCTATAAATCATTTAAATAGGATAATCTGGAAAGAAATATGCCAGAAAACTCTGCCTTTTTCCTTTCCTCTATGTGAAATATTGTATCATTGTTAACATTACTAATAATATATAAATCAAAAAACAATAAACGCACTTTTGACGTTAACTTTCAAAATATTTATGTATCTCCAAAAGGTGTCAATCCATGTTCATCCAGCTTTCACCCCACCTTACCTTTTCCCAATTGGAGATGTTGCTATCGTATACACAGCAACTGACCTATCCGGCAACCAAGCCAGCTGCGTTTTCCATATCAAGGTTATTGGTAAGTGATATAGTTTGGTTGTTTCCCCATCCAAGTGTCATCTTGAATTGTGTCTCCCATAATTCCCATGTGCCATAGGAAGGACCCAGTGGGAGGTAATTGAATCATAGAAGTGGGTCTTTCCCATGCTGTCCTCATGATAGTGAATAACTGTCACAAGATCTGACGGCTTTATAAAGGGGAGTTCCCCTGCACATGCTCTCTTGCCTGCCACCGTGCAAGACGTGGCTTTGCTCCTTCTTTGCTTTCTGCCATGATTGTGAGGCCTCCCCAGCCATGTGGAACTGTGAGTCTATTAAACCTCTTTCCTTGATAAATTACCCAGTCTCAGGTATGTCTTTGTTAGCAGCATGAGAACAGACTAATACAGTAAGTTTTCATCGAATCATTGGGCAGTTTTGTGAAAGCAATCCAGAACCCCAGAGACCACTTCTCCTATATGATCAACAACTCCCTTGTCACCGATTCTTCCAACTGGCATTGAAACTTGCTGAAACCACTCCCTGTTTGAAACCTACATACCCTTTAACTATCACCGCTTCTTTCTGATTTCTTCCCATATGAACCCACATGAAAGTTCCCAATGCTTGCCATGTCTTTCTGCTTAATTGCCATTTATTCTGAGTCACCCAAGTCTGGCTTCTGTCCCCTTCACTCGTGTAAACTACCGTCATCAAAGTCACCAGTGATCTCTAGTGTTACTCTGTACTTTTTGGTCCTCATTTTACATAATCTTTCCTCATATTTTACATTTATTTAATTTTTTCAGAGACAGGGTCTCACTCTGTCCTCCAGGCTGGAGTGAGTGCTGTGCCACAATCATAGCTCACTGCAGCCTCAAACTCCTAGGCTCAAGCAATCCTCCTGCCTTAGCCTCCCAAATAGCTGGGACTACAGGCATGTGCCAGCACACCCAGCTAATTTTTTTATTTTTTATTTTTTTGTAGAGACGAGGTCTCACTGTGTTCCCAGGCTGGTCTCAAACACCTGGCCTCAAGTGATCCTCTCACCTTGGCCTCCCAAAATGCTGGGATTATAGGTGTGAGCCACTACACTCAGCTACATTGTACATTATTAACCACACACTTCTTATCAAAACTTTTTCCTTCCCTTAGCTTCTTTGATGTTAGTCTTTCCCATCTTCTTTTTTTTCCTCCGTTATTTTTATCTAACCTTCTTTATTTCTTTTGTGGGTTTCTCTTCCTCAGGCTAATTCTCAAATGTTGATCATCTCTAGGGTTTCAGCCCTGGCCTTCTCTTTCTCTCTTTGCAGTTTTCCTGAGTGATTCTGTTCACTGACAACTCCCATATTCCTATTTCCAGTTCAAATCTCTTTTCTGGAATCCAAACTGGACTCTGAAAGCCTCGTGGACTTTCCCCATATTAATGCCTCACAGGCATTTCAAACTCACCCAAATTATTTCCTAGCTCAGAAAAGGATGCAACCAACCACCTAGCTACCAAGCAAAAACATTGGAAGTCATGCTTGACTCCTTGCCCTCTCACCAATATCCAAGACGGTATCAGGTGCTATTGGTTTCACTTACTTGATATCTCTGAAATTTGTCCCAATCTCTCCATCCTCAGAGCCACCATGGCGGATCAGTCCTTTTAAATCTTTTGAGCCTGGTTTACCGTATCATCTCTCAATTGGTCTTCTGCGCATTACCAAAACAAAATACATGGAGAGGTAGGCTACGTAGCAATCTGTAGTGGGCAAGAGCATGGACTCTGAACCCAAGCTGCTTAGGTTCGTGTTCATCTGCACCACTTGAAGTCAAGGGTTGCTGCTCCATACCTCAATTTCTTTATCCAAAAATAAAATTAACGAATGTATTACCTCATTGTAAGATTTTAAATTTGTGATAATATATAAACCACTTGATCTAGTGCCTGCCATACTTTAAGCTCTGCGTGAAAGCTAGATGACAACATACCGACATTTTGCAATATTTATCTCAGGTCTATTTTTCTTATGTTTATTTTAAAATTCATTATGTTAAATTCATTTTGTTTTAAAAATGTTACATAACTTATTGAAATAACTAACATATATTAAACTGGTTCCTTACCCTATACATTACAGGTTTTGGTAAAAGTAGATGAAAGAAATCCAGTAAAAATCCGACTATTTCATAAGGCTTAGTTTTTAAAAATTCCTTTTTCCATGTTGTTTTAAACATGAGCATTTCCATTTGCATGAAAAATATGTTGGATTCTCAAAAATCTGACACAGTGATTTTAGACTTGGAAATGTGGTCAAAAGTTTGCCAAGTTTTAATTTTTCATAATGAAGAGTCAACATAGTGAAATGTGAAATGTGTACTCGAGTGGCTACTAGACTTTAACTGAATTCCCAAATTATAAAAGAGAGAGGGCCGGGCGTGGTGGCTCACCCTGTAATACCAGCACTTTGGGAGGCCGAGGCAGGCGGATCACCTGAGGTGGGGAGTTCCAGACCAGCCTGACCAATGTGGAGAGACCCCATCTCTACTAAAAATACAAAATTAGCCAGGTGTGGTGGCACATGACTGTAGTCCCAGCTACTTGGGAGACTGAGGCAGGAGAATTGCTTAAACCTAGGAGGTGGAGGTTGCAGTGAGCCAAGATCGCACCCTTGCACTCCAGCCTGGGCAACAAGAGCAAAACTCCATCTCAAAAAGAGAGAGAGAGAGAGAAAAAGAGAGAGAAGGTCCAGGCGTGGTGCTCACACCTGTAATCACAGGACATTGGGAGGCCGAGGCAGATGAATCACCTGAGGTCAGGAATTCGAGACCAGCCTGGCCAACATGTTGAAACCCTGTCTCTACTAAAAGTACGAAAATCAGCTGGGTGTGGTGACACATGACTGTATTCTCAGCTATTTGGGAGAATGAAGCAGGAGAATTGCTTGAATCTGGGAGACGGAGGTTGCAGTAAGCCAAGATCACGCCACTGCTCTCCAGCCTGGGGGACAGAGAGAGACTCCATCTAAAAAAAAAAAAAAAAAAAAAAAAAGAGAGAGAAAGAAAGAGAAAGAAGGAGAAGGAAGATGAAGCAGGGGAAGATGGAAGCAGAAGCAGAGAGGGATATAGGGAGAGAGAGGGAGAGAGAGAGAAAGAGAGAGAGAGAGACAGACAGAAACAGACAGAAAGGGACAGAGAGACAGAGAGAGAAAGAAAATACACCAAAGCTTACATTTTTCTTATTTTCTTCAGGGTGTTGGTGTCACCCTGATAAATGAGACGCAAGCCAGGAATGCTTCTCCTTGGCTGCCACAGAGTGCTGTCTCACTTGCTTTGAAGTGGGCTGTCCCTCTCCTTTGGAGACAGTACATCTGCTGGCACCTCCAATTCTTTTGAAAGTGATTGACCGAGCCTTACTGCCCTCTTGCACCTGTGATTTAACTTTAAAACATCTGAATAAAATCAGATATGCTCAGAAAATCTTTGAATATTCAATTGTCATTTCTTTTGGCAAAATAGTAAATACTACCGGATTTGTAAATTTAGCTATGAATTGACTTGATTCAGCATTCTCAAAGTACACTGACCTGCTATGAGCATTGCTTTATCCTTTATTCAGCAACTTGTTTTGAGCACCTGTTATAGAACAGATGCTGTGCTATCTAGTGGAGATCTGAACAAAAGGGACTGCATCACTGGTCTACAGAGTGTACAGTGTAGTAAAGTAATAAACCTAAGGTCTGCACTAATGAAATAACAAACATGAGGAAAAGACAAAAATTGAACATATGTTCACGAGACTTAGCTGAAAATGGGAATCCATATATTCTCACAGGTGCAGTTCAGTTAATTTCAGAGTATTTATTTGCATGTTTCTTGGATAGGAATACTTGGTCTTAATGCTTGTGGCTACAATTTAATAGCTTACTGACCTCAAGCAAGTTTCTTAAGTTTGCCTCGTCTAACATTCCTCACCTACATAATTAGAAAAATGATGTTTTTGCTATCTCCCTCAAACCTCAAAGGCATGTAATAAGAATATTTCAGATGTATAAAATGCATAATTAAATTAAAATAAAATTATTTCCTATACACCCTCCTTTTTAATTTAATTTTAAGTCAGGATACAAGTGCAGGATGTGCAAGTTTGTTACATAGGTAAATGTGTGCCATGTTGGTTTGCTGTACCTATCAACCCATCACCTAGGTATTGAGCCCCGCATGCATTAGCTGTTTATCCTGATGCTCCCCTTCTCCTCCAACCCCTAAAAGGCCCCAGGGTGTGTTGTTCCCCTCCCTGTGTCCAAGTGTTCTCATTGTTGAACTCCCACTTATAAGTGAGAACATACGGTGTTTGGTTTTCTTCCTGCGTTAGTTTGCTGAGGATAATGGCTTCCAACTCCATCCATGTCTCTGCAAAGGACCTGATCTTGTTCCTTTTTATGACTGCATAGTATTCCATGGTGTGTATGTACCACAATTTCTTTATCCAGTTTATCATTGGAGGGCATTTGGGTTGATTCCATGTCTTTGCTATTGTGAGTAGTGCTGTAATGAATATACACGTGCATGTATCTTTGTAATAGAAGGATTTATATTCTTTTGGGTATATACCCAGTAATGGGATTGCTGGTTCAAATGGTATTTCTTGTTCTAGGTCTTTGAGGAGTCACCACACTGTCATCCACAATGGTTGAACTAATTTACATTCCTACCAACAGTGTACAAGCGTTCTTATTTCTCCACAGCCTTGTTAGCATCTGTTGTTTCTTGACTGTTTAATAATTGCCATTCCAACTGACGTGAGATGGTATCTCAGTGTGGTTTTGATTTGCATTTCTCTATTGATCAGTGATGTTGAGCTTTTTTTCATATGTTTGTTGGCTGCATAAATGTCTTTTTTAAAAAAGTGTCTGTTCATGCCCTTTGCCCACTTTTTAATGGGGGTTGTTTTTTTCTTGTAAATGTAAGTTCCTTATAGATTCTGGATGTTAGATATTCATCAGATGGATAGATTGCAAAAATGTTCTCCCATTCTGTAGGTTGTCTGTTCAGTCTGATAATAGTTTATTTTGCTGTGCAGAAGCTCTTTGGTTTAATTAGATCCCATTTGTCAATTTTTGCTTTTGTTGCAATTGGTTTTGATGTTTTTGTCATAAAATCTTTGCCCATGCCTATGTCCTCAATGGTCTTGCCTAGATTATACACCCACTTTATTGTTCTTTATTGACATCCTAAAAACTCCACCACATTGAATCATGGCTTTGAAACCTGGCTCACTCACCCCACCTCACATCCACCCTTCAGCCTGGGTTCCAGTGCTCAACAACACAGACTCCCAGTGCTTTAACTTCTACCATGGTTTTCATCCTCTGTCTCCTTTCCCCACTTCCAGGTTCCCACTTTGTTCTTTGTCTTCACCTAGAATTTGCCAACCTTAGAAATCTTTAGCTCCAATGTTCCACCTCTGGAAATAATCTCCTGGCCTCCCAGCAGTAGCCCACCCACACTGACATCATGCTTATTTTGCAGCATGACTCGGATCTCTGGCCCATGGTCCTTCCATTTAGCCATCTATTAGCCCTTGTCTTGACCCTTCAGATAAGAGGAACATCATGGGAATGACAGGTGTGGTCATTTCATTCCTTCAGCTTGTCTGGAATGGTTCTCTTCACTTCCAGTTGGGTCAGCTCAATGACTGTGGACAGAACTCACAATTTAAATGCCCACCACGTCAGGAATTGCCTTTCACACACTTGTGCCCAAGATAATTTTAGGAAGGTGGCATTTTTTTCTTCAACAGATAGGGGGCAGTATAGCAAAAGCAGCTCTTTCCTTTGATGTTGGAGATCAGGGAAAAGACATCAAAGGAGCCACAGGGTCAGCCTTGTTTCTTACAAGCTCAAGGCTGTCTGCCAGCACAAACTGACTTCAGTTCTCTTTTGAAAACCTCCTCATCATTTATGAATATCAGTTGTAACTTCTTTGATTTCACGTTCTTCAGATGTAGAACCACCTGTCATAGACTGGTGCAGATCTCCACCTCCCATCCAGGTCTCAGAGAAGGTGTATGCTGCAAGCTGGGATGAGCCTCAATTCTCAGACAACTCAGGTGAGGTGACAAGGACTTTGTCGTCAGCATAGTAGCACTGAATTCTTTTTTATTTTAAAAAGCTTTTTAATAGGATAAAAGAGAAAAGGCAAATAAAAACTGTCTAAGGAGAATCAATAATTATATAAGTTAACATGTTTTAATGCTAGGATAATTATAAGTTAACGTTATTAAACTTACCTATCCATGAGGGTTTTCCTAATTCAGTATTCCATGGGCATTTGTTGAACCTGCACTAGGTGTTGTACCTAGCAGGGTTCTAATGAATTTCTTGAGTCTCCAAGCTTATGTGGTTCTAGAGGCAGAAACCATGCATTTTATCAGCATCTCTACTGCAGGTCTATATATTCAGACTCAGTTCTTAAATACTTGACAAATAAAATTATAAAAGATCATAAGATAGTAGAAAAAAACTAAGCAAATACAACTGAAGTTTATTTTAAGGGTTTCAGTAAAACCCAGAGAACAACAAAAAATGCAAATTAAGTAATTTCTTAATTAAAATCCCAATGTTGTAGCAGACTTACCTATTGCCTAGTTGCTTTGTAGGACATCTCAAAGGACTTTGAGAAAATCAGTTGTTTATCAAAGAAAGCCTTAATTTAATGGGGTTGTTGAATCTACTATTTCTATGTTACTGTATAAATATTAAATCTTTTATTTTCTACTAGTGGGCAAAGCAACACGGAATGCCCAACTGATTTGCATAAGTAGGACATGAAACTTCAAATCAAATAAGAGACTAATAAAGTGACTACAGGCTGGGCGCAGTGACTCACATCTGTAATCCCAGGACTTTGGGAGGCCAAAGTGGGCAGATAACCTGAGGTCAGGAGTTCAAGACCAGCCTGGCCAACATGGTGAAACCCTGTCTCCACTAAAAATACAAAAATTAGCTGGGCGTGGTGGCAAGCGCCTATAATCCCAGGTTGCAGTAAGCTGAGATCATGCCATTGCACTCCAACCTGGACAACAGAGTAAGACTGTTTCAAAAAAAAAATAAAGTAAAATAATGTGAATACAACCCAAAAATTGGCTGCCTTCTTTCCTTTCCAGGGGCTGAATTGGTCATTACGAGAAGTCATACACAAGGAGACCTTTTCCCTCAAGGGGAGACTATAGTACAGTATACAGCCACTGACCCCTCGGGCAATAACAGGACATGTGATATCCATATTGTCATAAAAGGTATTGTCTTCATAAGCTCCCAGAATTCTAGTTGACATTTGATACATGTCATTGCTATAGTGCTCTGTTTTATGAAAGAAAATAGGCTATGAGCATTAGATTTTTACAGTTAGAAGACCGACAGGTTTTATTTAGGTTTTCCATTGTCATTCCTTGACCTTGTGATAGATAAAAATATTTTCTCCCAGAATAGTCTTTAGTTAACATTTCGTTAACATTTTCTCTAAGGTTACAATGTATTATTGACATAATCCTATTTTAAATGTTTGAGAAAACAGATTCTGAAAATATATTTGCTGTATAATGTTATCTGGTTTTTGCTTTTATTAAAGGAATGTCAAAAATAAGGGCAGGGCATGGTGACTCATGCCTGTAATCCCAGTGCTTTGGGAGGCTGAGGCGGGTGGATCACTTGAGATCAGGAATTTGAGACCAGCCTGGCCAACATTAGTAAAACCCTGTCTCTACTAAAAATAAAAAAATTAGCCAGGCATGGTGGCGTGTGACTGTGGTCCCAGCTACTCAGGAGGCCAAGGCATAAGAATTGCTTGAACCCAGGAGGTGGAGGCTGTAGTGAGTCGAGATAGCACCACTGCACTCCAGCCTGGGCGACAGAGCAAGACTGTCTCAAAATAATAATAATAATAATGATAATAACTCCAAGTCAGAAGTACTTTACCTTTTTATAAAACTATGCACAACCTCTAATTACACATAGGTACAGCTTTTCAATGTATGTCAATCTAGGACCAAAAAGCAGGCGTTGTCCTTCTCTTGCACTAAAGACATATGGTAAAAGCTTTTCTAGAAATAGTGGTAGACAGAAGGAGTCCTTTTCAAAATTCCACTTAAGTTCCTGGAATTTAATTTATGCTTCTTGTACCACTATATATGAATAATACAATTTTTTTAACACAGGTTCTCCCTGTGAAATTCCATTCACACCTATAAATGGGGATTTTATATGTGCTCAAGATAGTACTGGAGTCAACTGTACGTTAACTTGCTTGGAGGGCTATGATTTTACAGAAGGGTCTACTGACAAGTATTATTGTGCTTATGAAGATGGTGTCTGGAAACCAACATATACCACTGAATGGCCAGACTGTGCCAGTAAGTTTTAATTTTATTCTAGACTTCTTTAATGTGTGTGAATGTGTGTACATTTCTAAATGTTAAAGAAGAAAATTGCCTTATAATAGGAATTAGTGGAAAATGGTGCCATGAATTTGAAATGTTTGTGAATAAGAGAATTACTCTTTCCTGGATTTAAAATATTAGCCACTAGAGTCTTGTTATAAATTGTATTGCTGTAGGACAAGATTCAGTTTAAGGCAGAACCATCTGAGCCTTCTCGTTATTTATTAGAAATATCTAGAGACTTGACTAATGTGTAATTCTGAACCTGTAAACATGAATTTCAAGCTTCATAGTGGCCAGGCATGGTGACTTATACCTGTAATCCCAGCACTTTGGAAGGCTGAGGTGGGTGGATCACTTGAGCCCAAGAGTTCAAGACCAGACTACCATCTCTAAAAAAAAAAAAAAAAAAAATTGGTTGGGCATGGTGGTGTGCTCCTGTGGTCCCAGCTATTCAGGAGGCTGAGGTGGGAAAATCGCTTGAGCCCTGGAGTTCAAGGAGGCTGCAGTGAACTTTGATTCACGTCACTGTACTTCAGCTATGAATGGAAGATAAAGAATAATATATCAAAAGCAAACTCTTCACTGGATAACTGAGTCCAGTGCTGCTTGGTACGTGTTTTATTATGATCAGTTAATGCCTAAAACAGAATGAGACCCTGTTGCACAAAAAAATAGAGAAAAAATTCTTATAGTCTGCAGAAGAGCTGACTTTAAAATAAAATCTAACATATGTGATGGAATAAAATACGTCAATCACAGTCTTTCATATTTGACTTAGATTTTAAACCATTCTATAATATTAAATAAACATCATTATAAAAATAATCTAATGCATTCATTTAGTGGAAATAAATATTCTCTGAAGTGAATCTTTGATTCACTACCATAGA
Source organism: Macaca mulatta (assembly GCF_049350105.2). Lineage (NCBI taxonomy): Eukaryota > Metazoa > Chordata > Mammalia > Primates > Cercopithecidae > Macaca > Macaca mulatta. The sequence goes on from NC_133420.1 coordinate 47,912,917, forward strand.
TGGAATTTAAATACCAGTGTCTTGGAAAAAAATATGAAACCCACTTAACAGAGCTATTTTCCCTCCAGACTGCAGTAGTAAATAGAAACAATACCATTCACTTCTTTCATAGATTGAGACAGTGGGATGCTAGTAGGACACTGTCCCTGAATTCTTCAGGGGCATTTTGCAAAGTCTACCGTGCAAGCTTTTGATCCAGGGAGAAATTTATCTTTATGACAATTACACTTTCAAGGAATATGGTTGCAGAAAAGTAATATTTAGAAATATTTCAATGCCTAATTTTTGAAAATATAATATGTATGCTATCTAAGATATAATAACTTTGAGCCAGCCAGGATTTTTCAAAAATTCCCAGGAATATAATGAAAACAATTTTTATATATCTTCTTCCCTTAAATACTCACTTTTTTGTATGAGTGGAAGATAAAGAATAATATATCAAAAGCAAACTCTTCACTGGATAACCGAGTCCAGTGCTGCTTGGTGCATGGTTTATTATGATCAGTTAATGCCTAGAAACTCTCCTTAACTGCCATCTCTTGTTTTTATAACAATCCCACAAATTATGTTAGAATCAAAACATTAAGTTTCAATTATTTCATAGAAAGTAAAATCTTTGTTTTAAAAACACTAACCAACTGAAGCTGTTTTGTCCAACATTTTCTAGAAAAACGTTTTGCAAACCACGGGTTCAAGTCCTTTGAGATGTTCTACAAAGCAGCACGTTGTGATGACACAGATCTGATGAAGAAGTTTTCTGAAGCATTTGAGACTACCTTGGGAAAAATGGTACATCAATAATAGTCATTGATTGTCCTTTTATAAAGGACGTTATTAAGGCTTTCATAGCCTTTCTGAGTCATTTACAACTGCAATTTCTCATCCTATTTCCCTCTTCTTTGTGATCCAGACATGTACCTAATATTTAAAATTATTCATAGATTTTGAACTTCTAGAATGACTTAGAAGTAAATATGCATTAAAACGTTTTTGAATCTTTTAAAACATCCTTAGGAAGTCAGAGAAGCTTAAGATCTGGATGGTTTGAGAATGTCTTTATTATTTAAAGTCTGACAAAAATGCCTAACATAGTAGGTGGTATTTTGTTTATGATAAGAAGATAATTGGACACTTAAAAGATAATTATACATTTAAAAGATTTAAAAGATGCATTTTTGTTTAGAAAGGACTCTTACAACAATTATTAAAAAACAGACCAGGTGCAGTGGCTCACGCCTGTAATCCCAGCACTTTGGGAGGCCGAGGTGAGTGGATCACGAGGTCAGGAGTTTGAGACCAGCCTGGCTAATATGGTGAAACCCCGTCTCTACTAAAAATACAAAAAAAAACTAGCCAGGTGTGGTGATGTGTGCCTGTAATCCCGGCTACTCAGGAGGCTGAGGCAGGAGAATCACTTGAACCTGGGAGGTGGAGGTTGCAGTGAGCCAAATCGCGCCATGTACTCCAGCCTGGGCAACAGAGCAAGACTGCCTCCCCCACCCCCCCCCAAAAAAAAGAAGAAAGAAAAGCAAAAAGAAAAGAAAGCAGAGCAATATATATAACTGTATTGAACATCTTCAAGGCAGGAACCATGCTAGATACATATTTGTATGCCTTGTAGACTGGGTAGCACTTTATTTATTTGCTAACATTTTATTGTGCTGCTTACTGTATGCCAAGCATACAATACACCTAACATATTAACGAATGTCCATTCAAAAACACTTATTAAAAATGTTATATTTAAATCTATTCAATAAAACCAAATTCCAAAAAGAGAAATAATGTTGTCACTGTTGCTAGCAAACCAAGAAAATATTACACCCATTAGGCCTCTGTTACTATAGACCTATACTTGAAAGGCAACAATACACTCACGCTAATTATACTCCACCCCAAAGTGGTAAAGAAATCTTTAAAATATTAAATATTTTTGTATGTGTTAGACTCAGTGTCTACCAGACACTAAATTATAGCAGGTTAAAGATGCTATAAGGGATTAGAATGTACTATTAAATGCTTATTTGTTCATTTAATAAATATTTAGTAAGTATATCCTATTGTAGACACTAGGGATTTAGATCTGAATAAACAGGCAAAACTCCCTGTGCTCACAGAATTTACGTGTTGATAAATACACCAACAATAAACAAATTACAAGGAAAATATGTAGCATGTCAGATGGCGTATGCTATGGAATAAAATAAAACAGAAGATGGTAAAGCCTCGCTAGGTTCCTATTTGAGAAGAGGCCTGAAGGAGTGAGGCAGTGAGCCATGAGCATATCTAGGGGAAAAGCGTTCCAGGCAGAGGGAGCAGCAAGTGCAAAGGCCCAGAGGCAGGAGTGTGTTTCGGAGTTTGAACCACCATAAAGACGTCAGAGTGGCAAAGGTAGAGAGGATGAAGGGCTGAGTGATACATGGTCACAGAAATCACATGTGGAAGAGGAGATGGGAGTAAGAGGAGAAATCAGACTGTGGAGAGCCTTGAAAGTCACTGTAAATCTTTGCCTTTTACTCTGATTGAGATGGAAAGCCATCTGAGGGAACAACTTACTGATGACTTTGGGCTCTAGGAGAAGCAAAAGGTAAGAGAAGAAAGTAAAAAAACCACATAGGAAAGGAAAGCAAGAGATGATGGTGGCTTGGGCGGCACTGGAGGTGGTGAGAAGTTATTGGATTTTTTTATATCTTCTGAAAGTAGATTCAGTAGGACTTGCTGATACATTGGAGGTAGATTGTGGGATAAAAAGAAGAGTCAAGGAGGCAGAGTGTAAAAGGGCATAGGTCTGGGTACTCATGAGGATGGAAGTGTGTGAACGAAGTCTCTTTTCTGAGTTCAATTTTGATCAGCGTAAAAAGATGATCATCTGAGAGTAAGAATGGGGAGGAGTTGTTGGAGGCTTAAGAAGAGAGAAGGTGGTGTAAAATAATTTTCTAAGAAAGGATGAATAAGTATGCTAAAGAATTGTGGTAAGATTGGCAGCCAGCAAGGTTACATTTTTTCTCAAGCCTTAGTTGACCATGTAGTACAGGTGTGGGAAAGCAGAATGATTAATTTAACCAAGGGTAAGTGTTGTCCAGACAAACAAATTGAGGAAGAGGCTTGCAAGGGAGGAGACATTCCATGGTGATGGACTATGGAATTTTAGATGAGTAAACAAAGACATGAAGACATGAGGGGCTAAAGGAGAGGCACTAGGGTCAATGGATTATACATTCTGATGAAGTCAAGGAACTGTTGGATTCCTGAGAAGAGGAGAAGGTGCAGTTTCTGACAATGACAAGGTCTGAGGGTATGACTACGGGAGAGAGTGACAGAGTAAAGCTATAATACAAGAAAGAAGAGGGAAAGGAACTGAGAATCCAAGGAGATGGAAGGATTTGCTTGGTGTCTATAGAAATCACCAAGAACTATAACAGGACAGTTACCAAATGTTCTTGGAATGAGGGAGTGACACAGAGGGTAAATGCTGCAGGTGACTGTCACCAGAAGGGTCAATGAATGGTAGAGTTGATGGCATGAGCTTCAGAACTGTGAGCCTTTAAGGAGATGTGAGGGAGTGATCTGGAAACAGCAATAAATAGTGAGAAGGACCTTCCTCCACTTCCAGTCCTGCCACCAATTCCAGGATTCTGGAATTTCTAGTATTTCTAGAATATTTTCTGGGAAAAGTTCCAGAAAATTGGAAAGGTTTTAGGGCAAAGGTGAAGAGAACATAAAGAGAAGAGGTAGAAACTAACAGATTTGCTAATTACTGACTGAGCTTCAGAGGGCATAGAGGAAGGCTTGGGGGATTGGGGAAGAGGAGTGGAAGATGGGGTCAGAGAAAGGGTTCCAAGGAGCCATATAGGATGAAGATTTAGAGCCAGGAGATATCCCAGGAGCCCTGGGTTTCTCATGGTGAGTGACATAAACAGAGATAAAAGGTGTGAAACTAATCCTGGTGACCAACAGACAGTTAGAGGCCGCAGGGGAGGAGGGTCAGAATCCCTTTGAGGAATGTGCAGAGCTCTGGGGCCCTCCCTTCCCTCCTGCTGATGGAGATGTGAAGGCCGGGGGAGCAAAGTTTTTATCCAAGGCATGCAGGAAAGTGACTTACACTTTATCCTCTTCATTTTTTACTTGCAGGTCCCATCATTTTGTAGTGATGCAGAGGACATTGATTGCAGACTGGAGGAGAACCTGACCAAAAAATATTGCCTAGAATATAATTATGACTATGAAAATGGCTTTGCAATTGGTAATTAAATTCTGTGGCATCGGTAGTTGGCAAGACTAATCTGCAAAATAAGAATAATTCCAGAAAAGTGAGGCAAACTAGAAACGTTAACTTTTGTTAATGTATTCATCAAGCATTTTAAGTTGGCTAAATAATTTGATAATGTGCTGAATGATCACTAAGGATATATCAAATTTTAGTAACAAATAAATTATTTAAAATTATTTACCAGGATTCTTAAAAATGACAAAAACTAAGAAAACCAAGTCACGTATGCTGGTAAAATTCAAATGTTGGTGTATCCTAAAAGAGAATAGTAATAAAGTCCTAACAGCAACTTTGATATGGCATTCAATGTAAGTTACAATGAAGTCATTAACATAAAATAGTTACACATGTAAAATATTCAGATTCCTCACCAAAAATATGTTAAGATTTCATTTATTCAAGTCTAATATATCTTTAAGTGGAATTGTGATGTTTTCTCTATGTTTACTGTGAGAAACATATGTTACTATGTTTACTCTGAACATTTTTATTAAGATTATTTTTTGCCAGGCATGGTGGCACACACCTGTAGTCCCAGCTATTTATGGGGATGAGGTGGGAGGATCCCTTGAGCCCAGGAGTTCGAGGCTGCAGTGAGCTGTGATTATGCCACTGCACTCCAGCCTGGGCAACAAAGTGAGACTAGGTATCAAAAAAAAAAAAAAAGATAATAATAATAATAGTGTTATCAAAGTAGTGTAGTGGTTAAATACGCGGACTCTACAACCAACTACTTAAGTCAAAATCCTGGCCTCACTACCTACTAGCTGTGTGATCTTGAGCAAGCTATCAACACACTCTGTGCCTCAGTTTCCTCACCTATATAAGAGTACTCACCTCATGTGACCATTTTAAGCGTTGAATGAACAAGTACAAGTCATGTGCTTAGAAGGTTATGAGATGGTAAGTATTAATTTGCATTACAGCAGACATCTTTTCCATTTCAAATACTAATCATGTTTGTAATATTTTTGGTGATTTAGCATTAAGAGTGATGTTGACTGTTGCTTTCGATTTTTAAATACTTTTAAATATCATTTGTGCATATATGTTTATTAGACAATTTTTAAAATGCTTAAAAACAAAAAATGAAATGAAGATAATCCACAACCCCAGAAAAAGCCTGTTAATACATGTATATATTTATAACTATATATATGTAGATATACATATATATACACCATACTATATATACTGTATACATACCATACTATGATATATACATATTACTACATATATATAACTGTTTATTGTATATACACTGACACTATTTTGAACACAAATTCTTAATTAACATTGTATTGAGGACATTTTTATTCACTAAATATCCTACTTCAATACAGTTTGAATAGCCACATATTATCCCATTGATCAGTTTACCATAATTTATAGAAATAGTTCCCATTGGTAGATTTTGGGTTATTTTCAGTTGTTTACTATTATGTACAACACTTTAGTAAACATTTTGGAAATTAAGGTTTTAGATAGGAAAAAGTAAGGTGGCATTGTCAGTAACATATCTAGAATAATCAACCCTCTTCTGTTAAACACCATCCAGGTTTCCCCTCCCAGATTGTTGGGGTAGGTTGTGGGGGCACAAGATTACACCTAGAGTCAGTTGTCATCACAAGTCTATGAGATGAGCAGTATTTGTCATCTAATAAGGGTCCAAATGGCAGTTCTTGAGAGAAAGGCATGGGCAGGTGGCACACATGATCCTGTGATACTAAAAAACAAGCATTCCTCCCTAAATGTATTCCCAGTAGTCACAAGATCGGTATAACATTTATAACCATGCCTTGGCAGGTCATAATGTATGAAAAATAAACAACCAATAAATATAATAAAATTGATTTGACTTCATAATAATCATGTAATCAAAATTAAAACTAGGCCAGGCAAGGTGGCTCACGCCTGTAATCCCAGCACATTGGGAGGCTGAGGTGGGCAAATCACCTGAGGTCAGGAGTTAGAGACCAACTTGGTCAACCTGGTGAAACCCATCTCTACTAAATACACAAAATTAGCTGAGCGTGGTGGCACGTGCTTGTAATCCCAGCTACTCGAGAGGCTGAGGCAGGAGAATCACTTGAACCTGGGAGGTGGAAGTTGCAGTGAGCCGAGATCATGCCATTGTACTCTAGCCTGGGCAAAAAGAGCAAAACTCCATCTTAAAATAAAATAAATAAAATAAATAAAGTGAAATGCAATTTTTGATCTGTCAGATTAACAAACAAGAATTATGGGGAAAAAATCATATTCATACGTTGTGTAGAAAGGAGAAATTAAGAGGGCATTTGACAATATGTATCTAAAGGATTTTAAATGCCCATGCACTTAGACCCAGAAATTTCATTTCTAAGAATATTTCTCAAGGTAAAAATCATGCCATTGTGCAAATATGTACCACATTTCATAAATTTTGAGATGCGTATTTTTCCTTTAGACCTGAAATTGGGATGTATCTTCTAACCAATGGTATCTTAGATTTGATTAAATACTGTATGTGTAAGGATGTCCTAAAAATTTGAAATAACCTAAAAGTCTAAAAATAGAAACTGCAGGTTTGTGTTGTATCATACAAGAGAGTATTATGCCGCCATTTCACATAGAAATGCCATAAAATTTGAAAAAGATTACTAAATAATACATACATAGTATAATCTTGTTTTGTTAAAAGTGTGTTGTTTTTATTCCAGGTTTGTGTGTGTGTATATGTATGTATGTACGTATGCATAAATGTATATCCGTGTGTATATTTATACATTCATAGTGGGAAAAAAGCTTGCCTAAAATGTTCGTGGTGATTATTTCTATGTGGTTTCTAGAATTATAGTCATTTTTAATACTTTTCTCTTTGCTCATTTTTTTCTTAACACCTACCTAATGCTTGTGGAGAAAAGGCTTAAGTAAAAAGATAATATTAATCCCAGTTAATTTTAATAGCCAAAAGCATAAATAAAGTCAAAAAGTTCAGAAAACAATTTACTTAAGTGGAGAGGCCTATATAAATATAAATTATTGTCTAAAGTACATAACAATAGTATGGCCAGAATAATATTAATATAGTTTTATAATAAGTCAAATGCTGAGTTTGACAGCTTATATATTTTGTCTCATTTAATCCACAGACAAATCTATCAGGTAAGAATCATCTCAATTTATAAATGAAGAAACTGAGGCTCAGAAAGATAAAAGTAACTTGACTAAGATTATACAGCAGCATACATCGAGAAGCCACAATCTGAACCCATGCAGTTAATCACAGTGATATCAAGGGTATCTAGAGAATTCCACGTACCGTTGTTGCCTCCAGTGTGGTTGTATCATGGAGTCATTTAACTTATCTGCTGCCTTTGTAAACTACCCTTACCTTTAAAATATGATGAAAGCATCTTGAGTTATCTTCACAAGAGGAGATCTGTTTATGTATATTAATAGTTTATAAGGTCAATTTTAGAAACAGAAAAAAAGGATTTGGGAAAAGCCTTGCAAAGGAGTAGAAATGGATTAGAATTTTGCACCCAGCTCTTATTTACCTCTAAAATTTACCTCTAAAGCTAAAATAATTAACTATTAACTCAAAGATAGAGTGGTATAAATGCCCTGGTAGCTCCATAGAGATTTTTCTTTCTTCTTTTAGTGTATTTCATTGGTAATCTATATTAAATATGAAGTGACCAGAAATTACAATGTATGTAACATTGTAGACCAAACCCTGTATGGAGTATATTATGAGCATTTGAGGAAATAGTCAAGTGTAATTTCACTTGTGGCTTAACATTAGAACCTAAATGCTGATGAAAAAGCAACTGTGTGATCATTTGTGTCTCTGCCCCAACTCTCCAGGACCAGGTGGCTGGGGTGCAGCTAATAGGCTGGATTACTCTTACGATGACTTCTTGGACACTATGCAAGAAACACCAACAAGCATTGGCAATGCCAGGTCTTCACGGATTAAAAGAAGTGCCCCATTATCTGACTATAAAATTAAGTTAATTTTTAACATCACAGGTAAGGATAAACTGTCTGAAAAAGTAATATTATGGAAAATTCTTGGTTGGAAACTTGCTTCTCAAATCTTCCATTTGTTATCATTATTAGGAAATGACTCTGGAATTGAGAATTAGGGAAAGCACAGTTAACTAAGTCTTGCAATCTTTTGCTGTCAATATCATAGGTGTCTTTTGTAGGTCTCACGGCGACAAGCACCCTACTTCATTCTCATCTTGGCATGATTAAGGCATACTTTTAAAATGCAAGAATTTACAAGAATTTATTATGTTATAATAAAGAACTCCCAAAAAAGGTGATATAGATTTAGCAATGAGAGAAGGATTGAAACAAATTGTATGGTTCTTAGTCTTATCCATGTATTTACTTAGTTGTTCAGTGAATAGTGGTTAAATTTACTTTGAATTAATTTTTCCTGAAAGATTTTTATTTTTTTTCTATAGACCAGTTATTAGTACTAAAAGATTTTAAATATGCCATTTCTATTTGGTAAAAAAATTAACTACAAATGACTTTCTGAAACACCATGTGTTTGTGTTATGTTTTATTTTGTTTTGTTTTTATCTCAGCTAGTGTGCCATTACCCGATGAAAGAAATGATACCCTTGAATGGGAAAATCAGCAACGACTCCTTCAGACATTGGAAACTATCACAAATAAACTGAAAAGGACTCTCAGTAAAGACCCCATGTATTCCTTTCAGCTTGCATCAGAAATACTTATAGCTGACAGCAATTCATTAGAAACAAAAAAGGCTTCCCCCTTCTGCAGACCAGGCTCAGTGCTGAGAGGGCGTATGTGTGGTAAGACTGTTCCCTGTGATCAAAAATATTTGGTGCATACTGGGTCAAATAAGATGGGTGTAGCCATTTTACAACTATGAAGGGATATTGAAATGAAACATATTTTGCTCTTGTTGTGTGGTTGTTATTATTACTATTTTGTCTCAAGAGTCTAAGGAACTACTGTTGGTAAGGAAAAGAAATCTAGTTCAGGTAGGGACTCAAATCTGATTTTTATTTAAAGATTTTTAGACTTCACAGCTTTCAGTAACAGCTCCAATAATAATAACGAATACTTTGTGACCACTTCTGTATTCCAGCTGAGCACATGTCATGTTTAATCCTGTTTAGCACCTCTGTGAGGTACCATTTTTATTAAGCACATTTTACAGATGAGAAAACTGAAGCCAGAGAGGCTAAGAATTTGCCCATAAGACTTACCCATTAAGACAGTAAGTGGAGGCCAGGTGCAGTAGCTCATGCCTGTAATCCCAGCACTTTGGCCAAGGTGGGAGGATCACTTGAGCCCAGGAGTTCGAGACCAGCCTGGGCAACATGGCAAAACCCTATCTCTACAAAAAAAAAAATACCCTAAAAATTAGCCAAGCATGATGGCGCGTGCCTGCAGTCCCAGCTACTCAGGAGGCTGAGGTGGGAGCATTACTTGAGCTCCGGAAGTCAAGGCTGCAGTGAGCTATGATTGCACCACTGCACGCCAGCCTGGGCAACAGAGTGTGATACTGTCTTAAAAATAAAAATAAAATAAAAGACAGTAAGTAGTGTGGCAAAAAATTCCATCGAGGCAGCCAACACCAGTCTTTTTTTTAATTGAGGTGAAGTTCACATAACATAAAATTAACCATTTTAAAGTGTATAATTCAATGGCATGAAGTACATTCACAATCGTGTGCAACCATCACCTCTATTCCCAAAACATTTTCATCACCCTCAGAGGAGACTCTATGCCCATTAAACAGTCACTCCCTATTCTCCCTCTCCACTCCCAACCCCTTAACTTTTAACCCCTATTCTAGACTGCCACAATCTGGATCAATTCCAGCCTGTTCCCCCAAAGAAATCATCATTTATAGGTAAGGAAATCTCCTGTAATGGAACTGTGTACACTCAGCTGAACCGAATGGCATGAGTCTTATGTTCATCTCTCCGTAAACATGGGTTCTTGTGTCCTTCTTCCACAGTTCTTATTGCTAGTCCAAGAGCTCAGCTGGGTTTTTTATAGTGTGACAAATTCAGCCCATCAAAAGCACATTAAAATTGTTGTTCTAAGCCTGCACGTGTTTCCTCCCCACTTGTGAGTAAAAATCAGTAATCCCATTGACCGGTGTTTCTCATTTCTCAGTGTGATCTCGCATCACCTAAAATGCATCTTGACTCAGGCCCTATCCTAGGACTAATGCATTTGGAGGTGGGGTCTTGAAATCTGCATGTTTAACGAATACATGGGTAATTATTACACACTCGATCTCAGAATCACGTAGGGGCTAATTTCAAGTGTCTTCCCCATTAAGGATATTAATTTTGGTAGCAGCCTTTTCAGTTTAATGTTTAATGTTCTATTTTTGTCTCAGAATTTCTGAGCCACTCCAAACCTATCAAATCTCAAAAAAATGAGGGTGCTAACTGACAAGCAGTCAGTTTCAATGGGGAAGCATTCAGAAAAACAACTAAGAAAATGTTTGTAGTGTCTGAAATCCTCAAGGGAACCAAACTGTTTTTTCCTTTTTGTCCCTCGGCTTTTTCTTTGTTAACTGTCTTCTCATGATAATCTGGCTTATCATAGCTTTAACCCACACTTTTAAACCCCTGTTATATAAGCCTTAAGCTTGGTCAGTAAGAATTTGCTTTTTCTTTAAAAAATAAAAGAATGTCTTCCTGTTGGTTTCTGGGAACATATTTCTGAAAGGTTTACCTTGTGAATAAACCTCTGGCCATAAAATTTAACCTATAAACAATAGCACCTGCAAGCATGCTTTATTACTTACATGTCTTAGGAAAAAAGAGCCCAGTGTGTTCCACCATTGTAGTTTATTCGCTGTTTCCTGTTTGCTTTTTCTGCAGTCAATTGCCCTTTGGGAACCTATTATTCTCTGGAACATTTCACCTGTGAAAGCTGCCGGATCGGATCCTATCAAGATGAAGAAGGGCAACTTGAGTGCAAGCCTTGCCCCTCTGGGATGTACACAGAATATATCCATTCAAGAAACATCTCTGATTGTAAAGGTAGAGGCTTACTGGACATTTCAACTAAAGAAGCTCAATTTTTGTTTCCCTTTTGGAGGAAAGAAAGATTTATTTTCTTCACCCAATACTAGGCTCTTGTCTGAGGCCCCTATGGCAAAAGATAGATTTGCAAGAGAAAAGCATACACATTTATTCAATGTAAGTTTTAGGTGAAATGGGAGCCTTCAGAAATGAACCAGAAAAACCTGTGTATTTTTACGCTAAATTTGATGAAGAGGATACTTGTGGAGAAGAATGATCTATTGAGAATAAGTTAAGTGGAGCTTAGCAAGTCTTGATTGTTCAGATTCTTCAGTGTGTCCCTGTGTCTTCGGGGATAGGAATATTTTTTTCCTCTTGCCCACCTGTTATAGGGTGGGCATTCCTCACATGAGGGTTTTACAGTCTGCTTCAAAGGGGAAGGTGAGAGAATTATTTCTAGGTTTTACAATCTCCTAAAGGAAAGAAAGGCAGAAGTTCAGAGACGCTTTCCTGCTTCTATGGTTTTCTCAAATTTCCTTTAGCTTGAAATATTCAGTATGCCAAGGCAAGGTACAATATTTGCAGGTAGGATGTCCTAAGCCCCATCACAGTCCTGAAATCTAAATGGCAAATAAAATGAAATAATAGTGTACAGAAAGCAATGTTATTTATTTTTTCTTTCTTTTAAACATAAAATATTACCTGAGTGTTTCCCCCACTTTAACGAAGTCCATTTAGCTTTTCTTTTGGAAATATTCCATTGCTCTAAGTTAAACTCCAATCTGCATTCATCAGTTAGCCTGGTGTATTAGGCCATTCTGACATTGCTATAAAGGAATACTTGAGACTGAGTAATTTATAAAGAAAAGAGTTTTAATTGGCTCATAGTTTTGCAGGCTATACAGGAAGCATAGCAGCATCTGCTTCTGGGGTGGCCTCAGGAAGCTTCCAATCATGGCAAATAAGGAGCAGGCATGTCACACGGAGAAAGTAGGAGCAAGGCAGGGAGTCAGGGCGAGGGGAATGTGTGGTGGCTCACACCTGTAATCCCAGAACTTTGGGAGGCTGAGGCAGGCAGGCAGTTTGAGCCAAGGAGTTCAAGACCAGCCTGGGCAACATGGCAAAATCCTGTCTCTACAAAAAATACCAAAATTAGCAGGCATGGTGGTGTGCACCTGTAGTCCCGGTTACTCGGAAGGCTGAGGTGGGAGGATTGCTTGAGCCCGGGAGGTGGAGGCTGCAGTGAGCTATGATCACACCACTGTACTCCAGCCTGAGGGACAGAGCAAGACCCTGTCTCAAAAAAAAAAAAAAAAAAGTAAAAAAGAGAGACAGGGGAGGTGCCACATACTTTTATACAATAAGGTATCACAAGAACTCACTCACTAGCACTGGAACAGCACCAAGGGTATGATGCTAAGCCAGCCCTGAGAAATCCACCCGCATGATCCAGTCACCTCCACCAGGCCCTACCTCCAACACTGGGGATTATATTTCAGCATGAGATTTGGGCAGACACCCACATCCAAACTGTATCTATCACCTGGATTCTTTTCTTGAATCTCACATTAATTAATGGAAAGAAGTTTCATGACACTTTGCAATTATTGGATTGCTTTTTGTTAGAATAGTGTCTGATGTGATGAGATCAGTTCTCCGTTTACTTGGAAATGAATAACTACAAGCACATACGCACATATTCTTGCTACTAAAATATTCAATATTTTCAAAATATTTTAACTATTATTCTTAATAGGAGTTCCTGATGGAAACATTTTCTCTCATAATTAAGGTTGCAGCAAGACATGCCTAAAATAAGGAATTTCAGAAGCGTGCTTCTTTGCCATAGTTCTGAATGCAGGTGTGGGTGATTAATGACTGATATAAACTCTAGAGCAGTGCTGCATAATTGGAAATGCACTAAACATGTTAGCAATGGTGAAAAGGAGAGTTGTTTGGCGGTCAAAAGCAGAAAGAAAGGTCAGTACTCTGGGAGTCAGGGCATCTGGCCAAAGTCCTCTTCTTCTACAAATCATCCTTATGAATTTAGAAAGTTGCTTCACCTCTCTGGGCCTGAAGGTATGTCTACTTTTATGTTCTACTCCTCACCAGCCCTTGCATGAAATGGCGTCTCTAGGTAAGAGGAGGTAGCAGAGCTAGCTCTTATTTAGAGCAGCCAGTTCTTTTTTAAAGCAGAGATGTCAGAGTAGTTTATAAGGCGCTAGCTGGGTTTGGGGCTTTGTTTCCGCCACTCAGGATAACAGTGTACATATTGAGAACTTCTACATGAACAAATTCCCAGTGTACAACTTGTTCCTATCATAGTGTCCTTCTGTGCTATGTATTTCTAACTTCATTTGACAGCTATTTATTGAACATGTTCTATGCATCAAACGCTGTAAAAGGTCATAATGCAAGTAAATGGAAATAGTCTAAAACTTAGTATAGAGAAGCATGGTGGTGCCACAATATGCATATGCTTAGCTAGCAGGAGAAAGAGCCCTCTGGGTTCCTCATTCTGTCCTAAGTTGCAGAAAACTCTATCCCACACAGTGCTAATTTTGTGCGGCTTAATATCATTGTTGATAATAATATTACCTTTTTCTTTTCAGCTCAGTGTAAACAAGGCACCTACTCATACAGCGGACTTGAGACTTGTGAATCGTGTCCACTGGGCACTTACCAGCCAAAATTTGGTTCCCGGAGCTGCCTCTCATGTCCAGAAAACACCTCAACCGTGAAAAGAGGAGCCGTGAACATTTCTTCATGTGGAGGTTATCAAAGCCTTAGGCACTGATATTTCTTTAAACCTACTAGGTTCTATGCATGAAGGAGTGGCATATTTTCAGCAAAACCATACATCTACTCTATGCACAGAATGGAAATAACTGTCTCTTCATAAAAAGGGTTTTTTTGTTTAGTTTCTTAGCCAGTTAACACTTAGGTATAAATACCTGCTGTGTAAACACTGGGCTGGGTTAGGAACACTAAAGAAGTACAAGACTTTGTCTCAGGCCTCAAACAGTAATAAGCATGTGGCTTCGTGATATGGTAGAAATATATCTAAGCTAGGAACTTCATTCCCTCCTTTATAAAGTGAAGTTCTGTCTAGTATTTCTTGAAACTCTAAACGTATTTTATTCTGTGGGTTATTACATTTCACTCCCTATGAGTTGAAGGTTTTCATGACTGGTTATTCACTCGAGCAGCACATTAGAATCATCTTCACATTTACGTGAGTATTTTTAAAGTACTGAAACCTGATCTTCTCTTCCAGAGATTCTGACTTAACTTATCTGAGTGGAGGCTGGGAATTGGTTTTCTTAAGTTTCCCCAGGTGATTATTTGAGGTGATTAGGAAAATCTGAGAGCCACTAATTTTGGTTCTCAAATGTCAGCCTGGAGAGCTTTTTAAGACAGATTGCGAGGCCCTACCTCCAGGGTCTTTGATTAGGTAGGTCTGGGGAGGGGTCTGAGAATTTGCATTTCTATTAACAACTAGTTTTCAAGTAATGCTGATTCTGCTGGTTCAGGGACCACAGATTGAGAACCACTGGTTTAAATAGAAATAAAAAGATGAGAGTTCCAATTTTTAAGTATTTCTGACTAACATCCGTACTGAGGGATGCTTTCCAGCAAAATACTCATGAACACGTAAACAAAAACAAAAGATGAAAACTTAGAATGACAATGAAACTAGGACTGACAGTCAAGATCAGCCTACTTCCAGAAATTCCAAAAAATTGCAACTACTGTAATTAGCAAAGTCAATAGAACCGGACTAAAAATAAAAGGTGGTTGGCCTACCTCTGCTACTCACTGGGAACCGAACAAACATGCCTTGATGAAAGATTTTTTTAAAAAAATTGTGTATCCTACCTCTACAGTTTCATTTAAAAACCTAAAGTCTATGGCAACTAAGAAATGAAGAAGCTGTACCCATATTGAATGAATGGTGTTTTTAAGAAGCCAACCTACTGGTTCCCTACTTCTCTCAGACAACACAGAGACACATAGGCACCCTTCCTACTCGCACTGCACACTAGCCATGCTTGACTTCACCCAGTTAGAGATTACCAGTAAACAAGAGCTAGGAAAAGTTAATGTGCAAGGGCAGGAAGGGGCGTTTCCAGCATTGCATCTTGGAAGTTGTAGTCCTTATAAGTTAAGTGCATTGGGACAAAAGGAAACAGGCAAAACACATTCTGAATGATATGTTCATATATACTTCATATGTTTAAATTATCTCAGTCTAGTGGAATCAAGGTAGATACAAGTCTGTGAGACTTGAGGCATTGGGCAAGTAATATCAACCTAATAGTTTCACTGAAGAGAAGAAAATTTAGGGCCTAACTGAAACTCATAAACCATGTCTGTTGGATAATACCATATTTGGATCTTTTTTGGTTTTTTTAATTTAAGTTCTAGGGAACATATGCACAACATGCAGGTTTGTTACATATGTATACATGTGCCATGTTGGTGTGCTGCACCCATTAACTCGTAATTTACATTAGGTTATCTCCTAATGCTATCCCTTCCCCCTGCCCCCTCCCCACAATAGGCCCAGGTGTGTGATGTTCTGCTTCCTGTGTCCAAGTGATCTCATTGTTCAGTTCCCACCTATGAGTGAAAACATGTGGTGTTTGGTTTTCTGTTCTTGTGATAGTTTGCTGAGAATGATGGTTTCCAGCTGCATCCATGTCCCTGCAAAGGACATGAACTCATCCTTTTTTATGGCTGCATAGTATTCCATGGTATATATGTGCCACATTTTCTTGATCCAGTCTGTCACTGATGGACATTTAGGTCGATTCCAAGTCTTTGCTATTGTAAATAGTGCCGCAATAAACATATGTGTGCATGTGTCTCTATAGCAGCATGATTTACAATCTTTTGGGTATATACCCAGTAATGGCATGGCTGGGTCAATTGGAATTTCTAGTTCTAGATCCTTGAGGAATCGCCATACTGTTTTCCACAATGGTTGAACTAGTTTACAGTCCCACCAACAGTGTAAAAGTGTTCCTATTTCTCCACATCCTCTCCAGCACCTGTTGTTTCCTGACTTTTTAATGATTGCCATTCTAACTGGTGTGAGATGGTATCTCATTGTGGTTTTGATTTGCATTTCTCTGATGGCGAGTGATGATGAGCATTTTTTCATGTGTCTGTTTGCTGTATGAATGTCTTCTTTTGAGAAGTGTCTGTTCATATCCTTTGCCCACTTTTTGATGGGGTTGTTTGCTTTTTTTTTTTTTTTTTTTTTTGTAAATTTGTTTGAGTTCCTTGTAGGTTCTGGATATTAGCCCTTTCTCAGATGAGTATATTGCAAACATTTTCTCCCATTCTGTGGGTTGCCTGTTCACTCTGATGGTAGTTTCTTTTATTGTGCAGAAGCTCTTTGGTTTAATTAGATCCCATTTGTCAATTTTGGCTTTTGTTGCCATTGCTTTTGGTGTTTTAGACATGAAGTCCTTACCCATGCCTATGACCTGAATGGTATTACCTAGGTTTTCTTCTAGGGTTTTTATGGTATTAGGTCTAACATTTAAGTCTCTAATCCATCTTGAATTAATTTTCACATAAGGAGTAAGGAAAGGATCCAGTTTCAGCTTTCTATTTATGGCTAGCCAGTTTTCCCAGCACCATTTATTAAATAGGGAATCCTTTCCCCATTTCTTGTTTTTGTCAGGTTTGTCAAAGATCAGATGGCTATAGATGTGTGGTATTATTTCTGAGGGCTCTGTTCTGTTCCATTGGTCTATATCTCTGTTTTGGTACCAGTACCATACTGTTTTGATTACTGTAGCCTTGTAGTATAGTTGAAAGTCAGGTAGCATGATGCCTCTAGCTTTGTTCTTTTGGCTTAGGATTGTCTTGGCAATGTGGGCTCTTTTTTGGTTCCATATGAACTTTAAAGCAGTTTTTTTTTCCAATTCTGTGAAGAAAGTCATTGGTAGCTTAATAGGGATGGCATTGAATCTATAAATTACCTTGGGCAGTATGGCCATTTTCACAATATTGATTCTTCCTATCCATGAGCATGGTATGTTCTTCCATTTGTTTGTGTCCTCTTTTATTTCACTGAGCGGTGGTTTGTAATTCTCCTTGAAGAGGTCCTTTACATCCCTTGTAAGTTGGATTCCTAGGTATTGTATTCTCTTTGAAGCTATTGTGAATGGAAGTTCATTCATGATTTGGCTCTCTGTTTGTCTGTTACTGGTGTATACGAATGCTTGTGATTTTTGCACATTGATTTTGTATCCTGAGACTTTGCTGAAGTTGCTAATCAGCTTAAGGAGATTTTGGGCTGAGACAATGGGGTTTTCTACATATACAATCATGTCATCTGCAAACAGGGACAATTTGACTTCTTCTTTTCCTAACTGAATACCCTTTATTTCTTTCTCTTGCCTGGTTGCCCTAGCCAGAACTTCCAACATTATATTGAATAGGAGTGGTAAGAGAGGGCATCCTTGTCTTGTGCCAGTTTTCAAAGAGAATGCTTCCAGTTTTTGCCCATTCAGTATGATATTGGCTGTGGGTTTGTCATACATAGCTCTTATGATTTTGAGATACATTCCATCAATACCTAGTTTATTGAGAGTTTTTAGCAGGAAGGTCTGTTGAATTTTGTCAAAGGCCTTTTCTGCATCTATTGAGATAATCATGTGGTTTTTGTCTTTGGTTATGTTTATATGCTGGATTACATTTATTGATTTGCGTATGTTGAACCAGCCTTGCATCCCAGGGATGAAGCCCACTTGATCATGGTGGATAAGCTTTTTGATGTGCTGCTGGATTTGGTTTGCCAGTATTTTACTGAGGACTTTTGCATTGATGTTCATCAGGTATATTGGTCTAAAATTCTCTTTTTTTGTTGTATCTCTGCCAGGTTTTGGTATCAGGATGATGCTGGCCTCATAAAATGAGTTAGGGAGGATTCCCTCTTTTTCTATTGATTGGAATAGTTTCAGAAGGAATGGTACCAGCTCCTCCTTGTACCTCTGGTAGAATTCAGCTGTGAATCCATCTGGTCCTGGACTTTTTTTGGTTGGTAGGCTATTAATCATTGCCTATTTCACAGCCTGCTATTGGTCTATTCAGGGATTCAGCTTCTTCCTGGTTTAGTCTTGGGAGAGTGTAAGTGTCCAGGAAATTATTCATTTCTTCTAGGTTTTCTAGTTCATTTGCGTAGAGGTGTTTATAGTATTCTCTGATGGTAGTTTGTATTTCTGTGGGGTCAGTGGTGATATCCCCTTTCTCATTTTTTGTTGTGACTATTTGATTCTTCTCTCTTTTCTTCTTTATTAGTCTTGCTAGCGGTCTATCAATTATGTTGATCTTTTCAAAAAAACCAGCTCCTGGATTCATTGATTTTTTTTTTTTTAAGGGTTTTTGTGTCTGTATCTCCTTCAGTTCTGCTCTGATCTTAGTATTTCTTGCCTTCTGCTAGCTTTTGAATGTGTTTGCTCTTGCTTCTCTAGTTCTTTTAATTGTGATGTTAGGGTGTCAATTTTAGATCTTTCCTGCTTTCTCTTGTGGGCATTTAGTGCTATAAATTTCCCTCTACACACTGCTTTAAATGTGTCCCAGAGATTCTGGTATGTTGTATTTTTGTTCTCATTGGTTTCAAAGAACGTCTTTATTTCTCCCTTCATTTCATTATGCACCCAGCAGTCATTCAGGAGCAGGTTGTTCAATTTCCATGTAGTTGATCAGTTTTGATTGAGTTTCTTAGTCCTGAGTTCTAGTTTGATTGCACTGTGGTCTGAGAGACAGTTTGTTATAATTTCTGTTCTTGTACATTTGCTGAGGAGTGCTTTACTTCCAACTATGTGGTCAATTTTGGAAAAACTGCGATGTGGGGCTGAGAATGTATATTCTGTTGATTTGGGGTGGAGATTTCTGTAGATGTCTATTAGGTCTGCTTGGTGCAGAGATGAGTTCAATTCCTGGATATCCTTGTTAACTTTCTGTCTTATTCATCTGTCTCATGTTGACAGTGGGGTGTTAAAGTCTCTGATTATTACTGTGTGGGAGTCTAAGTCTCTTTGTAAGTCTCTAAGGACTTGCTTTATGAATCTGGGTGCTCCTGTATTGGGTACATATATATTTAGGATAGTTAGCTCTTCTTGTTGAATTGATCTCTGTGCCATTCTGTAATGGCCTTCTTTGTCTCTTTTGATCCTTGATGGTTTAAAGTCTGTTTTATCAGAGACTAGGATTGTAACCCCTGCCTTTTTTTGTTTTCCATTTGCTTGGTAGATCTTCCTCCATCCCTTTCTTTTGAGCCTATGTGTGTCTCTGCATGTGAGAATGGGTCTCCTGAATGCAGCAAACTGAGGGGTCTTGACTCTTTATCCAATTTGCCAGTCTGTGTCTTTTAATTGGACCCTTTAGTCCATTTACATTTAAGGTTAATATTGTTATGTGTGAACTTGATCCTGTCATCATGATATTAGCTGGTTATTTTGCTAGTTAGTTGATGCAGTTTCCTCCTAGCATTGATGGTCTTTACATTTTGGCATGTGTTTGCAATGGCTGGTACTGGTTGTTCCTTTCCATGTTTAGTGCTTCCTTCAGGATCTCTTATAGGGCAGGCCTGGTGGTAACAAAATCTCTAAGCATTTGCTTTTCTGTAAAGGATTTTATTTCTCCTTCACTTATGAAACTTAGTTTGGCTGGATATGAAATTCTGGGTTGAAAATTCTTTTCTTTAAGAATGTTGAATATTGGCCCCCACTCTCTTCTGGCTTGGAGAGTTTCTGCTGAGAGATCTGCTGTTAGTCTGATGGGCTTCCCTTTGGGGGTAACCCTACCTTTCTCTCTGGCTGCCCTGAACATTTTTTCCTTCATTTCAACTTTGGCGAATCTGACAATTATGTGTCTTGGAGTTGCCCTTCTCGAGGAGTATCTTTGTGGCATTCTCTGTATTTCCTGAATTTGAATGTTGGCCTGCCTTGCTAGGTTGGGGAAGTTCTCCTGGATAATATCCTGCAGAGTGTTTTCCAACTTGGTTCCATTCTCCCTGTCACTTTCAGGCACACCAATCAGACATAGATTTGGTCTTTTCACATAATCCCATATTTCTTGGAGGCTTTGTTCATTTCTTTTTACTGTAAACTTCTCTTTTCGCTTCATTTCATTCATTTGATCTTCAATTGCTGATACTCTTTCTTCCAGTTGATCGTGTCAGTTTCTGAAGTTTGTGCATTTGTCACGTAGTTTTCTTGTCATGGTTTTCATCTCGATCAGTTCGTTTGTGGATGTCTCTGCATTGGTTATTCTAGTTATCCATTCTTGCATTCTTTTTTCAAGGTTTTTAGTTTCTTTGCGCTGGGTACATAGTTCCTCCTTTAGCTCTGAGAAGTTTGATCGACTGAAGCCTTCTTCTCTCAGCTCGTCAAAGTCGTTCTCCGTACAGCTTTGTTCCATTGCTGGCGATGAGCTGCGTTCCTCAGTTGAAAATGCAGAAGTCCCCCGTCTTTTGTGTCGCTGGAGCTGTTCCTATTCGGCCAGCTTGCGTGCCCCCCAATCTTTTAATCTTTTAATTAAAAGTCTCTCAAACCTTCACATTCTGATTGAAACAGATCTGCTAGAGACTCTTTTATTTTGTCAATATAAGAACTAATTTTGGCAGAAAGTCCACAGTAAAAAATTCTCTCTTCCTGCCCACTTCCTCCAACCACAAAAGCAACTAGGATTTTTATAGTGAATCAAGTTCATATTTGACATTTTTTTTCTCTTAGCTTTCTAAATAAACCTTGAGGTTTGTGTAATACTAAATTATTATAATTAAGGCGTTATAATTCCCAGAAAGTCTCTAAATTTCTGGCCCTACTCTCCTAATATTCCTAGCATAAGTTTAACCACATTCTGCTTCTCATGAGTGGGAATTACAAATGACAAAAGTTAACATTCTTCTGCGGTGCTGGATAAACATTTTATTTTAAGCTTAAATATGTATAAGTTCTAAAACGGTCCCTTATATATATTTTTTCTTAGTTTTTAACTCCTTTCTCTCTCTTTCTTGTTTGCTTGCTTTTGCCTTTCTCTTTCCTTCTTTCCCTTTCTCTTTCTTTTTGCCTTTTTCTTTTCCTTTCACCTGCTTTTCCTTCTTTCTTTCAATTATCTGCCTTTCTTTCTGCCTTTTTCTTTCTTTCTTTCCTTCCTTTTTCTTTATTTTCTCTTTTGGTATTGATTTATTATTTTTGTTATTGATTTATTTTCTATCTTTCAGTATTGATTTATTTTTATAGTGTACCATTTACCTTATTTTTTGCCAAGACATTGGTTTTGTATTTCTCTATCATGTGGAACTTAAAATATTATTATTCAAGACAGCAATCATGTTTAAGTATCACAAAGTATATTAGTTTGTTAAAGTAATGTATTTGTACATTTTGCTTTTTATAACTTCTTAGGTTATTACATATTCTTGTGTTTGTAGGTACACACTCAAGAGTCTGAAATTTTTCATTCATTAAAAATAATTTTTATCTGAAGAATTCCACAGGTGACTTGTTGTTGTTGTTGTTGTTGTTAATATATGATCCTGTAGGAGAAGAAAAGATGATGTTTAGACTGGGTGACACCACCTTTTACCCTGACTCTCCAGAATGAAGTTAAAAGGAGGCTCAGGAAGTCATTGATCTCTGACCTCATCTTAGGAAACTGGTTTATTTATTTAAAATGATCTACAATTAAGGTGTACAAAATGATATTATGATATTCTTATGAACATATACATCATCTCACATAGTTGCCCTTCTTTGTGTGTGTGTGTGGTAAGAGAAGCTGAAATTCTCTTAGCAAATTTCTTAGCAAATACAATGTAGTATTATTAATTGTAGTCAGAAAACCCATTGAAAAGGCAAAATCCACTTGGCTCCAGGTCTGTATGTGTTGCCCTTAACACTGTCAGAGAGCAGCACAAGTGATATGACATTTTTTTCCTGGTCATTTCCATGCACTGTTTGTGATTTGATTTTAATATCATTTTGGTATACTTAGATTATTTTTTTCTCTCTCTCTCCAATAGAGGAGGTGAAAAGAGGGTTTTGTTCCATTTTTCTTGACTGGGAGACTAGTTTCTTTGGCCAAGAATCAAAATGAAACATTCACCCCTCTTTTCTCATGACACCAGTTCATTAGGAATTGTGTATTTATGGGTGTGTGTATGCGTATGTGTTTAGTACTGTATTACGTACTAGATAGTGCCACTATTATGTACATGTGTATGTTTATACATATATATGTGTGTGTGAATATATGTTTACTGCATATATACATACTCTATTAAATGCTCATTGACCACTGCAGGAAAATATATTTCTGATGACAATGTCTGCCCTTGGACAATAACTTAAACTAATTGCACATGCAAATTTATTTTGTATTTTCTATGCTAAAAGGTATAGACATTACAATGATGAGTTAGGTGTTTTTAGAAGTTAATAGATTTATTTGAAATGTTAGTATTTTATTACTATTGCATCTTAGTATAATTTTTTACCTTCTGTCAGTTTCTAGGGGCATAAACATCTTTTTGAGCATCTTTGTGCTGAAAATTATATGTAAAAAAAGGTTTAATTCATTACAGCATCCTGAGTTTTGCTGATGGAATTTATCTTTTCAACATTTCATACATACTCAGAGATACTCTCCCAAACAAAATTTTGTACTTTTACCAGCAGAAGATTGATGCTTTCAGTTAACTAATTAGCTGTGTGTGACTTACCTTTTCCAAATAGGCAATCACTTTTAGAAACTGAAGATTGAGGAAACCCATTTTAAACTAAGCAAGTTTACAGTTTGTGTGAATAACAGAGCGCTACCTAGCACTCTGAGATCAATCAAACAGTAAATTAGCTTGTTCTTAGTGAAATAAAAATAGTTTAAAAATGTAAATTTTATGCATGTAAAGACCAAACCTGCAAGAAATATTTTTTTCTAAATTTGCATTAAAATCTATGATATTTTCTGCCATCTCTTGATTGAATTACCATCTCTTCATTGAGCTCTTTTGTTAATTGTGTAAAAGAGTCTTTAGCAAAAAATTTGTCTGGCTATTTTTGTTTTAAATTTCCCATCTAAATGTCTTGAGATTATCACAACTGCTTTGTTTTTTTTCTCAAGTCAGTAAAAAAGCGATGCTACGACATGACATACCCTGCTCCCTTGAACCTCAGTCCATCTCTAAATTTTTCAACCATACTGCTAATTATCTCTGCTGTACTATTTTTATTGTAAGGACACCAAACCCTAAATGATAAGAATGCTGACATCCTGAGCAGCTACTTTTTGTGTTCTGTCTTCCATACTTACATTTATGCAGACAAGTCTTAGTATTTTTGATAGTTTTCTTAGTTTATAATAGCTTTAATATCTACCCATATGATGCCAGTTCATCCAAGGAAAGGGCACACCCAATCTGAATTCATACTTGGGTTGCTGTCTAAAACCCCAACCAAAGAATTAAATCATGAGTACTCTGTCCCCCTACCCTCTGCCAAATGCAACAAAACATCATGGAAGAAAATCCAAGTTTGTTTTATGTTTGAGGCCATTTTTAATTTGGTTAATATTCCACTCATTATTTGGCAAGAGAATTTCAGATTTGGTTAAATGACAATTCTCAAATGAATGTTCTTTACAAAAAGCTTAACACAAATGACAGTGAAAGGTTAAAAATAAGATTTCCAGACCAATGAATACAAAAAAACAAGCAAGTAGTGGGGTGGTAAAGTGAGTTTATGAAAAAGTTCAATTCAAAGCCCAATAGCATCACATGAGGAAAAGAGTTATTTTTACGAAATTCACAAGCAGTATAAGTTAGTCATAATAAAGCTTTGTCATCAAATAACAGCAGCAAAATACAACAAAATCTGTATGTCTCACAATGATAAATTGTAAAAATAAAATTTTCATGGAAGATTTTAATACCTTCCTTGAATTTTTTTTTTATTTTTTATTTTTATTTTTTTAGACGGAGTCTTGCTCCGTTGCTCAGGCTGGAGTGCAGTGGTGCCATCTCATCTCACTGCAACCTCTGCCTCCCGGGTTCAAGCAATTCTCCTGCCTTAGCCTCCTGAGTAGCTGGGATTACAGGTGCCTGCCACCACACTGGCTAATTTTTGTACTTTTAGTAGAGATGGTGTTTCGCCATGTTGGCCAGGCTGGTTTGGAACTCCTGACCTCAAGTGATTTGCCCACCACAGCTTCCCAAGGTGCTGGGGATTACAGGCCTGAGCCACCATGCCCCGCCACTCCCTTGAATTTATAAAGATCAAGTAGGCAATCAGTAAAGACACAGAGAACTTATAGTACATGATTGATAAGGCTGAACTAATAATACGCATTATACTTTTTACTCTATGGTGATAACACTTTCAATGAAGTATTTATTATTTTTAATTAGATATAGTGAACAAAAAAATCTCAAAATTCAAAAGGTAGCAGTTATGCAACATAAATTCTCTGACCATAAGATGATTAAAAACAAATTAATAAAAACTCATATACAAATTTCAAATATTTATACATTTTAAGCCATCTTTCTGAAAATAATTGTGTCAAAAAATCAAATTACAATTCTTATTACTTAGAAAATAGCAAACAAAAATACTAATGATAAAACTACCGATTTCACTAAAGCTACTTGCATAGTTAAATATATTACCTTACATTATTTTAGTATTAAATAAGGAGGAGTAATAATTACTTGCTCATGAAAGCAGTTAAACAAAATTAACAGGCAAAACACAAACTGGCAAAAATAATTAGTCTAAGTATGTCAAAGGATTCATATTCTTAATATATAGAAACATTAAAAATCCTCCATAAATAATAGACTATTCAGGAGAAATAAAATTTCTAATAAGTAGAAGAAAGCAACTTCATTTATCAAAATGCAAATTAAAATAACTATAATTCCATTTTCATCCCAAATTGGAAAAAAATTAATAATGCCAGTGCTGAAGAGCATGCAGTGAAAAGAGTGATTTCATACACTACTAATGGGAGTATAAATTGGAACTACTTATTTAATGATTTGGCACTATATATCAATGGCTTTATTCTTTTCAAATCTTTAGACCTAACTATTCAACTACTCAAATCCAATTATTCTAATTCAACCACTCAAAGTCAACTGTTATCCCAAGGAAATAATCAGAGCTAAATACAAAGATTATGTAAAAAATTTACTTCATCATTATTTATAACGGCAAACAAATGAAAACAATCTAAATATCCAATAGTAGAAAAAACGTTAAATCAATCATGGTCTGTCAATGAGATGCAACATTTTTCTTTTATTAAAATCTATATAATGATCTGGGGGAATGATTTGGGAAACACGATATTGTTTTAGGTGGAAAAATCAGAATAATATGGCCAATTCTAAACCTCATTAAATTAATGTGTGTGATTAAAGACAGGAAGGAAACCCAACAAAACATTTACCTGGGTGATAAGATGACAAGGGTATTAAATATATGGAAGAGATTATATAGGTAATTCAGTAGGTTTCTTATATGCAAAGATTAAATCACTTCTTTCAAAGGTAGAGTGTGTTACTTTATATGCACATACGATTTGTTTTTACCTCCGCAGTTCCTTGTCCAGAGGGAAAATTCTCACGTTCTGGGTTAATGCCCTGTCATCCATGTCCTCGCGACTATTACCAACCTGATGCAGGGAAGGCCTTCTGCCTGGCCTGTCCCTTTTATGGAACTACCCCGTTTGCTGGTTCCAGATCCATCACAGAATGTTCAAGTAAGTAAACTTCATTTCTTATGGAATCCTATGTTGGACTCTTACTTTTCCCTATCTCTGTTGTAGCTTCAGTTCTGAATACTACTATTTTCGGTGAATTTGGGCGTCTGGACTTGTTAAATTGTCCTTCTGAGGTATTTTTGATGACCATGGCACAAAGAGTCTTGTTTTGGAAACACTGAACTTGATAATTTCTAAATTTCTTTCTAAGAGTCTAGGATGTAATGATGTATGCCATCCATCTCTGTTTTCTTTTTTAAAATATAAGTCAAACAAAATATATGTGGCTTTACCGACTCTAACAACCAGAATCTTGACTATAGTGTTAGATGTAGTCCACTTACTGCCATATGTACCACACTGACATGTTTTTCTATTAATTGATTAGGTTTCAGTTCAACTTTCTCAGCAGCAGAGGAAAGTGTGGTTCCCCCTGCCTCTCTTGGACATATTAAAAAGAGACATGAAATCAGCAGTCAGGCAAGTTCATTTTCCATAAAATTTTCTCTAGTGGAATGCTTGGAAAGCAATTTGTCATTTTACATGTCACACACAGGAAAAGGACCAGGATTGAAATTTTAGGTAATCAAGATCTATGAATTTTATAAATGAATAATTGTATTTACAATGACTCCTATTTAGAACATTCCCAAAATGCAACATTAGATGTTCTAAGTACCAAAAATGAGAGTTTTTCCCAGAAATGCCTGGCAATAAGAATGAGTAGATACGGGGAGCCTTTTGATTCACTATAAACACTTACCACAAGCACAACCCATCATTTGAGTAAGGGAATTTGGTTTAACGAAAGGGCTTTTCTAATTGGCAGGAAGAGTTACCCAACTTTCATGAAAATTATTTAAATTTCTTCGCCAGCGGGAAAAAAAAAAAAGATTTCTTGGGAAAAGGTATGAATTCTTAAAAATTAAACATAAATTAATATAGCTAAACCAAATCTGTATTTTTTTAAAAGACTAGTTTTTAAGTCTTGATTACTTTAATAGATTCAGTCATTACTCCGAATTCACCTTGCCCAATGTCATGAATTCCTTGCCTTTTAGTATTTTCATGGATAATGGGGATATATTTCTGATTTCAACTTCCTACAGCCCAGTCCAAACATAGTGACTTGTTAGGACTCTAGAAGTCATATTTCAAACTGAGCCTAGTGGACATAGGAGTTTGTAGGATCTCCTAAAGCAGTGGCTGTCACATGGAGGCATAACAGAATCCTGGCCACGTTTTTAAGACAGTAATGTATAGACTTCACTCCCAGAGATCCTGATTTAGCTGATCGGAGTTGAGGCCCTGACCTTAGTATACTTTTAAAATATCAGTTGTATTCTAGCATGCAGCCAGCATTTAGAAATGCTCCTTAGGTTTACCAGAACATCACCCAAGAATGATATATATCATTTGCTCCCCTATATGGCAGGCACCAGTGTTATTCAGGCAGCAACCCAGCTAGCTTGAATGAACTTACCTGGAAACAGGAACGAGCTGTCTAATGTTGCAAACCCTCTGACTCTAATCAGGACTGCTTTGAAATACATAGAGTGCTTTGTCTCTGATTGATTTTTTTATGCTACTGGTAGGTTTTCCATGAATGCTTCTTAAACCCTTGCCACAATAGTGGAACCTGCCAACAACTTGGGCGTGGTTATGTTTGTCTCTGTCCACTTGGATATACAGGTAAATAACAGAGAGGAATGTAGATTTTAATATTTTTATATGAAATCATTATGACTTGCAGTATCAAACTTTAGTATATTAAATATATCTGGTAAGATACATTATGTGCCAAAATTTGTTGAACAAGATAATAGGAGAAAAAAATTATACATACTTCACAAATGACGGTTTTCTTTGCCCATTTTGGATAAAGAATAACGACTCATCTTCCCTATGAGTCTTTATCATAACCTACAATTTAAATTGAAATACAATTCCAGGGGTCATGTTCAAAGTTTCATTCTGTCAAAAATTATATGCGTGATACTCCACATAGAACAGATTGTCCAGTATAAACATTTTTAAATGAACTGGCAGTTTCTCTCATATGCTACACACTAATAGAAGTTCTTGTGAATAGCTATGATTTGTTGCTTTGTTTCTAGCTTTCTGGAAGCTGTGCTTAGAAAAACAATTTGGCTTTGGACTTTATTATGTAGGAATTATGTAAGAATTATGGGGGTTTTTAACAGTTTGGTTCACAGTCGACTTGAGTCCAGAAACATAATTTTTGAGGGGAAATGAAATATACCTTAAAATTGCAATTAATTTAAAATAATCGTTTTATTGTAGACAGTTTTTTTTTCAATGTTATACAACCAACTTGAAAGTTTGTAATGAGAAATAGTATTTAAGTAAAGGAATTCACCACAAGATAAGCAAAATGAAAGTCAAAAAACAAAGTATAGTCGAGATCTATCTAGAATATTGGCATTCCAGTATAGCTGGCTCGTGTTGTGTGCGTGTGTGTCTTGTGAATTTTTATAAAAATATTTACCTTGATGTTCCATAAGAAATAAAGGATCTTGTTTGGGAATTCTGTAAATTAGTGGTGGTTGAGAGAGGGCATAATATAGAACAGTGGTTCTCAAATAGTCATGTGCATCAGAATCATCTGGAAGGCTTGTTAAAAACACAGATTGCTGGACCCCAGCCCCAGAATTTCTGATTCAGTAGGTCTGGAGTACAGCCTGAGAATTTGTATTTTTATTGTGTTCCCAGGTAATGCTGATGCTAGTGAGGAGGCCCCTGAGAAATAAAATGGGTTTCCAGCACAGCTAGCCCCTAGAAAGCCCATGTGCTCCCTGTGGGAAGATGCAGCCACTCTGGGACACCTGGCATGTGAGCTGCGATCTGGCAGGCTTTAGCCCTACCTCCACCCCTCAGCCAGGTGACCTTGGTAGCAAGTACAGATTATATTGTAGCTTTCACTTTGAAATTAGCGTAATTCCCGGCTCCATTTTATGCTTCCAAGTGCCCCCAACCCACTTCCAATTTGGGATCTTTTGCTATCTTCTATGTATCTTTATAAGAGTATCTTGGCCCGGAACGATGGCTCACACCTGTTATCCCAGCATTTTGGGAGGCCGAGGTGGGTGGATCACGAGGTCAGGAGATCGAGACCATCCTGGCTAACACGGTGAAACCCCATCTCTACTAAAAATACAAAAACAAAATTAGCCGGGCACGGTGGCGGGCACCTGTAGTCCCAGCAACTCCAGAGGCTGAGGTGGAGAATGGCGTGAACCCGGGAGGCAGAGCTTGCAGTGAGCCGAGATCACGCCACTGCACTCCAGCCTGGATGATAGAGACTCCTTAAAAAAAAAAAAAAAAAGTAAGAAAATCTTAAATTTGTTTGCTTAGAAAGAGGTAGTACATTCATTAAATACTTAATAGATGGTAGCACTTAATGAATATTGCCCTTTTCTTTACCGCTACCCACTTAAAAATTCTGATTATTGAGATAATTACCTTTAAATGATCATAGTTCTGTTTCGGTTAATCCCATCCTTGGATTGTCCCTCAGTATGTGGTTTACATTGTAGGCTTAAAGTGTGAAACAGACATCGATGAGTGCAGCCCACTGCCTTGCCTCAACAATGGAGTTTGTAAAGACCTAGTTGGGGAATTCATTTGTGAGTGCCCATCAGGTTACACAGGTAAGGGGAAGGTTTCTTGTTTTTAACAATATGAAACTTTGAATCATTACGATATCATCACCGAGATAAATTTGGAATGTGTCAAAGATACATTTATAGGATATTATAAACATATTGAAGAAGCAAATTTTCTAATATTACTTATATGCATTGGGAAAGTGTTCTTGTCCTTATCCTGTTATGTAAGGAGAACAAGATATCAATATGGCAGTATGTAATTGCTTTATAAAACAGGCAGGCGTGTTCCCATCTTCGCCAGCTATGTGTGACTTTGGACAAGACATTTAACTTCACTGAACCTGTTTCTTCATTTTTATAAATAGAGGTGAGGAAATGACAGAAAATATGTAAAGCCTACTACAAATACAAGGTCCTCCCCAAGCTTTTTACTAATATTTTACTGAATTTATGAAGTGTATATGCTATCTTCTGTGGATTTTCATGTGTGTGTGTGAATATGTGTGTGTATAATTATTACTAACTGTGGACTTTAGGCACATGTATCCTTGAAATTATTATGGACCACTATGCCTCTCCTTTTTACTTAAATAAATACATATTTAAGTGTTATTTTTTAGCATTCAAAATCTTTTTATTTATGACTTAAATAATTTCAACTTTTATTAATTCAGAGAGTACAAGTGCAGTTTTGTTACACGGATATATTGCAAGATGCTGAGGTTTGGAGGACAGATAATTCCGTCACCCAGGTAGTGAGAATAGTACCTAATAGCTAGTTTTTCAGCCCACACCGCCTTTCTTCTCCCCTCTAATAGTACCTAGCATCTATTGTTCCTATTTTTATTCCATGCATACTCAATGTTTAGCTCCCACTTTAAGAGAGAACATGCAGTATTTGGCTTTCTGTTCCTGCTTTAATTCACTTAGAATAATGGCCTGCAGCTGCATCCGTGTTGCTGCAAAGGACATGATTTTGTGGGGTTTTTATGACTGCATAATATTCCATGATCTATAAGTACCACATTTTCTTTAA
Source organism: Macaca mulatta (assembly GCF_049350105.2). NCBI lineage: Eukaryota > Metazoa > Chordata > Mammalia > Primates > Cercopithecidae > Macaca > Macaca mulatta. Next base: position 47,943,658 of record NC_133420.1, read on the forward strand.
TCCACCATTGATGGGCATGTAGGTGTATTCCATGTCTTTGCTATTGTAAATAGCACTGGGATGAACACACAAGTGCGTGTGTCTTTTTGGTAGAATGATTTATTTTTCTCTGGATGTATACCCAGTAATGGGATTGCTGGGATTACTGGCCAACCATATGCAGAAGAATGAAGCTGGACCCCAACCTTTTACCGTATACAAAAATTAATTTGAGATGCATTAAAGATTTAAATGTAAAACTTTAAACTATAAAAATCCTATAAGAAAACCCAGGAAATACCCTTCTTGACATCGGCCTTGGCAAAGGATTTATGGCTGAGTTCCCAAAAGCAATTGCAACAAAAACAAAAATTAACAAGTCGGACCTAATTAAATTGAAGAGCTTCTGCACTGCAAAAGAAAGCATCAATGGAGTAAACAGGCAACCTGCAAAATGGGAGAAAATACTTGAAAACTATGCATCTGACAAAGGCCTAGTACTCAGAATCTATAAGGAGCTTAAACAAATCAACAAGCAAAACACAAATAACCTCATTAAATAGTGGGCAAAGGACACGAACAGACACTTCTCTAAGAAGACAATAGCAACCAACAAACACGAAAAAAACCTCATCATCACTAATCATCAGAAAAGGCCAATCAAAACGACAATGAGATACCATCTCACACCAGTCAGAATGGCTTTTTTTTTTTAATTTTTGTATTTTTTGAGATGGAGTCTCACTCTGTCGCCCAGGCTGGAGTGCAGTGGCATGAGCTCAGCTCACTACCACCTCTGTCTCCCAGGTTCAAACAATTCTCCTGTCTCAGCCTCCCAAGTAGCTGAGACTACAGGCGCATGCCACCGTGCCCGGCTAATTTTTTGTATTTTTAGTAGAGACGGGGTTTCACCATATTGGTCAGGCTGGTCTCAAACTCCTGACCTCCGGTAATCCACCTGCCCCAGCCTCCCAAAGTGCTGGGATTACAGGCCTGAGTCACTGCCTTCGGCCAGAATGGCTGTTATTAAAGAGTCAAAAAATAACACATGCTGGCAAGGTTATAGAAAAACACAGCATGCTTATACACTTTTTTAGGAATGTCAATTAGTTCAGCCACTGTGGAAAGCAGTTTGGAGATTTCTGTAAGTGTATATCTTAAGTCAAGAGTCGCAGTTTTCAGCACCTTCTCACAAAAATAGTTTAGAAACAGTGATCTTATTCTCAATTCCCTTGTTAACCCACATTATAATTATTATAATACTGATGATATATTCTAATAAAATAGACTAGGATTTACTACTTTATAAATAGCAATGACCCCATAATATTATTATGGAGAGTACTGAGGTCAAATAAATCATCCAGCATTGTACCTAACTCATAAAATCATTATTATACTAAAAAGATATCTGAATATATATTTTAATACATGTGGGTATATAATTTTCTATATCTTAAAAAGTTTAGTGAAATCCTGATAACATTTCAAAGGAACCATAACTTTATGTGTATCTAAAAACAATTTCCATAGAGACATGAAAATGTTTAACATAATTTACAGTAGTAATCATTTGGAACAACTCACATATTTTCTGTATCTCAAATCCATGCAACACTGGTTATCCCAGGCCTATGTTTAGGGGCCACATCCCATGTATCTTGAAACAAATTGCTCTCAGCTTATACTCTAAGAAGCCCACATGATGTGAGACCAACTGCAGACCAGCAAACTCATCACCCCTAACCAAGGGTGTGTATTCAACAGCTGGAACCACATCCAGATTGCTGGCCTGGTTCCCATTTTCTTTCTCATGCTCTTTCCTCTCCACTGTCTGCCTATGGTTGCATTTCCATAGACCGTATTAAAATTATGCACCTGTATCCTACATTTCTTTATTTAAAATTCCAAATCTCATGTTAGTGACACCTGGAGTTGAATCATAGTAAAAACTTGTGACCAGAATGGTAGACACATACTATGAGAAAAGTAGAACCAAGTTTCTAAATAAAATAAATATATATTTACTAGATGTGAAATGCATTATGTATATTATTTATTAGACATTACATTTATTGTGTGGATTTACTGTGAAAAAAAGTGTTCATTATGGTCCATATGAAAGTGTAGATTTTATGTTAGATTTACTATTCTCATAAAAACAACTTTCATTGTGAAATTTCCTTTTAGCATATTTTAATGTCAAGGTACATAAATTATTAGATATGTGTTACATAATTCCATGAGGTATAAATTTAAGCATCCTGAACTCTTCAACCCAAGGAGTCTTTGTACGTATGTTCTTGAATGTGAAGATTTATGGTTCTAGGCTCATTTCTGTGCCTGTCCTTGGCGATGTCACAGACCTCTTTGGATCTAATTCTAGATGTATAAAATAAAGGATATGAATTACATCAGTTGTTCTCAAATTACGTTCACACAAAACATGGGACAGCTGCACAGAAATTTGGCTGTGTTTCCCTAATTTGCAGAAGAAAATGAGTTATTTTCTTCATTCAATAGATTTCTCCCATAATTTTTGCCAACTTTGTAACTGTAATGCTGTAACTGTTACCACTTAACTCTAAAAGGAATAAACTCAAAAAGAGAACAACTTGCAAACAAATAAGGAGGATAATTTTAAAACAAAATCACACATCTTTTTAACTAAAAAAATATGGCCAGATATTCATAGTTATCATTTTCCATTGCATGCTGAATATGTTAGGATTCTTGCTAGAAAAAAATTGCAGTTCACAGAATAGAAGAAACATTTTATTTCAACGTTTGGCAAAGAGTTAAATTTGTCACAAACATGTTAGCCATGACTTCCAATTTCCCTATTCCAATGCCTGAACAACTTGCTTGGAAACTATTGGTCTTAAAGTCCTTTCAAGTTTTCTGTAGTTCAAAGATTAATAATTCTTTGCAGGTCTGCGGTGTGAAGAAAATATAAATGAGTGTAGCTCCAGTCCTTGTTTAAATAAAGGAATCTGTGTTGATGGTGTGGCTGGCTATCGTTGCACATGTGTGAAAGGATATGTAGGTAAGATGTTTCCAGTGTTCCCAAGTTGTCTTAAAATCTTGTAAACCACCACAAATTGGTATATTTCTTGACATGATATATATTAATGTGAATTTTTGGATTTTATGACTGCATGGTGATTATGTAAGAGAAAGTCTTCATTTTTTGAGGAAATATATGCTGAGATGTTTGGGGTGAAAGGGCATGCAGGTCTGCAATTTACTCTCAAATGGTTCAGCAAAAAATAATTTGTGTATGTGGGGTGTGTGTGTGTTAAGGCAAACTTTCAAGAAGGAACTGGAGACATATCATGTAATATCATATTGCAGACAGATGCACAATAATATGGTTTAAAAGTGTATGCTTAATTGCTAAAGGGTAAATCCAAGGAAGAAAGTGGCCAGTAAAGGAAAATGGCAAGATCAAAGAAACAGGCAAGTTTTGAATGGAATTTACTAGCTTTATTTCTTAACATCATCTCAATTAGATGTCTATTACCAAACTTAATTTCAAAAAAAAATAAGATTTAAAAAAAGCAGATTATCAGCTGGGCATGGTGGTTCATGCCTGTAATCCCAGCATTTTGGGAGGCCGAGGCAGGTGGATTACTTGAGCTCAGGATTTCAAGACCATCTTGGCCAAAATGGTGAAACCCTGTCTCTACTAAAAAAATACAAAAATTAGCCAGGTGTGGTGATGGGTGCCTGTAGTCCCAGTTACTCAGGAGACTGAGGCAGGAAAATTGCTTGAACCCAGGAGGTGAAGTTTGCAGTGAGCCGAGATCGCGCCACTGTACTCCAGCCTGGGAGACAGAGCGAGACTCTGTCTCAAGAAAAAAAAAGAAAAAAAAAACCTCAGAGTCCATTAAAAAATGACTTGCAAAAGCCAGAGCCCATTACAGAATGGATCTCAAACCAGTTTGATGGGCCAGTGGCTCCACAGCCTCCATTCCAAGCCTCTAGAAGCAGCATCCTCCAGGGAGTCAACACTTTAATTACAGTGTTCCCAGGGAATTAATCATTTGGGCTGTTTCTCTTCCTTCTCCATCCTCAGGCCTGCATTGTGAAACAGAAGTCAATGAATGCCAGTCAAACCCATGCTTAAATAATGCAGTCTGTGAAGACCAGGTTGGGGGATTCTTGTGCAAATGCCCACCTGGATTTTTGGGTACCCGATGTGGAAAGAACGTGGATGAGTGTCTCAGTCGGCCATGCAAAAATGGAGCTACCTGTAAAGACGGTGCCAATAGCTTCAGGTAAAGGCTGATTCTTTTCACTTTTTTTTTATTTTTCTAAACTAGTCAGTGTTTCTGCAGCCTTTATGGAGTATTGCTTTGAGTCTCAAGTCAGCCATTTTCAAATGCTGGCCCAAGGATAGGCTACAGTTGAATATTCCCACTGCCATTTCTGCTTCACTAAGCCCGGAGTAGAGCCTACCACTTTAAAATAGGCAACCTGTTATGGCTTAAGTTTCCCGATGATTCTGATGCACAGCCATGTTTGGGAACTAATGTTCTATACTGGGGAAGTCATAAAAGATGAAATATAATTACTCAGAAGCAAACACAGTAGCACTAGACAAAGCCCATATTTTATTTATTTATTTATTTTTATATTTTTGAGACGAAGTTTTGCTCTTGTTGCCCAGGCTGGAGTGCAATGGCGGGATCTCGGCTCACTGTAACCTCCTTCTCCCGGGTTTAAGCGATTCTCCTGCCTCAACTTCCCAAGTAGCTGGGATTACAGGTGCCCGCCACCAGGCCTGGCTAACTTTTGTATTTTTAGCAGAAATGGGGTTTCACCGTGTTGGCCAGGCTGGTCTCGAACTCCTGACCTCAGGTGATCCACCCGTGCTTTAGCTGAAGTTTTTATACCAGATAAAATCAAAATGGAATCTGCAGTCATATTGTGATAGTGCTCATCTATATTCTATGTCCACAATTTTGAAACTTTTTTAGTAATCTTTTGTTAAAAGAAATCTAACATGAATATAAAAAAGTAAAATAATAAAAGCTAAGCTTTTGTGGCTGCAAATAGTAGTGTTTGAGGGGGAGAAAGACTGTATCTCCCTGAGGCAGCTCTAAGTGTCAGTAGAATACAGTTTGAAAACCTTCTCCTGTTGTCATTATCAAGACTATCCTGTTCCATCCCCCACTCTTTGCAGGGGAGTACAGAGACAGCACGTCTGTAGTACACAAGACAGATTTCTCTTGCTTGCAGAATTTTAGAAAACTGTATTGTCCTTAAGGTGCTGCTGGTTTTATAAGTTTACAAAAGTAAAAACAAAAGAACAAAAGAGGTCTAGCCCAATTGCAACATTTCCCAATCCCCTTCCTTCTAGTTCAGCCCCCTTCCATTACCATCCTCCCACAATATCCTCACCTTCAATATGGAAATGAGGTCTTATCATGTAGCACTGCTTTCTTATGGGTGTTTGACATTTTCTGGCATATACCTAACTGTAGGCAATGAGAAGTTTCCAGATGAACAACAAGAGTTCCAAACTCTTTCCTGGGTTTAAAACGATTGATGAATACCAAAGTTGTCTAAATCCTAACTAGAAGAAAGGTGAAGGTACACGCTCCCAATTCAGAAGGAATGTAGGTTGTTGACAAAGTGAATCTATTTCATAGATGAGGATATGATAGTGTTGTAATGACACCAAACACAGGAGGACAAAGGTGAGTGAAATTATAGTCAAAATAGATTTACCATCAAATGCAGAGACCCAGTAAAGATCTCCCAATTCCAACTGAGAGTTTTGCTTAAATCCGCCAACCACCAGTTATTCCTGCTAGTCACTGTTAGGTCAGTATCAAAGAGGTCTTCATACGAACATGCTAGTAATGATAACATTAACTCGCATTTATTGGACCAGTCCTTTTAAATTACAAACTATTTCAGTCACACGGAAAATTACAAATAATAATAAAAGTCATGTACTGATCACTGTGATTATCAAACCTTAGTATTTTGCCATATTTGATTCACATCTTTTGTTTTAAAGACATAAGTTCTAAAGGTAGGGCTGGATTCCCTTCAACACACACACGCATACACATGCGTGCACGTACACACACACATATTCACCTTCTTCCCCCAGCAGTAATCACTGTCCTGAAGTCTGAATATATCTTTCTTATTCGGGTTTTATATTTTGCTACATATATGACTTCTATAAACAGTATATAACTTACATATTACATAAGTGGCATCATAACATACATACTCTTTTTGCAATTTTTTTTTCCACTCAGCATATTTTCAAGTATTATCAAGGTGGTTACATTTGGCTCTGGTTTGTTCATTTCAATTGCTCCTTAGTATTCCATTACATGATGGACTTAATTACGCTATGATTCATTTTCTCAGTCTCCTCTCCATAGACATTTAGAATGATGCTGCTATGAACATTTGTTATATGGGTCCCTGTGCACCTTGTGGAATTATCTCCTAGAGCAGAAAACAAGAAATGGATTTATAGGGCTCTGGGAACACAAACTCTCAACTTCTCAGGACATTGCCAAATTGTAGTCCTACTCACTATATGGGACTTCCGATTTTATGACACTGCTGTCAACATTTGACATTACCAGATATACTTTCCATTCTGATGAGTTTAAAATGGTTTGTTGCATAGCACAGAAACTGTATAGCATCCTGATTAAGAAAAAGGATATAGGTTGATTCAAAATCCCACTCCACCACTTGGTAGCAATAGAACTTGGGCAAATTCTTTAGCCTCTCTGAGCCACAGTTTAGCTAATCTGTAAAATGGGAATAATACTAGTATTGCCTCATTGTTATGAAAATAGGCTTAACATATAAAAGCCTTTAGAACAGCATCTGAACTTTTCATATTTTTCTGAGAACTCCTATGAGGAGAGAAACCACAATGTGTGAATTATATTTCACCTGGACCAGAACTACTTTCTACTTTATTTTTGCTACTACAACGTTTCTAATACATCTTATCTTATATAGGTTTAATCAGGTGAACTGGAAAAAGTAATCTACAGTTAAAGCATTTTGATGTTGAAAATATATTCCAGCATTTTGATTTTCAAAGTCTTTTCAGATAACATTGTCATAAATGGGAGACTTCCTACAACTGTTCTAATTGTTACAACATTTTGTTTTCAGATGCCTATGTGCAGCCGGCTTCACAGGTTCACACTGTGAATTGAACATCAATGAATGTCAGTCTAACCCATGTAGAAATCAGGCCACCTGTGTGGATGAATTAAATTCATACAGTTGTAAATGTCAACCAGGATTTTCAGGCAACAGGTGTGAAACAGGTATATATCAACTCAGTGTTATTAATAACAATACTAAAAATAGTACTGTAATAACAATACCAATTTTGCCTGCACCAAGCACTGCCCATAGGCCAAAAACTATGCCAAACACTTTGTACTCATTTAATCTTCACAGCCATCCAACAAACTAGGTACTACTACTATTATCCTCAGTGGCACAGATGATAAAATTAAAGCTTAAAAACTAGGGAGGAAATAGAGAAAATTGAATTTAGTAGAGCTCTTCACGTTCTACTTATTTATAATAAAAAGGATACTTTGATAAGCCACTTGACTTCAGAGGTGAGAATCCATGAACATGTTTGAGAATCAGCAGATCAACTCTAAATACTTTCTCAGGAGACTGGAGTCTTTTAGCTGTAAGACTTGTTTTATTGAGTGGGCTATGCCGGTTTGGGGCAGAGCTGAATTGCTCATGAAATAGGGAAAAGCCAGAGTTCTAAATAGGGTAGCATGTTACCCTTGCAGATCCTCCTCCTTCTCTCCTGTGACATCAATTACTTCCTCTCTACTGAGTCATTCTCATTAGCATACAGACATGCTTTAGTATCTCCTGGCTTTAGTAGCATTTCAGGTCCACCTCTCCTTCCAACTACTTCCTGTTTCTCTGCTTCCTTTCACTATTGAATGCTTTTCCTATCTTGTATACTCACTGGTTATTTTATTTAAAAGAATGCACTATGTATTTTGTAAATAATATTAATTTAATTTTGAAACTGCTTCTTAGGTAAATAATCATATTCACTGAAATGAGCTTCTTTGACAATAGCACTGCTTCCTTTGACAATTGGAAATATCTTCCAAGTGCCACCATCTGCACACTTTTCTTATTCATTACAGAACAGTCTATAGGCTTTAACCTGGATTTTGAAGTTTCTGGCATTTATGGATACGTCATGCTAGATGGTGTCCTCCCATCTCTCCATGCTCTAACCTGTACCTTCTGGATGAAATCCTCTGATGACATGAACTATGGAACACCAATCTCTTATGCAGTTGATAATGGCAGCGACAATACTTTGCTCCTGACTGATTATAATGGGTAAGCGGAAGTGTCGGGAAGGCTGTGCTTAAGACCTTATCTTGGAGCCAAATTAGAACTGACATTGAGGATGGGAAATGGGAAAGTAGAGGGTCAGTTGTTCCCAGAAAACAGCAGGGTATCAATAATCAAATGGAGCATCTGAACAAGTTCTGTAAGAAGGTAAAATTTTAGTGATAATACCTCAAACATGTATTGTGTTTTGCTGTTTACTAAGTATTTTCATATGTATTACTTCTTCTAATATTCACAATGACCTGAGGAACTGTGCCCATTTTACAGACAGTAGAATAAAGTTTCAGAAAGTCTAAATGACTTGCCCCAAATCTCACACCTTGGAAGTAGCAGGGCTAAGTCTCAAACTCTGACTCAAATACTGATGCTCTTTCTTTTATATAATAGGACCTCTAAAAGTTAAGGGATTTCAGTGACATCATTGACCCTTGGGAGACAAGTGTATTGCATACGAATCAGTATACAAACTCAGGGTGCATATTTTTTTAGAATCCATTAATTCCAACTTCAGGGCCCCATCCCCCTGGGTTGTCAGGAGAGCCAACCTTAGTTGTACACAGAGTCTTGCCAAAGAGCCACAGACTTAAGCAGAACTTCCATCACTGGTCAACTGTCCACATTATTTATCACTGAGCTGTCCACTGACCCAGGCTTTATGGTCCCTTTAAAACCACTGCTTTTTAAACATATGAAATCCTTGGCAAAACTTCAGGTTCATAACTTCAATGTGGTTAGATTCTGCGGTGCACCACATGGTCTTTTCCTCTCAGATCTGCCGAAATTCTACTTATGAGCAGGTTGTTGGTGTTCAAAACCCACTGAGCTTTTTTTTCTATCCCCAATCCAGGGGAATCTCACTATTCTAGTAGAAATCTCCCATCCTCAAATACTATTCTTCTTAATTTACTAGATCTGTTAAAAAACAAAAATCCAAGAAGTTTGTAAAAACCCTCCTTTGAAAAAAATATATATAAAGAGAGAACCTGTTGCCTCCTTGAATAAGGAGAGAAACTGGAAAAATGCAGAAAGGAAACCATTAATATCGCAAAAAATATTTTTTCATAAACATCTGTAAACAAGATCTGATAAGATGCTGGGAGAAGTAGTCAATGAATTTTTATCTTCATCATCAGCTTTCTCTAATCGTTTCTTTTTCTCCATTTGATTTTGAAGATTTTTCACTTTAAACTGCTTATTACCTTTGTTATTTCCCTGAATGACACAGTTGTTGGAAACATCTTCTGGCTGGCCATCCTTGTTGTTTCAAATATTCTTTTCTTTGGATCGGCATACTTTGTCTGACATATGACTGCATGAGCAACTGTCTTAGTCCATTCAGGCTGCTACAATAAATAGCATAGACTTGGTAGCTTGTAAAGAACAGAAATGTATTTCTCACAGTTCTGGAGGCTTCAAGATCAAGGTGCCAGCATAGTAAGTGTCTGGGGAGGCCCTACTTTCCTGTCCACAGATGGCACCTTCTTACTATGTTTTCACACGGTGAAGGTGCAAGTGGTCTCGTCAGAGCCTTCATGACCTAATCACTTCCCAAAGACTCCACCTCCTAATCACATTGGTGATTACATTTCAATACATAAATTTTGAGAGCACACAAGACAGCATACAAATATTCATACCATAGCAGCAACCATCAAACAGACTTATTGTTTGTTTGATGAAGCATCTACGAAACATCTGAAATTTGTTCTTGGTCTTAAGAAACTTACATTCTGGAAGAAGGATGTCAGTCTGGCATTTTACACAATTCTCACCCTTTCCTTTCTTGATTCATTCTCTCCAAAACAGCCAGTTGGTAAACTGTCTCAAATTGGAGCAACTTCTCCTGGCTCATCCTAAGACTTTTTCCTACCCCTCAGTGTTTAAGAACACAAACCAATTTTCAGTGAGCTGCAATCAAGTATAATTAGTAAATCAAATCTGCTTTTACAAAATGTGACCAAGTGGAGAAAAAAAAAGAGTAATGGGTTTACACAAAGTACTTTACGCACAAAGAAAAGGAAAAGAGGAAAAATAGTAACATGCCCCACAGTAAGGATTGCAACATATGGCTAATGACTACATTCCCTGGAATCTTTCTCTCCACAGCTGGGTTCTTTATGTGAATGGCAAGGAAAAGATAACAAATTGTCCCTCAGTGAATGATGGCAGATGGCATCATATTGCAATCACTTGGACAAGTGCCAATGGCGTCTGGAAAGTCTACATCGATGGGAAATTATCTGACGGTGGTGCTGGCCTCTCTGTTGGTTTGCCCATACCTGGTATGTTTTAACAAAATGAGTATAATTCTGTTGAACTGTAGAGGTGATGCTCCTTAAATGGACATCAGGTTTGCTAGCATTTTTGTCCTTGGTTTCAAACAAAGATTAACGGCTCTCTCTCTCTCTCTCATTTCCTACTCCCTGATTATCCTAACTGGGTTATTAGAAGCTTTTTTCCTAGGTAAGCTGTTTGCCTCTCTGTGTGAGAAATGCCTTTGAAGATCTACATTAAGACTACCAAGAAGCATGCTGAACTAACAGCTGGTTGCTAAACTGTCTTCCAAGGAGATTAATTACTGGTATTTTTGTTTAAGGATTGTTTTGTTTTGTTTTGTAATCAGTATATAAGCAAGACCACGGCTATCCATCTTTTATGGACCTTTTCAAATAGATCTTGAGCTGTCTTCTAAAAAATACTTTTTAATAAATATCCCAGGAGTTTTAGTTTGAAGAATTGCAAACTAAATTTCATTAGGTGACCCAGGTTCTCAGCATTGTACATGGCAATAAGCTTGTTCCATCTGGATACATCTATAGAAATATATGCATATGACATTACTTTTTACTTTGCTCATTTGTTTCAGGTATACAAAATGGTGCCTAGATAAAAGAAAATTAAATAGACAAAAATGAATTAAAGTATTAGAAACTAATATATTCTAGGAGTAAGTTATATGAAACTAGGATAAGTATACTAATAAATATAGCACAAAAATACTAAACTTCATAAAAATGTGATGAGATGCCTTTGCAAAGCCTCAAATACAATACTTATTTTATTTATTAGAAATTATTGGCCAGGTGCAGTAGCTCAGGCCTGTAATCCCAGCATTTTGGGAGGCTGAGGCAAGTGGATCACGAGGTCAGGAGTTTGAGACCACCCTGGCCAATATGGTGAAACCCTATCTCTGCTAAAAACACGCAAAAAAAAAAAATTATCCAGGTGTGGTGACAGGTGCCTGTAATCCCAGCTACTTGGGAGGCTGAGGCAGGAGAATTGCTTGAAAACCCAGGAGGTAAAGGTTGCAGTGAGCCAAGATCACACCACTGCACTCCAGCCTGGGCAACAGAGAGAGACTCTGTCTCAAAAAAAAAAAAAAAAAAATTGTCCACACATTGTTTCACTTTTAATACTATGAAGATCCATGTGGATCAAACCAAAATTGATCTACTTGTGAATTTAAAGAATCCGTCCTAAGCACTCACTAGGAAGGCCAGGCACCTATGCAAGGCACCAGAAACCCAATGGTGAGCAAAAGTCATGTGCTCCCTGCTCTCCAGAAGCTTTTATTGTGGCCAGGGAGTGAGGTGTTCATCACATAATCACACTAAATGATGTGTAATTTCACACTGAGGCAAGCACTATGGAGGAAAGGAACATCATTCTATGAAAGCCTGTAACCAGTGAGCTGATGTAGAATGGGGAGTCCAGGGAGGCTTGTGGAGATGTCCCTAACTCTCAAGGATGATCAGGCACGAATTAGCGAAGGGGACTGGGCCTTGTTGAAAGAGCTAGAAAAAGATTGCTATATCTGAAATGCAGGCTGAAATAGGGAAGGCAAGGCAATCAGGTAGAGAGGGCAGACATAGCCAAATCACATAAAGCCATGTAGTGTGGGTTAAGGATTGAGGTTTTCACCCTAAAATCAATAGGGAGTCACTGATGGATTTTAAGATGGCAGGGGGAGATGGCAGGAAGGGCAGCTTAAGTGGTTCTGGGCATGAGCAGAAAGAAGTAATAGGGTGTATATGAAAATTCCTAAACAATAAAGAGGTCTCTAATCAGAGGACAAAAGGACTCCCAAGTGCAGGGACAGCACTGAAAGTTAATATCTGAGTTAATATCTAAGAAGCATTTATTATGCTTCTCCTGGGAGAAAAACTTGGGACAAATGAAAAATAAGAGTGAAAGCCCACTCTTCCTTAAACCCCAGAATAACTGAAGAGATGAATGAAACATACAGACAGATCCTTGGATGTGTATCCACACACTGAGCATTTGCCAAGTGCCAATCCAGCCAGTAAGGCACCATCTGAGTGTTGAGGTTCCAGAAATGGAAGACCCAAAGGACAGAGCTGTAGAGTCAAGGACACACGTATTTTGCTATGAGGAGAAGGCAGAGAAGGAGGCTTAGGACATTTAATGAATTTAGGGAGCAAGGGTGATTTATAAAGAAATGGATTGGGGAGATTAATTTGGAGGGGAAGGAAAGAGAAACAGAGACAAATTAGAAACTTTAGACAGGTTGTTGTAAGATGAGAGTATTGGGAGATTAATATAGAGGTTGCTTTTGAAAATCATGTAATTATTTTATAATACTAGGACAATATCTAATAAGATGATTTTGATGAAATCACTCTGGATAAATTTAAAACGTGGTCTATCATCCTTTGCCTCTTTGTAAAATATACTTGAACAGGAAGCCAGTGCCAAAACCAAAACTTCCTTGTAATACCATTTATGCCTAATTACCCAAATATTTTTACAAAATTTACTCAATGTTTTTGTCACAATGATCATGTGAATTTAATAGAGTAGTTATGCTACTATTTTAGAAATGAAGAAACAGAGAATTCCAGAAGAGTTAAAACGAGTCTCTCAAATTGCATTCCTAGAGCCTAACTCTTTTAATTTATGGCTGTGCCCTCTTCATGTCCCCTTCTGCCTTTTCCACTTAGATTAGCCTATTGATACATGTCCATACATGGAGTAGGTGTGGGACCATTAGGAACTGTAGCACTCACAATGGTAGAGGGAACCTCTGGGGATGTGGATGGACACCCTTAGTATCTACCATACACATCGCGCTATAGAATTCTTTCTTGCAGTCTACCCACTCCTTTGCCTAGAAACTCTCCATATCTTCCTTCTGCATGAGATTAACTCTAAATCCTCAAGATCCATATCTGAAAGATTTCCCTGAGCCCAGCCCATTCTCATTGAGCTTTTTCTTTCAGTTCTTCTCTCACTCTGCATGCCTCCACTGCTGCATTAACCACACTATATTGGAAAGTATTTATGTATGAATTTTCCCTTAGAATTATCTCTTAGAAGAAGAAATCCTTTTTCATCAGTGTAAGTCCAGTGCCTGGTATTGTAGACAGCACATTATTGGTAGCTTCATAAACATCTGCTGAATTTACCAGCCTGTGTCTTGAAGGATGTGTCAGAAGAACAGGGAAAGGCAGCTCAGACAGAAGGAGCTCTGCGTACAGAGGGCACGGAGCCATGAATGGGTTTTGTGTGAGGAGGAATGGTTGACTGATCCCCAAAGCAGTAGCACAATGTATATAGAGGAGAAGAAAAGGAAGACGTGATAGAGAAAGAAGCTAAAACATAACATAGTGTTGGGCTGTAATGAGCCTGTTTATGTCCCCCAAGAAATGCACACTTTCTCCTTCAGTTGAATTAAAAGACGTTAAGGTATTTCAAAAGGAAATGGCATTATCAAGTGAGGTGGGGCAGTGGTTTTTTTGTGTTGGTTTAATTTAGTGTGTTCTTGTTTTCAACTATCTCCTCTAAGTGGCGCGATTACAGGTGATTTTTATTTTCTTCTTTATTTTATGATATTTTCATAATGAATGTATATTTCTTTTCTGGTTAAAAAAACATTTTTATCTTTAAAATATCAACAATGATGGAAGAGTAAAACGTAGATTGAAGGAACAGCAAAATAAAACCAAGAAACTCTTACAGTAACCACCTAAGGAAATAGTTTACTGACCAGAGGCATAAGGATGGCCAGGATGATTGAGAATCCATAAACATTGCAGAGTTCCAACTGACACCCTTCATGGCTGTCTTAGTCCACTTAGGTTACCATAAAAAAAAAAAACATACACAAAGTGGCTTAAATAACTGAAATTGGCCAAGTGCAGTGGCTCACACCTGTAATCCCAGCACGTTGGGAGTCCAAGACAAGTGGATCACCTGAGGTCAGGAGTTTGAGACCAGCTTGGCCAACATGGTGAAACCCCATCTCTACTAAAAATAAAAAAATAAAAAATTAGCCGGGCATAGTGGCGGGCCCCCAGCTACTTGGGAGGCTGAGGCAAGAGAATTGCTTGAACCCAGGAGGCAGAGGTTGCAGTGAGGTGAGATCGCGCCACTGCACTCCAGCCTGGGCAACAAGAGTGAAACTCTACCTCAAAAATAAAAAAATAAAAATAACTGAAATTAATGTTCTTGTAGTCCTGCAGGCTAGAAGTCTGAGATCAGGGTACCAGTATGGTTCGTTCCTGGTGAGAGCCCCCTTCCTGGCTTGTAGACAGCCACCTTCTCACTGTATCCTCATATGGCAGGGGGAGAGAGAGTAAACTTTCTGGTGTCTCTTCTTATACAGGCCCTAGTCCCATCATGTGGGCCCTACCCTCATGAACTCATCTAAATCCAATCACCTCCCAAAGGCTCCATCTCTAAATACCACCATGGTGGGAGTTAGGGCTTCAACATATGAATTTGGTGGGGACACAGTTCAGTGCATAACAGTGAATGACTGGCTTCAGTTTGACCAAGTTTATTGAAGAGTCTGTTGGCTAAGGTAAGAATTCTAAGAAAAGGAGTTGGTGATGGGGGAAAAGATTATGTATATGGTTTTAGACATATTGAGTTTGAGGTCTGTTGAATTTCTAGTCACAAAAAATACATACAGCTAAAGATATAGGTCTGATACTGCTTTATATCAAATTGGCAAAGTTGTTTTTAGTGCCACCATAAAATTGGCTAGGATTCAGCATAGCAAACCTGTGTATAGAGCACCAGCAAGTATGTAAGTTGATACAATTTTTCTGGGAAGCGATTTAGAAACTTGCATCAAAAGCCTCAGAGAAATTCTTTGCCTGCAACCATCAGTTTACTAGAAATAAATCTATGGAAATCATCAATAGTTTGAACATATATATAAGTATGTATAAATAAACATGTTTATCTCAGTGTTATTTTTTAATATTAAACTTAGAAACAAGGCCAACATCCAGTAATAAGGGGCTGTTTAATTAATTAAGCAAATTATGTTTTGTTGTCCATTCATGTGTTGTTAAAACAGCATAGCTAGGCCAGGCGTGGTAGCTCACATCTGTAATCCCAGTACTTTGGGAGACTGAGGTGGCTGGATCACTTGAGACCAGGAGTTGGAGACCAGCCTGATCAACATGGGTGGTGAGGGTGGGTGAAATCCCATCTCTGCTAAAAATACAAAAAATTAGCCAGATGTGGTGGTGCATACCTGTAATCCCAGCTATCCGGGAGGCTGAGCTATGAGAATCACCTGAATCTGGGAGGTAGAGGTTGTGTTGAGCTGAGATCGCACCACTGCACTCTAGCCTGGGTAAGGGAGTAAGATTCTGTCTCAAAAAACAAAAAAAAAAAAAAAAAAGGATAGCTACTAAAACTCATGAAATGGGAACATGTTCAAGATGGTCTCACAACACCTTGAACAATATTCAAACATTCTGTATAGTATGATACCGAGTTATGTGTTTTAAAATACCTCACACATACATATACATATACTAGAACAAAATTAAAAACCTGGAAAGAAATACAAAAAACTATTAAATAATTATTTCTAGGTAAGAAGAGTTCTTTATAATTTAAAAATTTTCTTCTGTACATGTATTAACTTTAAAATTATTAATACAATTTAAAAACATGTAGATTGGGAAATCATGAAGGAGGGATCAATGGACAGATTAACCAACAAGTGAGATCAAATTGAAACAGTAGTTGACTTTGGGGACTTGAGGGAAGGGTAAGAAGTGGGTGAGGGATAAAAGACTACACGTTGGGTACAGTTTATACAGCTCGGGTGATGGATGCATCAAAATCTCAGAAATCACCAGTAAAGAAGTGATCTGTGTAACCCAAAACCACCTGTTCCCCAAAAACTACTGAAATAAAAAAGAGTAGTTGAAGGAAGAAAGTCACGGGGTAGAATCTTGGGATCACTTCTAAGAGGCAGGCAGAGAAGGGAGACTGAGAATGAGCAGAAAAGTTCAAAGAAAACCAGGAGAGGATGCTCTGATAGAAATCAAGCATAGTGTAATCAAGTCTGGCTCCCGGCAGGAAACAGGTAGTCACTAAAGTGAGTTTAATGAAGGACTGTTTTCAAAGGTGTGAACGTGGTGAAGAAGACCAAAATATGACAGTAAAACACATGACTAGCAACAACAGGTGGTTGTAAGGGGATGGGCCTGAAGTAACAAGGGTTAGGCATTGTTGCCAGAACTTAGGAACCTGCAGCGCTGGAGAGAATCCCCTAATCTCTTCAGAAATAGAAGGAAAAGCCACTCCTAGTTGGTTGCCTGGCAGGAGAGGATACCGGAGATTCAACTTCTCTCTCATCTGATTTTCTTATCTCATGCTGGCTCTTCATTGGCCAGAAACAAAGAGAAGCCAGGAGACAAGGAAGCCAGGTGATGCAGCTCACGGGACAACCTTTGGGACACAAAGCTGAGTGGAGAAGGGTGGAGGGTAGGTCTGGCAGTGCAGACACAGGCTGTCCGGCGCACCCAGAAAGGCAAGTTGAATAGGATGAAATGCTTAGCCAAAACAGATGATACAGAGAAGTCACAGAGATGAATACTGAAATTTCTATTGAATTTGGCAATTAGGAGACCCTTGGCAACTTTAGAAAGTTCCCTGGATTTGGTGATAGAAATTACATCTTTGTAGCTTAAGGAATAAGAAAAATAGCAGTCACTTCCATGGAGGGTGATTTTCTACAAGAAAGTAAGCAAAATAATACTTAATTTGTCAACATAAAATATTATATGCATATATATGTATTGAATATAGTTTTTGTAGTTACAGGTTTATAAATCAACATTCTAAATCCTGTCTATTTTTAAGTTGCTATATAAAACATTGAATTTGTTCTTATTGATAAAACCTGCAGTAAATTTATAGAATTTTGCTTTTCAGTAATTTTCTTTCATTTATTTGTATCAGTCATGCTTTCATTAAATTTGGATTTAGGAATAACAGACCATCAGGCCAGTTTTCCTCCTTTTCTTTCTCTTTCTCTCTAGGTGGTGGTGCATTAGTTCTGGGGCAAGAGCAAGACAAAAAAGGAGAGGGATTCAGCCCAGCTGAGTCTTTTGTGGGCTCCATAAGCCAGCTCAACCTCTGGGACTATGTCCTGTCTCCACAGCAGGTCAATTCCATTTTCAGTGTATGACAGTAATGAGATGCAAAGGTACAAACCTAGTAAAAATGTGAACAGCCTAATGATGACATAACTTATTGTAAGCTCTTGGTTATCAGAATTTATCACCAGTATCATTTGATGCTGTGGTTATAGAAGAAGTTAGGCAGAAGTTACAGTAATTTGCAGTGAATACCCTTTTTAGTTTCTTGGTGATATTCTTAAATTTTATTGGAATTATTTTAGATTTTGCAAAATAATGTTTCCAATAAAATTTAAGAATATCACCAAGGAGAGCAGGAGAAATCATAAAGAATAATGCTTCAAATCTCTCCGACTAAAGATGCAGAACTTTAAGGCTGGCACAAGATCATCCATAGAGAGCAACATACGACCTAGTAGCTAAAACCAGCCTAGAGTCAAACAGCTGGGGTTCAAATCCCAGTCTTACACCAAACTCACTGTGATGATTTTGAACATGTTATTCCATCTCACTAAGTTTCATTTCTCTTATCTATAAAAGATAGATAAATAGAACTACATAGCAGAGTTTTGACAAGATTGAACAAAATACTACGTATGCATTTGTGGTATTATTTGATCCATAGTAAAGGCTTGATAAATGTTCGCTCTTATTACTACAGAGGCTGAACTTCTTTAAGCCTCAGCTTCCTCACTTCTATGTCAGAGGTCAAAGACATAGAATGAAGAAGGGGAGAGCCTCTACAACCCCTTAACAAACCACATGGCTTTACACAGGGAATTCTAGGTGTAGGATTTCAAAATTTCAGGCAACTATGAGTCTAGTGGGAGAAGTAGCTGGGAGAGGGAATGATAGAGCTGGGGGGGAGGGAAATGGAAGAGAATTTCCTGCTGCCCCTGAAATCATACCTGCTTCCCTCCACCCCCACCTCTAAAAAATCTGTGAATGTTTTCAATAGGACTAAAATAACATATAATAACGTAATCTTAATGGAACAAGTAAGGCTTATCTAAAGTGTTATTAAACTTTCAGGTGAAGTCACTGGCTACCTCCTGCCCAGAGGAACTCAGTAGAGGAAACGTGTTAGCATGGCCCGATTTCTTGTCGGGAATTATGGGGAAAGTGAAGATCGATTCAAAGAGCATATTTTGTTCTGGTGAGAATTTCCTTCTTCCCTAGACTCCACTATCTCTTGACCACCCTGGGACTGTCTAGCAAAAGGAGACAATTCAGAATTCTCTATCAGTCAAATTGTATGTGCCTGTCAATCTACTTTTTGTAACCAGTAATTCATACTTACCCTATTTTCATCCAAAGGATTTGTTTTCTTTAATGCTAAAATATATTCTGTATAAGAAGATATAATTAGGGAGGAAATTTGGATGAAAGTAAAATAAAATCAGGAAAATGAGATTAGAGAAGAGATTAGGTTATTTTTTTCAGTGCGCACCAACATACTATGCACCTGTTTGAGATGGGGTACTCTCTTGGTTCCATAATTTGTAGAAGGTATCTAGGAACAGATAGCACAGGGCAAAAAGCAATGGATGCTGCAATCCACACACTAAAACTGAATTATCAAAACTGTATCATGAAATTAAATGTATTTAAATGAGTTTCTTAGACTGTCCTAGAATTTATGGCTTTTGATAACTTATAAGAACATTTCATTAACATTCCTAAAATATTTTAAAAGAGGGAGAGTTGTTGATTCAAATGTTTTTTTAAAGTAATTTTGCTTGCCAGTGATCTGGTTATATGTTAACTTGTTTTCACATCAGTAAGGTGGCTCTCAAACGCTGATACGGAATACAGTTTGAAATCATTGACTTGGTGATGCTGCCACTATGTTGCTGACAAGCTCTGCACCTGTGTTCTTTGCCCTCAGATTGCCCACGCTTAGGAGGGTCAGTGCCTCATCTGAGAACTGCATCAGAAGATTTAAAGCCAGGTTCCAAAATCAGTCTGTTCTGTGATCCAGGCTTCCAGCTGGTCGGGAACCCTGTGCAGTACTGTCTGAATCAAGGACAGTGGACACAACCACTTCCTCACTGTGAACGTGAGCTGCCTTTCTTCAGGCCATTTCGGTGACTTTTGAAAAATACTGAAAACATAAGAACTCTTTTCAGGAATGCTAGACAAAGGGTGAATACTTCACAGTAGCAAATATACCAAATATTCATTGAACCTTTTCTTTGTTTAATGAACTGTGCTGGGCGTCGTGAAGGAGATGGGTGATTAGGATCCAAAGGGACCATTTGTGGATGCATCCAAGGTGATACGAGGAACTGAAAGTGATGGAAAGACACACCCTATAGGTGGAGGCCCAGAGATAGACGGGTCATTGCTGGAGGGGAAAACAGGGAGAGACGTCTTCAGTCGAGTGCATTCATTCATTCATTCATTTATTCAGCAACTTTTAAAGTACCTATTATGTGCTAGGCACTGATCTAGGTCCTCGAGATGCAGCAGTTGGGGGGGAAAAGCCCCTATTCTTATGTAGTTTAGATTCTAATAGTTTAGGATTCTAACAGGAAAATAAATAAGTAAATATAATATGTATTTATAGTAAATAATAAAGGTAAGGGCTAGAAGTAAGAGCTGTGAAGAAAGACAAAAGAGGCCAGGAAAATACAGTGTGGCCAGGCACGGTGGCTCACACCTGTAATCCCAGCACTTTGGGAGGCCGAGGCGGGTGGATCGCTTGAGCCCAGGAGTTCAAGACCAGCCTGGGCACATGACGAAACCCTATCTCCACAAAAGATACAAAAATTAGCCAGGCATTGTGATGTGTGCTGATAATTCCAGCTCCTCAGTAGGCTGAAATGGGAGGGTCACCAAGCCCAGGAGGCAGAGGTTGCAGTGAATCGAGATTGCACCACCGCTCTCCAGTGTAGGTGACAGAGCTTGACCCTGTCTTAAAAAAAAAGTAATACAAAAATGAGGGTTGGGTGGAAGCTAGACTGCTATTTTAGATAAGCACCTGTTATCACCTGATATATTCACCTGTTTTGTTTCTTTGCTTGTTTGTTTTGCCTATCTACCCCACTAGATAAAAAGCTCCATAAGGCAGGGATTTTGTTTGTTTGGCTCACTGTTGTAACTACAGCACCTAGAACAGTGTCTATGTGTTAGGTCATTTTGCATTGCTATAAAGAAACACCTAAGACTAGGTAATATATAAAGAAAGGAGAATTTAATTGGCTCACAGTCCTGTTGGCTGTACAGGAAGCATGGTACTGGCATCTGCTCAGCTTCTGGGGAGGCCTCACGGAGCTTTTCCTCATGGCAGAAGGCATCAAGAGTAGGCACATCACATGACAGGAGCAGGAGCAGGAGCAAGAGAGACAGTGGAGGAAGAGTTGCCACACACTTAACCAGATCTCGTGAGAACTCACTCACTATTGCAAGGACAGCACCAAGCCATGAGGGATCTGCCCCTATGACCCAAACACCTCCCACAAGACCCTGATTCCAACATTGGGGATCACATTTCAACATGAGATTTGGGCAGGGACAAATATCCAAACTTTATCAGCGTCTAGTGGGTAAATGTTTTTTGAATAAATGAATTGCATGCCTACTATGAGCCAGGCAGTGTGCTAGATGCTGAGGGTTCAGGCTGCTGCTATCCCTAGGACACACTCAGTCTGATGTTTGCATACAGTAAAAATGTCATGCTTAACAGAACTGCTAGTTTAATATAAAGTGTTCTTTGAGTATTTTGCTCTTAATGTCGTTGTCTTCTTCCTGGTCACCTTACAGGCATTAGCTGTGGGGTGCCACCTCCTTTGGAGAATGGCTTCCATTCAGCCGATGACTTTTATGCTGGCAGCACAGTAACCTACCAGTGCAACAATGGCTACTATCTATTGGGTGATTCAAGGATGTTCTGTACAGATAATGGGAGCTGGAACGGCGTTTCACCATCCTGCCTTGGTGAGATAAATGTTGGCAACTACTATACGAGATTATTCTAGCTCTGTAGATGACAATCATCCCAAATTCCTGAGGTTCTTGAGGCATTGCTTTGTTAATTTTATCTCATCCCAGTAAGCTGTGGCCAACCCATGGTGACAAAGCAGCTGTATGTAGAGGTGCCAGAAATGTTTTAAATTTTTATCAGGCTCCATATTAAAACTATATTTATATATCCCTGTCTTATACTTGCCCACCTATAAACTAGGGAAATAATAGCTTTTATTGTATATCTGCAATGTGATTATGACTGTTATATTTAAATTCTATACAAATATATGAAGTGTTGTGCATTACGTGATATGTAATGATTTAAAAGTAAAAACAGATGTTCGATACATAAGGAAAAGGAATCAGCTTTAAAATTTATAAGCTGTCTTCATTTTAGATGTCGATGAGTGTGCAGTTGGATCAGATTGTAGTGAGCATGCTTCTTGCCTGAATATAGATGGATCCTACATATGTTCATGTATTCCACCATACACAGGAGATGGGAAAAACTGTGCAGGTAACTAATATATGTAGAACTAGAAGTTCCTCATTCCAGTCTTTTATTCAAGCACATGTTTTAAGTGTATGTTATTTCTAAGTAAGATAATAGTTTCAACTTCGAAGGGCCTGATAAAGATCTTATAAAAGACACATCAGTAACAACTAAAAGTGCTTTAAAGTAGCATTGTGCCTCCCCCAAATTCCCAATTTCTGAGAAACAAAACTGATAGCCGACTATGCTGCTAGAATGTTGAAATGTCTACATAGTACAAGAATAATAGAGTTGATATAGAAATATAATCAGTGACCTCTCTGCCTCAATCAGAGCAAGGAAGATGCTTTATCCCGTCTTCACTATCAATATCTTTCCTCTGCCTCGGTCGCACAAAATTGTATCATTGAAAAAAAATAGATATCTTGCCTCCCCAAGACATCTTGCATTACGATATTTTGAAATAGCGTTGATAATACTAGATCATCTCTCAACCCATTGTTGTATTTCTTCATTTGCTGTGAGGAGTAACTCCCAGAAAACAATAAGATGTCTATATAAACACACCATATAAACAGTTCTTTATTTTAGTTATTTCATGTAATATTATATCTGGCAAATTTTTTGATGTCACAAAATAGTTTGAGAGCAGGATTTTAATTCCTGTTTTATAATTTGCTTTATGGATTTTCCATAAGTAACTTTTCTCTGTATGTTAATATCAGGTGATATTCACTATGGAAAACAGTTTAATAAGCATCTTTGGACATACATCTTTGTGCTTACCTCTGGCCGTTTTCCTCAAAATCAGCTCATAATTGCATTTACTTTAAGAATTTATTTAAACTCCTTGACTTATGTAGCCCAAATGGCCTTTGAAAAGATTGATGCAATATATCTTCCCTTTTTGAGAAATCAACTATTATATTCACTTTTCTTGCTCAACGCTGGCCCAAACCTTGCTTTAGCCTTTTCTCCTTCCTATTATAGCAGTGGTGACTGACCCTGAATCTGTAGATAGGGAGAGCCCAGAGCCCACACTATTTGGGAAGGGAGGCTGGAAACATTCCTAATTCTGCTTTATTCAGCCTTTCCATCAACCTGACACCAAGTCAATTGCTCTGAAAAACGGTATGAAGAGGGAACAGATGAAAGAGGCTAATGCCCTTCTAAGCCACGCCCTAGCACCACCGCTACTTTCCCAATGAGAGCCTACCTTTTCGGGCCAGAAAAATTATGTATATTGTTGTTAGGCATTGCTGTTTCAAATTATTGTTGCTTCAATGCTTATTAAATGTATGTTCTGGTCTAATGTCCAATGTGTCTCTGCGTCCTCATGCATTTCCCTTCACGAGGTTTTCTCTTGTGATTTTAACAGGTCTCTTAACTATAGTGGAATTCTTTTACTGTGAGACTTTGCATGGTTGTGTGAAAGCCACTTATTGTTCCACCAAAACTGTTTGTTTCTAGAACCTATAAAATGTAAGGCTCCAGGAAATCCAGAAAATGGCTACTCCTCAGGTGACATTTATACAGTAGGTGCCGAAGTCACATTTTCATGTCAGGAAGGATACCAGTTGATGGGAGTAACTAAAATCACATGTTTGGAGTCTGGAGAATGGAATCATCTAATACCATATTGTAAAGGTATGTTTAGTAATGTTACCATGTTTATTATGTTTGGCAATCATAGAAAGGTAAGATGTAGACATATAAAGTGTTATATCAATGTTCTTTGTATTTGAACTGAAGTATTAGGCTCATGTTTAAACATGACCCCACACACACTCCAAAAAAAAAAAAAAAAAAGAAAACAAACAAAAAAAGATCTTGAACTGCCCCTTGAGATTTCAGAGATTTTTGCACAAACAGTCTCAAAAAAGTCACGTTTGTTTTTCCTTCATTAAGCTGTTTCCTGTGGTAAACCGGCTATTCCGGAAAATGGTTGCATTGAGGAGTTAGCATTTACCTTTGGCAGCAAAGTGACATATAGGTAAGTGTCTAATATTAAAACTGTATTATAGAAGATGTTGATGGCATGCTGGTAGTGATATAACACTGAAAGAAAGGGAATGGGAAAATAATTCCAGAGGACATTTTTGAATTAATATGTAATTAATTGAATGATATGTAATGTGAACAAATCTTAATCCAATAATTTAATGGTAGTTATAGCTAGAATCCTTAAATAACCTGACCAATAACCTATCATTACCTCCAGCGCCCCCCTGAGGCACGCTGAGAGTGAATGCTCCTAGCTAATGAATACTCTTGATGTCTCAGAAACAGACCAGACCACACCACTCTCAAGGCAAGGATTCCCTGTTTGTAGTTACTAACCCATGATACAAACTGAAGGCAAGCCAAATTCTTAAATCTATCCTACTTCCCTGTGGGGAAGATATACAGTATTCAATCTTGAAAAAAAAATTAATTTAAAAGCATTATTTCAGTAGGAAAAAAATCAACTTTTCCAATATGTATAAATTCTTAATATTTTTTAGAGGTTTCTGGCACAGATAAAAGTATGCAAAATAAAGCAAATTATATCCTGTAATTTTCCTCTATCTTCTTTAGGTGTAATAAAGGATATACTCTGGCTGGTGATAAGGAATCGTCCTGTCTTGCTAACGGTTCTTGGAGTCATTCCTCTCCTGTGTGTGAACCAGTGAAGTGTTCTAGTCCAGAAAACATAAATAATGGAAAATATGTTTTGAGTGGGCTCACCTACCTTTCTACTGCATCATATTCATGCGATACAGGATACAGGTAATGTTTGTAGACACCAACCAAGCTTTCTACAATACTGTATTACTCGCTCCCTATTTTAATTTTTTTGATACATGGTCTCACTGTGTCACTCAGGCTAGAGTGCAGGGGCACAATCTCAGCTCACTGCAATCTCCACCTCCCAGGCTCAAGCGATCCTCCCACTTCAGCCTCCCAAATGCACAGACTACAGTTGTGCATCACTATGCTCAGCTAATTTTTGTATTTTGTAGAGATGGGGGTTTCACCATGTTTCCCAGACTAGTCTTGAACTCTTGAGCTCAAGCAGTCCACCTGCCTCAGCCTCCCAAAGTGCTTACAGGTGTGAGCCACCGTGCCTGTATTCTTTACTCAATAGGTTTCATTTATATGTGACTGGCTGACTCTAAAAACAAATCTATAAATATGAGGATGTTCTCAAATCTGTATGCTTCCTGAGGCCTACCTAGCTAATGGTAAATGCCCAAGGAAATATTCAATCTAACTATGACTCTGGGAGTCCTAGTTCAATTGCTATAAGCATTCAGACTTCAAAACATGAAAGCAAAAATTTTTTGTGAAACATAAACAAAATACCAAATAAATGCTTTTGTGATGGATTTCTTTATAAACAGCTTACCAAGCTTATACTCAACATTGCATGGAATGTTACGAAAAAGCATGTCAAGATAAGGGGCTAGGTTCTTAATACTGTAGGAGGGGTGTGTGTGTGTGTGTGTGTGTGTGTGTGTGTGTGTGTTTAAACAGAAGGGACAATGGGGAAAGGCTGTGATCAGAAACATGATCAACAGGATCTGAAGTGGAACAGATCGACTGAACAGAAAGTGGAGTGAATTAAAGCGTGCTATCAGAATCAGGTTGAAAAGAAAGGCAGATAAGCCATGGCATAGGGATGTGAGGTTTCAGTCAAAGGAAGACCAGAGGTCAGAGTCAGGGGCAGCATGGTTCAAATGCCCAGGCTCATGGCCTGGACAGTTCCCTTTGACCTTAGTTGCCCTGATTTCCTGGCTACTTAGGTGAGTGGCTTTCTTCCTGCTGGATTCTAACCAGTCTAATGAACCCCTTCTCATCCAAGTAGTCTGCTCTTCACAGGTCTGGAGTGCCTTACACAACTGCCCACAAGCAGATTCAATATTTTACTATGCACCAAGTGATTATTGTTGTTACATTGTTTTCACCCATTCATTGTTTCAAATGGTATATAACTTGTTTAGATTTCTCTTGCTTTCATATAAAGCAATCTAATATGAAGAAATGCTATTTTTGTGTACTCAAATTCCTCAAATGTCCCTTACTCTGAGTTCTTCCTGTTTTATCTCTATAGCAGCAAATCTATAGCCAATGAAAGAGTAACATCATTCTTTCCTGTAGCTTACAGGGCCCTTCCATTATTGAATGCATGGCTTCTGGCATCTGGGACAGAGCGCCACCTGCCTGTCACCTCGTCTTCTGTGGAGAGCCGCCTGCCATCAAAGATGCTGTCATTACGGGGAGTAACTTCACTTTCAAGAACACCGTCACTTACACTTGCAAAGAAGGGTGAGTAGAGCCTATGAAGGAAAGGATCACTGAGAGCCAGGGAAGTGAATGCTCCCAACTGCAGAGATGGGCTCCATTGGACACGAAATTTAATTTCCTGGCAGCCAAAGACAAAGAGAGCCTTATGTTTTTATTTCCTACTTGCAGAGACAGAGTATATTCTCCTGTGGAAATAATGTTTTCCTGGAATTTGAGTAGTATATCAAATTAGACTCTCAATAATGGACATTGGGCAATGCAGTGAAAAAAAATCTTTATAATTTTTTTTAATTTAACTTTTTTTTTTTTTTTTTTTTTTGAGACAGAGTCTTGCTCTATCACCTTGCCCAGGCTGGAGTGCATTGGTACAAGCTTGGCTAACTGCAGTCTCCACTTCCCAGGCGCAAGCAATTCTCATGCCTCAGCCTCCCAAATAGCTGGGACTACAGGTGCCCACCACCACACCTGGCTACTTTTTGTATTTTAATAGAGACGGGATTTCACCATGTTGCCCAGGCTGGTCTTGAACTCCTGACCTCAGGTGATCCACTCGCCTCAGCCACCCAAAGTGCTGGAATTACAGACATGAGCCACCGTGCCTGGCCTTATATTGTACTATTAAAGATGCAAAAAGTACATTTAAGTGGGCTTTTGTGTATTTATATTCTGCCAAACCAAAGGCAAGACTTAAGTCATAACATAAAGATGACATATCTACAGGGAGGAAAAAAGATAATAAAGTTCAGGTTTTTACATTTCTAATGATCGTATTTAATTCAGAGATAATCTTTGGAAACCAGGAAACAAATTACAAAGGGCTTTCAGACTCATTGTCTCATTTGATCTTCACAAAAGCCCTGTGAGGGACTGAGAAGGGAAAGGCTCCCTTTGGGATGATCAATTTAGGGTCTCAATGGAGCCAATACAGTATGGAGGGGTGACTAAATCTCAGGTCGTCTGAGTTGCATTTCATTGCAATCATTGTTTTTTTCCCTATGCATCCTCAATAAATACTTTGATCAATAGGGCTTTCACACTCCAGGTTTACTACAGTTGTTTTTCACAAGCTGCCACAGCAGAGAAGTTGCCATTATCTGGATTTGTATCTCAACTCTGTTGTTCACTAACTGTGGGGCCTTGGGGAAATAGTGTGACTTCTCTGCCTTGATTGTGCTCCTGCATAAAATGAGTTCATACTTACAGATATTGTGAGAAATAAAATGATATAATACATGGCCTAACTAGAAAAAAAATCAACGAACCCAACAAACTTAGCCATTATTATGATGATTGGTGCAGTTTCTGTATTTTCATGGAAGTTGGATTTTACTTCACGGGAATAGAAAACCATTCCACTAATACGTGACTGCCAGCAGGTGGCAACAATATTTCCTTGCGAAAAGATAGTAAGAGTTAAAGACTTGCATGAATAACTGAAGCCCAAATACTAACATCTTTAAGTGAAAAAGGAATCTTTAATATCAAAATGTCAGTGCAGAAATGGCTTTGGATGGTCCCATCTACCCCGGTGGACTCACTCACATAAGAACTGCCCCTAATGAACTGCATAGGACTATTTAAAATTAGTCATTTAAAATTTGGTGAAATCTTAGCAAATATACATGTTCCAAACAATATCTTGATATTGACTACCGCTGGAGCATTTTCTGATTTAAAAAGTAATGCGTGATCATCATATAAAACTAGAAAATACAAAATCTATACTTAAAAGTCACCCATGATTTTATTACCCAAAGACAAATATTGGTAATATTTTACTTCATTTTTCCTAGATTTCTGTCTTTGCATGTATTTTTGAATATTAAAGATGATGCTACATATACAGATTAATACTTTTTCCTCTTGCCTTCACAAATCATATACATCTGCACAAATTGTTCACTTAGAAGATATAGTAAGAAGAGTCTTATGTCTGGCTAATGTTGTTTATCTAAAAGTGATTTATTTGAAGAATCAATTAAGACAATTATGAAAATGATTTAAAAAATCTTTTTATTTGAATAGGATTTTTTTGTTTAAAGGAATTCTATGTGAATCATCTCATGTACTTCCTTTTACAAAGATAGAGTGTGGCAGAAGAAATATTATTCCCACTTTATAGCTAAGACACGAAGGTGATGGGTCACATTCTCTCTCTCTCTCTCTCTCTCTCTCTCTCTCTCTCTCTCTCTCTCTCTTTAATATACTTTAAGTTCCAGGGTACATGTGCACAAAATACAGATTTGTTACATATATATACATGTGCCATGTTGGTGTGCTGCACCCATTAACTCGTCATTTACGTTAGGAATATCTCCTAATGCTATTGCTCCCCTCCTACCCCCACCCCACAACAGGCCCCAGTGTGTGATGTTCCCCATCCTGTGTCCAAGTGTTCTCATTGTTCAATTCCCACCTATGAGTGAGAACATGCAGTGATTGGTTTTCTGTCCTTGCGATAGTTTGCTCAGAATGGTGGTTTCCAGCTTCATCCATGTCCCTACAAAGGACATGCCCTCATCCTTTTTTATGGCTGCATAATATTCCACCCTAATTGTGATGTTAGGGTGTCAGTTTTAGATCTTACCTGATTTCTCTTGTGGGCATTTAGTGCCACATTTTCTTAATCCAGTCTGTCATTGATGGACATTTGGGTTGGTTCCAAGTCATTGCTATTGTGAATAGTGCCACAATAAACATATGTGTGCATGTGTCTTTATAGCAGCATGATTTATAATCCTTTTGGCATATACCGAGTAATGAGATGTCTGGGTCAAATGCTATTTCTAGTTCTAGATCCTTAAGGAATCACCACACTGTTTTCCACAATGATTCAACTAGTTTACAGTCCCACCAGCAATGTAAAAGTGTTCCTATTTCTCCACATCCTCTCCAACACCTGTTGTTTCCTGACTTTTTCATGATAGCCATTCCAACTGCTGTGAGATGGTATCTCATTGTGGTTTTGATTTGCATTTCTCTGATGGCGAGTGATGATGAGCATTTTTTCATGTGTCTGTTGGCTGCATAAATATCTTCTTTTGAGAAGTGTCTCTTCCTATTCTTTGCTGACTTTTTGGGGTTGTTTGATTTTTTCTTGTAAATTTAAGTTCTTTGTAGATTCTGGATATTAGCCCTTTGTCAGATGGGTAGATTGCAAAAATTTTCTCTCATTCTGTAGGTTGCCTGTTCACTCTGATGGTAGTTTCTTTTGCTGTGCAGAAGCTCTTTAGTTTAATTAGAACCCATTTGTTAATTTTGGCTTTTGTTGCCATTGCTTTCGTTGTTTTAGACATGAAGTCCTTGCCCATGCCTATGTCCCAAATGATATTGCCTAAGTTTTCTTCTAGGGTTTTTATGGTTTTAGGTCTAACATTTAAGTCTTTAATCCATCTTGAATTAATTTTTGTATAACGTGTAAGGAAGGGATCCAGTTTCAGCTTTCTACATATGGCTCCCAGTTTTCCCAGCACCATTTATTAAATAGGGAATCCTTTAGCCATTCCTTGTTTTTGTCAGGTTTGTCAACAATCAGATGGCTGTAGATGTGTGGTATTATTTCTGAGGGCTCTGTTCTGTTCCATTGGTCTATATCTCTGTTTTGGTACCAGTACCATGCTGTTTTGGTTACTGTAGCCTTGTAGTGTAGTTTGTAGTCAGGCAGAGTGATGCCTCCAGCTTTGTTCTTTTGACTTAGGATTGTCTTACCAATGTGGGCTCTTTTTTGGCTCCATATGAACTTTAAAGCACTTTTTTCCAATTCTGTGAAGAAAGTCATTGGTAGCTTGATGGGGGATGGCATTGAATCTATAAAGTACCTTGGGCAGTATGGCCATTTTCAGGATATTGATTCTTCCTATCCATGAGCATGGAATATTCTTCCATTTGTTTGTGTCCTCTATTATTTCGTTGAGCAGTGGTTTGTAGTTCTCCTTGAAGAGGTCCTTCACATCCCTTGTAAGTTGGATTCCTAGGTATTTTATTCTCTTTGAAGCTATTGTGAATGGGAGTTCATTCAGGATTTTGCTCTCTGTCTGTTACTGGTGTATAGGAATGCTTGTGATTTTTGCACATTGATTTTGTATCCTGAGACTTTGCTGAAGTTGCTTATCAGCTTAAGGAGATTTTGGACTGAGACAATGGGGTTTTCTAAATATACAATCATGTCATCTGCAGACAGGGACAATTTGTCTTCTTCTTCTCCTCATTGAATACCTTTTATTTCTTTCTCCTGCCTGATTGCCCTGGCCAGAACTTCCAACACTATATTGAATAGGAGTGGTAAGAGAGGGCATTCCTGTCTTGTGCCAGTTTTCAGAGGGAATGCTTCCAGTTTTTGCCCATTCAGTATGATATTGGCTGTGGGTTTGTCATAAATAGCTCTTATTATTTTGAGATATGTTCCATCAATACCTAGCTTATTGAGAGTTTTTAGCATAAAGGGGTGTTGAATTTTATTGAAGGCCTTTTCTGCATCTATTGAGATAATCATGTGGTTTTTGTCTTTGGTTCTGTTTAGGTGATGGATTACATTTATTGATTTGCATATGTTGAACCAGCCTTGCATCCCAGGGATGAAGCCCACTTGATCATGGTGGATAAGCTTTTTGATATGCTGCTGGATTCGGTTTCCCAGTATTTTATTGAGGATTTTTGCATCGATATTCATCAGGGATGTTGCTCTAAAATTCTCTTTTTTTGTTGTGTCTCTGCCAGGCTTTGGTATCAGGATGATGCTGGCCTCATAAAATGAGTTAGGGAGGATTCCCTCTTTTTCTATTGTTGGGAATAGTTTCAGAAGGAATGGTATCAGCTCCCTCTTTTTCTATTGTTGGGAATAGTTTCAGAAGGAATGGTATCAGCTCCTCTTTATACCTCTGGTAGAATTTGACTGTGAATCTGTCTGCTCCTGGGTTTTTTTGGTTTTTTTTTTGTTTTTTTTTTTTTTTTTTTTTTTTGCTCAGTAGGCCATTAATTACTGCCTCAATTTCAGAGCCTGTTATTGGTCTATTCAGGGATTCAACTTCTTCCTGGTTTAGACTTGGGAGGGTGTATGTGTCCAGGAATTTATCCATTTCTTCTAGATTTTCTAGTTTATTTTTGTAGAAGTGTTTATAGTATTCTCTGATGGTAGTTTGTATTTCTGTGGGATTGATTGTAATATCCCCTTTGTCATTTTTTATTGCATCTATTTGATTCTTCTCTCTTTTCTTCTTTATTAGTCTTCCTGGCCATCTGTCAATTTTGTTGATCTTTTCAAAAAACCAGCTCCTGGATTCACTGATTTTTTTAAGGGTTTTTTATGTCTCTATCTCCATCAGTTCTACTCTGATCTTCGTTATTTCTTGCCTTCTGCTAGATTTTGAATGTGTTTGCTCTTCCCTAGTTTTTTAACTGTGATGTTAGGGTGTCAGTTTTAGATCTTACCTGATTTCTCTTGTGGGCATTTAGTGAGATAAATTTCCCTGTACACACTGCTTTAAATGTGTCCCAGAGATTCTGGTATATTGTGTCTTTGTTCTCATTGGTTTCAAAGAACATCTTTATTTCTGCCTTCATTTCGTTGTGTACCCAGTAGTCATTCAGGAGCAGGTTGTTGAGCTTCCATGTAGTTGAGCGGTTTTGAGTGAGTTTCTTAATCCTGAGTTCCAGTTTGATTGCACTGTGGTCTGAGAGACAGTTTGTTATAATTTCTGTTCTTGTACATTTGCTGAGGAGTGCTTTACTTCCAACTATGTGGTCAATTTTGGACTAAGTGCAATGTAGTACTGAGAAGAATGTATATTCTGTTGATTTGGGTTGGAGAGTTCTATAGATGTCTATTAGGTCCACTTGGTGTAGAGCTGAGTTCAATTCTTGGATATCCTTGTTAACTTTCTGTCTCGTTGATCTGTCTAATGCTGACAGTGGGGTGTTAAAGTCTCTATTATTATTGTGTGGGAGTCTAAGTCTCTTTGTAAGTCTCTAAGCACTTGCTTTATGAATCGGGGTGCTCCTGTATTGGGTGCATATATATTTATGAATTGTTGAATTGATCCCTTTACCATTATGTAATGGCCTTCTTTGTCTCTTTTGATCTTTGATGGTTTAAAGTCTGTTTTATCAGAGACTAGGATTGCAACCCCTGCTTTTTTTTTGTTTTCCATTTGCTTGGTAGATCTTCCTCCATCCTTTTATTTTTATTTTTATTTTTTTTTTTTTTGAGCCTATGTATGTCTCTGCGTGTGAGATGGGTCTCCTGAATACAGCACACTGATGGGTCTTGACTCTTTATCCAATTTGCCAGTTTGTGTCTTTTAATTGGCACATTTAGCCCATTTATATTTAAGGTTAATATTGTTATGTGTGAATTTGAGCCTATCATTTTGATGTTACCTGGTTATTTTGCTTGTTAGTTGATGCAGTTTCTTCCTAGCATCAATGGTCTTTACAATTTGGCATGTTTTAGCAGTGGCTACTACTACTGCTAAAGGAAAGGTTGTTCCTTTCCATGTTTAGTGCTTCCTTCAGGAGCTCTTGTAAGGCAGGCCTGGTAGTGACAAAATCTCTCAGCCTTTGTTTGTCTGTAAAGGATTTTATTTCTGCTTCACTTATGAAGCTTAATTTGGCTGGATATGAAATTCTGGGTGAAAATTCTTTTCTTTAAGAATGTTGAATATTGGCCCCCACTCTCTTCTGGCTTGGAGAGCTTCTGCCAAGAGATCTGCTGTTAGTCTGACGGGCTTCCCTTTGTGGGTAACCTGACCTTTCTCTCTGGCTGCCCTTAAGATTTTTTCCTTCATTTGAACCTTGGTGAATCTGACAATTATGTGTCTTGGAGTTGCTCTTCTCGAGGAGTATCTTTGTGGCATTCTCTGTATTTCCTGAATTTGAATGTTGGCCTGCCTTGCCAGGTTGGGGAAGTTCTCCTGGATAATATCCTGCAGAGTGTTTTCCAACTTGGTTCCATTCTCCCCATGACTTTGAAGTACACCAATTAGACATAGATTTGGTCCTTTCACATAGTCCCATATTTCTTGGAGACTTTATTCATTTCTTTTTACTCTTTTTTCTCTAAACTTCTCTTATTGCTTCATTTCATTCATTTGATCTTCAATCACTGATACCCTTTCTTCCACTTGATTGAATCAGCTACTGAAGCTTGTGCATTTGTCATGTAGTTCTCATGCCAGGGTTTTAAACTCCATCATGTCATTTTAGGTCTTCTCTATGCTGTTTATTCTAGTTAGCCATTCGTCTAATCTTTTTTCAAGGTTTTTAGCTTCTTTGCAATGGGTTCGAGCATCCTCCTTTAGCTCAGAGAAGTTCGTTATTACCGATTGTCTGAAGTCTTCTTCTCTCAACTTATCAAAGTCATTCTCCATCCAGCTTTGTACTGTTGCTAGCGAGGAGCTGTGTTCCTTGGGAGGGGAAGAGATGCTCAGATTTTTAGAATTTTCATCTTTTCTGCTCTGGTTTCTCCCCATCTTTGTGGTTTTATCTACCTTTGGTCTTTGATCATAGTGACATACAGATGGGGTTTTGGTGTGGATGTGCTTTCTGTTTGTTTGTTTTCCTTCTAACAGTGAGGACCCTCAGCTGCAGGTCTGTTGGAGTTTGCTGGAGGTCCACTCCAGACACTGTTTGCCTGGGTATCACTAGCGGAGGCTGCAGAATAGCAAATATTGCAGAACGGTAAATGTTGCTGCCTGATCCTTCCCTCTGGAAGCTTCGTCTCAGAGGGGCACCTGGCTGTATGAGGTGTCAGTTGGCCCCTACTGGGAGGTGTCTCCCAGTTAGGCTACTCAGGGGTCAGGGAACCACTTGAGGAGGCAGTCTGTCCATTCTCAGATCTCAAACTCCATGCTGGGAGAGCCACTCCTCTCTTCAAAGCTGTCAGACAGGGATGTTTAAGTCTGCAGAGGTTTCTGCTGCCTTTTGTTCAGCTATGCCCTGTCCCCAGAGGTGGAGTCTACAGAGGCAGGCAGTCTTCCTTGAGCTGTGATGGGCTCCACCCAGTTTGAGCTTCCTGATCGCTTTGTGTACCTCCTCAAGCTTCAGCAATGGCAGGTGCCCGTCCCCCAACCTCGCTGCCACCTTGCAGTTCAATCTCAGACTGCTGTGCTAGCAGTGAGCGAGGCTCCGTGGGTGTGGGACCCTCCCAGCCAGGCATGGGATATAATCTCCTGGTGTGCCGTTTGCTAAGACCATTGGAAAAGCACAGTATTAGGGTGGGAGTGTCCCAGTTTTCGAGGTACAGTCTGTCACAGCTTCCCTTGGCTAGAAAAGGGAATTCCCCAACCCCTTGCACTTCCCAGGTGAGGTGATGCCCCGCCCTGCTTTGGCTCACAATCCGTGGACAAACCCCAGTGAGATGAACCTGGTACCTCAGTTGGAAATGCAGAAATCACCCATCTTCTGCATCGCTCACACTGAGAGCTGTAGACTGGAGCTGTTCCTATTTGGCCGTCTTGGAACCACTCCGGGTCACATTCTCTTACAGGCCTATTTGTTCTATGCGAGTTCATAGTCTGCAGAACCTTTTTCTGTCATTGAAAAGATGGAATCAAATCTGCCCATCTAAATTATGTAATTGTTAAAGGGTATGAGACCATTTTTATAAAACTGTGTTTTATATATATATGAAGTATGATGTAAATATGGCTTTATTATTGTTTTCTGTGTCATTATTAGCATATAAAGTGATGACATTTCAATAATATATGGGGAAGCTATCTGAGCTAGCTAATCAAATTAATATGAAGTACACATAGTCACAAATTACTACCACATGTCATCTTTTTCTGAAAGGAAAAAAAGTCAATAACTATTAGGAGACAGTTTCATTTTTCTGAAATTAAAACTTTTGATGAGAAGAAAAATGATGCCTCTTTAATATGCATTTTGCCCTTTTTGGGGTGCTCTGAAAGTGGCCAGACTGGAAGGAAAGCCTCTGTCTTGTTCACGTCTTCTGGTCAAATTTTTAACAAAACATTTGAAATATATAGAAATGCAAAAATAAGGCTGGACACAGTGGCTCATGCCTGTAATCCCAACACTTTGGGAGGCCAAGGCAGGTGGATCACTTGAGGTCAGGAATTCAAGACCAGCCTGACCAACATGGTGAAATCCTGTCTCCACTAGAAAGGCAAAATTAGCTGGGTGTGGTGGTGCATGCATGTAATCCCAGCTACTTGGGAGGCTGAGGCAGGAGAATTGCTTGAACCTGGGAGGTGGAGGTTGCAGTTAGCTGAGATCACACCATTGCATTCCAGCCTAGGCAACAAGAATAAAACTGTCTAAAAACAAAACAAAAATGCAAAAAATAAAATTCTCTCTATTTAAAATTGCCCATGTATCCACTGCTGAGATAAAAGTGCATATTAAATTCTTGTCATCATTACCTTAGATCTCTATTTATAAAAGAAACAAAATATTACAAATATAATTAGAAGCCATTCCCATCACTCTTCTGCGCTTCTCAAAGTAACAAATGTGGATATTTGTCTTTATTAAATACATATTCCCCCATAAACAAATATCCTATTGATTCATGTATTTTAATTTTTGCATATATTACTTCATATTCTAAACATCCTTTTGAAGCTTTGATTTTCACTTAATCTTATCTTTTTTTACATTTATCCCTCTCAATACATGTAAATCAACTGAATTTATTTTCACTGATACATAGTATTTTCTTGTGAGAACGAGCTGTCTCTAAACTACCATCTACCTTACTGGTAGAGGGTTAATTTATTTACTTTGTTTGAATACAAGTACCGAAGTAAATATTCTTGTATATGTTTCCTGGCACACATATAAAAGAATATCTCTGACCTAGACACGAAGAGTTGGAATTCTCCAGTCATGGAAGATGCACATTTTTAACATTACAGGATAGTACCAAATGCTCCCAGAAGTGACCATACCAGTTGACACTCTAAAAAGTAATGTGTGCGAGAGCTTCCCTAGCTCCACATCTTTGCCTACAATGGTGTTTATCACAGTTGATTCTTCTTTCCAATTTCATCATTCTAAGGTTGTTCCATTGTTTCTTCCCAAAAATTACTTTAACACTATAAACACTTCTCAAATTGTAATTTAACTGGGTATACAACCTTCCAAAAGGTTATTGAAAGTACATGTTTCTTATTCTAGGAATGAATTTTTTGTGTCTCTTTCCCATTTTGTTTTTCATATTGACTTATATTTTCAGGAAACCAATCCCTTTTTTATTACATGAGTTGCAGAGATATTCTCCTTATCTG
Organism: Macaca mulatta; assembly: GCF_049350105.2. Taxonomy (NCBI): domain Eukaryota; kingdom Metazoa; phylum Chordata; class Mammalia; order Primates; family Cercopithecidae; genus Macaca; species Macaca mulatta. The sequence continues at coordinate 47,980,449 of NC_133420.1, forward strand.
TGGCTTCCTTTTCGCTCTATGGTGTCTTTTGTCATGGAATTTTTTTATTTTAATAAGCCAATTTATCAGTTGTTTCCTTTAGAATCCTTTAGGGTTTTTTATCAGGTTTAAGACATTTTTCCATACCCTAAGATCATAATATTTCTGCGTTCTTCCTGAACAAATTGAAGACTTTAGAAAGCATTAACTTCTATGAGCACTCCCATCTTAAATGTCTTATCACTATCTACATTTTATTTCCCTTTTATCTTACAGCTTTCCAAATCACTTTTTATTATTTATTTATTTATTTATTTATTTTTAATATTATTATACCTTAAGTTCTGGGGTACATGTGCACAATGTGCAGGTTTGTTACATGTGTATACATGTGCCATGTTGGTGTGCTGTACCCATTAAATCGTCATTTATATTAGGTATATCTCCTAATGCAATCCCTCGCCCTGTCCCCTCCCCACAATAGGGCCTGGTGTGTGATGTTCCCTTTCCTGTGTCCAAGTGATCTCATTGTTCAATTCCGACCTATGAGTGAGAATATGTGGTGTTTGGTTTTCTGTTCTTGCAATAGTTTGCTGAGAATGATGGTCTCCAGATGCATCCAAGTCCCTACAAAGGACACAGACTCATCCTTTTTTATGGCTGCATAGTATTCCATGGTGTATATGTGCCACACTGTCTTAATCCAGTCTGTCACTGATGGACATTTGGGTTGATGCTAAGTCTTTGTTTGTGTGCTGCAATAAACATACGTGTGCATGTGTCTTTATAGCCGCATGATTTATAATCCTTTGGGTATATACGCAGTAATGGGATGGCTGGGTCAAATGGTATTTCTAGTTCTAGATCCTTGAGGAATCACCACACTGTTTTCCACAATGGTTGAACTAGTTTACACTCCCACCAACAGTGTAAAAATGTTCCTATTTCTCCATATCCTCTCCAGCACATGTTTCCTGATTTTTTAATGATTGCCATTCTAAGTGGTGTGAGATGGTATCTCATTGTGGTTTTGATTTGCATTTCTTTGATGGCGAGTGATGATGAGCATTTTTTCATGTGTCTGTTGGCTGTATGAATGTCTTCTTTTGAGAAGTGTCTGTTCATATCCTATGCCCACTTTTTGATGGGGTTGTTTGCTTTTTTTTTGGTAAATTTGTTTGAGTTCTTTGTAGGTTCTGGATATTAGCCCTTTGTCAGATGAGTAGATTGCAAACATTTTCTCCCAATCTGTAGGTTGCCTGTTCACTCTGATGGTAGTTTCTTTTGCTGTGCAGAAGCTCTTTGGTTTAATTAGATCGCATTTGTCAATTTTGGCTTTTGCTGCTGTTGCTTTTGGTGTTTTAGACATGAAGTCCTTGCCCATGCCTATGTCCTGAATGGTATTACCTAGGTTTTCTTCTAGGGTTTTTATGGTTTTAGGTCTAACATTTAAGTCTCTAATCCATCTTGAATTAATTTTCGTATAAGGAGTAAGGAAAGGATCCAGTTTCAGCTTTCTCCTTATGGCTAGCCAATTTTCCCAGCACCATTTATTAAATAGGGAATCCTTTCCCCATTTCTTGTTTTTCTCAGGTTTGTCAAAGATCAGATGGCTGTAGATGTGTGGTATTATTTCTGAGGGCTCTGTTCTGTTCCATTGCTCTAGATCTCTGTTTTGGTACCAGTACCATGCTGTTTTGGTTACTGTAGCCTTGTAGTATAGTTTGAAATCAGGTAGAGTGATGCCTCCAGCTTTGTTCTTTTGACTTAGGATTGTCTTGGCAATGAGGGCTCTTTTTTGGTTCCATATGAACTTTAAAGCAGTTTTTTGCAATTCTGTGAAGAAAGTCATTGGTAGCTTAATGGGGATGGCATTGAATCTATAAATTACCTTGGGCAGTATGGCCATTTTCATGATATTGATTCTTCCTATCCATGAGCATGGAATATTCTTCCATTTGTTTGTGTCCTCGTTTATTTCACTGAGCAGTGGTTTGTAATTCTCCTGGAAGAGGTCCTTTACATCCCTTGTAAGTTGGATTCCAAGGTATTTTATTCTCTTTGAAGCTATTGTGAATGGGAGTTCATTCAGGATTTGGCTCTCTGTTTGTCTGTTACTGGTGTGTAAGAATGCTTGTGATTTTTGCACATTGATTTTGTATCCTGAGACTTTGCTGAAGTTGCTAATCAGCTTAAGGAGATTTGGGGCTGAGACAATGGGGTTTTCTAAATATACAATCATGTCATCTGCAAAGAGGGACAATTTGACTTCTTCTTTTCCTAACTGAATACCCTTGATTTCTTTCTCTTGCCTGATTGCCCTAGCCAGAACTTCCAACACTATGTTGAATAGGAGTGGTGAAAGAAGGCATCCCTGTCATGTGCCAGTTTTCAAAGGGAATGCTTCCAGTTTTTTCCCCATTCAGAATATTGCCTCTGGGTTTGTCATAAATAGCTCTTATTATTTTGAGATATGTTCCATCAATACCGAATTTATTGAGAGTTTTTAGCTAAAGGGCTGTAGAATTCTGTCAAAGGCCTTTTCTGCATCTATTGAGATAATCATGTGGTTTTTGCCTTTGGTTCTTTTTATATGCTGGATTATGTTTATTGATTTGCATATGTTGAACCAGCCTTGCATCCCAGGGATGAAGCCCACTTGATCATGGTGGATAAGCTTTTTGATGTGCTGCTGGATTTGGTTTGCCAGTATTTTATTGAGGACTTTTGCATCGGTGTTCATCAGGGATGTTGGTCTAAAATTCTCTTTTTTTGTTGTATCTCTGTCAGGCTTTGGTATCAGGATGATGCTGGCCTCATAAAATGAGTTAGGGAGGATTCCCTCTTTTTCTATTGATTGGAATAGTTTCAGAAAGAATGGTACCAAATCCTCCTTGTACCTCTGGTAGAATTCGGCTGTGAATCCTTCTGGTCCTGGACTTTTTTGGTTGGTAGGCTATCAATTAGTGCCTCAATTTCAGAGCCTGCTATTGGTCTATTCAGGGATTCAGCTTCTTCCTGGTTTAGTCTTGGGAGAGGTGTAAGTGTCCAGGAAATTATCCATTTCTTCTAGGTTTTCTGGTTTATTTGCATAGAGGTGTTTACAGTATTCTCTGATGGTAGTTTGTATTTCTGTAGGGTCAGTGGTGATATCCCCTTTATCATTTTTAATTGTGTCTATTTGATTCTTCTCTCTTTTCTTCTTTATTAGTCTTGCTAGCAGTCTATCAATTTTGTTGATCTTTTCAAAAAACTAGCTCCTGGATTCATTGATTTTTTGGAGGATTTTTTGCATCTCTATCTCCTTCAGTTCTGCTCTGATCTTAGTTATTTCTTGCCTTCTGCTAGCTTTTGAATGTGTTTTCTCTTGCTTCTCTAGTTCTTTTAATTGTGATGTTAGGGTGTCAATTATAGATCTCTCCTGCTTTCTCTTGTGGGCATTTAGTGCTGTAAATTTCCTTCTACACACTGCTTTAAATATGTCCCAGAGATTCTAGTATGTTGTATCTTTGTTCTCATTGGTTTCAAAGAACATCTTTATTTCTGCCTTCATTTCATTATGTACCCAGTAGTCATTCAGGAGCAGGTTGTTCAGTTTCCATGTAGTTGAGCGGTTTTGAGTGAGTTTCTTAGTCCTGAGTTCCAGTTTGATTGCACTGTGGTCTGAGAGACAGTTTGTTATAATTTCTGTTCTTGTACATTTGCTGAGGAGTGCTTTACTTCCAACTATGTGGTCAATTTTGGAATAACTGCGATGTGGTACTGAGTAGAATGTATATTCTGTTGATTTGGGTTGGAGAGTTCTGTAGATATCTATTAGGTCTGCTTGGTGCAGAGTTGAGTTCATTTCCTGGATATCCTTGTTAACTTTCTGTCTCGTTGATCTGTCTAATGTTGACAGTGGGGTGTTAAAGTCTCCCATTATTATTGTATGGGAGTCTAAGTCTCCTTGTAAGTCTCTAAGCACTTGCTTTATGAATCTGGGTGCTCCGGTATCGGATGCATATATATTTAGGATAGTTAGCTCTTCCTGATGAATTGATCCCTTTACCATTATGTAATGGCCTTCTTTGTCTCTTTTGATCTTTGATGGTTTAAAGTCTGTTTTATCAGAGACTAGGATTGCAACCCCTGCCTTTTTTTGTTTTCCATTTGCTTGGTAGATCTTCCTCCATCCCATTATTTTGAGCCTATGTATGTCTCTGCATGTGAGATGGGTCTCCTGAATACAGCAAACTGAGGGATCTTGACTCTTTATCCAGTTTGCCAGTCTGTGTCTTTTAATTGGACCATTTAGTCTATTTATATTTAAGGTTAATATTGTTATGTGTGAACTTGATCCTGTCATTATGATATTAGCTGGTTATTTTGCTCGTTAGTTGATGCAGTTTCTTCCTAGCATCGATGGTCTTTACATTTTGGCATGTTTTAGCAGTGGTTGGTACCAGTTGTTCCTTTCCATGTTTAGTGCTTCCTTCAGGATCTCTTGTAGGGCAGGCCTGGTGGTGACAAAATCTCTAAGCATTTGCTTGTCTGTAAAGGATTTTATTTCTCTTTCACTTATGAAGCTTAGTTTGGCTGGATATGAAATTCTGGGTTGAAAATTCTTTTCTTTAAGAATGTTGAATATTGGCCCCCACTCTCTTTTGGCTTGGAGAGTTTCTGCTGAGAGATCTGCTGTTAGTCTGATGGGCTTCCCTTTGTGGGTAACCTGACCTTTCTCTCTGGCTACCCTTAACATTTTTTCCTTCATTTGAACCTTGGTGAATCTGACAATTATGTGTCTTGGAGTTGCTCTTCTCGAGGAGTATCTTTGTGTCGTTCTCTGTATTTTCCGAATTTGAATGTTTGCCTGCCTTACTGGGTTGGGGAAGTTCTCCTGGATGATATCCTGCAGAGTGTTTTCCAACTTGGTTCCATTTTCCCCATCACTTTCAGGCACACCAATCAGACATAGATTTGGTCTTTTCACATAATTCCATATATCTTGGAGGCTTTGTTCATTTCTTTTTGCTCTTTTTTCTCTACATTTCTCTTCTCACTTCATTTCATTCATTTGATCTTCAACCACTGATAATCTTTCTTCCATTGATCGAGTCAGTTACTGAAGTTGTGCATTTGTCACGTAGTTCTCGTGTCATGATTTTCATCTCTATCTGTTCTTTTAAGATCTTCTCTCACAGAATTGGAAAAAACTGCTTTAAAGTTCATATGGAACCAAAAAAGACCCCACATCTCCAAGACAATCCTAAGTCAAAAGAACAAAGCTGGAGGCATCACGCTACCTGACTTCAAACTATACTACAAGGCTACAGTAACCAAAACAGCATGGTACTGGTACCAAAACAGAGATATAGACCAATGGAACAGAACAGAGTCCTCAGAAAGAATACCACACATCTACAGCCATCTGATCTTTGACAAACCTGAGACAAACAAGAAATGGGGAAAGGATTCCCTATTTAATAAATGGTGCTGGGAAAATTGGCTAGCCATAAGGAGAAAGCTGAAACTGGATCCTTTCCTTACTCCTTATACGAAAATTAATTCAAGATGGATTAGAGACTTAAATGTTAGACCTAATACCATAAAAATCCTAGAGGAAAACCTAGGTAGTACCATTCAGGACATAGGCATGGGCAAAGACTTCATGTCTAAAACACCAAAAGCAACAGCAGCAAAAGCCAAAATTGACAAATGGGATCTAATTAAACTAAAGAGCTTCTGCACAGCAAAAGAAACTACCATCAGAGTGAACAGGCAACCTACAGATTGGGAGAAAATGTTTGCAATCTACTCATCTGACAAAGGGCTAATATCCAGAACCTACAAAGAACTCAAACAAATTTACAAGAAAAAAACAAACAACCCCATCAAAAAGTGGGCATAGGATATGAACAGACATTTCTCAAAAGAAGACATTCATACAGCCAACAGACACATGAAAAAATGCTCATCATCACTGGCCATCAGAGAAATGCAAATCAAAACCACAATGAGATACCATCTCACACCAGTTAGAATGGCGATCATTAAAAAGTCAGGAAACAACAGGTGCTGGAGAGGATGTGGAGAAATAGGAACACTTTTACACTGTTGGTGGGATTGTAAACTAGTTCAACCATTATGGAAAACAGTATGGCGATTCCTCAAGGATCTAGAACTAGATGTACCATATGATCCAGCCATCCCATTACTGGGTTTATACCCAAAGGATTATAAATTATGCTGCTATAAAGACACATGCACACGTATGTTTATTGCAGCACTATTCACAATAGCAAAGACTTGGAATCAACCCAAATGTCCATCAGTGACAGATTGGATTAAGAAAATGTGGCACATATACACCATGGAATACTATGCAGCCATAAAAAAGGATGAGTTTGTGTCCTTTGTAGGGACATGGATGCAGCTGGAAACCATCATTCTCAGCAAACTATCACAAGAACAGAAAACCAAACACCACATGTTCTCACTCATAGTTGGGAACTGAACAATGGGATCACTTGGACTCAGGAAGGGGAACATCACACACTGGGGCCTATCATGGGGAGGGGAGAGGGGGGAGGGATTGCATTGGGAGTTATACCTGATGTAAATGACGAGTTGAAGGGTGCAGCACACCAACATGGCACAAGTATACATATGTAACAAACCTGCACGTTATGCACATGTACCCTACAACTTAAAGTATAATAATAATAAATAAATTTTTAAAAAAAGATCTTCTCTGCATTGATTATTCTAGTTATCCATTCATCCATTCTTTTTTCAAGGTTTTTAGTGTCTTTGCGCTGCTTACATAGTTCCTCCTTTAGCTCTGAGAAGTTTGATTGACTGAAGACCTCTCTCAACTCATCAAAGTCATTCTCCATCCAGCTTTGTTCTGTTGCTGATGATGAGCTGCGTTCCTTTGGAGGGGGAGATACACTCTGAGTTTTTGAATTTCCAGCTTTTCTGCACTGCTTTTTCCCCATCTTTGTGGTTTTATCTGCCTTTGATCTTTGATGATGGTGATGTACTGATGGGTTTTGGTGTGGGTGTCCTTTCTGTTTGTTAGTTTTCCTTCTAACAGTCAGGACCCTCCGCTGCAGGTCTGTTGGAGTTTGATTGAGGTCTACTCCAGACCCTGTTTGCCTGGGTATCAGCAATGGAGGCTGCAGAAGATAGAATATTGCTGAACAGTGAGTTTTGCTGATTCTTGCTCTGGAAGCTTTGTCTCAGGGTGTACCCAGCTATATGAGGTGTGATGTGTTGGTCTGCACCTAGTAGTGGGGGATGTCTCCAAGTTAGGCTACTCAGGGGTCAGGGACCCACTTGAGCAGGCAGTCTGTCCGTTCTCAGATCTCAACCTCCATGTTGGGAGAACCACTGCTTTCTTCAAAGCTATCAGACAGGGGCTTTTACATCTGCAGAGGTTTCTGCTGCTTTTTGTTTAGCTATGCCCTGTCCCCAGAGGTGGAGTCTACAGAGTCAGGCAGGCCTCCTTGAGCTTTGGTGGGCTCCACCCAATTTGAGCTTCCCGGCAGCTTTGTTTATCTACTTAAGCCTCAGCAATGGCAGGCGCTCCTCCCCCAGCCTCGCTACCACCTTGAAGTTAGATCTCCAGCTGTTGTGCTAGTAATGAGGGAGGCTCCATGGGCGTGGGACCCTCTGGGCCAGGTGTGGGATATAATCTCCTAGTGTGTCGTTTGCTAAGACCCTTGGTAAAGCACAGTATTAGGGTGGGAGTTACCTGATTTTCTAGGTGTTGTTTGTCTCAATTTCCCTTGGCTAGGAAAAGGAATTCCCTTCCCCCTTGCACTTCCCAAGTGAGGCGATGCCTTGCCTTGCTTCAGCTCTCGCTGGTCCGGCTGCACCTGTGGACCAGCATCAACTGTCCGACACGCCCCAGTGAGATGAACCCGGTACCTCAGTTGAAAATGCAGAAATATCACCCATCTTCTGTGTCGCTCACACTGGGAGCTGGAGGCTGGAGCTGTTCCTATTCGGTCATCTTGGCAGAGGGGGCCCAAATCACTTTTTAAATTCAGTCACTGCTTATTTATATTCATTTACATGTCTATTAATTTTTTCACCACTGTTTCTTTTTGCATCACACTCCTTCCATTTGGGTTTAATGTTTCTACTTACTGAAGATGCTCTTTGCATCTTTTCTAGCAAGAGTCATGAATTATACAGTCTTTGTCAGAAACTAATAGTATTTTGCCCTTGCTCTTGAATTGTAGTTTAGCTGAGTGTACAAATCTACACTGACAATTTTTTCCATAAGTATTTTGAAGCTATTATTCCATTGCCTTATGATTCTAATGTTGCTATTGAGAATTCAGTTATGAGTCTAATTTAGAGATCCTCAGGCAAGGACAATATTGCTGTCCAAGGGTATTTGACAATGTCTGGAGATATTTTGGGTTGTCACAACTGGGGGGAAGATGCTACTAGCATCTGATGGTTAGAATCCAGGAAAAATGCTAAATATCCTACAATGCACAGAACAGTCCTCCACAACTAAGAATTATCTGGTTCACAATGTCAGTAGTGCTGAGATTGAGAAACTCTGGTCAAATTCTTGTTTCTGTATAAGTAATATGTTTTCTCTTTGGTTACTTTTTTAAAACTTGTCTTTGTTGTTTTAGTGTTTCGCTATGAGATGACTACAGTGTATTTATTGTCATTCATCCTGTTTGGGACTCATTGTACTTCTTACATCTGAGAATTTATATCTTTCACCAATTTTAGAATATTCTCAGTCATTTTCACTGCAAATATTTTGTTTCTCGCTTTCTGTTTTCTATCTTTATGGATGTTTTATTAGATATATGTTCGGCCTTTTCATTATATTTTTTGTGTTAATCTGTCACATTTTTCATCTCTTTCAAAACCTATTACATTTGGATAATTTCCTCACATATCTCTTCCAGTTCACTGATTTTTCTTCTAATATCTGTAGTCTGTTTTTGAATATGTCCATTGTTTTTAATTTTTATGTTCCACATTTTTATTTCCAGAATTTCTATTTACTTTTTCAAACATTTCTTTTTTTATAGTCACTTTTAATAGAATTTTGAGTCTTTCTTTTGTCCTTATTTCAACATACTTATTTCATACTATTTTTTATATTTTAGAACTTATTTCTATTATCTCATTTATCGGTGCTCTAACTTTGCAGTTTTTTCTGTCTGCTGACCCATTTGTGATAGAAAACATGTTTGTGTGTGTTATGATTTCAGATTGTGCCCTTATAGTAAACAGCGCTTGTTTTATCTATGGCAACCCCTTATTTTCTAAGTATGTAGATTTTTTTCTACCAGGTGTCTCAGGAGTATCACCAGCCAAGAACCTAGTTTTACATTAATTTATCAATTTGAAGGTTTTCCATACAAAGTGAATGGTGTGAATTCTAAACTCCAATCCACATGAGGTACAGACTTTGCTATTGCTATTTTAACTCCGAAGCTGTATTTTCTATCCTCTCGACTTCCCTTCTTTGTCTAATCCAAGGTCAACCATAGCATCCATTCACAAGTTTACTTTTCTGTTTGTAATTTCCTCTTCATTTCTGGCACATGGAAATTTCCTTTCTTGTCAGCTCAGCTATGCATTTAAAATAATTTGTGTTATAATTCATCAAGTATTATAGAGGGAGGGTTTTCAGACTATTGTATAGCAGAACAAGAAGTCAGCACTCATCTTATCTCTCTTTACTTATTTTCTATTTTTTTCCCCCAAGGAGTATGATTGGCATAGGTCTACATGCCATGTGTCTTGTTCCAGTCAAGGATGGCATTGCTCTGTTCAAGTCATGGCCTTTGTAAAATGTGACCTGTCTTACTGTCTTCTTCTACTTCTCAAGATGCTGTTGGCCTTATTAGAATATTAATTTCCTTCTCCAGTCCCTCTTAACTCTGTCTCCTCCCTTGGGGCTGCCTAGCACAGACCATTGCCCTGCACACAGTGTAAGCCTCCTGGGTCTTATATCAGCCACATGCTTACTGTGTGTACATACACACATTTTTGCATCTGTCTCACCGTGTTTTCCTCCTATACCCGTGTTGTGCTTTTCATTGACCTTTTCTTGAATTATAAGGGCAAGGTCCACTCTCAAGCTTAGGACAAAAACACAGAGACTTTCAGAGACTTAAGTGATATAATGATCGCCAGGGAAAGAAAGGAGCAAGAAGTCTCATTTCTGTGTCCTACCCTAAACTTGGCCTTTCAAATTCATCTTTTATCAATACATATCCCTCAAACATAGGGGGTTTTCAGTTGTTTGCTCAAATACGTAAGTGGTCGTTTGTTTCTCATTTTCCTTTTCATGCTCATGTTTATACTCCTTGGTGAGAAACTCAGAGGGAAGAAAGGGTTATTGCCACCCTAAAATCCTAATTAAATTTTTCCTTTTGATTCTTCTCAAATACAAACTTCTAAATGCAATTATTAGATATGTGCAGACAAATCTTTGATGATTATTAATTGAAAACATAATTACTGATGCTGATTTATGCTTCATATTGTTCTTATTAAATTGCAGCTGTTTAAATATCTAGTAGGCTGCTCTTTTAAGGCTCTTTTGCTAAGACGGAAGAGCTAATAATGCATTTGGGAGCTCTCTCATAAAGCTCTCCAGGCACATGCTCATTAGTAAGCTTCTACCCAGTGTGTCAATCAATTCACTGCAAATTGCATCTGAAAATTATTCTGCCCATTTTCAAAGGATTTTTTTTGTTATGATTCCAGAAAAATGCAAATTTGTTCCAGCCAGTTTATCCTAAGATGTGTTCTTCTAAAGCATCACTGTGATATTGATGGACTATTATTCCTTGGAAGTATAGAGTAAAACAATTTATTTTATAATGTGTATGGCATGGTTTTTAGTAAACATCTGCAAGAGTGTCCCCAGTGCCTCTTGAATGAGAATACCAAATGCTACACAGAATTTAATTAAATATTCCATCGTTTTAGATTTATACCAGTTCCAATTTTTCCTCCTTTTGTAGGCAATATTTAAAGAGCATATCTCGTTCTTTGCAGAAAACTTTATTCTCTAAGTGATTCTTTAATAAAATAAGTGGGTAAAATATGTCCCCTGTAAATTTTAATACACATTCAGACTTTTAACATCATGAAATAGTATAGCAGTTTTATTAGAGACCACTTATAGTGCTATCTATAAAATAGCTAACAATTAATTTCTCATTTTTTGTTGTGTGGAAACTATACCCTCCTTTAGCATCTTTTTTTTTTTTTTGAGACAGAGTCTCACTCTGTTGCCCAGGCTGGAGTACAATGGCATGATCTTGACTCACTGCAACCTCTACCTCCCAGGTTCAAGTGATTCTTCTGCCTCAGCCTCCCAAGTAGCTGGGATTACAGGCACCTGCCACCATGCCCGGCTAATTTTTGTATTTTTTAGTAGAGACAGGGTTTTGCCATATTGGCCAGGCTGGTTTCGAACTCCTGACCTCAGGTGGCCCGCCCACCTTGGCCTCCCAAAGTGCTGGGATTACAAGCGTGAGCCAACACGCCCTGTCTTTAGCATCTTAAAAGACTTGCTGATCTATTTTAGAAGATATTTATTTTTAATAAACTCCTGTCCTCATTTTCATGCGATCAGTTATCTAGTTATCTAAAGCACTGGTGTCCCTATCACTCAGGAGATTACGAGGGCTTTAGGAGCTCTGTGTCAGGTACTGGGGACAGAGATAAAACATGTATTTCTTATGATGTGACACAGTTAATCTATTCCTGCCACCTCTTCATCCATCAAACATGACAGTAACCCAGTCAAAAAATACACAAGATCCTAGTTTTTGCCACTTGCTTTTCCAGGTGCCTGTATGCCATTCCTAATTATATGTAAATTCCCAATATGTTGCCTGGCTGTATCACACTCCCATTGGCTAATGCTACTTTTCTGTCTTGAATGATTCCTCTTCCACTTCTGTTCTCTCATAACTCCCCTCAAGAGTCATTTTATCTGTGAGGCCTTTCCTCCCCTTCCCATTCTTCAGAATCAGTCACTTCTCCTTTAAGCAACCCCTATAGATGCGAAGAGACCTACAACGCACCAGATAGTTGATGGGGTGAAGAGAACAACAGAAGTGTAAACAAGTAAATTCATTTTTGGCTTTGCGTCTGTGCACTAAGCAAGTAACTCTGGCACATAGCAGGGCTCTTCAGAATTATTTAAGAAGAACTAAATGTTAATTGAGAGTCATCAAGAAAAGTCAAGGTCTTAGGTTAGATTACAAGCTATTGTAGGTCCTAAGAAATTATGGGTAGTGTCAAAAATGCATACATTAAATTCATTTATTCAAAAATTACGTATTTAGTGGTAATCTTCCCTTAAATCGTAGAACAGCTTTGCTGTGATTTTCCACTAGGGATAAGTCGTTGGTGGCGATTTTCCAGAAGCTCAGGGGTCAGAGGCCTAAAAAAGTGTTGCCAAATTACAAAACACAAATTCTTGTGTTTTCAAGAGACTTTGAGGAGTCTAAAAGGTTCTGGAGGCAGATACTTCTCCCTCAAAGCAGCTGATCCCATGAAATAAAGGAAGAATTTTATAGATGGCACAATGAACCCTTATAAATCAGGGATGGTTAAGGCCATGTCTGGGAACTTCAGCCAATGAAATATGCTAGCAACATCAAGGAATTCATGAAAATAATGATGCATGGTTCAAAGTGTGCACATGATGTCAACTGTGCTACAAAACATCAGAAGCCTCAACAAAAGGAACTTCTACCCAAAGCACATCCTACACAAGAATTGTAGAATCTAGGTACTCAGACCAGGATAGATTTTTTTAATAATAAACTTATGCTCTTAGTATATTTTCTGTATATACCTTCCTGAATTATCTTAGATAGAAGCCATCTACAAGTTAAGTTCAGATCTTCATACAAAGAACTGAGACTATCTAAAGCAATGAAATGCAGCAGGCCCTAACTAGGGGCTGTACTATCGGGGATGTCTGAGTATTCATTTTGGGACCACTTCCATCCATAGCATGATGTGTGAACTTAGGTAAGGTGGATTCATATAGCTCTGCTGATTCACTGTTATTTTTTCCTGATTTCTCTGTCACTTGTAGATTTCATAAATATTGCCAGTTAGGATGAAGGAATTTCAACCTCTCTGTAATAGCTGATGCTTTATAAAACTAAAAGAGATCTCAGGAGAAATATTTGATAACTAATGACTTAATCTTTGCTAATGGGTGGGTCAAATAATTTGTATTAGTGACACTGCAATACAGTTTGCCCAGGACACCCAGAAAGTATGATCCAACCTGCTTCATTTTCAAAACAGAGACAGAGACAGAGTAGTGTTGTGGAAAAAGTGTAGGTGTTGGCATCTGATCAACCAAATTCCGATCCCAACTCTGCTGCTTACAGCTGTGTGACTTCAGGCAAGTTTCTAAGCCTGTCTGAACCACCATTCACTTTATTTTCTTACAATGAAGAAATTAATATGTCCAAGCAGGATTAAACTAGGTACTCAATTATTTTATTTCCCTTACCATTAATTAGTATCAAAATGACAGGCTAATCAGGTGTTAGAGATTTTTTCAAAACTCCATCAATTTTCTGTTCAGTAAGAGAGCAATGATGAAAATAAGCATGACTCAAATATAATTATTCTAATACTGCATATCCTAGTCTTTTGTTCTATCTCATTGACAGAGTACTTGAGAGTAATTTTAGATTTTTGTAAGTCACCAATCCATCATTATATATGGGCAAACACCTCTGCATAAAGAAAGACTGGGGTTTACTAAGAAAAATTATTCATACTGATCGAATAGCAGAGCCATATGCAGAAGACACCTTTTAACTCTAACCACACAGCGTAAAGGTTTAGGAGACATTGGAGACTGAAATTATAATCACTGTTTTAAAATTCTCTAAATATCAGTACTTAACAATGAGCTATAGGTAGGCTAAATGTGGCATTGTACGTTATGGCTTAAGAACAGACAAGTGCTAAAATCAACAAGTAAAAACTATCTAAAGGCAGATAGAATTCCATATTTGAGTTGAGTCAAATAACACCATAAAGCTTACTCCTCAATTTTTTTTTAATGTATAGCAATTATTAGTTTCTTAAATAGCAAAAAATCTTACTAAATCCATTTCCCTTGTGAATGAATAGTATTAATATCACAATGTATTGACATATCTCAAATGAAAGTCATTGGATCAATAAGCTCAGTATTCAAAGAGGAAATATTACTTTAAAGATAAATTTAAAGTCATTGTGGGAAAAATTAAAAAAAAAAAGAGTAAGAAGACACAAACACTTTTTCTTAAATATTATGCTTATTCTTTCTTCCCAATCTCACAGCTATACTCTTGCTGGTCCTGACACCATTGAATGCCTGGCCAACGGCAAGTGGAGTAGAAGTGACCAGCAGTGCCTAGCTGTCTCCTGTGATGAGCCACCCAACGTGGACCATGCCTCTCCAGAGACTGCCCATCGGCTCTTTGGAGACATTGCATTCTACTACTGCTCTGATGGTTACAGCCTAGCAGACAATTCCCAGCTTCTCTGCAATGCCCAGGGCAAGTGGGTGCCACCAGAGGGTCAAGACATGCCCCGTTGTATAGCTCATTTCTGTGAAAAACCTCCATCGGTTTCCTATAGCATCTTGGAATCTGTGAGCAAAGCAAAATTTGCAGCTGGCTCAGTTGTGAGCTTTAAATGCTTGGAAGGCTTTGTACTGAACACCTCAGCAAAGATTGAATGTATGAGAGGTGGGCAGTGGAACCCTTCCCCCATGTCCATCCAGTGCATCCCTGTGCGGTGTGGAGAGCCACCAGGCATCATGAATGGCTATGCAAGTGGATCAAACTACAGTTTTGGAGCCATGGTGGCTTATAGCTGCAACAAGGGGTTCTACATCAAAGGGGAAAAGAAGAGCACCTGTGAAGCCACAGGGCAGTGGAGTAGTCCTATACCGACATGCCACCCAGTATCTTGCGGTGAACCACCTAAGATTGAAAATGGCTTTCTGGAGGTAAGAGACCAATAAGCAAATGGTTCATGGCTTTTGTCACTGGGCCCATCAATATATAAACAAAACAAATAATTGAGTCCAAACACTGCCAAGTTCACTAAGGCATGGAAACTGGAATTTACTATTATCACTAACAAAGAATCATGATAATCTTTTTAACATTTAACATCTCTCGATGAATTAATTCATCTGCCTAAGGTTGTGAATCACTTTCTGGAGGTAAGAGACTGATTAGCAAATAGTCTGTGGCTTTCATCACTTACAGGGCCAGCCCACTGTGATGAACCCACTATTCAGAAGCGGGGGCAATGAACACATTAATTATTGAAAAACAGAAATAGCTAAAATCTACAGGTAGTGAAGACTAGAAAAAATTAATAAAGATGATTATGAATCTTTAAAACTTTCTGCATTTTACTAGTGTATAGGCATTTCAAGTGCTTTGTGGCAACAGCTTAGCCCTAAATAGGAAGTTAGAATAAACCAATTTTAATATAATATTATTTTGTTTTATAGAGGTTTTTCAGGATGGATATATGCTTTATTTTATGGAAAGCAAGGTCTAAATGGAACCTAGATAAATATAATTTTAAATGTTTAGACAAAAGAGTAAACCAAATAATGTAGTTTTTACAATTCTGTTTTGGTAAACCTAAAGGTAATTTCACTGTGATGGACAAAAGAATTCAGTCTAACCCAAATATGTCCTGCTTTCACACTAATGTCTGTCTTCTCAATAAGCCTACCAAGAAAATAGGAATGAGAATCTATTCCCCCAAATCAAGGGCCATTTGAAACTGACCATATTCTAATTAAACAGTTTTTTAAAACCCACATATATATACATGGTACAACCTTTTCTCCGTTATATTCAAAATAGCAAAACAACAGTAAAAGCCTTTTATTTAAGGCTTTTGCTTACATTTAGTAGCTTTTCATTGGAAGAGGGTATACAGTATAAGTAAAGAGGTGTTCATTTATAAATTTAACGAATATTTCTAGAGCTCCTACTTGGTACAGTTCTGAGAATCGGCGACCTAGCATTTAACAACACAGGATACATGTGTAATGGCATGGTGCTTACATGCATGGGAGACACACAAGCAATGCATAAACAAAATGAGTAACTTGGTTTATTTATGACCTGTTATATTACACGTGTTTGAATTTTGAGATCATGAATGTTAACTTTTTTTTTAAAGAATGTTTATTTTCTATTGCATTACAGCAGCAATTTTTAAGAAAAGTGTTAAGAATATAAACAAAACTTTGATAGTATTCTTAAGACATACCCATAAAAACATTTTATTTGCCTATTTATGATCTAACAACATTAACAAATACATGTTCATTGTTTATGTGCTTCTTTACTAGCATTTCTTTGGGCAGAAAGTTTTTTTTTTTTTAAATTACTGAGTAATTTATCATTTTTAGTATTGCCTCATCACTTCACCAATCAACATATAGATTACACTTCACCAATCAACATATAGATTACTGATCTTTCACTTGTTATGGGCTCAACACTGTAGTAAACATTTCTGCAGTGGGGATTACTTAATTTGATTTTTTTTTTTTCTTTCTTCCCTTTAGACAGAGTCTCGCTCTGTCTCCCAGGCTGGAGTGCAGTGGCACGATCTTGGCTCACTGCAACCTCTGCCTCCTGGGTTCAAGCAATTCTCCTGCCTCAGCTTCCCAAATAGCTGGGATTACAGGCACACACCACCATTGCCTAGCTAATTTTTGTACAGGTTTCACCATGTTGGCCAGGCTGGTCTCAAACTCCTAATCTCAAGTTATCCTCCCACCTTGACCTCCCAAAGTGCTGGGATTGTAGGCATGAATCATCATGCCCAGCCTCATTTGACTTTCTACTATCACTTTCGCTTATTTAAAAAAAAATAGAATGGACCTATTGGAAAAACTGTAAATCATTTGCTTACATCCTAATTGATTCATTGTAACATAGACCTTTTAGTTTAGTTCTTTTTCACTATCCAAGGATTTAGTTAACGCCATCATCTGTTATACAAATCGCACTCACTTGCTTTCTTCCTATTACACAGAATACAACTGGCAGGATCTTTGAGAGTGAAGTGAGGTATCAGTGTAACCCGGGCTATAAGTCAATTGGAAGTCCTGTATTTGTCTGCCAAGCCAATCGCCACTGGCACAGCGAATCCCCTCTGATGTGCATTCCTCTCGACTGTGGAAAACCTCCCCCCATCCAGAATGGCTTCATGAAAGGAGAAATTTTTGAAGTAGGGTCCAAGGTTCAGTTTTTCTGTAATGAGGGTTACGAGCTTGTTGGGGACAGTTCTTGGACATGTCAGAAATCTGGCAAATGGGATAAGAAGCTAAACCCAAAGTGTGTGCCTGCCAAGTGCCCAGAGCCACCCCTCTTGGAAAACCAGCTAGTATTGAAGGAGTTGACCACTGAGGTAGGAGTCGTGACATTTTCCTGTAAAGAAGGGCATGTCCTACAAGGTCCCTCTGTCCTGAAATGCTTGCCATCCCAGCAATGGAATGACTCTTTCCCTGTTTGTAAGATGGTTCTTTGCACCCCACCTCCCCTAATTTCCTTCGGTGTCCCTGTTCCTTCGTCTGCTCTTCATTTTGGAAGTACTGTCAAGTATTCTTGTGTAGGTGGGTTTTTCCTAAGAGGAAATTCTACCACCCTCTGCCAACCTGATGGCACCTGGAGCTCTCCACTGCCAGAATGTATTCCAGTAGAATGTCCCCAACCTGAGGAAATCGCCAATGGAATCATTGATGTGCAAGGCCTTGCCTATCTCAGCACAGCTCTCTATACCTGCAAGCCAGGCTTTGAATTGGTGGGAAATACCACCACCCTTTGTGGAGAAAATGGTCACTGGCTTGGAGGAAAACCAACATGTAAACCCATTGAATGCCTGAAACCCAAGGAGATTTTGAATGGCAAATTCTCTTACACAAACCTACACTATGGACAGACCGTTACTTACTCTTGCAACCGAGGCTTTCAGCTCGAAGGTCCCAGTGTCTTGACCTGTTTAGAGACAGGTGATTGGGATGTAGATGCCCCGTCTTGCAATGCCATCCACTGTGATTCCCCACAACCCATTGAAAATGGTTTTGTAGAAGGTGCAGATTACAGCTATGGTGCCATGATCATCTACAGTTGCTTCCCTGGGTTTCAGGTGGCGGGTCATGCCATGCAGACCTGTGAAGAGTCAGGATGGTCAAGTTCCATCCCAACATGTGTGCCCATAGACTGTGGCCTCCCTCCACATATAGATTTTGGAGACTGTACTAAAGTCAAAGATGACCAGGGATATTTTGAGCAAGAAGACGACATGATGGAAGTTCCATACCTGACTCCTCAACCTCCTTATCAATTGGGAGCAGTGGCTAAAACCTGGGAAAATACAAAGGAGTCTCCTGCTACACATTCATCAAACTTTCTGTATGGCACCATGGTTTCATACATCTGTAATCCAGGATATGAACTTCTGGGGAACCCCGTGCTGATCTGCCAGGAAGATGGAACTTGGAATGGCAGTGCACCTTCCTGCATTTCAATTGACTGTGACTTGCCTATTGCTCCTGAAAATGGCTTTTTGCGTTTTACAGAGAGTAGCATGGGAAGTGCTGTGCAGTATAGCTGTAAACCTGGACACATTCTAGTGGGCTCCGACTTAAGGCTTTGTCTACAGAACAGAGAGTGGAGTGGTGCTTCCCCACGCTGTGAAGCCATTTCATGCAAAAAGCCAAATCCAATCATGAATGGATCCATCAAAGGAAGCAACTATACATACCTGAGCATGTTGTACTATGAGTGTGACCCCGGATATGTGCTGAATGGCACCGAGAGGAGAATATGCCAGGATGACAAAAACTGGGATGAAGATGAGCCCATTTGCATTCCCGTCGACTGTGGTTCACCCCCAGTCTTAGCCAATGGCCAGGTAAGAGGAGACGAGTACACATTCCAAAAAGAGATTGAATACACTTGCAATGAAGGGTTCTTGCTTGAGGGAGCCAGGAGTCAGGCTTGTCTTGCCAATGGAAGTTGGAGTGGAGCCACTCCTGACTGTGTACCTGTCAGATGTGCCACCCCACCACAACTGGCCAATGGGGTGATGGAAGGCCTGGACTATGGCTTCATGAAGGAAGTGGCATTCCACTGTCATGAGGGCTACATGTTGCACGGTGCTTCAAAACTCACCTGTCAGTCAGATGGCAACTGGGATGCAGAGGTTCCTCTCTGTAAACCAGTCAACTGTGGACCTCCTGAAGATCTTGCCCATGGCTTCCCAAATGGTTTTTCCTTTATTCATGGGGGCCATATACAGTATCAGTGCTTTCCTGGTTATAAGCTTCATGGAAATTCGTCAAGAAGGTGCCTTTCCAATGGCTCCTGGAGTGGCAGCTCACCTTCCTGCCTGCCTTGCAGGTGTTCCACACCAGTAATTGAATATGGAACTGTCAATGGGACAGATTTTGACTGTGGAAAGGCAGCCCGGATTCAGTGCTTCAAAGGCTTCAAGCTCCTAGGACTTTCTGAAATCACCTGTGAAGCCAATGGCCAGTGGAGCTCTGGGTTCCCCCACTGTGAACACACTTCTTGTGGTTCTCTTCCACTGATACCAAATGCGTTCATCAGTGAGAGCAGCTCTTGGAAGGAAAATGTGATAACTTACAGCTGCAGGTCTGGATATGTCATACAAGGCAGTTCAGATCTGATTTGCACAGAGAAAGGGGTATGGAGCCAGCCTTATCCAGTCTGTGAGCCCTTGTCCTGTGGGCCCCCACCATCTGTCGCCAACGCAGTAGCAACTGGAGAGGCACACACCTATGAAAGTAAAGTGCAACTCAGGTAAGACCATGGCTCTAGAGTCTCTAAGGGGTGCAGGCAGGAGGATTATAAAATGAAATGTGATAGATAAAAAATTTTGCTGATTGGGAAGAAAACATCATCTCTGAACTGCTCTCCAAACACTGGTGCTTTTAACACTTGGCTTTATTCTACCTACAATTATGTAGAAATCTACTGAGTATAAAAATAAATTGATACTTTTTTCAGACATGTTTCTAATGTAATTATCATGACTATCATTCTGTTGAGCTTCATGAAACAGCAAGATCCTCTAGCTAGCTTGAAAAGCTCTGGCATCATGAAGCTGTTTTTTAAACATCATGATAGTAAATTTTCTGATCATAACTTTGTGGTTATATTTACACATGCAAATATTGGGGACCTAAGGCAAAAAACTGAATAATTCAGGCCATGATCATGCCAAATAATCAGGATTAAAAGAAATATGTAAAGGACCTAGAACAGTACTTGGCACAAAGTAGGTATTAATAATTATACTGTATTCCTACTCATATCTGAGTCCATTTTGGACTTTGTCTAGAATTTCCTGAACTATTAGCTGTTTATGGAATAAAAATGAATTCAATAATTATATTGTCCACAATAAGGTAAATACAGTACCTTTAGTCTTGGCTAACCTTTCATATGGATCACTGAGAACTGATCTGGTTATTACTGTTTTTTTGGTTTTTGAGACAAAGTCTCGCTCTGTCACCCAGGCTGGAGTGTAGTGGCATGTACTTGGCTCACTGCAGCCTCAACCTCCTTGGTTCAAGCAATCCTCCCACCTCTGCCTCCCAAGTAGCTGAGACTACAGGCATGTGCCACCATGCCCAGCTAATTTTGTTTATTTTTTATAGAGATTAAGTCTCACTATGTTGCCCAGCCTAGTCTCAAGCTCCTGGACTCAAGTGATCCTCCTGCCTCAGCTCCCAAAGTGCAGGGATTACAGGCATGAGCCACCACACCCAGCTTAACTGGTTGTTATTGTTATATTGGTGTTTTTGCATGGCAATGCCATCCACCTGACTGTACAATCAATTTTGGTATGTTGCACAAAATGTCTACTGAGCCTTGTAACAGCTTCCTAAGTCCAAGAATAGGTCAGAAACTATATTGTACTTCCTTTAAGGCACTCATTTTTGTATTTCCATTGCAGATGTCTGGAAGGTTATACGATGGATACAGACATAGATACATTCACCTGTCAGAAAGATGGTCGCTGGTTCCCTGACAGAATCTCCTGCAGTCCTAAAAAATGTCCTCTGCCGGAAAACATCACACATATACTTGTTCATGGGGACGATTTCAGTGTGAATAGGCAAGTTTCTGTGTCATGTGCAGAAGGGTATACCTTTGAGGGAGTTAACATATCAGTATGTCAGGTAAGATTCTGTCTTAATTAGAATGTGTGACGCCTGTATATACATATATTGCCAAGTGAACAGCATCTATAATAGTAATCCCAAAAAGAAAAGAAGTCTCAAGTTTTCACTCATGTCAAAGGATCTGAGAAATTTCTTGCTAGAAATATAATCAAATGTATGTTTTTTCTGCAATATTCCCACTTTAAGAAAGTGCCATGGTTAGGTAAAATATTAAGATTTCTTTAACAATATATTTATAACAAATTAACCATAAATCTTATTATTAAAAGAGGGTCTTTGTGTAGAAATCAGCCATGGACTATGCCCCATATGTTTCCAGTTTTAGTGGAAAGACGAAAGTTTGCAGAAGCAGACAGATAATTGGTGTCAAATCTTCTGCTATTTGCTACTTGTAAGTCGTAATTTTAAGAAAGTTGCTTAAAATTTCTGAGCTTTGTTTCCTTATTTGTAAAAAAAAAAAAAAAAAAAAGTGTATTATTACATGTATCTTGTATTGTTCGTGAGAAACGAGGTAAATAATGGAGGAAAGTTCCTGCTTCTACAACCTTGGTCTTTCCACTAAAACTGGAAACATATTGGACATAACCCATGCTGATTTCTATGATTTCTATGCATAGACATTCTTTTGCACATAATATTTATGATCAATTTGTCATGAATATCTTATTGTAGATATTTTAACATTTTACCTAATTTTGGCACTTTTAGTTTAGAAATGGGAATTGGGCCAGGCGCCGTGGCTCACACCTGTAATCCCAGCACTTTGGGCTGCCAAGGCGGGTGGATCATGAGGTCGAGAGATGGAGACCATCCTGGCCAACACGGTGAAACCCTGCCTCTACTAAAAATACAAAAATTAGCCAGACATGGTGGTGCGTGCCTGTAGTCCCAGCTACTTGGGAGGCTGAAGCAGGAGAATTGCTTGAACCCAGGATGCAGAGGTTGCAGTGAACTGAGATTGCACCACTGCATTTCAGCCTGGTGACAGAGCGAGACTCCGTCTAAAAAAAAAAAAAAAAAATTGGGAGTTGGGGGTATCAGCACCATAGATAGCAGATTTCCCTAGCACATCCCCTTCTCCTAACTTCCATAAGATATACCAGGGGAAGAAAATTAAAATGTGTCATTGATGCACTCTTGCTGGAGTTGGGAGTCAGTGTTGGGGGATTAAAAGCAGAGAAATGTGGCATAGTATAGCAAACTTTCACTTCAAGCATACTTTTTTGTTTAAATTCCATCTCAAATATTTATAGGTTCTATGACCTTATATTCCTTCAGCTTATTTTTTTATTTGTGAATCTGTGATAACTGAAAGGATTAAACTACTTAATGTATATAAAATGGCTAGTACTTGCCTGACATATAGTAGGGACTCAGGAACGATTCCCTTCTCCCAGTTTTCCATTTATAAATCATGCACACTCAATGATTGGTCAATGTCAAACCTAAAAGCAGAAGCATTCGGGGGAACAAGTTAAAATAACTGCCAAAGTTACCATGCCCTCAATATTTGTGTGGTTCCAGATGGTCCTTTTAGATATAGAGCTGAAGAAGTTTTAGAGGAAACTTTGTCTAAGACTCTGAGCTGTCTGATGCAGAGTTCTGCCATAATTAAGGGAATCAAATTGTTGTTCTCCAGGCTGGGTGTGTAGACAACTGGGTCCCCTTGTAAGCCCTGGAGGACTCTGATACTGGCTTAAAAAGATACTAAGCTCTTTTTTTTTTTTTAGTCAATAATTTATTTTTGACAACCTTCATTAGTTTCTTCACACATAGTATGACCCCTCTCTTTTGCTCAAGTGGGTTTTGGTTTAAATTTTTGGTCTGAAAAGTAGAATAGACACTATTTAAATGTTAAAAAGCATAAATTGTGTAAAACTATGTTCAGCGCCTAGGAGTATTTTATTGTAATGTGACAAAATGATTCTGTAGTTCATAATATAAATAAATGGATAAGGAGATCAATATAAATTTTGAAAAATGAATACTGAAGGAGGGCCGGTCTCTCCAGAAACTAAAACATATCACAGAATTATGAAACTCTTAGTGTAGTATTCATATAAAATTACATAGGAGTAAAAATAAACGGAACAAAAGTAATGAGTCAGAAGCTGATTCTGATAAAGGAGTCATCACAAGTCTCTGGAGAAAAAGGAAATCATTAATAAGTGATTAAAAATAACCAAAACAAATTTCAGATATAGTAAAACAATAATATGTCGCTTTTAACAGTTACTGGTGTTATAATACTTAGAAAGATGTCTGCAAAATAAAAAATTATTAAGGCATTACTTACAGTATTGAAAAATTAAATGCAACATATATACTAGGAAAATGGTTAATCATGATGCATGCATATATACAAAATTACTTTTGGTTTATATGTAGAATGAGGGCTTAGTCTCAAATCCTATTTAAAACTGTTATCCAGTTCATATATATTTCCTCAAAGAAAACAGAAAAATATTAGCAATAGAATAACAATCTTCAAGAGATATATCTGTGTGTGCCTCACCTTACCCAATTAACAGGCTGAAAAATGTTAACTCTCATATATATGTTAACATTTTAAGATTAACCATTTTCCTGGTATATATGTTGCGTTTAATTTTTCCATACTGTAAGGAATGCCTTAATTTTTTTTTTTTGCAGAAATCTTTCTTGGTATTATAACACTAGTATCTGTTAAAAGCTACATATTATTGTTTTCTTTTGCTGTATCTGGAATTTATTTTGGTTATTTTTAATCATTAAGGATTTCTTTACATAGATATAAAATTTTATAGATATATATAAATTTTTTTCTACATGACCCCTTCAAAAATATGTGATAAAATGTTTTCAGGTATTCTCATTGGAATGGAGAAAAGGAAGCTGATTTTCTTAAACTTTGAGTAGTATGCCTAAAATTTGCTGTTTCTCATAAACTTTATTATAAAATATAGAATTATGTGAAATGTAAGAGTGCATTCGTATAAGTCATAGAATATTTGTATTAACCTCCAGTTCTCATGCATTTTAATGAATACATATTTCTTGTTCGTGATTTTTGAATAGATTCTATTAGGAAGAAAATGCTTGTTTTATGGGCTTAAGAAGTGTCTAAAATTGTCTATGGGTGATTATTAAGGCCATCTAATAATTAAAGTGTGTTTTTTAAGTCCACAGATAATAAGTAGCAAAAGTAGGACCAAACTCTAGGTGCTTTTGACTCATTTTGGAGATTATCCTACAAATAATCAATATTTGCAAATTTATTCATTCATATGTATTAACTTCTAAATATAACTTACATTTTGTTATTTGTTACTTAGCTTGATGGAACCTGGGAGCCACCATTTTCTGATGAATCTTGCAGTCCAGTTTCTTGTGGGAAACCTGAAAGTCCAGAACATGGATTTGTGATTGGCAGTAAATACACCTTTGAAAGCACAATTATTTATCAGTGTGAGCCTGGCTATGAACTAGAGGTAAGTAAACAAATTGTTTAACTAGAATTAATTTGTTTTTTCTTTTTTTTTTTCTTTTTTTTTTTTTTTTTTGAGATGGAGTCTCGCTCTGTCGCCCAGGCTGGAGTGCAGTAGCGCGATCTCGGCTCACTGCAAGCTCCACCTCCCAGGTTCACGCTATTCTCCTGCCTCAGCCTCCCGAGTAGCTGGGACTACAGGCGCCCGTCACCGCACCCGGCTGATTTTTTGTATTTTTTAGTAGAGATGGGGTTTCACCATGTTAGCCAGGATGGTCTCGATCTCCTGACCTCGTGATCCGCCTGCCTCGGCCTCCCAAAGTGCTGGGATTACAGGTGTGAGCCACCACGCCCGGCTAATTTGTTTTTTTCAATATGCTTGGGGATACTTTCAGTATTAGCACAAATTTGTTTTACTGACTTTGGTCTCAAAAGATTCTATTATACTTTGTTCCCTTATACTTTAACATTTTCCAATAAATATTTAAGGCAACTTAGAGTTTTAAAAAGCAAAATAAGCCCGGCCACAGTGGCTCACGCCTGTATTCCCAGCACTTCAGGAGGCCGAGGTGGGTGGATCACTTGAGGTCAGAAGTTCAAGACCAGTCTGGCCAACATGTTGAAACCCTGTCTCTACTAAAAATACAAAACTTAGCTGGGCATGGTGGCAGGTGCCTGTAATTCCAGCTACTTGGGAGACTGAGGCAGGAGAATCACTTGAACCCAGAGGTGTAGGTTGCAGTAAGCTGAGATCGCGCCGCTACATTCCAGCCTGGGCGGCAAGAGTGAGACCATCTCAAAGAAAAGAAAAGCAAAATAAGTCTCAAATAAAAAACATGAAAGCCATGATAAGAAAGAAAAAAAGTAAGTTTGCAAACCACAAGACAGATACTGTGACTTCAACTGACCATTTAAACCTGTGTTTCAGCTTGCTGGTAATCATATTACCAGCAGTCACCATGGAGAGGTAACCACAAGGATTTAGGTATGCAAAGCCAGGATTTCCTCAAACAGTGGGCTCATATACCTTGGCATTGAGATGCCAAGTTCCCATATGCAAATCTGGCTTGAAAAAACCTCAGAGCAGTTTTGACTGATACCAGCTTCATTCTTGAGACAACTCTTGCTTTGTAATATTAAAATCCCTCTGCAAAACCTAGGTCTCTGTTTACTTTAGTGGGAGAGCTAGGTAATCAATCAGTTCTGCTGAAAGCATTACCATATCACTAAACTTGAAACTTAAGAGGCCTATTTTACATTACAGAATGTTGTCATTTAGTTTTTCAGGAAACTCTTCTTTTTTATTTTTATTGTTATAACGGTATTTAAAGGTAGGTTTTGGCTGGGTGTCGTGGCTCACGCCTATAATCCCAGCACTTTGGGAAGCCAAGGAGGGTGGATCACTTGAGCTCAGGAGTTCAAGACCAGCCTGGGCAACACAGTAAGACCCAGTCTCTACAAAAAATACAGAAAATAGCCAGGCGCGATGGCGTGTGACTATAGTCCCAGCTACTCAGGAGCCTGAGGGAGGAGGATCACTTAAGCCCAGGAGGCAGAGGTTGCAGTGAGCCAAGATTGCAACATTGCACTCCAGCATGGGTAACAGGAGTGAAACCCTGTCTCAAAAAAAAAAAAGGTATTCATCGCCAGTTTTCTGTTACATGTTTTGCATGTCCTATCATTTTCTGACCATGCAGTACAAGAATTATCATAAAATAGGTATATGCAATCTGGGACCAGGCTTGTATGTATCTTCTTTCCTCTAAAGATGATAATGTAATGGTGATTACATTTGGAGTGTTTTCCTGTTTTTGAAACCTCGTTTTTCATGCAAGAATATTAATCTTGCAATTTATTAAGAAGAAAAGTAATATAAAATTATGAACAAATATACAGCAAACTCATTAAATTTGAAGCGGATAACTTAAAAATTTGTGGAAACATATGTTAACTAAAAAATTGAGAAAGGTGCTATAGTGATTGTTCTCACTCCAAGCTATTATACATGTTAGAATTTTCACTCCAAGCTATTAGACATGTTAGAATCACTTGAGAAACTTTTTAAAAATCTTGATGTTCAGTTACTTGGAGAAACTACCAATTCCAGGTCTGGGGCAAGAAATGTAAAAGATTACCTGGAAACTCTTGTCACATGAAATAGCAGGGACCCTATCAAAGACTACATGTCCAAAGGATTCAGAAGACACTGGACAAGGCTCCCACAGGTCAAGATGAGACCATTTTAGCATTAATAAGGGTAATAACTTCAATTGACTGAAACACATCAAATAGGTCATAAATGACACTAGGCTTACACTGATACTTTAAATAATTAGTTAGAAACTCTTAAAGGATGCTTATGAACAAACTCATTATTTTAAAAACAGACAACTCAAGAGGAAAAATTGTCTTTCCAATGCTACTTGTTTGACTAGATAACCAAATAGTAGATGAGGGGAAGTTCTATTTCATAATGATAAAATAGAATTTAAATAGCAGAATTTGCAACTTCTAAGAATTAATGGATTTAGGTTATGATCAACCATGGCTGCTGAAGTCACAAAAAAATGGATACAGACATTATGAGTCTCTGGATGAGTGAACAATCCCATCTATGAAAACATTTTGTGCTCTCCCACCTCCACCACACACACACACAAAAAAAAATTAAACTTGGAACTTATCAAGCCTCTAAATCCAACAAACAGTGTCAGAGACACCGCAGTGAAGCAACTGGCAAAATTCTATCTGTGGGAACAGATACAGGACCAATGACCCGGTTTTTCAGTGTCCAAGACAAATAAATTGACAGGGCAGAGGGAGTAAATAGAGAAGGAACCTAAGTTTAGAGAGACATAAGAGATACTGCATAGTCACGATTCTCCAAAGAAAGAAAACCAATAGGAGAGAGAGAGAGAGAGAGAGGAGAGAGAGATATTATGAGGAACTGGCTCACACATTAATGGAGGCTGAATCCCAGGATCTTCTGTCTGCAAACTGGAGACCCTGAGAAGCTGGTGGTGTAATTCAGTTTAAGTCCAAAGGTCTGAGAACTAGGTGAGGTGATGATGTAAACCCCAGTCTGAAGATAGAGGAGGAGATTGAGTCCCAACTCAAGTAGTGAGGAAGAAAAAAAGGGCCATTTCCTCCTCCTTCCATGATTTGTTCTATTTGGTCCCTCAGTGTTTTGGAAGATGTGCCCCCCTGCCCCCCACACTGGGGAGGGCAATCTACTTTACATGGTCTACTAGTTTAAATGCTAATTTCATCTAGCAACATCCTCACAGACACCTCCAGAAGCAGTGTTTAAGCTGGGCACCTCCTGGCCCACTCAAGTTGCTGCACGTCAGTATTTGTAAAGAGTTTCTCAGGTGATTCTAACATGGAGCTCAGAGTGAGAGCAATCACTATTACCACTCTCTCCATTTTGTAGTTAATACCAGGATGTTTCCAAAAGTTTAAAGGTGAATTATCTATTAATACTTCTTCAAATGTAACGACCCATCAAGGCCGGGCATGGTGGCTCATGCCTATAAACTCAGCACTTTGGGAGGGTGAGGCAGGTAGGTCACCTGAGGTCACGAGTTTGAGACCAGCCTGTCCAACGTGGTGAAACCCCATCTTTACTAAAAAATACAAAAATTAGCTGGGTGTGGTGGCGGGCACCTGTAGTCTCAGCTACTTGGGAAACTGAGGCAAGAGAATCGCTTGAACATGGGAGGTGGAGGTTGCAGCGAGCTGAGATCACACCACTGCACTCCAGCCTGGGCAACAGAGTCAACTCTGTCTCAAAAAAAAAAAAAGTAATGATCCATCAGTTTGCTGTACATTTGTTCATAAAATTAATCATCACAAAAACAAACTAGTCTCAGTGTGTGGATCTTATGTGGTACTAATTCAACAGAACTATTTAAAGAATAAATTATGAAATATATGCAACAATTGGAAATTTGAAAACTGGACATTTTATTAATATTAAGGAATTGTTACCCTTTTAAGGTGTGATAATGTTACTGTGATTATAATTTTTAAGAGTTCTTTTAGAGATTCATACTGAAATAATTATTGTTAAATGATTTGAAGTCTGGAATTTGCTTCAAAATAATGTGAGTTCATTGAAGGGGTGGGGCTTACATGAAACAAGGTTGGCCTTGAGTCAATTGGGTAAACTGGGTGGTCTGCATGAGAGTTTCTTATACTGTTCTTTCTACTATTGGTATTTCTCATATGTTTGAATTTTTCCATCAGACATCATTTTTTAAAATGCAAATACCTGTTCTCACGTCAGACTAATTCAGTATCTCTGTGGGTTGAGTCTGGGGTGGCGGTAACTTTTTCAGAGTTCCCTCGGTGATTCCTGTGTGCAACCAGGACTGAGAATCACTGATAAATTGCTGCTCTTATAATTAGTGTAGTTCATTACCATCTGCTTGAGAATCACCTGAGAAGTTATAAAAAGAGTAGATGTTGCTAGGCCAAGGTCATCTGAACCAAATAGTTTCTGGGGGATTGCATTTTTAGAATATATGTTTAATATTATTTCTGATTGTCAAATCATAATTGTATACATTTTTGGAATACACAATTACCAAGATATATATGGAGTCAACCTAAGTGTTGGGTGTCATCGATGGACGAATGGATAAAGCAAATTTGAGATATATATGTATCTACTTATGGGTATATATCGCATCTGTTTTTATGGCCAAATAGTACTCTATTGTGTATGTATGTGTACATACATATATTATGATGCACTATGATTCATATATTTCTAAGAATGCATACACATATATGTACACATACATACACAATAGAATACTATTTGACCATTTCTAATGCATTCTTTGTCAGTCTTAGCTACAGATTATAATTAGTTGCCATTTAAAATAAAAGGTGAAGCAAAGTCTGTACCTTAATTATACCGGTCTGCCAGGGTATGAATTTTGAAGCAATTTGATAAAAACATTTTTGAAAGTCTAAACCTACTCCCTTAAACTGTATTTATTTAATGTGTTTATTTAGCATTCCAGTGCTGAGCTATTCGAGGCCATAGCTAAGATTACTTTGCATTTCCTTATTATTTTTCTATTATAGAGTTATGATCTTGTTGATGACCTTTCTCCATTGTTTCACAGGGGAACAGGGAACGTGTCTGCCAGGAGAACAGACAGTGGAGTGGAGGGGTGGCAATATGCAAAGGTGAGTTGAATGACACTTAGCAGCCCCCAAAATGACACCGAGGACACAAAATAACAGTGTGGCTACATTTTCTTTATAGGTTAGGTTTGTAATTTTAAAAAAATGTAAGCCAACTAACTGTATGAGAACCTTTTAATGGGCTTTTTCTCAAGGGCAGTAAACCAGTAAAAGGGTCAAAAACTGTAGTATGGATTAACAATTAACTGCAATAGGACACAAGATTACTGACTCTGCAATGGCAAACATTTTGTTTAAAAACTAGTTAACTATTGAGTTTATTAGCATTTTGTGGGGGGTTTTCTCAAATAATTATGAATTAGAAGGCTTAGAGCTGTTGTTTTGTTGGTGACAATACTAGCCAATGCTTTTAACGTGCTGTTGGTCCATCTGTCAAATAAATTAATATTAATATTTTGCATAGAATTTTACATTAACTCATTTTATGAGAACAACCAAGTTTATTTGGCAAAATGTGGGTTAATACACATAACTTTATCCCCAGTATTCCCTTCTCTGCCAAAGGACAATGTATGTATGTACTTATTTTATTTTTATTTTTAAATAGAGTCTCACTCTGTAACCCGGGGTGGAGTGCAGTAGTGCAACCTCGGCTCACTGCAACCTCCACTTCCCGGGCTCAAGCGACTCTCATGCCTCAGCCTCCTGAGTAGGTGGGGCTACAGGCATGAGCCACCATGCCCGGCACAGCATCAATAGCATTTTAAAGCTCCCTAGGTGGTTTCAAAGTGCAGCCAATGTTAAGATCCGTGATCCCAGTGTACTCAACTTTGGACTGAAAGAAGTCCATTAGCATCTAGTCCAGGGACTTACAACTCTGAGTTCACATTTGCAATGTTTGGGGAATTTTTAATATAATACTGAAAGGTAGCCCTCAATATAAAGATTTGGACTCATTTGGTCTGTGATAGGCCATAAATGATTCCCAGGTTCTCTAAAGTACAGTCAAACTTGATAACCACTAGTCTAGAACCAACTTCTCTGCCTTCACAAAAATTATAAAATTAAGACTCAAGCCCATTTTTTGAGATTCTTGAAAGGGTGATCCTATTTTCCTCATAGCATCCCTGCTAATAACATTTCTCACAGTAATGCAAAATCATTCCTTATAACTTTACTGTAATACCCACCAGTTTATGAAGTTGGCATATTCCTTAAAAGTCATATAAAATGTCATTTATTCTAATTCCCCCCAAGCTCATGGGTCCCTGTTCTTTATGCTTTCCTATTATCTTTTACCTTCTGATAATTTTATATTTTATCTCTTCTTACAAGCAGTGTCTGACCTTGACCAAATTATTTAACTTCTCTAAGCCTCACTTTTTGGCAAATGTTACGAGATAATCTCAGAGTTGCTATAAGTAAGGTTGCCAGATTTAGAATAAACAAAAATACAGGACATGCAGTTATATTTAAATTCCAGATGAAAAATAAATGTAAATTTATAAATATGCAATATTTGAGACATGCTTATACTAAAAATGTATTTGTTATTTATCTGATATTGAAATTTAACAGGGCATCCTGTATTTTATTTGGGCTTACAACTTAAGGGTTGTAAGAAATAAATTTTGTATTGTTTGAAAAGTTCTTGACCATTGTTAGCAACTTACAATGAGATTGTTTTATTTTACCCACCTGCCCATCCACACCCCCTGTCCCCAGCATTATTAATAATACATAGACAGCTGGAGTCAATAGGACTAAATCCCAATCTTTAACTGCATACGTGTATTAATCCAATACTTAGGTATGCTATATTTTTCTCCTTCAGTGAATATCACTGTGCTTCACACATGAATAGGCCATAGTATTTTATATATTCCATGAAGTATATTTGGCAATCGTAGGAAAAGAAGGAAAGAGGAATTGGGGAAGCAATTAATATGAGGCTTTTATTCTTGTTTTTAGAGACCAGGTGTGAAGCTCCACTTGAATTTCTCAATGGGAAAGCTGACATTGAAAACACGACGACTGGACCGAACGTGGTATATTCCTGCAACAGAGGCTACAGTCTTGAAGGGCTATCTGAGGCACACTGCACAGAAAATGGAACCTGGAGCCACCCAGTCCCTCTCTGCAAACGTGTGTGTTGACTTTAGGAGAGATTTTAGTCAGATTCAGCTTCACAATTAGCTTCCCACATATCCAAAACACAGAGGAAACTCCACTTATAAGGGATATGGGCCCAGAGAAAGCAATTCTGAATTCTCTGGGATATTTTAAAAATCTATTTGTGTTATCTAAGTCCTGTCTGAGAATCAGCTTTTGTCAGATTCCTTGATTACTAAGAGAAAATGCAATTTAATGAAAAAATTTTGACATACATGCATCATGAATTCTACTGGGGATAGGAAAGAAAGAAAATACATTTAATATGTGATGTTAATATAATGAAGCATATATCAATATGATAAATTAAGATAATGAGTTATAACCATTCAAATGAAAACAATATTCACAAGCAAGGTATAAGTTGAGATTGCTCTTGTTACTGTTTGAAGTACCTTCATAATGCAGTAACAGCAGAAGTATACCTCACTCAAATACTTCGTGCCCATTTAAAAATCAGAAAACCTGAAATTGCTTGAAATATGTGTTGATATGTGTGTCACACACTTGCACTAAGCACGCATAATGCCATCATCATTTCCTGTGTTTCCCTCGGGCCTATAAAAAGGAATCCATCTTTATCAATAAGGCATGCAGACTCCACTAGTTCTAATTCCACTAGTTCTAATGTCCTGCCCATAGCAGTATGAGTCTAAAGTCATATTCAGCTCACATGGAAATGTCTGATGGTTTCTAAAGAAAGTAAAGTGGGCCGGGCGCAGTGGCTCACGTATGTAATCCCAGCACTTTGGGAGGCTGAGGCGGGTGGATCACAAGGTCAGGAGATCGAGACCATCCTGGCTAAAACGGTGAAACCCTGTCTCTACTAAAAATACAAAAAATTAGCCGGGCGTGGAGGCGGGCGCCTGTGGTCCCAGCTACTCGGGAGGCTGAGGCAGGAGAATGGCGTCGGCCCGGGAGGCGGAGCTTGCAGTGAGCCGAGATCGCGCCACTGCACTCCAGCCTGGGCGACAGATCGAGACTCCGTCTCAAAAAAAAAAAAGTAAAGTGACAATGAGAAGTATTTGATATTCTTCAAATAATAAGGGAATACATGATATACCCCTTGATTTCTAGTATGCCTTTTATTTTCACAATGCTGATCAAAAAGTCAGTCATTTAAATAATTTGTCATCTTCAACTTTTAGGACCTTGCATTAGTGGTTGAATAACTTCATGTTTTCTGATCTTACCTGGCGTTATCTTGACACATAATTTCATGAGGACACAAAACCAGGCTGTGTCTAATGTTTGAAGTTCCATATTTTTAAACCTCATATGATCATTACTGAGAACTTATCTCCTATAGGACTACTACTCTGCCTTCAAAGAAATACGTTAGGAAAAGAGGGAAAATATCAGTAAGCATTTTCTTTTCTTTTTGACAGCAAATCCATGCCCTGTTCCTTTTGTGATTCCTGAGAATGCTCTGCTGTCTGAAAAGGAGTTTTATGTTGATCAGAATGTGTCCATCAAATGTAGGGAAGGCTTTCTGCTGCAGGGTCAAGGCATCATTACCTGCAACCCTGACGAGACGTGGACACAGACAAGCGCCAAATGTGAAAGTAAGTCAGCAGGTGGAAGCCAGTTCATGCCGCTAGTGTGAAATGTTTTCCCATCCTTGTAACGTTGTTTTCAATCAAGTCACTTAGTTGTAGATATTTGGATCTCTGTGCTATCCCAATCATGTTCCTCATTAATGTTTGCAAATTTTTTTTAATCTTTGAATTTCAAACAAAAAAAAAAAAGCTTTCCAGAACTAAACTAAAACCCACCTGACTAGGATTCACTGAACAGATTTTCAAAATGTGTTCCCCTAAGAATGAGCAAGATATTAAATTCAAAATACATCTTTTTCTCCATACTGTCAGAGTCCCCAACCTATCATTTAACATACTACGAATGTTTTGCAATAGAAAAATTATTCCACAGTGGTTCTCAAACTTGAGCCTGCATCAGAACCACCTAGAGAACCTGTTAAAACACAGTTCTAGATGTTCCTGGTGAGGATGCTGCTGACCCAGGAAACATAATCTGAGAACCACTAGCACTATGGGTTAGCACTTTGTGTTAGCACTTTGTTGCTGCATTTATGCAATCCAGAGGCATCTTTTGCTGCCTTGTAATAACGCAAGGTTTTTTAACACACACTTTCTAACTCCATTTAAAACATCTCCCTGCCGGCTGGGCATGGTGGTTCACACCTGTAATACCAGCACTGTGGGAGGCTGAGGTGGGCAGATCATCTGAGTTCAGGAGTTCCAGACCAGCCTGGCCAAGATGGCAAAAACCCGTCTCTACTAAAAATACAAAAATTAGCTGGGTGTGATGGCACACACCTGTAATCCCAGCTACTTGGGAGGCCGAGGTAGAATCGCTTGAACCTGGAAGGCAGAGGTTGCAGTGAGCCAAGATTGCACTACTGCACTCCAGCCTGGGAGACAGAGTGAGACTCTGTCTAAAAAAAAAAAAAAAAATCCCCTGCCAACGTCCTGCCCTCCAGACTCATTTGTTGTCTGAGCTACTTCCTCTACAGTAATCAATTAAAATATTCATTGAGTCCGACCAGATGCAAGGCACAAGGCTACATAGTATAGGAATGTATCATGCCTGCAATGGTCTTCATCTTCAGAACACTTGCACTCCCACTTTGAGATAAGAAATATGCCTGTGAAAGTAATGGGGATTCTGGAATCAGAAACAGTCTCAGTTATACCTATCTTGTAATTATTATAGATATCCTATAGATTTGTTTTGAAGAATAAATGAATTGGTGCATATTGGCACTATCTCTTAATAGGAAGATATATACAATAGCCCAAGTCCCTGAATTTTCAGCTAGCAGCCTATTGCAGCTTTAGAATGTTTATTTTGTGGGGAGGGGTCAAGATGGCCAAGCAGAAATGCTGTGGCCGGAGCCTCCCACCGAGAAGAAAGAAAACAGTGAGTGAATCCTGCACCTGCAACTGAGGTATCCAGGTTCTCTCATTGGGACTGACCAGGCAGTTGGCACAATCCACAGAAAGTGGGAAAAAGCAAGGTGGTACAACGGCTCACCTGGGAGACACATGGGGCAAGGGGAGCTCCCACCCCCAGCCAAAGGAGGTGATGAGTGATTGTGCTACCCCACTCAGGAAACCACACTTTTTCCATGGATCTGTGCAACCTGCAGATCAGGAGATCCCCCTCATGAGCCCACATCACCAGGGCCTTGGGTCGCAAGCATAGAGCTGTGCAGATTCTTGGTGGCCACTGAAAACTTCTTAAGACTACCAAGTTATCGGAGGGAGGAGCAACCACCATTACTGTGGCTGCCTGCTGCCTAAGATGACGAGCTCCTGGGGGAAGAGGCAGCCACCGTCACTGCAGCTGCAGTCTGCCATTTTTTTTCCCTGCTAATGCCAGGGAGACTGGGCAATTTGGACAGAGGAGGAATTCCCCCACAGCGTAGCACAGCAGCTGTGACAGATTGTGGCCAGACTGCCTCCTTAGGCTGGACCCTACCCCCTCCCTTCCTCACTGAGCAGGGCCTCCCTGCGGGAATTTCAGCAACTCCAGCCAGGGGTTTATGAACAGAACTCTGATCTCCCTAAGATGGAGCCCCTGGGGCTCCACGTGGCCATGGTCTCCACAGATCAGCAGGCTTAGTCCTTCCCCTGCTGGCTCTGAGGAATCCAGGCAGGCTGTACTAGTGGGATTCCCCACAGCACAGTGCACCTGCTCTGCCAAGGGGCAGCTAGAGTGCTTTGTTAAGCGAGTCCCTGATCCCATGCCTCCTGATAGGATGAGATCCCCCCTACAACAGGGGTCACCAGACACCTTATACAAGGATATTCCCACTGGCATCAGGTCAGTGCCCCTCTGGGACAGAACTCCCAGAGGAAGGAGCAGGCAGCCATCTTTGCTGTTCTGCAGCCTCTGCTGGTAACACCTTCAGGTGCAAGTGGGACCCAGGCAAATAGGGTCTGGACTGGACCCCCAGCAAACCACAGCAGCCCTACAAAAGAGGGGCCTGACTGTTAAAAGAAAAACAGAGAAAGCAACAACAGCCATCAACAAAAAAGCCCTCACAAAAGCCTCATCCAAAGGTCAGCAACCTCAGAGATCAAAACTGGAGAACTCAGGAATATGAGAAAAAAAATCAATGAAGAAAACACTGAAAACTCAAAAAGCCAGAGTTCCTCTTCTCATCCAAATGATTGCAACACTTCTCCAGGAAAAGCACAGAACTGGGCAGAGGCTGAGATTGATGAATTGAAAGAAGTAGGCTTCAGAAAGTGGGTAATAATGAAGTTCACTGAGCTAAAGGAACATGTTCTAACCCAATGCAAAGACGCTAAGAACCAGGATAAAACAATGCAGGAGCTGTTAACCAGAATAACCAGTTTAGAAAGGAATGTAAATGACCTGATGGAGCTGAAAAACACAACACGAGAACTTCACAATGCAACAAGTATCAATACCTGAATGGACTAAGTGGAGGAAAGAATTTTAGAGTTTGAAGACTATCTTGCTGAAATAAGACAAGCAGACAAGATTAGAGAACAAAGAATTCCTCTGAGAACTATGAAATTAGGTAAAAAAAACCAAACCTATGATTGATTGAGGTATCTGAAAGAGATGAGTATAGAACCAACTTGGAAAACATACTTCAGGATATCATCCAGGAGAACTTCCGCAACCTAGCAAGACAAGGCCAACGTTCCAGTTCAGGAAATCCAGAGAACCCCAGTAAGATACTCCATGAGAAGATCAACCCCAAGACACATAATCCTCAGGTTCTCCAAGGTAAAACTGAAGGAAAAAATGTCAAGGGCAGCCACAGAGAAAGGCCAGGTGACCTACAAAGGGAAGCCTATCAGACTAACAGCAGACCTCTCTGCAGAAGCCCTAAAAACCAGAAGAGATTGGGGCCCAATATTCAACATTCTTAAAAGAATTTCCAACCCAGAATTTCATAGCCAGCCAAACTAAGTTTCATAAGTGAAAGAGAAATAAAATCCTTTTCAGACAAGAAAATGCTGAGGGAATTCATCACCACCAGGCCTGCCTTGCAAGAGCTCATGAAGGAAGCATTAAATATGGAGAGGAAAAATTGTTACTAGCCACTAAAAAAACACCCTGAATCCAAGATGGCCAAATAGGAACAGCTCCAGCCTCCAGCTCCCAGTGTGAGCAACACAGAAGACGGGTGATTTCTGCATTTCCAACTGAGATACCAGGTTCATCTCACTGGGGCATGTTGGACAGTGGGTGCAGGACAGTGGGTGCAGCCCAACGAGCAAAAGCCAAAGCAGGGTGAGGCATTGCCTCACCTGGGAAGCACAAGGGGGAAGGGAATTGCCTTTCCTAGTCAAGGGAAACCATGACATATAACACCTGGAAAATCGGGTCACTCCCACCCTAATACTGTGCTTTACCAACGGTCTTAGCGAACGGCACACTAGGAGAATATATCCCTCGCCTAGCTCGGAGGGTCCCACGCCCACAGAGCCTCCCTCATTGCTAGCACAGCAGCCACAGATCTAACTGCAAGGCGGCAGGTAGGCTGGGGGAGGGGCACCCACCATTGCTGAGGCTTAAGTAGGTAAACAAAGCAGCCAGGAAGCTCGAACTGGGTGGAGCCCACCACAGCTCAAGGAGGCCTGTCTGCCTGCCTCTGTGTACCACACCTCTGGGGAAAGGGCATAGCCAAACAAAAGGCAGCAGAAACCTCTGCAGACTTAAATGTCCCTGTCTGACAGCTTTGAAGAGGGTAGTGGTTCTCCCAGCACAGAGTTTGAGATCTGAGACCGCACAGACTGCTTGCTCAAGTGGGTCCCTGACCCCCAAGTAGCCTAACTGGGAGACATACCCCACTAGGGGCAGACTGACACCTCACACAGCCAGGTACACCTCTGAGATGAAGTTTCCAGAGGAATGATCAGGCAGCAACATATGCTGTTCAGCAATATTCCTCTTCTGCAGCCTCCACTGCTGATACCCAGGCAAACAGGGTCTGGAGTGGACCTCGAGCAAACTCCAACAGACCTGCAGCTGAGGGTCCTCACTGCTAGAAGGAAAACTAACAAACAGAAAGCACATCCACACCAAAACCCCATCTGTATGTCACTATGATCAAAGACCAAAGGTAGATAAAACCACAAAGATGGGGAAAAAGCAGTGCAGAAAACCTCAAAATTCTAAAAATCAGAGCGCCTCTCCCCTTCCAAAGGAATGCACCTCCTCACCAGCAATGGAACAAAGCTAGACAGAGAATGACTTTGACAAGTTGAGAGAAGGCTTCAGACGATCAAACTTCTCTGAGCTAAAGGAGGAAGTACGAACCCAGCGCAAAGAAGCTAAAAACCTTGAAAAAAGATTTGACAAATGACTAACTAGAATAACCAATGTAGAGAAGTCCTTAAATGACCTGATAGAGATGAAAACCATGACATACGACCTACGTGACAAATGTACAAGCTTCGGTAACTGACTGGATCACTGGAAGAAAGGGTATCAGTGATTGAAGATCAAATTAATGAAATGAAGCAAGAAGAGAAGTTTAGAGAAAAAAGAGTAAAAAGAAATGAACAAAGCCTCCAAGAAATATGGGACTATGTGAAGAGACCAAATCTATGTCTGGTGTACCTGAAAGTGACGGGGAGAATGGAACCAAGTTGGAAAACACTCTGCAGGATATTATCCAGGAGAACTTTCCCAACCTAGCAAGGCAGGCCAACATTCAAATTCAAGAAATACAGAGAATGCCACAAAGATACTCCTCCAGAAGAGCAACTCTAAGACACATAATTGTCAGATTCACCGAAGTTGAAATGAAGGAAAAAATATTAAGGGCAGTCAGAGAGAAAGGTCGGGTTACCCTCAAAGGGAAGCCCATCGGACTAACGGCAGATCTCTACAAGCCAGAAGAGAGTGGGGGCCAATATTCAACATTTTAAAGAAAAGAATTTTCAACCCAGAATTTCATATCCAGCCAAATTAAGCTTCATAAGTGAAGCAGAAATAAAATCCTTTACAAAGGCTGAGAGATTTTGTCATTACCAGGCCTGCCTTACAAGAGATCCTGAAGGAAGAACTAAACATGGAAAGGAACAACTGGTACCAACCACTGCTAAAACATGCCAAAATGTAAAGACCATCGATGCTAGGAAGAAACTGCATCAACTAATGAGCAAAATAACCAACTACATCATAATGACAGGATCAGCTTCACACAGAACAGTATTAACCTTAAATGTAAATGGGCTAAATGCTCCAATTAAAAGACACAGACTGGCAAACTGGATAGAGTCAAGACCCATCAGTCTGCTGTATTCAGGAGACCCATCTCACATGCAGAAACACACATAGGCTCAAAATGAGGGATGAAGGAAGATCTACCAAGCAAATGGAACACAAAAAAGGCAGGGGTTGCAATCCTAGTCTCTGATAAAACAGACTCTAAACCAACAAACATCAAAAGAGACAGAGAGGGTATTTACATAATGGTAAAGGGATCAATTCAACAAGAAGAGCTAACCCAAATCGATATGCACCCAATCCAGGAGCGCCCAGATTCATAAAGCAAGTCCTTAGAGACTTGCAAAGAGACTTAGACTCCCACACAATAATAATCAGAGACTTTAAAACCCCACTGTCAATATCAGACAGATCAATGAGACAGAAAGTTAACAAGGATATCCAGGAAATGAACTCAACTCTCCACGAAGCAGACCTAATAGACGTCTACAGAATTCTCCAACCCAAATCAACAGAATATACATTCTACTCAGCACCACATTGCACTTATTCCAAAATTGACCACATAGTTGGAAGTAAAGCACTCCTCAGCAAATGTAAAAGAACAGAAATTATAACAAACTGTCTCTCAGACCACAGTGCAATCAAACTAGAACTCAGGACTAAGAAACTCAATCAAAACCGCTCAACTACATGGAAACTGAACAACCTGCTCCTGAATGACTACTGGGTACATAATGAAATGAAGGCAGAAATAAAGATTTTTTTGAAGCCAATGAGAAAAAAGATATAACATACCAGAATCTCTGGGACATATGTAAAGCAGTGTGTAGAGGGAAATTTATAGCACTAAATGCCCACAAGAGAAAGCAGGAGAGATCTAAAATTGATACCCTAACATCACAATTAAAAGAACTAGAGAAGCAAGAGAAAACACATTCAAAAGCTAGCAGAAGGCAAGAAATAACTAAGATCAGAGCAGAACTGAAGGAGATAGAGACACAAAATCCCTTCAAAAAATCAATGAATCCAGGAGCTAGTTTTTTGAAAAGATCAACAAAATTGGTAGACTGCTAGCAAGACTAATAAAGAAAAGAGAGAAGAATCAAATAAACACAATAAATGATAAAGGTCGAATGTATTTCGACCCCACAGAAATACAAACTACCATCAGAGAATACTATAAACACCTCTATGCAAATAAACTAGAAAACCTAGAAGAAATGGATAAATTCCTGAACACATACACCCTCCCAACACTGAACAGGAAGAAGTTGAATCCCTGAATAGACCAATAACATGCTCTGAAATTGAGGCAATAATTAATATTCTACCAACCAAAAAAAGTCCAGGACCAGATGGATTCAGAGCCTAATTCTACAAGAGCTACAAGAAGAAGCTAGTACCATTCCTTTTGAAACTATTCCAATCAATAGAAAAAGAGGGAATCCTCACTAGCTCTTTTCATGAGTCCAGCATCATCCTGATACCAAAGCCTGGCAGAGAGACAACAAAAAAAGAGAATTTTAGACCAATATCCCTGATGAACATCAATGCAAAAATCCTCAATAAAATACTGGCAAACTGAATCCAGCAGCACATCAAAAAGCTTACCACCATGATCAAGTGGGCTTCATCCCTGGGATGCAAGGCTGGTTCAACATACACAAATCAATAAACATAATCTAGCATATAAACAGAACCAAAGACAAAAACCACATGATTATCTCAATAGATGCAGAAAAGGTCTTTGACAAAATTCAACAGCCCTTCATGCTAAAAACTCTCAATAAACTAGGTATTGATGGAACATATCTCAAAATAATAAGAGCTATGTATGACAAATCCACAGCCAATATCATACTGAATGGGCAAAAACTGGAAGCATTCCCTTTGAAAACTGGCAGAAGACAGGAATGCCCTCTCTCACCACTCCTATTCAACATAGTGTTGGAAGTTCTGGCCAAGGCAATCAGGCAGGAGAGAGATATAAAGCATATTTCATTAGGAAAAGAGGAAGTCAAATTGTCCCTGTTTGCAGATGACATGATTGTATATGTAGAAAACCCCATCATCTCAGCCCAAAATCTCCTTAAGCTGATAAGCAACTTGAGTAAAGTCTCAGGATACAAAATCAATGTGCAAAAATCACAAGCATTCTTATACACTGATAACAGACAAACAGAGCCAAATCATGAGTGAATTCCCATTCACAATTGCTTCAAAGAGAATAAAATACCTAGGAATCCAACTTACAAGGGATGTGAAGGACCTCTTCAAGGACAACTGCAAACCACTGCTCAAGGAAATAAAAGAGGACACAAACAAATGGAAGAACATTCCAAACTCATGGATAGGAAGAATCAATATCGTGAAAATGGCCATACTGCCCAAGGTCATTTATAGATTCAATGCCATCCCCATCAAGCTATCAATGACTTTCTTCACACAATTGGAAAAAACTACTTTAAAGTTCATAGGGAACCAAAAAAGAGCCCACATTGCCAAGACAATCCTAAGCCAAAAGAACAAGCTGGAGGCATCATGCTACCTGACTTGAAACTATACTACAAGGCTACAGTAACCAAAACAGCATGGTACTGGTACCAAAACAGAGATATAGACCAATGGAACAGAACAGAGACCTCAGAAATAATACCACACATCTACAGCCATCTGATCTTTGACAAACCTAACAAAAACAAGAAATGGGCAAAGGATTCCCTATTTAATAAATGGCGCTGGGAAAATTGGCTAGCCATAAGGAGAAAGCTGAAACTGGATCCTTTCCTCACTCCTTATACGAAAATTAATTCAAGATGGATTAGAGACTTAAGTGTTAGACCTAAAACCATAAAAACCCTAGAAGAAAACCTAGGTAATACCATTGAGGACATAATCATGGGCAAGGACTTCATGTCTAAAACACTAAAAGCAACGGCAACAAAAGCCAAAATTGACAAATGGGATCTAATTAAACTAAAGAGCTTCTGCACAGCAAAAGAAACTACCATCAGAGTGAACAGGCAACCTACAGAATGGGAGAAAATGTTTGCAATCTACTCATCTGACAAAAGGCTAATATCCAGAGCCTACAAAGAACTGAAACCAATTTACAAGAAAAAATAACCCCATCAAAAAGTGGGCAAAGGATATGAACAGACACTTCTCAAAAGAAGACATTTATGCAGCCAACAGACACATGAAAAAATGCTCATCATCACTCGCCATCAGAGAAATGCAAATCAAAACCACAATGAGATACCATCTCACACCACTTAGAATGGCAATCATTAAAAAATCAGGAAACAACAGGTGCTGGAGAGGATGTGGAGAAATAGGAACACTTTTAGACTATTAGTGGGACTGTAAACTACTTCAACCATTGTGGAAAACAGTGCGGTGATTCCTCAAGGATCTAGAACTAGAAATACCATTTGACCCAGCCATCCCATTACTGGGTATATACCCAAAGGATTATAAATCATGTTGCTATAAAGACACACGCACACATATGTTTATTGTGGCACTATTCACAATAACAAAAATTTAGAATCAACCCAAATGTCCATCGGTGACAGACTGGATTAAGAAAATGTGGCACATATACACCATGGAATACTATGCAACCATAAAAAAGGATGAGTTCATGTCCTTTTTAGGGACATGGATGAAGCTGGAATCCATCATTCTCAGCAAACTATCACAAGAACAGAAAACCAAACACCGCATATTCTCAGTCATAGGTGGGAACTGAACAATGAGATCACTTGGACACAGGAAGGGGAACATCACACACCGGGGCCTATTGTGGGAAGGGGGAGGGGGGAGGGATAGCATTAGGAGATATACCTAATGCAAATGACGAGTTAATGGGTGCAGCACACCAACATAGCACATGTATACGTATGTAACAAACTTGCACATTGTGCACATGTACCCTAGAACTTAAAGTATAATAATAAAAAAATAAAAAGTAATCAAAAAAATGAAACAAAACAAAACCACCATGAGATACCATCTCACACTAGTTAGAATGGCCATCATTAAAAAGTCAGGAAACAACAGGTGCTGGAGAGGATGTAGAGAAATAGGAACACTTTTACACTGTTGGGGGGGACTGTAAACTAGTTCAACCATTATGGAAAACAGTGTGGCGATTCCTCAAGGGTCTAGAACTAGAAATGCCATTTGATCCAGCCATCCCATTACTGGGTATATACCCCAAGGATTATAAATCATGCTGCTATAAAGACACATGCACACATATGTTTATTGCGGCACTATTCACAATAGTGAAGACTTGGAATCAACCCAAATGTCCATCAGTGACAGAATGGATTAAGAAAGTGTGGCACATATACACCATGGAATACTATGCAGCCCTACAAAAGGATGAGTTCGTGTCCTTTGCAGCGACATGGATGTAGCTGGAAACCATCATTCTCAGCAAACTATCAGAAGAACAGAAAACCAAACACTGAATGTTCTCACTCATACGTGGGAATTGAACAATGAGATCACCTGGACTCTGGAAGGGGAACATCACACATCAGGGCCTATTGTGGGGAGTGGGGAGGGGGAGGGATAGCGTTAGGAGATATACCTAATGAAAATGACAAGTTAATGGGTGCAGCACACCAACATGGCACATGTATACATATGTAACAAACCTGCCCGTTGTGCACATGTACCCTAGAACATAAAGTATTAAAGAAAACACACTGAAGTACAAAGATCATAACAAGATGAAGCAACTACATTAACAAGTCTGCAAAATAACCACCTAGCATCATGATGACAGGATCAAATTCACACATAACAATGCTAACCTTAAATGTAAATGAGTTGAAAGACACAAAATGCCAAGCATATGAAAAGCAGAAAAAAACAGGGGTTGTAATTCTAGTTTCTAACAAAACAGACTTTAAACCAGCAAAGATCAAAAAAGACAAAGAAGGGCATTTCATAATGGTAAAGTGTTCAACAAGAAGAACTAACTATCCTAAATATACATGCACCCAGTACAGGAGCACCCAAATTCATAAATCAAGTTCTTAGAGACCTACAAATAGACTTTGACATTTACACAATAATAGTGGGAGACTTTAACACCCCACTGTCAATATTAGATCATCAAGACAGAAAATTAACAAGGATATTCAGGACTTGAACTCAGCTCTGGATCAAGTGGTCTTGATAGACATCTACAGAACTCTCCACCCCCAAACAACAGAATATACATTCTTCTCATTGCTACACAGCACTTACTCTAAAATTTATCACATAATTGGAAGTAAAACACTCCTCAGCAAAGGCAAAACAACTGAAATCGTAACATTCTCTCAGACCACAGCTCAATCAAATTTGAACTCAGGATTAAGAAACTCAAAACCACACAACTACGTGGAAATTGAACAATCTGCTTCTGAATGACTCCTGGGTACATAATGAAATTAAGGAAGAAATCAAGTTCTTTGAAAGCAATGAGAACAATGAGACAATGTAACAGAATCTCTGGGACACAGTTAAAGCAGTGTTAAAAGAGAAATTTATAGCACTAAATGCCTACATCAAAAAGGTAGAAAGATCTCAAATTGACACCCTAACATCACAACTAAAAGAACTAGAGAATCAAGAGCAAACCCTAAAGCTAGCAGAAGACAAGAAAT
Organism: Macaca mulatta; assembly: GCF_049350105.2. NCBI lineage: Eukaryota > Metazoa > Chordata > Mammalia > Primates > Cercopithecidae > Macaca > Macaca mulatta. Next base: position 48,025,408 of record NC_133420.1, read on the forward strand.
AACCAAGATCAGAGCAGAACTGAAGGAGATACAGACACAAAAAACCCTTCAAAACAACGAATTAATCAAGGAGCTGTTTTTTTGAAAAAAGTAATAAAATAGACCGCTAGCTAGACTAATAAGAAAAGAGAGAAGAATCAAACACAATAAAAAATGATAAAGGGGATATCACCACTGACACCACAGAAATACAAACAACCATGAGAGAATAGTATAAATACCTCTATGCACATAAACTAGAAAATCTAGAAGAAATGGATAAATTCCTGGACATATGCACCCTTGCAAGACTGAAGCAGGAAAAAGTTGAATTCCTGAATAGGCCAATAACCAGTTCTGAAATTGACGCAGTACTAAATAGACTACCAACCAAAAGAAGCCAAGGACCAGACAGATTTACAGCTGAATTCTCCCAGTGGTACAAAGAGTAGCTGCTACCATTCCTTCAGAAACTATTCCAAACAATTGAAAAGGAGGGACTCCTGCCTAACTCATTTTATGAAGCCAGCATCATCCTGATACCAAAACCTGGCAGAAATACAAGAAAAAAAACTTTAGGCCAATTTCCCCGATGAACATCAATACAAAAATCCTCAATAAAATACTGGAGAACCAAATCCAGCAGCACATCAAAAAAAAAAAAAAAAAAAAAAAATCAAGTTGCCTTCTTCCCCTGGATGCAAGGCTGGTTCAACATATGCAAATCAGTAAACATAATTCATTTATTTCCTTCTGATTTCTGTTGCATAGTAGGTATTTTGTCCACCTTAGAGGGGAAAAAATTTTAGAAAAATCATACAAATTCATTATCTCCCCTAACAAGTTTTTGGTAGTATTATGACAACAAAGTGACCTTTTAGAAGCCAGCTTATAAGGACTCTTCATTCAAAAGTTGAACAAACTAGATTCTGATTAGAATCCTGACACCAATCTAGCCCTTGCCTTGTGCCCCACCATAGAATAATTCTAATTATCTTAAGGCTTCTTGTAAAATTCTCAAAACAGTATCAGTTATAAAAATTTCTATTTAAATATATATCACATGTCCCTTTCAAAAAGAGAGGATTATCATCCAATCTAACACAGATCCCAAAAGCAGAAAGTCACTCTTTTTTTTTTTTTTCTTTTTTTTTTTTTTTTTTTTTGAGACGGAGTCTCGCTCTGTCACCCAGGCTGGAGTGTAGTGGCCGGATCTCAGCTCACTGTAAGCCCTGCCTCCCGGGTTTATGCCATTCTCCTGCCTCAGCCTCCAGAGTAGCTGGGACTACAGGCGCCCGCCACCTCGCCCGGCTAGTTTTTTGTATTTTTTAGTAGAGACAGGGTTTCACCGTGTTAGCCAGGATGGTCTCGATCTCCTGACCTCGTGATCCGCCCGTCTCGGCCTCCCAAAGTGCTGGGATTACAAGCTTCAGCCACTGCGCCCAGCCAAAAGTCACTCTTTTACAGTATTGAAAAGAGGAAAGTAACATGAAACCTTGAATTTCATAAACCTGATCAAGTTGTATTCATTGAGCATCTATAGACTAGAGACAATATTCATTCAATGACTCATTTTCAAGAGCATGTTGCATGCTAGGCACTGTTCTAGGCATTAACAAAATAGCCCTGATACAATATGTAGTACTACAATTAATGATCTTTACTCTGGAACAGTAGACTACAATCATCATGCTTTCTCTCCTCATTTAATAAGCATCCTGTTTTGAAAGTCTCTTGCAGCCAGTTATCTGACAAGGTACAAGAGCTAATTCTTGGTGTCCTACAGACTGCTTTCCTTAGGTTTAAAATAGGCTGTCCTTCAACATTTGAATCAGAAGACAAAAAACCTTTTATCTTTGTATGTCTAATTTTTCTCACCAGCAGCAGTTAATTCTTTAGTTCTTACTATTCTAGAGAAGTAGGTGAAAATGTTTCCCTTATGTATTTTATTTTTGCTCTTTAAATTCATTCTGCGAGATGAGACTGTGTTCTCAGTCTGTGTTAATAGCACAAGCTTAATTGTTGTTTTGTTTTCCTGTAGAAATCTCGTGTGGTCCACCAGCTCATGTAGAAAATGCAATTGCTCGAGGTGTACATTATCAATACGGAGACATGATCACCTACTCATGTTACAGTGGATACATGTTGGAGGGTTCCCTAAGGAGTGTTTGTTTAGAAAATGGAACATGGACATCACCTCCTATTTGCAGAGGTAAGGAAATATTTGCATGGTTATTTCTTAGTGAAACTGCGGGGAAATGTGTATAGAAATCTGATTTGTTCAACAATTAATATGCATGCTGCTTTATTTTTCCTTGGCTTTAAAATTTCTTTTAGCAGCTGTGTCATTTTCTTTTAATGTTATGGTTTGAGTTTTAAAAGCACACAGAACTCTGAGGTTCTGTGCTTGAAATTCTGCAAAACAGAAAGAGGTAATGAGGCACCCTAGTATTATGTCCTTCTAAAACTTACACTTTTCTAATAAAATATAGTTTTTATACATCATAATAATTTCATTCATTCTACAAATATTTGCTAAAAGTCAAGAAGTACGCTAGTATACACAGATATAACCAAGGAACTACAAGAATAATTGAGTTGTTGGATGAGTTGACCACATAAACAGTGTTCAGATTTGGACTTTAATAACTGGTGAGGCAAGAAATATTGAGGAAGTCAATGGATGAATGGCATGAGCCTCAAAAGAAACAGGGGCTATCGCACGAGAAAGAGGATTCATTGTCTGACAGCAACAATAAGAAGTGAGATCATCGATACATGGGATGTAAGAGAATGTAGAGCCTTTTGAGAGAGTTGTTGAGGGGGGACATCTTAAAGGAATATCCCAGACTTCAATTAAATTCTAAAGTCAGAATGAGTGTTGTGTGTGTGATATTGAAACAACATAAATGTCTGTTGACAGATAAATGGATAAAAAAAAAGTACGTGTTGATAGAAGGATAAGAAGATAGATTACATAGACATGTAGATAAAAATAGGTAGACATGGTGAAGTATTATTCAGCTTTACAAAAGAAGAAAATCCTGCCATTTACAACACATAGATTAACCTGGAGGACATCATGCTACATAAAATAAGCCAGACACAGAATGACATACACCGCCCGATTTTGCTGATAGGTGCAATCTAAAATAGTCAACCTCATAGAAGCAGAGAGTAGATGGTGGTTCCCAGGAGCTGGGAGGGCGGTAAGGATAGGGAGATGTTAGTCAAAGTATCAAAGTTTCAGTTATGCAAGATGAATAAGTTCTAGAGTTCTAACATCCAGCAATGTGACTGTAGTTAACAATACTGTATTGCATACTGAAAATTTGCTGAAAGGATAGATCTTGTGTTCTCACCACAAAAGAAGAAAGATAGAAAATAATAACTATGTGAGGGGATGAATGTGCTAATTAGCTCACTTGTGGTGATTATTTCACAATCTATACATAAGTCAAAACATCAGGTCGTAAACCTTAAACATATATAATTTTTATTTGTTGTACCTTAATAAAGCTACAGGGAAAACTGCAATAATAGCAGCCAATATAATGCTGTATTTCTCCACATACTGAAATTTCCTCTTGAGATTCGATTTTTGTTTCTCTTCCTGAAAACTTGACTCAAGGAAATAGTATGAAATATAAAGGAGCAATCCTATTTTCTGACTCCTTCCATAATTCCCTACATTTGTGACCCATCCTGCTTCTTTTCCAGCTGTCTGTCGATTCCCATGTCAGAATGGGGGCATCTGCCAACGCCCAAATGCTTGTTCCTGTCCAGAGGGCTGGATGGGGCGCCTCTGTGAAGAACGTGAGTTACTCTTCAGATCTTAACTTTGTGTCCTGACAAATTGCATGGATGCTCCCACCTGAGGGGAGTTACCAGGAAATGGTTGTAGTGTTGGGAAGAATTCATTTGTAGGGTTGGGAAGAAGTCCTTGTCCACACCAAACAGTGCACATATGTGTCAATAGGTTGCAGAAGATCTAAAATATTCATGACTTTGAAAATACTGTTATTAAGATCCATCTAAAGTCATCTTCACATGCTCCCTGGCACAAATTTGCAAAAGTCTTCTTGAGAAGGTGCTTGTTGTAAAGTCTCCAAGCCATCCTCTTCCCTTAACTCAGGGTCTACTATGTGCTATGTCAGTCATTGCTACAGTTGGTGTAAACGGGCACCACTGCAAAACATGTACTTTGCAGGTAATATTTGTGGCTCACCATTTCCTCTTTGTTGTTAAGAACGGTTTATACTAATTAAGAAAATAAGGAAAGCTGGCACTCCTATATCCATACTTGGTAAATTAATATAGAATTTTGATCCTTATAGAAACACATTTGAATTTGAAATTCCAGAGAGGTATAGATAGTGATGTTAAATTTTTTAGATATCTCAACTACACTTTATTTCAATCTTAAAATATATATAAAGATAAAATGGTTTCATATTTCAATGGGAGCAGTGTATGTAAACCATTAAGAGTGATTCATGTGATGGCCATTGGTCTATACCAGTTTTTCCTAAAGGGCAGAAATTTTGTAAGAGACTAAAATGTTTTAAGTGTGACTTTTTCAACTAATCTATAAAGGAAAATGTATGATGGAAATAAATTTAGGCTGCTAACAACTCACCAAAACAAGTATTCTCAAGTGATTAAAAAGCAGAAATCACACTTTTCTCTTCCAGCTCACCCCAATCATTCCATTTCACCTAGAGCTCACAGACTTAACCTGTTCCTGTGTCAAGAGTCCAAAGACTTAGTAAGCTTTGACTTTGGGGTACCTCATGACAGGCCTGGCTTGGCTGGCTTAGCTGGCCTGGCTCACTGAGCGTATGCCTGCCCTCCTTCATTACACCAGGGCTTCCCAAGCTTTGCTGTGCATACAGATCATCTGGGAGATCAGCAGATCTGGGTTGGTACCTGACATCTGCGTTGCTAACCAACTCCTAGGTGATGCCAAGACTATTGGTTAGGGAACTTGATTTTGAGGAGTAAGGCAATAATCTCACATCTTTTAAACAGACTATGCCTCTTTAAAGATTTCAATTGTTTCTAGGAGGAAGAATGATAGTCACGGACAGTGTAGGGGACACATCATTCAGCCACCATCAGGCTTCAGCTTCTCAGAAATCAAGGGTGTGTTGTCCCATTGCTACCAAAATGTTGCAAACTCCAACCCTATGTTATAGCCCATCTGATTCCCATTCTCACATTTAGTTCAAGACAGGAAGAGAGCCTCAAGGCAGCCAAATCCTCTTAGAACATTTTGTGTAATTTGTAATGGAAATTTGAAACTATAATAAATGGAGACCGTTCTGCTTATTTTGTGAAGAGTTAAAGCAAAGCACTTTGCAGACACTGATTACCGAGTGTCTTCACTGAAAGAGGATTTGGCCTTAGAGTCATTTATCTGGCTAAGAATCCAGGCTTACTTTCCTGATTGTGTTTTCCCAGTGATACTCATTAATAAGCAGAGCACATGCAGGAAAGTTATTTAGTGAGTCATATAAGGTTTCACTCCTGCAAAATGTTTTCTGAACTCTTGAACCTATCTGAGATGTGTATTTTGATCAATGCCATTTCAACCCCACTCCCTTTTTTTTTTTTTTTTTTTTTTTTAGCAATCTGCATTCTTCCCTGTCTGAACGGAGGTCGCTGTGTGGCCCCTTACCAGTGTGACTGCCCACCTGGCTGGACGGGGTCTCGCTGTCATATAGGTAGGCCTCTTTCATGGTTTGTTTTCTTGGTGGCTCAATCCCATGAAACTCCAGAGGACATTAAAGAGTATGACTCAGACTCAGAAGTGGTGGTAAAGTGAAAAAGTACTGATGTTTCTCAAAAATTCCTCAAGATGATCCCGCAGTTGGTGTCTCAATACTGAATTTTATGGTTGCCTAAACACGTTTGCCAGTCATGTGCCAAAGAATAACATCTAAGTCGACTCAATTATCTGTCTTCTTTATGTCATCTGCTTCATTTTGCAGAGCATAGAGAAGACATTACACAGAGGTTCAGAATATTTATTTTAATCTCTGAGAAGCTAAATTACTAAATTCATGCTTACTCTTTAGAAAGAACAAGGTTATACATAAATACAATTTAAGTTAAAATTTTTTTAAAAATCACTTTATCCAGTCTACCATTGATGAGTATTTAGATTGATTCCATGTCTTTGCTATTGTGCATGGTGCTGCAATACACATGCATGTGTCTTTATGGTAGAATGATTTCTATTCCCTTGGGTATATACCCAGTAATGGGATTGCTGGGTTGAATGGTAGTTCTGTTTTTAGGTCTTTGAGGAATCGCCATACTGCTTTCCTCAATGGTTGAACTAATTTATACTCTTACCAACAGTGTATAAGTGTTCCCTTTTCTCCACAACCTCGCCAGCATCTGTTTTGTTTTGTTTTGTTTTGTTGTTTTTCGAGACAGAGTTTCACTCTGGTCACCCAGGCTGGAGTGCGGTGGCGTGATCTTGACTCACTGAAACCTCCACCTCCCAGGTTCAAGTGATTCTCCTGCCTCAGCCTCCAAAGTAGATAGGATTACAGGCACCTTCTGTCACACCCTGCTAATTTTTCTATTTTTAGTAGAGACAGAGTTTAATCACGTTGGCCAGGCTGATCTTGAACTCCTGACCTCAAGTGATCCACCCACCTTGACCTCCCAAAGTGTTGAGATTACAGGCATGAGCCACTGCATCCAGCCTTTTTACTTTTTAGTAACAGCCCTGCAGCCATAAAAAAGAACGAGATCATGGGATATGGATGGAGCTGGAGGCCATCATCCTTAGAAAACTAACGCAGGAACAGAAAACCAAATACCACACGTTCTCACTTATAAGTGGGAGCTAAATGGTGGGAGCTAAATGATCAGAACATATGAACACAGAGAGAGGAACAATAGACACTGAAGCCTACTTTTGAGGGTAGAGGGTGGGAGGAAGGAGAGGATCAGAAAAAATAACTATTGGGAACTAGACTTAGTACCTGAGTGATGAAATAATCTGTACAGCAAACTCCCGTGACACAAGTGTACTTATACAACAGACCTTGAACCTATAAGTTAAAAAAAAGTTTAAAGAAAAAAGGAAAAAAATTACAAAACTCATCAAAGAGATGGTTTCTTATCATGGACAACAGTAACAAATGATAGTTGATTGATTCGTAACAAACATTCTCTTAGCACCTCTTGCGGACCTCAAATACAGCATTTGGCCCACTTACTTTGACATCTGTTCATTTGCTTGATTATCTATCCCTTCCCCCACTAGATTATACACCACCTAAGGGCAAGGATTTTATCATCTTTATATCCCCAGTGCTTAGCATAGTGCCCAAATATAGTAGGTATTTTTAGTAAATATCAAATAACTCAATTTAAAATGACAAACTATCTTTCTAATGTCCTAAAATTTTAAGCCACCATTTAAAAAATAGGACTTGCTATATTTATTAAGTATTAATTCTGACATACCACTATTCTGCCTATAAACAATGTTTATACCACTTCCTCAGTGGAGTAAAATGTAAATGGCATGTAAAGTATAGACAGGGCTTTCTGACACCAGAGCTTGTCATGAACCCTAAGACTGGGAAGACCATATAACTTAGCGTCTAAACCAGGACATTTTTGAGAGTAAAAGAGGCACTATTAATAAGTAAACCAGAAAAATGAGACTGAAAAGTACCGTTATAGACAAAAGCAGACAGGCAGTCATCAACCCACTTAAAGCCAAAATTGAGCCATTCATGAAGGTAGAGAAGGAAAAATGTTCTGAGGCTGAATTTGAAGGCCTTATTTGAGACTCTGAAAGCAGTCTATACAGTGTTTGTTTATAACAAATCAACTTTGATATTTACCCACGTTTCTCCTGCTCATCTATAAACAAGCTTTGCTTTTATCCGGGTACCTTACTGGTGCAAGTAATGAATGAATTACTCTTGACTCACCCTCCCTTTCATCTGAGGTTACAGCACCATCACTATTTTTGTTCATTCCTGCTCAGCATCCCTCATTCTACTCCACACCACTGTCTCCAGCCAGTAAAAGATTCTGGATCATGGCCCAGTTGACCTTCTCGTCACCATGTCCCTCCAGACTGAACATCATCAGTGTACTACTTTGGCATGTCTTTGCCCTGGTTTAAGAGCCTAAAATGGTTCTCTATTTTAGTCTCCACATCCACCCTGAATTCTTTTGACTTCCAAGGTACTGCATAAGCCAGCTTCAGCACACCTGAAGCACAACTCACTTCTTATCCTACCATTACACACTGTGCCCTGCAGTGACAGTTTTCTCACTACCCCTGCAAGCAGCCTGTTCTCCCCAGTCTCCTTACATGTGCACATGATCTGCCTCTTTCCTCCACCTATTCTAGCCTCACTCAACCCCCAAGTCCTGCCTAAGTTTCCTCTGATCTCAAAACTTGTTCAATATCACAATAATCTACTTTCTAACATTCCATTTCTATAAATGTTACACAACTAGTTATAATCATGCAGTTTAAAGCTAATAAATGGATCTGATTTATGTGGCTTTCTTTTGCACCTTAGCTCTCTAATAAGAATATGCTCCTTAATGACACTGACTATGGTCTTTGTTTTTCCAAATCTTACAGCAGCTACCTCAGCATAGATCCTATTTATACCCCTAAGTACTAACCATATCATAAGCATATAAAACAGGGGCTCCTGCTCTCCAGAATTTCAATCTAGGAAAGGGGAAGGGATACGGAATGGCCTGTAAATAGATAACTAGGATATGTTAAGATAGAGGCTAATTAAAATCTATAAAATGGGCTATGACAACAGTGAAAATGGGTAAACTAACCAAATGTCAAGGTTCAGAAAAAGTTTCGCAAGCATAGAATCTGAGGAGAAACAAAAGGAGTCACCAGAAGAAAATCGTGGCAGCTAAAAGCATGAATCACAAAATACACAGGTGTGTTCAGCAAAGGATAACCAAAGCCATAGAGGAAATGCAGGGGAGTGGCTGGAATGAAGCTCTAAAGATGGGCAGCACCAGATCAGGAAACGCATCGCATGCCAAGTGCAAGATGCTGAATTATGCGTTGAGAGCAACAGAAGCCACTGAAGGATCTTAAGCAGGAGAATCATGTGATCAGATTTTCTTTTAGAAAACTGATTTTGGCAGCAGTATGAAAAGTGGAAGAAAGCAAGACTTACTATAGAGAGATTCGTTGAGGGGGTTGTAAAAACAGAATTGGCAAGAATTAATGAAGTCAGGAGAAACAACCACAAAAGAGCAGATTTGAGAGACAGTAAAGAGTAAGAATCAATGCTACTTGGTTACAGATCTATTGTGAGGGGTAGAATCCATGTAGAATCAAAACTACTTGGAAGAGTAAAAGCTGTTTCCAGCTTGGGCATTGGAGTGGAAGATGATGCCATTTACTGAGATAGAGAAGCCAGGAGAAGCCATAAGGAGTTAAGTATGGACACACTGAGTTTGAGGGGACTGTGAAACATACAAGGGGAGTGATAGGCAGTTGGATGATAGTTTAGGTTCTCAGAAAATTCATTTAGATGAAGATAGAGATTTATAAGTCATCACTGAAAGATACTCATGGGGGGAAAAATAAGACTGCAGAAGACACACGACATGAAAAGGTGGCCCTGAATGAACACTGGGACCACCGATGTGATAGGGAAGGAGGATTAAGTTTTTAGACAAAGAAGTAAAAGTAACGACTAGTTTGGTAGTGCAGTCAGGCACTGCTAAATCAGCATAGTCCTGAAAAGGAGTAATGTGTTCTTATATCATCAAGCAGAAACTATGAAGAGTTTGTTTTCAGTTACTGAGTTTTATTTTTGCTTGTTTTAATCCTGCTTTGTTTCCTAATTTTCTTTCCCATGAGATTGCTAATAAGTGCATTCTGCTGGCCAGCTCTTAATCTTACCAAGAGAGCTCCCCAAGGGGAAGGGCGTATTTTACTTCTTGTCCTCTCTCCTGTTCTGTCTGGACAAGGACCAGTGCTTATCGAGTGCCTGCTACTTGCTTAGCAGACATTTTCTCCATATTTTATGAATGAATGACTGAAGAAATGACATTTACTTATATTTCACCAAAAAGGAGTTTTTCATCCAGGAAAGAGCCTGCCTTTCTGTGCTACAGAGATTGGAATGGTTCTTATTTCCAGCTTTCTCCCAACAGACATTTTATTTCCTTCCTACAAGGAGTTCTCCTTTCTCTTTGATATGTTACACTTGCTGGTATTAGGTCATGATGAATTTTCAGCATCTTCAGGTTTTTTAACAAAGGTATGCAGATGAAGAGTTTGGTTATGAGATTATGGATTTGTGAGAAAGGCACCTAGATAGTAAATCTTTCGGTGTCCTCTCAGGGTTTTATCTGTGGCTAACCAGTTTCTGTAATTCCAGTTAAAGCTGACACTGTGAAATGTGTCTCCTTGCCAAACACAAAGGGATGTTGAATCATCTGTTATTTTAGACAATCCTTGTGCCTAATTTATTGTCATAAAAGTTGACATCTGACTTAATCACCCACTCAATCATAGAGTTCAATGCTAACTCCCTTGAGGAATTTACAGTCTTGAGCTTCAAGTCGGTGGCAAGAAATTTTAAAAAAAGGAAGAAATGTACAAGCTAATTGAACAAACAAAATTTATACTTCAAAATGCTCAAAGTGTCAGATTGGTGGCATAAATAAAAAAAGATTAGAGAAGAGGAAAATCAGTGGACTTGGAGTGATCAGCAAAGCCTTCAATAAGTATATAGAACTTAATCTGGGACTTAAATATGAAAACTGACCAGCTTGGAAGGAAAAAGGGAGGTAGTACCACATAAGGATGTGAGGTCAAGCAGAGCAGCAGAAATGGATAATGCTAACGGTATATGAAGACCAGCAGTGGCTGCTGCAGGAAGTAGAGGCAAATCTTATCCTATGTGCCTTTATGGATATTGTCAGGATTGCTAAGTATTAAATAAATGTGTGGGCTTTTTATTCCAGCTGTTTGCCAGTCTCCCTGCTTAAACGGTGGAAAATGTGTAAGACCAAACCGATGTCATTGTCTTTCTTCTTGGACAGGACATAACTGTTCCAGGTAAGATAACCAAAAACTAATGTTCACCTGTAACATGAAGACTCTAAAATTCAAGTAAATTGTCATAAGAGCCAGAAGTTATCTCTATCTAGTTTGACTGTAAGTATTTTGTATGTGAAAATATCCATTTTGAGACATGCTCTCTAAATTTGAACTAAAACCAAAGCTAAGAAATATTAGTTCAGTATCGACAAATAAAACAAGAATGTCTCAAACTTAAGCAGTCTTGTGCTGACTTCAGCAGCACATATACTAAAACTGGAACTTCATAGAGAGGATTAGTATGACCCATGCTAGAGGATGACACACAAATTTTTGAAGCATTCCACATTTTTTGCAATTAAAAAAAAGAAAAAATGGGCTATATAAATAAATAAATCATCTTCTTGAACAGAAGATTGCATCCTACAGATGCAAGGATGTAAAATAAATAGACAATATATTTTATTGAAAATGACCCAATGGATGTTTAAGTTCTTCATTACAATAAAAATCATATTAAATTGATAGGAAATGTTTGTTTTAAAGTAAAATATTTTTGTTTTATATTTTAGTGTTTATATACGTAGCATTTCATTGACTACAAAATGATTATGTAAAAATATGTTTTTTCATTGGTTTCTCATTTCTGACCAGATACATATTATAGTTTAAAAATACTATCACAAAAATAAGTCAAAGGGAAAAATAGTTAAAAGATCATTTATATATTTTTAAACATCAGTAAAATCATCAGCCATATTGTGCCATACCATAGATAAAATATTTTCAACATTCAAACATTGTCCTCACCAATGTTGCAATGTTGAAATATTATCAGCTATTTTAAGACTTTCAATATACATCCCTGCACTTAGATTTGTATTATGTACACTTACCCCCATCATATAGGACTCATTAAAAACAAATGGGTATTTTCATATTCATTTCTTAAAGTGAGAAAAATTCAGTTAACTGAAAACAACTTTTATTTTTCATTTCCTGGTTTATTATTTTGATTGGAATGTCAAAGTCAACTTGCAAATATAAAAAAAGCAATTACAGTAATGCCAGTGAATTTCCTCACATCATCTCAAGTGTATGCCATCTCTGCAAAAAGAGAAAAAATAAACTGAACCCTAAACAGCAAATTTGAAATGGACAAATATATTAAGACGCTGCCAAGATTATACCTTTACCTGACAGCAGAGTTGAATTTAAGAAAATGAGAGCCAAATAAAGAGGAAAAAAAGAGAAAAAAAACAAAACAGTGACTCAAAAAAAGTATTTAGTACTTTCTTATAAATATTAGATTTTATATTTCAACCTCTTCATTTTTGAGATAAAGAAGAGGAAGTCCAGAGAGAGTTTGCGTGATTTAAAACCTGTCCATAGGAGTTCTTTCTTGATCGAGGAAAGGATAATTATTAGCTTGTATGAAAATATTGTACATTAATAAGAAAAACAAGATCTAGATTTTTATGCAAAAGTTTGATGTAGGCATCCAAGAAAAATAATGGCAAATTAAGCTGAGAGGTGTAGCCCACATTCAAGGGAAGGCTAACTAGCAACCCAGAGGACCAGGCAGGTTCCTCCTCCGTATACTGTAATCCTTGTTAAAACTCTAACCAGTTTAAGCAAAGAAGAGGATTTATCATCCCAATAGAGGGACCTTGTATGGAACCCAAAGACAAAGGAGTGGTTGAGCATCAGGAGGACCAGACTAGGGACGTGAAAGCCAAGTGTGCCTCTCCACCTCCCATGTTACCACCTCTTCCAGGGTCTGCTCCATCCTCTGTCTTGCTGCAGAGTGGTTTTCTTCTGTTTGGTTCACATGGAAGGGAAGGACAGAATTTCTCTCTCTTTTTTTTTTTTTTTTTTTCTTAAAGACAGAGTCTTACTCGGATGCCCAGGCTGGAGTGCAGTGTGCAATCTCGGCTTACTGCAACCTCCTCCTCCTGGGTTCAAGCAATTCTGTCTCAGCCTCCTGAGTAGCTGGGACTACAGGCATGCGCCACCACACCCAGCTAATTTTTGTATTTTTAGTAGAGATGGGATTTCACTATGTTGGCCAGGCTGGTCTCGAACTCCTGACCTCGGGTGATTTACCCACCTTGGCCTCCCAAAATGCTGGGATCACAGGCATGAGCCACCATGCCCGGCCAGGACAAAATTTCTTACAGAATTTTTTACATGTCACCATACAGTATCCAGAGACATAGTACACTGTCCCAGTGTACTATGGTTGGTCCAGACTGATTCAATGGCCAAGCATGAATCAATGAACTGTCCTAGGTTGGATTATGTTGTACCAACATAAAGGGTAATTTTGTCAAAAAACTGGGTAAAAGGGAAGAGAGTCTGGCAATTCCCAGAAGAAAGGAGAGTGGGAGGGGGAGAATGCTTTTCTGAGAAAGAAACAATAAATGTTACCGTATAATTTTTTCCTTCTCTCCTATGAGACTGAGTGCCTTAAAGTTTGTATGCTGGGCCGACTGTGATGGCTCACACCTGTAATCCCAGCAATTTGGGAAGCCAAGGCAAGCAGATCACTTGGATCCAGGAGTTCAAGACCAGCCTGAGCAACATAGGAAGATCCCGTCTCTACAAAAAATACCCAGAAAAATTAGCCAGGCATGGTGGCATACGCCTGTAGTCTCAGCTAACTCAGGAGGCTGAGGTGGGAGGATTGCTTGAACCCAGGAGGCGGAGGTTGCAGTGAGCCAAGACTGTGCCACTGCACTCCAGCCTGGGCAACAGAGTAAGATCTTGTTTTAAAAAACAAAAACACATGCCTAGTGCCTTCTACAGGCACAATAATCACTGCTCAGTAAAGGCTTGTTAACAGATGGAGCAATTTCCTGGCATGATTGTCAGCTGGTAGAGAAATGCCTTATGGCATCCATTAAATCCCTCAATGTTTAACCTTCTGTACTAATAAATAAGACTGACCTGACCTTTTTCCCAGATAATTCAGTGGTTCAGAAGGAAATTGTGTTTCCTCTGACCTCTGCACATCTTCAGAAAACTGATCCGAAGCAAATACCATAACTAAAAACCATAGATTCTTAGTGGACTAAGAGACCTTTAAGTTCATTATGTCCAAACCTCTCATTTTACAGAAGAGAGAATTTTAAGATAGAAAACTAGTGGCAGAATCAAGACTAAAACTCAGGTCTGATGCTTCTCAGATCTTTCCATAAGTTAGCACTGCATGCCTCTTAGTTATCTCAAAGAATGACCCCCATCCCTATAAACATCACAGATAATGCCCAGGTATCTGGGACTTTCAATCCTGTTTTCATCAACCCCTAAAGAGATGTTAGCTCTTCAGTTCAATTTCTTCTTTAGAATCTATTTGGTTGCTTTTTTTTTTTTCCAGGAAAAGGAGGACTGGGTTTTAACCACTGCACGACCAGCTGGCTCTCCCAAAAGCAGGATCATCTCTCCTTGGTAGTTCCTGGGCATCCTGGAACTTATGCAAAGAAAGTCCAACATGGTGCTGGGTCTTGTTTAGTAAACTTGTTACTTGGGGTTACTTTTTTAATTTTGTGATATATTTTGTTATTCCTTGTGACATACTTTCTTACATGTTTTCCATTTTTAAATATGCCTGTATTTTCTATATAAAAATTATATTAAATAGATGCTGCTCTACCCTCACAAAATGTACATATTCTGCTGTCTATTGGGAAAGTTCCTGGTACACGTTTTTATTCAGTTACTTAAAATGATTTTTCAATTAAAATATATTTTGCTACTAAATAATATTTTGCTGGATAGTACCATTTTATGAGGTGGCCAAGGGATTCATAGAGAGGACTCATGATCTTTCATCTGTGCCACTGGCACCACATGGGAGAACCCTTACAATAAAGGAGACCCCTTCATTCTGGTTCCATCTTCTTTACAATATGTGTAATAAAGTTTTTTCTTTCACTGAATCAGACAGTAACTGTTGGACCTAGTACTCTCCACCACATAATTATGTCCTGGTACTTAGGGTAGCCTGGCTAATTCTTTTCTCAACATTTGAAAAGCTGTAGGCATTAACTTCGTGGATGTGGAGAAACAGCATAATGACATTGGTTCACAATGAAAGTGCTAGCCTTCTTTCTCATGGCTGGAATAAGAAATGCAAGAACTGGAAGATTAACAGAGAGCTGATACCTGGACTGGTAATGCCACAACTCACTATTTTGGGAGAAAGGAGGTAGGAAAGGGAAGACAGGGAAAGAGAAGGAAAAAGGCAAATGGGAAACGTCCCCCAGAGCTGTACTCCTGGTCCCACCTGCAAAAGAGAATTGCAGCCACCTAAGAGAAAGCTGAGCTGCCCCTCAGTCCTCACTGTCACCTACCTCTATCACAATACTTGTACCAAGATGAAGACTTCCCCAGACTTCAGAAAATAAACTCAAACCCTAGATTTTGTTTTAAAATAGGAAACTCAATCAACTTGCCTCCATCCTCTGGGAAAACTGCTCCCATACAGGCCTTGGAGTGCGTTGTAGCACCATGGAGGAATGCAGAAAGATGAAAAAGATTTTGATTCTCCTAGTGGTTCTCTTCACTACCATAGGCATCCCTCAGCCATTGACGACTCCTTCTTTCTCTTGACATTCACTTTCTTGACCAGTCTTACACGCTTATGAGTCTGCCTTCCAATAAATTTACTCATAGTCCATTAACTTCCAAACCATGTTGACCTTTGTCATTTATAATCATAAAAACATAAAAATACAGTCAAAAAGGCTGGGTGCAATGGCTTGCACCTATAATCCTAGCACTTTGGAAGACTGAGGTGGGCAGATAGCTTGAGCTCAGTAGTTCGAGACTAGCCTGAGCACCATGGAGAAACCCCATCTCTAAAAAAAAATAAATACAAAAAAAAAATACAAAAATGAGCTGGGCATGGTGATGCATACCTCTAGTTCCAGCTACTTGGGGAGGCTGATGCAGGAGGATTGCTTGAACCTGGGAGGTCGAGGCTGCACTGAGCCGAGATCGCACCACTTCACTCCAGCCTGGGTGACAAAGTGAGACCCTATTTCAAAAAGAAAAGAAGAGAAAATACAGCCCCAAATCTGAGTAATAAGAAAAATAGTACCAGAAAAAATTAAGCGAAGAAAACAATTGGAAACAACACTTAGTTCTGAAAGTACCTACTAAATAAGTATACCTTCAAAGTGGAGGTTGTATTGGGTTACTTTGAATAGGCTGAAAGGTTCATATCTTCACAGTAAGTCAAAGTAGTCCTGGCATATAGAGAATATAAGGAAGTAAAGCACCATACAAGTGAGGTGTGGAAATAATACTATTTAGAAATGTGAGTCACAGAGTAATGATACTAAGAATAGTTGAAGAATATTATTTTTTAATCTTCCATACTATGCAGAGAAGACCAGTGTAGGAAAACAAAAATTTTAAAAAGAAATTTAAAAATCTTTCATACAGATATATCTTGTAGTGAATTTTTGAAGGGGGAGCCATTCACCATGCTATATAAACTATCCCACAAGCTGGAAAAGATGACAAACATTGAGTAATATTTGCCAGATACTTACCAAATACCACTCTGATGCAAAAACCTAACAAAGATGAAAATGAACTGTAAATCATATAATTTAACTTTCAAACTAGTTTTTGAACAACTAATAATACATGCTACACACTGCAGTAGGTGTTTTAAAGAGATTAGTTCTTTGAATCTTCACAACAATTCTGAGATATGTATTATTATCTTTATTTTATAGATGAGGAAAGTGAAACTCTGAGAAGTCAAATAACTGATCTAAAATAAATGGCAAAGCCAAATGAACCCCAAGCCTGATTTACTCTAGAACTCATGAACTTCCTACTCTGTTTCTGCATTTTTGACCTACATCTAACACTAGGTAATATTTAGCAAATTTAATGTTTTAAAATACTTGACAGGCAGATGGTATTTTACAATAATACCATATGAAATGCATAAGAGCAATAAAAATGGAAAAGGCATTTGATAAAATTCAGCACATTCTTAAATTTCTAAAAAAGCAGTAAGTGTCCAGCATACTGAAGTTTATGTTTCAATTATAATCAATCTTATTATGAACCACTACATGCCTCACTTTAAAATCAGAAACAAAGCAAAATAGCTATTCCCATTCACCTTGAGTATTATTCTTCAGTTCTAGCCAGAGCTATAATATATGAAATAAAGAGTATAGAAATGAGAAAATTGTCACAGTTTCATTTTGGCAGGAGATATAATAATATATCTTGTAGAATGAAAACTCAAAGGCATGAAAATCCATTAGAAGCACTGAGTCCAGTAAACGATGAGAACCAGATAAACATACCAAAAAAAAGGACTTCCCTGCATATTAATTATAAACAGAATATAGTAAAAATCTTCTACTCACAACATCAGCAAATATATACATATGGATTATACAAATAAGAAATGTATGTAGTCTCAAGGAAGAAAATTAGAAAAATATACCTATAAACATTTATCAATGCTCAGCTCATGGAGAAGCATGCCATTTCTTGGATGAGATAACTGTATGTCCTAAAGGTGTGATTTTTTTCCAAATAAAGTTACAAGCTTCATATAGTTCCAATTATATTTGCCATATTGGGTTTTTGGGGAGATCATGACCAGTTTATTCTAATGTTTATTACAAACAAAAGCAAAGTGGAAAATTAAAATATTTTAGAGAAAAACAATGAAAAATATCTTTTTAAAAATTAACACATAATAAAAAGCTATAGTAATTAAAATAGTATATGCTGAAACAAGAGTCACAAAAGCATCAATGTGATAATCTCTACATATGAATTCAAATATTTTATTTAAAAACTCACAAGTGGCCAGGCACAGTTGCTCACGCCTGTAATTATGGCACTTTGGGAAGCTGAGGCAGGTGAATCACTTGAGGTCAGGAGTTCAAGACCAGCCTGGCCAACATGGTGAAACCCCTTCTCTACTAAAAATACAAAAAAATTTGCTGGGCTTGGTGGCACACGCCTGTAATCCCAGCTACTCGGGAGGCTGAGACAGGAAAATGACTTGAACCCAGGAGGCAGAGGTTGCAGTGAGCCGAGATCTTGCCATTGCACTCCAGCCTGGGTGACAGGACAAGACTTTGTCTCAAAAACAAACAAAAAAAAACCTCGTAACTGACCAAGAAAACCTTCCAAAAAAAATGAAGCCTCAATAGTCAGTCAAATGTTTATCATAAAATATTAGAAAGCAAGAGAGAAAAATATTGAGTGACTGGTATTAGACAATTAGTAAAAATTTGAAAATCTTTTGTTTGAATTCTTAGCACATAAAAATAAATTCAAGGTGGATTGTGAAGTAAACACTGATATGAAAACCATTAAAATTGTCTTTAGAGTTAATTTTCTCAAACATTTGAAGGATTAAAGACCTAGACGTTCCAGTAAAATCACTGTGGGAA
Organism: Macaca mulatta; assembly: GCF_049350105.2. Taxonomy (NCBI): domain Eukaryota; kingdom Metazoa; phylum Chordata; class Mammalia; order Primates; family Cercopithecidae; genus Macaca; species Macaca mulatta. The sequence continues at coordinate 48,043,912 of NC_133420.1, forward strand.
TGGTGAGCCGAGTTGACAGCATAAGTAAATTGAGAGTTCTGGATGTCATTCAAAAAATTATAATCAAAATGTTGTCAAATTTCTTATGACAGACCAAGGAATCATGTTTATACTACCTTTATCATATAAAGGGGAAAAAAAAACTTAATAAAGCTCAAGAACACAGACAACCCACCAGAGAAATGCAATCAACTTCTTTTCATATGTATTTGAGAAACTATTCCACCTCACAAACACAGCACACAAATTCAAACAACAGTGGAAACCCGTTTGCTTTTCAGATTAGCAGAGATTTATTTTTAATGTTAATAACTAATGCTAGCAAATGTGGGATGAAATAGAAAATTGTATGCATTGTCAGTGAGAGTGGCTATTTTATTTTTTCCAGCTTTATTGAGGTATCATTGACAAAAAATTATATATATTCAAGAATGTACAATGTGATGGATTTGATACGTGTATACATTGTGAAATGATTAGCATAATCAAATTCATAAACATATTCAGCACCATACGTAGTTACCATTGTTGGAGGAGTGAGGTGGTAGTGAGGACATTTAAGATCTATTCTCTTAGCAAATTTTAAGTATACAATACAGTATTGTTAACTATAGTCACCATGCTGTAGATTAGATTCCCCAAACTTGTTCATCTTATAACTTATAACCCTTTGACCAACATCTACCCATTTCCCCCACTCCTCCCCTTTCTAGCCCCTGGCAACCACCATTACATTCTCCACTTCTGTGAGTTTGACTATTTTAGATTCCATATATAAGTGAAATCATTCATTATGTGTCTCTCTGTGTCTGGCTTATTTCGTGTAGCATAATGTCCTTCAGATTCATTCATGTTATTGCAAATGTCAGGATTTCCTTCCTTTTATGGCTTAATAGTATTCCACTGTGTGTATGTGTGTGTGTGTACCACATTTTCCTTTTCCATTTTTATATTTGTAAATATGTTTTAATATCCACAAAAGTAATCATCTTCATAAAAATTAATTGAAGTAAAAGTCCCACATTAATGTGTATATGTGTACATAATTTTTCTATTTACTCTAATTAACCTGACAAGTACATTGGCATCTATTCTATAAATGTAAAGATCTTGTCTCTGTTTAGTTTTGTTTAAACACAACTTTAGGAGTCTCTAGTGAAGAGTTCAGATCAATATGATGATTAGTTTAATATAGAAATAGAAGCTATTACCAAGAGAAAATACTGATAAATTTTGAGCCACTTGTATATGTAGGAGGAAAATATTTGCTTGTAATCAAGTTAAGGGATTTTTTAAAAAATCAATTATTAAAATTATCAGTACATTTTTACAACATATCCTCGTACTTTATGGGTTCTCCAGGTAAGAGATGTCCAAAGAGGTGGACACACTTATAATATCTCAAGTTTGCCAGCAAAGTTACATCAGAATCACTTTCTTATACTTCCTCAACAATGAGCATAGCAGCAGCAACACTCATTTCTTTGAAAAGATCATATTTAATTACTCATGATTTTCTCCTAACTCTGACCTTAAGCCAGGTACATTCATTTTTTTCCCTAATTATCTTATAAGCCACCATTCAAGGTGACCTGGGCCGAAAGTGTAGGTTTGGATGGAACTCGAAAGAAATTGAGTAATTTGAAAATAATGAAAAGCAGCCAGTCAGAATGGTTATTATTAAAAAGACAAGAAATAACAGATGGCAAGGATTCCGAGAAAAGGGGATGCTTATATACCATTAGTGAGAATGTAAATAAATACAACCTCCATAGAAAACAGTATGGAGAGTTCTCAAAGAATTAAAAATAGAACTACAATTCAATCCAGCAATCCCTCTACTGGGTATCTACCCAAAGAGAAATAAATCATTATTTTTAAAAAGATAGCTGCACTCATATTTATTGTAGCACTATTCACAACAGCAGAGATATGGAATCAACCTAAGTGTTCATCAGCAAATGATTGGATAAAGAAAATGTACAAGGAATACTATTCAGTCATATAAAAGAATGAAATTATGTCTTTTGCAGCAACATGGATGAAATTAGGGGCCATTATCTTAATTGAAAGAACTGAGACACAGAAAGTCAAATACCACATTTTCTCACAAGTGGGATCTTAATAATGTACACCCATGGACATAGAATGTAGACTGACAGACAAGGGAGATTCGGGAGGGGAATGGAAGGGGGCTGGATGATGATAAATTGCTTAATGGGTATAGTGTATGCTATTCAGGTAATGGATACCCTAAAAGCCCTGAGCTCCACCACTACATATAATCTATGCATATTACAAAATTATACTTGTACTGCATAAATTTATACAAATCAAAACAAAAAAGAGCAAACACATTGCACTGCAGCTACATGTCCCCAGTTGCAAGAATCAGCAGGTAAAGCCACTTAAAACACATGCTGCTGGGTGCAACATTTCCAGGCTCTTAAGTTTTGTGAAGCAAGCCAACCAACTTTAAAAAGACACACAAGAGGACGGTTCCAAGATGGTGGAATAGAAACAGCTCCAGTCTACAGCTCCCAGTGTGAGCGACACAGAAGACAGGTGATTTCTGCATTTCCAACTGAGGTACCAGGTTCATCTCACTGGGGCTTGTTGGACAGTGGGTACAGGACAGTGGGTGGAGCCTACCAAGTGTGAGCCAAAGTAGGGCGAGGCATCGCCTCACCCAGGAAGTGCAAAGGGTCAGGAAATTCCCGTCCCTAGCCAAAGAAAGCTGTGACAGACAGCACCTGGAAAATGGGGTCACTCCCACCCTACTACTGTGCTTTTCCAACAGTCTTAGCAAATGGCACACCAGGAGATTATATCCCGTGCTTGGTTCGGAGGGTCCCACACCCACAGAGCCTCACTCATTGCTAGTACACCAGTCTGAGATCAAACTGCAAGGTGGCAGCGAGGCTGGGGTGGGATGGGGGTGTCCGCCATTGCTGAGACTTGAGTAGGTAAACAAAGTGGCCAGGAAGCTCGAACTGGGTGGAGCCCACCACAGCTCAAGGAGGCCTGTCTGCCTGCCTCTGTAGACTCCACCTCTGGGGGCAGGGCATAGCTGAACAAAAGGCAGCAGAAAACTCTGCAGACTTAAATGTCCCTGTCTGACAGATTGAAGAGAGTAGTGGTTCTCCCAGTACGGAGTTTGAGATCTGAGAATGGACAGACTGTATCCTCAAGTGGGTCCCTGACCCTCAAGTAGCCTAACTGGGAGGCACCCCCCAGTAGGGACAAACTGACACCTCACACAGCCGGGTACACCTCTGAGACGAAGCTTCCAGAGGAACGATCAGGCAGCATCATTTGCTGTTCAGCAATATTCGCTGTTCTGCTGCCTCTGCTGTGGATACCCAGGCAAACAGGGTCTGGAGTGGACCTCCAGCAAACTCCAGACCTGCAGCTGAAGATCCTGACTGTTAGAAGGAAAACTAACAAACAGAACAGACATCCACATGAAAACCCCATCTGTACGTCACCAACATCAGAGACTAAAGGTAGATAAAACAACAAAGATGGGGAAAAAACAGAGCAGAAAAGCTGAAAACTCTAAAAATCAGAGCCACTTTCCCCCTTCAAAGGAAGGCAGCTCCTCTCCAGCAGCGGAACAAAGCTGAAAGGAAAATGACTTTGACAAGTTGAGAGAAGAAGGCTTCAGACGATCAAACTTCTCCAAGCTAAAGGAGGAAGTTTGAACCCATCTCAAAGAAGTTCAAAACCTTGAAAAAAGATTAGACGAATGTCTAACTAGAATAACCAATGTAGAGAAGTCCTTAAATGACTTGATGGAGCTGAAAACCATGGCATGAGAACTATGTGACACATGTACAAGCTTCAGTAGCCGATTCGATCAACTGGAAGAAAGAGTATCAATGATTGGAGATCAAATGAATGAAATGAAGCAAGAAGAGAAGTTTAGAGAAAAAAAAGGGTAAAAAGAAAGAAACAAAGCCTCCAAGAAATATGGGACTATGTAAAAAGACCAAATCTACGTCTGATTAGTGTACCTGAAAGTGATGTGGAGAATGAAACCAAGTTGGAAAACACTCTGCAGGATATTATCCAGGAGAACTTCCCCAACATAGTGAGGCAAGCCAAATTCAAATTCAGGAAATACGGAGAACGCCACAAAGATAATCCTCGAAAAGAGCAACTCCAAAACACATAATTGTCAGATTCACCAAAGTTGAAATGAAGGAAAAAATCTTAAGGGCAGCCAGAGAGAAAGATCGGGTTGCCCACAAAGGGAAGCCCATCGGACTAGCAGAGGATCTCTCAGCAGAAACTCTACAAGCCAGAAGAGAGTAGGGGCCAATATTCAGCATTCTTAAAGAAAAGAATTTTCAACCCAGAATTTCATATCCAGGCAAACTAAGCTTCATAAGTGAAGGAGAAATAAAATCCTTTACAGACCAGCAAATGCTGAGAGATTATGCCACCATGAGGCCTGCCCTACAAGAGCTCCTGAAAGAAGCACTAAACATGGAAAGGAACAACTGCTACCAGTCACTGCAAAAACATGCCAAATTGTAAAGACTATCGATGCTAGGAAGAAACTGCATCAACTAATGAGCAAAATAACCAGCTAACATCAAAATGATAGGATCAAATTCACACATAAGAGTATTAACCTTAAATGTAAATGGGCTAAATGCTCCAATTAAAAGACACAGACTGACAAATCAGATAAAGAGTCAAGACTCATCAGCGTGCTGTATTCAGGAGACCCATCTCACGTGCAGAGACACACATAGGCTCAAAATAAAGGGATGGAGGAAGATTTACCAAGTAAATGGAAAACAAAAAAAGGCAGGGGTTGCAATCCTAGTCTCTGATAAAACAGACTTTAAACCAAAAACGATCAAAAGAGACAAAGAAGACCATTACATAATGGTAAAGGTATCAATTCAACAAGACGAGCTAACTATCCTAAATATGTATGTACCCTATACAGGAGCACCCAGATTCATAATGCAAGTCCTTAGAGACCTAATAGCCTACCAACCAAAAAAAGTCCAGAACCAGACGGATTCACAGCCGAATTCGACCAGAGGTACAAGGAGGAGCTGGTACCATTTCTTCTGAAACCATTCCAATCAATAGAAAAAGAGGGAATCCTCCCTAACTCATTTTATGAGGCCAGCATCATCCTGATACCAAAGTCTGGCAGAGACACACACACAAAAAAAGAGAATTTTAAACCAATATACCTGATGAACATTGATGTAAAAATTCTCAATAAAATACTGGCAAACTGAATCCGCAGCACATCAAAAAGCTTATCCACCATGATCAAGTAGGCTTCATCCCTGGGATGCAAGGCTGGTTCAACATACACAAATCAATAAACATAATCCAGCATGTAAACAAAAACAAAGACAAAAACCACATGATAATACATGCAGAAAAGGCCTTCAATAAAATTCAACACCCTTTATGTTAAAAACTCTCAATAAACTAGGTATTGATGGAACGTATCTCAAAATAATAAGAGCTATTTATGACAAACCCATTGTCAATATCATACTGAGTGGGCAGAAACTGGAAGCATTCCCTTTGAAAACTGGCACAAGACAGGGATGCCCTCTCTCACCACTCCTATTCAACATAGTGTTGCAAGTTCTGGCCAAGGCAATCAGGCAGGAGAAAGGAATAAAGGGTATTCAATTAGGAAAAGATGAAGTCAAATTGTCCCTGTTTGCAGATGACATGATTGTATATTTAGAAAACCCCATCATCTCAGCCCAAAATCTCCTTAAGCTGATAAGCAACTTGAGTAAAGTCTCAGGATACAAAATCAACGTGCAAAAATCATGAGCATTCCTACACACCAATAACAGACAAACAGAGAGCCAAATTATGAGTGAACTCCCATTCACAATAGCTTCAAAGAGAATAAAATACCTAGGAATCCAACTTACAAGGGATGTGAAGGACCTCTTCAAGGAGAGCTACAAACCACTGCTCAGTGAAATAAAGGAGGACACAACCAAATGGAAGAATATTCCATGCTCATGGATAGGAAGAATCAATATCGTGAAAATGGTCATACTGCCCAAGGTAATTTATAGATTCAATGCCATCCCCATCAAACTACCAATGACTTTCTTCACAGAATTGGAAAAAACTACTTTAAAGAAACCAAAAAAGAGCCCGCATTGCCAAGACAATACTAAGCCAAAAGAACAAAGGTGGAGGCATCATGCTACCTGACTTGAAACTATACTACAAGGCTACAGTAACCAAAACAGCATGGTACTGGTACCAAAACAGAGATATAGACCAATGGAACAGAACAGAGCCCTCAGAAGTAATACCACACATCTACAACCATTTGATCTTTGACAAACCTGACAAAAACAAGAAATGGCAAAAGGATTCCTGATTTAATAAACAGTGCTGGGAAAACTGGCTAGCCATATGTAGAAAGCTGAAACTGGGATCCCTTCCTTACATCTTACACAAAAATTAATTCAAGATGGATTAAAGACTTAAATGTTAGACCTAAAACCATAAAAAACCCTAGAAGAAAACCTAGGCAATACTATTCAGGACACAGGCATGGGTAAGGACTTCATGTCTAAAACAACAAAAGCAATGGCAACAAAAGCCAAAATTAACAGATGGGATCTAATTAAAGAGCTTCTGCACAGAAAAAGAAACTACCATCAGAGTGAACAGACAACCTACAGAATTGGAGAAAATTTTTGCAATCTACTCATCTGAAAAAGGGCTAATATCCAGAGCCTACAAAGAACTCAAACAAATTTACAGAAAAAAAAAAAGCAAACCCAACCCCATCAAAAAGTGGGTAAAGGTTATGAACAGACACGTCTCAAAAGAAGACATTTATGCAGCCAACAGACACATGAAAAAATGCTCATCATCATTGGCCATTAGAGAAATGCAAATCAAAACCACAATGAGATACCATCTCACAGCAGTTACAATGGCAATCATTAAAAAGTCAGGAAACAACAGGTGTTGGAGAGGATGTGGAGACATAGGAACACTTTTTCACTGTTGGTGGGACTGTAAACTAGTTGAACCATTGTGGAAGACAGTGTGGCAATTCCTCAAGGATCTAGAACTAGAAATATCATTTGACCCAGCCATCCCATTACTGGGTATATACCCAAAGAATCATAAATCATGCTGCTATGAAGACACATGCACATGTATGTTTATTGCAGCACTATTCACAACAGCAAAGACTTGGAACCAACCCAAACGTCCATCAATGACAGACTAGATTAAGAAAATGTGGCACATATACACCATGGAATACTATGCAGCCATAAAAAAGGATGAGTTCATGTCCTTTGTAGGGATATGGATGAAGCTGGAAACCATCATTCTCAGCAAACTATCACAAGGACAAAAAAAACAGACACCGCATGTTCTCACTCATAGGTGGGAATTGAACAATGAGAACACTTGGATACAGAAAGGGGAACATCACACACCGGGGCCTGTCTTGGGGTTGGGGGGAGCGGGGAGGGATAGCATTAGGAGATATACCTAATGTAAATGACGAGTTAATGGGTGCAGCACACCAACATGGCACATGTATACATATGTAACAAACCTGTACGTTGTGCACACGTACCCTAGAACTTAAAGTATAATGAAAAATAAAAAATTAAAATTAAAAAAAATCTGGGAAACAAGCTGGATACAGTAGCTCACACCTATAAGTCCAGCACTTTGGGCGGCCAAGGTGAGTGGATCGGTTGAGCCCAAGAGTTTGAGACCAGCCTGGACAACACAGTGAGCCCTCATCTCTCTATATATATATATTAAAAATAATCTGTAAAACAAAAACAAAAAAGACACAAAGATATAGGCTGTCTAGGTGTTTGTAAGAGTTACAGTACAAACTGCTCTCTCTCTGGAGGAAATGCTGTTCACACCCATTCGTTGCAGACATCACTTTCAAGTGAATTCACTCCACCCTCCTAAGTCCTGACCTGTCTAATTACAATGCCCAATCCTCACCCTTCTGAATCATGCACATTCCGCCTTTCATTATGTCCCCCTGGATCTTTTTACTTTCCCAGCAGTGGTCAAGCTAGTTAATGTTTCTGTAAGTTAAAGTGTATCCTATCGGCAAGGGCAATAAAGAGAGAACTGACAAACTAAAAAAACCCGCAAGAATGGATTAAGGTAAAGACCACAAAAAAGTAGCAAAAGCTTCCCACATGCATTTCTCAATCATACCACATTCTTCACAAGAGCAATTACTGAGAATCTATGGAACATAGGTTCAAATGAGGAAATACTTCCAAATCTTTATTACCCACTTTATAGTTTGCATTCTGCTTTGTAATTTAAAATGTATTTTCTCTTACACTATCTCATAAATTGTGGGAACTAAAAACTATGTGGATGCCTAATATATAATAATGGTGTCACCTTTCTCTGCTCAACCCTTCTTCAACCTGTCTCAGTGAATTCTGCAAAGCTTCCTCTTCTTTCCATTTAAGAAACCTGAGGTACAGAGAAGCAATGATCTGGAAATTACAGCCTAACACCTGAGACCCCAGGCTGGTGCTCAGAGCAGTCAGTCATAACACCGTTTCCAGAGAATGAACCTTAGCTAGGCCATATCCCTGGCATTTTCAACACCATGTAAGCTTTATAACTATGGTGGTTTATGATTACAGTCTATGTTTCTGATGTTTGGAAAAAAAAAAAAAAGTGTTCCTAATCACAAAGTAGCATTGGTTTATGTGAGAATTCCACCAAATAACTTTAGGCTATGTTTTAAAAACAGCACAAAATGTTCCTTAAGTCGTAATTACAACATTGAGAAGACCTCATGATGAACAGCTTTTAGTTCTCTGAATACACCGTGTTCTCTTCTTGAGGCCTTTGCACAAATTATCTCCTTTACCACTGCCACTTCCCTTTACTCCCAGTTCTCACCTAACCCTACCATCATACTCACCATCTCCCACCCTATTTTTTCTACCATTTGTTCTTGAGTTCTCAGATGCTGTTGACTTTGCCCTAAACCTCCCATCCCTACTCCAAGTCCAACTTTTATAGGGTACTGGGAGAATGCACTCTGCTCTTTCCCATTCCAGGGTTCCTTTGAGTCAACATTGCCAATGAGTAGAACCAAGAAGCTGTATTAGTCTGTTCTCACATTGCTATAAAGAACTACCCGAGACCGGGAAAGGTGACTCACACCTGTAATCCTAGCACTTTGGCAGCCCGAGGCAGGAGGATCACAAGGTCAGGAGTTCGAGACCAGCCTAGCCAAGATGATGAAACCCCATCTCTACTAAAAATACAAAAATTAGCCAGGCATGGTGGCATGTGCCTGTAATCTCAGCTACTCAGAATGCTGAGGCAGGAGAATCACTTGAACCTGGGAGGTGGAGGTTGCAGTGAACTGAGATTGTGTCACTGCACTCCAGTCTGGGCAACAGAGGCTCTGTCTCCAAAAAAATAAAAATAAAAGAACTACCTGAGACTGGGTAATTTATTAAAAAAAAAAAGAGGTTTAATTGACTTACGGTTCTGTAGGCTGTACAGGAAGCATGGTTGGGGAGGCCTCGGGAAATTTACAATCATGGCAGAAGGCAAAGGGGAAGCAGGCACATCTTATATAACTGGAGAAGGAGGAAGAGCGAGAAGGGGGAGGGGCTACAAAACTTAAACAACTAACTCTCATGAGAACTCACTAGCCCAAGAACAGCGAGTGGGAAGCTTGCCTCCATGATCCAGTTACCTTCCACCAGGCCGCTTCTCCAACACTGGGATTACAATTTGACGTGAGATTTGGGTGGAGACACAAATCCAAACCATATCAGAAGCCAATGTGGACATTGAACTATAGAATGAATATACTCTGTGTGTGTGTGTGTGTGTGTGTGTGTGTGTGTGTGTGTGTGAGAGAGAGAGAGAGAGAGAGAGACAGAGAGACAGAGAGAGAGAGAGAGACAGAGAGACGTTGAGATCCAAAAGTGACAGATCAGATATATCCAGAAGCACTCTTAAACCCAAACACACACACACGCCACAAACATTTTGTCCCTGTCAAAATAGTTTGACTTTGGTGTAAAGCCTCTACCCAGCTTGCTATACTTGAACCTTGAGTAGGTCCAGAAATACTGAAATAAAACCCAGAAACCTCTCATTATGGTGCAAGATGATGCTTATATGTTAATAGAATAGATGATTGGGTGCTAAGGTGTCTCCAGAAAGAATGAAAGGCACAACAGCTGTGGTTGATTCTTCACTCTACACAGGCTGCCCAAATCATCAAACTTTGATAACCCCACCAGGCAGAACTAGAGAGGCAACAGGAAGACACACCCACTCATTTGTATTCTTGATCTCATGTAAATCACTACTCTAATATTTTGCTAGTGTGATAGTAAACTAAAGGAAAAGCAAATCTATACAAGTCAGTCTTCCTTCTCCCTAATTTAAGAAGCAGCACCAATCTTTGTGGTCTGGTCCAGCTGAACTAGTCTAGCATTACAAACCATACCCACCTGCAAGGTGAAGCTAACTAGACCACAGATAGTTGTTCTTCAGACTGTATATTTACTTTATGCTTTACATTTTAAGACAGTTGAATACAGTTCTTATCACTTACAGTTTCTATAAGACAACCAGGAGTATAAAAGTGCCCCAAGGAGGAATAGAATGGGACACTGAACTCTACAGAAACCTATTGTTATTTCTTGTCCCCATCCCTCTTGTACTAAAAAAAAATTGCAAACCATTCTGAATAGTTCCATCTGGTTTCTCACCTCATTGCGCCTTCTGATATATGGCACACCTGAACTCACCAACTTGCTTCCTTTCCTTCCTGCTGCCTTTCCCTCCTCCTGTATAGTAAGCCTTTCTTCTGATCTCCCCCTGACTAATAGTTGCCCTTCCACAATGGTTCCAGGGTTAGCCCGTGGCAGACATTTATCATTTACCTATCTCTCTTCCTCCTTGAAGACAAGCATTTTATTTTTTCAACAATGTATACTTGGTAATACTTGACATATAGTAAGTGCCCAATAAATGCTGAGGAAACAATGAAATAATAGAGACTAATGGGAGAAGAAAAGCTTTTATACAATTTCAAAAAGCATTTAGGAGGCCAGGTGCAATGGCTCACGCCTATAATCCCAGCACTTTGGGAGGGCGAGGTAGGCAGATCACCTGAGGTCAGGAGTTTGCGAACAGCCTGTCCAACATGGTGAAACCCCATCGCTACTAAAAATACAATTTATCCCAGCGTGGTGGCTGGTGCCTGTAATCCCAGCTACTTGGGAGGTTAAGGCAGGAGAATGGTTTGAACCTGACAGGTGGAGGTTGCAGTGAGCCGAGACCACTCCATTAAACTCCAGCCTGGGCAACAAGAGCAAAACTCTGTCTAAAAAAAAAAAAAAAAAAAAGAAAGAAAAAGGTACTTAGGGAAGGTCCCAGGAATACAGTGTCATAAAAAACATACAATATTTTACATAGTTTGTGTACATGTACCTATACACATATACATACATTTTTTCACAGAGGAAAATGACCTAGGTTTTCAATTCTGTTTTCGTCATTTGCCTTTCTAAAGTCAAAGACAGAAAAAAGCCGAAAGATAAAATGAGGATGGTTACCTTGAAGACTGGGTTGGTCCAGAGGACGCCTGAGAAAAGTTTAGCACATACGACATCCAAATGAGGTTTTGGAAGGCATTCAGTAATGACAAATGACGTTGATCAAAGAAAAAGCATGAAACAGAATTCAAGAGTTACTTGCTCAGCCTTCCTGAGCAAAATGACCATCTCACCCCTCAATTTGTGAATTTTTACAGGGCACTTCCTCAACAGGACTCACCTGGGCACATGCTGGTTCCTCTCTATCACTGTCAGGTGTTTGTTTTAAAATCTACTTTGGGTCTTTAACCTTAAAAATAAAGTTATACTCCATGTGCTGTTTATAAAACCTATTCATTTTATTTATATTTCCTAACAGCCTAAATTGCTCATCAGAAAGGTTTTGCATTTTTGCAAATATGGCCTAAATAGGTCTGAGAGGAAGGACTATCTACTTCTAGTCAACACAGAAGAAGTGAAAGGTTTTCTGTTAAATCATTTATTAATCAGGAAAAACTGAACAAAGACTGGGTATTAGATGAATATTTGGAATTATTGCTAATGCCATTGGTTGGAATAATTTTGATTATTTTTTAAGATCTTGTATGTTAGATAACTATACTGAAGTATTTACTAGTGAGATTATGTAAATGCTTGGATTTGCTTTCAAATTCCCCCAAAAGAAAGAAGTGTATAAGGAGATGGGGAAGGTGAATACAGCTAAAGCAAGCAAGCAAAATATTGTTAATAGCTGAGTGAGGAGTAGATGGGGTTCAGCATACGCTCCTCTCTACTTCTGCGTATGTTGGAAATTTTCTACAACCAAAAAATTTGTTTAAACCACATTTACTGACTATGAGGTAATGAGCCTTATGTCAATATTCATGAATCTTGGAGTAAATACGTTGACTATTCAGTCTACAAATATGCAAATACATGGCATCTAGGAAACCCATGGTCTGAAATTACAGAATATTAAGATGAATCCCCTCTTAAAAAGACAAAGTAGCTGACTTGCTCTTTTTTTTTTTTTTTTTTTTTGAGACAGAATCTCACTCTGTTGCCCAAGCTGGAGTGCAATGGCGTGATCTCGGCTCACCACAACCTCTGCCTTCCAGGTTCAAATGATTCTCCTGCCTCAGCCTCCTGAGTAGTTGGGATTACAAGCAAGTGCCATCACGCCCGGCCAATTTTTGTATTTTTAGTAGAGATGGGGTTTTGCCATGTTGGCCAGGCTGGTCTCAAACTTCTGACCTCAAATGATCCACCCACCTCGACTCCTCGACTCCCAAAGTGCTGGGATTACAGGCGTGAGCCACCGTGCCCAGCCTCAGGGCTTTTATTAATATGTAAGATCCCTGAACTTAGTTGCTTTGTCCTTCAGGCTCTGCATCACTTTACACACATCTCTATCAAAGCACTTTTTTTCTTTATACCATGGCTAGTTTCCGTGTCTGAATTGCTTTGATAGAAGGTTTATTTCTCATAGATGGGTGCAGTGATTAAAAGCCCAAGCTCTGGAAATCGACCACTCATATTCAAACCCTGGTCCTTCCCTTTACTAGCCACGTGATTTGGATGCCTCTCGCTTTAGCTGTGTAATAGAAGCAATAATAGGGCCCACCCTTATTGATGTTGCTGTAAGGATTAAGGGGTCTCGCAAACAATAAGTACACATACAAGCCTATGAATTTTATGCTTTAGTGTCCTTAAAAGAAAGGCCAGTATTGAGAGATGTACTCTGTCAAGCCCTTGGAACTGAACTTGTAAAATACTCTTGTCGTTGGTCTGCTGTGCTGTGCTATCAATTTGCCAAGACAATCTGTTTTCCTATAACTTACCCACCTGGTGTCCTTGCTGCCAACACAATACCAGTGACTCTCCCAGTGGAATTTTACAGGCTTGGTGTTCAGGATTCTGACTCAGGTATTAAAATGAAGCCTTGGGGATTAATAAACTCTTGGCAGAGTCACCTCACCATATTTTCAGAACAGTGTCTAGGTAGCAGTTAGACTTAAACATAAATCACAAAATTCAACAGAGTTAAGCTATTTAACATGTTTTATTCATCCAATATAAATATAATATGTATTTTACATATCTTAACATCTCTGAAATGGGAATGCATCTTACAATAGCATGGCATAGTATGATTGGCAATTTAACGATTTATCTTACAAACACGTTATTTTAGGTTCAACAAGAACTGATAAGATTAAATCTTCACCAGGCGAGGTGGCTTATGCCTGTAATCCCAGCACTTTGGGAGGCCAAGGCGGGTGGATTACCTGAGGTCAGGAGTTCGAGACGAGTCTGGCCAACATAGTGAAACCCTGTCTCTACTAAAAATACAAAAAGTTAGCTGGGCGTGGTGGCAGGTGCCTGTAATCCCAGCTACTCAGGAGGCTGAGGCAGGAGAATCGCTTGAACCCGGGAGGCGGAGGCTGCAGTGAGCTGAGATCGCACCATTGCACTCTAGCCTCAGCAACAAGAGTGAAACTCTGCCTCAAAGGAAAAAGAAACAAAAAAAAAAAAAAGAAAAAAAGATTAAATCTTCAGAATCTGGCATTGCATCAATATAATATTTGGTATATGGAAACCTACAGGCTTAGGCAAATTACTGGTCAAAGACTCAGAGGTTTTGTCTCTACCCAGAAATAGAGGGATTTTCCAGGTCTCTGAAAAGCCTTATGGTGTTTTTCTCTAGGGCTATGTCTGTTTCCAACAAAAAATGAACATCAAGATAAAATTAAAAAACAACATAGAAGCTCTTTGAAAACCTGCGCCTTGATTTGAGAAAGGCTCTTTCCTAAGTGTCGTTGTTTTTGTTTGTATGAGTCATTGTAGAATACCACTCTAGATCTTAACAAGTCCTCTCCAACCCCCACCCCACTGGTTTCCCTAATAGCTGAGCAGAGAATATGAAAAGGAGGAGTTGGCTAGATCTAGCTTCTTCCCCACTAAGATGCTTCTTATAATAGAGTCTTTCGCTTTCATACATTTAAACTTCCTTCTCCGCCCAGTATTGGCCTTGTCATCAAGCTCCCTGATGATTCACATCAACAGGCACTGGAGGCCTGTCTTTTTTGGCAGTAATATCTAGGCTACACCCTACACCCTTACTTTGCCTTCCTATTGCTGATTTGATCATTTCTCCCTTTTTTCCTGGTATGGTGACCTTCAGCTTCACAGGCTCTCCCAGGAAATGTGTCCTTCCCCAAAGCAGCTTCAGCAGCAGGAATCTTAACTAGTCAGTATCCTCGACAGCACAAGTCTCTGCTATGTTGTAACCAGAGGGAGAAAGGCATTGGCAAAGTCCTTAAGATCCTTAAGGACCAGGGTCTCTCTTGATTTTCATGTTTTACAAATGAGGCTCAGAGAGTGAGGGACTTACCCAGAGTGACACCATCACTTATAAGAGAGTGAAGAACAGAACCTTGGCCATCGCCTCCAGCCCTTCCTTCAGGAAGATGTGCGTCTTCCCTCAGTTTAGATTCTCCCCAATCACAGTCTCAAAAATAGCAGATAAATTGCAATCCTGCAGCTATCATGCTATTTGTAATCTTTCTGGATTATAATAAAAGGGTATGAGAATGCACTGGACGTCACTGTTCTAATACAAAAGGTGGAGGCTCTATAAGTGTAGCAGTGTGCTTGGAAGTGGAACTTGAAGGTACATGTGCATATGACTTTATTTAAGATTAAGAAAGAATCGGTTGTCCGTATTGAAGCACAGAGGGTATGTGGAAAGGGTAACAGCAAGACCCAACCTATGTCCTTGGCATCCTCACTCAACCAGGCAATAGGTTCCTCATCTTTGACCCTTTGGATACCTTCCCCATTTGGGGATCTTCCCTGACTAGGTCCCTTTATCATCCATTCTTTATGGTAAAATTATATGACATTGACTTGGGGATGAACTTGCCTTTCCCATGCTAGCAAACATCTTGGCTGCATTCCTTTTTGAACAAAAACACATGGGAACACACACACACACACACACACACACACACACAATCCAAAGAAGTTTCAATAATTTTGTCTCAAATAAAGGCAAGAAACCAAAACTTAACAGACTTAGTAATAGTTGGGAGTAAAAAGAATCCAGCATTTCCCCTCTTATTCCAACTTAGTCCTCTTGTTCTCCAGAAAAGTAGGAGGCCTCCCTGCCCAGACGTTCTTGATGTTCCCTCGTAGATGTTCCCTAACATCAAGGAGAGAGGCCCAGTCCAAATCCCCCCTTCTCTCCTCTTCTCACTTTCCTTTCAACATTTCTTTTCCTCCAGAAGTCTCCACTCCTCTTCAGCTCTGGATCCTTAACATGAGACATCTCTGCAATCTATGTTGTGAAGTGACTTTCGACACTTGTTGTCACTGCCCTTCCCTGCCAGGAATCCATGTCCCTGCAGTTGTCCTGTGCTCAACACACTGGCTTATGACATGCTACTAAGGAAACAGAAGCCCTTTACCCATCCACTCATTGTTGCGGCAGTGTAGCACGATGATCACCAAGGAGCACTGCTCACATTCCCAACATCTTTTTTTTTTTTTTTTTTTTTGAGACGGAGTCTCGCTCTGTCGCCCAGGCTGGAGTGCAGTGGCCGGATCTCAGCTCACTGCAAGCTCCGCCTCCCGGGTTCCCGCCATTCTCCTGCCTCAGCCTCCCGAGTAGCTGTAGCTGGGACTACAGGCGCCCGCCACCTCGCCCGGCTAGTTTTTTGTATTTTTTAGTAGAGATGGGGTTTCACCATGTTAGCCAGGATGGTCTCGATCTCCTGACCTCGTGATCCGCCCGTCTCGGCCTCCCAAAGTGCTGGGATTACAGGCTTGAGCCACCGCGCCCGGCCACATTCCCAACATCTTATGAAGAGTGTGTGTGGGGAGGGTGCAGTGGCTTATACCTGGAATCCCAGCACTTTGGGAGGCTGAGACCAGAGGATCATTTGAGCCCAGGAGTTCAAGACCAGCCTAGGCAACATAATGAGGCCCCCATCTCTGCAAGTAATAAATTTTTTAAAAAACTAGCCGGGCATGGTGGCATGTACCTGTTGTCACAGCGACTCAGAAGGCTGAGTTGGAGAGATTGCTCAAGTCCAGGCAGTCGAGGCTACAGTGAGCCATGGTCATGCCACTGCACTCCAGAGTGGGCAACAGAGTGAGACTCCATCTCAAAAAAGGAAAAGGTGGTAATATAATCTCCTCCGCATGTCTGCATTGGCTTTGCTCCTTGTTTTGTCTTTTCTCTTGGGGGAGGAGGATGGAGGGGAGAAAGAAAGGAAAGCAACTGGGGAAGGGATAGAGGGAAAGGAGTGCAAAAGATTTTGATCAAGCACCAAACTTTCCAAATGACAGGGCTGGGTGATTAAGCACCAACTACAGGGCCAACAGCAGCTCATACAAGGTATTTGTATTCCAGAATTCATATTAGGCAAGCCAGGAATCAGAGGCCCTGTGCCTTTCCCACATCCTGCAGCACATGCAGTACACTCTGGTAGAATTCTCGATTACAGAAAATGTCCCAAGGAGCATCATTCAGAAAGTAACAGTGGTAAAAGTGTAGAAAGTCACAAGCGATTGAGCTACATACCTGATCATCAAAGAGCTTCTAGAAAAATGGACTTGCATACACTAAAATCTACCTCTTCTATGACCCAAACACTTATTTTACTTGTCACATCACATGTGAAAAAGTGTGGATTGAGACCCTCCCACCAAAAAAGAGAAGGTAGCCTAGCTAAGGAGCTGTGTGCTCTAAATCTTCTATTTGAGTTGTTTTGCTTTTATCATGAAATGGCATTATCAAAATCCAGAAGAGGATTTTTCCTAGACAGGCCAAAGGGAAACTCTGTTTCAGTAAACTTAAGACCTAGGTTCTAAATGTCTTAACTCTGTCATTCACCTTTAGGCCCTAGTATAGGTACACAGTGACAGTTGCCTTAGTATTAAATGAATGAGAATCATAATCTCATGCATTTGTGGAGCACTTCATTGCTTTCAAAGCCAGTTTCCTTTTACAATCTCCCTTTATTTTTACCTCACAACAACTCAGTAAGGTAGGTAGGCCAAGTCATCTAATCCCCACTTTTTTTTTTTTTTTTTTTTTTTTTTTTTGAGATGTAGTCTTGCTCTGTTGCCAGGCTGAAGTGCAGTGGCGCGATCTCAGCTCCCTGCAACATTCACTTCCTGGGTTCAAGCAATTTCCCTGCCTCAGCCTCCTGAGTAACTGGGACTACAGGCACCCGCTACCACGCCTGGCTAATTTTTTTGTATTTTAGTAGAGATGGGGTTTCACCATGTTGGCCAGGATGGTCTCGATCTCCTGACCTTGTAATCCACCCTCCTCGGCCTCCCAAAGTGCTAGGAATTACAGGCGTGAGCCACAGTGCGACCCTATCCCTATTTTTATAAATCACAGTGTTTAGGTTTAAAGCGATAAGAGGTCATGGTATCCTTTGAGGAACAGCATGATCTACTGGCACTTTAAATTAGATATTAACTTAAATTGTAGATTCTGGGGCAGGCAGTGTCTGATGACAGGTCAGGCAGAAACCATGCAGACTATTGGTGGGTATATTAGTCAAAGTTCTCTGGACAAACAGAACTGATTGTGTGTGTGTGTGTGTGTGTGTGTTTATTATAAGGAATTGGCTCATAAGATGATGGAAGTTCCATGATCTACCGTCTCAAGCTATAGGCTCAGAAAAGCCAGTGATATAATTCAGTCCAAGTCCAAAGGCTAAAAACCAGAGGAGCTGATGGTATAAATCCTGGTCCCAGAAGAGAAGAAGATTAGATGAGATATTCAGTTGTAGCAGTGAGACAGGAAAAAAAGGGTGAACTCCTCCTTCTGCCTTTTTTTCTATTCAGGCACTCAATGGAATAGATGGTGTCCAATCAATTGGGAAAGGCAATCTACTCGACTGAGTCCGCAGAGTGAAATGTCTATCTCATCCAGAAACACCTTCACAGACACGCCTAGAAACGATATTTAATCTGGGCATTTTAGCAGCAGAACAGCTCAATTCAATTAAAGAAACACCTGTGCTCTGGAGAAGCATGGTTTGAGACCAACGCCTATAAGTGAAAATACCTATTCATAAGGGATTAAGTGGCTTTCTCACTGTCACACAAGTAATCAGTAACATAGTCAGAGTTCAATCCTTTTTCCATGAGACCAAGTAGCCTTTTGAAATTTAGTTAGCATGAAAATCCCCCTTTTTTTTTTTTGTTTTTTTGAGACAGAGTCTCACTCTCACCCAGGCTGCAGTTCAGTGGTGCGATCTCAGCTTACTGCAACCTCCATCTCCCGGGTTCAAGCAATCCTCATGCCTCAGACTCCTGAGTAGCTGGGACTATAGGCGCCTGCCACCATGTCTGGCTAATTTTTGTATTTTAGTAGAGATGGAGTTTCACCATGTTGGCCAGGCTGATCTCGAACTCCTGACCTCAAGTGATCGGCTTGCCTCAGCCTCCCAAAGTGCTGGGATTACAGGCATGAGCCACTGCACCTGGCTAGCATGAAAATCTTAAAGATCGATTAATAATCTAGGATATATAAAAGAAAAGTGATTGAAGTTCGAATGGCTCTAGAACTTTCACAGCAGAAGCCATCTAACCCATCCCCCTCTTACCTACAGAATCACACACAATTCTTCCCAATCTGGAATGATTGGAAGGTGCTCAGATATGATTGTGTCACCTTATGATGAACCACTGTGTCTAACTTGATATTTAGTGATTCGCATACTTATTTAAGTCTCTCGGTATTTTTGTTCTCTTTGATTAACTACATATATATATATTAAATAGAGACAGGGTCTAGCTATGTTATCCAGGCTGGTCTCAAACTCCTGGCCTCAAGCAATCCTCCAGCCTCAGCCTCCCAAAGTGCTGGGTTTATAGGCATGAGCCACCATGCCCAGCATGATTAGACTCCATTTTAATCTAGGACTTGGACCATGAAACAAAGGCCTGTGGGCTAAATTCAGCCCAGTGCCTATTTTGTAAATAAAGTTTTATTGGAACACAGCCATGCCTGTTATTTATCTATTATCTATGGCCACTTTTGTGTGACTATCTGGTCCCTCACAGAAAAAGTTTGCTGACCACAGTTGTCATACAATTATTTTACTTTTTCTCTAATCATATTAGAGTCTACAGGTATGCCTTTCTTACAGCAATCCTACATACATATAAAAGCTGCATTTTTAATATGACATAAAAAGGGAGTTTGCAAAAAGTGTAAAGTTTTAATGATTGCTGGCATAGCTGCAGTGATGACTTCAGAAATTTTGTCTTATATGGCCATACTGCCCAAAGTAATTTATAGATTCAATGCCATCCCCATCAAGCTACCAATGACTTTCTTCACAGAATTGGAAAAAACTACTTTAAAGTTCATATGGAACCAAAAAAAAGCCCACATTGCCAAGACAATCCTAAGTCAAAAGAACAAAGCTGGAGGCATCATGCTACCTGACTTGAAACTATACTACAAGACTACAGTAACCAAAACAGCATGGTACTGGTACCAAAACAGAGATATAGACCAATGGAACAGAACAGAGCCCTCAGAAATAATACCACACGTCTACAGCCATCCGATTTTTGACAAACCTGACAAAAACAAGAAATGGGGAAAGGATTCCCAATTTAATAAATGGTGTTGGGAAAACTGGCTAGCCATATGTAGAAAGCTGAAACTGGATCCTTTCCTTACACCTTATACAAAAATTAATTCAAGATGGATTAAAGACTTAAATGTTAGACTTAAAACCATAAAAACCCTAGAAGAAAACTTAGGTAATACCATTCGGGACATAGGCATGGGCAAGGACTTCATGTCTAAAACACCAAAAGCAATGGCAACAAAAGCCAAAATTGACAAATGGGATCTAATTAAACTAAAGAGTTTCTGCACAGCAGAAGAAACTACCATCAGAGTGAACAGGCAACCTACAGAATGGGAGAAAATGTTTGCAATCTACTCATCTGAAAAAGGGCTAATATCCAGAATCTACAAAGAACTCAAACAAACTTACAAGAAAAAAACAAACCCCATCAAAAAGTGAGCGAAGGATATGAACAGACACTTCTCAAAAGAAGATGCTTATGCAGCCAACAGACACATGAAAAAATGCACATCATCACTGACCATCAGAGAAATGCAAATCAAAACCACGATGAGATACCATCTCACACCAGTTAGAATGGCGATCATTAAAAATTCAGGAAACAACAGGTGTTGGAGAGGATGTGGAGAAATAGGAACACTTTTACATTGTTGGTGGGACTGTAAACTAGTTGAACCATTGTGGAAAACAGTGTGCAATTCCTCAAGGATCTAGAACTAGAAATACCATTTGACCCAGCCATCCCATTACTGGGTATATACCCAAAGGATTATAAATCATGCTGCTATAAAGACACATGCACACATATGTTTATTGTGGCACTATTCACAATAGCAAAGACTTGAAACCAACCCAAATGTCCATAAATGACAGACTGGATTAAGAAAATGTGGCACCTATACACCATGGAATACTATGTAGCTATAAAAAAGGATGAGTTCCTGTCCCTTGTAGGGACATGGACGAAGCTAGAAACCATCATTCTCAGCAAACTATCGCAAGGACAGAAAACCAAACACCACATGTTCTCACTCATAGGTGGGAATGGAACAATGAGAACACTTGGACACAGGAAGGGGAACATCACACACCAGGGCCTGTCTTGGGGTTAGGGGAGCAGGGAGGGATAGCATTAGGAGATATACCTAATGAAAATGACAAGTTAATGGGTGCAGCACACCAACATGGCACAGGTATACATATGTAACAAAACTGTATGTTGTGCACATGTACCCTAGAACTTAAAGTATTAAAGAAAAAAGAAGAAAAGAAAATTTTAAAAGAGGAAAAAAAAATGATATCCTCTATAGGGATTGGCCAAAATAACTAATAAAAGAGAGCTATAATCCACCCCCCCCAAAAAAAGAAATTTTGTTTTCTTTTTTTATAATAGTCCTTATGCTGGATTTATTTATCCTGAAATGGCAGGCAACTGTAGCTGCAGACCTCAATCTATGGTACATATCAAGCAATTCTGTTTTTTCTTGTAATGTCATAACTTTTCTCTGCTTCTTGGGAGTACTTCCAGCATCTCTAACGACACTTCATATGGGTCCCATAGTGTTATTTGAGCTTTATAGTATTGCATAAACACCATGAAAAATACGCAAGAACTGCCAGAGATCACATCTTATGGTGAGACACACTTTACTGGAGTGACAACGGCTCACTCAGAGATGATGAGCATCTCACAGTGTTTTAAGAGAACACTTGCAATACTTAAGCTCACCACAATGGCAACAGGAGATGGTTACAGAATTATTACAGTTGTACAGTTGTACTAAATTGATTTTATGTAGTTATGATCTAATACTGCATCTTTGCATTTGTTCATATTTCTCTCGACTATGAAACGTACCATGTGCGATCTGTTTGTGTATGTAAGTTTTCATAAATTTTAAGTTTTTATAACAGTTTTGTGTCAACCCGGTGCGGTGGCTCATGCCTGTAATCCCAACACTTTGGGAGGCCAAGGTGGGTGGATCACTTGAGGTCAGGAGTTCAAGACCAGCCTAGCCAACATGGCAAAACCCTGTCTCTACTGAAAATACAAAAATTAGCTGGGTGTGTTGATAGGCACATGTAATCCCAGCTACACATGAGGCTGAGGCAGGAGAATCACTTGATTCTCTGAGAGGTGGAGGTTGCAGTTAGCCAAGATCATGCCACTGCCCTCCAGCCTGGGTGACAAGAGCGAGAATCTGTCTTAAAAAAAAAAAAAAAAAAAAGACTTGTGTCTATTTTATGGTAGTAAATTATAAAATTGATATTTATGTGTGTTTCTTGCATTCATGACACACCTTTTTCTTAATTCTTTTTATATTCCCAGGCTGCGCAGCTTGGCTTCAAGTTTTTTCAAAATGTCACAAATGTCCAAAATTTTTCTAAAATGTTTATCAAAAAAAAATCCACATATAAGTAGACCCATAAATTTCAAACCCATTTTGTTCGAGGGTCAACTGTATAATAAATACATTCATCAGTAGCATAGTTTTTGTTACCAGTATTGAGTATTCTGTGCTATACATAATTGTATGAGCTATATTTTGCAGATCTGGCAGCACAACGTGTTCACAACAGCATTGCCACAAACACGCGAGTAAAGTGTTAATAGATGACAGGAATTCTAATCCTATGAGACCATTATCATATATTTGGTTTATCCCTGATGAACCAAATTTTCTTCAAAAATATATATTCATCTTTTAATCAAATACATGTTATTTTTAAAACTATTTTGTGAAATTCTTGAAGAAAAAATAAACACTTTAAAATTACTTCCCTCCAGAGCCTTTTCTGCTACTGCTAAGTTTTTTTTATAAGATGGTATAATAACACTAAGCCACATTACTGTGGCACAAGACAGATATGAGATATAGAATTTCGCAGGAATAGACTCTTACACTGATAACACATTATAAGTTCTGTCTACAAGCAATATGCATTTGGGAACCCTCTTTAATAATGCCATCTCTTAGCCTGGCGTGGTGGTGCATGCCTGTAGTTCCAGCTACTCAGGAGGGTGAGGTGGGAGGATGGCTTGAGCCTGGGAGATTGAGGCTGCAGTGATGGGGCAACCTGCATATCAGCACCACTGCAGAATGATGGCGCCACTGCACACCAGCATGAGTGACAGAGCAAGACCCTGTCAAATAAAATAAATAAAATAAAAAATAAAATAATACCATCTCACCTTTTTCTATCCTTTCCCAATAGTAGGCTACTCCAATGAGGCAGTTTTCCTGAATTTATCACAGTGACTTTTTTTCTTGCTAAAACATTAAAACTTAATATTCTTTCTTAACGTTCTTGTCCCTATTCCTTGGTTTATGCAAGGACACACTGAGGTTCATTTCCGTTTTCATGGAATATGTTCACTGAATCATTTTTTTTTTAGATGGAGTCTCGCTCTGTTGCCCAGGCTGGAGTGCAATGGCACAATCTCAGCTCACTGCAACCTCCACCTCCTGGGTTCAAGCAATTCTCCTGCCTCAGCCTCCTGAGTAGCTGGGATTCTAGGGGCACGCCACCACACCTGGCTAATTTTTGCATTTTTAGTAGAGACAGGGTTTCCCCATGTTAGTCAGGCTGGTCTTGAACTCCTGACCTCGTGATCCACCCACCTCGGCCTCCCAAAGTGCACCACCGTGCCCGGCCTGCTGAATCATTTTTCTAAACTGACCCAGCACGTTAACAGCTCCCTTACTCTAAGTGCTTGTTTACTATAGAGAGGCAAGCATTTCCCTGACCTCAGTCTCTGTGTTCCAGATCTTTTCATGCCTAAAGGAAAATCCAAGGACTTTTAAGATCAGAATCTACAAAGTTTTAGATAATAATATACATACTAGTCCTCACTATGATCAATTTCTGCATATCTCACAGCAGCACACAAAGACACAGCCTACAAAAGCCAGAGGCATGAGTTTGCCCCATGCTGGCGCTAATTGCCGTAATACTACATAACTCACTTTTATGGAACATTCTGTCCTTGGCACAGTTTTTGCACATGTAAATTCATTCACGGCCCTTCATGCACATTGCAGGGGTTGAATGAAGAGTGAGAATGGTCTTTTCTGTGTTGGAATTTTGTTCAGTTCTTGGCCTCGTGGGTTTCTTTTTCTCGACACTTTTCAAGATGTGTGCTATCCATGGTATCTATCCCCTCAACTCCTGCTCAATAACCTGGAGCCAGCACTGAGTGCCCTTCAATTAATAGAGCTTTTTCCGGTCCTGTCTCTGAGATCAGCTATTGGCCCAGGGACCTAGCAGAGTTTTGCTTCCTAACAATAAGGGGGAGTCACTGAAGTTTATAAACGTATCAAAGAGCCCCACGTTCATGTTGAGATTCCAAGCATACTTACTAATTTTGTTTTTTGGGATTTTGTTGTTGTTGTTTTGAGACAGGATCTTGTTCTTTCACCCAAGCTGGAGTGCAGTAGTATGACCATGGCTCTCTGTAGCCTCGACCTCCCAAGCTTGAATGATACTCCCACCTCAGCCTCCTGAGTAGCTGGGACTACAGGCATGCACCACCACACCCAGCTAATTTTTTTTATTTTTTGTGGAGATGGTATCTCGCCTCATTGCCCAGGCTGGTCTCAAACTCCTGGGCTCAAGCAATCTGCCCACCTCTGCTTCCCAAAATCCTGAGATTACAGTCGTGAGCCACTGCGCCCAGCCACTAATTTTGAATAAACATTTTTTTCCTGATAAATAAATCACTTTGTTGTAGTTGACTACTTGGCATTTAGGAAAAGCAGTTAGTGAATTTATCATCAATATCACAAGGCTAATGTTTAGCTGGCACACACAGGAATGATCATAGCAGTTGTTAAATTATTGAAATACATAATGGTTGATAAATAGGTTCTGCCCCCCCACCCTATTCCCACGTCCTACCTCACTGAGACTGACTTAATCTGTTTCCTAGGACACCCTGGCTCTCCCCCAAATCCAGAAACTAAAAGAGTTTATGCTGGCAAAGCAATTAGCTGAGCAGATGCATAGCTGTTGCTCATTCTGACTGATCAGCATCCAAGCCACTCAAATTGTTAAATATTTTGAATCATAATCCTGAGCCATCATGGTGTCAAAGACATGATACACCTGAGCAACATAAACCCATCCAGTGGTTTAAAAAAAAAAAAAATCTAGCCCAGCGGTTCTCAAACCTGAGCATGCAGCAGCGTTATCTGGGGAGCTTGTTAAAACTTCACTGTCAGCCCTACCCTCAGAGATTCTGAGTCAGCAGGTACAGGGTGGGGCCTGGGAATTGGCATTTCTCACAGTTCTCAAGTGGTGCTGATGCTGCTGGTACACAGGTCCTCAGAACAGTTCTCTGTTAGAAATTCTGTCTCCAGAACTGTGCTTCTCAAACGTCAATGTTAACAAGAATCACACAGATTATAATTCAATGCATCTGGGGTGGAACTGGAAGTTCTATAGTTCTATTAAGCTCCCAGGTGATGCTAATGTCTATGTATGACCACACAATGAAAGTCCTACTTATGTTTTTTGGTTTTGTTTTGTTTTGGTTTTGTTTTTGAGACAGAGTGTCACTCTTTCACCTAGGCTAGAGTGCAGTGGTGCGATCTCAACTCACTGAAGCCTCCGCCTCCTGGGTTCAAGTGATTCTCTTGCCTCAGCCTCCTGAGTGGCTGGGATTACAGGTGCGCACCACCATGCCTGGCTAATTTTTGTATTTTTGGTATAATGAGACGGGGTTTCACCATGCTGGTCAGGCTGGTCTCGAACTCCTGACCTCAAGTGATCCACCCACCTCGGCCTCCCAAAGCGTTGGTATTACAGGTGTGAGCCACCGCGCCCAACCCCTAATTATAAGTTCTTTATCCTCTCTGTCTATAATTACTTGTTCACCCTTCTTTCATTTACTTTTTAAACTTTTTTTTTTTTTGCTTTGCCTTCTTTTGCTCTTCTTTTCTCCCTTTTCCTCTTACCAGTTTTCTTCTCTTCCTTTCCCTTCTCTTTTTACTTCTTTTCTTTCCAGTCTGTTTTTCTTGTAGATTTTTCAAGATTTAAAATTCCCAACCCATTCTCAGGATTCTCTTCCTGGTTAATTTTTTTGAAAAAACAAAATAAAAACAAAAACAGGCCGGGCGCGGTGGATCACGCCTGTAATCCCAGCACTTTGGGAGGCTGAGGCGGGTGGATCACAAGGTCAGGAGATCAAGACCTTCCTGGCTAACACGGTGAAACCCAGTCTGTGCTAAAAAAAAAAAAAAAAGTACAAAAAATTAGCCGGGTGTGGTGGCAGGCACCTGTAGTCCCAGCTACTCGGGAGGCTGAGGCAGGAGAATGGCGTGAACCCAGGAGGCGGAGCTTGCAGTGAGCCGAGATCGCACCACTGCACTCCAGCCTGGGCAACAGAGCCAGACTCCACCTCAAAAAAAAAAAAAAAAAATGCAACCCTGACTTCTCAAAAAGAGACTCCACCCAGACTGTCTTGGAGCTTCATGAGTCCAACAATGAGGTAAGAAATTAGTCTAGGGAAACAAAGAAGGCAGTCAAATGCAAAGGGAAAGCCCAGATGGCTCTTTTCTAGAAAATACTATGCCAGGAGCTTCTTTCCAGGACTAGAAACTTGCCATGCTTACTGACTAGCTCTCTCTCCGCAAAACATTAAAAAAGTCGATGAGTGAATTTGGCCATTTTCTGGATTGTAGGAGTGCTTATTCTAGTTGAGAAAAATAAACCTCTGTGAGCCATCAGCTTGTACTCTCCCTGTCCTTGGGCTAGGCAAGCTTCTTAGCAGCAAATTCCACAAAAAAGTCTACAAGCCCTAGCACTGAAAGACAGAGGTACTGACCCAGCCTTGCTTGACTTCCGGAAACCCCAAGGACATGGCCGGAGTTTGTTGGTGTAGTAGCTGTGTCTGAGCGTTCATTATGAACCATCTTCTTTTCAAATGCTGTGGAGAGAAGTTCAAGAAGAGTTAATTTCACAAGGAAAAGGAGAATGGAAATGGTAGATGTCTTCCTGGTGCAGAGAAAAAAGGAATTCCCTCTGAATTCAGACCATCCAGTGCTAAACAGCTTTCTGAGAGACCTACATATTTCAGCTGACCCTGTGTTCCTTCCTACATGAGAAGCAACCTGGGCTGGATTCTAAATTAATTCCAGCTATCATAAGTTATCTAAACTTGTTGTACCTGGACTATCTTACCTGTAGATGGATACCATTACCTTAGCTAACTGGGCACTTACAAGATAACATGTATGAAAATAATGCTTACAATGGAGCTCACGCTTTGAAGCAGTGGTTTTCCAGTGGGGACAATTTTGCCCCTCTGGGAGCCACTTGTGGTTATTACCACTTGGAGGTGCTACTGACATCTAGTGGGTAGAAGTCAGGGATGCTGCTAAACAGCCTACAATGCATAGGACAGCCCCCTATAACAAAGCCTTATTGGCCCAAAGCATCAGGAATGCTGTGGTTAAGAAACCTTGCTTGGAAGATGTTCAGTTTGTGTCAACATCCATTTTTCCTTCTTGAATGAAAATGAGACAAAAGATAGAGGAGAAATAGATGAGGATAAGATCTAAAATATATAAGCATGAATAAAATTTCTGGCTGTGATGGAGGATGCATCCCAATGAAAAAGAGAGAGAGAGAGAATAAGCAATGAACGAAGTCATTGAAAATACTTCAAATACCTTTTTTAATTTTTAAAAAATTTTTGTTAATACATGTATTAGTCTGTTTTCACGTTGCAGATAAAGACATACCCAAGACTGCGTAATTTATAAAGAAAAAGAGGTTTAATAGATTCATAGTTCCATGTGACTGGGGAGGCCTCACAATTCTGGCAGAAGGCAAAAGTCATGTCTTACATGGCAGCAAGCAAGAGAGAATGAGAGTCAAGCAAATGGGGAAACTCCTTATAAAACCATCAGCTCTCATGAGATGCATTCACTACCATGAGAACAGTATGGAGGAACTGCCCCCATTATTCAATTATCTCCCACCGGTCCCTCCCACAACCCTTGGGAATTATGGGAGCTACAATTCGAGACGAGATCTGAGTGGGGACACAGCCAAATCATACCAATACATAAAACTTCTACGTATTTATGGGGTACATGTGACATTTTGTTACATGCCTACTTCAAATACCTGTACAGAGGCAGCCATTGTCTCCATCTGACAGTTTTCATGCAACACATGACTCAAGGCCCAGAGCTGGATATATTAAAAAAACAGAAAGAGAGATTTTGCTATTTTTGTTTTATTATAGAATCTACAATTTCTCATTTTCGTTGTTCTTGTTGCTCTGTAGATTTGAGGAACATTGGCCATGGCCATGTTCAGGATTTTTTCTGACATCAGTTTCTGAAAGTGACAAATCATCAGGTGCAGGGGTCAGCAAACTGCTGCTGTTTTTTGCACATCCTACTAGCTGAGAATGGCAAAAGAAATGAGGAACATGCAACAAAGACTGTGGGTGGCCCATAAAGCTAAAATAGTATCTGTTCCTTTAGAGAAAACATTTGCCAACCCTTGATCTAGTGCATAAAAGTGTCATTTCTTTACTCTCTAAATAATTAGAGCAAAATAACAAAGTGAATGGGAATTTATGACTCATTAAATCAAACTTACAGGAAACTCATTATTATAGGGTTAAGACTTTAGTATTTTTCTCAACAGCACAATCGTGTCTTTAAATTCTTAAGTGAAAATCTCATCTATTTAATATTACTCTGCTTACTTCTCATTTGGTGATGGGATGGAAGGATTGGAGATGGGAGAAGAATATGTAGAAATAGGTTATAAAAGATGAAAATAAGACAAACACATTACTGATTCTGCATATAAGGCCCTCAGTTTTCTGATTCTTGGCTGTCCACAAGTGAACTAGTCATGGCATAGAAGTGAAATAAGATCCAAAGTCTGTCAAAGTTCCGGGTTCTGAGATGACATGTTTAATGATGTCATAGAGAAGTTACCCATGTATTCTGGGCAGGATACTGTAATAAATAGGAGACAGCTACAGTGATCCAACTAAACCAACAGGGGATTTTCATCAGCACTTCCCTGGTGTGATCATGGTGCAGATTATTAACGACATGGTAGGTATTTATTTGGCTTCACTGAATATTTCAAATGTGGCCATCTTGGGAACAGATTTGAAAAACTTTAAGAATGTATTCTCTCTATCCAGTATTCCATCATTGCATTGTAGCAAGGGGAGAGTTTTAAATTCTTGCTCTGTATCTTGTTCCTTGAGGGATGGCACTATCTAGAAAAGCAGCCAAGGGGCAAATTGATAAAGAAGGGCTTTCTTCCTCCTGGACTCTTATTTCCTGCTTGACTTCAGATGAATTCTAGACCAGCTCTTAGTATATCTCATCCTGTATCTGATTCCATGGATCCTACCTCAGTTGTGCCTGGAAAATTCCATGGAAGTAAGGGATCCCACACCTTTTCTCTTATCCTAGGAAAGAGAATAGAAACCCCATATGTGGACTGGAGTGGGAACATTATGACCAATAGTATCAAGAATCCCTTAGGTAGGTACTTTGTAGTGCCACCTTCTACTCATTGCCCAATGTTGCTGTCACAACAAATCTAAATTCATGTACAGGACAGAGATAATTCTTGATTTATAAAGGAGAAAATTGCCTCTAAAAGAGAGGTTCAGGGCTACTTCATTTAAGAGGTAGTGTGGGCATTAGAACCCAGACCTTCTGATGCCTGCCCTCATTACAGGAAGTCAAGAGCTGGAGGAGGGGAGAGGGTTTAGGGCCTGAGCCTCATGTCCACCCGCACCCGCAGATTTAGACTTCTGACATTTTCCCCAAAGGTTGCTATACAGATCACAAAAATGACACTGACCAGATTAAGAGAGCACTGCCCTATAACCTTGATATAAGAACATATTTTGAAACATCACACATTTGCTAATGCTTTTGGCACTTATTTTTTTAATGTTCTGGGGATGTCACAGAATAGCCCAGAGCCTTATTCCCTCAGAAGACCTTTCCTTTCCTCTCCAGGGACCTTTTCGGAGGCCCTGCTCTCCATCCTATCTTTATTCAGATGCCACCTTCTCTTTGAGGTTGACCTTGGCCATCCGGACTACAGTTGTAATCCAACCCCCATTCTTCCTTCCTACTTCATTTTCTTTTTGTTTTCTTCATTAGCAATCATCACTAATATACTACATATATTACCTATTGACCTTACAGTAAGCTTCCCATTCTAAAATGTAAACTCCATGGAGACAGAATGCATAGTTTTTGTTTGTTTTCTTTTGTTTGCCACAGTGGTATCCTAGCAGTTTGTGCAGTACCTGGCATAGTATAGGCCTCAATAGGTATGTGTTAAATAAATACCTATACTGTGAGAGTATTTCCTTCAGATAATTTAGTCAAGTTAAGTTCATGGGTCCAACTAGGCCAGCTCACACCCAAACAACAACTACTGGAAAGTGAAGAGTGCTGGGAGCTTGTAAGGATGGCATCTACCTTATAACTTCAGAAGCAAGTGAGAAATAAAGGCTTGGCATGGCTCTGAAAAGTTAGTTACTCCATCCTAGAGGAACATTGATAAAGAAAGAGAGTGCATCTTCTTTGAGTCGTCTCTTCTACCTGATTGAAACTAAACAAAGTAGCCACGTAATTGTCCAGGCTATCATAGAGCAGGTATGTTGTATTAGTCTATTTGCATACTGCTATGAAGAAATGCCCAAGACTTGGTAATTTATAAAGAAAAAGAGATCTAATGAACTCACAGTTCCACATGGCTGGGAAGGCCTCACAGTCATGGCAAAGGCAAAGGAGGAGCAAAGGCATGTCTTACATGGTGGCAGGCAAGAGAGTATATTTTGAGACTTACTCACTGTCAGATCTTTTGAGACTTACTCACTGTCACAAGAACAGCATGGGAAAAACCTGCCCCATGATTCAATTACCTCCCACCAGGTCCCTCCCATGCAATGTGGGGATTATGGGAGCTACAGTTTAAGGTGAGATTTGGATGGAGACACAGCCAAACCGTATCACATGTCATTTGTATGGATTAAACCCATCCATAGTGGGAATAGGCCTTGCTTGGCTTAATCCAATTAACAATCCCATCCCCCTCCTCTCAATGTTTGGTCCGGGAATAAGCACACAGTGCAATTAGGGCCAATGAAAGGGAGAATAAGTTCTAATTCTATGATGAACTCAGGAGTGGATTTTCTGTAGTGCTTAAGGAAATAGGAACTGGGGTCAGGCTGCCTAGGATACCAATGCCAACTACACCACTCACCAGCTAATTGATCAGATAAAGTTAATGAACTTCAGTTTTCTCATTTGTAAAATGGAGATAATAATAGTATACACATCATAGTGTTGTTGTAAAGATTATGGTAGAGAATATAGGGCACAGAGTAAATTAGTTACAATTGTTGCAATTCCAGTGAGAAAAGAAAAAATCTTGAACAGAGTACTATATATTGGCAAATCATTCATTCATCAAGAAGACACTCAGGCTGGGCAAGGTGGCTCACACCTATAATCCCAGCACTTTGGGAGACTGAGGTGGGAGGATGGCTTGAGTCCAGGAGGCAGAGGCTGCAGTAAGCTGAGATCGCACCACAACACCCTAGCCTGGACGAAGAGCCAGACCCTGTCTCCAAAAAATTAAATTAAATTAAAGAAAACACTCCATGAGCATTTACTCGATGAGTACTCTATAAGCACTTATGTGTCAGTTAGGGATCATGGGAGGGTACAGGAATGAATCAAGATTAAGTCCTGTAAGGACTTGGGGAGATCAATCATGCATGAAATAACTAGTGTAGGACCAGTCACTTCTCATAAAGCAAGCAAATATAGATGCAGTCATCTGAGTCCCAGGAAGGGAAACCTTGATTTACTTAGATGATACAAACAGTTGATGGGAAATTCACTTGACATTCAGCCAGAAGCATGTCAAATCCTTAAATGTATAGTTTTAGCCGTAGCTGTAATACTGATCACTTCCCCCCAAAAAACAAGAACTGAATCAAGGTGTGAGATTAGTTCGTCTCCTTTGAAAGTTCACTAGTCATGCATGTTTAGGCCCTTGTTTAATAAAAATCTAGTACTATAGATATCCACCCTGAACAGCAATTAACCGCCACCCTCCAGCCCCCATCCCTCCCTGGCCAACCTGTTTCTCCTCAGAGGTAACCACCGTTATCAACTTCCATTACCAACCTTTTTGGTGCATAGACTTCCATGATTTATATGTACTTACAAAAAGAAATATATTTGACATGAGGGACATTTAGATAAGGTGGGGTCAGCTGGAGAACAATGGCATGGGATACATGGTTAAGGTTTTTAAGAACTAACATGGCCAGATATGGTGGCTCACACCTGTAATCCCAGCACTTTGGGAAGCTGAGGCAGGAGGATCACTTGGGCCCAGGAGTTTGAGACCAGCCTGGGCAACATAGTGATACCCTGGCTCTAAAAAAACCAAAAACAAAAGCAAAACTAACCTGTCATCTTATTCTCTACAAAATGTCATGAGACATTTCCTCATTTATTTTCTGGTTTCAGAATGAATTTAAAACATTTCTGACAGCTGCCGGACACAAACTCGCAGTGGTTGAATTTTCTTCAAAATGGTGTGGTCCCTGCAAAAGGATGGTACCTGTTTTCCATGTAAGTACAACCAGTACCTATCTCATAGTTTTAGAAGAAATTTAAAGTTCCAGAATATTTTTCCCAGTAATTCTTAAAAGTTTGGCACTTATGAGCCACTATGGAGACATAGTTTTTTGAAGCACCCTGATTAACTTGAAGATAATCTACTGAGATCTAATTAGATAATGAGTGTACACACCAGAAAATTAATACTACTTGTCCACGGGTAATTCTGCAAGGAACATCCCAAGATGTGCAAAGGAGTCCAGTTGTACAAATTAATGGATTCTTCATATTATAGCAATGACATTTTACCAAAGTTTCAGGAGTTCAGAACTTTCAAACACTGGATTAGAATACAGATAAATACAATATTTGTTTTTAAATAAAACATAAAAGAATAAATTTTTCCCAGTTCTTCAACCTTATTATCAGAACAAACCATATGTCTTTATGTTATTTATCCTACAGCTTTATTGATGTATAATTGTTAAATATCTTTATTGAGGTATAATTGTTAAATAAACAAAATCTGTTTATTTAATGTATACAACTGATGTCGGGACATATGTATACACCCATGATATTATTACCACAATCAAAATCCATCACCTCCAAATGAAATCTTGTGTACATTTGCTTTTGTGTGTGTGCGTGTATGTGTGATAAGAACACTTAACATGAAATCTATACTAAATTTTTAAGTGTGCAACTCCCTCATGTTAACTATAAGCACTATGTTGTATATTACAGTGGCCCCCAACTTTTTGACACCAGGGACCAGTTTTGTGGAAGACAATTTGCATGGACTACGGGTTAGGGTAGAGGTGCGGGGATGGTTTCAGGAAGAAACTGTTCCACCTCAGATCATCAGGTATTAGATTCTCGTAAGTAGTGCAACCTCGCTCCCTCACATGTGCAGTTCACAATACGGTTCTTGCTCCTATAAGGATCTAATTCCACGCTGATCCGACAGGAGGCAGAGCTCAGGCAGTAATGATCACTCACCCACCACTCACCTCCTGCTGTGCAACCTGGTTCCTAACAGGCCATAGACCAGCCCTGGGACTGAGGATCCCTGGTTATATCAGATCTCTAGAACTTATCGTCCTGTGCAATTGTATCTTTATACCCATTAAACAACTCTTTCACTCCTTCCCTGTTCCCTGGCATCCACCATTATATTTTCTGCTTCTGTAAGTTGACTATATTTTACATACTTCATAAACATTGAATCATGCAGTATTTATTCTATGGTGACTCACTCGTTTCACTTAGCATGATGTCCTCCAAGTCCACACGTGTTGTTGCAATGAGGCAAATAATACGCCTTGCATGTTCCTTTCTTGTCCTTGATTTACTTTGTAAAATATTCTACTGAGTTGTACTCATATATTTATATTCAAGTCTTTTTTCCACATACATATTGGTTCATGTTTTTATGGTCTCCAAATGAATCTTTTACTATCTATACCATATTTTATCTGGTTAATTTCTGTAACATCCTACTTAACAGTTTTTAACATTTTATTTATTTATTTTTGGTATAACATATTGCAGAAAGAATCTCAGGGCACTTTTTTCATTTTTCCTTATTGTATACAACTTTACATGTTTTTATGGTCAATTTTGTGAAGTTTATTCCTTCAAATATAATGAATATTCTACACAGCTGAAAATACTCTGGTTTATTTTCAGCAAGGTTTCTAACATTTCAACTTTTTTTAATCCACCTGAGCCTCAGTCACGGCCTGAGTTAATTTTAACCACAGTCACAATCTTTGATATTTAATTTAAAATGAACTTATATTCCAATAGAGAAACTGGTTACATAACATCACAACATCCTTTCTCTGCCTAAAATTCTTAGAATATCCAGAAGGGAGGCCAGCCATGGTGGTTGATGCCTGTAATCCTAGCACTTTGGGAGGACAAAGAGGGAGGATTGCTTGGGGCCGGGAGTTTCAGACCACCCTGGCCAACATAGTGAAACCCTGTCTGTATTCAAAAATAAACAATAAAGAATATCCTGAGGGAACATTTTAGTTTCTGACTGGCCCTACCATGCTGACACTGAAGACTTAGGAAAGAGGATCTCCTTGGCTTTGCCACAGGATAGCTAGCGTTCAGTTTCAGAAATATAAATGTACTACATACTCACAGGCCACAGAGTCAAAGCTGATGCAATTCCAATAACCAATAAGAGGCATTGTCACGAAATAAAATGAAATCTATGTCTTGGTAACCTCTGCCTCCCTCATATCTTCAGGCCGTAACAGCTTGGCTTTTGCTACATCCAGGCTCTGCAGCCCCTCCTATGCCCATTCTAACTTAATAGATATAGTTAGTCCCTTTGTTAAAAAAAAAAAAAAAACTCAAATTATCCTAATTTGATTGTGCCATCCGTTTTCTGCAGGAATCCAGGCTAATGCAAATACAGTTTTTAAATTTTGGTGCTCCACTCTGTGAAATATTTCAGGTGTTTAAAAGGATTAAGTAGATCCATGTAAATATGTAATCATCTCCAGGACAACATATTATTAAGTAAAAAGAGCACAGTATAAGCAGTGTATAGAGTATGGCCCCATTTACATAAAACAGACACATATATGTACATATAAGTATATTTGTGAGTATATAACCATATGTATATACACATATACATATATAATTTATATATGCAAACAAATGAGAAGCAGAAAGATGCACATCAAACAAGTTTTTTTTCTGTGAAAAGGAGTGGAAATTGTTGGAAGATTGTGAATGGGAGAGTTTCATATTTTGCTTTATTTTTCTTGTAATGTTTGAACTTTTGCAAGAGAAGACATTCCTGTATTATATGTGTAATTTTCTTTTAACTCATATTATATGAGGGGGTTGGAGGAAGGCTTCACTTACCCTAGATCAGGGATCCCCAGCCCCCAAGCCATGGACCAGTACCGCTCCACAGGTCCGTGGCCTATTCAGAACTGGCCACACAGCAGGAGGTGAGCGGCCAGCGAGTAAGCATTACCTCCTGAGCTCCACCTCCTATTATATTAGCAGCAGCATTACATTTTCATAGGAGTACAAACCCTATTGTGAACTGCACATGCGAGGGATCTAGGTTGCACACTCCTTATGAGAATCGAATACCTGATGATCTGAGGTGGAACAGTTTCATCCTGAAACCATCCCTCCACCCCCAGTCTGTGGGGGAAAAAAAGTCTTCCATGAAACTAGTCCCTGGTATCAAAAAGGTTAGATGACTGTATCAGTTAGAGATCAAAGCAAGAAACATAAACCACATTAGAACCAAATTAGAAAAAGATTTTAATACAAGGAATTAAATGCTCATAAAATCATCAGAGACTGAGTGAATGCATTTGGGACAGAAACTCCATGAACCAGTCTTCAGAACACCACAGACCCACCTGTGGAGATTCTAACTTTGCCATCATCAGAAGTCATAGGAAATGGGAGGCCATGATTGGGAGTTAAAAAGCCACCAACAGAGCAGTGGTCAGAGAGTCAGAAGCAGGATTAGGCAGCTACTACAGCCACCATGGCCTCTGGACATCTAAGAAGTTGATTTCTGAACCCTGAGTCTGGCTGCTACCACTGCTTGCCTCTAGCACAACCAGTACCCACAACTTTGCTTTCCACCAAAAAATAAGAAGAAAATAGCTTCTGTCTCATTCTGCCTTTCAAATTTCACTGGCATGCATCTAACTGGTAAAATGAAATTTGCATCCAGAACTCTAGCTGCAAGGGAGGCAAAGAAATCTTCACCACTTTTCCCTTCCAGGTTTTCCAGGATGGTAAAATGGAAGTTAGTTAGCAAAACCATTATTCAAGAGAGGGAAAGAGTTCAAGACATTTTCAGACACACAAAAACTAAAAGTTTACTAGCCACAGAATCTCTCTGAAGAAATTGCTAATGGATGTATTACAACAAGAAAAAAACCAGTGACTCATAAGAAAATGTGGGTTTTAAGAAGTGATTTAAATCATGCAAGAGCAGGGGTCAACAAACTTTTCCTGTAAAGGACAAGACGGAAAATCTTTTCAGCTTTGCAGGCCATATGATCTCTGTCACAACTATTCAACTTTGCTGCTGTAGTGCAAAATCCAATGACAACACAAAAACAGATGGGCAACTAGTTCCAATAAAACTTTATTTAAAAGAACAGGTGGAGGGCTAGATTTGGTCCACAGGGCATAGTTTGCGGATCCTGGGCTAAGAGGACCACTAGGCATAAATCCCTGAAAAGAACATTTCTGGAAAAGGAGAGGCTATAATTTTATTGAGAAATTGTATGGTGTGATTGGGGGAAGGCAATATGTAGTCTGAGAGGCTTACATATAGTGTGCAATGGAAGTGGCAAAACACGAGCATGAAAAAGGAAGCTGAGGCCAGATCAAGTAGGATCTTGTGTTATAACTCAACAAACTGCTGTGGAGAGTCAAATAGGACAATTTTAAGGAGGATTTTGCCACAATCAAATGTGGCGTTTAGAAAATATTTTTGGAGGTTGCACAAGAATAGGTTGGAAAGTCTAAAAGCAGGAAACCCAGGGTGAATGTCAGTAATGATAGGTTTTTCCAAAGCTAGAGCCGTGGCTTTTAGAGAAAAAGGAAAGATCAAATTCAGGAAACACATTTTAGAGTTAGATCAACAGAAATAAGTGACTAGAAATTCATGAGCTATGATTTTAAGCAAACAATTCAAGATGCCATCAAGTGTCCTTAAGGTATGAACACAGCTGTCTGAAAAGACACCCAGGAGCTGACATTTATGGGCCACTGTTGTCACTGCTGCTGCTGTGGCTGCTGCCACTTCCTCTTCCCCTAGACCCACTACCAGCATCATGGTCGCCACCACTGCCAAAGACGATTCCAGAACAAAACAGAAGTAGAAGGGAGTTACTTCTTCCCTCCTCCCCTTCCATTTCCTGCAAATACTTCCCATTGGAAAAACTTAATTGGAAGTCAGCCAGCAATAGAACCTGGAAAATCTAGTTTCCATACATAGTAGAGCACAGAGAGATGGCAACAGGGGTGGAAGGAAATTAGGCCAATGGTCAGCATTAAAATGTTAACATCACTTCAAGCAGAACAGCCTTCTACCACCAGTAGCACCAGCACCTCTCAAAATGCCAGGCAAGAGAAAGTAGAGTTTGGCTCAGAGAGCTATATCTCAAAGATCACTGAAGACAGACTCCCCGGACAGCTCTCCCAGGAGAAAGCCACTCTACTATCCCTTCCGGCACCCCACAAGGTAAGTCTGGACCGACCACACACATTCTGTTATTTCTTTGCCAACCTTGAAACTCTAATCTTCAGTTTGGTTCTTTGACTCTGCTTCTGCCACTGGTCCTTACATCATCTGACCTTGGCATCATCTGGTATTTGACTTGATGCTTCAGGCTCTAGGCTGTAGTGAAATGTCAGAATGATGCTTAGTCCTCTTTAACAGCTTTTTTGTTCATTTCTTCATTTCTACTGAAAAGACACTTCCATTGTATATTTTAATATTAACATCAAACTAATGGGAAATATTTATTTTTTATTTTGAAGGCAATGTCTGTGAAATACCAAAATGTATTTTTTGCTAATGTGGATGTGAACAATTCTCCGGTAAGAATCTTAAATCTTCCATGCACATACTCAAAATCCAAACGCATTGTAATGAATAGCACTGTCTCAGTAATTATTAATACATGATCAATTTAAAATCAAGTAGAATTTCACATTTTTTCTGATAAGCTACAGTAAACTTCCTCATTACACTTGCATGTTTTGTATTACTTAAAAGAAAAAAAAAATTAGCAAAAAGCGGTGAGCTCTCCTGATACCCCTCTCCCCCTCTTATGCTGTGGCAGGCCTCACTAATCAATCCCAGCTTTCTTCACCACTTGCTCTGGGCTCTGCCGCAGAATCCTCCTCAGCAGAGTTGCTCTAGGGAGACAATAGAAATCTGGTAAAGTTGAGCTCGAGGTGAAAGATGGTTTTCATCCCTGTGATGGATTGTTCATCAATTTCTTTTTTTGGGGGGTGGGGTGTTGGGGGACGGAGTTTCACTCTTGTTGCCCAGGCTGGAGTGCAATGGCTCGATCTTGGCTCACCATAACCTCTGCCTACTGGGTTCAAGCAATTCTCCTGCCTCAGCCTCCCGAGTAGCTGGGATTACAGGCATGTGCCACCACACCCAGCTAATTTTGTATTTTTAGTAGAGATGGGGTTTCCCCATGTTGGTCAGGCTGGTCTTGAACTCCCAACCTCAGGTGATCCGCCCACCTCAGCCTCCCAAAGTGCTGGGATTACAGGTGTGAACCACCACATCTGGCCTTGTTAATCAATTTCTAAAACCTAACTCAGTGCCTTACAGACATCTTAATATATTTTGTTTTTCTCTTGCTATATCTTATGCTTTTTGTGTTTTTTTGTTTGTTTGTTTGTTTTTTTGAAGCATCAAAAGAAATTCCCAGAAATCCCTTCTTCTTGTATCTGGAGACATCCTTCCTCATCCCATCCCCCCAAAAAATAATCAACCCTATGACCTCAAAGTGTATCTTATTAATACACACAATGTCTCTACAAAATTATTATTTTTAACATGTTAATTTATAATGATGAAAGATACCAACAGATGGCCTATCCACATGTTAGAATGCATTTGAGCTTTAGAATTAAAAAAGTGATATCTACCATTCTGCCCTTTAATGATTTTGTGACCCACTGTAGTTCAACCTGCATAAACTTCAGTTTCTTCATTTGTAAAACAGGATAATAATACTTAACCAAAGATAAAATGATATAAAATACATTAAATAAATGACATGGTGCCCAGAGCATAATAGAAGTTCCCTTTCTCCATTTCCTTCAAGCTTCATTAAAGTGTGAGTGTTTAATTGCCCTTTAGGATGAACCATAACCTATAAATTCAGAATACGCAGCTAGGATGACTATCTCTTTACCTTTTCTATATTCACAGAGTTGTGCAATCATCACTACAATCAATTTTAGAACAATTTCATCACTCCAAGAAGAAACACTGTACCCTTTAGTAGTTATACCAAATTCCCTCCATCCCCCACTCCCAAATCCTAGGCAACCATAAATCCACAGTAAGCAAAACAGATTTGCTATTCTGAACATTTCCTATGAAGGGAATCATAGAATATGTGGTCTTTAATCACTGGCTGCTTTCACTGCATACATTTTCAAGGTGCATTCATGTTATTGAATATATCAGTACTTTGGCCAGGCACAGTGGCTCACATCTGTAATTTCAGCACTTTGGGAGGCCCAGATTGGTGGATCGCTTGAGGCCAGGAGTTCAAGACCAGCCTGGCCAATGTAGTGAACCCCCATCTCTATTAAAAATACAAAAATTGGCCGGTCGTGATGATGCATGCCTGTAATCCCAGCTACTTGGGAGGCTGAGGCAGGAGAATCGCTTGAACCCGGGAGGCAGAGGTTGCAGTGAGCCCAGATTGTGCCATTGCACTCCAGCCAGAGCAACAAGAGCAAAACTCCATCCCCCCCCCCCAAAAAATGGTATAAACATTAGTGTACAAATTTTTGTGTAAACAAAATTTCCATTTCCCTTGGGTTTATATCCCGGATTAGAATTTTGTGGTAATATGGTAACTCTGTGTTTAACTTTCTGAGGAACTGACAAACTGTTTTCTAAAGCAGTTGCACCATTTTACATTCTCATCAGCAATGTATGGGAGCTCTGATTTTTCCACATCCTTGCCAAGTTGTATTATTGTCTGGCTTTTTGATTAGAGCTCATTGTCTTTTAAGGTAAAACAAAATGCATAATTGTCTAATGGTAATTTATGTATCAGTTGTTATCATTGTGTGGTCATGAAAAATTATAATACAGTGTGTGTTCAGGTGTGTGTGCGTGTGTGTGTGTGTGCGCGCACGTGCTGTGAGTACCAGGGCAAGAGATTTAATGCCAGTAAAATGATTGGTATATTAGAGAGAGATGTCCAGTTCTGTTGATCCTGTGGGTGACTAATTTTCTTTTGACTCCTAAACAAGAAAAACAAAAACTAACATTTGAAAGTAGTTTGGAATAGATTAAAACAATTGGGATTCTGGCATATTTTATCATATTTTGGCTCCAAATCTTTCACAAAGATGGGCAGTGAAGGACTTAAAAGAAAGACATGTATAAGCCTTACTTAAAATGCTAGATCAGGATGCATTCCACATTTCAAGTAGAGTTATAAAGATTTGTTTACTCTTTTCTATTTTTGCAATAAGCTTTTCTGATATTGAGTTCCACTGGGGCCCCTCTGTACTCTTTCACAAGGTCCTTCAAACGCACCTCATTTTGTTATTAAGCATCTATTCTGTTGTGGCCTCCATCTCTTACCCACCTTCCGGTTCTATGGGATGAAAAAGCCCAGGAATGCTGTAACAACCATTTTCTATCAATCATTTCATGTCAATCATTGTGACATTCCTGGAGGAATGTTAGAAAGTTCACAGCAGTAGAGTCTGTAAAGTGTCAGGTGTCCTTGGAATTTTAGACATGCCTCCTGAGAAGTTACCAAATAACATGCTTGGTACAGGGAGAGGACAGAAATACCGTAACTTCATGCCATTTCTTTGCTTTCCCAGGAGCTCGCTGAAACTTGTCACATCAAAACAATACCCACATTTCAGATGTTCAAGAAAAGCCAGAAGGTATGTTTCCATGGTAACCAGCAGGGTTGAGTTAGATTATAGAACCATCAGAACCCCTCAAAAAAAGCCTGGCTATCCTAGGTGGATGAAATAACTACATTTATTTTTAATGCTTAGCAATATAATTATTTGCATATAAGTATGTTGTACTTTACATACAACAACTTTACATACAACTTTACAAAGGGTTAAAACATGTATGACTTATTAATAAATCTCCCCATTCAGACCATCTGAGGTATCCAAGTCCATAAGTATTTTCCCACTGCTATCTCTACACTGGGGCAAAACTATCAAGCAAGACTCTTTCAGAGAAAGACATTCTGAAATTCTCACACAAATGTATACAAGTTGTAAACAACATTTGAGAAAATGCTAACCAAAAGCTATCACAAAGCAATATTGCCCAGTGATTGAGCACACAGGCTCGGGATTCAGGTTCCCATGGTTCACATACTGCTTCTAGCACTTCATAGCTGTAGGGCCACGAATAGTGTATTTAATCTGTTTATATCTTAGTTTCCCTATTTATACATGGATCATAATAAATTTTCCCCTCATAGGGTTGGTGTGATAATTAAATGAATTAACATGACAGGTGTTTAGACCCACCCTGGCATTAAATGCTTACTGTGTTATGTTAGTTATCTTAAAAATATTAATGGAATAAAATGTCTAAAATACTCAGCAAGTTATGAAACTAGCACTTTGTTCTTTTTTTGGCAGGGTGGTGGGGGACAGAGTCTTGCAAGGTCACCCAGGCTGGAGAACAGTGGCATGATCTCGCGATCTCAGCTCACTGCAACCTCCACCTCCTGGGTTCAGGCTATTTTCCTACTTCAGCCTCCCGAGTAGCTGGGATTACAGGCAAGAATCACCACGTCCAGCTAATTTTTGTACCATGTTGGCCAGGCTGGTCTCAAACTCCTGGCCTCAAGTGATCCACCCACCTTGGCCTCCCAAAGTGCTGGGATTACAGGCATGTGCCACCGCGCCTGGTGGAAACTAGAACTTTCTTATATGGCCAGGGCCATTGGCAATTTTCCATACTTTTCGAAAGGTGATTTTGCAAACATATGTAGGAGACACAAAACGTTTATTCCATTTTACACAATTACCCCATTCCTGGGAACTTTTGCTACAGAAATACCTCAAGGAAAAAAAAACAGCTAAGTATATAATAATATTTGTAGCACTATATCTAATTTTAAAAAATGAAAGCAATCTCAATGTCTTTAAGTAAAAAGATTAAGTGAATTCTGATACATCTACTCCATGAAATAGGATGCAAGTAAAACAAAGTTATAAAGAATAATTTAAAGGAAAATTCATGCTTAAGCTTTGTAAAGATTATGTCTGCAGTGTAAAGAATGAAAACATTGGATATGCTAGCTGCAGAATTTTATTTTCAATGTCTAAGAATTTTCTGTAATACAGCTAGTGCAATATATTTAAATTATTTTTTTAAATAACACTACACATTCCCTCAATTGGATTTTTACTTGACAACTAAAGTTATTTAACATATGCTCCCTCAACTTACCTGACTTAGATGTCCAATTGTCTACATACCATCTTTTATTATATTCTCCTTCACTCCCATCTCAGAAATGAGAATGCTTCTTCCTTTCAAAATCAGTTTCATCCATGCAGCTTGATTGCGTTCCCTACCTTCTGCTTCAGGCCTCTATCCATCAGCTACTCTCTTTAAAACTTGGAGTTTAGACACCTCTTTTTGGCACCCAGCATCCATTCTCTATTAATAGTACTCTGATTTTCCTCCCAGGAACCACTGCCTTTCGTATTCTTATCCCACGTGCTTCCTTAGGGCTCCATCTCCAGGCCTTCACCAACCAGTGAACTCCATCCCCATCAGAAATGGACCCTTGACTCCAGTCAAGCCAATCCAAGTCAAACCAGAGCTAATTTCAGGACTTTGCTTAAGCAGCTAGGTAAATAACCTTCTCTTTTGATATCACTGGATTTGAATTTGGGAAGATATGAGTCCAAAGCAAACAGCTTGTCACCATATAAAACCTGAAAATGAATCTACCATACAGAAGAAAACAGAGTCAAGCCAAGAGGTACTAATAGCATTGACTGCACCCTGAATCTATCCATGCCTGAAGCCTACACTACCCCATAGATTCTTCAGCTATATAAACTCTGGGTTGGTTTCTCTGTCACTTGCAACCAAAAAAAATTCTGATGAATATATCTGGTGTTCTCCTAGGCTACTCTCCTTCATTTCATGGTGTAATTGTCAAAAGAGTAGAATATATTTACAGTTTCTAATTCTCATTTTCCACTCATTCCCTCATCTATCTATCTGTCCTCCTAAAGTCACCAAGGATCTCCCTGCACCTAATTTAAATAGCCATTTCTCAATTCTTGATTCCTTTGTTACACAGAAGTACCATTAACTAACGAGCTTCTATATTCTGGAAACTTTCTTCTCTTTTGACTTTATATCTCATCCCTCCCTATGCTCTCCTCTGGCTTGCCTCCTGTTAACAGTCAAATATATCCATTTTGGGTATCTATCTTTTTGGTTCAATCCATTTCCCATTCTACCTCTATCCTTTAGCAATGTCATTCCTACTTCTAGTTCCAGCTATAAATACTTTTTTACTGAGACAATTGCAATGCCCTCTCCTTACCCTCAACTTAGCACCATAGCTCTGTTTTCGTCTCCAGATTTGTGCACAGTTTCCTGTGTAGCATCCCTTTTTTTAACATGTGATGCCCTCCCCCTCCATTGTCTATATAATCAAAGCTAAACCATTGTATTTAAGGCTGGCATTCAAGTTTCTCCATAATTTTGATCCAATCTACTGCTCCAAGCTGTTCTCTGTTTAACTCAGATCTTGATGTATTTTTCTCATACTAGTCCAAGCACCTGAAGGAGGTCATGTCTGATTTGAAAGCTCAGTGTCTAGAAGAATCCCAAGTGGATAGAAAATACTCATCATGTGTGTGATGAATGAGTGAATGAATGAATGAATTAATGCTTCTGTTTTTTCCCTGTATCCCACTGCCAGCTCAGCCTCACCTCCTGATTCTGTCCTGGTACCAATCTGATTCAGGGCAAGTTTCTCTCCAGTTCAGTATAATTTTCTGGTTTTATTCCTTCTGCTACTGATATTGTTTAGTGGCTGCTGCCACTCAACAGTTTTTACTCCATTCTAT
Source organism: Macaca mulatta (assembly GCF_049350105.2). Lineage (NCBI taxonomy): Eukaryota > Metazoa > Chordata > Mammalia > Primates > Cercopithecidae > Macaca > Macaca mulatta. The sequence continues at coordinate 48,088,666 of NC_133420.1, forward strand.
GATTACACGAGACTCTGAGTTCTCAACTGATTATGTGTCTAAGCTCTTGAACCAATCCAAGCTATGCTTTTAAGGAAGGGCATGGCCCTGCTTGGTCTCAATTCTGTATGGAGATGGAAGTGCCCTCAATAAGCTGGGGAGAGAGGATACTTATAAAACATTATATCTTAACTGGTCTCTAATGGATACATATCTCTTTTGAATTGATAGATCCTGCATTGCAGGGATCACTAAAGATCTCAAATCTGAATTTTCTGCCAGGCAGCTATTAGAAAGCAAATTGAACTGAATGGCTGGCACTGTCATTAAGATGATTTACACTTCCATATTCTAATTCCAGGGTCACCCAACAAGCCTCTGATTATAATGTGGATACTCATATCTAAGGAAGTTTTGTTGAGGATTCAATTTCTCATTGAATATTAGTAACTTATCATCCTGGTTATAAAGTTTAAAAAAAAAAAGAAACTTGGACCATTTATGTCACATTATACAAATGAGTCTACTTCTAAACGTTGTGTACATTGTAATCGTATCTTTGACAGACTCATACCTGGATCAATTTAGATATCATTAGAAAACCTCCAGAAAAATTTGTAATACTGACTCCATTTGACAAAGAATATCAATTTTCTATGCAAAAGACACAAAAACAAGGAAGAGATCCTAAAGAGAGAGTATTACAAATTGTTTACCTCTTGTGACTCACCCTGCAGGATTTGGTATCTGAGCAGCACTTCTGCATTGCCTCCAGAGCTGCAGTTATGCCATGACACCTCTGAAACTCTCCCCTGCTCCTACCTCACAGTGACCTGCAAGGAAAGTCACTAGAACCAGAGGAGGCAGGTTTGGATAGCCAGCCAAAAAGACATGTTCTTAGACATTTTTATTTTATTTTATTTTTCATAGAACTGACTAGGAAGGTGTCCCTGAACATCCACTGTTTTCCTGATGGGTCAAGAAAAATCAAATGCACTTTTTTGAGGAGCACCTCCATAAATGTGCTCCTCTCTTTTATCTGGGACAGCACAACTGAAAACTGACTTATTGAAGCAGTTAAATACTGTGTGTATTTTATTATTTTAAAAAATAAAACCTAGAGTACAGTTCCTACCAAGGCTTCTTACAAGAAATGTCTTACATTTCTGGTAAAACATCTGGCAAAAAGCCACTTGTCCATTATACCCTTTTAAATGTACATTGTATAAAAAGCTTCACAATAATTTCTCCTAGAACACAAGCGTTAGGAGAATACTCACCTCCCTTGAAAACATGGCTCTCTTCTCTTCATTGGATCAGAAAAATTAGGCAATCCCTTGGGCTTCTCTTTTTGCCATTGCTGCCAAGAATCTCAGGATTGCCTCCTCTGCTCAAACACAGTAATCTCCCTTACCAGCAGTTTCCTGGCACTCCCTATCAGCCACCCCCACACTGCAACATCCTTGAATGGTTTCATTAGTTTTTCTTGCCCTTGATTCTAGCTCATTTCAATTATTTTCAAAGTATATAAAACATCAATAAAATAGAACTTGAAAAAACTAAAACAAATGAAGCTATATACAATGACCTAGGACCATGGCAGATTATGGGCATTCCCTGGTTGCTGAAGTTTTCATGCAGAGATTGAACATCTGGCAGGGATGCAATATAAGCAGTGGCTGAAGTTATGTCATAGTTCTAGGGCAAAGAAGAGCCTAAGCAAATTCCACGTAATAAATAAGGGGAGCTTGTTCCTTCCTGCTGTACTCCTTAGTGTTTTTATCTAGGACATCACACCATGTTTCAGGAAGATTCATTGCGGTGAATAAGATCATTCTTGTGGTTTCTTCCAGATGAGGGACCCAAAACTTTGTCTGGTTTTTGTAACCAGAATATTAAACTGTATTATCTTGTAAGTTGTTCATAAATTGGATTTATAGACCCTCTTAAAATCTAATAAAGGCTATGAACTGTCTCCACCCAGACAAAAGAACATAGGCACATAAACTAAAATGTGCAGCTAATACTAGGATATTCAGTGACCCTCTGAAGCCTATCAGTGGGTCCTCAAAGTGAATAACTTTGGTTGTAGACCCATTGTATTAATCTGTTCTCATGCTGCTAATAAAGACACACCTGAGACTAGGTAATTTATAAAGGAAAGAGGTTTAATTGATTCACAGCTCCACATGGCCAGGGAGGCCTCACAATCATGGTGGAAGGCAAAGGAGAAGCAAAGGGATGTCTTATATGATGGCAGGCAAGAGGGTGTGTTCAGGGGAACTCCCCTTTATAAAACCATTGGACTCTCATAAGACTTATTCACTATCACGAGAATAGCGCAGGAAAGACCCGCCCGCATGATTCAATTACCTCCCACCGGGTCCCTCGCATGACACATGGGAATTATGGGAGCTACAATTCAAGATGAGATTTGGATGGGGGCACAGTCAAACCATATCACTCATGGCTGGTGTATGTCTATGGAGTAGGGAAAGAGAAACCAAGAATTAGCAAGTTTGGGGCAACTGCTTAAATATAAGCCAGCCATCAAAAGTTGACTCCATCTTTCATTCTTTGATTATAGAATAAAATAGTTTCCCAAAGCACTTAGGTTCACTCGTAAGAGAGATGGGATATGACACATAGATGCTACTAAACAAATTAGTCACAAATGAATAATTCAGAAAAACCCATCTGCTACACTGAGCTATCACATAAAGTGGGAGGAAGCTTGTGCCCTTATGTTTATGAACTCCAGGGCTCTTGCTGAGATTATGAAAGTCATTTCAACAGCACGCTCCTTAAAGTAGGTACAGGAATTAAAAGAGTCTCAAGTAGGTGATACCATGGTATGCTAGTAAATTTTTTACCCCAGTCCCTACCCTGTTCTTCTCCTCTGAATTTTAAGTTGTTGAAATATAGGAGTGATTTGTTTGGTGATTCACCAGAAGGACTTACAAGACCCAACCACAAGTTATATTTATGGCTAAGATTTAGTACAGCAAAGAACTGGAAGCAAGGGTCACACACTCCGTGTCTTCAAGGGCCAAGTAGGGACATTAAGGTGAAATGATACTTTTGAGGAAGGCGTTGGTGCCTGGAGAATCACGTTCCCAAATTCTCTCTGTTCAACTTCATAAAACACAGTGTTTGATCCATGTCCCAAAAGAGCATCTTCAGCAAGTTTTTGGCATCTATAGAGTCAGACAACTGCAGATTGAGCCCCAGGTCTGCCTCTAATTAGTGACAATGTATCATAACCACCTGCTTAGTTTCCTTCTCTGTGAAATGGGGACACCACCTATCTTTAAACGACTGTTGGGAAAATTTGTGATATTGTATCTAAAGTGCCTAGCACTGGATTTGGTAAATACTAGAAGATGTAGCTATCATTAGAGTCCCAGGATCTAGCTGTGCACACCCATCTCTTTGAAAATGTATAAATAAATAGAAATTTAGAAATAAAGTTCATGAGAGACCTCTAAGGCTCTTTGAATAACTACAACATCCATTTAAGCTAAGTCATCTTAGCATTCAGGAGTTGCCTACCCAATGATATTTAACCTGTCAAGGACTGTGTTACACACAGAGATGTTCTGCATGAGAAAAAAAAGAAACGTCTCACATACAGGACTCTGAAGGGTGCAGATCCCTAAAAGGGGTTCCTATCAGCTCCATAAACAGCTGATGCACTGGTAGAGATTGACTGGAGGGAGGCAAGAACTAAGTGAGATGGAACAAAAGTGGGCAAAGTGTAGTGACTACTTAGAAACATCTAGCAACCTTTAGCACCATTGCTAAACATGCTGCTCTCTGCTTTGACAATTTGATAATTTGAAAGTCTTATGTGTGTCTCTTCCCCTGGACAGGGATTAGGGTGCAGCAAGCAAGTCAGGATATGACAAGTGTATGATTAAATCTTACCATTATTTAAATTTTTGATATTTAAGATTTTGATATTTTGTTCATCATGGATGTTTTGCATTGGGTTTTAATACTTTCATATAATACTTATTAAAATAACATTTATCGGCCAGGCGCGGTGGCTCAAGCCTGTAATCCCAGCACTTTGGGAGGCCGAGACGGGCGGATCACGAGGTCAGGAGATCGAGACCATCCTGGCTAACACGGTGAAACCCCGTCTCTACTAAAAATACAAAAAAAAACTAGCCGGGCGAGGTGGCGGGCGCCTGTAGTCCCAGCTACTCAGGAGGCTGAGGCAGGAGAATGGCGTAAACCTGGGAGGTGGAGCTTGCAGTGAGCTGAGATCCGGCCACTGCACTCCAACCTGGGCGACAGAGCGAGACTCCGTCTCAAAAATAAATAAATAAATAAATAAATAAATAAATAAATAAATAAAATAAAATAACATTTATCTTGATTACTGAGTTTTTGGCAGCTACCCCTTAAATTTTTTACCCCAGTCCCTACCCTGTTCTTCTCCTCTGAATTTTAAGTTGCTGAAATATAGGAGTGATTTGTTTGGTCATTCACCAGAAGGACTTACAAGACCCAACCACAAGTTACATTCATAGCTAAGGTTTAGTACAGCAAAGAATACAGAGTAAGAGCAGCAGAAAAAAGGAAAAATATATATATATGCATTGATGGAGTCCAGATAGGTCCAGCAGAGGCTTCTGATGTGTTTCCTTGTCAGACACATAGGAATGCCCTCTCTCTAGCAATGAACTTCAGGTACCTATGTGGTATGGCCCTACTTAGGGACACCACTTTGAGCTCTTTGTGGAAATAGGGGAGTAGTTGTCACATACACATATCTTGTGCAACCACTGCTACACAACAGGACATGGCAATAGAAACTCAGAACCCCAACAATAAAACCAGGGGCATATCATCAATATTGATGTGTATGCAAAGGAAGTTGACATGCCAGCATGGCATGGTCCATCCCTCCAGGAATATATAACAAAGTCATCAATCACTGACACAAAGAACACTTTCAGTGCCAAATTTCTGGGGGGGGTGGTGAAGGGTCAAACATAGTCCTCTTGGAGACACACAAGAAGAAAACAACCAGACCTCCTGCATTAACTCTTTTCTCCCAAGGAGTCATGTGGCTAATCACAATAACACCTTTATTATAAGTAGTCACGATGCCTCTACACTAAGCTCACTGAAGAATGTGACTGGGATCTATGTCAACAGACTTCCTACTATTCTCTTAAAGCCTAGATGTTAAGTTGGCCCACCTGTGGGAGAATCTGGGGCTACAAAGCAGAAACTTACCTGTGCAGGTAAAAGAGGTATTGTTGCTTTGCACAACTGTCAAGCCCCAAAAGTGAGGATGGAGTATGATGGCCTTCCAGATCTATCTGGGCAGGTTTAGGGCCCACTTCCCATGTGTTGTGCAGAAAGACAGTGGGAAGAGAGCATACCTGTCCCTTGAGCAGAACATCCCCAAAAGGAGAGAGGATAGGCACAAGTTCATTCCTTTGTGTCAGCTTAACAGATAAGCTCACCTCTAAACATGGGGAGAAGTAAGTGAAGGGATATAGGAAACAGGCATATTTTCTCAATACTGAGCATTTGAGCAGATTTTCCCGTGGAAACATGAGAACAAGTATATGAGCCACTAAAGGAAATGGCCCCCAAACCATGTTTATCCCTGAGAATAAAGTTTCGCCTCACACTTCCAGTAACGGGAAAAATGACATCTCCTCTGGCCAGAGTCCAAAATCAGTTTCCCTGTTCAAGGTGTGGCTTGAGGTGAATTCCTACAACATTAGATGCACACACTTTTGCCCTTCCACAGAAAGCCACATTGTACTGAGTACCTGGCTCTTAGGCAGTTGCATGAAGCCTCAACAACTTCAGTTGATGGCACAGAATAAGAGTTGGTGAACATTCCAAGGGACAAATCCGACCCTCCACTTGTTTTTGTAAATAAGCTTTCACTGGAACACAGCCATGCCCATTTGTTTATGAATTGTCACTAGCTGCTTTAGCGTTACAACAGCAAGTTTGAGTAGTTGCAACGGAGACCAAATGGCCTGTAAAGCTTAAAACTGGTATTATCTGACCCTTCACAAAAAAAGCTTGTCAACCCCTAACACAGAAGAATAGCACTCTTGCATTATTTATGCCACCAATGCTCAAAGAATCAGATCTGTAAGCATAGCTTCTAAATCAGCTACAAGAAAATGAAAGTAAATTTGTATTTTTCTGATATCGCACTATTAGAACAAGTTGAGGAGGAGGCCAGTATAGATAAGGAAAAAAATTAACATTGTTTTTATAGGCTCTTGTTCTTTAATTCAAGTGCATATAAATTCAAGCTACTTGCTTGATTTTTATTTGGTTCCTCCAAAAACTTTAATCAAGCCTCTTGCAGTTGCAAAGCCTGCCTTGAGTCTTGTGAAAGTCAAAGGGGAAGTGTCCAAATAACCTGCAACGTGATGCAGCTGGCTCTGGGGAACAGATGGGTGGGGAGGAGTCAGAGAAAGGGACCCGGATAGGATCAAACAGTAATTAACGTTGCCCATCTCTCCACAGAAGGTAGAGGAATTTTAAAAATTTTTATTAGACATATCCTTTCCATCTTATTCATACCATTTAATGCTTTAATAAACTCCTCTTTCAAAAAACAGAGAATATCATTATAAATTATAAAATTATATTGTACAGGCCAGGCACAATGGCTCACACCTATAATCTCAGCACTTTGGGAGGCTGAGGCAGGCAGATCACTTGAGGTCAGGTGTTCGAGACCAGCCTAGCCAACATGGTGAAACCCCATCTCGTCTAAAAATGCAAAAAAAAAATAGCCAAGTGTGGTGGCATATGTCTATAATCCCAGCTACTCAGGAGTCTGAGGCAGGAGAATCACTTGGACCCAGGAGGCGGAGGTTGCAGTGAACCAAGATCGTACCACTGCACTCCAGCCTGAGTGACAGAGCAAGACTCTGTCTCAAAAAAAAAAAATTATATTGTACATACACTTCTACAGCCTGCCCTCCCAAACCCCTCCCCACTGCCAAAAAAAAGCCTGCATAGTGGCAGGCTTCTGTAGTCCCAGCTACTTGGCAGGCTGAGGCAGGAGGATCAAAACCAAAATTGCATATCAACTGGCCAAGGTATTTTGTTACAATTATCCTTTGAGTGTGTCATTAGTCAGACTCTAAAGTCTAATTGGTACTCTCAGAAGTCCATTTGTGAGGAGGGGACCACTGTCTCCAGCCCCTTCGCACTTTGCAGCAGCAATATTAGAATTTTTGTAGGTGATGAATGTTTTTGGCATTAAAAAAATTGCCCCTGGGCCGGGTGCAGTGGCTCACGCCTGTAATCCCAGCACTTTGGGAGGCTGAGGCGGGTGGATCACCTGAGGTCAGGAGTTCGAGACTAGCCTGGCCAACATGGCAAAACCCCGTCTCTACTAAAAATACAAAAATTAGCTGGGCATGGTGGCAGGTGCTTGTAATCCCAGCTACTCGAGAGGCTGAGGCAGGAGAATCACTTGAACCCAGCAGGCGGAGGTTGCAGGGAGCCAAGATCATGCCATTGTACTCCAGCCTGAGCAACAAGAGCAAAATTCCATCTCAAAAACAAAACAAAACAAAACAAAACAAAACCTGCCTCTGGGCAAATGCAGGGGATAGGAGGGTTTACTTTATTATTTTATTTTTGTGGATGTTTGAAAATGTTCATAATAAAAGACTTAGAAACTGATCACTGAGCTTAGCCGGTTCTATTATATATGGACAACCACACCCCATTCTCTTGGTCTCAGCAATCCAGAGCTTGTAATCTTCATTAGCAGTTATTACTAGGGTTGTGCATGAGAAGTGAGGAAAGAGAAGTAAACTCGCTGCCTTAATACTTCAGAGTGGAGCACACCTTTGAGAGGCATAACCCGGCATCAGAATAAAATGAGAAAACAATGTGAACCCTGAATAGCTGAGACACATCTCAGTTAATTTAGAAAGTTTATTTTGCCAAGTTTGAGGATGCCCACCTGTGACACAGTCTCAGGAGTTCCTGATGACATGTGCCCAGGTGGTCAGAGCACAGCTTGGTTTTTTACATTTTAGGGAGACATGAGACATCAATCAACATATGTAAGATGAATATTGGTTCGGTCCAGAAAGGTAGGACAACTCAAAATGGGGACGGGGCTTCCAGGTCATAGGCAGATAAAAGACAAATGGTTGCATTATTTGAATTTCTGATTAGCCTCTCCAAGGGAGACAATCAGATATGCATTTATCTCAGTGAGCAGAGGGGTGACTTTGAATAGAATGGGAGGCAGTTTGCCCCTAAGCAGTTCCCAGCTTGACTTTTCCCTTTAGCTTAGTGATTTTGGGGTCCCAAGATTTATTTTCCTTTCACATTTACCCCCTTTTTATTTAAAAATCTCTTGGAGAAATCATTTTAGAAGAAAATGAGTCTCTGGTCTCAAGTTTCGTCTGATATCTCATGGCTAGGATGGTTTACTGCTTGACAGGTAGGTACCAAGTTATTAGGAAAGTTTGTTTTTAGCAGCTTGTGAAGTCTCACATCCTATGAAAAGAAAATAGGGGGAAGAAGGGAGAAGAACAACAGCAAAGAGAAGAACAATCCTGGAAAATTTGTATAGGCCATATTACTCCATTTGGGTTGTTTGTTTGTTTGTTTGTTTGTTTTGAGATGGAGTTTTGCTCTTGTCACCCAGGCTGGAGTGCAGTGGCACGGTTTCAGCTCACTGCAACCTCCACCTCCTGGGTACAAGTGATTCTCCTGCCTCAGCCTCCCAAGTAGCTGGGATTACAGGCATGTGCCACCACACCCAGCTAATTTTTGTATTTTTAGTAGAGACAGGGTTTTGCCATGTTGGCCAGTCTGGTCTCGAATTCCTAACCTCAGGTGATCTGCCCACCTCAGCCTCGCAAAGTGCTGGGATTACAGGTATGACCACTGTGTCCAGCCTAAGTCATATTACTCTGAAGTCCACACATGGACTTCAGAAAGTGGCTTATGTACGTAAATAGATTGCTGTTATTTTCTTCTGAAGTTTAAATTGTCTAGCTTCAGTTTGCAGGGCTTTGAAAAAGCACAGCTTAGTTTTCAGTGACTCCAAATTAGGAAAAATGGGGGGAAAAGAGAAGAAAAAAATTGAAACATTATTTTGAAGACTTGTAGGGCCAGGCATGGTGGCTCACACCTGTAATCCCAGCACTTTGGGAGGCCAAAGCGAGCAGATCACCTGAGGTCAGGAGTTCGAGATCAGCTTGGCCAATAATGGTGAAACCCTGTCTCTACCCAAAATACAAAAATTAGCTGGATGAGGGGGCAGGCACCTGTAATCCTAGCTACTTGGGAGGTTGAGGCAGTAGAATCGCTTGAATCCGGGAAGTAGAGGTTGCAATGAGCTGAGACTGCAAGATCATGCCACTGAACTCCAGCTTGGACAATAGCGAGACTCTGTCTCAAAAACAAAACAAAACAAAATAAAAAGACTTGTAGCCAACAGAAGTTAGAATTCAGTCCAAACTGCAGAAAACAGTATAAATGGGAAAACATTAGGCAAGACTAGAATCTAACAACAATCGTACTATATTTTTTGAAACATAATTTTCTCTCTCCAGGTTCCCATTTTTACTAAAGACAAATCATGATAGAACTGATTTTCTTTATTATACTTGGACTGAGTATTTGTATACAGTGCAGCAAGAATAATTTTTTTTACATAGGCTTTTAAATTGACTTTGATTGAACTTTGTTCCATAGAAAGAATCTCAGATAAGACTTTCTAAAAGCTGAGCCCAGCCATAGATGGATTTGTACCATCAAATGCCTATGGGTTGGGAGAATTCCTCTCCTCTTGAGGTTCCAAGATAAACTTGGGGCTCCTGGGTCTGTCAGAAGGTGACATTCTTTACTTACACAGGTCAGTAATCCTGTACAGGAACTGTGTTGACAAGGTATGAGGCCAGTTTTCCCAAGAGACTTTTATTGTTTCCATAAGTCAAATTTGATTCCTTAAGGGAAAGCACACCATTCCAAAGCCTTTGTAAAATAACCAGTTTCTCCAAATGTGGCCTGTTACAAATGAAAACAGGTTCTTATTGCACTTATGCCATAACTGTATTGCCATAAGTTAAGAATACTCACAAATAGTTTTCAAATTCTGGAGAAATCAGGTAGAGAAAAACAAATATGCTCCAAATGTTGTTCATAGGAGTATACTAAATTGTTAAAAGCTGTCAATAGAGCAAAAGTTTCCTTGACGCCTTAAAACAATACAAAGGATCAGCAACATTTTAAGAAAAAGTCAAAAATATTACTTCAGTTTTTTTTGTTTTTTTTTTTTAGTTCAGTCCATGCAGATAACTCCTGTTCTGCTTGATATTCATGAATATTTCAGCTCTCCCTGGAGAACTGCTTGAACCTGGGAGGCAGAGGTTGCGGTGAGCCGAGATAGCACCATTGCACTCCAGCCTGAGCAACAAGAGTGAAATTTCATCTCAAAAAAAATGTTACATTAGGTTACTATATCCATATATATACACACACACACACACACACACACATATATATAACAGGGGTGTGTGTGTGTGTGTGTATATATATATATGTCTTTATTTTTGTAACTTTCTTTATATCGCTCTTATTTCCTGGTTTCTTTTACCTTGTTTTATACATAATCTTTAAATAAGCTTTGAATTAGACAAAATTTGTTCACCTTTTTAAAAAGGACACACTTCTTTTCTTTAAGAAAGAATGTTTTCCTACAACATATTTTTATTGAAAAATACCCAAATAATGAAATATCTATTATTTAATTTAATATAACTTTAGATTCTAAATTATGATGAGTTTGTCTACAAGTATTTTTCCCATTGTATTTACCTAATTATTTTAATCATTTACCTAGATTATTTATGTAAACTATGATAGTCATCATTTAAAGTTATGGAACAACCATTGCAAAATTATAACTGAGACAGTGAAAAAGATCTGACCTAACTGAATCTATCGTGCTTCTAACCTCCAAGTTGTCTTTGTTCATTCCTGGGCAGAGGCCGAACTAACTTTGGGAGGAACTTAGTTTATAGTTTAGCTTTGAAACAAAGATGGTAACAGTCCTTTCCTAAAACAAACCTTACTGCCTGTGGACTAGACTGCCTGAAGCCAAAATATTAGAAGTTACTAAATTGAAGATGTAACTATTTTCATTAAACCAAGATCAATGTCTTATTTATTAAAAATTACACAAGCAAAGATCATTCTGTTTTGGGCTGGGTTTATAGTTTTGTAAACCCTATGCCAACTTTTGACACTTTACAGTGTTTAGCAGGGATAAGTATGAAATTGCTTGATTAATAAATGCAAACAAAAATGTATGCTGCCAATTCTTAAGACATTTCTAATATTATGTTTTCAATAATTTTAAAGCTGGCTTATTTATTAAAGATTTTACTGAAGTTACATAAACTTGAAAAAGCATTTGACTAGTCTTTTATTTTTTCCTGATCAAGTATTTGATTCAACCGCTTTTATTTTCTTAAGCCAATTAATTAGAGCTCTTTTATATTTTTTCATGAATGAAACATTGTGGAACATAACACATAAATACATAGATGTATTAGGCATGCCAATAGAAGTACATCTTGTAGATTCATAAAGACCCTTTTTTTCCCAATCTTAGACTTTCAAATTCTTGATAACCTGTTTCACTACCCTAGACAATTGTCAGCTAAATCGCCTTAAATTTGCATAGTAAAGGAAACAACTCAGGTGAAAATCAGCAAAATTTACATCATAAAGTATGGAGAGAAAATGTCTGGTGTGCTAGAGGGAAATTAAAATGGATTTAATTACCAATTAAGCAACAAATTATAGAAATTATAAAGGCCTTTCCAATACACACACACACACACACACACACACACACACACACACACACAGACAAATTTCCTATAACTTAGGAACTCTATAGTTTGCAGATAGACCCTACGACTCTTTTTTCCTTAATGTGAATGTGCACAAAGACCATATTACTTCCATTTCCCATAAATTCTGGCAAGTAGAGGTGCCATAAAACCCACGGAGTGCTTGAAAGGGGAGTCATTCTCTTATTTTCTTCTCATTCTTAGATTACTGGTTTCCCACTTTCTTTTTCTTAATAAAAGGAACTGAGATTATTAATAAGGAACTTAGATTATTGGTTTCCCACTTCTTTTTCTTAATAAAAGGAACAGAGCTGTGGCCTAGAGTTTTTGTGTGATGAGTTGATGTGTGTTGCTTGTAAGCAGGACTCTACAGTGTGTCACCACTGAGTTGTTTCTACCCTCATACATGCCTCAGTTTGTCTCTCCAGAGGTCTATTATCTCTGAGAGGGCTCAAACACTGGGTAATCAGCCCTTACATGTGTTTCCTGGACGAGCCTTTTTTAAAATTAATTTTTGGGCCAGGAGCAGTGGCTCATGCCTATACTCCCAGCACCTTGGGAGGTCGAGATGCGCAGATCACCTGAGGTCAGGCGTTCAAGCCCAGCCTGGTCAACATGGTAAAACTCCGTCTCTACTAAAAATACAAAAATTAGCCAGGCATGGTGGTGCATGCCTGTCATTCCAGCTATTAGGGAGGCGGAGGCAGGAGAATTGCTTGAACATGGGAGGCAGAGGTTGCAGTGAGCTGAGATCATGCCACTGTACTCCAACCTGGCTGACAGAGCAAGACTCCATCTGAAATAAATGAATAAAAGTAATTTTTGTTAGGGATTTTCCTGTAAGGTTGCTGCACATTGTGGGGAGGTCAAGCCCCCAGACACCTCGGTCACCCGGGGGCACCTTTCAGCTGGAAGGAGCAAATATTGTTTCTCTTGAGAGCTAAGAAAATTCAGTCTCTTATGCAAATACACACAGACAAGCCAAATCAAGATTAATTTTCAGAGAAAGAGCAATGGAGAAGATCCTTTAGAATGCATATCTGAACTAGAATTAGGATCCTTAAACAACAACTGCCTAGGAGAAAAAATAAAATAACAGCCAAGACCACTTCCTATAAACTGTGCTCAGCCATCCCTAACTTTGTAGTTCTCGTTCGCCATTACACACGCCAAGGTTAAAACCTCTCACAGTACAAGGTCATCTCTGGTACCCACAAAGTCAAAGAGGTGGGGTCATGCAATACAGGAAAATAGAGCTTTAGACCTAAGAAGAATCGGCCCATGACTTTTGAAACTCCATGAAGAAAATAGAACACCTCAAAAGGGGTGAGTGGCACCTTTGTTCTGAACTCTTTAAAGAGGTTCAAATCATTAGAAGCCTTCTCTAGATTTTTTTAGTACTGCAGGTGGCAAAGAGGAAGGAGGTATGTGGTAGAAGAAAAGTAAATGAAAGAACCTTTTTTTTTTTAAAGACAGGAAGCAAACACAGAAACCAAGTGCATAGTTTTCTGTTTTGTTTTCCCGCTTTTGCAGCTGTGAGGAATTTTAGCCAAATTAGAGAGGCCTTGTTACCCATAATTTGGAATTCTCACTCAGATTTGAACAAGTCAGGTAGAGTAGGTCAAATCTGATGGGAGAAAGAAAAGAACAAACAACAGCAACAAAACAACAGTGTGATCTCTGAGCACACTAATGGTAAAGAGAAATTAAGATCAGTTGGTTGTTAACTTTAGCCAAGACAAAACCCAAATTCAGCTACTCACCTAGGGTTGAGTCTTGGGCTAAAGAAGCAGGAAAAAAATCAAACTTGTCTTCCCTGTTGGTATAGCAGGACGAGCGGCAGACAAAACTCCTCAGACACTGAGTTAAAGAAGAAAGGGGTTTATTTGGCCGGGGGCATCGGCAAGACTCCTGTCTCAAGAGCCGAGCCCCCTAAGTAAGCAATTCCTGTCCCTTTTAAGGGCTCACAACTCTAAGGGGATACATGTGAGAGGGTCATGATCGATTGAGCAAACACGGGCTACGTGACTGGGGGCTGCATGCACCGGTAATTAGATCGGAACAAAACAAGATAGGGATTTTCACAGTGCATTTCTATGCAATGTCTGTAATCTATAGATAACAACCGATTAGGTCAGGGGTCGGTCTTTAATCACCAGGCCCAGAGTGTGGCGCCGGGCTGTCTGCCCGTAGATTTCATTTCTGCCTTTTAGTTTTTACTCTTCTTTCTTTGGAGGCAGAAATTGGACATAAGATGATATGGGGGTGGTCTCCTACCTTATTGGGAGCAACCTCAGACTCAGGATCACTGCCTTCCACCATCATGAAAGCAGGAAATCTTGCCCTCCTTGTTGGAAGCAAGTAAAACTCCAAAAGAGGGAGTTGTACAGCAAAATAAACTTTAGATCTTGACCAAATGTTGGGAGATTGGGGATTCTCTGGAGTGGGGTGCTCCCAGGCCTCAGCAAATTGTCCTATTGGTTTGAGTCATAAAGTTAGCTCATGCTGGTATCAAGCACCAATAGGAGATTTGCCAAAGGTCAGGGGTACCTCCACTCAGAATCCCTTTGTGGTTGTCAAATATGAACCCCAAACATCTGAGATAGGTCTCAGTTAATTTAGAAAGTTTATTTTGCCAAGGTTCAGAACATATGCCCATGACACAGCCTCAGGAGGTCCTGATGATATGTGCCCAAGGTGGTTAGAGCACAGCTTGGTTTTATACATTTTAGGGAGATATGAGACATCAATCAACATACATAAGATGAACATTGGTTTGGTCCGGAAAGGCAGGACAACTTGAAGCGGGGAGGGGGGCTTTGAGGTCATAGGTAGATAAAAGACAAATGGTTGCATTATTTTGAGCTTCTGATTAGCCTTTCCAAAGGAAGCAATCAGATATGCATTTATCTCAGTGAGTGGAGAGATGACATTGAAGAGAATGGGAGGCAGGTTTTCCCTAAGCAGTCACCAGCTTGACTTTTCCCTTTAGCTTAGTGATTTGGGGACCCCAAGATTTATTTATTTTCCTCTCACAACACTTCAGGCAGAAATTAAACTATTTGCCTTGCATACATCTCTCTTCAAAAGAAAGCTATCTGTGAAATAAGGTCTTATCAGTAAGTTGCTCCTTATCCATTAATTCCATCTATTAAGTTCCTATATGCAAAGCCCAGTGCTGGATAGGGAGACATGAATGTAATGTTTCTCTTTGGCAACAAGATAAAGACAGAATAAGTCAGGTAATACCTAGTTGCTGAAACTTAGCTCAACACAGGCATACAGTCATCAATGGTACACCTACTCTGTGTAAGGTGTACACTCTGTGTAAAGTATCTACTAGACTAGATACTAAAACAATAAAGCCAGGCACAGTGATTTATGCCTGTAAATGCAGCACTTTGGGAGGGGAAGCAGGAGGATCTTTTGAGGCCAGGAGTTTGAGACCAGCATAGGTAACACAGCAAGACCTTTAATTTTTTTTTTTTTTTTCTGAGACTGAGTCTCGCTCTGTTGCCCAGGCTGGAGTGCAGTGGCGCAATCTCGGCTCACTGCAAGCTCTGCCTCCCAGGTTCACGCCATTTTCCTGCCTCAGCCTCCTGTGTAGCTGGGACTACAGGTGCCCGCCACCACGCCTGGCTAATTTTTTGTATTTTTAGTAGAGATGGGGTTTCACCGTGTTCGCCAGGATGGTCTCAATCTCCTGACCTCGTGATCTGCCCATCTCGGCCTCGCAAAGTGCTAGGATTACAGGCATGAGCCACCACACCAAGCCAAAACCTTTAAATTTTACAAAAAATTTAAAAAAAATAAAAAATAAAAAAAAGGCCAGTGTATTGGTGCCTGCTTGTAGTCCTAACTATTCAGGAAGCTGAGGTGGGAGGATCACTTGAGCCCTGGGGCTCAAGACTGCAGTGAACTATGATCGCATCACTGCACTCCAGCCTGGGTGACAGAGCGAGACCTCTTCTCTAAAATACATAAAGAAATAATATATGGAGGAAAATTTCAGGTACAGTCTTCATCCTTGGTGTAGTGGGAAAGAAAGATGACAAAAAGTCATTAATACTGGGATGCCCAGAGTACTATGGGATCACACAGAAAAGGTTCAAGGAAGGCTCCATGAGTTACTTAAACCATCTTGAGGGATGGTTAAGATTAGCAAGTGAGAAAAGATGACCCATATTATAAAATAACGGGTATATGTCAGGAATTCTTTGAATAATAACAACAGTAAAAAGTTTTCACTAGCAGAGGAGCTCATGAGAGGATTTTGTCAGTTTTGTTCACAGTAAGTGTGGCTCACAGTAGGCACTTATTAAGTATTTGTTAAATGAACAAATGGATCTGAGCACAGGGTTTATGGCAAGGAGCAATGGGGAGGGAGACGGGACAAAATCCAAGATCTTGGAAGAAGCTTGGATTGTATGGTGATGGGGAAAAACTGAAGATGTTTACAAAGAAGGATGGAATGCCTGGATTTGTGGTTTTGAGATTCAGGGATGAGAAAGGACCTAAGTGGCACAAGACTGGAGACCAAAAGAGACAAGTTATATAGCCATTATTAAAGTCGGGTGAAAGCTGACCAATGTAAAACATATGGAATTTGGTAGCAAACTTGTCACCTAAAGCCACCAGAATTGTTAACATGAAAAAGACTGGCAATATCAAGTGTCATCAAGGATGCAGAGCTAGAGCTCAAACACTCATCCTCTGCTGGTAGAGTATAAATTGAAAATATATGCAGGCCAGGCATGGTAGCTCACGCCTGTAATCCCAGCACCTTGGGAGGCTGAGATGAGCAGATCACTTGAGGTCAGGAGTCTGAGACCAGCCTGGCCAACATGGTGAAACCCCATCTCTACTAAAACATAAAAATTAACCAGGAGTGGTGGCGGGAGGCTGAGGTGGGAGAATCACTTGAACCCAGGAGGCGGAGGTTGCAGTGAGCTGAGGTTGCAGTGAGCTGAGATTGTGGCACTCCAAACTGGGTGACAGAGAAAGACTGTCAAAAAAGAAAGAAGAAGAAGAAAGGAAGAAAAAGAAAGAAGAAAGAAAGAAAGAAAGAAAGAGAGAAAGAAAGAGAAAGAGAGAAAGAGAAAGGGAGAGAGAGAGGAAGGGAGAGAGGGAGGGAGGGAGGGAGGGAGGAAGGAAGGAAGGAAGGAAGGAAGGAAGGAAGGAAGGAAGGAAGGAAGGAAGGAAGGAAGGAAGGAAAAGAAAAGGAAATACATGCAGTATAATTTCAAAAACTGTAGGGTAGCTTCTACTGAAGCAGAACCCACAATCCCACTTTTAGCTATACAACAGAAATTAGTGCTTATGTGCCCACAAAGATATCCCTGCAAAGATATGGACAAGAACATCCACAGTGGCCCTATTTGTCATAGCTAAAATGGATAAACTGTGTTACATTCATGCAATGGAATACTAAAGAAACACTGAAAAATGACTGTAGTGACACTATCCAGGTAAGTTTCATAAACATCCTGTTGAATGGAAGATGCCAGACACAGAAGAATACATATTGTAGAATTCCATCTTTCCTTTCTCTATTTTTTAAAAACAATTACATTTGAATCAGTGCACCATACTCATTTTTTTTTTCTTTTTTTTTTTTTTGAGACAAGAGTCTCTCTTTGTCACCCAGGCTGGGATGCAGTGGCGTGATTGTGGCTTACTGCAACCTCTACCTCCTGGGTTCAAATGATTCTCGTACCTCAGCCTCCCACGTAGCTGGGATTATAGGTGCGCATCACCACGCCTGGCTAATTTTTGTATTTTTAGTAGAGATGGGGTTTTGCCATGTTGGCCAGGTTGGTTTCAAACTCCTGACCTCAAGTGACCCACCAGCCTCAGCCTCCCAAGGTGCTTGGATTATAGGCATGAGCCACTACACCCGGCCGTCCATCTTTAAAAGTCCAAAAACAGGCAAAATGAATTTATCATGCTTCCTGCCAAGTCTGGTCATTCAGGTAGCCAAGCCCTGCCTATGTTCCCACCAGGAGTTCTTATCTCTGCACGAGCTCTGACCTCAGATTTCGCAGAGGATTATGAACTGTCCTTCACGCCCCAGAGCCACCATCCAGCTGCCACCTAACTCTTAGCAAAGAGAAACTTTTGCAGATCCTTTCTGACACCTGCCTCCCATGGCCAAGGCCAAAAAAAAACTAGTTATAGGGGAGATAGTTACAAACCAGGCAACTCAGATAAATTATGAAATTCTGCCTCCACACTTAGGTAACCCTGTTCTCAAGAATCAAAAGAATAATTTGCTGTTATAGAAGTGAATTCATGAGCAACCCGGTAAGTGAAATGGGATCAAGGTAGAGTTACAAATCTGGGGTTTACTTTGAAGGAATAAATATAATGACACACTCAGGCAGAATGCTGCTGCCTGGAGAAGCAGAAGCCTTCTATGTGGGGATGGTTTTGCCCTGCAGCACACTAGGCACTAAAGTTAGTTCTAGACTTTTCTAGCCCCTGCCCCCCAAAGTCCTAACACCATTCCTGGTGGCTCAACCGCCCCCTTACTGGGAACTCAAGTTTTCACCTAATCCCAACCTCACACTCTTCCTTCTCTTCAACCACGTAATATATTTAGTACTAAAGTCTTTGAATTCCATCTTTCTTCAAACATAAGACACTTGTGAAAGATGCATTATTATTTTATATACCACTAAAAAGTGTTCCAAGTGAAATATAACATACCATCCACTATGAAATGCATTCTGATTCAGAGATGTAAACGTTTGAAAAAAACATGTGCTTCTTAGAATCAATGAATTCTAATACTCTTTCATGGGGAGAAGTCAGGGAATGACAAATCCCAAGCCACTTGATTTCAGGAGATTGTGTATATTAATTAACAAATCCTCAATACCAATATATAAGAGCTCTGAGAAGTTCCAATGATGGAGTTTGTTTATTTCCAGCATCATTATATGTTTTAGATCTTAGATTAAAGGAATATTATGGAGAATTATAGAGATCTGGCAAAGTTTTAGCATAAGTAATTTTGAATGGATGCCAAATATGAAAATATTATGAATTTAATGTGTTCAATGTGTATTTATATTTAAAGTGTCCTGCAAATGATGGAAATGAGTAGGCTTAACTTTTGAATCAGGAATAAAATTCCTTAAAGCCTCAACATTTTCACAGTACTTGAATCAATACATGTTTCACCTTTGTGCATTTGTGAACAGATTTTTCAATTCAGTGGAGCTGATGCTAAAAAACTGGAAGCCAAGATTCAAGAATTAATGTAAGCTGATCTCCAAGATGAAATATACTTCTGATACTTTAAAAGGCAAGAGCAAATGTGTTTGTGTTTTTATTTCCAGCAAATATTGTCATGTTCTATTGGTCTCTCTCCTAATGCATTACCGGTTGAATACCACAATGCAATCTCACTGTACAATTGCTAAAAACTGTTGCAATATCAGACATTGTGTCATTTCCATTCTCCAGCTTGACCTTCCCACTTGCTCTGAGCACACTCTTTGGGTGGTGGTTTTTTTTTTTTTTTTTTTTTTTTTTGAGACGGAGTCTCGCTCTGTGGCCCAGGCTGGAGTGCAGTGGCGCGATCTCGGCTCACTGCAAGCTCCGCCTCCCGGGTTCACGCCATTCTCCTGCCTCAGCCTCCCGAGTAGCTGGGACTACAGGCGCCCACAACCGCGCCCGGCTAATTTTTTGTATTTTTAGTAGAGACGGGGTTTCACTGTGGTCTCGATCTCCTGACCTTGTGATCCGCCCGCCTCGGCCTCCCAAAGTGCTGGGATTACAGTGGGTGGTGTTTTTATGACCTTCACAGGAGAGGTCCTGCACAGCTAAGTAATACCAGGTTGTCAAGATTTTCCAGAGATTAGCAAAGATCCAATTCTTCCCAGTGGTCAAGGAATAAATAAATGCCTTAACGCCTTTGTGCAGTTTGAGTATATGAAAGCCTCCCCCAATTCAGCCATTTTTTTATGGTACAAAATCCTTCTCCAATGTATCATTTTTTTTTTTGAGACAGTCTTGCTCTGTTGCCCCGCCTGGAGTACAGTGGCATGATCTCGGCTCACTGCAACCTCTCCCTACCAGGTTCAAGTAATTCTCCCACCTCAGCCTCCCGCATAGTTAGGATTACAGGCAGACACCACCGCACCTGGCTGATTTTTGTGTTTTTAGTAGAAACAGGGTTTCACTATGTTGTTCAGGCTAGTCTCGAACCCCTGATGTCAAGTGATCCTCCTGCCTCGGCCTCCCAAAATGCTAGGATTGCAGGCATGAACCACCACGCCCAGCCATCATTTTGTTTGAACTGTGTCATTTTTCTCTCTCTCTCACTCCCTTTCTAAAGTCCTCCTATAAACACAGACACACACACAGACCCACACACATACAAACCAGAAAGTCCTTTTACTGCCAGTAAAAAAAAAAAAAAAAAACCTGAGATAACTCAGACATTTAGAGCCCAGAAGAGATGGCTTCTTCTATACTATACTAATTGTGCCTATGCTGAGGCTGCCACCAGACGAACACTGGAGTCTTAAGTCATAGACAGAGTAGAGCTGGCTTTCCTAGGCATTAATAACAGATTTTGACAAAGCATAGGCTCCATATGCTTTTTTAGAATTCTTTGGTGTAGGCAGAGCACAGTGGCTCATGCCTGTAATCTTAATACTTTGGGAGGTCGAGGCAGGTGGAATCCTTGAGCCCAGGAGTTTGAGACCAGCCTGGGCAACATGGTGAAACCCTGTCTCTACAAAAAACAGAAAAAGTAGCCAGGCATGGTGGCTTGCATCTGTAGTCCCAGCTGCTTGGGAGGCTGAAGTGGGAGGATCGCTTGAGCCCAGGAGTTTGAGACCAGCCTGGGCAACACAGTGAGACTCTGTCTCTATAAAAAAGAAAAAAAAAATACAAAAATTAGCCAGGCATGGTAGCTCATGCCTGTAGTCCCAGCTGCTTGGGAGGCTGAGGTGGGAAGATCACTTGAGTCTGGGAGGTGGAGGCTGCAGTGAGCTGAGATCGTGCCACTGCACTCCAGCCTGGATAATAGAGCGAGACTCAGTCTCGAAAATAAAAAAATTAAATAAATAAATAAATAAATAAAGATTAATTCTTTGGGCTACAGAGGAAACCAGCACATATTAGTTTAAGCGAAAAGGAGAACAAATAAGCATTGAGCACTTACTCTGCCAAACATTGGAATAGGCACTTAAAATAAAACTTGATTCATGGAATCCAAATGCAGAGATACAGTCAGCCTTCACATAAGATTAGAAAGAGGGAGAGGAAAGCTATGGGGGACTCAGTATATTTCCAAGTATTTCTGTCCTCTGCTTTTCATCTGAATCATCCTTTATGTTGCTACAGATAGATGTTCCTTATTTTCCAGTCTTAGTGCCGGAAAGTAGTCCCTGCCAATAACTCCCAAGCATTTATTATCTCCTCCATCCAAGAGACCAGCCAGACTATTCCTTCCTGAACAACTCTAGCCAGGGGCCAGGATCACAATCATAAAGGCAATTTTGCTCCTATTATAAGGATGGGGGTAGAGATGGTGGGAATCCCAGAAAAGCAAGAGGCTGAAAAGACTTAAAATGTTGTGTTCCCTGCAAAAAAATAAACTTTTAAAATAACAATTTAAAGCGAAAGTTGTCTGATAAAAAATCTGTATATGCCATGCTCACATATCTATTTAGTGTATTTGCTAGACAATATCCTAAACCCTTTGCATTCATCACCTCATTTAACTTTTGCAGCAATCCTGTAAGTGGAATTGTATTGAAAAATGTTTAACAACTGGTTCTCTGGGAGAAAAAAACTGCCTGTTCTGAAGTGGTTGCCAATTTCTGTGGTGTAAATACTTGGCAGATTTCAAGCTACACAATGGCATCACTGAGCATGCAGTTGGGAAGAGATGTACACAATAGGCCCTTATGAGCTGGTAAGATTTAGCTGTAGCACACCAGTACCTACAGTGGAGGTACTACTTTTATCCCTGTTTTCTTACACAGAAGCAAACAGACACAAAGAAGTTAAAAGACTTGCCCAAATTTCCCCAGAAAAATCCGCACTGGACCCCAGCTCTGTGATGCCAAAGTTAAGACTAAAAGTTTAAGAAAAGTTGTATAGTCAAGCTTATAATATAAGCATGGCATATAATGGTGCCATGCTTAAATTCTACCAGTCACACTCACTGCTTAACAAAATTGTCAAAAAACTTCAGATCATCTTGTCTGGTGACCTCATTTTAATAAGACCTCATTTCGAGGGGTTCAGAGTAACACATATCAATTTGAACTTGCAGGGCTAATGCCCAAGTTTCTAAACCATAACTGTGATCTACCCAATTATTTGCACCATACTATATCTAGATCATCTCTCTCTCCTTTTTCTTTCTTTCTTTTTTCTTTTCTTTTTTTTTTTTTCTTTTTTTGAGACAGGTTCTCACTCTGTTGTCCTGGCTTCAGCCAGGGCACTGCTCCAATGCAGTGATGCGATCACAGCTCACCGCAATCTCCACCTCCCAGGCTCAAATGATCCTCCCACCTCAGCCTCTCAAGTACCTGAAACCACAGGCATGTGCCACCATGCCCAGGTAATTTTTGTAGAAATGGGGTTTCATCATGTTGCCCAGGCTGGTCTAGATCTCCCAGGCTCAAGTGATCTGCCCTCCTTGACCTCCCAACGTGCCAGCATTACAGGCATGAGCCACTGTGCCTGGCCTGGGGCCTCTTTTTAACCTCCACAAAGAATACTGTAGTTCTGCAGGGCGTGGTGGCTCATGTCTGTAATCCCAGCACTTTGGGAGGCTGAGGCGGGTGGATCACGAGGTCAGGAGTTCAAGACCAGCCTGGCCAACATCGTGAAACCCAGTCTCTATTAAAAATACACAAATTAGCCAGGCGTGGTGGCAGGTGCCTGTAATCCCAGCTACGCGGGAGGCCGAAGCAGGAGAATTGCTTGAACCTGGGAGGTGAAGGTTGCAGTGAGCCGAGATCAAGCCACTGCACTCCAGCCTGGGCGACAGAGCAAGACTCTGTCTTGAAAAAATAAATAAACATATATATATATAAAAACATATATATATATAAAAACATATATATATATATATATATATATATAGAGAGAGAGAGAGAGAGAGAGAGAGAGAGAGAGCAGTTCTTCCATCAGAGCCCATGGGCCCTTTAAGCCAGGAGTCTGCTTTACTCCAGTGTAGTACACTGCAGTATTCACCGAAGCAAGCCCACCATCTTTCCTGACAGCCTCCTGATTTCTTCCATGTAAACCGAACGACTCAGCAATATCTGCCCCAACCTCCTGGCTCCCAAGCACAGTTCTCTCACCTCTCGAAGTTTGCATTAATGACAAAATGCAAAAAAAAAATATGTATCCAGATTTACTGCATCATTTCCTCCCAGTAAAGTTAAGAACATTGCTTAACCACAACAAAGTCTTTTATCTAGGACCAGGGATCGGGGCTCATGCCTATAATCCCAGCACTTTGGGAGACTGAGGCAGGAAGACTACTTGAGGCCAGGAGTTTTAGACCAGCCTGGGCAATGCAGCAAGACCCCATCTCTACAAAACCTAAAAATTAGCCAGGCATGGTAGCACACGCCTGTAGTCCCAGCTACTCAGGAGGCTGGGGTGGGTGGATGGCTTGAATCAAGGAGATTGAGGCTGCAATGAGCCATGATTATGCCACTGCACTCCAGCCTGGGCAACAGAGTGAGAACCTCCTCTCAAAGAAAAAAAAAAAAATTACCTAGCTGTTGTGTCTCCAATGAACACACTTTTAACATGCTAAGAAAGTTCTGACTTATCATTAACATTTATTCACCTAGGATTAACAGATTTCAGTCTAAATTTAAAATCTTCCTCCCCCAACATTTCTATTAGGCATACTCACCACTAGTCCTGGAAAAGTGTGAGGTGGGTCAAAAACCAAGTTGGAGCCTTCCTCACTTTCACTACCTTCTCACCCAGGTTTTTCTCCTCATCCTAATCTGTTATCACCACCCAGCACACATTTTATGTCTTATTTCCCCAAAGCCTTTCTTGCTCTTATTAAGACCCGGTTATCCCATGATTCATTCACTCATTCATCCAATAGTCATTAATGGGGTGGTTTGATGCTAGCAGCAGGCCCATCCTAGGGATGCACAGAGTATGAATATTCTCCTTGAGATGCTCACACTTCAGCAAGAGAGACAGGCATGCGCAAACAAAGCTAAAGGAATTACAGTAAGAGATGCTCTAATCAATATTTGTGCAAAGGCACAGTGACGTAGATAAACAGGTAAGTGTGATTGATTTGCCTGGAGGTAGGGCAGGGAATGGGATTGCATTTCAGTGGCTTCTAGGAAGAGCTGACAGTTAGGCTGGCTTGAAGGCTAAGAGGAGTCTGTTAGATACCCAAGAGAAGAAAAGGCTGATAACACAACACAGACAAAATAGTGATTTGAAAATGGAGGGCGGAGGGACAGTGGCAGAGTCTGCAGTATTGGAATTTGGGGAAAATGGAAAAAAGCAGCTAATCTCATTAGGCCCCCCCAAAAGGCTTAAAGTGTCTCCTTCTCAGAGGCATTTGTTTGCATAGGAGCAAAGTTTAGGACAGTAACATTCAGTGTTAGAAAGCATGCTTGATTGGGCATCAGAAGACAAGTTCTCATCATAGTCTATCAGCAGCTGTGTTGTTTGAGGTATGTAAATCTCTCTAAGCTTGATTTTTAAACGCTTAGGAGGAGAAGCTGGAGTAAGGACTCTAAAAGGCCCACTCATAAATATATCTACAGGCCAGGCACAGTGGTTCATGCCTATAATCCCAGCACTTTGGGAGGCCAAGGCTAGTGGATCACTTGAGGTCAGGAGTTTGAGACCAGCCTGGTCAGCATGGTGAAAGCCTGTCTCTGCTCAAAACACCCACAAAAAAATTAGCCAGGTGTGGTGGCACGTGCCTGTAATCTCAGCTACTCAGGAGGCTGAGGCAGGAGAATTGCTTGAACCTGGGAGATGGAGGTTACAGTGAGCCAAGATTGTGCCACTGCACTCCAGCATGGACAACAAGAATGGAACTCTATCTCTAAATAAAAATAAATAAATAAATAAATAAATAAAACACATCTTCAGTGTGGATGAACTTTTGGTACTATTTCAGAGGAGTGATGCTGGAGCTCAGAAAGAATGTTCTCTGTGCTGCTTTCCACAGCTTGTGATGCTCCTATTCAACCCCACACTTCACAGGAGCTCAGCACCCTCCAGGGTCTATTATGAAACCTCATATGGGCCGGGCGTGGTGGCTCAAGCCTGTAATCCCAGCACTTTGGAGGCCGAGATGGGCAGATCACGAGGTCAGGAGATCGAGACCATCCTGGCTAACACGGTGAAACCCCGTCTCTACTAAAAAAAAATACAAACAACTAGACGGGCGAGGTGGCGGGCGCCTGTAGTCCCAGCTACTCAGGAGGCTGAGGCAGGAGAATGGCGTAAACCTGGGAGGCGGAGCTTGCAGTGAGCTGAGATCCAGCCACTGCACTCCAGCCTGGGCGACAGAGCGAGACTCCGTCTCAAAAAAAAAAAAAAAAAAAGAGACCTCATATGTGGATTGTGAGAAAGCTCAGCATGGGATTCAGACCCCACTCCCGAGTAAGCACTACTGTGTGATCCACTTATCTAGCTGTTGTCCAAAATCATAGTTAGCCCGCCTAAATCTGAAGTAGGTCCTGCCTTACATTGTCAAAGGAAAAAAAAAAATTGTATAGGGTACTAGCAAACATACAGTGGGTAGGCTAAGTTCTTTTAAAAGTTGTCACCCAGGTGCGGTGACTCATGCCTGTAATCCCAGCACTTCAGGAGGCTGAGGTGGGAAGGCTGCTTGAGGTCAGGAGAATGAGACCAGCCTAGGCAAAATAGTGAGACCCTGTCTCTACAAAAATTAGAATAATTAGCCAGGTGTGGTGATGTGCATCTGTACTCCCAGCTACTCAGGAGGCTGAGGCAGGAGGATCACCTGAGCCTGGGAGGTCAAGGCTGCAGAGAGCCATTACCATGCCACTGCACTCCAGCCTGGGTGACAGAGTAAGACACTCAAAAAGAAAAAAAAGAAAAGAAAAGAAAACATAGAGCTCAATAAAAGAAACTACTTTGGGCACAGTGGCCCATGCCTGTAATCCCAACACTTACGGAGGCTGAGGTAGGTGGATCACCTGAGGTCAGGAGTTCGAGACCAGCCTGGCCAACATGACGAAACTCCGTCTCTACTAAAAATATGAAAATTAGCCAGGCTTGGTGGTGTAATCCCAGCTACTCAGGAGGCTGAGGCAGGAAAATCATTTGAGCCCGAGAGGTGAAGTTTGCAGTGAACCGAGATCGCGTCACTGAATTCCAGCGTGGGCAACAGAGCAAGTGAAGCTCTGAGAAAGAAAGACACAAAGAAAGAAAAAAGAAGAGAAAGAAAGAGAGAGAGAAAGAAAGAAGAAAGAAAGGGAAGGGAGGGAAGGGGAGGGAAAAATAAAAGGAAGGAAGGAAGGGAGGGAAGAAAGGAGAAAAGAAAAGAAAAAAGAAAAGAAAGAAAGAAGGAAGGAAGGAAAGAAAGAATGAAAGAAAGAAAAAAAGAAGAAAGAAAGGGAAGGGAAGAGAGGGGAAGGGAAAATAAAAGGAAGGAAGGAAGGAAGGGAGGGAAGAAAGAAGAAAAGAAAAGAAAGAAAGAGAAAGAAAGAAAAAGAGAAGGAAGGAAGAAAGGAAGGAAAGAAAGAATGAAAGAAAGAAAAAAAGAAGAAAGAAAGGGAAGGGAAGAGAGGGGAGGGGAAAATAAAAGGAAGGAAGGAAGGGAGGGAAGAAAGAAGAAAAGAAAAGAAAGAAAGAAAGAGAAAGAAAGAAAAAGAGAAGGAAGGAAGGAAGGAAGGAAGGAAGGAAGGAAGGAAGGAAGGAAGGAAGGAAGGAAGGAAGGGAGGGAGGGAGGGAGGGAGGGAGGGAGGGAGGGAGGGAGGGAGGGAAGGAAAGGAAAGGAAAGGAAAGGAAAGGAAAGGAAAGGAAAGGAAAGGAAAGGAAAGGAAAGGAAAAGAGAAGGAAGGAAGGAAGGAAGGAAGGAAGGAAGGAAGGAAGGAAGGAACTACTCCAACAAACAAGTTTGTAAAAGCCCATTTGAGGAACAGAATCACTTCCCACGCTACATTTGTATGACTGAGCCCCAGTCATACATCCTTTCCAATGAGAAAGGGGAAGAACAGTTCCAGACAACATACCTGGATAGAACTACTCCTCTCCAGAAAAAACAGTGGACTAAGGCAGTTGGCCTTCTCCATGCGTTAATATTCTGAATAGCACTTTGGAGGTCTTCCTGAGGCTAGCCCAGCTCAGAACTGTTGCCACCTGGGAAGTCTTGATTCTTGGTGTATACAGCAAGGGCAGAAGGTGCTCCTGAAGACACCGCCACTTGAGCACTCTGCTTAGGCAGTAGTGTTCTCAAGGCTCCCAAGCAACCCTGGGAAACTGAAACAAACAGACATGCATTTCCCATGTCTCTGGACCTTCATTTCCCATCTCTGAGCTGTAGATTCAATGTCCATTAAGGTTCTGTGCAGAATAGTGTTCATTCTTCTTCTAAGCATGCTATATGTCAAGCACTGCACCAAGCCATATACCTCGGACTCAATCTAGATTGCTCATCTAAGTCTCACAATGACTGAAATTGATATTATCATGATTGAGGAAACTAAGATTTAGAATTTGTCTAAGTTCTCTGCAGCTAGTAAATGATGGAGTAGTCGCTTGAGATACTGCTACGATAGCACCGTAATGTTACTCCTATATGTAGCCATCTACACTGGGTGATTCAAGAAGACTTAAAAATGTCTCTTTTCTCCAAAAGACCTCTTCAGTCTCTCTAGCCTCTCCTGATTCCTGTCTCTTGTAGAGGAGGAATGAGTTTTAACAGTGTAGTAGTTTTGCTTAAAGAATATAGAGCAAATTTTTGAAGACACAGTATATGTAACAGGTCAGTTTTGATTAATTCATTTAGTCAGTAAACATATATTTAACATCTATTATGTAACAGGCATGGATCAAAGTTCTTAGGATATAACAGTGAAAAAAATAAACAAAGATCCTCTACCTTAAGGAGCTTACAGTCTAGTGAAAAAAGACGGAAAATAATAAATAAGAGCAGATTATGATAAAAGATGACAAGTCCTGCAAAACAAATGAAAACATAAGATGGGATAAGGAGGATCAGGAATAGGGGGTGAAAGAGGCAGGTAAATAAGATGTCAGTTGGCCTCAGTGTGAAACCACTGTTGCAAAATTATAACTGTGAAGATTATTACCATGATACAGTGAAAGAGATCTGACCTAACTGACTCCATCTTGCTTCTAGCCTCCAAGTTGTCCTTGTTCATTCCTGGGAGTAGGCCAAACTAACTTTGGAAGAAACATAATTTATAGTTTAACTTTGAAACAAAGACATAATATCCCTTTCCCAAAACAAACGCTTTTCCTGCCTGGGGACTAGTCTGCCTTTGCGGGACTAACAAGTTAGCCACAAGATTAGAAATTAGGTTTAGGAGTCATGCAACTATAGGTCACAAGATTCTGATCCTCCTCAAATTGCTCCTGGGGATAACATCACTATTGTAAAGCCTAAGGTCAGTGCTTGAGATGTTTTGCAGTCCCTGCACTTGATGGATCAGTTGGCACCACCCGGATTGATAAACTAGCTCATCTAGTCTCGTGGCCCCCACCCAGGAACTGACTCAACGCAAGAGGACAGCTTCGATTCTCTCTGATTTCATTTCTGACCCAACCAATCAGCACTCTCAACTCACTGACCCCTACCCACCAAAATATCCTTAAAAACCCCATCCCCCAATTGTTGGTGAGACCGATTTGAGTAATAATAAAACTCCAGAACCCTGTACAGCTGGCTCTGTGTGAATTACACTCTTTATTGCAATTGTCCTGTCTTGATAAATCAGCTCTGTCTAGGCAGCGGGCAAGGAGAACCTGTTGGGTGGTTACAAGTGGGAAGGTAAGACTTAAGCAAAGGTTTTGAGGAGGTAAGGAAATTAGCCAAACTCTGTGGAGAGAATAGAAATTGAAGCAAAAGGAGCAGCTGGAACAAAGACTCCAAGACAGAGCGTACCTGGTGTGTGTGAGAAAGGATATAACAGTGAAGAAAAATGAAGATCCTCTACCTTAAGGAGCTTACAGTCTAGTGAAAAAAGACAGAAAGTAATAAGTAGGTAAAGAATAGATTATAATAAAATGTGACAAGTCGGCCGGTGACAAACAGCAAGGAGGGCTGGCCGAAGCAGGAGTGAGGAAAACAGGGCTGGGAGAGGTGGTCACAGAAGTATCTCAAAAGACTAGATCATATAGGGTTTTGCAGGACATCGTCAGAACTTTGCTTTTATTCTATGTCAGAATGGGGGCTGGTGAAGTTTTGAGCAGAGGGACATTGGTCCAGGAGGACAAAGGGAAAACCAGGAGGAGCCTGTTTCAGTAACTCAGGTAAAAATCAATGGAGCTGGCCAGGCACAGTGGCTCACACCTGTAATCCCAGCACTTGGGAGGCCGAGGCAGATGAATCACTTGAGGTCAGGAGTTCAAGACCAGCCTGGCCAACATGGTGAAGCCCCCGTCTCTATTAAAAATCCAAAATTAGCCAGGCGTGGTGACACACACCTGTACTCCCAGCTACTTGGAAGGCTGAGACACTAGAATTGCTTGAACTTGGGTGACAGACGTTTCAGTGAGCCAAAACAGTGCCACTGCACTCCAACCTGGGCAACAGAGCAAGACTCTGTCTCAAAAAAAAAAAAAAAAAAAAAAGAATGGAGCTGAGACCAAGATGGTAATAGCAGAGGTGGTGAGAAATGGATTTTTTATACATATAAATAAATTGGGATTAGATTTCCTGATGGTTTGTATATGGGGCCTGAGAGAAAGAAAGAGGAACAGTACCAAAGATTTTCCTGAGCACTCTGAAAGGTGGAGTTGCCAACCACTCTGACAGAGATGGCTGAGGGTGGAGCAGGTTTCTAGGGGAAGATCAGGGTTCAGGTTTGGACATGTTAAGTTTGAGGCATCTACTAGGCATCCAAGTGCTGTCAGTGAGTAAGCTGTAGAATATATACATCTGCAGTGCAGGAGAGAAGCCTGGGTTAGGGATATAAATTTTTATTTATTTATTAATTTTGAGTTGGAGTCTCGCTCTGTCACCCAGGCTGGAGCACAATGGCACAATCTCAGCTCACTGCAACCTCCACCTCCCAGGTTCTAGCGATTCTCCTGCCTCAGTCTCCCAAGTAGCTGGGATTCCAGACGGACACCACCACACTCGGCTTCTTTTTGTATTTTTAGTAGAGATGGAGTTTCACCACATTAGCCAAGCTGGTCTGGAAGCCCTGACCTCAAGTGATCCACCCACCTCGGCCTCCCAAAGAATTGGGATTACAGGCGTGAGCCACCGCGCCCGGCTGGGGATATAAATTTAGAAGTAGTCAGCACATAAATCTTTTAAAATCACTAAGACTGAATATGACCTTCAAGGGAGTGCATATAGACTGAGATGAGGATGAAGGATCCTGGACACTTCCACATTATGAGGGTGGGAAGAAGAGAATAACCTACAAAGAAGACTGAGAATTCATGACAAGTGAGGTAGGAAGAAAATAAGAGTGTAGTGTCCTAGAAGCCGAGTATAGAAAGGGTACAGAGGAAGAGGGATTGACCAGCTATACCAAACAATGGATCAAGTGCAATGCAGACTAAGAATTGGCCATTAGCTTGAGCAACATGGAGGTCACTGGCAACCTTAACAAGAACCTTTTTTTTATTTTTTTTTTGAGACCGAGTCTTGCTCGGTCGCGATCTCGGCTCACTGCAAGCTCCGCCTCCCGGTTCACGCCATTCTCCTGCCTCAGCCCCCCAGTAGCTGGGACTACAGGCACCCGCCACCATGCCCGGCTAATTTTTCATATTTTTAGTAGAGATGAGGTTTCACCGTGTTAGCCAGGATGGTCTCGATCTTCTGACTTCATGATCCGCCCGCCTCGGCCTCCCAAAGTGCTGGGATTACAGGCCTGAGCCACCACACGGGGCCAAGAGCCTTTTTAAGGAATGGGGTGGGAAATCGATTAGTTGCCTCTGGAATTTGACTTTTACTATTCAAGAGGACAAATGAAAAGGTGCTGGTGGCCAGTTAGGAGAGATGTATTTCCTAAAAGAATTACATTCCGAGGTTTCCTAGATTTCCTGTAGGTACCTGCTGGTTAGAAATTTGTCCCCTACCACCGACCGGGCACCTGGTGGGAGACCGGGTGACCTCACTGGGGAACTACAGGATGCAGGCCCTCGGGTAGGAGCATCTGGCAAAGCCGGGAGCGCCACAGGCTCCCTCCTTTGCAGGACGAAGTGGGGCCTCTGCGGCCGTCCTGGACAGGCCAGGGTGGCGGCAGCTTTGCCCACGTGGAAGCGGGACTGGGTCTCACTTGCCTGGTGGTGGTCCCTGGCTCCTCCTTGCTTGCTGCAGCCCTGGGCAGCAGGCACTGGATGGTTCTTCCACCTATTTGCTGCTGGTTCTCCCGGCAGTGCGTGGACAGCGGGGGGGACTATGGGCAGGGCCACGTGGGCTG
Organism: Macaca mulatta; assembly: GCF_049350105.2. Classification (NCBI taxonomy): domain Eukaryota; kingdom Metazoa; phylum Chordata; class Mammalia; order Primates; family Cercopithecidae; genus Macaca; species Macaca mulatta. The sequence continues at coordinate 48,120,161 of NC_133420.1, forward strand.
TGACCCTGGGTTGTAGAGATGACCCAAGCACTGAGGCTCTGTTGAATGGAGCCGGGTCCCACAGGCCGTGGATGCCCTTGGGAAGGGTGACTGTGGCTTGTGTCTGGGCCTGAGGGACAGGAATGTGTCATTTCCCCCATCTTCTAGAGGGCCTGCCTGCTGGGAACACAGTTATCAGGGCGAGCTGCGCTCTGAGTCTCGGGTTCTGCTTCTACAAAGAAGGTGCAGTGCTGTGGATGAGGGCCCCGGCGCGGTTGAGGGCCCGGAGCCGACAAGGGCCGCTGCAGAGAATGCTTCTGCGCTCGTCAGCGGCACTGGGCAGCGGATGGGCTGTGCGACGCGGTTGGACGCACATCGCCTCTTTCTGCCATGAATGTCCAGTAAAAATCTGAATGGGTTGCAAAAAAAAAGGAAAAAAAAAAAAAAGAAAGAAATTTGTCCCCGACGTTTGAAGCTGTTCGCCGGGTTCTTGCTTCTTCTCCATCCTCTTGGAAGTAGACCAGGTTGAGAAGATGAATGATCTTAAGGGGACAAATAAAGGTTTCCTTTCTTTTCTAGAATCAATCCCATTTAAGGCTGAAGAACTTTTGATTTAGGACACATTTCCCTTCCAACTTGTCCCAGTATTCATGGAAAACTGAGTACAGTCGGCCGTCTGCATCTGCAGGTTCCGCATCTGTGGATTGAACCAACCATGAATCAAAAACATTCAGAAAAAGAATTTTAAAATGACAATAAAAAATACACAAATAAAAAAATATACAGTATGACAACTATTTACACACCATTTACATTGTATTAGGTACCATAAATAATCTAGAGATTATGTAAACTATATAGCAGGATATGCATAGGTTTTCTGCAAATACTATGCCACTTTAGGTTAGAGACTTGAACACTCACAGATTTTGGTGTCCTGGGAGTCGTGAAACTAATCACAATATGGACAACTATATTCAGGCTCCTTGGTCTTCCCATTCAATGTTAGCCAAATAGCAGAAGATTAAATTTAGGGAACTCAAATCCTTAAGCAAGCTGTCACTAAAAGGCAGTTTGGCTTATTCTAAATGATAAACAAATAGATCTTAGTTCCTTGAAATCCAAGAATCACTTAATCAGTGTTTACTTCCACTACAGAAAGGAAAACCAAAATGAAAACTCCAGCAGGGAGCACAGGTAACATGTCTGTTAATCTGTGTTTAATCTTGAGTTGGCTATCCTTTCCTTTAGAGCATTTAGACTGAGACACTCCCACAGGGCAGGAGCATGTCTTCTTACTGCTCTCTAATTCCCCAGTATCCAGACCAGCGCACAGACCAGAGGAGAAGACCAAGAAGACTTGGTACCTGGATTGGAGCCTAAAACAAGAAAGGACACTTAAAATGCAAATAAAGTCTGGAGTTTAGTCTAATGTAATGTAACAATGTTGGTTTCTTAGTTTTGACAAATACAACATGGTAACTTAAGATGCTAACATCAGGGCCAGGCACGGTGACTCACGCCTATAATTCCAGCACTTTGGGAGGCCAAGGCAGGTGGATCGCCTGAGGTAAGGAGTTCAAGACAAGCCTGGGCAAAATGCAGGTGGATCACCTGAGCTAAGGAGTTCAAGACCAGCCTGAGCAACATGGCAAAACCCCATCTCTACAAAAATATACAAAAACTAGGGAAGTGTGGTGGCATGCACATGTAGTCCCAGCTACTCAGGAGGCTGAGGTGGGAGGATTGCTTGAGACTAGGAGGTCGAGGCTGCAGTGAGCCGAGATCATGCCACCACACTCCAGCCTGGACAACAGAGCAAGACCCTGCCTCAAGAAAAAAAAAATGTTAATATCAAGAGACTGAGTGAGGAATATACAGATACTCTCTACCATCTCTGCAACTTTTTAAAAATAAATCCAGGCTGGGCGCAGTGGCTCACACCTGTAATCCCAACACTTTGGGACGCTGAGGTGGGTGTATCATCTGAGGTCAGGAGTTTGAGAGCAGCCTGGCCAACATGGCAAAACCCCATCTCTACTAAAAAAAAAAAAAAAAAAAAAAAAAATGCAAAACAAAATTTGGGCGTGGTGGCACGTGCTTTTAGTCCCAGCTACTCAGGAGGCTGAAGTAGGAGAATCGCTTGAACCTGGGAGGCAGAGGCCTCAGTGAGCTGAGGTCACACCACTGCACTACAGCATACAGCATGGGCAATAGAGCAAGACTCTGTCTCAAAAATAAATAAATAAATAATTTTTTTAAAAATCCAAATAAAGTTCACTTTTTAAAAAAATGCATTTGTAAGGAGATGTGCTATGAAGGAGAAGCACTCGTGCTTTGTGAGCATGTCCTAAGGAAAGGACTTTGAACTTGCCAGAAGTCAGAGATGGCTTCCTGATGAAATAACTGTAGACCTGAGATCTTAAGAATGAGGGGGCATTTTTGAAAATCGCAGTTCTCAAAGTCAAACAAACTCATACTTAGACATTGCAAGAGTATTTTGGCCATACACAGTGGTGTGCATCTGTAGTCCCAGCTACTCAGGATACTGAGGAGGGAGGATTGCTTGAGGTCAGGAGTTCAAGGCACTACAATCGTGTCTGTGAATAACCACTACACTCCAGTCTGGGTGACATAGAAAGACCCATCTCTTCAAACACACACATACACACACACACACACACACACACACACACACACACACACACACACACAAAACAAGCATTTTGCTTCCGAGAAAGTTTTTCAAGTAAAGATCATAAGTATTGTTGCTTATGCATTGTGCATTTTCAGCCCAGACCTCTGCCCGGTGAGGCAGATGGAAACCTTCAGGGATGAGGAGACTGTGCACTGCTTTTGAGGCCATTTCTCTTTCCCACAAACCTGATGTTGCCAGAGACAGGAGTGGAAAACTCTACAGCCTATAATCTTTAAATATTTGGGCCCCGACGTGATGGGTCCATTCAGTAGGACAAATGAAGTGTGTTCTTCACTCCACCAAAGCAGCCTATCACTCCTTACCCATTCCCCATGCATGCCATACTTCCAAGCCCAGGTGATACGGGAGTGAGAACCAGATGGAAGTGGGGCCAGACAAGATTTCCATGCCAAGGATGGAAGCCTGGAGCTAGCTCACTCTAGAGAGTCAGGCTGCTGAAGGGCAAAGAATGTGACCAAGGAGATGTGGACTAAAACAAGGCCCCTGGACCTAGAGCAGCACTAGTATTAGTAAAAGTGACTGAATATGCCTGGCACCTTGGCTCAGGCCCCACCATTTCAGAGCACAGGCCACTGTAGTGAGGATGGCTGGAAAATCATTACATAGCCAGTGACAACAGAAAGGCCAAATTATGTGCATGAAGGTTTAATGTCAACGTGTAATATGTGCAAGTTAGACAAATGAAAATCAAAAACCACCTGTAAACCCAAGCCAACACTCACAAGTCACAGGCCCTCTGGAAAGAGCAGCTGTGAAAATGTCTTTAGAGGAGAAGAAGAGGATGGAGAATGAATTTCACGTGTACATGTGGCAGATGTCACACGGAATCCCTTTGGCAGCGCAGGCATTTTACGTTCTGTAGCGTCTCTCTACATGTTGGAGCAGGCGGATGTTCAGTTTTCTTCACTATTATTTCAGTTCTGCCTTACATTGGAACAATAAAACAAGCCAAATGTCAGAATCCAAGAGAATTCTCTGGAAACCAAAGGCTTCTCCATCTCACTTTCAGCAGCCAAAGTCTCGATGTGACTTCACTTGCTTACAAGTAGAAGGATCCGTGTTTTTATAATGGTCCTTCTATTGTAATAGGAAAAGAGAGATGTAACTTAATTTTTGCCTGTTGTCTAATGAAGAGTCATGCATTTTTACCAGTGCAATTTTTATTTATCAAACACTAACAGTATTTTCATGCTGGAACATGACCCAATAATGGCTCATCAAATGCAACCAGTGGGTCAGCATTTTCTTAAAATCCAACAAACAAAAAAAACATCTGAGGCTATGTGTAGCGGCTCAGGCCTATAATCCCAGCACTTTGGGAGGCTGAGGCAGACGCATCACTTGAGCCTAGGAGTTCAAGATCAGCCTGGGCAACATGTCAAAACCCTGTCTCTACTAAAAATACAAAAAAAATATTTAGCCAGGCATGGTGGCGTAAGCCTGTAGTTCCAGATACTCAGGAAGCTGAGGTAAAAGAATTGCTTCAGCCTAGGAGGCAGAGGTTGAAGCGAGCAGAGATTGTGTCACTGCACTCCAGCCTGGGTGACAGAGTGAAACCTTGTCTCAAAAAAAAAAAAAATCAGAGTGCACCTACTATAATAATGTGGGTTCTGGTAGTCAAGTTTGAAAGTCACTGTGGTAGGGGCCTCACTTCATTAGGCCATCTTTATCCATGACCTAGTTCAGGGATTCTCAAAGGGAAGGTTTGGGACCAGGAGTGTTAGCATCACCTGGGAATATGTTAGAAATGCACATGTCAGACCCCACTCCAGATGCCCCTAATCAGAAGCTGTTGGAAGTGGAGGCAGAGGACACATGCAAGGAAAATGGAGATGATTCTGATGCACACTCGCTTTTGAGCAACCCTGGTGAAGTACACCAAAGGACTGATTAAAAATATCAATGAGGCATTAAAACAAAAGAATAAAGACAAAAACAATTTGTAACCCTTTGATAAACAATGAGGCTCAAGAATCCCAAATAAACAGCCAGAAAAACAACTAAAAAACTCTTACCAGGGTTAGTAAGATTTCTTTAATAGAGTTGCATCTTACACAAGGCTAGGATCTAAAGATAGAGGGTGAGAAAAAAGTAACATCAGTCAAGATCCTCCATAAAGTACAGTCAGTCCTGTGTCCCAGTGAGGTCCACGTGGTCATTTTTGCTCTTCTGCACTGAAATCCATCATCATTTCCTTGATGGAGGGCCAGATGGAGTAGTTGGCTTGTGTCTAGGGCCATATTGTTCCACAAATATTAATTGAAAATACTAGAATCGGTTCTGTGCAGTGAGATGGTACCCAGCTGGGCAAACAAACTGATTTCCCAGTATGTGTGTGTGGCTGGGAGTAGGAGGTGTTTATATTATTTTCTCTCTCTTCATATAGTTGAAGTCACCACAAGTTACCTTTGTAACAGATGCAATTCCAGTTATCCACCATTTACTCAGTAACTTTTCCTTCCCCAAAAGGGACGCACACACACGAACACAACTTCATTTATTCCTTACACAACCCTATGAGATCAGTAATACTTTTTTTGGTTTTTGGGGTTTTCTTGAGACAGAGTCTCACTCCGTTGCCCAGGCTGGAGTACAGTGGTGCAACCTTTGCCTCCCGTGCTGAAGCAATCTTCCCACCTCAGCCTCCTGGGTGGCTGGGACTACAGGCATGTATCTGTATTAGCCACCACATCTGGTTGATTTTTTTGTATTTTTAGTAGAGATGGGGTTTCAGCATGTTGACCGGGCCCAGGCTGAAGCAATCTTCCCACCTCAGCCTCCCGAGTAGCTGGGACTACAGGCATGCAACACCACTTCTGGGTAATATTTTTATCTTTTTAGTAGAGATGGGGTTTTGCCATGTTGCCCAGGCTGGTCTTGAACTCCAGAGATCAGTAATACTTTTCTCATTATACAGGCACAGAAGTTTACAGGTTGAGGTAGCTTGTCCAAGGTCACACAGTCAGTAAATGGTTGAGTGTAGATGTGAACCTAGGTATGCTAGAGAAAATTAAAAGCATGATACACTAATATGACAAAGATTCTTTCAAAGCAAAGAAAATGTACTGCCTCAGTCGATCCTTTTATTGGTGTCACCCTTGGCTCCGTGTGCCCTAGGATACAGGAAATGGATTTCAGAGAAATTGCCTTGGCTAGCATATTCCCCACTCCCAGGAGCGTTCCTGAAAATCTGTGTGTGCCACTGATAGATGTTTAATGTATTATGTGTGCTCACTCTTAAAAAAATCCTGAGCCTGTCTTCCTGCCATTGTTGTCGTTCACATTAGGTGTCCTCTTAAAAGGAAGCATTCATTTTAATATTCCTCATCAGGGCTTTACAGAAAAGACTGGCCAGGCATGGTGGCTCATACCTGTCATCCCAGTACTGTGGGAGGCCAAGGTGGGTGGATCACTTGAGCCCAGGAGTTCAAGACCAGCCTGGGCAACATAGTGAGACCTCGTCTCTACCAAAACTACAAAAATTAGCTGGGTGTCGTGGCATGTGCCTGTAATCCCAACTACTTGGGAGGCTGAGGCAGAAGGATCGCTTGAGCCAGGAGGTAGAGGTTGCGGTGAGCCGTGATTGTGCCACTGCACTCCAGCCTGGGCGACAGTGAAATCCTTTCTCAAAATAATAATAATAATAATAATAATATAAAATTTTTAAAAAGGGAAAAGACTGGATGGGGATGAGAGGGTAGAGAAGAGCAGCCAAGGAAAGAAGGTTTAAGCAATATACGGTACAGTATTTTTATAAAGCCACTGCTCCCCTGGGGCGATCTTTATTCCTTCTTACTAAAGAAGGTGGGGCTTTTCTCCAGAAAATTTCGTCAACCCTGGAAAGATCAGATGGCAATTTACCATGAGGTAAGAATGCAGCCTCTGCCAGAATTCCTTAGCCCTTAACTTTTCAAGCTTTAGTCATCAGCAAGTCACCTCTATCATCATTTACTTCACCTATTCACTTTTTGTTTATGAATAGATTTATTTTACAATGAAAGTTTTTATCACCACGCCTTCAGGAGAAAATGAGTGTTGCTCTCAGAAGTCGAAGAAAACTTCAAACATGAGTGCACTGAAAACAAAATGACTTTTTTTTCAATTCTAACTTGATATGTGGCTTGTCAAAGACTCAAAACATAAGTGTTCATTCTCTCTCTTTTCTTCCCTCTCTACTTCCCTCTCTCTTTCTTTCCCTCCCTGGCCCCCTTCAGTAGGATAAGCAATTATCAGAGAGATGTTAAAGATAAAACAGCGCCAACTAAGACTTTCTTCTTGAGTAATCAATCAGTATTGAAAGATGATTTTTTTTTTTTTTTTTTTTTCTGAGACGGAGTCTCACTCTGTCACCCAGGCTGGAGTGAGGTGGCATGATCTCCGCTCACTGCAAACTCTGCCTCCCTGGCTCAAGCGATTCCCCTGCCTCAGCCTCCTGAGTAGCTGGGATTACATGTATGCACCACCACACCCAGCTAATTTTTTGTATTTTTAGTAGAGACAGGTTCACCAATGTTGGCCAAGGTGGTCTCAAACTCTTGACCTTGGGTGATCCTCCCGCCTCAGCCTCCCAAAGTGCTAGAATTACAGGTGCGAACCACCATGCCCAGCTTTTTTTTTTTTTTTTTTTTTTTTTTTTTTTTGAGACAGTCTTACTCTGTCACGCAGGCTGGAGTGTGGTGGTGGCACGATCTCAGCTCACTAAACGTTCTGCTTCCAAGGTTCCAGCGATTCTAGTGCCTCAGCTACCTGTGTAGCTGGGATTACAGGCACGCGCCACCAAGCCTGACCTTGCAAGAGAATTAAAAGGATTCAAGAGGGGTCTATATGAGAACTCTCTTTACTTTCTCAATTTTTCTGCAAACTTACTAAGACTTTTCTAAAAATTAAAGTCTTAATTTTTAAAAAGTGTACACGTAGAAATAAAATAAAGACTTTCAAATTTTTTTTAAATAAATCTTCTCCCTGGGTAAATCAAGGTGATTTAACTCTACATTCCCCAGACTACCCTAAATCACCAAAATTTACCTGAAATTACCTCCAACAGTAACAATAGTCCATGGCCCACATTTTGTGAAATCTGCTTAGTTGAAGTTTGAAGAAATACAATAAAAATAAAAATAAGAGACCGAGCGCAGTGGCTCACGCCTGTAATCTCAGCACTTTGGGAGGCTGAGAAAGGCAGATCACCTGAGGTCAGGAGTTCAAGACCAGCCTGGTCAACATAGTGAAACCCCGTCTCTGCTAAAAGTACAAAAATTAGCTGGGCTTGGTGGCACACGCCTGTAATCCCAGCTACTTGGGAGGCTGAGGCAGGAGAATTGCTTGAACTTGGGAGGTGGAGGTTGTAGTGAGCTGAGATTGTCCCATTGTACCTGGGCAACAAGAAAAAAACTGAAAGAAAGAAAAGAGAAGAGAAGAGAGGAGAGAGGAGAAAAAAGAAGAGAGGAGAGAGAATAGGAGAAAGGAGAAGAGAAAAGAAAAGGCATTGTTTGGATGGTTTCCTATTGATGGCAGAAAGAAATGTTGAATGATTCACCTTCCTGCCAAATCCCTTCACGACCTGGCCCTCACATTCATTTTTTCCCTCCTCCCATTGCCCACACACTCCGGGCATTATTTCCAAACTCTGTGGTCTTCCCTGTGTCTGGAACTTTCTTCCCCTATCTCTGCCTGTCAAATCTTAATCATCCTTCAAGATGACCCAGGAAGCTTGTAATTCCTACTAGTCAGCCCACGCAGTGCTATGAAGCCTAAGCTGGCACTTCCAGGCAGGGAAAACTGCTCCTTCCCTTGGGTAGCTACAGAGACATGTACACACCCATGAGAGCAGCCATCTTTTTGTCGAGTGTGGTGGATTTTTATGACTGCCAAGAGTTGCCAGATAAAATACACGGTGCTTGTTACATTTAAATTTCAGTTAAACTAGAGATAATTTTTTACTATGTCTCATGTAATAATTACCTGAGTGTCCTGTATTTTTTTACTTGTTAAATCTAGCAATGCTATGCCTTTCTCCAATGAGATTCAGCTTCCTAAAGACAAAGACTGTGGCATTCCAGCTTTGTGTGTGAGGTACCTAGGACATTACCAGGGACTTAGTGAAGGTTTGGTTATGAATCATTGCATGAATGACTGCACCCAACTGACCTATGAGATAACATAGGATTTCAACTAAGATCGTGAGTACAGTTCTATTTCTATCTAGAAATCAGGTTTGGAAGGGGGAAAGATCATGTGTTCAAATATAACACACTCATAATCCATAGACTGGTCCTGTAGGAAGGAGCAAAGGTATCTGCATTATTCTCTATCTTATCTTTAACACATAGAATAACAACTCACACACTGCATGGTTTCCCTATACTTTACAAGTCTACAATCTGCTCCCACACAGATTGCATTATGAAGGTGAGAACTTACACTCAGTCCAAAGCCAGACAGAATAAACAGCAACAGCAGCCAGGAGCGAATCTACTCCATATTGAGACTGGTTCTGTCTCTATTAATCAGGCTGATAATTAATCACTGTGTTTGAGTTTAAAGCTTTCCTGTGAGGGCAGAGTGCAGTAACGGAAGAGTCAATCATAGGCTGTGAAATTGGACAGACCTAGGTTTGCAGTTATGACTCAGCTACTGCCAAGCTAAAGACCTCTCTGGGGCTCAGCCTTCTTACCTATAAGCCAGGTTATAATGGCTACCTCCAAGAGGTCACTTTGAGTATTAAATGAGGTAATGTACATGAAGTGTCTTGTATGGTCCCTGCCCATAGCAGGTGTTCAAGAGTGGTAATGATGATAGTGATAAGGATGATTGTATTTTCATTTCTACTTTTCCAGTTAGATTTACAATCTCCCTTAACATATTAACTGCTTTATTTGTTTTTTACTTCCTTTTGTTTTTTGAGAAACGGTCTCCCTCTCTCTCCCAGGTTGGAGTGCCACGGTGTGATCATAGCTCACTGCAGCCTCCACTTCCTGGGTTCAAGCAATCCTCTCACCTCAGCCTCCTGGGTGGCTAGGACATGCCACCATGCCTGGCTAACTTTTTTTTATCTCTTCTAAAGATGAGGTCTGACCATATTGACCAGGCTGGTCTTGAATTCCTGGGCCTAGCAGCTCCTCCTGCCTTGGCCTCCCAAAGTGCTGGGATTACAAGTATGAGCCACTGCACCCAGCCCTTTACTTTTTTATATTTCCCAGAAACCTCTAGTGTAAAATACACTGAAGAGTAGTTATCCTATATACATCCAAAGAGACCAAAGTTTAGAAAATTCTCAGTGTTCCACCTGCCTCAGCCTCCCAAAGTGCTGGGATTTCAGGTGTGAGCCAATGGACCACTTGAGAGGTCAGGAGTTCGAGATCAGCCTGACCAACATGGTGAAACCTTGTCTATACTAAAAATACAAAAATTAGCCAGGCATGGTGGCACATGCCTGTAATCCCAGCTGCCTGGAATGCTGAGGAAGGAGAATCACTCAAACTCAGGAGGCGGAGGTTGCAATGAGCTGAGATGGTGCCACTGCACTCCAGCCTAGACAACAAAGCGAAACTCTGTCTCAAAAAAAGAAAAAAAAAAATTCTCAGTGTTTTAGTGCTGACAATATTTAACCACCGTAGAGTAAGGTATGAACAAGAATTAACCTTTGTAGGTGACAAGTGGACTGCAAATTGTCTTTCCTAAATCATTGATAGACTGAGTTTGGGCAGATAAGAGAAATGAAAGAAATAAAGAAGTAGGCACTTCTTAAAATAGAGAAGGATGATTTTGGCATAAAAACTCCTCTTCCCACATTACCCACCAAGACATTCTATTGGATACATGCCCTAACCACAGGCACCAACTATTGTGAACACATCTCAAAATAGATGATGGTTGCCCAGTCATTCAAGAAAAGAGTTCAAAGTGATTGATAGTCTACTCCAGGCAAACGAACACTCACCATGGAGAAGCTAGTCTCCAGTTTTAGTCCTTATTCGTTCCTCGCTTAATTTAACTGCAGCTATCATCACATTTGGTTTTCCATAATAAAATAACTTAAACCTAGCAAAGTCCTCATTGGCACCTGGCAATGCCACCCCTGCCCCATAGCCTCTTCTTGGAACTCTGTGGCTTTGGACAGTTTACTTTGCCTGCAAGGTAAATTTTTAACTAAGCCAGCTTCTCCCCAGTGCTAAGTGTAAGTCTAGGAAAGAATACAGTGGTCTATTTTTTTTCTAGCCATTTTAGCACTCATTCTAGGTCAGCCTCTATGTGTACTCAAGCTGATAAAACTAAGAAGGAACGAAAGATTGAGGTCTGGCTCTCATTAGCCAGAAAATCCACTGACATCTTCCTTTTTACAAGCCTTGGAAACTGAAAGGAACTTGACAGCTAGAAGACATTCAGTCATTGTTGGTTGTGCCATTGCTGTTGCACTGGTTATCACTGCCTTGGGGAAAATGAATATATCAGAATTATTCCATCCTTGTCTCTGTCTTTGATTGGGCCCAGCAATGCCATCTACCCTGCCACTCTCTCTATTTGGTGAAGAGAAAACCAAGACACAGGAAGGGAGGGGAAAAAGGATTAGCCAAGAGTAATGGCCTGGATTGTTCTATATGCAAAGTGAGAGTGCAGAATTAGAGCTTCCCAACTTTTCTCTGCTGTTTACTTATTCGATCACCCTGTGTATGTAGCTTGTATGAGGAGCTTAGTCATCTTACATAATTTAAAGGGGTCCAGATGCCTTAAATTATATGAATAGTTATTCATTTCCCTATGATAAACACTCTCGGTTCCCAGTGGTCTTTAAAATGCAAACATCCTACGTGTACCATAAATCTCTAACACTTTTTTAAAGCTAAGTTCCTTTAGAAAGAAAGAAAGAAAGAAAGAAAGAAAGAGAGAGAGAGAGAGAGAGAGAGAGAGAGAGAGAGAAAGAAAGAAAGAAAGAAAGAAAGAAAGAAAGAAAGAAAGAAAGAAAGAAAGAAAGAAAGAAAGAAAGAAAGAGAAAGAAAGAAAGAAAGATCTGGAAAACAATTTAAAGTTGGAGATCAAATGGAAGAAAGGTAGTAGTGAAGTAGGGACAGAAAAGGATGCTGAGAGGGTGATTAAGATTCCAGAAAGGTGAGGCAGGGACAGAGAAGATACCCTCCACTGACTTTATAGTTTCACTTCTCGGCTACCCCCTGGAAGTGAGGAGTCAGTGGATTCCATTGGGAGCCAAATCTGCCACATACGGATCAAAAAAGCTCTGTACCTGCAGCAGTTGTGACTTCTCACAGCATCTGATTGCCCTGTTCTCAGAAAAACTGGAAGAAAGAGCCCTGAGTCTACTCTAGGGATATTACTAAGAACATTGCAAGTCCCACCACAACAGAAGAGATTTATCCTGGTTTCAGCAAGAGGAATTCTTCTTCTTCTTCAGAGTAGCTGGTTTTTACTTCGTGGACACCATGAACCATGAAGCTGAGCATGATTCCCACAGTGGATAGTGTAATGTTCCCTAAATTCCCAGTACCAAGTAGAAGTTCTCAACCACAGCTTACTGTGGCTATTGGCTGCTACTGGCTCTCCCAAGAATGACCTTTGTCTGATGGGAGTGCTTTGTCTAAAAGGTTATGATGCTTCCAAAAGCATCTATAGTCAATGACTCATTTTGGGGTACAAAAGGCCCCCATTCCTTTCAGGATGGAGACTATAATCTTTAACATGGCTACAGGGCCATATGTGATCTTATCTCCATCTACTTATCTACCTTCATCTCATAACCCTCTGACTCCCACCTACACACATGCACGCACGCACACACCCACATGCACACACAGAGACATGCCACACTGGCTTCTTTCCAATATGGAAAGGTGGTAAGTTTGGTTGGGCATGGTGGCTCATGCCTGTAATCCTAGCACTTTGGGAGGCAGAGGTGGGAGGATTGCTTGAGGCCAGGAATTCAAGACTAACCTGGCCAACATAGTGAGACCCTGTCTCTATCTTTTAGTTGAATAAATAAAAGAAAGGCAATAAGTTCTTTCCTACCCAGGGCCTTTTTTACATGCTGTTTCCCCCTTCTTGTGTGCTTCTCCCTGTACCCTGTTTGACTATTTACCTTTAGCCCAAAGGACTCTTCCTCCAGGAAGACTTCCATGATTCCTCAGGTTATAAAAGGGCCCCTTGCTTTTACATTTTAATGGAACAATGTAGCTTTCCTGCCACTTACTGCACATTTGCAACTTCACATTTATTCCTGTTTTTTTGTTTGTTTATTTGTTTTAGACAGAGTCTCATTCTGTTGCCCAGGCTTGAGTGCAATGGTGCAATCTTGGCTCACTGCAACCTCCACCTCCCGGGTTCAAGCTATTCTTGTGCCTCAGTCTCCCGAGTAGCTGGGATTACAGGTGTGCACCACCACGCCTGGCTAATTTTTTTGTATTTTAGTACAGATGGGGTTTCACCATGTTTCCCAGGGTGGTCTAGAATGCCTGAGCTCAGGCAATCTGCCCACCTCAGCATTCCAAAGTGCTAGGATTACAGGTATGAGCCACCATGCCTGGCTCTCCTGTTGTTATTTGAGTAAGACCTAATCCCTTTTATTAAGCTATGTACTCCACAAGGCTTTAATTTCTTGCTAATCACTGTACCTGTCCCCAATAATATGCCAATATTGGGCACATGGTGGGCGCGCAATGAATACTGATTCACTAAATAAGTAAATCAGGCTGTAGTAACCTCCCTCAACCAGCTGCATTTATACTGACAGGCAGCATAGTACAATGGTTTACTGAGTATGTGAACTCTGAAACCATGCAATTCAGGATTATGTCCTGGCTCTGCCATCCCAAGCTGTGAGGTTTGGGGCAAGTTAATTCACATTATAGTGGCTCAGCTTCCTCCTCTGTAAAGTGAGGTAATAGTTCTGTATTTCATTGAATCTAGGATGCCTTTGATTACCACACACACCATGTACTATAAAGAAAAACAATCCTGTTACATTAGAATCCAGTGCTTACTCAGACTTTTTCCATACAAAACCATCATCTGTTCCAGCAACAGGACTGGTGAAGCTGCATTTCCTAGAGAAATGCTCCACTGTGCATGCCTCATCTAACTCCCAGCTCCATCTTGGAGACTTTCTTCCACACCGTTGGCACCCATTCTGCAAGGTGATCTGAACAGCAGGTGTCAACAGAAGGTTTCAGACAAGAACCAGGAACATATAAACAACAAGTAACCCAACACATGCCGAATCAGCAATGTTCATAATTCACCTGAACTGTTGAAAATATGAACAGCTCCAGCCAACAGCAACACCCCCAGTATCTCCATTAGCACCTCCACTCTACTGACAGTAATAATATGAGATCATGGCTTGTAAGATGCATCTCAGTTTCAGAAAAGTTAAGATAGGAAAATAGATTAGTCGGTAAATTTATGAACTGTGGTAGATCTTAGGTTGTTGTGAGAATTAAGTACATTAACGTATATAAATTTTATATCAAAATTTGGGATCCATGGAGAGTTCTTTTGGGCAGTCTGTTCCTGTGAAATCTTAAACATGCAATAATAAATCATCATTATCAGGCAGGGCGCAGTGGCTCACGCCTGTAATCCCAGAACTTTGGGAGGCCGAGGTGGGCGGATCACCTGAGGTCGGGAGTGCAAGACCAGCCTGACCAACATGGAGAAACCCCATCTCTACTAAAAATACAAAAATTAGCCGGGCGTTGTGGCATATGCCTGTAATCCCAGCTACTCGGGAGGCTGAGGCAGGAGAATCGCTTGAACCTGGGAGGCGGAGGTTGTGGTGAGCCGATCTCGTGCCATTGCACTCCAGCCTGGGCAACAAGGGTGAAACTCAGTCTCAAAATAAATAAATAAATAAATCATTATTGCCTCTGCCAGGCAGTCTTCTACCAAGTGTCCTCTCCCTTGGCACCTCTGGAAGGACCAGACCAACTGATGTCTCCCCAAACACTCAGCACAGCTGTCAGAGGAATCTGTTCTCTTTTTTCTTTTTTTTAGACAAAGTCTCTCTCTGTCACCCAGGCTGGAATGCAGTGGTGTTATCTCAACTCACTGCAACCTCTGCCTCCAGGGTTCAAGTGATTCTCCTGCCTCAGCCTCCCAAGTAGCTGGGATTACAGGTATGTGCCACCGCAACCAACTAATTCTCATGTTTTTAGTGGAGAAGAGGTTTCACCATGTTTGCCAGGCTGGTCTCGAACTCCTGACCTCAAGTGATCCACCCACCTCAGCCTCCCAAAGTGCTGAGATTACAGGCATGACATGAGCCATCATGTCTGGCCAGATGAATCTATTCTTTCATTCTGTATAGTAATGGAAACAATTTGGAGCCCGGAGACATTCAGGCTTGTTGAGTTGTGCAGTGGTGGGATTACAACTGCCCACTAGAATATCGGTACCATCAAGGAAGGAACTTTCACCTGCTTATTCACTGCCATATCCTCAGTGCCCAGAAGTGTGGCTGGCACTTGGTACTGACTGCATGAAGTTGAAGGAATGATGGAATAATTTCATAACATTTGCTAGAGTTAATAATTGTGGGCTGAGATAATTTACACTGTAGAAGATATGACTCACAGCTGAGTCAAATGTAAAAAAGGCTTTGATCTTTAGTCTCTCCTTTTCCATGGAAGCCTTTAAAATATCCTAGTTTTATGGGACGGTTTTACTGGAAATAAACTGAGTAAGTTGAAATTATATAATTAATTATATAGCATGTCAATTATGATTACTTATTGATCCAAGGCTCATCATGGATCACCTGGCAACAGTGAAAGACCAAAAAAAAAAAAGTAGCAGGTGTTTGGACTTAGTTCATGCTTGCTCATTCATTAGATGAGGATTCTTTTTCACCCCTGGAAATCCTAAGCAGTTTTATTTGGCTCAGAAATTGAAAGCTGCAATCCAAGGGCTTCAGACACCTCTCTCTTTCTGACTTCTGGCCTGGAAGATATTCTATTGTTAAGCTGGTTTTCCATATATCTAATGCTATTTATTAGAAGTTGATTTTATATTTTAAGTTTCAGTCTTCTAATGATGCAGTTTTACACAATGGATAAAAAACACAGACCGAAGTCAGGCTCTCACAGCTTGAATCACAGCTCCATAATTTACTAGCTGTGTGACATTGAGCACATTACTTAACCTTTCTGTGCTTCACTTTCAGAATCTGTAAAATAGGAATAAGTATAGTACTTACATTAATAGATTGTAATGAGGATTAAACAAATAAACAATGCCTTCAACACACTAAGTGTCACTTAACTGGTAAATAAATAAATAAACAAAATACACTTTGGTTCCCAAAAAGTTTTTGTTGACAATTGATTATATGATAGTTTAGGCATGTGATAGAAGTTACTATAAACAGGTTTATATTGGACTTGTATTTGCACATCTAGTAAAAACATAAATGTACCTCCTACATGAAGGCTTGATTTTTTTCATGGATTGTTCTGATGGAGTACGGGCTAAGGTCTTTGGTGGCATACGACAGAAACTCACACTGGCTACCTTAAGCAAAGCCATTAGAGGGGCTGGCTGGAATGAAGCCACACAGCAAGAAGAGAAATCCAGTATTTCCATTTCTGGGGATTTCAAGAATAGGCATCCATGGAGAGTTCCTTTGGGAATAATCTCAAGAAGATTTTCCCTCTTGCATCACTCCCCTGGAGATGTAAAATCTGTGAGAAATCACACGCCCACCTCCGGGGCTAATGGATGAGAGCAGATGTGGGACCTGGGTGACTGGTCCCAACAAGATTGCAGGGCATAAAGGACAGAGTTATACAAAGGAAAAGCAGAATGCTATTCTCAAGGAAGTGGGGAAAGTTGCTAGGCAGGCCAAAGTAGCAGCTGTCCAACATATGAAGCAAAACAGAGGGGGGGCAGTGTTCCCTAAAATCCTGTTTATGTTTGCACTGTGGGCCTTTCCAAAAATTTAAATATGTCTCTGTCCTCGGAGGGTACTCCCTGAGAGGCTCTCTCATCCTCCTCATCCTCCAGGCATTCATGCAAAAAGAGCAAGAATCTGGCAGTCATCATAAATTGCTTTCTCTGGCCTAATGAAGCAGATCTCCGGTTGTTTATGTTGCATTAATTTAAATACTAATCTTTGCCTTACAGTTTCATAATATCAATAATTTCTAGTTCAACCAAAACAACATTATGCTAAACTTTCAGAATTCAGCAAATGATAAGGTTACAAAAGCACTTCACATATTCATGAATCTTCTTTCTAGTTGGGTTGGTTTTGGTTGGAAGTACCAGAACACCCAACTTGAAGTTGCTTAAGCCAAATGAAAATGAACCCATGCACATAACTGGATATCCAGATGGAGAACAGCGTTCAGGGAACTTAATCCAGTGGTCCCAGCTCCACACCTGAGCAACTACCAGGATGCTTTCTGTCCTTGTTTTCTCTCTGTATTCTTCATCTCTGGCTGGAAGCAGGATGGCTATGGAATTTCTAGACCTCACCACTACACATAATATCTGGAGGAAGAGAAGATCATTTCTTTTCTTATTAATATTATAAATAGAGATAGGGGTCTCACCATGTTGCCCAGGCTGGTCTCTTACATCCTGGGCTCAAGCCATCTGCCCGCCTCGGCCTCCCAAAGTTTTGAAATTACAGGCGTAAGTTTAAGACTATGAATACATTGAAAACCTGTAGTGTGAAAAGCATTGTTTATATTTTTGGCTCCTAAATCATCCTGCCTTCCTATTAACTGTCTTACTTCCCCAGAATAATATATCTTTGTGGTTTTAATTCCCTTTGGATCTAGGGATGATGCTAATTTACCAGTTGTCATGGAATGGTGTGATTAAGCAGTTTAATTAACTAATGGCTGGCAGACTGGAAATACCGTCCTTCCGTCTTCTCTAGATCATGAAGGAAACATGTTGGTTCTTGATCATGAAATTAGCCACCTAGCATGCATGCCGGGGAGTGGTAGGTCTCTTGAGCTAGTGGCTTATTAAGTGAAAATAAAGGTGGTTTGCTGAGATTGAGTGGTACTTCTAGAGTGGACACAGCCTCTCTAGACTCTTCCAGCTTCATCTCCTCACAGCTGGAGCTGCTGACATGGCTCTAGAAGCCAAATCTGAGGCAAAGATTCTCCCAACTGAGAACTTCGAATATGAACAGTATATATGGGTGGAGAGCTGTTTTTCCACCCAGCATCCATCCTTCTTTTCTCACACAGCTTGATTTCCTTACACAAAAGTATTGCTCCCAAACTATGGGAAAGTTTAAAGGAACAGTAAAACCAAAGCCTGCCTTTGCAGGTTTCTCTGAAGCCTCTTTATGCAGGTTGCTACAGAATCTTTGATTCTGCAGAATTGCCTCCAGCCTAGTCAAAGTGGAGGAGCAAGTGACCAAGGTCTGGTACAACATGTGGCCATAGTGACATATGTCACCAGTAACATAGTGACTGGTCCACTCAATTAGAGTCAATGGGACACAAATAAAACTTGGGCTGGGACTTCTGGGAAAAAAAAAACATTTTTGCTCTTTTTTCTCACTGGATTTGAAGTGATAGAAAGTTAGGTTTGGAACTACAGCAACCAACTGCTACCACAATGAAGAAGCGTGGCTGAAAACAGGACAAATCAGAGAATGTAGAACAAAAAGACAAAAGAAATACTAGGTCTTGGTAACATGACCTACTTCGTCAAGCCATCACTAAAGCCAGACAGTAATCCCCTTTTTGAAATCCCCTTGTTTAGGTCAGTTTGGTTTCTGGTCTTGGAAAAGAGAGTTCTAACTGATACCACTGACTTTCCCCCACGTGTAAAGATGAGGCTGTCCAGAATGAATAGTCACAGCCAGGCGCAGGGTCAAGGCCTTAGACTTCTGGATGACGATTAAGCCGTCTTATTTAGGATCCCCTGCTAAGGCAGCATATAATTTCAGGCAATCACTTCACATGAGTGTCTCTGTCTCCTTCCCTGTGAAAGGAAATACTCCTACTTGCCCTAGAGACTCGCATGGTCATAGTAGGGATAGCAATGTGCGAGGAGCAGGTAGGGAAAAGCACTCGGTACAACAGGATTCTGTTCTAAGGTAGTATTCTTGTATTTGCTTCCCAAGCAGCCTGGGAAGTTTTACCAAAAGGAGTAGCTCTGGAACCACACTTCATTGTTTTTATTTCTCCTGAAGGGCATGATTTGTTCCAAAATCAGAGCGTTTACAAGACAAATGACCTTTGAATTCATTCACCTTGAAGTTCATTTTTTGCTTCATATTTAAGTTTTTGGTGGTCAAACCATGTTTTCCACTAACAGCTCATGGTTTGTTTTGAAAGGAGGAATGGTTAAAAGCTAAATATATCTGTTTGGGTTCTATGAATAATTTAGATACTAATGTTCAACAAGTGTTATTTCACAAAACCCCACCCTCAATTTAGGATTAAATTGACCTGCTGGTTGTTCATTTTTCTTGGGAGGGAGGGGCAGTGCTAGATCATGTTTTGGTTAATCATATTTCTCCAGAGAAGCTGACAATTTCAAAATGTGTTTCTTGAAAAAATGACTAAACGTGAATAACACTACAATACATTGTAAATTACAAAAGTGATAAATATCCTATAAATTGCAAAGGTGATATTGAAGGAGAGAAAAATCTCAGTGTCTTCACAATTGTTTAACAATTGTGTTAACAAGACCAGATGCAGTGGCTCATGCCTGTAATCCCAGTACTTTGGGAGGCTGAGGCAAGTGAATCACTTGAGGTCAGGAGTTCAAGACCAGCCTGGCCAACATGGTGAAACTCTATCTCTACCAAAAATACAAAAATTAGTCAGGCATGGTAGCCCACGTCTGTAATCCCAGCTACTTGGGAGGCTGAGGTGGCAGAATCACTTGAACCTGGAAGGTGGAGGTTGCAGTGAGCTTGCCCTAGAGACTCACATGGTCATAGTGGGGATAGCAATGTGCAAGGGGCAGGTAGGGAAAAGCACTCGGTATGACAGGATTCTGATCATTCCAGCTTGGGCGACAGAGCGAGACTCTGTCTCAAAAAGAATAAAAAAAAGAATTGTGTTAACAACGTGCCTGGTATCATAAAACAACCCTTTTTATTATTACATGAAGTATTTAGTAGTTTGTGAAATCAAAAAGCAAACAAACAAACAAACAGAAAAAGGCCTGAAGTAAATAGAGATGAAACTCTATTCCTCAGTCCTTGTATTTCTACAAGAAAATGTTGGCTCCCAAGAAGGTCTGATTATAGCTGTACATCTACAACCCAGTGATTTTAAGAATAAAGCTGATATCTTTATCTCTGACTCTTGTGTTTTCTTCCTAGTTGATTCCAAACTCATGAAAGGAGACTGGGGTGTGATCACTTACCTCTTCTAACACCCTGAAAGGGGGAAAGTGCTTGGAGAGATGACCTGAGGGAAGCCTGGTATGCCTGGAGATACAGTGAGTGCAGGTGGAAAGCAGAATGAGATGAGTTCATGGGATAGATGCAGACCAGATCATACATGGTCTTGTGGCCATGGTACGTATTTGTTTTAATCAGAGCCAATGAAAAAAACATTGAAAGGTTTCAAGTAGAGGAGTGACATAGGAAGATTTTCATATACTTGTGTAAAGAAAGGCTTATAGGGGACCAAACATAGTAGAAGGGAGATGAGTTACCAGAGTATGGCTGTGGTCCAGGTAAGAGATGAGATAATCTTGTTAAAGCCCAGTGGGTTCTTCTTGCCCACCGCATAGATAAAGCCAGTATACTGAGATAGCAGAGAAGGAGTTTAATTATTACAAGGCAGCTGAGCAGGAGGACAGGAGATGTTTCCCAAATCCACCTCCCTGAGAGCTCAGAGGCTAGGGTTTTTAAGGATAGATTGGTGGGTAGAGGGTTAGGAAATGGGAAATGCTGGTTGGCTGGGTCAGGAATGAAATCATAGGCACTGAGTTCATTCCTGGGTGAGGGTAACCAGTCAGGTGGCATCATTTGTTCCATCAGAATGCAAATTCTGAAAAATATCTCCAACACCAGTTTTGGGTTTTACAAGAGTGATGTTATCTATAGGGGCAAGTAGGAAAGTCAGAAATCTTTTGAACACCAGCCACATAACTCCTGAGCAGCAAGCACATTAGGAACCATGACTGGTTATCATTTAACTATGCATAGGTGTTACAGAATTCAGGCCCCTCCCAAAATTCTAATTTTGTGTATTCCATTAGTTTTACAAAGGTGGTTCTGGTCCCCAGACAAGGAGGGGAATAGTTTTGGGAGGCAGCTATTATCATCCTTGCTTTAAAGTTAAACTATAAACTAAATTCCTCCCATAGTTAGCTTGGCCTATGCTCAGGAATGAGCAAGGGCAGTTATCTTGTCAGGTTAGAAGCAAGATTAAGTCAGGCATGTTAGATTTCTCTCACTGGCATAATTTTTGCAAAGGCAGTTCCAGTCTGACTCAGGGCGGTAGTAGTGGAATTTGAAATTAAGAAATGTGGATTAGGTGAAAATATTTTTTGGAGTTGAATTAGTATAATATATTCATGTATTACGTCTGGCAGATACTATTGGTTTTTGCCCCACCAAATTCTAGTCTTCTTTTTCTATAGTACACAGAACTCATCCTTTTTACCTGGGCACTTGGCTACCCAGAACGAAGATTATATTTCCCAGCCTCTTGTATCTTGATGTGGCCATGTAATTAAGTGTGTGTGTGTGTGTGTGTGTGTGTGGTGTGTGTGTGTGTGTGTGTGTGTGTGTGTGTGTTTGAGATGGAGTCTCACTCTGTTGCCCAGGCTGGAGTGCAATGGAGTGGTCTCAGCTCACTGCAACCTCTGTCTCCCGGGTTCAAGAGACTCTTCAAACTCAGCCTCCTGGGTAGCTGGGACTACAGGTGCTTGCCACCACACCTGGGTAACTTTTGCATTTTTAGTAGAGATGTGGTTTCACTATGTTGGCCAGGCTGGTCTTGAACTCCTGACCTCATGATCCACCTGCCTAGGCCTCCCAAAGTGTTACAGGAGTGAGCCACTGTGCCTGGCCTTTAAGTTTTAATCAATGATAGGGATATAATATGTGCAACTTCTGGGACATATCCCTAAAGAGAGAGGGAATACCCTTCTTTTCTCTTCCCCCATCCTGATGCTTAGAACATGGGCTTTATGGCTAGAGCTGTCTCCTGAGCCATGAAAATAAGGACTAGAATAGATTGCTTACAAAGATGGTCCCAGTGATTCATCTAATATTTATAGGCATGTGCCTTTGCAATATAACTGTGATACTTCTTGAATAAAGAAATGTAGTCTATTTCCCCATCCCTTGAAACTGGACAGGCCTTGTGACTTTTTTGACCAGTAGGTACAGCAGAAGTAATATTGTAGGACTTACAAATTTAGACCCTAAGAAGGCTTGTAGCTTCCATTCTCACCCTCTTCAAACACTTCCCTGAAAATAAGCCCAGTCTAACCTACTGGAGGATGAAAGGCCATGTGGAGGAGACCTAAGTGCCCAGCCAGGAGCCACCATGAACTACACCAAATACAAAACTAGATCCTTTAAAAATGTAAATTTAGTTTTCTGGTTTTATTTATTTATTTATTTTTGAGAAGGAGTTTTGCTCTTGTTGCCCAGGCTGGAGTGCAATGGCATGATCTCGGCTCACTACAACCTCCACCTCCCAGGTTCAAGCAATTCTCCTGTCTCAACCTCCTGAGTAGCTGGGATTACAGGTGCCTGCCACCACACCTGGCTGATTTTTGTATTTTCAGTAGAGACAGGGTTTCACCATGTCGGTCAGGCTGGTCTCGAACTCCTGACCTCAGGCGATCCACCCACCTCAGCCTCCCAAAGTGCTGGCATTACAGGCATGAGCCAAAGTGCCCGGCCAATTTTCTGGTTTTATTATTTAAAAGTTACCAGACTTGGAAGTTTACAATGAATCAATCAATATAAAAGCTCTTACATTTGAACTTTTTTTTTCCAAAAATCAAAAGAAGAGCAACCCAGAGCTAAATCAAGATTGAAAATTGCCAAACTGATTTTTTCCCCTTTCTCTTTACTTTATTTATTTATTTGCTTGTTAGTTTCAGCATCTTGCTCTGTTGCCCAGGTTGGAGTGCAGTGGCCCAATTGCAGCTCACTGCAACCTCCCCCTCCCAGGCTCAAATGATCCTTCCACCTCAGCCTCCCAAAGAGCTGGGATTACTTATAGATGTGAACCACTGAACTGGGCCTCTCCTTACTTTAAATACCTTATCTTTAGGGCATTTATGCTTCTTATCTATTTGACTACAGTCGAGTTTGATCACTATAGAAGTTAAGCTGTGATGGAGAACAAAATTGGTGGTTTAAACACAATTCAAATAATATCAGATTTTGTAGAGTCATTTTAGCTAGAATCCTTTCAACTGATCAAAAGTTCTTCCTTTGTGCCATTAAAACTTTATATTTCCTATTAAATATTCATTAATTTTTTCATCTGGAGAGTGTTTTTGCAAACCACCAATTGTGAACTCTCAGAAACACTTTTGTTAGCTCAATAAATTTATAGCATCTTTTTATGAATCAGGCTTTCCAAGCGCTTTATTGGAGTAAAGGCATCATTTATTAGCAAAGCAAAGAGGACCTCATATCTGGCAAAAGTTACTTATATTTTTTAATCATGCTGTCTCTTCTATTTCCCTTTGCTGATAAAGAGTCTTATTTAAGCACTGGCCCTGTTTCCTTAGGAGGAGGGTTATGATAGAACATATGCTTTATCAGCATACCAATTTACAATGATAAAAGCTCAAGGCCAATACAACATAAAAATCCAGTGATAACATGTTACATCTTGGCATATGCCACCTTGGACTGTACCCTCAAAGTTGCCAACATCAAGAACAATTTTGAGATAGCCAGGCACAGTTTTGGTGGCACACACCTGTATTCCCAGCATTTCAAGAGGCCAAGGCAGGAGGATTTCCTAAGCCCAGGAGTTTGAGATCAGCCTGGACAAATAGTGAAATCCAATCTCTACAAAAAATACAAAACTTATCCGGACACTGTGATGTGCCCCTGTGGTCCCAGCTACTCTAGAGGTTAAGGTAGGAGGATTGCTTGAGCCTGGGAGGCAGAGGTTGCAGTGAGCCGAGATTGCACCACTGCACTCCAGCCTGAGCAGCACAGCAAAACCCTGTCTCAAAAAATAATAATAATAAATTTTTAACAAGAAAAATTTTGAATGTACTTGGAGCATTTAATGACTTTTTTGCAGTCAAGTGATTTTTGAATGGTTCTAAGGTTAGATATCCTTGACAACCATGCATTTCAATGGAACTTTTACATTTTCATGTCTAAAAGATTCAATCATGTAAAAAGTCTTTTATGGGATCAGTCTCTTTTCCTTAAAGTTTGTCTATTCATAAGAATAATTGTGCACGGTTGCATTGTTCATAGAGTGCCACACAATGATTCAGAACACCAACACCCATATGGGTAAGGAGCAGATTAGAAATATACATTTACTGGTTAATAGACATAGATAAGGAAGTTGTCCCCCGACCAGAGCCAGGCTGTCTCTTGGCTTTAGACCAGTTGTTAATGGTATTGGGCAAAGATATTCTTCCGGTATTCATTCCTTTAGGAGTGATAAGGTTTCCAAAGTATGATTACAAGGAACTGGTCTCACCTGGCTTCCATGGGAAAGGTTTCTCTTTCTTTTTCCTTTTCCTTTTCTCTTCTCTCTTTCTCTCCCTTTTTCATCACTATTTGCAAAGCATATTTATTTACATTAGATTATTTGGTAAAGGCAGAATAGATATCCTTATCCTTATTTTTAACAGTTCAGTAGGTTTTAGCATATTCCCAAAGTTATGCAACTATCACCACTATCCAATTCTAGGATTTTTTTTTTTTTTTTTTTTTTTTTTTTTTTTTTTGAGATGGAGTCTCGCCTTGTTGCCCAGGCTGGAGTGTAGTGGCGCGATCTCAGCTCCATGCAACCTCTGCCTCCCTGGTTCAAGCAATTCTCCTGCCCCAGCCTCCCGAGTAGCTGGGATTACAGGCGTGTGCCACCATGCCCGGCTAATTTTTTGTAGTTTTAGTATTTTTGTATTTTAGTAATTTTTGTATTTTTAGCCGGGCTGATTTTTGTATTTTTAGTAGAGACGGGGTTTCACCATGTTGGTCAGGCTGGTCTCGAACTCCTGACCTTGTGATCTGCCCGCCTTGGCCTCCCAGAGTGCTTAGATTACAGGCGTGAGCACTCCCAAAGTGCTGGGATTACGGGAGCACCCGGCCCAATTCTAGAATATTTTCAAGGCTTCAAAAAGAATCTGCTACCATACCATTACTAGTCACTACCCATTCTCACGTCCCCAGGTTTCTGGACCACTAATGTATTTACTGACTCTCTGGATTTGCCTGTTCTGGACATTTCATACAAATGTGGCCTTTTCTGTGTGGTTCATCATGTCGTGGCACATGTCGGAACTTTATTCCACTTTATGGCTGAAAAATATTCCATCATATAAATATATGACCTTTTGTTATCCATTCATTAGTTAATAAACATTTGGGTTGTTTCTATCAAGGCTGTTAAGAATGATGCTCCTATGAACACTCACATGCAAGTGTTTGTGTGTACGTGTGTTCAACTTTGTTGGATATATACCTATGAACAGAATTGTTAGATCACATGGTAACTGTGTTTAACTTATTGAGGAACCATAAACTCTTTTCCACAGAGCTGCACCATTCTTCATTCCCACTAGCAATGCACGAGAGCTCTAATTTCTCCAGGTCCTTACCGATACTTGCTATAGTCTGTATTTTTTATTATAGCCATCTTAGTGAGTGCAAAATATCTCATTGTATTTTTTTTTTCTTTCCTTCAACTTTTAAGTTCCAGGGTACATGTACAGGATCTCACTGTAGTTTTTATTTGCATTTTCCTAATGATTAATGTTGACCTTATTTTCATGTGCTTATTGTCCATTTGTATATCTTCTTTGGATAAATGTCTATTCAAATCCTTTGCCCATTTTTAAGATGGGTTATCTTTTTATTGTTAAATTGTAAGAGTTCTCTATGTATTCTAGATGCAAGTCCCTTATCAGATATGACTTACAAATATGTTCTCCCACACCGTGGGTATTTTTTCATTTTCTTTTTTTTGTTTTTGTTTTTGAGGTGGAGTCTCACTCTGTTGCCCAGACTGGAGTACAGTGGTGCAATCTCAGCTCACCACAACCTCCGCCTACCAGGTTCAAGCAATTCTCCTGCCTCAGTCTCCCAAGTAGCTAGGACTACAGGCGCACATCACCATACCCAGATAATTTTTGTATTTTTAGTAGAGACAGGGTTTCACTATATTAGCCAGGCTGGTCTTGAACTCATGACCTCGTGATCTGCCTGCCTCAGCCTCCCAGAGTGCTGGGATTACAGGCATAAGCCACGGCGCCCACTCCTTTTTTTACTTTTCTGCAGCAGAAACAATCTTTTTATTTTCTTGATGGTGTCTTTTGAAACACAATTTTTTTTTATTTTGAAGAATTCTATTTTTTTATATGGTTGTTCTTTTGGTGTCATATCTAAGAAATCACTGCCTAATCCAAGGTCATAAAAATTTACACCTGTATTTCCTTTTAAAAAGTTTTAGTTTTAGGTCTTTAATCCATTTTGAGTTAATTTCTGTTACTGGTGTGAGGCAGGACTCAATTTCATTCTCTTGCATGTGTATGTACAGTTGTCCCAGCACCACCTGCTGAAAAAGACTCTGCTTTCCCTACTGAATGATGTTGTACCTTTGTTAAGGTCAATTGACTACAGATTTATGGGTTTATTTCTGGACTCTCAATTCTATTATGTCTGTCTTATGCTAGTACCATACTGTGGTTTATGTTTTGTTGTTTGGTTTCTTTTTATTTTTATGGATACATAATAGTTGTGCATTAATACTATACTGTTTTCATTACTGTAGCTTTGTAATAAGTGTTGAAATCAAGAAGTATAAATTCTTCAACTTCGTTCTTCTTCAAGATTGTTTTTGGCTATTCTGTGTCCCTTACATTTCCATATAAATTTTAGAATCAACTTGTTAACTTCAGCAAAAAAAAAAAAAAAGCACCTGGGATTTTGATAAGAATTATGTTGAATCTGTACGTCAATTTGGAGAGTAATGCCATCTTAACAATATTGTCTTCCAGTCCATAAACATGAGATATATTTTCATTTATTTAACTCTTTAATTTCTTTTTTTTTATTAAACAAGGTCTCACTCTCACAGGGTCCCAGGCTGGAGTGCGGTGGTGCAATCTTGGCTCACTGCAACCTCTGCCTCCCTAGCAACTGGGACTTCAGGCACCCACTACCATGCTTGGCTAATGTTTTTCTTTTTTTTTTTTTTTTTTTTGAGACAGAGTCTGAGAGTCTTGCTCTGTCGCCCAGGCTGGAGTGCAGTGGCGCAATCTTGGCTCACTGCAACCTCCACCTCCCTGGTTCAAGCAATTCTCCTACCTCAGCTTCCTGAGTAGCTGGGACTACAGATGCACAACACCACGCCCAGCTAATTTTTTTTATTTTAATAGAGATAGGGTTTCACCATTTTGCCCAGGCTGGTCTCGAACTCCTGAGCTCAGACAATCCACCCGCCTTGGCCTCCCAAAGTGCTAGAATTACAGGAATGAGCCACGCGCCTGCCCTCGGCTAATTTTTTTTTTTTTTTTTTTTTTTTTTTTTTTTTTTTTTTTGAGACGGAGTCTGGCTCTGTCACCCAGGCTGGAGTGCAGTGGCGTGATCTCGGCTCACTGCAAGCTCCGCCTCCCGGGTTTACGCCATTCTCCTGCCTCAGCCTCCCAAGTAGCTGGGACTACAGGCGCCCGCCACCTCGCCCGGCTAGTTTTTTGTATTTTTTAGTAGAGACGGGGTTTCACCGTGTTAGCCAGGATGGTCTCGATCTCCTGACCTCGTGATCCGCCCGTCTCGGCCTCCCAAAGTGCTGGGATTACAGGCTTGAGCCACCGCGCCCGGCAGCCTCGGCTAATTTTTGTAGGCTTTTGTAGAGACAGGGTTTCACCATGTTGCTCAGGCTGGTCTCAAACTCCTGAGCTCAAGCAATCTACTCTCCTCAGCCTCCCAAAAAGCTAGGATTGCAGGCGTGAGCCACTGTGCCCAGGAACTCTATTTCTTTCAACAACATTTTATAGCTTTTGCTGTACAAGTCTTGTACTTCTTTTATTAAATTTCTACCAAAACGATTCATTCTTTCATTCTGAGTTTATATCCTGCATCCTTGCTGAACGTATTAGTTCTAATAGTTTTCAAGTTTCTTAAGATCTTCTATATACACCAGGAAACCATTGATTTACTTTCTGTCACTATAGGATTACCTGTTCTAGAACTTCATATAAATGAATTCATTTAATCCTTAGTGTCTGGCTTCTTTCACTCATGTCATCTGCAACTAGAGACAGTTTTGCTTCTACTTTTCCAATCTGGATTCTTTTTATTTCTTTTTTTAATCGGATTTTATTTTTTTCTTTTTAGACACGCCCAGTCTGGAGTGCAGTGAAGCCAAATCTTGGCTGACTACAACCTCCACCTCCCACCTCCCCAGTTCAAGCAATTCTCGTGCCTCAGCCTCTTGAGTAGCTGGGACTACAGGCGCGAGCCACCAAGCGTGGCTAGGCAGAGACGGGGTTTCACCATGTTGGCCAGGCTAGTCTCAAACTCCTGGCTTCAAGTGATACAACCACCTCGGCCTCCCAAAGTGCTAGGATTACAGGCGTGAGCCAATGCGCCCCGCCAGGATTCCCTTATTTTTCTTGCCCAGTTGCTCTTTTGAGAAGTTGTAGTACAACATTGAGTATAAGTAATGAGAGCAGACGTCCCTGTATTTTACCTGATCCTAGCATATAAGGAGGATTCTGACCCTACCTTTCTTAGTTATGTGTAGCTCTTGAAGCATTATGTGAATGGCTACGTCTCATTTGTAAAGAGGACACCAAGTTCTTTTTATTTTTATGCTTCCCTCAATGGCTCTCCACATCTCAGCATTTAAGGTAAGTTTGGCAGATCACCCAATTAGCTTGTCTGTGTTTAACATCTGTATCTTATTTGAAGGTTACCATTGCTAGAAAAGGCTTATCAACTTTTGCATGCACTTTCAGTTAGCCATGCTTAGAATTTTTGTGGCCCATGTCAGAGCTCTGCTGAATTGTTTCAACTTATCCTTGTTGCCTTATATATGTCTTTGTCTTTATGGATGGTTTTTGTGCCTAGACAGGGTTATTCAAAGACCACATTTTTTCAGTTTAAATAAACTTTATTGAGGGTATTATTTGTATCCATAAAAAAATATACCTCTTTTTAGTGCATTTTTCCTTAGGTGTAGAAAATGTACAGACCTATGTAATCACTAAAAAGTTTCCCGTGTCTTTCTGCAATCCGCCCACCCCAACACCAAGAAACCATTGATTTACTTTCTGTCACTATAGACTTACCTGTTCTAGAACTTCATACGAATGAGTTCATACAATCTTTAGTGTCTGGCTTCTTCCACTCAGCAGTGATTTTTATATTTACTCATGTTATTGTGTATATAAGCATTTTGTTCCTTTTTGTTGCTGAGAAGTATTCTATTGTATGGACATATCACATCTATTATTATTTCACCTGTTGGTGACATTTGGGTTGTTTTTAGTTTAGAAGTATTATGAATAAAGCTGCTACCAACATTCATATGCAAGTCCTTGTGTACATGTGTTTTAATTTTTGGAGGGGAAATGCCTAGAAGTGGAATTACTAGGTCATATGGTAAATGTGTGTTTAATTTCACTAAAAACAAAAACAAAAAACAAAATTTGTCAAACTGTTTTTCAAAGTGGGTGTACAATTTTATAATCCTACCAGTAAAGTATGAATTATTTCCAAGTAGTCCACAATCTTGCCAGCATTTTGTAGTGTCTGTGTGTGTTTTCTTTTCTTTTTTTTTTTTTTTTTTAATTTTACCAGCCTGGAGGTTGCATAGTGGTATCTTATTATGGTTTTCATTTGAATTTTGCTGATGACCACCGATGTTGAGCAATCCATCTGTTTATGTGCTTACTGGTCATTTAGAAATCTTCTCTTTCTTTTGAGACAGAGACCCAGGCTGGAGTGCAGTGGCACCATCTCAGCTCACTGTAACCTCCGCCTTCCGCATTCAAGCAATTCTCCTGCCTCGGCCTCGCGATATATATTTTTTTATGAAGTATGTGTTCAAATCCATTGCCATGTTTTTACTGGTTGTCTTCCCATTATCGAGTTGTAACAGATCCCTATACATTCTCAATGTAGGTCCTTTGTTAGATGTACGTATTGAGCATACTTTCTCCCAGTCACAGACTGGGAGACATTTATTTATTCATTTTCATTTATTTTTAAGCAATGGTTTTCAAAGAGCAGAGATTTTTAGTTTTTATAATTTATTCTATTTATTTTTATTTTCTTTAGATGATTCTGTTACCAGTGGAAGAGATCCAAGTTACCCTGAGTCATCAGCAGCGAATCTGTACACATCTGCAGCAACTTCGTCCTTGCCACCTCAGAAGAATCCGACTTGATCTCAGGACTTTATAGGCTTGCCTCTTTCCCATGATTCTTCCCTCAGGGTAGGCTGCCTGCCTGCGGAGTGCCTGCCCCCTTACCCTTGGGAATTGAGCATGCACTGTGCTTTTAGGAAGTCATATGCATGCCCATCTGAAACTTTCTTCCCTTTTTCCAGAGGAGTCTGCCTGGAATGTCAATTTTGCCATTTTGTCTCTTAGTGTACATGCCCAGGCAGTTTCTTCTCCCTGGCATCTGGATTCATTTAACACTTTAATGTTAACAGCTGTGGATCACCTCCCTGGTGCTCTGGGTAGGCTACCACATTATCATTTTTAGAGAGGTGGTGAGATAATTGTCCAGCCATCACCTGACATTCCTAGTGGGTGGGTGGAGAGCCCTCTCCTGCCTCACTCATGCCTATCTAACTACTTGTAACATTACTTAATATAAAGTAAAATCCACCTACTAGAGCATATATCCCTTCACAGGGGATGCAAGACTGCTAGCTTCCCCAATTTTTTAAAATTATTTTTTAATTGACAAGTGAAACGTGTACATAGTGATGGTGTACAACATATTTTGATATATGTATACAATGTGGAATCACTAAATCAAGCTAATTAACATATGCATCACCTCGCATATTTGTGTGTGTGTGTGTGTGTTGTGAGAAGCCAAATTTATTAACTTTTTCATTTATAGCTAGTGATTTCTGTGTTCTGCCTAAGAAATATTTGCCTACTGCAATGTTGCAAAGATTCTCTCTAATGTCTTCTTCCAGTAGTTCCTTGGTAAATTTTAAGTAATTTTATGGTATGGTGTAAAGGTCAAATTCCTTTTTCTTTTGAAAACAATTTTTTTTTTTTCTTTCTAAAAATCCATGGGATTTTGGGAGGAGAAAGAATCTGGACGCAGCAATGGGAAGCACTTGCCTCACTGCCTGGCCGTGACGTACATGGAACATTGTATGTCATACAATGATATACAGTGAGGGGGCAAAACTTGTGGTTAAAAGAAATATCTGGGAATACAGTGGTGCTTGCTGAATCCAGATGGTTCCATGCTACATGGAGAAAGGGCTCAAGGGGGCAGTGAGGGTGACCACTGGAGCAGATTAAGGGCTAAAAGGAGCAGGGTAGGTTATCCACAGGGGTTATTATATTATCTGAAATTTACATTAAAATACTTGGCAATGAAAAGTGTGATATATATTTGTGTGTAAATTAATTTTTACAATCTAAATAGTTAACATTTGATGTAATATACAGCACATTAGCATAAGGGATGTTAGATATTTTTCACCGGTGAAATGAGGGGCACTTAATACATGCAGATGGGCTTGAAAACTGTGCTGATACTTCCCCTTCATGGACAGAGTATAAGAATTAGTGAACACTGGATATGACTAGGTGACTTCTTTGAATCTCAATTTCCTTCTCTGTGAAATAGGAAAAATAATGTCTATCTCCTAAGGGATATTGAGAGGAATGATATGACACACCCAGCTCTAGGCTTGGCATTTAATGATTGCCCCACCCAGGTTAATTTGTTCCTTTTCCTTCTACCACTTTTTTTTTTTTTTTTTTTTACTGTAGTACTTACAGCTCCTGATTTTATGTCACTTAACACATTCTCAAAATTTTGAGTCCCCATCTCAACTCTCTTGCTAGACACAGTCTTGAAGCTTAACTAATGCTGGCCTCCCTCTGAAGATCCCATGGCAAAGCTCATCAAATCTTAGTGTACCCAATCACCTGAGATGCTTTTAAAAATGCAGATTACCATGCTGCTATAAAGACACATGCACACGTATGTTTATTGCGGCACTATTCACAATAGCAAAGACTTGGAACCAACCCATATGTCCATCAATGACAGACTGGATTAAGAAAATGTGGCACATATACACCATGGAATACTATGTAGCCATAAAAAAGGATGAGTTCGTGTCCTTTGTAGGGACATGGATGCAGTTGGAAACCATCATTTTCAGCAAACTATCCCAAGAACAGAAAACCAAACACCGCATGTTCTCACTCATAGGTGGGAATTGAACAATGAGATCACTTGGACACAGGAAGGGGAACATCACACACCAGGGCCTGTTGTGGGGTGGGGGGAGGTGGGAGGGATAGCATTAGGAGATATACCTAATGTAAATGACGAGTATTAATGGGTGCAGCACACCAGCATGGCACATGTATACACATGTAACAAACCTGCACGTTGTGCACATGTACCCTAGAACACAAAAAAAAGAAAAAGAAAATAAATAAATAAATAAATAAATATGCAGATTACAAGGCCCTACCTTAAAAACCTGATTCTGTATGTCTGTCTGGGTGTGGTCCAGGAATGTGCAGTATCATTGAGCACCTCTGGCTATGATGAATTAGGTGGTTAAGACCACTCAGAGACACCTGGGATGTGAGAAAAACTTGTTTCAGAAATCCTACAACTGCATTTTCTTCAAATTTGAGTTGAGACCCAAACAAAGACAGCTGACCTAGTTCTCCAGTCCCATGTGGAGGCTGGACTCAGCTGACCCAGGCCTGAAGTCAGTCCATCACCCTTGTTACATGTTTCTGCCCTTTTGGGTGACATGAAAACATCATTTTTGCTGGTCCGGCAGCAGTCTCTTATTTTTCTGGTAACCACCTGGATTTTCCCTACTCTTAGTCCAAAGTTTCAATCAAGGCTAATCCCTTTCCCCACCATGAAAGTGAAGGTCAGCCTCTCAGACATTTACAAGAACAAGAAAGAGGAACACTCTTCCTGCAGAGATACTAAACTACTAGGAACCTAAGTCTGGAGCTGCCTACTTCACTCTTACATAGAGTGCCTACTTGAGAATGAAACTAGAGAGATGGTGCCCTGTGACACTGTTAGGCCCCTGGGGTTCTTGGTAATGAGTTACTAATTCTCTTTTTGCTTTACGTCAGTTTAAGCTAGAATTTCTCCTTGCAACTGAAAATTCTAACTAATACACAGAGCCTCTACATTTCTCTGCACAAATGAACCCTTCCTCTCTGGGCAGTCCCAAATAATTCCCCTGTACCTCACTCTTCTCAAAGAACATCACCTCCTTGCCACAACTGCAGGGAACCTGCTCCTTGGGACCAGATCCAGCCCACTTCTCTCTCTTCCTTGCAGGGAAAAAAAAGCCCTTTTCCTTTGAGGCTCATGTTACAGAGCCCACTGTTCATTACTACTGTCTTCATTACTTAATTCGTTTAAGACTGACACCTGTTATTGTCTCTCTTTCCACCCTAGCTCTGCCATCATTCCAGATGGATCTCATCATTCATTTAATAGCCTATAATCATAGTTCATGTAGCATTCACTACACACCAGGCACAGTTCTAAGCATTTTACATACATTTTAGTTCACTCAACCCTTATAATAGCACAAGCTATTATTATGCCCACTTCTCAGATAAGGAAACTGATGCACAAAAAGGCTATTTAGACTTGCCTAGAGTTACCCAGTCATGAAGGGATGAGGACAAGGGAGTCAAATTGCAGAGTCCAGACTCTTAACACATACTCTGGCCTCCCAGTTCCTTATAACTGTACCATCCTCCACATCTACTCTGCGTTGGTTCTGTGGAGGTTAGGGAGAGGGAGTACCTCCTTCACTGAGTCACTGAACATTGAGGATGGCCTGCATTGCCCCTTCCTGTAACTCAATGATTTGTTGTCATCACCTATGCAAATTCACCAACAAACAGATAAAGGCCAGGAAGCTAGGATGCAGCTGAACTGAAAACCAGCAGCAGAAAAGCAGGTTATAGATTCTGCTATGGGTGCTCCATACAGCTCCTTCCTCTCTGCCCCAATAACCTCCCTCTCTTTGGGAACGTTGCTGCATTCAGGGCAGTCTGTCTTCCCTCCCTCTAGGGCTGTCTTTAGAATGTGTCCCTTGCCTATATCCATATTCATGCTCCGTGCTCCTCAGCCCCCTAGAAACTTTGCACAATAGGTTCAAAACCTCTGGTTTCCTCCCTTCTTCTGTCTGAAAGAGCAAAAGAAGGAAGCCAGGGGTTCTAGGGGGCAGGCAGGCAGCAATTTCACCACCCCTAGGCAATCACACCTAGTTGCAGCTTCATTGGGAACAGCTCAGCTCTGAAAATACAGACCTGGGACTCTCCCTCCCAGCCTTCCGGCTCTCGTTCCTGTGAGCAGCTTTTCAACCTCCACTTTGAGCCGCTGACAGGCCTTCCTGGCGCCACAAGGTCAGCTAACATACCCACCTTCCACAATCCCCAGCCCTGCCAGACATAACCTGCAACAGGCATTCCTGGATCAATGCAAACTCCGACTTCTGTTCCAGGAGTCTGCCTCCTTTGAAAAAACTCACACAAATTTGCGTGCTGTCCCACTGTAAATGCTGTATAAGATGGCCAGGCCCAATCAGTCCCCGCAAGACACCGAATAAGAACTATCTATGGAGTGTTTACTATGTGCCAAGCACGGTCCTGATCACTTTGCAAGCACTATTAACCCTCAAAATAACACCACCGTGAGATTGAGACCATCATGATTCGCGTTCTACAGAAGGGAACACTGAGACTCTAGGAGGTCAGGACCTTTCTAGGGTCACAACTGCGTAACTAAGCTGCAGAGCTCAATCCGGCGGCACTTCCATCTCACAGGCAGCTGTCTGATGGTCAAGAGCCCAACCAGTCCCCCGGTCGTTTCTACCTCACTAAACCGCTGTGTCAAGCTGGAGCAGCGGGTTCAGCAGTGAAAATGAAAGAACAGAAGGAGGTTAGAGAAAAGAACGGTCACGGTAAATTCTGGAGAGGAGGCAAGGACGTACACACCGAGAAACTTCCTGGTCACCGTTACTCAGCACTTTGTGAGGTTCACGGGGCTGGGGATGGCCAGGGCGTGGCGGGACTTTTCGAGGAATCCAGCCCTGCCTGGGCGGTCCCAGGACTGTCCCCATCTCGAGCGTGGGCGCGTTCGATTCAGGCGCGGCGGACGCATCCCCAGGTGACCTGGGAAAGACCTTGTGTCTCTGGGGGTGACTGTCCGTCTCCCTGCCTCCCACCGTCACGCGCAGTGCTGATCCCCACTTCCAGCTGGGGCGCGAGCTAGGCTTGGAGGCGCAGGAGCCGAAGCCCTGGAGCTCCGCCCCACGCTTGCGCCAGCCCCGCCCCGATCCCGGCTCGCAGGCTCCAGGGGCGGGGCGTGGCCGGGGCGCAGCGGCGGGCGCGGAGGTCCGGGCGGGCGCGCGCGCCCCCGCCACACGCACGCCGGGCGTGCCCGTTTATAAAAGGAGAGCAAGCGGCGACTCAAGCTCGGTTTGGTGCTTTGGATCCGTTTCCATCGGTCCTTACAGCCGCTCCTCAGACCCCAGCAGCAAAGATGGTGAAGCAGATCGAGAGCAAGGTACGCGCTCCCGGGGAAGGCCGGGGCGCCGGCGCCGCGGGCGGCCTCTGTAGCTGGGGAAGGCGGTGGCGGGAGATGCGGAGGCCGCCCTTCTGCATCGCCGGGGGAAAGGGACGCGGCGTCTCGGCCTGGGACTGAGGGAAGCGGCGGCCTGGGCGCGCCCAAGGCGGTGGAGCCTGCCCTGGTGGAAGGGAAGAGAGGGACGAGGGTCCCCTGGAGGGCGGAGTGGCGGTATCCAGCGTTGCCCGCACCCTGTGCCCCGGGGGGTTGCACGCACGCGGGGAGCGCCCGGGAGATGTGAGAGCGCGGGCAGCGTGAGGAGCCCCCACGCTGCCCTTCCTGCACCATCCCGTCCGGGCAGCCCCGACTGGAGGAAGGCGAGGGAATAGAAGGGGTCCGCCCTTGGCCCCCTTCTGTATCCAGATTCAGGCCCTAGGCAAGGATAGAGAGGGCCCCTTGCAGAAGGCACGGGTCGCTGGCCGCCGCTGCCTTTCCGTATGCGAAGTGATCCACCCGCAGCGGGGGTAGTGATCTCCCTTGGGAGCTGGTCTAGGCCGGAGACCCTCAGCTGCTTCCACCCATTCCCGGCCCCAAAGGTGACGCGTGCTGTATCCGCACTAAGGAGGCGGATTGCGGCTGGAGACCCCTTGGCACGTGCAGGTCTGGCCAGGAGGCCAGAGGGCCCCAGGTGACCGCGAGGAAGTGAGGTCCGGGCCGCGCCCACGGGACTCCTGTGGCTCAGTGCGTGTTTCCGGCAGCAGTGGCTTTGGAATGACTCAGTCCCCAAGGTTGGGCCCGGGGGCCCCGGCTGCCCTGCCCGTCCGTGATTCACCCTCAGTCGGTGGGTTTTGCTGGAGCCAGGGTTCCTCCTGGGTGCAGCCGCGCCTTGCTGCCTGCTCGCCGACCTATCGGTATCCCGATCGATGTTTGTCCTTTTAAAAATGCCCAAGGCAAAACAGACTTCCCATGTTTGAAAGTTATTGCAAGCCTAAAACCTTCTAGACTGGGAAACCCAGAGCCTAACACGCAGTGTCTAATGTAGCCATTCCAGAAATATTTGTTAAATGCAGCGTCAGAAAAGTGAGTGGAGGAAATTGATACTGCCCGAACGGTAGAAGACCCCTCGCCAGCGCCTACCCTGCGATGACCCCTCCCCACCCGCGGGAAGCAGGGGAGGGCGGATCCTCGCCCGCCTTGAGTGCCCTGACCTGTTTGGTGCCGGGTGGGCTTCGGAAACAGAAGTGTGTCTGCAATGTGTCCCCGATCCTTTTGTGCCTTTGATTGTTATTGACTCAGTATTTTTTTCCTCGTATGTTGATTGCCACTGTAGTCTTTTATCTTCCTCTTAATCAGTATTTTCTTAGTGGGATTCTCATTTTAGCAGCCCTCATGTGTTGAAAAGATCCTTAGTAGTGAATTGTCTTTCATATACTTTTTTCCAAGCACCTATTGTGTGACAAATTTTAGTCCATTCCTGGGGAAGGGAGTGGGGCTGGGATTCTGTTCTCCAGGGTCTGGCAACCTCAGTATAACCGAACTGCTGAGAACCCCCCGCCACGGAGCCAGAAGACCTTTGAGTGGTCTATGTTAGTTGTCACAGTATCCAGTTACTACAAACAGAAAGTTGATTAGGATTTCTGGAGCACAGTTTAGTCCTCCCAGTTGTCAGAGCATGGTGGCACCTTCCTCTTCTACCAGTGACAAAGGTGTACAAGGGTGACAGGAACTTTAAAAAAAGCACTACAGCCTGGGGCCCACAGGCCCTGATAATCAATCCTCAAAGTAACAATCCAAAGTCATTGATCGAAAGTTACACTAATTTGATTGTTATTTGTTAGTTTGTTTTTTGAGACGGAGTTTTGCTTTTGTTGCCCTGGCTGGAGTGCAGTGGCTTGATCTTGGCCCACTGCAACCTCCACCTCCCGAGTTCAAGCGATTCTCTTGCCTCAGCCTCTTGAGTAGCTGGGATTACAGGCATGCGCCGCCACGCCCGGTAATTTTGTATTTTTAGGAGAGACGGGGTTTCACGATATTGGTCAGGTTTGTCTCGAACTCCTGACTTAAGGTGATCCACCAACCTCGGCTTCCCGAAGTGCTAGGATTACAGGTGTTAGCCACCGCGCCCAGCCTGTTATTTGTAAATGTTGAATATATCTTACGTTTTCATCCTAATGGACTAAATTGGCATCATTGGTCATTGAGAACAATTCTGTTTCTGAGGTAGTCTGTTAGTACGTTAGGGCCGACTGGGATCTATTTCAGAGAGGAATGGAATAATTGATTGTAAATGTGATGAGGAAGAAATAAACTTTAAAAAAAAGAAGAAGAAGAATGACACCTACCATTTATTCAACTCCCATCCACAAGGCACTTGGCTAAATACTTCAGAAACCACTCACACTTACTACCTTCAGAGTAGGTATGTTTAAGCAAAGAGATCTTAGACTCTGCTCCTATTTACCCCAACTACATTGTTTTGCTTCCCCCAGATTATTGGTGTCAGTGATGGAGACATTTATTAATAGTAACTGTTAGTTTCTGTGATTTCTTCTTAGTAATATACTCTTGAATAATTTTCAAGCTGATACCCGTTTGGAAGTATCAGAAGAGAGCTTGTACATGAAGCCTGCACATACCTGGGGTGTAACTCATGTTCATTTAGGCTAAAAGTTACTGTTGCATGCCTCTTTTCAGAATTTTAGGTACTTGTGTTTAAATTTGATTCAGAACTGTTTTGGAAAAGCCTTGAGTATGTTTGAAATACCTTCCCTCTTGAAAGTAATCTGAAGTTTTCAATGAGGGTCAATCATGTTAAAAAAACAAAAATGTCTATTCCAGACGTTGGCATTTCTTGACCTTTTTTCCTATCTCACCTGGATCTTGCAGTAAAGGATGCTTGGTTTAACTTTCTTGAAAATCACATTAGGGAAGGCTTTGAATGAAATTGATCTGGAACAATCAGTGATGATTTGGAAAAACAATTGCTACACTTCTAATGTACCCTGCTGCAGCCCTCCCCATGTCTCCATCTCTAGGGGTGGGGGTGAGGGATTTGCATAACTGAAAAATTTATGGAAGTGTTGTCCTACCTTTCTCAGGAACACCAATTGTGAATTTCCCAAAAACATGAGGTAGAAATTAGAAATCTAGAGAAGTAACTATTACTACCTGAGGTCACATTAGTGTTTTCTTGTTTATTTGGTTTTTTATCTTATGGTGTTTTATTTGATTTCTTTCTTTACAGGACCTCTTGTGGTGGTGAGAGGCGGGAAATGTTCATTTTTTATTAAACCTATTTGACCAGTGTTGTTTCCTTGAAGAAAACCTAGACTTCAGATAATAGATGTTTATGTTTTGATTTATCTTAATTGCTCTGGTTTGGTTTTCGGGTTTGGTCAGCACTAACAGACTAATTGTGGTTAAAATGAGTCCTTTGTTTTGGGGAGGCCAAGGCGGGTGGATCACTTCAGGTCAGGAGTTCAAGACCAGCCTGGTCAACATGGCAAAACCCCATCTCTACTAAAAATACAAAAATAAGCTGGGCCTGGTGGCAAAGGCTTGTAATCCCAGCTACTCGGGAGGCTGAGGCACGAGAATCACTTGAACCCCCGGGGCAGAGGTTGCAGTGAGCTGAGATCAGGCCTTTGCACTCTAGCCTGGGCAACAAGTGAAATTCTGTCTCAAAAACAAAACAAAACAAAAATGAGTCCTTGGTAACTAGAATATTGGGTTCCCAGGGTTACAGTATCTAGATAGTAAATAATTCAGGGAAGTTACTGGTAAGAGATTTCTTCATCATTTCTACTAAGAATTTTATTTAACAAGCATTCCTTATGAAAAACAATATCTAAGAAAAATTTCCTTCATAAGGAACTAAAATTTTCATTTAATGAATGATGAGGGTGTAGTTTTAAAATAAAGGGCAAAAATCAAAAGTTGGTAAACGTGTAATCTCAACTCTGGAAACCCCATTATGCTTATGTCAACAGTGATGTCTGAGTGTTGAGGTTTGGGGAAGGTTAGTTTCCTTGACTTTTCAAAAAATTTTAGATTTTCGTATGGTCTACCATAGACAAATGAGTTTAATCAAAAGTCATAGCTTTTTTTTTTTTTTTTTTTTGAGATGGAGTCTCCCTCTATTGCCCAGGATGGAGTGCAGTGGCACAATCTTG
This sequence comes from Macaca mulatta, assembly GCF_049350105.2. NCBI lineage: Eukaryota > Metazoa > Chordata > Mammalia > Primates > Cercopithecidae > Macaca > Macaca mulatta. The sequence continues at coordinate 48,159,969 of NC_133420.1, forward strand.
ACTCACTGCAACCTCCACCTTCTGGGTTCAAGCTATTCTCCTGCCTCAGCCTCCTGAGTGGCTGGGACTACAGGCATGAGCCACCACACCCAGCTAGTTTTTTTTGTATTTTTAGTAGAGACAGGGTTTCACCATATTGGCCAGGCTGGTCTCGAACTTCTGACCTAGTGATCCGCCCACCTCAGCCTCCCAAAGTGCTAAGATTACAGGCATAAGCCACCATGCCCAGCCAACTTTTTTTTTTAAGTAACTTGTGATGTTTCAATTGCAAAATCCTATGTCTTTGTGACTTCAGGTGACCCCTTCATAATCCATAAGTGTTTAGTGAATGTCTACCGTATACCTAGCCTTGACATGGAAACATTTTTAGTACAAATATCTATTTTTATTTTCCTTTTGTTTGGTGGAAAGAGAAATTAGCCAGTTCACAATATTTTATAAAATAGTCATGAAGACATGAATATCAGTATGCTCTACACATTATATCTTGTTTCATCTTATCAAGTAACACTATCAACAATATATAGAATTTCTTCAAATGGAGTTTTATTTGGCTTGTTTGGGTTATTTTTTTTTTTTTTTTTTTTGGCTAAAAAGTAGGTCCTGAAAGGAGGTCCTCCAAAATGTACTTTGTGTGATTGTGTCGAGTCTTTCTTTTGAAGGTTTAATATTTATTTATTTAATATAAGCTTTTTTTGCTGTTAGGCTGCTTTTCAGGAAGCCTTGAACACCGCAGGTGATAAACTTGTAGTAGTTGACTTCTCAGCCACGTGGTGTGGGCCTTGCAAAATGATCAAGCCTTTCTTTCATGTGAGTATTAAACAATGTCTGCTTTGTAAGAGATTTGTGTTTATGGGTTGGTGGTCACAAAGGTAGAAAAGAAAGACAGTTAAAGGATTTTGGTTTTGGTGGGGGGTTTCTTTGGCTGGATCATTGGTCTAGAAGCAGTAGTATAACAAATAATTTAGGTTTGATACATGTAGCCCATTGAAAATAAATTTTAGAAGTTAATTTTGTCTTAAATAGTTCTTTTTTTCCCACATTGAAACATGGGCCTTATTTGAAATCCCAGCCTCAGAGTTTGATATGACAAACTGTTTTATACTAGGAAAAATTTGATTTAGAGAAAATTTATGTCTCTTAGATCTATGTCTCCAAAGATCTAAATATTTGGATCTTTAATTAGTCTCTACTTTTATTAAGTTTCCATTTAAGAAGCTTGAGTACATTGATTGCCATTACCTAGTTCTAAATCTTTTTGGATTTTTCATTTAAAATTTTCCAGTCCCTCTCTGAAAAGTATTCCAACGTGGTATTCCTTGAAGTAGATGTGGATGACTGTCAGGTACGTAGCTGGAAATACGAGATACTACTGAGCTTTTCACGTTGGCCTTTTCCTCTGAATTGCACAGTGCTTTTTTCCATAAATATGTCAAATAATTCTAGAACTGTAATCCTATCTAAAAAGTTCTATCTCAGAAGAGCAGGTAAATTAGGAGCTTAATCCTAGCTATCAGGAGCTGTATATCACATCCTAAAGTAAACAAAAATAAATCAGTGAGACTTCTGAATCTTATCGGCCACCCACCTTTCTAAAACCCTACGTTCTACTTTACACTCTGAGATGCTCAATAAATAGAGATTGAATTTAGCTATGATCATTACATCCATAGGCTTGATGGAGTCACCAAATTATGAGACCGCTTGTAGGGCTCTTCGTGAACTTGCAGTAGCGTGAGACCCTGCATTTGCAAGCCTATTCTAGTCTTGGTTGATTTTAGTCAATTAGAAACCACAAATGTTTTAACAGATAAACACCAAGGTACCTGAGAGAATAATTTGGAAGAAATTCCAGGTTTGGTTTTATTTAATGAATACTTGTTTTGCGCTAGGTATATGCCAGGCACTATTCTGGGTAGTTTTTAAGTATCAGTTCATTTAATCCTGAGTGCTGTTATCATCCCCATTTTATAGATGAGAAAACTGAAACACAGGTTGTTCATGAAGTTTCAGTGAGTATGTGGCTGAGCTAGGATTTAAAATGAAGTGGTCTGGCTTCTCAGCTCTTGACCTTAAGCACTACCCATTAGAGGATGCTCTGTCTTATGGTGGGTATAGATCCGGTGCTTAGCACATGACCACTGACCTAGGAGAGCCTGTTGAAGAGGTATCACTTCGGGGCCCTTTGCAGATAAGTTAGCATTTTCACTTAGCCCCAGTGGAGAAGGAAAGGCGATGGGGGAGGGGTGCAGTGTGGCAACAGAGGCGCTGGACCTGACTTCCAGTCCTGGCTCACTGGCTTCTGCTTTTAGGCCAGTCACTCCTCTTCCTTGAGCCTTAAGACCTGTCACATCAATCACCCAAGGTTGCTTATTCATTGAGCAAACATGGAATGTCCAATAAAGGCTGAAGGGTCACTTAAAACAGGCATATGGCAGTGCTCTCTAAACATGGGAGGGCGCAGCAACCCCAGATTGCATATTCTCAGCCAAATTTTGACTCTGTGCCTTGGGCAACCCCTGCCTTGGCTTGTGCTGTCTCCTCCCTCTGGTCTGTCCTTTTCTTTCCTACCTGACTAACTCCTTGTCATGAGCTTCACCCCTTCTCCACTTACCCCTTGTGTGCCCTAAGTACTCAGTGAATCTTGGCAATTATTATAATGATCTTTATGTCTGTCCTTTACCATTAGTCTCAGTAGATTCCTAGGATCAGGGTGGGACCCTGTCTTAATTCACCTTGGTTTCCCCTTCACCTAGCACACCTGCCTTGCATTTAGTATAGGTGTAGAATGAATGATGAATGTGGTATGGTTGTTAAGTTACTGTTCTAGATGTGTCCCAGAGTTGTTTTTTTTTTTAAAAGAGCGTAATTGCACTTTTGTGGGGGGAAAAAAAAATCCTTGTTCCTTGTTTTAATCAAACTTAGTCTTATTTCTTCTATTAAGGTCAATTTAGCTAGGGGAAAATTGCACCTGGAGTAGAGAAATTCTAACTGCCACTGATCCTATCAGATAACAACTTGACTTTTTTTTTTTTTTTTGAGACTAACATTTGAGAATAACAGTTATAATAACTCTCGCTCTGTCACCTGGACTGGAGTGCAGTGGCGTGATCTCGGCTCACTGCAACTTCCGCCTCTCGGGTCCAAGCAATTCTCTGCCTCAGCCTCCTGGGTAGCTGGGATTACAGGCATGCACCACCATGCCTGGCTAATTTTGTATTTTTAGTAGAGACGGTTTCACCATGTTGGTCAGGCTGGTCTCAAACTCCTGACTTCAGGTGATCCACCCACCTTGGCCTCCCAAAGTTCTGGGATTACAGGCATGAGCCACCACGCCCAGCCTTGATTTTTATGTGAAAGTAAATAGGTGCTAGATGCCATGATAAGCCCTTTGCATGCACTATGTCATTTAATCCTCACAATAACTATAAGAATATTTTTTATTAGCACCCTCATTGAACAGGTAATGGGACTGCAGCACAGAAGGTGAAGTCAGCCTCTTGAGGCAGAGCAATGCACCATACTGTACTGAGGACAGGTGTTCTTACTGCCTTTGGGAAGTACAGTCATGCGTCACTTGATGATGAGGATACCTTCTGAGAAATGTTAGGCAATTTGGTTGTGCACACATAGAGTGTACTTACACAACCTAGGTGGCATAGCCTCCTGTACACCTAGGCTATGTGGTAAAGCCTGTTGCTCCTAGGCCACAAACATGTAAGGCATGTTACTGTACTGAATACTGTAGGCAGTTATAACACAACAGTAAGTATTTGTGTATCTAAACCTAGAAAAGATATGGTGAAAATATATAGAACATTAAAAAATGGTATGCCTGTATAAGGTACTTGCCATAAACGGGACTTGCAGGACTGAGAGGTGATCTGGGTGAGTCAGTGAGTGGGTGGTGAGTGAATGTGAAGGCCTAGAACCCGTAGACATTATAAACACTGTATGCTTACAGATTTTATTTTTAAAATTTCTTTTTGCAGCAGTACATTTATTATAACTTTTTTACTTTATAAGTTTTTTATTTTTTAACTCTAACTCTTCTAGTAACACTTAGCTTAAAACACGAATGCATTGTACAGCTCTACAAAAATATTTTCTTTATATCCTTAGTCTATAAGCTTTTTAAAAAAAGACTTTAAACTTTTTGTTAAAAACTAAGATTCAAACACATACATTAGCCTAGACCGACACGGTCAGGATCATCAGTATCACTGTCTCCCATCCCCACAGCTTGTCTCACGGAAAGGTCTTCAGGGACAGTAATATGCATGGACCTTTCATCTCCTATGATAACAGTGCCTTCTGGAATGCTTCCTGAAGGACTTGGCTGAGGCTGTTTCATAGTAACTTTCTTCTTAAAAAAATAAGTAGGAATACACTCTAAATTAATGATGAAAGTATAGTAAATACAAAAACCAGTAACCTAGCTGTTTAGTATCAAGTAGTATATACTGTACATAATTGTAGTGATATGCTTTTTTAAGTGAAGGCAAGGTTGTTAAGAAAGTAAAGGAACAATGGCCAGGCGCGGTGGCTCACGCCTGTAATCCTAGCACTTTGGGAGGCCGAGGTGGGCGGATCACCTGAGGTCGGGAGTTCCGGACTAGCCTGACAGACATTGGAGGAACCCTGTCTCTACTAAAAAAAAATACAAAATTAGCCGGGCGTGGTGGTGCATGACTGTAATCCCAGCTACTTGAGTGGCTGAGGCAGGAGAATCACTTGAACCCAGGGGACGGAGGTTGTGGAGAGCCGAGATCACGCCATTGCACTCCAGCCTGGGCAACAAGAGCGAAACTCCATCTCAAAAAAGAAAAAAAAAAAAGAAAGTAAAGGAACAAAAGAATGTCTCCTCCATAGATAAAGCAGTCTATAGTGGTATACTTTTTATGTAATTGCAGCACAGATTTGCTTGCACCAGCTAATGCGATGGGCTATGACATTAACCCATCACTAGGTGAGAGGAATTTTTCAACTTAATTATAATCCTATGGGACCACCACATATATGCAGTCTGTCATCAACCTAATGTTAATTGGTACATTACATTTGGTCATTGACCAAATGTTAAATGGTGCATTACTATAGGTGTGCAAAGCTCTCAAGGACTTCCGTATGACACAGCTCCTCCTTCATGTCTGCTTGGGGCACTCTCATCACCCTGAAAGTATCTTTTTTCTTTTTTGAGACAGAGTCTCACTCTGTCGCCCAGGCTGGAGTGCAGTGGTGCCATCTCTGCTCACTGCAACCTCCACCTCCCAGGTTCAAGCAATTCTCCTGCCTCAGCCTCCCGAGTAGCTGGGACTACAGGCGTCTGCCACCACACCGGGCTAAATTTCATGTTTTTAGTAGAGACGGGGTTTCACTTTGCTGGACAGGCTGTTCTCGAACTCCTTACCTCAAGTGATCCACCCATTTTGGCCTCCCAAAGAACTGGGATTACAGGCATGAGCCACCGTGCCTGGCCTGAAAGTGTCTTTTAAAACCTTGAAGTGACCCTCTGACAAACTGGGGAACTTTAACTTTGCCTCCATAGACTCAGAAAAGTATCAGCAGTAGCCCTTTTGAAAATGAGAGACCAACCTTATTTCTCTGACAGCCAACAGGGTTGTGATACTTATTTTATAAATGGTGACCTCCCTCTGACCCTTACTTTGAGTGAGTTTTCAATAGTATGCATTCAATAAACACTCGCCATTTTTATTCCAGCCTTTACTGTCCTTGTGCCTCTTACTGGAACCTGTACTTTCATTCTCAGCAGGTGTCCAGGGTTAAAAGAAAAAGTAAAGATTACCTAGAAAGAACTCCTTAACAGTAGTGCCAACCACCATCCTAGAGGTCGTCATAGTGTTTGTAGCTGGCCTTTCTTCCCCTTGAGAGTTCTCTGTTGGTTTCCATGATTTGGTTCTCAACAGTCCTGCCTGCTCGCTTGCTGTCCTGTATAGCTTTTGCTGCTTAGTTGCCGAGTAGTTCTGTATTTCTTTCCCAGTCCTCTTTTAAGTGTCTGGCTGACATTTTCAATCCCCATTGGGTTCCAAACCAAACCAGTTTCATGGTATTGTCCTCCAAACCTTGCCCTCTTACAGCATGAACAATGTGTTGAGCGTGGGGTATTACAAGAATTCTCATTTAGCATTCCATAGTTGAGGAATGTCTGTTACTTCAGTTACCTTTGAGCTGCAGAAAAATCTTTAGCTGTAGCAAGAGCCACTTCTAGGAGAGGAGAAAATATGAATCAACTAGCCCAATTTGCAATGTTAGGAATTTGTGGATTTTCTAAGTAAGATGGCTTTCAAAGGTTAGAGTGTCAGAGTCACCTGAAGCTCAATCTTAACTGTAATGGTTTAAGATGGAGGTTGATGGGGAAACTTGTAGTACCCCTCAGGTGATTCTGATACTGCAGCAAGGTTTGAGAATCCACAAAGTCTTTTTATTTTTCCTCCCGAGATAGAGTCTCGTTCTTTCGCCCAGGCTGGAGTACAGTGGCGTGATCTCAGCTCACTGCAACCTCCACCTCCCAGGTTCAAGCAGTTGTCCTGTCTCAGCCTCCTAAGTAGCTGGGATGACAGACGTGCACCACCACGCTTGGCTAATTTTTGTATTTTTAGTAGAGATGGGGTTTCTCCATGTTAGCCAGGCTAGTCTCGAACTCCTGACCTCAGGTAGTCCACTGGCCTTGGCCTCACATATCAATTTTTAATTGAAAATAGGCAGGAGGCTGGGCGTGGTGGCTCATACCTGTAATCCCAGCACTTTGGGAGCCTGAGGAAGGCAGATCACTTGAGTTCATGAGTTTGAGACCAGCCTGGGCAACATGGAGAGATCTTGTCTCTACAAAAAAAAAAAAATATATACACACACACACACACACACACACACACAGATTAACCAGGTTGGTGGCATGTGCCTGTAGTCCCGACTACTGGGGAAGCTGAGGAGGGAGGATGGCTTGAGTCTGGGAAGTGAAGTTTGTAGTGAGTTGAGATTGTGCCCCTGCATTCCATCCAGCCTGGGTGACAGAGCCAGACCCTGTCTCAAAAATAATAATAATCAGTAAACCCAGTGTGGGTTTTCCTTGAGGTTACTATGATTTTGTTCTTGAACAATTGCTTTTCATTTTTTTAGACTTTAGACCTTATATAATCATTCTGTGTACTCGGCCTTCATAATAAAACTGGAAAAATTATGAGCAAGAAACAAGAGGTACTAGTTGTAAGGAATAGTTAAGATTATAATACTGAGTCCAATTGTAGCAGAATTTTTTGTTGCTTCTTTGTATGATACTGAAAATAGTTGAGAATTTGATTGGATTAAACAACATACTGGATTGCTGGAGTATCTGAGGCTAGTAACCTTCTGAACATTCTGCCTGTTGATGTGCCCATCAAAGGAAGTAAATATTAATAAAACTTTCATTGAGAATATAACCGGTTTGGCTTTTGTACTGCAATTATATTCATTATATTAATTTTCATATGCTGAAAAATGTCCTCATGCTGAAATGTGGGGTACATAACAGGGAAAAGTTCTGGTTTTGGATTACTTCTGTCAAAGCTCAGTACTGAGTGTCTTGTATTTAATCCTCTCCCCTGCTACTTTCCCTACCAGGATGTTGCTTCAGAGTGTGAAGTCAAATGCATGCCAACATTCCAGTTTTTTAAGAAGGGACAAAAGGTACGTATATCTGACCTTTAAAACTCTAACTGGGCAATAGGAAACCCAGTATAAGTGAATAAACCACTGGAGTGATGTTCCCTTCAAAGATTGAGGCATATCACCAAGTTCTGCTTTTAAGAATTTTTATTTATTTATTTTATTATTATTTAAGTTCTAGGGTACATGTGCATAACGTGCAGGTTTGTTACATATGTATACTTGTGCCATGTTGGTGTGCTGCACAAGAATTTTTAAATGTGTCATTCTTCATTGGCTTAAGTACATAATGTGACATCTAATTGAAAATTGATCTTTCCTAGAACTAGTCACTAAATCCCTCTAATTGGTGTTTCCTATTTATATCTTAAAGCACATTTCTTAGACTTGGGCAGTTCATTTGTTGTTGTTAGGTATTGTGTAAAAGAAAATTTGTACTTAAGCCTTTTGACTTTTCTTTGATATTTTTTCTTTGTTTATAACTTAAATGAACTGTATGTTATTCAAGGAAGTTTATTTTAAATAAGATTATACCTCTTCTTCCCTCCACCCCTATTCTTCCTTCATTCTATGCTGATATTTTATGTATAAAACAGTGCTACAATACTACATCTAATATCAGTTCAATATTCTTTTAACAGGTGGGTGAATTTTCTGGAGCCAATAAGGAAAAGCTTGAAGCCACCATTAATGAATTAGTCTAATCATGTTTTCTGAAAACATAACCAGCCATTGGCTATTTAAAACTTGTAATTTTTTTAATTTACAAAAATATAAAATATGAAGACATAAACCCAGTTGCCATCTGTGTGACAATAAAACATTAATTCTAACACTTTTTAAAACTGGTGTCTGAATAGCTTTCAAAATAAATGCGAAATGATCATTTAATGTATTTTCCTATATTCTCAATCACTTCTTAGTAACCTTGTAGGCCACTGATTATTTTAAGATTTAAAAAACTATTATTGCTACCTTAATGTATTGCTACAAAAATCTCTTGTTAGGGGTAATGCAGGTAATAAAGTAGTATGTTGTTATTTGTTAACTTTTGACAGAGAAAATAGTGTTCTCTGTTCTAGCAGGTAAATCCTCTACGCTCGTCAAAAGATCAGCATGACCAAAATAGATGTCCACCCATGAAGCAATTGTTTTGTTTGTTTGTTTTGTCACAAGGATCTTGATTCTCCTCGAAGTATCTGAGAAAGTCTAGTTGTATAGACCAGACATAGGTTCTGTCCTGAGTAGTAAAAGTTGTGGGAAATTATTAGTTATATCATTCAAAGAACATTGTTTCTTGTGTTCTAAGCACAGTAAGGGGTTGGGGGGTTGAAGAAACTATTTTTGAATTTACGTAATAATGAAGAGCAGAATTATCATAAGTCAGGCATCATCTTTCTATTAATTCATGTAATCTTTGCAACAATCCTATTATAGATACTGTAATCCCCGTTTACCAGTGAGGAAACAGAGTGGTAATTTCCCCTGCATCACAACTAGTCAGTGGAGGAGTTGGGATTTGAACCAAAGAAGTCTGGTACCAGAATATGTGCTTTTAACTACTACATTGCCTGCAGTGCAACAATCTGAATAAGTAGGAAAATGATGGGCCCTTAGTTGAGTTTCTTTCCTCATGTGAAATTAGGATGCCAAACTCAGATGATCTCTCAAAATATGAATGGAATGCCTATTACGTGCCAGGCATCATGCTAGGCTTGGAATAAAGATGTGACTAAGACACCCTCGTCCTCATACAGCGAACATTCTAGAAGCTGAGACAAACTAGTGAATAATAGACTAGTATATTCTACAAGGCAAAACCAAGAACTGGGTGCAGTAATTGAGAATAATAGGAGAACCTGCTTTGCATCAGGTGGTTGGACCTGGGTTCTGTGAGGTGACTGTAAGCTGAGAGCTGATGGATGAAAAGGACTTCAACCTGCTGAGAGCCAGGGAATCAGCTTTCCAGCAGAGAGAATGACAGACACAAAGGAGTCAAGGACAGTCAAGAAAGAGCTTGGTACCTTGTAGAATAATCAGAGGAGCATGAAATAAAGCTCGATAGAGTGGCAGGGCCAGGTCAGCCCAGGTGTTATTTGTTCTAGAAGGGATGAGAAACCATTGTAGGGTAAGTCAGGGTAACAAGCTTTGATAACAGGAGTTATTTTGGCACCTGTATAGAAAATGGAAACTAAAAACTGGAAAACCAGTTAGGCTTTTAGGTTGTTTTTTGAGATGGAGTTTCGCTCTTGTCACCCAGGTTGGAATGCAATGGCGCAATCTCAGCTCACTGCAACCTCCGCCTCCCAGGGTCAAGCCATTCTCCTGCCTCAGCCTCCCGAGTAGCTAGGATTACAGGCACCCACCACCATGCCCAGTTAATTTTTGTATTTTTAGTGGAGATGAGGTTTCACCATGTTGACCAAGCTGGTCTCGAACTCCTGACCTCAGGTGATCTACCCACCTCATCCTCCCAAAGTGCTGAGATTACAGGCATGAGCCACCGTGCCCAGCCCTAGTTAGGCTTTTGCAATTATCTAGATCAGAGATAATGATGGCTGTGACTAGGAGGACAGTGGGGAGGTGATAGAGCTGGAACAGTCTTAAGGGCTTGTGAGAGGAGGACCCAGGAGTGAATCTCAGGTTTCTGGTGGAAGCCCTGGGTGGTTGGGGTATGATGTGATGTCATGAGTGAGGTGAGGATGGGAGGGAGAAAAGGGTGGTGGTGAGGGAGTCAGTCTCTGGCCCTTCTGAGTTGGGTGCTTCTGTGGTGCACATCCCACTGAAGGTGCTGTGCAGTCTGTTGGGCACCTAGAGCTCCAAGGACAGGTCTGGACTGGGATAGAAATTTGAAAGACATTGTCATGTAGAATGGCACTTATAAACAAACATGACATCACCCAGGAGGAGTCCAGAGTGAAGAGGGCTCAAGTTAGACTGAAGGACTCAATATTTGGAGGTCAAGTAGAATAGGAACCAACAAAAGAGACTGAAGGATGGCCAGAGGGGAAAGAGAAATACCAGAAGAGGGTTTCATCCTGGAAGAACAGAGGAGAGCATTTCAAAGAGGAAGGAATGTCATTTATCATATTCCCTTGGGGCTAAGAAAGGTAAGATTGAGAAAACAAAATGGAAGTTGGTGATTGCAACACAAAATTCCTATGGAGGGATGGGGAAGGAAGCCAGTTTGGTGGGAACAGAAATCACATTTCTCATATCTGTCAAACCGGCCACCTCGGCCTCCCAAAGTGCTGGGATTTCAGGCATGAACCACTGTACCTGGCCCAAATTTGTAGTTATAAAATGAATAAGTTCTGGGAAGCTACTGTGCAGCATAGTTACTATAGTTAGTAATACTGTATTGTTTACTTGAAATTTGCTAAGAGTAGGTCTTAAGTATGTTCACCCCACCCCACCCCCACACACAGACACAAATGGTAACTGGTGATATGTTAATTAATGTGATTACTACACAGTGCATTCATATATCAAATAATTACATTGTACACCTTAAATATAAGCAATTGTCAATTATACCTCAATAAAGCTGGTAATTTAAAAAAAAGAAAAAGAATGGATTCAGAGCACAATGGGAGAGATTGGTGTTGGTTATGTCTTTCCTCCACCATAACCAGTGAGATGAAAGTGAGCGCAAGGTTGAAGAGAACTTGTCCATTTGGGGATGGGAAGATGGTGTTTCCATCTGACAGTTTGTGTTTTCCAAGCAGGCAGTTTTGAGGAGAAGGTATGAAATTGTTATCTTCACAGTGGCAAAGCAGAGCATGGTTTCTGGGCATAGTTGAGTGCCCACATGAGGTTTGTTAGGACCTGAGACCTGCTGTGTGTGCAGGCAACCAAAGGTGGAGAGTTGAAGCTGGAGGAGGATTGGGTCTTGGTAGTTGAGTCCAGTAGCGAGTAGGGATGCAGAGAAGCTGACAGTACTTTTGAGGGATTGATTATACTGATGCAGTATAGAATCAAGGCTGGAGAAGTAGAGAGGAAAAGGCTGGTAAGCCAGAGAGAAAGGGGTGAGGATTAGAGGTCTTGACAAGGTCAAAGAAAGGTGGCAGTGGGAGTGACTGAGTAGGCAAACTTTAAGAGGATAGGAGGTGATGAGCAGAGCAAGATTTAAAAACAGGTTTGAGAAATAAATTTCCAGGGAAGACAAAGACTAGGGTGACCATAAGAAGATGGTGAAGTGGGATAGAGGAAGATTGGAACTCAGCAGGTCAAGGATTTGAGGCCAGGAGCATACGTGGGTTTCAGGGAAAGAAAATGGGCATAGGGATGGAAAGAGAAGTCTGTGAGGTGAACCATCTTTAGTGAGTGAGGCTGATAGCAGATGGCAGCAATAAGGAAGGTAGGAAGTGGGTACAACTTAATGAATGAGTTTCAAAGGAGTAGGAGATTTTGCAAGAAGTGGTTTGGAAGGGGCCTTAGGTGGGGAGGCAAGCAAAAAATCCAGTCACCTGACTTGGGTATGTGGAGTGTAAAGTGTTGGGGAGGAGGAGCCCTTAGGAGATTTCTGTTAAGGAAGGAGTTGATGTTCCAAGAACACATAAAAGATACAGAGACAGTTCGTGATCCAAAGCAAGATTCCAGCAGGTACTGTGAAAGGGACTGGGAGGGAGGGTTTGTTCAGGTTCAGGACGTGGCTCTAAATTTTGGCAGCACTGAGAATCAACTAGGGAGCTTTCCAAAGACAAAAGGGATGTTGGGATTCCACTCCCAGAGATTTTGCTGTAAATGGTCTTGAGTGTTGCCTGGACACTTTTGATGATCTCATGTGCATTCAAGGTTGAGAACCAGCAGTTTAAGGGATACAATATGGCCAGGAGATGATGGGTGACCAGTTGATCTCTCATTTCTGACAGTGATTGTGGTCAACACAATGAAATTCATTGATAGTCTCTTAGCATGAGATGGGCAAACATCCTAATTGTTGCAGAAGGTAGTTAACAGATGCTTTTTATTTCATGATTCAAAAGCAGTTTAAGAGATGAACATAAATATCATAGTGTTTCTTCTCATTCATATCGTTTCATAGCTCTTTACTGCCAACCTCCAAAAAATTCAGATGCTAAACTTGGTTGCTTTGTTACGGAACAAGTGTTTAGAGTAGATGCTTCAAACTTGAATATATTATCACCTATTTAAAATATTAAAGATATTAGAGTTAACTAAAGACCATACTTCATAAAAATCTCAGTATTTGCACAGCACAATTCAATGTCACATAAATTCTATTGTCCCCAAAATGGATTACTAATATTAATAAATCTAGAAATATTATTAGTGAGCACATTTTTACTTCTTGTCAATATAGTAATGAAGGTAAATATAGGATTTATAGTTCCATAGACTATAGAATAACTAGTCATTAAAATAAGGCAAATATTGGCTGGGTGTAGTGGCTCACACGTGTAATCCCAGCATTTTAGAAGGCCAAGGCGGGCAGATCACCTGAGGTCAGGGGTTTGAGACCAGCCTGACCAACATGGCGAAACCCTGTCTCCACTAAAAATATAAAAATTAGCTGGGCTTGGTGGTGGGCACCTGTAATCCCAGCTACTCAGGAGACTGAGGCAAAAGAATTGCTTAGACCCGGGAGGCGGAGGTTGCAGTGAGCTGAGATTGCACCACTGCACTTCAGCGTAGGTGACAGAGTGAGACTCCATCTCAAAAAGAAGAGGAGGGGAGGGGAGGGGAGAGGCAAATACAGTATTCTGTTACATGAATACTCCAAAATGTATAGTATAGCACACTACCCTGGAGTTGTTCATGGTCATCCAGAAGAAGCATGAGCTTAATGGCATGGCAGTTACTTTGGAGGAAGGCAAGGAATCCAACAGCTAGAATTTGAAGCAGAGCAACAGATGAAGCTGCAAGGGAAGGTTGGAGCCTTGAACACCTTGGAAATAATTTGGTCTCTAGTTCCCTGCATCACAATGTGTTTTATGTCATGGCATACGAAGAAAACAATATTTGAACCCCCCACTGGGTTGGAGTGGAAAGGATTTGGGAACATCTATATGTGGCTTAGTGAAAAAATGACATTTCTACTTAAAATCATTTTAACACAAAAACCAAATTGAAACTATTGCAGAGACTGTTAACTACTGAATTTGTATAAAACTTCCACAAAAATATCTTACCTAATTTTTTAGTGTGAAACTTCAAGCTCATTTTCATGAATGTAACTTCTTTAAAAATGTTTAATTGTGAAATACAGAAGAATATATAAAACATATGCACTATTTCAGAACTATCAGCAAAATGGCTAGCTGTGCAGTGATCACCCAGGTTATGAAATAGAACACTGCCAATGTCTTGAAAGTCCCCAGTGTAGTATACTGATCATACCTTCTTCCTCCACCTGCCAGGGATAACCCCATGTGGCTCTTGTGATAATTATACCCTTGCTTTTTTCTTTTTTTTCTTTTTTTTTTTTTTTTTTTCTGAAACAAAGTTGCACTCTTGCTGCCCAGGCTGAAGTGCAATGGCACGATCTCGGCTTACTGCAACTTCTGCCTCCCGAATTCAAGCAATGCTCCTGCCTCAGCCTCCTGAGTAGCTGGGATTACAGCCATGCGCCACCACACCCAGCTAATTTTGTATTTTTAGTAGAGACAGGGTTTCACCATGTTGGTCAGGCTGGTCTCGAACTCTTGACTTCAGATGATCCACCTGCCTCAGCCTCCCAAAGTGCTGAGATTACGGGCGTAAGCCACCGCGCCCGGCACCCTTGCTTTTTTCATATTTGTATATCCTAAACAAGATAATTCACCTGGTTTTGAATGCTATGTAAGTGGTATCATCCCGTGATCTGCTTCTTGCACTCAACATTATGCTTGTAAGTGTCACTAATATGCATAATTGTAGTTCATTTGTTTTCCTGATCCATAGTATTCCATTATATAGCTACACCATAATTTGTTTGTCCATTCTGCTGCTAATGGACTGGAGCTAGCCTCAGTTTTTATTTACAAAAAAATGCTGCCACAAATATACTCAAACACATCATCAGAACACATGTGAAAGAGGTTCTTTAAGGTGTGTATTTGGAGTAAAATCTCTGGGTCATGGAGCAGTGCTTCTCAAACATTAACATGTGCATGACATTCTGATTCAGCAGGTCTGAGGCAGGGTCTGCAATTCCGCTTTTTTTTTTTTTTTTTTTTTTTTTTTTTTTTTTTTTTTTTTTTTTTTTTTTTTGAGACAGAATCTCTGTCGCCCAGGCTGGAGTGCAGTGACACGATCTCAGCTCACTGCAACCTCCACCTCCAGGGTTCAAGCGATTCTCCTGCCTCAGCCTCCTGAGTAGCTGGGATTACAGGCGCACAATTCCACATTTTTAACAAGCACTCAGGAGATGCCAATGCTGCTGGTCCGGAAACCACATACGGTGAGCAGAGTACAAATTTGATCAATCTTATTAGATAATGCCACTTTCCCCAAGTACTTATAGGGATGAGTCCTTGCCATTCTACATACTCCATAGTGTCATTAGACTTAAATTTAAATGAAATAAAATCAAATTTGGCAGATGTGTAATTATATTTCCTGGTTTTATCTTGCATTTCTTTCTTTTTTTATTTTTACTTTTTTGAGACAGTCTCACTGTGTCATCTATGCTGGAGTGCAGTGGTGCAATCTCGGTTCACTGCAATCTCCGCCTCCCAGGTTCAAGTCATCCTCCTGCCTTGGCCTCCCAAAGTGCTGGGATTACAGGCATGAGCCACTGTGTCCAGCCTTATTTTGCATTTCTGTAACTACTAATGATGCTGAACATTTTCAGTACGCTATTGATTTTGTAGATTTTCTCTTTTGTGACCTGTTTAAGTCTTTGTCCCACTTTCCTATTGAATTGTCCATTCTTTACTAGGTGATTTGTAGGTATTCTTTATCCATTGTAGATACCAGTTCTTCATGGGCTTTTTGGTTGCAAATATATTCTCAGTGTGGAGTTAAGTAAACAGAAGTTCTGAATTTTGATATTGTTGACATTTTGAGGTCAGGTAGATAATTGCTTTTAACATTGAAAACACTTTTTATGATACACATTTTTTATGATAACTTATGCCAGATACAATTCCTAATCAAACTTTAAAATTTTATCTTCATATTTTCACTAATAACCAATAAAAGAAAACTTCAATCCAGCTACTCACGAGGCTGAGGCAGGAGAATCACTTGAACCTGGGAGGGAGAGGTTATAGTGAGCTGAGATAATACCACTGCACTCCAGCCTAGGCAACAAAGTGAGACCCTATCTCAAAAAAAGTTAAATTAAAATAAGTAAATAATAATTTAATTTTTGTTTGTTTGTTTTTGAGACAAAGTCTCACTCTGTTGCCCAAGCTGAAATGCAACGGCACGATCTCAGCTCACTGCAACCTCCGCCTCCCAGGTTCAAGCAATTCTCCTGCCTCAGCCTCCCAAGTAGCTGGGACTACAGGCAGGTGCCACCATGCCTTGCTAGTTTTTTTTTTTGTTTGTTTGTTTGGGGGGTTTTTTGGTATTTTTAGTAGAGACGGGGTTTCACTATGTTGGCCAGGCTGGTCTCAAACTCCTGAACTCGATCAGCCTCCCAAAGTGCTGGGATTACAGGCATGAGCCACTGCACCTGGCCCAATAATAATTTTTTTAAAAAGAAAAGTTTAATCACACAAATAGGTGACAAAAATTTAAAACACTTTGACAGCCAGCATCTGATTGTTAAACCAACATCTAAAATTTTATTTAAAAGAAACGTGAGTTCTTTCTTTGTCCAACGTAGTATTAAAATTTACTGTTATAATGCTGGTAGATTTAAAATCCAATTTTATGTCTTCCAATAAAATTTTTATTTATTTCTTTTTTTAAATTGTATTTTGAGACACAGTTTTGCTCTGTCATCCTGGCTGGAATTCAGGGGCGTGATCATGGTTCACTGCAGGCTGAAACTTCCAGGCTCAAGCCATCCTCCTGCCTCAAACTCCCCTGCCAGGCCCTCCAACCTGCAGTAGCTGGAGCTACAGGTACGCACCTCAGCCCTCCCAAAGTGCTGGGATTACAGGCATAAGCTGCCACTCCCGGCATCAAATTGTTCAAAATGATAATGCAACTAATTCTAAAAATGCACATGCACTGTTGGAGCAATCACCCTGTAGCCACACGGAGGGCACATCAGTGATTATTGAGCAAAAGAATCAAATACATGTGAAGACAGAGATTTGGACCAGTACGCCAGTTTGCAGCATTCTCCCTTCCCCAACCAGCCATACCTTGGGTTGAGCTTCCTGGACACCTGGCAACATTCTCCTTCTGCATCTCTATGGGTCACGTCTGCAGTGGGCAGTGGAGAACATGGGCAAACCTGGCCCAACTCAGGCTACCATCCAAGAAGCCTCAGGAGAAAGCTGCTTTTACCTGAAGCTCATAGGCCCAGGAGCAGCCTGGATCACTGGTCAATTGATGTTTTATACCACACCTGTAGCCTGTTTCCCTTCCCTGGGATACAGGCTGGGAAGCTATGCTCTAGTAAAGAAGAAACCTTAGAATACTTTAGGACATAGTAAGAAAGACCACTGGAGGCAGTGGATGAATGAGAACAGCTGTTCTCAATTGTGGCTGCATAGTCAAATCTACCAAGTTGCTTTAAAATTATCCTGGTAGCTGGGGCCTCACTTCCAGGGAGTCTGATTTAATTGCTATGGGTAAGGCAAAGACATCAGTAAATTTTTTTGAGATGGGGTCTAGCTATGTTGTCCAGGCTAGTCTCAAATTCCTGGGCTTAAGTGGTGCTCCAACCTCAGCATCCTGTGTAGCTAGGATTACAAGTGTGTGCCACCCTGCCTGGTCAGGCATCAGTAATTTTTTAAGAGTTCTCCAGATGATTTAAATAAGCAATTGGTCACGAAAATTGCTAGATTAGTGTGCTCCAGGGCAGGGATATCAGTGGGGAGCATACGCAGTAAGTAAGAAACTGGAGGACCTGGACTGTGTCTGCGAAGTTGAAGCAGGAGTGCTGATGTAGACCAGTATTTTTTTAGAGTGTAGTCGTCCGAACTTCTAACACATATAGGTTCCTGGGCTTCATCAATATAATTAGAATGTCTTGGGTGGGAACCAGTGATCTGCATTTTAAATAAGCTCCCCAGGTGATTCTTAGAACACTGATGTTTGAAACGTGGTAGATATTTTGCAGATAGAACCTACACCATTCTATCATTACCTACAGGTAATAATAAAAAGATTTTTAAAACTGACTTCAAGAATTCACTGGAGTGTTATATACCCACATGAAATACATGAATAATTCACCAAAAAGCATGTCTTAGAATAAGCTTCAGTGAAACTAGCAAAAGAACATATCCGGCCAACCTTCAGAAAATTAATACATCATTGCTCTCATAAGCCACGGTTTTGAACTTGTTTGTTACATAGCAATATATATAACTAACATAGCTTTGAATGGTATTCAATTTGCTGCCCATATGGAAGATGAGCATTACTTCAGAGTACAGAAGGAAATTGAGTGGAAGAAGCAATATTGTATTCATCTGGTTTCACCCTGCTAATAAAGACATACCCAAGACTGGGTAATTTAAACAGAAAAGAGGTTTAATGGACTCACAGTTTCACATGGCTGGGGAGGCCTCACAATCATGGCGGAAGACAAGGATGAGCAAGTCACATCTTACATGGATGGCAGCAGGCAGAGAGAGAGAGAACTTGTGCAGGAGAACTCCTCCTTATAAAACCATCAGATCTTGTGAGACTTAATCACTATCATGAGAACAGCACAGGAAAGACTGCCCCCGTGATTCAATTACCTCCCACTGGGTCCCTCCCATGACATGTGGGAGTTGTGGAAGCTATAATTCAAGATGAGACTTGGGTGGGTACATAGCCAAACCATATCAAATAGGTAAGAGCAAAGAATAATTAACTTGTTGACTCTTCTTAGCCTACCAGCAGTTTATACTCATATTACAAAGTATCATTTCCCTATAATACCAGAGAATCCGCTTACTTGCTTTTCTTTGTGTTTCAGTCCTCAGTTCTGAGATACTCACAAATTAGTGTAGTGTTGCAACAGTTGCACATGGCAGCTGAGGAACACTTTGCAAAAATCACAAAATTCATATTACCCTTGAATTTGTACATAAATATATAGACCTAGAGGTAATGTGAATAGTGATACTAATCATAATTCTCTCCATTGGAAAGTAGCTATACATTGAATACTAGAATGTAGTAGTTTTATTTTCTATTAAAATATTTCATAAGATTAGTTTTTTAAAAATTACAATCTTTGGCTTTATTGAATAATTTCTTCACATTTTCACTTTTTAATTTAAAACAATTTTGGATATTTAAAGATAAAAGTAACTTTTGAAAATAAAACTTTTAATTTACATTTTTAGATAAAAATATATTCAAAGTTTGAATATTTGAAAACAACTACACATCATTATTTAAGCTAAAGGCTTAATAAGGATCTAAAGGATCCTTGAAATGAGTACAGGTCAAGACCATAACAGAAATAGGTAATATAAAAGTAAAGTTCATGGCCAGGCATAGTGGCTCATGCTTGTAATCCCAGCACTTTGGGAGGCTGACAAGGGAGGATCCCTTGAGCCCAGTAGTTCAAGACCAGCCTGGGCAACACAAGGAGACTTTATCTCTTTAAAAAAAATGTTAAAAATTAGCGAAGTGTGGTGGCACGTAGTCTCAGCTACTCAGGAGGCTGAGGCGGGAGGATTGCTTGGATTGCTTGGAGATTGAGGCTGCGGTGAGCTGTAATTGTGCCATTGCACTATAGCCTGGGTGACAGAGTGAGACCCTATCTTGAAAATAAATAGATAAGTAAATAAAATAGAATCAGAAGAGAAACAAACTGAAAGGGAAAAACAGAAAATTTTCAAATAAGAGGCTATTTAAAATTTTAACACTGACAACAATAAAAACTAGCAGACTTTATTGAGTGTAACTCATGTAAAGTTCAGAAATAGGGCATTATAAATTATGAATGAAGATTACTCATGAAAATGAAACAGGTATTTATTCTTATCAAATTCGCAACTTGAACTTCAAGTCAGATTCAATCTTAGCAACTTCAAATTATTTGGTAAATGATTCTTTAGCTACTGTATTAGTCCATTCTCATATTGCTATAGAGAACTACCTGAGACTGGGTAATTTATGAAGAAAAGAAGTTTAATTGACTCACAGTTCCGCAGGTTTAACAGGAAGCAAGACTGGGAGGCCTCAGGAAGCTTACAATCCTGGTGGAAGTTGAAGGGGAAGCAAGCACCTTGTTCACATGGTGGCAGGAAAGAGAGAGAAGGAGAGTGAGGAGGGGAGGTGCCACATACTTCTAAGCCATCAGATCTTGTGAAAACTCACTCACTATCATGAGAACAGCATGGGGGAAATCCACCCCCAAGATCCAATCACCTCTTAACCAGGTCCCTCCCTCAACATTGGGAATTATAATTCAACAGGAGATTTGGGTGGGTACACAGAGCCAAACTATATCAGCTACTGATTATAAAAGTGAGATAGAAAAGAGAATTATTCATATCAAATACATAATTCAGGAGGAACAAATGTAACTCTCGGCTGCACCTTGCAAGATAGAGAAAATTATATCCATGAAATCAGCAAATTGGTTGAAAAGTTAGAACCTCCAGAGTGTCACTAGGTTTGTTGGATAATGATTCTGGAAATTGATCCTACTCCTTTAAATAGCATGAGATTCTTTGTAGCAAAACATAATGTGCTTCAAATTAATGATTATGATTTTTCCTCAGATAAGCAAAACAGAAAATTTGGTATTTCATCTGTATTTGTCTGTTTTCACACTGCTATAAAGAAATACCTGAGACTGGGTAATTTGTAAAGGAAAGAGGTTGAATTGACTCACAGTTTTGCATGGCTGGGAAGGCCTCAGGAAACTCACAATCATGGTGGAAGGTGCAGAAGAAGCAGGCACCTTCCTCACAAGGCGACAGGAGGGAGTGAGAGCAAGCAGGGGAGATGGCAGATGCTTATAAAACCATCAGCTCTCATAAAGATTCACTCACCATCACGAAAACAGCATGGGGAAGTCCAACTTCATGATCCAATCACTTCCCTCCCTCCCTGTACAAGTGGGGATTATAAGTCCCTCCCTTGACACATGGGGATGACAATTTGAGATGAGATTTGGGTGGTGACACAGAGCCAAACTACATCATCATCTAACACTAGTTCTTCTAAAAAGAGGGTATTAAGCATTACTATTTATTCTGTTGTTTTGACATCTAGGGTCTTACTAACTGTTGGGAGACTGGCCCTCCACAGGCTAGCCAGCCGATTCCTAGGGAGAGTAAAGGACTCATCTGTGAGCTGTCTTTCATATGCAGACCTACTGATCCCTAGCCCATATCCACATAGTGCTCTTACACTCAAGGCCACTATCCACCAACCCTGGTCACCCCAGAGCCAGGTATCAGGCAACTAGGGACAGCCCCTATACCCCTAGGGATCACTGAAATTATTCAAACTAGCCAATCCTAAACCTGCTTACCCTGCCTCATCTGTTCCTTCCTGTAGAAACCACAATACAGGCTCTTGCATATGTTTTCTCCTCACTCCTTTTGCTTCTTGACCAACCCTGGTGCTTACCTGTGAGGCATGTCCTCATGTATTAGTCTGTTGTCATACTGCTAATAAAGACATACTCGAGACTGGGTCATTTACAAAGGAAAGAAGTTTAATGGACTCACAGTTCCACATGTCTGGGGAAGCCTCACAATCATGGCAGAAGATGAAGGAAGAGCAAAAGGAAGTCTTATATGGTGTCAGGCAAAGAGGGCTTGTGCAGGGGAACTCCCGTTTATAAAACCATCAGATCTCGTGAGACTTATTCACCACTATGAGAACAGCATGGGAAAGACTCACCCCCATGATTCAATTACTTCCCACTGGGCCCATCCCACAACACATGGGAATTATGGGAGCCACAATTCAAGATGAGATTTGGGCAGGGACACAGCCAAACCATATCACCTCTCTTCTTGGAACTGTGAATAACAAACTATCTTTTCAATGGCAGTCATCTTTTGATCTGTTGGCCTTAGCATACACAAATAATAAAACCCACATTTTAAAGCACAGAGAAAGACCCTGTAGAAACTGGCTTTTATATTTTAAGTCCAAGGAAAAGCATTTTTGTGTTCCCATGATGTGTTTGACAAACCTAGTTTTCAGGATTATCTTTGACCAAGGTGTGTATTGATGACTACCTAAACTAGATTCTGCACTAGAATTTAGTAATCTAGATTCTTCATTAAAGGAATATGAAACATCACATGTACATAAAAAGGAAGCACATATGCAATTACTAAAACTGGGGGGGGGGGAAGGTGAGTAGGTTAGTAAACAGTAAACGATGATATTGAAAAATAACAAGTCAATACTGGCTAGGAATATTGGCTTAAGTTTCTTGAAAAACAACAGTATTAAGCCAAGCATTTTGGTGTCCTCTTTAAGCAATCTGCTTAACTGACTGCACAATGTCTAAAGAAAACAATGGAAAGTACTATAAATACTTTTGAAATTTGGTGCTAGAATGGCCAAATAGATAAAAATAAGGAGGCAAATGATTATTATCTAGGATGGATAATATTGATAATAATGATTGTAATATTAAAAATATTACTATCTTTTTTTACCTATAAATTCAAAGTAGGTAAAAAAGAAATGATTGTAATATTTTCAAAAAAGAAATTTATATTTGGTTCAATTTGATCATCAGAGACAAATGTCATTTCAACTAACAGTTATTATATGTATTGCTGAACTACCAGAAAAAGAAAACAAGAAAGTTGACGAGAATATTTTATTCATTTTATACCTTTTGCAAAAAGCATAGTTATTGTCTCTAGTGATGTGGGGGTTTGAGCACCTTTCCATATGCTTATCGATTTTTTTTTTTTTGAAGTACTTGCTTCTTTTCTGACAATTTCTGTATTCGATGTCTATTTCTTTCTTTTTTTTCTTCTTTTTCTTTTTTTTTTTTTTTTAGAGATGGGGTCTCACTGTGTTGCCTAGGCTGGTCCCAGACACCTGGGCTCAAGCAATTCTCCTGCTCTGTCTCCCAACGTGCTGAGATAACAGGTGTAAGCCACCATGCCCAGCCTAGAATGTCTATTTTTTATTGATTAGTTCTTTATATATTCTAGGTACAAGTCCGTTAACTGACTTTTTATATCTACTGAGTGCCTTGTATTTTTAGTCTTAGTATCTTTGATAAGAAATTCAGAATTTTAAAATTTTAATGTAGTTCATTTTAATCAATCATATCCTTTTTCATTGGCAGTTTTTCTGTCCCATTTAAACCATCTTTTCCTTCCCTGAATAAATGAAAATATTCTGATTTCTTCTAGAGGATGTATTGTCTTTTTAGATGTGGAACTACAATTTATTTAGAATTGAGTTTTGTGTATAATGTGAGGTAGGGGTCAAGATGTGGGTATCCATTAGGCTAAATACTGTTTGTTGAAAAGATCACCTTGGCTAGGCATGGGGACTCACGCCTGTAATCCCAGCACTTTTGGAGGCCAAGGCAGTTGAATCGCTTGAGTCCAGGAGTTCAAGATAAGCCTGGGCAACATCATGAGATCCGATCTCAAAGGAAAAAGAAAAAAGAAAAGGTCATTTTTTCCTTCCTCATTGCTCTGAAGTGCCACCTTTGTCATAAACATATTACGCTGTTCTATTTCAAGGGATTTTTCTGTTTTGACATAAATTTGTACATGACTTGAAATTGATTTAGATTCCCCCTCTCCTTAGGCCCCCATGTGAATTCAATACAGGAGCTGTTTGGGGGTTTAATTATTGTCACTAGACCATCAGAGAGCGTCTTCACGTAGTATATCAATTAGCTTTCAAGGTAAAGTATAAATTCTAATTTCTGGATGGATCAGAACTTTCTTTCAACTCTTACCTCATTCCTTTTTACTTCTGCAGACTGCAGTTATGAGGATGTCAGCACTGTTCTAGTTGGTTATTTGTCTTCCATATTCACAAACTTCCTAAAGGCCCAAATTGCTTATCTTTTCGTCACGGTTGTATTGATACCTTCTTTTTCCTTTGACCATTCAAAAGAATACCCACTCTCTCAGGAGGGTTGAGCTAAAGCTGGGGACACAGGAGCTAAATGGAGACACATAAAAGACTTATTCCTTAGGCTAGGCATGGTGGCTCATGCTATAATAATCTCAGCACTTTGGGAGTCCCAGATGGAAGGATTGCTTGAGGCCAGGAGTTCAAGACCAGCCTGGATTAAATGGTGACACCCCTATCTCCACACACACACACAAAAAAAAAGTTTAAAAAAGTAGCCAGACATGGTGGTGCATCCCTATGGTCCCAGCAACTCTGTAGGCTGAGGTGGGAGGATCGCTTGAGCCCAGGAGTACAAAGTTATAATAAACTGTGATAGTGCCAATGCACACTAGCCTGGGCAATGGAGCCAGACCCCCCCCCTTTTTTTTTTTTAAATAAAGACTTATTCCTTAGTGATTTTCCAGTGAGGAACTGGGGAGGCCATCTAGGTCTGTCTCCACCCAGAGTTTCTGGGAGGAACCCAGCAGTTGAGGACAAAACTTCCATGAGGCTCAAAGTCCAGCAAACATCTAATTTAATTCTAATTCTCCAAGTTCCTTTTGTTCTTGGACTTACCACATCCCCAAATCCACCAAAAGACAAATATAGCCAATTAGAATATCAAAAAGGGCCAAATTAAATGCCAAAACTCAAGAGGGAAAGTATACCAAAAGGAACAACTTTTACCTGACTAGTTCAGATTGGGTAATTTCTTTTTTTTTTTTTTGAGACTGAATCTCGCTCTGTCGCCCAGGCTGGAGTGCAGTGGCGCGATCTCGGCTCACTGCAAGCTCCGCCCCCCAGGTTCACGCCATTCTCCTGCCTCACCCTCCCATGTAGCTGGGACTACAGGTGCCTGCCACCACGCCCGGCTAATTTTTTTTTTTTTTTTTTTTTTTTTTTTTGTAGTTTTAGTAGAGATGGGGTTTCACCGTGTTAGCCAGGATGGTCTAGATCTCCTGACCTCATGATCCGCCTGTCTTGGCCTCCCAAAGTGCTGGGATTACAGGCATGAGCCACCGCGCCCACCAGGTTGGGTAATTTCTGTAAGTCCAGGAGTCATTAACAAAACCTCTTGGGACCCAAAAGTTATTCTCCAAAAGACAGAGACGCAGCTGAAATCTTTGGTAAAAACCAAAACAGAAACTAGTAGGACTTTTTAATTTCTCTGGAGTGCAGGGCGCACATGTAGATTTGTTCACAAATTAACATGCTCTTCAGATGCCTCCAGTGTAGGTGAGTAACAGCAGAGGCCCACAACTGGGATAATAGCCTAGGCAGAAGCTCACAGCCTGAGTAACAAGGCAGGGCAAAATTTACAGTTCAGATAGCTATGGGTAAAGTCCAGGCTGAAAATCTGTGAAACTGGATTCACTATTCTTTTCTGAATCTGTGTGACAGGTTCAAAGTTCAAGGAGCAGTGCAGAGGGTCCACATCTACCTATGGGACAACAGGGCAGAGAACTCAGAGCTGGGAATCTAGAAAGATGGAGACTGGAAGCAGAGCCCTTCCCCTCCCACCGCTACTCCAGTATAAATGCATTTCTCCAAACAGACCAGCCAGGACCATGAACAGAAAAAAAAGTTTTTCTGGGCCAGGAGCAGTGGCTCACGATCCCAGAACTTTGGGAGGCCGAGGTGGGTGGATCACGAGGTCAGGAGTTCAAGACCAGCCTGGTCAGCATGCTGAAACCCCGCCTCTACTAAAAATACAAAAATTAGCTGGGCATCGTGGTACGTGCCTGTAATCCCAGCTACTCAGGAGGCTGAGGCAGGAGAATCACTTGAATTGGGAGGTGGAGGTTGCAGTGGCCAAGATCATGCCACTGCACTCCAGCCTGGGTGACAGAGTGAGACTCTGTCCCAAAAAAAGAAAAAAGAAAAGAAAAAGGAAAGGAAAAAAAAGTTTTTCTGAAAGTAGGAGGTTGACAAGCAACCGTTTAAATAGCTCAGTGGTTCTTGACCTTGGCTGCACCCTGGCAAGTTTCAAAACAGGGTCTCCCTCTGTTGCCCAGGCTGAAGTGCAGTGATGCAATCTTGGCTCACTGCAACCTCTGCTTCCCAGGCTCAAGCGATCCCCCCACCTCAGCCTCTCAAGTGTCTGGGATCTCAGATGTGTGCCACCACACCCAGCTAAATTTTGTAGTTTTTATAGAAGCAGGGTTTCACCATGTTGCCCAGGCTGGTCTCAAACTCCTGAGTTCAGGTGATCCTCCTGCCTCAGCCTCTCAAAGTCCCAGGATTACAGGCATGAGCCACTGTACCCAGCACCCCTAGCAAGTTTCAAAAGTACTGATTGATGTCTGGGCTCTACCTGCTCCTGTGATTTGGATTCAATTACTGTGGGATGAAGCCCCAGTGTAAGTAATTTTTTTAAGTTACCCAAGTAATTCTTAATGTGCAGTCTGGGTTGAGAGCTCCCAAATTAATTTAAGCACCTTAGGACAGCAGTCATCTGACCACAGCTTAAAGAGCGAACAGTCCCCAAGAGTGTGGGCCCAAACTGCTGGAAAGACTTTTCAATGATTAGATTCCGGGTGAGTTAATTAAAGGAATACTTGAAGATTATGCAGCAAAAGATCAAGTTGTTTCTAGGTGTTCACTTACTTTAAAGCTTGTACAAAACATTATCTGACAACTTGACTAAAGTTGTTTAACCTAGTAATTTTTTTAAAGGTGTTGTTATAATAAAACGTGGGGAGAACATCTCATGACTCCAATAAACTCAGACTTCAGTACCATGGGATATGAGGTATGGGGGAGTGAAAGAAACATGAGCTTTGAGAAGAGAACAAAGTAGGTGTAAAACCTGTGCTGCCAGTTTTTAGCTGCAGGACCTGAGGTGGCTCACTGAACCTTTTTGAGCCTGGAGTACCTCATCCGTAAGATGGGGATGTTAATACCTGTTTTTTAGGAAGCTTGTAAGGATGAAATGGGATGGCGTATTTAAAACACGTTTGTTGGTTAGACTCTTTGATGTCGGAGCCACCTGGGTTAATTTGGGGTTATGATGAGATGCTCAGGGAAAGTAACAGTCATGAGCCCTAGCTGGAATTCCCTGGGGCCACTGTGCTATCTTTGGGATGGGAGGCAGTCCTGGCCACCTCCGCATCAGGCATCATTCATTCTGGCATTCTGTCATAATCATGGTTCATATGCTTTCCATGTCTTTTCTTTGACTGTGGATGAAGGGCCTCTTTCCTGTTTTATTCTGAAGTCCAACTAGCTGGACCTGCTTACCCTCCTGTAGAGGAGCCCTGCTTACTAGAGCTTCCACCCCAGGCCACTTCACAGCCGCTGGCTGACCCTAGATGGCTGCTCAAGGAGAGTGGTGAGGTCACATGGCACCGAGCTTGCATGGGGAGCCTTTGTGCTTCCCAGAAGGGGAGTCGATAGCAGGCAAGTGTCTGGTCTGGCCTGTCTGGTTCTGTTCTGCATATTCCAGCCTTTAGGAGCTCACTAAATAGCAGCTGGGCCAGGCGCAGTGGCTCACATCTGTAGTCCCAGCACTTTTAGAGGCCGAGTCCAGAGGATTGCTTAGGGCCAGGAATTTGAGACCAGCATGGGAAAAAGCTCAAGTGATCCACCTACCTCGGTCTCTCAAAGTGCTGGGATTATAGGCATGAGCCACCACGCCCAGGCGGCTGTTATAGTACATTGTGTTTTATCATTGGTAAAACTGTTTTTAAATTTTGTAATATCTGTTCTTAGGTATTTTAGATGAATTACTAAGTTTGGTTGTTCCATAGTGTTCCTTCAGTATCTTTTATATGATATCTGTTGGGAAACAGAGAAACCTCAGCTCTATTAAAAAATAAAATTAGGCCAGGCATGGTGACTCACACCTGTAATCCCAGCACTTTGGGAGGCTGAGGTGGGTGGATCACGAGGTCAGGAGTTCAAGACCAGCCTGGCCAACATGGTGAAACCCCATCTCTACTAAAAATACAAAAATTAGCAGGGCGCGGTGGCGGGCACCTGTAGTCCCAGCTATTCGGGAGGCTGAGGCAGAAGAATCACTTTAACCCAGGAAGTGGAAGTTGTAGCGAGCCAAGATCTCACCACAACACTCTAGCCTGGGCGACAGAGCAAGACTCCGTCTCAAAAAAAAGGAAATTAAAATTAAAAAGAAAAAAAAGAAGCCAGGTGTGGTGGCTCATGCCTGTAATCCCAACACTTTGGAAAGCCAAGCAGGCGGATCATTTGAGGCTAGGAGTTCGAGACCAGCCTGGCCAACATGGTGAAACCCAGTCTCTACTAGAAATACAAAAATTAGCCCGGCGTGGTGACACACACCTGTAATCCCAGCTACCCGGGAGGCTGAGACACAATAATCGCTTGAACCGGGGAGGCTGCAGTGAGCTGAGGTCGCACCACTGAGCTCCAGCCTGGGTAACAGAACGAGACTCGTCCGTCTCAAACAAGGACAACAAAAAGGCAGCTGAAACGTCAAAAACCCGTTTTTTTGTCTGGCTATGACTCAAAGTCCCCACTAGAGGGCAGGAAACTTACATTTAAGATGGATTTTATGTTCTAAAGGTTAATAAACTGGATAAATTATAATGATTATTGGAATCATAGTTATAGGTAACAATTGTCGCACACTTTCTAAGATCCAGGCACTCCTCTAAGCACTTTATATGCATTATAGTATTTAAGTTATTTACTGTATTCTGTTTATCTAGTTCTTACCATAAATTGTAGCCATACAATTATTAGTTAACTTGCTCTTCACTTCTGTCCCCACCACTGGACTGGAAGTTCCATGAGGATAGTGTCTGTTGTATTCGCTATTCTATACTTAGTACTGTGTCTGGAATATTATAGTGACTGAATAAGTACTTGTTGAATGAATAAAAGAATCCTGACTTCAAAACCAAAAGATAGGAGCTGTTATTTTTATTTATTTGGTTTTTTTTTAGTTTTTGGGACAGGGTCTCACTCTGTCCCCCAGGCTGAAGGGCAGTGGCATGATCCTGACTCACTGCAGCCTCAACCTCCTGAGCTCAAGTGATCCTCCCAAGCAGCTGAGACTATAGGTGCACACCACCATGTCTGACTAATTTTTGTATTTTTTGTAGAGAGGGGTTTTACCATGTTGCATAGGTTGCTCTTAAACTCCTGGGCTCAAGTGATCCACCTACCTCGGTCTCTCAAAGTGCTGGGATTATAGGCATGAGCCACCACGCCCAGGCGGCTGTTATAGTACATGGTGTTTTATCATTGGTAAAACTGTTTTTAAATTTTGTAATATCTGTTCTTAGGTATTTTAGATGAATTATTAAGTTTGGTTGTCCCATAGTGTTCCTTCAATATCTTTTATATGATATCTATTGGGGAAAGCTCTGTTCTTTTGTAGAAAATTGATAGGCATTGTCAAACTAAAATAAATAAGGACCTCCTTATAGATTAAGAGCTAATTTATTATCTTGGTAATAGGTATTGTAATTACCTGGAGGACTTTGTGGATTTATATTCAACAAATGCTTACCTCATGCCAGACACTGTTCTAAAGACTGCATCCTTACAAAGTTTCTATTATTAGTTCCATTTTATGGATGAGGAAACTGAGGCACAGAAATAGTAAGAAGCTTGCCCAATATATCACAAGTAGTAAATTGAACAGCTGGAATTCAAACTCAGGTATTCTGGCTGCAAACTCCAAATACATAATTGCTACGCTGCCTCTAAATTTCACTTAATGATTTTATACAATTATTACATAAAGCAGTAGCTTCACTGGTAATGATTCTGATAGGACACAGAAAAATAAATCTGGGAGAACTTCTGTGCATTTTTTCTAATTGACTTTCAATCCATTTGAAATAATAGGGATGGGAAAAGAATTACAAATAGGTCAGAAGTTGTCGTTTCCTGTCCAAATCTTCTACCTAGCCAGGGAGTTATTTTGCCAGTATGTGATGAAAAATTATAAACTAGAATCCCCTTTCTAAAAGACCAAACACACTAGCCAACTAACACACAAAAGCCAGCCTGCTGTAGCACAGAGCTCTTGGAATATCAACAGAAAAGCCAAAACATACAATGCAAAAATCTTTCAATATCATCAAAATGCAACCCGATTTCAGCCAAGTAAGTTTTGCAATAAAAATA
Source organism: Macaca mulatta (assembly GCF_049350105.2). Classification (NCBI taxonomy): domain Eukaryota; kingdom Metazoa; phylum Chordata; class Mammalia; order Primates; family Cercopithecidae; genus Macaca; species Macaca mulatta. The sequence continues at coordinate 48,189,888 of NC_133420.1, forward strand.
ACACACAACAATCGTATGACCCAGTAATCCCATTCCTGAGTATATACCCCAAAGAATAGAAAATAGGTATTTAAACAAAAACTTAGCATGAGTATTTGTATCAGCACAATCCACAATAGCTAAAAGGTGGAAACAACTCAAATGTCTATCGCTGAATGAATAGATAAACAAAAAAAGATATATCCACACAATGGAGTATTGTTCAACCATAAGAAAGAGTCAAGTGCTGATATATGCTACAACATAGAATGAACCTTGAAAACATGATGATGAGTGAAAGAAAACAGACATGGCCGGGCGCGGTGGCTCAAGCCTGTAATCCCAGCACTTTGGGAGGCCGAGACGGGCGGATCACGAGGTCAGGAGATCGAGACCATCCTGGCTAACACGGTGAAACCCTGTCTCTACTAAAAAATACAAAAAATTAGCCGGGCCAGGTGGCGGGTGCCTGTAGTCCCAGCTACTTGGGAGGCTGAGGCAGGAGAATGGCGTGAACCCGGGAGGCGGAGCTTGCAGTGAACCGAGATCGCGCCACTGCACTCCAGCCTGGGGCACAGAGCAAGACTCCGTCTCAAAAAAAAAAAAAAAAAAAAGAAAGAAAGAAAACAGACACAAAAAGTCACATACTGTATGGTTCCATTTATTTGAAATATCCAGAGTAGTCAAATGTTTAAAGGAGGAAAGCAGAAAGCAGAGTGATTACCAGCGACTGGGAACAGAGGGAAGGGAGAATGACTTTTTTTTTCTGAGTCTCACTCTTTCACCCAGTGTGGAGTGCAGTGTCTCCATCTCAGCTCACTGCAACCTCTGCCTCCCAGGTTCAAGAGATTCTTGTGCCTCAGTAATCCCAGTAGCTGGGATTACAGGCGTGCATCACCACACCCCACTAACTTTTGTATTTTCAGTAGAGACGGGGTTTCTCCATGTTACCCAGGCTGGTCTCGAACTACTGACCTCAGGTGATCCACCCGCCTCGGCCTCCCAAAATGCTGGGATTACAGGCGTGAGCCACTGTGCCCGGCTGAGAATGACTTCCTAATGGATATGAGGTTTCTCTTTGGGGTGATGAAAATGTTTTAGAAGTAGATAGAGGTGGTGATTGTACAATATTGTGAGTGTACTAAATGCTGCTGAACTGTTTAAGTGGTTAAAATGGTGAATTTTACCCCACATAAATAAAAAACTCAACCTACAACCAATTTTAAAATAAAATTTATCTATATTTTAAGACTATAAAATATTCCATTTTTATGTACAATGACAACCTACAAAGATTTCTGCATCCTTTTGGTTAAAATGTAACCAATCACCAAGTGCTGTTATCTGTTTCTTTTGCCTTGTGTATTTGCTAAGTGGATAGCAAAGATCAAAGAACTTTCAGAAGAGATATAGAAATTCAGTTAGATACAGCTAAGATAATAACTGAGTGTGCTGAGCTGTGTCCCAAAGGTCTATAGAGTAATAAATGCAAAACATATTTTGGGTGAAAAAACTCTGAATTATGCAGCATAACTTTTTAAAACATTCCCTCTATTTTTTTTAGTCTTGCTATTACTTGGTTATTTAGGAATTAGGATGTTGGCTGTACTGTGGATTGCTTATTTCAATATCCATTTAAATATTTTATCTTACACAGGCTAGGGAGCTTTTAAAAGCTACATTCCCCAGATTTCCTTGCAGCTAGGATTCTGGACATGCTTTGGGTTGAGCAATCAGCTGTGCTTTCCTAAGATTTTACGGGCAAAGAGGCAGGATGGATGCAGGCGCCCATTTTGTAGGTGTGGTTCATGGCCCAGGTGGGGTGATTTGGGGGCAAAGAGCTGTCTTGGAAGTTTCCCAGTTTGGCAGGTGGTTTTCCTGTTCAGCAGATTCAGCAGCAGTGGTACTATATTCATTCATAATCAGAAATAGTCCAGTTATCTGTTGCTGTGTAATGAACAATCCCCAAACTTAGTGACTTAAAACAAAATTTATTATTACTTCTCCTGGTCTAAGCATAAACTGGGCTCAAATAGGTAAGTTTCCCTCGGGCTCTCTTATGAAGTTACATTCAGATGTGCACTGGGCTACAGTTATTTTATGGCAACACTGGGCTGGATGTCCTGGGGGCTCACTCACTGGCAGTTGAAGCCAGCTATTGGCTGGGAATTCAGCAGAATTTGGTGGCTGATACACCTACCGTGACACACCTCACCGTGTTGTTCAGGCTGCCCACACCTTGGTATCCAGGCTCAGAGGAGGCACATCCCAACATTCCAAAAAGCAGGAATCAGAAGCTGCCAGAAGCTGCAGTTAGGGCTACACCAGGTACAGGCACAGAGTCATTTCTACCACATTCTGTTGGCCAAATGATACCACTCAACCAATTCACACTTAAGAAAGTGATATAGGCTCTACCTCTTGATGAAGGAATGGCAAGCTCAGTTGCCAAAGGGTGCATGAGATGAAAGATAGTGTTTATACCATCTTTGGAAAAACTACAAGGGTAGAGGAAGAGTGGTCTGGAGGCCTACTGTTGCTCTTTCTGCTTTCCTAATAATCTTACTAGCACCAATTCCCCATGTGAAATCTCTTTCTGCTTAAATTAACCAGACTGGGATCTGCTGACTACACCTGGATCCTGATCAAGGCTAGAGACCAGGTCTTTACTGTTCCCAGGCAAATAGCATTCCAATATATTACTCTATATGTAACTGGCATAGAGCAGTGATGCTCGGGAGAGAAAAAGCATTTGGAGTTGGAAAGTCCCTTGCTGAGTTTCAAGTTTCCCATCTGGAAAATGGGGATGATACTAATAATAATTTGGCATCTACCTTATAGAATTAAACAGATTAAATGAGTCAACACATGCGCAATATTTCCACGTGCCTGGCACCTGGAAGGCAATGCTTGATGAAGTCTGTTTTGCTTGTTTGCTCAGCTCAAGCCGCCTCCTTCTCTTTGGTAATTGCTGTATCTGCAGGCACAGTGAAGTTAAGTAACTGGCCCAAAGGCATACTGCTAAGAAAGGACATCTTAGGCCGGCTGTGGTGGCTCACGCCTGTAATCCCAGCACTTTGGGAGGCCAAGGCAGGCAGATCACCTGAGGTCAGGAGTTCAAGACCAACCTGGCCAACATAGTGAAACCCCATCTCTACTAAAAATACAAAAATTAGCCGGGTGTGGCAGCGCACACCTGTAGTCCCAGCTATTCAGGAGGCTGAGGCAGGAGAATCGTTTGAACCCAGGAGGCTGAGCTTGCATTGAGCCGAGATCACGCCACTTCACTCCAGGTTGGGTGACAGAGCAAGACTCCAGTTACTTAACTAGCCCAAAGGCACACTTGACTCTAGAGAGCAAGGGTAGAGTAGCTAAGAATAGAGAAGAGAAGACGCAAACCCACGTAGTCTAGCTTCGTAGTTCATGCTCTCAATCCTCACATTGTACCACTTTTTAAAGCTGAGAACTGAAGGTGTTTACAAGTTAGCTAGGGGACATGTGGGTGCTTCCAAGGATGGAAATATAATGAAGATACGGTTGAGGTGAAAGTAAGTAAAGGTGTATTCTAGAAGACAAAGAACAGCACATACCAAAGCGCAAGGAGGGAAAGACATTGGGGAAATTCAAGAAATTCCTTCAGAGAAGGCTAAAGCGGTGAGAATACTTTTCTCCCCTCTTTCACATCATGGCACACCTAGAAAATGACACTATTTGTATGGATCACTGGAATAAATGCAGAAGCTATTTGTGGCTGGAGACACCTGACCCAGGAGTTGTGGGTCTCAGTCATAGGCATATCTGGAACCCACTTATAGGAAATCTTTTCTAGAAAGTAGAGAGCAAGGGGAACGTTGGCACAGAGACTGGATAGGTGAGACAGACCCAAGACAGGCACAAGCCCCTGGGTCATAAGAAGGATTCGAATGCAAGTTTGAGTATATTGGGAAGCCAGTGAAGGATTTAACTGGGAGAGAAGCCACGGGATCTGATTTGCTTTGTGTCTTTTGGAGAACACTAACTGCGGTGAGGTCAATGGATCAATGGATGAGAGGACAGGTGTGGAAGTGGGAAAGAGGGTACAGGTAAGAGGCTGTTGCAGTGGTCTTAGAAAAAGAAATGAGGACAGCATAGGCTAGGTGGATGACAGTGGAGATGGAGAGAAATACATGGATTTCAGGTATCTTTTTTTTTTTTTTTTGCAACTTCTGCCTCCCAGTTCAAGTGATTCTCCAGCCTCAGCCTCCCAGTAGCTGGGATTACAGGTGCCTGCCACCATGTCTGGCTAATTTTGTGTATTTTTAGTAGAGACTGGGTTTCACCATGTTGGTCAGGCTGGTCTTGAACTCCTGACCTCAGGCAATCCGCCCACCTTGGCCTCCCAAAGTGCTGGGATAACAGGTGTCAGCCACCGCACCCGGCCAGATTTCAGGTATCTTTTAGAGCTTGTATCTCCCAGGCCTAGAGATGGTTTGGGTGTACAAGGTGAAGGAGAAAGGATAGTAATGTTGCTTCTCTCATAGTGTTCTCATGAGAAATTAAATTAAATTTTGTCCAGGTTCCTCAAAAAAGCTAAACATAGAATTATTATATAAACCAACTATTCCAAAAGAATTCACAGCAGGAACGCAAACACACACTTATATACCAATGTTCATAGCAGCACTATTCTCAATAGCCAAAAGGTGGAAAAAACCAAAATGTCCATCAACAGATGAATGGGTAAACAAACTGTGGCCTATTCATACAATGGAATATTATTCAGCCATAAAAAGGAATGAAGTTCTGATGAATGTTTATAACATGAATGGGCCTTGACAACATGCTAAGTGAAATAAGTCAGTCACATATATTGCAAATATTGTATGATTCCAATTACATTGGGTACCAAAGTCACAGGGACAGGAAGTATAGTAGAGGTTGCCAGGGATGCAGGGAAGTAGGGAGTAGGCAGTTATTATTTAATGGGTACAGACTTTCTGTTTGTGATGAGGGAAACAATGGAAATAATGGTGATTGTTGCAGGGCACTGTGAATGAATGCAATGCCACTGAACTGTACACTGAAAAATTGTTAAAATGGTCAATTTCATTTACACAAATATTACCATAATGAAAAAATTGATCATTTACATAGAGTAATTAGCACATATCTGACCCATTGCAGTTTTAGCCCAATGGTTATAACTATTGTTTTCATATGTCTAGCCTAGCCTCTCTTTTTTCAGAGAAGAATCTCCCTTATTCTTAAGGCTGAGAGTTTTGAGTTTTTGGGTCTGTCTGCCCTGAAGCACTTCTTGACAACCTGAGTCCTTCCTGGTCATACTTGGCTCTCCTGTGGACACTGTCATTCATACACCTGCAAATCACAGTCCACTCCATAGGACGAGGTCCCCTCCTCATTGGAACCAGAGAGAAGAGAGCACAGGGAGGCCTCCCATCCCTTGCAGTCTTGCCCTCTTGGACTCTCTAAGGCTAGATCACTAGGCTTCAGCGGTGGGATAATCTCAGAGTGAACTTATTATCGGGGAGAGGAAAAGTGAAAGAACAGGGTAACTCAAGTTTTCTGGGAGTCTCCAGTGGAAAGAACCCCAAACTGAAAAGTTCTTCACAAGAACAGGATCCACCACTCCTGTCTCGCCCCCAGTGTATACTGAGCTGTCCCAGCCTACTGCTCTCAAGCCAGCTCCCTAAGGGATGCCTTCTTCAAGTCTCTGAATCTCTACCCACCAATGACTGGCCTTTTCATGGACAGGGTTACAGTCTGAGTCATTCTCTCTGGAGTAGTGCCCCAGTTGTAAGTGATACCTGCTGCCACTCAAGTCTCACAGAATAGCTGGATCCCTTGGACAGGAGTGGACCTCTGGTTTAAGTTATTTTACTTGAAGCTCCAGGGAGGGCTGTAGGGATGCTGGTTCCTGTTTCTGTAATGAACCAACATGCTACATTATGCACAGTCTTACCTCTCCACCAGAATGGGACATTTCATGTTCCATACAGTTTGCATACATACAGAAAAACAAAATATTCCCTAGAATAACAAGACATCTTATTCCTACTCCAGCGTCTCAAGCCCTGAACAACTTTGAAGCTTATTTCCAGTTCCTCTGGAGGATCTACCTGGATAATAAAAGTCACCCGTTTAGTGGCAGCCACTCAGAACAAACTCCAGGCTTGATCATCTTTTCTTGTTTATTTCTGAAGACTCCCTGGGATGAGATGAAGTTGCCAATTTTTTCTTGTAATATTGTTATTGTTATCACAGTCCAAGGGAAAGGAAAGTTTATTCAGTAAGTGCTATTGAAACAACTGGGCAATTATTTGGAGGAAAAAAATTCCTAGATCCTTGCCTTATACCTAACACAACACTAAAATAAATTTCAAAGGGATTAAAGATTTGAGTTTTAAAAGAAAGAGGAATTATATTAACTAAAAGAAAGAATTTAAACTCCTAAAAAGCATTCAATCAGAAGCAGATAGCCTGTTTACTTCTCATCAAAATATCCACAAATATGCACATATAGAAAAAGACAAAAACTGTTAATACTAAAAGAAAAAGGCTGACAAGTAAATGCCAAAATATAGTAGAAATCAATTTCTACTGCCATTATTTCTCTTTCTTTTCTTTTCTTTTCTTTTCTTTTCTAAGACAGGAGCTCACTCTGTTACCCAGACTGAAGTGCAGTGGTGCAATCATGGCTCATTGCAGCCTTGAGCTTCTGGGCTCAAGCAATCATCCCACCTCAGCCACCCAAGTAGCTTGGACTACAGGCATGTGCCACCATGCCTGGCTAATTTTTGTAGATACAGTTTCACCATGTTGCCCAGGCTGGTCCTGCACTCCAGGGCATAATCAACACACCCACCTCAGCCTGCCAAAGTACTGGGATTACAGTTGTGAGCCATTGTGGCCAGCCTACTGCCGTGATGTCTACTACCATGATTTCGTGGCAAGTGCAGCTGGTCCAGCACAGATGGGTTGCTCTTGCCTTCATGATAGAGCGACCTACCGATAAAAAGGTATGAGGAGGCTTTGGCTATCTCTCTCTGTATTTTTTGAGACAGATTGAGCTCTAATCCAATGCGATTACTGTACTTATAAAAGAGGGAAATTTGGATACAGAGACACCCACATAGGAAGAACATCATGTGAAGATAAAGGCAGAGATTAGGCGATGTTTTTGCAAGCCAAGGAATACCAGAGATTGCCAGCAAACCATCAGAAACAAGATGAGAGGCATGGAACAGATACTCTCACATAGCTCCAAGAAGAAACCAACCCTGCTCATACCTTGACCCTTCTCTTCTAACCTCCAGAACTAAGAGACAATAATGTTTGTGGATTAAGACATCCAGTTTATGGGTTTTCGTTATGGCAGACCTAGCAAAACTAACATATGCTACCCAGTGAAGATTTGCTCTCCATCTTCCACTGCTCCCCCACATCAAATAACTAGATCGTATCTGGTTAATGTCCAAAATGTCTCGTAGGTTCAGGTTCTACTCTGTTTCCATTGCCTCTGTAGACATATTGGGTAATTGGGTAATCAGTAAGCACCATGATAGGAGAAGATAGAAAGGCACTTAGTTGACCAAATGCAGCAAGGCTAGGTCAAAGCTGGTGTAAGAGGGAGAGGGTCTGGGATTCAAAAGTGATGTGGAAATGTTGGGGCTGGCAAGCACAGGTTGAGGGGATGCCTAACTTACGACGGTTGGAAAATGCTGAGACGGCAGAGGCTACACCAAATGTCCAAGGGGCGGGGCTGGCCAGAGGCCAAGATTTCCCTGGGTTTTGTCCCATGGCTGGCTTTGGGGCTGGATTTTCACCTGGGGTGTGTGTTGGGGTCTGAGTGGAGATCTTGGGGAGATCTTTGCTACTGGGTTTCTTTAGGGTGTGGCCGCGGGGCACACATCCAGAAGCACTGGCCTTGTGAAGCTCCCGAGAGTGTTCTTTGAACTACTGCAAACCCAACCAGCAGGTTTGCTGAAAAGTCGCCACGTTCCAGTCCAAAATGTGTGAGCCAAGAGGGTGCTTAGCATTCCCCAGGCCCAGTCCCAGCTCTCTCAAGAAATGGGAGACTTCACCGTAGCACTGGGAATTGGATTCTAAACTTTAGGATCAAGCAATGAAAGGACCTGGAGTAAGATACCTTCTTGACCTCCCTGAAGGGCTCTGAGCAGCTGAGCTTGCCTTTCTCTTTGCTCCCCCAGTTCTCCCCTTACTTCTCAATCTCCTACTCCCCATCACTCCTTTCCTTGCCTCCTCCTGCCTGTCTCCTTCTTCCTCCCTTTCTTCTCTCACCCCATTAATCCCCCCTTGTCACTATCACCTCCTCCCTCCAGTCTTTCCCCCTTCGCTGCCCCTTCTTTCCTCCGACCTTTCCTTCTCTTACTGCCCCTGTCTCCCACCTTTCTCCTCCCCCCCATATCTCCCTCTCCCTACCTCCTCCTCCTGTTCATCTTTCTCCTTCCCCCTTATTTTTCTATCTCCTTCCTCAGTCCCACTCCCCTTTCCACCCTCCTTTTGCCCGTCACTTCTCCTTCTCCCTCATTGCCCCCTCCCTCTCTCCTCCTCCCCGGGTCCTGCCCCACTCAGCTCTGTTTGCTTTTCTCCCGGATCCGGATGGAGGGGTTGCCCTGCCCATGCCCAGCCCTGCCCCACTTCTGGCAGCTTGGATCTCGCTTCATGGCTGAGGGCTCCAGGACTCAGGCCCCTGGGAAAGGGCCCCCACTCAGCATCCACTTCCTGCGAGCCCAGTATGAAGGCTTGAAGAGGCAGCAGAGGACCCAGGCCCACCTCCTGGTGCTTCCGAAAGGTAGGAATGGACAGGGGCTGGGGAAGGAGAGACTGACCGTGGGAGGACTGAGTGGCAGAGCCGCAGGGAGGCAGAGCCAGGGCTTTGCCAGCCCTCCCTCCCAGTGGGGAAGAGCAAGGGAGGCGGGCTCAGAGCAGCTCTGCTCAGCTGTCCCACCTGCTAAGGGAGCCAGGGGCCTCAGCCAAGCACCTGGCTGCCAGCACTGTTCCTGGCCTCTGCTCTGATGTTCTGATCTTGCTAGACTGGTCAGCCTGGAGGCTTGGCCCCCCTGCTAGCTCAGGTATGGTGATAGGAGCTCTGCTTCCTGGCTGGGTCTAACTAAGGCACCTCCTACAGACCAGAGAAATTCACTCTGGCGGTAGAAGACATGGCGTTCCCAACAGCCTGGGAACTGTCTGGGCCAGAGGACGCCTAGGGCTCAGAGACCCATGAGGCATCCCAGGCTCATCCAGCCTCAAACATTAGGCAAGGAGGTGTGATTGGACACAGAAATCCCCTACCCCACTCATGGGGAGAAACCTCCTCCCTTTGGGAACTCAGATTTCATTCCAGGAGGAAGTTAGAGGCACAGGGCTCAGAAACCAAGGGCTTGTCAAATCCCAGCCCTTCCTCCTCTAACAGAGGAACAGGTTGAGGGAGAAGGGAAGATGCCCTGAAAGGTCAAAGCTGGGCTCTGTGGGATTCTGTGGTTATTTGTAGAGTTCAGCAGACTCTTTGGGCTGCCCTTTGCCAGTACAGACTGGGCAAAAATCAGGGGCCAGAGGGACCTCTCTGTCTAAGGCAGGAAGTGTGCTGCTTTCTGGGAACAAAAGTGGCACCTCTGAGCTGAAGGAGCCCATCTCCCATTACCTGGGCTGTTGCCAACCAATGGGATCCTGCCCATTCCTGGCAGGAGTGAACTGGCACAGCCAGTCACCATCTCTGCAGGGCATAAACTGAAATGTTCCTAAAGCTCTATCCCACCCTGGAGGGTGTTTATTCATTCAGTTATTCAACAAACATTTATTAATTTAAATCCCTTCAAAAGGAAACACCATGCTTAATACACCTGCAATTCAGACTTACAAATCTAATTGCTTAGTGGGGGTGATCCAAAGACATCTCAAATTCAACACACCCCCAGAGAATTCACTATCCCCTGTGCTCATCCTTTCTCCTGCTCTTGGTAACTCAGTGCCCCCTTTCCCATCGTTACCAGGTGCTAAATTATGGTTCATGCAAGGAGTGCCCAGGTGTGGTTTTCTCCAAGAAGACTTCTGACCTTCCGGCTACATCAGGGTCATTCAGGGCACTTTCAGCAGTTTGCAGTTCCACCTTTTTTTTTTTTTTTTTTTTGACACAGATTCTCACTCTGTCACCCAGGCTGGAGTGCAGTGTGGTGCAATCTCGGCTCACTGAAACCTCTGCCTCCCAGGTTCAAGCAATTATCTCTGCCTCAGCCTCCTGAGTAGCTGGATTACAGGCACCTGCCACCATGGCCAGTTAATTTTTATATTTTTTTTAGTAGAGATGGGGTTGATGGCCATGTTGGCCAGGCTGGTCTTGAACTCCTGACCTCAGGTGATCCGCCCACCTCAGCCTTCAAAGGTGCTGGGCGTGAGCCACCATGCTCGGCTGAGTTTCACATTCTTTATCTAACTGTGAGAGGCAGCATACTGTATAATGGAGTGGTCACGTACTGGGTCTTGGAGCACAGCCTGAGTTTGAGTTCCAGTTCTGCCATTTACTTAATATGCAGCTTTAAACAAGTTACGTAAATTTTCTGGGGCTCAGTTTCCTCACCTGTCAATTGGGAATAACTGTAGTACCCAAATCATAGGGTTATTGCAAGAATCAAATGAATTAATATGTATAAAACTCATCAAGGCTTTATGCACTGATTGACTGAGGACAAGATCAAATATGTCACATGCATCTGAGTAGGAAGGCCATTGGAAACACTGGCACTGAATGTGAAGGAGCAGGTAATTCTCCAGGGAAAAATCAGGGTAAGGTGACAAAAATAAGGTGAAAATGACACTAAGGAGGCAAAAGAGCAATTAATTGTCCCCTATACTTTAGCAACAGGATAGATGGTGATATGTTTCCTTGAGAATACAGGAGAAAAGGTTTTTAATAGAGAGAGATTAACTTGTTTTTGAATATACTGCATTGGAGATAGTTGCCTGTAGACCTTCCATCCAGCCTGGATCTCAGTCGGGCTGGAGATCTAGATTTGGGGTCATTCATCTATAGATGGTAGCTGAAGCCATGGGCATGGATAAAATTGTGGCAAATCCATGTGTAAATTAATAAGAAACTGGGATGAAAGTTAGAGTTCTGGAATACTCAAATATTTAAGGAACAAGAGGAAGAAATGAAGCCAGGGAAGATGGAGAGAGCAGTCAAAATTTGAGGAGAGGGATATCATTCAGCCATAAAAAGGAAAGAAATTCTGCCATATACTACAACATGGATAAAACTTGAGGACATTATGCTGAGTAAAGTCAGTCAGTCCCAAAAAGACAAATACTATATAATCCTATTTACATGAGTAAATGGGAGTAGTCATATATAGAGAGACAGAAAGAAAGCAGAATGGTGGTTGCCAGAGGCTGGGGCACGGGGAAGTGGGGTGTTATTGTTTAATGCTTATAGAGTGTCAGTTAGGGAAGCTGAAGAGTTCTGGAGATTGGGTCCACAATAACGTGAATGTACTGAACACTACTAAACTGTACACTTAAAAATGGTTAAGATGGTACATTTTATGCTCTATATATTTTACCACAATTAAACATATTTTAAGTGGTAGAAAAAAATCAAGAGCAATTAATGTCATGAAGCCAAGTTGGTAGAGGGATTTTAGAGGACCATGATCCTCAGTGCCTATTGCAGCAGAGAGACCCAGGAAGACAGAGTGAGCATTGAGATTGGGCTCCTGCGAAAGCTAGAAGTCAATGTCTCAAGACATTGGTTTGCATTTAGAAGCTCAGAAATTCTAGGAGCTGATCGATGAAAGGAAGGGCTCCAAAATTAGCTTTCTTCACCCCGTCTTAGCATTATGCGATGGATCCAGGTTCTGGAAATTCAGTTACAAGTAGCAGTGTGCCTTCCCTGATGCAACGCAAGTTCTCAGGGGAACTTGAGCTACTCTCAGAAGTCTGTGGAGCCCCAATTACCCCCAGTGATTGATATCCAAAAGGAATATGCTTTTGTCGCAGTCAGACACTGTGTGACTCGCCTTATGTAGAAAAAGGGATTAGGGTCGGGACTTATATCTGGGCTGGATGTTTTATATTACATTTCATTGAACATTCCTAGCAGCCCTGTAAGGTAGCTCCCTTTTTAAGATCTCCATTTTATAGATGAGGAAATGGAGGCCTAGGGTCTCCTAGTGAGTCAGTGGTGAACTCAGGACCAGACCTCATGTCTGCCTGACTCTGGCTTGATGAGAGCAGCTCCACCAAAGGTCTCAGGCAGTTAGGATGAATTTTGATTCTTCTTTCCTCCCTGAGTCTCCCTACCACTCTCTTCGTTATTCTCTCCACCCACTTCCTCCATCCCCACTGAAGAGAGAAATCAAGGAGGGGCTCAAAATATCCCTTCTCCAATTTGTATCTCCTAGCGAAGTGAATCAAAGATGAAGAATGAAGAAAGTATTATAGATAACGAGTACATTTCCTTCATCGCCAGTCCCTAACTGACCAAAACCAAAACAAAACAGATAAAAAACATGATACAAAATTTCCCTGTACTCTTCAGGCAATTACCCTAATTCTCTTTCTCTTGTACAGTGAAGAGCAGGCACCATCCCAAGATGTGGAGGGTACTGCCACAGAAGGCTCATGGTGATTCTCAGCAGAGGCTGCTTTGGGGTGGGATCCCTGTGTACCTCCCAGCCGAACTCTCTTTCCTTTCCTCTGAACCGCAGGCTGGGACTGACAGTTGAACAAGACTGTCCACCTTCAGTCCTTTCCTTCTAAACTCGTGATGGGAGAGGATACCAGTTTCTAGGTTCTCTCATTGTGTCTCCCTCCTTCCTTGTTCTCAAATAGGTACATAACAGGTTGGATATTTATAAAAGTTTCCTTCGGCCGGGTGCAGCGACTCATGCCTGCAATCCAAGCACTTTGGGAGGCTGAGGCAGGTGGATCACAAGGTCAGGAGATCGAGACCATCCTGGCTAACACAGTGAAACCTCGTCTCTACTAAAAATACAAAAAAAAAAAAAAAAAAATTAGCCAGGTGTGGTGGCGGGCACCTGTAGACCCAGCTACTCAGGAGGCTGAGGCAGGAGAATCGCTTGAACCCAGGAGGCGGAGGGCGGAGGGTGCGGTGAGCCAAGATCGCGCCACTGCACTTCAGCCTGGGCAACAGAGCAAGACTCTGTCTCAAAAATAAAATAAAATAAAATAAAACAAAACAAAACAAAAGTGTTTCCTTCATTTCATGCTGGAAAATAATACTAAGGAACTAATGCAGTTACAAAGCCGAAACAAATCTTGAGAGCCTCACACTAGAGTTAATGTTGACAGGACAGTAGTTGTTGGCTGAGATGGCTGCAGCTGGTCTTCTGTTTCTTTTGGATCCCTGGAATTGGAGCTCAGGGGCTTCCTTCTGACTTTATTCTTCCGACATCGTCTCCCCACTCTTGCTCTGTCACCTCCAGGGTCTTCTGTGATAACAGGTGATGGGACAGACAAGTGAACCTAAATGACACTTTTGAGGAGCTCCAAACTGGTCACACACTTGCTTTCTATAAGGCAAATGCTTTTCAGTCATTCCAACCCCTGTCACTGCCACCAAGAGTTAACAATGAACTATCATATTCCACTAGGTGGTTTAAAGAAAAGTCCCCAAGAAAAAAAAGAGACATTGGTCTGCCTCTTCCACCTAAAGCCAGTTCTGAGGAGCAGTAAATGCTGCAGATGTCTTCCCAGAGCAGTGCCTGTGGACTAGAAGGATAATGTTTCGTTCTCTAAAAGGAGCTGCTTCAAAACACAACTCCTCTCTTTTGCCTTGGGTTGTAAACCCACTATCAGAATCCCAGGACACAGCCCGGTGCAGTGGCTCACGCCTGTAATCCCAACACTTGGGAGGCTGAAGCGGGCAGATCACTTGAGGCCAGGGGTTCAAAACCAGCCTGGCCAACATGGTGAAAATCACATCTCTACTAAAAATACAAAAATTAGTCAGACAGGGTGGCGGGTGCCTGTAATCCCAGCTACTTGGGAGGCTGAGGCAGGAGAATCGCTTGAACCCAGGAGGCGGAGGTTGCACCACTGCACTCCAGCCTGGGCAATGGAGTGAGACTCCGTCCCAAACAAAGAAAAACAAAACAAAAAAAAGAATCCCAGAATACAAAACCCCATAAGTTAAGAATAATGTTTTCCACTGGTGAGCATATGTGAACCCAAATGTGTGTGAGTCTATGTGTGCTCTTTGCCTTTCTTTAAGCCCCAAATGCTAGTTTCCTATCTCCTCCCAGAGTTCCCTCCTTCACTTCAGTGTTTGGCCCTCTGTTATGCCTGAGATTTTCCAGGCATTATAAATATGCATTTTTGTCTCTCTACTCAACTAGGACACACCCAGGAAGGTATGGGTTTTGTCTCAATGTTCATTGCTGTATTCCCAGGACCTGGAATAAATAATGCCTGGCCCATATTAAGTGCTCAATAAATATGTGCCGAACGAATGAATAATTGTGTGTGTGTGAATATATATGGGTGAGGTGTGAAAGGGCATGTGTGTGAGCATACAAGTGAGACCCTGTGTATGTACACATGTACACACATGCAATGTACCAGGAACCTTCTGGGGATGGCCTTCCTTCAGCTTGAAAGTAATGAGACCCCCTAAGTGAGAGATGCCCCTGTCCCATCCAGTGATGACCCTGCTGGTGCTTTCTCTTTTCAGGAGGAAACGCGCCTGCTCCTGCGGAATCGATAGTCAATGCTGTTTGGATTAACAAGGAGAGAGGGAGCTCACTGTCCCTGGAAGAGGCAGATTCCAAGGTGGACGGGAGGCTGGAGGAGGCTGCCCAGGGCTGTCTTCAGGCCCCCGAGTCTCCGTGGCACACGCACCTGGAGATGCATCATTTGGTTCAAACCTTCCCCCAGGACACCAGTCATCAAGTACATCATAGGGGCAAGCTTGTGGAATCTGACCAAAGGCTCCCTCCTGAAGGAGACACACACTTGTTTGAAGCCAATCAGATGATTCAGCAAGCAACCGGAATCCCAGAGGCTGCCCAGCTTCCATGCCAGGTGGGCAATACCCAAACAAAGGCAGTGGAATCTGGCTTAAAATTCAGCACTCAATGTCCTCTTTCCATAAAGAACCCACACAGGTCTGGCAAACCAGCTTACTATCCATTTCCCCGGAGGAAATCTCCCAGGATCTCCCAAGCTGCCCGGAACCTGGGCTTATATGGCTCACCCTGAAGCTTTCTATTCTGCCAGATGTCTTGACCTTGAGGCCACCTATGGCCTCATGGAAGAACCAATGAGGCAGAGCCACGACTAGGTCTCTAGCTATGAGCAAGAACTGTACTAACCCAATTATAGGAATTGTGGGAGATGAACTTCACAGTGGTAACATGGGTTTACCCTTCAATAAGAAACTTCCCAGGCCAAGTGGCCCACAGTTTAGGATAAAGAGGACTGTCTGGTCAGTGCAGCCCCATTCTGACATTGATATGAGGTCCTGGCTATCCATTCCTTGGGGAAGACCAGTAAGACATCTGTTCCATCACTGGAACTGGAGAATTTTGAAACATAAACCAGGGACTCTAGCCAATAGAATGCCTTAGCAATGCCCAGGGGTCAATGGGTATGGGCATTCTTGTTTTCAATGTCTTCTGATGATTTCTCACATATTCTGGAGAAGACCAGCTCTGAGAATTCAGACGCTTCTTCTGGTGGCTGTGTCTGGGGGGCCATCTCACTTAGAAGTCACAACACTCATTGGCAGTGATCACATCATTTCAATTTGGGCTTCCCAAAGTATGGTTACCCTGTATGAAGGTCAGATCAATGCTACCTACCATTTTGTGTCTTTAAGGAATCTTTAGAAAGGGCTGATCATCTGTCACTGCTCACTGAGACATGTACATTCCAACATCATCACAGATTTATCTCCTTCCTTCCTTCTCTCCCTCCCTCCTTCTGTCTCTCCCTCCGTTCCTTCCTTCCTTCTTTCCTTCCTCTCTTCCTTCCTGTCTATTTCTCTCTCTCTCTGCAAGTTAATTTCTTATTAAAAACTGCCACTCATTGAAGATATATAATGATGGGATCCTGAACAAAAAGAGGCAAAGAAATTCTCCTGCTTGAAAAATATGCATTTCCTAGAGACTGCCTCCTGTTTAGTCCAACTTGGATCACTCAGATCCTTCCTGGGATCAAATACATATTTTTAAACGTAAGCAAAGCAAACCAGGTGTTACTTGGGTGATAGGAAAAAAAGCTTGTCTTTCCTGATTAATGTTTAGCTTTAGTAATGCTATTTAAACACACCTAAGGTGCCTTTCCCTCATCTCAGGTGCTTTCTCTGTAAAGTTTCACCCCCACCTTTCTTTTCTCCCCATGGCCATCCAGTCTTGCCCATCTACAACCAGAGTTGTTAACTAGCAGTGTCATTACCTGTCAAAAACATGTAGGTGCCTCCTTGAACCACCCAGAAATCCACTCCAATTTGGGGATTGTCATTCCTTTTGTGAATAATTAATACAATTCAGTTGTTTTTAAAATATTCTAATAAAAAAGGACATTTTCTCAAAAAACTTTGTCCTTTGTTTTTGTTTTTAAAGAAGTATCCCACAAGAAATGTATCTTTCTGTAGGTTTGCTTTTGTTTCCTGTTTTTGGAGATGGAGTCTCGCTCTGTTGCCCAGGATAGAGTGCAGTGGTGCAATCTCGGCTCACTGCAAACTCTGCCTCCCGGGTTCAAGCCATTCTCTTGCCTCAGCCTCCCAAGTAGCTGGGATTACGGGCATGCACCACTACCCCAGCTAATTTTTTGTATTTTTAGTAGAAACGGGGTTTCACCATGTTGGCCAGGCTGGTCTCGGACTCCTGACCTCCCTCGGGTGATCTGCCTGCCTTGGCCTCCGAAAGCGCTGGGATTACAGGTGAGAGCCACCGCACCCGGCCAGTAATTACATCTTTTTTTTTTTTTTTTTCTCCTGCCTCAGCCTCCCGTGTAGCTGGGATTACAGGCATGCACCACCATGCTCAGCTAATTTGTATTTTTAGTAGAGATGGAATTTCTCCATGTTGGCCAGGCTGGCCTCGAACTCCCGACCTCAATCTGCCCTCCTCGGCCTCCCAAAGCACTGGGATTACAGGCATGAGACACCGCGCCCAGCAAAAGATAGAAATAACCCCTCCATGACCATGGCAGTGACTCAAACCTGCAATCTTCTGATCCAAAGTCAGATGCCTTACCCATTAGGCCACACAGCCACTGGCTGGTCAAGTCTTTGTTCAAAATGCCAAGAGCCTGGGATGGTCTCCACCGATAACATTAGCAAAAGAAGGTTTTCCTCTTCTCTTCCTAAGGTAGAAAAAAACCAGCTCACATTGTAAGTCCTGCATCAGGCAGGCCACCTTTACCTAGGGTTCCCCCAGGCTTCCATTTCCCAGTGAGGACTCCCCATGTGGCTGCCTGGTACGCACCATGCTTCAGTCTCCCCTAGTAGGAGGAGGACTGATCAGGGTCCAGTCTGGGCACTGCTGTTGGCAGAGGTGTGACCTTTATTAGATGAATTAAAGTCAGAGATTTCAGAGCCAAATCTCAGAGCCACAGATTTACCAGTTTAAGTGAAGGAGATAATCTTCCCTGGGGTGGTGAGGAATGTGGAGGACAGACGTTTTCCCTAAGCTAGAAACAGAAAAGGTTTTTTCCAAGAACAGCTACCAATTCAGCTGGGTCTAACAGCTTCTTCCTCACTAGGGGATAGGCTGCCCTCACACTATCTCAGTCGGATTCCCTAACTTTTCAGTCACTCCCTGACATTGAAGCCGTTCATTTCAGTTGGTAAAACTTGGAACCGTTCAAATGTCAAAGTTCATCGCATAGTCAAGTCAGAGTCTACCAAGCTCCACCTCCTCCCAGCACAGCCTTGACTGATGCCTTTAAGGCTGGAGGGAGCGGCTCATTCCCACATTCTTCTTTCTCTGTTTACACAGATTTTTGACAAGGGGATAGGAAGGATGGAGAAGAAGCACAGATAGCCCTTTACGTGGCTGGCCATGGCGTAGTTTTGGTCTCTTCCCTTGGCCATTTACGCTGGCCTGGCTTGTCATCTATAGGTTTGGTATGGATACGTGGTGGCCCCAATGGGCTCCTGCTGAGGAGGGACTTATCCCAAGCAGCCCGCTAGCTTGGGGGGGGTGGTCCCTTGGGAAGATGGTTATGCCTGGTCAAGCTGCCTCCACCCCATTGCATCAGGAGACCATTCTTTTTACTCTTTGCCCCAAGTTCATCTACCTCTGCTAGCCCAGCTCAGCCTGTAGACTCATAGGCAGCAGGCATGTTCTGCACCTGTGCGAGGTGATCATCCCTGCACCTTCTCTTTCTGGCCATTCTATACTCTTCTGTTTCCACTGAAGTCTCTCCTTTCTCCTGACCAGTCATCTAGTGGGAGGGTAATGTGTCAGTCTTCATTCTTGCAGACACTACTTTATTTATTTATTTATTTTTGAGGTGGAGTTTTGCTCTTGTTCCCGAGGCCGGAGTGCAATGGCACTATCGTGGCTCACTGCAACCTCCGACTCCTGGGTTCAAGCGATTCTCCTGCCTCAGCCACCCGAGTGACTGGGATTACAGGTGCACGCCACCATGCCCGGCTACTTTTCATATTTTCAGTAGAGACAGAGTTTTGCCATGTTGGTCAGGCTGGTCTTGAACTCCTGACCTCAGGTGATCACCTGCCTTGGCCTCCCAAAATCCTGGGATTACAGGTGTGAGCCACCTCTCCAGGCCGACAGTACCATCTTTAAAAGAAAGGTTCTGCTGGGTGCAGTGGCTCATGCCTGCAATCCCAGCACTTCGGGGGGCCAAGGCAGGTGGATCACCTGAGGTTAGGAGTTCGAGACCAGCCTGACCAATATGGTGAAACCCTGTCTCTACCAAAAATACAAAAATTAGCCGGGCTTAGTTGCTTGTGCCTGTAATCCCAGCTACTCAGGAGGCTGAGGCAAGGAGAATCACTTGAACCCGGGAGGCGGAGGTTGTGGTGAGTCAAGATCCTGCCACTGCACTCCAGCCTGGGTGACAGAGCGAGACTCTGTCTCAACAAAAAAAAGAAATGTTCTTTGCCCTCCCTCTTTCCCCTTTGGCTTTGAGAAGAATAGTCAGGTGGGGTGTATGTGTATATGTGTTTTTCTTTTTTTCTTTTTCTTTTTTTTTTTTTTTTGAGACAGAGTTTCACTCTGTTACCCAGGCTGGAGTGCAGTGGTGCGATCACAACTCACTGCAGCCTCAACCTCCCAGGCTCAAGCAATCCTCCCACCTCAGCTTCCTGAGTAGCTGGAACTATCCGTGCATGCCACCACGCCCAGCTAATGTTTGTATTTTTTGTAGAGACAGGGTCTCATTATGTTGCCCAGACTGGTCTCGAACTCCTTAGCTCAAGTGATCCACCTGTCTCAGCCTCTTAAAGAGCTGAGATTACAGGCGTGAGCCGTAGCATCCGGCCTTAGTCAGGTGTTTAATTCCATGGAGAGGAGAAGAGGGAATTAGCTCCATACAAACACTGAATGTCCCTATTGTGGCTCAGAAAACAGTGCCCCCAAGAGAAGGCCTCAGAAGCAAAAGGTTTTCTCTGACCTTCTCCTGCCCTCCTGTCTCTCAGTGCCATTCTCCCCCCGGGCTAGCCATAGATACTAGAATGCCTCTTCCCTAAGGTGGGTCATAGAAAGCAGAACCCTGCCCTGGTATGGTGGCTCACACCTGTAATCCCAGCACTTTGGGAGGCTGAGGTAGGTGGATCACCTGAGGTCAGGAGTTTGAGCAGCCTGGCCAGCATGGTGATAACCCCATCCCAACTAAAAATACAAAAAATACAAAACTCCAGCCACTTTCTAAGTCCAGAAGTTCTTTCCTGGGCCTTTGAAATTTTTTTTTTTTTCCCTCAGTGGCGCAATCTTGGCTCACCGTAACCTCTGCCTCCTCCCAGGTTCAAGCGATTCTCCTGTCTCAGCCTCTTGAGTAGCTGGGACTACAGGCACGCGCCACCACGCCTGGCTAATTTTTGTATTAGTAGAGACGGGGTTTCACCATGTTGGCCAGGCTGGTCTTGAATTCCTGGCCTCGTGATCAGCCCACCCTGGCCTCCCAAAGTGCAGGTATTACAGGTATGAGCCACCATGCCCGGCTATTTCCTGGGCATCTTGATTCCAGGCAGGATATGTAGAGAAAATATTGCAACTTGCCTGTAGCTGTCTCCTCGCCCTCCCTCTAGGCACTCAGTCTCCTGGGGAGATACCAACTTAAGACCCTACCTTAGGAAAGGACTTATTCCAAGGTCCCTGCTCACTCACAAACTAGGACTTCCTTAGTACCTCTGTGTGCACATGTGTGTGGGGGAGGAAGATTCTCCACAGTGGCCAAGGGGGAGGTTGGTGGGGATGAGTAGAGAGAAGGGAACTAAGAAGTCCAGCTCTGGCCGGGCGCGGTGGCTCAAGCCTGTAATCCCAGCACTTTGGGAGGCTGAGGCGGGTGGATCACGAGGTCAGGAGATCGAGACCATCCTGGCTAACACGGTGAAACTCCGTCTCTACTAAAAAAATACAAAAAAATTAGTTGGACGTGGTGGCGGGCGCCTGTAGTCCCAGCTACTCTGGAGGCTGAGGCAGGAGAATGGCGTGAACCCGGGAAGCGGAGCTTGCAGTGAGCTGAGATCTGGCCACCGCACTCCAGCCTGGGCGACAGAGCGAGACTCCGTCCCCCCCCAAAAAAAAAAAAAAATCCAGCTCCTTCCGTCCTTGGGGGAGCTAGAGTCAAACTCCCTCAGAATGTCACACCCATCTAGGACATGTCCCCATAGTGGTGGGAGAAACTGCCTCAGAGAGGGGTTGGGTCATGGCCCTAGTTAATACTGTGAAAGGAAAATTAAAACTCAGGACCTCAAATCACTCTGCCAGAAGGAAAAAAAAAAAAAAAAATGCTAAAAGCTGAGTCATACATGAAACTGCCTTTCCTTTTGTTCCTAAACAGATAGCTACAGATAAAATGTTAAATATCTCCACAGGCAGCTACTCTGCTTTCACCTTATCTTATGTAAACACTGATTTACTCTTTGTGAGACAAATCCATAATTGACTATTCCCCTACCTAGTCCTTTTCCCTTGCAACTTGTAGATTTCCAGACCCTCCCTCTTTCCCCTCCAGCTGCTCTTCCCCTTTAAATAGTGAAGTCCTGGGAGTCATCTTTGGAGAAAGGCACAGACCACACAGACTGTGTCTGTGATTCCGTATTTTTCCTTCTGGGCATATCCTTAACCTTGGAAAAATTAACTCATAAATTGTTTCAGACCTGTCTCAGAGCAATACTTTATGTCTGGTCCCTGTTTTGAACTTTCATATTTGAAAAACATTAATTTTTACTTGGTTTTCTTGGGTTTTGAGAGAAGCATCTGAAATTCTTTTAGTCCGGAAAAATTATAAATCTTCTCCAGCGGCACCTCCAGCCTCAGGTTCTTCCTGAGAGGATGCTTCTTCTGTTCATCTTATTTGTTTAAAAATCCCTGCACCCCAGCTTGTGAGTAGGGTGCCCCATATTGAAGGTAAAAATTCTAGCAAGGTGATATCACTTGCTTAAGGTAGCACAGCTAGCAAATTGCACAAGGAAACAGCAAACTCAGGCAGCCACAAGCCACATACCAGAGCCTAAACTCTTTTTTACTATTATTATTATTGTTGAGACGGAGTCTTGCTCTGGTTTGTGGCCCAGGCTGGAGTGCAGTGGCAAGATCTTGGCTCACTGCAACTTCCTCCTCCCAGGTTCAAGCGATTCTCCTGCCTCAGCCTCCTGAGTAACTGAGATTACATGTATGAGCTACCATGCTCGGCTAATTTTTGTATTTTTAGTAGAGACGGGGTTTCACCATGTTGGCTAGCTGGTCTCAAACTCCTGACCTCAGGTGATCCGCCTGCCTCAGCTTCCCAAAGTGCTGGGATTATAGGTGTGAACCACTGCACCCAGCCTTTCTTTCTTTCTTTCTTTCTTTCTTTTTTTCAGAGTCTAAACTCTTAACAATGTTAAACTATCTCCTCCTGACTCCTTCCCTTCACTTATTTTTATAACATCATAGCTGGGAAATCTACCCTCCAAATATTTTTGAATTGAAACTGCCAATGGTAAAATTGCTGCTTCTAACTGGAGGCTAGAGAGAATCCTAAGACTTTTCCTAAATTCTTCTTCATAAAACCTCACCTTTCCCCAGCCTTTGAGGTGCTGGTTGACCCTCCACATTCTTCACAAACATTCTTTCAGGTCACTTCCTTATTGAGAAAGACTCAGTCATGACTTCCAGCATTTTCTGTCTGCACGTAAATTCTGAAAGCTTTCGCCAGCTGTGATTGTGTTTCTCCCACAGCTAATGAACAACACACTTCCTAGAAACAGAAAGTTCAAGGAACTGAACTTTACATTTTTTCTTGGCCTTGTGTTTGTGACAATTACATTAAATTTCCCCCTCCGATTCCATCCAATAAGATGATACAACCACTGAAGTTGCCTTCCGTCTCTTCCCAGTAATTAACTATGATTTATTCTGTGTTATTAATCCTTGTATTTCCCCTCTGCCTGCTTGCTGATAACTCTCCCACCCTGTGTGAATCCACCCCCTGAATTCCTCAAATCCAGGATCATAATTAAGACTTGGTAGCGTACCAGCCCCTGAGCCCTGGCTGAGAAATAGGAGAAGGAGGAAAAAGCTGGTCGTGGCAAACGCTGTGTCTTCTGCCAACCCAAACCCCAGGTGTTTTTAAGGGGGGCTGAACTGGCTCTCAAAATCAGTATCAGCCCCAGATCCAGATTAGCACATTTTCTCCCAATGCAGGAACTGCTTCTCTTTACAAGAAATGCAAGTGTGCCAGGCATGGTGGTTCACACCTGTAATCCCAGTATTTTGGGAGGCAGAGGCAGGCGGATCACCTGAAGTCAGGAGTTCGAGACCAGCCTAGCAAACATGGTGAAACACCGTCACTACTAAAAATACAAAATTAGCCAGGTATGGTGGTGTGTACCTGTAATCCCAGCTACTAGGGAGGCTAATGCAAGAAAATAGCTTGAACCTGAGAGGTGGAGGTTACAGTGGGCCAAGATCTTGCCACTGCACTCCAGCCTGGGCAACAGAGTGGGACTCCACCTCAAAAAAAAAAAAAGGAAATGCAGGTGCTCTTGTGGTGGGAGGGTTCTGAGAGCAAGACCTGTCTCTCTCTTGCCATGGGTCCCTTTCTCTGCCAGTTTCAGAATCCACTTGCTGGATTCTCCCCCAAGACTGGAGGAGCCTTACTCTCCTTTGAAAGCATTGCTCACGATACCAGTGGCTGCACTCACAACCTGAGGACTGCGGGGATGCCCCTGCCCAAATCCCAGGATCCTCTCTACTGAGCATTGCCACAAATTAACAAGATCAATGAGAAGACCCCGACCAGTCAGGCACACTGCCAGTCCCCAAAGGGTACGTGTGCAGAGGAAATACGTGGCAAAACCCTGATGAGTCGAGCCAGATTTAGATGGCCTACAAGGCCTCTTTTTGTTTTACTAACCTTGGGCCCAGACCAAGGTGGCCTTATGCTCTGAGACGGTGTTTCTCAACAGTGATTGCACAAGAGAATCATCAGGAAGCTTGGAAAATATTCAATTAAATGACAATCTCTGAAGTAGGGCTTGAGCATTGGCATTCTTTGTTTCTGTTGATCAAGGCATAAACTATGTAAAGTGTGGGAAGTATGCTAATCTTGAATATAGCTTATGTATTAGCTATTATGTATTATGTATGTATTAGTCCATTTTCATACAGCTATGAAGAAATACCCAAGATGGGTAATTTATAAAGAAAAAGAGGTTTAATAGACTCACAGTACCATATGGCTGGGGAGGCCTCACAATCATGGCAAAAGGTAAAGGAAGAGCAAAGGCACATCTTACATGGCAGTAGGCAAGACAGCAAGTGGAGGGGAACTGCCCTTTATAAAACCATCAGATATCATGAGACTTACTTACTATCACGAGAACAGCACAAGAAAAACCCGCCCCCATGATTTAATTACCTCCCACTGGCTCCCTTCCATGACACATGCGGATTATGGGAGCTACAATTCAAGATGAGATTTGGGGCTGGGCATGGTGGCTCACAGCTGTAATCCCAGCACTTTGGGAGGCCAAGGCAGGCAGATCACTTGAGATCAGGAGTTCAAGACCAGCCTGGCCAACATGGTGAAACCCTGTCTCTACTAAAAATACAAAAATTAGCCAGGCGTGGTGGCCTATACCTGTAGTCCCAGCTACTCAGGAGGCTGGGGCAGGAGAATTGCTTGAACCCTGGAGGCAGAGGTTGCAGTGCACCGAGATCATGCCACTGCACTCCAGCCTGGGCAACAGAGTGATACAGTAAGACTCCACCTAAAAAAAAAAAAAAGTTGACATTTGGGTGAGGACACAGTCAAACCATGTCTATGCCTATATCTACATCTATATCTGCTTATTTTCACAGATACAGATACCTACACACCTGTGTGACACAGATCAAGATATACATTTTGAGAATTCTAGAAAATCACCTTCAATCTCTTCCTGGTAATTAACCACAATTTATTTTTCCATTCTCCTGTTTCTACTTTTTGCCATATGCATACAGCAAGCATTTTTCATTTTACACATCCTTTCGTGGACATTTGCTTCTATTTCTCTTTAAATCTCCCTACCCCTCTTTTTTTACAGATACCTGTCTGGGTGAGCTGGTTTCAAGCATGGGTATTTTTTGAAAGCTCCCCCTGGTGATTCTAGAATTCTAAGATTCAGCATTGAGACCCACTGCCTTAGGACCACACTGATTATAAACAGAGGTACAAATTTGCTCGATGGATAGAGGCTTCTCTGTGAGGCTGAGCACAGAATTGTGGGAATCTTCATGTCCCTCCTTCTTTGGGTGCCACTCTTATATTCCACTTGAGTTCCCATGATCGGGAGAAGGGGTTGGCGAGGGTCCTATGGGGGAGGCAGCCCCATGCGTATTTTATCACACCAGCTCTGTGAGTAGAAGGCAAGGAAGTCACCCAGATGAGGCTCTGAAAAAGACTGTAGGCCAGAAGATCCTTTTTGTCCCTCCTACCAACAGGTAGGTCCTGATAAGAGGCCCTGCTGTATCCTTGAGAACCATCTCAGAGGACCCTCTTTTGGGATGCAGCTTCCTCATCCCAAAGCTTTGGAAAACCCTGAGCTTCCTCACTAGGGCAGACCTGTCTGCCTTTCATCATTACATGGAACCAGAAGTGTGCTGATGACTTCCTGTCTTGGAGTTTCTCTAATTTCAGCATTATTCTTGAGATGAACTGGAAGTCATATGAAGATCAGAGAGGACTCAGTGATTATAACGAGGCAGGCTTCAGGGCGAGGGCCTGGAATGATTTGGGCAAGAAACTCCTGAGAAACCTCTCTCAGGTATTTAGCCAGAGGTGAGGAGGGTGGGCAAAGAGTTATTTTCAGGGTATTTTTCAGACACTTTGAAAATGTTAGGGTGGTTAATTTCAGAGTGATTTTGAATCCCAACAAATCTCCTATGTCTCACTCAGTGGTTCTAAAGTGTATTCTGCAAGCCAGCAGCATCGGGGTCACCTGGAAATATGTCCAAAATGAAAATTATTTGGCCACACTCAGCCCTGTTGACTCAGAAACTCAAGAGGGAAGGGCCAGCAGTCTGTTGTAGCAAGCCCTCCATAGGATTCTGATGCACACTCAACTTTGAGAACCACTATTTGTGATAAGAGTCTACCCCCTGCCTTAATGGGTGATCAGTATGGAGAAGTCACATTTGGTAGATTTCCCCTTGTAAACTTTTTTTTTTTTTTTTTTTTTGAGTAAAAAAAAAAAAAAAATCCACCTTAGCATCCCAAGCGTTTGGACAGAGACACAGAGAATTGCTTACTAGTTTCGGGGAGATTAGGACATTTTTGCAAGATAAGTAACTTTCAGCTCCATTTTCCTATCCAGTCTACAGAATGTCCATTCTGTTAGTCTCTGCTGACAGGGGAAAGGAGGTGGCAGAGTAAAAGATTCACTCCCTACCTGTCCCCATAGGAAGGGCATAGAATGTCTCACCCTTTGCTGCAGTAGCCTCCAGGCCTAGGGCTGTGAAGCAACCTTGTGTTTGCTTGCTGAGTTCCGGCTGGAGTGCATGATGCGGAAGTAAACAGAGTTTACACACAAAGAGAGAACATGTACTCAGTGTCTCTGCATGCCAGACTCTGGTACAAAAGCAACAGATATGGAGAAAGTCACGAGCTTTGTTCTTAAGGAGGGTAAGTAACAAAAGTTTAACCACTTGGAACAGGTACAACTTCTGGGATACGTCTGAGTCAGTTCAGGCTGCCATAATTGAATACCATAGACTGGGAAGCTTATAAACAGAATAAATGTTTCTGAAAGTTCTAGAGGCTGGGGAGTGTTAAGATCAATGCACTGGTAAATTCGGTGTCTAATGGGGGCCTGCTTCCTGTTCATAGACGGCCATCTTCTGGCTGTGTCCTCATATGATGGAAGGAGGAAGAGATCTCTCTGCGGTCCCTTTTTAATTTTATTTATTGTTTTCTGAGGTCTTTTCTATAAGAACACTAATGCCATTCATGAGGGCTCCATCCTTGTGACCCAGTCACCTCCCAAATACCCCATCTCCTAATATCACCAGATTGGGGTTCAGGATTTCAACATATGAATTTTGGGGTATGCAAACATTTACTCCATAACAGGAGATAATTAATTATCAACAACTTCATTTTTATCTTCCAAGGCCTTGGATGAAATTCAAGGCTGGGTGTGTCACTCACAGAAATGAAAACAACTTGTTCCAGTTCAGAACTTAATAAGTCCTGTCCAGCACAAGTTTAAAAACAAAAAAGCCTTCCAGCGTCTTTCTGAGGAGCTCTGGGCTGCACGTCTGCAGTGAGGAAGAATGGGAAGCTTGGGTAACTGCTCTCCCAACTTGAGCTTCTAGCTCTCATTCCAAGTTACTTAGAGAAGTTTCTGTCCTCTCCAGGGTTGGGAGTGTACAATAACTGGGAGGGAGGTGGGGTAGGACCTTACCTGAGTAATACTGTCATGAGATACATGGTTTTGGAAATTCACCCTCTGGCGGATGGGATCCTCCCCGGGCATGGGAGGAGGCACTTCTGCTTTTCCTGGTTGCTTAGAATCCATCTGCAACTCCTCTGCATGCAGGAGCCAACCTCCAGCTTGGTTGTGCTCTTGTTCCGTACCTCACCTCTCCAAGGCAGTGGTTGTAACCAGGATTAATAAAACCTTACACCATCCCTCTTAAATGTGAAGTCCCTCTCTGCTCCATGGGTCCCACGCATGCTTTGTGCTCACAATCTCAGGAGAGGAGGCCAACCTCGAGCAGCCATTAGGGACACCATCCGCTATGACCTGGAGCCCTTTGGAGCTCTCAGGTGTATCATGTTCTCCAATTTACAAGGAACAAATAAAAGCTGCTTGAGGGGCCGCTTTGAAGCCGCTTTCCCACAGCTTGAAATGAGGCAGGCATCCCCTACTACTCCCTCTTTATGGGTATAGGACTCTCAGCTGACTGACAGTTCTCGCCAACAACCTTCTAATTGCCAACCGCTGATGCGGGTGAGCTTGAAAATTATGTATGAAGTTAAACAGAAAATTACCGTATGACCTCACAATTCCATTCCTAGGTATACACCCAAAAGAATGGAAAAAAGGAACTCAAACAAGCACATGTAGACCCATGTTTTCAGCACTGTTCACGATAGCCAAACGGTGGAAACAACCCAAGTGCCCACCAACAGATGCACAGAGAAACAAAATGTGGTCTATCAGTCTGATAGAATATGATTCAGCCATCAACAGGAATGAAGGACTGATTCATGTTACAACATGGATGAACCTTGAAAGCATTATGCTAGGAGAAAGAAGCTCATTCACAAAAGGGCACATATTGTAGGATTCTATTTATATGCAATGTCCACAATAGGCAAATTCATAGACAGAAAGCAGCTTAGGGGTTGCCAGAAGCTGGAAATGAGGGGAATGCAGAGTGATCATTTAAAGGACACAGGATTTCTGTCTGGGGTAATGGGAAGGTTTTGGAACTAGAGCTGGTGGTTGTATAACATTGTGAATGTACTGAATTGCCTGCTTTACAATGGTCAATGTTATGTGAATTTCCTCTTAATAATTTATTACTTTTTTTTTGTTTGTCTGTTTTTTGAGACAGTCTTGCTCTGTTGCCCAGGCTAGAGTGCAATGGCGTGATCTCCGCGGACTGCAGCCTCCGCCTCCTCAGTTCAAGCAATTCTCCTGCCTCAGCCTCCCGAGTAGCTGGGATTACAGGTGCCCGCCAACGCACCCAGCTAATTTTTGTATTTTTACAGAAATACAGAGATGGGTATCACCACGTTGGGCAGGCTGGTCTCAATCTCCTGACCTCGGGTGATCCACCTACCTCGGCCTCCCAAAGTGCTGGGATTACAGGCGTGAGCCACCTCCCCCGGCCAAGTTATTGCTTTTTTTAAAGTTATGTATGCTTGCCCAGCAAGCCCTCTGGCCCCTCTGACCTCTCCTCCTGAATCTTTCTGTCCCATCCACATGGCTCTGTCCCAGGTGCTCATCCCATTTTTCATCTGCATTCCTCCTTGGAGAGGTGGTCCATGGTGCTACCTCTCACGCCTACGCAGGTGATTCCCTGGGGAATATCCTACCCTGCTCACTCTCTTGAAGCCCAGGACCCATTTTAAATGGGTTCCTGGAATGCTATGCTTTAACGTGCACCCCTTGCACCAAATTCACTCCTACTTTTTTGCTCCCCAAACTGATTCTTCTCCACTTTTGATGTAGGCTCAGATGGAACTGGATTAAGCCTACCAATAATAAAGCTTCCAAGAAAGGATCTGATGTCAGAAGATTATTCATACTTGCCTCAACCTGCCCAGCACTCACTTTCCTCTGGCTGCCTGGAGTGAGCTTTGTGCTGTGACACCTCACACACAGGTAGAAAAGATAACCTGAATTATATTTGGTGACATTTATGGAGTCCAGAGAGTTATAGTAGAAAACCCTCATCATACCCTTATAATGAGCCTGTACCTTTCCAGTGTACCAGACTGATGGCCAAGGACGAAGTATATCACTTAGTGGTCTGGGTGACATATGAGTATTCAGGTGTATCAAGAAGAATATGTGCATTAATTACACATTAATTACCTTAAGTGTTATACTTAAGGTGCTGGGTTTATACTCAGACAGCTTTATTACAGGTAAAGGGTACAATACAGCAACTGCAAGAGAGAGAAGAGTATCAAAAGGGATCTGGAGATCTCAGGCACAGCTTCTTTGTCTTCCCATTGTGAGTCACACACAACATGCTTGGTTTATAGGTCTCAGACACCATCAGTGTTCACACAAAGAATCTGAGAACTGGAAACCCAGGTCTACTTGTAGTGAGGGTCTCTTCTAGTGAGCTGGTCCCCTAGCCCATTTCAGCTACATGGCCAGCCTTAAAGGTCAAAACCCCCCAGGCTTCACCAACATCAGATACATATAATAATTATTATGATTACTAAACATTGCAGGTAGACTGGTACATCCTTTCGGGAAACTACTCATGAACCCATGGTTAAAACACGTTGTTTATCTTTAGTGAATGCATTTCATAGTTTTAGCTAAGGTCACTATCATGCACTAGACAGCTCTGGAGATAAGCACGCAGTCAATCCAGACCAGCTGAAATGAACCCAGACTAAACCACATGGCAAACGTGTTCGACAGTCACAGCCATTTTCTTCAGGTCAGTCTGCAAGGCTTGCAAACTCAGAGTTAGAGAAACTGCTACAAGTACATATACCCGCATGACCCTGAGAGGCTCTGAAAAGCCCTCCTTATCTGCCCTGGAGTGAGACATAGGTAATGTGGCCAAGGGACATCTGAACATAGTCACTTTATTTTTACATGTATTTTTATGTGTCTGTGATGGAGCCTTCTTAAGCACAAGAACACTGCTCCCATGAGATGCAGGATTTGTGGGTTGTGAGCATTCAGATGATAATGGTGTCTGGTGTGCATTACCCTTTGTGTTACCATACAGAGGATCTCCTGATCAACCCAGAGGCCTTTCCAGGATTAATGGGCAGTTCATCTGTGTTTCTCCCATCCGTCCTTGGAGCTATTCTCCTCATAGCTTTTGCTGTTATAACTATGGGAAGGAATAAACTAGGTGCGGACTGAATAATGAGGGAAGATGTGCACCCTTAATCAACTTCTTTTTTTTTTTTTTTTTTTGAGACGGAGTCTCGCTGTGTCGCCCAGGCTGGAGTGCAGTGGCCGGATCTCAGCTCACTGCAAGCTCTGCCTCCCGGGTTTTTACGCCATTCTCCTGCCTCAGCCTCCCGAGTAGCCGGGACTACAGGCGCCCGCCACCTCGCCCGGCTAGTTTTTTTTTTTGTATTTTTTAGTAGAGACGGGGTTTCACCGTGTTAGCCAGGATGGTCTCGAACTCCTGACCTCGTGATCCGCCCGTCTCGGCCTCCCAAAGTGCTGGGATTACAGGCTTGAGCCACCGCGCCCGGCCTTTTTTTTTTTTTTTTTTTTTTTTTTGAGACGGAGTCTTGCTCTGTCGCCCAGGCTGGAATGCAGTGTCCAGATCTCAGCTCACTGCAAGCTCCGCCTCCCGGGTTTACCCCATTCTCCTGCCTCAGCCTCCCGAGTAGCTGGGACTACAGGCGCCCGCCACCTCACCTGGCTAGTTTTTTGCATTTTTTAGTAGAGACGGGGTTTCACCGTATTAGCCAGGATGGTCTCGATCTTCTGACCTCGTGATCCGCCCGTCTCGGCCTCCCAAAGTGCTGGGATTACAGGCTTGAGCCACCGCGCCTGGCCACTTAATCAACTTCTAACAGCTTATACCTTGCACTTAGTTTGAGTCGTTCTTTTGCCAGCATCTATGGTAGCAGCAGGAACCCTGGCATGGCTGTTCCCTAATCTTCAGAAGTTGGTCAGCTGTCTGTCTCAATCAAGGCAAGGAAGTTAGAGCTACTGGGGATTCAGGGAATGGAACCACCTGTATTTTCAGTAAATGCTTTACTGTACCTTACAGTTTTCATAAGGCTGGACCATGCCCATGACAACAAGGTCCTGGG
Source organism: Macaca mulatta (assembly GCF_049350105.2). NCBI lineage: Eukaryota > Metazoa > Chordata > Mammalia > Primates > Cercopithecidae > Macaca > Macaca mulatta. The sequence continues at coordinate 48,221,043 of NC_133420.1, forward strand.
GATAACAGAGCAACAGGGTGGAAAGAACTTGAGCCTCTAAATGACTGCTTAGAACAAATCCGCCTTCAGACCTCAAATGCTCCTCTTGGGCTATAATGTGAGAGAGAGACTTCTATCTTCTTTCAGCCACTGAATTATTTACTGGGTCTCTTTGTTGGCTGTTTAGCTTTACCCTACCCAATATAGAAATGGGCACCTCAGTACTGGGGTGATTCCGTAAAATGTGTGTGTGTGTGTTTGTGTGTGTGTACTTGTGAACAGCAGGAGGTCAGCAAACAGACACTGCAACTGCAAGGCGGGGAGCTGGAGATTGTTCTCATGACAGGCCAGAATATTTGCATAACTCAGTAGACATTTGTGATAACTTAGAAGGCAGGCCACATGCCTATGTGCTCTCCAGGCAGCAGCTGGGAAGAGCCAGAATTTTAGCATGTGTTCGCTCTTAGGGACAGTGGGTGCCTTTTTTTTTTTTTTTTTTTTTTTTTGGAGATGGAGTCTTGCTCTGTCGTCCAGGTTGGAGTGCAGTGGTGTGATCTCGGCTCGCTGCAAGCTCTGCCTCCTAGGTTCACGCCATTCTCCTGCCTTAGCCTCCCAAGTAGCTGGGACTACAGGCGCCCACAGCCATGCCCAGCTATTTGTTTTTTTGTTTGTTTGTTTGTTTTTTGTAATTTAGTAGAGAGGGGGTATCACTGTGTTGCCCAGGCTGGTCTCAAACTCCTGAGCTCAGGCAATCCGCCCACCTCAGCCTCCCAAAGTGCTAGGATTACAGGCATGAGCCACCGCCCCCGGCCCAGTGGGTGCTTTTATCAGACACTGTCAGCACCCCACCCTTATCCCCATGCCTGAGCCACTTCATTGTACACAGCCTAATTTCCAACTCAGTTGTACCATCTCCCTTCTTGACGCTGGTCTGTGCTGAAGGTAGGCGCCACTGGTCTGAGACAAAGCAGACCTGGCCCAGGACCAAGAATAGGAGTTTGTTTGCTATTGAATGAAGTTGATGAGAAGGAAAGTTTAAGAGCACAGGCTTTGGCTCTGACTGCCCAGGTTTGGATCTCTCCTTTCATGCAAGTTAATCAAACTCTCTGAGTGAGTTTCTTCCTTTGTAAAATGGAGGTGAAACTAGTTTTATGTATCTCAAAGGAGTGTTGTAAGAATTTAATGGGATAATCCATAGCAGATGCACAGCACAGTGCCTAGTTCAGAGCTAGCCCTTAAGAAAGATGAGCCATGATTGATGGAAGCATGCAGGTATCCTCTGCCATCTGGCGACAAGGTCAGTTTTCTATTTAAATGTGTGTAAGTGCCACATTTGATCTACAGATGGGACTGCACACACTAGGGTGTTCATTGCAGTGTTTTGGGAATGCCTATACGTACATCTCATGGATTCCTGGTTAGTGTGAAGGGTAAGAAAAGTCCTCCTGGCCTCCTAGGCAAGTTCCTGCTATAGAAGCTGCTTTTACTTTAGGGACCACTGCCACCTCCTGGTCACATTCTATACTTGCAGGTAAAGGTGAGCATCTTGAGTCAATTGAAAACATTGAAAGTAGTGTGAGGAACCCTTTCCATTATCTTTAAGTACCTGTAGATTTTAATTCATTAAAGAGGGATTGTAGCCACCTGGGTTTGAAGCCAGCATTTTCCCTGAGACTTTCAATAATTTTGATTTGATCTTTAACCCTTTCCATGATCAATGAAGGAGCTTCTGCCACCTTCATGCTTATCTTGGGAAGTGCCTAAATTTCTCCTTTAGAGCTCCTGGAACCTTGTGATCCTCTACTAATGAGTTCTGAAACCCTTCTCGTTTTTACTAAACATCTTATCACCTAGCAGTCTCTCTCATGTCCAGAAGAATACATAATTATATGAATCCCATAGTGAGTGGAAAAATTAAAAGTATGCTAAGACAGTGCAGGTTCTCACTGGATGGCCTATTTAATAGTTAAGGAAATGCAGGTGTGAAAACATTGCCTGACCTCACACCTGCTATGTTCCCAAATTCCCAGTGCTAAGAGAGAACTTAACATACTTCCCTAATTCCAGTTGAAACCATCCTAAGAATCCCCCTTTTAAATTTGTTCTTTATATTCATAGAACGTGACACATAGTAGGCACTCAAATAAGTATCCCTAAATGTAGGAATTTAGAAAGAATGAACTCTAAGTACATCTGTATCAACCTCTCACCAAACACTTTGCATATGACATATGGTTCAATTCTCATGGCAACTTTGTAAGTCAGAAATCTGATCTAAAATAAGCAAACTGTCAACAATTCCACGGAAAACGTGTCAGGGCCCTAATTTGAGTTCCTTGCCTGATCACAAATGTTGAACCCTTGTAAGAAAAGATATCGACCCTCTAGCAGGGGCAGAAAAATTAAAGTTGGGATCCAAATCTGGCCTGCCACTTGCTTTTGTACATCCTGAAGGGATTTTACTTTTTGTTGCTGTTGTTGTTTTGGGTTTTTTTTTTTTTGAGACAGAGTCTCATTCTGTCACCCAGGCTGGAGTGCAGTGGTGTGATCTTGGCTCACTGCAATCTCTGCCTCCCAGGTTCAAGCAATTCTCCTGCCTCAGCCTCCCGAGTAGCTGGGACTACTACTACAGGTGCCCTCCAACACGCCTGGCTATTTTCAGTAGAAGTGGGGTTTCACCTGTGGTCAGGCTGGTCTCGAACTCCTGACCTCAGGTGATCCGGTGCCTCAGCCTCCCAAAGTGCTGTACCCAGTCCGATTTTACATTTTTTAATGTTTGACAGAGATCAAAGAAATAAATTTTGTGACTTGTGAAAATTATATAAAATAAAAATTTTATTTATTTATTTATTTTTTTTTTTAATTTTTTTATTTTTTTTTGAGACGGAGTCTCGCTCTGCCGCCCAGGCTGGAGTGCAGTGGCCGGATCTCAGCCCACTGCAAGCTCCGCCTCCCGGGTTCACGCCATTCTCCTGCCTCAGCCTCCCGAGTAGTTGGGACTACAGGCGCCCGCCACCGCGCCCGGCTAGTTTTTTGTATTTTTTAGTAGAGACGGGGTTTCACCGTGTTAGCCAGGATGGTCTCGATCTCCTGACCTCGTGATCCGCCCGTCTCGGCCTCCCAAAGTGCTGGGATTACAGGCTTGAGCCACCGCGCCCGGCCTATAAAATAAAAATTTTAATGTTCATAAATACAGTTTTACTGGAACGCATCCACACTAGTTCATTTCTATGTTGTCTGTGGCCACTTTCAGGTGACAGTGGCAGAATTGGGTGGCTGTATGACCCACAAAGGCTAAAATATTCACTATCTGACCCTTTACTAAAAAGCTTTACAAAAAAAAACAAAATAGAATGAACCCAGCTGATCACATAAACACTTGCTCTGTGTCGTTCCTAACCAGTTTTGGGTCAAAAGATATAGAGATTTGAAAACACTTTTGCAAAGATTATGACAGTGAGAGAAATCTAGCATGGCTGGCTCCAGCTTGCCTCTAGCCTCACAGGCTAGCTGTCATCACTCATTCCTGGGTGTAGGCCAACCTAACCATGGGAAGAATTTAGTTTATAGTTTAAAGGAAGGATGATAATAGCCCTTCCCTAAACTAAACCATCTTTGTAAAACTAATGAAAGTCCACAAGATTAGGATTATGAGAGGGGCCTGAATTCTGCTACGATAAAGGTGTGGTTAAATGATAACCAGCTGTTAGGTCCAGGGTCAGTTTCCAGCCCATGCTGAGGTCCGAAGGGAGTTCATGGATCAATGGCAGATAGCTGAAAGAATATTTGGGGGGCCGTAGGTAGGTGAAATACAGCTTTATTCAGCATCTCTCTCATCAGCAGCTCTCTTACAATGTCTGCTCTGTCTTGGCTGCTTGCTCTGGCAGGTCCCATGCACAGCTGCATGGCCAGCTCTCCCTTCAGGGTCAGCAGCTTAACTCTTTCTCTCTCTGGGAACAAGCAAGTTGAGCGGTGTCCTGGCTCTCCTCTGTCCATCTGCAAAGACAACTTTGACTCTCTCTCTTTCTTGGGGTGAGAGTATCTGTACAATGTCAGCAGGGCAGTTATACTTTTTACAGTCAATAGTGGCATAGAGCCAAGTGATGGCCTTCCCATATTATGGCTACATAGCTGTATTTACATTATAACAAGCGGAGTTATGCACCTGCACTACAAACTCGCTGAGTCACGCAGAATGTAAACATCCTACCTTGGCCTATCCTTGACCAAAGCACATCCATTAACTTATACCAGCCATTGTTCTGGAAGCCACAAGATCTGTAACTTCTCCAATCACTCCCATAAGTAACATCACTTTTGTGGAACCTAAGATTGGCCTTTGAGATGTTTTTCAGACTTTTGCATTTCTGGCAACCGACTAACTCTACCCGGATCCATGTGTCTTGTGACTCAATAGGTCCTATGGCCCCCACCCAGAGGTGAACTCAGTGCACAAGGACCATTTTCCACATCACTATGATTTCATCCTCAACCAATCAACATTCCCCATTTCCTAGCCCCCTGTCCGCCGAACTATCCTTGAAAAACCCAAGCCTTTGGGGAGACTGATTTGAGTAATAACTCTGTCTGCTGCATGGCCAGCCTTGCATTAATTAAACTCTTTCTTTACTGCAATACCATGGTCTCAGCGAAATATTTTTTTCTCTGCGTTGGGCAGGAAGAATGTGTTAGGCAATTACAGATTCTACAAAGACATAGGGGTTTTCCTATGCATCCTAGCTCCCTTACTACCCTTTTTTTTTTTTTTTTTTTTTGAGACAGTCTCATTCTGTCACCCAGGCTGGAGTGCAATGGCATGATCTCAGCTCACTGCAACCTCCACCTCCTGGGTTCAAGTGATTCTCCTGCCTCAGCCTCCTGAGTAGCTGGGATTACAGGCCTCCACCACCACACCCAGCTAGGCTGGTCTTAAACTCGTGACCTCAAGTTATCCACCCACCTCGTTCTCCCAAAGTGTTTGGATTACAGGTATGACCCATGGCACCTGGCCCCTTACTACCTTTGGAGAGATAATAGGCTCCAGGTGCAATAAGCTCAAGCTCTTCCCCAAACCACATTCTCAGTATAAAGAGAAATTGTGTTGTTCTCAACACAATACAGAAGAGAGGTGAATATAGTCTCTTGTTCGAATTTATAGCTTTATCACAAAGTTAAAATGTCTTTACCTCACTGATAATTCTCTTTAGTTCTGTGGTTAAGAACTCTGACTTTGGTAAGACTGCCTAGATAGGGATGACTTTACATGAGTCATCACTTCAACTATTTGTGCTTCAGTTTCTCAACAGTGAAAAAGGAGGAATAACACGACTTAGCATATAGTTGTAATGAATTGTAGCTGCCTTATTACCACATTTCATCACATCTCAGACGCCATCAATTGGAATTTGAATTTCTAAATGTAACCATTAAGAAAAAGTACTGCCATTTAGACGACAACCCAATACCCTCTAATCACTGAGAATGTTTATTTTGTACCCATTGAATAGCTCCTTTGGGCTTATTAAATATAGATTTTTATGTTACATCACTCTGTGCATGCATAAAAAAGGAAAGTACAAACAAAATAAATTGGCTAAGGTATTCCTAAGACATCTTTATGTTTAAAGCCTAGCTCTCCTGAGTTATTTTTCCACACTTTTATACACATGATCATCCCCTGTGGCCATGTGTGTTGGCGCAGTATTTCTTTTCTTTGAGACAGGATCTTGCTCTGTTGTCCGGGGTGGAGTGCGGTGGCATGATCATAGCTCACTGTACCCTTAACCTCCTGGGTTCAAGTGATCCTCCTGCCTCAGCCTTCAAGTGGGACTACAGGTATGTGCCACCATGCCTGGCTAATTTTTTGCTTTTGTAGAGATGGGGTCTCACTCTATTGCCCAGGCTAGTTTCAAACTCCTAGCCCCAAGCAATCCTTCTGCCTCAGCTTGCCAAAGTTGTTAGGATTACAGGCATGAGCCACTGTGCTTTGCCAGCACAGTATTTCTTAAGGGGGTACTCCACTATTGAATCTGGAATTTCCTTCCAAGTCAGCCATACCCATTCTGTAAATTTGGTGACTGGCACTTTCCTATTAGACTAAGCTCATAGTTAAATAAGCAGGCAGCTTCCATCAAACTCATGCTTGCCATCCTAAAAATGATCCAAATGATGAACAAATTATTTACAATAGCTTCTATTTCTTTGAAATGTTTAAAATCTATTCTAAGGCTTGTCCATTCCTCTTGCCTTCCATTGCATGGGTCAGTACATAAACAACACATGCATGGCCAGCAAGGCTGAAAACTCAATTATGGTGACCCCAATAGCAACAGCTACAGCCAAGTTTCCCCTTGCTTAGGCCAGGCCAGGTACATCACGTCTGTGCCCATGCAGCAGGGATTGTAAGACACATTCTGATTGCAGAGATAATAAAATGTTCAGAAGTGAGACCCTTAGAAACGGTGGCATGTGATGCTCTTCTTTTATTGCTTCTCCTAGCATTGTCCCTTTTATGATTCTACTTTAACTCAAACTGTCAGAAAGGGTGTAGCAACGAGCAATATGACTGTGGTGCCCAGGATTCCAAAAAGAAATCTTCAGTGTTTCCATGACAACCAGCATCCATCCCAAGAGTTGCCTCTGAATAAGCTGGGTCCACCTGTGGTGTGTCGGCCACTGGCAAACACCAGAGGCTGCCGGGCACAGAAAAAACCCAACCTTGGCTGTACACATCCTCCCAATGCCCAGCATTCTTAGGTGTGGAGGTGACAGATGAGTCAAACAATCATAGGGCAACAAAGGATGCATCCTGGGCCTGTGGAACCTCAGGGAAAGCTAATATCCTTCCTCTGAATTTGGAGGGTTGGGTGAGGATGGGCAGACATTTGCAAAAGTAAAGTCTATTTGAGGGTCCTGTCCAGAGACCTTTGTGCAGGAACTAGTTGTCTGCTTCCAGGTGAGACAGAAAGAAAAAGATGAGAGAAAGAGAGAAAGAGGGCCGGGCGCGGTGGCTCACGCCTGTAATCCCAGCACTTTGGGAGGCCGAGGCGGGCGGATCACAAGGTCAGGAGATCGAGACCACGGTGAAACCCCGGCTCTACTAAAAATACAAAAAATTAGCCGGGCGCGGTTGTGGGCGCCTGTAGTCCCAGCTACTCGGGAGGCTGAGGCAGGAGAATGGCGTGAACCCGGGAGGCGGAGCTTGCAGTGAGCCGAGATCGCGCCACTGCACTCCAGCCTGGGCGACAGAGCGAGACTCCGTCTCAAAAAAAAAAAAAAAAAAAAAAAAAGAAAGAGAGAAAGAGGAAAGAAAGAAAGAAAGAAAGAAAGAAAGAAAGAAAGAAAGAAAGAAAGAAAGAAAGAAAGAAAGAGAAAGAGAGAAAGGAAGGAAGGAAAGAGAGAGAGAGAAAGGAAGGAAGGAAAGGAAAGGAAAAGAAAGGAAGAAGGAAAGGAAGACGGAAAGAAAGAAAGAAAGAGAGAGAGAGAAGAAAGAAGAAGAAGAAAGAAAGAAAATAAAATAAAAGACAAAGACAGAAATGGCCAGGTGCGGTAGCTCATGCCTGTAATCCCAGCACTTTGGGAGGATGAGGTGGGTAGATCACGAGGTCAGGAGTTCAAGACCAGCCTGGCCAACATGGTGAAACCCCATCTCTACTAAAAATATTAAAAAATTAGCTGGGTGTGGTGGCACACGCCTGTAGTCCCAGCTACTTGGGAGGCTGGGGCAGGAGAATCACTTGAACATGGGAGGCAGAGATTGCAGTGAGCCGAGACCATGCCATTGCACTCCAGCCTGGCGACAGAGGAAGACTCTGTCTCAAACAACCCACCCACCATACATTTGTTTGGTTGTATTATTATCTCTGTAAATATTTTGTTTTATGGCACCACCTATTAACATTCATTTAATGTATTTTATATGTATTTGATATGTGCTGATCAATTATTTCACTCTGTGTGTGTGTGTGTGTGTGTGTGTATATATATATATATATATATTTTTTTTTTTTTTTTTGAGATGGGAGTCTCACTCTCTCACCCAGGCTAGAGTGCAGTGGCATGGGAGACCAAGGCAGGTGGATCACTGAATGTTCCATACATGAGCAGGCAGAGAAAAACCAAACTGATTTGTGATTTTACTTATCTCGGGTAGCAGTAGTCTCATTCCAGTTGTTCAGAGTCCACCCACTTTGAATTTAGAACAAAGATAACTCTCCATTCAGAGTTTGGATAACTCTCCCATCAAGGTTAACTGACATCGAGATCACCATGTCTTCGCAACATGAAACAATGTGCACCACGCAAATACTCTTCTTTCTCCTGCAGAAAGCATGTGAATGCTTGGGCGACACTTAGAAATTACTGGTGTGGCATCTCCAGTTATTTCCTGAGTCCCCATTTTTTCATCTGGTGTCATCTTGTACATTTAAAACCTTTTGCATTCTCCTTTTTAATTTCCCATTTGTTCTCTATGTCCCTAGCAGCTCAATTCTGAATTTGATGCGGGTTCTGTGTAGAGAGGAATATAGTCACCACCCTCTCATGGCCCAGGAACCCCATAATTAAAATGAGTGTGCTCCAAAGTAACCTCATGGCCTTGTGTAGTCTCACAATTACAGTCTCTGCCACAAATACAGAACAGGGGAGATGAGCCTAGATAATGGACACAGGCCCCCATCCCTTCCCACAGACACACATCACAGAGCAAAGAGCCTGCATAACTGCCCTTCACTGGGTAGAGGGTTAATGTCTTTTTTTTTTTTTTTTTGAGACGGAGTTTCACTCTTCTTACCTGGGTGGGAGTGCAATGGCACAATCTGGGTTCACGGAAACCTCTGCCTCCCGGGTTCAAGCAATTCTCCTGCCTCAGTCTCCCGAGTAGCTGGGATTACAGGCATGCAACAGCACGCCCGGCTAATTTTGTATTTTTAGTAGAGACAGGGTTTTTCCATGTTGGTCAGGCTAGACTTGAACACCGACCTCAGGTGATCCGCCTGCCTCAGCTTCTCAAAGTGCTGGGATTACAGGCATGAGACACCGCGCCTGGCCAATGCCTTTTAACATTGGTAGTTTTGTGGTTGGAGCCTCCCCAAAAATAACTTCTATTGTGAGTGTTGCACCTTCCTCTACCATTGCAGCAGACTTGCTTCTTCACACATGGCCTGAGTTCCTTCCTTCCCAGCACGCCTGCCTGCCAAATCTCATCCCTACCTCTGCCTGAAGCCTCCAGATGTTAGTAGTGATGGATGGAAACAGGACCAGGACTGAATCCATAGGTGGTCACAGCACCACTGCCCCTGGTTCTTGGAGGCAGCCTGGAGAGCAAGTTTTCTTCTTCATCAGCAAGTGAGCTGATGTCCACATGTTGCCATGAAGGACTCCTTTTGTTGTGTTTAACATAAAGCCCGTTTCCCCAAACTCTTACTCTGGTTTCTTTATTTTTCTGCTCCCTCTACTACCCCTAACTCTTTTTCTTTCTTTCTTTCTTTTTCTTTTCTTTTCTTTTTTGCTACAGCTTTATTGTGGTATAATTTACTTGACAAAATTTACTCAAGTGTATGATTCTCAGTACATTGAAAATTGTGCAACCATCACCACAATTTAATTTTATCACATTTTTATCACCCTATTTGCAGTCAATTTTGGGTCCTTTTTTTGGCAACTGGGATGCCTGGGCCGTCTGCTGTCACCATCCCCTGGGAGAGATGATCTCAAAGAGAAGAACCCAGAGAAAGTTCATCCAAAGGAAGAAAGTTCTTTGCTGCTCTCACCAAAACCCCACTCTTCCCCTAGACTTGGGCTCCTATCACAGCCTTGGCTTTGATCCCTGAGAGCCCCTTTCCTGTACAGTACAGTGCGGGGAGATGGTACAAGCCCATTTCGACTTCACACACATCAACAGGCTTATTCAACCTCGTATGTGAAGTTGTCAATGTGTGCTTCTGTGGGAAGAGCGGTTAAGAGCCCGGGTTCAAACGCAAGCACTACCATTTACAAGCCATGCATTGAAAAACTAACCTCCTGGGGCTGCAGTTTCCTACTGTGTAAAATGGAAATCAATATAAATATATCACAGTCATGGAGAGCCTGGAGTGCCTGTCACATTCTCAGTGACATTCACAAGTGTTATCCACTGTTTCTAGACTTTGATCACATTTTTAAAGGGGTGCCCCCACTTCCAAATTCAGAACTCTTACCACTTAGAGGTCGAAAGATGTCAGCCCCGACAGGTGCCACAGAACACCCCCAGATGCTCAGAACAGGAATATATGGTTGGAAATCCTGGGGAGAAAAAGGCTGGAAGAGTTACAAATGGGGAGAGAGAGAAAAAGGCAGCTGGAAAGGAAGTACCAGGAAGAGGAGGGGCAGAGGGAAAGACCAGGAAACTGATGGTCAGGGGCCAGGGGCCCAGGGCTGAGTGATGGGATGGAGGAGCTAGAGACTGAAGCGGGAGGGAGGAAGTAGAAGGGAGGACAGGCGGAAATGTGGCGAGGATGCTTCCTGATAAACCTGTGGTCTTCGCATGCTCTTGAAATGAGTAAATTTTGTTAAGTAAATTATACCATAATAAAGCTCTAGAAAAAAAAGAAAAAGAAAAAGAAAGAAAAGAAAAAGAGTTGGGGGTAGAAGAGTAGGAAAATAAAGAAACCAGAGTAAGAGTTTGGGGAAAGGGGCTTTATGTTGAATACAACAAAAGGAGTCCTTCATGTCAACATGTAGCCATCAGCTATTCCTTGCAGAGGAGAGCCAAATACAGGTGCTCAGAATGTATTCTAAAGGTTAGAGCCCAAAGCTACAGGCAAGGCTGGAATTTACAGTTCATCCTGCTGTTTGTCCAGCTCTTGCTGTGACTTCGAGTCTATGTCCTCAAGAGGCACCTGCAGCTTTTGGCATCTAGCCAGGGTGGCTGGGGACAGCATTGAAAAGGGGACTGTGGGAACAGCCTGGTGCAGCAGTGTCCCCTCAGCTTGGATTGGTTCCTTTGTTCCAAACATGAGGAAGCAGAAGCTGTCACACAGTAGCGGCCAAGGACGCTGGCGTGCCACTGTTTGGCCCAGTCTTCCACCCTCCCTCACGGTCAAACAAGCAGCCATTATTTATAAAAACTCAACACACATTGGATTTTAATGAGAAAATAACTGTATACTTGCATTGAATGCCTCACAATCACTATAAAACCAAAGCAGGATAATAACATTTAAGTGGTTAACATACACAGGAAAGCCAGATACAGAGTATAATTTCCAAACACAGTATTGCTGCTTTTTTCCCCCTCCTCCCCCCAAAAAAGAAAAACAAAGAAAACATAATTTGGGTAAAGAGCAACACAAAATCAAAATTGGCAGCTTACTGAATGCTTAAAATTCAGAAAATTGGTTCTTTAAACTAAAATGGAATATATTCACCATCTCTAACACTTAGGCTACTTTTTTTCAATACCTAGTTTAATTAAATCCATTCTTTAGTTGGGAAAAAAAAAAGGTTTAATTACTCATCTTCAGAGACAAGAATCAACACTGTTTTAGTGTTCCTTGTAACGCTTTATATATATATGTGTGTGTGTATATATATGTGGACATTGATCTATATACGGCTTATATGTCATTGTCTAGGGTGAGCAGCATGCATGGGTATGAATAGGCAAGTAAATTGCATTGTGTCATCCAAGTAAAACACAGCCCGGCCTCCTGCCACTGACAGACCCTGTTTCCATAATTTCTGGATGAGAAAGCCAAGGCATGTCAGTAGTTAATCAGCTCCGGAGGAAAGTGAACACCTATAAACACGGCAGAATGCAATACTTCCAGAAAGGCTTTTAACATCTACAGAATCTAAACATTTTGTAAGAGGTGAGGTTAACAAGCTTGCGTGCTATTTGGGGGTGGGGCCGAGCATCAGAGGCAAAGTTTTTCGTAAGCCTCTTTCTCTCGATGGATTAGGCAGGAATGACTTTCCTCCAGGGGACGGTCCCATCTTCAGAAAGTTAAAAGGGTCCAGTTGGGATCCCAGAGCCTAGCACGGTGCTATGTACAAAGCGGTGGCCCAAGGTTTCTTGAATGAATAAAAAACTCAAGAGCACAGAGAAAATCTGGCTCTCCCAAGTAAACTGTAATTTACATTTTAATGGGATTATATTAGGATCTTCAGTGAGTGGAGCAAGAAAATAGACAGCAGTAATCCGGAAGGCAGCACAGGAGTACTAGCAAAAGTTAAGAGTTGTAGGGGCCACAGTGAAAACAGCTTTGTGACTGTGGGAAAGTCCCAGAAAAAGCATTTCTTTCCTTATCCACACACGGAGCATGGCCCAAGAACCCCCAGCTCTGTATCTTTAAGCAATAAGTGCTCTGGTTCAGTCAACTGTGGTCAAAGACCACTTCATCTGCCTCTAAAGCGATTCCATGAATAGTGTGGCCTCTTAAGCTTTTCTCTTAGCTGTACATTCTCTTGTCAAATGTAGGTTTCATGTAGCACATGGTTTCCTTCAAAACAGAACAAAAAACTTTAAGGTAAGTCATAAGGATGGTTTCCTCTTGTGAAAAACGGGGAAGTTAGTCTATATCATGTCTATGGTCTCTACCAGATCCATGAATCAGAGAAAACATGAAGCACATCACATTTTTTGTGCAATCCATAGAACTATCCTACTCTCCAGCCATCCTAACTGCCACTGTGCCTGGGGCTGTGCAATGCTACTGCCTCCTCTGTTCTTATCCCTGTGTCTGCTTTGGGAATGCCCCCTATTGCTGGGTTCTCAGCCCAGGCATCTGGGACCTCTGGCTGGAAATCCTCAGGTAAAGACGATCCTCCTTCCTGGGTCCTCCCATTTCATGTCGGGACTTCTAATCTAACAGGGATCTCATTTTCCTGAGAATGTTAGTCTCCATGCCAGCCTCCCTCACTATAAAATGAATTTCTTGCAACAGGGATCTTACTTGTTTTGTGACCCCAGCGGCTAGCACATTTTGTTGAGAATTCATTCAAAATATTCAGGAGAACGAACCATATAAAGATGGTGCCAATTGCCCATGTGCTCTTTTGGCTGCCATCTGTAGAATGTGGCTTCAAGTTACTGGTTCCCTTGGCAGTTTTAAAGGATCCTTGTTAGTAGATGGTTCCATTTTTCACTTTGTGCCTACTTCTCATCTGTGAATACATGTCCCCCCCAGAGTCAACACTAGTCTAATAAAAGAAGGAAATGTGCATTAACATCTACATACAAATTTTGTGAAATTGCTACTTGTTAGAATAACACACTAGAGCTTATGACATAATATAAAAACAAAAATGATTTTTAGTGAGGTCTGACTTAATTATTGCTTTTTTTAAAAACCACAGTTTTAAAACAAACGAGAAAAAAAGAAAAAAAAAAAAAAAGGCTGGTTGTTTTTTTTTTTCTCAAGGCCAGAACTGAAAATTTTCTCATCCAGAAATTTAGGGCACCCAATTATTGAATACCCTTATCATATTGCTTTAAATGACAGAAAGATTAAAGCTGGCATCCTCTATAGTATACTAAGCATGAATATAAAGCATGAGAATAAGTAGGAGACTTTCCTAAATGTCAAATTACAAAACTGCTCAAAACTTTGCAATTGTGACTCATGCAAATACCTTGTTAGGTCAATTTAATATTACAAATACTGCATCAGCTCGGTGCCTTTATATCCCTTTTCATAAAAAAGAAATTCTCACTCCACTCCTGAAGCCAGCAAACAGCTTTGGAGGAATTACCTGTACACCCAAGTGCCATGGTCACTCTGGAATTTTAATCCACATACATACACACATACACCCTTACTCCTGAACATACGCATTTTACACAAACACACAATGGTGTACACACACACACACACACACACACTCACCCCATCTTTAGGATCTGTAGCTGATTCCAAGCCTGTACTTAAATTTCTATTCTATATTTTTCTTTGTAGCATCCTGAAAAACACTGGTTGCTCAGCAAAAATAGTATCTCTTACCTCCTATTTTGTTCCCATTCTTCCTCCCTCCCTCCCTTTTTCTCTCTCTACCTTCATGACTTTTCTTTCCTGCTTCCTTTCTGACTGATCCAAAAAGAATCCATCATTCTTCTTCCTATCTCTAAGGCCCACTTTATAAAACAAAATAGTTATAAACACCTTTTTATTTCTTGTCATCTACCTCTCCAAGGCAGAGTTCACCTTTTTTTCAATTATTGCCACTCTAAAAATGCCCCCACCATCTTGAACCAAGTTGTTCAATGTGTACAGATTCTATACATGTATATATTCACCCATCCCATCATAAAAATAGTTGTTGCCCACTAAATATAGTTTTCCTACGAAGAAACGTAACTGTGAAAATGTGTTCTCATAAACTGCAGATCAGTGAATATTATAAGCAGACACGATCCTAAAGCTAACATCATCCATTTGGTTTGGTTTTCTCTTCCCCTTTCTCAGCCTCCTCATGTAGAATAGATTGTGTTTGCAACATGAAGAAATATTGTCTTAAAATATGGATTTTATGAATTGTGATCATGAGTTGTTCTCAATTAAAAATAATTAAATGTAAGAGAAGTGGAATCATAACTGCCTCTTCTGGGCAAATATGGAGAGAAACGCCATTCATTTTATGGCTGCTGGAGAAAATGGAGTTAATGCAACACCCTCCGATGCTGTGAGCGACAGGTGGGAAACTGGTGCAGGGAAATATCCTGTGCCATGTAGGCTGCACCAGCCTGGGCCCTACTGCTCTCTAAGTGGCCCCATCACCATTGTCCTTCATCACCCGGAGAGGCTGGTCTCAGTTCTGCCTGTAGCAACTATGTTGATTTGCTTGTAACATCGTTTGTCCTTTTGGATCCATTGTGGATTGGCCCAAAACCAGACACGGGGATTGAGTCACCAAAAAAAGTCCTTTCTCTTTTGACTCCTGGGTGTCCAGAGTCTGATGGGTGGACTTCCTTTTTGTTTCATCATTGTGTATTGCAGCTTCTGGTCTACATAAGGATTGCTGAGTTTGTTTGCACTTTAATAAATAGTCCATTAAAATGCTTTCAGTTGTTAAATTTCTTGGTTTCTTGGTCTCCCAAGCACCACAGACGCTTCCTGGGTTGCAGGAAGTTTATTCATTGTCTTCTTCCTCCTGGTTGGCATAGATCCCTGCTTCCCAGCGCAAAGCTAGTGCGCTCTTTCTTCGATTAACCCGTGTGGCCTCAAGGACCTGTAAAGAGAGGGGAAAAAATTATGCAGAGTTCATGGATGTTAATTATGAACACAAACCAACTTCTTTGTTTCCTTCTTCCTTTCTGTTTATCAGCTTGAGAGGAGAAAGTGATGAGTACCGCGGGAGACAGGAGAGACACTGGAAAAGGGGAATGGGTGGTTCTGGGTACGCATTCGTCTCACAGCCAAAATTCATCTGCTACTTGACTCCTAGTTTTCACTATAGAGAGATTTAATTTTCATGCAATGTTCTGCACGTTTTTGAACTAGCTATGATTCTGCATCAAGTTTTCAGATGAAGCAGATCTCTACACGCGACAGATCAGTGCTGTCCAATTGACCTTTGTGCAATGATGAAAATGTATCTCTGCTATCCAATATGGTAGCCATTAGCCATACGTGGCTATTGAGCACTTGAAATAGGGCCAGTGTGGTTGAAAACCTAAATATTTACGTTTATTTCATTTTAGTTAATTTTAATTTGAATAGCTCCATGTGACTAGTGATTACCATATTGGACAGCACACTATAGATGATCTCAGTCTCTTCATAAACAAGCAATCCAGAAAATAATTCCAAACAATGAGACCAGTGTGGATTCAGTCCATCAAGCTTTGCAAATCTATATAAGCCATGATGATATTTATAGTACAAAACCTACTTGGGCAAAATTAAACTAAAAAAGCCATTACATGAAAAAAAAAAAGTTATTGGATCAATAAAAGCAATCTCAGCATTCTGATGCAACTTCAGACCCCATATGCTAATCAATGAAATGAAAGGTGACAACATTAAGGACAAGTAGGCTCACTACCACTGAGGGAGAGCCTCCCTTCCTTCCATTCACTAGAGCAGTCCATGGACTCCTGAGAAGAGACTTCGGCCTATCTGCTCCAGTTTCAGTTTGATCAAGAAAAGATTCCAGATTAATGGCATTTAGGTTGCCAACATATGAAAAATGGTTCTATATCATGACACTGCAGCAAAAACAAGCCCAGGCATTCTTACCAGTTGCTCTGGCATTTGCTTAGGACGTATAGTTTCTGATTTTAAAGAAAAGTCCAATAGAGCCAACATTGGTTGGTTATCCAAACTGCAACGAAGGCATTGCTTATTCTAAATATAATCAGTTAGGCAAGGGACAGTGATGGTGGTGACATGGATTGGCTGTGTCCCCACCCAAATCTCATCTTGAATTATAGCTCCCATAATCCTCTCATGTAGCAGGAGGGACTCGTGGGAGGTAACTGAATATGGGGGTGAGTTTTCCCATGCTGTTCTCATGATAGTGAGTAAGTCTCACCAGACCTGATGGTTTTATAAAGGGCAGTTCCCCTGCACACACTGTCTTGCCTGCTGCCATTTAAGACACGCCTTTGATCTTCCTTTGCCTTCTGCTGTGAGGCCTCCCCAGCCATGTGGAACTGTGAGTCCATTAAACCTCCTTTTCTTTATAAATTGCCCAGTCTTGGTTATTTCTTCATAGCAGTATGAAAGTTGACGAATACAGTTGGCAACTCCAGAGAAGCAAGGAGATGCAGTTACAGGCTGAGGTGGGAGCCCAGACATAAGCAGATTCTGGGTAGATGGGAGATCAGGGGGTCCATCTCAACCTGCTTCTCTGCACCTTTGCCAAATAAATGCACCACCAAGAGCTTCAACGTGTTTTCCTCTGGGAAGCCTCCCCCATTCCTCCTCAGTCATGTTTGCTGAATGAATGATGCACTGTTAAGCACATAAGCCATGTGTGTTTTGCATAATGTGTTTTGCATATAAGCATATCATGGTCACTCACTCAATATCCACAGATATCTAAGAATAAGAAATTAGCAGGAGGAAAGCATGCTTCCAAATCTGCTACAGTTAAATAGAGAAATTTTCTAATAGTCTAATGTGTGGTAGCACAGAACTGAAAAACAGCACTGGACTGCACGTGGAAGTCCTGGGCTCTATTTCCAGTTTTGTCCTCTGTTGTTCATCTTTTATCTCACATTTCTTATCTATAACATGGAGAACACAGCTACTCTACTTCACAGGCTTACTCAGAAGGCACTGTGGTCTCTGAAGTCCAGCAGGTCTACTTCAAATCCTTGTGACCCTGGAAAAGTCACTTACCCCTGTGCCTCAGTATCCCCATATAAAATGGGGATCATAAAACTACAGCATAAATTTGGACAGAGAAATCAATGAGGCAATGTATGTAAAGTATAGTTCCCAGTGCATAGTAAGCTCTCAAATAGAGCCTAATATGATGGAATAATTATTTCTATCATCACGTGAAAGGGATTTATACATTATGAAGCGGCATACAAATATCGGGCATTTTATAAAGAACTCTACATTGTATAAAGGGATCATCTCTTTGCCTTTCAGATTGCAGATACAAACAGAAAGGTTTACATCAAAGCTAAAAATAAATCTAAAGTTGTAAAAATTATGATCCCCATCCTCTTGGAATGTTTTTCGTCTTGTTATTTAAACCCTATTTTGATTCTCAAACAACTTGGGCAAATTGAGTTTGCTCTACTCTTTAGGAACTCTTGTTACAAGCCATCTATCGATCCAATTTACCCATATTTATTAGTTTCCTACCAAGTATAAGGCACAGTGCTTCTTGTTGAGGATACAATAGTCCCTTCCCTCATGGAGCTTAGCGATGAAAAGTGTAATGGGCAGAAAAATAATATTCATAACTATGGAAACGTTTAACATAGCTTGGGTTTGGACGTCTACTTGTCAAGAGCTCAAATAATTCACTTACACCAACAATGAGCTCTCTTTTCTTAATTAATTCCCCTAGTTTGTATGCCCACTTACCATGGTCACACGATCACTTACCATGGCCATACAATAAATTTCTAGTGAAATCTAAAGCCGCTAGTAATGGCACAGACAAGAAAATAAACATCATTACTGAAATACCTGGCAACCTGGATATAAAGCTGTCTTTGGGTTCATAAGGCTTATGACCCAGGGCTGTCTGGGAGTACAGCTGCCCCACAACTGGTCTTCAGAAGTTTCAAAAACCAAGGTATTTGAATGAACATCTGTTCTGTAATTAATTCAGACGCGTGTGTGCGTGTGTGTGTGTGTGTGCACGCGCATGTGTGAATCTCTAGCAAATTTAGAGCTTTTATTACTAGTTTATTACTGCATATTAACTTTACTTTCTAAAGTTCATTCCTTTATTTTCTGGGCAAAAAGGCACATGTCTCTGGGGCTCTAATAATAGATATACTCACGTCCTAAGTTCTATGTTACTGTTTGAATCCTCACCACTAGTCTACAAAATTTATGCTGTTATTACTCCCATTTTTTATATGAAGAACCTGAAGCACAGGGAGGTTAAGTAACTTGCCCAGAATTACCCAGTTAGCAGAAGGCAAAACCAAGATTTGAACTCCGCACTCTGGGTGCAGAGTTGATGCTTGAGGCCACCAGACTACATTGCTGCCCAATGACTGTAAGGAGTCCAGAAGGAGACACATCAGAGAGGAGCAATCAACACTCCCCATGGAAATGGAAAGGGGAAAACAAAAAAGGATCTGATTTAAAGTTTTATTGTGGCCGGGTTCAGTGGCTCAGGCACTTTGGGAGGCCAAGGTGGGCAGATTGCTTGAGATCAGGAGTTCGAGACCAGCCCGGCCAACATGGTGAAAACCTGTCTCTACTAAAAATACAAAAATTAGCTGGGCATGGTGGCTGGCACCTGCAGTCCTAGCTACTTAGGAGGTTGAGGCACGAGACTCGCTTGAGCATGGGAGGTGGAGGCTGCAGTAAGCTGAGATCACACCACTGTAATTCAGCCTGGGCAACAGAGTGAGACTGTGTCTCAAAAAAAAAAAAAAAAAAGTAAACTACATAAATCAATAAATAAAGTTTTATTGCTTTCACAAATTCACATTCAGGTCTGGTGGGGAATAAAAAACAATTCTCTCTCCACAACCCTTTAATATTAATTTTTCTCTCTAATGCTTAGGGAATTCAAGTGAACTGCTTAACTTTGAATAGCAATCAATATAGACAATTTTAATTTGGACATATGAAACAAAAGACAGATATGTTAAATAGTATCACCCTATTCATATTAATATTTATATTTCATCTTCCAATCTGCTTTTAAATTGAAGACAGAGTGGGCCCAACTCTACCTTCCTTGGATCTATTTGACCAGATTTTCATTGTTTTAAATGGACTCAAAGGGGAGACGGGCTAAGTCCTAATTTTCAAACTGCCGTCTTCCAGATGAGAATCACAATTAGACATTAAAGAAAGTACAGAATGACATTCTCAGTATTCATTTGATATCTTATGAAAGAAAATTACTGATAATCAGCAGGTCAGCTCTATATTTAAATATAATTCTTTGGCTAAATGAGAGACCAAAAACTTATTATGCCACAGGTTAATGCAACCAACTTGAAAAATAATTTACAATATCTAGTAAATGTTAGGATGTATCGGGCTAGTAGCCAGTGCTTCTACTCCGAGATATAGAAAGAGGTTCTTCCATAGGTACATAAAGAGACATGTATAATAACATTTATAAAAGCATTATTTCTAATGGTAAGAAAAACTGGAAATCGTCTACATTTCCATAATAGAAGATTGAATAAATAGTGATATATTCATTCAATGGAATACCATATAGCAGTTATAAAGAATGAACCAGAGCCACAGTGATCAACAAGGACACATCTAAAAACAATGCAGACAGAACAAAGTCAGGAGCGGAAGATACTGCAACATGATTTACCATTTATAGAATGTCTTTAAACATGCAAAAATAAGGTGTTGTTTATGTATATACACATGTATAGTATAAGTATAAAACCATGCACGGAAATGATGAACAACAAGCTCAAAAATAGTTACCTCTGCGAGATTGTAGGGGAGGAGGGAACTGGGAGAAGTAACGAGAGGGCTTAAATTGTATTCTTTTAAAAATATTAAATATCATGAAATGATAAGAATGGACAAAGCTGGGTGGGTAGGTTTTATTATTTTATTATCTTACATTATTTTGAATGCCAGTTCCATGATATCAGGAACTCGTTTTGTTGACCACTGTATTCATGGAACCCAGAACAATGCCTGACACATAGTACAGCCTCGAAAATTGTTCAATGAATGAACGAATGATTCTCTCTACAATTCTGTATATTTGAAATAATTATTTTAAAATCAAAATAAAATACAGAAATAAAAATATGAAAAATATTGTGCTTTCTCAGCAAAAAGAAAAACTGGACAAAATAGAAAAAAAATTAAACGAGAAAAATATGCCTTCTCATAGCACATATATTTGTGAAATCTGTGTAAAAGGAAAGAAGAAGACTTTTGGGGACTGGGAACAGTGGCTCACACCTGTAACCTCAATGCTTTGGGAGGCTGAGGCAGGAGGATCACTTGAGGCCAGGAGTTTGAGACCAGCCTGGGCAACATAGAGAGACCCTGTCCCTACAAATAAAATAAAATAAAATAAAATAATATAAAATTAGCTGGGCATGGTGGCACACATCTGTAGTTCCAGCCCTTTGGGAGGCTGAGATTGGGGGATCGCTTCAGCCCAGGAGGTCAAGGCTACAGTGAGCTCTGACTGCACCACTGTACTCCACCCTGGGCGACAGAGTAAGACCTTGTCTCTTAAACAAGGAGGCTTTTGGAGAAATCAAGGCTTAGAGTTTCTAAAAAATACATGTTTAAAGATTGGAGGGAGGGAGGCCTGGGATGGTTCACATTTGATAAATTTGTAGATTAGGATGGTTCATATTAAATCTATAAATGGAGCTTTCTAGCTTTATGTTAAGGTAAACAAAGAATGGGTGAAAATCAATAGCTCAATCTGCATGAGCTGCACTGTTTTCCAACCAGACCAAGTATACTTGCTATTAATGCCTAAAGAAACTTTAAAAACCAAAATAGCCCATCACTTATGTCCTCTGGTCCAAACGTCTTCAAGATCCGTGAGCAGGCAAGGTCTTCCCCAGTACCCTCCCACTCGCCCCCACAGCACAGCACGGCAAAGCACACCATTGTGTATCACTGTTGCATGGACTCCAACATTTTGAGGCAGTCCCATAGTTCAGAAAAGGCACAAAAAAATACATATGGAGACAAGTCATTTTCTTGCCATTTTCATTTAACTCATCAGGAAATGGCAAACCACAACAGCATGCAGCTGGATCATGCATTCAGTAAGACCAAGACAAACAAATTGAAAAGTACCTCGGAAGTCACCTTGCAAGACAGTAACTTAGAAGTGTACTGGCAGAGAGGGAAAAGACCAGGGTTAGTACATGGCAGTGACACACTTACAGAACACCCCCTAGCCGGGAACAGGCACCACACCAGAAGAGGATGGGAGGGGAAGTAATACCAGGAGGCCATTCTACACCCATGCCAAAACTTTCTCCAACTGATATTAGTTTATAAGTCTTTCCTTTGCAGCAACTAGATACCCTATTGTTCACTAATAAAAATATCAGATAAGCCGTACTTTGCTAATTCAAAATGTTGCTTTCATTTTCTGCCCTTTGAATTAACAAGATTCCTTCCCCTCTGCACACAACCAGCTGCCCACCAGCAAGGTCGTTGGGGGCCATTTTGGATTTGCTAGAATCTGTAGCCAAATAGCCTTTCTCTTCCCATATGTTTCTCTAAACCCCAAAGCCGTCGTGTAACCTGTTGTTCCATTAAAAGAAGATCCTAATCACAGGAGTTGGTTTGTGGAGGCAGATTCTCTGAAACTGGCCTAAGGGTAGTCCTGCCTAGGGAGACCACACAGCCTCCCTCGTCAGAACCCTGGGGACCTGGGTAAGTTCCTGAAAGTGGGATCATCCTTTGATAGCAATTTCGGGTGATTATTTAGGATTATTAGTATGAGCACTTAGGAACTGAAATGATCCTTTTGTTCCTATAGGTGACTAAAAGTCTTCCGCAAAGTACAGAAAAAAATGGCCTGACAATGGAAAATGAGATAGCAGGACCGATTTGGGACATCCCTCTCCAGAATTATGGTAATGAGCACACATTTACACTGCTTGGGGCATTTAAAGCATTTATTGGTTTGGGGCATTGATAGCCATAGACTAGTTAGGTGGGATCCCACATCTGTGATCGCTGACTGCTTCTTATATGTAACACTTAGGAATTATAGTTCTGTCATGATTGGGCTAATGGCTGGCGGCTGACAAGTCAGGAGCTCTTCTCTCTCCTTTGCACCTTCACTAGGGTATGAGTGAAAACCCAAGAGAGAGTTAGGGAAGCACAAGGCATCACTGAGCTTCCTGTAGAGTCTGGGGGAACAGGAGGCAGATGGGCTTCCTTCACCCACTGAGCGAGACGATGGCCAGAACTCTCAATGCATGTCCTGGTCTGGAAGGGTAATGTGTGCAGGAACTCTCAGTTTTGACGCAGCCCAGGAGAACTGACGAGGTCTTCTCTTGTTCTAAGACAAGACAGAGTGGTTGGATGACCTCTCAGTAATTAAGTCACGGGATGAGAAAGAGAGAGAGAGCGCACACAGGAAAACCCCACTGAGAGCAGATCCTGTGCTAGAAGTAAAGATGGGGCTGAACATCCAGAAGGCTGTGATTTGGACTCTGGTCAGCATCCCTCCAACTGAGAAAGGCAAAGCAAACCCTCGAGATGTTTATGAGCATCACTGACTTTCTGAGGCTCAGGTCAGGTTAGGGAAATAATTGGCTGGAAAAATACTGTTTGCTTAAATACAGTCATGTCACTTAGGACAGACTGATGAGTCATAGTTTCCTAAAGGGATTCTTCATGCCTGAAGGAAAAACATCCAAATAGTCCATCATTTGTGCCCACTGATCCAAATGTCTTCCAGATCCATGAGTGGGCAACCCCACCTTGGAGGCAGTCCCTTTGCAAGGCATCAAGAAGCCCTTTAGGAAACTAGGATTCACTCGTCCATTAGGAATTGCATGACTGAGCAGAAATGGCATGAGACCCAGATAAGGGGACATTTCCACATAAGAGAACATTTTCAGATAAGAGAAACCCACAATATGAATAGGACTGCTGCATCTGCGTGTGTGGTGCGTGCACTGCACAAAAGCATCAGACTAAAGGGATGAATGGTACTAAAGCCCAGTCTCCTACTCTACCCCCAAAATGTGTGGCTGGTGCAGGGCTGCATCTTCATAGAGGAACAAGGGTGACTTTTTTCCTAATTCACACAAAGGCCTTGCATAAGTTGGTAAACAGCCCTGGGTAAGTGGGTGGGGGTGGGGATAGTAATCCTCCTGTCCCCAGAATTAGCCAAGAGGTCCATTAATAAGTGAGGCTGGAGACACTCACTGGTGACTTCAATATGCAGGACAAAGAAATCAGCCCAGGTGGGTGAAGACTGTGGCCACTAAAGGGAGTACTTTGCTCAAGTTCTGAGTTAGTAACAAATATGGCTGGTTGGGGATAACCTTTGGATAACACCACTCCCTGACTCCCATAAGCCAGGGGCCTCTCTGCATATGACTTTTTATAAAGTGGAAAACTGGAGAGAGCAGGGCCCTGAGCTGAGTCCCAGTGGACAGGACCCCAGAGGCCACCAAAACACTGATGGTGCTCGGGGCTCGGGGCCTCAGGGGACACTGAAGTTGTTTTGATGGCAAAGATCAGTGTTTCTCACTCAGCAAAACTTCCGCCATAGCTACGTTCTATTCTTCTCCTTCTGTCTTTCACTCTCCTCAATATCATTGTGTCTAACATATCGCACTTTATACATATTCCAATGATCAGTGCCTGTCTTGTTTTTAACTCTGCCTTCTCCTTAGAAAGAATAAAAAATAATTATTATTTTTGCTTAATTCACAAAGAACTGCTAATTTCAATGGCCAAACACATGGTTGTATTCTAATCATATGACAGGTACTGATTCTCAGGTATGATTTATCATCTCCAAAAGGGCATGCCAAAACGCTGCCAAGTGGCTTACTGGAAAGAATGTTGGCAAATGGAGGTACCAGGGGTGATGCTGCATAACATGGGGAGATGCTGGGTATGTAGGTGTGAGCCACTGAGGTGCTTAGAGGGTGGAGAGTCTCAGAAGCCATGTTTCTCCGTGAGAATAGTGTATATAAATGGAGGCTAGAGACCAGAATTACTTTACCTTTAAGAGAATTAACTTTACGCTTCTACGGATAGGTAAGCCAGTTACATAACTCAACCCCCCAGCAATCCATCTGCTCTCTATTACTATCCTTCTGGTATTAAAGAAAAAAAATGGAAAAGGGGCCACAGATCAGTTAGCAAAAAAATGAATCTTTGTTCATCCCTAAAGGTAAACTTCAACACATTTACCAGTGATCGACATAGATAAAGGAGAAAAGGTCCCCTGAATTGGAAGGGCTAGGAGAGGGCTCTCATTTGAAGCCTGACTGATGATCATATGTTTGCTTTAGAAGCAATCTGAATTTGTTGTTTTAGATTTGAACTCTTAAATGAGCATATAGTGGATTGGTAGATTTTGTCCTGATCCTAAGAATTTTCAACAACAGCAAACTTGGTTCTGTTGTAACAGCAATAACAGTGCAAAACATTTGGCTTTGAATCCAAGATCCAGGGATATTAACAGCTTAATTAGTTAGGTCTCTTCCTTTTTCAAAATGTTTATTTACTGGGAAATATAGAGACAGGAGGCTGCCTCTTCACTTCGTAAGTGAAGGGCAATCAGCATGTTAAAACACTGATTCCAAGCAGCTTCATTCACGCAAAGGAAAAATCCAACCTGGTTGGCATTTGTTAGGTGGCTGCCAGAGTGTCAGCGTGTGCACGAAAGAGTTTCCAGCCCTCTGCTTTTATGAAATGAGTGAGAACTGCCTCTACCCGTCTGTATGGAGTATTTTTCCCTATCATCTGCACTCCAACACAAAAGACACACACAAGTGACAAGTAGAGTGTGCTCAGCAAACACTCACATGGGTCACATGCTAAGTGGTTCTACTTGTTCTTCCCCATCCACATCAGAGTGTGGGGCATCCACTTGGCTAAATTCTGCCAAAGCTGCTGATGTATTGAGCAGAGTCGCTGGGAGAAAAGAAACCAGACACCTAGAGCACCAAGCTTCAAAATGATCTAGCCTCCCGAAAATTCTTAAGGTAAACTTTATCCTTTGAAGTGGGGCTTCAAAGAAGGGCTGGCGAAAGTGACTGAGGAGCCAGGGGAAAATCCTACAGGCTCACGAACGGAGCTGCTGGCTCCCCTACAGTGAAGTTCAGCAGTGGAAATGTCTGCAGCAGCTACCCAGGGCCAGGCGTCATCCCACTGTCTAATACAGTGAACAGCCCAGTAGAATAGCTGCAACCTAATACAGCAACTGAGACAGCACTCCATGCAGTTCAGGTGTAAACACAAAGGAAAGCCTGGGAGATGCCAAGTGAGTAGCCAGCTGCCAGATATCCATTGCTTTCTTCCTTTCTTTACCACCATATATTTTGAAAGCAACTTTCAGTATCTGGGCTTCAACTCCAGAAATCCTTTAACTTAGCCAGCTAGGATATAAAGGCAATAAAGCAGCAGGGAATTCTTTTTTTTTTTTTTTTTTTTTTGAGACAGAGTCTCGCTCAGTTGCCCAGGCTGGAGTGCAGTGGCGCGATCTTGGCTCACTGCAAGCTCCGCGTCCCGGGCTCACGCCATTCTCCTGCCTCAGCCTCCCGAGTAGCTGGGACTACAGGCGCCCGCCGCCACGCCCGGCTAATTTTTTGTATTTTTAGTAGAGACAGGGTTTCACCGGGTTAGCCAGGATGGTCTCGATCTCCTGACCTCGTGATCCGCCTGCCTTGGCCTTCCAAAGTACTGGGATTACAGGCGTGAGCCACCGTGCCCGGCCAGCAGCAGGAAATTCTTACTGTGAACCCCATAGTATTCAAGTTTAAGGTGACCAGATGGTTTATCACCCAAACTGGGACACTTTCAAGGGGGAAAGGCAGGCTGGGTGCAGGGGCTCATGCCTGTAATCCCAGCACTTTAGGAGGCTGTGGTGGGAATATACCCTTGAGCTCAGGAGTTGAAGAACAGCCTGAGCAACATAATGAGACCTCCTTTCTACAAAAAAGTTAAAAAATAAGCCAGGTGTGTTGACATATGCCTGTGGTCCCAGCTATTCAGGAGGCTGAGGCAGGAGGATTGCCCGAACCCAGGAGGTCGAGGCTGCAATGAGCCATGATTACATCACTGCATTCCAGCCTGGGTAACAGAGACAAACCCTGTCTCAACAACAACAAAAGAGTGAAAGGGGATATTAATAATCCCAGCATCACAAGGGGCATAAGCCAGGACTGTCTCAGGTAAACTGGGTAGGATCCTCAACCAACCCAAGCTATTTGTGACTTGAGTGCAGTCAGGGGAGGAGGTGGTGACTTAAATATGTGCTAAGAGGCTGGTGCCAGAAGACCCATAGGAGGCTGGCATGAACCCTGAGGCTGATCTCCAGGCTCCTGGGACTGTGTAGAGCAACAGTTCCTACGTCTCTAACTGGAGAAAGAAACCACAGAGCAGATGACTTCCTTCACAGTTAATGTGAACGTTATGTGCAAAGTTCCTAGGGTTTGGGGGTAGCAAAGTAGCCATGTGGTTTTCAACTGTCATTTTAACTGGCTCTTTGCTGTCAAGCTATGCACATGGGCTTGTTAACAGTCCCAAATACACTCGGTCTTTTAAGCACTGTGTAACATTGTTAGGGATTGCCTAGAGGGTCAGCTTTGAAGGAACAGCATCTTCATCCTTCTCTAGAGAAATACAATCTCTACTGGGCAATGGTAGAAATCAGCTCCCAGGTGTTTAGGGATGATTTCAGGGCCCTTGCATCCCTCTCCCTGTGTGACCCTTGCATGCTGTCTTTCTATGCACCAAACATCTTACACACTAGCCTTGCTGGTCAACTCCAGCTATACTTGGCTGCAAACAACCAGCTCCCTGCATGATCAACATTTTTTTTTTTGAAACAGGCAAAAACCCAAACCCAGTTCCAGGCATGTGAAACCACATATTTGAAAACCTATATTGGAACCCTAATGCTGACTAGACAACCACATACACATTTGTGCCTGGACTGGAATGCCACACGCCACACCGACGGCCGCGCTCAGAGAAGTGAAAAAGGAAAGGAGGAAAAACTTACACTACTATCATCCATTCTCTCGCGCCTTTTAGATTTGTGTGTCTCATAGTCTTCCATGAGGGTCTGCATCAGATTCTTGGGCCGCTGGGTTCCGGCAGCCTCTTCAGGGGCTAAGTCAGGCTGCAAGCTGGGGCCTTCAGTGGTGGGGGATGGAGGAGGTTTGACTTTCTCTATTTTCCCTGAAACAACACGAAGAGAACACCCTTTCTAAGCTTGTCTGCTCATGACTGCTTTTAGAAAGAAGAGAAAACTGGCAAATAAAAGAGCAACAACCTCTGACACAGAGAATGGTACCAGAATGATGGTTAAGTGTAGGCCATTTTATTATATTACAGGATCAAAGCACTTAAGGTTAATGCACAAACCCATCCAAAGATCTCAAGGACACCAAGTTCCAAAAAGTCAGTTAGATCAAACAGGCCCGGCACACAGTATGCAAATATATGTTGGACAGACAGACACAGTTGTTTTGAGACATGTATCCTATCACAGATCATAGAATTAGACTGTCAGAGGTGGTGGCGCCTTGGAGACTCAGAGACCCACTTCTTAACAGATGAAAGAGCTTGAGGCTCTGCCAAGGGAAGGCTGTACTGAAGTCACAGGGAGCCAGTGATGGTACTCAGGCCTCCTGCTTTCCTCACCAGGGTCTATCCTCTATAGCAGAGGAAGCCAGTTGTCTGCTGACCTGTCCAGGCATTTTGTGCAGACAGCTCAGTGTTATAAAACCTTTGAATAAGGATAAGGCTTGTTCTTCTCAGTTCACCCCAGTCTTATACTGGCCAGCTTCATTCATTTACCTCACCTGCTGGGGTCCTGAAACATGAGGGTTTAAGGCATCCCAGACCTTAAGAAGTGTATACCAACAAAGGCAGTGGAAAAGGTGCACACCAGCCTTAGGAATGGGGAGATTTTAGCTCTTGCAATGTCCTCCAAGAATCCTCAGGATGGAGAGATGAGGTCAGTGATTAATTCAACAGTGGTGTGATGACTCTACGCACCCTTACCAAGACCATTTCCATCCCTCCCTCCCAAGAAATGCCTGGCCCTGGCTTCTGGCTTTTCAAGGGGTGGGTTTATTGCCACAGAGCCCCAAATGCACTACTGAGAAGTATCTTCAAGTACAATTAGGATTTTTCCAATTATGCCCTTTGTAGTTGACACAGCTAGAATCTGTGAACAAGGGATGTGGAGAAAACACACAAGATAAATGGGGCTTGCATGGCCCCGTTTGGGAGGGAAAAGGACCATTTGACCTCTTCCAGTTCCAAGCCGAAGATGACTCACCTTTCTTCATCTTACATCCCAGGTTTCTAACTTGGCAACTGCCTGGTGTAGCAGGAATCACAAGTGAAGCCTGGTGTCCATGTTTCTATGTGGGCTGCTAGCCCTTTACTGGTGCAACCTCCTTCTGATGAGAGCTACAAAGGCCTGGAGTCCAGGAAACCCAGGTTTTTAACTCCTGCTCTTCCAGTACTTGGCTATGTGACTGACTATAGATATCATTTCATATTCCCACTTCAATCATGGGCTGATCACTTAAATTCTCCTAGCTTTCAGCTGTCATATTTGGGGATTAGGTGGAAAATAGGTTTTAATATACAGAAAAGGGCACTCCATTTCATAGCCACATTACATTAATAAAAGTGAGATTCATTGCTTTGATCTAAATTACCAGGATGACTGAAAAGTCTTTTGATATTAACAGTACAATAATAAGTATTTCGAGATCTCCAAATTCACTGGAAAAGGTTTCTATTTTTTATTATGGAAATTAGGGAACACTATAATGACCCCTATAAACATAAACATCACCCAGAGTAAACATTTATCAAGATTTTAGTATAATTGGCTCTTCCTTCCTTCCTTAGACTTGCTGAATTATTTTAAACCAATCATAGATTCAGGTCACCTCACTCCTGCACACTTAGTATGCATCTCTGAAAATTCTGATTGACTTTTTAATTGAAGGCTTAAGAAACAATATAGGTCAGTGGTGAGCATGCAAGCTCTGGAGCCAGCCGGTTTGGGCTTGAACCCATGACTTGGCAGCCAAATCACTTTGCGCAAGTTATTTACTCTTTTGATATCTTAGTTTCCTCATCGGTAAAATGAGTATGATGATAGGGGTACCTACCTCAGATAGTTCTTATGAGGACAAAGTTAATATTTATAAGGTTAATATTCAGAACAGAAAGCATTAATGAATCTAGCTACTATTTAATTGGAATCTCAAAGAATAATATGACTGTAGGGTGAGATGAACAATTTCATGCATATTCTGCATACAATTTTTGCATCTCTTCTGGGACCAGAAATAGACACCAGTTACCAGGTTAATTTTCATCATTTTCCAGTTGACCTCTCAAGTGTCCGGATCACTTCCCAGCAGCCATTCTTCCAGCATTAAACACCTAGAAAGCACAGCCTATATTCATTGCTTCTAGCTTCTCCCTTTCACACACAGCACAGTGGAACTCCTGTTTATATTTCTGTGAAGGCCATTTTCACATACTGACTTGAATCTTATCTGGTTATTGAAGCTTTTGTCTTCTCAATTAAGCTATAATGTCATCCTGAGGACAGGGGGGTATGTTTCACCTGTCTATGAATCCCTTTAATTCATCTGAATGTAAACTCCATTAGAGTAGAGCTTTGCCTGTCTGGTCATTGCCAGACCCCAGCAGTAGCGGTGGTATACGGCATGAGGTAGGAAATTCATGTTTGTTGAGTAATCAGTAAGTCCATTATGAAATATACATAACAACCACAAGTAAATGCTTATGGATTGGGACAGAATCTCCCACAGAGAATTAGAGGAAAGGGCTTAAATGCCTTCACCAAAATATATGAATTAAAACATTTTAGGTCTACAGAATCACAGGCTCAATGGCTTTGGAGTAATAAGCGGATTTATATATCATTACTTTTGTAGGCTTCATGTCATCTGAGCCTTGCAACAACCCTGGGATGTAGTTAGGGTGGATGTCATGACCACAGAGGCCCAGATGCCAACTCCATCCCAAGTTACATGAAATAGTAACAGTCACAGTCTGGAGCCCAAACCCAGTGTTGATGATGGCTGAATTAAATTATGGGATGTATGCAGAAAGAATGCTGTAAAGAGGGTGAAGGACGACTATAGAGAAGTGCTCAGCCATTAAACATTAAAGACATTTCCTGCTTATTGATGATTTCATCCCTAGAGCAAGTTTTTCCAGTTCTAGCCACTAGAGGTCAGAGGAGTAACAGGAAAGAAATGCTGGCTTAGCAGTTCTGGAGCAGGGGCTGCCAGGGACAAGGGGGCTGAGAATGGTCCCTTTGGATAACTGAGCCCATGTTCTGGTTCTATCTACCCACTCAGGAGGGGCTATCACAGGTCCCCAGAGAGAGAAGACACTATGCCTCATCCCCAGACTTCCGGCCATCATTCTGGTCAGTATGAAGGGAAGCTAGCTCAGCCAGGCTTCTCTGCTGGG
This sequence comes from Macaca mulatta, assembly GCF_049350105.2. Classification (NCBI taxonomy): domain Eukaryota; kingdom Metazoa; phylum Chordata; class Mammalia; order Primates; family Cercopithecidae; genus Macaca; species Macaca mulatta. Next base: position 48,251,849 of record NC_133420.1, read on the forward strand.
CCCTGTGATCTCTGATGCTCCTCTCCAAGTATGGTTCAAACCAGGCACCAGAACTCTGGGTGCCATCTTAGGAATCACACAGGCTACTAAAAGGCTGGAGAGAAACCTGTTCCACACCTGACAACTTCCTCAGAGGTCCAGAGTTGCAGCCAGAGGTCCTCTCCATTAGGATGCTGACAGCACTCCGGATGCTCTTCCCCCAATAGTAGACACTGCAGACAGCACCACTGTCTGGGTCTCGATCATTACATGAGTGTGATACAAATAGTCTGTGCCACAGGCCTGGGAGCTCAATCACATCCTTTTTCATGACCTCATAAGGCCCCCTGAAGTCCCTTGGCCCAGAGGACATGCCCCAGTAGACTCCCCAAACCATGATGGTTACCTTTGGTACTTCTTTTTCACTGCTCCAGGGTGCATCCCACCCAGCACTTCCCCAGTAACCCCAGGTCCAGCTTTGCTTACTCCCGCAAACTTTGCTCTGCTATCGGTTTATTCACCTCATGAATGATTCAATAGCCTGTGACACCTGACATTTGCCCCATTTTCAATGAGCATATCCTGCCATCCAGTTCCTCACCTGCACTGAACACTCTATAGAACACTTTTTTTTCTTTCATTTTTTTTGAAATGGAGTCTTGCTCTGTCGCCCAGGCTGGAGTGCGGTAATGTTGGTTCACTGCAACCTCTGCCTCCTGGGTTCAAGTGATTCTCCCACCTCAGCCTCCTGAGTAGCTGGGATTATAGGCACCCTCCACTACGCCTGGCTAATTTTTGTATTTTTACTAGAGACAGGGTTTCACCATTGTTGGCGAGGCTGGTCTCGAGCTTCTGACCTCAGGTGATCAGTCTGCCTCGCCCACCCAAAGTGCTGGGATTACAGGCATGAGCCACCATGCCTGGCCAGAACAGCTCTCCTCAAGGACCTCAGTCACTATCCCTGAACAACAACATGAACACACAGTGCCATGTAGACCTCAGGGCAGACCTGTATTGGTCTTGGCTGACGGCCAGTCCTAACATTTACAGAGCCAGGAACAGGTATAATGTGACCTCTAAAATGAACATAAGGAACCACCAGAACAATGTTAGACTGAAATTCTGAGTGGAGGATAGGAAACATTTGAGTTTATTTCGTAAATGTGATTATATTCAAACTATTCCATCTGGAGTAGCTTTAGACTTAAGCTTTTGAAGGTGTTTGAGGGTAAGTGGCTTCACTTGGTTGACTCCAAAGATGTGTTTCTAACATTATGTCCTGTGACCTTAGCTTTGTAAGATAGTACTTGACGCCACAAATAAAAAAATCTTTGGTCAAATTAAGCTTGGGACACACTGGGTTCAAGAAAACAAGGAAGGAGAGAGGGATTTGTTTACCAGAGGACTTTTGGTTTTAGTGTTAATATGATTGGGAAGCTCTAATTCAGGAATGGGAGTATAGCATTTCTCAAGTTTATTTAACCAGAAAACCTCACTTCATAGAATCTATTAAATACCTCAAGAAAAAAAGCCAGGTGCAGAGGCTCATGCCTGTAATCCCAGCACTTCGGGAGGCTTAGGTCAGAGAATCACTTGAGCTCAGGAGTTTGAGACCAGCCTGGTTAACACAGTGAGACCTCATCTCTAAAAAATTTTAAAGTAAGTAAATGAATACAGAAGGGGGGGGGGAGAAAAACTGTTTAGGAAATACTGTTGTCTAGTGTGCAGTAGTTAACCAGCTTCCAAGGAACTTTTTTGGCCCAAGTTCATTTAATAATTAAGTATGGGCACAAAGCTCATGTACAAGAACGTTCAGCACTGTCTTTTTTTAACCACAGCAAGATATCTTCCTACTGAAGAATGGTTAAGTTAGCTATGGCTCATTTAGGCAATGAAGTATTATTTAGCCATTATAAATCATGTTTCAGACTCTCAGAGGAATGGTTAAGGTCACAAGAAAATATTCAAAATATATTAAGAGAAAAAGCAGATTGCAAAAGTAGAGATATTGCAGGAGTTCAAGAGTGCAGGTGGGAGAGCCAGACTGCCTGGGTTCAAATCCTAGTTCACCACTTATTAACTGTGTGAAAGAAGGCAAAAGTACAAGGCACATGGCAGACACTCAATCAGCATAAGATGAACACTATATGTTGCCTCCTATGGTGGGCAGAACAATGGTCTCACCAACAATGTCCAAGTCCTAATCCCCCAAACCTGTAATACGTTGCTTTACAGGTAAAAAGAACTTTGCAGTTGTGATTAAGTTTAGGTACTTGAAATGGGAAAGCTATCCTGAAATATCCAGTTGGGTCTGATGTAATTGCAGAAGGGAAGTAGGAGGGTCAGAGAGAGAGAGAGAGAGAGATCTGAAGATGCTGCACTGCTGGCCTTGAAGATGGAGGAACAACAACAGAATGAAAGAGGGAAGAAAGTGAACTCTTCCCCAGAGCCTCTGGAAGGAACACTGCCTGCTGACACATTGATTTTAGCCCAGTCTTAGTTTGTTTGAGCTGCCATAAAATACCATAGACTGGATGGTTTGAACAACACACACTTATTTTCTCACAGTTCTAGAGTCTGGAAGTCCAAGATCAAGGTGCCAGAATGGTCGGTTTCTGCTGAAGGCTCTCTCCCTGGATTGCAGACAGCTGCCCTCTTGCTATGTCCTCACACAGTGGGGAGAGAAGCCGTCTGATGTCTCTTCTTTCAAAGGCATTAATCCTATCATGAGGGCTCCACTCTGTGATTTCATGTAAACCTAATTATATCCCAAAGGGCCCACCTCCAAATACCACCACACTGAGGATTAAGACTTCAGTATATGAATTTGGGGGAGGGGGTCTCAATCCTCCTTCTGGATTTAAGGTCTAACTTTTAAAAAGCCAAGAATGGGGATTCCAAAAGTTCTGAAAATTATTTTGGTCAGATATTCATCCATAGCAGATGAATTTCAGACTTCTGCCTTCTAAAGCTGTAAGATAATGCATGTGTAAGATAATGCATTTTTAAAAATATTATTACTAGAGATAAGGTCTCACTATGTTGCCCAGGCTAGTCTTGAACTCCTGGGCTCAAGAGATCCTCCAGCCTCAGCTCCCCAAAGTGCTGGGATTACGGGCATGAGCCACTGTGCCTGGCTAAATGTGCATTTTTTATGCTACTATATTTGTGGTAATTTGTCACAGCAACAATAGAAACAAATGCAAGTATCAACCCAATATTGCCTTCCAAGCACCTATGGGCATGGAGAAAATCTAGAAAGGTGGCTATTCCTGGGGGAGTAGGATTATGAATCACTTGATTCTTTTTACATTTGTTCTACAATAAGCACACATTAATTTTAAAATATAAAACAAACCAGAAAACTTTTCTTGTAAATATTATTAGCCCATGCTGAGAAAAGCAGATAAACCTGCTTGTTTTAACCTTTATGGACTAGGCAGATCCACAAGCCCTTCCATCATCCCAGGCAGTGCATACCCAGAGGAGCTCAGAAGGAAAAAAACTGTTCATCTCTGCAATGGTGGTGCTCACGAGACTGTAGCATTGCAAGGTAGACTAAGGAGCAAGGAAAGCCAATGAGTTTCACTCCAAATTAGCTAGTGGTGTCTCCCATCATGAGTGGGAAAGCATAAATTGGTGTTTCCTGCTTATTCATCATGAATAGTTATACCACTGTGGTCCAGAGAAAGCAAGCCATGCCTTGGCTGTGCTTCTGGATTTTCCAAGCAAGACGGATTTCCCTTGGGCATCTGTAGCGAGCTGTGCTGACAGGGGGCAGAGAAAAGAATCTGCAATTCCTCCCACCCAAAGAACCCAAGAGACGGCTGCATGCACTCAGAATACAGCTGTTGTCATCCCTGACAGCCCAAATCCTCCTTCTGGATTTCAGGTCTAACTTTTAAAAAGCCAAGAATGAGGATTCCAAAAGTTCTGAAAATTTTGGTCAGATATGATGATTTGGGTGATTATTACTCTCTCTATGCATGAAGTCTGAGGTCTTAAATCAAACAGCCTTTGTTTCCACATTTCTGAAAAGAAAAGAAAAAGCCATCACCCACTCATATTTAAAAACCAAACTGAACCGAACAAAAACACCCACCAGAGGACACGCCTCAGCCAGGGCCTCCTTCAATGACCTCCTTTCTTCACACAGCATTGGGATAAGGTTGCAAACATCTAAAGCGACCCACAAGTCACCAGAAAGAGATGAGCTCAGACTTGCAATTTCAATTTCGTTTCCTCTCAGTACAAGGGAGCATCCTGCTTGTCAGCCCCAGAGTGCACGGACTTGTGCGGTTCCAGCTGTGACCCGCACACCAAGAGCTGGTCCCTTCTTCTTTCATCTCCTCCTTTGAAGGCCCCAGGGGTGGGAGAATGTGATGATATGAATCTTCAGATTATAAACCTAGCTCAGAAATGAGAAATACCCCTGCTTGGCAAACAAGTCTGAGAAACTGTCAAATACTATTGCTTAAAGGTAAGTCGGGTTGTTGGACGAGTTGCTGATATAGGGTTTATCCCTATGAACACAACTGGAAGAGGATGAAAACTCTAGAAGGAAAGAAAGTGCTCTGCTCTTACAGGGCAAGCAGAGTTTAAGACCAAAAAGGAAAAAAGTTAATTAAAACAGTAAGAATGAAAATTATGGTGAATAGTAATTCTCCACCAAGATCCTTTTGTTAAATACTTTTCTACCAGCATGGTAGGCTTGGCTGTGTGAAGATTACCTCCTCCCAAAAGGAAAACATTTTTATGGTAATACATGTAATTTTATTGTCACTCAATACATTTAATGATGGATTTTTTACTCTTTAGTTTTTGAAATCATAGTGGACTACTGAAAACTCATTATTCCTAACCTCAAGTTTCCAACAGAAATGTTAATTCTAAGGAAGTAACTGAAAAAAAAATCCCAGCTAAGAATAGAAAGCAATTTTATCATATGTGTTCTGTTATTTATCTCAGGCTCACAACTGTGCGAAACAGCAACTCCTAAATAATTCTACTAAGGCTTTCTGGACTTTTCTTTCTTGAGACAGGGTCTTGCTTTGTTACTCAGACTGGAGTTCAGTGGCATGACCATAGCTCATGGCAGTGTTGAACTCAAGCTTAGGCAATCCTCCAGCCTCGCCTCCTGCATAGCTAGAACTACAGGTACACAACACTAAATTCGGCTATTTTTTTTTTCCCATAGAAACAGGGTCTCACTATGTTGCCCAGGTTGGTCTTGAACTTCTGGTCTCAAGCGATCAGCCTCTAGGCTTTTTCTTAAAACAAAAGAGCAACTGTAATGTTGTAATAACAACAATAATAACTCTTACTAGGAGCTTTTTATGTACCAGGCCCTGTCTCAACTTTTATGAGGCTGGTATAACTTTATTCCTATTTTACTGAGGTTTACAGAGGTGAAGTAACTTGGTCACAAAGCTAGCAAGCAGTGGAGTCAGGAATTAAGCTTGAGATACGAATTCAGAGAAGTGACTGTCACATTTTAGCATGTATTCTCCTTGACCAGCTTTTTTACATCACACTTTTTTTTTTTTTTTTTTTTTTTTTGGAGACAGAGTCTTGCTTTGTTGCCCAGGTTGGAGTGCAGTAGGGGTTGTAGCTCGCTACAACCTCCCGGGTTCAGGCGATTCTCCTGCCTCAGCCTCCCGAGTAGATGGGATTACAGGCATGCGCCACCACACCTGGCTCATTTTTGTATTTTTGGCAGACATGGGGTTTTACTGTGTTGACCAGGCTGGTCTTAAACTCCTGACCTCAAGTGATCCACCCACCTCAGGCTCCCAAAGTGCTGGGATTACAGGCATAAGCCACCTCGCTTGGCCTTCGCATATAAATGTATACTTGAGTAATGGGAAATAAAAGAGAGACTGGTAATACTTGCGAGTTAGATACACACAGGTTTTGAGAAGCCTTTTACTTTACCTTCAAGGCCATGAGAAAGAAAATCTCGTTACAAGAACTACACATGTATTCTTCGGTGCTCTAATGGTCTGTCCACAAACTCTCTGCCTGACCCACCTCACCCCCTAGTTTTCCACCCCATATGTATGTAGCACACAAAGATCAAATAGACCTGAAATGCCAATCTCCTTGGCAAAGTACACAGCAAGTAACCATGGCTAGTAAAAGACACAGTCATATTCTGCCCTGAACTCCAGCAGTCACAGAGGATATCCTGCTCCCAAGCCTGGTTTTGATTACTTCCTATTTCTTACCAAGGAACTTGCAAGAATTAGGTTCTTGATTCACCTCCTCTTTGTCACCTGAAAACTATGCATCTGTTTTTGTACATGGCTGAGTTTGATTCCTCAGAAGATGCTCCCCTAACTTGCGGCATGGAGAGGCCATGCAGAAGTAGGCAATGAGGACATCACGTGGTGGCCCAGCACCAGCAGGAGTCAACCCAGACATGTGGATATATCCGAAGACCCAGCACAATCAGCAGGAACAGCGGAACCTGCTTACACCAGGGAATTCAGCTGGTGGGGAACGTTCTGCTTTTTCCAAAGTTCTGCTGCCCAGAAGCTGTGATCGCAGGCTTGTTACAGAAGAAAGACTTCTGGGCCCACAGCATCTCAAGAGTGAGGCTGACAGGCAGGTTTAATCATGGCAGTTGCCCTTTCCAAAACTTTAAGGGTAATGTCTAAAGAGAATGTGGAATTCTATACTTTGAAAAGTCCTGATTTCATTGCACACCTTCACCCCTTGCCAAACACAGCTTCAACATAGTCTTTTCTTACCAATTCCTTTCCAAATGGCATGCATTTTTCAAGAAAACATACTTGCTGGGTTTAGGTAAAGAGAACACAGGGAAGTTATGGTCCAAGGAAGAAAGCTCAATTTTTAAAAGGCAAGGAGAACAGTACGTAGTAATGGTGCTCAATGATCACCAGTCAACTAACTTAGTTGACTTTGACCCCACTGAACCAAAAGTGTTCATGTTTAGTTAACAGAATAATGAACACTTGTCCCTGCTCATCCTCAAATTTAAAAATTGCTTCCTTGCTTGAGTACTCAGTTCTTTCAAAGTTTTCAAGGAATGAGCCTGTTTCTGGAGTAAATGGCAGAGTTTCTTCCTGGGAAATAAACTTTCAAAAAGAACTCACAAAAGCAGCTAGGCTAGATGGCTGAAGTGGACTAAGTTAGTCCCTTGGCTATCTGCTCAGATCTTTGGACAGCCTGAGTAATTTTGCCTACTGTAATCTGGGGCATTAGAATTGAGTTCTGAAAGCAGAAAGGAATCATCCTGGGTCACTAGGGAAGCGCTGTTTCATGGCCTCTGAGAGTCAAATTTATATACCCAGGCCACTGCAAGAGAAGGATTGCAGAGCTATAGTGGCTCCTAAAAGGAGGATCAGGAAGGACCCAGGAAAATGCAGGGGTTGGGCATGAGACTGGGAAAGGGTAGAGGGAACCTGAGCTACAGGTTGGAGAGAGAAGCTATTACTGCATACCTTGCAGAGCAGGCTCAACAGACAGGAAGGAGAAGGTAGGGGAAAGAAGATGGATTTTGGAGACAAATGAGAGCCTGAGTTTGAAACCAGACTCTCCCATTTTCACGCTGAGCGACCTTGGGCAACTTAATCTCTCTGGGCTCTAGTAGTAATACTTTGAAAAAGAATAATATTACAGGTCTACAACTCTTCATGCATAATTCCCAAATCCAAAAAAGTCTGAAAAGAAAGATTTTTCATAACTCATTTGGCAGCAAAACCTGACATGAGCTGACATGAGGGTCTCCTAGTCTTTCCCCACTTAATGTAACTAATTCTTCTTCTCAAGTTTTAGAGTAGAAATTTAATTTGATCACAGGGTGTTGCCCCAGAACCTGCCAGTTGTGTTAAATAATAGTATATTCATTGCATTACTTTTCTAAATAATAGTATGTACTTTATAAATTCTCTAAAATCAGAAAAAGACTGAATCCAGAAATATATCTGGCCTCAAGGGTTAATTTGTATCTGAGAGGGCTGTTGGGAGGATTCAGTGAGAAAATAAGAAATGTCAAGTGTGAAATAACTAGTATTATATGCAGCTTTAAGGCCTTGATAAATTGTAACTACCATGATTAGACTTGTGTCACCAGAGAATGTTCTAGAAACATGGTGGTGGACAATAACCATCTGTGGACATGCCACAGTAAGCTTTAGCTAGCTTCACACAGCCGGCAGGGCTCCTACAAGCTGCACAGTTGGTGCCTGCCTTGCAGGAAAGAGAGGCACTGAGTACTACCGATGGAGAGCTCTCTCATCATCAATCCTTCCGTCAGATGCCGACACAAGGGGCTTCCCCCATGGAGCAATGAGGGCACCTCAAATAAAACCGTGCCTCATCTGGCTCTAATTTAGCATGGCACACTCCACCAAGCTCTGCTTCATGAAGACTGTGTGGACACTCACAAACATATTTTTCCTAAGACTTTCCCTTGTGATATTTGCAGATAATGAAGGGGAAAGAACAAAGACCCAGTTAAGAATCTTTATAATAATATAATGATCACCTCATGTGGAATCTTAAACAGACAGCAGCAGAAGTCAATACTTCCTGTACATCTTACGAAAGTAAGATTTATAACGGTCACATCTTTCCACATATTAGAAGACATGAACAGACACCCCAAGCTGTGGAACTTAATAGCAACCTACACCACCTTCTCTTTTGCCACTCTCCATAATGTAGGTCTCATGGGGTGAATGATCTGACTTGGTAGATAAATTCAACATCTGGCATGAAAACAGAAACTTTCAAAAAACCAAACAAATCATCACCTAACCGTGTTTCTCTGACATGCTTAGAACTTGGAAGTGAAACCAGGATATCTAATAATAGACATAGATACTAAAGTGAGAACTGTTGGCAACACCAATATGAAAAGACATTTGAAAAGGTCTTAAACTGCAACTTCAATACAATGTTTGGATATCCCACCCCCTAATTCTTTCCTCAAGGGTGTTTTACAGCAGTGTGTGAGTTACCCCTTCAAATCAGGCTCATGTACCTGCAAAGGTGCTTCCTTTATTCTCTCTCTTTTTTTTTTTGAGACATGATCTCACTTTGCTGCCCAGGTTGGAGTACAATGGTTCAATCATAGCTCACTGCAGCCTTGAACACCTGGGCTCAAGCAACCTTCTTGCCTCAGCTTCCCAAGTAGCTGGGACTACAGGCATGTGTCACTACACTCAGCTAATTTTTTTTTTTTTTTTAAGAGATGGGGCCTTGTTATGTTGCCTAGGCTGGTCTCAAACTCCTGAGCTCAAGCAATCCCCTTGCCTCCACCTCCCAAAGTGCTGGGATCACAGGCATGCACCACCACCCCGGCCTTCCTCCTTTTAGTCTCTAAGTGCCATCAGCAGAGGGCACACATGTACACACTATTGGGAGCATGGCTCCTCACATAACATACAGGGTGTTCACCAAGACGGCGCCAGCCTTCCAAAGTGCTCATAAGCAGGAAGAGCTCAATCCAAGCCTGTGAAATGGATTCATTACAACAGGAAGACATCGAGTCCATCAACTCACAGTGAAGGCAGGACAGCTCGGGGTTGTGTTCAGATAATTACTCCTTTAAAAACTCTCACAGGCTTCTCACTGACCACAGTGTAAACTCTAAAGTCTACAACCTTTAATATGATTGACAGAGCTCTTGGTTGTCTGACTCCAAATCAGTTTCTGTTTTGTTTTAAATCTCTTCCTTTAACTTACTCTTAAACATCTCAAATGTGCCAAGTTCTCTATTCCTTTTGAGCCTCTCTTAGGTGCCTTTCCTTCTCCCCTACACCCTGAGCCCAACTTTACCCCTTCATTTCTCAGCTTAGACAGTAATTTCCTAAGGAAGGAAGACTTTCTTTACCCTCCAAATGACATGGTCTTCCTTGTTTTGTGCTCCTACAGGTCTCTGTGCTTCTCTGTCATAAAACTGCCTCATTTGTTTAATGTTGTTTCTCTTACTGAACCATTAAGTTCCCTGAGAGCAGGGACTACACATTTTTGTTCACCTCTGTATAAACAAATGTCATTCAAATTCTATTAAAGTGGAGCTTCTTCCTTTAAAAGTCAAATAAGGGCCAGGCATGGTGGCTCACGCCTGTAATCCTAGCACTTTGGAAGGCCAAGGCGGGTGGATCACCTGAGGTCGGGAGTTAGAGACCAGCCTGGCCAACATGATGAAACCCTGTCTCTACTAAAAATACAAAAAACAAACAAACAAAAAAATTAGCTGGGCATGGTGTTGGGTGCCTGTAATCCCAGCTACTCAGGAGGCTTAGGCAGGAGAATCACTTGAACCTGGGAGGTGGAAGTTGCAGTGAGTCGAGTTTGCCCCACTGCACTCCAACCTGGGCAACAGAGCAAGACTCTGTCTCAAAAAAAAAAAAAAAAAAAGGTCAAATAAGAACCAACAAGGTAATTTCCAGATACCTGGTCATTAACAATGACTATATGCTTTTCAAAACAGAACTTCTATCATTCATTGTCCATCTTTTAAAAGCAAAGACACTAAAAGCAAAACCAAACATCATTTCCACACCTGGGGGATGGGGTTTCCGTCTAGACTTTTGTATGGAAAGAATTAGAAGATTTCTCCTTCCTTACCACATCTTGGCTTGGATCTTATTTGCTTTAAGGTTTTAGGATTCCAGCATGCCACCAGCATGATTTCTACCAGAGAAGTTAAAAATTGTATTTTTCATCACCAAGTATCCAATCATCAATCTGAGTCACACAACAAACTAGTGGAGTCACTTCTTCTGGCATAAAATATGAAATGTGCCATAGGAACTTGGTAATATCTCCATTCACAAAACCATTGGAGCCAGGAGTTCTGACCCTAGTCATGAATTGTCTAGTTTGGCTGCTCAGAGTCATGTGTCAGCCTTCTCCCTGATCATGAACTTGGAGGTTGGCCAGCCAAGCAATACTCCAAAGATTTCCAGGCATGAACAGGAAGAAAATTGTATTTTACATTCCATTTCGTTCAACTCATGTTGTAATTCTGGGAAGCCCGGGTGCCTGCTTTAAATGTTCTACAGATAAACATGAAGAAATGACATGCATGCATATCATTATCATGATTTTACTCAATATGACATCAAGACTAGAGCAGACTTGCACGGATGAATTACTATCCCCCTGTAGGGAGCAGAAATCAGTCCTATGAGGGTAGGATATGGGAGAACAGATCAGTATCAGCATGGAGGGAAGTACTGGGGAGATTGATACTGGGTTGCTGAGATGCCACTGGCAAGCCTTAGGATGCTGACTTGTTTAAGGCAGCCTTGGTCCTGGTGGGGAAGCCTGATGGACAACAGCCGGTGGGGGAATCAGGAGAAAGCATTAAAATGTCTTTATATTAGACAATTGTTTATGTGCTGGAAATAAAGTTGGAGGTAATATGGTGAGGGGTTTGATTAACAGACAGAGCCAGAGAAACCTGAACATACTAATGCTATGGTCTGAATGTTTGTGCCCGCCCCCCACCTTATTCATTTGTTGAAACTTTATCACCAACTTGATGGCATATATTAAGAAAGTCACTGCACTCTTCCTCTTCTTCCTCCCTTTCCTTTCCTTCCCAAACAATTCAGTCCAAAAGTCACTAGGCCAGGCTGAATAAGATGGTACCTGCTGTAGTGTTGGAGCCCAGGGAGGGTAAGGAGGGTGTTGGTGAAGGGGGGTGGCAGTGGCCACCCAGAAATGATATTGGAGCCCAAGTTTGGTGAGGAAAACAGGAGACTGGTTATACTGGAGTGAGGGGGAAGGAGGGCTAGTTAAATAATAAACATATTACAGATAATAAAAACTAAGTTTTTATTAAAAACAAAACCTTGTTGTCAAGAAGGTGGTTACAAATATGGAAAGGGAGAAAGTATGAATGAGCCTTTTATTATATAAGAATTAAAAAGCAATGGGGCAAACTCATGGTTTTCAAGAGAGATGTGTATAATTTCTAATTCTGTCCACTGAGAGTGCCCGGGGCCAGCGACAATGCAATAACAATGAGCACAGCTCGCACTCAGATCTTTGTTTGTAAATACCATTCTCCATCATCAGAAACTAGTGCTCTTTGGAGAGACGACTGATTTCAGGGTTGGGAAAGTATAAGATGAAACTGGAATATCTTGCGATGCCAGAAATTGAGGAAGCATTCAAAGGATAACGGGGACATCTCCAAAGGACATATAAGTTAGCCAAAAGGGGCTCCTGTGAGCAGTAACTGAACAAGTTAAGGATAAAAATAATAAAAGAAATGAATTATAATCCATTGAATATCACAGGAATCCATGAGATCATACCAACATAAATAAATGAAGTTTGATAAGAAGTGGGGTGAAAATTGCATAATACCAAAGTATTGCCCTACAAAATATATACGAATTACAAAAGAAAAAAGTAACTACTGTGCAGAAGCCTGGCAGACACTCCATCAATGGAGTGATCATAATCAATATTAAGTGATCAGAGTTGACACCTGTCCCCATAATGGGACAAACTAATACCACATGCTACCTGTTTGGATACAGTGAGAACACAGCATCAACTTAGTGGGATTCCTACCAAAGAGGCACAACCTGAAAATAATCATATGAAAGCATCAGAGACCCACATTAGGGAGCAGTCTACAAAATTGGGGGTGATGGGGTATCATATTGGCAATTTACTCTCAAATGATTCAAAATAGAAAGACATTTGTACTGTACTTGGGAACTTTTCTTTAGGTTGGAGATTCTTTCAAAGTTTAAAAAAGTTAATGAGAAGAGTGACCTTGTGTTATTGTAGATTTGATGGAAGCCAAGTGTCAAGATAAGATTAAGATCTGTATGGACCAAGATAAGTGTCAACAATTATACTTTAGGGTAATGATTCTGAAATTTTCTCCAGTGAAGCATCAGTTTCTCCCCACCAGTCCATTATGAAGCAATAGTTTTATAAAATGCAAAAATCCCACGCTTGGATTTCAGGACAATATCGTATTGCAATAAGAGTTTTCAAATGCTTACTCTCAATGTCTGAACTTAGAATGAACCAGTAGCAAATGATTTCTGGACTAGCTTGGACCACGCTTTGAGCAGTGTTTTCTACAGTTGAAGATGCGTGGATCCCTGATTGCCATCAAATCCACAGTTGAAGATGCGTGGATCCCTGATTGCCATCAAATCCACATGGAAAATCAAAACAACTGGTCATACTGTTATCCAAATGGTAGCAATAATAATTAGCACCCTAATTAACATCAACCATCTACACAAAGTATTCAAAAAAGGGACTGCCCAGGCAATATGAAGGGATTAAACACTTGCCTTTGTGAAGAGTCATTCAACTTCTCGAAAGGGGTCACATGACAAGAAAAGATGTGCCCACCCCTGATTCCAAAGTAGTTGCTTTGTGGTGACTTCAGAAGAAAAACCCAGTTACACAGAAGATAAACAAAAACATTTTGCATGGACCAGTCTGCAATGCCAAGCCATGACTATCATTGCTGGGAAGGGAACCAGCATTCAGAAGGGGTTAGTAGAGGACAGCTCCCAAATCAGATGGGTTTGACTTAACTACAGATACTGAGGGTCAAGCTACTGATTCCAACATAGTCCACACACGGGCCCACTCTGGTTCTATGCCACAAACAGCCTCTCCTTCATACAAGGGCAGGCTTTCAAGTAAAAGAGAACAATTCTTTATAACAAACCAAGTCCAAAGCAGAACAACAAAAAAGGAGCGATTGCATCCTCTGGAAAGTGGCAAACTCCATCCAAGCTCAGGGTTCTTCTAGAGGACACTGACACTTTTGTGGCATGTTCCTGTATGCTGGAATTCTCATGCTAGTGTCCCCCCAACACTTATTCCAGACACACACAGAGGAGGCTCCACATAGAAACCCATGAGCTGGAATCAACAACAACAGACTGCTGTGGCATGTCTCTCATGTGAGGCACCTCACTTACCTGGGGCAGTTTTATAGCATGTTCTGGAGGGCAGCGATGGGGCGTTCTTTGTCCTGGGGCTCTGTGTACTCTGCAAGACTTGTCTCTGCCTCTTCAGCTCCTCTTCCCTTTCCTGAGCTGCTCGGATCTCTTCCTCAATCATGGACAAAGTCCGCTGTTTCCTGGACCTCAGCTTGAAGGGTCCAACCATCACGTCGGATTCTTGAGTGGCCAGGAGGGAGGCTGTGCTTCTCAGCTCAGCTGCCTCCGAGTACTTGCTGAAATAGCTTCCTTCGGGCCTGGTCTCCTCCATGTTAATCGGGCCACTGGGTTGCACAGCTGGCAGTGGCTGGGGGGGCCCCCTTTCCCTGAGTGCCCTGTCTTCAGCAGGCAGAATCTTTGGTAATACATCCCTTTTCTCTTGAACAGGAGAAGACACCTGAGGTGGCTCAAACATGCTCTGAGGCTTTTCTGAGCCGAAAGCCCCAGCTTCAGCTTCCTCTACAGTTGCTTCAGGTCCCTGTTGCTCTGCTCCATCCCTGCTGGTTTTAGACACAGCTTTATCCACCTGCTCGGCTATGGCTTGTTGAATGGCATTCTGCACCAGGAGGCCAGCCTGATACTCCAAGGGATCATCAACCGACGGAGAGTCCCCCAGCGTGGAGGAAGGGGAATAGAAACCATGATCGCTAAATGACTTGGAGACGCCTTCTCCTCGGCCCTCTGAGGGGTTGTCAGTTTGTGGCGTCTGCGGCAGAGAAAAATCAGCCAGTGAATTTTCCTGGAGGGCATTGGTTGTCTCATTGGAGGCCCCACTGTCACTGATGTTGTCCATGCTGAAATCATTGGATAGGGTCTCCAGGACTGTGGTATCCTGAGACCTCACTGACAATTCATCAAGACCAGAGTCAAGCTCCTCTTGGGTCAAGGAGACATTGACAGATTTTGAGAAATGATCCAAAATCCCATGGTCATCATCCTTGACCACGGTGAGGACGGCCCGGGCGCTCGTAAATTCTCCATCCTCTGCCCACAGTTTAGATAAGGGCCCACGTTTAGCAGGCTCGCTGTAGGGCCCTTCCTTCCCCTGAGGGGCTGTGTTGCCCTGGCTTCCTGCTGCCGATGGGGTCTCCAGGGCACCGGGGGATTTCTGTCCCTTGGTGGCTGAGGCACCACTGTCTTCTGGAGGTCCCCCGACAGAAGGTGGTCTCGGATTAGTCAGTGGCTTGTCTGAGTTGACTGATCCCAGAGGCCTGTAGAAAGGCTTGATGGAGAACAGCCTGGGTGTACTCTGGCCCTTGGCCACTGCTTGCCTGGAATTCTCCATCAGCTGAAATTGTTTGCGAGCAGCAGAGAAATCTATCTGCTCTGTGACAATGTCCTCCTTTGCTTTGTCAATCATGCTTGCGCATTCATGAGAAGAGGCAGGGGCTGTGCAGAGCTGTGATGGGGGCTGCTGCTGCTGCTGCTGCTGCTGCTGCTGCTGCTGCTGCTGCTGCTGCTGTAACTGTTGCTGCAGCAGCAACTGTTCCTGCTGTGCCCTTTTCTCCTTGCGCTCCTTGTACTTTTTGTGCGACTCCAGATGTTCCTCGTCCAGCTGCTCCTCGATGGTTTTTTCCTGCGGGGGATTCCACCATTTTGCTGCAATGCCAGGATTCTTCTTGACGGCCTGGCTGCGGATGAGCTCCCTCCTCTCCTTTTCCAGCTCCAGCATCTCTTCCGAAGGCCTCACTTTTCTAACGCAGTATTGTTCTTTCTCACGCTCGTCATCCTCAAAGAGCTTGGAGGGCTTCTTGTCCTCATGGAAGGCACGCAGCTCAAACTTGGCCTCCTTCTTCAGTGTGGTGAGAGTGAACTCTCCGTCTCGGGAAGAACACCATGAGCTGGTTGAGGAGCTGGGGCTGACAGGGGCCTGCAGGCTGTCCCCCAGCGCATCTCTAGGCTGGCTAGGGGAATGGCCATTTGTTCTTTCTGCCTCTGCCATGGGGTCAGGGCTGCTATTACTGAGCTCGATGTGAGGCGGTGCCTGCTGGCTAGCTGTTCTCTCAGTGGGTTCTGGTTGGGCCGTCTCGTGGACAGCGGGGCTTAGGCCACCCACCAGGACCACTGCACCAGGCTCTGGGGAGGATGTTCCATTGAATGTTCCGTCCACAGCAGAATCACAGCAGTTGGCCTCCAGCACCTCATCTAGATAGCGGATCTCTCTGGCAACATCGTTATCCAGGGATTCGTGGTGATCAGTGAGGAGGCCATTATGTGGGGGTGAATAGAAAGGGGAAGGGTGGTCCATGGGATGTGGGGTAGAGGTGATTCCAGGAACACTTTTACATTCTGCAACAGACACCTCAATTTCCATGTTCTTGTGATCTGGGGAAAGAGAGCTGGTAACAGGCTCCAGGAGGGTGGCACTATAGTCGTCTCCCTCGCTTTTTAGCCGGATATCATCCTCAGAAAGCTGGGGAGGCTTCTGGAATAAAGAGAAAACAACAGTCGGGGTTAAATACTGCATCTCTTATGGATGTGAATGCTGACAAACTGACTCATAACTAAGAGGAAGGAAAATGGAAACCACAGTGACAAATTCTTTTGAATAGAAATTTCCTAATAATCCCTTAAATGTTCATTTTCTTGTAGTAACGGGTGCCCAACCCTCTCTATTTTACAGATTCCATTTTGTTTACATGCTAGTGCCATTTTTAAATTTTATCTACTAAGGTGGAAGGGATTACATCATTATTGTACCAGAGTCTTCCCAAGTATTTTGTAGGAAATGATTGCAGGCTATGCAATAGGACTATTAATAGGATTGAAAAAAGAAGGTCCTTTTGTATGAACAGATCTTTAAAACATATGACTCTCTGCCAGATGTAATGCAGTTATTCTGGAGACAAGAAACTTTTTGGAAAATCTTTCCAGAAAAAAATACTGGAAAACAGTAGATCTCTTTAATGGCAGCACATAGGCTACAGTGCCTCACTGCCACGGCTGTTACTGACCATGTGCCTTATAAACACCATCACCAAAGCCACTGACTGCACAGCTGTTTTCTGGGATTGCATCAAAATAATACTCTTTAGTTAAGAAGTCAGCATTGCTTTGAAAAACTAATGGCCAATGGTACCTCTCCTCCAGTTTCTTAACTGCTTTATATGTGATATCTTCAGTTTGTGATTCAATAAGAAAACTCTATCTTCTTAATGTTTTAAAATTCATCATATATATATACACATACATATATACACACACATACACACACACACACACACACACACACACACACACACACATATATATATATATATATACACATATTATTTTTTAAGATGGGGTCTTGCTCTGTGGCCCAGGCTGGAGTGCAGTAGTGCCATCTTGGCTCACTGCAACCTCCACCTCCCAGGACCACAGGTGTGTGCCATCACCCCTGGCTGATTTTTTTTTTTTTTTTTTTTGGAGAGACAGAGTTTCTCCCTGTCACCCAGGCTGGTCTTGAACTCCTGTATTCAAGCAATCTGCCCGCCTCAGCCTCCCGAAGTGCTGGGATTACAGACATGAGCCACCATGCCCAACTTATCTATCCTATTTTTCTACCAGTTATCTAGCCTATGTAATTTTGTTATTTGGCATTAGAAACATTAATTTTCAAATTATAAGATGATTTTCTTTTTCATATCAAAGGACTCTGGCTTATCTCAAAGAATTCCAGTAAAGTATAAATTTAATTAGAGTTACCCTCAAGGACTTTACTAACACCTAGGTCGGCTTTGTCTCCCTATCTCAAGTTTATAATGTGCCTTGTATTATTGACATAGGACAATGCAAAATTGCAAGAGGGTGTAATTTTCATTTATCTAAGGTTTCAACAATTTTAAATGCTTAGAATATTAAAGCACCACCTTGGGATGATTCTCAGGAAATTAATTTCAAAATCCTTCCCCAAAAAGTAGATAATTATGGATTTGTTTTTAAGACCTAAGAAAACACAGGAGTTCACCGTAAGTGCTCTACATTGCTGTCAAAATGTTGAAAAACTCTCCGGGTTATCCATGAACTGGGGGGTTTCCTTCAATCTTCATTTCCCACGTTTCCTTTCAGACTTAAATTATTCAAGTAATGTATATGTCTTCTCCATTAACAGGCACGAATAATGAGTATTCCTCTTTTGTCAACATCTTCTGTTCTCTGATTTTCTTCCAGTCTAGGTCTGGTCTTTGTTAAACAGTGATACTTAACACAATATTTATAATTGCTAACATCTTTATTTTTTATTTTTGACCATCATTAAATAGTAGTTTTTGCTGCTACCTTCCTTTTTTTTTTTTTTTTTTTTTTTAAAGAGACAGGCTCTTGTTCTGTTGCCCAGGCTGAAGCACAGTGATGTGATCATAGCTCACTGCAACCTTCAACTCCTGAGCTCATGGGATCCTCCTGCCTCAGTTTCCCTTAGGACTACAGGTGGGTGTCACCATGCCTGGCTAATTTTTAAAATTTTTTGTAGAGATAGAGTCTCGCTGTGTTGCCCAGGCTAGTCTCAAACTCTTGGACTCAAGTAGTCCAGCCTTGGCCTCCCCAAAGTGCTGGGATTACAAGCGTGAGCCATCCTGCAGGGCCAGCCCTTTTAAAACTGTTAACTAAACTTTTTGTTGGATAAGGCATTGTCGGTAACTTCTACTCATATATCATTAAGAATTACACAAAATCTGAATGCTGAAACTTACTGGCGGCCATTCAATTCCAAGTAAACCTAGGCCAAAATTAGCCTACTCCATGGAAAATTATTACTGGAATAAGAAGACAAAGAGAGATTCATGGTACTGCTAAGATGAGTCCGATTACCTATGGCACCCTTACCCCTGGCTTCTTTTGGCTAATGACTCACTGCTGATATTCTGCATGGGAACAACAGAGCTCTCCTTCTATCCTTTTTGGCTTTGGGGTCGAGGTGGGCGGAGGGGAGTGGGAAAACAGTAGGAAGCCGGTAGGACTGAAATATGGTTAGAAAACACTGCTCTCCTGAAACACAAGATGCTTTAGAATACTTGAGGAGAGGAAGAAGGGCAACGTAATAGTAAAGGAAACTAAAAGGCAAATAATTAGTTCTATAGTTTAATGAATTAATCTTCATTAAACATGATGGGAACTTATTCTGCAGGGTCACAATGAAATTAGCAGCAACGATAAGCTCCAGAAGACAACACCCTTTCTAAAAAAAAAAAAAAAAAAACCAGTTCCCTGTACTTCCAAGAAAGCCCTAAGTCTATTTTAGAGTTTTCTTAGTCTGAATCAGGCAAATGAAGAACTTGCCTCTCTTTGTCTCTTGTTGCTAATCAGAGGAAGGAGTGATGTGGCTTATCTCCAAAGCCATTTCCCAAGAAGCCTTTCTGCTCCTCACATCAGCATTGTCCCTTTCTCTTGAATGTTTCACACATCAAGTGCTCGATGATGAATGAGCAGATGCCTTTCCATGTTTTCTTTTTAGGACTCAACAATTGAACAGCTCTTTCTAAGGCACTCTTTTTGAACTACGAATAGTTGTTTTGGTACCAAATTTTTAAAATCTAAGACGAGAATTTGACAATATACTTTTGCAGCTGTCTGAAAAAAATATATAAAACTGCCATTATCTTTGAATCAGAAATTAATTTACAAGTAGTTATGTCTTCTGTGATCGGTCAAACAGATTTTAAAATATGCTAGTTAGTTGGCAGAGTGCAGTAGCTCATGTCTGAAATCCCAGCACTTTGGGAGGCTAAGGTGGGTGGATCACTTGAGGTCAGGAGTTTGAGACCAGCTTGATCAACATGGTGAAACCCCCTCTCCACTAAAAATACAAAAGTTAGCTGGGCATGGTGGTGTACACCTGTAATCCCAGCTACTTGGCTTGAGAATCGCTTGAACCTGGAAAGCGGAGGTTGCAGTGAGCCAAGAGAGTGCCACTGCATTCCAGTCTGGGCGAGGAAGTGAGACTCTGTCTCAAAAAAGGTTGGGTGTGGTGGCTCACGCCTGTAATTCCAACATTTTGGGAGGCCAATGTGAGCGGATCACTTGAGGTCAGGAGTTTGAGAACAGCCTGACCAACGGTGGTGAAACCTCGTCTCCACTAAAAATACAAAAGTTGACCAGGCATGGTGGTGTACACCTGTAATCCCAGCTATTTGGCAAGAGAATCACTTGAACCCGGAGAGCGGAGGTTGGAGCATTCCAGCCTGGGTGAGGAAGTGAGGCTCGGTCTCAAAAAGGAAAAAAAAAAAGAAGCAGCAGCCCACGCGGTGGCTCACCCCTGTAATCCCAAAACTTTGGGAGGCTAAGGCAGGCCGATTACCTGAGGTGAGGTCAGGAGTTTGAGACCAGCCTGGCCAACACAGTGAAACCCCGTCTCTACTAAAAATACAAAAAATTAGCCAGGCGTGGTGGCAAGTGCCCCTGTAATCCCAGCTACTTGAGAGGCTGAGGCAGGAGAATCGCTTGAACCTAGGACAAGGAGGTTACAATGAGCCGAGATCACGCCACTGCACTCCAGCCTGGTCAATAAGAGTGAAACTCCATCACACACACACACACACACACACACACACACACACACACACAAGGCTAGTTACTTGTTAAAAGTCAAAGTTAGTGGGGGTTCCAGGGTAATTTGAGATGAATCCTTTCCAATACATTTTTTTAAACCTCTAGACACTGGTGGGTGTAAACAGGAAAGAGGCCCTCCTTCTTGTGAGCTATATGGCATCCAGTCCCCCTTTCCCATAAATTCAGAAAATTCTTCCTGACACTAAATTCCATCTACTCAGGGAGCAGCAGGTTTAACCTCTAATTGGTATGGAAGTATTTAAAGAGATAAACAACTCTGAATTACTGATTCACAATCATGCACCAGAGGTCTTGAGGTTTTGTAAAGTTAGACAACAAGGATAACAAAAGAGTGAATTCCTGAGTTCCACTGTAAGCAGTAAGAATTTGCCTTCATGCATGATGGCCTGATGGAATCAAAGCCACTGGCAACTACACCAGGTAAATAAAAATGGGCTGGAAATCTAACCTATCCGGATTGGGCAGGAATCTGGGCTTGGTATCGTCAGATGATGTCTTGTTTAAACCAACAAATGCTTATTGCTCTCTTTGAAGATAAGAAGGTCCAGAATTTTCTCCATGCTTCAGATTAGGTGAATGTGATTCCAGATTTAGATAAGATGCACATTCATTCAATCAACAGGAAAGTCCTTTTTGAAATGAACTATTTCCCAATGCAAAAAAACAGAAGGATATGAAAGAATCATTCAACTGGGTTTTCTAAGGTCAGAGAAAAACTAGGGTGCAAAGGGGCTGTGAGAGCTTTTTAGATGGGCCCAGCTCACCCTACAGGTAGAGCTCTAACACCATGACACAGAAACCTGCCTTTCCCACTAAATTCCTAGACTAGTTAACAGCTGGTTAGGATGTCTACCATTTACTTTCAAATACTTGGTCGGGGCAATTTAATACAGCTGTGTGCTTCTGAAATCAGTTTAAATTACATTCCAGGGTCTGACAACCACCCTAACTGGGAACATAAACTCAAGAAATGGTGACCTAGGATCTAATGAGAGATACCACACCCCACAGGTGGCTTCCTCCAGTACTTAGCTCACTTGAACTCCGGAGAACCCCTGAAGCTTTGTTAATTGGCATAATTAAGGTGAGAAATAGGTTTTCATTAGTGAAATTAGTGGCCTGTCAATTAGCATAATGAATGTTAGAAACCCGTGAAATTGGTGGTGTTCACATTTGTGGATTAGAGATCTTCCTCACCCTTTCATGAAGGGGATATGCCAATAGAGTGAGCCCTTTGGTTTATACACCCTTAGGGATGGTGTTTGAGGTTTGAGAACTAACTATTCTTGTTTCTAGCCTTTGGTTCAGGGGACTTTGGTTGCTTAACACCCACTAAAATGGTAACAGAATCCTGTCTTCATAAAGTTCCCACATCTGTCTTCAGGCAAGGTGGGGGGGTAGCATCTAGAAACTTAGGGACCTGAGAGTTCTTCATACCATTTTTTACAAATGTTTATTTAACACAAGTCTGTATGAGTGCCAGAATTTGGTCCAAGAGACCTGTGTTTAATATAACCTGGTAGCCAGGCTGCTACTAAAGTCACCTTTATCTACCAAAAAGTGTTTAATAGTTTTGCAAAGCAAATTAACATGGCTTAATTTACAACACAGGTGCCTATGTCTCCACCTAAATAATGCAGAAAATGTGGTAATTCAGAGTTTGGTGTCCAAAGACCAGAGTCTGGGGTCATTTCTTGGCTCTACCTATAAAAGTCCTACCAGACTTTTTGTACTATAATTACGGAATTCTGCTGAGAATAGAACTCCTTCGTAAGCAGGACTAATAATATCTCCCAAATCTGTTTTGAGAATTAAGTTAGAAAATGTACTTAAAAGTACTATGTAAACTGTAAAACGGTTAATGCAAATGTTCACTATTATTAAGCCATTTTACACTGAGGTTTAAATGACTGATATTATATTCTTTCTGGCAGGAGACTGAATTTCTTTTGGGAAAAGAGCAGGAGATTTTTAGAAGAAAAGAAATCAACAAGAAAAGATTAAAGAAAAAAGGCCCAGGAAAGACTCAAAGTCAGAACCTATGGCAGCTCTAATCTCCCTAATCTTTCCCTAACCCCAGATCCTTACATGTGAATTTTAGTTGAAGGTGAACACAACTAGGAAGATACAGTTGTGCTGCAACAGAGAGAATAATTTCACAAAATGTCCTTAAAAGTTAAGCCCTGAAATGCAGTAAGTAGAATAAGTAGTCAAGAACCACCAGACCTGGGGCTCCAGTCACATGAGAAGCAGAGGAGGGGTCACACACTGGATAAAACAGAACCTGGTCCATCTCCATTACTCAGCTAGCCAAGTAAACGTACGAGTGAATGAGACAGCCCTGACAAGCCTGTCCCGTGGGCATCTGTAAGCGTGGCATCCCCATTTTCTAGTTGACACATGTCTAATAGCTTATCATTTCATAGTACATGCACATACATATGTCAGCTGATGCTTGAAACATGGCCCTCTGTTAAGTGGGAAAGGCACGAATTTTATTTCAGTCTTAAAACTTCAGAATAACAGGTATAGAGAAATAAAGGGACATTTCTCAAGATCATCTGGCTAGTAAGTCCCCTAGCCAGGATTTGAAGGTGGGTTCTTCTCATTCTATCCTGATATATCAAAATGCATTCTCAATAATAGGAGGCTTTTGAAATGACATGGGAAATGTTAAGAAAAGTGGATGGATCAAAAGAGAGTTAGCTTGGCTTTTTGGTTGATCTTTTACTTGCTTGAATCTCTACAGATGATGTGAGACTCACAATTTAGCTTTAAAAGTCAATGATCTCTTTGCCTTCTTTATTCAGTCTTGGTCAGAGACAGATGAACTCCATCGAGACTTAACTCTCTGGAGACATATCTGCTGCTCTATGTGTTAGCTAGAAATGTGACTTCTTGGGCCAGGTGCGGTAGCTCAGGCCTGTAATCCCAGCACTTTGGGAGGGTGAGGCGGGTGGATCATGAGGTCAGGAGATCAAGACCATCCTGGCTAACACGGTGAAACCCTGTCTCTACTAAAAATATGAAAAACTTAGCCGGGCGTGGTGGTGGGCACCTGTAGTCCCAGCTACTCAGGAGGCTGAGCCAGGAGAATGGCGTGAACCTGGGAGGCAGAGCTTGCAGTGAGCCAAGATTGCGCCACTGCACTCCAGCCTGGGCGACAGAGCGAGACTCCATTTCAAAAAAAAAAAAAGAGAGAAAGAAATGTGACTTCTTGCACAGTCTGGGAGTTTCACCCTCTGGGCTGGGCTCTGAAGGGGTTCTGTTTCCTCTGGCCACTTGCCAGAGGTAAAATATTAAGATCCCATGTCCATGTCATTGTGATGGACACTGTGAGAAAAGGTTGCAACTCCTCACCAACACCACAAGTGAGATTCTAGAAGCCTGTTTACATTTGCACAGAAAACACAACAGCAGGGCCCTGATCCCTGACCCACTGGGCATAGACACCCATGTGTTCTTTCTGCCCAGGGTACCTAGGCCTACAGCTAGGCATGTCATGAACAGAGATAACTTTAAGGAAGTGCATTTTCCTTAGCAGGCCTGCCTGAGCCCAGGCAGAGAGCGGAAAGGTGTCCTTCACCACAAGGACAATGTTCACTGTGTTCACAGCCTCCGCTCTGCCCCACCATCCTCAGGCTGTTAAAGCTCGACAGTGTCCCTAACCCATCTCGACCTCCCAGGCTCCTAGCCTAAATGCACAGTGTGACCCAAATTACTCAAACACCAGGCTGTACAACCAGGTTTCTCTGCTCTGAATAACCCAGATTACTTCCTACTAAAGCCATGACATTTAAATTAGAAATGCTTTTCTCCAGATAATAGGTGACCCGATCCTTTAATCCAGTTATTTATAAGTTCCACCAAAAATACAAACTCACTCTTGGCCTAGGAACAGAGGCATGGCTATAAAACAAAAATTCTTCATAGCTGTGAAATCAGAGAGTATCTCCGTTTTCGCTTCTCATCCTGCCTCTCTTTTGTAAGTCACGTTTTCAGTACACAAGACGCAACGACAATCATGATGAAGAACTGGTTCCACGAGCTATGCGTGGCTGTCTTTAGAGAGGTTCTTCCTAAACTTTTAACTTTCTGGCTAAGTCAGGATGTCTCCAGCACTAAGGCAAATGCAGAAGGGGTAGGGTGGGGTGGGGACTGCAGGCAGGGGTGGGGGTGGGGGCGGGGGGAGAAGGAAGTGCACCTGGCTGGTGGATGATGCCCAGAGACCTAAAAGATGACCACATCAGCTGAACCTCATCAGCTTTGGACAAACCAGGCAAAGCTACAGTCAGGAGGTCTGGGGGAGGCTAACTCCCCAAACCGAGGGAACCCGAGGCATAAGGAAGGGGAACAGAAGTTGAAGAGGTCAACACTACCTTGGATCCATAAGCATACCCTGGGACCCTGCACAGCTATATGCTCTCAGCCTGGGCCATGCGAGGTCCTCAGAGCTCCAAGGTGATCCCCCATCCCCAGCAAGAAGCTAACAGACTTGGAGGGAGTACCAGTTCCCATAAGAAGAACAAATAGCACCAGGGGAAGGAAGGGCTGCAGCAATAGCTGGAAATAAACTTCCAACCCTCTTCAACGGCACAAATCGTGCCGGGCAAAAATAATTGAAGAAAGCGCCGTGTACCAAAGTTCCTAAGCAGGCTGGCTGCACCTCCACTGGCCCTCTCTGCTGAAGATGGCAGGAAGGAGAAGAAGCTGGAACTCTGAGGGGGCCCACCCGTTCCACCCTTCCCTGAAGGCACAGACAGCAGGAAAGTCTGGGAACTGCTTGCTGCATGAGTTAGGCTTTGGGCTTCTAAGCTGAGCTTAGAAGCGGGAAGTGGCGGAGAGGAGAGGCCCCGGGTGATAACTTGGGCCACATTCCAGTCCTGAGCAGGCTGTCCTCTTCCATGCCCCCGGCAGAGCTTCTTCCGGCCTGTGGAACTAGGGGCCTCTGTTGATTGTGGGAAACTGGGAACCAAGCCACTCCCTAAGGAGGCTAGAGCCTCCCCTCCTAGCTGATGGAAGACAGCCGGCCAGACTCCAGACCTCAAGCACTCCTGGGGCAAACGCAGGCTAAATTTGGACCCGACAGGCTCGGGTCAATGCTGTGACCCTTAAAAGGGGCAGATACTAAAACCACTTCTTGGGTTTGCCTCCATGGATCTCCTGCCATGAAGCCATTACAGCTCAATGTGACTAGGGCAGTTCTAAAAAGAAAACTCAACGCTTTGGAGGCCAGGAGTCCTAGTCCTGCTCCTGCAGGCCCAGCCTGTTTTTCTGAAAGCTTCTACGGTATTGGTCAAAAGAGTAATTCGCCGTTCTGCTATTCTCTCTGTCTTATGCCTCAGGTACAGGTATGAAGACGGGATGAAAATACTTCTGGAACTCCCCACCTCTTCACTGGAAACAAGGCTTGCCTGTGTCTTGACCCACATTCCTGGTGAAGGAGACCTGGTCAATTTCTCATAGAACGGAGTCTCCCCCAGCACCACAGCTTAGCCTATTAATAACATCCTCTTAGCCCTGCTGAAAAGTCAGTGGCTCCAATCACATCTGGAAAATGTTAAGGTGTTATTTGATGAATACATTTACAGCTTGGGCTTTCTGTGAAAGAAACTGAAGATGGTGTGTGTGGTGGGGGTCAGCAGTGGGGAGGGGAGGAAAGGAAGGAAGCTGCTGTTGCCTTTTCTGCAGCAGCGGATGAAAGGGTTGTTTCTTTCCGTTACTTGGAGACCCACTTCTTACAGGAGTGACTGGGAGGCTTCCGGGTTTCCCGTGAATAAGGAGAGATGTGAGTTTCATGTTTTCCTCAATGGGGAATACGGAGGGCCCTATCAAGGAGCCCTCGGATGCTCTTCTCACCAAAGGCCCTTTTCACTGTGAGATTATTTTGCAAGGTAGTCCCCACCCCAGAACAAACCAAGCTCAAGGCCACAGAGGGAACTCTGGCTCCTGCAAGCTGAGATTTCTAGGGTAACTGATTCTGGTAAAGACAAAAGCAAGCCTCGTTTTTCAATTCTTTATAAATTTGCTGTGTCCCTCTTGGTTTAAAAATAGTTCTGGATCTTGGGTTCATGCCTGGTGAGCAGGTCATGGCAGGGATCAAAAGCCAAGCACCACTGTGGACCCAGCAGAATCCACTATATTGAGGCCGAGCCCCAAGGAAAGACGGTGCCAGACGCATTTGTGGTTAACCCTCTGTCTACAGACGATTCTGTGCCTATAAACGAAGCTGGTGAGGGTCTCCTTCCATCCCCATGAGACCTCCAAGAGACAGGTACCACACATTCCCCCAAAAACCGTATTCCCCCAAGCCACCCTGTGAATGTGGTGAGTTCCACAGCATGGAAACAGAAGGCTGGCTGTAGACCATAGGACTGGGTCTCTTGAACAAATACTAGAGGATGGCTAGAAAACGAGGCACCAGAATCACCCAGTCACTTGGTTCTGTTCTGGAAAAGGGCACACAGATTCTCAGACACACTCACACCATCTTCAAAGCATGATCTGCCACAGACGACTCATATAGCTTTGCACTGTATGTGCAGGACTGAGTGTCCTCTTTTCCTCTTAGCACAAAAGCTGAGAGTTTTATAAGATTTGCAAAAAAAAAAAAAAAAAAAAAAAAAAAAAAAGAGAGAGAGAGAGGAGAAGCAAGACACCAGTCTGAGCTCGGCTGCCCACTCTACAGCAAGAAAGGACTCTCCACAACACATGAGAGACTCAGAAAACCTCCTCCATAAAGACACTGGCCTCAAAAAAGACCCTGTCCTTTCAAATTAGAAAGAAAAGGACAAGAAGATAAGTCAGCAGACTTGGCTTACCCTGCCCAGAGCGTGCGCCTCAAACCTCCTCAGTGAGAACTGCCTTTTTCCAGACAGATTCCTGCGTGCGCCCTGGCTCAAGCTGGACAAATTCCTCCTGAGCCTCCTGACGGAAGACTGTGATGTCACCGTGGGCCCTCCCTCTGCTCCCTAAAAGGCCATTCACACAAAGAAGGACTTTAACCTCCTTCGGAGAAGCCTGGCCCCTCCCTGGCTGGCCGGAGCTGGAGGGCAGCGGCATTCCCAGCGAGAGCAGGCCCAGCCTGCTCCTGTCACACTCAGGGCTGAACAGAGAGGCAGGAGCTGGTGGCATTGATGTGAATCAGATACCTCTGTCTTCTCGGCAATTCAGAGGTGGGCCCTGGGACAAGCAGGGAATTGATATCCCAGGGGTATTGAGGCAGCAAAAAATCTGAAAGACCCTGGAGAAATCTCCAGTTAGACTTTTCAGGACAGCTTGTGGTGTGTGCTTGTGCGTGTGTACATGCATGTGGTATGTGCATGTGTGCGTGTGTGTGTGATAACAAATGCTCACCACAGAACATTTGGAAAAAAAAATATTCATTCCCCTCCGCTCAGAAAAAAAAGTTAATATTTCATTTCATTCCATTGTCTTCTCAGAAATACATATTTAATATCATTGAGACCAGACAGTAAATGCAATTCTGTGCCAAGTTTTTTTTTACTCATATCATTTCACAAGCACTTTTTACGTTATTTAACGGCCCTTGTAAGATGTATTTTAAGTGGCTACATTACAGTCCATGCCAAAGTGGACAGATGCATCTGAAGTCTGAAATGAGTGCTCTCATTTGAAGGAATGTCTGGAGTAAGTAGCTGCACCATCCCATGGCTAACAACAGTCCTCTGCCATCAAGAAAACAGATGCGCATTTGCCTTGGATAGAGACATCAGCGTCACCTCAAAATAGGGTCCCCAGCACTACACTGAGTCTAACGGGGAGTTGGCGTGTTTATCAGTGCTCCCTGCCTGATAACACCGCTGGCTCAACTCTGCCTCCAGATTCTGTCCACCTCGTTCCCTGGAACTCTACGTTGACCTGGAAAATTTGGGGCATAACTTACAGGCGGAACTAGAAAGTCAGTCAGAATTCCAGGTCAGTTCAGTACCATGAAGTACTCACTTTTTCAGTAAGATTTTAGAGGACAAAGAGAACTGAGATTTACAGTAAACTGGGGGAAAGATGACAAAGGCCACACATGGTTCTGTGGGGCTAGCTCATTTGCGGTCAGTTTTGGAGCAGTTTGTCCTGGCGAGAAGCCGAAAGATGGAACAGGGTTCACCTGTGGTCTGCCCACCAGCCAGTACAGCAGACCTCCTGGGACCCTCCCAAGCACACAAGTCAAGGAAGGGATAATCAGAGTAGATGGCGCCCAGGCAGGCTCTTTTGAAAAGGAAGCTAAAAGTAGACTTCACAAATATTTACAGCATCTAAACAACATTTTCCATATGCTAAAAACATTCTCTAAATTTATTTAGAAATATTGAGGAATTCCTCAGTGACTGACTTGGTGGTATCAAGTCACCAGGGAGCTCCAAGGGAACTCTGAATTGATGCTGCCCTGTGGAATAATTGGAATGTTCTGTTGTGTAGCCAAAGGCACCTGAATATGCTACTTAGTCATCTAAAGTAAAATGAGGCGGGGAAATCACATGCCAATGGCATTGCTCCACTTGAGAAGGAAGAACCAGGGCAGGACTTTCCATTATGAGGTGCCCTCAACCAGCGATGCAAAAGGGGTACCCGGGACCCACTCCATTACCGCACCTGCCCCTCCACATCCGTGGGAAGATTTGTTTAAAAAAAAAGGTTTTAAATCTGCCCTATCCACAAAAGACAACTGTATGTGCTCTTAAAGTACTATTTTCCAAGGAGTAGGTTTGCATATGACCTGGCATCTCAGAGACACCAGAGTCCACTACACACACCAACACACATATGCTCCACCCACACACAGGCACACCGTTGTGTGTTGACTTGAGTCATCTCCACAGATTCTTATGTTGAAGTCCTAACACCAAGGACCTCAGAATGTGACCTTATTTGGAGATCAGACTTTACAGAGGTAATCACGTTTAAGTGAAGTCACCAGGGTGGGCCCTAATCCAGTATGACTAGGATCTTTAGAACAAGAGGAAATGTAGACACAGAGATGTGCATAGAGGGAACACAACTATTTATAAGGCAAGGAGAGGGGCCTGGAACAGATCCCTCCCTCACAGCCCTCCGAAGGAACCAACTCTGCTGAGGATTTTGCATTTCTAGCCTGCCAACTGTGAGACTGTCGTTTAAGCCTCCCCCCACCAATTTGTGGCACCTTGTCATGGTAACCCTAGCAAACTAATCTATATACTCACACATGCACACCCATGCATTTGTATGTGTGCATGCACACAAAAACACACACATTCACACACTTCCCTGAGTCTTCCCTCAACCCCAAGCTGCAAAAATAGGGTTGAGGTTAGAAAAATACTCTGTGGCAAAGTCACAGTTAGGTACTCCAGAAAAGTGGATTATACTCAGAGGCAGAGGGAGACATGAACCACCAGCAAGCTAGCCTCAGCCTGCAAAAGCATAAACGGAGCCATCCTACACCTGATGACAGTGGAGTCTCTAGAGAGAAATGACCAGTGTGGAATCCATCAGGTAACAGGAAGCTGCAGCTCACACCTCTACACCCTCTAAGCGCAGACCGTGAGCTTGGGGTGGGTTTTCTGAAAATAAATTTGCACTGCCGGTTTAATTCTCCTGGTGCCATAACCTGATCTCATTAGTCTCTGAGGGTGCCTTGCCCTAGGGGAAAAGAAGCCATTTTGAAACTTGGTCCTGGTTGATTGGGAAGTAAACTTCAACTTACAAGGGTCTAGCCACTGGGGTTTAAAGACAATTGATACCATTATGATCATCATTCAGTGAACATCTGTGGTGCACCTACTGTGTGCCTTGTCTGTGCCACATATCCTTCCATAGCTTCTATTTAATCCTCCCATTAATGGCAAAGTGGGGATTACCATGCACTCTGCAGAGGGGCAGACCCCAGCCAATGGCAGCCACCTATTCCCTAGGGTCACTCTGCTGGTTAGGAACAGAGCTCTGGCTAGAAGCCATGAATCCCCAAAATGCAGCAGGGCTCATGGAAGCCACACCAGGCAGCTCAGGAAGGAGCAGACCCAAGAAGCATTTGGGCCAATGCAAATAAAAGAAAACAATCTTATGGCCAGGACCAGTGGCTCACACCTGTAATCCCAGCACCTTGGGAGGCTGAAGCGGGAGAATCAATCACTTGAGTCCAGGAGTTTGAGACCAACCCGGACAACGTAGTGAGACCTTGTCTCTACAAAATTTGAAAATTAGCCAGGCTCAGTGGCATGCACCTGTAGTCCAGCTACTCTGGAGGCTGAAGCAGGAGGAACTTGAGCCTGGGAGGTCAAGGCTGCAGTGAGCCATGATCAAAAAACAAAAAACCTTAAGACGTGTCTGTAATGTAAGGCAGCAAGAGACTACTTTGAAACTGTAGGCCAGCTGCTAGGAGTTTTGGGAAGGCCTCATTTCCCCTCTGAGTCTTAGTTTTCTGGTCTGTAAAATGAGATCCCAGCTACGTAAACCCTCACAATTCACTTCTCCTAATCTCTGTAAGTTCTGTGGTTTTAGCATAAACTTTGGGCAAAGGTGAACTCGTTCTGAGTGGGCAGAGTCTCAAGAAAGCCTGCGAGACGATAGAAGAAGCAGCTGCCTTGGAAACCAGGTGATACTTTTGCCGAGAGGGATTTTAAGAGTTCCCGGAAGGAGGCGCGGCTTATAGACAATCCCCTTGTCAGAACTTTGTCTCTTTAATGGAAGAATTTTATTCTGCTAAATGCAACTATCCCACTTGTGACAGTCACCAGTCACTAGTACCTTAGTGTGACATAAAGTTCCAAAAATAGGTTTGAAGAGGTCAGGAAGGAGTGAGCCCCGCAGGGTAGAGAGGCTGGCTTCAAACACAGTTAAGAGCCAGTCCATTGCCTGGAATTGCAAAGTAGCAGGTGCAGGGGAAAGGGTGGCACTGGGAAGGTTCCCCTCCCCGTTTCCTGGCGCTTAGGGAAGCTGGGGCAGCTTCTCAAGCTGCTCCAAGGCCCAATTCAAGGCACACAGAGAAGGAAGCCTGGGCCTCACAACTGCCCTTCCTCCTCACACGCCCAGTCTTGTCCTCTCCCTCCTTACCCTTCAGATAGGTTCCTCCTCCAAGCCCCGTCACCAAAAGACCCTGCATCTCAGCATGCAGTCAGGTCTTTAAAACAATTTGCACTTACATGTGAATCAGATGGGAATACTTACAATTCAAGACAGGATTTTGTTTACCCAAAGGAATCCCTGAAGGAATCCCTGATTGGAGCAATATACAATTAGTTATCAATTATCCACCTATACAATTAGTTATCAGCATGTAATGAAAGAGGTACCCTCATCCAACTCCATAAACTTGGATAGGAATTTGGCAAAAAACACACAATGCTTTTGACCCAGTAGTTATACTTCCAAGAATTTATACTACAGACATAGAGGCATATGTAGAAAATGATGTATACACAAGGATCTCCAATGCCACAATGTT
The DNA here is from genome assembly GCF_049350105.2 of Macaca mulatta. Taxonomy (NCBI): domain Eukaryota; kingdom Metazoa; phylum Chordata; class Mammalia; order Primates; family Cercopithecidae; genus Macaca; species Macaca mulatta. The sequence goes on from NC_133420.1 coordinate 48,283,787, forward strand.
TGCAATAATAAAAGACTAGAAATAACCTAAATTAATAAGGGACTAACATTTTCCTTTACTTTTTTTTTTTTGAGACAGAGTCTCACTCTGTCTCCAGGCTAGAGTGCAGTGGCACTATCTTGACTCACTGCAACCTCCGCCTCCCGGGTTCAGGCAAATCTCCTGCTTCAGTCTCCCAAGTAGCTGGGACTACAGGCGTACACCACCATGACCAGCTAATTTTTGTATTTTTAGTAGAGATGGATTTTCACCATGTTGGTCAGGATGGTCTCGATTTCTTGACCTCATGATTTGCCCACTTAGGACTTCCAAAGTGCTGGGATTACAGGTGTGAGCCACTGCGCCTGGCCTGATGTTTTCATTAAATGGAATATTATACAACTTTAAAAGAATAGAAGAACTCCCAGCTCTACAATAATTTATATATAGCAATCTTCAAAATCTACTGAGTAACAAGTGCTATGGAACATTTTATAAAGAACATGTTACCTTTGATGTTAACAAACATGAATATGAATAATCTTATATGTATATATGTAGGTATGTGTGTATATATATTTGCATATTCATAAGCCATCCCTGGAAGGACACATAAGAAACTGATCACAAAGATTTTCTCTGGAATGGGGAAGGGTGTCACTGGACATCAGGTGTAGGTAAGCTTCTATTCACTGTGTTCTTTTCTACACCTTTTCAATGTTAGAATATGTGTATATATTAACTTCTGGAAAAAGGAATTAAGCACTTAAAAATAGAGACAGACAGGTGGGAAAGCACTAAAAGGAAATATGGTGCCCCGATGGGTGATTAGGCACCTGGAGGAGATAAATTCACTCTCTAAAAGTCAAGAAGGCCAGGCGCAGTGGCTCATGCCTGTAATCCCAGCACATTGGGAAGCCAAGGCGGGCAGATCACTTAAGGCCAGGAGTTCGAGACCAGCCTGGCCAATGTCGCAAAATCCTGTCTCTACTAAAAATACAAAAAATTAACCAGGCATGGTGGCGTGAGCCTGTAGTCCCAGCTACTTGGGAGGCTGAGGTATAAGAATCGCTTGAACCTGGAAGGTAGAGGTTGCAGTGAGCCAAGATTGGTGTGGTGGTGGGCTCCTGTAGTCCCAGCTACTCGGGAGGCTGAGGCAGGAGAATCACTTGAACCTGGAAGGTAGAGGTTGCAGTGAGCCGAGATTGTGCTACTGCACTCCAGCCTGGCTGATAGAGTGGGACTCCATCTCAAAAACAAAAATTAAATTGAATTAAATAATAAAGGATATCATTTGTGTATATGTATGTTTGTGTATATATATGTGGAATATATATATATAAGATATATTCCATTTTATGAAAAGATCAGTTCCCTATTAATTTAGGTTATTTCTGGTCTTCTATTGTTGCAAACATTGTGGCATTGGAGATCCTTGGATATAGATCATTTTCTACATGTGCCTCTATGGCTGTAGTATAAATTCTTGGAAGTAGAACTACACACACACACACACACACACACACACACACACACACACAACCACATATATATGTATACACACACATATATATGCACTTTATTCTATATATATAGTTTGCCCTCTCTCTGTAGTTCATATATGTGTGTGTGTGTGTGTACATATATATGTATATATATGTGTATATATGTGTGTGTATATATATATGTGTATATATATATATGGAAGGAGAGAGAGAGAAAGTTTATCTGTGGCTGCTGTGGTTTCTTTTTTTTTTTTTCTTTTTTTTTTTTTTTTTTTGAGACGGAGTCTCGCTCTGTCACCCAGGCTGGAGTGCAGTGGCCGGATCTCAGCTCACTGCAAGCTCCGCCTCCCGGGTTCACGCCATTCTCCGGCCTCAGCCTCCCGAGTAGCTGGGACTACAGGCGCCCGCCACCTCGCCCGGCTAGTTTTTTTTTTGTATTTCTTAATAGAGACGGGGTTTCACCGTGTTAGCCAGGATGGTCTCGATCTCCTGACCTCGTGATCCGCCCGTCTCGGCCTCCCAAAGTGCTGGGATTACAGGCTTGAGCCACCGCGCCCGGCCGGCTGCTGTGGTTTCAATGTGTCTCCCAAAATTCCTGTGTTGGAAACTTAATCCCTAATACAACAGTGTTGAGAGGTGGGACCTTAAAGAGAAGATAAGGTCATGAGGGCTCTGACCTCACGAATGGTCAACCCAGGAATGGATTCATTATCAAAGTGAGGCTGGCCCTCTCTTTTCTCTCACAGGTTGTATGCTCTTTTGCCCTCTCACCTTCTTCTATGGGATGAGACAGCCTCCAGAAATGTAAGAACTAAATCTCTGTTCTTGATAAATTACTCAGACTCAGGTATCCTCTTTTAGCAGCAGAAATTAGACAAAGACAGTGTGGTTAACCCTGGAGAATAGGAATGGGGGAAACTCAGTGCTAAAGGGGTGATGAAAAGCTGAAGTGGAGTCCATAGTTTTTATTTCATAGAGATGTGAATTATTGGCAGGGTACAGTAGCTCATGTCTGTAATCCCAGCACTTCGGGAGGCTGAGGTGGGAGGATAGCTTGAGCCCAGAAGTTCAAGGCCAGCCTGGGCAACATAGTGGGACCCCATTTCTACAAAAAATAATTTTAAAAAATGAACCGGGCATGGTGGCATGAACCTATAGTCCCAGCTACGTGGGAGGTTGAGGCGGGAGGATCACATGAGCCTGGGAGGTGGAGGCTGCAGTGAGCTGTGATCACATCACTGCACTCCAGTCTGGGCAACAGAGTGAGACCCTGTCTCAAAAAACAAACAAGAAACAACAACAACAACAAAAAAAAACAAACAAAGATGCATATTATGGTGCATGTACTAGTATTGTAATTGGAAAAGCAAGGACTGAGAGTATCACACATAAATTAAAAAGTTACAAATTCGAGCTTTAAATACATTTAGACTTTTAAACTGCCAGGGCTCATCTACTTGTTAGGTTTTACAACACCTCTGATCTCCATTTTCCATCTACATATTAAAAAGGCTTTAATCAGCCACAATGAACAAATGTGTACCAAAACTTGGCCGTCTCTTGAGGAGGTTTTGCTTTCTGGCTGTGATTTATTATCTGTTTAGGAGTACTGTCACTCTACATAGCTGCATGACAATATCGCCTTCCGTTTTCACTGAAGATAAGTTATTGGCTTACTGCTATACATAGACATTTTCCTTCCTAGAGCTGCCTATTCCCAGAAAAGTTTTGAAACACACTGTGAGTAACCAGATTCCCCCTTGGGAATCAAATGTCTTCGAATTTCGTGAACTATGTCACAGACAGAATATGTCATAGGAAAATCCCATTGAAGAATTTCCCAAGGACTAATCAGTCAAGTGGAAAACAAAAAATAGGAGGCCGGCTTATCCATTATTCTAAACAATAGTCATTTTTTAAATTCCATTTAATTTAAATGTACAGGTGAGTCAATCTAGTAATCTCCTCACCTACCTACAAGGTGCGCACGCACGCGCGCGCGCACACACACACACAGACACACACGGGTTCATTAAATTTGAGTCCCATTTTTTCTTTTAGTATTTTAAAATTTTAAGTAAAGTTTTAAAAATAATATTTTGGGTTTGTTCAATCTAGTCTTCCATAGGCAAAAAGCACCATATCTCTTATTAATGTTTAAAGTGAATGCTGGGGTTTGGAACAGAATGTAACTCTGCACTTAGGCAATCCCAAATTCCATACCGATTATGTATGGGATTCTTACCCTTCTGTTACTTAATTCCTATCCATCCGGTGGAGCCTGAGGGTCTAAGGTCAGTGGTGGACTCTGGGAGCTGAGTCCAGGGAACAGAACAGGTCTCTCGTACATTTACCCACCATGCTCTTCCCTGCTCAAAGCAGGTGTTACATGGCAAGCTTCACTTCTCCAAGACAATGTTCACAATTCCAGAGGAGAAAGAAAAACCATCAGAGATGCTTTTTCGACGAAATCATTGGTGAGTTCTAAGAACACTTAACAAAAGGAGCTACCACTTTCCAACAGGAAAATGGTTTGAGCTGATGGAATCAGCTACCTATTGATTCCAGGGAAACTGGTGGAAAGTTCTAAAAGGTTCAGAGATCCCTGCACAGAACCATCCCACCGTCATGGATATCAGCATCACTGTGAATTGCCACCCACTCTAGGAACTCATGAACAGTTTTGTCTCAAGTTTCTTCAAAAGCACAAAGCCACATGTGAAGCCAGGCTGTGCGGCAAACAGACCACTAATCCAATTCACTCTGACACAGTCTGGCAGGAAACAAGAACTCCAGGAAAGTCCAGATGATCAGTCTGAGAGTCCTGCTCCACTAGGGTTAAGTGGTAATTCTGGATCAGGACAGGCACTGGGGACAGTCACCTGATGAGAAACAGGACACAGCGGGCAGCCAAGGGGCAATGAAGACTCAAGCCAGGGCTGCTAATTTTTCTCCCATCTCATGCGGCAAACGGATGCCACTGTCTACAAGGGATTCTGAGCACGATACCAGAGGTGCACTTGCGGTTTAAAGCAAGATATTTGCCCTTGACAAGTTTGCCTTGTCAGGTCCTCAGTGACCTGACCCTGGTTCTGACCGCGATTCTGCCCCAGCCCCGGCCTTTAGCCAGAACCAGGGGGACCACATGGACTCACACCTGTCTTGCTCACAGCTCTGCTCTCTCAAGCCCACCCTGGGCCAGCACTGCTAGAGCACGCTCTGGGAAAAGTTTAGGCAGCCAGACTCTGGGGGCAGCCGAGGGCTGGCCACCTGTTTCCGTCCACTGCTTCTATGGCTCTGAATGCCAGGAAGGAACCTCTGCAGGAGAAGGAAAGCGTGGAATTTCTCCACGTACCACTGGGATGCATGATAAGCATAAGCCAGCAGGGATACGGGGAGCAGTGGGGAGTCGCGGGAGGGTATTTTGCTTTGAGCAAAGAAATGTGCTCCTTCCCTTAATGCAAACGAAACCAACTACTACCTTCTCTCATTTATGAAGAATCTCTCTGCCCGACTGTGGAATCCCAGGAGCAGAGCAGGGTGGTTGAGAGCCAATAAGTAATACTGATTATGGAAACAGGATGAAATCTGAGAACCAGCAACAAGGAAGGGGTCCCCATTTGCTTGCAAAGCCTCTGCTTCATCCTGTTTACCCTCCAGAGACCCTCTTTGATCGCAGGGCTGCCTGCTGTTGACCATTTTGCTGCCATAGTTTTTAGACTCTTTGTTCTCAATTTGTTTATATGTGGTATGTGGTAATGTGATACGGTGGGAAGTACACAAATCTAGAGAAAAGAAGGTCAGGGTTTGTGAATACTTGGGTATCACAAACTGATTGTATGATGCTTATACAAGGGATTTTCTCCTCCCTGAGACTCAGGGTCCTCATCTGTTAAATGGATATAGTAAGTACTGAAGGGAGTCAAATAGTGTCCCGCCCCAAAATTCATGTCCACCCAGAACCTCAGAATGGAACATTTGGAAATAATAGAGTCTTTACGGATATAATTTGTTAGGATGAGATCATACTGGGTGAGAGCGGGCCTCAAATCCAATGACTGGTGTCTTTATAAGGGGAAGAGAGGACATACAGATACATACACAGAGGAAACTCCATGTGAATCTGGAGGCAGAAATTGGAATGATTCATTTACAAGTCAAGGAATGTTAAACATTGCTAGCAACCATGAGAAGCTAGGAGAAAGGCATGAAATGGATTCTCCCTCAAAGCCTCCAAAAGGAACCAACCCTGCCATCTGTAATTTCAGACTTCAGGCCTCCTGAAGGGTGAGAGAAGAAATTACTCCTGCTTTCAGCCACATAATTTGTGAGAATTTGTTACAGCTGCCCTAGGAAATGGATACACCTACCTTCTGGGGCTGTTATGAAGATTTCCGGAAAAACAGCATGTGAGGGCAGCCAGCCCCACAATGGGAACATGGTGGGACTTCAATGCCAGGTAGTTCACTGTTGCTCTCTACTCTGGCCACAGGCTAATAATAGCATTTTTTCAGCCTTCTCAGAGGCAGGTTGCCCCAAGATATTCATGCTTTTTAAAACTTGTAGACAGGGCCGGGTATGGTGGTTCACGTCTGTAATCCCAGCACTTTGGGAGGCCGAGGCAGGTGGATCACCTGAGGTCAGGAGTTCGAGACCAGCCTGGCCAACATGATGAAATCCCGTCTCTACTAAAAATACAAAAAATTAGCCTGTTGTGGTGGTGGGCGCTTATAATCCCATGATCCCAGCTACTTGGGAGGCTAAGGCAGGATCATTGCTTGAACCCAGGAGGCGGAGGTTGCAGTGAGCCAACATCATGCCACTATACTCCAGCCTGAGCAACAAGAGCAAAACTCTGTCTCAAAAGAAAAAAGGCCAGATGCAGTGGCTCACACTTGTAATCCCAGCACTTTGGGAGGCCAAGGCAGGCGGATCACAAGGTCAAGAGATCAAAACCATCCTGGCCAACATGGTGAAACCCCATCTCTACTAAAATTACAAAAATTAGCTGGGTGTGGTGGTGCATGCCTGTAGTTCCAGCTACTTGGGAGGCTAAGTAAGGAGAATCTCTTGAAACTGGGAGGCGGAGGTTGCAGTGAGCCAAGATTGCGCCACTACACTCCAGCCTGGCGACAGAGTGAGATTCCGTCTCAAAAATAAATAAAAACCTGTAGATAAAACAGAAACAGCAAAGGAATACCTGTGGAATAAAGGCATATCAGCGTAGCAAAGGCTGTAGGCTTATCGACTGCCCAACTGGAGCAGAAGCATACGTGTAGGTTGTTGTACGCAGAAGCCAGGTTACAAAGACAGCCTGTCATAGAGCTGGCAATGGGAATGTACCTTGTCAAATTGGAGAAGGAACCCAGGGCCCGAGAGTCCTCAAAGGTATTAGCAACTTTAGTTGATGATGAGGTGCTCATAACCTTTGTTGAGCATTTATGATATGCCAGGCATTAGGCCATGCGATTTTCATGCATAATTACATTTATTCCTCAAAACAAGTGTAGGAGGTCAGTACTCTTGAGAGCTCTAGTTTACATGTCAGGAAACCAAGGTTCAGAGAGTTTTAAGTGACTTGCCCAAGGGCTCCAGCCGTAAGTGCTAAAGCAAGGATTGAACTGGAGGCAGTCTGTCCCAGGTCCTTTAACCACTATCTTGCCTCTTGTAGATACAAAGGTAGAAACTGGGACAATCTCAGCTGGAAGCTTATCGAGGAAGACTGGCTTCAAGATTCTTTTTCTACTTTATCATATACTCTAAACGGGTCCTAGAACTATTTGCACGTGCTTGCTGGCTTAGCTGATATGCCAGTTTCCTTGACAGGAAATATAGATGATATGGATGATGATAACAATTAGTCATTGCATACCTACAATATGTAGGCATTTACATACATTATCTCAATAAATCCTCATGGCAACTCTGTGAAATAGGGTTAATCCCTATTTTGTGGATGAACACATTGAAGCTCAGAGCTTAAGTAATTTGCCCAAAGACACAAAACAAGGAGGGGCAGAGCTGAGAGCCAAGCCCTGGCCTGTCCAGCTCTCCAAAGCCCACTATAAAGAAGCACATCTTGACACGCTTTTTTGCTCTTCCAAAACACATGATGCGCCATGGCTTACTGAATCTAAGAATTCACTTTGAGCTCTTAGCTGCATCTCGGATGGTAATCTTCAAGGGCTGTGTCTCCCACCTGCATCTGCTTAAAGATGCCTGGAGTTCTCCTCTAAATACTCCAGGTGAGTGACTTTCTCTTCAGTTGAGTGGTTGGAATTCTCTAGATAATGTCTGGTCACTTCCAAGAATGACTGTCTTATAATCAGGTTCAAGCACAATAGGAGGGATCCTACAATAGCAGAGAGCTGCCAGTCGGTTCTGGCCATGGACCCCTCCCCAACATGCAGGACAGAAGGTGGGGATCTAAAAACAGGAAATGACAGGGGCTGGGTGTGGGAGTGGGGGCTTCAATGCTGCAGGAACACAAGCAACAAACATCCCAAGCTGTGCAATGCTAGAAGGAAGCTGGAACCAAAACGTTGACTGGAGGATGGTGCAGCTTTGTTGTATTCTAAAATGTTCATCCTTCCATTTTTTTTCTCTTTAGTTTTTCTGAGCATGCTGGATGCAAAATAAAAATAAAGAAAATAAAAATAAACATGTAGCCCTGAACCATGCTCTCTACATTGGTGACCACTTGCAAAACCTCAGAATTGGTGCAGATGGTGCAAAATTCCTTTTTCTCACCTTAGCAATTCATTTTGCCATTAGGGGATGGGGAAGCAAGGCAAGACTTTATCTGCAAAGGCTGTGGTGGTGGCAAGGGGTTTGCCAGCTCCCAACTTAGTCAAGTCCCCTCAGTTTCACTATGCAATGCTGAAATGCACCATTCAGCATGTCATCATTTCAGTAAAGTGGCTCAACTTCTTATGAAAAACATTATTTAAAATTACTTCTTGAAGCCAGGTGTAGGGGGTTATGCCTATATTTTCAGCACTTTGGGAGGCCAAAGCAGGAGGATTGCTTGAGGCCAGGAGCTCAAGACCAGCCTAGGCAACATAATGAGACCTCATCTCTACAAATAATTAAAAAGAAACACCTGGGCTTGGTGGGGCATGCCTGTGACCCCAGCTATTCAGGAGGCTGAGGTCAGAGATCACTGGACTCCAGCCTGGGTGACAGAACAAGACTCTGTCTCAAAAAAAAAAAAAAAAAGCTTCTTGATTTTACTCTGTAATTCAGGTTTAACAAATTTCTATAAGGCTAATGAATTTCAGAATTGGGATATGAACAAAAACAATAACCTGAGAGAAGAGCTGTTTAAAATATTTAGCCTAATTAGATTCATAGATCTAATTCTCCTTCCTCTCTTGTAAGCCTAGATCGCATCATTTGCAGTATTTAAGAATTCAGGAGCGTAGGCCAGGCATGGTGGCTCATGCCTGTAATCCCAGCACTTTGGGAGGCTGGGGTAGGTGGATCATTTGAGGGCGTGAGTTCGAGACCAGCCTCGCCAACATTGTGAAACCCCAACTCTACTAAAAATACAAAAATTAGCCAGGGATGGTGGCAGGTGACTGCAATACCAGCTACTCAGGAGGCCGAGGCAGGAGAATCACTTGAACCCGGGAGGCAGAGGTTGCAGTGAGCCAAGATCATACCACTGCATTCCAGGCTAGATGACAGTGAGTCTCCATCTCAAAAAAAAAAAAAAGAATTCAGGAGCATGAATGCACCATAAACACCACGTCCACGTCCAGGACTCCAGAGGCCTCAGGGGTAAAGAAAGTTAGGAGTGTGATCCAGTCTGCAATCTGAACCCCAGCCACCCTAAAGGGTGCTCTAGATCAGTGGTGCCACTGTGATTTGCTCTGGGTCTTCCTTCCCCCATCAAAGCTAAGAACAGACTTTTTCTGGGGGTCTGAAACTCACCAAGCCCTGACCAGGGCACCATTCAGAGACCAAAAGAAGACTAGGATGCTGCCCAACAACTAGGCCCTCGATAAATGTCCCTTGGACTATTTATTTATTCTGATTGAGAAAAAAATAAGTGTATACATTTATGGTATGCAACATGATATTTTGAAATACGTATGCTTTGTGGAATGACTAAATCAGGCTAATTACTACATGTTACCTCACATATTTGTGAGAACACTTAAAATCTACCCTCTTAGCAACTTTCAAGTACAATATATAATACATCATTATTAACTATAGTCACCATGTTGTACAATAGAGCTCTTGAATTTAGTCCTGCTGTGTAATTGAAATTTTGTATCCACTGACCGATATCTCCCCAATCCCCCTCCCCTCCAGCCAGTCCCTCTCTCCAACATACTGATCTCATTTCCTTTGGATCCATACCCAGAAGTGGGATTGCTAGGTCATATGGTAGTTCTGTTTTTAGTTTTTTGAGCCTGAACTTTTTTTTTGGTTTTTTGTTCTAAAGAAACTCTTAAACCTGGAATTAAGGGGCATGCCACCCTTTTTTGGTATCTGTCCCCTTGCTGGTACCTCCACATAGGCATGCCCTTCCCTCTCTCACTCCCAGGCAAATTCATCTATTTTCAGCAAGGGTTCAGGTTAAACCTGCTCCCCCTTGAAGTTTGCTGGTGACTGCCCACACCGCGGCAGAATTAGCTGCTCTGTGACACGTTGCACGTAGTTCTAGAAGACATGCACGTAGTTCTAGAAGACATGCCCGGGCTATGGTCAGAGCTCCCTGAGGGCAGGGTTTGCCTTCAACAACTATTCATCAGTACCTGTCAGTCGTGGGCTATCATTACTGCCCTTCCTAGGGGCTACGAATGTCACCAGGGAGGCTTTTATGTCTCCAGGAGGGCTCCAAATACCGCACCCTGAAACATGACCTCTGAACCTCAGAAGGCTTCTGAAGCCTTCCGGGTTCAACCTCCGCTTCCTGGGTTCAAGCGATTCTCCTGCCTCAGTCTTCCGACTAGTTGGGATTACAGGTATGTGCCACCATGCCCAGCTAATTTTCTATTTTTAGTAGAGACGGGTTTCTCCATGTTGGTAAGTAAGGTTGAAGTAAGGTCTCGAACTCCTGACCTCAGGTGATCCACCTGCCTTGGTCTCCCAAAGTGCTGGGATTACAGGCATGAGTCACCGCGCCAGACTAGTTACTGAAGTTTTAACAACGTGCCACCCTGCTACTTCGAATTACAGGCTTATTATTGCTAAGATTCAATAGTATTGAAAAGTTTTGGGTTTTGAGCCCCATGGAGAATAACTCTGCCCTAAAATTTTCTCCTAGCACGACAAACTCTGAAATCTGTCAATGCTTTACTTCCCCCATCAAAAAAAAAATTTTTTTAAATGCAGGAGCACAATTTTTATACACTTTCTTTTATTGTCATGCAATATATAACTTAAATTTTACCATTTTAACCATTTTAAGTGTACAATGCAGTGTTAATTATATTCACAATGTTGTATAACCACTACCACTATTTTCAAAATTTTTCATCACCCCCTAGACAGAAACTCTGTACTCATTAAGCAATATGGGTCATGATTTTTGAAACATTCTATGAGGCTAATTAGGAAACAGAATCTAGGTAAATGGATTGCACCTTTGTAGCAAACAGGAAAAAAAAGAGTGGAAGGGAGTACAATAGTTATTGATTATATTAGGGTAGTAGAATAACTACCCTATTCCACTTATAAAATTTTAGCAATTAATTTTATTATATCTTCTTTTTGGTCTCATCGGCATACTAGAAAAACGAAAGGTGGCCAGGCAGGGTGGCTCACACCTGTAATCCCAGCACTTCGGGAGGCCGAGGCGGGTGGATCACCTGAGGTCAGGAGTTCAGGACCAGCTTGACCAACATGTTGAAACCCCATCTCTACTAAAACTACAAAATTTAGCTGGGCATGGTGGCAGGCACCTGTAATCCCAGCTACTCAGGAGGATGAGACAGAATTGCTTGAACCCGGGAGGCGGAGGTTGCAGTGAGCCAGGATTGTGCCATTACACTCTAGCCTGGGAGACAAGAGAGAAACTCAATCTCAAAAAAAAAAAAAAGAAAAAAAGAAAAAAAAAGGCATACAGAAAAAAAATAACAGCAAAATAGCTTAATGTATGCAACTGATATTTTCCTGAAAAGTTGTGTGTAAATTAACACTCATCTGCCACTACTTAGAGTTTAAAAAAAAAAAAAATCAACTTATTTCACTTGTAAATCTCAAGCACAGAATTACAAATTTGCCTCATGTGCACTGTGCTTACATTCACAATATTGTTCATATCAACTTACTCTTATAAAAACAGAGGCTCTGGTAGGGCATGGTGGCTCATGCCTGTAATCCTTAGCACTTTGGAAGGCCAAGGCAGGCAGATTGCCTGAGGCCAGGAGTTCGAGACCAGCCTGGCTAACATGGTGAAACCTCGTCTCTACTAAAAACACAAAAATTAGCTGGTCGTGGTGGCAGGCACCTGCAGTCCCAGCTACTCGGGAGGCTGAGGCATGAGAATCGCTTGAACCTGGGAGGTGGAAGTTGCAGTGAGCTGAGATGGCACAACTGCACTCCAGCCTGGGCAACAGAGTGAGACACTGTCTCCCCACCCTAAAATAAAAAAATAAAAATAAAAAATTAGAGGTTCTCCTTACTTTTATTTCATAAATTAGCAATGTAATCATATTATGACCAACAGTTCTTAAAGAAATTAAAAGATACTTGTTTAGAAAGAAAACTATTGGCTGGGCACAGTGGCTCAGGCCTGTAATCCCAGCATTTTGGGAGGCTGAGACGGGCGGATCATGAGGTCAGGAGATCGAGACCATCCTGGCTAACATAGTGAAACTCTGTCTCTACTAAAAATACAAAAAATTAGCCGGGCATGGTGGTGGGTGCCTGTAGTCCCAGCTACTCGGGAGGCTGAGGCAGGAGAATGGCGTGAACCCGGGGGGCGGAGCTTGCAATGCGCCAAGATTGCGCCACTGCACTCCAGCCTGGGTGACAGAGCAAGACTCCATCTCAAAAAAAAAAAAAAGAAGAAGAAAACTATTATCATCTCCACCCCTGACTCAACTAATCTAAGATCCTATTTCTAAACTCACATTTTTTCTTATTTCTAAAATTTATTTATTAGGTATTAATTGTACATATTTATGGGGTACATAGTGATGTTTCCATACATACAATGTACAGTGATCAGATGAGGGCAATTAACATATTCATCATCTTGAACATTTGCCATTTCTTTGTGTGGAGAACATTCAATGCCCATCTTCCAGCTATTTGAAACTATATATTATTGTTAACTATAGTTATTCTATAGTGCTATAGAACACTAACACTCATTTTTAAAAAAAACAAACAACTAGAATATTTCTGCATCTTTGTTACCTTCTGCCTGGGTGGAGATTAAGTCTCCCATAAGAATATATCCCCAATAGATAACGTCAATCAGTGATTAACAGCTCAGTGATAATCCCTTCCCTGAAAAGTCTGTTTTCAGCTTAACCTTCCATTGGGCTAATTGATGACTTATCTTCCATTAGGAGTGCCTTGCACATCAAAGCATTGTTTGGGAACACAGCAAAAACAGACTGGAGAGAGGGAGACCTCTTTCACCCTGGGGCTAATTGCTGGAATTGAATATTTCCTAATGGAGATAAGGGCTTTTAGTTTAATAAACAAGCCATTTGTTTGGGAACTGAAATGGCAATTCAATTTCTGGACTGTTGATGGATTAAATGCACACATCCACTTGTGCACCCGTACACAGCAACATTGCCTTTGTCCTTCAGACCCTCAAATCCACTCATGGCTGGCATTCTTTGCTTTTCCTAACCTCCTACCTTGCTGCACATCAGTCCTCTCAAGATACCTACAATCATGGAGCTGCGCTGGGACAAGGTAAGCACCAAGCACCCATCACCACCCTCTTCTCATCATACTCCTTTGTGCACACCCACAAGGGAGTCCTCTCTTCCTTCTCCCTAAAAGGGAAGGTTGCAGCCTTACACATCCCCCCAGCAATAATGATAAGACCAGCTTGAGGTGGTTAGGAGTATGGCCCCTCCCCTCTAGGCCAGCACTCATTTCACACATTTAGAAGCTGCTCTTCTGAGGTTACAATAGTAATAGAATGTTCTTTCTGCCAGCTACCTCTGGACCCAACTCTCTGGATTTCTTGCCTCCTGCATAGTTAGCTCTCCCAGGCTATAGTCACAAGTTCTCATTGTGTGGGAGTTGCTGTGACCATCCGGGGTGGTCCCACTTGAGTCTCCATCTCAGAAAAGGCTAACCTGATGGGCCCAAGGTTTTCCTCTCCAAAAATACAAAGTCATGTTTGCCAAAGAAGCCAACTCTCACCAATGCAAAAATATGCAGATGTAGCCACTTACTAATTTCTAAAACAACACAGGCTCTTAATGAGCAAGTATTTCTGTATTTATATCATGCAAAGTCAGAGTAGTGACTTTGGCTCTAACAGAAAGAATATGAAAAAGAAAACAGGAGCACTAGACTAGACAGGATATAGTGCATTTATATAAAAAACAGCCTAGACTGCCTTGCTTTATTGAGCAGACGCTTCTTTTCTTACAGCATTACATTTAATTCCAAAAGACATTAGAATGAAAATCACATAGACTTATGCAAAATTAACTAGCTGAGGGAGCTTGCAAGTCTAAAAGGATACTTGTAATAAAGTTAGTTCTCTGTGGATATGCCTGCTGATAAATTTTATGTCCACTCACATTAAAAAGAAAAAGAGAGACCTACTTCCCTACAGTAAAGAGCAATGAAAAATAGTGGTACTTAGGCATCTCATTAGCTCTGCGGGTTAAGCACCAATGAACAGCAGGATATAATTAATCGGGTCAAATATCAGGGGTTTTAAATGGATTAATTTGTAGACACCAAATGGACCTTATTGAAAATTAACTCCTAATTATTTCTGATGCCACATATATAGTATGCGTGCACATGTTGGATAAGTAATGGGAGTCCTTTAAAATCATCACCTCCTAATGTCAATGACAAAACCTGCCAAAAACTTTAGAGAAAGATGCAGCTTCTATCAAATTCACTGAAGTTAATTCAATTCCCAAGTAAGATCTACAAAGCACCAAGTTTTAAGTAGCAATAATATAAACAACTCTATGTTATCAGGAAACTATAATGTAGGAACTTCAAGTAATGCATTATGTCACAAGTTCACTCTGCATGCTCCTTTCTGGCACAAATTAACCCAAGGGCTTTCTTGCAAGTCAATCTAAAAAGAAGGCAGAGAATATATGTGTTTGAGCTTCCGATTTGTTAGGCCTCTAGGTAAAACTCTTTAGAAAACTAACCATTAAAAGGTATACAGAGCTCTGCCTGAATTGACAGTCTAGAAGGGGGTTCTAGCCTCGTCCTCCACCCAACTTTGTTTCTCCTGTAAAATGGGGTTACTCTGCAGGGTGACACTATATAATCTAAGAAATAATACCACTTAACCTGAGTCCATTTATCAATCTATTAACTAATATCTCAAGTCTGGAGCTTGAGTTCTAGAGAGAAAAGTTCCAGGTAGTCACTGGATGCATATGACACACCTGTTACCATTTTGTGTTTCTGTAACTCTAGAAGACATAATGAATGCATTGAAGACTTCAGCAGCTTTATGAGATAGCTTGGAGCTATCATCATTATGTTTCACAGACAATTACACAAAGTAGAATTCAAGATTTGCAACATTCTTACCAGGTGCAAACATCTCAAGTGAGTCCGGGTTTTAAAGTACATTCCAACTGAGCAGAAGAATCAGGTTTTGAAACTGGTTTCATTCCACATCTGTGAGCTTTGGCAGCCCTCTATCTTGAGTCTGCCTTCTTGGAATTCCTAAGCTGGGCCCATTCTGCTGACCCCAAATATTCAGGTCTGAGGGGTTTCTAGGCCAGTGAAGCTGATAAACTAAGGGCTTATGCTAGCTATAAAAACCATCCTTCAGAACTTGATAAGGTGAGGTCTCCAGGGTGCTAATGCTTATTTTTCAAGTCACTGGAACACAAGCGAATTAATTGTTAACTGTTTTCACCATGAGTATGTACTGGGAATGCAGAGATTCAAGAACTGCACTTACAGTAGCTTCCGGTAAGGTACGATTTGTGCTGTGGGAGAAATCTTAAGCATGACCTCATCTGGACCAGTTTCAACTTAACTCTCACTTTGTTTGGGGCTAAACATCTGAAATCCCAACAAAAATCTGCACAGAATCCAGTTTGAAACCAGATTGAACTCAAAATATGACACCTTATCCCCCCCCCCCCAAAAAAGCAGGACTCTTGTAAGTTTCCTAGACTGTTCAGTTGCAGACAAAGAGGAAAAAGCAGAACTATGTGGCCAAGTGACAAACAAACCAGCATATGGGGAGCTCCCTGGGGGACACTCAATAGACTCCACTGTTCCTGGAGGCAGACCCTTGAATGGTCCTAAAAAAGATGTGGCTGACACTCAAACCTGAAATGTTCCAGGGATCACAGCATAAGCCAGAAAGGAGAGGGGGCAGGTGGATCCACATTCACGTGGCCAAAAGAGAAGTCTGAACAAGAAAGACAGAGATATGAAGGATCTTTTGCCAACATAGCAAAGAATTTCTCTTTGTTCAAAGGGGCTCTGGGAACAAAGGCCCATCTAATTCTGGAGGTCTTGGCTTCAGATAGCATCTCAGATCTCAAACACAAATAAACCTGGTAGGGCAATGTATGTGTGCCACATGGATTCAAAAAAGGACAAAAATTCAGGATAAAAATTCCAGGTAAAGTAGAAAAATCAGCCAGAGGAAAAACTGCAAAGAAGATTTGTAGCAGCAGCCATACTCTACGTTTTAATTCCTAAGCAGAATATATATGAGGTCAAAGATGAAGGATTTATCAAGCTGAATCTTTGGAATTCCCCTTTTCTCTCCTCAAAGAGTCCTCCATAGGCTATTAACACTAAGAATGGCTTAAAAGTGTGGAAACTTCAAGTCAGAGGTGACATGCTCTCCTTGTAAATTTAACACCACCACTAAGAAATGTAAGCTGTTCACTTGCTTAGTGTCTCACTTGCTGCAAGGTTAGCACAAGTTATGCAGTGACTATGAGCTTGAGATCTGAGTACTGTACTTGGCTTGACTTTATTCATTCGCTCAGGCAACTGAACACCTACTGTGCTTCAGGCATTGTGCTGGGCACCGGGGACACAAGGGTGGGGACTAGGCATAGAGCTGTCCTCTCAAAATTTATTGTTGTGAAAAAACAAAACAGAATTACAAACAAATGTAAAATCGCATCTATGATAAGCGCTTTGAAAGACAGTGCCTTCAATAGGAGAGTTTGGGCTACCCAGGGAGGTCAGGGGAGGTTTCCATGAGGCAGTAAAAGCTGAGCTGCCCTCTGAAATCTGGGAAGTGAACTAAGTCACAAAGGGTGGGTAGAAGGCTGTTCCAGGCAGGAGAACCAGCATGCAGAGACCCTGAGATGGGAGTGAAATAAGTGAGGACAAGAGAGGGCAATTAGCAATTGAGGCTGAAAATACAGAGGAGACACAAAACTGTCCTGCAGAGGTAGAAAGAGACTGGGATGTGGCATCACTGGCTTTGGCGGCTAGGATGGGGTAAGGGGCTCAAGGGGGAAGAAGTGTCTGAAAAGGCAGACGAGGCCTGACCATGTAGGTTCGGGTCTTAAATTTTAAGTGTCACTGAAAGAAAGCATAAGGGATGGGGCTGGGGAATGACATGGTCTTATTTTCTGTCCTAATAGTGACTTACTGGTCTGCCTAAGCCTCCACAAGTCTAGGAGTCGAGCATCTGTTTCACTTGCATTGGGCCCTGGCAGTACCCAATGGGGAAGGGAGGGGAGGGGAGGAGAGGAGAGGGGAGGAGGAGAGGTCCAAGCAAGGACTTTGGATAACAACTCCATGGCTCCAGAAAAGGCAGGCCTAAACTAATTTATTTACTTTTGAATATCTGATCTTTTTTCCTTGGCTTAATCTTTCAAAATCCAGCCCTGGGGGTAACACCAACAAAAAACACAATGTCAATAACACCGGAGGACAAATATATTCTCTGCTTGATAAAGTTTATAATGCTGAATACATATTAATAAATCCCTGTATTATTTCTGAACACATTACATCTAACAGCTCAGTAAATATTGTCTAGAATACAGAAGTAAGCCTGATCCCATTAAGCACTATTCCATTAATAAGGATATTCCTGCTTTCAGATGGTGTCAGATTTGCAATGGAGGCTGAAAATGCGGAGGAGACACAAAACTGTCCTGCAGAGGTAGAAAGAGGCTGGGATGTGGCGTCAAGATCAAGATCAAAAACTGGTTTCAAATCTTGGTTTTGCACCTGTTCACTGTAAGACAAGCTGCTGGACCTCTTGGAGCCTCAGCTTCCTTATCCGAAAATGAGACAAGAGTGTGGTCCTTGGAGTGTCACAGTGCTAAATGAGATCATATATACAACATGCACAGAGAAGTGGCCATCAGCAGCAGCTCCCGTGGTGGTAGACACATTGGTGGTAGCAGGAGTAACCTGGGAAGACATCCACAGCTCCTTGGGGACCAGTGAGTCGTAAGTGGGTCATATGTTATATCCAAAAGGAAAGGGAACAGTGAAAAGGAAAATATTTCATACACAGGATTTCCCAGATTAACCTCTGCTGAAATTCCTTTAATTACATTTGAAAGCACGCAAGCAGCTGCAGATGGTTTCAGGCCGGCCCACAGAAGCCAGCTGTGTTCCCCCTCCAGCGAGGCCATGGGAAATGACAGCAGCAGCTGCCCACTGAGTTCCAGTGAAAAAAGGCGGCAGCTGTTTGCACCTGAAAGCACGTGGTTGTCTTTGTATGCCTTGGCCTGGGTCATCCATGGAGAGATGCTGATATATTTCCCTAACTTCTACTTGTCTTTCAGCCCCTGAAAGCGTGTGACTACCTTTGTCTGCTTTGACCTGGGCCATCCATGGAGACATACTGATATTAATATATTTCCCTAACCTCTATTTGTCTTTCAAGCAGATCAGAAAGTGATGAGGAGAGAGAGAGATTAACTCCCAGCAAAGGTTCTGGCTACACTGATGGTAACAGGTGGCTAAATTTCCAGACATCCACCCTTGGACACTCAGGAGTGGAATAGAGGGTGCAGGACCCCAAACACACACAGCAAACCTCCCAGGAGCAGCCCCACATCCTGCGTGTCTTACTTTTTAAAATTTCTGTTTTAGCAAGTTTTGATCCCTAACAGGAGAGAAAAGGCTGAAGCAGGGATAAGACCAGGTAAAAAGACACACGGTTTCACAACAGACCCCAGACACATTGCAGAGGTTTGGTAGCTCTCAACAGCTTCAAATCCTAGATGTTCACTCTAATCTCTATTCACATTTATCCTATTCTAGATTTCTGGAAAAAATCTGAACATCACTTTGACACCAGGAGGCATCCCATCTTGGCTCTGGGAACGTTCTCCTCCAGGCACTCCCCGGAAACCACCCTTGGCTCACTCAGCAGAGGCGTCAGTCTCTTGCTGAATCCACAGACCAGAATCTTCAAGTCAGCTGGGGGAATCCACTCCTTTTCCAAGCTGAGGGGGGTTTGAGCCAGCCTCACATGTCATTGTCTTGTACCCACTATAAGAACATCCCAAGAATTGTAGTAGTCATCCAGAAGGATCTCTACAAAGACACCTGACACAAATTCTAAACACAATCCCCCTAATGCAAAAGAGCCCAGCTGGCCTTCAAGGGGTCGGGGAATAATTTGGCGTTGTTACATATCAGAGGCCAGGTGACATGGTTTCCTGTCTTTCTTAGATACAAGGAGCTTTCCGTTCAGGACACAGCAGAGGAGTGGCAGTTAAGCCTTCCATTTCCCATTTCCAATGGCCTTTCTCAGACCCCTACCCCACCCCATGTACACAAAAGGCCTTTGTGGGGGAAGGGATGGATCACCATCTTATGGGAACCAAAACCTGAGCCCATTTTTCATTAAAGGCTTTTGTATTGTTATGACTAAGCCACCTCTGTTTCTTCCCCTATGTGACCAAGAAAAGACTAGGTTCAGAGACAAACGCTGAAACATGGAGACAGGTATCAGCTTCCTTCTAGAAGTGCAGGGGGTTGCTGCACATGTCCTTACCACGGTCTCAACCTTCCAGGACAGCAGCAAGGCAGCCTTCACCTTTTTCTAAGCCCAATAATACCCATGCTGCCTTTTTAAACCTTTGCGTGGGTTAAGGTTGAATTTCTCACCCTTGTAACTCAGATGTATAAAAGGCTTGAGGTTGTTTGCTGAAAGAAATCTATTCTCCCATTCTCAACTTGATAAAATATTTATGTTTTTTATATATATATATACACACACATACACATACATATGCATATATGTTTCAGACACACACACATATATATGGGCATGTTATATGTGTGAATTGAATAATTTTCCTCTGACCATCCCCTCTACCTCCAGCTCTCGGCTTTCAGAGCTCAATTATATGCCCCAGATGCTACAGTCCTAGAAAATGAGAAAGGAGGGAACAAAGCTAAAAGGTATTTACAACTGGCTTTGTTCCTACTCACAAGAAATACAAATCAAGTGAAAGCCCTCTCCATCATAAAAGCGTAAACTGACTATGATTATTACCTGCCATGTCCAAGCAGTTAGAGAGCAAGCTATGTGGCCACTTTTCAATTTTCCGATTTTGTTTTCTCGGGACTCCTAAACTGACTGATGCAAAGCAAATGAGATTTCATAATAGACTTTGCTACAATTCCACCCCCTGGGGGCAACCTATTCATTAAATGTCAGTGAGGTAATGCCACCCATCTGCTAGGAAAAGCCTGTGCTGTCTGGGCTGCTGAAAGAAAACGTGCTTCAAGTTCATCTTAGGGGAATGGATGGGCTGACAGCTTGCACCTTCTTACATATCCTTCCGAAAGATAGTTGCTCAGACCGCCCAGAAAAACACCCCATTCATAGCTGCCTGGAAACTTGAGTCATTTTTTCCTGAGAGTAATTTCACTGGTTCAGGGAAAGCCTTTTCCCTTATCCTAAGTACCAGATGTCAGTAGAAGGAAGAAGTCCCAGAAGCAAGCATGTGGCAGAGAACACACAGCAGGCTGCTAGGAACAGAAGGCTGCAGGGCAACTCTGGATGCACCATGGTTTCTATTACTATAGAAATGGATTCTGTAGGAAAAACATTACATTTCTAAGGCATTCCTCTCTTCTTATGTAGCCTAGATCTTCAGACATGGCTGTGAAATCTCGAGAACGAGTAAGATTTTCTTCCCCGTGAGGACAAAATTTGTCATTCGTTTTTGGTAGTGGTGGTGAGCAGAAAAATCTTTAAAGACTGTCCCTGTCTTGCAATAGGAAGTGAACATTCTTAAATGAAAACAGGGGAATTGAAAGTAATCACTTAACTGAAAAATACGTGTTTTATATCCAGAGCTGGGGGAAAGAGGAGGGATGGGTGGAAATGTTGGCCTATTTTTCATATAGTGAATTTATATAGGTTATTTGTGATATATTTATCTGAAGTCTTGGAAAATGTGGAGGTGTGTGGAAATGAGCATACCTGCGGGAAAGAGGTGGTGGAGTAGAATGCCAAGGTCCTTAGGTCACATCACTATTCTTTCTTAAGCTAAACTTTGGTTCTATACCAGGACAGAAAGTGACTTTAGTTTCCAATCTGGGTTGCAATCTTCATTTGGATCCCTGACAATTTGCAAAGAACTTGGCTGATGTGTCAGAGGACTTGAGTTCTACAACTATCTCGGCCATTCACTCACCTTGAGCAAGTCACCTGCTCTAGGCCTCAGTTTAAATGAGCTGTGTCCAGCACATAATAGGTAATCAATTAATGTTTTTATAACAGCTTCATTGAGATATACTTAATTTATATACCATTGAATTCACCCTTTTAAAGTATACAATACATTGGTTTTCAGTATTTTCACAGGCTTGTGCAACCATCACAGTATGCAATTTTTGTTGAATAAATGAATGAATAGATTAGAAGTTTAAAGGTAACATGGCTTTAAGTATCAGGCACTTTTTATAAGTGAATTAATGTAATCTCACATCTCCTACAAATCTATGAAATTGGTGCTATTATTATCCCATTTTACAGAAAAGTCAACTGAGATTGAGCTCAGGCAGTCTGGCCACAGAGCCAGCATTCTAAACCAGTTTGAAAATTCTGTGATTCTGTTAAAAGAGGCTGACATCATGAAGTTCCTCATTTATTACATCATTCATGCTATGAATAAAAATATCAATAGCCTTCCTATTTGCATTTATGATGAACTTGCTGTCCTGGACTCCCCCCCAAAAAAAGTCTCTTCCCAGAAAAAAGCAGGAAAAGCAGAAAGACCACTAGACTGTATACCCCTAGGTGCGGGGATGCATCTCCTCATTTTGGACACATCTTACACATAGTGGAATCACAACAGATGACTGGCTAGTATGAAAAGAACATTACCTGCCATGCACCATATATGGGCCACCCCAACATCCCCACCAAGGGGACAGAAGAAAGAGCCAAGATCAGGCGTGATGGCTCATGCCTGTAATCACAACATTTTGGGAGGCTGAGGTGGGAAGATCACTTGAGCCCAGGAGTTTAAGACCATTCTGGGCAACACGGTAAGACCCCATCTTAAAAAATAAATAAACAAATAAATAAATTCAGGCATAATGGTGCATGCCTGTAGTCACAGCTACTTGGGAAGCTGAGATGGGAGGATCGCTTGAGCCCAGGAGGTTGAAGCTACAGAGACACATGAACCCGCCACAGTACTCCAACCTGGGTAACAGAGCAAGACCCTGTCTCATAAAGACAAAAATCAAAACAAACAAAAAACAATAACAAACAAGAAAGAGCCCAGTGCCTTTGGCAGGTTATTAAACAGAATCTAGATCCAAATCACATCAGCCATCATCAGAGCCAGAGGCCTTTGGACCTGAATCTGACATTAATCATGCAGTTTCCTTTTTGGAGCAGTAATAATAAATTGGTCACAATAAACCAAGGAGAAGCACTTCACCCTCCATACACAGAAAAGGGTATCATGGAACTGCCCAGCTCATTTCACTCTAATTAGAAATCAGACACATGCAAGCACTTGTAGATATCACAGGGCTGATGATTCAGTGACTTGATTGAATAATGTTGTACAATTAAGCTGGCAGGGAGGAGGGGAAGACTTAGAGATGGGCTACTTCAACATCATGGCAGTCCCAGCCCCAAAAGAGGACAAGAAGTGGCCTGGCCAAGATGGTCCCACTCTAGGAACTCAATACTCCTTCCTTCTAAGACCCCTAACAGCTATCACTTTTCTTCTGCTATGGCCAAATGTGATTCAGCCTAGAAGAAAGCAAAAGTCCTGGTGCCCAGAAAATAGCACAAGATGGGTAGAAGGAAATGGAAGGGAAGAATTAATGTAATATATTTTCCTGCTTAAAAAGGTCTTCTTCCCCCTCTCCTACTTGCTTTGTGCAATTCCCCAAGAACAAAAAGGCAATTCTTATGCTTGACAGCAGGCCACATATGTGATCTGCTTTCATAGCTGAGGGTCCACATGAAATTCCAGGGTTAAAAGGAAACCCAGGCAGAAGCCTGGTGGCTGAAGGGGAGCTGGCTCCTTTCTGTTTCTAAGGCATCACCACCAACCAAAACACAAGAAGCTCAAGTTAGAGGCGGGCCTCCCCTCCAATCCCCAATGAAACTCACAAAGCTAGCAAGATTGTGCAAAGCAAGGCTGCAGTGTCCTCTTAATCAGAAATATTCAATAACTAAATAGGTTTCCATCTTGCATCATATATTCAGGATGACCCACTTAGACAATCTCCCTATTTACATGGTTTTCAGAGTGATCTCCATGGGGATTTTCTGAGATTTTCTGGCAGTCCCTTGCTCCTAGGCAAAAGTCCCAGGGCACAAGGGAACTGCTGCTTTACACTGATACTTGGCATAAGAAAAAAAGCCCAGCAGCCAAAAAGGGGACTTAACATTCCTTATTCCTGCTCTCAGAATCATTGCTTTCTGATTTCGTTTTCTTTCTCATCAAATGTTACCAATCCAGAGTACTACACATATGGTAGGGGGAAAATGTAATGGTCAGAAGTGAGGGCAGAAATTTTTGCCAGAGGCAGTCAAATAATGTGGCCAGGCCACCCAGTTCACCATTCAGAATGTAAAATTGGACAATAATTCAGGTAAAAATTGAAAGCAAAAGAACTATACTAACAATACTTCTTTAATGTTTTCCATTATTTGCTACAGTAAACCCCAAAGCTCCTTTTGCAGAAGAGTGAAAAGACAAAGGCATGGCAAGATAAAGAGTGATATGGTTTGGATCTGTGTCTCCACCCAAATCTCATGTTGGATTGTACTCCCCAGTGTTGGAGGTGGGGCCTGGTGAGAAGTGATTCTTCATGAGGGCAGATTTCCCCCTGTAGTGCTATTCTGGTGATAGAGTTCTCACAAGATCTTGTTGTTTAAAAGTATGTAGCACCTCCCGCCCCTCTTCTTCCTGCCCTGGCTATGTGAGGTGCTCACTCCCCCTTTGCCTTCCATCATGTTTGTAAGTTTCCTGAGACCTCCCCAGAAGCTGAGCAGATATCAGAATCATGCTTCCTATACAGCCTGTGGAATCGTGGCCAGTTAAACCTCTGGTATTTATAAATTACCCAGTTTCAGGTATTTCTTCATAGCAATGTGAGAACTAACTAATACAGAGAGCCTCAAGTTTAAGGCTACCTAGTGCAAAGGTAAGTAGGGCCTCCGGTTGCCTTTTTCATTGGTCACTATCCTAAGAAAATGTATACAATCATCTTCAAACTATTCTCTCCTGAGGAACTACCCTACAGTGGGCATTGTGGTATTAGACATACAAAGACACGGATCACATACATAGTCCTCAGTCTAGTGGTGAAGGTAAGACTAAAAACAGATGCATCCAACAATGTTGCCAGTGCGATGGTAACCAGGGTACTACTGACATTTGGGGCCAGGTGACTCTTTGTTGGGGCTGTCCTGTGTGCCGTATGAAGGATATTTAGCAGCATCCCTGGCTTCCACCAACCAGTAGCACTCACCTGTCATGAGAATAAAAAATGTATCCCAACATTGCCAAATGTGCCCTTGGAGACGAAATAACCCTCGGTTGAGACCACTGGGAAAGACATACAAGGTATCATGAGAGTACGGAAGAGGAATTCTTAAGCCAGAGAGGCATAATCAAAGAATGCTTCTCAGAGAACCTGTCATCTGAACTGAGTCTTAAAAGATGAGTCTGGTCAACAGGAGAGGGATTCCAGGCAGAGGAGAGAGCATGAATAGTGAAGAAAACAGGGTAATGTGATGCCCTCCAGACTACAAACAGCTTGGTGTAAAGTGCAAGGCAGGAGCGTGGGAGATGAGCCTGGAGAGGAAGATGGGCCCCAGATCACAAATGTCAGGAATCTGGACTTTATTCTAGATGCAATCACTCTTCACATGATTAGAGCAGCTATGCCAGTCTTGAATCTTCATGAATTCTCATTAAATGTCCCTGATAGCATTTCTATTCAGACAATATTTCAGCTCTTTCAGCAGTGATAATGTTGCTAAATTTTTGGTCAATTGCCAATCACTGGTATCTTCTTTTTCTTTTGTCCTGGCTTTTTTGTCCTTGAAGGACATGTTCCCTTGCTCATTCATCCCCTGACAGGCACAGGACCAGTTCTCCTCGTGCCTCATCAACCCATCTTAGCCAAGTTCCGCAGTCACTCAATTTCCACTATTTTCCTCCCAAAATATTACATCTCACATCCAGTAAACAGTTGTCATCTCATAAGCCATAAAGCAGTCAATCAACCATCAATCCTGAAATTTTTGCTTATTTGGAAAGTTAGCCTAGAGTAGGTGTTTATAAAAATTATTTAAAAACAAAGACAACAACTGGCTACATGGCCTGAACGTCCCTGCAGAGGACATGTGTTTTCTTGATCTGACATACATGTCCCTCGATTTCCCTTAAAGAACCACCTCTTTTGCCACTCTCTACCTTCATTCTGCGCTGTGGTCTACGGGGAGCTCTCACCCCTTCAGCTCTAGGGGTAAGCAGGTGACCTAAATCTGGCCAATTAGAGCACTGCCACTCACCCCCACCCCATCCCTGGGGGCCATGAGGAGCAGGAGAAGCAATCAGGGCCCATGAGACCCCATTCTGAGACTTGCTGGAACTGTACAGAATTGAGAAATTGGAATAAAAGCCAGAAGCTGCTGTCAGTCACCTTGATACAGCAAGCAAAAGAGTCTACCAGAGAATAGAACCAACACAGAGGGAAACACAGCTGAATGGGGAAAGAGAGAGGCTGATAACATCCTTTGAATTTCTGGATCCCACAACGTCTCAAGGCTATCCCTGTACCTTTCAGTGATATTAGCCAATAAATTTCCCTTATTAAGCCAGTTTGAGTTATGCAGTTTGCAGTCCTTCTACAGCATTTCACTGCCCTTAAAACCACACAGAACTAAGCTCACTTAAAAAAAAAAAAAAATCTAAAGTGCAAAAAATTGACTTTTTCACTTTCAGTATCTTTGAGTTTAAAAAAGCATATAATACATCACACAATTCTACATTCGTTAATTAAAATACAAAGAAACAACTATTCAGATTGTGCAATTTTCCCATTTATAACTTTGCGAAAAGGGTAAGTCAATCAGATCTTACATTTTTTTTTTTTGAGACGCAGTCTCGCTGTGTCGCTCAGGCTGGAATGCAGTGGCACAATCTCAGCTCACTACAGCCTCCGCCTCCCGGGTTCAAGTAATTCTCCTGCCTCAGCCTCCCAAGTAGCTGGGACTACAGGCATGCACCACCACACCTGGCTAATTTTTTTATTTTTAGTAGATACAGAGTTTCACTATGTTGACCAGGCTGGTCTTGAACTCCTGACCTCAGGTGATCCACCTGCCTCGGCCTCCCAAAGTGCTGGGATTACAGGTGTGAGCCACCGCAACTGGCCAGATCTTACTTCTGACATTCCAGGCAAACTTTCACATGAAAAGTGTCAGACACAGCTGTGCTATTTGTTACAAATGGGCTTGGCTCCATCTTCAGAAGTGGTAGTAAACTTGCTACTCAAACATGCCAATGGAAATTTGAAGCAAAATATATTTGGGGGATCATGGAACTGTTCTCTATCTTGATTGTGGTGATGTTTCCTCAACTGTAAGCATTTATCTAAACTCACAGAGATGTACAGTATAAAGAATGAACTTCACTATGTGTAAGTAAAAAATAAATAAATCTTGGCCGGGCGCGGTGGCTCACGCCTGTAATCCCAGCACTTTGGGAGGCCGAGGCGGGCAGATCACGAGGTCAGGAGATCGAGACCATCCTGGCTAACACGGTGAAACCCCGTCTCTACTAAAAATACAAAAAATTAGCTGGGCGTGGAGGCGGGCGCTTGTAGTCCCAGCTATTCGGGAGGCTGAGGCAGGAGAATGATATGAACCCGGGAGGCAGAGCTTGCAGTGAGTCAAGATCATGCCACTGCACCCCAGCCTGGGCGACAGAGTGAGACTCTGTCTCAAAGAAAAAAAAAAAGATTAAATCGTAAAGATTAAAAAGTCTATCACACACAGACACACACACACCCCAACCACCAAGGATCAGAAAAGCAACAGGGATCACATACATTATAAGTCAGCACATGTAAATTTCAGAGTTTTGAAAAGGAAGTTACCTCTCTTTAGATAAGAGGGTTTTTAAAAACAATCTTTATTGACCATGGACAATACCTGATCTTTGTGGACTTGAAAAAGCTCACACGTGCAGCTCCATTCTTCATTCCACTACTGCATTATCACTACACTGATATAGGCAGGATTGCAGTTATCTCCCCAACTCTTTGACTTCTAAGAGAAGCACACAAATACAAAACCTGCCCCAAATCCCTGCAAAGTGCCAACTGCCCGACTAGAAGCAGGTCTGAAACTGAGCTCATGTAGTTGTTTTCAAACCCTAAGTCTATTCTTTAGCTTTACCCATGCCGACCTACCTTGTCAGCATGTTCAGGGTCAATGCAAAAAAACTGAGCTAGATTTTAAAGCATAGCATGTATACCGTTCATGCATTTCCAGCTTAACAGCTATGTCTCTAGTTTCTCCACAATGTATCTGCATTATTACTAAGGGGCTTAGAAATCATTATAGCATTAAAACATCAGGTAAAAAAAAATCCCAGAGAACATTTCTACTGATGCTTTCTTTGCCTCCTTGAAAAATGCTATATAAGTTGAAGGTACTGAGGTATTACAGTAATTACTAGGGAAAAAGAAATAATTCACAATAAATTTAGAACTTGAAGCAGAATAGCATTTTTATAGACCTTGAGTAATTCTGGTTTAGCTCTCTTAAAGAAATGTTGGCCATGGGAACACAGTATTAGCTGTTTAGAACTCCCAGAACCTAAAATGTTTGGAATCTCTCTGGGTGACTCAATGCCTTGAGTTCATAAATGCAATGTCCCTGAAGAATAAAAGAGAAATGTGCCTTAATGAGCTTGAGGCATGAGAGGTGTAAGTTCCCTCTGCAGCAAGCAAAAGTCCACAATAAAAGTAACCAAGACCTACCGTGAAGAGAGAGAACAGCATCCAGGTGGCAATCATGATCTAACTTTCCCGCAGTTATACCTGATCTTCAGAACCCACTGTGCCTACAGCTTCGCCCCGGTTTCCCTTTCTTCAGTAGGACATCTGATGTAAGGACACAGGAACACAGCCCTCTGCCAGGTCACAGAGTTTCAGGTGAAGCAGGACTGAGCTCGCATCCCGTACCTGCCTGCACGCACCTGGTGGACACTGCCCCAGGAAGCACACCGACTGCAACGTGAACCGGCCTGACTTCTCCGATTCAAAGGTACACTTTGGAACCATGTTACAGCCTTCAAGGGCAAATGAAACAGGAGTCAAGTGTATTTATTTTTACACAGCTACTAATGATCAGATTACATTTTATCAGATCAATTATGATTTGACAAACACTAGCTGTTACTTGAATTCAAATGTAATAGGATAACATGCCCTGGGTAAGCAGTAAGCAGTTGTGGTTTTTTGTTTTTGTTTTTGTTTTCATTTTGTAAAGTCATTATGACTTATAATAAAACATCAGAAAGTGACCTTCAAGACTTTTCTCCTCCTGTAAAAGGCTGCTGGCTCTCCACGATAAGGAAGAGTCACTGGACACTGTTTACAGTAAAGAGAAGTAACACTATTGGTTCAAACAAAGGCACCTTTACAGAGAGGAAGAAAACCTGTTTAGCAAAGAGGCAGGTGCAAAAAGGGATGAGCATCTTGTGAAACATGATACAAAGCGAAGTCAAGGCACAGGCACTCCTGGTAATGGCATGAGAATACAATTCTAGCCTCCTAAGACACAAAAGTCAAAATCCTATTTTTGTTAAGAATTGTGTTAAGAAGGGTTTTTTTGTTTTGTTTTGTTTTTTTAACATTGTCCTGTTTTTAAGATTTTAGGTAAATTATGCTCCTGGTGTCAGTTAGGATGTCTGGCTCCTTCCTTCTAAGGCCAAGGGGTAACTGTGACCTCATCCACTGGCCCCTGGAATCAACTAGTACTTATCTCCATCTCGGGACTTGCTGTAGCCATGCTGTATTCCTTAATAAAGATCTTTTCATGGCTGGTTTTTACGTGCTTTATACTATCTCTAGAGATCATTTTCATTCCATTTTAAAACATTCTATCAGACATAGCTAGTCTTGGCTTCAGCCCCAATTTCAACAAGTGGAATTAAAGGAGGCAGTTCTTTGAAATGCATACATGTGCTCTCCAACAAGTGATCTAGTTTCCATTTCTTACTGCTTCTCTCATCCATCTCCCCAGTGTCCTTTCTCCCCACTGCTCTGCACTGCCCATTATGGTGCTCCTAGTCATAGGCTGGCTACTGACTACTTGAAATGTGACCAGTGTGACTGAGGATCTGATTTTTAAAAATAGTTAATTTAATAGTTAATTTAAATGCAAACTGTAGGCCGGCGCAGTGGCTAATGTCCGAAATGCAAGCACTTTTGGGAGGCCAAGGCAGGTGGATTACCTGAGGTCAGGAGTTCCAGACCAGCCTGATCAATATGGTGAAACCCCATCTCTACTAAAAATACAAAACTTAGCTGGGCATGGTGGCATGCAGCTGTACTCCCAGCTACTCCGGAGACTGAGACAGGAGAATTGCTTGAACCCGGGAGGCAGAGGTTTTAGTAAGCTGAAATCGCATCACTGCACTACAGCCTGGGTGACAGAGCGAGACTCCATTTCAAAAAAAAAAAAAAAAAAAGGTAAATGCAAACTTTAATAGCTACTTGTGGCCAGTGGCTGCAGAGTGCAGCTATATAGCTCTTTATTTTGAGGCAGGAGAATAGGGTCTACAGGCAGGGAACCTAAAGCCGATTCACGCTGACTACCTAGAACTGAATCAAAAGGAAAACCTCGACTTTCCACATCGAAGTAACAAAAGGACCAGAGCTACTCCCTTTGCAAACCCCCCACCCTTTTTTTGCGTGGCAGATGAAAAATTGAAAGTACCTCTGATTGCTCCCTTCCCATAACCAATCAGGCTGGCCGTGGGCCAAATCTTCATTTGCATATAAGGAGTATAAGTTTGTAACTTCACTGCAGCCTCTGATTGGTCACTTTACACAACCAATCAGATGTTTGCATAGGGTGTAGCTTTGTAACTTCAGCCTCTGATTGGTCCCCTCCTGCAACCAATCAGACTAATCATGAGCCACTACTTCATTTACATAGGGCATACACCAAGTAACCAATGGTAAATCTCTAAAGGGTATTTAAACCTCAGAAAATTCTGTAACCGCTTCCTTGAGCTGCTTGTGAGAGCACGCCCTGTGGCGTGTGCTTTCATTTTCAATAATCTCTACTTTTGTTGCTTCATTCTTTCCTTGCTTTGTTCATTTTATCCAATTCTTTGTTCAATATGCCAAGAACCTGGACACCCTCCACCGGTAACAATTTGAACAGCTCATTTTTGCAATTCAGAAACGTGCATACAAATGCTGTTGTCTCAGATACATCCTCCCTTGATCAGCATATCTAAGCAGCCTCCTCATCCCACATTCCCTTTCTTCCCCTCTCAGCACTTATTACTACTCCAAATGGCTCTGTGTTTGCTTCCCTCCTCTAGGATGTAAGGTCCCTGAGGACAGAAACCTCATACGTCTGCCTCACTACTATCTCCTACATGCCTAGAACAGTAACTGGCGTATGGCAGACACTTAGTAAATATTTGTTGAGTCAATGAATGAAATGAACCAGCTCACCTAGCCAGGGTGCCTCCTTGATGAAATGGGAAAAGAGAAATCCATGCAGCTTGGTTAGTAAATGGCTTTTTTAAAATCAGAACTCATGGAACCATGTTCTACAACTCATTCACAGCATCCAGTTCTGCATTCAAATGACAAGGAAGTGAAGGAGCCTCCAAACCATGATAAGGCTGGAACCTTAGAGGCCATGGTCTTGGGACTCTCCAAGAATAGACATGAGGCTTCTCTAATAGAGCAGGGAAGAGCCACCTCTGAACAAATAACTGCAACTGTGAAGACCCGCAAGATTGGTCCCAGCCCTACTGGGAATGTGCTATGTCAAATACTGCACAGTGATCAAGACAAATACGGTCCTCAAACCTTTGGGGCCTCTCCGACACATCAGACACATTAATAGTATTAAGATGATGCGTTAGTTCTGGGCCGCTGTTGATGGAGAGCACAAAAGGGGACACCTTTCTCCTCTTGAGGTGATCAAGGAAGGCTTCTCAGTCTTGAAGTGGGGTAGAGAAGGACTAGCATGGTGGAGAGAATTGGGGGTTGGGTGTGACAGGGAGATGGGAGATGGTTAGTCCAGGCAGGAAGGATAGCAAAAGCAAAGTCACCTGAGGCATGGAATGGCATAGTGTTTACAGAGAATTGAAATTACGTTGGTTTTACTCCAGTGTAAAGAGTGAGGTCTGGAGTGGCAAGAAATAAAACCAGAGCAATGGGTACGGGGTCAAATCATAGACAACATAGGCTTTGAATCCCAAGGGTTTGGGGACTTCTTCCTAGGGCAAATGGGGAGAGGCTTTAAGAAGAGAGATGAAATGACTATCTGCTTTGTAATGATCTTCATGACCCTAAAGATTTACTGGAGGCAAAGAAAATGAAAAAGTACATAACACTTGAGACAAATACACTCTGTAGGACAGGGATGGAAAATACTGCCTCTGTGTCCAGAAACCTGATGGTGTCAACTGGGCCAAAAGTGATATGGCTGCTAAAGACAGGTTGATAGTCATGTAATTTAGACTGGCTTTGCAACTTAATGCATGTGCATGTACACACACACACCTACGCAGTCATGAGCCCAATGCCCACAGGTACAACAGTAATAATCAGTGGAGCGCCAGCAAGAAATCCCATCTTGGAAAGTCAGCAAATGGTACAAGTCATTCTCTGCAGCTTTTCAAGGAACTGCCTCTATGTAGGTCTGATCAAGCATGCTTTAGATTCAAATCCAGCAAACATTTATTTAGTGCCTACTATGTGCTGGGCGCTCTCATAGACATTAACTTCTTCAATAATCATAGTATTAAGCACATCTCTTAGACCCTTTATACTGCCCAGACATCTGCATGTAGATGGCTTTTTTAAATATTTTAATCAATTTTTACCTTCATTATATTAAAATGCAAATAGCAAGCACATAGTTTTTAAAAATCAAATAGAGTTTAAGGGTTAAATTGTCAAACAAGTGCCCCACTCCCTCCCACTTCTCAGTCTTATACCACTTGCAACTCTTTGTAGTTACTTCTTTTTTCTTTTTTTTTTTGAGATGGAGTCTCACTGTTATTGCCCAGGTGGAGTACAGTGGTGAAATCTCGGCTCACTGCAACCACTGCCTCCCGGGTTCAAGCAACTCTCCTGCCTCAACCTCACGAGTAGCCGGGATTACAAGTGCACACCACCATGCCCAGCTAATTTTTGTATTTTTAGTAGAAACGGGGGTTTCACCATTTTGGCCAGTCTGGTCTCGAACTCCTGATCTCAGGTGATCCGCCCGCCTCGGACTCCCAAAGTGCTGGGATTACAGGTGTAAGCCACTTCCCATGGCCTGTAGTTATTTTTTTATGGTACTTGCACACTTGTCTAAATATGAAGTTTAGGCTATCTTGCTTTCTATTTATCAGTTTTAGGCATTATCCATTGGCATCCCCCTCAGCTTATCCTCCCAATATTTTTATTTACTTCACAAATTCTTCAGTGTTTATTATTAGGTTCATATAAATTTTGTGCACTGAAGACGTACAGAGTATATTATGTTTTCTCGTCTAATTTTTGGGGGTTTTTTCCTCTGAAGTTAACTATACTCCCCAATTGCTTAGTTTCCTATTTATATACTGTTAACTCAACCCAAAGTTCCAGATCTGTAAAACATCACAGTAGCATTTTCTACATCAGTACATCAAGAAATCCACCTGTTCCATTTTGTCCCACGGCCATGGGTCTTCCTGCTCCAGTCTTGCTTAGTTGACTGCTAGACTTTATAGTCTCTTGAGTTTCTATATCATTGGTTTCCTGCATCCCATATCCCATCTCTTATACTTTTTCAACTTACCGCTTCACCTTGCTGGAGCACATCCTTCAGTACCTTTCCCTTTCCTTTATCTACATTCTCTTTAATTTTAATTACTATTTTTTTTATTAAAGATATACAGGTACATAGTTTAAAGTGCCTAATAGTTCTATGGACTTTACAGAAAACAACAATTCCTACAGGTCACCACCTCAGTCTGCTTCCCTTCAATTTTTCCTCCCAAGAGTAAGTACAATTGGCCCTCTGCCTCTGGTTACACACTTAGACTCAACCAACCACAGATGGAAAATATATTTTTTAAAGTATGATTGCATCTAGGCTGGGCATGGTGGCTCACACCTGTAATACCAGTACTTTGGGAGGCTGAGGCAGGCAGATTACAAGGTCAGGAGATCGAGACCATCCTGACTAACATGGTGAAATCCCATCTCTACTAAAAATACAAAAAAAATTAGCCAGGCGTGGTGGCACATGCCTGTAGTTCCAGCTACTTGGGAGGCTGAGACAGGAGAATCACTTGAACCTGGGAGGCGGAGGTTGCAGTGAGCCAAGATCACGCCACTGTACTCCAGCCTGGGCGACACAGCGAGACTCCGTCTCAAAAAAAAAAAGAAAAATAAACAAACAAAAGAAGTATGGTTGCACCTGTAGTGAACATCCACAGACTTTTTTTCATCATGATTCCCTAAATAATACAGTATAAAAACCATTTACATAGCATTTACATGGCATTAGCTATCATAAGTAATCTATAGATATTCATAGGCTATATGCAAATACTATACCATTCTATATTAAGGACCATCTGTAGATTTTGGTATCTGAGGAAGCTCCTGGAACCACCCCCCATAGTTACCAAGGGTATCCTTGGTACTTTAACCTCTTTTAGGTGATTTTTGGTAACAATTTACATTGCTGCTTTGTGATCTTTCCATTGTTGGCATTATTTATTAACTTCTCAATATGGAGAATGATAATTTAATGGTTTTTCCTATCTATGCCCTCACCATATGAGGGTACTCTTCCCAACATAATTATATGGAAACTTTTAAAGATCAGTATACTATAATAATGTAACATTACTTTCAGCTAAGCCACATGGTGAATGATGGTCAATTTTCCTTTCCTGAACATCTTACTGTTTTCTTCAGCGTTAGTAACAGCATTTCCCCACCTTTGCTTAGTGTTTTATATAGGTCTTGCTAATTCAAGCCCAAACTTTTCCATCATGTTTCTAAATCTCTTCTCACGACACCAAGATGCCTCACATATTCTATCAATCCACCTTACAAAGGAAATCATTTCCTGGGCCTCTGGCATGCTTCGAGAGCACAGCGGTCACGCTGGGAGTTCCCGCCCTCAGCATCTAGAAATTTCCTCTGCCTCTCTCAGGTTGGATCTCCCATTTGCTCTATCGCTGGTAGTTTTCTTTCCTGGTTTACGCCCTCATTTCAATGGACCATCTTCTCCAGTTGCTTTCCGAAAACTTGTTGTGTGTGAAATGCATTATTCTACCCTCACAAGAGTTTGAAGGAATATACAGTTCTAGTTTTAAAATCATGCTCTTCCATGCTATCAAAGGTCTTGCCCCAATTGTCTTCTAGCAGCCAGTGTTGGTATTAAGAAGTCAAGCCCATTTCTATTCTTGACTCTTTGTATGTGATCTATTTTCTCCCCCTGGAAGCTTACAGGATCTTCTCTTTGAACCAATGGATTTTTTTCAACAAAGTTTTGCAAGATAGAAAGCAGACAAATAAGTAGGAAAAAAAACAAACCAAACCAAAAAACAAAAAACTTTGCAGACTTAAAACCAAAAACAAGGCCGGGCGCGGTGGCTCACGCCTGTAATCCCAGCACTTTGGGAGGCCGAGGCGGGCCTCCACTATCTTTATAGTTCAATCCACTATCTTTATGCAGAAGTCTTTTGTAAGTGAGATTTTTCCCCTTATTTCTACTCTTCAGGCCAGATCAGCAGTTCTAAACTTTAGGGTACATAAGAATTATTACAAAGGGTTCTGACACAAAACTACTGGTTGTTTTTGTATACTTTATTTTATAGGTGATCTCAAGGGTGATTTTTATACCACATCAGGTTTCACTTCCTACGGTGTTTTAGAGCCTGGCCCTCTTATGTTAAGATGCCACTGCTTGGCTGGGTGCAGTGGTTCAAGCCTGTAAATTCCAGCACTTTGGGAGGCTGAGGTGGGTGGATCACCTGAGGTCAGGAGTTTGAGACCACCCTGGCCAACATGGTGAAACCCCATGTCTACTAAAAATACAAAATTAGCCAGGTGTGGTGGCACACTGCTGTAATCCACTTGAATCCAGGAGGCAGAGGTTGCAGTGAGCTAAGATTGCACCACTGCACTCCAGCCTGGGCAACAAGAGCAAGACTCCTTCTCAAGAAACAATACAAAACAAAAAGCCACTGCTTACACTATCTTGGGATATATTGAGAAAACTATGAACCAAAGAAACAGAGAGGTGATGTTCTAGACCAGAACACAGGTTCCTCTCTTTACTTCACACATTAAAAGGCTGAAGTCAGTGGCAAATAACTTTAACTATCAAATAAAAACACATATGGGGGAACCAGGGCTATTTAGCATGGTGAAGAAGGTTTGGTGAGTTGAGGGCTTTGGAGTGAGCATGAGAACCCCATCCCAGATCTCTAATACCATGAGGGCTCTCACAGGAAAGTGGAGTTGCACAGAATTCTGGGAAGCCCCAGCAGGGACCTGGTACGGGTAGAGAAGCCACTGGGTGTGAGATTCCAGTTTAAAAGAAGGGAGAGTTTCCTGTCACTTGGGCTGGACTGCCAATGGAGCATGAGGCCTGGTGGCTGGCAGGAAGACCCTTTGGGAAGCAGGTGCTGGGGCCTCGACTGGCTAACCTCTAGGAATTATTTTAGCCCTGGGATTCTCTGTGAAAAGATTCGTGTTCATAGAACATTGACCCAAGCAGTAAACAAAACACCACACCCTGCCAAGCCGGAGAGTAATGTGGTATGTTCTATTTTAAGAACATAATCCACTAAGAAACACAGACATCTAAAAAAAGGAATGTATGTTTATAGGCAACATGCAAGCCACAATTCTAGTCCTCCCCCTGCCTTTCCAAAATTTCTCTTTTTAACAATGTCAATTCCAAATCGTAAACAACAGTAATTCTCAATGAAATGCTCTGGTGAGAGTTGTGAATTTTTTCCTCCTAAGAAAAAATATCTTTGGATACATCACTTTTCAGAGAGGAAAACCTTCAAGTTGAACTACGTTGATTGATTTTTCCAAAATACACACTTTATAGAAAGTGGTAAAAAAATTAAGCAAAAAAGTGTCAGAAGAAGCACTTTCTCCTATTTACTCAAATGTGCATATTCTTTCTGCAAGACCCTCAAAGCAGTTAACTGCATGTTACCAGGCTGAAGCAGTGCCTCTTCCTACTCACTGCATTCACTTTAAATATGTATCTTTCATTCAGTCTCCGGAAGGACACTATAACACAAACTATGGATTATTGAACTTCAGTTCATTGGTTTCCTCTGAGAAGCTCAAAAAAACTTTTAACATTTGGCCGGGCGCGGTGGCTCACGCCTGTAATCCCAGCACTTTGGGAGGCCAAGGCGGGTTGATCACCTGAGGTCAGGGGTTCGAGACCATCCTGGCCAACATGATGAAACCTCGTCTCTACTAAAAATACAAAAAATTAGCTGGTCATGGTGGTGGGTGCCTGTAATCCCAGCTACTTGGGAGGCTGAGACAGGACAATGGCGTGAACCCAAGAGGCCGAGGTTGTGGTGAGCCGAGATCGCATCACTGCACTCCAGCCTGGGCAACAGAGTAAGACTCCGTCTCAAAAAATAAATAAATAAATAAATAAAATAAAAACTTTAAAAATTCAACTTATCAACTAAATTAGCGATGGGCACAGCTTTTATAGACAGAAGAAACAGAAAATCAGTTAGCTAACAGCAACTTCTACTTCTGCCACAGCACTCTAAGCACATGTGAGTCATGCAGACATTTTACATCGTGTTTCCCATCTCTCACTACACCTGACATCACACCTCTATGGTTTTGATGGTCTAGAATTATCAACCTTATTGGCAACTCCTATTAAATCTTTTTCTGATAACATAAGGCATAAAGATGAAAAGAGATAAAATGTATGGCTTCTCCAAAAAGTTCTCTTTCTCTTAGGAAAATAGAAGATACTAAAGACCTTAAAGCAACCTTCCCTGCCAATTTTCATCACTATCATTGGTCTCCTGGGATGCAGTCTTCAAATCACCAGGAGACCAATGATAGTTATGGAAAGGTTAACAGCGGTCAGGGCTGCCTGGCACTATGCCTACTGTGTAGTAGCTGCTGAATGTACGCTGACAAAACTGATGAAGAGAAAGAACAAAGTTGATTTTTCAGATAGGGATCCTCAATCTTCCTTTTTTTTTTTTTTTTTTTAAGACAAGAGTCTTACTCTGTCACCCAGGCTAGAGTGCAATGGCACAGTCTCAGCTCACTGCAACCTCCACCTCCCGGGTTCAAATGAGTCTCCTGCC
The DNA here is from genome assembly GCF_049350105.2 of Macaca mulatta. Lineage (NCBI taxonomy): Eukaryota > Metazoa > Chordata > Mammalia > Primates > Cercopithecidae > Macaca > Macaca mulatta. Next base: position 48,321,486 of record NC_133420.1, read on the forward strand.
TCAGCCTCCTGAGTAGCTGGGATTACAGGCTCCTGCCATCACGTCCAGCAAATTTTTGTATTTTTAGTAGAGATGAGGTTTTACCAGGTTGGCCAGGCTGGTCTTGAACTCCTGACCTCAGTTTTCTGCCTGCCTTGGCCTCCCAAAGTGCTGAGATTACAGGTGTAAGCCATCGTGCCCAGCAACCTTCTAATAAAACTCTGTATTCTCTCAGTAGGCAACAAGCGCAGAAAGACAGATACATAGAATCATGCTCCGTATGTACCTTCTAGACATGGCAGTCCTGCCCTGGTTATTGGCTGAATCATGATGATTTTTTTCCCCGAGTCTTTTCTACACTATTTCTGTGGGAAAACCTAGGGAGACTGAAGATTAACCTAACATCTCAGCTTGCAAGTATTTTTTTTTTTTTTCTTTTTGGAGACAGAGTCTCACTCTGTCACCCAGGCCAGAGTCCAGTGGCACGATCTCAGCTCACTGCAACCTCCGCCTCCTGGGTTGAAGCGATTCTCCTGCCTCAGCCTCCTGAGTAGCTGGGATTACAGGCATGCACCGCCATGCCTGGCTAATTTTTGTATTTTTAGTAGACCTCGCCATGTTGACCAGGCTGATCTCGAACCCCTGACCTCAGGTGATCTGCCCACTTCGGCCTCTCAAAGTGCTGGAATTTACAGGCAAGCTTGAAGAGTAAAATAAGCTGTGTGTTCTCACTCCTCACTGCATACCAGAAAGATACATTCACTTCCTATCAGATGAAATGTTGACCATAACCAGGAGATTTTTGAGGCACTTCATCAAATTATATAAAAGGGAAATAATATTTCTTGGCAGGTTAATAGGGAATAATCACTGAGGGCAGCAAAGTACTGATTTTAAAAGAAAACATCCTTATTCAGCCAAGGTTGAGCTGCCTGGGGCGATATTTCAAATTAACTACACACGTTTCCTAAAATTAATTGTCATAACCAACTGCTATTTTTTGACACCTTTGCTGACGAAGATCAGCTAAATGTATTTCGACCTGAAAGTCAGGAGGCTACCACTGCCATTTTCCACACCAAGAGAAATGTTCTTGGAGTAAACACTCCATGTGTATCCACCAGCTGATTCTTTTCTAGATTACAAAGGGAGGTTGTTTACTTTTGAAAGAACAAATTGCTCAGCCATGATTGTTAATTATTTGAGTCAACAGTAGTACAAGAGTGCAAGTGAAATATCTTCCTAATCAAAACAAAAGCTGTCTAAATTCTCCAGAGTTTTTATTGGAAACTACCCTCAGTGCAAGAGAATGAAAATAAAATAAACTGATATATGACAAACACTAAGAATATCTGAAAATATGTTTAAACCTACATTTGGGGCTAAATGCTCTTTTCCCGATCTGCTTTTAATGTCCTTTCAGAACAGTATGAAACAAAAACAAAACTTAAAAATTCATAAGAGCTAAAATAAAAGTTATTTACAAATAGATAAGAATACATAAATTCAGAAAAATTCACCATAGGAAAATATAGACAGAGAAGCTTCCCTGTATTCAGCAAACAGTGACCAAATACCTATTATATGCCAGACTCAAGGTACTGGAGTGTTCTTCACTGTCTCTAAGAACTCAAAAGAAGGTTGTCGTGTAGTTATAACAGAGACCATACGGTCTGCAAGGCCCACAACATTTTCTTTTCTTTTCTTTTCTTTTCTTTTTTTTTTTTTTAGACTGAGTCTCGCTCTGTCGCCCAGGCTGGAGTGCGGTAGCGCCATCTGGGCTCACTGCAACCTCTGCCTCCTGGGTTCAAGCGATTCTCCTGTCTCAGCCTCCTGAGTAGCTGGGATCACAGGCGCCCACCACCACGCCCAGCTAATTTTTGTATTTTTAGTAGACATGGCATTTCACCATGTTGGTTAGGCTGGTCTCAAACTCCTAACCCCGTGATCCGCCTGCCTCGGCCTCCCAAAGTGCTGGGATTACAGGCATGAGCCACTGCACCCGGCCAAGACCTACAATATTTTCTATCTGGCCCTTTGCAGAAAACATTTGCTAATGCCTATTCTAAATCAAGATGTATCTAAAGGAGAACCGTTGGGTTTATTCAAAATTTGTCCAAACAGTGTTGGACTGCCATGTACTCAGTTATGGAATAGTCAGTGGATATCCTGAAGAGAGCCCTGACCCCCTAACCCATGAGTCAGAGACGTCAGATTCATGCCCAGCCTCACCATTTACCTGACACATGGCTTTGTTAGTTCAGATAACTCCCTTTCTGTCTAGGGTTTCTCATCTGTCAAATGGGAGAACTTGCCCACATTACAAGATGTTAAAGTGTTTTGGTTACTGTAAATGCACAACCTCGAAGTGAATGTACTAGAAAGCTATCACTGAATGTGTACTTGCACATGTGCCAAGTACCATGCAAGGGCTTCCTTTGTGTTACTGTATTTCATCCACATTTAATAGAGTATCGCCCTGTTAGAGGAGTACGACTCCAGTCTTCCTTTTACAGATAAAGGAACCACAGCTCAGACAGGTTAAGGGATTTGCTTGTTGTCACACAGCAAGTAGTTAACCTGAGAATCACACCCAGGATTGTCAGGCTCCAGAGCTTATGCTATGAACTATGGAGAACATTGATTCCAAAACTCTGACTCACTGAGTGGTATCCACCAAATCTATCCACTTCATTGAATAAAAGGCCTACTGGAATTGTTTGAGACAAACGCCAGTCTGGGCCTACCACAGGGGTAGTACAAACTGTGTGACAGCCTCCGTCATGTGCTACAGGTTATGAATTGCCCATAAAATAAACATTAAAGCTTTATCCATACAGGCAAGTGAAAGGGAGCCCCAAGCAATGATACTATAATGTTACCTTGACAGATGCCAGGATCAATTTCAAATTAACAAGTAACCCATAAAAAAATGGCTCAACTGCCGGGTGTGGTGGCTCACACCTGTAATCCCAGCACTTTGGGAGGCCGAGGCAGGCGGATCACGAAGTCAGGAGTTCGAGACCATCCTGGCTAACATGGTGAAAACCCGTCTCTACTAAAAAATACAAAAAATTAGCCAGGCGCGGTGGCAGGTGCCTGTAATCCCAGCTACTCGGGAGGCTGAGGCAGGAGAATGGCAGGAACCCGAGAGGCAGAGCTTGCAGTGAGCCAAGATCGCGCCACTGCACTCCAGCCTGGGCAACAGAGCGAGACTCCGTCTCAAAAAAGAAAAAAAGAAAAAGGACTGATGAGCTTTATCAGATTAGAGGGTGATAAAGAGACGATATCAAAATACAAAGTGTGATCCAGGATTGGATCCTGGTGTGGGGGTAAAAAAAAAAAAAAATGCTAGAGGTCACTTTGCAAAAACTGGCAAATTTTGAAAATAAAGTTTATATTAGGTAATAGTATTGTATCAATGTCAAATTTCCTGAATTTTTAAAACACTTTTGAGACTAAAGTAATAAAAAGGGCCATGATACCTGCAACTTATTTTTAGAAGGTCCAGAAAAAATATTAAAAATTATACATCTGTATATAATATAGACATATAAATTATATAACATACGTCAAGCAAATATGAGAAATGTTAACAATTAGTGAAGAGAAAACAAAAATTCTTTGTGTACTACTCTTGCAACTCTTGTAAGTTTAAAATTATTTTAAAATAAAAAAGTAAAATATCTGAAACTTTGCTACATGGGAAAATGCTTATGCTAAAGTGAGTAAAAACATTAGGATACAAAAGTTCATTGTAGAATGATATCACAAGAATAGGGGTAGCTTTTACACGAGTGACTATAGAGGTTAAAAAAAATAAAGAAAAAAAGAGAATGAGTGTAGTTTAAAATATACATATTCGGAGGAAATAAGTCTAAATGTTACCAGTGGCACATCATTTCTGAGTGGTGAAATTCGGATTGAGTTTTCTTTTCTTCTTTTTATACTTTTTTATGTCTACATTTCTATAATAAGCATGTGTTATTTTCATAATCAGGAAAAATGAGGCATTAGAGGGAAATTATACATTTTTATGAATTAAATATTCATAAAAATCTGATTCAGTTTTCAAACAATTTTATGTACTAGCTTGATAGTGGAATTTGAAGATAAGGCATCTAAGCCCTAGATAAAATCCTGTTTACAGCAGCAATACCAAATTGGTAAATTTTACAACACATTAGAAATTATTTTCCATTCAAGCCTCAGAAGAGTAGGGGTGAACTACAGGTCTAGTGCAAGAAACAGCTGGCACACCAATATTCAGCCAGAATGTTTTCAAGATTGTCAATTGACAACAAAAATAATTGTGCCTGCATTCAAGAACCCATTCTTCTAATTCATCTCTTATAGTGACTTCTTTTTTTTTTTTTTTTTTTTTGAGATGGAGTCTCACTCTGTTGCCCAGGCTGTAGTGCAGTGGTGTGATCTTGGCTTACTGCAATATCCGCCTCCTGGGTTCAAGGGATTCTCCTGCCTCAGCCTCCCAAGTAGCTGGGATTACAGGCATGCACCACCACACTCAGCTAGTTTTTGTATTTTCTATTAGACGGGGTTTCGCCGTGTTGGCCAGGGTGATCTCGAACTCTTGACCTTAGGTGATCCACTTGCCTCGGCCTCCCAATGTGCTAGGATTACAGGCATGAACCATGACACCGGGCGTATGGAGATATTTTAAAAACCCATTTCTGGTTCTGAAAATTAGAATACTACATGGTGTATGTATGTGCATGTGTGTGTTTATAATTTTTTTTGTGAACTATTGGAGTCAGTTGCAGACATAATGCATCATTATTCCTAATACTTCAGGGTACATTTCCTAAAAACAAAGACTTTTTCCACCTAACCACAGTCTAGCCTCAAAATCTTGCAATTAACATTGATAGAATTCTACCATCTAAACCATAGACCTCATGCAAATTTCAGTCTTGGTCCCAATGATTTTTCTTACCAATAAAATGATCCAATTTAGGCTTCCATGTCTCATGTCTCTAGTCTCCTTCAATTTGGGGTACTTTCTTGGTCTTTCCTTATCTTTCCTTATCTTTACCATGATTTTTTCTTGGTCTTTACTTATCTTTCATGATTTATTTGAGATGGGGTCTCACCATATTGCCTAGGCTAGCCTCAAACTCCTGGCCTCAAGGGATCCTCCCACTTCAGTTTCCCAAGTAGCTAGGATTATAGGCGCAAGCTATCATGCCCAGCTAATTTGGGGCTTCTAAAGATTATTGATAAGTTATTTTGTTGAACATCCTGCAATTTGGGGTTATCTGATATTTCCTCATGATTAGATCCAACTTAAGCATTTGTGCAGGAATATCACAGAAGCGATGCTGTGTTTTTCTCTGTGCGTATCATCAAATGGTGCACAATGCCAATCTGTCCAATTGCTGATGGTGTTAGATTTGATTATTTGATTAGGGTGGCATCTGCCAAGTTTCTCTACTGCCAGGTTACTATATTCCCTTTGCCATCAATATGTATTTTGTGGGAAGACACATGCAGCTGTATAAGTATCCTGATGGGACGATATAATCATTAAAAAAGGTATACTAAGTAGCAATCAATGTTCAGCCTCCAGAAAAAAACTAACAGAATTTCATAATAAGTTAGTTAGTTACATTTAAGAACTATACTATCCTGGAAACACTTTTTCAGAACTTTCCCAGAGAAAAGACGCTGGGGAGGGAAATCCCATAATGTAGTCACTGCAGTTTGTCAAAGGTAAATCTAATGTTTATCTGCAAAGTCACAGAAGTGGTGACATTTAGATGTGCAACCTTTAATCCCTGGGGAAACTTTGAAAAATAAATATGATTTGCCCTCTAGATATATCCTTGGAGCTGGCTTTCTTGACCTATCTGAACTTTCTTGTTTGTTCTCTTAACAAAAGGCTTTTAACTGAGATAAAACAACAAGCTAGGCTAACCCTGGCTTGAGTCTGGATCACGCACAAAGTGATCCAAAGAGTGTCAAGTGTCCATGTAAAACACCCTATAAACGCTGTATCAGCCAAGGCAATTCTCAGCTCAGGTCATGCGGCTCACTTCAAGTGTCCCAGTTGAGAGGGCGTCCAGGAACTCCCCAGAGAGAACAACCTGTAGTCTTTTTACTTAAGCTTCTTATTTCCTAAAAGCTTTGTGTTTGTCTGAAAACACAAGACCAGCAATGACGCATTCTTGCTCAGAACAAAAACTGTCATTAAGATGGACTTGCAGACAGAGGCTTCAGGGCTTCGCACTAAAGACTCATTCTGTGTTTTGGAATTTATGATGATTATTACAAAAGAAATTGCAGAATCAATTGTAATTTTCCTTTCTTATACCTGGCAAGCACAATGGTAGAAACCTTTCCTAAGGCAATGCTTAACAGTTTGGGCTTGGTGCGTGTGAAATATAAAAATAAAATATAAAATATAAAAATAAACAGTGATGCATGTCTCCTCTCTCTCATTGCCTCAGGTTTCCATTTTCTAATTGAATGATTCTCTTTAGAGAATCAAAATGGTCACATGCAAAGTTAACCAAGTAAGAAGGGGAGAAAGCAGGCTAGGTAGGCCAGAGGAGAAGGGGCATTTGGGGTATCAACCAAGGTAGAGCCGGGGCAGAAGTCAGGGGACAAAGAATGCCAGCCGACAGAGTAGCCTGAGTTTTGGCTACTCCCCAAGGTGGGTTATCTGGGCATGCAGGCTGCATTTGAAGGGCAAGATCATGCGGACAGATTGTGGCTCCAAGTGGTTCAGACACCTCTATAGCATTTATACCCTATGAACACTGCTCCCTCAAACAAGACACTACGCCAGCACCCAAGGATTACTACACCTAACTCCAAATCTCACTCAAACCAATGGCTTCTTCATCTACCCCCATCCTTGCAACAAATCCTTAGCACAATTCTCAGAGATGCTAGAGGGCAGAGATAAGTAATTCCTTTAAAGTCTGCCTTTAGTTTCTCTTCCTTTCCCATGCATGACACTATAAGCAAATTCTATCATTCACATGATTCTGGAAAGACCCAAGCTTAGCAGCAGGCAGTTTTTTGAGACTTTTGATAGATCAGGGACCGCTCCATTCTGATGGGCCCCTTGCCAGCCTCAGCCACAGAGCTGCTCCAGAGAGAGCCCGCCATCCCTAGCAACAGTGGGCAGTTTGACTTTGGGTTATGAGAGGCTTTTTTTGTCCTCGTGGCCAAGTCCTAAGGAAAGTGATGAAGATTTAGAATTTCTTATTTTCTCTGCCACTTCTTTCTCCCTCTCCTCCCCCTCATTTCTGCCCACATCAACAGTTTTCTTTACATTGGAATGTAGTTAAGATTCTATATTTTACCAACAGGCTTAAGCAGGTACTTTCCTAGGTTTAGGGTTATATTGGTTCAGAGAAAAACTTTGAGAAGGAAAAACTAGAAATTCCAATATAATGAGTTAATAGTATGAACTACTAATAACTCATCTTTCACTGTTTCCCTAACACTATCTGCACTATCTATAAACACGAAATGGTGAGAAAATCACAGATAACCAAATGTTTGACTTAGAATGATCTTACTGATCTTGTACATATATAAAAAAGTCCTATGAAGACTATAAAAGGTTAGTTAATAACACAGTGACGGGCAGAGCAGAGGCATCTCCCAAATTACCCCCAGATTCCTATCACTCAATAATACTACTTAAGTCTGAGGGAATTTTATAGACATAATTTTGGCTGAAATTTACCCACAAGAAACAATGGCAGTGCTAAGTAATTAGAAAATACGCCCATTTTCTATGTATCAGGGCATAGAACAATCATTGCACAGAAAGATTCTTAAATGAAAAATAATTGATCTTCATTGAAAGCTAACTGAAAGAAGGAGGAGTTACAGAGGACATGTATCCATCCAAGTGACTAAGCATAGAGAGGGAGAAAGTGAACTGAGCTGTGAACTGTCAAAGATGTCAATAAGATAGACTACATCCTGGGAGCCATGAGTAGAGGTGGCCCCTCAGTAAATGGCAGGCTTTCCAAAGTCACAGATCTTTACCAATTTAAAAAAGTGAAAAGCTATATTCCTGTTAGTCATTTCCTAGAGAGGAGAAAGTAACATTTGGGACCTCGCTAAAGCAGCCATAAGAATTTTATGTTTATCCCCTTTTACATCTCTAATAGTAACTATTACTGAGTACCTATCAGATTCTCTAAACATTGAGTTGAACTATATGAAATTCCTAATATTTGACCATTTGACTTATAAAAATGGCAATTTCAGATGGGTTCTACCAATTCTTTTTTTTTTTTTTTTTTTAAACAGAGTCTCGCTCTGTCATCCAGGCTGGAGCGCAGTGGCATAATCTGGGCTCCCTGCAGCCTATGCCTCCTGAGTTCAAGCGATTCTCCTGCTTCAGCCTCCCACATAGCTGACGCTACAGGCACGTACCACCACGCCTGGCTAATTTTTGTATTTTTTTAGTAGAGTCAGGGTTTCACCACGTTGGCCAGGCTGGTCTTGAACTCCTGACTTCAAGTGATCCACCCGCCTCGGCCTCCCAAAGTGCTGGAATTACAGGTATGAGCTACCGCACCTGGCCTCTGATTTCTAATTCGAACCTTGCAAGATGGATATTATTACACCCAATTACAGACGAAAAAAAAAAACAGAAATGCAAAGAGGAATAGTAGCATACTCAAGGTCATGAAGACATTAAAAGTGCCATGTTCTGACTGGGGTCTCATAGACCCCAAAGCCAAAGGTCAGGCGCCTCTCTCTATGGTACAGCATGGAGTCATCTGAGTTAGTTCAGGCAGTTAAACATGTATTAAGCAGAACACAGAGCTTCAATCATCCCAGTGAGCCTAAGTTTTAAAACAGATTTTCTGCCGCTACCCAGCTTATCACAATTGACCAACTTATACTTTTCTCAGTCCTCTGGTCTACAAAAATGAGAGGATTTGACTGAAGAACTGATGAGGCTCTTTTATCATCTTCTAAAATGAGTCATCACAAATAAACAGAGATTTTAAAATTTAGTTCCTAAAACTTTTTAGTTTTTAAATTTACTTTTTAAAATTCTTTTTAAGATAGTCATTGTTCTTTGGAAACTACCCAAACAATATAAAATAGTTTAAAGTAGAAAGAGAAGAGAAGGTCTCCCCCTCCCCTAATTTTAGCGGTCTGTCTGCATTTGGAATTTTGCCATATACAAGCATGTGACCTTCAACCATTCCCGTAGCTTCCCTGAGACTGCGTTTGAGTGCAGAATGGGACTGGACGATGTTGGCTCCGCTTCCTCTCAGGGGAAGATGAATGTATGAGAGTAGGTGAAAGTGTTTCCACTACGGGTTTTGGGCTAGGTTGTCAGTACCGCTCTGCTAGGAGTCATGGTCACAGGCTTCCCTCTCTGGAGTTTTCCAGGATGCCCCTCGGGTGGGGATGGCCGCCAACCCTCTTCCTCTCCTGGGTCTCACAATTACTTAGCAAGCAGCCTTCCTCCGTTAGTCAGGACAATAAGGGTTGGGCATCTTGAGCTAATCAAGTGACATTAGCAAAACGGAAATAGCTGCCTGATTATGATTTAACCAAAGTAAAAATTCTTATAAAACTATCTCTGAATCATGTTTGCATCATTCCTGATAATCAGACCAGGCGGAAGCCAGTGCATGCGAGTGGCCACGAGGACTCACTCTGTTGCAGCTCCACCTCCAGCTCACTTGTGCCCCAAAGACCCAGGTTCTGCAAAGCAGATGGGCCATGTGGAAGCTGTTGTTTCCTCAGTGCCTCCTGGCTCTCCTTCCTAGTCCTCATCGCAGGGTTTTAGAGTTAAGAATCCAATAAGCAAATGCACACGTCATTTAATCTCAGAGCTGACAGAGGCCCACAAGATCGCCTAGAAATTTATACCCCAGAACACGAACATGAAAACAGCTGAAGGTCCTGCCCCATCAAGAATACGGAAGGGTTTAAATTAACCACATTAACAAGCCACAAGAATGACATGGAGTGGCCTCAACACACTAAAAATGAACCTGTCTCATGATCAAAGGATATTTCTCTTCTGTTCCTGGGACAAACAAATGCTTTGAAGTCAACTAACAGGCATACACAAATGAAAATTAATATCTGTAGTTTTCAAAACACATTTTGCAGGTCAGCTCATTTGATGTTGAATGGTTGGGAGCAGAATTTCTATTTATTGAAAACAGCATGTGCCAGCCATGTCGGACTTGTTACTGAACTTAATTCTTAACAGCAGTGGCTAATCCTAGGTATTACTGGCCCTATTTTGCAGTTTACAAAACCAAGGTTTTGACAGGTGGAATAACTCAGTGGTTCATTCTGGCCTCCCTACCTCTGCTGGGCTCTTTCCCTACAACCTCTTCTCTTTAGAGACCTTTGTTCTTGGTGCATATGTGAATTTCACTGCGGCTTCAGAAAATAAAACATTTTGCAAATTAAGTCAAGGTGACACTGAAAAACGTTAGCTCCCTTCCTACATTAGGGTCTCGTTTCTTTACTGTAAGATCCTTCCACAGCGAACAGTCCCACATTCTCCCAACCAAGGGTTAATTATCTCTGGCACCTTGTTAACCCAGAGGTGTGGCAAACCAAGAAAGTTCTGTTTTAAGAAAGCTCCAGGCCGCGTGTGGCGGCTCATGCCTATAATCTCAACACTTTGGGAGGCTGAGGCAGGAGGATCACTTGAGGCCAGGAGTTCGAGACCAGTCTGGGCAACATGGCAAGACTCTCTCTCTACAAAAAAAAATTAAAAATAGCCAGGCGTGGTGGCACACACCTGTGGTCCCAGCTACTCGGGAGGATGAGGTGGGAGGATCACTTGAGCCCAGGGGAGGTGGAAGCTGCAGTGAGCTGTGTTGGCACCACTGCACTCCAGCCTGGGCAACAGAAAGAGATCCTGTCTCAAAAAAAATTACTTAATTTTTTTTTAAAGCTCCAATTTTGCCCTCACTAGAGAAAACCTCAGACCCACCACTACAGCAGAGATTCCTATATATCTCATTATTTGCATGATATTAGCATGCTGTGTTACCAAACCCATTGTCATTCCCCTCAGCAACTACCACCACCCATACCCCTTATTTTCAAGCTATTCAGTTGCCTCCTTAAAGGAAGAAGTACAGAAGCCTCATCAGGAAAATAGAAAAAGAACAGAAAAACAAAATCAGCCAAGTGAAATCTGTTGGAGACTTTGTCCTCCTTAACCAACCTATCATGAAAGTTTACTTAACTAAGATACAAATCCCAAAAGGATTATACATTCCATGTTCTGTAATTCTATCTGCCCCAAGTTCTACTGATACTCAAAATTATCATCTTACCAGGAAAAAAAAAAAAAAAGAGGGTTTGGAATATAAGCAAATACAACTCTAAACCCAATATGGGAAATTCTTACTGGCTAAATGCTCACTTCCCTAAAAGCCACACAAATTGTATTTCAATCACTGCTGCCTCATCATTATTCTTAAAAGATTTTGTCAAAATGAAAGTGTCAAAATTTAAATAGACAAAATAAACCTCCAAGTTTCATGTTTGTTTTTAACGACAAATATAAAAATAAATTTTAAGGCAGCACAACTACCTTACCTACTTCAGCAGATTAAGGAATTGTCCACATAAAGGAAACTGTTGATCAGAAATTCCATTAGAAAGACAACACCAAAAAAAAAAGAAGAACCTCTAGGAGATGTCTAGGAAGCCTAGGCACCTTGCATTAATCTAAGCAAAGCTCAGAAGTATGCAAATTAAAGTACAAACCATTCAGTTTTAACCAGCATTTTCAGAGAAATTTTCATTAATACTAGTAAACAGAAACACAAAGCAATATCTGAAAGAAAGCTGAGACCTTGATACTTTTTGTCTCTCACAATATTAGCTTACAGCTTAGCAACAGCCAGGGCGGAGGAGGAAATTCCTCTGTTCACACCCACCCCCCATTGATGCCTTTTTTAAGAGGACTGTGCACAATGCATTTAAAAAAATCTATTGTTGGGTGAAGGAAACTCAGATGTTTTCTTCTCCTGGCTAATAATGGATTCAATTGCCTTGAAGTCAATAAACTCCTCGGTGGGAAATACCAAGCAGCAGCCAAACAGGAATAGAGTAAGTAATGCACCAGCCAGCCGATGTGTTTGAAACCTACATTCTAGAAGGCCTTTCAATAGTGAAATACTTCATTCAGCAAACCTTTTCAATTTCACTTTATTTGTAACTTTACAAAGTTTTCTTAATTATCATTGCTGGAAAAATGAGAGTATTTCAATGTTTGAGATTCAAATAATCTAAATATGAAGTCCTTAATTGAGAGATCAGCCACGATAGCACCGTTCTCCCAAAACAGACTGGAACCTGGCATCCCACTCTCGGTAATCTGCCCAGAGTTGGAGAAAGCTAACTCCTTCGTTAGTTCGATAAAACAGACTAACATTAGAATGACTAATAGTCATTCTCCTTCCCCATTCTCTATCTTCCCAGTGCAAAGAAAGGCAGGTCATACTTATTATTATCTATTATCTGATAAAACCAAATGAAGAGCTCTCTCTTTCCTTGATAATGAGTCTCTAGAACTGAATACTATCTTTGCTAAAACTATCATAATCTGAAAAGGAGGTAAAATAGGAAAGGCATAATAGGGACCATGAATACTTGCAAAAACTGCAGCAAACAGATACTAAAGAGTATCTGTCGTCATATTAAAAAGACAAGAACAATATATTAAAAATAGCCAAAATGTTAGTGGGCAATATGTTATCTCCTTTATATTTTAGTACTGAGTTCTAACCGTGTGCCAAGCTGTTTCAATCTTTATCTACATTTTTTTTTTTTAAGAGACAATGTCTTGGTCTCTTCCCCAGGCTAGAGTGCAATATTGTGATCACACCTCATTGCCGCCTTAGAACTACTGGGCTCAAGGGATCTTCCCACCTCAGCCTCCCAAGCAGCTAGGACTACAGGTGTGCACCACCATGACCAGTTGAGTTTTTAAATTGTTTTTAGAGACAAGGTCTCACTATGCTGCCCAGGCTGCTCTAGAACTTCTGGGTTCAAGTAATCCTCCTGCCTTAGCCTCCCAAAGTGCTGGGATTACAGGCATGAGTCACCATGCCCATCTTTTACCTACATTTACTCACTTAATCCTCTCAACAACTCTATGAGGTAAGTACTATTATCTGCATTTGACAGATGAGGACACTAAATCTTACACAGGTTCAATAATTCACTCAAAGCGACAAGGATAGGAAGTCACAAAGCCAGGATTTGAGCTTGGGCTTCCTAACTCTGCTTTAAGTCCATACTCTCTCTAAGCCATCCTCTTCCAAAAACTCCACGCCAGCCATTTTGCAAATCTACACCTACGCTCATAGGATACATCTTGAACTGGTGTCTCATACACCTTTTGCTCCATGATTTACTTTTTCATGTATCTGTTCTTTGCATCTTTGCTAGGGATAGTGAACTTCTTGAAAGCAGAGAACTGGGGAATTCTTTTGATGCCTGGAGGACCTCATAGATGGATTAACCTCTCAAAAACAAGGGCAAGACAAAAGGTGGAAGCAACCCACGTATCGAATGAATGAATGAATGGATATACAAAATGTGGCATGTAAACACAATGGGACATTACTCAATTTTTTTAAAGGAAGGACATTGTGACACATGCTATAACATGGATAAACACTGAGGACATTATGCTAAGTGAAATAAGCCAGTCACAGAAAGACAAATATGTGATTTCACTTATATGAGGTTACTAGAGTAGACAACTTCATAGAGACAGAAAGTAGAATGGTGGTTGCCAAGAGCTGGGGAAGGTGGAAGAAGGAAGGGATAGTTATTGTTAAATGCGTATAGTTTCAGTTTTGCAAGTTGAAAGAATTCTGTGAATGGATGGTGGTGATGGTTGCACAATAATGTGAATGTACTTAATACCAGAAAACTGGACACTAAAAAATGGTTTAGAAGGTACATTTTACATTTTATGTATTTACCACAATTAAAATAAAAAACAGGGCAGGCACGAGGGCTCACACCTGTGACCCCATACTCTGGAACATCAAGGTGGAAGAATCGCTCGAGCTCAGGAGTTTGAGACCAGCCTGGACAACATGGTGAGACCCTGTCTACAGAAAATTTAAAAATTAGCCAGGCATTGTGGTGCACACCTGTGGTCCCAGCCTCTCAGAAGGATGAGGTGGGAGTATCGCTTAGGCTCAGGAGATCAAGGTTGTAATAAACCACGATTGCACCACTGCACTGTAGCCTGGTGACAGAGTGAGACCTTGTTCTAAATAAATAATGATAAATAAATAAATAATAAATAACAGACAAAAAAGGACAACAACCAGAATAAATGTCTACAGAAATGTCTTGTCTACAGCCATGCCTCTGTGGGGCCGTCAGCCTGCTGTCACGGAAGTGCAGGAAGCTGGCCGTCCACCAGAAAGTCATCCCACTGGTATGACACCAAAGCTCACTGACGGGGACAAGCCATTCAACACTGTCACCGTTGCGTTTCCACAGCCTTGCAATCTGCAGGTCACCCTCAGAACAAGCCCTTTCTGAGAGCTGTGAAAGCAAGAGGAAACATCAAACTCCAAGGAAGTATGTCTTTAAGACCTCAGCCTCTTCCTGCCTCACAGGCTGGTCCTGTAGAGGGCCCTGATATCTGGTGCTCAGTGCCAGAGCACAAGTCCAGGCATCCATCATTTCCCTTATCATGGGGCCACCGAGGTCCCAAAAATAACGAATGAGGGGTCGTTTCCACCTTGGAAATGTGCCAAGTCCACATCAAATTGCAAAGGAAACAATACTGAGAAGTGTGACAGCTTGGGATTCCTGCAATGACAGAGGTGGGATGATGAAGGAACTGCCCCAGTTCCGGGGCCAGAGAGCTGCTGTGGCAGTAGGAAGCAGTTCAACCCATATCCTTCTCTTCAAATCACAGTCCTGTGGCCTCTGCTGAGGACATACCACTAACTATACAGGCTTGAACTCCTGGCTTCAATCAATCCTTGCATCTCAGCCTTCCAATATTCTGGGATTACAGGTGTGAGCCATCATTCCTGGACTCACTTGAGCCCTCAAACACTTTCTGAGCCAATTCACTACTAGCTGCCTAGGACCCAATGTGTTCCAGACCGAGGCTGGGCTAGGAGGTCAGATAGGAGAGGCACTTCCATCTTGGGAAGATGAGCACACACACTACTAGGGGACTCAAGTTGAATTTTCTCTTTAGCTTTCAAAAATCTCCTTCTATTAACATTTTTTATATCATAATCAATGTCGTCTTTTACTTCCACTCCCCCCTTCTCCTCCTTAGGTAGGCAGCCAGGCTTTTAACTCCTTGCTTCCGGGATCTCATATCAAGGAGGTAAGATTCTTCTAGGGTTTTGTAAACATCTAAGCCATCAACAAGATTTGCAAGGTGTTCTAGAAAGGCTCCTTACCCCCTCCACCCCTGGGTGTTTCACTTTGGTCCCTGGAAGCTCCTAAGGGAACTTGCAAGGCTTCAAAGAAGAGAGGCCTCTCGTGTGATGACATTCTCCGGAATTTAGGCGGGCGAGGTGGCGGGCGCCTGTAGTCCCAGCTACTCCGGAGGCTGAGGCAGGAGACTGGCGTAAACCCGGGAGGCGGAGCTTGCAGTGAGCTGAGATCCGGCCACTGCACTCCAGCCTGGGCGACAGAGCGAGACTCCGTCTCAAAAAAAAAAAAAAAGAGAGAGAGAGAGGCCTCAGGCTCCAGGTTCCCAGACTTACCAAGGATTTCCTTGACCTGTCCCATGCCTGCATGAACTGGTAGACAGCCTCAAACTTGACCACGTGGACAGAAACAGTCAAAAGCTGTGGAGACGTGTTATGGGATGAATTGTGTGCACCCCTGCCCCAACCCCTGCTCCACTTCCTATGTTGAAGTCCTAAACCCAAATACTTCTGAATGTGATGGTATTTGGAGACAGGGTCTTTAAATAGGTAATTAAATTAAAATGAAGTCTTTAGAGTGGATGACTCTAATATGACTGGTGTTCTTGTAAGAAGAGGAAATTTGAGCCGGGCGCAGTGGCTCACACCTGTAATCCCAGCACTTTGGGAGGCTGAGGTGGGCGGATCACTTGAGGTCAGGAGTTTAAGACCAGCCTGGCCAACATGCTGAAACCCTGTCTCTACTAAAAATACAAAAAAAAAAAAAAAAAAAAAAAAAATTAGCTGGGCGTGGTGGTAAGCACCTGTAATCCCAACTACTCGGGAGGCTGAGGCAGGAGAATCACTTGAACCCAGGAGGCGGAGTTTGCAGTGAGCTGAGATCATGCCATTGCACTCCAGCCTGGGCGACAAGAGCAAAACTGTGTCTCCAAAAAAAAAAGAGGAAATTTGGACACAGAGGAGAGACAGCGTGAAGAACACTGGGAGAAGACACCCATCTACAAGCCAAGACCTAGAACAGAACCTTTCCTCACAGCCCTCAGAAGCAATCAGCCCTGCAAACACCTTGATCTTGGTCTTCTAGCCTCTGTCAATGGAAGAAAATGACAAGACAAATCTCAATCATTTTAGGAGATTTATTTGCCAAAGTTAAGAACACGCCTGGGAGACAGATCTACGCCTTTCTCCAAAAATAATTTTGAGGACTCCAAATTTAAAGGAGAAAAGGCGGGATATTGAGAAGCACACAGTTTTCACATAAACAAAAGGGGCAGAGGAAAAAACGTGGAGAATCTGCGTTTTACATAAGATAGCACAGACACAGTGGGGTAGGGGAACAATCAGATATGCATTTGAGTCTGGCAGGGCCTGGGTGACCACCTGTATAAGATAAGTTATCAATTTGCGTTGCCA
Organism: Macaca mulatta; assembly: GCF_049350105.2. Lineage (NCBI taxonomy): Eukaryota > Metazoa > Chordata > Mammalia > Primates > Cercopithecidae > Macaca > Macaca mulatta. Next base: position 48,338,294 of record NC_133420.1, read on the forward strand.
TGGTGAAGTTTTAACAGCTCACCAGGAATCTCCTTTTGGGCAAAATATGGGGAAGGCAGGTATCTTTGCATCTTGTAGCCATCTTATTTAGGAACCAAAGAGGGGAGGCAGGTTTGCGTGACCCAGTTCTCAGCTTGACTTTTCCCTTTGGCTAAATGAGTTTGGGGTCCCAACATTTAATTCCCTTTCAAAACTATATGAGAAAATAGATTTCTGTTGTTTAAACTACCCAGGCTGTGGTACTTTGCTATGGCAGCCCTAGCAAACTAAGATAACACATGTGCTAGAAATCACTGTTGAAACCATTGTAGACAGGTGTTGGATGGACCACTTCCCACAACCAAGCACATTCTAAAACCTTAGGCCCTGCATGTAATCCTAGGGTGGGTGTGTCTAAAAATAATAGGTTACATTTTCTTGTAATGGGACAGATTGAAGGCTTGGAGATAAAATTAATTTACATAAGTTTTAAAATGCTATTTTTTATGTGGTACATATATACCATGGAATACTATGCAGCCATAAAAAGGAACAAGATCATGTCCTTTGCAGAGACATGAATAGAGCTCAAAGCCATTATCCTCAGCAAACTAATGCAGGAACAGAAAACCAAACACCGCATGTTCTCACTTATAAGTGGGAGCTGAACAATGAGAACACATGGACACAGCGAAGGGAACAATACACACTGGGGCCTCTTGGTAGGGGTGGGGAGGGACAGCATCAGGATAAATACCTAATGCATGTGGGGCTTAATACCTAGGTGATGGGTTGACAGGTACAGCAAAGCACCATTGCACACGTTTACCTATGTAACAAACCTGTAGGTCCTGCACATGTATCCTGGAACTTAAAATAAAATTTTATTTAAATGCTATTTTTTGTAAGGCTTTGTTTATGGACTGAGATTTATACCCCCAACCATAGTAAAAGGAGAGAGCAAGCTTAGTTTGTATTAAGCACTAAGAAGGCAGCATAATAAAAACAGGAATGATTATGAGACTGTCTCTAACCACTAGCCTACAGGGATTCCAAGCCTGACTTTGCCACTAGCTGTGTACCCTTGCCCTAAACCCTTGTGTCTGTTTCTTCATCTGTAACAAAAAATTATAATAATATTTGTCCGGCATGGTGGCTCACGTCTGTAATCCCAGCACTTTGGGAGGCCAAGGCAGGCAGATCACTTGAGGTCAGGAGTTTGAGACCAGCCTGGCCCACATGGTGAAACCCCGTCTGTACTAAAATACAAAAATTAGCCAGGCATGGTGATGTGTACCTGTTGTACCAGATACTTGGGAGGCTGAGGCAGGGGAATCACTTGAACCCAGGAGACAGGTTGCAGTGAGTCGAGATCACGCCACTGCTCTCCACCCTGGGCAACAGAGTGAGACCCCGTCTCAAGAAAGAAAGAAAGAAAGAAAGATATATGTAAAAAATAATGGTATCTCTATCAAACGCTGTTATGGGGATTAAATATGACAATCCACATATGACACTGGAAATAGGGCCTGACGTTCAGTCAACATTCATTATCAATAAGCAGCTTAAACTCACTTTTATAACAGAGTATCTGTGCTTATGGAAGATTAAACTCACTGAAAACACATAAAAATGTGTAGTTTTTTTCAAAGTTAAGTTACACCCTTCTGAACAAAACTTGATCACAATGCATGGATGAAAATGGGCCCATGTTAAAGGTTCAAGGTTTTATTAAATTGTACCCATACATTGTATTATGTCTTCCTCTGTTCACTCTGTCCTTGGTTTGGATGCATTCTTCATAAAGCTGCAGTAATTGTTAATTTGTATTTGTTCAAGTATTTGCAAGTTAGTTGTACAATGATTCTTGTTAGCATATTTCCAGGCAGGCTTTGAAAAGCATAACATGTGGCAAAGAGGGTTTAGCGGATCTTGCAAGAGGTGACACACATTATCATGCCCAAGAGACCCTTGTGGAGTTCATGAGATGTGACAAGGTACTTTAGAAGGTGTGGGCTGGGAGAGGAGGTTACCTTAATGGGACAAATGTCTCTAAGAAGACATACAAGCAGAGATTGCCTTTAAAATTAAGGAACTGCACATTCAGGGAAACAGACCTTCAGACAGCTTACAAGTAGCTTAACTTGTAAGCTTAACTTAATATTTAGAGTAAAAACTCCTGCTGTAATCCCAGCACTTTGGGAGGCTGAGGCAAGTGAATCACGAGGTCAGTAGATGGAGACTATCCTGGCCAACATGGCGAAATCCCATCTCTACTAAAAATACAAAAATTAACTGGGCATGGTGGCGGGCACCTGTATTACCAGCTACTCAGGAGGCTGAGGCAGGAGAATCGCTCAAACCCGGGAGGTGGAGGTTGCGGTGAGCCGAGATCGTGCCACTGCACTCCAGCCTGGGCAACAGAGCGAGACTCCATCTAAAATAAACAAACAAACAAAAACTCCTGGACCCATCGACCCTCTTTTCTCATGAGAGGTTATGGAGACAGCAGCTGTCTCAGCACCAGTTCTCACCCAGCACAGAAACAATGTAAGGGGAAAAAAATAGGGCCTGTGGGCCTGACCTTGACCAATTCATCTCACTTTTCCGTCTTCAAAATGGAATTAAAAACTATCCAAGGGGCCGGGCGCGGTGGCTTAAGCCTGTAATCCCAGCACTTTGGGAGGCCAAGAAGGGCGGATCACAAGGTCAGGAGATCGAGACCATCCTGGCTAACACGGTGAAACCCCGTCTCTACTAAAAAATACAGAAAACTAGCCGGGCGCGGTGGCGGGCGCCTGTAGTCCCAACTACTCGGGAGGCTGAGGCAGGAGAATGGCGTGAACCCGGGAGGCGGAGCTTGCAGTGAGCTGAGATCTGGCCACTGCACTCCAGCCTGGGCGACAGAGCGAGACTCCGTCTCAAAAAAAAAAAAAAAAAAAAAAAAAAAAAAAAAAAACACTATCCAAGGACCCCAAAGAGTAGTTGTGAGGCTAAAACAAAATTACCTGGCCCATCCCAGCACTTTGGGAGGCCAAGATGGGCAGATTACTTGAGATCAGGAGTTCGAGACCAGCCTGGCCAACATGGTAAATATTAAAAATACAAATATTTGCTGGACATCATGGTGCGCACCTATAGTCTCAGCTACTTGGGAGGCCAAGCCAGCAGAATCACTTGAACACAGGAGGCGGAGGTTGCAGTGAGCTGAAATCACACCACTGCATTCCAGCCTGGGCAACAGAGCAAGACTCATCTCAAAAAAAAAAAAAAAATTACCTGGCCCACAGAGGGCATTCAATCACAAATTACAATAATAAAAAGCCTAGTAGACCATCTTGCAGACACCCTGATCTCTGATTTTCTTCCTCTCGTTTATGTACCTTTAAGACTGATGTATTTTAAAAATTGTTTCTAACATTGATTTTCAAACACTTTTCTCAAGACAATTACTGTACTAAAAATCGATGACCAGGTGCCAAATTTTCCCTTTCTGAGCATAAATGATAATCCTTCATAGACACTGCTCTCATGATCCTCACCCCCCAGTCATTCCCCATAGCTCCCTATTTTTCTAATGTATAGCCCTCTGGAGCAGATCAGATGGTGAGTGAAAAAACACAGGCTTCCCAGTCCTGGGAAGACACATTCCACTCTGGCCAGAAGCCGAGCACGCTGACTTCTTCTGCCCTAGCCTCTGAGTCCCAAGGCCAGGCTTGAATGTTCTGCAGCTGACCAGTCACTGCCCACACCTCCTTTCACATCCACAGCCCCACATTTCCTTTGCAAGGGAGAATGAAAGTTATGAAAAGATGATGCATAGAAATTGCAAAAAGATTTTATTTTTCTTGGAATGCCTTGGTCTTAAACCCAGTTTGGGTTCCAAAATTTGTCTAGAATAACCTATTTCAAGGATAATGTCCACAAAAAAGTAGTAGAAAATGATTATTCTAGTACAAACAACTAAAGAAAGCAGGAAGACATAATAGAACAACAACAAAAACACCAACTCTGTTTTAGAATTCTGTACTTCAAGAAAGAGCAAGTTAATTTAAGAGTAAAAACAAGATAGTAGACATTTTTGGCAACTCTCAAAGGGACTCTCACAACTGGATGAATGACAGGAGCTCTTTATTGGATATAATTTCACTTCAAAACATTTCCCATCAGCTGGGTGCAGTGGCTCACACCTGTAATCCCAGCACTTTGGGAGGTCGAGGCAGATGGATCACTTGAGGTCAGGAGTTCGAGACCAGCCTGGCCAACATGGTGAAACCCTGTCTCTACCCAAAATACAAAAATTAGCTGGGCGTGGTGGCACATGCCTGTAATCCCAGCTACTAGGGAGGCTGAGGCAGCAGAATCACTTGAACCCAGTGGGTAGAGGTTGCAGTGAGATCGCACCAATGCACTCCAGCTGGGCAACAGAGTGAGACTCCATCTCAAAAAAAGGAAGAAAGAGAAAAAAAAAAGGGAGAGAGACAGGCGATGGAGGACAGATCTTTTCAGATGTTCTGGGCCAGGATCTAAAGAGCACGGGAAAGAAGGAGGGAGAGAGGATAGGTGTCCACCAGTGGAAATGGCTACAGTGTCGTGGAATTGAAGGAGTTGAGTAAGAAACAGTGAGGCGTGGATCCACACAGGCAGGGAGGAAAAGATGGTAGGAAAAGATGGTAGGCTTTGGCTCCCTTTACCAATTATTCATTTATTTGCATTCCTCCCCCAGCCTCCAGGTGGCACAACTGACCCAGCATATCTTGCTTGAGAACTGAAAGGTAGGATAAAGGCCAGGGCAAGTCTTAGGAATAAAACAAAGAAACAGAAGGCACTGTTGCCAGGCAGGATTGGGAATGGGAGGGAATGTTGCCTTGTAGCACCCTCAGTGGTGGGTACTCAGTACATGCTTAGAAACTTTTCCACTGCATCCTTGATATTATTGTTTGAGAGTCTGACACTCTCAAAACTCTAATGGAAATCTTTCATGCTTCAATTTAAGCTCTTTTTCTCTTTTCAAGTCCCAATAAAAAGATTCCCATTTGCATAGCACTCTGCAATTTGTATCAACTCCTTTAAGATCTACTTCCTAGAGATTTGCATACATCTGAGGCTACCGAAACATATCTACAAGACGTGAATTCTAGATCTAGACAATTAGACCAGGGTTTTTCAACATCAGCACCATTGATATCTTGTGCAGGATAATTCTTTGTTGGTGGAAGGGGGTGTCCTGTGTGTTGTAGGGTGTTTAGCTGCATCCCTGGTCTCTATTAGATTCTAGTAGCACCCTTCCTCCCTCACTGAGATAGGCCAATCTTTCGGATCCAGTCCATGGATTCAAGTCCTGAGTCTTGGCCAGGATGCATAGTGGTAATTGCCAGACCTTCCTCCTCTAAGCAGAGCTTCCTCACACAGTAACATGTTCAGGAATCATTAGGGATTTTGCTAAAATGCAGATTCTGATTAAGTAGGTCTGGGATGGGGTTCAGGATACTCTAGTTTTAACATGCTCCTGGATGACAGGAATGCTGCAGGTACCCAGACCACACTTGGAGTAGCAAGCCCCTATAGCACTGGTTTAGTAAGAGAAGGAGAGGGCCAGGCGTGGTGGCTCACGCCTGTAATCCCAGCACTTTGGGAGGCCGAGGCAGGTGGATCACGAGGTCAGGAGATCGAGACCACCCTGGCTAACATGGTGAAACCCCGTCTCTACTAAAAATACAAAAAATTAGCTGGGCGTGGTGGCAGGGGCCTGTAGTCCCAGCTACTCAGGAGGCTGAGGCAGGAAAATCGCTTGAACCCGGGAGGCAGAGATTGCAGTAAGCTGAGATGGCACCACTGCACTCCAGGCTGGCAGAGCGAGACTCTCTTAAAAAAAAAAAAAAAAAAGAGCTGGGTAGGAAAACTGACCTGACATTATGTAGCTGTGGGACACCTGGCTGGTTACGTGACTTCCAAATGCCTCAGTATCTCCATTTGAAAAATGATGATGACTCTAAAGATTAAGTAAAATAGCGGAGATAGGAGTTCAAGGTTGCAGTGAGCTATGATCACGCCACTGTACTCCAGCCTGGGTGACACGGTGAGACCCTGTCTCTAAAAAACTGGAGGTAAAGCAACCAACTTACCAGCTGACACTCAAGAAATATACATTCCTTCCCACTTAGCTCCTCCTACCACCCTGCGTGGGAACTTCAAGAACAAGGCATCCCTGGGAATTACAGGGAATTCCCTAGAAGGTAAAACTTAGTTCCTCTATGAATGGTGAGTGGAGAGGGAAAGATTTCTTCTCTTTTCATTCCTCTATCTCAACACCCTCTATGCCACTCACACTATAACACCTTTCATCCTTTGGAAGCTATAGATTGTTTTGATAATGAAACATACCACAGAAAGAATATTTAAAATGATATACACATTGTGATTCCAGTCAAAAGCAATGCGTCCCACTCTTGAGTCCATCTCTGCCCTGCATTTAATACTGATCTGAACTATTCTCTGAAGGAAAAATGATCCCAAACAGGAATCATCAAGCGCTTTGGATAGGATCTAAGTTTCCAAATACAGTCTGTTCACTTTTTCCCCAAAAATGAATACATTCTGCTCATCTGTAATTGTGTCTGAGGAAAATTCTTGCTAACCTTTGCAAGTATAAAATGTTCTGATGCAAAATACTAATTTGCCAAGCTAAAACATGGCTTTAGAATCACACAGCACATGGCACATGAACTCCACCTTGATTTTAATTTAATTGAAAGTGCCTTTCAATTAGGGTTGAGAAGTACTTGAATTTCTGGAATATTAACTAAGATTTATTCCTTTGGGAAAGTCATTCCTCCAACCCACCCAAATAAAAATGGCTAAACAATGGTGTCTTTCTCTATTTGTAGGAGGCATCAAAAAACTTACGGGAGGCATCACTCCAGACAAAGTAAGATGCTGTATTATCCCACCATGGGAATGCCATCTTGATAATATAAGCTGATGCAGTCAGCTGCACTGGGAGGCGGGCTGAAAACAGTCAGTTAACCACTGCCAGGAAAATGTGGTTTGGCCCTCCTCACACCTTCCACACACGCCTCACCAGGTGGGAGCTCAGGAGGACCCTGGATGAGCTATGCATTAAGGCTGAAGTCAGGCAACTGTTGGGCGGGAAGAGGGGCAAATGAGGATCCCTCTCTGTCCCCTACTAGGGGATGGCATGGTACCTTTAATGGGTCTGCAGGACCAGTCTCAGCTACAGAAAAAGTCTAGCTCAGTCCTAGCCCCACAGGTTTCCCACAAATGCCCTGGAAAGAGCCATGGAGTCTGGATAGGATGGCCACCTGAGGAATCCTCTCTCTTGTGGGAACTTGCTGTGGTGTGGTGGCAGTTACATATCCACACTCTTCTAACTCATAAAAGACTAAAAACTTAAGAGTCCTGACAAAATTATCTTCTAAACCCTACACTCAACCAACCCAGGGCACTCCAGGCACAGTGGGGAAACTTCTAGTTCAGCCCTCTCTGACAACCCTGGAAAAACTGCTCTAGCATCACTGTTTATCCATACTCTGCACAATGAGAATCCTTTCCAGGGTCCCTGCTAGGGTCTGAATGTTTGTGTCTCCCCAAAATTCACATATTGATGCCTAACCCCCAATATAATGGAATGAGGAGGTAGGGCCTCTGGGAGGTGATTAGGTCGTAAGGGTAGAGCACTAATGAATAGGAGTAGTGCCCTCACCTTTTCATTAAAAGAGGCCCCTTCCCCAGGTGTGGCAGCTCACGCCTGTAATCCCAACACTTTGGGAGGCCAAGGTGGGCAGATCACCTGAGGTCAGGAATTTGAGACCAGCCTGGACATGTGAAACCCTATCTCTACTAAAAATACAAAAATTAGCTGGGCATGACATTAGGAGAATGACTTGAACCCAGGAGGCGGAGGTTGCTGGGAGCCGAGATTGCGCCATTACACTCCAGCCTGGGCAACAAGAACAAAACTCTGTCTCAAATAAATAAATAAATAAAAATTTTTAAAAAAATTTAAAAACCAGGATTATCGTTCTGAAAATTGCGGTCCATCGTCCCAATGAGGACCAATTCCTGACTTACTCAAAGTTTACAGAAGGATCAAGTAATGAAAAATGGAAGAATTACCAATAGTGCAAGTGCTTCGGGGGTAAGAGAATATCAGCTAGAAACCCCCAAAGCGGGGGAGGGGGCAGTCAGGCTTAGAGAATTTCCATGTTCAAAGCTACTTAATTCGTGTGAAGGATGAACAATTGATCTGCTGCACAACTGCTAGCATTTTAAGTATTAACTTTAGGCCAGCACATGGTGGTTCATGCCTGTTATCCCAGTACTTTGGGAGTGTAATTGTGGAACTGCTTGGCAGGCCGAGGTGGGAGGATTGCTTGAGTCCCGAAGTTCAAGACCAGCTTGGTCAATGTAGTGAGACCCTGTCTCTACAAACAACAGAAAAACAGCCAGGCATGGTGGCATGCACCTGTAGTCCCAGCTACTCAAGAGGCTGAGACCAGAGGATCGCTTGAGCCCAGAAGTTCGAGACTGCAGTGAGCTATGATCGCACAACTGCACTCCAGCCTGGGTGACAGAGTGAGACCCTGTCTCAATAAATAAATTAATTAATTAAAAACTGTTTACTTATCATTTGCATCTGTAATGAAGATAAAAGAAGGCTTTGGTTAATTTAAGAACAACCAACTTTGGGGGGAATACAACATGTACAAGGTGCTTCCATATCCATCTGATTTTACACAAGTTTTGAAACAGGTAGGTTTTGGTATCTCCGTTTGTATAGATGAATGAACTAAGATTTTGTTTATGTGACAGACCAAGATCTCACAGAGAACTTGGCTGAGGCACTAGGGTGCTTTGGTCACATCATGGTTCTGGATAAAGGGGGCACTACAATATCTGCATATTTGGCCTTGCCACCCCATCTGCTCCAATCAGGCATCAAAAACAACCACAAAGCCCCTGCCCATATCTAAGAAAAAAAAGGGGGTTCAAAGCATAGTGGCCTTCCCCAGTAAGTTCTACGGGTCTCTCCCCTTCCCTGGCATTCATGTCACACTCCCCTCAACCAGTTCATGCATGCTTCCAAGGCTTAGAAGAAAAAACAAACAAAAAAACCCAACCCCTCAAACCTACTCAAAAAAAGCTACATCATCTCATCCTCATACCCACCCTCTGCCTGGTTAAGGACCCCAGCAGCAGCATTCTGCCTCCACAGGGCACCTTCTCCAGTTGCATGGCCTATGTGAGGCACTCTGAGACTATCACCAAGATGGGAACAAATTCCAATTACATGACTCTTTTTTCTCTCTCTTTCTTTCTTTTTTTTTTTTTTTTCTGAGACAGAGTTCTCGCTCTGTCACCAGGCTGGAGTGCAGTGGCTCCACCTTGGCTCACTACAACCTCTGCCTCCCAGGTTCAAGCAATTCTCCTGCTTCAAACTCTCAAGTAGCTGGAATTACAGGCACCTGCCACCACACCTGGCTAATTTTTGTATTCTTTTAGTAGAGGCGGGGTTTCACCACGTTGGCCAGGCTGGTCTCGAAATCCTGACCTTGAGTGATCCACCTGCCTCAGCCTCCTAAAGTGCCAGGATTACAGGTGTGAGCCACCGCGCCTGGTCCAGTTACATGTCTCTTGATCCTACTCAAACTTGTTCCCACAAGGACTGGTAGCCCTGGTGCTCCTAGATGGGAGACAGGAGCACAAAAGGGAAAAAGAGGCGAGGGCACCCTGAGTATGTTCTCAGTCTCTTTCCCTCACGCTCTGTTTTCTCCAGCCCCTCCTCAATCTCAGAATCCACCTCAACAGGAAAAAGGAACCAAGCCCTGGAGAAAGTACATTCTGTTTTATTGTAGAAAGAAAAGAGAGACTCGATCCTTTTCTCTTCTGGCACTCAACTTTCAAGAAAATGAGGCAAATGACAGAAATTAAGCTTATACCAGGGATTTTAGTTTTCTAAAAAACTAGCCTCCAGAGTCTGCCGTGCAGGAGTTCCACAATTATAGTTTCATAATCCTATAAAATCACAACTCATATCTATGCTAATATTATGCTGAGATGACCACAAAATCCTGAGCTGTCATTGGAAGGACAACAGCACATTCACCACCAGTCAACTTATCAAGGCAAGAAGGCAGAATAGCTAACCAGGGGTTACGACTTAGAAACACTTTCATTAGCAACATTAACAATGGGTAAAATACATTTTTAAAACTTAAATTTAAATATCAGGTGTTATGTTACTTGAAGTATCCCATTTCTTTAATACTCTAATCAAATACTACTTAAAATCACATAGACAAACTCAGTAACTTTCTCTCTGAGCAAAATGGTAGATTTTCCTTTTAGAATAGAGATGGCTTTCCCGGGCACGGTGGCTCATGCCTGTAATCCCAGCACTTTGGGAGGCCAAGGCGGGCGGATCACAAGGTCAGGAGATCGAGACCATGCTAGCTAACACGGTGAAACACCGTTTCTACCAAAATTACAAAAACATTAGCTGGGCACGGTGGGGAGCTCCTGTAGTCCCAGCTATTCCGGAGGCTGAGGCAGGAGAATGGGTTGAACCTGGGAGGCAGAGCTTGCAGTGAGCCGAGATGGCACCACTGCACTCCAGCCTGGGAGAGAGAGGGAGACTCCATCTCAAAAAATAAATAAATAAATATATAAATAGAAGAGAGATGGTTTTAACTCTCCTATAATATACTCATGAAAAATGTGTTTGAAGGGAAAATGTCCAAAATGTGAACAGTAATGTTACATGTTCATAGAGGGGATTATTTTACAAAGTAAGATACACATGTATATGGATTACCTTAACTCCCATCATGATCCATGGTAACATTCTTCCCTGAGGCCCAAGCCACCCGAAGTGCTGCTGGGTGAGGCTCATGCCAGTGAGACAATCTGAAGTTGAAGCTGTTCCTTTATTTTTAGCTTTACAGAAATTCTGCCTCTGGGTGTTGAGTTTGCATAGTACAAAGAAAATGGTGGGCCAGACGCGATGGCTCATGCCTATAATCCCAGCACTTTGGGAGGCCAAGGCAGATGGATCACAAGGTCAGGAGATCGAGACCATCCTGGCTAACACGGTGAAACCCCGTCTCTACTAAAAATACAATAAATTAGCCGGGCGTGGTAGTAGGCACCTGTAGTCCCAGCTACTTGGGAGGCTGAGGCAGGAGAATGGCGTGAACCCAGGAAGTGGAGCTTGCAGTGAGCCGAGATCATGCCACTGCATTCCAGCCCGAGCGACAGAGCGAGACTCCGTTTCAAAAAAAATTTTTAAAAAGGTGCAATTTGCTACCCAAACTTACTGAAATTGTTGAAGCTCATTAGGATGCTAATCAATTACTCCACACTTCCAATAGCTGACACAGAATCCCTGATTAACAATCTAAGCAGTGATTTCTATGTTTCGCAAGATCAAAAACAATCATTCCAAAAGCTAATTCAAGATAAAGCACCAATTCTACTGGTGCTGAGTCGTGTATAAAACTAAAGACTAGAACTAAACAGTCTATCCGTAGTCTTCAGAAGTAAGTTTTTAGCATGCTCCTGTTTCAACTGTTAAAATCCCTCAACACAACCTCCATCCAAATTCAATTTCAATTTCATCTTCATTTGAAACATTTCTCATTACCTTAATAAGCAGAGGCTGGTAATAACCATGATAGAAATCTGGGACATGGGTATTTTAAGAGCTCACCAAATCTGTAATGGTTATTGTTTAGATTATTGTAATTATCTAGATAATAATTACAATGACTAGAAAGTCCAAAGTGTTTACATTTTTGGAAGTAATATTTGATGTTAGTTCTTTAAGAAAATATTTAAACTTATAGAAATAAATCCAGTGGATTCATTCTTCCCTCATTTGATAACGAAGTTAAGACAACCTACTTCACTTTATTAGCCTGAGGTCCTGAGGCTACTGAGTCAGAATAAGGCACTTATGAAAGTGAAATAACTTCAAACTCTGCAGGCAGGAAGTGGTGCCAACTGTCATGCCAAAACTATGAGATAATGAGTATTTCAAAATGTTTGTCCCATCTCAAAGCCCAGCTATTCCTCTCATCCTAGCATCTCAGCATCCCAAAAAAAGAAAGTGAAATGAACTCTCCAGCAGAGTCTGTTAAGTAAAGGACTGGGAGACAGGCAGCATTACTTTTGTTGTCCCTGGCCCAGGACTATTTTGTTGGTGCTGTCCAAGATAATTGCAGGAAACTTGGTGTGCCTCCACTCAAAGGAGAAGATGTCCTTTAAGGAAAGGGCCAGGCTGGGTGTGGTGGCTCATGCTTGTAATCCCAGCACTTTGGGAGGCCGAGGCAGGTGAATTACCTAAGGTCAAGAGTTGGAGACCAGCCTGGCCAACATGGCGAAACCCCGTCTCTACTAAAAATACAAAAATTAGCTGGGTGTGGTGATGGGAGCCTGTAATCCCAGGAACCTGGGAGGCTGATGCAGGAGAATCGCTGGAACCCAGGAAGGGGAAGTTGCAGTGAGCTGAGATCACGTCATTGCATCCAGCCTGGGCAACAAGAGTGAAATTTCGTCTCAAAAAAAGAAAAAAGAAAGAAAGAAAGAAAAAGAAAGGTCCAAGGATCAAAACTGGGGAGGAGACAGCTGGCAGCGGAGCATTGCTTGAAACACTCTTTAGGCCAAGTCTTTATGTTTAAAGAAACAGAGTAAACTCCTTACTGGATACACCTCATTTCTAGACATGTTATTATGAAATTTTATTCATGAATGTTGGGGAAGCTGCCAGACTGGAAGAAAGAGAAGTTTAGTTAAATTTAAATTAAGAACGTTTCCAGAAAGAAAAGTGTGATGCTTAAATGAACTCTAATCAGAACAAAAGACAAGGAAGCAAATTCCCTGGGATCCCAATGGTGAGAGGAGTTTGTACTCATGCAGTCTCCAGGAGCCTGTGAAACGCGAATTGAGATAGAAGAGCGCTTCCTGGGAGACACGGGCTTGTTCACAGATTCCAAGATGCAGTACAGAGAGAGGCGTATAGACTTATGAGTAGGTGAAGTTTCTTTTCAAAGAGAAATATTATACATTTAGGAAGTCTTCCCAAATCACCTGCGCTGCATTTAAAACTGCTACAGGGAAGGGTAATGATATGTCAAAGTCTGATCTGACCACGCAGCCTATCAAAGCCAAACCCCTGCTACCCTACACGGGAAACTGGCTTTCCTGGGTCTAGAGGGGGAATCCACCATCTCTCTAAACAAGTCACCTCCCAGACGCCCTCTTTGTGGGTCGGGAGGGATCCCTCGGGCTGGTGAGCGCCTGGCATCCGGGTTGGAGAGCTCGGCAGCCCGGCTGCACGCCGTCTCGCCCTTTGCCTTCAGTCCTCACCCGGCTACCAGCGCCACAGCTCCCTGCTGCGGGATTCCGGCTCTCCCGGGCTCCGTTTTACTCCCCTCCCGTCCACTCCGTTTCTCTGGGATTTCTCGGGGCCACCAGTGCCTCCTTGCTCTGGCCCTTGCGGGCGCGCCTCTACGGACATTTCAGGCACGGCTTATCCAATACTCTCCCCCACGGTCTGCTCCTCCCATACCCCAGAGTGTCCCCAAGAAGGGCCCACAGAGACGCAAACTCCGGCTTTATCCCGGATAAGATACCACATTCTAACTGCTGAGGTCCTAGCCTCAGGTCGAACTGGCTCAGCTCGGACCCGGACCGCGTTCTTCCTCCCAGGGCAGAAGAGGCTGCTGGCTCCTCCTGCATCATCTCCCGAGTTCAGCTCCCTGGACCCTATTCCGAAAGACTCCGGCTGGGGCCGGGGCCGGGTCCTTCCTGACTTCAGTCTCTCTGAAAAGTTTAGGACTTGCGAAAATGCCCCCGGCTCTGCCACCCAAAAGGCAGGACCCACGCCTTCCTTGCGAGCTAGAAGGAACGGCTGCACCTCCCAGAGCTCCCGGGGCAGGAGACGCGGCCACGACCACATTTGATTTCACTGCTTTTCCTGAAAAGGACACGCACAGCCCAGCTCTGTGTGTATGCAGGGGGAAGCGGAGTCCTGCGTTTATTTTTTAAAGCATATATAAGCGATAAGCATTGAACAAAGTAGCCAAAGGCTTGGCCCTCCCACAAACCTAGGAATTCAAATCCACATGGCCACAGCCCCTCCACCCGGGCCCTCTCCCAGCACACGCTCCGCTCGACAAGGGCCACAAAAAGCCCTTTAAAAGCCCGCGGTGCTTCCGAGGACTCCCAGATCTCCAGCCCTTCCTCGACCACCCCTTCCTCACACCCGAGGACACTCCAGCCCCGCCCCAGCTTGGACACCCACCTCTGGGCTCCGGCTCCCGGAGGCGCAGTCCTGGGGCTCTGCTCCAGCGCCGCGCGGCCGCTGCCTCCCGCTCCAGGGGTCCAGGAGACTCCGAGGAAAGGCGAGCGGCAGCCCCGGGCTGGGGCCAGCGCATCTGCAGGGAGTGGCGGCCTCAGGGCGCGCTGGAGGGCGGGGAGCCCCGCCCGCCTACTCCCGGGGCCCGCCCCTTCCCCGCCCCCTCGCTTCCCCTCCAGTCGCCCAGCCCAGGGGCCGCCCTCCTCTCTCTTCCCCTCCCCTCTCCTCCCCATCCACCCACATCTTCTCCTCTCAGCGACTTCGGCGGAATCTATGGACAAACCAAGAAATGAATGAATGGAGAGACTGGAGGGAGGGAAAGACGGAGGGATGGATGAGGCGCGCAAAGCTGAGTATTTCCTAACTCAGGGGAGCGCTGTGTCTGGGTATGTGGATACTTGTTAGCGCACGGGGCTTTGGGGCGGGGTGGCGTGTCGCTGTGTGTACACGTGGACGTGTGTGTTGGTGTACACATATGTGCGCATGAGCGTATGTGGAAGCGTGTGAGTGCCTGTGTGCGCTTAAATGCCAGGAGCTACTGAGTTCCCACTCAGGCGGGGAGAGAGCCCCTTGTCCCTTACCTAGCACCACGACTGCCCTTAGGGTCAGAGCGACCCCGAAACTGGTTGCGAAGTGCGTCTTTGTGGCAGTAATGGTGTCGCCGCGTGTTTGGGGACTCCCCCGATGGGGTTCAGAGGCTGAGGTGTGGACAGAGATGCTTCCAACTCACTGGCTCGCGAGAGCCTTCCTGCTGCCCTCCGTGTAGTGGCAGCCGGTGGCCCGGTGTCAGAGCGCGTGTGCTAACAAAGCCAGCCGAGGGGGAAGGAGGCAGCGGATCCACAGACTGGGGCTGTATTAGGCGGGTGGCCAGCCATCCCTCACTCTTGAGATGTCTGAAATTTCAGTCTCTCATCCCCTCCCCCACATGAATATTTAAATAATGTTAATGACCCTTTGAAAATGAACCGTCTGGAAATCCTCAGAGAGGACACGCACACACAAACAGCCCACCTAGAGAGCAACACTTTTCAAAAGCAAGCTGTGGACTTACTCTGCTGTAGGTGGCGGCGTTCATTCTCAGCCGAGGAAGATCACAAAAGTTAGATTTCTTGAATTCAGCTTTGCCCTAGGCATGATTTTTCCAGCAATTCTCTCTCCCCAGCTTTGCAAGTCGCCCTTGCACTCTCAGTTAGATTTCCACCCTAGGGCAGTCTGCTGTTTTCCCTACCCCTTGACAAGGCCCTGGGTTGCTCTTCTGGGAGTCAATTTTACATGTCAAACACAGCAGGGAAAGACAATAGCTATGGACTGATTCTACTTTCCTAACCCACTGAGGTCCCTGATTTCCAATACAAAGAAATGATACCCTTGGGAACTACCCTGAAAGCCCATCCAGGCTAAGGGCACCATAAATAGCACCTCCAGAGAAAAGGCTTCTTCCCTGCCTTGAGCTCTATTCACACTTTCACCCAAGAGGATGAAGTCTACAATGGGACATCAGCTGTTCTCAGGGTTCCTGAATGTCAAGAGGCTCTTTTTTCTCGATATTTGGAAATGGTTTCACCATCCTTTTCGCCTGTTTGTCTCTTATACTGTTGAATTTCAACAGAATTTACTAGCCAGTGCTCAGAGATGACAGAGCTTCAGCCTTGACTCAACTTTGTCTTCCTTCCTTCCTTTTCCTTATTTCTTCCTTCCTTTTCATTTTTTTCTCCTCATGTCTCCGATTTAAGGAATTAAATGCTTGGGTGCCCTACATACTGACCTATTTTTAACATTTTAATATCATGTGAAAAACTCACATTAAAATGAGTGTGCTTGGGTATCACAGTTGTTTATTTATATGGACCATAGACTCTCTAAGGAAGAATTTTAGAATTACATCAGATGTGAGATGTTGTAAACAGTATCACGGCAGGTACTTCATCATTCTCTTCTCATATTTTCCTAAATTTGAATAAGTGTAAAATTTACAAACAAAATTAGTTTCATTATTAGGAAGAGTAAAGCAAGGCCGGGCATGGTGGCCCATGCCTGTAATCCCAGCACTTTGGGAGGCCGAGGCGGGCGGATCACCTGAGGTCGGGAGTTCGAGACCAGGCTGACCAACATGGAGAAACCCCGTCTCTACTAAAAATGCAAAATTAGCCGGGCGTGGTGGCACATGCCTTCAATCCCAGCTTCTCGGGAGGCTGAGGCAGGAGAATCGTTTGAACCTGGGAGGAGGAGGTTGCAGTGAGCCAAGATCGTGCCATTGCACTCCAGCCTGGGCAACAAGAGCAAACTGCATCTCAAAAACAACAACAACAAAAAAAAGATACCAACTTTATTCTGAATTGCTTCTTTACTAAAGCAATGTCAATGCTTTATTAATATTAATTTTAAAGTTCTAGAATATTATTCAAAACCTATTAGGAATACTAATTTAGGAAAATATATGCTCAATAGATACTAATTTATAAGAACATTTGTTTTCTTCCATCTTCCAAATTATTAAAGAGGTAGCCATGATTAAATATTTTTAATATAAAAGGCTTGGTACATACCAGATGCTCAGAAATAGTTGTTTAATTTGTTCAATGAAATCCATGCAAGAGTATGAATGGCTGCATGCAAAAGTAAACACTGTTTTTAATTAACATTTTCTCATTTATTTTCTCCTAGGCCAGTGGTTCCCAATTGAGGGTGATTGAACTCCCCAGGGGACATTTTGGCAATGTCTAGAGACATTTCTTATTGTCACGATTAGTGGGGTTGCTACCAGCATCTACAGGACAGCGCCCCACCAACAAAGAATTATTGAGCCCTAAATGTCAGTAATGCTGAGGTTGAGATATCTTGCCCCAGAATTTTTCAAAGCCAGTACTAAAGACCACAGATAGTAGGGCCACCTTGGTGCTTGTTAAAAAGGCAGAATCCGGCCGGGTGCAGTGGCTCACGCCTGTAATCCCAGCACTTTGGGAGGCCAAGGCGGGTGGATCACAAGGTCAGGAGTTCAAGACCAGCCTGGCCAAGATGGTGAAACCCCATCTCTACTAAAAATCTAAAAATTAGCCAGGCGCGGTGGCAGGCGCCTGTAATCCCAGCTACTCGGGAGGCTGAGGCAGGAGAATCGCTTGAACCCGGGCGGCAGAGGTTGCAGTGAGCTGAGATTATGCCACTGCACTCCAGCCTGGGCGACAGAGACAGGCTGTGTCTCAAACAAAAAAAGAAAAAAAAAAAAAAAGGCACATTCCTGGGCTCTACCTTTACTGAACCTGGATGTGTGGGGCGGGGCCAATGAAACTGCATTAACAGCTCCCAGATGATTCTTTTTTTTTTTTTTTTTTTTTTTTTTTTTTTTGAGAGGGAGTCTGGCTCTGTCGCCCAGGCTGGAGTGCAGTGGCCGGATCCCAGCTCACTGCAAGCTCCGCCTCCCGGGTTTACGCCATTCTCCTGCCTCAGCCTCCCGAGTAGTTGGGACTACAGGCGCCCGCCACCGCGCCCGGCTAGTTTTTTTTTTGTATTTTTTAGTAGAGATGGGGTTTCACCGTGTTAGCCAGGATGGTCTTGATCTCCTGACCTCGTGATCCGCCCGTCTCGGCCTCCCAAAGTGCTGGGATTACAGGCTTGAGCCACCGCGCCCGGCCAGATGATTCTTAAAAAACATGAAAGTTTGGGAAACAGGCCGGGCACGGTGGCTCACGCCTGTAATCCCAGCACTTTGGGAGGCCGAGGCGGGCGGATCACAAGGTCAGGAGATCGAGACCACGGTGAAACCCCGTCTCTACTAAAAATACAAAAAATTAGCCGGGCGCGGTTGTGGGCGCCTGTAGTCCCAGCTACTCGGGAGGCTGAGGCAGGAGAATGGCGTGAACCCGGGAGGCGGAGCTTGCAGTGAGCCGAGATCGCGCCACTGCACTCCAGCCTGGGCGACAGAGCGAGACTCCGTCTCAAAAAAAAAAAAAAGAAAGTTTGGGAAACACTGGCAATGGGCAAGGTTAGCTTTATCACCCACTGCCTGCTCGTGGTTCATCACGTCATATGTGTGTTAACATAATAACGATTATTAGAGCTGAAAATATTTTATAATAAAAGAAGCATATTTACTCTCCTAGATGTACTTTAGGAGCATATTTGAATAAAATAAATGGCTATTAATTATGTGAGAGAAATATAACTCGAACGTGTAAATATTACATGTTCCCGCAGGCCCTATACCATCAAGGGCGCCAAATCTTCCATGGAAATTTTTTTGCGGGGAGAGGAAATCAAGATTTCTTTCATTGTGGCCTAAGTGTACATTTTTACTCACATTGCCTCTCCCATGCTGCTGGCCCACTTTAAACTACACCCCTGAGAAAGAGTGGCCTCCAGGGGACTCAAGAAGTAGAATGTTCTTTCTAGAAAAACACACAAAGAATAGTTTTCTGAGGAAGAAGTTAGCCTAGATACAGGTTCAAAGAAGCTCTTCTCCCTCTCTCCCCAAACTGACCAAAATGAACTAAATCCAGCAAATAATAATGATCTAGCAGTAGACACATGCCCCAAACTTAGAGAACAGTAGAAGCTGAAAAATAGACTTATAAGTGTCTCAGAGAACTGATCTGAAAACAAGAAGGTAGGGGCAAGACAGTGCATCATAAAAGGGAATTTACTATTTCCGCCTCCTAGCAAGGCGAAAGACCAAAAAGTTGGGAGTAATTCACAAGTGCTACATGTGTCCCACAGATAATAAAGGTTGGCTAGAAAATTTAAAAAAAAAAAAATAAGTAAGAAAAAGAGGGAAGGCTGGATGCAGTGGCTCACTCTTATAATCCCAACACTTTGGGAGGCCAAGGTGGGTGGATCACCTGAAGTCAGTAGTTCAAGACCAGCCTGGCCAACGTGGTGAAACCCCATTTCTACTGAAAATACAAAAATTACCTGGGTGTGGTGACAGGTGCCTGTAATCCCAGCTACTTGGGAGGCTCAGGCAGGATAATCACTTGAACCCTGGAGGCAGAAGTTGCAGTGAGCTGAGATGAGGCAACTACACTTCAGCCTGGGCGACAGAATGAGACTTCATCTCTCAAAAAAAAAAAAAAGAAAGAAAGAAAGAAAAAAAAGAAAAAGCAGGAAAAGCAAAGAACAACAGAAACAAAAAGACTCACACCAAATGAATAGCTCTATGTCCCTAGGGCTTTCCCACCAAACAGCGGGTGAGTTCACTGAAAAGTTAGCAGTAATCCCAAGCCCAGTGGGATCCTCATAGGATCAGATGCACCACTGAAAATTTCAGAGAATAAACAAACTGGGGGAAATATTTGCAACATATATGACAGTGAGTTACTATTCCTCATATGTGAAGAGTTTTTGCAAATCAATAAGAAAACTGAAGAAAACTACCAACTCAATAGGAAAAAAACGGCCGGGCGCGGTGGCTCAAGCCTGTAATCCCAGCACTTTGGGAGGCCGAGGCGGGTGGATCACGAGGTCAGGAGATCGAGACCATCCTGGCTAACATGGTGAAACCCCATCTCTACTAAAAATACAAAAAAATAGCCGGGCGTGGTGGCGGGCGCCTGTAGTCCCAGCTACTCAGAGGCTGAGGCAGGAGAATGGCGTGAACCTGGGAGGCGGAGCTTGCAGTGAGCCGAGATCGCGCCACTGCACTCCAGCCTGGGTGACACAGCGCGAGACTCCGTCTCAAAAAAAAAAAAAAAAAAACAACCTGGGCTGGGTGTGGTGACTCACACCTGTAATCCCAACACTTTGGGAAGCCAAGGTGGGAGGATGACTTGAGCCCAGAAATTTGAGACCAGCCTGGGCAACATGGTGAGACCCCATCTCTACAAAAAATAAAAAAGTTAGTGGGTGTGGTGACATGCTTGTAGTCCCAGCTGCTTGGGAGGCTGAGATGGGAGGATTGCTTGGACCCAGGAGGTCAAGGCTACAATTAGCCATTCAACAACTCTATGAATTACTTAGCAGTCAGCACTTGGACTCCTCAATGCCTGAGCCCTTTATAGGAGTCACAAACTGTTTCTGATACCT
Organism: Macaca mulatta; assembly: GCF_049350105.2. Lineage (NCBI taxonomy): Eukaryota > Metazoa > Chordata > Mammalia > Primates > Cercopithecidae > Macaca > Macaca mulatta. Next base: position 48,358,665 of record NC_133420.1, read on the forward strand.
GGCAGTTTTACTCATTTATGTTATCTGTCTGGCTTCCAAGGTATTTGAGTTTGCAATGCTTGCTCCTAAAATTAACTAGACAGTAGTCTAAAAAGAGAAGAAAGGAAAGGAAGGAGGGAAGGAAGGAATGAAGGAAGGAGAGAAGGAAGACAGGAGAATACATAGAAAGGAAGTACAAAGGAAGGAAGGAAAGAAGGAGAGGAGAAGAGAGGAGAGGGAGAGGGAGCTATAAAGAAGGTGTTAATGAGTTGGAAAATCTTCAAAAACAATATGGGTATGGGTACTTTAGTTGATTGCATCATAAGCTATTGTGGTTTCTAAAGTGATTTTATGTTGGCCATGGTCCCAATCTAACAGAGGCTTTTAATATGCTATAGAAGCTATTATTATTCTCCGTATTTAAATGATCTTAACACCTTATAATTGTAATGGTTACTTAGAGAAGTAATTAACTTATTCTTAACACTAGGAAAGTCATTTAATCTGTTCAGTATACTAGAAGGAAAAAGTCCATTTTCTCATTGGATAGTTCTCAATACTAAAACATTTGACAAGCAAATCAGAGACTAGCACAAAGACCATCCATGAGAGAATCAGAATTCTTAAAATTTAAAATCTCAAGATTTGGTCCTTTTCCCCCTAATATGACTGAAAAATCCTTATGGTTCTTCCCTTAAATTAACAGCCTGTGCTTAAAAGTTCTGAGGGAAACACTTGCAAATTACTAGAAAAATGTTACGGTCCTATTTTTTAAAAAATATTTTTAAAAAATAATTTCCTGTTTTATCTAAAATTGAAGAGAAGTTAAGCACCACCGGAAAAGAAAAATAGATTTGCATTTAAAATGCAGGTCCCTAATGAGAAGAAATTCACTTGGTTGACTCACTGAAAGCTGTCTTCTGGGACTCCACACCACTATTGGCACTGTTTTCCAGCATTCTATCTATGAACAAGCTGTGTACATTCCAAGTATATTAGGCATATTTTATGTTTTCAGTGCCATGCTTAAAGAGTACCTTGTTGTATGCTGTCTCTCCATTACGGCATGAACTCTGGAGTGTTTACTAGATTTTTTAAATGCTTCAGTTGCTAAATGAGATAAAAGTCTCAGCCAAGAACCAAGGAACTTGGATCTCATAGGACTTTGCTCCTGTTTATTATCAAAGTAATACATGGCTACATTCTTGTCATTATTCCACAAGATTTGAGGCCTCTGGAATCAAGGTACCATCTTGCTTTCCTCACCAAGGGACTCTGTCCTCTGTGCTCTTTCTCATTTCCCAACTCTGTCTTTCTCCTACATAGATACCCACTTTTCACGCTTTCCAACACAGGTCTGCCCATGCTGCTTTTTGTTGTTGAAGATTTTAGTTTCGAATAGTGTTTTTTTAATTAGTATACTCGTGCCATTTACATGTATATTACAATGGCCAATTTGGGTGGTACAATGTTATGTCAATGTCGAGAAGGCACAGCCCAGCTACAGTCTGGAACACAGTGTAAACAATTCCATGGGGAAATGTTGCCTGGGTTTTGGAATGTTTCTTATGGGTGTTTTTAAATGTCTTTTAAAAAGAGCCTCAAGCAGCTGCAGTGAATATAATCAGGTCACCATTTCCTTATGTTAAAGGGTTTGGCAGAGGAGAGGCCAAGTGTGAAGATGCAGGGAAAGGAAATAAATGTGGAACAGGCAGGAAAGAAACTTACTTGGCCAGGCCGGGCGCGGTGGCTCAAGCCTGTAATCCCAGCACTTTGGGAGGCCGAGACGGGTGGATCACGAGGTCAGGAGATCGAGACCATCCTGGCTGACACAGTGAAACCCCGTCTCTACTAAAAAATACAAAAAAACTAGCCGGGCGAGGTGGCGGGCGCCTGTAGTCCCAGCTACTCGGGAGGCTGAGGCAGGAGAATGGCGTGAACCCGGGAGGCGGAGCTTGCAGTGAGCCAAAATCACGCCACTGCACTCCAGCCTGGGCGGCAGAGCGAGACTCTGTCTCAAAAAAAAAAAAAAAAAAAAAAAAAAAGAAACTTACTTGGCCACAGGAAGCCAGAGACCCCGGAGAGGAAATAAAGGAAAAGCAGGAACCACAAACTAGGCTAAGAACCACAGTAAACACAGTCTGAGAGCCAAGTGTTCTCTTATGACACCATCCATGTTGCTGTGTTTGCTTCTCTGTCCTTTCTTCAAGTAAGGGTGACTGTGTCCACCTCCGGTGGTTCCCAAACCAGGCTGTCATGGAATCAGATGGAAAGCTTACGCAAACACAGATTCCTGCTCTCCGGATCACCTAGAGAAAGGAACCTGGAAATTTTCTTTTCTTGCTCTCCAGCTACTCCCAATGTAAGTCAACCTGGAAACCACTAATTTACATCTTAAAAGCTGACCACCTTATCTTAGGGAGAGGCCAATCCCTTGGAGAAGAGATGGTTTAGAAGGGTGTTTTTAATTATGTAAAACACAACTGTAAGTCAATGCAAACAATCCATAGACTAACATATGCCAGTCTTAGATCATATGCATTCCGAAAGTTGATGGTTAAAATAGTTTATGGGAGCCGGATGCGGTGGCTCAAGCCTGTAATCACAGCACTTTGGGAGGCCGAGGCGTGCAGATCACCTGAGGTTGGGAGTTCGAGACCAGCCTGACCAACATGGAGAAACCCGGTCTCTACTAAAAATACAAAATTAGCCGGGCGTGGTGGAACATATCTGTAATTCCAGCTACTCAGGAGACTGAGGGAGGAGAATTGCTTGAATCCAGGAGGTAGAGGTTTCGGTGAGCCAAGATTGTGTCATTGCACTCTAGCCTAGGCAATAAGAGCAAAACTCCGTCTCAAAAAAAAAGAAAAAAAAAAAAGTCTATGGATGGATCATGCCTGCTATAGAAAAGCCAGTGATGATTGGCTCAATAGAAAAAAAAAACCTGGGCTGGGTGTGGTGGCTCACACTTGTAATCCCAACACTTTGGGAAGCCAAGGCGGGAGGATGACTTGAGCCCAGAAATTTGAGACCAGCCTGGGCAACATGGTGAGACCCCGTCTCTACAAAAAATAAAAAAATTAGTGGGATGATGATCCAGAGATGACCTTTTTGCCATTAAGTAAGAACCAGAGATCATTGAGAAATGTCTTACTTTGGAAATCCGTAAACATACAAATCATCCATAAGGATGGTGTAAAACCACTAGTTGAGCTAGAGTAAGCAAATGATCTTTGCAGATTCTAGGAATTAGTAGACTAAATATCCCCTATCCTCCTGCTTACACTCCTACGAACATAGTATTGGAGGTTGTCTGATGCTCACCCCACTATTTTTATGGATTTTTATCTTGAGGCACAATGGGTTGGGATTAGTTCTCCTAGACACTTGTTGTTCTGATTTCCTATTTCTTCTGAATTCTTTAAAAAAAATTTTTTTTTAACTTTTGTGGGTACATAGTAGGTGGCATGTAATGTACAAATAATCACATCAGAGTAAATAGGGCATCCATCACCTCCCCAGTATTTTTCCTTTGTATTACAAACAATCCAGTTATAGTTTTAGTTATTTTTAAACGTACAATTAAAGTATTTTTGACAATTAATTTAATTTAAATGTAAATTAAATTATCACCCTGTTGTGCTAGCAAATACTAGGTCTTATTCATTCTTGCTATGGTTTTGTATCCATTAATCATCCCTACTCCCCTGCCTCCCCGCTACCTTTCCCAGCCTCTGATAACCATCCTTCTACCCTCTGTCCTCGTGAGTTCATCCTCTGAATTCCTACTGTTACATTCATTTTGCCTCCTATGCCTGGTCTTCACCCCACACCAACTCACACACAAACCCCTTCCTTGCCTTTGCTGCCCCAGACAAATGCTGTTATCAGAAGTGTAGGGGGTTACAAGAAGTGTTTACATCACAACATAACACTGAAACAACTTTAAAAGTGTATAGTAAATATTTTCTTTTGGCCCTCTCCGTGATCTGGAATTTCTTTTTACTGACTCCTCTCCACCACTCTGGTCTTTCATCCAACTTGAGAGATTTTGTAAACTTCTGAATTCCAAAAATGAATTGCAGGTTCAAGTGTATAAACATTTTCTATCTCTAGAGTTAGCACCAAATTATCTTTCAGATTTACCAATTTGTTATCAATCTGTATGCCCATCAATAAAGTATAATCACTTGATTTTCATCATTCCCTTGCCAAAAATATATATTTGTATTTTATATATTTACTCATGTTGTAGGCAAAAAAAAAAAAAAAAAAAAAAAATTAGCCCAATATTTCACTTGCACTTCTTTAATATGAAGAGTTTGAGTATCTCTTCACAAGTTCAAGGGTCAGTTGTACTTATTTATCCGTAAACTACGTTTTTTTGTTTGTTTTTTTTTTTTTTTTTTTTTTTTTTTGGAGACAGTGTCTCACTCTGTCACCCTGCTGGAGTGCAGTGGCACAAGGGTGAGCACTTAGATGAGAACTGTGGGTTCAGATAGGTGCTACTGCTGTTGCTGCTGCTACTATGTTTGACTTGGGAATTTTCTTTACATCCTTGGGATGGGTGAAGGCGTATCAAAATGTTAGAGACATGAAAGTTAGAACTAGGAGGAAGGTTACATGTTGGTCAAGCCATTTTTTTCTCATTTTACGGTATAGCAACATGTCAGTAAAAAACAGAGAGCCAGAAGACCTGGATTGGAATCCTGACCTGTCACTTACTGGCTGTGTGACCTTAGGAAAATCGCTCAGCCTTGCCATCCCTCCCTTCTCATCTCCTCTAGGACATTGTTCCAGCAATTTTATGCTTCCCAAAACATGAATTTTCTTTCACCTTATCAAATATCCTATGATTTCTTCTATCAAAAAAAAATTTTCATGTGCACACAGTTAACAACACTGTACTAAATGAACACTTTAAGAGGGTAGATTGTATATTATGCATTTTCTCCTTAAAATTATTTATTTATTTATTGAGACAGGGTCTCACTCTGCCGCCAGGGCTGGAGTGCAGTAGCATGATCATGGCTCACTGCAGCCTCAACTTCCTGGGCTCAAGTGATCTTCCCACCTCAGTCTCCTGAGTAGCTGGGTCTACAGGCATGTGCCAGCATGCCTGGCTAATTTTTATATCTTTTGTAGAGACAAGATTTCCCCATGTTGCACAGGCTGGTCTTGAACTCCTGGGCTCAAGCAATTCCCTGCCTTGGCTTCTCAAATTGCTGGGTTACAGAGGTGAGCCGCCACCACACCCAGCCAATGATTAGTGTTTTCTATTACAATAATTTTTCTTTCTTTTTTTTTTTTTGAGATGGAGTTTCACTCTTGTTGCCCAGGCTGGAGTACAGTGGCACGATCTCGGCTCACTGCACCCTCTGCCTCCCAGGTTCAGGCGATTCTTCTGCCTCAGCCTCCCAAGTAGCTGGGATTACAGGCGCCCACCACCATGCCTGCATAATTTTTTTGTATTTTTAGTAGAGACGGGGTTTCACCATGTTGGGCAGGCCAGTCTCGAACTTCTGACCTCAGGTTATCTGCCCACCTCGGCCTCCCAAAGTGCTAGGATTACAGGCATGAGCCACTGCGCCTAGTCTATAATTTTTTTTTTTTTTTTTTTTTTGAGACGGAGTCATACTCTGTCGCCCAGGCTGGAGTGCAGTGGCGCAATGTTGGCTCACTGCAACCTCCGCCTCCTGGGTTCACGCCATTCTCCTGCCTCAGCCTCCCGAGTAGCTGGGACTATAGGCACTAGCCACTATGCCCGGCTAATTTTTTGTATGCTTTAGTAGAGACGGGGTTTCACTGTGTTAGCCCGGATGGTCTCCATCTCCTGACGTCCTAATCCACCCGCCTCAGCCTCCCAAAGTGTTGGGATTACAGGTGTGAGCCACCGCACCCAGCCTCCAATAATTTTTTTTTAAGAGAAATTCTCTTGATCCTACCACCTCAATTCTCTGTTTCCCCTTAAAGCAAAAGTTCTTAAAAGAGATGTTTTTCACCAAGACACCACTTGTCAAAGTCATCAGTGACCTTGAGGTTGCCAAACCCAGTGGTCATTTCTCCCAACTCACCTGACCTGATCTTTCAGCAGGATTTAACACAGGCCATCAGTCAGTCAGTCACATTTGAACATTTGAACTACTTTCTTTTTTTTTTTTTTTTTTTTTTTTTTGAGACGGAGTCTCGCTCTGTCGCCCAGGCTGGAGTGCAGTGGCCAGATCTCAGCTCACTGCAAGCTCCACCTCCCGGGTTCCTGCCATTCTCCTGCCTCAGCCTCCCGAGTAGCTGGGACCACAGGCGCCGCCACCTCGCCCGGCTAATTTTTTGTGTTTTTAGTAGAGATGGGGTTTCGCCGTGTTAGCCAGGATGGTCTCGATCTCCTGACCTTGTGATCCGCCCGTCTCGGCCTCCCAAAGTGCTGGGATTACAGGCTTGAGCCACCGCGCCCGGCCTGAACTACTTTCTTCATTTGGCTTCCACAACACTTTCTTGATTCTCCTCAGAGCTCTCTGACCTTTTTTTCTTTCTTTTTTTTTTTTTTTTAGACAGGGTCACTCTGTCACCCAGGCTGGAGTGCAATGGTACAATCACAACTTACTGCAGCCTTGACCTGCCGGGCTCAAGCAATCCTCCCACCTCAGCCTTGGATGACAGGTGTGTGCTGCCTCACCTGGCTAATTTTTTTATTCTTTGTAGAGAGGGAGGTCTTGCTATGCTGCCCAGGCTAGTCTCAAACTCCTGGGCTCAAGCGATCCTGCCACCTTGAGGACCTCCCAAAGTGCTGGGATTATAGACATGAGCGACTGTGCCCAGTCTCACTGACCATCTTTCTTAGTCCTCTTTTAGGGTTCTTCCTCAGTTTCCAAATCTTTAATTTGGGATGAGCAATAACTTGGGCTTGATCCCTTCTATCCCTCAGGCCATTCTCTCTGTGATCTCATCCAGTCAATGGCTGTGCACAGGTGAATCCCAAATTTATATGTCAGCCTATTTTCTCCATGGAACTCCAGACTCACACTTAACCTCTCCACTGGATGCCTAGAAGGCATTTTTAAATTACAAGTATATTGCAGATTCCTGATTTCCTCTCAAAATCTCCTCCTCCTATAGTCTTGCCCACCTTGTTAAAGACAGGTCATCCTTTTAGCCATAACCACATCACCCCATATTCTACAATATTCTGATTTTTCTCCAGAGCACTAATCACCATCTTTCATATGATAGTATTTACTTGCTTGTTTCTTGTCTGTCTGACCCTACTAACGTGTAATCTACGTGAGTACAAGTCCTGGTCTCTTTTATTAATTTCTAGATACCTAGAGCTTGGCATAGAGTAGGTGCTCATTAAATATTTGTTGTTGAAGCTTGGCACGGTGGCTCACGCCTGTAATCCCAGCACTTTGGTAGGCCAAGGTGGGTGGATCACCTGAGGTCGGGAGTTCGAGACCAGCCTGACCAACGTGGAGTAACCCCGTCCCTACTAAAAATACAAAATTAGCTGGGCGTGGAGGCGCATGCCTGTAATCCCAGCTACTCGGGAGACTGAGGCAGGAGAATTGCTTGAACTTGGGAGGCAGAGGTTGTGGTGAGCTGAGATCATGCCATTGCACTCCAGCCTGGGCAAGAAGAGTGAAACTCCATTTCAAAAAAACAAACAAAAAATATTTGTTGAAAAAAAATTGGAAGATCCCCATGTTCATGTAGCTTACATCCTAATATGGCATGGATAATGAGGTAAGATAAACAATAAGCAAGAGAAGAATGTCATAGGTAGCAGGAAAGAAAATCAAAGGCCAATTGAATTCACTCATGCAGATACATGAAATACATTATGTGTCAGGAGATGGTAATTGTTATAAAGAAAAATAAAACAGAGTAAAGGGATAGATATTGATGGCAGTAGGAGGTGAGTACTATTTTATATAATGTGGTCAAGAACAGACTCTTTACTGCGGCGACATTTGAGCAGAGATCTGGAGAAAGGAAGGAAGTGAGCCAGGGAGATATCAAGGGGAAAAGCATTCTAGCACAGGGAACAGCAGGTGTGGGGACCCTGAGAAATCATCTTTGGAGCAGCCAGGAGGACTTCAGAGCCGAGAAAGGAGGGGTGAGAGAAGACTGGCAGTGAGCCAGACCATAAGGTCCTTGCAAACCTTGATAAGTACTTTGGATTCTTTATTTTCCTAAATAAGATGAGAAACCACTGCATTATTTCAAGCAGATAAATGACTTGATTTGGTTTAGATGTTTAAAAGATCACTGTGGCTGCTGCTGGGTGGAGTCTGTTACAGAAAGGGAAAGGAGTGGCCAGGAGACCACTTAGAAGCTATTGTAATAATCTGGGCAAGAGATGATAATGGCTGAAAGCAGAATGGTAATGGTGGAGTGGTGACATCAACGGTGAAATCAGATTCCAGACATAACCGGAAGCGGAAGCTGTACCAGGCCATGACACATGGCACAAAGCGTTGGCCTTAGAAGGCATTCAACACATAATTATCAGGTGCATGCCCAAATACTTCTTATTTTCATTACAATAAAGTGTTCTTATTAACTAGTTCAAAAAAACTCCCTTGATCAGGGCTTCTAGGAAGTTTCTTTTAAAAAACAAAGTACCAACTCACCAAAGCTATATATATATATATGGCACCTTTGGGTAAAGTAGTTCTTAAATTTTAGGCAGAAAAAAATACACTTGTAAAACACTAAACAAACTAGATTTTCCCATAAATCGATTTAGTGTTTCATTTGAAAGGATCACATTGACCCTTAAATTTCTAACATTTGCCATCGGCGAATTCAACTGGCCTTTCATTTTTCTCTCCTATTATCTTTGGCATTCTTTTCCCTTTAACTCCGTAATCATAAACACAGCTATTTTCAGACATGTCACTTATACAAAGAATATATGGTGGCTGGGAGTGGTGGCTCACGCCTGTAATCCCAGCACTTTGGGAGGCCGAGGCGGGCGGATCACGAGGTCAGGAGTTTGAGACCAGCCTGGCCAACATGGTGAAACCCCATCTCTACTAAAAATACAAAAATTAGCCGGGCATGGTGGTGGGCACCTGTAATCCCAGCTACTCAGGAGGCTGAGGCAGGAGAATCGCTTGAGCCTGGGAAGCAGAGGTTGCAGTGAGCTGAGATCGCGTCACTGCACTCCAGCCTGGGCAACAAAACTCTATCTCAAAAAAAAAAAAAAAAAAAAAAAAAGAAAAAGAAAAAGAAAAAAAAACAAAGAATATATGGCTTGATAGTTATTGGATTCTCTCCATAGGGAAAGCATCCACTACGGTCTTTTCTATGCTGTGGATCTGAATTCCAAGTAAATGGCTAGTTGTAAAGTTACCTGACTCTGCATTCCCCAAGAAACATGCAAAAGAGGCTGGGTGCGGTGACTCATGCCTGTAATCCCAGCACTTTGGGAGGCCGAGGTTGGTGGATCACCTGAGGTCGGGAGTTTGAGACCAGCCTGAACAACACGGAGAAACCGCATTTCTACTAAAACTGCAAAATTAGCCGGGCGTGGTGGCGCATGTGTGTAATCCCAGATACTTGGAAGGCTAAGGCAGGAGAATAGCTTGAGCCCAGGAGGCAGAGGTTGTGGTAAGCCAAGATCACACCATTGCACTCCAGCCTGGGCAACAGGAGCGAAACTCCATCTCAAAAAAACAAAAGAAAAGAAAAGAAAAGAAAAGAAAGAAACATGCAGAAGAGCACTTAGGGACCACACACAAGAGGTATCCTGGCACTGTGGTTAGGGGACTATGCTAACCACATGAAGAATGCTAGGAATGAAGGCAGAACCCTTGTTCTTCCACTGATTCTGAGCAGGACCTTCCACAGGTTACTTTACCTCCCTGTGCCTGAAATCCCTAGTCTTTAAAATAAGAACAAGTGTATAGTATCTATCTCATGGGTTCGTGGAACGCATTGGATAAGTTCATGCTTATAAAGGCCACAGAATATATCTTTTAGATTCTCAACAGCTATGTGCTGCTGTATTAATCTGTGCCAGTCTACTGGTTCACAGCCTGTCCAAAAAACTAGAGTGGTCCTAGATCAGGTCCATTCTTGATTAATTCTTGCTCCCAGGATCATAACTATTTTACTGTCATTACATTTCATTACATTTTATTTAAAATAATTTTTGATTATAAAAGAAACATTTACTCATTACCCAGAGAAGCAATAAACTGTGGACTCTGAAATATTACAAACCTGGAATTGAATTCTGACTCTGCTCTTCCAGAATTTGTGACCTGATGTAGTCTTTACCTTCTCAAAGTGTCGATTTCTTCATCTGCACAATGGGACAAAAAATGGTACCTATCTCATTGGGTCATTTTGAGTGTTAAAGAGAGTAATGCAGGTAAAGTATTTAACACAGTGCCTAGCCCACAGTAAACACTGGGAAAAAGAAAGGAAGTGAAGGGAGAGAAGGAAAGAGAGGAACAGAAAATAGGAAGAAGTCAATGACTGTTATAGGATAGAAAGTTTAGTAAAAGCCACACGAAGGAGAAAGGTTCATTTTAGTAAACTGTCAAATACTTTGGAAAATGCTTAGAAACAGAATGCATATTTTTACTTAAAAGAGAAAAGGATTTGTTGTGTCTTTTGTAATGCCATTTCTCTTAAAAGGGATTTCCTATGTCACTCATGGAATACACTTAATATAAACTTAGAAATTTTTTCATATTTGGGATTTGTTTATATTTTCTTTGCAAGAACCAACTCAAACACACTAAGAATAATAAAAAGAATAATTCTTAGTGGATGAATGTCTATTTCTCAACTTAAATAAGGTTTTGTCTCCAAAATTTCAAAATGACTTATTCACATTAATTTGAAAAGTCAGACCAAAAATTTGACCCTGTTTAAATATGGTATGCCACATATAATACAACATTCAATCAATCAATCAATCAATCAATTTATTTATTTATTTTTAATAGAAATAGGGTCTCCTTCTGTCACCCAGGCTAGAGTGCAGTGGTAGGATTGGGGCTTACTGCAGCCTCATCCTCCCAGGCTCAAGCGATTCTCCCACTTGTCTCCTGAGGAGCTGAGATTACAGGCGCACACCACCACACCTGGCTAGTTTGTTTTTTTCTTTAAGTAGAGATGATGTCTTGCCAAGTTGCCCAGGCTGGTCTCTAACTCCTGAGTTCAAGCAATCCTCCTGCCTCAGCTCCCAAAGTGCCGCAATCATAGGTGTAAGCTACCACGCCTGGCCAATAAGCTGATTTTTTTTTATCCAAAAGTTAACAAAGGCTGTATTATTAGTGGCATAACACAGACATGCAGACATCTTAGAAAAAACTAAAAGAAGAAACTGTCTTAAGCTCCAGTATGATGGGTGCAGTAGTCTCTTAAGTAATACTGCAGAACACTTGTATCCTTAATTTCTCCAGATTCAAAGAAAGCTCTACTTTTTTTTTTTTTTTTTACTGTAAGCTAAGCTTTCCTTATTTACTGAAAAGGCTGTTCGGTTTTATCATATTCATGAATCACAGCAGGAGAATGATAATGAGAAACGTAATCAGAATGCTAACAGGATGAAGACTCATGGACAAGCCTGAAGAACAACTCATTCTCAGAGATGAAAATCAAATCTTATCCCACTAGGTAAACTCCAGCTCTGCATTGGAAGAATGAATGCAAACAGAACTACATGAAAGCCCCCATATTGATCAGGACTGTGAGGCAAGGAAGACCTTCTTAGCATGTCTCCACACCAGCATCATCTCTTTATTCTCCAAGGTGAAGCACTGTGACATAGTCATGAAGACCTAGTGCTGCCTGGGTGAGACCTAGGCTCCAGCACTCCTTGGCTGTGTGACCTTAGACAAGTTACTTAATCTCTCTGCACCTTGTTTTCTCTGTAAATGGAGATATCCTAGTACCCACCTCATAGGGTTGTGGTAAGAATTAAATAACAGAATACCCTAAGCACCCAGAGCAGTACCTGACACATGGGAAGTTCTCAATACATGTGAGCTACTATCTCATTGTTCATTTTATTAAACTGAATTTCACTAGAAAATGCATACTGTTGGAGATCAAAACTCATAATCTGGTGGGGAGCAGTGGCTCACACCTGTAACCCAGCACATTGGGAAGCTGAGGTGTGCAGATCAGTTGAGGTCAGGAGTTAGAGACCAGCCTGGCCAACATGGTGAAACCCCGTCTCTACTAAAAATACAAAAATTAGCCAGGCATGGTGGCGCACACCTGTAATCCCAGCTACCCAGGAGGCTGAGACACAAGAAACACTTGAACCTGGGAGATGGAGGTTGCAGTGAGCTGAGATGGCGCCACTGCTCTCCAGCCTGGGCAACAAGGTGAGACCCTGTCTCAAAAAACAAAAATAAACCTCACAATCCATGAGCAGATGGAAAGTATGATGACAGATCCAATACCCTACCCTCTAGCCCAGATCCCTCTGGGAGACGGAGTGGGACCTGCAGCGGCTGGTACCTTTTCCTTTTCAGAAACAGACGTAAAAATGCTGAGATAAAATAAATGTCACATCTCCACTGACTCATTTCTGAGGAAGAAGTAGTTGTTGCAATGATAGTAAGCATAAGTGACCTCAAAAGAGACCGGCTCGTGGTATGCAGACCTATCAGTGGCCTGCTCTGCTAGCCAATGAATCAAGCATCTTGCAAGGAGCATGTCATCTTTTTACATACAATTTACATGTATGTCATGAGTTTTACAAAGTGTGTTTTTTACTACTAAGTTTTCACTACAACAAAAAGGGCAAGGGGGCAGGCCATTAGTGAATGGGTAGGAGAAAGAGATGGGAAAGGCATTGGATAATTTATCGAGATGGGAGAACTAGATGCTCACTTCAACAATCTTCAGTATTCATATGATACAGAAAGATCATTTTTCCCATTGTTAGGGCTCAGAAACCTATATCCCCAAATGTGATGCTTTGATATGCTGAACCTGAAGAAGCCTCAAGGTCTTTGTGACCTCCCCTCACTCCTATCTCTCAATCCTCTGTCTCTCCCCTAAGCACAGGATGAAGTGGTTCTGTGAAGTTCCCTTATCTGCTTAAAATCTTACCCTCCAGAGAAGAAAACAATTACCTCTGGTCTCTTCCTCGAGTTTTCATTAACTGAAACTCATGTAGCAGGAAGAAAGACTGAAGTCTGTCAAATCTGAACAGATTTTGTCACAAATTGTTGTCTGTTCTGTGGGCCCAACGGACTTTGTCCCAGGTCACTGTTTGTTCTTCAAGCCCATTGAATTTCCCTAAAAATCATTTACTGCCCTCCCTGCTTCCTATCTCCACACTTCCTATCTCCATTTCCTTTAAGAAGAAGGAAGTATATAACCATCTGTACCCCATTGTGTGTAATTTTCTCTCTTTGCATACTAGTAAACTTCTATGCCATTTATCCTATTAATCTGTCTAGTGTCAATTGATTTTTCAACGAAATTTCAGAGGGCAAAGGGAAAGTTTTCCCTTGGTTCCTACTCTAGGAATCCAACAACTTTTCCTGATAACTACGATCTTGATTTATGAGACCTCTCTGATACCTGACCAGTTGCAGAAGGACAAGGCTTATTGTAAGTGGCCACATGAGTTCTACCCAGGATTTCAGAAATATTTTGCAATCATTCCAAACCCACAGGGACATGAATGGTAATTTATTCAGACATTAACTGGAGAGACAAACTGGTTCCCTGCCTAAATGGGAACCAGGTTGGCTACTTTCCAGTAGCACTGAAGGCCAATAGTTTCCGCCACTGGGTTCTGTGTTTGGTTTGTGTGGCTTGCTTAAGACCAATAGTTTCTGTCACTGCGTTCCGTGTTTGGTTTGTGTGGCTTGATTCTTTCACAAGTCGTAGACTTTGGTACTTGCAAATGAGCCTTGCTGCAAAACTAGTTGGATTGGGACAGATCATTCTTAAGAAAAGAGGCTTATCTGCAATCAGGCTCTGACATACTGAACTGCAACAAGTGACAATTTCTAGAGCTTTAGCATCATTAGTCATTCCCGCTGCTGGAATGTTCAAAATGTGCATAGAAGGAAACAGACAGATGTCCTCAGGAAACATTTGTGAATGTGTCAGAACTTTTGCTCGGAATATCCATGCCCCTGTCATCTATTTTAGGGTGACCACTCCACTCAGAGATAGGGGATTTTACCAAGTAGGAGTTGGTAAAAGCACAAGAGTATTTCATCAACATTTTAAAAATTGGGATGATGAAGCTATCTGCAGAAAATGAAATTAGGCTAACACTGATATCCCAACTAAAAAGAAGATCCTAGAATAAGGCTTCCAAAAAGTCATGATATACCCAGATTGAGGTAAAGGGTTTGTTGTTGTTGTTGTTGTTCAAAAGAAAAAACAATCAAACAAACAGAGGGTAGTGTTTCTCATAGTTTCACTTCTTAGAGAAACCAATGAGGTACAAATCTTGGCATGAATTAGATTTGGATTCCTAGCAAAGAAGCGTATCAATGGATGTCGCTTGATAGGTTATCAGCATATTATAGGTCCTTAAAGTATACATCTTTCTGGTTTAAAGCTTAATAAAATATATCATCATGTTTAAAATGAAAAAAAGTAAAAACAAACAAACAAACAAAAAAAAACAACCCAAACCACAAATAATCCCAAAGGACAATAATCAAAACACATTAAGCGGTTCCCTTCATCTCCTTTGCAACACTCCTCTTGCCTAGGGCCACTGGACTTGGCAAATAAAAATACAGAACACCAGTAAAATCTGAATTTCAGGTAAACAACAAATAATTTTTTAATATAAGTATGTCTCATGTAATTTAATTCAAATGGAACCAGGCATCTAATATTTTATCTGGCTAAGCTACCCTTGCCCTGTCCTTGGAGCTCCCCTGCTTTAGCTAATTAAAAAAAATTTTTTTGCATTTATTAAAACCCAAACAGAGAGGCTACAAAGTGTCCTTCCATCTGGGTTCAAAGCCTGGCTCCACCACACACTCACTTTGAGATCTTGGGTAAGTTACTTTACTGTGCCACAGTCATCACATCTGTAGAATAGGGTTAATAACAGTTTCTCCTTAGCAGGGTCAGCTGGAGGATTACATGAGATGGTATATGGGTAGCACAGGACTCAGCTCAAAGCAAATGTCCAACCCATGTTAGCTATTATTGTTTGCAAGAGAACATGGTAAAGAAATAAAACGACAAAGAAGAAGGTACCTGAGATTATTCACTTGCCACAAATATTCCTGATCTATACATAGATTATAGAAAGCTGTCAATGGTTGTGACTTCATTTCTTTCACATTTATTTTATTTGACAAATAGGGAGTAGCACACAGGAACAATAAATAACCATTAATGATATAGTTTATTACAGTTTACAACAGAGCTCTTCATATTCATTTTCAAGAAAATTCAAGGCAAGGATTCTCAAACGCAAGTATTATAAAAACTGACCCATGTAGTATTGATATGCCTCCTGCCCACCACTGCCAAACCGCCTCTGAGGTCCACTACCCTGAAAATTTTCAAGGATTTAAAAAAAAAAAAAAAAAAAACTTCAAAAATATTTCCTTTGGCAAGGAACCAAATTTAGAGCGATCTTTATGTATGTACACAATGTAGAAAGGTTTTCTGTCCCAAATGTCTCTTTTTTGTCCAGAGTCCCTGCACAAAACAATCCTTTCAATGTCGTCATCACCAAATACAAAGGGCAACTGGCTGGACACCACTGGCAACAAAAGGCCTTCAGCAGAATGTTTTGTTTTAAAGCAAAGGCCAAAGAAAGCTGTAACCTGTGGCCTCTATTCACCACCGGAAGAGTCTAAATGCTTTTCCTCTTTTGTAATAGAGAACATCTGCCCTTCTAGGAGGATAATCTGTCTTCCAACAAGTTTTAAGTGTAGGGAAGCAACATCCTTTCTAAAATGTGGCTTTCCCATGTCCTTGAATAGAAATTGTACCCTTTTCAAATGGTTTTACAGCCAGAATCTCTAGCTTGCCTAAGCGGTACCAACCTTGTTTCTTGTTCAAGCGTAAATGAGAAACATTGCATATGTAAATAAGAATATCGGACTTCATTCTGAAGAAAATTCTGCTGTGCTAAAATTTTTTGTAATCCTTTTTGCAAACACTTAGTTTTTAGTCTTACTATATGTGGACAAGAGGGCAAGGTAATGAGAGCATTTAGGATTTAGTTAATGTATTTGATGAAAATGACAGCCAAATCACAATTTTTTTTTTTTTTTTTTTTGAGACGGAGTTTCGCTCTTGTTGCCCAGGCTGGAGTGCAATGGCACCATCTCGGCTCACAGCAACCTCCGCCTCCCAGGTTCAAGCGATTCTCCTGCCTCAGCCTCCCTATTAGCTGGGATTACAGATATGTTCCACCACGCCCGGCTAATTTTGTATTTTTAGTAGAGACAAGGTTTCTCCATGTTGGTCAGGCTGGTCTTGAACTCCTGACCTCAGGTGATAAACCCGCCTCAGCCTCCCAAAGTGCTGGGATTACAGGCATGAGCCACAGCGCCTGGCCCAAATCACAAAATTTTTATCCTAGAGATATTTCTTTAACATGGATTATTTGATGTCATTTTATCTAGTCATTGGATAAACAAAATTCAAGAAAATGATGCAGAGCCAGGCAGGTGTGACTTGAGACTTGCAGCAAGGCATCAGCTGGATAAGGCCAAGACATTTCCAGTACGAGGGCCCTGGGGAGTTCACGCCACAGAAGAAAGGAACTTCTGTAACCAGCAATTTCTTTTAAAATCTAGCTTGTAGCAGCTTCCGACTTTATTTCTGAGGAGTAGCCATCTTACTGGCTTTTCTGTTTTTGTTTTTGTTTTTGTTTTTGAGAGTGCGTCTCACTCTATTGCCCAAGCTGGAGTGCAGTGGTGCGATCTCAGCTCACTGCAACCTCTACCTCCTGGGGTCAAGCGATTCTCATGCCTCAGCCTCCAGAGTGGCTGAGATTACAGGTGGGTGCCACCACACCCAGCTAATTTTTGTATTTTTGGTAGAGACAGGGTTTCACCATGTTACCAAGCCTGGTCTTGAATTCCTGACCTCAAGTGATCCACCTGCCTTGGCCTCTCAAAGTGCTGTGATTACAGTAGTGAGCCACCATGACCGGCCTTACTGGCTTTTTACTATTAACATAATGTATTAAAAATCCCTTTGAGAAGGAAATTAAATAGTAATACATTTTAGGTGTAAAATGTAACATTTAGGTGGTTGACAGGAGCTGGAGTAGGTGAGAATGGGGGGCTGGTATTTAATGGGTAGAGAATTTTAGTTGAAGAAGATGTTGAAAAACTTCTGGAGAAGGATGGATGATGATGATGATGGTTGCAGAACACTTTGAATGTACCTAACGCCACAGACGGGTACCCTTTAAAAGTGCTTAAAATGTAAATGTTATGTTATATATATTTTACCACAATAAAAAAAATTAGCATTGATTAGGTTAAAAGAAAAAAGGCTAAGATGTGAAGGGAAAATAGAAAAGAGAGAGAGAATGGCTGGGCGTGGTGGCTCACACTGTAATCTCAGCACCTTGGGAGGCTGAGGAAGGAGGATCGCTTGAGCCCAGGAGTTCAAGATTGGCCTGGGCAACATAGGGAGTCCCCCTTCTGTACAAAAAATAAAAATGGGCCGGGCGCGGTGGCTCAGGCCTGTAATCCCAGCACTTTGGGAGGCCGAGACGGGCGGATCACGAGGTCAGGAGATCGAGACCATCCTGGCTAACACGGTAAAACCCCGTCTCTACTAAAAATACAAAAAACTAGCCGGGCGAGGTGGCGGGTGCCTGTAGTCCCAGCTACTCCGGAGGCTGAGGCAGGAGAATGGCGTAAACCCGGGAGGCGGAGCTTGCAGTGAGCTGAGATCTGGCCACTGCACTCCAGCCCGGGCTACAGAGCAAGACTCTGTCTCAAAAAACAAAAAACAAAAAAACCCAAAAAATAAAAAATAAAAATGTAGCCAAGTGTGGTGCTGCATGCCTATAGTCCCAGCTACACAGGAGGCTGAGGTAGGAGGATTGCTTGGGCCCAGCAGGTTGAGGCTGCAGTGAGCCATGATCACACTGTGCTCCAGCCTGGGTGACATAGTGAGACCCTGTCAGAAGGAAAGAAAGAGAGAGAGGGAGGGAGGGAGGAAGGGAGGGAGGGAGGGAGGGAGGGAGGGAGGAAGGAAGGAAGGAAGGAAGGAAGGAAGGAAGGAAGGAAGGAAGGAAGGAAGGAAGGAGGGAAGGGAGAGGAAAGAAAGGAGAGAGACTGATGCGACCCCTGCAGAGGGAGGTAGTGATGGAGAGGGCAGTGATCTTAAAGGGGAAGTTGAGTGTTGAGTGCACCCTCCTGCCACAGTCAAGAAGAGGGTCCCTCGCTCAGAAAACACTGACTGGGTGTTTTCTGCAGTGTCATCTGCAGTGAGAGAGTGCTTCAATTTAATAATTGAACAAACTATAGCAAAAAAGGAAATCAAGTCATTAAAAATTAACTGCATACAAATAGCCAATAAGCACATGAAAAGAACTCAGTGTCATTAGCCATCAGGAAAATGCAAACCAAAACCACAATGACATGCTACTCCACACCCACTAGGATGGTTATAATCAAAAGATGGACAGTAGCAAGTGTTGGCTAGGATGTAGAAAACTTGGAAGCCTCATTCATTGCAGGTGAGGTGTAAAGTGGTATAGATGCTTTGGAAAGGAGTCTGACAGCTTTTTAAAAAGTTAAACACAGATTTACCATATGACCCAGCAATTCCACTCCTAGGTACAATCCCAAGACAAAGGAAGACCTACATCCACACAAAGGCTTACATGTGACTTTTCTTTTTTTTTTTTTTTTTTTTTTTTTGAGACAGAGTCTCGCTCTGTCGCCCAGGCTGGAGTGCAGTGGCGCAATCTCGGCTCACTGCAAGCTCCGCCTCCCGGGTTCACGCCATTCTCCTGCCTCAGCCTCCTGAGTAGCTGGGACTACAGGCGCCTGCCACCGCGCCCGGCTAATTTTTTGTATTTTTAGTAGAAACGGGGTTTCACCGTGGTCTCGATCTCCTGATACATGTGACTTTTCTTTCATAGCACTGACTACTCATAGCAACAAAGTAGAAACTTACTGCCACTACTCATAGCAACAAAGTAGAAACTTACTGCCACAAAGTAGAAACAACCTCAAAATCCATCAACTTGTGAATGAACAACAACAACAAAAAACAAACGAACAAAAAACCCCAAAAAACAAAAAAACCAAAACACTGGCATATGTGGTTTTTGTTTTGTTTTGTTTTTTGTTTTTGTTTTTTTTCTAAGACAGGGTCTTACTCTGTTATCACCCAGGATAGAGTGCAGTGACACAATCACAGCTCACTGCAGCCTCCACCTCCTAGACTCAGGTGAGCCTCCTGCCTCAGCCTGCCATGTAGCTGGGACTGCAGATGCATGCCACCACGCTCAGCTAAGTTTTGTATTTTTTGTAGATACATAGTTTCACCATGTTGTGCAGGCTGGTCTCCAACTCCTGGGCTCAAGCAATCTACCCATTTTGGCCTCCCAAAGTGCTGGGATCACAGGCGTAAACCACCATGCCCAGCCTGGCTTATCGATTAAATGAAATATTATTCAGCATTAAAAAGAATGAAAAGGATAGTGATTGAGGTTACAACATGGATAAACCTCAAAAAAAAAAAAAATCATCATCCTAAATCAGACACAAAACACTGCATGTTGTATGACTCCATTTATATGAAATGTCCAGAACAGGCAAATTTATAGAAACAGAAAGGAATGAGTGGTTGTTTGGGTGTGGGATAGAATGGAGATTAACTATAAGAGGGCATGAGGGATCTTATTGGAGTGATGGAAATTATTTAAAACTGTGTGTGTTCTAAAACTGGATTGTGTGATGGTGAGTAAATATATGAAACATTATTGAACTGTACACTTACTGGGGGGAACCATATGGCATGCAAATTTTATCCTTAATAAAGTTGTGTTTTCTTAAAAAAAGAACTACAATTTAGAGCCTCTAACAAGTGAAAAATGAAACAGTAAAATGGCCCTGAGGGAAATGATATTGTAGCAAGGGCAACTGGATATTATACAATGAAAATTATGGTTATTTTTATTTTTATTTTATCACAGGTCACTGCAGCCTCAGTCTCCCTGGGCTCAAGCGATCTTCCCAACTCTTGCCTCCCAAGTAGCCAGCACTACAGGCATATGCCACCACACTCCGCTAATTTTTTTGTATTTGGTAGAGACTGGGTTTTGTCACGTTGCTCAGGCTGGTCTCAAACTCCTGGTCTCAAGCAATCCATCCACCTTGGCCTCCCAAAGTGCTGGGATTACAGGTGTGAGCCACCACACCTGCCCTCTGGTTATCGATGTGACTGGCTATGAAGGAGAGCTATTAGGTCCCATGAGAATGTGAAACAAGCAATGCCTGTTAGAAAGTGCCATTGGAGGCCGGGCGCGGTGGCTCACGCCTATCATCCCAGCACTCTGGGAGGCCGAGGTGGGCGGATCACAAAGTCAGGAGATGGAGACCAACCTGGCTAACACAGTGAAACCCCGTCTCTACTAAAAAATACAAAAAATTAGCCGGGGGTGGTGGCGGGCACCTGTAGTCCCAGCTACTCGAGAGGCTGAGGCAGGAGAATGGCGTGAACCCGGGAGGCGGAGCTTGCAGTGAGCTGAGATCCGGCCACTGTACTCCAGCCTGGGCAACAGAGCGAGACTCCGTCTTAAAGAAAAAACAATAAACAATAAACAAAAAAAAATTAGCCAGGCGAGGTGGCGGGCACCTGTAGTCCCAGCTACTCGGGAGGCTGAGGCAGGAGAATGGCATGAACCTGGGAGGCGGAGCTTACAGTGAGCCGAGATCGTGCCGACAGAGTGAAACTCCCTCTCAAAAAAAAAAAAATTAGCCAGTTGTGGTGGCACATGCCTGTTAATGCCATCTACTCAGGAGGCTGAGGCAAGAGAATTGATTGAATCCAGGAGGCGGAGGTTGTGGTGAGCCGAGATGGTGCCATTGCAATCCAGCCTGGGTGACAAGAGCGAAACTCTGTCTCAAAAAAAAAAAAAAAGAAAAAGAAAAGAAACACAAAAAGAAAAGAAAGTGCCACTGGAGGAAGGAATATTTGAGCCAAAGATGTGAATATAAAGAGAGATGGAGAGCAGGAAGATCAAAGGAGAAGTGAACGAAAGCCAGGGGCTTTTAAAAAACACAGTGCCTGCAAGAGTTGGTCTTTGTTCCAGGAGCCATGGGAAGGCCAGCAGGGCTTTAGCAGAGGGACATTCTCAGCTTGATCTTTTCATTTATTTTTTTAGAGATGGAGTCTCAGTATGTTTCCCAGGCTAGGCTTGAAATCCTGGGCTCAAGCAATCTTCCCACCACCACGCCCAGCTCAGCTTGGCCTTTTAAAAAGAAAGCTACAGTATCCAGGCTACAGGTAGACTGGATAAAGAGGGTAAGAATGCGTACAGAGAGAGACACAGTGAAAGACAACGCTAGAAATGAAATTGAAGTTAAGAGTAAGGAAGTCTGGAATCCAGAGGAAGCCTGAGCCTTATTCAGTGTTGAAATGGGAAGTAATCAAAGGGCATTGAATAGGAAAGTATCCAAATCCTGCCTCAGATTGGTTGGACAACTGGAGAGCCAAGAGCAATGGTAGGGCTCACATGGCCACCCCCATACTGCATGAGTGATGTGCTAAGACAACATTTTCTGAAACTAATCATGAAAGTCGCTTGGAGCACTTATTAAAAATGCTAATTCTCAAGTCCAAGTCTTCTGAATCTAAATTCTGAAAGAAATCTGGCAAGCTGTGTTATTGTTGTTTTCTACATTGCTGCAGGTGATTCTCAGGGTCAGGCATTTTAAGAAATACTGATCCATGTCTGTTTTCTTTCTTTCTTTTTTTAATTCAATCTCTGGACAAGCAACAAAACAGAATAGGGTATCAAATAGAAGCCATTCTGAGATACAGCTACCCTTTTCTTCTAGTGAAGGATGATAAACACAGGCTGAAAAAAGTTAGTGGTTTTCCTAAAACAAGAATAGGTAAAAACAATTTGTAAAGGGTAAGTAGAGTAAAATAAGAAAATTATGATGGATCTGTGTAATATTGGTTTATTAGCCTCTATGGCATTAGCACTCAAGCAGCGTAGGTGTGATTCTTGGCAGAATCTGCGTGCATTCATTTCCCAGGGTTGCCATAACAAACTACCACACACACACTTGGTGGCTTAAAACAACAGAAATTTATTTTCTCACAATTCTGGAGGCCAAAAGTTCCAATTCAAGGTGTCAGGAGGGTTGCTCTCCTCTCCCTCCAAAGGCTCTAGAGAAGACTCCTTCCTTGCCTCTTCTAGCTACTGGTGGATCCACGTGTTTCTTGACTTGGGCTGCATAACTTCAACCTCTGCCTCTGTCTCCTTACATGGCCTTCTCTGTGTATATGAGTACCCTCTTTTGTCTCTTACAAGGACATATGTCATTGGATTTAGGGCCCATCTGGTAAATCCAGGATGATCTCATCTCAAGATTATTAGTATTATTTTCTGAGACAGAGTCTCACTTTGTCACCCAGGCTGGAGTGCAGTGGCATGATCTCAGCTCACTGCAATATCCGCCTCCTGGATTCAAATGATTCCATGCCTCAGCCTCTGGAGTAGCTGGGATTACAGGCGTGTGCCACCATGCCTGGCTAATATTTTTGTATTTTTAGTAGACAAAGTGTTTCACCATGTTGGCCAGGCTGGTCTTGAACTCCAGGCCTCAATTGATCTGCCCACCTCAGCCTCCCAGTGCTCAGATTATAGGCGTGAGCCACCGTGCCCAGCCAAGATTGTTAATTATATCTGCAAAGACTTTTTTTCCAAATAAGTCACATTCACAGGTGTATTAGTCCATTTTCATACAGCTGTAAAGAGTTACGTGAAACTGGGTAATTTATGAAGAAGAGAGGTTTTTTTGTTTTTGTTTTTGTTTTTTGTTTTGAGATGGAGTCTCGCTCTGGTCATGCAGGCTGGAGTGCAGTGGCGTGATCTCAGCTCACTGCAGCCTCCACCTCGTGGGTTCAAGCAATTCTCCTTCCTCAGCCTCCCGAGTAGCTGGGATTACAGGCATGCATCACCACGCCTAGGTAATATTTGTATTTTTAGTCGAGACGGGGTGTTGCCATGTTGGCCAGGCTGGTCTTGAACTCCTGACCTCAGGTGATCCACTCACCTCAGCCTCCCACAGTGCTAGGATTACAGGCATAAGCCATCATGCTAGGCCAGAAGAGAGGTTTAAGTGACTCACAGTTCCACAGGCTTAACAGGAAGCATGACTGGGAGGCCTCGGGAAACTTACAATCATGGCAAGGGAAATGGAAGGCAAAGGGGAAGCAAGCACTTTCAAAACATTGTATTCCTTTTTCAGAAAGAAAATTTCTAAATACTAAGATAGATACTTATATCACAATAAGAGCAATATGTAAAAAAACCCAACTATCTTTGTAATTTCTGCTGATATTTCCCTTGAAAAGTGTCAATGTATCAGGTTTTATTGTTTTAACAGAATATTTTGTTTTCTCGGGCAAAAGGCAGGAATAGCTGATATTGTGAGGATAAAGTAGCTATTAGAAGTAGGAATAGCTGTAGCTAAATATAAGAGGTGGAGTCTGTGCTTAATGAGCTTCAGGCAGTTACATACAGAGAGAAAAAATTTCTTTTTATTTAATTTAAATTTTTTTATTATAGATTCAGGGGGTTCATGTACACGCTTGATACAGGGTATATTACACAATGCTGGGATTTGGACTTCTACTGAACCCATCACCCAAATAGTGAACATAGTATCCAATAGGTAGTTTTTCAACCCTTTCACCTTTCTCTCTTGCCCCTTCTTTTAGAGTCCCCAGTCTCTACTGTTTCCATCTTTATGCCCATGTGTAGCAGTTCCCACTTATAGGGAGAACATGCAGTATTTGATTTTCTGTTTCTGCATTAATTCATGTAGGATAATGCCCTTCCTCTGCATCCATGTTGCTACAAAGGACATGATTTCATTATTTATATGGCTATGTAGTATTCCATGGTGTATATATGCCACATTTACTTTATTCAATCTACCGCTGATGAACACTTAGGTTAATTTCATGATTTTCCAATTGTGAATAGTGCTACAGAAAACATATGAGTGTGGGTGTCTTTTTGATAAGATGATTTATTTTCCTTTGGGTAGATATCCATTGCTGGGTCAAACAGTAGTTTTGTTCTTTGAGAAATCTCCATACTGTTGTCCATAGGGGTTGAACTAATTTACATTGCCACCAACAGTGTATAACTGTTTCTTTTTCTCTGCATCCTCACCAACATCTGTTACTTTTTGCCTTTTTTTTTTTTTTTTTTTTTTTTTTTTGAGACGGAGTCTTGCTCTGTCGCCCAGGCTGGAGTGCAGTGGCCGGATCTCAGCTCACTGCAATCTCCGCCCCCCGGGTTTACGCCATTCTCCTGCCTCAGCCTCCCGAGTAGCTGGGACTACAGGCGCCTGCCACCTCGCCTGGCTAGTTTTTTGTATTTTTTTTTAGTAGAGATGGGGTTTCACCGGGTTAGCCAGGATTACTTTTTGCCTTTTTAATAATGGCCATTCTGACTGGTATGAGATGTTATCTTTTTTTTTTTTTTTTTTTTTTTTTTTGAGTCTTGCTCTTTTGCCAGGCTGGAGTGCAGTGGCACAATCTCGGTTCACTGCAATCTCTGCCTCCCGGGTTCAAGTGATTCTCCTGCCTCAGCCTCCCGAGTAGGTGGGAGTAGGTGACTCCTGCCTTGACCTCCCAAAGTGCTAGGATTACAGGTGTGAGCCACCACGCCGAGCCGCGAGATGGTATCTCATCATGGTTTTAATTTGCATTTCTCTGATTAGTGGAGTGGAGCAGAAAAAATACTTTCATTTGGATACAAAGACATGATGGTGGCCGGGTGCGGTGGCTCAGCCTGTAATCCCAGCACTTTGGGAGGCCGAGGCAGGCAGATCACGAGGTCAGGAGATTGAGACCATCCTGGCTAACATGGTGAAACCCCGTCTCTACTAAAAATACAGAAAAATTAGCCGGGCGTGGTGGCGGGCGCCTGTCGTCCCAGCTACTCAGAAGGCTGAGGCAGGAGAATAGTGTGAACCCAGGAGGCGGAGCTTGCAGTGAGCCGAGATCGCGCCACTGCACTCCAGCTTGGGTGACAGAGTGAGACTCCGTCTCAAAAAAACCAAAAACCAAACAAAAAACAAAGACATGATGGTTATGTAAGGCAATGTAGGGTGGGAAACAACATGATACCCAAAGGAAAAAAGTCAATGAACGACTGCTCCATAATTGGGAATCCTAAAGGAGAAAATAGAAACAGAAGCATTTTCTGTAGTTATATCCACCTAGAAAATTCACAAATTCCTTAGTGAGAAGGAACTGGCATTAAGAGAGGAACAACAGAATATTTGTAGGGGTTTATTGATGTATTTAAATATGTTTCTATTTTGCTGGCTGGGTGTGGAGGCTCACACCTATAATCTCAGCACTTTGGGAGGCCGAGGTGGGCAGATAACCTAAGGCCAGGAGTTTGAGGCCAGACTAGTCAACATGGTGAAACCTCATCTCTACTAAAAATATGAAAATTTGCCAGGCATGGGGGCACATGCCTGTAATTCTAGCTACTTGGGAGGCTGAAGTGGGAGAACCCCTTGAACCTGGGAGGTAAAGGTTGTAGTGAGCCACGATCATGCCACTGCACTCCAGCCTGGGTGACAGAGCAAGACTCTGCCTCAAAATGAATAAATAAATAAATTTCTATTTTGCTCAACTATTTAAAGTGTATGGTATTTATTCCTCAGAATGAGTTCAGTTCTTATGGATGAAAAATCTTCCTGGGGTAGGGCAGGGGTAAAATAAATCTTCTGTTCTTATGAGAAATTTTCAGGTATTCATTAAAAGAAAAAGAAAGGGAGATTGAGAATGATGTCTAAGTTAGAGGGACCCAAATACAACTTCAGTCAAGATCCTGGTACCACGGATGAGTAGCCTGGTTAAGTAGCAATCATATCAAATTGGATTTGCACAAGACTTGCTTCTATTAGAATATGCCATTTGTGGTCCAGCATGGTGGCTCACGCCTGTAATCCCAGCACTTTGGGAGGCCAAGGTGAGCGGATCATGAGGTCAAGAGATGGAGACCATCCTGGCCAACATTGTGAAACCCTGTCTACACTAAAAATACAAAAACTAGCCAGGCATGGTGGTAGGTGCCTGTAGTCCCAGCTACTCAGGAGGCTGAGACAGCAGAATTGTTTGAACCCAGGAGGTAGAGGTTGCAGTGAGCTGAGATCGCGCCACTGCACTCCAGCCTGGCGACAGAGTGAGACTCCGTCTGAAAAAAAAAAAAAAAAAGAATTGCCATTTGCTTTATAAAAACAAACTCCAGTCTTTCTGACTACTTGAATGTCTGTCTATACCACATCTGCAGCTACACTGGCAACTTACTGTCTCCTCTCCCACTAGCAACTCATCTCAAAAACTAATACTCAAGATGATAACAGATTTTGAGGTAACAAATCTAAATCCATCAGGTTTTACTATTGGCACCCATTCTCCTTTGTCTGATGTGGTCATAGACTCAAACTTGTCAATCATTGCAATAATAGCCAATATAACACCAACATGTCATTGCAATTTATATTATTGTCTTACAAATTCTGCTAAACGTAGTTATAGTTCTTTCAGCACTGGATAGTTACCACTTAGATTAGTTGACTTTTTGACTAATCAGGCTACTATTCTATCTTTCATTTAGCTTTACTATGGTAACATTTGCTTGCTCTCTCTGCCATTTGTAACATAGACAACACAGTTTAACCTTCACATTATGAAAGAAAACAGTTAAATCCATGCTGTATATTCTTTTGTACAACTTCTACTAATAGATCCAGGAGAGAAATATCTCCAGTTACAGCTCTATATAAAATAAGACATTACTTCTTATTTTTCAAAGAAAAATTCACAATTTGCATATATTCAAATTATAATCATTCAAGCAAGAATGTTAGAAAGCCCTCCCACCTTCATCCTTTGCTAATACGTAAACAGAGTTCTAAGAGAGGAAGACCATTCCTTTGTGTCTAATCCCATAACAGAGGGGAAGTGGTTGAGCCTCTGATAACTTTTGCTACAGATTCCTTAATCAGGCCAATGATTACAAATTGATGCATTTAATTTGAACAGTGATAGTTAAGGGGATTTCCAGATGACTCATTTTGTAAACCTTTGGCCATTAGCGTTTCAGCTGGAGTGGGCCATGTGCTGCCTTCCCACTGACATCAGTGGAAATCTTGAGCCAAGATCAAAGCTACTTTATGCCTCTCTGACCTTTCCTCACAATGCACAGTGGGGCTGAATTCTCAGCTCAGAATTTTCAGATTTGCTCCACTGTGCCCATGGGGGTTACCATTTACAAATAGCTTACATGTAGATATTCACTGAAGACCCTACGACAGGCCCATTGGAAATCACATCTTAGATTCTGGTTTTCAAGCAGTTTCCTAATCCAGATCTCAAGTTTCAGACGAGATCGATGTGTTCAGGGTGGTATGGCTGTAGACCAGATCCCAAATTTC
Source organism: Macaca mulatta (assembly GCF_049350105.2). Lineage (NCBI taxonomy): Eukaryota > Metazoa > Chordata > Mammalia > Primates > Cercopithecidae > Macaca > Macaca mulatta. The sequence goes on from NC_133420.1 coordinate 48,386,291, forward strand.
AGAAAATCTTATGTTGCCTCCCTAAGACCTCAGTGAGTAGAAAGAGAACTCCAGGAAGGTGGATTGGTAGTGTTCATTTTGCCCCCAGAAAAACCTGCCATAGGCTGCCTTTACTCTAGAGATACACTTTGAGAATCAACCTGAAGAGAATCCCTTACCTTGATAGTCATGTCTGGGCCGGATGTTTCTTTGGCATTCAAGGCTGACTCACCTCCCTTTAGCAGCACGTTCTCCCAAATGACTCCTGAAAAAAAAAAAAAAAAAAAAAAAAAGTGAATACTTTTCTCTAAGTATTTGGATAGTTATCTAAGGATAACTCAAGGACAATATTCATTTGAAGTATCTTGCAGTTACTGGACCAGGAAAACTTCCTTTCAGAAGTGTAGTCCTGTAGCACTTCTTTTGTTTTTACCTAATCTCCAACTTAGAATCCATAGTCTAAGTCCTATATCTTATAGAGAGCTATTCCTAGCCCAGGGTGGAGAAAAGCTGGGATGAACTCTTCGTCTTCTTCGTCTTGTTTTTTTTTTTTTTTTGAGACCAAGTTACACTCTTGTTGCCTAGGCTGGGGTGCAATGGCATGATCTTGGCTCACTGCAACCTCTGCCTCCCGAGTTCAAGCAATTCTCCTGCCTCAGCCTCTCAAGTAGCTGGGATTATGGGATTACAGGCGCCCGCCACCATACCTGGCTAATTTTTTTATTTTTAGTAGAGATGGGGTTTCACCATGCTGCCCAGGCTGGTCTCGAACTCCTGACCTCAGGTGATCTGCCCGCCTTGGCCTCCCAGTGTTGGGATTACAGGCGTGATCCACCACATCCAGCCATGAATGAACTCTTCTTTTTCTCCAGTTCAGGCCTCATATTGAGGTCTCATTTGGGGCTTTAAAGCGAATCCCAGAACACAGAAATACACACATCTAATTCAATACCGAACAGATATGACTCCAGATTTGTCTGTGTTCTCAATTCCACATATCTACTGGAAATAACTCCAAGTCTTTAGAAATGCTAATGTTTCTTTCTTCTAAAGCTACCAAATTGTCTCCAAGAGTGGACACCTGGCAAGACACAAGATTTTGTTTTTTCTAATATCAAAGAAAAGATCAGGGGCCAGTGTGATGTTTTCAAATATTTTTAAACACAATATAGGAAAATTGTACTAATTCAGATGCAATTATGTATGTGGAATAGAGTTAAAATGATCTACATTGGTGAAAAGTTTGAAGAAATGGCTATATATATATATATATATTTTTTTTTTTGAGACAAAGTCTTGCTCTGTTGCCCAGGCTGGAGTATAGTAGCACAATCTTGGCTCACTGCAACCTCCACCTCCTAGGTTCAAGTGATTCTCCGGCCTCAGCCTCCCAAGTAGCTTGGATTACAGGTGTGTGCCACCACACCCAGCTAGTTTTTGTATTTTTAGTAGAGATGGTTTCACCATGTTGTCCAGGCTCGTCTCGAACTCCTGACCTCAGGTGATGTGCCCACCTCAGCCTCCCAAAGTGCTAGGATTACAGGAGTGAGCCACTGCGCCCAACTGGCAAGTATATATTTTTAAAAAACATAGGTTTATTGCAAGGAAAATAATCTTAAAGGTTAATAAAGCAATATTTAATAGAGTTTTTCAGGATCTCCTTTAACAAGCAAATACAAATTTTATGATTAGTATAATAACTGTATGGAAATAAGTGCTCATAACCTAACGTATTAAAAAGATTATTTTCTTAAGGAGGTTAAAATTATCTGTGTAATATTTGTTTACATTATGGATTTTCCTAAAAAATACTTTTCTCTAAGTATTTGGAGAGTTATCTAAGGATAACTCAAGGAAAATATTCATCCCAGAACTGTGTGAATAACCTAAATTCCAAAATTTCAACTGTCTAGCATTGTGTTCAATCAGGATTGGCCATTTTTCTTCTGTTTGCCACATAGTAAATATTTTAGGTTTGAGTTCATAGCATTTCTGTTGCAACTTCTCAATCTGCCCTTGTAGAGTGAAAGCAGCTACAGACAACATAGAAATAAATGGGCATGGGTGTGTTCCAATAAAACTTTATTTACAAAAACAGATAGTGAGCTAGTTTGTCCCATGTACTCTACCAGCCTCTGTGCTAAATCAAGAACCCAGAGATGTGTAACATTGCTATACTCCAGCATTTCTAGTAAGAATCAACTGAACAACAGGTGATGAATGAATAACAATTGCTTGAAATTACATGATGCTTTAAATAAACTAAAATGAAATTAATTAAATGTTAATGTATTAGCACTGGTTGCTTTTTTAATTTTACATTCCGGGTCCTTAAGAGCCTCATTTCATAGGATATACGCACAATGAATTACTCAAGACCTGTGGGTTATAAGTCATTTCATGGTGCAAATAGTTGTTCTCTCTGACTAGGTTGCAGGAATTGGGTCAGAGGAATGTTGTGCCTTGACCTACACTTTCTTCTCAAGAAACTGCTGCAAGGAGATTGTCAGCTTTATCTTAAATGCATGTTTATAGAAGAAAAGTCTTTTCTCTTACATGAATAGGTTATTTCCTTGACATGCTTTGCTTTTAACCGACTAATAACCCCTCCTGGTTTAAGCCACTTTTGATACCTGTTGGATTTGGCTGGCAGAGAGACACAGATGTTGGGCATGATGGACAATCAGACGATATTTCACTTATGTAATAGTCTGAGTTACTGTTCAGCAAATATTCATTCTCCTCCTCTCCTGCTGTGGGAGAAATGGTCTTCCCTGTCTCACTGATGTTTGCTTTGGCTAAAGGGATGTTAGAGGGCATAATGCAAGCAAAGGTTTGAAATGGGCTTGAGAGGTGAGGCTTGCACTTCTGCTACAGCATGAGAAGGACAAGCCTCAGTCAGCCTGCAGGGGAATGAGAGTCCTGGAGAGCAGATCTGGATCCAATCTGCAGCTGGAAACCAAGCCAGGTCTAGATCAACCAACCCCCAGCCAACTGCATATGCATGACAATGAAAGCCAATGAGTCTTGGGATGGTTTGTCAAGCAGTATTATTGTAACAATAGCTAATAGATACAATCTATAACCAAAATTATAAATGAAAATCATTATGGGTCAAGTATTTTTACCTTTAACTGTGGGGAAAAGAAAGAGAGATCAGACTGTTACTGTGTCTATACAGAAAGAAGTAGACATAAGAGACTCCATTTTGTTCTGTATTTGAGATGCTGTTTATCTGTGACCCTACCCCCAACCTTGTCCTTGCAAGAGACATGTGCTGTGGCGACTCAAGGTTTAAAGGATTTTGGGCTGTGCAGGGTGCGCTTTGTTAAACAAGTGCCTGAAGGCAGTAAGCTCATGAAAATTCATCACCATTCTCTTAATCTCAAGTACCCAGGGACACATACACAGAGGTCACAGGGTCCTCTGCCTTGGAAAGCTAGGTATTGTCCAAGGTTTCTCCCCATGTGATAGTCTGAAATTATAGCCTCGTGGGAAGGGAAAGACCTGATCGTCCCTGAGCCTGACACCCGTGAAGGATCTGTGCTGAGGAGGATTTTTTTTTATATACTTTAAGTTCTAGGGTACATGTGCATAATGTGCAGGTTTGTTACATATGTCTACTTGTGCCATGTTGGTGTGCTGCACCCATCAACTCGTCAGCACCCATCAACTCGTCAGCACCCATCAACTCATCATTTACATCAGGTATAACTCCCAATGCAATCCCTCCCCGCTCCCCGCTCACCATGATAGGCCCCGGTGTGTGATGTTCCCCTTCCCAAGTCCAAGTGATCTCATTGTTCAGTTCCCGCCTATGAGTGAGAACATGCGGTGTTTGGTTTTCTGTTCTTGTGATAGTTTGCTGAGAATGATGGTTTCCAGCTGCATCCATGTCCCTACAAAGGACACAAACTCATCCTTTTTTATGGCTGCATAGTATTCCATGGTGTATATGTGCCACATTTTCTTAATCCACTCTGTCACTGATGGACATTTGGGTTGATTCCAAGTCTTTGCTATTGTGAATAGTGCCGCAAGAAACATACGTGTGCATGTGTCTTTATAGCAGCATGATTTATAATCCTTTGGGTATATACCCAGTAATGGGATGGCTGGGTCATATGGTACATCTAGTTCTAGATCCTTGAGGAATCGCCACACTGTTTTCCATAATGGTTGAACTAGTTTACAATCCCACCAACAGTGTAAAAGTGTTCCTATTTCTCCACATCCTCTCCAGTACCTGTTGTTTCCTGACTTTTTAATGATTGCCATTCTAACTGGTGTGAGATGGTGTCTCATTGTGGTTTTGATTTGCATTTCTCTGATGGCCAGTGATGATGAGCATTTTTTCATGTGTCTGTTGGCTGTATGAATGTCTTCTTTTGAGAAATGTCTATTCATATCCTTTGCCCACTTTTTGATGGGGTTGTTTGTTTTTTTCTTGTAAATTTGTTTGAGTTCTTTGTAGGTTCTGGATATTAGCCCTTTGTCAGATGAGTAGATTGCAAAAATTTTCTCCCATTCTGTAGGCTGCCTGTTCACTCTGATGGTAGTTTCTTTTGTTGTGCAGAAGCTCTTTAGTTTAATTAGATCCCATTTGTCAATTTTGGCTTTTGTTGCCATTGCTTTTGGTGTTTTAGACATGAAGTCCTTGCCCATGCCTATGTCCTGAATGGTATTACCTAGGTTTTCTTCTAGGATTTTTATGGTATTAGGTCTAACATTTAAGTCTCTAATCCATCTTGAATTAATTTTCGTATAAGGAGTAAGGAAAGGATCCAGTTTCAGCTTAATATAAGAGGAAAGAAGGCCTCTTGGCAGTTGAGGTAGAGAAAAGCATCTGTCTCCTGCCCATCCCTGGGCAATGGAACATCTCAGTGTAAAACTCGATTGTATGTTCTATTTACTAAGATGGGAGAAAACCACCTTAGGGCGAAAGGTGGGACTTGCTAGTGCAATGCTGCTCTTTGTGCACTAAAAAGGTTTATGGAGATGTTTACATATGCGTATCAAGGCACAGCACTTTTCCTTAAACTTATGTCACAGAGATCGTTATTCATATGTCTTACTGCTGACCTTCTCCCTACGATGATCCTATTATCCTGCCACTTTCCTTTTTCTAAGATAGTAAAGATAATGATCAATAAATACTGAGGGAACTCAGAGACCGGTGCTGGCGTGGGTCCTCTGTATGCTGAGCGCTGGTCCCCTGGGCCAACTTTTTCTTTCTCTACACTTTGTCTTTGTGTCTCATTTCTTTTCTCAAGTCTCTCGTTCCACCTAACGAGAAACGCCCACAGGTGTGGAGGGGCAGGCCACCCCTTCACTTAACTATGCAAACATAATTCTGCATATAAAAGTTTCATTTACAAGTGTTGGTTTTCATCTCTATGTATTATTTCAGTTTGGAAAGTATTTTTTCTCTACATTATACAATCGTTCCTTTTGTAAGCAACACTACCTTTATTAAAGGCTATATGGCCATAAGAAGGAGATGTGAGACATAAATATATATGTTGTCTCAATATTTTAGTCTTCCATCAAGAAAACACTTCATATTAGAAAACATTTCATAACAAGAGTGAGAGAAAACAGATGTAGCATTTTAGTTTTAAAATGCTATTTTGTCAGTCATTGCAGTAATAGCCAATAAAACACCAACATGTCATTGCAATTTATATTATTGTCTTACAAATTTTGCTAAATGTTTTAGTTTAGCAGTTTTTAGTAATAACATTTTAATTTAAAATATTTTTGCAATAACATCTTAATTTAAAAATGTGATTAATCCTGATGATAAGTTTGTGAGAACAGAAATGTTATTATAAAAGCTAGAGGTAAAATTCCTTCCAAGGAGAAAACTGTATTTTGGAGAACAAAGCAACTCTATGGACCATTTGGGTGTGAAAATGTGGGTCCCACATCACAGGAGGAAGATAAGAAGGAAGAGGTGCAGTTAGAAGAGGGAAAGAAATTGAAAGAAGTTAGGGCAAAAATTGGCAGTATGAAATTCCCAGGGGGTAATAAAAAAGACTTTTTCTTTTCTTTTCTCTTTTCTTTTCTTTTCTTTTCTTTCTTCCTTCCTTCCTTCCTTCCTTCCTTCCTTTTCTTTCTTTCTTTTTTTTGAGACAGAGGCTCACTCTGTCACCCAGGCTGGAGTGCAGTGGCACTATCTCAGCTCAGTGCAACCTCTATCTCTCAGGCATAAGCAATTCTCATGTCTCAGCCTCCCAAGTAGCTGGGATTGCGGGCACCTGCCACCACGCCTGGCTAATTTTTGTATTTTTAGTAGAGATGGGGTTTTGCCATGTTGGTCAGGTCAGTCTTGAACTCCGGAACGCCAGTGATCCAACCACCTCAGCCTCCCAAAGTGTTGGGATTACAGGCGTGAGCCACCATGCCCAGCCTAAAAAGGACTTTTCAGAACAGCAATGGTTACAAATTCATTTTAAAGTATTTATTATGCTGTGTCATGATGTAATTCTTCCCTCACTCTCGTACCTACAGTGGAGATCTGTTCTACACCAGTATCTTGTGCTAGAGTTGTCTGTTGGAAGCTGAATGTCGTCCCACACTTGGACTTGGGGATGGAAAGAAGAGAGCAGCTGTGTGCCCATGGGAGCTCCCTGAGAATGTGGAGTCTAAGAAGGACTCAACACTAAGAATCTTGGTGAAAGCACTTAACCCACATACTGCACACAGTAGACTACAGGCCAATTTTATTTGGATACCAAGGGGCAGGAGACCCTGTCATCTTGAGAACTTGGAGATAGAAAATGGCAGACACTTCTTTATAGGAAGATGTTTATGCATCTGAAAATGCCACTTCCCTTTTCCAAAATGGTGATTTCCATTCCACCAACATGTAATGCATTGGACCAGTGGGTAGGAGGATAGCTTAGAATGCTGATTTGTAATCCTCTCAGCTCTAGAATTTTAGCAATGGCTTTTAACATCTGCTTTCATGTTTGAGTTCCTGAGAAGAGGTTCCCCTTGACTAAGATCCATGGTTTATAACTATAGTACCAACATTTGCACAGCTTAGATGTTCAATTGTAAAAGACAGATATTCTAGGTTGATGCATTTCTATTATTAGTTATACAAACATAGTTTCCTCTGGTTGTAGGGGAAGAAACTATATAAAGAACCTGACCTAAGAACTTGGGGAAAAATGTATATACATATTATAAAAATATATATAAATCCTATATATATTCTCTCCATACATAAATTCACATATACATTCTATACAGATAAAATTATACATATTCTATACATATATACATCTATATATTCTATATAGAGATATATGAAATATATATAGAGAGAAATATAGAATTTATATATTCTATAAATATACTTCAGTATTTTAAAATATATTTAAGTGTTTTATAAATTTAAGTTTTCCATATATTGTTGTTTTATATATATTGTTGTTAAGTATTCCATATATATTGTTATACTAACTATATATTCTATATATAATATATATTATAATACATATTGTATGTATAATATATATAAATTGTATATTCTATCTAAATATAGAAGGAAATATATATTTTATACTTCTACATACTGTACTTTCAAACAACCATTTTCCTCTTACATTCCTCTTCTCCCTTTGCTGAAATTATTTTATAATGTCTTTGAGAAGAGAAATTAGATTTATATTATTCCTATAATCCCTAGCAACATACTACAGCTTTTATTCCATTTTTAAAATACAAGACCAAACCTTGAGGGAAAAAATAGCATCTTTCACCCAGAAGAGAATAAGTATGCATTTCCCTGCGATAGGAGAAATTGAGATCTGTCTACTTGTGGCTGATATAATGTTTATAAATAGTCCATCAGGGACAGTTTTATAAAGACCTCTCAGGAATAAATGAAATCAACTGCCATAAAATTTTTTTTATTGCTTTTTACACACCTTCTCGCCTAGCTGTATAGTCAGAGGAATAAGTCCATCAGCCCAGGCTTCCAATTCCCTAGCACCAACATCTGTGTCTCCATTCACAGGGCGTGCTCTGTTGACTTACATGGCTGCCCTCTCTGTACTAACTTCTGTTGGGAAGAGTACATGTGAGGGCAGACAGGGGTGTGCCACCAAAATAAAGGAGCTGAGTTCAGGCCCCGGCTGGAGAAGCCAGGGACACACATGAGGATCTGCAGGGAGAGGGATTTGGGCTGGTAGCAGGAAGACACGAGGGTTTGAGTAGAGTAATCTGTAGACAAAATAACTTTGCATCTTTGAACACAGGGAGACAATGTGACACTAAGCAATGAAGGTGTCAGGCGGCTAAAGAGACCTGGTGAAGCAGTAATGGACGGCATTCCAGAAAAAATCACTGGGTGACTTCCTTAGCTCTGACCTTAGTTAGTACTAAAAATTAAATAAAAGTAAAAGTAAAGGGTCAGAGCCTCAGAGGGAGAGAGTAGCACTGCATGGAAGGACACTGACTGTACCCACACTCCCTGGAATCACCAGGCACCACCAGGTGAAAACACAGTAAGCAAGAAAGACATGTGAATGGACCCGAATGTGCAAGAGAGTGGAAATTTGTTCTTGCTCATTGTCCACACAGATTTTAGATGGATCATTGGACAAACAGGGTGACTGGTGGCCATTAATACCGCTCACGCAAATATTCCCAGTTCTTTCTCCTTGCAGACATGTAACAGGATTTCACTTCCTGGCCTCCTTAGAGTTGGTGAAGTCATGTGACCAGTTCTGGCCAATGGGTGTGGGCAGCAAGGTGTCCTACATCAGCAGTTAAATGCTCCAGCCCAGAAGTAATAGATGTCTCTGCTGTCCACACCCATTGGCCAGAACTGGTCACATGACCCTGCCCCTCTACCACAGTAACTGGCAATCCCAGATAGTGGCATTTCTGTCAGCCTGAGCCCCAGTGTAAGGGCAATGCAGCCCAGAGACACAAGCAACCCACCTTGGCCATGTAGTATGAACGAGAACTAAACTGCTATTGTTTGAAGCCACAGGATTGGGGTTTGTTTATTACACCAGCATAGCCTAGCCCAGCCTCATGAGAAGAAGGAGTCCTTTCAGACTCACTTTCCCCATCAACCTCCAAGTCCCATGATAGAGACTCCTTTGCATAAATTTGCTGTGTTCTAGCCTCAAAATCAATCCTGCCATTTAAGTTTTGTCTCCTCAACCAGGTTATAATGGCCCACACTTTCTTTTTCTTTTTTTATTAAATAAATGTAATTATTAGTACTATTATTAATTTTGTAGAGATGAGGTTTCACCATGTTGCCCAGGCTGGTCTTAAAAGGCTCATACTTTCTACTTCTTTTGGGCCACTCCCTGTTTCCCCTGTGCCCAGTTGCATGGTTTAGTTGTGTTGCGACTCAGAAAACATATCCTAAAATGAAAACCTCAGAAACAACAGTTTTTCTCTGACATTCTTCTGTCCTCCTGCCTCTCAGTCTCATTCTCCCCCAGGGCTAGCCATAGAAACTAGAATTCCTGTTCCCCAAGGCAGAGTCATAGAAACCAGAACCCTTTCTCCCCAGAGCCAGCCATGAAACCTACAGGTATAACTTGAAATTTCCCACCAGCTCTCTGTGTAACAACTGGCCATGAAGAAATTATCTGACCTACCTAATTTGACTGTAAGTCATAAGACCCCCATTCCAGAGGGGGTCCTGCCTCACACTCGGAAGGAAGGAATGCATGCTCAGAGGATGCATGCTCAAGAAGAATCTAGACAGACAGGCCTTGCTGGGTTTCCTCACTCTATTAACATTAGATCATACCCTTTTTAGATCCACATGGCTGTCCAAACTTTGTTGAACCTATGTATAAAAATGGACAATTTCCCCTATATCTTTGGGGATTCCTTCTGAAGGCTTCCATGCACATGTTAAATAAATTTATATATCTTTCCAATTAATCTGCCTTTCATGAGTTGGTCTTTCAGTGAACCTTCACAGGGTGAAAGGGAAAGTTCCTTTCAGTTCCCTACAGTAGCATCTTAGTAAAGGATTAGCTTCTAAAGAGAAAAGGCAGAAGTTCCCATAGTCAAAACTTCCCTTGAAAACTCCTTAAATCTCCCAATAAGTACAATATAGTGTCATACCTCACTAAAACTCCAAAGTTCCAGCCTAGGAACAGACCTCCGTTTCTTATGTTAAATACCAGATGATGTTGTTGGCTTGTACTAAGAATCATGTTGTACAAAAATATATATCTTGAAATTCTAGAATTTCTTGGGATTTGTTGATGCTCAGATTTTGAGAGATACAAGAGGCTGAGACCAACTGTGGGAACAGTTGGTACTGGAACAACAGATACATGCTGTGTCATTTAGAATGCTTTCACCGGCAGGTAGTAGAAAGATTATTTAATGGAGCGTTAAACAACAGAGGATTCATTGGCTCATGTAACAAGTCCCAAGGTAGTATGGCACCAGAGGTGGCTAATTCAGTGGCTCAATGGCCTGATGGCTTCAGTTTGACCTCTCTGCAATTCTCTTGGCTTTCCTCTGACGTCCCAAGATGGACACAGCAGTTCCATGTGTCATGAAAATGTTCAGAGATAGGAAAAGGGAGGATTCTCCTCTCCTCCCTTTTTAAGAATAAAGAAGCTGCCGGGGCGCGGTGGCTCACGCCTGTAATCCCAACACTTTGGGAGGCCGAGGCGGGCAGATCACAAGATCAGGAGATTGAGACCATCCTGGCTAATATGGTGAAACCCTATCTCTATTAAAAATACAGAAAATTAGCTGGGCGTGGTGGCGGGCGCTTGTAGTCCCATCTACTCGGGAGGCTGAGGCAGGAGAATGGTGTGAACCTGGGAAGCGGAGCTTGCAGTGAGCCGAGATAGTGCCACTGCACTCCAGCCTGAGACTCCGTCTCAAAAAAAAAAAAAAAAAAAAAAAAAAAAAGAATAAAGAAGCCTTCCCCAAAACACCCCCTAGCCCTCACCAAAGCTGACCCCCAAAGACTCACTGATCAAAAATACAGCATAAACCCATTCTTAAACCAATAAAGGAAAGGGAATAGAATCATCAAAACTGGCTTGGAGTTAATGAACCGAGATTAACCCCCTGGATTGAGGAAGGTCTCAGCCTTCCCTGAGCACATAGCCACCTGGAGGATGAACAAAGGAAGGAAACAGGATCTTGACCAGCAAGAAAGACAGGGCTTGGTAGGTGGCCCTCAGTTAAGCATCTAGTAGAGTTGGTCTGTCACAAGAGGATGCACATGTAGATTGAAATGGCAGGCAGAACCACTTATATTTTATAAATTTCTATTTTTTCTCTCTTGTTCTCATTAATTTAGTTAGAAACATACACTCAGGACCAGGCATGGTGGCTCATGCCTGTAAACTCAGCAGTTTGGGAGGCTGACTTGAGCCCAGGAATTCGAGACCAGCCTGGGCAACATGGCGAGACCCTGTCTCTAAAAAAAGAAAAAATTAGCTGAGCATGGTGGCACAGGTCTAAGCCTGTATTCCCAGGCTTGGGAGGCTGAGGCAGGTGGATCATCACTTGAGCCCAAGAGGTAGAAGCTGCAGTGAGCTGTGTTTGCAACACTGCATGACAGAGTAAGATCTTGTAAAGAAAGAGAGAAAGAAGAAAGAAAGAAAGAAAGAAAGAAAGAAAGAAAGAAAGAAAGAAAGAAAGAAAGAAAGAAAGAAAGAAAGAAAGAAAGAAGAAAGAAAGAAAGAAAGAAAGAAAAAGAAAGAAAGAAAGAAAGAAAGAGAAGGAAAGAGAAAGAAAGAAAAAGAAAGAAAATAGGAAGGAAGGAGAGAGAGAGAAAAAGAGGGGAAAGAAAGAGAAAGAGAGAAAAAAGAAAAGAAAAGAAATAATCCACACTGAAAGTTGTATAAGCTAAGTACACAGGGGATCCTGGGACTCAGCCTTCTGCTGCCAGCTCCTCCATGGTGGTGTCTTAGTTCAGCCCCAGTGTGGCATCTCCATCTCCACCCTCTGCTGGGAACTCACAATTCTCATGATGGCCCCATTTAGCGGAACACAAATTAGGGCCTGGGCAGGGAGAGCCCTGACATGTGTCTTACGGTGTTTCCTGGTCAATACTGCTTCAGCGGGCCCTTCTCCAGGCAAAGCACCTGTGGGCAGGACTGAGCCTATACACAGTTAGTCTCATCCAAGTGTCTGTTAAATGAGAAGTGTTAGTTCTGGGCAGGCAGGTTTGGGCGACAGGAACTTCAGAGAGTGCCAAAGGAGAAAAGAAGAATGCTACGAGAGAGAAGGCGGAGGGCACTGGGAACAGATGGTCCCAGGCCTCAGTCCATCCCCCTAAACTGGAGAGGCGGGAACCACGTGGGGATGTGGTCACTAGACTAGACCATGTCTGGGTGGTGAGACCCCAAGCACGTTTTTCTTGTTTTGTTTTGGTTTTGGTTTTTTGTTTTTGAGACAGAATCTTGCTTTGTCACGCAGGCTCAAGTGGTGTAGTGGTGTGATCTTGGTGCGATCTTGGTTCTCTGTAATCTCCACCTCCCAGGTTCAAGTGATCCTCCTGCCCCAGCCTCTCATGTAGTTGGGATTACAGGCACATGCCACCAAGCCCAGCCGATTTTTGTATTTTTAGTAGAGATGGGATTTTGCCATGTTGGCCAGGCTGGTCTCCAACTCCTGATCTCAGGTGATGGACCCACCTCAGCCTCCCAAAGTGCTGAGATTATAGGCGTGAGCCACCGGGCCCAGTCAGACCCTGAGCACTTTGAAGATAGGACTGTCCTCCCTCCCTGCTGTCCCACCCCAGGCCTTAGTCAGCACAGCCTGGGCTGGCACATAGTAGGAGCTCATTAAATATTTCCCAAATTGAAGTGGAAGGGGCCTCGAGGCTGCCTAAGCTACTCTCCCATCAGGGCAGAAGCCTCCTCTACAAAGTCACCTGATGGATGACATGGCCTTTTCCTGGTCATGGTTCTTACTACCTCACAAGGTCATGCATATTGGGCAGCTAGAATGGACTATCTTTTTCTTTTTCTTTTTTTTTTTTTTTTTTTTTTTGAGACAGGGTCTCACTGTCACGCAGGCTGGAGGGCAGTGGTGCAATCATAGCTCACTGCAGTCTTGAATGCCTGGGCTCGAGCAATCCTCCCACCTTAGTCTCCTGAGTAGTTGAGACTACAGGCACATGCCACCCACCCTCCACTCCCCTTCTCCGGTCAGAAAGGACTGTATTAGGAAGAGCTGAGCCACAAACAAACAATTCAGAAAAAAAAAAAAAAAAAAGATCACAGATGATGACCTATGTAGCCTGGCTTATGGAGAAGACATGGTGAGGAGCCCTCCATGGCTATTGAGTGTTCATTTTTGTTTGCTGGAACTTTGGTGGACCCTTCTCAGCCTTCCAGCCTTCCTATCCAACCTGGTTATCCTCTTCCTCATCACACCCCTGCCTCTACCCTCATCAGCCTACTGTCAGAGACACAGCCAAGGAACTTTGAGGAAGTCTGGAGTCTGGCCTTTTAGGTTTCAATGAGAGACATGAAGCTCTGAGTTGGAAAATAAGTTGTCAAGATCTCACAGTCAGTAGCCACTAAGCTGGGACTGAAGGAGACAAGAATGCCTCTGCTTTTCCTAAACCAGACTTCTTCTTGGACAAAATCATATCAACCCCATTTTATAGGCAAAAGATTGACCCACTGGGAAATCATCTTGCTTGATCATGACAGAAAGAATGGAGTTAGCTCTCTTCCTCACCGGAGTGTCTGCACAGAGAGCCATCACATTGAGATTTGGCCAGTTATTTCTCTTCCTCTTAATTGCCTTGGCTCCAAGTAACCCTGTGGATTTTTTAAATCTCACTTTGTTCTTGGAGGATTTCTCAGCAGGGTGGGCATTAAAACTTAGCGGAACTTCAGAACAATGATTCGCCTTTAAACACTTGGCTTTAGGAAGCCTCACCCCAGGATCAGCTGATGGGGCCTGCTTCCTCTGGATGGGAAGCTCTGCCCCGGATATGAAGGAGGAGGGCAGGATGCAACCCCGTCCCACCCTCCCCACTCCAGGTAGTGGCTCTTCCTTGGTCCTGAGCTTTCTCTTCCTTGGGATAGCTGTGAGGACCAGGCTCTGGGGCCTCCAAAGTGCTAGAGGGTAAATCCCTCTCCCTCTGCTCCACTCTCTGAGGAAAGCTCACTGGGAAACAGGAAGGTCCATCTTTTGGATAAGTTTTTTTTCTCAAACTCACCCATAGGTCATTGGAAACCTCCTGAAACCCCAACTATATCTCCTTGATTAGGGATGTCCTCTCTGAGTGGATGTTAAAGGATCTCATATATTTATATTTATATTTATATTTATATATATATATATATATACACACACACAAATATATAACCCTCAATGTCTTGCCAGTGTACCCCCATGTCTTCTCAACCCCCTTGCTCTGTTGGCCTGCGGGGCTGCAATAGTAGCAGTAATGACAGCGAGACTGTCCAGAGGACGTACTATAGCCTTTACGTGTATTAATCCTCATACAACACGATGAGATAGATACAATATTATCCCCACTCTGCAGATGAGAAAACAGGCTTGCAAAAGTTAAAATGACCGAGCTAACAAGAGATGGAATCAATATTTATTTATTTATTTATTTATTACTTTATTATATATTTATTTATTTTTTCAAGAGAGGTTCTCGCTCTGTCACCTAGGCTGGCATGCGGTGGCATGATCATGACTCACTTGCAGACTCAACCTCCTGGGCTCGAGCGATCATTTCACCTCAGCTTCCTGGGTAGCTGAGACTATAGGTACACGCCACCACACCCAGTTACATTTTGTATTTCTAGTAGAGACAGGGTTTCACCATGTTGGCCAGGCTGGTCTTGAACTCCTGGATTCAAGCGGTCCACTCGCCTCAGCCTCCCCAAGTGCTGGGATTACTGGCGTGAGCTACCACACCTGGCCCATATGTTCTTATGTACACACATGCACACACACATGCACTCTCAGTCATTTATGTGCATGCTTGTGTGTACACATGCCAATCCACACAACATACATGTGCACAACCCATGCACACACCCATGTGCATGTGCACACACATATGCATATCTGGGCATGAAGCTGCAATAGCTTTCCAGCTACCACAGTACACTCAGGAGCTTGAACCTCTCTTGAAGGAGGAAAAGAGCCTTTCTCTGTCATAACATCTGAGAGTGGGTCAGAAAACTGGGTGTTTCAACACCCTACTCTCAAAGGTGCATTTTAAACATCCTTCTATATATGAAGAAGGAAGCAGACTCCAATTGCAGAAAATGAGAGCAAAAAAGGATCATGGTACTTTGTTTAAAATGAGTTTTACAAGACCCTTGAGGCCCAAACTAATTTTGGAAATGGTTTGTTTTGGCTGGCCTGTGCCAGTCCTCAGAAGTTAAAGCCTTTTTAGGCAACTATGAGACTTGCAGCAAGTTCAAGGGACTGTTACTTTTCCCTACTCAAAGGTTAGAGAACTAAGAGCTTAAAACTTGGTTTACTCTCCAGTTATTTCACAGATATTACCATTCAGTAGGGTCCCTTTTGAGGTCCAATAAAGGATCCTGTTATATCCTCCACACACACTAATGATTAAGTTTGCCACCCTTATTTTACTAGGCTGGAAACATATTTAACATTTGCTCCCTAAAAATGTGACATAAAATTAAACAAAACCCAAAGTCACTGTCTTGGATCTAGTTTCCATCCAGAGGAGATGTATTGAACATCATTAAAACAGCAGGTGGTGATAGGGACATATTTAGAGTCTTTGGGCTCTTGGAAGGGTCAGCTACCCATCTGGTGTTCTGTGACATTCCTTCTCTTGCTGTATTAATTGTGTCAGTAGGCTGAAGGCAGAGTGAAGAGCAAAGCCCTTGGATTCATGGAGAAGCTGGAACCTGCAGTATCTTTCCTGCCTCATCTTTCCTCCCCATCCTCATGGCAAGTGCACCAGTTCAGGCCTCCAAGGTCCTCAGCTCAGGTCTGTCTTCCATTCTGTGACCATCATTATTTTTCAGAAATGTAGCTGTGCTCACATCACTCCCCACCTGATATGGTTTGACTGTGTCCCCACCCAAATCTCAAATTGTAGCTCCCATAATGCCCATGTCATGGGAGGGACCTGGTGGGAGGTAACTGAGTCATGAAGACAGGTCTTCCTCATGCTGTTCGTATGATAGTGAATAAGTCTCATGAGATCTGATGGTTTTATAAAGGGGAGTTCCCCTGCACATACTCTCTTTGCCTGACGCCTTGTAAGATGTGACTTTGCTCCTCCTTCGCCTTCTGTCATGATTGTGAGGCCTCCCTCGCCATGTGGAACTGTGAGCCAATTAAATCTCTTTCCTTTATAAATCTCCCAGTCTTGGGTATGTCTTTTTTTGCAGCGTGAGAATAGACTAATGTACCACCTCAACTGCATTCCTTGCATTTCTGTTGTGTGGCAGGCATGGTCCTTGGGCTGGAAAGACTAAGATGGAAAGACCCAGTCCCTGCCATCAGGCAGTCTTGGAGGTGGTTTTCTGTCTGGGTAATCTGATTTCCAGCACTGCTCCTTCCTCTCCCTTTTCTTACTACATGACGCCTCTCCTGGGTAGGTGGCCAGGATGTTCCATTTCCACCCTGAGTTCTGGGTGTTCTGCCAGAGCTTCCTCTCCAGTCCCTGGGTGGGAGAGGGCTGTGGTAGTGTCAGGTCACCTATGGGAGCTCACCCAGCCATTCAGGAAACGCACTTGAATCAAGTAGAAGCCATAAAAGAGAATGTTTTTAAAATAATTCTCTGGAAAGTTCCAGAAGGGTCTTAGGGTAATCATCCACCCAGAGTTATAAATGTAAGCCCTGGTAGCTTGTAGACATGCTGCGGTATTTTGTTATGGCAGCTCTAGCAAATGAATATACTTGGGTACCACCAGGTCAAGGCATAGAACAAGAGAGCCCCTGACTTGCAGCTGATGGGTGTGGAGCAAAGATCAACTCCCAGAACCAGGTCCATGGCAGGGCTCGGGATCAGAGCCTCCCAGCAGAGTCAGACAGCAAGGGGGCTTGAGGAAGGGAGAGTCTAAAGATGAGTGTTGGGGGACAACTCACCAAGCCTGTGGGTGTGGGGTGGCAGAGGGGAGACAGCACAATGGAGAACACAGATGACCAGAGCAAGACCAGTGATGCAGGACAGGGGAGTAGGAGGTGGTCAGGATGGAGTCCAGGGCCAGGACACTCAATGCTCTTGGCAGGCTGTTTGTGAGTGGGGTGAGGGGGTTGGTTTGTTTAGAGGGTTTGAGTCTAAACTGCTGTGGGGCTAAATGTGCTGAAAGCAGAAGGATAAAGATATTAGTTATGTAGTTTTCATATTGCTTTATGACCCCGTGTTGCTTTCAATTCAAGAGTGCTTGTGTGATGGGAAACAAAAAAGCCTGAAGTTTCTCAAGTTTAAAATCCCATTGAGGAGTTTGGCTGGACCCACTCCAGAAGTCTGGAAGTAAAACACAGATCCTGTTTGTCTAGTCTTTTGGGATGTATCCATAACTTAGCATCAGAGTGGATACATCCCCAAGTCTTCCTCCACTGTCATGTGCAAATTCATCTATCTCTGTCCTGGACACAAATGCAAAATTTTAAAGCACTCACAACTCAAAATAACCACAGGATCACTCTGATGATTTGATATATAATGGGAATAAAAGTTACTAATGGGAGTTCCTCCTCTCCTCTCTCCCCTCAGCTGCTAAAGGAACCTGGCTCTGGCAGGCTCCATTTCTTTCCCTTCCTTACCCTTAAGGGAAAGTTCAGTATTTGCCAGCCCAGTAGCTAGGTATTTATAATACTGAATTGGGAAAATAAGTAGGAAGAGATAAGCTGGAGAGGCAGGAGGAAAAGGAAAGGAGAAAAAAGGCAGAGGTTGAGCTGCCTAGACTTGAGGGAGAGGAGGAAGAGGGTGAGAGAGAGGGAGAGAAGAAGAGAGATGTGAGGGGAGAAAGAGAGAGGGAGAGAGTAAAAGAGAGAGGAGGAGAAGAAAGGGAGAAGAGAGAAAGTGAAAAAGAAGAGGGAGAGAGAGGGAAGGAGAGAGAGAAAAACAGAGGGAGAGAAGAAAGGGAGAGAGGAAGGGGAGGGAGAATGAGGAGAGGAAGGAAGAGAGAGAACAGTGGTTTGAGGGGAGGAATCAGAGTAGACAGTGATAGTTTTGGCATTTGGCCCTCCCAACTCTGACTCCCGCTTATTATGTTAATAGAACTCCAATTTCCCTTTGGGCTGCTACCCTCTTCTATTCCTAGTTTATGCAGCTCACACAGAGGTGCCTCCATTCCTAAGTTTCCTTCCTCAGGAGGTGGTCAGAGTCCCACTGACAAGTTTGGGGATGGGCATGTGATAAATGCAGGTGACAGAGTTGACCCAATGAGAGCTAGCCCTGGGACTTCCCTTAGAATGCTAGGGAAAGGAAACTTTTCTCAATGAGTTTGCTAAATTGCTCAATTGCTAAATAATGCCTGGGAGTTCTGGTGGCCACCTCTTAGGGGAAACACTTTCCAGAAGAGAAAGTCCACAGAGAGGAAGGCAAAGCTGGGAAATGGAGTCCAAGCCAAAACAATGACTCCTGGACTTTTCAAATTTGCAAGAAGATATTCTCTCTCTCTCTCTCTCTCTCTTTTTTTTAAAGGCACTTTGAATTAGGATTCTGTCATGTGTGACCAAAAGAGTACTGAACAAGAGGAGCAACTGCAGGGGACAGAAGAAGGATCTTCATTGATGTTCTTCAATAATTAAAAGGAGGGAGTGTATATTTAGGGCAACTTGAATCTATGCTCCTGGGTTGCAGTCCCCAGGCTTGGCCCAAATAAACTCTTTCTCTCTCTCCCTTCCTCTCTCTCTCTCTCTCTCTCTCTCTCTCTCTCTCTCTCTCTCTCTCTCTCTCTCTCTCTCTCTCTCTCTATATATATATATATATATATATATGAATTTAAAAGAAAAGATTGAAACTCCTTTGAATGGTTTTTGGAAGCTACACTATGCTTCCGTGCATGCGACATTTCACCAAGACTGTGTGGTCTTCCCAAGTGTGGTCCCAGGATTTAGTAGAGTCATTTACTACAGGACTCATAGCATTAGGAAATGCTATGGTCAGAAGAGATGCTAAAGTCATCTAGTTGCATTCTCTCTAGTGCTTACACCTCTTCAAGTATTTTGAAAAACTCTGATTACATTTGCATCCTTCCAGGGATAAGGAACTCACTTTCATAGAGGCAGCCTGTTATGGATTGAATTGTGTTCATCAAAAAGACACTTTGAATACAAAAATTAGCTGGTTGTGGTGGTGATGCATGCCTGCAGTCCCAGCTACTCAGGAGGCTGAGATAGGAGGATCACTTGAGCCCAAGAAGGCTGCAGTGAGTTGTGATCACACCACTGCACTCCAGCCTGGGCAACAGAAGTAGACCCTGTCTCAAAATAAATAAACAAAGTAAATAAAAGTAAAAAGATGTTTTGAAATCTTAACCCCTAGTACCTCAAAATATGACCTTATGTGGAAACAGGATCTTTGCAGATGTAGCCAAGTTAAGATGAGGTCATCAAGGTGGGCCCTAATCCAATATAACTGGGAGTCCTTACTAAGAAGAGAGACAGACAGCCAAGAAGACGGCTACATGAAGACAGAGGCAGAGGTGACAGTTATGCTACCACAAGCCAAGCAATGCTTCAGGGAGTAGAAGCTGAGAGAGGCCAGGAAGCACCCCTAGACCTTCAGAGAGGGTATAGCCCTGCCAACCCCTTGATTTTGGACTTTTAGGCTCCAGAACTGTGAGAGAAGAAATTAATCTCAACCCAGAAAAAAACAGGGTTGTTTCAAGCCACCCAATATGTGGTATTTTGCTATGGCAGTCCTAGGAAACCAATACACAGCCCATTGTATTTTTAGCAACTTTCAGGTCAGAATGTTCTTCTTGATACTGAGCTAGAATTTAACTTTATGTAACTACTGGTCCTAGCGTGGCCTTCTGGAGTCAAACACATGTCTATTCTTCCTCTACAAAACAGCCTTCAAGCATTCCAGGATGTGATTATGTCCCAGCTGAGACATCCGTTTGTTTATGTTCCTAGGTCATTCACCATCCTCGTGTCATTTAAAGCCTGGTGTCTGCAGCCATAGAGCTGTTTGCTCTTTCCTTAGCAGCCACCAGAGCTACGTTGCACAAGCTACCCTCGATACCTTCTTCTTTGAGATGTACACCAGCAAGGCTTAAGATGGACTGCAGCTCAGCATTAGGGGGAGGAGTTACTCCCTCTGAGAATCTTCAGAAGTGACACCTTTTTATTCATAATCTTAAAGACATGTGGTGGCTAAGTGTGCTGGCTCACGCCTGTAATCCTTATACCTTGGGAGGCCAAGATAGGAGGATTGCTTGAGTCCAGGAGTTCTAGACCAGCCTAGGCAACATAGGGAGGCCCTGTCTCTAAAAAAATTAAAAAAAAAATTTTTTTTAATTAGCTGGGTGTAGCGGTGCTTGCCTGTAGTCCCAGGTACTCGGGAGGCTGAGGTAAGAGGATGCCTTGAGCCCTAGAAGTTGAGGCTGCAGTGAGCCGTGATCACGCCACCACACTCCAGTCTGAGTGGCAGAGGGAGACCCTGTCTCAAAAAAAAAAAAAAAAAAAAAGTGATGATGGTTAAGGCTTTGATAAAAAGCTCTTAAAGGAAGAAGAAAAACTGTGAGACATAGAGAAAGTGTTGTCACAGGTAGCACTTAAAAAAAACCTGGCTCCCTTCCCCACCAGGGATGCAGAAATGTTGCTCTCTGTACCAGTCCCACCCCAGGCGAGCTGCTTCAAGATCCCCCAACAGTCAGAAACAGAGGTAAGGGGTAATTGCCCTAGGGAGCCCGTATCCCTGGGCCCTCACTTAGAGGAATTCCCTACTAGCCCAAGATAGCCCTCTTACACTAGTTGAAAACAAAAAAAAACAGCACCAAAAGGAAATTTGGAAAATGCGGGAAAAGCCTCTCAACGTTGTCTTCTAATTTTTTTTTCTCCAAGAGTAAAAATATTACCACAGATTTACAGGATTCTGGGCTCATGCTCATCTCACGAGGAACAAAAGGCAAAGTATTCTGGCAAATGTGCCATTTTCTGGCAATGCCACTGACGCAGCTTTACATTCCCATACCCAAATGATCTGTGGCTTTAGTCTGATGCCTATTGCAATAAAGCGAAGTTGCCTTTGTTCCACCTAGCCAGATGGCTTCACTTTTACTTTGACAGAGAGTTGAATTTTTGAGCCATTTTAAAGGTAGCTCTTATAGCAAGGACTAAGAATCTGAACACCTGGCTCTGAACTCCACCCTGTGACCCTGCTTTTTAGATTGGGATCAACTTGGGGTACCCTTACATAGGGTCACTAATGGAAAGAGCTTTGACAACACTATACAGAAATATGTGGGCTCACTGTGCCACACCTGTTCTGACTCACTGAAGTGCAGCCTGTTGCATCTTCATGAAGACATCTAGCCAACCCCTAAGAAAACAATGCGTTCATGCAAGGCACGGTGGCTCACGCCTGTAGTCCCAGTGCTTTGGGAGGCCAAGACAGTCAGATCACTGGAGATCAGGAGTTTGAGACCAACCTTGCCAACATGGCTGGAACCTTGTCTCTACCAACAATAGAAAAATCAGCTGGGCTCTGTAATCCCAGTTACTCAGGAGGCTGAGGCACGAGAATCACTTGAACCCAGGAGGCAGAGGTTGCAGTGAGCCAAAATCATACCACTGCACTCCAGCCTGGGTGACACAGTGAGACCCTGCAAAGAAAGAAAGAAAGCGGGGCGGGGGGGGAGGGAGGGAGAGAAGGAGGAAGGAAGGAAGGAAGGAAGGAAGGAAGGAAGGAAGGAAGGAAGGAAGGAAGGAAGGAAGGAAGGCAGTGACTTAAACAGTGGAACAATGGTAAACATAAGGAGTTTGTTATTCCTGAAATTATTTCCATTCTGAGTATAAGAATTTAGGGAGTAACTATGTTTTCCCCTTTGGGTGTGTGTTTAGAGAAACAATCCTTAACTGAAGTGAAAGTTCAGCATTTAGATTAGGAGGGGGATCTTTAGAGATATACTGAGCTGTGACTATGTGCCATGTGGCAAATGGTGGAGGGGGCAGCCATCCATGGCAACTTACAACTTAGACAGTACAAGAATGGACAGACTGTGTTGGAGCCACACTAGGAGAAGCTGACAGGGTTTTCCTGGGTGGAATCCACATAGCCAGCTGAGACTGTAGCATGGCAGAGCTCGCTCTATCCTTCACCATGTTACCCCTGACAGCAGTAAACACTCCTGAGAAGAATCTCTTACCACAATAACGTATTGAAGATAACCTATTTGGCGTAACAAATATTAGAGAAAAATGTTTTTTGCTGTTGCTGTTTTTTGGTTGAGGCCCATCACTCTGAAGAATGTTACTGTTCCAGGCAAATGGAATTTGGAGGCACAATTCCACAGGGGCAACAGCATGAAAAAGGACTTACCATCTTGATCACAGGAGAGCAGAACTTTTGAGTAGCAGAAAGCACAACTCGAAAGAAAAAGGGAAGAAATTACTGCACCATCCTGTAGAGTTGGAGCACATTTGTGACAAGCTACGAGTAGACAGTCCCAGCCACTTGCCTTTCCAATCATTGTTGGGCAAGACAACAGGATGGCACAAATTGATGTTCAGATAAAGGTGGGAAGGGAGGGGCCCTTGGGAGAGGGGCACTTGGCAGTTTGTTAAAGGGGTGTCCTTTTTGCTCCAGATTCAATATGTCTTTCAATCCCAAAGTATCTAGAATTTTTGACCTCTCGACACATCTGTATTAGTCTGTTTTCACACTGCTGATAAAGACATATCTGAGACTGGCTAATTTATAAAGGAAAAGAGGTTTAATGGACTCAAAGTTCCACTTGGCTGGGGAGGCCTCACAATCATGTCAGAAGGCAAAAGGCACATCTTACATGGTGGCTGACAAGAGAGAATGAGAGCCAAGCAAAAGGGGTTTCCCCTTATAAAACCACCAGATCTTGTGAGACTTATCCACTACCACGAGAACAGTGGGGGAAACCACCCCCACGATTCAATTATCTCCCACCAGGTCCCTCCCACAACACGTGGGAATTATGGGAGCTACAATTCAAAGATACAATTTGGGTGGGGATACAACCAAACCATATTACTATCCCTTTACCTCTTTGCTTGCTTTTTCTTTTCCTTTCTTCCTTCCTTCCTCCCTTCCTCCTCCCTCCCTCCCTCCTTCCCTCCCTTCCTTCCTTCCTTCGTTCCTTCCTTCTTCCTTCCTTCCTCCCTCCTCCCTTCCTTTCTTCCTTCTTGCCTTCCTTCTTCCCTCCTTTCCTTTCTTTTATTTTCCCCTACTATTAAATATTAATATCTTATAAGGAAGACTTTTGGCATTTGGGCTTATTTAGTAGATATGGTCTCTGAATCAAAAATGTTACAGAATAACGAGTGGTGGCAAATATCCTGGCACAATGACTATATAAAATTGGTTAGAATGGAGTTTTCAAATTCAGTAGAGGTAAAACACTAGAGGAAATGAAAATGAACTAACTCATTCTAAAAAGACTGCATATGACTTTGTTATCACTGAAGAAACATAAATTACAAAATATTTTCATTATACAAGGACTCTTCAATAACCAAAAACATGTAGAAACTTAGCTTTGTCAGGAAACAAACACACTGATTAGACTGTAGGTTGGTACTGTAAAGTGGTTTTGCCTCTTGAGATAATAACCTAGGCCACATGTCAAAAGGCATGTAGCAGAAAGCACCCTTGCTCTGTAGAATAGAACCTGTACTAAATTAATGGTAGAAATCCTATGCCCCTTGCCAGGGACTGGTTTAGGAAAGGGACTGGCCAAAGAAATGTTGAATGAACAATGAAACAGAGACTGATAAGGAATCTCTAATATTTCCTTGCTCACTAAAAGAGACACAGGTGAAGAAACTTCCTTCTCTTCCACTGAACGTTGTCATATCTGTGAGGTATGGTGATGCTTATGCTGCAGCAGCCATTTTGTGACCATGAAGACATCTGTTCATGACAGAGATGTTCCCCCAAAGATGGTAGAACAAAAACATGGAAGCAAAAAAAATGGACATCCCTTGAGGATGTCACTGTGTTGTAAAATTAAACATCTCCTTAGCAGCCCTACCACAGGAATTCTTGTTATGGGCAATTATATTGTTTTCTTGTTGTTCAAGCTAATTGAGATATAATTTTCTGTTACTTGTAGCAAAAGCATTCCAGGAAATGATAAAATAGTTTATATTTTTGGCTTAATAAGTCACTTTGGAGATGATATATCAAAGAAATGACCAAAAGATAGCAAGTTTTATCTCATGCTGAAAAACGCAGAGACATGTGTACATGAAAATCACATTATGAAAAAGGAAAACAGTCTGGGCGTGGTGGCTCATGCCTGTAATACCAGCACTTTGGGAGGCCAAGGTGGGCGAATCACAAAGTCAGGAGTTCGAGACCAGCCTGGCCAATATGGTGAAACCCCATCCCTACTAAAAACACAAAAATTAGCCGGGCGTGGCGGTGCATGCCTGTAGTCCCAGCTACTTGGGAGGCTGAGGCAGAAGAATCGCTTGAACCTGGGAGGCGGAGGTTGTAGTGAGCTGAGACCGTGCCAATGCACTCCAGCCTGGGCAACAGAGCAAGACTCTGTCTCAAAAAAAAAAAAAAAAAAAAAAAGAAAAGACAAGAGAAAGGAAGACAGAACATAAAGGGCAGGTGCATGATCCTGACAACGTAAATATTCACACGGCTTCCACCAAAGATCATAAAACAATTCAATGTCATGGCAATAGTTTATTATTGAATGTTCACTACATTATGTTTCTATAAATGATTACTCAAGTTGAAATATTTATTGAAATGTCTGAGAAAAGAGATAGCATCAGGCCACAAATATAAACTGCTGTGCAAAATAAATGGCAGAGAAATGTCTATTGAGGAGGGGCATGTGCTTTCGGAAATGCTTCTAGAACCAGTCATTCCAAGCCTATGATTTAGAGCTTTCTCCTCAATGCAATTATCCATTATGATAACTAAAATATGTGAAAGAAGTTTTCAAAACATACGAAACACACAGACTTCAAAGAAAAGAAAGAAAGGCAAGAATTGTGATGAAGTGGGTAAAGACTCAGGGAAAATACTACAAGAGAACATCAATATTTCTTACACAATGAGAATTTCTAAAAATATGTCACAGGCACAGACTGAGTCTTGTTTTAATTGGCACAAACACAAGGGAAATAGAAAATATAAGTCAGAGAATCCGTAGCACTGAAAAAGCTATTTGCATCTGCCTGAAAACCAGAGAAAATGTTGAGAAAGTAAGAACTGGACATAAAGGAAACCTATCAGATCCATATTAGATGAAATAGCTGCAGGAATCATTTTGTAGGAGGTGCTTATAGCCCTTTATTTTTGGAATTTCTCTTTCAAGGATCATCAATGAAACTGAATTCTGTTACTCATAGTATTGACAGCTAAATTAAGACATCAGAAAATCAAGGCCAAGAAAATTACTGTAAAATTGGAAGGTTCACTATGAAATGTAAGAAAATCATGTAGAAAAACACATTAATAACATTCAATCAAATACACTTTTCCCCTTAAGCTTTCACGCAGCTCTATGTCATTCAATTTCTCAAACGTTTACTCAAGGAACACACTATACCAAGGCTTTATTAGATATTAGCTTTCTTTGTACCTTGAACCACAGCCTAAGGTTAAATGTTTTCAGATCTGGATTTTGGTAGGGGGTCGCATTTCTTTTGAATTTGATGAAGTATTACCAGTTGGAGCCAGTTTAATGAGGTGAGAGAGATGTCAGATTAACTGGGAGGTATGCAGCCGGAATAAAAGAAAACTCAAGGCCGGGCTCAGTCGTTCATGTTTGTAATCCCAGCACTTTGGGAGGCCAGGTTGGGTGGATCACTTGAGGGCAGGAGTTCAAGACCAGACTGGCCAACATGGTGAAACCCCATCTCTATTAAAAATACAAAAATTAGCTGGACATGGTGGTACGTGCCTGTAATCCCAGCTATTTGGGTGGCTGAGGCAGGAGAATTGCTTAAACCCAGGAGGCGAAGATTGCAGCGAGCAGAGATCACACCACTGCACTCCATCCTGGACAACAAAGCAAGACTCTGTTTGAAATTTTAAAAAAAAGAAAACTCGAGACAGTTCTACAAGACAATTAAGCATATTTCACATCGGGGAAAAAGCCCAAGCACATCTTACCTCATTATAGATAGCAAATGTTTTGTGCAGGGATTATCATACAGATATGTCAGGCTTTTACAAAAGGTAATATGCAACATTTCTGGTTTGGTTTTTTTTGTTGTTGTTTGTTTGCTTTTTTGAGATGGAGTCTCGCTCTGTCACCCAGGCTAGAGTGCAATGGCGTGATCTTGGCTCACTGCAACCTCTGCCACCTGGGTTCAAGCAATTCTCCTGCCTCAGCTTCCCAAGTAGCTGGGACTACAGGCGTGTGCCACCATGCCTGGCTAATTTTTGTATTTTTCATTAGATATGGGGTTTCACCATGTTGGCCAGGCTTGTCTTGAACTCCTGACCTCAGGTGACCCGGCCGCCTTGGCCTCCCAAAGTTCTGGGATTACAGGCCTGAGCCACTGCACCCGGTCTTTTTTTTCTTTTTTCCTAAGAGACAGGGTGTGGCTCTGTTGCCCTGGCTGGAGCGGCAGTGGCACAATCATAGTGCTCTGTAAACCTCGAACTCCTGGGGTCAAGTGATCCTCCCACCTCAGTCTCCTGAGTAGCTGGGATTAAAGGCACTCCACCACACCCAGCTAATTTTTCTTTTTTTAAAAAAAAAAATATTATAGAGATAGGGACTTCCTATGTTGCCCAGGTTGGTCTCAAACTCCTGGCCTCATGTAATCCTCCTGCCTTGGCCTCCCAAAGTGCTGGGATTACAGACATGAGCTGCTGTACCTGGAAAAGTTTTTAAAATTTTATTTATTTATTTATTTATTTATTTATTTATTTATTTATTTATTTTTTACTTCTTTTTAAAAAATTATTTTGTAGGGCCTCACTTTGTTGCTCAAGCTGGTCTTGCTTTGTTGCTCAAGCTGGTCTCCAACTCCTGGCCTCAAGTGATCCTCTCACCTCAGCTTCCCACAAAACTGGGATTATAGGCAAGAGCCACCACACCCAGTCTCTAAAGTTTTAAAGCATAAATTCTTTAACACTAAAGAGAGACACCTTGTATCATCTTTAGAAGGTCAGTTTTCTATGGAAATAAAATATTTGATCTTCAATAATTACAAATATGAAGAGATCTTCAGGAATATATTTGCTATTTAGAGATATATTTAAGAGACTAGAGATATACTTCACTGCACTAATTTATTTTAGCTACCCCAATAGTATTATTAAAAATATATAGGGTTAGGGGTCTCAAAGTCAATGGAGAAGTTAGCTCCAAAAAATGATCAAGACTGAAGAAAAAAGATGAAGTCATATACACATTAGGTGAGTTTTTAGCATCTCATCAGAACTATTTGTTCCTAAATTATTTTATACCTCTTGATCCTGAAAAAATACATTAATTATGATGATTTATTCAATAAATTCATTCCTGAATACTTGTTTTCTGTATAAATTATCTCTTTGATGCCATTGAGCATCTGACTCACAATTTTTTTTTCTTTCTTTTCTTTTTTTTTTTTTTTTTTTAAGTCAGGGTCTGGCTCTATTGCCCAGGCTGGAGTGCAGTGGCACGATCTCGGCTCACTGCAACCTCTGCCTCCCAGGTTCAAGAGATTCTCATGCCTCAGCCTCCCAAGTAGCTGGGATTACAGGCATGTGCCATCATGCCCGCTAATTTTGGTATTTTTAGTAGAGATGGGGTTTTACCATGTTGGTCAGTCTGGTCTTGAACTCCTAGCCTCAAGTGATCCACCCGCTTCAACCTCCCAAAGTGCTGGGATTACAGGCATGAGACCGCACCCAGCCAGATCTTATATGTTTTACTTACATTTTACTCTATTAGTTTCCATTTCTGCAAGCCACCCTAAACGCTTTGTGGAATATGGGGTTAAGAAAACAAGAACAGATAGAGAGAAAAAGAAGAGGGAGAGAGAGGGAGGAAAAAAGGAGGAGTGGGGGTGAGAAGGAAAAAGAAGGAGAAGAAAAAGAAGAGAGAGCATGAATAGAACAAATGGTGAGAGAGGAGAGAGCATAGAAAAAGCAAAGGGATGGTAGAAGAGAAGGAAAGAGGAAAACAGATTCCTTTCTATACTATATAGTCAGCAAAAACCAACTCTTTAACCAGAATCAGGTATTCACATCTATGGCACATTTTGTCAAGGAAAACAATTTAGGTTTCCAGTCTAGCCCCTAACACTTTAATGTGAGTCATGTAGCCTGAAAGCCAGAAATTTTATAGAGGAGTCCCCACTCTCATAGAAATTCTCACCCATTCCTGAGTGCTTAAGGAGTTTTAGGGGAAACTTTTGAAGTAGGTGAGGCTACGTGCAGTTCTGTGCCCTCTTCTATTTCTTATTGCCCCTTCTCCAAGACTAATGGGATCTAATCTTCATGTAGTTCAAAGACTTTCAATGGGCAGACAGCTGGCTGGCTCTTTCTTGTCAAAAACCAGACTAAAGACCAGGTGTGGTGGCTCACACCTATATTTTTAACACTTTGGGAGGCCAAAGCAAGAGGATCACTTGAGATCAGGAGTTCAAGACCAACCTATGCAACCAGAGACCCCATCTCTACAAAAAATTTAAAATAGCTGGACGTGGTGGCACACACCAATAGCCCTAGCTACTTGGGAGGCTGAGGCTGGTGAATCTCTTGAGCCCTGAAGCTCTAGGCTGCTGTGGACTATGATCATGCACTGCACTCCTGCCTGGGTGACAGAATGAGACCCTGCCTCTCTCTCAATCTCTCTCTCTTTCTAAAAAATTTTAATTTTTAAATTTTTGTGGGTGCACAGTAGGTATAATATATGAAGCACATTAGATGTTTTGATACCGGCATATGATGCAAAATAATCACATCAGGTTAGATGGGGTATCTATCATCTCAAGCATTTATCCATTTATCCTTTCTCTGTGTTACAAACAATCCAATTATATACTCTTAGTTATTTTAAAATGCACAATAAATTATTGTTGACTATAGTTACCCTGTCGTGCTATCAAATACTAGATCTTATTCATTTTAGTTATATATCTAATCATATTTTTGTACTCATTAACCATCCCCACTTCCCCCTCCCCACTACCCTTCCCAGCCTCTGGTAATCATCCTTCTACTCTCTATGTCCATGAGTTCAATTGTTTTAGTTTTCAGTGCTCAACAACAAGTGAAAACAGTTTGTCTTTCTATGACTAGCTTATTTCACTTAACGCAGTGACCTCCAGTTCCATCCATATTGTTGCAAATGACAGAATCTCATTCTTTTCTATGGCTGAGTAGTACTCCATTGTGTACACATACTACATTTTCTTTATCCATTCATCTGCTGATGGACATTTAGGTTGCTCCAAATCTTGGCTGTTGTGAATAATGCTGCAATAAACATGGGAGTGCAGGCATCTCTTCAACATCCCAATTTCCTTTCTTTTGAGTATACACCCATCAGTGGGATTGCTGGATCGTATTGTAGCTCTATTTTTAGTTTTTTGAGAAACCTCTAAACTGTTCTCCATAGTGGTTGTACTAATTTACATTCCCACCAACAGTGTTCCCATTTCTCTACATCCTTGTCGGCATTTGTTATTGCCTGTTTTTTAGATAACAGTCATTTTAACTGGGGTGAGATGATTCTCATTGTAGTTTGATTTGCATTTTTTGGATCATCAATGATGTTGAGCACCTTTTCAAATACCTGTTTGCCATTGGAGACCCTATCTCAAAAACAAAAACAAAACAACAACAGCAACAAAACAAAACAAAACCTCCTTCTCAGCACTGTCCCTGTTTCAGTTCCATGCTAGGGAGTTTGTTAAGTGACATTTATGTGTTAATGACTTATTAGCCTGTTCAGAGGCATTGGCCTGATCATTTATCTTGATTAAACCTTTGTGGGTGATGGGGACAAGGTGAGCAGCTCAGCTAGACCTAGGCCTCTGCTCCGTAGACAAGCTCCTGCCATTCAAAGCTGCTTTCATTCCGCTACTTCTCTGCTCTCTCAACCCTTCAAGCCCATCTAAGCAGCTTAGGTGTACTAATAACATCCATTCATATCTTCCTACAGCATCCTGCACATACCAGTAAAACTCGATAAATACTTGTTGGTTGACTGCATTTGAGGTACTTTTACTACTGCTTTAAATTCTAAGTGACTTTGAAAGGCAAACAAAGATTAAGTTCACGGAAGTATAGAAGTAGAACCAGAAAACCTGAGTGTGGGCTGTGGTCAGTCCACGTTTTACTGTGTCCTACACAAATGTATCCTCCATTTCCTCATTAGGAATAATAAATGAAGATTTATTAAGCACGTACTCCACAGCAGGCACTATTCTATGTACTTTAGTGTACTGAAGTCTTCACTGCTAACAACTCTTATGAGGTAGGATGCAAAGCACATTCCCATGGTACAGAGAAGGACACGGAGACACAAACCATGAAGCCAGCAGATGCCCCAGCTGCAACTGGGTACCAAACAGCTTAGCTCCAGAAACTAGTTTCTTAACCACTCTATGGTTCTGTCAATTAAACAAAACAATGTTTGGCAAAGTGTCTTCACATTTTAGAGATGGGTACAGATGCTAAGTCATTATGGAAATGGCAGAGATGAGAGTAACTGAGTAGAACAATTGGCCTGTATGTGGCAGCTCCAGCCCATCACCATGGGACAGCTTGAGCTTCTGCAGTAAGCAGCACCCGAGGAACCTGTTAACCTGTAGGTTTCCAGGCCCCGATCTCAGATGCTGTGATTCAGTATTCTGGAGTGAGACCTATGAGCCTGCATTAGGTTGTCATAGGATTCATTTTGAAAAGGCTCCTTCTAGCGAGAAGTCAGGGCTTTTGGAGGCCAACATGCACAACTTGAGGTTGAATCCCAGCTGGTGTACCAGGAGGCCTCCAGAAAGTTACTTAGCGCTCTCTTGCCTCAGTTTCCAAAAGGAGCATGCAGAGTTCTTTTCAAAGCCCTTGTATAAATTCTCTTACTTGGTCCTCCCATTTACTTTGAGAAAGAAAACCCTCCTTGCAAAAGAATGTGAGCAGTTTAGGACGCATTTGAAGGTCATCTGAGCCTCAATGGCAGGTAAGGTTGAGATCAGCCCCATTCTTTCGCTGAGGAAAGCAAGGCTCAGGGTAATTAAGTGACTCTGTCCAGGGACACTGAGAAGAGGAGGACCCATGGCCCAAAGACTTGTTCCTTCCTTTATGCCAGGGAAGCACCTGTTGTTTGCAAAGTTCCTGGAACTTGAGAACCAAGAAGAGTGATGGTGGAGTGGCGTATTATGGGCACAGGGCACAGGGAGGAATTAGGGAGCTCAGAGCAGGCCCAGCTATGACAGGGATGGGCATGTGTGGGGTGGCCTTTCTACCTTTTTGGGAATATCCTGAGGGCACACTTCTTTCCTGTGTCCTTTGAAAATCAGCCTATTCCCAGAGGATGCCTGTGTCATCCAGGCCTGTCTGTGACTTGGGGGGAGAGTTTAATTAAGCTGAGGATGTATTCAGCACACAGATATAAATCATATTCGCTAATCAGCTGTACAAAAAAAGGCTCATGTTGTCTCGTTTTTTAATCTATTTCGAATTTTAAGGGAACTTAAGGGGTGCTCTTAATTAACATTCATCAAATCCAACAATAACATCAGAAGCCCCCACAATATTGTTCCTCCTCATCCCTTACTTTTAAGGGAATGGTTGAACTGGTTCCCCAATTAGTTCCATTAATGGGATCAGTAATTTGTTAGACACGTGTTGTGTTCTAAGTACTATGCTAGGCATTGAGGAAACAAAGATAGTAAAGACAGAGGCCAAAAAGAAGCTCCCAGGCAGACAGGCAGAGAGAAAGGTATCCCCAATATGGAAAGTACAAAGATGCTGCAAGACACCTTTAAACTTGGCTTACTACATTTCCGCAGAGGTAGAGACAGGGGCTACTGGCATTCCCGGTGGAGTAAGTGAACTGGTATCCCCATGTTGCCACACATAAATTCCTCAGGCCACACTGCCCCTCACACTCTTAGACAGGTGGGGCTTCAGAGCAAGGCTGTGTTCTTCCTCCACCCTCATGGTTAGACTCTTAGACAGAGGAAACCTGAAGCTGGGTGCAATGGCTCACACCTGTAATCCCACCACTTTGGGAGGTGGAAGTGGGTGGATCACTTGAAGTCAGGAGTTTGAGACCAGCCTGGCCAACATGGTGAAATCAAATCTCTACCAAAAATACAAAAATTAGCTGGGCATTGTGGCATGAGCCTGTATAGTCCTAGCTACTCTGGAGGCTGAGGTGGAAAGATTGCTTGGACCCAGGAGGCGGAGGTTGCAGTAAGCCAAGATTGCACCACTTCACTCCAGCCCAGGTGATAGAGCAACACTCTGCCTCAAAAAAAAAAAAAAAAAAAAAAAAAGAAAGAAAGAAGAAGAAGGCCTGGTGCAGAGAGGCATGTGGAGAAGACAGAAAGGGATACAGGGGCCCAGTGGCATCTGCCTCCTGTCCTTTCTCAGGGTCAACATCTGCCAGCTCAGTCAGAGAAATGGAGTCAAGCGTGTCTCCAGTGACACTATTGAATGGCTGAGGGCGGTTTGCAATGATTGCTTCATTTTTTAATAAAAAGCTCTGGAAGCCACAGCTTAAGGTGGCCAAGGGATCTCAGGGAGAATCCCAAGGAAAATCAAAGGCAATGACATAAAGGGATAGAAAGACTATCTCCACTTACAGACCCAGAGTGAGAAAATAGAAGGTCACAGCGAGGGGACTCTTCCTTCTCAGTGAGATTACCCTGCAAAAGTGAGGTAGAGCCTTGGCCTGTGAAAGCCTGAGTGGATGTAGAAAGAGAGTCCTTATAGGCAACATAAGGAGGGTGGGGACAATACCCAGTGAAGATGCAGATGCTCCTTTTCAGGGAGCTTTAGATGCATCTTTGGGAGTGAGTGATCCACTAGAGACAAGGTTTGATGCCACCTCAGAGTGGATGGTCTCCACTAGAGACAAGGTTTGATGCCACCTCAGAGTGGATGGTCTCCACTAGAGACAAGGTTTGATGCCATTCCATTAATGCTCAGCTCCTTGAGTGCAGACATGTTGTTTAACACACACTAGATACTCAAAAACTAGTTGGGGGTGGGGGTGAAAAGATGAGCCCATCCAGAAGAACTCAGGTTTTCTCAAAATATTTGAGATGAAATATTTGCTATGCCTCCTGCTGCGGTCCACAGAAATTTCTGTGAAGCTCCACTGACATCTCTGGCATGACTTGGCCTTTCTAGACTGTGAGCTCCAGGAAGGCTGAGACTTTCCTTCTCCCCTTTCTCCATCTCCCCTCTGGTAACTCAGCACCTGGTCCTGAGAAGGCATGGATCCCTCCTTCCACTCACCCACTCACCTCTGGGGCTTTATTTTCCTACCCAACATCTCTTCCTCTCTTTTCTGGAAATGCTTCTTCATTCATTCTGACATTATGGTTTGAGGGAAAGCTACCATGTTCTATAAACCCTGTCCCACCCCATCTCAGACTGGGTATGGGTAGACATTCGAAATGGCCAAGGTCCTGGTCCAGGGATGGACAAGTATCTAAGCTAGGCCATTGAGAGCCCTTCCCCAGAATCCAGAAACTAGGTCTCTATGTCCCTACTTCAAGGTGGGACTGAAAACAGAGCTTGGGAGTCGAAGGCAGCTGTTTGGAGCCTGCCTGAAAGGATGCTGCTGATACCCAGAGAGAGGCAGGGGGTGAAGGGCAGAGTCCCAGTGGCATTTAAAGCCCTGATGAGTCACGCTTGCAGACCAGTGGCACCCTTGCTCTTCCTGCGATCAGAATATATAAGGCAGTAAATGTCAATTTTTCCAGATCAGTTCAAATTGGGTTTTGTCACTTGCAACCCAAAGACTCCGGACTAATACATGAAACCAATTACTATTTGTTATAATTTGGCCCCTGTGGAGCCTAGAGAACCATCAGGAAACACGTGTTCCTTCTCAACGTTGATAGCTGGAGTTTGTGTCAATTTAAGAGGCACATCAGGCTCAGAGCAGGAGTGGTGGGACATGGGCTGCCTAATTCTGCAAAAGCACTAGCATGTGGAGCAAATCATTAAAGCCCACACGAACAGAAAGCAATATTAAGAGCCTAGGCAATCAAGAAAATTGATGCAAGTATCAGAGAAAAGGACAACTGGAATAAAAAGAAGGGAGGCCGAATGTTTCTCAGTAGGTTGATCATCGTCTATATACCAAGAAGGAAGCAGCATGTTCTTTCAACTACCTCCTGTAGTTGTATTCCCTGGTGCAGCTTAGGACAGTACTATTGTTGTTGCTGAGAGTCAATGTGATACAGTGGTTCTTAATGTCTGGTCCCAGGACCAGTAGCATTAGAAATAAAAATTCTTGGCCTCACCTCAGACCTGCTGAATCAGAATCTCTGATTCTAGGTAACCTAGAAATCTTTCTTTCTTTCTTTCTTTCTTTCTTTCTTTCTTTCTTTCTTTCTTTCTTTCTTTCTTTCTTTCTTTCTTTCTTTCTCTCTCTCTCTCTCTCTCTCTCTCTCTCTCTCTCTCTCTCTCTCTCTTTCTTTCTTTCTTTCTTTTTCTTTCTTGGCCTCACCTCAGACCTGCTGAATCAGAATCTCTGATTCTAGGTAACCTAGAAATCTTTCTTTCTTTCTTTCTTTCTTTCTTTCTTTCTTTCTTTCTTTCTCTCTCTCTTTCTTTCTTTCTTTTTCTTTCTTTCTATAACAAGCCCTTGAGGTGAATTGGATGCATTGTGAAGTTTGAGCACCAGTGGCATATTGCTTTTGCTAAGCCTCAAGCTCTGGCACCAAGTTTTTGGGTTTTGCACAGACTACAAGATGAGCAGTGCCCACTGGGGTTCACATTGTGGCATCCCCTGTGTTTGCATCCTGGCTCAACCAATTACTATCTGTATAGCTTTGGCAAGTTACTTAACTCCTTTGAGCCTCAGACTCTTCATATGTCAGACAGAAATAAGAGTAGTACCCATTTCGCAGGTTTATTTGAGGATTTAATGAGATAACACATATAAAGTACTTAGTTCAGTACCTAGCACATAGGGTAAGCACTCAATAAATGTTGGTTATTTGTATTATTTTGCTGCTGTTCTGATTTTAGGGCAACACCTGGGCCTAGGGAAGTCAGAGAAAACCTCTCCAGATATATTTGCTCTTCTGAAACACTACAGCAACCTAGATTTATTATTTCTGCCTAGCAAACTTCTACTCACCCTGCAACACCCTGCTCAAAGTCACCTCCTCTGTGATGACCTCTCAGAGTTGAGTAATCCTTCCTTCCTCCAGGCATCCATCTCCATCAAAGCCCTCAAGCTTCTTCATATGAACCCTGACTCTACCTCTTCCTACTTGTTTGATCTTGGGAAAGCTTCTTCATCTTTCTATGCCTCAGGTTCCTCCTTTGTAAAGTGGCACGAATAACTGTACTTACCTATGAAATTGTTGTGGGGATTAAGTGAGGTAATATGTGTAAACTGCTAATGATAGTACTTGGCATATATCAAGAGCTCAGCAACTGTCAGCTCTGTCTCCTGGTGCCTGGCACTCCATAGTGCTGGATGAGAGGGGAACGATGAGTGAATGGGATATGGGGCAGGGCCAGGACTAAGATGAGGTGGTAAGGACTTGGCTTGGGTGTAAAATTTAAGTAGGCACACTACACTCCATTCCAGGAAAACTTGGAATAGTTTCAGTAAAAATGGTTCCAATAAATCTTTATTTATAAACACAGGCAGATGGCCCATGGCCATAGTTTGCTAATTTGATTTTTTAAAATACTGCATTATTAAAGTATGATTTATCTTGATTACTGAGGCATGGGGCATGGGACATAATTGCTTAACCTGCTCTTCCTCCTCCCCACCGGCTGACCCTGAATACACAGGCCCTGTGCTTCCCCAGCAACGTGTAGCTCTTCATCGCTTTACCACCTGTGTCAGAGTTAGCGAGGAATGTATGATGGTGGCTGTGAAGCACAATTTTTGCAGGTTCTCTGTCCATAAACCTTGGGCTGAGTCAGTTTGCTTGTGTCTCCAAGAAGGGCTCCTTTCCAAGCTCCAAGACTATTTTTAAAGTGAGTCGACACTCAAAGCCCGTTAGTGTCCATGTGTAGTTTTCAGATACAGTCAAGGGTAAGAAGAGACATATATATGTATATGTACTGTGATGGTTAATTGTATGTATCAACTTGACTGAGTCAAGGAATGGCTAGATAGATGGTAAAACATTATTTCTTGGTATGTCTGTGAGGGTTTTTCCAAAAGAGATTAGCATTGAATTGGTAGACTGAGTAAAAAGATGGTTTTCATCAGTGTGGGTGGGCAATCATCGGATTTGTTGAAGGCCAGAATAGAACACAAAAGTGGAGGAAGGGTGAATTTTCTCTCTGCTTAACCTGGGATGTCCATCTTCTGGTGCCCCTTGTTCTTGGACCATCGGACCTGGACCGGGACTTATGCCACTGACTCCCCTGGTTTCTGGCCTTCTGGGTTGAACTGGAATTACATCATTGGCTTTCCTAGGCCTCCAGCTTATAGATAGTAGATCGTGGGACTTAACCTCCATAATTGAGCAAGCCAATCCCTCGTAATATTTTTCTATGTCTACACATGTCTTATTGGTTCTGCTTTTCTTAAGAATCCTAATATACATAAACATGTATGTGTGTGTGTATGTGTGTGGGTGCTTGCATATACATATATATTTGGCTTTCTGATATTTTCTGAAATCTTCAAGGTTGTACGTGTCCATAACCAAGCTGGAAGTAGAGTCATCTGTTTCAAAGACATTTCCTTGGAGATGTGACATTTGGCCAGAGGCTCCCCTATTGGACATATGGGCTCACCTTTCAGATGCCTTTCGCATCCCAAGAGGAACAGTCTGCATCTGTGCTTGCTTCTTGCTGGGGCTTCACCTCATTAAGAAGTGACCTATTTCCCAGCACGCATGCCATCTCTGTTTGAGGGGCAATCACTTACTATGTAATTGGTCATGCTTGCAAAGACAGGTCTAATGCTGGGCCCCGTAATCTGGGACTGCAGCAGCAGTGATGACAAAATTGTATATCTTACTATTGTGGTGCACTTTGTAAACCATGGCAGGGGATTTTTTTCCTTCTTCTTTTTATTACCATGCCACTAAAATGGAAACCATTCAGGGAAGTGAGAGCGGCGTGCGTTGGCAGTCTAAGCAATGTGTGTCACTCTGCCGATTCAAAATCAGATCAAATCTGGGTTTCTCTTTCTCTCTCAGGTTGTTGTTGACATCTTTGGGTCTTTGGTTTTTTTCAGCGTGGATGGCTCTGAGTATAGATAAGGCAGAGGCAACGCTCCCAGAAGAAGCCAGAAAAGAGCTTTGGATCAGACTTATTAGTAGGAAGCACATGGTAGGTTCCTGACACACAGCCACTGGTTTGTCCAGTCCTGTTAGCAGCAGGCTGGGCATATGCCCATCTGCACTGAACTCTTGTGAGTGCCCTTTAGAATTCTGAATCAGAAACTGCCCTTGGCACTCACCCTGCCACGCAGGGCCTTGATAAGAGCCATGTGACTCAGTCCTCCAGCTCTCAGCTTCTGTGCAGTCATCAGAGACGTGTCCATTTCTTGTGCCCTGAGTCTGGTTGCATGCTCTCTCCCTGAACTCTTGCTGTACTCTGCATCTCCCTCATAGAAGCACATGCCAATCATACTTTACATGTGTCCTGTCTGCCTTTCTCTTTCTTTGGACTCTAAACTCCATGAGAGTAGGAAGAGTGTCTCTCTTGCACATCACTATGTTTCCAATGCCCAGCACAGCACCAGGCACATAGTAGATGCTTTATCAATGTCTACTGAATGACAACATGTATCTGAAAATGAGTCCTCAAGAAGCCCAAGGCTGGTTATATACCATTGGTACTGGCTTCCATTCAGGCAGCCGTGCTTATTACTGGCAACATCTTGGTCAAGTTAGTTAGCCACACCAAACCTCAATTTTCCACTCTGTAAAATGAGGATAATAATACCTACCTCACAGAGTTATCAAGAGACTAAAACTAGATAGCATTCATGACAGCATGTGGCAGACAGTATTATTACTCTCAATTCTTTTCTGCCTTCCCTGTGGGAGGATTATATGTCCTCGCTCATTGTCAAGAGACCTGCAGTGCTGCTCTATGGGAGGAGGATACTTCCCTACCCCATTGGTGCCAGGCTTGGCCATGTGACTTGCCTTGGCCAATGGAATATAAGCTACACATGCCACATCCAAGCATGACTTTAAGAGCCACTTTATGGTTCTCCTAGTACCCTTTTCTCTCTGTCATAAGAATGGCATGTTCCATACAGGGGCTGATCCTGCAGCCTGGGTCCTGGAATGAAGACACATAGAACAGAGCTCCAGTCACCCTGCATGCAGTGCCCAACATGAGCAAGAAAGAAACCGTTATTGGGGTTGCTTGTTGCAGCAGCATAATGTAGAGAGAAGGCCAACTGGTACACAGTGCCTGTCACAAAGCAAGGGTTTAGTAAACCTTTGTAGAATGAACAAACACATCCTGAGGTTTCTACCAGATCAACTGCTCCAGTGCTTTTGATTCTTTTGGGTATGACATTCAATCACTAAGATAAATTTAAGGTGGCACTTTGTGGCATAAAAGAGAAGTAGATATTTTTTTAACTGAATGAAAGCTGATCCATTCTATTAGGGTGTAGCAGTGCCTGTGGCCTAAAAACCCTATCCAGGGTTTCTTTCATGGATTATTGATTCCAACTTATAGCCTACATTAACTGAGTCCTTTTGCTTATGTGTATTAACCCATTATTGGTAAAAGGTATATTAAGCCATTATTGGTAAAAGGTGAAAGATTTATATGATCTGAAGAGAAACCAGAGTATTATTAAGCCATTATTGGAGAGCAGGGTGCTAAGTCCCTTATAAATATTAGCTTGTTTAATCCTTGCAATTATGCAGGAGGTATAGGGAGACACAAGTCATGTGGTACCCAGGGGCAAGGTAATGCTTGTGAACTTTCTCTCCTCGCCAACACTGCACCAGAATTTGCAAAGGCTAGCATCTTTGTGGCACTCCCTGCAGACTGGTGGTGGGGTCATATGCACCCCGAGTGGCTTCCTCTTAATTATGCCCCTAGTGGCAGGGGTTAGGGGAGGTCCCAACATTGTGCATAGTATACAGATGGGGAAACAGGCATCAAAGCATGAAGAACGTGCTAAAGGTCATCCAGCCAGTCAGCAGCAGAGACTAGACGGGAAGCCAGACACACCAGACCTCAGAGCACTAACCTCATGCCATGCTGTCTCCCACGTTCATCCACAAAACCATATTCCCTTCTGCTTCTGCTTCCAGACTGAGTAATACTCACTCTATGCTGGCACAGCCCTTCAGATTGAAGCCACTGTTCCTCCTATACCAGCAGGTTCCCCAGAGAATACTCAAGACAAAGGAATGGTAAGAGACAAGTAGTATTGGGGAAGCTAGAATGAAGCTTTCACTTCCTTCTGATCCACACCTACATTAGGTCACTCACTGTGAAGCCTGCTGACTTATGCTTGCAGGTGGGAACCCACCAACAACTCCCACCCAGTGAAGATTTATTTATCGGCGAGGCCCTGCATGAAGCACCAATGCTCTTCAGAGCTGCTGAAGATATAGTCCCTTGCCTTAAGGAGTTCCACCTTAGTAAAGGGACAGATGTACAAACAGTCAACTTGATTACAAGGTCTTCTGAACAGAAGTCGAGAACAGAGAATTAGTAGATGTACAGATGAGAGACAAACTCTGGCAGAATATCAGAGACAGCTTCAGAGAGTAGGCAGCATTTAAGCCTGCCTTGGTAGAGTGAGTCATCTTTCAATGGGCAGGAGTTGCAAAGAAGTGTGTCTTGGAGGAACAGCTTGCTCAGGGTGGGAGAAATGGTCCCTGTGGGGACTGTGTAGTGGGCAGTGGGTTACATGCCTAGAAACACAGGTGGAAACCAGATTTTGGAAGGTCTAAATGCCAGGTCAACAAGATCTGGTTTTACACTCTGCAAGAATGTATCTTGGCTGGGCGCGGTGGCTCATGCCTGTAATCCCAGCACTTTGGGAGGCTGAGGCAGTTGGATTGCCTGAGGTCATGAGTTTCAGATCAGCCTGACCAACATGGTGAAACCCTGTCTCTACTGAAAATACAAAAATTAGCCAGGTTTGGTGGCAGGCGCATGTAATTCCAGCTACTTGGGAGGCTGAGATAGGAGAATCACTTGAACCTGGGAGGCGGAGGTTGCAGTGAGCCAAGACCAAGTCGTTGCACTCTAGCCTGGGCAACAAGAGCGAAACTCCATCTCAAAAAAAAAAAAAAAAAAAAAAAAAAGAATGTATCTTGAATCCAGTTTTAAACACCCTGCACAAAACAGGTGTTTTGTGCACCTGAGAGGCACCTGAGAGGCAATTCAAGTCTTTCTTGAATGTGTAGGGCACTGGAGACAAAAGCTCTGAATGGGCTGGGGCTTGGAAACACTATGAACACAAAGAGCAAACAGACCCCTTTTCTTTGTTTAAAAAAAAAAAATGACAAAGAGTGGGATAAACATGGAAGTCTGAAGTTCAGCATGGATAAGGAGATGGATTCATTCACTGATATTTATTGAGCACCTCTATGTGCCAGGCATGGTTCTAGGCATTTGGGAAACATCAGGAAATAAAGATCCCTATCCTCCTGAAGCTTTCATTCTAAGGAAACTTTTTTATTTTATTTTATTTTATTTTATTTTATTTTATTTGAGACA
Source organism: Macaca mulatta (assembly GCF_049350105.2). NCBI lineage: Eukaryota > Metazoa > Chordata > Mammalia > Primates > Cercopithecidae > Macaca > Macaca mulatta. The sequence goes on from NC_133420.1 coordinate 48,427,251, forward strand.
GGGTCTTGTTCTGTTGACCAGGCTACAGTGTAGTGGTGTGATCAACCTCCTGGGCTCAAGCAATCCTCCCACCTTATCCTCCTGAGTAGCTGGGACTATAGGTGTATGCCACCATGCCCAGATAATTTAAAAAAAATTTTTTTGTAGAGACAGGGTCTCCCTATGTTGCCCAGGATGGTCTCAAACTCCTGGACTCAAGCAATTCTGCCGTGGCCTCCCAAAGTGTTGGGATTACGGGCATAAGGCACAGCACCCGGCCAGGAAATTTTTAATATTCGCAGCACTTACTATTTTCCAAGAGCAACTCTATGTGATTATGCACTTATTAACTTCAGTCTTCACAAAAACTCTATGAGATAGTACTACTATCCTAATTGGACAGATGGGTAAACTGAGGCTGTGAGCTGTTAACTCATCCTCAGTCAAGGCAGTAAGTGGCAGGGCTGAAGGTATCACCAGGCAGCCTGCCCCAGAGGCAGGCTCCATAGCCGTACACTGTACTTCTTTTTGCATTGTAAGTAGTTGTAAGAGGAGGCTGGATTTTAGTTTCTTAAAGGCTGTCCCTGTTTCCAGCTTCTACCCCAATCCCTTGAAGATTCTACACTTCACTAAGCTCCACGTTTCTAGAGGTGAAGAGGGACTCCCTGCTCCCTCCTGAGTGCTCTAAGGCAGTGCTCCTCAAAGTGAGTGGCCCACAGTTGGTTACTAATCTGTGACCAGGTGAGTACAGAAATGGAAAGAATATGTTTAGAATCTTTAATAGCAATTTATTGAATCTAATAATAAAAAATTAGTACCTGTATTCTGTATACTTTTCTCATCATTCATTTTCATTGTACTTTATAAAAATACAGTTCTGGGATGAACTGGGAGCTTCAAAAGAAAAAAAAGCAAAACTCAATCCTTTACCACAGATAGAGAGGGACATTGTTCTCAGAGAGTCCAAGTTCCCTGGGCTGGATGGACTGCATCCCTGAGAACAGAGGGACCCGAAAGGCAAGGTCTAGGAAACATCTGTGTGGGCATTTCCTGTGTTGTACTCTCCTGTCCATTTCTAGCAGATGAGTGGGTTTTGTGCTCCCTTGCCTGGGCAGAGGTTGCTTTTGGTCAATGGGCCTTCAGGTCTTTTGCAAAAGCCAAAAGTTCACTAAAGAAATTAAGCTAGGCATCCTGGTGGAGTATGGGGAGGGGTGCACTTTCTCCCAGAAGCAGTAGAGCGGAGGGGCTGTAGGCTGCACTTGGCGTGGGGTGGGGTGGGGATGTAGGAGTGCTACACTGTGGTGTAGGCAGGGAAGCTGGATGCTGATTCCAGGCTCCCAGCCTCTGCCAAGGCTCCTGTCCCCAAGCTTGGCTCAGAAGCCACAGACTTCAGCCCTGAAGGGACTCTGAAGGTCAGGACAATGCACACCCAAGGATAAATCCAGTGAGGACCAGTGATGGTGGCCCTTCCCCAAGATGAGCATGGCACCTTTGCATGACCTTGGGTGGGAGAGAGTCCCAGGAATGACTGAGTTTGAACTGCTTGCCAGACTAGCAGCCTTGGGGTACAGAGTCTGATATCATTTGATTTAAAGAAAACAAAGTGGCATTTCTTGCATAAGTGTGTGCACCAAGATTGATACTGCTACTCTTAGTGGGTGACAGGAGACAGAGTGAATGAGAAAGATGCTGGAAGGTTAGGACAGGGCGGGAGGCTATTTCAGGCGAGAGGAGACTCACAGTGGCTGAGTAAGGAAGCACAGGATGTGGGGAGAGCCACAGGCTGTCCCTCTTTGGCCCAGACCAGCAGCTGTGGAGCTGCTGAGACTTTGCAACCCCTGTTCCTTCCTTCTGGAATACTCTTGGCGTGGCTGCCTTCCTCATCTTTCGGATGTCAGCTGACATGTCCGGTCTTCAGAGGGTCCTTTCTGGGAGTCGTGTGTGTGTGTGTGTGTGTGTGTGTGTGCATGCACATTTGTAGAGGTGCAGGAAAAGACTGTCAGATCAGAGGGCCTTGCATTTTACATTCCTGCAGCTGTTCAGTTGCTTTCTAGTCACAGTTTTTTTCTTAGTGTCTAAATTCCCACAGACTCTCTGTCTGTGTCACACTCCACAGTTTTGTAGCCCGGAGAGGAATTGGGTTTGGGGTCACTCCCTGGAATCTGAGGATCATGTTCTGTTGCTGGAAGAAATCCTGAGATTCTTCTAATGAAGACAGAGCGCTGACACAGCCAGCCTTTCCAGGGGTCGTAGTGGCAGACTTACTGGGAGTTTTGAAGTGAAATGTAGCTGCCCAGTCAGTGCTGAAAATCGTGGCTGGACTCCTTGGGGCCTCCCCCTACAATTCCTGTGCACTGATTTCACGTGGAGTCCCCAGAAACTTGGGAGACTGGGAGCTGGGTACAAGTGGTAGATGCTGAAGGCTGAACACAAAATCAGGGCCTCTTTCAGAAACCCAGGTTTCCCGCATCCCTTTGTAGGGTGCAATGAAACCCACCAGAATGGCCAGAGACAGGGACTTCTGTCTTGGGAGAGTCTTCACTGTTTCCTGTTGATGATATAGCTAGAAGTCTCTGGAGAAAACCCTTCCCTGAGAGATCTAGTCACTTCTGCTCTCAGTTTGGGCTATAAACAGGAAATAGACAGAGCTGCTTAGAAATGAGATATCATTATAATCAAAATAGCTCTTGTTGATTTTCGCTTTCTCCTGGAATTCCAGTTTCCATTTAGTGGAAGTTAAGAAGGAGGTTTCCCAGCAGATCCAGGCCTCCCACAGGCTATGGGGTATGCGAGGGCCCCAAGTTGTAAACCAGGCAGGCCAGACCCCCAGGGCCGTGGTGGCCTCTGAGCAAATGCAGGAGTCCCTCTCCCTGGGACAAGTGCCAGAGAGGCCCGTTCTGGGAGAGATTCCCAGAATTCCAGTATCCTTTCTTCTTGAGACCACAGAGCCTCAGTCCTAAATCCCTTCCCCTTCATTCATTCCCTCATCAAACAAACATTGTTTGGGTCACTTTTGTGTGCCAAGCACTGTGGTAGACACTAGAACTATTGCAGAGAAAAAGACCAAGTCCTTGCTTTCAAGAAGCTTATAATCTAGTGTGAGACAGAGATACTCACACACCATCCTGCCTGTTGGAGAATAACTTCACATGGTCTTCCATGATACCCCAAACCCACAAATTTAAACACAACAAGGTCAACTTTCCCTGGTTGACTCATCCACCACTTTCTGCTCCGCCCAGAGCTTCCTTAAGTAGGCCTTTGTGGTGGTTTTGAGACATGTCTAAAAATTCTTTGACACTCCTCCCTTTAAGACATGGAGTCTCGGCCAAGTGCGGTGGCTCACACCTGTAATCCCAACACTTCGGGAGGCCAAGGTGGGCAGATCACCTGAATTCAGGAGTTTGAGACCAGCCTGGCCAATATGGTGAAACCCTGCCTCCACTAAAAATACAGAAATTAGCTGGGCGTGGTGGCGCCTGCCTGTAGTCCCAGTTACTCGGGAGTCTGAGGCACAAGAATCACTTGCATCCAGCAGCTGGAGGTTGCAGTGAGCCAAGATCGTGCCACTGCACCCTAGCCTGAGCAACAGAATGAGACTCTGTCTCAAAATATAAAAAAGACATGGAGTCTCACTGCCCTCCCCTTGCATCTGGGCTGGCCTTAGTGCCTTGCTTCTAATACACAGAAGGTGAGAGAAGCAATGCTGTGAGACTTGGAGGCTGGGCTAGAAAAGGTATTAACAGCTTCTGCGTGGCTCTCTCTCCTGAGACACAGCTGCTGAGCTGTGAAGAGTCCCTTGCCACATGGAGATGCCCTGGGGAGATGTTCTCGCTGACAGCCCCAGCTGAGGTCCCAACAGCCAGCCAGCATCAACCACCAGACACGAAGGGGAGGAAGCCTTCGGGATGACTTTTGACTCTTGCCCCACTTACATCTAACCACCAGCTTATGACGGATCCTAACAACTGCATAGCTGAGCTGCAAGAGATGATAGTAATAATAACAACAGCATTGAACATAAATCGTTTTCGTTTTAGCTTCTAGGTTTGGATGATTTGTTATGTGGCAAAAGACAACCAGAACAATCCTAGAAACACCGTGACGGACCTCCGTTCCTTAGCAACTTTGCTACTGAAGGAGTGGCTGGCAGACCAGTGGCACCAGACCACCCGGGAGCTTTTACAAACACAACCATTGAGTACTGCCTGAGACCTACTGAACCAGAACCTGCATTTTCATAAGACTGCCAAACATTTCACATGCATGTTAAAGTTTAAGAAGCACTGCTTAGCAAGACAGTTTTGAAAGTACATTATTTTAAGGTCATGCTTTAAAATATTCAAACACCAAAAAATAACATAACAGACACCAATGTAGCAACCATCCAGATTTAAAAGATAAAAAATAGCAAGCATATATTCTGTGCTGAATACTATTGTAAGACCTTTACAAATATTGACTCCTTTAATCTTCATGACAGCTTTGTGAGAGACGCACTACTTTGTCATTCATTGTTTTGTGATAGAGGAAGAAACAGGACAGAAAGATTAAGTCATTTACTTAAGGTCACACAAGGTCATAATCAGCAGTACTGGTATTAGTACATTAGCTGCACTAAATGCAGGGTACCTGGCTCCAGGGGTGAGCTATTCTGCTAAACATTTAACACTTTGCCACCTTTTCCTTGATATCTTAAGTCTATCAAGGCTCCTTTGAAATTAGTCTCCATCTCTTCCTTTCTTTTGCGTAGCCACCATCCTAGTTTAGTCTAGGACTCGTGCAACGCTGCCCTGGCTGCCTTGAACCTCTGGTATGGCACCATTCAATCCATTTTCTACAATGCCCCAGATTAATCTTTCTGCCAACACTGATCTTATCATCCTCCCTGCCCAGATAGTTTTAGTGCCTCTGCTCTGCCTGGTACCTAAACAGGTCAACTTGGACTCCAAGTCCCTTGAAACCCCATCCCCACTCTAGTCTCCAACAGAAAGCAGAACAGATCGCAATATCATCACCGGGTCTCCATCACCACACACAGCAGCTTCATGGTTTGTTTACACATTTCCTCCTGGCTGGGTTGCCTTTTCCCTTGCCTGGTCCTACAAGTTCCATCTCAAATCCTACCTCCTTGGCAAATCCTTCCTTGACTACTTTTAGTTTAAAGTATGAACTCCCACTTCTGAACTCAGTAACATTTAGTAACATCTTAATATCTCTTTTTAGCTCTTTTTTTCCCCCTGCGCATCTTCAATGGCCAGGTACTGCATGAGGCATTTATTGTTTTATTGTGGTAAAACATACATAATAAAATTTACCATTTTAAGTTTACAGTTCGGTAGCATTAAGTACATTTACGTTGTTGTGCAACCATCACCACCAGCCATTTCCAGAACTTTTTCATCATCCCAAACTGAAATTCTGTACCCACTAAACAATGACTCTCCCTTCTTCTCTCCCCCAGGCCCCCTGGTAACCTTTCTGTCACTACGAATTTGACTAGTCTAGATATCTCATGTAAGTGGGATAATACAATGTTTGTCCTTTTCTCTCTGACTTGTTTAACTCAGCACTATGTTTCAAGATCCATCCATGTTGTGACATATATCAAACTTTCATTCCTTTTCATGGCTGAATAATATTCCATTGTATGGATATATCGCATTTTGTTTATCCATCCATCTGTGGATGGACATTTGGGTTTTTTTCCATCTTTTGGCTATTGGGAATAATGCTGCTGTGAGCATTGGTATACAAATATCTGTTCGAGTCCTTGCTCTCAATTCTTTTGTGCACGAGGCATTTGAAACTTTATTCTCCAAACAAATCTGTGGTAGGGATTGTTGGTTCCACTCCATAGGAAAATGAGGTTCAGAGAAGTTAAGTGACTTGTCCAAGGCCGTGTGTCTAGGGCTTAAATATTGTTTTCCTGAGGATTCTGCTTTTACTAATAAACATTTTATTTTCTAGAAGAGATGAGTATCTAACTTAATAAGGATTCCATAGTTCAAGGTTCTGTGTTATCTCTGTCAATGTTGATGGTAATGACAATGGCAAGAAACAGATGAAAAGATGACAGACACGTCCTTGTGTCCGGCAAAGGTGGGCACGGAGACATCTTCTTCCCTTCCAGAGTGAATCTAGATTCTAAATGTCTGGATGAGCTAATTAGGTCCTGAACATACACTTGGCTTGAAAAACTGTAGCTGTAACACCCAAGGTAACCTCCATGGCCTGAGGGTTATTTGCCATTTTTAAATTTAGGGTCAAGGACTAGAAATAGCCAGACAGTTTGCTTCCAGAAGCAAAGTTATACTCAGGTCCAAAGCCTTGAGCTCAAGTTCCCAGCTGAGGTATAGTAAGAGCTCAATATGATGGTGGCTGATGTTTAGGTGGTAGGTAGGGGGGCCAGCCTTCTCAGCGTGACCAGTGAAACCCCGAGAGGTTTCCTGGGACAGAAGCTTGCAGAGCAAAAACCAAGAAAATTACAGGCAAATTGGGATAAGTTGGCCACCTTAACCTAAAGATCATTGTGGAAGGAAAAGAAATAATTAATCTTGCATCTGTCCCTTCTTCTGTTATTCCCGCTGGTTCAAACCTCTGACCTCCCAGCTGGTCTCCTGCAGTAGCTCCCTTGCTGGCCTTCCTGCCTCTGCCTCTGCCTGCAGTAGCCCATTTGGCATAATTTGCCCTGATCAAAAACCTTCAATTTTCTTCCCCACTAAACCAGCTTAGCGAGGGCCAAGACCTCTCGTTCCTGTAAGCACCAGACAGGTCATGTCCATGAAAGACACAGCTCTGGGGTAAGACAATAGGAACTGGTAGGGCTGCAGCCGGGACTACGCCAAACATCTTTGGGGCTTGGAGCAGGTGCACAAATAGATGCTGACATACAGTATATCTTAATATCTGAAATCAAACTAAAAATTATTAAATACTTTATGTTCTCTCTCTTACTAAGTTGGCAAACATATTTCATACTGACTGTGAAGGCCAAGTTCAAATTGTGAGTTCTTGGATTCCTGTGGGTCCCATATTGAGATTTGGTGGTACAGAGCGAGATTCTGTGGCCTGTTACCTTCTTCCCTTCTCTTCATACCCTCTCTCTGTCCTGCACCTCTAGAGGCCTTGTACCCCCATGGTGGATACCCTAGCCTGCACCTCAAAGCTCCATCCACACATACGCTACCCTCAAGGCAAACTGCTTCCCTTTGGTACACCCTTCAGTGTGGCCCACCCTTGGGAAGACAGATGGAGAGAAGAGGCCTATGTGAGTTCTGGATGTGAGCTGGGGCTGTTCAGGAGACAATTCAGAGTCTTGGGAGCTGAAGCACAGTCAGGGGATAGGGGTAGGGAGCAGGCAAGTTGCCTTGGCCCAAAGACTCCTCACCCCTTAGAAAAGGGTGTGACTAGAGTAAGGCCCTGTAAAGCCCAGGGCCCAGGAAGGGGGATGTGCTTGCTTGGGTCTAAGATGATACTGATCAGGCCCATAGGAAAGCAGATGCTGCATCTAAAGAGGGCAGTTAAACTCAACTCTAGCTAGTTCCCACCTCCTGGAAATGTGGCTGAGTCTGGCTAGATCTTCCAATCTTTTAAGAGAAGATGAAATGTAGGATGTGCTATCATAAATTCAAGTGAAAACCAAAGCAAACACCCTTGTGTGAATCAATACAGTAAAGGCCAAACACAATATGTCTATGGGCTTGACCTTGAACTTTCAGTTTATAGCTGCTTCCTCGAGGAAGTACCTGTCTCTCTACATCCTGGCATAGAGCCACTTCTTTCACCTCGTCTCCTTCAGTCCCTTCAGGCTGAACAAATCAGACAACCAGAGATAGCCCAAGCTTCCTACCTCAGGCCCTTCGCTCAGTCAATTCCTTCTGTCTGCAATACCCTCCCCTGGGTCTTCTCCTTGCTTACTGAAAAGCATACTCATTTTTCAAGAACAAGTGCAAACCCAACTCCTCCAGGATGTCTGTCCTCATAACTCCTAAAATTCCAGACTTAGAGTCGGGAGACCAGAGTATGAATCCTAGCTCTGCAATTGTACACAAGCACAAGTGCTCTGAACCTCACATGTAAAATGGGATGATATTTCCATTAACCTTGAAGAGTCACTTCTTGTGAAAGTTAAATAAGATAATATATGTTAAAACATTTGTTGGGAGGCTGAGGTGGGCGCATCACCTGAGGTCAGGAGTTTGAGACCAGCCTGGCCAACATGGCAAAATCCCATCTCTACTAAAAATACAAAAGTTGTCCAGGCTTGGTCGCGCGCACCTGTAATCCCAGCTACTCAGGAGGCTGAGGCAGGGGAATCGCTTGAACCCGGGAGGCAGAGGTTACAGTGAGCCAAGATTGTGCCACTGCACTCCAGCCTGGGTGACAGAGTAAGACACTGTCTCAAAAAAAAAAAAAAAAAGAAAAAAAAATTGGTACAGTTCAGGACATTTAATCAGTGCTTAGTAACTGCTAGTGGAATAGGAATGAGATTTTGAGTATCTTACTTATGCTTTAATTGGGGGCCAGTAAACTTTTTTGGTAAAATACCAGACAATAAATATTTTAGCTTTATGGGCCCTATGGTTTTTTTTCCCAACTACTCAATAAGGCAAACATAAATAATACTTAAATAAATGGACATAATTCTGTTCCAATAAAACTTTATTTACAAAACAGGCAGAGGACCACATTTGCTCCAAAGGCCATAGTTGCTGACCCCTGCTTCATACCATTCTTAGGGGTTGTTCCCTGGCTCTCAAAGCTGCTGTTACTATTCTTACTAATAGCTATATTTTAGTTCTGCCGGTATTTAACAGGCGGTGTCGAAAACACTTTGTAAGAGATTTAACCCTCATTGCCACTCTACACATGAAGAAACTGGGGTACAAAGAGGTAGCAGTTGAACCAGAACTCTGAGCAACTGTGCAGTAATGTGTTCGGGTCTTGGACAGCACCTGCACAGTCTTGGGTATGCTTCTTGGCTGTTGTTGGATAAACGTACATTTGCAAAGGACTTCAAGTCATGCTCCACTCTCCCATGCAATGTTGGTGGCAATTGTAACTACTGAAAACTTAGTAGGGAATTCTCTTCCACTGATTAGTGTGGGCAGCAGTAAGTAGCACAGGCCAGAAGCCAGTGGGTCTCTATCTGCCTAGTAAGTACTGGACTTGATAGTGGTTCTGCTGTTCCTTTTCATTAGTACCCATAGGAACATGAAACTGACCAAAATGGTGAAGAAAAAAAGGATTTGATCTGGATGGGGCTGAATGTCACTCTACACTCTGATCCTTCAGAACAGTTTATTTGTGTATAGGAGTCTTGCCGTGCCCTCAGCATTGTGTCTGTATCGTGGAGAATTGCCAAGGCATCAATAAAAGGAAAGGCTGCTTGCAGATGTGGAGTAGTTGACAAAGCAGAGATGCCCATCTCCATGCCAGAGGTCACCTGACCATATGGTTCATCATCCCAACTGATCATTACTAAAAATTAGGTTGGGAAAACATGTGCAAACTGGGACATATGGTCACCCCGGTCAGAGAAATCTTTCTAAGTGGCCACTGAATAACAGTTCATGCCTGGGCAATGCTGCCCCTGAGAAAAGAGCAACTGGTTCTGCCGTTTCGTTCTGCTCCATGATCCCAGCTACAACATCATGAAATATCTACCCCATACCATGCATTTATAACATGCTAAACTTCACGGGAGAAAATCAAGGAAGAATATGCCTGGTCCCTGGAAGTATGTCTTCATTAGCGGTTCCTAGAAGTCAAGTCCATAGTCCTCAGGGTTTAAACTGATTCCTGCAACTTGACATGCTACAGCAAGTTTAATATATGTGCAATGCTACGATTATAAAGTAAGTTTCTGGTTGAATTTTAGCTATATGTTGCAAAGAACTGATAGGTTGCTTTTGCCTGAGCAGGTATAGTATGCATGTTATGTATTGAAGAACTCTAAGGGCACCATTCACATTGTCCTTGATGTGAATGGAGCCTTCTAGGATTGTGCAGTATGCAACCTGAACAATCATATTTGGCAGCCCTGCTGGGGAGCTCCAGTCCCATTCCCACCAGCCAGAACTGGTGTACTTCAGTAGCCTAATCCTTGTGCAGCTGGTCACCCTCAGGATATCTGTTTGCCTAAACACTTTTCCCTCAAATAGTAAACAAGCACCCACACTGAAAGGCATAGGAAGACAATCTATCTATGCTTCTGCTGCTAAACTTGCTTGGGAACTGCTGAGGGGAGTTCAGCCTCTCCTCTGGCCTGGTAAAAGAAGACCCACGGCTGCTTGCACACCACACCAATCTGTTCTCTTTTGACACATGAGAGAAAATAAAGCTACAATTTCCTTTTCTGGCAAAGGCTCCTAACCCCTCCTTCCTACTGACTCTTGGGAACCAAAAGATAGCATTACATCTTTTTTTTTTTTTTCTTTTTAAAGAAATAGGGTCCTGCTATGTTGTGCAAACTAGACTTAAACTCCTGTACTCAAGCTATCCTCCTGCCTCAGCCTCCGGAGTAGCTGGGACTTACAGGCACACACCACTGTGCTCAACTTGTGCATTATATCTCGATTGTCATTTTTCATCTATAGTGTATAAGTCTGTGTCTCAGGGTGAAAGTCAACTACTTCAGAGATATTTGATAAAATATATCACATGAATACAGAGGGGCCCCACTGAAGGGTCAGCCATATGTAAAGACAGCAGGAGTGCAGCATGCAGAGGAGGGCTGATAGCGAAAGAGGGTGGGTGCAGGGGGCAGTATGAGATGAAAGCTTTGCAGCTGGGCTGAGCGGGATGAAGTCTTCTCCAGGTGAAGAGGGGCATGATTCCAAGTGTGCACAGAACAGCATGAGCCAAGTGTAGGGGAGGGGTGAATATGGCCAGTGAGGGTCAGGGTGGGATCCTTAATTAAAGAGAAAAATTTATGTTGGCAATCAGTGGGAACTAAGGCTTGCTGGAGAGGGATGATGGAGAAGAAGTTGTCACATTTTAGCAAATGTTGAATTCCAGAGAACAAAGCAGTGATTCTCTGTTTTTACTGAGTAGGAGAGTGCCTTAGTGATGAGGATGGATGCTTGTACACTCACAATGAGAGATTCCATTACCCAGCCACTGCCTCAAGAAATAATCTAAAAATTCCCATGTCTCCTTCCAACATTCAATGAGGAAAATTTTCTCCTGGTAGGTGAAAAGACATGAAAACAAACTCTCTTCAGCCAAACTGCAGCTAACTAACCCCATTCAACTGGGAGCTTCTATGCCTAACTTTCTATCTACCACTTCTAAAACTCTTTGGATCAATGGAAATATTTGGATCTTTATACTTAGACAACTGTCTATGGTATACTACAGAGCAAAAAGGCTAAGTGTCAGGCCCAAAGACACAGAGCTATTAAAGAGCAGAACTGGCTTACTGCTTTCAGATCCAGTTACACTGGGCATTCATGGAGCAGGGAGTCACAAGTGAGAACAAGAGAAGGAGCCTGTATTTTGTCCAGAGTTAAACACTGTCTGTGGAGAGAAGCACTGTCAGCCTGTTGCTCACAAACTCAACGTTCCTTTGGAGAAACCATCTAGAATAGGTGAGCAGTGGCACGTGTCTGCAGTATTCCCCCTCGAGGTGGGGGGAGGGTTGCCAAGTCTCCAAGGAGAAAGTGGGGCACAAAGATGGCAGGCAAAGACCATCCTGTTTATATTTTTAAAAGGAAGATTCATACTCTTATTTTCAACCAAGGAGAACTACAAATTTTGGTCAGGCGGGTATTACCCCCGCTGAATTTCATACACAGGAAAATAGCCACAGGGTTTCAAGACCCTGGAACAAGGCAGTGGTGGGCGGCTTACTAGGGACTCCACAGGGCCAGGCACAGCAGATGCCTGATGTGATGGCTTCTAAAGGCCAAGGACTTCAGCACCTTCAAGGAACAACTCCTTTCCTCTTAATGTCTTTCTCTTTCCCTCCCTCCCTCCCTTCCTTTCTTCCTTCCTCTCCTTCCCTTCTTTCATCCTTCCTTTCTTCCTTTTGTTTCTTTCTGTTCCTCCTTCCTTCTTTTCTTTCTCTCTCTCCCCTTCCTTTTCTTCTTCTTTCTTTCTTTCTCTTTTTCTTCTCTCCTTCCTTTTTAAATTATAGAAAGATACTCTTGAGGTTGGTGTCCACCCAGAATGTCACCCACAATCACGACTTCCTCTAAGTCATATGATGAAGGCATAACTGAGACAAAGCTCAGCCCATGGGTCCCTTTACACTCGAAAATGCTGCTTCTATCACATCATGTTTTTGTTGTTTTCAAAATAGACCCAAGATCTTAGAATTAAGTGGTTTGGTTGATAAAGTAGTATTATGTGGTACATTTTACAAACCAAATTGCTCAAACAAGTGAGAGAAGTAAACATTCAGTAATATAAGCTAGACCGAGTTCTCTAGTTTCATCTTATTTTTCTCTTGACCTAATTTTTCCATCTTTCTTTTTCTGCTGTGTTTCAATCAACTGCCTCAAATATATTTCTTTTGTAATGGGAAAGAAAGGAGAAGGGGAAAGCAGAAAGAAAAGTCTTTAAAACATCCCTAACAGAAGCCTTGCACGGTAGGTGTTATTCCCATTCTACAGAAGAGGAAACTGAGGCTTGGTGAATTGAAATTAGTTGCCTAAGATTACTCAGCTGGCCAATGACAGACTTGGGCTTTTACCTCGTTCCTGAATCCAAAGCCCATTTTTCTTGGCTTGCAGAGTTGAGGCAAGAATCATAGCCTGGACTCACTGCGGCCTGCCCTGGGCACCTGTGTGCTGCTGTTTCCAACACTGGCTGAATCTCCATTAGAATCACCTGGAACCATTTAATAAATGCGCCAGGTTTCACCCTACCAATTAAATCATGATCTCTGGAGTGAGGCCCTCATAGCATTATATTTTGGAGAAAATGTCCCAGGTTCTAATACACAGCAAGCAAGCAATGAGAATCAGAGAGCTGCCGCCTGGTGCTTCCTGGGAGAATTAACAGGTTTCTAAAAGTTCAGTTCACCTTGCAAGTGGGAATGCATCTCAGCTGAAGAACATTTAATTTTATTCAATAGAAAAGAGGAGAGAAGAAAGGAGCTAAGAGAGAAGAGAAAAGTGAAGCTGAGCTGTTTTGGGGAGAACCTTTTGCCACTTATGTCTGCTGCTTCTCTAGTGCTGAACCAGTTTACAGCTTGCATTGACTAAATCCCCAACTCTTCAAGAGTCAGCCAAGAAGTCTTCCGTGCAGGAGTCAGCTTGCTAACGCTCAGGAGGCAGAATAAAGGCTAAAGGCTGGAGTGTTTTATAGTGGAGCCAGCCATTGGGTCCATCAGTCTCCCCACGTGCTTGTATATTGCATTCCCTCCCCCTTCTATCTGAAAACTCACATCTGGCCACGTAACTTTGCTCAAATAACTCAGCAGGAGCCCAATCAGATCTGGCCTCCATCAGTGAAAAATTGCTTATGCCAGAGACAGCTCTTTAGCTGGAACAGATGTTACTTTTGTTTGTTTAAACGATCGTGATCTTACTGGAGAGTTTAAGTTTGCTGCTGATGTACTCAATTCAATCCTTATAAAAGGAACAGCATGACAGGCACCTGGTGCAACGGAAAGAATTTGAAGTCACCCTGCCTGGGTCTGAATCCCAGCTCTGAGTCTCTGTTCTTCTTGTGGCTTTGAGCAAGTCACTTTCTATTTCTAACCCTAGTCTCTTTGAAAGGAGGAATTGGGATTTTTTAAGAGAATGCATGGAGGCAAGACAGTATTTCCCAAATTTTGGGGGTAAGTGGGCATGGCATTACATAACACTGACTCACATAGCAAGAAAGTTACTGCCATCTTGATTCTCTTTCACTTCCATCTGATTATATTAAAGAGATGGAGCTATGTTTTTGACACCTCTGTAACGTGGCTATTTCCTTCTTTTAACAGGAGCAAGATGGTACACACAGGACAAAAATAACTAATGTGATACCCAAAAGTCTGAAGTTTGAGGAAAAACTGAGTTAAGGTGTGTGACAGCACCTCACACTGAGTCTCTGAGCTATAGTTAGAATTTAGGCAGTCTTTCAGGAAAACTAGAAATGCTGACACTATCTTTGTACTCTGATTGGAAATAAGTTCTTGAAGAAATGGAATTTGATTTGGCAGATTCTGAAAGTATGAATAATTCACACTGACTGCAGAATTTATCTCACTTTCAGGTTGTCTGAGGTTGACCTGAGAAACCTGGCCTGAAGAGAATAGACCCACAGCTGGTGTTTTTAATATTCAGTGACTTGCAAATTTCTTTTTAAAGTTGGGAAATACAGTTATCATCTTAAATGTAATTAGCCTTGGCCAGATGCAGTGGCTTACGCTTGTAATCCCAGCGCTTTGGGAGGCTGAGGCAGGCAGATCACCTGAGGTCAGGAGTTTGATACCAGCCTGGCCAACATAGCAAAACCCCATCTCTACTAAAATTATAAAAATTAGCCTGGCATGGTGGCGTGCGCCTGTAATCCCAGCTACTCGAGAGGCCGAGGCAGGAGAATCGCTTGAACCTGGGAGGCGGAGGTTGCAGTGGGCTGAGATCATGCCACTGCACTCTAGCCCGGGTGACAGAGTGAGACTCTGTCTCAGGAAAAAAAAAAAAAAAAATTAGTCTTTACTAAAAACAAACACTAAATCATGTATCAGTTTTTTTGTTGTTTTTTTTTTTTTGAGATGGAGTCTCGCACTGTCGTCTAGGCTGGAGTGCAGTGGCACGATCTCGGCTCACTGCAACCTCCGCCTCCCAGATTCAAGTGATTCTCCTGCCTCAGCCTCCCGAGTTGCTGGGACTACAGGTACACGCCACCTCACTCAGCTAATTTTGTTGTATTTTTAATAAAGACAGGGTTTCACCATGTTGACCAGGATTTATGACAAGCCCTGGGAGTAAGATCTCTGTTTCACTAGTCCTTTGAATCATTAAACTTCTGTGCGGATTATTGCTCTTAGGAAGATAAAAAAGTGAACATTAGAGAATAGTAGTATTCTATAACTACATGACCTCAGGAACACAATCAAAGACTAAGGATTAGGAAGGGAGGGAAGATCACATTTCAATTTAAATACGTGTGGGCTTTGCCTCTTGTTATTTTTGCTAAGAAGGAACATGAAGCCTCCAGAACTATTGAGGTGTTGACCACAAAGTTTCTGTTTATTTTCCTGGGAATGAAACTTTTTACCAGGAAACACAGGATACCCTAAAATTCCTTAAAAATTTACATTGTTCATTTAACCTAAAGTTAATTCATCATTATATAAGTTACATTGGTTCTTCTATAGCAAAAGCACTAGATTCTGGCATTAGCTTTCTGCTTGTAGCCTGTTCAAAACTAAAAATGCCCTCAGAAGATTCAAATCCCAACATAGTACAAAGGCTCATTCTTCTGAAGAGTTCAGGGGACTATAGTTCTGACTCTGCTGTTATCTTGCTAAGGGTAAGTTCCATTTCCATCTAGTATTTATTTGACCCAGCCATAAAATGAGTGAATGATGATAGATTAGGGGTCACACGCTCAAATGCCAATAGGGGCCAGGCAGGTGATACAAAGGAAGTGGGCCAGGAGTAAGAATAATAGAAGGTGTGGCCAGGCGCGGTGGCTCAAGCCTGTAATCCCAGCACTTTGGGAGGCCGAGACGGGCGGATCACGAGGTCAGGAGATCGAGACCATCCTGGCTAACATGGTGAAACCCCGTCTCTACTAAAAAATACAAAAAACTAGCCGGGTGAGGTGGCGGGCGCCTGTAGTCCCAGCTACTTGGGAGGCTGAGGCAGGAGAATGGCATAAACCTGGGAGGCAGAGCTTGCAGTGAGCTGAGATCCGGCCACTGCACCCCAGCCTGGGCGGCAGAGCAAGACTCCGTCTCAAAAAAAAAAAAAAAAAAAAAAAAAGAATAATAGAAGGTGGTAAGAATAATAGGAGGTGGTGGTGTTGGTGCTGGTGGTGGTGATGAACAACGGAGTATGGCTCCGCTAAGGTTAGCAACCACCATCAGCTCCAGAAAATTGCCAGTGGGGAGAACAGGCTATTATTGCCAGAGACTGAATTCTCAAGAGAAGTCGGAAATATACTTTTAAAATAAGAACTCTCTTAATTTATTATTATTGGCAATGAATTCAAAATGATTTTTAAATACTGTGCAGGTAAATTAACCTAAGTACAGGCCAGATTCAGCCCAGAATCTGCATAACAATTTTCTGACTTCTGCCCTATGTGATCACTTAAGATCTTGCAACCTTAACTTCTAAATAGCAAATCTTTGCTTTTTTGTGCTGTTGATAAAATGGAAGATTTGATACTGTTTGAGAAAAGCAGGACAGGAGCTAGGGCTTGGGGGCTGCTGGGGAGACGGAGTAGTCTATTAATAGCTGCAGAAGGCTGATATAGCCTAGATCAAAAGGTATTTGCATAACGCCATAGGGCAGCTGTTCCTCTTAGCTGTTACGACAGTGGTGAAATAATAATACCATCATCAGCCACAATAACAAAACTACCTTTGCTTGTTCAGAGACTGACGTGCCACTCCTAGACTTTATAGAGTTGTTTCAGTCAATTGTGTTAATCCTTTTTATGAATGGCGAAGGAAAAACTGTCAAATAGAACAACAGGACTCCTGATAAGAAAACAAGGTGATTTTACCCTCTGCTTCACCTTTGGTAAGGAAGTGCTGTAGAGACACCTCCCAGCCTCCAGGGGTGGTATAATTAACAGAGCATTTGCTTGAGTCGGTAAAGGTGCAAAATAAGAACTGGTGCCATTGGGTCTTTCTTGCATAAATAACCTCATTATCTAAATCTTTCTGTCTCCAGTCTCAGGGTCATCTCCACACCACTTTATTTATTTATTTATTTATTTATTTATTTTGAGACAGAGTCTTGCTCTATCACCCAGGCTAGAGTGCAGTGGTGCAGCCTCAGCTCACTGCAGCCTCCACCTCCTGGATTCAAGCAATTCTCCTGCCTCAGCCTCCTGAGTAGTGGCGATTACAGGCATGCACCACCACACCTGATTAATTTTTGTATTTTTAATAAAGACGGGGTTTCACCATATTGACCAGGATGGTCTCGATCTTCTGACCTCGTGATCCACCTGCCTCGGCCTCCCAAAGTGCTGGGATTACAGGCATGAGCCACTGCATCTGGCCTCCACACCACTTTCATAACATAGCCTTCCGTGTGGGAGGAAGTAAAGACAGCTGAGATCGGAACTTGGCCCTCCTCCACCCCACACAGATTTTTAGCTCTGCTACATTAGCCAAAGTCCTTACTATCCCTATAACTCAGTTTCGTCATGTATAAAAGGGCAATAATCTCAATGGCTACCTTACAAGGTTGATGTGAGATTAAAGGAAATCCTACCCTATCAGGTGAAATGCCTAGGTCTACTTGGTAGTACTGAACTATGTTCCCTTCCAAAGTTCTAATTTTCTCATCTAATTCCTCCTGCTACATTTAGAGTTCATCTGGTAATCATTTGCCCACCATGATGAGAAATAATTCCCCAGAATAGAATTATGAGGTTGAACTATATGGAACTGTCAATAGTCAGTATTATGGATCTACAAAATGACAATTTCATAAGGTTGAATGTACTATAACAGCAGTCACAAATCCAAAGGAGGGCAAAGAAGCTTCCCTTTCTATACTAGTTCTGAAACACACCTGAACAGCTTATAATCTCTATATTTGGGCAGGATGAGGCCTCTGGTTGGGGAACAGACACTTTCTCATTATAACTAAACTAACATTTGTCATCTACTTCCAGCTTACAAAGTGCTTTTAAAAATATGATTTCCTTTAACTTCACAACAACACTAGGGATGAATGTAAGCACACGACTTTCCATATGCTCCTACATTTGAACTCGTTGGTATGCTCTAGAACTTTGGGATGTGTAATGTGCTATCATGGTTCCAGCCTACATGCCTACACATTAAAAAGTATTTCAATTAACAAAGAGAATAATGTAAAGAAAGCCCTGCCATTTACTGTGTAAGATGAATCTGACAAAACACAGCTCCACAAACAACTGCACCAAATGCTTAGGTACATAGGGAGCACCCAGTTCTGGTATCCCCAGCACTTTTTACGAGGACAAGATGTTCTTGCATTTCCTCCACTTTTTATTGGTTGAAACTCCTGTCAATCTTAACCTGGCAGTTTGAGCAATCTATAAAACACCATTCATATTTCCATCTTTAAAGTTACCCTCCATGCATAAAGACATTAAAAAAACTACCATAGAACCCAACCAGATGAGAACTCCCAACTGATTCATTTACTTAATATCCTCAAAGAAAACCATTTTCTGTGACAGCTCTGCAGGTGGTAGGCATCACATTTACTCTTCATTCATTCTTTCATGCGATAATTTTTTTGAAACTTTTTTTTGAGCACTTACTATGGACCAGGCCCTGTTTGAGGCCAGGGGTTGGCAAATTATAAGCCCATAGGCCAAATCGGACCCAGCCTTTGTTTTTGTAAATAAAGTTTATTGGAACATGGCCACACTCATTCATTTAAATGTCATGTATGGCTGCTTTGCAGCAGAGCTGAGTGGTTGTAACAGATCATTTGGCCCACAAAGCCAAAACTATCTGGCCATTTATTGAAAAACTTTGCTGACCCTGTTCCAAGTAAAGAGAGGTGACCAACAGAAACAAAGTCCCCATGTGTCTTCAGATGCTCTTAAACAGCAGACTGCACCAGATGAACCCTGTCACTTAGCCTAAGGGGCAGCCCAAGTTTGATCACGGTCTGGGCTGCTGCTGGGGGCTTGCAAGGAACAAGAAAAGGATGACAGGTGTGGAGAGAGACGTGCAAACGGGGTTAGAGGGAGGACATGTTGGGAAATTGGATTAGTGTAGAAACCAACTACAACAGGTGGGCCATGAGGATTCCCACTAAGGGGCACCCAAACCGGTGGTCCAGGTACCAATGCATCAGAATCACCTGGAGACATTATTACAAATGCATGCTACTGGGCCCCACCTGGGAATCGGAATCTGAGTTCCAGAGGTGCGACTAAGCTTCCACATTGTTAACAGGTACCCCCGGGTGATTCTGAAGCACGCTGGAGTTTGAGAGGCACTGGGTTAGTGTTTAGTTTTAGTGAACAGCAGAAGGTGCTCCCAACACAGTTTGGCCTGAAGTCCGCTAGTGGCAGGTGAGAAGGGGAAAGAATCAGGGCACAGACACACAGAGGTAGATGCAGTGAAAAGGCAGTTTATTGTCTATTAATACTGTACAGAGGAACAGAGAGAAGCTACAAGTACAGCATCAGCTGTCGCTGGCAGTGTCTTTTCTGAAGTCAGTTTTTATTTTGTTTTTCATCTGAAGGAAACAGAACAGTCAAAGTACACTTCAGGTTACAAAGTACAGCAGCTAGCCCAGTAAGCTAATTCAGAGTAAGCACGACAGGCTCCCACCCCACCCCCACCAACCAACCACAAATGAAAGTATTTACAGAGACGTCACTCACCCCGAGTGAGATGCTAAAGCTGAAAATTTCACCAACAACCTACATTCACTGAAAAGCTGCATCAGACACAACATTTTCTGGAACCCCTGTATGATTTTGACTCTCCTAAGTCAGGAGCTTGAGAGGAGGAAAGAATGTTCCAGAACCCTGCAAAGAATAGAACTCTTCCCACCTGCCAGAATAGGGTATCACAGAATTGGAGTTGGAGCTACATACAGAATAGTTCGGATCAGGCATTGCCTGGTGGCCTGTGTGTATATCAAGACCTGTCATTGCAAAACTAAGTGACTGGATGTCTCCCTGCCCACTTAATCTCAAAACCGAGAGGTTCCTTAGTAATAAGAGATTAGAGTAAACTGGCTCTCCATTAGCACCTTCAGGCAATTGCATAGTTCTTTCATTTTTGGAGTTGTCTCCATGACAGCAGTGTTCACAGCTGGGCTGGAGTTGGGCCTGTTGGAGAGATTCTGGTGATGAAGGAATTTAAACGATTTGCATGGGAACCAGAGGAGTTATTTCTCTTGAAAAATGGAGTAGATATAACCTTGTCTTGTTAGAAAAAGGGTCTTGATCTCTTGGGTAGTAGAAAAAGGCCTCATCCTGAGGAAGGATGATGCTTGGGAAGAGAGTCTCACAAGAGTGGTGAGTAGTTTCTGAGACATGACAACTCTGTCTGCGAGACAGAGGAGCAGGTGTTGGGGAAGAGCTTCAGAAAACTGAGTGTGATAGGGATGGGACTTCAGGAATTTGACAGAAACTTGGGGGAAAATATTCAGGAACTCTAAAAATTCAGAATCTCCTTTGTGGATAAAGACAATCTTTTCCTGTATCTACTTAACTCTAAAAATACGGTGCAGCCCTGTGTTATGTAGAAGGCCAATAATATCTGATAATTGTTTTTTTGTTTTTTGTTTTTTTTTTTTTTTGAGACAGAGTCTTGCTCTGTTGCCCAGGCTGGAATGGAGTGGCGAGATCTCGGCCCCCTACAGCCTCCACCTCCTGGGCTCAAGCGATCCTCCTGCCTCAGTCTCACAAGTAGCTGGGACTACAGGTGTGCGCCACCATGCTGGCTGATTTTTGTATTTTTTAGTAGAGACTAAACAACATGGTCTCACCATGTTGCCTAGGCTGGTCTTGAACTTCTGGGCTCACACTATTCTCCTGCCTTGGCCTCCCAGACTGCTGGGATTACAGGCATGAGCCACCACGTCTGGCTCCTGTAAGATTTATGTTGGTGGTTTATCTGCTTATGTATAGACTGAAGACGGTCAGAGGGCTCTGACTCACCGTTTCATATATTTTCTCAAATGCACCAGAGTGAGTGGTCCCTTAACCTCAAATGTGGCAATTACTCCTTAAATATGTGAAAGATTTAGACTTTGATAGTTTCTGGGCTTTGCTTGCATTTAAAATAGCTATCTCCTTCCCAAAGATTATTATATATTACTAAAAGGTATAGCCCACAGAGCTATCAAGTCGTCTATCTAATCTACCTAATGGCAGGTGTAGAAAGCTCGATCTTCCAACCAATGCCTATTTGGAAACACTGGATCTCATGTAATGGCAGTGCAAGGCCAAGTGATAGGCCCTTTGTTCATGCCCCCAAGGCTTGGCCTAGTGCTATAGGACTCCCCAGAATGTTACCTTTAATGGAATGAAGAAATAGCTCAGTCAATCAAGGGTGTTTTCAAACTCAAGCTCCATAATGCATATAGATTTCATTATAAAAATACTATTCCTTAAAAAAATACATAAATGTAAAATATTCCATTTCTACAGCCACTCCTATTCCCACCCATATCATCCTACTCATCTTAGACTATAACGAATGGGCACATTCCTCAGTCATGGCTCAATCATAGAATTTGAGTCCATCTCTCTTGCTTTTTCAAGCAATGCCAGCTGTGCTTAAAAATATGCTCCCAGACCCAGTTGGGTGTCTGCAAGTTTCCTTCTCTCACAGTGGGAAGGACTGTGAGGAGATGACTGCAAGAGGTCATGCGCTCCATGTGGCCTGTCTCCCTGAAAGGCAGGGTGTGATTTTGCAGGCTCGTATGAGAACACAGACACGCGTTTGGTTGGTAGACAGGCAGAAGTAAATCCCAACCTATGCCCACTTTAGCCCCTTTGGACCACACCTGCAAGGTTCTGCCTCAATGCTCCTGTAATGAAACTCACAGCTCTGAAAAAGGCTGGCTAGGAGTGGGGAAGAGAATGTTGTGTTAATACAGCTTTGGAATACAACCTGCGTTTTTTTTAAAAGGACAGAAAAGAAGAACATAAACAGTGATGCTAAGGCAAACTGTCAAATGGCACATCAGTACTATTTTTTTGTCATTCATTTTGTTAACATCACAAGGCAGATACATTCTGTAAACATATATACCATACAGTACATTAACCATAGGAAAATAAAAAGAAAGCCACCCTGTAATTCTTTTCTTTCTGTATTTCTATTCTTTCACTCCAGAAGGACTGTCTAAAGTCTAGGGAGAATTTTATGATTTGTGAGATATACCTTTTATTTAATTTTTTTGTAAAAATGCAGTGACTTGCAAAAAATAGCCCCAGGTGATTATGAAGAGGCAATATGAGGAGAAGACAACCCTTTATACCTCAACCTGTAAAAACTTAGAAAACAGACACAAAATAGAAAAAGTCATTAATTTCAGAAAACATCTTGTTTTCCTGGTTAGTAAAAGAGAACATTGAAAAATTATTTTTATAAAAGTTAAGGCTGTCCAGATCTTTGATGCAGAAAGTCTGCAGTCCCCAAAATTACATATTATATTTTCATATTGAAAGCAAGTTCTTTTGTGCGACAGTTCCGACCTTCTTATGGTAGACTAGAAGGGAGAGGGGAAGCAGAGGCTTACTTAAGTTATATAAAAATTATGCGGGGAGCGCTGGTCTAAGGAGCCCTGGTAAAATTCCCCTTTGCGACTTTCAGGATGTAGTCTTTATTCTATACCTTTCTACATTCAAACAATCAGTATTTTGGTTTCTGTTGAAATGGGAATTTTATTAAGAAGTTTGCCGAAGCTATGAAAACACAGATACATATCTGCATTGTGCTCCTAATAAACGACTTTTCTTTTTCCCTAGAAAATGCAGGAAAGTTTTCCTGGTAATACCAGAAGAAGGCCTTTGTGAAGTGAACTGGTGGTAGCAGGAATCAAACATCCCATCTTCCTCATTACTTGTTTTATTATATAAATAACTCTGTGCTCTTGCTGTGTTGTACTATCCAATAGAACAAAGGATGTTTTCAGGTTCTATCCTAATCACTGGAGTTCTATACACCTTGATTAAGAAATTGAGGAGCACCCGAAAGATTGTGTATTTATGAAGTTTCTGAAACACCTATGTCTTACATATGCCGAGAATCTATGGTTTCAGTAGCAAATGTGCATATGGCAAAAATACAATGTGAAATGGCTCACTTTGGAATGATTTTTGTTGTAAACTAATATTGCAGGAGATGAGATTATTTGTTCCAGGAAAGGACCTGTTAGTGAGTAAAACTCTCCAGTGGGTCCAGGGATGAACAGAGATAACTGAGCTTCTAGATTTCAAGTCAATAATAAAAAGTCCTTGATGCTTATTCTGTCTATGTCCATCTGCGTTTTATATTGACAGGGCTAATATTTCTTACAAAGGAAGACCTGGTATAGTAGTTAGATTTTGTCTCTATGACCATGTTCCCTCCCTCCTCTTTTGCTACCATTGGTTCAACTGGCATTAAATAAATGGTAATTTTCAAGGGTGTGCAGTGGTCCCTTGAAATGAAATTCTGCAGGAAGTAAAGAGAAATAGTCTGTTTTTACACTTGGCCTCAACATTTTGCTCCAGAGATGATATTGTATCTCTAGGAAACTCTCTTTATATACTTCCCCTCCTTTTATAAAAACTTGACCCTAACCAAAACAAAATATTCTACTTGCTTGTAGATAAAATACATTTATCAGCAGGAAATTAAATGGAATAGGTAGACATTTTAAGCAAATACATGTCTATTAACATTTCAGAAAGGAACCAAATCAAATTAATAGAATTTGAGTTTCCCGAAAGTTTTGAATAATTCTAAGATTGCTCAGAAGGCTCAAGGAAACTGTGTTTTAGGTTTGGCCATAAGGGCATTCCCTACCTTCTCTTCCTCCCTATCACCAATATTAAATGATGTCACTAGACATTGTCAAATCAGTTATAGAGGCAATTATTATTTTTTTGCTTATGTAAGGAAAATAATACGGGTAAAAGAGACACAAGCTGAAAAAATTCCCCTTAGTTTGTCTTATTGCACACTAAAAGAAAGAAAATATTTTTAAGAAGTTAAGAATACAGAAGTCATTAAGATTTTTCAAGATATGTAGAATTAATCTTTATCATTTTAACCATTAAAGAATCTTTCATTAAATGCCATTGAAAATCTATTTATATACAAATGAGATACCCCTCCTTTTATTTTTTTCTCCTCCTTCTATTTAAAGGGAACTGATTATTTATTTATTTGTTTGTTTATTTTTTGAGAAGGAGTTTCGCTCTTGTTGCCCAGGATGGAGTGCAATGGCACATCTCGGCTCATCGCAACCTCTGCCTCCCAGATTCAAGTGATTCTCCTGCCTCAGCCTCCCGAGTAGCTGGGATTACAGGCATGCACCATCACGCCTGGCTAATTTTGTATTTTGTATTTTTATTTTATTTTTTTAAGTAGAGACGGGGTTTTTCCATGTTGGTCAGGCTGGTCTCGAACTCCCGACCTCAGGTGATCCATCCGCCTCGGCCTCCCAAAGTGCTGAAATTACAGGTGTAAGCCACTGCACCCGGCCTGATTATATGATTTTAAAGGAAAGCCCAACTAAACATTAGCTCAAAAAAGATCGTGGTTTTGCAGTTTCATTACTGATATTTTCATCAGTCTGGTTATGTAACCAAATACCCTGCATTTTTGGAGAGTGTGATACCACACATAATAAAATTTATAGAGAGAATGCCAACGGCAGCAGGAAAGGCAGCATGTTCACAATCACAGCTCCATGTACACTATCATCACGAAGGGTAGTTACTTGCTGCTATAGGTGAGATTTTAGGTCTCATCCCGTAGAAGTACTGGCTAAGCCTGAATCCCCCATTATGACAGGAAAATGATGGGATATATGCAAATATATATGCCATATTCAAACACACCTTCATTTACTGTGGCTACAAATAGCTTGAATAAAGGTAACACATCTTACTTCAAAGTCCATTAAATCATAAGCTTTACTAATAAAAGTATAGAGAGAACTCGAATTCATATAATTTGCTAATCATTATCCCCCCATAATAGTAATTAGTGAAGAGAATACAGATAATCATTAATCTTTTAGTTCTTGTGTGTAGTGTTGTAGTAAGATGGGCAGAACATTTTCTTTATGAATAACTAGTTCACTTGGGCAAGGGTAGGTCCCTTCAGGGAATCATCTGTTCTGGAAGATTGATTCTGTTTATCAACCAGCAAGCTCAAGGGTTCTACATTCTACCATTTCACTCACTAACTGTGCTTACATTTTTAAAACTCACATTGAATAGCTTGAATCCCCAAGTGAGTAAAAAAGATAAGCTATGGTAAACTTTTAGATTGTTTCTTTCTTAAGTAAATCATTAAAATAACAGATTGTCCAAGACATTGAAACTGTGTTCTCCCTCTATGTAAACAGGTTTATCTGCAGGCCATTTTATGTGATGTCTAAATGATGCTTCAACGACCATGTACTCAGGAAAATGAAGCTGAGAGTAGCGCAATTTATAGGCATCCAAACCAGGTTTCTCGATAAAAGAGCAGTTTTATTCCATTGCAGCTGTTTTGATGAACTTGAGATTTAGAGATATTTCCCTCAGTTATTCAAAACCAAGCCTTGGATGAAATAATCTTCAACAGCAGAACTTAGCTCCTTTATTTTTCTCTTCTTTAACTTTTTCTGTTTACATATAGGTGTAAACAAAATGAGTATAATAAAGCGACCCATTTTGTGCTCATTAAAATGCAATTATTTCAGAAAATTAACTTTGAAAAGTAAAAACTGATGTTTTTACCTTTCCTATTGAAGTAAATATAATTTCAAGCCAGGAAATTTTAAAAATATATATATTTAGCACTGAATAAGCGAAATAGGTCAAATTAGACAGCTTCTATAATAAAATTCTCTCAAGACTATCTTATTTTTTTCTGATCTACTTTCCACAGAAGTTAGACTTGATGTAGTATATCATATGTTTTTTCAAAACTATATACTATGGGACATAACTTTATGAATAATTCATAACAATGCTATAAATGTTTGGGCAAATAAAGTTAAGATAACTCTTATTAAAACCAGTTATGTTATATCTTTATTTCATTACTATATTATTGTTACTTTATTAAGTTGTTTCCCTTTGGTTTTACTACATTTGTGGCTTTTTGCTTTGGGGGAGTGCTGAGAAGGTATTTCAAAAACTGTTCATTGTGTTCTAGATAAAAAATATTCTTTGCTCTTCTGGAATTTCCAGAAGCTAAAAACAAAAACAATGCCCTAATAAGCTCAGCTATGTGCCACTCAATATTTGTTATGAAATTAAGTGTTTAACATTGAAAAGACAGGTCTTTCCTAATTTTTATAAGTTTTTTAAAGTTTTTTTTTTTTTTTTTTTTTGAAGGGCAGATAAACCTACAAGTTGAAGTTACCTAAAACATTTTCTTTCTCATGGGGCCAGAAAGAAAAGAGTACAGATGCAAGGCTTTGTAATCAACCGGGCATGAGATGAACAGTTAATGCATTACAGCACCATCCATGATGAAGTGGGAGCATCATGGCAACCACTGTATGTTGGAAAGACTGTTTTAAAAATATGGTCACTGCAAAGATACTTCTCAAGATGATCCCCTCATTGAAAATAGATTAACATGACAAGAAAATGTCCATGAAAAAAGAAACAATATAAAAATTTACATTTTTTTAAGAGAATAGAAACAAGGCTTGTGAATTTGCCTAAGTTTGGAGATCAATTGCTACTGATGCTTCAAACAATGTTTGTTTCATGTCCTTAGAAATTTTTAAATGGTGCTTCTTATATAAAGGGTTCATCGGTTAAACCATAGAAAGAGAGACAACCGCTGATGGGCAGGTTATGGAATCAGTCCCTACATTTCAGCTGTGACAAGCTCTGGGTTCTTCTACATCGACTTCATTTCAGTTTTAACAGAAAGAAAGTCACGAATGCACAATACTGTAATCTGGAAGCTTATGTAAGGCAGCAAAAAGCATCACCCTAGATCAGACAGACTAAGTAAGGTCCACTTTTGGCTACACTAGCAACCGGCTAGAGCCAACAGCATTTTGCCACACAAGATATAAAAACAAAGATCCACAGCAAAGGAGGCAAGTGAGAAACCAGGGACATGGCAGTGTGTGACTACGTTACAGGAACACACTACAAAATGAAACCCCCAGTGCCAATGGGTTCAATTCCAGTCAAGTGAGTTAAGGCTACCATATCACTGGCTGATACGAAGAGTCCATTCCAATCGAGCAGGAAGGAAGTGATTCACTCTTGAAGACACAAGGAAAGGTTTAGAGGAAAAGCAAGTTCTTGGAGAGAATGAAGCACACACATGCACGTTGTCTCTCAGGTGAGGAAAAGGAAAAAAATGAGAGAGATCAAAGCAATCCAACTGCAAGGCAAGGCAGGTGTTTGCTTCCAGTTCACAGTATTGCAGTTAGTGGTACAGTGAGGTCTACGTGAGTGATGGAGAGTACAGGCTGCCCAGAAGAAAGGAGAAGAAAGAAGTGGTCACATGACAACACAGCATTGACAGCGCTTTTTCTTTTGGGTACCTGGGGCTGGCTCTGTGGCTAGGCTCTCTTCCTTCCCTTCTGGGGATGAGGGCTCTGTGGTGTCTGAGACTGGCCTCCCGGACACAAGCTCAGCCGCGTTCCCGTCAATAGTGGACACGTCCGTCACTGTCTTCTCCCTCAATGACTTCTCATCATCTTCATCAATGAGGACCAATTCTGCCTTGATGGTTTCATCATAGCCTAGCACCTTTTTTGTCTCCTCTTCATCCTCGATATTTTGGTAGCCCATAAAAATCATGGTGACTGGCTGATCCAAGTTTGCATCTGGCCCTGCAGCGGTGGGGGCTTGGGCCTGCTGCCCTGGGTTCCCAGAAGAATGGTCTTTCCTAGACTTATGTACCATTTCTAACTTGGCTTCTTTGCAGAGCATGTGTTCCTTGGGATGGCTCAGACTCCCATCTGCAATCACAGTCCTTTCGGACACGTGCCCTGCTCCTAAGCTTGATTGTCCAGCCTTCTGAATAAGCTCTTCTACATCCTTTGCGCTTAATTTGTGCACTCCATTTTCTACTACGGTGCCTCCCGAGTGCACCTCATACACTACTTTGGTACCATCATCATAGACTTTGACTCCTTTCTGATGAACCCCCTCTGGACCAATGGTAGATGTAGAGAGAATCTTGGTCTCTCCTGTTTGTTTGTCTTTCTCCACATTAATTTCCATGGCGTACACAGCTTGAATGAAAACAAGAGAAAGGAAGTGCATGTTACAACAAAAAAAGCCAGTGAATGGTTAATTGCCAAACAGACAAAAAAAAAAGATTTTGTGCCCTTTCTATTCTAACTGCCAAGCATCTTGAGTGTTAGAGTGAGGTGCGCACTGTAAACAAAGGTGGTTATATCTGTATTTTAACACAGCAGTTTAATGCACTGGGAAGACAGATGCACAGTTGCTATATCTCAATGGCACTCACACATTTAAGGAAGATCTGCTAAAATAAGGGCACAAGAGACTTTAGATCTTGGTGTGAAGAATTTCAGGGAGGCTGGCAACATGCAAATTACCTTGATTGAGGCCTTCCCCAGCTGACAGACAATTTACAAACCCTTGGTTTAAATGTGTTCCACTTCCAAAATTTTAAATAAATAAAAAAACCTCTTTCATCAAGTGTTTTCATTTTCTCTACATTTCCACAAAGGTTTTTCAAGGTGGGAAATGGCTATCCTCCACTGTACTATACAATAGAATATTTTCAACAATTGAAAAGGCATGAGAGCATTCATATTATGTGCCCGGTGAGTACTTCAGTCACTAAGCTAGGTACCTAACATAAGAACTAAGAAAAGCACAAGACAGAAGTAACATCACAATAGGACACTGGAATTTGAAGACAATGATCGCAGAAGGCCTCTTTCATCTTCCATGCACAGAGCGCCAAGTCCTGCTGCCTATAATAGCTTTCCCATCTGTTGTCTTCTTTTTGTTCCATTGCTACTACTCAATGTAAGACATTCAATTCCTCTTCCCTAGATTGTTGGAAGAACTTCCTACCTGGTCTCCCCCTCCCCTTGCCCCTGCCTCTCAGTCTTGTATCCTTTTTAATTCATCCCAAATCTTGCTGCCAGTCTGGGGTTGCTAAGGACAGCTCTTTCCTGTCCTATAGACTCTTGTGACACCTCATACTTCCAAATTGGTTTCTCATAGGCTTCCCGGATGGGAAGAAACTGTGCACCAGGCCCACAGAGCCACCAGGCTCCAAGTGCCCTTTATCTGGATGTGCCATGAACCCATCAAACTCAGCAGCTTCCAAACTGACTCCAGCTTCTTCTGTCAAAACTATTCCACAGTCTCCGTGCCAAATAACAGCAGCACTGCTACCTAGTCTCTCAAGCCAGAGGCCTGAGAATCACGTCTGACTTGTTCTTTTCTTCCTACTTTCTTACAGCCAAACACTCACTGACAGTAAATAATTCTACTTCAGATATATCTCATCCATCTCCTCACCACCATTTCTATCACCAAGGCCTTAGTTCAGGCTCTCCTCTGCTCTCTGCACAACAGCCTTGTTTTTTATTTCACCTAACACTTCTGTCTTCTTGCTCTAGTCCAGGAGACTGCAAACTGTGGCCAGAGGGCCAAAGACAGCCTGACCCTGTTTCTGTATGGCCAGAGGAGCTAAGAGTGGTTTTACATTTGTAAAGGGTTGTGTTTATTTAAAAAAAAAAAAAAAAAAAGAAGGAGGAGGAGAAAAGGAGGAAAAGATGGAGGAAGGAAAGAGAAAAGAGAAAGAAAACAACGAATGTGCGACAAAGACTATATGGTCCACAAAGTCTAAAATAGTTAAAATCTGGCCATTTATACAAAAATTTTGCCGACCCCTGACAGCCTGTGCTCCATCCTGCCCACAGTTACTTGAGTCATAAACCCTTTGTTGGTTTCTTGTGTCTTTAGAAAATAAACACCAAACTCCCCAGCATGGCATATAGTTCCCTTCAGGATGTGTCTGCAACCTTCCTTTCTAGCCTTGTCTTGCGGCCTCTCTCATTCTTAACACATTGTGGCCATAACAACTTCTCACTATTCCCAGGACACTCAACTTCCTCCCACGGCTGCTCATTCGTGTGTCTGCTGTCCCTCTGCCTAGATAGCCTCCTGTTGCTCCTCTAGACTCCTAGAGATCTAGCCCGTGTCTGCTTATCATTGTCTTGAGTCCCTACCTCTTTCTGAATAAGTTCCCTGTGTTAAGAAGATCCAAACTCTCTTTTCAACCATATGTTCTAGTGCTCGTTTTCCCTTTAGCACAACCAAATAACACCATCCCAGACTTAAATATCTCCTGCTTTTGTTAAGATTCCCTTCTCCTGAAATGCCTTTGTTTTGAGTTTCTACATATCCAAATATAACCCATTGATTAACGCCAAGGTCAACTGCCTCCTCTTCCATACACTTTCTTTGATCCTTCCATCTCTAAGTCATCCTTCTCTTCTTAAAATTTTCTCAATACTTTTTCTAAACTTCTCTGAAGGCTCTTAACAATTACCACTCAGCTGTATAATTATTTGTGGGAATGTTTCATCAGCTTCATAGATTTTTAGGATCTTTTGAGGGTTAGTTTCTTGCCCAACACCTATCCATGACGCCCCCTCCCTGTCAGCACCTACCTTAGAGCCATTTGTATAGTAGGTACCTAATATACACATCTGTGAAACAAAGGCTAATAATTCAAGAGTCTAATATGATTGTTGTAATCTAGTAACAAATAGTTGGTATAATATGACACCAATGAAACGGTACACACAGTAATTAATGTTTGAACTTGTTTGAAATAATAACAGTGATGATATTGTTCCATCTGCTTGCATAATAAGATACAATCTGTTCCTGGTTAACACTTAACTAAAAAGATTATTAAACAAAATCCCATATTTGGTTTTCATCAGATCCATTTTGAAAGTTTCACTTGTTCAGCGTAAAGATCTCAAGTTTCTTCAAGTGACTCAATGGGAGGCCAACCAATATTTGTCATAGAGGTGCATGGGCACACACAATGACAGTGTATCCAAATAAACATTTATCTCAGTTAGTTCCTGATTTCTCACAAAATGTGCCATCAGAGGAATAGAATAGGTATTTAAAATTTGCATGGACTCCAAAAGCCTGTTCTCGAAATATTACACTTATTTTAAAAAGCACAGTCTGGGATTCGAATATTATATCTTATCACTATGAACAAACACTCGTGGGACATAGTTATAAATAAGGAAAGTAATAATTGTTAGTTTGTAGGTACGATAATTATTCTGCAAACATTCAGTAATCTGTGATCAAATCCACACATTGGCCTGCAATCAATACAGAATATATAACAAAATATTTCTATTTTTATATCTATATGTGATAGGATAAAAATACAAATTATTACCAAGGGGATGTTTACAGATGTCCCTATCCCTCTGCCCACCCAATGAGAATGCTGGGATCATTGTTGGTCCAATTTTCTCTCATTTTAATCTTTGCCTGTTCTAGAATCAGAGACTGGAAGAAAGGAGAGAGGATGATGAAAAGTTCTTTGCTGGAAAGGTTAAGTACATCCACATATACACTGATGAGAAAGGAGTTTCGTGGGAGAGAGAGTAAAAACTGTGAAATACGGATAGAGAAGGAGTATTTTGTGGTGGTAAATGATGTTTTAGAGCAGGTGATATGTGGAGGAAAGAAAAGCGAATATGAGAAGTATTGCCTAGTGGAGATATAAATTAGGTCCTATTTATTTATTTATTTATTTATTATTTTTTGAGACAAAGTCTTACTCTGTCACCCAGGCTGAAGTGCAGTGGTGCGACCTTGGCTCACTGCAACCTCTGCCTCCCGGGTTCAAGCGATTCTCCTGCCTCAGCCTCCCACATAGCTGGGATTACAGGTATATGCCACCATGCCTGGCTAATTTTTGTATTTTTAGTAGAGATGGGGTTTCACCATGTTGACCAGGCCAGTCTCAGACTCCTGACCTCAAGTGATCCACCATCCTCAGCCTCCCAAAGTGCTGAGATTACAGGCATGAGCTACTGTACCCAGCCAAGGTCCCTTTTAATATCCTTCAGGAGAAATAGTTAAAGAACAGAACACCTTCTTAATGGTTTTTTGGTGTGTGATTTTAAGCTGTATTTCTTTAAATGTGACATGGCTCTGGGACTGAACCACATGTGACATGGTTTTATTAGGGTTACATATTTATATTTACATGTTGTACACTATTCTTCCAATATTCCTAGAATATGAGCATAGAATATTTTAAGCATTTTTATATAATTTTATAATAAAATAAACTTAGATATGTTATGTCACAAAATGCATATCTATTTTTTTCCTAGATAAAACATAAGGCTTCAGAGGAACCACAAATCACACTTAAGAGTATGATTCTACATTCCTTTCTGCATTCACTCTTTCCTCCAGTAAGGGTAACAAAGGTGAACACTTTGAGAAGCTCTGGCTTAACCCAAAGGCAATATTTAGTCTTCATGGATACATATATGAGAATGTTATCTAGGCCTTTTAGAAAGCCATGCAAGAGGTGTGAATGTTTAAATGTCGTCTTTATGAGTAAGCACTTATATTTTGCTTCAGCTGTCAGCCAATAATATTCAAAAGCATGAACTAGAGTATACATGAACCAGTAGGAAAATAAGACTTACGTTTTCAGTGCAATGTCTTATTTTTGATGCACACAATTTTAAAAACTCTTCTACTTTCTATTGCTGCCAAATGTTTATACCAACAGCCTCTCATGCTTATCATCCCTTCATCTCTAACCACAAAGCACAAAGCATACTCTCTAACCTGCCCTGTCTTCCCTCCAGCTTCTCCATGTCAGAGGTACACTACAATTTGTATAATGATGAGGGTCAAAGGGCTGGGTGCCTTTGTTCATCTTTTTAAAAAAATGAGGAGGGAGTGCTGTGGAGGGTTGAGGGAGCCCTGAAAGAAATCTTGAAACATACATGGACATACAGAAAAGTATTTGAAGGAAAGCTCTTGAAATATTCCAGGATGAAGGACCTGGAGAAGGAGGACAAGAAATAGAAGACAATTCAATGGAAGTTTCACTGACAGGCTGGCTGAAATCTGGAAGTATGCTTTTATTAAATTATGTATTTAATTATTGATTTCCAAACCTTATATATTGATGACAATGAGCTTGGAGTATATAAAACACGTTTGCTACTCCTTCCAAGAAGCCAGTGAGACAGCTGAGTAATATGCTCTTTTTAAAAATTATTTTATTTTATTTTAATATGCCCTTTTTATTAAAGAGAATAAGAACCAATGTTGCTAGCTTCTTCAAAGGGATACAGATGAATGACTGCATGGATACTTTGATTTTGGGCCTCCTCATTTGGTTTTCTTGGTTCTTGCTCCCTAATAATTCTTTCATCAGTAGGGAAATGCCCTGAAGGAGTACAGACATTAAGTGGAGGTTGAGAATTCCAGTCTCTAGGTTCTGAAAACACCCAGGTGCGGAGTGGAGTGTGAGGACTCTGGGGAAGGTGCCCACCTAAAAACCAAGGTGGGAGTTTTGAGCAGAGAAGCGATTGCTCTGCAGGGCCCAGACAGATGGGTCTGAGGAGCACAGAATGTTTGGTTCTGATTCAGATTTATCCCCCTGGCCCTACACATGACCGTGTTGCCTGCTGCCTTCACCTTTGGCAGAGAGAAAGCAATGGTAAGGGCTGTAGGGAGCCTAGAGGAGGGAACAAGAGTAACAGACACAAGCAAGGCGGGAAGAGCAATGGACATGAATACATTTGAGCATCGGTCCAAGAGTATACAAAACAAGACTATTCCAGGAGGATGGAAAGTTCAATCATTGATTCAGGCTTTTCCCAGCTCAGTTCCTTTCATTCACTGTGATTACGGGAGGAGGAACAGGCTGAGAGCCCATATACAAAATATAAGCACCACATGCTCTGCTGTCATTAGTCAGGGAGATGGGAGGAGGGAGAAAGATAGGATCAGAATTCCTATCCAGATCACACCCCATTTTGGGGCTTCATTTTCTCATTTGTACAATGAAAGGTATCCAACTTTGATATTTTACGGTGCTGTGAACACCCTGCGTGGTTCACCAGTCAGTGATGTGTAAAGTACAGTAGGAAGGAAGCAGATCGTAAGTGTCATCCATGGGGGGTCAGGGTCATCTCAGTTAAAGAAACATCCAGGAGCTGGCATTGCACCTGGCATGTGATAAACAAGCAATACACAAGCTTGACTTGTTAAATGAACATACATATGGGTAGTCTTATCCCTCTGAGCAAATGGTTATACATATACATATGTGTTCACATATTCTCTTTGGGCTGGAAATGTAAAGATGACTATTGTGATGTCAATGACAATAAAAATGAGGAAATTAATTTCGATTGGCTTCTTCCTCTCATCCCAAAGCGCAATCTCTAACTTCAAAAATATAGTTAGATAGAAGAAATAAGTTATAATGTTCAATAGCAGAGTAGGGTGACTAAAGCCAACAATAATTTATTGTCTACTTCAAAATAGCTAGAAGATTTTTGAATGCTCTCAACACAAAGAAATGATAAATGTTTGAGATAATGGATATCCTCACTACCCTTTTTTGATCATTACACATTGTATGAATGTATCAAAATACCACATGTACCCCATAAATATGTACAATTATTATGTATCAATAAAAAACTCCCGCCAAAAAAAAGTGATCAAAAATGTCTGTGAATCAATTGTTTTTCCAAGACACCTTAGTAGTAACAAAACTAAGTCAGCAAGGTTGTGATGTTGATGGATAATAAAGGAAAGCCAATTTCTTATGTCTGATTTTTCTTCTATTTTTGGTCAAGAAGGAGAGCTTTCAGCCTGTAAAGTGCCGGAAAGAAAGTGGCAGAAAGGGAAGTGAAGCCCAGACGAGCGGAGAATCTTAGAAAATAATAAAGCACTGCAGGGATATAAAGGCTGTCAGTGCTTTGGGATCAGGGTCCCGGTTCTCATGTTGAATTTGTCTCAAGAATCTTGAATACCAGGAAAGCTGCTGGAAGCTGACACTCAAAGGTCTGATTTTCAAAAATGAAAATGAGGGGATTCTAAACTACATAGAAGGAGCTTGACATCAAGGCTAGCTAAATTCTAAAGTTGTGCTTCAAAGAACAGAGATGACCAAGAGCCAGCATGGGCTCATCAAGCAGAAACTATGCAGATTAATCTCATTTTCTTTTTTGTTCAAGGTCTCTGGAAAGAATAGGCAAATTGCATTTGAAAAGATCCAGCGTATTTGGATCATCACAAAATCCCTTATATTCCTGTGGACTACACAGAAATTTGTGCCTTGGGTGTTAAGACAATTAACTTGTTAGTGGTTGCATGATCATACTCCAAAGATGTCGATTTAGGGTTATCAAGGCCCAAGAGATCTCTAATGGTGTGCCACAGGGCTCTGACTTTGGTTCCAACATGCAACATTTTTAGCAGGGAGATGATAAAAAATAATAAAAGATTGTTTTTTCAGGTTTGAGGGGGTACTAAACTGAGAAGCAAAGTGAGGCTATGAGGATACCATAATCATGAGCTACAAAGACCCTAACAATAGAGAAGAGGGTTTTCTACTTTCAAAACTTGTTAAGCCCTAGATTCAAGTGAAATCTGATGCGGAAACATGATATGTAAACACAAGGATGGAGGAACTGCGCATGTTTGAAATAGGAGGGAATGTCAGAGCCCTGTCAAATCCCATGACATCACTCCCCTCCCCGACTTCCTGCTGTGGTTCCTCAGTGCCTCCATGAAACCCCGAACATTCCTGAGAGACAACTAACAAGAAGATATTTAATAGTCATAGCAAATCTACAAAGGACAGAAAAGTGCATAGCTCATGCTTAGTTTTGCCTTTTGAGATTAAAAAACGAAAGAATTCTGTAGGTCCTTCTATGTATGAGCAGGTGAAGTAGTATATGTATAACTAGGGGAAACAGACTGAACATTTCAGCTGAAATGATTCAGAAACAACAATGCTATGGATAAAGGGAGCAAGGCTGATGTGGCACACATGAAATGACTTTGAGGCCTTTCAAAACTGAAGCTGAAAGGACGTGTTGCCAGCAAAGTCAGCCACATGGTCTGCAGCGTCATGCTCTATTTTGGGGGTGAGGAGCCTAGCTCAGGAGGCATTGGGTAGCTCTAAGCATGACACATCAAGTAGACTAGCAACCAAGTGAAGAGCGTTCAGATGGGAGGAACGGGAATGCTGGAGAGTGTCTAAAGGCAATCTCATCATCTCAATACCAGCTGGAGAGACTGGGGCTGTGAGCATGAAGGGGATTTAGAGTGAGGATCTGGGAAAAACAGGAAATAACAGTGATTTTCTAACACTTGAAGGGAAATTAGAACTTAGATGTGTTCTGAATAGCTCCAGGGGGCAGGATAAGGAAAAGTGGGTGGAAGATGAAGGCAGACAAATGATAGCTCCATCAGAGGAAGAATTTCCCAATAGTCAGAACCAACTAGAGATGGAATGGGTAACTTGGAGGAAGATTAAGCTTGGATCACAGAGGTGTGTGACTGGGGTTTGAGGACTTCTTCACAGGGCTGCTATGTCAAGGATTCAATGTTTGGATAAAGGATTGGAATAGATGTCTCCTAATTCTGAAAAGTAATGATTCTAAATAAATTCCCATTTATACAGAGTCCCAAACCTTCCAAACTCCAAACAACCAGGATATTTGTTATACTACTTAGTAACGACAAGTGACATTTGTCAAAATGTCCCTGAACTTATATAAATTTCCAAAAGGACATTCCTAAAGCAAGATGGACTGTATCTAGGAGAATTCTAGTGAATTCTCTTGGTTGGTAAGCCACACATGCTCTGTGTAGTCACTGTTAACCACAATTGATCATGAATCTGAACATCCCATTCCCTAAACAGCCTGGACAAAGGAGTTCATCATAACAAATACAATTCCTTCCATAGCTCCACTTATATGTAATCCCACAGTAGATGCATTTACGCAAATTAACTCTTAAGTCATCAACAGAAACATATGTAAACTTACTTTTAAAAAGATTCTGATCACATTATACTTTTACAAATGCATTGGCTTTTAAAATCATTACGTTTTGCAGGATCTTCAAAGATAAAGGGAGCTGGGTTGTGGAAATAATGTGCATTCCTACTTACACATCACTACAATCACATTCATGTGTTACTCTTGAACTTTAAACTCTTTGACTACCCACACTGCTCAAATTCTTTTTCTCTCTCTTAAAATTATTTCTCATACACTGTCCCTACCCTCCCATGAGCTGATCCATATGTTGGATCATATCCCGTGTCCTTTGAAGTGCAGGAATTTGTGCAGAGGACCTGAGAAGTTGTTTACCCACAGCTATCAGGAATCATCAACACCCAAGTCTCTAATAACTAGAGGGAATGTGTGTGACTCTTAAACACATTTTACCTAAGTTGACCTCAGAAGTGCACCCTGGAGTACTTAAAGAGTTCAATGTTAGAGTGACTGCCAGTGAGTCCTTTGAAGCATAACTGCAGGCTTCAGGTTCCTGTTTATCCATCCTGTCACTGTCCAGGAAGACGGGGAACTGGCTCTGGATTGACCAGATACCACTGACGGTCCCACCCATCTCTAGGACTCTGAGTCTGTACAATTCAGAGGGGAGGGACTTAGTAATCTGCTAAGTTGTTTACTGAGATGCCCAACAGATATTTCAATTAGCCAGTGGACATGACAACTACGTTAATTCTTACTTGACTTTTATTTTATTTTTGTATTAAAATAAGGAGGGATTCTTTGCTTCATAAAATATCCAGGTTGGCCTATATAAAATATTTCCTCTGGCTTAAACATCCATGATTGTTTTAGCTTATAAAATCTGTCATTATGTGATTTATTTTAAACGTACACTTACCTAGAATATGCAAAGCAGAATCTGATACTCATATTTGAATTCACTTATGTTGTAACTAACCATGCAACCTTGGGCAATTCATTTTTCCATTTAACCCCCAGGCCTCAGCACTTCTGTGTAGATCATAAGGGCTGGTATAGAGATTTATTGTTTGCATCCTTCCAGTTCTGATTTCTGAGGCATGTCTGCATTAAGCAGAGCAAAGCATGGTTCTCCCTATACTCAACACTCAGAAGCTGGGAGGAAATGTAATTTACTCATAAATGTAGTATTTGTAAAATTTCCAATTGTGAGAAACATTAGCAAGAAACATGTGTTCTTTAAATTGCTTCTTTTCCTCCCAAATATACCACAGTGGCTAAGAAATAACTCCAGAAATGGGAAGACTTAGGAATATATGTATTCATAATATACAAATAGCTCAACTCCCAAAGGATTCTGTAAAGATACCATAGGCTTTGAAAATATTTCCCACCCAGCTTCCATCATGGATGGCTCTCTCAATTTGTATAATTCCAATGAGGAAAATGAAAATCCCTAGAGGCAGAATACAGATGAACTT
Source organism: Macaca mulatta (assembly GCF_049350105.2). Classification (NCBI taxonomy): domain Eukaryota; kingdom Metazoa; phylum Chordata; class Mammalia; order Primates; family Cercopithecidae; genus Macaca; species Macaca mulatta. The sequence continues at coordinate 48,465,580 of NC_133420.1, forward strand.
TGAGAATAAACACAGATAGAAGGACCACAAACACCAAAGAAAGACTCCCCCGAAGTCGGAGGTGAAATGCCATATGATTTCCTCAGAACTCCTTCCCATTTGGTACTCAATTACCCATCTGGGGCCGGTGCCTGCCTTGTGTGGCCACTGTGAAGGCTGCGTCTGAGGCTGGGCTGAGGCTGTCCCCCTATGTAAGGATAGCAGGGCACTAATCTCATTAATAAAGCTCACTGAAATGCAAGCCCCTTGGAACATCCTAGCATCCAAAGGTCCCCAGGACTTACCAGCCGCTCTGCTGGTCCCGTCCTGCCCAGGTGATGGTTCTGCAGTTCGTGAACAGAGGATTGGCAGGTCGGGAAGCTGGGAGGAAATGTAATTTACTGCATCTGGTAGCAGAGAACAGGGAATACAATTAGTCACAGTGTTGGGAGGCCCAATGGGTTCACTGCCGAGACAGCAGCTTGTCTGCCCTACATAATGGACCGCTGAACAGGAGGATCAGGGTAAACAAAGACTAGCATTTGCCCAGTGACTGGTATTCAGCAGAGTAGCTGAGGCAGGAGGGATCCTGGCCAGAGAGCTCAAGCCCCAGGATGGCTCTATGTTTCAGAAGAGTCATCAGAAATCTCTAGATTCTAGGAGGACAATGAGTTCAGGGACGGGGGGAAGATTCAGAGATGGGCTTGTGGGAGCCATTATCAATTTGGTGGGATTGACCAAATAGAAAACATCAAACTAGAAATGTACATTAAACAGTACTGAAAAACAGATCCACTCTCTGAACCGGAAATAAAGCTTTCTGTGTCTGATTATACCAGAAATAAAGCTTTCTGTGTCTGATTATTATGGGGCTCATTCCCTGAACTGGCAATATAGCTTTATGAGCCTGATTCATTCAAAAGACCAACTTTATATGCATTACAACAAATAAACAGACTTCAGAATTGATCTCATGTTTTCAATACTGCAGGTTGGTGTTTCAGATATAAAGTCCTGAGATTCTAAATGACAACACCTCTTGAGCCCACCATTAGCCCAGTTGCAGGGAATGTTGCTGTGCAAAAGAAGGAGCCCATCAGCTTTGCTTGGGCAAATACCTCGACAAGCCTTTTTAGGGAGGTGAGACCCGGGGAGCATGAACATTAGCAAGCATGCCAAGGTATCAGAGGAAAGGAGGAAACACCTGAGGTGAGACAAGACGAATCTGGGTACACCCCAGAGAGAACTGGGAAAGTGAAAGCAGGAAAATTCCAGAAAGCTGGGCTCCATGAGATGTGATTCCTTCCTTGCATCACGACCATATCACAAAATCCTGGAACGTCCATCAGTCATCGATGGTTACATCTAACTGCTCACCGTATGTCTCTACTGAATATCCCACAATCACCTCAAACTCAACATGTGCAAAATGGACCTTGTATCTCTGCTCAACTGCTGCTTCTCCTGTCCTCTATCTTGGCTCATGAGCACCACAGTTCACCTGGGATCCTCAGCAGCACCCTTCACTCTTCTCCCTCCTGGTATCCAATCTGTTCCATAGCCTCTGCCTCCTCCGCATTTCTCACCACTGTCCCCTCCTCTGCATTCCCACTCATACTGTTTCCGTTCTAGCAGCTTTCTTTTTCATTTCTTGCTGAAGAGGATTGCAAACAGACACTGGACTAGGCTTAGTTCACTTCTAGACCAACCAGACCTTTTGCTGACTTGCAAGTGACTCTGAACAGTCCAGAATGTATTGACATCAGATCATTATGTTCATAGGCAAAGGTAGAGTATCTCTAAGAAAATAGATTTTTTGCTGGGCGCGGTGGCTCATGCCTGTAATCCAATCCCATCACTTTGGAAGGCCAAGGCAGGTGGATCACCTGAAGTCAGGAGTTCAAGACCATACTGGCCAACACAGCAAAACCCCGTCTCTACTAAAAATACAAAAATTAGCTGGGCACGGTGGCACACGCCTGTAGTCCCAGCTACTAGAGGGGCTGAGGCAGGAGGATCACTTGAACCCAGGAGGCAGAGGTTGCAGTGAGCCAAGATTGTGCCGCTGCACTTCAGCCTGGGCAACAGAGTAAGACTCTGTTTCAAAAAAAAAAAAAGAGAGATTTTTCCATATTAGCCATTTGGGGAGAAGGAATGAGAAAGGAAGATTAGGATGGCAGGACTTAGGGTGGAATGAAGCTCAAGTTGCTTTCCATCTCAGATGCTTTGTATGTGTTGGAGCTTGGATCTCGGATAAGGCAGACATGGTTGAAGGCCCCACTCACTGCAAGGAAGGAAACGGAGCCTTTGAGATGATGGTAGGCTGGGAGATGGCTGGAAAGCAGCCTGCAGAGACCCCCTGAAGATGGTTTTGCATTTGAGTCAGGGGCTGTGAGTGTAGCCACATGTCTGAAGTTGCGCATTATTCTCCATGTTGAACTGCACCTCCATGATTCTCTCTTTTTTTTTTTTGAGACAGAGTCTCACTGTCACCCAGGCTGGAGTGCAGTGGCGCTATCTCGGCTCACTGCAAGTTCCACCTCCCTGGTTCATGCCATTCTCCTGCCTCAGCCTCCCAAGTAGCTGGGACTACAGGCACCTGCCACAATGCCCAGCTAATTTTTTGTATTTTTAGTAGAGACGGGGTTTCACTGTGTTAGCCAGGATGGTCTCGATCTCCTGATCTTGTGATCTGCCTGCCTCGGCCTCCTAAAGTCCTGGGATTACAGGCGTGAGCCACCTCCATGATTCTTAAACTTAGGTCACAGTCTTCTCTTTCCTTTAACTCCCACTGTGGGAGGCTGTGGGAAGGGTCTGTGCCCCAAACCAGCACAAGGCAGAATGAGAAAGAGCAGCAGCTTGAGGCCAGTGGTCCTGAGGGGGTAGGGGCAGGTGGGTAACAACTGTCCGTGGGAAGACCAAAGCAGTAATCTAGGACTACAGGGACAGTTTAGGAGAGGAGGGATGACAAGAGCAGATCTGTAGAACTTCCAAGATTCACTGATAATTTCCAGAAGTCTGTGGAATGGGATCTTGGTGAATTTGACTTTCTGCATTCAAATAAGATAGAGGCTGGAGCCCAAGTGAGATCTCATGGACTGGTCACATGTGTGTCTGCATACTCAATGTTTTAGCAGGAAAAAACAAAACAAAACAAAACAAAAAACAACTACTTACAGACAAAGAATTTTCCATCTGAAAGAACATGTGATTCCCAGGACTTATGTCTCAGCCTCCTCCAGGAGACAGCTCCCTGCCAGATGGGAGTGGATGATGGAGTTACCTTTGCCAGATGTTTACTGGCTACAATCTTGAAGTCTACGGCACTTGGAGAGTTGGGCTACATGGCTTCTGTTAAGAGATAAGGGAATGGGCTGGGCACAGTAGCTCACACCTGTAATCCCAGCACTTTGGGAGGCCGAGGCAAGCAGACCACTTGAGGTCAGGAGTTTGAGACCAGCACAGCCAACATGGCGAAACCCTGTCTTTGCTGAAATGCAAAAATTTGTCAGGCCTGGTGTGTGCCTGTGGTCCCAGCCACTTGGGAGGCTGAGACAGAATCGCTTGAACCCTGGAGGCGGAGGTTGCAGTGAGCTGAGATCACGCCACTGTACTCCAGCCTGGGTGACAGAGTGAGATCCTGACTCAAAAAAAAAAAAAAAAAAAAAAAAGAGAGAGAGAGAGACAAGGGAGTGGAGAATGGGGCATCAGAAAGAGGACAGAGCAGCCCCCTCAATATATCATTAAGTACTAAACCCTAAGGTTTTAGAGACAGGAAGTGTCTGATAGACCAGCATAAAGAGTAACAAACAGGCCTGCCAAACCTTCAATGGGAAAAACTTCTTCAGGTGGCCTCAATCAATAAGCTGCCCTCTTCCTGCCACAGTCAGAATAGTCTTCCACTATTCTCCCTGCTGCCAGAGAAGGTGGAAAGCAGTCACCATAGAGTAGAAATTAAAGATGAGTGCTGCTTCTTAGCTCTAATCCTGCTGAAATATTTACAGTAGCTATGAAGAATCGAAACGGCTAAAGCCAGAGAAACAAGATTGATGAAAACTCTTCTTAAAACGTAACTTAGGCTGGATACTGTGGCTCACGCCTGTAATCCCAGCTACTTGCAGGGCTGAGGCAGTAGAATAGCTTGAACCTGGGAGGTGGAACTTGCAGTGAGCTGAGATTGCGCCACTGCACTCCAGCCTGGGTGACAAGAGTGAAACTCCATCTCAAAACAAACACACACACACATAATTTATAGGCAACTGAAGACTGAGGTTTGTGAATAACCGGTATGAAGGTTTTGATGTGGGAAAGGCTCTAAGCTACCACAGACTGGTATGGGATCGGAAGCTAAGAAGATCAATATCATACACCAAGGACTGAGATAGGCCCAGGACAGACATTTTCCTTTGCCTGTTCTGGCCAAGAGTTTTGCATCACCTCAGTGGGTAAAGAGAAGAATTAGCACCAAAGATATACTATATTCAATTTATAGTTGTACAAGACATTATGCCTAAGACAGTGAAAACAACCCACCCAATAGATGAGGGTTCTGCTATATAACAACAATGTGTATTAGCAGGGGAAGAGAGGGAGTGTCAGAATGTATATGACCAGGAGATTCTACTCACGAGTAGAATAAATTGCTCTTGATTGCCCAGGCTATCATGTAATCAAAAGCCACTGGTGATCCAGCAGTACGGTATCTCTATTTCCTCTGCCATGCATAGAGGGACACACCTAGAGTACCTGAGATGGGGTCATTACACACACAAACACCAGCAAGTATCTCACAGCACCTCGTAAGTTGGGATGCTTTTGCTGCTTATCTGCAGTGTCTGTATAGTTATGTAATCCTAACCGGACCTGGATTCTGTAATCTGCATGTATCAGAAATTAACAGTGTTTCTTAAGTCATCATTGTTCTATAATAATATCTTGTTGTTTTTTTGTAGCAAGTTGGTTGATTCTAAGAGGGTCTTGGCAACTCGGGGCCTTGGAATTGAAGAATGAGAAGATAAAGAGACATCCCAAAGTCCCTCAACTGGAATGTGCTTCACCACAGTGTCGCTCTATCTACATCAATCACATTCTGGGATGTATGTGTTCCCACCTTCAAACTTCTTTCTTTGCTAATAGATGTGGTATGATAAAGAGGTCACCCAGGCTTGGTGATAACCACAGATGGCAGGAATTATAATCCAGGGTGACAGGTAAAACCACAGAAACTCTTCCCTGGGCCATTTCCTAAGAAATGAGATCCCTAAGACTTTTGCATCCTCTTAAGCCTGAGCTCACCCATCCTGGAGGATGGAGTCTGCGGGCAACTTTCTCTGCAGGCTCTTTTCAGTTATGACTAGGCTTCTTACCACCTCTACGAACGGCTTAGGTGGATGAGTGAAAATAATGGGAAGCAATGCAGAAGAAAATGAAAGAAGTTTGAGGTAAAAATGAGAGAGGTGGTGAGAGTTTATGATGCGGCTGCATTTTTGCTTCTTAACAAGTCATAGAGTATGACAGGTCTCCATGCCCCACACAGACTTCTCAGGCACATGACATACAGGCTCTTTCCCTTCCCTAGTTATCAGAGAGACATCTAGGGAAATTCCTGATTTGAGAAGGGAAGGGAAAAAAGAAGTGAAAGCGTAAAAGGCCAACATGCACTCTTTGGGTAGGTGTTCATGGGTTGGTGTCCCACACCGCATCCCAGCCCGACATGCACTGTGTTATTGCTAATTGTGTGGCATGTCTCAGGTCTTCCCAGACTCAGGGAAGCCTGCCATCCTCCCCACGTTGTACCCACAATTCCCCACGGCCACTTCCTCAATCTGTGCCCCACCCCCAAAGCACAGAACAAGTGCCCTGACTTGGTCACACCATAGAGACTTCCTAGAACTATGGTAGGTTCGCTTTTCCTGGAGTCCTTGCTGGCTTGGACATGATTTGGCCCTGCCTACTTGCACTCAGTGCATGAAGTTTAATTTAGTACCTTCCTAAAGATCACCTGGGGAGACAAAATCCAGGTCTCCTGCTAGGGAAAAAAAAATTAAAAATCACAGTTTTTTTTTTTTTTTTTTTTTTTGCCAAAGTCAGAACTATCCTTCATGCAAATATTTTTGACTAATCCAGAAAAACACTTTTTTTTTTTTTTTTTTTTTTTTTGAGATGGAGGCTCACTCTGTTGCCCAGGCTGGAGTGCAGTGGCATGATCTCCACTCACTGCAAGCTCTGCCTCCCAGGTTCACGCCATTCTTCTGCCTCAGCCTCCCAAGTAGCTGGGACTACAGGCACCCGCCACCATGCCCGGCTAATTTTTTGTATTTTTAGTAGAGATAGGGTTTCACCGTGTCAGCCAGGATGGTCTCGATCTCCTGACCTTGTGATCCACCCGCTTCGGCCTCCCAAAGTGCTGGGATTACAGGCATGAGTCACTGCGCCTGGCCTGAAAAACACATTTTTTAACTTTTCCCCAAATATTTCCAAATGGCACTGGGAAAACACTGACGCCAATTCTTATCCTGGCTCCTGATCATCTTCCTAGTCTAGAGGCTGAACTTTCTTGTTTGTTTTTAATACAAGACCTTGCTATCACCCAGGCTGGAGTGCACTGGTGTGACCATAGCTCACTGCAGCCTTGAACTTCTGGGCTCAAGGGATCCTCCCACATCAGCCTCCCAAAGTGCTGGGATTACAGACCTGAGCCACCACACCCAGCCCTAGAGTGTGACTTTCTCATAGCCAGGTGAGCAGATAATATCTGGTCTTTCCAACAAGTCCCTGCATTGTAAAGCAGATCTAGCTGAGGGCCAAATGAAAGTAGGAATCATGGGTTTGCAGCTGAGGATACGGAGCAAGGTGAAGGGTGAGAAATACACAATCTCAGGTTCATCCCCACAGTCCAGGTAAGGAGAGGAGAGGACAGAGGAAAGGTAGGGAAAGGAGAGAAGGCAAAAGACCTGCTCTTGCCACCAGGAAGCCAGGACCCTGCTCCTACCTTCCTATGCTCTGAACCAACTATCTCACACAGGGAGGGAAGTTTTGCCCAGCCCTGTTTCTATGGAAGAAACTACAGTTGTCTGATCAGAGAGAGAGAGAGAGAAAGCAAAGAAAATCCAGAGACTGTAGAAAGGTTTCCCAAACACCAAATGTTTCACCAAAATTTCCTAAACTTCTCACGTGTGTTTCAACCTGAGGACCTAACCACTAGGACAAATGGGCTCATCCCTACGAGGGACCTGGTCCTGATGTTAGTACTCTTCTTTGCTGGGTACCTTTCAAGAGAGGCCTAAGCAGTGAGCATTGGGACCTAATGGGAAGGAGAAGAGCCAGGCCAATTTTGTGAGACGAGAAACAGTGAGTCAAGAGACAGTTCCTGAAGAAGAGAGGCAGGGAAGGCTTGGAATGTGGACCTCCTCAGTGGCCTGCAACCAGTGCTGCTACTTCTTCTGATGCCTTTACAAATCAACACAGTACATCTTCCCTAAGCCCCTGTTAGTGAAACCCCCTAAGCTGAACAGGACAAAAACATTCATCTACAGTTGGGGCAGAGAGCACTTACCTCCATCCGTACTGGAGAAACCCTGTAGGAACAAAAACAAGGCAGAGCGTTACTCTACATATGGGGGTACAAGCCCATCTTTTCCCATCTTTAAAGACTTAACCCCTCTTTCTCCCATGCCCAGACCCAGAATTTGACTGTGCTGGGAAAACGCAATGATCTCTTTTCTTCTGGACAATTTGTTTAGAGTTCCAAAATTACCATTCCCAACTTATACTAAATTTCTCCCAATAGAGATTTATTTCAATGACCTAGCAAACATCCTTGGTCATGTTGGAGAATGATATCAGAAAATCCCATCCTAAATTGATTTCATTAGATTGCTTTTCTCTCACTCAGGTACTGCAGAAACAGTTATAAAATGGAGGGAGGTCCTGAGATGTTTGTTCAGAGCCTACTGGTTTTACGAACTCTACTCTTTGATACACGGCACCATCTGTTTTTATATATATTAAAATTTCATGTATTTACACTCTTTGTATTTGGAATTCCTGTCCACTTCATAGGGTATTGCTTCTGGCCTTTTTAGAAAGAAAGACTCAATAAGCAAACTATAATTATAGCCACAAAGAGCATGTTTATTCTGCTGCATCAGAATTGGTTTTAGAATTCTAGAGTCCAATAAGAGAAGGCTTTTCAGGCACAACGTATATCAGGGATCTGGACAGTAGGCAGATGGGGTAATCTAATGACTATTCCCTATGCCTTGCAGCAGGCCAGATGGTCCCACACCCAAAGATATGCCATGCTCAGCTTCAGGAAGGCCCCTGGTCCTCACACATCTGCCTCTCATTTCATAGAGTTTGTGGCTCAGATTTCTCATCAATGCCAACTGGCCTGTTTCCCAGTTGGCACCATTTTGCTAGGCCTTACTTCCCCACGGACATAACTTCGAGAAATCGTGTTTGTTTTTTTCACCTTCTGAAAGTCCTTGAAGGATTTTTCTGTCTCCTTCAGTTTCTCTAGGATGATTTGCTCTTTGGCAGATATCTGGGACTCTTCACTTTCTAGCGTTTGTATTTCTTGCTCCAGCCTGGAAAACACACAAACAAAGGACAAGTTACTTTATTGTCCTGCCATCCACGGGCAAGAGAGCAGCTTCTTCCTGTTGGGCGATTTGTACCTTCCTGGCAGCCTTCGTTTTACATTACGCTGAGGAGCCAGGCCAAGGTTTTCCATTACATAGCATCCTGTGTTTCCAGCTCTGCCACTGGGCAGATATTGGTCAAGGGAAAGCAACATAGCACTGCCTCCCCTGGTTCACAGCCACCACTGTGCAACATGCTTCGATGTCTCTCTGCCAACTCTATGCATGCGCACCTTTCTTATTTGGAGGGAGATTATATTTACATAGCATAGGACATAACATCAAAAGGAAAATAGCTTCATATTCTCCTGGCCAGCTCATAATAACTGTTCTCTCAGGTTGGCCAAAAGGTAAAGGGCCATTCTTGCTCAAAGGAATTGTGTTGCCAAGAAATAGCTGGTGGCCAGTACCCTTAGGAGCCTGCTGTCCTCTCTGTCTGTGGCCTGGATTCTACTGCCAAAAAGAGGAGAAATGAAGAAGACAGATGCAACTGCCCCTACCTTCTGGAACTTTCCTCAATTTTCACAGCCACCCTATGTATTTTATAAAAGGGAAATTTCAGCACTGCCAGGAGACTCTGGAAATATTCCAGAACAGCAGCTGCAGCTATGATTTGGGGAAAGTCTCAACAGCCATATTCTTTCAGTGAAATGATAATAATTACCACCAGTGTTTACTGAGCACTTATTCTGTGCCAGGAACTTAGCTAAGAATTCATGTGGATTATTTTATTCAAACTTCCCAATGACCCTGGGAATGAGTAGGGAATCCCCATTTTACTGATGAGATCAGTAGGGCTTGGCAAGGTGAAGTAACCTAGTAAAGCAGGCTTTACTGCCGCAGAGCCCTGAAGCAATGATTCAAGCCAGGTGCTCTGACTCTAGACCTGCTCCTAACCATTGAGCAACTCTCACCACATGGGTTCTCATGTGTTCCCCACATCCCCCACCTTGTTAAACATCGCATATATTGGCATAGGATGGCACTGATATGCAGCAATGTCTTCAGAAATAATGAAGGGATAAATGTTCTCTTGCTACAACTCTAGACTGCTGTGCCTCTTGAATTATTTGATCTGAATTTATTCATTGGTTCATTCATTCAATCACTAATTCATTCATATTTTCTTTTGTTCTCTTTCCACCGTGTCATGCTAGAAGCTTTGCTGCTGAGTCTGTGTCTGCCTATGAGCCCCCTCCCTTGCCTTCCTCCTTTTCCATCTTTTTTTTTTTTTTTGAGATAGGGTCTCACTGTTACCCAGGCTGGAGTGTAGTGGAACGATCATAGCTCACTGCAGCCTCTACCTCCTGGGCTCAAGCAATCCTCCCATCTCAGCTTCCCAAGGAGCTGGGACTAAAGGCACACACCACCATGCCCAGCTAATTTTAAATTTTTTTTTGTGGAGGTGAGGTCTCACTATGTTGCCCAGGTGGGTCTCAAACTCCTGGGCTCAAGCGATCCTCCTGCCTCAGGCTCCCAAAGTGCTGAGACTACAGGTGTGAGCCACCATGCCTGGCCCTCTTTTTCCATCTTTTAATCTGCTCTTGGGAACTGGCCATTAGACTTAGACGTAAAATAAGGAATTCAGAGTGGGGTTTTCTGAAAGGTAAGGAACACCAAGATCCAGGCATGAATTTATTTAGTGACATACTGTGCCCCTCAGAGGCCCTTTCTGTTTCCTTCCTGGGTGTCAGAAAAATGACCTCTGAGGGATAAGTCTTTGCAGCAATTACTTTGGATTATGAAGGCAAGCCCTATATCCAAATGAACCCCCTCCCAGTGAACACAGCTCTGATATATTTGTCATTTCACTCAGGGTAAAAGTAGAAGTCCTACAGCTTATAAGACCCCATGGTATCTAGCCTCCCAGTACCTATCAACTCCACTCTACCAATGTGCCTATTTCACTTTATGCGTTAGTCAAATAGAACCACTCTTATTTGCCCACATGTACCCTGTGTCTTTTCCTCCTCTAGGAAACTCAACTCAAACTCCTAACCATTCTTGAAGTCTCAGCTCAGACGCCACCTGTCATGAGGCGTTCACAGATTTCATTGCCAGGAAATAACATCACTCCCCTCTGAACATTTCTTAGCATATCATTTTGTTTTATTAGAAGTCTTATCAAGTCTACTATATACTAGAGCAGTAACTCTCAACTGAGGTAATCTTGTCCCTCAGGGGATATTTGGCAATGTCTAGAGATAATTTGGTTGTCCAAAGCTCAAGGGGATGGGACTGGTGTTACTGGGTAGAGGTCAGGGATGCTGGTAAACATCCCACAACGCACCCGATGGCACCCTACAACAAAGAATTTTCTGGCTCCAAATAGTAATGTAAACTACTAATTTCCCCTACTAGATTATGAATTCCTCAGACGGAGGGCACAAATGCTCAATACACCTACATTGAATGAATTTAAAAAGCTGAGCTAAGTTGCACAAAGGTGTGGCCCAGCCAAGATCAGACTTTCAGAATTTTGGAGACAAGAGTGAATTTTTCAGCAAGCTTTGACTTGAGAGGCTGTGTGTGGGCGAGACGCAAAGAGAATTTACGGAGTGGGGCTGACCAATCTAGAGGTACAAACACAGAGATATAAAACTTCTTTGCCATTCCAGATGTTCAGAAAATCTTCTACACACATCCGTGTAAATTATTTTGGGGGGAGTAAGTAAAGCGATACGCGTGTGAAATAGGAACAACACACGAGACAGTCAAATTATCCATAAACTGAATTAATTCAATGAGTAGAGGAGCTCTGGACTAGAGGTTCCCTGTGTAGACTGGATGATACTACCAACCAGGTGGGCTCTGAGCAGATTTTATCTTATTTATTTATTTATTTGAGGTGTGATTACAGGTGTGAGCCACCACGCCTAGCCTCAGTAAATTTGATTTAAATCTCAAAGAACAGAGTACTTTAGCAGATATTTAGGGTGTGCAGTAGATTATATTATTCTTGGGCCGGTTGCAATGGCTCATGCCTGTAATCCAGCACTTTGGGAGGCCGAGGCGGGTGGATACCTGAGGTTAGGAGTTTGGGATCAGCCTCACCAACATGGTGAAAGCCCATCTCTACTAAAAATACAAAAATTAGTTGGGCATGGTGGTGCACACCGGTAATCCCAACTACTCAGGAGGCTGAGGCCGGAGAATCGCTTGAACCCAGGAGACAGAGGCTGCAGTGAGCACAGATTGTGCCATTGCACTTCAGCCTGGGCAACAGAGTGAGACTCCATCTCAAAAAAAAAAAAAAAAAAAAAAAGATTACATTATTCTCAAAAATATTCCCTTCCTTCCTCCCTTACTTCCATGGGAAAAGTACATGCTTCCCTAAGCCACTGATGTCAATCTTGACCATGTGATTTGCTCTAGGCTCATGGTGGATGGGACACACTTCCCAGTCCCTTGATACTGGCTGCAGCCATGTGACATGCTTTAGCCAATAGGATGTGAGCAGATAAGACAGAAGCAGAGGCTTGAAAAGTGCTTGCCCAGTTGAGCTTGTCGTCTTGCACCCCTTCCATTGCCAAGACAATAACTTATCTGGGCAGCTGCTGCCCCGTCAGCGTGGACTGCAGAAAGAACACACACGGGATAGACCTGAGGACAACACACAGATAGGCACAGTGTGCCCTGGCCCTGTGGGTTTCAGGGCTCTCAGCTATATAGTTCAGATGCACCTGAAATTAGAGCCACTCAGCTAAGCCCAGTCAAATCAGCAAATACCCAGCCTACTCACAGAAGTGTGGGCAAGAATAAATAACTTTAGGTTTAAGCCACTGAATTTGAGGGTGTGTTATCTAGCATTATTGTGGTAATAAGGAACTGGTACAGGTCAAATATAAGTGTGTGTACATTATATAATATATATATATTTATATCCTACTAATATATATCCCAATAATGTATATACCAATTATATAATACCTATACACATATATCTATATGTGTGTTATATGTATTTTTATATATCCCAATAATACCTGAAGCTAAATGATTAGAAAGAACATAAGGCACCCTCTCCTCCCTTCCCTAATCCTCAATCCTCTGAGAAATCTGGAGGGAAACAGGGCACTCCTTCAAAAGGATTAAGATTGAAAAAACAGAAAAATATCAGTGATAGTTGTCTCTGAGTAATGGAATTAAAGGTGATTTCATTTTTAAAAAATAATTTTCAATATTTTCCCAATTTAAAAAATTCATTTATTACTTGTCTAAGCAGAATGAAAACAATAAATTCCCTTTTCAAAATACCTCCTGAGGCTTTCTGCTGAGAAGGCAGCATCTCCCAGGCTGTGGCATGAAAGAGGGGCCAGGGCCTCATCTTCCCACATGTCTAGTGAGGGGGAAATGGGAGCACCCCAACATCTATTTAAATTCAAAACCAACATTTACGGAGCTTGTTTGGTTGGACTCTGAGCTAGGCACTACAGGGGATTCTAAAACAAACCAGATCGTGTTAAAAATGGCTGACGAAAGCCGAAGATGGCTGTCTCTCAGTAACTCACTTCTTCCAGTGAAGCAACCCCAAGTGGTGAAGAATTCTCTGCGACCTGATGCCCACTGGCTGGCCTGTCTCCACAACGTGCCCTGGCCCTATGGGTTTCAAGGCTCTCAGCTATCTAGTTCAAGTGCTAAAGATTTGGGTCATGATACTGTGTAACTGAGAAGGAACGAAGAGAGAGGGAGAGAGAGAGAAAAAAGAAAGAAACGAAATGAAACCTTTGTGATAACAACCACCGAGTTTCAACCCAAATGGAATGAATGAAGGAAATGGAGAGTTTATGTCAGATCCAATGCAGATTTTTCTATAAGTTCACATGTGGTCTTGGGCCAGGCTCTGAGGGTGTGGTCAGTCCAGGCTGCTCTCTTTCTTAGGAAAACCTGAGTCCTGGGGCAAAGGAGCTTCCCAAGGAACAGAGTGTCATGGGGTTAACAACAGTCATCCCAACCAGGTTGCAGATGCCACCGTTTTGTAGTTTCATGACTGAAATCTAATGCAGTCTTCTCTGGAAGAGCCAAATAGATATTGCTGTGCTAAAAATAAAGACTGGGCAGGAAGTGTAATTTATACGCAAGGTTAATCGAGGATCCGTAGGCTGTGGCAGGTGCACATAACAGTCTCTAACCTGCTTGCTCAGTTCCTTCTGAGCAAAAAGCAAACCGTAATAAGCCGTAAGGAAAGGTGACACACTGCAGCTGTGTAGGTTTAATTTACGGGAGATGAGGTTGCAATCATGGCCAAATGGTCTTATAAAATCTATCTAACGCCAATAGATCATCCTCACAAGAAAATATAAAGGACCTCTCGCTCTGGGAAGTGCATCGATCATGTTCTTATTTCAAAGTTTATTTAGACATTCATCCATCCAACTTCATGCAAACACTTTCTCTGTATCAGGCACTGTGCTGAGCACTGGGGATGGAGAAATAAATCAGACACAGTGTCTGCTCATGAGACTTTTTGGTCAAGTAATGCAAACAGCCATGTGAACACATAAATTACAATACAAACCAAAAATAGCAGTAATAGAGGAAAGAACAACATGCTGTAGAATAGTTGGTTCTGCCTGTGAGTGTGTGGTGGGGATGCCGAGTGGTCTTCTCAGTATCAATTCTCCCACTCTTCCAAACTAACAGAATCCTTATTTGGTTGGGGATGGCAGTGTGCCCGCCTGAAAAAATTATGTATCCTAACTTCCACTGAAGATAAAGCTGGTCACGGGACAGCTCTGGTCAATGAGATGTAAGTAAAAATGATCAGAAGGGACTTCCAGACAACTCCCTAAAAGGGAAAGGAGGGCTGGGTGTGGTGGCTCATGCCTGTAATCTTAGCACTTTGGGAGACTGAGGCTGGAGGATTGCTTGAGCCCAGCGGAACGAGACCAGCCTGAGCAACATGGCAAGACAAGACACCCATCTCTACAAATAATAAAAAATTAGCTGGGCATGGTGACACATACCCTTAGTTCTAGCTACTCTGGAGGCTAAGGTGGGAAGATCACCTGAGCCTGGGAGTTCAAGACTGCAGTGAGCAATGATCACAGCACTGTACTCCAGTCTGGGTGACAGAGCGAGACCTTGTCTCAAAAAAAAAGGAAAGGAACATTGGCTTAAGTAACATTTGCCTTTCCCTCCTTCCTGCCAGGTGCAGGGACCTGGTGCTAAAGAGATGCATTCATTTCCAATTCCTGCTGTAACAACTACAACAAACTTAGTGGCTGACAACAGTCTCAATTTATTATCTTACATTTCTGTATGTCAGTCTGACACGGGGGTTGCCAGGCTAGAATCAAGGTGCTGGCAGCGTTGTGTTCCCTTACACAGGCTCTAGGGGAGAATGCATTTCTTTGCCTTTTTCAGCTCCCTGATGTCACCAACATTCCGCGCCTTGTGGCTCCCTTCCTCCATCTTCAAAGCCAGCACTGTTGCATCTCTCTGACCTTCCCTGCAGCCACCCCTCCTTCTGATTTCTGCCTCCCTCTTCCACTTTTAAAGATCCTGTGGTTATACAAATGCACCCAGATAATCCAGGATACCAATCTCCCTATTTTAACGTCAGCTGTTTGGAAACCTTAATTCCATCTGTAATTTTAATTCCTCTTTGCCATGGAACCTACCATATTCACAGGTTCTGAGGCTTAGCGTGTGGACATCTCTGGGGGTACATTATTCTACCTACCACAAGGTATATGATGCTATAGGTAGAGCAGTAATCCTGTGTCCACAGGGGCAATAGTATGTCTGAGTGTGCAGAAAGAGACATTGCCTGGGTCCCAGGGGGCACAACGGAAAGACTACACCACTTCTGGAATGTCCAGCTCCAGATTGCTTGTTATGGGCTTAAGCCTCTGTTGTGATCATAGCCGATTGCAATTTTCAACTGATATGGGTGGTGAGAAACGCTTGACAAAGTAGATGATGCATTAAGTGGGCCTTGAAGGATGCATTCACCAGGTGGAAAAGAGGAGAAAATGAGACAGGCAGAGGAGACAGCGTGGGCCAAGGCCCAGCATATCACATGTCCTTCCTGTCACTCAGGAACATGTGGCCTTGGGTGGCCTTTTCAGGTCACAACCCACTCTGCCCTCCAGCTTCACAGCTCAGCATGGTGCCTCGGATAGGTTCTTGCCATTCCTGTCCCCACTCCCAGTGGCTCACTCATGCTCTCCCTCTGCTCTACATGCCTGGCTCTCAAATACCTGGCCTTCAAGGCTCTGCTGAGAGCCTATCTTCCTGCAAGGCCCAAACAAACAGAGGGGAAGACAGAGCATGCTGGCTGCTGGGGACACCGTGCCATTCAATCTCCAGTTCCTGCTTCCCAGATCCTCGGCTACTCCTTTGCCCTTCTTACCTACAAAAGCCAATACATTGGGAGGCCAAAGCCGGTGGATCACTTGAGGTTGGGAATTTGAGACCAGCCTGGCCAACGTGGTGAAACCCCGTCTCTACTAAAAATATAAAAATTAGCTGGGCATGGTGGCAGGCACCCGTAATCCCAGCTACATGGGAGGCTGAGGCAGGAGAACTGCTGTGAGGCAGAGGTTGCAGTGAGCCGAGATCGTGCCATTGCACTCCAGCCTGGGCAACAGTGTGAGATTCCATCTCAAAAAAAAAAAAGCCAATATATTTTTCCTTTGCCTGGGTGTTAGTCAGTTGAATCCAAAGGAGCACAGACAGATACAACTTGTTTTTTAATCGTTTTACTGTCTGGAGAGGGTCTTGCCTGTCAACTCAAGTGGGCTTCATTTTTCCTTCCCCATCAATGATGACAATAATTATTATAATACTAACAATTCTAATATTGTTTTTCCTAGATACATTAATATATGTAACAATAATAATCATAAGAATTAGAATTATTGAGTGCTTACTGTGTGCTTGGAACTGTTATGAGTGTTTTACATACATTGTAATACTTAATCTTCACAATATCCCATGAAGTAAAATATCTGCAACTCCCACAACACAGATGGATGGGTACACAGAAAAAGCACTGACTTGTCCAGGGTTGCTGAAATGATGTGCAGCCAGAATTTGGATGCTGGTGGTCTAGCTGGGGAACCAGTACTCTTTGCCGCTACCCTTGACAACCGCCCATGACCACCTGCCCTTTTATCTTCTTTCCCTCAAGAATGCACATTGCAACACAATATATATTTTTCATGCTCACAGAAGCACAGGTCAGACTGGGAGTAGAAGCCATTGAACTTAATTGCTCTCCAGAAACATGAAGTCCCTGAACTCTCCTCCACCCAATGATTATTTCACACCTGCTTGAACTTCTCCACACATGGGGAGCTCACAACCTGCCATGGCGAGCTAATCCCTCTTAGGACACTTAGGCCCATCCTAATGCCCATTCACAGATTTAAGCAATGTTTCCCTCCCTATATCTTTCATTATCTGAGTTCCATCCCTTGAAGGGGCAGAGATCAAGTTCAGTAAACATCATAAATTATAAGGGCTCCACTCTGGGAAATGGGAAGATCTCGGGCAAACAAAACTTATTTTCCATGGTGGAGCACAGATACAAAGAGGCCCAGTAGTAGGAGGTGGTAGAAAGAGCAGAAAAGGAAAGGAGTAGAAAAACCAAGGGGAAAGAGGACTCCTGGGACCCTTCGTGCAGTGAACTCAGCACCAACTAAAAGAGGAGGCAAGAGAAGCAGTAAAGAAGTGCTCACAAAATTCTCAGGACCCTGTGAACACTTCTGGAACAGCTCTAAGCAAGACCAGCATGTTCCTGACGATGGGCTGAGCCTTTACAAAATTCCTCACTATCGAGGGACGCCCTACCCAATAGCCAAACACATTGCTACTCAGTTGGCATGGGTCTGAATCTCAGCAGCTACTCTCAGAAGAAAAGGAGATGCTGACCGACTGGCTGAGGGTGCTTAATTCAGACCTGTTCTCTTCTCTGGAACTGCAATTTCATAGTTGAGCAGTCAAGTGGGGTGCCTGTCCGGCCAACCTGCCAAAACAAGAACCTCAGGAGAAGTGTTTGCTTCCTCTCAGAGGAGAGGAAAGCTGCCTGCATGTTTACGAATTCAGCACAAGTAAAAGTGGAAAGGGAACTGCTAAGGTGCTCAGTGTCCATCCTCCCCTTCTTTCAAAGCAATGTCATTCCTGTGGCTGAGCTGGGCATATGGCCACACAGGATAAAGGCCACATCTCTCAGCATCCTTTGTAGCCACATGCTCTGGCCAAAGGGATGTAAGTGAAAGTGCTATATGTCAGCTCCTAGAATCTTCTTTTAGCCCTTCTTCTCCAGTTCTCTCTTCATCCTTTGCCTGAAATGCACATGTATGCAGGTGAGGCACTAACTGCCATCTTGGTCACTGTCAACAAGGACCAATCTTTAGGGTTAAAGTGGAACAGGTCTGGGTCCCTAAGGAATTCACAGGGCACAGCCACCAAACAGCTCTTCACTGCATGTTTACATGCTGTTTGTATGTAAACTGGATGTTTACATAACTGCATACCTGTGGACTTTTGTTGGAGGGAGAAATAAACATCTTGTTTAAGTCACTGTTATTGTGGGTCTCTGTTCCTTGCATCCACATGGACTCCTAATTCATCCAAGACACTTACCACATATTGTTGAATTTGAATGAATGCTCTTAGAATTGTGCTGAGAATTGGGGACCACAGCTAATCAGAGCTTAGAGTCTTATCCATGACTCAGCAGAAGAAGAAAAAAAATGAGCAATTGCAAGGTTGTGAATTCATTACTGCTAATCAACGCTTGTAAATGGGGTTGGCTAGAACTGTGCTTTGCCCCCCTTCTACTCCCCAAATCCCTGCCACATCCAAAGTCTCAGCGGAGAAGTTTCTACTCCTTGCACAATTATAATCACCCACGTCTTAGCATCTCTTTGGTGTGCTATTTGTGTCCGTCTGGCTTCTGGCCAGAGCCTTTGCCAGCTGAATTATATCAGAAAGTGCCAAGACATGGCTAGGTATACATTTTAAACACCTTTCTAGCCTTGCAGTGCAGTGAGCAGATCGCTCCTATAAATAAGACTTAACAACATAGAGCTCACCCACGACCTTGAAGTTTCAGTTATGTGGTGGGAACAGAAGACTGATCACATGTGGTTCAGAAGTAAGTGTGGGGACAGAGGTTAAGGTGGCAGGCAGCTGAAAATTTTGCCTGCCTAGGGTCCCTCTGCCCTTTTCTTTTAGAAACAACATCCAGCTCCTCCACTGGGAAAAATGCCTCTCTGGGGTTCCTTGTAGATTTGGTGAAACTATTGGTCAGAGGGCTCACATCCCTGGCCAAGGAGTAGAAATGTGTTTAAGCTAGGCCAATTGAACTCTTGCCCAAAGACCTTTGTCTTGAGAGGAGTGACAAAGAATAAAAACTAATCAGGGGGGAATTCTTCCCATAGTAAAACTCTGAAGAGACCACTTCATTAGTTCCTGCTTCCTGGAATTCCAGATCTGTCTGAGACGTGATTATCTGACCACTTCTTCCATCCTAAGAATATTTAGCCTCATCAGTCAATCTATCTATCTTATCTATCTATCTATCTATCTATCTATCTATCTATCTATCTATCTAATCTGGCTCTCTAGCAATCTGTCTGTCCTATCTATCATCTATCTTAATATCCCCATTTCAATATTCTAGGTAGAGCACTGGGAACAATATTATTTTCCCACAAATCAATGCTACAAAATTCATTTTCCACATTCAGGCAGACAGTGCATTTGTTTCTATGGCACTCCCCAAATATTTTTCCTTTGTGACTCAATTTGTAAGGAACCAGCTTCCTTTTATTTAGATGAGTCTATCTGGAGTCACGGCAGATCATTTGGTATTTTCATATGAAAACATGTTAATGGCCCTTAAGTAAACAGAGGATTTCCACTTTTCCTTGTGAAAGAACAGGGCCTTCCTTGACTGTAAGGTGTCAGTGGAAACTCAAGCCCATTTCCTCCTCTTTTTTTTTTTCCTCACGTCATCCCTGAGACAGAAACATGGCAGAGAAGACAAGGATCCCTTTAAGAATTCCAAAGATCCAGCTCACATCCTTTCCTGGTGGCTCCCTCTCACCTCCTTCCCAAACCCCATCAAACTTCTTAGGCTGGAAGTTCACACCCTCCATGTTCTGCTCCCCCACCTTTCCAGCCTTATGCCTTCCTGTCTTCAGCCAAGACCTCAAACTGCTCCTGACAAAGCCAGGAAGGACTCCCCACTCTCAACTCCATTGTCTGGAAACAGATATCATAATAAAAGACCAAATCAAATTACATCTCTTTAGGAATGTTTTCCTTAATTCCTCCAGCCACACCCCCCCACCCCCAGCCTGGTATGTTCATTCATTCTGATTATCCACAGCATTTCTAACTTTTGGTACACTCTGCCTTGTAATAAAGTGTTAAAAATATATTTATCCTTCCCAAACCTACCTGTACCTCCTCTCTCCCAAGTGCAGACTTATTAAGAGATAGGACTATATATTTTGTGTTACTGTACCTCACATTCTTCCCTGTACATACAGATGCTCAATAAATATTTGTTGAGTGCATAAAAAGCAAAGCTACCCAAGAACATGTTTCTAAAAGATTCTATAGTGAATGTAACTTGGAGATGGTGATAATAAATGTAATTTTTAAAATGTTGGCTTGGTTTTTCTACTTTCCCCTCAAATACACAAATTTAGATAGAAAAAAGAACATCGATATTGGACTGATTTATATCTTGATCTAAGTACACAGCTGGGACATGGCAGCACTCTTCATTATTGATGGTGATGTAATCACACTGAAGCCCAAATACAAATAAACGAAAATTTCTCTCTCTCTAAGTGTGCTTCAGCTCATGGAGACACCAGCTTTTCTCTCCTTTTTGTGTGTATTTACTCCATCTGGAATCACATGACTCTCACTATCAGAATCTGTGCAAGTGGATTTCCGTGTAGGAAATCATTTCCAGGCTTGAACTGAGCACTGACTTCTTTGTTGTGATTCTTATTTGAGTCTGTTTCATCAGAAATAAAGAGTTTTGATTACAGGAAAGTGAGATTATTTCATTTCAAAGCAACACTTTTCTCAATAGCTTAAACCCCCCTTTTTTCCCCCAGAAATGTCCCTTTTTCCTAGGAAGAGAAAAAGTCCCATCCAGCCACACCTTCTGACCTCCAGCCTCTGACTCAGACTGTCTGTTGAAGGCCAGCACCTCCACCCGTGCACCTGAGCTTGTGCAGACTGATCTGGGAGGGTATCCCATTAACTACCCCCCTCTCCTCAGTGTCTTCACCTCTCTCCAAGATGCCTCCTTCCTGCTAGTCAATAAACAAGAATAATTTCTTTCCATACTAAAAATAAGTGAACTTCTCTTGACCCTGCATCCTGTTCCAGTTGCTGCTGAATCTCTCTTCCAGACTTCCCTAAGGCCAGTTGTCTCTTACTGCCTCAACATCCTCACATCCTGGCCCCTCCTCAGCCTCAGTCCCTCTGCCCTCACCGCCTTGCTGCATCTGCTCCTAGTCAAGTCCATGCCTCAGCCTCAGTCCCTCTGCCCTCACCACCCTGCCGCGTCTGCTGCTAGTCAAGTCTATGACTGCCACGTCCAGCGAACCCTCTTTGATGTGGATCTGTTTGACCTCTTCATTTTATTTTATTTTATTTTATTTTTTTTTTGAGACGGAGTCTCGCTCTGTCGCCCAGGCTGGAGTGCAGTGGCGCAATCTCGGCTCACTGCAAGCTCCGCCCCCCGGGTTCATGCCATTCTCCCGCCTCAGCCTCCGAGTAGCTGGGATTACAGGCACCTGCCACCACGCCCGGCTAGTTTTCTGTATTTTTAGTAGAAACGGGGTTTCACCATGTTAGCCAGGATGGACTCGATCTCCTGACCTCGTGATCCACCTGCCTCGGCCTCCCAAAGTGCTGGGATTACAGGCTTGAGCCACCGCGCCCGGCCCACTTCTTCATTTTTCAAGGCACTGTTGATCACTGTTCCTCCATGATGAAGAGACCATGACGCCATGTTCTCCATATGGGCACCTCTTCTTCTACTCCACCACTAAAAGTTTATTTGGTTTATTGTTCTTATTGATTAACATTTAATTCTTGGCTACTCATGTCCAGCCTCATGCTTTAATTCCTACCGAACATGCTTAAACCTATCCAACCTGTATCTTCAGCATCTCTCCTGAACTCCAGCCTCTACACATAATTGTATTTTGAATGTCTCCACCTGGATGGTCCACATACACAACTTATACAAGACCAAACTCATCTTTCTCCACAGAGCAGCTCCTCCCTATTCTCTAGCTCAGATGCTGGTACCACCACTAATCCATTCTACTTAGGAGGGAAACCTGGATGTTGTCTTCACCTCTGGCTTGCCCCTTGCTTACCATCACCACACACGTATCTTATTAGTCACGAAGTCAACTAAGTGTCTTATTAGCCACTAAGCCAATTTGCCCCACAAATCTCTTTTTGTAGCTCCTTCTCTTCAGCCCTAGTATAGGCTCTCCCCTAAATGCCTGCAACAACCTTCTAACCAATCTCTCTGCTTCTACCCAGCCCCATCACCCTAAAATCCAGAATGTGTCTGGACACACCACAATAGCGCTCCCCTGCTGAAAACCCCTCATGGGCTCTCTGCTAAAGCTCATGGATATGACACACTCCCAGCCTCTCATTTACCTGCAGAAATGAAGATTTCCTTGTTTGGCTCAACGCCTTTGCTCATACCACCCCTCTGCCTGGATTGCCCTTGTGCTCTCTCTTCCCCTTCCCATGGGTAATTACTACTTATTTTTAAAGCATCTGCTCAGGTATCATCTCTTTATGGAAGTCTTCTTTGGCACCCTTCCCATGAAGGTGCTCTTACTCTTTGCTGCCATATCTCATGGACATATTTCTACCACCAACTTTATCCCACTGTACTTTAATCACTCATTCATGGATTTTGGGCTCCCTTCCCTAACTCTAGTTTACAAACCTCTAGAGGATAATTACCATCTCTTTTTCATCTTTCTTTGATGATGGCTTCTAGCATCTAGCTAGGAAGGAACCTAGCTTGCTTCTGTATCTAGCAAGGAACCTGCCTCATTGAAAGTTCTCAGTAAGTGTTGGTTGAGTAAATGACTGTCTCAGTGAATACATAAATTGTTTCTCAACTGGAAGTAGCCTCAAGTAGACCCTCTGGCTCAATTTTTTTCAGTCAAAAATGAATCTTCAAAGAACAAATTCAAATTAACATCAATTCTGGACTCAGTAAAAGCAACAGATTAAAAAGAAACTGGTCTTATCTGCTTTCTCTGAAGCAGGAGGATGCAGAAGGTAACTTCTGTGTGGCTCTGTACTATTTACCCCAAGTTCCCCAAATATACAATTTCATCTGACCCCAGGTGTGGGTATGTGTGTGTAATGTACTATTCTTATCTACTATGGGGTACTCTTATTTACTCTCACCTAAATAAAACCATAAGTAGAAGATGCACAGATATGTAGGAATTGGGCCAGAATGATGGACAGTCTCAGCATTTACTTCATTGTGCCCTGTGACTCTCTCTGAGCTCACCCCTTCATGCAGGAAGCATCTGGGCTTTCATACCAGATTGTGAAAATTGTTTATGTGGTGCATTCCTCTCTTCCAAATCCCTGTTTACTCACTGTGCCTAAATCCAGTGCTTTGTGATAGCTTTCCTGCTGAGTTAGATTTTCCCATCGGCCTCTGTGTGTGTGTGTGTGTGTGTGTGTGTGTGTGTGCGCGCGCGCGCGCGCACACATCCATACAGCCTCAGCCACAGCTTTCACAAATGTCCAAACTGGGAATAATCACATTTTTGCCTGTTGTCCACATTGGAGGTTACTCTGGAGAGACTGGTAGTGCTTTCAAGACGCATGAGTTAGTATCTCAATGAGTCATTCATTGAAAAAAAATTAACGTCAAGCAATAGTGGTAAAATAGCTCACATTTATTGAACATTTACTGTGACAAACAACGCCAGATGATATACTAAATGGTTTGTAAGCATTATTCAATTATTTGCACTTGGTAAAATATCTACTACTGTTATTTGCACTTGACAGATGAAGAACTGGAGGTTGAGAGAGTTCAAGTAACTTACGACCTTCCACCAGTAAGTGGCAGGGCTGGGATTCAAACCCAGGTCTGCTTGTAGCTAGAGCCTAGAATATTAACTGCTACCCTGTGCTGTCTCCTACCTAAGAGCAAATAGAACCACTCCCAGTCCAAATGTTTTCAGCATTTCCTCTTTTTGGTATAGATTTTTCATTTCCAACATCTTGATCAAAGGGAGCTGCTGTGGTTTAAGGAGAGAGCTGACTAGGAGCTCCTGTCACTCCACCCCTTGCCTTGCTTGGTCTTTCCATAGGATACACAGGATGTGGAAATCACTGCTCTATGAAAGCAGAAACAGCATGTATTGCTATGGCCTCCACAGTGCCTAGAGTATTTGTACACAGCCTGTGCTCAATCAATATAGTTCTAAAACGGAAGATTCTCTCTTGTGGTCACCTACAGCATGGATTTCCCTAAACTACCCAACAGGACACCAAAGAATAAACAGCACCTCTGACCTTTGAGCCATGGAGGGGAGAGTGATATCTATCCGGAAGGTAGAGATGACGACTTACTTGTACCTGAAACAGAGACTAGGAAGGAGGTCGGCATGGGGTGCTATGGCAGTGGCTGGGAGGCTTCCAACTGATCCAAACTGCTCTTCCTTAAGAGAACTTTGTCTTGGGTTTTGTTTTGTTTTTTTGCTAACTGTGTTTTCCGTGCTTGACATTACCAGGTGACAGCTTCTCCTCAGTGGAGAAATTCATCATCCCACTGGGATAATTCCAGAGTTATTGTAAGAGTTCCTGCTCCCACCAGATCAAGCCAATCAGGAAGCTCCTCCACATGGGTTGTGCCGGGCTGATTGTTTCCCGCTTGGCCTCTTCCTGCTATTGTTCTCTGTCATGTTCTCAGAGGCACAACTACTGAACCCTACCCCTTCCTCTCAGAAGCTGAGGGCTGCATCATGGCTTTGGGTCAAGGTATACTCGGCTCAGAGATCAAGGCATCTGGCAGAGAGAGACGGGCCTGAAATGAAAATAGAGGCAGGCAGTTCCTGGCCCAGGGGACCGGAGCGGAAATCACAGAGCTTAAAACACCCAGAAATGTGAGTTTTTCTGGTCTTGAAAGAGAAGTTTGAAATGTTCTGGGTCACTCATTCATGTTTATCAAGCATTATCAAGCAGGTGTTGCACTATATGCAGTCACAGCTGCCCAGTCTCTACTTTGAGAAATTCATCATCTCATGGGGGAGGAAGCTATATGAACAGTCACAATGCAGTGCACAGTGGAGCTCAAATTGCAAGACCAAAATGCTGCAGAATTCAAAGAAAAGAGTTTGAGTAACCCTGCTTGTGGGGAGGCAGGGCAAGATTTCAGGGGCTTGGAACATGTCAGTAGGATCTTGAATGATGAGAAAAATGATCAAGGCATAGAGGTGTTCAGACAGCATTTCTTTTTTTTTTTTTTTTTTTTTTTTGAGACGGAGTCTCGCTCTGTCGCCCAGGCTGGAGTGCAGTGGCGCGATCTCGGCTCACTGCAAGCTCCGCCTCCCGGGTTCACGCCATTCTCCTGCCTCAGCCTCCCGAGTAGCTGGGACTACAGGCGCCCACAACCGCGCCCGGCTAATTTTTTGTATTTTTAGTAGAGACGGGGTTTCACCGTGGTCTCGATCTCCTGACCTTGTGATCCGCCCGCCTCGGCTTCCCAAAGTGCTGGGATTACAGGCGTGAGCCACCGCGCCCGGCCTCAGACAGCATTTCAAGCTAGGGTGATAACATGGACAAAAGGGCTTTGATGCAGAAATGTGAAAGTCAGGCTCAAGTGAGTGAATGAGGACCTCTGTAGGACTGGCCTATCTGAGTGCACTCATGATGGAAAGAAAGTGACGGGGAGGATCAGGTCCAGGATGTGACGGTTCTTGAATGCCACACTAATGCGTCTGATCCGGAAAGCCACAGAAAGCCATTTGAGTTTCTTGTTTGTCTGTCTGCCTTTTTATGTGTATGTTTTAAGGCAGTGATAGGATTGGCTATGTTCTAAAAAGACCATGTAGACAGCTATGAAAAGAACGGATTTGGATGTGTGGAAGGGGTGCAGAGTGAAATCACAAAGAACAATTAGGAGTTGTCCAAGCAAGGGATGGTGACGCCAAACTGAGCATGAACTATTGTGGGAAGCAAGAAGGCTCAATTTATCGATTTTTACAGCATAATGACGTTGACAACTTCCTAAGCTAACCTTTTTGCGTTCGTGTGGCTGCATAGGCTGGGCTGAAAAAAAGTCGGCAACGTTACATTGTAAAACGATTGCTGGGCACAGTGACTCGTGACTGTAATCTCAGCACTTTGGGAGGCTGAGGCAGGTGGATCACTTGAAGTCAGGAGTTCAAGACCAGCCTGGCCAACATGATGAAACCCCGTCTCTACTGAAAATACAAAAATTAGCCAGGCAGCGTGGCACAGGCCTATAATCCCAGCTACTGGGGAGACTGAGGCAGGAGAATTGCTGGAACCCAGGAGTTGGAGGTTGCAGTGAGCTGAAATTGCACCACTGCACTCCAGCCTGGATGACAGAGCAAGATTCCATCCCCCTACCCCCCAAAAATTGTAAAACTATGACCAGAAGTAGATTGAGGTTGCCCAGTGGCTAGAGATTGCCTGGGGTTGGTGGGACCCCTGGATTTTCCTCTTCTTTCCAGTACACCTCTCAGCCACTTCCATGTGATGACCCAGCTGTCCCAGGCACCACAGGGCACCTCTTCTTGAGGAAAAGGAGGAAATGCAACGTAAACTGACCATTCTTCTCTCTTTTGTAAAAAAGTTTATTTATTTATTTATTTTTAGTAGAGACAGGGTTTCACTATGTTTCCCAGGCTGGTCTTGAACTCCTGGCCTCAAGTGATCCTCAGCCTCCGCCTCCCAAAATGCTGGGATTACAGGAACTAGCCACCATCCCTGGCCTGTTTCTTCTCCCTGTGATCATTTATGGTAAAGTGTTGGCCAGGGCATGAATCTGAAGCTCGAGGCCCTAATTTAAGATGTTCCAGGGACTGAAATCATCTCAAGCCCAAGGACAACCTAGCCCCTTAACCTATTGAGCTGCATTACTGCCCTCACCCGGCTGCAGCAAAACAGGGCCTGGAGTAGCCAAATGAAGGATGGTTATGGAGTTTGAGAAATGCTGAAACTTTTCTCCTATACGGCTGAGAAACTGAGTCAACATCTAACGCTGCATCCTGCATGTGCTGCGGGTGGATCGCCACCCTGCACTGTTGGTTTCTCATGGGCACAGTCATTGCATTCTCTCTGGCATCTCCCTGCCATTTTCCTATCTTAGATAAAATAGAGACATTTTGCCTTACAAATGGCAGTGAGAAGGGCCTCCTTTGGAGCCCTTTTCCGGTGGTACATACGGTGTTCAGGCAGAAGCATCCGTATCCTGGCCCTGGCTCATGCGTACCCCCTGGGAGGCTGGACAGGGACAATGGCCTCGATGGCTGAGTCCACCTGGCCTGAGTGCAGAGAACACTGACCTTCAGGAGTTGAGTGGGCAGGTCACTGTCCCAATACATTTATTATGGGAGGTGGAGACAAAGACTTTAGAAACTAAAAATCAAGTTTAAAATAGTCTTTGGTCAACTTTATCCCTATAGACTTCTCAGCCCTAATTCTATTTTACAACAGCTGTTAAGTTGAGAATGATGCAGATTTCTCGGTTTTCAAATCCAAAATGTTCTGTGAGGGTAGAATTTTCCTTACACCAGGAGATTGCAAATTGGAACCTCCAGATACAAAATGATTCACACGTAGGGATCAAAGCCCGAGGGGTAAAGCATTCCTTAAGCCAAATTTTAAAAGCCCTTTTATAGCATGGAAGTGGCTTGCGTAATGTCCAAAGAAAAACAATGCCACTTAAAATCCATCCAGAGACTCATGCTTTTAATTAAAGCCCTCTGTCAAAGAGATGATCTGATAGGCCACTTGAAATGTGAACTCTTGGATACAGAGATAGTACATCGTGTTCCAGGATAATAATTTTAAAAAACAGCCCTGCCGCTTCCCACTGGTTTGGCTTATGTGAAATCAGCACCAGCCACCTCTGTGTTCAGCAGAGGCCCCACCCCTGAAGTTGTCCTACCACATCCATCATTTCTAAATCCTGAGACTAAGGCAGAATTACCTGCTGAAAGCACAAAGCAACTTCCCTGGAACCCTCAGCTATAAGAGAGTTCAAGACAGACTAGATCTGTTTTAGAAATAGTACAGGCATCTCAGCATGAGACGTCTCACGCAGAGGCAATGACCTGGGACCCACATATATGTTTTCATGTGAATGAATGAATGATCACAAGCCTCCTGAGCACATATGAAAATTATATTCCCATGAAACCCAAGGTATAATAATAATAACATTTGTGTAATGCTTTAGAGTTTACAACATCCTTTCATAGCAATTAGGGATTATTTTATTCCCAAGTTATAGGTAAGAAAATTGACAGGAAGAAGAAAGGGAATCTAAACACCTTTCATGCTGCAATCTGATTTTCTCCTCATCTATAAAATGGTTATAATGATGCATATGGAATACCTATATCAAAGTTATGAAGCTTAAATGAGCTAATGTTTAAAATATCTCAGAACACTGCCTGGCTCCATGGAGCAAGTCCTATTCAAATGTTTGTGCTTCCTTTCTCTTCCAGGGCTTTAAAAAATTTTAATTTAGAAACCAGTCTGTTAAATACAGCATTTATAAGACAAACCAAAACATACTATTTAATAGAATAAAGTGAAATTCATCTTAATATGTGCTTTGTGGTGCACAATATTCAGGAATATCTGTAGATTCTGATGTTAAAGTGATTTTCCAGAGAATGAGAATACATTCTATCATTTGAATGCTAAAAGGAAAATTAAAGTGTTGATTATTGGCTTAAAGAATGGTAAAAGTTAAGATTGTGTATGTACATGTGTGTCTACATGTAAAAAAAAAAAAAAAAAAAAAAAATCCAGAAAATTTGATGCAAGTTCGCTATGTGGGAACGGCTTATGTGCGCATGGAGGGCCATCTAGTGGCAGCTGAAGTCATAGTTCCCTGAGGTAGCACGTGTGGGAATTTAGGTAAAGCTGGAAGGAGACGTCTGGCTGTGATTCTGCAGATTTGGTATTGTGTACTTACGAGGAGAAACTTCATTAAATGTCCACAACACTGAACTCCTTGTTTCCTTGTTGTTTTCAAAGGAACGGTGCACTTGCCCTTAATGCTGTGTGCAAAAATATCCTGCTGAGCCATGTAACCCAGGAACAGGGAGAATAAGTGGTTGGGAAGGTCCAGAGGTCCGGCCTTCTAGAAGTAGTGGGCCTATGTGAACCATCTTCATTGAGATAATTACTTTAGAGGGGGCACCTAATAAATGGGTTACAGTAGGTGTCCCCAAAGACCAATTTTGAACAACCCAACCAGGTGCCCTGTGGTCCAGTATGGCCAACCCCTCCCAGTATACATATCCTCCCTGCCACCAAAGGTCAGTCTCGGTGCTGATGTGAACCCCAAGGCTCATGGCTCTCCTGCTTCTGAAAAGCAGCAGCAAGACCCCGCACAGCATGCTCCTGCAAAGTGCTCTTCTTCCCTGAGGCTGGCTCATCATGCTTCTCCAGCACGTGTGTCCCAGGCCCTTTGCTCAAGAGCAGCTTTTTCACCCATGCCTCTGGTAACCCAGTGATCTGGGCCAGGAGTGATATCTGGCTCATGAGCTCAAGCAGAAAAAGAGGTCCATGAAATCTCTGAGGCTCCAGAGACCGGGGCCTCTGTCATCTCAGCAATGCCAGAAACCAACACAAGGACCGGCATAAAGCAGACCTGGGTATCTGTGGAAGTGAGTGGGAACTGAGTAGGGACTGGCTTTTATGGGTGTGCACACTTGCTCCCTCATGTTCTCTTCTCACTTGGACCAGAAGGGCATAGCTGTGTTCCATATGGACGGGGAATTTCTCCCAGAGCAGGCATCGGTCATATGTACCTTTGGATTTCCAAAGTCCAAGCAGGGCCGAGGGCACAGTAAATGTCTGGAAACTGACAGTTAGACTCTGGCATGTGGCCGTGAGGTCCTCTACTCTAAAAGCTAACTGAGGAGTGGCCAAGGCACTGAATACATTCATCAATGCATTCCACCTTTTAATGCATTGAACTCAACAGAAGTAGCACTTACAAAAGAAGTCAATGCTGACATATCTCACCTAACAAAGTGCCACTACAAGGGCTTCCTGGAGTATCCAGCTACTTTTACTTCATTACAATGATGGCTCACTGTACAGCCTTTCAGGGACCCAGTAAATTGAGGGATGGCTGAATTGACTTCATAACGAAAGAATGCTGCTGTTCTGATTACATCCCTCCCACACTCCCATGGAGGCTCTGCCTCTGGCCAGAGAGAAACAGGAGCCATGGAGGACAAGCTCTCTGATGCTGTAAGGAGGGAAAGATGAAAGGGTGCTATAGAAGCTGGGAACTCACTATGTGCTAGGCACTGATTAGACACTTCACATATATTAACTTGATTAAGCTTTACAACAGCCAAATGAGATACATATCATTGATTCCCACTTTGCAGATGGGTGAAGTAGCCTGCCCAAGGTCCCATGTAGTTCATGAGATATGAGGCTGAGATTCAGATGAGGTCAGTCTGATACTAAGAAACATACTCTTTTCGCTGCATCTGTGATAAGATCCTGCTCAGTCTTTGGGAACCTTGGGGAAAGAGAAACCCTAATTCATGGTAGAACTCTATTCAATGCAAGATATTGCTGATATTTTTAAAAAAAGAAAAAGAAAAAGAAAAGGAGACAGCAGATGCAGTAATGCCTCTCCCTGGAACTCTCCAGAGCCCTGCACTGCTTCTGTCTGATTCTTTCTCTGACCCAGCCATGATGATCTTGGGATTTTCGAATGACTTGTTTTATTTGCTTTCTGGTGTCCTGATCCATCATCTATTGGTAGATTGTCTTCCTCAGTCCTGCCAAATTCAACCAAAACTAGTGGCCTGCCCAGTTGGTTCCCAGTCTACCCTTAACTTCTCTACTTCCTACCTTGCTCTAATTGTGACATTGAACCAGCATCCTAACTTCACAACCGCCTTTATTACACCTCTGAAACTTCTAATAGTGTTCTATGGCCTCTAGGATAAATTCTAAGTCCCTCCACTTAGCATTCAAAGGCCTCCGCAAGCTGCTTCCAACCTGATATTCTGACTTTTCTCCAGAACTGCTTTTGTGGTTAGGCCTGAGATTATCCCGTCTTCAAAGAGACAGAAGATCCTGCGAAGAAGAACCACCCATTGGCTGGCCATGCCTGGACTGTTTCTCCTAATGGACAGAGTGACTCTGTGAAAGCAGGAATCAACTGTGTCCTCCCTGTGTCCACACCCATATCCGTTCCCAGGGAGAGACAACATACCAAAGATAGTGACAACCTCCACGTGGAGCTAAGCCCCCCTCTGCTGTTTACAACAGGTGGCTGAGCTGGGAAAAGCCAAATGAGCTTGATCTGCATGGAGTATCTGTGACAACCTGCTGACATTGCCTGTTCAGCAGTCCAACTCCTAGGTGGTCACAGATTCCTAATGACAGCATTATCCAGTAACTCAGGTCCAGTTCTAGAGCTGGGATACTGCTTGAGGCTGAAAGGGCCAAAGCCTCAATGAAGTCAAGGAAGGACCCTTATTTTCCAGTCTGGTTCCACCTAATGATATCCAGGTACATTTGCTCCACCTCAATGGCAACCTTCAGTTCATATCCCAACATGGCCTTCGTAGTTCATTTCCTATGAGCTTGAAACTCCCTTCCAATTAATTGAGACATACTGAATTTGATTTATCTTTTACTTTTTAGAAGTGGGACCATCACTGATTTAAAAGATTCAGGTATTAAAAGTTCTGGGTGCAGACCAGAATGTTCTGTCTGAAGTCAAAGTTAACTGTCTTTTGGTGGTAAGAAATATTTCTTGGAAGGAGACCTTCTAATGTCAAATGATGGGACTCAAGTACAATAGAAACATCAGTCCAGAAGCTTCAGGAAATCTCTGAAAACTCCAAATTAAAAAACTCTTAAAGGCTTGTCTCCCATTATTATTGGGTAGATTATAGGTCTCGTGAGGGTAATGACTGTTATTTTCATCTCTGTATCTTTAATTATGCTTGGCCTCCAGAAGAAGCATTTGATTGAATGCTGAATACATTTTAGAAAGATTAACTCAGCCAAACACCACTGGGGTAAAAGCCCAAATCCCAAAGTCCTCCATGGTTACTCCTTTCTTGAATTTCTACTATCTTGAGGACAAGTATGAAATCTCTCAGTACTTGTTGTACACATCTGTTGGGTGCCTAGACTGTCAGATCTGTAAGAGCAAGGGAGAAGATTTTACTTATTTTCTGTAACTCCAACACTTTGCCATTGCTATGCATGACACTCAATGGATACCTACTTAATCATCTTGATTCAAGTGGACGTTATATCAACCACATTAGAGCAAGAATTGTTAGCAAGAATGTTTGCTCATAGCAGTACTTGTCTATATTTCTAGGTAAATGTCAAGAAAACAATCTCCTTCCTTTAGTTTCTTGTCATGATTGCATGCCCATCAGAGTAATTGAGGCAAAAGCTGAACTTCCCACTGGAAATGCTTACAGAGAGAAATGTTATAAGCATTTATGTCTAGAGTACCCATGGGCATATCATCTGTACTTTTGTCATTGTTTTCTCCTTTCTTTATGTAAATATGTATGAAAACCCATTAAGCCTGGCACTGTACTAAGATCTGGGAATACAAGGGTGAACACTGTAGTGTCTTTATTCCTAGGGAGCTGAGGCTAGAGGGGGATAGAGAAAGAAATCAGCTTCCTATGTACTATGACACAGTAAGCTCTAAGGTAAAAATGCCCACAGGAAACATTAAACCAGGGTTCAGGGCTCAGGGAAAGTGGAATCTCAGCTGAGACTTGATGGTTCAGTAGGAGTTAACCACATAAAGAGCAGCTGAAGAATGTTCCTTGGAGAAGGGACAGTAGATCCAAAGAATGGGATACAGAAAGAGCTTGGTACATCCAAGGAACTGCAGGGAGTTGCCGGAGTGGCAGGCAATGGGATGACACAATTATGAGAGACAAGGCCAGAGAAGTAAGAGGAGGTCATATCATAAAAGGTTCTCTAAGCTATATTAAGGAAGTTGAACTTTATCTTACAGTCCAAAGAAAACAGGTAAAGGGTTTGAAGCTGGAGAGTAGCATAATCAAATATGAACTTTGAAAGATACTTCTGCTGGGTGGCAGAGGTTAGGTCAGGACACAACACTAGGGGAAGGGAGACTAGGTGAGAAGCTCTTGCGTCAATCTCCATGAAAGATAATGGTTACTTAGACTAGTGTCATGGAAGCGGAAAGGAAAAAGTGTAGAAGGAATCAAGAATCCTTTTATTATATAAAATTACTGATTAGATAGAGGAGTTGAAAGGGTGAAAAGCATCAAGGACAAATTCCTGATTTCAGACTTGGGCAACTGGGTGCACAGTGATGCTTTTCAATGAGATTAAGTCAATGAAAAGGAAGCAGTCAGAGAAAGTAATGACTAATGAATTTTTAGCATGCTGAGTTTTAGGTGCCTTGGGGGATCCAAATGGATATGGTTACAGGGCAGTTGGCTGTATGGGTAGGTCTGCAGAAAAAATTAGATCAAAGAATACCTATATTTCAGAAGCCATGGGAACAGAAAATGTCACTCAGAGAATGGGAGAAGTGAAGAAAAGAGCCCCTAGTCAAGAACCTCAAAGCACCAACATTTCCCAGATGGATAAAGGATAGTGTCATCTCAAGTAAATAAGGAGAGAGTGTATTTCAAGAAGAAATAGGGAGCATTCAGCAGCTTCCATTGCTGCTCAACAGTTGATGAAAGTGAGAATTTAGAAGTATCCTTTGCACTTAGCCCCTAAATAGTCACTGGTGATTTGGTAGGTATAGGAGATTGAATGGGTGGTAGAGATGCTGATCCAAATATAGGGGAGGAGGAAGGGAGAGTTAGTGCAGAAGAAAAATGGAGTCAGTCGAGTTTGGGATGGGAAAGTGGTTTTTAACAAATGGCTGTTCCAAAGTCAGTTAGAAATTCCTAAGATATTCATAAAGTATAGAGACTTGCTTTTTATCAAGACTCCTAATGTTTAATCTTCAGATTGATTTCTTAAAAGTGCAACAATTCAACAAACAATGGTGAGTATGTCCTAATAAAGAACATTCAGCCCCTATGAAAGTGAACATGAACCAGTCCAGGCAAGACTGTTTATTATTTATATGTTTATTTCTAACATACATAAAATAAGAAGCATGAATTTAGCACTCTGAAAAAAATGTGTTCTCAAATGGCTGAGAGAGGTCTTTTGAGAGCTGTTTCCTTATCTGTAAAACAGTCTGGAGAGAAAATTTGGGAGGATAGAAGTGTGTAAGCACATGTTTGTGCACAGGTGAAGTCTTATTTGTACTTGATATATTGGAAGTTTGACTTTGATGTTGCTATCACCTGGGGCAGGTGTGAAGAGTACAACTGTTGCAAGGCAAATAGGGTACCACTGCTATTATGTGATCTTTCATTCAAATTCTTTTTTTTCGTAAACAACAACAACAACAACAAAAATGTTTTTCTCTGATTAATTCTCCTTTGAGAAAAGAGAAACCCACAAATAGATTTCATAGAGCACTTAAGTAAATTATATTTTTGCCCTCTTCAACTGTAAGTCTTCTTGGTTTGTTAATGTAATTACCTATAATTTATTTAATGCAAATCCTCATACACTGGTGATAAAAACATTTAATCCAAACAGTAAGTGGGCTTCTACACCTCGTCCAACTGAACAAGCTGGTATGAAACACAGTGGAATCTTGGTGTGAGGTGATGAACAATATGAGACACAAAAGTCATTTCTAAAAGTGTGATTAGGAATCCTGCCCTGTCTCAAAACAACTAAACTGTAAATCTATACTTGCTTTTTATATTGAACGAAGTGAATATGATTCGGAGTATAATTCAGAATTACATTAAACCTCCTTCTAATAAATGGCTAGTGAAAATATTTGGTCTGAGAATCATTCCATTTGCTTGAAGCAAATATAGGATTTGGGTCATGATAATAACAGCAGCTATCATCATTGTCAAATACTGTTTTTTTTCTTTTTGAGACAGAGTCTCGCTCTGTCACCCAGGCTGGAATGCAGTGGCACAATCTTGGCTCACTGCAACCTTCACCTCTGGGGTTCAAGCAATTCTCTGCCTCAGCCTCCCAAGTAGCTGGGATTACAGGCGCCCGCCACCACGCCCTGCTAATTTTTGTATTTGTAGTGGAGATGGTGTTTCACCATCTTAGCCAGGCTGGTCTTGAACTCCAGAACTCATGATTCACCTGCCTCAGCCTCCCAAAGTGCTAGGATTACAGGCGTGAGCCACCACGCCCAGCCGCCAAATACTATTTTAAGCAATTTGTGCATGTTAATTCATTTGCCCCTGACAGCAACCCCCAAAGTATACGATTATTTCCATTTTGCAGTTGAGGAAAATGAGGCATAAAATCGTAACTAATTAGTTCAAGGCCACATAAGTGACAAAGGGAAGAATGCTTGCTCTTAACCCTTAACCCTATACTTACACTAGGTTGGTCCCAGAGCTTTCTTCTAAAAGGTTGAGTGGTGAATATTTAAACTTTGTGGAAAAATCCCATTTTCCTGTTACTATAATTTGTTACCTAGCATGGGATTCACATCTAAAGAGAGGCAACCCCCCCCAAAAACAAACAAACAAACAAACAAACAAAAACAAAAAAACTTGGAACTAATTACTGGATGAAGCAAAAGATAGCTGGAACTGAACATTTCAGTTAGGATATCTGAAAACCAGTGAGATTTTGCCATCTGAAGAGAAGCCTGAGGAGCATCTGAGTAATGTTCTTTTGAACATTTTAATTAAATAATTAATTATTTTTTGGAGACAGGGTCTTGCTCTGTTGTCCAGGCTGGAGTGCATTGGCGTGATCATAGCTCAATGCAGACTCAAACTCCTGGGCTTAAGTGATCCTCCCACTTCAGCCTCCCGAGTAGCTGGGACGACAGGCACACATCACCATGCTCGGCTAATTTTTGTATTTTTTGTAGAGATGAAGTCTCACTATGTTGCCTAGGCTGGTCTTGAACTCCTAGGCTCAAGCAATCTTCACACCTCAGGCTGCCAACACATTGGGACTACAGGCATGAGCCACCATGGCTGGCCTGAATAATGTTCTTTATTAGAGTTGCATCTGACTCTACTGCACACAGGACACACTTGGAATCTAAGTGCCACCTTCCTTGAAATATGAAGATGCCCCTTCTGACTCACCACCAGTATGAAGCCATGCTTCCTCCCTGCCAGAATCCATTAATATTTGATATGGTTTTGTTGCGTCCCCACCCAAATCTCATCTTGAATTATAGTTCTCATAATCCCCATGTATCATGGGAGGGACCTGGTGGGGAGGTAATTGAATCACGGGAGCGGTTACCCTCATGCTATTCTCGTGATAGTGAGTGAGTTCTCATGAGATCTGATGGTTTCTTCTTCTTTTTTTTTTTAATTTTTTTTTTTTTTTGAGATGGAGTTTCACTCATGTTGCCAAGGCTGGAGTGCAATGGTGCGATTTCAGCTCACTGCAGCCTCCACCTCCCAGGTTCAAGCGATTCTCCTGCTTCAGCCTGCCAAGTAGCTGCGATTACAGGCGCCTGCCACCATGCCCAGCTAATTTTTTGTATTTCCAGTAGAGACAGGGTTTCATCATGTTGGCCAGGCTGGTCTTGAACTCCTGACCTCAAGTGATCCAACCACCTCAACCTCCTAAAGTGCTGGGATTACAGGCATGAGCCATAAGGACATTTTCCCCCTTATGCTCGGCGCTTCTCCTTGCTGCTGCCATGTGAAGAAGGACGTGTTTACTTCCCCCTCTGCCATGATTGTAAGTTTCCTGAAACCTCCCCAGCCATGCTAAACTGTGAGTCAATTAAACCTCTTTCCATTATAAATTACCCAGTCTCAGGTATGTCTTTATTAGACTAACACAATATTATCATGGCATATGACAGCACTGACTAAAAGAAAAGCCACTCATTTATAGGATCTCCCTTCCTTCTTTAAAAGTAAGAGAAAGTAAGTATAGTTCAACCTGAAGTAGGAGGCTGAATGAGCCCTCTGACCATATTTTAACCATAGCAGATCTTACAGAATGAAAAGCCAAGTTTGACTTCTGCTTTCCCAGATCAAATAAATCTCTCCAGGCCACCTCTTCTAGCCTGACAAAAATTCTTAGGCTGTCCCGAGGGAGAGCAAATCTTATTCTCATTCGTATTTAAAGATTCAGCTGGGACACTGACTGATTTTCTCTAGATTACAAACCAAGACATCTGTGTGGCTAATATTAAAATGTCAGTACCTTAGTTTCCCATCCTTTGCTTAACAGAGCAGCCCCAAGACCAGCAGACTCCACTGGATGGAAAGGCCTGAGATGCCCCCGAAGTCATGTTTATGAAACAGCTACTTTCAAGGAAACCAATCATTCTGAGGGCACTCATTTGGAATCTGTGATTCCCTGTCATGGGCTGAGATTTGCTTTTGCATTAGATACAGGAAACGAATGGTAGCTTTGAAAGAACACTGGGTTTTGTGCCAGGAAAATTACTGACTGGCTGCATCATTCTGAGAGTCCTGGGGCCTGTCCTGACAGGTTCTTCACTTCTAAAATGGGAAGTGGTGTGGGGATAGTCCTGGTAGAAGGACTCTAAATTCTTTTCTAGATCCAAAGGTAAACGTTGCAAAATGGTGGCAATGACAAGATTTAAACATTTAGGGAGGCTTGGTGCAGTGGCTCATGCTTATAATCCCAGCACTTTGGGAAGCCAAGATGGGAGGATTGCTTGAGCCTAGGAGTTCAAGACCTGCCTGGGCAACATAGTGAGGCCATGTTTCTCTTAAAAAAAAATGTAGGCAAAAGAAGTGTGGTCTTGGGGCACATAGTCATCTTTGCCATTTGGCTTGCTGCAATATTGCTCAAGATGTTATGGTCATGGACAAGGGTCTGATCCCAATCCATCACAGACCAACACTAGCACTCAGCCTGTGACACATGCAGCTCACCACGTGAGTGCAGTGACACTCAAACTTGTCCCCACCCTACTCAGTATGATGGGTCCACTGATCACCCACTGGGATATCATATTGCTGTTAAAGTTTCTAAACACCTTACTGGCAATTTCTGTCTTTGTCACAGACTGATAATAAACAGTTGTCTGACCAGAAGCAGTCCCTGGACCATACTTTGAGTATTACTGGGTTTGGCCATTTTTCTGTAATAAAGCAAGTCCCCTATGGACTTGAGCAGGGCATCACTCAGACAACTGAGATGCTTTTATTTGTTTGTTTGTTTAGACAGAGTCTCACTCTGTTGCCCAGGCTGGAGTGCAATCTCGGCTGACTGCAACTTCTGCCTCCTGGGTTCAAGCAATTCTTCCTGCCTCAGCCTCCCGTGTAGCTGGGATTACAGATGCTGGCCACCATGCCCAGCTAATTGTTTGTATTTTTAGTAGAGAGGGAGTTTCACCATGTTGGCCAGGTTGGTCTCAAACTCCTGACCTAGGCGATCCACTCGCCTCAGCCTCCCAAAATACTGGGATTATAGGCATGGCATGAGCTGGATGCTTTTTTTTTTTTTAATAATAAGCAACTGGAAAGCAGAAAAGTGAACTTATTAACTTTTATTTTAAATTCCGTGCAGGTTTGTTACACAGGTGAACATGTGCCATGGTGGTTTGCTGCACAGATCAACCCACCACTTAAGTATTAGCTATTCTTCCTAATGATCTCCCTCCCTGCAGCCCCCTCGACAGGCTCCAGTGTTTGTCCCCACCGTGTGTCCATGTGTTCCCATCAAAGGCTAAACATTTTTTTTTTTAATAACCTGCTGAGGTGGGTGGGTACAGTCCTCACGCCTGTAATCTCAGCACTTTGGGAGGCTGAGGTGGGTGGATCACTTGAGGTCAGGAGTTCAAGACTACCCTGGCCAACATAGTGAAACCTCATCTCTATGGTGTTAATACAAAAATTAGCTGGGTGTGGTGGCACACAACTGTAATCCCAGCCACTCTGGAGGCTAAGGCATGAGAGAATCACTTGAACCCAGGAGGCAGAGGTTGCAGTGAGCTGAGATCGCACCAATGCACTCTAGCCTGGGTGACAGAGTGAGACTGTCTCAAAAACAAAACAAAACTCCTGCTGAGATAAGTCTAGCCTCTCACCCTATTCAACTTGGGCTGCCCACAATTGGTCTGGATTCTTCTCAAATCCATCAATCATATTATCCTATTTCTTCTGCCTTTGGATTTGTTCTTTTTCATCCTCTACTTTAGCTGATAGGTCCAGCAGTCTTGGAATTCCTGCTGAAGGCCGGCAGGTAGGTGGTAAACAGACAGATTAGAGCTATTCCCAGGGCAGGAAGGAACCTGACAGCTGCCATGAAGATGGGATGCTTCTTGGCCTTGTAAGGCAGTGGCCACTCCTCTCTCAGTGCTGCACTCCTAGCCTCCCTGCCTTCCTCTGCTCTGGACTGCAAAGGTGAGGTGTACCCCTCCAAGGCACCCTTGGACCTGGATGCCCAGCCAAGGTTGAGGTCTGGAATGCCATGCTAATCTCAGGGCAGTGACAACCCTCTCAGCTGTTTCTGAAAGTGGAGAGGGAGTCTGATAAAATCAAACAATTTGAGATTGTTTATATATTGTACATTGTCATATCATTCTTTTATATTTGTAATAAAGGTCAAAACCTATTGGGCACCAAGTCTAAGATGGTTCTAGGTACTCTTTGCATATATTGACTTAATAGTCACCACCCCCAATAAAGTTGATCTTTATTATTATTATTATTTCTTTTTATAGAAGAAGAAACTGAAGTAGAGAGAGGCTTGCCTCAAATTATGCAGGCAGCAGAGATTCTGAACTTGAACTCAGCAAGTATTATGTGGATGTTCATGCCCTTAACCATTGCCTTACACCATCTCTGGATATAAATGGTGGTTTCTGAACCTCATGGCAATCCTATCGATGAACTAAGGCTGATACAGATACATTAAATTGAAAACTATTTCTTGAGCAACCTCATAGGTGCCAAACAGTAATCTAGGCACTCAGATATAGTACACTGAATGATGAGCCCAAAAAGATATGTCCACATCCTAACCCCCAGAACCTATGAATATGACCTAATGTGGATAAAAGGGTCTGTGTAGATGTAATTAATTTAAGGATCTTGAGATGAGATCATCCTGAATTATTTAGGAGGGCCCTAAATCCAGTGATAGGGGTCTTTGTAAGAGACAAAGGAGAAGACACAGAGAGAAGAGGAGAAGCCCATGTGAAGACGAAGGCAGAGATTTAAGCGACATAGCCACAAGCCAAGGAATGTCTGGACCCACTGAGCTGAGACAGGCAAGGAAGGATTTGCCTGTAGACGTTCTGGGGAAAGCACAGCCCTGCCAGTATCTTGATTTTGGACTTCTGGCCTCTGGAACTCTTTTAAGCCACCCAGTGTGTAGAAATGTGTTACACCAGTCTCAGGAAATGACTACAGTAGGTAACCAAGACAGTCCTTACTCTGGTGGAATTTACTTCTGAGAGATGTAATCTTAGGGAGTTATATCTTAGGGATGAACAGAATGTAAATGTAACATATAATGAAAAATGATAAGGAAACATTTACCTAACAACTCAAACCACATTGTCTTCACCGTCCATCCAGGGAGATTTACCTGGACTGAGTAGTAATGATCACTTCCTTTCATATGCACCCATAGACCCTTTCATAACATCCATCATGGGAGCCATTCCACCATTTAAAAATTGATGGGTGATGGCCAGGCACAGGGACTCACACCTGTAATCCCAGCATTTTGGGAGGCCAAGGTGGGCAGATCACTTGCGGTCAAGAGTTCAAGTCCAGCCTGGCCGACATGGTGGAACCCCATCTCTACTAAAAATACAAAAATTAGCCTGGCATGGTGGCAGGTGCCTGTAATCCCAATTATTCAGGAGGCTGAAACAGGAGAGAATCGCTTGAACCCAGGAGATGGAGGTTGCAGTGAACTGAGATTGTGCCAGTGCACTCCAGCCTGGCAACAGAGTGAGTGAGACTCTGTCTCACACACACACACACAAAATGATGAGTGGCATGTCAGTGTTCCCCTGCAACCTGTAAAAATCTTCATCTCCATCTCCTCAGGCCTTACCTGACATTACTTAATAATGGGGGAAAAATGGCATAACCTTAATGACCAACAAGAAGGAGGCACATGGAGACCAAGAAGCCAGGGGGGCCATGGTGAATGCTTGTACAGATTGTTGTTGCCCAAGATGCCAGCCAAGGGAACAAAAGGAGCTGAAGTCCAGCCAGTGGCTGTCTAAGTGGTGCCTACCCTGTGGAACTGCATTTTCTAATTGCACAAAGGAGCCATGTGGCCCAGCAATGGCCCTGAATGCTACTGGTCTTTAAAGATGCCTGATCCTTCCAGCTAGAATCTGGTCAAGCTGGCAGCCCCATACTGCACAGCATGGTAACGCTTAAAAGTCTTCCTCCAGGCATCCTGTCCAGGGGGCATTCTTTGCTGGCCGAATGTCCCTGTAATTTCACAGGTACTCTCTGTGCACTAGGCGGTATTCGGATATTATTTAATTTTTTCCTTTGCCTTTCTGCATGAGAGGAACAAACACAAGACTCTAGGATCCCTG
Source organism: Macaca mulatta (assembly GCF_049350105.2). NCBI lineage: Eukaryota > Metazoa > Chordata > Mammalia > Primates > Cercopithecidae > Macaca > Macaca mulatta. The sequence continues at coordinate 48,507,076 of NC_133420.1, forward strand.
GAGTGGTTTATTCCATTAGAGATTCTGTTTCAAAGGAGATAAAAAGCTTGGCAGAGATGTGGGAGATGCTTCAGCAGGAATCACACTGGCATCTCCTCACTCTGTGTGTGGCCTCAGGCGAGTCACATTTAGGCCTCCATTCCCTGATTCTTTACTTTGCAAGTTTAACTGAACATGTACTCCAACTATGCTAGAAAGAGTTTCCCAAAATAAGGACGGGAACTAGGATGCAGGCAGACTTCTGATCCACCTACCTAAATCTAAGTCATCTCTTAGTATATAACCCTTTCCTCTCGCCTGGCCTGCATTTCCCACTGTTAAGGTTTATACCTTTGGGTGAGAGATCCAAAAAATTTCTTGATGTCGGAAGTTGCTTTTAGGATAGCAGAAGGAAGATGAGTATCTTTTCTAGCATCCTTGCATGCGTTTGCTAAGGGGCCAAAATCGCATAATCAGAGACGGCTTGTGTATTTTATCACCTGTTCGCTGTCCTGGAGGGCTCCACGCCTAGACCTGAGGGAAAGAGAAGCTGGGAAGGCTGGAGGAAGCGGGCCTTGATGAGCATCAAGCAGCCTCAGGTCCCACAGTACTCTTCCCTGTGATCTACACAGTGAAAAGGGGAAACACGAAGTGGGGATTGTGCTCAAGAGATCATCTTGGCTCCGGGCCCTTGTGATGGAGGTACCAAATAAGACCTCCATGCTGGAAGATCGCTGGAAAGGACTGAGACACCATCTTGTCTGCTACCTTCAAAATGCATAATTCATGAAAACTGTGGAAGAGTATGTCAGCAGGAGGCTTGATGTTTTCATTCCATCAAGAATGTAGAAGGGTTGGAAATGACCACGTTACAAGCTAAGGGGCTATGCAAGGTGACCTAAAATTGGAAAAAGACTATTATCAAAGCATTCTGTAGAGAGAAAACTTGGGGTGTGGCAATCATAGGCCAAAAAGCCTAGAACTGGCTACCAAAAAAGTTGACTTTGCAGCATTCCTTCCATTGCAGCAATTATTCTGAGGGCTGGAAAATGCATGCATTTTTGCATTTGTAAAATGCTCTTACATGGCCTTGGTGTATGGAAGAAATTCTCCTACTGTTTTCATAGTTTTGGGCACTTTAAACCCAATTTACCAGACCAATAATGAGGTGATTATAATGGATCCTACAAAACCTGAGTGAGGCACGATGACTCTGGTACATCTGGCAGGCGTTCTGCTACTGTTGCTAAGTAACACACATGAAATGTTGATATGCTGGACTGCAATTTAAGAGTGTTTCCTCCCTTACCTGTGCCAGCTTCCAAAGCTGACCACAAGCCATAAGCATCTAGATTTTTTTTCAGTCAGCGAAGAGGGCTTTTACTGTGTGGTCCTTGGAGGATAGGGCAGGGATCAGAGAGTGGATAGCAGCTGCAGGGAACAAAACTTTCATCCCAAAGAAGGATCCTCTGTAATAATGACAGTTGTTCCAGTATAGACTTGAGTTTTATTTTGCAAGTAAATGAGTTTCCTGTCACTTTCAGGCTTTGGGGAGAGACTGTTTTTTGACTCCCACTCATTATGTTCATTGCAAATTCAAGAATTAGATAGGAGTTGATCCACATAACATGTCAGTTATGCATACTCTAAGATTCTATGGTTTTATGAACTGTCATAAAATTATTGCCTTTGCAAAAGCAGCACAATATTGAATGTAAAAACCAAAAAAGCAACTATTTCTTTTTAACTCTGAACAGACTTTCATGGCTCAGTGCTTAAGAGAAACCCTATATTTTCAAGCAACTGAAACACTTTGTCATTTTGCACTGAGAATCACTAATGTTATCTTCATAAATCTTTTTAGGGTTGTGTATTATGAAACTACTTGGTGGTGAGATTTTCATCTTAGTATCAATACACATAATGCCAGGCTTTTGAGCAGTAGTTCTCAATTCGGAGAGATTTTGTCCCCCAAGGCAACATTCAGCAACGTCTGGAGACATGTTTTATTATAATGACTGTGAAAGGGTGATGGTGCCCCTGGAAACCATTGGGTAGAGGCCAGGGATGCTACTAAATATCTTGCAATACTCAAGACAGCCACTCACAACAAATAACTATCCAGCCCTAAATGTCAATAGCACAGCTGTTAAGAAACCCTGTTCTGGGGGATGGAAGAAACAACAATAACAACAGCACTATTCTTTTTTTTTAGAGGCGAAGTTTTGCTTTTGATGCCCAGGCTGTAGTGCAATGGCACGATCTCAGCTCACTGCAACCTCTGCCTCCTGGGTTCAAGTGATTCTCCTGCCTCAGCCTCCTAAGTAACTGGGATTACAAGCTCTTGCAACCATGCCTGGCTAATTTTTTTGTATTTTTAGTAGAGACGAGGTTTCACCATGTTGGCCAGGCTGGTCTCGAACTCCTGACCTCAGGTGATCCATCTGCCTCGGCCTCCCAAAGTGCTGGGATTACAGGCATGAGCCACCGTGCCCAGCCAACAGCACTGTTCTTACTGACAGCCTGCTGTTCTTGGCACTTCACAAACACATCTGACCTCTACACATTACACCAGCACTGGAAGGTGGGTATAGTTTTCCCCAATGTACAGGTGAGGACACTTAAGTTCAGAGAGTTTACATGGCTTGCCCAAGATCAAACAACTTGTAAATACAGAACTAGGACTCCAACCAAGTTTGGTCAAGCTCTGAGGTCTGGCTTTCTCGTGAGTTTGCTATGCTGGAGCCCTTTTCAGAAGCACACACTGTTTCTAGCAGAGGTTTAGACTGTACACAGGCTAGAAAGTACAATCAGGAACAAAGGGCTTCCAAAAGAGACAGAAGGGAGCCAAGCCTAAAATGAAACCTGCACTTCATGAAAGAACCTGAAGGGGGCAGTCTCACCATCACAATGACCAATCACAATAGGCTGAAGACTGGCACCTCCAGGGTCGTGGTGCATCTGACACACCGTCTTCTGAAGAAGTGTGTGTGGAGGTTGAGGAGGGAGAATCACATTATCTGTCCCTCCTACATCACGAGGTGAACGTTAGTGTAATTTCACTCAATATCAGAGGTCTCAAAAATTTTTAGCTTAAGATAACTTCTGTTGAGATTTTTCAGAACATGCTTTAGAATTAGGCAGAGTTGAGTTCAAATACTTGCTCTTTCACTTATTATTTTTTTTAATTATTTTTCATTCATCTTGTATTTTCTTCCATTGATTGTTTTTGGGGGGGGGCAACAAGTTACTTCACCTCCTGTGCGTCTCTTCTCTCATCATCATCATCACCATCATCATCACTACCTCATGGGAGTATTATGAGGCTTAAATTAGAAAACTAATGAATTACATGGAGGTAGAAAAGCTAGGCCACTATCCAGAAGGGAGTGACAAACCAGGAAATATTACACAATATAGTGACACTACTATATAGTTTACTGTATACATAGCATATATAGTTTTATTTTGGAAGGAAACAAAAGAATGGAAACAATAATTGGGCTGCATTGCCAAATGTGGCTGAACATGGGATGGGGACCCAGGCTGGAAGTGCACAGATGTGGAATGCCACTGTGGAGTGCTCGCCTCCCTGCTCAAAAGAACAGTGAATCACAAGTTAAAAATAGCAAATGTGAAGAACACAATGAATCCCAAGCAAGTGTCCTTTGTGATTTCAATGAACGTTTCAGTGGTTGCCTTCTCTAGAACAGTTGTAAGTAACTGTCATCTTCTTGGTTGCCAAACCCCATCACATAACATACAGATGCTTAATAAGATACACATGCTTATGCCTGATGTCTCTACGTCTTTGGCTTTAAGCCTCCTAACAATGTGGGAAATTAAGTGAATTCTGGTATTTGCCAGAGACCCACACAGGTACTCAGAGAATTATAGGTCCAATGTGGAAATGAAGAGTACACTTGTATCCTGATTTTTTTTTTAAAGTTGCTTGGCTCTCTCTAGGTTAGCAACTGAGACTTCAATATTTTATTCAATGAATATTTGATATGACATATTTTAGAACAGACAGCTGTTCTGATGAATTAGTCATCTCTGTGATGAATCAGTTACTTAGACCTAGCCTTTTGCTTTTTGAGAACTCAACCTCTTTCCTCCACTCTGACCCGTTTGCAAAATCACTTCCTTCTATAACAGTAACATTTCTTGGCACAGGTACATTGTTGAGAAAAGAGATCTCTAACCAACTCCTCAAATTAGAGAAACTCAGAATACCAGAGCTGGAAGATCCTAAGAGATCTCTCACTGAAGATATGAGGAAACTGAGACCAGAGAGAGTGAAAGACTTGCCCAAGGTCACACAGCAAATGATCAACAGAGCTAGAATTAATACCCTGGCTTTGTGACTGCTCATCCCATTTTCATTTAATACTCATGAAGTTTCTCATCTTCATTGAGGTTGGTCTGCCCCCAACTGATAAGGTTGGGAGACAAATTTTCCCGATATTTCTCACTAATAAAAGGAAGTTAAAAACCCTATATTTTAAACACTTTAGTAAAACCCAATGAAATGAAAGAGAATCTTAAGTGGGAAAGTGACGAGGCAAGCAACAAGACTTGATACTTGGGGTAGACATGAAGTAAACAGGGCTATGTGGATCAAACTACCTAAAATCTCCAAGAGTATCAATCTGAGGTCCACATGTGGCCGCCAGGGACCCACCACACACAGTATCAGCATGGACAATGGCTGGCAATGGGCCCAAGCCAGAAACAATCTCTTGGGCTTTCTCAATATGTCACTCCAACAAGAAGCAATGCATTCAGAAGATGTGGACATTCAAAAAAGTCAAAAAAGGAAACGTCTACAGATTTTGCTTTCAACAATTCCAATGTTATTTAGCCTATTTTAATTCTGGTTTCCAGGGAGCCAAAAATATACTCCTGACATTACCCAGGGAAAAGCTGTGCAAAAGAATGACTACCTATTTCTCCATGGTGGCAGCCAGGTTTTCCTCTTCTTTTGCAGCTGCTTTGATATCACCTCTTCAAGACCACATTACTTTGAATTTTAGCAAGAAATCTTGGAAGAATGGTAGAATTTTCTGGCCTTTGGTAAAGTGGACAGTTTTCCCGACCTGGATCATCCTTAGCCTGATAAACCAAGGCTGTTTCTAATCCACTTCAAATGAAAGCTTGGCTCTACTGTGGGGCCTATGGAGGAGAGATTTCAGTTCTAAGCCAGAGCTACTCTCACCTACAGGAATCCCCAAAGCAGGTTTCACATTTCCTTGGGTCAAAGTAGGAAGGCTCAGAAACAGTTTGAATCAAGGGTTGGGATGTCCTTTATCCTTGTGTGTGAAGCCAGTTTTCTCATAAACATGATTTACTTCCCCCTCTCCTGGGGGGTTTCTAGGTATTAAAAATGGGATTTCATTTATGATCTATCCATTTTTCCATTTACAGCAATCATTCTTGAACCTGACTATACAACAGAATTATCTGGAATGCCCTTTTAAAAAACAGATTACAGGACTCCTTACTTGGGTCACTAAATCCAAATTTCCTAGAATGAGGCCTGGTAATTCCTATTTTTTAAAACCTTCCCAAGTGATTCTAATGCCCAGGGTTTAATATCCTAGTTACATTTTTCCATCCTTCCTTCCTCCATTCCTTCCTTCTTTGTGGGCTGCCCTCAAAAGCTAAGCACCACATATAATAATTCTGGCAGAAAAACAACATTCACCCTTCCAAACCACCACCAATTTATAAATAACATTTTGGAAAAAAAACATGTCTGTAAACCTGGAACTTCTTGTACAGTTACTGGCACTGTAAAGAATCACAGAATTAGAATTAAAAGGTGATTATGTTCTTTCTTCTAGGAGGTACCTAGGGAAATAGACATCTGTCTAAGTAGAAATTTGCATGCTTTATTTGAAGTCTTTGCCATATTCAAAATGGCCTACACATAAAGAATTAAAGAATGACCTAGATCCTACCTACACCTGAAGTTCTGAGTTATGGTACCATTATCTTTTTTGTTATCTAAACTAAACGACCCAATTTCCCTTAGTCATTTTTTGTAGAAATGTTCCTTGTTCTTTGGTTACCATTCTCTATTTCTCCTTCAGTGTCTTCAAGCTATTCTTAGTTCAACAACAAGGATGAAAATACCTTCAGGGCACAACTGTACTAATATAGTTTATAGATTGCAAACAGTTGATGTATCTCTTTAGGAAAATCTAATTGATTGCTGGGGGTGACTTAGACTAGTGGGCCCAAATCTAAAGATCTACAGATTAATGTTTTGCTTTGAGTAAAGGTTTCCCTTAAAATTCCTTTATTTAATGGTTCTGTATCTGATCTTATACTTTTCAAGATTCCTATTATATAAAGATCAGATCGCAACTTTCATCTTGAAGTCACTTATATTCTCTTACTCCCTTCTTCCTTTCTCTCTGCATTCTTGCATTGTTGTAGTTAGTCCTCTTTATTTTTATTTTTATTTTTTGAGATGCAGTATCACTGTGTTGCCCAGGCTGGAGTGCAGGGGCGTGATCTCAGCTCACTGCAACCTCTGCTTCCCAGGTTCAAGCGATTCTTGTGCCTCAACCTCCCGAGTAGCTGGGATTACAGGCGCCCATCACCACACTGATCTAATTTTTGTATTTTTAGTAGAGATGGGGTTTTGCCATGTTGATCAGGCTGGTCTTGAACTCCTGATCTCAGGTGATCCAGCTGCCTCAGCCTCCCAAAGTGCTGGGATTACAGGCATAAGCCACCGTGCCCAACCAGTCCTCTTTCTTTTTAAATGGCTTTTCTGTAGGTTCTCCAATGCCAGTCCATTTTCCCAAATGCATGAAGTTTTCAATTCAACAATCATGCTTCTGTAAGACTGAATTATTCGTCCCTATTCTTCACCCTTCCCTGATCTGTGTTCCTTCCACTAAAAGTTGGCTGGCTGTCTCCTCCCTTGGTTTTGGGCTTGCTCATTGACTTGGTTTGGCAGATGGCTTGTGGGCAGTTCTGAGCCTCGGCCTTGTTTCTGTTCAGTCCTCTTGTACCTCTCCCATTGCCAGAAAGAGACAGCATCATGGTTAGCCTGTTAGTGCAGGGTAAACAAGAGTGGACTCAGGCAACATGCAGCTTGGAGTCACTTAGGTGAGCTCAGCCCTATCAGCAGAGCCATGCCAGGCAATCCACAGGGACTTTGTAACACTGTGGGGTACTCATGTTTGCAATGAGCCTTTAGAACTATTCAAATGTCATTCTGTGAGTGAGAACTAAGCTACGTTCAACTACAGGGAAATGTCTTACGTGACTGAATGTCCTTTATGGGAAGAGAGATAACAGCTGTTTCTTCCCATAGGATTGAAGATTAAAGACACTAATAAACATTGTGGTAGAGAAGATGCCAGCAAGACGAAGAGAAGCAGAAGCTGACTTCCAGGGTAGGAAGAAACTCCTCCCTCAGGAGGCCCTGCAGAGGAAATGATGCTCACCACAGTCCTGCTCCTACAGAAAGCAGCTCCAGGGAGCACAGTTCATCCCAGCACACATCCAGTGCCCATTTGGCCCAAAGTCATGACTAGGACAGAAGAAATGGCCCCTGAATCCAGACCTCACCATACACCCCTGTAGGCTATTGTGATTTCCTTCCTCTGGCTTGGGATTCCAGCTCTTAATGGGCAAGACTGCCTGCATACATTGAGTGAGCTCTTTATTCCATTGACTTAAAGAATAAAAAGACCTTTATTAATTTTTTTCTGAGTATGATTATGACCACCTGAACAATAAACCAGCCCCTAACTTGCAACACCTCATTCCAATGGTCGATTTAGCCAAAAACTGAGTCTCAGTTTAAAACTCTAGCCTCCACATGCAATGGCTCATTCTACAAGTGCAAGTTACCACCTATTGGACCATAATAACAACATATTTGCATTCAAGCCAAGGTTAAACTGCCAATTTGATTGGAAGACCATGTTTCCCAATGCCATTTAAGAAAAATAAAAAAGGATGGACACTTTGGTTCACACCTGTAATCCCAACACTTTGGGAGGCTGAGAGGGAAGAATCATGTGAAGCCAGGAGTTCAAGACCAGCCTAAGCAACATAGTGAGACTCTTTCTCTACCAAAAAAAAAAAAAAAAAAAAAAAAAAAAAAAAAAAGCCAGGCACAGTGGCATGAGCTTTTATTCCCAGCTATTTGAGAGGCTGAGGTGGGAGGAGAGCTTAATTCCAGGAGTTTGAGGCTGCAGTGAGCTATGATTGCACCACTGCAGTCCAGCCTGGACAGCAGAGTGAGACCTTATGTCTTTAAAAAAAGAAACAAAAAGAAAAATAGGAAAGGTCATGTAACTAACTTTATCCTATTTTCCAAATCCTTTCTGCCTTCTGTCTATAATAACACCTACTCTCTCTATATATATATGCATATAATATACATATGTATGATATAAATTGTTGGTAACAGTTTAGCCTTTATCCTTTGTATTCTAAGAAAAAGCACGTGCATGTACATGGGTGTGTGTGAGTATATATATGTATTTGTATATACAAACCCTCCAAACTTTTGCTTGGCTGGTTTCCTTCACAAACAATGTTTAGCCAAGCTGCTCTGAAAGCTCTTTAAAATGCATGAGGACCTAAGCAAATTAGGGACATAGTCTGAAGTATGCCTTTGGGATTTACTCAGCTTGCTTTTCCCTTTAGTGACACTATTACAGGTGCTCTCAGAGTCTTCATTTGCTGTTGGTTGTAAGTGGCTGGTAGCAGTTTAGCTATTACCCTTTGTATTTTAAAAGAGCTCATACTGGGTACAGTGGTTCATGCCTATAATTCCAGCACTTTGGGAGGCCGAGGCGGGCGGATCACAAGGTCAAGAGATCAAGACCATCCTGGCCAACATGGTGAAACCCTGTCTCTACTAAAAATACAAAAATTAGCTGGGCGTGGTGGCGGGTGCCTGTAGTCCCAGCTACTCGGGAGGCTGAGGCAGGAGAATTGCTTGAACTCAGGAGGCGGAGGTTGCAGTGACCCGAGATCGTGCCACTGCACTCCAGCCTGGTGGCAGAGTGAGATTCCTTCAAAAAAAAAAAAAAAAGACAGAGAGAGAGAGAGAGCTCATAAGCTCAGAAGACAGAGATGAAGCTCCAGATGGTGAGATTTCAGGCAGAATTTGGTGGGATGGGTTGGAGGGATACATTTGGTTCTAAAGCATCTATGTGTACCACTTTCCATCCCTATCTCATATCTCTCTGGCTAGGTATCCTGGGACCTGGCGTGGCTATAGCTCCCAAGTAAAAACCTACATTATTGCTGTTGTGTGAGCCTGGCCAGTCATTGGCCACAGACAGGTCGCTTATTTCCCAGATTGAAATGATCAGATCCTGGTTGAGAACCATAAAGAAACCACTCTCTGAGCAGTGAAAGCAGACAATGCAAAGTGAATTTGTAGAGCATGGGCACATAACCACGAGCTCTCACTCAGCACATCCACACTCTTCGTTTTAATCCCAAGACTGTTGACTACAGTTTTCCCATTTCGAATTGACCAAATATAGCAATGTTGAAAACAGACTCACTACAGCAGCAATTACAGCTAACAACCTGACCCAAAGGAGGAAAAAGATGAAAGCTAATATAAGAACTCAAAGGGAGCACCTGAAGGGGCAAGCTGCTCACAACACCTCATGGGCCCATGAAGCCATCACTGTGCTGTATTACAGCCCAATGCAATAATTAGTATTCTTTGCAGCCACAAAAAAGGATAAGATCATGTCCTTTGTAGGGACATGGATAGAGGTGGAGGCCATTATCCTTAGCAAACTAACGCAGGAACAGAAAACCAAATATTGCATATTCTCACTTACAAGTGGGAACTAATGATGAGAATGCACAGACACATAGAAGGGAACAATACACACTGGGGCCTTTCAGAGGGTGAAGGGAGGGAGGAGGGAGAGAATCAGGAAAAATAACTAACGGGTACTAGGCTTAATACCTGGGTGGTGAAATAATTTGTTCAACAAATCCCCATGATACAAGTTTACCTATGTAACAAACCTGTATTTGTATCCCTAAACTTAAAATAAAAGTTAAAGATAAAAATAAAAAATAATTAGTACTCTGTGTCATAACTCTGGGTCATGTGGAAAAGTTTAAACAACATCAATGTGTTTTGTTTAGCAAGAAAATTGTGAGTACAGGAGAAGGTAACAGTATTGAGGAAGGCCACCTAGAGGACAGCAGTGGTTACTGCACCAAAAAACTGTTGCAGGGGTTCCCTGGCTGGAATCCACCTACCTCTGAATGTTATCTTCGAGTTGCTTGACTCTGAACTCATCCTCTTCAGACTGCCGCCTCCTGGCTTCCTCCTCTTCTGCAGTTCCAGCGGGTATGCCCTGCAGCAGCCATTTCTCCCGAAGCACTTTGGACTGTGGGAGTGAGGGAAGACAACAGACAAGATGATACTTTTCAGTCCACACTCTCCTCTCCCTCTGCAGTGGTGCTGTTTTAGCTTCACCCTTCACCAGCGCTGCCTGAATCGCTGCCTTTGCCTCCTCACTAACTTGGCTCCCTACTTCCCTCTAGACCAACACCCAAAGAGATTTATATCTACATCATTTTCTATTATTAAAAAAATTTAAAAACAGAGTGAACTGTATAATGAATGACCATGTAATCTCATCTAGATTTAACAATTATGAACATTTTGCCATATTTCACCATATATTTTTCATCAAATGATTTTAAAGTAAATAACAACCGTATTTTACCCAACAATATGTCAGTAGGAGTCTCTAAAAATTAAGAACATTTTTCTATGCAACTGCAATTTAATTAAAAAACTTTCTAAGACCACCTAACATCTGGTCCATATTAAAGTGTTTTTAAAAGATGGTCATGCCTCTTCTTCAGTTACTCCCTTCTTTAATGGCTCCCAATCATCTTCAGCAATAATCTCCAAATGCTATAAAAATCATATGCCCCTAGGTGGGCATGGTGGCTGATGTCTGTAATCCCAAAATTTTGGGAGGCAGGAGGATTGAGTCCAGGAGTTGGAGACCAGCTTGGGCAACATAGTGAGACCTTGTCTCTACGAAAAATTAAACAATTAGCTGGGTGTGGTGGTGCATGCCTTAGTCTCAGCTACTTGGGAAGGCTGAGGTGGGAGGATTGCCTAAGCCATGTAGGTCAAGGCTGCAGCGAGTTGTGATCATACCACTGTATTCCAGCCTGGGTGATAGAACGACACCCTGTCTCATAAACAAACAAACAAACAAAAAACCAAACAAAAAAACTATACATCCCACATTTGCAAGTATACTACAATACGGTACAGCGGAATAAAAAGCTTTTGTTTCAGGTCAATGGTTTGGAGGCAGCAATTACTGCTTTAAGAGAGGAAATGAAAACAGTTCAGGAAAAAAGCACGTTGAAATTCCCTAAAAGGAAGAGCAAGGAGAGGTAGATGTGAGAGCATAATTTTGATTCAGGTTCCACTTACATGGTCCCTAGATGGCTGACGGCAGCAGCTACTGACCCTGTGCCTCATGGCTGAGGACCAGTGAGCATGACCATGGGCAGGTCAGTGGTCACCAGAGGAGACCATGGTGAGGATGCAGGGCATATGACCAACTCTTCCCAGGAACAGTAAGCAACCAAAGGAAGAGCAGGAGCGACGGCTATGAAGCCAGCTAACACAGAATAAAGACCTGGCTCTTTGGCTCCCTGGCTCACTGGCATCACCTCTGTCCAGAATTTCATTTGATCTCATCAGGCAGGGTGAGCGAGGCGAAAGGAAAGAACTCTTCTAACGACTGAGAGCCAGGGAATGCAGGCTTGGAGCAGACTCCCTGAAGCTCTTATGAGCAAAGGATGCACAAATCCATAGACTCTCATTTGTATGCGGCATTAAGGGCATTTTATTATGAACCTACAAGATGAGTCTTTAAAAATTGCCAACACTGGGCCGGGCGCGGTGGCTCACACCTGTAATCCCAGCACTTTGGGAGGCCAAGGCGGGTGTATCACCTGAGGTCGGGAGTTCGAGACCAGCCTGACCGACATAGAGAAACCCTGTCTCTATTAAAAATACAAAATTAGCCCAGTGTGGTAGCATGTGCCTATAATCCCAGCTACTTGGGAAGCTGAGGCAGGAGAATTGCTTGAGCCCAGGAGGCAGAGGTTGCAGTGGGCTGAGATCATGCCACTGCACTCCAGTCTGAGCAATGAGAGTGAAACTCCGCCTCAAAAAAAAAATAAAAAAAAAATTACCAACACTTAGTATTAGTAAGTTAGACTTCACTAATGGTCCTGATTCACCGTTCTATTGAGAAGTCCAGGGGTCATTTGGTGCTGTAGACACCCTGCTCCATGCCCAGGAACAAGTTCAATCAGCCTGGAATTCCTCCACTTCCAGGATAGACTCTGTGTTGACAATATATCATCAGTGTGGGTTCAGGTGACCATGGTTTTTATTGATGTTATTCTTGCCTTTTCATTACAAATCATTATTTGTGGAGATCTGTTTGATTACTCTTGCAGCACATAGGCAAGTTTATGGTACTTGACCTGTAATTTTTTAATAATTAGGCTTAAAGACTTGAGTTTGTTCACATAGAATTATTCCTAACTATACTCTTACAGTAATTATAGACAGGAGTCACCCCCACACCCCAACATGTGTAAACAGTCATGCATCATTGGTAACATGCTGCCTGTTGAATGTGCTCTGTATAAATAGTGTGCATCTACCACCAGGGTAGGTATTAAAATGTACAGTTTTTACATTATAGGGCATTGTTTGATAATATAAAATCATGTGTAAAAGAGTGCAGTACAATTTGTTTACATTGGTTGCTTATCAAAGCTTTATCAGAGATTCTTTTCCATTGGAAAGTGGGAAAGGGTGGCAAATCGGTTGCTCTTTCTACAAAAAATTCAGAACCATTGTTCTCCACATAAACCTCTCAGAATTTCCCAGACAGACCCTGTTTGCACATTATGAGAGGCCATTTTTTTAATCAATTAATGTTTTTATATTTTTATTCAGATATTTAATCTGGTGTAGGCACAAAATAAATTGTTAATTGGTAGCAATTCTGAAGTAGAAGAATGATTATTGCTTTGCTTTTCTTGACCTATAACTTGGCTCTAAAATTTACTCTCAGGAATCGGGTAGAGACTGCAAGAGGCCATGCTGAACAGTGGCTAACAGCCTGAGATCTGGAACCAGTCTGCCATTTACCAGCTGAATGAGCTTGAACAGGCTCCTCCGCCTCACTGAGCCTCAGTTTTCTCATCTGTAAAATGGAGACAATAGCAGTGCCCATCTCAGAGGGTTGTTATGAGGATTGAAGTTGTTTATGGGCTAAAAGGGCCACACACACACTTAGTACTATAGAAATGTTTACTATTATTGTTGTTCATCCTGTTCCCGTGGCCTCTGCTTTATTCACCTAAGAAAGAACAAGTAAAATACCACCAGAGAAGCCTTCCACCTCTACTGGCTCTGAGACACACTCCATGGCCCTTTCATAGTATCCTCAAATTGTCTTTTTACATCTGTTCCCCCCTGTAGCCTGCCGGTTCCTTGAAGGCTGGGACTGTCCTTTATCCACCTTTGCATTCACTGTGTCACCCAGAATTTCCCAGTTCATCCATTTACTCATTCATTCAAGGGAACTGGGCTACAGTTCCCTTGACTGAATGAATAAATGGATGAACTGGGAAATTCTCAACTTTCCTTCACTCTAATTATTTGGGAGGGATAGGGACCACACTTTCAGGGTGCTTCCTGTGCTAAAGATGTCCGAACCACAGAGAGTAAAAACCTTAGGATTCTGTGGGACAGATATCCTGGAAGCCTTGGCGTTGGTGTGGACCCTTCTGGAAAGGCAGCTGTGGACAGTCCTGGCTGTCTCTACCCCAGCAGGGATGCTCTGTAGCCACATCTTCTTGCAACGTAAGTGGCTGCTCTTGGAATGTTCTCTCTCCTTTTCTTCACACAGTGCCTCCTGCCACCACATGAAGGCTCTAGGCCCTTACTGCTCACCAATTTAGCTGCCACCATCAGCAGGTAGCTCTGGCCAGAGCAGCCTGGTGACTCTGGTCACCCAGAGGTGTATGTCCCTCTACTTCCATCTCTTTTCTTGATACAGGCATGATATCATTAAGAACATCCCCACAGGAGAAGCCAGGAAGAGAGGCTCCAACAGAAAAAGGCAGTAGTGGGGCTGGGTGCGGTGGCTCATGCCTGTAATCCCAGCACTTTGGGAGGCCAAGGCAGGTGGATCACCTGAGGTCAGGAGTTCGAGACCAGCCTGGTCAACATGGTGAAACACGATTTCTACTAAAAATACAAAAATTAGGTGGGTATGATGACAAGCACCTGTAATCCCAGCTACTCAGGAGGCTGAGGCAGGAGAATTGCTTGAACTCAGGAAGCAGATGTTGCAGTGAGCCGAGATCACGCCACTGCACTTCAATCTGGGTGACAGAGCATGACTCTGTCTCAAAACGAAACAAAACAAAACAAAACAAAAAACCTGGAAAAGGCAGTAGGCCTGGTCTCACAGAATCCTGTTTCACAAAGGTGTTTAGATATTTTTAAGAAGCCAAAAATGTATAGTTGATTTTCCACTTGGCTCCAAAGTCATGCTGTCGGGAAATCACCAACTCAACTCAAAAGGCTTCCTTAACTGACTCCAGATCCCCCTCATGTTGTCTCCAAAATGTCTCCAAATGGAATGGGGTATACTGAGTGTGCCATCCGAAGCACAGGTTCCCTAAACTGTGCTGGCTTATATTGGCTGCCCGAGTGTTTCAGAATTTAGTGGAAGCAGAGCTCAATAGAAATAAAAAATTAAAATTAAAAAAAAACTTTTCTGTTTATGGCCTTTATTGTCCAATTACATAAAAAAAAGTATCATATCTAACATAGTATCATAGCTTTAGTAGAGATGGGGTTTCACCATGTCGGCCAGGCTGGTCTCAAACTCCTGACTTCAGGCCAGAGTTGGCCTCCCAAGGTGCTAAGGACTGTCAAACTTCACATTTGTCAAATGAATGTCACCATGACAAGTCAGTACAAGGAACGAGCAGATGGGGAGCTGGGAGCTGGACAAAGGGGATCTTGACAGGGGCTTCTGAAAGGAGGACAGAGGGAACTCCCAAAGTAAATCTGTTTCTTGCTCTACTGGCCTGGCCAGCTTTGGAAAACAAAAACAAGAACTGAGTTTCCCAAACTTTAGTATGCATAAGAACCAGCAGGAGAACTTCCTAAGACAGATTCCAGAACCCACCCATGGAGACGCAGATCCTCTAAGTCTGGCATAAGGCCTGGGAATTTGAATTTTAATAAGCTCCCAGGTGATGTTGTCATTGGCAATGCCAGACTGAGGACCACAATTTGAGTAGCACAGCATGAGGACCTATGACTATCCAAATGCTTGAAGAATACACAAGCTTTCTCAATGGCTGGCCAAACACCATAATCTAAAAGAACTCCTCATCCTCTCCTTCTGTGTCTCCAACTCAGGAGCAGTGGCTCTCTTATCCCTTTCCTAGGTGCCAAGAACTCTGCCAGTCCCTGAAGTCACAGCCCAGGAAGACAGGCAAGTCCCTACTCTCACCCAAGCCTTCATCCCAATAAACAAGGATGCAAGATAATTTCAGACTATGATGCTGCCTAGGAAGAGGTAGATAGGACAATGTGACAAATGGGGGCCAAGGGAGGACACTTAAAGTGGGAAAGGTCTCTCTGATGACTTGAATATTCGAGTTGAAATCTGAGATCCGGAGGGGTGTTCCAGGTGGAGGGACTGGCAAATGTACCAGCCTGGCAGTAGGACAGAGTTTGGTGTGTTTGTGGACCGGAACAAATGCCCGAGTGGTTGGACCACAATAAGTGAGGTTGGGGTAGGAGGGCAGAACAAATTGAAGATGGAGAAGAAGGCTGGGGCCAGATTAGGTAGGATTCTGTAGCCTTATTAAGGAGTTTGCTGTGTGTTCTAAGTACAATAGGAAGAACACATTGCAAGGGGCAGGATTACAAAGTACAAGTGATGGGAGTTTATTGTATGGTTCAAGTGACAGAGCATATTAGCTTGAAACAGAAGAGAGACAGAAGAATCAAAAGGCATGGTGGTACATTCTGCAGGTAAAATCAGTGTGACCCGTAATAGATTAGATGTGGGCTGAGAAAAAGGGAAGGATTACGGCGACGTATAGATATTTGGTTTGAGTGAAAGGGTGAATAGTGGTATCATCAATTGGAGACAGGGAATAGTAGAAGAACAAATGATAGAAAAGCAGAAAATAAAATCTTTCATTTGGGGCATGTTAAGTTTGAGAGGCTTCTAAATGAAAGTGACATCCATCTAAGTGGACATGTCAGAAAAGCAGTTGAACGTGGATGACTGGGATTCAAGGGCCATTGGCTGGAGATGTCAATTTGGGAGTCATAGATATATAAATGGTATTTGCAGCCATAGTACAGGGTGATGATGGTGATAATATGATCATTCTTATAGAACTCTTACTGCTTTATGTGCTTTACATGTAAATCCACTTAATTTTCACAAGCATCCCACGAGGTAGGTGCTAACATTAACTGACTTATCCATGGTATCACACCGAGTGAGCTGTGGATCTGGGATTTGAAGCCAAGAGGTACACTCTGCTATCTTGCCTCTGTGTAAGATCACTGAAGAATCCTTTTTTGGCTCAAATAGGATTTACAAAATCATCAAGTGCCGCTGATCCACTTCCTAACATGGAAAACTATTTTTCAGCTCCTCTACTGGTGGGTTCCACATTGATGCTCTCTCTCCCCCACTTGCCTCTGAGTCCTCACAGTCAGGGCTATATCTTTTATTCATCCACGGAGGCTGACATGTGAGGAATTCTTGGAAAATCATGCACATACACTGTACTTTAGCAAATATAAAATCTTGGATCATTAAAGCTAAAAAAAAAGATCACAGAGATAATCTAACCCAATCTTTTTCATCTACAGCTAAGGTAACTGTAATGAAGTCACTTTTCTTACTTTCTTTTACTTTTTATTTTATTTTTGTAGAGATGGAATCTATGTTGCCCAGGCTGGTCTCAAATTCCTAGGTTCAAATGATCCTCCCACCTCAGCCTCCCAAGTACTGGGATTACAAGCATGAACTACTGTGCCCAGCCTAGATACCACTTTTTGAGGTGACCCCGGTAGATAGTGAGGCATGTCTGGAGAGGGTGGGTGAGGCAGAGTGGGGAAGTAGGAGGTGAATCAGAACTTGTAATAAGTCTCCAATTGTTTCCTGGTCAGATGTTTGTTATTTTTATAAAGTCATATCTGGCAATCTTTTTACTTGCACATTCTGGCTTTGATGTCATACTTAGATAAGACTTCCTTACCCTCACTATAAAAATATTCGCCTGTGATTCCTTTGTGTACTTTCATGATTTTACTTTTTACTCTCGATCTTTCATTCATTTGTAATCTGGCTGAAGCTGATATTGGCTATTCTAGTGGATGATGGTTGGAATATGGCTAAATTCAATTTTCTTTTATTTTTATTTTTATTTTTTATTTGAGATGGAGTCTCATTGTGTCACCCAGGCTGGAGTGTAGTGCCGTGATCTCGACTCACTGCAACCTCCACCTCCCAGGTTCAAGCGATTCTCCTGCCTCAGCCTCCCAAGTAGCCCAGCTAATTTTTGTATTTTTAGTAGAGACGGGGTTTCACCATGTTGGCCAGGCTGGTCTCGAACTCCTGACCTCAGATCATCTGCCTCATCTTGGCCTCCTAAAGTGTTGAGTTTACAGACATGAGCCACTGTGCCTGGCCTAAATTCAGTTTTCTAACAGAAGATGGGTTAAACTCAGCGTGAGGCAACAGCTGTGTTTGTGTTTTCAGATATTCATCTGTGTCCTGTCCCTCTTCCCCTTCCCCTATCCTTCCTACTCTTTTCTTCCTCTTTCTGACTCCCAGTAAATAAGATCTTAGTTAGGTTTTGAGATTTTGCTATATGCTTCAGTCCACACAGGGAGAAGCCAACCCAAGACTTCTGATAGAAGAAATCAGGTTTTAACTTCCATTCAAGCTCTGTGTATGGAAACAAGGGAGGAGATCTAAAGTTACTTTACACTGTGTACCATGCCTATCTGTTCAATATTTTAAAATTTGAAATAAGCCTTTCACACATCCCAGTAACAAGGAAAAGTCTAAAATTAGTGCTAAGTCTTCAAAACCGGGAAAGACACTGTAATATCTTTGTAGCAAGTCTTCTGATACCTTCAGGCTCTTCAGCAAATGACCTTAGTGGGTTGACAATAAATATTTCACAGGGTCACAATTCAGCCTTTCATCTTTTTTCATCCAGCTTTCTTGGAAGAAAAGGTTGTGGTCTTCAAAATATAATGACAATTTTTATAGCTTGGATTAGAAGACAACTCTAGAGAGGGTTCCCTGCTCATGAATAAGTAATTCAAAGGCAGTTTATGTATTGAAGATGTGGTATTAGCAATTTGATTCTGACAGGGCCAACTCTGTCTGGCAAACCTTTGTAAATTTGACAGTCTCCAAGGAATTCATGTTGCAGTAGGTACTGAGTACCTACTCTGTGCCAGGGCTTTGAACAGACCAATAAAATAGACGAATCTCTGGCAATTCAACCAAGGGACAGAAGGAAATATTAAATTCATTCTGCTCTCATATGATATAGTAACTGATTTATTTTTTAAAAGTCCATATCATCACAAGTCTCATTATAAAAACAATAAAAATAAATAATTGTTTCCATGAAATAAAAACCCAGGACAATTTTTCAAAAGAATAGTGATAGTTCTTGTCTTATGAAATATTACAATATATTAAAAAGCTATAGGGATTAAATGAGAACAATACCGGCACAGGAATGGGCAGATTAATGGAATAAAAAGAATCCATAAATGGTGGACTCAAATGTAAGTCTGAAATATGTAGGTGATAAAGAAGACATTTAAATCAGCGAGGGAAAGGATGAATTAATCAATAAATCACATTGAGACAAGCAGCTCAGCATCAGTAAAAAGTAAAGTTATATTCCTACTGCATAACTCATCTGTAAATAAATTCTAGATGAATTAATGCTATTGAAGTATAAGAAACATCATAACTAACAGTTTGAGATGGAGACATTCTTTTCAAGGATGACATCAAAGTCAGTTATCCTAAAGTAAAAGAATGTTCTATGGGATTTTATAAAAATTATAAATTTTTGTATGGGAATTAAAAAGAACCCACATAAAAAAGAGGTAAAGGTTAATGTTATTTCAATACTAATGTTACATAATTTCATTTTACCCACAGGTTGGTGAGCCCTGTGAACGATGGTTACATATCTTAATCTACAGAAATACATTGGGGAAAAATGTATAGAAGGATATACCTCTGTATGGGTTCTATCTGAATGATAAGTATACAGTATATACGTTTTTTCTTTATATTTTCCTGTACTTTTAAATTTAGTTTTTGCAATGATTACACATTCTTTCCTTTTATAATCATCAAAAATAATATAGCTATAAAGATTGCTTACTAGTTCTACTTGTAATGCTTAGAAATTATTATGCCACACTACACATAGCTAAGGATGCTTTAAAAAATAAATCTGAGGTTAATTTGGCCTGGAGTTCAAAGTGTCTTGAGGTTTCCTAATCACTGGGATGTAGCAGCTAGTATTTTGCCATTTTATACTTTGGTCTTTTATTGTATTATAGAATTTACTCAAAGTCCATATACAAAGTGATGATATTCCATTTTGTAGAGTTGCTCACTATATGTTCCTAAATATTGCAATGAGTAAGTCTTCTAAAAATATTTATGAATGCCAAAACTACTATCTTGCATATTATTTATTTGCTTTGACCAGGGACAAGTGAATCTGTCTAAATAATTCATCTCATTGCATGAGAATAAGGGTCCACAGGCTATTTGATAATTCCCACATGTGAGAATTATATCTTAAGACATAGAATATGAGAATTATATAAAGAATATGAAAGTTATATCTTATAAACATGACAACTAACTTTAATGCAGTAAGAATATTTTTTTCTAGAGATTTTGCAAATTAGTGAAATAAATATTGATTACTGACATATTTCCTAATATTCTCTACTTCAAGGAACTTCAATAATCACAGTGCATGTCTCCACATGATCTGAATTTTCTGGAGGCCATAACAATATATTTAGAGTAAGAGAGACAGCAATGATAGTAACTGGCATCTCACTAGATGAATTACTCCAAAGGAAACATTTCTTTCAAAGAGAACAGTGGCCTGGAAAGAGCTCAGTCTTTGAAAGCAGACAGCCCAGGAGTTTCTCTCAGGCTCCCTCACTTATAGTCTCTATGGTCTTGGGCAAATCACTTGACCTCATGAGTTTGTTCCCATACCTATAAGACAAAGAGAGTAATAACTGTCTTGTGGTCATTACTGAGGGCATGTGTTTAAAGTACCAGGCACATGTTAGGCACTCAAAAAAATGGTGACTGTTACTGACGGTGGCTAACAGGCTAGTAGCAGAAAGCTGGCTGACTCCTTGAAGAGGCTCACAGAGGAGAAAATACAACCTCCGCGAATGTACTTCCATTCAGGGGTGAGGCCACGAGACTGCAAACTGGATGATTACAGGGAAAAAGTCTCATGCTATTCAAGTTCAGTCACCAGTTTATTGATTTAAAGTGAAATATATGCCTTCCTAGTGCCTAAAGTGATCATATCTTTCAGTCAGGCAACCCCTTCCTCATATCAAAATAACTGAATAATTATAGGGAGGATGAATTCAGAACAAAGAGAGGTAAGGTCCTGAGGGAAGTTTCACCGGGGCCTCACTGTGGCCTGAGGACCCTCCTCACCTTACCACTGACCCCACCTCACCAGCATACAGAAATTCAGGACCTCCCAAAGCTGGGGGTCTTTCTGCATGTAGTACCAGACAACTACTGCCACCTTTGGAACCTCTGAGCTTTTCTTTTTCAGTATTCAAGGCAAATAACTCACCCTCATTCTGTCCACACAAGCCTTTCCCAGAGAGAGGCATACAATGCCCTGACCTCCACTTAGTAAGTTACCATCACCTCCAGTCCTCCCCACCTCACCCACCTCCTGCCCTGCAATAGCAAGGTTGCCATGGTGCAAGTGTCAGGTGATTCCTCAGATAACCAATCTCATCAACTGTGCAAGAATTTTACCAAGATAACCATAAAGAACTAGCTGATTCCCTTGTTTCCAAGTCCTTGAGAAAAACCTCACTGCTTCCCCATACAAGACCAAGTTAATTTTTACTGTTGTTTCTGTTGATTGGATGGATGGATGGATGGATGGATGGGCGGACGGAAAGATGGATGAACAGATGCATAGATGAAAAATGAGTATGTAATCCCAGCACTTTGGGAGGCTGAGGCAGGCAGATCACGAGGTCAGGAGATCGAGACCATCCTGGCTAACATGGTGAAACCCCGTCTCTACTAAAAATAAAAAAAAAAATTAGGTGGGCATGGTGGCAGGCGCCTGTAGTCCCAGCTACTCGGGAGGCTGAGGTGGGAGAATGGCATGAACCCAGGAGGCGGAGCTCACAGTGAGCCGAGATCACGCCACTGCACTCCAGCCCAAGTGACAGAGCGAGACTCCGTCTCAAACAAGCAAACAAACAAAAATGAATAGATGTAAAATGAACAGAATATACTAATACTGCACTGGACATCGGCAATAAATGAGCCCTTGGTATCTTATTTGGCATCCAGGATCATGAGAAGGGAGACCAAAAAAAAAAAATCTCTTGATGTTTTGACATATGTTTATTCCCTGACTGGATTCAGGGAATACAAAAGCAAAGGACTACATTGAGCTTAAAGTGAGGCTGTCTAGCCAAAAGCAGCCTCTTTTTTTTTCATTCAGTCCTCTTATTTAAAAGTTCACCTTTAACCAGGAATTCACTGAGGTTTTAGTACATGTTGGTCTCTTACAAGTACCGTACTGGATGGACTATACCCTGAGCCAGAGACCTAGCTCTGTCCAGATTGACCTTGAACAATTCACTCAGTTCTATTAGGTGTTTTTAAGGCCCCCTCTCTGTGAGAAGAGGATACTAATTTTAGCCCTCCATCCTCCCTCAGGAGCGTTGTGGAGAAACAGCAACAGCACAGGGGATACAGTGTGAGCTCCTACAAAGAAAGATCTGTCAATGAATTTATATGATGAAACAGAGAGAAACAGGCAATATCCTCGGTATCATGCTGCTTTTCTTCCTTTTAAGCACATTTCTCTGGTTAAGGTTAATGGCAAAAACTGATAAACATGCTAAGCAGATATAGGTCATGCTGCTATTTTCAATCAGTAACTCGCTTGCTGATGGCTCTCATTTTGGGAATTCATTTAGCACAATCCTGTTTTCTAGAAAAGGATAGGAAAAGCAGCCATAAAGGTTTATCTTGTTGAAAAAAATCCAAATAATTCATACTGAGCATCACCCCGAAAGTCAGCACCACCTTCCCACCCAGCCCTCTGAGCAATGCAGCTCTGTGCAGGCAACGGCACAGCAACATGAGGTAAGCAGGAGAAGGTTTTCCTACCAAAAAGCCCAGGAGCAGTCAAAGGCAAGCAGCAACTCCCGGCTGGCCATCGGAATGTGGTCACATTATTCTCTGAACATGTGAAAAGCAACATTCTGCAACCAGTGGGGTCCCTGTGACAGTGACAGAGCTTTCTCCTGAGCTGTAATCAATTACGATGCTTAAGTGCATTATGTTTTAAAGAAAAAATAAATAGCTCTTGTGTGCTGTCTCCCTTTCTCTCTCTCTCTTTTTAGATGGTACCATGGAGACCCGTCTGAGTCAAATCATTTCAAAGCCATCTTTGACCAACTGCTTGCTCTCACAGAACACTTTCAAAATTGTTAAAGTAGAAGTAAAATAAATGAATAATCTGAAATACACAGTGTTGTTGTTTTATCAGATTACATTATTTAATCTCCCTTTTCTCCAGATCAAGAAAGGAAACACTAATATTTTTAAGTGAGAAAAAGGACATTCTGTGAAATATATCTTTTGGGGTCTCTGAGCAAACACACCCAGCACCTATGCATGGGAGAAACAATCCTGAAACGCTGCCTCACCCACCCTGTGGAGTATTCTCATCCAATTTCTATATATAGCCAACACACTTCACATGCACAAACCCTCCACCCCATCCACATGCACACTGTAATCTTATGCTTGCAGAAATTGGAATGCTGTAATAATGCCCTGAATTTGAGAAATTCACAAGAAAAGCCAAGAGATGGTTTCCTGATTGAATGAGAAAGGCTGGTTTGGTTGGCGGCAGTGCCTTCACGGCAGGGCAGGCACTGCCCAGCTCTCCGGAGTGTGATCTGCATGTCTAATAATGGAATAGGTTCCTGGGATCAGCCGCTTACCTTGGAATGCTGCAGCAGAAGTATCTGCTCGTCAAGCTGTTGTCGCTTGCCTTCTATTTCAGTCTGCCTCTTTCTTTTTTCCTTGAAAATAAAGAGAGAGAGGCTGTAAGAGTGGGTGGGTGTTGGCTCCAGAAATTTTAAGGCAGAAAGCAGCAGCAGCAGCAGCACACATCTGTATAGATACTTCCAGAGACACTGGGCACACACGCAGTGTCACCTGCCCCACCGTCTCTGGGTGTGTTGCAAGCAGCAGCATTCTCCTAACATGTCTGCTGTAGGCTCGAAGAGTGGGAGAAATTCTCCTCACTCAGCCAGGCTGCAAGAATTTAATCCAAAAGAAAAGGCTGTTTCTACACACACACACACACACACACACACACACACACACACACACACACACAGAGAACCATGTTCTGTGCAGTGTTAATTTGGACACAAAGAATAAAAATGTCTCAATCCAAAAGACAGAGGTTCTTAAAACTGCAAATACCATAGAATGAAACAGTGGGAAATTCTGGGTGAGATTTATTTGATCAAAATCATAGACATAAATAAGCAGATATTGTTTCAAATTTTGTAGGACAAATCACCCAGTTGGACATACCAAACCATGCAAATGAAATGGGTGACCTTTGCTGCCACTAGCCTTGGGGTGGCATTTCATGTGGGTGGGGCAGCAGAGGTTATGGTAAATATGAAGTCTGGAATCTGTCTGTCTGAGTCCAACTCCCAGCTCTACCACTCACTACCTGTCTGACTTCTGACAAGTTCTTCTACCTCCCTGGGTCTTGGTCTTCTTGTACGTAAAGTGGACATAATAACTGCACACAAACCACTTGGTTGTGGAGTGGATTAAATGAGAGGATGTAATGTAAAAGGCCTAGAACAATACCTGGCACAGAGTAAGTGCTCAATCAATGTTATTTGCTCTTAGTCTTATTGTCATAAGTTTACTTATAGGTAATGCCTGGAAGCTGGTTGTAAAGGGATATATTTTCCTTGCATTTCCACTATAACCTTTCCATTACAGTGTACCCTCCATATTTTTCTCCTCTATACTTCTCCAATGCAGACAATAAACATCACATGAATGTGATTCATGAGAACAGAAAGGTCTGCTCTCATGATAGTTTCCTTGTTAATGTTCTGTTTCCAAAGTGTACAGGAGTGGTTTGCCGAGACATTTATTATACTGGAGCACTTTCGTTTACTCACATATGCAGAGAGAAACTTGTTAGACAAGACATAATGGCATTTGACAATACAACAGCCAAATCCTGGGGACAACAACAATGCGGAAGCCTGGCTGCTGTGCTCAGTGTTAATGGAAGCTTTCATTTTATGTAGTTGCTATGTTTCCGGGGCTATGATTGTACCATTGCTATTCAAATCAATGTAATAATAATGTGTGTTACAACCAAGGTTTTCTGTGCAATGCCCAGACCTTACAAAATATTAGCTCATAATCTTAAGCCACTAGAATATAAAATCTAAATCAGGGATATAATCCCCCTGACAAAGTAAGACGCATGAATATTTTAGAAACATAGTACCATTTACCAAAGAACTCCAATCAATGGTGCATAATTGATGTTACTTAATCCCAGAGTGTGTGTAAGACCATATAACATATGACAGTAGATGGGAAAAGTGAGGCACAGTGGGAACAGCCCACCTATCCAGCATCTCAGAGAGAGCACATGATAAAGCTAGGGCTTCCAGGACCATCTGCTATCTCTACATTCTAGAATCTCTCAAGAGTAGATTTACAGGACTTTGTCAGTCATTCCCACTGGTTATCAAGATATGTAGTTGTCCTACGTTTAAATACAGAACCAAGATGTATGTCATAGATATGAGAGGCTGATGACTCAAGATTTCCACAAATATTAATTGAGTGTCATGTGCTCTCATTACGTGTCTTGTCATTTCCAAATCATTCCCAGGCTTTCCCACAGCCATGACTTTGTTCCATCAGAAAGTCCTCACTCCAGAGTTGCCCATCATCATGTTGGTGAACCATTCTCTGAGCAGAAGAAACCTTACCAGGCAGTATGGGAAGTAGACTTTTACATGCTCAAGCAGCAGGCTTATTGGTGATCGCTGTAACTGACATGGTCATGAAGGATGTAGAGTTCAAGTTAGTTCTTTAAGAATGGGTAGGATTTAGGGCCGGGCACACAGTGGCTCACACCTGTAATCCCAGCACTTTAGGAGGCTGAGGCGGGTGGATCACCTGAGGTCACGAGTTTGAGACTAGCCTGGTCAACATGGCGAAACCCCGTCCCTACCAAAAATATAAAAACTAGCTGGGCGTGGTGGTGCATGCCTGTAATCCCAGATACTTGGGAGGCTAAGGCAGGAGAATCACTTGAACCTGGGAGGTGGAGGTTACCATGAGCCAAGATCATGCCACTGTACTCCAGCCTGGGTGACAGAGTAAGACTCTGCCTCAAAAAAAAAAAAAAAAAAAAAGAGAATGAGTAGGATGTAGGTAGCTACAAATGGGCAATACATTCCAGGCAAAAGGAACTAGGTGAACAAGGGTAGAAATGTACTGCATATTCCAGGGACAATGAGGGGGAAAATCTAACTGGGTGCAGGGCTTGCCTTTAGGAACAGAGATCAATGACTCAAAAGATTGACTAGGACTATACCATGGAGGGCCATGAATACCAGGCCAAGAAGTTTAGATTTTATTGCATGGACAATGCAATGTCATTGCAGGGTTCTAAGCTACAGAATGATATGGTGAAATGGCATTTTAGGAACATTAATCTGGCATTCATGTATAAGGCAGATTAATAGGAGCTGATACACTTTTCCTGTAAAACAAAAGTAAATATTTTAGATTTTGTGGGACATACAGTCTCTGTTGCAACTACTGAATGCTACCATTGTAGTTCAAAAGCAGTCCTGGACAATATTTAAATGAATGAGTGTGGCTGTGTTCTAATAAAACTTTATTTGCAAACATAGGTAGTGGGCCAGATTTGGCCCACGGGTCCTAGTTTGCTGACCTCTGGATTCAAATATCATTTAAGTGCCTTAAGAGGATGTTCCATTCACCTGGTTGTGCAGTGAGGATGGATGAACTAACAAGCCTCCTAGCTTAGAGTTGTACCAATCAAAATGGAAAGAGAAGGACAAATGCAAGAAACAGAATTGATGAGACTCAAGACTAATAGGATCTGGGGGGTGAGGCAAAGCAGTGTTTTGGCTTTGAGTCACATGGACCAGAAGAGTGCTGGTGCAGGAAGGGGTAACAGTGGGAAAGTAGTAAGGCTGAGCCCATTTATGCTATAGTCATATATTTCCCCTGAGGAAACTCCTTATTGGGTTAGAATTTGGAACTGAACAGTTGTTAGCACATACAACCAGGCAGCGGCATTAGCATGTTTACATCCGCGTTCTGACTGATGACCCTGGACCTGGGCCCATGACAAGGACCCACTGTGCATCTATAGCTATTGCAGGATTCTTTGACTAGTTGAGCTCCCTTTCACAGTGATTTGCCCAGGCTGGAGTGCAATGGCACGGCCTCGGCTCACTGCAACCTCTGCTTCCTGAGTTCAAGTAATTGTCCTGTCTCAGCCTCCCGAGTAGCTGGGACTACAGGTGCATGCCACCACGCTCAGCTAATATTTGTATTTTTAGTAGAGATGGGGTTTTGCCATGTTGGCCAGGCTGGTCTCAAATTCCTGACCTCAGGTGATCCGCCCACCTCAGTCTCCCACTGAGCCACCGGCTCGGTGTGAGCCACCGAACCCAGCCCACAGTGATGGTCTTAAAGTCACTTCTAGGTGGAAAAGACGCAACCAGCCTATGCTCAGAATTAGATATGAGTCAAATGACAAGTTTGCATAGGACACCATTAAGGAACTCACTTGCAATTTCTGACGCTTGTTTGATGGCTGAGGTCTGAGCTGTGCTCCTCCCCTGGCTAGCCCACTGGTTTCCAGATTTCTCCTTCCCTTAACCAGGGCAAAACCAGTAACTCTTGGGTCCTTCATTCTCATCAACTCTACAACTCTACCTCTCCTTTGAGCTGCAGATCCCTATACTGAACTGCCAACTATTCATGGTCACTCCCCCAAACTCAAACACATGCAGTCACCATCTCAAGCAATCCCCCACCCTCTACCTTCATGCCTGTTCCTTCTTCTATATGTTTCATCTCAGCAAATGACACTACTCAAGTCAGAAATCTAAGTCATCCTAGACACTTACTTTCTTGAAAGACCAAGTCATGTTGATTCTGCCGGCCAGTTTCCACATCTTTTGCTTCCCCACTATAACCTTGAGTATTGCCTTAACACTCCTTCCTCTATCTCCTACCTGGACATGGAGACTGTTCCATATTAGCATCTTTAGCACACTACAGAACTTACATCCAGCTGCTTTACTGTAGTGGTTTCCTTATTAGTCTCCCTACACCCATTCTTGGCTTCTCCAACTCAATCTCCACACTGCTGCTAGAGTGATATTCTAAAACAGAAATCTGACCACCTCCGACCCTTGCCTAAAACCAAGAATGTCTCCCTATTGCCTACAGTGCAAAGAGCAGGTTCCCTAGCATGGCCAATGAGGCTCCTGTCTATCTCACAGCTTCATCTCAAGCCATGGCCCCCTACCATGATCCAACCTCAAAGACTACTTTCAGTCTCCTGATCTTCCAGGCCGGTTCATGTCCTCTTAGTTTTGCTTCCTCTAACAATAATAGATGTCCGTTGCTGCTTCATTTGACAAAACACAATTCATCTATGATGGCACAATTTAAATATCCATGAAGCTTTAGTGAACATCTGTCAATTTTGATCTGCCTAGTCTTCTTTCCTTTGGGGAAACACATTTACCCTCACTGTAAATGGCTCTGGTGGAAATGCCAGTCATGGTTAGCTCATTCCTGCCACCAGGACTTGCATGTGAGCCAGGTTAGGCCAATCATGCTAACCTTGTTTCTTTGCAATAGCTATCGATCCAAGGGATGACTGAGTGAACTGAGAAACACCAGTTAGAGACATTTCTAGGGACAGACACATGGATACCAGGAGAGAAGAAAAAAAAAATACCACTAGGATTAAGCTGAGATGATGTACTTCTGAGTAGCAATTTTTCCAAGTCACATAAAATAAATGCATCCACATTGAAGAAAATAAAGTCAACATGCAGAGGGAGGCAGAGTTGAAAGAGAAAAAACAGGTCCTACTACATTGTTTGAGTCCCAGATCTAGTCATGCATGAAGCCAGAACCATCCCTGGGCTTCCTAAATTACATACACTAAAAAATCTCCCTTTTTCTTAAGCTAGTTTGAGTGATGTTTCTACCACTTACAACTCAAAGAGTACTGACAAATACAGAATATTTTTCTGTTCCCTCCAAATAGATTGCATCACTCCCTCCTTTCTCTCCCCTCCCCACAGGCTGTGGATTTTTCTACATTAGACCTCAAGCACTGTAGCACTTTATATACTTAACTACTTACACATCTCTGTCTAACATAAACTATGGGCTCCTTGAGGACAAGGATCTTGGCTGACACATTTCTAAAGCCTAGAACACTGCATGATGAATACATGTAATACATGCTTACTGAGTATCTCTGAATATACTATCCTCTTTTTTCTCTCTTCTACTTGTGTTCCTGTTTGTCCATGTCCCTCATTCAAATGAATTATGAATTTGTACTCATGACTTCAATAGAAGCAAAATACGTTATTAAAAACACATTGGCCATCAGTCCATAAGACCAGAAGTGTCCTAATGCTAAAGACATTAATCCACACAAAATAAATTACTGTTGCTATGCATATGAGGAAAGAGTTGAAAAGGCTAATTCTGGGAAAGAATCATGGAAAGCTTATTCTGGGGAGAAAGGCTGGAGGAAGTGGAAATTCCAGGGAAAAGCATTATGAGCTGACAGTAGCAACCATTTGGGGCAGTGTGCCTCAAGAGACATCTGGAATGACGTGATCTCAATGCATTAGAAAGATTTCCAGATTCCTCCACTATCTGGGAAGCCTAACAAGCCACTTTCATTTGCTTTCTATAAATTATATATTTTCCTGGCAAGTATCTTCTGGAAGAGTTATAACATGATGAACACATAAACTATTGTTAAAGAGCACCCATAGAGAATGAAGCACACTCTCTTCAATAAATACGATGAGAAGACAGATATGATCAGTACCCGCCATTAGGAAAGCCTATTTCCACCTTTTTGCTCCTTGAGACTGCTTCTTTTCTCCTGCTGACTGTGCCGCACCTGGAGCACTAGGGGGTGCCAGGCTGTGACTGCGGACAAGGTGGGTGTCCCAACTGAGTGTGTGAGAAACAGGGAGACAGGGAAAGAGGCTAAGCAGGGAAGGTAGTCAGAAGCAGAAATAGGGTGTTTCCTTTCCTCCACTGAACTCCTGTTCTGATTTGCACTGATAGCTAGCACCCCAGGGCACAGCAGTGGGAAGGGAGCAGAAGACCTACTCAAGGCCCTGTTGCCATCATGATATCACAGAATTTAGACAAGAGGAGGGTAAAGAAAATACATTAAATTGCAAACATTGCAATCTTTATTCTTTCTATTGATAGATGAAGATAATTCAGCTTTGACTTCCTTCCATGTGAGCTAAAGGGAATCTTGTGCCCCTGCCCCAAACCTTTCAAGTGACTTTTTGCCAGCGGGTTCCTAGGCTTTTGCAATGAAGAATCAGAGAAAGAGGTAAAATACTGAAAAACTGTGAGAAACAGACTGTTTTATATAGTTGCACTTGGAAAGGGAATGGGTGGGGGATGCTATTTAGAAGGAAAAATGATCGAGAAAAGGAAAGAAGAGATGAAGAAGTAAAGCACTGAAAGGGGTCAGAGACAGTTTAAAGTTCAACAGTTTAAAATGAAAAGGCTGAGATATTAAGGCCAGGGAATCAGGAAAAGAGAATCTTGAGATATTTTACTGTGGCTTATAAAATGAATCCCCTCTGATGTTCTCCAGAAGAGTCCAGTAAGGATACTGAAATTACTTTGGCCAACTAGCCTGTGTTTCTTTGAATATAACTTCATGCTGAAACTGGATTGCCAGGGTGCCTAGGTTTTATCTGGGTTACACCAAGAAATAGGGTGACATTTTGAGAATTAAATTATGAAAAATCAACTTGCAAGTGGGGACCCAACAAGCATTTTCTATTAAGAAATCACAATGTTATCTCAGGCATGGTTGGGTTATAATTGCCTATTTAATGCTACGGCAGAGTCAATGCTATTTGTATGTCTGAGGGGAAAAAAAAGAAAAATGGTCTGCCTAAAAACTGAAAACCTAAATAATCAAGCATTAAAATAAAAATCGAAGAGGTGCTCACTCAGCTTTGTCCAATCGTCTGTTCAGCTAACAAGTAATGCTGAGTTTGCTCAGCAGACACATCCCTATTCGAGATCAGTTATCTCATCTCAACACCATCAGATATTAAAACTCACTCTCCTGGCTCTGTCTTCAAGATCACCAATCATAACCCTGATTTCTATTCAGGTTTCCTACGTAGTTAGCTAAGTGGAGAGATGGTACTTGCTAAGACCCCTGCAGTGTCCATCCACTGAAAAATGAATAAACAGGCACTTGGGTTTGTAGATAAATAGACTGAAAGCTAAGTTGGCATGTGATTTTCTGATCCTACAAAACTAAGGAATAGAACTCAGAGCCAGTTTAAATGATAGCCTTAAAAGGCTTGGTCAGAAGGACAAGTAAGGTAGGTTTTCTACATTGTTCTGCCTAGGCATGTACCCATTTAACCTGCAACATCATCATGTGAAGTGGATAATTCCACAGCTCTATTTATTCCTCATCCCTTAGTTTGGACCAGCATTTCCATTTATATAACTTCTCCTTTATTCAACTGATTATTTGGCCTTGAGCTTGCCATCTATCTGTAAAAGAGGGAACTCCCAGTTTTGTATTGTTTCTGTAGTTATTTACTTTTAAATTTTTTATTGACATATGATATTTGTACACATTTGTTGGGTACATGTAATATTTTGTTACATGCATAGGATGTCTAACAACCAGGGTGTTTAGGACATCCACCATCTCGTGTATTTATCATTTCTTTGTGTTGGGAATATTTTTAGTCCTTTCTTCTAGTTATTTTAAAATATAAAATACATTGTTGTTAACTAAAGTCACCTTACCGTGCTATCCAATCTTAGATCTTATTCCTTCTACCTAACCGTATATTTGTACCCATTAACCAACCTCTCTCATCCTTCACCACATACACTCCCTTCTCTACTTCTTATAACTTATCATTCTACTTTCTACCTTCATCTTTCATTTGTAATAGAAACAATACGGTCAAGAGAATTTTTAAAAGAAAAAGAAGACACTGATTAGTTCGAGCCTCAATACTGGCTTTTAGAAGGGGTAATTTAACACCCAAAACCTTAAGAAACATCCCATAGAATTTAGATGCAATATTATCATTAATTTCACCCAACAGTTAATATATCTGGCCTATTAGTGCCAAGTCAAATGCACAACACAGCAGAGTTTCCATTTAGGGTCTTTTGCAGATACTTTATAGCCCATATGGGTTATATCTTAAGTCTATTTTTAAGGTCTGCCCACGGTGTGACCCTTTAAATAATTATTTAACCACATAGCTATACTTTTGCTTTGATGGTCATAACATCAAATTCTTTGCTAGGAGTGCTTCCCTTTGGTTTCCTCTGAAGACCAAGAAGGGAAGCAGTCTGATATGGGCTCTGATGAGAAAGTAAGACCTGCTTTATGACACCACATTGATAAGCCCCTTGTGGTAGAAAAATCCAGCACAAGATACACAGAATGGTAGAGGACCCTGAAAAAGTCCCAAATGCCAGGAATAACAGAATCAAACTCTCCTGAAGAATGTGATCTCTATCTCACGCCTCTCCTCATCCTCTTGCCTTATTCCCACCATGAAATCCCGTGAGCACTAGGCGTCAGGAGATCTCATATCAGGTAGGGGCACTGCCACTAACTCCCTGAGTGACTTAGACAAGTCCCTTATTGTTTCTGGGCCTTGGATTCCCCATCTGTGAAATGAGTAGGTTGGGCCAGCTTAGCTCTAAGGTTCCTCCAGCATCACTAACATTCCACAGTGCTAAGGAGAACAATGACATCACACGTTCCAGACTGTTGCATGTGCCCTTCCTGAGTTATAAAGTAATGCTAGCAAACATTTACATAGTGGTCACTGTGTGCCAGGCACTGTTCTGTGTGATTAACATGTTTAATCTTCACAACAACCTAATAAGCTAGGTACTATCATTATCCCCATTTTACAGAGGAGAAAACTGAGGCACAGGAAGATAAAGAGACAGGGTCACATGGCTAGTAAGCATCAAACAATTGGAACTCAGTCTGAAATACTGAAATAGAACTACCTGCAAGATGCTACTGCAGGATTGAAACCAAGCACATCACTTGGTAGAGTGCTGGGACTTAATAAATGAAGGTGCTTCCTTTCTACCTGACACCAAGTTTTTGGCTTAGGATTTAGTCTAAACAACTGCAATTTACTCATGCAACAACAATTCAGTTGTGTAGTGGTTGAACCTAATAATCCCAATGATGGTAGTGGTATAAACCGTAATGGTAAGAATAATAAAGGTAACTGAGTTTATTGATGCCGTGCTATGTCAGGCATTATAGTAAGAACTGCCCTGCAGTTTTTCACTTAATCCTCATCATACTTTGAGGTAGGTACTTTAATATCTTCCATTTTATGGATAAAACAACCAAAATTTAGCTACTGTAAGGGAAGTGCCCTTGAGCTAAGAAGTGACCAAACAGGAGTTGAAACTTAAACAGTCTCACTCCAGAGTACTTTACCATGAAAAGAGACATGTTCAGTGCTACTAGCTTTTGTTTGGCTCTGAGTGAATTCCACTCAGGACACATGAAACCTATTACCCCGCCACCTCCACATTTATCTGCCAAAAACCATCCAGAGCAAATGAGCTGTTGAAAACGCAAAACATCTTGATGTCTTCCAAATCTCCAAATCCAATCTCCAAAAAAGGAGGTCTCTTACATTTGTGAGCGTTTCTCAATTTCAAACAAAAATAGGTCAAGGCTGTGTTGGAACCTTCAGCAATGTCTGGTGAACCAATATATTCATTTCTTTCAATCCCTGTAGAAGATATTTCCATGGGGATCGAATAGTCTAATGAAAAGAGCAAATGCAAAATATTTCTCTCCCATTTGAACTTTTCATCTGAAAGGAACTATTGCAGATGAGGCAGCAGCTGGGAAGGTTCTCAATTTACCAAGAACGGAGGAGATGCTCTAAATCCAGGATCTCTGGATATCAGAATATGGTTCCCTAAAGTTGGAGGACAGGAGGAGGAAGAGGCAGAGGGATCCACTGGGTTGATAGGCCTGTCATAGGAAGACGTGCCATGCCTGGAGGCAATGTCTCAGGGCAGGAAGTAGGGGTGGACACTGCATGGACCTCACAGTAAGCAGCAGTCCCATTGGCTGCTCGTGGTTCTCAGAGCTGCAAGCCGCAGAACAGGGGAGGGGATGGGGTACAACTGAACATAGCTGTCGTGGTTGGAAATGCAAAACAAAATAGTGTGCACAAAAATAGAAAGAGAACACAATGTGCAGCATTCTGATGACAACAAAGGAACGCAAACTCCAAGAAATTAGCATAATTCCAAACAGAGACATACACTCCTTTTCTGACTTTGACAAATCATGTTTTTGTTTGTTTCTTAGATGCCAGTATCTGGTGAACATTTCTGATCTATATTCATTTTTTAATATAGAAAGGTATAAAGAAGGAAACACCAATTGTCTATAATCTCCCTGCTTAGATAAATGGAGTAAGCATTACAAAATATAAATAAAAGTAATAAATGTGCAGGGTGGAAAAATTTGCACCATCCACACGGGAATAAGATGAACATTTGACTCTCTTTTCACCTCATCCTTACCAGCTGTGTTCCTTCAGGCAACAATTCCTGTTAGTCCTTTATGTATCCTACCGGAAAAAATGGATACACCAAGATGGTATAAGTTGGGGTCTTTTATTCTTAACACAAAAGACCTGCCTTTCAGCTTACTTTCTTCACTTTGTGATGTATCTTAGAGATTTTGCTATTTCATTCAGCACATGGAATCCCACCACATTCTTTGCAACTACGGCATGGCGATTCACAGATGTAGCTTAATTTACTTTACCAGTCTGCTGCTAACAGATAATTTAGGTGTTCCCAGTGCTTTGTTTGCAATTACAGACAGGACTGCAATGAATCTTCCTCTCTGTTCCTCTTAGATGTACTTCTGTGATTCCATCCATAGGGTGAATTTCTACCAGCAGAACTGCTAAGTCAAGGATTTGAACACATAAAACTCTAATAGGGACAAATTGCTCTCCAAAACAGTTTCTCAGGATTTTAAATGATTCAATTGTGAGCAGAAAATAAACTCAACCAACTAATAAGAGTTTTGACAGTTTTTCCTCTTGTTAGCTACATCTTTAGGGCCCAAGGGGGTTTTAAATGAAAGAAAGTATCTACCACTTGGTTAATAATTGCAATGTTTTAAAAACATATTGGGGTAATTTGTCCTTATCATAGACTATTACTTTATCTTTTCAGGTTAAAAAAAATGATAATTTGCTACCTTAAGAATAGAAGTCTATTATAACTCCATCAGTCTCCCATGAAGAATCAATGCTGTACTTCCCTTCTTTGCACTGCTAATGTTAGAATTATCACATAGCCAAGTTGTGCCCACCTATCTATAAGGAAAGAGGATTTAATCCTTTTGTGGTCATTGCTGTCCTCCAATGGTTTAAAAGTAGAAAATTTTTTATCCACCAAAACAATTTCTAGATGGACTCAGGCAATGTAAAAACTGAAAACGTGAGAAAATATAGTCACTGACTTTAGGATGGAAGAGGACTTTAAAAACATAAAGCATAGAAAGAAACCACAAAGCATAAAACTGACCAACTTCATTATACCCTCCCCAAGGGCAGAGACCATGTCTCTCATTCACGGTTTCTCTCTCTTACCTAGAATCAAGCCTAACACATAGTGGGCCTGAATCAGTATTTATTGATGAATGAATGACTGAAAATGTATAAATAAAACACAGCCATTCAAGATAAATGCTTTTAAGTCTGGGAGCAGTAGCTTATGCCTGTAATCCCAGCAATTTGGGAGGCCAAGGCAGGCAGATAGCTTGAGCTCAGGAGTTCGAGACTAGCCTGGGCAACACGGTGAAACCTCATCTCTACAAAACATGCAAAAATTAGCCAGTCATGGTAGCATATGCCTGCAATCCCAACTACTCAGGAGGCTGAGATGGGAGGATTGCTTAAGCCTGGGAAGTGAAGGTAGAAGTGAGCTGAGATTGGGCCACTGCACTCCAGCCTGGGGACACAGTGAGATCCTGTTTCTCTCCCCCCTACCAAAAAGAGGGGGGCGCCCGGTGTGGTGGCTCATGTCCATAATCTCAACACTTTGGGAGGCCAAGGCAGGCAGGTCACAAAGTCAGGAGATCGAGACCATCCTGGCCAACAGGGTGAAACCCCATCTCTACTAAAATGCAAAAAACTAGCCGGGTGTGGTGGCACGTGCCTGTGGTCCCAGCTACTTGGGAGACTGAGGTAGGGGAATCGCTTGAATCCAGGAGGCAGAGGTTGCAGTGAGCCGAGATTGTGCCACTGCACTCCAGCCTGGTGATGGAGCAAGACTCCGTCTCAAAAAAAAAAAAAAAAAAAGATACATTCTTTAAAAAACTGACTACAGAATAGCATGTTCAGTATTATCTCATTTTTATAAAAAGTAAATGCATGTGTATGTACCTGCGTATAAATGATCATACTACAGCTCTACCTCTGAATAGATGCTAAATATCAACATAGTTTGTATCTAGATGGTAGGATTTGGAATGTTTTCATCTTTGCTCTTTATAACCTTCTGTGTTTTCTAGTATTTCTATGTGAACCCACCCTATTAGGTAGGCTAACATGGAAAATGTAATATATCAAGCTCAGATTAAACTAAAGCCATGTGAACCACTCCTTAGACACCCTGATCCTGAGCATCTTCTGAGAGAATAAGTGGAAGCCAAGAGGAACCATCACCAGTGACAGTTGCCTGTGGCCAGAGGGATGTTCATGAGAGGCTGGGAACAGGAACCCTTGCATATTTTGTAGTTTAAACCTAAATAGATATGTGTCCTAATTCAGAATCCTCAGCTGATGATGGCATATCTGGAGCTCTTTCTCAATGCTACTTCTCCCCGCCTTTCTCCTTATGTCTCCTCTTTGGTGGTGACCAAAGTCTAAGACAATGCCCCCAGGGACAGGGAAGTGGCTCTAATCTGCTGACGGTGACCTTGGTGGTTCAGCAAGGAACAAGGAAAAGGTACTGCTTCTCACTGAGTACAGCAAATTTCTAGCAAAGACGTACTTTAGGATAGGGTGATTAAACAAGCAAGACAAAAGATTGCTGCTGGTATAGGGACAGCTCCAAGGGTCCTGCCACCACCATGTGCTTGGCTGAGCCCTACTCGAGTCCTAGAAGACTAAGAAGAGCTTCATAAGGTTGTTTGAGCTAGTGAGGGCCCACCTAAGATGCTCCAATAGGAAGCTCCAGTTAAACCAAGTTCAGAGAAGCCAAGTCCCAAACAGCAGAGTTCAGCTTTAGGTCAAGAACAAATACAAAAGATTATAGTTTAAAAACTAGAATACCCAGTGTCAAGTATAGCGAGGGGAAACTGGCTTTTTATTCCCTGCTGGTGGTGGTAGAATCTTTCCGGAGGATAATTTGGCAGTCATATAGAATAACAAACACTTTCAAGTTTGTATGCTATTTGAACAAGACATTTCACTTCTAGGAATTTATTCTAAAGGGAGAAATTATGCCAATGAGCAGTGCTTTCGCTTAATGATATTTACTGCGGCATTGTTTTTAAAAAAGAGAAAGAGAGACCTAAGCATTAAACCACAGGTGTTTGGTTAAATAATCTATGATGTATCTGCACCATTATGCAGTCATTACAAATGAAGCTGTAGAAGATTACATGAAATAGAAAGATATTCTCAATATAGTCAGTTTAAAATGCAAAGAGTATGCTCAGTATAATCTCACTTTTATAAGAAAAAATACAGTTAAGGAAAAGATTGGAAAGTTATACACTGAAATGCCAAAGGTTTTGTCACTAGCAATGTAACTTGAGTTGAGAGGTGCTGATAATTACTGCTAAACAGCATCATCCTAATACTAATTGTGAAAAGGTACTAGGGGTGGGAGTGTTTACAGGTGCCAGGCACAGTTCTGAGTGCTTTACATGAACTACCTCATCAACCCTCACTGTAACCCTGGGGGAAAGCTTCTATTATCCCTCCATTACAGATGAGGACATTGAGGCTGACAGAGGTTAGGCAAATTGCCCCTAAATCCCCCAGTTGTGATGTGTTAAGACCAGAATTCAAAGCTGTCAGTCTGGCAACTGGGACCTAATTAAACCAAAGGGCTTTTGCACAGCAAAAGGAAACTACAACAGAGTAAACAGACAACCTACAGAGTGGGAGAAAATATTTGCAAACTACACATCTGACAAAAGACTAATATCCAGAACCTATAGGAACTTAAATTGACAAGTAAAAAACAACCCCACTAAAAAGTGAGCAAAGGACATGAACAGACACTTTTCAAAAGACATACAAGCAGCCAACAAACATATTAAAAAATGCTCTACACCACTATTCATCAGAGAGATGCAAACCAAAACCACAATGAGATACCAACTAACACCAGTCAGAACGGCTACTATTAAAACATCAAAAAACAACAGATGTTGGTGAGGTTGCAGAGAAAAGGGAACATTTATACACTGTTTCTGGGAGTGCAAATTAGTCCAGGCCCTGTGGAAAGCAGCTTGGAGATTTCTCAAAGAACTGAAAACAGAATTGCCATTGGACTCAGCAATCCTATTACTGGTATATATCCAAAGGAAAATAAATCATACTACAAAAGGGCATGTACTCATATGTTCATCACAGCACCATTCACAAGAGCAAAGACATGAAATCAACTGGGTGCCCATCAACAGTGTATTGGATAAAGAAAATGTGGTACATACATACTGTGGAATACTACACAGCCATAAAATGAATGAAATCATGTTCTTTGCAGCAACATGGACTTGTAAGTGGGAGCTAAACACTGGGTACACACAGACACTAAGGTGGGAACAACAGACACTGGGCATTCCAAAAGGAGGGAGGGAGGGATGGGATCAAGGGTTGAAAACCTACCTATGAGGTACTATGTTCACTGCTTGGGTGACAGGATCATTAGAAGCCTAAACCTCAGCATCAAACAATATACCCATGTAACAAATCTGCACATGTACCACCTGAATCTAAAATAAAATATAAATAAATAAATATTCTTTATTATTATTTATTTTTGTTTAAGTTCTAGGGTACATGTGCACAACATGTAGCTTCGTTACATATGTATACATGTGCCATGCTGATGTGCTGCACCCATTGACTCGTCATTTACATTAGGTATATCTCCTAATGCTATCCCTCCCCACTTGCCCTACCCTATGACAGACCCTGGTGTGTGATGTTTCCCACCCTGCATCCAAGTGTTCTCATTGTTCACTCACCTATGAATGAGAACATGCAGTGTTTGGTTTTCTGTCCTTGCAATAGTTGGCTCAGAATGATGGTTTCCAGCATCATCCATGTCCCTACAAAGGACATGAACTCATCCTTTTTTATGGCTGCACAGTATTCCATGGTGTATAAGTGCCACATTTTCTTAATCCAGTCTATCACTGATGGACATTTGGGTTGGTTCCAAGTCTTTGCTATTGTGAATAGTGCCTCAATGAACGTATGTGTGCATGTGTCTTTAGAGCAGCATGATTTATAATCCTTTGGGTATATACCCAGTAATGGGATGGCTGGATCAAGTGGTATTTCTAGTTCTAGATCCTTGAGGAGTTGCCACACTGTCTTCCACAATGGTTGAACTAGTTTACAGTCCCACCAACAGTGTAAAAGTGTTCCTATTTCTCCACATCCTCTCTAGCACCTGTTGTTTCCTGACTTTTTATTTTATTTTTTATTTCTTTCTTTATTTATTTTTTTGAGATGGAGTCTCACTCTGTCACCCAGGCTGGAGTGCAGTGGCCGGATCTCAGCTCACTGCAAGCTCTGCCTCCCGGGTTCACGCCATTCTCCTGCCTCAGCCTCCGGAGTAGCTGGAACTACAGGCGCCTGCCACCTCGCCCGGCTAGATTTTTGTATTTTTTAGTAGAGACGGGGTTTCACCGGATTAGCCAGGATGGTCTCGATCTCCTGACCTTGTGATCCGCCCGTCTCGGCCTCCCAAAGTGCTGGGATTACAGGCTTGAGCCACCGCACCCGGCCATTTCCTGACTTTTTAATGATTGCTATTCTAACTGGTGTGAGATGGTATCTCATTGTGGTTTTGATTTGCATTTCTCTGATAGCCAGTGATGATGAGCATTTTTTCATGTGTCTGTTGGCTACATAAATGTCTTCTTTTGAGAAGTGTCTGTTCATATCCTTCACCCACTATTTGATGGGGTTGTTTGATTTTTTCTTGTAAATTTGTTTAAGTTCTTTGTAGATTCCAGATATTAGCCCTTTGTCAGATGGGTAGATTGTAAAAATTTTCTCCCATTCTGTAGGTTGCCTGTTCACTCTGATGGTAGTTTCTTTTGCTGTGCAGAAGCTCTTTAGTTTAATTAGATCTCATTTGTCTATTTTGGCTTTTGTTGCCATTGCTTTTGGTGTTTTAGACATGAAGTCCTTGCCCATGCCTATGTCCTGAATGGTATTGCCTAGGTTTTCTTCTAGGGTTTTTATGGTTTTAGGTCTAACATTTAAGTCTTTAATCCATCTTGAATTAATTTTTGTATAAGATGTAAGGAAGGGATCTAGTTTCAGCTTCCTACATATGGCTCCCAGTTTTCCCAGCACCATTTATTAAATAGGGAATCATTTCCCCATTTCTTGTTTTTGTCAGGTTTATCAAAGATCAGATAGTTGTAGAAGTGTGGTATTATTTCTGAGGGCTCTGTTCTGTTCCATTGCTCTATATCTCTGTTTTGGTACCAGAACCATGCTGTTTTGGTTACTGTAGCCTTATAGTATAGTTTGAAGTCAGGTAGCATGATGCCTCCAGCTTTGTTCTTTTGGCTTAGGATTGTCTTGGCAATGCGGGCCCTTTTTTTTGGTTCCATATGAACTTTAAAGTAGTTTTTTCCAATTCTGTGAAGAAAGTCATTGGTAGGTTGATGGGGATGGCATTGAATCTATAAATTACCTTGGGCAGTATGGCCATTTTCACAATATTGATTCTTCCTATCCATGAGCATGGAATGTTCTTCCATGTGTTTGTGTCCTCTTCTATTTCGTTGAGCAGTGGTTTGTAGTTCTCCTTGAAGAGGTCCTTCACATCCCTTGCAAGTTGGATTCCTAGGTATTTTATTCTCTTTGAAGCAACTGTGAGTGGGAATTCATTCATGATTTGGCTCTCTGTTTGTCTGTTATTTGTATATAGGAATGCTTGTGATTTTTGCACATTGATTTTGTATCCTGAGACTTTGCTGAAGTTGCTTATCAGCTTAAGGAGATTTTGGACTGAGATGACAGGGTTTTCTAAAAATACAATCATGTCATCTGCAAACAGGGACAATTTGACTTCCTCTTTTCCTAATTGAATACCCTTTATTTCTTTCTTTTGCCTGATCACCCTAGCCAGAACTTCCAACACTATGCCGAATAGGAGTGGTGAGAGAGGGCATCCCTGTCTATTGCCAGTTTTCAAAGGGAATGCTTCCAGTTTTTGCCCATTCAGTATGATATTGGCTGTGGGTTTGTCATAAATAGCTCTTATTATTTTGAGATACGTTCCATCAATACCGAATTTATTGAGAGTTTTTAGCATGAAGGGCTGTTGAATTTTGTCAAAGGCCTTTTCTGCATCTATTGAGATAATCATGTGGTTTTTGTCTTTGGTTATGTTTATATGCTGGATTACACTTATTGATTTGCGTATGTTGAACAAGCCTTGCATCCCAGGGATGAAGCCCACTTGATCATGGTGGATAAGCTTTTTGATGTGCTGCTGGATTCGGTTTGCCAGAATTTCCAACACTATGTTGAATAGGAGTGGTGAGAGAGGGCATCCCTGTCTTGTGCCAGTTTTCAAAGGGAATGCTTCCAGTTTTCGTCCATTCAGTATGATATTGGCTGTGGGTTTGTCATAAATAGCTCTTATTATTTTGAGATATGTCAATCAATACCTAGTTTATTGAGAGTTTTTAGCATGAAGGGCTGTTTTGTCGAAGGCCTTTTCTGCATCTACTGAGATAATCATGTGGTTTTTGTCTTTGGTTCTGTCTATGTGATGGATTACGTTTATTGATTTGTGTATGTTGAATGAGCCTTGCATCTCAGGGATGAAGACATCTTGATCATGGTGGATAGCTTTTTGATGTGCTGCTGGATTTGGTTTGCCAGTATTTTATATTATGAGGATTTTTGCATCAATGTTCATCAGGGATATTGGCCTAAAAATCTCTTTTTTTGTTGTGTCTCTGCCAAGCTTTGGTATCAGGATGATGCTGGCCTCATAAAATGAGTTAGGGAGGATTCCCTCTTTTTCTATTGACTGGAATCGTTTCAGAAGGAATGGTGCCAGCTCCTCTTTGTATCTCTGGTAGAATTTGGCTGTGAATCCATCTGGTCCTGGACTTTTTTGGTTAGTAGGCTATTAATTATTGCCTCAATTTGGGAGCTTGTTATTGGTCTATTCAGGGATTCAACTTCTTCCTGGTTTAGTCTTGGAAGAGTGTACGTGTCCAGGAATTTATCCATTTCTTCTAGATTTTCTAGTTTATTTGTGTAGAGGTGTTTACAGTATTCTCTGATGGTAGTTTGTATTTCTGTGGGATTGGTGGTAATATCCCCTTTATCATTTTTTATTGCATCTATTTGATTCTTCTCTCTTTTCTTCTTTATTAGTCTTGCTAGCAATCTATCAATTTTTTTGATCTTTTCAAAAAATCAGCTCCTGGATTCATTGATTTTTTTGAAGGTTTTTTTTGTGTCTCTATCTCCCTCAGTTATGCTCTGATCTTAGTTATTTCTTGCCTTCTGCTAGCTTTTGAATGTGTTTGCTCTTGCTTCTGTAGTTCTTTAAATTGTGAAGTTAGGAGGTCAACTTTACATCTTTCCTGCTTTCTCTTGTGCACATTTAGTGCTATAAATTTTCCCCTACATACTGCTTTAAATGTGTCCCAGAGATTCTGGTATGTTGTGTCTTTGTTCTCGTTGGTTTCAAAGAACATCTTTATTTCTGCCTTCATTTTATTATGTACCCAGTAGTCATTCAGGAGCAAGTTGTTCAGTTTCCATGTAGTTGAGCAGTTCTGAGTGAGTTTCTTAACCTGAATTCTAGTTTGATTGCACTGTGGTCTGAGAGACAGTTTGTTATAATTTCTGTTCTTTTACATTTGCTGAGGAGTGCTTTACTTCCAACTATGTGGTCAATTTTGGAATAAGTGCGATGTGGTGCTGAAAAGAATGTATATTCTGTTGTTTTTGGGTGGAGAGTTCTGTAGATGAACATTAGGTCTGCTTGGTGCAGAGCTGAGTTCAATTCCTGGATATCCTTGTTAACTTTCTGTCTCATTGATCTGTCTGATACTGACAGTGGGGTGTTAAAGTCTCCTATTATTATTATTTTTATTATTATTATTTATGTGGGAGTCTAAGTCTCTTTGTAGGTCTAAGGACTTGCTTTATGAATCTGGGTGCTCCTGTATCGGGTGCATATATATTTAGGATAGTTAGCTCTTCTTGTTGAATTGATCCCTTTACCATTATGTAATGACCTTCTTTGTCTCTTTTGATCTTTGTTGGTTTAAAGTCTGTTTTATCAGAGAATAGGGTTGCAACCCCTGCTTTTTTTTGTTTTCCACTTGCTTGGTAGATCTTCCTCCATCCCTTTATTTTGAGCCTATGTGTGTCTCTGCACGTGAGATGGGTCTCCTGAATACAGCACACTGATGGGTCTTGACTCTGTATCCAATTTGCCAGTCTGTGTCTTTTAATTGGAGCAATTAACCCATTTACATTTAAGGTTAATATTGTTATGTGTGAATCTGATCCTGTCATTATGATGTTAGGTGGTTATTTTGCTCGTTAGTTGATGCAGTTTCTTCCTAGCATCGATGGTCTTTACAATTTGGCATGTTTTTGCAGTGTCTGGTACCAGCTGTTTTTTTCCATGTTTAGTGCTTCCTCCAGGACCTCCTGTAAGGCAGGCCTGGTGGTGACAAAATCTCTCAGCATTTGCCTCTCTGTAAAGGATTTTATTTCTCCTTCACTTATGAAGCTTAGTTTTGGTTGGATATGAAATTCTGGGTTAAAAATTCTTTTCTTTAAGAATGTTGAATATTGGCCCCCACTCTCTTCTGGCTTATAGAGTTTCTGCCAGGAAATCCGCTGTTAGTCTGATGGGCTTCCCTTTGTGGATAACCC
This sequence comes from Macaca mulatta, assembly GCF_049350105.2. Lineage (NCBI taxonomy): Eukaryota > Metazoa > Chordata > Mammalia > Primates > Cercopithecidae > Macaca > Macaca mulatta. The sequence continues at coordinate 48,551,063 of NC_133420.1, forward strand.
TACCTTTCTCTCTGGCTGCCCTTAATATTTTTTCCTTCATTTCAACTTTGGTGAATCTGACAATTATGCGTCTTGGAGTTGCTCTTCTCAACATTTATCTTAGAGGCATTCTCCATATTTCCTGAATTTGAAAGTTGGCCTGCCTTGCTAGTTGGGGAAGTTCTTCTGGATGATATCCTGAAGAGTGTTTTCCAACTTGGTCCATTCTCCCCGTCACTTTCAGGTACACCAATCAGACGTAGATTTGGTTTTTTCACATAGTCCCATATTTCTTGGAGGCTTTATCCATTTCTTTTCACTCTTTTTTTCTCTAAACTTCTCTTCTTGCTTCATTTCATTAATTTGATCTTCAATCACTGATACCCTTTCTTCCAGTTGATCGAATCGGCTACTGAAGCTTGTGCATGCGTCACATAGTTCTCGTGCCATGGTTTTCAGCTCCATTGGGTCATTTAAGGTTTTCTCCATGCTGTTTGTTCTAGTTAGCCATTCATCTAATCTTTTTTTCAAGGTTTTTAGCTTCTTTGTGATGGGTTCAAACATCCTTCTTTAACTCAGAGAAGTTTGTTATTACCAATCGTCTGAAGACTTCTTCTCTCAACTCATCAAAGTCATTCTCCATCCAACTTTGCTCCATTGCTGGCAAGGTGCTGCGTTCCTTTGGAGGAGAAGAGGCACTCTGATTTTTGGAATTTTCAGCTTTTCCCCTGTGGTTTCTCCCCATCTTTGTGGTTTTATCTACCATTGGTCTTTGATGATGGTGTCATACAGATGGGGTTTTGGTGTGGATGTCCTTTCTGTTTGTTAGTTTTCCTTCTAACAGTCAGGACCCTCAGCTGCAGGTCTGTTGGAGTTTGCTGGAGGTCCACTCCAGACCCTGTTTGCCTGGGTATCACCAGCAGAGGCTGCAGAATAGCCACTATTGCAGAACGGCAAATTTTGCTGCCTGATCCTTCCTCTGGAAGCTTCATCTCAGAGGGGCACCCGGCTGTATGAAGTGTCAGTTGGACCCTACTGGGAGGTGTCTCCCAGTTAGGCTACTCGGGGGTCAGGGACCTACTTGAGGAGGCAATCTGTCTGTTCTCAGATCTCAAACTCTGTGGTGGAAGAACCACTACTCTCTTCAAAGCTGTCAGACAGGGACGTTTAAGTCTGCAGACGTTTCTGCTGCCTTTTGTTCAGCTATGCCCTGCCCCCAGAGGTGGAGTCTACAGAGGCAGGCAGGCCTCCTTGAGCTGCAGTGGGCTGTACCCAGTTCGAGCTTCCCAGCTGCTTTGTTTACCTACTCAAGCCTCAGCAATGGTGGACGCCCCTCCCCTAGCCTCGCTGCCACCTTGCAGTTCGATCTCAGACGGCTGTGCTAGCAGTGAGTGAGGCTCCATAGGCGTGGGACCCGCTGAACCAAGCACGGGGTATAATCTCCTGGTGTGCCATTGGCTAAGACCTTTGGAAAAGTGCGGTATTAGAGTGAGAGTGGCCCAATTTTCCAGGTACTGTCTGTCACGGCTTCCCTTGGCTAGGAAAGGGTATTTCCTAACTCCTTGCATTTCCCGGGGGAGGCGATGTACCGCCCTGCTTCGGCTCTCACTCCTTGGACTGCACCCACTGTCCAACAAGCCCCAATGAGATGAACCTGGTACCTCAGTTGGAAATGCAGAAATCACCCATCTTCTGTGTCGCTCGCGCTGGGAGCTGTGGAGTAGAGCTGTTCCTATTCGGCCACCTTGGAACCCACCCTCTCTCTTTAATTATTAAAAAAAAAAAAAAGCTGATCATCTGGCTTCAGAGTTTGTACTCATAACCACTTTGTTTTACCTACTGATGGGGAACCAGGTAGGATTACATCTTGACTTCAGTGGTTTCCATGTTGCCTCCTCATGGCTAGTTCTGTTGCTTGCCACTATGTATAGGAGCATTTTGAGGAAGTGAATGAAGACCACACAGATTTTTACCCACTAATAGAGGTGACCCAGTTACTTAGTCCTTTAATTTCAGGATGCTCAAGTTAGCAAACCGACAATGACTGACTGCTTTGGGGGTTTACTTTTCTTAACCACCAGGGTCCAGGCTACTTAGAAGTGAGTCAGAAGAGAGTAGGGGAACTTCATTTACTGGTGTGATTATCACCATTGTCGCTCTGGCTTTGACTGTCGTCATAATGGTGAAGTTCAGGAGAAGTGTGCCTTCATCTCCATGCAGGCAGGTTGGTCTTTAGCATGCATCAAAGGTAGGGATCAGTTCTTCCATGGTACTTTGCTTCAATGTGGTACTTTGCTTCAGTGTGGTACTTTGCTTCCTTTTGGGCCCCATATGTGTATCTCTCTTGGCTGTAGTCTGGAGGAAGATTCAATACTTCTGGCTATTAATACCATGTAAGTGATGCCCTGACCCCATTATTTCTAAAATCTGACTTCCAGTCTCATCCAGTTCTTAACATGCATGAGCCAGTTGGATCCCTCCACATCTTGACCTCAATTCTCCCCACAGTGGTCAACCCTGGAAGACCATTAAGATCACTGGAGGATTATTAAAAAGCACCAAGCCCAGGTCTCACCTTCAGAGATTTTTATATTATTGGTCTGGGCACTCATGTCTCTGCAGCATATGGCCCACTCTAGCCACCTCTAGAGTTCCCAGGAAGTTCCTACTGGACTTTGGGCTCTTCCCCTCCTCCATCTAGTCTCCTTGACAGTTTTCCCTTCCAGGTCTGCCCATCAGTACTGCCCTGCTCAGAGCAAGCAATGAGGAGCTACTATGCCCTATCTCATTCCATGAACCTTCTTAGATGGCAGAAACCAGCCCAGCTCCAAGAGGGAAGCACTCTCCATGCTGTGAGATGCATTCCTATTCTCCTCCCTCTCATTAGGAGCTCCCGCCCATGGACCAGATGCTCTCCAATTTTCTGCCAGTCTTTTACCATGTTCCAGATCCGTCTGGGTGAACAGGAATTTTCTGACAAGGGTCTCCCACACAGACTTCAGGTATGTTGATAGTTGGTAGAAATTCCTTGTAAAATTTAGCTTTATTGTAGGGATCTAAGAGAGGGGAACTCTGTGTTTCTATCTTTCCCCAACCTCCTCCTTGAACCCTCAGGACTCCCGAGAGGAGTTGCTCATACTGGGGTATTCCCTGCACACAAAGGTGGATTGGTCCCTCCTTCAAATGGGCAGACCCATGAGCGTGGTTCTCTGGGTCTTCCTCTTCCACCTGTGCCACAGCACAGCAAGCTACCCAGGTACTTCTCCCATTTGAATTGTCTGTCTTCCCATGTAGCTGCAGTAGTCAGACTCAGGTTTGAGTTGGCAGTGGTTCAGGACAGAGGACAGTCTCACCCAAGCCCAGATAACTGGAGATCGGCCGTGGAGAGGAAAGGATGGCAGGCAGGCGGTGGGGGTCCATACCAAGACTGGCTCAGAATAATGTGGAACTTTGCTTCCCTTTGGGCCCCACATATATACCTATCTTGGCTGTAGACTGGAGGAAGATTCAAGACCTCTGGCTATTAATATCATGTAAGTAGTGCCCTGACCCCATTATTTCTAATGTCTGGTTTCCCGTCTCATCCAGTTCTTAACATGCATGAGCCAGCTGGATCCCTCCACATCTTGATCTCAATTCTCCCCACAGTGCTCAACCCTGGAAGACCATTAAGATCACCTGAGGATCATTTAAAAAGCACTAAACCCAGGCCCCACCTTCAGAGATTTTGATCTTATTAGTCTGGGCACTCAAGGCTGTAAACACCACCAGGTAGGTTTTTTTGGTTTTGATTTTTGTTTTTTGCTGTTTTTGAGACGGAGTCTTGTTCTGTTGCCCAGGCTGGAGTGCAGTGGCGCGATCTCGGCTCACTGCAAGCTCCACCTCCTGGGTTCACACCATTCTCCTGCCTCAGCCTCCCGAGTAGCTGGGACTACAGGTGTATGCCACCATGCCTGGCTAATTTTTTGTATTTTCAGTAGAGATGAGGTTTCACCATGTTCGCCAGGATGATCTCGATCTCCTGACCTTGTGATCCGCCCACCTTGGCCTCCCAAAGTGCTGGGATTACAGGTGTGAGCCACCGTGCCCAGCCACCACCAGGCACTTTTAATGTCAGCCAAGGTGGAAAATCACTGCAGGGCACATGCAATCTCATGGTCCAGGCTAATAGTATTTGCTGCTGCTTAAGCTTGTTTGAGCTCTTTCTTCCTCAGTCTGAAATAAACTATTTGGTAAATTTTGTTAAAAGCCTCAGCACTGGGTCAGCCACTTTTCTATTTTTTGCAGTTAAATCCTTGCCTTCTTTGCTCTTCAAAGTCTGGGCTTTAACCACAGGTCAACGAAATTTTTGACCTAGGGCAGGTAGAGCTTCACCCTACCTAGCATGTAGCTCTCAAGGGTCAACGCTGCTCCCTTGTTGCAGTATTTCTCATCCTCACCAGCTGACCTCTGATTTCTCCTTCCTTCCTTTCAGGCCCCTTCTCTTAGGATTAGACTACTATTTTCAACCCAAGGACATGGGTGATAAACCAGGTCAAAAGGGACAAAGTTGGGGGTTGGATCTCAGAACCACAGAAAATGCCAGCAAGACAGGTCAAACCAAATCTGGCTTTGAACTAGGATAAATAAATTTTTGCTTCAAAAATGTGTTTAAATGCCTCATTGCTACACTAAATTTCAAAATTCAGAAAGATAATATTTAAGAAAAAGCTCATCCCTGAGAATGAGTATCTTTTATGCAACCTCCATGAATGACATCTGGTGAGAGCTGAGGAAAACCAATTAGCATGACCTAACTAAGTCCTCCACCAGCTTTGAATCACAGGCAACAGATCCTGCATCCACCTCCAAAGCCTCATGAGATCCCCTATTTGGTCTCGCTCAGTGGCTGATAACAACCTGAGACAAGAAGAGGGAATCAGTTCTAATGAGGGCATGTGAGACCCATAGGTCTCTCTGTACTGGCTCAGCCTCCCTGGGGTATGCCTGTTCTATCCCTCTCCTGGGAACTTTCCATGATCTTACCAGCATTTATTTCAGGGCAAGTTCCTGATCAGGGAGAAAACTAAAGAACCAATGCTAATATCTGATAAAGGTCTAATATAATGAAAAGTTTAAAAAATAGTGCAAGAATGAGAAATCACAAATACGGCCAATGGTATGTGTTTCTCTCTTTCTCTCTCTCTTTCCGTTTTTTGGGTTTTTTTGTTTTGTTTTGTTTTTTGTTTTTTTGTTTTGTTTTTTGAGACAGAGTTTCACTCTTGTCACCTAGGCTGGAGTGCAGTGGCACAATCTCGGTTCACTGCAACCTTCGCCTCCCAGGTTCATGCGATTCTCCTGCCTCGGTCTCCTGAATAGCTGGGATTACAGGTGCACACCACCATGCCCAGCTAATTTTTGTATTTTTTTTTTTTTAGTAGAGACGGAGTTTCACCACATTGGCCAGGCTGGTCTCAAACTCCTGACCCCAGATGATCTGCCCACCTTGACCTCCCAAATTGCTGGGATTACAGGTGTGAGCCACTGCGCCCAGCCCTGATTTTGTTTTTTGACATGTGAAAGCCAACCAACTTGTGAAAGAAAAATGCTATCCAAGAAACAAAAGTTTTTAAAGCAAGGCCAACTAGTAATGGGGAAGATACCTATCTTCAAATCACCAGCTGGGTGCCTTATGCTTAGGCTGGTTTTGAGATGTCTGCCTTCTTCAAAACCTATTGATGAATGCCAATGCAGAGTCCTGGGGCTCCAGGCCCTGCATTTGATCTTTGAAAGATTCCTGTTCCCAGGCAGAAGACTGACAGTGCCACAGGTAATCACTAGATACTGGGCATTATACTTTTTAAGAAATAACACACTTTGTGAAGTCTCTGAGTGACCCCCTCCCTCTTTCTTTCTCTCTGCCCCTTCTCCCTCCTTTCTTCCATCCCTGCTCCTTCCTCTCCTATCCTCTCCTCTGTATGGAGTCAATCCTCGTAATCTTTATCCTCTAGTGTGGGAGCTGGCAGACTTGTCCTATCAAAGTTTACACTATAAATATTTTAGGCTTTATAGTCTCCGTTACAACTACTCAAGTCTATAATTGAATCAACTTGTTCTGTCATTTTTTTTTTTTTTTGAGACAGTGGCACAATCACAGCTCACTGCAACTTCGACCCCCTAGGCTCAGGCAATCCTCCCACCTCAGCCTCCATCACGACACCCAACTATTTATTTATTTTTTTTTTATTTTTTTTAAATTTTATTTATTTTTATTTTTGTAGAGATGGGGTGTCATCATGTTGCCCAGGTTCATCTCAGATTCCTGGGCTCAAGTGATCCTTCTGCCTCAGTCTCCCAAAGTGCTGGGATTACAGGCGTGAGCCACCACACCCAGTCTCTGTCAATTCTTGTTACAGAGAAGCAGCTATAGACAATACATAAATGAATGGGCTGGGCCCAGGCTGCAGTTCAGAGCCCTACTAGAGAGCACCAAGAACTGACTACCACCCTCAGCTCTGCCATGACACGAGCTCTAGGAGGCTGCAGTCTCTCCACAGGTGTGGGTGTGTGTTGGAAGTGGTGGTGGCTGAGTGGGCACAAAGATAAGTCACAGGGACAGGGGACACAAGAAAACAGCACGTCTCACAAATCCTCAGACAACCACAAACACGCAGCACAGGAAACATCTTCCAGGGCAACTGCTGTCTCCATTTTCCACAGCTGAGAGCAGGAGGACTGGGTTCGAGTCCCAGCTCCACCAGAAAGGGCTGATGACCTTGGGCAAGTCACTGGACACACTGGGACCTCAGTGTGCACATCTGTAAAAGGGGTTGAACAAAAATCTGCACTGCCCTGCTCCCAGGGCTGAAGAGGAGCCACAGAGGGTTAAGTATCATCAATATGGGAGCCTTTCAGGTCAGTGACACTCACAGGCAGGTGTCTGCATGTTTGTGACCCCACCTGACACATTTATTCAAGATACATTTACAAGCTCAACTAATCTGACTTATTTCATGGGAACAAGTTTATAAGCCAATGGGTGGGAGAAAGAACTAGAGGATGAGAGGAGTGGATTCTAAGAGTTCTAAAACCATGATCCTGGCTATTAATTTTTTTGTAAAAGCTGGACTTACTTATAAAAAGAATATAGCCTGCTGTTTATCCACAAGAGACAAAAATGGTGGCACCAAAAGTCACCTACAGCCAGGTAGGGCAAGGTGCTTGTAGGCTGTATTCATTTCTAGGTCTGCTATACACATGACCATGAACTGGTTGGCTTAAAACAACAGATATTTATTCTCTCACAGTTCTGGAGGCCAGAAGTCCAAAACCAAGGCAAAAGCAGGACCACACTCCCTTTGGAGGCTCTAGGGGACAATTCATTCTTTTCCTCTTTAAGCTTCTGGCAGCTGTTGGCATTCCTTGACTTAGGGGTGCATCCCTCTAACCTCTACCTAGTGGTGGTCACATTGCCTTCTCCCCTTCTATCTGTCAGATCTCACCATACATCTCTTATGAAGACAGTAGTCATTGCATTTAAGGCCCACCTGGATAGCACAGGATGTTTTCTGCATCTCAAGATTCCTAATTGCATCTGCAAAACAAAACAAAACAAAACAAAACAAAAAAACCCTTCTTCCAAATAAGGTCACACACATAGGTTCTAGGGATTTGATGTGGATATATCTTTTAGGGCGCCATTGTTGGTCTACCACAAACAGGTGTTACTGACATAGTCATCTCTCCACTGGCCACATTGCTGGTAGACTGGAATGCCATGTGCCTGGTTAGATCATCAATCACAGAGAGCTTATGGAAAATGGAAATTGTTCAAATGATGAAGTGCTGTCCTGGCCAACATTCAACAGAGACTACAAATTTCGAACATCAAAAAAAGCACATCTGTTGCTCATTGTGCTGTTAGGCTGGTATTGGAGCTGCTAAAGAAGGAAGGCAAAAGAATATTCTTCAACTAGTGTACTCTTTATTCCCAGAGGAAGGAAGGGGGTGAGGGAGGATGAAGCGAGCGAATTCTCACTGAGTGCCATATGCACCTGGAACTGTCTGGTTATTCTATTTGAGTCTTACAACACCACCAGGAAGACTGCATGGTCCTTACTTTGCAGATGAAGAGACTAAAGCTCAGATGGGTTGAATGTCCAGAGCATGGAGGGAAGAATGAGTGGCACTGGTATTTGTACCTGGCTCTGTTTCCCCCAAAGCAAAGGCTTCCGTGATATGGGGCAGTAGGCTTGGTGCCTTCTCCGTTCTAACACCTGAATCCTAAATCACAAAGCTTGATGAGGGTTAAGTGTGGGGGCTCGAGCAAGAGCCACAATGGGCAGAGACTCCTTGTATGATGCTGGACACTTACCAGGGTGGCTGTTCTCCCATTGGGAGCCTTTTAGAATTATGTAGGTGGCAGCCATGAGACCAATCTGCCCCCACCTCTCTTTCTCTTGAAGCAGGTCCCTGTTATCACAAGCCCTAACCTTGGTGCCATGAGCTTCTTTCCCAGCCTGAGCTTGGATTTCTCCTTTGCTACTCTACCCGTCAGGTTTCTGTGCAGGACATCAGAAGAATTGAGGAGACAGAGAAGAACTGCTGTCCTATCCGGCTGCCAATTCTTCCTCCTTCCTCCTTCTCATTCTTCCAATCTCAACTGAAAAGCCATCACCCTGATCCGCCCAATCTAAAGGAATCATGCTGCCCCCCACACGGCCCTCTCTATCACATCAATGTATTCCCTGCTTATTTGTGCTTATCACAATCTGACATTATCTACTTTAGATGTTTGCTGGTTTTTATCCATCTCTTCTTTCTGAATCTAAGACTTTTTTATTGTCCTGCTCTATATCCTTTATGCTTAACCTGGGCATCTGGTGCATGGTGGACACTTAATAAGTAAATGAATGATGGCTGGGTGTGGTAGCATGCACCTGTAATCTCAGCTACTTGGGAGGATGAGGTGGGAGGATCACCTGAGCTCAGGAGTTCAAAAACAGCCTGGATAACATAGCAAGACCCTGTCACAGTAAATAAACAAATAAATGAATGAGTGAGTAAACACACACACACCCAGTAAGTTCTGTTTCCAGCAAAGACTGAGCCCAGCTAGAGTTCTCCCACTGAGGTTACAGATTAGATACCCACTGAGATCTCCACAAACATTATTTCTGTAGCCTCCTGGATTTGATTGAGTGGGTTTTCTTTCTCTCCCTGGGACTACACAGTAAGTGTCACCCAGGGCAGACTGAACACACAATTCCTCTGCTCACTGGAGGCCTCTAGCAATTATACTGAGAAGCACCACAGTAATATTTGCACAGCCTAGCCCATAAATCCTGAAAATCCCTGAATCTAGTTAATGGATTAATTTTTTGCAAGTCAAGCACTTTGTGGCCACCTCAGAGTCATTTGGGGGAGTGACTGCTGTCTCCTAAACTGTGAAATGTCCTTACTCCAGCCTTAAGCCACTGCCCAGGAGATAGCTCTTAGCTAAAAGGTGATCAAAATATTCTCTCAGTTTTGACACAGCACATGGTGAGAAACAAAGCAAAAGTCTGGGCCCAGAAGCTCCTGAGCTTTCCTTTCAGGTCAGTGCCTCTTTTCAGGAGGATAAAGAATGGATAAAGCAGAGGACTCCTCAAATGCACTTGGTAAGCAGAGGCGGCTGTACTGGTCTTACTGGAGAAGAGCGTTTAAGGTGTAAATTGGTTATTTTATTCTGGATGCTACACTGTGTCTTCACGAATGACTTCCTGAAACCCCCCTACCAGCGCGCGCACACACACACACACACACACACACACACATCATTTTCTAGCATTTGTTATGGGGGGACAAGACTGCCACCTGTGACCCAGGGGTTCTACAGCACAGGTGAGGTATGATGACAGCACGGCGGGCATGTCACATGTGAGTTGTGTGGGCTTCCCTCTCGCTGACATCCATGTAAGTCCCAGGTGCTTGAGTGGAGTAGCACACAGAGAACAGCAGGGGGTGTGCAGCAAGGGGCAGGATGGGTTTCAAAGGCTTACATATGCACAACTGTACACACGCACATGTGCAAGCCCATGTGTACTCACACACATACGCTTGGCATTGCTGTTTCTTAAATATACCTTTTATTTTGGAATCATTTTACATTTACAAAAACATTACAGACATAGTGCAGAAAGTCTCCATCTATCCGTTACCCAGCTTCCCATAATGCTAACATCTTACATAACCAGGGTGCATTTGTCACAATGAATAAATTAACATTGACACAATACTGTTAACTAATCTAAAGACTCTGGGTTGCACTATTTTTTTCCCACAAATGTTCTTTCTTTGTTCCAGAATGGAATCCAGAGTCCTGCATTGCACTTGAGGTATTTCTATTTTGAAGATTTGCAATGGTACATCCTTTCAGTTCCTTATATAGCTGTCAGACCAATGAGACTCTCAGATTTCTCACTTTCACCCTTAGTTTACGTTTCTCTAGTAAAATTACTTAACCTTTCTAAGTCTCCATTTGCTTATCTGTAAAGTGGTGCTAGTGGCAGATCTTACTCTACGTGGTTGCTGTGAAAATAAAATAATTCCAGAAAGCACTTAGCTGAACTCTGGGTATGCTACTCTCTCAGTAAATGTTAGCTACAGCAACCAGCTCTGATTTGCAGGAGGGCAATCATATCCCACATTTAGGTTTGCCAATAAATAAATAATCAAAAGCCAGTTTGAGGAAGAGACCCCAAATCTGCAAAACTGTTGTTTTTGTCTAGGACCAACCAAAGAATCGGGTGTGGTTGTGAAGGTCAGGAACTGCAGACGTAAATCTTGGCATCTCCTTCTTGGCTGTCTGGCGGTTAGATGTGAGCCGTGACAACTGTGTAGTGCTGACAGAAGAAGGCCACTGATAGGCAGCCAGCTGGCTTCGTCCGGGCTCCTACAAATGTCTGGAACTCGGTGTGAACAGCTGGGATGGGGCCAGGCCTAGGTAGTGCTGCCAGCTAGTTTGAGATGCACCTTGTTCCAGAAATCAAATCAGCCACTCTCCTTTAATCAGCAAGGTCCACACACACACACTACCGACTTTATTCCAGGGAGAAACGTGTCTCATGGGCCAGCCTCCGCACATTTATTATGCAGAGTGGTCTTCAAATTTTTTTCACATCCTCTAATCTGTAAAATATTTTGAGCACATACCATGTGTGTGTATATATATTCACACATGATAAATACAAGCAATACACATGTACTACTGAACTAAGTGTACATTATAGAATATGTATCAAAATAGGCATTTAAATCACATAATTTGTAATAACATAATGAAATAATGTGCTAAATCAAATAAAAATCAGTAGTGCTATTAATGAGAGGAGATGTAAATCTTTCATTCAAAAAGTCTTCATTTTTTTTTTTTTTTTTTTTTGAGACAGGGTCTCACTCTGTGGCCCAGGTTGGAGTGCAGTAGTGCCATCATAGCTCACTGCAGCCTCAAAGTCCTGGGCTCAGGTGATCCTCTTTAGCCTCCTGAGTAGCTGAGACTACAAGTGTCCAGCTAATTGTTTGATTTTTAGTAGAGATGGAATCTCACTATATTGCCCAGGCTGGTCGCAAATTCCTGGCCTCAAGTGATCCTCCTGCCTTGGCCTCCCAAAGAGCTGGGATTATAAGCATGAGCCACTGCACCTGACCTTGATAATTCTGAACTTCTGGGGCCAACTTCTTGTCAGATATCATTAGTCTGTTTTTTTTTCCACATCTTACTGGGGCCGATTCAACAATGATGACAACAAGAATTTCTTCCCAGTGAAGTGTTAACTCTGTCATTTTTTGGTTTATGTGGATATTGTTCATTATAGATTTTAATTAGCTTTTAATTCATGAAAACTTTTTAAGCCACTTCTTCAGTTTGTTGAAACAGGGTTTGTTGAGTTTAAGCTGGATACTGTATTCTGTGTACCCACCTCACCGGAAGTGGCAAATTGCAATCAAGCATCACAAAGGCTGAAAGGGAATGAATGAGGATAGAGCTCCCAACCCCTTCCCGTTTCCAAAGTCCCTTCTTTCTTTGAGGACATGCCCAGAACATGCAGCTGACTGTGGATGTCATGGTCCATCCTTACATCAAATATTTGTAAAACCTAATTTCTTGTTGAGTAAAAAATAAAAAATGCTAAGACTTTCTACTCACACTCCAAAGGATGGCCCTGTACACTCCCCAGGGGCATTCACCCCACTTGGGACTCTAACACTGCTCTGAATTGTCACAACAACCCTCTTAGGGAAGTGGATGAAGGCCTCCCCATCTTACATGTGAATGGGAAACTGAGGCCCAGAGAGTCTGTGCATGTCATCCAGCAGGCAGGTTTTCAAGTGGGGTTTAGACCCTGGCCTCCTAACACCAGCTCCAGGCCTCTTTTTATCCCACCTCCCCTCTATCCCTCCAACTTCCCCTCCATCCCCCCCACCCTCCCCTCTTTCCCTCCATCCTCCCCTCTACCCTTCCACCCTCCCTTCTATCCTTCCACCCACCCCTCTATCTCTCCACGCTCCCCTCCATCCCCTCACCCTCCCCTCTTTCCCCCCACCCTCCTCTCTATCCTTCCACCCTCCCCTCTTTCCCTCCCCTCCATTCCCCACCCTCTCCTTTCTCTCCACCCTCCCACACCTACCCCTCTTTCCCTCCACCCTCCCCTCTATCCCTCCACTCTCTCCTCTTTCCCTCCACCCTCTTCTGCATCCCCAACCCTCCCCTCTATCTCTCCACCCTCTCTTCTTCCTCTCCACCCTCTCTCTTTCTCTCCACCCTCTCCTTTATTCCTCCACCCTCCCCTCCATCTCCCCACCCTCCCCTCCAACTCCCCACCCTCCCTTCTTTCCCCTCACCCTCCCCTCTATCTCTCCACCCTCCCCTCTATCTCTCCACCCTCTCCTCTTTCCCTCCATCTCTGCCAGTGTGGCTCCCCTCCGCTTCTCAACCACTGGGGCCGTTAAACACAAATGCCAGGTGTCAAAAGACCACAACCAAGCAGTCAGGCACCCTCAGACTCAATGGCACTGTGACAGCTGAGGAATCTAAGTGCAGACCCCTCCTGGCATTCAGTAGAAAGTGTGTTTGTGTGAGAAGTATTGCCATCCTTGAAAGTTTTGAGATTTGGGGGAATCAAACTGAATCCTAAAATAAACGATAAAAGGGATGAATTAAGCGAAAGATGGGTGAGAAGCTGGATGGTGTCGTGGACGAGTCCAGGCTCTAGACTTGGGATTTAAGTACCAGGTCTATTCTCATGGCTCTAAGACCATGTTTGCTAAGACTCAGTTTTTGCAGCTGTAAAATGCTGAAACGGTTGTTCTGAGGATTTAAGAGGTCCTTCACAATACTCAACACAGTGCCTAGCATGTGGTAACACTTAGCAAACAGAAGCTGTTGCCTCTGCTTGACTTCCCAGTGTGGTGAGCTCAGGCAGGGCTGTGACAAATTCATCTCAACCCCCAACCCTGAGAGCCGGGGCCTTGGGCTGGACCCTCTATTCTCCAAGGCAACCCCCCAAGGTCCTCACACTACCAGACGTCAGCCTCAGACTCCACACAGCTTCACATCCCAACACATGCTGATTGGGAAGTGCCATCATATTTACCTACAAAGGCAAGCCTACTAAGACTGTCACCGGCACATCAGTGAAAGAAATAAAAGTATTTTCCTTTACAGAAAAAAAAAATAAGGGTAATTAAAGTGCTTCTTAAATCCCAACTGGTTTCTGCCTGTTACAAAATGGCCCTTCTTTCCCTTTGGTTGATATCGTGTCAACTTCATTTGTACATTAAAATATATAAACTCTGTACACTGTCAAATGACATTCTTTTGTTTTGTTTTGTTTGAAATGGAGTCTCACTCTGTCACCTAGGCTGGAATGCAGTGGCGCGATCTTGGCTCGCTGGAACCTCCGCCTCCCTGGTGCAAGCGATTCTCGTGCCTCAGCCTGCCAAGTAGCTGGGATTACAGGTGCATGCCACCACACCCTGCTAATTTTTATACTTTTAGTAGAGACGAGATTTCACTATGTTGGTCAGGCTGGTCTCGAACTTCTGACCTCAAGTGATCTGCCCACCTTGGCCTCCTGAAGTGCTGGGATTATAGGTGTGAGCCACTGTGCCCGGCCAACAAATGACATTTCTAAGAAAGCATCCCCCTTGGAGGGAACTGGTCCCTTAAGGAGGTAGCAGAGGCATGGACGGAGGAGAAAGACCTAAACTGGACAGAGGCTCTCAACTTGGGGCAGTATTATCCCACAGAGGTTGGGGGTATTCAGAAACGTGGCAATCATTACTTTTCTTGATTGTCACAATGACTCTGGAGCACCTTTGGTACTCAACGTTGGGAGGGCAGACATGCTAAGTACGCTGTACTATGTAGGGCAGTCCCACCCAGTGAAGAACTGTCCCACCATGTTGGCCAATAATTCCCCAACTGAAGCATGCTTGGAACATCCTTTGAGGCTCAAGGGGATCTTTAAACTAGGTGAGCCCACAGACCAGAAGCTGGGACCACTGACTGAGCCTTAGGAAACAGGATGTTGGAGCCAGCTTGGCCTTGAAAGGTATTCTTAGCTGGACTGGGAGCTTCATGCCAACACACACGATGGCCAATTCACCTTTGTACACTGCAGGGCCACCATGGTGATCTCTACACAGCACATGGTTGGGAACTTCATGGTTTTTTTTTCTTTTTTCTTTCTTTTTTTTTTTTTTTTTTTTTTTTTTTAATATGAGACGGAGTCTCACTGTGTCACCCAGGCTGGAGTGCAGTGGCGTGAGCTCGGCTTGCTGCAACTTCCGCCTCCCAGGTTCAAGCAATTCTCCTGCTTCAGCTTCCTGAGTAGCTGAGATTACAGGTGCACACCACCACACCCGGCTAATTTTTGTATTTTTAGTAGAGACAGGGTTTCACCATGTTGGTCAGGCTGGTCTCAAATTCCTGACTTCATGATCCACCCGCCTCGGCCTCTCAAAGTGCTGGGATTACAGGTGTGAGCCACCATGCCCGGCCAGAGAACCACATCTTAAAAGGTGAGTCAGAGTTTGTCTTCAATGGGATGGACTAGCTGGGCAACGGCTCTCACATGAGGAAAACAAGAGAGCCCCTGTCTTGAGGACAGCAGGTGCTGCTGGGACAAAAGGAGCCCAAAGGCCTAGAGTAGTATATGTCCAAGTGCAACCACTGGCACCCGAGTTAGCGCCAGAAGTGTTCAATGCACAGTCCTAGGCCCCGCTGGCCTAAGGGTGGCGCTCAGAGGTTTGCATTTTAAACAAACTCTTGCCAATTGGAGAACCCCAATGAAATTGTGTCAGATAATTTGTGACTGGGGAGTGGTTTTGTTGGGATAAAGGGAATTGGGGCTGGTAATGTTCTTTGGCACTATGGCTGAGAAGTTTTCTGGATCAGAAATTTGCATTTTGTAAAAGTCTTTTAAGGCATCTGGGTTAAAATGCCTGTTAAGGCACGACAATGAAATTAGAAATTAGATTTCTAGATACATTTTTCTTAACTTTCAAACACTGTTTCTTCTGAAAGCAGCTATCAACCTCAGATTATTGTCTGGCAAGAAAGAGGGGTTAATGTAGCCCTAGGGACCAAAGTCGAAAAGTTCTAAAGAGCTAGTAGCTGACATGAATGGAATGCTTAGTGTGAGCCCAGCACTGTACTATGTTCTGACACAAGTGGCTCGTTGACACCTCACGACACAGTATCCTTGTGAGGTGGGTATAGTTGTTGTCATCCCCATTTTACAGACAGTGAAACTGAGGCTCAGAAACATTATATAGCTCAGCTATGTTCACACACTAGTAAGCGACTGAGCCAGGACTTGAACGTAGGCAGCGAGACTTGCCAAAAACCTCAAGCCTGGAACACTTCTGATGTGTACAGCCAAAGCTGTCCAGCACACAGACACTCTGCATGTGACCTCTTGAGAGGATCAGAGTTTGATTCTTTATACACTGAATCCTTTATGCTTGTTCAGCCTTGCCAATTAGTGAGCCTTCCCCTTGCCTCCCTGTCTGTGAGTGGAGGGCAGGAACTGGAATTGGAATGAAATAGAAGAACCTGTCAGTATCCCCCTCAAAAGGAAATATTTATACTCTGGATAGTTTGGCTTCCAGTGTGTGACTTTAGAATTCGTAAGGCTCTACTGCTTCAAAATATTTGGCTTCTAAAATTTAAATGATGGCTCAAGTCACTTAAAATGAGAATCTTTTAGATTGTTTTTTCTACTAAGAAACAAAATAAACACAAAGAACCTTTTCTAATGCAGCAATCAGAAAGATAGAGTTCCATACTGACTTAAATATTTGGCCCATCAGAGGAATGAATTGATTATTTTATGCACTGTAAAGTTTAGTATTTTCCACTAATGATCAAGAAATGCTGGACATGTCAATTATCAAGAACTAAGAGGCTTGCGTGATTTTAGACTTCCTTATTCTGTTACTCTGACTGCATCTGTCACTAGTTTGGGGGTGGTCCAGAAAGGAGCCCAGTGTCTAAAGACCTGAAAACGACAACCAGAAGATTCAGTAACCTCCCGCAGGCAACTGGCTCTGCTAAGGATGTATTCATTGTGATTTGTAAAACTTATCTGGCTTCACTGAATATGTATCCACACAACAGGACAGGTGGTAGCCTAGGGGTGTCAAGTGTTTGCCTATGTTATTTGTCAAAAAGCACCCCAAACCATCAACATCTTTATCTCCCCTGTGCTAGAACTGTGAGAGGCTGAAAGGTGAATGAAGCACACTCTCTGGACCCTGGTGGGGAGTACTCATCAGTCAGTTGTCCTAATACAAGGCAACCTTCAGCTACAGAGAGGCACACATTGCTGTAAGTGGGAGGGATAAGGGAGAGCAGCCCTTACATGGGAGAAAAACGTGTCCTATTTATATATATGTGTGTGCGTGTGTGTACGTGTGTGTGTAGGGGAAGTATTAACAACCATCAATGGGGGGAAAAAAGAATACATTAGAAACCCCTACTAAAAATCTCACCTCCAATTGAACAGCTCCTACTTCAACAGAATTGGGTTTTCTCCCCAAAGATCTGCAGACTCAAAGACTTACAATCCACTCATTCTCCTGTTGCATGACCCCTAAATCTGCTGCTTCAATCAAATCTAGGGTCACATGAAAGTTTACCTTTTGCCAATTTTAAGAGACTGCAGAGGGAAAAAATACAGACTTTGGGTTGGGTCAGGCCTGGATTCTAGTGTAGACTTCGTCAATGCTGACTGCATGAACTTCAGTAACACCTGGGCTTCTGCTGCATCACTGGTAATGTGGGGAGTTCTTCCTTCCACTTAGGATTGTTACGAGGATTAAACACAGCACACACCATAAAGCAGACACTAAAACCAGACATCCTCTTTCTCCTCCCTCTCCCCCAAGGCCATTCATTCTGTTATCCCAAACCAGGCTTAGAAATATTGGCCAAGACTTTTCAGTTAAAATTAAATAAACATACTCCATTCTCCTTAAGTGAATAGAACCACTGCTTGGGCTAATATTATTCTTTCTTTTTTTCCTCAAAGGATTTTTTTTTTCCTCCTCTCTCTATCTGAAGTAGGAAAGGCAGGTATGAAAACGCTTTACTCAACCTATGTTGGCAGTTGGACCTAGATCAGAGCCCTAGGCCTAGATGTGTTTTGTTGATCAAACATCAGCACCAGCCCCTGGTTTGGTGAACTGATCAGACCCTCTCCCGCCCCTGCTCTCAACCCCTAGGCACATACAAAACATGTTTACAAAGCCTGCTGACCTTATGGTCTATTTGGACGATGAATTTTGTGTCTCTCTAAGAAAGTCGCATTTGGTTCCTAGTCAATGCATAAAGTAAAAATCATCTATAATCAAAATTACTCATGAGAATCCCTTAAAGTGTTCATAAAGTATCCAACAACACTGTCTCACACAGAGTCCATGCAGGCACATTCTTCTCCCACTATGGATTGGGTCACCACTTCTTTTGACCATCAGATAAAGAAAGCTCGCTTGTGGTTAGGGACCACAAGGCATAAAAAACATACCTGCATCTTGAAAGGCTAATATCATAAACAGAGGCTAAAAGAGATTTCAGGTAATTCATGCATCTCCCACTTCATATTCTCCTGGGGCATAAGGATGGAGAATCACCCACACTATTTAAGTAGGTAATTATTTTCCTTCTCTCAATTTTGTCTGCATTTTTCATTTGTCTGCCTAACTGAACTCAGGTCAAATGTCAGTCTCATTAAATTCTAAATCAAGGTTATTTTGTATTGCATCTTTTCATAAAAATGAAGGATTGACTGATTTTTTAAAAAGTGAACAGGGTTACCAAGCCAAGCTGGTAATCTCAGTCCTGAACCTTAATTGAAAACAACAAGAATTGCATAAGCATGGCTCAAATGATGCTCTGGCCAGGACAGAGGATGTGTAGCCCTGATAAAGAAGAGAAAGAAAAGACAGCAGACTAGATGGAAAATTGCAAAATGGAAGACTTCTGTGTGTGCAGAAAGGAATAATTCATACTTTTTCTTCCCAGAATTTTGTGGCAGATGGAGAACTTAGAAACCTGTTTTTATCCTCTATTCACAATGAGCAGGATAGTCCTAAGATACCCTGAATTACATTCACCACAAGCACCTACTATGTGCTGGGTTCTTTGCTCCAAGGTGCTGGGGAAACAAAGATAAATAAGTCACTCTCTAGTCCTTAAGGCTCTCCCAATCTAGTAGAGGAAAGCAGGAGAGGAAACAATAAATGCACTAAATGCTATGGATATAACAAGACACACTTGGATGGAATGCAAAGGATGAATTCTTAGAAGAGGTTGCCATGGGGTTTTACAGGGGGGTGATTCCACAGGGTATGTGCTTCCCTGACCCATAGAGAAGTGAGGTGGGCAGCTCAGGAAGAGATAGCCTACGCAAACAACCAAGTTTAATTTAACCAAACATACAGAATTTTCACTATCTTAAAAAATTATTTAAATAAGTAAACAATATTTCCTCTAAATGCCAGTTAGCAGCTATGAACAAGAGCTGGAGAAAGCAAACTCCTATGTAATCAATAACTAAAGCCCTATAACATGAATCATATTTCTTCTGCCTCACCTCACATTCTGTGATAAAAGAGTCCACTAACAAAAAAGCTCTATACCCCAACATCACATCATTGCCTTTTGGCAAGGCCCTTTCAAGATCCATTTTCTAATTACAAAGAATTGAGATTATTTTAAGTCTGTTTCTGAAGACTCACTTTACTCTCCTTTCATTATGAGATCCATGTGCTGCTATTGTATTCTTTCCTTTCCATGGGATCAGAAAACACGAACTCATTTATTCATCTCAGTGTCACAACACTCACTTTCTCTTACAAAAAGCCAAAGTGCAATGAACTCATCTTCTTTGTGAAATAAATTTCCATTTTGTAAAATAATAGTAAAAGTCAAACAAATATCTCTAGATAGTGGTACAGATCTACCCCAATAGAATTATTGTACGACTATCATTTTTACATTACAGAGCACACTTAAAATGAGAGAGCAGATGGGCAGGAAGCATGCTGTTACTCACAAATCATCATGAACTCACATGAACAGACCACTTGTTTGCATTGTCAATAAATCATTGACCGACACTTGATGAACAGAACACAACTAGGTTGTACAATATTGTGCTGATTCGAAGAGTTTCATGCATAGATTAGTCCTGAGAAGACACACATACCCACTCCATTTCTGGCATATAAACTCAAAGAATAGGAATAGAATGCATTTTGGTCAAGTCACATTTGAAAAACTGGAATGAGGATGATATATCTCCTTATTAATTGGGAGATAGCCTGGTAAGCTGCCACATACATGAAAACATACACACACACACACACTTGCCAAAGAAACAAACCTAGATGCCTGAGAGAAGGACACCTCTTCTGTCTCACCCCATTCCAGAGAGGTAATGCAATTCAAATCCCCTAAATTCCCTCAACTACGGTATTTTAATCTGTAGAATGCCAGTGATATTACTGACCTCTGAAGATTAAAATGAGGATTAAAGGAAGTGACATATATAAAGTACTCAGCACACAGCACACAGGTAGGCAGGTACTCAGTAAAGACTGGCTCTACTTCTCTTGCCGTTTATGGATTAATTATCCAGTTATTTCTTACAATGTTTGCTTTTTGAATGAATAGCATATATTTGAAGGCAGAGACCTTTTTTCCCTTTTGTTTTTAAACTGAAGTTTTACACACTGTAAAGCTGAAATATAGTTATGGTGGTTTTTTTCAGTAGCAGCACTCTAGCCCCATGGGGCTAAATCCTCACAATCCTGTTTCCTTTTGTCCGTGACTGTCTTGAGTGGATCTGTGAATGAGTGCTAGCCAATGAGATAAAGGAAAAGTCTACTGGGGACAGAATGGATTATCATTCAGTAGGTCATCATGCAGTCTAGCAACTCATAATTTTTTTTTTTTTTTTTTGAGACACAGTCTTATTCTATCACCCAGGCTGGAGTGCATTGGTGCAATCTCAGCTCACTGCAACCTCTGCCTCCAGGGTTCAAGCAATTCTTCTGCCTCAGCCTCCTGAGTAGCTGGGACTACAGGCACACCCCACCATGCCTGGCTAATTTTTGTATTTTGAGTAGAGATGGGGTTTCACCATATTGGGCAGGCTGGTCTCGAGCTTCTTGTAATCCACCTGCCTTGGCCTCCCAAAGCACTGGGATTATAGGCGTGAGCCACCGTGCCTGGCCACAACTCATAATTCTTAGAAGCACTACAGACAATTCTGATGCCCAGCCAGCGTTGAGAATAACTTTCCTAGACTGATGACTCTCAAGAGTCTTTGATCATTGCCCACTTTGGGCATCCTATGCTCCACCTACTTCTTTTTTGAAAACTACAACTGTCTACATGCATGCCACATTTTAGGAGCTTTGTCAGTGAATAGCAGTGAGACTTTTTAGTAGAACTAATTAGAGTCCTTAGACTAATTAGGGTCTATGGTGACACAGTAACTTGAGTTCAGAAAGGCCCTTAATAACTCACTTAGGAGATTACTCTAGCAAAAGTAAAAAACTAGTATTTTATGGGCTTGTTCGTCACTAATTAAACCAAGGACTTATATTTTTATCTCATTTCATAATAAATCAGGAGAACCATATCTTTGAGAAGGCAGTATTTTGAGAATTGCTACACTAGAATGCAATCATGCTGTGTTGAATCAATTATGTCCATTTACAAAAGAAGTGAAGGACTATGTGTTCTCAACTTCAATCACCTCAGTAAGACGATAAGCATAAGAAGAGGTGCTGCCAGACACGCCCACTCTCCATTCCCACCCTATTCACACTTACAGGCAATTTTCCTCACAAATATTCACATCTTCATTAGCTTCTCCTCATTCCCCCTTTTCTTCCGATTATTTAAGTAAACTTTGTTTCCCTACCGCCCTTTTGCAAGGCAAAAACTACCTAAATCATAAACAGAAGTAATTATAACGTATCAAAAATGTATTTTCCAGTATAATTATACATAGTAAAGTACTAGCATAATTATCTTCTAAAACTCTTGAGGGGTCCAAGAATCCCTTTGAGAATCACCATCAAGCACTTCAGCTGCCCCTTTAGTGTCTGACTAAACATGTTTTTCCCCAAGTACCAACAATATTCATGATACAAAACAAAACTGTATTTTAAATACAATTTTAGAGTTCTGTTTTATTTGACAGCTAGTTTTGCAAGGTGTCTTGTTTTGTAAATTCTTTGGAAATGTGTACTAATTCAGCTACATTACATGTTGATCAGATGACTGGCCTAAGAAGGTAAACACTTTTACATTTAAATTCTAAGCTATTGATCATCTTGGAGCACAACTCCTCCACAGGCTGGCAACTCTTAGAGGAATATCAAAACCTTCTTTCCTTGCTTAAACATGACATCGTTAACAGCAATCATAAGAAAAGAAAAACAAAACAGTATCCCCAAGAGATCTGACCTTGTATTTTCCATTTTAAAGTAACTACATGGCAGACACAGCTGTTAAATCTCTTAATAGATGAAAATTCTGTAAATATTTCTGGATCCCTATTATGGCTCACAAACATACATACATACATCTGCCTGTTTTTGAATGACCTAATGGCTCCGTTTAGTAGTTCTGAAAACCAACCAGAGATTGATGAAAACTAAAAGCAATGAAGGAGACTTAACCAAAGGGTCCATCTGTAGGGAATATTACAGCCCCAAAGATGGAAAGGACCAAATATGTCATTAGGGCCTCACACAGGGTATTTGCTAGTATGCTCTGTGAGAGCAGAGCTATCCTATTCTCTCAGCTCCTCGAACGATAGCCAAGACTTTGGAAAGAAGAAATGACAGTATCAGAGGTTATGGTCACAGAGGCAGTGGTGACCAGACATCACTCCTGTCCCCACCCCTAGCAGTCTAATAGGGAGCAGAAAGGATAAATAAGTGAAGGAAGGGAGAAAGAAGTTCAGAAACTATTAAGGTGGGGACTGGGAGGAACAACTGACATTGTTTTCATGAAGAGAGGGGCATGTCATTTACATTCCTACCTTATCCTTCTGCCAGCTAGTGGCCTTGGAAACTCTTGTGGCAGACACACTAAAAAGTGTGCTTCAGCTAGGTGCGGTGGCTCACACCTGTAATCCTAAGGCTTTGCAAGGTGGAGGCGGGAGGATCACTTGAGCCTAGGAGCTTGAGATCAGCCTGGGTAACACAGTGAGACCCTATCTCTACAAAAATACAAAAATCAGCCAGGCATGGTTTTGTGTGCCTGTAGTCCCAGATACTCAGGAGTCTGAGGCAGGAGGATCACCTGACCTTGGCGGGGCGGGGCGCTGAGGCTGCAGTGAGCTGTGATCACACCACTGCACCCCAGCCTGGGTGCCAGAGTGAGATCCTGTCTAAAAAAATAAAGCATGTTCAAAGGCTTTGAAAGAATATACAAACTGGAGCAAAATACTTCTTTCTCTTTGTTAAGATCACAGTGCAAAAAAATACTCATTTGTATGTAGCACTCAAACTTGTTTTTACTCCCCCCACCCCCACACAAACAAACAATCCTGTTAGGAAATGGGCCAGTATCTCCGTTCTGTAGATGTTTTCTGAGACCCCTCGGATTTCCCACAGTGACAGGGAGAGTCAGCTCTCTGCAAGGCAGACAGCTTGAACATAGGGGGGCAGCCTGATTGGGAGAAGGTTCTTCTGTATCTCCAGCCACAAACTGCCACTCTGTGGTCTCCACTGTGGTTTCACCTTCCAACACCAGACAGGTAACACACCTATCCCCCTCCCATAATGTGGTCTTTTAAATAATTGAAAGCTGCCTCTGTGACTCCCAATTTATGCAGAAAATAAAGACTCAGACAGGCTAAGAACTTGTTTAAAACTCTAGAGTTGTTTAATGGTGAAGCCATGACTAGAGCCCAAGTATTCTGGCTCAGTTCCAGGGCTATTCCCACCTCAACACAAGCCCTGGGATCCTGCAGCTCAAGTCAGAACCACATCCTCCCAAGTGGGTTCAGGGCAGGGTCCATTTGACCATCTCTAGTTAGATGTGTAGCCATGAGCGGGATTTGGGCACGTGTCTGTGTGTGTAGACTTGGGCATATTAGATAGCTTTGGCCATGTCTGTCCTGCTCAAAATGTGTCCCTTTTTGCTAGAAGTTAATCTGCATCCAGGAGCCACTGTGGAACAATATGGCCGCTGGTCATAGCTGATGTGAGGGGAGTCTCTCTGATGTGGCTGGGCTGGTGACATGAAAACTTAGACACTGTGGGGCAGCCCCATTTGATTGACCTCCTGGACCAGAAAGCAGAGGAAGCTAGGTAGAAGAAGAAATACAGAGGTGGACTATGGCAAGCAGTTTGGAGATTTCTCAAAGAAGTTAAAACAGAGCACCATTCAACCCAGCAATTCCATTACTGGGTATCTACCCAAAGGAATATACATCATTCTACCATAAAGACCCATGCACACATATGTTCATCACAGCACTGTTCACAACAGCAAAAACATGGAATCAACCTAAATGCCCATCAGTGGTGGACATCAATGTGGTACATACACACCATGAAATATTACACAGCCATAAAAAATAATGAGATCATGTCCTTTGCAGCAACATGGATGGAGCTGGAGGCCATTGTCCTAAGTGATCCAACACAGGAACTGAAAACCAATACCAACATGTTCTCATTTATAAATGGGACCTAAACATTGAGTATACCATGGACAAAAAGAAGGGAACAACAGACACCAGGACCTACTTGAGGGTAGAGGGTGGGAAAAGGGTGAGGTCCAAAGAAGTACCTTCGGGTGCTATGCTTATTACCTGGGTGACAAAATAATCTGTACACCAAACTCCCATCACATGCAATTTATTCATATAAGAAACACACACATATACCCCTTGAAACTAAGATAAAAGTTGGAAGAAAAAAAAGAGGAAGAAATACAGAGGCAGGAGCTGGGAAGGAAAGAAGGAAAGAGAGATGGAGAGATGGAGAGATGGATGGATGGATGGATGGATGGATGGATGGATGGATGGATAGATGGATAGGGAAAATGGGAAGAGAGAGGAGAGAAAAAAAACCTAGTGATTTTTTGACGCTTTCCTTAGGCCCAGTCACATTTCTGTTTTTGATTCTGTGGGGCACCCCTGTGCCCTTATAACAATCCCTCCCCTTTTCCTTGAGCTAGCTCATGCTGTCTCTATGCCTTAGAACCCCAGACTCCTAACTAATACATTTCTCATGTAACATGCAATGATGAGTCCGGTATTATTTTACCCTTCACATCTGATTAGCAGCATGGGCAGTGGATGAATAAGAGAAGGGCATCTGGGTCTCAAAGGAAAAACATTAACTTATGAAAAACTGGTTTTTTCATTAAACAAATTCCTTTGGCCCCAAAGTGCTTATTATAAGCAATGGAATCTGAGGCATTTTATGTTTTTGAACATGAGAAGATCACTTTACAAAGGTCCCTAAGAGAATGGGCTCCCCATGAGGCAGAGTCACGTCCAGTGAGGAGTGGAGGAGGAAGCAGGGCTGGAGCTTTGGGCAGCACAGGGCAGCTTCCTGTTTCATGGAGCCACCAGTCCCTGACTAGTCAGAGGACACAGGGGAAGCAGCCTTGTCAATTTGCTAGGGTTCTGCAACACCCTCCATCAATCCCAGAATATCTTTTGTATGGTGATGCCTTGAAGGCAGAACCATGCCTTTCTCACCACTATATTCCCACCACTTCAAATATTCTCTAACATAGAACAGGTACATAATAATTGCTCAATGAATGCATGAATGGATATACCATGGACTCTGAGGGATTCTGAAATGAGGTGGACCCCAGTAGCTCAGTTACAAAGGCTCTATGGTGGTGGGGGGGCATTCATTTGACCAGATAATATGAATGCACATTCAGTCAGCCTCTCAAAGACTGTTATGAAGCACCTACTCTACAGACTGAGACACAGAGTGGCCTTGCTGTGGGTTGTACCTGGTCCCACCTGGCAGCTCACAAGGCTGTCACCTCCACTGACAGTGACAGAGGTCGGGAGTGGAGCCCATGCCTGATATGGGAACAGGGGAGCATTTTCAAAATAACTAGAAATTGAGAAGACTAAAATAGACCCACTTATTAGACTGAAATCAGGATGCTGTGTTATATCTAGAAGTTCCTGGGCATAGTTGGGTGCCCAGCTGGGAGAATCTTCAGGCAGTAGACTATAAAGTAAATGAGTTCCAGCTTGCTGCACTAATTGAAATATCCAGGTGGCTTCCATGGCTGCCCCAGGATAGAACAGTTCAGTAATGAAAAGCAGATCTACAAAGCCACTGGTATATGTTGTGCAAACTGCTGTTCAAAGGAAAAGGTCAGATCCACTGGCCCCTAGTGACTTTTTGATGCTTTCCTTAGGCTCCAGTCGACCCATGGATTCTCCCAACAACTACAACTGAAGGAGACTTGGGGTTTCTGATGTATTGGGCATAAGATCTGCTCACGAGCCAGAATTCAGATGCCAAGGAAGCAGCTAACATCACCAGCCTCTGTGGCAAGTCACTTTCAGTGACTGTGTAGAGCTGGTGGCATCTTGAATAAGAAATGTTGGGGTCATCTCCTTTTAAGGTTCCAAGAAACTCTGAGATCTGTTGGCCGTGAACAATTTCATCTCCTTTGCCCAAGGGCCTTAAGCTAACAGTTGGCAGGAATGGGGCTGAGACTGAACCCTAAAACATTGCAATAAACTAACACAATGGACTGAGGGGATGGCATCTCACCTCTAGAGCATCCCAGACAGACATACAGGAGGGGACTCGCTGGGTGGATTTCCTCTCAAATTCTATTTTGAGAATGTCTTCAGAGTAAATGTGCAACAAGACTGAGGATTCAGGTTACCACTGAAACTTCAATCACATTGGCATGTTTCAAAAAGTAGATTTTTTTTCATAAAAAATGAAAAAAGTAGATTTAAAAGAGTTCTAAGTCTGACTAACTTAAATTTTTTAATTATATAAGTAACATATGAATCCAATTTTGATATTCAAATTCTAGTAATACAGAAAAGACCAAAGTTCCTTTTCCTCACTTCCTTTACATAAGGTATGTGTAAGTCTATTTTCTTCATGTCGGTACATACTGATCTATTTTACTGTTTCTAACTGCTGCATCGTATTCCATACTCCAGACATATCATATTTAACCATTTTCCTGTTTTCCTACTGAATTGTTCCCAATTTTTCTTTATTCTAAACACCTTCTGGTCCTTGTTTCTTTGTGCTCGTGCTCTCGCTTCAATTTTAACATTTCAAAAAGCTTACTTTTTGGTGAGTGGTGATCTCACAATGTCAAACAGATCGTGACAGTTTATTTCAACTCAGGGTTGCTGATCTTTATATATGTAGTGTTATGGAGAAAGAAAACAGAGCTTAATACATATAATACACACACATATAATTATTTATCTGTGTGTGTGTTCAAACCCTGGGTGGCTGGCAGAGCTCAGTGATGTATGTAGAAGGAGCGGCCACTGAATTGTGTGTTGTCCTTGCATCCTGTGCTTCTGAGGGGTCACTCTGTCCATGGTAAGGTAAAAGACATGAATGGACATACAAGATCAAATTGGCCATGTCAAAATCTCACTTCCTAACCTGAGAACCTAGAAAAGAGTTCTTGCTCTTCCCAGCTCTCCCTCCCACCTAAGCAGCTAATGAGGCATTATAGAAACTTGGCAAGTCCTTCTAGAATCAATTTGGGTCTTTCAACTTTATTGCTTCCCCCCACCTCTTCATTTCTCATCTGGATTACATGAATGTAAAAGCCATTGTGAAATTTCCTTTAAGATGAATTTTAAATGTATTCTATGTCTTGAATACATTTAGTTATGATTGAATAACTCAGAATTAAACTATGTTGGATAGAACATTACAACCCAACGTTGATTTGCCATCACCTATATTACTCTAAAATAATTTTTCCTATAAGATGCTCTGCAGGAGTTTTCCCCTGTGGGGGAAGGAGTCAAATATTTCAGCATTACCAATGCATCTGTTCGCCTCTCACCTTTAAAGCAAAATGTAATTTTTCTCAAATTGGGACTCTGCAAAGGATTCTTTCCAAGGAAGGATGCCTTCCTGTCATTCTTAGTTTTTCCTTTTGAATGGTTACAAAAATGAACTTGTAACCTACATGGTCATTTCTACGGCAACTGGATGTTCCAAGTGAAATACTGAATTTGGAGTTCTCTGAAGAACTAGAAAGAAGAGAGCCTGTGCCACAGATAACATAAAAGCTTAAGTTTTAATGATATTACAAGGCCTGTCAGTGTAGGTGTTCACTGGTACCTAAGTATTATTTTGAAAGGACGGTGAAATAATATGTCAAAACCATGCCAGACATGCCTGTAGTCCCCTCTACTCAGGAGAAACCTTTAATCCCAGGAGTTTGAGTTCAGCCTGGGCAACACAGTGAGACTCCATCTCTAAAAATAAAAAGTAAACTATACATGGCTTAGCATTTTTGAGGTTTTTCCTTAAAGAGCAAATTTAGCAGGTAGTATGGTTAATGAAAAGTTTTTTTCTACCTTCCTATCAGTACAGATACAGAAAACATCATAAAATCAATGTTTAGCTAAGCGAATTTTTATAAGGCAAACACCTTTGTAATCACCACCCAGTTAAAAATAAATAGAACTTGCCAGCCACTTCCAGAAGCCTCTCCATGTGCCCTGTGCCAATTTTAATCCCTCTTCTTCCACTCAAAAATAACCACAGCTTCAGTTTCCATGTTATTAATACCCATAGCTCCTGTGGTTATAAGATGCTATGATTCAGTCATTTTTTTCACCATTAAAAGATTATTTGTATTCAAGGGCTGATTTGTCAAAAAAAGAGATTGTGTAGTAAGTAAATTTTTCGAATGGCTTATTTATGCCTTTTTTGTTTCCTGCTACCCATATATAATAAATACATTCATTAGCGTACAGTATTTTTAAATACCTTGCCTCATTCCAAAAACATGCAGGGTTGAACGCATGCTAAGAAATTCCTTCCACTAGGAGGCGCTACATCCCTTACGTCCTCAGACAGCTGGGAAGACAGCGTTTAATATAACTCAGTTATCAACGCATTTCTATGAATGAAGTCACAGAGGAACATGTGGGAAATCCACTTAACGACTTCTTTACCTTGCTGCATATCACAAAAAGGCTCACGGGTTGCCAGAAGTCCTGGTGAGTGGCAGGTTCCAAGAGTGAACTGATATTTCAACAACTACTTTTCCACTAACAACCTAAGTCCATGAAATTGAGGGAGGGGGCCAGGAACATTTGGAACAGACAAAGGGGCCCTGTTTCCAAGCATAAATAAAATACAGCTGGTTTACAGCTGTACTACCTTCCTCACTGCAAGTCAAGTCACAAAACAGAATGAAACTTTCAGTAGTCACCATTGTGATGTTAGGAAATTCTGAGCATCCCTCTGGGCTCCAAGGTGACCAACTATTTGCTTTCTGAATTTCGTTTTTCAACCCCTAGACACTGTACAGCTCATCAGAGAGGCAGATTTCCACTGCAAATTTACACAAGCCTAGACTGTCTCCTTTTACATGATTGTTTGTTGTTTGCTTTCATTTTTCAAATAAAAAAAAATCTGAGGAATAGAGCTATGAAGACATCTGAACTCTTTAATTATAGGGGTTTGAATTGTTTTAGATTAGACGTGCTACCCTTGTGATTCACAGTGATGTGTATTTCTCTGGTCTGATAATTAGCATACCAGGCAGGCTCAGATGCCCAGCATATATCACAGATAGTAGGACATCATGCATATGTGTGGGAAACTCCTAGCTCAAAATTGGCCTCAGATCAGACCAAAAGGCCAGCAACTGTATCCAAGTAGCAACCCAACGTCCACAAAGTGCCAACTGGAATGTTTTCCCATTTTAAGTAGGCATGGCAATCTAGACGTTAACCAATAGACTTATAAGAATAGCTTGTATTGATTAAAGAAGCTTTATAATACATATTTGATTGTTATCATTTTATGTGCCTAAGATTTATTCCTTAAAATACTGATTCACTGACTTAGAAAACTCAATAGGGGTGAATAAATCTGGCTGAATAAAGTTGAAAATAGACTACGTCCTATAGTTTTAAAAAAAATATTAGAAAAGTATTGGTACCACTTCCAGGCAAACTGGTGGTTGTCCATTGCATTTCAGACTCAATGAATATGGGCTCTTAAGCCAGATGGCATTAGGATCAGGAAGTGGGTTTGGCACTTTTCTTACTCCTTCGTGTCATTTCCAGACCATGACTCCTCTGCTCTCATGGAAAAAGTCTCATCTGTTCCCTTGTTCCCGCTTTCCTTAACTCTGTCCCCAGCTGATCTTCTGGTCACTTCCGTACATCCACTGATGACTTCATTCCTTGGCTCACAGGAGCTACATGAAATCCCACCATCATCTGGGGTGACTTCAGTGTTTGTGTTCATGACTCATTCAACCCTATTCCCACAGTTTCCTGAAAACCACAACTCTGATGACCTTGATCTTCACTCTCCTCAACCATCTGTACTTAGTGCTGAAATCTGGCCTCATCACTAAATGTGGAACTGTTCAGGTGCAATGGCCCAGACTCCAACGACAGCCTCGCCTCTTTCCCTGTCTCTCACTGGCTTGTCCTCAGACTTCTGCTCTTGGGTCTTTTCAAATCTTCTAATCTCCAGCTTCCTCTATCTTATCCCAGTCCATCATAGCCCTCCTGTCTTCATTTTTATGTCTTCTTACCTAAGATGATGTGAACGATCCATTCCAATCACTGCACTGTCTTCCTATATCCTCAATAATATTGCCTCCTCGTCCTTTGGCTACATCCAGGTATCTGGCAAAAATCCCAAATGAGAGCTAAGCACAATCACATTTCCCAAGATCAAACACCTACATAGGGTGCCCTGGAGTGTAGGAGAACGACACTACAAATATGTGGTCTCCAACCTTATCCGAGCTCTCAACACTGTCCAGGGATCTTTGTATATGTTCCTTGCCAACTCTCTAGCTTCAGTAAAAGATACTTCCTCCCCAGGACAAGCCCACACTTAGCATAAATAGAAAATCAATATCTTCTTTGTTTGTACATAAAAAGGCTAATAATCAGTACATTGAATTCTGTCATACCCTGACCTCTCAGGGACCCCACATCATCATTTATCCTCCACTCACCTGCATTTCACCTCTTTCTCTATTTTCTCCTCTTTCACCTAAGAATTTAGACTTCCTCTTCTTAAAACAATCCATGCAAATCCTGTGCCCTCTCTAGCTAAGACTTACTTCTCTTCTTTCCTTCACAGCCATGCCACTTAGGGAGCCAAAGCCTTAATTCAATCCCCCGACTTCCTCTCAGCTCAACTCCACACTCCTCCACCTTACTGAACCTACTTTTCCATTCTTGTGAGGGCCACCAGTTACCTTCTAGTTAGTATGTTCAGTGGCCACTTTTTAGAATGTGTGCCATTGCCTGTCAGCAGCATTTGGCACCATGCATCACTCCTTCCTTCCTGGAAAGTTCTTTCATCTTCACCCACCCCCTGTTTCTGCCTACCCTGACTCCCCTTCTGCTTCCCTGGCTGCCCTCAGCACGGTGAGTCACCAGGTTGATCTTTCATTTTGCATTCTCTCCCTGGATAGCCTCATTCACATCCATGTCTAAAGTTATTATTTGATGCAGCTTTTCTGAAGTCCCAAAACCCCAGATCTCCTCCCTGAATTCCATACCTACATGTTATTTCCCATCAGGCATCTCACATGTATAATTCCAAAGGTATTATGATCTCAACATGTCCAAAATAATCTCATCACCTTTCCCCAAAATGTGACCCTCTTTCCATGTTCAATATCAACCATCTCCTCGTCTATGCTGGAAACATGGCTGTCGGTTTTATTTCTCCATACCCCTCACCCTTTACTCAATCAGTACCAAGTTCCAACAATTCAACCACATAACTATCACATCCATGCCTTCTTCACTATCTCCACAACCACTCTCTCATGTCCAGCTATCCCTATTTCATTCTTGGATCAGTATTAGGATAGCCACCTCTGAGTGGTCTTACTGCCCACTCCCCATCCCTCCCAATTCAAATGACTTCATATACTACAGTGGAGTACTCTCTCAAAAATGCATATCCAACTAGATCACTTCCTGAGAGATTCCCATGACCCACAGGATAAAATCCAAACTCTACCGAAAATGGCATATAAGACAGTCCATCTCTCCGTCATCCTTTCTGACCATTCTCACCATTATCTCAAACCTTCCAATCCAGTTTCAGGGAACTGCTTATGCAATGATACAGCTTAATGGTTGATAGGTGAGTCTTGGTGTCAGATATACATGTGTTCAAAATTAAATTGTCACTTACTGGTTTGTGATTGTGGACAAGTTACTTCTGAGAGCACCACATGCTTCTCTCTCAGAGTACTTATTGTCCCACACCACCTTCTAAATCCTCCGCACTAGCCCATCTTTTCCACTGCACCATCCTTGAATCCCTAGCACACAGCAGGCCATCAACACTTATTCTACATGAGTGAATCAGGAGAATGAATGGATTCTTCCAGTGACAGGAGGCTCACTTCCTCTGAGGTCTAAATATGGCATCTTTGCATCTGTTTGTTACAGAGTTCTTCAGATTCATCATCCAGATTCTTAGAATCCTGCCACAATCGTTCAGGCTCATATAGTGTGCCTGGCTCTGTATTTGGATGTCTCTAGATGTTCTTCAGGTGAAAACTATATCATTGTCATTAAGTACATATTTAAAAGCACATGAATTTCCATTTCCATGTATCTACCGATAAGAAAGTATAGCCCTGCAATAGAACCATGTAGACGTTAGATAATGGTATAAGTGTGCATTATGTACCTTCTTTTGTGTGGCATTTGCTTACCCACTGTGTCCCAATGTGAAACTGGGAGCTTCACTTTCAGCAAGGGCATTACAAACCTCCACTGCAAAGGGTAGTGGGAGCTGGAGAATGAGTCAAGTCAGTTCAGCAATGGTATTTGCACAAATTCAAAGGGCCGAAAGTAGGGTCAAAGTCAACTGCAGGGCCAGGAGTTTAGAATGCGGGAGTGGTAAGTGCCAAAAGAGTACCCTGGGAACCAGCAAGAAGGATGAACCATCCTGTGGTCACCACGGCTGACCAGGATCAGTTAGGGTGCAGGGCACAGTGTGTTACACTGCCTTGTAGACCCTACATAGGAAAGATGAGTAGAGTTGGGTTCCTGGTTCTACCTGGGAGTTATCGGCTTCCTGAAAAGTCCAGGACAAGACGAGTTAGGCTCTTAGTTCTTCCTAAGAGTTACGGGCTTCTTGAGAAGCCTAGGATGGCTGGGAGCAGCTCCCATAGTTATGGGCCAGTCTAAATGCAGGCCCCTAAACCTGCAGCACAGACAGAAAAGAGCCATTGAGGCTGTACTTCAGGACCCATACTCTGGGTCTTCCAAGTCAAGGCCCACAACAAGCCCTATGTTCTTATCATTTCTCATCCCTACCTCCTTAAAGGAAGGGCAGAAAATGGGGAAAATGCTGACCTCATGGTGTTAGACATTAAAAAGCAGCAGCTTCAGCAAAAAGCCAAGCATTTATTAACTAAGAGATGAACAATGCAACCAGAGGCTGTTACAGATTGTTGGCAACTGGAGCTTAAATCTGACCACTTATTCTATAGATGTGATTTACACATCTCATTGGCTTCTGAATTAAATGAGTCCCAATTCATTAGGGCAAGCTGAGAAATGGGCAATCTTTTAATGTTGTGTAGCTCTCTTAGCTCTTGGCAAATCAAGCCTCGACAGCCATACAGAGGTTTTCCTTTCGCTTCCTGTGGGAAAACTGGGGTAATCTAGGTCATTGATAGTCTGCCACTTGATTTACAGCAATGACCAATTTCTAACTTGGCCTTATCTGATCTGCTCTGGAAAAATGTTTTCAGCTGCTATGGGGAGTCTTGTTAAATTGTGCAGACCTGCAATCATTTTTAAAAATCACTCAACCATCAAAGATTTGATTTGGTCTGCTTAATCTGTGCTGACCTCACTTCATTTGGCAAGGCCAGGGCCTCTGTATCCCAACCTACTGCTGAAGGCTTCCAGCGGCGTCTTTTATTGCATTTTCCCAAGCACTTCCCTATCTCTTGTCTTATGCTACTGAGAAAACAGGTACTGCCACTTCCATATCAAGGATGAGGTGACTCAAACACGGGGAGATCACGGAGCAAGGCAGTGATGCTGCTGGATTAGAATCAGGACTACTGGCCTGGTACAGTCTCATGCCACCTTACGACACTAATGCACCATGTGCACCTGCCCTAGGGAAGAATAAAGCTGACAAGGCCAAGAGAAGGACCTGGGGTTTCCATTCACACTGTCCTGATTTATGTTAAGTCTAGACAATGAGGTGAGGGATGAAATAAACATGGATTTTGCCACAGTGAAATAAACGGTGTGCTGGCATTTAGGCCTTCCATCTGCACTGGGGGAAGAGAGCAGATGTTCTTCATCAGCCGTGCCTTGCTTCTTCTGCCCCTTCCTTCTCAAATTGCACCACTGGATGGGTGAATACCCCCACCCTCAGGCTCACTCCTATCCAATGCCTGAGGCAGCCCAGACTGTGGTGCAAAGAGTTTGCCTAGCAAAGAGACCAACCCAGGTTCTTCTCTTTCACCTGGGCTACTTCTGCTGACTCTCCAATCTCACAAACAACCCTGACCCCGAGATCCAGACCCAGCAACTCAGGAGGAGGGCTTTGGGTTCCATGCTGTCCCTCCTTCGTGGTTCTGTCTGTATGCAGCCTCCTCCCTGCTCCCTTCTCAGAGAAGTGTTCACCCATGGCACGATGCCCCAACTCCTGCCAATTCTCCTTTCCTGGATTGGACAGATCCTGGCTTCAGATGGCCAGCTGCCATTCCCTGTCTCCCTGTTGGCAGTTTCTGCCCCTATGACCAGAAACCCCATAGGTCAACAGTTCTATTATTGTGACCGAGACTGTGGTTCTGTTGGCCAGTGGCACCAAATGCATGTTCAAGTCCAGCCTTTGGGGCTGGGCCAGTGACCCCTGGTTCACATGTGGCCTCCATGTCCCTTCTGCCAACTGCACTGGGATTCATCTACAGTGCCTTATATTTGGTTTCTTTCAGGTATACCATGACTTGCTTTAAGAAAATACAATATACCTGGGTGCAGTGGCTCATGCCTATAAACTCAGCTATTTGGGAGGGTGAGGCAGAAGGATGGCTTAAGGCCAGGAATTTGAGACCAGCTTCAGCAACATAGCTAGCCACTGTCCCTAAAATATACATATTTTTAATTAGCCAGGCATGGTGGCACACACCTATAGTCATAGCTACTTAGTTGGCTGAGGCAAGAGGATTGCTTGAGCCCAGGAATTCAAGGCTGCAGTGAGCTATGATCATGGCACTGCATTCCAGCCTGGACAACAGAGCAAGACTCCATCTCTAAAAACATAAAGAATATAATATAAACAGCAACACAGCAGATAATTATTACTATTATATAGGATATTTAACATATAAAAATGTACTATAGATTTTTTTAACATACTAACTTTCCACCATGCATTAGAAATGTAATTGAATTTATAATAAGGAATCCAGTTTGTTAAATCAAATAAAGCATAGCACTCTTTCTACCACCTCTTCACTGCCCCACACCCACCTCATGTCCCTCTCTGACCAGCTTTCAGATGCTATGATCAATAACCATCATCATGCCATGGTCCACACCCTCAATTCCCTTGCACCCCTCTCTCTGTCATACTTAGCTGGCAAAAGCCCAGCTCAGATTAAATCCAATACTTTGCCTACCTGTACCTGCACCTATTGGGTTGAAAACACTGGAGACACACCCAAGACCTGATTTCTGCTGTCTGCTCTTATTTAAATTCAAGATCCCTAACCATGGGGGAGTCGTTGGAGGTGTCCAGAAATCTGACTGCATTGCCTTAGATCAATTACTCCTGAACTGTCCCAGAGGATTATTTCACACCTTCTCTTCTCTCCTCAAATTTACAACACTTCTTCCCCCTCCCTCCCTGCCAACTGATGACCTTGCTTCCTATTTCACTGAGAAAATGGAAGCAATCAGAAGGTTCATCCACAGACCCAGCCACCATGGGCTCCCGCACACCTGCACTCATTCTGTGGGCTCTGCTATAGCTCCTGCACAGGAACAGCCTCTCTATTTGTGCACGCAATGCCTTCCTTATTTCCCAACTCAAGCACTTCCTTCCAGCAGTTGTCTCATCTCTCTCCTCCCTCATCAATGTTTCCCAGGTTCTAGATCATTCTCTGCAGCCAAACATACTGTCGTATCTCTAAAAGTATCTCCTTCCAAGTCCACACTCTCCCTCATCTACAACTCTGTTTTTTTCTTCCTCTTTACAGCAAAACTCCTTGAAGGAGTCAACACTCCTGCTGCCTCCTCTCAACTCACTCTCACTTAAATCCAGACCTCCCAGTGTTCACCTCTACCTCTCCATCTAAACAGCTCCAGTCCAGGGCACCAGTAACCTCCTTGCTACTAAATCCAGTGGACAATTCTCTGACCTCAGATTTCTTGGCATGTCAGCAGCATTTCATAAGGATGGTCACTTCCCCTTTCTAGACATACTTTCTTAAATTCCAAGTCCCTACTTCTCTTAGTCCTCTCCTAATTCACTGGCCAGTGCTTCTTATTTTCATTTCCTAGTGCCTCACCATCTCCTATAACAGTCCAGAACTCTATTCTCAGACCTCTTCTCTACCTACCGTAACTCCCATGATGATTTCATCCAACCTCCTAGCTTGAAATACCATCCAAACATTGACGATTCCCATCTTTATATAGCCAGCCCAGACATCTCTTTTGAATTCTAGACTCCGAAATTTATCTGCATGCTATGGTCTGAATGTTTATGACCTCCCCACCATCACCAGCCAAATTTATATGTTGAAAACCTAACTATCAATGTGATTATATTAGGCAGGGCCTTTGGGGGTGTATTAGTTCGTTCTCCCACTGCTAATAAAGACATATCTGACTGCGTAATTTAAAAAGGAAAGAGGCTTAATTGACTCACAGTTTCACATGGCTGGGGAGGCCTCACAATCATGGCAAAAGGGGAAGCAAACATGTCCTTCTTCATATGGTGGCAGGAAGAAGTGCCCAGCAAAAAGAGGACAAGCCCCTTATAAAACCATCAGATCTTGTGAGAACTCACTATAACGAGAACAGTAGCATGGCGGCAACCACCCCTGTGATTCAATCATCTCCCACATGATCCCACACAAGGATTATGGGAACTACAATTCAAGATGAGATTTAGGTGGGGACACAGCCAAACCATATCATTCCACCCTGGCCTCTCCCAAATCTCATGTCCTCACATTTCAAAGCATAATCATGCCTTCCCAACAGTCCCCCAAAGTCTTAACTCATTTTAGCATTAACTCGAAAGTCCACAGTCCAAAGTCTCATCTGAGACAAGGCAAGTCCCTTCCACCTATGAACATGTAAAATCAAAAGCAAGTTAGTTACTTCATAGATACAATGGGGGTACAGGCATTAGGTAAATATACCCATTCCAAATGGGAGAAATTGGCCAAAACCAAGGGGCTACAGGCTCCATGCAAGTCCAAAATCTAGCAGACAGTCATTAAACCTTAAAGTTCCAAAATTATCTCCTTTATTCCGTGTCTCATATCCAGGTCACGCTGATGCAAGAGGCAGGTTCCCATGGCCTTGGGCAGCTCTGCTCCTGTGGCTTTGCAGGGTAACCCCTTCCAGCTGTTTTTGAAAGTCTGTGGCATTTCCAGTTGCACAATGAAAGCTGTCAGTAGATCTACCATTCTGGAGTCTGGAGGGCAATGGCCCTCTTCTCACAGCTCCACTAGGCAGTGCCCTAGTGAGGACACTGTGTGGGGGCTACAATCCCACATTTCCCTTCCACACTGCCCTAGCAGAGGTTCTCCATGAGGGCCCCACCCCTGCAGCACACCTCTGCCAGCACATCCAGGCATTTCCATACATCCTCTGAAATCCAGGAGGAGGTTCCCAAACCTCAATTCTTGACTTCTGTGCACCTGCAGGCCCAACACCACATGGAAGCCTCCAAGGCTTAGGGCTTGCATCCTCTGAAGCAATGGCCTGAACTCTACATTGGCCTCTTTTATCCATGGCTGGGACATAGGGCACCAAGTCTCAAGACTGCACAAAGCAGCAAGGCCCTGGGCCCAGCCCAAAAAAAACACTTTTCCCTCATAGGCCCTCTGGGCCTGTGATTGGAGGGGCTGCCATGAAGACCTCTGACATGCCGTGGAGATATTTTCCCCATTGTTTTGGTGATTAATATTTGGCTCCTTCCTACATATGCAAATTTCTGCAGCTGACTTGAATTTCTCTTCAGAAAATGAGATTTTCTTTTCTATCGCATCATCAGGCTGTAAATTTTCCGAAATTTTATTCTGCTTCCCTTTGAAACATAAGTTCTAATTCCAAACCATATATTTGTGAATATATAAAACTGAATGCATTTAACAGCACCCAAGTCACATCTTGAACACTTAGTTGCTTAGAAAGTTCTTCTGCCAGATGCCCAAAAATCATCTCTCTCAAGTTCAAAGTTCCACAAATCTCTAGGGCAGGGGCAAAATGCCACCAGTCTCTTTGCTAAAACGTAACAAGAGTCACCTTTGCTCCAGTTCCCAACAAGTTCCTCATCTCCATCTGAGACCACGTCAGCCTGGACTTTATTGTCCATATCACTATCAGCATTTTGGTCAAAGCCATTCAACAAGTCTCTGAGAAGTTCCAAACTTTTCCATATCTTTCTGTCTTCTTATGAGCCCTCCAAACTTCCAGTCTCTGCCTGTTTCCCTGTTCCAAAGTTGCTTCCACATTTTCAGGTATCTTTACAGCAGCACCCCACTCTACCAGTACCAATTTACTGTATGAGTTTGTTCTCACACTGCTAACAAAGACATACCTGAGACTGGGTAATTTATAAAGGAAAGAGGTTTAATTGACTCACAGTTAGTTCCACATGGCTGGGGAGGCCTCACAATCACAGCAGAAGGGAAAGCAAACATGACCTTCTTCATATGGTGGTAGGAAGGAGAAGTGCCCAGCAAAAGGGGGAAAAGCACGGTATAAAATCATCAGATCTTGTGAGAACTCACTCACTATAATGAGAACAGTAGCACAGGGGTAACCACCCCCATGATTCAATCATCTCCCACATAGTCCCTTCCACGATACGTAGGAATTATGGGAACTACAATTCAAGATGAGATTTGGGTCAGGACATAGCCAAACCATATCGGGGGTGATTAGATTATGAGGGCAGAGCCCTCATAAATGGAATTAGTGCCTTTATAAAAGAGGCCCCATTGGTTCATATTGATTTTCTCCCTCCATGTCATTGCTAGTGATTACATCATTCATCCTTTTCCCAATAGATTAAAGTACTACCTTTGTCTATATTACCTTCTCACAATATTGGAATTCTCTCAAAACAAACAAAAAGGTCCCAGAGAGCTGCCTTGCCCCTTCCACCATGTGAAGATACATTGAGAAGGTTCCATCTATGAACCAGGAAATAGGCCCTCGCCAGGCACCAGATCTACTAATGCCTTGGTCTTGGACTTCCAAGCCTCCAGAACTATGAGAAGTAAGTTTCCATTGTTTATAAGCCACCCAGTCTACGGTATTTTGTTAGAGCAGCACTAACAGACTAAGACACTGCCCACTCAACACTTCCACCTAGGTATCAGATCAGCATCTCCAAAAATTGAATTTAACATCTCCAGAACTGAACTCCTATTTTCCCTTCACAGCAGGTCTTCCACGTTGACCCCCATCTCATTCCAGTGAAACTCCATCCTTCTAGTTGCTACCTCAAAACCTTTGGCACATTCTGGACTTTTTTTCTCTCTCTCACATTCCACTTAGATCTACTTGATGGAAAAAATCCCCTGAACTGTACTATCAACATCAATCCAGGATTCACCATCTCCTCTGCTGCTAGCTTGGCCTGCATAGATCTCTTTTCCCCCTGAATTACCACAATATCTTCCCAACTGGTCTCCCTGCTTCCATGCTTGCTCACTTCCTTATAACTCATCTCACCACATCAGCCAGAGTAATCTTTTTAAAAAATAGGTCAGATTGTGCAATTCTTGTGCTCCAAATCTTCCACTGGATTCTGATCTCATGTCAAGTAAAGGCCAACATCCTTACCACGGTATATAGATGCCTTCATAATCCAGCCCCAGCCACCACCTCTTTGTTCACGTCTCCTACCACTCTCCTTCACCCACTCCCCACCTGCCACACTAGGCTTTCCTTTTGCTTCTTGAACACACCGAGTATGAGCTCAGCTCAGGACAGCACTTGCTGTTCCTTCCACCAGAAGTGTGTTTCCCCCAGATATCCACATGGCTCACATCTTTGTTTTTTATCACAGCTCCAACACTAGCTTATTAGTAAGGTTTTTCTTAAACATTCTATGAAGGTATCCCCCTCCCCAGAACAACCTAGTCTCTGTACTACAAACTATACAAACATAGTATATGTTCAATAGTTTATTCGTAAATTATTCCTCCCTAGTTTCCCACCAGAATGCAAGCTCTGTGAGGGCAGAGACTGTCTTGTATTTACCATGACATTCTCAGCACTCACAAATATATCTATAACATAGAAAATGTTCAAAAAATATTTCTTGACTGAATTACATAAACTCAGATGCATGTTTATTGATCACACATGACTTCATAGCTTTAAGCTGGAGTTCAGATAAAATGAGTTAAACTAGTAAAACTGTTTTGGAAAGACCACTTTTGCAAATAAATCAAAAAGAAAATTGTTTTTATGTTTTACTTCATTTTATAATTGGGTAATGTCAAAGATAGAACTTATACCACCTTTTACATAAGGAACATGCACATTTGATTGATACAAAAGAAGAAATCCATGGCATCAGGAAAAATAATAAAGTCATGTTAACAGGCAGTGAGGAAATCGGATATGTAACCTTGGATGGGGCTGGTATATGGGCCTGACCTAGGTAATGGCTGGTCCCAAACCCAATATAGAGCTTTTCCCTGGCCCTGCAGTCAGGAGCCTGGGAGGTGAATTCTTCCCATTTCATGCAACTACTCTGCCCAGCCCACTTCAGGCTAAAACTACGTTTGATCTGAAGCAACACTGGAACAAGATTCCACCATACAAAGGATATCCTGGGTGCTTGGGGAAATATTTTAGCAAATGTACCCTAATTTTAAAATCATGGAGATGCCTAGGTGGTACAGGTCACCCAGTCTACTTTGCCAAATGTGTAAATTACCTCTTCTGCCTATATACCAAGTATCTATTCAGTCTCTGCATCTTGGGAAAGGTTGCTCACCATCCCATGGAGTAGTTAATTCCAAATTGGGGCAGCTCTAAATATTGAGGAATTTTTCCTTATCCTG
Source organism: Macaca mulatta (assembly GCF_049350105.2). NCBI lineage: Eukaryota > Metazoa > Chordata > Mammalia > Primates > Cercopithecidae > Macaca > Macaca mulatta. The sequence goes on from NC_133420.1 coordinate 48,592,104, forward strand.
CATTGACAGCTGCCTCCCTGAAATTGATAGCCACAGGTTTTGGGCTTGATCCTATTTTTATGACTAGTTGTACATTTGTGTTTCCAGCGACAAATGAGATGGTAGTAAATGGAGCACAGGTTTTTAAATCCTGCTCTTCACCAAATACCAAATAAGCAATCAGACTGGAATTTCGGGGAAAAAAATAATAAACTGCTCTTTGACACAGTAATTCAAATTCAGGTCATTTTATTTTAAGAAACCCATATTCCTCCACTACAAAAGCTGGAAAGTTATCAACTCACCTTCCCAGATATTTTTTGAGCTAGGGTGATCACATGGCTTCGTCTGCAGACAGGAGTGATTCCCTGTTTTCTCTGGGAGAGCCCTGTGCTTGGCGCTTGCAGCCACCATCACTAAGAAAGACAGAGCTGCAAGAGCAGGTTCTCTGATGGCCTCAATGACCCCTTATCGCCTTGTCTCAATGTCTTCTTCCATGAAAAAAACAAACAAAAACCCTTAAGCTGATGCTTCCCCGGTTTGCAGGTTTTGCAGCCAAATGTACTTCTAAAAAACAATTACATAGCCAATTAAAATTATGTTTGTGAAGAGCTTATAACAGCATGAGAAATTATTTATGAAAATGTGAAATGAAAAAAGGTCGATGCAAAATTTATATAGAGTATAACTACAAATATGTAAAATCTATGCCAAAAAAATCCCCCATAAGTGTTTGGTGATGAGGTTATGGGCATTTTTTTTTTAAATGTTAACATACTGATTGAGTGTAAGGCCCCATGCCAGGCACATTTAAGTTATTTTATTCTTTCCATCATTTCATACATTTCACTTTTTTTTTTAGAATGAAGAAAATATTATTAAAAATAAAAAAAATCCTTTATCCTGGAAAATCTAAAGGAAAAATCAACCACTTATGATTTTGGTAAAACCCACAGAAGTAAAATTTGCCAGTCTTCTTTGCCCTGCCATCATTAGCATTCTGATTTGTCAGCTAACCAGAAAAATGTGCACGTAATAGAAGACTGGCAGGAAATTGACAAATTAATTTCAACTACCAAAAAGCCAAATGACAACTGCTTGATCTTGTTACTACTGCAAAAAGAATGATTGTCCAAAAATGAGGGGAAAACAACTAACTTCTATGATTTCAGCATTACAAGGAAGGGCTGCTTATTTGCCATAGAAATAATATTTTGGAGGAAGAAGCTATTAAAATGCAGATCCATTCAAACCCAGACTGAGATTACGGCTTAGAGTTAAGTTAATTAAATGAACCCCAATTGTGTGCAAACTGAATTTTAAAATGTAATCAAAGTAGACAGATGATATTATTTCTGACCCACCGAGATGCCATGCTGACTATCTGATTTTCTCGATGCCATGCTCTGTTTTGTGAAAAAAACTGCAGGAAGTGGTAATGTGTTTTCTCCAGTGATGAGGTGACACAGACAAAACAACATCCAGGCAGGTGATGATCTCTGCTTAACTCAGGATAAAGCAGGAAACTTGGCTGCATCCTGAACCTGAAGCCCCTTGGGGAATGTGCCACTACTGGGCCATTCGATTCAGCTGTCAGAGCCTGGCTGGGAGTTGTCTTTCTCTGGAGCTGCCTGGGAGAAGGTGGGGACTTCCAGGATGGCCAAAAAAGCTGTTAAGTGGCAGTCTTTGATTTTCTTTGGACTCCCTGGCCTGGAACATAGCCATGGGGCTCCCAAACTCCAAGGAATATATTTACAGCTACTGCCTTTGTTTAGATGACAGTTAACCTCATCCACTCCCTTAACTCTGTAGGAGCACCTACCTGTCAAAGGCAGACACTAGGAATTTCAAGCAACTGTCTCTACCTTGTCTTCTCAAGGTGTCTACTCAGGTGGTGGAGAAGCAGGTGAAAGAGGAGAATTGGGACTATGGTGCCGGCCCACTTGTGTTGATGCTAACTTGCTTTCCTGCCTCCTGCAGCTGGTTCCCTCAGGAGCCACATCAGTTTGTTGGGCTGATGAGAACTGACCAGGACATATTTCCTACAGAGTTCTTGAAGCTTTCCAGGTCTCTGATCACTACTTGCAAAATCACCAGCATCTCAGGGGGGAATGTAAATGCATCTCCAAGGTAGACCTCTTTCCAGCTTGGGTCTAGATGATCTTGAGGGCTCCTAGCTTGCATAAGACACACCCAGAAATGAAGCTCCATGAGACAAATTCACCAAGAAGGTGTGCTGTTGAACAGGGGGTGCCTATCCTGGCTAACAGCATTTTGATTAAAACAGTCAGGCTGAACCTACCAGATCCTAGTGCCAACACATGGCTATCCCCTATGACCACTATTAAAGGACTTCATGAAGCTAGCAAAAGGATTTGTGAAAAATTACTAAACCAATAATTCACAGTGACAATTACTAGATTTCCTTAATTCTAAGATATGCTATTGTGTTTCCCCTCGCATTATAATGTTACTGAAATAGAAATGCATCTTACGGTTAATGTGTACATTTTAATGTGTTAGCATTTCATTATTTTCCTGAAAACCTGTTCTCGGAAATAAATAAATAAGCAAGCAAGCAAACAAGCACAGGCTATTCTGATTCTAGTTTCTTCCTATTCTGGAACTAGCAAGCATCCTTAATAATAATGAACTGATGAGGCTAAGAGACTGGCCTCTGTGTTAAAAAGACCTGGATTCCTACCTTTCCTGATCCATGCACAGTAGTCTGCACTGAGATGCCTGCTTTTGTATCAGCGTTCCTTCATGAACAATCCATGCGGCAGAGAAGGCTAATGATTCACCTAAATTTATGCTATTCCTCCCATAGGATGGAGGCACCCCTGGAAAGTAACCATCCAGCCAGGTACCATGTTTTCTAGCTTTCTTTGCACCTAGGTGTGGTCATATGATTAGTTGTCCAGACTATAAGAGGAATGATGTGAGTCACTTCCAGACCAAGGCAATTAAGAAGTGAGTGTACCTCTTCATCCCCTCTCATTTGACAGGCTGGAGGCAAAGGATTCTGAGACCCTGGGAGATAGCAGAGTCATAAATAGTAGAAACCACATGGAGGAAAGCTGTCCGCTGGCAAGGAATACCTGCATTAGACTGTTAAATTGCTGAAAGTATGGGGGTTTATTTATGCTCTAAATTACATTTTTCCCCTATATAATTTCAACACAGCAAAGGTCTGGTGTCTAGGACTCTGGGGTGTGACAACCCACCGCTGGTTACATAATTTGCAGACCCAGGGCAAAATGAAGATGCAGGGTCCCTGGTCCAAAAGTTATTAAGAATTTCAATATGGCTGTGGAACATTTAACAAAGTGGGGAACCTATGTGACTACAGAGGTCACGTGCTGATAAAGCCAGCACTGCTCTGACCTGAACACCCAATATCGTGTTAGTTATATAGCATTATTTTAACTGTAGCAACCCCATTACAGATGTCCAGAAGAGGCTAAAATTAAGACTAGGATTATTACTATGCATTTTTGGAGAAACACGCTCAGAGCCTTCTTGCTCCCTCCCACAGTGAGAAGAATATATGGGGTATATTTGCATATACAGACTCTCCAAAGCAGCATTTTGACTGACAAGTGTTCATTTGGGTTGTTTATTGGCATTTTGTGTTCAGCTGGTGAGTCATAAATGGCCCGTTCATCAGGAACTTGATCTGGTTGATTTTGGTGGGATCATCCCTCCCCATGATCCCTCTCATCAGTCCAGGAAAAGGCTTTGTGAGACTGGAGCTGCTTGCTGGCCCAACTTCTTACCATGATGCCCACTTTTATCCCCTTCCTCCAGGTCAAGTACTACTATAGGTCAATTCACTAACCCTAACATCACATAAAGGGTATGTTAGTAGATGCAGTTCTCAGCCCTTCAAACACACACACACACATACATACACATTCCACATCAACACCTGGGCAGCTGGCCCAGCTCTGGCCTGGCCTCTGGCCTCAGCATTTGGATCATCAGCTTTCAGAATGATCCATCCCATTCCCAGGTCCTGGAGTCCTGGCTCTAAAGTCCTGGCCTGTGGCTAGGGTCCATGCTCCATGCTGACAGACTACTACTGGCCTGAGCTTACTTTTTTGCTATTTATTTTTTTTGAAAGTAAAACAAAAGCGTTTTAATTTTATCAAATGAATCTGTGTTGGTGATACACCTGCACTACCTTCCATACATTGCAATTGTCCAACTCCATTTGAGCTCAATCATCTGGAATCATGAAATCATGATCACCTCCACCTTTCTAAGCAACATATTTCTATTACTATTTCTTGACATTCCAGTTTTAGATATTGTCCATGGACTTCCTCCTGGACCAATTTCTACCTCATCCTCCTGCATGGCTGGGTTCTAGGTTCCCCCTTCACCACCATCCTGGGGGTATCTTTCCTATTCGCTTGTCTGACTTTGCCTTTAAGGAACTCCTTTCTCCCTGGAGGCACCCACAGCCCCACATGGTGCTATACTTTTAGGACAATAGGTCTGTCTGCTGAGCTGAAATGCTTCACAGCAACTGAAGGCGTGTATGCATGCAACCCCCGAATCTACCCCGTCATCTTATTTCTTTAGCCTTCCCACCACATCCCCCAACCCCACCTCACCATCCAGTTGTAATTAACCAGACTGGGCTAATTGAAAGCTTTACTGCTATACAACTTGAGTTATTCAGGCTGATTCCCCATTTCCCACTCATCACCACCACACTGACACATAAGCCAGTTGCCTGTATCAAGGCTTTGAGTCCCAAGATGTCATTCTTCCCTCCAAGGCAGTTAGGATCCTCTATTAAAGCACGCAGAGTTTCCAGTGACCATAAAAGGAAATTGTATTGAATACTCCATTTCTTACAAGTGTTTAATCTGTAAAAGATTACAAATACATCTGTAGAAACAAAACAACAAACCTCTGCAGATTTAAAGATTCTATTTTGAGTAAGTACAGAGAAAGACAAAGCTAAGATGGCAGGTAGATGCTACTTCAAGTACTACCATTGCTCCGTTGGGAGGAGTGGCTACCTGTAGCATTGTGTTAAAAGGGATCCTGAAGTCAAATCTGAGTTGAGTAAGAAATAATTCCATGATAAATTAGTGTTACACAGGAACAAAGAGTGGCAACATGTGAGTCATTTAATTGCCAAACCTGGAGGGGTCATTTGCGTGGGTTTGGAACCAGACAGATCTGAGTTCGAATCTAAACTCAGCTACCTGGTCTTGGGCTAATGTTAAACCTCCTCAAGTTAACAGTTCCTCTTCTGTTAAAACAGTGATAAGAATGCCTCTAACAGAGTATTATTGTTTCCATTAAATGCGGTAGTATTTGCAAAGCACTTACCATAACATGTAGTGCATATTAAGTACCTAATCACAGAAGCTCTTACAATATTAGTTCTTTGGCCCTAAAATTAGTTTTTAAATATAAATGCCTTGAAATATGCTCCTCTGATTTAAAAGTGTGTTTGTATTGATCTCCATCCTCTTCTCAAATCAGTAAACCTTGTACCGGCATGTGGGAGGTGCTGGGTAATAATCAGGTTATAAACACAGGATTTCTGCCCAGCAATCTCTCCGCCAACAGCACACTCGATATGTCAGGCCACTCTGAATGGCTCTGACTGAACTCTTAGCTTTCCCTAAAAATAAGCTTATAGTCTGAGTCACCCCCCTTCTTCCCAGGCTCCTCTGAAAGTTGAACAGGATGTCACAAAGGCCAGAAATAGCCTCCACATTCCAACTCGAAATTGGTTCTCCATCAGCTCTAAAGCTTTCCGCTGAAGCTGGGGAGGATGCTTCTTCTGGGGTTCACTATAAAGAGAATGCCTTAAACAGTTAAAAAACTAATGGTGGCTGACGTGGTAGTTCATGCCTGTAATCCCAACACTTTGGGAGTCTGAGGCAGGTGTATTGCTCGAGCCCAGGAGTTTGAGACCAGCCTGGGAACATGGTGAAACCCCATCTCTACAAAAAATACAAAAACAAACAAGCAAACAAACAAAAAACAGGTATTGTGTTTCATGCCTACCGTCTCAGCTACCTGAGAGGCTGAAGTAAGAGGTTCACTTGACGCAGGAGGTCAAGACTACAGTAAGCCATGGCCGTGCCACTGCACTCCAGCCTGGGTGACAGAGTAAGACCCCATCTCAAAAATAAACTCCCCAAAACTAAAGGTGACCCCTCTATGGAAATAATGGAGAGCCACTGAGAAGCCTTCAGTAATGTACCACACTGGCAGGGATGGGCAGTCAGGAACCCGGAGTGGTTCCCTGCCTCATCCTGCCTCCACTCTACCACCACAGCAGTCTCTGATAAACCACAGGCCTTCAGTGGCTCTCAATCTCTCACAGACCACATCTTTGTCCCCCTTGGAACTGGTCTTCTGTGATCCAGCACCCCAGGCCCATCAACCTTACTTCTCAACATCCACGAACCACACTGAGCTTCACGTCACTTCCTGACACTGCTCTGCTCCATCAGAAACCTTGTCACTTTGCCCATGCCCCTCCTTTGACCTGCATACTAACATAATCCTTTGTCCTTGGCTGCCCTTACTGGACCTAGCCTGCTTTTCGCCCTCTTGGGGAGGTTAGGAGGTGCTGGGACTGGGTCCTGGAGCACAGCAAGGGGAACTGTGAGTCTTTGAGACTCAGGTTGCATGGTCTGCACAACAGTGACCTGGAGAGGAAACGGAGGGCAGCAGGGCAGGTGGCTTGGAGCAGTGGAAAGACAGCTGGCATAGAGACATGGATGATGTGGGCTCCAGCCACAGCCTGGATGAACTTGAACAAATTACTCAGCTGAGCTTCTGTTTTCTCTGAAATAAAATGCAGAAAATAATACCTTTCCTGCTCCTTTAGGCACAAACAAGTTGATAGAAGGAGAGAATTCTGTAAACTTTAAATAGCTGTGAACATATGAGGAATGTTTTGTTTATTACCAATGGGGAGTAGTGACACAACACTTGTTCCTGAGCAAAAACACAGACAGGACTGGGGGTGGCTCAGTTGACATTTTGAACTCCTGTGATGTAGTTTACAGCTTTGCTCAATGTTTTTCAACTGGCTAGGTGAGGGAATGTTTAATACTTATTACGTCTTAGTGTGAAATGTGGTTCCATGCCTTTCCTGATAAAAGGCTTTGACGGGAGACAGAGGGTTATGGGATACATGAGTGTGTGGAGGAGGCAGAGGTTTGAGCCATTAATGGCAAATGGCACCCATTGTTTACAGGCCCCTTAGCCATTCCCCTGGGACACAATTTCTACTGCCATAGCCAGAAGCAGAGTAGGGTGCACTTGACCATCACTGTGAGATGCAGGTATCATCTGACAGCATGCAGGGACCCTGTCCCCAAAAAGATATATTGAAGTCCTAACCCCCAGTACCTCAGGATATTTCTGAGACAGGGTCCTTTCAGAAGTCATCAACTTATGTCATTAGGGTAGGACCTATTCCAATATGATTGTTGTCCTTATGAAAAGGGGAAATTTGGACACACAGGCAGACATATGTAGAAGGAAGATGATGTGAAGAGACACAGGGAGAAGCTGGCCATCCCCAAGTCCAGGAGAGAGGCCTGGAACAGATCCTTCCCTCACAGCCCTGAGAAGAAACCAATCTAGCTGGATATCTTGATTTCAGACTTCTAGCCTCCAGAACTATGAGATGATAAAATTTTTGTTGTTTAAACCACCCAATTTGTGTCACTTTATTATAACAGCCCTGGAAAACTAATATAGAGCCTTTATAACAATCCAAGGGAAAAAAGAACTAGGGAAGCCACAACAGTCCAAATTAGGAAGAACACTGATCTGTTTATCTGGTGAAAGCCACAGATACTAATCCAACTCTGGACATTTTGGGACCTGATGGTCTATATGCCCAAAGGGAACTAAACTAGAGATGACCTGTTTTTGTTTATTACAAAACTCACTTGTAGCAATAATGAATCTGCAGGCCGCCTGCTTCCCACACATGCCGCTGCCCAGGTGGTTCACAGTCAAGGTGTGCAATGGGGAGGGTGATGGCTTTTGCAGAGCTGCTTGGAGCTGGTGCATGTGGTGGGTGATTGCTGGTAAAGGTCCTAGCAGTCCCATGCTCACTGCTGCTTCTGAGTTCAGAACCAGGAAAGGTTCTTACTCTGTAGGCTTCCAGGATCTGGGCAAACCAAATGGCAAGTTCACGCTCTAGCTGGGAATTGTGGATGCTTTCCATGCGGAGGGGAGACATAAAGAGTGAACTGATCTCAAAGACAGTCCCAGCATCCAAGAAGAGCCCCTGATAAAAAAGGTGAAGTTGGCAAAGCAACAGTTTCAATTCAAAAAGCATTCAGTGAGTATCTGTAATATGCCAACTTCCCTCACTCCTCTGAAGCTCAGGATAACCCCAAGCTGGGCCTGAAAGCTTCCCTTCCCATGCTAAGCTAAGTGAGAACTTAGAAAGGGGCCAAAAGACACAAACAAGTTGGGAGAGATGGAAAGTGAATGCAGAAAAAAGAACCTAGACAAATCTGCTGGGGAAGAACCCCAAGAAGGTGACAGAGGTAGCATCAGGCAAGGGAAAGGAGGAAGCCATCAGAGCAGGGGCCCAGTTACAAAAGAAAGAAGAGAGAATTCAGGGCATTTGGGGAAAAGTCAGAATTTAGGGCACCCAGCCAAAGGTTATTTTCACCACCCCCCTAGCTAACATTTAGCACCGCCTTCAGTTATGAATGTAAGCACAAGCCCCAGGTAGATCATTAGTACCCATATGATATGGTTTGGCTCTGTGTCCCCACCCAGATCTCATCCTGAATTGTAATCCCCATAATCCTCATCTGTCAGGGGCAGGACCTGGTGGGAGATGATTGGATCATGGGAGCAGCTTCCCCCATGCTGTTCTCATGATAGTGAGTGAGTTCCCATGAAATCTGATGGTTTTATAAGTGTTTGACAGTTCCTCCTACACACATGATCGCTCTCACCTGCTGCCATGTAAGATGTGCCTGCTTCCCCTTCCACCATGATTGTAAGTTTCCTGAGGCCTCCCCAGACATACAGAACTGTGAGTCAATTAAACCTCTTTCCTTTATAAATTACCCAGTCTCAGGGGATGTTCTTTATAGCAGTGTGAGATCAGACTAATATGCCATGACTTTATTAGGAGTAGGAATTGCAGACTTTTTATATAACATTACAGCTGTTGGAGACAGCTCAAAATATCACTTACATTCATCAATAATTTGCAATTAAAGTAAGTATTAGAACTTCCACTAGATTTTACTTAATAAAAAAGCATGCTATCTATAACTTTTCTAATATTTTGTTGACTGTATATCAATCAAAACCCATGTTATCTATTATGGTTTTCTAATATTTTGCTGACTGTACATCAATCAATCAAAGCACATTGTCTATCACAGTTTTCTAATATTTTGCTGACTATATATAAATTTCATTGGTTATATTTTTAATCCTAAATATTTTATTTTGTGCATTTCAGCGTTATTCTGAAAAGGGACCCATAGGTTCTACAAGGCTGCTAAGGAGTCCAAGATACAGAACAAGAACTCTGCTAAAAGTCACTAAACTTGTTTTGACACTATGCAAAATGTGTTGTGACAGGTGGAGAGTAGATAATGGTTAATATGACATAGTTACTGGTCTCAAGAAGTTTACAGTCAGGCAGGAGAGAGAGACAGGAAGTTATATTCTTTGCCCCTCTCTTTTTATTCCCTGACTTCTATTCCCATCAACAGAGTACGGCACCTCTGCTTGCCCATATGGCATTCTGTGATCTAGAAAAAGTGCCCCTTCCTCAAACCCTGATGGAAAGTTGCCCTAACAAATACACAAGGCTACAGGGGCCTTGCACGAACAGTGCCATGGCACAGGGCTCAGCAATAAGGCTGAACTACAGAACCAGCCTAAGGCCTGACTATAGTGAATCTCCACAGAAATGTTAGGTAAGAAGGTTCCTTACACATGTATGCCAACTCCCTCATGTCTTGCCCATAGAAGATAGCTCTAATCTATCTTGACGTCCTTTCTCCAATACCTAAAATGCAGCTTCAAAGATCTTCCCATGGCGGCACTATAGATGGACGCTTCCTATCAGTTAGAGTTCACATAAGAGCTGAAAACCTTGTGCCATCCCAGGCTTAAGGCTTTACCATTTTTGAGAAATTGATGTTGTCTTGAGGGATTCTAGAAAATAAAAAAGTCTTTGACATTTAAAGAAATGAGTCCCTAAGGACAACAGTGAAGACTTAAAGGAATAAATCCCTAATGGTAAAAGAATGGGAAGTACATTTGGTCAGGTAACCTTTATGTTATACTACATCAGTGATTTTCAAAGAGGTTATTTTGTTCCCCAAAGGATATGTGGCAATGTCTGGAGACCTTCTTGTCACAATGAAGAGTTGGGGGTGCTACTAGCATTTAATGGATAGAGACCAAAGATGCTACTATCATCCTATAATGCACAAGATTGGCTCCGCAGACAGCAGAAAATTATCTATCCCAAAGTGTTCATAGTACTTCAGTTAAGGAAGACAGTGTGGCACTTCCTCAAGGATCTATAACTAGAAATACCATTTGACCCAGTCATCCCATTACTGGGTATATACCCAAAGGATTATAAATCATGCTGCTATAAAGACACATGCATGTTTATAAAGACACACGTATGTTTATTGCGGCACTATTCACAATAGCAAAGACTTGGAATCAACCCAAATGTCCATCAATGATAGACTGGATTAAGAAAATGTGGCACATATACACCATGGATTACTATGCGGCCATAAAGAAGAATGAGTTCGTGTCCTTTGTAGGGACATGGATGAAGCTGGAAACCATCATCCTCAGCAAACTATTGCAAGGACAAAAACCCAAACACTGCGTGTTCTCAGTCATAGGTGGGAACTGAACAATAAGAACACTTGGACACAGGAAGGGGAACATCACACATCGGGGCCTGTCGTGGGGTCGAGGGAGGGAGGAGGGATAGCATTAGGAGTTATACCTAATGTAAATGACGAGTTAATGGGTGCAGCACACCAACATGGCACATGTATACATAGGTAACAAACCTGCACATTGTGCACATGTACCCTAGAACTTAAATTAAAAAACAAAAGAAAAAGAAAAAAGAAACTTTACACTGTAGGGTTGGCTTCCCATTCTCCAAGCAGCTGCTCAGAAGTAGCCCATCTAGAGAATTTCAGGATCAAGCATAGGTATGACCAGAAAAGCAAAGGTTGTCCATCTGCAGTGAGCAATTGTGAGTGCCCACAATCCTGTCCACTTCAGCATGTCCACAGGGCCAGTGCAAGTACTGCAGCAATCATTTTGTAACCCGATTTCACAATTATGGCTCTGCTATCTTCCAAAACCTTGAGCAATTTGAAAATATTTATTAAGGCGCCAAAGTCCCTTTGGAAATTTCCAGGCAGACCAGACTTAAAATTGTAGCTGGTGTTTTCGAATAAGAAATGGAAGGGGGCAGAAAGGAAGCACTTAATGATTCAGAGACACCAGGGTCGACCCTGCCACCACTGGACATGGGCAGCTTTTACCTGGTGGCCACTTTATTTGTAAATCAAGGCACTGGTCCCAAGGGTTCCATGAGGTAACTGAACAGGGAAGGCCAGAAACCATTCCTCACTGGCTCGCTGCTTGGACTCAGGGAATGTGGCTGGTGTGCTCTCTGACCTTTAGTCTTTCACTAAGTGTGCTTAAAGTTCCCTGAGAGAGAAAAGTGAGGGTTCAGGCAAAATCCAGGGAGTAAAAAAAAAAATTCACCTGGAAAATCTGCAGTGCTTTCCCTCAACCCTCAGTTCCTGTCAATAGAAAGAAATTTTTTTAATTGTATGGACTTATTTTAGATGGGCCAAACTGTTACCTCTAAGAGATCTGATTTTCTGGTTTTCAAAAAAACAAAACAAAAACATGCACTTGGCTTAGAGAGCAAAGGATATAATGAGAAAATTCCACAGTGGCAAAACTCACATGCCAGCTTCAGTAAACAAAATCTCTCATCATGGTAAGCCCAGAAAACAGTGAAAAGGATATCTGAGATACTTTATTGGTCTGGACTGTAAGCAATGAGACAACAGTGATTTCTTTAGATAAAAGACTCCTGGAACCTTCATTGCAAATACAGCCATTGAAACATGCCATGTAGAAAGCAGGGGTTGGCAAAGTTTGGCTCCAAATGGTCAGATAGTAAATATTTTTGGCTTTACAGGCCATAGAGTCTCTGTTTTAATTATTCACCTCTGCTATTATAGCACAAACTCAGCCATAGACAACACATACATGAATGGGCATGGTTACACTCTGGTAAAAGTTTATGGATGCTGACATTTGAATTTCATACAAATCTCATGTGTCATAAAAGACCCTTTTTTGAATTTTTTCAAACATGTAAAAATGTAAAAACCAGGCACTGCTCATAGGTCTTATGAAAAGAGGCTGCAGGCTGAATTTGGCCCACGGGCTATTGTTTGCTGGTCCCCGGTCTAGACCGAAAATTGGAATTTCCACTCATTTTTCATTCTGAAACTGCTATCTAAAATCAATTTTCCTTCTTGCCTCCTTGTGATTCTGAAATCACACTAGTAAAATGGGAAAATGAAAAAACAAATAAACAAGACAAATAAATCAGCCATCACACCACTCTCCACCAAAGTATCCAGGCTGGAAAAGATCTGGTTGTGATCACTGTGTGACTCATCTTCTACCCACCACAAGGCACTGTCCTGCTCAGTGCAGTATAAGATATATGGCTTGCTGAAGGCTAGCATTCCAATGTTATTTTTAAATTCATCCAGTTTGAGCAATCTCTTTGTTTAGTCTTTTCAGACTTATATTATTCAAAGGTTGGGCCAGAGAAAAGGGTAGAGGAGGGGCTGGAAAATGAACCGATTTCTGAAATCCAGTTGTCCTCCTTCCTTGAGTACATATTAGATCATTTCTTCTTCTCCGGAAAGGATATAACCAGTTGCTCACAAAACATTTCTTGAAAACCCATTTATGTGTAGAGAAAGCACTCTTATCCTTCCAACACATGCCCTATCTCCCTATAAACATGCTACTATTTAAAATCAAAGCATACAATCGCTTCTCAGCCTTTTGGCTAAGATTAAGTGTAATAAAATCAAAGAGTATTTTCAAAGAGTATTTTTGCCCTTTGGTGAAACATAGATAAAGTAGCTTTTGAACTTACATTAGAATGTGGCATGAATGTGAAGAGGATGGGCTTGCCAGATAAAATATGGAATGTCCTGTTAAATGTGAATTTCAGATCAACAACAAATAATGTTTTAGTACAAATATGTTCCCATGGAATCACTAGGCATCCTTTGTATTTAGTTGCTAAATGGAACAACCCTAGTAGGGGATAGTGAAAAGATGACCCAGGCTGGAGCAGAAGGTATCTACTGGGAAGAAGCAAAAACTTGTTATATAGGTATGGTAGGGTGCTCATTATGAAACAGCTCCCCACCAATGGCTGGGAACCAAAGTTTCATGTTCTGGTCAATCCTCCCACCCTCAACTGATTCTTAGGGTCTTCAAAGTTAGGGGACAAGGTAGCACCAAGCAGAACTACTTAGATTCCAGTTAGAGTTTTAAAATCAGGCTTCCTGGGAGAATTTTGGGGGCGATGGAACTGTTCCATTGCCTGAGTGCAGTGGTGATTGCACAAATCTACGCATGTGTTCAAATGAAGAGAGGTGCACATCAAGAAAGTCGATTTTAGTGCTTGGAGCAATGGCACACAACTATATTCCCAGCTACTTAGGAAGCTGAGGTGGAAGGATCGCTTGAGCCCAAGAGTTCAGGACCAGCCTGAGCAACACAGCGAGACCCAGTCCTCCAAATTAAAGAAATTTAGTAAGTCTATTTTTCTCTTCATTCATTTTCATTTTTTAAAGAGTACTTGTAGTTTTTACTTCTTACAGAGAACTCATGAGTTCACCCAGCATGCTGAATAAGGAACTGATATAAGTAGCAGCACTGACACTGACCCAAGGCTATGGTTTTCTTACAGCGTATGGATCCCAGAGGGCCTTCCCTGCTATTACAAATGGCCTTCTGGCAGGCCCATCCCACCGAGGTGCCCAACATACTTAACTGTATCTACATCTCACATAGCTTTATGCTGTACCATCCCCCCAACTCCTATTCCCACATACTATTGGCTTTGTAATTAAATAAAATAGGTTGTGAAAGGCAGACATGGAAAACTGGTGGCCCAGGCTGTGGGTTGGTGGGGGTCATTGAGACAGGGAACAAATCCAGCCCACACCATGTTAAAATCTGTGTTATGCTTGGCTTGGCCCATACAGTATTTAAATTGTTGTGAGCATTTAAACATCAACAGACTTCCTTCAAAATTGGATTTCCAGGTTCTCTTGGAAAAGCAGCAGACCCTGGGCTCAAATTCCCACACAGTACCCATCAGCTGGAGTTGAGTGCTCTGTGCCCTCAGGAGTCTGCCCTCTCTTGGCTACCACAGTTCCAAAAGCTCAGCCAAGTCAACCTGGTACCTGTGCACATCTGAGATCTCACCTCCCTAATGTAAGGTATTCAGCAGGGTGGCTGGCACATGGACCATCTCCGGAACTGGGAGCCCTTCCCTCCGTCCCCTTAAGAAAAACTACGTGATGAAGTATCATCTTTCCCTTGCTTTCGGAAGCCTGGGGTGCCCTGTCTCCCTATAGGAGAGAGGGCCAACTTCTGCTGGAGGAAGTCTGGAAGACTCCCTCCACTGCCATGCCAGGCTGCTTCCTGCTTTTCTCTGTGGACCCAGGCTGAGAGGGGATGAGATATGGAACCATCCAGAGTCAAAAGTAGGAATATGTCAAGTAGAGAGAGATGACAGTGGAAAGAGAGAAAGGCAGGTAATTAAGGAGTTTACATTACTTTCACCTTCGCCTCCTCTTGTCTGTATTTTCAGAGTCAATATTTTCTCTTCATTCTCCCTCATCGCATCCAATACTGACCTGACATATATCATTCTCACTCCAGTATGAATAAGGATGGAGAGTGAATAGGCTACTAGTGTCTTATCTCTAGTCATCAGTAAGATTGGAAAGTACATTCTACCGCCACCTCCAGGACCTCCTCTGTCTTCTGACCCATCCCTGCCAAACCTATCCCATCTATTGTTAAATATCCTTTGGGTTTTGTGGTGAGTTTTATTTGATTAACAACACTGAATTTTGAACACATATGCTCAGACATCAATGTTCATGAACAAGACTGCCTGCATACCACCTAGAAAAGAAAAATGGGCCATGCAGGTTACAGGAGCACTGCTATCCTAGAGTACACTTTTGATTACCTGGATAAGTAGGGCTTCCTTTTAGCATCACTCATATTAGCCTTGAGCTTTTTAGATATGTCTCACAGTTCCCCTGGAGCAAGGAAATTTTCAAAGCACTTCCCACCCCAGTAGAAACAGCACGTGATATCAGCCCAAGATCTATGTCAAGTCACGCCACAAAAACTCAGCGTTCCAGACCAATCAGGTGCCTGGGGAGAGCCACCAGACTGAGTTCATGCTACCCAGCCAAGAGGCACCTTTCTTAAATCCTGGCCTCTCTCTCTCTCTCATGTCACATGCAGGACACACACACTATCACAGTTACCCAAATCCTAGAGCCCTGTCTGGTATTTATTGGCCTCAAAGTTGTCGACATTAGCACTCAAACACAGACAAAGAAAATCCCCTGCCCTCCACCAAAGGGGTTAAGTTTTCAAGCATGTTTTTCTCTTAAGAATAACATTTTTTGGTAACCTCAAGGTTTTAAGTTTCAGCCCTGAATTTAAAAATAAAGTTAATACTTAGATGACTGGTTATAATTTAGCAGAGGGGGGAAATATCCCACCCACCTAGAATAGTAAGTAAACCAGTATAATTTATTTTTTCCAGGAAAAAAGTAAGAGTAGGTTTTACAAATGCCTTCAAGATATTTGGTATTGCACAGGCTGTCTAGAGCCTAAAAGCCTGCAGGGTAATGAAATAGGCTTCCACAAGGGAAATGATGGAGGAAGACGTGTTCTGACGTCTGGCCCACAGTCTTTTCATCTACAGCTGGGGCTTTTATCTTGGGGCTCACATGGCTTTTCTTTCCCCTTCGATCTTATGCAAAAGAAAGGTACAGACTCCCTATTATTTTCTTCAAGCTAAACTTATATGATCCTATAGAAACAGTGATACTAGGGTCAAAGATTAACCCAAAGTATTTTTAATAGATGTTCAAGCATTATGTAAATAGGCTATAGTCTTGTCTCTGTGTCTGTCAGTCTGCCTCCCTTTCTGTGTGTATCTAGTAATCTCCTTTTGAGCATTTTAATTCAACAAGAGACTAATGAAAAATACTGAGATAATAATTAACCAAGGGCACTGTAGCTCCAACATGCACTGCCCCACACCACCCTCTGCTCCTGTTGGCATTTCCTGTCAGAAATAGATCTCAGCTGTGTGGTCTTCTCCTAAATCCAGAGCACTTACGAGCAACCTTTCCTCTACAAACTCCGCCGTGCTGTGTGGCCCATCCCCTACAGTCTCCACGTTCTTTTAGGCCTCATCCTGTACAGTGCAGCCTCTGTGCTTTGTGTTTTAAGATATATAAGAGATCCGGTGAGGCAGAATCCTTCCAAAAATGAAGCGTTGGCTCAAACAACGCATGGTACAAAGACAGGTGAGGGAAGCCTGCATGATATCCTTGGAAGAATAAATTTGTCCTTGATATGCCAATAACAAGTCATACTCGTATATACACAGACTGGCTTCGTAGAATATTAACCATCATTAAATAAATAAACACCAGTTGCTGCTTCTCCTGGCATCCTATTGGAGTTGCCCACGTGAGAAGCAGTCACATCGTGAATTAGCACCTGCAGGCTGGAGAAGGGGCCACTAGGCTTGATGGGCTGATCTGCTATGGGATGTCTTCATCTACAGCACCATCATATGTATGGCACGCCTCTCTCAATGGGGCTGTTATGGTGCTGCTGGATATCTCCTCTACCGCATGACTTCTCATCTCACTGAGGTGTCCTCTAAGGCCTCCCCAAGGGAATTCTGTAGTCCATAGTTTCAGTCAGTCAATCCCAGGCAAACTCTCTCAACCTGCCCTTCCAATCCTGGGCAAACCTTCCAAACTGGTGTTGTCAAGTAACCAACAGATATCTCACTTTACTTAAACAGATTAAAGCAAGTTCCTGAGATAAGCAAATACCTCTTCTTGATTAGCCAATCTAATGTGAGAATGACACAGCTACACAGGGTGTCACTCTTGCCCAGTCTGGAGTGCAGTGGCAGTGATCACAGCTCACTGCAGCCTTGAACTCCTGGGCTTAAGTGATCTTCCCACCTCAGCCTCCCAAGTAGCTGGGACTATGGGAGTGCGCCACCGCACTCAGCTTGCATGACTTCCAAACTGGGCTATGTTTAAGGCTCTCATTAATCAAGACTAAATTTGGCCTTTTATTCTATTTCACCTCTTCAGAATACACACACCACACAAACTCCTGGGCATATCACAATGGGCATGTGACGCATATCAGGACCCAGGTCATAATCTTCCTTTACTATTCATCTTCTACACTTCACCAGTGGTTTTCAAAGTGTGTTCCCCAGAATAGCAGTTGCAGCTGGGAACTTGTTAGAAATACAAATTCTCAGGCCACATCACCCTAGACCTACAGAATTAGACACTCTGGGAGTGTGCCCTTGCAATCTGTGTTTTAGGGAATCCTCCAGGTGATCCTAATGCACTAACGTTTGAGAATCACTGTTCTATACCATACATGACAAAAACATCGGTCAAATGGCAGTTGCTGCTACTATGAGTCCTACCTGAGCCAGCAGAATCTCCCTCCAATGCCCATTACTTGAGGCTAATAATAAATCAGGATCAACTCAAACATCCTGGCTGACATGAGATAGTCTTGGGCTTCATATCAGGTTTGCATTTCAGATTTGCCTACCTTGAGTATAGGTTCTTAAAGATTCTTTTCTAATAACAGGAGTTTCCCAAATTAAGGTGAAGACTTGATGTCATTTAGAATTTTTGGTTGAGTTAGAGAGCAAGTACCTATCTGGACTATCTGGATGTGAGTATTCTGAGTTTCAATAATGTCAGTGATTGCAAGGGCTCATTTAATGTCAAAAGATATCGCAAATAAGCACTATTTATCCAATGATCCAAACATCTGGACACCAAACTCACAAAGCTCTAGTGAAAATGCAACCAGATATTACAACATTATGAAAGATCTCAGGGGTGCTGATAGGTTTACTTCACAGTATCCTTATGAAATCCAAATAAATCAATGCATAAGGAAAGCATACTGTAAAGTTCAAAGCTCTATCTGTATCTAAAGGTCACAAAATGTCGGCCTCTTGATCCAAAGGAATTGTGTTGTGACCGCCAATCTTTTTAAAGTTTTTAAACTCGTTAATACTGTTCTTTTTTAAGTGGGAGATCTCACATTTTAAAAATCAGATTTCCGGCTTCTCTTGAAAATGAGTTTATGTAACAACATAAGACCCACGTTCTCACAAGGCATAAATTAACTGCATCTTAACTGAGAGGTGGCATCTGCTCTCTAGGGACCAATACTTTTGACTCAATCTGTGTCCCTCATTTACATTGCATGCTGGCCCCCTGGCCTGTTAAGTTGACAATTCCTGCCCGTGAAGAATAATCCATTTTATTATTATTAATACTATCTTCATGCATTGAAAACTCAGGAGTTACAACATTTACCTGATTTCCTAGTATTTATCTAATTTCCTAGTTTGGCAAAAACGTTGCGGCTAATAGAATTCTCCTTTCACTCTTTGTGTCCACTTTCTGTTTACAGATGCGTGAGTTATGATTTGTTGATTTGCTTATTATAAATAGGAAAGTTTGTAAGTGCTTAATGAATGCTTTCTCTGAGCATTTCCCAAGAAACCTCTAAGAGAACCATCACAAGACGATGAAGTAGGTATGATCATTACCCTATCTTACAGGTGAGGAAACCAAGGTAATGACATCATACAGATACTAATGGAAAGACCAGGACTCGCACCAGGCCTTCCTGACACCAAAATCCATGCTGGTAACTACTCTACCAGACTGACAGCCCTTGGGACCACCGTCTCTGTGCATCAATGTCCATCTGCTGTCTCAGTCAATTTCATACCACAGAATGACTAACTCTTACTGCCAAGTAAGTTCATCAACATTCCCAAATGGGATCAGTGATGAAATGTGGAGAGTTCAAAGGACCAACAGCAGTGACCCCAAAGCATTGAGTAGCCCCCAAAGAAATACAGAAACAACTCTACTGGGCCCTGGTTTTCCTTTAAATATTGACAAACTATAACCCACAACCCCCCTTGCTTAGCTTTTTCTATGATGACTTTTATTTTTTTCATGATAACTGCTCTATGTCTCAGAGCATTTTAAAGTTTGTCAGAGCAGCTGCTCTTTGTCCCAATAAGCTGAAGACTGAAATACTCAGAGGTACAAATAAATAGCAGGGAGGTGTGTGACCCTTATGCATGCTGTGTAAGGCCTGCCTTGGCACTCCCAGACACAGCAATGACCCTGGATGGGCCCAAAGTGTCACCTATCCAGTGGGCAGCTCCACAGACTCAGCCAAGTTGAACCCTTCCTCAGCACCGATATCCCATGCAAATGATTTTTTAGGCCTTAACATGGAATTTTAGAAGCAGGGTGTCATCTGCATCTCTGAGACAGAAGATAACAGATGAACGACCAGGATCTTAAATTCTCCAGTTCTCTCACAGCTGCATATCAATGACACAAGTCCACAAGGGACATGGACGGGGATGGTCCCCACATGAATCAGTGTCTGTTTCTACAGGGCTTGGGTTTGGGTCTCTAAATCCTCTGAGGGATCCTTGGGAAGCTGGACTGAATAGTATATAAATCATAGCAAGGACTTTTGCCCACACTGGGCAGGCCAGCCTAAAGGGACTGGATCAAAAACAGGCTGGTGGCCTCCTTAGCCACTGGCACCACATTCCAAGCCTGGTACTCAAGGCTGTAATGCTCCCAGGCAAGAAGAGGCATGGAGAGGCAAATCCAACGAAAAGCCAATGAGCACTTCTCTGTAAGCCCACGGCACAGCCAGCCTAGGCCAACAATGTATACTCAGGTCTATGCAGGACTGAGAACAGAATCAGATGAAAGCCATAAACTCATTAGCTGCCCCCTTGGTGAGAGTTTCAAGAATGAAAGAGGCCGAAAGTGAAATCCTAACAAGGGCATATTCCAAAGAGACACATCCAAGCTCACTTCTCTCCTCCCAGTCAGAAGATTTTAGTCTAGCAGGATCTTAGTGGCAGTTTCAGCCCACATCAAAGCACCCTTCCAAGGCTGGATGTACCACTAACACAAGTGATATGGTTTGGCTGTGTCCACACCCAATCTCATCTTGAATTCCCATGTGTTGTGGGAGGGTCATGGTAGGAGGTAATTGAATCATGGGGATGGGTCTTTCCCGTGCTGTTCTTGTGACAGTGAATCAGTCTCACGAGATCTGATTGTTTTATAAAGGGGAATTTCCCTGCACAAGCTCTCTTCTCTTGTCTGTCGCCATGTGAGATGTGCCTTTTACCTTCCGCCATGATTGTGAGGCCTCCCCAGCCACGTGGAACTATAAGTCCATTAAACCTCTTTTTCCTTATAAATTAGCCAGTCTCGGGTATGTCTTTATCAGCAGCGTGAAAACGTACTAATACAAGAATTGGGAGTCAGGAGAGGCTGGGATTTACTACAACTCTTCCACCTCTATCTGTGTAAGCTTAGATAGCTCTGAATACTCATCTGTGAAGCATATAAGATTTGCCCTACACACCTCAGGACGAAGGTAGCAAAAAAAGGTTTTCATAAAGTACTGCACAAATGCAAAGATCATTTTTATTACTTCACAGAGTGGGTTCTAATTAAATGACAAAATTCCCTAAAGAACAGCATAGGTTAGATTAGCATTTCCTATTTCTGCACATATATATATACATTCTTATGCTGGTCCCTGGTGTAACCTGAGCCTTGTCCATGTGGCTCTTAGGAGTTTCACCCAAGACAATTTCTATAACATTTAGTTATTTTCACTCATGCCCAAAGAAAACTATCTTCCTCTCCAATGTGCAGACATAACAGCACCCTCCCCCAAGGTTGGTTTCTATTGAGACACAACAGCTTCTTCCCCATGGGAATGTTACTCTTTCCATTAAATTTTATGTTGGGTGTTTCTATGCACTGAATCCAGGCTTGAAAGACTCTCAAAAGCAGGTGGGCCTCCTGGCTTGTCTCAAGCTTTCTCATTGCAATGGAGTCAGTCTGCTGCTCCCTCCTGCGCTCACACTCAGGCTGCTGAGACCACCTGCACAGTGTGCTCATGGGAAAAGTGTGAGACGCTGCCGCCATCTTGGGTGGTAGCTCAGGGCAGCAGTCAAAGCAAAGGCTCCAATGGCCTGCTGTGGGCAGCGTTCAAATCCTGGCTTTGATACTATCAGCTTAATGTTAGGCCAGTTCTAGAACCTCCTCGCCTATAAAATATGAGTAAAACTGTAGTGCCTACCTCATAAGCTTCTTTTTAGGATTCAGTGAGATAATACATGCTGAAAAGCATTTCAGTGTTCATTCCGAGTTTGTGTCTTTAGCTACTGACTTAACTTCTTCATGCTTTTGCCTTTCCCTTTCTCACACTAAATGTCCTGAATAAGTAACAATCAAATAACAAATAAACAAATGCCTCCTGGTAATTGGGAAGGTTATGATGTTATTTTATATTTTATTTTACCCAATTTTCAGGACTTACTCAAATGTCTTCTCTTTGGGGAATGGTGTCACAACTCTGAGACTGGTTTACATGTTCCTCCTGGGTACTCATTTTCATAGTACTCCTGAATAGTAGCTGCTTATGTGCTTTTGTGTTTCTTCCATTAGACTATAAACAACGTTAGATGAAAAACAAAAAGTATTTCACACCATGCCTTGCTGAATGAACAATATTAAATAAATGGCAATTGCTGTTATTAGTCCCTGGGATTACCATTCTCATTTATGCTGTTTCACAGGCTTTTTTACCGTGTTCTAAATGTAAAGTTTGGGGAGTATCCCTACAGATGAAAGGAGCATGAGAGCATAGAGATCATTGTCAAAGATGGACTTGCTCTTCTTTTGGCAGAAAATAGGATAAGAGTCATCTTTTCTCATTGATTAGTTCCTGGACATAAATGGAAGACTCCATTAAAGCACTGTAGTTTCTAAGTATTTAATTCAGTTTTGTGGGGGGGATATTCCACAGATGTTCGTGTGACAAGCATCTTAGGTCTCAGGACATCTGTCCTTCAAGAAATTATGTGCAAAAGGTGAAACAAAGGTTTCAGCCTCTGGTGGCTGAAACTTGGGGACACAAACTTCTCAGTGTTGCCAATACCTTCCCAGAGGAGGCAATCTGTAAATACCTACTGAGCAAATGGATGAATGAATCCTCAAGTCATATCTCTGCTTCGGTCTAAAGCATTTAGAGAAAGTGATGCTGATCAGGGCCCTGACTTTCAGTTAGTTGAAGGAAGGGATTAAAAAAAAAAACTGGCCGGGCGCGGTGGCTCAAGCCTGTAATCCCAGCACTTTGGGAGGCCGAGACGGGCGGATCACGAGGTCAGGAGATCGAGACCATCCTGGCTAACACGGTGAAACCCCGTCTCTACTAAAAAGTACAAAAAACTAGCCGGGCGAGGTGGCGAGCGCCTGTAGTCCCAGCTACTCGGGAGGCTGAGCCAGGAGAATGGCGTAAACCCGGGAGGCGGAGCTTGCAGTGAGCAGAGATCCGGCCACCGCACCCCAGCCTGGGTGACAGAGCGAGACTCCGTCTCAAAAAAAAAAAAAAAAATGTTCAGACCAAGTATAGTGGCTAATACCTTTAATCTCAGTGCTTTAGGAGGCTGAGGTGGGAGGATCACTTGAGGCCAGGAGTTCCAGACCAGCCTGGGCAACAAGGCAAAATCCCATCTCTACAAAAAATTTTAAAATTAGCTGGGCATGGTAGCACACGCCTGTAATCCCAGCTACTGGTAAGGCTGAGATGGAAGGATGGTTTCAGGATGTAGTGAGCCATCATGGCAGCACTCCAGCCTGGGTGACAGAGTGAGACTCTGTCTAAAGAAAAAATAAAAGCCATTGATACACATTCCACTTCAGAGATGTTGCTTCTGACCCCCCACAGGACAAGACAGCAATACAGACAAAAGCTAGCTAAGGGCTCTGCTCAACATCATCCAATGGCAGCTACCTGCCAGGTGCTTCACCTCCATCCTAACTAAACCTTACAACCAGCCCCGGAGGTAGAACTCATGAGCCCATTCTACAGATGAAGGCGCTGAGACCCAGATTAAAGACTGCCCAAGGCCCCACAGACTGGAATCCCAGTCGATGCTCTGCCTCTGAGAGAGAAGCCCAAGTAGGTGAAGATGTGAGGACCTATTCTCTTCTTCCCTCACATTGCCAGAGAGACTTCAGGAGTGCTAGGTTCTGGGGGCAGGCTTGTGAGCTCCTCGGGGCCCCCTGAGAACTCCAGGAAGGTGGTGAGAGAGTCAGGTTTGCAGAATTCAGAGAGTGAGCACTAGGCCAAAGCATAGCATAAAACCATTTATCGATATGGCCATAAGTCCCCCCACCCAACTCCCTCTGTCTCTTAATTGTCTCTGTCTCTCTCTCTCTCTCTCTCTCTCTCTCAGACACACACACACACACACACACACACACACACACACTCTTAGCAAATCTGTCCTGACAACATCCCTCAGTATCCTCAGGGAATTGGTTTCAGGACCCCCCCTTGGATATCAAAATCAAAGGATGCTGAAGTCCCTATAAAATAGCATGATATTTGCATATAACCTACTCACATCCTCCCACATACATTAATCATTTTCAGATTATTTATAATACCTAATACACTGTAAATGCGATGTAAACAGTTGATTTTATTTGTTCAGGGAATGATGACAAGAAAAAGTCTGTACATGTTCGGTACAGACTCAGCTATCCATTATTTTTTCCAATAGTTTCAATCCAAGGTTGACTGAAGGCGTGGATATGGAACCCATGGATAGGGACGGCAGACTGTATAGGTGCACATTTATAAGAATAATCAACAGCTTCCCCGATGCACAGGATAAACTCAATTCTTCAATAGCTGAAGAGGCACGAGTGAGTATTTGTGTGTATTCTTATACACTCAAGAGAATTCCCAAAGATTTGCCTAGATCTTTCTTGAAAATCGACTTGGCTTCTGCTGGGATTACTCAACTGCACTTGGAAAAGGGTAGCCCCAGTGTTAGCAGCTACTGGCTCCATGTTTGGAAAGCAAGTCCTTTCATGGAGTTCAGCTGTTCCTCAGGCATCCAGTAAAGCTGGTTGTGCAAAGGCAGAAAATGTAACAACTGTTGGAAGCCTTCAGCAGCGGCCAGTAGGAACAGCCCCTGCATCAACAGTTAAAGCAGCCTATTATCCAGTTCACACAAAACACCCACCAGCTACATGGCACCATTAACTCAATATCACCATTCTTATCAAGTTCATGACACACTGGCCATGCTGCCTTGCCACCAACTTTAGAAACCACAAATAACTTCACAAATCATCAAAATACACATGCACAGGGCGAAAGAGAAAGAAGAAAAAACAACCTTCCTGAGTTCGGAGCACCACGTTCAAAGATTACCTAATAGGCAAACCATGGCATTTCAATATTGCCAGCAAACATCTCTCTCACTTCAGTGGTGAAGTCTCCAAGACACTTCAGATTTGAGGCGTTTGAGAAAGAGAGTCTCAGATCCATGGAGACCACGTCAAATGCTTCTAAAAAAAGAAGGGTCTGTGTGCATTTTCCCAATGAAGAATCTGTCCAAAAAGACTTTGGAAAACACTTTAATATACTTTGCTTCTAAAACATTACACACTATTTCTCCAACAAATTTATATGTGTTTCCAGAGAACTTCCGAACTGAAAAAAAAATGTATTTAAGTGGAAGAATGTCTGGAGATTCTTTTATTCCAATATGTTAACGGACCTTCTTTTTTAATTGTTACTATTTCATATGGTAGCAGTAATTATTCCCTCATCCTCAAAGGAAATATATAATCCAGCTGTGGTGGCTCCACTAAAAATACCACATCTGTGGATCATTGGCAACACTGTGTTAAGATTGCTCAAATCTAGGCAGTCTCAGAGAGTTCTTTTCTAAACCCAAGATGCACATGGGTACACTTTTCTGAAAGTGCCTGCGAACTTTGCCAAAACTGACTGCTCCTTTGTATGCTGAAAATAGGTTTTCAGATACTCCACACCATAAGGAGGCTCTCATGGAATATTATAACCAGGACCCAGTGGTAAGAAGTCCCCAGACCTCCAGGGAGGTGGCTTGCGCCAGTGCCCTTGTCAATATCAAACAGAGAAGGGAAAACTAACATTCCCGGTTTCTGGGAGGAGATTCTACCGCGTGGCTGGCTGAGTCGCTGACTCCTGGTTTTCCACTTAACAGAAGGACGGCTTCCTCAGAGAGGATGGCAGCCACCCTTTGGGTCACCCTTCTCTTGGTTCTCCAGGATATGAAGTCAACGTATGTCTGAGCATTCGGTGATAATATTCCTGGAGTTCTCCCCCCACCCCAAGCCTCTGTTTAGTCCTTCCCCAAAGTCCAGCAGCAAGCATCTTATTTTTAAGCCAATCTTCCACATTCAAATCCCCAGTCCAAAGCCCGCCCTTGGGGGTTTCCATCTACAGACATAGAAAAGAAAAGGCAGCCTAGCTGAGCCCTGACAGAGTTTTAGTCCCCGGAACATACGACCTGCGGCTACTGTGCTGGCATGCCGCTCGCCCCGAAACCCTCGGGGGGCCCCCTTCCACCCCAGACAATAGAGCAAGAAAATAAAATGAAAGTGGACTTACTGCTATGGCTTGCAGCCTTTCCTTGTGCAATTCCGCCTCTGCCATCCTGGAGAAGGGCACACAGGCAGGGGAAAGAGGAAAGAAAAAACACGCTGTAGTCACCCAAGGAAACTGATGGGCACCCCGGGGGGCTTTGCTAGAACCCGGGAGAACGCCGAGGGACGGCTGGGGATCCTCTCCAGGGTCGGCGGGCAGAGCTATGCGCACGGCGGGCTCGCCCGGACTCAGCCTCTGGCCCCCGCCCTCCCGGCCGCCTGGCTGCGCCCCAGCGCCGCCGCTCACTGCATCTCCCGGTCGCCGCTGCCGCCGGCCGCGCCAGCCGAGGACGTGGGACGCGGGCAGCCGCCGGGAGGGCGCGCTCGCCCGGCGCTAGTTCTCCGCCCTGACGTCTCGGTGCCTCGCTCCGCCCCTGGAGTGTGGTGGACCCAAGGCCGCGGTCCAGGGCGGCTCCGAGCGATCGCCGCCGCGGGTCTCCAAGGCTCAGACGGACGGCGCGCGAGCTAGTGGGCACCTGGGGCGCGGGCGCACGGCGAGCTGCTGGGGCGCACGGCTGGCGTGGCGCGCCCGGGTGGACACGCGCTCGCTGGGGCGGAGGCAGAGCGCAGTGGCGCCTCCACCTGGCAGATGCAGGTGGAGAGGGGCGTCTGACCGAATGTGGGACCTGAGCACGTGCCGTTACAGGGAGGCTGAGGCCACTGAGTGTTCAGGGCACCTTCTAGCTCCGGCCAGACGCCTGGGCTCCACGTGGGGACATTTACAATTTGGGAAGGGCTGCCTTGCCCACGTGGCCCACGTGCTTAAGATGACCAAGTTCTCAACATCAAGTCAGCCGAGGGTAGGGTATATCTCCAGAGAGGCCACCCTCCTGGTGAGGCGATATGTGGCCTTAAAAGAAGCCGCTAGTTTTTAGTCCTGGGTGCTAGGCTAGGCTTCACAATGTATTAGCTGTGAAATCTCGGGCAATTCGCTTAACCACTCTGAACCTCAGTTTCCTCATCTGAAAAAAATGGAGGATCACGGAGGTGTCATTAGAGATGAATGAGAGACAGTATATAAAGGTGCTTTGTAAAGGGCATCACAGACATCTGCTCTTATTATCATTATCCTGTGACATTCTGGATAGAAATCCTTCCAGGGTCTTCTGTTCACTGCATCTGACAGGAAAAGTAGGATCTACTCACTAAAATACCTCACCTATTCTTTACTAAAACAGGATACCATGTGGTACTAATGTGAGTCTTTTGTGACAGGTCCTGGACTGGATGTGAGAAGTGGATCAGGCCTGGTCCAAAAGGAGATCAATGCCAAAGACAAACAAAATGCCTCTTCACATTAAGGCAGGACCTGCTAGAATTCCCAACATTCATATGCAAACTTTTCTTCATAAAATGAAATAAATACTGAAATAACTAAAGTGGCCTCTTTAGATCCACAGGATGTAAAGGCGTGTTAAAAGATAAACACATCAGGCCTGATGTGATGGCTTACGCCGGTAATCCCAGCACTTTGGGAGGCTGAGGCGGGTGGATCACCTGAGGTGAGGAGACCAGCCTGGCCAACGTGGTGAAACCCCGTTTCTACTAAAAATACAAAAAATTAGCTGGGCGTGGTGGCGGGCACCTGTAATCCCAGCTACTTGGAAGGCTGAGGCAGGAGAATCACTTGAACCTGGGAGGCAGAGATTGCAGTGAGCCGAGATCACACCACTGTACTCCAGCCTGGGCAACAAGAGTGAAACTCTGTCTCAAAAATATATATATATGTACATCAAATTTTCCCAAATCACCTGCTTCCTGAATAAATGCTTCCATTTCAACTAAATTGCCCTTTCAGTTTTCACAGAAGTTCACCTGTCACTGATGAACAATTACTCCTCTGACCAAGGATGGAAGCACTCACCGAAATCATTTACTGATGGATTGTTTTCCCATGTTTTTCATAACAAGTGTAGGTGGAGCTGTTCGTTTCATAAATCCAGCCAGTGCCAGATTCAACATCCCACTCCAGTTTATCAGAAACCTACTTTCTGGCTAAGAACCATCCTTTTCTTCAAATGCATCCTTTTTTCTTCATTTCCAGCACAAGCCCCAACAGGACAAGTTATTTAAAGGGAGTTTGCTCACAAATAAACAAAGTTGTTATTGCTTCAGCAGAGTGATTGTAGAGAATACCAAGATGAGGAAAATGGGACCAAAGAGGTTGAACGACTCAGCTACAGTTATAGAGCTGAGATTTAAACTCAGATCACACTCACCAGAGTCCATGCTCTTAACCACTAAGCACCAGGCTTGGCCAATGATATAGAGATAGAAGCAGGCCCCAGGAATAAACAATTGAACCAGAAATGGTCCTTCTACTCCCAGCTATACAGATATTTAAAAAGTATAATTGAGCACAACAGTGTGAATGTACTTATTGTCATCAAACCATATGCTTTAACGTGGTTGAAATTTTAAGTGTTTTATATTTAACTGCAATAAATTTTTAAAAGGAGTAATGGAATGGGGAGGTGGAGAAGGAAAAAGGCCTGGGCATCCTTTGGAAGTGAACAGTTGGAAAGATCTGAACTCTGAATAAAAGAATCAGGGTTGGGGACACACATCCAAGTGTCATCTACTTTGCAGTTACAGTTAAAGAAATGAGAACAGCCAGCATGAGAAAACAGAGCAAGAAGAGGAGAGAGCCCAGCAAAGAAGACTGATTAAGCATCGTCTGAGAAGTAGAAGGAAAAATCCAAAGGGATTTACACCAAAAGCCACAAAGAAGGAAAGAGGTCTTCAATAGGGCCATATGCTTCTGAAAGGTCATGGGGGATGGAGATGAAGAAGAGGTCATTGGATGGCTGTCAGGAAGCCATGAGTGACTTGTGTCCTGAAGAGGAGCTTGGAAGCACTTACAAGAGTTGAGGAATGACTGCTACCAAGTAAATGTTGAAAATAAAACAAACAAAAAGGAGGATGAGTGAGAGGTCAGAGAGAAGCATCCATGAGTACAAACTGCTTCTTTCAGCCCTTCGGATGTGAAAGATGAAGGTGGAGAACAGGAACATAGCCTATGGGAAGCAGGGTCTAGTGGAAAGGGTTTTAAGGTCAGGCAAGACTTGGACACTTGGGGGTCAAAGCAAATTAGACAACAGGGAAATGAGGCCAAAGACACAGCCAAAAGGCAGGTGAATATTAGGCAAAGTTTCTAATTAGTCAAGAGGACATTCAGATGAGCATCACATTAGCCAGTTAGCCTTGGGAAGAAGGAAGAACGAAGCAGGAAAGGAGGATGAAATGGATAAAGAAAAGAAGAAAGTTTGAGTTGAAGTCTCGGGAGAGAGGTTAAGTGAGTTTGCATCAGATGAACTGGTTTTCCCAATTGAATAAAGAGTCATTGATCAAGACTGATGGTGTGGGGTTGGGGCTTCAGAAAAATAGAAATAGTTTGTAAAGAAGCTGTAGGAAATGAGAAAGACTAAAACATGATTTCTAACCAGAAATATGCATCAGAATCTCCTGAAGACCTGCACAGAATTACATTTCTATAGGGTGAGGCGGGGGGTAGGGATGGGTTTAGAGCCTTTGTATTAATTGAATTTCCTAGGAATAGACTACAGACTCATGACCAATTGTGTGTACTTCCTAAGTGATTTTTAACTGCCCTGAGACCTACAATTTAAAAAAAAGCTTGTGTTTATTCAGTGTTGAGGATTATCAAAGCAGGTATCACAAAAAGCCAAAGAGAGGAAATTCAAAATGCTTCTGGCCAGGTAGGAAATGTAACAGACTTGTTCATATATACATTTTTCTTTTTTTCTTTTTTTTGGGCTTGCCAATTTGTGAACTCCTTCCCATCTTTGGGAAATTCCCATATTATAGCCATAGTGAGAGGCAGAGCCACATCCTGTGGTAGAAGCTGGGAGGTCTCAGACACTTATTCCCCAGATCCCCCTGAAGCCATGGTATGGTACGCAATCTGGGCTCAGTCAGGCATGTGCACCTGCCAAGAAATTTGGAGACACAGCATTTTAGAGAATTTCTTCAGGCTAGGAGCTCACCTTTGGTTGTACCCATTGCCCAAGCTTCCTTCTTTGGATGTTCCATCTTTTCTGTGAGCTATCTAATACAATTTCATTTCATTCTTTTTCTGCTCCTATTAACTAGAATCTATTTCTGTTGCTTGGGACCAAGAACCCTAGGTGAGACAGGAAGGCAAATGAAATGACTGCCTGATGGTTGACCAAGGAGCAGAGGGAAAATCTTTTCTCCTCTTCCAGCACTTCTCCTTTCAACTCTCTAAATTTTAGTATTTTAAAATCTTTGAACCCATTACAAACACAGGCATTTAAAACCCAAACTATGCTATTTATTTAATAAACATATTGTATAATTATTTTATATTAGACATTAGGACACAGCCTGGTATCAAGAAAAAAAAATCATAGTCTAGTGCCACAACGATATTGGTGACTATTTGCCCTCCAAAGATTTAAAATCTGGAAGCATACATCACAATAGTGTGTAATGTATATAACAAATCACTAGTTCTTGCTGGGACATTAAATTATGTTGTATAAGCACCATCTGTACAGTTTAATGTTTTTTATGACAGACACTTCATTGTAAAGCATTATATGAAAAGGATACAGAATGCTAGATATGCAAAATAGATGTTTTGTTAATAAAAATTTCAGAATCTATTTTCGAACCTGAGTCCTTTGAGAATCACAAATGATCACAGCTGATTCCCTTGTGGGGAAAATAAGAGCTCTGTATACCAAAAGGGAAATGACTTGCCAAGGCCTGTTGTGTAAAAGTCAGTCTTGTTGAGCGAGCATTACGAGTGTGACATTTCCCAGCAACCTGAAGCTTCCCTTGGACAAAAGTAATTTTGAAAGGAATGCCAGGATCCCCTCAAATGTTTATATTTGTGTTAGTTCTCTTTTGCCTGGGATCTTTTGAAAATAAATGGTCATTTAAAACATATGTGATAGCTGCACAGAATCAAAAGGAGAACATTGCCTGTGGTCCTCTTGGCTCCTGTGGTTGCTAGCTCTTTGGGAAAGTTGATGGGATTTCAAGTATATGCTATTTTTCTCCATGGGATCCAAATGATAGATTCATATAGGGAGTCCCCATGGAGCAAGAAGACAGAGAAAGAAGTCAGAAAACAGCATCAATGTGAAAAATAAACTAGGCTGAATGCCGCTTAAGGTACATATTGACTAAGGTCTTTACAGAGCAGATTGAAAACGAGCAATTGGAAATCTGGCTAGAAATGAATATTAGTACTTCACTGCGATGGTTTCCTTTTCTCTTGGTTAGGTTTGGCAATGTCAGTTGATCCACATGAGTCCCTAGAGGAAACTGGGTAGATAAGGAGAGTGTGTGGGAATCAATTAGAGCCAAATGGTTAGAGATCATTCTACATTTACTTTGTTGTGGTACTATGGACAAATTACATAATAGA
The DNA here is from genome assembly GCF_049350105.2 of Macaca mulatta. Lineage (NCBI taxonomy): Eukaryota > Metazoa > Chordata > Mammalia > Primates > Cercopithecidae > Macaca > Macaca mulatta. The sequence goes on from NC_133420.1 coordinate 48,623,523, forward strand.
TTGGAATGACAGTTTCCTTACATTAAGATGGAAATGAAAATATGTGATGTCCAGTCTCACTGGGTTGTCATATCTGATGAGTTTAAATACTGTGTTATTCAGATGTTGGTCCAGAGTAGTAGTCCTGTTAATGACAAAAGTTTTGAAAAGTGGGATTAGGAAGTAGGAGGTAGGTATGACACAAAAAAGACAGGAACTTTGAAGACAAGTTGGAATCTCAGCTCTCTCACAGGGATGTTATATTAAATAAGGAATCTCAGCCCTCTCACAGGGATGTTGTAATAAATAAGGATAACAGATATAAAAGGCTTGTGATTGGCCATGGTAGGTGCTCTGGAAATGGTAGGTCTCGATCACTCAACCCAATCATTGCTTCATTAAAAATGCCATAGACCAAGTTAAGTGAATGACTTGATTTTCTCCACACTTTTATGTAGACTTTTTTTTAAGGGGTGAGCTATCGGTATTCTTAACATTCCTCCCATTAGTCAATACTTCTCATTTTCCATCTTTTAAACAAGAGGATTCTGCCCTATGTCATTTATTATCTAGAAATGTCTTTACTAGACTCTACTTTTAATGATTCTTAGACATCTACAGTCTTATTTTTTATACTGGGTCAATCTAACAATCATAAATAAGAAGGAATTTTAAAATTTAAGAAGAGATAGATTAAATCCTAGGAAAATATGGGAAGAACAGGTTAATTTTTGAGTATTAGGAAGAGAGTTATACGCCTACATATTGAAGGTGCTCTGTGGTAGAAACAATTCTAAGTTTGGCTATGAATTAGCTACAAACTAGAAAGTCTTTGGGAAGGCCAAGTTCTACCCCAGCCTGGTTATTTGATGACAGTAGACACAGTCGGGTCATTGGCTTCTCAGAGAGCTTAGGGGCCAGTCTAGTTTACCTTAGCACAATGACCACGATGTGCCCCGTCAGCTTGGAATCCCTTTTTGTAGTGTGGCCATCAACACTTTCATTGTTAACCATGTTTCAATAATGTCGTGTACATTCTGCAAGTCAGCACTGCTGACAAGAAAGAAATTTCCTGCGGGGTTGGCAGTGGAGGGATGGTGGCCTGCCCACTAAATCCTGTCCACCCTGCTGTCTGGGGAATGAATAATGAAATTGGGAAAGCCTAGCTTCAGCTCCTACCACCTATGGATGCTGTGCCTGCCTGATACCTTTGGGAATGACAGAGGTCTCAACTGCCTGCCCACCCCTTGCACACCCTCCATATATTGAGTAAACGGATCCTGGACCCCTCTGAGCCTGTCTCGCTGAGAAGTAGCCAGCCAGTCTCAAAAATTGCTCATTACTAATGTGTGACCCTCCCAGCCAGGGCCTCTGGGACAAATTGCCTTTCCCCCAAAGCAGCTCATGGTAGAGTGGAATGAACATAAGACAAAGTATCAAACCTAGGTCCTAATCCTAACTCTGCCACTTACTGTGTGACTTCATACAAGTCACTTGCCTGCTCTGAACTGAGGTTCTCTATTTGTAAAATGGGAATAGGTTTTCCATCTGTAAACTGGGAACAGGGATAGCTAACTAGCCCCATTCGATTCTCATACGATTGAAGTTCATGAATGAGAAAGTGCTTTGAGAACTACAAATGCTCTGAGAGTGAAGAACTACAGTGAAATAAAATACTTCACAATCAGGGCTTAGGGACATGCTGACTGGTTGGTGGGAAGATGTTTAGAAGATTTTGCAGGCTGGGTGCAGTGACTCATGCCCACAATCCCAGCACTTTGGGAGGCTGAAATGGGAGGATAGCTTGAGGCCAGGAGTTCAAGATCAGCCTGGGCAACATAGTGAGACCCCCATCTCTACAAAAAAAAAAAAATTAAATTAGCCAGGTGCAGCAGCATATGGTTGTAGTCCCACCGACTCAGGAGGCTGAGGCAGGAGGATCACTTAAGCCCAGGAGATCGAGGCTGCAGTAAATCCCGATTATGCCACTGCACTCCAACTTGGATGACTCCATATCAAAAAAAAAGATTTTGCAACATTCTTTTTTTTTTTTTTTTTTTTTTTTTTTGAGATGGAGTCTCGCTCTGTCGCCCAGGCTGGAGTGCAGTGGCGTGATCTTGGCTCACTGCAAGCTCCGCCTCCCAAGTTCATTTCATTCTCCTGCCTTGGCCTCCCAAGTAGCTGGGACTACAGGTGCCTGCCACCACACCTGGCTAATTTTTTGTCTTTTCAGTAGAGACGGGGTTTCACCATGTTAGCTAGGATGGTCTCGATCTCCTGATCTCATGACCCGCCCAGCCTCCCAAAGTGCTGGGATTACAGGCATGAGCCACTGCGCCTGGCCCGACTTTGCAACATTCTATAGCCACTGTAGACTCAGTGCACCAGGAGAAAAGGCTGTGCTAACACATGAGATAAAATATGCTTTCAAGTTTTTGGATGGATTTCTAAGATAATCAAGCCAGTAAATGAAAGTGCCAGCACCACCTGGGGCTCTCATTCACTCCTTGATGTTTCTCAGTCACTTCAGTGATTTCTCCTTCATGGGGTCTGAAGACCAACAGCCCCACATTCTGATCTACATATCTAATTAGCTTAAATACATGCAGAAAAGAGTGTAGCAGTCGGAGGATGAGATGAGAGAAACAGAGATAAGCAGAAGAGAAGGAAACAGAAAAACTTGGATCTTTTGTCAGTTGTGTTTGTGTGCCAAACCTATATTTGAATGCTGTTTGGTCTGTGTTTACTTTAATGTGTTCTTCTTTCTGCATTCATTCAGAGCTAAATTTATCCCACTAGAGAAGAAGGCATAGGGAGGTGGGGGTGGAAAAAGAGCAGACACAAAGGCGGCTGCTTGACTGGGAGCCAGGAGCCTTGTGGAGTTCCCTGGAAGAAGACGGTGGGAGCCAGTACATGGAAGGTAGCCACTCCGGAGGCTCTGTGAGGACCCTGTGCAGACTTGACAAGAGAAGATGTTTCCACAGGAGCCTCTGCGCCCTTCGCTTTTGAGAAGAGAGTGACCAGGAACAAGACTTTAGAACTTGTAAATTAGCAAAAGCAATTGCATAACTCCCATGAGCTCCCAAATCTGACCCAACCCTTCAGGAAATGAAGACTCAGCAGCTCTCTGGGCCTTCCCAAGGAAAACAGTGTCTGTCCTCATGGAAAGAAGAAGGGCAGCTGGCAGGGCCACTTCTGCTGCAAAGGTGATCTTGCTTTCTATTGGAGGGTCATGCCAGTTGTTTATCTGCTGGGGTAATGTCTCTGGGATGGGAGGGGAGGAGAGGGAGGTTGTTGCATTCCACCTTCTGGGTTGGATTAAGTATTGTGCCCCTATAACTGGAGGTAGGATCATTAATGCTCCCTGGGCTGCGACCCAGGCACCTCCTGCTGGTCCTTCATGATTTTCTTTCTTCCCAGATGGAAAGAAAGTTACCATCTTTCCTCCTCTAATTCCTTACTTCTCACTCCCCCTAAATGACCCCTTCTTACACTATCTTCTATCAGTGGACAAGTCATTGAAACTGAGATAGCTTTTCCTGTGATCAGAGATTTCCCTGTTAGAATTGAAGACCTTTCTGTAGAACAAGTAGTCAATTGCCATCTGGGACTCTGTCCATCATTATGAAACTTCCCTTCATTGATTTGGGGGAAGGGAGATTTCTAGGATTCTGGGATGGTTCTCCTTTTTTTAGGCTCAGATAAGTCACCACGCATCTTGCCAGAGCTTTACCCTGTATTTGGCGTCTAGTACCCTCCACTCCTCCCCAGAGAACTTGACACCTTCTTCATCTGTTCGTCCCATTCCAAATTTGGTGCTTTCTCATACCATGAGCTATGCTTGGAATGCAGCTCCCCCTCCTTCTTCTAACTTTCCAAGTCCCTTCTTGTTAACTTCACAGAGTTCCAGAAATCCCACCCCCTCTGGGTATGCTTGTCAGTCCCTTTGGGAAGGATAAGTGGTTATCCCTCCTAATTCCAAACATAGCGTGACTTGCAAATTGAATGCTCAACTTGTCACTCTTTCAGTTAATTCTAAAAATTATAAAGTCACAGCCTCGAAGGAGCTCTTGTCAGATTAATTGATGTCCCATAAGCCACCATGATCATTGTTTGCATGTGATGAAGCTACTTAAGTTGGGAAGAAGCATAGATTGGACAAACCTGAACTTATCTTCCAGTTCTTACCACTTAATGACCTTGAGAAATTTACTTGACTTCTCTGAGCTTAAGCTATTCTGTCTGTAAAATGGGAAAGACAGTAGTATTCATTTCACAATATTATTTTGACAATCAAATGAGATAATGTATACAAAGCTCCTGGCATATTGCAGATGCTCAATGAATTCTATTTTCTATTTATGAGCATAATCCTATTTATCTGTTGACACCTATATCCTTCTGGATGTTGACACCTATATCCTTCTGGATGTGTTTCTACGTGCCTGTGTTCCAGTAAAAACTCCTGAGTGTCATGTTCATCCCAGCACCAGTTGTGCCCAAGTGTACCCAAGATGGCCCTTCAGACTAGACCAGCATTTGCTCATGAATGTTCCTGACTGGTTGCTAACCTGGTCATTGCCTCTTACCTGTAAAATGTGCATTCCAAGGTCTTTTGATGCTGTACAAACCTTTTTGTAACATTTTGGCTATGCCAAATTCTGCATTTATTATGAGAGGTGGAAGACAAAAGTCCAAAGTGTTCTACTGTGTGGTTTTTGCTACCATCCAGAACAGTGATTCTAAGCTTTAGGGGAGAAGAGTTCACAGAATCCTTTCAAGAATCTGGTAAAAACTATAGACTCCTGCTCAGAGCAGTGCACATGCATATAGCATTTTATGTGTAGTTTCTGGGGTTTCAGGAATTCCTTGAATTCTTCCAAGGACATTCGTAGAAGACTCATGGACTCCTGGTTAAAAAAAAAAATCTGCTCTGGGTCTTAGAATATCAGAGCAACTGAAAGGAACAAGAGAAAGTGGGTTTATCTTCAAGACCCAGGAAGCTCCCTTTGGGTATGAATGGAAGAGCACAAGAACTCTGGCCAACTCCTACCCAGCCTGAGAGCCCCTCTGACCTAGCCAACCATTGGTTGTCTGAACTCTGAGAGCTGCCCTTCCCTAGTTCTGCTCACAGTTGATGGCACAGAAAAGGCACAAATGCCAATGAATCCTCTCTCTGGGCTTGGGTTACCGCCACTGTCTTTCTTCCAACCAAAGCTTCCTCTGACTCCATGTCTACCCAGCCTTTAGTTCTTCTAGGGAGAACAGCCTTCACCCAATCTCCCCAAGAAGGTACCTCCCTTGCATCTACATACAGTAGTTACCCTTTCAATCTATTGTTGCCTCCCAGGATAAGCTTGAAAGTGCTTTCTATTCTAGGTGGAAACAAAAACAAAAATAGATTTCAGGACCCCAAGTTGCAAACTTATTTAAATAAAACATAGCACTGTGTTGAAATAGAATAAGAAAATGGTTTGTCCACATCACCCTCAAACAGTGTTAAGTCCACCTCATCAGGCACCTTCACAAATATCCTACAATATTCAAAATCCACTTTCCAAAAGCCTGCCTGGCTTTTCCCCCCAACCACAGTTAGGTGAAGTCATTTTACTTCCAGTTTGGAAGTTCCAGCCAGAATCTGAGCTTAGTCCAAAACTATTGGACTCTGTGGCTTCCAAGGAAAACAGTCTGTCGCTGATTTAAAGACACTGTTAGGTTGGTGCAAGCCAAAACAAATGAAGCAGGCTTTTCATTAATAAGGAGGAAGCAGCCCTTCCAAGGTGGTGACCTAATAAAGCAAGCGACACATGGGCATCAGGTTTCAAACCCCAGCACCAGACAGACTCAAGATTTCACACTTGCCCTCTGAGCCAATAAAACCCTTAACTTGATAATCCCACTATTTAAAAAACATTGTAACAGCCCCAGCCCACAGAGAAAATGTTTATTTGCTAAGAATATGACCACTGGTGGAAAAAAAAAGGGCAAAGGTACACTTTTGCCATTTTACTTTCATAGGAGTAAAAACTAGTATTTTTGAGATTTGATAAGGCAGAAACAAACTAACGCGAGTAAAAACTTGAAAGTTTCCAACAGTCTTTTTAAATTAAATAAAGGTATGAATTGAGGATTGGAGAGGATAGTCTTGAACCTAAGTTGTTTTTAAATTTATTTATTTATTTTTTATAAATAGAGATAGGGTCTCACTATGTTGCCCAGGCTGGTCTCGAACTCTTAGGTGCAAGCAATCCTCCCACCTCGGCCTCTTGAAGCCTCATAGGCATGAGCCACCTTGCCTGGCCTATTTTTAAATTTAATAAACACTTACATGGTGCTGACTGTGTTATTGAATTCATTCAAAGTGCTTTACACATATTAACTAATGTAATCCTCATATCAGCCTATGAGGGTAGCACTATTATTATCCAAATTTTACAGATGAGGTAACTGAGGCACAGAGTGCTTCCAGTCACACAGCTTCTAAGTGGCAGATGTAATAATATCAGGTGATGAGCTTACTGTTTACCGTATGTGACAGTGTGGAAGTATTTAAGTATCAGGAACATTTAGCAGTATTATAAAAAAAATTGTATATTTCAAATAGCTAAAAGAGAGAACTTGAAATGTTCCCAACACATAAAAATCATAAAAGCTTGAGGTACTGGATACCTCACATATCCTAACTTAATCATTACATATTTTATGCATGTAACAATATACCACATATACTGCATACATATGTACAAATATTATGTATCAATAAAAAATTTAAGAATAAAAAATACGCGTTTGAAAGAGACAAAAGGGATACTTTTTTTTAAGTACTTGGACTGTCATCTTCTCTAAGGAATAAGGCCTCAGATAACAAACATTAAAAGGTCAATCAACTAAGCCGACTTCCTTCCTTCCTTCCTTCTTCTCCCTCCTTGCTTCCTGCCTGCCTGCTTTACTCCCTCCTGCCCTCCTACTTTCTTTTCTCCTTCCTTTCTCTCTCCCTCCCTTCCTTCTTCCTTCCTTCTTTCCTTCCATTTCTTTCTCTTTCTTTCCTTCCTTTCTTCTTACCTTTCTTCCTGCCTGCCTTCCCTCTTTTCCTCCCTTCCTTCTTCCTTCACTCTTGTTCTTTTCTTCCTTCTTTCCTGCCTACCTGCCTTTGTTCCCTCCTTCCTTCCTTCCTTCCTTTCTCCTTCCTTCTTTTCTCCCTCTCTCCCTCTTTTCCTTCCATCCCACCTTTCCTCCTTCCATCCTGCCACATGTATTGGTCCACATCTTGAACCAGGTACTATCCCATGTGCTAGAGATCAGCTGCCTTTTTTCCACCTAGAATCCAGGGAAGGGAGAGAGACATTAAGAGTAGAGAAGTGCACACTGTAACTTAGGAATGCTCTGAAACAAGCCAACACTAAGGGGACAGAGTGGCATGGGGGTGATGGTTTAGGTATGGGAGGAGGAAGTGACAATCAGAGAACCCTGAATGGAGTTGTGCCAGGGTAGAGGGAGCAAGGGGAGGGGTTCGGGGAGAGGAGGCCAGAGAGTGGCCCCACCAGATCTCCTTGGGAGGGGTTAAGCAAACTGCAGAGTGATGTATTTACATTTTAAAAGGTCACTCCAGCTGCCAGGGATGAGGCAGGGAAGAAGATGTGGGAAGGGAAACCAGGAGGATCCTGCAGGATTCCTGAGAGACCTGCAGAATGGTGTCGTAGGGGTAGATGGGGCAACAGCCCCCAAAGATGCCCACACCCTAATCCCTGGAACCTGTGAATACATCATCTTCAATGGCAAAAGGGACTCCGAGGAAGTGGTATTAGGGTGGGCACAGGCCGGTGGGGCAGCCCTGATGGAACTAATGTTTGGACAGAGCCAGGAGACCTTCACTCTGGGGTTGGAGGGGGATGTAGGAGGGGACAAAAATCCAAAGTCAGCTGAGGAGGGGCCAGAACACATGAGCAAGGGGAACATGGACCCCTCGGGTTCCAATCACAGCTTTGAAGCTTACAGGGTGAGTTTAAACTTGAGAAAAGCACTGCATTTCTCTCACATCAGCTTTCTCAATCAGAAAATGAAGTTAATAGTGCCTAACTAATATCAGTGTTTTGAGGGTAAAAGTAGATAATTCATGTAAATCCCCTGGCACAGTGTCTGGCAGGTACTAAGCACTCTCATAAATGCTAGTCAGCAGCATTCTCACAAAAGGGGTCGGGGACAGTGGCTAAGAGCATTGGCACTGCAAGGCTCCGGGTTCCAATGCCAGCTCCATATTTATTAGTAAGGGGGAGCCCTGGGCAAGGTACTTAACCTCTCTGTGCCTCAATTTTATCCTGGGTAAACTGAGGATAATAACATCTACCTTATGGGATTCATGAGAAGGTCTGCATTGGCTTTTATTATTCTGCTGATGAGGATGATAAATAATACACAGGTTATGAAATGAAAACCTCGAGGGTCGATTTACTACATCAGATAGCTTTGTAATCAGCTATTTAAATGACTCGCTATTTCTGCCTTATCAACATGCAGCAAAAGGAGGATGAGGCTAACATGAAATCCATGCACAATAAATAAAGATGCTGTCAGCTTTGCCTTAAGGGCGATTTCACAATGCTGTGAACTCTATGATGCACAACCAGGCAGTGAAGGCCTTTGCTTTGAGGAAATCGCAATGAGTCTGCAAGAAGATGCAGAGCCAGCCTTGGAGAATTAATAGCCTATGCCTGTCAGTCGTTCCCATTTTAATCTTCCACCTCTCCCTTGCCAGTCTAGCTGTGGGCCTCTGAGTCCCTACACCGGAACCACATTGAGGGTCAGGAACCTTGGCATTTAATGGTGTTTGAAAAACACTCAAATCATTTGTGCCAAAAACAGGGGTGATAATACTATTCCCACTGGGCGGGGTCATTGACTCGGCAGTTTGACCTACACAAGTGGCCCTTTTATGGGCAAAACGATGACCCTGAGCTCCACAATCTAAAGAGCTAAGTGTTCGGTGCATAGCATGTCCTTTAAGCGCTTTCTGAAAGGACTCCCCAGACAGTAGGGAGGGTAATGCATGTACACTTGACATATCTTATCAGAGAAGCCCAAGACAGCCTGCCTGCCTCTCCTCCCTGGGACATTAGTGAGGAGCCAGGGGAATTCCAGAAGGAAGGCATGTGACACTTTGCATGTGACAGGCCTGGGCGTAACCAGGAACCATGTGGCCTCCATCACAGTTGGTCACTGTGTTGATACCAACTCCCCGACCATGTTGTGGGTTGCATCTCTTGGGCTCAGGGGGTTTTACTCATCCCCTAAAGCCGGATGACTCATACTGTGGTCTGTGACAGCAGCAGCAGCATTACCTGGAGTTTGTTTGAAATGCAGATTATCAGCACCCTGAGACCTTCTGAATCAGAATCTGCATTTTTACAAACTGCCCTAGTGATCTGTGCACAATTCAAGTTTGAGAAGCACAGATGGAGAGCCTACTGGGTCTCAACTGTGACTGCACATCAGACTTTTAAAGGTGGGATGATTTAAAATTATACCCTTACCCAAGGCCCACTCCAGACTAATTATATCAGGATCCATTTGTAAATTTCCTAAGTGATTTTACTATGCAGCCAGGATTAAAAACCACAGATGTCACTGATGATGATGATGATGATGATGATGATGATGGTGATGGTGATGAAGATGGCAATGATTGCAGGTAACATTACTTCCCTCCCACCCCACTTACATGTGCTGAACTCTTCTTACTACTATTTAACTCATCACAATTCTGTGAAGAAGTACTAGCATTGTCTCCACTTAAGAGATGAAAAATTAAGAAACTGCCTCAGGTCATAGAGCACAGATGTGGCAGAGTCAGAATTTGCACTTTTAACCTCTCTATAAATCATTGAGCCTGCCTCAGACTGACTTCATCCAGAATTTCTGGGGGTGGGGCTTAGGTGTCCACATTTTAAACTTATGCACCAGGTAAATCTAATTCACACTGAAATGTAAGATGTGAGAACCATGTTTTATCCACTCCCAAAGAGGCTTCTTTAATTTAAGGCTTTAGACATTTAAAAAAATCAGAGCTATAATGAGTTTGCTCAGCAGTTACTCTTGGCATCATCTATGGAGCAGTTCGGATACATGGCTGTTCATTATTTATATGACAAAGATATGAATCCTGAGTGTCCACATTCCTTCCTCACTAATAACTGCTCAGGTCTTCTCATCACAGACGGTCCTAGCTTTAGTCCAGGTTTCACCTTGTAGTTCCAAATGATTCCTGACTCAGAGTTTTCTTCTTCTTTTTTTTTTAAATATTCATCCCTTTATCCATTGATTCATCTACCCATGCATCCCTCTATCCATCCATCCCATCCCATCCATCCATCCATCCATTCATCCATCCATCCACCAGTCATTCATCATTCAACACCTTCCACTACTGCACTGGCATCGGTGAGGTAGAGTTGAATAAGGTGCAACTCTCAAGGGGCAACAGAAACATTAACAGGCCTTTGGGAATCAGTCGATACAGTCTGATGACAGGGGTGAGCTCAAGAATCAGTGAGGATAAGGAGGCAGTTCTTGGGATCTAAGGGAACTGCCAGAGAAGGGTCCAGGAAGGCATCTCAGAGGAGATGAAATAAGAACTGAATTTCAAGGATGCATAGGCTTTCGAAGGGAGTTAGGAGGGAGGTAGTATATACGCAGAGGGAACAAGCTGTGCAAAGCCCAGGAGGTGTAAAAGAGTGCAGTGTGTTTAGAGTTCTGGGAGTCACCCTGTTTTGGAGAAGGATGTGCAAAATGGAGGGGGGTGAGAGATGGCCCTGGGAGATGAGGTAAGCTCCAGGTCACAGTCTGGTTCAGCATGTCAGATGTTCCCTTGCAGGTGACAGGGAGCCACTTTAGGGTGTAAACAAGGAAGATGTTTTGGAAAGCTCACTGGGGCTACTTTACTGAGAATGGATTCCTGTGTGAAGACTGCAGGCAGGGAGACTATTGTGAGAGTATAGTCAAGAGACAACAGGAACCTGAATTGAAAGTAATAATTATGATGACTGTACCTGGGTGAACAGTGGTTGTCCAAAAGATCTGTCCAAGTCCTACCCCTTGTACTTGTGAATGTGACCTTACTTAGAAATAGAGTCTTTGCAGAAATAATTTAGTTAAGGATATTGAGATAAATCATCCTGAATTTAAGGTGGGACCTAAACCCAATAACTGATGTCTTCATAAGAGAAAGGAAAAAGAGATTTAAGATACACACACACCCAGAGGGGAAGGCCACATGGAGACAGAGGCAGAGATTGGAGCAATGTGTCCATGAGCCAAGGAACTCCAACTACTTCCCTTCCACACTGCATTGAGGGCCTATGCATCCCTGAAATTCCAGCAGCTGCCAGAAGCTAGGAGAGAAGCAAGGAGCAGATTCTCCCTTAGGGCCTCCAGAAGGAACCAACCCTGCTGACACCTTGATTTCAGACTTCCCACTCCCAGAACTATGAGAGAGGAATTTCTCTTGTTTTAAGCCACCCAGTGAGTGGTCAGGTCTTACAGCATTCCTAGGAAACTAACATAGGTAACAAACTAATGTTAAGTACCCTGTGAATGCTTCACAAGTGTCAGTTCATTTGGCACCCCAAACAATTCCTAAGGTGGATACTGGTAGTACTATTACCATCTTTCAGATGAAGAAACTGAGGCACAGAGAAGTTAGGTATTTGACCTAAGGTTGCAAAACAAGTAGGAGGCAGGGCAGGGTCTTATCTACCGACAGTCTGGGAATATGGCCCGTGGTCTCAGCTCTATGAGGATGGAGAGAAAAGGGCAGATTTAAAGAGGTGGAGATGATGAATAGGGCCTGGCAATGGAGGGTGGGCAGGAGAAGGCCAGCCTTCTGGGTTTCAGGCTTTTGTGGTCCCTCCACCCTCTGAGTTTCCATCAGCTTCTGTTTTTCATGTGACAGTGACCCCTAGGATATGTTAACCTGTCCAACTCTCTAGCCCTGCTTTTGGGACCTGCTTCTCAAGGAGTCCTTTGCTCTCTCCACATATGTCCTTGAAAGGACTCTACCCTTGTTGACTCCCTGAAAGTGCTGCCCTCTGGTCTCTCTTTCCTTCTCTGTCCACATAGGCACGTGCCTGGCTCTGATCATGTGGCCAGCTCTAGCCACATCCTCTTAACATCTTTGAGCCCTTTCCTGACCCTAAAATCCTAATGTTTACTCTGGTTTCTGTTCTCAGCATTCCCATCTCTTTCCTCCCCTCCACCCCCCTGGGGAATGGGATGGAGGGGCATTGAGATAAAAGGAGGGTAGGAAAGCCATGTCTTCCAAGGCAAAAAGTCACTTCCTCTATGTCACTTTCCTATTTTCCTTTTTAAAATGTCCCATTCTCTCAGCTCCAAGGCAAGAGACTTCTTATAAGTACATAAAAGTAGCTTTTGCTCCTTTATAATAACTTAGGGTTTCTTTCCTGCCTCACAGTGAGTGACTTACATTGGCCTGGGTTGCAATGACAGAGCACAGAGGCTGCTGTATTACCTCCACTTCCATGTGGACATTGCTATTTCAAGAGACTGCCAGCCCCGGTAATCCCTTCTCTGGGTCTGGGGTGGCAAATTTGCCAGCAAGCATAATTGATCAATTAATTTAAAGGTGAATATCTATACTGCCCCACATATCTAGATTAATAAAGACTTTTCTTACACTCTAGGATGGAATTTCATTGGAAAGTTCCAGGGTGTTAAATAGACAAATATTTAAATTAAAAGTGGAAACTTAAACCTAGAATCCAGGTGCCACTAATCTTCCATTGATCAAAGTTTATTGCCAAAAGAGGAGCCATTTTGGAGACATAATTATGTAAAAAGAAAAGGAGAAATTCAAAAGATCAAAAACTTTCCAGGGGCCTAAAACACCTTGAAGACCTCTTTGGGAACTACATAGGTTTCTATGATATAATACCATTAAAAAAAAATTCTATCCTTCTAGATCCTTGAGGAATCGCCACATTGTCTTCCACAATGGTTGAACTAATTTACACTCCCACCAACAGTGTAAAAGCATTCCTATTTTTCCACAGCCTCTCCAGCATCTGTTGTTTCCTGACTTTTTAATGATCACCATTCTAACTGGCATGAGACGGTATTTCATTGTGGTTTTGATTTGCATTTCTCTAATGACCAGTGATGATGAGATTTTTTTCATATGTTTGTTGACAGCATAAATGTCTTCTATCTCATTACTGGACATATATCCAAAGGATTATAAATCATTCTCCAATAAAGACACATGCACATGTATGTTTATTGCAGCACTATTTACAATAGCAAGTACTTGGAACCAATACAAATGCCCATCAATGATAGACTGGATAAAGAAAATGTGGCAAATATACACCGTGGAATACTATGTAGCCATAAAAAAGAATGAGTTCATGTCCTTTGCAGGGACATGGATTAAGCTGGAAACCATCCTTCTCAGCAAACTAACACAGAAACAGAAAACCAAACACAGCATATTCTCACTCATAAGTGGGAGTTGAACAATGAGATCACATGGACACAGGGAGACGAACATCACCCACCAGGGCCTGTTGGGGGGTAGGGGGCAAGGGGAGGGAGAGCATTAGGACAAATACCTAATGTAAGCGGGGCTTAAAACCCAGATGACGGGTTGATGGGTGCAGCAAACCACCATGGCACACGTGTACCTATGTAACAAACCTGCACGTTCTGCACATGTATCCTAGAACTTAAAGTAAAATTAAAAAAAAAATTATATCTTTGTTTTCAGACATCATAACCATCCACAAAGTGATAGGTATTGTCACCACTCCTGACATATTTATCTGCCTCCAAACATTCAGAGTGGTTTTAAGAAAGCAATCATATTATTTTGGAAGGAATTTTCCACATACCCTGTTGATTTGTCAGCATCTTAAAATGCCATAAGATTAGGTTTTCTTTTCATTTTAAAACCATTTTATGTATAGCCTGTTTTGCATTCAAATAGATCACTTTATGTTTGATCATTACTCCACTGGTCTAGATGAAGAACATAAGAAATGATTAGCTGAAGATTTCCTCTGGAGTGGTCCTTAATGAACATAAACCATATTCTTTATTCAAATGACAGACAACCCAAAAGTTGGTACTCACTCACGTGCCTTCAATGGCTGTGTTGGGATAATGTGCCCTGACACACAGTTACAGGAATTGAGCAATCATTTGTGTTTTACTTTGAGTAAAAAAGGAAACTTTAAAAAATGAGGAAAAATGCAACAGTTAAGAAAAACTCCCAGTGAGCTCTTGGGAAGGACAATTGAGTGCATTTGTACTCTAAGGATCTGAGGGATAGATATTTGCTTCGTGACTTCATTTAACAATATAATGAACACCTCTTATACAGTGGGCTAACACAGTGCTAGTTTCTGGGTTTACAATGGTGAGTGAAAGCAAAAAGCTCTTCCTTCCAGAGCTGACAGGTCTTCTGGTTAACTCTCTTTTACTAGAATTTGGGGAAGAGGAAGCCTGAAGGAGTCCGCAAAACAATGTCCTTCAAATCAGAGTTTATTCAATGCTGATTTTTCATTTTTCTATGGTTCTGCCTGGGGACAAGTCAGTCAAATAATTTGAACCTCAGCGTCCTCATCTGCAGAATGGGAATAATAACAGTTTGTAAAGTAATCGTGAAGATGACACAAAATGCTGGAGACATTGGATGTGCTCTATAGAAAATAATTTCTAAACAGTAAAGAATATTATAATAAATATTAAACTTTCCTTCTGTGTTTTTCTCAATTTCTGTTCTCCTTCCCTTTTCCTCTTTGTTCTTTCATTTTGACCACTGCCTAACCACTGACATGATTTTGGTGAGCAAGTCTACTTAGCCTAAATTCCACAAAGCAATGAGTAAATTATTTCCCCTGTGTTTAATTTCAAAGTACTGCGGTTTAGAGTAAAAACAGACACAAAAAGCTACAGAATGCATGATCCTTTTCATATAACATTCTGGAAAAGGCAAAACTATAGGGGCAAAAATCAAATCAGTGATCAATAGGGGCTGAGGGTGAAGAG
This sequence comes from Macaca mulatta, assembly GCF_049350105.2. Lineage (NCBI taxonomy): Eukaryota > Metazoa > Chordata > Mammalia > Primates > Cercopithecidae > Macaca > Macaca mulatta. The sequence goes on from NC_133420.1 coordinate 48,638,559, forward strand.
GGTGGCTTGACAACAAAAGCACCAAGAGAACACTGTGGTGACGGAAATGTTCTGGATCTTCATTTTGGAGGTAATTATAAGCATTATACATTTGTCAAAACACGTTGAACTGTATACTTGAAAAGAGTGAATTTTACCATATATAAATTACACCACAATCAACTTTACTTCAAAAAAGAATACTTCACCTTGGGACCTTTGAGCCTTTCATTAGGAAAAATCTATGATCAATATAGGAAATTGGCAGTACTCCTGGAAATACTCATGTACATAACTAACTATAATAAAAAACAGTCATTGATAAATTCCCTAAGAGAGGTACAAAGTTCTCTGGGAATTCAGAGGCAAGAGAAACAACATCCGTCCAGAGAAACCAAGAAATATTTCGCGGAGGAGGATGCATTTAAAATGGGCCTGAAAGATTGCAGTTAATCACCGGTTGGTGGTAGTGGTGGTGGTGGTTGTTTGTTTGCTTCTCTACTATCACCAATATCTTCGATTCTAGTACCTGTTTACAAATTGCTTGCAAAATTTGTTACAGGTTTGATTATTTTTCTAATTCTAAAAGGTCTTATATTATGATGGATGCATTTGCCAGAGACTCAATGATTCACACTATCTTCACCTTAAAGAATCACAGTTCTGATGCTATGTTTTCTGAGTTTGTGGTGATTCTGGAATTGATTAACTTTTAAATATACACTTACAATACATTCTACCATTCTATGAAATGACGAAATGTGCAATGAAGAAATGAGGATACAGCACATCTAAGTGTAAGAGGCTGGAAATGCGGTTCCAAAAATCTGGGTTCTATAATTCATAAACGACTCCATACATCAAGAAGAAAAAGATTAATACCCCAAAGAAGAGAGGGGAAAAGTATACCAACAGCCAGGTCAGGAGAGAAAATACGCTGACTCTCAAACTATGAAAAGGTGTTCTATTTCAATATCATTAGTGAAAGAGTTACTTCTCTTTCTACTAATTAGTAAGCAAAAAGACCAACAGCTCAGTTTTTTAAAAAACGAGCAAAGGAACGAAATAGACAGCTCACAGAATAGAAAATACAAATAGCTTGAAACACATGAAAAGATGCTTAAACATACTCATAATAAGAGAAAGTCAAATGCAAGCTGCACTATCTCACATTGTACCTCATAAATAGGTACAACTATCATGAGTCAATGAAAAGAAAACGAACAAAAGAGCCAACATGAGACTCAAATTGTAGGAAAGAATAGAGGAAGGGCAGAATCTGATCCCCATCCTTTTACTTTATCTTTCTATATCTTTAAATGAGAATATATGCTAAAGCTGGGAGAAGCTGAGATTTCATTAAATGACAAATGTACACAGTGGATGATTAGGTCACTTATAGAAATAAACTACTACTTCTTTGCACATCTGAATAGGACTATGAGAAAATTTCCAATTCCACTGCAAAAAAATACAAATACATTATTTTAAATAAATATTTGTCTTTACATTGACACACACACACAAACTGCACTCTCTTGTATGCATTGGGCTGGCAAAATGTATGAAGTTTGCTAGCAGTGATAATGACGATACAGGAAAATCAACTAATGATGGAACAACCTTCATAGAGAACCATTTGACAATGTCTATCAAAATTACAAATGTACTTTGACCCAGCAATCCCACTTCCACAAATTTTGTCCTAAAGATCACTGTTTTATCCTACAGATCATTTATGCTCAAAATGTTATGAGAACAACATTATTCACTGTCATACTATTTCTAATAGCAAATGAATGTCCATCCATAGGGTTAAACGAATTGTTATATATCATAAAATAATACACAACTTCTCTGTGAGACAGGATGGAAAAACTCTTTATGCACTGGTGAGGAGCAAGCATGAAGATAGATTATAAATCAAAAAGTCAAAATGCAGAATAGTGTGCAGTATGTTAGTATTTAGGTTAAAAAGGGGAGTGATTGGAGAATGCATGGCTGCGTTTGCTTGTATATACCTGGACTATCCCTGGAAAGATATGTCACCAACTGGTATTAGGGTTTGTTTATGGGAACTCTCAGAGAGGTTGGGGGTGGGGTTAGGATGGGTAAAACACTTTTTGTGGATATATAATCTTTTGTGCCTTTTGAATTTTGGGCCAGGCGAATGAATATATTACCTATTTGAAAATAAATAAAAAATGAAATAGATAAAGCAATGAAATACCTAAAAAGTTACATAGATAAATCAATGAAAAAAAAAGAGAAATCTGGTATATATCCCTATTCTATCACTAAGTCTTATGACCATAGACAAGTCTATATCTTTTTGGTGAACCTTGGCATGCTTTGCTGTAAATGAAGTTGATCTCTAAGATCTAGTAAGCTCTCGAAGACCTCATGTTGGTTTTCTTGAGGGCTGAGTTGGGATGTGAACACAAATTCTCTCTTCATGATCAATGCACACAACTGTACATATTGTGAACTATCAAACTCAGGGGCACCACTTATATAACTTGCTATGTGATAGACACTCCTTGGAGTTGTGCAGTGCACAGCTTGAACTTCTGGATGGGGCAGACCTGCCTCTCTCTTTGCCTTTGGGTTTTTTCACAAAGGACTTTGTGACCATAGGAGATTTTAGTGGTGGAAACCAATGGTTACTTCATATGTGGTAAGGGTACCAGGCATCAGAGCCTCTTATTTCAAACAAGGTTATTATATATTAAACCATGCATTGGTATCAAGGAAGGATATATAGTATGGGATTCTTATAAAGTATTCTTTGCCACTAAATGTTTTTTTGAAGCAACATGGATGGACCTGGAGATTATTATGTTAAAGAAAATTAGCCAGGCACAGGAAGATACATCTTGCATTTTCTCACTCATATGTTGGGAGCTAAAAAAGTTAATCTCATGGAGGTAGAGATTAGAATGATAGTTACCAGAAGCTGGGAAGGGTGTATGTGAGGGTGGGTGAGAACAAAGAGTGGTTGGTGAATAGGTACAAACATACAGGTAGATAGAAAGAACACATTATGTTCAATAGAAGAATAGGTCACTTATGGTTAACAGCAATGTATTGTACATTTCCAAATAGCTAGAAAGAGGACTTGAAATATTGTCAAAACATAGAAACGATAAATGCTTGAGGTGACACATATCTTAAATACCTAGATTTGATCATTAAGTTTTCTACGCATGTACTCAAAATATCATATGTACCCTATAAATATGTAGTCATCAATAAAAAATTAAAGATGGTCAGAATTACTGAAAGCTAACCAGGCATGAAACAATCTCAAATGATTGAAAGCAATCAGTATATGATAAATCTTGAAATTCCAACTGGTGGTGAAATAATGGGATATCCAGTAAAGTGCATAGAGTATCTGGTTAACTTCTGGGGAAAAATCAACTACAGTTAGAATTCATATCCCACAACTGACACTCAGATAAACTCCATATGGATTACAGAGTTAAGCATAAAAAGCAAACACCTAATTTCGGGGTGAAAAGTGACTTTTGGGTATAAAAGGAACAGGACATATCCTAAAAGAGCAAACTGATAAAATTGGCCAAAAGCCAATGAAAATTTCTGTAAAAGATAGCACCACAATCAAAATCAAAAGGCACACTATGACATAGGAAAACATATCCACAACATCTGTCTGTAGCAGATCAACAGTTCAGCCCTTACGAGTCAATAAGAAAAACGATGAAGATTAATAGTGGAACGTGGGTCCAATCACAAATTCACATACAAATAAATGCATATGGCAAACAGACATGAGAGAAATGTTCATTTCACAGATATCTAAAGAAACACAAAATGTGATGCTGTTATTTTGACTATCAAAATGGGCAAGATTTCAAAAGCAATCACACTCAGCATTAGTGAAGGTTTGAGGAACAGACTTACATACTGTTGGTATCCGTATGTTTATAAATGGTTCCAGTCTTCTGGCGAACCATTTGGTGATGTGAATCAAAAGCGTTATAACTATATACACCCATTGATTTAGGTGATTCTGTCCCTTGGAATATCAGTAATGAAAATAACTAGAGATGGGAACAAGGGTTTATGTATAAGGGAGCTCATCAAACCATCATGTGCAGTGATGAAAAATCAAAACCAATCTGCATGGTTATCATGGTACATCCCTGTGATGAAAGATTGTGCTGCCATTTTTTCAGTGTTTCACCAAGTATGTACTGATGATGATTACTCTGTGCAAAAGCACCGTTCCAGGGGGTTTGAGGTCTTCATCAGGTTTACATTCTAGTGAGGCTCTTCTCACATATAATAAATAAATAATAAATGAATATTTAATGTTACATAGTTATGAGGGCATTATGGAAAAGTTAAGCAGGGTAAAGGGATACTGAGGGGGTGGAGGTGGGAGCTGAGGGCTAGATTATTTTGCTTTTCTATTTTTTGTTTTGAAAGACAAGTTTTCACTCTGTTGCTCAGGCTGGAGTGCAGTGGCATGATCATAGCTCACTGCAGCCTGGAATTTCTGGGTTCAAGTGATCTTCCCACCTTACAGGTGCAAGTCACCGCACCTGGCTGTGGGCTGTTTTCAATAGAGGTGTCAGGAAATATGTTCCTATCCTCAAATGACAAGGTGTGAGGCATGCAAAGATGAAGGGGAAGAGGTTTCAGGCAGAGGGAACAATGAGACTAATAGTCTGGGATGGGAACCAGCTGGAAACATTACAGAAAGTGTCTGAAGGCCACTGTGGCTGGAACAACATGAATGGAGGGGGAGTGGTGGGAGGTGAGGAAAGAGAAACTGGTAGGACCAATTATAAAGAGCCTTGTTGGCCAGGATAAGGAATTTGGATTTTAGTTGAATGAGAAGCTGTTGGAGGAGTGTGAGCAGGGAAGTGGCAGCATCTGGTTTACATTTTAAAAATACTCATGGCTGCTATGTGTGTGGGAGTGGGGATGGGTGAGTGAGAGAGGAAGCAGGGAAACCAGGTAGAAGGCCAATGAGTACGTGCAGCTAAGAGGTGATGGTGGCTTAGACTCAGGTGGCAGAGGTGGGGGTGCTAAGGAGCCCTTGGTGTTGGCAGGAGAGCCAGCAGACTTGCTTATATACAGGCTATAGGGCAAGAGGAACTAGAGGCAGCAATGATGCCTAGGTTTGGAGTCTCTGCAACTGGTTGGATGGTGGTGCCATTTATTAGGATGGTGCTATGGCCTGATAGTTGTGTTCCCCAAAATTCATATGTGGAAACACTAATCCCTAATGTAATGGCATTTGGAGTTGAGGCCTGCGGGGAGTAATTGGGTCATGAGGGTAGAGCCTTCATGATGAGATTAGTGCCCTTATAAGAAGAGACACAAGAGAGCTTGCTTCTCCTCTCAGTTATGTAAGAACGTGGCCAGAAGGCCATCAGGCAACTAGGAAGAGAACCCTCACCAAGCTGGCACCCTGGTCTAGGACTTCCCAGCCTCCACAACTGTGAGAAATAAATTTCTGTTGTTTGTTTAAGCCACTCAGTCTATGGCAATTTGTTGTAGCAGCCCAAACTGACTAAGACAGATGGGAAGGAGGAAGTCAATGACAAAATGCAAGATAAATAAGTTCTAGAGATCTGCCATAGAACACTGTGACTATAATTAACAACACTGTATACTACACTTAATCTGTGAAGAGGGCAGATCTCCCATAAAGTGTTCTTACCATAATAAGACAAAAAAGAGAGAATGAAGAAGTTGAATTTGATCATTTCTAAAATTACTTCTAGTTCTCAGCTTTTGGATTCTGTTATAGGATTCATAGTAACCAAAACAATGGACTTAATATAAGTTCTACTTTGTAGTTCTGCTCAGTTCCTAACTAATGTGGTCTTAGAGAAGTAGCTTAACTGGTTTTGATTTTACAATTAAGAGTCCAAGCTACTTTGGATACCTTAGAAGGTACTTTTTCTGTTTTATCTTTCATGCCGCATGTTTTGTATTTGACACTCCGATAAAATCTAATAAAGGAAAAATCAAGGGAAAACTTTTAATGTACAGTAAATGAGGAAGCAATGTACAGAGTACAGTATCAATCATTGAAAAGTTGTATATATGCAGGTCTATTTAAAAGATGGGGCTGGGCGCGGTGGCTCACGCCTGTAATCCCAGCACTTTGGGAGGCTGAGACGGGCAGATCACGAGGTCAGGAGATCGAGACCATCCTGGCTAACATGGTGAAACCCGGTCTCTACTAAAAATACAAAAAAAAAATTAGCCGGGCGTGTTGGCGGGGGCCTGCAGTGCCAGCTACACGGGAGGCTGAGGTAGGAGAATGGCATGAACCCGGGAGGTGGCGCTTACAGTGAGCCGAGATTGTACCACTGCACTCCAGCCTGGGCGACAGAGTGAGACTCCATCTCAAAAAAAAAAAAAAAAAAAAAAAGATGGAAAGGTCACATGCCAAGGTGTTAACAGTAGTTATACCAGGGCAGTGAAAGTATAATTACTCTTTTCTCTTCTTTAGTCTTTTCTGTATTTTTTCAAACTTTCTACAATAAACTTGTATCATTTTCGAAATCAGAAAAATGTAGTATCCTTGATTTTTAAAACGTTAAGAGCTGAATTCAATTACTTTTAATAAGTCAAGAACTCCAATGCCTGGATGGCTTTTAGTCTTAGTTAATCCTTTTTATAATTTAGTAAACGATGGGCACAATCTCTTACTGCCTTGATGAGTTAACTTTAAATGACTCTGAGATATACAGATCAAATTCCCCATGATATACGGAAAAGCATCCAAAATGAATCTGAACAGTGCTTCCACACACATTTGCAAAGGTGCTGGAAACAGGTCAGAAACTGTCAACGTGGCTTGCTGCAGGCAGATCATCAACTGCAAACATCTTCAGAAACTCACAGAAAGCCTAAGAGGGCAGAAATGCCTGTTTTGTCACAAACTGTCTTTCAATAATAGGGAACTGCTTGACAGGTTTCCAACGGCTTTCCTCAAGTATGCTTTTGGAAGCTGGAAAAGGAAGATGACAAACTGAGGAAGGAGGCACCCTCTTTTCCCCTCCTCCCCCATTATTAGAGCAGAACTGGAATGGTTTTGGAAACAACCACTAAATACCCCAGCCACTCTGATTCCCTAAAGCCTTGATTCCTCCCCTGTGCCTCAGCGCTCAGTGGTAAAATTTCTAAGACTCAACTTGGGTGGGAACTTCCTAATTTCTCCTCTCTGGCTTTGAGAAAGCCACTGAGAAACAATGGAGTATGGTCAAATGAACATGGGCTTTGAATCAAGAAGTCATGAGTACAAATCCTGGCTCTGGTATTTTCTCTTGGAAACTTCAAGTGGTATCTTGGTTCACCAGTCATTATCTTGAGGAAGCGGGACACTATGATAAGGATTGAAATGGAGCGAACTTCATCTAAAGCCAGAAAACAGGCAGTTCTTGAACTTGCCTCTCCTCTTCTTGACCAGCTAGTACTCCTCATCATTCAACCTCTGTAATACTCCAAAGCCAATTGCTTTTTCTCTCTACTTACTGCTACCCTTTATGTTCAGGACCTCATCTTTTCTCAAGTGGATTAATAAGATTGCCCAGTAACTGATCTCCTGCCTCTAGGTGGCATTTTCCAAAGTCCATCTGTTGCATTGCATTTGGAGTAATCCTCTTCAAAATGAAGTGTTTCTAATCATTCCTTTATATAAAACTCTTCAGTGCTTTGCTCTTGTTCTTAGGGAAAAGCCCCAAATCCTTAGCACCACCTTCAAGGTCCTTCATAATCTGATGGCTGCTTCCAGCTTCAAGGTCATCATTCCCCCTCATCCTCTTGGGCTTCTCCCATTCTGAATTATTTGCAACTTACCAAACATTCCACCTGCTCCTACACCTCTAGGTTTTTTGACACACCCATTCCCTCTACCTGAAATGTTTTCTTCAATCCCTCTTTCACTCTTCCCATATCAAGTCATCATTTAGTTCCTTCCTACCCAAAGTAGCATTGGCCTCACATGGGAGCTCCTTAGAAATGCAGACTCTCTGGACCCACCCCAGACCTGAGTCAAAATCAGCAGTATAGCAAGATTCCCAGGAGATTTCTGTGCATGTGAAAGTTTGAAAACTATGGCTTGCTAAGTCCTACTCATAGTCACTTTGGGCTCCACCTCCTCCCAGAAGGCTTCTTGCATTCTACCTTCACTCTAACTGGTCTTCATTGAATGCCTTTCTCCAGTGTCCCATTATCCTATGTGTTTCTCTCCATATTAGTTACCACATTAAAATTTTCTGGACTCTTCTGCCACCTCCACCAAGAGATATGCACTACACTACCTAGCACAGACCTAGCAATACAGAGTAGGTGCTCAATAAATGTTTTTTGAATAAACAAATGAATACGTGAAAGGACCAATCAGGCCAAATAGAGTGTGAGTAGAAAAGGTTTGCTTAGTTATCTTTATGACTTTTACTTTTACTTAGACTTAGCTCACCTTTCTGGTTCTTGCTACACTTTAAATGGCCAATCACTAAGAAAGAACAAGGGTATTCTTGGAAATAGCTATTCTCCCCATATTCCCTCAGGCCAATACCTGCAGGCATTTGAACAAATGAGTTTTCCCTCCTGCTCTTTACTTGGTGATGGATTCAGCTCAGCTTAGAAATAAAAGCTTTGGGTTCAGATGACATTTTTGAAGGGCGAGAAATTCCCTAGAAATCCTAGCTTCGTCTTGCTCTGTGAGATGGGTCTCCTGAACTGACTCAACTTCTTTAATTGAGAGCATGATCGAACTGTTACTCAAACTGCTGCAAAACTCCAACCACATGGAAGAAGAACGAGCTAGGAAAAGCCCAAGCACATGAGGTCTCAGAAACGATTTACTATTATGTACACATATGACTTTTAGTAGTAAAATGAAGGGGATGCTAGCCAAATCACAGCATGGCCGGAGTTCCCTCTAGAGTCTGGCTAGCGCGGATGGCAAAGAAAAGCAAACAAAAGAAACATTCTTTTTACTAGTGAGTAAAACAAAGACCCTACTGAGAAAACTGAAGTGAGCAGGAGAGCTGTAAAATCAACAGAAACGGGGGCTGTCTGTGGAGCAGGCATCTGGTTTCAATGTAAACATCCTTAAAATGTTTCAAGAATGAATGCACATTTGAATAATTTATTATTAAGGTGGGGTTTTTTCCCTTTGGATATTTAGGGAAGATTCAAACTGAGAATATCCTTGTATATGCCCAACTCAACTGCAGTTTCTCACTCAGTTTAGACATTTTCTGAGTGGAATACTGAAAGAAAATCATTTGAAAGCAAACAAAACAGAACTGACTATGAAAATCTAGGGTTGCCTGGGTGGATTCAGGTATATTGTGAAAGACTCACATGGACATCACACTTAAGTAGATTGTACAGTTTGCTTAGGAAGCCAGAAGCAGGGGTGAGGGTGGGATGCAAGGGTCTTTGCCTGCATCAGGTCCTATCTGACATTTCTTCATTGGGAAAGAAACTTGTCCTGAGTTGTACGTTTTGCCTCAGATCATTAATGTAACCATAAAGATCTGGAAGATGCTGTAGAACAGAACTTGTAAATTAGTGACCAAGGCATGGTTTTGTTTGGACCATACTGTATCTTACAAAAGAACGTCTCAAGTTGATTGCCAACATTTTAAAAATTTCTTCATGGTAACAGTTGGCTAGATCCAAGTAGCCTTAGAAGAAACCAAATTATTTTCCAGAACTTGCCTCAATCCAAACCCCTCCCTTTCATCTAGCACAGAAATTTCATACAGGCTAGCATCCTGGTATACACACAGACACACACAGACAAACACAGACACACACACAGACTCTCTCTCTCTCTCTCTCTCTCACACACACACACACACACACACACACACACACACACACAACTTAGGGCAGAGCTCTGAGGATGAGAAGGAAATGAGTTTTGTCTCCATTGGTTGGCCACCCTTGACAATTCTAATTCAGGTATCATTCTTAGTTTTGCATGATTTTTTTAACATAGTAGCAGAACTATTTTTCCTCTTTTTTCTTTATATTATATTACTTTTGCAGAGTTATATGAATTTTGCAATTTTATATATATTATATTTCTTTAATAAGGAATCAAATATGCTAGTATATAACAGGGCATCTCCAGGCTATTCCAACAGGCTATTGAAATTAGCCCTGTGCCCTAACCATATCGGAACTACTTTCCTGTGCTTGAGCAAGTCCCTGTTGCTAGACAATAATCACTGGATTAAGAATCAAGAGATTCCAGTCAACAGTCTTTGTCTCAAGTTAGGGAAGCTATAGGCCTTTTCTTGGCATTTCCTGTTTCATGGAGTTTTTCACTCCTTGTCTTTCTGTCCTTAACTATAACGATCTAGGGGTTTACCTACAATCTCAATTTCTGTATTTTTCAATAGTGATGACACTGAAATCACTACTCTTGATCTTACGCATAATTTTCCCTCATGGGAGCAATAAAGTCATGTCAGTGATGTCTACCAGCCCAGAGAGGTTTAGGTTCTAAATGCCAAAGGACAGCCAGAAATTGAAGCCCATGGTCTCCAACATAGATACCTTTGATATTATCCAAGGCTTCTAAACATCCAATGATGAAAACAGGTTAACATTGAACTCCTTGGGAGCAGGGGACCAGAACTTATTAGCCTCTGAATTCCCACATCCTTCTCACACAGCTGAGCACTGTGCCTTGTGTGGAATTGACTCATACCAAATGTCTGTCAAATTAAGAAGATGGAGACCACACATCTAATTTTAGACAACAGCAAAATGGTCCTGAATTTTTCTATAGGATTGCATATTTTAACTTTTATAATACAGTATATTCTAGAATTGTAGGTGCTTAAAACTCTCAATTCCTAGAAAATACTTTTTAGGCTTTTTTTTTTTTTCTAACCTATAAAAACACATTTGCACTTACTATGGAAATTCACATATAGCCAACCTCAGAAATCATAAGGCTCAACATTTCTTAGGTGAGGAAATCAGCCCCAGATGAGAAAAAGACTTGCCCAAAAGCAAGCCAGCAGCAATCTAGACAAGAACGAGATCTCTTGATCATTGGTCCAGTGATTATTCCCCAGCACTAGGGACTTGCCTATGCCCAGGAAAGTGGTTCTAATATGGTGGGGCACATGACTAATTTCCATAGTCTGTTGGAGTAGCCTGGGGATGCCCTGCTACATACTGCAAGAGACCTGGGCACTTCTGGGACAGCACATCTGGTATGGGCTGAATTATGTCCTCCCCAAATTCATCTGTTGATGTCTTTATCCCCAGTATCTCAGAATGTGACTGTATTTGGAGATAAGGTCTTTAAAGACACAATCAAGTCACAATGAGGTCATCAGAGTGGGCCTTAATCCAATATGGCTGGTGTCCTTATAAGAATAGGAAATTAAGACATAGCCTTGCACAGAGGGAGGACCAGGTAAAGACATAGGGAGAAGATGGCCATCCACAAGCCAAAGATAGAGGCCTCAGAAGAAACTAATCCTGCCAACACTTTGATCTCAGCCTTCCAACCTCCAGAATTGTGAGCAAAGAAGGTTCTGTTGGTTAAGCCACCCAGTCTCTGGTACTTAGTTATGGCAGCCTAGCAAACCAATACAACACCCTACCCCAACATCAAACTGTAAGTCCTAATTTCCAGAGCAAAAATGTGTAACTGTCAGCATCATGACAGGACACATGACAGTACATGCAATCTGCCATTTAACTTAGGAAGCATCATGATTCTATTTCGAATACAATGATGTCAGTGTCACACATTATTTGATCAGCAAAAGTAAACTGGGATTGCCATCTTTTAGACTCCTGACCATTTTATCTCACTCCTTTTCTGTACAAAAGCTGCTTCTATCGCCTCATGTTTAAGGCTGATGCCCTAGTTGTCTTGGGACCCCCTGTAGTGCCTCATTCCCTGCAAACCCTAGTGTCCTTTCAGGAATGAGAAACTGGGCTGTTCATGTGTCTTCAACTGCAGAAGGGCAGCCCATTCACCAAGTCCAGATGGAAAGAGTATAGGGGGTATCTGTGTTTGCCATGGATCATATTCTCTCTTCCTCCTTTGCATGCTTGGTCACTCTGCTACAGTTAAAAAAAAAAAAAAAAAAAAAAAAAAAAACACAGTTCTACTTCATTCCAAGTGGTTAATCAACTAAGTGTCCTAAAATAAACTAAACATATATATAAGAATGTGGCCACCAGCTTCCAACAGCATAAAAATCAGTTTCAACTGGTAAATATTATGTTGAAACTGTCAACAGAGTAACTTTTGATAGAGTCATTTGTAATCTTTAAAATTATGGAGATATAGCCAGCTGGGCTCTGTGGCTAATGCCTGTAATCCTAGCACTTTGGGAGGCTGAGGCAGGCAGATCGTTTGAGCTCAGAAGTTCGAGACCAGCCTGGGCAACATGGCAAAACCCTGTCTCTACCAAAAATACAAAAGATTAGCCAGGCCTGGTGGTGAGCACCTGTAATCCCAGCTACTTGGGAGGCTGAGGCGGGAGGATCCATTGAGTCTGGAATGTGGAGGTTGCAGTGAGCCAAGATCATGCCACTGCACTCCAACCTGGGTGACAAAGTGAGCCTCTGTCTCAAAAAAAGGAAAAAAAATTGAAGTTACAGTATTTTAGAAATGAGAAGAACCTTACTTCATGATTCAAAATTTCTTGGCCTCTAACTCATATAGGCATCAGTCCATGAAATCATATTTGATTATGCCTTCTACTCATAAATGCTGTTCTGTGATCTCCAAGTGACTGGCAAGAAGAACTATTTGATTCTTTGGTTCTTCTTATGAGTGTTTATAATTTTATACCAAATTCTGCACGAATGCCAAGACAGGAACCCCAAGAACGTCAAGGTAAATTTGCTAACCATTACTAGAAGTTGAATAGAATATATTTTTAAAAACATTTCTAGAGTAAAGCATCTGTTTAAGAAGGTATTTATAATTTAAAAAGAAAAACTCAATACCAGCGACTTTTTAACTGAAAATCAGCATGGTGGCCTGGGGGCTGGCCTGACATCAACCAGTTGTAAGACAAGGGCAAAGAGAAATGAGACTGGTAAATCCATCTGCTGGTGGCCTTTTTGGGCACCTGTAAAAACAGAGCTAGACTATTACAGATATTACATACAATAAAAAACTATAAAAAATTGGCTTTTATTATTATTAGCAATAATATTTATTAGAGTATATTCATATTAGCATTCATGGCGCTCCACAATATGGCAGTTGCTTGTGTTTCTGGTGTAATTTTCCCCCCACCCTCTTGCCTATACTCCAGTTGAACTGGACATGTCCCCGTTCCCTACTCCATGTGTTTCTCATGTTCTTTCTGACATCTCTGCCACATCCACTGCCCTCTTCCATCTGTGCCTGTTAAAATCCTCATAGAGCAGACTGCCTGTATTTGAACTCTAGGCTGCTGCCAACTAGAAGCCACAACTAGCTGTGTGACTTTGGGCAAGTTTCTTAGTTTCTCTGTGCCTTGGTTTCCTCATCAGCAAAATGAAGATAAAATAGGACTACCTCATAGGGATGTGGTGATGATTCACTGAGACAGTAGATCTAAAGCACTTATAGCAGTGCCTGAACCAGATCCACACCATCCTCCCTTCAACCTCCTGGGGGATATCATTGGTGTCTCTCTCTACTGGGCTGGCACACTAGACTCTGAGTATGAGGATACTTCTTTATGGTTCTAATAATTATTGATCAATAATAAATAGAATTCTTTCTGTTAGCTGTGACCTCAAGATTGAATTAAATTAAATGATGAAATATTAATGTGTATGATCAAACACCTACTTTGTAGCTTGCATTTTGCACCATTTCTTCCATTTATTTGGGGACGTCTTATGCCCTGTGCTTGTTAACTAACTTACCAGGATTAATGGAAAGACATTCCCCTGGGCTATCTAAAGTGGAGTTGTCTGGCTAGCTTTTCTAAGTGACTCCTATTCCTCCAAACCTGTTGGCATTCCCAAATTCATTATCAGAGAGCAAGCCTAAAGAGCAAAAGTTCAAGTCAGATAGGACATCCTGGGACCAAGAGCAGAGTGGATTTTTGGCTGTCATCTGTTCCCTGCTGGCTGACACTCTAAGTGGTTGTCATTCTCTTGTGCAGAAGGAGAAATTCCATATAAGGCAAGGCCCGAGCAAGTCGTTAAGCAGTCTGAAGTGTTCCTCCCGGGCTGTGAACCCTCTTGGGAGAGAGCAGCACACCCCTGGCAAAGATTACAGCACACTTCATGGCAAACTTGTGGAGTAACAAAGCACATATTGTTACCTCTGAACGCCAAGCTCTGCGGGCTAGTAAAAATACGTATTATACCTTTTTAATGGGATGAGGGGAGTTGGCTTCTTTGCAGCGTTTTGGATGGAGCCATAACACAAACAAACTGTATTCTGGGGTCTGAATTTATGAAGCCCAGAGCCAACTGCATGGTTACAACTAGGGCAACCCAGACCATTGTGTAAATCAAGTGCAGAAGCCAAGGAGTTCTGGCAGCCACACCACTGTGTGCTCATGTGAGGAAAGACTCCATTGAAACACTTCCCAGCTGTCGTTATTGTCTGCCACCTTTTTCTAAACGTGTTTACTATTCATAGTGTTGATGACTTCTGCCTATTTTTATTATTACTGCAAATGTGGCCACTGAATAACATTCTGAATAACTAAAACAGGACATGGCAAGACAGGAAAGGGTAAGTGTGTACATTCTGGCTAGTGCAATTCATGTCTATTCCTACACTCACACACGCACACACACACACACACACACTCACAGCCACTAGAGTCGACTTAAGAGATCAGAGAAGAAAAGAAGTGAGGCAGCATTCACTCCAACCTAGAAGCCAAGCCTCAGAAGAAGTGAGAGCCTGGAACTATGAGCCTTATTTTTATTTTTATTTTTGAGACAGAGTCTCACTTTGTCACCCAGGCTGGAGTGCAGTGGCACGATCTCAGCTAACTGCAACCTCTCCCTCCTAGGTTCAAGCGATTCTCCTGCCTCAGCCTCCTGAGTAGCTAGGATGACAGACTTGTGCCACCATGCCCGGCTATGAGCCTTATTTTTAAGTGGAGCCCATATCTATCGCTGGTCATGGCAGTGGTCTAAATGATCTGGACCTGCCATCCTGCCACTCTATGAAACTGCTGGTCTCTGAAAATGAGCAAAAAGGAAGCCTACATTCACTGTTGAGGCTGATTTAAACGTTGAATAAATGCTGAAAAGTTGCTTGGTGTCTGGGCTGAGAGGAAGGAGCTCTGGTAGCCAAAAATTATTGGGGCTGAGGGCATGCATGGACTTAGAGGGAGCTCATGGAGAAGATGCCTTAGTCCTAGAGTCTTCTGGAAGAGAGGAGAGAGCAAGAAGTGCACCAAAATCTGCTGGGAGGTTGGAGGGTCCTAGTGATCAAAATCTTAATGCTGGATTTGACGGATATCATCATGATCAGGAGGTTTCTGCTCCACATGAAGTCAAAAACAAGTAGTGTTGTCAGAGGCTGTGAGGTCCTGATGTTACTCTGAGAACATCTGGGGGTGCTTAGAACATTCCTGGTATCCCAGTTAATGCACTGGAGCAAATTATATTAAGGGGCAATAAAACCTTGTTTGGGAGGACTTGCAATCATTCTTTGCTTGGTTTATCTCAAATGAGATATTAAAATAGTCAATCACTGTCTTAGACCCTCTAGTCCTCCAAACATTTATGAAATCATAAAACAGTCATGTCTAGCAGGGATCTAGTGACTCTCTGGAAAATTTCCCCTTTAAAGATGAAGAAAATTTGGCTCCAAAAATTGCCCACACCATGCAGCTAAATGATATCAGCTGAGATCTGCAAGATATTTTTCTTTATCTTTGTCATAAAAAAATTGTTATTCATTTTGCCTGGAGCATGACAACCATATTCTTTGTTTTAATACAGAGAATTGTTTCTTCAAAGTCTTTATAATGATTTCTGTTTCAGTTATTCTCACTAACTCAAAATACCTATAATTTTGAGGTTGGAACTCCATTCTCTGCCCTCCACATCTAACAATATCTCTCCTATCACATGCATAGCTTTTTCCTTTTTCTCTGCATTCTGAGAGAGATTTCCAGTTTTTCCTCTCCAATCATTATTCAGTTCTCCACTGGTTTAGTTCAGTTATTTGTTGAATTTTAATTCTGCTCTTGAGTTGTTAGCTTTCAGTCAGATTTTATCCATTTCACATTTTCATTTTCATTTCACTCCCACCCCCATCCCTATGACCTTGTGGTTTTCCATTTCTGTTTTCTTAAAGGCCATATAGAACATAGACAAATGAGAATATCCACATACTCAATGAGAAAAATAAGAGCAAATTTCATCACTTGCTGGAATTCATTCATTATTCATTCATTGAGTTCCTATGACATTCCAAGCAGTGTGCTGGGCTCTGATGTTAGGAATATAAATAAAAGAAACATGTGTCTCCTGTTATCAAAGTGTGCGGGTAGATGTTTATGCCTATGTGTATTAAGACGTTGCACACAAACAACCATAATGCAAGGTAGAAAGTGTTGCCTGCCTAAGGAAGGCTTACATTTCAAAAGATATTTTGAACAATTTTGAAATTTTCTCCTGCTTCCTGAAATAGACATCCTGGGGTCTGCAACAATTTTTTCACCAATTCCAAGTAGTCTCTCATATAACTTACTTCTTCAATATAAATATTTAAATAAGGTGAGCTTTCTTGAGACTTCGAGGCAGCAGTCATACATGGTATGGTGTTGGTCTCATCAATGCCAGCCCTGCATTTGTATGATGATCTCACACCTGCAGCTGCAGAACAGGTGTTTGTGCAGCTTCTAACCTAACTCTAAATTCTAATGCAGCTCTGCACCCCTGAGGGGGCATTGCTCCTACACGTCATTGTCTGATTCTTTGAGATGGTGACTCAAAACGCTGTGCATGTAACGCTACAATCCCAGTATATAGAATACTTCTGCCATAAATTTTACTTCTTGGATCCACCTAAGTGCTGAACGTATGGAACTACACTTCCCAGGATGCAGTTAAGCTTTACACATGCTTCAAGGGAGGGAAAAAGATCCCTCCCTTTTCTCATCCTACTGGATTTGGGGATTTGTGGAGGTTGGGTGAATAGAGAAAGAAGGAAGGGCGAATGGGAAGCAGCTTTTTGCCTGCCTTAAAAGGAAGCAGCTCCTTGGAAAATGGGAGGGAGACTCAGCTTTCTGGCTGGAATAGACCAAGGGGCTCTGTAAATGGAAAACTCCAAGGGAGGCATAAAAGCCTTTCTCCACTCCCTCTACCTCTGCCTCCCTCAGGGAGGCGGCTCCTGGGTCTTGGCAATAGGCTGTCTGACAAGCATGCTTTTTGTGGCTGTGGTGAGATTTTTTTTCTTGTTTCTGTCTTTCTGGAAATTTTCAAGGGAAGTTGAGAGAGCTGCAACAGGGCTGCTTTCCAGATGCCATTTCTGTGTTGTCCACATATGCTTTTTAATCTTCTCTACTCCAAATATGGCATTTGGAAATGAAAACAAAAATAGCAGCTAAGTTAACCATGTAAGGGGCCAGCATATGTTTATATGGTATATATAAGAAATATATAATCCTGCATGTACATTAGCAATGACCCATAAATCTGAGACTAACAACCTCAAGTGGAAATGGTCATAGTCTGTGTGGGAGCCATATAAAACACAGACAAATGAGTACATTTGACAGAGTACATCACATGTACTCATTATTTGATCGAAGTAGAATAAAAGCAAAGGTAAACTGGGATTGCCATCTTTTAGATTCCTGACCCATTTTATATCACTTCTCTTTTATACAAGAGCTGCTCATACATAAGGCTCATAGTTCCAGGCTCTCACTTCTTCTGAGGCTTGGCTTCTAGGTTGGAGTGAATGCTGCCTCACTTCTTTTCTTCTCTGATCTCTTAAGTTGATTCCAGTGGCTGTGTGTGTGTGTGTGTGTGTGTGTGTGTGTGTGTGTGTGTAGGAATACATCACATATACTCATTTGTACAAGTGAGTACATCCATGTGAGTACGTCACAGACAAATGAGTATATCCACAGGCTACACAGGAAAGTAAAAAGCTATGTCATTTGCTGGAATTCATTCATTCATTCTTTCATTGATTATCTATGGTTTGCCAAGCACTGCTCTAGGTACTGAAGTTGAGGATAAAAATAAAAGCGAGATGTAGTTCCTGTTCTCAAAGTGTGTGCAATGTACATGCATATGTGTATTAAAAGTGCAATAGACAACTAATATGCAAAGTAGACCACTATTATGCAAGACAACTATTATTGCCTTGAGGAAAATTTAAAACACCCCAGCAACTTTCTCCTCACTTGGAATAAAAGCAAACTCCTTCTGCTGAGACAATTCGATGGGAAATATAGTGTTTTTAACAAATAATGTGGACTTGGATATCCGCATCTCTCCTCCACCTTACAGCATTCACAAAAATTAATTTAAGGTGGATCTTAGAGCTAAAACCTAAATGCTAAGACCTGTAATGTTTCTACAATAAAATGCTTTCATGATCTTGGAGTAGACAGATATTTCTTACACAGAACACTGTCCAGAATGATTAGAACAAAAACAAACAAACCCACCAGACATACCCAAATGTCAGTGAGCATGTGGAACAATGGAAGCTCTTACACTTTGCCAGTGGGAGCATAAAATGGTTCCATCGCTTGGGAAAACTGTGCAGCAGTTTCATGTAAAGTTAAACCATCTGTCACCCTATGACCCAGCAGTTTCAATCCTAGGTATGTACCCAAGAGAAATGAAAACATACATGCACAATAAGACCTGTTCAAGGATATTCACGGCAGCTTTATTGAAAATAGCCAAAACCAAGAAACAATCTAATTACTCATCAACAGGAAAATGAATAAACTTGTGGTGATATAATTACACAATGGAGTACTACCCAGCAATGAACAATGGATGTTTGCAACAACATGGGTGAATCTCTAAAACATTCCATTGAGTGAAAGAAAGCCAGACTCAAAAGCATGCATAATTTCATTTTTACAAAGTTCCAGAATAGTGATAGAAATCAGAACACTGGTTATCTCTGGGCTGGGAGTGTGGGGAGAATTGACTAGAAAGCACCACAAATAAACTTTCTGAGGTGATGAAAATCCTCTATGTCTGGGTTTGCATGATAGACAGAGTATATAATTGCCAGATACCTTCAAAACAAATAACTTGAGATCTGTGCATTTCATTGGATGTAAATCATACCTCAATTTTAAAAACCCAGTTTTTTAAAAAAGCAAAAATCTGACTGGGTGCGGTGGCTCACACCTGTAATCCCAGCAAGTTGGGAGGCTGAGGCGGGCAGCTCATGAGGTCAAGAGATTGAGACCATCCTGGCCAACATGGTGAAACCCCATCTCTACCAAAAATACAAAAATTAGCTGGGCATGGTGGCGGGCGCCTGTAGTCCCAGCTACTCAGGAGGCTGAGGCAGGAGAATCGCTTGAACCTGGCAGGCAGAGGCTGCAGTGAGCCGAGATCGAGCCATTGCACTCCAGCCTGATGACAGAGTGAGACTCTGTCTCGAAAAAAAAAAAAAAGTCCTTATATTATTCTATAAAGCCCTATGTAACCTGGTCCCTGCTACCTCCCAGACCTCATCTCCTACCATTCCAGACCTCACTCACTCCACTTGGTATTTCTTGGCTGTTTCTTGGACATGCCGAGCAGTCTCCTAGCCTCAGGAGCCAGTCCTTGCTGTTGCCTCTGTCTGCAAGTTCTTACCCCAAATGGCTACATGGCTTGTTTCTCCACTTCCATCAGGTCTCTGCACAAAATGCCACCTTAGCAAAGAAGCCTTTTTACCCGTCCCAATCAGCACCATCCACACCACACTCCCTATCCTCACTCACCCTGCTTATTTGCTATAGTACTCATCAACATCTGACACATAATAAATTTATACCTTTGTTTATTATCTGTTTCTTTTCCCTGGAATGAAACCTTCTTGACCTTGCTTTGCTCACTGCTGTTTTCCAAGCAGCTAGAACAGTACCTGGCATGTAGTAAATACCCATTAGGTAATTGTTGAATGAATGAGTGAACCAAATGAATAGAAAGTGATGATAGACTAGATGAAAGCTGTCAAATTGGACTGGTATACTGATTTTCTGTTGGACTTCTCTTTCAAATTGCTGGCCAAAACACTTGCATTTTAAAATACAAATAAGATGAATCGCAGATGTGTTTCAGGAAAAGTAAACAACCTACTTCAAAGAACTCTATGATATTTTCAAAGGCCTACGTGGCCAGCTTTGACAAGTCCTTAAGATGAGAAGTCACAAAGCAAGATGACACATGATAGTGTATGTTGCGTTTGGGTGGGAAGCTCCAGGGCCTGAAAAGCCCTGGGAGTTGCCCATGTTCTGCAGCCCTTCCTTTGGGTGTCTACAGAGGGCCAGGCATGGAGTTTCTGAGCTGGCATCACTTGCATTACAAAATTATGGCCACTCAGAACTAGAGACCTCAAAGTTATTATTAAAACTGTCTAATAGAAATTAAAAAGAATGGGAAGAAATTCCTGAGCTTGGGGTGTACCATAGAACCGGCCTGGAGTCTGGCTCTAATTGGATTCTGCTACTAATTAGTGGTGTGACCAGAAATAATCATTGAAAATCCTGGAGCTTCTGTTCCCTCAACTAGGAAAGAGCAGGTTCAACTAGGAGACCTCTAAGATCCCTTTCTAACTCTTGAATGTTTTGAATCAGTGATCAATACACCTATATAACAAGGAGTAGTTCAGCTTTTGATGAGTAAAGCCTTCAGTCATGACATCTATTTTTTAAAAATAGGCATATTACAAATGAGTTTCCTATTTCTTTTTACAATTGATGGCATTCTCTAAAACATGAGGCCTCACTTCCTTTTCCCCATCCTTCTTAGAGTACTGTTTTAAGTAAATGGATATAACAATCTGCACTTTCTTAAATAAACTCCAATGCTCAGATGTTGTCCAAGTCAATGAACTACTTGAATTAACAAAACCCTGTCTATGTCAGCAAAGTCTGGTGCTCTTTCTGAATTGATGTTTACAAAGTAGATTTTCATCTGGGTCTAGCTATGCATCAGCTATAAAACTGAGATAATTATTTTACCCATTCCTTATCCACAAGTTATTGTGAGAATCAAACAAGGTAATATGTGGGAAAGTTTAATAAACTATATTGTTCAAATATCAGACAGTATTATTATACTATTGGACTTCGAATGCCAACCAAGAGCCAAATGGAAATTCTGAGAGTTCAGAAACAATTTTTGAACCTTTGGACACTTGGAATAAAGAGTAGATAATGTATCCCACCATTTGGAGTACACAAGGAGAGAATTTAGTTAATGGCAGGTGCATTGTGGAAAAAAACTAGAGATTTTTTTAGTCAAAGAGGCCAAAATTCAAATCCCAGTTTTTGGGCCTATCAATTGTGTGGACTTGGGCAAATTATTTAGTATCTCTGGGCATGGTGTAAAGAGTCTGAGGATTCTCAACTCTTTGAATGTAAAATGTGGACATTTGATTTTCCTGGCAACTATTCTCTGTTGACTCCCTTTTTCTTCTGGATAGAAGACTCCCTTAATGATAAATGAGTCAGATCCTAATGCTTTCCAGGAATTCTGTAAGTGAAATGTTTTTAAATGTCATTTTTCAATCATCCATTGCTAGTGTATAGAAATAGAATAGATGTTTTTATATTGATTTTTTTATCCTGAGACTTGCTAAATTCACTTATTAGTTCTAGTAATTTTTTTGTAGATTTCTTAATTTTCTACATAAACAATCATTATTCTGTGACTAAAGACAGTTTTATTCTCTCTTCCTAACTGTGTGACTTTTACTTCTGTTCATTCTTCAAAAAGAGCACACCAATCAGTAAGCCCCTGGTGGCAGCTGTCATTTCTCCAAACTCTAAGTTCTCAGTGGCAGGCTCTGGGGGCAACTATGAGAAAATGGGTTGAAGATCTCACTTGAAACTTTACACCACTGTTTCCTTATCTTTAATAGAGGAATAGTAATTCTACCTCCCAGATATACTGTGAGGGAAACATAAGAGTATATAAAGAAATTCATAGCAAGGGCAATAGATTATATATAGTTGGTGTTCAGTAAATGATATCACTTCTTTTTTTTTTTCAATATTGGTATCAGGAACACTTTCAGTTTAGAGGCCAAATATATAATGATTGTCTGTGCCTCTTGCCATCTGGAAGACTCAATGAAGATTTTTCCATGCCAAGGCATCAAAGCCATACAAGTCAGTTTTGGTGTCCATTCTCCTAATGTCTTTTGTTTCCAACACCCAAACGTTATGATGGTTTCAAAAAAACACAGTTGGAATAAAACCTTCAAGCTGGATGGCAACTGCCCATTTTCAGATTAGTAATAATGTTTGAATAGTTCTTTAATTTGATTCTTTGAAAGCACAAGCTTTGGAACCCTATGAGTGAACTACTTACAGATTTGCTAAACAACGTGGGATCAAAAATAATTAATTGACTGTGTGCTAATCAGTTGTTGTTCTCATTGGACTATCAGTTACTCTTACTATGAGGTCAGTAGATGCACCTAGCTAAAATTAGCAAAGCCCTAGTTCTAGTCCTGGTCCTGCTTTCCTTCAACCTTTTGTTCTTGTGTGCCTGGCTTGCTTCTTTTCATCTGTGGCAGGTCTCCTGGCATGCTTCATTTCCATTTACAGTGGCTGCTGCTGTCTCTAACATTTCACTTGCCTCTTTCTCCTTCCAAATACACACTCAGCAGAGTGAGTGATGCTTTGTACAGTCAAGCTGAACCTCACCCTTGGCCACATGGCCATGGAGTGAGTGAGTTTATTAGTCACCTCCCGTGACTGTAAAGGGCACAGTCCTAACTGTGCTGTCACAGAACAAACAGATCCATGGGTCACTTCTTTCCCATCATGATGACCATTCAGGTCACCCAGTTTGCTGGACCTGTAAGTTGGTCATGCTGACCACTGGTGCTCACATTTTTCCTACCACATCTCTGAAAGCCACTGTAATCACAGGGTTTCCGGGATCCCTTTGGTGCCTTCTGATCCAGAACACTCATCCCTAGCTTTCCACCTGTGCCTCCTAGGATTTAGGATGAGAAAGAATGCTTCTTGGCAAAGACCTTCCTTGATGATGCCTCCCTAGAGAGAAAATCATCTTATACTATGCTGTCCTTATAATCAATTTTCAAATGCTTTCTAGTTCCCAATGATGTTAAAGATTAGAATGGCTAAGCTTAATATACAAAAGAGATGGCTACACTGGCAGTGATTCAGTTCCTTAAGGCTATCTATTTTCTGTCAATCGCTCTTGGGTTGCACATTCACACCATATGTTAGCTGTGATCATGGGAAGAGATGCTTTCTCCAGCCTTCAGAAAATGGCAGTCAAATACAGACTGGAATAATAAACATTGGAGACTACAAAAGGTGGGACGGTGTCAGAGTGGAATGTTAGGGTAAGCGTTGAAAATCACCTGTTAATCGGTACAATGTTTACCATTCACGTGATGGGTACACTAAAAGCCCAGATGTCACCACTACGCAATAGATACATTTAAGAAACCTGCACTTGTACCCCCTAAGTACATAAAAACTTAAAAATAAATTAAATTTTAAAATATATAAAAATAAAAGTTAGAAAAGAAAATGGCAGTCAAATGTTTTCAGTCATGAAGCAAAATTGGCTCTATGTCAAAGTCTTCTACTAAAATTAAAGAAAGAATAACTAATCTTGCTTAGACTATTGTTTGGCCAATAGTGACCAAATGGTGATCTGAATTCACTTTCGGTTTGGAAGATTAAGTGCTTTTATAACACCTAGACCATTCTTGGAACATGTCTTCCAATAAATCATCAATTCATTCCATTTAAATTTAAATAATCAATTTTCTCACTTTGTTGCTACAGAAGACTTCTATAGTGTGTGTTTATACATACATGTATATATTTGCAAATTATGAGTATTTATAATAATTCACTTTTTTGTACAAGACTAGCCCCCCGGGACCTATTTTCCACATACAAATATACAAAGGCAAGACAAAAACACAGGGGATTTTAACCCTGTTTGTGCCTGTGAAGAAGTCTGATCCTAGATGCTGGAATGGTTGGTGATTTTCCAGACTTCAAGAATTAGTGTGAATTTGGCCCCAAGCCCATAAGCAGGCAACTTTCTTATGCTGGGACATGATGTCAGCATAGACTAATGATAACTACCATGGGAGAAACACCTACTTGGCTTTCTTCTTCTCATTTGGTCCTGAGAACCAGAGAGATGGCCTGTCTTCCCAAACCTGTTGCACACAAACAGAAGGCAAACCCAAGTTACAGTCTTAAACAGCAGGGAAAGAAGGATCCTTTTTTCTGTTTCTCTTCCTCCTATCAGCATAATGAAAAGATGCATGAAGGCAGACCACAATTAATGCTTGGAACAAAACTAACAAACATCCCAAGGAAACTCTATTAAGTGAAAATTAGTATCTACGCCATCTTCCTTTTCCCTCTGGGCACACAAAGCTCCTTTATAAAGAGTACTGCAAAATGAAAAGAGGAAACTTCTTAATCATGCAACAGACATTTCAGCCAAAAAATCAGTTTTTGATTCCATAATTAACTTGCTGTATGATTACAGGCATTTCATTTAGCCTTTTTCTACCCAATTCCATAGCATTAAAGATTAAAGTTACTGGACTCAGGGCTCATAGCTCCCTACAGGACATGATTTGAGCTGAGAGTCTGTCCCACGAAACTGCCTTTAACCCAGTCTCCCCATATGCAGGAAGCCTTTGGAACATGACCTCCCAGAGCCCCTCAGAGAGCATGTTTCCCAAGTGGGCAAATGTGCATATATACGCAGTGTGTCCTTCCCTACAGTGCCAGGAGATCATAAAAGATGGTGGGCCCAAAGCTCTGCTTGAGTTTGAGCTGCTGGAGAGCAGGCCCAGCTTGAGCTACAAAGGAGCTTCAGGAAAATACCCATGAATTTAGTATTCAAGGCAGTAGCCAGGCCCTGAGGGTCTAGCCAGAGTCAGAGACACAGAGAACTGGAAAAAGATACTCTTTAAACTATGCTTGGATAACAAGGTTAAGGATATCATTTGCCTTGTCTTGCCCAAGGTAATATGTGGAGTTGCTATTATTTCTCAATGCTCCTCGAGAAACAGCTTGGCCCACCACAGAGTCTCATACTGGAAATTTGTTTTCTTCCCATGTCAGTTGAGCAATGTAAATATGTCTGAAAAGATGGCAGTGGAGTGGCTTCGATCTACTTCTCCAGGGAGGGGAAGAGGTTTCAATCTATTTATCCAGGGAGGGGAAGGTCGTTGTGATTATTTGTCAGAGGGACCCTCTTTCCACGTACTGCAAATGCTTTTTGCCATTTTGCAAAGTAACCTACAATCTGGGCAACACTAACACATTGGAACTTGTGGGAAAGTTATCTTCACTTTTCTTCCTTTGGGATAGCTAATTGGTTCTGACACATGGATCCATTGCTGAAGATGTCATATTTAATGAAATTAAAATGTCATGGAATCTGTTTGATAAGACTCTCCTGCCTCTTTATACACTCTAAAGAACTGTTCTCTTGACTCCAACTATTAAAATTCCTAAATCAGGCTGTCCAATTGAATTGTCTGCAAAGAGGGAAATATTCCATATCTATTACATCAATGTGGTAGACACTAGACACATGTGGCTATTTTGAGCGAAATGTGACAAATAAAGGACTGAATTTTCATATTATTTAATTGTAATTCATTTAAATTTAAATTGACAAATGTGCCCATTGGCTACCTATTAGCATAGTTCTATGTTAGTTTCAATATTTAATTCATAATTTATTCTCTTTATACTAGCTGCAAGATGCCAGTTATGATGCATTTCTTGTTCCTAAGTGGTAGTCTAGATTGATTCCTCAGGAGATAGCTGAAATAAAAAAAATGACTACAAATTCTTAAAACATTTAAAGCCACTGCAGGGAAAGGAAGGGGATTATTGATCTAAAATGGAGATAATCCAGTAGTGGGAATACTTTAAATGAAATGAAAACAAAATGGACTGTAGACTCTGCCAAGAAAAATGGAAGTTAGTTATGATTATGGTCTCCCCCTTCGGCTTCCTTTAAGTCAAGGTTAAATCATCTAGAATCTGTTTTAGTTGTTCTTTCAACTCAACAATGGCCACACGTCTCCTGTGCAGTGGTACATACATCATTAGATGTATAGTTGGGTTACCTGGAACCATATTCCAGTCTCCTACAAGTCTTTTGTGGCGCAAAAGAAATATAATTCTGACCAAGTGGCTGACAGAAGCAACTTTCTATTTCCTGCTATTGCAACATCAAAAACAAAAGTCTTTCCCCAGCTCTGTTTCACAATCACTATCCATGGTAGTGCTAAAAAGAAAAAAGAATCCCTGATGATTTTCAGATTGATCCCCCCAAATGATTACATTAAATGCTGTGATTAAAATTGAGGGAAGGGTTACATTTAGAGAGTTCCCTTGTCTGGGAAATAAAAGCCATAGGCCATAGGGTTATAAACTGTCAGCCTCGAAAGGAACTCAGGCTGGTTGAAAGTCATTCCACAAACAAGGAGGTGGCCCTATACACAAATTGAAAACAAAGCAAGGACTATGGAAGGGGAAAGGGACACTTCATGAGTTCTGCTTTGTACCATGCCGGGGTATTTCCATGTGTGTTCAAGCCTCTGTTCTCACTCTGCCGAGCCGTTAAGCTAGACACAACACTTCCTCTCACTCACCATTCGGGAACTACTAACCCTAAAGTATTGTTAACCAGTGTGACATTTCTTGAAGATTCTGTAGAAGAGATAGAGGCAAGAGCTCTCATCATATACCATACTTTGAATAATGTAACAAATGTTCCTTGGTCACTTCTCTTCTCCCCAACAACTCTCTTTGGCCAAGCCAGTGGGAAGATAAAATAATATTTTTCCCTCAACCCCTTTCCAGGATGCATCTAAATTACTCTATTTCCCATTCTAGTTCCCTCATTCTTCCTTCTAGGCCTCGGAATCCCTCCCCTTTTCTTATATACATCAACAGAATCATTCTTTTCAAATCATTTCAATGGCTTCCCAGCCCCTATAGGATATAATCTGAACCCCTAACCTGAGCCTCTCAACATTATCTGGGCCCTGCATACCTCTCAGAACTTACCTCTTACCATGTATCCCTCACTCTATTCCTGATCCCTTGATCTCCCTGAGGAATTTGTCACACATACCCACCCCATGCCCACTGCAGGGTCTTCACACCTCAGCAACCTCTGCCAGGAACACTCTTCAACCCTGAGTTTTGCACAACTTTCTCCACCATCTCAGAAAGAGGCCTTCTCTGAGCATCTTGAAATGGACACCTTCTCTCTGCTACCCTTTCCATTATAGTCATTCTCTAACCCCTCCCCTGACTTTCTTTTTCTCCATAGCACTCATCATTACCCACATATGGTTTTTCTATTTGACTATTTCTTTATTATCTGTCTTTCCCCAACTAGAAGGTAATCGCTGTATCATCAGGGTTTTTGTCTGCCTTGTTCATCTATATCCAAAATATCCATGTGTTGAATGAATAGTGGAAACAATTTAGCTCTTTCCTAACTAGTCTAAACTTGCATGCCCACCACCCATCAATCTAATAAACAAACAAAAGTCTTCCAACTACTGTCATCCACCCTTTCTTAGGTGACAGCAATCAATTATAAATAAAAGCTATTTTCCCCCAAAGATACCTCATTAATCATCACAGAAACCTTGTCATGGATACGTTATTATAAATAATGAACATGCAGGGACACAGTCAAGACACAATTGAGCTTTCAGACTGTTTGACTCCAAAGCTAGTGCTATTCCCATCACAGCACAGTACCTTCCCAGGCTTCTGAGGCAATATATCTGAGAGCTTTGGGGAAACCACAGAGCTAGGTACACATGGAAGGAATGCTATTCTTACATGCAATGTCTTTCACTTCCATTGATCTGTACATTGGTCTTTGCACATAATGAAGCAGGTAATTTGAATTTGCTTTGAGGAAGATGGGTCTCATTGGGGTCTTCCTGTCTCATTGTCCTTCCTGCCAAAGTGGCTTCTGCTGAAGGCATGAAAGTACCCAGCTTCTCAAATCGCAGACCTGGCTGAAATCTGGCCAGGATGTTATTTGTGGCACCATCCACCATCCCCATCCAGCTCTGTGGCTGGAGCAGAATCAAAGCCAAGGTCATCTCATACATAAGCATCTCAGGCCAAAACAAGACACAGATCTTACCCTCTCTTCTCCCCTGACACACATGCCACACATATGAATATTAACCTGCACCATGGCTAACTTCAACATTTCCTCACCTGAGAACAGGTTTAGGAGTATAACATGCTTATTCTATTCCAGTTTATTTTACAAAATTTTTCACAATGTTCAGCATTTCATAAACAATACTATTTACTTATAAATTATATATTTATACTCAGGAAATACTACTATTAATAATAATAGCATTGGCAATAAATTAGATGTAACATAACTCACCCCTAATGTCCACTGAGGTAAAAGATAATCAGGTAATCAGACTATGCAAAGAAAAGTATATTTTAATTTACAATTTCACTTCAATTTAAACATTGTAGTTCACCATTCTTTTTACTGAATTCAAAAGGTGATTATGTTAGGGTATTGGAGCCATGACTAGTTTTTTTCTTCAGTTTACTTTTCTTCATTTTCAGAAGAGTAGGAAGATCAGATCAATAGGACAATGAATAAATTTGTTGAGAACTAAACTACAATAATAAGATGTTTGACAACTGCATCATTAGACACAGAAAAGAGCAAAATCATGTCCAATGTAAGTTGGTTCATTCATGCAGCCTTGTTGATTCCATTATTTGCTGGCAGTAGAGGTAGAGATGGAACCATTAGGAAAAAATCAGGAATTAAGACACAATCTCCTCTGTAACTACTTCAGAATAGTTCAGCATAGACAGTGTGTGTCTGTATGTATACGTGTATATAAGTTAACTTCAAGATACACTCCAGGTGTAATTAGTTTAGCATCTGCATTTCCTAATAAGAAATTCACACAATTCATGCTTCAGAATGGTTGGTTAGCATTTGACAGTCCCTAGTTGGAAAGCAAAAGCAAGCACTTCAGGAATAGTCATCTAAATATGCACCAGATGGTTTGTTAATTAGTATAAGGAATGTTACGTTATCCTTTTTTTTTTTCCATTGGCAAATGAGTGCTATTCAAGATATGTTGTTGGTTAGAAAGATTGCAGACATCTCCACCCTTGCATGAGTAAGGAATATGCTCTGGTGTGCCCAGCAGCCTAACATCTTTGGAGATTATCCCCATTCTCTTTTGAGACACATCCCATTGGCCTGAGAAAGGGTGATTATCATTCCTTAAGGACTCTTCTTATTCATATCCTAAACTTATAAAAGGAGATAAATGTGTTTAATGGTTGCTAAGACACAGTGATTTCTAAAAATTGTCTTAGATTTCTTAAGCCAAATCCAAACTGTCAGAAGCACAATACTGGTAATAACACAGCAATCAGCCAAAGACCAATTGTAGAAGAATTTCCCACTTTATCAAACACAGACGGTTAACGTATATTCCTGACCAATCCTTGAATCCTAGTGATGCAGCCTCAGGCGACATTCTAGAATAGGTTGACATTATTCAATAGCCTATAAAAACCAGCATAGAGGACCCTGCCAACTTCTAGAAATGGTTCAGCACCTCACAAAGGTAATTGACCTAGTATAATGCTTATGTTTTGGCTAAAGTCCAGCTTCTGACCAATGTTCACACAGGACATTTATGAATTGGGATTTTGTTTGCACTTTTATTGTGAAGGTTTGTCATTCATAACTTTGTGTGAGATTTTTCTTATAGATTCCTGCTATGAATTACTAGAAGCTTGAAATCCATGTCTCCATTCCTTTGTGCATTCTGTTTCCTTGTCTACAATTCTTTTTCTCCTATTACTCCTCTTTCCTTTCATCAAGAGAGCCCCTACTCATTCTTTAACACTCAGTTCCAAAAGTCTCCTTTGCAAGGTAACTTCTGTCTCCTCAAGACAGTTGTTCACCACTCTGGCACATTTGTTCACTCAAGAAATAATTAGTACATGCTTGTTGTATGCAAACAATGTGATCGTTTCCAGGAATTCAGCAATGAGCAAATAGGTCCAGTCCATGCTCTTTTATTAATCTGGAAGAAAATCCAGTTGACATAATTTAGGACCAACCTATTTCATTCTCACCCACAAATTTCCACAATGCAGGTTCCTTTCTTTAGGAGACAAAGGGTCCTCTGGGGCAGGAATGTATTTCCTGACAGCCTAATTGCACAGAAATGTAAACAGGTCCTTCAAAGATACCAAACCCTAGCCTAGGAACCATCCTGCATTCTGGGAAAATATGCGTCTTGTGTTTCTGGCAGATTGGTCTAAATGCATGCACCTTCAAATAATCCTCTGTTTAAGCTGTAGTCTGTCATACTGCACTGACAGAATTACTTCTGGCCTCCTCTACCAAGGGGCTGATGGGGGAAGTCTGATCATATTTATTTCTTCAATTAATTAATTTAATTAATATTTACTTCTTCAATCAACTGGTGAGGAAACAGGAATCGAGGAAAGTTGAGTGATTTGCTCAAAGTCAGGTGGCTAGAATCATAGAATCATCTAATGTCCTGTGGAAGAGATCCAATCCTCATGATGCCTTTGGCTATACTGGCTAGTTTATGCCTGTGATCACCTGCACTTATGTTTTCAGAGAATTAATCAGTGGTTTTAAGTGTTAGAAAATTGTGTATTCATTTTAAGTACCCAGCACCCACTTTAAGACACATCAAGTTGGAGGGGCCTACTGGAAGCTCAGGTGGCCATGGGAGGTCAGTAGCAATGTACCTATAGCACATTAATAGAGGAAAGGCCTTATGAGGAGTCACTCTCTGGAGAGCTTATTAACCGCCTGCCTGTCATTTTTGATAAAGGGGCCATTAAATGGCATGAAATATGCTGCAGTAAAAAAATCTTGAAAGTGGCCTCATAGAAACTAAAAATTCCAATGGGATTTGAAGAAACGTAGCAGCCAACAGAGACCAAAATAAATCTCATCAGGACTATCGCAGTTTAACATGTTGTTAAAATATCCCAAGACCTTTCTCAGCACATACATTATTCAAAGGTCAAAAAATTCTCTGTGCAAATACCTAAAATATCCACAGGATGTTTCAGTAAAATGCCACATTAAATGATTTCTCCAGTGCAATTCAGGGCTTAGGTTCCTGAATGAGGAAGTAGGGGGTGAGTCTGATATACAAACCTCCATGTCCAGCCAGCTTATGGGAGCCAGAATGGGGGTGGTGTGGTTTTAAATTCAACCACAATAAAAAAAATTGAATTATTTTTCTGCACATTCCTGAATTAAAACTTATCCCTTAGATAAGGTTATGTATATTTTCACTGGTAACATTAACTAAAACAAGTTTAGATCAAGTAAAATTCTCGAGAACTAACACCCAAAGCTTAAGTGAAAAGGGTTGGGACTGATTCTTCAAAGCTTCAGTGTGCAGGGATAGAGCTGGCTTCAGGCACAACCGATTTTAGGGCTCCCTTGTTGCATCAGGATGAGATTTTTCTCAGCTCGCTTCTTTAATTTCTTCCTTCTGTTTGTTGTGCTCACTTTCCACCTGGAAGTAGGAGCAAGATAGTTGCAGCAGCTCCAAGTTTCAAATCCTCTCAACTTCACACCATCGATTAACTATGAGATGTAAGGCAAGGCAAGTTGCCAAACCACTCTGCATCCCTGTTTCTACATCGGTAAAATGGGAATGCTATAATGCATATGAAGTGCTTAACACAGAGAAAATGTTTAATGAATGTTGTTATCATAACACAATTCCCTAATAACAATAAGGACTATCCATTTTCCTGATAGAAAGTTCTAAAAAGATATTCTAAGCTATCCAACCTGCAAGACCTTAACACACTCTCACCTAGAATACCCTTGCTTGTCAAGAAGCTTTGACCTAACATTTCAATCTGGTAATAGAAACTTTAGTGGAGGAGACTCAAGATGGTTTGACACTGTCATGTGTATTTGAATTCCTGAATAGAAAGCCCTTTGCAGAGGCTCAAGAGGTTTTCTCTGGGATGGACCTGGTGCTGATCTAAAGGGGTAACTCTGAAATATGTGTTTACATTTTTTAGAAGAACATATAGTTAGTTAGAACAACAATTTAATCATTTTCAGGTAGACTGTGTTCCCATAGCAAGGAATGTGCTGCCAACCATGAAGCCGGGCACCTCAAAAAGAAAGAGATTAAAAACTTCACTTATTTCAAGCTCTTCTGAGCATTTAAACATTAACTACAGTGCATGAAAAATAAGACCACTGAGTGATTTGAGAGAAAGATGTTGTAGTATAAGCTTTCACTTTGCTATTCTGCCTTTTATATTCTGTTTGTCCTCTAGTAAAATGGGCTAGTGCCCAGCAAATCCTAAATAAAGACTCATTCTTGATTACTGTCATCTCTACATCCCTCATCACTGGCCACCAGCATCAGAACTCCTATTCTCAGCTCCGCTGAAGACATCATAAATAAAGTATTTGGGGCTCTATATAAAATAAGATAATTTTTTAATGTTGTCAATGGAACTTAGAAATTGTCTTACTCAACTCTTCAATCAACTAGTGAGGAAACAGGAGTCAAGGGAAGTTAAGTGATTTGCTCAAATTCAGATGACTAGAATCATAGAATCATCTAATGTCAGGGCTCATTTCAGACCAATCATGAATATGAAATTCCCTCCCAAATTATATTGTTAGGCTCACTACAATCCTGTAAAGTTGGTGGGGCAGATGCTATCATAGAAGACTTATAGCATATGGCCAAGTAACCTGAAAAAAATTCACCAACAAAGTCCTGGCAAGGAAAGCAAGAAAATAGGAGGTTGGGAGGCAGACAGCAAGAAAGCAAGAATAATTTAAATAGAGAAGTAAAACACACTCTAATCTATTTAGCAAGGCTACTTGTCTGTTAACACAAAATTTCTATGATATGGTCAGATAGTGCAATGCATGTATCCCAAAGTGGTTTCTCACTCTCTGTGATGGTTCAGTGAGGTGTTGGTGAAATCTCAAGATCCCTCCAGATTGTCCTGTCTAGTGGAACTTTCTACAATAATGAAAATGTTCTAAATCTCACTGTCCAATAGCCACATGTGGCTTTCAACACTTGAAATGTGGCTAGTGTTGCTGAGAAGCTAAATATAAATTTTATTTACTTTTAATTAATTTAAATTTGAATAGCCATGCATGCCTAGTAGCTACTGTATTTGACTACACAGTTCTAGATGAATGAAGCTTCCCCAAGCATATCAACTTGATTTAACCTATACACTTGTTTTTCTTTGGGAGAGTATGCTATAACGGGTATTGAAATCAGATTTCTACACACATATACACATATATATGGCAGTACCAAAAATAACTATGTATTAGTGAGTATTCTTAGTTGAAAACAATGGAAAGCAAACATTTAATTTAAGCAGGAAAGAGATTTGTTAAAGAATGTGAAGTCATACACAGAATCTGTGGAATGGTCAGCTACCCAGGCATGGAGGCTACATGGCCACAGAAGTCCCAGTCATACTGCAGAGCTGGTCTGAAGGAAACACAACAGCCCCAACACAGAAACACAGTAAAGGAGCATGCTCTGCTGACCCGGCAGATGCTGGGCACTGGTTGCCTTCACAGGGAACCCTGCAATTGCTGCTTCTGAAAACTGGAGGGATCGGCTGCCACCACCACAACCAGACTGGATTCTACGTGGCACCTGCTGCTTTTAGTC
This sequence comes from Macaca mulatta, assembly GCF_049350105.2. Taxonomy (NCBI): domain Eukaryota; kingdom Metazoa; phylum Chordata; class Mammalia; order Primates; family Cercopithecidae; genus Macaca; species Macaca mulatta. The sequence continues at coordinate 48,672,499 of NC_133420.1, forward strand.
ACTAGCTTCTGATTGCAAGTCTTGGGCAGGGGCAGCTGATTGACTGGCCCCAGGTCATATGTCTGTGCTCAAGTGGAAAGTGAGGCTGGAATAACAAGAGTCTGGCTTCTATAGAGGGAGGCAGACTCATAAGCCAAGGAATTCTTCTAACAAAAACAAATGTCTGCTACACTTGCCTTGTAGGAAAGAAGGCTAATGTGTTAAAGGTACTATCCTCCTGGGTGATGGGCAGAGCTACAGAATTGGAAACATGGGGGCAGATTAAATGCTGGCATGTGAGGCACTACATGCTACCATGGGGAAATTAAAATATGTCAAAAAATTATGAGGGTATGTTAGCAAAAGGGAGTTTTGTGAGAGAAAATAAAACAGCTGCCATGATGAAAAAGACTGTAAAGTATGACATTCCCTTTTGCTACTTTTTCATGTCACTCCAATAAAAGCTTATTATTTTTTAAGACTTTTTTGGAGTTATGTGTATGTTGCATAATTGGAATTACTGTACATATTGTACATATTCTTGCTTTTTATGTACTCTTTAATGAAACACAGATATCTTTTCCTTTAAATATGCACACCTCTATGACATCATTTTTAATGCCTGTATAGTATTCTGGTGTACAAATATATCATACTTTAACCAATCCCTTAATGATTGTTTACAACTTTTTCTTACGAGTCGTACCAATAATGAGCATCTCTGTACTTTTATCTCTGTGCACTTGATGAGTTACTCCTTTAGGTTAAATTCCTAGAAAAAGAATTGCTGTACTAGTAGTGGCTAAGCATACCTAAACATTTTGATTTATATTTGCAGACTGTCCATGCAGAGTTGGGACTAAGATGACATGAGTGAGGCACTTTTCCTTGGACACAAAATTTAATGCGGCATAAACAAACCTCAGTAATCAAAGCAAATATTTTGATACAATATTTTTAAATCAAAATTCATGGAAGAAAAGTCCATGATGAACAAAATATCAACATTTTAAATAAAGGTAGAATCAATATTATTGATTTTTCCTTGTACCTCAAGCTCCAGTATTTGTTGACTTGACACTATTCCCACCATGTTCTTGCCAACCCTAGGCTCCTACCTTTCTTTCTTATCATTCTGATGGGAGAAAAATGACATCTCATTTTAATTTTCTTTTTTTGATTGCTATTGAGATTGAGCATCGTATATGTTTATTGGCCATTTGCATTTTTCTTGTATAAATTGTCTTGTTCATAATGATTTACTTTTTCTATTTAGGTGTTCATATTTTATTGATGTGTAAGAATTCATTTTATATTGAGAATAGTAATCCTTTGCTATCATGTACTTTGCAAATATTTTCCTAGCTTTTCTTTTTTCATTTAACACTGTTTTTTCAGGATCGATGCTTTAAATATTTATATAGCCAAATTTGTCTCTTATGTTTTGAATGTCTCTGCTTTTTACCTGAAGAAAGACCATTTTATATGATTGAAAATGAAGGCTTTTCAGTCAGACAGCCTGGATGTCACTAACCAGCTCTGAAACCACAGGCACGTAGCATAACCTATGTGTGCTTTGTCATATATAAAATGGGGATAATAACAAGACCCCCTTCAGAGGGTTTTGTGATAATAAAATGAGTAACACAAAATGCTTAGAAAAATGCCAGGCACATAGTAAGCACTCAATAAATGTGAGCTATTACCACTGCTAACTACACACAAGTTTTGTTTTTAGATACTTGATTCTGTCCAATTTCTCTGTGTTCCTGCTCTAATACCTTACTGTTTTAGTTACCATTAATTTATTTGGTGTCTTTTGATCTGGTTAAGCAAGCCCCTTTCTCACTTTTATTGGTTTTTCAAGTTTTTCTTGGCTGTCTTCATTCATCTGTACATATAAATGAATTTTAAAAGCTCATCAAGTACCACAAAACCTCACTGGGATTTTAATTTAAACTGTATTACGTTTACATATTATTTTAGGGAAGCATGACATTTTTACAATATGTGTCTTCCTGCCCAAGAACATGATGTTTCCCTTTATTTAGTCAAATCTTCTTTTTACTCTTTTATTAAGTTTTATAGTTTTTAAAGATGTACATCTTGCACATTTTAATTTTACTTGGTGTTTTAAATTTTTATTGATATTTATTTCACTATTGGACATTACATATATGTATAAAGAGATGATGTCTGTATGTTTTTTGTAAGCCTTCACATTGAGCCCCTTTATATACTTTCATTTGTTTTTCAGTTGATTACGCGCTTATCCGAAATGAATGTATGACCTCACATTGAGCTGCCTAAACCCTCAATAACCCTCTAGGTGAAAGTCCAAACTTCTGGTCCTGACATACATTTATTAATCCATTTCCAACATTGATTTGTTTTCCCATACAACAAATATATATTTAGTACTGTGCCAGGCACTATGGAGTACCCAGGATCCATCAATAAACAGACAAAAATCTCTGCTACTAAGGAGCCTACACACGGAGGAATTTGTTTTAGCTCATGCCTATGGATCCACCCTCGCCTCCTTTGCTTCTTTGCAGGTGCTGTGTACTTCGGCCAAACTGAATTAGTTGGAATTCTCCTGAAACACCTTCTTGTTAAATGCCTTTTTCTTTTTCCAGTTGTTTCCACTTGAAAAGTTATAATGACTCATGTCAAGGACAGTATCCTCTTAGCAGCCCTCTTGGGTCTTCCATGCAGAGCGCAGAGGTCTCACTTCCATGTTGCATTATCTTAGAGACAATTTCTTCAAGTACAATTGTTACTTGATTGGCCTATGAGTTCCATTATCGCCAGGAATGGGGTCTTGGTCATCTTTTGCTACCTGGTAACATGGTAGCATGGTGGTGTTCACTAAGTATTTGGTAAAGACATAGATGTATTGAGTTGGTGGGTGGACACCATGATCACACGTGTCAATGTATGGCTACATAAGGTCGGTGCTGGGCAGTGGTATGGGTCATGATAATTAGACTTATAGGAGTCAGCGGGGAGATCTCCATAGTTGAATGGGTAGGCCTGGTTTCCTAGGGGAGATAGTTTGAGGCTTTTGTCAGCTCTTTCTACCCCATTTATTTTCCTCCCCTCCACAAAAGGGTCTAAGATCAAAGATGTTGCCCTAACAGATTTTACATGCCCAGGGAATACAAAGTGAGGAAAGGCTAAGCTGAGAGTATAGCCTGCAGCTGCAGGCACAGTGCTTTTCACGGAGGTACAAGATGTGAGTTGGGTAGAGTTGGAACTAGAACCTGGCAACTTGGCTTTGAAAAGACCTAAATAGAATCATACATGAGACAGGAGGTGCTTGGTGGGCAGAGCAAAGGGCTTGTGCAAGGGAAAATGTGATATTCTAGAAGTATGCCTGATAATATAATCAAGGGCAGATTGTGAGGGGCTTCCAAATGCCAGGTGAAGAATTTTAAAATTTAAAGTGTTTTTGTTTGTTTATTTATTTATGAGACAGGGTCTCACTCTGCCTACCAGGCTGGAATGCAGTGGTGCACCCAAGGCCCACTACAGCTTCAACCTCCTGGATTCAAGCGATCCCCCACCTCAGCCTCCCGAGAAGCTAGGTCTACAGGTGCATGCCTGGCTAATTTTTGTATTTTTTGTAGAGACTGGGTTTTGCCATGTTGCCCAGGCTGGTCTCGAACTCCTGGACTCAGGCAATCCGCCTGTCTAAGCCTACCAAAGTGTTGGGATTACAGGTGTGAGGCACCTCTTCTAGCTCCTATTTGTATATTTATCTGTAATAATTTACATGGCTCAAAAATCAAAAATTCCCATAGCATATTATAGTGAAAAGTTCCCCTCCCACTCCTATTCCCCAGTTAACCAACTCTCCACTCCTGATGAAACTGATGTTTCTTATGCATGCTTCCAAGGATATTAAGTGCATATTACAAGAAATTGGATATGCATGTGTGTATGTGTGTGTATTCTTTTTTCACAAATTTTAGCTTTTTTCATTTTACAGTATAGTTTAGAGGTCATTATCTTCAGTATATAAAGAATTTCCTTTTAAACAGCTGCATAGTAATCCACTGTAGAGATGAATCATAATTTATTAACAGTCACCAATAAATGGACAGTTAAATCACTTCCTGTATTTTGCTATTACATATAATGCTACAATAAATAATTTTTCAAATAGGTCATTTTGCATGTATGGCTCTATTTATAAGATAAATCCTGAAAGCACTCATCACTAGGTCAAAGAATAGGCTAATAAATTTGGGTTCCAATCTGTAATAGGGATGCATTAAAAGTTACTTGCCAAAGCATGCATGTGCATAGAGCATTTTAAGAAATCTAATTCATATATAATTAATTAGATATGACAGATGATGGAAGAGGAAGGAGTCTAAGGTTATTTTAAGTTCATTAATTAAAAGGACGGGCACAGCCAACTCGTTAGCCATAATGGAGTTTATTTTCACCCAAAGACTGTCTACTTTCCCATGTCCACTGCCATGTAGGCTTTCCACTAGATTTCAACCAGACAGTGGAGAAAGAAGTGGGTGTGGGGGGCTTCATGGGAATTACTTTAAAGAACCAGGGAAATTAGAGACATCCTTGAATAGATATTGATAGAAAATTCTAGAGATGAAGTTGGCTAATTAGCCAATGAAAACCCAAAACAAGCCGGGCACGGTGGCTCAAGCCTGTAATCCCAGCACTTTGGGAGGCTGAGACGGGCGGATCACAAGGTCAAGAGATCGAGACCATCCTGGCTAACACGGTGAAACCCCGTCTCTACTAAAAAATACAAAAAACTAGCCGGGCAAGGTGGCGGGCGCCTGTGGTCCCAGCTACTCCGGAGGCTGAGGCAGGAGAATGGCGTAAACCCGGGAGGCGGAGCTTGCAGTGAGCTGAGATCCGGCCACTGCACTCCAGCCTGGGTGACAGAGCCAGACTCAGTCTCAAAAAAAAAAAAAAAAAGAAAAAAAAAAGAAAACCCAAAACATACCAGCCCCAAAATAAAGAAAATCTCTGATCTACTAATTATCTGAGAAAATTTTAAGAAAAATATTAATCTGGGGAAAATAAAAAGATAGAAGGTAGATTTTTGCCTCAGTTTCCTTGGATTTGGAAGGCCTGGAGTTGGAATATTCTGACAATGGATTAAAATGAGAGAGTTTCCAATAGAAAGTGGTCTCTGTAGGCTTTATCCTCAGAATCTGCCATCTCAGATTTGAACCATGACCTCTGCTGCTCCCTGTCACTCAGCCATGACTTGTGAAGGGAGACCAAGTTCTTGCTGAGCCTTCGCAGTGTGAGCTCAGTCTGCAGATGCCCAGCTCCTTAGGAATGGAAGACAGATGTCAGCTCAGCTCAGCTGACTGATTAGCTGGGAACTCCTCTAGGGAGCATACTTTGGCTAGAATACCGTAATTCAGCCATCCAGTTAACCTTTTAAGTGAATAAAAGTCAAATACAGCACCAGGACCAAAGCTATGAGTTGGTGTGATGACAAGCAATCCTTTAGGAAGACACAGGATCCTTGAGAGGTAAAAATACAGGGCCTGTCTACATTCTGCTCTCCCTCTTGGAGAGCAAGCTCTAAAGTATTTAGTGGTGTGTGTGGTGGTATGTGCCATTGCAAAACTCTGCTAGGGAAGGAACTTATCCTGTTTTGCTTACTGCTCTATCCCTAGTGTTTAGAATAATGCCAGGAACACAGTAAGCACTCAGTAAACATTGGCTGAAAGAATAAATGCATCCACTGTGAATGAATGAATGAGTGAACAAATCCACATCATATGGGTTCCTTTGCCTGCTTTTGTGTATATCCTTACACAACACAAATCATATCTATATGTGGATATCCATTGGTCTTATGTTTTTCACACATGAAATGACTTTAAATCACTCTGTAAGTAGCTCCAAATGAGCCCTATAGATTTTGCCAGCTCCTTCTCTTTGCCAGCTCCTTAAATATTAGTGTTCCCCTGAGCTTTATCCTTAGTTTCTTCTCATTTTCTCTCTTTCAGAGAAACCTCATCCATGGCTTCAACTCTCATCCATATAGGCTAATGGCTTCCAAAACTCTCTGCAGCCCATAATTCCCTCATGACTTCCAGCTCTGAGGATCTACCAATCGTCTCAATATCTACATTCAGATGCTTCAGAGGTATCTCAGAATCAGTGTGTCACCAACTGAATTTACTGTCCACCCCCTTCACATCATCCGTTCCCTCTCATTCATTCTGAATTTTGTTTTTTACAAGAACTAAAGAATGAAAATATAGGCCAGGCACAGCTCATGCCTGTAATCCCAGCACTTTGGGAGGCCAAGGCAGGTGGATCACCTGAGGTCAGGAGTTCGAGACCAGCCTGGCCAACATGATGAAACCCCATTTCTACTAAAAATACAAAAATTAGCTGGGCGCAGTGGCATGTTCCCATAAACTCAACTGCTCAGGAGAGTGAGGCAGAAGACTCACTTGAACCCGGGAGGCAGAAGTTGCAGTGAACAGAGATGCGGAGATAGCACCACTGCACTCTAGCCTGGGTGACAGAGCGAGACTCCGTCTCAAAAAAAAAAAAAAGAATAAAAATATAAAAGGAATGTTATCTTTAGTAGCTATCGTGTATATTGTGTTAAATGTCACTCTCCATTCTAGAGCAAATTCTGGTCCATAGTCAAGAGCTTCCTGACTATTGGGGCTAGGCTATGCCATTACCGGGTATAAGAAATCAATCCTCTCAGTCCTTGGAGGATCTAGGAAGAGCTTAGGGAATCTAAGTATGAGCCCATGGAGGAACTGAGAATAGTTTAGAGAATCTAAGTATGCCCCAGGCCTAGGCATCCTCATCTGTTTATCCCTGTTTTCTATGTGTGCCACATCACAAAGCAGATTTGGAAGCATTGATCTTGTGTTTGATCCTCCAACTATCCATGAATTCTCACCTATACATTTCGTCAACACCGTAATAAACATTCATACTGGTGACCCTCTTCCACAGCAAGATCCTAACTGCCAAGTGAATCATCCAATAATACTCAATTAAACTCCTGAGTGTTTAGGGAATTGGATTTTGTTATGGAATCAGAATCTAGAATTTGGGGAAATCTTGAGCCACTTCTTTATCTCTAACTATCTCTTATTTACAAGTGAAGACATCAGGGCTTGAGATAAAGTTACTTACCTTGGAGGATACAAAGCATTTGTGGTAGAATTAGCCTGAGAAAATGGAAGTAGACTCTCTGCCCAGTGCTCCCATGCATTGTACCTTCCTAACCCACTCACTAGAGCCCTCTTTCACAACTGATCTCTTATTTTAGAGTGAACACACAGTGTTTGTCTAAACACTTAGACTAAACACTTAGACTAAACATGCTTTGGCCTTTTCACGCTAACAGTTTTATTGTTTTTCTCCTTGATATCTAATTTCCAGACTCAATCAGTGATTAAGTAATCTTCAAAAATTGTTTATATTTTTATAAGAGATGATTAAATTCCGGAGTTTGGCCTTGAATATGAAGTGACTGTTTTTATTTTACTCTTGTTAGTATATTTTTCCTTGCCAGAACAATGCATTTTTTGCCTCCGTTTCAACTCTAGAAGTATGAAAAAATCATTTTGAAATAGTTTATTTTACATTTGGGAATGTAAATGGAGATATGATATATACAAAAATCAATTAAGAAAGGAAAACACCATTGGAAAAGGGACCACACATTGATACCAAAGCCAAGGGTGGGAAAGTTCAGGCTCCTGGAGCAAGAAAAAACATCAACCTGAGTAGAGCATTTCTCCACTCCTGAAAGCCTGGGCATTTAGAAGCACATTTAGAAGTTAGACAAGCCAGTTTCTCAGTTGTGACAAATGTACTTGGTAATGTTAAGATGTTAACAATGGGGAAACTAGGTAAGGGGCATATGAGACTTCTCTGTACTACCTTTGCAACTCTTCTGCAAATCTAGTATTACTCCAAAATAAAGCTTATTTTTTAAATGTTAAAAAAAAAAAAAAGAAGTTAGACAAGCAAGTGTTCAGGGCTGGCACAGTTCACATCCAGACAGTGAGCTTCTCAACAATGTAATATAAATCAACTTAGTGCAAAGTAAACAAGGAAGGAATGCCTTGTAGAAGTTGATAATTACATTGCAAACATTTTTGTGTAATATCGGACTTAAATATTGAGAAAGAAGGTAACTGGGGCCAGGCATGGTGGTGCACACCTCTAATCCCAGCACTTTGGGAGACCAAGGCAGGCGGATCTCTTGAGCTCAGGAGTTGGAGACCAGTCTGGGAAACATGGCAAAACCCCACCTCTACAAATACAAAAAAATTAGGCAGGTATGGTGGTATTGCACCTGCAGTCTCAGTTACTCGGGAAGCAGAGGTGGGAGGATCACTTGAGCCTGGGAAATTGAGGCTGCAGTGAGCCAAGATCGCACCACTGCCCTCCAGCCTGGGTGAGAGAATGAGACCCTATCTCAACAAAATTTAAAAAAAGAAAGAAAGAAAGAAAAGAAAAATAAGGTAACTGAAGGTCTAGCAAACACTGATCTTCAGAATTTTTAGTCAAAAGGCCTACATCAGTGAAACTAAAGGCAAAACCCATCAAAGTTTACGGCCTCCCTCTCTCTCTCTTTCCACATATCTCCTTTTATCTCTCTTATTTTCCTGCTTTCACGTCTACAAGATTCTCCTCTTTATTAGCTCTGGTGCCTACAGTGCACCTGGATTTATTTCTATGACTTTTCACAAGGCAAACTGCATGAAATGCAATTATTTGAGACTTCAGACTTCATGGAAACATGTGCTTTTCTGTCAAGGGCTTAGGCTGCCCAACCTGCAAGCTCTTCTCAGGGAAAGGCTTTGTAGGACAGGCTCCTGCTGGGTTTGTGAGCCTAGCCAGAGATCACACACAACCTTCAAAAGACTATCCCCAACTTTTCATAATTGTTTCTGCTTTTCAAAAGAAGAAGACCTTGTATGGCGTCTAGTGCTATCTTTATATGATGACTCATCTGCCTCTTTGGCCTGTACTTTCCTGTTTCAATCAGTCTTGCCTCTTCAACTGTTTCTGCTGCTCCTTCATGTGGTGTCTGGTACATTGCCTACTCTCTACCCCACACATCTTCCTGGTGCAAATGAAGACAATTTGGGAGCTGTTCCTCTAGCTTCCTGTGAGCTACTCAGATCTTGACTGTTTGGTCTATCTCATGGGCCTCCCACCTCCTGAACTCTCAACCAGCCTGACCAAAGCAGATAGGCCATGAACTGCCTCAACTCCACCCCTAGGCTAGACCTAGAATCAAACAGACTTCCCTAGAAGGATCCTTAGAGTGATGGGGGGAAGCCTAGGAGTCCAAGAGCTTTAAGTTGGTGTCCTCATTAACTCCCTTCTCCAGCCTTCAGCTTCTTTCATCATGACCTTCTATGTTCTCCAGGCCCATACTGGGTCAAGAGTTGTGACACTTACCTTAACTCTTGCCAGCACTCTCCATGGGAGCCAAGTGTTTCTCCCACAACCAGCCTGCCACATTGGACCTCACTGAATTGTATAGCTTGCCCAAATCAAGGCCAAATTTACCCTGTAACTTTCGATACTAGATATTAAAAAAAACAGACATCCCATCAGGAGCTAGTCCTTCCGGCAAGCCAGCGCTGCCCTTCTGATTCCCCACAACCTAATTTTCTTCCCTGACTCATAATATTGCTAGGATACCCACATAACCAAAAGCCAAACCTATCCACATCACCCAACCAGTTTTCTAGATGTACACATGTGGGCCCACTGTCTCATCCTCCAACTTTCACAGATCATTGGTTAGGCCCACCTTCCTGTAATTGTTTCTGTTTTTCTAAGGGAGAAAGTCATTTGATGGGACAATGTGCATTACTTTGACCTACTTGACTACCACTAAAAATTATTCCTTCCCCCTATCCCTGACTAAAGCCTTCACCCATGACCCGGTTTCCTCCTTGGAAGGAGGAGTCTTTCCAAGTACTTGCCAGCTTACAGATGCCAGATTTAGCAAGTGAAATACAGAATGCCCATTTATGTTTGAAATTCAGATAAACAGCAGTATAAGTATAGCCCATGTGATATTTAACACTTATACTGCTGTTTATCTGAAACTCACTTGTAACTGGGAATCCTGTATTTTATCTGGCAACCCTTCTCTAGCCTAATGAGTGGATCCGGATAATAGACAACCAAAATAGACTCCTTGGTTCTGGACATAGAGTTTATCTGTCTATTTATCTGGATTGAGTGGCTACAGGAACCATGCACAGTTATGCCTTCATCATGTAATTTTGACCCTCAATAATGTTATAAACATAGGAAGATATATTAAGATTCTCTTGGGTATAACACGACATAAAGAGGAGAGAGTTACCACATAAAACTCCAGTTATCACAATTAGACTTTTTATTTTTCCAGATTTTTACACAAGGCTCACTCCTAGAATTGCATCATGGAACAGTTTTGGCTTATTTAAAATCTTACTTCTGCTTTGGCTGAGATAAGAATCACTCACATAGGAAAACATTCAGGCATTTCTTCTATGATTTCCCAGCTGCAGCTGCTAAAATGTTCTACCAGTTCCAGTCAATCTGGCAGAAAAGACCAGGTCTAATGGCATATGCAAAACACTTCAAAATCACACGGGCACCATAGAAGTGGTAATAAATAGAGAAGAGTACATTTGCTTAACAAAGTTGGTTAAAATTGGCATTCTAGGGTCTGTTATTCCAAGGAGCATTGCAGAAATGTGACACATAGTGATGTCCTTGAGATACTTCCAATCTTCTGGGCTAGGCAGCAAATGAGAGCTCAGGAGAAGTGGAGGAGGAGATCAGCTGCCCAGCAGAAGCTTACATTCTAGCTGGCTCGTCAGAACACACGTCTGCTCAGCAGGGCGATGGGAGGACATTTTACCCCATTCTTTCTATTCCCGTAGAAGACAGAGACCATCCCCTACAGTCCTCATGAGGACAAAATATTGAAGGAACATTTCAGACTTGCACCCCTCCTCACTGTACTTGCTCCTCTGCCTGCCTGTGAGATTAAACTGATCTGGCTCTTATTGTCTTTGGACCCGCTAGAACTCAAACAGGGTCTGGGTTCTGGCTGTGCTCCTACCCTCTGTGATAACCACGCCAGCATCAGGTCCCAGATTTCAGGGAATGCAAAGGAGATCAGAGCCAACTCCTCTACATTAATATCCAGAAACTCTGGATTTTAACATAAATTTAGTATTCCAGTCAGCTTCTTGTATCTTTTCTCAATTGATTCAGAATACAGATGAGAGCCCTCTCCTCAACTAAATCTTCAACCTCACCAAAAGAAGGTTTCCAAGGCCAGGTGCAGTGGCTCACACCTGTAATCCCAGCACTTTGAGAGGCCAAGGCAGGAGGTTCACTTGATCACTTAAGGCCAGGAGTTCGAGACCAGCCTGGCCAACATGTTGAGAACAAAGTCCCACATCTGCAAAAAATACAAGAAATGAGCCAGGCATGGTGGTGCATGCCTGTAGTCCCAGATACTCAGGAGGCTGAGGCTGGAGAATCGCTTAAGCCAGGGAAGTTGAAGTTACAGTGAGGAGCCTAGCCTGGGTGACAGAGCAAGACCCTGAATCAAAAAAAAAAAAAGAAGAAGAAGAAAAGAAAGAAGAAGAAGAAAAGAAAGAAGAAGAAGAAGAAGAAGAAGAAGAAGAAGAAGAAGAAGAAGAAGAAGAAGAAGAAGAAGAAGAAGGAAGAAGGAAGAAGGAAGAAGGAAGAAGGAAGAAGGAAGAAGGAAGAAGGAAGAAGGAAGAAGGAAGAAGGAAGAAGGAAGAAGGAAGAAGGAAGAAGGAAGAAGAAGAAGAAGAAGAAGAAGAAGAAGAAGAAGAAGAAGAAGAAGAAGAAGAAGAAGAAGGAAGAAGAAGAAGAAGAAGAAGAAGAAGAAGAAGAAGAAGAAGAAGAAGAAGAAGAAGAAGAAGAAGAAGAAGTCGTCTGAATTCTAAGTACAACTTCCAACGGATATGAAAGAGGGTAGAACAACTGGGGCCACAATGAGTGTTTAAGTACTTGGGAGGTGAATTCTTTCTCTGGAAATAGCACCAGAAAGTCCTTTCAGAAGGAGATCCTTTTTTAACCAAACTGAAAGGAACATGGGCTGAGGAATGAGCATTTCAGAACACAAAACAGGGCACACACATAAGGCAGTGGCTGGACTGGGTTACGCTGCAGGGAGTAGATGGCAGGCTGAGTGGCTGGATCGGAATGGAACGCTCACATGTAGTCAGAAGAGCTAATGAGGATGCATCCCTGGGAAGAAGAACGGAGATGAGTAGGGAACGTTGAACGACTGCCCAGCCCTCCTAACCCCTCTCAGGATCTGTCCCTGGGTAGGGAGAAGTAAATGAGTCTTAAGTGAATAATTCAATGTCAAGTCACTTGTATTTCATGCCTCCCTGGTGCCACGGACTGGCCTTTCCTAAGTCCCCAAAATCTTTTTGGCTGGACCACTTTTGCACATTTCCAAATTCTCTAATTCTTAGGCATTCTCATCTGGAAAGCAGGCCTATGTCACAGGGTTGATGTGAAGATTAGAATTTGTATTAAAAAATATCCTAGAAGAGTACCTGGAACCGAGAAAGTATTTGACAGCAGACAGCTATTATTATGCCTATTTTTGAAAAATAGTGTAGATCAGTGGACATAGCACAAACTCAGAGTCCAACTGACTTTGGATGGTGTTGCAGGCTCAATCTCTACAAAGCAGATGCCCAGATGGGATTTGTGCGCAGGGAGATTATTGGGTGGCACACTAGGATGCAAGAGCTATGAGAAAGTTAGGGAAAAGCTAAACTTCGATGTAGTCACATCACAACAGAGGCAGCCCATCCCATGGGAGCTCTTGTGCAGCTGACCCTTCTGAGGTGTCTTGCTTCACGACTAGGAGGTGGGGCCCTTATTCCTCCTCATCCACCAGTCATCGAGTGTGGGCTGGCCCTGGGAGGTGGCTGCCTTCAGGTGAGGGCAATTCCTAGAGAGGGGTTCGCCTGAGAGTGCCAGCTACTGAGTGGGGGAATGAGAACCTCATCCTGGGCATGCACCACAGCATCCTCTACTGGTGTTCAATACATGGTCATAATTATCTGTGTTAATTATCTTTGTCGGATCAGCTAGTAACTGATTATCCAAGTCATTGTCCTGACTTGGTGGGCACAGGTAATATCCAGGTCTTTGACCATTCCACCCACTTGGATGGTTGGAAACAAAGGTTTGCAAATTCTCAAGCAAAGAAGGAATGGGGTGAAATTGGTATTCAAACCTGATTTTAACAGCTGTTCATGGATGATCTTGGAATGGAAGAGAAATTAAAGATAAGAAGACCACCCAAGAGGCAATCAGAGTAGCCCAGGCTTGGAGTGATGAGAGCTCCAAGTCCATGGCAATAGTTGTGGAAATTGTGAAGGTTTAGGATTCCAGAGGCAGTAGAGGGAGGGTGTAGAGGGACAGAGAGATTTAGTAATGAACCTAAGGTGGTAAATTAAGGAGGAATAGGAGCACAATATTCTCTAAGGTTGGGAGGATCTCAGAGGTTAGCAATTGGAAGTAACTAGATAGCAGTACTCTCCTGTAGAGAAAGGTGACTAATTTGGTTTTTGACATGAAATGTTCCCAAGACAGATGGAGAAATGGCAGTGAATAAACAATCAGGCTGGTAAGTTGTCTCGCTAATTAATTTTTTAAATTAATAGACTCTTTCTGCAGTATTAGGCTTACAAAAAAACTGAACAGAAAGTACAGAGAGTGTCCATATACCCTCAAGTTTCGGCTATTATTAATATCTTGCATTAGTATGATACATGTACTACAATTGATGAGCTAATATTAATATCTTATAGTTTACTAGACCTACTCTTTGTGTTGTACGTTCTATGGGCTTTGAAAAATGTGATATGTAAAAATATCCACCATTACAGTATCATACAGAGTAGTTTTGCTGCCCTAAAAATCCCCTGTGCTCTGCCTATTCATCCCTTCCTCCTTCCAGGTTCCTGGCAACCACTGATCTTTTTACTGTCTTTCTAGTTTTGCCTTTTCCAGAATATCACATAGTTGGAGTCACACACCATGTCGTTTCTTCAGATCTGCTTGCTAATGAGATTTTGAAATAGATTTTGATTTGTGTGGAAACTCATTTGATTTTCAACAAGGTAATAATAACAGCTTTTGCTGTACTTGATTTGCCTTTATTCCTAAATAATCTTATTTTAAAGGAGACTTTATATCACCAGCATATATAGAAAAATAGTATTTCCTGACATCATATAGGACAGCTATGAAATACATCATTTAGATAGATAGATAGATTTATATTTAAATTGTAAAATGATCATGCATGTGCTATCTAAAAATAACCTTTCTTACCACCTGTTGATGCCCACACTTTAGGAAACACTGACTTAGATATTTTCCAGCCCCCACTTTCAGCTCCATTCCTTTTATCTGCAACATAAAGGCTGGGAAAAGAGAAAACCAGAGGAAAATAGACTTGCTGCCTCCAAGTGTTTGAAGAGCTGCCAAGTAGAAGGAGGAAGGGAGCATTCAACAAATGCCTGCCATGTGCCAAGTACCATGATAGATGGTTAAAATATATTATTTGGCCCAAACTCCACAATAGCACAGGTGATGGGGATCCTGATCTTCATCTAAGAGATCAGAAAGCCAAGGTTCTGAGAGATTCTAACATGCTCTGTTACTTAAGTGATGGAGCGGGGTCAAACCCAATATCTCTATCCATTCGTCTGGACTGTGTGGCCCATCAAGGTGAAAGAGATTTATTCTTTGTTGCTTTAGAAAGCAGAACTAGGACCAAATGTTACATAAGCATATTTCAGTTCAGCTCAGCTCAGAAGTAATTTTCTTATGCTATCATGGTTTAACAGTGGAAATAGACTGCCTTGGGGAAGTGGTGAGTTTTCTTTGCTTTGAATGTGCAGAAACTATGGCTGGAGACCACCTAAATGGGGAGCCACAGAGGGCTCCCAAATGAGAGGTGGGTGTGGGATCTCTAAGCTCCTCTGGGCCAAACATTCTGTAACTCCAAGCCTCTGTGCCTCCTTCTACTAACACCTACATTTCCAAAGAAAAAGCCATTGGCTTGTTTGAATGCCAGCAGGGCATTAAATACATCTCTGGGATGCCTTAATCTTTCTGCAAACCATATTCCTTCTGCAGCCTTTATTAGGGCACCACATGAAAGACAGAAGGCATCAAAATAACTGATTTCAGATGGATCTAATGAGTTGAATTATTGGAAAATACACGTCACTGGAAAGCTGACACACTTCTGGAGACCAGGAAAACGTATTCCATAAGTCTATCAGTATCACCTTGGATAGAGATAAAACAGCCTTCTTGCAAAGAAATATGTTGAAACGTGACTTGAGCATCAGCTTGCTGTTTAGCAAAAAGCTCTGCAGTTAATCTCTTTTGTTAGTAGATATTACCACTGACTCTGGGATAATACATGGATAATGTTTTAGCTAATCCTTTAGCATCTTTATTTAACTACCCTGTAAGCAATGAACTTCGGCCTCAGAATTCCTGGTAATACTGACATGAAATATAAAGATACAGAAGACTCTTGTATTACCCCTGTTTTATTGGTTGGAAAAGTTCACAGTTCTATAAAGTACATGTATCTGTCGGTTCAATAGGCACAGCCAAGTCCTTTAGAGCCTACTTTAGAGCCTGCTTTTAGGTGACTTGCTCATACACACACACACACACACACACACACACACACGCACACGCACATATACACAAGCATGCACACAGGGACAGGCGCATGCCACAAGGATAGCTCGGGAAGTCACCATTCATTTGGAATGTCTTCATTAATAAGTATATATAGATAGATAACAAAAGCCATGATTTTGCTGTCTCCTGCTCTGAAAGAAATGGAAGATCCCAGTCACTGGACAGCCTAACACCATCTCACTAAGGGCCCTGTTGAATCCAACAGAAATGTGTTCAGAGTATCCTGAAGGCTTTCCCTGGAGGGAAAAGCCGACGCATGTTTAGCTCTCTCTGCCATAAGTGGAGCCTAAGCTTTCTTAAGGCAACTTTCACAGGGAGAAGGACGCTGCCTTTTCTCTCTCCTGTTACTTGCTGGACTCCCAGCTCTGTTATGTCAGGTGCCTGAGCACCCCTTTAACCAGCACACTCGAGACCAGCCTTGGGGCCCTCATAATCCTTCAACTCAGACACGCTAATCACCCTCCAATGTTGTCTTGCAGTTTTTTAAATAAATAAATAAATAAATACGTGGATTCACTTTATCCACCAAATATCTATAATACAACACCAAAATATAATCAAATGAAAAATGTATACACTTTGTACATCTTAATTGATCTGTGAGACTCCAGTAACTCTCTAATCTGTGATTCATGAGAGTTTTATGAACCATCAAAATCTTCTCAGTAGTGCATATTAATATTGTATTTCAACAAACTCTCCTGTTTATGTTCAGAAGACATAGAATGTCTCTATCCTTCAGAATAGCCAGACAGACTCCACTTGGTGGAAAAGTGTGAACCCATAATCCTGTAACCAAGACTACTACCAGGCTACTAGCACCACCTTTCCTTTTTTTTAATAATAAAAACAAAGTCATTCTCTCTTGTCTGGCAAAGGCAACAATGTCCAAATATGGGCATCCTGGAATAAAGAGCCCTTTTTCCACTTGAATTCCTATGGAGATCAACACGGCAATTACAATGCTTGTGTTCATCATGGAAACTGTTTTCAAGCAGTTTTGCATGTATTTAGTGCTACAAACAGAATAAATATGCAGTGTAGATTTCAAATTGTGGCCACATTGGAGAAACAGTATTTATAAACTGTAGCTCCTGCTTTTTCCCTGCTCTTTCTTTTCCAGAAGGTATATCAATTTCATTCTCCCTGCAAGGCCCATGGAGCCAATGGCAGACACCATTGGCTGCAATTTCAAGGTCTCCAAATATTTCTGAGCTTAAGCAAAGTTGTAGCAGAGTTCAAGTGTCCTTATTGTTCCTGCAATGCTAATACTAGTTACCCAAGTAAGGAGAGGAGAGGGCAGGAAATAAATATCTATTGAGGACAGATGGGAAACCAAGCACTATACTCTGTCATCCAATCCTGAGAGCCATCCAGTGAATTCAAGGGAATCATCATTCCCAAAAGGTGATCAATAAGTGCTACTTCCCTTCCTACCCCTATCTTGCAGATGAAAAAAAAAAAAACTGATGCTCAATGTCATACTAACTTGCGACAGTGTCAGAATCCCAGGCTTCTATCTGCCTACAGAATTCATTCTTTTCCTGTTACCAAATGCTGACTCCTTTTAATTCTTTCTGTGGATTTGGGCTCTGGTTCCTCAGTCTCCATCACAGCCTTGATAAATGGTGGTGTAGTCTGTGCCTTGCACAAAAAAATCAGACTGCAGGACAGGAAGGGCTGAAAGTGAGCCTGTGCTCTACCCAAAAAGCCATTTCTCCTTCTGGGGCTGTGCATTACTTTCCAAAGTTTGCTTTAACAAATTACTACACACTGACTTAAAACAACAGAAATTTATCCTCTCACGGTTCTGGAGGCCAGAAGTCCTAAGGTGTTGGCAAGATTGGGTCCTTCTATAGGCTCTGAGGAAGCATTTGTTCTGTGCCTTTCTCCTAGCTTCTGCCAGCTGCCAGCAATACTTGGCATTCCTTGGATTGTAGTTATGCCACTCCAATCTCTGCTTCCATCATCACATGGCCTTCTTCTCACTGTTTCTTTTCTTCTTATAAAGACACCTGTCATTGGATTTAGGGCCCATCTGGGTAATCCACGATGATCTCAATCTCAAGATCCTTAATTACATCTGCAAAGATCCTTTTTCCAAATAAGACCATATTCACAGGTAGTAAGGGTTAGGACTTACACATATCTTTTTGGGGCCAACATTCAAATTGCTACAGGATGTGTACACTTGGAGGAAGAGCAGCTTTTTTTCACTGTTCTACCCAAAGCGAGTGTGCTTTCCTCTTCAGCACAGGGACCTGTGAGTTGATGAAGCCCTGGTATCCTCGGTGCATTCCCTGATGCCTGTGTCCATCAGTCTGGGCTTCTGATCCATTCTTTCTATTCATGCTACCAAAGCCTTTAACCCACATCTGGGCCCCTGACAGCCTCCTCAGCTCCTGCTACCCCTCTAAGGAGTAGAGCCTGGTGAAGTCAATACATGGTCAGGGTCTGAAATTAGGTCTGTTCACAGGGTTGTATGGAGGAAGACTGGCCCTGAGGGTATAGGCTTGACTTAGCAAGAGATGGTAAAAAATAGTGTTGATGGAAAGTCATGGCCTGAACAACAGGCAGTGGCCCAGGTGAGCAAGCAGCATCCAGGGGAGTTGTCCAATGGGCTCAAAGCTCATAGTAACAAAGATGGAGTGATAGACATCTTGAGAAAGCCACGTGGGAGGCAGGAAGAAGCATACAGAAAGAAGACGCAAGTGTCAGGCATCCAAGCACTAGGCTGGGCCTTACAAGGGGATTTGACAAGATAATTACACAGGGTGTCACATTCAGGGCCCAAAGTTAGAGCCAGATCCAGCAATAAAAGGAACATGCTGCAGTGCCCCAGAATGTGGGCTGTGGTCTCTTCAATCTCTCCTGCTAATGGCCAGGATCTGTTTTGATCCCCCAGTATCCCCACTTGAGAGAAGAGTAGTGCAAGGTAGGAGTCAGGTCAGGCCTCTCTGCTCAGCCTTGACAGGCTCAAGTACCACTATGGCTGGCCCCATCCCTGCTGACCAACGCTTTGTGAATTGCCCTTGCATTCCAAGTCTACCCTTAGCAGTTGTGGCCCAGTCCTCTGAATTCTCCTGCGCAGCTTCCTGACGTTCACACCATCCCAGACCTTGCCCTGAGTCTAGGCTTCGACTACCCAATGCTGGCAATAAGAGAGGCAAAGGGGAACTTTCAAAGTACATGAGCTATCCTTGGAGGATTTCCAGTGTCGCTAAAGCAGGAAGCAAGCAGAACCTCATGGTAGTTTTATTTTTGGATTTTGTGCCACCCGTAGAAGTGAGTAAGAATAGACATTTAAATACTTTCTAAGAATGCTCATGTGCAAAAAGGCTTGCCCAGATTGATTTCAGAAAGCAAACCTAAATTCCATTCCAGGAATTGTACAGCCTCACAAGTTCCTCAGCTTCTAAATAAAAATCCCTGAGAATCTAATAATAAAGTCTTGGCAGTACACATGGCTTTGCAGTGTTTATATTTAGCAAACATTTTCCACTCTGAAATGATTTCCTGCCAAAAATATCACATTCCAATAGATTTTGCCATATGATGCTTGATGCTTAATTTATTGTTTCCAAAATCATCATTGTCATAGAATTTGGGGTTTATGATGGAAACATGAAGAGTGAATTCAATATTTTGTCTTTAGTCTGCCTCCAGATTAAGGATATTGATTGAGGTCCTGCTGTCTATAGTAAGTTGAGCCAGACTAAGAGAAAACAGAACTTACTCTTGTGGCATGCGATGGACTTGTTTAGAATTAGTAAAAGATATGACCACAGACAAAGGAGGCATTGGATGTGAGCAGGAAACACCTTCCTGAGGTCTGATCACCTAAACAATAGGGAGTCTTCATCAGCTGTTGTACAAAGGAATCAACAACACTCTTATGATGAAATATGACAATGATGCCCACAGCGATTTAAAGAAGAAAGATAGTAGAGGGAGGCAGAGGAGTGGGATCTTTCGTTCCGTGAATAATAAGCGAGATGTGGTGTCAGTGAAAATGGAGAAGGGGATATATCTAATGGGAAATATCTAATGGGAAAGGCACTGGGCTTGGCCTGGGTTTAAATCTACAAGCTATTCATTTCAATGAGCCTGTTTCCTCATCTGTGAAATGGGAGCTATTGGTAATGGTGCCACTATGCAATTATGGGATCATTTATTGGATGGCACAAAGTAGTCACTGAATAAGTAAATGCTTACAGAATCTAAAGAGAAAGATCCTGGAGACTGGGGTGAAAATCATCCTGCCTTGCTGACTATATCAAACAGGTTTCTTAGGAGCAAGCAGAGAAACTGAGCATGGAAGGAAAGGAACTGATTGGAAGGCTATTAATCAGCTCACACAATTAGTGGGAAAGTTAAAGAAACAGGTGTGGAAACAGGCAGGACCAGAAGACTAAGTAGCATTTATCACAGACAAAATCAAGCCAAAAGTCAATGCGGTGAGATCACTGCTGCTGAGCACAGTGGGGCCCTGCCTTGCACTACCTGGCACTGGACATGGACACTGTCCCTGGAAACCAAGTTGGCTGTTGTCACTGCTCACCTGCCATCAGAATGGATTTCCCACTGTCCTCGCTTCTTTGTATCTGTCCCTAGTGTCTGACTTCAAATATGGGGCAGGGTGGGGCCTCTAAACTTTAGCAAGCAGGTACCAGCATTTTCCATTTTATAACGGGAGGCGGCTGATGCACTCCACCAAGACTCATAAATTGTGGTGGTAGCGGGGGCAGTTCCCTAAACTTATAAATGGATTCAAATGCTGGCAGCCAGAAAAATGACACATGTCCATTGCCATCACCGACTGGAAAGTGAGGCCATGCAGAGAGAGAAGGCAAAGGTTATTTATTCTAAAGATTAAAGCCCAAGGTCAGGGAAACTGTGACTCTGTTTTCAAAAACTAGAGAATAGTAAGCTGATTCTTAATAACTTACTGAGATATAAATTTATATACTCTATAAAGCTCACTCAGTGTACTAGTCAATGGTTTTCAACATATTAAAATAGTTGTGCAACCATCACCATAATCTAAATTTAGAATATTTTTATCACCCAAAATCGAAACCTTGTACCCTTAGTTGTCACTTCCCACCCCAGCCCACACTCAGCTCTAGGAAACCACTAATCTAACTTCTGCCTCTCTAGATTTACTTATTCTGGACATTTCAAATAAATGGGATCACACAATATACAGGTTTTGTGACTTACTTCTTTCATTTAGCATGTTTGTTAAGGTACATCCATGTTGTAGCATGTATAAATATGTCATTCTTTTCATGGCAAAACAATATTTTATTTATGGACATACCAAATTTTCTTTATCAATTTTTCCATTGACAGACATTTGTGTTGTTTCTACTTTTTTGGCAATTATGGATAATGCTGCTATGAACATTCGTGGACAAGTTTTTGTGTGAACATATGTTTGCATTTCTCCTGGAAATATATCTAGGTAGTAGAATTTCCAGGTCATATTGTAATTCTATGTTTAGCATTTTGTGAAACTGTCAAACTTTTTTCCAAAGTGGCTGCACCACTTTATAACCCCACCAGTAATGTAAGAGTATTTGGGTTTCTCTACATCCTTACCAATACTTATTATTTGCATTTTTCATAATATCCATCCTAGTGGATATGAGTTACAAATGAATTTTTAAGTTTGATAGTTTGCCATGGTAATGAATATCAAGAAAACATATCCTGAATTCAGCTAGCTACCATTAGCATCATTATTATGAGTATTACTGAGGAATCAAGTTGGTGAATTTAAAAATGTGAAATCATTTTTATTTTTCTCAAAAACTGCAATAAAGCCTTTTTAGTTCTTAATTACATCTTGAACATATCTCATAGCTTTCCAGGCATTTTTTTTTTGAAAAGGCATTAAAATTTCAAACCAGTTAAACGTTTCTATCTTAAATGTGATTGAAATCTCACCTCTTCTCCTCCCCTTCCCTTCTACACGATTTTGACCCCTTGCTGGGGAGACCTGAAGTTAGAGGGAAGTATGGTTCACTCCTTCTTTTCTTCTCTCCTCCCTTAGTGGGACTTGGAGCAGGGCAGAAGGATTGGGGAATTATAGTGATATCATTGCTGTTCTTAATAGTGGATTCATTTAATTCAGTTGGCCTATGAAGTAAGAAACTTTTATTATCTCTATTTAACAAATGAGAAACCAGAGACACAGAGAAGTTAAATAATTCACCTAGGTTAAGTGACTCAACTAAGCATACAGTTAATAAGTGGCAGAGGCTGGATTCAAACCCAAGCAGTCTGACTCCAGATATCTGTGTGCTTAACCACTATACTATCTTTGGAAAAATACCACTTTCCTTAAATGGGTAGTTCTGTCTCCCAATGGTAAGTCATAGGGAGGTGTCTGGCTCCAACTGTCATTGGCTATTCTCAGAATGTGGGTCACATAGTAATATTTTGTCCAATTCAACATCCTCTGGAAGCCCTTGGAGTGAATGGGTCAAAAGTAAAGACTGAAACACTAAGAACTGAACCACAGGGGATGACACAGGAAGAAGTCGCGGACACAAGTGACACATAGTAGTGATGGTGTCAGGTCATCCAAGAGAAGACAGCATTTCAGGCCACTTGTTTCAAAGTATAAAGTTTTCCTAACAGCCAAGGAAGGTCCCAGAGAAGGTAGAATAATGATAACAACAAGGAGCCTGAGGCACAAACAATGGCATCCAATAACACAGGGGTGTAGGTACATTTTGGAAAAGGCGATTAAGTGGAAATAGTGAGTGATGTGTGGAAATTAATATCAAGTAGTTGAAGGAGCATGCTAGGGGCACTTCATTTTCCAAGTCAATGAGAAGGGAATTGTTCACTCATTTGAAGGAAGGGTACCCACAGTCACAGATGACATTCACAGAGCCCTGTCCTAGTGGGCTAAGTTCTTTCCAGACATCTTTTCAGGCTCATAAAACCTTCAAAGGTTAAGTTCTATTTATGATCATCTTTGTTTTCCAGATGTAGTTACGAAATGCAACCAAGGTCCTGCAGCTGGTGAGTGTTGAGTTCGATCTGATGCCTACACCTACATTCTCACACATGTTCTCTTGACTCCCAGCATGTGGGACTGCGGACTAAGGAGAGAGGAATGGTTTATGGCAGCCCTTTTGGAGACCTGCCAGGGAGAAATGGAGAGAAGATGTGTCAAGCACTGGTGAGAGCCAAGTTGAAGTGAATGGCAGCTCATGTGGAGCTGAGTGTTTATTGTTTTATGTTGTTCTCAAATCCTTTGGGGCAGAAGGGAAGCAATGGGGAAGGTAGATGGTGGCAGAGCTGGGTTTGAAGATTAACACACGTGTGAAATGACACCAATGGGTGAAAGGCCTGAGATGAGGAGAAGAACAGCCTTGAACAGTCAGCAGGGGCCGCCCTCTGGCTCCCTGTAGCCTCACTGACCTCTCTAAAGAAGAGTTATTTAAAATCTGTGAGGACGGAAACATTTTCCATCAGAAACTCCATTCTGCAGTATTCTCCCTCTAAAACGTTCTCTCCCTACAATGCAGGACCAAAGACTACTTCTTGCTACCATTCCCCATTTAATTGGATTCACGTCAATAATTCACACATTTATACAAGTGAATTCACAGTCTATGGCTCATCTGATTTCAATCATTTACACATCGTGCATAGGGAAGTAATTCAGAGCCAGAAATGGCTTAGCTGTGGCTTTACAGGCTAAAAAGTGGGGAAATTTGGAAGACGCATGAATCTGCTGACTTCATGGTCATAGTTGAGAGCTTCTCTGAGCACCAGCCCACCTGCCCAGCTGGTAAATATCTGGCCTGAAGTTTCTTTCCAAGAAGGGCATCTTCTGTTCTTCCTTTCAGCCCTTGAGTACTTACTTTTTCTGCTCTATACTCCATCGCAAGCTCCCAGTGCAGGAACTCATCTATCTGTTCTCTTAGAGATGTCCCCTCGCCACTGTCCTAAAACTGCAAGGCTCACAGAGTGAGGTCCGAGATACAAGAGCCCGGCCAAGGAGCCGTTCAGAAGTGACCAGTGCAGAATGAGGCAAGTGGATCCTTCTCCAGGGGTCTGGACTATGAAAGACCGCTTAATTTTTGTATGACCTTCAGTCGGGGAAGTGGAGACTGTTGAAAAAACAAAAATTGAATTTCCTTCAGACAGATGTAGAGGCTCAGAGAGACTAATATAATTTCAGGAAATAAAATAATACAAATTTTCTTATATCCAAGGATTGCATTAACTAATGTCCTCTGTAGATTAGTTAACATATTCTCAAGTAGGTTAATTTTCTTTACCTCAGTACCTGCCCATCATTTATAAATATTAAACTGATATATCTAACGTTTATTTATGTTCATGAAACACAACCACACTGCAGGATCTTTCACACTAACACCATCCCCCTGCCTTTTAGAGAATGTGTTTATTTCTGATTTTCATAAATAAGCACAGGTATTCTCGGTGATTCCGAATTAGTCATTAAAGTTTACAAGAGGATTTGTCCAATTTCTATTTTTTTGGCATTGAATAAAGAAGTTATTTTGAAAAAAAGTACATACTTGTGAACCTTGCCAAAAATTTTGCCATTATAAAATACCACTGTAAGACATTTTCAGGACATAATAGAATTATCATAAAAACATATTTCCCGAAACATACTGAGTATGCAATAAATATATTTTGAATGAATGAGAACCACTCTAG
This sequence comes from Macaca mulatta, assembly GCF_049350105.2. Taxonomy (NCBI): domain Eukaryota; kingdom Metazoa; phylum Chordata; class Mammalia; order Primates; family Cercopithecidae; genus Macaca; species Macaca mulatta. Next base: position 48,696,991 of record NC_133420.1, read on the forward strand.
GATCTTATGTATAGAAAACTTAAATAGTAAGAAAAATCCTTCTCTTTAGTCACAACAGAAATCATGCCAGATAAAGCCTGGAAAATATTTTTATGTTAAGTTATATTATGCTGAATACATTTTACTGAGAATACTGACCTGAATACCAGCAACATTGCAAAAGACAACTCCAAGTTATATATATGTACATTTGAATTTCTGAATTCAACCAAATGGGAAATGTCTTTTAGAAATGGTAAAAAATAGGCCAGGCACAGTGGCTCATGCCTATAATCCCAGCACTTTGAGAGCCGAGGCAGGTGGATCACTTGAAGTCAGGAGTTCAAGATCAACCTGGCCAACATGGTGAAACCCCATCTCTACTAAAAATACAAAAATTATCTGAGCGTGGTGGCATGTGCCTGTACTCCCAGCTACTTGGGAGGCTGAGGCAGGAAAATCGCTTGAACCCGGGAAGTGGAGGTTGCAGTGAGCCAAGATCACACCACTGCCCTCCAGCCTAGGCGACCAAGTGAGACTCTGTCTCAAAAAAAAGGAAAAAAAAGAAAAATAGAAAAGAAAAGAAAGAAAGAAAAGAAAAGGCAAAAAAACAAAACAAAACCAAAAAAAACCTTACATCATCATGCCCAAGGATTTATTTTCTAACCATAGTATCTTGTAGATCGTTTTGTTGTCTCTATCCATAATTTATATACCCCAACCTTACATTATCTCTTAAAATGTAATACTTAAAGCAAAATATTATTTAAAATATTCCCTCTTCTCCAACTATAAAACATTGCATTTCAGCTTTTATTTCCGTGCCTATCTTATGCAATATCCCATACTTTGCTCTTGTTACAATTCCAGTCATATTATTGACATGTACATTTTGCCAGCTACACTTATGTTTGACTTTCCAATGAAAGGCTAATTTTATTTGGTGTTAAAATGCACACTTCGAAAACATAAGATGAGAGAGTGGTGAAAAAGGAAACAGAAATAATACATCTGCTTTCCTGGATTAAAAGGATGTGAAGCCTCCAAAGAGCCCCAGGTAAGACAGAGACAGCCCAGCAAAAATTTTCAGATAAATATTTGGGGAGGATGCCAAGAACTTTTTAGAGTAAGTTTTTAGAAAGAGCCCAAGCTTTCCAGTGAGACAACAAAGTGTAATTGTGAACAAGGAACCTATCCTAGAGGAATTTTGAGATGTCATGGAGCAGCTGTATTCAGAAGGACATAAGAAATCATTAAAGAGTTTGAGCAAAAAATCATTTAAAATATTGGATTGAGTGCTGTATTAGTCTGTTCTCATGAAGCTAAAAAAGACATACTCGAGACTGGGTAATTTATAAAGGAAAGATGTTTAACGGACTCACAGTTCCACATGACTGGAGAGGCCTCATGATCATGGTGGAAGGCGAAGGAGGAGCAAAGTCACATCTTACATGATGGCAGGCAAGAGAGTATGCGGAGGGGAACTGCCCTTTATAAAACCATCAGATCTCGTGAAACTTATTCAGTATCATGAGAACAGCATGAGAAAAACCCACTCCCATGATTCAATTACCTTCCACCGGGTCCCTCCCATGACACGTGGGGATTATGGGAGCTACAATTCAAGATGAGATTTGGGTGGGGACACAGCCAAACCATACCAAGTGCAGAATGAATTTGGTGGTATTTCTATCTCTTCCTTCCCATTTGGTACAATATTTTAATGTATTATAAAAGTAGGCCAGGCGCAGTGGCTCACGCCTGTAATCTCAGCAATTTGGGAGGCTGAGGTGAGCGAATTATGAGGTCAGGAGATCAAGACTATCCTGGCCAACATGGTGAAACTCTGTCTCTACTAAAAATACAAAAATTAGCCAGGTGTGGCAGCACATGCCTGTAGTCCCAGCTACTCAGTAGGCTGAGGCAGGAGAATTGCTTGAACCTAGGAGGCGGCAGTTGTAGTGAGCCAAGATCACACCCACTGCACTCCACCCTGGGCGACAAAAAAAATAAAAAATAAAAAATATAAAAATAAGGTAATGGCTGCTGACAGTTGATATTGGAAAATATAGGGGAAAAAACAAAATGGAAATAAAAATCACTTCTTATTCAATCACCTCTGAATAATCATTCTTAATATTTTGGCTTCCTCTTCTCTATGCCCATTTGGGTTCTTACTGTGTTGTCATGCTTTCTTCACTTAATAATATGCTTTAAGTGCTTTCTCATATTTTTACTCTGAAAATATGGATTTTAATGGTGGAATAATGTTCTGGCCTATAATTTTGTCAGTAAATTTAATCATCTAATTTTGGACTAGATTGCTTGCAATTTTTCATAATTATAAATAATGCTACAATAAACATCCTTGTACAAAAATCTTTATTTACATCTCTGATTATTCCCTCAATATAAAATTCTGAAAAGTGGAATTATGATTCCAATGGCAAGAACTAGTTTCAAGCTTTTGATTTATACTGTCTGATTGTCCACCAGACAGGCATCAGAAAGGGGGTACCAATTCTACTAACAGCTGTGTTGAATCTTTTCAACTACATTCTTGCTCCATAAGGTAATACGGTTACAACATTTTGCCAGTTCAGTGGGTGAAAGTGGTATCTTGTGTTTGATTTAATGTGATCATTCTTTGTGAATCATCTGTTTGTGTCTTTTGCCACTTTTTCTTTTGGCCCGTTTTTCTTTCTGTTATTTTTAAGCACGACTTGCCCGTAAAAATGTCCTATGTGCTGCAATCAAGTTATCATCTTTAGCCTTTCAACTTTATTTCTTCTATTTCTTGTGCACAGAATTTTTAAATGTTAAGTAGTCAAATTACATATATAATTATAGATGCATATAGCATTAAATTTCACAATGTTTCCCTCTCTTCTTTTTGTACATTGAAAAGACATTTATTTACTCTCTGACTCTCAAAAGTAAATCTCTACCCCTCAAGGCTAGATACTATATTCACCATGGCTTGTCCTTTCCTTTAGCACAGTGTCTGGCATAACACAGGGATCATTAAATGTTTATTGAATGAAAGAACACATGAACAAACAAATGACCACCACTGCCACAAGAGCATTTGTACCAGCCTTCCCACTCTGCATTTCCTGTGCCGTTTTTGAATGGATATACCAATGTGGCAGGAGAGAGAGGCAGGGAGGGGAGATGGCAGGGTAAAGCATTTTGGATGTGTGTTGCCTGCCTCAAAAATTAGCACCCAGCTGGGTGCGATGGCTCACGCCTGTAATCCCAACACTTTGTGAGACTGAGGCTGGTGGATCACGTGAGTTCAGGGGTTCAAGACCAGCCTGGCCAATATGCCAAAACTCCATCTCTACTAAAAATACAAAATATTAGCCAGGCATGGTGGCTTGTGCCTTTAATCCCAGCTACTAAAGAGGCTGGGGCACAAGAATTGCTTGAACCCAAAAGGCGGAGGTTGCAGCAAGCCGAGATTGCGCCATTGCACTCCAGGTCTGGGCGACAAGAACGAAACTCCATCTCAAAAAAAGAAAAAGAGTGAAAAAGTAGCACACATGCAGGTGAAGGATAAGGCCCCTGGGGGCTGTTATACATCCTGGTCTCATCAAATGGACAGTGAGAGATGTATGAAATGTCTTCAACCATGTCTCAGCTGCAAAATGGTTTTTTATATAGTCATGATCTCTGTTCTATGAGGCAGAGACAACGTGTAGTCTCATGTTTCAGGACTGTGCATTGACACTACTTTCTGTGTTGAAGCCCTAAATCCAGTATGTTTGATTCTTAATGTAATCTACAATTCACAGCAGATGTGTGTGTATAATTTGTAACCAAAGGCCAACAGCGCTAATAATGGTGCAATGTCTATGTGGCCACAGGTATGAAGGAGGCAGGAAATCTATCATAATTAAACCAGTAAAATGAATGGTAATTAAATTCAGATTAAGAAAAAGCACATTCATTTAAATGAAGATACATGGCAATTTGTGACCATTTTAAAAGGGCCAACTGGAAGTTGCAATGCCATTATCTATAAGGGAAGTGTTTACTAAGAAAATTAACAGAATTCCAGAGAGAATTCTTAAGATATAGATAATGAGATAGTTTTTTTGCAACCTCTAGGGACTTCAAAAACATATTTTTTCATTTAGAGTATTGACATGCTAATTTTTTAAATATAATTTATTCCTGAGGGCAGGGGAAAAGATTTCTGATAAATGACATTATCCTAAACTGAAGTTATTTGATACTACTAATGCTTTTTTACCACTGTTGAAATAATATAATACATAATTTATTTACATAGTAGAATATTTAAAAGGTAGAAAAAGTATATAGTGCAAAATACACTCTATCTTCTTTCTTCTAATTTCATAGACCCAAATTGGCTTCCCCTCTGCAACAAGCAAACACTGTTATGCAGAGATATTCTATGAATATTCAACTATATTTGTAAATTGCCCTTTATTTTAACATAAATGGTAGTATATTATTCATATTAATCTGTAACTTGCTTTTTTCACTCTATTTTGAGACTTCCATGTCAGTATATAGAGAATAGTTGCTTCTCTCTTTTTAATGTCTAGGTGGTACTCCATTATATGGAATACTGTAATTTATTTAACCAGGACCCTGTTGATGAATGTCTTAGGTGAGATTCTCTAAAAGCACAGCCTAAGGGGGAGACTCTCATGCAAGCGATTTACCAAGAAATGCTTTCAAGAGAATTTTATAAAGAAACCAGAGAGAAAAGATAGGCTGGGGAAGAAGTTAAGCAAAGATGTGGTTTTAGTCAAGTCAAACCTTAGTCTGATCCCATGGGGAGCACTGGAGCGTGCATAGCGCCGGGAAAAGGTGTTGAGTTTTTATACCACAATACACAACAGACATTGGCTTTGTATATTGCCAGTATACAAAGAAATGGACATCTGGGTAACCTCCCAGCTACTTCCATGTCAGGAAGGTCCTGGTCAGTTGAGGGTAATTCTCTGGAGAAGGGTGAGCTCTGAGCCATCAGCAGCCAACACTCACAGGGGCGGGACACAGATGCACTGGCCCAGGGAAGGGGATGCAGGTGGAACACCACATTGGATATTCGGTCCTTTCCAATTTTGTAAGGACAAGCAATGCTGATATCCTTGTAGATACATGCCTTTGTATATGTGTGCCAGCACATTGAGTGTTGACTGGAAGCAAAATAACCAGGTCAAAAGCTATAAACTTTAAAATTCTGATAGATATTGCCAAATTGCTCTCCAATTTACACTCTGACCCAAAACACATGAGTTTCTGTCTCCTCACACCCTTGCTGAAAACATATGCTACTAAATTTTTTAATCTTTGTCAATCTGATACACAGAAAATGGCATCTTGTTGCAACTTTAATTCACATTTCTCTTACTATGAGAAGTTCTGAATATTTTTCAATATGTTTAAAAGCTATTTTTATTTCCGTTTCGATTAACTGATTGTGTCCTTTGCCCATTTTTAAAATTTGGCTACTGGGTTTTTTTTTCCTTGCTGAAACATGAGTGCTCTTGACATCAATGACATTAGCCCTTCTTTGTCACAAATATTCACAGTTTTTTTTCAAAGTAATTTTCTATGTATATGCGATAGTTGTATGTATTTTGGGGGTACATTTGATATTTTGATACATTTATACAATGTGTAATGATCAAATCAGGATAACTGGGATTCTATTACTTGAAATATTTATCTGTTCTTTGTGTTGGAAACATTGCAATTCTTCTCTTACAGTTATTTGGAAATATACAATAAATTATTGTGAACTATATTCTCCCTACTGTTTTATCAAACACTAGAACTTATTCCTTCTAACTGTATGTTTGTACCCCTTAACCAACCTCTCTTCATCACTCCCACCCTTATCAACCTCTGGTAACCACTGTTCTACTCTCTACCTCCACGAGATCTACATTTTTAGCTCCCACATATGAGTGAGAACTTGCGATATTTGTCTTTCTGTGCCTGGCTCATTTCACTTTAAATAATGACCTCCAGTTCTATGCATGTTGTTGAAAATTACAGTATTTCATTCTTTTTTACATGGAATAATATTCCATTGTGTACATATAACACATTTTCTTTACTCCTTCATTCATTGATGGACGTGTAGGAAGACCTGAATAGACATTACTCAAAAGAAGACATACAAATGGCCAACAGGTATATGAAAAATGTTAAACAACACTAATCATCAGGGAAACTCAAATCAAAACCACAGTAAGATACCCTCTCACCCCAGTTAAAATGACTATTATCAAAAAGACAAAAAAATGACAATGCTGGTGAGGATGCAGAGAAAGGAGCATGCTCATATATTTGTTGGTGGGAATGTAAAGTAGTACAGCCACTATAGAAAACAGTATGGAGGTTTCTCAAAAATCTAAAAATAGAACTGCCACATGACCCAGCAATCCCACTGCTGGGAATACATCCAAAAGAAAGGAAATCAGTTATAGAAGAGACACCTTCATCCCCATGATTTTGCAGCTACTATTCACCATAGCCAAAGTGACTTTTGACTTTACTTATGGTATTTTATAAGACAATTTAAAACATTTTAATAGTCAAGTGTTATTCTTTTTAATGGCATTTCAATTTTGTGTCATGCTTCCAAAGCCTCCAAGATTACAAAAAAAATTCGGTTATTTTTGTCTTGAAATTTATGGCTTTATTGTTTACATTTAAATATTTGATCTAGCTGGAATTTATTGCAGTATAAGGAGTAAAGTAGGAATCCAACTTTTTATAATACTTTTTTTTCCAGATGACATCTCACTTGTCCTAATGCCATGCATTAATTAAGTCATCATTTCTTCACTAAAATGAAATGGTGTCTTTGGGATAGAGTAAGTTCCTGTAAGTATTTAGGTGTATTTCTAGACTCCCTTTCTTTTTCATTGATCTATTCATTGTCTAAGTCTGATTCTGTACTACACAGTTTAAATTGCAGCAGTTATAAACTTGAACACATGGAGGGCTAGTCACCACTGACTATTGGTCTTCTTTTTCAGAATCTTCCTTTCTACCCTGGCAGATTTACTTTTCCTGATACACCTGAGAAAACTTTAGTATTTCTTTTGGCATTATTTTAACTTTGTAGATTAATTTAATATGAATAGACAGCTGATAATATTGAGTATTCCTTTCCAAGAAATACACATTTGTTTAAACTTTTGTATCTCTTCATAGTGTTTTGGAGATTTCTTCATGTAGATCTTAAAAATTTTTGTTAAGTGTATCACTAGATTTTCTTTAATGTTGCTAATGTAAATGGGATCATTTTCCATCATATTTTATAGTGGTTATTGCTTATATTTCCCATCTTATTCTATGAATAAATATTGATAAATGAAGTGGGTTAGTATTTTCTTGAATTCTGAATTTAAGAAGTAATTGTGTATGACACATAAAAATTATTTTTCTTAATAACTGATTTTTTAAGGTAAATATGTACATGATGTACATTTTCACATTTTCTGTTCTAACCAAAGAGGAAAAGTTTTAAAGTATTCATCTGAGTCCTATGGTCTAGCCTGTACATAACTTCTAGTATATACATTTTCTTGATGTTTTGAGAAAAGTTCATGAATTCATTCACTCATTTATTTAGTCATTCAGGAACTGGGAATACTGGAGTAAACAAAACAGTCAAGCTCCTGCCCTTACGGAGTATACATTCCAGTTGTACGGTGGGGAACGGGGAGATTGGGGGAACAGAAAACAAGCCAAGTAAAGAAATAAGTCTATAATATCATATCCTATGGTGGTAAGTGATGTGGAACGAATAAAGGAAATCTGTTGTGGTAAAGAACACACTACTCAGTACTGGCAGAGTGCATATTCATTTCAAGTATACATGAAATATTTACGAAGATACTACAGTCTAGTCCATAAAACATGTATCAATAAGTTTAAGGACTGAAATTTTACCACAGTGGAATTTAACTAGAAATCGATGTTAGAAGAATATCTGAAAAAGACCCAAATATTTAAAAATTAAACAACATATTTCTAAATAATGCATGAACAAAAAAAAATAATCACAAAGAAATTTGGAAAATCTTTAAAACTGAATGAAAATGATAACACAGTGTGTTACAATTATGAGAGGCAGCTAAACTAATGACTAGAGAGAATTTATAGCATAGAATATCAATATTAGAGAAGATAAGTTTAAAATAAATTATGTGGCCAGGCGCGGTGGCTCAAGCCTGTAATCCCAGCACTTTGGGAGGCCGAGGCGGGCGGATCACAAGGTCAGGAGATCGAGACCACAGTGAAACCCCGTCTCTACTAAAAATACAAAAAATTAGCCGGGCGAGGTGGCGGGCGCCTGTAGTCCCAGCTACTCAGGAGGCTGAGGCAGGAGAATGGCGGGAACCCGCGAGGCGGAGCTTGCAGTGAGCCGAGATCGCGCCACTGCACTCCAGCCTGGGCAACAGCGTGAGACTCCATCTCAAAAAAAAATAATAATAATAAATAAATAAATAAATAAATTATGTAATCTTCCACCTTGCGGGACCAGAATTAAAAAGTAAATTAAATCTAATGTAAGTGGAAGAAAAGAAGTAATAAGGATAAGATCAGAAATTGGTAAAATAAAAAACCAAGAAAAAGAATAAAGCAAATCAATTACAGTTCTTTGAAAAAGGCAACAAAATTGATAAAACACTAGGTAGACTGATCAGAAAAGAGCCGACAAATTACCAACATTAGCAGTGAAAGAAGGAAAACTGCTCAGAGATCCTACAGACAGAATAATGAGAGAATTGTAAGAAAACTTTGTGACAACAAATTTGACAAAGATTAAATTGGCTATTTTTTAAAAGATATAAACCACCAAAACGCACTCCAGAAATAAATAAATAACCTGTATAGACCTATATCTATTAAATAAATTGAGTTCAGCATTGAAAACATTCTCACAAAGAAATACCAAGCCCAAAAGATTTCTCTAGGTAATTTCTACTAAGCATTTACAGGAGTGCAATGCCAATTCTACACAAATCTTCCAGAAAACAGAACGAAAGCGAACACTTTCAAGTTCATTTTATAAGGCCATCATTACCTTGTTAGCGAAAGAAAGAAGAAAAAGAAAGGTAGGAAAGGAAGGAGGGAAAAGAGAGACGGAGGGAGGGAGGGAGGAGGGGAGGAAGGGAAAGAAATCACAGATCAATATTCCTTCTGCACATAGATCCAAAACTTTTACATTTTTTAAAAAATCAAATAAACCAAGATACAAAAAGCATAATACATCATGACCAAGTGAGGTTCATCCCCAAAGGCAAGGTTCATTTAACATTTTCAAATTAATTTATTAATGTAATTCACCATATTAACATATTTTAAAAGGAAAACCATATGGTAATACCAACAGGTGCAGAAAAACCATTTGACAAAATTAAATATCCATTCATTAAAATAACCCTCAGCAAACTAAGAGTTGAAGGAAACTACAATTTCATAAAGGGCATGTATAAACAATCTATAGCTACATGATACCTAACGGTGAAAAACTAAATGCTTTCTCCTAAGATCAGAAACAAGCCAAATATGCTTGCTCTCACCACTGCCATTTACCATTTTAATGGAAGTTTAATAATAATACAAAGTAAAGAAGTAAAAGATAGATATAAGAAAAGAATAATTAAAACTATTTTTCAATGATGACATGATTGTATAGAAAATCCTATGGCATGTAAAAGAAAAACCTTATTAGAACTAATACATGAGTTTAGCAAGGTCTCAAGATACAAAGTCAAAATGCAAAACTCAATTGTATATCTATATAGCGCCAACTATGATACTATATGAAAATAATTGGAAATTGAAATTTACAATAAAATTTTTAAACTATGAAATAGTCATTTTGCACAACTTTATGAATATAGTAAAAACCATTGACATATACTTTATGGGGATAAATTTTATGATATGTGAAATATATCTCAATTTAAAAATTTTATTAAATACTTAGAGATACATTTAACTAAATTATGCCAAACCTGCACATTAAAATGATTAAAAAGCATTACTGAAGCAAATTAATGAACACTGAGAGGGATATATATATATATATATATATGTGTGTGTGTGTGTGTGTGTGTATAATCTTTCTGGATTGGAAAATTGATATTAAGATGTTAATTCTCCCCTAGAAATGCCACTTCTCGCTATGGGCAGTATTTGAATACAAGTATGGGTGGGGTGGGGGCAGGCTTACTGTAATATGACAGGTTACTTCCAACATCTAAGAGTCTTGTGAGGAGAGGTTGGGGGAAACTAAATTTAGTCTTTTTGGTTCCTAACTTCCAAAAGACTGAATGAAGACCATAGACTAGAAATTATGGGGAGAGAAAGGTCAAATTTGATATAAGAGTTTTCTAATTTTTAGCAGCATCTACAAAGAACACCATTGTCCTTAGCATTTGGGAGCATCCCATTCCTAGACCTGTTCAAATACACGTAGGAAGACCAAAATTTGAAATGCTAGAGACAGCATTCCTAAATTTGGTGGGAAATTAGACTGTCTTTCTAAGTAAGGTCCCTTCTATCTCTCAAAGATCCAAGAGGCTATGTTGTAAACAAACATAGGTAGAATATTCAAAGAGGAAAGAAAAAGACAGGAAGGAAGTTTTCTACTTTACTATTAAATCAGATACTGATTCTCACTCCATACCAGCTATTGTGCTGGCAGATCACAGTTCGCTGCAGGATATATGAAGTTGTGTGTGTACACGTGTGTGTGTATGTGTGTGTGTGTGTAAAATTCAAAGTAATGCAACATTGGTACTTCTCAGAGATCGAAGCACTTTTGAAAGAGAACATTTGCAAATCTTATATTGTGGTTATGTTTTAGCCTCCTCTGATTTAGTGCCAATAGCAAATTCTTCCACTACCCCTTCAACTTCCCCCCTTCCGTTTCTTTCAAGATTTTCCAGGCTTCTTTACAGGGCACTAAAAATCCATTTTTACAGCTTTTGTTCTGAAACATATACATCCATTCCTCATGCTGAGAAGTGACCAGTGTGCATATGCTGAAGTTAGGAGACATATCACAGACAAGCAGAATTGCTGTCACAGAACATAAAACATGCAAAACTGAGATCTTATTTCATCTTTAAAGATATAAGATGTGATCCTAACTTAATAACCAGTTCCCATGGGTATCGGGTGCACATAAAGGGAGTCTTTATAATTTATATACTTGTAAGCTATACCAATTCAGCTTTACTTAGTACTTCAAAACATTTAATCCCAAGTCTCCATGCACCCTAGGTTAATTTTATCCTTGAATTCAGTTTGAAGAGGGAAAAATCATAAACGTGGATACAAGATCAATTACAATTGTGTATCTATTACAAATTATGAACATTAGGCAATCTTCCTGATTGCAGAGTATTAAGCTACAACAACTACAGCAAAATAGAAGACCATTTCAAAATTATAAAGAGTTTTAAAGCCAACTATATTTTTTGGGATTGAGAGACATAAATTTGGAGCAGAAAACAGATGGGCCTTTGGAGGAAGGAAAGAAAGAGACAGAGAGAGACAGAGAAACAGAGAATTCTCAACCTCCCTTTTTAGCCAACATCCTGAAAAGAAAAAGATTTATTCCTCTAACTTCATAATTATCAAGATATATTTACCTACAGCTGATTTTTTTCAAGATCTATACCAACTATTAGAACTTTTCAAAGTGTATATTTCTAAATTGTGAACTAAACTACAAGTATTATCTTGTATACAAACCAAGGCAAGATGCTGTGCTGGTGAACAGTGGCTGGTATGGGGAACAGCCTCTTGAGGATGGGAATGGGACAGCCCTGCTGACCCACTGATCCCCTCTGGCAGGGGGAAAACCACTCCATGGATAAGCACAGCCTTAGGCGTTAGTCCTGATTGTTTAAGAGGAAAAACAACAACAACAACAACAACTCTTCCCCATTCTTGATGTCTCTTTCTGTATGGAAGAATCTCTATCTCCATGACATTCCTAGCCTTGTTCCACTCCCAGTTTACTCCTCCCCTGGGAGTCATTCAGTTGGGTGGTGAACTTGGTGGCATAAATTTAACATGCATAATCCTGCCTCTTCCTCTCGGAAGTGGGCCAGACCATAGAGAACATGAAGTTTACCCAGCTCCTCCAGAGACAGGCTCTTCCCCACAGCAGGGTCCAGTGTGGCCTGAGACTAGAAAGACAGGTCCTCCCCAGGCTGGGATTTACAGCCTCATGTGAGTCTCGCACTGGGCTCATCTTAGCCTTTATTAACCATGAAGATTATACTTTCGTTTTCCACCTATTGATTCTTTTGTTCTATTTCTCAATGTGTTCAGAACTCAGGCAAGTAACAAGTAATGGAGTGCTATTTATTGTGTTCTCTTAGAAATATATATCATACCCGTCTCACATTGGGATCTCAGCAAGGCTTTAAAGAAGGTATGTTTTTGGCCGGGAGCAGTGGCTCACACCTGTAATCCCAGCACTTTGGGAGGCCGAGGCGGGTGGATCACCTGAGGTCAGGAGTTTGAGACCAGCTTGACCAACTTGGTGAAATCCAGTCTCTACTAAAAACACAAACATTAGTCGGGCATGGTGGGCACCTGTAATCCCAACCACTCAGGAGGCTGAGGCAGGAGAATCACTTGAACCTGGTAGGCGGAGGTTGCAGTAAGCCGAGACTGCACCATTGCACTCCAGCCTGGGCGACAGAGCAAGACTCCGTCTAAAAAAAAAAAAAAAAAAAAAAAAAAAAAGAAGGTATTGTTCCATTTTACAGATGAAAAATTGAAGATCAGAAGTTATTAAAAGACCCAGAGTCAACCACTAAGAACCACTTAGTTCTTCTTATTACCACTAGCCCTCTTATGGGAATGTGATCCTTCAGAGCCTACCTCCCCCCTGAAAAAAAAAAACAGTAATCCTCCTACTGACTGATGGTGGGGAAGTATGGAAGAACTGCGGGATCTTTCCCAGATGATGATAACAACTGGAGCCTCAAACTTACATAACCGATTATGGCAGAAAAATACATTTGGCATCAAAAAGGTTACAACGGAAGTTGCCTCTCCTTTGAGAGTTTCAACCTTTTATTATCTTCTCTGCAGGGCCTAATTTCTTGGCAGGCTGATGAATTGGACCATTGTGTACTTTTTAGAAGCAAGCATTTATTTGCCTTTCATTCAACCTATAATTATTTATTAGCATCTACTTTCCATAAAGTATATCTCTGCTCATACTACAAGCTTAATCTTGCTGCCCCTTTTCAGGGAGGTCAAAATTAAATATCTTCTTAAAACTGGAGGTCTGATGGCCCCATCATAATTCAAGTGGAGCTTAAATGTCTATTCTTGGGTTTTATTTGCAGCCAAGCAGACATCCAACCTGGTGTTTCCAAATATGGGCCTGAGCAGCTCTTTCAAACCCTTTGCAGGACTATTCTGAAGGATCAGGCTGCTGTCTTGGTCCTTGCACTCAAGTCCTTGACAATAACTTCCTAAGACACTGGACCTCAAGATAGAGCAAGGCTCTGAATGCCACCCTATGGGCACTCCATCATCTAGTTCAATGCTTCTCAAAGTTGGTTCACAGACCAGTACGGGCTTACAAATGATTTATTGTTCATCTGCAATAGGATACATACAGAAATGAAGAACGCAGGCATACCTTATTGTATTGTGCTTCCCAAATATTACATTTTTCACAAATTGAAGGTTTGCAGCAACACTGCGATGAGTAAGTCTATCAGCACTATTCTTCCAAGAGCTTGTGCACACTTCGTGTCTCTATGTCGCATTTTGGTCATTCTTGCAATATTTCAACTTTTTCATCATTATTATTTTCTGTTATGGTGATCTGTGATCCGTGATCTTTGATATTACCATTGTAATTGTTTTGGTGTGCTACAAACCTCTCACATATAAGATGGCAAACTTAATGAATGCTGTGTGTTGTCTGATTGTTCCACTGACCAACCATTCTTTTGTCTCTATCCCTCTCCTTAAGCCTCTCTATTTCCTGAGATACAGCAATTTTGAAATCAGGCCAACTAATAACCCTACAATAGTCTCTAGGTGTTCAAGTGAAAGGAAGAGTCACAACATCCCTCATTTTGAATCGAAAGCTAGAAATGACTAAGTTTAGTGACAAAGGCGTGTTGAAAGCCAAGATAGACTGAAAACTAGGCCTCTTTTGCCAGTTAGCCAAGTTGTGAATGCAAAGGAAAACGCTCTTGAGGGAAATTAAAAGTGCTACTCCAGTGAATGCATGAATAATAAGAAAGTGAAGCAGTCTTATTGCTGATATCAAGAAAGATTTAGTGGTCAAACCAGCCACAACATTTCCTTTAGCCAAAGCCTAATCAAGATCAAGGTAACTCTCTTCAATTCTATGAAGGTCGAGAAAGGTGAGAAAGTTGCAGGAAAAAAGTTGGAAGCTAGCAGAGGTTCATTCATGAGGTTTGAGGAAAGAAGCAGTCTCCATAACATAAAAGTGCAAGACAAAGCAGCAAGTGCTCTTGTAGAAGCTTCAGCAAGTTATCCAGACAATCTAGCTAAGATAATGAATGAAGGTGGCTACACTAAACAACAGATTTTCACTATAAGGACAAAACAGCCTTCTAATGGAACAAAAGGTCATCTAGCACTTTCACAGCTAGAGAGGAGAAGTCAATGCATGACTTCAACATTTCAAAGGACAGGCTGACTCTCTTTTGGGGGGGCTAATGTAGCTGGTGACTTTAAACTGAGGCTAATGCTCATTGACTATCCTCCAAATCCTAGAGCCTTTAAGAATGGTTTTAGGTCTAACATTTAAAGTCCCTAATCCATCTTGAATTAAATTTTGTATAAGGTGTAAGGAAGGGATCCAGTTTCAGCTTTCTACTTACGGCTAACTAGTGTAACAAACCTGCACGTTGTACACATGTACCCTAGAACATAAAGTATATAAAAAAAGAATTACGCTAAATCTACTCTGCCTGTGTTCTATAAATGGAACAACAAAGCCTGGATGACAGCACATCTGCTGTCTACAGCATGGTTTACTGAATATTTTAAGTCCACTGTTAAGATCTACTGCTGAAAAGATTCCTGTCAAAATATTAATGTTCCTTGGCAATGCACCTGGTCACCCAAGACTTTGATGGAGATGTACAAGGAGATTGATGTTGTTTTCATGCCTCCTAACACAACGTCCATTCTGCAGTCCATGGATCAAAGAGTAATTTCAACTTTCAAGTCTTGTTGTTTAAGAAATACATTTTGTAAGGCTACAACTGTCATAGATAATGATTCCTTTGATGGATCTGGTCAAAGTAAATTAAAAACCTTCTGGAAAGGATTACCCATTCTGGATGCCATTAAAACATTCATGATTCATGGGAAGAGGTCAAAATATCAACGCTAATGGGAGTTTGGAAGAGGTTGATTCCAAGCCTCATAAATGACTTTGAGAAGTTCAAGACTTTAGTGGAGGAAGTAACTGCAGATGTGGTGGAAATAGCAAGAGAACTCAAATTATAAGTGAAGGCTGAAGATATAACTAAATTGCTGCAATCTCATTATCAAGCTTGAATGGACAAGGAGTTGCTTCTTACAAATAAGCAAAGAAATTGGTTCCTTGGAATCTACTCCTGGTGAAAATGCTGTGAGCATTGTTGAAATCACAGAAAGGATTTAGAATATTACACAAACTTAGTTTACAAGGCGGTAGCAGGGTTTGAGAAGATTGACTCCAATTGTGAAAAAAAAATTTACCATGTGTAAAATGCTATCAAACAGCATTGCATGCTACAGAGAAATCTTTCATGAAAGGAAGAGTCCATCAGTGAAGCAAACATCACTGCTGTCTTATTTTAAGAAACTGCCACAGCCACCCCAACGTTTAGCAACCACCACCCTCATCAGTCAGTAGCCATCAGTATCAAGGCAAGACCCTACCACCAAAAAAAGTAATAATTCACTGAGGGTTCAAGTAATTGTCCACATTTTTTAGCAATAAAGTATTTTTTTAAATTAATGTGTGTGTGTGTATATATATACACATATATATGTAAATATATATG
This sequence comes from Macaca mulatta, assembly GCF_049350105.2. Lineage (NCBI taxonomy): Eukaryota > Metazoa > Chordata > Mammalia > Primates > Cercopithecidae > Macaca > Macaca mulatta. Next base: position 48,713,055 of record NC_133420.1, read on the forward strand.
ACAGAATTTTATTGCACACCTAAAAGGCTATATAGTCTTTAGAGTATAGTGTAGTTACAGTATAGTATACTATAACTACTTTAGTATAGTATAGTTATAGTATAGTGTAAACATAAATTTTACATGCACTGGGAAACCAAAAAAACTTGTGTGACTTGCTTTATTGCAATAGTCACTTTATTGTGGTGGTCTGGAACTTAACCTACAATATCTCTGACGTATAACTGTACATATTTAAAAAGTTTTAAAGCAAGTATAAAATCAGCTTTTCCAAGGTTAATTTACATAAAATGAAATTCATATATTTTAAGTGTCCAGTTCAATGACATACACAGTATGTGTATAAACATACACAGCCATGGGATTTCCACTACAGTCCAGACACAGAACATTTCTACCACCACAAAATACTCCCTTCTGTCCCTTTGCACTCCGTTCCTATGACCACCCCTTAGACCCAGGTAATCACTAATCTGCTTTTTTATCACTATAATTTTGCATTGTCTAGAATTGCACATAAATGGATCATATAGACTGTAATCTTTGAAATCTGGTTTCTCTACTTAGTATAATCCTTTGAGATTCATTCATGTTTTGTGTGTATCAGTAATTTATTTCTTTTTGTGGCTCAGTCACATTTTATTGTATGGATGTACCATAATTTGCTTATCTACTCACCTGCTGATGGACATTTTGATCATTTCCAGTTTAGGATTCTTAAGAATGAAGCTGAACAATTCTTTGTATGCTTATATGTTTTCATTTCTCTTAGGTAAATACCCATAATGGAATTGCTAGTTCATATAGTAAGTATAGGCTTACCCTCTTTTCAGCAATTTGACAAAATGATTTATGTCTGTTTAATGTAATAATCAAAAAGAGGTTTTGTTTTGTGTGTGTTTTAAATTTTATTTTTTAAGTAATTCATTTATGAGGAGTACTGGTCGGGTATTTGGTAGAATTTGTGTAATTCACTTTTTATTGTATTTTACTAACATTGGCTGTGATGGATTAGAAATTTTCTTAAAGTTGGTAATTCACCTCGGATAGAAAAACTCTGCTCTAGGTGACAGCTCCTATTTCCTTGCCTGCCCCCTGCAGTTTCTCAGATTAGAAACTCCAATGAGGTGTGTTACCTGAACCATAACTGAGCCCTTCTCCCTGTGCTCACTGAGTCTGTTCTATTGAAAACACTCTGATTCAGAGGGGTCTAGAGTGGGACCCGGGCATTAGCACATTAGAAACTCCACAGGTGGTTCCAATGCATAGCCAGAGATGAGTATGATGCCCTAGATGCTGCAGGAAGATAGTTTCTCAAGGAAGGTTCATCAGGGCCAAGGGCACGTTGGGGCCATGAGTACCCACTGGTAGAAAAGAGGGCAGATCTCATGTATCAGAAAGGACTACCTTCCTACACAGAGTTTGCCACACCACAAGCAGCAGCATATACTCCATTCATCAGGCTAGGAAATGCTTATCAATCCCCTTTCTACAAGCAAAGAAGCAAGCAAAAGAGGCTGGTGACATTATAATAATATCAGCTCACATTATTAAACATTTGGTGTGTTCCAGGACCCAAGCTAAGCACTAATACACATTGTCTCATTATGAGATATATATTATCTCATTATCTCATTTTTTTCAACTGTCAAATGGGGATCATTATCAGTTATAATATAACCAATATATAATATAATGCATATTATACATTATAATGTATAATTAACATACATTATCATAACCAATAATGATCCCCATTTTATAGTTGAAAAACCTGAGTCACAGAGCAGTAATCTAACCTACCAGCATCATAGCTCCAGTCATTGTAGGAGCAAGAACATGAACATGAGTCAGCTCCCCTCAGTGCTCACACATGTGGCCTCTACAGTGCCCAGTCCTCAGTGGGGCCCAAGGAAAATGGCTTATGAAGCATATTTGATTCCTAGGGCTGCTGTAACTAATCACCACACACCAGGTGACTTAAAACAGCAAAGATGTATTCCCTACAGTGCTGAAAGCCGAAGTCTGAAATATGGGTGTCAGCAGGTTTGGCCCTTTTGGAGGTTATGAGGAAGAATCTATTCCTGCCTTCTCTCCTTGCTTCTGGTGGAAGTTAGCAATCCTTTCTCTCCTTTGGCTTGTAGCAGGAGAACTCCAATCTCTGCCTCCATTTCCACATGACCTTCTCTTATATGTCTCAAATCTCCCTCTGTGCTTCTCTTATAAGGATATCTGACATTGGATTAAATCAAGAATGATCTCATCTCAAGATCTGTATTAATCCATTCTTGCAATGCTATAAAGAAATAACTGAAATTGGGTAATTTATAAAGAAAAGAGGTTTAATTGGCTCACCATTCTGCAGGCTGTACAGAAAGTATAGTGGCATCTGCTCAGCTTCTGGGGAGGCCTCAGGAAACTTACAATCATGTTGCAAGGTGAAGAAAGAGCAGACACTTCACATGGTGAAAGCAGGAGCAAGAAGGGAGGGTAGGTGCCACACTTTTAAACAACCAGATCTCAAAAGAACTCACTCACTAACATGAGAACAGCACCAAGGACATGGTGCTAAACCATTCATGAGAAATCCACCCTCATGATCCAATCACCTCCTACCAGGTCCTACCTCCAATATTGGGGATTACAATAATTACCTCTGCAAAGACTCTTTTTCCAAATAATGTCATGTTCACAGGTTTCAGGGATTAGGACATAAGTATGTTTTGTGGAGGGCCACTATTCAACCCACTGCAAGAAGGACATTCAGAAATAAAGGCGAGAAGTAAAGGAGAGGAAAGGATGCTTCATCAATGACGTTATCTCTCCACTTGGTGCAAAATACAAAATGGCACTTGGCCAGAAAGTTCTGGAAACCTGACGGGGAAAAATGTTATCGTGCAACATAAGGTACTCAGAAATAATAATAATAATAATAAAAGATCAAGTGCCCAAAAAACTACTCAGTGTGGAGCAAATGTGTGGGCCTGAGTCCTATCCCAGGTCTAGTAGTAAGGCGTCAAATGGCCTTGGTTAAGTCCTTTCTCTCTGGGCCTTGGAATCTTAATTGCAAAATAAGGCAATTTGATGAGAGAGCTTTTAAGCCCTTTCTACTCAAATATCGCATGACTTTACATATTCAAAAGCCAAATATGTACATAAACAGATGATTCTAGGAGAAACATATTTTCAGTAGAAGATGCAACTGTATGATTACCTAGTGCATTATGTACACGGCAATATTTTTCCTTGAGTGAATGAAGCAAAGTGATCCAGAAACATCAAAACAGCATATATTCTGAGAAGCAGTTCCATTTATACCATTCTTATGGCTAACACTCTGGTCATTAGAGTTTACAAATTATGTTTTGAGCTACATTAAGCTGCCAGCCTTCATTATCAATCCAGGCAGTTCTCATTAGGATAAACAGAGGCACAGCATGGATGGTGGCTCCTTAATTGTCTTGACTGGTCCGAGAGAATACAGTTGGATCAAATTACTACATGTTACTAATCCTCTTAAACTTTTGATTTGGGAAAATTACCAGGAACCACTACTATGATGCTTAACCAGTGAGTCCAACAGCAAAGCAGATTAGCATTATTGAGTTGGTAACAGATGGCATTTAAATACTTCTGTTCCTGTGAGAAATCCAGTCACCTGAATGCTTTGAGCAACACTTACATTAGGGATGGGGAGAGGGGTGCTGATTAAACTTAATCTGAAAACATCAAAATTCATTATGGTCTTCTCAGAGGCTCCTACAAAATCATTATCATCTGGTGTACAGTGATTTGGAATGAGATATAGAATTGGTATGTGGTTTGAAGGAAGCAGTGATATTTTTGAACTATCTATATAATAAGTCTAAAATATTTAGCTCTTCAGTTCAAATTTCAGCCTATCTATTCAGCTTTCTCTGAAAAACCCATTGTAAAAATGAATACTCGATCCTGCCCTAGTGTCTTTTGTCATGCTGATCCCCCAGCCTGCCCTTGTTTACCTTGTCTCATAATTAGGCATATGCAAGTCTTTCCACCCTACTGGATTGTATGTTATCTGCAGGCAGGAACTATATCATTTTCATCTCTACATCCTCATTGTGACATTGTGCTTAGTGCAATGCCTGCCATGGCTTACTACACGGAAACCCTCAACAACATTTGAATTGCACCATTGAATTGGAATAATGTATACCTGTAAGCTTATTGTGAGTATTAAATGATATTATATCTCTGACTTATAATAAATGACCAGTGGTAGCTATTGAACAGAATTTTGTCAGAAATTCGTGAGAGCTCTCTCTTTCCTATCTAACAGGATATTAAAAAGCCGAACTAATGATGTGGGGACAGTCAATGTGTCCTCAATGAGCTCATAGACCAGTGGAAGAAAAAGACACGTAGATGGATAATTACAGTGCAAAGCAATGTTTTTGTTAATTTCTTCAATAGATATTTATTGAGAGAAGACTGTGCAAAAAGCTGTGCTAATCACTAAACTGGAACTCATTTAATGTTATTGGTTTGAAATATAATTAACTGTCAGATAACTGTACATTGAAAAATAAACCTTTCCATTTTCCTTATACTTACCTTTTCTTCTATTTTCATTATTGTCTAACTCTAGGATCTTTACCTGGGATGGAGTCCAGGGGAATCTATGAACTTGGATAGGAAAAAATTACATATTTACTTTCATTAATCTCAAACAGAAATTTAGCATTTCTCTCAATTGCAATTGTAGATAACAAACCTCAGAAGGATTAGCAGTACCTGTGACCTTGTCACCAACACAAATCACAGATACTTTCATATTATATTATACTTTTTGTAGATATGTTAAAATAACTATTACACATACCACAACTTTTAAATCAGTTATTCTATTTGCTGTTTGGCTTAATATTTAGTTAGTGAATAAAAAATACATGCCTTACAATAGCACAGATTTGTTTTTAAAATGTTTTAATGACTAATTTTCAATATAATTGCTTCTTTAAAAAAATCGTAATCCTAGATATTTTATAGGATTCAAGGAGTCCATAGGCTTCACCAAACTGCCAAAGAGATCCATGGCACAGAAAAAGTTTATGAACTCTTATGCCCTGAGAGTAGTATTCTCAATTATTAACACACATTTAAGATCTTTCTTTGAGCTAATGTCCAAAGACAGAGCTGAGCTTTGGGTTACCTGCTGTGGAACAGCCATGTGTTGGGAGTAGGTGAGAAATCGCACATCTATGCACCTCATGTGACTGTCCTGCTCTGACCACCCGTGAGATAAAATGGACCCATCTGCACACATCTCTGTGCCTGTCTGCATGTGTGCCTGGGCTTCGTTCTGAGAAAGAAGTTTAAACATAATCTGTACCATTTGAATCAAAACCAAATCATATATATCCCAGGTGGGAAGAAATTAACTGGATGGCCCCAGATGTAGCCAGAAACACCTGGGAATCTTGGTGCACCACAAAGCAAATGTGAGTCATTGATGAAAAGTGGTTAGTTCCCAAAATGAATGTGAACAAAATATAAACTAACATTAGCACATAAGAGTTGAAAAAAATCTCTCCTTTTGCATGAATCTAGAGAGGTAGGATTATTATTCCATTATACAGATGAACAATTCAGAATGATCAAGGTAATTTACCAAGTCACACGGGTAATAAATGAAGCATCTTGTCAAACTAAAGGATACTATCTATATTATCTTACTTCCAGCTCCAGTAACCATATTTCTTATAACAAAGAGAATATACTTGCATAAGACTAATAAAATCGTCTAATAATCAACCATGGAAGTTTCTTTACCCTAGGAGAGAAAAGGAGAGTTTTGTTTTTTTGTGTTTGTTTTTGGTTTAGTGTGGGTCCAATTGTGATGGAGAGCTCCTACCTCTGAGCTCACATACCTGAGGCTAGACTAAGCCAGATGACTTTTGAGCTTTAGAATTCTATGCTTTGAGTAGCTCTGCATCTCCCATTGGGGTAATAAAAACCCAATATTATTAGTCTAGATCATACTTAAGAGGCATCTGAAGCCCAGAAGTTCAATTACTTTCCAAACATCATATTATAAGTCAGAGTTTTCAGTGGCAAAACTCAGTGATTGGGATCTAAGGCTTACATGGGTTCTCGTCTTAAAAGGGAAGTAGCAATTTACTCCCACCTGGTGAAGGGCAAGGTCTATATCCATGGAACAGAAGAGAACAAAGTCATCTGGCTAGGGAAGGAACCAGATCCAAGTTCTTCTGATGGCTTCTTGCTCTACATATTGACAGCTCTTGTTCTCATACCACTTGTCTCTTTGTAAATCTTTGCTCTTCTTACTTCCGCAAACTGCTGGTTTTGAGAATACCTTCCCTCTAATCTGGTACAGCTCCAAAATAAAAACACTTTCATTTAAGTTGGTGCTCTTGACAGGAAACACAGCCACAGCCTGGAAAACTCATGAGAAGCAGCACAAGCAGAAAGCTAACGTAGTTTCAGACACATAAAGACCTTGTCCCCAGTAACCAGAGGCACAGCTCTTGGTGCATGAAGATTTCTAAAATAATTATCCAAAGACAACGGTCTACCAGGGCATATCTAAGCCCTAAACATGAGTTTGCCTTTGCCCTATTGCATTTCTCAGAGCTCTCACCTCAAAGGAATATGAAAGGCTTTGCACATTGTATCTCACATTTAGATAAAATATTCCAAAGCAAACATGTTATTATTTGCTGAAAAAACATATTGATTTTTAGCCACCTATGACTTATCATCCATTACACTTATCAAACCCAAACCATCAGGAGTGTAATTAAATTTTGGCTTACCTCCAGCCAGAAAAAAAAAAGAAAAGAAAAGAAAACAACACTATAACACTGGGGCTAACAATGATTTCCTCTTCCCAGAATTTTAATTTCCTCTGTCTCTACCTGGCCTCTGCTGGGCACTAGCAAAGGCCCATTGATCACCTCTCCTAGATAAGGATGTGCCCCCCAAGACAGCATCTATCTGAAAATCTTAATGATTATAAATGAAATCCAACGCTGTTATCTCCTAGTAACAAGTGCCTTGCTTCGCTCACCTTGAAGGTAAAGCATGGTAAACAATGAGAAAGGCAACTGAAATTGAGACAATTTTTAAATCCATTCTAAAGTGAAATGGGAATCATCTTTATCTCAGGAGTTTTAAAGAAAATGAAAATTAAGAGTGGAACACTGATGTGATGTTCAGTTCCCACCTATGAGTGAGAACATGCGGTGTTTGGTTTTCTGTTCTTGTGATAGTTTGCTAAGAATGATGGTTTCCAGCTGCATCCATGTCCCTACAAAGGACACAAACGTGCAGGTAACAAACCTGCACGTTATGCACATGTACCCTACAACTTAGTATGTACATGTACCCTACAACTTAAAGTATAATAATAATAAATAAATTTAAAAAAAAAAAGAGAAAATAGCTGCAGTGGCACAGATATGTTAATGAATAATCAAAAAAAAAAAAAGAGTGGAACACTGGACAGATGTTGTTTGAGGAACAATTCAGTGTAAGTAATAAGACCCATTAAAATGATTAGAATCTTTTAAGTATTTAGTACCTATTACATGGCCCTTGCTAGCACTTCATTCTACAAAAAGTGATGTGGCCAGTCATGCTGTCGTCCACTTTTAGGGAGAAGCATTGTAAGAAAATCCCTAGAAAACCTTATGTGTATTTATTGTAGAAATGTAGAACATCCACGAAAGAACCCTTCTCTCAAGCCTCACTACTAAGAAAAAGCTGTGTGGCCTCCTTAATGACTAGTTTGATTTTGTCATTTAGACATTCTGAATCTTGTAACCAATTGTTTTCCCCACTCCTTGCTCAGGCCACTAATAAGCTTAGAGGCAATTTGCAGACTCCCTGTAACAGCTGAACAGAACAGTGTGCTATGAGTTTACTGGGTTCTAATTTTGCCCAGCTTTAATCAATATTCCTAAACATAATTTCCCTTTTGTCTTGATTTTATCACCTATTTCTTTTTACCCATTTGTATTGCTTCTTTTAACAATCTCGAAGCCTTTTCAGAAGGAAACAATTCCTACTCGGTTCTGCTACCATGATGAATGTTGAAGTTAGGGGCTTGAGGCAGAAGAAACCTCTGTTTTAAAATGCAGGACAAAGTCAACCCCACTCTGGCTTAGCAAAAATTCTTTTTTTTTTTTTTTTTTTTTTTAGAGACAGAGTCCCGCTCTGTTGCCCAGGCTGGAGTGCAGTGGCATGATCTCTGCTCACTGCAACCTTTGCCTCCTGGGTTCAATTGATTCTCCTGCCTCAGCCTCCAGAGTAGCTTGGTTTACAGGCGCCCACCAGAGCGCCCGGCTAATTTTTGTATTTTTAGTAGAGACAGGGTTTCACCATCTTGGCCAGGTTGGTCTTGAATTCCTGAGCTCGGGTGACCCACCTGCCTCGGCCTCCCAAAGTGCTGAAATTACAGGCATGAGCCACTGCGCCCAGCCTGGTGTGGCAAAAATTATATAGCCAAGTCAAACTTTACATTAAAACCCTCTATGAGTCCTAGCACCAACCTAATTTCACTTGAGAACACAAGGATCCAAAGATCTCTAAATTGGGTCCCGTGAATTGCAGAGTAAGTTGTCTCTTTGCCAATAAATATACTTGTTCCTCTCTAGATTCAGAGAATGAACATGCTCTTTATTCTCTCTCCCATATCAATCTCATTGCTTCCTTCCCTTAAAAATATAAATGTATTCAAGTCTTTCTCACAAACAATAAAAACCTCCCTTGATCCTGCATAAGCTTCTAGCTACTGCCCATTATTTTACTTTAAAAATGAAATTTCTAGAAAGACTTTTGTGACACTTATTTCGGCCCTTTAATGCACTCAACTCATGGGAATCTCTTCTACCTCCACCATTCCTCTGAAATGTTTTTGCCAAAGATAATCAATGACTAAATAATACTCAATTACAGCAATCACTTCCCATTATCTTACTTACTCTTATTTAATACGTGCTTAATGTGTACACACAGCTTACATACCCTAATCTGAAGCATTTCACACTGTGATCTATTCCTTCTTTCTTGAAACACTTTTCTCCCCTGGATTCTGAGAGATCGAGATCAGTCTCTCTTTGACTTGTTTCCATCTCTCTTTCTGTCCCTCCTTAACTTAGCCTGCTCCTTTTCCTTTGCCTAAATTTAAAGTTGGCGCATCTTGGGGATTTACGCAAGTCCTTTTCTCTTTACTCATCCATATCCATGGTTTCAACTATGACATGTTTCCCAAATCCATATCACTTCCACCTTAAAGTCTATTCACCTGGCCAAGTTCCTACTGATTATTTCACCTGATTCTATGTGAAAGGTCTCAACGATGATAAAATGTGAAGTGCCTCAAGTCTCAATGATCGCAATAAAACACAGTATATACAAAACTGAAGTAATCGTGTTTCATCCAAATTTGTTCTTCCATCCCATGTTCCCTATCTTCATTAAGGTGCCTCCATCTACCCTACTCTCTTTTCCTTATCCGGGACTACTTTTCTCATTACCTACACTCCAAGATTACAGCGGACAAACAATAATTCCTCCCTATTTTCTTCTAGTATAATGTAAGATCATGGAATACATGCCTTGAAATAAATAGAGATAAAGTTGCCCATTTTTTTGAATAATACAGATGAAGGAGCAGAGCGTGAAGAAGTGAGGAACTCTTGTTCCACCTCTTTAAGGAATGTGAACCTATTCTCTTTTCCTGAAGCAGAGCATGGTTAGGACCCTGACTGCTTTTCTCTACCCAACTCCACTGACTACAATTAGTGAAAATTCCTCCTAGAAAGTAATAATAGGCCATTTGTCTCAATTTGGGGTGTTGAAAATTTTTGTTTTTGGTATCTGTCGATATTTTATTAAGACATTTAGCATGCTTTAAGAACTCTTAGGATACCATTTAATGCAGCAGTTTTCCATCATCATTCGAAAAACTTCTATAAACGTGGTAAAGGTAAAGAGTCATCAAAGGAGGACAAGGCATAGGTAAGTGTTGACTAGCATAACTGAAGAAGAGGTATGCAAAATGCCCACTTGCGTCCAGGCATAATTGGAGACAGTATGGGCTAGGCAAAGTCTGATGAGAAAATGTTCCTGTCAAAGAGATATGAACATCTTTGTTCTTCTATGTCATAATTAAAACAATGATCATTGGGATGCTAAAGTAGAAATACACCTGGTTGACTGCAATGTTACAGCTGAATAACTCTGTGCCTAAATAAAAGGCAGGATTCTGCTAACATAATGAAGAGACATTTTGTTAATATGTAGTAAAAAGAAAAAGAGATGATTAAAAAACTAAATACATATGCCAACCATGGCCAAACAAGTATGGAGGCAACTTTTGCCTACTTAGAACTTTTCCAATTATTATATTAGATTGGCATTTAGCCTATAAATATATAGCCTATCAATAGTTATCAAAATTGGTAATTAACAGCTAGAAAGATATATGCATATTTTCAGAAGAAAATTTAAGTATCTTACTGTCTTTTAATAGATAATAGGCTTAAGATGCTTGAGAATATTACAAATAAAACATAAAGCAATTGAAAGAGCAGTGGGCTTGCATTCACCCACCAAATTTGAACATGATAAGTTTTCTATTTGGGTTAGAAAATACAGACACTCCTTGACTTACATCAGAGTTTCATCCCAATAAACCCATCATAAGTGAAAATACTGTAAGTCAAAAATGCACTTAATACACCTAACCTCTCAAGCATCATAGCTTAGGCTAGCTTCAAATATGCTCAGAATACTTACATTAGCCTACATTTGGGCAAAATCATCTAATACAAAGAATATTTTATAACAAAATGTTGAGTATCTCGTGTAATTTATTGAATATCGTACTGAAAGTGAAAAACAGAGTGGTTATATGTGTACTTGTAGTATGATATCTACTGAATGAGTATTGCTTTTGAACCATAATAAAGTAAAAAAACATTATAAGTCAAACCATTAGTCAAGGACTATCTGTATTTGATTTTTAAGATGTGGGGTCTCCTCTATTCAGGTAATATTTATTTTATTCATAGTCTCATAAATGTTTCTTAAAAACATATGTGATTAAAACAAATAAACAAGCCAAGCCTAGAGCCTAAATGGAACAGAAAGTAGCCTAAGTGGCAAGACTCCCGCATAATATAATTACATATGTTCTTGCCAATGACCTCTATAAAGGGACTTGTTGAACACCTTGGACTTCCCATTAAACCCCCAAAAGGGCCACACATTAGAAGAAAGCATACCCTAAGCCTAAGAGCAACATCAGTCTAGGACAGTCTAATGAAGCCCAAAATCAACCCTCCACAAAGTTAAGGGAGGCCACCAGTAACTAAACTGCCTGATAGTTCAACAGCATTCAGAGGAAGATAAATCCTGAGTCTCTTCAATATATTATTTTTAATGTACAGTATATATTTAAAAATCACTAAACATATAAAGAAGGAAAATGTGACCTGTAGCCACAAAGAAAAAAATAGTAAACTGAAACAGACTTACAGATGACCCAGATATTGAAATTAGCAAATAAGGGCTTTAGAATAACTATAATAAGTATGTCAAGGAATCTATAGGCATATATGGATATGTGAATGAAAAGATAAGAAAACTTAGGAGAGATATGAAATCTAACAAAAAAAAAAAAAAAAAGAAACCCTAGAACTGAAAAATAAAGTATCTGGAACCAAAAATTCATTGAATGAAATTACACTACTGAACTCAAAGACAGGTCAAAAGAAATTATCAAAATGGAAGACCATTGGTATTCTGTCTTCAAGAGACTCATCTCACATGAAATGACACAGACACAAAATAAAGGTATGGAGAAAAATCTACCAAGCAAATGAAAAACAGAAAAAAGCAGGGGTTGCAATCCTAGTTTCTGACAAAACAGACTTTAAACCAACAAAGGTCAAAAAAGACAAAGAAGAGCATTACATAATGGTAAAGGGTTCAATTCAACAAGATAATGTAACTGTTTTAAATATATATTCACCCAACACAGGAGCACTCAGATTTATAAAGCAAGTTCTTAGAGACCTACAAAAAGACTTAGGTCCCCACACAATAGTAGTGGGAGACTATTAACACCCCACTGACAATATTAGACAGATCATCAAGACAGAAAATTAACAAAGATGTTCAGGATCCAAACTCAGCATTTGATCAAATGGAACTGATAGACATCTACAGAGCTCTTCAATCAAAAACAACAGAATATATATTCTTCTCATTGCCAGTGGCACATACTCTAAAATCAATCACATAATCAGAAGTAAAACACTCGTCAGCAAATGCAATAGAACTGAAATCATAACAGTCTCTCAGACTACAGAGCAATCAAATTTGAAATCAAAACCAAGAAATGTACTCAAAACCATACAATTACATGGAAATTGAATCACCTCCTCCTGAACGACTTTTGGGTAAATAATGAAATTTAGGCAGAAGTCAAGATCTCTGAAACTAATGAGAACAAAGATACAACATGCCAGAATCTCTGGGACACAGTTAAGTCAGTGTTAGGAGGAAATTTATAGCACTAAAGGCCCACATTAAAAAGTTAGAGAGATCCCAAGTTAACGACCTAATATCACAACTAAAAGAATTAGAGAACTAAGAGCAAACAAATCCCAAATCTAGCAGAAGACAAGAAATAACCAAAATCAGAGCTGAACTGAAAGAGATTCACACACACACACACACACACACACACACACAGCATTCAAAAGATCAACAAATCCAGGAGTTAATTTTTTTGAAAAACTTAATAGATAGACTGCTAGCTAGACTAATAAAGAAGAGAGAAGATTTAAATAAACACAATCAGAAACACCAAAGGGGATATTATCGCTGACCTCAGAGAAATACAAACCACCATCAGAGAATATTATGAATACCTCTATTCACCTATACTAGAAAATCTAGAAGAAATGGATAAATTCCTGGACACATATACCCTCCCAAGACTGATCCAGGAAGAAATGGAATCCCTGAACAAACTAATAATGAGCTCTGAAACTGAGGCAGTAATAAACAGCCTACCAACCAAAAAAACCCAGGACCAGAAGGATTCATAGCCCGAATTCTACCAGATGTACAAAGAATAGCTGGTACCACTCCTACTAAAACTATTCCCCAAAAGTGAGCAGGAGAGACTCCTCCCTAACTCTTTCTATGAGGCCAGCATCATCCTGATACCAGAATTTGGCAGAGATACAACAAAAAAAAAGGAAACTTCAAGCCAATGTTCTTGATGAAAATCAATGCAGAAATCCTCAGCACGATACTGGCAAGCCAAATCCAGCAGCATATCAAAAAGCTTATCCATCATGGTCAAGTAGGATTTATCCCTGGGGTGCAAGGTTGGTTCAACATATGCAAATTAATAAATATGATTCATCCCATAAACAGAATTAAAGACAAAAACTGCATTATTATCTCAATAGATGCAGAAAAGGCTTTTGATAAAATTCGACATCGATTCACGTTAAAAACTCTCAGTAAAATAGGTATTGAAGGAACATAACTCAAATCTTAAGAGCCATCTATGACAAACTCACAGTCAATATCATACTGAATGCGTGAAAGCTGGAAGCATTCCCCTTGAAAACTGGCACAAGACAAGGATGCCCTCTTTCACCATTCCTCTTTAACGTAGTAGTGGAAGTCCTTGTCAGGGTAATCAGGCAAGAGAAAGAAATAAAGAGCATCCACATAGGAAGAGAGGAAGCTGAACTATCCCTGTTTGCAAATAACATGATCCCATAGCTAGAAAACCACATAGTCTCAGCCCAAAAGCTTCTGAAGCTGATGCTGATAAACAACTTCAGCAAAATCTCAAGATACAAAATCAATGTGCAAAAATCACTAGCAATTTTATACACCAACAACAGTCAAGCTGAGAGCCGAATCAGAAATGCACTCCCATTCACAATTGCCACAAAAAATAAAATTCCTAAGAATACAGCTGTGTTAAGGTGAAAAATCTCTACAAAGAGAACTACAAAACACTGCTCAAAGAAATCAGAGATGATGCAAACATGTGGGAAAACCTTCCATGCTCATAGATAAGAAGAATCAATATCATTAAAATAGCCATACTGCCCAAAGCAATTTACAGATTCAATATTATTCCTATTAAACTACCATTGAGATTCTCCACAGAACTAGAAAAAAACCATTTTAAAATTCATATGGAACCAAAAATGCCAAGGTAATCATAAGCAAAAAGAACAAAGCTGTAGGCATCACACTACCTGACTTCAAACTATGCTACAGGGCTACAGTAACCAAAACCACATGGTACTGGTACAAAAACAGACACATAGACCAATGGAACAGAATACAGAACCCAATAATAAGACTGTACACCTACAACTATCTGTTCTTCAACAAACCTGACAAAACAAGCAATGAGGAAAGAAATCTCTATTCAATAAATGGTGCTAGGATAACTGGCCAGCCATATGCAGAAGATTAAAACTTGATCCCTTCCTTATACTCTATATAGAAATTAACTCAAGATGGATTAAAGACAAATGTAAAACCCAAAGCTATAAAAACTCTAGAAGACAACCTGGGCAATACATTCAGGACATAGGCACAGGCAAAGATTTTATGATGAAGACAACAAAAACAAAAAATGACATGTGGGATCTAATTAAACCTAAAGAGCTTCTGCATAGCAAAGGAAACTATCAACAGAGTAAACAGACAACCTACAAAATCAGATAAATTTCTGCATAGTATGCATCTGACAAAGGTCTAATATCCAGCATAAATAAGTAAATTAAACAAATTTGCAAGAAAAGAAACCAAACAACCCAATTAAAAAGTGGGCAAAGGACATGGACAGACATGTTTCAAAAGAAGACATACACGTGACCAACAATCATATGGAAAAAGTCTCAACATCACTGAGTATGAGAGAAGTGCAAATCAAAAACATTATGAGATACCATCTCACACCAGTCAGAATGGCTATTACTAAAAAGTCAAAAAATAAAAGATGCTGGTGAGGTTGTGGAGAAAAAGGAATCCTTATACACTGTTGGTGGGAGTGTAAATTAGTTCAACCATTGTGGAAGACAGTGTGGCGATTCCTCAAAGACCTAAAGACAGAAACACCATTTGACCCAGCAGTCCCATTACTGAGTATATGCCCAAAGGAATAGAAATCATTCTATTATAAAAACATAAGCACGCATATGTTCATTTCAGCACTATTCACAATAGCAAAGAAACAGAATCAACCTAAATATCCATCAGTGGTAGACTGGATAAAGAAAATGTGGTACAGATACATGACAGGATATTATGCAGCCATAAAAAAGAACAAGATCATGTCATTTGCAGGGACATGGATGGAGCTGAAGGCCATTATCCATAGCAAACTAACAGAGGAACAGACAACCTAATACTTCATGTTCTAATTTATAAGTGGGAGCCAAATGATAAGAACACATGCACACACAGAGGGGAACAACACACACTGGGGCATATTGGATAGTGGAGGGTGGGAAGAGGGAAAGGATCAGGAAAAACAACTAATGAGTACTAGACATAATACCTGGGCGATGAAATAATCTGTACAATAAACTCTCATGTCGCAAGTTTACCTATGTAACAAACCAGCACATGTACCCCTGAAATTAAAAGTTTTTTTAAAAAATCAAATATTTCAAGCTAAATGATAACTAAAATAAAACAAATCAAAATTTGTGACATGCATCTAATACACTTAAAAGGAAATGTATTCCTTGAAATATTAATATTAGAAAAGGAGAAAGATGTTTGAATGGCCTAAGTTTTTAAGATGCTAGATAAAGAAAAAATTAAACCCAAAATACATAGAAGAAAAAGAAAAAAAGAAAAAAATGAAAATGGAAGATAAACAATAAAAAAGTCAATAAAAACAAAAGTTGGTACCTTGGAATAGTTAAGAAAATTAATAAATATCTTAAAATTAATAGAAAAGAAACAAAACAAATATCAGGAATGAAAGGGGGCATCAGTATAGATTCCTATGCACATAAAAAATTAAGAGGATATTATGAAAAATTTATGTCAATAAATTTAACAAAGTAGATGATATTAACAAAAATTCCCTGAAAAACGCAACTTATTGAAACAATACCAAAAGAAATATAAGTATCTGAGTAGTTCTGTATCTATTAAACAAATTGAATTTGTAATTAGAAACCTTTCAACTAAGAAAAATTCAATCCAGATCATTTCACTAGTGATTTCTATTAAACATTTAAGGAAGAAACAATAGCACTTCAACTCAAACTCTTTCAGAAAATAAAACAGGAAGACGCCCTATTCGAGCTAGTTTTATGATGCCAACATAACTCTGAACCAAAATTTGATAGAGGCATTATAAGAATAAAAAATTACAATATTTTTTCATGAACATAGATACAGAAGCCTGAACAGAATATTAGCAAAGGGAATCCATATGATTGTCTCATTAGATCTAGAAAAAAGTACATGACAAATGTAACATGTATTCATTGAAAAAAAAAAGAAAAGCAAAAAAACACTTTCAGGATACTAGGAATAAATGGGAACATTCTGAAGATGATACCAAGTACCTATGAAAAACCTACGACTAAAATCCTACGTAATAGTGAAAAGGGCAGATCTTTTACCCTCCACAAATGTAGACCGATTTTTAAGCTTACTTCTATGTCCCTGAAGTATAGATGACTTTTATTCATCAATTGCAAGTCAAATCTTCCATTCCAGTGCTAAGCAGACTTGAGGCAACGATATTACCCACGATCTCTGGTTTATACTTTTCCACCCCATAGAACTTTAGGAATGAAAATCAGTGATGACCTAAGCTTTGAGAGTATCAAGATAGGTCCCAGCTGTTGACGCTCACATGGAATCTGCACCTTAGTGATACCCAGAAAGTCAAGGTCTAGGGACAGGGCTTAAGATACAGTCAGAAAATGGTGCAGACCTGGTCTAACCAAGGTGGAGGCACCAATGGAAGGAGAGCAGACATTGGACATCGTATACCCTCCACACCTGAAATCACAACACTCTCTGGAAGCCCTCATATGACTAAAACTGGCTTCCCTCATCATACACCTTCTTGATAGTGTTGGTTGGCTAATCAGTTTGCCCACAGACCAAAGAAAAAAGATAGAGACAGACAGATATGTTCCCCAAACAATGCATTTTCCTTTTATGTATCCTGCACTCTACTTTGCCTTTGCCCAGAGACACAATCTATACATAATTAATCTCCCAATACATACGATTAAGCTTCAGCTGTGCTCTAAGTCTGAGTTATGCTTTGACAGGCTTCTTAATAGAGAGCATGATATTTTCCAATGGGATGAAACAAGAATGTGTCTTGTTCCTTTCTCTTTGGGATGAACTAATTGTAAGCTCTCCAGCTAGAAACAAACAGCAAATTAAGTTTTCCTCTATATGAAAATGACAGTTTCATAAACAGATTAGTAGTGAGTTTCCAGCTTTTCTCTCTAGTTGTTGGCAGAAGGATATGTAGCTCAATTACTTTAAAACCAAAGCCATCATTTTTAAAGGTGTTCACAATAATTCCATGCATATTACCCCATTTGTTTATATTTTACAGCTAACCTATCCTGGGCTATAGGCTTCTGGTTATATTTATTTTGTTGTTGTTGTTGTTGTTGTTGTTTGTGTGAGACAGGGTCTCATTCCAATGCCCAGGCCTGGAGTGCAGTGGCACCATCTTGGCTCACTGCAACCTCTGCCTCCTGGGGTTCAAGTGATTCTCCCACCTTAGCCTCCTGAGTAGCTGGGATTGCAGGTGTGTGCCACCACGCCCAGCTTATTTTGGTTTTTTTTTTTTTTTTTTTTTTTTTTAGTAGAGTTGGGGTTTCACCATGTTGGCCAGGCTGTTCTCAAACTCCTGACCTCAAGTGATACACCTGCCTTGACCTCCCAAAGTGCTGGGATTACAGGCGTGAGCCACCACGCCCAGCTGGGTTATATTTGTTTAAAAGGTCTTGCTTGTTTGTTTGTTTTGTTTTGCTTTTAGAATAAAATTATTGAACCATGATCTCTGGTGTAGATCTTTGGGCCTAGGTCTGTCCCGTCTTTATGTATTAGGAAAAAAATCCAAAAGTAATTTTTGAAGGACATCTTGGCCTAGCCTACAGCTAGGTACTCCTTCAGGTCATCTCTGGGTGTCAGTAGGGTGGTGTCTGTGTCTTCCTTTAGGGGATAGTTGTTCTTTTTATCTATCTATCATCATTCTCTTTTCTTCTAGCAACATAGCTCACATTTTCCTTGTTCTCCTATTTCTCTCTCTCCTCCACTCTCCCTCTGATTCCAGATGAGGGTCTATGAATCTTGAATTGAGTGGCTCAGAATCTGAACATTGTTGGAGGTTGTTCATTCCAGCTGTTGAAGAACTGTCCACTTAATCCTGGTACTTAGATACCTGGCATTGCCTTGGCTTCTGTCCTTCCCAAAGATTGATGCTTTGCCTCTTCCCTCTGTTAGGAAGGGGGCTGTTAGGTCCCCAACATCCTTTCTAAACATTTCTTTTTTGCACAAGTTATGCAGATCTGGTTTCTGTTGCTTGCTTCTGTTGCCTGTACACACAGAACACATCTCACTCCTCTGTTCCTGTTGTGCTTCTTTGGTGGGCTGGCTCTTATGCCTGATTCTTCTCTGGGTCACCACCTTTGTCCAGCTTTTGCTATGATTTTTTCCTCTGGTAATCCAGCCTGGTTATTGACTGGGAGACTTCTGCTGACTCCCAAGGCTTCTGCTAGCAAGGGTGCCAGACCCAAAAGAAGCAGACACCCATAATGGCAAATCCAAATAGCAAGTGGGAGCCTGGACATTTAGAAACAAGAGCAATGGCATAAAGGATGGAGTCAGCCCACCAAAACTGAGAGTGGGAGAGAAGTGAAATTTACTACAACCAACAAATGTGAAATACACGTAACTGTGATATCATCTCTGGTTTCTGTGTAAAATAATAGTATAAGAGCATTTTCATTCATTCACCTGGGCCTATCCTTCCATTTAATGAAAAATACAGAGAGCATTTAAGAGTTGTTTTTCCAAATTGAGATTCATCAAAAAGAGGCGCAAAGGACCTCCAACTGCACTTAAAAAGATACTTTGTGAGGGTGTTCCAAGATGGCCAAATAGGAACAGCTCCTGTCTGCAGCTCCCAGCATGATCAATGCAGAAGACAGGTGATTTCTGCATTTCCAACTGAGGTACCTGTTTCATCTGATTGGGACTGGTTGGAGAGTGGGTGCAGCCCACAGAGGGCAAGCCAAAGCAGGGCGGGGCATCACCTCACCCAGAAAGTGCAAGAGGTCAGGGGATTTCCCTTTCCTAGCCAAGGGAAGCTGTGACAGACTACCTGGAAAAACGGGACACTCCCACCAAATACTGTGCTGTTCCCAAGGTCTCAGCAACTGGCAGACAAGGTGATTCTTGCCTGGCTCAGCACATCCCATGCCCATGGAGCCTTGCTCACTGCTAGTACAGCAGTCTGAGATCGATCTGCCAGATGGCAGCGTGGCTGGGGGAGGGGTGTCTGCCATTGCTGAGGCTTGAGTAGGTAAACAAAGCAGCCAGGAAGCTTGAACTGGGTGGAGCCCACCACAGCTCAACAAGACCTTCAGCCTCTGTGGGTAGGGCATAGCTAACAAAAGGCAGCAGACAACTTCTGCAGACTTAAACATCCCTGTCTGACAGCTCTGAAGAGAGCAGTGGTTCTCCCAGCACAGCATTTGAACTCCGAGAATGGACAGACTACCTCCTCAAGTGGGTCCCTGACCACCATGTAGCTTAACTGGGAGACACCTCCCAGGAGGGGCCAACAGACACCTCACATAGGCGGCAACCCCTCTGGGACGAACCTTCCAGAGGAAGGATCAGGCAGCAATATTTGCTGTTCTGCAATATTTGCTGTTCTGAAGCCTCCACTGGTGATACCCAGGGAAACAGTATCTGCAGTGGAACTCCAGCAAACTCCAACAGACCTGCAGCTAAGGGACCTGACTGTTAGAAGGAAAACTAACAAACAGAAAGGAATAGCATCAACATAAAAAAAAGACCACCTACACCAAAACCCCATCTGTAGGTCACCAACATCAAAGACCAAAGGCAGATAAAACCACAAAGATGGGGAGAAACCAGAGCAGAAAAGCTGAAAATTCTAAAAATCAGAATGTCTCTTATCCTCCAAAGGATTGCAGCTCCTCGCCAGCAATGCAACAAAGCTGGACAGAGAATGACTTTAACAAGTTGACAGAAGGAGGCTTCAGAAGGTTGGTAATGACAAACTTTGCCAAGCTAAAGGAGGATGTTCAAATCCATCACAAGGAAGCTAAAAACTCTGAAAAAAGATTAGATGAATGGCTAACTAAAATAAAAAGTGTAGAGAAGAACTTAAATGACCTGATGGAGCTGAAAACCATGGCACGAGAACTTCGTGATGCATGCACAAGCTTCAATAGCTGATATGATCAAATGGAAGAAAGGGTATCAGTGATTGAAGAACAAACTAATGAAATAAAGCAAGACAACAAGGTTAGAGAAAAAAGTAAAAAGAAACAAACAAAGCCTCCAAGAAATATGAGACTATGTGAAAAGACTAAACTACATTTGATTGGCATACCAGAAAGTGATGGGGAGAATGGAAACAAGTTGGAAAACACTCTTCAGTATATTATCCAGGAGAACTTCCCCAACATAGCAAGGCAGGCCAACATTCAAATTCAGGAAATACAGAGAATACCACAAAGATACTCCTCGAGAAGAACAACCCCAAGACACATAGTTGTCAGATTCACCAAGGTTGAAATGAAGGAAAAAGTGTTAAGGGCAGCCAGAGAGTAAGGTCAAGTTACCCACAAAGGGAAGCCCATCAGACTAACAGCAGATCTCTTAGCAGAAACTCTACAAGCCAGAAGAGAGTGGGGGTCAATATTCAACATTCTTAAAGAAAAGAATTTTCAATCCAGAATTTCATATCCAGCCAAAACTGAGCTTCATAAGTGAAGGAGAAATAAAATCCTTTACAGACAAGCAAATGCTGAGAGATTTTGTCACCACCAAGCCTGCCTTACAAGAGCCCCTGGAGGAAGCACTAAACATGGAAAGAAACAACCAGTAGCAGCAACAGCAAAAACAGACCAAATTGTAAAGACCGTACATGCTATGAAGAAATTGCATCAATTAATGGGAAAAATAACCAGCAAATATCATAATGACAGGATCAAATTCACATATAACAATATTACTCTTAAATGTAAATGAGCTAAATGCCCCAATTAAAAGACACAGACTGGCAAATTGGATAAAGAGTCAAGACCTATCAGTATGCTGTAATCAGGAGACCCATCTCATGTGCAAAGACGCCCATAGGCTCAAAATAAAGGGATGGAGGAAGATCTACCAAGCAAATGAAAAGTGAAAAAAAAAAAAAAAAAAAAAAAGGCAGGGGTTGCAATCCTAGTCTCTGATAAAACAGACTTTAAACCAACAAAGATCAAAAGAGACAAAGAAGGCCATTACATAATGGTAAAGGGATCAATTCAACAAGAAGAGCTAACTATCTTAAATATATACGCACCTAATACAGGAGACCACAGATTCATAAAGCAAGTCCTTAGAGACCTACAGAGAGACTTGGACTCCCACACAATAATAATGGGAGAGTTTAACACCCCATTGTCAATATCAGACAGATCAATGAGACAGAGGTTAACAAGGATATCCAGGACCTGCACTCACCTCTGCACCAAGCAGACCTAATAGACATCTATAGAACTCTCCACCCCAAATCAACAGAATATACATTCTTCTCAGCACCACATCGTACTTATTCTAAAATTGACCACATAATTGGAAGTAAAGCATTCCTCAGCAAATATAAAAGTACAGAAATCACAACAAGCTGTCTATCAGACCACAGTGCAATCAAATTAGAACTCTGGATTAAGCAACTCACTCAAAACTGCACAACTACAAGGAAACTGAACAACTTGCTCCTGAATGAATACTGGGTAAATAACAAAGTGAAGGCAGAAATGAAGATGTTCTTTGAAACCAATGAGAACAAAGACACAACGTACCAGAATCTCTGGGACACATTTAAAGCAGTGTGTAGACGAAAATTTATAGCACTAAATGCCCACAAGAGAAAGCAGGAAAGATCTAAAATTCACACCCTAACATCACAATTAAAAGAACTAGAGAAGCAAGAGCAAACAAATTCAAAAGCTAGCAGAAGGCAAGAAATAACTAAGATAAGAGCAGAACTGAAAGAGATAGAGACACAAAAAATCCTTCAAAATATCAATGAATCTAGAAGCTTGCTTTCTGAAAAGATCAACAAAATTGATAGACCACTAGCAAGACTAATAAAAGAGAGAAGAATCAAATAGATGCAATAAAAAATGATAAAGGGGTTATCAGCACCAATCCCACAGAAATACCAGCTATCATCAGAGAATACTACAAACACCTCTACACAAATAAACTAGAAAATCTAGAAGAAATGGATAAATTCCTGGACACATATACCCTCCCAAGACTAAACCAGGAAGAAGTTGAATTTCTGAATAGACCAGTAATAGGCTCTGAAATTGAGGCAATAATTAATAGCCTACCAACCAAAAAAAGTCCAGGACCAGATGGATTCACAGCTGAATTC
Organism: Macaca mulatta; assembly: GCF_049350105.2. Classification (NCBI taxonomy): domain Eukaryota; kingdom Metazoa; phylum Chordata; class Mammalia; order Primates; family Cercopithecidae; genus Macaca; species Macaca mulatta. Next base: position 48,735,793 of record NC_133420.1, read on the forward strand.
TAACAGAGGTACAAAGAGGAGCTGGTACCATTCCTTCTGAAACTATTCCAATCAATAGAAAAAGAGGGAATCCTCCCTAACTCATTTGATGAGGCCAACATCATCCTGATAACAAAGCCTGGTACAGACACAACAAAAAAAGAGAATTTTAGACCAATATCCCTGATGTACATCAATGCAAAAATCCTCAATAAAATACTGGCAAACCGAATCCAGTAGCACATCAAAAAGCTTATCCACCGCAATCAAGTTGGCTTCATCCCTGGGATGCAATGCTAGTTCAATATACGCAAATCAATAAATGTAGGTCCTGGAGCAAGATCGCTGAATAGGAACAGCTCCAGTCTCTAGCTCCCAGCGCGAGCACATGTACCTGAGAACTTAAAGTATAATAATAAAATAAATAAATAAATAAATAAATAAATAAAATAAATACAATCCATCACATAAACAGAACCAACAACAAAAACCACATGATTATCTCAATAGATGCAGAAAAGACCTTTGACAAAATTCAACAGCCTTTCATGCTAAAAACTCTCAATAAATTAGGTATTGATGGAACGTATTTCAAAGTAATAAGAACTATTTATGACAAGCCCACAGCCAATATCATACTGAATGGGCAAAAACTGGGAACATTCCCTTTCAAAACTGGCACAAGACAGGGATGCCCTCTCTCACCACTCCAACATAGTATTGGAAGTTCTGGCCAGGGCAATCAGGCAAGAGAAAGAAATAAAGCATATTCAATTAGGAAATGAGGAAGTCAAATTGTCCCTTTTGGAGGGTTACATGATTGTATATTCAAAAAACCCTGTCATCTCAGCCCCAAATCTCCTCAAGCTGATAAGCAACTTCAGCAAAGTCTCAGGATACAAAATCAAAGTGAAAAAATCACAAGCATTCCTATACACCATTAACAGACAAACAGAGAGCCAAATCATGAGTGAACTTCCATTTGCAATTGCTACAAAGAATGAAATACCTAGGAATCCAACTTACAAGGGATGTGAAGGACCTCTTCAAACACTACAAACCACTGCTCAAGAAAATAAAAGAGGACACAAACAAATGGAAGAATATTCCATGCTCATGGATAGAAAAAGTCAATATCATGAAAATGTCCATACTGTCCAAGGCAATTTATAGATTCAATGCCATCCCCCTCAAGCTACCAATGACTTTCTTCACAGAATTGGAAAAAACTGCTTTAAAGTTCATATGGAACCAAAAAAGAACCCACATTGCTAAGACAATCCTAAGCAAAAAGAACAAAGCTGGAGGCATCACGCTACCTGACTTCAAACTATGCTACAAGGCTACAGTAACCAAAACAGCATGGTACTGGTACCAAAACAGAGATATAGAGCAATGCAACAGAACAGAGGCCTCAGAAATAACACCACACATCTACAACCATCTGATCTTTGACAAACCTGAGAAAAACAAGAAATGGGGAAAGGATTCCCAATTAAATAAATGGTGCTGGGAAAACTGGCTAGTCATATGTAGAAAGCTGAAACTGGATCCCTTCCTTACACCCTATACAAAAATTAATTCAAGATAGATTAAAGACTTAAATGTTAGACCTAAAACCATAAAAACCCCAGAAGAAAACCTAGGAAATACCATTCAGGACATAGGCATGGGCAAGGACTTCATGACTAAAACACCAAAAACAATGGCAACAAGAGCCAAAATAGACAAATGGGATCTAATTAAACTAAAGAGCTTCTGTATGGCAAAAGAAACTACCATCAGAGTGAACAGGCAACCTACAGAATGGGAGAAAATTTTTGCAATCTACCCATCTAACAAATGGCTAATATCCAGAATCTACAAAGAACTCAAACAAATTTACAAGAAAAAAACAAACAACCCCATCAAAAAGTGGGCAAAGGATATCAACAGACACTTCTCAAAAGAAGACATGCATACAGCCAACAGACACAGGAAAAAATGCTCATCATCACTGGTCATCAGAGAAATGCCAATCAAAACCACAATGAGATACCATCTCAGGCCAGCTAGAATGGCAATCATTAAAAAGTCAGGAAACAACAGATGCTGGAGAGGATGTGGAGAAATAGGAAGACTTTTACACTGTTGGGAGTGTAAATTAGTTCAACCATTGTGGAAGACAGTGTGGGGTTTCCTCAAGGATCTAGAATTAGAATTACCATTTGACAAGGATTATAAATCATGCTACTATAAAGACACATGCACACATATGTTTATTGCGGCACTATTCACAATAGCAAAGACTTGGAAGCAACCCAAATGTCCATCAATGATAGACTGAATTAAGAAAATGTGGCACATATACACCATGGAATACTATGCAGTCATAAAAAAGGATGAGTTCATGTCCTTTGCAGAGACATGAATGAAGCTGGAAACCATCACTCTCAGCAAACTATCACAAGGACAGAAAACCAAACACTGCATGTTCTCACTCATAGGTGGGAACTGAACAATGAGATCACTTGGACACTGGGTGGGGAACATCACACACCAGGGTCTGTTGGGGCACTAGGGGAGGGATAGCATTAGGAGAAAAACCTAATGTAAATGATGGGTTGATAGGTGCAGCAAACCAACATGGCACATGTATACCTATGTATCAAACCTGCACGTTGAACTTAAAATTCATCCTAGAACTTAAAGTATAATAATAATAATAGTAATAGTAATAAAAGATACTTTGCTGGGGTTTGTATCTCAAGAAGCCACACATTTTTCTAAAAGAGTTGTTTTTGGGTAAGGCACAGTAGCTTATGCCTATAATTCCAGCACTTTGGGAGGCCAACGTGGGAGGACTGCTTGAGCCCAGGAGTTTGAGACCAGCCTGGGCAACATGGCGAGACCCCATCTCTACAAAAAATTAGCTGGGTGCAGTAGTGTGTACCTGTAGTACCAGCTACTTGGGAGACTGAGGCAGGAGGATCACTTGAGCCTGAGAGGTAAAGGATGCAGTAAGCCACGATCCCACCACTGTACTCTAGCCTGGGCAACAGAGCAGGACTCTGTCTCAAAAAAATAAATAAAATTAAAAAGTTTTTTTCTAAGTGCACTTACTGTATTGTATTAATGCACAGTTGTATGCTTTGTGTAAGCATTTTATCTGAATTTTCTATAAAAAGTTTTTTAGTGGAGCAATATGAATTTTAGTTAGAATACAATCTGTCTAATTTATAATTATGGATACATCGTTTTACTTAGAGCTGACTCACATCTTTGCAAAGTGTTAAATGTTTATAAAAATTCTACTATACATTGAGATATCACTCAGCAGTAAAAGGCCTGGTGTACTGATAATATACTATGGTGTAGAAGGACCTTGAAAACATTATGCTAAGTGAAAGAAGCCAGTCACAAAGGACCACGTATTGTATTATTCCATTTATATGAAATGTCCAGAATTTTAAAATCTATATAGATAGAAAGTAGATTAGTCACTGCCTAAGGCTGGAAAGATAGGGTATTGGGAGGTGATGGGTAAGGGAGTAGGGGGGATTCTTGGGCTTTAAAAAGTGTTCTAAAATTGATTTTGATGAAGGATGCCTGGGCAACATGGCTTTGTGGATGGACTTTCTGGGCAACTTTGTGGATACACTACTAAAAGCCATTGAATTATACACTTTATAAATAGATTAATTGTGTGGTATTTAAATCATCTCTCAAAAAAATCTGTTAAAAATTGTGCTTATTTTAGTTTAACCTATTGTCTGAAGCAATCCCACCTTCTCACACAAAAAAATCCCATTACCTAGTATTTTTACCATGTTTAGGATATGAAATATGTATTTGGAGGTTGACATAATGAAGAGAGATTGAGCATTAATATCTTTTTCATTCATATTTCATGTTTGCTTGGAAGATCTTTGCTTTACTTACTCTCAAAGGACAACTTTCTGTAGAGATACATGGACTTAAACAATCTGTAAATGTACTAAACTTTATTTTTTCACATAAAGTTCCTGCATGTTTGTGCTATATTTATTTATAAATACTTTTCAGGTTTTGTTATTGTTGAAATTGTATTTTTTCTTAAAAATTAGATTTTCTACTTATTATGGGACTGTAGAAATGAAATTTTTTTTGTATATTCATCATGTATCTAGCAACCATGTTAAAGTCTCATGCGATCTGATAGTTTTATAAGGGGAAACTCCTTTCACTTGGTTCTCATTGTCCGTCTTGCTTGCTGCCATGTAAGATGTGCCTTTTGCCTTCCACCATGACTGTGAGGCCTCCCCAGCCATGTGGAATTGTGAGGCCATTAAACCTCTTTTACTTTATAAATTACCCAGTCTCAGGTATGTCTTTATCAGCAGTATGAAAGTGAACTAATAAAATAACTTTCTTCTATTTCTAGTTTGCTAAGAGTTTTTTATTATGTATGGACATTCATATACTAAACCCATTATTCCTAAATTCCCTTGAGACATTCACATATTATTTATATATACGCCATATGCATCTTTATAAGATTTTGGGAGAAGTCAGAAGACATACTTATAAAATTGGCTTTATTGATACAGGTAATGAAAACCTGATTACAGAATACTAGAAAGTTCTGCCTATCAACTTGAATCTTGTCTCTGTCTATACTATCTACACTCAATACCAAAGTGATCTCGTTCATCCCATGGCCTTAAACACCATCCATGGACTAATGACTCTCCAGTTGAACTCCTGAACCTCCCTGAACACAAGACTCATACAGCCAACTACCCTCTCAACATTTCCATGTGATTGTCTAAAAAGTATCTCAAACTTAACACACTCCCAAACCAAATCTTACTTTCCCACCCCCAAACAAGGGTTCCCTATTTCAGCAAATTGCACATCATTTACCTACTGCTCAAGCCAAAATACCTTGGCCTCATCTGTGAGTCCTCTCTTTTTGCCACAATATACATACAACCTGCCACACACACACATACACATACACACACACACACACACAAATCTGTGAGCTCAATCTCCAAAACTTATGCCAAGTATGACCCTTTCTCATCTCCCCAGGGATGATATGCCACTCCCTGGCTCCCAGCCATCCTCACTTCTTGCCTGACTTCCTGAGACCCAAAGAAAAACTGCTATGAGCAGGGAGAGCTTAGGTTCTAGCACTCAGTTACCTAGCCTTCTGCTCATCAGCAAACACCCAACTATCACTGCCTCTACCTGAGCTTCTCTGAAGATTCAAACACCCAAACCCTACCATTTAACTATACCAACTCCCTCCCCCAGGGCAACCAACCTGTCTTTTTGTTTCTGTTTCCTAGAAAGGGGTTAACACACTATGGGTATGTTCTCTCTGTCTCTGTCTCTCTGTCTCTCTCTGTCTCTGTCTCTGTCTCTCTGTCTCTGTCTCTGTCTCTCTCTCTCTCTCTCTCTCTCTCTCTGTCATCCTCTCTTCCTCTGTATTTCTCTCCCTCTGTCTCCCCTGCTCCCAAGACCCTCCATTGATTTTATACACACACACACACACACACACACCATATTGCTTTTGTTCTCAGAAAACATAAAGCCACCACACTAAACAACAGGCTGATTCCTCCCAAGCAAAGCTTCCTTCTTAGCCCCTAGATGTGCTGGTTTGGAAAGTATGAACATTCTCCCTCCTCAAAAAACCAATCAGTCATGATATTTCACGGTCCAGATGAAAGGCCATCAGGCTGGTGCCTGAAGAAACAAACAACAATAAATTGCAAATGACAAATGGTTGTTTTGCTCCTGAATCTGAAACAATCTCCTAGTGGTTGAGAATTTTTTTCTTACAAAATGTGGCTAGGACCACAAAGATTCTGACCCTGGGGCATCTCTAGCATTTAATGTGATACACTGACATCTCTTTTACAGAGAATACATTTTTCAACGTCAAAGCTTTTAGTCACAAGGCAGTGTAACTTCAGTTGAGAAATAGGTGTTGACTGTAGCCAAGGTGAACATCATACAGCTTCAATAGAGTTGGGAGGGACCTCTTAGCTCCTAAACTCAAATGACTGACAATATTGCTTCTATATAATGGTGAGACCAGGGTCTTGAGGAGCCTAAGACGAAAGAAAAGGAAGAATCTTTCTCATCAATATCACAGTGTGTTTGTCTATCAGGCTATCATTAGCAGTACCAATTTTGAATTCTCTCCTCAGAGACTGTTGTCAAATCTGACCACTTCTCACCATCTGGACTGGCATAGCCCTCAATCACATCCATCAGTTCTCACCTGCAACAGGTCTCCAGCCTTCTCTCATTCCTTGATTCCTCTTTGTCCTCTACAGCCTGTCCTTCACACAGCAACCCTAACCATCTTTCTAATCCACATATCAGATCTTGTAACTTCTCTGCTCAAAATCCCCCAAACGTTTCCTTTCATCATCTAAACAAAAGCCAGACTCTTACTACAGGACTCAGAGACAGATCACTGCAGACCCACTGAAGCTTAAGAACCACGGCCCTCACTTGGACAGCCCCTGAAAACTCTGGAAGGGACCTAGTAATGTGTTTTCATGGAATGGGCATGTTTTTGTAAAGTTTGCAAAAGGAAGATACGTTTTTATTCTTTCTCTGCAAGGGCCTTCAAACTTGATCCTTGTGACACCTGGACCTAAGTGGCCTAGAAGGTCTGGCTGACCTAGATGCTGACCTCTTCTCCCCCAGCATCAACCCCAGTCACCACCCTTGATCCCCTTCCACCACCATCGTGCCCTTTCTAGCTTAGGCTTCGCACTAGCCGTTCCTTTTGCCTGGAGCTCGCCTTCCTCTTATGTTATGAGAGGTTGCCCATACCCACTTTTTGCCCCAACTTCAGATACTCTAATGCATTTTTAAATTTTCTTTTTCTGGTAGGATTTTATTGGTGTCTAGAATAACATATTTATCATTCTTGTGTTTATACAAGGGCTGGGATGCTGCTCATTTCCTCAATAGCCTCAACTTTTAGAAAATACTGTACCGGCTCATAATAGGCTTTCAATAAATATCTATTAACACTTATGCCCAAAAGAATATAAAGCTCAAACACATATTTGTACCCCAGTGTTCATGGCAGCACTATTCATGATACCCAAAAGGTGGAAACAACCCAAATGTCGATCAATAGATGAATGAATAATAAAATGTGGTATAGCCATATAATTGGATAATATTCAGCCTTAAAAAGTAATGAAATTTTGATACAGGCTACAACATGGATGAACCTTCAAAGCATTACACAAAGTGAAATTATCCAGACACAAAAGAATAAATGGTGTTTGATTCTATGTATATGGGGCACCTAGAGTAGGCAGTTTCACAGAAACCAAAAGTAGAATGGGGGATAGCGGGTGGGGAGAATAGGGAGTTGATGTTTTATGGGTAGAGAGTTTCAGTCTGGGATGATGAAAAAGTTCTGGAAATGGTGATGATTGCACAATATGATGAATGTAGTTAATGCCACTGAATTATACACTTATAAATGGTTACAATGGTAAATTTTATGCTATGTATATTTTCCCACACACACAAAATACATATATAGAAAGAAAGAGACCCTTTATCCATATGTTGTAAGGTGGACTGTATAAATCTCTGTTCCTTGTCACCCAGAGGGCCTATGGATGCCCTTGACCAATCTTAGGAAGCAGGCAAATGTGGGGAGAGAGTGATAAATGCCAAAGCTTTTCCAGAAAATTGGGGATTTTGATCTTAGGAATCCTTTTCTAATTCCCAAGAGATGGTTAAATTACGAAAGAAAAGAAAAACTACCAAAATGAGACACAGGCATATCTGAAAGATGGCATTTTAAAAGGAGGCTTTAAAAAGTATAAAGTTTAATACACACACACCCCCCATACACATACATACATGCACCTCTAATTTGTGTTATTCCATGGTAGAACACTCCTCCTCTACTCACACTGAAGTCATAGACACACCATCCTGATATAATAAAATGCTTTTAATTTCAAGATCTGGAGTAAAACTAACAGGAAAGCAAATTGTACAGCTGATGAGGACTGGGAGTGAACATATTGAGTCCTTCGGAACCGTGCTTTAACTCACCGAAATGTAATTAGGTTTGAAGAGCCATCATTTTACCAAGCAATCAAGAATCCATAACTGAACCTTGTTCTGTGCAGTCTAATCATCAAATATGCATTGTCTTTATAACGCTTAGCTCCCATTACAATGAAAGAGTTTTGGGGATAATTCTCATCTCACATAAATGAAAACACAACTTACTAACATGTTTGAATTATCTTTTACAAAATAAGTTACTCTTCCCTTGCTTTTAATAATAAGGGTCCCAGAGTTTATTGATCTTGTTCAGAAAATGGAATACCATGAGCTTCTTGGGCCTAGCACATCATATTCATATCATATTCATATAATCATAACTGGAGATTTATACCAAGATATTATGGCCTACAGTCACATGAGGCCATGAACAATTAGATTCACTATTTTTAAAATATTAAAGAACTGACCAAAGAAAAATATTTTTAGAATTTAAATTATTTATGATCACAAAAATTTTCAAATTCATATTTTAAAAGGTAATATTGCATTTATATATCTCATATACACTTTTTGGCTAACTCCTAGCCTATTCTGATTTCCCAAAAAATAGAGACTTTGCCCATCCACATTTAACTGCTAAGTTGTGCCAATGAAAATGAAGAGCCAGGTTTTGTTCTGTGTATTTCCCTGTTCCACACACAGATTGTTGAACTCCAATTCATCATCAGACTCACCTACTATGAGATTGTCTTGGGATGGGAAGTGTAAAAAAATGAGGAATCTCCAAACCCACTTCTTGTGTTATATAAAGCCCTGGGCTCTATCTTTGCACTGAGAATGTTGCTACTCAAAGTGTGGTCTGCAGACCAGCAGCATCAACATCACCTCCTGGGAAGCTTGTTGGGAACACAGGAACCCCCTAACTACACCCCCTATCTACAGAATCAGGATCTGCTTTTCAACGTGATCCCAAATGATTACATGCACATTACAGTGAGAAAGATGCTGTCTTAGGAAATGAGATCTTCTTATTGATGTTCTTGATTTTAAATGCTGCATCTCCTGCTCAGAAGCAAAGAAGATAAGAAAAGTATTGAAAGGATGGAGGACTTCAAAAGAGTTTTTGGATCAACTTATTTAATGCTTCTCTGGATGGCTCATAGGTGCAGTTGGGCAACTTAGAATGCCTTTCAGAGGTTCAGAGGCTTTTGATGTGATCTCAGCAAACGTAACTAAAACCAAGTATCTATAAAGGGTATAGCAGGGCCCACCAAATCTTCATATCATTTTGTTTGTTCTGTTTTGGGTTTTGTGTTGTTTCCTTTTTGTTCTTTGTTTTTTTGTTTTGTTTTGTGATCCCACTTTGCACCATCATCTGAAAGCTGAGTTTCTGATTCCTCAAGGGGGCAGGCATTCTCCACAATGCTGCCTCACCCATGATCACGGAGGCAGCATTAGTCATAGACTTGTAAGTGCAAACAAAAAGATTTGAAGGTTAAGTCAATTATTCAAACTAGCTTTAATATAGGATTTGGGTTGCTGATTTTTTGAGAAAATGACTTAACCAGTTGTAAGATGACTAGTCCAGACATTAAAGATTTTTTATGCTAAATTAATTTCAAGGACTATGAAATAGGCTTGGATTTTGACCTCATCTTAGAATCCCTGGACTCCTAAACTTCATTTAGGCTCCTGCCCCAATACTATGTGCCTCTGACAGATAGTATTCCATCAAACCTTTCCTTTGCATAACACTTACCATGTTTTATTATAATTACCTGGCCAACTATGTTTGTTTCTCATTAGATTGTGACCCCTATGAAGGCAAAGACAATGTCTTACTCCTATTTGTATCACAGATACCCATAAAAGTGTCTGGCACATACTAGGTACTTAATAATTACTAGTTGAATGAATTGATAAATAAACATAATTGATAGAAATTGAGGTATTAAAAGTAGGGCAAGCAGTCTAAACAACAACTTACTTTTCAAGTATGAAATATGTATTAGTCTGTTTTTGCATTGCTATAAAGAAATACTGGAGACTAGGTAATTTATAAGGAACACAGGTTTATTTGGCTCACAGTTCTGCAGACTGTACAAGAAGTATAACACCAGCATCTGCTTCTGGTGAGGCCTCAGGAAGCTTCCACTCATGGCAGAAGGTGAAGGGGAGCAGGAGTGTCACATGGCAAGAGAGAGGGGAGGAGGTGCAGGCTCCATTAAACAGTCAGCTCTGGCATGAACTAATTTATTACTTTAGGGAAGGCAGCAAGCCATTCATGAGGGATCCACCCTCATGACTCAAACACTTCTCACCAGGCCTCACCACCAACACTGGGAATCACATTTCAACATGAGATCTTGGGGGGGGGGGCGGTAAATATCCAGAGTGTATCAAAATACTATATAAAAGTCAGTGGAGTATAATATATTTAATTTATAGCCCATTTATTCAGAACTTGTAAAACATGCATTTTCATTAGACTACACTTTATGTTTTTGTACTATCTGTGAAGAAGATTACACATGATGGTATAGACTTAATTGACTTGGCAGCAATTTAGGTACTATCCATTTATATACTATTAATAGGTTAAATTATCACATTTTAAAATAGTACATCAAATACTATAAAGACCTATTTACAAAAACAGAATTTTGACCAGGAAAGTTCCTTCCTATAATGAAGAGAAATAAGATTTCATTTCTTTAAATGAAATAAAATTTTGATTAAGCCTACTCGTAACTGAGATTGGTCTTCCCTCTGAGGCATCAAATTTGGGGAATTTTTATTATAAGTCATGTATAAGAAAATGACATTTTTCAATGGGAAGTAAATGAGCACTTTGATATCTGTGGAATAGGATTGTCTCCTTCTCAAATGTTTGAGTATGCACATAACAACACTCAATATATGTTCCCTATAATGGAGCCTTGAGGTCCAATGATCAGAATGTATGAACAAACAGAAATCACCAGATTCCATCCCAGTAATAAGACGTGTTCTTGTAAGACTTTCAGTGCTTCTATCCTTCGTATGCTGTGTGAGCTAGGATCCCAGCTGGAAGCAGATGGCATACTCCAACTGGATAACTGAAATAAGCTTAATAAAGAGACTGCTTTACAAAGGCAAAGACAGAGCTGACAGTAACCCACAGCAATGGTGAAGCACCCAGGGGCTAACAAAGTGATGAGGGAGCCATCACCACATCAAGTCCCAGAGGAGCGAAGGAAGGAAGTGGCTACCAGCAGTGGGAGAGAGCTATAGCTGTAGCTGTAGGAGGGGCTGCTGCGGCCTTCAGAAGAGGAAAGATGCCCTGGCCAACCCACTGCCCTGTAGGAAGAGAAACCATAGATTAAACCGTTCACTGACCTCACTCTTCTCTCTCCCATCCATGGTTCTCCTGCTGGTGCCTTCCATTGATCCAACTCAACAGGAAGTCAAAGAGTAAGAGAGGCAAGCTGAGGGAGTCCATAGAGGTCAGCCTCATAGGGCACAAAGCACAGCCTCATGAGGTACACAGGCAGGGGAAGGGTAGAAAATGGATTTGAAGGATGAGATGGAGAACATTGCCAGGTACACCCTTTCCAAAATACTGCAAAGTATTTAAAATCTCATTCATGAACTCTTTTTTTTTTTTTTTTGCCATACACAGTCCTAAGAATTAAGAGAGAATTAAGATATATAATAACAACAGATTTTTAATAACAATGACATTTGGTAGTTACAATATTATTTTCATAGAAACACAAGATTCATTGATTAATTAACTTAAAGATATGGTAAAGTCTTCTCTGTATCTCCTTCAAAGCTGCTGAAATGAATTAAAAGAAGGAAAAATTGGAAAGAAAATTTTATCTACTGTGAGGCTAGGTATGGTGGCTCACATCTATAATCCCAGCAGTTTGGAATGCTGAAGTGGGAGGATTGCTTAAGAATCAGGAATTTGAGACCAACTTGGACAATAAAGTGAGAGCCTGTCTCTACTAAAAATGAAAATAATTTAAAAATTAGCCAGGCATGATGGTGTGTGCCTACAGTCCCAGCTATTTGGGGCCCTGCAGCAAGATCTCTTGAGCCCAGGAATTCAAGGCTGCAGTGAGCTACGATTGTACCACTATGCTCCAGCCTAGGTGACAGAGCAAGACTTTAACTCTAAAAAAAAAATAAAGAAATGAAAAAATTGATCTATGAAACTAGCAAAGAGCTACAATTCTCAGATCACAGGCTATAAGAATTATCTGTCAAACAGAGTATAACTTTTATTAAATCAGTGGACAACCCTAAAAGGTGATACAGTTCTCCACAGATCTTAACTGGCTCTCAAATTTCTCTCTACGTAAGGAGAGAATACAGAAAGGCCCAACACTGGGTGGGGAGAACTGTCAAAAAGTGGGGGACATCTGTGTGAAGGGGCTGGTTCCCTACCAGAGTGAACTGATGGAGAAAGTGACACCGATGGGAGTCGATGGGAGTACTGTGTGAATCCTTCATGTTTATTATCTACAAAACTGAAAACCTTAACATAGAGAAATAATCTTGAGGCAAGAGATGTAGGAAAATAGAAGGAAAAGAGCAATTCCCTTTGTAGTTGACTTGCCCTGCCACTCTTCATAAATGCTAAACCAAGTCAACAAGTAGTGGTAAAGCACCAAATATCTGTCTACCCTCCCGCAACTCACACACAGTAAGTTGGGATATGTGATCTGTCTGAATGATCTACTCACTTGCTACACAACTTTTTTGAACAGAAGACATTGCAGAGTTGTAAGAATTTTTTATGAGAAAAAATATCCAATCTAAAGCTAATGTCTCCCCCAAATCACTGTCTCCATCCCTTCTACCTATTCTTGAGCAAATAGTAGGTTTGGATAGAATTACCTCTATTTGGAAATGGATAATAAATGCAAAGCCATTAACATGCATAGATTCTATGTGCACAGTTATTATTTTTATATAAAGGAAAGACTTATCAGCAAATGGCAGATAAATACAGTTCAGAAAAATAGCCCAAGAAATACAGATAATTTTCTGATAAATTATTCTCCATACATTCAAAAAATTGAATATATGAACTCTTTTTAAAAAATAAGTGCAAAATGAGCTAGCCAAGCCAGAAAATAAATTGAAGACAACCATAAAACCATTTCAGAAGTGAAGCCTACTTAGAAACTGTTGCTTAACAAGAGAGTCAACTATCTGTACGACAGACTTTTAAATGTAAGGAAACTCATAGGAACATCAGGAAAAAATGAAAAATGTTCAGAATTAATAGTTATGGAGGGCAATAGGTAATAGATGTCCCTGTAGTAGATAACAGAACAAATACGTTCTGCATTTGAAAGCCACAATGAAAATATCTTTACAAAAAAATAAAGGAAAATATGACTCTTCAGATCAAAGGAACTACCATTTTCCATTAAAAAAAAAAACAAAAAACAAAAAACACAATGACTTACAGTGAGAAATATCAAAGAGAAGTTACCAAACTTTCAGTGCTTAAAAATAACTTGATCAGCATCAAAGTCAAAAAAAAAAAAAAAATTGCAGGAGTGGGAGGGATGGAAGCAGGCAAGCCATCTACAAAGAAGAAATAGTCAGTCTAGCTCAGACTTTTCCAGAGCAAGGGTCAATGCCAGAACACAATGGAATGATATCTTAGAGAATTATGAGGGGCAAAAAAACATGATTCTATAATTTTATACACATTCATTTGTTCATAGAAACAACCAACAGGCATTTGGAATTTAAAACACTTTGGCCCTGTTTGAAAACAAACCCTTTTAACTAAACACTAAATCAACCTGTAAGATGCTCAAAAAAGAGGAGGTCATTGATGAAAGGGCTAGTGGTGTTCTGACTGCATTTAGATCCAAGACTAACACTCAGCCCACAAAGCATGGCCCTGCCTCAGGACCTTTGCAACTGCTGTTCCTTCTTCTGCATGTCTCACCTTGTTCAAGTCTCTGTCCAAACTCGTGACTTCAAAAACCTGTTCCCTGATGACACTATCAAAAATAACCCTCCCATCACTCTCCAGTCTCCTAATGTGCTTTATTTTTTTAACATGTATTGCTGCCTGACAAAGTATATATGTAATATATGTATTGTCTGTCTCCTCTAACACAATATAAGCTCATCTGCTCTTTGACAATTTACTGCTGTATTCTCAGTGCTTGGAGCAGTACCTGGGATGAAAAGGACATTCAAAAAGATTTATCTGTTGATTGAATGAACTAAGGGAATTATGATCAAATTTGCAAATGCTAAAAACTTTGAAAACATAAAACTAACACTATGTATTAGTCCATTTTCATACTACTGTAAAGATACTACCTGAGACTAGGTAATTTGTAAACAAAGAGGTTTTATTGACTCACAGTTCTGCATGGCTGGAAAGGCCTTAGGAAACTTACAATCATGGCAGAAGGGGAAGCAGGCATGTCTTACATGGCAGCAGGAGAGAGAGAAAGAGCAGGGGAAACTGTCACTTTTAAACTATCACATCTTGTGAGAACTCACTCACTATCATGAGAACAGCATGGGGGAAACCATCCCCATAATCCAGTCACCTCCCACCAGGTCCCTTCCTGAACACATGGGAACTACAGTTTGAGATGAGATTTGGGTGGGGACACAGAGCCAAACTATATCACACTATAACTGCAGCAAATGGTAAAAGGGGGGCTAAGTGATGTGCGCTCATTTCCTCAACTTTAAGAATAAGAAATCTATCAATAAAGTCTACATTTGACAAACTGTAAAACAATCACTTGATCACTTTTGAAAGTCAATGAGATATTTTAAGCTTTGTCATTGTAAGTGATTTTCACCATCTTCTGAACATTTGCACCTTGTGGCTTACTAGGGCTCTCTGAGAAAGTGACAAGTAGAGAGAGCAAGAGCACAGACCATGGCCAATGACAGTGATGATGTACTTCAAGTTAGACTAGTCAAACATAAATATTCAAATATGAATATATAATGTGGTTAGCGTTGTCAAGGATTTGGGGAAACAGGGGCTCTCAAACATGATGGATGGCAATGTAAAGGGATACAACACTTTTGGGGGCACCTGGGCAATATATAGCAAAATTTACAATGTGCATATTCACTCACCAAGTAATTTCATTTCTAAGAAAATTGTATGCAGACTCATTTGCAGTGTGGACAAGGATGTTCACTGTAGTATTGAAAATATTAGCAAAAAGTGGAAACAAGTCTAACTCTTCATCATAAAGAACTGGTTAATGATATTCCAAAAGTAAATACTAAGCAGTTTTATAAATCGAATGAAGTAGATGTGTAAATATTGATATTCAAAGCATGTGCTCTACCACTGAGCTATATATGCTAACATATATTGATATGTAAAAGTACACAGAATGTAATATGAAGTGGAAAAAGCAAGCTGTAGAACAACATATGTGGTATGATTTCATTTATGTAAAATAAATATTTAAACCTATATATATAAGTGATTCCAACTCTATGATGTTTGCATGGAAAAATCTGGAAAGAAGCTTCCCATGTGTTCATGGTAATCACCCCTAGGAACTGAGATATGAGGGAGAGAATGGAAAATAGGAATATTTACTGCATAAACTTCTATAATATTTGAATTTTTAAAAAGCATACATTACTTTCATCAGAGAAATTATCTTCTAAAAGTCTTACACATTTCTAAACACATTTATTTGATGTCCTCCATAAGCTGAACCCACAAAATGCCACATTTTGTGTCATCAGAAGATGGATTTAGCAAGAAACATAGTTCAACCTCACAAAGTATCCATAATCACACATAGACTAAACCGTAAGCTCCTTGAAGACAGGGTAAGGGGTATTTTCATCACCATTTATCCCAAGTACCTATCACAGTGCTTTGTACATAGAAAGTATTCAATAAATATTTGCTAACTAAATGAGTTACTGGATGAATGAATGAAGGCATATGTTAAGAACCTGAAGTTATCTGTAACTCAGTGTCCCTACCACACTTATTCTTCCATGAAGCCAGATTTGTTCATTTGCAAAATCAAACTATAGATGTTTTATGATCAACCCTGGATGTTATAAGCCTAAGTCCATGTGAGAACAGGCATCTGACTGGTGATGGGGAATGCCACTTCTGATCTGAGGCTGTCACCCACATTGTCAGCGCCTCAGGGCTTACAGGGATGGCAACAACTTAGATTCTTGTGTTATGTTATTTGTGCCTTTTTAATCCCATACTGTTTTGAAGACCATTCCAGAGAAGTGTGGGGCAAAATCTGTAGGTGTGGCATCAAATTAATAACTGTAGGTGTTAAAGTGCATTCCTGCAAACACATGGATCTCATACCCAACCCACCCAGGAGGGCAGCATGTACCTGCCCTTGCCTGATGTTTCGTGTACCACACAAGAACACCGACATGGTATGGAACATGACACCAACCCCACCTTCTGGTTTTCCAGTAGGTCTTCTCTGCTCTACCCATCCAGTACAGAGCATGTCACTAAGAAAAATTTTAACTTCAATCAGTTAATACCCTCTTTTCTTGTTTATTATCTAGATTTTTCTTTCTTTCATTTCTTTTTCTGCTTGCTTTGGATTTAGTTGCTCTTCTAGTCTCTTAAGGTGGAAATTAGACCTTTCTTCTTTTCCAAGATAGACCCTTTGTAAATTTTATTTTACTTTAGATTCAGGGGAGTACATGTGCAAGTTTGTTACGTGGGTATATTGCATACTGGTGGGGACTGGACTTCTAATGTACCCATTACCCAAACAGTGAACACTGTCCCCAATAGGTAATTTTTCAACCCTTGTCCCTTCCCACCCTCCCCGTTTTGAGGTCCCCAGTGTCTATTATTTTCATCTTTAGGTCCATGTGTACATACCATTTAGCTCTCACTTATAAATGAGAACATGCAATATTTGGCGTTCTGTTTCTGAATTAGCTCACTTAGGATAATGGCATCCAGCTCCATCCACACTGCTGCAAAGGACATTATTTCATTATCTTTTATGGCTGTTTTTTTTTTTTCTTATTTAAACTAAGAAGCTCTCATTTTACTAAAACCAATAATGCTTGCGAAAAAATGACTATGTTTCCTGATTTTCACTAAGTTTCATTTTAAATTGGGAAACTTGGTGATATGGTTTGAAAGGATAAGTGCATTAGGGACATAAAGTTACAGATAAATTCAGGTTCTTAACATATGCCTTCATTCATTCATCCAGTAACTCATTTAGTTAGCAAATATTTATTGAATACTTTCTATGTACGAAGCACTGTGACAGGTACTTGGGATAAATGGTGATGAAAATATCCCTTACCCTGTCTTCAAGGAGCTTACGGTTTAGTCTGTGTGATTATGGATACTTTGTGAGGTTTAATCATTTTTCTTGCTAAATGTGTCCCCACCCAAATCTTGTCTTGTAGCTCCCACAATTCCCATGCATTGTGGAAGGCACCTAGTGGGAGATGATTGAATCATGGGGGCAGGCCTTTCATGTGCTGGTCTCATGATAGTGTATGGGTCTCATGAGACCTGGTGGTTTTTTAAATGGAAGTTTCTCTGCACAAACTCTCTTTCTGCCTGCTGACATCCACATAAGATGTGACTTGCTCCTCCTTGCCTTCTGCCATGATTGTGAGGCTTCTCCAGTCACTTGGAACTGTAAGTTTGCCATTAAACCACTTTCCTTTGTAAACTGCCCAGTCTCAGGTATGTCTTAATCAGCAGCATGAAAATGGACTAATACAGTACATTGGTGCCACTAGAGTGGGGTGCTGCTTAAAAAAATAGTTGAAAATATGGAAGCAACTTTGAAATTGGGTAACAGGCAGAGGTTGAAACAGTTCGGAGGGCTCAGAAGAAGAAAGGAAAAATGTGGGAAAGTTTGAAACTCCCTAGAGACTTGCTGAATGTCCTTGACCAAAATGCTGATAATGATATGGACAATGAAATCCAGGCTGAGGAGGTCTCAGATGGAAATGAAAAATTTGTTAGGAACTGGAGCAAAGGTGACTCTTTTTATGTTTTAGCAAAGAAACTGGCAGCATTTTTCCCTTGCCCTAGAGATTTATGGAACTTTGAACTTGAGAGAGATGATTTAGGCCATGTGGTGGAAGAAATTTCTAAGCAGCAACGCATTCAAGAGGTAACTTGGGTGCTGCTAAATGCATTCAGTTTTATAAGGCAAGCAAAGCATAAAAGTTCAGAAAATTTGCAGCCTGACAATGTGATAGAAAAGAAAAACCCCTTTCTAAGGAGAAATTTAATCAGTATACACACACATGTGTTCACTGATTTAACATCAATCTCTCATCAGGCAATGAGAATCATGACTGTTTTTTTGACCAGTAAGCCAACAAATATCTCAACAAATATTTGTCGGTTAAAATAAAACATAAAATAAGTGAATTTTATTCCCTCTTTTAATAAATGTTTAAAAGTTGGTTACAGAAAGTAAGGGGAATGGAGTCCCTATTTCACTCATATTCAAAGTGGGCTTTCCTACCTGGGATGAAATTTGAGTAGTGTTTAGATTGAAGGGAAGGAGCAGTATTTGGTACAAGGGAAATGTTGTGAGACCCAAGGAGGGACAGGAAAAGGTGATATTCTAAAAGGGAAAAAAGAGAGATGAAAAAGCTCATTATATCAAGTGATGTAGATTGGATGTCCCCCTCCAGGTATCACATTGAGATTTAATCCCCAGTGTTGTACATGGGGCCTGGTGGGAGGTGTTTCAGTCCTGGGGGTGAATCCTGGGGATGGGGCCTTGGTGCTCACTCGCAATAGTGAATAAGTTCTCCTGAGATCTGGTTGTTTAAAGTCTGTGACACTGCCCCCGCCCACCCCCACCCCGCTCTTGCTCCTGCTCCCACCATACAACTTGCCAGGCTTCTGCTTCACCTTTCTCCATGACTGAAAGCTTCCTGAGGACTCACTGGAAGCTGAGCTGACTCCTGTACCACACTTTCTATACAGCCTGCAGAATCATCAGCCAATTAAAACTCTTTTCTTTATAAATTACCCAGTCTCAAGTATTTCTTTATAACAATGCAGGAACGGCCTAATACATTAAGGAAGCCAAGGAATTAGGGCAGAAAACAGAGTTGGAAATTGGAAAGGTTAACCAAGAAGTGAGAACTTTGGAATGTCACTTGGGAATGGGAAAGCCGAGGCCAAGTTGATTAGGGAGAAGGAGGCTAATTGAGGCAGCAATTTGGATCCTGTGGAGCCAAAAGAATGTGATGAGGAAGGTCTTTGTTCACAAGGAGTTCCAGGTGTGAACTTAGCACACCTGGAAGGAAACCTTAGCCAGAGGACTCAGAGGGAATGTGGGAAAGAGCTGAGGACCTTTGTAAACTTATCAGTCCTGTGTGCTGTTCCAGTTATTGAGTACCCAAGTGCTAAGTCTGGGAGAAATACATCAAACATTAGATTATTCATGTGAGAACATAAAGATGAAAGTTGCTGCCTTGGCAAACAAGCAGGCTCTCATTTAGCCCTACCCCATGAGATGACTAGATCTATGTTCAGTCTCTTGTAAAGGACAGTCTCCATGCCTAAGAAAATGACAGTGAAGAACAAGAATGAAGTGTGCATCAGGCCGAATCTGCTCTGTATACCCAAGCCTGCTGTGGCTTCTTGCTGGTTCTCACATCTACAGTGGTATCTTCGGAATTATGTTATTTTCAATTGCCCTTCAGGCATTGTCTTTCCCTTCCTTGCTTCCTTCCCTCCTTTCCCTCCTTCCTCCCTCCCTCCCTCCTTCCCTCCCTCCCTCCCTCCCTCCCTGCCTCCCTCCCTCCCTTCCTCCCTCCCTCCCTTCCTTCCTTCCTTCCTTCTTTCTTTTTTTGAGACGAGGTTTTGCTCTGTCACCCAGTGCAGTGATGCAATTATAGCTCAGTGCATCCTCGAACTCCTGGGCTCATCAAGAGTTCCTAACACCTCTGTCCTGAAAGCACTGAGCTTGCAGCCATGAACCACCACACCATGTATTTCTTTATAAATTTAAAAAAAAAAAAAAAAGACTGAGCGTGGTGGCTCACACCTAATCCCCAGCAAGGCCGGGGCAGGGGGATTGCTTGAATCCAGGAGTTCAAGACTAGCCTGAGCAATCTAGCCTGAGCAACATAGGGCAATCCTGTCTCTATGAAAAATTAAAAATTAGCTGGGCATGGTTGTACATGCCTGTAGTCCCATCAGGAGGCTGAGGTGGGAGGCTTGTTTGAGCCCAGGAAGTCAACACTGCAATGAGCTATGACAGCACCATTGCACTCCAGGCTGGGTGACAGAGTGAGACCCTATCTAAAACAAAAAATAGCTTGGTGCCAATCCGAAATCCCATGAAATGCTGTAGACTGTAGTATTAGGCTGATGCAATAGTAATTTTTGAGTTTTGCCATTGAAAGTAATGGCAAAAATTGCAATTACTGTTGCATCAACCTAATAATAATAGATAATATTAATAGATAATAGATGACATTGATTGAGCTTACTTTATGCCAGGCTCTAAGAACCTTATATGTATATGTATCAACTTACATGCATTAACTTCTTTAATGTTCACAAAAAGTACATGAAATAGTTACTATTATTATTCCCATTTTGCAGATGGGAAAAATGAGGCCCAGGGAGATTAATGTCATTCAGCAAAGTGTCGGAAGGCCCAGACCAGCCAATCTGACTCCAGAACCTAGCTCTTAATCGTGACACTATACCTTAAATTTGTACATATCTTACAATTTACAAAGCCCTTTGGAAGAGATACAAATATTACATGATCCTCTCAACAATGCTTCAAAGTGAGTAAGGAACATCTTTGTTTCCATTGCAGAGATAGGGAAACTGAGGCTCAGAGACATTCAATTACTGGAGTAGGAAATCAATAACACCAGTATCAGGCTAGGTGGGGCCTGAAATCCATGACTCCTGACTCCTACAATGCCACACCATCTCTCACTTCTGCTTTAGCAGCCTTCCTGAGGATTAAATTGCATCTACACAATCAGATATGCAGAGGGATAAAGGCTGCATCTAGGGTTTCTTGGGTTTGGCATGAAGGTCCTGATGTCTGAAAACATGACTTTATCTCTAACTTGAAATATGATTTCAGACGGCCTCAATGTCAAGGAGTAGTGTGGGAAGAGAACGGAAGAGGAGAAGCTGACCAAGTGAGCGGGATCTAATAGCTGGCTCAGAAAATGACCCTTCCTTGGAGCGGCTGGCTGTCGCCTGTCAGAGCGGCCCTGCTGCGGCAGCAGCTCGAGAGAGTGTCCAAAAAGCAGTGCAGGGATGAAAACACAGAGAAAAGAGGCATCCGAGACCAGACCCACAACCGGAGCCCTTTATTATGCCTCTTCTGGTTAACGCCTCTTGTCTTCATGCCCTCTCTTCCCCACCCATCCATGCCATGTCCACGGTGCCAAACGTTGTAATTCCACTCTGGGCTGCCGCCAATATGTTTCTGTCTTATTTCTCCAATACCCCAGGAACAAATCAATTCTTTTGGGTCTTCTGATGGTTTCTAGTAGCCAGGACATTGCAGCCCTAGCTCATACTACCCACTAACTCATCATTCTTCCATTACACGCTTCACACCGAACCGCGTTTGCTTCCGATCCGCAGTGACCCCCTCCCTCTTTTTTTAACTGCAGTCCAATAATGCTGACATGGTTAGGAATCGGAAGTCATGGCTATTGCGGCCAACTCCCCGATAAGCGGAAGCTTGGGGCAGGGATGGGAAAGCCTAGAACGTGCCTCCGTCCTTAGCAACATCATCTACTCCCCTCACTCGCCCCCCAGGCACTGCTGGCCAAGGGGCAGCCGCAAAAACCACGCCACCCGGGGTTCCTACCCCTTGCCTCCTGCCGCCGCGGCGGCTGCTATAGAAACACCAGGCGTACACATGGGGCTGAAATTAAACACCCATCCTGGACGTGGACCCGAGCGGGATCTGCCTGCAGCCGCGGTCACCATGGCAACATGCCAAGAGGAGGGCAGCGGCCGGCGCGGTGCGGGGATACTCACTCCATCGCGGGGCTCGGCGGCCGGGCGCGCTGCTGCGGGGCTCACCGGCGCTGCTCGCCTCTCCCGGAGCCGAGTGCTCTGGCCGCGCTGAGCGCGAGGTGGAGCTGGGAGTCGTCTCCTCTCCCCGCCCGCACCCCCTCCTCCCCTGGAGGGTTGAAAGTGAATGCTCAGGCTCTCTCAGCTCCCAGCCTGCGAATAAAACGGGAAGCAATTGGATAATGTTGTTCACTGGGCGCTAGACAAGCCACCCCACTTCAGGGTTTCAGGGAGGGAGCGCGCTGGCAGCTGCGCGTCGGGTGAGGTGGCCACCAGCGAGCAGCGCTGCGCGCCCTAGGCGCCAGGTGCGCTGGCGGCTCCCCTGGGACTGACGGCGCGGCGCGGAGCCTGGGTAGAAGGGTGGGTGGGGGAGCAGAGAGGCTGCGGCGGGTGGCACAGCCCAAAGGGCACAGGGAAACGAGTGAGTCACTGGCAAGGTGGCAGCTCTCGCCGCTTAGAAGTTGCAAGAAGCGTCTGGCCTCTGCAAGCAGCAAGGACTGCCCCCAGTGGGCTGGGCATGGGTTCGGAAACGCCATTGTGCCGGCCCGGCGAGATCCCTGTGAGTTTCCCAAGCAAAACTCCAGCTGTCTTGCAGCGCCTTAATGCGGCGTTTCACCACCTTGGTGACCCCATGCCCCTTTCCGTTTCACTCCAAATTCTGCGTGTTCCCGCCTGCCAGGGAGATATTGTCCAGGGTCTGTTTCCCTAGTCTGTTATTTGAAAACAATAGCTATATTGACTATGTTTTCCCAAATTACCACGGCCCCGGCCCCGCAGTAATAAGCCACCTGGAGTACGTATTCCCTGCCTCCACCCCCTCTGAGAATCCTCTACTCCTAACGGTTTCCAGAGCAAGAACCTAGTTCTCATCCAGGTGTCCTGCACCTGCTACAATGAAGAGTCGACGGGACAGCTTCAGGCTTTTCTTGTATCTTGCAGGTGGGTCCCTTTGTGAGTTGGTGTTTGCCAGGTGCTGAAAACACAGCACCAAGCATAGGCATAGCCATCACAGTCCCTGCCCTGCAGGAGCTCACGGGTTAAAGTAGAAAGGCAAAACACAGATAAAGACAAAAATAAACATATCGTCACAGGCTGAAAATATTGCTATAAAAATTAAGTAATAAGATGCTGTGATGAATGTTCTAGAATTAATTTCTGGTGATGATTGTGCAACTGAACACACTGAAAGCTATTGAATTATACACTCTGGGTGAATTTTGTGGTCTATGAATTATGTCTTACTAAAGATGTGCTTTTAAAACATGCTTTGATGGAGAATAAAAGAGGAGTGGATGTGCGTAGGTAGATGTTCAGGGAAAGCTTTCCTGAGGGACTGGGACTGAAAGGGGAGAGGACTCAGATACGCAAGCCACAGGGCTAGGGCTTTCTGGCCAGCCAACAGCCTGTATGGTGACTCTAGATGGGAGACAGCTCCACATGTCAAGGGGCTGGAAAGAGAACCGTGCAAAATGTTCTCAGTGGATTCACTGCTCCTCCTTTTCCTCTGGAGAGTGAGCTGCAAAGTCAAACCCAGTGAAGATTCAAAAAGCTGTTTTGTGGAAGGAGACTCTGGACCAACTCCAGGTATCCCTTCACAGAGAAATTGGATGTGAATTTGGAGATCATAAAACCCTCCCCCCAATCCATGTCCCTTTCCAGTTGCATATAGGATTAAGTTCATGTGTGAATAATTAAGAGGCTTAAACAGGAAAAAGATGTGCTTTTCTGTCTTTTAAAAGATCAGAGATAAGCTGTCCTGGGCCAGTTTATGAGCTCGACTCCTGAAAGAGCAAAGAGATTCAGGCTCCTACAAAACGTTGCTCTATCATATGTGGTCTCCTTTCCTAAAATTGTTTCACAGTCCAAGTTGGCTGCTCTGGCTGTAGCCCTTATGTCTGCATTCCAGCCAACATAAATGTGGAAAGAGGAAAGAAAAATAAGTAAAGGAAGCACGCCAACTGCCTCTTAAGAAAGGCTCCCAGAAGCTGCCTCAGGACACTGTGGCCAGAGTTCAGTCATATGGCTACATTCAGTTTCCAGGGAGACTAGACAAAGCAGTCTTTACTCTGCATAGTCATGAGCCTATCCAAAAGTTGAGGCCTCCATTCCCATGTAAGAAGGGGAAAATGGGTATGGGGGACAGACAACCAGTAATCTTTGCCATTCTCCTCAATGCTTAGCATTCTGGCTTCTGCCTCCCCCATGCCATTGCCACTGCTCCCTGTAAAGTCCCCAATGCCAAATGGACATGTCTCAGTCCTCTTCTTATGTCATTTTTAAGCTATGTTGAACATTTTTACAGCTCCCTTTTGTTTTTGGTTTTTTACTTGAAGTCAGGTTTATTCAGGTATAATTTATATGCAGTGGAATTCACCCTTTGTAGGTGTACAGGCCTATGAGTTTAGATACATTATGCTATCATGTAACTGCCACCATAGTCAATATATTACATGACCATCACCCCCAAACAGTTCTTTTAAGTCCCTTCATAGTCGATCCACTCCTCCTATCTCCAGCCTCTGGCAACCACTGGTCTCATCTCTGTTCTCAGAGATTTTGCTTTTTCTAGAATATCATATAAATGGTATCAGACAGTATATAGCCTTTCATGTTCAATTTCTTTCACATTGCAAATGCTTTTGAGATCCATCCATGTTGTGTGTATAGGTGGGTAGGTCCTTTTCATTGATAAGTATAGCTTTCAGTTGTACAGCTGCACCAAAATTTGTCTATCCATTCACCACTTGAGGGATATTTGTTGTTTTCAGTTTATGGCAATTATGAAATAAAACTGCTATAAACATTCATGTACAGATCTTTATGTGAATAAATGTGTTCTCTTTGGGTAAGTATTTAGGGTCATCCCTTCCATCTTGAAAGAGTCTTCTGTGACAATACAGTACCACACCTCTAGCTATGCCATCTACTTATCTCTTAAATCTTGGTGTTCTGTAAGATTCTTACCTAAACTCTCTTCATTTCTCACTATACATACCCTTCCTGAGCAATTTCATCTACTTCTATGGCTTAACCACCAATATGATGCTGACTTCCAAAACTAAGTTTGTAGCCCAGATCATGCTCTTAAATTTCAAAACCGATACCCAAAGGTCATTGTAACATCTTCACGAATACCTCAAACCCAGTCTGTCCCAGAAGCACTTGTCATTTTCACCTGTAAATCTCTCCCTAATAACCTGCCCCTTATCCTAATACCGGAAAGGACATAAGGCCTCACTCAAAAATCTGGGTGTCTGTCTTGGTTTCTAACCATCCTGACCTCCCATATCCAGTCAATGAACAAGATTTATCCAGGCTATCCTCTAAATAGTCATCATGCCCATTCACTTCTTCCAACCCCATTGCTATTGTTGAAACAGCCTCCATCTTGGCCTCCTTGCCCCCAGTCACATCCCGTGCCAACCCATTCAACCCTACAGCCAGAGCAAACTTCCAAAAATACTAATCTGATCATATCATTCCCTTGCCTGAAACCTTTCAAGGGTATTTCTTAACTTTAATATAAAGGTTAAATTGAGTTTTAGGTACGTCCTAAGTTTTTTAAAGTTAATAGACTGACTATTACAATTTTCAAATGCAATAGGAAAATAAGAAAAATTCATTTTATAGGGCTGGGTTATTCCTTATTAAGAGTCACAAATATATTTTCTGCCATATTAACTGTAGGAAAAAAATAACAGACTGTAGAGTCAAACAGACTTTGATTAAAATTCCAGCTTTACATTTACTAGTTTTGTGAACTTGGACCTATTACTTAACCTAAGTCTCAGGTTTCTTTACGTATAAAATGAGGGCAATAATACCTATCTTTAAAGATTGTTTTGAAAATTAAACACATAGTGTATTAAATGCCTAGAACAGAGTCTGGTACTTAGTAGATACTTAATAAACAATAACTCTAATTAGCTAATCCTCATCATCATTCTCATTACACTGCAATTTTCCCTGAAATTTCAAACATTTTAATAGCTATATCTTTATTTATCTTCATGATATCCCTTTGAAGAAAGGAAACCAGTACAGGTAAAAGACACTGAGAAGACCAATTTGTTTATTTGCATTAATGAAGTAAGAATGTTAGCCCAAGTAATCTATTTATTTACTTAAAATAATATAGATTATGTTGGTAAATATAGCATAGTTATCTATATCCATTAGTCCATTTGTGAACTATATGTTATCACTAACTGTGTTAGTCTATTTGCATTGCTATAAAGGAATACCTGAGATTGGGTAATTTATCAAGAAAAGAGGCTTATTTTGGGTCACAGTTCTACAGACTGTACAGGAAGCATGATGCTGGCATCTGCTCCTAGTGAGGTCTCAGGAAGCTGACACTTGTGGTAGAAAGCAAATGGGGAGCCAGTATATCACATGGTGAGAGTGGGAGCAAGAGAGAGGGAACAAGAGAGAGTAGCGGTCCCAGACTCTTTTAAACAACCAGATATCACATGAACTAACAGAGCAAGAACTCACTCATCACCAAGGAAATGTCTCTAAGCCGTTCATGAGGGATCCACCTCCATGATCCAATATCTCCCACTAGGCCCCACCTCCAACACTAGGGATCACATATTAACATGAGATTTGGAGGGGACACACATCCAGACCATATCAGCTACAAAGTAGCAGAGTACATGACTATGCAGATACATTGGTACACATTCTCTAATAGTTAATTCATTAACTGGTTAATGAAATCATAGTTAAGTCATTAAGCTGAGTTCACTGAGGACCCTTTGCACACCAAGTACATATTAATGCCTCTCCTACCTGGAAGTCAGTAAATTAACAGCTCTTCCTGTCTGAAATGTAGTTTAGAATTGGGAAATAAGCAAAACAATGATATCACAAAGTCCATGCTAGAAGCACTTATTCTTACTCTCTTGAGGTCATAAATGTCTGATGAAAAACACACAGGTGGCACAAACCTACATTTTGCTGGGAATATCAGGGCGTTTGCTGATGCTCTGAAGCCCATCCCTTGTCCATGGACCTTGGGCTAAGTTCTACTTGTCTCAAATTTGCAACTTCCTTGCCTATATGTTGTTTTATATTCATCCTGCAATGATCCTATAGGACAGTTATTTATTATCATCATTTTATAGATTAAAAAAACTTAAGTTCAGAGTAGTTAAAAACTTGTTCAAGTCATAGTAGTAAGAGTCAAATTCATCAACAGAACTGAAGTGTTCAACCTCTTGATCTGTCAAAGAACAAGTTACCTTGTACAGCAAAACCTAATGGGATTTCACATAAGTAAAATGCATGAGCTTTACAATAGAAACACTTTCTTAAAAAGTTTTTAATAGTTTTGGGGGTACAGGTGGTTTTTGGTTACATGGATAAATTCTTTAATGGTGATTTCAGAGATTTTAGTGCACCTATCACCCAGTGTACACTACACCCAATATGTAGTCTTTTATCCCTCACCTCCCTCCCAACCTTCCCCCTCAAGTTCCCAAAGTACATTATATCATTCTTATGCCTTTGCGTCCTGATAGCTGAGCTTCCACTTATAAGCGAGAACATACAATATTTGGTTTTCCATTCGTGAGTTTCTTCACTTAGAATAATGGCCTCTAGCTCCATCCAAGTTGCTGCAAAAGACATTATTTTGTCCCTTTTTGTGGTTGAGTAATATTTCATGGTGTATATATACACCATATTTTCTTTGGTTGATGGGCACCTAGGTTAGTTCTATATCTTTGCAATTGTGAATTGTGCTGCTATAAACGTGTGTGCATGTGTCTTTTTCATATAGTGACTTATTTTCCTTCAAATAGTTACCGAGTAGTGGCATTGCTGGATGGAATGGAAGTTCTATTTTTAGTTCTTTAAAGAATATCCATGCTAGAACAGAAATTCTTAAACTGGGGGCTATGGATGGGCATCAGGGATCTGGCTGGGATTATAGACAGAATTATGGCTTAGGAGGAGGTAGGGGATAGAGAAGAGGGTCCACACCTCTCACCACAATCTCAGTGTTCCCTGATTCAAAACAAACAAAACTCTATATATGACTAGATATAACACTTAGTATGTTTGGTTAAATGATTTTCTGGTTTACTAAAAATAGAAACACACATGAGAAGGAGTTGGAGAAAAACAGGAAAAGTGATACTTCAGGCAGTAACCACTACAAGGAAGAAAACTGTGAAAATGCACACAAGGCAACAACAGCCACCAAAACGTCAGTTCTGGACCATTCTTCAACATGTGTGAAGGTTGTTTAAAAGTGGAGACTCCGTCTCAAAAAAATAAAATAAAATAAAATAAAAGTGGAATACACAGCCTTGCATATCTCAGTAGTTCCCGAGAACATTAAGTAGTAACAACGTTCAGCACCCGTGTTTAACCAAACAGGCTGTCGCAATTTTCCATTCAGATTAGGCTCTTAATATTTCCAATTTGACTAGGCTAAAATTTAGTTGTTTGGAAAATGTATTCATTTCCATGTTCAAGTGGCATTCTTGTTCCTTGTCAGTGTTGGATGAATGGACATATTACTATAATTTAAAATGTCTATCTGAGGATGACGGGAATAAAAACCAGCACAACCACTGTCAAGCTCAAAGCAGCCTTCCGATGTATTAACAAACCAAAAGTAAACCACTAGACTGATAATCAAAATATAAAAACAATCAGTCTTCTCATCTACTAGGTATTAGTGGATTTCAGTTGTATTCCTACAGTAGGAAGTATTATGTCCTATGGAGCTTCCTGTACTTTTTTACATTTTATACCATGTACTGTTTTGCCTTTTTATATTATCATGTACATAATGTTACTGTTAGAGATGTGTAGAAAAGAAACATCTCTAACTGAAATTAGGTATTTGTTCATCTAGCTCTGTAAAGTGGAGGGGAGTCAGAGGGTGTAATTCAATAATGCATGGTTCCAGGCACAGTGGCTCATGCCTACAATCCCAGCACTTCAGGAGGCTGAAGCAGGAGGATTGTTTGAGTCCAGGAGTTTGAGACTGAAGTGAGCTATGATAGAATCATTACGCTGCAGCTTGGATGACAGAGCAAGACCCTGTTACAATAAATAAATAAATTTATAATACTTTATAATATAAATATATTAACAAACCAAAAGCAAACCATCAGATTAATAATTAAAATATAAAAACAAGCAGTCTTCTCATCTACCTGACATTACTAGAGTACTTGACGTGACTGTCATCCAGCCTGGACGACAGAGCACGACCCTGTCTCAACAAGTAAATAAATAGTGGATGGAGTTTTGTTAATCTGTAGACTTCCCACTTGGTTATAGGGCTGGAGTTAATATCACGGAGTCACTGTTAGCCTTAATGTCTCATTCTTCTACCACTAATAAGTTCTCTCTGAAATACGTCACTCAAATGGTCTCTTGTAATTCTGCAGATGTTAGGTAAAAGTGGTCTATAGATTGTAACAGGATGTTGGGAAAATGTAAATTGGTCTTTTCTTTGGTTAAACATGGGCAAAATTGATCTCTCCCCTTCACGGTCTTTCTATTGATTTCTCTATATATTTATGGGCATGCTCAGACCAGACACTGGAAGCATTGGCTTCTGACTCTGGGTAATTCTTGGAATCATAGTCTATTGAGGATGGAGGGATCCTGGGGGTGACTTAGTCCCACAGCCAACACAAATTTCTGCACTTGACCTGGAATCATCCTCTTTGTTGCAGCATACTTATTGTTTTCTTCTAGCTCAGAAAGCTGAAAAGACCTATTTGTTTTTTGTTTTGAGAATCCACTCACACATCCACAAAATGACGTATGTGTTCAGAACAGCTCATGATTATGTGTGTACAGATGTAGCAAGAACATTTCTTTCACCACTGCCAAGTCTGACCTATGATGGAAGAGGAACAATGACCTCTCAGAGATAACCCAGTGACACCATGGACTCACCAAGGGGACTTTGCCGAGGAAAATAGCTGCCCCTTAACCACACATTAGAGAGAGGCAAGTGCGGTGTCACCCGGATATGCTGCACATTGGTTAAGCTGAGAGCCAGAAGACATTGGTGATGTTTAATTGATATAAGGCCATTAATACTTAACTCAGGATAGTCCTATCAACTCCGCTATCCCGCATGAGGATGGAGAAGCTATTTGGTTACTTGGTGGTATCTTTGAAGGGAGGCTTACATATATCATCGTTAGATACTTTCATCTAATACAATATTAAATGTCAATTTTTTTTTGAGATGGAGTCTCACTCTGTTGCCCCAGCTAGATTGCAGTGGCACGATCTCGGCTCACTGCAACCTCCACCTCCCGGGTACAAGCAATTCTCCTGCCTCAGCCTCCTGAGTAGCTGGGATTACAGGCGCTGCCACCACGCCTGGCTAATTTTTGTATTTTTAGTAGAGACAGGGTTTTGCCATGTTGGTCAGACTGGTCTTGAACTCCCAACCTTGTGATCCGCCCACCTCGGCCTCCCAAAGTGCTGTGATTACAGGCGTGAGCCACCACGCATGGGATAAGTGTCAATATGAAAAGCAGCTGTGGCAGAGATGGACCTCAAATTTTTTTGGAAACTCTTTTGAGGAGGATAATATGAAAGTTAAAACTCATTTCTCCCTTCGGAAAGTGGAAAATTGGGTTTTTTCCCCAAGGCAGAATGTTATTTAGCTGTTGGAAAAATGTGAGTGGAACATCTTCTATAAATACAATCAAGGATCCATTCAAATGTAAGCCCTGAGGGGGCAAGGATTTATTTTTCAATTTTATTTATTAACACGTTCCCTACAATAGTACCTATCACATAGTAGAATCTCAATAAATATTTGTTGAATAAAATAATGAAAAAATTCCCCGAGCCAGACCCCAAGAAGTTGTACTTTCTTAGATGCTTCTTTAATCAAATCGAAGTCATTACAGTTGATGGTTTCCATAGTAATGTTTTTTTCTCTAAGCATGCACTGACTGCCTTATGCCTGTATAGTATTATCTGTTTTGTGTGTATATGTTGCTAGCTAAGGGATCAAGAACATGACCCATGTGAATACACACACACACACACACACACACACACACACGCACGCACAATATGCAGGAAAACATGCAAATCTGTCTTCTCTTCATTTGATGCTGGAGAAACCTATGAAAAGGAACTTAACTACATTTGAGGCAATACGACGTGGTCTAGACTGTTAATGTTCCACCTATGGTATTAATACTCAATTAACCTAGACTTTGGGAATATGTTTGGGAACAAGTATTATGTATAATGTATAACCCATAGGACCAAATCATATCTCTATAGATAGGACAGGGTTTCCAGTGAAGGGAGTTGATGGTGTCGCTCTCATTCTGGGAAAGGGTCAGTTTCAGGTTGGGAAACCCGCCAAGAGGGATGTTAGCACCGGGTTAAAGGAAAAATGGTGTCAGGTCCTATAGTAGAATACGGGACTGCAATGATGCATAAGACATGCCCCTAAGAAACTCAGGGTTGAGTGGGGGAAGTACATATATTTATATATCTATAAATATAAATATAAGTATATTTTTATATATCTATAAATATAAATGTATATTTTAAATAAATCTATATAATCAAAATCATCTGATTACATGTATGATTAAAATTGCAATTCAAGGTTGTTAGTGATGACAGAGATGAGGGTAAGTAGAGAAATAGGTAGGAGTGGCTGATACTTAGACTATACTTTAATACTTGATCAGGAAAGACAGAGAGAAAGAGAGAGAGAGAGTGTGTGTGTGTATGTGTCTGCGTGTGTGTCTCTGTGTGTGTGTGTGTGTGTGTCTCTGTGTGCCTGTGTGTCCAAGAATTTAGAAAAAAGTCATGAGAATGTTTTCTCATGCAAGAGAGACCAGCAAAATCAAAGACCAAGGAACAAGAATCAGTAGGATGAAGTCTACATATTTCTGGCAATTGCTTGGATGTGAGGCACAGAGAAGCACCACAGATTGCTCAATTCCAGTGGCACCATTAACATAAAATACAGTGTGACAGTGCCCCCTGGGGTTGTGCAATGCAGTGGTCCTGAAGGAAGTGGTTAAAGATGAGGCTGGAGCTAACGCTGGAAATGAGACTAAGTGGCTTTGAATGTAGAAGCTTAACTAAGCTCACCTCTAAATCACAAGCAGACTATCATAACTGGAGACACTCACAGTCTTTCTTAGTTTATAATTTTTACTTCCTTGAAATTTTTGAGACACATACAGAACAAATAGAACCATGTTTCATGATTGCCATAGCTGGTTTTATCTATAATCATAATTTATGTTCTACCTCATTTCAAGTAGTTTAGATTTTCTCCCTCCTGGGAAACTGGGACAGTATATTGTGATGTAGAGGAAAGTATCATCTGGAGGTTGGACCTCATATCTCCCACTCAGTCTTATGCTATGGCTTCTGTGTCATGTCCACAAGGTACTGGCGTACAGTGTAGATAGTGAATTTTAGTGTACACAAGACTGGAGGCAGGAAAGCTAGTGAGAAGGCTGCTGCAATAGTTTAGACAAACAACGATGAGATCCTAAATTAGGGCAGTGAAAGTTGGCATGGAAAGGAAAGAGAATCAAGAAATATGCCAGGACTCAGAATGTGTGGATAAGAGAAAGGCATTGAGCCTGATTCTCACGGCTCAAATGACTCAGTTTGAAAGGCGATAGCACCAACTGAGCTCTGCAGAGCATCAAGAGAGGCCCACAGGTGCCACTAGAGGATCCTGACCTCAGCAAATGAACAGCAGCTTATCATCACTTTCCTCTGGACTAGGACCACCTTGTGTTCTACATGTGACCTATGACATATCTCAAGCTTTTTGCATTAGAGCTGTGCAAAGAAGTCTGGAATGTTTGAGGAATTGATTGAACTTGATTTTCTGCAATACACTCTCCTGGAGAGCTGTGAATTTATAGTATCAGAGGACTCGGGGGAAGATAAGTAATGCAACTGGTTATTCACAAATTGCATTTTCTGTTATATGTTAATCTAGAGAACTAAGTAAGTCACTCCCAATGAGAAATAACTTGGCTTTCAGGTAGTAAACTTTCTATCATTAGAAAGATCAGCCAATTGGGCTAGGCGTTTTTTAGCTACCGGTTGCAACTTCTTCCCATTATACCTCCATTCTCAGATAAAGCTTTTAAATGTCTTCCTTTTAACCAAGTGAATTATATCAACTTTTCCCTCCCACCTCCTTTTCCAGTTGCCCACCTTCATCAACACTCCAAGAACTCTTCTTTCTGCCTATATCATCCTCATATCACTGACTTAAACGCCCGTGTGAATGCCTTATGCAAACCTTCCTTCAAAGTTCCTTGACCTCTTCAACCTCAAAAACTGTACTCTAGCCAACTACTCCCATCAGATTTCGTGTTCACATGCCAAATGTGAACATGACCTACAAACTTACTGCAACATGAAAATAGCGAGGGTACTCCTGGGTTGAGGATCAAATCCTGGGAAAGGCACAGTGCAGTACCACTCCCACACTCTACTTGCTGTCTCCCTCACAGCCACCCCTGATGTGTCAGCTGTCCCTGGGGACACAGGTTTGTGGAGCAGAAGCACATGGAAGGTATGGAACAAGGGCAGCTTCTCTCCTTGCTTCCCCATATTCTTGGTCCCTGAACTCTAAGGCTGTTTTGTGAAAATGAACTACACCCTGGCCTCTTTCCAATGAATGAGAGAGGATGCTGCCACCCCCACCTCCAATATTCGCCCAGTGACACTGACACAGATCTGGGCAGTGAACCCGGGTTGGTGAGAAGGTCCAAGTCAGATCAGGCTAAGGTTCTGTGGCCTGCAGGCAGGGGAATATCCTGCGTAAACATTTTGAAATAGGGTAATTTTGTT
The DNA here is from genome assembly GCF_049350105.2 of Macaca mulatta. Taxonomy (NCBI): domain Eukaryota; kingdom Metazoa; phylum Chordata; class Mammalia; order Primates; family Cercopithecidae; genus Macaca; species Macaca mulatta. The sequence goes on from NC_133420.1 coordinate 48,769,721, forward strand.
CTGGAGTCCTCCCCACCCCTTTTTCATCCTCTGAGTTATTTTCTCTTAGCTTACCCCAACCTGGCCAGGATAATTCGGGATGAGTTTTGAGAGTTCAGCATACAGAAGTCAGGCATTTTAAAAGAGTAAAGTGGGTCAGGTAGAGGGACCATAGGAAATGATGGCGGTGGTGACAAGGAGACTATAAACCATCTACAGTGTACCTCTACTCAGGCCAGTCAACTATCACCATGCAGGAGTATAGACAGATCTGGTGTGTCCGGATCCCCTGAATTTTCTCCAGGAAAATAAGAAAAATAAGAAAAATCTTTATCTTTATATAAAATCTCCCCCTAGAAAATGACAAGAAAGTAAAAATTTTAAAGTAATCCAGTGGATCCTGTGGCCATTTTGGTTTAAGGGGTCAGCTCTGGTTTAAGAGATCAGCTGCAATGGGTTTGAATTTCACAGACGACATCAATTTTCATAGCTTTCCGCAGAGTCACACAGTTTACATACACTCCATGGCTACTTAATGATGGATTAGAAGAGGTAGGTGCTGGGCTTCTTTAAAAGGTGTCAGTTGTTAGGAAGTAAAAGCATTCAGGGCACACACAAGTTTGCTTGTTAGAGTCAAGGGTTTCAGGACATGCCACTTTCTGGGCTCTGAGCCGATCAGTGGAGAGGAGGGGAATGAGGTGCTTCTCACAGGACTCAGGATGGCAGCAGTCCTTGAAGCTCCTCTGCCATGAGATGACTGCCCTGAAGGCTGCTCTGTCGATTGTAGGTGTGATGTGCAAGATGGTGCTCAGAAGTCCCTTTGTCCCAATGGTTAGACCCTCTGCTCAGTGTGGCAATTCTGCTTCCTGAGTCATCCTTGAGGCCTCCCCAAACTGCTCCCCTATTCTCTGGGCACCCTGCCTTGACATGTGGTTCTATTTAATATTACAGATTTTTTTTTCCTGGGCATTCCTTAACTTAAGATAAAATGCTTCTCTGCCAATGACTTTAAAAGATGAACTTGAACTAAATGTGTTTGTCCTGCTTCCCTTTTAATTTTTCATATTCGTAAGCATCATTTCCACTGCCCTCCTAAACCAAAATATTAGAAAGTATTTGAGAAGTTAAAACAAAAATAGTGGGCAGGAGGCAGTCTGGCTCTGAAACATGAAATTTATCTCAAGAACTCCAGAACCTTTCTCAGTCTCATAATACTCCCTTGGACATTAATATTTCCATGGAGGGAAATTAAGGACCAAGAATATTTTAAAGCTCTCTTTTCTCATCAGATGAATCTCTGATGTTCAGATGTCAAACACTGTGACTGGGCTCAAGAGAAATAATTTGGTCCAGGAAAGGCTCTCAAATAATATCACTTTTTAAAATGAATATTAAATTACAGTATAAAGGAGCAAGGTTGACCAGATCGAATTTAACACTGTACAAATCACAGGACTCTCCCATCTAAATTAAATGTTTTTTAGAATATTTCTGGGCTTTGACTCTCTGTGCTACAAGGTAAAAACGTTCCAGAATATGTTTTGCTCTGTGCCACGTGCCTTCCATTCCCTTGTGAAAAAGAGAGAGGCCCCTGCCCCAGTCAGCACTTCCAGAGCCAAGTCAGGGACTGAAACAAAAGCAGTCAGCCACATCTAAGCAGGGCTGAGGGAGGACACAAGAATTAGCAAGAGCCTGCAGTCACAACCAGCAAACTTGAGGAGGTACAAGGTGAGAATCCCAAGAAACCCAAGAAATATGTTGAATCTTATTAGTTGCATAATTGAAGTCCAATGAGGTAGAGTTTGTTACTAGAAGAGTCAAGGAAGTCCAATAGGTCCTCCTGTAAGCATTTATAGGGTGAGAACACCGGAGTTTTCATGGGTCAATTGTATTGTTATTATTACAGCTAAATGTAATGAATAAGCTTTTCTGGAAATCCAGATAGTTTTGATTTTACATACCTGTAGCTCATTCCGCCTTGACAGAATCCTGGAGTCCATAAGAACAATGGTTAGATGTTCATATGTCACTCATTTGGACCATTTTCTTTCATTGAAGCTTTAATCTTAATAACTGAGATTTTCTTCAGATGTTGAAGTATCTTCAATAGGTTATTACCTTTTTATAAAAAAATTTTACACCATGTCAAAGTCACAACCAATCCTGAAGACATATTCACTATTGGTACAAATGTTAACTGTTGAACCTCTAGTAATGTGGTTATCTGAATGGAATAAGCTATAAGTAAAATATGTTTATGTATATATGTATGTATAATAAAGTATTTCAAATTTATAGTATATCAGAACAAAGTACACCTTGCTTATTTTCATATGTGAAGCATTATCCAACAATATCACATTAGGATTATCAACAAGTTTGAACATCAGTCTAATCAAAATGAAGATGGTGGCACAGATGGGAGATTTGTTACTGACAGGAAGATTGGGCAAATAAGTGAATACATTATGGATATGGGAGCTGTGTTTCTCAGTGTCAGAGAAGGGAGTTATATAGACAGAAAGGGAAAAACTAGAATGAAACCTGTGGGGTTGGATTGGAATTAGTGGTATTGGTGTCAACACATGGTGATAGATAGATGATTGATTGATTGATTGATAGATGATAGATAGATAGATAGATAGATAGATAGATAGATAGATAGAAACAAATGTAGGCATATCTGTATGTACATGTAGTATATACATACAAACATACATTCCCTAGTTCTGTCCACTAAGAGAAGGTCTAGGAGCAGTAATATCCCAATAAAAATGAGGATACTTGGCCCACAAATCTGGGTTTCCAGATATCATTCTCCACAAAAAGGAACCAAAGCTCCTTGGAGAAATGACTCATTCCAGAACTAGGACTGGAAAAGTGCAAGATGAGCCTGAAACAGCTGTGCCAGAAAGCAAAGAAGTACTCAAAGGATGATGGAACATTTCAAAAGAACATAGGGACCCACTTGAACTGATCTGCTCTGAAGGGTCAAATTAGGGGCAATAGAAAAAAAATGACAGAAGCAGATTATGAACCATTGAATAAAATACAAATCCATGAGTCAATAGAAGGAAAGGAGGGAAGGAGGGAGGGAGGGAGGGAGGGAGGGAGGGAAGGAAGGAAGGAAGGAAGGAAGGAAGGAAGGAAGGAAGGAAGGAAGGAAGGAAGGAAGGAAATGAGGGAGAGAATAAAGCTTAGTTGTATGACAAATGGGTTATGGAGAAGGGTACTGATATGGTTTGGCTCTGTGTCCCCACCCAAATCTCACCTTGAATTGTAATAATCCTCTCATATCATGGGAGGGACCCAGTGGGAGGTAATTGAATCATGGGGTCAGGTTTTTTCCCCACACTGTTCTCATGATAGTGAATAGGTCTCATGAGATCTGGTGGTTTTATAAAGGGCAGTTCCCCTGCACATACCCTCTTGCCTGTCACCATGTAAGATGTGCCTTTGCTCCTCCTTTGCTTTCCACCATGACTGGTGAGGCCTCCCTAGCCATGTGGAACTGTGAGTCCATTAACCTCTTTTTCTTTATAAATTACCCAGTCTCAGGTATGTCTTTATTAGCAGCCTAAGAACAGACTACTACGGGTATCTTTCCAGTGGAGAAGGCAGGCAGATGCTACCTTAACCTAGTGACCAAAGTGAACATCACCAGCGATAGGACACATTGACATTATGTACCATCTGAGGAGTGCAGTGAGAAGAACACATCATCACTTCTATGATATTCCTGCCAAAGGCTCAGAACCGGTGTTAGTCAAGAGGGAACATTGGACAAAGTCAAACTGAAGGACGTTCTATAAAATAACTAACCTATAATTGTCAAGGTCATGAAAATCAAGCAGAGTGAAGAACTGTTCCACATTGAAGGAGGTAAGAGAGAAATGACAGCTAAATGTGACTTGTAATTCTGAACTGGATCCTTTTGCTATCAAGGATATTATTAGGAAATTTGAATGCCATTCAAAGATTGTATGGTAATAATTTCATGGTAATAATATATCAAGGTTAATTTCCCAATTTTAATGGTTGTATTGTGGTTTTATGCAAGAATAGCTTTGTTTGTAGAAAATAGTGTACACAGTAATCAGAGTGATAGGGTATTGGGTTGATAAATTATTCTCAAATGGCTCAGAAAATAAAAGGTAAGGGTCTTTGTAGTATTTCCAACTTTTCTGTAAGTTTGTAATTGTTTAATCTGTGTAATATATCAGACTGTATATATTTGCCATAATAAACTGTAACAATTTCCTTGATAAAGACAAAACATATTATCTTTGTATATATTTATTTTTTAAAGTGTTACACTGTATAATCTCAGCATTTTTATTAATTGCTATTTTTAACCAAAGAAACCAACATTTTCTCCACAGAAAGTCTGAAAGCAGAAAACTAAGGACTATATAGCTATTTTTGTTCACAGTAACATTATTTCTTTTTATAAAGCAATTACCTTTTATAATTGAATTTAGTTGAACACATAATTTTGTAATTTTACAATCTGAAACAAAGTGATGTTAGTTTATCTGGCATCTAACAGAGTGATGCTAGTTTATCTATGAATAGAAAGAATTCAGGAAAATCAAATTGATTAAGTTTTTCATGAAAAAATATATTCAAAGCTGTCATGGAGGGAAGAGGTAAAGTTGTCCTTAAGTAAATTAATTAAATCAGTCTAATTATCACAGTCATCTTGATTATGAATATTTTTAAAGCTGTTTTCTATACTTTTGAATTATCATATATTAAATCATCTAACATGTTTAAAAACAAATATTTGTATTTTAAATTCTAACCTAGTAACCAGGTCATTAATGAAACTTATAGTGTAACTTTTTTCCCCCCAGAGTTACAGTTTTAGCAAGAAAAAGTTTTTATAGTCAACATATGTAAATCTATTTAGAATTTTAAATTTATCTTACCTTACATTTATATAACCACTTAATACTTTGATATTTTTAATAAAAACTAACTGGAAAAGGTACTTGCTCCATTAGATATTAGAAGCTCTTATAATCTGTTACTAATAACTCTCTCTAGAGGCAGACAAAGTATATCTATGTATTTGCTCAGACACTATTTTATATTTATAAAGAGGGAATTTTTATCAACTCTTATACAAGTTAAGAGAAACTAATTATGAGAAGCAGCAGAATTTTTAAAACTTTTATATTAAGTTCGGGGTACATGTGCAGGTTTGTTATATACTCATGTCTCAGGGGTTTGTTGTATGGATTATTTCATCACACAGGTATTAAGCCCAGCACCCATTAGTTATTTTTCCTGATCATCTTTCTCCTCCCATCCTCCACCTTCTGATAGGCCCCACTGTGTGTTGTTCCTCTATGTGTCCATGCGTTCTCATCATTTAGCTCCCACTCATAAGTGAGAACATGTGGTATTTGGTTTTCTGTTCCTGCATTAGTTCACTAAGGATAATGGCCTCAAGCTCCATCCATGTTCCTGCTAAGGACATGATCTCATTCTTTTTTTATGGCTGCATAGTATTCCATGGTGTATATATACCACATTTTCTTTACCCAGTCTATCATTGATAGGCATATAGGTTGATTCCATGTCCTTGCTATTATGAATAGTGCTGCAATGAACACATGTGTGCATGTATCTTTAGAACAGTTCATATTTCTTTGGGTATATACCCAGTAATGGGATTGCTGGGTCCAATGGTATTTCTGTTTTTAGGTCTTTGAGGAATCGCTACACTGTCTTCCACAATGGTTGAACTAATTTACACTCCCCTCAACAATGTATAAGCATTCTTTTTTCTCCACAAGCTCACCAGCATGTTATTTTTTGACTTTTAATAATAGCCATTCTGACTGATGTGAGATGGTACCTTATTGTGATTTTGATTTGCATTTCTTGAATAATTGGTGATGTTGAGCTTTTTTTCTTATGATTGTTGGCTGCATGTATGTCTTCTTTTGAAAAGTGACTGTTCATGTCCTTTGACCACTTCTTAATGGGGTTGGTATTTTGTTTTTGTTTTTGTTTTTTTCTGGTATATTTGTTTAAGTTCCTTATAGATGCTGCATATTAGATCTTTGGTAGATGCATAGTTTGCAAAAATTTTCTCTGTTCTGTAGGTTGTCTGCTCAATTCTGTTGATAGTTTCCTTTGCCATGCAGAAGCTCTTTAGGTTTAATCAGATCTCATTTGTCAATTTTTGTTTTTGTTGCAATTGCTTTTGGCATCTTCATCATGAAATCTTTCCCCATACCTATGTCCAGAATGGTATTGCCTAGATTGTCTTCCAAGGTTTTTATACTTTTGGGTTTTACATTTAAGTCTTTAATCCATCTTGAGCTGATTTTTATATATGGTGTAAGAAAGGGGTCTAGTTTCTATCTTGTTTCTTTTACTTAGGACTGCCTTGGCTATTCAAGCTCTTTTGTGGTTCCATATGAATTTTAAGATAGTTTTTTTCTAGTTCTCTGAAGTATCCCAATGGTAGTTTAATTTAATTTAGAAACAGCATTGAATCTATAAATTAGAAGCAGCAGAATTTAAGGCAGAAATATAGAGCACCAGTATTAAGGATATTGATCAAGTAAACAATATTCTCAATTTCAAATACTATAAGATATGCAATTAATCAACACTATTCCTTTGGGGAAGCATCATTGTTGATAAATCTATATGCTTTTGCAATTTTCTTCTAAATTTACCAAAATGGTATTTTTTTCTATTTTTCTAGTGTCCATATTTGTACAATAGTGATAATGTCCTTTCATAAGCCTTATTTTATAAGTCCTGAAGAGAGGAATTTTGGAATTATTCAGCAGTGTAGAGAAATAAAAGTGAATCATTGAATACTAGGGGTTCCACTTCCTTTTAATTTTGGTGCAAGAATTTCAGCTTTACAGACATTGGCACTATTGGGTTTAGAATAAATGCACATGAAAACTTAATTTTGGAATAAGGAAAAAAGGCTCTGAGGTTTAGAATCAGATAGAGGAATCCAAATTGATACAAAACAAAACATATAAACACAGAGAATTCTATCAATAGTAAGAAAAACTCCAAAAACTTTACAACTCTATATTATTAAGGACCAGGAATCATCAGAATTCTCAGCCAAATAACAAAAAGTTAACGGACACCAGATTTCATATTTCCTGTCAGCTGCCACTTGACAGAAGTCATTCAATGGTCTGGTCATACAATGAAAACCCAGGTTCCACCATAGTTGCCACCATGATGGATTAAATCAGCTCTGTTCAAGCAGACCAAGAATCAGAAGCAGAAACAGATGTAACCAAGAATCAGATTTAGCGTGTGAGAGCCAAAGAGCTCAGTCACCACCCAAGACTTATCACAGGAGCCAAGAGAAGATGAGGCAATGATCCAAGAGGATCAGGTACAGACCAGATTCAGACCAGGTGCCCTCTAATCTGCCCATTTCTCTAAAGGGCTATATCACAGCAGAACCTCCAGAATAACAAAGAATAACTCAAGAACACACAGTAACATTATTAGCATACTATTTATTTGTATACAATGGAAAATAATAATAGGTTGATTTCCTCTAATCAAGGCAAAAAAAAAAAAAAAAAAACCCACAGCATTTACATATAGGAAAAGGAAGAAGGAAAATCAAATCACTTCGGAACATAAACTTAGATTTTCATGCTCTGGGTAAAACATTGTTTAGCTGGAAGCTAGCAAAAAGGCCAGTCTGAGGCTTCTGCCCTTGGGCAGTCAAATGGGAAGAAATTTCAGTTGTCTGTGTATTCTCCAGAAGACTTGAGGGGTTAGCTCTGACACAATCAAAACAAGCACCTCTGCATTATGTACTTAAGCCTGGTCTGCACCATTTCCTTATTCGAACTATTCATTCATATTAAAATCTTTTTTTAAACAAAATCCAAGTCCTACACAATCACTGGTAATAAAATCTTAAATTAAAGGAAGCCAAGACAACCCAGATTTCAAGTGAAATTGCAAACAAAACAAAAACACATCTTCTCTAGGAAGTGCATCTACTTTGAACTTGGGCTCTTCTTTTAACTTTGACATTCCTGGGACCTATTCCTCATTATTATTATATAATATTCTATTGTTAAAATTTTTAATACAAAATATAGATTCTACCTTAGGAAAAATGCTACAAAGATATAAAAAGTAGTAATATTTTCCTACAACCAGTTTCATCCCCAATCCCCCAATTAGGGTTAAAAAAAAATATTAACAACATGGAGTTTTTCTTCCACCTTTTTTTCTCATAAAAATATTATATCATAATATTTGATAAAACTCACAAGTTTACGTTGTAAAATATTACAAACATGTATACACATATATGGATGGATATTTGATTATATTGTGTTATATTACATTGTATTATATTTATCATCTTAAACCTGTTCTTTTTCTCTTTAGTAGCCCATAGAATTCCCACTCTCAGTCTTTGCAATTCCAAAACTTTGGTTTGCTTTCTTTCAGAGAGAATAACAGCTAGTGGGTACTCAGGGCATGATTTAGAGACATCAATACAGAGGAGACATTGTCTGGTTGTCCAAAGCCAGCATTATTTTTCTAGCTGTGAAAGGCTGCTGGCTTTCATTCATAAAGTATAGGTGACTACGTTCTTGAATGAAAGAAAAGAAAGGAAGTGAATGACTGCTCCTTGCCCAGAGTAGATGAATAACTGAATTAAGTAGCCAGTTGGTTTAATTTCAGCTTTCAGATTTCCCTCATCTATTAAGCACTGCAGACACTCTACCTCTGGTCAAAAAACAAGTAGATTGTATTGAGTTTGGGATTATATATCTGAAATCAATGAAGGGAAAAACAAGCAGTAAATGTATTCCTTGGATTCTTTCTTCTTATGGTTTACATGTAATCTATCCATTTTGCCAAAGTCCCACTGTTTCTAAACATGGACCTCCAGCATCTGAATTATGAGAAATGCAAAATGCAAATGCAGACTCCTAGGCCATATTTGGGTCCCTGAGTCAAAATATCTGTGAATGGAGACAGATAATTTTCATTTCACAAAAACCTTCCCCCAAAGGATTCTAACATGCACTAACGTGTTTGAGATCTACCTCTAGGCCTCCCTACAGGCTCAGGGATCCACCATCTTGTCTTGTCTTCTAAAGGCTCTAATACCCTCTCTAGCCTACAAGATCCTAACATCCCTCCCATTTCCCTCTCCTCTCCATCCTCTACCCACAACCAGTTATGAAAGGAGGAACCTTGCAAACTCTCGGGTCAGATCCAGACCCAGTGCAGGCAGGCTCCTGATAGCACCTGGGTCCCCAGAAGAACCTGCAGAAGGGGATGCTGATTTGATTGGGCCTAAGAATTGCCCTTGACTCCCTCTGTTCAGACAAAGGAAATATTAATTCCATATCAGACATTAGAGATAAAATACTATCTCTAGGAAAGGGCAGAGCAGTGTGCAGACACGTTTGTGGGCACTAAGAAGAAATACCATGAGGATGGGGAGAGCAAGGACCAGTAAGGGCAGTAACTTTGACTTTGACATTTTGTCACTCTCAGCAGCTGCAGTGGGCAGCCAATGGCTGTTCTTGAATAAATAGAAGGTGACTGCGTGAATGAGAGATTGAATGAATTAGTCTAGTGCTTGATTGTTATGGCAAACAAAACAATAACAACAATTTTCTAATCCCTGATATAATTGACCATTTGAAAAAGACATGTAGGTCTTTCTATTTGAATATCATCTGTAACTTTAAGTCACATCCACCAGGAAAACTGGCAGGAACAGATTCAATATGTTTTAAAACTACAGAAGATAGAGCATGGAATTCCCTGCAAATGCTTCGTCATGAAGACAGCTCTAGGAAACAGCTCTGGAACTGTGTGGGTGTCTGATTCAGAGCCTCATAAGCATAAAAGAGAAATGGCGAAACTGTGAAATCCAAGGTCAGGAAGCTTCCCAGACACAATACCACCCACCAGCTAAGTTCTAGTCTACTCTGTTCAACCTCGAGGAATCAGAGCTCTTTCCAGATTCTAATTTGACCAGCTATTTCCCCAGCTAGGTTAGTGATAAGGAGAAGAATAAAAGGAAATAGATTCTGGATAGAATAGAAAATAGCATTTCATGAGAAAGATGAGAAGATAAATGAAAATATAGAGACATAAGTTTGCCACCAGGACATCACAGTTTCTTCAAAGGTGCAATTTGCCTGCTGCACGAATATTTTTGAAACTCAGGAATATGCAGCATATTTTTTGTAAGAGGATATTGCTGTGACTTCACCAATCAGGGACAGCCTCCTCACAGCAGGCTGATGCTAAAATAGTCCCCAGTGATCTCTATGTCCTGGTATCACTCCCTTGTGCAATCCTCTCCCCTTGAGTGTGGGCTGGCCAATAGAATACAGCAGAGGTGATGGGATGTGATGAGGTTATAATTTCCATACTGGCTAGCAGACTTTCTTTCTTGCTTCCTCACTTGTGTATTTTGATAAAGGAGATGGCCATGTTGGAGAGGCCCACATGGAAAAGATGTGAAGGTGGCTTATAGCAAATAGCCAGCAAGGATCTAAGGCTCTCAATCAAACAGTCCTCCAGGAACTGAATTCTACCAATCTGAATGGGCTGAGAAGTGGATCATGGATTCTTCTGCAGTTGAATTTTCAGATGAGACCACAGCCCTGGTTGACAACTTGATTGCAGCCTTGTGAGAAACCCTCAAGCAGAGGACTCAGCTCACTGGGCCCAGACTATTGACCCAGAGAAGCCTTAAGCCACTAATGTTGTGGTGATTTACTAAGGAGCAGTAGAAAACTAATACAATCCTGATCCAAGCTGAGGTATCCAGGAGGGAATATCTGGTTTTCGAAGTTCTGAACAATTGTTATTGCTGCCTTTGTCTATGGTAGAGCCTGTGAAACAAGACACACTTTCCCAAGCAGCCTCTATCCAACACATCTATGGCAACCTCTACAGTCAAGTTTGTGGGGATGCTGAGAGATGCCAAATGGAGAAACCCTCATTAAGCCCATGAAATTATACTTACAGCTTTATTAAAATAGCAACTGGCCTGGCTTATGTTCTGAAGAACCCTTTAAACCTCAGAGAAGAGGATGATAAATTGAGTGCCATATCCTCATTTTCAAAGGCTTCAATTTTAAACAATTCCACATGCTTCAACCATCAGCTGTATGCGAGGAGGCTGCCATGTGAAATGAGTCTTCATTTGATTGAAGCCAAGATTTATTTTTTCTTTAGGATGAGATCCATGTCAACACACACACACACACACACACACACACACACACACACACGCAACTGTCTCTGTGGCAGGATAGATTTATCGAACTCATTCTTCAATTGTGTCAGCTTCTTTTTTAATGTAGCAGTGAATGAATTCAATTAGATGAAGACCATGTTGGTGGTTGGCTTATCAAAAATGCTACTTCTGCCCACAGATATCCACATAGGCAATGACTAAAGACATTGTCCTTCATTGCTATCTCTCCAGGTCACACTATAGACAGCTCTCTGGCCAGAAGAGTTCAGATTATTCTCAATGTAACATGGGTGTAGAGGAGAAAAAAATTCCCTGAGACAGTTGCCAAGGGACAGCAGGGTTCTTTACTCTCTTCTCATTCCTCAATCCTCCTAAGACTCAGCTGACCAATGACATACAAGCTGACATTGGTTACTCAAGGCTTCCCTTTCTCAGGTTTTCATACCCCCATTGCAAAGTTTGGGGATCCCCATGACCACCCTCACTTATGATACCAACTGCAAGTTCAGGGGGCTCCAAGACCATCCTCAGGTTTGATAATCTGCTAGAAAGACCCGTAAAACCCACTGAAAGCCACTACACTCAAGAACAATTTATCATAGCAGAGGGATACAGATTAAAAGCAGCCATGGGGAGAGGGGCATAGGGCAGGGTTCAGAAGAGTTCCAAGTATGGAGATTCCAGTTGTCCTCTCCCAGGGGAGTTGTGCAGCTAGTGCTTACTTTCACAGCTGTGATGTATAACAATGCACACAGAGTATTGCCAACCAGGTAATCTCATCTGAATCTTGGTGTCCAAAAGTTTTTACTGGGGCTCAGTAACATGGACATGGTTGGTTGCCCCCTTAACTGACCTTAGTCTCCAGCCCTTCCAGAGGATGAGCTGATACTGCATGGCCTAAGGTCCCCCACTATAAATCATATGGTTAGCATGGACTATCTAGCATGGCCCAAGGCTCCCAGGCAAACAAATCAGGTAGGACATTCCAAGGCATTAGGGGTTACCTCCCAGTGGCCAAGGACACACACCAGACCTGCTCTGGGGGCAAGGTTAATCCTTTATTGCATGCCACACCCATGTAGACTTTCCTCATCTGCTTGGTGGAACTTCTCTGTAGCATCCCTCCTAATCTCCTCTATCTCCCAGAACAGCACAGACACCTGGGTAATCAAGTCGCTACTACCCTAGTCCAAGCCACGAGTGATTCTCACCTGGACTATTTCATCCTAAAATCTCCTTGTTTCCATTCTTGCCACTTCACAAGCCATAGTATGGAATTCCAATCATTCATCCTGTGCTTAAGCCCAACCTTCCCAGTCCACAAAGGCATTCCCTCACACTTAGAATAAAAATCAAAACTCGTTTTCTGGCTTGTAGAGCCCTAAGTGCCCACTCTGACTGCCTCTCAGCTCATCTCAGTTCTCTTGCTATGTCCACTTTGCTCTGACCACTCTGGCCTTTCTCCTCCTCGATACCCTAAGCTAATCTTCACCTTGAGGACTTTTCAATGCCCAGATTCTCTGCATTAAACCCTTTGCTCTTTACTTTCCCAAAGCTTCTCCTTCTGGATACTCAGAGCTCAGCTTAAATGTCACCTGGTGGTATCAACCTCCCTGATAATTCAATCCAAAAGAATCTCTCAGACACCCTCAAACACACTATCCATTCATAATGACATCCAACACACTTGGATTATTTTTGAAGTTAATATTTTCTGGTTTGTTTCTTTGATTTTTTGTCTGTTTATTCTATGCCTCCCCCATAAAAATGTAAGCTTCATGCAAACAGGGACCAATCTGCCTTTTTCATTTCTATATTCCCAACACTTAGAGTCTAACACATAGTAGGTGCTCAATAAATACTTAACAAATGAATTATGCCATTTTCTTTTTAAATTTATTTTTATTGTTTAAATTTAAGATGTACAATATGGTGTCTTGATATGTGTCCATACTCAAATGACTACTACAACTAAGCAATTTAACATATCCATCATCTTCCATAATAAACTTTGTGTGTGTGTGTGTGTGTGTGTGTATGGTTGTACATGTGTGTTTGTGTGGTAAAAGCACATAAAATCTACTCTCTTGCAAGCTTTTAATATATAATACAATATTATTAACTGTAGTCCTCGTGTTGTACATTAGATCTCTAGACTTACCCTATATAACTGCAAGTTTGTACCCTTTGACCTTCAGCTTCCCATTTCCTTCCCCTCCCCATCCCTGGAAACCACAGTTCTACTCTGTTTCTATGTGTCCTTTTTTTTTGAGATTCCACATATAGTGAGGTCATGTAGTATTTGTCTTACTGTGTCTGGCTTATTTCACTTAGCATAATGTTCTTTAGGTTCATCAACGTCGTTGCAAATTGCAGCATTTTCCTTTTTTAAGGCTGAACAGTATTCCATTGTATACGTATTGTGATATATACATGTATCACATTTTCTCCTCTCATTTTCCATCAATGGATATTTTGGTTGTTTCCATATCTTAGTTATTGTGAATAATGCTGCAATGTTCATGAGGGTGCAGATGTCTCTTTGAGACACTAATTTCATTTCTTTTAGGTATATACTCAGTGAAGGAATTGCTGGTTCATGTGGTAGTTCTATTTTTAATTTTTTGAGGAACCTCCATACTGTTTTCCATAATGGCTGTACTAACTTACATTCCCACCAACAGTGGACTGGGCTCCCTTTTTTCCACACCCTCATCAATACTTGTTATCTTTTGACTTTTTCGGATAATACCCATTCTAACAGATGTGAGGTGATATCTCATTGTGGGTTTGATTTGGTATGCCTTTTCCTTGAAAGTCATCTGGCAACCATTGATTTATTCATTCTTTTATTGAATTGACAAATATTTAGTGAGTACGCACCCACTGACTGGAAGGCCAAACATAGGCGAACCGAGGCAAAACCTGCCCGTGGGAGCTTAAAGGAGTCTAGCAGCAAAGTCACAGAACAGAATAGACAGCACTCGTCTCAGTACCTCCCACGGTGTCTAGCACAATCTTGAGAGCTCACTAGGGAAAGAATGAATACAAAAAGAACTCTGCTAAAATTCTATTAGAAATTCAAATGGAGAAAAGATTTCTGAAAAATGAAAGCATCGGGGAAGACTTCGTAAAGGATTTGTGTTGATGGGAAGTGGGAGGCTCCACATTCTAAGTAATAGAATAGTACAAATAAAGACACAGATACAGGAAAGGATACCTCTGGGGAAGGTTGAGTAGTTCTGTTTGGAAGGCATATAAGGCATATAAAGGGACTTCTAGGAGAGGAAGCAGGAAGGTTGACTGGGATCAGAATTCATAGGACCCTAAAGTTAGAACCCTAGACAATGTGGAGCTATTGAAAGTTTTTGAGCAAGGGCTTATCGTGACCAAAACTGTGCTTTAAAATAATTGAATTCTGAAAGGACTGGCTTCATGGATATGCAACCAGTGCAGTCATATAGACACAGAGAGCCTACGCACAGAAGGGCCTTGCGCTTGGTTAACACACTGCTGTTGTGTTGAAAGCTTCAATACTTTTGAAAAAGGGGCCCTTCATTTTGCACTGGGCCCTGCAAATTATGTGACTGCTCCTTAACTCAGGAAATGGAGGCTGAGTGAGTAAAATGAGGGAGAGTCAGGAGGCAAGGAGGCTTAATAATAGTTCAAGTGAGAGCTAGAGAGGACCTGAGGTGGGGTAGCCTTCCTAGTTTTATTAGATCCTGTAAGTATTTAGGAGTAATAAAGGAAGCCTTGGGTCTATGACCCAAGGGGGTCAAAGGAAATCCTTTTAATCCCTCTGCCCCACCCCACACAAAATGATTCTTAATTATGCCTAGGTCAGCAGGAAGTCTATGGGAAACCATTGAAAATTTTTAAGCAGAGACGTTATATAAAATTCATTCAACAAATGTTTATTGAGCATCTACTATGTACCAGGCATGGTGGTGGAATTAGAAACCTACTGGTAAGCAAAGGAGTCATAGTGGCTGCCCTAAATGCTGGCATAGAGGGGAGAAATTTGAAAACAGATATTATTCAGTTATAATCACTGCGTAATTTGATCACAGTGCAAAGTAGCAAGTTGAAAGACAATGTAATGGTATGTCGGGGGTATTAGTCCATTCTTACACTGCTATGAAGAAATACCCAAGACTGGGTAATTTATAAAGGAAAGAGGTTTAATTGACTCACAGTTCCACATGGCTTGGGAGGCCTCAGGAAACTTACAATCATGGAAGAAAGCACCTCTCCACAGGGCAGCAGAAGAGAGAATAAGTGAATGCCAAGTGAAGGGGGAAGCCCCTTATAAAACCATCAGTTCTTATGAGAATTCACTCACTATCACAAGAACAGTATGGGGGGAAACCGTTCCCATAATTCAATTACCTCCTACCAGGTCCCTCCCACAACATGTGCGGATTATGGGATTACAATTTTCAAGATGAGATTTGGGTGGGGACACAAAGCCAAACCATATCATGGGGGAAAGACGTGAGCAGCACTCACTCTGATACCTGCTTCAAGGACATGTCAGTGAGAACCTGGGCAGAAGGTGAAGAGTTCACTCCAAAATGAAGTTAAATCTCATGTCAAGCAATGTGCCATTTCAAAATGCAGTGCTAGCTTCCGGGACTTTAAAATCAGATCAACAAATCTCTAAGAATACAGCAGCCTTTGTAATATGGGTCAGCTGCACTTTTTTTTTTTTTTTTTTTTTTTTTTTTTTTTTCATTTTCAGCAGGCACAACTGACAGAAAATGACCAGCTGGGACCTGGCTAAAAATACAGAGAATCATTTAGGATCATTTCAGCCTTTAACACTTGTTAGTTAGGACTGGAGCTAAGCAAAAGAACAGAACCCTTGCCCAGGGGTAACTAGTCCTGCAGCCTTTCTCAACATTCCAAAGAACAATTGCCAATGTTCTAACACCAAATGCCTTGCCAAGTCATTATAACTGACTTTTTCTTTGGTTTATTCTGCCTACCCCAAGTCAGAGTTCCACACCATTGGTTTATACTACATGGAAGAGTCTAACAGAAATCTTGTCCTTGGGAATGAGCTGGCTAAATAAGCTCTTGAACTTGTATCTCCCTGTCCCAAGAGCAGGGCTCATCTGTCTTACCATGATAAGAGGAAGTCGGCAGAGATGGCCATGAGCAGAGCAAATGCAAAGATGTAGCTGCAAAGATGTCTGAGACTGTCATCTCCTCCTCAGAAAGTAAACAGATGTGGCTCTCTGCATTGTTTGCGTGCTTTGTCTCTTCCTGTCTTCTTCCCTTATGGGAATAAATTACTTTAGCATAATAATGAATTAAAATTAAGTTTTCAAGGTAATGAGCATTAGCAAGAGAGAGATGAATTTTTCTGGTTGGTGCCCTGTTCTGAAGGATGCAAGGAGCCACTGTTAATCTTCCCAAGATTCTGCAACCTCAGACCAAAGGAATAGAGAGGTCCTGGGCTTCACTGTAAGGAGTAGCAGCTCAATGGAACCAGAGCCCAGGGAGTGGAATTAGAGGCTGGGCAGGAGGCGGAGGAGCAGTAGAGAAAAAAAGGAGGGAAATTTTGGAAGCGTTCTCTGTGCTGCAACCCTAGCTGTCATGCATATATATTACACTTTTGTTTGACCCTCCCCCTCAGGATGGTGGTAATTGGTTCTGAGTGAGACTCGGGCCTCCCTGGCACACAGATAATCCTGCCTGCCCTTCTAGCTCTGCAGGGCATCCTGACCCCAGTTACACAAATTTCATAACATAAAGTCTTCTGAGGCTCTAGATCTTTATATGTTCTATTTCTCTGCCCCTAATTCTTTTTCTCTGTATTGACAGCCATTTGGTCATTCTCAAGATTCAACGTGCATTTTATCTCATACTAGAAACTCTTCCTGACCTCCAAAGACTAGTAGGCTCCCCTTGTCTACAGTGCCAGGACACTCAGACATACTTCTCAGACATCTCTAACATGTACATGGCATTGTTACTTGCATCACGGTCTCCTCCATTTGATGTCAACTGCTCAGGGGCAAGCTGGTCTTATTAATCTTGCATCCATACTAGCTTGGTCACTAGCACAGTGCTGGATGCTTTTAATTAGTGTTTAGTGAATGAAAGATGATAATAACAAAGGACTAGTTTTTGAGAGGCAAATATGCTACCCACTTGGAGATATGGACCCAAGTGATCTTCCCACCTCAGTCTCCCAAGTAGCTGAGACCACAGGTGCATGCCACCATGCCTGGCTAATTTTTGTTTTTTGTTTTTTGTTTTTTGTTTTTGTAGAGATGGAATCTCCCTGTGTTGTAAGTCTCCAGATTACAAAATCCTAGTAGAACTTTCCATGGTTTTTGCCAAAATTATATATGCTGAAATTTCCAGATAAGATTCGAGTGTAGCGCAGGTATCTAATTCACTTCAGCAGACAGTACAAGTTTTCCACATGGGCATACAATGGACTTACACTTTCCTGCTCTCTGAAGTTAGATGTGGTCCTGTGATTTGTTTCAGTGAATTGAAGTTTTAAGGTCAGTGCATAGTTTGTGACATTCCTTTTCGCTCTGCCACAGCAACCTGCACCTATTAGATTGTAGTTGCTCTATCCATTTGGGTTTTGGAGTAAAGACAATGAGGACCAAATCAACTAGTTGACCCACAGGCAAGAAGTAAACTTTTGTTTATTGAGGTAGATTACCACAAGTACAACCTAATTTTCCATGACTGATACACCACATGCAGGGGTTTACATTTTGTAATGACAAAAGAACCATTAAAATAGGAGGAAATTGCATCTCTCTGAAAGCTAAGGAAGAATGTCATCCACAAGTCATAGTTTTGAGGAATTTCAGTAAGATAAGATGAGATTAAGGAAAGGAAAAAAGAGATGATTTAAGTTACCTTCAAATAAATTAATGCCTAGACATTTTTATTTTTCCATGCTAAATAGGAACATAGTGAGGAAGCTCCCCAACCCCACCATCAAAAAATAATAATGGCCAGGCGCGGTGGCTCATGCCTGTAATCCCAGCACTTTGGGAGGCCGAGGCAGGTGGACCACCTGAGGTTAGGAGTTTGAGACCAGCCTGACCAACACGGAGAAACCCTGTCTCAACTAAAAATACAAAATCAGCTGGGCGTTGTGGCGCCTGCCTGTAATCCCAGCTATTTGGGAGGCTGAGGCAGAAGAATCGCTTGAACCTGGGAGGTGGAGGTTGTGGTGAGCCAAGGTCATACCTTTGCACTCCAGCCTGGGCAACAAGGGTGGAACTTCATATCAATCAATCAATCAATCAATAAAGTTCTCCCAGTTTATATTGGCTTTGGAGAAAGAAGTGCCTGAATAGTTGCTACTGGGGCACACTGTAACAAGCACTAGCTTTGTTCCAGGACACGTGGCTTTACCTTCTCTAAGACAACACACAATATGCTCATACATGAAAAGCAAACTAGAGCTCACCTCCCAGGTAGAGGTCTGGTGGTGTGTGGTGACTGAAAAACTTTGTGTTGCATCTAATGCAGTGTTGAGGGACTGCCACACTGAGCCACCTGTTTTCCAACCAGTATTCATGTGGTCCCTGTATGCAAGATGCTGTCTTCTGAAACAAACCTTTGAGGCATGAAAGCAGGAATATATTTGGCATATTGCTGTTGGCTTTTAAGTCACAGAGAATAAAAATAGAAATGACACTATGTGAAATGTTATTCACATTCTGAATAAAAAGTTTGTCTGAGTGAAATGGAGCATATTCAGATAGACAGGGTATGCCCATCACACAGGGAATGGGGAAGGGATAGGTGGTGGGGCATATTAGGTAATGGAAAGGTCATACAAAAGGTTTAAAACCAGAAAAACATGAGACAACACGTATCCTCATTTAGCAGCTGAGTTATTGCTATGATTTAAATACATCCCCCAAAATTTATGTGTTGAAAACTTAATCCCCAGAACAACAGTATTGGGAGGTACGGTCTAATGGGCAGTGTTTAGGCAGAGCTCTCTTTAATGGTTTAATGCTGCTATAAAAACAACTCATGGGAGTAGACATTCTCTCTTTCTCTTTGCTTTTCTGCCATTTAAGACCATGGCATTCCTCCCCTCTGAAGGACACAGCATTCAAGGTGTCATCTTGGAAACAGAGAAACCAGGCTCTAACTTTCTGGTGCCTTAATCTTGGATTTCTCAGCCTCTAGAATTGTGAGAGAATAAATTTCTGTTGTTTATAAATTACCCAGTCTCAGGTATTCTGTTACAGCAGCACAAAATTGACTAAGTTATCCTGGCTAAAATTCTTGTTCAAGCTCAGGTTCTTGATTAATGAAGATAATAATAATGCCTACCACTGCACATTGCTGTGAAGGCAAAATAAGGTCATATGTGCACACAAGTAAGCACAGATGGTAATTGTTGTCTCTGGGAAGATCTAAGCATTATAAAGTCCTTTCTTAAACAGCTAAAAGCTACCGCCTATATCTCCCTAATTCTCCGAATTCAGTCTCTGCCACATAGTTGGCATATGACAAATATTTGTTGAATAATAGGAAAAAAGGGAGGAGGAAAGGAAGGAAGGAAGGAAGGAAGGAAGGAAGGAAGGAAGGAAGGAAGGAAGGAAGGAAGGAAGGAAGGAAGGAAGGAGGGAGGGAGGGAGGGAGGGAGGGAGGGAGGGAGGGAGGGAGGAAGGAGCATGGCCCTGCTGACATCTTGATTTCAGACTTCTAATCTCTAGATTCATAAGAGAATTTATTTGTGTTACCTTAAGTCATGAAGTTTGTGATACAGGCACACCTTGCAGACACTGTGGGTTCAGTTCTAGACCACCACAATAAAATGATTATCATAATAAGCAAGTCACACTAATTTTTTGGTTTTCCAGTGTATATAAAAGTTATATTTATACTATACTGTAGTCTATTAAGTTTGTAATATAATTATCTTTGCTAAAAGTACAGAGCTTAATTTTAACATGCCTTATTGCTACAAAAAAAAAAAAAAACTAATCATGTGAGCCTTCAACAAGTCATACAATACCTTTGCAGTATCTTTGTTGGTGGAGGGTCTTGTTCATGGCTTCTGGTTGTGGTTGCTGAAGGCTGTGGTTGCTGAAGGTTAAAGTGATTGTGGCAATTTCTTAAAATGAGACAACAATAAAGTTTGCCACACTGATTCTTCCTTCATGAAAGATGTAGCATGCAATGCTCCTTGATAGCATTTTACACACAGTAGAAATTTTTTCAAACTTGGAGTCAATCCTCTCAAATCCTGATGCTGCTTTATCAACTAAGTTTATGTAATGTTCTAAATCCTTTGTTGTCATTGCTACAACATTCACAGCATCTTCACCAGGAGTATATTTTATCTCAAGAAACCACTTTCTTTGCTCATCCATAGGAAGCAACTTCTTATCCATTCGGGTTTTAATCACGAGATTGCAGCAGTTCAGTCACACCTTTAGGCTCCACTTCTAATTCTTAGTTCTCACCATTTCCACCACATCTACAGTGACTTCCTCCACTGAAGTCTTGAACTGCTCAAAGTCATCTATGAGAGTTGAATAATCAACGTCTTCCAAACTCCTGCTGATGTTGATATTTTGACCTCCCATGGGTTACAAATGTTCTTTTGTTTGTTTGTTTGTTTGTTTTTTGGTTTTTGGGGTTTTTTTGTTATTATTGTTTTTAGATGGAGCCTCACTCTGTGGCCAGGCTGAAGTGCAGTGGTGCGATCTCAGCTCACTGCAACCTCCACCTCCCAGGTTCAAGTGATTCTCCTGCCTCAGTCTTCCAAGTAGCTGGGATTACAGGCGCGTGCCACCACGCCCAGCTAATTTTTTATTTTTAGTAGAGATGGGGTTTCACCATGTTGGCCAGGATGGTCTCTATCTCTTGACCTTGTGATCTGCCCACCTTGGCTTCCCAAAGTGCTGGGATTGCAGGCATGAGCCACTGTGCCTGGCTGGATTACAAATGCTCTTAATGGCATCTAGGATGGTGAGTTCTTTCCAGAAGGTTCTCAATTTACTTTGCCCAGATCCATCAGAGGAATCACTGTGGCAGCTCTAGCCTTATAAAGTGTATTTCTTAAATAAGAAGACTTGAAAGTAAAAATTACTCTCGGATCTATGGGCTGCAGAATGTATGTTGTGTTATCAGGCATCAAAACAACATCAATCTCATACATCTCCATCAGAGCTCTTAGGTGACTAGGTACATTGTCAATGGGCTGTAATATTTTGAAATGAATCTTTTTTTGAACAGTAAGTCTCAATGGTGGGCTTAAAATATTCAGTAAACCATGCTCTAAACAGATGTGCTATTATCAGGTTTTATTGTTCCATTTATAGAGCCCAGGCAGAGCAGATTTAGCATAATTCTTAAGGGCCCTGAGACTTTCAGAATGGTAAATGATCATTGGCTTCTACTTAAAGATGCCAGCTGCATTAGCCCCTAACAAGAGTCAGCCTGCCCTTTGAAGATTTGAAGCCAGATATTGACTTCTCTTCTGTAGCTATGAAAGTCTTACATGGTTGACTTCTCTTCTCTAGCTATGAAAGTCTTACATGGTATCTTCTTCCAATAGAAGGCTGTTTTGTCTGCATTGAAAACCTGTAGTTTAGTGTAGCCACTTCTATCAGTGATCTTAGCTAGATCTTCTGGACGATGCTGCAGTTTCTACATCAGCACTTGCTGTTTCACCTTACACTTTCCTGTTATAGAGACAGCTACTTTCCTTAAACCTCATTAATCAACCTCTGTTAGTTTCAAACTTTTCTTCTGCAGCTTCTTCACCTCTCTCAGCCTTCATAGAATTGAGGAGAGTTAATGCCTTGCTATAGATTAGGCTTTGGCTTAAGGGAATGTTGTGGCTGCTTTGATCTTCTATCTAGTCCACTAAAGCTTTCTCCATATCTGCAATAAGGCTGTTTTGCCTTCTTATCATCTGTGTGTTTACTGGATTAGCACTTTTAATTTCCTTTGAGAACTTTTCCTTTGCATTCACCACTTGGCTAACTTTTTGGTGCAAGAGGCCTAGCTCTTGGCCTATCTCAGCTTTTGACATGACTTGCTTACTGAGCTTAATCATTTCTGGCTTTTGATTGAAAGTGAGAGATGTGAAACCTTTTTTACACTTGAACATTGTAGGATTATTAATTGGCTTGATTTCAATATTGTGTCTCAGGGAATAAGGAGGACTGACAAAAGGGAGAAAGAAGAATGGCCGATTGGTGGAGCAGTCAGAACACACCAACATTTGTCTATAAAGTTCACTGTCTTATATGCATGTGGCTTGTGGCACTCCAAAACAATTATAAGAGTAACATCAAAGATCACTGATCACAGATTATAATAATAATAAAGTTTGAAATATAGCAAGAATTGCCAAAATGTGAGACAGAGACACAAAGTGTGCACACACTGCTGGGAAAATGCACTTATAGTCTTGCTGAATGGAGGGTTGACAGAAACCTTTAATTTGTAAAAAACACAATATCTACAAAGTGTAATAAAGTGCAATAAAACAAGGTGTGCCTGTACATTCTTATGGCAGCCCTAGGAAATTAACTAGGAAATTTTACTAGGGGGTGAAAAAAACTTACTCTTTTTATGTATAAAGAACAGATATACCTACAGTATATAAACATCAATCTCATACATCTATATATAGCTATATCTATGTTATTAAGATTTCATAGGCAGGAAGAGATTAGAAAAATGTCTAAACAAGCTCTTTATTCACTTTATTCAGCTATAGTAGATAAAAGGTTGAGAAATACTGCTCTAGGCTGTGAAGAATTTGAGGAAGACTGGGGGACTGGAAGACTAATTTAGTCAAAGGCTACTTTCTACTGCTGTTAAATTGCTATTCTTGTTCTTGGCATTTAAAATAAAGATTTCTGATTGTTTCTTCTTCCATTCTGGCTCAGATACAATTTTCACAAATTCCAGGAAAAAAAAGTCTGGCTATCTACTTGTAATAGGATTTGTCTTAAAATGAGGCAGAACAATCACTGGCAATGCGCCAATTTTCAGTTTTGGGTCTCCTTGTTATATGTTCTCTTCTTGTCACAGTTGTTGTTGTAAGGTAATGAATTTTACTTTTGGTCTCTGGGATTGCCAGTTTTATCTCACAACTTTGATGTCTATAGGAAGACTAAAGGTAGCTGGCTATTTCTCCATTAGCCCTGCTTTTTTTTTTTCTGACATTTTACATATAGCTAAAAGGAAATTGTTTATGGTTGTTCATCACACTGGCCCTCCAGCAAAGCCATGGAGTTAGGTCGTATTCTATAAAGACCATGCAGTGAGTTGCCTGTTCTGGCCTGCTTTGAGTCTCAAACAGAGAGACAGTTGGCATAGCTCTAACTTTGTTAGGGATATTGACAGAAACTATTTGGCAGTCAATGCAAAATGGAAGTCACTAGGGAGCTCCCAAAGACAAGTAACCCTGAGTCTTTAATGTGTTTGATTTACGTCTCCAAATTCTTCACAGTGAGTTACAGAGAGTGTGATGACGTTGGCCAAGTAGATTTTGACAGGCATTACCCACCACTTCCATTGTAGTAGACTCTTAATCATCATGACTCCTCTGCAATGTTTCAGTTGGAACAGAACTACCTCCAAATGGGTGTGTGTGGTTAGAGTTACAGGATATTAAATGTGATCTTTCCTTTCATCACAGAGTTTCAGCTGAGAACAATAGGATGAGACCACCTATGTAGGATGGGCTAAGCATTGTGAGACAGGTGCTGCAGTCCTTTACTCATCACAGTGGGACAAGCCTGAGGATTTGTTACAGAGATTGGGAAGTGGGATCTTTTTAGAAAAAGACTTGATGTGCTGTGGCATTTCTCCCTCCCTTCCCACTGGGAAGTGGGAGAAAAGTAGGAAATCATTTTCCAGTGTAATGCTCCCCCAACCAAGCTATTTCAGCTGCCGATGTAGGAAGTCACTCTCATATTAAGCCACATGAGCATGGGTTTCAGGTCTCAGAGACCTTCATAGGTATACTTCAGCGTTTGAAAAACAGAATCTAGAACTGCCCCAAATGTGATATTGTCAAAATGTGAGATGCTGACTGTCTGGCCAGAGGGGCTATTGGTGGCAGATTGAAGAAGGCTGCCTTGAAAGACGTGCACCTGAAGAGTGTGGAGAGGCAAAAATGCATATGTTCTTCCCAGGTGTTAGAATGGCTCCATCAGAAGGGAGGAGGTCTCAGGTTACCAGGAGACAAAGTGATGCCAGCAGAGGGGATGACAGGGAGCCACTGAGGGCCAGAGGCTGTCCTAGGAACATGCTACATTAGGGAACTGCAGTAGGAGGACCCCAGGAAAGAGACCTCTGAGGAACCCAAGAAAGAGCCCTGGAGAGGAGGGACTGGCATTTGTCCAATGCCCTATCCCCAGACACACCAATGTAGATAACAACTGCAGCAGTCAAAGGAGGTATTTGCTGCCCCTCACCCTCTTTGCCTTTCAAGCCCTAATACTGGAGAAGCCAGAGAAACAGAGCAGAAGAGAAAGAGTGGAAGACTGAGAAAACAGAGAGCGATCCAACCCCGACCCCCTTCCCCACTGCTGGTCTCCCACCTGATATGGGTCCAAGCTGCAGGAGGGGATGAAAGACTGAAGTTTGCTATTCAACCAGTCTGGGCTTAATGCCTGGAAAATTAGACAATATACTAACCTGAGCATGACAGAAAAAGCTCAGGGAGCTTTCCAAAGTTTTATCCAGGGTCAGGAAAAGATGAGTCAACAGAGAAGTTCAAAGGGATAATAGTGAGAAAAAATTTGAGCTTGTTTAATAAGCTGATCATATGACACCCTTTGGAATAGAAATGCATCTGAAAGGTGTATCAGGATAGCCCACAAAATGTATCCTCAAATATAGGCAATATTATTCAGCTGTCTCAATGTCTTAGAACAAAGGCAGAGTTTGAGCAAATAAAAATGTTGCTTATATGTGACTTCATATTCCATGCTTATTACAAGGATTGAGAGACTTTAGACAGTGCGGAGAAATTATAAGCAAGTTCAGCCTGCAAACAGACTTGAAAAGCCCACCATTACTGATATTTTATTTCTTAATTTCAGGAGGCACTGATGTCTTAGAGGATTTAACTTCTATCTATTGTCTCCTGAAGATACTCAAGGATCCTCAGAAGGGACCACATTTTTCCTTCCCACCCTGAAATTATTTTCCTAAGTATTCTGCTCCTCCTCTGACCTGGAAGGGTCTGCCATCTTCTTCTGGTCACATTCAAGCTTCAGATCCTACCCAACTGAAGCTCTGTTCTGTTTTATTCTCTACCTGCAACATACCGGTCTTAAGAGCAGGTAAGTGCCAGGAACTCTACAAAGTCACAGGACACAAAGGGCAATAAATTAACTTTTTGACTTATGATGAACATCTCATTTCTGCTCCATACTCTTTAATTATTTCATTTTTGACTGACTTTCCATCCTGTTTTGTTCCTCAAATAGCTCTTTTACAATTCAGAGTCTTCCAAACACCTTCTAGAAAGTGTCTGTGCTTTGGAGTCCAAATATTCTATGTTGCAAATGGACTTAAGCTTTTTTGTTCATCTAAGACTTTCAGGATCATTGTCTTGGCCAAAATGTTTAGGTGTCAAGGAGATGGTAAGCAATCCCCATAACCTTGCTATCTGGTTGTTATGCAAGCAAGTCTCAGCCAGGGCTCAGTGGCTCATGCCTGTAATCCCAGCACTTTGAGAGGCCGGGACAGGAGAGTCACTTAAGCCCAGGAGTTCAAGACCAGCCTGGGCAACATGGCAAAACCTCACTGCTATTAAAAAAAAAAAAAAAAAGCAAAAATTATCCAGGTGTGGTGGCATGTGCCTGTAGTCCAAGCTACTCAGGAGGCTGAGGTGGGAGGATAAATTGAGCTCAGGAGGTAGAGCCTTCAGTGAGCTGTGATCGCTTCACTGTACTCCAGCCTGGGCAACAGAGTGAGACCCTATCTCAAAAAAAAATTTTTTTTAATTAGAAAAAAATAAAATAAGTCTCATACCACATGTATCTATCTGCCACAGATATCAATAAAACAAATTTTTATTAGTGAGTAGGCATGAAACCAATCATACAACATCTTTTGTTTTTTAGGTGCTCTGACCCCACCTTTCATGCCTGAAGCAGACACCGCAATATTCAGAGGCAGAATTTTGTCACCCTTATTGTCCAAAGAAAGCACGAGAATCATCCCACACTGTGGCTCAACTCAAAACCACTTGAGGACTAAGTCTCGAGTGCTATCCCTAAAAGGACAGGCTATACGACTTGCTGGGGTGGTGACTGTCTCTAAAATATTATGGCCAATCCACACCTCTGGAAAATCTTTAATTTCAATAAGATGAGCCTATATCTAACATCTGTTATACAGATTAACAAGACATAAATTTTATCCATGAAAATGCTTTTCTGGCAGCTGATATGTTAATTAATGAAGTCTCTGATGGTGACTGAGATGTAGACAACTGAAATGAAGTAGCAGCTGCCTCTGGAGTATGGATGCACAGATCACCCCTGGAGTGTGAACTGTTAATTAAGGCAAAGTGACAGCCTCTAGAGAGTAGCTCAGACTAACACATACACACTCACACACACACGCACACATCCACATTCACACACACACCTACATACCTTCACATTCACATACATACACATATCTACACTAAAGTAATTTAAAGTAAATTACAGACATCATAATAATATCATAACAATATACAGATAGGAACAAACATCTGCCCAAAGTAACTATTCTATGTTGCTATAATTGACATTCACAACAGTAACTAGAAAACTGATTTAAATACTGTAAAAATCATGAAATGTATTGATTTTATTCTTACAAAACTCAACTACCTTTTCATTTTTTAATTTGAGAAACAAAAAAGCATGAATTAAGTTAAATTCAACTACATCTTATATAGAACTAATGTCAACTTCTAACCTTTTTCTATGTGCTAACACACATAGACACACACTACATTTTACAAAATTGGAGAACCTGAATATTATGCTATACACATTTGTCATTAAATATTTTTTCAAAAATTTGAATTTACAAGGCTACGGTAAGCTATGATCTCACCACTGCACTCCAGCCTGGGCAACAAAGCAAGATCTTGTCACCAAAAAAAAAAAAAAAAAAACAAATAAAACTTGAATTCAGATATCTATATATTCCTGTATCTGATAATTATATCATAATTTGGTAAACTAGTTCCTTATAATTTGGTAAGCTAGTTCCCTATAATTTTTGATTATTTTAGGTTGTTTTGATCTTCTACTATCACAAACACTTTGTATATAACACTCAGGAGGACACAGTGGCACACTTACATTGGGACTTTTAAGCAGAGTTTAGTGAAAGTACCATTTACAAAGTCAAGGGGAGGAGTTAGGAAAAGCAGCCTCAGATGATGCACCATCCTGTGGCTGGAAATGCTGGGGAGCTGTTACCTCCCGCAGGCCAAAATGTCTGGAAACTACAGAGAGCAAGAGAGAGGGCTGCCAGACAGAAGCTGCAGCCTGCAGTAGGGGAATGCAGCCAAGCCACAATGACCTGGCAGGGAGGGAGCTGCAGGAATCAAACCACAGCCTTACTCCAGGCCCCCTGCCTGTGCCTCCCATCGGCCAAACCCAGCCAGAAGCCTGAGGACACGGAAGCCCATTCATGTGGCCCATATGGTCAGCCTTCCAGCACAGAGCAGGTAAACGATGGAGAGCAAGGCAGAAGGGGAAAATATGCCACAACCATTAGATACATTTTTCATCTTTATGCACAGAGTTCATCAAAACTTATGTTTAAAGAAAGATAAGTAGATGGTAAATAACTTCAATAATATTGGTGAGCACAGTGGGTGGTGGAAAGTGAGTTCTTTTTGGGACATGTTTAGAGGGCTCAGCTGCCTGATCTGGTGAATAAAGCTACAGCTGAATTAAGATCCAAGACTGAGCAAGCCAAGTCCCCGTGTGACTGGTGGTGAGGAAGTATTAACATTTGGCGGGGATTCCTGTGTTTCTGGATGGATCTATTGGGTGAAAGACTGTTTCAAGAGGCTTCTCATGATAATAGTTCCCATTTTTCTAACCTTACTACCTGCCAGGCTCTTTGTTAAGCACCATACACACATTATCTCATTTAACACCAAAACACTCAACATGAATACTATTATCCTGTTTTTCACAGAGGAGAAACTAAAGCTTGGAAAAGTTTGGCAGTGTAGTCAAGACCACACACCTGCTAAGTGCTGGAGCCAGAATTTGGATGTAGATAGACCAGAACTCAAAGCCAGGCCACTTAACCACCCCCAATAGATGCTTCCACCATCAGCTGTCCCACTCCAAACTGCTTTATGAAGGAATAAACAGTGGAAGCCTGGTGAATTAAGATTAAACCACCACAGGGTATGTGGTCAATAATTAAAGAAATAGTAAAACCCCCTGAGAGTGCTACCCAGGTTACACTACGGTATTTTTTAAATTAGTAATAACAATAGTAGCATGCACTTCATTTCTTGGAACTTTCTAGGCCATTGACTCACTATTCAGAAAACTGATGACATGCTAGGATCAAGCATTTAGCCTGTTTTTCCTGTATGAACTGTATGAACCAAACAGTTGATAAAGGTATGCTTTTGGTTTGTTTCTTTGTTTCTTTGTTTCTTTGTTTTGAGACAAAGTCTTGCTCTGTCACCCAGGCTAGAGTGCAGTGGAGTGATTGACCTCAGCTCACTGCAACCTCCTCCTTGCGAGTTCAAGCAATTCTCATACCTCAGCCTCCCGAGTAGCTGGGATTACAGACGCGCACCACCAAGCCCAGCTAATTTTTTGTATTTTTGGTAGAGATGGGGTTTCGCCATGTTGCCCAGGCTGGTCTCAAACTCCTGAGCTCAGGCAACCCACCTGCCTCAGCCTACCAAAGTGTTAGGATTACAGGTGTGAGCCCCCGTGCTGGGCCAATAAAGGTATGTTGTTGTTGTTGTTGTTGTTGTTGTTGTTTTGGTTTTGGGGATGGAGTCTTGCTCTGTTGCCCAGGCTGGAGTGCAGTGGCATGATCTCGGCTCACTGCAAGCTCCGCCTCCCGGGTTCAAGTGATTCTCCTGCCTCAGCCTGCTGAGTAGCTGGGACTACAGGCACCCGCCACCACGCCCGGCTAATTTTTTGTAGTTTCAGTAGAGACGGGGCTTCACCCTGTTAGCCAGGATGGTCTCGATCTCCTGACCTCGTGATCTGCCCACCTCAGCCTCCCAAAGTGCTTGGACTACAGGCATGAGCCACCACGCACGGCCAAAGGTACACTTTTTTTTATAGAATTCCAGATAATATGGGCAGAAGAAATGATAGAAATGACACTTAGCAATCCCTAATGGAATAACCATTAAGACTAATTCTCTTCTTCTTTTACACAATTTGGGGTCCCTTCTTCCCCTCTAGAACTTGAAGCAATCATTGGTGGACACTAAAATCATTGAATAAACAGGTGGCGGGTGGGAAAACTTATGTAAATGAATAAGGCTGATAGCTATTGAACCCACTGCTCATCTCAGTATAAGGCAAAAATTGGGGCCAGGCACGGTGGCTCACGCCTGTAATCCCAGCACTTTGGGAGGCCAAGGCGGGTGGATCACAAAGTCAGGAGTTTGAGACCAACCTGACCAACACATTCTCTACTAAAAATACCAACCTGTCTCTATTAAAAATACAAAAATTAGCCGGGCATGGCGGCACGTGCCTGTAATCCCAGCTACTCAGGAGATTGAAGCAGGAGAATTGCTTGAACCCCAGAGGCAGAGGTTGCAGTAAGCCAAGACTGCGCCACTGCACTCCAGCCTGGGTGACAGAGCAAGACTCCGTCTCAAAACAAAAAAAAAAAAAAAAAAGAATTGGAAAATCAGGACACTGTGTGTGTCAGTGTGAGGCCTAGGAGCTATGCAGCAAAATCTGTGAATTATCCTTGCCAAAGTAACTGCTGACTCTGGATCCAACCAGGTCTCCAAATAACCACCAGTCTATAGAAAATATAGGACAGAGAGGAATAGAAAAACAAGTTAACACCATAGGAAGAAACTAACCAAATTCAGAATGTAGAAAATTCTGCAGTAGAAATGACCAGATTTCTTTCACAAATAAATGGCATGACAAAGGAGATGAAAGGAAAACTTGTAGATTCACAGACTTAGAAGAGGAACTGCTTAGCGGGTGTGGGGTTTCCTTTTGGGGTGATGCAAGTGTTTTGGAACTTGATAGAGGTGGGAGGTGCACAACATTGTGAATATATCAAATGCCACTGAATCGTTCACTTTCAAATGATTGGTTTTATGTTATATGAATTTCATCTCAATATAGAGGAAAAGATAGATCAGTCAAACATAATGGGTGGAGCTTGTTTGACCTGCCTAAATGGAAGAAGGAAAAAAGAATGGCTATGGAGTCTAACAAATTAGAACCACAGGCTATCTCTGCTGCAAATTAGAACCACCAACTCCAGTGATTTTAAGTTGGGAAGAGATATTAAGGGTTTAAATGAGAATTTAATTCCTTTCTCAAGCTTAATACTTCCCCAAAATGATCTCCTAAAAAAAATCATCTAGCCTGTTTGTACCCCTCAGGGATGGGGAGCTCATTACCTCTCAGAAAGCATCCTTTTCGCCACAGAACAACCCTGCCATTCTAGAACTTTTGCTCACTGGTCTTAATTTGGCTCTACTGGCTTACATTGATTGTTTACTCTTTCAACTTAAAGCCTTTTGAAGTTATTGCCGTATGAAAATTCTCCTTTCCGAAGGGAACATCTTTTTTTTTTTTTTTTTTTTTTTTTTTTTTTGCATTGAGAGAGGGTCTTGTTCTGTCACACGGGCTGGAGGGCAGTGGCACTGTCGTGCTCCACTGCAGCTTCAACCTCCTAGACTCAAACAATCCTCCTTCCTCAGCCTCCCATGTGGCTGGGACTACAGGTGCACACTACCACTCCTAGCTAATTTTTTAAAATTCTTGTAGAGATAGTTCTTGCCATGGTGCTTAGGCTGGTCCCAAGCTCCTGTGCTCAAGCAATTCTCCCACCCTCACCTCCCAGAGTGCTGGGATTATAGGCATGAACCACCACACCTGACCAAGCTCATCCATCTTGAAGCAGAACTCAACACTTCATCCCAGCCTGCAGCAACAAATACCTTCCACCAAGCAAAAGAAAGGATGTAAACTTGACCAAAGATTTTACTGATGTGGTGGAAGGAAGATTCACAGTCCACTAATCCCCACCCAGTCCATCCCTTCTCCTCCACATCTTTCCCTTTGGCTGCTCTCTATTTGGTGTCTAGCTTTTTCCCCAAATCCCAGAAAGCCAGAGACCATTATTCCAAGAATGACTTTGCTTTCCACAAACAAAAGAGTGTTAAACCATGATGACTCAATGGGAAAGTTATCAATTATGAGTAACTTTTTCTTTTATAATTTTCTCTGTCACAAAAGCTAGTATCTCCAATTCCTTAGACTACTATATAAACATAATTTCCATTTCTCTCACTTTCTTAGACAAACATTTCAATTTACTCCCGGTAGTTATATTTATCTTCAGGTGTGGGGCCCAGAATCAAATGTAAAATCATGGTCTGAGCTGAAAAAAGTAGAATAGGGCCCTCACCTCTATCATTCTAATAATTTTATTTTCATTGTTGTGGTCTAGGACCCCAAAAACTTTTATAGGGATCACTTTTCACCAGTTATTTATATTGAGGTTCCTGGCAGCAGAATTCTCTTATTCATGTTTCTACTAAACTATATCTTCCCCTGTTCTATACTTATGACATTGTACAATGGCTGAGGTCTACAAGTTTTCTCTATTAAATGTAATTTTAACAGATTAGTCCATCATTTCAGTCTGTCAATGTTCTATGCACCCAGTTCTATTACCCAGCCTCTACCCACTCCCAGCATCGCATCTGAAAATTGAAGGCCCATGCTGTCTAGAAATTGCTAAAGATGGCAGAACTAAGCAAAGAGCACTATAATCTGCCCTAGAAATCTCTCTCCAAGTTAACTCTTCTCCATTAATCAACATTCTTGATGAATTCTCATATCGGCACATTATTTTCTAAATGTTCCCAAGTAGGATTGTGGAGTGTTCAGTGTTTCTAAGGATCAACATCACATTCTTATTCCATAATTTCTTTTTTTTCTTCTTTTTTTTTTTTTTTTTGAGACGGAGTCTTGCTCTGCTGCCCAGGCTGGAGTTCAATGATGCAATCTCAGCTCACTGCAACCTCTGCCTCCCAGGTTCAAGTGATTCTCCTGCCTCAGCCTGCTGAGTAGCTGGCATTACAGGAATGCACCACCATGCCTGGCTAACTTTTGTATTTTTAGTAGAGACAGGGTTTCACCATGTTGGCCAGGCTGGTTTCAAACCCTTGATCTCAGGAAATCCACTTGCCTCGGCCTCCAACACACCCAGCCTTATTCTATAATTTCTGTAACCCACCCTTTTCCTGTCCTGAAACTCAGAGGCACAAGCAGGGTGTGCAGGTGCTATATACTTAAGAGTGCCCACATATTACGAGGGACCATATGCATAGCAGATATCATAGATTTGCGCATTGACTATTGTAAGACTCTTCCGGCAGGTGGCCATGAAATATCCTATTCTTTAAAATCTGTATATTATGATAATTTCCCAACAGATGGAAGAAAAGCATCTTGATGAAGGGGCGCCTTTTTCTAATTCACATAAAGACTTCACTCTGCTGAAAATCATGTTGACTCAGCTCCAATCTGCTGGTCAGAACCAGTTTTCTACAATTTCTCATAGATTATTGACAACAGCTTCATATAGTTCTAGCTCCTGTAATCTGTGGAAGATAATTCATCTGGGCCTGGTTCTCACTATTTTCTGAACTTTATTTGGCTGCAGTTTCCTCTTCACATACTCTTTGTTCTGTCCTTTTCAGTTTGAAGACCATATCCTTGAGAGAGAGGACAGAAGAACAGATTGGAATCATTCTGCCTCCTTTGTTAGTAGCCTCTGGGTCCAGCTGTGGACTTGTCATTCTCTTCTTCTTTTATACACTTTGGGGTCCCTTCTTCCCAAGTTTCCTCTTCCCACTATTTTAGTCTGTTCTCACACTGATAATAAAGTCATACTCGAGAATGGGTAATTTATAAACAAAAGAGGTTTAATTGACTCACAGTTCCACATAGCTGGGGAGGCCTCACAATCATGGCAGAAGGTGAAGGGGAAGCAGGACACATCTTACATGGCAGCAGACAAGAGGATGTGTGCAGGGGAACTCCCATTTATGAAACCATCAGATCGCATGAGACTTATTCACTCTCACGAGAACAGCACTGGAAAGACCCACCCCCATGATTCAATTACCTCCCACCGGGTCCCTCCCATGACACGTGGGAATAATGGGAGCTACAATTCAAGATGAGATTTGGCTGGGGACACAGCCAAACCATATCACCCATCCCCTCCTAAGTGTGGTCCACTAATCTCCTCCGTCCATTGTCCAGGGTTTGCTCTCTGATTGCAGTGCACTGAAAACTGTCATTGATTTAGCTTCTAATCTCACATCTGCTTCATTGACATTCATTCTCACCAGCTTCATGTGATTATCAAGCTCTCTCTCCTCTTTGGAATCAAAGGCCTCTTTCTTAATTTCCCCACAACACTTAAGTTTAAATTTCTTCTGAGTTGGTTTCATGTTCTGAAGAACCTGCTATTCAGTCTATTAGAACCGCTGCCCAGCTAGCATGTGACTTCCCTAGTAATGGTGCCTTTTCCTGTCCTCATGAAAACATCCCTGAGGCAAATCTGTCACTACACCTGGTAGGCAATGTGGAATGAGAAACCCATGGTTCCTTTCTTCACACTCTTAAAATTCTACTTGATTTTTCTCCGCAAAGATAATGAAGCATTTATACCATAAGGTGATCGATGCCATTTGTTTCTCTTTTTTTAACTTGCCTTCCATTTGTCACTTCCTTGATGTTATGGCTTATCACTTCCATAGTTTGTTTGACTTGCTCAGTCTCACACTGAAATGTGATCCCCAGTGTTGGAGGTGGGGCCTGGCAGGAAGTGTTTGGGTCATGGGGGCAGATCCCTCATAAATGGCTTATTGCTATCCTTGTGGTAATGAGTGAACTCCTGCTCTATTTGTTCCTGGAGGAACTGACTGTTTAAAAGGGCCTGACACCTCTCTCCTTTCCTTTGGCTTCCTGGTCTCACCACGTGGCAGACTCCCCTTTGCCTTCCTCCATGAGTGGAAGCAGCTTCAGGCCCTCACCAGATATAGATGCCGGTACCATGCTTCTTGTAGAACCTGTAGAAGCACGGGCCAAATAAACATCTTTCCTTTATAAATTATCCAGCCCCAGGTATCCTTTTGTAGGAACACAAAAGGACTAAGACACTTGGAGAAATGTTTTCTCTTCAAGCTCCCTCTTTCTAGTTTTGCCGTTCATATTTCTCCTGTGCTCCCTCTATCAGGAATGCCATTGTTTGTCACTAACTGAATTTGGGGCTGATGGTCAATGTTATAGCACCTCCTCCAATCATTAGAGTTGTCAAATTATTAAGGATGAAAGACTTCAATAGCAGGATTTTTATCCTAACAAATCAACACTCATTCATTCATCCATGAATTCATACATTTGTTCCACAATATGCATTGAGGATCTACTCCATGGCAAACACCGAGATGAATAAACTCACCATCTCCATCACTGGAAATCTAAAGGCATATTTCAAATATAACTGGAGCCCTGTGTGACTCCATTTTGTGCATGGAACTGTATTAAAATATAGCTTGACAAAAATAAAATAAATTTTAAAACAATTTAAATCATTCTCTGTGGAAGGTAGAGGATCACATTTTTAGTGCCCAGCAAAATACCTTTCCATTCCCTTCGCATACCTCTCTCACTATCAGTCTCTCCCAATATCTGTCAAAACACTCCTGGGCACTTTGGGTCACCATGACAAAGTGACCTGTCATTAAAGGACCTCCTCACTCCCACCTCAGCCATCAGCATGTAGAAATCCTAAATAAAAATGCACAGACTCCTCAAAATAAAGTTTTAAAATACACAGATGAATTGGAAAGCAAGAAAAGAAATTCACAGATACCAACAATGAAAGAAGGATGCCCAGTTCAACTGGAGGGGCAAAAATGAAAGCCAAATGGCTCATAGAAGTATAGTAACTAGACCTGGACCCTAGTGGCTGGGAGGCTCAGGGACACATGGCAAAGCCTCACATTCTTGCAAAAAAGGAAGATAGAATGGAGTACACACGCCATACCATGAACTGTGAAGGGTTGCCTGAGATACCCCATCGGGGCATGAAAATGCCACATGCTGACCTGGAAAAAGGAAAGGAGACATCAGCACCATGATGTTGAGCTGTTTTGCTCTCTGGTGTATCCCCACATCCTAATACAATGCCTGGAACATAGTAGCTTCTCAGTAAATAGTTTCCAAATGAATGAATGAGGAACGGAGGAGGCCATACAAAAAAATAAATAAAAAGGTAAAAAAGACTAATGTGACATAATCTTTGATGTATTTATACAAAAGTATAAGTGTGTATATTATAAGGAATTATATTAATTTTAACTATTTAGTGGAGACTATATATAACTATGTATATATTATATATGTTTATGTGTGGATATGTGTGTGTGTATAAACTCATACATGCCAAGAAAATTGCTGGAAGACAACAAAATTTTGGAGAGAAGAACTAGGGATCACAGGTAACAGGGAGAGTTTCTTTTTATTGTTTACCCTTTTGTGCTATTTGATATTTCTCATGCATATGTATAGCTTTTCATACACATGCAAAAAGTTTTCGAATAATTAGACATCTACTTAGTTACATAAAGAAAAAAATGTTCTGTCTATGTCACTCCAATTTTGTGATGATTTTAAATGGGGCAAAATATAAGAAAAGTGCTCTCTAAACTGTAAGCTCTATGCAAATATGAATTGTTAGTATAATAATTCCTTCTGTTTAAATACCAGGTGTGGTTTCTGTCTCCGACTGGACCCTGATTGATATATGTTGGCACTTATCATAATAAGGAGCTGTAAACTTCCTTTTTGGGTGAAATTCTATTGGCAGTTCAAAGGGCCAGGTAAGGTGAATGAACGCTAAGTCCCATGTTTCATGCAGGATGGATTTCCTCTTAGACTGAGAAGTCACAGATGTAGACAACCTCCACAGTCTTGGATAACGTTTTTTTGTAACTGAAACATAATGATTAGCTAAGTCAGGGGTCAGAAGTTGTTTGAAACACAAGAGAAAATCTCCCTCAGAGTAGCTCCTCTAGCTCCTCCCAAAAATTAATGAGTTGCTGTTGGATGGATTCTTTTATTGTGATTTCAGCTTTCCCTGTCTAAGTTACTCCTTTTCCTGCTAGATTTACTTAGAGATGGGCCTGTCTGTTCTGAAACCTTCTTCCCAGTCAAAAGCAGAAATGCAATTGAAGTTTCTGCTATGAGAACACAGGCAACTAGACAGACATATTTTTTGGCCTTGCAATTTTTTGGATAAATATTTACTAAGCAGCCATGAAGTGACTAGCACCATTAAGTTTGCATGTCAGAAAGTTTCAAGTAATAGTTTCTGCTTTGCGTCAGGAAAAGCAAATACCTTGTGTATTAACTCTTTTGTGATGAGAAGAGCAGACATCCTGATGGAGACAGCTCTTAGTGGAGCCATCACTCACTGTCATCTCAGCCCATTTTATCCCTGTGGTCATAGGACTCCACCGCCAGGGATCCAGGCCCCTACATGAACATGCCACTGGCCTGGTGACTGTGTGGTGGCATTGGCTGGAGACTTTGGTGTTGGCTTGGGCCTGAGCCAGCCCAGCACATATTTCCTTTGTAGATTAAACCTGAACTAAAAATCAGACCAGAGGCAAAGTATGGCCCATAGTGGGAAGGAAACCTCTTCCCCACTCCTGCCCAAAACACTGCCAGGCAGTGCAGGGACAACACAGGAGCACTTCAAGAGTTGGAAGCTTCAGCAGCCCTAGGAGACAGACCCCTTGCCGTGAACATCAGCATCCCACCATGAGTGCTCACAGCAGTGGCAGAGTTGAGACACTACTTTATGAAGCCTCATAGGCAAAGGGATCAAGAGACTCCTCTGAAGGCAGGAGAGAAACTCACGGCAGAGGATCAGAGGTGGCCAAAAGTGCTGACAGTTCAATGGAGGAACTCACATGAGATGTGCCCTGGAGGTTAGTTGACTTGGGAGAGGTTCAATTAAACACTAGCTGAAGGCCAAAGTGTTGGATCTTACAGGACACAAGATGCGACTGGGTTTTTTTAATTTGGTGAACATGTGCTAAGTCTCAAAGATGGAGTGGGAACTCTAAGCTTAAATAGAAGACTACAGTTCGCCACTCTTAATCAATATAGTACTAGAAGTCCTAACCAGAGCAATTAAACAAGAGAAAGAATAAAGAGCATCCAAACTGGAAAAGAGAAAGTCAAATTGTCCCAGTGTGCAGACAACATTCCTATAGAAAAACCTAAAGACTCCACCTAAATACCTCTTAGAACTGATAGATGAGGTCGGGAGTGGTGGTTCACACCTGTAATCCAACACTTTGGGAGGCTGAGGTGGGCAGATCACTTGAGGTCAGGAGTTGAAGACCAGTCTGGCCAACATGGCAAAACCCTGTCTCTACTAAAAATACAAAAAATTAACCAGGCATGGTGGCGTGAGCCTGTAGTCCCAGCTACTTGGGAGGCTGAGGCACAAGAATCGCTTGAACCTGGAAGGTGGAGGTTGCAGTGAGCCAAGATTGAGTCACTGCACTCCAACTCCAGCCTGGGTGATAGAGCGAGTCTCTGTTTCAAAAAAAAAAAAAAAAAAAAAAAAGAACTCATAAATGAATTCAGCAAAGTTGCAGGCTACAAAATCAGCATGCATAAATCAGTAGCAATTCTGTATACCCGTAACAAACTAGCTAAAAAAGAAATCAAGAAAGCAATCCCATTTACAATAGCTACAAAACAAATACCTAAGAATAAACTTAACCAAGCAGGTGAAAGATCTCTATGATGAAAACTGCAAAACACTGATGAAAAAATTGAAGAAGACACACACAAAAAACAGAAAGACATTCCATATTGCTGGATTAGAAGAATTAATGTTGTCAAAATGACCACACTACCCAAAGCAATCTACAGATTCAATATGATCCCTATCAAAATACCAATGACATTCTTCACAGATATAGAAAAAAACTGTCCTAAAATTTGTATGAAACTACAAAAGACCCCAAATAGCCAAAGCAATCCTGAACAAAAATAAAGCTGGAGGTATCATGCTATCTGACTTCAAAATATACTACAAAGCTATAATAATCAAAACAGAATGGTACTGGCATAAAAAAGATACATAAACCAATGGGACAGAATACAGAAGACAGAAATATATCCCTTTATGCCAAATGTACTGTAGCAAGCAAGGAAGATGCAAAACAGAATCTCAACCCTCTATTCCTGCCTCACCTTCATTGCCCTCTCCATTATTCCAGCTCTAGACATTACTTAATCTCCTGCAGAAAAACAAGTAATGGGATCTCCCATCAGAGTCAAATGCATAATCAACCCAGGGAATGCAAGCAATGCACAGGCACCTGACAGGCATCAAATGGATCAGTAAACAGAGAGGATAACTGAACAGCTGACAACACTTCAGTCCAAGATAAGCATGAAGCTGATTCTCCAGGTTCATTGCCCAAAGCACCTTAAAGAACAGCAAGAGAACTCCTTGTAAGGCAAAAAGAAAGTGGCCCTGCCCTACCCACGGGTCACTCCCCCTTCAAGCCCTGGTGTGTTCTCTTTAGTATTTACATGCTTGTTGAAAAGACAGATCAACCTAGATTAAACTAAAATAGTGTTTAAAAACAGTCAGTGCTTGGTGCAGAATATGCTGAGAAAAAAGCCAAGATCTCATCTCAGCCCAAACTACCCCTGCCTGCCATAAGAGTGTGCATAGAGGCACAGGAAAGTCAGTCCTACTGTGAAGCCTTAGTAATTATCACTGGAACCCACCGGATCCCACAAGGCTGGGAGAAGATGGCTTAATTAAGTGTAATCTCTGACAGTTCTGATTGGGAAATTGGGGACACAGTAACTGGGTGCCTTTTAGGCAACGATCTGTTCCTTTTGTTAAAACACAGCAAGGGTCTCTTCTTTTGCCTACAACAAACAGGAGAGCTGTAATTATGTCATGTCAAACTGCAGCTGGGTGTGCTATTTTGGATCTCATATTTTCCTGGAGAGTTTTACAACCAAAAAGATAAAGTGCCTCCCCACTTGAATGGAGGCTATGTTTAAGGTACTTGAAGCACTGTAACACTCTACAGGCCTAACTCCACTTCTTATGGTAAGGAGAGGGTAGAAGCCAAAATCTGGCAGTTTACACTGTATGTGTATGCAGAAACCTTGTGTATTAGCTTACTAGGGCTGCTGTAACAAACTGTCACAAACGTGGTGAATAGAACACAGAAACTTATTGTCTTAAAGTTATGGAGGCTAGAAGTCTGAGATCAAGGTGTCAGCATGGTTGATTCCTTCTGAAGGCTGTGAGGGAGAATCTGTTCTGTGCTGATCTCCTAGCTCCTGGTTGCTTTCTGGCAATGTGGCATTCCTTGGTTTGCAGATGTATTATCACAAACTCTGCCTTTATCTTCACATGGCTCTCCCTGTGGGCATGCCTATCTCTATGTCCAAATATCCCCTTTTTATAAGGACACAGTTGTGTTGGATTAAAGCTTACCCTAATGACTTCATTTTAACTTGACCATCTGCAAAGACCTTATTTCCAAATATGGTCCGCATTCACAGGTACTGAGAAGTAGGGCTTCAACTTTCGTGGGGACATAATTTAACCCATGATAACTTGGTTCTAATGAAATCTTACACAGATGCCCCCTGCTGGAAAAAAGAGAACAGTGTAGACAAGGGTAGAGCTTCTCTGGTTGACATGAGGGTGTGGAGTGGATGTTCTCAAACCTCTCCCTGTCCATCCTCTAGGTACCACCTTCCTCCTGCAGTCTCTGAGGTCTCTGCATCGTGTGGTTCAACTTTCCTTGGTTTTAGAGCAACTAAACAGAGAGAGAGAACCTGGATTTATTTATCCTTCTTTTTTTTAAATAAGCATGGGTCAAAGATTTATTTAACTCGTTAAGAGAGCCAGTAAGATGTTATAACCAGGTCAAAGGATCATTCCAAGAACACACATATCTAAGTAATCTGGAATGCTGAAATGAGTCTACAAATAAGTGTAAAACTAGTCAATTACCCACAGTGCAACAACCAACTGCATCTCCACTGGACAAAATTCATTTGCATTTCTATGGGTAAGAATCATGTGTATTATTCTCAGTGTTCTACAAATTGCAGAGTGACAAAATAAAACTCCAGGGTAATGCAGATAACCAGGAAGGGTGCCCTAGATAAGACACCCAGTAGTCTTTTTTTGCTCATTTCAAAGTCTTTCACAATTTTTCCCTGCAGAATATATGCCTCCCAGGTGCTAAGACTACCGCAGATATTACTTAAGGCCTCTATGTTCCTAGGGGATGTGGTGGTCTGCTGGTTGGGGAGGGGTCAACCTCTTTCAAGTTTCAAGAACTATTAGGATGATACCTCTACCTCACCCAACCTATGTTGCTCCCAAGACCCTAACATCAGGGAAACAGAAATTCCTGTGTGGTTACAGGGATTCCTCAGTTCCTCCTGGGAGACCAGGATTTCTGGAATTCAGCACCAATCTTTTCTCTCCCACCCTTTGCCCCTGCTGCCAAGCTCCTTCTCTTACACACCCCCTCTCCAGCCCCACGACCTCTTCTCTCCTCCAGTATACACTTCAGCGATCAGTCCAGTCCTGAACAGGCATCCCCCTGAGGCCGCTTCCCTAAACTGGAAGTCCATCAGCCTCAAGAGCAACTTTTCTTTTCTTTTTTTTCTTTTCTTTTTTTTTTTTTTTTTTTTTGTCCTTTCTGTTGTGCCTCCTTATGACTTTGAGCCTTCAAGCTGAAGGCTGAGACCCAGAGACCTGAATTTTTCTCTTAGTGGCTGTGTGACCGAAACTTCAGTTTCTATTATCCTAAGCTCTGAGTGTAAATGTGAACACAGCCAGTGCTGCGGTCTTCCATCCAGATCCTCTCCAGGACCTAGGACTGGGGCACTCACTCCACTAGCCCTGGAAACTGTCCTCTCCCAAAGGGGGCTACCTCACCCAAGGTTACCACCCCTTTCTGGGAGCAGCACACATGCAGTGACTGGTCCAGGTGGGGTAGAAACTCCAGCCTTCTTGCCTCAACTTGGGATATCTCTGAAGGGCCACTCCAGCTTCAGAGCTCCCCATGCATCAGCTGAGGTATCTGTTGCTACTACACACAGTTCAACTTCTCCTTCTGTCCAGTCCTGCCTCTTTCACTCCTTCTCAGGTGTGTTCCCAAGGGCGCTATCCAATAAATGCTTTTCTTACACACAAGTCTTAGAGTCTCTGAGTCTCTTTTCTTGGAAACACGATCCTGAAACAATGAGATAATGCTAAGCATGTAATAAGGGCTCAAATATGCCACTGACAAGTTCTGTGACCTTCATTGAGTTACTTCTCTCTGGTCTCAGTTTTCTGAACTGATAGTGGACTGATAGTGAGGTTATCAGTCCAAAATAGTCACTAATATTCTTTTGAGCACCAACATTCTAACAGTTTCTAAATCTACAAATAGTAGAGAGCTGGGCATAGGCTTGGAAGACAGACACCAGCCACATCACTGCCCAGGCTTCTGAAATACGTGATTTTATGCTGATACATTTCTCAGAAAAAAGTGGAATGGTGGGGCATGGGGGTGGTTTGTTTTCTGCTCTGCTCCAATAGAGATTCCACATGGCAAGGCGGGAGGGGGACCTTCCCTGAGCACGGTAAGACAACCTGAGATTGTTTTCCTTCCACATGCTGCCAGGCTCCTGAAACTGATATCCCTGGGAAAGGCTGGCATCTTAGAGAGTTACATTCTCCCATAAGCCAGCGTCATCCTTGGCCAGGCCCTCCACATTGCAGATAAGAATTGGGCTCTTGTCGGTCAGCACCATGGCTGCAGACACACTGGGGAGGGAGTTTTAGTCACTTTGGGGTCACTGCTTCTTGCTCAGCAGTGCCCTGAAGCAGAAGCATATGGTGTAGCTCTCCATCGCTTAACAAGGGTACAGTATGGTACCTGAAACTGACATTTCTCATTCCCTGTTTAAGATTGAGAGGGACCTTATAGTGCCCATAAACACTAATAGATCAGTGCTACACACCAACACACGCACACACACACACACTTACACACTCAAGGAAATACAAACAATTCAAGGTTACATACAGCTGTTGATTAGTTGTAAGAGTCTGGACAACACAAATGTTCCAAGGCTCAGCATATTCTTGTTTGTTTTTTTTTTTTCTTTTTGAGACAGGGTCCCGCCCTGTGCCCCAAGCAAGAGTGCAATGGTATGATCATAGCTCACTGCAACCTCGAACTCCTAAGCTCAAACAAAATCCTCCCACCTAAGCCTCCCAAGCAGCTGGGACTACAGGCACACGCCATCACATCAGCTAATTTTTAAGTCTTTTTTTGAGACGGGGGTCTCAAACTCCTGTCCTCAAATAATCCTCCTGCCTCGACCTCCCAAAGTGCTGGAATTATAGGCATGAGTCACGCCCAGCCTGCCTCAGCTTTGTAACCTGTAAAATGGGATGTATTACAGTGTAAGTTTTACTATGTATTTCTAAGTACTACTATGTATTTTACTAAGTATTACTATGAGCTACTCTAATAACCTATTAGAATAAACCCTAAAAATCTCAGTGGCTTAACACAATAGGAGTTTATTTGCTGCTCTCATAGAGTCCAAAATGGGTGGCAGCTGTCTTCCAATATGTGGTTATAAAACCAGCTTGCAGCTTCCAATATTCTGGTGCCTGTCTGCACAAGACGGAGGAGGAGAAAAGAACGTAGAGAGTCAGATATGGGAGCACTGTTTAGCCCAGGCCTGGAAGTAACACACAATACTTTCACGCACATGCCTATAGCTAAAACTTAATCATGTTGCCATGCTTAGTGGTAAAAGAGTTTGGGAAATAGAGTTTAGCTGTGTGCCCACAATGGGAAACAGGTTTGGGAGAAGCTACCCAGTCCCTTCCAAGGGATGATAACTTTATAGGATTGTTGTTGACTTAACAAAGGCAATAAGTAGTTCAGGTGTACAGTGAGTATTTAATAGACACTAGTTGCTGCTGATATTATTACAACAAGGGCAACTCAACAGGACCCTGGGAACTGGCTGGGGATGCCATGAGCGAATATGGGTCCCAGGACAGACATGGGTCCCAAGCTTGGGAGGGCAGCTCTGTCTTGCTTGGACCCCCACAACACTCATAAAAGATTCTGGGTGGCCAACTCTAAAGCTCACAATTCAGCTGACTTCCCTTGGGCAAGGGAGGGAGTGGGTTTAGTTCCAAGTTAGGAAGAGGCAGAGAAATAGTAAGTGCTTTGATTGCAGTTCCTTTCCACCAGCCAGGCATGGTGGCCCATGTATGTAATCCCACCATTTGGGGAGGCCGAGGTGGATGGATCATTCGAGGCCTGGAGTTCCAGAGCAGCCTGGCCAACAGAGTGAAACCTCATCTGTACTAAAAATACAAAAATGACTTGGGCATGGTGGCACATGCCTGTAGTCCCTGCTATTCAGGAAGCTGAGGCTGGAGAATTGCTTGAAGCCAGGAGGTGGAGGTTGCAATGAGCCAAGATCATGCCACCGCACTTCAGCCTGGGTGACAGAGTGACAGAGTAAGACTCTGTCTCAAAAAAAAAAAAAAAAAAATTCTCTCCACCTACCATGCTGTGGCAATTATTCTTCTGAAAATACCAGAAGGCTAACAACACTTGCAAACAGAAAAAATTAATTATCCTTCCAAAGACACCCAATCAGGCTACAAGAAGGATATATGTTCTTCCCATTAATTTGATGTTGCCCTCACTCCTTGAGAAATAATAGCCCTGGCCTTATTTTTCTAGAGGCATATTTTTCTCTTTACTTTGTTTTCTTGAAGAGTCTCCATGTTAATCTCAAA
Organism: Macaca mulatta; assembly: GCF_049350105.2. Classification (NCBI taxonomy): domain Eukaryota; kingdom Metazoa; phylum Chordata; class Mammalia; order Primates; family Cercopithecidae; genus Macaca; species Macaca mulatta. Next base: position 48,814,122 of record NC_133420.1, read on the forward strand.
TACCTCTGCCTGAGACATTCGGGGCAAAAGCTTTCGATCAAATTTCTTCTCTCTCATCTCCAAGTTGCTCTCTTAATAGTAGGTCAGAGTAAAAGGTTTGTATTAATGCCAAGACATGAAAAAGAAAACAAAAACAGTAATTATTTGACACCCTCCAATTCTACATTCCCTGCACACATGTGCACGTGCACACAACACACATACACACCAGCAACAGCAGTAACCCTTGGCTAGATTTGTCATTTTGGCTTTGGGGCATTAAAAAATACAGGAAGGAAATAGGAAAAGAGGGAAATGACAGAAACGGCAGATGAAGTATAAAATAATTGGGGGGAAATGTTAGAGAAACTTCTTTGGAGCTTTATATACTGCAAATTGTTGCCCCACTCCTCAATAACTTTAGTTCTATTAATCTAGGTTCCTTATGATAAGCTACTGTGTTAGTTCGCTAGGGCTGCCCTAACAAAATACCACACACTGGATGACTCAAACAACAGAAGTTTAATTTCTCACAGTGCCAGAAGCTGGAAGTCAAAGACCAAAGTGCCAGCAGGGTTGGTTTCCTTTGAGGCCTCTCTCCTTGGCTTACAGATGGCTGCCTTCTCACTGTGTCCCCACATGGCCTTTTCTCTGTGTGGAATGCCCATGGTGTCTCTTCCTCTTATTACAGGGATACCAGCAATATCTGGTTAGGGCCCACTGTAATGGCTTCATTTTAACTGAATCACTTCCTTAAAGGCCCTATCTCCAAATACTGCAGTCATACTTTGAGGTTCTAGGGATTAGGGCTTCAACATATGAATTGTGGAGGGGAGGATATAATTCAGTCCATAACAGCAAGCTTGCAGCAAATAATTTCTTTAAGTTGAAAATGCAGTAAAACAAAGAAAAAAATGGTTTTGTAACAAAACATATAGATCATTTGGAAAATATTGGTTCACCAGCTATTCAAATCTTCCAAATGTTGGCTCATTTGATTAGACAATATTAAAAGAATCCCATTTGTCAATATTACTACTGATCTTACCAGAAAAGTCTTTAAGTATTTGAGTTGTCAAGATCATGATGGCAGAAACAAATTTTCCAAGATTCTAGTTTTTGCCTGAAAACTTGTATTTTATCATCGGTAACAAATACTGTCAGTTGTTTTTCTTGAAGTGACAGGCTACTTTTGCTCATTTTCAGGAAAATATCTGCCAAATACCCTAGTCTGAGTAACCACAGTTTGCCTGACAGTCGTTCTTTCAGATAAAAATAGTGTTTTATGGAAAAACAATCTCAACTCCAACACACAAGTGCTTTTTTCTTAAGGCAATTATTGTACTTCGGAATGCAGCAAAAGTACTTTGTGCATACTTCATCACCCGGAATATCCTTTTAAAATGTGTACACAAGGGCCAAATTTAACAAAAGTAATAATTTTCTTACCACTTTTTTTTGTTTGTTTGAGACAGAGTCTCACTCTGTTGCTCAGGCTGGAATGCAAGGGCACAATCTCGGCTCATTGCAACCTTCGCTTCCCAGGTTCAAGCGTTTCTCCTACCTCAGCCTCCCAAGTAACTGGGACTATAGGCACCCACCACCAAGCCCAACTAATTTTTGTATTTTTAATAGAGATGGGGTTTCGTCATGTTAGCCAGGCTGGTCTTGAACTCCTGACATCAGGTGATCTGCCCACCTTAGCCTCCCAAAGTGCTGGGATTACCAGGTGTGAGCCACCATGCCCAGCAACTTTTTTAACACTTTTTAAGTGAAATTGGCAGGCTTGTTTTTTCACTTCAACTGTGTGGCAGTGCTGTGGCAGTGATGACCAGCACAGTTGGACCCCATTGCCTGATTTCTGCTAAGGCCCCCAGCAGTACTACACACCACTGGTTTCACATACTCAGTGCAAATGTCAACCCAGTGAACAAGGCAAATGACATCTTAGTGTTTGCTATAGACTGAATGTTGTGTTCCCCCAAAATTCAAATATCAGAAATCTAATAGGCCATGTAATGATATTAGGAGGTGGGGCTTTGAGGGGCGATTATATTATGAGCGTGCAGCCCTCCTGAATGAGATGAGTGCCCTTAATAAAGAAGTCCCAAAGAGTTGCCTTCCTACTTCCACCATGGGAAGACACAGTGAAAAGGTGCCATCTATGGACCAGAAAGTCCTCACCACATACTGAATGCGCCAGCATCTTGATCTTGGACTTCCCAACCTCCAGAACTATGAGATGTAAATTTCTGTTGTTTCAAAGCTACTCAATCAATGGTCTTTTATTATAGCAGCCCAACTGGACTAAGATGGTTTTTACTTTGAAGATCCCCTGAAAGAGTCACAGGAACTCCTAAAGGTCCAGGGACCACACTTTTTTAAAATAGCTGTTGGCCGGGCATGGTGGCTCACACCTGTAATCCCAGCACTTTGGGAGACTGAGGTGGGCAGATCACCTGAGGTCAGGGGTTCGAGGCCAGCCTACCCAACATGGAGAAACCCCGTCTCTACTAAAAATACAAAAAATTAGCCAGGCATGGTGGCAGGCACCTGTAATCCCAGCTACTCGAGAGGCTGAGACAGAATTGTTTGAACCCATGAGGTGGAGGTTGCAGTGAGCCAAGATCACACCACTGCACTCCAGCCTGGGCGACAAGGGAAAAACTCCGCCTCAAAAAAAAAAAAAAAAAAAGCTGTCATAGATCGAGGTGAATTTCTCTTAATTCTCCAGTAACCCTAGTTCCTCCAGCACCACTACTGCCTCCCAGCCATCAAGTAACCACAAATGCAAGATTGGCATAGATTCTTAATACATACTTTTACATATGACTATATCTATAGAAAATACATAGTTTTTTTTCTCCGTTTAGGTAAATATTATAGTGTACATGTTATTTTGCAATGTGCCATTTTCACATAACAATGTATTTTTTAGGGCCGGGCATGGTGGTTCACGCCTGTAATCCCAACACTTTGGGAGGCGAAGGCGGGTGGATCACGAGGTCAGGAGATCGAGACCATCCTGACTAACACGGTGAAACACCATCTGTACTAAATACACAAAAAATTAGCTGGGTGAGGTGGCGGGTGCCTGTAGTCCCAGCTACTCGGGAGGCTGAGGCAGGAGAATGGTGTGAACCCAGGAGGCGGAGCTTGCAGTGAGCCAAGATTGCACCACTGCACTCCAGCCTGGGCGACAGAGAGAGACTTCGTCTCAAAAAAAAATCTACTCAATTAGGTTCAAACAGATCTTGTCCATTCTTTTAACTCTATAGTATTGCATGAAATGTATTAACTCCATTTCTTTATCGATTCTTCTACCACGGAAATTTATCTCTTTTTCTTTTGAAAATATTGGTCCTACCTTCTTGTTTATATTTTTAAGTATGCATTTGGAAAAGTATTATGAATGTTCTGTACATCTAAAAGGCTCTATATAACATGCAAGCAATGTGAAGAATAACACACGTACGAAGGCCCAAGGACAACGGTGTACTAACACCCCTGAGGGAGCCTCATATTTGGCAGGGACTAGTAGTACAGACTGCTCAGGGTAATTTGGGTCTGGTTTTCCACTCATGAGTTTTGGCAGGCATCATTCTTGAAGGCTAAGATGAAAGTTGCTCTTTAACTCAGGAACAAGGCTCCCCTTTTCTGGAACTGAAAGATACACAAAGTTTCCTTGTTTCCCTAAAGTGGGGCTCAGGTGGAAATGGCAGGTCTTTTTCCACTGTCCACTCTCAGCACAAGAAAGCACAATGACTTTTTTTTTAAATGCCTTTCATATTTCTGAGGTCCCCAAGTTGTCCTGTGACAAACAAGTGATTGCCTTCTTTGATACTTAAGTGAAGTTTCAGCATTTTTTATTTTTTAAATCATCACCATGTAGCTTGTGCTTTTGAACTTTTTTTTTAGATACTTAAAAAAGGAGGGGCGTTTGCAAGTTGGAGTTGAGGTTCGGAGGAATGAACATGGACTTAGCAGTGAGTTAGCGATAAATGCAACTTGCTGCTCTATCCCTCAGCAGTGGTATGATATTAAGCAGATCACTTAGAGTCTTTGTCAGTTTCTGTGTTTGTCAAGGGAGCACATTCCTCAGGCGGTCACTGTGAGCATCATATAAGACAATATGTGCAAAAGTGCCAGGTACAATATCAGGGCACAATAAATAACAGTTTAGGGATGCTTATATGTCAGCCAGGTGAACCATATCAAAATGTTTTAATGGATTATTTTAATTATCAGACTTATGGATTTGACTTGAACCTACACTATTCTGAGAAACTTTATGCAACTCTTCATTTCTCCTTGGCTTCCCTTCAAACTAACCTCTGCAATCTGCTTCCAGCCCTGCCAAGTCACACAAGCTTTCTTTTCGAAGAGGCCATGGTATGCAGATGGCCGAGTCCAACAGCATGCCCTCTTGGTAGCGTTGACACCATTGACAATGTGCTGCCTCTTAAGACACTTCCCTCCTTGGTTTCTGTGACCCTCATTTCTCCTGGTTTACGCAAGCTCCCAGGTACCAACATCCTTCATGGACTCTTACCTGGCCCCAAGTTTCCTCAGGACTTGGTCTTGAGTCCTTATCTCTTCTCACTTTTCAGTTCTCTCCCTGAGTGATCTCATTCACTCACACACACAGGTAGATCCATGTCTCCATCTCCAGACCCAGCCTCTCCCTGAACATCAGATTCTGTTTTCCAATTCTCTAGTGAACTCCTCACATTGCAATCCCTCAGACATCAAAGTCAATGTGTCCAAAATTCACCATCCCACATGACTTCATCCCAAATCTGTGCTGTGGGCTTCACTTTGGCAAATTCCCTGTCACCATCCCCTCAGTCACCTAAATCAGAAGCACTGGCATATCCATTTAGAAGCATTGTGCTGATACCACTTGTATCAATGCTGCTTCTTTAAAAAAAACAAAAACAAAAACAAAAACAAAAACCTCTTATTGCCCAGACTAGAGTGCAAAGGCACAGTCTCGGCTCACTGCAACCTCTGCCTCCCAGGTTCAGGCAATTCTCCTGCTTCAGCCTCCCAAGTAGCTGGGATTACAGGCACACACCACCATTTCTGGCTAATTTTTGTATTTTTAGTAGAGACAGGGTTTTGCCATGTTGGCCAGGCTGGTCTCGAACTCCTGACTTCAGGTCATCCACCCATCTTGGCCTCCCAAAGTGCTGGGATTACAGGCGTGAGCCACTGTGCCCAGCCTTTTTAAAAAAAATTCTGTTCAGAAACTCTCCAGTTAGTTTCCACTAGTCAGGTTCAGGCCCTTCCTACTGACCTCTCTGTCTCCAGTCTAGTGTCCCTTTATTAACTCCATTCTCCAACATGCATTCAGAATGACCTTTCTTAAAAAAAAAAAAAAATCACATACAGTGCCAACCAGATGTGGCCATATCATTTATCAGCCAAACTGAGACACCTCTGATAGTGAAATGGTGTGTGCTATGAGTAATTACACTGGAACAACAAACAAACTCTCACTTTATACCAGGGACTGTGCTAAGTGCTTTACATACCCAATAAACTTATCCAGTAGCTATTATTATTATCTAATTGCAGATGAGGAAACTGAAGTTTAGAGAGGTTAAATGGCTTGCCCATGGGCATACAGCTAATATGTGGAAGAATGGGATTTGAACCCAGCATGATCTAATTCTAGAGTTCATCACCTTAACTACTTCTTATGCTGATCTTCTTAATTCTTTTTAAAAAATGTGTTGATTCCTCACCATTCATTTCACAACGAAGCTTTCTGGCATGGCCACAGCCTTCTCCCCAACCACTCATCCACAGGGACCCTTCCCTGAAGCTGGGCACAACTAGCTGCTTCTCTCCTCCATGTACTTGGTTTGTGTTTCTCCCAGAAATTTCCCACCGTATCCTCATCTAATTCATCAAACTCATCAAACTCAGCTCATGGGTCACCTCTCCCAGGTTAACTGCCCCTGCAGTGGGCTCCTTCAGCATCCTGTGTGTGTATAATTCAGAGCATTAATTATGCTGTAATATCTATATCCTCTTCTGGTAAGGTTTCTTTTGTTGCCTTCTTCCAGCTATTGTCGTTGAATATGTTGCTTATTTTCCTTCAAAGTTTCCTGTCTTCTGATCAGTGTATTGAAAACTCTAATTTCCCCTGTAAATAGTGCTTTGGTTGGGCCTCATGCATTTTGACATGTGATAATTTCTTTAACCCAAGGAGTTAAGGGACGTTTTATAAGTTTTAGTTTTCATTTGGTTCTTGTCGGTTAGTTGGTTGGTTTCCAGAAAATGGAAAACATTTTAGCTCTTTTGGAACATTCCCTGCCACCATCTTTTATTGTTATTGATTTTTAATTTTATTGCATTACGACCACAGAATATAGTCTGCATGATGATACTGAATCTTTGGAATAAATTGGAGCCTTTTCTGTGGCCTAGAACATGGCCAATTTTAATAAACATATAATGTGTGCCCAAAATGTATATATTCAATTTGTTGAATATAAAGTATTATATATATCTATTATCTCAGGCTTATTAGTAATGTTATTTAATTCTGTGTCTTTCTTTGCTTACTTTATGTCTGCTCTATCCATTGGTATCCAAGAAAACTGTTAAAATTTCCACTTATCTTATTCAATATTGTATTCCCAGCACTTAGTACAGGTACTAGGTGCATTACAGTTTGTTACTGAATAAATGGAAATACTGCCCTGATGTACTTGATATCTAGGACTCATCTTATTAGAAACAAGTCATTTAGAAGCCAACTCAACTTAGCTCTGATTCAACATGCCCTTGGCCACGCCCATGCCACTCTGCAAAGGGAGAAAGGTTACAGAGCAGATCCAGGCCAGGGTCTTGGAAAGGGCCCGTGCAATGACGGCACTCACAGTTCTTTCATTTGTGAAAGTGCTTTCTCATGCCTTAGCTGTTTTGTGTTCGCTTCACGGCAGGACCACCAGGGAGGCAAATCATATTTTATTATCCCAAATACACAGTTGAGAATCTAAAGAGCCACACATAGTCAAAGACAGAGAAGCATGTAGAAGTCCCTTCACTGTTTTTAAAAAATTAGGCCAGGCATGGTGGCTCACGCCTGTAATTGCAGCACTTTGGGAGGCCAAGGAAGGTGGATCACCTGAGGTCAGGAGTTTAAGACCAGCCTGGCCAACATGATGAAACCCCATCTCTACTAAAGATACAAAAAATTAGCTGGGCATGGTGGTGCACGCCTGTAATCCCAGCTACTAGGGTGGCTGAGGCCAGAGACTCACTTGAACCCGGAAGATGGAGGTTGCAGTGAGCCAAGATTGCACCACTGCACTCCAGCCTGGGCCGCAGAGTAAAACTCTATCTCAAAAAAAAAAAAAAAAATTAAAGGGCATCTTATTTTGAAATGTTTTTAAGAATTTGGTGATTTTCTCTTTAATTAATTTATTATCAATGGGGTATGACAGGCTGGGCACAGTGGCTCACATCTGTAATCCCAGCCCTTTGGAAGGCTAAGGCAGGAGGATTGCTTGAGCCCAAAAGTTTGAGGCCACCCTGGATAACACAGCAAGACCCAATCTCTACACAAATAAAAAAATTAACTGGGCATAGTGGCACAGGCCTGTAGTCCCAGGTACTCAGAAAGCTGAGGCAGAAGGATCACTTGAGCCCAGGAGTTTGAGGCTGCAGTGAGCTATGATCATGCCACTGAATGCCAGCCTGGGTGACAGAGCAAGACTCTGTCTCAAACAAACAAAAAGAGTATGATTAATCAATAACAAGTGTTGGCAAGGATACAGAGTAATCGGAACCCTCAGACATTGGTGGGAATGTAGAATGGTGCAGCCTTTGTGGAAAACAGTCTAGCAGTTCCTCAGAAAGCTAAACATAGGACCCAGCAATTCCACTATTAAATATATCCTGAAGAAAACTAAAAACATATGCTTACAATAACTTGCATGTGAACATTCATAGCAGCATTATAATAGCTAAAAAATGGAAACAACCCAAATGTCCATCAATTGATAGAGAAACAAACAAAATATGGTATATCTATACAATGGAATATTATTCAGACACAAAAAGGGGTACAGTGCTGATATATACTACAACATGGATAAACTTCGAAAACACTGAACTCAGTGAAAGAAGTCAAACACAAAAAGGCCACGTATTGTATTACTGCATTTATATGAAATGCCTGGAATGGGAAAATCTTTAGAAATAGAAAGTAGATCAGTAATTGTTAAAGGCTGCAGGAGGAAGAATGGAGAGTTGCTGCTAATGAGTATGGGATTTTTTCTGGGGATTGTATTAGTCAGGATTATCTAGAGAAACAGAGCTAATAGGAGACAGATGATTGATTGATATAGATAGATAGATAGATAGATAGATAGATAGATAGATAGGGCAATTTATTATGTGAACTGGCTCATGTAATTATGGAGTCTGAGAAATCCCACAATATGCTGTCTGCAAGCTGGAGAACTGAGAAAGCCAGTTGTGTAATTGTCCTAATTCTGAAGGCCTGAGAACCAGGAACTCAAACATCTAAGAGCAGAAGATGGATGTCCCAGCTCAAAAAGAGGGATGATGAAATATTCTGCAATTAGATAGTGGTGGTGGTTGCACAGCCTCATAGTTATTCTGAAAACATCAAAATTGCACACTATTGTTTGTGAATCATCTCTCAATTTTTTAAAATAGTATGGCAAATCAATAATTCTGTATCACTTCTCTATATCCCAACAGAAAATTCCCTGGAAGCAACACAAAAGAGTGTAGACTTGGGAAAAGATGGAGCATATTTAAATTCTTCCCTTACACTATTACCTCCAGAACTTGAGCATTTTATTTAACTTCTCTAAGCATCAGTTTTCTTACCTGTAAAATGAAGGCAAGATTACCTATCTTATAAAGTTGTTATGAGGATTAAATGAAACCATCTAAGTAAAACAGCTAGTCCTCTACCACACATTTAGTAGGCATGAATAAATGACTGCTCTTATCATTATGCTTTTATTATTACTATTGTTATTTTCACATATTTCAGATCTTTCATATCTAATAATTTTAGTGATATTCTTGACACTTTTAATCACAGAGATATCAAATGTTTCTTTTCTGTGAGCATAATCTTGGTGAATTCTTAGAAAATATGGCTTAAATGAAAATCTATTTTTAGCACACTGAGCCATCTACTGTGCCTCCTCCATGGAATAAATAATAATTAACAAAGCAGCTGCGGGGAAAAAAGCATGTCCCATGAATTTATTCAACGCATTATGAATAGCAATAGAATTGTTTGCCCATTGCACCCCCTTGTGAGAGCTCAAGGTAACTACCTTTATTCAAGAGAGTAGGTGGTTTTGAGCTTTGTCATTCAAAGTTTGGTCCTTAGTTCATCACATAAATGATTGTTAGAAAGTTATTTACTTATTTTTCTCTCTTTAATTTTAGGTTCGGGGGTACATGTTCAGGTTTGTTACATTGGCAAATTGTGTGTTGCAGGGATTTGGTGTAGAGATTATTGTATCACCCAGCTAATAAGCATAGTATCGAATAGGTAGTTTTTCATTCCTCACCCTCCTCCCACCTTCCATTCTCAAGTAGGCCCCAGTGTCTATTGTTCCCTTCCTTGTGTCTATGTGTACTCAGTGGTTAGCTCCCATTTATAATGGGAACATGTGTGTTAATTCACTTAGGATAATGGCCTCTAGCTCCATCCATGTTGCTGCAAAGGACATGATCTCACTCTTTTTTATGGCTGCATCATATTCCATGGTGTATATGTACAACATTTTCTTTATTCAGTCCACCATTGATGGGCATTTCGGTTGATTCCATGTCTTTGCTATTGTGAATATTGCTGCAATGAAAATACATATGCATGTATTTGTCTTTATGATAGAATGATTTATATTCCTTTGGGTATATACCCAGTAAGGAGATTGCTAGGTCAAATAGTAGTTCTGTTTTAAGTACTTCCAGAAATATCCAAACTGCTTTCCACAGTGACTGAACTAATTTACACTTCCACTAGCAGTGTGTACGCATTCTCTTTTCTCCACAACCTCTCCAGCATCTGTTACTTTTTGACTTTTTAATAAACAGCCATTCTGACTGCTGTGAGATGGTATCTCATGGTGGTTTTGACTTGCATTTCTCTGATGGTTAGTGATGTTGAGCATTTTATCATATGCTTGTTGGCCATGTGTATGTCTTCTTCTGAGACGTGTCTGTTCATATCTTTTGCCCATTTTTTAATAGAGTTGTTTGCTTTTGCTTGTTAATTTGTTTAAGTTTCTTATAGATTTTGGATATTAGACCTTTGTCAGATGCATAGTTTGCAAACATTTTCTCCCATTCTGTAGGTTGTCTGTTTACTCTGTTTATAGACTTTTGTTTGTTTTTGTGGTGCATAAGCTCTTTAATTCAGTTAGACCCCATTTGTCAATTTCTGGTTTTGTTGTGATTGCTTTTGGCATCTTCATCATGATATCTTTGCCAGGGCCTATGTCCAAAATGATATTTCTTAGGTTTTCTTCTAGGGTTTTTATGGTGTGGGGTTTTACATTTGTCTTTAATCCATCTTGAATTAATTTTTGTATATGGTGTAAGGAACAGGTCAAGTTTCAACCTTCTGCATATGGTCGGCCAGTTATCCCAGCATCATTTGTGAATAGGGATTCCTTTCCTCATTGCTTGTTTTGTCAGGTTTGTTGAATATCAGATAGTTGTAGGTGTATAGTCTTATTTCTGGGTTCTGGGTTCTGTATTCTGTTCCATTGGTGTGTGTGTCTGTTTTTGTACCAGTATCATGCGGTTTTGGTTACTATAGCCCTGTGGTAGAGTTCAAAGTTGGGTAGTGTGATGCCTCCAGCTTTGTTCTTTTTGCTTATGATTGCCTTGGCTACTTGGGCTCTGTTTTGGTCCCATATGAATTTCAAAATAGTTTTTTCTAGTTTGGGGAAGAATCTCAATATTAGTTTAATAGGAATAGCACTGAATCTATAACTTGCTTTGGGCAGTATGGCTATTTTAACAATATTGATTCTTCCTATCCATGAGCTTGGAATGTTTTTCTATTTGTGTCGTCTCTGATTTCTTTCAGCAGCATTTTGTAATTCTCATTGTAGAGATCTTTCACCTCCCTCATTAGGTATTCTTAGGTACTTTGTTTTTGTGTATGACTGTTGTGAATGGAATTGCATTCTTGATTTGGCTCTCAGTTTGGACATTGTAGGCATATAGAAATGCTACCGATTTTTATACATTGATTTTGTATCCTGAAACTTTGTTGAGGTTGTTTATCAGCTCTAGGAGCTTTTGGGAAGAGACTATGAGGTTTTCTAGGTATAAAATCATATAGTCTGCAAACAAAGACAGTTTTACTTCCTCTCTTCCTATTTGGATGCCTTCTTTTTGTTTTTGTTTGTTTGTTTTGGGGACAGGGTCTGGCTCTGTCACATAGGCTGTAGTGCAGTGGCATGATCTTACCTCACTGCAACCTCTGCATCCAGGGCTCAAGCCACCCTTGCACCTCAGCCTTCCAAAGTGCTGGGATTACAGAGATGAGCCACAGCCCCTGGCCTAAGATGCCCTTTATTTCTGTCTCTTATCTGATTGCTCTGGCTAGGACTTTCAGTACTATGTTAAATAGGAGTGGTGAGAATGAGCATCCTTGTCTTTCTCTGGCTCTCAAGAGGAATGCTCCCAGCTTTTGCCTGTTCAGTATGATGTTGGCTGTGGGTTTCTCATAGATGGCACATTATTCTGAGATATGTTCCTTCAACAACTAGTTTGTTGAGGGTTTTTAACATGAAGGGATGCTGAATTTTATCAAAAGCCTTTTCTGCGTCTGTTGAGATGAGTATGTAGTTTCCGTTTATAGTTCTGTTTATGTAATAAATCACATTTATTGATTTGTATATGATGAACCAACCTTGCATCCCAGGAATAAAGCCTACTTGATCATGGTGGATTAGCTTTTTGATGTGCTGCTGGATTTGGTTTGCTGTTATTTTACTGAGGATATTTTGCATCTATGTTTATCAGAGATACTAGACTGAATTCTTCTTTTTTTGTTGTTGTGTTTCTGCCAGGTTTTCATATTAGAATGATGCTGCCTTCACAGAACAAGGTAGGGAAGAGTCCCTTCTCCTCACGTTTTTGGAATAGTTTCAGTAGGATTGGTACCAGCTCTTCTTTATACATCTGGTAGAATTCGACTGTGAAACCTTCTGGTCCAGGGCCTTCTCTGGTTGGTAAGCTTTCTATTACTGATTCAATTTTGAAAATCATTATCAGTCTGTTGAGGGCTTCCATTCCTACCTAGCTCAATCTTGGGAGCTCTATGTTTCAAGGAATTTATCCATTTCTTCTATGTAGTTTGTGTGCATAGAGATGATCATAATAGTCTCTGAGGCTTTTTTTTTTTGTATTTCTGTGGGGTCAGTGGTAATGTCCTCCTTGTTATTTCTATTGTGTTTATTAGAATCTTCTTCCTTTTCTTCTTTATTAGGCTAGCTAATGGTCTATCAATCTTATTTATCCTTTCAAAGGACCAACTTTTTAGTTTCATTAATCTTTTGTATGGTTTTTCATGTCTCAATTTTTTTTAGTTCACCTCTAATTGTGATTATTTCTTTTGTTCTGTTAGCTTTTGGGTTGGTTTGCTTTTGTTTTTCTAGTTCCTCTAGGTGTGATGTTAAGTTGTTAATTTGAATCTTTCTAACTTTTTGATGTGGGTATTTAGCACTACAAACTTTTCTCTTTAACACTGCTTTAGCTGTGTCCCAGGGATTCTGATATGTTTTATCTTTGTTTTTATTCATTTGAAATAACTTCTTGATTTCTGCCTTAACTTCATTGTTTACCCAAAAGTCATTCAGGAGTATGTTGTTTAATTGCCATGTAATTCTATGGTTTTGAGAGATCTGCTTAGTATTTTCTATTTTTATTGTGCCGGGGTCTGAGAGTGTAGTTGGTATGATTTTGGTGTTTTGTAATTTGTTGAGATTTGTTTTATGGCCAAACTAACATGTGGTCGATTTTAGAGTATAAGCATATGCAGATGAGAATAATGTATATTTTGTTGTCGTTGGGTGGAGTGTTCTGTAGATGTCTGTTAGGTCCATTTAGTCAAATGTTGAGTTAGGGTCCTAAATATCTTTGCTAGTTTTCTGCCCTGATAATCTGTCTAATATTGCCATTGGGGAGTTGAAGTTTTCCTCCATTATTGTGTGGTTATCCACATCTCTTCGTTGGTATCTACAACTTGTTTTATGTATCTGGGTGCTCCAGTGTTGAATGCATATATATTTAGGATAGTTAAGCCTTCTTGTTGAATTGGACTCTTTATTATTATGTAATGCCCTTCATTGTCTTTCTTGATCATTACTGGTTTAAAGTCTGTTTTGTCTGAAATTAGAATAGCAACCCCTGCTCTTTTTGTTTTCCATTTGCTTGGTAGATTTTTCTCCATCCCCTTACGTTGAGTATGTGGGTGTCATGGCATGTAAGATGGGTCTCTTGAAGACAGCATACAGTTGGGTCTTCCTTCTTTATCCAACTTGCCATTCTGTGTGTGTTCCTTTTAAGTGGGGTGTTTAGCCCACTTACGTTCAAGGTTAATATTGATATGTGTAGATTTGATCTTGTCATCATGTTGTTAGCCAGTTGTTCTGCAGACTTGATTATGTAGTTGCTTTAGAGTGTCAATGGTTTATGTACTTATATGGGTTTTTGTGGTGGTTGGTAAATCTTTTGTTTGCATGTTTAGTACTCCCTTAAAGACCTCTTGTAAGGTAGGCCTGGTGGTAACAAATGCCCTTAGCATTTGCTTGTCTGAAAAGGATTTTATTTCTCTTTCACTTATGAAGCTGAGTTTGGCAGAATATGAAATTCTCAGTGGGAATTTCTTTTCTTTAAGAATGCTAAACATAGGCCCCCAATCTCTTCTGGCTTGTAGGGTTTCTGTTGCAAGGTCTGGTGGTTGCCTGATGGAGTTCTCTTTGTAGGTGACCTTCCCTCATTTCTAGCTGCTTTTACATTTTTTCTTTCATGTTGACTTTGGAGAATCTGACGACTACATGTCTTGGGGATGGACGTCTTATATAGTATCTCACAGGGTTCTCTGAATTTTCTGAATTTGAATGTTGACTTGTCTAGTGAAGTTGTGGATATTTTTGTGGACAATATCCTAAAATATGTTTTCCAAGTTGCTTGCTCTCTGTCTCTCTCTCTCTTCCAGGTATGCCATTGAGTCATAGATTTGGTCTCTTTATATAATCTCACATTTCTCAGAGATTTTACTCATTCTTTTTTATTCTTTTTTCTTTATTTTTATCTGACTGAGTTGATTCAAAGAACTGGTATTCAAGCTCTGAGATTCTTTTCTCGACTTGGTCTATTCTGCTATTAATACTTCTGATTGTACTATGAAATTCTTGTAGTGAGTTTTTCAGCTCTGTCAGATCAGATTGGGTCTTTCTTAAAATGTCTATTTTACCTTTCACCTCTTGTATTGTTTTATCGGATTCATTAGAGTCCTTGGATTGGGTTTTGACTTTCTTCTGAATCTTGATGATCTTCATTGCTATCCAGGCCCTGAATTCTATTGATATATCTGTCATTTCAGCTATGTCAGCCTGGTTAAGAACCATTGCTGGGGAGCTAGTGTGATTGTTTGGAGTGGAGACACTTGGCTTCTTGAGTTGCCAGAGTTTTTGCAGTTGTTCTTTCTTATCTGTGTAGGCTAATGTTTCTTTAACCTTTGTAGTTGCTATCCTTTGGATGGGGTTTTTTGCTTTTATATTCCTTGATATGCTTGAAAGCTTGACTGTGCTATAGTTTGGGTTCAGTTGCTGGCTTTGTTTCTGGATAATATCAGCGGGGCAAGTCTCAGCTCAGCACTCCTGGGTTGCATGTTCTAAACCTGGAGGTCTGGTACCAGGCCTATGACTTTGTCCTCTGGCTCCTCACGCAGAGGTGTTCCCAGTCCACTGGCAACAGCATGCCAATGCAGGAGGTGCTGGCAAAAGCACTTCATTGGGCTGGTGGCATATACATACACGCTGCCTGGCAATGTGTGTATTGCCAGACAGCATGTGTGCACACCGGTGGGGGACAGGGTGGCAGCAGCAGGGTTCATGCACATGCACCAGTGGCAAAAGGGCAGTAAGGTCCATGAGTGCACACATGCACATGGGCAAATGCACTAGGCAGGGGCTGCAGGCAAGTGTGTGCACTGGCAAAGCAGTAGGGGGAGGCTGCAGGTGGATGCACATCAGTGGGCCTGTCTATCGAGCTCTCCCATGGTTAGGCAGGGTCTGCTGGTGAAGGACCTATGGTAGCAGCTCGCATGAAGTGCCGTGTTTGGGCATCCAAGGCTGCACTTCCAGCAGATAGTCAACAAAGGCCAACACCACCTAATGGAGCATGGTAAGCCTTGGGGGATAGGCCTCCCTGGCTGTGCTTTGCTGCAGCTATTCCCACACCACTCCACTGGGCACTGCACAGGCTAGAGTCTTGTCCCTGCCACCTCTCCAAGTAGCTCTCCCTATCAGCCCAAATGTCCATGAGGGCTGTGGGGTCTTCTGCAGCTAAAATTCTAGGATTCTGGATTCTAGGATTTTATGGCAAGAGTGAGCCACTCCTCACCTATTTAACTCACCCCTTCCCAGGAGCTGCTAAGGGACATGCATGAGTCCTACTGCTCGGCAGCCCTATGCAGGATTCCAAGTTTCCTGCCCATCCAGCCCAAGATCTGCCTCCTCCCTCTCTCCACCCTTACTGCCTTCCTTCTGAAGATCTGCTTGGAGTGTGCCAGTCTTATTAATGGTTTGGTCTCTCGGTGAGAGATCCTTTTCCTGGCTCTATCTAGTCAGCCACTTTAGTTCCTCTCCATTAGAAATTTAGATCTCAGGTCCCATCTTCTAGTCAGAATCTGCATTTTTATCACACTGCCCAGGTGATTTGTATGCACTATAAGTTTGCAAAGTACTACCTAAGAGTGTATAGTAAAACACTTAGACTTTTATTCAGGAAACATTTATTGAGTGCTTTACTAGTGAATATTAAGTTCTGTCCTAGGAATTGGAAATATGAAGGTAAGTATAATTCTTTCCATAAAACTAATTGGGATTTAAAAGCTATAATAATTAGAATTAACTATGTACTTTTTGAAAGAAGAACTTTATGGTAAGTAAATTATCTCTCAATTTTTAAAAAGAAGAGTATGACAAATCAAGAATCACAAATAACCATTCTAAATCCTAATAGAAAAGCTCCATGGAAGCAGCAGAGTACACACAATAAAAAGTATAGACTTTGGGACAGAAGGATCATATTCAAATTCCATCCTTTCAAGTCAATGAACGCCAGAGGAGAGTTATGTACACAGAGGAGAGTTATGTACACAAGAATAAAACAGCTAACTGTGATTGGAAGAACTGAAGGAGGGTTTAAGGGGGAGGTAGCATTTGAGATGGAATTTAATGAGCAGGAAATTACCACGTGAGCAACACTGGGCAGAGTATTCCAGACCGGAGGAATGCCATGAGCATAATGCCAGGTTCAAAGGCATGTGATGTGTTAGAAGAATGTCAAGCTCTTTAGTGTGTCTTTGGTGGGTAAGGTGTAGGTTAAAAGGCAGTTATCTTTGGGGAACTGGATTGGCAGAAATTCTCACTTCCTAAGGTATATATTTCTATCAGTTTCAAAGGTTAACAATGATGTTTTATTTGTGAAAAAAAAAAAGCAAAATGTTAATTAAAAGGCTTTTCTAAAGAAGGCATTGAAAGCTCTGGAAAGTTTGGAAGACTTTCACCCTGAAAACTATAAATAAATTTTGTTATATTAACCATTCATAAAAACCAATAGAAAAAAGGTTAGCATTAAAAAATTAAAGATTATAAGCTAACTGTAAGAATAATTATCTCTGATGATTATAGGAATTTGCAGTTTTGAGTTATATATTCTTGTAAAGTTTAATGTTTTCTCTTACAACAATCTGGAGTTATTTAGATAACTTTTTTTTCAAACTAAAGAAAATAGAAGACAAATTTTTAATGAAGTTGTTACTGGAAGGAAGGATATTCACAAATTATACATAGCTGCAAACAACAGAGTTACTTCTAATTTTTTAAATTATTTTAAAAGTTAATTTATATAAATGAAAATAAGATTTTTCTCTATATGCTATCACATCCCACAAAATCACTGGATACATTTTCATCAAATTTGGAAGTGGGGATGACATGGAGGTGAAGAGGAGGAAGGGAGCAGAAGGAAAAGTAACTATAGGCAGGTGGTAAGGAGTAATTAATGGGTGACTGAGCTGTGACACCCCTGAGCAACTCTGGATGTCCACGCAGCAAGGATGCATTGGAATTTATTAACTGATAATGATTTTTAAAAGTATAACTGTGCAACCATAGAAATCATACTCAAATATCTCATACCAAAGAAAAAAAATCCCAGCTCACCAGCCAATCAAGAATGACAGCCAGCTCCTCTTTACCAAAAGAACTTGTTGCCCTATCACCCACCACTTCCGCTCCTGAGGATGGAAATGAAGACAACTCTTGGCTGGCTGTTGGAGGAGGGATGATCACAGGTGGTATATCCCACCCCTCTCTCCTCCTAGAACCTGGTCCATGACTGTTTTTCACAATGATCCCCCATGCAGTCTTGCCTATTATTTTAGGCTAGTGACCATTCTTTTTGCTCTTTGCCCATACTGTAATGATTGTTAAATATTTTTAGTATTACCCTTCCTAGGTCCAAAACCTAGGAAGGTTCTTTTGTCAATAAAAGGACCAGCTTTGGGTCCTTTTGTAATTGACCAGCTTCCCTTGTCAATAAAAAGAAAAACAAATTAAGAGTATTAAGCGTAGCATCACCCAGTTATAACTACAAAGGTGAAAAACGTCACACATGGGGTGTGGGGAGGGGGCAGGAGGGCAAGAGATAAGCAGAAAAAATATTTAAGAAAATAGTGGTCAAATAGCTTCTAAATTTGATGAAAACTATAAACACACAGATCCAAGAAGCTCAACAAACACCAAACAGAGAAAACTTAAAGAAAATCACATCGAGGCATAATCAAATTGTTGAAAACTAGCAATAAAGAAGAAATGACAACAACAACAAAACCCTCTTTAAACCAGCTAAAGGAGGAAAAAGCACATTTCACAGACGGGAGCAAAGATATGATAGTAACTTTTTATGAGAAATAAAAGCAGCCAGAAAACAATGGAATCCATCTTTAAAATGCTGAAAGAAAAATCAACTATAATCCTAGAATTCGAAGTCCAGTAAAAATACCTTTCAAAAGTGTGGCCAAATTAAAACCTCCTTAGAAAAAAAACAGAGCATAAGGAAATTCATCACCAGCTAAACTGTTCCACAGGACATGTTTTTGTTTGTTTGTTTGTTTGAGGCAGAGTCTCACTCTGTTGTCCAGGCTGGAGTGCAGTGGTGCCATCTCAGTTCACTGCAACCTCTGCCTCCTGGGTTCAAGCGATTCTCCTGCCTCAGCCTCCCAAGTAGCTAGGACTACAGGCCCACACCACCACATCTGACTAATTTTTGTATTTTTAGTAGAGATGGGGTTTCACCACATGAGCCAGGCTGATCTTTAACCCCTGACCTCAGGTGATCTGCCCGCCTCAGCCTCCCAAAGTGCTAGGATTACAGGCATGAGCCACCGTGCCCGGCCAAGACATATTTTTAAAGGAACATCTTCCAGGGGAAGGAAAATAACATCAGATGAAAACTTAGATCTACACAATAAATTTAAGCACACTCGAAATAGTAATGATATGAATAAAATTAGATTTTTCTTCATTTTTAATTAAAACGATTGACTATTTAAAGCAAATATAATATATTGTGGGATTTATTACATATGTAGAAGTAAAATGTATAATGCCAGTAGTAAAAAGGATGGAAGGAAGAAAGAAAAAAATCCTGTTACAAGATTCTTGGTCTAGAAAAACAGAGATTATCAGGTGAGATAAAAATGTTAGAGCTAACTATATATTGTCTAGACAATAGCAACTTTAAATATAGATACAGGTAGGTTAAAATTTAAATTATGGAGAAAATGCCATGTTAACACTGAGCATAAGAAAGACAATATCATGTTAATATTGAGCATAAGAAAGGGTTACATTCAGGATAAAGAGATACCGAGGGACATCTTATTATAACGAAGACATAACAATACTAACTGTGCATACACCCAATAACAGCACTTTAAGTTGCATGAAGCAAAAACTGACAAAAAAGAAAAGATAAATTGGCAATTATAACTGGAGATGTCAAAATTCCTCCCTCAGTAATTGTTAAAACAAGTAGCCACAAAATTAGGTAGAACATAGGAGACTAAATAATACTATCAATCAATTTGACTTAGTTGATATTTATAGAATACTCAACCCAACAACAGCAGAACATACATTCTTTTCAAGTGCACATGGTACATTCACCAAAATATATCACATGTTCAACCATAAGGCAAGTCTCAATAGACGTCAGAAGATTTAAATACTACAGAGCCCCTTCTCTGATTGCAATGGAGGTAAATTAGAAATCAATAACAAAAAAATCTGAAAAAAATTCAAATAGTTGGAAATTAAATAACACATTTCTAATGAAAACATGGCTCAAAAGATAAATTACAAGGAAAATTGTAAAATATTTTGAACTGAATGAAAATTAAAACACAACATATAAAAATTTGTACATACAAATAAAGCCATGATTACAGGGAAATTTAAAGCATTATCTCCTTATATTATAAAATAAGAAAGGTCTAAATTAATTGTCTACACTTTCACCTTAACCTAGGGGGAAAAAAAACAAATTAAATGCAATGTAAGTAGAAGGAAGAAAATAAAAACAAAAGCAGAAATCAATAAAATAGAATACAGTCAAACAAAAAATCTATTAAAGCAAAAACTAATTTCCTAGAAAAAAATCAATAAAATTGATACACCACTAGACTGATTAAGTTAAAAAGAGAAAATACAACTACCAATATCAGAAACAAAAAAGGAAGCACAAATTTCCAATATTAGAAATGAAAGAGGGATGCTACTGTCAAGCTTACAGTGATTAAAAAGATAATAAGAGAATATTATTAACAAATTTTTGCCTATAAATGTAATAACTTAGATGAAATAGACAAATGCCTTAAAAGAAACAAATTACCAAAAACGACTCAGGAAGAAGTAGCAAATCTTAGTATCCCAATATCTGTTTTAAAATGTAAGTTTATAATTTAAAACCTTCTGACAAAGAAATCTCCATGCCCAGTTACCTTTACCGACAAATTCTATAAAACATTTAAAGGAGAAATAATACCTATTCTACACAAATTCTCACAGAATATAGAGGAGAAGGAAACACTTTCGAATCATTTTATAAGACCAACATTACCCTGATACCCAACCCAAATACATCACAAGAAATAAAAAACAGAGATCAATATCCTTCATGATATAAATGCAAAAATCTGTAAAATCTTGACAAATCAAATCCAGCAATGTATAAAAAGGATAATATATCACAGACCAAGTGGTTGAATATTTAACATTTGACATTCAACTACTGTATTCACCATATTAACAGACTTAACAAGATAACTCATATGATTTTTTCAATAGATGCAGAAGAATTATTTGACACAACCCAAATGTCTTATAAAGTTAAACATACATGTACAGCAAGACAGCAATTTCCACTCCTAAGTATTTACCAAGAAAATGCTAACATGTCTACACAAAGACTTGTATGCAAATATTCATAGTATTGTGGCTTTATTCATACTAACCCAATACTGGAAATAATCCAAATGACCATTAATAGGGAATGACCAAACAAATTGTAGCTTATCCATAAGATTGGAAACTACCAACAACAATAAAATAACCTATGTTACATGCAACGACATGAATGAATCTCAACGTTCTTATGCTGCTCTGAAAGGAACCAGACACAAAAAAGTACATAATGTACGACGACTTCATTGATATGAAAGTATAAAAAAGAAAAATCTATTATGACAGAGAGCACATCAGTGGATGCTCAGGACCAGAAGTGCATGGAAAATTAAATAAGGGCGCAAGGAACTTTTTAGGATGATAGAAACGTTCCATAAATATCGATTATTTCACAATTATATTGTGTGAAAAATTAAAGGATATAAATATATCAAAAGTCATCAAATGTGCACATAAAATGGGTGCATTTTAATATGCAAATTATACCTCAATAAAATTGTTTTTTTTCCAAAAGTGAACCATGGGGGTTTTTATAAAAAAAAAAAGAAGAAGAAGAAGAAGAATTGTCTTTGGAGGGTCTTATAGTAGCTGGATATGAGTGTGAGCTGGACCACAGAATATTTTGGCATCACCAGTGAAGTCAGAGAAGCCTTCCTGCTGGGACTTTGATGATAGTTTGAAATCCTAACAGTCATGCCAGTATAGTGGTCATAGAGCAGTGCTGCTGATATTGCCAGTTCAGTGAAAATGTGAAGGTCTCAAGGCATGTGAAGAGCTTTGATTTATACTTTTGTACTTGGGTCATTTCCAACAATTCTTAGAGAAGCCAGACCTGCCTGGTTACATGGACAAGGGGACCATGTCTTCAGCCACTTTTCTAGGAACCTCCTGGTGCTGATGCTGATGCTGTGATAAAGAGGGATGGAAAGAGAAATACCTGGGTAAGGAGGATATAACTTTAAAAACTAAGGGTCTGGTATGGTAGCACAAAGCTAGCTAGACAGGACTGAGTCTCTCCTAGGGAGGAAACAGGAGTGAGAACCCAAGATTCATGGCTGGAGAAACAGGTAGAGAGGCATAGAGGAGACTTGTCCTTCCTTTGGGACCCAAATGGTCTTACATGTCCCAATCCCTACATCCTAAGAACTTCCCTCCTCCCTCCTAACACTGCTGGTGCCAAGTGCAAGCCTCTGTCACAGACCTCTCGTATGGATTATACTACCCAGTCACAGAGCTGCTGCTTCATGACAATGGTTCTTTCCCATACTTTCCCATTTTCCAATACTTGATGGCCACTTATGGTCATTGGGGGTTAGAAGCATGGCCTTAAAATCAGTTTCACTCTCCCATTTTACTGAGAAGGAAAGTGGAGCCATGGGAGGTGAAATCCAAATTACCAGTTAGAGAACTTCAGATGCAAACAGACCTGAGTTCAACTTCCACTCTCTCACTTACTAGCTAAATCAACACAGACAAATCCCCTACACTCTTTGAACCTCCTTTGCCTTATCTGTAAAACAGGTACAATGACCCCTAGGTCATAGGGTTGTCCCTAGAATTACATAAGACAATTCTACCATGCAGTAGCCCATTGACAATAGTCTTAGGCCAGGAGGCAGGAAACAAGGAAGACAAGGAGTATTGTATCCTGCCGGGCAGTTTCCTGTCTTGACCACATCTCATTGCCTTCTCTGACCTTTGCTTCTGAATAAATGGACTTCAGTGTTCATTCCGGTCTCTCATTGCTCATTCGTGTTTTTTTTTCTTCTCTTTTCTTCTTTGATCTAATTAGACGAATATGAATACTTGAAGGTAGTTTTATGATCTAGCCAATGCCCTTGCCCAGGTTACAACTGAGAGTGGTGGTGGTGCCAGTAACAACAATGGCCGCACTAATAATACTGTTGGCTTCCTTTCCCTCTTTAGAACTGGCAAAGGGCAGGGAACATGACAAGGCAGCAGACTGCCCTGGTCACTGGCAACCTAAGCCCTCTCACAGGAGCCACTAGAGCAGTAACTGCTACCGTCTCGCAACTCAAGAGTGTTCTTTCCGCCAGAGCACAGGCAAGCAGGAGGAACCAGGGAATGAGGCTGATTTTCGCAGGTCTCAGCCATGCCTGGAGGAGAAAGTACAGGCAGGTACCTGTTTAAGAGGCTTTCAAACTCCAGGCCCAGGGCTTCCCTTTATCTGGAACTCACATTCTTCCTCAGGTAATTTCAGTCACTGGCCCCTTCCATCCACTTCCAACTCTACCCAACCCCTTCCTCCAGGTGGGGCCTGTGAGCCGCCTGGTGCTCAGCCTCTGACCGCTGTTTACTTCTCTGTGCATGGCTTCGCTCTGCATGATGTCATTAGCACAAGGAAGAAACTCAAAAACAGGCAACCAGAAGGGGCACTCAGGCCATCTGTCCTTATCAAAGACCCTAAGGTCAGATTCCACTGGTGTCCTTGGTTCATTTCACTTCTGTGGTCACAAGAAAGACAAAACCGCACAGTCTTCTAACCAAGTACATTTCATGTACCTACTGCTGAAACCTAATAAGTGTCTATATTCTAATACCATAGATTTATCTGATGATTGATACTGCTCTCCCAATAATATCAATAGTGGCTAATACTTACTGAGCATTTAACCCTGTCCCAAGAACTGTACTCAGTAGTGTCTGAAATGCATGATTTCACTTAATCCTCGCAACATTCTGTAAGGTAGTTACCATTATTATTCCCATTTTACAGATGAGGACATTGAGGCTCAGAGACATGGAATCACTCACCCAACTAGGAAATAATAGGGGAGAAATTTGAACCCAAGCCTGAATGTTATTCTAATTATTATTCCCACCCTCACCCCGTCATAATCAATTATAAAGCAGAGGGGAACCTTTTCCCTGATCTAGGCTATACTATGTCTTACATGTGAACAACTTTTTAACGAATGAGACGCATGCTCTCCTATTAATGAAAACAGACAGACACCCTTCTCTGTGTTGACAACGTAGCTTTACCCTTCAGGCCCAGGATTGGGATCAAGAAACAACTGAACCTGGTAGTACACTGCTGCCAGAGAAAAGAAGAAACTTGCAGCTGAAATTGCCATTTTTGACCCATGTCTTTGGTATACTAATGCAGGCAATGACTCCAATTTTGCCAGGTGTTGTCACTGTCTGGGCTTTTATCCTGATGGCATTGGCTGGATTCAATGTCCTGGAGGGCCACACTGAGGATCTAGTAAGACATAGGGGGTTCTCAGTCTCCTGCCTCAACCCCCTGAGGGTGCTCTGATTTTCTTGCTCCCCGGTATCAACCCTGGAGGCTTCACTGGGCAGCCTGCATGAGCATGTAGGAGAAACATTTTAAGCCCTTTCCTGAGAACCCTGGAGGCTTCACTGGGCAGCCTGCATGAGCATGTAGGAGAAACATTTTAAGCCCTTTCCTGAGAAGAAACTGCACCTAATCTGCAGGCTCTCAGCACCCCTCAGTGAGGCTGGATTTGGTGGGGGACGTGGACGGGTAGTGGGGACGGGGAGGATTTTATGACAGCAGGACTAATGAGGTGCTTCCTTATGTAGAACCAAATGTCCTCCTGAGTGATATAGGGTCAAAATACAAGTGTTGAAGAAGTCCAAGGAAGGAGAGAGGAATTCAGGCCAGAGCGTAGGAAAAGTTTTCAGAAAAGCAGAGAGATGTATTTCAGCAAAGGGACAGCATTCAGGAAAGAAGGACATTCTTAGCAGAGAACATAGCAGATGAAAGATTATCCTGAATGAGGACCTAAGGGGAGAGATGAGAGGTATGATATGTGGCTGGGGACCCCATGGGAATGTAAGCATCAGAGCGCCCTGGAATGAGGACGAGAGGAGACAGCAGGCTGCCAGGCAGTGCCGTGAGAGGAATGGCTTCCCGGGAACACCAAACTCGCCAGGCATGCTGATTAGAGAAGATACGGAAACAGGAGACCAGTGACATCACTGCCTCCCACAGTCATGGGGGCCTAACACGGGACCCAGCTCCCAGCCCCTGGGGACACACTGAAGGTCACCTACAGGCAATGAGGCTGGAGTTCAGAAATTTGAGAAAACACTAAGTTGTGAAATCTTGTCCTCTCTCTGTATCTTTCCTGAATAAGCCAGGCTAGACGTTTGCTTTCCAGTTCACAGTGAGAGGCAGGAAATTGGATTCGACCTTGAAATCTTCCCAGGCTTTTGGCTCCTCTGTACCCACCTCCTCCCTGGCAGCCAGTGGGCACAGGCCTTCTGCCCTGGAAGCTCACTTTGTAAGCCAGGGACTAGTACCATCACTGATGCCTTGGGTGCCTGTGATCAGTCTTTCCTTCCTGTTTCATGGACAATGCCACAGGCCTGGGAAGCAGGAACCTATCTCCAACCTATGGTATCATGGCCCCTTTCCTTCAAGTAAGACTCACTGGACATGGATCCCAACACCTCCCTCTCCAACCTCCCCCGGTCCAATTGCCCCCTGAGGTCTCATTAGAGTTTCTCAAAGTCTCTTGCGCAGCACTCAACTTGGTCTTGGAGACAAATCTCATGAAAGGAGTCTGCCCAGAACTGAGCATCCTAAGATGGTTGCTTCCTGGGAAAGCTCCTTGGGACCCTTTTTTCCATCATCAGAGATACAGGAGTCCATGAACCTGGATCCTTCCAAACAGGAGACTGGTTTTTCAGAAACCATTTCCTCATTCCTGCCTCCAGCCCCAGTGGCTTCCTATAGAACCTGGAAAGTTCCCGGCAGCTATACCTTGACCTACAGTTGGGGATTCTCAGTACTGGAACAGAGTTGTCTAAATGATGGTTGTTGAGTGCGTAGGAATTTGAATAGGTGTCTGTAAATAGGAGCCAATCTACTATTGGGCACCTCTACCTGCAGGCACTAGGGCAAAGAGACTGGTACCATCAGCCCTGTTTTAAATAAGAGAAAACTAAAGCACAAAGAGGTCTAATGGCTTATCTGAGCTCACAGGCGTAGCTAGGGAGGGAGGCAAGACTCTCTGTTTTACTCGAAAGCCCAAATTTCTGTCCCCTGTTCTCTGGTACTTTGCAGTCCAGTATGGCAGCCCCTAGCCACTACAGTAGCTATTTATATTGAAGTCTAAATTAATTAACATTAAGTAAAATGTAAAATACACTTCCTCGTTGTCATAGTCACGTTCCAGGAGCTCAAGAGCCATAAGTAGCTAGTGGCCCCCACGTCAGAGCACGTAGACTTAAAACATTTCCACCCTCAGGGCAAATTTTCTGGAACAGCCTTGTAGTCTGAAGCTTGTTATTCATACACTTGGGCAAGGAACTGGGCCGCTGCCTCGCCTCACTGCCCTCCCCCTACGCAATCCATTCACTAAAGTAGCACACTGTGCTTTTCAGGGCCGCTTACCCTGACTTTTTCTTTCCTTGCTTCCAGCTTTCTCCAGTCTCCAAGAGTGTGACTGGACCCCTCACCACTGACACAAGTAAAAAATGAGATTTGCATGCTAAGAACATGATTGTGTGGGCTTGGGCCTCCCCGTGCACACTGGCTATCTAGCAGGAGAACTGCCATGAGCGAGGTCCCCAGCCAAGGGGCAGGTTGTCTCAGTCTCAGCCTGGACATGGCTGATGTTTCTCAGGAATCAGTGTCCTCCTGGGCCCCACGCTGTGCTGTGGCTAATTGTCCCTGGAAACAAGACCTCTACTAGCTTCTGGGGTTGCAGAGGTTAACAAAGGTCAAGTTTTCCTAAGGCCTCTCTACACTCAAATCTTATGTCTGGAAAAGCACCTTCATTCTCTGATCAGCTATCATGTGGTTCCTTTCTATAAATAAACTGCTGAAAGGATTTGCCCAGCACATGGCCTGCTGGTCTTCCATGTAGAAGGCATTTAATCTGGGTTGCCTCTGCCTTCACAGCCACAATCCCCAACGCTGCCCAGGTATGGAGAAAGGATGCTGTCTCTGCTTTCAGTTGCTTTCTAGCCAGATGGCCCATGATAAAGTGGAAGTCCAGATGCCAAAGTTCTTCCTAACCTAGCATTGAGCAGGTAATTCCAGGCTGCAGGCTGCAGTGACCAGCCAGTTGAGGGATCCTCATGGTTATCTTCTCTTTTCCTTTCCTCTAGGTTTGCCTCTTCCATATCAGACTCAGACAGGAGGTTTCCAGTGGACACATCGTCTGAAGGAAGAAATTCTTTCCATGTGACTCTAGTCCTTTTCTCGCCAACTAGAAAGTTGGTACATGCTTTAAGCCATTGGAACCACAAGGAGTAGGCACTAGAGTCCGTTTTCCTGCCTGAAAATCAGACCAAGAGCCTCTAGGAAGAGCAGCTGGATGAGGAAAATATTTTGGAAGAAAGGCAGACTGAAAGAAAAGGTATTTGTAAACGTTTGCTAAAGAGTCACACATTGATAGCCTATATTCACACCTATTCTATTAACTATAAAAAGAACCCCTACAAGTTGATAAGAAAAATTTCAATTTGCAAACTCGATGCTGGGGAATTTTGGTTCAAAGAGGGGAGGAAAGTACATTCCAGGCACCAGGAACTGCCTGTATATACAGAGAGAAACAACTGGCCTGAGCATGTTTTGAAATGACAAGGAGCTGGGTGTGGCTGTCGTGCAGGAGAGTGGCGATTGCTAAAGCTAGGGAGGTAGAACTGGGACACGCACAGAATGCCTTGCATACCATGCTGGGGAGTCTCGCTTATAGGAAACCAGGATCATATCCTGGATCTGATCAGGTTAACTTTGTAGAAGACGCCTTGGGCAGGAGCATGACTGATGAAATGAAGCCTTCTTTCACAAAACCCCCACCAGGAATGTAACACAGACCACAGAAGGACACGTCTGTTTTCCCACCTTTGCCTTTACATTTTTAAATTGCCTTTTTCTTTCTGGAATCATTGACAGAGATCCTAGTTGCCTAGGTCAATATCCATTTCCTGTCTCTTGCATAGTAATACAGATTCCAACTTTAGCAGAGCACTAAGCTGCTTGGAATAAAGACCACACTCCTCAGCCTCCCTCTTACCTAAAGCTAAGTTTCAGCTGTGAAATGTAAATGAGAGCATTGTGAAGCTGTCTGGAAGTATTAAAAGACCACTGGAACATGTCTTCACCCCCTTTCTTCTTTCATCCCTTTTATTTATCTGGTGTAAACTGAGTTTTCTACTAAAAAGGATGTTAGCATGACGGTCAGAACTTACGCCATCACCTTGGACAGACCAACAAGATGGGAGAAACAAGAAAGAGCAAGCCTGGCTCCCCAGTGATTGTGGAGCTGCCATTCCAGCCTTGATTTCTTACCTCTGAACTTTGTTCAAATGATAAGTAATCTATCATATTTAGTTTACTGTCATTTGAGGTTTTTTGTCACTTGCAGTCAAAGTCCTAGACAAGAAAAGGATATGTATTTTTTTAATTTTGTTTCACAAATATCTTCGTCTTCCAATGTTGCTGTCTTTAGGGAGGAACAGTTTATTCCGATGAACCAAAAGTTTAAAGGAGGGCAGAGTACTCCCTGGAAGCAGTCATGCCAGGCACACCTGGTGAGGTATGCCAGCTGAAGCCTCCCACAGCACTCCCACATTCTCAGTCCAGCTGGTCGCATCTCCTCTGCTGCATATTATTGATCTCACAAAGGCCTCCTTATCTGCCTTTGAGAGAAGTGTTTAGGCAGGATTGGCCTGAGAATCACGTTTATCCTTCTTTTTATTCACTATTTATTGGGCACCTACTCTGGGCCTAACACTATGATAGCCATGTTGAGAACAAGGACAGCAATGGGTCTGTTATGCTGTGTGCATATCAGACCACTTGAGGAACAGCAGATTACATTCAGAGTAGAGGGTCACATTATGAGAGGGATATTGACAAATTTGAGCACATCCAAGGAGAAACTAGGATAGTAAATGTCTGTGCCCCACTCTAATCCCATGTTTTAATAAATTTAAAGCATGAAGATAAGAGAAATTCTGGCTACAGAAGATGTCCTATTTGGGTCTAACCAGAGTCCTTTGTGTCCTTATTTTGGTAACTGACTCTCCTGCTTTATAGAGGACATGCACCTTCCCATTCCTTGGGATTCTCGTGGGGCTCTCAACTGCAGTACTCTGACCTCCAGCTACAGGCACAGACACACGACCTGAACGAGACCAATCAAAGCCCTTCCCTGATATTTTTGTCTATCTCCTTTTGGATTGTGAGTTAAAAGATGTTTGCAAGGCAGGCCATGGTGGCTCATGTCTATAATCTCAGCACTTTGGGAGGCTGAGGTGGGTGGATCACTTGAAGCCAGGAGTTCAAGATCAGCCTGGCCAATGTAGTGAAACCCCATCTCTAGTAAAAAAAAAAAAAAAAAAAAAAATTAGCTGGGTGTGGTGGTGCACACTTGTAATTGCAGCTACTCGGGAGGCTGAGGCAGGAGAATCACTTGAACCCAGGAGGCAGAGGTTGCAGTGAGCCGAGATCATGCCATTGCACTCCAGCCCAGACAACAATGCAAGACTCCATCTCAAAAATAAATAAACAAATAAATAAATAATAAAAAATTTTAAAAAGCTGTGCTCACAGTGTCACAGTAATAGAGAGAATCAAGTTAAACAGGGCATGTTTGAGGCTTCACAATCAGATACATCTGTTTTTCATCAAATATGTCAAATGCTTTACTGTCATGGTGAACTCCAAAGAGTTCAAAGTCCTAGAGTCAAAGATCTCCACTAAGGTCCATGCTCTGTCATTCCCTGACCAGGAGGCCTCAAGCAAGTCATTTAACTGCAGTAAGCCTCAGTTTCCTCATCTGTAAAATGGGGATAATAATTCACAAAGTTATTATCAAAGTTTTTATGAGAATTGAATGAAATAAATTGTACAACAGCATCTTGTAAATGTCACATAACCACACAAATGCACAGATTTGTTGTTTTGTGTTGAAGGATGTTTTTGTCAAGGTGTTATTATACTCATATAAAATTTACAATAATGTTTAATGTCTGCAGATTATAACCAGGGAATTTGGAGGTGATAGGTTTTTTTTGAGGTGACAAAGTAGACTGGATGGAGAGTCCTGGGCTTTGAAATTCAGGCAGATCCAGATGACAGGGGATAATCGGTTTACAGGGAGGGGTTAGACATATAAGACTAAATTACTAGATTCGCACAAGAACGAAGGAAGAGGCAGGAACTGAGCATTACAAGCCAAGATCCAAACTAAGTACGAGATCCAGGTGCCCATGTAGGCAGGAGATAGAGGCAATCAGCAGAAGTCTAAGTAGAAACCACAGGACAGAGATCTGAACCACCAGGGCCAGTAGCATGGGAAGAGTTTGACAGCTGGCACCAGAGAATCCCTTCCGCAAAGACTCAAGTTTCTTCATTCAACAAACACATACCAATTACATTTGAGGCTCTAGGAAGACAAAATTGAATGAGTCAAGGAGCTTACAAGCCAATAAGGAAGACAGACACACACTAGATAATTCTAATACAACCTGCTAACAACAAAGAGAAACAGAGTATCCTTGGAGGACACAGGAGGTGCAGATCATCCAGGCTACACTGTGTCAGGGATACCTCTGGTAGAGTCTTAGAGGATGAATCAGAGTTAGTCAGGTCAACCAGATACTTTGGGGAATGAAGGAATTGCAGGCAGCGGGAATAGCATGAGGAATAGCAGGGAAGCAAGAAATAGGAAAAAGAAGCAGTTCGACATTGCTGTGCCATAAATCAGGGACAACAGTCAGGGAGAGGTGGTTGCAGGTGATGGGAGAGAAGGCTGGAGGGGTTGACAAGAGAGCTACCAGGGTCAGCCTACGAAAGCTGAGACTTCATCCTGAACACCTAGGACAGAAAGGAAGCATTAAGCAGATGAGCAATAGGACAGGAAGAGCATTACTCAGAACAAAATTGCTATGACTTTGGAGACAAAGCAAGGGACTTGGGAACTGAAGAGGTGGTGGGCAAGAAGACACAAAGGAACAAAGCAGGAAGCTAACACTTGGAGTGAGGTCAAATGGAAAGCCCACACCTGGAAAAGGAATGAGGAGCAAGTCAAAAGTGAGCAAAAGAGACAGCAGAAATTATGATTAAGGTTTAAATCTACATTTATTGACAGGGAAAGATGTCCACTAAATATTGTCAAGTGAAAAAGGATTGAAAGGCAGTATTTCACAACACATGTGAAATGACTTCATTTAAAAATGTGTTATATGGCCAGGCACAGTGGATCATGCCTATAATTCCAGCGCTTTCAGAGGCCGATCACTTGAGGCTAGGAGTTCAAGACCAGCCTGGCCAACATAGTGAAACCCCTTCTCTACAAAAAATAAAAAAATTAGCCAGGTGTGGTGGCATGTACCTGTAGTCCCAGCTACTTGGGATGCTGAGGCAGAGAATCACTTGAACCCAGGAGGCAGAGGTTGCAGTGAGCCGAGATTGAGCCACTGCACTCCAGCCTGGGCAACACAGTGATACTGTCTAAAAAAAAAAAAAAAAAAAAAATTAATGTGTTATGTGTATGTGTATGTGCATGTGGTTGGATATATACCTAGAGAAATGTCTGGAAGGATAAACAAACTTATTTAGGTTTGCAGGTTTTCTCTGGCTGTTGGAATTCCAAGTGACTTTTAATTTCTTCTTTATATATTTCTATATTATCTTTTTATTTCTACAATTGGCGTCCGTTACCCTTATAATCAGAAAAAACAATCAATAAAGCTATTTTTCCATTTTGAAAAAAAATTAAGTCCCAATGAAAAGCTTACCAAGTCACCCTTTGCTTCCGCTCTTTCATGGTTCCTCATTGATCAAATTTCTTGACACAGTCCACAGGGTATTTGTGATGTGGCTCCTAATATGGGAATGTTGGCTACTGACCACTATTCTCACCATATAGCCTCCCCGCTCACACTGAGCCAACATCTCCCTAGACATATCCTGCTGTTTCTCCCTGTGAGTACCTCCCACTCTCCTCTTTTGCTTCTAATATTTTCCCTTCTTCCTAATGAATGATTACTCTCCATAAGACTCAGCCCAGGCACCTCTCCTCCTAGAAGCCATTTCTTGATCTCCCCCAGTCTGAGTTTGGTGCCACTAGTTCAGTCTTCCATTTGTGCCCAATGCATATCTCTATCACAGCACCACCATATTGAATTCTGGTTGGCTGTGGAGTATGAGTGTGAGTCCTTCTCCAACAGTAGACGATGTGTCTTTTTCCTCTGTCTCTCACCAGTATTCTGATACACAGCCAGACTCAAAAACTTTTGGTTAACTAAATGGATCTTTGAGTGATCTGTGAATCGGGAGAACTGGGATTCAGGTTATATTTTATTATGGTAGTTAACAGTGGGCCCATGAAGATTTAGAAAGGTAGGATGCTCATCTACTCTAATTCAGTAGTAGCCCTCCTCTCCTCTTTTTCTCCTCCTGCTTTGTCTCTTTCTTTCCTTTCTTTTTCCTCTTCCCACCCTACACCGACTGTTTTCCCTTTTCTTTCTAGAAAAGTATTTCTCACATTTTGATGCACGAAAGAATTACCTGGGAAGCCTATTAAATGCAGGTCTCCCGGCTCTACCCACAGTTACGATTTCTTAGGTCAGGAGTAGGGCCCAAGAATCTGCATCTTAACAAGTATACCAGTTGATTCTGATCCCACTTTGCAAAACACTATCTTAGAAAATTTAGGAGTCTTCATTTTCCTTATCTACTAACATCTACTGAGTGAGGTGTGAATGGTGTTATCTACAGCATCCTCCATTTCCCAGTGATATTTCTTGATCCTACAAACTCAAACTTATCTCATTGATTCAGACTTCACATACATTTTGAGATACAGAGCAGCTTCTGGCTTATTTCAAGTATGTACTGTAGCTAAGAAACATCTTTCCAAGGCTTCAGTGTGGTGGCCTGACTCATAGTGTGGTGACTAGGTCTTATTACACAGCATAACAATAATTATCACCATGTCATGACCATAACAACTGCCACTTGTTAAGCCCCTACTGGGTGCCAGATTCAGTAAAAAATATTTTACTAGCATTGTCTCACTTAATACTCACTTAATACAGCAATTCCATGAGGCAGATATTATCATTATCCCCACTATCTCAATGAAAAAACAGATTAGGAGAGGTTATGGTCAAGGTCATAAACTTACAAGTAGTAGAGCCACTTGAACCCAGACTGCTCTAACTGCCCTTCCACTAAGGCTCCTAATTTACTATTCTGCCAAATATTTCCTATAACAATAAGAAGAACCACATTAATAATAATAACACTACATTACTACTTGCACCAAAATAAATTCCAGAAGGATCAAAGTTTTAAAGGTAAAAAGATGAAACATGAAAAGTATTAGGAGGACTTCAGGTACCAGACAAAATGAAGAAAGCCCACTATATCCTATCTCTCCCTAATCTCTAGTTACAACTAAAAATTATGAACTAAATATAAAAACCAGTTACCTGAAAACTAAACAAAAGCATACAGATAGGGAATGGGAGTCAAATTTGGAGCAGGAAACCAAACAAAAATATGTTTCCCAAGTTTCCCTCCCTTTTCTCTTTTCTCTTATGCCCAGTCATAGAACTGTTGTGGTGGCAGTGCAGGCAGCCCAAAATGTTTCTCTGGCCAGCGTAATTGGGGAAAGAGGCCCCTGTAGTCGAAATATGTGAGAAGAATCCCTGTTGTTGTTTTTCTCTCTTTCTCCTTTTGCTTCTTTGCCTTGACACTGTGGGTCCAGTCATGGAGCCGTGTTACAGCAGCAATGGTATAACGGATTTAAAACCCTAAGTAAAACCCTATTTTACTGGCCAGAGCATCAGAAAAAAAAAAAAAAAAGGTCCTCTGTGAGCTGGGTCAAAGGGGAAAGGAATTCCCTAATTCTGTGTATGAGACTGCACAAGTCCCAGGCTTAATCTTGAGCTGTGCATACACAGGAAAGACCCAGAGCAACACAGAAAAGGCTATGGGAACTGAATTATTATTTAATATCCCAAGTTTAATATTAACCCTTAAGTGGCACAAACAATTAGGGGTTAATATGAGGCTTGAGTGATTAATTAGACAGACCCAAAACACCGCAGCAAAGTTTGAAAAAAAAATTTACATTGGAACAACCACCCATTGAAGGGGATGAAGAACTTGCAATTTGAACTTAATGGGATCTGCTGGAACATAAAAATCAACATTTTCTATAGATTTTAATGAGACCCAGAGTCTTATAAAATAATATTTTTAAATGGCCCAGAATACAATCCAAAATTACTCAGTATAGAAAAAAGAAGAAAAACATGTCTAATTCTCAACGGAAAGAAAAAAGATACCTATCATGGGGAGGGGGCAGGGGGGAGGGATTGCATTGGGAGTTATACCTGATGTAAATGACGAGTTGATGGGTGCTGACGAATTGATGGGTGCAGCACACCAACATGGCACAAGTATACATATGTAACAAACCTGCACGTTATGCACATGTACCCTAGAACTTAAAGTATAATAATAATAATAAATATATATATATATTTAAAAAATAAAAATAAAAGACAATAAACTTTAGAGTATTCTACAATAAAAAAAAGAAAGAAAGAAAAAAGATACCAACCCTTAGATGACCCAGATGTTGTATTATCAAACAAAGATATTAAAGCAACTATCATAACCGTAGTCCATGAGATAAAGGTGAACACTCTTGAAATTAACAGCAAGGTAAAAATTATCAGCAGAGAAATAAATCCTATAAAAAGAACCAAATGGAAATGCTGAAATTTAAAAATATGTAATCTGAAACAGATGATTCACTAGATAGATTCCACAGCAGAATGGAGATGACAGAAATAAGTCAGTGAACGTGAAAACAGATGCATAGAAATTATCTAATCTGAATAATAGAAGAAATAAAGATTGAAAAATAATGGACAGAGCCATAGAGACTTGTGAAACAATATCGAAAGGTGGACAGACATAGTGCCTCATGCCTCGTAATCCCAGCACTTTAGGAAGCCAAGACAGGTGGATCTCTTGAGCCCATGAGTTCAAGACCAGCTTGGGCAACATGGCAGATCCCAATCTCTGCAAAAAAATTACAAAAAATTAGCTGGGCTTAGTGGCATGCACCTGTAGTCCCAGCTACCCAGGAGACTGAGGTGGGAGGATCACCTAAGCCTAGGAGTTCAAGGCTGCAGTGAACCATGATGACATCACTGCACACCAGCCTGGGCAACAGAGCAAGATCCTGTCTCAAAAAAACAAAAAAACAAAAAAAGCCAATACCAGAAGATTTAATGTTCATGTCATTGAACTCCCAAAAGAAGAAAAGAGATTGGAAAAGAAAAAACATTTAAAGAAATAATGTCCAGAATTTCCCAAATTTCTTGAAAATCATAAATTTACGGATTTAAGAAACTCAGTAAATTCCAAACAAGAGAAATTCAAAGAAAACCATGCCCAGACACATCATAATAAAACTTCTAAATACAGTTCATCCTCAAATAATGTTTCATTTAGTGTCATTTTGTCATAAAGTTGAAAAGAAAAAAAATTAATTTCCAGGTGGGACCACTGTCTGTATGGAATCTATACATTTTCCCCATATATGCAGGGTTTTTTGATCCAGTACTCCAGTTTCCTCCCACATCCCAAAGCTGTCCATATTAGGTTAACTGGCATATCTAAATAGTCTCAGTATGAGTGAATGTGGGTGTGTATGAATATACCCTCCAGTGGAATGGCACCCCATCTGGGGTCAGCTCCCACTTTGCACTCTGAGCTGCCAGGTTAATTTCCAACCACATGCAACCCTGAGCTGGAATAACTGGGTAAATAAGTATCTTACTTGTGTGTTTGTTCATTTGTTTGTTTTTTGTTTTGAGACAGGGTCTTGTTCTGTCACCCAGGCTGGAATGCAGTGGCACATCACAGCTCACTGTAGCCTCGACCTCTTGGGTTCAAGCAATCCTCTCACCTCAGCCTCCTGAGTACCTGGGACTACAGGTGTGTGCCACACACCCAGCAAAATTTTTTTTAGTTTTTAATAGAGATGTCTCACTATATTGCCCAGGCTAGTCTCAAACTTCTCGACTCAAGTAATCCTCTCACTTTGGCCTCCCAAAGTGCTGGGGTTACAGGCATGAGTCATCATGCCCAGCCCCTTTACTTAATCTTTCTTAAATGTATGTATAGCTCACACTTACTTCAGGGTTTAATGTTAGAAATGTTTTGACCTTTATTTGGAAGTTTGATGATGTTTTTGTGATCAGAAATATACCAAAGGAACCTAACTCACTTATTTCAGTTAGCCTACGGTAAAATTAATGTTGTCATATGTCATTTTGCTTAAAGTCACTATAAGTAACTACCTCCAAGAAAACATTGTGAAGACTTACTGTACCAACAAAAATATATATATTGTAAAATCTTAAGAGTCTAGAGAAAAAAAATAAATTACTTCTAGAAGAACAATGATTCAAATGACTATTGATTTCTCATTATAAACCACAGTGGCTATATTAACATCTTTAAAGTGCTAAAAGAAAATAACTTTCAACCAAAAATTGCATATCCAGTGAAAAATCTCTTTTTTTCTTTTTTTGAGACAGAGTCTCACTCTGTCATCCAGGCTGGAGTGCAGCAGCAATCACAGCTCATGGTAGCCTCAAACTCCTGGGCTCAACCTATCCTCCTGCCTCAGCCTCCCAAGTAGCTTGAACTACATGTGTGTACCACCACACCTGGCTAATTTTTTACTTTTTTGTGGAATTGGGGTCTCACTATGTTGCCCGGGCTGGTCTTTAATTCCTGGGCTCAAGAGATCCTCCCACCTTGGCCTCCCAAAGTGCTGGGATAACAGGTATGAGCCAATGTGCCTGGCCTCCAGTAAAAATATCTTAAAGGAATTAAAGTGAAATAAAGACATTCTCAGATGAAAGAAATCTAAAATAAGTTATCATCAGCATATAGACTTTAAAACATTTGCTATAGGAAATTCTTCAGGCTAAAGGGAAATAATACTAGCGGGAAACTTGGAACTTCAGGAATTAATGAAAAGCAACAAACAAGGTAAAAATAAAGATATGTAAAATACTATTTTTTCCTCTTAATCTTTTAAAGTATGCATGACCATTGAAAGCAAAAATTATAGGATTGTCTGGTGGGGTTTTTGACATATGCAGATGTAATAAATATGATACCTATAAAATAAAAGGAGAAGGGTAAAGAGAACTATGTGATTGTAAGGTTTCTACATTTTACCTAAAGTAGTAAAATACTAATTCTAAATATACTGTAAAAGTTCAGGTATGTACACTATACTCCCTAGAGCAAATGCTAAAAAAAAGGTAAGTAAATAAACAAATAAGATACAAAAAATATATATAGCCAGAAAGTCAATTGATAAATTGAAATAAAATACTAAGTATACTTAAATAATCCAAAAAGGGGGGGGGGCAGGAAAAGGGGAACCCCAGGGCAAAAAACTAGAAGAGCAAACAGAAAATAAGTAATAAAACAGCAGACCTAAATCCAAATATACCAATAATTATACTAAATGTAAATGGTCTAAACACGGCAATCCCAGCACTTTGCGAGGCCAAGATGGGCGGATCACGAGGTCAGGAGATCGAGACCATCCTGGCCAGCACGGTGAAACCCCGTCTCTACTAAAAAATACAAAAAACTAGCCGGGCGAGGTGCCGGGTGCCTGTAGTCCCAGCTACTCTGGAGGCTGAGGCAGGAGAATGGCATAAACCCGGGAGGCGGAGCTTGCAGTGAGCTGAGATCTGGCCACTGCACTCCAGCTTGGGCGACAGAGCGAGACGCTGTCTCAAAAAAAAAAAAAAAATAGAGGTCATGGGGCATGGTGGCTCACACCTGTAATCCCAGCACTTTGGGAGACTGAGGCAGGCAGGTCGCCTGAGGTCAGAAGTTCAAGACCAGCCTGGCCAACATGGTGAAACCCCGTCTCTACCAAAAATACAAAAATTAGCCAGGCATGGTGGCGTGAGCCTGTAATCCCAGCTACTAGGGAGGCTGAAGCAGGAAAATCACTTGAACTCGGGAGGCAGAGCTTGCAGTGAGCGGAGATTGCACCACTGCACTCCAGCCTGAGAGACAAGAGCAAGACTCCCTCTCAAAAAAAAAAAAAAAAAAAAAAAGAGGTCGTCCGACTGGATTTTTTAAAAAGAACCAACTATGTACTGTCTACAAGAAACCGACTTAAATTATTTATTTTTTAGAGACCAAATCTTGCTATTTTGCTCAGGCTAGCCTTGAGCTCCAGGGCTCAAAGGATCCTCCTGCCTCTGCCTTTCAAGTAGGTGGGATTACAGGCACACACCACAGCACCCAGAAAAGAAAAAAAAAATTAAACATAGAGACATAGATAGGTCAAAAGTAAAAGAATAGGAAAACATATACCAGAACAGTAATCAAAACAAAGCTGCAGGGCACAGTGGCTCACACCTGTAATCCCAGCACTTTGGGAGGCTGAGGTGGGAGAATCTCTTGAGGCCAGCAGTTTGAGACCAGCCTGAAAAATGTAGTGAGACCCTGTCTCTACAAAATATTTAAAAATGAGCCAGGCATAGTGGTGCACACCTCTTCCTCCCCTCTTCCTCCCCATCACCCTACCCCTCATGCCCAGCATGCAAAGAATGGTTCTGTCTTCACTAGATTTTTCCCCAGGTCTGTTATGCAAATCACTTGAGCCCAGGAGGCCAAGGCTATAGTGAGCTGTGATCACACCACTGCACTCCAGCCTGAGCAAGAGAGCAAGACCCTGTCTCAAAAAACAAAAACAAAAACAAACAAACAAACAAAAAACAGCTAATATGGCTATGCTAACATCAGATAGAGTAGACATCAGAACAAAGAATATTACCAGGTCTAAAGGAGGGACATTACATAATAATAAAAGTGTCAACTGGTCACTTTAACCAGGAAAAGGAAGACATCACAATCCTAAAAGCACATGTATTTAAAACAGATCCTGAAAACACATGAAGCAAAAAAATAATAATAGAATGGAAAGGAGAAATGGATGAATCTACAATCCTACTTGGAAGGTTCCACATTTCCCTCTCAGAAATTGATAGAACAAGCACAGAAGATTGGTAAGGATGTAGTAAGACTGAACACTCTCAAACCAGTTAATTTTGGGTTTGTTTGTTTGTTTGTTTGTTTGTTTTGAGACAAAGTCTCACTCTGTCACTCAGGCTGGAGTGCAGTGGTGAGACCTCGGCCCACTGTAACCTCTGTCTCCCGGGTTCAAGCAATTCTCCTGCCTCAGCCTCCTGAGTAGCTGGGATTACAGGTGCCTACCACCATGCCCAGCTAATTTTTGTATTTTTTGTAGAGATAGGGTTTCACCATGTTGGCCAGGCTGGTCTCAAACTCCTGGCCTCAAGTGATCCACCCACCTTGGCCTCCCAATGTTGGGATTACAAGCGTGAGCCACCAAGCCCGGCCTCAATCAACTTAATCTGATTGACATTTTTAGAACATGCCAAGAACATGCCACCCAACAACAGAAGAATATACATTGTTTTTCAGTTCACATGGAACATTCAACAAGATAGTTGATATTCTAGGCCATGGAATAAAATTAACAAATTTAAAAGAGTTGAATTCAGACAAATTGTGAATAATATTCTACTATTCTACTACCATATTAGTATAGATGGTTACTGACTTCCAATGATTGACTCAAGATTTTCAATTTCATAATAGTGTGAAAGCAATATGCATTTAGGAGAAACCATCCTTTAAATTTGCAATTTTGATCTTTTTTCAGGCTAGCAATATGCAGCATAATATTTTCTCACAAGGCAAGGCAGCGGCAGCAAGCCACAGCTCCCAATCAGCCATGCAATCACCAGGGTAAACAACAGATTCTCAACCATGAACTGTGTTACCAGACTGCATTGGGCCATTCTTGCATTGCTATGAAGAAATACCTGAGATTGAGTAATATATAAAGAAAAGAGTTTTAATTGGCTCTTGGTTCCACAGGCTGTACAGGAAGCATGATGCTGGCATCTGCTCAGCTTCAGGGGAAGCATCAGGAAACTTACAATCATGGTGGAAGGCAAAAGTGGAGCCTGCATGTCACATGGCCAGAGCAGCAGGAAGAGAGAGGGGAGAGAGGGGGAAGGGCCACTCACTTTTAAACAACCAGATCTCACAAGAACTCTCTCAATATACAACACCAAGGGGGGATGGTGCTAAACCATTCATGAGAATTTAGCTCCATGATCCAATCACTTCCTATCAGGCCCCAACTCCAACATTGGGGATTATAATTTGACATGCAATTTGGGCAGGGAAGCAGATCCAAACCATGTCATAAATGATTTTGCCCAACTATAGGCTATGTAAGTGTCCTGAGCATGTTTAAGTTAGGCTAGGCTAAGCTATGATGCTCAGTAGGTTAGGTGTATTAAACGCATTTTCAACTTACTGCGTTTTCAACTTATTATGGGTTTACTGGCACATACCCCCATTGTAAGTCCAGAAGTATCTGTATTTGTACAGGAAAAAAATATGGAAGATTTCTTATGACCTTCATTGGTACGTGGGTTGGGGTGTTAGAGGAGCTATTTACTTTCTGCTATACACTTTTGTATTTCAATAGTTAATAAGGTCTATGTATTATTTTGAAATCAGAAAATAGTCCTGGGGGCTTTCTATTCTCACTGCTTGACAGGTATAGATATGTTTTTCTTCATCAGTAACCCAGATCTCTCAAGTTTCCCACTGGCTTGGAACACTTAACTCACTAGACTATTGGGACCCATGATTCCAGTACTGTTAAAACTCAATGCCCTTTGGGTACACTCAAGCACAAAGATGGAAACAATAAACATGGGGATTCCAAAAAAGGGAAGGGGAGGGGAGGAAGGGTTGAAAACCTACCTATTGGGTACTATGTTCACTACCTGAATCATTAGAAGTCCAAACCTCAGCATCATACAATATATCCAGGTAACAAACCTACACATGTACCCCCTGAATCTAAAAGAAAAAAACAGGCCGGATGCAGTAGTTCACACCTGTAATCCCAGCACTTTGGGAGGCCAAAGCGGGTGGATCACCTGAGGTCAGGAGTTCAAGGCCAGGCTGGCCAACACAGTGTACTAAAAATACAAAAATTAGCCAGGTGTGGTAGCGCGTGCCTGTAATCCCAGCTACTTCGGAGGCCAAGGCACGAGAATCGCTTGAAACTGGGAGGCAGAAGTTGCAGTGAGCCGAGATCGCACCACTGCACTCCAGCCTGGGCAACAGAGCCAGACCCTGTCTCAAAAAAAAGAAAAAGAAAAAAACACAAACGAATCAAAACAAGAAATCCAGTGCCCTCAGCTCCCTTCATCTCACTGCCTCTCTTGGTTCATGCCTCGTTTCTGGCAGCAGGTGGCCATCACCTTCTCCAAACCAAGAACCAAAATCATGGTTCTCATATTAGGCTTTATGTATTTTTTTTTTCATTAACTGACTTCTCCTTTACTGCTTTGGGTTGGGGAGAAATCAGTTATGTGAATTTTCCTCTTGTTTATATTATGTAGAAACCAGGAATGTACTCCACTTGTGAGTAGAAAGAACACAGAACTTTGTGTCAGAGATCCAGATTTAAATCACAGTCCGGTCACTTACCAGCTGTGTGACTTTGGGCAGTTTATTTTATTCTCTGGGCCTCAGTTTTCCCATCTGTAAAATGATTGGAGAGAGACTAAAATGATACACTTGCAAACACTGTAGTCATACCTCTTCTCCTTCTCT
Source organism: Macaca mulatta (assembly GCF_049350105.2). Lineage (NCBI taxonomy): Eukaryota > Metazoa > Chordata > Mammalia > Primates > Cercopithecidae > Macaca > Macaca mulatta. The sequence continues at coordinate 48,855,639 of NC_133420.1, forward strand.
ATCCACCAAGGAAAGTTCTGTCTTTCCTTGGGGAAAGGAAAGGGAAAGGGGAAGGAGAAGGAGAAGGAGAAGAAAAAGAAGAGCTGGGAGCAGTGGCTTACGCCTGTAATCCCAGCACTTTGGGAGGCTGAGGCAGGCAGATCACCTGAGGTCAGGAGTTCAACCTGGCCAACATGGTGAAATCCCATCTCTACTAAAAATACAAAAATTAGCTGGGTGTGATGGTGGGCACCTGTAATCTCAGCTACTCAGGAGGCTGAGGCAGGAGAATGACTTGAACCTGAGAGGCGGAGGTTGCAGTGACCCGAGATAGTGCCACTGCACTCCAGGTTGGATGACAGAGTGAGATTCTGTCTCAAAAAAAAAAAGAAAAAAGAAAAAAAAGAAGAAAAGAAAGAAAAAGAAAAGAAAAAGAAAAAAAGAATTTTAGAGGAAACTGAAATAGGAATGTTTATTTTTTTAAAACCAAGTTAGCTTGAAAGATTTGGACTGTGAGTTTGGACTGGGGAAAGAGAAGCTGGGTGTGAGACAGGTGATTGGATGAATGGATGGTTGATAGATGAGAGACAGAACAAATAGGAAGGGAAAGGGAGGAGAAAGGAAAGAGAAAAGAAGAAAGAGGAGAGAGTTTATGTAATGATATACTCTCTTCAGTCCTTTTTAAGAGACAGAAGTAAAAGTTCAAATTATTTTGCAATGCCAGATTGCCATTTCTCAGCATGCAATGGTGCCTAGAAGAGGCCACTGAGTAATGCTAATTTTGTATAGGCCTCAGAGGAATAACCTTTTTAGTTCTCACAGAGGTAGAGAAGGTCCAATGAGATCATAGATACAAAATTATAATTGTTTTATTATTAAGTTTCTTTTGGCTTTCCAGTTGAATCTGAGCTCTGATAAGTTACCCGATGTTGTGAACACCAAATAGCTTGGGTAACAGGGAAATTGTAGAATCATACAGTCTTTGCTTAGATCTTTGAGGAAGGTACAAGTGTCACCTTACACATCTTTCAATCAGTCAAGCCCTACTGCATTGGTTTTGATCATGGGATCTCTCTTAGCCTGCATTCCACTGTAAGGCCAAACTCTCCTTTCTCTTCTTCTCTCACTAGACTGAACATTTTAAGGAAGGGATGCTGCTGCTCATCTCTGTGTACCCCCACCCAACAGGAATCTGAAACATGCTAGGTAAATAAATTTGGGATATTACGAGTCATTAACAGATGTTCTCTGTGTCTGTTTCTGTCTCTGTCTCTGTCTCACTCTTACTCTCTCTCTCACACAAACACACACATACTCAACGGCTTGAACTTATATACAAACCTAGGGTGAAAGGGAAGAGGGGCAGATCCCTAAGCTGCATGAGAAAACCTGGAGTTGACTAAGTTTCTGCCATCAGGAGGAATGAGTGCCCAAGAAAGAGTTTAATTAAAGTTACAGAAAAATATGACCAGGTGCAGTGGCTCATGCCTGTACCCCCAGCACTTTGGGAGGCCGAGGCAGGTGGATCACATGGTTAGGAGTTCGAGACCAGCCTGACCAATATGGTGAAACCCCGTCCCTACTAAAAAAAACAAAAATTAGCCGGGTGTGGTGGTGTGCACCTGTAGTCCCAGCTACTCAGGAGGCTGAGGCAGGAGAATCACTTGAACCCAGGAGGCAGAGATTGCAGTGAGCTGAGATAGCGCCGCTGCACTCCAGCCTAGGTGACAGAGCGAGACTCCGTCTAGAAAGAAAGAGACAGAGAGAGAGAGACAAAGAGAGAGAGAGAGAGAACTAACTTTGTTTTACAGACCTGAATTCTGAACCCCAAAATTCATACTCACTACAAGTGTTTGTTGAATGAATGAATGAATGAATGAATGAATGTGGGTAGGGAGGTTCTGCTGTAGCAAGCTCTTGGTGGAGCAGTCTCGGCTGCTCTCCAAGGAAAATGGTAATTACGAAAAAGAGCATCTACTTTTTAGTCCTTTCTGGGCCACTTATTATCTGTGGTTCCTTGAGTAGGTTACAAATTTCTTGGAACTTCAGTTTTCTGGTTTGTAAAGTGGGGATAATGATACCTGATCTGCCCTCCTTACAATGTTATCATGAGGATCAAGTAAGATAACATATGTGAAGGTACTTTATATGAGATTATAATAAGGGCATGGGAATCACTCCTATCTTGTGGTCCAAGAAGCAAGAGAAAAGTAAATGAACTCAAGGATCGGAGTTCCATGGTACCCCTCTTGTCAACCAAACTGTTTTTCTAGAACTGGCAAGGAAAAGCAACGTTTTCCCTGGAACCACATCACATCAGTGTTAACTGGCGGATATCAATGATCACACTCTCAACATCAGCAAAGAACACTTCATCAGGAAGAAATTCTCAGGGCATGAAGCAGATTTATTTTCATTGTGAAATTGTCTGCCTGCTATGTGACAACAAGCTAAGCTCGGGGTGACTATTCCTGTAAAACACGTCCTGCGCTTAGCGCTGCTATTATGGGGTGGACAGACACGGCAAAGAATCAATTAAAACTCTGACACATTAAATGGAGCTCCAAGACCTGTTTCACAGGTTTCCCCAAAAGAAAATAATCATGTTACATTACACTTTGGAAGCCGATTGAGGCAAGATTTCTAAGACAAGTTCTGAGGTTTTCAAGGCAGACTTTAGCTTTTCTAAATCATTTTTTAAGTGCTATGTAAAGGATTACAGCATTCGATTCTCCAGTAGTCCAACAGCATCATGGGGGAGCAAGAGGGATTATCCTGTGGGCATCCTCCGGAAAACTGTAAGTTCCTTTCAAAAACTGCATTTAAAGAAATGATGAAAATATTACAGTGCTTACATTTATGCCCATTTTGAAGTGAAAGTCAACATTAAGGAAGGAAAATCGGAGGAATATTATATTAAAATTGAAATTCCTTTCTATGTTTATAACACGGCTCTAATACAAAAAGAGGCAGCCATTGCATAGGAACTCCCTTTTAGGAGAAATTCTGGAATTTCAGGAAGTCTCACAAAAAGTGAATGAGAGGGCTAATGGTAGAATATGAATAATGTTTGTGGTTATCATGGCTTAAACTACACTTCTACGACAGCAAGTGGGAACGATAATGATAAGAACAACGTGGTTTTGGTTCAGTCAGACATCCGTGTAAACCATCTCTCGCTCTCATTGCCTGAATAATTTCTCTCAACCTGAACAAATAGAAGATTTTGAAGTTCGGGCAGAAGGGCTGCCTACAAATGAGCTTCAGTGGAAATAAAGAATTGAACAGGACCAAAGGAAGTCAAGTGTCAGCAATGATCATTGTTGAGGGACCAGTGAGGCTTGCCAACACAATTGGCGTGTCAGGAAGTTATCTGGAGGACTCGGCTAAGCCCTAATCTTTCAGATTAATTCAGAAGCAAAGAACTAGAAAGAAAAGACAACGTGAGAGTAGAGTGTAGATGTCATAATTCCAAGTCATTTCACCAGGAGAGAGAGAGCCAGGCAGACAGAGAGAAAGAAAAGGAAACCTGGAATATATAGACAAGACTCGACCTGCCCACTCACATGTTCAGCTTTGGTTTAGAGCAGGACATTTTCAGAGGAAATGCTCTCATGGTGCAGGAATCCGTTCAGCTAGGAAAATAAAAATGTTTGACAATTCTGTTCAAGTAATCTGCCCTACATCTTTTCTTTTTAAGTGTAAGGAGTTGAGGAGGGGGTTGGAAACTGCCTTTTCAGCCAAGGGTACTACTCACTATAATTTTTTTAGAAAGACCTTTTGGTTCTTTTCTTGTTTAAGTTGCTATGTAAATCCTCAAAGACCCCTCTACTACTTGGAAAAATACTTTTTTGTACAATAATATGTACTTGTGTTTGTTAATGCTTTCTTAATCTTTTTAGAATGGAAGCTTTGTAGGCTATTGATGGGGGCTCAGAAAATGCCAGGACCTTGGAGTCTTGGAGTCCTGCCAAGGTCCTTGGGGCTACAAAGAGGAAGGGTGTTGAGCCAGGTCCATGCCCTGCCCTGCACTCTTCCCTTCCCTCAAACGCACACTCCAACCACACTGATCTTTCATTTGTGACTTCATATTGGGGTTGGGGGGAAGGGAGGGGCGGGGAATATTTCCACAACTTAAAGCAAACAAAAACATTAAATATCATTAAAATATTCAATCTTCTCATTGACAGAGGGGAATTTAACTTCCCAGAGATTTACAATAAGTTCATCAAAGGCAAGCCAGCAAGAGAAGCCAGGTCTAAGGGGAACTAGTTCTACCATACCTTTTTCCTTTCCCTTTGTTCAAAGGAGTTGGCAAGGTCTTTTCTGCCTTACCTACCCCTACCCACACTTAGCTCTTCTCATATTCAAAGCCTTACATACACCATATCTTCCCTAAGGATAAAGCTGTCTGTAACCCATCCAATCCCACAAACATTTATTGAGCACCTTTGTGCAGCCGTGTGCCAGATGCTGGAGATTCACAGATGACACAGTCCTTGCCCTTGGGTACTTATACAGCCTGTTATAATTAAAGACGTCGTATCATTGTGCTTTGACAAAAATTGTCTTGAATGTACTGTATTATTGGAACACAAGAGAAAGGAGGGGAAATGGTTTGATGGTTCTTCAAAATGTGAAACAGAATTACTGTGCACCCCCGTAACTCCATTTGCAGGTTTATACCCAAAAGGATTGAAGATCGGTATACATGGATATGCATACACCATTCACAATGGCCAAAAGGTAGAAACAACCCAATGTCCATGAATGGATGAATGGATAAACAAGTTGTATGATATATCCATACAACAGAATATTACTCAGCCATAAAAAGGAATAAAGTTCTCATAAATGTGACCATGTGGATGAACCTTGAAAACATTATGTTAAGTGAAAGAAGCCAGACAAAAGGTCAAATATTATTATTATTCCATGTATATGAAATATCCAGAATAGGCAAATCCATAGAGACAGAAAGCAGATTGGTGGTTGCCAAGGGCTAAGGGAGTAGAGAATGTGGAGTGACTGCTTCATGGTACAGGGTTTCCTTCTGGGGTGGTGAAAGTGCTCTGCAACTAGATAGTAGTATCAGTTGCACAACATTGTAAATGTACTAAACGTCACAAATTGCTTGTTTAAGTGGTTAATTCTATGTTATTGAATTTCACCTTAATTTTAAAAAGAGAAAGAAAGAAAAAGAGGAAGTAGAGGATGTGTGTCCAGGTGTGGTGGCTCATACCTGTAATCTCAGCACTCTGAGAGGCTGAGGCAAGCAGACCACATGAGGCCAGGAGTTCAAGACCAGCCTGGCCAACATGGTGAAACCCCGTCTCTACTAAAAATCCAAAAATTAGCTGGGTTCGATGGCATGCGCCTATAGTCCCAGCTACTCAGGAGGCTAAGGCACCAGAATCACTTGAACCTGGAGGCGGAGGCTGCAATGAGCTGAGATCACGGGATTACACTCCAGCCTGAGCGACAGAGGGAAATTCTGTCTCAAAAAAAGAAAAAAAAAGGATGTGAAAAAACCAGAAAATAAGCTTACCAGATCAACTGACGATCAGCTCTTGCAAGCCTGGAATGTCTTTGGACTTTATTTATTCTAGGAGAAGTGGGAGAGCTAGTAAGGATTTTTAAGCAGGAACATGACTGGATCAGGTCTATATTTTACACTGAAATTTTTTAGTGGAGGCTGACAACAGCAGGGAGGTTCCTGGACCCAGGGAAACGACATGTGAAGTCTGTCAGCCAGTGAATGATCATAAAGGATGTACCAGAATATGAAATACCTGCCTGATCATGTTTCAGTTAAGTCGTTGTAACGATCTTTCACAAAATTCAAACTCAGGAATATTAACTGGGATGAGAAATACGAGTCACAACTCTTTTCAAATTGATTTTTAAAATACCATAAGCCCATCTTTTCGCACATCCTACCAGCTTTGGCATCCCACAGAGCTTTTAAAGTAAAATTAACCCACTTCATCTTCCTCCAAAGATTACTCATAAAGACCTGTCTTTGAACAAATACTTCACCAAGTAAGCCTGTTTTTTATTAGAGCAAAAGGCAGTCCAAAAATAGGTTTAGAAAAAGAGCTATGATCCACGATTAATACACTTATTTTTCTCAGTCTCAATTTTAGTCACTTCAGCATGTCCAAAACGACTGCACACTAACCTTTTTTTTTTTTTGGAGACGGAGTCTCGTTCTTGTCGTCCAGGCTGGCGTGCAGTGGCGCCATCTTGGCTCACTGCAACCTCGGCCTCCCAGGTTCAAGCGATTCTCCTGCCTCAGCCTCCCGAGTGCCTCAGCCTCCCGAGTAGCTGGGATTACAGGCGCAAGCTTCTACGCCCAGCCATTTTTTTTTTTTTAGTAGAGACGTGGTTTCACCGCGTTGGTCAGGCTGGTCTCAAACTCCTGACCTCAGGCGATCCACCCGCCTCGGCCTCCCAAAGTGCTGGGATTACAGGGGTGAGCTACCGCGCCCGGCCACACTAACTTTTTAAGAGAGCCAAGAGTTCAATCGGTAGCCTGAGCGGAGAGTGGACCCCAGAGATCCCTGAGCAGCCCCCACCGCCGCCTCCGGCGCTAGTTACCATCACACCCCGGGAGGAGCCGCAGCTGCCGCAGCCGGCCCCAGTCACCATCGCCGCAACCTTCAGCAGCAAGGCCGAGACCTAGCAGCTGCCCGCCGTCCCCGCCCTCAGCGCGGGTGACACAACACCAGGCACTATGGGCAGCGGCGCAGGAAGCGGTGGCCCAGGCGGCTTCACATCAGCGGCACCTGCCGGCGGGGACAAGCAGGTCACCGCAACTAAGGTTTTGGAAACAGTAAAATGGTTCAACATAAGGAACGGATATGGTTTCATACAGGAATGACATTAAGGAAGATATATTTGTACCCCAGACTGCCAAAAAGAAGAATAAACCCCAGGAGGTACCTTCGCAGTGTAGGAGATGGAGAGACTGTGGAGTCTGATTTTGTTGAAGGAGAAAAGGGTGCGGAGGCAGCACGTATTATAGGTCCTGGTGGTGTTCCAGTTCAAGGTAGTAAATATGCAGCAGACCGTAACTCTTATAGATGCTATCCACGTCATAGGAGTCCTCCACCCAATTACCAGCAAAATTACAGGAATAGTGAGAGTGGGGGAAAGAACGAGGGATAGGAGAGTGCCCCCGAAGGCCAGGCCCCACCACGCTGGCCCTACCGCAGGCGAAGGTTCCCACCTTCCTAGATGCGGAGACCCTATGGGCGTGGGCCACGGTATTCCAACCCTCCTGTGCAGGGAGAAGTGATGGAGAATGCTGACAACCAGGGTGCCGGAGAACAAGGTAGATCGATGCGGCAGAGTATGTATCAGGGACATAAACCACGATTCTGCAGGGGCCCTCCTTGCCAAAGACAGCCTAGAGAGGACAGCAATGAAGAGGATAAAGAAAATCAAAGAGGTGAGACCCAAGGTCAGCAGCCACCTCAACGTCGGTACCGCCGCAACTTCAATTACAGATGCAGACGCCCAGAAAACCCTAAACAGACCGGGCGTGGTGGCTCACGCCTGTAATCCCAGCACTTTGGGAGGCCGAGGTGGGTGGATGACCTGGGGTCAGGAATTCGAGACCAGCCTGGCCAATATGGTGAAACCCTGTCTCTACTAAAAATACAAAAATTAGCCAGGCATGGTGACAGGCCCCTGTATGTAGTCCCAGCTACTCTCAAGGCTGAGGTAGGAGAATCGCCTGAACTCGGGAGGTAGAGGTTGCAGTGAGCAGAGGTCGCGCCATCGCATTCCTGCCTGGGGGACAAGAGCGAGGATCTGTCTCAAAAGAAAAAGAAAAACAGAAAAGAAAAGAAAACCCTAAACCACAAGATGGCAAAGAGACAAAAGCAGCCCATCTGCCAGCTGAGAATTCGTCAGCTCCCGAGGCTGAGCAGGGCGGGGCTGAGTAAATGCCGACTTACCATCTCTACCATCACCCAGTTTAGTCATCCAACAAGAAGAAATATCAAATTCCAGCAATAGGAAATGAACAAAAGATTGCAGCTGAAGACCTTAAGTGCTTGCTTTTTGCCCGTTGACCAGATAAATAGAACTATCTGTATTATCTAAGCAGCATGGGGTTTTTATTATTTTTACCTAAAGATGTGTCTTTTTGGTCATAACAAATGTGGTTTTTTTTTTAAGCCTGTTTTTTTTTCTCAATATGCCTTTAAAGGTTTTTAAATTGTTTCCTGTCTGGTCAGGTTGAGATTTTTAATAACTTCATTTTTAATTTGTTTGTTTGTTTGTTTGTTTGTTTGTGAGACGGAGTCTCGCTGTGTCACCCAGGCTGGAGTGCAGTGGCGCGATCTCGGCTCACTGCAAGCTCCGCCTCCCAGGTTCACGCCATTCTCCCGCCTCAGCCTCCGAGTAGCTGGGACTACAGGTGCCCGCCACCACGCCCGGCTAGTTTTTGTATTTTTAGTACAGATGGGGTTTCACCATGTTAGCCAGGATGGTCTCGATCTCCTGACCTCGTGATCCACCCGCCTCAGCCTCCCAAAGTGCTGGGATTACAGGCTTGAGCCACCGTGCCCGGCCTCATTTTTAATTTGTAATAAAAGTTTACAACTTGATGTTTTCAAAAAAGTCAACAAACTGCAAGCACCTGTTAATAAAGGTCTTAACTAATAATAATAAAGAGCCAATGGGATTACTTTGTACAGAGAATAAAAATCTGAATGAAACCAGAATGAAAATCTAATCTGTTCCATACTTCCTGAAGTAGCAAATTCAATGGAACTGACCAGAACCATACAGAACCTATCAAATCAAACCCCTTCAAAGGGGATTCCAAAAAATCTCCATCTTGTAGTTAATGTATCTGCCAGCTAGCTTCCATTAGTCTTTTGAGAATGGCCAACTGTACTGACAGAAAGCCTAGGACGGAGGGGTTTCCTGGACTTTCAGTGCTAAGATCGGAACATTTGGGTACCCAGTTTCACTCCCACCAAAATTCCTTCTAAAATTCTTAGACATAAGACTCATTTCATTTGGAAAGTAAAAATTAACAGCAGAAATGAAGAGGAAAGAGGGAAACTCAGGCATTCTTTGGTATCCATAATGTGGAACAAAATACATTCCAAGAGGTAGAACACGTTTCAATTGAGTTCTCATACTCAACTCCAAACCTGTGTCCCATTACAGTAATGTGGCTTTCAGGCAGAATGCAAGGGATTTTTTTTTAACCTCCAAATCAATCACTTGGCAAATGTCTAGTGAGGTCCTACCATGTGCCAGACTGAGGATCAAGTGTTGGGATCCAGAGATGAAAATGTACGAGCCTGGCCTGGGGAGATGCTCGCAGGCTAGAGGCCAAGCAGAGCGGATGTACTGGGTAACAACCATATCTCACATGATGTAATTAATATAAGTAGAGCTCCCAGCTTCTGGGAGCCTGACCATGCATTATCTCTCATTCTCAAAACTACACCTGAAGGTAGGTGTTACTATCCTCATTTTAAAGATTAAAAATAAAACCAAAACTGAAGCCCAAAGAGGTTATAGAACTTGCCCAAGACCCCCCAGCTAATAGTGACAGCAAGTGGGTGTAAACAAAGATTTTGAGCAAGAACCAACTGATTCCAACAGCTCTGCCTTTTCTGCTATTCCCATGACCTTTTGGCATGATCAGGGTTAATAAGATCAAGGCCATCCAGATTTCTGACCTCAGCCCAGCTTGTCTTAGCCCTTCATCAGAGAGCACCCTATCTATACCCTGAGCTGACAGCAAAATTGCCAGGTTTTCAACATTTATGCTATGGTAGGGGCAGGATGGGGGTGGGAAAAGCTAGATATTATTGAGATTTAACTAGTGGACACTTGAAAACTGCTGTTAGGGGTTGGATTGAGATGACATCTACAGAAGAAAACGTTGGAGAAAAGCTTCATGACATTGGATTTGGTAATGGTTTCTTGGATAAGACATAAAAGGCACAGGCAACAAAAGCCAAAATAGACAAATTGGGCTTTGTCAAAATGAAAAACTTTTGTGCATTGAAAGACACTCTCAACAGAGTAAAAAGGCAACTCAGACAATGGGATAAAATATCCGCAAATCACACATCTGATAAGGCATTAATATCCAGAATTTATAGAGAACTCATAAAACTCAACAACAACAAAACAACCCAATTCAAAAATAGGCAAAGTGCTAGAATAGACGTTTCTCCAAAGAAGATATATCAATAGCCAATAAGGACATGAAATGCTCCTAAACATTACTAATTATTAGGAAAATACAAACCAAAATCACAATGAGATATCACTTCACACCCATTAGAATGGATATTGTTTTAAACCCAGAAAATGACACGTTAGGAAAAGGATGTGGAGAAATGAGAACCCCTGTGCATTGCTGGTGGGAATGCAAAATGATGCAGGTGCAATGGAACATAGTACAGCACTCCCTCAAGGAATTAAAAACAGAATTGCCATATGATCCAACAATTCCACTTTTGGCTATATTCCCAAAAGAATTGAAAGAAGAAAGATATATTGATACAACATGTTCATAGCAGCACCATTCACAATACCCAAAAAATAGAAGCAACCCGAGTGCCTATTAACAGATGAATAAATAAAGAAAACATGCTATATTCATAAATGGAAAAGTATTCAGCCTTAAAAGAGAAGGAAATTCTGACACGTGCTTCAACATGGATGAACCTTGAAAACATGCTAAGTGAAATAAGGCAGTCGCAAAAGGACAAATATTATATGATTCCACTTATGTGAGTAGTCAAGTTCATGGAGACAGAAAGTAGAATGGTGGTTGCCTAGGGTTGATGGAAGTTGGGGAATGAGGAAATGTTGTTTAATGGGTACAGAATTTTAGTTTGGGATGATAAGGTTCTGGAGATGGGTAGTGGTTAGTGGTGATGGTGGCACCACAAAGTGAATGAACTCAATGCCATTGGACTATAACTTACAAACGGTTACACTAGTAAATGTTATGTTATGAGTATTTTACCACAATAAAATAAAGAAAAACGGGCCAGACATGGTGGCTCGCACCTATAATCCCAGTGCTTTGGGAGGCTGAGGCAGGATAAATGCTTGAGGCCAGAGTTCAAGACCAGCTTGAGCAACATAGTGAGATGCCCATCTCTACAAAAAATAAATAAATAAGAAAAGATGGTATGCAGAGCATATGCATCCAGTAACTGTAAATCCCCACCCCCAACACATTCCATTTCATATGCTTTTTAAAAATCTATTAGATGATGCATTGTTGTTTAATAGGTATATAGTTTCAGTTTTGCAAGATGAAAGTTCTGTGGATGGTTATTGGTGATGGCTGCACAACAATGTGAATGTACTTGACATTATTAAACCATACACTTAAGTGCTTAAGGTGGTAAACTTTATACTACATGAATTTTACCAATTAAAAAATGTTTTAACTCATTAGAAGTCTAGAAAGCAAGAACGATTGCTACCAACCCACCGGAAATGATGAGGAGTTTCTGAATGATAGAGAACAGATAGGAATGGACTGAAGGAGAAACAGGAATAAAGGAGCCTTTGCTGGAAATACAAGAATTTCTGCTGCGAAAAAGGATCAAGGAGGAGGAGGAGTGATTTTCCGGGAAATTAACTGGGGCACAGTCTCTGACAGTGGTTCTCAGACTTGAATGGGCATCAGTATCACCTGAAGGGATGGTTAAAGCACAGATTGCTGTGCCCCAGCCCGGAGTTTCTGATCCAGCTGGTCTGTGGTGGAGCCTGAGAATTTGCATTTCTAATAAGTTCCCTGGTGGTGCTGATGCAGCTGATTCGGAGACCAAGATTTGAGAACCACTTTGAGAAGCTGCTGGACCTGCAACCCTTCTTTCTCCTTCATGTGCCATGAGAGACAGAGAGCAGCATCTCTCCCAGGTGGAAGTGCTGAGTATAGATACGGAGGTCCCAGGTTCCTAGAAAATTCAAGGGGTAGAAGACAAGGAATCCTCATACCAGAGAACAACTACCAACACGCAGCCTGTCCTCCCCCATGATGATGGGAGGCATTTACTTGGACCATATCTACAATAATCATAAGCTTAACGGAGATTTCTAAAGTCAAAGAAGAGTAGGCAGCCAGGAGTAGCCAAATATTTAAGGAAAGTCAACATCAGAGAAGAGCACCAATATCAAGAAAGAAAATTAACACACAAGGAAGTAGAATTAAGATGATTAAATATGTACAACTAATACTTTCAGACTCTAGAGGCACACATATACACACACACACAGGAAGAAGGAGGAGGAGGAGGAGAAGGAAAAGGAAAAGAGGCTGTTATACACACACACGGATTTGAATTTTTTTAGACATAACATATATATATATGTGCACTAACATTAACAACACAGCTCAGTGAATGTTTGTTTATACTCTATATACCCTTGACATGACCATCCCAATCAAGATAAAGAATATATCCAGCCCTCCCAAAGGCTTTTTTCCCAATTAAAAACTGCTGAAGATAGACACTATTTTGCCTTTCCTTACCATTTATCTGTTTTGCCTGTTTTTGAACCTCGTATAAGTGAAATCAGAGATCATGTACACTTTCATGTCTAGCTTCTTTTGCTCATCTGTGAGATCGGTCCTCTTTATTGTGCATAGCAGGAGTTTGTCCTTTTTCATTGATATGTAGTATTCCATTGATGAGCATATCACAGTTTATCTTTTGTCTCTACTGTTAATGGATATTTGCATTGTTTCCAGTTTGGCTCTTATAAATGATGCAGCTAAGAATGTTCAAATACATGTATTTTGCCAAACATTAGAACTCTTTGTCTTGGGTATTTGTCATGTGACATTGTTTGGACATAAGATTTATTTTTGCTAAACTTTAGTAAATGCTGTCCAATAATTGACCAAAATGGCTGTATCCACCATTAAGGCATTAAGGATCCCCGTTTGTTCTATATATTGCCAACACTAGATATTATAATGCTTTTAATGACAAGTAATGGGGGAGATATTATGTGCTTTTAAATTGCTTAGCCTAATGTATAATGATGTTGAACACTTTTTCATTTGCTTATTAACTATTTGGATGTCCTCCTCTGTGAAGTAATCTTTACAGTTTTTGGCCTATTTTTGAATTAAATGGTATTCCTAATGATTTGTAAGAGTTCTTTATATATTCTGATTATGAGTCCTCTGTCGGATATATGTGTATTGCTAATAGCCCTTATCAGTCTGTGGCTTGCCTTTTCACTCTGTTAATTGTGCCTTTTGATGAATGGAAGTTATTCATTTTACTTATCTATTTTTATTGATATGTAGTAGTTGTACATGTTCTGAGGGTACATATGATATTTTCATACCTGCACACAATGTGATATGATCAAACCAGTGTAATTAGGATACCCATCACATCAAATATTTATCTTTCCTTCCCGTTGGGAACATTACAATTCTTCTAGCTATTCTGAAAACTATACAAGAAACTACTGTTAACTATAATTTCCCTACTTACTATCAAATACTAGAACTTATTCCTTCTCTTTAACTATAAGAGGTTATTCATTATATTTTATTTTATAATTTTTATTTATTTATTTATGTATTTATTTATTTATTTATTTATTTATTGAGACAGGGTCTCGCTCTGTTACCCAAGCTGCAGTGCAGTGGCACAATCTCTGCTCACTGCAACCTCCGCCCCCGGCTCAAGCAATTCTCATTCTTCAGCCTCCCAAGTAGCCAGGATTACAGGCGTACACCACCATGCCTGGCTCATTTTTCTATTTTTAGTAGAGACAGGATTTTGCAATGTTGGCCGGGCTGGTCTTGAACTCCTGGCCTTAAGTTATCCATTCACCTTGGCCTCCCAAAGTGCTGGAATTACAGGCATGTGCCACCACACCCAGCCAGAAGTTATCCATTTTAATGAAGTCCAACTTATCAAGCTTTTCCTTCATGACTTACACTTCTTTGTATTCTATTTTTAAATCTTTGCTTACCTCAAGATCATGAGGATATCCTGTTATGTTGCCCTTTAGAATCTTCACTATTTTATCCCTTTTATGTCTATGTGTCATTACGACTTTTTGTGTATGGTATGAAAGATCTAGCTTTCTTCTTTCTTTTTTTATGGATATCCAGTTGACCCAGCACCATTTAGTGAAAAGTTGACACTTTCTCCACTGACTTGCTGTAGGATATTTGTCATAAATCCAATGACCATTTATGGCTGGTATCGTTGCTGGACTCTCTATTCTATTTCATTTGTCTACTCATTTATCCACGTACCAAACTATCTTAATTGCTATAGCTTTATAAGTTGTTATCAGATGTTAGAAGTCCGCTGTTCATCTTCTTCTATTGCCTTGGCTCTTCTAGGTCCTTTGCTTTCACATAAATTTTATTTATTTATTTATTTATTTATTGAGACAAGGTCTCACTCTGTCACCTATGCTGAAGTGCAATGGCATGAACACAGCCCACTGCAGCCTCAATCTACTGGGCTCAAGGGATCCTCCTGCCTCAGCCTCCCATGTAGCTGGGACCACAGGTGTGTGCCACTATGGTTGGCTAATTTTTTTACTTTTTTTTGTGTGTGGAAATGAGGTACTACTTTGTTGCCCAGGCTGATCTCAAACTCCTGGGCTCAAGAATCCTCCCACCTCAGCCTCCCAAAATGTTGGGATTACAGGAATGAGCCACTGCACACAGCTTCACATATATTTTAAAATAAACTTGTCAATTCCACTTTTTAAAAAAATTTGCTGAAATTTTTATTGAGTTTGCATTAAAACTGCAGATCAATTTAAAGTAAATTAATATCTCATCAATATTGTGTCTTCCAATCCATGAACATGATTTATCTCTCAATTTATTTTAGTCTTCTTTACTTTCTCTCAGCAATGTTTGATGGTTGTCAGTGTACTGGTCTTTGAAATCTTTCATTAGATTTATTCCTAAATATTTTGTGGCTTCTTGTATTGTAAATGGTATTTAAATGTAAATGGTATTTAAAATATTTTATTTTCTAGTTTTTTATTGCTAGTGTGTATAATACATGTACAAATGAATTTTGTATATTGACCTTGCATTCACTTCCTTTGCTAAATTTACTTATCAAATACTTTATAAATTTCACATTTTCTTCATATTAAAACATATAATCTGCAAATAAGTTTTATTTCTTCCTTTTCAAGAGTCATAACTTTTTAAAACCCAATTAAGTATAATGTATAAATAACAAACTTCACCAATTTTAAGTATACAGCTAAAGGAGTTTTGTCAAAGGTGTACAGTCACGTAACCACCACAATCAAGCTATAGAAAATTTCTATCTCCCAAAAAGTTCTGCTAGTACCTTTCTGCAAAAATGACTAGAGAAAAAGTCATCTTGCTAGCCCCTTCCTGAACGCAGAGGGAAAAGCTTGAGTTAATTAGCACGAGGTTGCAGAATATAGGTCAGCTAGGTTCTCCTGAAGAGGGAGGGTGGCAGGCCAAGATTCTCCATGAAGTTTTTTCCCAATCCTGGTTGCATACTAAAACCAATGGGAAGACTCTCTTAAAATACCACTCCCCGGGCCCAGCCCTTAGAGAGTCTGATTTACTTGATCTGTGATGGAGCCCAGGCATTGGGTATCTTTTAAAAGCCCCTCAAGATGATCCTCATGTGCAACCAAGGCTGAGAACTATTCGACTTCAGAGGAAGTTAATTTTTGCAGGTGGAGGGTAGCTTTTTTAAATGGCAAAAAGTCTGTAACAGCGAGGTGCAGTCGCTCATGCCTGTAACCCCAGCACTTTGGGAGACTGAGGTAGGAGGATCGCTTGAGCTCAGGGATTCAAGACCAGCCTGGGCAACATTGTGAAACCCCATTTCTAAAAAAAAAGAAGCATTTTTGTTTAATTATCTGGGTGTGGTGGTACACATGCCTGTAGTCCCAGCTACACAGGAAGCTGAAGCAGAAGGATCACTTGAGCCAGAGGGGTCAATGTTGCAGTGAGCCATGATCATGCCACTGCACCCCAGCCTGGGTGACAAAGTAAGACCCCGTAAAAAAATAATAAAAATAAACTGGCTGGTCAAGGTGGCTTACACCTGTAATCCCAGCACATTGGGAGGCCGAGGTGGGCGGATCACTTGAGGCCAGGACACCAGGATTTCGAGACCAGACTGGACAACACAGCAAAACCCCATCTCTACTAAAAATACAAAAATTAGCCAGCTGTAGTGGTGCATGCCTGTAGTCCCAGCTACTCGGGAGGCAGAGGTAGGAGGATCACTTGAATCAGGGAGGCAAAGGTTGCAGGGAGCCAAGATCATGCCACTGCGCTCCATCCTGGGAAACAGAGCAAGACTCCATCTCAAAAACAAACTAAAACCAAAACCAAAACACTATATAACTGTCATAAAAGGAAATTACTCAAAAGGAAAAGAATCAGTAATGATCCTATCAGTCTTGCACAGCAAATATTCTCAAGGGTTTGTCCACATGCGACATATTTTTACACAATTGTATTCATGTGGCAATGCAACTTAGCTTTTACTTTTTCAGTTACCATTTATTATAAACTTCTTGTTTATATCCCTACACAGGGAGGCAGTTTAGGGTCATGATTCTTAGTGTAGGCTGTGGAGTTAGACAAGCTTAGGTTAAAATCTCAGATATTTCACATATGAGTAGTGAGTCTTGAGCCAGCTCCTTAATGTATCTGAACTTCAGAGACTCCAGCTGTGAGATAGGAATAATAGTACCTCCTTCATAAGTTCATTCTGAAGATGGATGTTTGTAAAGGCACAGCAGCAAAACAACTGGCACTCTTCGGGCTTTCAATGAATGGCAGCTGGGTTGGTTGGTTTGTTGGTTTTTTTGAGACAGGATCCCACTCTGTTTCCTAGGCTGGAGTGCAGTGGTGCGATCATAGCTCACTGTAGCCTTGACCTCCTGGGCTCAAGTGATCCTCCCATCTTTGTCTCCTGAGTAGCTGGGACCACAGGTGCACACCATCAGGCGCAGCTAACATTTTCATTTTTTGTAGAAACAAGAGTTTCTTTATGTTACCCAAGCTGGTCTTGAACTCCTGGGCTCAAGCAATCCTCCCACCTCAGCCTCCCAAAGTGCTGAGATTACAGGTGTAAGCCACCGTGCCCAGCAGCAGTTGTTATTGTCATTGGACCAAGTAGTTATCCACTGAAAAAAGCGTTCTTGTACCAGGTGGTACGCGACTATCAAGCCAGAGAGGTCACTGCAAACAGACCAAGGGGTTGAAAGAGGAAGGAAAGAATCTCATTCATGCTCAGCAACTGGGACTCAGGGACACTCAGGAAGAGACTTGCAGAAGGCCGCATACACTATGTGTGTGTTTGTGCGTGTGTGTACACATTTGTGTAAGCTCTAAAGATCCGGGAGTCTAGGCATGTATGGGGTGAAGTTACCACATTTGAGCATAATTCTGGAAAAGGAGAATTCCAGAGGGTCCCCATGTCACCTGTTTCAATGGCCACACAACATAGCAACAAGAGCCATAAAGAATGAAATGTAGAGCCCAGTTAAAGATATTCTCTTATTTTCTCTCCTTGAGTCTTCAAAGGAGTCCTTGGGAAATATGCCTGGAGGGCCAAGACTTATCAGGAGGTCAGACTCTGAAGACGAAAGAAAAGCATTCTTGTACCGGGTGGTATGCAACTATCAAACCATTTAATCTGACTGTTTAAAAAAATGATATAGGCTGCGTGCAGTGGCTTCTGCCTGTAATCCCAGCACTTTGGGAGGCCAAGGCAGGCAGATCACAAGGTCAGGAGATGGAAACCATCCTGGCTAACACAGTGAAACCCTGTCTCTGCTAAAAATACAAAAAATAAGCCGGGTGTGGTGGCACACGCCTGTAGTCCCAGCTACTTGGGAGGCTGAGGCAGGGGAATCGCTTCAACCTGCGAGGTGGAAGTTGCAGTGAGCCAAGATCGCACCACTGCACTCCAGCCTGGGCAACAAAGAGAGACTCCGTCTCAAAAAAGAAAAAAAAAAAAATATATATATATATATATATAAATTTATAGAGAAGCACTATTCCAGGCACTTTAATGAACACAATTAAATAATTTAATCCTCACAACAATCCTATAAAATAAGTACTGCTATTATCCCCATTTTACACGTAAGGAAACTGAGGCTAAGTAAACTTGTCCAAGGTGATACAATAAATGGTAGAATCAGAACTGAAAACCCACAGATCATGTTCTTAATCACTATTGTACCCCAAGCAGGTGAAGTGGGACATATTAATTATATTATAATTAATGTTGAATGGTCTTCATGAAGATACCATGTCATAATTTGCTCAACCATTCCCTTTTGATTTAGTATTTTCCACTTTTAACTTTAATAAACATCTCACGCATGTGACTTTTCACTTGTGTTGAATTATCTCCTTAGGATGGTTTCCTGTGAGTGGCATTCCTTGGTCTGAGGGGATAAATCACTTTATAGTTGTTGTTACATGTGGTTGTAGTGTTTTCCAAACAGGCTGCAGTTTACAATGCCACTAGCAGGTACGTGTATATTACTTTCACCACCACCTTGAGCAGTGTGGGTGGAATTATTTGTATAAATAAATATACATTTATAAAAATATTTGTTTAGTGAAATAGCTACCAGGTTGGAAATGTGCAGCATCAGGAGTGCCAGTCAGCTTTTGCTGTGCTTCCGGGAGGTCCTCTTTATTTGAGGCCTCTTTATTCAGAGCATCAGCTCACCTGAATCTCGGCCATCATCCTCCATCAGGCCAGGCCCTGGACTTCCAAACTGTCTGAAACTTTTGAGAGGTGAGGGGCCTACACTTTTGGCCTTTGGTGTATAGCCTGCACTTAATGCCACAAGACATTGGCTAGGATTTCTTTTCCACTTGACCAGATGGCTTTCCTGCAGCGAACTGTAATGATTTAGAAGCCTAGATAGCTGCCCTCCTGGTCTAGGGTAGGTCCTGAGAGTTTAGCATATTCCCAGGTGTGGTTAATGCTGATGGTCTGTCGTTCACACTTTGAGTAACAAGAACCTAAGACACCTTTATTCCTTAGAAAAATCAGACAGCGAATAAAGTCCAGAAAGTCCCCGTTATAACTCACTAATTCCAGTTCTGCCACTGACAGGCTTTAGGAACTTCGTCCAGTCATACCCTCTTTAAGTCTCGGTTTCCTCACCTGTAAAATGAAGAGATAAGACTAGATGCTCCCTGAGTCCCTTCTGTGATTTTCATTTCCATCTTGGAATTCGTTAGCCCATTCATATTAGTTCTACGTAATATTCATTCCACAAATAAAAGGATGAACACAAGCACCCTTGTAAGCACTGGGAGTACCAGGATGAGCAAGCTAGACCTAGTCCTTGCTTTTGTGGAAATTCAAGTCTAGTGAGAAAGACAGCTAAATCAGACTTGGAATATAGTTTGGTAAGTATTTTGGTAGAAAAACCTCAGGATGCGAGGAAGCAAATGAAAACAGATCTCACTCAGACCAGTGGGAATCAGAGAAGGCTTCCCAAAGGGATCGTTCCTAAGCTGACACCCCAAGGAAGAGAGGTGTGACGAAGGCGAAGTTGGGCAAAGGAATTGGGACATGTTGCAGGCAGAGAGAACCTTACCGAAACTGGGATGCAATAGTTTCAAACTCAAGGCTGGGCGTGGTGGCTCACGCCTGTAATCCTAGCACTTTGGGAGGCTGAGGCAGGCGGATCACCTGAGGTAGGGAGTTCGAAACCAGCCTGGGCAACATGGTGATACCTCATCTCCACAAAAAATACAAAAAAATTAGCTGGGTATGGGGGCGCACACCTGTGGTCCCAGCTACTTGGGAGGCTGAGGTGGGAGGATTGCTCGAGCCTGGGAGGTGGAGGTTGCAGTGAGCCCTGATTCCACCACTGCACTCCAGCTTGGGTGACAGAGTGAGACCCTGCCTTAAAAAAAAAAAAAAAAAAAGTTTTGAATTCAGAACTTCCCCCTCTGACTGCAACTCTTTACCCCAACCTTTCTCCAGATTGCCATCTCTTCTTTTGTTGATTCATTGTTCTCTCCATTCCATGCACTAAGTAGAGGGTCTACATGTCACACACTCTCCTACGGAGCAGGGACAGACTATCAAGGTGAGTAACGCCAGGCCTCATGCTTAAAAAGACGTGTCAGCTGGCAATTCCCATACAATGTGATAACTCTAATAACACAGGTGGTACTGGGTGTGGGTGTAGAGGGCGTGTGTGCAAGTGCACTCAGGAAAAAGCACTTAGGAAAATAACTGAAACTGTGTGGGCAGGATCAACAGGACTTTAGACTCTTTGCTAGGATGGAAGAGGACTGGCTTTTGCTTAGTGACATTGTAGCCTTCTGTGGACGCACTTTGTGGCTCACCATCCCCTTACTTTAACATACGTGAATTTAACAAACCAGGCCACGGACAGTGCTATAACTGAACAGTAGAGGGCACAAAGAGACTGTGTGCTTGACATAAACTGTCCCATACTTGCCAATCCAAAAGGAAACACTGTCAAGAAGGCTCTGAAAGAAAGATGAGGAAACAGTTGAAGCCCGGAGAGGGGAAGGATCACACAGCTGATCCCCAGCACAGCAAGCATGTTCCGCCAGGCGCCTGCAGTTTACTCTGTCATGCTGTCAATTTTCCAAAATTCTAAATTCGTGTACTCCAGAATGATTCTAGAAGCACTATTCTTTTTCCTTTTATTTTTTCTTTCCATTTCTTTCTTTATTTTTATTTGGGGAGGTAGGGGAGCCATGATGTAGAGGCATATTTCTGTTTATAAATCTCTTACAAGTACAGTACAGTATAACACTGAGCTGTGTGCTGTCTTTCTTCCTAAATCTGAAATTGGAGTCAAGATCCCTGGGGAAAATGCAATGGTGAAGAGCATGGGCTCTGGATAAATCTATGTAAGTTTTGCCTCTTCTTGGTATGATGTAGGATGCTTTTTTTTTTTTTTTTTTTTTTTTTTTTTTGAGACGGAGTCTTGCTTTGTCACCCAGACTGGAGTGCAGTGGCGCAATCTTGGCTCACTGCAAACTCTGCCTCCTGGGTTCACGCCATTCTCCTTCCTCAGCCTCCCGAGTAGCTGGGACTACAGGCACCTGCCACCACGCCCGACTAATTTTTTGTATTTTTAGTAGAGACGGGGTTTCACCGTGTTAGCCAGGATGATCTCGATCTCCTGACCTCATGATCCACCCGCCTCGGCCTCCCAAAGCGCTGGGATTATAGGTGTGAGCCACTGCGCCCTTGGATGCATTTCTTAATCGTCTCAAGTCTCTGGATCTTAATCTGTAAAACTAGGAATTGTTCACACATATACCTCACAAGGCCATCAGGGTTAAGTGCATTGATGCAATTAAGTGCATTGATGCAAATTTGCTCTTAACAGTTCCTGGCAAGGAGCACTTGCTCCATCAAAGTGTTCTCTTATTCTCAATCTCCTGGCTGAACAGCACTGGTCAGCCTCCCTGCACTGGTCAGCCTCCCTGCACTATGAGGAGTCCAGCCCTTGCAGTCAGCAAGTTTGTCTGGTTTCAAGTCCCAATGCTACCATGTCATTTACAGTCTGTGTGATCTTGAGCAAGTTCCTTCTCTGCCCTGGGCCACAGTTTCCTCATTCTTCAAACAAGAGTGATAAGGTCACTAGTATTACTACTGATGCTCCTCGACCTATGATGCGGTTACATCCCAGCGAACCCATCGTAAGTTGAAAATATACTAAGCCAAAACTACTTTGAATACACCTAACCTACTGAACATCATCGCTTAGCCCCGTCTCCCTTAAACGTGCTTGAAACACTTACATTAGCCTACGGTTGGGCAAAATCATCTAACACAAAGCTTGTTTCATAATGAAGTATTGGTATCTCTTATTGATGTTCAGCTGAATGTGTATTGCTTTCACACCACTGTAAAGTCGAAAGTTGTAACATGAACCCTCTGCACTACTTCTTCCGTTGCAGAAAGAATTCCTTTTGACTCAGTTCAACACACATTTTCTGATGCCCTAATATGCCTTAGGCTCAGTGCTGGGTCCTGGAGAGAAAGAGACAGATGTTTGAGGAATCCAGAGGTCAAGAAGACTAGGCAGGCTGGTGGTCATGTTACCAGAGACTACGATGAATACAAGAGAAGGAGAAGTTAGGGGGCTCCAGGAAGTGTTCCTGGAGGAAGTAAAACGCTCAGTTGGCTTTTGAAGGATGAACAGGAGTTTGCCAGACTCCTTTAAAGTGTGCTTTTTCTTATTCTCAATCTCCTGGCTGAACAGCACTGGTCAGCCTCCCTGCACTGACCTTATCATCCCTGTTTGAGGAATGAGGAAACTGTGGCCCAGGGCAGAGAAGGAACTTACTCAAGATCATGTCCTTCTTTAAAGTCAATGCAGATGGTTTGTGGAATTATGAGCCCTGAATGGGAGGTCTGTGGCACATACCAGCTAGAGCTTTTCTTCAGTTGTAACCTCGGGGCTCTCAAGCCCATTAATCCAACAAGTCTTCCTCTTTTCTCCCAAACACCCCTCTGGATGGAGGCAGGGGAGCCTTGGCAGGCTGGTGAATTAAACCTGCTTTAGAAGGAAGGAAGCCTTAATTATGGTGTTTGGGAGATGGCAGGAGGCACCCAGACCACACAGATCACCTAGAGGCTGGGTCACACTGACTGGCACCTGTCCCAGGGGAGCATCCTATGGCCAAAAGTTCTCTGCATCTCTCTGCCTCCCACTGGACTGGGCATGGCAATCCCAGCCTCTACCTCCTTGAGTGCAGCCACACCAGGGGGCCTCTAGCCTCCCATGAAGCTGTGAACTCTGCAGGAGGTGGGTGCCATGTCTGAGTTCTTTTCTGTAACCTCAGCTCCTGGCACAGAGCCTGGCTGAGAGGACCTCACTCAGTAAATGTTTGCTGAATTGAATTGAACTGAGCCCAGAATTCTTGACTCTTTCCAGTCAATGTTTTTGTTTTCCTGTCTTGGCAGGAGCAGAGGGAACAAAGAGGTAACTGGAGAGTGTGTAATGAAGAGATTATTTAGAGAGAACTGAGCAGGGTTAAAGGAAACCATAGCGAAACACCCAGAGACCAGCCACTGCAGGAAGCCATAACCACCCCTAGGCCTGCAGGGGAGAAGAAGGGGAGCTGGTGAAGGATTTGGCAAGAGCTGCAGCCAGGAGAGAGGACCTGCTTGATAGGCATCATGGATGCAGCCATTGCCAAACCACAGCCTGCAGAGAGGGGCCAGGAGACTCAATATCCACCCTGTCTCTCCTCCTACCCAGCTTCTGCTAGGGTCTCCCACTGGTGGAACCCAATGGAAGCCAGAGGCCAAAGAAGCCCAGATGTCCCAGGCCACAGAAGGCAGCTGTGCAGGCACAGGGCAGAGTGATTAGAAGTAGAGAGCACATCTGGATGGGCAAGGGAGAACAGCCAGCCCCAGAGGCTTTCCCCAAATTATGGCTTCCATCACATGGGCATCAGAACTACTTCAGGAGCTTGTTTCAAAAGCAGACTTCCTGGGCTCCAACCCAGACCTACTAAATCAAAATACCTATGAGGCTTGAGAATCCATATTTGTAGGACATTTCCCCAGCTGATTCTAATTTACATGCATTTTTGATAACCACTATCTTGAATAGGCGCTTTGGATGGTATAGCAGTGGGTACCGATAGAGGATCTCTGCAAGTGCAGAATTACAATAATTCTTAACTTGGTTAATTCATAATATGAACCTATAGCATCACCTCCAAGTTTTGGAACCTGATGATGTTGGTTCCCCAGGCCTGGGGGACCTCAAAGGATCAGGGAACTTCAATTCATTCATCCAATGTTACTGAGCATGTATTGACTTCCAAGCCCTGTGGAGAGTTCTGGCCACACAAAGGTGAATAAAAATGGTCCCTGCTTGGGATTTCCTAGGATAACTCTTAGATGCCATCTAGGGATTCTTCTGGGGCTCCAAAGATCATCCTCAACATGTGAGGATGACTTTTCAGTGCCTCTGCAAGCACTAGCGATGGACAGCCAAATTAACAAATCAAACCCATGGCTTCAACCACTGTCTACACACTATGACACCCAAATACCTACGTCTCCTGAGTTCTGGGTATTCAGCTGCCTACAGAATATATGCTTGGCAGCTCCACAGTTCCCTCCGATCCACGTGTGCCTAAGAGGACCTCTGTTTCATCCCTTCTCACCCCCCCAAGTACCCTAACCTCAATGAATGGTGTCACCATCTGCCCAGTAGTTTAAGTAGAAACCTGGGAGCTCTCCCATTCTTCAGTAGCCAGGTCTACCTCTCCCATCCCTTCACGTCTCTTGTTTCCCACCAGCCTGCCAGGTGGTCTTCATTGTTCCCCTTTATTAGTGCAATGACCTAGTAAGAGTCCTTGCCTTCTCCACAATCATTATTGCCAGAGGGTCTTTTAAATATGCAAAATACAAATGTGTTACTCCCCTTCTTAAAATCTTCAATGCTCCCCAGTGCCCTTGGAACCAAGTCCAGACTCCTGGTTGCAGTATACAAGTTCTGTACACCTGGCTATGCCTGAGTTTCCACCTCATTTTCTACCACTTCCCACCATCCCCCTGCACACACCCTTACACCCTCACCATGGATCTTAAATGCATATGCTTGTTCACCTTCTTTCAAGAATGTTCTCCCCTTTCTATACCTGGTCAACTCCTCCTTGCCTGTCAAACCCATTTCTAGTATCATCTTATCCTTGAAAGCTTCTCTAACCCACCAGATGGGATTAGTCTCCACTCCCTCAGTATCTCACTCGCACTTCTTTAATTTTTATCTCACCACCTTGTAATAGTTGATATGTCTCTTCTTTTAGTCTATGATCTCTATAAGGAATGGATCAGCCATGTCTAATTGGCCTTTGTATCCCAGTGTCTGGCAAAGCATCTTCCCATCATGGGAAGATTTGGTTTATCAATTGAATGAGTAAGAGCCTCTTGCATGGAAAGGTGTCTTCCAAGAGTGAACCTAGGGCAGATGGCTTCATTAAATTTGCTAATTTTGACAGAAGTGATATTTTATTTCACAGCTAGTGGAGTGCACCGGACACCCCACCAGGTTCTGTGCCAGTATAGTAATCAAGAGCAAACCCACCCCTTAAGGAATTCGTGGTAGACAGAGGAGACATTGTCTTCATTAGTGATACAGTTTGGATATGTGTTCCCTGAAATCTCATGTTGAAATGTGATCCTCATTGTTGGAGGTTGGGCCCAGTGGGAGATGTCTGGGTCATGTGGGTGAATACCTCATGAATGGCTTGGTGCCTTCTCCAAGGTAACGAATGGGTTTTCACTCTATTGGTTCACCTAAGAGCTGGTTGTTAAAAAGGGCATGGCACCCCTCTTCTCTTGCTTGCTCGCTCTCTTGCCATGTGACACATCATCTCCTCTTCCCTTCTGCCATAAGTGAAGGCTTCCTGAGGCCCTTACCAGAAGCTGAGCAGATGCTGGCTTCATGTTTCTTGTACAGCCTGCAGAACCATGAGCCAAATAAACCTTTTTTCTTTATAAATTACCCAGTCTCAGGTACTCCTTTATAGCAACACAAAATGGATTAACACAGTTAGGCTCTTTTGGGCTACAAGGAAAAGACATACTCAGGTTTCTCACGTGATTATGTAAATGGCTAGATTAAGATCATGTTTCTTGTATGGAGAAGTATAAGACCCTCCCTGCCCTCAGCAGTAGCCCAATACGTCTGGAGCAGCAACTCCAATGCAGGGACGGCAGGTAGATCTCATGGAGGATGGAATTAAAGCTTCTTGTGCTAGGCATGGTGGCTCATGCCTACTATCCCAGCACTTTGTGAGGCCGAGGTGGGCAGATTGCTTGAGCCCAGGAGTTCAAGACCAGCCTGGGCAACATGGTGAAACCCCATTTCTACAAAAAAATTTCAAAAATTAGGTAGGCGTAGTGGCATGCACCTGTAGTCCCAGCTACTCGGTAAGCTGAGGTGGGAAGATGGCTTGGCCCTGGAAGGTTGAGGCTGCAATGAGAAGTGATGGCACCACTGCACTTCAGCCCGGACAATAAAGTGAGACTCTGTCTCAAAAAAAAAAAAAAAAGAAAGAAAGAAAAAAGAAAACTCTCTTCTATCGCCAGCTGTTGCCCCAATAATGCTGCATTACAAGCCACCCGAAAAATTCAGTGTCTTAAAACAACAACATTATTTACAGTTTGGTTCTATTTCACATTTTTTCTCATTCTTCTGGGACCAGTGGTTTACTGTACAGTCTTTTATGGCAGAAGCAGAAATCTAAGCTTAATCCCATAAGTATATTTCAAGCCTCTAATTACTTCACATCTAACATCCCATTGGCCAAAGCAAGTCACATGGCCAAGCCCAAAGTCAAGCAGGGGGAAATCCATCTACCTCCAGTGAAAGAAACTGCAGAGTCACGTGGCAAAGAACATGGTTACAGAGAGGAGCAAAGAACTTGAGCCATTAACACAGTCTATGCATCTATCACACTCCTCATTTTTCAGGAAGGAGCTCTAGTTACCTGGTCATCTTAGAAGCAGATATCAATGACACTATTTTGCTTTTCCTCCATATGATAAGCTCCACAAAGTCAAGGTCTTCACTGTATTCCCAGAACCTAGAATAGTACATGGCATAGAGTTAGTGTTAATCAATATTTCTTGAATAAATGAAAACCCCCTCACCACTTCTTCACATTCTCACTTCCCAAGAGAAGGCCTCTGATTAGATAGGTTTGTTACCCTCAAATATGGCACAGACTAAGGAGTTCGGACTTTAACCAGTACATAGGCCATGCGGAGAGCCACTGCAAGTTTTCAAGCAGAGGAATAGCTTATTCAAATCCAGGCTTTAATAACATTCAAATGTTACCAGTATTTGGGGGGAAAAATGAGAGGAGTCTGCAGATCAATTGGGAGGCTATTTGCAAGAGCCCTAGTGAGAGATAAGAAGGTGCTGAAATAGAAAGTGGGGCTTGGGAAGGATGTGAGAAATACTTGGGCGGGAGGCGGGTGGTGAATGGAGAGAACGTGTCATTTCTTTGTTTGGCAAGAGAGAGGGAGATCTTGGGACATGTGGCTTGGAGTCCAGACAACTAGGTGGATAGTTATGGATAAGGAGCAGGCTTGTAGGATGGAGTTGATCTGTTAGCTTGGGGCTTGTTGAGTCTGAAGCACATGTGGGACACCCAGCTGGAACAACAAAAATTCAGAACTGGCCCTCAAAAGAGATTTCTCATTAATATCTTAATTAGCCATTTACATCAAATATTATATTTACATATCATATGCAAACTCTTCCAAACCTGCTAGATACCCCCACCAGCTAAAGATCAAGCAAGCAGCTTGTTGCATGTTGTTTGATTTTCATAAGTCTGTGCACAGAAAGCAGAAAAAGACAAAGGCCAACTTCAGGAAATCAGGATCAGAGACAAACACATGACTATGTCCAGGAGTAAACACCTTTCTTTTTTCAGAAGTTTAAATTCACCAAAGACAACCCCTAA
Source organism: Macaca mulatta (assembly GCF_049350105.2). Classification (NCBI taxonomy): domain Eukaryota; kingdom Metazoa; phylum Chordata; class Mammalia; order Primates; family Cercopithecidae; genus Macaca; species Macaca mulatta. The sequence continues at coordinate 48,883,147 of NC_133420.1, forward strand.
CTTTCATACACTCAATTAATAAGTATTTACTAGTCCATTCTCTGGATTAGGCACGCTAAGGATTAGAGACCTGGGGATGAGTAAAGAAAAGCCCCTGCCCTCAAAGAGCTTGGACTCAGTGAAGAAGGAAAGGTTATGTACTCAGGTAAGTGCAACCAGGTGTTCCGGGGGGCCAGGACAAATGTCCAGGGGAGCTCAAAACAGGGGCTAATCAATTTCATCTGACCAGAGGGTGGGAGATAGCAACAGACATTAAAGACTCTGGAGAGGCCTAAGTGGATGGGATGGACAATAAAGAACATTCCAGGCCGGATGTTGTGGCTCATGCCAGTGATCCCAGCACTTTGGGAGGCCAAGGCAGGAGGATCATTTGAGGCCAGGAGTTTGAGACCAGCCTGGGAAACACAGCAGGACTTTGTCTCTACTAAAAAAAAAAAAAAAATTTAAGGTAAATTAGCCAGACGTGGTACACATACGTGTAGTCCCAGCTACTCAGGAGTCTGAGGTGGGAGAGTCGCTTAGACCCAGGAGGTTGAGGCTGCAGTGAGCTGTGTTTGTGCCACTGCACCCCAGCCTGGGCAACAGAGTGAGACCCTGTTTCAATAATAATTAATAAATTAAGAACATTTCAGATATAGTACACAACTTGAGCCAGGACTAGTGAAAGATGTGAACCAGCATACTGCATTAGTGTTTTGGAAGGGCTAACCATTAGGGGCAGGAGGAGGGAGGAAAAAGGACAAGGGGGAGGAAAGAACAAGGTAATGCAGAGTTCAGAGCATACAGTGCTTTAAACATCATGTTCAGGAACAAGAAATGTGTCCAGTTTCCCCTCCCTGAAACATTTTGTGTAGGAGGTCCCAAAGGCCTGGCTCTCCCTGATTTGGGAGGAACAAGGTACCTCCTAAAGAACCCTGAATGATTACCTAAAAATAGATAAACTATTTTAATCTCCTGTATGACACACTTATGATTAAAGTCTTAAAAATCCTGTGCTTGGTGTTTCCGGTTTCAATGTGTGGTCAGACACCTTAACTCATGTAGTCTTCATAGCATTCAGGAAGCAGGTGTTACCAAGTTTTGTTTGACAGATGAGACACTGAGATTTAGAAGGAGACCCTAATAAACACTTCTCGACGTAAAAAGGAAAACTGTTTTTCAAAAAACGCCTTAAAGATTAGTGTGATAATGTTTAACTGAGTAGGTGTGTGTTCTTTGTTCTCAGGAGAAAAGTGTGTTTGGCTGCCAGATGGCTTTTGGAGACTTGTGTTGGTTAGGCCAGCAAAAAATGCCCTCCAATCTGTGGACCAGCTGGACCAGCTGCACCCAGGAGCTTCTTAATAATGTAGAGTGTGAGTCTCCCCCTCCAGAGGTTTTCAGATTTGGTAGGTCAGGGGTGAGAATCTAGAAGGAATATCGTTAAGAAACTCCTCAGGTAATTCTGTTGCATGGCCAGGTGGAAGATTGGTCAATTGCCTCTTTTGGTTGCAAGGATGATTTGAGGCCCTGATGAGAAAAATGTGGTCTGTAAGCCACCTGTCTCAGCATCATTCAGATGCAGTTTCCTGGACCTCACCCAGACCTACCAAATTAGAAATCTCCAGAGGTGGGCATATTTTAAACAAACTCCCAAGATCCATTTGTTCATTTATTTACAAATATTTCTTCAGGTCTAACTATGTGATAAACATCATTCCAGGCACTGGGGTGTGAAGGCAAATGAGGCCAACAACGTCTCTCCCCTAAAGACACTTCCTTTTTGACTCAGCTCTTTGAATACTGGAGTTTGAGAACCACTATCTTAAAATAATACAGGGATTCAACTGGAGTTCCTACTGGGACTGCCTCTGTTATCCATTGCTGGTAACAAACCACTGCTAAAACTTAGTGGCTGAAAATGACAATGATTTTCCCCCCCACCTCATGATGCAATGTGTTGGCTGGGTGATTCTCCTACAGGTCTGCTCTGGGTTCGACTGAGATAAACCTGGCATGGCTAGGCCCCTCTCTATGAAGTTGTTCATCTCAGGCTTCTTAGGGCATGGTGGTTTCAGGTTTCCAAGAGGGCCGACCCCAACGTGCCAATGCCTATCAAATATCTACCTGTCCTATGACAAGTAGATATTTGATAGGCATTGGCACACTGGCAAAACCAAGTCCTAGGGCCATGCTCAGCCTCAGCGTGAAAGGGGAATTCACAGGAGTGTGGACACTAGAGAGTCACTTCTTTGGGGGTCACTGCATTCTGTCACAGTTACTGTGGCTGCCCCTTGAACCTGGCATCTCTTTGTGTATCTTCTCACTTCCCCACTGTTCTCTAGTTTAAACTCCTAGGTGAAGGAATCCAATTGGTCTTGCTAAGCATGTCGATGGCTCACAGTCACCCTTACTCATGGGGATTTTAGGACTCAGCAGGATTGCAAGCAGAGCTCGTGTAAAGGTGATGAGAAGGACACTATGGGTATCTTAAGCACCATGGCTAAACCTCCCATAGGAGAGTCATAAAATTCCCATGGTCAGTGCTTTAATCACCTTGACATAAAAATATGCCCCTAAATATTTTATGTATTTGTTGCTGGGAGGAAAGTTAAAGTTTTGTGTTTGATATTGATTACATGGATTTTGCTATGTTTTCTTTTTATTTTTGGAATAACACATATATGTTGTAGAAGTTTTAAAAATACAAAAACGAAAATTAAAATCACTAGTCATAGCATTATCTAGAAAAATCTTTTAGCACATTTGCTTTCAAATTTTTGCTCATAAATGTGTTTTTCTTTACAGAGTTAGGCCAGGAATACAACTTTCTGTCTTACACTCTTTGAATGCTGGAGTTTGAGAACCACTATCTTAAAATAATGCAGTGATTCAACAGGAGTTGAATCACTAGCATTATCACTAGTGCTAGCATTTTCCCACGTCATTACAATCTCCTTGTAAAATAATTTTGAATTACATAACAATCAGTGAGACATACTATTTCATAATCATCCAGTTGCTTGTTTCATATATTCCTTTTTTTTTTTTTTTTTTGAGACAAAGTTTCACTCTTGTTGCCCAGGCTGGAGTGCAATGGCATGATCTCGGCTCAATGCAACCTCTGCCTCCCGGGTTCAAGGTTCAAGTGATTCTCCTGCCTCAGCCTTCCAAGTAGCTGGGACTACAGGCATACACCACCACATCTGGCTAATTTTGTATTTTTAGTAGAGACAGGGTTTCTCCATGTTGGTCAGGTTGGTCTCGAATTCCCAACTTCAGGTGATCTCTCCACCTTGGCCTCCCAAAGTGCTAGGATTACAAGTATGAGCCACCACGCCTGGTTGTTTTGTATTTTTTAGCAATTATCAGCAGTGCTATAATGACTCATTTCTGTTCATAAGCCTTTATCTGCATTTGGATTTTTCCATTGAATAGATTGGGTTCATATCTTTTCTTTATATAACACAGTTTTTAAGATTACTTCAATGTTTCCTAATAAATAGCTAAAAAGATATTTTCCCTCCTGAATGGGACCAACACTTCCCTCTGCTGTATATGCCATATGGCTCTGCAGAATGGGTCTCTTTCCTTTTGCTCCATTTCCTCTTGTTTGACAGGCCTTGTCTATCCCCATTTCCATGCAGGTACATAAGAGAGCCAGGCTGGGGTGGGTTTTCAGTGACTTTACCAGAACAACAGACAGAGCTGTACGTGTTCCCATGGTCACCTCTTTATCCAAACCATGGAAAACTGCCCTTTTTTTTTTTTTTTCTTTCCATAACTGGCACAAGCTGCGTTTGGGTCAGGAACCCAACATGAACTACAAAGACTGACCTCCACCCAGGGAACTTGAGAAGAAGCTAGATAACACTGTCGGGAAATTATTCCCTCATGTGAATTGGCATTTGAATATGTGCTAGTATTATGCACATTTTAAAAATATCACTGAACTAAATGTAATGGAAAATAATACACTGGCCTTGGTAAGTCAAGGAACTTGGCCTGACTCGGGCATATCAATAAGGCAGTCCAATGTCAACTAATTCACTCACTCATCACACTCTCAGTAAGTGCTAGATTCTATCTAGGAGCCCAGCATAAGAAAAGATGTTAGACAGTTAACAGTTGGAGTAGCAGACTTAAACAACTGTATATAATGTGTTAAAGTGAGAATCTAGTAGATAATGCAGAGGGAGAGACCCCCGAGCCTACGTACGTAATCAAAGAAAGCTGATTACTGCAAATTGTGCAAGACTAAGAGAAACATCAAGGTTGTCACAATGTATTTACCCTACAGTGTGAGAATAAAATATTGTCACAGAGGCTGACAACATTGGGGCAGCTTCCCATGATTGATATTGCACTATATACAATTCTAGATTGCAATGAAATCAAAACCGTGAGACACCAAGAGGGTTTTAGCTTCCCTTTACTTCCTGATAATTTTGATGAAGGATTTTACTGACTTTTGAATTCTTCTGCTCAAATATGGAGGTCACAGGCCCCAGAGCTGGTTTGGAATTAGCTCACTCAGCAATGCAGGTAGACAACAAAGGAATGTGTCCTTCACCTGTAAATCTTCCTTTAAAAAAGTAGAGATAGGCCGGGTGCGGTGGCTCACACCTGTAATCCCAGCACTTTGGGAGGCCGAGATGGGCGGATCACGAGGTCAGGAGATCGAGACCATCCTGACTAACACGGTGAAACCCCGTCTCTATTAAAAATACAAAACTTAGCCGGGCGCGGTGGCGGGCGCCTGTAGTCCCAGCTACACGGGAGGCTGAGGCAGGAGAACAGCGTGAACCCGGGAGGCGGAGCTTGCAGTGAGCTGAGATCCGGCCACTGCACCCCAGCCTGGGCGACTGAGCGAGACTCCGTCTCAAAAAAAAAAAAAAAAAGTAGAGATGGGGTCTCACTGTGTTACCCAGACTGGTCTCAAATTCCTGGCCTCAAGCAATCCTCCCACCTCAGCCTCCCAAAGCACTGGGATTATAGGCATGAGCCACTGCCCACCTGTAGACTTTCTAACACAACTAGATGACTCTTGGGTGTGGAGGTTGGTGGGTGGGGGGGACATCCTAACTCACTTAATTGTTTCACATAGGGAAGAAATTTAGAGTGCATAGTGATATCCAATCACAGATTAGTTATACCTTATTTGGGACACTACTGGACACATTTTTCTACATCTATCTGTATCTCTTTTCTATCTATCTACTGATTGATTATTAAGCTAGCAAGAAAAATTCTGGAAGGACTTTTGACAAAGAACCTTTAGATACAACATCACCCTTCTTGCTCACTGCAGAAAAGCAAGCAATTTTTTGTAAGGGGCACATAGCCCTTTACATATCTTGCTTAGACATAATAGTCACAGACTATGTGGCTTCGGGAAGATCTTTCTAAAAGGGGCACACACATTGATAACTCAATGCAAGTCAAAATGTGATGAGAAGTATAAAAGAAAAACAGACCAAATACTCTCTGGTGCAGGGATTAGAGAGCTCATAGCCAGCAGAGATAATCTGGGAAGAGGCAGTTTCTGAGATGGACCTTAACCAGGATATCAACAGCAGAGACGGTCAAATATGTTGTTTTGGGAGGCTGATATAGGCGATCTTCATTTTTCAAGGGGAAGCAAGAAAGAGGCTTGTGCCTGTGCTTGGGCTGGGATGACCAAGGCTGGACAGGGAGCAACATTCAGGACCAAACTGAGAGACACCCAAGAAGGTGAAAAATGGGGAAAGAGTCATGTTTTCTGATATGATAGCTGGAGAACTTCATAGGGATGAAGAAGAGTGTTATGGATGGAGGCCTTAGTGACTGCTACACAAAGTGAGTCCCTGGGCACTGCTTGGGCATCTCAGCAGGAAGTCCTATGACCCTTATCGATTTGCACCTCTTATGTGAAGATGATGTGCCTTAGGAACTCTGCTGTCCCTGGCTGAACAAGGATCCCTTTAACTTCACATATGACTCATGTTTACAAAGGCACCGCTGGACAGTCCATTTGGACTGTGATGCAATGACTGTGCGTACCATGGAAAAAATGAGAAAGACATCCTAGCAGGATGCCAGGGCGCAGTTGAGGAAATCCTGTGGTGTGTCATCCGTGCAACACTAGAAGCACCAGATCACTGGGCAGGCTGAATAGCATCCCCCTTTCTTAAAATGTCACCAGGAATTCGGAGCACAGTGTTCTCCTGGGCCCAGGACAGGTTTCCAGTTTCTCAGCAATGAAATGGTAAGCCAAGCAAGAATCGGTTTTCAGATGACCGTCTTTTCATGGATGTGACTTCCAGTAAAGCGCCAAGCAGTTGGAATTCTCCATCTCACTTCTCTGGCCATTCGGTTACCACCTGTATCAGGGAGGCATCATTCCTGATCCCTGGGTCACTGAAACCATTTTTCCTTTTCTTTTATCCTTATCCAAAAGCTCCCTTCTGTTCCATCCCTCAGCCGTATGAATTTCCAGTAGTAGTCAGAGTTCTTGACTTCCAGCTGTTTCTTTCAAGCAAGGTATGCATTCTTGTGCCCTGGTCATAGTTAGAGCCTTGGCTTGTTAAGAAACCTGGGTTTTACACTTGATCAGCAAAATCTGGAGGGAGCCAAGATGGGAAACAAAATAATTTTGAAAAAATATTAGGCATGCTTCATTACTTTTTTCCAAATGAGAATGTTTTTATTTAAAATAGGTTTACATCACATGGTAGAAAATTCAGACTGGGCACTGTGGCTCATGCCTATAATCCCAGCACTTTGGGAAGCCAAGATGGGAGGAATGCCTGAGCTCAGGAGTTCAAGACTAGCCTGGGCAAAAAGGCAAAACCCCATCTCTACAAAAAATACAAAAATCAGCCAAGAGTGGTGGCATGCGCCTATAGTCCCAGCTACTTGGGAGGCTGGAGTGGGAGGATTGCTTAAGCCTGGGAGGTTGAGGCTGCAGTGAGCTGAGATTGCACCTCTGCACTCCTGCCTGGGTGACAGAGATAGACCCTGTCAAAAAGAAAGAAAGATGGAAGCAAGGAAGGAAGGAAGGAAGGGAGGGAGGGAGGGAGGGAGGGAGGGAGGGAGGGAGGGAGGGAGGGAAAGAAAAATAAAGGAAGAAAATTCAGAAGGTACAAAAAGGTTTATGGCAGACAGTAAACTTCCATCCCTCCCTGCCCCACTCATACAGTTCCTCTTCAGGAGGTGATGACCTTTCCAGTTTCAGTTTTGTGTGTATCCTGCATACTTCGATGTGTTTATTTTAAGGTCCAGTGCTCTTAGCAAACATCACCACTACTATCCCTATTACTGCTGCCTTTCCAGTCACATGGTCAGCTTGCTTCTGGTCCCAGGAGAGCATGGTGGATGACATCAGAGACCCAAGGTTAAGGGCAGAGAGCCTGAGAGCTGAGGGTCCCTAATTGTGGGTGGGGCATGCCCTTTCTCCATCTCCTCTTCCCCTCTCCTTCTAACCCTTTCTATGTGCACCTCCTTCAAAAAGTTGATGTTCTGGGCCGGGTGCGGTGGCTCACGCCTGTAATCTCAGCACTTTGGGAGGCTGAGACGGGTGGATCACGAGGTCAGGAGATTGAGACCATCCTGGTTAACACCGTGAAACCCCGTCTCTACTAAAAAATACAAAAAATTAGCCAGGCGTGGTGGTGGGCACCTGTAGTCCCAGCTACTCGGGAGGCAGGGGCAGGAGAATGGCGTGAACCCAGGAGGTGGAGCTTGCAGTGAGCCGAGATTGCGCCACTGCACTCCAGTCTGGGCAACAGAAGGAGACTCCGTCTCAAAAAAAAAAAAAAAAAGTTGATGTTCTGATCCTCAGTTCAATCCATCCAAGCATCACCGATACCTGGAAGACCATTAGCAAAATTTCACATCCTTTAGTTTATTACTCAGACTGTGTTCTTGGTGTAAGTATGTTGGAGGTCATAGGACAGAAGTTAATAAAACTTCGGCGTACATTAAGATTCTTATAGGCTGGGTGCAGTGGCTCACGCCTGTAACCCCAACACTTTGGGAGGCCAAGGCAGTAGGATTGTTTGAGCCCGGGAGTTCGAGACCAGCCTGGACAAAATAGCAAGACCTCATCTAAACAAAGAAACAAACAAAAAATTAGCCAGGTGTGGTGGTGTGTGTCTCTAGTCCCAGCTACTCCAGAGGCTGAGGCGGGAAGATCACTTGAGCCCAGGAAGTGGAACCTGCAGTGACCCATGATCACATCACTACGTGCCAACCTGGGTGACAGAGCAAGACTTTGTATCAAAAAAATTATCATAGTAAATTATAAAATGCAGGTGCTTGGGTGCCACATTCAGAAGGTTCATGGCTCAGGCCAGGAGTCTGGTTTTCCACATGGACTTCCTTCCCCACGGTGACCTGGTGACCGTGATCTACATGGCTCCTGGATCACACTTCCAGAAACACTGCCTTCACTATTATTACTGACTCTTATCCCTAGAATCCTCTGGTAGGGATTACTGAGTATTTCCTTCATCATTGCTGGTTTTTCAAAGCCATGACCACTGTATGACTATTCTACATTACCTGGGTGTTTTTCTCTCTTTGTTTTCAGTATATGAACTTTGAAGTTGTGATTGAGAGACTCCTGACAAACCCATTTTCCCTGGGTTTTGTAAGATGTCACCACCCCTTTCAGGGAAGGCCACTGTTTAAATTTGGTCAGCTGCAGTTCAGGACACCAACTTCCACTCTGCATGTCTCATCGTCTCAGCTTCTGTCGATGGAAGCATCCTCAATGCTCTGAGTTTCCAGAGCAGGATCTTAAAGTCCCTACACTTAACATTTCTGTTTTCCCATGTGACAGCAAACCCACATGGTGGTCCACGGGTCCATTAGAGTCTCTGTCAGTTTTACAGTGTGGGCACCCAAAGAGTGTTTTTCAAACTCCCCCCATCCTTGAGAGTTCCCACAAGTGTCCTTGAAGGTCTGGGAATCATCTGAGTTTATTGTTTAATGTTATCTTTCCATCTCTATGATAATATTAAAAATATGTGCATAATCTGGACTGTCTGGCTGACCCCCTTATAGCGGAGTACTGCTAGATAACTTTGGTTCCCTTATTTGAATCTGTGTTTACCACCAAATTGGCATCAACTGACCACCCCAAGGGAAAGGATTTATTTTTGATGAGTTGACAAGCACATTTGGCAGCCATAAGGTTGGCTTGGCTTCCTATCCCACTGAGACTGAAAGGCTGAGTCCTTCTTGGGACTGGAGGATGAAGGGAGGGCCCTGCGGGTTCTGGTGCCTGATACCTCTCTGACTCCATCTCCTGCAGTTTTCTCCCTTGCCTACCAGCTTCTTTAATCTAGAGAGGCTCCCTCAAGGGCCTTGTTACCGCCCAGCCTATTCTCTCTGACCAGAAGATTCTTCCCCCAGATACCGGCAAGAATAACACCCACATCTCCTTCAGGTCTTTGCTTAAGTGTTTGCTTAAGAGATTGTTTCTCAATCCTATTTAAAATTACAACTTTCTGCCCACCATCCCTCTCCCTACTACACTTACCCTACTCTTTTTACAATTCATTTATTTATGATGTTTATTGTTCCTTGTAGCTTGCTCTATTAGACCGTATGCTCCATGAGAGCAGGGATATTTTTGTTGTGTTCACAGATGTCTCCCAAGCACTTAGAGTAGTGCCTGATACATCACAGGTGCATAATAAATATTTAATGAATGAATTTTCCAATGTCTAATTGACAACAATCCCTTCATTACTGCTCCTGTACTCATACTAAATTTATCAGTTTTACAGACAAAACTCCTCTTTTACAGTGATAATTTGCAGAGGAAAGACTCTTTTTTTTGAGATGGAGTCTCACTCTGTTACCCAGGCTAGAGTGCAGTCAGTGGTGCGATCTTGGCTCACTGAAACCTCCGCCTCCCAGGTTCAAGCGATTCTCCTGCCTCAGCCTCCCGAGTAGCTGGGATTACAGGCATGTGCCACCACACCTGGCTAATTTTTGTATTTTTTTTAGTAGAGACCAGGTTTCACTATGTTGGCCAGGCTGTTCTCAAACTCCTGTGATCTGCCCGCCTCAGAATCCCAAACTGCTGGGATTACAAGCATGAGCCACCTCGCCCAGCCGAGAAAGACATTTTTCAATGGATAAAACATTAGACTGAAATGTTTGTGTTTCTCAAAGTGACTTCCATCGAGTCCAGGAAGCTCAGAACACAGGCACAGGGGATGAAGTGTCCTGAATTTGACTAACACTTCTCTAGCATGCTCCTGGCTGACCACCCTCTCGCTCCTGGGACAGAAATAAACATCTTGCTGTCATTCGCCACACCTGGTGACTCTTCCTTGTCGGTAGGCAGGGTGGGCTTCACCCTCCATGAAAGGAGCCTCTCACTTTTTTTGTGCAATTCTGGAGTAGCCATTTTCCCTCTCTTTACATCATTTTCTTTAGCTAGCCAACTTTTGAATTTGTTTCATTTTTCCAGATTATGAAAGAAACATACATAAGATTTAGAGAACTATAAAGACATGCAAAAAAATAGATGCCCAAAGACTTGAAATTCACCTACTTTGTAAAAGATAACTTCTGTAGCTTGCCTCTCTGCACATAAATGCAATACTCAGACACACCACCAATAATATTTTGGTGCAGTTTTTCTAGTTTTTGTTCTATGTGTATGCATTAATTTGAAATATAGGAAGTTGTCAATGTTCAACCATTTTGACCCATAAAATGGCAATTTTATATTTATTTATTTGAGACAGAGTCTCGCTCTGTTGTCCAGGTTGGAGTGCAGTGGCACAATTGTGACTCACTGCAGCCTCAACTGCCCTGACTCAAGTGATCCTCCCACCTAAGCCTCCCAAGTAGCTGGGACCACACATGGGTGCCACCACACCCAGCTAATTTCTTTCTTATTTGTGGAGACAGGGTCTTGCTACATTGCCCAGACTGGTCTTGAACTCCCATCTCAAGCAATCCTCCCACCTCAGCCTCACAAAGTGTAGGGATTACCGGTGTGAGCCACTGCACCCTGCCTGGCAATTTATAGTTCCATCTACTTAATTCCCACATACCATACCATGTGTATTTTACATCATATTCTTTTTTTTTTTTTTTTTTTTTTTTTTGAGACGGAGTCTTGCTCTGTCGCCCAGGCTGGAGTGCAGTGGCCAGTTCTCAGCTCACTGCAAGCTCCGCCTCTCATGTTCACACCATTCTCCTGCCTCAGCCTCCCGAGTAGCTGGGACTACAGGCGCCCGCCACCTCGCCCGGCTAGTTTTTTGTATTTTTTAGTATTTTCACCATGTTAGCCAGGATGGTCTCGATCTCCTGACCTCGTGATCCGCCCGTCTTGGCCTCCCAAAGTGCTGGGATTACAGGCTTGAGCCACCGCGCCCGGCCTTTTACATCATATTCTTTTCATGTCATTCTAACAGCACCATTTGCCCATGTATTTATGGATTATCGGGCTCTTCGTAAGCTTGCATTAACAGCACAAATAATTGATGAGTATTAGCATCTCAGCTCAGAGCCGTGCTTTGTAAATCACTGGAGCAGTACAAGTAGGGCAGACTTCCCAAGTCTTGATGCGAATGACAATCCTCAGTGATTCTTCCAGGAAACTCTTCCTATAAATTCCCTTAGCCAATTGCCTGCATACGGTGCCTGGCACCAGATTTTCTGCCCCGGTGGCAGCTTCTGGGAACGCTGCTAATAACTATGTTTAGATGTTCATCTCTTGTTCCTCTTGTACGAATATAGTCCATTACCTGTGAGGTATATTCAGTTTGTAGTGTATCTTACTCTCCATTAAAATGATGCTCTTTTGTTTTCTTTGTTGTTAGTTATTGTTTTTCATGGTTTCTGGATTTTTGAGCCAGGTACAGTCTACCAGCACTAATAGAGAGAGCTGACTATATTTCTGAGCTTCGCAGGAGGAGGGCTGCTGTTAGGGTCCTGGCTTTCCCTCAGCAAACATCATCAGGACTGTCAGCTCTCTGTCATTTCATCACAGAAAAGTCCCTGAGGAGTCCATGGACCAGGTGGTTCCATCATGTTGTGATCCTGCCTCCAACGTGATTGCCCAGAGACAGTAATCTATGTGGGTCCTCTCTGGACCAGCCGATCTGGGACCGAGTACAGCTCAATTCCCAGCTGGGCCTTAATTTGCTCTACACTTGGCTGGGTTCAACGATAGACAAAGAAGATTATGTGTCCATTCAAAAGCCCCATTTACGTAAGGTTTGGGAGCTTATGATATAAGATCAACTGTCATTGGTAATAACCTTATGTCACTCCAGGTGCAACAGCTTAAAAGGATGGACTTTAACATTTTGGCCCCAAGAATAAAACAGTAACAGGAGATTAGAACATCTAAAGGTAATCTGTAGCCTACAAACACATCAAAGGGTAGAGAAAACAAGGCAAAAAAGCCACAAAATGAAATGACATATGGCTTCTCTTATCATCAATACATAGTAATCTACTACACAGAGGTAGTGTGTCCTAAAACCTAACACCCTGGCTTTGAGATCAGACTGACTTGTGTTCAAATCCTCACCCTCTTACCAGTTGTGAACAGCCCCTAGATTGTTTTCTGTTCTGTAAAACTGAGCTAAAACACTCACTCTGTAGAGTGATGGTAAGGATTAAAGAGAGAATATATATAAAATATTCATCATACTTGAGCTTGATAATAGCAGTTATTATAACTAGACAAGAATTTTTAATTTGATCTTTTTTTTTTTTTCCTTTTTGAGACGGAGTCTTGCTCTCTCGCCCAGGCTGGAGTGCAGTGGCGCGATCTCGGCTCACTGCAAGCTCCGCCTCCCGGGTTCACGCCATTCTCCTGCCTCAGCCTCCCAAGTAGCTGGGACTATAGGTGCCCGCCGCCACGCCCGGCTAATTTTTTGTATATTTAGTGGAGTCGGGGTTTCACCGTGGTCTCGATCTCCCGACCTCGTGATCCGCCCACCTCGGCCTCCCAAAGTGCTGGGATTACAGGCGTGTGCCACTGCGCCCGGCCTAATTTGATCTTTCGAATGCTTATTATTGCAAACATGTCATTGCGACGTTAATAAACTTTGAAAAAAACCAACCTTACTACTTCAAAAAAATGACCAGTTATATTTTCCCATATTTCCTTCTAGTGTTGGTGAATGTGTCAACACCATGTTTACACAATCTATTTGTGTTTTTAGCTTTGTTGTTGTTGAGACAGAGTCTCGCTCTGTCACACAGGCTGAAGTACAAATGGTGCCATCACAACTCACTGCAGCCTTGACCTTCTGGGCTCAAGAGATCCTCCCACCTCAGCCTCCCATGTAGCTGAGGCCACAGGTGCATGCCACCACACCTGGATAAGTTTTTTTTTTTTTTTTTTTTGCAAAGATGGGGTGTTTCTATTGTTGCCCAGGCTGGTCCTGAACTCTTGGGCTCAAGCTACCATCTCACCTGGATCTCCCAAAGTGCTGGGATTACAGGCATGAACCACCTCACCCGACCTGGTTTCTGCATTTTTTTTTTCATTTAACATTGTACCCTAAGTTTTCCCTGTTGCAACATGGTCTTTTTAACTTAGTATAAGATAGCTATTATTTCAACTAATATACCATAACCTAATTAATCATCCCTCTATTGTTGAGTACTTTGTTTCCAATTTGGGGAGTATTCTTTCATTTTGTTCCTGCTTCTGTTATGGTGATTTAAAATGCATGATATTAAAAATATTTAGGTCTTTCCTTTAGGTGTAAGCACGTTTCTAGCTCGAATTTGAGGGCATCGTTTAAGCTGACGGCTGTCAGCTGTGAGAAAAGAAAAGGGAGTTTCAGTCTAGGGGTCAGCAAATTAAGACAACTTCGAAAATTCACACATCCTCCGTTGACCTCGTTTTCCTCATCTCAGCAGTTGGCAAACTGGCATGAGGATGACTGTTGATTTAGGTAGCCACTCAACAAATGGATCTTTAAGGTAGTCTAAACACGTTTACGTTCCTTATTTCATTCAACTTCCACTTGGGGCCCAGATTGAAGCGTAGGTATTCACAATGGTTGAAGCACAGAGGATGAGGCAGCGGGGAAAGCACAGAGAATGCCACCCGCTGAGCCCCGGGGCGCTGGGTGGAGCTCTGCGGGGGGCGTCGCCTGCCCCTCCAGGGGGCTCCTCCTTCCGGGGGCTCCAGCCCCGCCCGGCTCCGAGCATGCCCAGTGCGCTCCCCGCCGGTCCGAATGGTGCTGAGCGGGCGCCGCAGCTCCAGGTTTTGCTGGCGACTCGAGGCCGGGCGGGGCGCGGGCGGTCCTGCCCCTGGACTCCGGGCTCCGTCGGAATTCCCCCCGACGCGACGCCCGGGCGGCACCCGCTGCAGCGGCGTTATCCCGGGACATGCGGCTCGGGGACAAGGACCGAAATGAGCTTCTAGGGGTTGCCGGGGCCTCAGTCTATCCCTGGAACGACCGCCCCCAGGACCTGGCACCCAGGCCCGACTGGAGGGTTCCAGCCATCTCTGCATCCCTTCGTTCACATATTCAACAAATAATGTTTGAGCGCCTACTGTGTGCCAGACGGTGTCGCAGGGGGGTCCCTGCAGTAAAGACAAGCAGAGCTACAGCCCCAAAGCTGACATTCAGGAGGGAAATACAACATGAGAATTAAACAAATCGGAGGAAAAGCCAAAGTGACAGATCTCATCTGCTCCTCTGCCTCCTTGCCGTTCCCTAAGCGGTCCGGCGCCCTTTTGGGTCTTTGCACTGGCTGTTCCCTCGGCCAGGAATGCTCTTACCCGCTTATCTGCGTGGCTGAAATACTACTATCACCTTCTCAGTGTCACCCGATCAGACCGCCCATCAGCTCAAGGGCCCTATCCGACTGCTTCACTGAAAATTCACTACTTACCTCCACCCCCAAACCTCCTGACCCTGCTCTTTTTCCCTCTTAGAACTTATCACTTTCTAATATAACGCACAGTTGGCTAATTTGCTGTTTATCTGTCACCAGTCCCTCTTTCCCCAAACTCCACGGGGGGACAGAATTTTTGTCTATTTGTTCACCACGCGAGAAGAACCAGAATAGGTGCTCAATAAATATTTGCTGATAATGGATAAATCGTGTTAAATGCTGTGAAGAAAATAAAGTACATGAAGTGGCCAGGAGCAGAGGGCTAATCGAGGAAGGTGGTCAGGAAAGGCCTCTCTGAGGAGGGGACCTATGTACAATGAGAAGGCGCCGGCCACGTGAAAAGCTGGGTAAGAACGTCCCACAGAGGGAAAGGCGCGCGCCAATGTCCTGAGGCTGGTGAAGTTCCAGAGTCTGATGGACAGAAAGGTGCTCTAGGATCCTCAGGAAGGCAGGTGTGAGATGAGGCGGAAGTGGGAAGCGGGAGCACAGACCAGGTAGGGGTCCCACGAGCCTTGGGGAGGTTTAACCAGGGAAGCTTACTAGTGCCGCGGGACGAGCACTGGACTGGAAGTCAGCGGGACCTCGGCTCTACCGCGCACCCGTCGTGCAAGACTCCTCGTTTCAAAGTTTCTTTGGGCGCCGACTGCTTGCCTTCCCCAGGCATGAAATCACTGAGGGCCTGGCACACAGTAGGTGCCCAGTCATGGTTGTGGAACGAATGGCTGCATGCATGCGTGAGGGAACTCAGGGCCTGCCCGGAGCTCGGCGGAGAGCCCCGGTGGCCCCAGGAGATGCGTCGGGGCGCGCCAGCCTGGGGCGGGGGCGGGAGAACACCGCAGGCCAGCCCGGACGCCCGCCCCCCGCCCGGCGCGCGGGCCCTTCGCGGCCAGCCCGGCCGGCGGGAACCGCCCGCGGGCGGCACTGGGCATGCTCAGACGGCGGCCAGGTCGCGCCGCGAGCGAGCTTCCGCGCCGCCCGCACGCGCGACCTACCTGGGCGCTCTGCGCCCCCGGATGCTTCAGGTACTGGCCAGTGCGACCCCAGCGAGCCAGGGGCAGGGCGCGGGGCTGCCGGGGGCCGGGGTCGCGCTCGGCGCCACCCCGCCCCCACCCGTCCCTGGGGCGCGCGGCGGACGCGCGGGCGGGCTGGCGGGTGCGGCGGCACCGGGTCCCCGCACCACGTCGGGGCGGGGAGGGGGCGCCCCGCCGCGCTCACCTGGCGGGGCCAGGGCGGGAGGGCGCGGGCGGGGCGCCGGGTGGGGCTCCGCCGGGCGGGCGGGCGGGTGGCCGGGACGCTGCGCTGGAGCGTGGGCGTGCGCTCCGGCCGGGCAGGGGCGGGCGCAACCCGCGGAGCCCGTGCCACCGGCACCCCCGGAGGACCCCGCGCCGCCGCGACCCCGGCTTGGGGCTCCGAGGGGGCGCACAGCGCGTGGGGAGCCAGCCAAGCGCGGCGGCCAGCGCTTGGCTCCCAGGGTGAATCCGCCTCTCGGCTTTCAAAGATGGCATTTCCTGGGCCTGGCACGAAACTCCAGCGCCAATAAATCCTCCCCGTTCCGCGGGCGATATGGAATGATTTATCAGGTACCTGCGGTGAGAGAGCTGCAGAGGGGGGAGTGTATGTGAGAGTGCCCAGCCCCCCGGAAATTCCCATTTTCAGCTACCTAAACTTACTGAGAAGTTGCCGTTGCCTTAAAAATTCATGGGAAGTTGAGACAACTTGACACCTGGGTTTTCCGAGTTGGTGGAAGGAGCTTGTGACTTGGAAACTGGAGACCTCCGTTCAAGTTGGACTCCCCTTTGGCCAGCTAGTGACCTTGGGCAAGTTGTTTAACCTCGCTGGTCCTCAGTTTCCTCTCTTGCAAACAGCTGGTAATAATGCCCACCTCGCTGGGTTGTTGAGTGGCTTAAGTGGGATAAATTATGTGGAGGTGTTTGGCACCGTGCCCGGCACAAAGCTAGCAAGCAGTTGGCGTGATGTGAATTTAATTCGTTTAGAGACCCTCGTGGCTCTCATTTCAGCAGGAAATTAGAATTAGGAAACCATCTTCACGGCCTACTGGTGGAGTGACAGACCCTATCTCTGTGCCCAGGAGAACTTCTGCCGAAGTCAAGGCCTTCGGAAAAGCAATTTAGCCAAATTGTAATCAGAGAGCATCTCCTTTAAAAGCAGTTTTATACATTCAGAAACTCCAGAAGTTGGCAGTTTGGCTTCACTTACAAAAGAGCTGTTTTGTAAGATGATCCATCTTGCAAATGTTTAAGCAGATGATGGGAGAAAGTAAAGCCTGCTTAGGAAGATTTCTGTTCTAAAAAGCTCTCAAATCCAACTTTAAGTGATTATTTAGATCAGGGTTTCTCAGCCTTGCACTATTGACATTTGGGGTTTGATAATTCTTTGTGTCGTGGGCATTGTAGGATTTAGAAGCATCCCTGGTCTGTAGATTGCAGTAGCAATTCCTGTCTCCCAGTTGTTCCAACCAAAAATGCTTCCAGTATTGTCAGATGTCTCCTAGGGAGCAAAATGCCACTCCCACACCCCTTTAGAAACACCAGTTTAATTCATGCTTTCTGTCATTAGCCTGAGTTGTTTGATAATTTCATCTTGTGCTTTTGTAATAACTAACCTTTGCATAACCTTGTAGAACTTACAGAGTACATTCACCTGTATCATCTCATTTAATCTTTACAACTCTTGTGAGGCTGGTGTCACTCCCATTTTACAGATGAGGACATTGAGGCTCTGAGCAGCCAGTTACACAGTATGTGGTAGAGCTGGGATGTGTAACCCAAGTCTCCTGGTTCCAAGGGCAGGTCTTTTTCTTCTGCATCAAGCTGCCTGCCCCTTTGTTGTATGGAGGCTTTGATATGGATGACTTTCCGGATGATTAAATCAAGATGTGAAGTATATTGGAAGTTGGAAACTTTTTTGAGATTGACTAGTTGAAAATTAACAACAGTAAGCTATTATCTGACAGAGTAGGCCATTCTAGTTAAATATTCTAGTTTATAGCGAGCTCCCATAAATCCCACATGCAGTTAATGGAATACCAATTTGCAGAGAATTAGAGTAGAATAGAACGTGCCTAATACTCTGTATTGGTCCTGCGTTGTCTCTAGTGATTTGCCATCTCCTGAAAAGGACTCATATATGCAAATTAGACATTAGCTGGGGAATGTAAAAGGTCAAGTTACTGAAGGCATTTCAGAGTAGCTGAGGCATTTATTGAACTTCTATATGGCAGATGTAGTGCTGGGTGGGGATGTGGGTTGGACCCCAGAGAATCCAGGGTGCCTGCATCCACTTCCCTGCAGGAAAGGGCAGGCCCTGGTCAGGCCAGACAGGTGGTGGGCCCTCAGACAGCTTGGAGCAGTAGAAAAAGCCCAAGGTACCATAGAAGCAGATTCAGGATCCCATACCATATCATCAGTCATGTCTCTGAGCCCTCGATTCATCTTTTATCATACAGAAGATACTCTGGTAGTTTTAAGCATGCTCATTGAAGTCTCAGAAACCTGGTTAGGGAGGCAAGGTCAGAGACAAATCTTATCCCTGGAAGAAGTTGGGGTTCCAAGGTGGTAACTGGCTTTAGAGAATTGAGACCAACACTTTGTTGGCTGTGAACTGGAAGGTTTCACACACAGTGGGGTTTGTTGCTGCCAAACCCCACCCCGTTCCCCACCTTGCAGATAAGGAAACTGAGCTGGCAAAGGTGGTAGAGTGGGGCCAGGAGCAAGAGGGACCAATTTTGACCTTCTGAACTACAGGTCCAGGCACGCAAAAGACAACATTTTCTAGGATAGGCATAACCTACCAGAAGGGCTCAGATGGGAGGGAGTGAGAAGACATGGCACCCTGCCTTTCCCCAACCGTCAGGGTTTGTGGTGGTTGAGAAGAGACCAGCAATTTGTGGTCCCTACATCTTTCCCCAGGAGAGCTCACCTTCCAGCATTGTGGTCCTGGAAAGCAGGGACAATGCCTCTTTATCTTTTCCCAAGATCTGTTGTAGAAGCTGGAAAGCTGAAGACACCCAGCACATACCCTGGCCTGGAAGGGCTGGTGGGGGTAGGGTAGCCTACCCAAGCATCAGCTCTTTGTACCAACTCTAATAGAGACAGGAGGTGACCAGGTCAGTGTCCACACTGCTCTTGGCTGGATCCGGGTGACCTCAGAGCCTGATCTTATAGGTGTCTTCTTTCCTCTGGCCGAGAAGGACCTGAGAAATACTTGGTAAGCCCCTGGCTGAAAACTGATCTGGAAATGGGTTCTAAGACCCAGAAATCTTGCATCTCCAGCGCTTCTGCTTGTGTGTGCACCTGAAGCTTCCCACTGCCCCCAGGTTAACTTATTATTCCAAGACCAGGTGTGAGCACAGATTTAACAGCAAATTGAGACATTTATTGAGTCTCTACCATGTGTTAGGCCATAGGGCTACAGAGGTGAACACTGAACCCCTGCCTTCATGGTGTATTTGGGAAGACAGTGACGTTTGTGTGTGTGTGTGTGTGTGTGTATGTGTGTCTCCATCCATTTGTCCATGGTCCTGTAAGTGCTTTAAAAGGATAAGCTAGATGCAGGAGACACCAGAGGATGCAGCCATTCATTCCCATGGGCATCAGGAGACACTGTGGGGAGTAGTTCTAACCATGGGGAGAAGTTCTAACTTCAAGGCTTAATTTGAATTAAGCCTCAAAGTTAGGAACAAGATGGCATTTGGGGCAGGCAAAACAGCAGGGGCAAAGGCATGAAGAGACTTTGTGGATCGTAGGCATGGTGACTCTTCTCCAAGTCCAGTCTGGTCTTTTTTGTTTTTTGAGACAAGGTCTCTGTCATCAGGCTGGAGTGCAGTGGCCTGATCATGGCTCAAGCAGTCCTCCTTGTACCTCGCACCTGGGACTCCAGGCATGTGCCACCACATCCAGCTAATTTTTTATTTTTTGTGGAGACAAAGTCTTACTATGTTGCCCAAGCTGGTCTCGAACTCCTGAGCTCAAACGGTCCTCCTGCCTTGGCCTCCCAAAGTGTGGCGATTACAGGTGTGAGCCACCACACCCAGCCAAGTCCAGCCTCTTGGTGTTCATTAGTGCAGAACCCACCTGCTGTGGTTAGGGTCTGCCTTATCTCTGGGTGGGCCAGGCCTCACCCAGCCAGGGCTAAGTGCCTATTCTCCTTGATTCTCCTTGTTTTCACCTGGATGGGAGCGATGTCACTGTGTTGTCTTTGAGGCAGGAGTAACTTCTGCAGGGATGCCTCTGGTTTTAGTTATCAGCACTCATCTGTACTTATTGGTTGCCACACGCTGTTGTGAGTGCTCTCCAAATATTAACTTAATTCATTTAATCTTCACAGCAACCCTGTGGCCAGGCTGCCTCTCAGGTACAAGTGGGGGGGCTGAACTCCTCTGCCCAGTGTATGTCCCTCTGTGGGTGATGCTCTGATTGTGGCACGGCCTCTCTTGGCCGCCTTTACATAGATGTGCCGGGAAACAGCCCAGTCTGAGTTGCAATGGAGCACTGACCCCATTTCCTTTAGGGGGCCAGCAGGACTCTGCTGACTAAATTTTCTGAACCAAAGAGTGGGATCTGTAGTGTGAAAAAAGAATGTGTGTGCCACTGCTTTGTGCAAGAGGAGGCCTGAGAAGTGTTTGGATACTGAGAGAGTGGAATTTTTGAAACATTTTGATGGTTTATGTGGAAAGTTAGGACAGAGGATTTGAAATTGGGATAGTCCTGGAAAATTCAGGTCCCATGATTTACTGTTAGGATACACAAGCTTTTAGTAAATGTTTAAGCAGTGTAGAGTGAAGTGAATTTTTTGTACTGAGCCCTAATAGGGAACAAACAGTGCTTTTTAGCCTCAAAATCTTACTGATTCCTTCCAGCCCCATTTTACAGATGGGGTGAGAAAAGTGAGGCTCAGAGAGGTGAAGTAACCACCAGAGGGCACAGTGTTTGTAAGCAGTGCAGCCGAGATTTGTCTTTTTGTGGTTTTTGTTTGTTTTTTAAATATAGAGACTGGGTCTCGCCATGTTGCCAGGCTGGTCTTGAATTCCCGGGCTCAGCTGATCTTCCTGCCTCGGCCTCTCACAGTGCTGGAATCACAGGCATGAACCACTGTGCCTGGCTGCAGCCAACATTTGAACCCAAGTCTGTGCCTAGACAAATCATCTGTTGTCAAAGTCAAATAAAATATAAAAACAGATATTTCTCTAAATTTAAAACGTTTGGCTTGTGAAGTAAGAATAATAATTTGGGAAATCTATACAGACCAGGTGGTCTTTGATTTGGAAAACAAAGAGAAGGTTGGGAGTGTTATTAGAATGAGAAATGTTACGTATTGTCGTATTGTTTTGAAAAAAAAAATGGCCATTGGCACTAGAGAAGCTCTTCGGGAGCTGGCAAGCTCTGATTGTTGCATGACGGTGGTAGATAAAACTAGACTTAGAATCACAGCAATTTGTTTCAGTAGTTATTAAATAAAACTGATTTTAGGTTGTAACAGGCAGTTTTAGCAGCCAGGCTTGCAGAGAATTTTATTTTTGGAGCAATGTTATGTGCCCTGAGTATTTTTCCCCTAGCCTCTCGACTCTGATTTAGTTGGACATGACAATAATGACCCAACTGTGTAATCAACTTCCACCCTGTAAAATGAGAATCATAATGGCACCTATTCCCTTTAAGTTGACTGTCGTAAATGAGCTAATGTGGAAAACCAACTAAGGCAAAACTTGGCATAGAAAACGGGTTCCTCGCTTTGTGGTCAGACCCCTGACCCTCCAGACAAGCACTTTGATCTGTGTCCAGTGCTGAGTCGCTGTGGGTGAGTAAGGGTCCCTCCCCAGCCAGAACCACAGGTCCTGGTTCTCAGGACTGAAGGGATGTTCCAAGAGGAAGCATCCAGGACTGTGCAGGGGCCATGGCTGCCTGAACACTGTGCTGATGAGGGGCCCCTGGTGTAGGAGTGGGGTTGGAGACCTGGCCCATGCGTGCCACCTCCCTCAGCCACATCAGCTTAAGGGCTAGCCCAGAGGTTCTCAGTGAGGGAGGCAGCAACCAGCTCCATCAGCTGTCTTTTGACTACCAGCCACTATTGGGCCTGGGGAGGGGAGGTTAGCCTCCTGAGCTCAGTCTTCCCCACTGGTTCCCCCCCAGTTCCCTCCCCTGCTCTGGTAATCAAATGCATACATGGTTCTTGTAGAAAATAAAAGTGTCAGGGAACACAAGAAAAATTATGCACGATGCTTCTCATGAAAGCAGCTGGTCCACTCTCAGCACTGCCGCGATCTGCACATGCCCTCTCCCGCTTCCAGTGGATTCTCTACTCTGCAGACGAAGGAGTCTTCCATACACACCTATTTCTCTCAAAATGAAGACAAAGCTGATCTCTCGGCATCTCCTGCAGGCCCTATGTTCATGCTCTTTCCAGCCCTCACCTCACTGTGCTCCTTCCTGCTGCAGGGACTGCAAGAGCTTGGGACCTTCTCCCCCTCCCCACTGATTACTTCATCCTGTGTGTCTCAGCTCCATGATTGCAGAACCTTTGCTCACCTTCCTGACTTGAGTTAAATTGTTGCTATAAATGTTCATGCCACCAGATCTCTCTCTATTATAGCACTTTTCCTAGTGGCAATTTTGCAGCTAATTAGTGTAATTATTTGTATTAGTACCTGTCTCCCAGCTACACTATAAGCTGTGTGAAGGCAGGGTCTTTTTTTTAAAAAAAAATTTTCTAAGTTTTATTTTTTTTTCTTTTAATGACTTATTTTGATCCAATTCAGACCCATAGGAAAATTGCAAGAATAAATCAAAGAAGTCCCATAAACTCTTCACCCAGATTCCCCAAACATTATCATTTTATTCTATCCCTGTATATATATATATATCTTTCCTGAACCATTTGAGGATTATTTATCGATGCCTCCTTTCCCCCTACATTTATTTCCTAAAAGCAATGATATTCCATAACTACAAATTTTAGAATCAATAAATTAATATTGATACAACATCGTTTACCTAATCTATGAACCTTAAGTTTTATATACTGTTTTTTTTTTTTTTTTTTTGAGAGAATCATCCTCACTTTGCCACCCAGGCTGGAGTGTGGTGGTGTGATCTCGGTTCACTGCAACCTCTGCTTCCTGGGTTCAAGCAATTCTCCTGTCTCAGCCTCCCAAGTAGCTGGAATTACAGGTGTGTGCCACCATGCCTGGCTAATGTTTGTATTTTTTGTAGTGACGGAGTTTCACCATGTTGGATGCTGGTCTCGAACTCCTGACCTCAAGTGATCCGCCCGTCTGAGCCTCCCAAAGTGCTGGGATTACAGGCCTGAGCCACCACGCCTGGCCTAGATGTTAAGTTTTGCCATTGTCTTAGTGATGTCCTTTTTTTTATAGCCAAAAACAAACAACTCTTATAAATAGGTTGCGTACGGTTGTCATGTCTCGTTAGTTTCCTTTAAACTAAAACAGTTCCCCAACTGTTCTTTGTCCTTCAGGACCTTGACTTTTTTTGTCGTCATTTTTCCAAGATGGAGTCTCGCTCTGGCACGATCACAGCTCACTGCAGCATTCGACTCTGGGTTCAAGCGATTCTCCTGCCTCAGCGTCCTGAGTAGCTGGGATTACAGGCATGCACCACTACACCTGGCTAATTTTTTGTATTTTTAGTAAAGACAGGGTTTCTCCATGTTGGTCAGGCTGGTCTCGAACTCCCGACCTCAGGTAATCCGCCCACCTCGGCCTCCCAAAGTGCTAGGAGTACAGGCGTGAGCCACTGTGCCCAGCTGGACCTTGACGTTTTTGGAAAGTACAAGCCAATTATTTTGTAGAATGCCCCTCACATTGAGTCTGTTTTAACTCACCATTTTGTCCCCAGTGCCAATGCCAAGCACAGTGCCTGGACTGTCAAATGCACTCAGTAAATATTTGTTGAACGAGGAGAAGGAGAGATGGAAGGAGGTGCAAGGGGAAAAGTCAGCAGGTTTTCTGCTTTCTTCCACCCGCAAGCCTTTCCCTGCTAAGCGATTTTTTTTTTTTTTTTTTTTTTTTTTTTTGAGATAGAGTCTCGCTCTGTCACCCAGGCTACAGTACAGTGGCACGATCTCAGCTCACTGCAACCCCTGCCTCCTGGGTTCAAGTGATTCTCCTGCCTCAGCCTCCCGAGTAACTGAGATTACAGGTGTCCACCACCACGCCCGGCTAATTTTTTGTTTTTTGTTTTTTGTTTTTTTTTTGAGACGGAATGTCTCTCTGTCGCCCAGGCTGGAATGCGGTGGCCGGATCTCAGCTCACTGCAAGCTCCGCCTCCCGGGTTTACGCCATTCTCCTGCCTCAGCCTCCCGAGTAGCTGGGACTACAGGCGCCCGCCACCTCACCCGGCTAGTTTTTTGTATTTTTTAGTAGAGACGGGGTTTCACCATGTTAGCCAGGATAGTCTCGCTCTCCTGACCTCTTGATCCGCCTGTCTCGGCCTCCCAA
Organism: Macaca mulatta; assembly: GCF_049350105.2. Lineage (NCBI taxonomy): Eukaryota > Metazoa > Chordata > Mammalia > Primates > Cercopithecidae > Macaca > Macaca mulatta. Next base: position 48,907,475 of record NC_133420.1, read on the forward strand.
AGTGCTGGGATTACAGGCTTGAGCCACCACGCCCGGCCTGGATGTTGTTATTTAGTTGCAGTCATACTGTATACAGGTTTGAATCCTGCTGTTTTTATAACAAAGCTTTCCCCCAAAAAGAGAGGCTTCCTGAGAAGATAGTGAGCTTGCTGCCCTTGCAGGTATATAAGCAGAAGCCAGATGACGGTTTGGCAGGGATACTGGAGAGGCGAATGGAACGTTTGATGAGGGGTGAGACTCATCAGGTTGGGGGTCCCTGCTAATCTTGGGTAGCCTTCTCTAACGTCAGCTCTGACTTCACAGGCCTAGGACCCCAAGAACAGTGCAACTAGAATTTATCATCCCAACCAGAACAATCTGAGAATGAAAAGGGGTGCTGTTAATAATTGCACCTGACTGACGGGCCTCAGCCGGGACTGCCCTAGGTAAATCCGGACGTGTGGTCACCCTATTTAAGAGTGACTTCGAGGTTGAGATCAGTGCAGGGTGGGCCAGCATAGAAAACCCTCTAGCACTAGGAATCTTCTACCTGGATAAAGACAAAACTAATCTCTGCGTGGCCTGCAGGCCTGATGTTTGTGGCTTTGGTCCCCACTCCTCTGTGGTCCCACCTCCAGTGGGATGCCACTCCCCAGCTTTGTGCCTGCCACACCGGCCTTTTGTCAGCCCTCACCTCACTATGGTACCTCCCTGCCACTAGGACTGGCAGAGTCTGGGACCTCACTCGCATACCCAGGCTGGAGGGAGGAGCAGGGACAGAGTTTATGATAGATGGACCGGGAGATGAAGAAGCCAGCTGTGCTTCCCACTGACCAATTTCTAATAGAATTTAAGAGCTGGGGTGTGTAAGCAAAGAAGGGCAGGAGGCAGGAGTCACCCTAGACCTTATCTTCTTTCCTCTAGTGCTCACACTTCCACCTCTTCTTCCTGCACCAACGCCCACATCCCTGTTCCAGCCCTAGTTCTGAGATCATGACTAAGTCACTGACCTTTGGCAAAGGCAGGGAAGCAGGTGGCATTGGGGACCCAGGCACAAGAGGATGGGCACTGGATGAACAGTAGGTGCAGACAGGGACTTGGATGCAGAGAAACCAGGCAGGAAACCAGCATCTAGGGATCCCAGTAACAAGGTCACTACAGGGCCATTTATCAGGAAGCCTAGATTTGTAATACCAAGTGCCCAGACTCTCAGTCAAGGGGTCAGGCTGTGGGATCCATAGAATCTGGTTCTTTAACTTATTTTCTGCCTAGAAGAAAATACAAACCTTACCTTCGTGGATTACAAATTATTATAGGATGAAAATGTGAAGATAATGGAGCTGTTTTCTGGGAAGCATCCTAGTCATGTGAACTTTAAGAACACTGTCCAGTGCAGTCATGTTTTTATTACTCTAGGCATCAGCAGCTTTAATGGAAAAGCCAGTTAGTAAAGGAATGTTCCAGTTCTTAGAATGCAAGATACTAGTACTGCTGAATGTTGGAAAGATTTTCTGGTTAACTATGTTATTAGATTTTACTGCTTAAAAATGTACTTTCAGCCGGGTGCGGTGGCTCATGCCTGTAATCCTAGCACTTTGGGAGGCCGAGGCAGGTGGATCACCTGAGGTCAGGAGTTCGAGACCAGACTGGCCAACATGGCAAAACCCCGCCTCTACTAAAAATACAAAAAAAATAGTGCTGGTGGGCGCCTGTAGTCCCAGCTACTTGAGAGGCTGAGACAGGAGAATCACTTGAACCTGGGGTGTGGGGGCGGAGGTTGCAGTGAGCCAGATCATGCCACTTCACTCCAGCCTGGGTGAAAGAGCAAGACTCCATCTCTAATAAAGAAAAAAAAGTAAGTACTTCCCTCCTCCCTCCAACCCCACACAGCTGCTTAAAAGCATTTAGTTTGGGGTCACTTTTTATAGGAAGAGCATGTCACACAGTGTCAGAACTGGAAGGGACCTTAGAAAAGCCTTTTCCGCTCCCTCTTTTGTGGATGGAGAAACCGAGGCTCTGCATGGGGTGTAACATACTCAAGGGCACATAGTCAATAGCAGAGCAAGAATGGTACCCATGTCTCAGAATTTCCAGCCCCCAGATCTTGGGTGTGTTTTCTACATCTCATCCAAGGAAGTTTATCAGATGAGCCATGTATTTTTAATTATTTTGTTAATACCTTTTGGCATTTCTCTGGCGACAGAAATAAGTTGTATTGGCATTGAAGCAGTTAGGCATTTCTTGCTGAGTTTCTCTATGTAGAAGTTGCTAGGCTATCTTTTTTTTCTTTTCGTTTTCATGTAGAAAAGATTATATATACCTTCCACTGAATTTCCATATCCTGTAGTGGTGTTTCTCAAACTATAGCACATCAGAATTACCTGGAAGGCTGGAAGGCTAGTTAAAAGAGGCTGTTAAGCCCCACCCCCAGAGCGTGTGATTCTCTTGGTCTGAATCAGAGCCTCTGGTGAGGCCGGAAGTTTTGCATTTCTAACAAGCTCTCTGGTGATGCCACTCGTTTGGAAGCCAGGGACTGCCCTTTGAGGTCCGCTGCCCAGGGTTTCATGGCACTTTTAGATAATATGCTCTGCGCTTTGTGGCCAGAGGGGCCCTCCCTGCTCTTGCCACAATGGCCAGGGACTGCTCACTTGTTAAGACCAGAGGCAGGTTCTCATATCTCAGCCCATTTGGTCAGAGAGAAATTCCTCTCTGTTCCAGGGCTTCTGTGATGCTCCTCTTCCCTCCTACCTTCCAGCCCACCTTAGCTCTTCCTCTGCTGCCTGTTCCCTTTATCCTCTGCTCTTACTGTCCTGCAGGCCTTTTCAGGTAAACTCAGTTGGTTCTATCAGCAGGGGCTCACAGGTCTGTGTCTCCAGCCTGATCATCTCTGGGTATATTAGTCCATTCTCACGCTGCTAATAAAGACATAACCCGAGACTGCGTAATTTGTAAAGAAAAGGAGTTTAATTGACTCACAGTTCCGCAGGGCTGGGGAGGCCTTGGGAAAGTTACAATCATGGCGGAAGGGGAAGCAAACACGATGACCTTCACACAGCGGCAGCAAGGAGAAGTGCAGAGGAAAAGGGGGAAAAGCCCCTTATAAACCCATCAGATCTGGTGAGAACTACCACAAGAACAGCAGCATGGGGGTAACTGCCCGCGTGATTCAATTACCTCCCACCTGGTCCCTCCCATGACACGTGAGAATTATGGGAACTACAACTCAGTGAGATTTGTGTGGGGACGCAGCCAAACCATATCACTGGGCATTTCCAATCCTGTGTATATCACATCTGCACAACTCCTCATGAGTGCCCCCAAGGCCCCTCCTCTGCATTTCTGGAACAGAGCTCATCACCTTCTTTCTTAAAAATGCCCTCTCCACTAGTCCTCTCCACATAGTCTTCCTGCTTAGAAACCTAAGGTCACTCTTCACTTGTCCCCCACACCTTAGAAAACCCTTCTTCAGTCCACTCCTCTTTTCCACTCCACCCGAACTGAGTTTGCTCACTTCTCCCATTTGCCTCTTTTGCTTACTGTCACAAATAGGCCCCTTGCGCCTGTACCTCCTTCACACAGCTACCAGAAAAACGTTCCCTTAAAAAGCACAGAAGATCACCTCATTCTGTGCGGGCTCCATCTGGCCTTGCTTTTCCCCGTCTTTTCTCCAACCCCGCAAAATGTACGCTGTAAGCCAGGGCTTCACAAGCTTTCGTGTTAAAATGCAAATACATACTCAGCAGGTCTGGGCTGGGCCCTATACTCTGCCTTTCCAGCACCCTCCCAAGTGGTGCCAGGATGGGGTCCGTAAGCCACCACATGTTGAGTGGCTGGACTCTAGGGGAGATCTGTGTTTCACAGAGTCCTGCAGACCTGTCTTCACTCTGTTCATAGTGCAAGAATTTCTGAGTTTTGTGTTGTAACTGTAATGTTTTCTGTTGTATGTAAAATTAACCTTAAATGTTTTCAATCGTAAACTTAGATTTGCTGTTGCAGTGGTTATTTGCTATTGAAAGAATTTTCGAAGACCAGGAAGGGCTTCAGTTTTCTTCAGAGTTACTAAATAGGTCCAGGTGCATGGGTGTATGGGGGTCAGGGATGGGTCTTGAGAATGTTTTTCCTTTAAAGGGGTACACACTGCCAAGGGGTTCCCTCTCGTGAGCTGCTCCAGGACAGAGGCTCTCCCTTACTCAGTCTTCTCAGGATGGGTGGTAGAAGGGGAAGGAAAAGAGTCTGGTTTCCGTAGGAGGAGGTGAGTGTGGAAACTGATAATTCCGGCAGGGAAGACTGGGCGGGGAAGGGGAGCTCTCCTAGGGAAGGTGCTGCCAGTCACAGAAGAGGGTGAGCATCTGGGGGCTGGATCTTATATGACTCTTTTTATTTTTATTTTTTATTTTTTTAAAGACAGAGTCTCACTCTATCACCCAAGCTAGAGTGCAGTGGTGCTATCATGGCTCACTGCAACCTCCATCTCCCAGGTTCAAGTGATCTGCCCACCTCAGCCTCCCAAGTAGCTGGGATTACAGATGCACACCACCACGCCTGGCTACTTTTTGTATTTTTAGTAGAGATGGGGTCTCACCGTGTTGCCCAGGCTAGTCTTGCACTCCTGGACTCAAGTAATCCACCCACCTTGGCCTCCCAAAGTGCTAGGATTACAAGTGTGAGCCACTGCACCTGGCCTTATATGACTCTTGATAAGGCTTTGCTGTTGAGGAGCCAGCTGGGGAAACCACTGGTAGGCATGCCTGGGAGCCAGGCTTTGTCCTAGTGCAGGATGGGGGGTCACAGAGGGCTGAGGACTGCGTGAGGATGAGTGGGCAGGAGGTAGAGCCATGTGCACCTGGGAGAGTCAGGATCTTGCCACAGCAGGAGGGTCAGAGAAGCAAGTCCCAGGTAAATGTGGGGTGAGGGAATGGGATGGATATCAAACAAGGGTGCTGCTGACTTTGACCAGCCTGCTCCAGAAACCTCACTACCCTCCTGCGGCCTCTGAAGTGCAGGCACCTCAGTCCACCACTGAAGAGTTTTTCAGGGTCTGGTCTCTGCCTCCTCTCCCACGTGTCCTCCGTGACTTTTGCCCCTCAGTTCTAGCTCCCACCCAAGGGGCTGTTCCTCACTTCAGATTCAGATGTCCGTCCTCACCTCCAAGCTTCCACAGAGGTGGCTTGGCCAGGCTGCCGTGCTCAGTGTTAGCTCTCAGCACAGGTGGTGAGCCTGGGACCGTCACTGGGCCCCCAGTCGCTCACTCCAGGGCCCTGCTCGAGCCTCCTGAGTCTCGGCCTCCACCTCTCCACACTGGAATGCCAGTGGTATAGCCACCTCACAGGGTCGTGTGATGATCCCGTTTTGACAGAGCAGCATGCTAGGTACTCAGGCAGTACTGGCTCAGCTCTCTGGACAGAGGGACTGCCTTTGGACATGTGTCCACAGCTTGAGGTGGAGAGAGCTGTGGTTGGTGTGTACCACCCAGGGCAGGGTGGGGCTCAGGCGATTTTGCCTGAGGTGGACACTCCAGAGGTTGGCGTTAGTTCACTGCGTAGATGTTGAAGGCATCAAAAGATGGCAGCTGGCGACAGAGTGAAGAGGAGGAAGTTGGAATTGGGATGGAGAGCACAGCCTGTCACACTTTATGCAAAATGATTCAGATTCTGTAGGTCAGGTGTGGGGCCTGAGACTGCATTTCTAACAGGCACTCAGTGATGATGAAGCCACTGGTCCAGAGACTGCACTTTGAGCAGCATTCATCCAGAACATGATTAATGATGGGGAGCCTTGTGGAGGAGAAGGTAGAGAAAAAACATGCACAGCTTAAAGTATAGCCAGCTTTCTGCCTGGCTGCTTGGAGACACCTCAAATGGGCAGGTGTATCCAGGCGTCTGGGGTCCGTTGGGTTCTATTGGAATCAGATTGTGGGTGATGATGAAGACTGATTGTAAAAGTCTGGTGAGAGCTTTGGGAGACATATGGAGTGATTTGATTTTGTTGCTTGATATCACATCCCTCACAGTCTGGCTTCACAGTTATATCCTCCTTAGGAGGCATCGCTTTCTGCCAGAGGTTGAGCCATGGTCACACCCTAGAAGGTCCTCTGTCTTAGCACTCCCCACCTGGAAAGCTGTGATTTGTACATCTCCCTCTCTCTGATTGGTCTGTGAGTTCCCAGAGAGCTAGGACCTGAGACAGCCTCTTAACCTCGTCCTTCAGCACCTGCCTCACAGCCGGTGTTAGAGAGAGGGGTGGATGCAGGTTTTGAAGGAAGAATGAGTAAAGCCTATGATCAAAAGGGAAGCAGGAGAGCCCAGCACTGAACCGGGGCACTGGAGCCTGTCGCTGTGGACAGGAGGCCCAACTACAGCATTAGCCAGGCCTTTGGTGAAATTGCCAGGAGCGTGGTCTAAAGGGGACTCGCATTTTGGGCATCAGCTCTGAGGAGTGAGGGCTGGGCCGTGAGTTCTCTGAAGGAGTGGGGGGCTCCACGGGGGAATGGCAGTTTCAACCAAGAAGCTATCATGTTGATCTGGGAGCCAAGAGAAAACCTACTTTTCTTCTGCTGCCTTCAGGAGGGGGAGGACAGGTGCCCAGATATATGCAGACTGGGGATCAAGACTTTTCTCCCTGTGCATTAGGTCACCGATAGCAGCTCTTCCCAAGGCTGAGTAGAAGCAGCAGATAGGGCTCCAATGCGGGGCAGTGTCTAGAGCAGCCCACAGCCTTAGCACCTGTGAGTGCTGAGGAGGACCCTGAGGGTTAATGTCAGTTTCATTTTCCTGAGGAGGAAATGGAATCTCAGAGAGGTTCAGTAACTGGTCCAAAGCCATAGATCTGGGAAGTGCAGGAGGCAGCCCAGCGCTGGAGCTGGTTTCTGGGGGAGGAGTGGGTCCAGGTATGGATTACAAGGCCGGAAAATTGCAGAGGTGGTAGGGCAGGGCAGACCGTGGGTAGTGGGAGGGGACCCAGGAAGAGGAAGCAGGGTTGGGGATGCAGAAATGGGACAGGAGGCACCAGAGAGTCAGGGGACGGAGATTTAAACAGTTTAACACCCTGGCACCAATAAAGCATTAGGTGACAGTATTTAAAACAAAAAAAATTCGGTCAGTTTGACTTTATTCTAACTCATCATTGCTCATCATAGAAAATATAGAAAAGAAAAGAAAAGTCGAAAGAATAGAAAAACTAACACGTGTGGGGTTTTGTCTTTCAGATTCCTTTGTTTTAATTAGTTGTGGTTATCCTGTAGATACAACTTTATAACAAGCCTCTTAATATTCTGATCACCCAGACATCCTGTGGCTGTTTTGTGGCTTACTTAACTGGCCCTCTGAAGTTGGCAAGTAGCTTTTTTGTTTGTAATTCTCAGTGTTATAAATGTTGCTGGGAGGAAAATCTCTGCAACTAAAACTTTTTTTCATGTCTGAATATATCCTGACAGCAGGTTCCTAGAAATGGAATTACTCAGTCAGACTGCCTCCCAGCCCCGTATTGGAATGGTATGCTGTGTTAGCGCTGACACAAGCCTTCTAAAAGTGCAGGTGTAAGCCCTGCATGCATTAGTTGTTCATTCATTCATTCATTTGTGCATTTCACATGCATTTCTTAAGCGCCTATGGGTAGAGGCTCCATCTATGGCCTGATCAGCAGGGAAGCAGCTGCCAGCATCTTGGACCTGACCGAAAGGTGGGGGAGTTTCTGACTGTACATGATGTTCAGCCCTCCCTGTCCTTGTCACAGGCCCAGGAGCCCTGGACAGCCTGTGGGTCCAGAAGTAAACTTGGGTGCCTCTGTGGCTGCAGGGTCCAGGCAGTGCCTACCCATCTGCCTTCCCCTCTTGTGACACTTAGTGACATACTACATACTGAGTATGGGGTTCCCAATTTTATCAATGTATTCATGCATTCCATAGATACTTAGTGCCTCATATGCACCGGACACTGTTCTAGATCCCATGGAGATGGCAGTTCACTACTAAAATCCCTGCCTTTAAGGAACTTACATTTAAGGAGAAATGTAAAGTAGGGTGAGAGGGAGAAGGAGTGATCAGGGAAGGCCTCACTGATGAGGTAAGATTTAAGCAGGCACATGAAGAAACTGAGGGAGAGAGCCAGGTGCGTATCTGAGGGAAGAGAGTTCAAGGAGAGGGAACAGCACGTGCAAACACCCAAGGTTGGAACAAGCTTGGCACCATCTGGGAACAGCCAGAGAGCCATGAGACCCTGGTGGAGCAGAATGAGATCTAGGACTCAGGGTTCATTTCCCCCATCCCCTTCGGAGGTTTCAGAACCAGAGGGCCACCCCTCCTCTGAAGCAGTTCAAACTAACCTCATGTATTTCTCTTGCTTATCTATAGTGGGCCATCACTGAGACCTGTGTTTCGTGGGGTCTGGCTTTGGAAGTCCCTGCCATGCCCTGCCCTGCCCTGCCCTGCCCTTGAGTTTCCTCATCTGTGCAATGAGGGACTTGACCCAGGAGACTGGCAAGGGTACATTGGGCTTTCCTCTGTCTTGTCCAGTTAGGTGCGTGAGTTTGGTCTTGGGTCATTTTTAGGTTAATAGTAGGAGTGTGTAAGTGCCATTGTTGATATTTAATTCTTAATATGTTTAGCCTATTAGATTTCCTTTGTTATGAAAGAGTCTCCCAGCCAGCTGTGGGTGGCAGCCTTGCAGCAGTCATAAGAAGTGAATGGAGGGATGACGAGTTGATGGATAAACCCTGCTGGGTACCAGCCACTGGGCAGGCTGCCTGTGTGGCAGTGGTGAGATTTTAAAGACTCAGACCCAGCCTTTTTGTGTAGGGATGTTAGCTCTGCCAGAAGATCATGCTGGGGAAGGACTCCACTCAGCAAGACCAGAGCAGCTACTACCTCATACCATATACAGAAATTAACTCAAAATGGATCAATGGCCTTAATAGAAGACCTAAAGCCATAAAACTCCTAGAAGAAAACATAGGGGTAAACCTTCACGACCTTGAATTTGGCAATGAATTCTTGGATATGACACTAAAAATGCAAGTAACAAAAGAAAACTAAATTGGGACTTCATGAAAATTAAAGCTTTTTTGCATCCAAAGACATTATCAAGAAAGTGAAAAGACAACCTATAGAGTGAGAAAATAGGCCAGGCGCAGTGGCTCCCACTTGTGATCCCAGCACCTTGGGAGACTGAGGCAGGCAGATCATTGAGTCTAGGAGTTCAAGATGAGCCTGGGCAATATGGCAAAACCTTGCCTCTACAAAAAGTGCAAAAATTAGCCAGGTATGGTGGTGTGCGCTTGTAGTCTCAGCTGCTAGGGAGACTGAGGCTAGAGGATAACTTGGGAGGTGGAGGTTACACTGAGCCAAGATGGTGCCACTGCCCTCCAGCCTGAGTGACAGAGCAAGACCCTGAAAGTCAATAACCCACATTAACACAAACCAAATTTTAAAAATGGGCAGAAGACTTGAATAGTCATTTCTCTAAAGATGCACAAATGGCCAGTAAACACATGAAAAGATGCTCAGCATCATTAGTCATTATGGAAAATGTAAATTAAAGCCACAATGAGGCACCACCACTGCACACCTACTAGAATGGTTTTGATCAAAAATGGGAAACTAACAAGTATTAGCAAGGATGTGGAGGAATAGTAAACTTCTTATATTGTGGTGGGAATGTAAAATGGTGCAGTCTCTGTAGAAGACAATCTGATTGTTCCCCAAAAAGCTATACACAATAGGGCCAGGCACGGAGGCTCAGGCCTGTGATCCCAGCACTTTTGGGAGGCTAAAGTATGTGGATAGCTTGAGCTCAGGAGTTTGAGACCAGCCTGGGCAACAGGGCGAAACCGAGTCTACCAAAAATACAAAAGCTTAGCTGGGCGTGGTCGCACACACTTGTGGTCCCAGCTACTAGGGAAGCTGAGATGGGAAGATCCATTGAGCCCCGGAGGTGGATGAGGCTGCAGTAAGCCGAGATCGTGCCTTTGCACTCCAGCCTGGGCAAGAGAGCGAGACTCTGTCTCAAAAAAATAAAAATAAAAAAAGCTACAGAGAGAACTGCCATATGACCCAGCAATCCTACTCCTACGTATATACCTGAAAGAATTGAAAATGGACTCGGACAGATACTTGTACACTGAAAAGATAAAATTTAAGCATTGCAACACCATTCACAATAGCCAGAAGGCAGAAACAACCCAAATGTCCAATGACAGATGAATTGATAAAATAGAATATCATTCAGTCATAAAAAGAAAGAAAGTTCTGATAGGTGCTAAAATGTGGAGGAACCTTAAAAACATTATGCTAAGTGAAATAAGCCAGACTCAAATAGATAAATACTATATGGTTCCGCTGATGTATCTAGACTAGGCAAAGTCGTAGAGGCAGAAAGTAGATTAGAGGTGGCCAGGAGTTGGAGGAGGGGTAAATGGGGAGTTATTGCCTAATGGGTACAGAGTTTCTGTTTGGCATGATGAAAAATTTCTGGAAATAGTGGTGATGGTTGCACAACATTGTGGATATAATTAATGCCACTGAATTGTACACTTAAAAATGGTTAAAATGGCAAATTTTACGTCCTATATATTTTACAATTAAAAAAAAAAAAAAGGCCCCTTGTTTACCAGAGATTTAAAAGAGCAGAAAAAAAAAAAGACCAGAAGAGATAGTGGGAGGAGCACGTCTTTGGCAGGAGTCACTGGGTTTGGATTCTGCCCTGCTGCTGGGTCACCTCAGAAACGTGTGGGGTACCCTCATGGGCGAAGCCTGGTCCCCTCTTTTGATGTGAGAGTCCAATAAGATGATGAGTGTGGGCTCTCTCCTGGGTCATGGGGGTTGCTCAGGGAATGCCTTCCCATCCCCTTTAATTTCATCTTTTCCAGTGTAAAAGATCGTTCTACCTGGTAGAAAAGACAGAACACAGTTAACTTGGCGATTTTGCCCAAATCATCATCAGTTACCTTGCTCATGTTTTGCCATCCTCCTCTAGGTGGTGGCCCAGCCGCTGTCTGTCCTCTCGTTCCCCCTCTCTTTGGTGTTTTTGCCCTAACTCAGGGCTTATCGGGACCCCCACTTCCTTGGCATTGGTGCCTGTCCTTGGTCACATGATTCCTCTTCTTTGTCTGGGTTTACTGTGGGTTCTTTCTGAAATCTGAGCTCTGCTAATGAGAAGCCATCTGAACACCCAGCCATGCTTATATACACCCACGTGGTGGAGTATCGTAAACTCATAACAGAAAGGGTCAGGGAAGTGTTTGAAATACCTGGACGAATGTTGGATAGTGATCATGAGAGAGTGGAATATATGATTGCATAGACATTACAAGTTCAACTTTTTAAAAAACACAAACAGAATTGTTGGTTGGCTTGTTTTGTTCAACCTGAGCACATCAGAGTCCACGCCCTTTGTAGCCGCTGGTCTGAGCCGCCCTCTCCTTCCCCTCCAAGGTTCACTACCACCTGTGGTCAGATCCACCTTTTTCACAGCCATCCAGGGAGATTTCTTGATGCCTGAGCCTCTCTCCTGGCAGGTTGAAAGAAGCTCAGGGTTCGGACACTGTGAGGCTGTCCTGGATCCTCCAGAGACCCAGGCCCCTGCCACACCCAGGTTGCCGCCCCCTAGTTTATCAGTTACTCCCACCCCATGACTGTCCTCATCAGATCTTTGGCTCAGAGCCAGTGCATGTGCCCCCAAAGGTGAGCGAGCCAGAGTCTGATGGAGCTCTAGTTTGCTGAGAAGCTCAGCTTCCCACGGGCCGGAAGGAGTCCTGGCAGATCCCTGGAGGCAGGTGCAGTGGGAGGAGAGACTGACTGGGGCCAGGCTGGCTACCTCACTGAGGTCCGGAAGGAGAGCTGGTCATCAGGTAGGAACGGCCCCAGGCCAAACCCAGAGCCTGGCCTCAGGAAATGAGGTGGCCTGTTTCTGCGCTCCTGCTGCTGCTAATAATTAACCCAGGGACGGCTGCCTGTGAGGCTGGAAGGGCCTTTAGACATCATGTGACACACTCCAGTGCAGGCCTTTTGCAAAAGTGGGAGGAAGTCATTTACTACATTTCCTCAATTCTGAAAGGCGCGTTGGCCACACTTTAATGCTTCTGAAATCACCATGACCTTCGCAGTCACAGGGTACTTTAGATGTAGTTTCTTTAAAATAACTTTGCTGAAACCCCTGTTACATCAGGTGTGTCATCTTAGAGCAGAGGAAATATGGTGATAAATACCCTGATCATTACTCAAGTTTCTAATGTTGTAGAGTTAATTAGGGGGAAAGAAGGTTTTCTGGGCCATTTCCCTTGTAAGAGGAAATTTACCAACATGCGAGCCTCAGGGAGTGTTTGTCAAGATTATCTCAAAAGGGTAAGAGTATACCTTATTTAGTAAGTTACAGAGACAATGGTGATTAAGTGTGGGGCTCCCTTTACCACCTCCAGTGAATCACCTGTAATTCGCCTCCCTCCCAGTCATGTGGATCAGTGGACTCAGAGTGGGTGGTGTGTGATGCCCCCACCTGAGCTTGGGCTTATCACCCTGTTTGGAGTCTGCCTGTGCGTGGTTCTCTGAGTCGAGTCTCCCAATCTGTAAAATGGTAACAGCAATGCTACCTTCCAGGCCCAGTCAAAACCTGACACCCCTCAGTCAGGAGTGAGGGGTGTAAAAATACTTGGAAATCACTGAAGCCCCGTAGCACAGGAAGCCCAGAAACAGGAAAGGGAATGGCCCAGGGACTGAGAAACAAGACGGGTGGAAAGGGCAAGAATGCATAGGCGGTGTTCACAGAGCTGATGTTGAGTGGCTGTGGCGGGCCAGGCCCTGTGATGCGTTAAGAATGAAATCCCTGCTCCCTACAGTTATTTACAGAGGAGGAAACCGAGACAAAACATTAATTTGTTTAGGTTCGTGTCCACTTGGGAGTGGCAGAGCAGAGACTAGAACCCAGGTCTGGCTATTCCTTCAAACCTCCAATGGACTCTGGCCTGGCGAAACCCCTCCTGTCCCAGAGCATTCCCAAGTAAAAATGTTCCTGGTTCAGTCACGGACCACTCTTGAAATCAGTGAGTGAGTTGTCTTTATCTCTATTCCCAGCTCACAGCACATGAAAAGGCCTCAGTACAGATAAATGCAACAACAGCAGCAATGACATGTATTATTTCCTTTTTTCTTTACCTTTTATTTTTTAGTAGCAATTATATATTCCTTTACTTTTTACTGTTTATTTTTAAGATATACAACTTATTTTGATAAACGTATACATTTAATTCAGTTGTTCCTAAATACTGTTATTCTGGCATTTTGGCATGCCTTTTAGAAGTCTTTTTTAAGATTTTCCTTTCATTAATTTGCTGACCCATTTTATCAGGGTACAAAGCCCTGGAAATCTGAATAGGCTGCATAAAAATATTTTATGGTTTTTAGAGGCACAGTGGCAACCAGCAAGGTTACCGAACCTAATATAACCTGAGATGGCCCCCTGGATTAAAACCTTACAGGCAGAGGATTTTAAAGCTGGAAAAAGCTTTAGAGGACTCTAACCTGGGAAACAGAGCCAGAGAAAAGTGAGTTAGTGACTTCACGAGTCACCTGGCTGATCAGAGACAAATATGATGCTTCGTGGGGGTGAGTGGAAAGTATTTTTCTCTGTTTCCTTGAGATAAAATTATGGCGAGAGACACTGGTGGTGAGGATTGGGTTTCTCTGGCTGGACTGCCACTGGCTTCAGACTCCTTGGCGGGAACAGAGGCTGGCAGGATGGTCTGGTTGTGAGATTCCAGCTTCTTGGCTGGGATGCACTGTGATTAGCACATCTCAAACCTTTCAAAGTGACTTTAGCTGTTTTCTTTTCTGAGGGCTTCTGCTGCTTTTGGCTGTAAAGGGGTGGGGGCCAGAGCCTAAGATAGAAATATAGTGGACTGACACCCAAATGGGCGTGTCTGTGCCTGAGGGCAAATATTAACACAGTATTTTTGTAAGGTTTATGCAACTTGATTCTTGTCCCTGTGGAGTAAATGTATTCCATCCCGATTTCCAGTCTGTCTGGGGCCTAGTGGAACTACTCGGAGGGAAAATGAAATGAGATCAGTAGCTTAATTTTAGATAGAAACAGCTAAATGTAAAACATATTCCATTGTCTGTTTTTTGACCTTTTCATATTTTTGCTTGTTATAGTCCCTCATCTTCTGTCATGGTTTGATGGGCCATTTCTGTTTTTTCCAAGAATGAGGTATTCATTTAGAATTATTTCTGATGAGAAAAAATACATGTTGGGAAATTCAGTTTTGAACAGTACCACATTGAGGCTTACATGTACAGAAATTTAACCTTGGAAGTGTTGAAACAGAAGTCCTGAAAGCCCAGAGTTCATCTGTCCCACTCTCTCCACTGTCAGTCTGCCCTCTGAGGCCTTCTCACCAAGGGTCTCATCCAGCTTCTCTGCTTGATTACCTCTAGTGATGAGGAGCTCCCTCTCTTACAGGGCACTTCCTTCCATATTTGTGCAGGTTTAACTGTTGAAAAGCTTCTTCTCTTGAAGAGAAATGTGTTTCTTTCATCTTCTACCCATTGAACCTTTGGGACCTAAAAAAGTCAGTCTAATGATAGTAGCTAGGTGCCAGTTAATTTGCATACATATTATCTCCAGTGAGTGATTAAAACAACCTTAGGGAAATCCTTCCTCTTTTATAGATAGGGAAACTGAGTCTCAGGGTGAGCAGTCTCTCTAAAGTTAATCTCTCAGTGAGTGATTAAGCTGAGGTCCCTCCATAGCTGCCTGATTCTGATGCTGGTAACTTTCCCACAGCCTTACATTATACTCTAATTCCACTTCTGTGTGACAGCCCCTTGGATTTTTGAAGTACCTAATCTTATCCTCCCTGAGATTTCTCTAAGATTTCAGTTATTCCTCAGGAACGCCTGCTAAATCAGTTTCTGTGGAGTTCCCATAGTGTGCGTGCATTTTCCCCTCCCAACCTTTGCACATGGGGTATGCAGCGTCTGGAATGCTGCAGCTTCTCCCTGGCCGGTTACCCCTTACCCTGCAAGACTCCCCATGAAATTTTTGTGAACCCATCCCGACACCCATCCCACCCCGGTGGGTCCGGAGCCCTCCTCGTGTTCCTCCAGCACCCTGGGCCTTCATCTCCCCTAGAACTTGATACTGTCCACTCCCTGGCCTGGTGCAGAGATGGCGCAGGGTAAATGAATATTGAGAGAGTAAATGATGCGGAACTCCTTTTTGCCAAAGTAGCAACCAAATAGGCTAAAAGTAATTGTAAACAAGATTGACAAGCCCGTGAAATCGTAGTCAGTTGCAGGTTGCTTGGAGGCTGTCAGGGGGACAACTTGTCTGGGTAAGTCCTGATGTCATTTTCCTCAGCATGACTTGGTTAAAACCCGCCATTGACTGGCGTTTGCCCTGTTTTTCTCCCAGGAGGCAGGTTTGCTGGCTCTTAGGTGTCTGGGTTCACCAAGGTGGCACGCAGTGGGGAAAGGTTACCAGTCACCGTTCAGTGACTACTTGGGCAAAACCAAATCTCATTTCTTTGCAACCCACCCAAGACATCCATATGGGTACCGAGAAGCAACTCAGAGAGAGTTGAATCCTGTGGAATTTGGGGGTGTGCTGTTTGACACTGCGCCATAATCAGATTTCTTAAAACTCCTTAAAAAAAAAAAAAAGAAAAAAAGAACTTCTAACACAATCTAACTTTAAAAAAAAAAAAAAAAGACTCGGGAAGACGGTGTTGTAATTGAGGAGAGAGTGGTCGCCTGTGGAGGGGAGTGTTTGGAAGAGGACGTGAGGGACTCCTGCCGGGGTCCTGGGGAGCACTATATTTAGCATTTGTACTTTTTCTCTCTGTGATACTTCAAGAAAAAGGTTTTTCTTTAAATTGAATGGCTTCATTTAATATACTCAGCATGAATTTTCTGCCGGCTTTGAGGCAAACTTTGTGTTTTAGTTACTAGCTTCTCATCACAACACTGAAAACCCAGCTCATGGCACTTAAGAGATTGGTTTCTCTTTATAGCAACATTACCTCTTTCCCGAAACTGCCTGCGGCTCCCGCTGCATTCTTTATCTTGCCCTTCAGGGAGCTTAAAACTACTACTTCTTACCCTGCCAGGATCAAGTATAACTTTTTTATTTTGTTAGTTTTGCAAGTGTCATGGTGTCAAACCTATAAATAAAACCTATAAATAAACCCCAACTCCATAATAAGAAAACTATTTGACATTTTGAAGTTGTATGAAAAGAAGGCCAGTAATTACAGATCTCAGTTTGGAGACAACGGGTCCTACAAATGACTCCACCCGGGCTTCCCAGAGGCTTCAGTCAGAGAGCCACTCCCCGAACAAATTACAGGATCTGTGGAACAAATGATTTGATCCCCAAATTGTACTTTTGGAGTATCAGGATTGACAACTGCAAGATGATTTGACGGAGTATTGTGCTGTATTATTAAAGTGACCTGTGTGAGTGTGTCTCCCTTGTGCTAGAGAAAAATCTGAAGACTCGAATATTAAATATGTTCATAAATAATTTTTAAATAGGTATTAACACTTTAATAAATACCCACATTTTTTAAAAGTTTTGTTCACCAGCACTGGCATTGTCAACTGTGTTATTCATTAGCAGGCTTTATGCTTTAAAAATGTTATTTAAAAATTAATTGTGGCCGGGCGCGGTGGCTCAAGCCTGTAATCCCAGCACTTTGGGAGGCCGAGACGGGCGGATCACGAGGCCAGGAGCTCGAGACCATCCTGGCTAACACAGTGAAACCCTGTGTCTACTAAAAAAATACAAAAAACTAGCCGGGCGAGGTGGCGGGCGCCTGTAGTCCCAGCTACTTGGGAGGCTGAGGCAGGAGAATGGCGTAAACCCGGGAGGCGGAGCTTGCAGTGAGCTGAGATCCGGCCACTGTACTCCAGCCCGGGCGACAGAGTGAGACTCCGTCTCAAAAAAAAATAAATAAATAAAAATAAAAATTAATTGTTTGGTATATAGGTTCAGGATAAATTTGTTTATTGGCTTTAACATTGAATTAGCCATATGAAAGACACCTCCCTGAATAAGGACGTTTGTTTTTCTAGTTTAGCAAGTATTCAGTCATGATTATGTTTACATTAAAACCTAATTTAAAAAATAAGTTAGTGTATTTATCTTTGTATTGTTATGTAGTATTGTACTTTGGAAAATGTAAAAGCTAAGAAAGGCTAAAAATGGCAGAAGGTAGTGTTGATCAATTTATGAAATTATAGAGTTATGAGGAAAAAGATTAAATTCCAGGTACCAGTTGTACAGTAATTTTGTTATCAACTGTACTTGTTTTAAAACTAATAAAGGGAAATGTATAGGAAAGTGTTTTCTAAGATATTGGGGTATTTCACAAATGAAAACTGAAATCACTAATTTTTAATTAGTTGGGCTGAATTTCATTAAGAACACTCACAAAAAATAAAAATGGTGAAAACAGAAAATATTAAATAACATTTTTAAAAAGAACATTTTCAAAGCCTAATAAACAGCACAAAATGCATGAATCTTGTTTTCTTTCGTTGCTGCCACTTTAAGAAAATGCTGGTTGACTCTCACGGGTTTCTGAGGAAGGGTGTGTGCATTGTGTGGCCTTTTATAATTTGGACAAATTGTTAAGGATTGGTGTTGGTGAATGATGTGGACTCATCTGAGTGAACAAGCCAAGACATCTGGTTATGTAATATCAAGTGATACAATCCTTTTTGAATGATGGCAGTTTTCTTGTTGCTTTCTTCTCTATTTAGACAACAGTACTAATCCCAGCACTGACATATAGACTGGAAAATCTGTTACTTCATCAGCAGTGATTTAGGAAGCACTCTCCCAGACTGAGTGATGGGACAGCTGCCAAGCTATGGAAACTCTATTTAGCTCTGGGAGGTGACTTGTAATATAGACAGTAAAACTGACATAAGGATGCCCACCTAACCAAGACCCTGGCTATAAGCATAGACAGGCAGAACCAAAAGGAACTCTGAAGATGTCTGGTGGAAGATTTTCCACTGTGTGGCTCTCAGACCAGCTGCACCGTTGTCATGAGGGTCAGGGGGTATTTATTTAAAATGCAACTTCAAGCTGGGTGTGTTGGTATACATCTGTAGTCCCAGCTCCTTAGGAGGCCTGAGGCAGGAGGATTGCTTGAGCCCAGGAGTTTGAGGCCAGCCTGGGCAACATAATGAGACCCTGTCTCTTTTTGTTAAAAAAAAAAAAAGTGATTTCCATATGACAAG
Organism: Macaca mulatta; assembly: GCF_049350105.2. Taxonomy (NCBI): domain Eukaryota; kingdom Metazoa; phylum Chordata; class Mammalia; order Primates; family Cercopithecidae; genus Macaca; species Macaca mulatta. The sequence goes on from NC_133420.1 coordinate 48,925,692, forward strand.
TAAAACAAGGCATGATCCTGATTTGGGTTTTAGTATGGATTGGATATTAGATAAGTGCTCATCATGTTAAATTTCTTCAGTGTGATAATTGTACTGTGGTTATGAAATGCCCTTGTTTTGGGGAGATACATGCTAAAATATTTCGAGATAAAGGGGCATGATCTCTACAGCAAGTCGTTCAGAGAAAAGCATGGTGTGTCTGTGTGTGTATACAAATGAGAGAGATGGGAAATAAAGTGTATGTGGGCCGGGCACGATGGCTTATACCTGTAATCCCAGCACTTTGGGAGGCCAACGCAGGCAAATCACCTGAGGTCAGGAGTTCAAGGCCAACCTAGGCCAACATGGGGAAACCCTGTCTCTATTAAAAATACAAAAATTAGCCGGGTGTGGTGGCGCATGCCTGTAGCCCCAGCTACTTGGGAGGCTGAGGCACAAGAATTGCTTGAACCCAGGAGGCGGAGGTTGCAGTGAGCTAAGATTGCGCCATCCAGCCTGGGCAAGAGTGAGACTCCATCTGAAAAAAAAAAAAAATGTTAACAATTGAATCCAGGGCAAAAGGGTTATACAGGAGTTATGTTTTTCTTGCAACTTTTCTGTAAGTTCAGAAAATTATTTTATGTTTTAAAATGCAGTTTCCTGGGCCCTTACTGAACCAAAATCTCTGTGGATGGTAACCAAGAATCTGCATTTTTAACAAGTCCCCAGATTATTCTTGTGTACACTAGTTTTAAGTCACTAGTTAAAAATAAAGCATCATTTCAGTCACTTTTTTTTAGTAGCTTGATCAGTGAGCAGACATTCTTAGTTTGAGCTCATCTTAGTGCTTAATAAGTGATAAATAAATCCCCACCCAAGTGTTTGTAAATTTTTTTTTTTTTTTGACGAGGTCTCGCTCTCTTGCTCAGGCTGCAGAGCAGTGATGCGATCATAGCTCCCTGAAGCCTTGACCTCCTGGGCTCAAGCGATTCTCCCACCTCAGCCTCCCAAATAGCTAGGACTACAGGCAGGTGCCACCACACGCAGCTAGTTTGTTTGTTTGTTTGTTTGTTTTTGTTTTTGTTTTTGGTAGGTATGATGGTCTCACTAGTAAATTTTATCTTTAGAAGGGAATACCCCACTTACTTCAGAGGAGTTTAAGGAACAGTTAGGCCTGACTTTAAAACAGACTGGAATGAGAAGCTGTCCTCTTTGAGGTACCGACAGCAATAGGAAAGCGTGGTTTCTGTTTTCCTAAAGGCGTGAGCAATGCGAGTGATTGTTGCTTGCTGGGGCCGTGGTTGACCCCACAAAGAACTCGTTACCACATAATGCAACCCAGCATCTGTGTGTCTACAGTGACAAGGAAGAGAGAACAACCCTGGCACTATATTCGCTGCTAAATGAATGAAGCGTGTGTCTGCAATACATTAAATATTGGCATTTGATGAGAAGCACACTTAATTTGATGAGTCATTGTCTAGGGTGGCTGATAGTGCATGTACTTTTCTGTGCTAGAAATGCCCTTCTTCAGATCAGTCATCTGTTGGGGTTCAGAAATAGATAAAAGGGGGAAAAAAGGTAGAGAGAAGAAGGCGCTTTCCTGAGTTCATAGGGAAGAAGAATTTGGGAAAGGGGATTGAGCTACAGAAAAGTCTTCTGTACTGCAAAAAGGATTTTTGAAATAAGCTGAACTGTAAGCGATAAGCGAGAAAGAGCAGAGCTGTCCCTGTTTCCCTTGAAGAATGCCAGCGTAGGAGGTGGCATGTCTTCCTCTGATCGCCACTAGGTGGTGGCATTGGGCTAGGCCAGCTTGATGATGTAGGTTGATTCCTGTAGACCCATGATTCATTTATGCAGGTTACTTACAAATTGGTATTTAAAAATCAAGACTGTTTTCTTATTCTTCTCCTCCTGTTTTTCAACTGAACTCATATTCTTCAATTAGAGACCTAAGTCCCTTACTTTAAAAAATAAGAATATGGAATACTTTGGCATTTATTTATTCAAGAGTCTCACTCTGTCACTCAGGCTGGAGTGCAATGGTGCGATCTTGGCTCGCGGCAATCTCTGCTTCCCAGGTTCGAGCAATTCTCCTGACTCAGACTCCCAAGTAGCTGAGATTATAGGCGTTCACCACTACACTCAGCTAATTTTGTATTTTTAGTAGAGACAGGGTTTCACCTTGGCCAGGCTGGTCTCGAACTCCTGACGTCAGGTGATCTGCCCACCTGGGCCTCCCAAAGTATTGGGATTACAGGCGTGAGCCACTGCACCGGCCTCTCTATTTAAAATTCTAATAGTGGAGTTGGGTTTGCTCTGTCATTTGCATGTGTTCCTCTCCCTTCTTTCTGTCTATGGTTCATTGGCTTATGAAGGAACAATTTCCCAGATCCGAATGTAGACAGACCTTTAGGAAATAAAGCGGTGGCATTACCTTTTCGTTGTCTCAGGCTTCAGGGCAGCCAGGGAGGGGCCCTAGTAGCAGGCCTGTTACCCAACCCTGACTCCCAGAGCTCTGGTGTCTCACGTGCCCAGGGCGTGGCAATTTATGCCAGCATGCTCTTGCTTCTGGTTCCCCTGAGTTTGTAGAGCAGCTCAAAGGTATATTACGTATCTATCACCACCACCTTTTAAATCTAGCAAGCTCTCTTTATTAAAGTGAATACATAAAACTTTAAGAAATAGAACATTCCTATATCTGTAAGTCGTTTGAAATCAGGATTGCCCTACAAAATCTGGAATCTGTAGACAGCACCCAATGGCATTAGAAGCTTAACGTTAATAAAATGCCTTTCATTGAGTGCCTGGTGTGTGTCCCACATGTGCTAGGCACTTTCCATGTGCCACTCTAACTCTCATGGTCTTTATTGTGCCCCTACTGTTTGCAAAGTGAGGTGTTGCCTCTTTCTGTATTTTCCAAGTATAATCTTTGATTAAAAACTGTATTCACAGTAGAGCTTTGATTGCTGTTGTTTAAAACATTCTAAAGCTATAATGGATTTGTAAACTCATGCAAAAAACAGGCTTGGCTTCCTTATTATAAAATGCATCAGCAGCAGCTGTAATCATTTGTGGTCAGAGAGGCCAGCTTGTTCCTGGTTGGGTTGTGGCTTTGTTTAGAATTAAGAGGCTTATAAAGGAAGCCATAGAAACCCTGAGTTCCCCAATTGCTGTAGTACAGGAAACAGGGCAGTTAGTCAGCATCCATTGTCCTGACCAGATTGTTTAAGATGTAATTTCAAGACAATCTGAAAATACCACATGGCTCAATTATTTGGTTATTCAACATCAGACTCATTCTTACCAAGGTTTGCTTTAGGAACCATTGTAGGAAGATTTCTGCAGCTTTCATAAAATACCTATTTATGACATTGTCATTAGGTTTCAAGCCCTTTATGTAACAATCAGAGATAGATGTGAGAAAGGAGAGTCTGTCTCCCCTGGGTTGCTGGTGGGCTTTATTTTGTCAGCTGGCTGTGTGACTGTGCTGGACAGCATCATTGCTAACCATGGTGAAATGAATAAGCCCAGCGGCACCCACGCCAGCACGAGCTATGAGCAGCTGCTCAGGTGAAGTTTGGAAATCAGTGTCCACCATTGGAGCATCAGCCCATGTGACTTTCATTTGGAGGCACCTGTTTCAAGTCTTAGTTTTTTCTGCCTGGGGTCATTGTGTGACTCTCTCTGTTTTAGCTGTTCCACAGAACAACTGCCCACCTCTTTTCATACACAGTGAATTCAACCACGCAGTGCATGGCTTAGATTCTGCAGAGCCTGTATTCTAAGGCCATCCATTCAAAACACACCTTGAGGTTCCCTGGAAACCCACTCCTCTAGTCCTCGTCTCCCTGGCTGTTACTTTGAGGGCTTCCCAAAGGGAATGTGATCCTGTGCCACACCTGAGGATGCTGAATCACCCCTGGGGGTGCGGGGACAGGCAGTTTTTAAAAGCTCCCCAGGTGATTCTGATGTGCACCTCCCACTAAAACCAACTTGTAATGGTTCTATTGTGTCTTTTGGAAAAAAAAAAAAAGTAACCCACCTGAGATTCTTAGACAAGAACTAAAAAATAAAATTGACATTTTAAAGTCGATGTGGTTAAAGCATTATGGAACACATTTGTTGTCTTTTGATAACTTTTTGTATTACTCAGAAAATGCATCCCTGCTTCTGATGACATTTTCCTTGGAAAGGGCAAGGCGGAGGTGGTGGGGTGGGTGGAATTTTATAAGTGACTGAATAAGTTCCTTTGCACTGCTGGTCCCAGGAAGTTTTTTTTAATTAGTATTTGAGACTCCCTATCCTTATCTAAGGAAGAGAGGTTTGCTTGGCGCTTCTTAAATATAATGATAAGAGACCAAGTGCTTCTCTTCCTGGATGTGCTTTCTGCACAGCGTTCATCGTTGTGGTTTCTCTTTCTGCACCTAACTGGTGCTCCCTGTCATTCTCTGAAGCTTGTTTCTTGGTCCTCCAAGAAACAATCTGCTTTGGCCACATCCTTCTGAGACCTGAGTCACTACTCCTTGCTACTGACTCCCAAATCTTTTCTCTGGCCCCACCCTGACATTAGGTGCTACTTTTCCAATTACCCGTGACTTGCGTCTGCCAGAATGGACCTTGGCAACAGCAGCTTGGTCATCACCTGGGAGACAAGATGCAGACTCTTGGGTCCTATCAAGACCTACTTGAATCAGAGTCTGCATTTTAACAAGATCCCCAAGCACTCTGTACGCACACTGCAGTGTGAGAAGCAGTGGTCTATGGGACACCAGTTTCCCCACTCCTCTGCATTTCTTCTTTCTTTTCTTTTCTTGTTTGCTTGCTTTTTTTTTTTTTTTTTTTTAAGAGATAGTCTTGCTGTGTTGCCCAGGCGGGAATCTAACAGCCCTCCCACCTTGGCCTCCAGAGTAGCTGGGACTACAGGTGCGTGCTACCGTACCAGGCTCCCCCTCTACATTCTACTTAGACCCTACCCCATCCTTCTCTGTCAAGGTTGTCTGTCCTCTTCTACTGCTATACAGTCTTGTTGTACTGCAGTACTGCTATATAGTCTGCTATATAGACTACAAATTTTGGCTTCATTTTCTATTTCATTCTTCCTTCCATTCGTTCGAATGTTTACTAACTGCCTACCAGACCTAGATTTGGAGGTGCACTGAGCAAAAACAGACCTAGCCTTGTGGGGCTTGACATCTAGTAGGAGAAACAGATATTAAATACACATCATCAGTTATAAGTGTGAAATGAGGATAAGCATTAGCGAGTGCACTCTGTCACACAAATCTGTGACTGGTTAGGGAGACCAGGGAAGGCTTCCTGGAGGAAGTGATGCTTGTGCTGAGCACTGACGATGAACTGGAGTTAATCAAATGAAGAGAAGCAGGAAGAGCTTTGCAAGTAGGAGGAATAGCATATGCAGAGACCCAGTTCATCAGAGAAAATTTGCGGAGAATTAATAAAAAGAACGTTAACTTACTCTCAGGCCCTTCATCTTTATTTGCTCTTCCACCCAACACTGTCAGATTTATATCTTCACCATTCCCTGAGCCAATTTGATTTGTAGAATTGCTTCACATATTCTTTTCTTTTTTTTTTTTTTTTTTTTTGAGACAGAGTTTTTTGCTCTTTTTGCCCAGGGAGTGCAATGGCGAGATCTCAGCCCACTGCAGCCTCCGCCTCCTGGGTTCAAGTGATTCTCCTGCCTCAGCCTCCAGAGTAGCTGGGATTACCGGCGCAGGGCGCCAGGCCTGGCTAATTTTGTATGTTTAGTAGAGATGAGATTTCACCATGTTGGCCAGGCTGGTCTCAAACTCCTGACCTCAGGAGATCCGTCTGCTTCGGCCTCCCAAAGTGCTGGGATTACAGGTACATGCCACCATGCCTGGCTAATTTTGTGTTTTTAGTACAGACAGGGTTTCATCATGTTGGCCAGGCTGATCTCGAACTCCTGACCTCAGGTGATCCGCCCTCTCCGGCCTCCCAAAGTGCTGGGATTATAGGCGTGAGCCACTGTGCTCGGCTTCTTCATGTATTCTTTGTAGAGGCCTAGAACCTCCCACCTACGTGATCTCTGTGATATAGTCATGTCCTCAGTTGCACACCTTTCCAGTCTTTTCGCCTACCTCTCCACCATTGAAATCACCAGTTAAACCAGTTTCCTTACTGTTCCCTAATACCATGGTCAGATTTTGAATGCCCTCTACTTCCCTCTTCATAAATATTATACTCTTTTCAAAAAAGGAAACTTGTTATTAAAACATACGTATGGAAAAGTACACAAATCATAAATGTAGAGCTTGGTAAATTTTCACAAAGTGAGTATACCAGTGTCATTAGCACCCATATCACAAAATAGAATATTAAAAGCATCCCAGAAAACCCATCTCTGCCTTCCCCTCACTACACACAAAGGTAACCATTATCCTTTCTTCTATCAGCATTGATTAGTTTTGCCTGGTTGTAAACTTTATATAAATGGAATCATGCAGCAGATAATCTGTTGTGTCTCATGTCTTTTGCTCAACGTTAAAGCAATTGATTCACATTTTACATGTAATGGTAGTTTGTTTATTTATTTTGCTTTATAGTAGTATATGGTATGACTGTACCACAGTTTATCCATTCTACATTTGATAGATGGGGTCTTTTCCAGTTTAGGACTACTATGAAGATTCTTTTTTGTTGTTGTTATAAATTATTATTTTATTAGATACATATTTTGGTCCAAATCTTTGAATTGTCATGACTTACAAAAAAAATTTTTTTTAACTTATAGGTTCTGAGTACATGTGCAGGTTTGTTATATAGGTAAATTGAGTGTCTTGGGGATTTGGTGTACAGATTATTTTGTCAACTGCATCATAAACGTAGTACCCGATAGGTAGTTTTGCGATCCTCACCCTCCTCCCACACTTCACCCTCGCATAGGCCCTGGTAGCTATTGCTCCCTTCTTTGTGTCCATATGTTCTCAAAGTTTAGCTCCCACAAGATGCTTTCATGTCTTTTAGTGAGTGAATATACATTTTTCTGCTGGGAATGTGCCCATGACTGAAATTGTTCTATCACAATAAATGCATATGTTGAGCTTTAGTAGATACTGTTCAGCAGTTTTCCATTGTACAGTGGTTGCACTGAGTTATGCTTTCACCAGCAGCATGTGAGAGTTCTGGTTGCTCCACACCCTCCGTGGTTTTGCCAGTCTTGAATTGTAGGGGTTCTCTGGTGGGTGTGTGGGACTATTGCTTTGTGGGTTTAATTTGCATTTCTTTGACAGCTATGTGGTTGAGTACCTGTTTTTGTTTTCTTCCTATTTTCTACAGGGCTTTCTGTTACTTCCTCTCACTATGTCAGCGGGAGCACTTCATGTATTCTTTGCAGACGTATATATTGCGAGTGTCTCCTCCCACTCTATCGGTTGCCTTTTTGCTGCCCCTAAATGGTGTCCTTCAATGAATAGAGATCCTTAGTTTTAATATCAGTTTATCAATAAGTCTTTTCATGTTTGAAATCATATTTATACCATGTTTAGTACTGTAAACCCTTAGAGGTAGAACACAAATATATAAAATTGTGAAACATAGATAAAAACTTAAAAGCCTGGGAAATATAAATTAGAAGACTCATACCAGGGAGGTAATAAGACATGCAAATAAGCCACATATTTCTATGAACGTATAATTTAGCAATACATTTTGCTTAGAGCACCTTAGAAGTCAAAACTCAATTGGAAACATGATCTGCTATGTAGTTCTCGTTATCTGTGAGTCCCTCAGACAGTATTGATGGGATAGGATCTGACAGGTATCTGCACTCACAGGTAACTGGCGATTCGCATATCAAAGCACTAATGGGTATATCTTACGTTACAGGTTATTCAGCGATAGTTATGACCTCCCGGTTACGTGCGTTGGGTGGAAGAATTAATAATATACGCACCTCGGAATTACCCAAAGAGAAAACTCGATCAGAAGTCATCTGCAGCATCTACTTTTTAGATGGCGTGGTACAGACCTTTAAAGTTACTGTAAGTTCTCTACTTTTTTTTACTTTTCCTGAATTAATGCTCCTAACAAATAGTTTTCATCTCTTGGCTTACAAAATGAAGAAAAAAATATTTTAAAATGAAAGCTTGAGATCTCAGAACTTGTATGTTGAGATTGCACTGGAAATACTTAAAAATGTTGCCCCCCAGCTGGGCACGGTGGCTCACACCTGTAATCCCAGCATTTTGGGAGGCCGAGGCAGGCGGATTACAAGATCAGGAAATCGAGACCATCCTGGCTAACATGGTAAAACCCCGTCTCTACTAAAAATATACAAAAAATTAGCCAGGCGTGGTGATGGGCGCCTGTAGTCCCAGCTACTCGGGAGGCTGAGGCAGGAGAATGGCGTGAACCCGCGAAGCGGAGCTTGCAGTGAGCCGAGATCACACCACTGCACTCCAGCCTGGGCGACAGAGCCAGACTCCGTCTCAAAAAAAAAAAAAAAAAAAGTTGCCCCCATTTCACCTCTGCCCTGAGAGTCTTCCCCTCGTTTCTGTGTGACGTGAACTGTTTGATGCTCATACGTTGGTGCTTCTGGGAAGTCCTCATCCACTTTCTGAAGGAGACTGGTTTGGGAAGTGGATGAGGACTCCATGAAAGCACCAATATCTGCAAGCATCATGGCACCCTATATGTGCTTCATTAGAGCCCATGTCAGGTTGCATTTTTTCAGATAGTGATTAGGGTTTATGTTGCCCATGAAACTGAGCTCCTTGAGAACAGGAAAGAGTAGAAAGGGTGTTGTTTCCCCTCTGCCTGGCACAAGGCTGGGCACACAGCAGGTGCTCGTTAAATGTGTGAGTGAGTGGGCTGTGAAACAATCAGCCTCACAGATGGCAGGGCTTGGGGAGGTCCTGGCTCATCCCACTTAAAGCCTGTGGCAGAGCCAGCACCAGAAACGAGGTCTCCAGTCTCCCAGGCCAGCCACAGGAAGATCCTGGGACTGTGGCTGCCTATGGTGCCCTCCCACTCCAGTCACCACCCAGCCCGTGACCTTTGCCCATCTCTTCCATCCTCTGGCCAGTCCTAAAGGAGTTAGTCCCAACCTTGAACTGGCTGCTAGGATCTGCCCCCACCTGTAAAGTTCAGTGTGCAAGGAAAGGCATCAGAAGAGAAGACAGGATGAGAGAACAATTGAGGGAACAATAAAAGGCCACAGGAATGCAAAGGGTAACAAAAACGGATCCCTGGGTCTTCTGCACACCCCATACAAGTTTGCCCACTGCCGATCCCAGGTGATCATGGACCCTGATGCAAGCAGGAGGAGAAGGCAGTTTGTGTGGAGTTTAGTGGGTGCTATATCTCCTTTTCAGCAGGGATGGGGCGGTGGCCCAGTGCCTTGGCTGCAGACGTCCCCCTGTCAGTGCAGAAGACTCAGGTGGATGACCAAGGACATGGAAGTTTGGACCCTTCGCCTGGCAGAGAGTGGAAATGGGCAGTAGAGATGGATGTTTCCCAGCCTTCTGCCCTACTCTTCCACCCACTTCCGCAAACACCCAGGCCTGCAGCTATTCCCCAGTGTCAGGGCATCTTCTTTTTTTGTAGGTGGGAAACGTTGTTGTAACAAGTGAAGCTTTCAGCAAGGAAATTCAGTTGTCTAGTTAGACGTCTCCAAAGTCTAGTTACGGGGGCTACAACATATACCTGTGACCTATTTCTTCAGAAGCCAGTTTGGAGGAAAACATCCTCTCAGGAGGACTGTTCAAAAGAATATTCTGCGATACTGGAAATGTTCTGTGTCTGCACTAACCCACAGGGAAGCCCCCTAGCCACATGTGGCAATTGAACATTTGAAATATACCTGAAGAACTAATTTTTTTTTTTTTTTTTTTTTTTTCCTGAAACAAGATCTTTCTCTGTCACCCAGGCTGGAGAGCAGTGGTGTGATCCTGGCTCACTGCAGTGTCAACCTCCTGGGCTCAAGCGATCCTCCCACTTCAGCCTCCGAAGCATCTGGGACTACAGGCACACGCCACTATACCCATCTAATTTTTTAGTTTTTTGTAGGTCTCACTAACTTATCCAGACTGGTCTCCAGTTCCTGAGCTCAGGCGACCCCCCCACTTCAGCTTCCTGAACTGCTGGGATTGTAAAGCATGAGCTAGCAGGCCCGGCTTCAATTTTTTATTTTCTCTTAATTAAAATGGAAGCAGTCTTTAGTAGTTCATAGTCCCCACTTTGGATTGCTCAGCTTTGGTGAACATTTCTTAAAGTGTGTCAGAAGCTCCTATGATGTGTGTTAAAGATGTCAATCCCTTGTCCTGCCTGGGTGTTTTGAAACTTGCTCTCTGTGGGGTGGGCCCTGAGAATCTGCGTTGTACTTTCTCCCTGAGTTGTCTCGATGTGCCATGCAGTTGGAGAACCACCGATTTAGGAGTCTGTTGGCAAGGTTGTAAATATTTCCCTTAAAAAGCAACTACTTTGGTTCTGCAGAACCTTGTCTTATATCTGATCTCCTTTTAACATAATCTTTCATAGAATTTTGTGATTACACAAACTTCATGAAGGTCACAAATGTCTCTTCCAGATGCTGTACACTAATAGTTTAGTATGTGTCTGGCTTCTTTGTTAAAATGTGTGTTTGTCTGTCTTGGAGCTGTTCTTTAACCATATATCCTATTCCTGACAAGAACATGAGTGTTTGTTAGTATGTAACTCATGTATTCATTCAGCACATGTTTATTGAGCACTTACTATGGGCCAAGCTTTGTTCTGGTGCAAAAAATGGCAACAGTGCACAAAACAGAACAAAATCCCTGCCTTTTTGAAGCCAATATCCCAGTGGGGGAAATGGGCCATAAAAAAATGTGCGCTGAGTCAGGCGGTATTAAGTGCTTTGCAGAAAAAAAAAGTAGAACAAGAGGGAGAGAGTGCCAGGGCAGGGTGAGGTTACCATTGTATAGACGTAACCAGGGAAGTCCCCACTGTTGAGAAGAAAGAACCATGTGGTCATCTGGAGGGAGCACATCCCAGGGAGAAGGAACAGTGGCGCAAAGGCCCTGAGGCTGGAGCCCACTTCCTTTGGTTGCAGAATACAGTAGAGTCTGGAGTGGAATGAGCAAGAGGGGAGGATAGCAGAAGATAAGGGCAGAGAGATAGCAGGGGTAAGGGGTGGGGGATTGCATGTAGCCTTGCGGATCATTCTGAGGGCACTGGGTTTTTTTCCTACACAAGGTGGAAAGCACTGGGGCTCTGTCCACAGTTGGTGATAGGAGGGAAGGGGCTGAAAGACTGGTGTGGCAGTCCAGGGCAGAGATGATGACAATTGGACATAGTGGCTGTATGGAGCTGGCTAAGAGGAAACCAAGCCCAGAAGTACTTTGGAGGTGGAGCCAATAGGGTTTGCTGATAGATGGGATTTGAAATGCGAAAGAACAGGAGGCCTCAAGGTGACTCCCAGGTTTTTGGCCCAAGCAATGCAGCAAAATAGAGTTACAGTTTATTGAGATGGGGAAGACTGTGGGAAGAGCAGGTCTGAGGGTAGAAGTAATCAGTTCTCCTGTGGGCATGTTGCAGTGGAGAGGCCTGTTATTCATCTATGTAGCAGTGTAGGAATGGTATGAGATAAAAGAGTCAGGAGGTTAGGGAAAAGAGATCCTGGCTGGGGATACAGATGTGGATGTCACCAGGATAGAGATGGGATTTCAAGCATGAAACTGGAGGAGATCCCCTGAGAAGCAAGTAGATGGAAGCTGCAAATGGTGCTTAAGCATAGGAGAGGTAAGGAGCAGGCACTAAAGGAGTCTGAGAAGGACCAGCGAGGGAGGCAGGAGGAGTCCAAGAGCGAATGTCTGAGAATCTCAGCAGAAAGAGGAGTGATCAGCTCTGTGAAAAGGGGAGAAGGCAAGCACCTACCCCAAGTGAGAATCATAACAAGCCTTAGAACAGGCTGGGTGCAGTGATTAGTGCCTGTAATCTCAGCACTTTGGGAGGCCAAAGCAGGAGGATCCCTTGAGTCCAGGAGTTTGAGGTTACAGTGAGCTATGATTGTACCACGGCACTCCAGCCTGGGCAATGGAGCGAGACCCTGTCTCTAAAAAAATAAAAATAAAAGTCTTAGAGCCTGGCAAACAATGAACATCATTGTTCTTATCACGTGGCTGCCACCCCAAGCTTCCAGCAGCCTTGTTCAAAGCTGAATCCCATGGAATTTGAGAAGTTGGAGGCCCTGGTTGCAACTTGGAATATCCCTCACTTAGTACCTTTCTATGTGTAGGAATTGCTTGCACAGTCTCATTCAGACTCTTTAGCCCAGCCCACCTTGTGACCAGGAGCAGGTGTCAGGGAAGCTGACTTGAATATTAGTCGTTCTTATCTCAGTCCAGGGTGCGAGCCCTGGTGGTGACCTGGTGCAGCAAAGATGACCTCTTGTGGGCAGGGGCCAGGCCAGGAGGCCTTTTCTTATTATAAATGTGTTTTTTATTATATTTCAGTTTATCTTGAGAACCAGGTGAATTATGCAGAATAGATACCTGTATATGTGAATTATGCACTCCAGAGGAGGAGGTGTAGTGGGAACAAACAGACCTGAGTCAGGCAGTCAGACTGTCCCTCAGCTGATGGGGCAAGGCATGGAGCCTCTCAGTGCCTCTGCTCGTTGGCAAGGGAGATGGTAATGACTAGTGCACTTTGCAAAGTTGCTGCAAAGATTAGAGACCATATATAAAAAGCCCATTGGCATAATGTCTGGCTCCTTGTAGATGTTCAGTAAGTTGTAGTTAATAATATATATTAAATGTAATATAAAATCATATATAAATAATTCCAACAAGGGGAGCAGCTAGCTCTTTGACATGTGGAGGGAGTATCTGGTAATGTGCAATGTGTAGACTCCCACCTGTTGTGATTCTCTTGTGATGAACGGTGCCCTGAACAGAAGGAGCAGGAGGTATAAGCGCTCTTGGGCAGGAAAGAGGGCATGTCCAGGAAATGGGCGTGCCTCATGTTCCCACATTTCACACCAAATAATCTGAAGCTGCCCCAAAGAAGTCTCTGCAGGAGGGGCTTGATAGTTACCTAATTCTCCCAATGCTGGTCACTGTGACCTATTTTCAAGTACATTATTTGCTCTCAGGCACTCAAAAAAAGGAGCTACCTTTGCCTGGTCTATTTCTGACTCATATTGTCCTTTAGTTAAATGGTTTGGTTCAAAGGATTCCTGCAAAGTCTGCCTGTTAAAGTAGAATTTGCCATTTTCCAAGCACTCCATGCTGTTAGCCATTCCTGGGCCTTTGTGCCAGGCCATCTGATCCAAAGGCCTGTTTTTAGCTCGTGCAGCTGGAGGGCAGGGGTGATGCTTGACCCCGTCCTCCTCCCGAACCCAGATTGGCGGTTGCTTCCTCTAGGACCCCGGTCGAGATGACCATTCATGTGGTCCCCTTGGGTGTCCACCGTGCCTCGACTGTTTCACAGCCCTCGACAGCTTTGACACTCTGTTACAGCCACTGTCTCCACGGCCAGGGCAGGAAAAGGGAGCTTCTTATAGCCCTGTCCCCATTCCCACACCATGCCTGCCCCGTAAACATGGAGCAGGGAAGGCAACGGAGTCCTGCTCTGGAGAGACGTGTGGCTTCTCACTTCAGGTGACGGGAAAGGGAAGCAGAGAGGCAGATAATCCCACAGGGTGGCACAGGCCAAATCACTCTGACGGCATTTTGAATGGCATTTGGGTATTTTTAGCTGTCTTCCTTTAGGCCGTTAGGTGAGAGCTTTCCTTTCCTGGACATATACTTCGGTGGCTTCTCCAGGAGTAGGAGCCACAGGTGTGTCCTGAGGAGCCAACAGAAACTGCCCAGGGGTTAGCATTTCATTGTGGATAATCCACAGGAGGCCACAGGGAGTTAACTGTGATTATGAGAGCTGAGTTTTCCGATTTAGACATTATCACTTGGGAATTGCAGCTAAGGGGGAAGGAAGAAATCTTAGACAATTAAATTAAACTCGTATTGTCTTAAATTGTGTTGATGTCGTTTTTCTTAGCCCTACTTCCCATATGTGCTGTGTGGCTTCTTAAAATTTATTAAAGCTTTTCTTGTGGTGGGAAGTGTGTGTGCATAGCATTTCTGAGTGTGCATAGCATTTCTGAGTGTGCATAGCATTTCTGAATATTTTAACTCTTTTTTGCCTACAGTAAAGATGTTTTTACCACCAATCAATTTAAGACTTTTCCCACTTGATAATTTCTTTTGTTCTAGAAACAAGACACTGGCCAGGTTCTTCTGGATATGACGTACAACCACCTGGGTGTGACTGAAAAGGAATATTTTGGTTTACAGCATGATGACGACTCCGTGGACTCTCCTGTAAGTGCCATTTTAAAAAAATGTGCTGAACTCCTGCACGGTTTGCTTTTATATTTTACGTTTTCTTGTCCAACAGAGATGGCTGGAAGCAAGCAAACCCATCAGGAAGCAGTTAAAAGGTTGGTGTGATCTTTTCATTTCAGTTGAACATTAGGTGTTAGTGTATCACAGTCTGTTTCTCCCCTCCAATCATCAGTTCCTGTGACATCTGGTACCTGGAGTTCTGGGCGTCCGGAGTCATGAGTGAGGTGACTTCTCCCTGTCTGACTTGTGAGTCAGCAGAGATGCTTCCAGATCAGCCTTCTAGGATCCGCCCCAGCTATGGGAAAGAAGGGGAAAGGTGAGAGTAGGCAGCTCAGAGCAAGGGAACCCACATTTCTGTATACAAGGAAGGAGAATGAAGGAGGATGGCCTTTCTTAGTCCGCTGTGAGAGTCAGGGTGGAAAAGGGAGACAGAGAGATAGACAAACACAAACGCCTCATACTTTCCAACAGCATAGTTGCATTCATGGAAAACCGAGCCATAGGTAGGTAATGTCACCAATACAAAAGTCTTCCAAACTACCGCTTATCTCTTAGAAGTGGATCCCAATGCTGCAGTTCACTCCTAGTTGGGTGGCCAGTCAGGCCACACCATAGCCCACTCTCTGCCCTAATCTGCTCTGAGCCTGATGTTCCAGCATTGCCAGCATTGTTCCCCTTTATGCCACTCATGCCCCAGACAAACCTGGCTGATCTGCAGGGCCTCCCAGTGCCTTCCCTCAGTCTGTTTCATCTGCTGGAAATGCTTTTCCCTCCCACTTCCCTCGTGAAATCCTGCCTTTCTTCAAGGCTGCTCAGATCTCATTTCCTCTCCTAGAAACTGTGGGTGGCTCCCTCGACATTCTATTAGATTTACCATCTCCCATGTTGGGGCTCTGAACGCTCTTGTCCTCATCTTTGTTAATTGCCTTTACTTCTGTCTCAGAACTGGCAAGTTCCTTAAGGTTAGGACCCTTGTTGTATTTCTCTCTGCATCCCCAAGGTGCCCAACTCAAAAAAAGTGGCCAGTGCATGGCGGAGTGGAGAAGGGCAGGTGGATTTGTGCACACAGATATGCATCACAGGATGCCCCCCAACACACACACACACCTGCTTCAGCACTCAGGGAGGAAGGAGTAGACACAGTGGCCTTCACTCCCATGTCACTGCTGCCCCCACAGGGAGCCAGATTCTCAAAGTTCTTCCCTCCCATGAGCTGCGTCCTCCTCATTCAGAAGTACCCATGGGAGCCTCAGGGCAACTTACAGACAAATACCTGCCCCATCCAAGTCCCCAGGAATGAGTCCACACAAGGCATGAATAGGTACTGTCATTCATTCTTTCATTCATGCTTTCAGTGAACATATCCTGAGCTCAGACTGTGGCAAGGTGCGGGGCTAAGCCCTGGGAATCCAGTCCAGATCAAATTTGGACTATCCCCTCAAGGCCCACAGCCAAGTGTGCAGACAGCCCAGAGGGTTCGACATTCTATGATGGTAGTAAGCACACGATAGAGGACAGCCAGAAAGACAAAGAGGCTAGGCCTGCAGCACAGAGATGACAAGTTTTAGAAGAGGGGAAAGGGAGGTGAACAAGCATCCCAAGGCAGCAGGAGGACATTGTTCTCCCCTGATGTGCATATTGTTATAGCGCCATCCACTGGTACTTAGACATGTGGACAGGTGTACTTGGGCACACACCCATGAGGGATTCTTTGAACACATGCTACAGATAAAGAAAGAAAGCACTAAAGATCAGGGAGGGTAGAGTTCAGGATGAACTAAGGTAGAGGGAGGAGATCTAGCAGGTTAGTGAGAAGGACTTGAGTTGCAGAGAGCAAGAAAGTGCTCAGTGCCTAGATAGGGCTGGCGGATATTTACTGAGCCATGATGGTGAAATTGACATGAAGAAGCTCTCGGGATCTTAGCAGCACGATCTGATCTCCTGTTGCTGTATCTATGAGAAGAAATGGACTAATTTTATCCACACAAGCGAATTGACTCTGGATGTTGATGTATAAAGCCGTATTTAAATATGTTCATTGTCTGATTTACTAGTATACTAACTTAATATACTTTGCATTAAAAGCATGAGATATTTTGTAGTTTAAAAATGAGTTTGAAATGTGGTAGAGCAGAATCAAAGATCTCAGTACTCTAATTCTGGTTTTGTCACCAGCTGTGTGACCTAAGGCAAGTCACCTCTCTAAGTCTTTGGCTTATCTGTAAAATGGGGCTACCAGTAGCAGCCTAGCCCACTCATAGTCATGGTGGTGTCAAAATGCAGGAATGTACATGAAAATGCTTGAAACGTATAAATGGCTACACAAATGCAGGCTATTATTTCTTTGTAAATTTTGCATAATAATGCTGATTTAAGGATTTTTAAAATTCCTAATACAGATAACGGAGTGCAGTGTTTAAACACAGCCCTAAGATAAACATGTGATAGGAAGTAGATGATAACTCAGTCTGTGCTGATGTTGCATAAATATTTTGCTTTTTGAAGACGTGGAGATTTCTGAAACAATCAACTAACTTACGTACTCCATATTTGAAATTAGCCCTTTTATAATGGAAAAAGCTATGGTTGAGTGAAAAAATGCGTCACTTATGGAAGAGAAGCAACTTACATACATTGACTTTGTCAAAGGGAAAATTTAATTTGTTTTTGAAAAATGTTGTAGGAGGTTTCCCCTGTACCCTGCATTTTCGAGTAAGATTTTTTATACCTGATCCCAACACACTGCAGCAAGAACAAACCAGGTAACAACATTTTTTTAAAGTTTTCTATTTAGTGTATAAAAATGAGTAACCACTAAAAATGTACTCTTCATTTTATTACTATGGCCAAATAACTTCATTTGGGTGTAACTGCACCAACAATGATGATCCAAGTAAAAATCTGGGGTGCACATACTGACATTTTAATCAGCTAATGAGTTTTCAGTCTTGGGCCTGCTTCTCTTATCTCCTGATTTGGTGCCATTCCCAGCATACTCCCATCTGCCACCTCCTACCTCTCCCACCTCCTTCCACCTCCCTGGCCTCTCCTGCCTGCTGAACACTCTGTGCTCAAAGGACGAAAAGTCATTTTCTACCAATGTAGGCAGGATGTAGAAGACAAATTTGTAAAATAGTCATCCACAGGTCAAACAGCGTGATGTCTCTGAAGAGCTAAAATTGAGGCTCTTGAAGATAACAAGACATCTCTTGTTATAAGAATTTCCTTTCTTTTTTTTTTTGTTTTGAGACAGAGTCTCTCTCTCAGTTGCCCTGGCTGGAGTGCAGTGGTGCGATCTTGGCTCACTGCAACCTCTGCCTCCCAGGTTCAAGCGATCCTTCCACCTCAGCCTCCCAAGTAGCCAGGATTACAGGCAGGTACTACCATGCCTGGCTAATTTTTTTTTTTTTTTTTTAATTTTTGTGGAGATGGAGTTTCACCATGTTGGCCAGGCTGGTCTCAAACTCCTGACCTCAAGGGATCTGCCTGCCTCAGCCTCCCAAAGTGCTGGGATTATAGGCATGAGCCACCAGGCCAGCTTTGTTATAAGAATTTTCTATCAGATCCCCAGTTTGCAAGAGGTAGAAAGGAGAGCAGGCTGGATTCAGCTTGTCTTCTCAGTGAATCAGCAAGTGCAGGAAATATGTGAACCAGATAAGGGAAAGAGGGCTGTGATAGGAGTTGTTTACGCCTCAGGGCTTGGAGTCTCTCCCGACCCTGGGCTGGTACGTGGGTTTTTCTGGGTGTGGGGGACAGAGTATTTGGAATGGAGGAGGAGAGTGTCGCACAAGAAAATTGTTGCTGTTTTAACACAGACTGCACAAACAAACTTTCCCTCCCCTGTGGCAATGTTAAGCCCTTTTATTATTGATCCATTTATTTTTCTTAGGGAGGGAAGCTATTTCACCAGAAAAAAAGCAATAGATGCTTTATTGAATCCTGTTCTACATTCATCGTGGCCAAAAGACATAATCAAGGAGGCAGCATTAACTCAGGCACAGAGTGCTGTCTTCTTTATTTTTTTTAGTAGTAATTACATCACATTTTAACTTGTAATACATTGAAAGGCCAAATATTAATCTGTTACTGTATTTTGCCTTCTTTGTGCACCTCCTCCCTCTACTATAGCAGACATTGGGAATTTGACTGTATTTTTTATTATATTACATTTTAAGCCAGTGTCCAAGGTGTCTGGTATGACACATCAGGTGACCACACAGAAGCACGTCCTGTCCTCTGAGTTTTCTCCATACCAGCTCTTTATGCTGATAAACTGGGGATGGGATAGAAACACTCAGCCCAGCAGGTTACTTCATAAGCTGACGGACACAGAGCTGGTGATGGAATCTATAAGAATGTGTTTGAAATGACCCTACCAAAGTTTCCTCAGGCCGGTGCTAAATAACACGCTCTGGGTCAGGCATGGTGGCTCACACCTGTGAGCTTCTCAGCACTTCAGGAACCCAAGGCAGGAGGATCACTTGAGGCCAGGAGTTTGAAACCAGCCTGGGCCACATAGCGAGACCCTGCCTCTACAAAAAATAAAATTTGACAAAGTTGTCAGGTGTGGTGGTGCATGTCTCAGTGTCTCAGGAGGCTAACTAGGAGGATCGCTTGAGCCCAGAAGTTCAAGGCTGCAGTGAGCCATGATCAAACCATGTACTCCAGCCCAAGTGATCGACTGAGACCCTGTTGCAAAAAAAAAAGAAAACCTCTGTTGAAGGGATGTGTTAAAAACAACATGAATAATACATGTGTGTTTACATGTATATGTGTCTTTTATATATATTATATATAATGTGTGTGATTATATATGTACATGTGTATGTGTGTGTGGTTCTAACCAGTGGGGTTTTTTAAAAATCACAACTCCATAGTAAAAAAATATTTTGTTTCAGAATACAGTACACATATATAAATTACTGAAGAAAACGTTTTGTAAAACTATAGTAAGTACCAAGTACTCTGAAGTTTTCTATTCTGTTTTATTTCCCTTTTTTTTTTTTTTTTTTTTTTTTTTTTGAGACAAAGTCTCGCTCTGTTGCCAGGCTGGAGTGCAGTGGTGTGCTCTCAGCTCACTGTAACCTCTGCCTCCCGGGTTCAAGCGATTTTCCTGCCTCAGCCTCCCCAGTAGCTAGGACTACAGCCATGAGCCACCAAGCCCAGCTATTTTTTGTATTTTTAGTAGAGATGGGGTTTCGAGGTGATGGCCAGGATGGTCTCAATCTCTTGACCTCGTGATCTGCCCACCTCGGCTTCCCAAAGTGCTGGGATTACAGGCGTGAGCCACCGTGCCTGGCCTTACTTCCTTTTTTTAAAAAAAAAATGCCAACTGTGAGCCATTGAATTGATTGTACGACCAACTGGGAGGTTCCAACCCCAAGTCTGGACGGCACTGCCTAAACTAGTGATTGCCACCTGTCTCCTGCCTCCTCATAACACTAGAGCCCCAGGTTTGTGGCATCCACTGGGCACATTAGAGCCCTCCAGAGGCCGAACTTGAGGGAGAGGATTCCTACGGCCAGCGCAGCCCAGGAGTTTGTCTACAGGGCCCATCCCGGCCATTGGCCATCCACTTCCATACCCTGTGAAAGAGAAGCCTACTTCTCTGGAAGCTGACAAAATCTTCCTGCTGAGCCTTCCTGTCTTTTGAGGAACATCTGTGGAAATGTAGGGCATTCATGATGGAGAGAAGCCTTGGGCACAAATGAAGGCTGCCTTCAGGTCTCCAAAGAGTAGTCATGGGAGAAGGGGAACTAGATGTGCAGGGTCATAGAATTGTGGCCAGTGGGTGGAGGCTACAGGGAGGCAGATTTTAGTGCACAATGAGGAATAAACAGTGTGTGTGTCTCTTCTAAAATTCACTGGTTCATAACCGGCACCCCCCATCCCCACCTTCCATCTTAAGAAGGGTGGTATCCCATTGTGGAGTAGAATGTAACTATGACCTTCTGGGATTTCGGCACCAGATTTCTCTTAATGCAACAGGAGCCATGGTGGGAGCCACCCCCATAACTCTTACAGACCTGGTGGGCCACCAGCGCTGCCAGATATATATATATATTTTTGAAACAGGGTCTTACTATGTTGCCCAGACTGGCCTCAAACTCCTGGGCTCAAAGGATCTTCCCTCAGCCTCCTGAGTAGCTAGGATTATAGGCACACACCACCACGCCCAGCTGCCAGATCGTCTTATCTTGGACCAGGCTTCTACCATTAATTCATATGCTTAAAAAAAAAAAAACTTAAAAGATTTTACCTGTATTCCTGGCACATAATATCTTACCCCAGCTTTGTAGTTCCTGTTTAAGGAAATTCCCTCTGAAGGAAATTTTAGCTCTCAAAAGTCAAAGAAGGTGTATAGAGGTGGTATCTGTTCGTTTTTGTTTGTTAGGGATCTAGGCAGAGAGGTCATTACATTTTTCTGAAGTTGAGGTCATGGGTAGGGTACCCACAAGAGAGGTCATTACATTTCTGAAGTTAGGCATCCCAAGCATCTCTTCTAAAGAACTATCCTGTATTCTAATTGTTAAATAAATGTCTTCTTCATTGTGAGCCTCCACAGCTGCTATTTCTGATAAATTTAGATCATTCTTTGCAAAATTTTATATTCTGGCAATCTCAAAACTAGGCTCCTTCAAGATTCCTAGGAAGTCTCCCAAACTTGGGTCGGGTTCCACTATTCTGGTTTCTTTGTGTATGATGCCACGGGGTTGACTCAGAAACTTTGCTCAATATATGACAAGGCAGCATTTGGTGAGTGGTGATCTCCACGTTTATCTTCTCATTTATATCCCTAGGAAGACATACTGATTAGCTGAGCTTGTCAGTGAAAGCCCAGATTCACCATTGGTTTATCTATAACTCTCCTTTCTCTTTTTTTCTCTCAGTAGCACTGTAGGAGGAGAGAACACTTAATTCTGGTTGAATGTCAGCTTGGATAAACATAGAAACAAACTAGAAAGAAATGATGTTCTCCTAGGTGGAAAAGATGGAGATTCCAATACCAAATAGGTGTGAATCAGCAAATGTATGTTATACTGTCTCTCAAGGCCAGGTGTTCAATACATTGTGGGTAGTTAGTTATAATCAGAGTAATAATATCAGAGTTACGACATGGATCCTAAGCTTTTTAGCCATTAAACATATAAGAAATTTGTAGCATAGTGAGTTTTTTAAATAACATGATCATCCAGGTTAAAATAAGACACACTGGGCTGGGCGCGGTGGCTCAAGCCTGTAATCCCAGCACTTTGGGAGGCCGAGACGGGCGGATCACTAGGTCAGGAGATCGAGACCATCCTGGCGAACACGGTGAAACCCCGTCTCTACTAAAAAATACAAAAAACTAGCCGGGCGAGGCGGCGGGCGCCTGTAGTCCCAGCTACTCGGGAGGCTGAGGCAGGAGAATGGCGTAAACCCGGGGGGCGGAGCTTGCAGTGAGCTGAGATCCGGCCACTGCACTCTAGCCCGGGCGACAGAGCCAGACTCCGTCTCAAAAAAAAAAAAAAAAAAAAAAAAAAAAAAAAAAAAAAAAAAAAAGACACACTGACCTCACATATCCTATCTGAGCTTCGATTTTGTCATCTGTAAAAATGGAGATAGCAGTACCTACCTTACAGAGTTATGAGGCTGAGATAAGAGGGAAAGTTACAAAGTGGTACCAGGTACACAGCCCAGAACTGTGCACATAGAAGGCTTTAATACTGTTTGAAGCATTCCCATCTCAAGCCAGTTCCCTGACCTTTATAAATTTGAAGGAATAATGAAACTGATTTGTTTAAATTGTCAAAATTATTTCTCTCCTGCCCCTGTGCGCTTCTGCCCTGTCTATATTAGATTTCAAGAGATTTCCCTTTTGTCATCTTGGCCAGACACTGGAATGTCTATCCCGTTTGAATGGGGATTTATAAAAGCATGGGAGCTAGTGGCCAAGTGTCACATGTATGCCGCATCCCTAAATAGAAGTCTCCCTAGGGCGCTTCCTGACCTGCGCAATGCTGCCGACGGCCTCCTTTCCCCGCTCCCCAGGCAGAGGAGCAAATCACAGGCCGAGGGGCCTGCCACGACTTGCGCACAAAACAGGTCTGGAGTTTGGAAGTTACATTTGCTGGTTGCCCAGAGATGAGTGCAGAATTCAGCTTGGAGGTCTTGGAAACTTCTAGTTGACTGATGTTTATGCTTTTGCTGATGCACCCACAGTTCCTGGGACACAGGAGAATGCTCAGCTGGGGGTCTGTACCCCAGCCAAGGAGGTGTCTTCCCAGACTCCCCTCCTTTTAGCAACTTCATGCAGATGGAGCTTGGGTGGATGGATCCCGGCACGGTGTTCAGAACAGTGGCCCTGCCGGTGTGTGGGCACTGCCTGTGCAGAGCACCTGTGGTTTCTGGTCCTCGAGGGCAGGGGCGCTCACTGACAGTGGAACCCACAGTACCAGCCCATCTTAGGTGGGCTTTTTCCACCCCATTCATCCCTGCTCAGCTCTTCATAGGACAGCCTGTGCTGGCAGAAAATTGCCCCCACCAGTCAAGACGTAGGGTATCAACATAAGCCATGAGTAATGACAGGGCAGCTTCGCAGAGCGTAAGGTAGCACCTGATACCTTGGACCAAAACCGTATTTTTATGTATCTTTCACATGTACAGCTCTTGTCTTTGACTCATCAAACTTTCTTTTTTTTTTTTTTTTTTTTTTGCTTATTTCAGTTTGAGTATGAATTAATGAAAACAATTGTTTCATAGGCACTTGTATTTCTTACAACTGAAGATGGATATTTGTGAAGGAAGGTAATGAGAATTTTACATTTTTCTTTTCCTGTTAGGCTAGCAAAATTCCTGGTTTTAATCTAATGAGTGTTTATTTCTGGTAACAATATCAAATCTAAACGGAGTGGATGTGGAAAGCATCCTGTACAGCATTAGGCTTTGGACATCTGTTTTTATTATACCTCAGTCTTGGCTTAGAGAAGCTAAGGATTGATAACTTTGTTTCATGTTATTTCGGTTTTATTACAAAGGATGCAGCTATGTTTCTGGTAAAGACCTGAGAAATTTTAAAGGGAGGAGGAGACCCAGAATGTACAATGGGCTTCATTCAGGAAGGCAGATCGGGCCTAATTTAGGTCCACTTCTGAGCCCCTTGGTACCCACGGATGACTCATTTTCTCTCTGGGAAGCTTTTTGCTCATCTGCCTATCATTCAGTGCTTCTTGTGTTACCAAGACCATCTCAGTGACTAGAAGGGAGAGGAAATTCCAAGCCAGTGGTCCCTGAGCTACCTCGTTTTCTTGACTTAGGGAAGAAACTGCAGCAGGTAAACTGGTGGGAAGAGCACAGCTTATTCCCAATCTCTTCACCGCGCCCCCAACCCCTGTGAGTTTAGCCCTGGGGAGGAGGGTCTTCAGAGGCTAGCAGTGTGCTGTACCGTGAGGGAGTTGGAGTCTCACTGGGGAAATGAGACCATATCCCATGAAACAATTAGGAAACAATTAGAACCAATATGGGCAGTGGAGACCACAGTTGTCATAAGACTTCAGGAGCCCCTGCTGGTGTGAGCTAGAAAAGTCTTTGTAGATTGCTGGGATGAGCCAGAATTGGGTTGGGTAGAGAAGCGAGGAGGTGGATTTCCCTGGGCAGTGAGAAGACACCCCACCCCCGACAGCCCCACTTGGAAACCACATGCTGAGAGCTTACAGGAGAATAGAGAGGGCTGTTCGTGTCCTATGTAGGCGGGCATCTTACATCTAGCAGGCAGAAGAGAACTGTTGAAGGTTTTTAAGCAGGACGGATGTGGCCATATCCACAAAGATAGTATCAGTGTGCACAAGGGAAGACTGAAAGAGGCCAGGGGTGTTTCAGGCTGGATAGAAGGGAATGGACAGCCTTCAAGGAAGCTGTTTTAGCATCCAGGCCAGAGACCTGGGGGCATGGCAGTGAAGTTTGTGGGGAGAGGAGGTGGAAAGATAGAAACAAGAGACACCTTGAGGAAAGGATTTCCAGAGCCTGTTGACTGTTGAGCAGTCATAGAATTATAGAATTCTCATCACTTAGCTCATCCTCCCATTCAAGGTAGGAATGATTCACTTCCCCAGCACAATCTGCAGGTCTTTGGCCTTCTGCTTGAT
The DNA here is from genome assembly GCF_049350105.2 of Macaca mulatta. Lineage (NCBI taxonomy): Eukaryota > Metazoa > Chordata > Mammalia > Primates > Cercopithecidae > Macaca > Macaca mulatta. The sequence goes on from NC_133420.1 coordinate 48,950,167, forward strand.
CACCCCCAGTGAGGGGGAGCTCACCCTTTCATGAGGCAGCATTTTTACATTTTAGGGTAACTTGAGGTTGAAATTACCAACCCCTCTCCTGGGTCCACGCTGTCCTTAGCAGCTGTGGAAGCCCATTCTGTCCTTCTCTTCTGCACACACAGTCTTTTCCACCGAAAGTTTGCAATCCCCTTTTATGAGACAGGCACTGAACTGTGCTGGCCAAATAAGGTCAGGGCTTTGCCTCCTCAGGAGCTTTTAGTCTAACTCTCCAAATACTGGAAATGGGTTGTCTTCAGTTTTTCTTCTCCAAACAAAATGCCCCTTGTTATCTCCATGTGAGTCAGGGCAAATCTGTTGAGGCCCACATCCTGGCTTAGATGTCTGGCCCTTGTCAGGTCCTTACCACCTCTCTGAGGAGAGGGTCTCTGCTACCGAACGCTTCTCCGATGTGGATCAGGCTATTTGTAACTGTGGGTCTTTTGACAGGCCCAGTGGAACATACTGAGCACTTTTCCTAAGTGTCAAGTTGTCCCGACTTGTTTGAGCTGTCCATGGTAGCCGGCACTCAAGGTATCATCTCCTTCTTTCCAAGATGGTTGATCTCGTCCAAGCCCTTCACTCAGCAGGTGGAGACCCCGAAGCCCAGAGTGAAGGAAAGGGATGTGTTTAGGACACGCAGCCGAGTTGAGAGCAGAACAGAGGCTTCTGGTGTTCCCTAGTATGTATTTGGAACACCATTCTTTGGAAATGTTTTTCTTTCTGACTTCTTCATAGGATTGCTTCTTCCGTCTAGAGGGAACCTCCTCTGCCTCTTTTCTAAGTTGTTCCTCAAATCCTATTTACCTGCTCTTTCTCCAGCAAGGACACTGGCTTAGATTTAATCGAACCCCATCTTGTTAGGAGAGCAAAGAGCTGATACTCATCCTGTTTCTGCCTGTCCTACCCACGGGCTCTCTAGATCTCCAGATGAACAAACAGATGGTGAGATCCCTTGACCGCATCTGTAACCTTGGGGAGATTATTTGCAAGTCCCAGCAGGAACACAGCGTCACTTGAGGAACGATGGGGGCCCCTCAGATAGGGAAAGTCGTCTTCGTATGCAGCTGCAGAACCAGCACACAGCACAGTGGACAGGAAGTGGAACCCCTGGAGGGCCACATTATCAGAAAGGAGGAGTGATTCCCATCTTGGGTACTTCATGGGCTGCCATAGAAACTGTGTTCTCCACTTCCCACTGGGTTGCTTGGAAGAATGTTTTTAAAGTCTCGCGGGCTCCCAGTGTTGCTGTTAAAGATTCCTCCGTTTAACAGAGATCTCCCCACCCTGCAAGCCCTCTCCTAACCTGTTCTGCCCAGCAGTGACCCCTGCTCCAGGTCTGCTGGTGAGCTCCTGGGCAGGCCGTGGAGTCTGCAGTTGAATGCAGAAAAGAAAAGGAAGCAATCAGAGGATTCAAAATATGCCTAAGACAGAGGTAGAGTCATTGGCAGAAACAGGGCACCTGGAAAAGCAGTAAGTTTAAGAGGAAAGGAGAACAAGACCAACCCAAGTCCATGATTACTAGTGAATGGCACGAAGACTGAGAGACAGACAGATCACTGAACTCTGTAGATCTTCAGGAGGGTAAATAGATAAAGGAATCCGAAGTCATATAATTAGTTAATTTAATTAAGGAATTGCAGGTTTTAAAATTCAAAATACTTTTCTACTGGTCCCTCCTAAGAGGATGTTACTATTTTAGAAAGAGGGTAATCAAGAACCAAAGGGTCATTAGAACTTAGGAATTTAGTTAGAGAGCCCTATGATGAGTCTCCGGTCTTTACTAGAAAGATTTGAAGGCTGCCCATTGATCTCAGAGTATAATTTTTTCACTTTTTTTTTCCTCTTAGAGATACGAGCCTGACCCTTCTTGACCAGCCAAAGTGCTGGCCATCATTAGACCTTTAGCTTCATGGTATTTGTGATGGCTGTTATTTAAACATGCAAAGGTTTTATTTTAAAAATTTTTTAGTGTGTTACATTTACCTTTACTGTCCGAGATTGATTTGTCTCATAAAGTTGCATTTGTTACAATTCATGTTCTTTTGTAATGGTTGATCAAAGCAAAGAAAGACATGTGCTGCTTACTACCCATGATCTGTGAATGTTTCAGGCTGTTGTTGGTTCTTGTGACTTCGCTAATATGTTTTTCTTCTGACAGGTTAACCTGCCCTCTTAACTCAGCAGTGGTTCTAGCGTCCTATGCCGTACAATGTAAGTCACAAAGGGAGCATTTCACGGATGGGCAGATTGTTCTGATCAGTGTATGGAGAAAGTCATTGGTTCCTCCTGCTTGACCAAGTCCCTCTTCCCCAGGAATCCTGCTGGACAGCATATCTCTGGCTGTCCAGATAGTCCTGCTTTTACCCAGACTGGCACTCTCCGGTATCATGGGGATGTTGGATTAAGGAAGGTGGTTAAGGCGAAAGGAGTGAATGAGCTGTGGTGTGAAGTTTTCTCCAAGGGAGCCCGTCAGACAGTAGACAGCTGTTGCACATTGCATTTTCCAGAACCTTTGCTCAGGCATTTGATCTGATCTTCATACAAATCCCAGTGGGACAAATACTTGTATCAGTCATCTCTTATACACATGGAAACCTAGACCCAGCTAGGTTAAGGAATTTGCTAGAAGTCACCCCTGCTGCTTGTTTGGTGCTACTCTAAAACACTGCTGGGATCTTATGAATTTCTTTTTAGAGTTTCAATATAGCTAATGGATTGTATATTGATCTATACCAGGGCTATTCAATAGAAATATCATGTGAGTCATATATGTAACTCTTAAGTTTTCTAGTACCCTCATTAAAAAGGGTAAAACGAAACAGGAGGTTTTTTATGTTTTATTTAATGCAATATATTCAAAATATTAGCATTTTACCTTAATGTAAAAAGTTATTAGCAAGATATTTTACATTCTTTTTTTTATACTAAGTCTTTGAAAATCAGTCTGGATTTTACACTGACAATACATCTCAGTTTGGACTAACCACATGTGGCTAGTGGCTACCATATTGGATAGAAAGTCCAAATGGAATTTTCTTCAAGGCTGGTTTAAACTGGAGTAGGAATCCGCTCGTTCAGTCAGCAAAACTTCATCAAGGGCATATTCCCTTCCACGTCCTGCGTGTAGATGCTGGGTAGGCATAATGAAAAGAACCAGATGAGAGCAAAATGTCACTTGATAGTAGCAATACAGTTCATCAGCATAGTACTCAGGTAGAGCTGTTTGCAGCTCAAGACCTAAGAAATCTGTACCTTCCCATAAGCCCAAACCATCTTGGCCTGTTACCCTGTTGACCTACTGTGTGGTAGACAGTTAAGGCAGCAAGATGGTCAGGTCTGAGAGCAGGCACTGGTTGAACTACACACTCTGCTCTGGTCTCAGAACGGGCAAAATAGCAAGAGAAGGCTGACCAGGACTGCTGAGGTGGCCCTAGGTCTGCCTACTTCCCTACCAGCAAAGAACAGAAGTGAGGGAGGTGAAGAGCAAGGTGGCTGGACCTGCAGCTTACCCACCCATCTACATGGAACCAGGAAGTGGAGGGCAGGGGACATCAAAGATGACCACCTGTGATCCTATTCACGAGTAAGACGAGACCCAGAGTTAGTCTCTCCATTGATCCTGCATCTCCTCTTCCCCTAGTGGGAAACTCAAGACAGGTGAATGGGCCTGGGTGGATTTGAACCTTCCCTTCTCCCTACAATATGCCTGGGACAGGCCTGGCCATGTCACATCCATATGGGAAGTGGCATGGTCACCAGTCAGCTTGTATTCTTATGATCTCTAGACCTTGTGAACTGTGTCTCTGCCAGGCCAATCAGCTGAGGAGACTGAGCTTCCCCATATCTCAGAGCGAGTTTGGTGTTCACGGCCTGAGCTTCAGGTTTATGAGGCAGGAGCACTAACTAGAATATAGGCACATTCAATTTAAATCCTGGCATCCCTGGCCAGGTGTTGTGGCCCACGCATGTAATCCCAGTACTTTGGGAGGCTGAGACGGGAGGATCCCTTGAAACCCGGAGTTTGAGACCAGCCTGGGTATTATGGTAGGACCCTGTCTCTGTGAAAACTAAAGAATTAGCTGGGCATGGTGGCGTGCACTTGTAGTCCTCATACTTTCTAAGGCTGAGGCAGGAGGATCACTTAGTCCCAGGATGTCGAAACCAGCATGGGCAACGCTGTGAAACCCCATCTCTACAAAAAATAGAAAAATTAGCTGGGTGTGGTGGTACAGTGCCTGTAGTCCCAGCTACTAGGGAGACTGAGGGAGGAGTATCTATTGAGCCCCAGAGGTTGAGGCTGCAGTGAGCCATAATCATGCCACTGCACTCCAGCCTTTGTGACAGAGTGAGACCCTGTCTCAAAAAAAAAAAAAAAAAAAAAAAATTCTAATGTCTCTGGTAACCAGTTATGTGGGATTGCCTCTCCAAATCTTGGTTTTCTCACCTGTGAAATTGAGGTAACAAGTGGTTTAAGACAGCTCTCAATATGGCTACTTGGTTCAAATTAAGCAGAAATGTGAAGGTGATCTGTAACTAAAAATTCTTTATTATTGGACCATCCCTGGCCGAGTCATTGAGAATTGGACTGGAGCCATATATGTAGGTCTTGCCTTTTCTACTTGTACCTGCCTGACTTTGAGCTTCTCCAGACCTCAGTTTCATGACCTGACACATGAGGATAATAAGTGTCTCCTTCAATGGTTGTAGTGAAGATGAAATGAGTTACTGTATGTAAAACTATTAGAATAGTGCATGGCACGTGGCAAGTGTTAGCTCTTACTGTATTTTCATTATCTGCCCAGAAGAAAGCTGTCAGGGAATTGCTTATTGTAAACAGTAAATTCTATTTAGAGTAAAATTTAAGAACCAAATAATTCTATGCCAGGCTTCAGTAGTCAGATTCCCTTCTGCAAAGAACCGATAGAATGGGGGCTAACGAAGTTGTGGGCACCTAAAAAGTACAAACTGGCTTCAGTAGAAATATTAACATTACTATCAAGCTAATAGAATCATGGCTTATCAGGCAAGCAGTTTTAAGTATAAGCTTTTATCCCTCCACCCTCAATAAATATATATATTGCAGAGCATACATTTCTTTAAGATTAATACTTGCACCAGGCATGGTGGTTCACGCCTGTAATCTCAGCACTTTGGGAGGCTGAGGCAGGCGGATTGCTTGAGCCCAGGAGTTTGAGACCAGCCTGGGCAACATGGTGGAACCGTGTCTCTACAAAATATACAAAAATTAGCCAGGTGTGGTGGTACACCCCTGTTGTTCAAGCTACTAGGGAGGCTGAGGGGAGAGGATTATTTGAGCCCTGGAGGTCGAGGCTGCAGTGAGCCATAATTGCACCACTGCACTCCAACCTGGGCAACAGAGCGAGACTCTGTCTCAAAAAAAATTAATTATTGTATATGAAATTACTGGATCAAAAGTTATGCCTACATTTTATGATATATTCTGCTAAATTCTTCCAAGAGAGGCATCTAATATAAAGTCCAGCACAGTGGTTTGCACCTGTAATCCCAGCTACTCAAGACGCTGAGGTGGGAGGATTTCTTGAGCCCAGGAATTAGAGGCTGCAGTGAGCCACAATCATGCCACTGCACGTCAGCCTGAGCAACAGAGCAACCCCATCTCTAAAAAAAAAAAAAAAAAAACAAAAACAAAAAACCGTGATCTGCAGGTAAAGTACCCGAAAATACACAATGGTGAAAAATTGTTAATGGCCTGTCAAGGCTTTATGAGGCTCAAAGTATAAAGTATATTTTTTGGAAATTTATGTTTATTCCAGAATGTTCCCTGCACCTCTGCCACACAGAGGTCTGCACCAGCCTCAGGGTGCACAGATGGATAAAACACATTGCTCTCCCCAAGGAGTCTACAGCCTGTAGGGAGGCAGATGTGGATAATACTAGTGGTGGAGATGGCCACCAGGGATGCACTTCATCCTGCTTGGGGATGGGGGGAGAGCATCTGGGAAAACATCCTAGGAATGACCCCTGAGAACCGTCTCTAAGATCAGGTTGGAGTTGGATGAATAGCAGGTAAAAGACCTTCCCAGTACAACAGCTGGGCAGCTTGAAATGCTGTACGTTGGAACCTGGGATATACCCTCTCTGTGCTGCAAAACATAAAATACTGTCAACCAGAAGAAAGCATGGAACTTAAAAAGACAAGGTATTTCCCACATAAGCACTTCCTTTTTTGTTTGCTATAATTAACTTTTGTATGTGTTGCTTTCTTACAGATAGGAAAATGGATTACTTAGGAGTTTGGAGCATATAGTATAGTAAGTAGGTAAGAGTAGGGACAGTGGTCAGAGTCTAGCCTCCAAATTAGCAGCTGAGCAACTGTGACAGGCCCCTTTGAGTCTGTTTCCTTATCTGTTTAGTGAGGATAAAAAGCCTTGCCTATATGACAGGGTTATCATGAGTATCAAGTGGGATGATGTCATTGAAATCGATGTGAAACCGCCCTGTGTTTTGCGTATGTTTGTTTATCACTGTTTAACTTTGTTTCCCCCTAGTGGTTAGCACAGAGCTTTGCACAGAGTAGCCGTTTAGGATTTAAAGGGAAAACCACCCCACAGGGAGGCTCATTGGTTGTGTTCGAAGTTCAGAACGTTTGTCAGCAACTTGCCTAAAGAGAGAACCTTGCTGTTCATGTTTGCAGAATGATACCAGGGATGGGACTGTTAACTGGTATGATGGGTAACCTTATTGGGATCCAGGAGGATCTCCATCAGCCAATGAAACCAACCAAGTAAAGGTTCATAGGACTCCACCTTAAGACTCAGGAAAGTCATTTACAGCATTTGGTTGGCCTTTGGGGACATGACTGCTGTCATCAAATGACCAGCAGCGGCTCACAGGCCTGGTAGGCAGGCTGGTGGGGTGGTAGGATCTCTAACTGGGGTTCAGATCACCTGAGTTCTGATCTTGACCCTGTCCTAGAGATCTCTTTTCCTTTCCAGACCTCAATTTCTTCACTCTTAACATGAGGACTTTGAAGGAAGTGATTCTAATGCTTTCTAGCACTTTTCCTCATTGGGCATGCTGTGTCAGGGCATTTAAATGATTTCATGTGAACACACTATGTGCGCTTAACCCAGCACAAACTTACCAGCCACATAGCCTTGATGTTTCTTTCCACAACTTGGCCACATTTGACTGACCTTAACAGCCTCTGGTCTAACCTTGACCAAGTCTGCATGCATTGGTCACTTGGCTCTCTGCCCTTTTCCCCTTCCAGAATTGAACTTTGCATCAGCCTCTGTACAGATCAGTTCTGAGCACCCAAATTTCTGAGCACCTACTGTGTGCCATGCCTGATGCTGGGCCCTAAAGGTGAGTCTGACCCACTCCCAGCATTTGAGGCACAGTGTAGGAAGGAAACAGATCCCTTCGTTATGGTGTGGATCTCAAAGAGCAGCCCTGTGGTGTGAGGGCGGTTAGGTGAGCAAGGCTGAGTGAGACATAACCTTTGCATCTGCCCTTTTTTTTTTTTTTTTTTTTGAAACAGAGTGTGGCTCTGTCGCCCAGGCTGGAATACAGTGGCGCAGTCTCGGTTCACTGCAACCTCCGCCTTCCGGGTTCAAGCGATTCTCATGCCTCAGCCTCCCAAGTAGCTGGGATTACAGGCATGCGTCACCATACCTGGCTGATTTTTGTATTTATATTACAGACGGGATTTCACCATGTTAGCTAGGCTGGTCTCAAACCCCTGACCGCCGGTGATCCACCCGCCTTGGCCTCCCAAAGTGCTAGGATTACAGGCATGAGCTACCGCGACCAGCCGCATTGCCCTTTCAACTTTGTGATGAAATTCACCCAAAAAGCTGCCTGTCTCACCCACTTCCCTTTTGAGATTGGCTACAAAGTATCACCATATCTTTCCCATACTCTGCCCTTGTAGCAGAGAAGGAGTTATTTGATTTGGAAATCTTTGGTGTTGAATTGAGAATCCTCAGAAGCCTCCTGGCATTGCGGCCAGCTACAGGAAGGAATTCATTAAAATATTTGGAAAGATCAGGGCTAGTTTTTTTTTTTTTTTAAAGATGAAGTAGGCGGGGCGCGGTGGCTCAAGCCTGTAATCCCAGCACTTTGGGAGGCCGAGACGGGCGGATCACGAGGTCAGGAAATCGAGACCATCCTGGCTAACACGGTGAAACCCCATCTCTACTAAAAAATACAAAAAACTAGCCGGGCGAGGTGGCGGGCGCCTGTAGTCCCAGCTACTCGGGAGACTGAGGCAGGAGAATGGCGTGAACCCGGGAGGCGGAGCTTGCAGTGAGCTGAGATCCGGCCACTGCACTCCAGCCTGGGCGACAGAGCGAGACTCCGTCTCAAAAAAAAATAAATAAATAAATAAATAAAATAAAGATGAAGTAGAAGCTTTTGTTTGTTTGTTTGTCAAGACAATGGAATATGAGATCAGTTGCCCCATTAGAGCTAGAGATTATCTTCTTCTGTTTTTAGACAAATGGGAAAACTTTGTGGAGAAAGGAAATGGATGTCCTCAGGTCCCATAAGCCTGGTCCTTGGCTCTTCACCTGGTGCCAGCCTTTTTTCCAGTTTCCTCAATGTTCCAGACACCCAAATGGTTTGAGTCCTTGGGGTAGCCATGGACACTTGTACAGGTTGAGCACTGCACAACTCTCAAGAATGCCCATCACATCATAGGCATCAACAATTCAATTCACGTTGGCAGACAACAGTCAAGGGTCTCAAGGGAGCAGTACCATTTGGCCGAGGGGCTAGTCTCGAAGTCACCCTTCCTTTTCCCTCTGCACCTGCAGGTCCCTAATATGATTCCCCTGATAGCCCCAGAATCTCTCTTCATATCTTTTGACTCCCCTTAGAATGTGTCTTTCTCCCTAGGAACTTTGCTGTTGCCTGAGCCCTGACCATTCGTCCCCACTCACTCCCACCCCTTGTCCCTGTGGCCCCTGAGCATACCCTGGTCCCCTTTCTTCCACATCTCCCTGAATCCCAGGTGATGGGTCGGGATGCAGAGAGTGGTCAGGTCTGCATGGCCTCCCTTCTGCCTACACCCAGTTTTTAGAGCAGATTGGTCCAGTGTTATGGTAACCTTGGGGTATGGCAGAGAAAGCCTGCACCAGGCGTGGCATACGAATTGTGGCATTTTCTTTATGGGTTCTCTATCCAGTGACATGAGTGCAAACTGCTGTGCTGACCACAGTATATGGAAGAGGTATGGGATTAGAACAGGGCCTAGGTTCAAACACCATCTCCCAATTTTCTCCCTCTGTGTCCTTGGGAAGAATGAGAATTTGATTGGATCATGTGTAATAGTATCTTAGCCCATAGTGAAGGCTCAGATAAGTGTGGAGTCTGGAGCTAGTGAGAAGCTTCAGTTCGTGTGGTGCAGAACTTACCGGAAAAGTATTTCCAATTAATGTTATTCTGGTGATGCTGTAGATGCTTATAAATACAGACCATATTAAAAAGGCAAAACTAATTATGATTTTCCCCTTATTCTGTCTTGATAGCTCATTTTGGAGACTATAATTCTTCCGTACATCATCCAGGCTATCTTTCCGATAGTCAGTTTATACCCGATCAAAATGATGACTTTTTAACAAAAGTCGAATCTCTGCATGAGCAGCACAGGTGAGGGGGGCTGGGGTGGCCTACTTTGGGAACTTGGGTCGGGTATTTTCAGACATCATATCCCTTTGTGTTTGATGCAACCTCTTTCTTTTGTGCATGAATCCTCTTTCAAGATGTCGGGGGTTTTTGAACCTTTGAGCTGGTATGGTGGCAGATATATTTGGCATAACTAGCATTTCTGTAAAGTGTGAAATCCAGTAAGAGTTTAGGGTGATGGCTGCTGCATCCTTTTCAGGATGTCATTGAAATCAGTAAATTCCTGAAGGAAATGCCCATTTTGAAATCTGATTGCCTCACCAATGGACTGTACCAAGGTAAACCTCTTAGCAGTTTACCACATTTGATAAAACAAGCTGTTCCTTCAGGTCTTGTTAAACAGACAGACAGATAGACGTGCAGTGCTGACCAGTCTCCTGTGTTCAGTTTGTGAAAAGTGCTCTGCGTCCAAGTGAGGAGCATGAGTCTTCTGCAGTTGCCCCTGCATATTTGTTGCGAGCCTCAGCTCCAACACATATACCCAATTCTGGCTGCTCTTCCCCTTCCTCGTTTCACTTAAAGCTACAGCAGCAGCTGTTCAGTCCGGGTCAAATAAAGGCCACCCTGACCAAGAAGGCCAGCTCTCAAGGGGCTGCTTTCTTCTTGGGAAAGCCATAAAAACAAAGGCCAGGCAACCAAGCGTCCTTTTAAGAAAGCACTGCCAAACCTCTCTCCCAGAATTACTCCCAGGGCAGAAGTCAATGTCCTAAAATAGTACGGGGCCAGTGGCGTTTGAAAGTTTGAGGCCACTGCCAAAAGAAGAGATAAAGGCAGAGAGACCTAAAGATTCCCTACGAATTAGCAACTTGGAATAATTAGGGCAGGGATTCTGAAAGGTAACAGTCTTCTACGTCTGAATATTGAGAGCCCACTAAAGGAAGTGTTATTTAATTTAAAAACGAGACGGTTAGAGGGAGTCAAATTCAATGGATAAGAAGAAAAACTTGCTTTAGTAGAATTTAGTATTAGATTGCTTAAGATTGATAACATAAGGCATTTAAATAACCTTACAGAAATAGTATCAAATGTTGTAGATTTTTTAAAATTGGAGATAATGCCCTCTACTTATTGGATGAACTCTGCTTTTTGTCTTTTCTTCTGTAGTGGGCTAAAACAATCAGAAGCAGAATCCTGCTATATCAACATAGCGCGGACCCTCGACTTCTATGGAGTAGAACTGCACAGTGGTAGGGTATGTATTCTTGTTATGTCTTGGATCAAACATTATGTTTTTATTTTAATCTCTGAGACTTTGAAAACTTCTTTGATGAAACTATTTCTTTTTCATTGTAACAGGACTTTAAAAAAGATATTTGGAAGGTTTATTAAGTAATACTGAATTTTTTGTTGGTCATTTGTCCAATTGCTTTTTTTTAATGTTTGCTTTTGTACTTGAAGACTTTCCTTTTGAGAGATTAGGGGCTTAGAAACTGGTAATTTTTGTAAGACCATTTTATATTATGGTTTTAACAGGCAAAAAAATAGGTATAAATTCATTTTTCAAGTGACAGTTTAAGGGGCCAAGATTTCTACTTAATCTCAAGTGCTGCCCAAATTGGAGCTAGTTACTCAAATATGATAGTTTTTTTTTTTTTTAAAGATTATGGTGGTTTGATTGTGAAAATCAATAAATATTTGAAATTAGTTGTGGCTGTTTTAACAGGATTTACTAACATCTGTCATCTGCCAAGCAATTTCTATGCACCAGTGGATTATTTCCTGCAGTAATACCATGAGTTCTGTGTATTATCATTAACCCCATTTTACAGATGGAGAAACTGATACTGAGGGACTTAACCGAGGTCACACAGCACACAAGTTGTAGCTTCAGCACATGACCCCTCACTGTCTAATTAGCATCTGACCTTTCAGCAGTGACATACGTTTTCTACCTGATTGGCTCATATCATATCCAAAAGGAAGCAAATATTAATTGAGCACCTACTAAATACTAGCCTTTATCTAGATGCTTTCATATGAGACCATAAGGTCTCATATGGGATCACAGAAACCTTGTGAAATCGACATTCTAGTTATCCCTGTTTTATAGATGAGAAAACTGAGGCTCATAGAGATTGAGTAAATGATCAAATTTTAAATCTATGTATTTTCATAGTTTATAGAAACACTTTATTTTTGTTTCACTTCGGTCCCTTTACAGTCCTGTGAGGTAGGCAAGTTGTGATATAGGAAATAAGGAAGGAAAATGATCTTACAAAATACCAGCTTTGGGACTTGACCATTCATTTTTATTCCATTTGCAAATAATATTTTATCTTAGATAGAATGTTTCAGAGAACTTTAGTTGTTGGTGAAGTAGGACTTCATATCTGCCTGAGTTGAGCTGTGCTCTCCCACCCCAAGAACTGTCAGTGAAATGACCCTCAAGGGCTGTGAGGCCAGATGATACCTGCGTAGCTAAGACCCCCAAGGTATCAGAGGGGGTTTGGTCATGCTAGGCTGTTCTACATGAACTAAAAACCCCTAAATCTCCATAGCTTCATATCACAAGGTTTATCTTTCAGTAATTCAAAGCTTGCATTGAGTCCAGGAGTCTTCTAGGGCAGCCCCCGACCCCATCCACTGCAATCACTCGGCAGTCGAGGCTGCTTCCATGTCATGGCTATCTTCCCATGTGGCCTCCATGTTTGTCACAAGGGAACAGGAAGCTGCAGGGTTACACACCAGCTCTTAAATGCTTCAGCCCAAAAGAGACATACATTCCTCCTGCTCAGAGCACAGTGGCCAGAACTAGTCACCGGGCTCTGCCCTCTGCAAGGGGAGCTGGGAAATGTGGGGTTGGGCCTGGGAGTTGAGTGGACAGTAACTGTGCTGGAGGGGTTGAGATGCATGCTGAAAGACCACAGGATTAGGAGATTTGAGACCTGGTCTTTGGCCCACCCAAACCATTCATTTATTTCCTTGTTCACTCAATTTTGATTTCCTTTGCTAATTTGTTCTGTCACACCTGCTTCATACTCCCTCTGTTGTGATCTCAAGTATCACATTTAAATGCAATTCTATCCTTCATCAATCAAATTTGGTTTTGTTGTAAGCGTGTGATTTTTGTTGGGTACTGAAAGTGAGTACTCTCTGGACTTTCCACCATATCAGCACTGTTTCGTTTGTCCAGTTTCTCTAAATCCATGTTCACATTGCGGTTCACAAATGATCTGGCCCACGGCAAAGGGGAATGGACGTTTCTTATGCCTTCCACATGCCGAACTCTCTTCTAGAAGCTCCACATGCCAAGCCCCCTTCTAGGTTTTTATCTTCTCTCATTTGGGCCCTTTGAGGTGGGTTCTATCATCTTTATTGTACAAGAAGAAAAACTGAGTCTCAGGAGCCCAAAGTAATACAGCTAGTAGGTGCCAGACTGAAGGTTCACACTCAGTTGTAACTGACTCAAACTGTGCCCTTTCTTTATAATTACTAGTATGTGGGCCAGGCACAGTGGCTCACACCTTTAATCCCAGCATTTTGGGAGGCCAAGGCAGGAGGATCCTTAAGCCCAGGAGTTCAAGACCAGCCTAGGCAGCATAGTGTGACCCCATCTCTACAAAAAATAAAAAATTAGCTGGGCGTGGTGGCACATGCCTGTAGTCCCAGCTACTTGGGAAGCTAAGGCTGGAGGATCACTTGAGCCCAGGAGGTTGAGGCTGCAGTGAGCCATGTTTGCACCACTGCCCTCTAGCCTGGGCATCAAAGCGAAACACTATCTCTCAGAGAAAAGCCAAACAAACAAAAACCAAGTATCTGATTGGGAAAACAAGAAAGTAAATGACTCAAGAAGAGGAACTATTTTGTTTTTAAGTTTTATTTGTACTCACCTTGTTCTCAAACAGATTTAAAACAGCTTGTAGTGGCTGTGTCTTCTGTATCCTCACTGTCCACAGCAATGCCCAGCACTTAGGCTTGTATAAATGTTGGATACATTGGATTTAGAAGCAACTTTTTTTTTTTTCTTAAACAGGGTCTCCCTCTGCTGCCTAGGCTGCAGCATGGTGGCACAATCATGGCTCACTGCAGCCTCAGCTTTGCAGGCTCAAGCAGTCCTCCCACCTCAGCCTCCTGAGTAGCTGGGACTACAGGCATGTGCTACCACACCCAGCTAATTTTTTGTGTTGTTTTGTAGAGACAGGGTTTCGCCGTGTTGCCCAGGTTGGCCTCAAACTCCTGGGCTCAAGGGATCCACCCTCCTTGGCCTCATAAAGTGCTGGGATTATAGGCGTGAGCCACCTCACCCAGCCAGCATTTATTTCTTAAGTAGATTTAGAATCAGCAGTTCTAAACTTAAACATTTTCATCATCATTTCATAATAGCTAAAGCCTTTACAGTAATGGAAATTGAGATTTGTAAAAAGCTTTGCAAAGGGGCGAGGCCTTTCTGATTTAGTGCTGATTGTTGAAAATTTAAAGCTTGAGTGTTCATTTAAATGATTCCATGGAATGAGTGGGCTTATTTGGTAACTTTCTAGACCAGTGGCACCCACATGTTGCTTGACAGGCTGTGTTCATTTTAGAAGAATTTAGTACTTAGTGCTTGGATCTTAAGTATCTGTTAAGTGGGGCTTTTTGCCTGTTTTCAGAGCATTTTCCCGTTTGGAACCTAAACGTATTACTATTTATAACAGCGTGGGTGCTTTAAAGTCACCAGAGGGCATAAGCATGACTGTAACACTCTGTGGATCTGAGATCTTCCTTTTTACAGGATCTGCACAATTTAGACCTAATGATTGGAATTGCTTCCGCGGGCATTGCTGTGTACCGAAAATACATTTGCACAAGTTTCTATCCTTGGTAAGTGCAAACAGTTCTCATTATTTTCTGAATCATGCTTTAAAAATATGCCGAACAAAAGTAATGTTACCTCCCGTTCTAAACGTTTTATTTCTAGAGACAGGGTAGAGATTTCCCGCCCCCGCCCCCCCGAGTTTTAACCTCTCACCTCTAAATTTGATCCAGATTTAGTACTTAGGAAAATTTGAGTTTGGTTTTCATTAGCATTCCCCTCCCCCAACTCACCCTGTGGTTTGGGATACTCTGGAAACCTGGTAGATAAAATGGCACAGGCAGGCCTTGGCATTAAGGAATTTTTTCCGGGTAGTGCATTGGTCAGAATTCAGAGAAGAGCTTTCTCTGGGCAGAAACCATAGTTTCAGTTCTGATCCTCGGTTATTAATTGGACCTTTACCAAGTGTCCAGCTCTGTTCTAAACTCTAAAGGAACCCAAAAACATGTACAACTGAGTGCTTGCCCTCTGAGCTCACAGGCCTGGTGAGAAGAGACCTGTAGGCCAGCCTGTCCCGCATTACTCGTGAGTGGAACTGAATTTTGGAGAGAAGTTTGAGTTTAATGTGCCAGGCAACAGAGAGCTTTTTTAGGGGAAACACCACCAAAATAATACCATCTACATAATGATAGCATGATGGTACAAGGAATGGGCATGGCACGCATCGCCAGGAAGGTAGAGGAGAGTGAGTACCGCAGATGGCAGGAGATGCAGATGGAAAAGGACAAACGGGGAAGAAACATGGAGTTTTGGCAAAACAGTGGCAGCAAGGAAGGAAGTTAGAAAATGGGGATAAGAGAAGATTTGGTGCCAGGTATGTGCCACACAGAGTTTGACCTTTGACGTCTAAATCTGCTCCCCAGCTTGGGAACATAGAAATTCATTTCATTGAAATGAAAATGTGTTTCATTTCAAACACAAAGATGTTCATCACAGCATTATTTATAACAGGAAAAAAACCTGTAAGTAACTTAAGTAAAATTATGGAGTATTATGTAATAATATATATAATATTAATGAGTTAATAATATAATACTCCATTGTTATATACTCTATTATATATAACAATAATATATATTACACATAAATATGTAATTATATAATATATAACAAAATTATTAATAGCAGTAATTCTTATTGCATGCTTACTGTGTCCAAGTCCTGTTACTGTGTGTTTTCTTTGATTTATCTCCTTTAAACTGGAAATAGGCCTATATAGGTTATTATCCCCATTTTCACAGAGGAGGAAACAGAGATACAAAGAAGTTAAGTAAGAACCTGTCCAGAGTCACACAGCTAATAATCAGAGTAGTTGAAACTCACATCAGAGTCCAGCTCCAGAGCCTGGACTTTTTTTTCAACACTAAAAATGGTATTTGTAGGAAAACGCTTAAGTAGGATACATACTTGTAGACGCTGTTCAGTTAAGTTTCAATATATCTATTTTCCAAAACCAAAAACTATGACAGCCCTGTTCAATTTGACACAAAAATCAGTGTAACAGATAGCAAGGCCTTCTCTCCATCTGTCATTCACCTCCTCTCTGTGGGAAGCCCCTCAGAGGAAGCAAGAAACTACAGCCTGCTTGGTGGGCTGGGGTGTGCCCAGGCAGCTCTCTGGCCCGCTCAGGACTAAGATCAGGCTAAGCAGAGGGCACAGTGGGCACAGGGCTCATTTTTCTGCACCGAGCCCCTCCGATGCTGGGGGCTTCCTCCAGGTGCCATGGGCCTAAAGCCCCCTGGGTCCAGCTTAACTGTGGCCAAACCTCCTAAGGGCCCACAGACAAGGGCTGGACCCTCACATTGTGGAGCAGATGTGAGTCCCACAGGGTCACTGCAGGAGAGAGAAGTGGGAGACTTGGTCAGGAGAAGCAGGTTTGTGAACAGAAACCTTTTTGGCAGAGCCTGCAGGGACTCTTCAACCCCTGGGCTCACCCACAGATCTGCTGAAGCCTCCCTCAGCCTTCAACATCAAGCCATCTCCTGTCAAGGCCTGGCCCCTGCCTCCAGTGCAAACCTCAGAGACCAGTGGGGAGGCCAGCACCAGATGGTGACCCCAGGGTGACAAGGGAGGTGCATGGGCAAATGCCCAAGAGGAGCAGGACCTAAGAAGGGCCCTGAGCATGCAGGGAAGGGCACTCACCAGGATCCGAATACCAGCTGAGCTTTGGCCCAAGGAAAATTCTAGAGAAGAAGGGGCAGGGTATATAGGTCCAGAGACGAGAAAGAACCCAGCTAGTGAGTTAGGAGTAGCTGGGGCAGGCCAGGCTGGAGCTGGCCATGGGCCTGGGGAGCGGCAGGAGAGGGGCCAGGTCATGGAGGGCTTCACAGGCCATAGGAGTCTACAGGCTCAGTTCTTAGTGCTCTTATGAGACTCTAGGCATTCCTGCATGCAGTGCTTGCAGTGCTCATAGTTACAGTGATTTACTTCTGTGCATCATTCTTTATGTGGTACCTGTCTCCCTCACTGGATTATAAGCCTCTGGATGGCAGTGGCTCCATGTCTTCTTCCCTCTGTCCCCAGGACCTGGCATAGGACTTTGTACATCCTAGGGGTGTGTGTGTGTGTGTGTGTGTGTGTGTGTGTGTGTGTGTGTGTGTGTGTGTGTGTGTGTGCTGGATTATAAGCCTCTGGATGGCAGTGGCTCCATGTGTGTGTACTGGATTATAAGCCTCTGGATGGCAGTGGCTCCATGTCTTCTTCCCTCTGTCCCCAGGACCTGGCATAGGACTTTGTACATCCTAGGGGTGTGTGTGTGTGTGTGTGTGTGTGTGTGTGTGTGTGTGTGTGTGTGTGTGTGTGTGTGTGTGTGTGTGTGTGTTTCTTATGAATGAGTGAAGGGCAGTAGGGAGCCCCCCTGAGGCCCCAAGCCTGGAAACGAGAGAGTTCATGTCTGTACATAATGAGATTTGACAGCTCAGGGAGAGAGCTGTCAGGTTGGGAAATTGGGGTCAGCATGGGAAAGGGATGCTGAGCTGGAGCCCTAGGAACCATAGGAGGCCTGCCAGGCCTTCCTACCCCTGTATATGAAGCCAAGGTTGGGGGGAGTAAGAGGTCCACAGATTCCCATGGGCCAGACAAAGCAATGTGAGAACTCAAAAGGGAGTTGGTTCTTCCGACTCGTTCTGCAGAACAGGAATTTTTGCATCTGCCAATTGGCAGAGAAGAATCGTGAGGAGACTCCCTAGACTTCAGGGAGATGGCAGAGCAGTAACACACACTAGAAAGAGTATCTCTAAAAGGGGTGAGCCCAAACACCCTTCTTATCCTTAGACTATTAACCTGCAGTCACCCAAAAAAATTTACTTCACGGTTACATCTACCAACAGATTGTTGAAAATAGATGTGTATTAGGTAGTATTTCATATGTAATAGAAGTATATTGCTGATCCTTCTGGGGGAATGTCCCATGAATAGTTCAACTTTCTTTTTACCTACACAGCCTCTCCATTCTAGAATGCTCTACCAAGGTCTTCATATGATCCTAGAAAATAGTAAAATTCCTTCATTTCCCCAAAAGTATTTCAGAAGTGAAGATTCCAGCAGGGAAATATGCACCCTTTGTATGGATTGCAGAAGTTTTTCATAAATGAATGATAGTCAACCCTTGGTGTACTTGGGGTTCCAAGACCACTTATAGTTACCAAAATCTGCACAGACTTGTCACACACTTGGCTCCGCAGAACTCGTGTATATGAAAAGCCAGCCCTTTGTATATGTGGGTTTCGCATCCTGCAAATACTGCATTTTCTGTCCATGTTTGGTTAAAAAGAGTCCCCCAGGTAGTGGACCCCACATAGTTCAAACCTTTGTTGATCAAGGGTCAACTGTAAATTTATTTTAAAAGTTATGTTTTTAATTAAAGGAACAAGCATTGCAGGCCTACTGTGTGTCAAGGTAGGGACTTGACATTCCTACTCTGCTTAAATCCTCACAGGGCCGCTCTCTGAGAAGGGCAGAGTTTTCACCACTGTTGGGAAGACTTCACAGTGGAGAGCTTAAGAGCACAGGCTTCAGAGTCAGCTGAGACCTGGGTGCAGGTCTTGGCTCCAGGAATTTCTAGTTGAGTGATCTTGAGCACTTTGGTTATGTCTCTGAGCCTCAGTTTCCTCATCTGAAAACTGGGTATAGCAATATGTACTTTTCAGGATTGTTGCAGGGCTTCACTGAGGGGATGTTTATAAAGCTCTTAGTAGCAGCCTAGTATATAAAAAATGTTCAGTTAATGGTGACTAAATTCTGTTATCTTGCAAATGTTAAGTAGGCTACTTGACACGTGGCTGTTAAGTAATAGAGCTGGGGTTCGGACCAGGTCTGTCCTCTTTCAGCTGCTCCATGCTGCTCTCAGCTGTCTTCCCCATGTATATACCAGCTCACGCAGAGCTGCAATGCCACAAAAGCAGCTTATAGCAAAGAGAGCACATGGCCCATGTTTCTTGTTATTTAAAAGCTACATCATAATCCAGTGGCCCTTATGCAGTGCTCAGCTTCAGTCAGCTACTTGGTGTTAGCCTGCGGCAATGGGGCTGCCATCATTTCTACAGAGAAGTAAACTCTAGGCAGCCAAGAGCCCCCACTCACTGGGATCATGGAATAAAGGACATGCATTGAGAGGCATCAGCTTCAACCTGGCCGATCCCTGATGTGCTTTGTTTGTGTTTTGTTTTATTTTTTGAAGGGTGAACATTCTCAAAATTTCTTTCAAAAGGAAAAAGTTCTTTATACATCAGCGACAGAAACAGGTGAGTAGTTATGTCCGTGCTTGCTTTGTTTTGTGCGTATGTATGTGTGTGGTTAGAGACAGGGTCTCTCTGTGTTGCCCAAACTGAGATCAGAGGATCCTCCTGCCTCAGCCTCCCAAGTAGCTGGGACTAGAAACATGCACCACTTTGCCCCACTTGTGTTTTTAAGTCACTTCTGCTTTTAGTTCTTTAAGGGTTGAAGGCAGTTTGCCATGTATATAACAGGGAAGAAAGAGCATGCCATTGTGGGGCCAGAGTCTACAGGACCCAGTGATTGTCTGTATAATTCTGCTTAGCTTGTTTTGGAGTCAGAGACAGTGGTTTCAGATTCTGGCTCTTCCACTTACCAGCTAGACAGGTTACTTAACGTTCCCTAGCCCAAGTTACCTTGTTTCCAGAAATGCTATAATGCTCACTTCTTAGGGAATTGTGAAGATTTAATAAAAGAGCATTGGTCAAAGCACCTGGCAGAGAGCCCACCGCAAAGTAGCAGCGAATGTCAGCAAGGTCAGTTCCCTCCCATGATGTGTTGAAACTGCACGATGGCTTGGTAGGTGTGCGTATCTCATAAGCAAAGTCCGTGGCACTGTCCATTTGGTCATCCATACAGAGATGTGGAACTTAGAGGTGAGGAAACTGAGGCTCCCACAGCTAGTGAGTCGGGGGAGCTGGAATTTGAACCAGATCATTACGAATCCGAGACACCTGGTCTTTCCACAACACTACACTCCATCTTTTTATGCTGCATGATTTTCACTTACTGTCACTGTGTCCATTTCCCAATTTTTCAAAGGTAATATGTGCTTAAAATGACCTCACAGAGCAGTGAACTCTTAGGAACGAGGACACAAAAGCTCAGAGCAACTAGGACTGGAATCTGGGTCTCCTGGCCCCCCCAGTGCAAGATTCAGGGTGGCACAAAAATGCATAAGATGGCAATTGAACATGAAAACAGAAAACCTAAACTCATGCAGAATGCAGGCAAAGCAAATGATTAAAATGATTATTATATATGAGCACTGGATTCAACTCTGTGCTTTGTGGAAAGCAAATAGAGAAAAACCCAAAATGTTATAAACTTGCTGTTGTCTGATAGATGAAAGAGTATTCCTTCAGGAGAGAGATGTTCCCAGAGCTAAAATTTAAAAGGAGTGTATCAGACGATTTTTATCTGGTTGCTCCAAATACATCCAGCCTAGAAATGTAAACAGATTTGAAATAAAAGCATTCGTGGAGGAGCACAGATGATGACAAAGAATAGATCCTGGTCATCTCTATTACCATATTCATAAAGATGGTTAACAAATCATGCTCTTGAATATTCCAGTAACACTGGTTTGTGGCCAAGGCATTTTGAAACCAGTTTTCTGCTGTCTGTTGCATCTTACCTCATTTCACCAATGTGGGTTAAATGCTTGCAAGTCCCTGCTCCTATGTCTGTGTGGGTGAAATCTTGACTGTTTTTCCTCCCAGGCTGAATCCAGGGAACATATTGTGGCCTTCAACATGCTGAATTACCGATCTTGCAAAAACTTGTGGAAATCCTGTGTTGAGCACCATACGTTCTTTCAGGCAAAGAAGCTACTACCTCAGGAAAAGAATGTTCTGTCTCAGTACTGGACTATGGGCTCTCGGAACACCAAAAAGTGAGTGTGCTGTAAAGACTGTATCCACATTAGGCTGAGATGTAAATGCATCCTGTTCACCAGTGAATAGAGGACATTATTGGGCAGAGGAGGAAACCTATAGCCCAGGGGCCCCAGACATTGGGTCTCTGAACCATGACTAAAAGTCTCCTGGGGTCAGCAGTGTCTGAGGGACATCTCGTGTTCCCAGCGTTTGTTTCTCTCCCCTCAACTCTATGAACTCAGCACTTCCAAGCAGTCAGATGGCAGCTGTACCCTGCAATATGACATAATAAAGGAAATGGAGCAGTGGCTCTGTGTGTCTCCTGGTGCCAGCATATTGGGCTATCCCAGCCTGATGCCACCAAGCCAGCCTCTCCCACAGAACATTAATTCCATAAGATGCTCTATAAAAATGAATAAAGGAATAGAAAAACATTTCCAGAGTCAGGTGACTTTGGGATATGTTGCCTATAATAATTACAAAATAACAGTGGTAATCACAGTTGATAATTACTGGGCATTTACTTTGTGCTGAGCACATAATTATATTTGACTCTTACAACTCTCCTGTGAGATAGGTACTATTATCCACAGGAATGATATTCAAAATATTTAATGACTAGTACAGGAAAAGAAATGGATGTAAATTTATAGATATTTATGTATAAATATATATAATACATACATTTTTAAATTCTAATTTAGATTAAAATGTAGTCTCTAAATAAAATGTCTAGTACAATAAAAGAAATGGATATAAATTTATATATATAATTCATACATACATTTAAAAATTTTAATTACGATAAATTTATTCTCTAAATGAAATAACCATGCAGTTTGTATTTTTGTTTTCTTTGCTCTAAGATTACCCTCTAAGTATAAGAGGTAGCATAAATTATCAATTTATTCTTATAATTTCTTTTTTCTTTTTTTTTTTGAAATGGAGTCTTACTCTGTCACCCAGGCTGGAGTGCAGTGGTGCCATCTTGGCTCCCTGCAACCTCCACCTCCCAGGTTCAAGCGATTCTTTTGCCTCAGCCTCCCAAGTAGCTAGGATTACAGGAGCACACTACCATGCCTGGCTGATTTTTGTACTTTTAGTAGAGACAGGGTTTCACCATGTTGACCAGCCTGGTCTCGAACTCCTGACCTCAGGTGATCCACCCACCTCGGCCTCCCAAAGTTCTGGAATTACAGGCATGAGCCACTGTGCCCAGCCTATTCTTACTTGGGTTTTTTTTGTTTTTTTTTTTTTTTTGAGACAGTCTCACTCTGTCGCCCAGGCTGGAGTGCAGTGGCATGATCTCAGCTCACTGCAACCTGCCTCCTGGGTTCAAGGAATTCTCCTACCTCAGCCTCCCAAGTAGCTGGAATTACAGGTGCCCACCACCACGCCCAGCTGATTTTTGCATTTTTGGTAGAGATGGGGTTTCACCACATTAGGCAGGCTGGTCTCGAACTCCTGACCTCAGGTGGTTCGCCTGCCTCGGCCTCCCAAAGTGCTGGGACAACAGGCGTGAGCCACTGTGCCCAGCCATAATTTCTAAATCATTTGTTGGTTTTTCAAAATTGTTTTCGTGATTTGTTGTTGATGTGGCTATTACTAAAAATGAGACCCATGTCTGAGCCATTATCTATCTGATATGTGGAACTGCATCAGACTGTTCCAGTTACTTTCCTAATACATTGATAATCATTAGGGAACTTGTAGACTGAATAAGTAGCTAACTTTTTTTTAGTATCAGTGATATTATTTATGGTGCTAAATGCTCTCTCTCAGCTTCTGATGAACCAAGAGCGAATATATTAAGTTTTTAGCTCTTATAATACTGGTTAGTATTTTTATACATTCAGTAGCTCTACTGTTGAACAAGCCATGAAAATAACTTATTGGATTATATCATTGACTTAGATTGGACCTGATCCTCAGGCCAGATGAGAGAAGGAATGGGGAGGCAATTGAAAGCATGCCCTCTGTTGCTGAGCTGCCTGGGTTCAAATCCTGCCTCTGTCACTTGAGCTTTAATTTGTTGCTTCTATTTCTTCATCTGCAAAGCTTTGTCATCTGCATGCATCCAATGCCAGCAGGGCTGGGTTCTGGTCTTATATTGTGGCACAAGAAAATACCCCTATTTTGGTGACTGAAAGCAACACCCATTCTATTATATCTCATGATTTTGTGAGTCAGGAATCCCAGAAGGGCTTGGCTAGATGCCTCTTCTACTCTGTGTGGTATAGATTGGGATTTCTCCGTGAATGTGGCCAGAGGATCCAAGATAACTTTTCTTGCATACCTGGTGTCTGGATGGAATGGTTGGAAGGCTGGACTCACCTGGACTCCTTAGCATCCCCATCTGGATGCTCCAGAAGGGTAGTTGAATTTCTTACATGGACACTCAGGGTTCCAGGAGCCAAAGGCAGAACCATTCAGCCTTCTTAAGGGTGAGACCTGGCACTGGCACAGCGACTCTGTTGCTGAAAGCAGTCACAAGCCAACCCAGATGCAAGACTCAAAGAACTTCAGTCATCTTTAATCTGCCACAGGGGATCATTTGGGTTGGGAGGATGGCTTGGGAGGACAAGTCAGCAGTTCTTTTACTACCTATGCCAGCTTCAGCATACTGGTGAATTTCAAGTCTCATTACCTCCATTTTACAGATGAGGAAACTGAGGCTTAGAAGGGTCACATGACTTGCCCAGCCCCTAGAGATACAGCTACACATCTGCTTATCGGGCTTTCTGAAAGGTTCCACATAAAAAGAAATTTGTTGGGTTATTTTCCAAGCTTATAGTACAATGGAACACTTTTTTTTCAGAGTCCCTATTAATAACCCATGACACATTAAACCTTGGAGTCGGGCAGCTTGCTCCCCTTGTTTTGATCCTGTGCTCTTCATCACTGGCAGTGTGGTTTCTGATGTAGGCCTGCCTCAGAGGAAAGAGTCTCCCAGTGATGCTGTTGTGAGCATTTGGTCAGGGTGACAACAGCATTTCTTAATGTGAATTAGTACATGATGTGCTACAGGGCGTTTCATATTGTTTACGTTCTTTTGTTTGTTCTTTGTTCTGTTTTGTTTTGTTGGTTGGTTGGTTGATGTCACGCCACAAGGAAATACGTAGAATGTTTTCATAAGACATTAAAACCTAGTTTAAAATTTAGAGATGCCAGAACCAAAGTTGTCCCTTTAAAGGGTGACAGGCTTCATGCTTTATTCTCTCAAATAATTCATTCTCTGAGGGGTCTAGATCGCTAAGATTTAAATTCTCTAGGTATAAATAAAATTCAAAAGTAACCTTCAGGGTAGCACATTTCAAAGAACATAGCTTGGAACTGTATTTCCTTTTTTTTTTTTTTTTTTTTTTTTTGAGACAGAGTCTTACTCTGTTTCCCAGACTGGAGTGCAGTAGTGCGATCTTTGCTCACTGCAACCTGTCTCGGGGATTCAAGGGGTTCTCATGCCTCAGCCTCTCAAGTAGCTGGAATTACAGGCATGCGCCTCTACACCTGACTAATTTTTGTATTTTTAGTAGAGATAGGGTTTTGCCATGTTGGCCAGGCTGGTCTTGAACTCCTGACCTCAAGTGATCCACCCACCTCAGCCTCCCAAAATGCTGGGATTACAGGCAAGAACCACTGTGCCCAGCTTGAAGCTACTTTCTAAGCACATTTTCAGTTTCTCTCTTGAAGAGTTACCAGTGATTTATGGTGACAGCTCCTGCCGGCTAGGATGATGAAGAGCACCTGAAAAGGTGGTTAATATTTTTACTTAGGCCAGTGTGAATAAAATAAGAATTCCTTGAAATCACTTGAGCTGTATTTCTGTGTGATCCTGGAATTCCTTCTAATCTGGTTAGGTTTGGTTATATTCTGGAAACAGCTTTGTTGCTTGAGTAGTGAGGACAAGAAAGGATTTTCACCAGAAGAAAAGAAGTCACATAAGGAAATTCCAGGACAGACAGGAATCGCTTTTGAGCTGTCTCCCTCTACTCCCCATAACCTTGGCGTTAACCTGCCATCCGTCAGACAAGAAGCATGTGTAGACTGTTTCACACATGCAGTAATTTCTTTCCTGTTGAACATGTCAGTGTAGAAAGTGAACCTGCATCTGGTTTTTCAGGTCGGTAAATAACCAATATTGCAAAAAGGTGATTGGCGGGATGGTGTGGAACCCAGCCATGCGGAGATCCTTATCAGTGGAGCACTTAGAAACCAAGAGTCTGCCTTCTCGTTCCCCTCCCATTACTCCCAACTGGTATGTCCTCCTTTTTTTTTTTGTACTACCCAACAGTAGACACTTTATCTCTTTTAAAAATAAAAACTCAACTTATAAAGTCCTAAAGATAGATGACCTACAATCAGAGTTTACATTTGCATTTTAGGCTCTTGGCAGAAGTAACTGTTTTCATGAAGTACACAAGTGTAGCTAAATGTTTTCCATCGTGTATAATGCTGAGATGCTCTTTTTTAAAAACTTACTAGATCTAAATAATTTGGGAAACTCTAGCCTGCTGAAAGGCCTCCTTTGGAATCACAGCACACATTAGCATATTAAACACTCTGAGATGTCCTGTGATAAAGAAGTATGGTTGACTTTACTTAATTCATGTTTTCCATTAATATCCCACAAAATAAACGTTGGGGAAAACTAATGCAGGTATGTGATGTAAATGATGTAAGGATGTATGACCTTCAGCAGCAGAAGCAAATGCACATCAGGAAGTAGCCAGCCAACTTAAAAGAATGAGCTCAGCTTAAAAGGAAATAGGTGGTCAGGGCACTGGGTTTGTAGCTGAAAGACCTAAACTCAGGTTTTGGCCCTTCTGTTCATTAACAAGTCTCTTTACCTCTGTAGCCTCAGTTTCCCCATCTCTTAAAAAGTTTATAAAAACTACCGCAAATGAAATAATAATATACAAGTACGTAGTAAGCTTTTAAAAGAGTCAGGTGGAATTATCATTATCTTATTATAATGGTCCCCAAAGACATCACACCATTTTTGTGAATGCCTCCAAAAAGGCTAGGGGCCAGAAGGGGAAACCTAGCAAGGAAACATTGCCCCCAGCTCCACACTGGAGTAAGAGTGTGGCTGTACATACCTGAGCCAGGATCTGCTAAGCCTAAGAGAAACTGGGAGACAGGCAGACAGAAGAGATGCTGTGCTGGGCCTGCTAGGGAAGGACTCTTCACTGGGAGCCTAATGCTCTGGGAAGGGACAATGACAGTATTTAGTGTTAGAAATCAGGACATAACTGAATAGATTTGCTTCTTGGTTTCCAACATTTAGATACCTCATTCTAAAGAGGTAAATTTATGCTATCATACAGCAGCTTAATTTGTCTGAAAATCCCACTGGCAGCAATGCCAGGGGCCCAGAGAGCCCAGGACGGGATCCAGGGGAACAGCGGGGTTAGATGTTGCCACACTCGTGGCCTGGAGCTCTTGTAGTTATTTATAGGTCCTCTCCTGAGGAGTCACAAGAGCCTTTTTACTTCTGCTTTGGACACAGCATTATTGATTATCCAGGCCCAGGGGGATTGCAAATCATGGAGGCCCTGACAGTCCTGAGGAGAAATGGCTAACAAAGAAAGGGAAGATGGAAAAACTGTGAGGGAAAATAGAACTTAGAAAGCTCGGCAGCCTGGGATCCCCCGCTGCAGGAGCTGACGCCCAGGTGCCACGCTGGATGCCCTGAGAACACGGCCTCATTGGATTCATTCTCAGGAGCAGGTAAGTATAGCCAAGGCCCAGAGAGGTGATGTGCCTTGCCCAAGGTCACATGCCTGCTGCCGCTGCTGGAGGACAGGCCAGTGTTTATATGCCTATAAACGTTTAATGCATATAAACGAGTTTAATAAGGGATGTATCTTAAAAAGCAAACATTTTCTCTTGGATCAAGTGAAATTCATATGAAGGGATGTCGCTGCAATAAGGTTGGAGTTTTGCTGAGAAATGTAGTTTGGCTTCTAAACCTTTTGTTTGCATTGTTCAAATTAATCAGAAGAAATCTCTGAATAGCAGTCCTTATGGCCTATTTATGTCTTGAGAGCTTGAGTCCTCCTGGAAGAATAACTTACCCTTAAGTCAATACCCGTCACTTCCCAAAGGGCATAAACTCCTCTAATTCTGCCTGTTTATACAGCTGAGGCTACTGTTCTGGGAGCCACCACTTGACTGAGAGCGTCAGGGACTGGTGTCACCCTTGGTGCCTTCTGCTGGGGTAGTAATGAGTTAACGGGCTCTGAATGTCAGCCTCCGCCAAGGAAGGCATCCTTAGAAAGGTCAGGACACGAGGTTCACTGGTGTCTTAATTAAATTTTTAAGTGGAATTTGCTTTGAACACTTTGCACTCAATGTTTTTCCCACCCAGGCGAAGTCCTCGGCTCCGGCACGAAATTCGAAAGCCACGCCACTCTTCTGCAGATAACCTTGCAAATGAAATGACCTACATCACGGAAACGGAAGATGTGTTTTACACGTACAAGGGCTCTCTGGCCCCCCAAGACAGCGATTCTGAAGTTTCTCAGAACCGAAGCCTGCACCAAGAGTAAGAAACCTGTGTTGTTTTATTTCTGGGTATCTGCTTTTTGGCTGTTGCAGAATTTGCTCGGGTCCAGATTGCCATTTGAGAGGAACCAAGAGCTGGTGCCTGCAGCCAGCTCCCAAGGGTGCCCTCTGCCAGGATAAGAACATAAATCAGACTCTACCTTTTCACCCGGAAGACAGTCTGTGTGCCTGGGGTCTATAGCTTGTACTTCTTTTTGTCCATAACAAAGACTTTCTACTCACTAAGTACATGTTAGTCTCTTGAATTAGTCTCCTCTCCAGCTCACGAGCAAAGCCCTGTTTAAATCATTCCGTATTCTACAGGTACAGACTCTAGGGACATGTTAACTCTGATTTTTCTAGATTAATAAAGTTTTACCATCACATGATTTCAAATCATTGGAAATATGCTTGCTTCTAAAAACCTTCTCTGAACAACAGGGTTCTGAGGGGTTTTGTTTTCAATTAATAGTTAGTATAAAGAAACAAACATGTTAGAATATCTCTAATTTTCTTTTTTTTTTTTTTTTTGAGACGGAGTCTCGCTGTGTCTCCCAGGCTGGAGTGCAGTGGCGTGATCTCGGCTCACTGCAAGCTCCGCCTCCCGGGTTCATGCCATTCTCCCGCCTCAGCCTCCCGAGTAGCTGAGACTACAGGCGCCCGCCACCACGCCCGGCTAGTTTTTTGTATTTTTAGTAGAGACGGGGTTTCACCGTGTTAGCCAGGATAGTCTCGATCTCCTGACCTCATGATCCACCCGCCTCGGCCTCCCAAAGTGCTGGGATTACAGGCTTGAGCCACCGCGCCCGGCCTCTAATTTTCTTTTACAAATTTTTGTTGTATTTTTATGTCCTACTTCTCCCCCGCCCCGCCACGTGACAGAGTTCCCTCATAGCTCAAGGCCAGAAAAAATGTCTGTCCTGAAAGACTGGTTGAGTGCTTTTGTTTTTCAATAGGATACATTTAACCCATTTGTTTCCCTTTTTGCCTTGGTTACCAGGGAGTTCGGAGCTGCACATTAGGCTCATTGTATTAACTTTCCTCAGCCCAGATTTCTTATGTAGTACTTTCCCTTCCTCCTTTGCCTTTGTTATATAGGTCTTTTTTTTTTTTTTTTTGTCTTATTTTAATGGATTCATAGTTACATATCTGTACATTTTGGGGTAAACTCGCAAATCATTTTTTTAAGTAGGGAAGGCATAGATTATAAATTAGGTTAAAGCATGATAGTAAAGGATCAACTGTTAGGAAGTCAACCATAGTCATCGG
Source organism: Macaca mulatta (assembly GCF_049350105.2). Taxonomy (NCBI): domain Eukaryota; kingdom Metazoa; phylum Chordata; class Mammalia; order Primates; family Cercopithecidae; genus Macaca; species Macaca mulatta. The sequence continues at coordinate 48,978,847 of NC_133420.1, forward strand.
GCATCTATTCTGTTAAGCCTCATACTAAGTCTAAAATACAGAAAGATAATGCCCCCCTAACAGCCGAGGATTAGCAAGCAGGCACTTTAGTCAATCTATATGTTTTTCACCACTGTAGCTAGTAGGCTGAAAGCATCAAATGCATTCTGATTGTACTCCAGGCATTCGCAGGTAAATTGCAAATCTCCTTCCCATTTATGTGTGAGGCTGCTACCTCTCCTCTGTCCTTGCCCAGAGCAAACATGGTTTCCAGTTTATCTGTGTTCTTAACACCTCTGGTTAAATAATCCCTGTGTTCATTCTTTCCTTGTGACCTGAGCCTGGATGATGCTTTTGCTAAATGGTTACTATCTCTTGTTCCAACTTGCAGCCTGCTGCCCCTTTGTCAGGGCTACAGTGGATGATTGTGAGTTCCTTTGTGTGACTTTGTAGCTTTTCAAATCACAAGCACATCTATAAATACAAGGCAGGAGTGCAGGCAAGTGTGACTAGAGCCGTATTGAGTCTGCAGTGGGGCTCTGTGGCTTTGGCAAAAGGAGAAAACGGTTTAGGGAACTGTTCGAGGGTTCTGGGAAACCCACTCAAGCCTGCCACGTCAGAGCTTCCTGCGGTGGTTTGCAGTCCCATCACAGAATTTTACAGCATCTAGACCTTTGCTGTCCAGTACAGCATCCACCAGCCGCAGGTGTCTATTCAGATTTAAATTAATTAAAATAATAAAAATGTAAGCATTCAGTTCCTCAGTCACACGAGCCTCCTTTGAAGTGCTTGACAACCACACAGGAGTGGTGGCCTCCATCTTGGACAGCACAGATACAGCCCATTCCCATCATTGCAGAAAGTGTTGCCAGCAGCACGCATCTAGACTAACACGTTTATTGCATCATTCATTTAAAGGGGAGTGAACTCCTAGAATATCTACAAGTGAAAAGTGCATTTTTCAAACAGAATTCATGTGGGAGTAGGTTTGGAATCATCACCTTGCTTGCAGTCTGGGTGCTCCACACCACTCACCCAGCTGCGCCCTCACAGTCCAGCACCCTCTGTGTCTTTATGCAATCAGTGCCAGGTGGGGAGGGATGCATTCTGTCCAATGACATGTGGATGCTTTAGAGGGCTTGCATTCATTCCCGAGTCCAGGGGTACCCTTTCTACATCCTTGGCTGGTCATTGAGGGGAACGCCAGAGCAAATTAGAGAAGTTGTTTCAGGAACCTCCAGGCCAGCTGGGCAAATAGCACATTATCAGCCTGCGCTGCCACACTCCAGGGCTCTGTCGCTTTGGTGAAAGGAGAAGGGGGGCTTAGGGAACAGTATGTCCTACATCAGATTTTCCTCCTATGGTCTGCAGTCCCATCATGGAGCATCTAGACCTTTATAGTCCAATATAGGAGCCACCAGCTCCATAGGACTATTTACATTTCAGTTCATTAAAATTAAATAAGATTTAAAATTCGCTCCCTCAAGCACTGTTTGATGTAAGTGATTTCTGGCCCTGCTCGTTCCTACACATTGCACAGTGATTCTTCTTGAAACCCCTTCTTGAGACCTTGTAAAATGTGTCATCTTGGGGCACTTCTTACCTTGCACCTAAATGTTAAGAATAGCAAATAATGGTGGTTCAAAGGCAGGCTTCCTTGCAGGGTTTTGCCAGGTGTACTGACAATAGACATGTCAGGCGGTCAAGTTAGTGACTGTCCTCTGCAAGTGGGGTGAGCAGCTAGAAAAGCAGCCCCTGCCACCTCTGTTAGGTAGGAGAGCTCTTCCTGCTGGTGGGAAGCCACTTCGTGCTGGGTCTTCAGAGGAGGCTGGCCCCCCTGAGGGTCTGGGGACCCCCATTGCCCCAGGTAAGAAGTACAGACTGGTCTGTACTTGGTGAGAGGAAAAAAACCTGTTCGTTCGTTTCTGTGAGTATTTGCAAAATGTTTAAGAAATGTTTGACATGTTTTATACAGCAGATTTGTGTTAAGAGGCAAAAAGAAGCATTCTGTCAGAGAAATCAGATGAATAATACCACAGACAGCGAGGAGGGTTCCTTTTAAGAAGAAGAATTAAGTGTGATGTTCCGTACTCGTTTAAAAGAGAAGAAAGAGAGAAAGAAAGAAAAAGAGCGGTTAGATTTGGCTGTAAACCCAGAGTGGCGCAGCTCAGGCTGCCTGAGTGCCATCTTAGCGGATGAGTCACTTGCTGGTTTGTTCCATATTTATAGCAGCACAGCAAAGTTGATGATTATAGTTACGAATCCTTGGCAGTTTGCTTTGTGCCCAAGTAGGCTGCACTCTTTTGTTGCTCCCAAGGTTCTATCAGCCATTGTGTGTTCCTTTCCCTGCTTCCGAGTGAAGACCAAATTCTGCACAGAAGTAAGTTTCCTTCATGGCAGAAATGAAAAACCTACCAGTCTCCACCGAGATGAAAGGGAGAGGATGTTTCCTGAAGAAAGAGACATGCAGAACAGAAACTGGGGGAAACACTTTGTAGAGAAGTTCAGAGTTGTACTAGAGAAACTTTCCCGTCGCTGTTTTATCATAGTTGTCTCGATGGGTCACCAGCATGACACCCTCCGAGTGGATGGGGCTTCATGCCTGCATAACTTTTTGCTGTTTGTTTGACTCTTTCCTTAGAGCCTGCCTTCTTCCATGGGATGTGGGGCAGCCATGGCTTTTTATTTCAAAAATTCCGTGCCGACCAGGCGTAGTGGCTCACGCCTCTAATCCCAATACTTCGGGAGGTCATACTGGGCAGATTGCTTGATCCCAAGAGTTCAAAACCAGCCTGGGCAACATGGCAAAACCCCATTTCTGTGAAACATACAAAAATTAGCTGGGCACAATGTTGTCTGCCTGTTGTCCTAGCTACTCGGGAGGCTGAGGTGAGAGAAACATTTGAGCCCGGGAGGTCGAGGCTGCAGTGAGCTGTGGTCGCACCACTGCACTCCCAAGTTTGGCATTGGAGTGAGACCTTGTCTCAAAAATAAAAATAAAAACTTCTGTTCACTGGAAGGAGCCTAGGGGATTCCCCTTCTTCAGCTTTGGCGGCAGTGTAGGAATTCCCCCAACGCTACTGTGGGTCCCCCCAGGACTGAGCCCCCTGCCAGCAATGGAGAGTCCCTTATAGTGCAGCAGTGTGCTCTGTCATTAGACAACCCAGGTGCCCACCGTTCTTCCCAAGCTGTGCTGGAAGCCTCCTTGACACTGACCCAGCATCAAGCTTCCTGCCTTGAACTCTCAGGACAACACAGATGGTGTCTGTTCCCAGTTCCACCTGCCAGCCTTGGTTACTGTTCCTTCAGCTAGACAGTTCCAGTGTAGTCACTTTCCACCCATCACCCTCGTAACCACCATTCTCCAAGTGCAGGTGAGCCCTTCTAGAGGGTGGCACCAGATCTGAATGTGGAGGAAGGATCTGCATACCATTCTACATGTCCCTCCAGAGGACACCAGGCAGGGACAGGATTTTGTTCAGAGTGTTTATGTCCCTTTTCCGTGAACCTTGCCTTCTTATTTGGGCCCACTTGCATGTGCACGTCTAAAATACCTGAAACCCAGCATGATCCAGTCTCAGCTATTCATGTTGGTGTCCAGCTCATGGCTGTTCCTGTGTTTTGGTAAGGAGAGGCCATTGTTTCAATACTACCCGGTTTGCACCTATTGGAAACATCAGTCATCCCTCACTCCTCCTTTTCTTTCACTGTCCTTATTCCATTTCTCATCTTGTTGATTCTACCTCCCAGACATCTCTTGTGTTTGATTCCTCCGCCATCCCCACTGCACTGCCCCCGTGCAGCCACCATCATCTCTTACACAGTCTAGCTCAGTCGTGTCCAAACCGTCCCCGTCTTTGGTGTCACCTCCTTCCACACCATGCTTCACAAGAATAGCAAATTTATCATTCTGAAATACACATCCAAGAATGTCACTCCCTGTTTAAATACCTTTTATCTGCTTTTTCAACATTTCCTGCCTTTACCTGTGCTGCTGCTTTTGTTTGTTTGTTATTATCAATGTTTTGCCAGAATGCCCTCTTTTTCCCACTTAACTACCTGTTCAATCTCCTATTAATTCATCTTTCAAACTCAAGCTCAAGTGCACCTGACCCAGGAAGCCTCTCCTGGCCTCATACGGTACGCTAGACATCTGAGCATCTCCACTGTAGCATGATAATATTATTACTTGGTTAATTGTATTTCTTCTCCTGTGGACAATGAATTCTTTGAGGGCAGGGATAGTGCCCCATTCACCTCTCCTTCCTTAAAACCTGACATGGGTATTTGGCATTTAATAGACATTCAATGACTGGATGGATGGTGGATGGATGGGTGGGTGGGTGGATGGATGGATGGGTGGGTGGATGGATAGATGGACGGACGGACGGACGGATGGGCGGACAAATGGTTAGATGAAACTGGATGGGACCCCGGGATACAAACTCCTAAGTTTTCACAATGGAATGCCCCCTCTGCCACTTCCACATCATGTGTCCATATCACATGAGCAACATCACACCATATTTATCTGTACCCCAAGAACTCAAACATATTTACTTTGACAAGTTTCGTAACTGTCACCTGTGAGCAGGACTATGTGGTAGGTGCCCCTGCAGGACATCTGTCAATGAGAAATTCCCCTCAGAGGATTCAGGGATGAATTGACTGAGGTTTAGCAAGTGCTTTCTTGCCAATAGGTGTCTGATATCTGTAGGGAAAGCCTAGTCAGATTCATGATCTGTTGTTCCAGCAGGAAAGAGATTGCAAGCTCAGAAAGCACCATACCTGAACCATGTCCCTTCTGCCACTTTGATCTTGTGCCCTTGGCATTTATTACAGCCCCAGATGAGCTGTTTCCTGTGGAGACTGTCTCCATGTCATAACAATGTGTATGGGAAGACAGTCTTCTTTCTGTCACTCAGGGACCCTTATGTAAGGAGCCATGTGGGACATTTCTCCAGGAATTTTATTCAGAAGAAACTGCCCTCTGGGGGAACTGGTATGCGTTCCTCTAGCGCCATGCTATTCCAGCTGTGGCCACAGGCCAGCAGCTGCAGCACCTGAGAGCTGGTTGGAATGCAGAATCTCAGACCCACACAGGCCGGCCGAATCATACTCTGCATTCAGCAGGACCGCAGCTGATTTGTGTGCACAGCACATTCTCAGAAGCTCTGATCTTGCAGATGCTGAGAACCATTTAACCCGCCTTCTCTTTGCACCTGAGCTTCCAGATTTCTGAGTAAATTCCTTGCTCTTTTAGTGTAACTCACCCAGTCACCTCGGGCGATCCTCTTGGTACCTTGCCAAGAAGTTTTATTCTTCATTCACTCAGCATTTCAGTTGAGCACTCCCCGTGTGCCTGGTCCTGTGTTCCGAGCACTAGGAGAGGAACAGAAAGAGCACAAGGGTCTCCTGACCTTGAGAAGCTCCCAAAACAGGGCCCCTGTTCCTTCACACTGCAATCTGAGAGCAGGACTTTGCCCCCTTTCACAGGCGGGGGCTGGGGAGGTCTTTGTAATTCTCCATGGTTTCAGGAGAGCTTCTTGGGGAGTGTTTCTTTCATGGGTGTGTTTCTTTCTGATGCCTGCTGCCTTTACAGTTCGGAAGCATGTGTTTTCTGGAGGGTGAATACTTGTTTGTCTGACTGATGGTGAGTGTGTGTCTCACGTTTCTCTGTCTCTGCCCCTTTCTCCCCAAGAACCAGGGTGTGGTCAGTCCCACACTGGCTCCTCCACAGTGTCCCCTCATCCTGCCTCAGGGACAAACCTCTCCTGCTCCTTCCTCCCGCTAGTCATTGGCTCCATCCCACCCTCACCGTCTTCTTGCATCCCGCATCCTGTCCCTTTCTTCACTCCACTTGTGATGGGGCGGCTCCCCTGCGCTCCTCAGCCACACTGCATTCTCCCAGCGACGGAGGAGATGCTAGGGCTTTGGTGCCTTCACCCCTGGCCACCCTGTGCTGTGGCCAGCTGCCACATACTCATTGCATCTCTTCATTTGATGTCCTCTTCCTTGTCTGTCTGTCCATCTTGCACACTGAACAGAACATCACCACGCCCTGCAGAGCACCTGTGTACACAGTTGAGCAGGCCAAAAATCAGCCATTTGTTGAAATAAATGACTGACAGTAACCCCTCCAACCCTGCTTAGAAAATAGGTTAGGGCAGACCAGGTGCGGTGGCTCACGCCTGTAATCCCAGCACTTTGGGAGGCAGAGGCAGGCAGATCACGAGGTCAGGAGATCGAGACCATTCGAAACCCTGTCTCTACTAAAAATACAAAAAATACAAAAAAAAAAAAAAAATTAGCCGGGCATGGTGGTGGGCGCCTGTAGTCCCAGCTACACAGGAGGCTGAGGCAGGAGAATGGCGTGAAGCCAGGAGTGGAGTTTGCAGTGAGCCGAGACTGCACCACTGCACTCCAGCTTGAGCGACAGAGTGAGACTCTATCTCAAAAAAGAAAAAGAAAAAGAAAAATAGGTTGGGGCATAAAATGACTTGGAATATAGTATTAGTACTAGCAGCAGTAGTAATAGTAGTAGTACTGTTGTCATTTAATACCATGGGCTGGTTTAGACAGACCATTGAGTTTTAAATCAAGAAAGAAAAATAGGGCTGGGGATGGTGGCTCACACCTGTAATCCCAGCACTTAGGGAGGCCAGTGCAGGAGGATTGCTTGAGACCAGGAGTTCTAGACCAGCCTAGGAAACATAGTGAGACCCTGTGTCTACAAACAATTTTTAAAAGGCCAGGCACCATGGCTCACGCCTGTAATCCCAGCACTTTGGGAGGCCAAGGCGGGTGGATCACGAGGTCAAGAGATCGAGACCATCCTGGCCAACATGGTAAAACCCCGTCTCTACTGAAAATATAAAAAATTAGCTGAGCGTGGTGGTGGGCACCTGTAGTCCCAGTTACTCAGGAGGCTGAGGCTGGAGAATCACTTGAACCCGGGAGGTGGAGGTTGCAGTGAGCTGAGATTGCACCACTGCATTCCAGCCTGGTGAGAGAGTGAGACAACATCTCAAAAAAAAAAAAAAAAAAAATCAAAGTTAGTTGGACATGGTGAATGCCTGTGGTCCCAGCTACTCAAGAGACCAAGATAGGAAGATCTCTTGAGTCAGGAGATCAAGGCTGCAGTGAGCTGTGGTCACGAAACGGCACCCAGCCTGGGCAACAGAGCATTACCCTGTCTCAAAAGAAAAAAAAATGGATCGGGGGGTGTGGGGAGGGAGAGAGAGACAGAGGCAGAGACAGAGACAGACAGAACGAGAACTGGAAATACCCTTTTAACTTGTTTTGTAACTGCCAAGCAGTTGCCCTTTCTGCCACTAGGTGATGCTCTTGTAAACAGTGAAACCTAGCAAAAATGCCGTATTTGGGGGGAATTTTTTAAAACTCGCTTTGACATCATTGAAAGTCATTCTTTTTCAATCTGAAAACTTGTGTACAACTTCAATTCCAAAATATTCTCTCTCTGAAATGTCTTACCATCCATAACACCCTACCCCCAACCAGCCACTTGGACACCATAAGGCCAGACTCTTGTCCTACGTATAGCTGTGTTTCTCCATTGGTCTGTCACTGAATATTTTATTCAAATAGATTGTGATTATGAATCATTCTGTGTGAATATGATACAGATTTTATATTTAAATTAAGCTCGTATAAACTCACTAGGAGAAAGAGAATCACCAATTTTATGAAAAATCCATGGATAAGGGATTGAAATAAAGGTCAAGAAAGAGGTGGTAGCAGCTGTCTTTTGTCTGGGTTTCACTGAATAACTTGGTCTCTGCGCTTCTCCCCTCACTTCACTTTGGATGAGGTTAGGGTGGGGCAGAGTCTTAGAATGTAGGAGAGCCCCACATTCATCAGCCCTGTAAGGTATCTGTGCTGGGCCTGTGACTCCGGAAGGGGCTGGTGTGGGTGATGCAGAGACTCAAGGGTCCTGTCCTCTACAGTGACAGCAGGGTTGGTTAATCCCTGTGACCCTGAGGGGTTAGAAATGGGGGTCTTGGGAGTGGGCTCTGCATGGCCTGGAGAGGGAAGAAAGGCTCAGGACGCACATCGGTCAGGCTTCTGTCTGCTAAGTGAGGAGAAAGCCCCGGGACCCTGGGCGAGTTACTCAGCCCCTCCTGACCTCAGTTTCTTCACCTGTGAACTGGGAGTTAGAACAAATGACCACAAAGGTCTGTTCAGTTCTCATCATCTGTAACTCTCTAAGACAGCGCTGTCCAGCAGGACTTCCTGCCGTGGTGGAATGTTCTCTCACTGCACTGTCTCATACAGGAGCCACTGGCCGCGTGTGGCTAGTGAGCCTGTGAGGTGTCTCTGGTTTCTTGTCTTAACTTATTTAAATTTGAGTAGCCACATGTGACTAGTGGCTACCATACTGAACATTGCAGCTCCACGATACAGAAGAAACTATGTTAGATAGAGGAAAATGAAACATCTCAGCGTGGCAGTTCATGGATGTCACAGGCAAATCATGCCAACTAGGAATAATATAAATTCTCCTGAATGCACATCAACAACAGTCCCGTTTCCTTTGAGGAGGCAAGAGTCCTATGAAGCAGAACCATCCGCAGAAATTAGACAGAAGGAAAAAAGCTTTCAGAAGGGATGAGCCGTGCATCTGCATGAGCTTGCCTGGCAGAGCCTGGTTCAGTAATGAAACCACCAGAGTAGCTGGACACATCTCCCTTTCACCCTTCTAAAGCAGCAGGGAAGGGAGCAGAGTTTTCAGCAGTTTCCAGATCCACCCTGCCTCCTATCCCTTTTCCCCAAAACCAGTGACAATGTCTAGGCCAGATGTGGGCGGGGGTGGTCAGTGCGCCCTGAGTGTACTCAAATCCTGCTGACAACCCGTGCAGCTGAGGCTCCAGGGAAACATATAGCCCCCAGGTGCCAGGCCCCTACAGTCAGCAGTGTTTGCTCTAATAAAACAGTAACCCAGTTATTAATGTCTCCTCATTCCCCATGATGAAGGAGTCTATCTGAGAACAATCCAGCACAAAGCTACCGGACCCAAAAGTCATCCAGTTCCGTGTCTCCGTCTTCAAATGCTCCAGGCTCCTGCTCACCTGACGGCGTTGATCAGCAGTTCTTAGATGACTTCCACAGGGTGACCAAAGGGGGCTCCACCGAGGATACCAGCCAGTACTACTGTGACAAGGTGAGCGAGCGCAGGCAGCCGGGTGACCCACCCGGCCAGGGCTTCCAGACCCCTTGTGGGCAGCTGAGTAGCTCTGACTAAATGAAAATATCTTATCACCAACTGCTGGAGAGAAATGTAATGTAAATGACCACTTTCAAACGTTTTCCAGAATGATAATGGTGACGGCTACTTAGTCTTGATCCGTATCACACCAGATGAAGATGGAAAATTTGGATTTAATCTTAAGGTACGTTGTGTATTTATAAAGGAAGTTTTGTGCTGTGAAGCAGTCTTTCCATGAGTTTTTAATTTGCATTAGAAATGTGCTGCATTCCCGAGTTGCATAAGGAAATTGATTCAACCCTCAGAATTGAGAGTTGGGGAGTTTTTTTGTTTTTGTTTAGTTTGAGTTTTTTGGCTTTTCTTTTTTTTTTTTTTTTTTTTTTTTGAGGAAAAAAACTCACTCTATCGCCCAAACCTAGAGTGCAGTGGCACGATCGCAGCTCACTGCAGCGCCGACCTCCCCAGGCTCGGGTGATCCTCCCACCTCAGCTAGGGCTATCAGAATGCACCACCATACCCAGCTAATATTTTTCATATTTTTTGTAGATATGGGGTTTCACCATGTTGTCCAAGTTGGTCTCAAACTCCTGGCCTCAAGCAATCTACTCGGTTTGGCCTTCCCAAGTGCTGGGATTACAGGTGTGAACCACTGTGCCCAGCCTAGAATTGAGAGGTTTTTTTTAATGTGGCCTTAACAGCTGTCAAAGGCCAAGTGCCGGCTCTGTGCCTGGCATTGGCTATGCACTAGATTCATAGCACCTTCTTAAGTTCTGATAATAAGTGGTAAGGTCAGTATTTTTAAACCCATTTTGCAAATCAATACTGAGGTTCCAAGAGATGAGGGCACACACTTGGCAAACAGATCTACCCACTTCAGGAATGCTATTAAGAGAACCCCTCAGCATTGCTGAAGCTGATAAGAGAAAACAATTCAAGTTCAACCTGCAGGGCCACCACTCTCCTCCAGGCACGTTTAAGCAGGATCTGCAAACTAAACTCATAGGCCAAATCCCATCTGTTTCTGTAACTAGTTTTTTTGGTAACAGCCACACCTATTTGTTTACTGGTGGGTTAATGACTGCAGAGTTGAGCAGTTGCATCAGACCCCTCACTCCCACAAAGCCTCTCTGGCCCTTTACAGGAAACGTGTACTCACCCCTGCTCTAGGACAAAGTGAGGGCAGGTGGTCCCCTACCCACCAGCTGCCATCGCGCACACCCTCATCTGCCCCAGCAGCTGTGTTGAGCACCAGCGCTCACAGCCAGATGCGCTCACAGGGTGCGCCCCTTTCCCAAGCCTTGCTCACCTCTGCTGAAAGCCCCCTTTTCTAGCAGCACTCGGAAGACATGCTGTGGAGTCCCTCTCCTGGGGGCGTCTGCGTTTTTAAGGAGGAGCTTGCTCTCTCTGAGTGCATCTTTTAGTTCATGAACTGTGGGGATGGCAGAGGGAGGCTTCTGAACAGAGTCCTGGTCAGCCCGCTGGATCGAGGGGTCAGGAATTTGTTCCGTATTTCTGAAATGACGTGTGATTCTAATCAGCGATAGTGAAGTTTGAAGCCTCGCTGTACCAAAGACTCACATTTATTGGTACCTCCATGTTGTTGATGCTGTGGCTACTCCAGTGTTTGTTTGTTTTTTTTTTTAACTTAAAAAACATTGTTTTTTTTTTTACTTTAAAATGTTTACAGGGAGGAGTGGATCAAAAGATGCCTCTTGTGGTATCAAGGATAAACCCAGAGTCACCTGTAAGTAAATACATTCCATGTTATTCCTCATGTTTGTTCTCCCCTAATTCTAACAGGTTTCTGTTTCTGTGTCCCATTTCTTTTTCTGCCAGAGCAAAGAACGTGCTTAGATACACCATGTTTTCTAGAACCTTGCTGCTCACTGTGCTCTTTGAAGCCATAGCACCCGTGTTACCTGGGACTTCATTAGAAATGCAGGCTCTCTGGCCCCAGCTTAGGCCTGCTGAACCGGAATCTGCATTTTTAACAAGAGCCTTGAGTGGCTGGTGTGCACATTAAATTTTCGGAAGTCCTTTTCAAGAGAAGGAAACTCAGGCAGTCTGCTGTCCTGCTCGCTCTAAGTGGGCACGTGGGCCCTGTGCCTCTTCTCACCATCTTTCCACCAGTGCCCCTTTCATCCTCCGTTTAGGCCTCCTAAGAAGAGCATTTGCTTTGTTTTTCTTTCAAATTTATTTTATTGTTTTTAGGCCAGACATAGTGGCTCACACCTGTAATCCCAGCACTTTGGGAGGCCGAGGCGGGTAAATCACTTGAGGCCAAGAGTTTGAGACCAGCCTGCCTGGCCAACAGGGTGAAACCCCGTCTCTACAAAAAATACAAAAAGTGTCTGGGCGTGGTGGCACACAGGTGTGATCCCAGCTACTCGGGAGGCTGAGGCAGGAGAATTCCTTGAACCCAGGAGGCAGAGGTTGCAGTGAGCTGAGATCATGCTGCTGCAGTCCAGTCTGGGCGACAGAGTGAGACTCTGTCTCAAAAATAAAATAAAATAAATTTATTTGATTGTTTTTAAAATAATGATAAGTAATTTTTTCCTTTAATTTTTTTGTTGTGCATACTCAAGGTATACAACATGACATCTTGTTATACATATAGTACTGCAGTCAAACAAATTAACATGTTCATCACTTTCCACAGTTAACCTTTTTCTTTTTTGAGAGACAGGGTCTCGCTCTGTTGCCCAGGCTGGAATGCAATGGTGCGATCACTGCAGCCTCAAACTAGGCTCAAGCAATCCTCCTGCCTCAACCTCCCAAGTAGCTGGGACCACAGATGTGTGCCACCTCACCTGGCTCCATAGTTACCTTTTAATCATCTGCTTTTTTAAAGCAGTAGGAGTCACTGTGCCTCCTTACAGTGAGCCATGTTGGGATTACTCTGAAGTAGTCCTTAAGCTCTTGTCATTTAACTTTTGTTACTGTTTATGGTTTCTGTAAATTCAGAAGGCTTTCTTTCCTGTGCTGTTCAGTACCTTACTTCTCTCCATAATGGTTTTTGCCTCTGCTGTGAAGCTTACAAAAGCTTTCACCTTTGCAAGACAGATAAATACTCACCTCTAGCTGGCAAATCATTTCCTAACCGTACATCTAGGAAACAAAAGGCTGGAAATGGTATAGTTATATTATAATAAGTGAAGGTTGACTACCACAGAGGAATGGCATCAGCAGTTTTTATAGCCTTATTCTGAAATGTTTTATAACTTATATTCTGAGCAGTACTTCTTTATATCGTGCAACCAACTACCATGTCCACATAGCAGTAGATGTATTATAAAAACAATGACAGTACTACCCGAGGGAGAGAAGGCAAACTTGATCGTGGTCTCAGGTGTCTGGGAGCAGAGCAAGTCAGCGTTCTTCCCCCGAGGACTGTGTTATGGTAACAGGAGAAACTTGCTTTTCCCCTCCACCCAGGCGGACACCTGCATTCCTAAGCTGAACGAAGGGGATCAAATCGTGTTAATCAATGGCCGGGACATCTCAGAACACACCCATGACCAAGTGGTGATGTTCATCAAAGCCAGCCGGGAGTCCCACTCACGGGAGCTGGCCCTGGTGATCAGGAGGAGAGGTAATGGCCACCTGGGGGGCGGAGCCATAGGGACACTGCCCTAGCAAAGCCACGCCCGCTCCAGCCCTTTATCTGCTCTTGAAAATGTTGAGTTTGTAGCCAACATTTGAAAATCAAGAATCTTCAGGTAATAACCCAATGTTTGGCTTCTCACTTGAAAAATGTGAAGATCTGCCCACATGAGCCTGTCCCCATGTGGCCAGTCTTCTGGAGGGAGGCAGCGCCCACCCACCCTCTTTATACAGGACATGAGCCCCTGGCTCCCAATTCCTCCCAGGCCCAACGCAGCCCACGTCACGCAGTCCCTAAGCGGCACGACCCTGCAGACATTTGCATTTTCAGCCCCTTCCCAAATGATCGGGTGATATTTTATTCATGCATGTTTGATTTTGTCGGGGAGGCAGTGAGGAGAGCAGGGCCTGACTGTCTCAGGTGATTCCTCACTCTGCCTCTGCGGGCTAGGGACCTTGCAGAAATTACATAACCATTCTGTGGTTCAGCTGGCTCAGGTGTGGAGGAGGACAGGAGTGGTCCCGACTTCACAGGGTTGTTGTGAAGATTAAATGACACTTGGGGCTGGGCACAGTGGCTCACACCTGTAATCCCAGCACTTTAGAAGGCCGAGGCGGTTGTATCACCCAAGGTCAGGAGTTCGAGACCAACTTGACCAACATGGTGAAACCCCATCTCTACCAAAAATACAATAGCCAGGTGTGGTGCCGTGTGGGTATAGTCCCAGCTACTCAGGAGACTGAGGCAGGAGAATCACTTGAATCCAGGAAGTGGAGGTTACAGTGCGCTAAGATCGTGCCACTGCACTCCAGCCTGGGTGACAGAGCGAGACTCCATCTCAATCAAGCAATCAATCAATCAATCAATGGCACTTAGACTGGAAAGTACCTGCATTGCTGCCTGATGGGAGCAGAGGTTTGAAGGACAGCCCCTACTGAGCATCACAATGTTGTCTTTATAGTTGTTGTTATAAAATAATACATCAAGTTCCTTGAACACCCTGCACAACTGTAAAATACTGAAAGTAAATGAAGGTTGTAGCTGCAAAGCCCTGGCCCTGTGTCTCTGCCTTCCTAGCACATGTGGCTCACACCCCACACTGCTGCGCTCCTGCCTCGGCTCTGCTCCCACTACAACTCTCAGGCCAGAGCCACTAGGACCAGCTCTGACCCTACCTCCTCCGTGAGGCCTTATTGGATCTCTCCGGATCCCCACCTGTGCAAGGTGGGAGGTGGGGGGGTCCTAGCTTTGCTTTCACCTGTATAGAATTTAACATGAAGGGAGAATGTGCACTAAAGAGGTAGGGCTGAAGCACAGAAGAGATGCTAGGACTACAGTATTTACGTAGGAGCCTCCCACATAGAAATGGCCCTGAGTTAGGGATTGCGCTCTCAGGAATGATGGTGTCACAGGGAAAGCCTTTGACCTCACCCTCATGCCTGGGGAAATGCCCAGTTTTGGGAAGTAAATGAAAAAACCTGAGAAAGAAAGGGGAGTCAGGATGGGTAGAAGAATAACCAGGTCAGAAAGAGCAAGCAGAGACAATATGCTTTTTAAAAAAACATTCTTTCCCTTTCCTTTACCTTTGACAAAAACCTCTGGGTGCTAAACACCATTATTTAAAACTAACCAGGAACTAGCATGTCATTTTATGTAATTAACACATATTGAATCATTCACCTACAAGTAGTATCTTTGGTGCAAATGATTACCGTGTAGCTTAATCATTTAATAAGATGTTTTCAACCATCTGCATTCAGGTGTCATAGGTGTGATTTGTTTGAGGAAAACTGATAAACCCGGGTGCTGCTGCACAAGTCAGATGCCCTGTCTTGTACATTACAGCTGTCCGCTCATTCGCTGACTTCAAGTCTGAAGATGAACTGAACCAGCTTTTCCCCGAGGCCATTTTCCCCATGTGTCCAGAGGGTGGGGACACTTTGGAGGGGTCCATGGCACAACTAAAGAAGGGCCTCGAAAGCGGGACGGTGCTGATCCAGTTTGAGGTAAGACCCTCTGGAGGCTGAATCCCAAGGCCTGGGCCACTGCCGTGTCGCCTGTGAGGCTGTCCCTGCCTCTGAGCAGCAGAGGAAATGAGGCAGAGACACAAGCCCTCATTTCCTCGGCCGAGATGATTGTGTGTTTCACAAACCAAAAACAGTCAACTGAGTCTCTGTGAGGACTGACAGGGCGAGGCCTGTGCTTGTCATGGATAACAGAGCACAGCAGGCAGCACCACCTCAGGCTCGGAGCAGCAAGCAGGGATCAGGATGGCCACCCTCGCTGAACTCTGTCTCACCCTCTTATTCTAGTAACATTTGGTAGTCATGGAGAAACATGCCAGAAACTGAGGAGGAGGGACTCTGAGCGTATTTAGCTGCCAACACAAAAGCTCAAAACTCCCAGCAGTAGAAGGCAGTGGAGAGACAGTTGTGGGTGAGCAGCCCAGGGTGGGTGAAGGAGCCAGCTCTCTGACCACCCCCAGCCGTGCACTGGAATTTGGAGCAATTAGTGTCATCCCATGAGGGCACAGTGTCTTGCCCTCCCAGTTTGCCCAGAACCCTATAAACACAAGAAACCAAACTCAAACGCCTGTCTTTCCCAGGGGAACCTGTGATCCCTAGGATTCAGGCTGTTGACAAAGGTACACACAGACATTTTTTATAAAACAAAAGGGAACCAAAGGAGACTCAGCTTTTAAGCCAGTTTTACTGATTACTAACAGAATTAAAATAGAATGTGTTCATCTTCCAAATTTATTTTCTTATTTTTATTTTTTAAATATGTTGTTGTTGTTGTTGTTTAAAATAGAGGTAGGGTCTCACTATGTTGCCCAGGCCGGTCGTGAACTCCTGGACCCAAGGAGTCCTCCCGCCTCGGCCTTCCAAAATGCTGAAGTTACAGGCGTGAGCCACCACACCCAGCCCATCTCCCAAATTTATTTGAAAGTAGAAGAAAACAGAGTAATTCCTGTAATAAAAGAATACCAAAAAGCATAAAATAGGTCAACAAAAGAAAATAGATCATCATTAGAAATAACAACAGTCTGGGTTCATAAATTCAGGAAGAGAGTCTCACATGGGACTCAAGAACACAAATCAACAATGCATTATTTATTAGAAAACCACATAAAGGAAAAAGAAGCAAAACCCGGACATTTGTGAAATGTGTGTGACTGCAGAGTAATTCAGGAAGGCTTGAGTAATAGGAATGCTGAAAACGAAGGAATGCAAAGCAGAGAGCTGTGAGTGAAAGGTTGATTTTATGATGCATGTGAAAATAAATTAAAGCAATGTGTATTGAACAGCGTAGAAAGCAAAAATCCACAAGCCAGAAAGTAAAAGTGACTGACTTCCCCCCCAAAACAATCAGCAGGGAATTAATTAATGTATTTCTTTATTTAGAGACAGGGTCTCTGTCACCCAGGTTGGAGTGCAGTGGTGCCATCTTGGCTCACTGTAGCCTCCACCTCCCAGGCTCAAGTGATCCTCCTACCTCAGCCTCCCGAGCAGCTGGGACTATAGGTATGCACCACCACTCCTCGCTAATTTGTTTTGTATTATTCTTTTGTAGAGATGCAGTTTTGCCATGTTGCCCAGACTGGTCTCAAACTCCTGGGCTGAAGCAAGCCACCTGCCTTGGCCCCCCAAAGTGCTACGATTACAGGCATGAGCCACCACAACCAGCCATTTAACATTTTTTATTAATCATCTTGACACAGTATAAAACAAAAATTATGTACCTTATGGAAATGAAGTCTGGATAAAAGGGTAGTAACAATATAATTACTTGGGTAAAACTAATAGATATATTACTGAGTATTCTACAAAGGGAAATAGCCCTATTTTTCAGTGGCCTACAGGAGGCTGTTCACACTTTTGGTTAAAAAGAAGAAAATGTAGGCTGGGCACATTGGCTCACGCCTGTAATCCCAGCACTTTGGGAGGCCGAGGCGAGTGGATCACCTGAGGTCAGGAGTTCAAGACCAGCTTGGCCAGCATGGTGAAACCCGGTCTCTACTAAAAATACAAAAATTAGCCATGCGTGGTGGCGGGCACCTGTAATCCTAGCTACTTGGGAGGCTAAGGCAGGGGAATCGCTTGAACCCGGGAAGTGGAGGTTGCAGTAAGCCAAGATCAGCCTGGGCGACAGAGCAAGACTCCATCTCAAAAAAAAAAAGAAGAAGAAGAAGGAAATATAGAGGTTATCTTCTCTGCTTTGCCTTTCAAAATAGTTCACATTTTGAGCAGTAAAGCTCGTTCATATTTTTACACACTCCAAAATTGAAACAAGGAAAAACTTAAAAGCCAGTCACAGTGCATATCGATTTTTTGGTATTAGAGAGTACAAGAAAGGTGGTGCAAAGTCATTTGTTCATTGATTTAGTGAATGTGTCTTGGGTATTTCCCCTGGATCAGGAACCTGATGAGGGAAGGAGAGGGGTGTTTCTGGCCCCAAGGAGTTGACAGTCTAATTTTAGTGTATTTGAGGAGAAATGTGTCCCAGAAACAGCTGAAGACCAAGACAGGGTAAGATGTTGTTATACATAATGTATGTTCTGCAGCAACTGGAGGTCAGAGGACTCCAGGAGATCCCTGGAGTGAGATGTGGGATTAATAAAGGAGTGGATAGGATTAAGTGTTGCGGGGAGGGAGCGTATTGCAGGAAAATCTCAGCCCAAATGCAGACAAAGCTCATGGGGGTATCAGGTAGCATAAAGAGACAAGCCCACCTGGGTTGACAAGTGCAGGTCCTGGACGATGCATCCAGGTGACGACTGTCCTTCAGCACCGCGAGAACTGGTTCCAGTTTATCAGATAGTCCACAAGGAGGCGCTGTGGGCTCTCATTGAGGAAAACCCAAAGGCTGGTGTTTCCGGTGTTCCGCGAAGCCTCCTTCGCGCAGGTGGCTCCAGTTCGAGGTGTGTTTTACATATGGGAATCCCGCAGTGATTTCCCTTGAAAAGTGTTCAACTTTTTGAAAAGTTTTCAAAGGCATTAGAGATAAATACCCACTCTGTCACCAACCTGTGTTTCTGAAAGGGTGACCCTCCGACCACTTGTACGGAGATCATCTGGGGAGTTTATTAAATCAAGGCCCCGCCCAAAGCTAGTGGATCGGCCGCACCAGGATGAGACCCAGATACTGGTACTTTTGACAAGATCAGCACCTGTTTTGATGCACACGCTGTTCCAGAGGAGAGACCCAACCGGAACCACTGGCCCCCCGCTGTGCATCTGAGGCCTTGTCTTTGGAGGGTGGAGTTGGATGACAGCGTAAGAAACGAAGAATGTATGCATTTTAGGGTTGCGTTTTAGTGTGTACACGTGTCCTTAATTTTTGTCTATACACTTCCTCAAGTAGGAAATTCAAGTAGGAAACCCTCTTTTTAATCAAATCATTTGCAGAATTCCAAAATACAGAACAGATGAAAGCAGGTCTGCTCTGTGACCTGCGATGGAGCCAGTGGGGTCCTCAGCCCAGCCCCTTCAATCTTCCCTCACTGGCCCCCAGGGCACCCTAGACTAGACAGACCGTCATGTGAAAACCACTGTTACAGGTGCGAGAAAGGTTTCTTACAGAGCAGCCAGAGGAGAGGCATAGAAAAGGAAACCAGATAAAATGGGAAACTAATAGGAAAGCTTTCATGAGCACTTACCATGTGCCACGGACTTTAAAGGGTATCACCTTAGGTAGTTCTCACAAGAGCCCTGTATAGATGCTGTCATTATCCCAGTTGTAGGCATGAGGGAGCACAGTCTTGGACAGATTAAGTGACCTCTTCAAGGTCTCACAGTAAATGTCAAAGGCTGATTGGAACCCAGGCAGGCCAACTCAAGAGCTGGTTCTTAGCCACTCTAACCTTTGAAAACTACTAAATGCTATTGATATGTGAGTTGTTTTTTAGAATAATAAAACATCTGAGCTAGAAAATATCTGAGAGGCTGCTGGCCAAACGCTGTGGCTCACGCCTGTAATCCCAGCACTCTAAGTGGCCGAGTCGGGCAGATCACGAAGTCAGGATATCAAGACCATCCTGGCTAACACGGTGAAACCCCGTCTCTGCTAAAAATACAAAAGAAAATTAGCCAGGCATGGTGGCAGGCGCCTGTAGTCCCAGCTACTCAGGAGGTTGAGGCAGGAGAATGGCGTGATCCCGGGAGGCAGAGCTTACAGTGAGCCGAGATTGCGTCACTGCGCTCCAGCCTGGGCGACAGAGCAAGACTCTGTCTCAAAACAAAAATATATATATATACACATATATACACATATATATATGTATATATCTCCAAGAGACTGTCTCCCTACACGGAACCAGACAGATTTTAAATCCTGACTCTACCCTCACTTCCTATGTGGCCTTAGGCATGTCCCCTAACCTCTGTGGCCTCTGTTTCTCCATCTATAAATTGGGTATCTTGTGAGTTCGTTTAATAATTAGATGAGATAAATACTTAATGTGTTATCTGGTATGTGGTCAAAGTGCCATAAAAAGTAACAACTATTATTATTTATAAATAAAGGGAGGCTCCAAGAGTCTGTAGAACATGCCCGAAGTCTGCATAAAAGGTGGTCACTGGCCGGACATGGGGGCTCATGCCTCTAATCCCAGCACTTTGGGAGGCCAAAACAGGGGGATCACTTGAGGCCAGGAGTTTGAGACTAAATATAAAAAAATTAGCCAGCCATGTTGGAACACACCTGTGGTCCCAGCTACTCGGGAGGCTGAGGTGAGAGGATCACTTGAGCCTGGGAAGTTGAGGGTGCAGTGAGATATGTTGGCACCAATGCACTCCAGCCGGGGTAACAGAGCTCAAAAAAAAAAAAAAAATTAACTGTGTTGCGCTGGGTTTGGAGGTCTGGGTCGTCTAGTCCTAGTGTTCTGATTCTCTACCTCCTCCAGTGTGGTTGGCAGGTGGGCATCCTGGCCGATGGGGGCATACACTGGGCAGGAGTAGGAAGAGGAAGGGGCTGTTCCCCAACAGGGCCCACCGCAGGTGTCCAAACCACGCACTCCATGACACCAAAGACCTGCCCTGGGGTAGCCTTAAATCCCTTCTGCGAGAGCTGGTTTCTATCAGCGCTTACTTTGGAGCATTTTCTTTTTTTTTTTTTTTTTTTTTTCATGAAGGGAATTCCCCAGTCCCTCCTGTGGCTTTCAGTAAACAATCACAAGTGTGTTCCAGAAAGCATTTGGTCCCAGCTGTCATAAAATCACACTTAATAATTAGCATTTCTATAGCACTTTGGAGCCTACCAAGTGTGGTGCACATATGTTGTCTCTGTTGACTCTCACAACAGTTCTGTGAAGTCGATATGGCCAGCATGGTTAGGATCACCCTTTTATAGATGGAGAAAATGAGAATCAGGGAGGCTGAGGGACTTATCCAGTGGCACACAACTAGTCAGAGCCACGATTAGCATATATGTTAAATATCTAGGCTAGGCATAGTTGCTCATGCCTGTAATACCAACATGTTGGGAGGCTGAGGCGGGAGGATTGCTGGAGCCTGGGAGGTTGAGGCTACATTGAGCCATGGTCATCCCACCGCACTCCAGCCTGGGCTGCAACAGAGCAAGACCCTGTCTCAAAAAATAAAAGTTGAACTTATTGGTAGCAACTCGCCATTGCTGAGTGTACCCTGCCCTCACCCCGTCCTCCAACTTTAGCCATTCCCTTTGGTAGCCACACTGTATGAGCTACATCAATGGGAGCAGTTTGGTGGAATTTTTTATTGGCCCCAAACTGCATAAATACTCTTTGTGTAGCCAAGATAGGGTGTTCCTCTTTCTCTTATGTAAAGGAGCAGAATTGAGGTTACCACTGACCCCAGAATTACCACTTCCAGGAAGCTCTTGTTTTTGTTTGTTCCCAAGAAAAACTTGCAGCTTAATCTACATGTTCCCTGAGTTGAAGTGCTCATTTAAGCAAAGGACAGGATCTGCATTTGGTATAGACTTTCCTGGATAAAATCTAAGTGATGATGCTAACCTGTCCTTTATTTGAGAACCAGCTTCCCAGCAACAAAGGATCCCATTGTCCATTTTTATCTGGTGACCAGGTGACTCACGGCTTCCCTGCCTCCTTGCCCACGGTTAGTTAAGACCTCGAAAATGAGGAACACCACAAGAGAATGCCTGCATCCCCCAGTTGATGGATTACAGCAGTGGCTACAAGAGACCACCAAAGGTCATGTTCAAACTCAGATACCCGGCCCCTCCACTTCAGCATCTACCATCTTCACCAAAACCAGAAACCATCTTTTTTCTTCTGACCCCTATTTCTACTTTCCTCACTCCTACATTGCCCATTATAGAAGATAGCCATTAATGTCAAAACAAGTGACTCACTGGCTCCTGTGATAATTATAAAAGGTGCATTTGGAAGGGCAGAGGTAGCTGAAAACTTTATGAGAGGTTTAAATTGACGCCTGTAGAAATTAATGAGAGCAATTATATCTTCAAGATTAGAACCCTTTAGACCAAGTCTCATTCTGTGGCCTAGGCAGGAGGGCAGTGGTGTGTGATCTTGGCTCACTGCAGCCTCTGCCTCCCACAT
Organism: Macaca mulatta; assembly: GCF_049350105.2. Taxonomy (NCBI): domain Eukaryota; kingdom Metazoa; phylum Chordata; class Mammalia; order Primates; family Cercopithecidae; genus Macaca; species Macaca mulatta. The sequence continues at coordinate 49,000,216 of NC_133420.1, forward strand.
TCAAGTGATTCTCGTGCCTCAGCTTCCTGAGTAGCTAGGAATTCAGGCCTGCACCACCATGCCCAGCTAATTTTTGTATTTTAAGTAGAGATGGGGTTTCACCATGTTGGCCAAGTTAGTCTAGATCCCTGGTCTTAAGGGATCTGCCCATCTTGGCCCCCCAAAGTGCTGGGATTACAGGCATGAGCCACCATGCCCGACCCAAAAGATTGCATTTTTAAAAACAGTTTTCCAAATAGTTTTTGTTTTTTGTTTTTTGTTTTTTAAGGAAAGAAAACATCATCAGTATGATGTGTCTGGGATACACAGAGCAAACTGGGGGCTTTGGAATGACCATGTGGGCAGCTTTTACATTTCAAGTGCCAGCAACCCACCTAAAGGAAGTGCTGCCATAACTTATTGTTGTGTATCTATCTGAAAGGGGCCCTGCAAGAATACTTGCTAGGTTTGCCAGCAGTAGAATCTGCAGCTGGGACTGTGCATGGAAAGGGGGACTATGGAAGGTCCCAAAATTACTAGCAACGATTTCAATCCAGCAAACCTTTCTGGGAAGGTAGGTAGAGGCCCCAAGACCCCGCTGGATGGTTTCTCTTGCCCTCTGGCTGGGTCAGATACAAAGGAAAGGGATGTCCCAGTGTGGATGAGCTGCCCGTGAGTAGTGAACTGTTAATTTGTCTACCAAGTGGTACTAGGAAAACAACCTCTTGGGGTGGGCCTTTTGTAAAAAATGAGTTACCCTCAGCTTAGTTATAGGGCACTGTGTCTAAGAAAGCTGAAATTGCTTTGAAATTTTCTTGGCATGCTTTATTCACGTGGTTGGCACTCATTTTTGAAAGCAGCAGATCCCATTATTCTTTCACACTACAAATTTTGATTGAGCACCTACTATGTGCCAGGCACAATGCTGGCCTGGGGTTTATGGCAGTGAACAAATGAGATTCCTGCCTCCATAAAGATAATGCCATAGTGGCCGATACAGCAAACAGCCGTTTTGAAACTTGGTTCCTAGGAGTCGGCTCTGGGTTTTTGTGGAGGGCATGAAAGGCAATCTGCTTCTGCCCTTTGCTGTCTCCTTACCCATGGTTTCCTTGATTCCCGGCTCCCTTTTTTTTCCTGTCCTTTTCCATTTTTCTTCCCCCTTCTTGGGTTCTCAGCCTTCAGGAATTCCCCTTTTTCTGTTCATAGAGTTGACGGAGTGCTTGCTTCCACTGTGCAGGGCCTTGCTGGCACCCTCTGGTTAGAGCCTTGGGTGTGTGTGAAGCTCTCATCTGAGGGATGTGACTAGGCTGCACGCCTTTAGTTGAGTGAGATTAGAGTCACTTGATGCCTTCTCTAATATTATAGTAGGTGACTTGTTCTAAGAAGAAATATTTAAGCCAAAAAAAAACCATCCATCGCACCCCTACCACACTGGAGAGCATCTGCTCCCACCATTCAAATTTTTTGTCTTTGGAGGCCAGAGCTGGTGATATTGATACTATAATTTCAATACAGTTGTTCCTTAGCAACCCCTCTTAGCCAATCTTTTTATAATTTACCTTTAGTTTCAGAGCTTCTTATAACTAGACTCTGATAGAATGAGAACAAAGCATTTTAGGATATAAAAATTAATAATTTTTCATAAAGTTCTGTGGTTTTGTCATTCTTTATCCCTGTGACCCTGCCTCTCAGCCTCCTGGTGGCTCCCATTCTAGGACAGAATCTAAGGGATCTACAGCCAGGAGCTGTTATCTGCCTCACACTCCTTCAGCCCAGGAATAACCAAAGCAAATTGTTGTTTTTCCAATGAATTAGAAAATGAAAGAAGAATGAAGGTTTTCTTAAAAGCCACATCTCATACTCTGGCCAGTATCACAAAGCCTTAACTCATTCCGTTTCATCCCTGACCCTTCCAGAAAGACATATGTATTTACTATCACTTTCCACTCTGTCCCTCCGCCTTCTCAGAGCAGTGTTTCATAACCAGGCTGCCAAGCAGCCCACAGGGCCTGGAGAAGAGTCGATAAATTTTAGGAACTTGAGGCCGGGCACAGTGGCTCACAGCTGTCATCCCAGCACTTTGGGAGGCCGAGACCGGTGGCTTGCTTGAGCACAGGAGTTCAAGACCAGCCTGGGCAACATGGCAAAAACCCGTCTCTACTAAAAATACTAAAATTACCTGGGCATGGTGGCGCACACCTGTGTACAGATCCCAGGTACTCGGGAGGCTGAGGCAGGAGAATTGCTTGAACCCAGGAGGTGGAGGTTGTAGTGAGCCGGGATCACACCACTGACTGCACTCTAGCCTGGGTAACAGAGTGAGATTCTGTCTCAAAAAATAAAAATTAAAAAATTAAAAAGTAGGAACTTGAAAAAAATAAAGATTAGAAATATATAAATATATATGTGTGTGTGTGCGTATATATATGTGTGTATATATATGTGTGTATATATATGTGCGTATATATATGTGTGTATATATATGTGCGTATATATATGTGTGTATATATATGTGCGTATATATATGTGTGTATATATATGTTTATACGTAGAGAGAGACAGAGACAGACACACACAGACAGGGTCTTCCTCTGTCGCCCAGGATGGAGTGCAGTGGCAGAATCTTGGCTCACTGCAACCTCCACCTCCCGGGCTCAAGCAGTCCTCCCACCTCAGCCTCCCAAGTAGCTGTGACTACAGGTGTGCGCCACCACACCTGGATAATTTTTATATTTTTAGTAGAGATGGAGTTTCACCATGTTACACAGGCTAGTCTCGAACTCCTGAGCTTAAACTATCCGCCCACCTCAGCCTCCCAAAGTACTGGGATTACAGGCATGAGCCACTGTGCCCAGCCGAAAACCAACTCTTAACACTTAAGAAACCAAGTGTTTAAATCCTGTTTCTACTAGGTTGCTTCAGTCCTATTCAGTGTTGGCCTTTGCAAACATAAATATGAGTTGTTGTCAAACTTTCCAAAGGCCAAAACAACCTTAACTTTGATTTGTCCAAAATTCTCTAAAAGTTTTTTGCTTTTTAATTTTTTAAATAGATTTCTTCTGTTGTATTTCTTTTTCTCACTTTAGTCATTTGCATTTAAAAATAACAATTCTTACTGCGATAATTCAGAAATAACCAAAGTAAAATAGTCTCCTGACGCCTATCCCCTTCAGTTTCTTCCTCTTTGTTGTAATTTACAAACGACAATTTTGTTTGTATCCTTCCATACTTGTTACAGTGCTCATGCAGATATATCGTATACACATGCATACACACACAAGATTGTGTCTTTACATATTAATATGCACTGTGTGTGTTGCTATTATATGATCATCATTCATTGTATAAATTATTCAATACCTTGTATTTTTCACTTAAAAGTATATGAGTAGATATCCTTGTAAATCTGTACTTTTGGTCTGTCATATTCTTTTTACTTGCACAGAATTATCTGGTAAGAATCTACTATCATTTAAGTCAACATTTCTTTACCTTTGGGGAATATCCAGGCTGCGTCTGGTTTTCTGAGAATAAATATTTTGCTGCAGATAAACTTCTGTGACATGTATCTTTATGTATTTCTGTTGGATAAAGCCCAGAGCGTACACATTTAAAAATTTTTAAGCACTGCCTGGTCGGGCATGGTGGCTCACGCCTGTAATCCCATTGCTTAGGGAGGCCGAGGCAGGTGGATCACTTGAGGTCAGGAGTTTGAGACTAGCCTGCCCAACATGGTGAGACCATGTCTCTACTAAAAATACAAAAATTAGCATGTGCCTGTAGTCCCAACTACTCGGGAGACTGAGGCATGAAAACCACTTGAGCCTTGGAGGGAGAGGTTGTAGTGAGCTGAGATCGCACCACCGCAGCCTAGCCTGGGCAACATGTCTCAAAAAAAAAAAAAAAGAAAGAAAAAGAAAATGTAAACACTGCCCTAACACTTTTTAATATATGATTTATCTTAGTACGATTTATCTTAGTACTTTACAAATTTATCAGCAGATCATTACTGCTGAGATACATTTAAAGTCCTTATAGTAATTAAAGCCTTTTTCTGTAGCTGTGCTTTTCTGCTAGACCACCTCAAGTTGATTTTATTTACACTTTTGTTGTTTGGAAAAAAAAAAAAATCTTTTTCCCACCAGGTTAGCTTTACTATGTTCACTTAATTGTATATTCACTTAATTGTTTATTATATTCACTTAATCAATTAGAACTAAAATGCCGTGTAGGTAAATTTAACTTAGCTGCCCGCCTTCTGCCAGTCAACCCAAAACCTCTAATAAATCATTAGTTTATTCCTAAAATGAACTCACAGAGTTTATTAGAGACTGCAGTTGTTTAAGAAGTTGTTCAGCTGCCTGATGGTTATGAACTAAAACTGTAAAGGTGGTGAGTAACTGAGCTCTTGGAGTGTTTGGAAATTCTAGACATTTGGCAAATGTATAAGATATGGCACCGTTATTATGACCCAGACTCTCCATGTTAATTATCTTCTGGGGAATTCTGTTTAATTTGTTTATTTAGTAAGAGAAAAAACACAGAAGCCAGTTTACAAAACAATACAATTTGCAAAAATATAGAGGGAGAAATCCTTTTTACCCTCCCTATTCAGACTGCAAACACATCTTTATTAAGGATGTTGGCCACAATTTGGTGAATTTGTCATACATCCCTGTAGGGCAACTTGGTTATATGTATCAAAACTCAAAAATCCTAGCACTTTCAGAGGCTGAGTTGGGTGGATCACCTGAGGTCAGGAGTTCGAGACCAGCCTGGCCAACATGACGAAACCCTGTCTCTACTAAAAATACAAAAATTAACCGAGTGTGGTGGTGGACGCCTATAATCCCAGCTACTCGGGAGGCTGAGGCAGGAGAATCACTTGAACCCCAGCGGGGTGGTAGTTGCAGTGAGCCAAGATCCCGCCACTTCACTGCAGCCTGGGTAGAAGAGTGAAGCTCCATCTCAAAACAACAAAAGCCAAAACAACCCTTAAAAATATTATTTGGTATAGTAATTCTCTTCTTAGAAGTTTGAGTAAAAAAAATTTCAAAATAGCCTAGTGAAAAAGTGGGATAAAAGTTAAAATAAATTATAGTGAACGGCCAGGCACAGTGGCTCACGCCTATAATCCCAGCACTTTGGGAGGCCGAGGCAGGCAGATTACGAGGTCAGGAGAGCAAGACCATCCTGGCTAACACAGTGAAACCCTGTCTCTACTAAAAATACAAAAAATTAGCCAGACATGGTGGCGGGCACCTGTAGTCCCAGCTTCTCGGGAGGCTGAGGCAGGAGAATGGCGTGAACCTGGGAGGTGGAGTTTGCAGTGAGCCAAGAGCATGCCACTGCACTACAGCCTGGGTGACAGAGCGAGACTCCGTCTCAAAAAAATAAAAAGATAGATAGATAGATAGATAGATAGATAGATAGATAGATAGATAGATAGATAGATTAAATTATTGAGCCATTAAAAATCATATGTGTAAAAAATATTTAATGACATGGGGAAATAGATACTATATAATAAGTAGGAGAAAGCAGCTTGAAAATTAGGATAGTTATTTCCCAGAATACTCCATTAGAGGCTGAGATTTTCCATGGCCAAATTAGCTTGAGATATGTTTAGCTGATCAGAATTTAACAAATGTATGCATTATGCATTGCAGAACTTGTCTTGTTAGAGATTCATAAAAAATAAAATATTTTCCAAATGTCTTGACTTTGAAACTTTTTCTGAGGAATACTTACTATCTTCTTATAGAACACTTAGGTTGGCTAGAACATAGCATAAGAAGTGCCAATATAGCCAGGTGCGGTGACTCATGTCTGTAATCCCAGCACTTTGGGAGGCCCAGGTGGGCAGATCACTTGAGGTCAGGAGTTTGAGACCAGCCTGGCCAACATGAGGAAACCCTGTCTCTACTAAAAATACAAAAATTAGCCAGGCCTAGTGATGCACACCTGTAGTCCCAGCTACTTGGAAGGCTGAGGCATGAGAATCGCTTGAACCTGGGAGGTGGATGTTACAGTGAGCCGAGATCACATCACTGCACTCCAGCCTGGGCAACAGAGAGAGACCCTGCCTCAGGAAGAGAAAACAAAAGTGCCAATGTGTTGTTCAGTCTCATTTTTTGCTTTTAAAACATAGTATATAAATGTATTATGTGTTTACATATATATGCTTCTGTTCATTTGTGTGCATGTAGGCACAGAGAAAATAAGCCGGAGAAAATATATGAAAAGCTCATCTCAGATTTCTTTATATTAGTGTGAATTTCCCAAATTTTCCGCAAAAAAATAAAAATAAAAATCACTTCCAACACTGAAAAAACTGTGTTTTTAAATTCCCATAGAGTTAATAAAAACCACTGGTGAAAAGGGATTAAAAGGAAAAACAGTCATATAGAAAAGAAAAGATAAGCCTTGGAGTCAGATCTGAGTTCTTCCAGTTCGTGATCTCAAACAAACGTTGAACTTGCAAAATAAGAATATAGTTAATACTTCTTACAGGGCTGTTGTGAAAATCACATCAGGTACCATACGAACATGTCTAATACATGAGTTTAGATATGCAAAGATTGTGTTGTTTGAGATTTTTGGTTGTGATTACATGTGTAGAGAAGTACCTCTGTAAATGAAGTTTACTATATATTGGGATAAATGTTTTTCCTGTGGAAATAGACTTCTGAAATGATTAATGAAATGCTCTCGTTCTTAAAGGAAGGGTGTGATTCACTACACTGAACTGGAGGGAAATGATTCTAGACTAACTTAGATGATTTCCATTTAATTTTGAGTCAGAATTCTTTTTCTCCCCATCTATTTGCTTTTAGCTCTTGTCAAATAGTTGTCATAAATACAAGGTTTCACTTACCATTCTCCATTACCTGAGACCCAGACCCTTCCTATGGCATTTTTTTCAAATTAAAAACAAATATTATTAAAGAGTTTAGTCAGTTTCTCATGAAACTGTAGAATTTCTTATTGGGAAGATTTTCTTTTAGTATATAACACATAATCACTTTAAAATGTTAAGATTTTGGTACTGTGAATGATAAAGTATGTTTTCACACTTTCTTCATCTGATTTTTGCAATGCTTTCTTTTTTCTCTATTTCTCACATAGCAACTCTACAGAAAAAAGCCAGGTTTGGCCATCACGTTTGCAAAGCTGCCTCAAAATTTGGACAAAAACCGATATAAAGATGTGCTGCCTTGTGAGTATCCGGCATGAATGCCTCCTTCCCCCCTACACTGAGATAATGTTTCCCTTTTTAAAACAGATTGTCTGGTATTCTGGAACGATTTTCAGTGTGTCTGTAAACACCACCGTCTTTATTGCAGCCATTTCAGACTCTGAACAGTTGGGGAATAGTGTTTATGCTAATGAGGCAGAGCTGCAGATGGGGCTGGGAACTGAACTCTGGTTTACTTGGTATGATAAAAATAATGCCCGGAATAATCGGTCAATTTTTCTCTTCCCCGCAGATGACACCACCCGGGTATTATTGCAGGGAAATGAAGATTATATTAATGCAAGTTACGTGAACGTAAGTTAGGAATCTGGATGATGCTAAAGAGCACACTCACCACTGTCACAACGATGATGAGGGCCTGTGTGGGGCTTTGCAGTTGACACAGTGCTTTCCCGTTCACCACTGCATTTCAGCACCACAACAGCCACGGGAGGGAAGGCAGAATAGTCTCATTTTACAGAGGAGAAAACTAAGGTTCGGAGAGTTAAAATCATTCGAAAAGTCACAAAGCTAACAGAAGATGGGACCAGACTTGTTCTGTGTTTCCAATTCAATAGTCCACATGCCCCTGTACTGAGCTGCTTCCATTCAGGTGTTTGTTTTTGCTAGTGGTATGTTTGTGACTGTCTATGATGTGTTTGTGACTGTCTGTTTCTCTCCATGTAATAAGTGTCATCCTGCCTTAAAAAAAAAAGAAAAAGAGGAAAACCTCCTCTGTACATATAAGCCAAAAAGAAAAAGTGGAACGTTTCACGTATTATGGAAAAAGCACTTATTTTCTCTCTAAAAATGCATCTTGGGCAACTTACTTGGCCTCTCTAGACTTCCATTTCTTCTATCTGAACCTGGGGTCAGACTTTCTGTAGCCAACCAGATAGTAGTATGTGATCTTTGCATTTGAAATGTAACCACTTAAAAGGATTAAAAGCCGCTCTTAGCTTGCAAGGTGGCAGACAGATTTGGCCTTCAGGCAATACGTGGTCTGCCAACTCCTAAATAGACAGACGATTTCTCAGATTAAGTTCTCAAGTTATAGCAAAGTGTCAAGAAATGCCCTAATAAAAATTGGTCTCATCAGTGATTCCACCTGTTCCAAAGCATCTATGGGATTCATCTATGGGATTCATTCTTAAAAGCAGAGCATCAGAAACGTTAGGAGCAGCAACACCACAAAGCCCAGTCTTTTTGTGTAATCCCAGGACTGAGGAAGCCATTTACCCAAGCACCAGCCAAACTGTGAATTAGAAGCCTGCCTTTACCTTGCTCACCTGAGAGTGAGTGAAGCCCAGTGCCAGCTCAGAGCTCAGCAGGTTCTGAGTGTTTTTCGTCAGAAGGACTCAGTCCAGAGGGCAGAAAGGAAAATGGAGCAGGAATATTTCTACCTGAAACATTCATTTCAAAACATTTCAACATTTAATGTCAAGATTGACCAACTTCCAAGCATTTGAAGCCATGCAGAAAGCCAAGTGCAACAAGAATTGGCGGTGTAAACCTGTAAGGTGTATGCTTTAAATAAATGTAAATAGATTTTGATAGAAAACCCTACATAGGGAAAGACTTAGGGGTAGGATTGGTACATACGACTGAAAATGCAGATAGCCAATATGGATTATATTTAGGATAGAGCAATGAAAGTCATTTAAACTCTTCTGCCATGTCACAGATAGATTTCTGATTTTTGCCTACTGAATACCACACACTTTTATCTTAAAGATCTGATGCTGGTGTTTGTCAGATATTTTTCAAGAAGCATGAGAAATAACTTGTTTGATTTTCCTTATTTGCTGTGAATTGATAAAGAGATATTTTTCTGGTGCGATGTCAGTTAGCAAGTAGAAGAGTTTAAAATCCAGTTCCCTGTGCACCCTGAGGCAGCAACAGATTCTAATACTTTACCAATTTCTTGCCAGATGGAAATTCCTGCTGCTAACCTTGTGAACAAGTACATCGCCGCTCAGGGTCCCCTGCCGCATACCTGTGCACAGTTTTGGCAGGTCGTCTGGGATCAGAAGTTGTCACTCATCGTCATGTTGACGACTCTCACAGAGCGAGGGCGGGTAAGTAGCTTGATATCCAATTCAGCTGTGTGCAGTGTCACATCCTGCTCTGTGGAACATGAATCTCAGCCCTGGGAAGGGTCTTCACTGTCTCCTGGTCCAGCCCGTATGTGACCCTAAGTCTCCTCTACAGAGCAACCAATAGACACCCCTAGTGACAGGAAGCTCAGCCCTCCTCTTCCCCATTCCCAGCTTGGATCCATTACAACAGGCCAGAAGGCACTTCTCCTAGCCTTACTTCATGTGCCCCAGATCCCCTGCCGTGACGGGCCTTGCCCATTCAGCACAAGCGCTGGTCCTGAAAGAGCAATGTGTGTGCCAGGTTAACAGTGGCCTTTGTAAAAAGGGGAAATTGCATCACTGTGCCATTTTCCATAGAATCCATTCGGGCAGCTTGGCACTGTCCCTGTCTTGTCTGTCTGCACTTCTCTTTTCCCTGTAAAGTTGACTCTGCCTTTTCAGCAGGAAGTCATTCTTCTCCTCAGAGAAAAGGGAGTGCCCCCAGGAATGGTCTGTTGTCTTAGGGCTGATGACAACACTAAAGGTTGGTTGCACTGGATAGCAGCCCCCTTCTTTCCCTCGTTCTGCTTCTTCCAGCTTGGGAGAAAAGGCCCTTTCTGTGATCCAGGAGGCCTCAGCTTCCTCCAGCCACTCCTATGGCTGCTGCCTGCCAGCTCTGTGCTGCTGGCAGCCCTTCTCTTTTGTTGATGTCCACTCTACACCTGAGCTCATCTGCGGTCTCGCTTGTGACCTAGAGGGTTTGTTTCCCAGCCCTTTCTTTCTCACTGAAGCCATTCCAGCTGCTTTGTCAGTTTCCTGCATTAGAGATTCCCATCTCCTCTGAGGTCTAGCATTCCCTTCGCTATCTCTGGCCCTGGAACTTAACCTCCCCTGTTTATCCATTGGTAGAAACCTGTTCTTCTGAAATCCAGGGTGCATGTTTCCTCTCTCTCCTGTTGCAAACTCTTGGATGACAGGATGACCTCAGCCCTTTATCCTGAAGACCCTAACCCGCCCGCGTCTCCACCCACCAGTTCTTCCAGATTAGGAGTCCATCACTCCAGGCAGCAGCTTTGCACCTTTCTCTGAGAGATGAAACTTTCAGCATCTCCCATTTGTTTTCTCCCATACCATGCATTTAGTAGAGTGGGACTCCCAGCAGGTGTGCAGCTGGCTGGAGTCCACCCCCACTCACCAACCTCGCTGTACTGCTCTCAGGTCTGCAAGTGCAGAGAGAGCCTCCTTTGAAGCCTCATATCCCCAGCAGTCAATGGGATACTCCCTCACGAGATACTTGATTTCTCCCTTTTAAAATTCCTACCCAAAATGTTTTTCTTTGTGCTCTCCCTTAAGGCTCATGGGTTTCTTCTTAGAAACATTGCAATTGAATAAGTTATTCTCCCTCACTTTCCATCAGAGATGTTTCTTTTGGAGAGAAATATCATTTTTTACAACTATATGTGAATAATACAGGTACTCTTCCTGGCCCACTGGCTGTCAGAGGCAGGGGCATTGAGGTCAGGGGAGGTGTTTGAGTTCAGCACCACCACTTTCCACTGTTTAACCTTACACAGGGCTCTAAGCCTCAGTTTCCTCGTCACTAGAAAGGTGGTGGTAATGCCTGTCTCCTGGGATTGTTTTGAGAATTAAGAATGAGCTACCCTGGGCTGGCTGCCCCTCCCGTAGTGGGTGCTCCACATGGCATAGTGAGTCCGGATCCTGGCCCCCTTGTCTCACAGGGCCAGAGGCAGATAGGTTTGCTGCTCTGGGCAACATTAGGGAACCCTGGGTTGCCATGAGGATCATGTGAGGTGATAGGAAGAGGTTTGAGGCAGCACAAAGCTCTATAAACCTCCTTGCTCTTGTTATCTGTTAAACACACTGTTTGATAAAATGTGCACTTAGGCAACGAGGCTCTTCGACAGAGGACTGATCTCTGAGTCAGGTTTCATCAGGCCCCATGGTTGGTTCAGCAAATGGATCTAGGCACTGATTCCTTCCACCTCCTGAACCCAGACCCATCTGCTCATTCGTTGATAGGACACATCTACCTAAGTGTCCTCACATACAAGGTGCCTGAAGCTGAAGCTGTCAGCCATGCACCTGCACCCAGGTGGTCCACGCCCTGAGCTCACCATCCTGGCCAGAGGCATCCATCTGCCCAGTCACCCGAGCCAGGAACCTGGAATCGGTCTTACCCCTCCCTTCTCTTCACTTCCCACATCCACTCACCGTGGTCTGCCACCGCCAGTCTCCCCTCTGTTCCCCAAACCCCCACCTTCTCTCAGAGCTTTTGCATTTTTCTTCCAGGAGCAGCAGCAGCAGCCTCCTTAGTGGCTTCCTGGCCTAGAGGCTCCCCCAGCCCCTGTCTGGTCCATCCATTGGCACGGCTTTCCGCGATACCTTTCCAGAGGGTTGCCTGGTCCTTCCATTTCCCTGCTCAGACCCTCTGGTGGCTCCTCAGGTGCACTAAGTAAAGTCTCACCTTGAGACTGACTTGTACCTTCTGTGCAAGTGTATTGTACTGTCTGTCGTTCCCTGGGTACACCACGTGCCTCTTTACCTCTTGACCATACGTGTCCCATTCCTTCTGCCTGAATGATCTATCCTTGCCTTGCCAACCTGTGAAGAGCCTCGTGCTTCAATACTGAGATCTCGGCCGGGCGCGGTGGCTCAAGCCTGTAATCCCAGCACTTTGGGAGGCCGAGACGGGTGGATCACGAGGTCAGGAGATCGAGACCATCCTGGCTAACACGGTGAAACCCCGTCTCTACTAAAAATACAAAAAACTAGCCGGGCGAGGTGGCGGGCGCCTGTAGTCCCAGCTACTCGGGAGGCTGAGGCAGGAGAATGGCATAAACCCGGGAGGCAGAGCTTGCAGTGAGCTGAGATCTGGCCACTGCACTCCAGCCCAGGCGACACAGCAAGACTCCATCTCAAAAAAAAAAAAAAAAAAAATACTGAGATCTCCATCCCCTCTCTCCGGGACATTGCCTCCTCCTCTGTGAGCCACCTGTGTCTCTGACTTCCCTCTTTCTTTCCTTTTCACCACATTCCCCCCACACCGATTCGAGAGCACCTTGAGGACGGTGCCACATCGTGTCTAATTCATCTCTGCATCCCCAGCGATGTCTATTGACTAAGTGAGCAAGAAAGCAAACTTTTCACCATGAGGCCTTCTAAATTTGACCCATGACTCCCTTTAAACCCTATCTGGTCCATCTTCCTGAGATAGTGCTCGGTCTCCTCCTTTGGCATGTTATCCATCTTTAGAAACCTGTTCTTCTGAAATCCAGGATGCATATTTCCTTCCTCTCCTGTTACATACCCTTGGATGACCAGATGACCCGAGCCCTTTATCCCTAAGTTCCTATCTCATCCTCATCACCACCCAGCAGTTCTTCTGGATTAGGAGCTGGTCACTCCAAGTGAGCAGGTTTGTCCCTTTCTCTGAGAGCTGAAATTTTCAGGATGTCCCATTTGTGCTCACCCATATCATGCGTTTAGTAGAGCAGGACTTACAGCAGGCATATGGCTTGTCTTCCACCCAGCTTGCGGCTTGCTCCCTCTGGTCTAGAAAGACACATCCTTTCAGAAGCCATCTCCCTGGTCACCTTTCCCTTCTGGAAGCCTCTTCTGGAAACCACACTTGGGGCCTGGAAAATGAGAAACAGGCCCCACTCAGGCCTGCGAATCCCTGAGGTCGGAGCATTCTGAGTTCTTCTGGCAGCATCTGCCCAGGGTCTCGTTGCCAGCAGCATGTTGCCGGCCTCCCAGCTTCAGTGACCTTCGTTGTCCATTGATGCTTCTCAAGAAGTGCTTCTTCCCTCCCTACATACGCTCAGCTTTGCATATGTTACTGTTTAATTTAACCACAGCCCTAGGAAGGTGCATTTTCTTGTCATTCCAGAGTATTATCAGCCTGGCTAAGGGCTCACAGGCCTGTTGTGTCATTCTAGCTCTGCCCCAGTTCTCTCTGTGTGATCTGGCACACATTGATTCATTCTCTGAGCCTCAGTTTACTCATCTGCAAAACAGAGACAATCATAGTACCTACCTCATAGGGTTGTTTTGAAGCCAAGGTAAAGCCATATTCATGAAAGGCACCATTCAGTGCTTAGCATCTACAGTTCTGAAGATATGAGGCTTCAGCATCATCACCCCTCATTGCAGCAGCATTAATGTGGAGACTGAGGCCCAAAAAAGTTAAGTAATTTGCCCGAGATCACTAACCAAATATGTTTAGTAGAATTTATTAACCAAGGTTGAAACTCAGGATTTCCATAGACTTGTTCTTTCCACTGCACCCCCAATTTTTTCAGATCCAAATTGAGCTGCAATCTGTATTTGGTCAGAGGTAAAGAGAGAGTCTAGTACTGGTCAGATTCACTGTGGAATAAGGGAAACCTCTCTGGCAGTACAGATATTCGTAGTTCTGCCTTGCATAGGTTGATCTCGTCAGAGAATATCTTCCCTGCAGTTATCTTGTGGGCAGGACCATTGGGAGCCTACAGGGCAGGGATTTATCCTTCCTGTGCAGATGAGGATGTGAGAGAGAACTTGTGTCTGTCAACTCTGCCTTGGGCCCCACAGCCCTTAACCCCTCATGTCTAAGCAAAGTCACAAAATGGCTACTAGCCGAAATTACCCATGTTTAAGGTTTCCAAGTAAATTCTTAACTCCAGCTTTCTGATGGCATACTTTAATTTCAAGTATTCAGTGTGACATTTGAAAGTAAGAATAGAGAGGCTGTTTCCCAACAAATTGCACATGTCTTTTGGTTATACCACTTTTCCACCATGAACAAATGTAATTCTTACTTAAGTTGCTATAACCACATACAGGCTTGGGGGAAAATGCTTGTTTAATAAGTTAGGATCTAAATGACAAAAGGATCTATGATGGGATGGACAGCCTAGCCCTGAAGTTTGCTTAGAAGCCAGAGGCAGGTGCTAAGATGGCTTATAGGACAAGCTGCAGGTTTTAGAAGCGGGGATAGAAATTGGGGAGGGTGGTGGGATCAGCCCATCTGTGGGGATAGCACAGCCATATTGAAAGACACTGGGGTGCCATAGGAAGAGTGCTGGCCTGCATCACTGCAGCCCCATGGCCTTGGGCAAGTCACTTAATCCCGAGTAGCCCTGGGTTCCTTGTCTGCTGTGTGGGATATCACCTCTTTAGGGCATCACCTAAGAAAGCCTTCAGGGGCTTCGGAGACACTTCTCCAGTGAGAAAGGTATTCATCTCGATTTGGGAGTCCCTTAATCTGGGTTTTTGTGGAACCTCATCACTCTTACTCAAGCTGGTATATAACCCATGACAGCAGCAGAAGTAATGGCCACCCCTGGCCTGCCCCCCACAGCGGCTAAGCTCTGCACACCCATGCCAGCCGCCTCACCAGCATTGAGGCAGGAGCCATCTCCATCTTTCTGGTGGAAAACAGGAAAATCAGAGAGGTTAAGCAACTGTTTCGACATCATCTGGCTGACAAATGGAGGAGGAAAGGATCCCAGCGGAGTTGTGTGTGACACCAGATGTGTGCCCTTAACTGCCATGCCTGGAGGCCTCCCCCTCAAAAGGGTGGGGAGGATGGTGGAGGAAGGGTGCAGGATGAGGGGCCGTTGGAGGCGGGGAGGGGCATGAGGGGCTGCGGTCGGGGAGGGTAGAGAGGTTGCTCACAGGCCAAGGTCCTGCATCTGAGGCCACTGGTGCTGAAGACGCTGCGTCTCTCGTCCTCCTCCTCCAGGCTGCAGCCTGGGGCTGAGTGGAGACCTATGGCCTGGTCCCTGGCAGGCTGCCCCCACCCCGCCCTGAGAAACAGCTGATGGACTTGGCTGAGTTTGTTTTCTCCCATCAGCTCTCTCGGGTGTGCATGAGAGGATGCCTAACCTGTCCGCCTGTCCAGGGTTAACTGCTTGCATGGACACCCCACAGAGGGAGCTCACATATACTCTCGGTGGTTCCTTACAGACCAAATGTCACCAGTACTGGCCGGATCCCCCCGACGTCATGGACTACGGCAGCTTTCACATCCAGTGTCAGTCAGAGGACTGCACCATTGCCTATGTGTCCCGAGAAATGCTGGTCACAAACACCCAGGTGAGCCGCAGCCTGAGGGGCACAGTGGAGGGGCAGGTGTTGAATCAGCGGCTGCTGTCATTTCAGGTGGTCACGCTTCTAGCTGTGTCCTCTGTTTCCACCTGGTGTCAGTAAGCGCGCAAGACTGCCCATCAAACAGCTGAGGCCCAGAGTTCATAGTGGCCCTAGTCACAACAGGCAGGAGGTGCAAACAGCCCAGCATCCATCGACGGAGGAATGGATAAACCGCACATGGTCTGTCCATACAATGGAATATGATTCAGCCTTTAAACGGAAGGAGATTCTGACCCCTGCTACAACATAGGGCAACTTTGAGTGTATTATGCTAAGTGAAATAAGCCAGACATAGAAAGACACATACTGTAGGATTCGACTTCTGTGAAGTGCCTAGAGTAGTCCATAGAGACAGAAAGTAGAACGGCGGTTGCCAAGGGCTTGGGGAAGGAGGAGAAAGGAGATCTATGGACATTATGCCATATGGCATAATGAGTGCGGGGTTTATGTTTGTGGGATATTTTAAAGTTCTGGAAATAGGTAATGGTGATGGCTGTACAGCATTGCAAGTATTCTCAGTGCCGCTGAACTGTACATTTACATGTGGTTACAGTGGTAAGCCTCATGTTAGTGTATTTTGCCACAGTTGGAAAAAAACAAAAACAAAAAAAAAACAGTGAGCATGTGTGGCCCCTAATGGCAAGTACCATAGGAGCAAATGGAGGAGATCTGGGCAGAAGTGATCAAGGAAGGCAGCCCTGCAGGACAGGCCCACAGCGGAGCCTGAGAGGGGATGGGGATCTTTGGGGAAGGAGGGAAGGAATTGCTAGTGGCCACAGCGGGGCTGTGCACAGAGGGAGAAAGCATCAGGAGACAGGGCCACCCTTGTGTCTGGGTTGGGGCTGGGTCCTCATGCTGACCACCAGGATGGGCTCACCAAGGCCACTGCGTCTCCCACAGACCGGAGAAGAACACACAGTGACACATCTCCAGTACGTCGCGTGGCCTGACCACGGTGTGCCCGATGACTCCTCTGACTTTCTGGAATTTGTAAACTATGTGAGGTCTCTGAGAGTGGACAGCGAGCCCGTCCTAGTTCACTGCAGGTATGGCGCTTGCTGTTTTGTTAGGTTTGGAATCCTTTCCCCGTTGGAAAAGGCCTGAAGAGAATTGGCAGGCGCCAGACCCACCCTACATCCCACAAAATAGTGTGCCCTTACAAACCTCTGTTGACTGTGGTTCTTCACCATTTCAAAAGTGATTTGGAATTTTATGAAATCCTAACTTTGTGAATGTAGCACAGAACTGAAGAAGAAAGTCCCCTCACACACCTTTCTCCTGTCCTTCTGTCAGCTGACCTTTGTCATAGGTGTGTGTGAGAAAGAGAGTGGGTTTGGCACTTCACAGTGGCCCTCTTTCCACTGCCTGCTAGGCCCCAGCCTCGGATGTGTGAGGATAGGCTGTCTCAGCCTGTTTGAGAGCACACCCTGAGTGTGTGTTTTGTCTTCTCAAAGGCTAGGGGAGGAAAGTCCCTTTGGAGTCAGTGGGGAACTGCTCGCTGGGCCACGCGAAGAAAAGGCTACTCAGTCAAATCCCAAGTCTCTCTTCTGTCCCCTCTCCAGTGCTGGAATAGGTCGAACCGGTGTGTTGGTCACTATGGAAACAGCCATGTGCCTAACTGAGAGGAACCTGCCCGTTTACCCACTGGATATTGTCCGAAAAATGCGAGACCAGCGCGCCATGATGGTGCAGACATCAGTGAGTAGAAATCCAGTAATAACAGTGGCTGGCGCTTTCTGAGCACTTACACCAGGCAGGCCTGAGAGAAGGGCTTTGTGAGTCAACAGACTGCAGCTCAGGGGGACTGAATCACTTGCCCAAGGTCACAGATCTTATCAGCGGCTACAGCCCACACCCATCTCACCTCTGAGCTCTGCTGCCTCTGTGGTTTATTTCCTGCCAGCCCGTCTGTCAGGGAACAGCCCTGGTTGCATTCTGTATCATTGAACAATTATTTGTCCATCACCCCCCCCAGCCACCTAGACCTGGGTACCCCTTTTGGCTCAGTGGATGTTGCATATGACCCTACTTTGAGCTCTGGCCCACTCGTGTGGTGCTTGAGTAGCTGCAGTGTCCTCCACGGGCAGGACAGAGCTCAAAGTAGGGTCATGTGCAACATCCTCTTGTCCTCAAGAGGAACTCTTGGGGATTTCCCCTGGAATTGCAAGCGGGGCAGTGAAGCGGTGTGGAAAGAGCATGATTAAGGCCGCACCACAAATGGAACAACCTTTGCATAAGTCCTGAACCTTTCTCCAAGCTTCAGCTTCCCTGTGCAAAATGGGGACCATCCCACATTCATCCATTCATTCATTCATTCATTCATTTGACAAAGAATGGTGCAGAGACTGAAGCTTGTATCTAGTAGGAGAACTGGATTAGTCTATGCTAAGTGTCAGCAGCAATGAGGGAAGTTGAGGGCTGTCTGAGAACATGGTGGAAGAGTTACCTAAAGCAGGATTGGAAGGTCTAAGAAGGCTTCCTAGAGAAGTGGCCTCTCTGGCAAAACCCCCAGGATACGTGAGGAGTTAGCAAAGAAAGGAGCAGGAGCTGTATGTTCCAACCAGCTGTGTCTCTTCACTGGCTGTGGACAAAGTTTATAAGATTTCCCTGATAGATCTTAAGCTTTGGTAGTGTTATATTAGTTTGTACCCAGAAAATCTTAAGAGAAAAAAAATCGGCTTATGTTATTAGGGCCATTCTCTGCCTTGTTTTTTGCTATGGAAGACCTCGTGACTGGTTAAAAAGAAAAAAGTTCATCATCCTGGAAGATTTTCCCAGCTGGAAGCCAGGCACGGTGACTCACGCCTGTAATCCCAGCACTTTGGCAGGCTGAGGGAGGTGGATCACTTGAGATCAGGAGTTCGAGACCAACCTGGCTAACATAGCGAAACCCCATCTCTACTGAAAATACAAAAATTAGCCAGGCATGGTGGCATGTGTCCATAGTCCCAGCCACTTGGGAGGCTGAGGCAGGAGAATTGCTTGAGCCTGGGAGGTGGAGGTTGCAGTGAGCCAAGATTACGCCACTGCACTCCAGCCTGAGTGACAGAACAAGACTCGGTCTCAAAAACTAGATAGATCGATGGATAGATAGATAGATAGATATTGATTGACTTTCCTAGCCGGAGAATGAATGAATAGATAGATAGATAGATAGATAGATAGATAGATAGATAGATATTGATTGACTTTCCTAGCCAGAGAAGCTCAGACTAAATGCTTTTTTGCCCCCCTGTATACTTTGCTATAATATGTTTCTTAGGTATTTGCTAATATAAATAAGTGTATCCTGCAGAGCCTCTTTCAGTGGCTCTGCTTTGTAAAACAATCCAGACTCCTTACCCCAGCACAAGGTGCCCACAACTAGGTCCCAGCCCACCTGGGCAACCCCTCCTCCTCCACATGCCCAGGTGTTGAGTCCAAGAGCAGGCTCACTGACCCCATTTCTCAAAATGGGCTCTTACTGGGGCTTCCACACTTCCACTTACAAGAATGGCCACCCTGCAGGGACCTTTGCTCCTTCCCAACTCCCCCGGACTGCCAGTTCCTCCCTCTGTCATGTTTCCATGACACTTTGTCCATCTCTCTCTGGGAGTGCCCCCTCCCCGCGTCATAATGGAACTAGGGCTTCACAGGTGTACCTGGCCTGTGGCCCAGAGTTGGCGCTCAGGGAATGTTTACAAATGCTGCAAAAGACCCACCGGTACAGGGTGGGAGGCAGCATTTCCTGGAGCTACAGGACTTGACAGCTTTGTTTTCTTTTCCAGAGCCAGTACAAGTTTGTGTGTGAAGCGATTCTTCGTGTGTATGAAGAAGGTTTAGTCCAAATGCTGGATCCTAGTTAAGACAACTGTGAAAACGTTCATTCCTCTTTCCCAAGGGCATCCTCCTTGAGAGAGGAGGACAGACCTCTCTGGAAGCAGCAAGAGGAACCAGTAGCTGTGGGAAGGGAATGGGCACCTCTGAACCCAGGCACTTTAAACTTCTATAGAAAAGATACCGTGTACATAGGAACTGGTGTAGATAAGCATGCAATTATGGCATCATGTAGGCCTGTATTTCTATGGAAAGATACAAAAGGGATCTCAGTTTGAGGCCTGTCCTAATGCCTTCTTCCCTAACGTCACCACACACACCCCTGTCGGCATCCTGGAGCAATTGAGACGGGACACCCACAGAGCTGTTGACCTCCCAGCAACAAGATGGTGTGGTTATCTCGGGTTGTTTGGATGTTTTGTTTGTTTCTATGTGTCATACTGTAAGGGCTGAGCTTTCTGTGCTTCTAGGTGGAGCTGAAACAGTTCAGATTCACCTGCCCCGATGCTAAGGAAACCCTGACGAATGTACTAGATGGCAGGGTGCTGGGGGTCAGGCTGAATGCTGAGCAACACCTCTCTGCCCTCCCTCCCTTTGTCCCATCTCCCAGCGACTTCCAATATTCATGTTTCTGAGAATCGTGTCCCTCTTCAGGTTCCCTCTTGGTGTCTGACCTGGATTAGTAATGTGCATTCAGGTGAATTTTCAGCTGAGGCTCTGAGAACTGGGACTCTCAGTGTGTTCTGGTCATCTTGTGGCTTAGTTGTAGAAGCAGGTGTGTCTCTTGCCTCTGCTTGCCTCCTACTGCACACTCAGCACCCACGACTGGAATCACCGACTACTGAATCTCCTACATGTATTGCTGCTACTTCAAGCTCCTCCACTTGAAACCTTATGATTTTCCCAAGGGGAGATGGGACAGTGTCATCTAAATATTCCGAATGTTTGGCCTTCTGAGAAAAGAGCTTCTAGTAATTGAACCATGGGAAACGCAGCTTCTGGAGGGTTGGCCACGCGGGTGTATACGTGTGTGTGCCCAGGGGTGAGTGTTTCTCAGGATTCCTAACGATTCAAATTACCGTTGAGTATATATAAAGAATGAATCTCTGTATAGAAGAACAAATGTGTGCATTCACCCCCAGTCACAATGGTCTCCATTGCATTTCAAAGGAGAGGATCAGACTATCTGAATATAAACACAATCTGATGTTAATTTATTCTAAGAACACCATCATTTTGATTGTCCTAAAGAATTCTGCCTTTGTGAATACTGTGTTAAATTTCTTAAAATTTGTGACAGGATTGTAGCAAATTATTATTTAAGGAAAATAAATTGCATAAACATTTAATGTGGTATTTTTAAACAGCGGTTTTTATGTACTCAGAAGAGGAAGTTAAGCCAGGTTCTTAATGGTATTTATAGAAAAGATGTTTTCATATTATAATGCACATAAATGAAGCCATTTTGATATTCAGCAAATTCGGTGCCAGTTGAATAGTTTGCTGGTGGCAAGACAGATAAAGACCTATATAGGGGTTCTTTATCTCCAGAGCTAGCATATTTACTTGCATGCTTTCTGTCTTTTCCACATGGATGTTTTACTGCTAAGTGGCAGAGGTGGAAGGGAGATGTCACACAGTACCATAACCCCATACTGAAAACAAGAAACCACCAGAAAGTTTGCAGCTAAGGGGCAGGGGATTCAGTTCCTGCACCCACTCAGCACTACTTGCAGGCCTGGTCACTTAGAAGCTCTACCTCTCTTTCATTATCTGTAAAATAAAAACAATACTTAGGACTTTAGTTTGAACGTGAGAATTGAATAAGATCATGCTATTCATGTGACTTTTTATCACCTGGAACAGCAACAGACACTGCTGTGGGTGAGTTACTTAGAAAAATTTACTTATCAGTGATTAGCCTAAAAACACATCAGTCAAAAGGAGAATCCACTGGGTTTTTGTTTCTCTTCTTAGAGACAGGGTCTCACTGTCACCCAAGCTGGAGTACAGTGGCATGATCATTGTTCACTGCAGCATCAAATTCCTGGGCTCAAACAACCCTTGCACCTCAGCGTAGCCGGGACTATAGGCACTTGCCACCTCACCCGGTTCTTTTTGTTTTTTTGTAGAGACAGGAACTTGATGTGTTGCCTGGACTGGTCTCAAACTCCTTGGCCTCAAGCGATCTTCCCACCTCAGCCTCCAAAACTGTTGGGATTATAGGCGTGAGCCACTGCGCCCAGCCTAACTGGGTTTTTATGAGAGGAAAATGGAAAATGCTCTTCTAGAAGAGAGAAAACAAGAGCACAAAATAATCTGGACTCCCAAAAATTCTCTCAGCAAAGCTCCAAGAAAGGGGAGGGTGGAGGGAACACTGGCATAAATTTAAATGCCATTAGGATATTTAGCAAATCATTACTGTTTGGTAAAAATGCATCGTCACCCTGTGTGCAAAATACTTGCAAAGTAGTCTAAATGTCTTTGGAGATGGGTGTTTTACTGTTTTTTTAAAAACCAAATTGTTTATTATGGTTTCAGAAATGTGGCCATGATGGTCACATAAATTTCTAAAAAGCCTACCAGAGGTTGCAAGCAGTCTTTTCTGCCACTGGGCAGGCCAGCAGTTCAGACTCAGCAGAGGTTGCCGGGAACAAAATCCAGGAAATACTGGGAAGAACAAGACAAGAGAATTATCTAAAAGAGCAAACAACATAAGTAAATCCTGTAGCTATTACCAATTAAAATCCATAGTTCAAGATTCCTGTTTCACTACCTTATATACTTAAGCAATTATACTTAAGCCTTTTTTTAGTCCTAAGTGAAGAACTTCATCAGAATCAGGATAAATATTTTGCCTGGGAAATTTGGCTGGATATGAATGGAGAAGACATTTACATCCTACGTTCTGGCACTTTCTGAAAGATCTAATTAAACTCCACGTTGATGTGCCAATTTAATCAAGACGAGAGATCCCTGCTGGTGTCACCCTCTAGAACCCACACTTGGTGTTCTGACTTTCCAGAAGAAAAATTGCAACTCAGTTTGGTTAGGGGGCAGTGGTTGGATCACACACTTGTACTAGTCTTTCGTTTTCGACCACAGTAATTCATATTTAAATACGCTTTTAGATTAGTTTGGACACTCGCTGCTGTGTTGCTACTTGACTTTTTTTTTTTTTTTTCCCTTTGTCCCTCAGAAATGAGCATTTGAGGGCAAGCGAAAAAGACCTCTTTATCCTTGAGAGGCAATAGAGAGGCAGCAGACATGGGGGAAGACTATGAGAGGCAGGGCTTGGGTCTAGATCTGGACTTAGTCAAGATATGTTGCCCTCAACCCTGAGTTTTCTTAGATGTAAAAAGGGAAGGTTGGGCTGGGCTAGTGAGGTCAAGACTTGCCATTCTGGGAGCCTGATATTCCAGAGAATCAAAATTAATACTAAACCAAAGCTTTATGGCTGCTACAAAGACATGTCACATTTCTGTGACTTGTCACCAAGAGGTTGTCCCTCAGACTTTGGCGCTGTTAAATGCAAAGACAAGGATGGCCGCCCCCTCGTTCTTGCTTGTTGACCTCAGCTGAGAGCAGTCTCGGTAAAGATGGCAAAGATTCGGTGACCTCCGACCGGGGACCAAATGCTTGAGAGTCTGATGGCCGGGCTGGGCCACGATTCTCATAGCTCTCATTCTGTTTGGAGCAACCAAAGGATTTGTGTGAAGTTATTTGGAAAAGGATCTTAACTGAGCAGCAATCTTTTCTGTGTATTTGGAATGTTTTTCATTCTGACCTGTTCTGTCAGTGATTCTACTGAAAAACAATTTGATCAATATAAAAACGTTCAAGCTATGCAACACTGTTATTGTCTGTTGACATTTTTATTCTAATTGATTTCTGCAAATCTTTTCTTATTTGTGTTTGCTTTTTCCTTTCATTTTAAATCAACTCTTTTGGAGACGAATGCTCTCTGCTCATCTCCACCTTCCCTCTGGTCAGGAGCATGAACTCCCGTGTTGGCCTTGTCCTGGGGTATTAGTCCATTCTCATGCTGCTAATAAAGACATACTGAGACAGGGTAATTTATGAAAGAAAGAGGTTCAATGGACTCACAATTCCACGGGGCTGGGGAGGCCTCACAATCATGGTGGAAGGCGAATGAGAAGCAAAGTCACATCTTACATGTTGGCAGGCAAGAGAGCTTGTGCAGGGGAACTCTAAAGCCATCCGATCTCATGAGACTTATTCACTGCCATGAGAACAGTATGGGGGAGACCTCCCCCATGATTCAGTTATCTCCACCTGCCTCCACTCTTGACATGTGGGGATTATTACAATCCAAGGTGACATTTGAGTGGGGATGTAGCCAAATTATATCACCTGGTGTGGCAAATTCTAGATCCAAATTAGGTTCCACCATCCTAACGAGTAGCTTTCACATAGTACGAGTTCACCTTTTGTCCTGCAGGGCTGCCAGGGTGGCTCCATGGTCACCAGGGTCCCACGTTCCTCCCCACTTGTTACTTGGCCATCCTCACATTCCAGCTAGCAGGAGAGAGGCAAGGGGAGGAGAAAAGCATGACCCCTTCCTGGAGGGGACTGCACCTGGGTATTGTACATCCTGTTGATCAGAACTTTGTCACAGGGCCATACCTACTGCAAGGAAGAAAGTAGAGGGAAGGTCATTTTTATTCCAGGAAACCATGTGCCTAACAAATTCAGGGCTTCTATCTCTGAGAAACAATAGGTTTGAGGGACAATTAGTGCTCTGCCAGCGCTCAACCCTTTGGTTGCCCTTCTACTGTGACATAGAGTCTGCTCTGTAGCCCAGGCTGGAGTGTAGTGGCACAATCACAGCCCACTGCAGCCTTGATTTCCTAGACTCAAGCAATCCTCCCACCTCAACCTCCCTAGTAGCTAAGACTATAGGTATGTGCCACCACACCCAGCTAATTTTTTTTTTTTTTTTTTTTTTTTTTTTTTTTTGAGACGGAGTCTCGCTTTGTCACCCAGGCTGGAGTGCAGTGGCGTGGTCTCGGCTCATTGCAAGCTCCGCCTCCCAGGTTCACGCCATTCTCCTGCCTCAGCCTCCCGAGTAGCTGGGACTACAGGTGCCCGCCACCACGCCCAGCTAGTTTGTATTTTTAGTAGAGATGGGATTTCACCATGTTAGCCAGGATGGTCTCAATCTCCTGACCTCGTGATCCGCCTGCCTCGGCCTCCCAAAGTGCTGGGATTACAGGCGTGAGCCACCGCGCCCGGCCCACCCAGCTAATTTTTAAAAATTTTTGTGGAGACAGGATCTTGCTGTGTTGACCAGGTTGGTCCCAAACTCCTGGGCTCAAGTGATCCTCCCAAGTTGGCATTCCCAAAGGGAGGGATTACAGGCGTAAGGCACCGCACCTGACCCACCACAGCTTCTATAGCCTGCTTACTCCTTGGGCAGTTTGTGGGGAGTCCCCAAGGTTACTTTCATGGTTCAGGAAGACCAGGCATGCAGTTTCTTAGATAATAGAATCCATCAGCTGCTCATAGTGGAAGATCTGCTCTGCTTCTGCCTCTTCGACTTAAACATGGTTGCCTTGAGGCTGCCTGGAAGAGAAGCATTGGTGGGAGCAACACCCTTAGTCTGGTCTTTGAAGCAACCTAGTTTGCATTTTCTGGCAGAGAAGCCTTATCTGCACTAAGGCTGCAACTTCAAGGCCACTGCGCTTAATAGCTGCAGTTCGAAGGACAAAAGCAGTTGTCATTGTCAGCGCTTCAAGACTTTAATCAACTTTGAAGCTATTGACAGCACCTCTCTGAGCAAAGCAAGATTCCCTCCTGTCTTAGCCTACTTACTGTTGCTATACAGGAATACCTGAGGCTGGGCAATTTATAAAGCAAAAGAGGTTTATTTGCCTCACGGTTCTGCAGACTCTACAAAAAGCAATGCACCCACATCTGCATCTGGTGAGGGCCTCAGGCCTCATCCACTCATGGCAAAAGGTGAAGGGGAGTGAGTGTGTGCCGATCACATGATGAGAGAGGAAGCAAGAGAGAGCAGGCAGATGGGCCAGGCTTTTTTTAACAACCTGCTCTTACCGAAATGAAGAGTGAGAACTCACTTCATCCCCAGGAAGGACATTATTCACAAGGGATTTACCCCTGTGACCCAAACACCTCCCATTAGGCCCCACCTCCAACTTTGGGGAATGCATTTCAGCATGAGATTTGGAGAAGACAAACATCAACTATAACACCTCCCATCTCTGCTTGCAAGCTGGCTGGCTGTAGCCCCAGTTCATCTCACGTATACAGGACTGAGAAAAGCAATAAGGAGCAACATTCACACTTCTTGCATCCTCCCACCATTTTCTCTTGCTGTATGTGGCCTCAGTCCGAATGTAGTCCATCTTCCACATACCCAGTAGTAGATAACAATTTCATCAATGGTTAGCCATTACACAAAAGGCAATATGTGTACCTTTGCCATCTGCTGGCCCACCAATTCCACTAAGCCACTGCCACATTTTAGATGCTATTTGCAGCATTTTGTCTTCAGGTATCAAATTCTGACTCTGAAAGTCAAAGTAAAGGTGGTTCAAGCAAAACGGTTTATTTCTCTCTCACATAAACACCAGCAGCCCAGAGCTGGTACCACTCACTGGGGACCCAGGTTCCTCCAATCTGGTCACTCCACTGTCCTCAACACACAGTTTCCACATCATAGTTCAAAATGGCTGCTCCAGCTCCAACCATCACATCAACATTCCAGCAAGAAAAACAAGAGAATATCCTTTCCCTTTAAGTATACCTCCTCAAAATTGCATACACTACTCTGACTTACAAACAGTTGGCCAGAACTGAATCATATGGATACACTGTGCTGTGAGACAGGCTAGGAAAGGTAGTCTTTATCCTAGATGGCAGTACACAGCCAAAATTCAACAGGCTGAGTTCAAGAGACTTTTATTGAAAAAGGAGAAATTATTATTAGGGCACAATTAGCAGCTTCCCCTGCATATTATTTGACTTCAGATCTACTAAAGGGCTGATTCATGAGGAGTTAACCTTACTCAAGACCCAGCACATAGGAACAAATGCAATTCTGTCATTTAAGCAAGACTGACCCACTTTTTTTTTTTTTTTTTTTTTTTAAGACAGAATCTCTGTCACCCAGGCTGGTTGCAGTGGTGCAATCTTGGCTCACTGCAACCTCTGCTTCCCAGTTTCAAGTGATTCTCGTGCCTCAGCCTCCCGGGTAGCTGGGATTACAGGCATGCACCACCACACCCAGCTAATTTTTGTATTTTTAGTAGAGACAGGGTTTCACCATGTTGGCCAGGCTGGTCTTGAATTCCCTCCCTCAGGTGATCTGCCCACCTCGGCCTCCCAAAGTGCTGGGACTGCAGGTGTGAGCCACCGCACCTGGCTGTGACCCACCGTCTTGAAGTAAAGCACTGATAGCTTTTGACAGGATCAGCACCCATCCATTATGTACATGAACCATTTGAATAAGAATGGACAGATAACAAACTTCTAGAAACCCCAGAGCCCCAACCTTAATTATACAGGTCAATCCTCATCTGTGACTGCCCTTGTAACCTTTGGTGGTTAGTCTCTAAGCCTCTGGATTCCTTTTAGGGTCCGGGAAGTCTCCGGAATTTTCCTTGAGGCTGCACTGGGACTTTCAACATGATTATCCAAACCAGAGGAAGACCCAGATAAGACTTGTTGGGATGAAGCAGCAGAGGTCTCAGGAGAGATGGTGGCAGTGAGGATGGAGGTGAAGTGGTCACAACCCAGACATGATTAAAAAGAAAAGCAATGAGTTGAGACCTGGCAGGTGTGCAGGGGCAGAAACAGGGGATGAGGCCATTTCATAGGTTGGGCAACTGTGTGGATGTTGGTGCTACAAACTAGAACTAGAAATGGGGACAATGGTGAGATTGTTCTTTGGGCCTCTAACATTGGGGACATGTGTAACCAGTCTGAAGAGTCTCAGGCAGCTATGTCTGAACACAAACCTTCATTCTCAAAACGATGCAGACATTTCTGAGTCCTGAGCACTTCAATCAGCCACGGTAGATGCTTTTTCTTTTGTGCCATTCCTATTTACATTTTAATCCATTCAAATGATTTCTTTTTTTTAATTAAAAAAAACAAGAGAGATGGAATTGTGCTTTGTTGTCCAGGCTGGTCTCCAACTCCTGGCTTCAAGCAATCCTCCTGTCTCAGCCTCCCAAAGTGCTGGAATTACAGGCGTGAGTCATTGCACTTGGCCTTATTCAAATGATTCTGTAATCAAATCCAGTTATTAAAATTGCCTCTCTGGGGATAAGCATGCAGTTGTCTTAATATGCTCAGGCTTCTATAACACCATAAACTAGGTGGCTTAAGAAATAGATATTAATTTCCCACAGTTCTGGAGGGAGGGAGTCCAAAGTCAATGTGCCAGTAAATTTGTTTCCTGGCCAGTACTCTCTTCCTAGATGGCAAATGGCCACGTTCCTGCTGTGTCCTCAAATGGTGACAAGAGGGACCCTGCATCTCTTCCTCTCTTTGTAAGGACGCTAATTCCATCATGAGAGCCCCACCCTCCTGGCCTCATCTAACCTACCTCCAAAGGCTTCTCCAAATACTGCCCCACTGGGCGTCAGGGCTTCAGCATATGAATTTGGGAGGGGACATAATTCAGTCCATAGTGCAGTCGACGTCGTATTTTATCATAATTGTAAACAGAAGTCCAAGTCCTCTCTCTCGGAGGCCTTGTTGTCCCCCAGAGCCCCACAACAAGACAGGTGAGGAGGGGAGGACTGCTCATGTGGGGTCCCCAGTCTCGGTCCTGTGTGGTCCTCTGCTGGCTGGTGGTCTTGGCACAGGCATTGTGTGCTTTTCTTCAGTAGTGTTCAGCTTTACCCTGGCCCTCTCCAACATGGATAAACAACACTCTTCCTTCCTCTCAGGGGTGTGGGGAATCACGCCATCTTCCAGCCCCCACCCCAACCAGTTTCAGAGTCACGCAGCCCATCACTCAGCCAGGTGGTTCTGTGGACAACCTTATGTTCTTACCATCTCTGTTCCTCCATAGACGGCAATGTAAAGGAAGCCCCCAGAGCTATGCAAGGTAGCAGTATTGACCCTGCTTCCTCACATAGACCACAAGAACCCCTGTGCCAAATTCTACACTGCCCTGGAGCCACGCAGATATCGCAGCCGATGGCTTTCTAGCCTAACCTGAAACCGGCTCCAGCTGGAACTCCATCCCCTTCCCATCTGTGCTTTCGGAAGTGGGTCCACACTTCCTGTTGTCCTTCATACTGCCCCTTTTACCACCCAACAGTCAGCCCAAGATTCTGATGGAACACTTGTTGCAAATAAGCCTCATGCCTTGGAGGCTTTAACTTGCATCTTTTCATTTAATGCCAAGTAGACAATTGTGAGTAAAGGAGGAATTCTCTCTCCCCTCCCCTCTCCCAGCTTCATACCCCAGGCAGAAATGGTGGTGCTTCGAAAGTGGTGTGGCAAAAGAACAAAAATAAAAATGAAAAATAAAGCGGTGTGGCCAGTAGCAATGTCAAAATCCCATCTCAGACCTGGTCCCTGAGAACCCCACTACCACAGCCCCTAAGCACAGAGCATGGCATGAACTGTTGACACCACTGAGGCCCACCCTGCCCTGGACCCTGACCAGATGGGGCCCTGCAACTACCACCCTCACTATAATTAATCTACATCGTTCCTGTTTCTTGACTTCTCTGAATTGTGATTATGAGTTAGGGGCAGGCCGGATGCCGTGGCTCATACCCTGTAATCCCTTTGGGTGGGAGGTGGAAGACTGAGGCAGGAGGATCACTTAAGGCCAGGAATTCAAGACCAGTCTGGGTAACATAGCAAGTCCTCATCTCTGTTTAATAATAAAAAAAAAAAAAAATAGAGATGATCTCTGGCAAAGCCGAGCCCGTGTGCACATGCTTAGCTGCAAGGGAGGCTGAAAGTACAAGAATTTGGCATTTTCAGCCTCTGTAATTTGAGATGTGGGAATTGATCTCTGCCTTACATGGTGGAGATGTCTCCAACTGAGAAGCTGGATGATCAAAACAAATGTCTGCTATAGTCCACCCCTTTCAATCTCAATATTCTCCTCATACTTGTAAAATATAACAGCACCCGGCAAAGAATGACCATCCCTTATGTAAGTGAAAATGCTCACCCTTCCCCAAAAGCGGCCAAACAGAGCTCTCCGCAACTTCAGCTAGGGGCAAATCCCAGATCTCAATTTTTGTTCTATTTGGTCATGAGCCTATCTCATTTTCCCATACTCTATGGGCTAAATTGTGTATGATTTAACTATCAGCATTCCCTATAAAACAATAAAAGAAAAAGGAGGAGAGAAGTAAAATTAGATATTTTAAATTATACATAACACAGCAAAAGAAAAAATACAATAGAACTCCCTGGTGTGAGGGGGCATTGCCCACCAGGCAGGTGCTGTCTGGACTCCATCCAGAGTGTGAGTCATTCTGCCTTAGGCCTCTGGGGCTCCATCAAGAAACTGAGATTTCACTGAAGCCAGGGGTAGGGTTTTGGTTGCAGTAAGAGACCTACCCAGCAAACAAGGAAGGTGTGTGAGGAAGAACGTGCTTGATTGTGATCAAGGCCAGTAAGTCCAGTTTCTAAACAAAAGAGATGCTATTTATAAACCTCCATCAAAACTCAGTCACTTGAAACCAACAACTGAGAAAAGCCTAGAAATATACTTTCTAAAATAATGATTAAAGTTATAGTCCCTATCGTGGTCCATTTCTTGCACCAACTCCAGATTGTCCTCAATTACAGAGAGTTTGTAGGAATTCTATTTTTGCCTTGTATAGAATTGTCTGAAAGTGCAGGAGCCCAAGGGCCCAAAGAGCTGATATTTTCCTTCTAGACACCTCCCTGCAAACCTCTTTTACTTTTCTGTTTTCCTACTTTAGTAAATTGGCCTCAGGCAAATCCTCTCTGACAATTTTTTTTCAATCTTCATCTTTTCAAATCTACCTCATTCATTTCAGGAAAGCTCTCCTCTCCTTTTTCTTCATACCATCAAAAAGTGAAAAAGAAGTTCATAGCAGGATTCTTCATAATGGCCAAAAAATAGATAAAACTACAATGTCCATCAGCTAATGAATCAATAAACAAAACATGGTTGGCCAGGTGCAGTGGCTCACACCTGTCATCACAGCACTTTGGGAGGCTGAGGCAGATAGATCATTTTAGCCTAGGAGTTCAAGATCAGCCGGGGCAACATGGCCAAACCCCATCTCTACAAAAAAATACAAAAATAACCCAAAAAAATTTATCCAGGTATGGTGGTGTGCTCCTGTGGTCCCAGCTACTCTGGAGGCTAAGGTGGGAGGATCACTTGAGCCCAGAGGTCGAGACTGCAGTGAGCCATGATTGTGCCAGTGCACACCAGCCTAGGCACAAGAGTGAGACCCTGTCTCAAAAAAAACAAAGAAACACAAAGTGGTATATGTGCACAGTGGAATAATATTTGGCCGTAAAAAGGAGTGAAGTGCTGACACGTGGTAGAACATAGATGACTTTGAAAACATTATGCTGAGCAAAGAAACCAGACACAAAAGGCCCCATATTATATAATTCCATTTGTAAGAAATGCCCAGAATAGGCAATTCCATAGAGACAGAAAGTGGATCAGTGGTTGCCAGGGGCTGGGAGGAAGAGGAATGGGAAGTGACTGCTGATGGGTTTCTTTTTGGAGTGATGAAAATATTCTGGAATTAGAGGGTGCTGATGGTGGTACAATGTTGTGAATATACTAAAATCCACTGAATTTTACACTGTGAATAGTGACTTTTATGTTATGTAAATTAAATCTCAACTTTTAACAATAGAAGGAAAAAAAATTAAAAAGAGCCTTATCAGCCCCAGGAGAAAGAGCTTAAGTTGTTCTGAGTGGCATTTTGTTTGCAGACATCAAAGCCCCATAACATATGGGAAACTGCCAACCCAGTAATTTCACCTCTGGGAATCTGAACTAAGAGAATAGCTTAAGGGCTTTGTTTTATGATATTAAGACAGTTTTTAATACGATTTTTACAGCAAGGTATCTTTATAATAGTGAAAATTTTGAAACCATCTCAATGCTCATTAGTCTGAATGTGGTTCAATAAATGTTGAGGTATCTTTATTATGAGATACCGTGCAACTCTGAAAGTGGATGTGGGAGCTGTAGGTGTCTATACACAGAAAATAACCATGATGGCCGAATGGAGGCAGAGGTTGCAGTAAGCCAAGATCGCACCACTGTACTCCAGCCTGGTGACAGAGTGAGACTGCATCTCAAAAAAGAAAGAAAGAAAGAAAGAAAGAGAGAGAGAGAGAGAGAGAGAGAGAAAGAAAGAAGCCACTATATTTTGATAAGTAAGAAATATAAGTTACAGAAAGGTATCACTATGTAATTCAAACTTTTTTTTGAAATAGAATCTCACTCTGTCATGCAGGTTGGAATGCAGTGGTGCTTAATCATGGCTCACTGCAACCTCGAATTCCTGGGCTCAAATGATCCTCCCACCTCAACCTCCCGAGTAGCTGGGACTACAGGTGTGAGTCACCATGTCCAGATAATTTTTAAATGTTGTGTAAAGATGGAGTCTTGCTATGTTGCCCAGGCCAGTCTCAAACTCCTGGGCTCAAGTGATCCTCCCTTGGCCTCCCTGGGATTAAAGGTCCGAGCCACCACACTTGGCTTGGATTCGAACTTTAGCTAAAGTCAGTATAGTGTGGGGGATAAGAATAGATATTATGGAGCCAAACAATCTAGATTCACATTCCAGCTTCTCACCATTTACCAGTTGTATGTCCTGGTAAGTTACCTAAAGTCTCTGGCCTGTTTTCTTTAACCCTTCGGAGCTTCAATTTTCTCATCTATAGACTGAGGATAATAATATCACCTATCTCATAGGGTTGTCATGAAAATTGAGTTGTTATGTGGCAAATTAGACCATTCGTGGTGCATAAGTGTTCTGTTGTCCATTACTGTTTTAGATAAATAGATGATAGCTCAGTGATAGATAAATCAAAGATAGCTCATAGATTGACATGATAGATAGATCTAGATAGATAGATAGATAGATAGATAGATAGATAGATAGATAATAGCAAAAGTGGAGAAATGCCAATGTGTTAAGAATGGTGCTTGCACGCCTGTAATCCCAGAACTCTGGGAGGCCGAGGCAGGCGGATAGCTTGAGGCCAGGAGTTCGAGACCAGCCTGGGCAACATGGCAAAACCTCGTCTCTACCAAAAACACAAAAGTTAGCCAGGCATAGTGGTGCACGCCTGTATTCACAGCTATTCGGGAGGCTGAGGTGGAGGATGGTTTAAGCCCGGGAGGCAGAGGTTGCAGTGAGCCGAGATCGTGCCGCTACACTCCAGCTTGGGCAACAGAGCCAGACTCTGTCTGGAAGAAAAATAATGGTTGTCTAGTCTGGGCACAGTGGTTTACACCTGTGATCCCAGCACTTTGGGAAGCTGAGGCCAGAGGACTGCTTGAGCTCAGGAGTTCAAGAACAGCCTGGGCAACGTAGTAAGACCCTGTCTCTAAAAAAACCAAACTTGGCTGGGCGCAGTGGCTCATGGCTGTAATCCCAGCATTTTTGGGGGCCAAGGTGGATGGATCACCTGAGGTCAGGAGTTTGAGACCAGCTGGCCAACATGGTGAAACCTTGTCTCTACTAAAAATACAAAAATTAGTCGAGTGTGGTGGCGTGCACCTATAATCCCAGCTACTTGGGAGACTGAGGCAGGAGAAACACTTGAACCCGGGAGACAGAGGTTGCAGTGAGCCAAGATTGCAGCACCGCACTCCAGCCTGGGCCACAGAGTGAGACTCCATCTCACAAAAAAAAAAAAAAAAAAAAAAAACTTGGGAGGCCGGGTGGATCGCCTGAGGTCAGGAGTTCAAGACCAGCCTGACCAACATGGTGAAACCCCGCCTCCACTAAAAATATAAAAACTAGCCAAGCATGGTGGTGTGTGCCTGTAATCCCAGCTCCTCAGGAGGCTAAGGCAGGAGAATCACTTGAACCCGGGAGGCAGAGCAGTGAGCCAAGATTGTGCTACTGCACTCCAGTGTGGGTGACAGAGCAAAACTCCTTCTCAAAAAATAAATAAATACAAACAAATAAAGAATGGTTCTCTCTACAGATAGGGTTATAGATGAATTTCTTTTCCTTCTTTTTGCTAACTGGTATAGTCTGTTTCTGTAATGAACATGTGTCACTTGTATAATTTTTTAAAGGCTAAAATATGGCTACAGATACATATACATGGAAGAAGTGAAAAACATTAACCTTGGCAGTGAAATTAGATGTAAGAGTCAGAGCCTCTCACTCCTTGTGATTGCAAATGACAATAACCCAACTCAGACTAGCTTAAGCCAAAAAGGGTGACTCCTGGGCAATACACGAGGGAGGTGCCAGGATGGAGGGAAGGTTTCAGGAAGTAGGGCGGCTCGATGGAAGAGTTGGATTCTTGGCTCCTTTTAATTCTGTTTCTCTCAGACTTCATTATCTTGGATGTCTTCAAATAGCCTAGTAGGTGGCTCTTCCTCACAGCTCCAAAGTCAAAAAGGAAAGAGAACATTATCTCCATTCCAATTCAGCCCTGCTTAGCAGAGCTCTCTGATTGGCCCAGCTCAGGGTATTTGCTCACCCTGAAGGCCAATTAGTGTTGACCACCCCAACAGAACTCAAGAGCAGCAGAAAGAAACATCTCCCCAGAGAGAGGAGGGGTCCATCGGGGTAGGCTAAGCTCTAAAAGGCCCCAATATTTTGGCTGGCCCCAAAATCAGCCCATCACTGACCCAAACACTTGACAAACTGGCTTCCTTCACAAGCCCCCGAAGAGAGTCCAGAGGCCACCTTCAAAGTTGCAAGGGTTACCTAATCCCTGCCTCATGTTATTTGAATTAAAACTGTATTACTCCATAGAAATTGCAGATACGAAAGAAGAAAAGACAAAACAAAAATCAAACTGTATTACTTCAAGGACCAGCCTTTAAGAAGGAGAGGAAACCCATCATTCTGTTTCCACTTTGATTTACAACGGCACCATCCCCAAGGTATTCTAGTTAATATTGCACATATGGTGTGAACGAAGTCAATTTGGAATTCCAAACCTTCATATGAAGATGACTTGTTCTAACACAGCTCTCTTTCCACAAGCCAATCACTTTAAGGATAAGGTTTTTTTTGCCCAGTGCACACACAGTGCCTTCTTGCTCCCTCTGACAGGAATGTGACAATAACTGTTGTGTTTTTTAAAAATAGAGATGGGGGTCTCACTGCATTGCCCAGGCTGGTCTTGAACTCCTGGACTCAAGTGATCCTCCTGCCTTGGCCTCCCAAATTGCTGGGATTACAGGCACTGAGCCACTGTGTCCGGCCAGGAATATGACAATTTCTGTCCTCAGCAATTCCCTCAGCTCTGTCTTCTCCTTTCCTCATATCCACATGCCCCAGGCCTTCCCAGTTGCCCAGGTCCAGCTCAAATGCCCTCTCCTCCAGGAAGCCTTCCTTGTCTGCTCCTTTCTCAACTGGAGAGAATCATACATTGTCCATCTCTGTGTCTCTACACAGACGCACACACAGTGTTAAGTAGACATTAATAAATGCTTTTTGAATGAATATAGGCTAGTACTCTTTCCCTTACACTACCAATCTTCTTTTTTTACATGATTTAATGCCCCATCCTCATGGCAAGAAGTATTTAAGAGCCATGGGGGAGACAAAATAAAAAGATTTCTAGATCTGACCACACAAAAATTCAGAACACCAGAAACATAATAAAAAAGCAGTCAAGAAACTGAGAAAAATATTTGGAACAAATATGACAAAATAAAAAATGTGGTTTTTTTTTTTTGTTTGTTTAAACTTGGCAAAAACTAAAAATCATGTTTTTGAAGCATATGTAGTGATCATTTTGTGAAAAATATTTAAATATAGAAAATCCTGGAAAGTCAACAACATTTTAATAGTAATTAGACCAAGATCATGAGCTTATGGGTGAGATTTATTTTTTTTTTAATTTTGCTTTATTCAAATTTTTAAATAATAAGCATTACATACATAATCAGAAGAAGACAGCAATAGATGGCACCTTTTGCTGAATTTCCTACAAGACTCAATGTTGGTAAGGAAGTGGTGAGATGAAAGACTGGAGCAAATTTCTAGGGGGGCAGTTTAAGAACTTCTGGCTGGGCACGGTGGCTTACACCTGTAATCCCAGCACTTTGGGAGGCCGAGGCGAGCAGATCACAAGGCAGAAGATCAAGAATATCTTGGCCAATATGGTGAAATCCCATCTCTTCTGAAAATACAAAAATTAGCTGGGCATGGTGGCGCGTGCCTGTAATCCCTGCTACTCGGGAGGTTGAGGCAGGAGAATCACTTGAACCCGGGAGGCTAAGGTTGCAATGAGCCAAGATCATGCCATTGTACTCCAGCCTGGGTGACGAGAGTGAAACTCTGTCTCAAAAAAAAAAAAAAAAGAACTTCGAAAATATTTATGTTCTGTAACACAACTTCTGGTCATTGTTTCTAATGACTGGAATAAAAGGACTATAGAAAACTTCCAGTCATTGATTCCAATGACTAGAATACAAAATGACTAGGAAATAAAACAGAAATTGGAATGATAATTTCTGTACAGCAATATTCATTGCTGAGATGTCTAACATACAGCAATATTAGAAACTTAAGTATCTAATATTTAAGATGTGGGTTAAAATTATGGTATGGTCATATGGAATACTATGCAATCACAAAAATGCCACTTGTAAAGAATATTTAAATAACATGAAAAGGGCTATGACATATTATTCAGGGTGAAAGTCTGGATTTTTAAAAACTAGGTAACAGCATGATGTCCAAGATGTGTATGTGTACGTGTATACAAAAAAAAAAAGGCTCAGATTACACCAATATATTCACAATTAATATCTCTAGGTTTATGAATTATGGGGGATCTTAGGGTTTTTCCACTGTCACCATGTGTTTTTTAATAATAAGAAAAAACTATTTTAAACATCACAAATGCACATTACTTTGACCCAGCAATTCAACCGTCAGGAACGCATAGCCCTCACCCGTGTGAAGCAGACCACGTATCCAGTTATTCACTGTTACTCACTGCAGCACTATAATGGCAGAAGATTGAAAACGGCACGAATGCCCCTCCGAGAGATCTATCAATAACATGATTTACACATACACTGGAATATTCTGCAGTCATAGACAAGAATGAAGACACTTTTTATTACTTTATTATCATTCTATATTAATTTTTTTTTTTTTGAGACAGAGTCTCGCTCTGTTGCCCAGGCTGGAGTGCAGTGGCACAATCTCGGCTCACTGCAACCTCCACCTCCCGGATTCAAGCCATTCTCCTGCCTCAGCCTCCCGAGTAGCTGGGACTACAGGTATGTGCCATCCACACCTGCCTAATTTTTGCATTTTTAGTAGAGACGGAGTTTCACCATGTTGGCCAGGCTGGTCACAAACTCCTGACCTCAGGTGATCCACTCGCCTCGGCTTCCCAAAGTGCTGGGATTACAGGCATGAGCCACCATGCCCAGCCAATTGTTTATTAGTAATAGTAATAGTAAATGTTCTTTTTTAAAAAATAAGTTTGGAGTGTAGTGGCACAATCACGGCTCATTGCAGCTTCAGCAAAAGCAATCCTTTTGCCCTCCTGGGCAAAAGCAATCCTCCTTGAGGTAGCTGGGACTACAGGAACATGCTACCATGATAGGGTAATTCTCCTTTTTTTTTTTTTTTTTTTTTTTTTTCTGAGACGGAGTCTCGCTCCTCTGTCGCCCAGGCTGGAGTGCAGTGGCGCGATCTCGGCTCACTGCAGCCTCTGCCTCCTGGGTTCAAGCCATTCTCCTGCCTCAGCCTCCTGAGTACCTGGGATTACAGACGCCCGCTACCACACCAGGCTAACTTTTGTATTTTTAGTAGAGATGGGGTTTCACCATGTTGGCCAGGCTGGTCTCCAACTCCTAACTTTGTGATCCGCCCACCTTGACCTCCCAAAGTGCTGGGATTACAAGCATGAGCCACTGCGCCCAGCTGATAGGTTAACTCTTAAAAATTTTTTGTTGTAGAGATGGGGTGCGGGGACGTGGAGGGGGATCTTGCATTGTTACCTAGGCTGGTCTTGAACTCTTGGCTTCAAGCAATCCTCCCACCTCAGCCTCTCAAAGTGCTAGGATTATAAATGTGAGCCACTATGCCCCACCAGTAATAGTAAATATTTCACATGATTTTTATCATGATTTACTAACATACAATGCTCTCCATACTAACATACAGTGCTCTCCAAGCTAGAGTGCTAAATAAAAACAGCAAAATAGGCTGGGTGCCGTGGCTGGCGGCTGTAGTCTCAGCACTTTGGGAGGCCAAGGCGGGTGGATCACTTGAGGTCAGGAGTTTGAGCTCAGCCCGGCTAACATGTTGAAACCCCATCTCTACTAAAAATACAAAAATTAGCCGGGCATGGCAGTGGGCATCTGTAATCCCAGCTACTCGGGAGGCTGAGGCAGGAGAATGGCTCTAACCCAGGAGGCAGAGGTTGCAGTGAGCTGAGATCATGCCACTGCACTCCAGCCTGGGCAACAGAATGACATTCCGTCTCAAAAAAAAAAAAAAAAAAAAAAAAAAAAACCCAGCAAGACACAGAACAAGTTATGTGGAAGCTTTCAATTATGTAAGAAGGGAGAAAAGAATATCCATCTATGTAGACAGATGTATATAGATACTTGCATCTGTAGGCATAACAAACCTGGAAGGTTACACAAGAAACTGGGAACACAGGTTGCCTCTAGAGGCAGACAGTGGCAGAAGTGAGATGTCTTACTATATGCCGTTTGGAACCTCTTGAATCAGTGAATGTATTACCTATTCGGTAATATGCAATGCATGAAATTCAAATCAAAATGAATAATCACTGGTTCCTTAACATCATCATTAAGGTGAATTCAACTTGCCCTTATTTAAATCCCAACTAAACTGCTTGGTGTTTGTGTAAACATTAAGGAACTGTCCTCATCTGCAAAGTGGAGGAGTTAATGACACCTCCCTTGAGGGTTTGTTATAAGGATTAATGAGATTATTAAACACAGATTAAATGAGATAATCCATGTTCAGTGTTTTATTTTATACGTAATAATGTATACATTTTATTATTATTCCTTGACTGTCCTGGGGATGGCCACTCCACAGGTCCATTAGAATGTCCCCTGCCTCCCCAGTAAGGAGCAATGTCACCCACTTCATTAGCTCGTGAAGACGAAACAAGTTAATACATGTTTGAAATGCCTGAAACAGTGCCTGGTTCACAGGAAAGTTACCATTCACAGAAATATCCCCTAAAAAGCCATGCCCATTTTTTTCTCACTTCTCTGAATCCACAAGTTCCCTTTATTTTAATCACTGTATTATATCATCCCTAACATTTCTGTGTAGATGTTATTCAAACCTGCCTATTCTTTTCTCATACTGCTCTGCTCTTGCCTTAAGGCCTAAAGCATCTGTTCCTTTATCTCTTAAAATTTTTTTGTTTGTTTGTGTTTGACAGTTGAGTCTCGCTCTGTTGCCCAGGCTGGAGTGCAGTAGTGTCATCTCAGCTCACTACAATCTCCACCACCAAGGTTCAAGCAGTTCTCCTGTCTCAGCCTCCCAGGTAGCTGGGATTACACGTGTATGTCACCACGATCAGCTAATTTTTTTTGTATTTTTAGTAGAGACAGGGTTTCACCATGTTGGCCAGGATGGTCTTGAACTCCTGGCCTCAAGTGACCCTCCCGCCTCAGCCTCCCAAAGTGCTGGGATGACAGGCATGAGTCACTGTGCCCAGCCAAGAAAAAAATAATTTTTAAGACAGCATCTCACTGCTGTCACCCATGCTGGAGTAACCCAATCACAGTTCGCTGCAGCCTCAACTACCTGTGCTCAAGCAATCCTCCCACCTCAGCCTCCGAGTAGCTGGTACTACAAGTGTGTGCCACCATGCCTGGAAAATCTTCAAAAATATTAACTCTGGCTGGGCATGGTGGCTCACACCTGTAATCCTAGCACTTTACGAGGCCAAGGCAGGGGGATCATTTGAGGTCAGGAGTTTGAGACCAGCCTGGCCAACATGGCAAAACCCTGTCTCTGCTGAAAATACGAAAAAACTAGCCTGGCATGGTGGCATGTGCCTGTAGTCCCAGCTACTCGGGAGGCTGAGGCAGGAGAATCACTTGAACCCGGGAGGTAGAGGTTGCAGTGAGCTGAGATCTCATCACTGCATTCCAGCCAGGGCAACAGAGTGAGAACGTCTCAAAAAAAAAAAAAAAAAAATTAACCCTGCTTGTTTCAAAGTTTTAGTCTGTTGTATTATCTTTGGTTTGTAGGGTGCAAAGTCTCCTGTTTGTTGCAGCTGCTGACTATGTGTGGCTTATTTCCTTGTGGGTTTGTAAGCATATTTTAAGCTCATCTTCATCAGATTTCTGAGAGTCTATGATTTCAAAGACTCTCAAGTCCCCCAGTTTTACTAGTTCTGGACAAGTCTTTCTATGATTTTCTCCACTTGGAATTCTCATACCACACAGATATGAACTCAGACCCCAAATCTGCACATGGCCTAGAGCAAAGAGGTGGAGTTTTTCTGGTCCTGCTTCCACGGGGAAGCAGCCCTTTGTGACTCTTAGCTTTTTTTTTTTTTTTTTTTTTTTTTAGACAGAGTTTCGTTCTTATCTCCCAGGCTGGAGTGCAATGGTGCAATCCCAGCTCACTGCAGCCACCACCTCCTGGGTTCAAGCAATTCTCATGCCTCAGCCTGCGAGTAGCTGAGATTACAGGCACCTGCCACCATGCCTGGCTAATTTTTATATTTTTAGTAGAGAAGGGGTTTCACCGTGTTGGTCAGGCTAGTCTCGAACTCCTGACCTCACGTGATCCACCTGCCTTGGCCTCCCAAAGTGCTGGGATTACAGGCGTGAGCCACCGTGCCTGGCTGACTCCTAGCTTTTTTAGGCAGGCAACTCACTTTCGTCTCTGTAAGCACAGAGCCTGTGGCTGGCCTCCCTTCACAGGCAGGTATGAAATATTCCACCCTAATCACCTAGTTATAATACCCTATCAGTCCCTGCCTGTCTTAGTCCATTTGGACTCCTATAACAAAATAGCATAAACTGGGTGGCTTATAAACAACAGAAATGTATGCTTCACAGTTCTGGAGGCTGGGAAGTCCAAGATCAAGGCACTGGCAGATTCAGTGTCTGGTGAGGCCCCCATAGTTGGCCACCATTTCACTGTGTCCTCATATGGTGGAAGGGAATAATTCTGGTCTCTAGCCCCTTAAATGGGCACTAATCCTATTAATGAGGACTCCAACCCCATTATTTAATCATCCCCAAAGGCCCCCACCTTCCATTGCCATCACATTGGGGGGTAGGTTTCAACATATGAATTTTGGAAGGACACAAACATTCAGACCATAGCATGGCCTTTACTTCTTCGATATTATGTGTAGTACATGATATGGAAAAAATATCCATGAATTCTGGACTATGCTGATATCTAAAGACAGAAATGGCCAGTGCAGTGGCTCACAGGTATAAACCCAGGAATTTGGGAGGCCAAGACAGGCAGGTTGCTTGAGCCCAGGAGGTCGAGACCAACCTGGCCAACATGGTGAAACCCCATCTCTATACAAAATACAAAAATTAGCTGGGCATGGTGGTATGCACCTGTAGTCCCACCTACTCAGGAGGCTGAGGCAGGAGGATCACTGGAGCCCGGGAGGTCAAGGCTACAATGAGCTGTGTTCATGCCACTGCACTTAAACCTGGGCAACAAAACAAGACCTTGTTTCAAAAAAAAAAAAAAAAAAGATACAGAAATGGGCCCAGAAGCATCAAGACGAGACTGGGAGAAGAAAGCCGAAAGTATCTGGCCTAAGTAACCTACTAGAAAATCAATTTCTCTCTCTTTTTTTTTTTTTTTTTTTTTTTTGACAGAGTCTTGTTCTGTCACCCAGGCTGGAGTGCAGTGGTGCGATCTCAGCTCACTGTAACCTGTGCCTCCCGGGTTCAAGTGATTCTTGTGCCTCAGCCTCCCAAGCAACTGGTACTACAGATATGCACCACCACACCCAGCTCATTTTTGCGTTTTTAATAGAGACAGGGTTTCACCATGTTGGGCAGGCTGGTCTCAAACTCCACATCAGGTGATCCATCCGCCTCAGCCTCCAAAGTGCTGAGATTACAGGCATGAGCCACCATGCCTGACTCTAGAAAATCAATTTTTCAAAAGCCTCTGTATCGCAAAGAGATTGTGAAGAGACATACCAAAATGTTAACTGAGCTGATTTGAGTGTTGGAGGAAAGAATGACTTTTCCTTTTCTAATTTTCTGCATTTTACACATTTTCTATCCCTTTTACCTTGGGGGACAGCGGAAATTATAAGTCATTTTGTAAAGTAGTTTTCCAATCAGCCAGCAGGAGGTTGCTGTGGTGACAGGTGAGAACCATTTCCTCCTGTCAGGGGTTGGTGGCAAATCAAGGCAGCTGCAGAGAGGGGCTAAAACAAGGCCTGGCTGTGGAGGTGGAGGCTTGAGTTGGAGTCCTAGTTCTGCCAACATATTTGTTGGCACACCCACGGAATTAACTGAACCTCTCCTAACCACCTTTTCCTCTTCTGTAAATGGAGATCCAGTCATGGGTTCATTCCTTCCACAGCTGTTTATTCAACACATGCGATGTGCTCGGCAAGGTGGCAGGGGTTGGGGCCACCAGAAAGAACAAGACAGACCCACACTCGAAGTTCGAGTTCTGAGGCAGCACTGTCTGACAGAACTTTCTAGATGACAAAAATGTACTGTATCTGTGATATCCAATACAGTAGCCACCAGCCACACATGGCCACTGAACATTTAAAATGCGGCTCATGTGACTGAGGAACAGAACTTTTAATTTTCAGTGTAATTTAATTTAATTTAATTAATTAATTTATTTATTTA
Organism: Macaca mulatta; assembly: GCF_049350105.2. Taxonomy (NCBI): domain Eukaryota; kingdom Metazoa; phylum Chordata; class Mammalia; order Primates; family Cercopithecidae; genus Macaca; species Macaca mulatta. Next base: position 49,042,526 of record NC_133420.1, read on the forward strand.
TTTATTTATTTATTTATTTATTTGAGACAGAGTCTCGCTCTGTTGCCCAGGCTGGAGTGCAGTGGCACAATCTTGGCTCACTGCAACCTCCGCCTGCCGGGTTCAAGAGACTTTCCTGCCTCAGCCTCACGAGTCTCTTGAATAGCTGGGACTACAAGTGCGGGCCACCACACCTTGCTAATTTTTGTATTTTTAGTAGAGACAGGGTTTCTCCATGTTGGCCAGGCTGGTCTCAAACTCCTGACCTCAAGTGATCCGCTCACCTCGGCCTCCCAAAGTGCTGAGATTACAGGCATGAGCCACCGCTCCTGGCCAGTGTCATTAAATTTAAATTACCACATGAGGTTGGTGGTTACTGTGTTGGACAGTATCCTAAATAGCAGACAACGCCTCTGGGCCCACCTCAGACAGGGTGTGGGAAGATCCAAGCCATGCAAAAACAGAACTGTGAGGGGGTATGAGGATGTATCATGCCTCCCTCAGACAGAACAAGCTGTGGGAGGAAACAAGGCTGTGGGGACGTTTAAGACCCGGTGACTGTTGTAAGTGGGCATGGGGAGATGGAAGAAAACACTTGAAGTGGCGGAGCACAAAAGCTGCGGTGACTAATTCCTGGCACATGGTCTGGGAGCACCCGCCCCTCGGGCAAGCAGGGGACTCCCTGCGGAGCCCACCATGTGCAGTAGAGAACAATATCTAACTAAAGCAGGTCCAGTGACACCTGGCTGTGGACTGGCTCTCTCCTCTCCACTGTGGTCGGCTCTGATCCTTCTGCTGCTTCCTTCCCATGATCCTTCTTCTGTGATACCTGGAGTTCAAGTTCTTTTGAAACTGGGCAGGGCCGCCCCACGTGGTTTCATTCCGCACATACCCACTCCTCCCTCTGCCTCCTTGAATCCTTCATTCCAAATCAAGCCAGCTTTCTCTTTAATTAAGAACATAGGGGCCAGGTGTGGTGGCTCACACCTGTAATCCCAACACCTAGGAAGGACAAGGCAGGTGGATCACTTGAGACTAGGAGTTCAAGACCAGCCTGGCCAACATGGTGAAACCCTGTCTCTACTAAAAATAAAAATAAAAATTAGCTAGGCATGGTGGTGCATGCCTGTAGTCCCAGCTACTGGGGAGACTGAGGCAGGAGGGTCAGTTGAACACAGGAGGCAGAAGTTGCAGTGAGCCAAGATCGCACCACTAAACTCCAGCCTGGGGGACAGAGCAAAATTCTGTCTTAAATAAATAAAAAACAAAACAAAACAAAAAACACAGGGCAGCAGCCCTGCCTCCTGCTGTGCCTGACATGGTGTTCTCATTACTTCCTTTCCTTTTACCTGCGTGCTCTGAAAGCACCTATAATACATGCTAGAGTCCTTGCAACAACTTCCCCACCCTGCTGAAGGTGAAACCCTAGGGCCATGAACCTCTTCCCCACTCCTTATACCCCACAGCTACTGCTGATTGGCCCAGAGGTAAACTTCTGATCCAAAGTCACCCAATCTGTAGGATCACTGGCAACCTACAAGGTGGCTTGACTTGAAAAGATGAGCTAAGCCCCTGAGATACTCTCTTACAGAAACCAGTTCAGAAATCCCCAGAGAAGGAGGGAATTAGCAATGGTAGACAACATTGAAAAGCCTTGGCTGGGCGCGGTGGCTCACTCCTGTAATCCCAGCACTTTGGGAAGTCGAGGCGGGTGGATCACTTGAGGTCAGGAGTTCAAGACCAGCCTGACCAACATGGTGAAACGCCCTCTCTATTAAAAATACAAAAATTAGCCAGGTGTGGTGGCAGGCACCTGTAGTCCCAGCTACTTGGGAGGCCAAGGCAGAATTGCTCGAACCCAGGATGGTAAGGTTGTAGTGAGCCAAGATCATGCCAAAGCACTCCAGCCTGGGCAACAGAGCAAAACTCCATCTCAAAAAAAAAAAAAAAAAAGGAAAAGAAGTCTTAAGATGGCATCAGGGTTGCCAGAGGCCACGAAAGCTGGACTTGTCAGGAAGCACTCATGCAGAGAGGCAGAGGAGTAATGAGGGATGGAGAACAGCTGGTCTTGTTGCTCTAGTTCTGCTTCCCAGCCCCGGTGGCTGAAGACACCTGAGAATCACTTGTGAATTAATTTAGCTTGGGCTTCCTGGAAATGGCCTCTGAGATGGAGGGTTGCATGCAGAAGGTTTATTGGGGAGTGCTTTGGGGAGATACACCCTTAAGAAGGTGAGAAAGGAAGGGGTGATTTGGGGAAGAAAAATGAAATGTAGGTGCAACTGCGCCTCAGTTGATCGTTCAGGGCTCTCTGGAGCCATGGTGGGCTCTCAGAGTTGTCCTAAAATTAGGGCAGGGGAGCTGGGCTTTTTTCCCACTCATTAACCAATCCCTGGCCATGGGTCACCCTGGGAGGGGGCATAACCTTGGGGTAGGCAGTTCCCTGTTGCTGAAGGCAGTTCCTATTGAGGTGCATGGCTAGGGCTAGCAGCAGCCACACTCCCCGACATCTGGGTGTGGGTGCGGGGGCACTGAAGGGGGCCTGGGTGGAGCACCACACTACCCATGTGACACATCTCAACACACACTGAGCTCCTTGAGGGCAGACATTATGCCCTTGCCTGGGCAATATGAGGAAGCCCCATCTCAACAACAAAAAAACCACAAAAATTAGGCAAGCATGGTGGCATATGCCTGTAGTCCCAGCTACTCGGAAGACCGAGGTGAGAGGATTGCCTAAGCCCAGGAGGTTGAGGCTGCAGTGAGCCAAAATTACACCACTGCACTCCAGCCTGGGCAACAGAGCAAGACCCTGTCTCAAAAAAAAAAAAACCAAACAACAACAACAACAACAACAAAAAGATATTATGTCCCGTGGTGTTGGAGGCCTGAGTTGGAGTCCTAGTTCTGCCAACATATGTGTTGGAACACCCACGGGATTAACCTACCTCTCCTAATCACTTTTTCATCCTCTGTAAATGGAGATTCATTCATCAGTTCATTCCTTCCACAGCTGTTTATTCAACACATGCTATGTGCTCAGCAAGGTAGCAGGGGCTGGGGCCACCAGAAAGAACAAGACAGACCCACACTCGAAGTTCAAGTTCTGAGGCAGCCTAGCATCTGGCATAGAATTCTGTTAGATTTAAATTCCACAGATTGAGAATCTATGTTGTGCCAGGCATGCTGCTAGGCACATCATATAGATTATCTCACAGAATCCTCAAAATGGTTCTGTAAAGGGCAAACTTTGTAAAGTACAAATTTTTAGCACCATTTTACAGGTGCAGAAATTGAATCTCAGAAAGTGACTTGCCCAATGAGCAAGAAGGGCTAAAGTAGAATTTACATCCCAATTTCATCCAGGGCTCTTTCCATGACACTATTTATGGCCAAGACAGTTCATTGTCTACCAGATACCTATTTTCTTCTTTCTCACTAAGGGAGCCCTGGTTTCATTGGAGGATGACTTGTGCCCAACTAAAAGACTATATTTCTGAGCTCTTTGTGCTTAAAATGTGGCCAGTAGAAATCATTTGACGAGAATTCCAGAAAGTTCTATGGGAGGGGGGATATTGACTCAACTTGAAGATTCACCCTCTTCCTTTCCCACTTTCTTCCTCCTACTACTTTGAAGTTGACATGATGTCTGAAGGTGCCATTTGGGGGACTTTGAAGATGGAAGACACAGTCTCAGATTGGCAGAGCAGAAAGAAGCCTAAGACACACAGAGTTTCCATACCAATCTTAGAAGGCCCACTTGTATCATTTAAGCCCCTTGTTAGTTTAGAATCTTCAATGCCTTACATATAGAGTTTGTTTATTATTATCTTATAGATTCCGCTGAATATTGCACTTGGATTCCTTGGTCCATGAAATTGTATGCTGACAATGTATTTTTGCCACAACTGGAAATTCTAGTAGGGAAATATGATATTTTTTCTTAGGTATTATAATGCTTAGTTCCCACACTAACATATAATGTACTAAAGATTAAAGTAATGGGGCCGGGTGCGGTGGCTCAAGCCTGTAATCCCAGCACTTTGGGAGGCCGAGACGGGTGGATCACGAGGTCAGGAGATGGAGACCATCCTGGCTAACACGGTGAAACCCCGTCTCCACTAAAAAATACAAAAAAAAACTAGCCGGGCGAAGTGGCGGGCGCCTGTAGTCCCAGCTACTTCGGAGGCTGAGGCGGGAGAATGGCGTGAACCTGGGAGGCGGAGCTTGCAGTGAGCTGAGATCCGGCCACGGCACTCCAGCCTGGACGACAGAGCGAGACTCCGTCTCAAAAAAAATAAATAAATAAAAATAAAGTAATGGTAGTAGCACCCTACATTTATTTAGCTCTTTGTGGAATGTGCATGATCTAATTTCGTCTTTACAAGTGTGTGAAGTAGAAAGGGAAGTGCTACTATTTCCAATTTATTAATGACAGAAACCAAAATTCGAGGAAGTCAATAGAATCATAGCATCCTCAAATCTTGGGACAATAAAGACCTTAAAGAGTTTGATCATGTTAATCTCATACTCATCAGTCTCATGTTCTCATACTCTGTAGGGAAGTTCTTCTTCCCTATAGAATAGAATCCAAACTTCCTAGATGGCATTTAAGGCTTTTAAAAATGGGATCCTAGGCTGAGCATGGTGGCTCACGCCTGTAATCCCAGCGCTTTGGGAAGCCGAGGAGGGTGGATCATCTGAGGTCAGGAGTTTGAGACCAGCCTGACCAACATGGAGAAATCCCATCTCTACTAAAAATACAAAATTAGCGAGGCATGGTGGCGCATGCCTGTAATCCCAACTACTTGGGAGGCTGAAGCAGGAGAATTGCTTGAATCCAGGAGACGGAGGTTGCGGTGAGCCAAGATAGCGCCATTGCATTCCAGCCTGGGCAACAAGAGCAAAACTCCATCTCAAAAAAAAAAAAAAAAAAAAAAAAAAAAAAAAAACAAAGGATCCTAACCTAGCTCTTCTACTTTATCCTCTCCCAACAAGGACCTTAATCAGATAGTATTACTCACAGGTCCCAGAAAGAGAAAATATGACTGACAGTTGAGTCTTGGCCTGGGTTTCCTCCAAAAATGGAGACTGAGATAAGAACTTGAGTGCAGACGCCAGGTGCAGTGGCTTATGCCTGTAATCCCAGCACTTTGGAAGGTCTAGGAGGGTGATCTCTTGGCCCCAGGAGTTCAAGACCAGCCTGAGCAACATGGTGAAACCCCCAACTGTATGGAAAAAAAAATACAAAAACTAGCTGGGGATGGTGGCACATACCTGCAGTCCCAGCTACTTGGCAGGCGGGAGGTGGGAGAATTGCTTGAACCCAGGAGTCCGAGGCTGGAGTGAGCTCTGACCATGCCTGTGAATAGCCACTGCACTCCGGCCTGGGCAACAGAGCAAAACTCCGACTCTATAATATGTATATGTATAAAGGAGTGAGATACAAAAGCAAGTAAAACAAGGAAAGAGGAAAGGCCGGTTAAAGAGTATGTTATTATGTTAGTCATCATTGGGATAATTGGGGCTTAAGCCTACGATTCTGAGAACCCCTCTCAGAATTGTTAGTCAGGTGTGGTGGTGTGTGCCTGCAGTCCTAGCTACTTGAAAGGATTGCTTGAGTTCGGGTGCTTGAGACTAGACTGGGCAACATACCAAGACATTGTCTCTTAAAAACAAAACAAAACAACAACAACAACAACAAAAACTTGTCTACACTAAAAGCAATCAGAGATATTTATCCGTTGACTCCCCTTGACTCCCATTGACTCCCAGTATTTCATCGTTGCTCCCAGAAGGCTGTAACTCCCCTGGCTGTTCTGGGGGGCACCTGTGCAAACGCCTAGCATCCCACATGGCAGCATTGGAGACGTCTTGGCGCATAAAATGAAAGGTGTGTGGCTTGTCCTTGAGGTGAGATGCTGTAAGGCCAAAGCAAATTAAAAGCCCACACAGAGTTCTGTTTCCAATTCTGACTAATCTACGATCCTACTAGATGGATTATGTGACAGACAACAGCTATAACATCCTGACTTGCTATGAATAGTAAGGAGTTCCCTGAAGGCACTAGAAGGGGAACAGAAGCAGGCCAATTAAAGGAGGGAAGCTGCACAGAGTGACCTCCCGTGTTCCTGTCCAGCTGGCAGTGTAAAATGGTCCCATGTGTGATGAACCAGGAAAATAAAACATGGACTTAAGAGAAAAGAAAATCGCTGGGCACAATGGTTCACGCCTGTAATCCCAACTCTTTGGGAGGCTAAGGCAGGAGGATCACCTGAGTCCAGGATTTCAAGACCTGCCTGGGCAACACAGCAAGACCCCAACTCTACACTTTTTTTTTTTTTAATTAGCCAGGTGTGATGGTGCATGCCTGTAGTCCCAGCTACTCAGCAGGCTGAGGTGGGAGAATCGTTTGAACCTGGGACGTTGAGGCTGCAGTAAGCTGAGATCACGCCACTGCACTTTAGTCTGAGTGACAGAGTGAGACCCGGCCTCAACAACAACAACAAAAAACAAAACAAAACAGAAAAAAGAGAGAGAGAGAGAGAAAAGAAAATCAACTGAAAACAACTCCAAGGTAATCCAGATATTGAAACCAGAAGACAAAGGTTTTAAAATGGCTATTCTCAACATACTTTCAATACATTTTTTAAAATAGAAAATATCAACAGAGAAAGAAAAATCAAATGATTTAAAAATGAACTTGAAATTCTAGAAATGAAAGACACAATATCCAAAAAATTGTTAAATGTAGCAGATGGACTTAGGAGCCAAATGAAAGTAACCAAGGAAAGAGTAAGTAAACTTGAAGATAGTGCTATAGAAATTATATAACATGAAGAAAAAGATAAATGTTTTTTAAAAAAGGAACACAGAGTGTAACAATCTGACTCTACCAGACTATTAGATAATATCATCATGATATGTCTATCATATATGTAATTATAATATCAACATATATGTCTTACACATTTGTAATTGGAATCCCAAAAAGAAAATAAAGATAATTGAGCAGAAAAATAATTGAATAAATAATGACTGAAATATTCCTAAATTTGATTTAAAACATGAATTTACAAAGCTGGGCATGGTGGCCCATGCCTACAGTCCCAACTACTCGGGAGGCTGAAGTGGGAGGATCTCTTGAGGCCAGGAATTCAAGGCTGCAGTGAGCTATGATCACGCCTGTGAGTATCCACTGCACTCCAGCTGGGACAACATAGTAAGATTCTGTCCCAAAAAAATAAATAAATGAAAACAGGCATTTACAGAGTCATAATTAATACACTACCCTTGCTCACTCTTACCACAGCTTTACCCATGGGGCAGAGATAGGATAGTTAGTGCTCACCAGGTACCTATGAGCTTCCCTGGATTTCCCAGCTTCTGCTGAAGTTAGCTTTGGCTGACTGTGTGGTCAGTTCTACTCAATGGACTATGAGCAGGAGTGATGGGTGCTACTTCTGGGTCAAGGCAGTTAATAGCCAATGTACTTCCTCCATCTCTCCTTACCCCACTGTGACTGCACTGTGTTCCGTATGGCATGGTTATAAGAAGGAAGAAATCCTCCTAACCTATACTGGAGTTTGCACTAGCAAAGAAACAAAATAAAACAAAAATATCTTTTTTTGTGAAAAGCCACTGAGACTTAGAGATGGCGGTTTTCTGTTGCAGCACCTGCCGTTAATTACACTACTATGCCCATTCAATTGTAGGTCTATGTTGCTAATCTCTTTCATTAGAATATGATCTATTTGAGGTCACTGGCAGGTGTTCATCTAATAACTCCAGCACCAGTCCCTGTAGAGCCTGGAATATGAAGTGTGCTTATTAAATGTGTGTTGAGTGAATTACAAGTGAATGAATCATTCCGCCTAATGTTTCAAGACCTCAAGTAAACACTTACTAGAAACCCAAAGAGTTCAAAAATTTCTAGAGCTGGAATTTGAACCCAGAATCTTCCAACTCCAAGCCAAGGGCTTTTTGCACATTATCATTGTGGATAAATGATGGGAACTGTGAATCACCTCCAATGTGTGGCAATTCAGCAGACAGGCAGCCTGTGTGTAGCTTTCTAGGACAATTATTCTGGAAAGTCATTTCTGGGAAAGGGCCCAAGAATCTACACACAGCAGAGGAGAAAGACTTCTTTAAACATTGACTGCTGCTGTTGATCTGGTCTTGAAACTCTGAAAGCAACGCAAGTCAGAATCCTCCTTGGGGACAGAAGAGCATCTGTCTCTTCAAAAATTTAGACATTCCTGTTAAACAATTTCTTGGGAATTAACAAAGAGGAAATTGAGCAGGGAAATTCTTAAAATCCCACAATTGGACTTGAAAAGTCAATGTGAGTTCAGAGCGGGGAAACATTTTGTGAGAGCTTATGCGAATGTCTGAATTGATGGAAAACTCAGGAATAATACAGATAAATTGCTCTGCTATCATCAGTGAGAGGAGTCTACTGCATGCCAGGCACAGAACTATATATATATTATCCTTTCCTGCTCCTTGTAATAAAGTGGTAAAGTATGTAATTCTGTTCCCACTTGGCAGCTAAAGAAAATGGGTTCAGGTGAGGCCAGGTGGCTTACACCTGTAATCCCAGAGCTTTGGCAGGTGGAGGCAGGAGGATTGCTCGAGGCCAGGAGTTTAAGACCAGCCTGGGCAACATAGAAAGACCCCATCTCTATGAAATATTTTTTTCTAATTAGGGAAAAAAAGAAAATGGATTCAGAGTAGTTGTGAAACATGCTAAAGGTCATTCAACGAGAAAATGGTTGCTAGAGGATTCAAACTCAGGCGTCTTGGACTCCAGAGCCCACGCTCTAGGCTTTTAAATGTGGTCAATACTGTGGCCAATGCAATTCTTTTATTTGAAAGTCTCAGAAACCCATGAACTGGTTTAGACAATGGGACTTTATTGGTTTGCAGAATCCAAGAAGGACTGAATGACAATCCACTGGAAAGGCCGTACTATCCTGAGCTTTTGGAAGAACTGCCACCACATGCCTGAACGCTGCAGCAGTCCCTCATCCCTCATCTCTCTGCTCCTCTCATCTGCACATTGCTCACCTCCTACCAGGAAAGAGTGTTTGATTTGCTTCCTTCCAGTTTCAGAACTCTCCAGGCAGACATTTAATTGGCCAGCCTTGGTCAGGTGCCTCCTCTATAGAAATCCATCTGGCTGGGGTGATGGGTCATCTAAGGACAAGTCCTCTCCCTGTTTTGTTTTGTTATTTTGTTTTTGAGACAGGGTGTCGTTCTGTCACCCAGGCTGGAGTGCAGTAGCACCAACACAGCTCTCAGCAGCCTCGACCTACTGGGCTCAAGCAATCCTCCTGCCTCAGCCTCCTAAGTAGCTGGGACCATAGGCACATGCCAACGTTCCCAGCTAAATAAAAAAAAAAATTGTACAGACAGGGTCTCACCGTGTTGCCCAGGCTGGCCTCCAACTCCTGGGCTCAAGCAACTCTCCCACCTTAGCCTCCCAAAGTGCTGGGATTTCCGGCATGAACCACCTTGTACAGCTTGGAACAGGATAAGTGTTTAAAAAACCAAAATGATCAAAGGAACTAGAAACACTTAGCTTGAAGGAGAGGATACTCAGGGGGACATTCCTGTTATCTTCAAACATTTGAAGGACCAGCGTGAGGAAGACAGAGAATGTGCTCTGGGGTCACTATGGGACCAATAGCAAGAAGTTTCCAAGAGACAGATTTCAGGTCCACATCCAACATCCACTGAGTGCTTCCCATGTGTGGCATATTATACTGAGTTCCTTCACAGATAATCTCTCTTCATCCTCACAACAAATCTGTCATAAATGTCTTTTCTTTTTTTTTTTTTTTTTTTTTTTGAGACGGAGTCTCACTCTGTCACCCAGGCTGGAGTGCAGTGGTGCGATCTCTGCTCACTGCAAGCTCCGCCTCCCAGGTTCACGCCATTCTCCTGCCTCAGCCTCCCGAGTAGCTGGGACTACAGGTGCCCGCCACCACGCCCGGCTAATTTTTTTTGTATTTTTAGTAGAGACAGGGTTTCACCGTGTTAACCAGAATGGTCTCGATCTCCTGACCTCATGATCCTCCCATCTTGGCCTCCCAAAGTGCTGGGATTACAGGTGTGAGCCACCGCGCCCGGCCATCTGTCATAAATTTCATTACGCCTATTTCACATGTGAGAAAAGAGACCAAGACAAATAAATTGCCCAAGTGGCAGGGATCTGATTCAGGTGTTCTGTCACTTTTCCCATTACATCATTCTGCTTCTTCACATACAACTCTCTAACAATCATTTCGTTCAAAGAGAGTTGGTATTTTTCAGGAGCAAAGGGCTGCCCATGCCTAAAGGTGCCCCTGCAAAAGTCCAGTGGCATCTTCCCAGGACTTGATCAAGGTGTGTTGCAAAATGAGAGCAACGGTTGGTCTAGAAAACCCCTAAAATCCATTCTGACTTTCATTTAATAAATTCTTTAAGCTTTTACAAACTCTTTTTAAAACTCTGTTGGGTTGGGCACAGTGGCATACACCTATGATCCCAGCTACTTGGAAGGCTGGGGCAAGAGGATTGCTTGAGCCCAAGAATTCAAGTCCAGCCTGGGCAACATAGCGAGACCCTGTTTCTAAAGACAAAACAAAACAACATCAAAAATATCTCTGCTGGATATCTTTCATATGAACACCTCCTGCCCCTAAATCACTCTCTACCCTTTTGTATTCTGCTCTGAGCCTCATAATGTGGGTCTGTATGGTTTGTATCATGATCTTCCTGCCTGCTGGCTTCAGCTGATTCTGTCTAGCGGGGATCTCCAGCAGATCAGAGAAGGGAGGCAAGTGACTCTATGAGGTCATCTTTGGTTGAGTCTTCCCCCAACCGAAGGTCATTGCTCTTCTCACTGTGGCCAGCTGTGTATCTCTTGCTCCTTCTAGGTTCTGTTAACTCCTTCCTTGTCTCTTCTCTTTAGCCTAGCAATGGTAACAGCTCTGTAGCTCCATACGAAAGACCCTGCAGCATCCCTTGTGATTTCCCCACACTCCCACACCTTTGTAATTAATCCCCTTATCAACGAACCATCCTCAAACCGTTCTGATTTTAGTGTACCATCTGTTTCCTATTGAGGCCCCAACTGATAGAATAACTTTTTCCAGATTATAAATTCCTGTATCCTAATTACACTTTCCTACAAACTCAGTGTGGGACTTGCAGATAGAGACTCAAGAAGAAAATTTAAATAACCTATAATCCCACCCCTAGAAATAGCTAACAATTGGGGACATTTCTTTCCAACATTTCTCTATGCACATATTACATACTTGTTTACATTGTGTCTATCTCAACGTACCTACAATTTCCTTAACACGATAATGTCACAAGCATTTTCCCATGTCATTAAAAAGTCTTCACAAACATCAGTGTTTCAAAGTTGCATGCCATACTGTGCCATGATTATTTTTCCACTTCCCTATTTGCGTTACTTATATTTTTTACTATAAATATCACTGGGCCGGGCACAGTGGCTCACGCCTGTAATCCCAACACTTTGGGAGGCCTATGCGGGAGGATCACAAGGTCAGGAGCTCGAGACCAGCCTGACCAACGTGGTGAAACCCTGTCTCTACTAAAAATACAAAAATTAGCAGGGCGTGGTGGTGCGTGCCTGTAATCCCAGCTACTCAGGAGGCTGAGGCAGGAGAATGGCTTGAACCCAGGAGGCGGAGGTTGCAGTGAGCCGAGATCGTGCCACTGCACTCCAGTCTGGGTGACAGAGCGATACTCCATCTCAATAAATAAATAAACAAACAAACATCACTGATATGATGATCTCCATTCATTCGTAAGTCTTAGTCCAAACATCTGGTTATTTCCTTAGGTCCCTCAAAATGTTGATGCTCAAGTAATGCCCAATATATTGAATACACTAGAGGGAGCTTGAGAGTTCCCTGAAACAATCGTTTTCTGTGCCCTGGTGAAGAATGAAAATAACCTGCCAGGACTGGCAGAGTATTAAAGGCATCTGAGGGTTTCCCTTTACCACTGGGAAAGCTATGCCTGATCTCACAGTAAAACAATGTGGGCATTCTCTTCCCAGGCCGGGTTCCCTCGTGGGTCGGGAGAGAGCTAGGTTTGTCATTTCGCTGACAACAAGTGTGGTCAGGAATCTTTAGATCTGTGGATGACCAAGAGGGTGACTGCAAAGGCCACATTCAACTTATAAAGAAAGTCAATCTGAGACGGTTCTGAAAAAAGGCTCCACCCCAGCCTCAGGGAGCCGCAGTCCTGGGGTGAGTTCAACAGGCCAGACCTTGCTGTAGAACTCGCTGGGCAAGTTCTAAGAAGCTACTTGAGAGACTGTGGTGGTTAATTGTCCCTAACCAAGGCTCAGGGTCACCAACAAATGAGTGGGTGGCAACCCATGTGATCTGGGCTGTGCTGAGGAGGAGGAGGTGGGGCAGGGACCTGAGCTCCTGAGTCTTTAGCTCCTCTTCTGTTTCCCCTTCCACCCCTTTTGAGAGGGTTCTCACTGTGGAAGACTCTGACATGGGAACGCCTGCCAGAGCCCTAGCAGCCCATGGTAGTTGGATAAGTGCAGCTGAAAAGAGATGGAAAAACCCCTCAGCAGGTGACCCGAGAACCCTCAAGGATGAAGATGGCACCAGCTGTTCCCCTTGGGATAAGCATTCTGCCTCTTCCCCCTGGATCTGTCTTCCCAGGTATTGGCCCCTCCTGGCCCACCATACTTGACTTGCTCATTTATGCAGGAGACAAATTAAGACCCTCTTTCCTCAAAGCCATAATTACAGGAATAACTTAGACTATATGCAGAGCACTCTCATGACCTCGGAAGTCAATGAGGTTTCACAGTTAACAAAGTTGGTAAGCTTTGGAAATACCGGGTCTCAGCAGGCTCAAGGTCCATACTTTCAAATACTAAAAGCAACTCAGATAGAGTTACTGTAAGACCTGTAAGAGTTGCCCTTCAAACCCATGCACAATCTTAGTTGTGCAAAAAAAATTACTTGGGGAATTTTTTAGAGTCCTCATACCTGGGGCAATCACAACAAAATCTCTGAGGATGGGACCCAGACTTTAGTGTCTCTTAAAACTCTACAGGTGATTTCACCGTGAGTCAAGATTGAGAACCACTGGTCTTAAAAGGATAATGAAAGAAGGCCAAGACTTTTAATACCTCAACAGGCATATACATTTTATTTATTTATTTATTTTTATTTTATTTTATTTTTTATTTATTATTTATTTATTTACTTATTTATTTTGACATGGAGTCTCGCTCTTTCGCAGGATGGAGTGCAGTGGTGCTATCTCGGCTCGCTACAAGCTCCACCTCCTGGGTTCACGCCATTCTCCTGCCTCAGCCTCCCAAGTAGCTGGAACTACAGGTGCCCGCCACCACGCACGGCTAATTTTTTGTATTTTTAGTAGAGACGGGGTTTCACCGTGTTAGCCAGGATGGTCTCGATCACCTGACCTCATGATCCACTCGCTTCGGCCTCCCAAAGTGCTGGGATTACAGGCGTGAGCCACCATGCCTGGCCTAATTTATTTTTGAGACAGATTCCTGCTCTGTCACCCAGGGTGGAGTGCAGTGGCACAATCCTGGCTCACTGCAGCCTATGCCTCCCAAGTTCAAGTGATTTCTTGTGTCCCGGCCTGCCCCGTAGCTGGGATCACAGGCGTGCACCACCACAGCTGGCTAATTTTTGTATTTTTAATAAAGATTAATTTTCGCCATGTTGGCCAGGCTGGTTTCAAACTCCTGACCTCAAGTGATCCACCCACCTCAGCCTTCCAAAGTGTTGGGATTACAGGCATGAGCCACCGCATCCAGCCTCAATAGGCATATAAATGTAATGGCCATATTTCCAGTCTGTACTCAGATGTTCTCTTTCTTTGATTCTTGCTTTACGATGCATTCTGGCCTTCATTTACAAAGCCAATTAGAGATCTATAAATAAGTTACAATTTTAGTAGTTAAATTTAAGAAGAAAAAAATCTTGTGTCACTTGTACTCTGTGAGTTACCCTTGCCTGAGGAAAATGTCATTGGTTGGCAAACCCAAGGCCACCTTTTTTCACTGAGCAGGCAGAATGACTTGGCAGAATGAGAGGAAAAGTCAGAGTTCATCAAAGCGAAATCTTAAAGTGAGCAGGTGGAGAAGTTTGGGACAATGAGATATGCATCTAAGGGGCTGGGCGCAGTGGCTCACACCTGTAATCCCAGCACTTTAGGAGGGCGAGGCAGGCTGATCACTTAAGGTCAGAAGTTCGAGGTCAGCCTGGCCAACATGGCAAAACCCCATCTCTACTAAAAATACAAAAATTAGCCGGGTGTAGTGGTGGGCACCTGTAATCTCAGCTACTTGGGTGGCTGAGGCAGAAGAATCCCTTGAACCTGAGAGGCAGAGGCTGCCGTGAGCCAAGACCAGGCCACTGCATTCCAACCTAGGAAATAGAGTGAGACTTGAGGGGAGAATCTTGGAAGTTTTTTTTTCTTTTTTTTTTTTTTTTAAGAGACTGTCTCACTAGGTTGCCTAGGCTGGTTCTGAAACTCTTAGGCTCAAGCTATCCTCCCATGTCAGCCTCCCAAAGTGCTGGGATTACAGACAAGAATCTTGCATTTTAAGTGCAGGAGTATGGCCTGCTGGGGCTAGAGGGTGGCAATCAGTCAGGAGCTTACCTGGGTATCCAACTGACATTCAGAAGCCGCTTGGACTGGACTTTGGTTTGTGTTGTAGTCAGGAAAGATAAGATTCGTCAAATCCTAAAGACTCAGCCCTCTAATTTCTGCATCCTCTTTTCTTTTCAGCCTCAGCCACCCTCCTCTATGGTTTTTCATGGAGTAATAAGGAATATAGAAAGAGCAGGGATCTTGGAATCAGACAGGTGTGAGTTCACAGCATAGCTCTGTCACTGCCTGGCTATGTGATGGTCATGAGACGTTCAGCATCTGAGCATTCTGTTTCACATCCATGAACTCAGCAAGTGACCTGAGAATGTGTAGTACTGGTGTTTCAGCCCTCCATCACCCATGGATTAACATGGCACCAGCTGTTCTCTTTGGATTAAGGACATTGCCTCTTCTCCCTGGGTTCATTGTCCTAAGCATTGGCCTCTCCTGGCAACACTGTTTGATTAGCTCATTTGTGCAGGAAATGAAGTCAGTAAAACCTTTAGGCTCAGGCAAGAGGGGGCCCTGCTACCATCAACCCTTATCAACCCATCAACTATAAAGCCCTATTCTGGTGTTCTTTTGCCTATACTCACCCTGCTGGGCAGGGGTTTCATGGGGCCAAAGGGACCTGCCTCTTAGAACAATTGCTTCCCTTTCTTCTTTTTTTTTTTTTTTGATAGAGTTTTGCTCTAGGCTGGAGTGCAGTAGCGCTATCTTGGCTCACTGCAACCTCCACCTCCCAGGTTCAAGCAATTCTTCTGCCTCAGCCTCCTGAGTAGCTGGGATTACAGGTGCCCGCCACCATGTTTAGCTGATTTTTTGTATTTTTAGTAGAGATGGGGTTTCACCATGTTAGCCAGGCTGGTCTTGAATTCCTGACCTCACGTGATCCACCCACTTTGGCCTCCCAAAGTGCTGGGATTACAGTCGTGAGCCACTGCACCTCGCCCAATTGCTCCCCTTTCTAGACCACATTACAAGAGCCAGGACCCTGAAATTTCCTGTCCAAATGAGGCTGAGCCCACTTCTGGGTTCTCTGAAGGTTACTCCCCAGATCTTTCCCCTTGAGGTTGGACTATACAGCCCCTCCTAGGCCCCAAAGGAGATCAAGGGCAGTTGACGTGAAGGGGGTGATCAGAATGGAGGTGGACAGAGCTGGGGCATCCTACTTCTATATGGATGTGTCCTCATTGTGGTTCAAGACAGAGTCAGGGTTGAGAAAAGAAGTAGGCAGCTCTCCCCGCCCAGCTACAGTTCAGCACAGAACACTGATGAGCCTAAGAATTCTAAATGTGAACTTGGCCTTCCAGGTCATTAAGAAGATATGTGTTAAGTTAGGAGGTCAGCGCATATTTTCGTTAATAGCTTATTAGCATAATTTTTAACTTTGAAAAATTGAGGCATATGGTATGTGGACCTCACCCTGGCCCCACAGATGTTACAGGCAGGCCTGGGGAAAATAATACAAGCATTTAGGTTGTTGTGAGAATTTAAAAAAAAAAAAAAAGTATGAATGCAGAGTATGCAGAGAAGGTGCTCAGTAAGGATTATTCTCCTTTCTTTCTGGCTTGCCAATGTCTCTCTTTAAAAATGCAGTTGCAAAAGAGAATTCTTCTCTAGGTAGGGCCATCACCTTCCTCCCTTTTTTCTAGGGTACAGCTTCATGCTATGTTAACACTGGGGCTGGCTAACATGCCTTCAGGCCTTCCCACTAAGAGGCTGATTCAAGTTTGACAGCTAAGTCAGGAACATTTAGTTAACTGTGGCCAAAATTTTAAAAATGGCTCTTATGCCAACCAGGAAGGCCTCTGCTCCGTGTGAAGTACCTCTCCAGTGAGGCAGCCTTAGGATAGACAGGGCTTCAGGAACCCCAGGCCTTCTGGCAAGACCCATGAAAAGAGATTTCTGGGTGTGGGAAGCAGGGAGACTTAGCAGCTACTTTGGGGGCTCTGAGAGCTGTCTGCAGAAGCACACTGTCCTGAACTCAGGAACTGCACCTAGAAAACTAGCCATGCTTCTTCAAGGGCCAAGGAAAGGGTTGTTGGGGTGGGACTGATAATGGGATCAAAAACGCAACAGTTAGGAGAAGCCAGACTTCTCTGATAAGTTGAAACTAGCAGCTGGGCACAGTGGCTCACACCTGTAATCCAAGCACTTTGGGAGGCAGAGGTGGGCGGATCACTTGAGATCAGGAATTTGAAAACAGCCTGACCAACATGGTGAAACCCCATCTCCAGTAAAAATACAAAATTAGCCAGGTATGGCGGCACATGCCTGTAATCCCAGCTACTTGGGAGACTGAGGCAGGAGAATCACTTGAACCCGGGAGGTGGAGTTTGCAGTGAGCCAAGATCACGCCACTACGCTCCAGCCCAGGCAACGGAGTCAGACTCCATCTCAAAACAAAACAAACAAACAAACAAAAACCTAGCAGAACTGGTTCACTGTGCTAAGTATCTCAAATTTGGTGTTCTGTATCTACTTTTTACTTTGAAAATATCCATTTATTTATTTATTATTTTTTTATTTATTTATTTTTTGAGATGGAGTCTCGCTTTATCACCCGGGCTGGAGTGCAGTGGCGCCATCTCGGCTCACCGCAAACTCCGCCCCCTGGGTTCAAGCGATTCTCCTTCCTCAGCCTCCCGAGTAGCTGGAATTACAGGTGTGTGCCACCACACCCAGCTAATTTTTGTATTTTCAGTAGAGATAGGGTTTCACCATATCGGCCAGGGTGGTCTCGAACTCCTGACCTCAGGTGATCCACCCACCTCTGCTTCCCAAAGTGCTGGGATTGCAGGCATGAGCCACCGCACCTGGTCGAAAATATCCATTTAATTTCTGCATTCTAAACAGCAAGTAGGAGTATGCTAAGCCGTTAGATATTGGGGCCCAGGGAAAGGAAGACACGGCAGTTCAGGTGGAGGAAACAGTATATGTAAACAGCTATAGGCGGAAGAGGTAGGATATCAAAAGACACTGAAGCATGGTTGGGCGCAGTGGCTCACACCTGTAATCCCAACTCCTCGGGAGGCTGAGACAGGAGAATTGCTTGAACCCAGGAGGCGGAGGTTCCAGTGAGCCGAGATGGTGCCACGGCACTCCAACCTGGGTGACAGAGCAAGACTCCGTCTCAAAAAAAAAAAAAAAGAAAAGACAGTAAAGCATGGACCACAAAGTGTGTGGAGGGGGATGGAAGGAGAGGAGGATGGAAAGGTGATCCAGCCTTATTGAAATGACCTTGAAGCATTCTGATGTTGCTCTTGGATCATAGAGAAATATGTGCTCAAGACTCTATAAAATGATTTCCTCCTCATTAGAAAAAGGCTTCTATAAATTTTGAGAAATTAAAAAATTTTGGTTACTAAGTGTCAAGGAACGTTTAACCCATATAAACATTGGACCTCTTGTGGCTAAATTTCAAATTAATCTATTTATTTCTCATCTATCTATGTTTTTAAATCACCAGAAATAGAAACGTATTTCATATATTTAAATCAAAGACAAATTTGTTTGATAATTTAGGTATCCCACTTAGCCCTAAAAAACAGATCCCCTGAAAAAAATCACTACGAAAAATACGTTCTGGCCAAGAGGGGTGGCTCACTAGCTGTAATCTCAAGACTTTAGGAGGTCTAGGTAGGAGGATCACTTGAGCCCAGGAGTTTAACACTGGGCTGGACAACACAGACAGACCCTGTCTCTACAAAAAAATTTTAAAAATTAGCCAAGCATGATGGCATATGCCTATAATCCCAGCTACTTGGGAGGCTGAAGTGGAAGGATCAGAAGAGCCCGGGAGGTTGAGGCTGCAGTGAGCTCAGATCACATTATTGCACTTCAGCCTGGGCGACAAAGCAAGACCCTGTCAAAAACAAACAAACAAAATTCCTGAAGCCCTCCCTCAAGACCTGAAAAACAAATGTTACAAATATTTTCAACTTATTCAAATGCTAAAGAAGGCTGTCACTGTCAGAAACAAGATCTATTCAGTTATGCATCTAGGGTAGCATTGGCCCTAAAGATCAATAAATGTATACTCACATTGAGTATACATTTGTACTCTTTTGTTTCAATTTGTACTCTTTACCAGATTTTGTCTGAAGGGCCTAGTGGTTAGGGATGCAGTAAATTCACCTCCACACCGGTAGTCCCCTCCCCACAACATACATACTTTATATTAACTCCTTCTTGCCTCTCACTTTAAACCCAGGTTGGCTAACTTTGATGATGAAACAGTAGTCCTTTATACTTAAGGTTGGTATAAATGCAACATTGTTTATTTGCCAAATCCCAGAGAGGCAAGACCTAATTAATCTATTAAGGCTTCTCTTGGAAAAAAGTCAAACCTTTCAGATGGGAAACCTAGGTGACTATCATCAGGATGTTTTGCAACAGGGCTGGCTGGATTGCTCCAGACAATTCAGATGGCCTCTGCTCATGGAAGCTGTGGGTAGCTGGCAGGGAATGCAAATGAGGGGGCAACTCTTTTTGGGGATGTTCAGCTGTAAGGAGGTCCACAGCATCTGCCAGGCCAATGGCCATTGCCCTCTGCAGTGGAACAACTGTCCTGTTCCTGTGCCTCCAGAACTGGGATCAGAATAAGGGAAGGTGCAGATCCAATGGGGCCTCAGGAACCCCTAGGGCATGTCCTTGGAATCTTCCAAACAGTAAACTTGAGAGTGGGGGCTCAGCTCTACTGAGTGAAGCCCTCCTCTGAGGCTTTTGTTGATGGGCATGGCCACTCTTGGTACAGAGTGAATGTGATTTCCTCAGAAAAGCTCCCAGGGAAGCCACTGTATTGCATGGTACTACTAGTTGGCCTAATGAGAGTAAGCAGAGGGAGGGAAGGTTGGTTGGTTTGTTTATGTTTAAGCTGCCCCCTTTTATATTTTCCCCAAACCTAATGACATTGAAATCCTGGAATGATTTCCCATTTCAAGACTTCTCTCCAGCCAGGTGTGGTGGCTTATGCCTGTAATCCCAGTAATTTGGGAGGCTGAGGCAGGAAGATTGCTTGAAGCCAGGAATCTGAGACCAACTTGGGCAACAAATTAAGACCACATCTCTACAAAATATTTTAAAAATTAGCCAGGTGTTGTGGTGTGCACTTGTGGTCCCCACTGCTTGGGAGGCTGAGGCAGGAGGATCATTGGAGCCCAGGAGTTCGAGGCTTCAGCGAGCTATGATCGTGCCACTGCACTCCAGTCTGGGCAACAGAGTGAGAACTTCATCTCTAAAAAAAGAAAACAAAGACAGAAAAGGCTTCTCTCCCTTTAGGAGCATAGAAGCAGATAGCCAGCTCATTGAAATGAAGACTATGGCTGCATTGATAGAAAGGACCAAAAAGGGGGACCAATGAACCCCCCCCTCCCCCGCACAGGGAGAGAAAACCGTGAGAGTTCTCCATTGAAAAGACTAGAGCCATGCAACCCTCCTCAGAGGATTTTTATTACATGGTTTTTGTGTCAGTAGATATCCAAACTGCCTGGATGTCATTGCTCATGCCTGTAATTCCAGCGCTTTGGGAGGCCAAGGTGGGAGAATTGCTTGAGACCAGGAGTTCAAGACCAGCCTGGGCAACAAGGCAAGATCCCAACTCTATTAAAAAAGAAAAAATCTCCAAGCACAAATACTAAACTCTCAAGAGATTTCCAAACTGGCTTTGTGACATCTGTACCCACAGGGTGGGCACAGCATGACCGACATTTAGCAGATGGGGAGCAGGGAGGGAACACAGGGACAGAGCTCTGTCCGACAGAACTCTCTGCACTGATGGAAATGGTTTTCCTCTGCACTGTCTAAAACGGTAGCCGCTAGACACATGTGGCTCTGAAACACTTGAACGTTGCTAGGGCAACTGAGGAACAGAATTTTCAAATTTTGTTTCATTAAATTTAAATAGCCACAGGTGGCTAGTGGCTGTCATATTAGATAGCACAGCAAGACGTTCGCTGGCCTTGAGATGCTGAGGGAAAGAGGGCATCTTTACCTCTGCCTGGGTTCTTCTTTTATCTTGCATCCCTGGACATTCAGGCTTCTTGTTCATCAGTCTGGCAGCTCCAATACTGAGGTCTCTCCTTAGTTAACCCTACTGCACTGGCCAAACTTCAGCAAGAGGAAACATTACACGATCCGCTTTGAAAAGACTGTGCCTGGCCCAGTGCGGTGGCTCACACCTGTAATCCCAGCACTTTGGGAGGCCGAGGTGGGTAGATCACCTGAGGTCAGGAGTTCGAGTCCAGCCTGGCCAACATAATGAAACCCCATCTCTACTAAAAATACAAAAAATTAGCTGGGCATGGTGGTGGGCGCCTGTAATCCCAGCTACTCAGGAGGCTGAGGCAGGAGAATTGCTTGAATCTGGGAGGCAAAGGTTGCAGTGAACCAAAATCGTGCCATTGCACTCCAGCCTGGGCAAAACTCTGTCTCGAGGAAAAAAATAATAATAAGAAAAGACTGTGCATGGCTGAGGATGAGGTTGGCAAGGATCTCTGAAGCTGAGCATGATATTCCAAAGTGCTAATTTGCTGACATAATTTGGGAAAGTGCTACTTAAAACCCTGACCTGAGTGAAGGCAACATTTCTGAAATTTGTGGGAGGCCAAAGCCCATGCTACTGGCGGTTATATTTGCTAATTGTCTCAGTGGCTGTTTATTACATGGCTATGCAGTATTTATTTCTATTAGAATACTTGGTCCAGTAAGGCAGGCTGGTTCACCTAGATTTTCTACTGTGACCTAAGTTAATGAGTCAGTTGGATTTCTCATCAACTGGAAATGTGGGATGACATAATCTGCTTTTCCCCCCCCAAAGAGCTACACGATGATTTTCTGATTGCCTTTGCAACCAGAGCAAATTGTCTCTTCCATTGACCCTGCTGAGAAGACAGAGGCAGAGAGGTATAGGGGACTGTTTTGTACGAGCCTGCTCAACCATCTACAGTGGGTGGGATCAGGGCTGGGCACTGACCACAAGGCAAGCCGATTTCATAGGCTGGCCGGTGACCTTTCACTTGGCACATAAGAATATCTTCCAATCAGATTCTCCCTTTCTGGACTCTAAACTGGGAGCAGAGAGAATCTGACACTGGAAATGGCAGGTAGGGAATGGGAAGAGAGAAGCCAAATGTAGCCATTTAGGTAGAGAGCCAAAGCCTGATTTTGCACAAATGGGATACCAGCCTTGGACTCTGTGTTTTTAAAATTCCTCAGGGAATTCAAACGCACGAATACCCGCTTATTAATATTTCCCAGTGTACTTAGTCACCTCCAACAGGACCTTTCTACCTCATCTCATGCCTCTTATGTGAAACTTTAGCAAAAGAGACAGCCAGTATTTTACTATTGTCAGTGGTACTTCAGTGTAAGCTTTCTGTTCAATATTTTCTTAGGATAGACTGCTAGCAGTGGGATTACTATGTCAAAGAGATAATTATCTTTGTGATTCTTGCTACATACTCCCTTCCGATAGCTTGCGTAAATTTACACTGTCATTGTAACCACTGAAACAGACTATGTCAGTTTTACCACAACCTTTCCAGCACTAGGAATACCATTTTGCATTTCCCTCCCAACTCCCCATGTTTTTTTATTTTTTTAGTAAATGTCAGAAAGTGCCCCAAATGTGTTTTAATTTTCATTAACTTTGATTATTAGTGAAGAAGAACTATTTCCCATTGGCGTTTACTATCTATGTCTTTTCCCTGAGTTTCCCGAAAATAATATCTTTTAGACAGCCCCTTTTTCTGCTATTAAGTCTTTTATTCCCAATATTTTCAGAAATACAACAGAGGTTTCAACATCTCTAGTGACAGCATCCTAAAACCCCACCGGTCAAAAACGCAGCCCTTTTCCATTTTAGTAAATGCCTGACTGTGGTGTTTCCCATGGGTGTTTTATGCACAATGACTGACACACGTGCTTATCAAATATCCACGTCACTCTGGTTACGTGGCCACAGTGTTCAGTGTTCATATAAAGAAGAGACAACTGGATGAAACAAAATTAAACCGATTTCTTTACTGCAAGACTGATGAGAGGCTTCAATATTCCTTTAACAAATTCTCAGTGAAGCCTTAAGAGGAGAATGTTTGAGGCATCTTTCTGGAATCTATTCTGCTTGCCAAAGGAGTCTCATAGGCTGAAGCATGCTGAAGAAATGGTGTCGTGAAGAAGGTACTTTGAGAATTCCTGCTGTGGCATTACAGTCACCAGCACACTAAATTCAGTGTGTGGCCTGCAGCAAGAAAAAACAGAGCATCCAGTTACTCCACTGCAGAAACCCACACACGGTGTCAAAATGCAAACGCGTCTTAAGAAGTACTTTAAATAATACATTTGAAAAGTCAATAAGGATGTTGGAATGGTATTTTTTATGGACTGAAAGGGAAAGCTACAACATAGCATGTGGAAAGCATCTCGTTTTTTGTTTTGAAAAAAATGTATCTGCTGTGCTCCCCAACTCCCCCATACTACTAGAATGTAAATTTCCAAGATCAGGAATGTGAAATCATACAGACTATTCTAAATTTTCTTAAAATGTTAGGATGTGTTTATATTGGTAGACTATTGCATTTGTTTATTGCACTGTCATGTTCTGTTTTATATTTTATTTAAAAATATTACACTTTTTTTCTTTACCTAAAGAATGCTGTTTACCTAATATAAAGTTATGTCTGTGTGTATGCACGTGTATGGAAATAGAAAAAAATGTCTGAAAAGGTGTATATCAAAATGATATCTGGTTTTCTTTAAACAATGGGATAGTGTTATTGCTTGTTTTTTGTTTGTTAATTTTTTAATTTTTATATTTTAGAGACATGGCTGGGCACGGTGGCTCACGCCTGTAATCCCAGCACTTTGGGAGGCTGAGGTGGGCAGATCACCTGAGGTCAGGAGTTCGAGACCAGCCTGGCCAACATGATGAAACCCCATTTCTACTAAAAATACAAAAATTCGCTGTGTGTGGTGGCAGGTGCCTGTAGTCCCAGCTACTCGAGAGGCTGAGGTAGGAAAATTGCTTGAACCCAGGAGGCAGAGGTTGCAGTGAACTGAGATCACACCACTGTACTCCAGCCTGCGTGACAGAGCAAGACTCCATCTCCAAAAAATAATAATAATAACAAATAAATAAATAAATAAAACTGTTTTAGAGACAGGGTCTCACTCTGTCACCCAGGCTGAAGTGCAATGGCACTATCATGGCTCACTGCAGCCTCCAACTCCTGGGCTCAAGCCATCCTCCCACCTCAGCCTCTCAAGTATAGGCAGCTGAGACTACAGGCCCATGCCACCTTGCCTGGCCAATGTTATGTTTTTTAAAACTTGTTTCTCTATATTAGATATTGCCTGAGAAGAATGTTTTCACAAGGAGTATGTTCATTTTACAATCGAGGAGAGAAATAAAGCTATTTCTGTTTTGGGGAAAAAAAGGCAATAAGGGAAAAAATACTTGAGCAACTATTGTGGCCCAGGCATTTCAACTATGGGGTATCTTTAATCCTCTCAATTGTTATTCCCCTTTTAAAGTTAAGGAAACTGAGGCATAGATCACTTAATTGACTTGCTCAAGATCACACTGTAAGTGGTAGAGTAGATTTTCTTTTAACTGTGAATACAAAATTAGGCATGGTGGGGTGCACCTGTAGTCCCAGCTACTTTGGAGGCTGAGCTAGGAGGATTGATTGAGCCCAGGAAGTCAAGGTTAGTGGGCCATGATTGAGCCACTGCACTCCAGCCTTGGTGACAAAGTGAGACTCTGTCCCCCCACAAAAAAAAATTGTGGTAAAATATACATAACGTAAAAACATTACCATTTTAACCAGCTTAAGTCTAGTATTATTGGCATTAAATACATTCACAATGTTATACAACCATCATTACTATCTATGTCCAGCAAGTTTTCATCCTCTCAAGCTGAAACTCTGTACCCACTAAACATTAACTTCCCATTCAGTCTTTCCCTATCCTCTGAGAACCTTTATTCTGCTTTCTGTGCCTATGAATTTGCCTATCTAGATACCTCACATAACTGGAATCATATAATATTTGTCCCGTTGTGTCTGATTTCATTCAGCATAATGTTTCCAAGTTTCATCCATAACACAACATGGATCAGTACTTCATTCCTTTTCATAGCCAAATAATATTCCATTATGTTAACATACCACATTTTGTTTATCCATTATCTGTTGGTGGACATTTGAATATTTATTTCTACCTTTTAGTTATTGTGGATAATGTTGCTATGAACATTGGTATACACATCTGTTTGAGTCTCTCCTTCATTTGTGGGTATATAAACATAGGAGTGGAATTGTTGAATCACAAGATAATTCTATTACAACTTTTGGAGAAACTGCCAGACTGTTTTCCACAGTAGCTGCGCCACTTTCTATTCCCACCAGGAATGCCTGAGGGTTCCAGCTTCTCTGCATCCTGGTCAACACTGGGTCTTTTCTGTTTGTTTGTTTGTTTTGTTTTTTTGTTTGTTTGTTTTAATAATAGTTATCCTAATTGATGTGAAGTGGTAGAAATCACGGTTTTGATTTGCATTTTCCTAATGCCTTGTGGTGTTGAGCAACATTTCATATGTTTGTTGACCATTTGTATATTCTCTGGAGAAATGGTTACTCAAATCTGCCCATTTTTGAATTGAGTTGCTTTTTGTTGTTTAATTTTAAATTTTCTTTCTCTGTGTGTGTGTGAAAGAGAGAGAGAGAGAGACAGAGTCTCGCATTGTTGCTGGGGCTGGAGTGCAGTGGCTCAATCTCGGCTCACTGTAACCTCCGCCTCCTGGGTTCAAGCAATTCTCCTGCCTCAGCGTCCCGAGTAGCTGGGATTACAGGTGCCTGCCACCATGCCCAGTTAATTTTTTGTATTTTTAGTAAAGATGGGGTTTCACTATATTGGCCAGGCTGGTCTCGAACTCCTGACCTCGTGATCCACCCGCCTTGGCCTCCCAAAGTGCTTGGAATACAGGCGTGAGCCACCATGCTGTAAATGTTCTTTATATAGTCTGGATATTAATCCTTTATCATATATATATGATTTGCAAATACTTTATCTCATTCTGTAGGTTGTCTTCACTTTGTTGATAGTGTCTTTTGATGCACAAAAGTTTCTCATTTAGTTGAAGTCCAATTTATCTATGTTTTCTTTTTTTTGCCTGTGCCTTTGGCATTATATGCAATAAATTACTGTCAAATTAAATGTCATGAAGATTTTCCCCTATATTTTCTTCTAAGAGTTTTATAGCATTAGTTCTTAGGTTTATGTCTTTGATCTATTTTGAGTTAATTTTTTATATGATAGAAGGTAAGGGTCCAACTTCACTCTTTTGTATGTGGATATCCAGTTTTTCCCAGCACCACTTATTGAAAAGACTATCCTTTGGCCATTGAATGATGTTGTTACACTTGTAGGAGTGGGGTTTGACATTCAGCTCTGTTGGACTTTAAGTGGTGTGGTATGGCTTTTAGTAGTAGAGTGTATGCCCCAGATTTCCCTAAAGCAGCCTTTCTCTCTCAGACCCGGAAGGGCTGTCATAGGCCAGGCCTGGAGAGTCTCTGACAGTGCTTCCTAGGCAGGAGAGGAGGTCTCGGGCAGTGCCCAAGGGCAGTTGTACTATGGGCAGCCTTCTCCCTGCCAGATGCCAGCCTGTACCAGCTAACCCAGCCTGGCTCTGGGACTGCCCAGACCGGTTTGCAGACTTTCTGTTCCCTGGGAGCTTGTTCCCTGGCCACAGCCAAAGCTTGCTTTCTCTCTCTCCCCACCCACCACCACCCCCACCGACCCACAGCTCTTCTGCACGGTCCTTGCCAACTCCCAGACCAAAGGCTCTGGGTTGCTGACCTTACTGCTACCCTCCTGCCCGAGGTTTGGGGCCCCTTTCCTCCCTGGGCCCCCTGCCAGGCTAGCCAGGCTCTGACCCAGAAAGTTTCTGTTTTTTTAGTGGAAGTAAAATTATCGATAATAACATGACCACTAATGTGAGCAATAACAATTCACGCTTATTGGGTACTTACCCATCAGAGTTGACGTACTTTACATGGTTCACTCCCTACAACAGACCTAGGAGGTCACTACTATTATTATGGCCTTGTAACAGATGAGAAACTAAGGTGTGAGGACTCAAATTCTGTGCCCAAGGTCACACAGCCAAGAAGTGACACAGCCAGGATTCAAATGCCACCTCCGGACAATGCTTCTGGACTAGATTGTCTGATGTCCACTCTCTCGTGGTGACCATGGCTATGTAATGAACAGCTAGCTATATGTGCCATCCACTCTGTGTGTGTATGTGTGTGTGTGTGTGTGCACGCGCGTGTGTGAAGGGTTGCAGGGTGCAGGGTTGGGGGGTAGAGCTCTACCAGGGCATGAAGGCCCACAGAGAAGTGACTTAACTAAGGTCAAGGGTGGTGGGCATGGGTAGAATTAGATCTCAAAGATAGTTTTTCAAACCTCAGACTTTTTTGGGGGGGCTGGGAACAGAGTCTCTCTCTGTTGCCCAGGCTGGAGTGCAGTGGCGTAATCTCCACTCACTGCAACCTCCACCCTCTGGGTTCAAGTGATTCTCCTGCCTCAGCCTCCCGAGTAGTTGGGATTATGGGCGCCAGCCACCATGCCTGGCTAATTTTTGTATTTTTAGTAGAGACAGGATTTCACCATGTTGGCCAGGCTGGTCTTGAATTCTTGACCTCAGGTGATCCACCTGCCTTGGCCTCCCAAAGTGCTGGGATTACAGGGGTCAGCCACTGCGCCTGACCACTTTTTTGTTTGTTTGTTTGAGACAGAGTCTCACTCTGTCACCTGGGCTAGTATGGGTGTGATCATACCTCACTGCAGACTCGAAATCCTGGGCTCAAGCAATCCTCCCTCATCAACCTCCTGAGTATCTGGGACTATAGTCACGTGCCACCGTGTCCCGCTAATTAAAAAAAATTTTTTGTAGAGATGGGGTCTCACTTTGAACTCCTAGCTTCAAAGGGCCCGCCTACCTGGGCCTCCCAAAGCACTAGGATTAGAGACGTGAGACAGTGCTTGGTCAAACCTCAGACTTTCTGGTGTCCACTGGGCATTGGCTCACCTATAGAAAGAGGGTGGTGGGAGGTGGGGGAGCAGGTTAGAAGCTGAGAGCCAACAACAGGAGGCAACTTGTAATGAAAGTTCTAGAACACAGCATTCACTACCCCTTGCCAGGCCTGGCTTAATTGTCTGCCTGTATTCCCCAAACCCTCCTGGCTGGACTCACTGATACTACTTTCTAGCAGGTTCAGGCCTGCCCCAGTGTTGAAGGAATTCCCTCACCCAGGTCTGCAGGGGATGAAGAAGTAAACAGACATGCTTCCACCTTCCAGGAGCTCTCAGTTTGGGAGGGAGGGAGACTCAACAGCCAGAAACCCAGGAGTCACCTGACACTGGCCTCCCACACCACCCACAGTCCCATCACCGCATCCTGTGGAGTTCCCTCCTCATTTCCTGTCAGTCCTGTCCACTGTCCTCCACTCTAGTCCACGCTGCCATTGTCTGTCAGCAGGAAGCTCTGCCACCCTTTAGCACCGAGGGGCTGCCATCTGTGAAGCAGAGGAGATGAGTGTGCATATGGCGCTGAGAGGACAGAGAATGGAAATGACCATGTCTGTCCAGACGGTCCGAAAGGGCTTCACAAAGGAGGCTGAACTGGGTTCTGAAGGGTAAATAGGAGTTTGCAGGTGGGAAGATGGAAAAATATTTTTGAAGGGGATGGATTTTGCATATCAAGACCGGAAGGGCATCTCAGGGTGTCCAAAGAATGGCAATAACTTAGAATTTAGGATGGGAGTGAAATGACAAAACCAAGGACTTTCCCTATAGTTAATGAGTAACCCCTGAAAGATGTGCCCTCCAAGAGTGAGGGGGAGTTCTGTTTTAAAATTTGTTCAGTGGCCAGCCGTGCTGGCTCACATCTGTAATCCTAATAGTTTGTGGGGCTGAGGAGGTAGATCGCTTGAACCTAGGAGTTCAAGACCAGTACGTAGGGAAACCCTGTCTCCACCAAAATAGACACAAAAGTTAACTGGGCATGATGGTGTGCGCCTGTAGTCCCAGCTACTCAGGAGGATTGCTTGAGCCGGGAAGTGGAGGTTGCAGTGAGCCATGATCATGCCACTGCACTCCGGCTGGGCAACAGAGCAAGACCCTATCTCAAAAAAAAAAAAAAAAAAAAAGAAAAGGGAAAAAAAAAAAAAGTTCAGTCTCCCCAGCCTACAAATCCTTTTTTGAGACAGAATCTCACTCTGTTGCCTAGGCTGGAGTGCAGTGGTGCGATCTCGGCTCACTGTGACCTCCTCCTCCTGGGTTCAAGCGATTCTTCTTCCTCAGCCTCCTGAGTAGCTGGAATTACAGGCACAAACCACCATGCTGGCTAATTTTTGTATTTTTAGTAGAGACAGGGTTTCACCATGTTGGTAAAGCTGGTCTCGAACTCCTGACCTTGTGATCCACCCACCTCGGCCTCCCAAAGTGCTGGGATTACAGGTGTGGGCCACCACGCCCGGCCTGATCTATAAATCTTTTAAGTGAAATTTGTCCATTTCGGCAACAAAGACCACCCAGGGCCCCTTTCAGACTCCTAGAACTCTGTGTCATTTTTGCTGGCGTCCCTTGTCATCAGTCATGCTGCAAGATTGTCACTAGGGGAACTACAGGGTACATCTCCCTTTCAGGAAGGTTGTCCTGGGTGCTTCAGAGAGGCTGCAGGAGGAGGCCGGTGCAGTGGTCCAGGGGCCCGAGGGATGGCTGCGGACAAGTTTGGGGATTGGGGGTGTAGATGTTGGGTGGTGAAGGAGAGGAAGAGATGGATGTTTCTAGCTTCAACTGCTATAATGGGCAGAGAGGTCCTGCCCAACTCCCCACACTGAGCAAGTCTCCTTCCTCAGCTCTTCAGAGCAGGGAAAGCTAATCTGATTGGTCAGGTTCCAGGACAACGGTTAGGCCAAGTTTACTTGCAAGTAGGGTCACTGAGTGTAAAAAAAAAAACCTGACACACAAGAATGTGGCCTTCTCCTCCTTCCACCCACACCTAAACACACTCGCCTTTGCTTCTCCATCGAGTCTGCTACTGAACAGAAGGAGGAAACACCTCTCACAAGAGGGATCGGGCAGAAGCAGAAACCCTGTTAGGCCTGCAGATGGCCTCAGGCTCCATTCCAGTCTTAGTGGAGAGCCCTGAGCCCTGGGCAGGCCCCGCAGATAACAAAGTGCGGCCTGTATCCTGTTGCTATGGTCGGTGGCGTCTGGTCCCTTGAGAATCCCACGGGCGGAATGGGGAGTGGCAGAGCAGGATGGTCCTGTCGTGGACCCCATCTTACTATCATCAAAATGCCTGCCTTCATTTCTAACAGCTTAATCAAAAGAGAAAAAAGGCCTGGGGGAGGGCAAGATGAAGGGAGGGAGGGTATCTCAGAGCAGGAATTGAAGAGAGGGTGGAGACATCAAGGTCAGAAACTGGCTCTGAGGAGTTCAGAACAGGGGCCCCCTCCCAGTGAGTCAGTCAGGGCGGGAGCCCATGTGGCCGCCGGGCAGGGCCAGGTTTCAGTTTGAAGAGGACTTCAGTGAGGGAAGGAGGCCCAGCCAAACAGCTGTGGGATCCAGGGGTTCCGATCCATCGCAGCCCGCACTGCTGCTTCCCAGCTGTGTCACCTGGGGCATGTCCCAGGACTTCTCTGAGCCCTAGTTTCCTCGGTATAAACCGGGGATAAAACACCTCCCTGCCAGGGTTGTCATAAAGAGTAATTAAATGTGGTAATGTCTGTGACAGCACTTAATAAACCATAAATCTCTGCACAGCATAAAGAGGTGCTATCCTTTTTATTATTCCCTTGGGAATGAAAAGCAGAGCGCCTTTGATAAGCATTTGTCAATTCTCAGCTCCTCCCAGCTTCCCGGCCTCATCTTCCCTCCAGCTTCAGAAAATGCCATCTATCTAAAGCAGAAATCACCAGTTAAAAGAAAAGAAAGAAAATGCCATGTATTCCTTCTCCGTAAACCTCCTCTTTGTTCTCTGCTGCTCCTCATCCCTTTGGTCTCTCCCTCTCCACAGGCTTCTTCCTTTTTTTTTTTCTTTTCTTTTTTTTTTTGCTCCTTATGTACATCAGCCTCCTCAATATTAAAATAAGAACCATGCCCCAGCCAGGTGCGGTGGTTCACATCTGGAATACCAGCATTTTGGGAGGTTGAGGTGGTTGGATCACTTGAGGTCAGGAATTCAAGACCAACCTGGCCAGCTTAGTGAAACCCTGTCTCTACTAAAAATACAAAAAAATTAGCCAGGCATGGTGGTGCATGCCTGTAGTCCCAGCTACTCAGGAGGCTGAGGCAGGAGAGTCATTTGAGCCTGGGAGGTGGAGGTTGCAGTGAGTCAAGATTGAGCCACTGCACTCCAGCCTGGGCAACAGAGTGAGACTCTGTCTCAAAAAAGAAAAAAAAGAAAAAAAAAAGAACCATGCCCCTAAAACCTTTATCTAATCCCCTTACCCCTTTTAGCTACTCCATGTTTCCTTCTTCCATTCTTATATTGTTATATGATTTTACAGTTTGTAAAGTTTTTTATGCATCAGTTATGTTTTGTCATATAGTGAATGTCATACAGTAATGAAATTTTGAGGTGAGTAGTATTTGCCCATTTTACAGATGAGAAAAGTGAATGTCAGATTAGAATTCAGTCCCATGTCTTTTTTTTTTTTAAGTTATTTTTATTTTTATTTGAGACCCATGCTAAGGGTCTCACTGTGTTGCCTAGACAGGTCTTGCCCCAGTGTTGAAGGAATTCCCTCACCCAGGTCTGCAGGGGATGAAGAAGTAAACAAGACATGCTTCCACCTTCCAGGAGCTCTCAGTTTGGGAGAGAGGGAGACTCAACAGCCAGAAACCCAGGAGTCACCTGACACTGGCCTCCCACACCACCCACAGTCCCATCACCGCATCCTGTGGAGTTCCCTCCTCATTTCCTGTCAGTCCTGTCCACTGTCCTCCACTCTAGTCCACGCTGCCATTGTCTGTCAGCAGGAAGCTCTGCCACCCTTTAGCACCGAGGGGCTGCCATCTGTGAAGCAGAGGAGATGAGTGTGCATATGGCGCTGAGAGGACAGAGAATGGAAATGACCACGTCTGTCCAGACGGTCCGAAAGGGCTTCACAAAGGAGGCTGACCTGGGTTCTGAAGGGTAAATAAGAGTTTGCAGGTGGGAAGATGGAAAAATATTTTTGAGGGGGATGGATTTTGCATATCAAGACCGGAAGGGCATCTCAGGGTGTTCAAAGAATGGCAATGACTTAGAATTTAGGATGGGAGTGAAATGACAAAACTAAGGACTTTCCTTGTAGTTAATGAGTAACCCCTGAAAGATGTGCCCTCCAAGAGTGATCCTCCTGCCTTGGCCTCCCAAGTAGCTGGGATTACAGGCATGAACGACTGTGCCTCCCCATGTTCTTTCTTTCAGAGACACCTTGCTGCCTCCCTTTGATGCTAAACTTTCTTTTCTTAAAGACAAAATCTTGCTCTGTTGCCCAGGCTGGAGTATAGTGGTATAATCATAGCTCACTGCAGCCTCAACTTCCTGCGGTCAAGCAGTCCTCCCACCTCAGCCTCCTGAGTAGCTGGGACTACAGGCACATGCCACCATGCCACATGAATTAAAAAAAATTTTTGTAGTGACAGGATCTTGCTATGTTGCCCAGGCTGGTCTTGAACTCCTCGACTCAAGCAACCCTCCTGCCATAGCCTCTGAAAGCAGTGGGATTATGGGCATGAATGACTATACCTGGTCTGATGCTAAATTTCTAAAATGATGGTCAGGATCTACCATCTGTATTGCCCTGCGTCTATTTTCTGTTAAGCCCATATAAGTCCATTCCTTCCTTGCACCACTGTACCTTCCTCAAGACCACCAGGATCACTAGCTTCAGGCCAGCTGGCTCACTTCAGAGGCCCCTCGTGGCTCTCACTCCTATCAACACTTCACTGGCAAGGCTCTGATTCTACTCATGACATTCTTCTCCAAATTTTCTTTCCTTGGCTTGAACCAGGACTTGAAGTCTCCCAAAAGAGAAGGAGGATATGGGGAGGGTTCCTTTTGTGTCTGTGGTTCCTGTATCTTGGTTGTGTAATGTTAACACAGGTGAGTCACAGGACCCCTACTTTGGAATGCTGCTTCCATGGTGAGCTCTGAGTGGCGGCAGGATTTCAACAGCACATTCCACCACCACCAGCAGCCCAGCTGCCAAGGGCTTTCCCTGAAAGAACAATTTACCTTGGTTTTGACCAGCTTGGCAGGAGCTGGGTTTTTGATTTGATGGCAAAAAGGATTGGAGGTGTCATAGCTTGTGATTTGGCCAGGCATGGGAAAGTTAGTGTCAGCAGTCTAGGACAGGGCAAAAGTTGGAACTAGACCTTCCCAAGGGGATTGGACAGGGGCAAGGGAGAGGAACCCAATTATATGTGAGGGGGTGGGAGTGATGTGTAGTCCTGCATTGTACAGTATGGTAGTCACTAGTTACATGAGATTCTTTAAATTTAAATTTTGTGAATTTAAATTTAAGTGAAATAAAATTAAATATTTAGTTCTTCAGTCTCACTAGCCATCTTTCAAGTGTGCAATGGTCCCATGTGGCTAGTGGCTGCCATATTGGGTAGAACAGATGTAAAGTGTTTCTATCATTGCAGGAAGTTCTATAGGACAGGACTGATTTTCGTCCATCAAACAGAGAAGAACAAAGGTAAAGCCGTTGGCTAAAAGAGAGTAAGGGACAGGCAAGCACATCAGGGATGTCCAGGAAGAGGGCTCATGGCATGGGCAATCCAAAGGTAAGTAATAATGGGGATCTTGGCCGGGCGCGGTGGCTCAAGCCTGTAATCCCAGCACTTTGGGAGGCCGAGACGGGCGGATCACGAGGTCAGGAGATCGAGACCATCCTGGCTAACGTAGTGAAACCCCGTCTCTACTAAAAATACAAAAAATTAGCCGGGCGTGGTGGCGGCGCCTGTAGTCCCAGCTACTCGGGAGGCTGAGGCAGGAGAATGGCGGGAACCCGGGAGGCGGAGCTTGCAGTGAGCTGAGATCCGGCCACTGCACTCCAGCCTGGGCGACAGAGCGAGACTCCGTCTCAAAAAAAAAAAAAATAAATAAAAAATAATGGGGATCGAAGCGGCAGGGTGGGCAAGTGCTATAATAAGTACCCCCCTTCCACTCTCTGTATGCATCTTCCATATGGAAATTAGGATTATTTTATCAGAGTCACATGTGTTTCCCAAACCAGGATGCACATCCTCTGGGGAAGAAATGGGTCCTCAGATAGGAACCCATGCTAAGGCTGCCATCAGGTAAGGAGTGGACACTCCTGTTTCTCTCCAGATACTGATCTCTTGGGGTCTCAATGGAAGACCAGATAGTGGATGTTTGGAATGGAGAACTAAGGATTAGATGTTGAGGAGGAAGTCAGAAATTCCATCTGGAGCAGAGAGAAAGGATTAGCTAAGAATGTAAATTTGGGACTCAGTTGTAGTCACCAAAGAGTCCTTCCATGATTGCCACTTCTGGATCTAAAAGCTTAGATGACTCATTAATTGTCCATTTATTTCTGTACAATTCAGTGATAAGCATTGCATTCTAATTATTTGCCTGGAGATGAGTCCTTTAAATAATAAATAAAGTGAGCACCTATTCAAAATAATGTTTATGTCCTGTACTCAAGAAAGAGAACAAGAGAACAAAGAGAAGATCTGGGACCTGAACAACCATTCTAATTCTCTTGAAGTTGTAAATTCCAGGAGGTAGGTCTGGCTTCAGGAATGGCTGAATCCAGGTAGTCAAAATCAACTTGTCCTCTATGTCTCTCCATGTCTTAACTCTGCTTCTGTTTGTGTTGGTGTCTTCCTCAGGCTTTCTCCAAATTATGTCAAAGTCGGTCTTCGGCAGGCAGTTCCAGGCTTACACACTTTTCATTCTCCAATTCCAATGGAAAGAAATGGCCTAGTCCCAAGAATTTCAGCCAGAGTTAAAGGGCTGACCTTCATTGGCCTGGCATGGGTTATTGTCCATTCTTGAGCCAGTAGCTGGTCTTTGGGAAATGCAATTTTCTGATTGGCCAGGCCTGATCATGTGTCCACACCTGTGGCACAGTGCGGGGTCAGCTTCACCTAGACTGTTAGGCCTAGGTGAAATGGCTACACAAAGTAACCCATGCTCTGTAACCAAAAGAAAGAAAATGGATGCCAGCCTGGCAGAAACCACAGCTGCCTATTATATGGTCTTTAATTAACGATAGCTATTATCTTTGTGAAATGCTAGAGGAAGGTTAAGCTGACATTAAACACCTATGGCAGTAGGGATGGCTTTGTGGCACATAGTAAGTTCTCAATAAATGTTTATTAAAAGAATACATTTATAAGGGAATAAATAGGAACATACATTAAAGTGTAATCCTGCTCTATGGGGAAAAAAAAATGGAGCCCAACAAAATGAGGGCACGATTTTGTTGAGTCTAGGAAATGAGCCAGGAAACAAGGGATAGAGACAAATGGCACATTTCTGAAAAGGAGTTCCTTAGAGACAGGGCTGAGGGCTGTTTAATTAACATGTAAAGTTACTGTGGAGGAAGGGAGTGCATAAGGAACTCTCCAAGGTTTGTTGATGACAAAAAACTGAGTAGTGATGAGAAGGATAATGGAAAGTTCTCCTGGAGGAAGTGGGCGAAGAGGTGGCAATTGAGCTCTAACAAGAAGGCAAGAAGGTGATTCTAGCAATCAAATTCCAATAGATGCCTATCAGACTAAGGAAGTCAAGCTACAGCTTATGACCAAGAAAAGGATCTAGAAGTTAATGTAGACTGTTTGCTGAGAACTTCGCCCCGAGATAGTTCCAGACAGAAAGGCAGGAGAAATCCTGGGTGTCTTATTCCTTCAAGCTATTCTAACAGAATACCATGAACTTGTATTATAAACAACAGAAATTATTTCTTATCGTTCTGGAGGCTGGGAAATCCAACACCAAGTTGCTGACAGATTCAGAGCTTGGTGAGGGCCTGTTTCCTGGTTCATAGAGGGTACCTTCTCACTGTGCCCTCACATGGTGGAAGTGGCAAGGAGTTTCTGGGGTCTCTCTCTCTCTCTCTCTTTTCTTTTTAAAGATTAGTCAAGTGCAGCAGTGAGAAGGGGAGAAAGAGTGGAACAGGAGTTTGATCTGTAACTGACTATGAACACTCAACTGAGATAACTCTCTACCTTTGGACTAGCCTCTGCAGTCTCTTATTTTTTAAAAATTTTTTAGAGATGGGGTCTCACTATGTCATCCAGGTTAGGCCCCAACTCCTGAGCTCAAGCTATCCTCCCCACCAGCCTCCCGAAGTGCTGGGATTACAGGCATCAGTCACTACGCTCTTTCATAAGGGCACAAATTCCATTCCTAAGGGCTCTGTCTTCATGACCTAATAAACCCCCACCTCCTACTCCCTGGGGGTTGGGATTTCAGCATATGCATTTTTGGGGGATACAGACATTCAGGCCATAGCACTGGGGGTTCTGAATAACCATTTGAAGTCAAAAAGCCCATAAAAGAGCAATGCATTGATAAACAGAAGATACGTGCAGCTCTGGCCCATTCACACTGGGCATAAAAGAAGTCCAAGAAGGAGCAATTAAAATCTTTGAAGGGCTGGTTATAGAGTTCAGATAATAAGAATAGGGAACTTTAGGTTCGAAAGACAAAGATTAAGAAAGAGCAAGAATTATTATATCTACACTATTCATTCTCGGGGCCTCAGATCTACTCTGCTTCTCAGTAATTTTCAGCTTCACTAGCCTTCTCTGTTATTTATGCAGCCTTTATCTCAATACTGGACCTGAGATCTTGAGGAAAGGTGTTTTCCTGCGTAGCATATTGGAAAAATACTTCCTCTCCTCGCCGGGCCTCAACTGCCTTATGTGGAATGAGTCCACTGGACTGGAATGACAAAGAGTCCTTCCAGCTCTGAGATTTTAAATTGACAGAACTTAAGTAGCAATTCACAAAGTTCATAATACTGTGAACAGACAAAATGCAAACTTACTCATCAAATATTGAAATTCTAAGGTTGAAACTTGACATAAAATATAGTCAAAGGAATGCCTGAGCCTTGGTTTTTCCTGTGTGGTGGAGAGAGTAGTGCTTAAATCACTATTGTGATAAGGATGGAATGAGACCATGAGGTGACAGTGCCTGACACAGGAGGTAGAGGTAAAACTAAAGCAATCTGGAGTTCCGGTGTGATTCACGATGACACAGTATTGCCAGTAGCACATGGCATCTTGAGTTAGGAGACATGAATGTGAGAGGCTCCATTCCAATCTTCATTTTCCCCATCTCTAAAAGGCAATAATAGTATCTACCCCACAGGGCTGTTATGAAGATGAAATGAGATCTTGCTACAAACATTTATTGACTGCATACTACTTATCAGACAGCAGGCTAGGTGCTGGGCGGGGATATAATGATGAATAAGAAAAAGTCCTCCAGGCCGGGCGCGGTGGCTCACGCCTGTAATCCCAGCACTTTGGGAGGCCGAGGCAGGCGGATCACAAGGTCAGGAGATCGAGACCACGGTGAAACCCCATCTCTACTAAAAATACAAAAAAAAATTAGCCGGGCGAGGTGGCGGGCGCCTGTAGTCCCAGCTACTCAGGAGGCTGAGGCAGGAGAATGGCGTAAACCCAGGAGGCGGAGCTTGCAGTGAGCCGAGATCGCGCCACTGCACTCCAGCCTGGGCGACAGAGCGGGACTCCGTCTCAAAAAAAAAAAAAAAAGAAAAAGAAAAAGTCCTCCAGTATGGGCAATGTGGTGAAACCCCATCTCTACAAAAAATTAGCTGAGTGTGATGGCAAGAACCTGTGGTCCCATTTACTCAGGAGGCTGAGGTGGAGGATTGCCTGAGCCTGGAAGATTGAGGTTGCAGTGAGCCATGATTGCAGTACTGCACTCCAGCCTGGGGGACAGAGCAAGACCCTGTCTCAAAAGGAAGGAAGGAAGGAAGGAAGGAAGGAAGGAAGGAAGGAAGGAAGGAAGGAAGGAAGGAAGGAAGGAAGGAAGGAAGGAAGCGAGGGAGGGAGCGAGGGAGGGAGCGAGCAAGGGAGGGAGATGAAAAACCCTTGTCCTCATGTAGCTTAGAGTCTAGTGGGAGAGAATGATCATGGATAAATCACAAACCTGAATGATACCTACTAGGAGAGGGATGGCACTATGAGACTTACAAAGGAGATTATGGGAGTAGAGGAGTTTGAAATCCATAATATACCAAACTAATATTATTCATCTTTTTTGAAACAGAGTCTCATTCTGTCGCCCTAGCTGGAGTGCAGTAGCATGACTTTGGTGCAATGCAGTGCACTGCAACTTCAAACTTCTGGGTTCAAGCAATCCTCCTGCCTCAGCCTTCCAAGCAGCAGCTGGAAACACAGGATTGTGCCACCATGTGTGGCTAATTTTTTTTTTTTTTTTTTTTAGAGACAGGGTTGCATTCCTTCTGGAATCTCTAAGGGTCAATTTGTTCCTTATCTTTTCTAGCTTCTTTCAGCTACCCAAATTCCTTGTCTCCTGGTACCGTTATGCTGACTTCTGCTGCCATTGTTGTGACACCTTCTCTGACTCTGACCCTCCTGCTTCCCTCTTATAAGGACCCTCGTGATTACATTAATACAAGATAATCTCCCTACTTCAAACTTCTTAACTTAATCACAAAGTCTTTTTGGCCACATAAAGGGACATATTCACAGATTCTAGCAATTGGTCTGTGGACATCTTTGGGTGGCTATTAGTCAGTGTGCCACAGCACTCCTGGGCTATATAGTAGGAAATGGGCTATCCTTAGAAACCAGTAAGCAGAATTGGGCTACCTGTGAACATCAGCTTGCGGCTGTATTCTATTAGATACAGTCTGGGGTGGAGTGGAGGGAGAGGAGCAGATTGGGTATCTGAAGGCCGATTGTAGATGCCCTCTCAGAGAACACTGTCACATGGGAGACCTCCGTAGTATTATAAAAGGAACATTAGACAATGAGTGAGGATACTGGCTGCTGCCACTCAAGAGCTCTGAGACCTCGGACAAGGATATTACTTAAGACCCGAACTCCACCTATGTGACTGGGGGTACATAGAATACCTGGAAAGATTGGAGTGTGGACTAATGAAAATTCCATCCATTAAATCACCTAAGACAGCGCCCGATCCTTAATAAATGTCTGTTTTAGAGTGCCTGCTAAATGCACTCTTTCATGTTCGTCTGTCCTTTTTGCTGTGGTCACTGCCTTTTCCAGGCCTCTCAGACATCTTCACTTGCCTGCCTGGCAGCAGAGGTAGTGGTTAGCAGCAACAGCTTTGGAGCTGGGTAAAAGAGCTGGTCTTAACCATGGAATCTGGAGTCTGTCTCTTAAGCTCTCTAAGCTTCAGTTTCCTCCTCTGTACAATGGGGATAAGAACGTCTATCTAACCAGGCTGTTGTGGGGATTAAGTGAGACAATGAATGGAAAGGGCTTAGCACGGTGTTTGGCACAAGATTAAGGGAACGATAAATAGTAGTGTTATTCTTCCCAAGACGCCTGACCTCCTTTCAGCTTCATCCTCTTCCACATTCCTCATTTAGCAGCACTAGTCAACCCTCTTCACTCGAAGCGGACCTTGAACTTGTATACTGGAGGGGCACTGCTTAGAAACAATTCCTTCCCTCTCCGATATTCTCAGTGTGTCCTACACTATTCATTCTCGGGGCCTCAGATCTACTCTGCTTCTCAGTAATTTTCACCTTCACTAGCCTTCTCTCTTATTTATGCAGCCTTTATCTCAAAACTGGATCTGAGATCTTGAGGAAAGATGTTTTCCTGCGTAGCATATTGGAAAAATACTTCCTCTCCTCGCCGGGCCTCAACTTCCTTATGTGGAATGAGTCCACTGGACTGGAATGACTAAAAGAGTCCTTCCAGCTCTGAGATCTTAAATTGACAGAACTTAAGTAGCAAGGACCTTGTAGATTACCTTGTTGATTACCTAGTCCACCCCTCTGCTATTCCAGAAGAGGAAACAGTGCTATTTTTCCAAGGGGGAAAACTTAGTGCTATTCTGTCTGGTCTCCGGGGCAAGTCTTCCCAGAGGGCACGCAGCCTTGTTTTCCTATCGGTGCAAGGGGGTACTCGGCGCCTCCAGGGCTCTGGGAGCCGGAAACACGTGTGTGCTCACCTACGTGTACACACGTGAGCACACCTACAGCAGCAGGGGGCGCTCGGGCCGGCAGGGGGCAGCACAGACCCAGCTTGCAATTACCCGGCGCAGCCCCGAGGGAGGAGGGCGTGCTGCAGTCCCGGCGGCGGCGGCGGCGGCTGGAGGTGCAGCCTCCCAGGTGGGAGGCGGGGGCTGCGGGCGCAGGAAAAGGCGCCTTGGGAGCGGGCGCTCGGCGGGGCCTCCTCGGGCCCCGGGCGCGGCGCGGCGAGTGGGAGCGAGCGCGCCAGGACCACGCAGGCGCCCTGCTCCGGCTGGCCCTCGGCCGGCGCGCGGCGCGGGAGCAGCCCGCAGCCCGCCCCCTGCGCCCCCCGCAGCCCCTGGGCCGCCCGCAGCCGCCCGTCGGGAGCAGCCCATCGGCAGCCTGCGCAGGCCGCCGGCCCGGGAGAGCGCGCGGCGGCGGCGGCGGCGGCGGCGGCGGGACGGCCCCGAGCGCGCCCTCCCGCCTGCGGCCACTCTCAGCCGGAGCTGGCCCGGCCGGCGCGCCCCGCAGGCGGCCGGAGCGCGGCCTCGGCCTCGGCCCCGGCCCGAGCTAGCCCCGGGCCGTAGCCCGCGAGAGGCGGCGCGGGCGGCCGAGGGCACTGACGGCGTCGCGGGGCGCTCCCGGGCGGCGGCGCAGCGGCAGCGGCAGCGGCGGCGCAGGGGGCGGAGGCAGGGGGCGCCCCCAGCCAGGATGCTGCGGTTCCTGCGCCGGACCTTTGGCCGCCGCTCCATGCAACGCTACGCGCGGGGCGCGGCGGGGCGCGGGGCCGCCGGGCTGGGGGACGAGCGCGACGGGGGGCTGCGGGGGGGCCCGGCCGCCGCCTCCTCCTCTGCGCTGCCCGCCGCGCCCGGGGGCAGCGTGTTCCCGGCGGGCGGCGGGCCCCTGCTTACTGGCGGCGCGGCCATGCACATCTCCGCCGCCGGCGCCGCCAAGGCCACCCTCTACTGCCGCGTCTTTCTGCTCGACGGGACCGAAGTGAGCGTGGACCTGCCGGTGAGTGACGGGGCCGGTCTGGGGCACTGGCACCTCGCGCCCCTGGGAGCAGCTCCCCCTCCCCCAGTGCTGGCCTCGGGGGCGCTTCCCTTGCACCTCCCTGGGGATCCCCTCCCCCATCCTCTTCTCCGAGCACTCCTCAACTCTGTTTCTTCTTGGGCCACCCAGTCCCGGTCTCTTCTGGGGCCCCACCTTTGGCCCGCGCCCCCTCCTTGGCACATTGTGCCGCGGCGTTCCGATTTCTCTGGCGCCCACCTAGTCCTTGGGGCCTCGCCCCCTCCCCAGTACACACGGTCCCCAAGTCCCGAGACCCCGCCCCCCTGACGCGGGTGGTCGGCGTGCCCCTTTCGTCCCTAGCTTCCAGCAGGGGTCTTCCTGATACTGGGTTGTTGGGTGGAAGATGTCCAATCAATGTGAGGCCGTCCGTGGGTGTCCAGCTTGTCCCCCTTAATCTCGCCATCAGGCCTTGATGAGACAGCAGAGAGGAGATCCCCTCGCGCCCCAAGTTTGGGAGGGGGGGTTTAGAAGACCATTTCTGCTCTCTGCTGATCCCCTCTGGGTACACCCTACTCCCATTCCGTGAGCCCCATCTGCCCCGCAGCCTCGCAGCGGGTAGGGTGACTTGGGAGCTAACTCTAGAGGCGGCTCTCTCGGACCTGTCCGCCTTGCACCGACAGAGCCCTTGCTGGGGCGCTGGGAGTCGACCCCGGGGTGCCCACGGGACCAGGCGCGCCTGACTTTCTCCCTCGGGTACCGTGCGTGGGGTCGGCGGGGCACCCCAGGACGGCGGCACCTGGGCCTGCGTCCCGGGCACCCGCCCACAGGTGGTTGCACCCCCGCCCCGCGCCAGCTGAGAGCTAGGCCGGCGCTGTCGTCCCCTGCAGGGCGTCCAGTTACCAGTGAGTCTTCCTGGCTGAAGGGGCCAGATCAGATCAAATCAAACCACACATTAACTGGGCGCCCACTGTGCACCCGGCGCTGCGGCAGACGGTGCCTTCGGGAATTTCTGGGTGTGACTGAGGACATAGCAGTAATTGAGCTTTAGATGAATGTTAGATCATCTCGAGGATGTCAAGGGAAGAAATAACATACCCGTACTTCCAAGGAAGCATATAGGCCTTCCTGGGTGCGAGAAATGTTTGGACTTCATGAGAGAACTAGGAACATGTGAAAAGGGTCTCAGATGGGAAAATCAGAGCCTGCCTGGCTTGGAGTTTAACGCTTCCCGGTGTAGGTTGAATTTCGAGACAGTTTCAATTTATGGCAATTTTATTTTTGTGGTTCTTTGTGCTCTCCATAAGATATCATTTTGCTACGAAAATACCCTTTTGGGGCCTTTTTATTGATGGAAAGGGAGCCAACATTCGGGTGCTTAGAGCTGTTGCCTTTAAAATAGCATTAAAATGTTACTGCTCCCCAAGAATGAGGCTCTCCAGCCTTTATTCAGCTGAGAGAGGAGGCCTGAAGAGCCGGGGAGGAGGAGAGGGGAGCAGGCTGCCTCTGGAGTGGGCAGCTTGTGTTAGGAGAGGATGTGGCGTAGTTTGCATCTCGGATCTGGGAAAGGAATGCTATCCTTGGGAAGTTTGACAGTGCTCCTTGCCTGTGGTTTTCTCATCTGTTCCCTGGGGATGATTCGTTTATAAAATGTATTGCTTGTCAGCTCCGTGAGACAGGCTTCAGTGGTGTGCATGGTGAATAGACCCAAACAGGTACACAAATGAACAGGTTGGGACAGGAAGGCTGACTGATTCCAGCCAGTGTAGCCCTCACTGGAGCCTGGTGGGGGAAGGGGATATTTGCATCCTAAAAGGTTTCTTCACTTTATAAAAGGCTGCTTGACAAAAGAATTCCCCCGTCCCAGGTATTTCTAGGATGGCAAATTTCTTGATTCCTTTATGATGTGACTTAGTGAAGCCCACATTTTATGTATGCGCGCGCACACACACGTATATGCCCCCTGTCCACAGGCAGATAAAAAGCAAATGCTGGCTTGTGTCACGTGAGCTCTCAGGTAGGAAAGATGAAGAAAAATTGCCAGTGGGCACAGCTCATCGATTTAAAGATTTATTAGATATTAGGACTGCATCACAGTCTCCTACATTCATCTTCCCAGATCTGAGTGTGTGTTCCTGTAATTAATTCTGAGTTACGAGGTTAATGCCAGGCAGCCAGCTCCCCAATGCGTTTGTAGCATTTGCTGCTCCTCAGACCCACTTCACTGGGCTCACTCTTTATACTGTCCTTTTTGGCATTTGGCCCCACTTGTCATTATTCTCTTTTGTGTTCCTGGATTTTTACCGCTTCCTGGGCCCTGGTGTTGCCTTTCTGCTTGTCGCAAGATAGGATTTACCTTTGACCGCGATACCCCAAGCTGGCTTCTCAGGCACCCAGAGACGTTGCCGGGCTAACTGTGTCTCCTTTGTAATTAAAACCCTCAGGCAGTGTTAGCCTTGAGAATTCCTTTGCTTAACCTCCTAAAAGTTGGCTATGTGCTGTCATAAACCTTTTTATTAGCCCTAGTTAGGACGCTTGTGTTCTGAAATTGTCCAGAACACAATAACACCCTCAGTGTGACTGTGCTGTGGCACCTCAGTCCAGTCCAGACCGCATTTATTGGGCGTCTCCCATGTGCCGAGCTCTGTGCTGCAGACACAAAGGTGAATGAGATGTGGCCTGGAGGCTCTTGGGAAACTCAGGTGAAAACAGGTTTCTTTTATTCTGGGTGATGCTAAGTGATATGACAGGCACACCCAGACAGGGTGCTGTGGCCGGATGGGATGGGGGAATTGGAAGGACTTCCAGGAGACTTTGACACTTGAGATTATAGGGTCTCAGATCCAGTGTCCCTTGGCAAAGCCATGGGCCAATTGTTATATATAATAAAGGGAAAAGCAGCTGCAATTGTTTCTTCTGATAGGACTTGGAGCCCCCTTCTCTAGTGGTAGGTTGAGTCACCTAGCATCCCTGAGTGTTCTGTTTTTGTTTTTGTTTTTTGGATATGGGGTCTCATCCAGGCTGGAGTGCAGTGGTGTGACCACAGCTCACTACAGTCTTGATCTCCTAGCCTCAATCGATCCTCCCACCTCAGCCTCTCTAGTAGCTGGGACTATGGGTGTGCACCACTACACTCGGCTAATTAAAGAATTATTTTTATAGACATGGGATCTCACTATATTGCCCAGGCTGGTCTCAAACGTGTAGGCTCAAGCGATCCTCCTGCCTCAGCCCCTAACAGTGTTGGGATTACAGGCATGAGCCACTGTGCTTGGCCCCTGGGTGTTCTTAATCTTTGCTATAGATAGTCAGCAGCTTTTCAATCTTTGATAAAATAAAATGTGAATAAAAGGATCTTTTAAAAAAAACTGTAACATGCAGTCTAAAGTGGACTTGCTGTACAAACCCAGCTTCCAGATGAGCCCTTGCTCTCCCTACCAACCAGAGTGCCAGCCTGAGCCAGTCCTCTTCAGAAACCCTGGCCGTGCCTTGGACAGCACCTCCCTCTCCTTAGCCCAGCCCAGCCCTGCCCAACCCTCAGGTGTGGTCTGGTC
Source organism: Macaca mulatta (assembly GCF_049350105.2). Taxonomy (NCBI): domain Eukaryota; kingdom Metazoa; phylum Chordata; class Mammalia; order Primates; family Cercopithecidae; genus Macaca; species Macaca mulatta. The sequence continues at coordinate 49,086,990 of NC_133420.1, forward strand.
AGAGCAGGGCAGGGCTCCCTCCCTCAGTCTGCCCTAGACGCTTTCCTTCTATTAATGCAGCTGAAGATCCCATTAGTGTGCTTGGCAGCGGCACCCACTGTTGACTCATATTAGCTCTCTGTTGACTAAATCCCTGGCATCGCTTTTGCTCGTGTGGCTGTTGCTCAGCCCTGCCTCCCGTTGCCCTGTGTGCTCAGTGTGGAAAGCTGTTAGGACGTGTGGCCGGCCAGTTAGTACTCCCGCCATGCTTTGGAGGGAACGGCCCATTGTTGCATTTGGTGGTGCAGTTGCCTTCCCTGCATCAGGAACTCAACATCGACTCATTGTGGTCCAGTGCAAACATGGGGGATTTCAGAATTCGAAGATCTACCTTTGCATATTACACCCTGGCTCTGCAGCTTTGGACAATTTCAGCTGAGCCATTGACTTCCTGATCTTTCAAATGGGGATGTTGGGAGGATTCAGTGACGGGAAGGCCTCAAGGTGCAACAGAGTGCTGAAAGGTTGCTAGTAGGTTGTAATCTTAGAAACCTCTCCTTCCTCTACTTTGGACTCTGGAAAGATTTGAAGAAGTTTCCAGTAATAGACATTTAAAAAAAAAAAAAAATGCTTGCCAGGCAGGCTAACCATTGCTTGGCTCTTCTTTAGTGGAAATTGGAAGTTGGATGTAGTATGAGAAATGCTTTTTAAAAGTTTCACTTTGGATGTGAGAAGTGATGTTTTTTCAGCAAAAACAGGATAATGCAGGTTTTTATAATTTTAGGACTGAAACCTCTGATCTGACATAACATATGTGATACAACATAAAGGTTATATGGCTTGTTTTGGAGTTGAAAGGGACCCTGGACAGCACCTCCCCGGCCCATTGGAGAAACTGGAAAACTGTGGTCTGTGGCTATAAAGTGACTTCCCTTCAGTCAGTTAGTGAAAGAGTTGGAACGGGCTGCTTTGAGAACCCTGATTGTCAGCGTCTGAAGGTGTCAAGCGTAGGGTCAGCAGTGGGAGGGAAGACTAACCCCACGTCCTAACACAGGATCATGGAAGGGGGTTGGGGTACATTCCTGGCAGTTGGAAATAGAACCGATTTTCCCAAACAGTGGAAAAACTGGATCCCTGTGGAAAATGATCCCAACTTCAGTGTTCACAAAGTTCATCTGGGACTTTTTTTCTTCCAATTAAAATTCCCAGAGCACACCCTCACAATTTCTTGATTAAGTATATCAGGAAGCTCAACTTTTAACAAGTTACTCCAGGTAATTCTGATGCAGGTGGTCTCTTCACAGCCAATGAAAAACCCTGGCTCTAGAACTGTGAGAACAGAGGCAGCTACACCATGCATTATAAACTGCTGTAGCAATGGGGCGAGGGGTGGTAGGGGGATTGGCAGTCTTTGAGCTGGGGTTTGACCTGTACTTTAGGGAGCCCATTTTTGTCACAGTGGAGTGGAGGGCTAGAGGAGGGACTGGAGACCAGTCATGCCATTGCAATTGTCAGGTAAGGGGTGGTGATGGCCTGGCTAGGAGAAGGGGGTGATGGTAGAGCAGCTCACAGGTGGAGTCAGGTGGGTGTGTCAGGGAGGGTGAAGGTTTGAGATAGGGCTGTCCTCACTCTTCACTGGTTGGGAAGAATTAAGAGATCCGCAGGAGGTCGGAGACCACAGCTTCCCATTTCTACCCTTTCCCAAGGCTCTGGCTGCCATGGGCACCCTGGCTTATCCAAGGCCTCTGGGTGGCTTGCTTTTTCTGCCCCTGTAGGGTAGGTATTGGCTAAAGGTGGCCTTCCAGTGCTTACCCCACTCACACCCCCTCAGACCTGGAGTGAAGCCTTGGATATCTAGTGGGTCATGAGTTTGTGTTATTTTTGGAAACGCCTCCTTTGTTTTAAAAGGAAGACTGAGGTGGGGGGTGAGAGAGGGGTAATGAACACCCTTCCCAAAGAGGGTGTCACAATACAAGCAAGAGCACTAACTGCCCTTCTACACTTGCCGGATTTGTCAGTGTTAATAAGGGGCGGGGGTTGGCCTGCAGGGGGAAGGGGCCGCAGCCCAGCCTCTCCAGTGCCAGTAACATGACCCTACACTGGTACAGGGCTCTGAACAAATATTAACTTGCTAAGCACTTTCACGTGCATAATCTCATTGAATTCTGTTCCTAGTACACTGCAGTGGATGAAGGCACAGGTCTGTTTCATTTTGAAATAGCAGAAGGTCGATGGGGGTGGGGCCTTCCCTTAAATTCTTGCGTGGGGACTTATAAAAAATCCAGCCTGGCAACCACAGAAATTCTCCGCCTACCATTTGTCCTCAAAACACGTGTTCCATCCTTGCCCACTGCTTGACTCCCTTTGGCCAGCTGGGGGTGGGCTCCTCCCCGGGCCTCTCTGCCCTGCCTAGAGCCTTCTCCTCCAGTGGGAACTGCACTCCAGTTTCCACCTGTAGCCCGTGACTGCTGCCTGTGGGCAGGGTCAGCTGCTGATTCATCTGGGTGTGTTTCCCAGGTTCGTGTGTGTGCTCTCCTTTCATTTCTCATTTACAATGCGTTCATCAAAGACCCATTTGAAAATACAGAAAGGTTGGAACAACATCTACAGTTTCGTTAGATAAGCACTGTTAAAATTGGGGTGCCCTTTCATCTGTGCTTTTTTTTATGTTTAGATGTAAACATGTTTTTAAAATGATGAACTTATATGGGTTGATGGAAGTGTGTCTCCTCCTGACCTCACACAGTTGAATAAGGATGTTCGACCTGGAGCTCGTGTCTCTTTAGGGTGAGGCCCTTGGCCCTCCTCTCTACATTTCCTGGGACTCTTAGCTGGGGTGGGGAGCCCCCCAGTGCTGGTTAGCCATCTGCGCTGTGTGCTGCCTGTTGCCCCTGCCTTGGTAGGAAGCAAGCTGCCTGGCACTCTGACCCTCCTCACCACAATTACCTTCTCTTGCTGGCAGGTTAAAAGGTCTTGTTGATGTGACCTTAGAATCCCCTTGCATCTGAGAGTGCCTGCTATGAGGCGGTCTCAACTCCTGCCAGCCCAGGATGCCTATGACTCTGCTGCCAGCCAGAGCTGATCTGGCAGAGTGGGGCTGGAGCCTGGCAGCATCCCTGGTGTGTCCCCCACCAACCCTAATCCCTCTAATCTCACTCCTTCTGCAGCCTCCGTGGCCTCTCTCTAGAGCTGGATTAATTTTACTAGTCCCACTTGATTTTAATTTCTGGTTTATTTTAAATTGTTTTCCAAAATGTTTTTGTTTGCTCACAGTGTGTTTTCTTCAGTTAGCAAAGGCTTACTGAGTACTTACACTGCAATAAGCATGAGGGAGGGTATTGGAGAGAGAATAGTGTTTCTTCAGCTCCCAGTCTTGAGGGGCAGAGTAAACAGATGCCCATAAACCAACATGGGGTGGTGCCAGGGGTGAGCAACTGAACTGTGGGCTGGAGTTAGAGAAGGTTCTTTTTTTCTTTTTTTGGTAACATTGGGGGTCTCACTATATTGCCCAGGCTGGCCTGGAACTCCTGGCCTCAGGAGATCCTCCCACCACGGCCTCTCAAAGCTCTGGGATTACAGGTGTGAGCCACCACACCCAGGCAGTTGGAGAAGGTTTGATCCCCAGAGTGACAATGGACTTGTCCCAAAGGATGTGTAGGAGTTCAGCTATATCTGGGTGGAGGGAACAGAAGGTGCAAACGCATGGAAGATGGAGGTCAGAAAAGCCCCCATCCCTGGGCTCCAGGTTACTTGGGGTTGGGGAGCCAGATGAGCTCTGGCTGTGTCCCTGGATCTGAAAGGAGTGAGTGAGTGGGTACCCTTTGAAATGAAGATGATGTCGGGAGCCCACCTAGGTGATTATCTTGTTGAATCCTCACAAAAACTGTGGTGATGGTTACTGTTATTATTCCTGATTTGTAGAGGAAAGAATCAGGGTTTAGCAGACAGGTTAAGAAACTTGCCCAAGGTCATGTAGCTAGTAAAGGCAGACTCTAGCTTGATTTGTGGTCTGGGAAGGTCTCTGACAGCACAGCTAGGTGATGGGGGTGGGAAGGCTCTGAGCTTGCCCCAGAGGTTCCGAGCTGGATGGAGACCCCTGAGCCCCCCAAAGGGTTTCCACCTTTGTAGGCCACTTGGGATCACATTTTCTTCTTTAGTTAGACTCAATTGAATGTCATTTCACTCGAGTGCATAATGGTTTGATGGCCATAATTCAACACTCAGATCAGAAGTAGGTGATGTTTTTAAAAAGTGCTTAATAGAACTACATTAAAATTATCTCAAAGAAAAACATTTTCCTATTCCTATCCTGCTGCATAGCAACTGGTCGGTTTCACTTTGTTCCTTTCCATCTTGGTGCTTTTGTATACATGTTTATAAGCGTGGTGTATATCCTTTAAAACATTTTTTTCTTTTCTCCTCCCCATCCACATTTCTTGACAGGCTTCTCACCAGTTTGGTGCGTATTCTAGAATACTTAAATTCAACCCTTATTCTGTGCTGTGTGTGATGTGGTTTGAGTGAGTAATACCTGTCTCTGGGGGCTTGGAGGTTGATATGCAAAGCACCTGATCACTTACGCGTCAGGCAGCCCCGTCTCCAAGGCGTGCAGAATCGGTGTTGCTTCCCTTCATCGCTGCCGCCTGGGAAGGTGCACGTTATCATCCCCTTTGCAGATGGTCTTGGAGAGCAGATGGCCTCGGGCCACTCTGCTAGTAAGTACAGGAGAGCCAGATTGAATTTAGGTTTCCTGACTCATTTTCCAGTGCTCTTCCCCTCAACCCATGCTGTGCACACCCAGCCTTCCTGTGTTGAGTATGTGTTCTCTTAGAACTCCCTGGGAAGGTCAGAATTTCATGCAGTAAAATCCCGTGTCTTTTCTGAACCACTTTGCCTTTCAGCATCTCTGGCATTTGGATTCTGTCTACCATTTCTCAGCATTTTTTGCAGGTTCTTTTCCCCAAAGTCATAGCTGGCTGAGTGCCCAGCATTTTCTTCCTGAAGCTAAGAACCGGAAGATGATATCCCAAGGGTCCTGTCCCGCCCGTGGGATCTTCCGGTGCTGCCTTGTTACCCAGCTCAGCTCCCCCCGGGTGGAATGGTCTGCCCTGCAGCTGTGAGGATGCCAACTGCCTGGTTCAGCGGGTGCCTGCAGAGCTGGCATCCCTCCGCTCTGTGGTTTCTTTTCCATGCCTGTCTCATGAGCTGAGTGTTGTCTGCAGCCTAGCATTCGCTCAGGTGGGTTGAAGTCGGCCTGATCGTGCATCTCCTTTGCTCTACCTGCTCACTTGCTCAGCTGCACCTACCCTGAATTATGAATTTTTTGAAAATCGTGGTATTAATATAAATAACATAAAATTTACTATTTTAACCGTGTTTAAGTGTATGCAGTTAAGTGGCATGATGTACATTCACACTGTTTTGCAACCTTCACCACCACCGGTCTCCAGACGTTTTTCTTCTTCCCAAACTGAAACTCGGTCCCCATTAAACCCTAACTCCTTATTTTCACTTCCCCCAACTCCTGGCAACCACCATTCTACTTTTTTGTCTATGAATTTAGCTACTCTAGGTACCCCATAGAAGTGGAATCCTACAGTATTTGTTAATGTTCTCTCGTAAGAGTATACCACATACAGTTTATCCATTCATGGACTGTGGATGTTTATGCAGGTCTGGACTGTCTTAACTCGGTCCTACCCATTCACTTGTGACACTGCCACCGGAGACTTGGATGTCCCCAGCCCTCACCTCGTGGTTTTATTCTTGGATTCTGACACCTCTTCCCCGGGACTCTTCTGCGTCGTGCTGATCATCTTCCAAGGCTGTCTGGGCTTCGTTTGGGGGTGTGTGGCAGACAAGTTTTCTCCCCCTTACATTTTTGTCTGAGTTGCTCAGTGTTGGCAAGCCCTCTGTCCAGCACATTCTTTAGATTTTTAAATGATGAAATATAAATACAAAAGACTCTCTATAACATGAATAGTTTTAGCAAAATAACACAATGAACATCCTTGTGCCCACCACCCAGCTTAGGAACAAAGACCATCACCAATGCTGTGAAAGTCCCCAGATGCTCCGCCTCAGCCACATTCCCCTCCCTCCCTCCTGAAGTTTGTCTTTCGTCCCTTTCTTTTCTTTATAGGTTTTCTGCATATATACCTTTTCCTAAACAATATCATGTTGGTTTTGCAGATTTGTAAACTGTATACACATGAGTTTTTCCTTCAATATTGTGTCTGTGAGAATTCGTGTCAATAAGATGACTAGAGTTCTTACTGTTCTGTAGTTATTCCATTGCATGCATATGCCGGAATTTATGCTATGTGGACATTTGGGATGTTTTCGCTTTGGAACTATTAGGGAAAAAAAATACCGCTTGAACTTTCTGAAATTGGTCTCTGGTGTACATGTGCCAGGAAGCATCTCTCCTGGGTGTGTACCTGGGAGGAAGAGTGGGCGGGGCCCTTTATAATCATACAGAATTGTTTTCCAGAGTCCCCACAGCATGTAAAAACTTTCCTAATCCATTCTTCTCCAACACTTGGCATTGTCAACTTCTTTGTTTGATTTTACCAGGATAGTGGGAGTTAGTGGGATCTTTGTGGTCTTTACTTTCCCCCAGTTGTTGATGGGGTTGAGTGTCTTTCACTTATCCATCCATCTCTCTCTCTCTCTCTCTCTCTCTCTGTGTGTGTGTGTGTGTGTGTGTGTGTGTGTGTCTTTTAATAATAGAGATGGGATCTGGCTGTGTTGCCTAGGCCATTCTCAAACTCCTAGCCTCAAGCAATTCTCCCATCTCAGCCTCCCAAAGTGCTTGCATTACAGGCATGAGCCACTGCACCTGGCCAGGGTTGAGTGTCTTGCACATGTTGTTAGCAATGTGTAGTTCCTCCTGGAATGCTTTGTTTCATGATTTTCACCTGTGTTTTTAGGTGGAGTTGTATTTTTCTCATTGGCCCCTGGACCCCAAGAGATTGTCTCCCGTATCCCCTTCTTCTTCTGAGGTCTTCTCGGTGGAATAAGGGAGAGAACACTGTAAGCCCCCAAATTGACAAGCTTCCCTGGCAGGTCTTTCCTCACTAAGTAGGAATTAATGTTTTGACTTCACTTTCACCGTGAATGAGCTGAAGTTGGTTGCTGCTGGTGGCTTTTTGTGAGAGCAACTACGGGATCTATAGTATTCACATCAGCTCTGCCCACTCTTTTTGAAGTTTTTATTATGGAAATTTCTAAGCATATTCCAAAGTAGCGAGAACTATATATGGACCCTAAGTACTCATCTTCATTTCTGTACTTACCAGTTTATGACCACTCTCCTTTTATACCCCTCCCTATTGCCCTTTCCTGATTATTTTAGACAAATTCTAAACATGTAATTTTTCTTTCTTTCTTTCTCTCTTTCTCTCTCTCTCTTTCTTTCTTTCAAGATGGAGTCTCACTTTGTCACCTAGGCTGGGGTGCAGTGCGTGATCTTGGTTCCCTGCAACCTCTCTGGCTCCAGGATTCAAGCGATTCTCCTGCCTCAGCTTCCCGAATAGCTGGGATTACAGGCATGCGCCACCACGCATGGCTAATTTTTTGTATTTTTAGTAGAGACTGGGTTTCACCATGTTGGACAGGCTGGTCTTGAAATCCTGACCTCAAGCGATCTGCCTGCCTCAGCCTCCCAAAGTGCTGAGATTACAGGCATGAGCCACCGTACCTGGCCTAAACATGTAATTTCAAACATGTATTTCAGTATGTATCTCTGTAAGATAAGGACCACTTTTAGAAAAATAGAGTTGGTTGTGATAGCACACACTTGTAGTCCCAGCTACTTGGGAGGCTGAGATGGGAGGATCACTTGAGTCCAGGAATTGGAGGCCAGCCTGGACAACATAACAAGACCTCATCATATATATATATGATATGTGTATATATGAGATATATCATATATATGTGTGTGTATATATATAACTATAATACATAGTTCCCTAATACTATTAAAGCTTCTTAAAATAATGAACAATTATTTTTTAGTGTCAGATATTCAGCCAGTGTTCAAATTTTCTTCTGTGGTTTTCAGCAAGGTTCTGTCATTGCGTTTGATAAATATTCTATCTAAGGCTCATAACCTAAATACCTCCCTCCTCACCTTTTTGAGCCATTTATCTGTTGGAGAAGTGAGGCCACTTGTCCTATTTCAGTTTGTTACCTTCTGGGTTTTGTTGATTGCATCCTCAACATTGGTCACCGCTGAGGTACAGTTAGTACAGGGAATGGCCTTATTTCAAGCATCTGATTAGCATACACAGAGACCAGTAAGATCCTCATCCTCAAGAAGGCTGAGTGGAGATCAGCTGTTGAATGTCTTCCTCGAGCGTGGGTTCTTCCTCCCTCTAGCTCACTCCTGTTTGGGTCCCCTTCAGATACTCGGGAGGCCCTCCATGAACCCTTTCTGTCTCTCCTGGCTGGAGATGCCAGCAGACATTTTAGGGAATGCAGAATCAATGAGAAGGGAATTGGACCGAGTGTAGGGCAGCTTGAACCAGTGGGGTTCGCCGCTAAGGGAACCCTTGGAGAACACCTGGTCCAAAATCTCATTCTGGAGGCGGGGAAAGGCCTTTCCCATCTGCCTTGGAAGGCCTATGGCTGCTCACTCCAGCCTGCTGCTGCTCACCTGTGGCAAGTGAGCAGTAATGAGGGTGTAACAAGTGCAGCTTCCTGCACGTCGCCCCCCAGCTCTTACGAGTGACATCCAGTGAGCCTCTTTGCCTCTCTGAGACTCTGCCATCCCTTCTGAAAGCGACCAGAGTTCTCAACCCCGGCACATGGGGGCTGGAGCTTTCTCTAGCTCTCCTGCCCACACGATGGACGTGGGCATCATCCAGGGAAGGCCGGTAGACTGTAAAAGCCTACCGGGGTTAGTTATTAACCTGCAGCGTACTCTTGACAGCCCATTCCGTGGCATTTCACCGACCGACCGGAGTCCTTTTATTGCTCTTGCCTGCAGGGGCCTGAGACCCAAGGCCCATGTCACCTTCTGCTCAGTCTGTTGCAATCTGTATTGGGTGGCATCAGCGCTGCTTTGATGGTAGCAAGAATGGCTGGTCAAAGTCCAGGGAGGGACCTAAGCTGCCTTGGAACTGGCCCAGGTCATGCACACAGCCAGCAGTGACACATCCAATGGGATACTCCAGGGTGGAACCTGAGAAGGGAGGTCTGGGATATGAGATATTGTAATGGGAGAGCAGGAAATTTAAGATCGGAGGTATTTGTTTAGGATACCTCAGTATTCTAGAGCTGTGGGATTTATTTTGCTTTGAAGTCCAGAGGTATTTAGCTTTATTCTGAAAGCGAGAAGTTCCTCTTAATTAAAGATGTTCCTGGAAAAAAAAAAAAGGAAAAATTACATGCTGTCTTTTAAAAGGAAAAGGATTGTATGTACTGTAATAGAGTTACTGTAACATGTCATTTATTAACTCACTTCAGGGAATGAGTTCTTGCACATAGGTAAGTTTTCCAGATAGTTACAGTTGCTTCCATTTACTGACAAGAACTGTTTAATTTCAGCTATTGCATTTATTTCTTGAAGAAGAAAAAAAACAACTGCAGAGCATCTAGTGTCTGTAAGGCCCTGTGCGAGGAATACAAAATGGTCAAATGTATGGGCATTGCTCTAAAGGAGCCCATTTAGGGTGGAGTGTGGATGTTAATTGCATTACCTTGACTTTGCCTTGGTGGCCCCCAGTCAGCGTGCTAAGTGCTCCAGCAGCCCCAGGCTTCTGCATCACCCGGATTCTTGGGTCAGCTCTGTATAGTGTTCCAGCCTTCAAAGCATTGCTTTATTCTGCCTTTTCAAGGGCTGGCTGATTAATAAGTTAATACAACAGTGGTTTCCGATGTTTACTGCAGGCTTAGAATCTTATGGGGAGTTTTTCAAAGTCCAGCTTCTAAGGCATACTCCAGACTACTACTACCAAGATTGCTGGGCTTGGGAGGTGGGACCTCTTCACCAGAATGTTTGTTGTTGTTGTTGTTGCTGTTGTTTTGAGATAGAGTCTCGTTCTGTTGCCCGGGCTGGAGTGCAGTGGCATGATCTCGGCTCACTGTAGCCTCCACCTCCCAGGTTCAAGCTCTCCTCCTGCCTCAGTCCCCCAGTAGCTGGGATTACAGGCACCCACCACCATGGCTAATTTTTGTATTTTTAGTAGAGATGGGGTTTTGCCATATTGGGCAGGCTGGTCTCGAACTCCTGACCTCAGGTGATCCACCCCCACCTCGACCTCCCAAAGTGCTGGGATTACAGATGTGAACCACTACGCCCGGCCCAGAATGTTTTAAAACTCTCCCAGTGATTCTGAGATACAGTCAGGTTTGAGAAACAATGTTTTACAGGGCTCCTTCCCTTCCTTTTGTGTAGCGTTGTAGGTTTAGATCAGGCTTTCACCTTTGATTGTTTCATTTAATCCTTGTAGCACTTCCTTGAGAGAATTTTGAGTGTTCTAATTTTACGGATAGTTCACCATTAAGATTTTGGCCCCATATCCCACAACTAGTAAATATAGAACTAGACGTGGCCGGGCGCGGTGGCTTATGCCTGTAATCCCAGCACTTTGGGAGGCTGAGGCGGGCGGATCACGAGGTCAGGAGATCGAGTGCCCGCTTCACTTCTCACCTGTATATCTGTACCCGTGCTGCCTTATTTTTTATTTTTATTTTATTTTTTCAAGACAGAGTCTCGCTCTGCCACCCAGGCTATACTGCAGTGGCATGATCTTGACTCACTGCAACCTCCACCTCCCACATTCAAGCGATTCTCCTGCCTCAGCCTCCCAAGTAGCTGGAATTACAGGCATCGGGCCACCATGCCTAGCTAATTTTTGTATTTTTAGTAAAGATGGGGTGTCACCATGTTGACCAGGCTGGTCTTGAACTCCTGACCTCAGGTGATCTGCCTACCTTAGCCTCCCAAAGTGCTAGGATTACAGGTGTGAACCACCGTGCCCGGCTTTTGATTTTGATTTTGATTTTGATTTTTTGAGACAAAGTCTTGCTCTGTCACCCAGGCTGTAGTGCAGTGGCTCAATCTCGACTCACTGCAATCTTCTCCTGCTGGGTTCAAGTGATTCTTCTGCCTCAGCCTCCCGAGTAGCTGGGATTACGGGCACCCGCCACCACACCCAGCTGATTTTGTATTTTTAGTAGAGACGGGTTTTCACCATGTGAGCCAGACTGGTCTTGAACTCCTGACCACAAGTGATCCACCCATCTTGGCCTCCCGAAGTGCTGGGATTACGGGCCTGGGCCACCGCACCCAGCCTGTGCTGCCTTCTTATTGGCTGATTCTCATCCCTTAAGGGCCTAGCCATCTTTCAGGGCCTGTCTCAGATGATGCTGCATTTATGAAGCTTATCCTATCATTCCCCCCATCCTCTCCTCCAACCCCACCTTCCCCCGCTTCTCCCACGTCTCCCATATAGCATTCCCTCTCCTCCTAGGAGCTTGCAGGGCACTTCTTTGCCTTAGATGGAACCTAGCACATTTCATGTTATAGTAATTATGTAGTAATTCAAGCAATAGATAACATTATTGACCTTTTTAGTTTTTGCAAGTGATTTTTAAAATTGTGGTAAAATATACATGACACAAAATCGACCATTAGTGACATTTAGTACATTGACATTGTTGAGAAACCATCATTACTTTCTGGCTCCAGAATATTGTCATCACCCCAAAAGGAAACCCTCTACCTGTTGAGCTGTCATTCCTCCCCTATTCCTAACCCCTGACAGCCACTAATCTGTCTTCTGTCTTTCTGGATTTGCTGTCTGGATTTTCTGGATTTTATATTTCATATAAATAGAATCATGCGATATGTGGCATCTTATGTCTGGCTTCTTTTACTCAGCGTTATGTTTTCAAAGTGGATTGACCATTTACATTGTTCCAAGCCCTTTCCATGGCTTCAGTCTGACCCCTCATCCCCCCATGGAGTAGGCAGTTCCTATTTGCATCCTCATTATATAGGAGATTGAGGCACACAGAAGTCAGGCAACTATGAGAGAACACACAGTGCCTAAGTACTCTTGGCCCCGGCACTGTCCTGCTGGTGTCTGCTGTTGACTTTGACCTTTAGAAGGGCAAAGATGAAACACCAAGGAAGAATTCCTCTATGGTATAAGAACAACATATGATACAGCTCCAGGAACAGAAACCATTAGAGGTGCGCCTCGGGACTGCAGAACAGAATTCCTGGGGTAGATTGTGCGCTTAAAGCTCTTCGCTTAATTGGAGTGAGTCAGTATTGCTGTGAATTTCCCACAAATGTTAGGGGTCAAGTATAGGATTGTATATCTAGTATTGGAAGCCAGCTGGCGTTCTAAGACCACTGAAATGTTGAGGAATGAGTCTTAAGGACTCAGAAAGGCAGAGGTACTCCAAGTAAAGGTTTCTTTTCAAAGTAGTGCTTACTATGTGCCAGACACAGTTCTGAGCACTTTATGTATCTTTACTTGGTTAATTCTCCCAAAACCTTTACAAGGTAGCTACTGGCCTGTTTTATGGATAAGGAAGCAGAAGTGCAAAACAGCTAAATTACCTCATCAAGGTCTTGCCACTACAATGTGGTGGACCCAGGGAGTCTGGTTCCGGCATCCATCTGCTTCATTCTTTTCCCTTTAAAAATTTTTAATTTTCTTTTTTTGGTTATCACATACCTTTCCCAAGGCAGTGAGAACAGAACAGCCTAGTTGCTTAAATAGGAAGAGAAAACGGGAAAAGACATAACGGGAAAAGCACTGATTTTATTTTATTTTTTATAACAGTTATCCGGTCGTATCAGTTCTGTGCCTTTAAAAAAAATAAAAGGCTGGGTGTGGTGGCTCACAGCCATAATCCTAGCATTTAGGGAGACCGAGGCGGGAGGAGTGCTTGAGCTCAGGAGTTCGAGACCAGCCTGGACAACATTGCAAGACACCCCTTCTCCACAAAAAGAAAAGAAAAGAAAAGAAAAAAAAAAAAAACCCAGCCGGGCGTGGTGGCTCACACCTGTGATCCCAGTACTTTGGAAGGCTGAGTTAGGTAGATTGCTTAAGCCCGGGAGTTTGGGAAACTTGGTGAAACCCTATCTCTCTCTCTCTCTCTCTCTCTCTCTCTCTCTCTCTCTCTCTATATATATATATATATATATATATATACACACACACACACACATATACACAGTAGCCAGATGTGATGGTGTGCACCTGTAATCCCAGCTACTTAGGAGGCTGAGGTGGGAGGATTGCTTGAGTCTGGGAGGTGGAGGTTGCAGTGAGTCGAGATCGTGCCACTGCACCCCAGCCTGGGAGACAGAGCAAGACCCTGTCTCAAAACCCACCCCCCAAAAGAAACCCACAACTTAAACAATAAAAATAAAAGTAGTACATGTTTATTTTATAATGTTTAGGAATTATTGATTGAAGAAAGTTTAAAATAAAAATTGTCTATACAACTTTCACCAAGTGATCACTACTTCATTAACATTTTGGTGTATGTTCTTGCCTCTTTTTTTAAGTATGGAGAAAAAGGTTTTTTTCAGTAAAAATGGGATCATACTATGTATACCATTTTTTTCTCCTTTTTTTCCTTTTCTCTTAGAGATGGAGTCTCAGTCTGTCACCCAGGCTAGAGTACACTGGCATGGTTGTGGCTCGCTGCAGCCCAGAACTCCTGGGCTTGAGTGATCCTCCTGTCTTAGCCTCCTGAGTAGCTGGGACTGCAGGTGCATGTTACTGTGCCCAGCTTCTTTTTTTTTTAATTGTGATAAAATGTAAACTTAATCTTTATACTAAATAAAATGTAAACTTAATCTTTAGACTATACTGTCTCTTATGTTTGAAGAAAAGCTTAGGGACATCTGGTTCTCATCATGGGAAGGAGAAATCTTATCTTTGCAACCAGGGCGGCAGCTGCACCCTGGTACAGAAGGATCCAGAATGGCCATGTTGCGAGAGGGCACATTACTGGGCCTTTATGAGTCATCATAGGCCCGAGGTTGGCCAGCAAGCTCTAAGGGCCTGTGGAGAACATTGAATCTTCGGGTGTGTTCCTAGCCTTCATGATAATCCCGTGAAGTCAGGATACCTCAGTATCCTGACAGGGATGATATCCCTGTCAGTCATGGCAGAGCAGGTTCTGCTGTTCCCACTTGGCTAAGGAGGTGGCTGCTTGGGGCTGAATTGTGGCCCCCTCCATTTTCCCCGAATTCATCTGTTGAAGTCCTAACCCCCAGTACCTCAGAATGTGACTGTATTTGGGGATAAGGTCTTCAAAGAGGTATTTAAGTTAAAAGGCCCTAATCCAATATGACTGGTGTCATCTAAGAAGAAGAAATATGGACACAGATCTGTACAGAGGGAGGACTGTGTGAAGACAGAGGAGAAGACGACCATCTACCAGCCAAGGAGAGGCTGAGAGCAACGAAGAGACAGGCATTTATTGAGGACCTGCTGTGTACACAGAACCAAGCCAGGCTCCAGGTAGATAAAGACTAAGTCAGAGATGCTACTCTTTCCCCAAGTAACTGCCACTTGAGTGAGAATATGTGTCTTTTGCATCTACAGAGAACTCTATGGTTTTTACATGCTTTTACCTAGTTTTGGTCGGCCTTGCTTCTCTGGGGATATTGAAAGTTGACTCTTGGTGGCCAGAGCTCTGGCATCATTGTTTGCTGCACTTTAGGTGCAGGAACTGGCATCTGTAACATGGGACCAAGGGAAGAAGCAGGACTTGAATAGTTTATCCACAAAAATGGTTCCGAATCCAGTTGGAGTTGTTTGTTTATTTATTTTTGAGACAGGGTCTTGCTCAGTCTCCCATGCTGGAGTACAATGGCGTGATCATGGCTCACTGTAGCCTGGAATTCCAGGACTCAAGAGATCCTCCTGCGTCAGCCACCTGAGTATCAGTTGGGGTTATTTTTATCAGAAATATTTATCTCAACGCATTGTAGCTTACCCACATAAGATGGCACGGGAAGTATGTAGATGTGTCTACACGAGATTAGCCAAAACTGCATATTGAAATGGCTTTTTAAAAATTCATACGCATTATACTGAGTGAAATTCACCTTAAAAGAGTAGCCTCTGTATGATTCCATGTACACACAGCTCTAGAACTGGCAGAACTAATCTGTGAAGAAAACAAATGAGAATAACTGTTGCCTTGGGGGTAGGGAAGCTCAGGGATTGACGAGGAAGGGGCCTCCCAGGAACTTTCTGGGGAGATGAGAAGGGGCTAAGTGGTAGAGGAGTGTGGGGTATGCCAGTCCATTTATCAAAGTAGAATAGCTTAGATTTGTATATTTCAATGCAAATGCAATTTACTACCATCCCCAAAAAAGAAGTATAAAAAAATTAATGGTGGGCCGGGGAGGAATGAATAGAGGAAAAGATGATACACAGTGTTGATCATTGTCAAACCTGAGTGACAGGCGTTTACTGTACTCTTCTGTTGACTTTGTGTTTATTTGAAATTGTAATCTTTGTTGATTCCTCCTTCTGAGAAGTCAGCCTGTTGTCTCCTGGGGCAAATGCAGGATCTCAGGGCAGTAGGGCTGATGAGTGACGGTAAGAAGAGGGTTTGTTTTGTGTTTTCAGATTGCCATTTTATTTTTATGTTGTTGTTGGAAATATTGTTAGTGATATGGAATAAATTAGGCATATATAACATTACAGGTTGAGCAGGGCTATGGTGGCCATGAGTGTAGGTATAATGAGGCTATTTTTTTTTGTTAGTTCTGGAGTCATGGCTCAGTTGGGTAGAAATCCTGTTAGTGGGGGCCAGTCTTCCTAGGGATAGTAGAGTAACAAGCACTATGGATGTTAGTAGTGGTAACTTAGTCCACCTATAGGATAGTGATAATGTTGTAGCACTTATATTTGTATTGATTTTGTTATTGTTGTTTATTTCTTTGTTTTTGAGACAAAGTCTTGCTCTGTCACCCAGGTTGGAGTGCAGTGGCACAATCCTGGCTCACAGCAACGTCCACATCCCGAGTTCAAACGATTCTCCTACCTCAGCCTCTGGAGTAGCTGGGATTAAAGGCGCCCACCACCATCCCTGGCTAATTTTTATATTTTTAATAGGGACAGGGTTTCCCCATGTTGGCCAGGCTGTTCTCAAACTCCTGACCTCAAGTGATCTGCCTACCTCGGCCTCCCAAAGTGCTGGGAATACAGGCATGAGCCACCACCCCTGGCCTGTGTTTGTATTGAATGATATAAATATGATTACTGTTAATGTTAGGTAAAGTAATGGATTTAAGATTGTGATGGTGGGGTCGTAGGTTAAAATTGTGGCTGTTCAACCTATATGAGTAATTGATGAATACGCTAAAATTTTTCAGAGCTGCGTTTGATTGAATCTCCCTCAACTTCCCACTGAGATGGATAGTGCTGCAGTTGTTAATAGTATATTTAGGTCCATTGAGGGAAGGATTTGGAACATGATAGAAATTTGGGCTAGTTTTTGTCATGGCCCCAGCCACCCTGGCTGTAATCTCTGGACTTGCGTATTCTCTGCCCTGTCAGTGACCGTGAACTTTTAGCTTCTTCTCTCTGGCACTTGCCACCGCCCTGTTCCTTTGCTCTCCCTTTGATCTGGGAACAGACCCTCCTCTTCGGTTGACTTTGTCCCCTGCCCCACCTAGTCTCTTCTTATCTCTGCCTCCTCCCTCCTTCTGTGACTCGGAAGCCTTTCTTCACTGTGGTGAATCCACTTGGGTCTCATTTCTGTTCCTTGTAGGGTTGTGGTATGGCACTGGTGTGTCTTTGTTCATAGCTGCAAGCTCTGCTGTGAATGCGGGGATGGGGGTGAGTGGACCATCCCCACACGGCTGTAAAAGAGGCATGCTGTATGATTCCATGTGTATGAACTTCAGCACAGGCAGGAGGAATCTGTGGTACCCGTGGGAGGAAAGAAAGAGGTGGAAATTGGAAAGAGGCACACGAGGAACTTTGCGAGGGGTCAGGAGTGTTGCTGGAAATGTTCTGTATTTTCACCTTCATGGTGGTTGTGGTAATTGCTTGAGTTGTGGTAATTCTTTGAGTTGTACATGTGGTAAATCTTTGAGTTGTACATGTGCGATCTGTGCACTTTTTCTAGGTACGTGATGCTTCAATTAAAAAAAAACAAACAAAACTTGCTGCACACTGTGGCTCATGCCTATAATCCAAGCACTTTGGGAGGCCCAGGCAAGAAAGAGAATCTCTTGGGGCCAGGAGTTCGAGACCAGCCTAGGCAACATAGCAAGACCCACCACCCCCATAATCTCAACAAAAAAGAAAAAAAAATTAGCTAGGCATGGTGGTGCATGCCTGTAGTCTCAGCTGCTTAGGAGGCTGAGGTGGGAGGATTGCTTGATTCCAGAAAGTCGAGGCTGCAGTGAGCCATGATGGCACCACTGCATTCCAGCCTGGGCAACAGAGTGAGACCTTGTCTTAAATAAAAACAAAAAATCTAGAGAGCCGTACAAGGTTCTTAAAAATCTTCCCATTCTACCTAAATAAATAAATAAGTAATCAAATTTGTATATTTTCTTGAAAGATTAGAAGATCCGATAGCATGGTCTGATTTCCCATGGAGTGGAAGTTGGCTAGATCTGTGTAGTGACTGCCCACCCCCCACCTCCATTCCTCATGACCCTCTTCGCTCATTAGAATGTCCCATGTCTTTACACCATCCAGCAGGAATTCCTCAGAGTGCCTGGTATGTGGGTGGCAAATGTGTAACCCCATTGCAGAATTCCCTCCTACTTTTGCTTCTCTAGGTATCTTAGAAGGAATAGGGACGATGCGGGCGTTCAGTGTCTTGTGTGGTGGTAGTCTTGGAGAACACCTTTGGACGTGGTGTACTTTTTTTGTAAGAATACTTTTGGACAATACCTGGGACATTGGAGCCCTGTGTGCTCAATCGTTCCAGATAAATTTGTTCTGCTTGAACTGGAGAAGATAGGGGTTAGCAAAAAATTGGTCATCTCATAGCAGTTAAAAGATGATGAAACGTTACCTAGGTGTTTGATTCTGTAAATCATTTCCTATTTGTGTATGCTAAAGTAACATTTCATCATAGTACTAGTTAATGCTTGTTCCTTGCTTGGCATTCAGTTGTTGCTTTTCAAAATGCATATATGGGCCAGGCGCAGTGGCTCACACCTGTAATCCCAGCACTTTGGGAGGCTGAGGTGGTTGGATCACAAGGTCAGGAGTTTGAGACCAGCCTGAACAACATGGTAGAACCCCATCTCTACTAAAAATACGAAAATTAGCTGGGTGTGGTGGCGGTTGCCTGTAATCCCAGCTACTCAGGAGGCTGAGTCAGGAGAATTGCTTGAACCTGGGAGGCGGAGGTTGCAGTGAGCCGAGATCGCACCACTGCACTCCAGCCTGGTTGACAGAGCAAGACCCTGTCTTGGGGAAAAAAAAAAACCGCATATATGATTGGGAAATTTTCTTAGTTAATAGGTAAGGAAAGGCTAGCTTTTTGTGTGGTGAACTTATAGTTGAGATTCTTTTCACAGTAGCTCACCCTAACCACAAACCACAGACCTCAGGGAAATAATCTTGGTAATCTGTACAAATTCAAGCCTAAGGAGAGACTGTCAGCATCACACCTTTCTTTTCTCCAGTTGAACGTGTCATTCTCTGCCTTCTTCCTGCAAGTGGCAGTGACTTTTTTTTCTTAAGACTACTGACTCACCCAGAAGAAAAAGGCTGTCTATAAAAAGACAACTTTATTTGTATACTCCTCCATCAGATGAATGGATAGTGATGCCTCGGTTATAGTTTTATGGCCCTAATAGCCAAGCTCACCGTAGAGAGGGTTAAAGGAAAAAAGTTCATGTGCTTTTCCACTCGTTGACCTTTTTGAAAATCTTACACGCAGAGCCAAGTACATAGCTCTAAAGTTCTGTTCCTTATGTACAGAATACCAGGCACGAGTGGGAACCAAGGAGCTTGGGGTCCAAGACCGTGCCTTGGCCCAAGAAGCATCCAGGCTGTTAGGAATAGCTCTCACCGTCAGTTTCAGTCCAGGGGAGTACCATGCAAAGCATCCAAGGGCTGCCATGCAGTGAGGCCCCTGATCGCCGCAGGGATGCTGTGGGAAGTCCTGGGAGGGACTGTGCCACATGGCGCGTCTGCACTGGTTCTCGTTTCATCCTCATGTCACTCGGCGGCAAATGCATGCTATCACCTCCATTCACAGACAGAAAACAAGCTCAGAAAGGTGAAGGGGCTTTGTTGGGGTCATGCTGGTTGTAGGCAGTGGAGCCCGGATTCAAACCTGCTCTCTAACTTGAAGCCTGTGTTCTTGTCTCTTGCTAGTTTGCTAGGAGTGCCGTAACGAAGTACCCCAGACGGTAGCTTAAACAACAGCAATTTATTTTCTCACCATTCTGGAGGCTGGAATCCAAGATCATGGCACGGCAGGGTTGGTTTCCTCTGAAGCCTCTCTCCTTGGCTGGCAGATTCCCCCGCCCCCCGGCTGCCTCTTCTCCCTGTGCCTTCACGTGGTCTTTCCCCTGCGTGTGTGTCCCTGGTGTCTCTGTGTTCCGATCTCCTCTTTTTATAATGACACCAGTCAGATTGGATTAGGGTCATTCTAACAACTTCATTTCAGCTTAGTTACCTCTTTAAAAGCCCTGTCTCCAAATACAATCACATTCCGAGGAACCAGGGGTTAGGACTTTAACATATTAATTTGGGGTTGGGGGGTGACACAGTTCAACCCATAACACTCCCCTGTCTCTTAGCCACCATGAGCTCACCTCCCCCTTCCTTACTTTTTTTTTTTTTTTTTGAGATAGGGCCTCGTTCTGTCATCCAGGCTGGGGTGCAGTGGTGTGATCATAGCTTACTGCAGCCTCAAACTCCTGGGCTCAAGCAATCTTCCCACCTCAGGCTCCCCATTGACTGGGGCTACAGATATGTGCCACCATGCCCAGATAATTTTTAAAATTTTGTGTAGAGATGGAGGTCTGGCTGCGTTGCCCGTGCCAGTCTCGAACTCCTAGGCTCAAGTGATCCTCCCGCCTCCACTTCCCAAAGTACTGGGATTACAGGTGTGAGTCACTGCACCTGGCCTCACCTTGCTCTTCTGTAAACAGGCGTGCTACCTAAAATGAGGCTACCTTCATCCCCAGGCCCGTCCCATGGGTGAACCCAGGCCAAGCCCTGTTAAATTCATTATCATTTCATGTAATCCTTATAACATCCTTGCTAGGTAAGAAATTTACCAGACATCAAACTCAACCTGAGCTGAGTAATAGAGTTAGGACTCGAACTCTCACCTGCTGACTCCCGAGCCAGTGTCTTCAGTGCACTGCATCATAAGGTGTATTATGAGATTCCAGAACTATGATTTCAGGGCTGTGGAAGCTCCATGGCTTACAGGGGAACAGTCACTACAGGACTTGGGAGTTTCAGGAAGCGTCGTGTGCGAGGTAGCATTGACATGCCTTACTTTTCAAATGTTCTCACATTCCTAAGTTGCAAGGATAGGTGGGGGCAGTCATCCACCCAAAGTTAGTCCTTTCTGTTCACGTTTCTTGGCTAGATTTCCTGGGATTTGTTGCATATTTATTTATGTGGAGTTATTTGCTTTCAGAATTGCACAGAGCGGGAATCTGCAATCTGGCTGCAAAAAGTAATTTGGCAATTTATTTTCAGGGCTGCCCTTCTTCCAGCAGCTTGTTTCAGATTCAACCTCTGGCACAGAGACATCCATCATTTTAATTGCATGTTACTGTTTAGTCAGGCGCAAATTTCTTTCATTTTCTTTTTCCTTTCTCGTGTGGTAGTAGGTGGTTGTGGGTTTTTTTCCTGATTTACCATAAAAAAGAAAAAAAAAGAAAAAAATATTTACCTAAACCACTTTTTTTATGGCCAAGGAGTTTATAACACTGAGCTTTCTGGGGGTTTCTTTGGTGTTGCATATTTGGTTCTTAACCTTTCAGTAGCAGAAATGCAAGCCTTGCCTTTTCTTTTCCTGTTCAGATAGTGTCAATAATACAGTTGCCTGAACATAGTCCTAAGAAGGAAAACTGAATTGGTCTCAGGGTCAGAAGGTTTGCTTTTAATTCCTGGTTTTGCAGTGACTACCTGGCTGTGTGACCTGCCTCTTAACCTCTCTTTCTCCATCCATAAAACGAAGGACTTGAGTGTGCAGATTTCTAGAACTTTCCTACGTTCTAGTGCCTGTAATACTGAGCCCTGGCCAGGGTGGCCATCCAAGGATGTCCACTGAGGAGCTTGTCCTGTTCCATATAATGATGTTCTTATTTCTGGGTCATGGATTATGGTGCTTTAGTTCAAAGTCAAAAATCAATCCTGTATCCCTCAGCAATCTTCTAAGGGATAAAAATATTGTTTGCATAAAATTAGCTTGGGGTAGAAAGTTAGCTTTGGTGTTCAAAGCTAAAAGCTTAACTTTCATTGCTGCATATACTTTGTTTCTTGCTGTAAAAGTATGTGGTGTCTGTGAAGTTAGGCACAA
Organism: Macaca mulatta; assembly: GCF_049350105.2. Taxonomy (NCBI): domain Eukaryota; kingdom Metazoa; phylum Chordata; class Mammalia; order Primates; family Cercopithecidae; genus Macaca; species Macaca mulatta. Next base: position 49,108,485 of record NC_133420.1, read on the forward strand.
AGTCCAGGAGTGCACACCCTTTATAAGGTGCACCAAGCACTGGGGCGCAGGGACAAAATGTGACTCAACATCCGTAGGTGGGTACTGAGTTGGGTCCCAGGAGTCCTCTGTGTTGTGTTTTGTTTTCACAGTGTGGAAGAGATTAATTGTTAATAGCTTGGAGTAATTTTTTCCGTCTGCATCCTGCAACACTTTCCTCGTCACTGTGGATGTCGCACTGTTCACCCAGTGACCTGGAGTCTCCAAGTCAGGGCTCAGCCCAAACTGTGCTGACACCCTCCAATCGCCAACTCCTTTGCACGTTACAATATTTTGTTTTAAGTGTCTATTATGGAGATTTAAAAATATACAAAATATCGAGAAAGTGTGATGAAACTCTCATGTACACAACACCCGCTTATTACTCGGAAATATTTTAAAGCAAGTCCCTGGCAACTTATTGTTTAACCTGTTAATACTTAAATATTCATTAATAAATACTTATACACACACACACACAGCCACAATATCATTATTCTCCACAAAATGAACAATGATTTTTTTTTGAGGGGGTGAGGACAGGGTCTCTGTTGCCCAGGTTGGAATGCAGTGATGTGATCATGGCTCACTGCAGCTTCAAGCTCCTGGTCTCAAGCAATCCTCAGTCTTCCTCCTACCTCAGCTTCCTGAGTAGCTGAGACTACTGGCATGTGGAACTGCACTTGGCTAAATTCTTATTTTTAGTAGAGATCAGATCTCACTGCGTTTCCCAGGCTGGTCTCAAACTCCTGGGCTCAAGCATTCCACCTACCTCTGCCTCCCAAAGTGCTGGGATTATAGGCATGAGCCATCACACCTGGCCTAACAATGATTTCTTTTTTTTTCTTTTTTGAGACAGACTCTTACTCTGTCGCCCAGGCCGGAGTGCAGTGGCTCAATCTCGGCTCACTGCAAGCTCCACCTCCCGGATTCACACCATTCTCCTGCCTCAGCCTCCCGAGTAATTTTTTGTATTTTTAGTAGAGATGGGGTTTCATCATGTTGGCCAGGCTGGTCTCCAACTCCCGACCTCAGGTGATCCACCTGCCTCAGCCTCCCAAAGTGCTGGGATTACAGGTGTGAGCCACTGTGCCTGGCCAACAATGATTTCTTAATGTCATCTGATACAAAGTCCTTCATGGATTTAGTGCAGTTGCCTTAAAAACCTTTTTATAGTTGGTTTGTTTAAACCAGAAGCTACTACAGACCACACATTGCATCTAGTAGATATGTCTCTTAAATTCTTTTTATCTGTACATCCCCTTCTCAACTCTTTTCAATGCTGTTTATTGAGTTCTAATATGGAGTTGGTGATGTAGTGCAAGGCAGCCTCAGACAGTCCAATATCGTTAACATCTTTCTCCTAAATAGAGTTAGTGCCCTTCAAAAAACAGTTTTTAGTTTATCTTTTTTTTTTTTTTTTTGAGACGGAGTCTTGCTCTGTCACCCAGGCTGGAGTGCAGTGGCCGGATCTCAGCTCACTGCAAGCTCCACCTCCCGGGTTCATGCCATTCTCCTGCCTCAGCCTCCGGAGTAGCTGGGACTGCAGGCGCCCGCCATCTCGCCCGGCTAGTTTTTTGTATTTTTTTAGTAGAGACGGGGTTTCACCGTGTTCGCCAGGATGGTCTTGATCTCCTGACCTCGTGATCCGCCCGTCTCAGCCTCCCAAAGTGCTGGGATTACAGGCTTGAGCCACCACGCCCGGCCTTTTTTTTTTTTTTTTTTTTTTTTTTTTTAAAGAATGTGTATGTTTTCCAGCCACGGTGGCTCACACCTGTAATCTCAGCACTTTAGGAGGCTGAGGCAGGTGGATCACCTGAGGTCAGGAGTTGGAGACCAGCCTGGCCAACATGATGAAACCCCATCTCTACTAAAAATACAAAAAATTAGCCGGGCATGGCGGCAGGTGCCTGTAATCCCAGCTACTCAGGAGGCTGAGGCAGGAGAATCGCTTGAACCCAAGAGGCAGAGGTTGCAGTGACCTGAGATCGCACCATTGCACTCCAGCCCTGGCAACCAGAATGAAACTCCATCTCAAGGAAAAAAAAAAAGAATGCATATGCTTATTCTGCTTCCTTGTCTTCAAGCAAATGAAACCTAAGTTAACGTCATGGTGTGGGGATGTCCTAAGAAGAAACATTTTTTAAATTATGAAAAACATCGTAAATACAAAATCTTTTATGTACACATACAATACCATGCACATACACTGCATCTGTGTATATATGTGGTTTTCATTCTGGTAATCTTTTGTTGCATAACAAACTCCCCCAATGCTTAGTGCTGTGAAACAACCACATTTATCATGATAGGTTCTGTTGGTCAAGAATTTGAGCAGGGCTCATAGCTGGGAGATTCTTCTGCTCCTCCTTGTGTTGACCAAGGGGTACTCATTTGGAAGGTGGGCTCGTGTGGAGTGTCCAAAATGGCTGCACTCACATGTCTGGTGTCTTGGAAGGGATTGCTGGAAGGCTGAGCTCACCTGGGATGGTTGACTGGCACACCTGCTTGTGGCCTCTTAAACATGGCAGTCTCAGGGTAGTTAGACATTTCACATGGTAGCTGACTCTTCTAGAGCAAGCTTCCCAGGAGAACTGTCACCTAGCCTTGGAAATCACAGAACATCATTAACACCATATTTGATTTGGTTGATGCAGTGCCAGCCTTTTCCAGATTCAGGGGAAAAGGGCAGAGACCCCCTCTCTTGGTGAGAGTGTCAGAGAATTTGCAGCCATGTTTGTAAGCTCCACAGTTTAAAAGAGTAACACTGAAACTGCCACCTTAGGTGTTTGGCCACCTGGTACTTTTAAGTCCCCATGTATTTGCTTGTCTTTTGGTGTAAGACGGAAGACACTGGGATGGGAGGCACCTGCCTTAGAGGTCATTCAGGGTATCTTCTGCCTCCCCATTCCCATTCATGAGGGATTTGAGCAGACTCTACAGGGAAAGAGCACTGTGACAGTTTACATGACTTGCCTTGCCCGATGATAATGGCAACAGTGGGAGACTCCCAGTACAAACTCTAAAAGAAGTTTGTCCAGTGGACCTTTATGTTAGGGAGGCAGCCTGATATTTTGTTAATGTCCCTGTCAGTAGGGATAGTATAGTAGCCAATGTATCTGCTAGTATTGTGACCAGAAAAAGTGATGGGTGAAACCAAGTCTCAGGGCAGCCAGAATCAAGTAACTTCAGGTATCCTTGGTTTTAGTGAGCGTCTTGAGGAATAAATGGGAAACCCATTCGTAAACTATTGAATCACTAGTGTTAGACATGTTTGGACAGTGCTATAGGTAGACAGGAATTGAGGTCCCTAGCAGATGTTAGGTATTCTATGTTGATTGAAAGAGGGTTCATAGGAACGTGACCAGTGGGGTCACACAGTCCTCATAGCAGCCCTGTGAAGGAGTTGCTGTTAAAGGGAAAAAATGAGCGCTTTGAATCTGCAGAGATCTAAATACAGCATGGCCTAAGGACAGTTTATCGGCTTGGAACAGAGGCTGATCAATAGTTGATCAATAACCCTACACAAAGTCTCGGTGTTTTAAATTGATCTCTCCATGAGTCGAAGCCAGTGCAGCTGTGGTTCTGTGGTGGAACAGTTAAGCCTAGAATCTGCCTGTCTGGCCCTCCTACAGCACATTGGAAGCTCCTTGCCCATGGAGTGAGTGAGGAGGACCCTGGTCGTCCGTGGAACCGATCATCAATGCCTCCTTTCACCGACTCGCACACCAAGATGACAGGCAGTCGCTTTCTTCTAAGATTGTTCTTACTTCCTTGTTGATCAAAATTAAGGACTGTTGTTTTGTTGCTTCCTCTGATTTCTAAGAGATTGTTAGCCAGGCAAGTCAGGAAATTAATAACATGTGCTCTGTTTTACCAGAATTGAGTTTCCAGGAGCCGCCTAGACTGTTGACATCCCTCCTTACTAGAGTGTCTTGGCTTGTGTGTTAGTTTGTGAGCAAATAATCTGCTTTTCACTGTGCTGCAGCTTTCCTGCCCTTCAGACTAAGTGGGAATTGGGAATTGCCTCCCCACCGTGAGATCTGTTTGTTGGACTGTATGTGGCCTTGTATCCCAACCCTAGCCAAGACCACACGTGGAGTAGGCTTTCAGTATTTAAGTGTTAAATTGGGCTTAAGAAATATTTCTTGTTTGTGACGCATATTGTATGTGCTTGGAGCCAAAGAGGTGAATGAGATGGCTAGAGAGGTAGTGGGATGAGATAGAAAGGACTCTGTCCTAAAAATCAGGAAGGCCGGGCCCCTATTATAGTTCTGCCACTTACAAGTGGTATGAATTGATGACGTAACTTCCGTGAGGCTCAGTCTCCTCTGCAAAATGGAGTCATGGAACCTTTGTAACATGGAGGCACTCTTCAACTGGGAGGTGAAATTTATAAGCTGGACAGCCTGGCCATGAGTCCAGTAGACCAGGGACACTTCTGCATGGTCTTTGCATCATCACTTTCTAGTTTTAAGTCACCAAATCTTGCTGATGGCTGAGATGGTATTTCTTACTCGTGATGAAATATAAAGATAACCTGTTTGGTAATTTCAGAGATTTGTATTTATGATGTCCAAGAGTAAACAGTTTATATTTGTTTATGACGACTTAGCAGTGTTGGCAATGGGAACTCCTGGGTCACTTAGTGGGGGGTGTGTGTGTGAGATATATATATATATATGGCTAGTTTCCTGCCAAGGCTTATAGAAAATGGCGGATTATTGGGGGGAGGGCAGAGCTGGTAACTAATCATGAAATCAACACTTCCTAGAAATAGCTAAAAAAGGCCTTGAGGTTGGTGCCTTCTGGGAACTGCTGGCTGGGAAGCCAACTGCTGATCGCAGGTGGACCTCTGGAACAGCGATTTAAACTAGGGGTGTTTAAGGACTTGGAAAAGAAGGAATTGATCTCTAGAGATGAACATGGGTTTACAAAAGTCCTCAAACTGGACTAACCTCGATTTTTCTTTCAGCGAAATTACTAAACTTCACATAGCTCTATTTTTATTAAGCATCTGACAAAAAGCACACCATGTTATTCCTGTGGACAAGTGGGAGAAATAGGTTTCGATGAAAGTCATAATAATTCCTTTGTATGGAACACCACAGTGCACAGTGTATGCTCATTTGCTATCTTGCGTTTTCATTATTAGCATGATTTAGCAAGGGTGACAGGGCAGATGAGAGTACTCCAAGACCTGGAGGTGCCTAAGGCCATGGTCATATTGCTAGAGAAGTGGTAGAACTAGTTTCCAACCCACCATTTCTGCCTCACAGAGTCCCAGGGCACAGCCCCATGTGGTACAACTGTGTGCAGTCATGCCCGCGGTTGAAGTTACCATCGGACAGGTGTCATTGGGTACTGTAGAAGAAAAGAAAGATACCCCAGCACCACCAGTCCCCACGTCAGGCCTGCTTAGCAGATTTCCCACGTGTTGTAAAACAGGGATCGATCACTGATAAGTGGAATGACAAACTGAGACTTGTAATGTTTTTAATAGGATAGATCATAGGCCAATTTAAATAGGATGCAATTTAGTTGGAACAAATGCAAAGCCTGCACTTGGGGTTTGAAACCATCGTTACAATTATTTTGGTTGTTTTTTTAACCCAGGACTTGTTAGCATTTTGTACATAAAAGGCATAGCATTTTGTTAGCCACAAGGATAGACCACAGTGGGATATGGCTTCCAAAACATCAATGTCTTAGTGTGCATTAGGAGAGACGAGGGGTCTGGAAGGGATGACAGGAATAACAGGGTTCTGCATCCAGGTCCTGGCCAGCTACAGAGAATTCCGACGGATTTGGACCAGGCAGATCAGGCTTCTGAAAAGTGAGTTGTTTGAAGACTGTTGTAGGAACTGAGGATTCTCCTTAATCAACATTAGTGTTTATGTTTATTGAGCCTCAGAATGTCAGCTGGCAGAGAAGCAAATCTGAATAGGGCAGGGTGCTGCCAACAAGGAAGCTGAATAATGAAGAATGTTACTTCAAATTGGCCCTGGAGACTGGCTTGCTGCAGGTGGAGAAAGGAATGGGGGTGCGGGAGAAGGGCATCCTAGGCAAAGGAAGGACACAAGCCAAGCCTGAGAGGTGGGGCCTGCGGTGCATGGGGGCGTGGGCCTTGTATTTGGAGAACAACACGCTTCGTAGTTTGACCAGAGCCCAGGGAACATGTAGGGTCCTCTGAGGGATAAAACTTGAATTAGGTTGGGCAGGGTTGGTGGGTGCAGAGTCCCTGACACCAGGCTGAGGAACCTGCACTTCATTCCCTGGTGGATGTTTTTTGAGCAGAGAAGTGACTGAGACAAGGGCTGTGTTTACGGAAAGAGCATTCTGGCAAACACAGGGAAGATGGGCGTCAGGAGGGGCCCACTGCGGGGTGGGTGTCTTAGTCCTTCTGGGCCACTGTGACCAAATACCTTAGATTGGGTTAATTATAAACAACAGAAACTTTCTTTCCTTTCTTTTCTTTCGTTCCTTTCTTTTTCCTTCTTTTCCTTGTTTTTCTTTTTCTGTTTTCTTTTTTTTTTTGACAAGGTCTTGCTCTGTTACCCAGGCTAGAGTGCAGTGGCATGAACAGCTCACTGCAGCCTCAACCTCCTGGGCTCCAGTGATTCTCCCACCTCAGCCTCTTGAGTAGTTGGGATTACAGGCACATACCACCACACCCGCTAATTTTTTTTATTGTCTGTAGAGATGGGGTTTCCCTGTCTTGCCCAGGTTGGTCAGGAACTCCTGGACTCGAGCAATCCTCTTGCCGTGGCCTCCCAAAGTGTTGGCATTATAGACGTGAGCCACCATGCCTGGCCCAGAAACTTTTTCTTACAGCTCTGGGGCCTGGATATCCGAGATCAAGGAGCCGGCAGATTCAGTGGCTGGTGAGGTACTCGTGGCTAGCACCCTGTTGCTGCATCCTCACGCAGCAGCAGGGGCAAGGCTGCTGGCTTCAATGTCTTTTATAAAGGTGCTAGTCCCATTCCTGAGGGCAGACCCCTAGTGATGGGGCATGAAGGCCCCACTTCTTCATACCATCACACTGGATATTAGTTTTCAACGTTTGAATGTGGAGGGACGCCATTATTCAAACTGTAGCATGGGACCACTTGGGGGTCCTGTTGCTGTAGTCCAGGTACAAAGTCACATGACTTGAGCTGTGATGGAGATGGAAGGGAAGAGGCCTTCCCAAAGCTGGCCACAGAAAGACTTACCAGCCAGGATTGGTGGCTCACACCTGTAATCCCAGCACTTTGGGAGGCCGAGGTAGAAGTATCACTTAAGCCCAGGAGTTTAAGATCAGCCTAGGCAACATAGTGGGACCCCATAGTGGAGTGCACCTGTGGTCTCAGCTACTTGGGAGGCTGAGGTGGGAGGACTGCTCAAGCCCAGGAGGTCAAGGCTGCTGTTAGCCGTGATGGCACCACTGTACTCCACCCTGGGTAACAGAACAAGACCCTGTCTCAAAAAAGAAGGACACGCCCATCTGATGGATGTGGGGCAGGTAGATAGAGGAGAGCCACGTTTACCCTCAAGGAGATGGTCCCTGAGATCACTTTGCCTGCATAGGCACCGTGCTTTTGCAATTCAGTTCACAAGTAGGATGTATACATCCGACTGGCATGCTCACGTACAGCTTCTTTCCTCCTTTCAAACTTGCCTGGGATGCCTGGCATCTTACGCTATTGAGACTGATGAGATTTGGATGGGTTGGCGTCTATCTTCTTTGTTCTTCCAGGACCAGATCTGACCTGTTAATGTTGCAGTTGGGTCAGGTTGCAGTCAGACCATTGTCAGCAGCATCTTATCTAAGAAGGTCAGGATAGTTCATTTATTCTGGGGGGCGGTTAAGACATCAACTGTCCAGCAGTCTCCCTTATCAGGAGCACAGCTAGGAACCAGTGAATAAGCAAAATAAGAATCTCAGGCTGGCCAGCAAAGATATCCCAATGTCCATCCCTTCTCCTGCTGGCTGCCTGCCCACCCCAGTCTTACACTGGCAACTGTGTACTCTTATTTTACACATGATTTTAATGAGCTGGGTTATTTTTAGCTCATGTCATCAGAAGGAGCTGCTGCATAGACTGACTCAAAACCACCAGTTGCTGGTCTTTGTGAAAAGTTAATGTGTTGGCAGAAAAACTAGAAAACATCGATGCAAGAACTCAAAGGTAGGAGCTCTCTGGAGGCTGCTGTGTTTGGGAACAGCTCACCATACAAGTCTGGAAGGAGCATTATTGCATTTCAGAATGGGGATCCCAACTTAGCTGTTACATTCAGTACATTCTGCTTAAGAAGGCAGGGAGGGAAGTGGCGTTGCTATCTCTGGGTTTGAGTCTCAACCCTGTTTTGGATGAGTTGGCCCCTCGAGAAGTACTTGTTCAGAGAGAACTTCCTTTAGTTCCTATAGGGCTTCCCATAGTGAACGTGAGCTTCCCATAGTGAACGTGAGCTCACGTTCCCATAGTAATGTGAGTTGCATCCGCAACACCCAGAGTGGTGGTTGGGACTTGATGAGCAATTAGCAAATATTTGTTAAATAAGTGGATGAATTCATCACAGAGAGGGAGACCTGGGTAACGATAAGGCAACAAGAAGTGGCTTTCCAGGCTTGTCACAGTAACCACCTTCTGTTATAACCACTAGACAGTGCGTTGCATAATGGCAACAAAATTATGCTTAGGTAAACAGCCTTGGCAGTGCACATGGTTCCCTCAGTGCTTGTTCATGGAATACTTAATTTGAAAAGATTTTAATGAGTGTATCCTCTTTTTTAGGCCTGCTGCTGGTAGAGCATCACCAGTCTGTTGTCAGTGTTGTAGCATGGCTCATCCAAAACATCTCTTTCTTGGCCCCAGACCTTACCCCGCTCCCGCTGCTATCCATCCTTCCATTCACATCCATCCATCCATCCATCCATCCACCCATCCACCCACCCACCCACCCACCCCTGCATAAAATAGTCATTTATGGAGCTCCTGCTGTGTGCCAGCCACGCACTGTGCTTTGGGGATAGAGGGACTAGAGATGTGGGTACTCAGATGAACACAGCTGGTCCCTGTCCTCAGGGAGTGAGCGCTCTCAGTCAGAAGTAGGATTCTGACACAGGAGCACAGGCAGCTGCAGTACAGTGTGATGAGTGTGTATATACTTAAGGCACACACCTGCTTACAGGAATGCCGAGGAGGGAGCATTTACTTCTCCGGGGGCGGGAGTAGAGTTGAGGAGGCTCCTGAAAGACGGAATGTTTGGGCTAAGCCTGAGATGGCAGTTTGTGGAATTGTAGGAGTTGCCCCAGGTGAGGTGTCCAGGCTGGCAGTGCAGGCAAAGTAAGTTACCTGGAGCTTTCTTAGTTTTGAGAGGGCACACTGCAGGCTGGGAGGAGTGAGAGATGGTGGTTTCAAGGGCAGTGACCTCAATCACCTTGTCTTCATTCTACCTGGTAACCCACTGGGATCCCCTGTTTGGAGGACCCCTCCATTCCAGCCCTCATAATTCAACCAGATTATTCTTGAAGCTGGAAAGGGCTGTTAGGAATTATCTCTTCCAGCAGAAGGTAGCAAACAAAGAACATACTTAGGGGACATATGGGGGGGGCAATTACAGATATATAAAAAAGGCATCAGAGTTGTTAAGATGGTACCTATCCCCCAGCCCCTGCTGTCTTCCACCCCGGAGGCAGCTCAGTGAGCGTCTGGCATGGCAGGAGGGACCTGCCACCCCTCGAAAGATCCCTTCCCCAACCTCCACCTCGAGCCCCTTCTGCACTAAGAGCCATTTTAGAAACATCAGAAAAGTGAGATTTGGAATGACCTAGACAGAAACTTAGGCTAACCCTCTTCATTTTACATAAGTAGAACTGTGATGGTCAGTTAATACTCTGTGAGTGATGGGATGGTCAGCCCGGAACCAAAACAGAGAGACCCAGGTGGGGAACAGGTTGGATTTGGGGCCATTTGAGTTTTGGTGGCCCTGTGTATTCAGGGCACCATGGCAGATTTGCTGCTGCAGGGTAAGTCTGGGTTGGCAATATGGATTTGGGGAAATTGTGAATTGCTTAAGGGTTGCAGTTGGTGGTGCATCTGGGACTAGAGCACAGGTTTCTTACTTCCTCCTGGCCCAATTTTTCTGCCACATCCTGCTTCTAAAAGTGTTTCTTAACTAGTTCTGTCCCACTAGCAGATTCTCTAATGAAGCACTGGAGCCATGATAATAGGTATTGTGTAGAGCCAGTAGCGATGGATAGTAATAGGGAAAAAAATACCCAAAGGATAGGTTGTTAAGGTCAAGAAGGAAAAGTACCAGAATGGTGATTTTTAAGAAATTGTATTTGGTCTCTGACAACTGCCAGAAGATCACTGTTCAGACCTGGGGAGAAGCCAGGCGCGGGGGCTCACGCCTCCAATCCCAGTGCTTTGGGAGGCCGAGGTGGATCACTTTTAAGACCAGCGTGGGCAACATAGCAAGACCCCGCCTCTACAAAATATTTTAAAATTAGCCCATGTGCTGGGGTATGCCCATAATCCAAGCTACTGGGGAGGCTGAGGCAAGGGGATCCTTTGAGCCCAGGAGTTCAAGGCTACAGTGAACTATGATCCTGCCACTGCACTCCAGCCTGGGCAACAGAGCAAGACCCTGTCTAAAACAAAAAAAAAACTTGGGAACAGAGCCACCCGCGGTTTCTCTGTGCTCCGTCCTAATGTAGATGGTTTCCAATTTACAGTGATTCAACTAAGGATTCTGTGACTTTATGATGGTGTGAAAGTAATAATGCACTCAGTGAAACCATACTTTGGGTACCTATGCGACCATTCTGTTTTTCACTTTCAGTACGTTATTCAATAAATTATGTGAGATATTCAATACTTTATTACACAATAGGCTTTGCATTCAATGATTTTTGCTGAGCACATTTAAGGTAGGCTGGGTTAAGCTGTGATGTTCAATAGGTTAGATGTATTAAGTGCATTTTTTCTTTTCTTTTCTTTCTTTCTTTTTTTTTTTTTTTTTTTTGAGTCAAGGTCGCTGTGTCACCCAAGCTGGAGTACAGTGGTATAATGCAGCTTATTGCAACCTCAAACTTCAAGTTGAAGACCCTTCTGCCTCAGCCTCCTGAGTAGCTAGGACTACAGATACATGCCACCATGCCCAACTAATTTTGTTGTTGTTGTTTTTACTTTTTTGTAGAGATGGAGTCTTGCTTTGTTGCCCAGGCTGATCTCGAACTCCTGGCCTCAAGCAATCCTCCAGCCTCAGCCTCCCGAAGTACTGAAATTACAGGCATGCGCCACCGTGCCTGGCCTTAAGTGCATTTACAACTTATAATAGGTTTATTGAGATGTAATCCCATCATAAGGAGCATCTGTACAACTATTTTCATTTTAGCAAGTTTCCTGTTTTTATCAAGCAGTCTATGTACATAACACATATGTATTTTTATTTAGTTGTAATCACAGCTTGCTTATTCCTTTAAAGTCTGTTTACCTAACATTGTCGTTAACATTTTCCTTGTTTTTTATCTCATATTCATAATTGTCTTTTATAATGGCTGAGCAGTATTCTGGAGTGTTGATGTGTCATAGTTCTGCGTCCCTGTGGTGGAGAGATGAGGCCGTCTCATCCCCCCAGCCTCCTTTCTCCAGTTGCACATCCTGCCTTCTGCTTCTGTTGACCTGTTGCCTTTGGCGGAGTATATCGAGGAAGGAAAGAGCCTGAAGGCTGTAATCCCATGGTGCAGTTTTCATTTTTTGTTTTTACTTTGTGTTATTGCTGTTGTGTGTGTCACACAAATACAGCTGCACAAAGAAAACAAAGGTACCCAGTTTACTGGGTTACGAGAAGGCAGACATCCTGGTACCACTGCACAGTCAGGGGAGAACCCTGCCCACCGCCCAGAAACCCTTAGTGTAACCTTGCCACAAGATCAACAATTACCTGACTTTATTGTGGCCACTTCCTTGTTCTTCTCTAGTTTTATCACCCAAGTGTGCATCCTTATACATCGCAGTTTCATTTAGCCTTTAAGAAAAACATGTCTTAGCTGGGCATGGTGGCTCACGCCTGTAATCCCAGCACTTTGGGAGGCCGAGGCGGGCCGATCACGAGGTCAGGAGTTCGAGATCATCCTGGCTAACACGGTGAAACCCCGTCTCTATTAAAAATACAAAAAATTAGCCAGATGTGGTGGGCGCCTGTAGTCCCAGCTACTCCAGAGGCCGAGGCAGGAGAATGGCGTGAACGTGGGAGGCGGAGCTTGCAGTGAGCCTAGATCGCGCCACTGCACTCCAGCCCCTCCAGCCTGGGCGACAGAACGAGACTCCATCTCAAAAAAAATAAAAAGAAAAACATGTCTTTTACATCTCTTTAAATCTGTAGATATCCCCTCTATCTCTTCTCTTTCCTAAAGAAATGGGATCATTTGGCTGGGTGCAGTGGCTCACGCCTCTAATCCCAGCACTTTGGGAAGCCAAGGTGGGCAGATCACTTGAGGTCAGGAGTTTGAGACCAGCCTGGCCAACATGGTGAAACCCTACCTCTACTAAAAATACAAAAATTAGCTGGGCTTGGTGGCGCATGCCTGTAATCCCAGCCACTCGGGAGGCTGAGGCTGGAGAATCGCTTGAATCCAGGAGGCAGAAGTTGCAATGAGTCAAGATTGCACCACTGCACTCCAGCCTGGGCGACAAGAGCGAAACTCCATTTCAAAAAAAAAAAAAAAGAAAAAGAAATGAGATCATTTGTCCTGAGTGGTTCTCACAGGCCAAATCTTGCAGAGAGAGAGGTTGGGGAGCAAGGTTACATCTTAGGTGATGGGGTGTTCTTATCAGGAGGTACGTAATGTCTGGTTGTCTCCTGTCGTGATGTTAGTAGCCACTGATGTTCAGTGCTTAGAGCCTACCACCCATTAGGGGTTGCAAAGTAATGATATTGCAGTTCTGTTATTTCTTCTTCATTTATTTGTTGAAATACTTCAATAAAGAAAAACTCCACCGACCTACTGTTTTTAAAAGCTTTATTTAGATTCACATGTCATACAGTTTGCCTATCTAAAGTGTACAATCCAGCAGCTCTTAGTATATTCACAGAGTTGTGCAGCTGTCACCACAACCAATTTTAGAACATTTCATTTAAATCTCCCTTCCCCCTCACAAATAACCGTACTCCCCTTAGCTCTCATCCCCCAAACCCCTCTGCCCGAAGCACCCACTTATCTAATTTCTGGCTCTATAGATTTCCCTACTTTGGAGGTTTCTTATAAACAGATCATCCGATGTGTGGTGGCTCTTGGTATCTGGCTTCTTTCACTCAGCATAATGTTTTCTAGGCCCGTCCATGTGGAAGCGCGTATCAGCACTGCATTCTTTTTTACGGCCAAGTGATATTCCATTGTACAGTTATACTGCGTTTTGTTGAGCCATTCATCAATTGATAGATATTTGGGTTGTTTCTACTTTTGAATATGATAAATAATACTGCTGTGAGCATTTGTTACAAGTTTTTACGTGAACATATGTTTTCATTTCTCTTACCTAGAAGTAGAATTGCTAGGTCATGTGGTAACGAACTCTATGTTTAGCCATTTGTGGAACTGCCAGGCTGTTTTCCAAAGCGGCTGCACAGTTTTACATTCCCGTCAGCAGTATATGAGGGTTTCTACTTCTCCAGCATTTGTTATGATCTGTCTTTTTATTTATTTATTTATGAGACAGAGTCTTGCTCTGTCGCGCAGGCTGAGTGCAGTGGCACAATCTCGGCTCACTGCAACCTTCACCTCCCCAGTTCAAGTGATTCTCCCACCTCAGCCTCCTGAATAGCTGGGATTACAGGTGCCCATCACCACACCCTGCTAATTTTTGTATTTTTAGTAGAGATGGGGTTTCACCATGTTGGCCAGGCTGGTCTCTAACTGATGATCTCAAGTGATGCGCCCGCCTCAGACTCCCAAATTGTTGGGATTACAGGCATGAGCCACTGTGCCCGGCCTTTTTAGTTATAGCCATCCTAGTGAGTGTGATGTAGTATTTGATTGTAATTTTGATGTGCATTTACCTAATGACTAGTGATACTGAGCATCTTTTCATGTGTTTATTGACCATTTGTATGTTTGGGGGAAACTAGCTATATATAACCTCTGCCCATTTTTAAATTGGATATTTGTGTTTTTATTATTGAGTTGTAATAGTTCTTTATATATTCTAGATCAAAAGTCTAGATTTGCAAACGTGTTCTCCCATCTGGGTTGTCTGCGCTTTCTTCACATCTCGATGTCCTTTGAAGCAAAAAAGAAAAAAAAAAGGCTCACATTTTGATGACGTCCAGTTTATTTTTTCTTTTGTTGCTTGTGCTTTTAGTGTCATAGCTAAGAAATCATTGTCTAATTCAAAGTCATGAGGCTTTATGCCTATGTTTTATTCCGAGAGTTTTATAGTTTTAGCTCTTACATTTAGGTCTTTGATGCACTTTGAATTAATTTTTGCATATGCTGCCGTCTACTCTTAGGTTACCCAGTGCTGCAGTTAAAGGAAGAGTCAGTGCTGGATTCTTTCCCTTTCTTTACCAGTTTCCATAATAAGGAGTTGCCACTGGAGTCATCGTATGGAGCTGGGTTTATTATTTTTCTTTGTGATTATGGCACTTAGATTTAAACATGTTTGTGTTCGGATTCATTGACAATGATGTCGTTTTATCTGAGAAGCATGTCTGCTCTGCTTGGGTGACTTTTAGGAAGCCTTTTCATTTGTCAAAGACTTTAGTACTCTTGCAATGGTTTCTCATTCGAACTCTCTCTCAGTTTTCCCAAGGAGAGGTGGGGAGAGCAGGTATCCTGAGGCCCATTTTACAGGGTCAGGAATAGAAGCGTTAGGAGGAGTGACTTGTACGAAGTCAAGTGGCAGATGCAGGACTTGACCCCTTGTGTCTCTGACTGCTTTCTTGTGCTCATGCCCCGTGTGTGTACCACATAGTCAAAACCTTGGCATGAACCTGGAATTTGAGTTTGAGTCCTGGTTCATGACCTGTGGCCTCCAGCAGGTCTTCGGGTGTCCCTGAGAATTGGTTACCTACTTTGTGAAATCGGAAGGCTGGAAGAGCCGATTTCAGAGGATGAGCTTTCTTTCCTAAGTAAGGTTGCCTGCAATGAGAAACAGCCCAGCTTTCACTATGCTAGAGTGAGGCCCTGTTATACCCTTCTTCAAGCATGTCTGATTTTGGCAAAGCTTATCTTCCCATGTAGGTATTCATCCAAAAAGTATTCTTTTTGTAAAAAGAGACTAGCAGAAGTTAACAGGGTTATCTAGATTCTTAACTTTATGCTATTATGTGGCATTTGAGTTTCTTTAATCATGAGTTTGTATTACACTTATAATCAAACTAATTACTAATTTAAAAATTTGTGTGTGCTGACATGTATGCAGTTTACAAAGAGAAGTGGAGTTTTTTTTAACCTTTTTTTTTCTTATCTAGCTGTCTCACCCTAAGTTTTTTCATCTTCCCAATTGTCTTTCAGAAACATGCCAAAGGCCAGGATTTGTTTGATCAGATTGTGTATCACTTGGACCTTGTGGAAACAGATTACTTTGGCCTCCAGTTCCTCGATTCTGCCCAGGTTGCGGTAAGTTATTGCTTTGATTCATTTCAGAACAGATTGGCTTTTCATTGCTAATTGCACATCCACAGTTGCTAGAAATGGGTAGAGAAAAACAGGAGTAAAACTGTGATACTGTGCCAGTAACAGGCATTGGGATGGTGGTTGTGGTGCCCAAGTGCCATGCGTCACAATGCCTGTAGGATGCCTCACCCTTGAGGTGGCCAGTAACCAGGAGAGGATGTGAATGGGATGAATTAGGGATGCATTGTAAGCACATTTCTAGAAAAGGTAGAAAGAAGAAACATCATTATAGAAGTTCTTTTAGGCTGGGGGCAGTGTCTCATGCCTGTAATCCCAGCACTTTGGGAGACTGAGGCAGGTGGATTGCTTGAGTCCAGGAGTTCAAAACCAGCCTGGGCAACATGGCGAAACCTCATCTCAACAAAGAATACAAAAATTAGCCAGGCATGGTGGTGTGTGCCTGTAGTCCCAGCTACTAGGGAGGCTGAGGTAGGAGGATCGATTGAACCTGGATGATCAAGGCTGCAGTGAGCTCAATCAATCCTGCTACCTCAGCCTCCCTAGTGGCTGTATTCCAGCCTGGGTGACAGAGTAAGACCCTGTCTCCAAAAAAAGAAAAGGAAAAAGAGAAGAAAGAAACTCTTTTAATGGTGCTGCTTTTGTTTTTAACCAGCAGAAGAAGCTGCGCCACCATCTTCTTGCAGAGTCTACCTAGGTGGAGAGCAGGTGCTGTGAATGGAGCTGAATGCCAGCCAGGCTTAGTGGGGTTGGGGGTGGATGGGGTCGGAGCAGGTCTTGGTGTTGCCGGGAACCATCTTGCAGGTTCCAGGAGGCTGTGTTAGGTCAGCTCTTCACTTGCTTTGCCTGAGACAGAACTGTTCACAGTGGAGATGTTAGAATGAGTGAACTCCACACAGCTCAGACCCACTCTTTTTAAAAGCAGGAATGACTTCATAGTTCCCCTTCCCAGCAAAATCTAGCTTGGGGTTTCAAAGATAATTTATTCGACAATCTAAATCTATTTATGGAGTGCCCATTATGCACTGGGCCCTGTGCTGAGCGTTGCGGATAAAGCAGTGCACATAGATATGTCATATGCCAGATGGTAATAGGAGTCAAGAAAAATAAAGGCGAGGAAGGGGTAGCCGGGGGGAAGGGGAAGCACTATTTTAGACAGTGTATTGAAGGCTGGGTTCCCTGGTCAGGATGTTTGAGCTGGAGACCTGGAGCTCCTCATAATGGTTAAGGCTGTCTACTGGAAGATACTTACCAGATACTTCCTGATTGTATCTGGAAGTTGTCAGGTGAGATGTGACATTTGTAAGGTGAAGATGTACAAAATTGGTGCCTGGGAATTAGGTCTACTGGAGAATGTTTGTGAGATGCTGAGTCCTTAGGTGACAGATTGGAATCTGGATGGGAATGCATCCTGGCTACAGTGCCTCTGGGGTGGACACTCCCACTGGGTGTCCCTGTGCAGACGTGTCCCTCAACCTCAGCCACTTCTTCTGCATCTTCAGGACTTCCTGTTATGCCACCCCACCCCACCCCCAAACTGTGTCCTCCTCAAACTGTGTCCTTCTCGAACCCTCCTGGTTCCTTCTCACTTCTCAGCCAGAGACTCTCACTCCGCTCACCCGGCCCGGGAGAAGAGCAGAACAGCTTTTCCCTTTCCACCTCTCAGTGCAGTTCTGCTTCCTATGAAGTTGGGCCGACCAGTGTCCTACCCTCTGACCTCATGACTGTCCTTCGCATCCCTCGAGGACTTTGGTGTCTCAGATTTTCTCTTCCTCTGGGTAGCCTTAGGAATGAAGTTACTGGCCCTCCTATATATTCTGGGCACTGTTTCCTGTCATTTAGGCTTCATTCGAGCAGATTGACAAGACCCTCATAGATTCCCATGGGTCCTGTCACCACCCGCACTCCAGGATCTAGAATTCTGCCAGTCCCCATTCCAGGACAACTTCCCTTGATTCCTTCCATTTTCCCAGTTCCTCTCCCTCTGGGCTTGGCCCACAGTGGTCTCCTTCTGCCCTTTCTTCCCTCCCAGCCTCCTCCTGTGCTGGCCTTCCTCCCAGCCCGAGCCAGGCCTAGGGCACCTCACCTGTGTCCTCACTTGGCCTTTGATTCTCCTGCCCCTGTGACTGTCCCCTGGCCTCCCCTTGACACACAGGCCCATCTGTTTCCTCTGCGGCTTGTCCCAGCCTGCCAGGCGTTGCTGGAGAGAGCTACAGTCTGTGCCTTCTGGCATCAGCACCGATCACAGGTTCAGCAGAGTCCAAGCCCCCGAGCTGCTCCCTGAGCCTCAGTAGCCCCAGATTGACTCTTGGCCACCCGACAGGTCCATGTCTGGATCTGAGCACCGACCTTTAGTCCAGTCCCCACGGAGACTTTGTTCCAGCAGTTGCCTCACCTGCTGAGAAGACTGCGGTTGTTCAGCTAAAACTCCTTGAATTTTCTTTCCCTACACCTCCAATTCTGTCCATCTTTTTTTTTTTTTTTTTTTTTTGGCCTTACGTGAAGAGAGCATGCCTACTTCTCCATCAACTCTCTACACCTGCAGCGGCAGTCCTATTTCCACTTGCTTCCTGAATGCCACATTTAGAGTTCTCTCTGTCCCCAGCATCCTCCACCTGTTTCCAGCATCTGCCACTCTCCAGCCCTCTTCTTCCCTGGAACTCTTCTTGATTCTGCCTTCTCCTGTGTGTCTTAAAGCATATGGTATTTTTGGCTTCAGAATATCTATGGCCCTGGACTAGAAGTCAGACTGGACCTCGTTCCTGGCTCTGCCTCTGACTCATTTGGTAGGCTTTAGATAGGCTGCCTTGCTCCTCTGGCCTCTGTTTCCTCATCTGTAAAATGGGGTACTTGGACCTGTTCTCCAAGAAAAGTTACAATTCTGATGTTCAGTCATTCTGAGTCTAAAGGGGAGGTTGGCATGTCTGCTCCAAATGCCTTCTCTAGTTAGAAAGGAGAAGGTATCTTTCATTTCTGCCATTAGAACCTATGCCTGTTGCCTTGGCAGCATGTCCTCATCCCCAGTGACCCCTCATTAGCCACTCAGATTCCCAGAAAGCCAAGTCTGTGACTCCATTATGAAGGCCTTTGCCATGAGCCTCTGCTGACTTGGCTGGCAGGCTTTCCCGCCTGCCAGTGCCCTGTCACGGTGCAGCAGGAGGGGTGTTCACAGCGGGATACAGGCGGCTTTCCCAGGCCAGACACCTGCAGATGCTCAGGCTCTCAGGCCTTTCCAGCATCCAACTCTACGAACGTGAGGCAAAAGCAGGTCGGAGGGCAGGGGTCCTCATCTGCCTCCAGCTCTGAGAATGCAAGAGCTGTGTGGCAGCAGCAGCTCCCAGGACCCTGTAGTCATTCCCGTCGTTGCTTTCTGAGCTGGACTCCTTACAGGCTGGGTCTGATGATGCCTGCCCTTACCTCTGTGCCTTTGCCTGTGCTGTTCTCCTTCTGCTGTTTCTCACCTGTTTAAACTAAAGCCATCCTTCAAGACCATCTCAGATGACCCCCCCTCACCCTTCAGGAATCGTGTCCTGAACTCCCAAAGTGTTTTTTCTTCTATGCGAATCTTATTTTGCCTTCTGTGGCCATTTGACTGTTTGGCCTTGGGTTTGTTAAGTGAGTGTGTGTGTGTGTGTGTGTATATATATATGTGTGTGTGTGTGTGTGTATATACATACATATACACACACACACATTATGTGTGTATATATATATAGATTATATATATATAAAACTTTAAAATTAGATCCTAAGACTTAGGACCTCCTCCTCTTAACTTGGTGATTCTTGGGGACAAGGCACATAATCTAGAACCTTTTTTAGCCCCAGAAAGAACCTGAGGAGAGGCATTTGTCAAATCTTTCTAGATCTTTCTTTTACCATCTTCTAGATGGTGAAACCAAAGCCCTTAGACCTTGGCAAGTCACTTAGTGAATAGCACAGCTTGGACTCAAATTCAAGTTTTGCCATTTCAAGTCTATGTGCTCTTTCTAGTACACCGTACTCTTGAGCCTCAGTTTCCTAGCTGTAAAGTGGCGTAATAACATCTATTTCATGGGGAATTTGAGGAGCTCAGAGAATTAATGGAGGAGAAAAATTTTTGTAACCGGGACATGGGTATGGGTCTCCTCTTTGTAGCTGGGCAGTGTGAGGGGGACCAGAAGTCGTCACTGCCCCCGGGGTGAGCCTGCTAAAAAGGTACCGTTAGTTGATCGGAACCCGTAAGGCCCGCATTGCCTGTGGGAGAAGCCGTAGCCAATTTAAACAAGAGGCTTTGGGGGAGAGCCTGCTGAGATGGCTTTTGGGGTCATTGATTTTCACAGGACCTGGGAGGTGATTGGATGTCATAGGAGGTGTTTCTGCGGACAGTAGGGTAATAGATGGACCCGGAAGGGAATGGTTCACTTGGCTATTGGCTTATTGCCCCATAATTGAGCCTCCTTCAAGCACTGGTGTTCCCACCCAGCCCCTGACATGCAGATCAGAGGGTTGGCAGCTGCAGGGCTCTTGGCATGGCGCTCTGCATACCCAGCTTATATCCCCAGCTCCCTGAAAAGAGCCAGGCCTGGTTTCCATAGTGCCCTGCCCAGCCCTGAAGCAACTGTCAAAGCCTATTGATATCACCTATTTTTAGCAGTTGGGACTAGGACCTCCTGTTTCCCTTTTCCATGTCAAAACAGGAGGCCATCCAGGAACCCACTCTGCAGATTTCACTTTGGTACAGCTCAAAGCAGGGGCTGGGAGTCTGTGTTTACGTATCAAAGCTTGCTTCTGAGAGCCAAGGGCCCAGGCCTGCACAGTCTCACTTTCCCACTGCCCGATCACGATAAGGGCTGTTTACCCAGTTCTCGCCCTGAGCCCGGCACTGAACTACAGTCTTTGTGTAACTCTTGTTTAACATTCATCCACTGGTCTATAAAGTAGGCCATAAAACAGAACCATTTTACCGATGATGAAGCTGAGGCTCAGAGACACTAGTGTTCCTAAGAATGTTGTAAAGGTTAAAGCCAGGATTCAGAACTTGGTCTCATTCCAAAGTCCAGTACTTTCCACTTGGCTATATGGCTCTGATATGCACTTGCTTCATGCGTACATACGTATATAGAAGCAAGAAAGGGAAGGTTCAGTCAGTACCATTCAGCCAACTTTGACTTGGAGCTCACTCAATGCTGAGCTCTATGGTTGCACAAATGAGCTGGATGTTGTCCCTGCCTGCCACATTCTGTTGGGAGACACAGACAAGTGATCCCCTGAACTACAGTGTATTCAGTCCTCTAAAGGACCAGTGTAAAGGTTCCTCTGTGTCTAGAGGAGGGATTGTCTACATATTATTGATAAAATGAACAAGATATCCAAGAGGAAGGGTGAACAGATGTGGGCCACAGAGAATGAGAGGACTTTGCCAGGCAGAGGAGGGGCAGGGATTTTGGGCAGTGGTAATAACAGCCCCACCAAACAGGAGCCTCCCTTCTTCTCTTGGGAGTGGGTGTCCTGGAGGGTAGATGTGGCCACCATTAAGTCCTTCCTTAAGCCGCTTTTCAACATGAAAAGGGAGCTTTTTCTGATGGTACATTTTGCAGTAAGGAATCCAAAAGAGATGATTTTGACCTTTCTCTCAAGTCTTGTCAGATGTGTGTCCTCTGGCCTTTTTAGCATAGAATCTGGCAATGAGAGGTGCAGGGCTGCATAGTGAGGCTGGAACATAGATATGGCGCCTGCTGGGAGGGTTCAGTGGCCGCTAAAGGGACTCGTGCGGCTCCTTTGGCTTTGCTTTAATGGTTGTTCTGAATGTCGTCACATTTGCCACTTGTGTGGACACTATTGGGTGCTCTTGCCATCTCAGATGTAATTATAAGAAGAAAAGAGTGACTACTAGGTATACCTGGAGGGGACATAGGAGAGTATAAATGCTAAGAGTAGAATCTGTGTTACAACTGCAGGAAATCAGACAAAACCCCTTCCTTCCACCCATTTGGTTCAGTGCGGTTTCCATAGACAGTGCTTAGGGGATAGTTCTGTTCACAGGGGCTGAAGCTGAGGCTCGGGTACCCGGGCTGTGAGGTAGGCTGGCTGGGGGCTGGTGGGCTTGCTTGTGGCCACACATCAGGTGACTGGCAGAGCTGCGACTTGAACCCTGATCTTCTGCCTCCTTGCATGGTGGTCCAAAGAAATGTAAACTGGGCTCAAGAAATGCCAGAGGGCCTGGTGTGGTGGCTCATATCTGTAATCCCAGCATTTTGGGAGGCCGAGGCAGGTGGATCACCTGAGGTCAGGAGTTCAAGACCAGACTGGCCAACATGGCAAAATCCTGTCTCTATTAAAAATATAAAAATTAGCCAGGCGTGGTGGCACATGCCTATAACCCCAGCTACATGGGAGGCTGAGGCAGGAGAATCACTTGAACCCAGGAGGCAGAGGTTGCAGTGAGCTGAGATCATGCCACTGCACTCCAGCCTGGGTGACAGAGCGAGACTCTGTCTCGAAAAGAAAAAAAAAAAAAAGAAAATGCCACAGGCCTCTCTGCAGCCTGTGTCTGAATGCTAGGAGGCAGGCCGAGTGTTTTCCTGCCCATGTGCAAATACTGGTACTGAATGGGAAGCTGCTAAAGGGGTCTCCACCACTGATTTAGATGATTCCAAGGAAATCATCTCACACCAGCAGGTAGCTGGTGTTAAGTGAGTTTATAGGGCTTTGTCATCATGGGGAGCAGGAAAGATCACCCCATAGGCAGAGAAGGCACTTTAAGCTAGTCTGTGGTGTGGAAACCTGGAGTACTGGATGCTGACACTGACAGGGCTGTGAGTTTGAATTCCAGCTCTGCTTCTTTTCAGGGCTGCACCTCCCACACCCCAGCCTTAGTCAGAGGATGGATGTGATACAGTAAACTCCAAAGGCATTCATCCCCTTGTTCCTCTTTTCATCCTTTGGGTACAATTTGATTATCTCTTCAGATTCCTTCCAGCTCTAGTTTAAACACAAACTATATATATATATAAATTTATATATTTATTTATTTATTTGAGACAGGGTCTTACTCTATCACTCAGGCTGGAGTGCAGCTCGGCTCACTGCAACCTCTGCCTCCCTGGTTCAAGGGACTCTCCTATGGGTATGCGCCACCATGCCCAGCTAATTTTTGTATTTTTAACAGAGATGGGATTTTACCATGTTGTCCAGGCTGGCCTTGAACTCTTGACTTCAGGTGATCCACCTGCCTTGGCCTCCCAAAGTACTGGGATTACAGACGTGCACCATCACGCCTGGCCTATTTTTAAAATACATAGGGTCTTGCCGTCACCCAGGCTGGAGTGCAGTAGTGTGATCATAGCTTATTGCGGCTTTGATCTCCTGGGCTCAAGCGATTCTCCCACCTCAGCCTTCTCAGTAGCTGGGACTACAGACGTATGCCACCATGCCTGGCTATTTTAAAAAGAAAGAAAAATTTGTAGAGATGAGGTCTTGCTATGTTGCCCAGGCTGATCTTGAACTCCTGGGCTCAAATGATCTTTCTGCCTCAACCTCTCAAATTGTTGAGATTACAGGTGTGAGCCACCGTGCCTGACTTAGGTGCTCTTTATAAGCCAAGAAAATTTGCAGGTACTAGAAATCCTATTATGAGTTTCATCACTCAGACTCAATGGTGAAGGCTCAGGAGATGTTCCGGCAGAGAGTTGTTAGATGCTGTTCAACTCCTGAGCTGCTCTGAGGCCTTGTAGTTCCACTGCTTCCATGTAGATTTGAGATGATTACATTCTACAACCAGCCTTATGGGTGTCATATTTCCAGAATTGAGGTACTATTGGAACAGATGGGCCTTGCCAAGATCATCTCGCACATCTTGATTTTTGGAAAGGATTTTGCCAGATGGACTTGGATAAGAAATTCAGATTAGAAACCACCTTTCTAGCACCCGTTAGAGTATTTGAGTAAAATGTCCTGCTATTTGAACTCAGAAATGCACCTGTCTGTTTCCAGTGACTGGTTTAATGGTCTGCTAAGAGGGCCGGAGCCATTTGCCTTGGCGTTTACCCACAGGCAGCATGGCTATATTTAGCCAGGCCACAGGTGAACATCTGAGACAGGTCCCGCTGCTGCTGAATACTGTCCTCAAAGCCGAGCATAGGATACAGTTTACTAAATGCCACGTTGGGCTTTCATTGCCCCAGTGTTCAAGTCACAAGGCGGTCTTGTGGGATAAAATACGAGTGATCAGAGTCTCAAAGGCCCCTGTAGCTAAGAAGAAAGTCAGATCATTTTGAACTGGTTGGATACAAGATAGGTTTTGTCATCTTTCATTTTAGGATTGTGACTGGGTTTCTTATTGCCTCTCATGCAGGCAAGCAAAACCTGATCCCATCATCAAGGGGTCAAGGAGCTTTTAAAATGAGGAAGCCGTTTCTGATTCCATTCTCAGCTTCACTAGCCCCAGACTTTTCACAGGTGTCTATCCTGGCAGGTCCTGCTTTGGGCAGGACTCTGTGGCTGAGCAGAAAGGATGGAGCCCAGCCTACAATGGCTGAGGGGGGTGCCTTTTGCAGTGTGGCCAGAGGGCAAAGCAGTCAGCCGCCCCGTACCAGCATCTGGCTGTGGTCTACCTGTGAATGCACACCAGCCACAGATGTTTGGCCGTTTCACCTCTTGGACTAGCCTGTAAAACCTGAAATTGCTTGAGATTTTGCTCAGCCCAAACAGCAGTTTCAAGAAGGGGCTGTGGATGTTTCAAGATCTCCAAGATCATCAGAGCCTCTTCCTGGGTAGGAGAGGATGTGGAAAATGTCAGTACTAAATATTTAACGGGCACACTGGAAGCATTTATGAAAACTGATGCTCTGAGATTCTGTTTAATGAGTCTTGGGTAGGACCTGAGTTTTGACTTTTTCAAAGTTCCACAAGTGATGGTAAAACTAATACACAGCCAGGATGGAAAAGCACAGCTGGGGAGACTGCACAAGTTGGACTTGGCTGAAGATGAGACTTTGACAGTAGAGGAAGAGGAAAGGGAGGCCTCAGCTTGTTCTACTCAAAATAGTGGTGAGGAGACTTAAGAAAGGAAAGAAATGGAACAAGCTTCTTTAAGCGATAAGCCTCATATGGGCTAATTAGACTAGGGGATGAGTGGTGAATTCTTTTGAAAGTGAGAAGAACAGGTTTAGTCATAGCCATTAGCATGTTACTTGGTAGGAAAGTAAATATTAGGCTTAAATCAAGTCTGTATCAGCCCCCTCCAGGGGCCAAAGTTGGGGGTTTTCAGCTTGTTGGAGGGCACTAGCAGCATCTAATTCTAATGAGGTGAACTCATAAAACAACAAATGAATATGGACGTGACAACGCAGCCCAACCCCTAAAAATAATATTCTCATTAAAATAAACAATTACGCAGCAAGGTAAAAAGAAAGTAAATGGCATTCACAGCCCCACCGTCCAAAAATAACCTCTACAATTCCTTCTGGACATATCTAGATAGAAAATAATAATTTTATACAAATGAGATTCCACCGGATTTTTTTTTTTCTCATGTAACATTGTGCTGTGGATCTCTTGCCACATCAATAAATACAGGCCTACATCAGTTTTAAATAGTATTTCATTATATGGATGAGCCATTTTCTAATCCATCTCTGTTGATGGACATTTAGGTCATTTCCAATTCAAAGCTATTAACAATGAGATAAAGCATCCTGCACATGTGCGTCTGAGATACGCATCCTGCTGTGGTGACATTACATGGCTACCTAGCCAGGAGTGGAGATGACAAAAGCCCCACAACCCACGTTCTCCCATTGCACTGCCCCCAGTTTATTGTGTTATAAATCATCTGTTATTCGCTTTTGTGTTTCCTTATCCCCCTCCTCCCACACAGTCATAATGGCCTCTTTGGTTAGGTGTGGAGTACACTGTCTAGGTGGAGTCCTGCCCCTCCTCATTATTATACTGTGCAGGGCGCAAGTGTGTCTGAAAGCCCATTGGCAGTCAGCAGAATGGCCTCTGACTCTGAGTAACTCGTGAGAAGCCCACTCTGCTTGTATCACCCCAGCTGTCTTGCTAGCAGGGAAGTTTCAGCATGCATTAGGTCCACATAAAGTGATGGGAACAGTCCCTACTTGCCTCACTTTAAAAAATAATTTATATTTAATATTTATTTCTCAAGAATCTAATAGGGGCCTTCTGGGTGCCATACCTTGTACCTGGCACAGGAAACAGTCACATTTAAGTGCCCGGTCCCTGGCCTCCAGGAGCTGACGTCTGCACAGAGGCGCTCAGTAGAATACTCCTAAATGCAGTTCTCCGTGGAAGTTAAGTGGCTGAGCCTCCTCAAGACAGCAGTATCAATGACTTTGACTTCATAGGGAAACTTTTATATGAGGCAGATGGTTTTGTAATCTCCTTAGATAAGACTGAAGCAGTTCTTTTGGTCAAAGCTAGAGGAACTTAAAATGCGCTCATTGACCAGAGCAAAATGATCTTAGGCAAATCCCTGCCTGCCTTTGCATTTGCAGTGTGGCTCATTTTCCTGGTGAAAGAAGAAAGGGGTTGTGAATTTTAGTTCTGTACTTCAAAGAGTTTAGGATGACAACCTCAAGACCAGTGCACGATGAGAGATTATTGGTATCCTAGATTGTGCTTTTTGCTAGATTGATGGAGACCTGGAATGCTTGGAGAAGATTGGCTGTAACTTGAGAAACTCAGAAGGAAAAGGCAGTTGGTGGCTCTGCTGATCAATTAGTTAAGGGATTTTATATTCTTTCAGGCACCACTTTGTAAAACTTCCAGAAACTAGGGAGTCCCCTCTGCAGAAAAATGCACATATATGCGTAAACATTGAATTTTTTTATACCATCCCAAGCAGTTTGCAGATTCGCAGCCTAAAAGCCCATGGTGTGATCCAAACCCTGGTTTTTATGGGTAGAATTACTAAGGTTTTTAGAGGAGGGTAACTGTGAGGGCTGAATAACCTTGCTGATGAACTATTCCTGAAGAGACTGTTTTTTCTTTCTTTCAGCACTGGCTGGATCATGCCAAACCCATAAAAAAGCAGATGAAAAGTAAGTAAGCAAAATGTAGCCCGCTCATTTAATTTCTTTTTTTCTGAGAGTAAACTCCTTTGCCGGTGTTTTGAGGTGTTATGTTTTCATTAGAACTTGGAAGCATATTAAAAATCAATTCAGTATTAAGTGGACGATTTTTAATTTCTTAAGGCTAGCCAAAGATGAGAGTTTAAAATTTGAATAAAAGTGTTCAGTGGATATTGAAAAAACCGAATGTGCTCTCATTTGAAATCAGACGCCTCTGCCAGTGAGCACTGATTACTCTGCTATTCAGAAACTCAGCTTTATACCTATTATATCTACTTTCTAATGAAGTACAACATAGTCTCAAAGGATGAGAGAGTAGGAGGGCTCTTTGATAGTCTGCTGCAGCTTTCTCAATGTACAGGTGTGGTAACCACATTTTTTAATGTTGTTTATGCTTGGGTAATTTTTAAAAATTCATATTCTCTTAGAAGTACTTTAAAGTGTTTTTACATAACAGAACACTTTGCATCACTTTCCTTTAGCCTTTGTACTTTGTACTTTATAAAAACTAGCTGTCAGTTTGGAGTATTGTGGCATCGGGGTGAAAGTAAAATGTCAGCTTTTAGGTAATCCATCTAGATCACTAGGGTTTTCTCCTGGAATGAGGTTACTAGCTAAACTATCTTAGTCAACACAAAAGTCCATCTGTCTCAGTTTCCCTGACGAGGATTGGAAAGAATTGACCAGGGTTGCGTGCCCAGTTATGCTGTCCTGATGTCGTGCTAAATGTTATAGATTTAACGTGCTTTTCCTTTTGTCCATCCTGTGATCTTCAAAACTGGGGGAAAAACATCTTCAACCTTCCATCTCCAAATGTTTAGTTGGACCTGCTTATGCTTTGCACTTTCGAGTTAAATACTATTCTTCAGAACCAAACAACCTTCGTGAGGAGTTTACAAGGTAGGCCACGATGCAGAACAATCTCCCGCCCAGCAGTGCTTGCCTTACGTGTCATTTATGACTCTTCTCAATTGTGGGTTTGCCTCTCCTTCTGTCTGCCATCTTTGTTTCTCAGCAAGAGTTATTAGTATTTTTCCGGTGCTTCTGTATTCCGTTAAAAATCCACAACTTGGCTTAATTTGACATTTTTCTGAGTGAACAGAAATTAGAAGATACATTTTCTTGTCACACTTCTATTTTCTTGGACCCTGGATAAATTGATTAGTTGCTCTGTGGCGTTTTATTTTTATCTCAACTACAAAAAGGGAAGGCAGATACTGGAAAAGCATTTCTCAGTCCTAAATCGCCATCTTATGTTTTAAGGGATTGCAAAATATTCTCTTGATTGTCATAATACAAAGAACCCTCTTTAAAAAAAAAACATAGTAGGCCGGGCGCGGTGGCTCACGCCTGTAATCCCAGCACTTTGGGAGGCCGAGGCGGGCGGATCACGAGGTCGGGAGATCGAGACCATCCTGGCTAACACGGTGAAACCCCGTCTCTACTAAAAATACAAAAAATTAGCCGGGCGAGGTGGCGGGCGCCTGTAGTCCCAGCTACTCGGAGGCTGAGGCAGGAGAATGGCTTGAACCCGGGAGGCGGAGCTTGCAGTGAGCCGACATCGCGCCACTGCACTCCAGCCTGGGCAACAAAGCCAGACTCCGTCTCAAAAAAAAAAAAAAAAAAAACCATAGTAATTGCAGCAAAGTTGTTAAAATCCCTTCATGTTATCTTTTAGCTCCCCTGAATTTCTTTATCTTTTCTTTTTTTTTTGAGACAAAATCTTGCTGTGTTGCATAGGTTGAAGTGCAGTGGCATGATCTTGGCTCACTGTGGCCTCTATCTACCTCCTGGGTTCAAGCCATCCTCCTGCTTCAGCCACCCGAGTAGCTGGGATTACAGTCGCAAACCATCACGCTCTGCTAATTGTTGTATATTTGATTAGAGACAGGGTTTCGCCATGTTAGCCAGGCTGGTCTCAGACTCCTGACTTCAACTGATCTGCCCGCCTTGGCCTCCAAAGTGCTGGGATTACAGGTGTGAGCCACCGTGCCCGGCCTGAATTTCTTTCATGTTTTGTTTGCCCATGTCTATGTCTTAGACTTCAGAAACAGGGAAGAAGAAAAAAAAATTTGAGTAACATTTTAAATGTGGAGTTTCCCTCTAGCCTCTCTTCCATCAGTGAAATTCTCTACAAAGTCTTTTCCTGCTTTTGATATCCCCAGAGCCTCCTTGTCATTGTTTGTGTGATGGAGTATAGTGGTGACACGTAGGCTGCTGAGTGGTTCTTAGGGAGATGACCCCTGAGTAATGCCTTAAAGACTGACTGGTTATCACCATTTCCCCTGGGCCTTTTTTTTTTTTTTTTTTTTTTTTTTGAGACAAGGTCTTGCTCTGTCACCCAGGCTGGATCACAGCTCACTGCAGCCTCAACCTCCCAGGTTCAAGTGATCCTCCCACCTCAGCCTCCCTAGTAGCTGGGACCACAGGTGTGTGCCACCACGCCTGGCTAATTTTTTGTATTTTTAAAATAGAGACAGGGTTTTGCCCTGTTACCCAGGCTTCTGCTGGGCTGCTATGGTTAGGTTTTCCTATAGGAATCAAGAGTTCTGGCCATGTTAATACTGTGTCTCTTGTGAGATGACTATGCAAGATGGTATCCTGACGTTCAGAAGTGAAGTTCAGTGGTGGCCAAGCACCTGTCAGGAAGCAGGAACATTCTGGAATGTACTAGAACTTTCACCATGCCTTATCTTGATTTCTGGCAAACAGTCCTTCTAGTGTTGCTCCTCAGAGTCCTCTATGAATGCTGTTTCTAGCTGTCATCAAAGCTGTTGGTTTGTAACCCGGGTTGTGTGAATCAGAAACACCCGGGAAGCTTTTGAACAACTCAGATTCCTGGAGGCCACTCTTGTGTGTAGGATTCTGTTTCCATAGGTAGGGAGCAGAGCACAGGCAGGTTTGGTATTTACAAAGCATTGTCAGTAGTTCTGATGCCTACATCCTCCTGGTAAAAAAACAAACAAACAAAAGATACCCCTCTTATTTAAGCCAAGACATTTATTTTTTACCTGAGTAAACCCCATGCGTGTTATTTACTGGCTTCTTTCTCATTTTTTGTTACCCCTCTAACCATTTGCAGTCCAGTGCCGGGATTTTTCTTGTTTCGTGCGTGTGTGTGCGCACGCGCGCCTGTTTTGTGTTTTAAAAGAGTCTGCAGTTACACTGCATCAGGGGGAAAGAATCCCCAAGCAGTTTCTGACTAGAATCAGCTGCAAACTTTTTGTTACAATCCATGGCAGCAGATCTGGAATGGGCTGGTGGAACTGGCTGAGAGCCAGACCCCGCGGCCCCACCCTGCCTGGGTTATTGGACATGTTGCATGTCCATGTGCCGTGTTCGGCTCTCTTCTCCAGCACTGAGGGGGTTGTGGAGGCTGTCATTGGACCGTGCCGTGTATCATGTTCCATCCTACAAGTATCTTGTGAGTTCCCCACGTGCACTCACCTTCCTAGCTAGGTTCTGGGATGCCTTCCTGGAGACCCAAGAGGAGATGCTTCCACCAAAGTTCTCATTTGATTTGGACTCCTGTGTTACAATACAAAACTCCATGCCGTGTGTGGGGTGGGGTTTGCAGTAGGAAGCTGGGGATTGGGAGCGGCTGGGAAAGGGTTACCCTCTATTGACTTTTGTATATGTTTGTCAGGTACCTGTTTGTTTTACAACTCAGGCATGACATTCTTTCTGGAAAGTAAGTATGTTTTTGTTCTGACTCTTAACCCAGGATAGATCATAGTGTATTTCAAAATAATTCACTGTTTTAACTCTTTTACCCTTGTTCCCTTTTCAAAATTCAAAAAAAGTGCACCAGGCATTGTAAAGTGAGTCTAATACTTGTATCACTGTCATTATCATCCTATTTTAAATGATTACTATATGGCTTGAAGCATTTCCAAGACCATTTAATATCTTAAGTGATGTGTATTTGGGAATAACTCTCTCCCTGATCACATCACTGTCCCATTCATAATGGCTTTTGTCGTATTTGCAAGCAAGATACGTTATTAGTATGTATACACTTACAAGTATTTGGACAGTCAAAAAGTGTCATTCATCACCATCTACATATAAGCAATGGAAAGAGGTTATGTTCTGATTCCAGTAGAAAGTTTTAGACATCTCATCTCACTTCCTTTTCTCCTCTTAAAAATGGCTTTGAAATACTAGGCCTCTGGCAACACACAGTGATCACTGAGCACGAGAAGCATTGGCACTGAAGTGGTTGATTTCGCATGCAGTATTAATTTACCATAAAGATGGGAGGTTTCAACAGGCATAGCTTTTATAACTGTGTCATTTTTCAGCATCTGTATTGAATATTTTCTATTACATGAAAAACTAAGGCTATATTGAGTCTAAAAAGTAACCCCTGCTATTGACGAGAATACGTTCTGATTTTGAATATAATCTGAAGGAAATTTAAAATGTAATTTCCGAATTTGCAAACTCTCTATAGAATATGTGCTATAAAAACCTCAGTGAAATGTACTCCATAGACCAATAGAACAAGTAGATTGTACAGTGTATACATTTGCCTTATTCAGCCATGCAATACAGACCTTTGGTTGGTGTGTGTATTATGAGTGTGTGTACTTTTTTTTAAATCCTCTCTCTCTCCATACTGTGCTCCTCATACTAAAGGCTGTGTAACTCTAGAAATTGTCCTCGGTTTGGAAAAATATTAATGGCAACACCTTGCATTTGTATAGTACTTTGTAGTTTACATGCAGTTTAGCCTGCTTTGTACTTCAAAGCAGAATGGTGTTCGAGTCCCAATATTGCTCCCTTCCAGCTGGATGACCTGGGGCAAGAGCCCTTAACACTGAGTTCCTCATCTATAAAATGGGAGATGGTTCGGGGGAGCTCACTGGCAACACCCATCCTAAAGGTTTACAAACTTGATGCATTGACCAAATTGGATAATATAAATGAAAAGGCTTTGAAAACTATGAAGTGCTATACCAATGTATGTCATTATTATTTTTCTAACCAAATTTGAAATATTACGTATGAATGAGATCACTGAATCTGCAGTAGTACTCCTCTATGGCTATGCCTTAGATAGACTTAGAATGCTGAGTGTATCCAGCCATCCTGGCAGTATTCGATATAGTGTCTCTGTGTTTATTTTTAACGCTATGACCTTGTTTCAAGAAAGATTTGAAGGCAGCTTTAAAAGATGCAGATACTATATCAAGATAAAATAAATTTAAAATATGTTTAAATATAATAAGGCAAAGGGAACACTTTTCATTCTGTTTTCCAAACTTTTCCATTCTTGCCAAATTCAGTAAAATTGTACATGATTGATAGAAGCTATATCTATGTTGGGTTATTTTGCCCTATGATAAGAATCGACTTTGGGAAATTTGTAGTGCAAATCAGCTTGTTGCATTCTTTAGTGTAGACAGCAAAAATATAAACTAAGAATACAAATCTAAATATCGCTACCTCTTGAAAAATGATTTTAATGACATTTTATATGGTTGTGAGTACTTAAGTTCCTATTTCGAATTAATTCCTTTTTTTTTTTCAAGATTGAAATGCCCTTATGAAACAGCTGTGGAGTTAGCTGCTCTCTGTCTACAAGGTACGTTAATCTTTAGTAGTAATTAGCATTTTAATGTTACTGCTTTTTATTTCAACAAATGAGTGTCTACAGTATACCAGGCCCAGAGCTTAGCTTTGGGGATATAAATGAATATGACATGGTCTCTGTCCCCAAGTGCAGGAGGTTTGGACAAGGAAGGCCCATTGTGGGGATGAGAAGACCATGAATCAAGGAACCAAGGCACAAAAGTGCAGAGAGGTTAGCAGCAGTTGAATGGTGCTGCAGAGTGAAGTTCAAGAATTTGGACAGGTGGATGACCTTCGGCCCCATTTAAAGAGAAAGAATTTCATGCAGTCAGTAGTGATACCTTTGAAAGCTCTTAAGAGGCAGCAGGCCTGGCCGGATATGCACTTTAGAAAGGCCACGTTGGCTGTATGGGGAGAAGGGATTGGAGCAGGACCGAGACTGGGGCTGGGAGCCCAGTGAGGAGGTGCTGCTGTAACAGAAGGGAAAGGAAACTGACTAGGGCAGGGGCTTGCACGCACATACACACACACACACACACACACACACACCAAGAAATAGCATTATAGCATTGGCAGTACAAGGAGAAGTAATTGGTGATTAGACTTAGGTGTTGAGGGAGGAGTTTGAGATGATTCTCAGGCCGTTTCTGGGGATGGATAGAGGTTAGAAGAAGTGAGCTCCGGTGGAGGAAATGGTCTGCATTGGGCCTCTTGGCTAAGAGATTCTAGAAGCTCCAGCAGGTTCTTGAGTACCTGAATCTGGCTCGCTCAGAGAGGTCAGGCTGGAAGCATTAATGTCAGGGCTGGCGGGGTGCAAAGGGTATTTTTGCATGTGAGTGGGAACTGGATGGTAAGAGGTCTGCCTGCATGATTGTCAGTGTTGGCTGTTTATCTGTGTGATGCCCTGGCGGTTTGTAGTTTCGGATGCAGAAGAAACACTTGCTAAAGTCTCTAGCACTAATTAAGAGAATACTAATGTGTAACTGCACATCGGGATTTCATTAGTACATCAGATAGACATATGTTGTGCACTAGTTTGCCAGCGTGTTCATCAGCTTCTACTGGATTATGGATTATGATATATTCATTCAACATTAGTAATTATTTATGAACACCATAATGAGAATTGACTTCTCACTTTTGTGTTTGGCCGGTTTTTAAAAGTGGAACTGAGAGGTTTTTTCAAACTATAAAATTAGTACATACTTATTACAGAATATCAGGACAGCAACCCACCAATCAGACAAGTAGAAGGAAGGAAAGAACCCACTGTCCTACCAGCCACAGGCAACCAGAATTTCTGTCTGTGAGTTTTGAGTGGACTTTTGAAAATGTGATTTTGATCAGTCATCTGCAAACTTTTGTATGTTTTTTTACTTGATATTTTTAGTATGTGTATTTTGTCATGTTTACACTCATAAAGATGGTTTTTAATGACCGTAGGATGCTCCCATGACCTGAAACTTCTATTCCTCAGTCACCTTTTAATTCCTGTTGTCTTGAACTCCTGGCTTCAAGTGATCCTCCCACCTCAGCCTCCCAAAGCACCTAGAATTACAGGCATGAGCCACTGCACCCAGACTCGTAATTCTTATTATCTAATGGGGACTTGGCATATAGTAGATGCTTGGTAAGTGCAGAGTGAGTTGAATGAATGAGATTGGAGAGATCTCCTCACCCCACCCCCGCCAAGAACTTTAAAGGCAGAGCCTTTAAACTGGTGGTAGAGTTGATGGTAATGTCATCTATAGCCATCTGTGCCAAATACAGTGCTTCCTATGTATTTTTCTGATATGACAGTCTTTATGGCAAGTGCTGTAATGGCAGGCATGGCTTGAAGAACATGGCAGTGACCTCTGCACTCCGGCCACTCACTCACTTAGCAAGCGGCTTTCCTCTACCCTAGAGTTCCTGAGCTGCCAGAGGTCATACCATCAGGCTTGACAGCCCAGCGGTAGATGTCAGAGTGTCGTTAGTGAGACAGAAGCATCTATGTCAGACGCAAGGCCATTAATCCACTGGAAAGGGTTCCTCTTAAAGCCATTGGCACAATATTGCAAGCTTGTACGTTGTCGTGAAAGATCAGAGGATGAGGTGCACATATTACCATCCCACCCCATTGTAATGAAGCCCTCACCATACTTAACAGAGTAGTGTAGAACCAAAACCTTGCCCCAGAGCTGAGACAGACACAAATAAGGTCAGTTCTCTGTGACCTTTCTTGGAGAAATTATCCATTTGAGCTGAAATCAAAATGTCAGTGTGATTTTAAGATACAATTGTTGGCTGGGCACGGTGGCTCACACCTGTAATCCCAGCACTTTGGGAAGCCGAGGCGGGTGGATTACCTGAGGTCCAGAGTTCAAGACCAGCCTGGCCAACATGGCAAAACTCCGTCTCTACCAAAAATACAAAAATTAGCCATGCATGGTGGTGGACACCTGTAATCCCAACTACTTGGGAGGCGGAAGCAGGAGAATTGCTTGAACCCAGGAGGTGGAGGTTGCAGTGAGCCAAGATCGCACCACTGCACTCCAGCCTGGGTGACAGAGCGAGACTCCATCTCAAAAAAAAAAAGATACAACTGTTATGTCAGATAGAAATAAAAAGACTTGGCTGGGCATGGTGGCTCATGCCTGTAATCTCAGCACTTTGGGAGGCTGAGGTGGGTGGATCGCTTGGGCCCAGGAGTTTGAGACCAGCTTGGGCAACATGGCAAAACCCCGTCTCTACAAAAAATAAAAAAATCAGCCAGGTATAGTGGTGTGCACCTGTAATGCCAGCTACAGACTGAGCTGGGAGGATCACCTGAGCCAGGGGAGGTTGAGGTTCAAGGTTGCAGAGAGCTGTGATCACGCCACTGCACTCCAGCCTGGGCAACTAAGAGCCTTTCTCAAAAAGAAAAGGAAAGGAAAGGAAAAAGGGAAAGGGAAAGGACTGAAGACTTAGACACAAGGGGAGGCTCTTGTTACATTGTCCCTCCGTGTCCCCTCTTCCCAACCCCGTTCTGTGAGTAAATGCTACAGCCTGCTTTCCACTTCAACTACAGCTGAGCTAGCTCGTCTGGGACTCCAAGGATCACTAGAGCATCTCTGCAGGTTTGAATAAAAGGAAGGGTTGTGTTTCCTCCTGTGCTTGAGCCTTGAAGACATGTCTTGCTGTGGTTGTCCTCAGTGCCTCCTGAGTTGTGATACAGTGGCCCTGCAGGGAGGCTGTGCTCTTTTGGGAACTAAATTTGTAGTAGATTTAAAAATTAAACCCGGTAAAAGGAAAAGAAGGGAGAACTAATAGGCTACTCGTCTGTTGCATGCCTGTGCTCTTGTTTCATTCTTGTAACAATTCCCATTTTACAAATCAGGCACCGGAGACCCAGAGATGTTAAGTGACTTGCCTGCAGTCACACAGATAGATTATGTTAGAGGTGGGATCCAAGCCCTCTTGTGTCTGAGCTGTTTCCACCACCCTCCACGACCTCCTAGAGCTGAGGCCTGGCTGCAGAGGTTGCAAACTGAGTAAAGTGTTAGTTGATGGGATCTGATGTGTGCAGCACAGGTTCTTAAAGTGTTTTCCAGGGTAGCCACATTAGCATTACATGGGGACTTGTTAGAAAAGCCAGTTCTCAGGCCTGGTTCCAGACCTAGGGATTCAAAAACTCTGGGGGCGGGGCCCAGTGATGTGCGTTTTAACCAGCTCGCTAGGTGATTCTGTTGCGTACCCGAGTTCAAAAGCCACTATTATAGATCAGTGATTTTTCCAACAAATGTGCAGAGCCTTTAAACTGGCAGCCTGTGACCTGGGCATCTTGTTAAAAGGCAGGTTTTGCTTGCATAGGTCTGGGGTGGGGCCTCAGGGTCTGCGTTTTGGGCAAGCTCCCAGCGGATGGCAGTACTGTTGGTGTGTGGTCCACACTCAGTGTAGCCTTGTGTTAGAGGGAACGCGAGAGGATTCCTTTTCATTCTGGGATCTGCTTTCTGAGCTGCAGGGGGTCGAGGAGAGTGGGTTTTGTCATCATGCCCTGGATCAGGGGGCCACCTGTATCCTCAGGCCCTCCATCCTGTGGGGGACTTGGCAAGGGCAGCACAAATTGGGCTTCTTGCTCGGATCCCTTGTGTGTCTGCTCCTCCCTCCTTTCTGCACAGCTGTCTCCCTCCCAGGTTCTGCCTGACTTTCCGCAGTTGCTCCTGCAGCCCTCGCACCCCTCCTCCCTGCCTCCCTCCCTCTCTCCCTCTCCCTCCCTTCCTACTTTTCCTCTGGATGCTGCATGTGCTGAATTCTTGATCCATCCTCTCCAGCACTGCAGACCCTGAGGTGCTGCTCTGACCTACCCTTAACAAGAGCCTTGTTAAATGGATGTTTCTGGGCAGATCCTCATTCCCTGCGATTGCCTTTTATTGCAAATTCAGGGTTCTGCCACTTCATGGGGAAAATGTAACTGGGGCCTCCCTGGGTGGGAACAGCAGTGGAGAGAAAGGCAGTAATAACTACGATGATGCTGTATCACCCAACAGGGAGGACATTAGAATGCTTCTAGGATTTTGAGTGTACATACGACTACCCAAGTGAGAGTTAAGTCTTCCCGAAAGGAGAGAGTTATACATTAGCGGGGGGACCTGTGCTTTAAAATCGTGCAAAATGCCTTTGGACCTGGTTGCAGCAATAACTGAAAGCATTCAATGTCTCCTGTTTTCCTCCCTTTTATGAAACGTACAGCGGAGCTTGGGGAGTGCGAGCTTCCAGAACACACACCAGAGCTTGTGTCTGAGTTTCGGTTCATTCCCAATCAGACAGAAGCGATGGAATTTGATATCTTCCAGAGATGGAAAGAGTGCAGGTACCTTGATGCAACCATCTAGCATTTTGATATATCTATTTTGTCATAAATAAGTGTTGGTTATACTCCTTTATCTACCAGTAGAATTGCTCTATTGATGGCCATAAAACTGCAGCTCCAAGTCTTCTCTCCTTGTGTCAGTCCTGTTTTTCCAAAGGCCCACATCTTGTCCTTTTTATTGTTGAGAGAGCCTCGCTCTGTTGCCGAGGCCAGAGTGCAGTGGCACTATCTTGGCTCACTGAATCCTTGACCTCCTGCCTCAGCCTCCCAAGCAGCGGGGATTATAGGCATACGCCACCATGCCTGGCTCGTTTTTCTATTTTTTGTAGAGATGGAGTTTCACCATGTTGCCCAGGCTGGTCTCAAACTCCTGAGCTCAAGTGATCCTCCACCTCAGCCTCCCAAAGTGTTAGGATTACAGGCAGGAGCCACTGCACCTGGCTGGCTGTCTCTCAAGAGATGTGCAGCAAGAACCAAACCACACTCCTTTTCTCTCTCTGCAAACAGAGCCTGGTTCTGATTTGTTTATTGCAGCCAGA
Source organism: Macaca mulatta (assembly GCF_049350105.2). Taxonomy (NCBI): domain Eukaryota; kingdom Metazoa; phylum Chordata; class Mammalia; order Primates; family Cercopithecidae; genus Macaca; species Macaca mulatta. The sequence continues at coordinate 49,146,147 of NC_133420.1, forward strand.
GGAGCCACCGCTGTCTTAGTGACACCCCAGGGCATCCCAGACACTCTCACATACTTGCATCTCTGGGACCTCAGGGCCTGAACCTTCTGAAACAAGCACTTTAGAAACACACCCTGTTGTATAGGAACATACACATTAGAGACCTTGTGTTGTACATTTCAGGAAATGTGATCATCATACCTGAATCCAGCAGTGTCATTTATCCCTTTTGTTTTTTCCCTCCATTCCCCCTGCAGGCACCACTTTCATGCCTGCACTACCAACTCCACCCCTCACTCACGGGTTTCCTAGATGTTAACCGTTCCTCCCTCCCATCCCATCTTCCCCAAACACTGCCTCTTCCAGGTCACCCTTGGACTCGAGCTTAGCGTGACTTTCTCTTATCCCTCAGTCATTCTGAAAAGCTCGTGTGACTATTTTAGTGGAAGGTGGCATTAGTCCATTCTCATTGTGTAACACTGAAGCAATGTAAATGTCTGTGGGTATGGCACACCCCACCCACACATTTACACATCCACTGTCCTCCCTGCAGGAGGCCATCATTGGCAGTCTGTAGTCTTTTCCTTTTGTATTTACATATACAACATTGTTTCATTGTTTCCTTAAGTGATCATGTTGTAAGCACTGTTCTGTGCTCCCTTTCTTTCTTTCTTTCTTTCTTCCTTTCTTTTTTTTTTTTTTTTTTTTTTTTTTTTTTTTTTTTTGAGATGAAGTTTCATTCTTTTTGCCCAGGCTGGAGTGCAATGACACGATCTTGGATCTCGGCTCACTGCAACCTCCGCCTCCCAGGTTTAAGTGATTCTCCTGCCTCAGCCTCCAAGTAGCTGGGATTACAGGCATGCACCACCACGCCCGGCTAATTCTGTATTTTTAGCAGAGATGGAGTTTCACCATGTTGGTCAGGCTGGTCTGGAATTCCTGACCTCAAGTGATTCACCCACCTTGACCTCCCCAAGTGCTGGGATTACAGGCGTGAGCCACTGTGCCTGGCCTGTTCTGTGGTCTTTCTAGTCAATTAACAGTAAGTTCTTGGGAATCTTTTTGTATTACTATAATTTGGTGTCCCTCATTGCTTTAACTGCTGCATAACGTTCCATAGTAAGGCCGTGCCCTTCAGAATCCTGTGGGCTTACAAGTCGCAGTTTACATGTATTTCCATTGATTTTTCTAAGGGGAAAGAGCCCTGCCCAGGCGGAACTCTCCTATCTGAATAAAGCGAAGTGGCTGGAAATGTATGGGGTAGACATGCACGTTGTCAGGGTAAGAACTGTGTGCATTTAAGTACTTTGGTTTTGCTGTTACTGAAAAATGTATGAACATTATGCAAACAAAATAACTTGTGGTGAGGAAACTGTTTTTGCATTTTGCATTCTGCTGTGTGACGACCTGTTAGAACCCTCTACCGATTGTCACTTCGTTTGTTTGTAGGGAAGAGATGGCTGTGAATATTCTCTTGGACTGACCCCGACAGGCATATTAATCTTTGAAGGAGCTAACAAAATAGGCTTATTCTTTTGGTAATTTAGTTTTGTCTAATATTAAAAATGTCTTTTCCTATTTTGTGGTGGAATTCTATGTGATGGATGATTATTGAGGGGTATCTGCAACACCCAGATTCATCCTCAGAGCACGTGGTGCTGCTGTTGTGGGTCTGTGGCAGTTGCACTGAAACTTCTGGATAATCACACTTGAATGAATGTTGTTTTTTTTTTTTTTCAGTCTAAGCTTTAAAAGTAGAAAGGAAACTGCTATTTGATGTGTAGATGGTTTTACTGCAGATTGTGCTTTTAAAATACTTTCTCTCTGACTAGGCCTAAAATTACCAAAATGGATTTTAAAAAGAGCAAATTGACACTCGTGGTGGTCGAGGATGATGATCAGGTAGGCCTTGCTCCCATTTCTTCCCCTTTGCTGGGAAAATCCTGTGTCAGTGTTGCAAACGCCCACTCAAGGCCCTTGTGCTTCCTCTTTAAGGGACGTGAGCAAGAGCACACGTTTGTGTTCCGGTTAGACAGTGCCAGGACCTGCAAACACCTTTGGAAGTGTGCAGTTGAGCACCACGCGTTTTTCCGACTGCGGACGCCAGGAAACAGCAAATCCAATAGATCCGACTTTATCAGGCTGGGCTCTCGCTTCAGATTCAGGTAGGGAGCCATTTCTGCAACACGCATCGCGTCTTCTGAAGGAGGACAACTGTGATTTCTTTCTTGTGTGCGAGTAGAGTGATGAATTTGTGTCCAGAAGCTTAGGTTGCATGTCCCGTCCCCACTTTTCTTAAGGTGAGTCACTGAAGCTCTTTTGATCCTCGTTGATAAAATGGAACTAATAACAAAATTGTTAATAACTGACATTTAGCCAGAGCTGTGCTATTCAGTACAGTAGCCACTAGCCACATGTGGCAATTTAAGTTAATGAATATGAAATAAATTTTACAATGTAATTCTTCAATATCGCTAGTCATATTTCAAGTGGCCAAGAAGCCACATGTGGCTAGTGGCTGCCATATTAGACAGTATCGACACAGGACACAGGATCATTGTGGAAAGTTCTGTTGGCCAGCACTGTGCCAGAACTGTTCATATACCCTTAATAAGGTAGGTTGATTATCCCCATTTTACAGGTAAGGAAACCAGGGCCAGAGCTATTACGCTTAAAGTCACACATAGCCAGGAAGTGGTAGAGCCGAGATTCAACACCGTGAACTCTGGCTGCTAAATTTCTAACTGCTACTGTATTGCCTTTTGCATGCCAGTGTCCAGAAATTTGGGATGGTTAAAAATGAGAGGAGATACCAATGTGTGTGCACGTAACCCAGGGTAGGATGAGTAGATACTTGAATCTGAAAAGAGCTTGCAAACATCGAGAGCTTATTCTGATACATTTTTGCTTATCATCCTAAGACCATTTTTCTCAGAGTGTTTGAAAACTTTCTTGGTGTTAAAAATGAGAACAGCAACCTCACCTGAGAACTTTGCAGTCAGAATCTATGGGTATGCATGTGTGTGTATGTGTAAGGCCTGGCAGTATGCATTTAAAATGTGCTCCCAGGGTTTTTGAGGCCCATTTACATTTGAGAATCACAGTTACGATATCTAAAACTTCACATGGTTTCATAACCTCTACCCACACATGGCACATCCCTGAACTCTATTTAAATGTCAAAAGATTTGCTCATTTCAAATATTTCTACTGTGCAAGGAAATGGCTATGAACTTCTGTTTAAAGAATTATTTTGTTTTAAATGCTCCAAGGGGTTGGGGGTGGGAAAACCAAGCTCTTTTTGAGAAAAAGTCAAATCCCAGGGTCCTGTGGAGGATGCAGAGGTAACCGGAGACCCTCTGCAGGATGCTGGTGTCTACTCAGGGTGAAGTGAGGCGGGAAGGCCAAGTCAGGGCAGTTGCCAAGGCAGGCTTTTCTCTCCTGGGAGGAAGCTGCCCCAGGCTTAGTCCCAGACCATGTTCCTTTCTGCTCGTCTAGAAGTGTAAGAAGGAAGGGAGTTTGGAGAAGAAGAGGTTGCCCCTTAGAGGCACGCAGAGCAGGTGACAAATGATGACTAAGAGCAACTGGAATGAAGCAGTTGAGGGGTAGATCAGACGAAACCAGCAACCTCCTGGAATCTGCAGCTGGGCATCACATTGGTTGAAACCCAAAAAGCCTTAGTGAAATCAGTAATGTTTGCCTTGGCAAAGCCTAGTTAAGTGGGTATTGATAACAGTCTTTTAAAACATGGGTTAAATGTCTATGCAGTGTGTTCCGTGAAAGGTTGTTTTATGTGAAAATCAATGTTCTCTTAATGAGATGTTTCAAACCTGCTTGGTTTGTGCAGCCAAGTGGCTGGTACCTAAATTGCAGGTTTTGTCCTTTGGTGGAAATATCTGGCTCTGGACTGTAGCCTGGACTTGGCAAAGGAGATTTTATTTCCAAATGGAAGGCTAAACTTTGTGTTTCTTTACCCAAGTGAGTTCAGGCGAAGTTGAAACGTACATTGGAGCTCTTGGAAATAAAAGTGCACTTTCAAAAACATGTAATGTACTGAGATTCTGACATTGATAACACACAAGAAAATATTTACTTCCCAGTGGGCGGACAGAATATCAAGCTACACATGGCTCCAGGTTACGAAGAACCAGCACCTTTGAGAGGAAGCCTAGTAAACGTTATCCATCCCGGAGACATTCAACGTTCAAAGGTTGTGTGTTTTTCATTCTGCCTTGGAATTTTACATTATGCTTGAGTCATTTAAGCCCTCAAGGAGCTTGGTCAAGCAGCTTATGAAGAAAGTTCCCGCAGTTCTCTAGCCTGGAGCTTTTGGAAAAGTAATCTCAGTGGTGTTCTTTTAATGGGACCTGGCCACTTCTGCCATCCCTCTGTCATTAGTGTTTCCCTTGGATGTGTTCATTAATTTTTCACTTTCTCCATATTTCTTCCCATGTGCCTCTTAGCTTCTTTTAGACCTGGGCTCAAGCCCCGGGACCTCAGGAATATCATAGAGAAACACCTTTCTTGCCTATAGAAGATACTGTATCTCCACCATCTTGCAATTTTAAGTGCGGACATCAGGCCCATGCTAACTGGAATTCTGACCACGTACAAGTAGATGAAGAACTTTTAGATACTTGACTCAAGTCCCACAGTCAGTCCAAACTTTCCTCACACTTAAATGTAGCCAGGCCCTAGAATGCCCACCCTCTTTCCCTTTCCAAGCCCTCTGAACCTTGTCTATCAGTTACAGCTGAGGCCTCATACCTCTATGAGACCTGGAGCACAGGACAACTCAGTCAGTGAATGAGCAAGCCAGGCTCATTTCGTTGGATCCCAGCCTCCAGATCCCATCTCATAGCTCTTCTTTTTCTACACTAGATAGCTTCCCCACTTAGGATGCCCAGTTAGCACTCAGTTTTTGCTCTTTTATGGCAGACCCTCTGTACTCCCAGCCTCCTGGCCCCTCCTGTATATGATTTCCTTGTGGCCACTCCATGCATTTTTCTTGGCTCAGGACTTAGTGGGCCTCCATGGGACCTGGTACCTCTACTTGTTCCCTTCTAGAATCTGTAACTTTGTGTTCCCCACCATTCTTTCCTTTATGAACCACCAGTGCAATAGAATGACTACCTGAAATTCTTCATCACTCCCAGCTGCTTTAGTGGAGGAAAAATGCCCACAGCACAGGAAATAGTCCTGCCATTCGAGAGAGGCCAGGGGGTGGGAGCGTGTCCAGAGAAGGGCGATGGGTTGATGAAGGGTGGCCACAGCGCCCAGGAGGAAGGGGCCAGAACACTCTCTATTCTGTTCCGTGGGGAGGATTATGCTTGTGTGTGTAGTCCACTAGGTCAGAGTTGTCCAGAAATAGCCCAGTGTAAGGAACAATTTTCCAAAGATCAAAAGAGCTGTCTCAAGATAGCAGTGTGCTCCCAGCCCCTACAGGTGTATACAACACAAAGGGAGGGACCCCCTGCTGTGGCTATCACAGAGGGGAGTGGACATCCTGTGGCTTGACCCCACCAGATGGCTTTAGAGATCTTCTGGGTCCCAGGGTCTGTGATTCTCTTCCCGGTCCCTCTTTTCTGTCCCTTATTTCACTGACGTTTTTCCAGCCAGAGTTCTAGCATCTTCTTTGTGAAGCTTTTAATGATTTTCCCTGCCACATATATCCTTTTAAAAACAAAATGGAGTGTAATAGGCTAAGCTGTACCTCATCCCCCAGGCTCTGTCCATGCAGACCCTCACGGCCGCCCCGAGGCCCCTCAATCCAGACCCACGCTTGTATTTCATCCCTGATCACCGTGTGCTGTTTTCCTTTTACCCTCTTCTCTGTATCTGCCTTTCTCTGTCTCTAGACTGGGAACTTCTTGAGAGCAAAGATGTGTCTCTTTGTCCCTGCCTCCCAGAGCACCCAGCCCTGGGAACCTGCTGAGTGGATGGTTGCTGAGTGAATCAGAGGGAGTCATAGTTTACTCTCCCTGAGGAAAGGAGAAGTAGCCACTGCGCAGTTCTGCCTGGCTTGGGGTTGGAACGGCTCTGTGATGGTAGAAGTCTCACATGGCCATTATCTGCCATTGCATGGTGAAAGTGATAAAGTTCTCTAAGATGTCATAACTTTCTGTTTTTCTTTCACAGCAAGCAACCCAGTGATAGCAGCCCAGCTCTGGTGAGTGTCCCTGAGCTCTAGAGCACAGCTCTCCTCTCAAAGGATCGTATTTATTTGCAATGTTGACTTTTTCCTTACTACAATGAAATCAGAAAGTACGTCATCTGGTAATTTTTTTTCCCCCTTTTTCTGCTGCCTGGCTATTCCATGCTTGTGGCTTTCAATAAGTACACAATATAATGTTCCAAGACAGTTTGGTTTTTTTTGGGAAAACACAGCCGTTTTGTTTGAGTAGCTGCGTGCTTTATGATCACAGTGGGTGGGAAAGGTAGAGGCCTGTGCACAGCACCCTGTGCTCCTGGCGTGGCAGGCATTGCTGGGAGAGGAAGGCCGTACTCCCGAGCTAAAGCTGGACGAGAGCAGATGCTAGATTTGCTCAGTGACGTGCAGGTTTTACATCATAGAAGACATTAAACACCTTTACTGAAATTCCTGCAGGAAAAGGAACTTATCACAAGAGTGAAAATTGCCAGCACAGGATTCAGCAAACATTTTCTGTAAAGGGCCAGATAGTCCATATTTGAGACTTCGCAGGCTCCGCTGTCTCTTTCACAGCTGCTCAGCTCTGCTGTTGTAGCTAGAGAGCCACCGTGGAAATATGTAAATGAGCGAATGGGACTGCATTCTAATAAAACTTATAAATATCAGGCGGCCAGATTTAGCCCAAGGGGTGTAGTTTTTGCAGGCCTCTTCCCTGGCACAGGTGTCCAGGGTCTTGCCTGTATAGTAGAATGATCTGGTGAGCTATAATTATCTGAAACATCCTCCCCAGCCACACCTCGGGCTCACTGAATCAGTCTCTCAGGGTGGGACTCATATAGCTTGTTTTTAAAGCTGCCCAGGTGAGTCTGCCTGGCATATACCTCTCTTGCTCTCTCTGAAATAACTGCCTCTCTTATATGAGTTTCGGCTTGTTAAATAGACAAGCTGTCACGTGAGAGGACCACAGACTTGCGTTGTTTGGACCTTTGGTCTGAACTTCAGCCACTGGTAGGTAGCCCAGGTTCGTTAGCCTCTCAGTCATCCCAGGCACAGGTCTCAAGGCAGCTGAGAGGGTGGTCTTTGAGATGGACGCAGCTTGACTGTGCCATACACTGTCAGGACAGTTGGCAGAACGTGGCACGGGGTGGAGCGGGTTGCAGATACCCCTGTTAGCGAGGAGAGCCCTGGCTGGGGCATCAGGAGCCCTCCCTCTAGGTACCAGCTGTGTTCTAACCCAGCTCTGGAGACAGGCCTTCCTACTTCTGGGCCTCTGTCTTCTTTTTTGCAAATGAGGAGGCTGGGCTAGATCAGTGTTTTTCCAAACTGTTTTACCCTCTGATTTTCACCCTTTAGAAGAAACCTGATGTCAAAGCCCAACATACAGAACAGACAGATGTGGAGGTCCTCTGGATGAGCTCAGTGGGGAGGGAGAGACCAGTTTCTGCCTGCTCTTCTGCCACTCCTCCCACCCCATAGCTCCAGGGCACCTTCGAGGAACCCAGGGTTCTAGAGAACACAGCTGGTCCCTTGTATGACACAGCCGGAAACTCAACCTCACATCTCTGATTCCAAATCCTACTTTCAGTGTCCTTCTGCCTTTTGTCTCTGGGTTTTGTTCTCAGCATCTGATGAAGGGGCTCGGGGTCCTGTTGAACTGCTCTTCGTCGCCCCCTGCCCCGGAGGGTGGGAGGAGGTTGCAGTATTCTGGATGGGTTACGTTGTAGGTCACTAGATTCACCCCTTTTCTGGGATCCTTCTGGCAGATAGTATGCCAAATGGTATCTGTACCTTTCTTAGCCTGTCGGGGTGTCTTCCTTTTAATTCTCTGGGGCTTGTAAGTTACAGCCCCAATTTCTTTCCTTTGCTGTCTAAGGTGGTGATTGTTTTTGATTGTGTCTCCCTAATAAAATTACATTTTCCTCCTAGCATCTAGTGGAGATTATATATTGGGAACCAAAACAAACTTAAAAAAAAAAAAATTCTGCCAAAAAAAAAAAAAAGCCCTGGTAAATATACCCTTTAGGAACAAATGAGCTAATAACTGCTGTTCGCAGCTGTTCAATTGCCCTTCACAGCCTGTGGGATCCCGGGGTGAGTAGGATTGCTATGGGAGCCGTGGATGAAATTGTGCTCTGGGCTCCAGAGGTACTACTAGAAAAATAGCACCTTGCAGAACGCTTAACTTACCTGATGAAGTCCAGCCGGAGGTGATCTGGCCCAGAGCCTAGATCTGTGTACTGGTCCTCCTCGAAAACCGGAACACAGAACCATTTAGACCCCAAGCAAGACTTATAACAATGATCTGTTTGCCTCTCAGTGTTGGAGAAGCCAGCAATAACACTTGATTTCAAGCACACCTCCTGGCAATAATGACTGCCTCCTCTGTCCATATGTATATATATACACACATTTAAGATCATATCAGCCTTTCACTGTGGCTCATGCCTGTAATGCCAGCACTTTGGGAGGCTGAGGCTGGAGGATTGCTTGAGCCCAGGAGTTCAGGACCAGCCTGGGCAACATGTGAGATCCCGTCTCTTAAAACAAACAAACAAAAAGATTCCATCGAAATAGGATCATGCATGAGGAGCCCTGAGCCTTTTCTCAGTCCCTCTAAGAGCCAAGTTGGTTTAGCAGAAAGAAGACAGGCTTTAGGATTCTGCAGATGTTGATTCTAGCCCTGGCTCCCACTGACCAGCCAGGCGACCCTGAGCAGGTTTCCCAACTCTCTATTAGGCAACCGTTCCTTTATCTGTAAAATGAGGTGGTCACATTTGTTGACCTCATAGCCTAGTTGTGTGAATTAAATAATAACAGATGTGAAGTTCCCAGTACAGAGCCTTGTTTGGAGAGAACATTCCAAAGTGGTGGCCAGATTGTTGGCAGTGTTTTAATAGCAAGGGGACCCACCTGTGGCTCCCACCACAGTACCCAGTGAGAGATGCTCAGGAGGGACTTGTGCCTCCCCCTGCAGTAGGAAGAAGCTCTGCACATCACTGGAGCTTCTGGTGCCAGTGTTGTGGGTATCCCAGCAATGCCAGGGCAGGCCTGAAATGGAAGTGAAATTACTTGGTTTGCCCCAATGAAACAGGACCTCTTTTTTGCCACCAAAATAGGACATCGAGGCTGCATTCTGGAATATTTCCTACTGTTTCTGTTTGTGAGCTCTAAAGGGATGAGTGAAAGCAGCTGTCTGTGGTTTTCCTTGTTATATGTTCTTTTAAACAGCCAATATAAAAAAAAAAAGTCATTATGTGGACGCTTCTATTAGAGTATATAGCACATAGCAATAGTTCATGATTGTTGACTAAATCAGTAATAATGCCACTTTACAACCTAAGATATTTTTCTCTTTTTTTTTCTGTTTTTTTAGCTCTAAAACAAATCCAGAAGTCCATAATTACCAGGTAAGAAACTGCTTTTAAATGTTGTCTTTAAATAAGGAAAATTTTAAAAATAAAATAAAACAAAAAAGAAGATTTTCGTAAAGTTTCTACATTTTCTATAATGAACAGTCATCATATTTATAATCAGATTTTGAGGAAATAATAACAGTATTTGTTTTTTTGAGAAAATGGTAAGAAGAGAGCCCTTTCCTTCTGGCCTCTGCCGCTTCTTGGTCATCTGAACTGCCTATTTTTCTTAACCTTGTCAACTGGCAAGCATCAGGGACGTATGTTTAAGTTTCTGGGTGGCCAGACACAGCCCCTTAGTGGCGTTCCAGTGAAGCAGCTTTTCGTCAAAACGTGTTTTAGGCCTAGGGAACGTGAGTCCCTTGAGATGCGCGTTCAGGAAAGGATGTTTTGGTCAAGTGTTTGGGAAATGTCGCATCGTTCATTCCCCTTCTTGGATTTTACAGTGTCCATTGAGGTGTGAAAGTACTGAGAAATCCTGCAAGAAAGACATGTTTTATTTTTTAAAAATTTATTGTTTCCCCAAATTATTTGCGAATTGCTCCCCTCTCACACCCCAATAATAAAAAAAAAAAAAAAAAAACTAGTCTTGAGCTGGCACAGTGGTGGACGTCTGTATTTGGGGAGCTATTTGGGGAGGCTAAGGTGAGAAGATCACTTGAGCCTGGGAATTCGAGGCTGCAGTGAGCTATTATCATATACCACTGCACTTCAGCCCAGATGACACAGTGAGAACTCATCTATTAAAAAAGACAAACACTAGTCTCAGCCCCTTCATATCTTTTTTAAAAAACACTGGCCTCAGCCTCTCCCATTTTTTGGTGGTGGTGAACTCATTAACACAAATAGTCCGTGGTTTCTAGAACCTTCTTTGTAAAGCACTGTGCTAGGCCCGTCGCCTGCAAGAAGGAGCACAGGTACGTTTCCATGGCTGGCATCTTGCTCTTTGTCAGGGCGGCCAACCAGGGCCTGTGCCGCCTGCCAGCTCACCCATGCCTGCTAGCATGTAAGGTGTGGTTTACAGCTCAGCCTGGATCAAGCACATTCTTCCTAAGCCACCGTGGGTGGCTCTCTCTGGCCATTCACAGCCTTGTACCACCTGGTTCCAACTTCTCTATTTATTTCTCACCACTCCCATCACGCTCCATATGTTCAGCTCACAGGGAATTGCATAATTGTTGTCCCATAATTTCTTCCCACCATTCTTTGCCCATGTTCGTCTGCCTGGAATTCCTTTGCTTCCTATCAGTATATTAAAGTGTCTGTCAAAGAGTCGGCCACGGTGGCTCATGCATGTAATCCCAGCACTTTGGGAAGCCAAGGCAAGAGGATCACTTGAGCCCAAGAATTCAAGACCAGCCTGGCCAACATAGTGAGACCCCATCTCTATTTTTAAATAATCCCAGGTTCAAGTGATTCTCTTGCCTCAGCCTCCCAAGTAGCTGGGGTTATAGGTGCATGCCACCATGCCCGGCTAATTTTTACATTTTTAGTAGAGACACAGTTTCACCATGTTGGCCAGGCTGGTCTCGAACTCCTGACCTCAAGTGATCCACTCACCTCAGCCTCCCAAAGTGCTGGGTTTGCAGGTATGAGCCACCGTGCCCAGCCCAGGGTTCTTTTTTTTTTTTTTTTTTTTTTTGAGACGGAGTCTCACGCTGTTGCCCAGGCTGGAGTGCAGTGGCGCGATCTCGGCTCACTGCAAGCTCCGCCTCCTGGGTTCACGCCATTCTCCTGCCTCAGCCTCCTGAGTAGCTGGGACTACAGGCGCCCGCCACCGCGCCCGGCTAATTTTTTGTATTTTTAGTAGAGACGGGGTTTCACTGTGGTCTCGATCTCCTGACCTTGTGATCCGCGCCCAGGGTTCTTGAATCTTCTTATTCACTGATTGTTTTTTGTTAAGGGGTTTTCAGGTGTGAGTAACTGAAAAGTTGTAGGGGACAGGTAATTGATAGGTAATCAGTGCTTGAAGGAGAGAAAAAAAATTTAGAAAAGCAAAGCAGCTCAGCCCTGCCTGTGCCCTCTCCCCATAGCCCTGGGGTGTGTTCTCACTGTGCGTTTTCTGCTTAGAGTGAACATCAAGGCAATTGTTGAAATCAGATCTACTGAAACTCATCTAGGCATTGTTATCGCAACCTCATTGGCAACCACGGGTCCTTTGGACCTTGCCAGTCTTAGAGGTCTTGTGTTGTTCTATCAAGGGTTGGGAGTAAATTGACCGGGAAGAGAATGTCCTGAGAAGTGGCCTGATCGGCATGTGAATACCGTGAAGGGTATTCAAGAGGATGGTGTTGCAGCATTTATCTTATTTCAAGCACTGCAAGGTCAGCCAGCTGCAAAGGATGGATCTCTGCGTTCTCAATGAGGACACTGTTGGCATTTGGGGAGGGAGAGTTCTTCATTGTTTGGGACTGTCCCTGGAATTGCAGGATGATTAGCTTCCCTTTTCTCTGTTACTGTGACAAGCAAACATGCACACGTTCATTTCCCGTTGTCCTCTGAGGGATATGAGCGTACTAGTTGAGAACCAGCTGAGTTAACACTAAAATACTCCTTGACAGTTGAGAATGTGATTAAATTGCCAGAGGAGACCAAGGAAGTTTCCAAAATCTTTTTCCAGGTCTATGGCTAAGGTTCCCACATCTCTCTGATGAATCTGATTTGGCTGTGTTTAAAGCCAGAGAAAAACATGAGGGTCCAGTTCTAGGTCAGCCTTTCTCTATTGTTGAACAGCCAATGAATGGAACCTCATTCTGGGCCTGTCTATGTGATCAAAACACCTGGAACAGTTAGACTCTGGGCAGATCATCTAAACTCTGTGGGTTTCTGTACCCCCTAAAGGAGAAATATGCAGAGATTGCACCAGGGAGATGCTAAAGCCCTGGTCAGCTCCCAGATCCTGCTACTGAGGTATTTTCTCCAGATTCCTTTTCCTGCAGCATGTCCTTCCGGGGGCTGCAGAGTCTGCTTGCTGACAGGCGTCTTTGAAGGAGAAAGGAAAGGCTGCTGGAATACAGAACAGGCAGGGAGGGCATCTCAGGTCCATGCAAATGGAACGAACAGAACTGCTGAGAATTCTCTGTGCCAGAGAGCAGGCCACTGCGTATTAACCAAAGCAGCCCGAGAAGGAGGGGAAGAAATAATTAAAAGAGTAACGGTGGCAAGACTGTAGTGACTTAAATGTCAGGAAGGCCTAATTTGCCCCTTGGGAGGTTGAGCCTTGAGAAGCCCCTGACTTCTGCTGATGTCTAGGACCACTGCCCTCTGCAGGCCAGAAGTGGAATGGCAGGCTGCTACCTAGCTGGCTAGGGCTGCACCTCTGTCCATTGGCGAGTCATTGGTCAGGGTCTGTGTTCTCTTTATAAAATGGACAACTTCCTTCAAAATTAGCGGGGTGTGGTGGCAAGCGCCTGTAATCCCAGCTACCCAGGAGACTGAGGCAGGAGAATTACTTGAACCCAGGAGGTAGAGGTTGCCAAGATCCTGCCATTGCACTCCAGCCTGGGCGACAGAGCGAGACTCTGTCAAAAATAAAAAAAATTTAAAAAAAGACAACCTTCAGCCTCCTTCCTTCTCTTCTTTCTCTTTCTTCCTTCCCTTCTTTTTCTTTCTTCTCTCCCTCCCTACTTTCCTTCCCTCCCTCCCCTCATCCCTTCTTCTCAAACTGTCTCCCTCTCTCCCTCCCGTTTTATCAGGATGATAAGCGCTCTGGATGGTTTTGTTTGTTTTGGTATTTTGTTTTGGATTGCATTTTAGAAGATTATTTTTATTGCATAAACCAGGGAGAAAGAAAAAAACCTTCACCCACGGCCCTGCTGCTTCACTTAGCATCCCTGTCCAGTCCTTGCCTGTGTGCAGATGTAACTGCTCCACATGGTCATTGTCATTTTCAGCAATGACAAAAATTGTTTCTGAAGAGAGAAATTGCCTCCCACTCTCCCCATCTCTCTGACACCTTCCGCCTCTTCCCTTGGGGAGATGAATACAGCCTGTCCCTGGTACTCCGGACGACCCCCTTCAAGGCGGGTGCTGTCACCTTCTAAGAGCAGCTTCCCAGCCCCTTCACAGGGAGCCGCCTCTGGAGAGGGCAAGAACCGGTGCTGGGTTCCAGCCCCCAGCCTTTGTCAGAGGGGGAAACATGATCATCCTGGGAAACATCCATCCCCTAGCCAGGGTCTATAGCCTTTCCGTTCATAGTCCCCCAGCCCCTCGGGTGGATGCCAGTAACAGAGAAAGCAAATGAGGACCATTGAAATTAAAAGGTCATCAAATAATCAAGTTCGGTGTTTTATTTCTAGCCTCAGTATCATCCTAATATCCACCCCAGCCAGCCCCGGTGGCATCCTCACTCTCCAAATGTCAGGTAAGTGCTGGTGCTTCCAGAGCTGCACCTTCGAAAGCTCTCCTTTCTCTAGAAAAGTTCAGATTCTGCCTAGTTTAGGAGTAGAAAGTCTGCATCAGAAACAACCCTTCAGGGGTGCATTGTCATGGCCGAGATGAATAAATTTTCAAAGCAGAGGTAGCCAGTGATGCGTGTGGATGTATCAAAGGTGTGCTTTGTGAAATAAAAAATGAATTGATTTTTAAAAATCATTCTGATCTCATATATTTTTGGTTTAGTTTTATGTTCAAGATGTTACTGAAAATTTCTAAGTAACATTTTTCTGTCCTGAGAATTTGTTTACTTCAAATGTGATGAAAGCTTGGGGATTTTTGTTGTGGTGGTTTTTTTTTTTTTTTAAGGAGTTTTTTTTGGGGGGTGGGGAATGGGTTTGCTTTTTGTGGCAATCAATATTTTTTCCCTAGACTGAGGGGTCAGTTTTTCTGTAAAGGATCAGACAGTCAATATCTTCGGCTTTGTGGTCGCTGTCACAACTCCTTAACTCTGCCATTGTACTTTGAAAACAGCCCGAGACAATCCATAAATGAGAGACTATGGCTGTGCTTCAATGAAACTGATTTAGAAAAACAGTAGGATTGGGCCGAGGGCTGTCATTTGCCAACCTTGGCCCCAACCTACCATAATCCTTTCTAAGCCAACTGACATCTGCTGGACTGTGTTTATAGTGAGGCTTGAGAGGTTTTTTTTTTTTTTTTTAAGGCTGGCTTTGTGAAAGCAAATGCTCCTTTTAAAATTTGAATTTTAGATCAGTCTTAATTGGTGTTTATGTGTGAAGCTATTTCAGAAACATAGTTGGCAAGTTCAGTTTGCATAAAGGTGAGGTTGCTAGCCTTTCTCTGAGAAATGGAGAATAAAATGATAGAAATAAACCCACTTAGAGCAAGGCCAAAATAAAGTTTGCTGGGGAATTTTGTAACCCAACAGTGTGATTGTTTATAAACACTTGGTAGTCACTTAACTTTTTAAAGCAAATTAGGTGAGTGGAGTAATAATTCTAAATCTTGCTGTGTTTCAAAGGTACTTTATTCTTCAGACATAAGAAGCAGAAGAGATTTATAGAAATGCTATTTTAATTAACATTGTTTTTACAAAAGTTTGTGCTTATCACTGTCTGTTTTATCATGTTAGTTTCCTTCTGAGGCACGGCCTAGCAGCAGGCGTTCTGAGGAAAGCCGGAAACAGTGCCTCTCTGGGGTGGGCCTGCTACTGGCAGCTTTAGTGTCATCTGGAAGCTTGTTAATGCAGATTCTCAGTCCCACCCCAGACCTACTGGATCAGAATCTATGGGGTGGGGCCCAACATTTTGTGTATTTTCAATCTCTGCAAAGATACCCCCTGACAACAGAGTTTGTTAGTCCAACACTTTTGGCAAATGCTGCCTGAGGCATTCATGGCACACACTGGCATGATAAAACCTCCAGGCAGCCCTGTAGTAAAGGAACATTTTCCACCTTCACTTAGCTTTCTCCGGACGGACTTGACCATGAGACACCCTTTGAGAAATGATGACTTGACCATAGACAGATGCTTGCTCTGCTTGGAAGTTCATAGGTGATCTGCATCTGAACTTTTACAGTTCTCACGTAGGAAATCCATTCATTTCCACTCATAGCCATCCCCATTCACATGGCTCATGGTTCCCCCTGCCCCATTTCCTTTGTGCTTGTGTTGTTTCACTTACATTTCTGCATTTTCTTCCATTCTCCCACTAACCATTCGCTCTGCAAACAAAACAGGCCATCCTTTCAGGATGACAGGTCGCATTGGAAAGCATCGGCCAGTGGAGATGACAGCCATTTTGATTATGTCCACGACCAGAACCAGAAGAACTTAGGAGGGATGCAAAGTATGATGTATCGAGATAAACTCATGACTGCACTTTGAGAGACTGAAGCATCTCTCTTCCATTCACCTTCATAGTTCCATTGCATTCCATGAAAAGTGTCTTGGCCTCACATGGATGGATGTGTTTGGACGAGTGTCTTTAAGGAGTAGTCCTGAAGGGTGTTTTCAGTGTCCAAGATAAAACCACTATAGCTTGTTATAATTTACTGTTGACTGCATTCTCATTAAAATGAAGGTAGTTAAAGGCTCAGGAATCATTTTGATGTTCTGATTTTAAAATTGGAGTCAAAGTCTATGTTTATCATATTACTATGTACCTGATGTTCTTTGTTATTTAATTAATGGGAGCAAATAAAACCAGAAGAGCTTGGGAAGATTGCTCAGCATATATTCCTGACGTAGAAGTTGAGGTTGCTAGGGTCCAGTTTCCCTAGTGTGGCCTGGATAAGTCATTTCCTCTTCATTGACCTCATTTTCCCCATCTGAAAAGAGAGGGTTGGACTAAGTGATCTCCAAGGTCCTTTCCAACTCTAACATTCTGCAATTTGTTAACATTTCATTTTGTTTAGGTTGAGGATATACATTCAAACTAATTTTATCACAAGGAAAACTGCAATACCCACTTCCCTGACAGAGAGTTACTCCTTTCAGAAGCTAAATAAAGTATATAACTTATTAGATGTTATATAAATACAGGGGGACTTTGAGTTTCACATCTTAAAGCAGTTGAGCTACTTCGAATTTAAGCAGTTGTACTAATCTTAAATTGCATAGCATTTGTTTTGATAGAACTTGCTGCTCAAGTATGAGAATAATTTTTAATGTCTTAATGATTGGTGCTGCTAACTTGCATGATTTCAGAAGGCATAATTGTGAATACACGCTGTCAGAATTAGGGGATTGGTTTTTACCCTAGACTTCACTCTTAAAAAGCAACGTGCAGTCAGGATCATTTATGGCTCAAATGAAAGCATATAAGGTTTTCTTGAAGTTGTGCCAAAGCATTCTGTAGAGTAGGATGAGATGGGTGTTGCCCTAGTCTGTTGGTAGACCCAGAAATCAGTATGTTGTCTTAGGTTAAAGCTTGTACCAAAATATTTATTTCCCCCGTTTCAAGCCCTGAGTCAAACATTTTTTTCTCTTAATAATAGACCTGAAATGTTTTATTAGTATTTCTGTGAAATCAGTTGATTCTTGTGCCATTTTTATATATGTAATTGTAATTTTGCCCATGTTAGGCCCTCTAAAGAATGTTTGACATCCTTTGAGATATTTTGTTACTAAAATCTGATCTTTTTTGGCTACCGCAAAAATCTATTCAGCAAGAAGGTATCAGCTGCGTACCTTGCACAGTGGAGCTGACCGCCTATAAACTCTCCCTAAGGTATTTGTTTACAGGTGTATTCCATTTTAGCAGACGTTCTGATCCTCAGTGTATGTGCTGCAAACAAATAAATGCGTTCTGAATCTTTTCATCTTATTGATAGCATTTTACAAATGTGTTTCCAAAGAATAAAGATTATTCTTGCTTTTTTTTTGACTCCATCTTCATTTTTTTTTTATTGATTCTTATTGCTATGCAGAAGTCTCATTTGTGAATGACCTTGGTAACAGAACAGGTGGCTTTTGGAAGTCTGAAGGTGAGCATTCAGTTAGGTGGGTGGAGTAAGATCATCTTAGAATGAGGCTGCTCTTGGCAAGAGTGGCTCTTATAGGCACAGCAGCTGATGCCTTTCTTCATCTGGGGCAACTCTGGCGAAGGTTGCCCTGCCTGTCACAGGTGCAGAATAGAGAGAAGTGGTGGCAGTGGGATTTCCCCAGTAAAAGTCCTGTAAAGGTGGATGTTTGTCCTGGCTACTTGTGCTCTTCCTGGCAGGAAGGCATCCAAACCCTTATCTGTGGGCTCCTGGAAATTGTGTATGCCATCTGATACCCTCTATTAAATACCTCTCTGCTTAAAGTCACTTGAGTGGTTTCAGTTGTCTGCAACCAAGAAGCCTCACCAGTATGCATACTTACGACATCCTGATTGTTAAATGAAGTATACACTTTTCATTCCTTAACTTAGTGGACCTTTCTCTACTGCAGTTGACCAGTTCAGTCTTAACAGCCTCCTTTTCTGTCATTACATTGTGATGTTGTCTAAAGGTCTTTCTTCTGCTCACTGCTCTTTTCACCACAGTCTACCCAGGCCTTCTCATTCTGTCCTGATTTTATAATGCTGTAGACTCTGAAACCATCCTCTGTAACCCAGACTGTCCTGTGAACTTTTGGACTGACATTTCAACTTGGATATCCTGTGTACACCTCAAACTCCACCTATCAAAAATCAAATTGGTCATCTTTTACCCTCCTCCCACAAAACTTTTCTTCTGCCTGAATTCACTTTTTTACCCACTACTAGAATGTATACATCATCTACAGCTGTTCTGCCTGTTGCCACCCGTGTCCAAACAGTGCCTAGGTCTGTTCACCTCTGCCTTGGTATTCATACTTAGGCTGTCCTCTCTCTTCTTACTGACATGGATCCCACAGGAGCATCTCTTCTCTGGCTCAGAGGTGCCCTTCCTGATCTCCCTGACTCCAGTTGCTCCTGACAAGCTCATGCTCCTCCCAGTCACTAGAACAGTCTTTCTAAAACACGGTTGGCCTGTGCCATTGCAGTGCTTGCCATTACCCTGAGGATGAAGTCCAGTGACCTCTCTGTGGAATTCCCCACTCTGGGTCTCCATCCTCTTGCTCTAGCATATATCCCCCATTTCTCACCCTACTGTTGAAAATCCTTCAGTGCCAAATTGCTTGTGGTTCCTGGCATGCACCACACCCTGTTCTTACTCACATCTATGCCTTTGCAAATACTGTTCCTTCTGCCTAGAATTTGGTCACTCCCATCCCTTCCCCTAACTCCTCAACGTCTGCCTCTGCCCAGACATCTTCTCCTAGGGACTGTCTGATGGCCCCACCTCTGCAAACTGGGTTAATTTCTGTGTTCCAGTAATAACCCCCTCCCTTTCTACCCCCATCTATAGCAACGTCGCACTTACAGCTTTGTATTAAAATAGGCTCTTTTGTTTATCTCATCCTGGAACCTGTACACTGCATCAGCCTGAGCTTTGTGTCGTACTTGCCTTTGTTCCCTGGCCCCTGACAGAGAGCAGGTGCTCCATGAATGTCTGCTCAGCAAATGGATTATTCCACATTCATTTGAAAGGTGATGTCTAACCAGATAACAGGCAATAACACATCATCTCTGGGCTGGTCTGAAGATATCTGAACAACCTTATCCAGTATGGGGGCATCGTACTGTGCGTAGGACATTGACCACCATGCGACTTCTAGATTCAGTTTCACCATCTGAATATTACTCAGTGTGTCAACTGTGTTCTTATTTGAGGCATTGGTATCATGCTGTACAGGGCAGAAGAAAGTCCAGCCACGTGACGTTGGAAACCCCCGGTAGGTAGACATTGATCTGCACTAATATATAGGGGCTGGTCATCTAATGCTAGGCCTTGCATTCTGCATGTGTCACTTACACTTCCTGACCATTCTGTGAGATGGGTAATATCCTCTTTTTCATACATAGGAAGCTCAGGCTTAGAGTTTAACCAAGCAGCCTGTATTTCAGAGCCTGTGGTCTCAACTGCTGTGCTCTCTTGTCTCTCACCTTTCATCCCACCATTTGCAACCCTGGGGATCCACATCTCCATGAGACTGCTAGATAATGTTGAACACTTCACTCCACTGAAATCGAATTGCTCACCCAGAAACCCATCCACTCCCTCTAGCCATCAAGTAACCCCTGTCCATCTGCATTACCACCACACCGGTAGGTAGCTCACTGTCCATACACCCCCACCAGTGTGGCCTGGTAACCATGTTCCCTCCACCATCACCACCACCAGTCGTAACTGTCCATACCTCCCACACACACACCAGGGCTGGTAACCTTGTTCATCTCCATCACCTGTGATCTACGCTGTTTACTGCCTTCTGCTCACACACACCCCTCCAGTGGTCTAGTAACCCTCTCCCACACCTTACCACCCCTCCCCAAGTCTAAAACTCCTGTCCACACAGGCATCATTCAGCAGTGGTCCCATTTTCAGAGAAGCAGAGATTGGACATTATTCTTTTTTTTTTTTTTTTTTTTTTTTTTGAGATGGAGTCTCGCTCTGTCACCCAGGCTGGAGTGCAGTGGGGCGATCTCGGCTCACTGCAACCTCTGCCTCCCGGGTTCACGCCATTCTCCTGCCTCAGCCTCCCGAGTAGCCGGGACTACGGGCGCCCGCCGCCACGCCCGGCTAATTTTTTGCATTTTTTAGTAGAGACGGGGTTTCACCGTGTTAACCAGGATGGTCTCTATCTCCTGACCTCGTGATCCGCCCGCCTCGGCCTCCCAAAGTGCTGGGATTACAGGCGTGAGCCACCGCGCCCGGCCTGGACATTATTCTTAATGAACCACTGCGTATTTGAGACGATCCACTCTATGGACTTCCTTCCAAAGAGCTCACAAGTGAACAGTGTTTTCTGGAATATTACTTGACAGCAAAACCATACTCACTATTCCATAATTAATGGAATTAACTTTTACATTGTGAAGCTCAGGTATGTACTGGTTTATCATCTATTCATGTTTCTGTGGTCCCTCAAAACATCCAACAGTGTACTGACAGTTGTCATTTGATTGATGTAATTCATGCCAGAAATCTCTAAATCCTGCCAGGTAATTAATTACCTTGGGTCTTCAAAACCCTTTTGCCTATTTATTGGTCTACCATTTCTGTTGAAGGTGGTTCTCTTTAACCACAAAGACGGAGGAATAAGGACAGTGTGGGAATTCCCCTTAGTCCTCCTTGCCTGTTAATGTTGCACCATCCTTCCAGGTCAGTGACTACAGCCTCCTGTGTCCCGCTCTGAACACAAGTAATGACAGAGCCTTTTTGTTGCCCTTGACTTTACAGCTTTTAACTAGTCCTTTAAAATCTTAGCTCATCAAAGAACTCCCTGAACAGCCATATTGATCCCTTTGGATCAATATTTCTCAAACTTAGAGTTCTAAATCAATTCCCTGGCTGACCAAGTCTTCCAAACGTACCAGGAAAATACCCTACTTTGGTCCGGGGTGATTTGCTTCCACTGTCTTGCTACAGGAGGCAGTGGACAGATGCAGAGGCGAAGCGTAAGGGGGCAGAGAGAAAAAGCAAGTCACTGTTAAAGGTCCCTTGCACGTGAGAAATGGCACATTTTAAGAAACTCTGGGGGTATCAAAAGACAAACATGTAAAATAGACAATCAGCTCAGCCTTAGCAAAAGAAATCCTCAATAGTTCTGCAAATAGGCCCACTTCTCCCAAAATTAGGGAGCCAAAGAATGGCTTGGACAACTTACTAAAATATGGATTGCTGCATTCTAAATGGTCAGTGGTAAGATCCCAGACCCTGCATTTTAACAGCCCAGGACAGTCTGAATTGGGCAGTCCAGGTTTGCTTTTCTCTTTGGGAAAGCAAAGCTACTTCTCTGCTTGTATGTTCATCCTTATTATTATAATGCCTCAATTTTAACTCTCAGTAGAGGTCAACCGGTTTTTTATTTTTATTTTTTTAATAGTCATGATGTTAAGTCAATGGATGGAGGCATCATAATAAGTAACTAGATCTGTCTGCTCAGCAAAGCTTTGCATTTCCTTAGGCCCAAGGTGAAGCAGAAGAATGTGAGCATTCTACTGGTTCTTTATATGGCTTTAATTTCATCATTAACCTGTCCCCTACAATCTATCAAACCAAGTCTGTGTTCTTGCCCTCCCTCCCCACTTCAGAAGCAAGAGACTGGTGAATTCCAGCCGTTGGAGGACAGGGCGTGTGTATACACCAGTCTAAGCACCTGGGCTAAGACTGGAGCCCATGATTGGGAAACAGGTGGAAGTTTGCAGAAGTAAAATGGCAAGACATTGCCAGCCAGATGAGAGAAGGATTAAAGGGTCCACAGTGTGGTGGTCTGGTTTTATCAAGGGAGAAGAGCCCCATAGTTGCCTGATTAGGTGAAGTGTGGAAGCTTTGGAATCTCACACAGTTTGAATCCCAGCTTTGCCACTTACTAGCCATGGGACCTTTGACCAGTTTCTTCTGGACACCTCATTTTCCTCATCCCCAGATGGAATTTACCAACATCTCACTGATAAGAGAATTATCAATAAATGACATGATATAGAAAAGACGTTTTGCGCAGCACAGTGTTTGACGCTAGCTGGTAAAAATTTTTAGTGGGTTTTGAGATGTAAGGTCGTAGCTGTGCATGTGGATGGAAACAGGCCAAAGAGATTCAAAATAGCTCAAGGCCGGGCGTGGTGAATCACACCTGTAATCCCACACTTTGGGAGGCTGAGGCGGGTGGATCATTCAAGGTCAGGAGTTCGTGACCAGCCTGGCCAACGTGGTAAAACCCCATCTCCACTAAAAATGCAAAAACCGGCCGGGCGTGGTGGCATGTGTATGTAGTCCCAGCTACTTGGGAGACTGAGGCAGGAGAATGGCTTGAACCAGGGAGGCGGAGGTTACAGTGAGCTAAGATCATGCCATTGTACTCCAGCCTGGGTGACAATGTGAGACTCCATCTAAAAAAACAATAATAATAAAGTCTAGTTCAAGAAATGGTATATCTAATAGATTGATGGCTTGAGATGCATATTCTAAGTTTAGCAAGGGAAAGGGGTGTTTGGTGCCAAAGGAAAGATCAGATGGAAGAGCATTAACACATATATAAAGACGTGTCTCTTTGAAACTAACAAACTCAGAGCAGAAACACCATGGGGATCTTTTGAGGAAAGAAAAAAGAAATAGAAATGTATTTCTGTCCAAGAATACTAGGAAATAACTGTCCAGGCAGAATGTGGACAATGCTTTCCCATCTGCACATGGCAGAATTGGCATAGAGTAAAGAATTGGTGAGATGGCTGAGAGTCCATTCTGTTGGTACGATTGGGACTCAGAGGCTTGGAGAATTGAAACAGAGCGTCTGCTCCATTCCCTCCTTGTCTAATTTGGGATTTCATTTTAGATGAATTGGAGGAAGATTTTAACTATTAGGAGACTGAGTGGAAAGTTAGTAATGAAAGGGAACCACTGTGCTTTGTTGCCATTTTGTCTTTCTTTCTTTTTTTTTTTTTTTTTTTTTTTTTGAGACACGGTCTCTCTCTGTCACCCAGGCTGGAGTGCAGTGGTGCGATCATGGCCCACTGCAGCCTCGGCCTCCAGGGCTCAAGTGATCCCCCCACTTCAGCCTCCTGAGTAGCTGGCATGCACCACCATGCTTGGGTACATTTTTAAAAAATTTTGTAGAGATGGGGTCTTGCCATGTTGCACAGGCTGGTCTCAATTCCTGGCTCAAACGATCCTCTTGCCTTGGCCTCCCCAAATACTGGGATTATAGGGGAGAGCCACTGCACCTGGCATGTTGCCTTTTTTAAGATAGGTATTACAAACAGTAGTAAAAATCAAACACAAATAACTGGAAGTTACTTTTCCTTTCCATCTTCTTATTCCCCAGTTTTCCTTGGAAGCAAACATTGTTAGCATTTCTCTTTGTCAATCTAGAGCTACTCCATGTATAAAGACCATATATTTATTTTACCAATCAATATTGATGGACGTTTAAGCTGCATCAACTCCCTCAAGTTTCAGTGCTGCTGCCATTCTTGTACCTTGTGTTTGTGCACTTGAACAAATCTACCTGTAGAATAAATTCCCTTGAAGTAGCATCCTGGTCAAAAGGTATGTGCATATTTAAGTTGGATATTGTCTAATGAAATTTCTCTCCAAATATATTCCACCTGTTTATACTCCCCGCAGCCCACAGGCACCCCCAGCAATTATGACAGTGTCTCTGTGACCTCATAGGAAGCGAATCATAGCCTTTGCTAGCTTTTTTTTTTTTTTTTAACTTAGTCTGATAGGTAAAATCCAGAATTTCTGTTTTAATTACATTTCTCTATGAACAAGGCTATGCACATTTTTGTCTTTCTAAACACCGTTTATTATATGTTTTCTGTGAACCATCTGAAACCCCTATTTTTGAGTCATGCTCGTTAATAAAGATCAGGCTGATGAAGTACAATTAACCATGTCATCTTAGTATTTATAATAGTGAAGAAAGGAAAGGCTTGGATGAGTTGATATTTACCAGACATTTTTTTGAAAGTAGGTTTCCAGGCCAAGTGTGGTGGCTCATGCCTGTAATCCTAGCACTTTGGGAAGCCGAGGTGGGTGAATCACCTGAGGTCAGGAGTTCAAGATCAGCCTGGCCAACATGGTAAAACCCCATCTCTACTAAAAATGCTAACAATTAGCTGGACCTGATGGCGCATGCCTATAACCCCAGCTACTCAGGAGTCTGAGACAGGTGAATCACTTGAACCTGGGAGGTGGAGGCGGCAGTGAGCCGAAATCACACCACTGCACTCCAGCCTGGGTGACAGAGCAACACTCCGTCTCAAAAAAAAAAAAAAAGTAGGTTTCCAGAAATTCAGGTAACAATCAGCATGGTACTGCCCTGCAGAGCTGAAAAAGGGAATGTGGGCAACATAAAGATAGCAAAGGTAAAGGAATTGATTTCTAATATCTGTGTTTCCTTTCCTGTTTGGGAGAGTATTGAGAACTTTCCACTCAGGCTTCTTAGATACCCACCCAGACATCATGAATTTCCCTGGTGCATTGACCAAGGAAGGATGGATGTACTTCTAGTTACAATTAAAATTCCAATGTATTGGATCTAAAATTACAGCCACATCCCAAGAGTCACCTGTGGTTTTATTGGATGAAAGGCTGCAGAATTTAAAATATTAAAACTGCTGTAGTCTAGGCCATCCACTAAAAAAGGATTAGAATAATTAGAGGAACATCCCTGTAGGCTCATGTTATAAGAAACCCACAGAAACCTAGCTAATCGTCCCCTACTGAATGGTGAATGGTTTAAACATCCACGTTCTGCACTGAGACCTCAAAAGCAAGAGGTGTTGCTATGCTAATGCTCAACCAGCTTCATTCCCTGGCTGAATAACGGACACTGTATTAAAGGCAATTAAACCATCAAGCCCTTAAAATTCATATCAGTGTTACGGCTTCGGAGGCTTATTATGAACTAAGAATGTTCATAATAGAAACTTCTGAAAAACCTGCAAGAATTGGGGAACAGAGAGAGGATCATTTGATGAGATTTTTAAGCACTAACGAATACCAAAATAAATTAATCCTCATCTGTATTACCCTAGAAACACGTACCCAGTGTTCAGCTCCAACTCTGGCTCACACTGGTGTCTTGTGCAATTAGAATGTCTAAAACCTACTCTTAACAGATTATGCATCTTATTCATCTAACCCGAACTACATTCCGGGATGAATAATGTTTTAATTTCATTCATTCAGTGAGCCGGATGGCGTCTGGGGAGTGGAAAAGTAACACTTCCCAGCTTATTCCTGAGTCTGCCGTAGCTCTGTCAGAGTGCATAGGATGACAAAGAATCTGCTATGTGGACAGTATTTTACACTCACAGCTGAGCTTTTGTGACAATGATTATTTTGTCTTACTATCCCTTTGGGGGCTCTCATATAATACCATTAGAGGATGTATTTAAAGAAGTAGTGAGGGGCAAGTCTGTTAATGCTTTTGCCGCCTGAAAAAACAAAGAATAAAGGCAGAGGAACACAGAAATGAGAGGCCAAAAAAAACAAACAAAAAAAAAATCTGTGAGAAACCCAGAAGTGACCGGGCACAGTGGCTCATGCCTGTAATCCCAGCACTTTGGGAGGCCAAGGTGGGGCAGATCATTTGAGGCCAAGAGTTTGAGACCAGCCTGGCCAGCATAGTGAAACTCCGTCTCTACTAAAAATACAAAAGTTAGCCAGGCATGGTGGCACACACCTGTAATCCCAGCTACTCGGGGGTCTGAGGCAGGAGAATCACTTGAACCTGGGAGGCAGAGGTTGCAGTGAGCCGAGATCGCACCACTGCACTCCAGCCTGGGCAACAGAGCGATCCTCCGTCAAAAAGAAAGAAAGAAACCCAGAAGGGAAAGTTCGGCTTATTAGAAGTGACTGTTGTAAGGGAAAATGACTATATTTGTATTGTTTTGTTTTGTTTTTACTTTAGACGAGAAAAATATTGAATAAACTTGGTCATGAGCCTCTGAGCAAAAACCAACTCATGAAATAGTAATTCTCTGGAATGCACACACATGACACCTATGAAGGCACACACACACAATGAGGAAGCCATTGCAAAACCTAGCAAGAATAGCATCACAACAAAACAGCCTTTCTGGAAGAATAATGTCAGGACCTGCTTACACCTATTTATTGAAATCATTTGACAGGTGTTTGGCGAAAGAAAATTTGAGACTCAAAGATGGAAGCACATATCCTGTTCTACCTCACACAGGACTCAGACCCGGGAACTACTGAACCCCACAGGCTCTTGTCACTCCTTAGGATGTGGGATGTTACTCTGCAGTTTTGCAGAGACTACATAATGTAGTTAGGAACAAGTAGGGAATTCATGACCAAAGTGAAACTTTTATGAATGGGTATTTGATAAATTACCTAAGGAGAATTAAAATGTAATGCACTAAAACTAAGTGAATAAACATCTGCTGTGCTTCTCTGCAGTGCTGGTATGTCACAGAAGATGCCGTCTTTGGCTCCAGGTAGCTAATCATCATCAGATCAAGAGCTCCCCATCTAGCATGGGTTCATACATCAACCGTGCTAACACCAGAATTGCTTGCAAAGTTGATTGTTTGGAACATTTCTTGAACGAAATACAAATTGGAAAAGTTTTGTGCCAATTAGTCTCTATAAAGGAATCTAAACTACACCCCCCAAAAAATGCAATTTTGACCATTTCTTTTTCTTTTTCTTTTTTTTTTTTTTTTTTTGAGACGGAGTTTCATTCATCACCCAGGCTGGAGGGCAGTGGTGCAATCTCGGCCCACTGCAACCTCCACCTCCCAGATTGAAGCAATTCTCCCACGTCATTCTCCTGGGTAGCTGGGACTACAGGCGTGCACCACTATACCTGGCTAATTTTGTATTTTTAGTAGAGATGGGGTTTCACCCTGATTGTTGGCCAGGCTGGTCTTGAACTCCTGACCTCAGGTGATCCACCTGTATTGGCCTCCCAAAGTGTTGGGATTATAGGCATGAGCCACCACGTGTGGCCAATTTTGACCTTTTCTGAAGAGAAAGATGAAGTAGAGTCAACCTTCTCACTAGACTTTTTTTTTTTTTTAGAAATAAAACCACTAAGTTGCTGTAAGAAATCATCCCTAATAGATGCAACATTCATAATGTATCACACTTCTAAGATGTCGATACAATTTTCTTTGAAAATCCATTATGAAAAAAGTACAGTGTTTCAAATACATATTGTACTTGCTGCCAAATAGTATGCTTTCCCTGAATTCAATAAGAACATGTAACAATGTATCAGTCTGTTTAGTCTCTACCAAATTAAAATTGAAATAAGCGACAGCTATTTGGGAAACCAGAATGAGTAAATTGTACTTTCTCTCATCTCTCAGTCGGACATGGCACAGATCAAATTATATCATTGAGCTGTAGTTCCTGGCATACGAATGCTTAATGTCCAAAAATGCAGTGTCTGCCACCCAGATAAGTAAAGTGAGTTACCTAAGGTCACATAGGCAAACAGCAGCAAAGCCAAAGCTAAGTGCCAATGCGTGTTCCTTTTTTGTCATTAGATTGCTCCTTTCAAACACATGGCGAAGCAATATTGTCTAGCAATTCAGAGAGCCCAGGTTACCTGGGTTCAAATCCCAGCTCTGCCATTTACTAGCTGTGTGACTTGAGGAAAGCTCCTTGGTCTTTCTGCTCCTCTTGTCCTTCCTTCAAATGGTTGTTGGAAGATTAACTAAGTTAACTGGGTACTCAAAAATGTTAGCTTTTGGGCTTTTTTCCTCTGTGAATATTTAAAGAGCATGATTAATGCACTGGTGTTCAGTCAGGAGGTATGATTCTGGCTGACACCATCTGCTATAAAAACACACTACTTGAGTGAATTCTGCTAAGAGAGTCCCAGTTGGAGAGCCACAGTTCCAGGCGAATGGACTGGGTATGGACTAGTGGCAGGGCTTCCTGACTTTTTCTTGTCCTTGGCACACACAGAAAGTGATATGTAGCACGCTGGGACAGGCAGACAAGACTGCTTGAAGCTCTAGGCTCCCCATGTCCTGTCCACTTACTCCAAGGACTGGGAGAATAAATGGTTCAGCCCACTTGCAACCCTTCTGAGGCTTACCAGTTGGAAAGCTCTACTGAGGTCCTTGTCAGCTTATCCCTGATGTGTTAGTTCTGATTAGGCATATGGAGTTGTCCCCATTGAGGCTAAAAGTAAAATAGGAACTAGTTTGTCCCAACCAGCTCCTCCAGAAGGTGTGTGGAGAACTTGTGTGCTACCTGTGAGTCTGCTGTGTGGGCTGCATAGACACCGATCCCGCCGCCAGAAACCCCAACTTGGAGTTAAGACACGTGACATAAACAGCTCATGAGTAAGTCCGAGTTCAGGCAGCACTTGATATGTGTGCACTGAGCAATCCAGATGAGATGCAGGGGACTTTGGATAGGGGATGTTTATTGCATTTCCTACTGCATCAGCTGGCACCATACCTATGGAGGACTTCTTGACCATCCAGACATGGGCATTCTGTTAAAGGCGTGGAATCTGTTGATTTCTTGGCCTGACTGGCTGATGATTTGGTTGCTTAGGAGGTAGAAGAAACACTGCAGATATTACTGTTGTAAATTCTGGTCAGCAAGGAGGAGTGCGTTGGAAATGTGTAAGTAACAAGATCCATGGAAGAAAAAAACCCTGACATCTCAGAATCATTAACATGAAATGAGTGAAATCCAGGGCTCACATATTCTTTCTCTTGTTGTTGATACTCTTTTTTAAAATTATTTTTTGTGGGTACATATTAGGTGTATATATTTATGGGGTATATGAGATGTTTTGAAACAGGTATGCAATGTGAAATAATCACAACATATATATATTTTACTGTTTAGAAAATCCAATTTCAAAATGTCAAAGAAAATAGACTTAAAAGGGAATATTTTTTACATGGGCTGTGAATTTAGAAAGCAAAAATAATCCGAAAGAGAAAGGCTTTACAGGCCTCTCAGATGAACCCACAATTTGTAATAGTATTTTAAAGAGTAGGAAGGTGGAACATATGATCAAAAACAAAGGGGCACAGAACTTGTTTTAAGGACTCCAAAGTTTTGTAGATGCTCACTTCAGTTGGAACAAAAAGATGAGCAATTTAATGACACCCAGTTTTGAGGATGGTACGTGAGACTAACTGGCTGAAGCAGAGCTACTCAATTTTTTTCTTTTTCAACAAGGAAGCTAGTCACTGTGCTAACTGCAGAGAGTGAAGAGAACAAACAGAAGAAATTGAAGTCCAAGATAAGAGAAAGCATAGTCAGGAAATATTTTACTGCTTTTTGATTAGCTCAAGTCTTTAGGCTCAGAAAAATGGTCTCCCAAAACACTGAGAAAATTTCCACGTGTCATTGCTGAGGCGGCATCAATACCTCTGAAAAAGTCTTGGGAAAATGCTAGATGAGTAGATGGACAATTTTTTTGGAAAATGAATTCCAGAAACCAGACTGATAAGCTGGATTGCAATACCGAGGATGGTTTGAGAACAGAGTCTTTTATAAGCACTTAGTAAAGGAAGCAGTGTTCACTTAGGAACAACACAGATTTGCTGAGAATAAGTCGTGCTAATCTTTCAAGACTTGTGGTAAGCTAAGAGTAGAAGGACTGTCTAACCTGATAAGTAGAATTTGTCAGAAACTGACATTTACTGGTGAAACTCTAGATAATATATAAACTTCAGAAATAAGACAAGGATAACTGCTGATATTCAGTATTATTCTGGAGACCTTAACAATGGAATAAGCCAAGGAAACAAAATTAGGAATAACTACTGGAGAGGAAGAAACAAAATTCATGTGATTCTCTTCTTCAAATCCAAGTGAATTCCAACCAATAAGAGTTGTGCAAAGTGGTCAGAGGCAGAAATATCCTAAAGTCAGCAGCTTTGTATATCTATCTAGTCATTTAAAATTTAGGGGATACGGGCCAGGCGTGGTGGCTCACACCTGTAATCCCAGCACTTTGGGAGGCGAGGCAGCCAGATCACAAGGTCAAGAGATCGAGACCATCCTGGCCAACATGGTGAAACCCCGTCTCTACCAAAAATACAAAAATTAGCTGGGCATGGTAGTGCACGCTTATAGTCCGAGCTACTCAGGAGGCTGAGGCAGGAGAATTGCTTGAATCCAGGAGTTGGAGGTTGCAGTGAGCCGAGATCATACCACTGCACCCCAGCCTGATGACAGAGCAAGACTCCATCTAAAAAAAAAAAAA
Source organism: Macaca mulatta (assembly GCF_049350105.2). NCBI lineage: Eukaryota > Metazoa > Chordata > Mammalia > Primates > Cercopithecidae > Macaca > Macaca mulatta. The sequence goes on from NC_133420.1 coordinate 49,176,385, forward strand.
ATTAGGGGATATGTAATAATAAGATCTCATTTTCAATTGTGACAAAACTGAAAAATACCTAGGAATAAAGTTATGCTCTATACCTTAATGAAAAAGTTTAAAAATTCTAACTGAAGGACATTTTAAAAGATCTGAGTAAATGGAGAGAAATATGTTCCTTATCAATATATTCTTTCAAATTAATCCATAATATGTAATGCTTTGAATCAGAATTCCAGTGGGATTTTCTGGAAGTAACTTGAATTCTGGAACTCAAGAATTGAAGAATTCAAGTTACTATCACAAAAGGAATCTGGAAGACTAGACATGTGATAACAGCTAAGAAAAAAAAGAAAAATGATGTGAGAAAGGGAATAAGATTTATAATGTCACATATACATGTATATATTAAAACAAAAGTAATTAAGACAATCTGATACAGGGTTAGATAAGTAGAACAATAAAAGTATGAAGAGGCCGGGCACAGAGGCTCATGCCTGTAATACCAGCACTTTAGGATGAGAAGTGGGAGGATTGCTTAAGGCCGGGAGCTGAGACCAGCCTGGGCAACATGATGAGACCCTGTCTCTACAAAAGAAATGAAAAATTAGCCAGGTGTGGTAGTGCACATCTGTAGTTGTAGGCACTCGGGAAGCTGAGATAAGAGGATTGCTTAAGCCCAGGAATTCAAGGCTGCAGTGAGCTGTCATTGTGCCACTGCACTCTCACCCGGGCAACAGAGGGAAACCGTGTCTGTCACAAAACAAAAAAATATGAAGAATCCAAAAACAGGTTTATATTGTCTACAAGTAATGGGCAATCCAGAAAACTGAAACTACTCTAGGCATTTCTTACAGAGGGAATTTAATTCAGGGAATTGGTTATACAAAGGCTGCAAAAACTAAGAAACTTAATTGGACAGCAAGGCAACCTAGAAATTAGCAACAACCAGAACCTGCTTATCACTCCTAGAGCTGGAGGGACAAAGGCAGTGTTCTAGCACCCAGGAGCTAAGGCAGCAGGAAGCCAGTCTAGTGGGAGCTGGAGCCGCAGAGAACTCATGGCTGCTTTCGGAAACATCACCAGAGGCATGAAGAAATGAGGGAGAAACACCCTGACTTGTCTCCTGTGTTCACCCTCCAGTCCATGTCAGTGCCTCCCATTGGCCAAACCTATGTAAAAGCCAGAGGACAGGGAGCCTGAGAAGTAAAGGTTCCTGTAAACAGAGTAAGTCACAGGGGAGCAAAGAAAGGATCTGAGAGCACTCAGGAAAGTGGCGGACACATATGAAGATGGCATTGCAACTTCATGGAGCAAGGGTGAATGATTCTTTGGGTGATCTTGGAACAATTGACTCTCCATTTCAGAAAAAGTTAGAACTTTACTTCACAATATATACATAAACTCCTGATGAGTTCATAATCCAAAAGTGAAAAATAAAAGCTGAAAGTTCACTCTTATGCCAACGTGGAGCTCAGGCAAGTCCCCTCACCAGTTAGCATGCATTGACAACTCCAGGCCTTAGCACATGAGGTGCCTTCTGCCCAGACCACCCTGTGCAGTCCCTCCCCCAGCCACTGCCATCATCCTTCAGGAGCCAGGACCTGCTTCAAGCATCACTACTGCAGGAAGTCTTCCTTGTTGGTTCCAGTTGGGTTGGGCACCCCTATCCCATGTATCAAGGCAGCAGTGAGCCCTTTGAAGGCTGATACGGTTTGGCTGTGTCCTCACCCAAATCTCTTCTCAAATTGTAGCTCCCACAATTCCCAAGAGTTGTGGAAGGGACCTGGTGAGAGATAATTGAATCAGGGGGCAGCTTCCCCCATACTGTTCTTGTGGTAGTGAATAAGTCTCACGAGATCTGATGTTTTTTTAAGGGTTTCCCCTTTCACTTGGCTCTCGTTCTCTCTTGTCCACCACCATGTGAGACGTACCTTTCACCTTCCGCCATGATTGTGAGGCCTCTCCAGCCACGTGGAACTGTGAATGTATCAAACCTCTTTCTTTTGTAAATTGCCCAGTCTCGGATATGTCTTTATCAGCAGCGTGAAAACGGACTAATACAGGGCAAAGATAACATCTCATTTGTCTTTACCCTTGTGCATGGCACAGTACCAGGCACAAGAGTTGGCCCTCAAATGCATACCAAATGCACTGATATTTCATTTTGTTCTCTGTCTAACCAGTGTTAGTTGAACAACTGCTATGTGCTTAGTGCTTTTCTTAACACAGTGGAGGACACAAAAACATGTGATGTGACAGTCTCTGTTTCTACAGAGTTAACTATATGGCTGGGAAGACAAGATACATACACAAGGATGTCTTAGCTGGGGGGTTCTGAGGAGGACTTGGATTTTCCTGATGAGTGCACTTGCTGCCTTAAATAGAAGCCAAGACAGATGGGAAGAGGCAGCAGATGGGCAGCACTTGAGGCAGCGAGCAGAGAGGCAGGAGTCCTGGACTGTGTCCCAGGATCAGGCAGGTACCTGCTGTGTGACCTGGTCACCTCCCTCCCGATGGCGAGCCCCCATCCCCCCATATGCAAAATGAGGTTGGATTACTATAGCAATGGTTCTCAGCCCTGGCCACACATTGGATTTAGAGATAGATTATGGTGTAATTAGTCTGGGGAAGGGCCTGGGCATTGATACTTTTCAAAACCTCTCCTTGTGATATTTTTATCAGCTTTATTAAGATACACATCAATTGTACAACTTCATGTTTTTTAGTATTTTCACCAAGTTGTGCAACCATCACTGCAATATAATTTTAGAACATTTTCATCACCCCTAGAAGAAACTTCACACCCATTAGCAGTCACTCCCCCTTCCCTCTGCCCGCTATCCTCCCTATTCCAAGGTAGCCGGTAATCCACTTTCTATCTCTATGTATTTGTCTATTCTAGATGTTTTATATAAATGGAATCCTATAATACTTGGCCTTTTTGTGTCTGACTTCTTTCATGTAGCATATCGTGTTTTCAAAGTTTATCCATGTCATAGCCTGCTCAATGTTTCATTTGCTTTTGTGGCTGAATAATATTCTTTTGTATGGATAGACCATGTTCTGTCTATCCATTCATCAGTTGATGGATATTTGGGGTGTTTCTACCTGTTGGCTCTTATGAATAATGCTGCTATGAACATTCACATGTCAGTTTTTGCACGGACCTGTTTTCATTTCTCTTGGGCATATACTACAAGTAGGCTCACTCAGTCATATGGTAACTAATGTTCAACTTTTTGAGGAACTGCCAAGCTGTTTTTCAAACTGGCTGCACTATTTTGCATTCTCTCCAGCAGTGTATAGGAGTTTTCCCCTGGTTATTTTATTTTATTTTATTTTTGAGACAGAGGCTCCTTCTGTCACCAAGGCTAGAGTGCAGTGGCACAATCTTGGCTCACTGCAACCTCTACCTCCTGGGTTCAAGTGATATTCATGCTTCAGCCTCCAGAATAGCTGGGATTACAGGTGCCCACCACCACGCCTGGCTAATTTTTGTGTTTTTAGTAGAGACGGGGCTTCGCCATGTTGGCCAAGCTGGTCTCAAACTCCTGACCTCAAGTGATCTACCCGCCTCGGCCTCCTAAAGTGCTGGGATTACAGGTGTGACCCATCGTGCCTAGCCTCCCCCTAGTGACTTTAATATTTATCCAGGGTTTAAAACCACAGAACTGGATGATATCCGAGGGGCCCCATTTCTAAAATTCTGTGATTTCTTATCCAGGATTAGATCCCCAGGGCTCCCCCGGAAAGCCTATATTGCTCAGAGCGGGGCAGAGCTGTAGAGTCTGTGATTGGCTTGTTGGAGCACTTGACCACTCAGCCTTGTTTCTGACAGAAAGCCATGCCCAGCATTGGTCACAATTCTGACGGTGGATTCCAGGGGATACCATTATGCCATATGCAACAATTTTTTCTTTTTGAGACAGGGTCTCACTCTGTTGCCTAAGCTGGAGTACAGTGGCTCAATCTTGGATCGCACTGCAGCCTGGACCTCCCAGGCTCAAGCAGTTCTCCACCTCAGCCTCCTGCGTAGGTAGGACCACAGGTGTGTGCCACCATGCTGGGTTTTTTGTTGTTGTAGAAATGGGATCACCCCATGTTGCCCAGTCTCGAACTCCTGGGCCCAAGCAGTCCTCCTGCCTTGGCTTCCCAAAGTGCTAGAAGTACAGGTATGAGCCATCAAGCCCGGCCCAGCATGCACCAATATTGACTGAACACCACATGTTTGGTAGTCCGGCAGTCCAGGATCAGGGAGAGGAGAGGCTCTGCTTGGGGGTACATATGGGATTAGGCAGGGCTGGAAGAGCCCCTGTGACCTCACTTGTTCTGCAAGCAATAAAGTCTCTTATGACTAGGCCGCAGTAGGAACACTAGCTTTTCTGGAGTTGGAGGCCAAATGGGAAGTGGGTCTTCCCCTGAGAAAAAGGAAGAGAAGGGGGCACCAGCAGCTTCCTTGCAGGAAAACTGAAAATTAACCATTAAAGCGCCTAGCACAGTGCTAGGCACATAGCAGCCCCTTCTTCCACACTAGATTTCTTTTCAACTGCCAGCTCATGAAAGCAGAGACTGAAGCCTACATCTGTCCTCTGTCACCCACCCTGAAAACCAGGATGTGGGACCTCCTTTCCAGAATGCCAGGAGTCTCATGAACCTCAGTCTCTGGGGATGGTGAGTGTGCAGCTGGCCTCAACTCCTGGGCCTTAGACAAGGTCCCTGAGTACTGCTGGACCTTCTAGGGTAGGCTTGACCTCTGAGGTCCCTATGAAGAAGGAAGATGCACAACCTAGTGAATGTCATTTACATTGTAGTCTGTGAGTGGCATCTCCAGGAGTTCCGCAGGGCACAATCCATGAAGCCATGAGCAACCCCACAAAACTTCTCCATGTTAAAATCTTCAGGATGATTCCCCAGGCGTGTGAGCTGAGAAAGCACCCAGGTCATTCTACTGCTTGCTTGGGAACTTTTGCTCTTCGAAAGACCTTTGACCTGAGCAGATTCAGGCAGCTTCAGGCAGCTTCTCTGACCCTCATCTATTTCTCTTTTCGTTTGTTTCTTTCTCTGCCTCTCTCCAAAGTAGCTATAAGATGAAGGTCACACATGCATATTTTATTTGACATATTATGAAATGCACTTTCTCACTCCCTGTATATATATCTTTTTACTGTTTTAACTCTTCACTCTGGGTTTCCTTGAAATAAAAAAGTTTTAAATACCACTCACTTTTAACTTGGAAAGACAAATGCATGATACCACTGTGCTCCTCCAAGTCCATGGCAGACATCAATAATCAATCACAGCACTCTTTCCCCCTGAGCTGGGCACAACCTCAGACTCCTTCTGAATCTTGCACTCCAAGCAGAGAGTGAGAATCAATTGGAGCTGGCATGACAGATGATATCTATTTGCCATCCCTCAGGAACTCTTACTCAAAGCTTTCCAACTCCACCTCCAGCCCTGAATGTACGCCAGATCTCTGCTACAAGACATCTTTCCCTTTGGGTGTTCATTCTCACACTCTTTGTTACCCATGTGATGCTCGATCATAATTTTCTCTGCTCAAAGCAGCTCTCATTCTCCACCTCATTTTTTTCTATTAATGACATGCCATTTGCCTGGTCCTCTAAGCTAAAAAAATTTGGAGTTTTCTGACCCTTCCATGTCTCCATGTTCTCCCTTTCTCAAATCCAGCTAGTATGCCTATCTTTTCCTTTTGATGGTTCTCTGATTTGTTCCTCCCATCTAGACAATGATGGTGTCAGACCTTTAATAGGCTGGTGGCAGCAAGGAAGAAGGGCAGGGTGGAAGATGAGCCCCTCAGTTGGGAAGCCCTCTCCAGTCCTTCCAAGCAAAGGGGAATTTTCTCTGCTCTGAGCTCCCAGTCTCTGCAGCTCCTTAGGACAGATATTATTTTCAACATATTTGCAAGACAGGAAAAATAATATTAACAGACTTTGGGGTCCACAGACCTGTTGTCAAATCGCAGCTGCACAACTTCATTAATCCATCCTTTCTTTCATTCTTCCTTCCTCCCCCTCCCTCCCCTCCCTTCTCCCTTCCACCAAATATTTATGGAACACCTACTATATAACAGGTAAAGGTCTCAATGTTTTAAAAAGGGAATCTTTTCTGTAAAATAGCTAGCACAGTACCTGAGACATACAGCAAGTACTGGATAAACAGTTGGGGGAAAGGATGATTCTCAGATCCAGAAATGTGCCCAGAAATCACTTAACCCAACTCACGTTACAGTTGAGGGACTGGAGGCTCAGAGTGACTGCCCAAGCTTCTCTTGCAAAATAGGGGCATAACTAAGACTTGAGCCCAAGTTTTTCCGCTCCAACTCAGGGCACTTTTTGCTGTCTCCATGGGGCATGAAGAGGGTGGATACTCTGATTGTGTTTCAGGCTGGAGAGGCGAGGAGGGATCGTGATTCCCAGAAGCCAAAATCGTGCCTTCTTCCACATTCTTACACACACATAACGCGCGTGCACACACACGTGCACACACACATGCACACACATGCATGCGTGTGCTCACAGAACCGTCCTTGAGCAAAGTCTCCAGGAGGCAGCCAAGATGGGTCAGAGATGCAGCTCATGGGACAATGTAGGGGACAAATAGTGCCATTTCTTCTGGACTATCGTATGCATCTGCAACAGAGTCCTCAATGACACCTCCTCCCAATGTCCCCAAGTGACAGGTCTGCAAACCCTGCTTACAGCTTCAAAATATCCCAGAAGTCAGTTCACCTCACTCCATCCACCAGGTTAGTCTAGATCCCGCCCTGCGGCAGTCTCCTAACAGAGAGATACTGGAGTCTCTCCCCCACCAGCCTCTTCCACACAGTGCTCAAAACAAACTCTCCGAAATGTAACTCCCTTGCTTAAGCCCTTTCCTTGATAACCAGGCACTCTAAGCCCTTCATAACTAGCCCCAGCCTGTCTTAGTCTCCCCTCCTGTTACTTCCCTCGTCACTTCTCTTATCCAGACATCCTGCTCTTTCAACCACCCTTCCTTTGCTCCTACTATTCCTTAGGCCTGGAACAGCTGTTTCTACCTTTTCCACCTAAAAGAAATTCTACACACACAAAAAAATGACAAAATAACACACCACCTCTGATTTTGAGCATGTGGGTTATTAATTGGAAAAATCTAACTACTTCAAGCAATAAATAAATAAAGGCATTTACTAGACCTTATAATTGAAAAGTTCAGTGGTCATGCCAGCTTCAGGTGTGGCTGGAACCAGGAACCAAAATTATATACCATTAAGTTTCTTCTCTCTCTGACTATCTCTAACCTCTGCTCATCTTGTCTTTCTTTGTGCATCGGCCTCAGTCTTACTAGGCCTACTACTCTGTGTCCAAAAAAGACACTCATGAAGAGCCCCAGCTTACATCATCCTTACAGCCAGAGCCAGCTTACCCATTACACGCAGTAGGCACACAATACTTAGGCTCACAATGCTTTCAGGGACTCACAAAAAGGTTTTAAATATTTTTTAAAATAAGAAAAAAATGGATTTTCAGTTAAGGAAAATGTTTTAATATATGTTATTAACATATTTACTTTTATACAATTGTGAAATTTAATTTTTAGTTAATTTTTATAGAAAACGGACAAAGGGGCCGGGAGCGGTGGCTCACGTCTGTAATCCCAGCACTTTGGGAGGCTGAGGTGAGTGGATCACGAGGTCAGGAGATCGAGACCATTCTGGCCAACATGGTGAAACCTCGTCTTTACTAAAAATACAAAAATCAGCTGGGTGTGGTGGTGCACGCCTCTAGTCCCAGCTACTCGGGAGGCTGAGGCAGGAGAATCACTTGAACCCAGTAGGCTGAGATTGTAATAAGCCGAGATCGTGCCACTGAACTCCAGCCTGGTGACAGAGCCAGACTCCATCTCAAAAAAGAAAAAAAAAAGAAAACGGACAAAGGCGGCTGGGCACGGTGCCTCACGCCTGTAATCCCAGCACTTTGGGAAGCCTAAGCGGGTGGATCATGAGGTCAGGAGATCAAGACCATCCTGGCTAACACGCTGAAACCCCATCTCTACTAAAAATACAAAAAATTAGCCAAGCATGGCCTGTAATCCCAGCTACTTGGGAGGCTGAGGCAGGAGAATGGCGTGAATCCAGGAGGCGAAGTTTGCAGCAAGCTGAGATCGCACCACCGCACTCCAGCCTGGGCGACAGAGTGAGACTCCATCTCAAAAAAAATAAATAAGAAAGAAAATGGACAAAGGCAAAAGGGCTTGTGGCGCACAAAAGTCACAATAAGGCCCTGCTTGCCTGTCACAAGGAAAGAGAGACCCTTTCTTTCAGTTTTCGTGTGTTAAATCTTAGGGAAAACTCTGATTGTCCCTAATTGGATCACATTCCAGAACACACGCCTGAGAAGGATGCAGGACTCTGATTGGCCAGGCTCAAGTCTCAGGCCCGCCCCTGAGGAGGAAATGTCAATCGCATACAAACACAAGGAATGGGGCTTCCTATAAGAAAGAAGATTCTGTGTCAAGAATTGTCCAGCAAAACTGAACTGTCTTCCTCCGAATGCTCTTTCCCTTACAAACACCTTCCCCCAGGAGAACTGATTGCTTCCACTTCTGCATTTTCTTAGCAGTTTGTTCTAGTATGATTGTAAGTGACTGAATCACAGAGCTTCCTACTCTGGTGTGTGAGTTCCTTGAAGGCAGAGTGAAAGAGTGGGCAGTAGAGATCTGAACCACGGAAATGATGCAGAAAAAGGGATTTGCCCTGCGGGGGTGTAGGAGGAAGGGATCTTTATCTGGGTCTTGAAGGCTGGAAGTCTTCCTGGAAGAAGGGGCATTTTCACTGGGTTGACAGATGAGGAAGGACTCCAGGAGGCACCAAGAAGTGAGAGGCATCAGGATGGGAAGGAGTTAGGGTGTGAAGTAGAAGGATGTAGCAGGAGATGAGGCTGAAAAGAGAATGGGACAAGATTGTGGGGAGGTGGGGGCTGTCAGCGCCACATAAAGGATTGTGGCTTTTATCCTTCAAGCCAGGGCTCTTCACCTGGGTCCATGGAGAGGCTCTAGAGGACCTGATATTGGATGTAGAATGTTGCTTGTTGGTGTAGGGAAGGTTCATGGTATTCACCAGATTTCCAAAGGGGTTTCTGTCTTAAAGTGGTTAAGAATTATTAGTATTAGGCTGGGTGCAGTGACTCACGCCTGTAATCCCAGCACTTTGGGAGGCTGAGGCGGGCAGATCACTTGAGGTCAGGAGTTCGAAACCAACCTGACCGACATGCTGAAACCCTGTCTCTACTAAAAATACAAAAATTAGCCAGGTGTGGTGGTGTACACCTGTAATCCCAGCTACTCAGGAGGCTGAGGCATGAGAATTGCTTGAACCCAGGAGGTGGAGGTTGCAGTGAGCTGAGATGGCACCACTATTCCAGCCTGGGCAACAGACTGAGACACTGCCTTAAAAAAAAAAAAGAATTATTATTATTAGAGATATATTCAAGCTCCTTGAGGAAGGAGACCATGGTCTGGAATGTAATTAGAATAGCACTCTGGCAATTACTCTGGGAAGGATGGACTAAAGGAACAAGCAGAGACGGGGAGAGCCAGCAGGAATGTTACAGGAGTCTGGGTGGAAGATGACATGGCCTTCAAATGGGGCAATCTTAGTTTAAAAAAAAAAAAGGAGGTGATCCATTGGAATTAAAAGATGTTGTAAGCTGGGCACAGTGGCTCACACCTGTAATCCCAGCAGTTTGGGAAGCCCAGGAGGGTGGACCACTTGAGCCTAGGAGTTTGAGGCCAGCCTGGGCAACATAGAGAGATCCTGTCTCTACAAAAAATTTTAAAAATTAGCCAGGCATGGTGTCGTATCCCTGTGGTCCCAGCTGCCTGGGAGGCTGAGGTGGAAGAATCACTTGAGCCTGGGAGCTTGAGGCCACAGTGAGCTGTGTTTGCACCATTGCACTCCAGCTGGGCAACACAGCAAGACCCTGTCTCAAGAAAAAGATGTAGCAGTGATGTTAACTGGAGCTTTCTGCATGTTGTGGGTGACAGAGAGGAAGGGAAAGTGACCCCAAGACTTCTACTTTACATTATGATCTTGTCATAGCATTATTTACTAATGATTTTTATTATTGTTTTTACCTCTTCCTCTCATTTAGAGAATGCCTTTAAAAAAAGAAATAAATATTATTTCATTTAATTTGAAATACTTCTTTAAGGTACAAGATTTAAAGTCTCTGATATATACAAACTTCTACTTTGTTCTTTTTCTTTAAGTATAATATTACCATTGTACATACTTCATAATAACTACGGATCTATTTATTGAATTTATTTCTTTCAGTGTTTAATGCCTAGAAAACATATTTGAAAGTACACAGAGGACTTGCAAGGCATTTTGCTTTTCTAAATCCTGACTGTGTCACCCTCCACAGCTACCCGCTCCCTTCCCCAGTGCTCAGCAGCTCAGACCGGTTACCTTTTGGCATTGAGGAGAATGGGGGCACACCGTTCCTCACCGCAGCTTCAGGAAGGCATCACCACCAGCACCAGCACCAGCATCAGCACCAGCACCACTCAAACTACAGCCTCTCACTGACCCTGGAGAACAAAGAGGGGCCTCTGAGGTCCCCAAACTCCAGCAGCAAGTCCCTTACAAGTGAGTAGGCATGGAGGGGGCAAGGCAGGAGAAGGGGGAGCAATGCTGCCAGGCATGAGACTTCCCTAGGTTCTTAAGACAGACCCTTGTGGTGCAGCACACAATGGTGGTCGTGTTATGCTGGGCTACCAGGTTTGGGCCAGAGTAGACAAGAGCCTTATGCATTTGAGTAGAAGCACTTTAGGGATTGTGGCTTACCAGTCAACTCCAATTTCATCACAGGGTCACAGTTCTCCACATCCTTTCTTTTTCTTTTCTTTTCTTTTCTTCTTTTTTTTTTCTTTTTTTTTTTTTTTTTTTTTGAGATGGAGTCTGGCTCTGTCACCCAGGCTGGAGTGCAATAGCACGATCTCAGCTCACTGCAACCTCCCCTTCCCAGGTTCAAGCAATTCTCCTGCCTCAGCCTCCTAAGTAGCTGAGATTATAGGCATGTGCCACCACACCCAGCTAATTTTTGTACTTTTAGTAGAGACGGGTTTCACTATGTTGGCCAGGCTGGTCTCAAACTCCTGATCCACCCGCCTCGGCCTCCCAAAGTACTAGGATTACAAGTGTGAGCCACCACACCTGGTCAAGAAGTGAAGGCTTTTGAAAAGTGATTAAGTCATGAGAGTTCCACTCTTATGAATACATTAGTGCCTTACAAAAGAGCTGGAGGAAAAAAATCCCAAAGTGCTGGGATTACAGGTGTGAGCCACGGCACCCGGCCTCCACCTCCTTTCTTAGCAGTTGTCTGCCTCTGCAGTACCCAGCACTGGCTTGAGCAATGGAAAAGAGAAAGAGGGGAGGGAAGTGATGACTGGACTTTCTACTTTCTTCATTATAGAAAAACTCATTCTATCCCATTTTTGACATTTCAATTTGGACAGCAAAGTGGTATCAGATAGATCCAATCTGTCCACTGTTATGGGTCTCAGAAAGAGAAGTCACAAAAATAGAGAGTGAGCAATCAGAAATTTTATTATTTTATTTTATGACAGGGCCTTGCCATGTTGCCCAGGATGGTCTTGAGCTCTTGGGCTTAAGCAACACTCCTGCTTCAGTCTCTGAAAGTTCTGGGATTATAGGCATGAGCCACTATACCCAGCCCAGAAATACTGTTAGCAATATGATAGAATGAGTTTATATCTTTTAAATCTAATAAAAATATGGGCTTTGATTCTGCATGTCAGTTATTTTATTTTTCTAGAAACTCACTTTTAATATATGTTACCGAATAATTCATCTTTGGTAAACTGAGGGAAAGAACCTGTTGTTTATCAAATGTGGTTTGAAAAGTACTGAAGGCTGGATGCAGTGGCATGTGCCTATAATCTCAGCTATTTCGGAGGCTGAGGCAGGAGAATCGCTTGAAACTGGGAGGTGGAGGGTGTAATTACGCCTGTAATCCCAGCACTTTGGGAGGCCGAGACGGGCAGATCACCTGAGGTGAGGAGTTCTAGACTAACCTGGCCAACATGGTGAAACCCTGTCTCTACTGAAAATATGAAAATTGGCTGGGCATGGTGGTGCGCACCTGTAATCCCGTCTACTTGGGAGGCTGAGGAACGAGAATCACTTGAACCCGGGAGGTGGAGCTTGCAGTGAACCGAGATGGTGCCACTGCACTCCAGCCTGGGTGACAGAGCCAGACTCCAAAAAAAAAAAAAAAAGGAAGGAAGGAAGGAAGGAAGGAGGGAGGGAGGGAGGGAGGGAGGGAGGGAGGCAGGGAGGGAGGGAGGAAGGAAGGAAGGAACTGAAGTGGAGGCTTTGATTTTATCTCTCACCCTTGAACTGAGTCCCCTCTTTGATCTTCAATTTTCTCATCCATGAAATGGGGTAGAGGGTATTGAGATGATGACCAAGGAATCTTCCAGCTCTGATTTTGCGTGAGTCTGTGAGCTGGTGAGACAGGATGAGCCATCCAACCTTCACCTTGGGGCCACAGGGAACAACTCTGTGTCAGCTGAGCTGGTAATGGAAACTCGACACCCACTTGGTATTGAAGAATCAGAACTCTGTCCCTCATCACTATCCACACTGCCCATGCCCTAGTCCCTGCTTCATCTTTGTCTATCTAGATAACCATAACAGCCTCCTAACGGGCACCTGCTCCAGGACAATCTCCAAATAGTAGCTGCCAAAGTCATAGTTCTCACCCCATAACTCTGACCACGTGCCATAAGACTTTTCATTAGCTCTTTACTGTCTGGGGTAAAGTCCTTGCTTCTGAGCAGGGCCGTACACAGACCTGCATATCCTGACCCCTGCCAAGGTCTTCATTCTTCCCTCCACTCCTCACCATACTTTAGCTACATGGAACTACTCTCTTCTCACAAAATACTCTGCTGGGTCTCACCTCTGTCCTTTGCACCTGCTGTTCCCTTTGCCTGGAATACTTTTCCCCACCTTGGTGAACTCCTACACATCCCTTAGCATGTTTGCTTGTCAGTGAAATGTTCTTTAACACCCGTCCTCAATTCTTGGCTTTGGAGTACCTTCCATCTTGCTCTTATAGCAATTAAATAAACCTTGTCTTGGTCTTCTTCGGAATATCTCCACATGTGTCTGTCATCCCCATTAGATTAGAATTGTGTCTCGTTCACCTCTTTCTTTCAGCTCCCAGATCCCAGTTGCTAATGATACTTGGCACAAGTTTTAATATGTAATGAATATTTAATATTTAATGAATATTTAATGTATTAATGAGTAAATTCAAGCTAGAAGGAGAAGTAGTGGCAAATAAATCCAAAGTAGCACAAAAATAAAAGTCATTGGATTTGATTTTAGGAACATAACATGGCTTCTAAGGGCACATTATATGCCCGTTAGCCTGAACACCAATCTTTCCAGTTTGCATGGTGCTTTCCCATTTTTAAAGCATTTATACATAAATGACTTCATTTGATATTCACAGCAACCCTGCAAGGTAAGTAATTTTATTTTCATTTTTAAATGGCTCAGAGGGTCAGAGAGGCAAAACAACTTACCCAGGGGCATCCAGCTCATGTGTGGGGCAGTTAGACCTTGAAACCTTGACCTCAGATATTCTCATACCCTGTCAGCTGATGAGTACTCCAGGCTTGAGAGCTGCTGGAGGAGGAGGAGGCCAGCAGAAAGGGTGCTGGGAATCGGGCGCTGGCAAGTGTCCCTTTTCCCCTATATCTATCCATCCTTTCAACCTTTCCTTCTTTATTTCTCCTGGCTGCTTTGTAGAACTGAGTCCAGGAACGCCTGCCTTGTTCAGTGAAGCCGCTGCCCATCTAAAGAAGCTGGAACTGGAAACTGTGAAGGCTGCTGGACCCTGGCCTCCTCTGCACATCAACATAAACAAGGTGCCAAGGGCGGGGGCTCGGCACTGACCATGGACTTGGTGCTAACATCAAACCTCTGATTACTACCCTAGCCTGCCTGCTAAACCAAGTGCCTTTGCCTTGGAGGGATCTCTATTCCATCTTTCCTGACATTTCTGTTCAGTCTGTCCTTTAGGAGCAAATATTTACTTACCTTCCTTTTGGGTGAATTATAGCATTAGACGTCGTTCCCAGTGTTTCGCCCAACGGGCTAGATCTGTTTGTTAGTTGTCTCTCCCTCCTACTAGACCGAAAGCTCCAGAGGGAGCATCCACACTTACCGCTTTCCATTTCTAGCCCTCTGTCTCCTTCTGACAATGCCTGGCACATTGTAGATGTTCAGTAACTGTTTGCAGGAGGAAGGAAGGGAGGGATTAAGATAGGGAGGGAGAAGGAGACAGGGCAGAAGCCAGGCCCCCTTTTGGCTAGACCTATTCTTACATCCAAATGGGCAGCCTTATAAAAGCCAAATTTTATCTTAGAATGATACATACCACTGCTGGATTCAGTCGGTCATTTAGTTCAACCTTCTCAATGTCTCAGACCAGAGGAAGGGAAATGACTTTCTCAGGATTACACAGCCCTTGACAACCTTCTCAATGTCTCAGACCAGAAGAAGAGAAATGACTTTCTCAAGGTCACATGGCCCTTCAAAATGTTGCAAGGCCTTTGAATCTCCATCCAGTGTCCTTTGCACTCCAACATGCTTCCTCGTTTTCTTTGCCAGCGTTTCTCAACTTTGGCACTAGCAACATTTTGACCTGATGACTCTTTTTTGCAGTGGCAGTCCTATGCATTGTAAAGTGTTTTGCAGCCACCACACACTAAATGCCACTAGGGACCCCCATCCAGTTGTGACAACCGAAAATGTCTCCAGACATTGCCAAATGTTCTCAGAAGGGCAAAATCTCCCCAGTTGAGAACCACTGTTGTACATACATTTTAATTTTTTAAATCCCCAAAGGAAGAATCTTTTTCATTCATGGTTCCTTTCTTCCACTTTAACGCTTAGCTTTGTCCCTTTATGAGAGGGAATAGGAAGAATTTGGAAGAACTGCCCTGTGCAGCATGGGAAGGTTATACCTCCTGCCCTTCCCGTCCCTGACCTTTCCCATAATCCCTCAGCAGGGCGGCCTGTGGTTCCTTTGATTACTAATGGACCCCAACTTCAGGTTTAACCTTCAAAGCCCTGCTTATTCACTTTTTTTCTATACCACCCTCCGTGATGGCCAGCTAGAGAGAATTCCTCCTGCAGGATGGCTCTGATAGCTGTTCAGTCAACAAATCTTTATTAAGCAGGCTTACCCTAGCTGCTAGGGATTCAACCCAATGCACTGTGTGGCCCCGATTGGTCTTTTTTCTCTTAGTTGCCTGGTTTTCAACTTTTCTTCTGCAGTATACACAATAAATGGTTTTAATGGGGGCTTATCCAGAGTTTGGCAAAATCCAAAAATATTTTGCAAGGAAATACAGCATATAGTGTAGCACAGAACCCACAAGCTCTATAGTGATTTGCAGTTGCCATGACTACTGGTGCGGCATTGACAATAGTGGTTTGCTCTGGGTGAAGGCCTAGCTGAGACACCTGTGGGTTATTCCTAGAGGTCAAGTTACAACTCCCTTCCTATCTCCTCCACTCAAAGAAATTGGCGTGCATGGTGGCTCATGCCTGTAATCCCAGCACTTTGAGAGGCTAAGGCAGGTGGATCTCTTGAGGTCACAAATTCAAGACCAGCCTGGGCAACATGGCAAGACCCCATCTCTACTATAAGTATAAAAATTGCAAGATGTGGTGGCAGGCACCTGTAATCCCAGCTACTAGGGAGGCTGAGGCAGAAGAATCGCTTGAACCCACGAGGCAGAGGTTGCAATGAGCTGAGATCCTGCCACTACACTGCAGCCTGGGTGACAGAGCGAGACTCTCTCTCCAAAAAAAAAAAAAAAGAAAAGAAAAAAGAAAGAAAGAAAAAGGAAATGCATTAGTAATCAAGTAAGCTAGAGTGACGTAATTGTACAGATAATTTTGGCTTTGTCCTGACACACACACACACACAAAATATATTACTTCACACTTTGAGGTTTTTTTTTTTTTTTGAGATGGAGTCTCACTCTGTCTCCCAGGCTGGAGTGTAGTGGCATGATCTCGGCTCACTGCAACCTCCGCCTCCCAGGTTCAAGCAATTCTCCTGCCTCATCCTCCCAAGTAGCTGGGATTACAGGCACACGCCACCACACCTGGCTAATTTTTATATTTTTAGTGGAGACAGGATTTCACCATGTTGGCCAGGCTAGTCTTGAACTCCTGGCCTCAAGTGATCCACCCGCCTCGGCCTCCCAAGGTGCTGGGATTACAGGTGTGAGCCACCGTGCCTGGCCACACTTTTTTGTTGTTGTTATTGTTATCATTCATGAAACATTCCTTGCAACAGACCTCACTTCTCACTTCCGATCATGGCACCAAAATTGGGAGCCATTGGCTTGGATGACTTTTAAGGTTTTTTTCCAGCCTCAAGGATCAAGAATCCTCTGATTCTTCTAAGGTTTGGATAACTTCCTGTTCTTGATTGAATGGTGAGATGTCATTTTCACTGTCCAATTCCAAAGTTTGTGCCCAAAATTAACACAAGAATTTAATTATCAGATTTTAGATGTGTAAACAATTTGTATAAACAATTTAAATATACATCTGGTCATTTCTTTATCCCCAAACAGTATCCCCAAACAAATGGACTATTTCCAACTATAATAATAGCAAAGCCTAATTGTCATTCATGTCTATGTTTTGAAATCTGTAATCCCATATTGAACAATTCAAATTGACTGAACATAAAATACAAATTACAGTCACAGGAAAAGAGAAAGCACAATGTTCTTGAAGCCATCCTCTAGGCAGGAATGATTCGGTCTTGGAACACAGATGCTTGTCTCCCACAGAGATATATTTTATACAAATTCATGTAACAACGCACACATTTCCCAAAATGTATATTGACCTTCACCTGCGTCAGTTCATATAGCAGAATATTACAGGTCTTGCTTTGTCCAGCATGAACAATAACGAGCCAGGTTGAATTTTATGTCCAAAAAAGCAGTTTAGAATGAGTAAATTCAAGGGGAATATCGACACTAATTTTTCGTTCTTATTTTAGCAGCATTCTATTTTTTGAAGTGGGTCTTCGGTCATTATTGCCAGTATAACTACTTCCCCTTAAGCAATTGTCAAAAGCCTCAAATGGGCTTTATAACCAATTTGACTCCTGTATGCCAGCATACCATTCCGAAAAATTAAATCTAATTTTAAAATTATCTCTTCATGCACCAGTGAAATATCCATTCAATTATCTTGATGTAACAGGATTTACAAACACAAGATAAATTATCTTAAGGGTATACTGTAAACCTCACCTTTCAAAATAAATGTTACTTATTTGCCCGAAGGAGAAAGTGGAGGCCCTCAGGATAATGAATCCAGTCAAATGAGCCAGATTTCTTCAAATTCAACTTGGCGGTTCAGGAACAATTGATAGCTCAGGGTCGATCATTAGTGTTCTCACATCCAATGCTCTTTTTTTTTTTTTTTTTTTTTTGGTTATATATGTTTGGTAACTAAAGAATCTGACCTGAAAATACCATTTATATCTGTTTTTCTCCCTTGAGCACCATAACAATCTTATGAAGAAAGAAACAGATTCAGAGAATTTAAGGGAAAGCAGTATGATTGACTAGTCAGGAGCTCTGGCTTTGGAGTAACCAACGTCACCATTTCTAGCTGTCAGTCTTGGCTCCTCTGCTTACTTCCTGTGTGACTATGGGCAAGTGACTTACCATCTCTCTGCTTTGTTTTTTGTATCTATAAAATGGGGATAATGATAGTAGCTACCTTGAAATGAGATGATTACATGAGGGGACTCGGTGAGACATGCATATGAAATGCATAGTCAGTGGCTAACCCATAGTAAGCTCTCAGTATATGTTGGCCACTGGCATTGTTTTTCTTTTTATAATCAGCATCTTTTTCTTTTTTTCTTTTTTTTTTTTTGATACAGGGTTTTGCTCTGTTGCCCATGCTGGAGTGCAGTGGCACAATCTTGGCTCACTGCAGCCTCTGCCCCTCAGCTCAGGTGATTCTCCCGAGTAGCTGGAATTGTAGGTTCTGGCCACCACACCCTCCTAATTTTTCTGTTTTTAGTAGAGATGCGGTTTCGCTGTGTTTCCCAGGCTGGTTTCCAACTCCTGGGCTCAAGTGATCCACCCATCCCGGCCTCCCAAAGCACTGGGATTACAAGTGTGAGCCACCGTGCCCAGCCCATGATCTTTTTCTTTTTTTTTTTTTAAATGGTCCAGGTAAGTGACAAAGCTGAGATTCAAATCTGTCTCTGCCTGTCTTGCTATTACATAAAATCGGAGAGTTCTGCTTGGTCTACCAAATGCTTCTCCATATGTTCAGAGGTGCCCCTGGGAAACTCTACCTCATTTCTTTATTAAACAATGTTAGCTGGCCAGTTGCTCTATACTTCCTCTAGCTTTCATAGCACTTGGTGCGTACCAACGTGCTCACTAGGACTTCTTAATTAGTGAATAAGATTAATGTTGGAACTTGTAGAACTTGAGAGATTTAGGGCATTTGATTCTTGCTCTGGTACATGGTGGCTGATATGTCACATTTAGTCCTAATATTACTGAACTGACCTCTAGCAATCACACAGTCCTATGCCTTTCTTATTAAACACGTCTCTTCTAATAATGACTGTATATTATCAGAATCTTCTTTAGTACGTATTTATTGGACATCTACTATGTGCTGGGTACCATATTAGCACTGGGATAAGAAATGACCACAATAGGCATGGTTAACAATAAGACCTTATTTCCCAAAATGTGGTGTGTATACCATCAAAGATGATTTCAGGTTGTACACATGGATGAGTACTTTTTATTTTAATAGTGATATAAATATCATGTTTCTTATAATAAATATAATAGTCATAAAACCTATAATTTCAAAGATATTATTGCTTTGAACACAGTTCAAATAGATGTTCCCAGGGTAATTCACCTTAACTGGATCACATGAATTATAGATATGTGTTCTGTGAATACATGAGATATGGCAAAAATTATAAAGGTTGTGCAAATTACTGAAGTGCAAGACACTCTACAATAAGGTAACAGATATAAATTTCTTGTTGAAAATCACAATTTTCTGCCAGATTTGTTGTCAAACTGCCAATGAATATTTTGTACCCTTCCCCTGGACCCAACAAGTCACAGAATTGAATCTTTCTATGTAAGAGATGGCAGTTATGGGGAAAATAGCACTGGACTGAGGTTAAGAGACTTGAACCAGGAGATGTCCAGTTCTGCCACTGGCTCTTGCCCCATGATGCTGGAAGAGCCTATTCCTTTCTTTGAATTTTTACCCTGGCTTCTGGTAGGTCCTCACCCTGTTTCACAAGGGAATGAGATGCTGTGCCTGGGAATCCTTTGCAAATAGTAAAGCACTGATAAAAATATAAGGAGTTGGTGACATCCCTGTCTATGTATGTAGGTCTATGTGTTATATGCGGTTATGATTATTGGGAAAAGTTAATGCACATGTTTCTGTCTTTGTTTACAATCTGCTGTTTGTATTTTGGTTTGTCTCAGGCTGAAGAAAAGAAAGTCTCGGAGAAAACTCTTCAGACTCCACTTTTGCCTTCCCCTGTGGCGGATCATGTGAAGTGTAACATTCTGAAAGCCCAGTTGGAAAATGCTTCCCGAGTGAACATCCAGGTGTGCCGAATGCATACATTCCTTTGATTTCATGTTATAGGATTTCCTCGATGCCACAGAGAAGAAAGAGGCACCGTAGGACTGAGATGCTGTGTCAGTCAGGGTCCAGTCAGGAGATGGGAACCGGGTATGTGAACCATACCTGATATGTGAACCAAGATCTTCATATAAAAGAATTAGGTACATAAAAGGGTAAAAAGAGAACTTGAAGGCAGCAGTTCTCAAATGTTATTGTGCATAGGTCACCTGGAAAACTGGGCCCTGTGCCTGGAGATTTGGTAAATTGGGGTGGGGGCTCATGAATATTCCTCTTCTCTCCTCTCCCCTCCTCTCCTCTCCTCTTCTATCCCCTCCCTTACCCTCCCCTCCCCTCTCCTTCCTTTATTCCTTCTTTCCTTCTTTCTTTCTTTCTCTCTCTCTCTCTCTTTCTTTCTTTCTTTCTTTCTTTGTTTCTTTCTTTCTTTTTTCTTTCTTTCTTTCTTTTTTCCTTTTTTTTTTTCCTGTCTCACTCTGTTGTGAAGGCTGGGCTGCAGTGGTGGGATCATGGCTCACTGCAGCCTCAACTTCACAGGCTCAATCAATCCTCCTGCTTCAGCCTCCCGAGTAGCTGGGACTACAGGCATGCACCACCACACCTAGCTAATTTTTGTACTGTTTGTAGAGACAGGGTTTTACCATGTTGGCCAGCCTGGTCTCGAACTCCTGGACTTAAGCAATCCTCCCACCTCAGCCTCCTAAAGTGCTGGGATTACAGGCGTGAGCCGCTGTGCCAGCCTGAATATGCATTTCTAACAAGCCCACAGGACCACATTTTGGGTCACACTACTCTAAGGTGCCAGAGATAGTAACTGCAGGCAGCACTTTCCATCCCTACAGCTGAGGGAACAGAGATGCTGTCAACACTAAAATTTAGATATTTGAAGGAGAAACCCTGTGGAGACTAAACTCAGACTTCTAAGCAAGGGTCACTGTGCCTGGCGCTGGCATTTCTGAGCTCTTAAGACATGATCTGTGGGGCCTGGACTCAGACTGAGGAGGGGACATCAGCTGGCTGGTGCTGATAGTCTGAGGTGGACACCATGCAGCTGGATCTGCCGGTGTTGGAAAACTGCAAATTGTATTCAGCTGTGACTGCAGGAGGAACTGCTGCTGCCCACATGAAGCAGCAAGGCTGGGGTGACTCGCAGCAGCAGGAAGCAGACAGCAGACAGGAAGGAGCACGTTCCTTCCACGAGCACCCCATGTGGACAGAACCTATCATGGAGTCAACTGGCAAAGCAGACCTGAGGTTTGCAGGCCCTTGGGCCAGCTCCATAAAATAGATGTTTGGCAGGTGGACTTGGAGTTAAAAGTTGCTAGTTTAACAGCTGCCATAAATTCTCCCATCTGAACTCATAACAGGTGTCCCGGGTGGACCTTGACTCTTTCCCTGTGACCCTAAATGCAGCCTCGGAATCATTTTCTGCATGGTGGGTATTCCAAGGAGGTACCACCTGTTGATCAGATTTGGCACTCAGGCAGAAGCCCACTTGCCATCCTTGTCCTGGAAATACTATTTAAAAACTGCAGTCCATGATTTCATTAGAAAAATATATAACTGTCTTCTTCAGCCTGGGCACAGTGGCTCATGCCTGTGGTCCCAGCACATTGGAAGGCCAAGGCGGGTGGATCACTTGAGGCCAGGAGTTTGAGAGTAGTCTGGCCAACATGGCAAAGCCCTGTCTTTACTAAAAATACAAAACTTAAGGTGTGGTGGTGCGTGCCTATAATCCCACCACTCGGGAGGCTGAGGCAGGAGAATTGCTTGAACTCAGGAGATGGAGGCCACGGTGAGCAGAGACTGCTTCACTGCACTCTGGCCTGGGTAACACAGCAAGACTCCATCTCACAAAAAAATAAACAAATACATTAATTAATTAAATAAAAAATAAGAAATAAATGTTAAAAGTTATCTTCTTCATTCCTTATAAACCTAATGTATATGCTTATATTGCCAAGGATAAAGTAAATACTCAGTAATCTCTTCTATCATTATTTCCATTTATATATGTAGCAATCTGAATAATTTAGGTCCTTCCAGAACATACCATGAAAGTCAAGAGAAAGCTTACAAAATGCCTTTTATTTGGGGGTTGTGATATAAACAGGAGGCAGTAAGATGTAGAACACAAGTTTCAAAGTCAGATGGTCTGACTTTGAACCTTGATCTATGATTGATCAGGAATGTCACCTTAAGCTTGTTTGTCAACCTCTCTGGGCCTTAATTCTCTCATGTGAAAATGGAGATAATAACATCTATCAGGTTATTGGGACGATTACATGAGATGATCTGTGCCGAGTACCTGGTGCGACGCCTTGCTCTCCCACTGCTGAGATATTGACAGCAATGGTCACAGTTGTGGAGTGATGAAATTGCTGGGGGCACTGATTGCTTACAGATAACAGTGGTTGCCCTTTTTAGAGGATGGTGGGGTTTATTTCCCATCACAAACTCAGGAATATCAAGGTTATAGTCACAAATTCTTTATTTTCAGTCTACCTTCATTGATTTCGGGTATGCCATTTTTATACTATCACAGAACAAACAAAACTGACACGTATTTTGCAATTTACAAAGCTGTAATTATCTACATTAGAAAGTTGTAACGTATTCCCAATAACCCCATGCTGCAGGTATTATCTGCGGAGGACCCATATTTCTGCTCCATTGGAGAAGTGCAGTATATCGAAAATATTCCATTTTGTAAAGTATAGGGAAGAGATGAGAAATAGGTAAGAACACATTTCCTAGCCAAAAAGACATAGTGGAAGGGCATGAAAACAGGAGAAAAGCGGGGGAGTGTGAAGTCAGTAATTTGACAGCAGTGTTTCCCAAGATGTTGTAAGGAACACAAGCCCCACGGGATGCTCCCTGGTAATTCTGGAAATGCTGCACATGAAATCCCATGGGACAGTCCCAGCGCACATCAGCTTCTTATAGGCTCTGAGAAGTCCTGCAGGAAAGAAGCGTGTTTTACTTTCTTTCACACCTAACTGGCCATAGGACACTTTGTAAAGTAGCTCCTACTGTTATCTGTAGAACTGAAATTCACAGGAACACAGAAGAGTGCTTTGGGAATTCATGGTTTAGAGGGTTTTGAGGGGTTGTGATGGAGGGAGAGGAGGTTGATGCACAGCCAAGTATACTGCTAGGGGTTTAAGTGTTAATCCCCTGTTGGCATCAGTGCACAGTGAGAGTATAAGGAAAGGAAGCAGAAGTCAAACAGACCAATGGTACTATCTGTTGCTAACTCTTAAAAAAGGCTTTGGGGCCAGGTGCAGTGGCTCACTCCTGTAATCCCAGCACTTTGGGAGGCTGAGGCAGGTAGATCACGAGGTCAGGAGATGGAGACCATCCTGGCTAAAACAGTGAAACCCTGTCTCTACTAAAAATACAAAAAATTAGTTGGGCATGGTGGCGGGCACCTGTAGTCCTAGCTACTCAGGAGGCTGAGGCAGGAGAATGGTGTGAACCCAGGAGGCCGTGCTTGCAGTGAGCGGAGATCTCGCCACTGCACTCCAGCCTGGGTGACAGAGTGAGACTCCGTCTAAAAAAAAAAAAAAGGCTTTGGCTGGGTATGGTGGCTCATGCCTGTAATTCCAGCATTTTGGGAGGCCAAGGTGGGCAGATTGCTTGAGCCCAGAAGTTCAAGACCAGCCTAGGCAACATGGCGAAACCTTGTCTCTGCAAAAAAATATGAAAAAATTAGCTGTGCATTGTGGTGTGAGCCCATAGTCACAGCTACTCTGGAGGTTGAGGCAGGAGGATTGACTGAGCCCAGGAGGTCAAGGCTGCAGTGAGCTGTGATCGTGCTGCTGCACTCTAGCCTGGGCAAGAGAACACACCCTGTCCCAAGAAATAAAAAATCAAAAACAAAAATTAAAAAGGCTGTGATTAGGATGTAAGACTGGATCTATATGTGAGCAATCTTGACAGGATAATAATGCCATGTCCTCCAAGCCAATAGGCTTGAAATCTTTACTCAACATGTATTTAGAACAGAGGCCAAACTCTGTATGTTGTGATGGGTGTGAGGGCTGCAGGCCTCTGCATGTTCCATTGACCACTCGCGTGTGGTCAGCTGGCCTGGCTGGCTGAGTGGGTGTCTCTTCTTCCCCCACCATTCTTTGTGGGACTCATCAGAGGGAGGAGGACAAGGTTTCTCTCAAAATCATATGACGTGATTCCTGCCAAGCTGTTATGGTTGTTATGCTGATGTGAAAGGACAGACTCCAAATTCCTTTGTAAACTGTAAGTGCTATGTGAACATAGAGCTGATTATTATTCCTGACCTAAACTGTGAGGTGAGGGATTAAACTGCGGGTTTGGCTTTTCCCACACTATCCCTTTCTAATTCAAGCATGAGTTGGCACGTAGCAGGTGTTCAATAAAAGCATGAATGCAAGAATTGATTGCATCTGAATGATTGTCTTAATCCCATTACTCAAGAAAACATTTTTTGTTAACATATATAAACACCAGAGCAAGATTCTCTATTGATTGAATACTTGGTGAACTACCTCTTTGGTCCACTTGCCAATTTCTGTAATCTTTTGAATGTAAGAGACTTGAAAACATTTTTTGCATGCCAACATATTCAGTTTTGACTAACCTGAATACTTTCTTTAACAGGGTGGAAAAGAGGAATCAATGTTTGTAAATATCAATAAGAAATCCAGTCTTCAGGACGCTAATGTAAGGTCTGTTGCTCCTTGTCTGAATGGGGAAATGATATTCTCTATATCATCAACATTATCCTTGAAACATTGCTCATGAGGGCATTAGCTGATAAAATCAGAGGACAAATAAAACAGAGAATACGAGCCCAAAGAGATGGAAAAAAGACTGGCTTAACCAACTTTCTGCAAGCCTCAAAAATGCTGCTTATTCTCAGTTTTAATATCTCTGCCTGCTGCGTTAACAAAGAAATCAATCACTTGAGGTTGTCACTCAAGCATGTGAACTTCACCTTGCCATCCCCTCGCTTAAAGTCCTTTAAAGGCTCCGTTTATGCTCAGAATGGAATCCCAACTCTTTAACAGAGTGCAGGAGGCCCTTCACGACCTGGCTTCTGCTCGCAACTCCAGGTTGGCCTTGGCCCAGCTTCCCTTAGCCCATTGATGTGCCCTGCCTGCTGAGCTTCTTGCCAGTGCTGGGGCCACATATGTTCCTTTAAAATATTTATTTATTTATTTATTTATTTATTTATTTATTTTTAAGATAGAGTCTCCCTCTGTTGCCCAGGCTGGAGTGCAGTGGTGCGATCTCGGCTCACTGCAACCTCTGCCTCCCAGGTTCAAGAGATTCTTGTGCCTCAGCCTCCTAAGTAACTGGGATTACAAGTACGCACCACTGTTCCCAGCGAATTTTTGTAATTGTAGTAGAGACAGGGCTTCACTCTGTTGGCCAGGCTGGTCTTGAACTCCGGACTTAAGTGATCCACCCACCTCGGCCTCCCAAAGTGCTGAGATTACAGGTGTGAGCCACAGCACCTAGCCTATTTTTTATTTGTATAAATGTATGGGGCACAAGTGTAACTTAGATCTGTGCATAGATTGCACAGTAGTGAAGTCTGAGCTTTTAGAATATCCATCACTCAAATAATGTACATTGTACCCATTAAGTAATTTCTCATCATCCACCCTCCTCCCATCCCCTACACATGTTCTTTAAAGCTTCCAGGCCACCACCACCACCCCAAACCCAGAGGAAGCCCGTCCTCCCCTGATCTCACAGAGAACAGGAGCTCTTTCCTTCTTGGCATGCTGGCAGTGGCCTCATTGCCACCCGGTGGTTTACTAACACCAGCAGGGTCTCCTTAGGGTAGTTTCCCAAAGTGGGTCCAAGGACCACTGCATCAGAGTCTCTTCTTAAAAACACAGACTCCTGGGTCCTACTCCAGACCTTTTGGATCCTTTGTGTGAATGTGTGTGGTGGGGGTTTGGTGGGTGCCAGTAGAGACAAGAATCATCATGTTAACAGGCACCTAGGTGATCTAGAACCACTGCACTGGGGAATTATTATACTTGATGCCAAAAATAAAAGCTAACATTTCTCTGTATCACCTTATGATTCCCAATCTGTGTTCTTGGTATAAATTTGTCTTACTCCTGAGATACATACCCAGCTGCCTCCAGAGCTTTTCAAAAACTTAATTCATCTCTTCCTACCCCACCCCACTAATCTTCACCTGGTTTCCATTGTTAGTCAATGGTATTATTACCTACCCCTCACCCAGGCCTGCAAACTGGGAGTCCTTGCTTTTCTCCTACCTTATTCCCTCATCTAATTGGTCACCAAGTCCTGGCAATTTGACTTTCATTTTACCTTCCACATCCATCCTCTTCTCTTGACTATACCTTGAGCCCTCATTGTCTTCCGGGCTTACTGCTGCCAACAATCCTCTAAGATGCTTCTGTCCTCCCTTTCACCAGGGTCCTCTTCATTGTTCTAAGGACCTTTCTAAAATGCAAATCTGACTATGCCACTCCTTTGCTTAACACCTTTAGAGAGTTGAGGTCCATTGCCTTCAGTGTAGACTCCTCAGCCTGAGGCCCCGTATGACCTGGCCTCGACTTTCCCTCCAGTCAAAACCCTCTGCTCTTCCACTGAGACCTCACCGGACAGTAGTTCTAGTGCCCTGCATTCAGCCAGGTCTCCACTCTGCCTCTCATCTTTGTGGTCTTCGCTCCATCTGGAAAGAGGAAATTCCTCCGCATAGCTTTCCCTGATGCTGACTGTTCCACCCAAGCAAATTCATGTGTTCCCCCAATAGACTACATTCTTCCAGGGACCATGTTCCCTTTACTCTGGAGTCGCAGCTTGAGGAAACCATGAGTGTAGGATGAATTGACTCAAATCCTCTATTTTCTCATTCATGTGTTTATTCAACATACTTTTTTTTTTTTTTTTTTTTTTTTTTTTTTGAGACAGGGTCTCACTCTGTCACCCAGGCTGCAGTGGAATAGCATAATCATGGCTCATTGCAGCCTCGACCTCCTGGGCTCGGGTGATCCTCCCACCTCAGCCTCCTGAGTAGCTGGGACTACAGGCACGCTCCACCATACCTGGCTAATTTTGTACTTTTTGTAGAAATGGGTATTATCATGTTGCCCAGGCTGGTCTCAAACTCCTGACCACAAGTGATCTGCCTGCCTCAGCCTCCTAAAGTGCTGGGATTACAGGTGTGAGCCACTGCGCCCAGCGTCAACATGCATTTATTAGGCCCTGGCCACGTACTTATCACCATAGTGAGCACTGACCCAGAAGTGTCAGCTGACTTGCCAGAGGCCCCTTTCAAGGACCTCAACTTGTTTTGATGCCTTGTTGGTCCTAGGAGGTAATGAACTGATTTTTTAAAAGATGAAATTAGTCATGACCACTACAAAAATGCATTAAACATTTTCCTTAAAATTACTATTTTGAGTAGGGTCCATTGGTTACCTGAAATAAATTCTTGAATAAAGATAAAAGTGAAACTTAATTTTTAGCATTTTCACACATACGCGGAATTAAAATGTGTTACAGCAAGTCCTAAAGGTCTTCTGATTATGCATTTTTCACATAAAGTATAGTATGGTTCTTTATCTTTTTTTTTTTTTTAAAAAAGCAAATAGTCTGTGCTATGTTTAAAATAGAATAGCTACCAGATTACTTGGAATTAAAAACAGGTTATCCATAGTTTTCTCTTCATTTTACTGGCAAAACCTGGTTATGAGCCAAACCCTCAATCTGGTTCACCCCTCATATTGGGGGGCAGGGATGACTATTTTGGGGCAGAGAAATTTTATTTGGTACCTCAATTATGTTTAGTTCCCCCACTTGCTATATTTTCCCTATGATTTTTTTCTTACTGTTTGGATTTTCTATGGTT
The DNA here is from genome assembly GCF_049350105.2 of Macaca mulatta. Classification (NCBI taxonomy): domain Eukaryota; kingdom Metazoa; phylum Chordata; class Mammalia; order Primates; family Cercopithecidae; genus Macaca; species Macaca mulatta. The sequence continues at coordinate 49,204,038 of NC_133420.1, forward strand.
TTAGAAAATAATTATAATTATTAACTAAGTAGAGTAGAATTCAAGAAGGCAAAAAAAAAAAATGGATTTCTTGATTATCAATGTTATTAAGGTGTACATTAACTGAGAAAGCAGTCCCTATGGCTAAAACAAGACCATAAACCGTTTTTTGATGGTATTGTTCTGTTTTTTCGGTGTGTCTCTAGAAGTCCTATTCCTATTCGTGTGGAAACTGCCCAGCCAGCTGCGGAAAAGCCGGAAATCAAGCCTCCCCGAGTGAGGAAGTTAACAAGACAGTATAGTTTGTGAGTTCTGTACTGCAACTTTTTCAATTAAAACAACTACGATGACTAAATGTTTAGGTACAAATGCTTCTTAGCCCCTCTGACTAGCCCCAGGGAGCAGCCCCCAAATTCCATTTATTTCCAATTTAGGTAATAATGAGACTAGCCCTTTCTCCCTGAAAACCTTACATAGTTGGCATAAGGATTCATTGTTGACTACTGTGTAATAAATTACTCCCAAACTTAGTGTCTTAAAACAATCCACCTTTATCATCTCACAGTTCCTGTGGAGAGGGGGTCGGGGCATGGCTTAGCTGGGTCTTCTGTATCAGGGGCTCTTACAAGGCTGCATTCAAGGTGTCAGGGCTGCGGTCTTATCTGCAGGCTCATTCTTACGGTTGCTGACAGGGATCAGGTCCTCAAGGATTGTTGGACAGAGTTTGCCCTCAGCCTGTAGTCACATAGGTCTCTCCAGCTTTCTCCATTAGAGAAAGCACACAAGAAGAGCCAGAGGGAGTGCCAGCAAGGCAAAGGCACAGTCTTTTGTAACCTATGCACAGAACTGACATCCCATCACTTTTTTCTTTTTTTTTTTTTTTGAGACAGAGTCTTGCTCTGTCACCCAGGCTGGAGTGCAGTGGTGTGATGCTGGCTCACTGCAATCCACCTCCCAGGTTCAAGCAATTCTCCTGCCTCCGCCTCCCAAGTAGTTGGGATTACAGGTGTGAGCCACCATGCCTGGCTGATTTTTGTATTTTTAGTAGAGACGGGGTTTCACCATGTTGGCCAGGCTGGTCTAGAACTCCTGACTTCAAGTAATCTGCCTGCCTCAACCTCCCGAAGTGCAGGTGTGAGCCACTGTGCTCAGCCCCCATCACTTTTGCCATATTCTGTTCATTAGAAGCAAATCCCTGTGTCTAGCCCACACTCAAGGGGAGGGATTACACAGGGGCATGAATAGTAGGTTGGGGATCATTGCAAGCTACTTAGTAGCTGCTTTCCGCAGCATATCCATGAAAAGGCAGCCCCGTCTGTCAACAGAGCCAAAGCTGATCACTGAGCTTTGACACCTGTAGGAGGCGCCATTTCCCAAAGTGTCCCAGAATCACCAGAGTCCATGTGCACCTGACTGTTCTAGGCATCGTTGGGGAATAGTAAAGTGACTTTGACAATTCCCATCCAAAGAGTCACAATTTACTGGAGGGAAAGACAAGAGTCACAAATAATTATAATCCAAAGCAGAAAGATAACTTCTGTAGTCAGGGTGGTGAGTACTAGTAATAATTGTAGTAATTATCACAATGGTAGTTCACATTTCTTTTCCCTTTTTTCTTTTCTTTCTTTTTTATTTTTTATTTTTTATTTTTTGAGACAGAGTCTTGCTCTGTCACTCTGTCACCCAGGCTGGAGTGCAGCCGCACAATCTTGGCTCACTGCAACCTCCACCTCCAGAGCTCAAGCAATTCTCCTGCCTCAGCCTCCCAAGTATCTGTGATTACAGGCACCTGCCACCACGCCCAGCTAATTTTTTTTGTATTTTTAGTAGAGACGGGGGTTTCACCCTGTTGGCCAGGCTGGTTTCGAACTCCTGACCTCAAGTGATCCACCCGCCTCGGCCTCCCAAAGTGCTAGGATTATAGGCGTGAGCCACCGCGCCCAGCTTGTAGTTCCCATTTCTTGACCTTAGCTATGGCGTGGGTACTGTGCCTAGATGTGTCATTGGTCAGAGAGTAACTGCAGGGGGATCTGTGGACAAATGGAAAGCATGGGGACTTTGGAGTTGGAAAGGCTTCTGTCAGGCCCCTGGCTAGTTTACAGCTGTAAGCTCTTGGAAAAATGACTCTGTGATCCTCTCTTCCTTCCTCTGTAAAATGGGTGAGATAATACCTGCCTCTGAGGAGTTTTGTGGGGTTTAACATGAGACAATGTGGGTAAAGCCCCAATGCCCTGGCCATAGGATGAGGTCCCCTTTCCTTCTTCTCTGGGACCTGGAAGCTTCTGAGGAAAGATGGAGTTTAGGGGGTACCCAGAGTGCAAAATGTAGGACAGAAAACGGGATTCTGGATGCAATTCTCTAACAGTTGTCTCAGGTCTGCCATTCGTACATGTGAAAAGGAAAAGACATGTATGGGAGATATGAAGGGAGACATATCCTACCTCATTATCCTTCATAGAAACTTCTGGTCAGCTGCATTTCCCAGGAAAGCCAAAATGAGTAAAGTTCAAATAATTAACAGTCCTAATGATCCCTGGCGGACAATTAAGCCATGACAATTTGCTTCCCTCGAGGATAAAGCTGGCAGAACTTGCCATGCCTTTTACATTTTGAAACTCAAAATGTTATTATCACTCATTTGAGAGATATAATCACGTTTGAAACAATGACTGTCTGATACATAACCTGGAAGGAAAGAAAATTTCACTAAGTCACCAAACTCATTCCTTTGTTTTTTTTTTTTTTTTTTTTTTTGATACAGAGTCTCACTCTGTTGCCCAGGCTGGAGTGCAGTGGCACAATCTCAGCTCACTGCAACCTCCGCCTCCTGGGTTCAAGAGATTCTCCGGCCTCAGCCTCCCAAGTAGCTGGGACTACAAGCGCATGCCACCGTGCCCAGCTAATCAAACTGGCTCTTTTAAGGACACTCTTTTTCAAACCTTGAACTTTACATGTGTATTTCTTAAGCTGTCCCAAAGTATTCTGCTTGGAAAATCAAAGAATGGCAGCATTTCCCTCATTGGTAGAAAATAGCAACATGCGTGGATGAAATTTTCCCCGTGTTATTGTCCCATAAAGAGTTATCGAATCCTTGACACTGGTTACCACTCATTTACCCATCTTTATTTAATATATTTTTTAAATTTTTTTGAGGTGGAGTCTTACTCCGTCACCCAGGCTGGAGTGCAATGGCGCAGTCTCAACTCACTGCAAACTCCGCCCCCTAGGTTCACGTGATTCTCCTGCCTCAGCCTCCCGAGTAGCTGGGATTACAGGTGTCCACCACCACGCCCGGCTAATTTTTGTATTTTTAGTAGAGACAGGGTTTCACCACGTTGGCCAGGTTGGTCTCGAACTCCTGACCTCAGGTGATCCGCCCGCTTCAGCCTCCCAAAGTGCTGGGATTACAGGTGTGAGCCACCATGTCCAGCCTTTGCCCATATCTTTAACTCTTTGATATGGATAAAGTTGGCACATGATCAAGGAATATAAATGGGAAAACTCAGATTTCTGATTTTCTGGAAAACATTTTTTGCATCATCATTTTTGAGATACAGATTAGTGTGCGCACATCGCCCTTTTGGCTGTTGTAATAATTCCAGTTCCTAGGCTAGAATAAGGTGTAGTCGGATTTTAGGTGGCTCCATCAAAAGCATTGTAACATTCAGGTGCTGTGAACAAGTCTTTGAACCACTGCTTTTAAAGGTACAAACAAAAATCTCAGCCACATTGTTTCCTGGAAATATGACAAGGAGGGAAAATGTGGCCACTGCATGCAGTGAGAAGGGAGAAGTAGAGGGCCTCTACAGCGAGTTTGAGTTTGAGGCAGGCGAAAAGATCTTTTTTTTTTTGGAGACAAGGCCTCACTCTGTTGCCCAAGCTGGAGTGCAGTGGTTGATCACAGCCCACTGCAGCCTCAGGTGATTCAGCTCAGGTGATCCTCCCACCTCAGCCCAACTGGTGGGTGCCACCACGTCTGGCTAATTTTTGTATTTTTTGTAGAGACAAGACCAGACCATGTTTCCCAGGCTGGTCTCAGACTCCTGTGCTCAAGCAATTGGCCGCCTTGACCCCCAGAGTGCTGGGATTACAGACATGAGCCACTGTGCCCAGCCAAAAGTGTCATTTTTATACATACCAGCTAGTATGTTTACAAAATGATGAGCTATTTTATTTTTTTCCAGAAATATAACTTCACTGTTTATTTAAACATAGCGTAAAAGTCTAAAAAACATTCAATAGTGCTCACTTTGGCAGCACATATACTAAAATTGGACCCATACAGAGATTAGCATAGCCCCGCTGCGCAAGGTGGATGTGCAAATTTGTGAAGCATTTCATATTTTAAATTTTTCAATTAAATAATAAAGTATAAGTTAATTTAAAAAATTAAAGAAAGGGAAAAAAAGTAAATAGGCAAGATAGAAGAGAAAAGTAGCCAGTTTCCCAGAATCCAAAATAACCAGGGTTCATAGTTGATGACTGTTACATTAGACGAGTTTCTATGCTTATATATTGTTAAATTAGAAAGAAACAACTTCAAAGCAAAAACTCATTCTGTATGTAAAATTTTACTTATTGAAGTGTTGTTTTGTGACTTTATCATGAGTTTACCTTAGAAACAGGTAAAACTGAAGACTTGCTGAATTTTAGATATGCTTCTTGGCCATAAGCTCTGAACTAAGACAAAAGATAAAAACCATTACGAATTTGGAGTCTTTTTCAATTTTAGACAGTATCAGTTGACTCTCTTCTGTGAAAAATGAGCTGTTGTTTTTATTTTAAATGATTTTTTTTTTTTTTTTTTTTTTGAGATGGAGTCTTGCTCTGCCACCCAGGCTGGAGTGCAGTGGTGCGATCTCAGCTCACTGCAAGCTCCGCCTCCCGGGTTCACGCCATTCTCCTGCCTCAGCCTCCTGAGTAGCTGGGACTACAGGCGCCCGCCACCTCGCCCGGCTAATTTTTTGTATTTTTAGTAGAGACGGAGTTTCATCATGTTAGCCAGGATGGTCTCGATCTCCTGACCTCATGATCCACCCGCCTTGGCCTCCCAAAGTGCTGGGATTACAGGCGTGAGTCACTGTGCCCGGCCTTAAATGACCTTTTATATAAAACTAAATAATAATAACTATGCTCTTGAGGTGATAATTTTTTAAATGAGGTAAAAAGAAATTTTAACCCTGCTCCTCCACTTAACTAGCTATGCGACCTTGAACAAATAATTTCACAATCAGCTGCTAAATATCATCTGATTCTCTGAAAAATGGAGATGGTAATAGACAGGGTCAGCATGAAAATTAAGTGGGTGAATGAACGCATAACCCATCTGACCTATGTCATCTATGTGGATCCAAATACTTGGTGTATTATTAATTTTTCCACATACTTATTCAATTTTCACCGTTTCCCCTTTTTAGTAATGAATCCTAAGTCCTTCCCTTGAGGCTTCTCCATACACAGAATAATCTAAAACCTCTCAGGAACCCCTCAGTCAACCCCATCTGCACTGCAGCTGTGTCCCCTGGCCTCGTGTTCCCACATGGCTCCGTGCTGGGCTGAGGCCTTACCAGTGACTCTGCACAGGCTGCATTGGTGCCTGTCTGTCATGGGTCTTGTATCTATATTCTTGAGCTCAGCCATCATTCTAAATTACAACCCCTATGCAAGGGTGGCTCCAGAAGCTGTACACAGCAGATCCTTAGGGACAGTGGCCTGGAGTCCCCTTCACCACCCTTAAAGCAGAGAGTGAAACACATGTTTGTACACCCATGTTCATGGCAGCATTATTTATAATAGCCAAAAGAGTGGAAACAAGCCAAGTGTCCGTCAACAGATGAATGGATAAACAGAATGTGGTATATCCATATAATGGAATTTTTGTATCATAAAAAGAAATGAAATTTTGATATATGCTACAGTGTGGATGAACCTTAAAAATATTATGGTGACTGAAATAAGCCAGACATAGAGGAACACAGAGTGTATGATTCCACTTATGTATGTGAGGTTCCTAGAATAGACAAATTCATTGGGACAGAAAGTGGAATTGATGTTACCAGAGGCTGCAGGGAGGGGCTTGGGGAGTTCTCATTCAATATCAATACAGAGTTTCTGTTGTCACTGATGAAAAAGTTTTGGGGACAGATAGTGGTGATGGTTGCACAATATTTTGAATGCATTTAGTGCCACTGAATTTTATATTTATAAGCAGTTAAAATGATAAATATCATATTGTGTATATTTTACCACCAAAACAAAACAAAACAACACCCTGGCAAATGACAGAAAATTCAGCCCAAATTTGTTTTGGCAAAAAAGAGTATTGGATCCTGCAAGCTGGACATCTGGTGGACATCTGTTTGGGAACCCCCAATCCCTATCCCTGGTCTTCCCACCCCTGCCCATCCTCCGTCCACTCCTCACAGCCTGTTTATTATTGTAATGAGCAGAGCTTCATGTGCTTTTAGTAACCGCAGTGATGAAGACGACCTCCCTCCAGACCTGGCCGAGGCAGTGGGAGTGACCACAGCTACAACCACAAACACCACAACTGCCGCCACACAAGTCTCCGTGCCGCTGCCGTCTCCCAAGGTCCAGAATGTCAGCTCGCCTCACAAGTCAGAAGGCAAAGGCCAGCTGTCCCCCGGGGCCAAGGTAGTGTGGGGTGGAAAGCCCTGGCAAGCAGCCACACTTGCTGGGAGTTCAGTATCAATTTACTGAGTAGCATCTGGTGCATGTATTTCATTTTTGCATAATCAAATTTAAATTTTGCATAATCAGTTGTGTGTACTCATAAAACAACAGCAACAACCAGAACATGTTTTTATATAACTTGACCCCAAAATACAAACCAACCGTTTGTGAGAGAATAAGTGAAATATAAAATCAGGTTCATTGTACTTTAATTGCAATGTAAGAGATTTTTGAGGGCAATTTTCATTTAGAATCTCATCTCTATAATAAGCTATTAGTCCACTGTGAAGATAGAGAGAAATGATTCCCCCCAACCATAGTGAACAGTTTGGAGGAGCAAAAACAGAAGTGTCCCCATCCCTTTCCTTATGTCATATAGCTGGTATTTGTAGTTTGAAGATAGGAAATAGTATTCCATTTGCTGGTTTGAAATTTCAGGAAATTGCCTGAGATGTGAACGGGCTATGACAAAGGCTTTACACAAGATATTTTTCTTGGTTTTCTTTGAGAGACCTCTAGCTACAATCACTCTTTGGCAATTAGTCCAAATACAGTTGAACCTATTGCTATCCAAGTGGATACAAGTCAGAGGTTGCAGTGGTCTATGCAACTACATGGAGAAAAGGTGTGTGCATGAGGCAGGTACCCTGAAGGCAAGACCGGAGCTTCAGAGGCTGTTCTCAGCTCTTCCATTCATAAGCCACAGCACTCACTTCCAAAACTTTTATTTCTTCAGGCCTCAGTTTCTTCCTCTTAAAAATGGGAATAAGATCTGCTATCTTGCCCTGGCTGGCATCAGGTCCGGTGGAGGTTAAAGTGCTCATGCAAACTGGATGCCTGAGGCTTTTGCAGCTTCAGGTATCACAATTCCTGGTGACAGCTAAAGAATAAGGGTCCAGGGCCACCTCCTGCATTACCAAGGCCAGTCTTTCACCTGGTCCCTTCCCTAGGTGTCTCTGGAAATATCTCTGCTTAGGTGTTCTGCACAGAAACCTGGCTGGAGCGCTCAGCAAGCGACTGGCCAAGACCGAGGTTCTCTGCTTCTCTATAGATCACCTCTTGGCATCTTAGCCTGGATTATCCTCCACTGTGTGGAGCCCCCTATACAACTTTGTCTCAGGTGTGGACACAGGCTCCTGTCACATATCCCACACTGTGGTTAAAACCAGGCTGAAAGAAACATTTACAAAACAGAAGGGAGTCGGGGTGGTGTGAAGGGGACGCAAGTGGCATCCTACCAAAGGCCACAGGGCTCCCTCTCCTGGCCATCTCTCTCTTTGGGGCCTTGCTTGCACCACGTTGATGGGACTTATTTTTTCTGCCTTAAAAGACCTCGAGGCCATCCATGCAGCTAAGACCCCAGAGCAGGAGAACAAAATGTTTTCCAAAAGCAAGCAACATAATACTCCACGTGCCATCACCTGCCATGAAGACCATTGCTCTTAATGTGCAGATCAGTTTCGCTCCTGGAGGACCCTGGATTTGATCCTCTTAATCTAAGACAAAGTCTTTGGTCTCTCTTTGTATATTCAGAGGACTCTTTCAAGTGTTTTTCCTCCAAAAGACCAGTCAAACAGCACTAAGAGCACTTAAGAAAAGCTGCCTGCAGCTCCGAAAGGGACAGCTCCCCACATCATGTCTACTTCTACCAATGAAAAAATGGGGGTGCAGTCTCAACATTTGGTATACTACTTGGCTAGGGAAATACAAGGGGATTGTCACGCTAATGAGATCAGCATAGAGGAGAGACTGGGAACCTCTGTCTCTCTTTTCTGGTGAACTTCATGATTGACGCAGTGCTGTCTCTAACTGGGGGTGTTTTTGTCTGTCTCCCTAGAGCCCCTCTGACCGAGGAGGTGCCTTTACCCTGGAGCCAGGTGATCTTCTGATGGATTTCACAGAAGCCACTCCTCTGGTAAACTTCCTATTTTGCTAAAACCAGAAAAGCCACAGACCATAGAAACATCTTGGCAGTGGGACGGATGGACAGAGGTGGGCATTGCTGTTGAGGAGCCTCTTCCTCTTGTCCTGGAGGCTCAGGGATCAGCTTTCACCCAGGGGTCAGGCACTGTGGGTCCCTCCACCTCTAGAGCCCTTGAGGGAGGAAGGGGTGCTCCCTTTGCTCCGAAGGTAGTTGTGGGGGTCCTGCCCGTGCCTGTCTACTGCACTTCGAGAGTTATAGGGCTCTTCGGTGTTTTGGTCTCGGCTTCTTGGCTTCCTGGACTGCGCCCTGCATGCCCACCCGTGGGGAATCTCTTGCTGTTGCTTCTGACGATCCATCTGGTTTGAAGCACTGGCTCAAGGCCACACCCCAGCTTTCCAGGCCCCTCGCACCTCCTGCCATCTTCCATCCTCTGCATACAGGTCTCCCCTTAGGGATGGCAGCCCTTATGGGACTCCTGCAGGTGAGAAACCCTTTTCAGGGGACAAGTAAAGGGCCTGGTGGGTCTGAGAATCAGGGTCAGTTTCCAAAAAGAATACATGGTGGCTTTGACAAGAGTGATGGGATTCCTTAGGGATCATTGTGTTGCAGGTCCAGCTTGTAGATTTAATTACTTATACATTTAAATGGTCTTTTCTTTGTTTGAACCAAATAAGCTGAGATTAGAAAGGAAGCAGCATCTGGCAGAGAATCGGAGATGCCGTGATCTGAGGGGTGATGCCTGCCAAATGACTGTCCAGCCTCTGCTTGCACCCCTTCAGGAACAGGAAGCTCATTCTCTCTCCCCAAGACATGCTGCTCACATCTCAGGGTACCTCCAACTTAGCTATGAAATGGGTATAGGCCTGTTTCACTGCCCAGGCATGGGACAGCTGAGGTCCTTGTACTGCACTGAGACACAGCCAACATTTCACAGCTGAAGTTTGCAGTGAATGTGTGTCCTCAGGACAAAGCATCCTTTGAGGTGTGTGTGCATGTACTCAGGCCTTCTCTGGCTTTTTGGCAAGAGCTTCCTCCATTTTGGGCTTTCCTTGGTACCATGGGCCTTGACCTTCCTTTGTTCCAGAATCCTGTTTCCATGAGTGCCAAAGGGTCCTAGAGGGGAAGAGGGGACTCCTGCTTCTCCCTTTGGTCCTCTTCCCTCCATCTCCTTCCCCCCATCTCCTTCCCCCAGCATCAGAAATGCAAGCAGCAGCTCTCCCACCTGTTGGTAGGGTGATGGAGAGATCTCTATCTCAGGGGACCGGGCCCACCTCCACAAGTCAGTGTCTTGGATGCTGTGGATGAGGGCTACAGAGGGGCTTCCTTATCCATGGGAGGAAGGAGCCAGAAGTAGAGGGAGGCAAGGGTAACCCCCATGCCTGACTTGTGACCAGGGTTTCCTCAACTAAATGGCCCCAGCCTATCAGCTGGAACAATGCGTTGGGACCATCTCATCCAGTCCTTCACATATAGATGGGAAAACCAAGGCCCAGACAGGGGCAGACACTTGTCCCAAGTCACATAGCAAATGTGTATCAAAGCCAGTTCAGAACCTAGACCCTGGGCTGCCATTCCAGTGGCAGATGGCCCAATCCAGGATGTGTCTCTCTCTTTCCCTGTTAGCCGGTCCCCACCCTCAAAGCAGGTCAGATGCCCTGGTCTCAGCCTGAACTGTGGTGCAGCCCTGGGACAGTCTCCCAGCTGTCAGCCCAGGTTTGGTCCTCCGAGTTGCTGAGTGGAGCATGAGGAGGGGAAGTGCTCGGGTACCTTGGTCTGAGAGACTCAGCCTGGATGAACTATGGTTATTTTGCCACCAGCCCTGTGCCTTTGCCTCTGGCTGCTCTCTCTGGGCCTTCCCGTCAGCATTTCCCACCGAAGAGAAAGCAGCCCTTTACAGGCATGAATGTAAGAACTTCCCGGGTGCTACTCATCACACAGGCAGTGAATTACCCCTCCTTGGTGAATACTTTTTCCATGCAGTCATTTGCCAAGCTTACAGCCTATCTCTAGCCCCCGTCTCCTACTGGCTGAGACTCCTGAGGCCCCATCACTATCCTGGTCCCTAGCCCCAGTGCTGGACTGACAGGGAACTGGAGATCTTGCCTTCGTTCAGCAATGTTCCACCAGGACACTATCAGAACTAACATAACCCTAGCTGGGCATGGTAGTATGTGCCTGTAATCCCAGCTACACAGGAGGCTGAGGCAGGAGAATTGCTTGAATGTGGGAGGCAGAGGTTGCAGTGAGCCAAGGTCGCACCACTGCACTCCAGCCTGGACAACAAAGCAGGAGTCCATCTAAAAAAAAAAAAGCCAGGCATGGTGGTATTATTCCTGTAACTTCAGCACTTCAAGATGCCAAGGCGTGTGGATCACCTGAGGTCAGGAATTCAAGACCAGCCTGGCCAACATGGTGAAACCCCATCTCTACTAATAATATGAAAACTAGCCAGGCGTGGTGGCACACATCTGTAATCCCAGCTACTTGGGAGGCTGAGGCAGGAGAATCACTTGACCCCAGGAGGCAGAGGTTGCAGTGAGCCGAGATCACGCCATTGCACTCCAGCCTGGGAGACAAGAGCGAAACTCCATCTCCAAAAATAAATTAAAAAAAAAAAAAAGAACTAGCATAAGCCTTATCGCTTTTATCACTCTTGATACTTGTGGCTGGTCTCTGTGTAGAGTGGTTTTCAAAGAAGCACAGTCCAAAGGGCCCAGAGTAATAAAAAGGTTCAATCTGGAACAGGCATCTTTCAAAAAGTCATTAAAGAATATTAAATTAACACCTCCTATAACACATCTTGATCTCTCTCTGCCTTTTCTTCTATTCTCTTACATTCCTGCTTGACTCCAGGAACTTTCATTCTCAAACTCTCCGCAAAGAAACACTCTTTCCAACTTCATTTTTGTAGCTTTTCCCCCCTCCTTTTCCCAAACCTTTTCTGCTGTAATCCCCAGCTCTTTTATTAGGTAGCTCAATTTAGCAATCTTAAGCCTTAGAACCTTTGCAGCTTCACGTCTTTCCATTTCCGATTCTGCATCAGAGTTCATAATCAGATCTGAGTTTCTGCCTGGGTTGTAAGAGGTAGAGTACGTGGGTGAGAAGGGAAGGAGGCAAGTGAGTCAAGACAGCACCTGCTCTCCAGTTGGTATTTTCTTTAGGGTGTGAATGTGAGCAGGTGCTTGGGGGCATTGGCGTTGATGGAGCGAGGGGAGTTGGGGGAGGGTACATTGATGCATTAGTGATGTTGACCCTAGAATGCAGAGTCCCTACTCCAAGTCTGCCATGCTAGCTTCCCTCCCCAGGTAACACAGACCATCAACACCTATGCTTTCTGTGTTCTTGACTCTTTCTTTCTGGGGCTCGTCCCTCTCTGATCCCCATGCTTCATGAACCACTCACCCAACTGCAAAGCAGAGCCAATTAGCACCCAGATCCCTTCTGGGCCATGACATGTTAGTCAAAAGTTCATGTGTCAGGGAGTACAGGGCCCTGGCCAGAGGAAGGCTGTGTAGGGCATAGAAACAGGCCCCAGGTTGGGTGTTAGAAGGGAGTTTCCATCTGCTGCAATAACTTACTTTTATTTTGAACTTAATTTTACCAGCAGCGCTAAAGCTGAATCTCAAATCAAATTAGGGTGCCTCTTCTGTGATTTTAGCTGTGTTCCCTAGGGCACAGGGAGGTGGAGAGAAATCTACTTGGTCTATGATGTCATCTGTTCACTAATACATCTAGGCCTCTGGTTCTTTCGTGGCTGTTTTGGGTGGGTGGAGATCACTGTCCTGCCAGGACATGTGACTCTGTACCTGCTGGACAACATTCTGTTCTGGGGCCATCCTGTCCTGGGGCTTACCATCTCCTCAGCTCTACCTGAGGGGGTTGGTGGGACTGGTTCTTGCTGCTCTTCAATCCCTGCTTCCTGGCCTCAGTGTAAGGAGAAAGTTGCACAGGGCCCCTTTGCTCAGTACTCACTAATGTCTATTCCTTCTCCCTTTCCCTCTGACTTTTCTCTCCAGCGGTCAAACTAGCCATCTCTTCTCCTATCTGGATGATGAAGAAGCCTTACACATTTTCGTCATCATTTATCAATGCCGAGAATCTTTCTTTTTCCCCAAGAGTCAGATTTTGAACTCAAAAGCCAAGCATGTACAAAAGAATGTAGCTGCTTGCCTGCAGAAAAGACCCAAGGAAGAAAGGAAATACCAGGAGAAAAAAATTAAGTGGTATTTCAAAATAGCATTCAATTCCATGTGTTATCTTATTTCCTTCTCACTTACCAACAGTCCAGAGTGTGGGAGCCCCAGGATGTTCTTTTGTTTCAATCCAATCAGATGCATATTTAGAAAGGTCAGAAAGGCTTGTGCAATGGATCAACACTTCTTTACCATGAAAGTCAAATGCTGGGCAAAGCCTTAAGGCGCTCATTATGTTCTTCAGTTGGGACCTTGGTGGCCAGGACACATTTTAACTTCTAGGCAGTGTGGCCATGTTTCTCGGTCATTTGTGCCAGCTTTTATTTTCTTCAAAAAATACCTATTGCATGCCTGCTGTCATCAGAGGAGAAAAGACCCAGTGGCCTGGGGCCCCTGACGTAGCTGGTTCTGGTTGGAGCGTGGATGCCCTGGGCAGTGGTGGGAACTGTTCCTGAGGGCAGCGGGGAGAAGCGTGGATGCCCTGCGCAGTGGTGGGAACTGTTCCTGAGGGCAGCGGGGAGACCGCTTCCTGCAGGATATATCCTGAGGTCCACAGAGAACAGCAGGAGGGTTTTAAGTAGTCTGGTAAAAGTTAACTGCAGGTGATTCAGATGGATTCACTTGACTAAAAACTAGATTTAGAAACAGTCAACAAAAGGAACCACGGACCTAGACTTTGCAAACGCAATTTCTACATCTCCCAGATTTGAATAGTAAAATAGGCCATCATGAAGACCATTGTGCGATAATAGTTGTAAAAAGCCCTTTGGAAATTGTCCAAGACTGCACAATTGTAAAGAGGACAGAGTTAGATCACTTTGGAGATGGAAAAGAGGCTGGCAATTTTCTTGATCATTTTTCCATGAAACTTACCCAGGGGCTGTATTTTATTCTTCACAGCAGGATGATATCAACTATTTAAGGAAACTCTCTTGAGCTAAAAGATGTGTATATTTGTTCTCTGGAGCAAATGGTCCCTCCCTGAAACCCAAAATAACCCTGTCCGTGGTTCCCTCTCCTAACCTCAAGCATCCTCTGTCCGCCAACCTCATCCTCACCAGTACAAGCTGTTTGACCTCTGCTGGGCGCATGGTGCTATTCAAGGATAAGGTGGAGAACCCTGCATATCCCAAAGGATGTGGCACTTTTTTCACAATGTTTGGTATTTTCCAGCTAAGTAGCAGGGCGTCCCAGTAATTAACGAGATGCCACGACTGGGCCCATGCATCTTGTTATGGGTCAGACAGAGTCAGTTTGTTTTCTGAACACAGATAACAAAGAGCCAAGACATATGAAATCCTAAACTATATGTTACAGCTGGGCACAATGGATCATGCCTGTAATCCCAGTACTGTGGGAGACCAAGGAGGTGGGGGTTCTCTGGAGGCCAGGAGTTTAAGACCAGCCTGGGCAACATAGTGAGACGTTGCCTCTATAAAAAAGAAAAATTAAAATATTAGCCAGGCATGGTGGCACATGTCTGTAGTCCCAGCTACTCAGGAGGCTGAGGCAGGAGGATCGCTTGAGCCCAGGATTTTAAGGCTGCCATGAGCTATGATCACACGACTGCACTCCAGCCTGGGTGACAGAGCAAGACCCTGTCTCTTAAAAAAATATGACATGGTGGCTCACACCTGTAATCCCAACACTTTGGGAGGCCGAGGCGGGTGGATCACTTGAGGTCAGGAGTTTGAGACCAGCCTGGCCAACATGGGGAGACCCCATCTCCATTAAAAACACAAAATTAGCTGGGCATGGTGGCGCATGCCTGTAGTCCCAGCTACTTGGGGGGCTGAGGCAGGAGAATCGCTTGAACCCAAGAGGCAAAGGTTGCAGTGAGCTGAGATCATGACACTGCACTCCAACCTGAGTGACAGAGAGAGTCTCAAAAAAAAAAAAGAAAGAAAAAGAAATTAAACTATATGTTTTTCCCCATGATATATTTCTTTCCTGGTGCCCTCTGTTGATATCCACTCACACAGTGTGTGCCCTTGTTCAGCAGAGTGCAGGGGGGCACTGAGCATGGAAGGCAAATGCTTCAAGTGTGTGGCCACTCCTCATTTCCTCCATGGCTCACATCCCTAATTCATCCTGGCTGTCTTTCTGGCTTGGCCTGGACAATGCTTCAGAACCCTCAACCGCATGCCGAGAAACCACTACCTGTCCTATGCAGTTGGCACAGGAGACAGTCTCTACCTACCAGGCCTGGGAATGGGGTCTTGGTGTGTCATCTGCTCAGATGATGGAGAAAACTGATGAAAGACAGAAAGGAGAAAAGAAGGCTGAGAGAGAGGGTGGAGGGTGGGACCAGAAGCCAGTTGGCCAGAGGCTGGAAGTAGGCTGTGGGTGAGGCTGGCTTGAGAACAGTCTGGAGTCGCCAGATCTGTCTTGCACTGTGCTGTCTTTCTCTCCTTTCCCTTCCCCTATCTCCTCTTCCTCCTCCCCCTCTCTTGCCACCTCCTCCTCCCCTTCTCTCCTCTCCTCGTGAGCAGGCAGAGCCCGCCAGCAACCCCCACTGTGCCCACTCTCGCTGTTCTCCTCCACTCTCTCTCCCCATGAAGGAAGAGACCACTGGAGTTTGCATGTACCCTCCAATCAAAACGAGGCTGGTAGGTACCCTGGCAGGGAGAGGGGCCTGGCCAGGAGAGGTGAGGTGGGCAGGAGCCACCAGGCGAGGTGGATGCCTGGGTGGGCGTGCAGAAGCCCCAGATCTCGGGAAGAGCCCGTCGACAGGTGCCCTCACTCCAGATGGATGGAGGATTTGCAGTCCAGCTGGCCCTGGTCAGATTGGAACACGAAGCTGTGGAGCCCCCTTCGCCTCTAGGTCTCAAGAATCAAGAAAAGTTTGTTTTCCTAGAATTTTGATCAGCATAGATGCTTTCCCCAGAGAGAAATATATGCTTTGATACTCACCAGATGGACCCTTAAGTTGCATTTCTATTGAAAATAAAACTTCATTAAACTTGTCGTCTTCTGCTATTTATCAAGCTAATGATATAATGGGAGTGCTACCTAGCAATGTGAACGAAATTACCTGTCATCCCAATTTAGCATGATTTTTTGTCATTTTTATATATTTCCTTCTGTTCATAGCATTCATAATTTTACATAGTTAAATCATAGTAACCATATTCTCTCCTGTTTTTCTCTTTTCACTTAACACTGCTATGTTGTTTCTATCTTGTTCTTGTTGCCACATTATATGACTGTTTGTATTTCATCAAGTGAATGGTCTACCATTTACCTAACACATTCTTTACTGCAGGACGTGTGCTTTGTTCCCAGTTTGTCACTCTTCAGGAGAACACATATAGCTTTTTGCATCAGGAATTTTATTTTCTTAGGCTAGACCCTGCTGGATTAAATATTGTGATTTTGGCTTTTGCCACCTTTCTAAAGTGGTTGTGCTAACGGATAGTGCCATCAGAAGAGGGTGACTCTGCTTTTTGCAGCCTTAGCAACACAGGGTGTAATTGTTGAAATATATTTTTCTTATTTACAGCAGGTATAAAATAATTCTTTGAGGTTGTTAACTTTCACCTTTCTTTAATAGCAATAATACCACTTTCTGGCAGGGCACAATGGCTCACACCTGTAGTCCCAGCACTTTGGGAGGCTGAGGCAGGCAGATCACCTGAGGTTAGGAGTTCGAGTCCAGCCTGGCCAACATGTGAAACCCCAACTCTACTAAAAATACGAAAGTTAGCTGGGCATTGTGGCACATGCCTGCAATCCCAGCTACTCAGAAGGCTGAGGCAAGAGAATCACTTGAACCTGGGAGGTGGAGGTTGCAGTAAGCTGAGATCACACCACTGCACTCCAGCCTGGGCAACAGAGTAAGACTCTGTCTCAAAAAAATAAATAAATAAACCACTTTCCCTCTCTGCCTCATGATGGTCTGAGAATTTATCTATTACTTTCCACTAGGACATTGGTCTCAGAGCATCATGCTGACCCAATAGGCAACAAGAGGAGAATGTACCCCAAGACTTCGCCCCAAGAGTCCTTCTCACACCTGAGTCAAAAGGCAATTTCAGGCCTATTCTGGCAATTTTGAGATGTGTAAAGAGACCAAAGAAATTTGGGGGAAGGGGAGCAGGCTTGGGCTGGATGTCTCAGTACACATGGCAAGGATATTGTCATCCCCACATGGGGGAGACCTGCTTTACCCATTCAGAAAAGCTTGGCTGATTAGGGTCTGAGCTAATGTGTTCTTCCTCATCCCTGCCTCACCCTCCCATTGGAGCCACTCAAGAGCATCGAGTAGCTATCCCAGTGTCCACAGGCAAGACCTCGAGACACACAAAGCTGGCTGCCCCCTGGGCAGTGGTGGCCTCAGTGTCTTGCCTGCAGCCCTCTGCTGGCGGGTGGTATGGTATGCATTCTTCAGCAGGTGTGCAGACAGTTTCTGTGCCCCAGGAATTGGACACAAAGCTAATGCCAGAGTCATCAGGCCCCTGGGCCTGATGGCATACCCTAGGCTGGTTTGAAAAAATAAGCCCTCCAATTTCCCAAGGCCTCTAGGAGGCCAAAGACAAAATGACCAAAGAGAAAGACATGGAAGTCAAGAGTCTTTTTTGCCACCACTGCCCCATCAGCTGTTCATCTGGCCTCTTTCAGACTAGCTCAGTACCACAGGTACTCCTGGCACTGGGCATCTTTGTGCACCAAGCCTTCCGTTCCCAAAGGCTGTGGGGGCAGGATTCTCCCATGCTTCCATGGGTTTCCCTGAGGTCTCCCTCTATTGGCCAAAGCGTACAGGGAGTCCAGTAACTGAAGTGATTAGACAGGGAATATTTTCTGGCTTAATTAGCCGAGCCTTCTTGTACCCTGCTGCTGTGAGAGACTGTGTCCCAGGATGTGACCTCAGCAGCCTCTAGGCCATTCCCACAGCTATGGAGAAGTCATCAGAAGCCACCCCAGGCAGCTCTGACTCCCTCATTATCCACATTGATTGTGGCTTTTTATGAGTCAGGCCTGGAAGGCCAAGCAGATACCGCTGAAGGCAGCTCCAGGGCAAGGCAAGTGTGGGGGCGCGCTAGGAACACGAGACTCCAGGCTGCCATCCCTGCTAAGCCCCACCCTTGCAGTCCAACGCCAGGCACAGATACAACCACCAGCCCACACTCCTGAGGGACCCTTTGTGTGTGCCCTTATACGAGTGATGAAGGCTCCGCGGGGCACCCCTGAATCCTTCAGTTCCATTTTAAAGGTGCTCTGCCAAAGATTGCAAAACTTTGTTTTCTAATCTGAAGGTAACCCCCTTGTCTTTCTCTCTTTTGAAGATAAAAACATTCCCGGCTGATACAATGAACCCGTTTCCTGATACTTTCACCACAGGGCCACAGTTTACTGTAAGTAGATCCAGAAAACAGATGTGCATTTTAAACCCTTGTTCCCATGTGATGTGCTTTTCTGTGGGATACCAGACAGCAAGGTCAACTGCTTCTTTTGATCACCGTTGAACTCTGTGAGGTTGGGAAGAAACTTGAATTTGCAGTCGGCCTCTATTTTATTGATGTGACATTGACATAAAATTAACCATTTTAAAGTGACAATTCAGTGATGGTACATTCATAGTGTTGTGCAATGACCACTTCTGTCAGTTCCAGGACATTTTTATTGCATCCTCCAAAAACCTCACACCCATTAAATAGTTCCTCCTCATTTTCCCCTTGTTCCTACCGGCTAGCAACCTCCAGTCTGCATTCTGTGTCTATGGATTTACCTAGTCTGCATGTTTCGTATAAATGGAATTGTATCATATGTGACCTTTTGTGACTGGCCTCTTTCACTTAGCATAATATATGTGAGGTTCATCCACGCATGTGTCAATACTTCATTTCTTTTTTTGTTTGTTTGTTTGTTTTTGAGATGGATTGAGATCCATTCTGTTGCCCAGGCTAGAGTGTGGTGGCATGATCTTGGCTCACTGCAACCTCCGCCTCCTGGGTTCAGGCGTTTCTCCTGCCTCAGCCTCCTGAGTAGCTGGGATTACAGGTGCCTGCCACCACGCCTGGCTAATTTTTGTATTTTTAGTAGAGATGGGGTTTCATCATGTTGGCCAGGCTGGTCTCAAACTCCTGACCTCAGGTGATCCACCCGCCTCAGCCTCCCAAGTGTTGGAATTATAGGCATGAGTCACCGTGCCCAGCCTCATTTCTTTTTATGATGGAATATTATTCCATTGTATCTATATACTACAATTTGTTTATCCACTCATTTTTTGGGGGTTTTGGGGTTGTTTTCACCTTTTGGCTATTGTGAATAGTGCTGTTATGCATATATGTGTACATGTATCTGTCTGAACACCTGTTTTCAATTCTTTTGGGTTGGATCTTGATACTGGTGTGGTCTTAGGTAGGTCACTTTACCACCCTGACCACCAGCAGCTTTTTCTTTTTTGCTTTTAGAGATGAGGTCTCACTATGTTGCCTAGGCTCGTCTTGAATTCCTGGGCTCAAGTGATCCTCCTACCTTGGCCTCCCAACGTGCTGGGAGTATAGGCATGAGCCACCGTGCCTTTCCCTTCTTCTTACTTAAGGTGAAAGTAGTAATAAGAATATCCTCCTCATATCCTGTTGGGGCAAGGATCAAAAGGGACCAAGAATCTGAAAGTGTTTTACTAACCATAAAACATCCCACACCTGTCAGGCATGATTGTTATTTCTCAAGGCTGGAGAGGCAGGGTGGTGTGACAAACAAGAACAAGTCGTCCTGACAACAGACTTCTTGTCACCACCTCTCTGGGTGTCACTGGGCAGCTTATTTATTCTGCCAAGGCTAGGCACAGTGGCTCATGCCCGTAATCCCAGCACTTTAGGAGGCTGAAGTGGGAGGACTGCTTGAGACCGAGATCAGCCTGGGCAACATAGCGAGACCCTGTCTCTACAAAATAATAATAATAATAATAAATTAGCCACCTGTAGTCTCAGCTACGCAGGAGGCTGAGGCGGGAGGATCTCTGGAGCCCAGGAGGCTGAGGCTGCAGTGATCTATGACTGCACCACTGGACTCCAGCCTGGGCAACAGAGAGAGACCCTGTCTTGATTTTTTTTAAAAATTCTGCCAAATGTTTAAATGCTGTAGTTTCCTCATCTGCAAAATGAGAGAGTTTGATAATGTTCATGCTTCTTTTTAGGGCTCAACTCATTCTTTAAATGAAAGCTTCTGCAGAAACTCACTGTATATTGAGTAATTAGATGGAGCAGAAGTGAGGAGTCTGGGGTCCACTCCTCCTTCCTCTCACTCTGTCCTCCTCCCAGGAACCAGAGCTTCCAATTTCCATGATCCCTGAAGCTCCTTCCAAAGGGTTTCTGTGCCATCTGGAGGATCTGTGAAGTGGGCTGTGGGTGGCTAAGGGTAGCTCTAAGTGCAGCCTTATGAGATGGATGATGGCCACTACCCCACATGGCTTCAACCACATAGGGAGGGAGAGAGCAGTGACTGATTCAAGTTTCAGAGGATGAGCAGAGGTGGGAAGGTGTCCAGCAGGGCAGGCAGAGGGAAAAACAGGTTCCTAGAACAGTCCATTTCTAGGGTCATGAGCTGCTTCCAGCATCTGCCTTTTAAGAATGAGAGGGCAGAGACACGGGGCTCTGCCAGGATGTTAGATGCTATTTCCCTGACACTCATCCTGGCTCCCTGCAGTCTTGCTGGACACAGCTCCCCAGCTGGAAGCTCCGGCTCCACCTCCCTCGGTTGGCCATAGTGGGGCACTCTGGCCTTCTGCCCAGCCTTGGCAGTGCTGTGAGACACTCAGGGAAGCCCTTCCTGAAAGCTGGGGGCCAAAATGGAGCAGGAAGCCAATGACAGAAACCACGCTGGAACTTTGAAGAACTGAGAAAGAGTGGCTCGAAGACAGCTGGAGCAGGCAGAGGGAACAGCATGAGCCAGACCCCCAGGGTGGGCGGGATCATCACACATTCAAGGGACTGAAAAGCAGGCCAGTGGGACTGGGATGCGGAAAGCAAGTGGAGCTGGGTGAGAGAGGAGGAAGGAGATGTAGGTGGTGACAAAACTGGAGGGGCACAACTATGTTGGCCTTGTAGGCCACAGTAGGGATTCTGATCTCCATCCTAGGAGCAACGGGAAATCTTTGAGGGACTTTGAGCAGGGCAGTGACAGGGCAGATGCACTTGGAAGGGATCCCTGTGATCACAGTGGGAGGACAGTGGCATCCAGGCAGAGTGGATTCAGGACAGTAGCCTGGAAACGCAGGACAGTGGCTTAAGGGAGAGAGAGCTGAGAGCTTGACCCAGAGTGGTTTTGTTGGTGGAGGTGGAGAGAAGTGCACAGATAGGGAAGATATTTAGGAAGCTGGTAAGATACAGGATTAGATGAGGCAGAGAGAGGGTCAGAAATGGTTCCCAGATTTCTGATTTGCAGAATGTGGATGGACAGTGGGTCCATTCACTGAGATAAGGAAACTTGGAAAAAGACTTGGTTGGGAGAGATGAGTTTGCCTTTGGCCATGATGGATTAGAAATGCCTTTGAAACATCCGAGTGGACACAATGAATGGGCAGTTGGAAATCTAAGTCTGTAACTCAAGAGAGTGGACTAGACTGGAAACAATGACTAGGGAGGCAGTGACAGCTGGGTGGTAACAGAAGCCAGGCTCATGGGCTTCAGCTTCTCAATTTTCTCACCCCTGTGTGTAGTGTTCTCATCTCCTTCCTGCCACGATCATGACACTTGAACTTGCTGCAGGTTTGGCCTCTCCACAGGCCTCCAGACCTATCACAGTGACAGGGGTTGTTTAGCAGCGCTGGGAAGCTCTGCGCAAAGTTGGTCTGGCCGTTGATCTAGCATTGATGGAGCTGGGTTTCAACAGCTGGGCTCTTGCTTGATCCTGAAACCAGTTTCTACTTTGTATTCAGGCCTATTAACTGGGTCTCTGCTGATACTCAGCCGAGTACATTGGTCCATCTAGGGTGGGGACCCCTGCCTGACTCTGGCCAGATTTCTGCTCCACATGCTTCTTTCTAAACTGGCTCTGTCCTTCTGTTACCTGCTTTGTTCCAGTGAAAGCTTGTTCATTCATTCACTCATTCATTTCCTTATTCAACAAATATAAAAAAGACAAGATACTTAGGGTTGAGATTTAATAATATAAGTAATTTTTACTGCTTCTTCAAGGTCATTCTTTAGTGAAGCTGGCTTTTTTTTTTTTTCCTTGAAGTATATGGAAATGAAGAACACAATGACTACTAGTACAGTTTGGTGCCACTACCTCAATTCGTGCCAAGGCCCTGCCCCATTTACTCACTATTGCCTTTGCACCATCAGTGCAAACGTGCATCTTTTTTCAGAAAGATTCACATCAAAGGCCAGGTGCAGTGGCTCACGCCTATAATCCCAGCACTTTGGAAGGCCAAGGCAGGTGCATTACCTGAGATCAGGAGTTCGAGACCAGCCTGGCCAACATGGTGAAGCCCCGTCTCTACTAAAAAAAATACAAAAATCAGCTGGGTGCGGTGGCGGGCACCTGTAACCAACCCCATCTACTCAGGAGGCTGAGCCAGGAGAATTGCTTGAACGTGGGAGGCAGAGGCTGCAGTGAGCCGAGATTGCGGCCTCCAGCCTGGGCAACAGAGCAAAACTCCAACTCAAAAAAAAAAAAAAAAAAAAGATACTGCTCATTTGATGATCAGAGTGTCTTCTTTAGAAAGTCATATAATAAATTTCTCCAAGTTCAGGGCCAAGAACTAGCATGAGAAATCTAGTTATAAAATATATAGTTGGTATTATCAAAAATATAAAACAAACAAAAACTATGCATTGAAAAAATACTATGATGGCCAAACATGGTGGCTCACACCTATAATCCCAGCACTTTGGAAGGCCAGAGTGGGAGGATCACTTGAGACCAGGAGTTTGAGACCAGCCTGGGCAACATAGTGAGACTCTGTTTCCACAAAAGATTAAAAAATTATCCAGGCATGGCACGCACCTGTAGTGAAACCTACTTGAGAAGCTTAGGCAGAAGGATCACCTGAGCCCAGGAGGTTCAGGGTGAGGTGAGCTCTCATTGTGCCACTGTACTCCAGCCTGGGCAACAGAATGAGATTCTGTTGAAAGAAAGAAAGAGAGAGATAAAGAGAGAAAGATAGAAAGAGAGAGATAACCTATGAGGAAATATACTGATGACAACAGTAAAGAATTACGAAATTTCTTCATTGATCTACTTTTTTTTTTTTTTTTGAGACAGAGTCTTGATCTGTTGCCCAGGCTGGAGTGTAGTGGCACAACCTCGGCTCACTGCAACCTCCGCCCGCAGGTTCAAGTGATTCTCCTGCCTCAGCCTCCTGCGTAGCTGGGATTACAGGCACGTGCCACCACACCTGGCTGATTTTTTTGTATTTGTAGTAGAGACGGGGTTTTGCCATGTTGGCCAGGGTGGTTTTGAACTCCTGACGTCAGGTGATCCACCCACCTCAGCCTCCCAAAGTATTGGGATTACAGGTGTGAGCCACCGCGCCCAGCCTGATCTACTTTTATATATCTTCTAAGCTTTCTATATAAAAGTAATGAGCATAGTTTGCTATATATGAAAATGACAAGAATATATCATCCTCTCCAAATGAGACAGTATACTCTACACCAGTAGTTCTGAAACTTTATTGTAATTCCTCCAAAAGAATCATCTGGAGGTCTTGTTGAAACACGTATTGTTGGACTTCATCCCCAGGCATTCTTCGGTCCCAGTGGTCTTGGATGAGGCCTGAGAATTTGCATTTTTACAAAGTTTTAAGATAATGCTGATGCTGCTAGTCTGGGGCCCATACTTTGGGAACCATTGCTACAGTAATGAAAAACACCAGTTATCGTGTCAGCTAGCCCTTGTTCTGAATACTGTTCTTAACACTTACTAACTGTGTGACCTTGGGCTGTGTGACCCTTGTTCTGAATACTGTTCTTAACACTTACTAACTGTGTGACCTTGGGCAGATTACTTAACCTCTCTGAGCCTCGCTTTTCCCCATAAAATCAGTTTTCAAATACACATTTTTTTCACCTTTTAACATTTCCTGATATCAGAATGTTTACTACTGGGCATGACAAAGTTTGATAGTGGGCATGACAAAATTTAAATGGCAACATGTTTCTTTCTGTGTGGCAAATGCAAAAATGGTGCATCTTACAACTGATGGTGCCTAAGATGTGAGGAAATATGATCGCTACCTTAAAGGGTTGTCAAGAGTTAATATGTGTCAAGTACTTAGCATGGTGTCTGGCACAAAGTAAAATCACTTAAAATGACAATCGATTATAGCTGGTAGTGAAAAAGAACAGGAACCGTAGAGTAAGGCTTAGGGAGCAACTGACAGTGTGAAAATGGAACCCAAATTGAGATTGATCTCCTCTTCCCTGTTTCTTCTCCAGGCAGACTTCAGAGACAGTAAATTACAGTGCTGTCCTGGTCCGTCTTCCCCGCTGATCCCAGCAGCGACCCTGAGGCCTTTGACAGAGACCGTCTCCACAGTGCAGACCATTTACACCACCCGGAAACCTGTTTCTCTGGCAGCCAGGTAGGTCAGGTCAGCAGGTACCGACAGGTAATTCTGGTGATAGGGAAACCAGGGAGATTCTAGGTTCATTGTGTTTGTGACACCTACAGACTTTTCCTACATTCTTTCATTTATTCTGTAAGTATTTATTGAAATGTCTATAAAGGGGCCAGGCATGGTGGTTCACACCTGTAATCCCAGCATAAGGGAGGATCTCTTGAGGCCAGGAGTTCAAGACCAGCCTGGCCAACATGGTGAAACCCCATCTCTACTAAAATTAGCCAGGTGTGGTGGCGCACACCTGCAATTCCAGCTACTTGGGAGGCTGAGGCAGGAGAAGCACTTGAACCCAGGAGGTGGAGGTTGCAGTGAGCCGAGATTGCACCGCTGTACTCCAGCCTGGGCAACAGAGTGAGACTTTGGCTAAAAAAAAAAAAAAAGAAAGAAAGAAAGAAAAGAAAAAGAAAGAAATGTTTACAAAGCGTAGGCTGTTAGAGGAGATAGACAACAAATGAGTGTGTGTGTGTGTGATATTGACAAGGGATAGGGAAGAACATGAAACTGTGAAAGGTGATAAGGTATTGTGGGATGGCCTCAGTGAGGTGGCATTTAAGCAGAGTCCTGAAAGGGGTTGCAGAGAAAGCTACAGATACCCGGGAGGAGTACTGCGCAGAGAGGAACCAGCCAGTGCTAAGGCTCCTGCGGAAGCATGTGCCTGACATGGTTAAGGAAGTTTAAGGGGCCAGCGTGGCCAGAGCAGAGTGAATGACAATAGAGGAGGCCTATGAAGTTGTGGGTTAAGGCCAGACTGTGTAGGGCCTTATTGGCTACAGTAGAAACTTTGTTTTCTACCCTAAATGAAATTATTAAACTTGGTTAGTGCCTTTAAAGATGTGTATTTTGCCAGGCATTGTGGCTTATGCCTGTCATCCCAGCTACTCAGGAGGCAGAGGTGGGAGGATCAGTTGAGGCCAGGAGTTCAGGAGTTCAAGTCCAGCCTGGGCAACATAGCAAGGCCCCATCTGTAACTAAAAACAATGAAAAGATGTATATTTACTCTGTGTGTGTGTGTGTGTGTGTGTGTGTGTGTGTGTGTGTGTGTTTAAACAGTGGAGGCAGGTTACATAGATACGCAACTGGATCTGAGGTCCAAAAAGCCAGAGGCAGCTTCTTAAAACAGCCAATTTTACTTCATTCAATTTTACTCATTAAAATATAATTAATTGGCCGGGCGCGGTGGCTCAAGCCTGTAATCCCAGCACTTTGGGAGGCCGAGACGGGCGGATCATGAGGTCAGGAGATCGAGACCATCCTGGCTAACACGGTGAAACCCCGTCTCTACTAAAAAATACAAAAAGCTAGCCAGGCGAGGTGGCGGGCGCCTGCAGTCCCAGCTACTCGGGAGGCTGAGACAGGAGAATGGCGTAAACCTGGGAGGCGGAGCTTGCAGTGAGCTGAGATCCGGCCACTGCACTCCATCCAGCCCAGGCGACAGAGCGAGACTCCGTCTCAAAAAAAATATATATATATATATATAATTAATTATTTGTTACAACATTCCCTCAGATATTCATCAAATGAAAGCCTGTGAGAAAATGCATATGAAACCAATTTAAAGCATGATTTAAATAAATCTAACCCCTGGACATCTTCATTTGAAAGACTTTACCGAGGGCCAGGTGCGGTGGCTCATGCCTATAATCCTAGCACTTTGGGAGGCTGAGGCAGGTGGATTGCCTGAGCTCAGGAGTTCGAGACCAGCCTGGGCAATACGGTGAAACTCTGTCTCTACTAAAATACAAAAAATTAGTTTGGCATGGTGGCATGTGCCTGTAATCCCAGCTATGCTGGAGGCTGAGACAGAAGAATCACTTGAACCTGGGAGGTGGAGGTTGTGGTGAGCCAAGATTGCGCCACTGCACTCCAGCCTGGGCGATAGAGTGAGACTCCATCTCAAAAAAAAAAAAAAAAAAAGACTACCGAGTGGCTGCCATGCACCAGATACTGTGCAAGGCTCTGGAGGTTTAGAGATGAATGACATATAGTCAGTCAGGAACTCTCAGCCTGGTGGGACTGAGAAACGAATACGTAGCCAATTTCAGATCACTGTAATGCTAGCAAATTTAGGGAGTCCTCAAGGAGCCTAAAAAAGAAAGTCCAACACTGAGATCAGGAAAGAACCTGGGAGATGATACTTAAGCTGTCTGCTTCTGCAGTTTTTGAGGGATTGTCTCACTATTTTGTTATATATATTTTTTTTAGTGCGGAGACACTCCGGCAGGAACTGGAGAGAGAGAAAATGATGAAAAGACTATTGATGACCGAACTGTGAAATTCTCCCCTTGTCACCTGGAAGATGGCATGGTGCCTTCTGTCCGTCTTCTTTCTTCGGGCTTTGTGTGCTCACTCTAGCACAACATACAAATGTGTGCTCTGTTCGCCCAGGTCTCCATGGTTAGTTGAAGCCAATTTCTGGCTTGACTTTTAAGGGAAAAGTTATTTTATGTCTCCTAAGCATTAGAGTTTTTCTATTACTCTATGTAGTTGAGACAGGATTTGATAAGTCTAGGAAAAGAAAGATAGGAAAACGGGATTCCTTTTCAGAAGTACCTGTGTGTATCTGTTAATAACCACAGGGGTTAATACGATGTGGGATTCTTTACTATCAATTTCAACCATTTGATTTTGTATGATTGAAACTTGCACCGAGCTTTGACTGTTTGTTAAAGAGTCATTTTTAATGAAAGAATAATTCTTTATTGCTGGTTTTTCATTTACACTGATAAATACACAGATCTTATAAAGTCTTTAACATTCATTTGTATTCAGATGTGAGTAGATGAACTAAAAAAAGAAAGTTACATATCACTATGACTGAAGGTACTTCAGATTAATCTGAAATATAATTTAACTTGTGAACTCTTTGGATATGATATTATTTGGAATAAATAGAATTTATCATTGAACCCAAAGTAGGAAATAGTAGCTTACGTTGTCTAAAAATCCTTACAAGGTTAAGATGATTCAATATCAGGAAGATTTATTTGGGAGTTCTATCAAGGAAAATTATTTCTAAAGTTGATCAATTCATGTCCTATTGATAGAATCTTGATCAGAAGAAATTTTGCTCTTTTTATATAGTTTCAAGAAATGTGTTTTTAAATTTTTATTAATGCACTTGAACAACTTTGCAAGAATAAAGGAACCCCCTAACCACAAAATATCCCTCTAAATTAGTTCTCTAGCTTTCTCAATGAATACACACATATTTTTACATAGCTATGATCATTGTGTACATTATCTTTTGTTTTACTTCTCCGCCTAACACTTGTCTCCTTTTATCAACACAGATTCTACTCTCACCAATTTAAATGTCTTTATATCCATGTAACATGGTTAACCTCACTTCACCCCATTATTAGATATTTGAGTTATATCTAATTTTTCACTCTTATAAATAGTGCTGCTATGAATGTCTGTAAAAAAACAAAACAAAACAAACAAAAAAAACTGCTCCTTCTTTTGGATTATTCCCTTAGGAATATCTCCAAAGAGGGATTACAAGGTCAAAGAGCATGAAGTATTTTATAGCTCTTGTTTTATATTGCCAGATTGCTTTCTAGAAAGATCCAATCTTTGGGTTGGAAGGACCTTAAAGGTCATCTAGTTTAGCCTCCCCACCCCCTCTGAATGCTTGAATCCCCTTGACAATTTATGATGCCACCAGCAATGTATAAGCATTTCTATTTACCAATAGCTCTGCCAGTATTGGGTTTTGCCATTTTTATTTATTTTCGCTAGTTTAATAGGTATGTATAGTTGTTCTTGAAGAGTTGTTTTATTTCATTAATTGCTAGCAAGGCTGAGCACTTTTCCATGTGATGATTTACTAGTTGTATTTCCTTGTGTGTAAAATGTTCATTCATTTCTTCTGACCACTTGTTAAGAGGAACTGATCTCATATATTTGTATCAGAACTGTATTTTTATGTTGTATAGTTTGCTCTCCTGTCCCTCTCCTTAAAACTGAATGGTGCCAATAATTTGATACTAATGACTATAAAAAAGGTAATGCCTCATTTACTAGTATTGTTGTAAAATGAGGAATGTACGCGAATATTCAGATAACCGAGGATTAACCCTTTAAGTGCTGAATCTTTAAAATTTTAATATTTTTTTGTTTTGAGGGAAATCTTTCTAAAATGTATTACACACTTCCCTGCCTTAGTAAACAGAGTATACTGGAGAGTATTTAACCTTTTCTTGATGAGTCATGGTCACAATTATAAACATCAGCCCCTTTTGTACCTTGGTATGGTGCAGTGATATCATTAAGAGCTATCAATATGTGTAGGGCTTGGCTTGGCCTTTTATAGGATATTATGCTCTTCTGACTGATGGTTTTTTTTACTGCTCTCTGCTCTATCAGTGGAGCTATCCGGGGCAATTGTAGCGTTTGGGGCCTTTTACCCCCATGTCCCCGGCTATACTTTTAAAACAGCTTTAGCTGTTCTTTATCTTGTGCACATGATACAAAATATGTTCCCGTACAATATGGGGCTGTCACTTCTTGCCAACCCAGCACCCTCTTCCTCTTCTAACCTGCTTTCTGAGGCTTCTGCTCTTCACCTCCTGCTCGCTGATGGAAACCTCCAGGGCAAAGCTGAAGGTTTCTTGGGGAAGCCAGGAAAGCCAGTATTTCATATGTGTCAGATTTGCTTGGTTTCCAAGGAGGGATGCATGGGCTTTTTGGCCAGTGTTTCCAGGAGGCTCCGGGCTTCCTGCTTCTTCCCCACTTCCCCCTGAGTTCACAGACATTGAAGTTTCTGAAGGTTGGCGTCACTGGAAGTCTGACCACAAACAAGTTGGCTGTTACTGTATTTGAAAACCCAGTACCTTTGGCAGCTCACCTCTAACCAGTAAAATAAGAGGATTCCATGGTTTCAGCAGTTGTCCTGGTTATTTGCCTATTTAAGTGAATGATGGGTGCTTGGCATTGTGACTGAGAAGATGAAATTGTACTGGATGGATTCATAGGGATGAAAATGAATTGGCACAATTGTTTCACATTTTTTATATATTTTAAACCCAAACAACAGCACCATATGGGCACACAACACACACCTTATGTCCAGGGGGAAACAATCAGCTTACTGACATAGTCATTCCAGAGCTAGGGCTCCAAACTGTAGGCTGCAGATTCCCAGTGGGCGTGGAACGTTACTGCAAGGGGTCTGGGAAACCTGCAACCCACAGCTTTATGGGTTGTAGACTGCATAGGAAATTCTATGTTTGAAGAGTTTGAGATCCTAGGGCATTCAGAAGATCCCACTTGCATGTACCCAGAATTTTATATTCCCCAGGAATATAGCAGAGGAATATTCTGATATCATATTTACCTTTCACCATCTCAGAAATTACAGTTTTAAAAACTCAAAATTCATCACTATAACCATGTTAAAGCATACAATTCAGTGGTTTCTAATGCATTCACAATGTGTGCAGACCATACCACTATCTCACTCCAGAACATTTCCATCATGCCAAAAGGAATCCTGTATCTGTTAGCAGTCACTACTGATTCTGACCCCCAGCATCACCTGGCAACCACTAATCTACTTTCTGTCTATGAATTTGCTTCTTCTGGAAATTTCATATAAACAAAATCAAACAATGTATAGTCTTGTGATTGGCTTCTTTCACTAACATAGTGTCTTCAAGATTCATCCATGTTGTAGCATGTATCAGAACTGCACTCTTTTTTATGGCTGAATAATGTGTTATTATATGGATATACCGTATTTGGCTTATCCAGTCATCAGTTGCATCAGTTGATAGATATTTGGGTTGCTTCTGCTTTTTGGCTATTATGAATAATATTGTTAGGCTGGGCGCGGCGGTTCACACCTGTAATCCCAGCACTTTGGGAGGCCGAGGCGGGCAGATCACCTGAGGTCAGGAGTTCGAGGCCAGCCTGACCAACATGGAAAAAGCCCATCTCTACTAAAAATACAAAATTACCCAGGCGTGGTGGCACATGCCTGTAATGCCAGCCACTAGGGAGGCTGAGGCAGGAGAAACGCTTGAGCCCAGGAGGCAGAGGTTGTGGTGAGCCAAGATTGTGCCGTTGCACTCCAGCCTGGGCAACAAGAGTGAAACTCCATCTCAGAAAATAATAATAATAATAATAATATTGTTATGAACATTTGTGTACAAGTTTTTGCGTGAACATCTATTTTAAATTCTCTTGGAATTGCTGGGTCATATGGAAACTCCATGTTTAACTTTCTAAGGAACTGCCACAATCAGCTTTTATTTCTTACAAACCCAAAGTAAAAAATTATATATACTAAACAGTCAGAAGCCTGGGCAAATCAGTTACTCATCAGATACCAAGATGCAGCACTGATTTGTGGGAGTTTTTAATCACAAAAAAGGTTGTTTCAGAGAAACGGCTTTGAGGTGGAGAGAAAATAAAGGTGCTGTTTTTAAGATGAAAATGAATTTAAATCTGGTTCATCTCTAAGTTTTTGTTTGAATGGCCAGCTCTTGTGCAGCCAGTGGTCTCAGAACGTTCAGGCAAAGTTCCTCCCCAGAAAATGTGCACAGTCGAGGAAACTACAATATTTCTTAGCTGTCCAGTAGAGTCACATTGGTGGGGAACAGAGGGTCTCTGCAAACCTAGGATGTAACTAAGAGAGGAGCATGTGCTTAGGGTTGGAACAGGTCTGCCTCCAGTCTTTCCAGGGCGTAAATCTTGTCAGAAAACACACAGAGTAAGAAAATCCCCAAAAGCAATTTGAGTTAATGGGAAAGAATCTCATGAAATGGAAGCGGCCGAATAGGTTGCTAGGCACTGAGAAAGCATAAGGCTTTGAATGATCCATAAAAGCTATAGGTTTTCCCAAATACCGCATGTTCTCACTCATAAGTGGGAGTTGAGCAGTGAGAACACATGGACACAGGGAGGGGAACATCACACACCGAGGCCTGTTGTGGGGTGGGAGGCAAGGGGGGAGAGCATTAGGACAAATACCTAATGTATGCAGGGCTTAAAACCTGGATGATGGGTTGATAGGTGCAGCAAACCACCATGGCACACATAACAAACCTGTACGTTTTGCACATGTATCCCAGAACTTAAAGTACATAAAAAAAAAAAAAAAAACTTTGAACATGGAAAAAATAATTCATAAAAAAAAACTATGGGTTTTCTCCCTAGAAAAACCCATACATCACAGCATTATTCCAGCACTTTCATAAGGTCCTCATATCACCCCTGAAGCCTATCTGTGGCCCCCTGTGAGTCTACATGAGTAGAGAGAGAACTGAAATCTACAGATTACCTGCAAACTTCATTTTAGGCTGTAGTTGCAAACTGTCCCCAAAATTCCCCCATGAAAGCAATATAGAAAGCCCACGGGTTTTTTTGTTTTTGTTTTTGTTTTTTGGGGGGGTCTCAGCTCACTGCAATCTCCACCTTCCGGGTTCACGCCATTCTCCTGCCTCAGCCTCCCGTGTAGCTGGGACTACAGGCGCCCACCACCATGCCCGGCTAATTTTTTGTATTTTTAGTAGAGACGGGGTTTTGCCAAGTTAGCCAGGATGGTCTCAATCTTCTGACCTTGTGATCCGCCCGCCTTGGTCTCCCAAAGTGCTGGGATTACAGGCATCAGTCACCATGCCCGGCTGCCCACGTGTTTTTATATCAGATTAATTTACGAGGAGAAGAATGGCCTGGTTTTCATTTGCCTTCTATTTGTGCACCATTATTAATTTCAGTAACCGAAATGAAGGGAATAAAAAGAAAAGTAAAAGGTAAAAGCTTGTATTCCCAAACCAGAGAATCTACACTGAAATCAAAGTCTAATGCTTTCTTTTTTTGGCTAAACCTTGGTCCATTTTAAATTGACCGTACCTTCCCTGGTGAACAGAGAGAGAAGAACAGAAAGAAATTTCAATTTTTTTTTTTGAAGGACCACACTTTAACAGATTTTCAATCTGTTGGATTAGCTTTTTTAGAATGTTATGCATTGCCAAGCTATGCTTTTTGGGAAGAAGTCTCTTGATTTTTTCAAGTAATCATAGTTCATCTTACCGTTTTCAAATAAATCTGATCTATTTTTTGTGACAACTACTATGTTGGGGGACCTAGTGAAGCCCAAGGTTTTCATGAATTACACCTCAATTCAGCCATCAGGATTAACATGTTTAAACTCCAGTTGGACAGCCCACTGTTAGCTGATACTTAATAGAAAATACGTGACCTCTAAGTCACCCATCATGTGTCCCCTATTTCACCAGCACTACCCTTATCTCTCAGTCAACCAGGCCATAAAGGGTTAAGATCACTAGTTTCCTTTTCAATGTTAACATTTCATAATATTGTGTACAAGTGTGCATGCCGCTTATAGCACTGAACTCTATTGATCCTTACCTCTATGATCTTGCCTAATCTTCATTGCATCACGTCGATGACTAATCATAAGAGATCAGGCAGTCTGACTTCTAGGTCTGCATTTGCTACCTCTATGCTTTTCTGCCTCCATAATTATTTTGTTTATGCAATAAAATAAAATAATAGGAAAAGCAGGTTAAAATGCTGGCTCTGCAACACCAGCATGAAAGGAATTGTGTCCCCGTCTCTAATGGCAAACAGCTTAGCAATTCGAATATATCACCCCAACAACCATCATCAGAAGAAAACCCTGGGACCTGGCATAAAGCAAATGCTTGGTGTGAATCAACGGATGGCTGAGTAAATAGCCAAAACTGAATTGCAAGCAGCAGGAATGG
Organism: Macaca mulatta; assembly: GCF_049350105.2. Lineage (NCBI taxonomy): Eukaryota > Metazoa > Chordata > Mammalia > Primates > Cercopithecidae > Macaca > Macaca mulatta. Next base: position 49,237,134 of record NC_133420.1, read on the forward strand.
ATTTGAGAAAAATCAACAATTCAGCATGGCCCTCAGACATGGGCCTTCCAAGGCCTGTGCGTACTTGCTGCAGGGAAATAGAGTAAACCAGAAGCCTAGTTTTGAAGAGAGACAGGTTACCTACTGGCACCAGCCTCTGTTGTTTACACACCGCAAGAGCCTGGAGAGGAAGCAGGTGAATCCAGTCTGGAGATCTGGGTTCCAGTTTTTTCTCTGTCTCTAAACACCTCAGTTTACCTAGCTCTATAGTGGGGGTGTTGGAATTTCAAGTTCCTTCTGTGATGATCCAAGAAATAACAGGTCTAGGAAGTGCTTTATGTAAGCCAAAAAGCGCCGGCACAAGGTTGAGGAGGCAGCCCTGACCAGGTGTGTCCAGGGTAAACTCTCTGGAGGAGTGTTTCATAAATTGAACTTGCATTGGGATGTCCTGGGAATTTTGGTGAAATGAACATCCAGCTTCATGGGTCTGGAATGGGGCCTTAGTGAGGCTAACAAGCTTCCAGGTGATGCTGATGCTGCCGGTCCGCGGACCACACTCCCGAGTAGCAAGGGGGTAGAAGGGCCAAATCTGCCGGAGTGGAGGGAAGTCGGGGAGATGGGAGAATGGAAAGAAGGACAGGAGAAGGGAAGCTGCTAGGAAGGAGAGTCCGGTGGGGGGAGGAGGGGGTTCCAAGAGGAAGAGGGAGGCTGCGGGGCTGGAGCGAGGATGCGCAGACCGAGACAGGGAGGCGGGGGTGCGGGAGGCTCCGCGGCTGCGCGGGCGCGTGCTGGTGGCCTCGGCGACGGCTCAGTCCCGGCCCGCGCCCGCGGCGCCCCAGCTGCGGCCCGAGCGGCCTGGCTGCGGGATCTGTGCGCAGCGATGGCGCGGCCGCTCCGGCAGCACCCGAGGGTCTGGACGCCGCTGCTCCTGCTGTTGCTGACGGGACCCGCCGCCTGCGCAGCCAGCCCAGCGGACGACGGTGCGGGCCCGGGGGGCCGGGGACCCCGGGGCCGCGCGCGGGGGGACACGGGCGCCGACGAGGCGGTGCAGCGCCACGACTCCTCCTACGGCACCTTTGCGGGGGAGTTCTACGACCTGCGCTACCTGTCGGAGGAGGGTGAGGCTGCGGGAGGGCGAGGGGTTGCGGGAGGGGAGACCCGGGGTGGGGGACCGAGGATGGGGGAACGAGGAGCAGGGGAGAGGGAGGGGGAGGGGGTCGGAAAAGATGTCCGTGGAGGCAGCTCTGGCAGAGGCGAGGCCAGGATGGGGAGCGCAGTGCCCAGACCTTCGCCGGCTTGGAGGAAAGGCCCAAAGAGCTGTCGATGCCTGCCGCCCGCTTTACAGATGGGGAGAGTGAGGCTGGGAGAGGGAGGGATCACCCAAGTTCTGCAAGACTGTGGATAGGGGTGGGTGCGGAGTCTAAGCTCCCCCAGTTCTTAGATCTGGCTTCCACCTTTGCCGCCTGGGGTTGGGTTATAGGGGAGGAGGCCGCCATCTGGCCAGAGCAATTGTGGGGAAGCAGAAAAACCACAACCTAGAGAGAGAGGTTGCCTTATTTCCTCCCTGTCTGTATTGACCTAAATTTGCAGTGACCAGCGCCCACCTCGTAGCGTTCTGTTCTTGCTTACTGACCCATCAGAGCTGGGTCACATCAGCCTCCCCACTCCCATCCCTCTTCTTTTATGATGCCACATATGTTATGGTCCCCTAGTGTGAGCCACCATTGTTGTGGCCTGCTGGGCCCACGGACTGGGAGTTTGTCAGCCAAGGGCCTCCCTGTAGAGCTGCTTCAGTGAGCACAAAAGCCAAGCGGATGGTGGTCAGAAGGAACGGAAACTGGCCTCTTACTTTAGCAACTTTGGGAAGTAGTGATTTTCCTTTTCTTCTGCTAAGAAGGATATCCAACAATCAAGCTGGGGTGTGAAGTGTTGAGTCGCAGAAGCTCATATCTGTTAGTGGATGTCTCTGTTGTTAGGATTAAGTTCAGCTGCATACAACAAGCAAACATTAATAGCTTCAACAAGATAAAAGTTTCTCTCTATGGAAAGAAACTGAGAAATAGGTAATCCAGAACTGGTGTGGAGGCTCCTTGGTCACCAGGGCCCCTGGATCCTGCCCTTCTGGTTCTTCACAGTTCTTAGCATGTAACTTCATGGTTCAAAATAACTGCTTGAGCTACAGCCATTATATTCACATTCCAGACAGTGGGAAAAATGAAGCAGGAAGAAGGTCACTGACTACTTTATAAGGGGATTACTCAGAAGTTTCATATAACAATTTTTATACTTCTTTGGCCACAACTTAATAATGTGGTTGCACATAGGTACAAAGGAGGATGGAAAGTACAGCCTATTAGCTGAGACATAATATGCCCAGTTCAAAAATCAGAATTATTGTATTAAAGAAGATGGAGAGAATGGATTTGGGGAAATGTATTAACTAGAGGCTTAACTGCTGAATTAGAGATTTTTACGTATAGTGGTTTAAATAAGGTAGTTTATTTTTCTCTCTGATAAAAGTCTGGTTGGTCTGGGGCTGGTGGGAGGACTCTGTTCCACAAGGTCATTCTGGGACCCGGGTTCTTTCCATCTTGTTGCTCTACCATCCCCCTGAGGCTTTGTCCTCATCTGTACAGTAGAAGCCAGGTTGCTTGCATGTCCTTGTTCAAGATTGAGAGAAAGAAAAAAAGAAGTTCAGAGCAAGTAGTTACCTTTTAGGCTGGCTGCCCACATTACTGCTGTTCACATTCCTTTGGCAAAAACATAAGTTACAATGACCTAGCTTCAAGGAAGGCTAAGAAATGTAGTCTTCTAGCTGGAGAGACATGTGGCAGAATCTGTCACTCTGGAAAAGAATAAATATCCCAAAGCCCATCTGTTTCTGAAAGCATCTAGTGTATCTTTACATTGTACACAACCTAGTGCTGCCAGGTGACTGAAATGTGGTATGCGAGAGCTTCTATTCTGATTGGGTTCATGCATCTAACAAATGAAGGGTAGGGTCAGATTCTGTACGTCCTTTGAGTCTCTCTACAGAGAGAATGATATGTTCATTGTATGGTCCAGAAAGTTTTATGAACATGGACATCAGGTGGGCCACAGCCATCAAGGACAGCTTTATAGAGTCAAGCTATGAAGTAGGAAAGACTTCAGTGACACAGAAGAGGGAAGGCATTTAGATGAGGTGACTGCAGAGCAGGCAGCAGGGCTTTGCTACGTGTGTACCAATCCCTAGTGTGTCTGCTTCTCCCTCCCACCATTCTGCACATAAAACTGGTTTAACCCTCCTGAAGCCTGCTTCTAACCTGTTGGCATTGCACTCAAAAGTCTGTGATGAGGCCAGGCGCGGTGGTTCACACCTGTAATCCCAGCACTTTGGGAGGCTGAGGTGGGTGGATCAGGAGGTCAGGAGTTTGAGACCAGCCTGGCCAACATGGTGAAACCCCGTCTCTACTAAAAATACAAAATCAGGCGGGCGTGGTGGTGCATGCCTGTAATTCCAGCTACTCAGGAGGCTGAGGCAGGAAAATCACTTGAACCCAGGAGGTGGGGAGGTTGCAGTGAGCTGAGATTGTGTCATTGGACTCCAGCCTGGGCAACAGAGTGAGACTCAGTCTCAAAAAAAAAAAAAAAAAAAAAAAAATTCAACCTGTTCCCCGAATGAATATTCAACTGCTTTATCTGAAATTTCCTCCCTGACTCAACTTCCTTTTATAACCATATCTCCGCTTCCCTCACCCTGAGCTTTTACTCTCCGTTCTTCTCCTACCCTCTTCTCTCTGACAGTTTCACTTCCTCTTTGCATACATATTCTACCACCATCTGGTGGGTGCTAGTTGGGATGTAAGTGGTGTGGGCCTATCAGAGGCAGTGCCTCTGCTAGATTACCCTGGGCCTGGGCTTCAGCCCTGTGGGTCCTGAATAGAGACTTTCCCAAGATGCCTAGAAATAAACAGTGACATTGCCTTAAAAGCGGGGGCTGAGGAGGGGTTGTCAGAGAGAGGGAAGAAGAACCAGGAGAGAGGGGTGTCCCAGAAGGCAAAGGAAAAGAGCCTGTTTCCTACCAAGGAGAGGCCTGATAGCATGAAGACTCAAAATTATCGATGGATTCAGGAGATGAGAGGTTATAGGTGGAACTCTCCTAGGATAGATTCAGTGGAGAAGGAAGGAGGGAACCTGACTGACCTTGGAGGATGTGGCAAGTGAAGAAGTGCAAGGAATGCCTTTGACTTATTCTATCAATACACTTGAGGTTGTCCATTTCTAGTGACTGGGCTACTTGTTCCCTCTGTGCAGGGTACCCCCTTCTTATGTCTCAAATAGCCATGAAACTGAGTACAAAAATCAGAAAAAAGGAATTTGAGTAATGGAGGTGGGAATGGAAATTCCACTGAAACTGAGACAGAGCTTACTGATCATTACCTACCCTACCTAGAGACTATTTCCCCAGTATCCAGATTGCCCAAGGCCCTCAAATCCAGAGGCGGGATGCTGGCTAATTTGCTGTCTCAAAAAAAGATCACCCCCTAATGTGGTCATTTTTAAAAATTTAAGTTGTGTTTTGGTTTAACTGTGCTAGTGTTCAGAATTCTTTGAGGGTCCCACTGTCTAAGCGTATACTACTCATCCTTACAGTCTCAGCTCAAATGCCACCTCTTTCAGGAAGCCTTCCCTGATTTTCTCCTCCCACTAGGCAAAGATATGCTTCCACAGCACACAGTCTGCCATGACCCTCTTTGCTCTCTATGGTCAGGAGTTCAGGTACGGTCTTAGTGCTTGAATCCTACCACTCATACTTCGTTCCCTTGAGGTTCTTAACCCGGAATCTACATATTCAGAGCAGTGATAGAATGTGGAACAGATTACCATTTGATTATGGGCAAATGCTCATTTCTGAGGGTTCTTTGGGGAAAAACAAACAAACAAGACTGAGTTGGATGTTGGCTAAGGGTTAAGTCACAAATGAAGCTTGCTTCTCCCTGCTGCTAAGATGGCCAGGTTTGAGAAGCAGACCCTGAGTCTTAACCCAGCCAGCTACATGGATGATGTTAACTGCCTGACCCTTGGAGCCATACCCTGCCTAAGAAGGAAAAGACAGAACATCATTTGTGGTCACTTATCTTTAAGGCATAGTCATCTGACTACTTGTAAAATGTGGCTCAATCAAGGATTTTCTGACCATTGAGTTCTGATCACAGGTTTTCTTGGGAAAGAGCTAGAGAGGTAGAAATGACAGAACATGGGGCAAAGGGCAGACGTTTCATCGTCTCCCTATATCCTTCCCCCATCTACCATGGACAGTATGTGGTTATATTACTTACCACTCTACTAATCTGGAAGTTCATTAAGGGTAACAATTTACATCTAATTTATCTTTGTATCCTTCATGAATCTAGCCTGATCATAATACCAATTGGAGCAACTTTTAATATGTGCTTACTATGCAGCAGGCACTACTTTAAGATACTTTGTCCATATTAATTTTAATCCTTACAGCAACACTGTGAATTAAATACTACTATTATTGCTACTGTAGAGATAAAGAAACTGACCCACAGAAAGTTTGAATATTTTGGCTAAAGTCACCCAGCTAGAAAGTAGAGAGAACTCTGTGGATTTGTTGATAGACTTAATGGACAAGGTGGTTTAAGGTGTCCTGTCCACCTGGAATGGAGGGTCCCTGTTGACTTGCACTAGGACATGGATTGGACAGGTAGAATTGGTTTTTTGTTTTTGTTTTTGAGACAGAATCTCACTCTGTTGTCCAGGCTGGAGTGCAGTAGTGCGATCCCAGCTCACTGCAACCTCCACCTCCTGGGTTCAAATGATGCTCGTCCCTTAGCCTCCCAGGTAGCTGGGATTACAGGCATGTGCCATCACACCTGGCTAATTTTTGTATTTTTAATAGAGACAGGCTTTCACCATGTTGGCCAGGCTGATCTTGAACTCCTGACCTCAAGAGATCTGCCTGCCTTGGCCTCCCAAAGTGCTGGGATTACATGCGTGAGCCACCACGTCCAGTCTAGAATTAGGTATTTTTGTGAGTGAACTTGAGAGGGTGGGTTCGGAACTGATATGGTAGACAGTTAGGGCCTACAGTTTCCTAAGCAGTGGAGTGCCACCATGAAGACTGAATTCACTTCTGTGTGGAACTTTACACCTTATAAAACCCCTTGATATTTTTACTTCATAATACGACCCTGAAAAGAGAAGGAACAAAAATTGAGGCCATCCAGAAAGAGGCTGATGCAATAGTTCTAGGATGAAACTGAATGGTGTGGCCAGACAATTAAAACTTAAACTTCAAGGAATCGAGTACTAAATTAATACCTAAAGGCTGTGAGCCAAGCAGTTAATTAGAAGCAATAAATAGCAAACCAGAAGCCATTAACCACTCAGTAGAGTATGGCAAAACAGGCTCAAGGGATTGCAAAAAAGGAAAAGATAGTTTCTTGAATTAGACAAGAATGGAAACCACAAAGCCAGATTAAAAACCTAAAAAATCAACCAAGAAAATAAGTACCTCTCATGGTTCAGGAATAAATGAAGGGAGTATAAAATAATAGAGAGGAAAGGAGGGAGAGAAAAAAAAATGGCTCAAATTGTTCTCCAAAACAGAAGTTACTGAAAGAGCTTATAGAGTCCATGTCAGAAGAAGGAAAGAAATGGAAGGAGAAGAATTGATACACCCTTTTTTAGAAAAGCCCCAAGCCAATATTATTTAGTCTCATTCAGGTTTTTATTTTAGAGGGAAAAAAATAGCATCAAAATGGAAAATGGAGAGAAAGGAACAAGCCAAAACAATTTAAGTGATGAAAAATGGGGGAATGGACAGAGCGAAGGGAAGAGGGAAAAGCTGGCTGTGTCTGGGTGGTTCAACACATATGTCTCAAGACTAAGGAGGACAGGTAGGTGTAGGGGAGATGGAATGTTGAGGAGTACTATGAGGAGCAGTGGGATGACAGCATTAGATTTCTGCTTCAGGCCAGGTGAGGTGGCCTGTAATTCCAGCACTTTGGAAAGCCGAGGCAGGCGGATCACCTGAGGTCAGGAGTTCAAGACCAACCTGGCCAACATGGTGAAACCTGTATCTATAAAAATACAAAAATTAGCTGGGCATGATGGCAGGTGCCTGTAATCCCAGCTACTCAGGAGGCTGAACCAGGAGAATCACTTGAACCTGGGAGGCAGAGGTTGTGATGAGCCAAGATCGTGCCATGGCACTCCAGCCTGGGCGACAGAGCAAGACTGTCTCAAAAAAAAAAAAAAAAAAAGATTTCTTTTTCAAAAAGATGGCGGCAGGGCGGAAGGAGTGAGAGAGAAGCCAGAGAACCAGATAAGAGGTAGAGCTACAGACAAAAGTCAGGCTCTGGTTTCTGAGGTAGGAATAAAAAGAAGTGGTCAAGTGCAGTGGTCCATGCCTGTAATCCCAATACTTCGAGAGGAGCCTCAGAGTTTGCGATCAGCCTTGGGCAACAAAGAGATACCCCATCTCTACAAAAAGATAAAAAAGTTAACTGGACATGGTGGCACACACCTGTGGTCCCAGCTACATGGGAGGCTGAGGCAGGAGGATCACTTGAGCCCAGGAGGTTGAGGCTACCGTGAGCCATGTTCACACCACTGTACTCCAGTCTGGGTGAGAGAGTGAGACCCTGTCTCAAAATAAATAAAAGGAATAACAGGAAGTGATGACTGAGTAAATGTGCCAGGTTGGGGAAAGGGAGAAACTTAGGACTGAGGCTTCAGGATTGCGAGACTGTAGGTGGCTAGTGGGATTATCCACTAAGATAAGAAACATAGGAGCAAGAGCTTTTGGGAGGTGGAGGAACTCATCTGGAATTGATTTGCTTGTGGAATATCCAGGGAGAAACCCCTGGAGGCAGTTGGCTGTTGGATTTAAACTGATAGAAGAAAAGAAGAAAGACCGAAAACTGTGAAGTGAGAGAAAGAAGGGAATAAATCTGAAGATAGTAGAAGGAAACAAATAACGAAATAATAAAGATATAGCAGGATTAATGAAATAGAAACCAAATATTCAGTAAAGGGGATCCACAAAGCCAAAAGTGGTTCTTTGAAAACTTAATAAGACAGATAAGTGTATAATCAGGGTTTTCCAGAGAAACAAAACCGATAGGATATGTATCTATGTAGACAGATTTATCTTAAGGAATTGGTTCACATGATTATGGAGGCTACCAGGTTCCACAATCTGCAAGATTGGTTGGCAGGCTGGAGACCCAGAGATGAGCTGATGTTTGCAAGTCAAGTCCGGAGGCCATCTGCTGCTACATTGCTTGGTGGAGGTCACTCTTTTTGTTCTCTTCAGGTCTTTGACTGATTGGATGAGGCCAACTTGTGTTATGGAGGGCAATCTACTTTGCTCAGAGTCCACCTACTTAAATTTTTTTTTTTGGTTGTTGTTGTTGTTGAGGCGGAGTCTCGCTCTGTCACCCAGGCTGGAGTACAATGGTGCGATCTTGGCTCACTGCAACCTACTCCTCTTGGGTTCAAGCGATTCTCCTGCCTCAGCTTCCTGAGTAGCTGGGATTACAGGTGGGTCCCACCACACCTGGCTAATTTTTGTATTTTTAGTAGAGACAGGGTTTCACCATGTTGGTCAGGCTGGTCTTGAACCCCTGACCTTGTGATCCACCCGCCTTGGCCAAAGTGCTGGGATTATAGGCATGAGCCATCGCACCTGGCCCACCCACTTAAATGTTCATCCACTCCTAAAACACCCTTAAAGAAATATTCAGGTTCTTTAAACCACATATCTGGGCACTTTGGCCAGCCAAATTGACATATAAAGTTAACCATCTGGCAAAATTAATCAAGAAAAAAATAAGAATGACAAAGGGAGAACCTCAGACATAGCAGAGATTTAAAAGCTAATTGTGATTATTACAACTTAATAAAAGGATAATCCAATTTAAAAATAGAAAAAAGCTTTAAAAAGACATTTTTCCAAAGAAGACATACAAATTGCCAACAAGCGCATGAAAAGATGCCCAACATCATTGACTGTTAAGGAAATGCAAATCCAAATCATAATGAGATACCACTTCACACCCACTAGGATGGTGATTTTTTTTTAAAGGAAAATAACAAGTCCTGGCAAGGATGTGAAGAAATTGGACCTCTCATACATTGTTGGTAAGGATGTGAAATGGTGCAGCTACTTTGGAAAATAGGTTGGCAGTTTCTCAAAAAGTTAAACACAGAATTACCATATGATGCAGCAGTTCTACTCCAAGGGAACTGGAAACATATGTTCACACAAAAACTTGTCCATAGCAGCACTATTCATAATAGCCAAAAAATGGAAACAACCCAAATGCCTATCAAACTGATGAATGGATGTACACATGTATGTGGTTGATCCATACAATGGAATATTATTTAGCCAGAAAAAGGAATGAAGTTCTGATACATGCTGCCATGAACCTTGAAAATATTATGCTAAGTGAAGGAAGCCAGACACAAAAGGCCACATGCTGTATGATTCCATTGATATAAAATGTCCAGAATAAGCAAATCCATAGAGGTAGAAAGTAGATTCATGGTTGCCAGGAACTGAGAGGAGGGGGAATTGGGAGTGACTGCTAACAGGTACAGGGATTCTTCTTGGAATCATGGAAGCGTTTGTGAATTAGATAGTGGTGATGGTTGCATAACCTTATGAATACATTAAAAAACACCGATCTGTATACTTGAAAAAGGTGAATTTTACGGTATGTGAATTATAGCTCGCTAAAAGTGAAAGCAGATAAGCTAATAAGAAATACAGCGAACAGCTTTATGCCAATACACTTGAAAATTTAAATGGACAAATTCCTAGAAAAAAATGCAACTTACCAAAAACTGACTCAAGAAAAATTAGAAAAGCCAAATAATTTTTTACCCATCAAAGAAATTGAATCAGTTAAAAACATCTTCCAACCAAGAAAACTCCAGGCTCAGTTCTACCAGACACTCAAGTGACAGCTGATGCTAATCTTAAACACATTATTTCAAGGGACACTCAAAGAAGGAATAGTTTCCAGCTTGTTTTATGAGGATAACATAACCTTATTAGCAAAACCAGTCAAGTACACAATGAGAAAGGAACATTACAGAAGAGTTTTGATCACATACATAAATGCGTAAATACTATACAAAATATTTCTGAAGGAATGGAAAATGATATTTTAGGCAAAGATGAACCATAAGAAAACCAAGATGACAGTAACATCGGACAAAATATAGAAGATAAAACATAAGGAGCAAATTATGTCATATGCCGATAGAAGAAACCAATCAGGGATGTTTACCTGTAACAGTATCGTGTCCAAATAAAAGCAATAACTGATGGAAATAGTGTGGAGCAAAATATAAACCGACATTTGTAATTGGACATACCACCCTTGGTATTGAAAAATCAAACAAAGTTTTAAAATGAAAGATATAGGGAGACCAAGGCGGGAGGATAGCTTTGAGACTAGGAGTTTGAGACCAGCCTGGGCAACATGTTCTCTATACAAAATAAAAAAAATTAGCCAGGCATGGTGGCACCTGCCTATGGCCCAGCTGCTTGGCGTGCTGAGGCAAGAGGATGGCTTGAGTCCAGGAATTTGAGGCTGCAATGAGCCATGACTGTGCCACTGCACTCTAGCCTGGGTGACACAGTGAGGCCCTGTCTCCAAAAAATAAAAATAAAAGATATAGATATATATCATATAATAGATATATAGATATATATCATATAATTTCAATTATATGAATGATAAGTTCAATTAAATAGATATGTAAAATCCACAAACACAAAATCATACTCTTTTTGAGCACATAAATCCACTAAAATCAGCCATATACCAGAATATAAGAAAGTCAACAAATTACAGTTTACATCATACAGATGTCTTCTGATTCCAATGCCGTAAAATTTGAAATTAACAAAAGTATAAGGGGAAAAATCACCTATGTCTGTAAGTAAAAACAACAATATTAACCTATATGTTAAGGAGAAGATCATAAAGAAAAGATATATGCATATAATGACCATCTAAGCATTGCATGTCAAAATATCTGGTGTGAATCTAAAAGAGAGCTTAGAGGGAAATTTATAGTTTTGAATACATTTATCAGAAAATAAGAAAGATTAGAGGCTTGGTGTGGTGACTTACAACTGTAATCTCAGCACTTTGGAAGGCTGAGAGGGGCGGATCGCTTGAGCCCGAGAGTTTGAGACCAGCCTGAGCAACATGGCAAAACCCTGTCTCTACAAAAAATTTAAAAAATTAGCTGGGTGTGGTGGCTCATGCCTGTGGTCCCAGCAACTTGGAAGGGTGAGGTAGGAGGATCACCTGAGCCCAGGAGGCGGATATTGCAGTGAGCCGTCATTGCGCCAGTGCACTCCAGCCTGGGTGACAGAGCAAGACCCTGTCTCAAAAAAAAAAATAATAATAATTAATTAATAATAATAATAAAAGGTTGGGTGCAGTGGCTCACACCTGTAATCCCAGCACTTTGGGAGGCCTAGGCAGGTGGATCACACGGTCAGGAGATCGAGACCATCCTGGCTAACACCGTGAAACCCTGTCTCCACTAAAACACAAAAAAATTAGCCAGGCATGGTGGTGGGCGCCTGTATTCTCAGCTACTCAGGAGGCTGAGGCAGGAGAATCGCTTGAACCTGGGAGGCAAAGGTTGTAGTGAGCCGAGATCACGCTGCTGCACTCCAGCCTGGGTAACAGAGTGAGACTCCATCTCAAAACAAACAACAACAAAAAAGTAAGCTAAGCATTTAATTCAAAATGGAAACGAAAAGGAAGGAAATAACAGATCTGGGTGGGAATAAATGTAATGGAAAACACATGTGAAAATGAGAGTGATGACCCCCAACTGAATGTGGACTGTTTGAAAACTCTCATAAGATACACAAATTTCTGGCATGACTAATCAAGGGAAAGAGTGAAAATACACATAAACTACATATGAAATTAAAAAGGAGAAATTTGACGAGTAAGATAGATGAACTCTCTCTGCATCTACCCCAGACTCTCTAGTGTTCCAGCCCCTGATGCAGAGGCTAGAGTATTACCTGGAATCCTGAGTTCTGGATACGATTTTGATTCCATCAATCATGTACATGACACTTGAGTCAGAGCTGGGTATGTGAAGGGAGGGAATGGGATGCAAGACATCCATTGTTTTCTTTTCTTTTCTTTTTTTTCTGCAACAGTTTTATTGAAATATAACTCACATACCACACAATTCACCCATTTACAATGTACAATGCAGCACTTTTTAGTATATTCGCAGGGTTGTGCATTTGTCACCACAATCAATTTTAGAACATTTGCATCATCCCCAAAAGAAACCCTATACCCTTTAGCTATCACTCTGCAGTCCCTCGTTCCCCTCCTCCCTACCCCAGCTCGAGGCAACCACTAATCTTGCTGTTTCAATATTTGTCATCCTGGACATTTTTGTTGTTGTTGTTGTTGTTGAGATGGAGTCTTGCTCTGTCGCCCAGGCTGGAATACAGTGGTGCAATCTCAGCTCACTGCAACCTCCACCTCCCAGATTCAAGCAATTCTTCCTCAGCCTCCCAAGTAGCTGGAACTACAGGTGTGTACCACTACACCCGGCTTTTTTTTTTTTTTTTTTTTTTTGTATTTTTAGTAGAGACAGGGTTTCGCCATGTTGGCCAGGCTGGTCTCAAACTCCTGACCTCAAGTAATCTGCCTGCCTCAGCCTCCTAAAGTGGTGGGATTACAGGCATGAGTCACTGCGCCCAACCTTATCCTGGACATTTCATGTAAATGAGATTATATAATGAAGGTACGTCCATGTTGTAACATACATCAGTACTTCATTTTTTATGACTGAATAATATTCAGTCTTACATATGTGGCTAGATTTCCAAAGGGAAAAAATAAACAGAATGAGATGTTCTGCACAGTGTCATTTATGCAAATTAAAACATATACAAGTGAAATATTAAGAGCACACCTATGTAAAAATAAACATAGAGGTGAACGGTAAGTTGCAGTGGGCCCTCACTGGTCTGCTCTGTTTGGGCATTTCCAGACTTTGTGCATGGCCATAAACAGGCTAATGCAGTGCAGCTGTGGGCAACATGGCCAGGGGTGCTGTTGGCAGAGTGAGAAATTGTGCCTGGAACCTGAACCTTACATCCAGGATCTGTTGAAGGCCATTTGGTAATTATCTTGTAAGGTAATCATGCAAGAGTTTCAGGATGATGATCTTGGGAATATGAAAAACTTTCTGCAACCTGGCAGGACTTTACCCTGGACAGGGAGAATTCCATGCTACATGGAACATACTGAGATGAAAACCTTACCCCTACCACCAAATTGTCTGTTATCCATTATTGCTAATGTGTCCTTTCAGTTTATCATAGTAAAATATTGCTTTTCTAAGACGTATGTGTCAGAGTGTTCATTTTTTTGTTAAAACTTCTATCCTTGGGAGAAGGATATGCATGAAATACACTGGATCTTGTGTCTAAGGTGGGGAATAAAATGGAATTAGTGATGGATTGGAGAAAAAATCTAAGATTGGCGCCGGGCACGGTGGCTCACGCCTGTAATCCCAGCACTTTGGGAGGCCAAATCACCAGGTCAGGAGAATCACCAGGTCAGGAGATCACCAGGTCAGGAAATCAAGACCATCCTGGCTAACACGGTGAAACCCCATCTCTACTAAAAATGCAAAAAATTAGCTGGGCGTGGTGGTGGGCACCTGTAGTCCCAACTACTTGGGAGGCTGAGGCAGGAGAATGACGTGAACCCGGGAGGCGGAGCTTGCAGTGAGCTGAGATCACGCCACTGCACTCCAGCCTGGGCAACAGAGCAAGACTCCATCTCAAAGAAAAAAAGAAAAAGAAAAATCTCGGATTGGCTTTGCATAGACTGATAATTAGTGTTCCATAAATGAAGAAATATCAATTTAATTCTGTGCACCTAGGGTAGTTAGAATTCTACAATTAAAATAATTTCCCATTAGGATTATGTAATGCATGTGAAACATAGATCCTATTGAATGTCTTTATTTTCTAGCCTTCAGATAAGTACTAATAAGCTACAGTTTTGGCAAACACATTGTGTCAGTATTCAAAGGTTAATCCATTTAGTCTGTATCAGTCAAGGTCCAGTAAGAAAGATAGAAATCATACTAACTGTTTAAACAAAAGACCAGCCCAGGGAATTGTCTAAGTAAGAAGTTGCAGGACTGGAGAAGCAAAAAGGAAGTACCAAGATAGCATACAGAAAATAACTTCAGGAAAGTTACCACCCCTGGGGCTGGAGTTGCAAAGAGAAGGGCTTGAGATTATAAAAAGGTCCCAGACCAGGGCCTTACAGAGCTGTGACCCATCCTTTGAGAATGAGGCTGTGCTCAGCTGCTGCTGATACCTTGGAGCAGCATGGGATGAGGCTTGTTGTGGGAGCCTAGCACCGAACTGAGAACTCAGACCAACTGCCAGGATGAAGTAGAGTTGCTGAGAACTTGCTTATTGGAACAGCAATCACACAGGAAGGAACAGTCCTCTTTCCCCCCATGTGCCTTCCTCTAATGCTTGCTATTGGCAGAGTCTAAGCACCTGGCAAAGGAGAAGTGGGTTGCAGAGTACTCAGCCTATAGAAGGCTGGGTTATAGCTGAGACAAGAGCTTAAATATTGGTACATGGTCCAAACTTATTTTATACCAAATAGAGATCATTTAATTTCAGGAAAAAAATCTAATTCTGCTCTGCTTATATTCCAATATCAACTCCCCACTGGTGTACTGCAATTCAGTTCCTACACTAATGACCCAGAGTTAGTGCAGATCCCACAAGTGAAAGGGCATGGTTCACAATAAGACTGTCCACACCTCAGACCAACTGGCTATAGATGTGGGGTCTTCCCACAAGATAGAAGAAGCTTCCCACTTCAGCTTCTGTTATTTGCTAGAATGTTTCACAGAACTCAGGCAAAAAAAGTGCTATTTGTACTATGACAGTTTTGTTATAAAGGATACAACTCAGGAACAGTCAATGAAAAGACACATAGGGTGAGGTCTGAGGGGCTCCCAAAGGCAGAGTTTCCATGCCTTCTCCTCGTAGGATTAGCACATTGCCCTCCCATCACATCAATGTGTTCAACCAGGAAGCTGCACTGAGCTTCAGTGTCCAGAGTTTTTATTGGGGTCTCACTATGTTGGCATGATTGATTTAATCATTGGCCACATGGTTAAACTCAATCTCCAGCCCCACAACCCCCCCAGAGGTAGGTCTAGCACAAAGCCCCAACCTTCTAATCACATGGTTTTTCCAGTGACCAGCCTCTATTCTGAGTCATCTCATTGCTCGGCATTAACTCAGGTGTGATCCAAGGGGCTCATGAAGAACAAAAACACTCCCATTACTTGGGAAATTCCAAGGATTTAGAGTTTCTCTCCCAGAAACCAGGGACAAAGGCCAAATCCTTTATTTTTCAAAAGTTTGCAATATAAGAGGAAAATGTTATTAAAGGCATGTCCAAGTGCATTTGACAGAACACAAGTTCCTATTACAAGTTTTAGAAGCATATATGATAATAGAAAATTAGTGCTAGAAAAGCCCTGAGAAGCTATTTGCCAACATGAATAAACTAGTTCAGAACATTTATAAGTGAGCTTTGTTCCAAAATTTGCTTTCATTTGGAGTTTAGAAACCTGTTGTTCTTAAAGAGACAATTGTACCCAATGGTTATTACTTCTCAAGCCAGTTTACAAAATTTAATAGGGATAATAGGGCCAGGTGCAGTGGCTCACACCTGTAATCCCAGCATTTAGGGAGGCTGAGGTGGGCAGATCACGAGGTCAGCAGTTCGAGACCAGCCTGTCCAACGTGGTGAAACCCCGTCTCTATGGAAAATACGAAAATTAGCCAGGCGTGGTGGTGGGCGCCTGTAATCCCAGCTACTCAAGAGGCCGAGGCAGGAGAATTGCTTGAACCCGGGAGGCAGAGGTTGCAGTGAGCTGAGATTGTGCCATTGCACTCCAGCCTGGGCGACCGAGCAAGACTCTGTCTAAAAAAAAAAAAAAAAAAAAAAAAAGTGATAATAATCCAGTAGTAATAATAACTTGTATTTATTGAGCTGGAAATCTGTTTTATGCTGATGTATTATTCTAGATGCCAGGAAGTAGTGAGGATGATATGTTTGAAAATGGAAGAAGATGGGGAACCTGAGTCAGATGCAGCATTAAAAGAGATTGTCCGTGAACTATAGAATTTCAAAAACATGCAAGTGAACAATTGTTGAATTCCTGGATAAATATTCTGAGAAAAATGGCCTCAGGATTGTAGTGAGAAGTAAGAGGAAGAAGGTATATGAAGCTGCTTAACATACAGTGGTTCGTAGTGGCTCAATAACTATTCAGAGAAAAACAAAACTCATTCAAGTCAGGACTCAGTCTATAGCAGCGGCCCCCAGCCTTTTTGACACCAGGGACTGGTTTAATGGAAGACAATTTTTCCATGGACTGGGTCAAGGGGATGGTTTTGGGATAATTCAAGTACCTTACTTTTATCACGCACTTTATTTCTATTATTATGACATTGTAATATATAATGAAATAATTATACAACTCACCATAATGTAGAATCAGTGGGAGCCCTGAGCTTGTTTTCCTGCAACTAGACGGTCCCATCTGGGGGTGATGGGAGACAGTGACAGATCATCAGGCATTAGATTATCATAAGAAGCGCACAACCTAGATCCCTCACATGTGCAGTTCACAATAGGGATCCCACTCCTATGAGAATCTAATGCCACTGCTGATCTGAGAGGAGGCGGAGCTCAGGCAGTTTTGCAAGCCATGGGGAGTGGCTGTAAATACAGGTGAAGCTTCTCTTACTTGCCTGCAACTCACCTCCTGCTGTGCAGCCTAGTTCCTAACAGGCCATGGACTGGTACTGGTCAGTGGCCTGGGGATTGGGGACCCCTGGTCTATGGTACTGAAGCAGATATAGGACCTAGCATAAAATAAGCATAAAACTAGAAAAAGTAATGCATTTGACCCAATTACTTAGGTGGTAAAAAGTTAGGATTGTACTTTATCATGTGATCAAGATCTAGGATAGTAACAATGGACTATTCAGAGTGCACAGAAGTGTGCCTGAAAAGTGTGACCTGGTGGCTTTTTTAAAAGTATAATAAATCTAATAGAGAAAATTAGCAAAGTCTCACTTAAAAAAAAAAAAAGTTACAAATCCCAAAGAAAAAACTTAAAAGTTTGTACTGATTTACATTTCCTAATGTCTGTGGGTGATTTTATTTGTTCATTTGACAGTCATTTATTCAGTGTCCAGTGCCACTATGCTGGGCAGAGAATACAAGATAAGTCACACATGGTTCCTGTGTACGTGGAGTAAACAGTCTAGGAGAAAAGATTTCTTTCACAAAGTGGAGGCATAATGCAGCCTTACCCTTCAATGTATGGTTTGGTGCATTATGGTAATATAAGAAAGACAACTGTTAGAAGTGATGTGTTTAAAGAATTTAGTGACAAGCTGGGTGTGGTGGCTCACACCTGTAACCCCAGCACTTTGGGAGGCTCAGGACGGTGGATCACTTGAGGTTAGGAGTTCGAGACCAGCCTAGGCAATATGGTGAAATCCTGTCTCTATTAAAAATACAAAAATCAGCCGGGTGTGATGGCAGGTTCCTGTAATCCCAGCTACTCCAGAGGCTGAGGCAAGAGAATCGCTTGAACCTGGGAGGCAGAGGTTGCAGTGAGCCAGGATCGCACCACTGCACGCCAACCTGGGCAACAGAGTGAGACTCTGTCTCAAAAACAACAAAAAACAAAAACAAAGAATTTAGTGACATAAGAAAATGTTACCTACAGCTTAATGCAAAATGGAAGTTAAAAATGGAATGGAAAAATCCTATTATCAAGTATATAAATGGATACTTTGGGAGGCCGACGTGGGCGGATCACGAGGTCAGGAGATCAAGACCATCCTGGCTAACATGGTGAAACCCCGTCTCTACTGAAAATACAAAAAATTAGCCGGGCGTGGTGGACGCCTGTAGTGCCAGCTACTCCAGAGGCTAAGGCAGGAGAATGGCTTGAACCCAGGAGGCGGAGGTTGCAGCGAGCTGAGATTACGCCACTGCACTCCAGCCTGGGCGACAGAGCGAGACTCTGTCTCAAAAATAAAAAAATAAATAAATGGAAAAACCCCACTATCAAGTATATAAATGTATCATTGTTAACTTTTTTCTCTTAGAGCATGTATATTGTATTAAAAGTATGATTCTCAAACTCTCAGGGGACAGCGGTAAGCACGTGGTTATATGAAATTGTGCCTCTCTGAGTGCCCCAGGTTCCTCTCCTGTAAAATGAGAAAAAGACACACCTACTCCCAGTTCACATACAAGATTAGGTCCAAAGGTGTGTGTCCTGCACCCTCCCCCATGAAGGGGATGATTAGGCTTCATCAAAGCTGTTTTCTGAGTCTTCAAACATTTCTCGATATGTGTGAGAAAAAACAGTCAACACATTTTTAAAAATTCTCATTGGAACAGTTGTTACTGGATTTTCTAACCCTTCTTTATTCTCACTGCCCAGGTTACCCCTTCCCTACTGCTCCTCCTGTGGATCCATTTGCCAAAATCAAAGTGGACGACTGTGGAAAAACTAAGGGATGCTTTAGGTTGGTGGAACCGCAGGTTGGATAACTTTAAGGCTAAGACTGATTTACTTCTCAGGGTAGTATTTAAATTGCATGCAGTTCCTTCTGATCAGGGGACCTGAGCTCCTTCATCACCTCAGCAGGGTTGTGAAGTTTCGTAATGGCCATCCCGCTTTTCAGTCTTAAAGGCCTTTTAACTTTAGTATGTCCTGGGCCCCGGACCATTCTTCCATGGTTCTTCTGTAGCTGTACCACCATTGCTCCCGGTGTCTTCTACTCACCAATTGCTGATATGCAGAAGACTCATGTGACGCAGAATGTGTCCGTGCTTATTCAGCAGGGGCTGAATAACATTGCAGGGCAGGCAATGATAAACATGTTTAATACCCAATTCCTTTTTTAATAAATAGTCATGACCTATGGATATCTGTGTGATTCTAATTAGTCATTAAGCATTCATTGTTGCTAGCTTGTTATCTCGGGCATGGTGAGTCTCTACATGATTATTAGTAGTATCACGCGACATGACAGACTGGGCTAGAAAACAGTCGTGTGGACAGTGGGCCTCCCATCTAGACAGCTCTGCTTCTTTGGGAAAGCCTCCTCCTTTGAACCCTTTACTTCCTAAAACAAGTTGCCCCTGAGTAATTTGATGGTCGGGGCAATTTGCTGGCCAGGGGCAAAGTTCTGATGGTCACTGCACTGAAGGTTCTGGTTTTGCTGTTGTTCAGTACTTGAGGTCTAAGGAGGAAAAATTGAATACATGGGGCTTTGAGCTTTCTTTGGATTACAAGGCCATTTCTAAGGAATACATAAAAATATCCAATAATATTCTTATTGAAGAAGATGGTCAGCAATGTATAAATCTGGTGACTGGGGGATGTTTTGAGAAGGGAGGGAATTTTAGTACTCTACTGGCTTCAAAGTGACTTGTTTTCTTGTCCATTTACTCCTTTTTTAACTTCCCTTGCTCCTTTTCATCTTTTTCACCCCGGTGCCCTGTGGCCTTGATCCTATATCTCTTCCTGGCTGCTCAGGTATCTCTGCCAATATAGTAGTACATTCCTGTCCCCTCCTCAACACTTAGCACCCCATGCCCTGTTCCTTTAGATACCTTCCATCTGCGATTAGATTGTCCCGCCCATTGCTTCAACTTTCTTTTTTTTTTTTTTTTTTTTTTTTTTTTTTTTTGAGACGGAGTCTCGCTCTGTCGCCCAGGCTGGAGTGCAGTGGCGCGATCTCGGCTCACTGCAAGCTCCGCCTCCCGGATTCACGCCATTCTCCTGCCTCAGCCTCCCGAGTAGCTGGGACTACAGGCGCCCACAACCGCGCCCGGCTAATTTTTTGTATTTTTAGTAGAGACGGGGTTTCACCGTGGTCTCGATCTCCTGACCTTGTGATCCGCCCGCCTCGGCCTCCCAAAGTGCTGGGATTACAGGCGTGAGCCACCGCGCCCGGCGCTTCAACTTTCTACCATTCTGCAAATGGCATAATACAGTGTTCCCCAAACCAGGGCTTGCCAATTCTGAAAGGATCCACGCATCCTCTGTAAGAAAATTTAAATTTGTGTTTTCCTTTGAGTGGTGCTCTTGAAAAAACATGAATGTCTGCATAATCTCACTATCTGGATAATCACCTTATATTGTATGTTTTAGTGCCTGAATTTGTAATTGTATTAGCAGAAAGTAGCCCAACAGAACAAAGGCAAATTTTATAAATAAAGCAAGTGCAGTGGCTCATGTCTGTCATCCCTGCACTTTGGGAGGCCAAGGCAGGTAGATCACCTGAGGTCAGGAGTTCAAGATCAGCCTGACCAACATGGTGAAACCCCATCTCTACTAAAAATACAAAAATTAGCCAGGTGTGGTGGCCCACACCTGTAGTCCCAACTAGTTGGGAGGCTTAGGCAGGAGAATTGCTTGAACCCAAGAGGTGGAGGCTGCAGTGAGCCAAGATCCCGCCACTGCACTCCAGCCTGGGCAACAGAGTGAGACTCTATCTCAAAAAAAAAAGAAAAAAAAGTTATAAATATATATCGCATTCATTCATGGTCCATGAGTACCAGATGGAGGTATTCATTTGGTGTATTGCATAAATGAGGGTTTTGCAGCAGTTTAAGCAGATAAAAGTGAAGAGTTGAGTCATCATGCTATAGAGAGTAGTAAGAACATGCTCTCAACTCCAAAGACCCTGTATGATCTAGTCAGATACCACATGCACATAAGCAGAAATTTACTTTCAGTAAAGCCCCATCATCTGTTGCAAGAATGCTGTGAATTTCAATGTTCCTGGTTTATCAGTTTAATTTATATTGAATTTGTAAATTTGTGTTAGTTTGATTATACGAAAATTTGTAAGTTAAAAAGAGTTGGTATACATTTAATTAACGAACAATTTAAATGGTTAACTTGGAGAATCTTTCTCCATTAAAAGGGATTCAGAAATAATTCAGTAGTAACTAACATGTAAAAGACTCTAATATTAGTATAATGTAGAGAACACTGGCTGGGAGTTTGGAGACCCAGGTTCAAGTCCTGTTGCAACTGCTGACTTCACTATACAACCTTGGGCAAGCCCCTTCCCATCTCACGACAGCAGTTCTTGGGTATAAAGAGGGGCAGATCATCTCCAAGGTTCCTCCTAAGAGAGTGAAACTGTGTTTTTAAGATTCCAGGTAGCAAAAATCCAATGTGTTTAATAATATTGCTTAGCATCCCACCTGATACATAGTAGATGCTCTCTTAATGTCTTTTGAGTAAGTAGAAGCAGTGATGTCTCTTTTGATGTATCTTCTAGATATGGCAAACCAGGCTGTAATGCAGAGACCTGTGACTACTTCCTCAGCTACCGGATGATAGGGGCTGATGTAGAATTTGAGCTGAGTGCAGACACAGATGGTTGGGTAGCAGTTGGATTCTCTTCAGACAAGAAAATGGTAAGATGCAAAACATGATAGAAGCTGATTTTTTCTCTTCAGTTGGCTGTGCTATTTTGATTTTAGAAGCAAGTTAATTGATCAAAGCAGTATAATGATCATATTAGTTATGGCTCTCTGATTGCAAGTTAAAAAAAAAAATTCAGTCTAGCTTAAATGAAAGGGTTGGCTATCAGAATCCAAGCTGTCTTGTGGCACCTCTATTCATCAGCTGTTTCCACAGTAAGGCTACAAGAAGAGACCCGCATGTTATAAGCCTTATATGGCTTACAACAGTGAGCATGTATTGCTTGCTCACATGTGCATGGATTGACTGGGGTGCAGCTCATTTTAGGTGGGGCTCAGCTGGACTTGACTCCAGTCCATGAGTTGGGTTCAGGCTTTCTGTGTTTTCACTAGTCATCCAAGGTATATTTTTTTCATGGCAGAAGCAGAAGTGAAAAAACCACTTAAAAGAGGGAAAAACAACATTTTCCCCTCTCTACTCATATTCTCAATACAGAAAGAACATTTCTGTGACCAGATGTGTGGGGGTGTTCCCCCACACCCCAAGCATTTGTCCAGTGGACAGCTGGGTGTCCTCTTAATTCAATTTGTTTCTGACACTACCTACCTGGAGACAGAATCAGATCCCAAGGTTAAGGGTTCAACACACAAGACTGCCCCCATTTCAGACACCAGTCACAAGCCCCAGGTTGTGACCTGTATTTCTGACCAACCAGCTATAAATCTGGGGTGCCACCACCCCCTCACGTTCAGTTAATTTCCTGGAATGGCTCACAGAACTCAGAGAAACACTTTACTCATTCATTCATTCATTCATTCAGATGGAGTTTCGCTCTTGTTGCTCAGGCTGGAGTGCAATGGTGTGACCTCAACTCACTGCAACCTGCACCTCCCAGGTTCAAGCGATTCTCCTGCTTCAGCCTCCCAAGTAGCTAGGATTACGGGCGCCTGCCACTACACCCAGCTAATTTTTTGTATTTTTAGTAGAGATGAGGTTTCCTCATGTTGGCCAGGCTGGTCTCAAACTCCTGACCTCAGGTGATCCACCCGCCTTGGCCTCCCAGAGTCCTCAGATTAAGGCATGAGCCACCATACCCAGCCTGCTTTACTCATTTATTATGAAGGCTATTACAAAGGATACAGATAAACAGTTAGATGGAAGAGACACTTAGGGAAAGGCATGGGGAAAGGAGTGAGGAGCTTCAACACTCTGTTGGGTGCACTACCCTTCAGGCACCTCCACCTGTTCAGCAATCTGGAAGCTCATCTGAACCCTGTCCTTTTGGGTTTTTTTGTTTTGTTTTGTTTTGTTTTGTTTTTTTCGAGGCAGAGTCTCACTCTGTTGCCCAGGCTGGAGTACAGTGGCATGATCTCGTCTCACTGCTACCTTCGCTTCCTGGGTTCAAGCAATTTTTCTGCCTCGGGCTCCCAACATAGCTGGGATTACAGGCGTGCGCCACTGCACCCAGCTGATTTGTATAATTTTAGTAGAGATCGGGTTTCGCATGTTGGCCAGGCGAACTCCTGGCCTGGAACTCCTGGCCTCGAGCAGTCTGCCCCCCTCAGACTCCCAAAGTGCCGAAATTACAGGCACTTCCGTGCCTGGCCTCTTTTTGAATTTTTATGGAGGCTTCATTATAATAGGCATAATGGATTACATCAGGGAAGTTAAGAATTTGGTTCAACAATTTTGTCTTCCTCTGTACCCAGGGGCAAGTAAACATCTGGACCTCAGACAGGACAGTGGCCAGGCACAGGCGGGGCCTCAGGCACACAGGCAGCTGTCATTACTGGCCCCTGCTCTTCACTGAGCCTTGCTGCATTTTTTCTCTCTTTCCTCTGGGGCCCCATTCTTTGCCACTTCACTGGGCCAGGCTTGTTCCCAAATTATCAGACTTTCTCAGGCCTCTGTGCCTTTGCACTTGTTGTTGTTTCTGCCTAGAGCACCCCGCCCTTCTCTTCATCTAGTCTATTTTGAGGCTTGTGTAGGGCTACAGGGGAGAGAGAAGGGCGGCTCAGACCAAAGTTCCAGCAGTGACAGTGGTGAGAAGGGCTCAGATTTTGGATGTTTTGAAAGTAGCACTAACTGAGGCCGAGGTGGATCACCTGAGGTCAGGAGTTCGAGACCAGCCTGGCCAACATAGTGAAACCCCATCTCTGCTAAAAATACAAAAAATTAGCTGGGTGTGGGGGCGGGCGCCTATAATCACAGCTACTTGAGAGGCTGAGGCAGGAGAACCACTTGAACCCAGGTGGCAGAGGTTGCAGTGAGCTGAGATCGTACCATTACACTCCAGCCTGGGCAACAAGAGTAAAACTCTGTCTTTAAAAAAAAAAAAAAAGAAAACAAAGAAAATAGCACCAACTGGCTGGGCACGGTGGCTCACACCTGTAATCCCAGCACTTTGGGAGGCCGAGGCAGGTAGATTGCTTGAGGTCAGGAGTTTGAGACCAGCCTGGCCAATGTGAAACCCTGTCTCTACTAAAAATACAAAACTGAGCCTGGTATGGTGGCAGGCGCCTGTAATCCCAGCTACTCGGGAGGCTGAGGCACGAGAATTGCTTGAGAGGCAGAGGTTGCAGTGAGCTGAGATCGCGCCATTGCACTTCACCCTGGGCAACAGAGCGAGACTCTGTCTCAAAAAAAAAAAAAAGTAGTACTGACTGACAGGATTTGCAATTGGATATGGGTTGTAGGTGTGTTGTAGGAAAAGACTGGGAAGCCGTCTAAGCAGTGGCTGCTCTGGTGGCTTTATTCTTGGAGAGGTCACCAGGAGAATAGCCTTCAATGAGTTCTAGTCCAGGTGGTAAGACAATGGGTACAATTGGTAAGACTGCGTGGATAGATACTAGTCTACTTATCTCTTGCCCTAGAGGCAGTTGGAGAAACAGCAGGGCATGCCACACCCAGAAGCTGGCTTGCATTGAAAGTGACCACTTCCCATCCTAAATGCATTTGCACGCGTGATGGGGCTGTTAAGGTGAGAGGAGTGAGGCAGAGTGAGGAACATTCAAATTTTGTTTGATATTTTGCTATCTAAAGGCCTATAAAGTATCTACTGTCATATTATCTGTGAAAGTAGAGGTCTCTTTTTTTCTTGTATTATTCCAAGAAATAGCATAGATTAATTTTTTTTAAAGCCTAATGCATAGGAAAAACAAAATGCAACCCCTTTTTAAAAGCCTTTAACTTTTTAAAAATGGTGCATTATTAGCCGGGCGCAGTGGCTCACAATCCCAGAACTTTAGGAGGCCGAGGCGGGGAGATCACCAGAGGTCAGGAGTTTGAAACCAGCCTGGCCAACATGGTGAAGCCCTGTCTCTACTAAAAATACAAAAATTAGCTGGGCATGTTGGTGGGTGCCTGTAGTCCCAGCTATTCAGGAGGCTGAGACAGGAGAATTGCTTGAACCCAGGAGGCGGAGGTTGCAGTGAGCCGAGATCACGCCACTGCACTCCAACCTGAGTGACAGTGAGACTCTGTCCGGGGGGGATAAAAAGGTACATTTGTGTGTGTGTGTGTGTGTGTGTGTGTGTGTGTGTGTTTTAATTAGACTTTATGTTTTACAGCAGTTTTAGGTTCACAGTGAAATGGAGCAGAAGGTACAGATTTCCCTTATACCCCCTGGGGAGCCTCCCTCATTGTCAACATCCTGCACAGGGTGGTACATGTGTTACAACTGATGAACACTTTTTTTGTAACTTTTTCTTTTTTTGAGATGGAGTCTCACTGTATTGCCCAGGCTTGGAGTTCAGTGGCACTATCTCGGCTTACTGCAGCCTCCATCTCTCAGGTTCAAGCAATTCTCTTGCCTCAGCCTCCCGAGTAGCTGGGATTATAGGCACCTGCCACCACACCTAGCTAATTTTTGTATTTTAAGTAGAGACGAGGTTCCACCATGTTGGCCAGGCTGGTCTTGAACTCCTGACCTCAAGTGGTCTGCCTCAGCTTTCCACAGTGCTGGGATTATAGGCGTAAGCCATCACACCCAACCAAACTTTTTTAACTTTTTAAAACTTGTTTTGAAAAAAATGTAAACCTATAGACAAGCAGGAAGGATAGTACAGTAAACTCATATACAGAAAATCTAGATTAACAAGATAATAACTTTTTTATTGTGGTAAAATGCACATAACAAAATTAACTGTTTTATTTTTTGTTGTTGTGTATTTTTATTATTATTATTATTATTATTTTGAGACAGGGTCTCACTCTATTGCCCAAGCTGCAGTGCAGTGGCACAAACAAGACTCACTGCAGCCTCAACCTCCCCAGCTCAAGTGATCCTCCTACCTTAGCCTCCTGAGTAGCTAGGACTACAGGCATGAGCCCCCAGGCCCAGCTAATTTTTTTATTTTTTGTAGAGATAGGGTCTCACTGTATTGCCTAGACTGGTCTCGAACTCCTGGGCTCAAATGATCCTCCTGTCTTGACTTCCCACGGTGTTGGGATTACAGGCGCCAGTCACCACATCTGGCCAGAATTGACCATTTTATTTTGTTTCTTTGAGACAGGGTGTCACTCTGTCATCCAGGCTGGAGTGCAGTGGCACCAAAATTTACAATTTTAAAGTGTCGATTCAGTGACATCGACTACATTCAGTGTTGTGCAACCATCACTACTTCCTAGTTCCAGAACTTTTTCATAAATAATGACATTAGCCACACATGCTTTATTCTCTCTACTACTGCTGCTACTGCTACAACTACTGATTATTATTTTTTGATTGTTATTTTCTGGAACTTTGGCATTTAAATAACAAATATCATAATCCTTTAACCCTAAATACTTAAGTATCTCCTAACATCAAGAATGTTCTCTTTTATTATATTGTTTATTAAATTCAGGAAGTTTATGATATGAGAGTATTATTAAATATATTGTTTGTTTTCATATGTTGCTACTTGTCCCAATACTGACCTGTAGGGAAATTTTGGGTTTATAGCCCAAATTTCTATGTAGGAACACCTAGAACTGCATTTTGTTGTCATGTGTATTTTGAAATAGTTTTTTAGCCTTTTTTTTTTTTCTTTTTTTGGTCTTTTATGACATTGACTCCTTGAAGATTATAGGCTAGGTTTTTTGTTTATTTTTTTGTAGAATGACCTTCAGTTGAGTTTGTCTTATTGTTTTCTCATGATTAGGTTGGTTTGTGTTTTGGGCAGGAATACCATATAGGTGGTAATGTCTTCTCCAAACATCAGTCAGGAGGCATTGAATGTCACGTATCGTGCTGGTAACTTCGGTCTCCTGGTTGAGACTTTTTAATGGCACTTAAAAGAATTTTTTTGGTGGGATTTCAAATTGCAGAGGTGATCAAATGTATATTTCTAGTGACCAGTGTGCAAAAGATGAACCTTTGACTTTTTTTTTTTCTTAATCATTTCTCATGTTAGGGTGGTGATGATGTCATGGCCTGCGTCCATGATGACAATGGCAGGGTCCGCATACAGCACTTCTATAATGTAGGCCAGTGGGCAAAGGAGATTCAGAGAAACCCTGCCAGAGATGAAGAAGGAGTTTTTGAGAATAATCGCGTCACCTGCAGATTTAAACGCCCTGTGAATGTTCCCAGAGATGAAACAATTGTTGATCTGCATTTGAGTTGGTATTATCTGTTTGCTTGGGGTCCAGCCATTCAGGGTAAGCTTACATTTTAGCATCTGGATTAAACACCAGACATCACTGTGCTTGTGTTCATTCTTAATTGAAGTCACACTGTGTGCACAAGAGAGCGATAAGCACTCTGGGTCATTTAAAGGAAAAGGAGATGCGACTCCTACCTTCAGAAGGTTATAATGGACTTATTATAATGGACTTATTATACAGACGAACAAATGAACAGTTATACACATGCAAAGCTACAGCAGTACAAGATAGTATGTCATGAGTGATGTGCTTAATGAAACAGATCATACATCTGCTGTATGTAGGGCTCTGTTGAATTCTCCCAGCATTCTCATTTACTCCTCACCATGTCCTTGAGAGGTATAGGTATTATTGTCCAGGTTTTAGAGAGATTAAGAAACTTGCTCAAGGTTATACAACTAATTAGTAGAAGAATTAAAATTCAATCCTAAGTGTCTGACCCCAAAGCCCATGAATACTCTTAACTCCTATGCTGTAAATATAAAAAGACTGAACAGGGGCAAGATGTGGTGGCTCAAGCTATAATCCCAGCACTTTGGGAGGATGGTTTGAACCCAGGAGTTCAAGACCAGCCTGGACACTATAGTGAGACCCTGTCTCCATTCAAAAAAAAAAAAAAGAGGAAGAAAGAAATAATAACAAGTACTGAACAGGAAGGGCTTCTGGAGACTTCTCCAGAGATTGATACCAGGCATTTCATTAGGGCCCACTTTGTGACTATTCTGTTAGTCACAAATCTACCAAATTATCCCATAGTTTAACCCATTACTCCTTAAATATTTATGTGTATAGGAATTACCTGGCTATATTGTTAAAGTGCAGTTTTCTGTAGGTTTTCCCCTCTCCTCTCCCCTCCCCTCCCTTCCCCTCCCCTCCTCTCCCAGGGTCTTGCTCCGTCACCCAGGCTGAAGTGCAATGAAACAATCACAGCTCACTGCAGCCTCCCCCTCCCAGGTTTAAGTGACCCTCCCACCTCAGCCTCCCAAGTAGCTGGGACTACAGGCATGCACCACCATGCCTGGCTAACTTTTTTTTTTTCTTTTTTTGTAGAGACGGGGTTTCGCCACATTGCGCAGGCTGGTCTTGAACTCCTGGGCTCAAGCGATCCACCAGCTTTGACCTCCCTGAGTGCTGGGATTACAGGTGTGAGCTACCGCACCTGGCAAGATTCTACATTTCTCATAAGCTCCCTAGTCATGCTGGTTCATTGATGACCTCATTTTGGGTGGCAAGACTCTGCAGCATTTCCCCAAAAAAGACCCAAGGATATCATGAGACCTTTTAGAGACTGCTAAAATCAAGTTAAACTGAGCCTTGAGCATTCCTTCTGGTTGATTAGCCTGAGGGCCTGCTCAAGAATGGAAGTGAGTTTGGTTTGCAGTCCTTGCACTGAGAACTCATTCCGGCTCCTGGTAATTGCATCTTTCTTTACTGTGTGCTCATCAACTATGTGCTGCCTAATCTGATCTGGTTGTTTTTTTCCTTCAATTGGTTTCCACCGATCAGCCCAGAGATGACATAATCTACCTTTTATTTTGCCTGTTGCCAACTGGGAAGACACTTGGCTGCCTCCAGATTGGGGACACCTTTTCCATTTGCTAATTTCCCTGATTACCAACAGTGGCGCTGCAGTTATAACTTCAATTCCTTTCGGTACCCTGGGAAATAAATTATATCTCAGCCTGGAGAAATGGAGTCATCTAAAATAGTGGGATTTGAAGTCTAAAAATTTGAGTCTGAGTATTGGTTCTGCCCCTTGGTAGCTGTATAATATTTAGCCTGTTATTTAATTTCTGAATTTCATTTCCTTATATCTAAAGTGGGGATAATAATACTTCCTATTCCATGGAATTATTGTAAGGATTAAGTGAAAACAAGTATTTTAAGTTGCTTTACCAATTGGAAAAAGCTGTATTTTCAGGTCATCTTTTTACATACATGGCAGATATGGCAGACTAGCCTAAAGTTCAAAACCTTCTCCAAATCTGGTCCTGCTTTACCTGATAAGCTCTCTCAAGACTTCTGTTCTTCTCACTAACTCTAAGCAAACAGGCACATTCGTACCCCATATACAGGCTTCTGCTTTTCTTGTTTCCTGAATACCCTTCTTTTTTTTTTTTTTTTTTTTGAGATGGAATCTCACTCTGTTGCCCAGACTGGAGTGCAATGGCATGGTCTTGGCTCAGTTCAACCTCAGCTTCCCAGGTTCAAGCGATTCTCCTGCCTCAGCCTCCCGAGTAGCTGGGATTACAGGCACCCACCACCACACCCAGCTAACTTTTGTATTTTTAGTAGAGATGGGTGTCACCATGTTGGCCAGGCGGGTCTCAAACTCCTGACCTCGTGATCTGCCCACCTCAGCCTCCCAAGTGCTGGGATTACCGGCATGAGCCACCACTCCTGGCCTCCTGAATGCCCTTTTAATGCCTCTTTACTGATTATATCCTACTCATTCTCCTAAGGTCTCTGTAAGGGGAAAAACTTTGAACTAAGGCTTGAAAGGGGTATGAGGTTGGATTTCACTCAAGGAAGGCATGAACTGCAGACACATAGTTGAGCAGCCCATGCAGGTGACCAATGAGCTGAGGTTAGGTAGGAGAGGTGAGTGGGATCTATTGAGAGAAAAATCTGCTCTGTTACCCAGTCTGGAATGCAGTGAAACAATCACAGCTCACTGCAGCCTCCACCTCCCAGGTTTAAGTGATCCTCCCCGCTCAGCCTCCCAAGTATCTGAAACTACAGGCATACAAACCTGAGAAGTTTGATTTTTGCTAACTGGGGCCAGCACGGACACTAAGCAGGGACCTGGACATGACAAGTTTGGCAGGGCTTCCCTAGCAGATAGGACCTTAAAAACCCTCACTCTGAGCCCTATTCCTAAGGAGACCTTTGCACTGAATGCATATGCCTTAGTCTCCCTAACCCAAGTTTCATATGGATTATTCAGAAGGTCAGATGCTTTCAATCAACTGAAGATCATTAAATATATTTTAACACAGTCTGTACTTCTTGCCACTTGTAACCAAATTAAAAGAAAGTTTCCCATCGAAAGACTTGTTTGGTACCTTAATCATCCCACTTTCTGTACCATTCTACCCTAATCTGCCAGACACACAGACACACACCCAGCATACCACACTCCCTCTGGCATGGCCTGGGCAGGCTACTAAGTGTCTCACAGACAGTAGAGGAGGGCTTCCATCTGTAAGGGAGATGTTAGGAGTTGCTGATGATCCATATATATACACATGTATATATATGTGTACACATGTACACATCCATACATATATATGTATATGTTGATGATACACCTATATATACAAGATAGATTTGAAGGAAAAAAGTTAGTAGTCTCTGCTGTTTGAAAGAAAAATATAGTTTGCCCTTTTGGGTATTAATAAGACAAAACTCATTAGAGCCATTTAAAGAAGACAATCATACAATAATCATAATCATACAATATTGTATGATTATGACTAGGAGTCTTAAAATTTGGATGCCAGGAAACAGACCAACAGCATTGTTCCTATAGGGGAGTGCAGATTAATGAGAACTAGTCTTTTTGGATAAATTTAACTAATTTCTATGTTCTTCATCATATGTACAATGATAGAGAATTCTGATAACTCAAATACCTGAATCCAGATCTTTGTAACCACTGCTTATGTATTCAACACTAAATAGACTTTTGATTTTTCCATTGTTTGCCTATACCATTATAAATCTGTTCTTTTTCAATTGCCCCCCACCCTTCTCCTTTTTTCTTAAAGGCTCTATCACTCGACATGATATAGACTCACCACCAGCTTCAGAGCGTGTTGTCAGTATTTACAAGTATGAAGACATTTTTATGCCATCAGCTGCCTATCAAACCTTCTCATCTCCATTTTGTTTGCTTCTGATTGTTGCTCTGACCTTCTACCTATTGATGGGAACCCCCTAACCACAACTGCAGGGCCAACAGATTACATGGATTGGGAAGTCTTTAGTATAAATATATTTTTAAAGAATATCCAGTATAATTTTAGCTTCAATTATTTAAGGAAAAAAACCCTCATATAATTTCAGCTTTTTGGGAGAAAGAACAAGCTTCTTTTCTAGTCAAAGAAGATTGTTTAATAATGACCCTATACTTTTGGAATGTACTTACACCTTTTCTAAGCACTTTCAAATATGTTTTCTTCTATAACTTCGCAACATCTGTGAGTTGGATTGATGAAAATTATGATTGCCATCTTCCTGAATGGGATTTGAGACCCAAAAAGACCGCCTTTTTATGATCCACATACCATATAACTTTGGCTAGAAATGAAAAATAGAAAGGCAGAGAAATAATTAGGTATAGAAATAATGTCTCAAAACAGTCTTAACTATGAGTGCCATAGCACAGAGAGTTATTTTGAGTATTACTAGGGAGAACTTTACTGAATGTCATAAGTTCACAGTCAGCCTTTTGGGGAGAAGAACTTTCAAATCTCCGTAAAGCAGAAGTGCTTTTGGATATTACGCAGCCAGTGGGGAGATTGGAGGAAAATACAATGATACGAAAATAGTTCATATTTATTTGAAATTTTGGCCAAGCACGGTGGCTCACGCCTGTAATCCCAGCACTTTAGGAGGCCGAGATAGGCAGATCACCTGAGGTCAGGAGTTCGAGACCAGCCCGGCCAACATGGTGAAACCCCATCTCTATTAAAAAGTACAAAAATGAGCCAGGCGTGGTGGTGCACACCTGTAATCCCAGCTACTCAGGAGGCTGAGGCAGGAGAATTGCTGGAACCCAGGAGGCGGAGGTTGCAGTGAGTCGAGATTGTGCCACTGTACTCCAGCCTAGGTGACAGAGCCAGACTCTGTCTCAAAAATAACTAACTAAATAATATTTATTTGAAATTTCTTCTCAGTTAGAGAGTAGCTATGATAAAACATTTTTACTTATTTGGAAAGGTTAGAGACCAAACTGTGAGCATTCCTGAAGATGTAAAGTTGTGTTAATGATATTTTAAAAAAAAAAGGGAATTCTTAGCAGTTAAAATTTGAACTTTTCTACCACTGAATTTTATAAAACTAAGGTATTCATCTGTGGTTACAGTGAATTCTCTTGTCAGAGCCAGCATGCATTAAGTATGATTTAAAATGTTTTGTATTTTTTTTTTTTTGAGATGAATTTTCCGTCTTGTCACCCAGACTGGAGTACAACAGCATGATCTCAACTCACTGCAACCTCCACCTCCCAGATTCAAGCGATTCTCCTGCCTCAGCCTCCTGAGTAGCTGGGATTACAGGCACGTGCCACTATGCCTGGCTAATTTTTTTGTATTTATAGTAGAGACAGAGTTTCACCATGTTAGTCAGGCTGGTCTCGAACTCCTGACCTCAGGTGATCCGCCTGCCTTGTCCTCCCAAAGTGCTGGGATTACAGGTGTGAGCCACGGCGCCTCGCCTAAAAATGTATTATATCAGACAAAACATCTTAGTAAAAATTTAGGGCATTTTAATAATAAGCCAACAGCTTTTGAGACTGTAGAGATTTAGAGTAGAATTTTTTTTTATGAGGTGGCTTTTAAAAAAAAATTTGAAAATGGGAAAATGACCCATAAAGTGAATTCACCTAGAATATCCATTTAAAATGTTCAGACTTGTGGCTGAGTGCGGTGTTTCACACCTGTAATCCCAGCACTTTGGGAGGCCGAGGCAGGCGGGTCACCTGAGGTCAGGAGTTCGAGACCAGCCTGACCAACATGGCAAAACCTTGTCTCTACTAAAAATACAAAAATTAACCGGGTGTGGTGGTACGCGCCTGTAATCCCAGCTACTAGGGAAGCTGAGACACGAGAATCACTTGAACCTGGGAGGCAGAGTTTACAGTGAACTGAGATTGCGCCACTCACACTCTAGCCTGGGCAACAGAGGGAGACCCTGTCTCAAAAAAATAAGTAAAATAAAATGTTCAGACTTAAAAACTGGACAGGTAGTCAGCATAATTCATAATAATGCCTTCACATATGCTTTTTTTCTAAAGGAGCCCCAAAGTTCCTTTGTTCCAAATGTCTGTGCTAACAGCCCATTTTGAGGAGAGAAGTCTGCAGGTATAGTTAGTGTTGCTGAGACATTTCCACTGTGGCATTCTAGAGTTCTCTGGCTTGCCCTTGTTGCTTTAAAGCTGGTTCCAACTTTGTGGGCTTTATGATTGAACAACACTGGTGATTGTGATTTCTAATACCACCCTCCAGGTTCATGTCACAGGTGAAAGTCTGCCTGTGAGGAGAGCTTTCACATTCTCCTGGAGTTGAACCAAAATAAGGAAAACATCAACAAGCACAGTTACCAAAAGTTTGCAAGGGACAGAGGAGAAATACTGTTCATTGCAGATGGGGAGAAATTAAATGACATCAAGTGCATAATGGAACTGGGTAGGATTCAAACTCAGGTCCCCTGGTTCAAGTCCTTGACTTCACTCTGGTCATGGCTAAGTCTGGCCTGTGCCTCATCTTCTCAGCTCTAGCGGCTGTTTAGAGGTGAAGATACTGATAGGCAGGCACCCACGTTGTAAATAAGAAGCAAATATTTTTATATTTCTCTCTCTTATGTGTATAATATTTGAGCTATAAACCGGTTAAAACGAAAGAGAGACTTCAGCTTAGTAGCAGGCAGGGAAGGAAGAAGTGAATGCAGCTTCCTTCCTCTTACATTTCTAATCAAGCTAATTATTTCACTAATGATTTCTCATTTGATTACCTGTTTTGCTTATTTATGCTTAGAACTTTCAGTGACTTCTCAGTGCCATTAAGGTAAAATGAAGTCATTTCTGTGACCTGCAATATCATCGTTTGCCACTCCTCCCCGTTTGCTATGTCTTAGCAAGACTGAGAGGCTCTCAGTTCTTCAGACCTGCTCTATCTCACCTCTCATTTTGTTCATATTCTCCACCTCTTGTGCTTGATGAACTCCTACTCACCTATCAGGTCACAACTTAAATATTTTTTCCTCCAGATCTCTGGACTACATAGGTCCAGGCCCCTATCAAATGCTCCCATAGCACATTAGGCTTCCTCAGCAACATGCTCATCATACTTTTCTAGAATTGCTGGCTTGTCTTCCTTGTTATCTCCCTAATGCAGAGACCATTACTCATCATTGTAGCAGACATTTATCCATAGCAGGCACTCAGCAAACATTTGTGGAATGAATGTATATGTGAAACTCTACTTTTATGGCAAGTTTGTTTGGTTCAGAAGGCTTGCCTTTCATGTATATTATGAGACTGGCCAACATTTTTATATTCTTCCTCCTGTGCTCAAACCGTAAATAATTATGTTAGCAAACACTGAACTTTGTCTTTTGAAAAATAAATAGAAACATCCTTAGTAACAGTACTAACAAGAATTCACACCAGTGATACAGATGGCCTTTGACCATTATCTCAGAGAACAACCAATTGATAGACATGCTGAAGTAGTAACTCCGCAGACTTCAGTTTCATTCATCCCTACTTAATATAAGAGAATTAACTTCTATTTTATGTCTGTATTCCCATTTTCTAATATACTACTTGTCACAGAGGAGATGCCCAACCAGTGTTTTCTGTAAAGCACCTGAACTGATTAATAATAATGCTAGTGAAATGTATTTATTGCTGCTCTAAGCACTTTACACGAATTAACTCATTTAATCCTTACCGCAACCATAGGAAGTAGATTCTATTATTTATCCAATTTTACAGATGAAAAAACTGAGGCTGGTCATTTGACATAAATTACCAGTGCTGGCCAGGACTTTAGAGACCATTTAATCCAATGCTCTTATTTTACAGAGGTGCAGCTGAAGCCTAAGTAAGTGATACGATTTCCTACACATTCATGCACCTTCATGCACATCCACTAAAACTTCTATTAAATGGAACCGACTATCCACACTCCAATTAGCTAGGTGCCTTCTCCCCCCCCCCCCATTTAGTAATTTACAATTAATTGGAGGACTTTTTATAGTTATATTTAGAGGAAAGGAGCATGTTTTACTTTATATCAACTTTCTTCTCTGCTGAAAAACATTTTGATTCTTTATTTCACCAGTCATTTTAGTTCTTTCAATAGGGTTAATACACAGATCAAACAAGACTTAAATACATTTTTAACAATTTGACAATTTAAAAGTGAATTGCCTAAAACCTAGGTCTTCTAAGTTGGAGCCCAATGCTTTTTTTATTGCTCCACTGTAGTCAAAGGTGAATATATAAATGTGATTTCAGATAAAATGCAGAAGCTGTATTTAATTAAGTTGGCTTTTGTCATGAAAGAAATCAGAAAGTTTGGACAACTCAGGAATGGATTTCCATCCTAGATGGTACTTACTACTATTTCTGGAATTAAGTTTACTGTCTATATTCAGGATTTTGTGCATAAGAGATGTGACCACTGAGGTTGTGTGTCATTCTTAGTTCTAATCCAAGGGTCAGCAAACTTAGTCTCTGTTAAGGGTCAGATACTAGTTTTTTGGCTTTTCAGTCTGTTTGGCTCTGCTATAAACAATACATAAATGAATGAGCATGGCTATGTTCCAATTAAATTTAACTGACACTGAACTTTGAATTTCATATGCTTTTCAAATGTCACAAATGTTTTCCTTTTGATTTTTTTTTAAAAAGCCATTAAAAAATCCAAAGACCATTCTTAGCTTGCAGTCTGCACAAAAACAGGAAGCAGGCTGGGTTTGCTGATGGATTGTGGTTTTCCCACCCTTGTTCTTAGACAGGGACACACCAATATATCATGAATGTTGTAAAGGATACTGCCAGTAATGTATTATTACTGGTTAGTTGTAAGAAGATCAAAGTTAGTGAATAATTTGTTTTTAAAATGAATTATTGTTGATTTATTTTTATAGTGATTATTTATTTTAAAATGGCACAGGGCATTCTCATGCTCTTGCATTCTAATATATTTTCTGGAATTGATGCAAAAGTGGTGGCAGTAAAGTACAGAGCTGACTAAGCAGCAGTTTTGTCTTAAGTGTGGTGATCGTGGACAACGATTACTGCTGAACTGCTCTTCATGGTAAGGATTTCAGTGTTTCAGAGTAATTCATTAACCTAGAGATGTTTTAAAAAGTTGTATCAAAATCTGCTGCACCATGGGAGTGTTTTACACGTGTGATGTACATCTACCTTATGTACCATAATGGAAAAATGTTTGAGAACCACTGCACTAGGCCAAAGGCTGGGATGTGTATACTTTGCTGTCGTGTATAATTGTATGTCCTTGTTCTCTAAACAGAATTGGTTATGTTTACTGAACAGTTAGGTGGTTCTCTGTGTGTTTATATACACAGATGATCCCCAAATTGGATGGTTCAACTTCAGAGTTTTCAAACTTACAATAATATGAAAGTGATATACATTCGGTACACTCCTACAACTTACAATGGGGTTATGTCCCATAAGTGTTTGACTTATGATATTTTTCAACTTACGATTGATGGGTTTGCTGAGACGTAACCCTCTTGTAACTTGAGGAGCATCTGTATATTTGTACATACATGATGGTGTGTGTTTATACATAAATGCCTGTATATACACACCATGAGCATTTGAAGGTCTTTGTCAAGGTTATTTCTGTTTCTGATCTCTTGCGTACTGTAAAACCCAAGAGATAGAACATTATGCATATTACAGGCAAAACTATGCTTGAGTTTATAGCAATGTAGTTTGTAGAAAGGATTCCTGGATCTTTTACTAAGCCTTGCTTCCTCCATTCAACATTATGTGAATTGTTAAGAACATATAAAGTACCACTGTTGAATGTGACTTTTCTATACTGTTAGTTAAGAAACCGAAACTAGTGTTAGCTGAGTAACTGGCATGTTGATGCAACCTATACAGGTTTTGTATTTAATTAGGTTCCTTATTCAGTTATTCAAGTATCCAGTTATTTAGTTTCAAGTTAGATTTCTTTGTTTTTATATTTAATAAAAGACTTGCATATAAGTTCCTCTTCAGGAAAATAGTGGCTAGGCTAGTGTGATTTTTAAGTATGTCTGGCAACTCAAAATGTAATGGAATCATCAAGCTATTTGGGATTTTTAACATAAAATACACTGCTGCTTGATTAATGTGTTCAGTTTTCCCCTGGATATTTGCTATTAGGCTGATAGCCATTCAGTTGGATTCTTCTGGAGAGTAATTGATTCTCTAAGGTAATGGGGTGCTGCAGTGGGTGTGGCATTCACCCAGGTCACTAGAGTCCTACCTGTTTCATCACATAGAAGGCCCTGGCCATGGGGAAGAGTGAATGCAGCTTCTCCGGATGCCTTATTCCCACAGACATGCTGATATGCTGGAACAATCTGGCTCCAGGAGTATTAATATACTTTTTTGAGACTGTCTACAAAATACTATTTTGTAAAAACTATGCCTTTACATAGACATTGATAGGTTATATTTCTTTTATAACAATTGTGTACCTAATGTTCGATTGTGATTAATTTTGAGATTTATGTATATTTATAAGCCTGTCTCATGTAAATTTTTACTCTAAGATGTGTAGCACATTACTAATAAAGACATGGATTTCTATTTATGTAAAGTAATTGTAGCAATATTCCTAGATGCTACCTAAATGATTGTTCTGTCCGTTTGCCATCATAAATACTTTTATCTTTGGATGATTATGTTAGTCAGAATATGTTAACTAGGTTTAAACTTTAAAATAAGAATTCGCAACGTAGTTTGAAATTCTTCCTGTTGATGTAATTAAAGTTAGTTTATAATTCCTTATTGCTTTGCTCTGGTACATTTTTCTTTTTCTGTTTCTTGTTTTAAATCTTTCATCGGTAAAGTCACTCTCATTTCTCCCTGAATCTATAGACCTTGGAGAAGACGATAGCCTGTCTTGTCTGACAGAGGAAAATCATGTTGCTGTCATCAGGTAAAAATCCCTGTAGAGACACAATTTGTAAAATGTAATCTTACATTTATAGCTTTGGTTTAATACTTTATTAGGTAGTGAAT
Source organism: Macaca mulatta (assembly GCF_049350105.2). Lineage (NCBI taxonomy): Eukaryota > Metazoa > Chordata > Mammalia > Primates > Cercopithecidae > Macaca > Macaca mulatta. The sequence goes on from NC_133420.1 coordinate 49,275,376, forward strand.
GGAGGCCTATAATCCCATTTCAAGTGTATCATTTGGTTAATTCACATGGCCAGCTCTAAGAATTTCAATAATCGGCCTTATTGGCAACTAAATCATATAATACGTTGAGAATAATTAGAGTTTAGTTGTAGAGCATAATGAACCACCAGGGAGGTCGTTGAGCTGCCAGTACTACAGGGGCTAGCTTGAGAAGATCAAGGAATGGCACGTTAAGAAAGAATCAGGCATTACCACATTCTGCATTCGAGGCTCTAATTTTCACACACACACACACAAAAAACTTCAAATATTTTGTCCTTTGTTTAGTAATTCTGCTTGTTCCGTGTAGTATTTATTTTGCAGGATCCTGAGTGGGTAGCCCAGCTGTGAAACCTGAGCCTGGCTGGTGTTTGACTTGGAGATTTCTTAGGGCTCAGTCACAGGTACAAGGATCAGATGATCAGATGATAAGCTATAAGAAGAGACAGAGGAACTGCAATGGACATAAGAGTCACCTGCATCCAGGAGGTTAAGAAGCTTTCACCACTCATTCAATCAATCAATCAATCAATATTTATTTATGTATTATTTTATTTGTTGATTTATTTTTATTTATTTATTTTGAGATGGAGTTGTCCTCTGTCGCCCAGGCTGGAGTGCAATGGCGCAATCTCGGCTCACTGCAAGCTCCACCTCCCAGGTTCATGCCATTCTCCTGCCTCAGCCTCCTGAGTAGCTGACACTATAGGTGCCTGCCACCACGCCCAGCTAATTTTTTCTATTTTTTAGTAGAGACGGGGTTTCACCATGTTAGCCAGGATGGTCTCGATCTCCTGACCTCGTGATCCGCCCGCCTTGGCCTCCCAAAGTGTTGGGATTACAGGCTTGAGCCACCGCACCCGGCCTATTTTACTTTTTTTAGACAGGGTCTTGCTCTGTCACCCAGGCCAGAGTGCAGTGGCACGATCAGAGCTCACTGCAGCCTCGACCTCGTGGGCTCAAAAGATCCTCCCACTCAACCTCCCAAAGTGCTGGGATTACAGGTGTGAGCCACCATGCCCGGCCAATAAATATTTATCTGAGACTCTTATGTGGCCAGTCCTTGTGCCAGACATTACACAGAGAGGACTCTAGGAAGAACAGTTCTTGATTTCTGCCCCACCCCAGGGCTCACCCTGGGGGCCTGTTTGGGGAGTCAGACAAACACACACCATGACAGTACTTCGTGGTGAATGCAGTGGTAAGGAACAGCTCAGGTCTGATGCTAAACCTGAGTGGAGGTCCTCACGCAGCCTGGGGCAACTAGGAAAGCAGGTGATGATACTGAAGTGAACCTTAAGGAAGGCGTGCTATGGACTGAACATTTGTTCCTTCCAAATTCATATGTTGAAACCTTAATCCCCAGTGTGGTGGTGTTTGGAGATGGAGCCTTTGGTAGGTAATCAGGCCATGAGGGTAGAGCCCTCATGAATGGGATTAGTGTCCGTATAAGAAGAGACAGGAGAGAATTTTCTTCTTTTCTCCACTCTTCACCATGTGAGTACACAATGAGAAATTGGCCATCTTTGAACCAGGAAGAGGGCCCTCACCAGAACCCAATAATGCTGGCACCTGCTTTCAGGCTTCCCAGCCTCCAGAACCATGAGAAAGAAATTTTTGTTGCTGAAACCAGTCCGTCTGTGGTAATTTGTGAGAGAAGCCTAAATCGATTAAGACAAAGGGGTAGAAATATGTTAGGCAAAGGGTGTACAGGGGCATCACCAAGAAAGGGGAGAACAACCCAACAACCTCAGACGAAAGGCAAGCAGGATGTATTCTGGAGCCATTGTCATCTGACAAGGCTTATCTTAGTTTTCTATTGCTCCTGAAAACAATTTCCACAAACACAGGGGTTTAAAACTACAGAAACACATTTTCTTACAGTTCTGGAGGCCAGAAATCTGAACTGAATCTTACACAGCTAAATGTAAGGTATTGGTGGCGGGGCACAGTGGCTCACACCTGTAATCCCAACACTTTGGGAGACTGAGGTTGGTGGATCAGTTGAGGTCAGGAGCCTGGCCAACATGGCGAAACCCCGTCTCTGCTAAAAATACAAAAAATTAGCTGGGCTTGGTGGCAGGCGCCTGTATTCCCAGCTACTTGGGAGGCTGAGGCAGGAGAATCACATGAACCCGGGAGGCAGAGGTTGCAGTGAGCTGAGATCCTACTACTGCACTCCAGCCTGGGTGACAGAGCGAGACTCCATCTCAAAAAAAAGTTAATAAATAATAATAATAAATGTAAGGTATTGGCAGGGCTGGTTCCTTCTGGAGGCTCCAGGGGATAGAATTCATTCCTTGTGTCTTTTAGGTTCTGGTAGCTAACCAAATTCCTTAGGCTGTGGCCTCATCACTCCAGTCTCTGTCTCCCTGGTCAGATGACCTTCTTTTCTTCCATAGTCTAATCTCCCTCTGATAAAGATACTTGTGATTATATTTAGAGCCCACTCATATAACCCAGGATAATTTCCCTACCTCAAGATCCTTAATTACACCTGCAAGGTGCCTTTTGCAATGTAAGGTAACACTTCATAGGTTCCAGGAATTAAGGCTTGGTTACCTGTGGGGATGATTATTCCTACCATCCCAAGGCTGGAGGATAAACGATGAAATGAGGATGGGGAGAGGTGAGGCAGGGTGAGCAGGGTCCTGTTCACAGAGGACCTTGCAAATCATAATAAAGAACTTCGACACCTTCCCACAGGGGCTAAGGAGGCTTGGGGAGGGACTAGCTTGTGTTTTAGAAAGATCATGCGGACTGCCATGTTGATTGGAGTGGAGCAAGAGGATGAACTTAAAGACTAGTTAGAGGCTGCAGTGACATCAGTGTGGTACAAAGTGTATAAACATGTAGCACTTAGAATTCAAAACCAGCAGGACTTAATCTACAAATAAAGTTGGTTTCTTTACACATAAAGAAAAATTAGTCTGGCCCAGCATGGTGACTCATGCCTGTAATCCTAGCACTTTGGGAGGCCAATGCTGGAGGATTGCTTGAGCCCAGGAGTTTGAGACCAGCCTGGGCAACATGGCAAAACCCCATCTCTACCAAAAATACAAAAATCAGCCAGTCTCATAGCTAGGTCTCAAAATAAATAATAATTTTTTTGTTTAAAAGAAAGATTAGTCTTGGCAATTTTTTTTTTTCAAGATGGAGTTTCGCTCTTATTGCCCAGGCTGGAGTGCAGTGGCATGATCTCAGCTCACTGCAACCTCTGCCTCCTGGGTTCAAGTAATTCTCCTGCCTCAACCTCCTGAGTAGCTGGGATTACAGGCGCATGCCACCAAGCCCAGCTAACTTTTTGTATTTTTAGTAGAGACGGGGTTTCACCATTTTAGCTGGGCTGGTCTCGAACTCCTGACTTCAAGTGATCTGCCTGCCTCCGCCTCCCAAAGCGCTGGGATTACAGGCATGAGCCACTGCACCTGGCCTAGTCTGGGCAATTTGAAATGCATCCACCATCTCCTGTTTTTCAGTCTTCCTCAGGTTTGCAGCAGAAGGCTGATTGTTTAAGCCACTTGGTTGCCTCAGCCTTAGCGTGAGCATATTGTAGGGAGTAGAGCCAAGGAAGCATGGGCTAAGAATTCCAAATCCTGGGCCCTAAGGCTTAAACTTTAACTATTCTAGGTAAAGTGTGAGCCATTCCTGTGAGGAGGAGGAACCACTAGTGATGGACACTGGAGGCCAGCCACTTTCTGGAGAGGGAATTCTGGCTTTCAGCGCATAATTGTTCGTTACAAAGTCCCGCTTGCAAAGCCCATCCTTCCTACCAACTTTCTTTCCACCTTAGGAAGGGAAGGAGGTGCCTTGTCACAGACTTTTAAAAAATTATGGATCTCTACACTTCATTTTATTTATCTGGCCCTCTCGTGGGTACATCAGTTTCAGCAGGGTTGGTTGAATTGATTTGATAAGCTTTTCACTGAAACGTTTCACTAACTGGTAAATCGTTGACATGGCACGATATTGTATGGGAGGTTAGCTGCAGCTGGATGGCACAGACCAAAAGGACAGGAAAGGCTACCCTTGACTCAGTGAACTAGCAGGACCTGCACTGTGAGTAGGGGCCACATGTCCAGCTATGGGAGTGGGAGGGGTGAGGGGGAAGTAGGTAGGGAGTCAGGCGGGGCCTGATGGTATCAGACTTGCTTGCACCATTTATCCTTCAGCCACTGAGATTTAAAAAAAATCTTGGCCTATAATTCCAACACTTTTGGAGGCCAAGGCATGCAGATCACTTGAGCTCAGGAACTCGAGACCAACCTGGGCAACATGGCCAAAACCTGTCTCTACCAAAAATACAAAAAAATTAGCCAAAGGTGGTGACATGTGCCTGTGGTTCCAGCTACTGGGGAGGCTGGGGTGGGAGGAGTGCTTGGGCCTGGGAGGCGGTGGTTGCAGTGAGCCGAGATCGCGCCACCGCATTCCAGCCTGGGTGACAGAGTAAGACCCCGCCTCAAAGAAAAGAAAAATAATTTTTCTTAGTCATTTCTCACATACACACTAACCTTACCTTCCCAAACTCCTTTTTTTCTAAATCAATTATCTACATTTTTAGACTACCAATTTTGTCTAGTAGCAAACACTCAATGGCTAGTTATAGCAGTAAAGGCAATTAACTTTTATCTTGTGTGGCTACAGTGTTCATTTGGTAGTGGTTCCTTGGAATGTTCTGCTGAGAAAGATTTTAAGGCTATGTCTAGGCTTACTGAGAAATAATTCAGTGGCTGGGCGTGGTGGCTCACACCTGTAATCCCAGCACTTTGGGAGGCCGAGATGGGCAGATCACCTGAGATCAGGAATTCAAGACCAACCTAGCCAACACAGTAAAACCCCGTCTCTACTAAAAATACAAAAATTAGCCGGGTGTGGTGGCGTGTGCCTGTAATCCCAGCTACTCAGGAGGCTGAGGCAGGAGAATTGCTTGAATCCGGGAGACGGAGGTTGCAGTGAGCCAAAATTGCGCCACTACACTCCAGCCTGGGCGACAGAGTGAGACTCTGTCTCAAGAAAGAAAAAAAAAAAAATAGAAAGATTCAGTAATAGTTCAGTGATAGATTAATAATGTTTGCCATGGACTTAGCAAAGGAAAGTAGTAATTCACATGCCAGGCAACTGCCAGCCCTGGTTTACAGTAATTGTAACAAAAGACCTTGTTATAACTATTCCAATAGTCACTGTTTGAATTTCTATTGTAAAGTAACCATCATAGCTGGGTTCAGTTCCTGGCAGCTAAGTACTGTGTATAAAGGGGCCCAAGGGAAGGTAAGTAATGACTACTCTGTGGCCAAGTACCATATTAGTTATTTACATAAACTAGTTCTAGTCCTCACAACAGCTCTGCAATGTAGATGTCTTCTCTCTCGTACAAATGAGGAAACATGCTCAGTAAGTTAATTTATCCAAGGGTATACAGCAAGAAAGCAGTAGAGCCGGGATTATAATCCAAGCCTGTCTGCCTTAAAAGCTTGTGTTCTTTCCAGCACATCTTGCAGCTTCTACAATAATATGGTGTCTACTCATTTTTTTAAAAAAATTATTTTAAAAAGTGTGCAAAGTACTGGAGCAAATGCAAAGAAGTTTATTGATGAGTTTTGATCCAATGGGGAATTCAGGTATTTGTGAAAGTGATTACCATATAATGTGGTTGGTACTTGAGAAGAGGCAGCTGTAAGTACTACACGGTAAAGATAGCTGCTAAGTTTCCCTGGATCAGGAAAATTCCACAAAGGAGATGATTTTGATCTGAGGCTTGAAAGATTAATGGGAATTATCCAGATAGGCAAGAGGGAAGAGCTGGGGCTCAATCATCTAGGGCATCATGTACCATGCGAAAGCTTCCATTCTTTTGGCAATGGGGAAGCACCAGCAATTCGTTTTTAGCAAAGGAGTGACATGACTAAGTGCCTATTTTAGAAATATAATCCTTGTAGTGAGAGGGACAAGATTGGGAGCAAAGACACCTATTAGGAGAGCATTTTACAGCTGAGACACCACAAAAGTGGTGAAGGTACAGACTGGAGAGTTATGTATCTGTCTGGAAGGCTGGTGCTATGAAGATATAAAAGATGTCCAACGTATGGTTGGTTGTCTAAGGAGCTCAATGTGTTGCACAACTGCACAGGATGCCAAATGTAAATAGCGCCCCCAAATGTGAATTGTATCCCTGGAATTGTGCAAAGGGGTGGCCCTGGACCATGGAGAGATACCACAATGCAGTCCCGGGTGGAGCCTCGCTCTGTCACCTAGGCTGGGGTGCAGTGGCGCGATCTCGGCTCACTGCAACAGCTACCTCCCAGGATCAAGCGATTCTCCTGCCTCAGCTTCCCTAATAGCTGGGATTACAGGTGCCCACCACCATGCCTGGCTAATTTTTGTATTTTTAGTAGAGACGGGGCTTCATCATGTTGACCAGGCTGGTCTTGAACTCCTGACCTCAGGTGATGCGCCCGCCTTGGCCTCCCAAAGTGCTGGGATTACAGGTGTGAGCCACCGTGCCTGGCCTCTGGGTGTTTAATATATGTTATTCTCCAATTTAATCTTTACTGCCACCCTGTGAACAAGGATCATGCACCATTTATAGATGAGGAACTGAGCTCAGAGATGCTATGTAACTTGTCCGGGATTATACAGATAATAAGTGGCAGATTTGGAATCTGAATGCATGTCACCCTGATTTCATTTTCACATGATCACTTCTTCTGCATTTTACATACTACTTTATACACAACGCACATACCACATTGTAAGCACTGGACTTTGTACAAAGCAGATACTCAGCACACCTTAGTAAATGTTTGTGGAGACACTTGGAGAGCTCTAAGACACCATGCTGGAGAATCCTCTCCCTACCTGTGTTTGTAATATCTCTGGTGGATGTTATCTTGATACCCTGGGAGTCGGTAGACATCAGTTGTTTAAGAGATACCCCTTATCTTTTCTAGGACAAAACTAAGAGTTACCCCGAGAGTCACTGTCAGATTCTCACCATGTCAGAGACACTGTGGTACTGTTTTATACATACTTTCTTATTTCACCTTCACAGCAACCATTTTTATAAATCAGGAAGCTTTCTGTTGCAAGTAATAGAAATCTAACTAAAACTGGCTTAAATGATTACAAAATTCATTCATTCACGCAACTGGAAGGCAAGAGGCAGTGTGGTCTCCAGGGTCAGCTCGATCCACTACTCTGAATGTCTTTCACTTCTACTGTATCCTGCGTGCCGATGGAGGCTGTTTGTCCCTGAGGTTGTTGGAGTGAGTTGTCATGTGAAGGCCAACAGAGAGAACCCGAAGTAACCTCGTATTTTGGAGGAGATATCTAAAATCATATGACTTTTGACCTAGAGATTTGAGTGGACAATTGACTTCTTTCTCAAATTTAGTTTTTAGGTCCTATGTCCCAGTATTTTAATTTTTCTCTGCTCTCAACCACATGGATGCTCAGTAGAAACATCCCCAGGTTTCAGTATCATTTCTCGCAGGAAGCACAGACAGTCTTTTTTGAAAGGACACCACTCATTCATTCTCTTGATCAGCGAACACTGAGTTCCTACTCAGTATGTCCTATGCTGTGCCAGGTGCTGGGCCCACGGAAATGAAGAAAACCCAGTCCCTGTTCTCAAGGAGCTCTGTAGGGAGACAGACACATAAACCACTAACTTTGACTGCATTGTGGTGAGGACAATCATAGGAGGGGTGAGTGAAACCCTGTGTGAACTCAGCCTTGTGCTAGGCCACATAAAGACTAGTCTAGTTAGATTCTCGTGCTTCAGCCTTCATTTCTGTTAGAGTTTCATTGACTAGAAATGCTGAGTGACACCTGTCAGTCCTCTGGCTTTGGCCATTAGAACCATCTTGAAATGCTCAGCAATTTTCACTTTCACTGAGACTTGGAAGCAAAGCACCGTGACAGGGCATTTTTTTGATTTGCTGAGTTGTTGCTAAATTGTGGCCCAACACAATTTAGGCAGCATTAACACCCCATGTCCTGTCCCGCTTCTGCTTGCTTCCACTGATAAATGCTTTTGTTGTGTAACATGGGAGCTCTCATTTTGTAACTAGAGGAAGAGAGTCTTTGATTGGAGCAGGACAGAGAGGAGGGTTCAGTCTTTGTTCCCTCACTGATCCATTGGATGGGTTTTGAACCCCTGTGGTTAGAGGACTGAAGGCCAGACATGGAAGGAACTATTCATGAGAGGAGTTATAAACACTGGGCATTGGCCAGGCACCGTGGCTCATGCCTGTAATCCCAGCACTTTGGGAGGCTGGGGTAGGTGGATCACTTGAGGTCAGGGTTTCAAGACCAGCCTGGTCAACATGGTGAAACCCCATCTCTACTAAAGATACAAAAAATTACCCGGACGGGGTCATGTGTGCCTGTAATGCCAGCACTTTGGGAGGCTGGGGTAGGTGGATCACTTGAAGTCAAGAGTTCAAGACCAGCCTGGTCAACATAGTGAAACCCTGTCTCTACGGAAAACACTAAAAATTAGCTGGGTGTGGTCGTGTTGTGTGCCTGTAATCCCAGCTACTCGGGAAGCTGAGGCTGGAGAATCGCTTGAACCCAGGAGGCGGAAGTTGCAGTGAGCTGAGATTGCATCACTACACTCCAGCCTAGGTGACAGAGCAAGACTCCATCTCAAAAAAACAAAACAAAACAAAACAAAAAACCAAAAAACTAAAACACTGGCACACTGACCTACTTTAGGGATTGGGTGACAAAATATTTGTCAAGCGAGGGAGAAAGACTTTTTCGCCTTATCAGAATTAAATGCAGCTCTGCTTTGGTACCTTGAGGATTAGAAGTTTGGGAGTATCCAGGATCTGGGGATAATCATACAGGCACCAGAAATCTTCCTATGGGCACTAGACTCAGTTGAGCTATGTGGGCAGCAGGGTGGTTGGTAGCAGCTGACTCATGTCTCTGGGTATATGTGAGGAACCTCTTTTGGGACCCCCCATAGAAATCACCAAGGACTTTTTAGGAAGGAGGTTGAGGCCTTTGTTATTATGTAGATGGGGGCTTAAGTCAGTGTAACATGGACTGAAGGCAAATGTGACCATACTTTATAATCGTAATCCCAGAAAGCCTGAACAAATAAAGAAACAAAGTAAAATGTAGGAACAACTGAAACAAAAATATTTACAGAGTCAAACTGTAACTGAGTACCCTCATTTTTTCTGAGAGATAGTTTATTCTTTCTTCTTTTCTCATTCCCCTAGTTTCTCGCTTCCTACTTAGCCCTTTAAAAAGGCAAATGTAGGCCAGGTGCAGTGGCTCATGCCTGTAATCCCAGCACTTTGGGAGGCTGAGGTGGGTGGATCACATGAAGTCAGGAGTTGGAAACCAGCCTGGTCAACATGGTGAAAACCCATTTAAAAAAAACAAAAACAAAAAAACTATCTGGGCATGGTGGTGGGTGCCTGTAATCCCAGCTATTTGGGAGCCTGAGGCAGGAGACTCTCTTGAAGCCAGGAAGGGGAGGTTGCAGTGAGCCGAGATCGCACCATTGCACTCCAGCCTGGGTGACAAGAGCGAGACTCTGTCTCATAAATAAATAAATAAATAAATAAATAAATAAATAAATAATTTAATAAAGGTAAATATAGCCTTTTACCTCGTCTTCACCAAACAGTCCCTATAGGGCAAGTTCATCTAACTATGTGCTTAGGAGCTCCAGAAAGGAACTCTCACCCACCAGGAGGATTCCTCAAGAGATAACATCCAATTTCTACAAAACTCCCTCCCACCAGGAGACTGCCTTGAGAAATGTGAAACTCTCTTCCATCTGGGGGGTTTCTGGCTTAGTCCTGCAGACGAAGGTGCCAGCAGTCACCAGCTTGACCACCCAGTAGATAAGGCATGCAGACCCCTCCCCCGACAACTGCTTGCTTCCTTCAATTTAAAAGTGCCTACTTTCAGAGATCGAGACCATCCTGGCTAACAGGGTGAAACCCCGTCTCTACTAAAAAACAGAAAACAGTAGCCAGGCGTGGTGGCGGGCGCCTGTAGTCCCAGCTACTCGGGAGGCTGAGGCAGGTGAATGGCGTGAACCCGGGAGGCAGAGCTTGCAGTGAGCCGAGATCGCGCCAATGCACTCCAGCCTGGGCGACAGAGCAAGACTGTCTCAAAAAAAAAAAAAAAAAAAAAAAAAAAAAGGCCTGCTTTCTGCTCCACAAGTACCGTTAGGGAGGAAACCTGTACTTCTTCCCCTGAGCTAGCTTTGGAATACATCACTTTCTTTCTGCCAGACCTTACTCTTGTTAATTGGAATCTGCAAGTGGTGAGCAACTAACCCTGCGTTATTTCAGATGTATTCAGATTCCAAAGGCCATCTGAAATACTGAGACCTGAAACTTAGAAACGAGATGGATAGGGAATTACTTTTTCCTTTACTTCCTTTACTAAATCCCTTTGTCTCCAAAATCTATCAAGCAATAGTTTCTTTATCTGAAAACTGTGCATTATGATACCTGTCTTGTCTGCTTTAGAAGGGAAACAAAAATTATGTTGAAATTAATAGAAATACTTATTGAAACAGGAAAGGGATAACTTGCAGGGTTTGAAGCAATCACATGTTGAGAACTCAGTCAAGGCTTTCTTAATTTTTTAAAAAAGTCATAATGTTAATTGGGATATTTTATGGGTAGTGGGCTTGGATCTCAGCACTTTTCCAATAGGAGAACAGAAGCACCTTGTACCGCCCCAGAGTTTCCTTCCCCCACCCACAATAACCCTAAAGCAAAAGGTATTATTATTATCATCGCCTTGTGACAGAGGAAAACTTGAGATTGGGGGCTTAACTGACTTGACATCAAGTCTCAAAAAGAAACAGTGGCAGTTTGAGACTTTGATCTACGACTCTTTAAGGGTTTAGATTGCTTCCACAGCGAAACCTGCACAAACAGTTGTCAACAGCTGCTGCAAATTACAGGCTTCTGAGGAACATTTAAAAAATGCCAAGAGTTCTTTCCTCAGGCCAAATACTATGGCAGATAAAAGTATTGCTTTTGGAGCCGGAATCCTTGCGTTTGAATCTTGCCTGTGCCACTTGGTAGCTGTGTAACTCTGGCTACGTACTTAACGACTCTGTCTCAGTTTTTCTGTTTGTAAAATGAGGATAATTACACCTTCTTTGTAGGGTTCTTCCAAGGATTAAATGAGTTAATAGGAGTGAGCCACTTAGAATATGGCCTATTATATGGTAATCTCTATTTAAAATCCTGTCAGATACACCAAAGCAAACACTTTAAAAGTTTCTGTTAAATCACTAAAATAGAATCGGGGCATTGGTTCTTTAAAAGTACTCCCTCACGGTATTCTAGTATGTAGATTGGGTTTTAATATCTGAATGTGGCGCCTTTTGGGATCTCGCCTCGCGAGAAATTGACATTAACGAATGAGTGAAAGCAGCTTTTTTCCCCCGCCCCCCACGCCCCCTCCAGGAAGATGTAGACCCTACAAACTTGTTATCAGGACCGTGCGGAGACCAAGGGGGCGGACGCGTTCTCCCCATTCCCCTTTGGGAGTTGTAGTTTCCTTTAAGCGCTTGGTGGTCCTAAAAAACCAGTGTGGAACTACAACTCCCACAATCCCGCGCGCCTCCCGCCCTGCCTCCCGCCCGCGATTCTCGCCCGGCTCCCATTACCGCCCCTCGGGGGCGGCTGTGGCGGAGGGATGATGGCCGACGGCGGCGGCTCTCCGACGGCGCCCAGCCCGCGGGGCTCTCCCGGGCCGGCGCCACGGGTTCCGCGCGCAGTCGGACCGAGTGGCGGTGGTGGGGAGACCCCGCGGACTGCGGCGCTGGCGCTGCGCTTCGACAAGCCCATCAAGCAGGCCTTCTACAACACCGGGGCCGTGCTGTTCGTGTGCCTGTGCTGCGGCGCCGCGGTGTTGGTCTACTTCATCCTGGAGGCCTTCCTGCGGCCGTTGCTCTGGGCCGTGCTGTGCGGCACTTTCCTGCACCCCTTCAAGAGCTCGCTGACGCGCCTGGGCCGCCACTGGCTGCAGCGCCTGCACCGCGCGCACACGCCCATCGTCCTGGCCGCGCTGCTGCTGCCGCTCTGCTTCATCGACTACGGCGTCGAGGCCCTGGGCGAGCAGGCGTTGCGTCGCCGCCGCCTGCTCCTGCTGCTCGGCGCCGGCGGCCCGCTTCTGTACGGCCTCTACTGCCTCGGCAGCTACCTGGGCGTGCAGGTGCTGCTGTTGCACGCTGCCGCGCTCATCTGCCGCGGGCTTGACTACTTCAGCAGCCTGTGGGTGAGTGAGCGGCAGTCCGCCTTCGCCCCCAGCCCGTGGTCCTGGCGTACTGGGATGCAATCCTGCAGTTCCTCCCCGTGCAGGGGCGACGAGGGGCCACACTTGTGCTGCAGTGACTGTCCGTCTCCGCTTTCCTTCTCACACCTCAGGAATTTGGCGCACATTCTTCCAAAAAGAGGGCGGGCATAATTTGAAATTGCCTCCCTGCTTCCCGCTTTGCCTCAATCCTCGCAGGCCCTTTTAGGGAGATAGTGCCCTGGATTGAGAATCGCTATTCCGCTTTGCAGAGAGAGGCCTCAGAGCGTGGCAGTGGGCCTTGGTTTTACTCCTGGTTGGAGAGGGCGGGAGTGCTTCGGCCACCCTCAGTTCTGCGCATCTGAAAGGGACCTTCAGAGATTCTAGGCCAACTTGCCATCCTGCAGATAGGAAAGGTGACCCCTTACCAGGCTGGGGCTACTTAGGGGCAAAGAGGGGTCTGAGTGTCTTAGATTTCTCACAAGTCCTAAAACAAAGCTTGCTTAACTGGCTGGTGCTGCCTCTCGCTCGGTTCAGGTGATTTCTGTATAATTTGTGCAAGGCAGTGGGTGCTGAGCCGCCTGTGCCTCTTCCTCTCCACGATTTACTTTTTGGTAACTACTACTGTTGTGCACGGACTGGTATACCAGAGCAGACCTCCTTCCGCTTGGAGTAAAGCAGCGGACCGCGTGAAGGAGAGAGACGTAGATTTGTGATGCTTGGATTACCCGGAGCTTACTCTTAGAAAATCAGGGAGCTTTCGAATTGGAAGGGATTTCAAAGATAATCTAGTGACACAATTCCTAACTCAGACTATATTGTGGACTAGTTAGTTATCCACATCTTTAACTGGTGACTGTTCAAAACAAGTGGAGATTTAGTGCGTAAGAATGCCAGTTGATTCATAAACAGTACCGTTTACAAATTTTGATTCACTACTTTTGTCAGTGAAATAAAGTTCAGTGTACCTTGACATCATTAAGTTGCAAAATACTAATTCCCCTTATCTGTCCAGCAGTGTTGTGGCTTGCCTGAGGTTATTGGCAGAGTGGTGAATGACCCCAAACACCCTTCTTCTCTTGTTCCTTCAATACCACCTCTTGGTTCGTGTTTAAAGTTGATCGAGCATATGTTAGGTACTGGGCTTTGTGAGGGATTTAAAAAAGGACTAAGATACGGGTCCCGTCTTCAAGGTATATGAGCATATTCTAATGGAGATGACAGACATACAGATAAATGCTCATGACTCACCAGTTATGGGCCACAGGCCCAGATAATGTGATTGGTCCAAAGTCACATTTTGTGGTTCACTTTTACGGAGTGAATCTGTGATTCACTTTTATGGAGGCCCAGTTCAGTGCTTTTTATCGTTTATCTTGCAGTTTCACAATTCAACTAAGTGGATCGAATACTGCTTATCTAGAAGGCAGAACACTGTGTGCTAAGAAAAATACACTTGGTTATTTTCCTCAAGAAATTCAGTTTTGTAAAAGACACATAGATTCTGCGAACATTTTTGACTGTTGATACTGCTCAAGGAGCTTATCCATCAAACTGTAGGAAATTAGAAAAGAAAGGCCTGCCATATGTAAATAGTATATTTTCATACTAGAGTAAGAAATTGAATACGTGAGTAATTTGGCATGATTATGAGGCATTTCTAGCAGTCTGTCTCAGATACTCAATGGAAAGAGTTGAGCACTTCTAAAGAAACATCCACAGCTCGGAGTATACCTTTGAGTATCTTTTTACTGAAGATAAACCTTCATCTTTGTATTTCATTTGTATGGGTTGTGGATGAGTGGAAGAGAAGTAGGGGCCAACATTGATTAGACCTGGGAGTGGGAGAAGGAAGGTCCAACCAATTAATGATTTTTTAAAAGCTTGAAATTGGCCGGATGCAGTGGCTCATGCCTGTAATCCCAGCACTTTGGGAGGCCAAGGCGGGTGGATCACCTGAGGTCAGGAGTTCAAGACCAGCCTGGCCAACATGGTGAAACCCCATCTCATCAAAAATACAAAAAAAAAAAAAAAATTAGCTGGGTGTCGTGGTGGGCGCCTGTAATCCCAACTATTTGGGAGGCTGAGGCAGAAGAATCACTTGAACCTGGGAGGCAGAGGTTGGAGTGAGCTGAGATTGCACCAGTGCACTCCATCCTGGGGGATAAGCGAAACTCCATTCCCCCCCCCCCAAAAAAAAAACCCTTGAAATTCAGCTGTTTGGCTCAAGTGTTGGGAGCAAGGAAAAAGAGAGAGGATTAAAAAAAAAAACCGAACAAACTCAACATAATAAGAGTATGAGTTTAGAAGTGAGTAGGGAGTGGTAGAAGGGCTAAATTTGAAAGAGAAGCTTCAGGTTGATAGAGTTTCAGAGAAACAAGGCATGGAGTTGCATTTTGCTCAAGCAGTGTTTAAGGGTGGATAGTTGGTTGGGGTGAAGTATACCTGGGAAGACAAGGAGTCCTTGCTCTCATCCAAAAGTGCTGATTAAGGCCAGGTGGGGTTGTCCACGCCTGTAGTCCCAGCACTGTAGGAGGCCCACACAGGTGAATCACTTGAGGCCAGGAGTTCGAGAAGATCAGCCTGGCCAACATGTTGAAACCCAGTCTCTACTAAAAATACAAAAAGTCAGCCAGGCATGGTGGCTCACGCCTGTGGTCCCAGCTACTCGGGAGGCTGAGGCACGAGAACTGAGGCACTTGAACCCAAGAGGTGGAGGTTGCAGTGAGACGAGATTGTGCCACTACACTCCAGCCTGGGCAACAGCAAGATCCTGTCTCAAAAAAAAAAGTGTTGATTAAAGGCCAGGCACAGTGGCTTAATGCCTGTAATCCCAGCACTTTGGGAGGCCAGTTGCTTGAGCCCAGGAGTGTGAGACCAGCCTGGGCAACATAGTGAGATCCCCCCCGCCCCCGATCTTTTAAAATAAAAAAGAAAGTGCTGATTAAGGCCTGACATGAAGTGAAAGTAGGTTATGTGACTGGGCAGGAGGCCCATTCTGGAACTTTTCCATCCCACAGTTCACAGTGGTTTGGCTTTATGAGCCCAAGCAGGGCTGCCTGGTATAGAACATGGTCTTTATGCTTTCTAGGCTACTTTAACTATGGGCCTGCTGCTGAAGAGCAGTATAGATGAGGGAGGCAGAGAGAATAGTTAACTTTAAGTGAATCCCTGTTTTGATGAACTGACAGTTCATCCATTTAAGATCCAACTTTTAAGCATCTGCCATGTCCCAGGCACTAGATTAGGTTCTTTTACATGGGTGTTACTTCATTCTCACAATGTCCTGTGAGGTAGGAGGGAGGGATTTCATATGTGAGAAAACTAATTCAGAGATTGATCTGTTTATGCTGTCAGTAAATGGCGTTCAATAGACCTAGCAGCAGTTGAAGTACTGCTGTTATCAAAACTGTTTGTAGTAACCTTCAGTAAGGATTTTTAAAAAGTTTTCCCTAATTCATTGTGTTTAATTATTTTTAATATAAATGGATTCTAGGCTGGGTGCGGTGGCTCGCACCTGTAATCCCAGCACTTTGGGAAGCCAAGGCAGGTGGATCACCTGAAGTCAGGAGTTTGAGACCAGCCTGGCCAACATGGTGAAACCCTGTCTCTACTAAAAATACAAAAACTAGCTGGGTGTGGTGGTGCATGCCATAATCGCAGCCACTCTAGGCAGGAGAATTGCTTGAAGCTGGGAGGCGGAAGTTGTAATGAACCCAGATTGCACCATTACACTCCAGCCTGGGCGACAGAGCGAGACTCTGTCTCAAAAAAAAAAAAAAAAAAAAAAAAAATGATTCTAGTTACTAGGAAAAAACAGAAGAATATCAGCATTCTACTCATCTAGAAACCTTATTCATCTCTCTTCTTTCTTCTCTTTTATTTTTATACCTGTGCAGTTTTCCAGATCCCATCAGTTTTCCTTTTTAGTGTTCTTGGGACCTATGTTTTTCTTTTTTCTTTTTTTCATTTTGTATATTGAGACAGAGTTTTGCTCTTGTTGCCCAGGCTGGAGTGCAATGGTGTGATCTCGGCTCACTGCAACCTCCACCTCCCGGATTCAAGCAATTCTCTTGCTTCAGCCTCCCGAGTTGCTGGGATTATAGGCACCCACCACCATGCCTGGCTAATTTTTGTATTATTTTTAATAGAGACGGGGTTTCACCATGTTGGCCAGGCTGGTCTTGAACTCTAGACCTCAGGTGATCCACCCGCCTTGGCCTCCCAAAGTGCTGGAATTACAGGCATGAGCCACCGCGCCTGGCCTGGACTTACGTTTTTCTTTGTCACTAGTTTATCCTTCCAGTTTGGTTCCTCTTCATGCCATTTGTAGATTTCTTCAGTCTCCTAGAACTCCATGCTGCTTACAATTGAAAAACTATCATTTATGGGATGAGTAACTCTTTTTCAGCAGTTTTGGATAGGTTAGAAGATTGCACTGACTTAGTAAGTGACTTCAGAACACTTAAAAAAAAAATCAGCTGTTGCACTGGGTTCATATGTTACTCAGTTCTTGGCATCTTCCCATAGTGGAGTTATGCAAGGTAAATTTGAAAAAGCTGATGGTGTGCCCTGCTCCACCATTTCTCTCTGTTGGGGGGCATTCTGATCTTCCTCATTCTGTTAATTTAGACTTGGTGGAAAATTTGAAGACCATTTAGTTTTTGCAGTAATAATAGATTTGTTTTTTTCTGTGGTCTCTGATCCTATTGTTTACATCTTTTTAAAGAAGCATGAGGTGGAGAGAATAGTGGCTGAAAGATTAAAAAAAAAAAAAAAAAACCTTAAGTTCTAAAGTTGGCTTTGCTAGTAACTAACTTTGTGACCTTGGGCAGACCAGGGCCCTCCTCTGGGACATTCAGTCCCAGTTGTGTAAAGCGAGGGGTTGGCTTGAACAATTTCTAAGATTTCACAATGTTCTATTTTACAGATCACAAGAGGCTCTTCAGCAGTGGACATTAGTCAGCCATTCACTACTGACTCACTTTTAAACACATTTCTGGGTTTGTTTCTGCTTGCCTGGCAGCAAGAAACAAGGAGAGGAAAGTTTCTAATACTTAGTTTTCTCAGTGAAAGACTTTGAATGTAAAAATTGTTGACTCTAAGTTGCCATATAACAAAGAGAATGGTTTTCTCATTAGAATTAAGTGGATAATTGAAGGACCTGAAGCAGTTGCTGCTTGAGGCTATGATTAGGGCTGTGACTCCTTAACTTGGAAGGAGGTTTGTAGTTGTGGTATTTTTTTGCAGGGAGACGGATTTAAGCTCTTGTTGCCCAGGCCGGAGTGCAATGGCGCGCTCTCGGCTCACTGCAACCTCTGCCTCCCAGGTTCAAGTGATTCTCCTGCCTCAGCCTCCCGAGCAGGTGGGATTACAGGCACCTGCCACCATGTCTGGCTAATTTTTTGTATGTTTAGTAGAGATGGGGTTCCACCATGTTGGCCAGACTGGTCTCAAACTCCTAACCTCAGGTGATTGACCTGCCTCGGCCTCCCAAAGTGCTGGGATTACAGGTGTGAGCCTCTGCGCCCAGCCTGTAGTTGTATTCTCTCTAAAAAAAGCTTAAACTGTTCTGCAAAAATGTGTAACAGAAGCAACCAAGTTGTTTTTCCAGTTAATGCCCAGATGACAATAAATGAAACAAAGACAGTTGAAAAGGCAGAGTCTCTAGTTAATGTTTTCTACATTTAATATGTTACTTAACCAGGAAAGTATATGTGGATAATTGTGTGAAATGAAAGGAAAATGTGATTGCCTATTAGTTCCCTTTACTTGAAGTGCTAAGTAAATGTTGCCAAATTTTATGCAGTCTTATGTAGTGTCTAGCACATTGGTGCTATAAAAACGACTATGGAATGTGTATTTTGAAAAGGACATCTCGTTTTGGAGAACATAAATTTGGAAAAATATGCCCTCTTATCTGTAACTGTGGCTCATTGATTTAATGCCTGGAATAAATTCACACTTGAATAGGTTTGCTCAGAGGCTAAACATATATAAAGTTGACTTGTTAACCTCATGTTTCTGTGTTAGTGAAGATTTAAGAATTAAAAAACTCTTAAGGGTTCCTAGACTAGAAATTATGTGTAAAACATGAATGTACAAATCCTTATTTTTGTTATTTTAAAGGATATTTAGTGATTCAAAATGTTGACTCAAGTAAAATGTTTGTTACATTTGAAAAAAACATAAGCAGAATAGAAGTTTATATGATAAAAGTGAATTATCCCTTTTCTTGTTTTTTCCCTGCGAGACGGATTCTTGCTCTGTCACTCAGGCTGGAGTGCAGTGGTGTGATCTTGGCTCACTGTAACCTCCGCCTCTCTGGTTCAAGCAATTCTCCTGCCTCAGCCTCCCGAGTAGCTGGGATTACAGGTGCCCGCCACCGTGCCTGGCTAATTTTTGTATTTTTAGTAGAGGTGGGATTTCACCATGTTGGCCAGACTAGTGTTGAACTCCTGACGTTGTGATCTGCCCATCTTGGTCTCCTAAAGTGCTGGGATTACAGGCGTGAGCCAACGCGCCTGGCCGAATTATCCCTTTTCTCCACCACTAGTCCCACTATTCAGATGTTACTATTGTTAACTGTTTGATGTAAAGGCTCCTAAATTCATTTCTATGCCCATGTGAACATACAAAGTAGAAGGTTTTGGTTTTTTGTTTTTTAAAACAAAGATGAGATAACATACAGTTCTGTACTTTGCTCTTTCATTTATCATTGTACTGTGGATATCTTTCCTTGTTAGCACTTAGAGATACACGTCTTTCTTTCTTTCTTTTTTTTTTTTTTTTTTGAGATGGAGTTTTGTTCTTGCTGTCCAGGCTGGAGTGCAATGGTGCAATCTCGGCTCACTATAACCTCCACCTCCTGGGTTCAAGTGATTCTCCTGCCTCAGCCTCCCGAGTAGCCAGGATTACAGGCACATGTCACCACACCTGGCTAATTTTTGTATTTTTAGTAGAGACAGGGTTTCTCCACATTGGCCAGGCTGATCTTGAACTCCTGACTTCATGTGATCTGCCCGCCTCAGCCTCCCAAAGTGCAAGGATTACAGGTGTGAGCCACCGCGCCTGGCCACTTCTTTCTTTTTAATACTGCTACAGTATAAATCTTTTTCCCCCCGGATTTCTAAAACACTTTTAGAAAATGTTTTTAACAGATTTTCTTAGCTCTGAATTTGTATTAGAATACTTTGATAAACATTTTTAACCATTGGTAATTGTATAATCATAATGGGCTTAATATAAACTCTAAAGTGTTTTTATAAATGGCCCGTACCTCTTAAACTGATATTACTTCTGCGAATCTTTTCTGAGGAAACACTTCAAAATACTGGAAAAAAATCCAGAAGCCAAAAGAATTTCCTAAAAGTTAAAAATACTTCTTTTTCTGTTTATAAAGATACTACATAACCTTAGTAGAAAATTAAGTACCTGTAAAAAAAAAACATAAGCAAATTACTCCTTGAAGTCCAACCATGTAGAGATAATATTTTAAAATATTTTTTTGTTTAGTATGTTTTCACCATTATAAATTTACAGACGAATAAACTGACATTGTAGCACTGCATATTGATGTCCATCATACTGTTGAAAGTCTGAGTAATTACTCAATTTTTGGAGATAGCATTATTTAAATAGTTCCCTATAAAATACCTAAGTTGTTTTCAATTTTTTATATTGTAAATGGCAACAGTGAATATTTTTATATCTGCCTGCACAGTGTGCTTCTGTAAAACACTCCTAAAAGTAGAATTGGGGAGTATATTTTAAAATGGTTATTTTAAACTGGAATGGGGTAATCTGTGAGTTTCAGGTTGATAGATGAAAATACATGCTTCTTGTTAGATCATAAATTTCTCTTAAAAAATCTGAAGTATGCAGTCTCTTATTTTTTCTCTCCCTGCAAATGATATTAATTCCTTATGCATACAGATAAGAAACAAAAACTTATTGGAGGTACTGTATATATTGTGACCTCCAGTTCAGCTTCTTATTAAGGGTAGTACTTACTTTGTCATCTCTGGTTGACGTTTGCTTAAACACTTTTAGTGATGATTATTCCATTTTGGATAGCTGATTCCTTCTCTTTTCTAAGCAAAACTTTCTTTTCCCCCAGCTACATTTATATATCGCGTTGTGATTTCTATTTCCTTTCCAAGGCTGAATTTTATTGTGTGGTTTGGTGTGCAAAATTAATTGAAACAATCACTTTCCCTGATATGAGTATTGTACTTTCAGAAATAAGTGCTTCTACTAGTCATATGCTGACTCACACTGAACTGAAAAGTGGTTTAGATGTTCTCTTTCGATTCCATACTTGTACAGTTGAGTTTTGAACCTCAAAGCAGAACTTTGCATTTCTTTTCATATAATTTAATCTTATCTGGATTAGCCCATTGTTCTGGCTTCAGGATATCTTTTTGCATCATGATATGTTATCTCAGTGTTTATTGACAACTCAGTTTTGTGTAACTGATTTGTGTAAAATCAGTTTTTTAGATTATTGTGCCTCTAGTCTTTCATCTAAGTGACTGACATATGTTTAATAGGGTGGGGCTAACTGACGTACCTCTGAAGACTATCCATTTACTGCAATTTTTTCTTTTAACTTTCAACAAGTTGTAGTTATCAAAATTGACTATTTTAATTTTCCCTTGTGAAAATCTGAGCAGCTTTTGTTTATCTTTGGTATTCTAGCACCACACTTCTTTCTCCTTATGGTTAGAAAAGTGCACTCTGGAGCCAAATTCCTGGGTTCTAAACCTGCCTCTGTCATTTATTAGCTTTGTGGCCTTGGGCAAGTCACTTCTCTGAAATTTGAGTTTCTTTCATGTGTAAAATGAGGATCATAATAGTACTTATTTTGTGGGGTTATGAGGATCAAATGAGTTAGTATATATAAAGCATTAGAATAGGGCCTGGCACATAGGACTGTTATATAAGTGTACTATTATTGTACTCAGATTTTTTTCTACGCTCTACCATCAGATCTCAAATTCTTTGAATTCCCAGGGTTAATTGGTCTGGTCCAGCAAGACTGGACTTTTTGAAGCAGCTGTAGTCTCACTTCCCATGTCCTCATATTTTTGAGCTTCAGAGCTCTTTAATATTTCATCTGATAGAGTTACTTGAAGAAGATATTTTAATGTCCTTTTTATTATAAAATAATTAGTGCTTATTAAAGGCAATTTGGAAAATACAGAAAAAAGTGAAAGGAAGAACAAAATCTTACCACCCAAATACAGCCACTAACTTCTTAGTACATTTTCTTTTCCTCCCACCATATAGTAGATGTAATCACATCATATACATTCTTTGTATTTTACTTCTAACTTAGTATGATATTGGGAATTTTAAAACTGTATAGTCTTTGTTTTTAAGAAGTGATTTTAATGGTTGCATAACATTTTATTGAGTAAGTCATAATCGTTTCCCAGTTGTTGACCTTTTAGGTAATCACTTTTTCCACTGTTCTGAATCATACTCTGATAAGCTTCTTTATATTTAAAGCTTTTTCAGAATTTATCATTATTTAGTAAGGATAAAGTCTGAAAGTTGAATTCTGAGGTTAGAAGCTATAAACATTTTTAAGATGTGAAGATTATTTTTATTGACAGATTTGACCAAAATAATGTAGGAGATAGTTTTTTTCTGTCTTTTTTAGTAATCCCATCAGTTCTTTTTTCTTCATGCTCTGAATTACATAGCTTGAAGTTTCTTTTTGTCTTAATGTGCTTTTTTTTTTTTTGGCAAGATTCATGTCAAACTTGAATTTTAGCTTCTTGGTCTTATGTTAATTAAGTTCTTTGTGCTCAGATGTGTTCTGGATTATGTATTCCCTGTGTTTTATAAATGTTCTATTAAAATATGAGTTTCTGTGTAGGCTATACTGGTTTCTTTTGATGCTTCTTAAGCTCTAGAGTCATTTAACTTTAGTATAGAAAGAACTGAGGAGGGTATCCTGGCTGATTCTTCTGTTCTGAAATCCTGCTGTTTGTTCCTCTAATAATATTTTTTTTCAGGCACACTTCTTCAGCTGGTACATCATAATTCTGGATTAGGTTCTAATCATCTGTTGCCTAGATTATTTCAGCAGGGTCACACTTCAGCTGGCTGCTTTCTAACTTTTACGGAGTTATTTTCCTAGTAACAAACATATTTTATAAGCTGCAATAGAATCTTAACCTGATTCTTTTTGGAAAGCTTTCCTTTTCTTGTTTTTTTTTCTTTCCATTTCTTTTCTAAACATTGATTAACAGAGAAAACTAGGAATTCCACAAGATTAGACTCTTAATTTAAATCCATGGTTTATGCTTTGTATATTTTATCTCAAACATTTTATGTATAAGATGGTTTTTGAGCTATGTATCTTTTGTTAAACAACTATTTAATATCACTACGTGAGATTTCAAATGCCTAATGTTTCAAAACTTAGATTCTCTAAACGAGGAGAACCTAGGCACGTTTCTTTGGCGCCATCAACCTTTATCTTTTCTGTGCTATGTCCAGAGCCCTCCTGCTGTATAGACACAGATTTTATATAATTCTATGTTCATTTTCATGTGTATAGATTTTACAGCCGTGTCTTTATTTCATTTATTTAAGATCTGGACGTTGGTGGTTGGCTATGTGTTGACTGTTTCATTCAAGTGGAATGCAAGCACTGAACGCTACTTGAGAGCAGTTTCAATTCCTATCTGGATTATATTGCTTTTTCATTTAGGTGGGTTCCTTCTTTTTTTTTTTTTTTTTTTTTTTTTTAAAGTCTGGCCTAAGGTCTGCAGAGGCTGACTGTGAATGGAAGTGATTTTTTTGTAGTGTTATATGTTGCATTTAAAATTCTTTAATCTTTAGAAAATGTTATGCTTTAATCTTTCATTAAATTTTAATGAAAATGATGTGCTTTAAAATGTCTTTAATTATGTTCATTTTCCAAAAGGTCCTTTTAAAAGTCAATACATCTTAAAAAGTAGAGCACCCTTGGATTTTCATATCATTTCTGAGTGTCATACTTAAGGGAGGATATAGATAAGCAGTCAACGATAGGAAGTCCTCAGAATCATGTGTGAGAACCAGTTAAAGGAACTAGAGATGTTTACTCTGGATAAGAGGAGGGAACTGGGGGTCTAGGGTAGAAAGGAGATAGAGGTAAGGAGGATATAAGACATGAAAGCGTATTTCTAATATTTGAAGGACTGTCCTGTGAAAGAGTGCTTTAAACAGATCTCTAACCATGAGGGAGAGATGTCAGAGTCGTGAGTAGCTTCAGAGAGACAAATCTCTTTTCCACATAAGGATGTTTGATGTCAGAGCTGCTCAGAGTAATGGGTTCCCTGTCATGTTAGCTGGGTGGCTGACTGCTCAGATGTTGATTTTTCAGTGTGGTATTTATGGTTGAGACTTTCATCTCCCAAGTTTGAGCCCGTGGAAACATTAAGTTCTAATTTAACAACACAATTCAGTAACCCAGAGCAGTGGGTAGCCTTAGTTTCTAGAACTACTACTTATTGTTAAAAATAAAATAAAAAACAGCTATGTCTCTGTCTTTGTTTGATGTCAAACAAAGCATTATTCTCTAGCTTTGTTGAGTTGGAATGATAGAGGAATTTATCTCCTAGATCCTATATGTCAGATATGACTCATTTTGAACTTGAGGAAGGCAGAGGAAGGAGGCAGGCAGGCAGGGATGTTTATGAGGTTTTAGGTGGACTCAGGGAAATGGTTATGGCTAGAGACCTGTTTCTTGGTGACTTGTAAACATTTTTTTTTTTTTTTTGACACGGAGTCTCACTCCATCGCCCAGGCTGCAGTGCAGTAGTGTGATCTTGTCTCACTGCAGCCTCCAGCTCCTGGGTTCAAGCAATTCTCCTGCCTCAGCCTCCCAAATAGCTGGGATTACAGGCACGTACCACCACGCCTGGCTAATTTTTTTTTGTATTTTTAGTAGAGACATGATTTTACTATGCTGGCCAGGCTGGTCTCGAACTCTTGACCTCAAATGAGCCCACCTGCCTGGGCCCCCACAAAGTGCTGAGATTACGGATGTGAGCCACTGCATGTGGCCAACTTGTAAACATTTTTGCATTATACACTGAGGAGGAGACATTGACTCTTTTGCTGTGCTCTTTTGGGCCATTCTCTTTCTTGAGAGAGAAAGTTCACACCCGGTGGTATTTTCAAGAAACCAAGTCAGACTTTATGACTTTGAGATCTATGCCTAATTCTGGTCATTCTGGGGTGAAGTAGGTGATTTGAGTTCGGGATGGTTTTAGACCCTTGATATGCATTACAATAGACTGTCTTTAAACCACATTAAAGGTAGGCTGGCATATACCCTATCCATTTGACCAGGGGCCTCTGAGAACAGGGATGAACTTAATTTTGGGAAACCTTGAAGTTTAATCTATCTAATGGACTTAAAAAATTTTTTTTGCCTGATAAGTAATTCTGTAATTAACATATATACCAGATTGTTCTGTCAAACTACAAAATTCGGTTTTGTAAAAACAAGTACTATGTTTTTATTTCACTAAAAATGTTAATTCTTAATTTGCAGCATCCCTCGCTGGCTCATGGAGAATTCCAGTATTCTTGGTTATTGTTTTCCTGATGTCTGTGGGCACCCTGTATGAAAAACAGAATGGAAAAGAGTCTTCTGGTAAGAAATAGGGCGTTCTATTAGTATTACTCTTTGAAGCATTTTGGAGAGTAGCTTTTTAAACAATGCTATGATGAAATAACTTTTAATTTATTTAAAAACCTATGATGGTTTCTGAATGGAAAATAAATCGTTTAAAATGTTTTAGGTTGTTAGACCATGCTTTGTTTTGGTATTATTTTATTGAGGCATATATAACTTAAAATTAATCATAAGCCATTGTATTTTAATTTTATTAAAATATCTTATTTTTATAAAATAAAATATTTTTATTTTATTTTTTAGTGATGGGGTCTTGCTGTGTTGCCCAGGCTGGAGTGCAGTGGCACAATGATAGCTCACTGTAACCTTGAACTCCTGGGCTCAGGGGTTTTCCAACCTCAGCCTCCCAAGTAGCAAGGGCTACCAGTGCAGTAACCATTTAAAAATGGCATACAGGCTGGGTGCAGTGGCTCACGTCTGTAATCCCAGCACTTTGGGAGGCTGAGGTGGGCAGATCACGAGGTTTGAGACCAGCCTGGCCAATATGGGGAAACCCCATCTCTACTAAAAATACAAAAATTAGCTGGGCATGGTAGTGTGTGCCTGTAGTCCCAGCTACTTGGGAGACTGAGGCAGAAGAATTGCTTGAACCTGGGAGGTGGAGGTTGCAGTGAGCCAAGATCGTGCCAGTGTACTCTAGCCTGGCGACAGAGTGAGACACTGTCTCAAAAAAAAAAAAAACAAGGCATACAATATATCACCATGTTGTGCAACCACGACCTCTATCTAGCTCCAAGACATTTTCATCACCTCAGAAAGAAACCCTGTACATATATCAGTACTTCATTCCTTTTTATGGCTGAATCATATTCCATGGTAAGAGTATACCACATTTTGTTTATCTGCTTGTCAGTTGATGGATATTTGAGTTATTTCTACCATTTGGCTATTGTGAATAGTGCCTCTGTGAACGTTTGTGTGCAAGTATTTATTTGAATACACGTTTTCAGTTCTTTTGAATATTTACCTATGAGTAGAATTACTGGGTCATATGGTAATTCTGTGTTTAATTTTTTAAGGAACTGCCAAACTATTTTCCATAGCAGATGTACCATTCAAATTTCTACCAGCAATGTATCAGGATTCTAATTTCTCTGCATCCTTGTCGACATCTATTATTTTTCACTTTTTGATAATGGCCAGTCTAGTGGGTATGAAGTGGTATCTCGTTGTTTTCATTTGCATTTCCCTAATAACTAATGATGTTGAGCATCTTTTCATTTGCTTTTTGGCCATTTGTTTCTCTTCTTTGGAGAAATGTTTATTCAGATTCTTTCCCCTTTAAAAAATATTAAATTGTTTGCCTTGTTGCTTGTTGTTTCATTTTAAGAATTCTTTATATAGCTACTAGACCCTTATCAAATATATGATTTGTAAATATTTCATTGGTGGGTTATATTTTTACTCTCTTGATAGTCCGTCTGTTTTGATGCACAGAAATTTTTTTGATGAAGTCCAATTTATTTTTTCTTTTATTGCTTGTGTTTTTGGTGTCATCTGAAAAACAATTGCCAAATCTACGGTTGGTGAATACTTACCCTTAAGTTTCCTTTTAAGAATTTTATACTTTTATCTCTTATATGTAGGTCATTGATCCGTTTTGAAATAATTTTTGTACATTAAGTGAGGTAAGGGTCCAACCTCATTCTTTTGCCTGCATATATTCAGTTCTCTCAGCACTGTTTGTTGAAGATGGCCTTGGCACCCTTGTCAGAAATCAATTGACCATATATGTATGGGTTTATTTCTGCCCTTTGTGTTGTGTTTCACTGATCTATATGTCTATCCTTATGTCAGTTAACACATTCTTTTGATTACTGTAGTTTCGAAATTCAGAAGCATGAATCCTCCAAATTTATTCTTCTTTTTCAAAATTGTTTTGACTATTTTTTGGTCCCTTGCATTTCCATATTTAAGATCAGCTTTTCTGTTTTTACAGAAAAGCCTGTTGGGATTTTGATAGGGATTGCATTCAATGTAGAGATCACTTGGGAAAGCATTGCCATCTTTACAATATAAAAAAACAAAACCACAGAAACCTTACAATTTATGAGCATGGGATGCATTTCCATTTATTTCATTACACTTTAATTTTTCAGCAGTTTTTTTTTTTTAAATTTTAAATTTTATTTTTTGTGGCTGCATAGTAGGTGTATATATTTATGGGGTACATGGGATGTTTTGACACAGGCATGTAATGTCTAATAATCACATCAAGTAAAATGGAGTACCCATCTCCTCAAGTATTTATCCCTTGCTATAAACAATCCAATTATACTCTTTGTTATTTTAAAATATACAATTAAATTATTGACTACAGTCAATAATTGTTTTGCTATCAAATACTAGGTCTTATTCTTTTTAATTTTTTTGTTTTTTTGAGATGGAGTCTCGCTCTATTGGCCAGGCTGGAGTGTAATGGCACGATCTCAGCTCACTGCAGCCTCTACCTCCCAGGTTCAAGCGATTCTCCTGCCTCACCCTCAGATTGTGCTATCAAATACTAGGTCTTATTCTTTATTTTTTTTTTTGAGATGGGGTCTCGCTCTGTTGGCCAGGCTGGGGTGCAATGGCATGATCTCAGCTCTTTTCAGCCTCCACCTCCCGGGTTCAAGTGATTCTCCTGCCTCAGCCTCCTGAGTAGCTGGGATTACAGGCACCCACCATTATGCCTGGCTAATATTTGTATTGTTGTAGAGACGGGGTTTCACCACGTTGGCCAGGCTGGTCTTGAACTCCTGATCTCAGGTGGTCCGCCTGCCTTGGCCTCCCAAAGTGCTGGGATTACAGGCATGAGCCACCGTGCCCTGTCCATTCTTTTTAATTTTTTTGGTACCTATTAATAACCACTTCCAGCTTCCCCTTACCCTCCCACTATGCTTCCCAGCCTCTGGTAACCATCCTCTGCTCTCTATCTCTGAGTTCAATTGTTTTGATTTTTAGATCCCACAAATAAGTGATAACATTAGATGTTTGTCTTTCTGTGCCTAGTTTATTTCACTTAGCTTATACGGCCTCCAGTTCCATCCATGTTGTTACAAATGACAGGATCTCATTCTGTTTTTTTTGGCTGAATAGTACTCCATTGTGTATAAGTACCACATGTTCTTTATCCATTTATCTGTTGATGGATGCTTAGGTTTCTTCCAAATTGTGGCTATTGTGAACAGTGCTGCAATGAACATAGGAGTCAGCAGTGTTTTGAAGTTTTCTTTGTATATGTCTTGCACCTTTAATTTATTCCTTATTCTTTTTGATACTATCATGTGGAATTGTTTTCTTAATTTTCTTTTTGGATGGTTTATTGCCGCTGGGTAGAAATAAAACAGATTTTTTGCTTGTTGATCTTGAATCCTTCAGCTCTGCTCAATTTATTAGCTTCAGTAGTTCTTTGGTATATTCTTTAGGATTTTGCATATATAAGGTCAGTCATCTACAATAGGGATAGTTTGACTTCTTCCTTTCTAATTTGCATGCCTGTAATTTATTTTTCTTGCCAGATTGCTCTGGTTGGAATTTCTAGTACAAAGTTGAATAGACCATGTGCTTTTAAAGATTAGTTTTGAGGTACCCTGGCTGTGAGTGACCTATATCTGGAAATAGTTTGTTAAAGGTAGAGGTGTCTAAGGAGTTGAAAGTGGGGAGGTTGTCAGGATATAGTAGTGGTCCTCAAATCATCAGACCAGACTTCTGGTTACCCAGCCGTGTGGAAGCAGCTGTGACTGGAGAGGTAAGTCTGAACACAAAGCTTCTGTAGTTGACCAATACTTTGCTCCTTGCTTCTTTCTGATGGCTGTAATAAACTCCAAGAGCAGATTACTAGCTGCAGTATGTTTTAAAAAGAATTAATTTCTCAGATAATATGTGTGTTGCAGTAAAGCGAGGAAATACAGAGAAACAAAAGGAAGAAACTAAAAATCACTCAAAATCTCACCGTCTACAGATTATACCAAAATGTTAACTAATAGTTATTTTGCCTTCAGACTTTTAAAAGCACACAAAAAACTAGATTACAGTGAACATTCTCTTTTGTAACCCACATTTTAAACTTAATTATGTCATGATCAACTTTCTGTGTCAATGAATACACTTATACAGCGTTATTTTTAACGTCTTCATTTTATTCTAATCATGAGGCTGTTTGTGGCACTCTGGTGTGTTTGTACAGGTACCTTGCAAAAGTTTTAAAAAATTAATTTGCTTTTTATTATTTTATTTGATAAATGAGTAATATCTAGCAATTGTAAGCCATATTTTTATTTATAAATATATATTTAGAATTTTAAAATACCTGAAGCAAAGTAACCTTAACTACATATCTCTCTCACAGTGGAAAATAGGGAGGATTTTATTTTATTTTATTTTATATTTTGGTGTCTAAGTTTTCTTTGTTCAGCCTGTCTTTCTGGTTATAATCTGTTAAACTTTGTGGTTATATATCTGCCTAGTGGAAGTAAATTTCCTGTTTTGGCAACTGTTGTAGAAAGCTTGGCAGTTTCGACTTGTTTCTCTGGTTAGTTTTATCTCCTGTGTTTTCGTTCACCTAATAGCAAGTGACTCAGACAGCTCTGCTTACCCTTTACCCCTTACCCCAGAATGGTTTCCCCTTTTGACTACTTTTGTCCAGGGCCAAGTAAGTAATTATTATAAAAATATAAGTAATTCAGGTCTAAACCAAAGGTTGCAATTCTGTTTTCTCTACGGTGTAAATTCTAGTCATCTGATGACGTCAGCCTAGAAAACTGTAAGGATAAGACTTCTAAGACCAATTTTTGAGCAAGGGGAAAAAGGAGACCATGGTCGATGATGATTACCAGCCGTAAACTTAGAATAGTGATATGCTGATATGCAAGCCATATTGCTGTTATTTGTATTACCGGCTATGACAAGGAAGGAAATCACAGACACACAGAATAAATGTTGAGTACAGATTTGGAATCTTGGTTTTATTTGTTTTCTTTTACTCTCATTTCAACCTGCGTCAAGGTAGGTGATTACTGATCTAGAATCCCTTTCTGGACTTCTAGTCTAAATAATCCTCATCATAAAATAAATCTTTTAAATATTTTTTTTTTTCTAAATTTTTGAGTATTTTTTTCTTCTTGCCCCTAAGAACATTGTTTCTGTTTAAGTATCAGAACTCAAATCATCTGGTGTGTAATGGGACAGCCCTTCTCTTATACTTACAGTTTCCTGCTGTAGATGTCACTGTAATATAGGTAGGTACGGGAATGCTTTAGTATACTGCCACGACAATGTGTGCATCTGCTCTTTCCTTGTCATTTCCAATGTCCCGTTGTGTCACTTGCTCTTGTTTTCCAGTCACTTGTGTGAGTATCCTTCTGTGTGTCTTCTGAGCTTTGAAGGTTTTGTGCTGTAGAAACTTTCGTGATCTGTGGTTCACTAGACTCACAGAATTAGTCCTGGATTTCATCAGAATTCAAAGCCTGAATTTGGTTCCTAGACCCAGAATACTCTTCTATTTATTATTCATATTTTTGTTTTTAGAGACTGACACTCGCTCTGTTGCCCAGGCTGGAGTGCAGTGGTGTGACCATAGCTCACTGCAGCTTGAACTCCTGGGCTCAAGCAGTGCTCCCACCTCAGCCTCAGAAAACTCTTCTTGTGAATCATTGCTGAGTTAGTTTCAGTGGTTCCTTCTCAACCCAAGGGTCTTACTCAGTGGTTTCCTCTTAGACCTGAGAAGTTCTAACATAGTATTTCCCAAAAGCTTAAGATAATAAGGGAAGAATATTTAAGTGCCTGTCATGAGCCAAGAACTTTTTTTTTTTTTTTTCCCTGAGACGGAGTCTCGCTCTGTCACCCAGGCTGGAGTGCAGTGGCCGGATCTCAGCTCACTGCAAGCTCCGCCTCCTGGGTTCACGCCATTCTCCTGCCTCAGCCTCCTGAGTAGCTGGGACTACAGGCGCCCGCCACCTCGCCTAGCTAGTTTTTTGTATTTTTTAGTAGAGACGGGGTTTCACTGTGTTAGCCAGGATGGTCTTGATCTTGTGACCTCATGATCCGCCCGTCTCAGCCTCCCAAAGTGCTGGGATTACAGGCTTGAGCCACCGCGCCTGGCCGCCAAGAACTTTTAAGTGCTTTTAAATGTGCTATCTTTTTAAATCCACAAGCAAACAAAACAGAACCCATACAAATAAATCTTTGTAAAATAGATGGTATCTTCATTTACAGATGAAGATACTTCTAGAGATTAACTGACTAGCCTGCAGTCACACAGGTGACTAGTGGAGCTAAGATTTAAACTTAGGTCCTTGGCCAGGCATAATGGCTTATGCTATAATTCCAGTATTTTATGAGGCCAAGGCAGGAGGATTGCTTTAGCCCAGGAGTTCAAGACTAGCCTGGCCTGGGAAAGATAGTGAGACCCTGTCTCTACAGAAAATAAATAAATAAAAATAAAATAAAATAAAAATCAGCTGGGTGTGGTAGTGTGCATCTATAGTCCCAGCTACTGGGAGGGCTGAAGCTGGAGGATTGTTTGAGCCCAGGTCAAGGCTGCAGTGAGTAGTAATCATGCCACTGTATTCCAGCCTGGGCTACAGAGGTGAGACCCTGTCTTAAAAGTAATAATAATGATAATAAATAAACGTAGGTTCTTGACCCTAAGCCCAGTGTTCTTTCCCCTCCCCAGGCTCTTTGAGTAAGTGTCAGTCATCCTGAAAAAGTATTGACTACTCATCCTTCTTGCGTCAGTTGTGGTTGTCAGCTCCTTCAGTTTTCCATATTGGTCCTGTTGACTTAACTACATGACCTAGCTTCCTTGCCTCCTAGATCCCAGAAACCTTACTTAGTAGAAACCTTATGTCTTAGTCTGTTTTGTGCTGCTGTGACAGAGTAACACAGACTTGGTAACTTGCAATGAACAGAAATTTATTGGCTTACAGTTCTGGAGGCTGAGAAGTCCGCTGTCAAGGTGCTGGCATCTGGTGAGAGTCTTCTTGCTGTGTCATCACGTGGTACAAGGGCAAGCAAGAGAGGACTGGGGCTGAACTCACCTGTTTGTAATGACATTAATCCTACCCATGAGGACTGAGCCCTGATGGCCTAATCACCTCTTAAAGGTCCTACCTATTAATACTTGTGATAATGACAACTAAATTTAACACAAGTTTTGGAGGACAAACACTCAAACCATGGCACCTGGAATCCACCTTCAGTATGTTCCCTTGGCGTCTGAGGAAAGAGGGACACTAGCATCGTTACCTCCTATAAGCAAGGCTGTGTTAGACTCTTAAAAAATGCTCAATTTTTTTAAAGCAGTCTAGTGAGATTGGTGTTATACTTATTTTACAAATGAAGAAACTTAGGCTCAGAGAGCCATTTTTTCTGAGTATAAGAAATTTCTTCAAAAGTTAGTGAAACAAGCATCAGATATATCTATAATAGCCTGGGTACCCAGCCTGAGAAGTACCAGCGAGTACTGCTGAGTGCTGTTCCTCCTGGCATTGGTAATTGTTTGTAAATGACTAGAAATGTCTTTGCAGAGACAAATCCTGATAGTTGCCTTACTTGTTTTGGGATAGCATGAGATATGAACAAGTTTGGTTCAGTCAAGCCCAAATTGGAAAAAGGGAGCAAACCAAATGTTTTACTGTTCCCCTCCCACTCCCCAGTTCTGATAGTGCAAGTTAAACAGGCCTAGAGAAAAGTCTACTGGTCCATCTGCAGGCCCTTGTGACGTGATACTAGAAACCATTGAGAGGGAGTTGTATTTTCCACATTAGTAATGGAAACAGAAGCCTTCTTCAAAGGGAACTTTGCAGGCTGGGGAGGTTTTATTTAGTTGGTATGCAGTGCCTCCTTCCAATAAGCATATTTGGATGTATTTCTGTTAACTGCTGCTATATCTGTGAAAAAGAATGGAGTGGATCAAGAAGTATCTCCTTATTTAGACTGGCTTTAAAGTATATTTACCAATGCTTGTTAAAAAGGTTAGTCTGTTCATCATTGAGTTGCTGTATTGACAGATACTATCTGACCTGAGGTCTCTTTCTTGTGTGCCGGACTCTTTGAGTTTCTGTCCCCTGGTGCTAGGCTGCTAATGTCAGTAGCATGCTTGCTTGGATTTGTGTAGATCCCTGTTATTTGGCTTCTGCTTAACGCTGGCCCTGTCTCTGGGTGGATTGATACCTGAAACCTTGGATGCTCTTTCC
Source organism: Macaca mulatta (assembly GCF_049350105.2). Lineage (NCBI taxonomy): Eukaryota > Metazoa > Chordata > Mammalia > Primates > Cercopithecidae > Macaca > Macaca mulatta. Next base: position 49,308,556 of record NC_133420.1, read on the forward strand.
TTTTTTTTTTTTTTTTTCGGTCCTTGAGTCCCAAGATTATGTTCCCTTGTTTTTGTGCCTATTTTTAGCTGTGGCTTTTAAATCTAATACCATTCTAATACCACAACTTGGCCAAGAGTCTCAGTCCTGGCATTCTTCTGTTAGGTTTATCATCTCCCTGCCTGGACTGTTGTTTTTTGGGTTTTTTTGGACTCTGGTTCCAGGCCAATTCCTTGAGGTTTTTGAAGTGCTGAAGGGTATCACTAAGACAGAAGTCATTAAAGTACAGATCTGTTGGATAAAAGCAGTTTGCCAAATCTTGTATTCATAATTTTCAAATACTTTGTTGATTTTCTGTATGTGCTACTCCTTTCATGCTTTTGTGAAGTTTGAGGTGCTCGAAAAATTTGCTGAGTCATTTGTGTATTAACTAGAAAAATATTGCAGCTTCCATTGATGTAGCTAAGCTTTATTGCATATTTACTGCATATTTTAGTGCCATTAGCAAGTTGGAGAGTTATTCCTTAAGCCACAGTTTTGAAGATTTAATTGATTGGTTTTAGCTTTTTCTCGAATCTTTCAGTGCCTACTCTATAGATACAAGATACTTTGCTTAGCTTTGTGGGGAGATCTAAAAATATCTACTAAGGGAAAATAGATGGCTATAATATAAAGTAGAAAGGGGAGGAGAGGTGCAAAGAAATACTATAGAAGTGTTAGTGGCTTCTACTTCTAGTTTATACTGTCAAAGCCAATAGATTGATATTGATGATGATGATAGCTAACATTTATTGAGTACTTCCTACATACCCAGCGTTGTTCTAAACTTTATTTATTTATTTATTTTTCAACATGGAGTCTTGCTCTGTCGCCCCGGCTGAAGTGCAGTGGTGCCGTCTTGGCTCGCTGAAGTGTCTGCGTCCCGGGTTCAAGTGATTTCCTGCCTCAGCCCCAAGAAGCTGGGATTACAGGCGCATGCCACCACACCCAGCTAATTCTTTTGTATTTTTAATAGAGATGGGGTTTCACCATGTTGGCCAGGCAGGTCTAGAACTCTTGGCCTCGGTTGATCTACCTGCCTTAAGCCTCCTAAAGTACTAGGATTACAGGTGTGAGCCACTGTGCCCAGCCATCATTCTATATGTATTGTTTCACTTCATTGTCACATTAGATACAAATTTATGTAAGCCTCATTTTTACACATGAGGAGACTGGGACATCTTGATGTTAACTAACTCGCCTATAGCCATCTAAGTAGTAAGAATAGACCTGGGATTTGAACCTGGGGAGTCTTCTTTCCTCACCTGTGCTTCCAGCCACTGAATCGTGCTGCTTCCTCATAGTAAATGTGAGACCTTTCGTGCCCGGATCCCAGCTTCCCTCTGCGTTCTTATGCTACTCTGCTGTTCTCATTCACACTATCTTCCGGCCTGATTGAACTTCCTAGAGTTCTTTGAAGAGGACACTCTGCTTTTGCTTGCCTTTGTGTCTTCACACCTGCTTTTTTGTCTTCCTGAAACACTTTTCTCCCCCTGCCCTCTAAGACACCAGTCTCTCAGGAGCTTCCTTTCCAAGGTAGAACTGTTCTGTCTTCTTTATCTAGCTCACTTTTGTTAAAATGGATTTAAAGGATGGCATCTTTCAATATTCTTGTCAGACAGCTCCTTTGGAAACCTTTCCCAGACCTCCCCGCATGGGTTTGATTTCTAAACTACTCCCTAACAGTTTACACTTACTTTACATTAGCTCTTAAGTATCAGACTGAATTTGAGACCAGGGTCTTAGTTTCTTATATCAGCATATAGCCTATTCGCCTATTTGGTGAGTGAATGCTTAGTAGGCATTTAGAAATGTAAGTTAAAATGCAGCTGAACTGAAAGTCCATTATTTGAAGAGTTATCCAATGATCTTGTTATTTTGCAAAAACCATCAAGGGACTTAATTTTCTTTTTCTTTTTCTTTCTTTTTTTTTTTTTTTTTTGGAGATGGAGTCTTGCTCTGTCGCCCAGGCTGGAGTGCAGTGGCGTGATCTTGGCTTACTGCAACCTCCACCTCCTGGTTTTGCGCCACTCTCCTGCCTCAGCCTCCTGAGTAGCTGGGACTACAGGCGCCCGCCACCACGCCCGGCTAATTTTTTGTATTTTTAGTAGAGGCGGGGTTTCATCATGTTAGCCAGGATGGTCTTGATCTCCTGACCTTGTGATCCGCCCGCCTCGACCTCCCAAAGTGCTGGGATTACAGGCGTGAGCCACCACGCCCGGCCAGGGACTTACTTTTCTTTTCTTTTCTTTTTTTTTTTTTTGAGACGGAGTCTCACGCTGTTGCCCAGGCTGGAGTGCAGTGGCGCGATCTCGGCTCACTGCAAGCTCCGCCTCCCGGGTTCCCGCCATTCTCCTGCCTCAGCCTCCTGAGTAGCTGGGACTACAGGCGCCCGCCACCGCGCCCGGCTAATTTTTTGTATTTTTAGTAGAGACGGGGTTTCACTGTGGTCTCGATCTCCTGACCTTGTGATCCGCCCGCCTCGGCCTCCCAAAGTGCTGGGATTACAGGCTTGAGCCACCGTGCCTGGCCGGGACTTACTTTTCTTACAGTGTCTCTAGATGAGTGACGAAGAGTGACCACTTAATTAAATTACTCTTGAAGAGGCCAGTTTAGTAATTCAAGACCCTTGACTAGTCTGTAATCTTATGTAAGAGAGAATTCTTAATTTTTAAAATTTTTGACCTGAAGGTCTTTGTTTTTGTTTTTCCTTTTTCTACTGTATTGTCCCAGGCCATGAGGTGTTCCCAAACTTTGCTCTTGAGTGGGGCCTAAAAGATCCCCCCCTGGGTGTACTGCTGCGAAGCTAAGTCTTGCCCCATCTCTGGTATAGGTCAGTTTGTTTGTGGAACTTTTTTCTTTTTTTTTTGTGAGACAGTCTCACTCTGTCACCCAGGCAGAGTGCTGTGGTCTGATTTTGGCTCACTGGCGTGATCTCAGCTGAATGATGTGATCTCAGCTCAGTGACGTGATCTAGGCTCACTGCAACCCCTGCCTCCCGGGTTCAAGCGATTCTCCTGCCTCAGCCTCTTGAGTAACTGGGATTACAGGCATGCGCCACCATGCCCAGCTAATTTTTGTATTTTTAGTAGAGACGGGGTTTCGGCGTGTTGGCCAGGCTGGTCTCGAACTCCTGACCTCAGGTGATCTGTCCACCTTGGCCTCCCAAAGTGCTGGGATTACAGGCATGAGCCACTGCACCCAGCCTGTTTGTGGAACTTCTATCTGAAAGTCTAAAAATAACTCTAATATGCCAAAAATCTTCATCCAGTTCTGCTACATGTTCTCTATCTAACCATAGTCTGGAAACCTGGATACCATCATCTCTTTGATTCCCTTTATTGCTTCCTCACCAAGTGTGGTCCACTTTGACTCTTCTATGTTTCTTTAACGCAGCCACTTTTCCCCATCTCTCCTGTTGTGGCTATAGACTATGCTGGCATCATGTCTTTCCTATAGTACTGCAACAACTTATCTCCCTGTACCCATTATAGGTCCCCTCTAGTCTCTCTTTCTCCAGACAAGCAGGAATGGTCTTATATCTTAAACGGGTTATTTATTTACAGGGTGGTGAGAGGGGTGAGAGGCAGTTGAGTGTGGTTATAAAAGGTCAACATGAGAGACCTTGTAGTGATGATGCTGTTCTGTATCTTGTGTCAGGAGAAACTGGACAAATGGTGGTACACTGGGATTATTTCTTGCAACTGCATATGAGTATACTTTTATCTCAATAAAATTTCAGTGAAAAAAAGACTACTATCCTGTTTGAAACTCTTCAGTGCTTTCTTCTTCCTCTTAGAATATTCTAAGACTAAAGTCCTTCATACAGTGTTCTGTGATCTGCATCATCTGGCTTACCTCTCCAGCCTTGTCTATTTGATACCAGTTTCTTACTAGCTGTCTGTGTTCCAGACACACTGACCTTCTTTCACTGTCTTCAATATGCTGGGTTCTTCTCACAGCTTTCCTTCTGCCCAGGATATTGTTAGGATGTCACAAGATACCCAGGATTTTTTTTTATAGCAACCATAATTTGTATACACACGTTTATTTGTGTGGTTCTTTAATTAATGTCTTTTACTAGACTCCCTGGGGGCAGGGTCTGTGTCTTTCTCCCCAGCACACAGTACATGTAAGAAATGAAAGACCGTTTTTCTCTGTCAACCCTTGCTGTCTTATTGGCATTTCAGGAGGACCTTGGATACACAGGCCAGGAGAGTAAGGTCCTAATCCAGAAATCTAACTTATGCTTTCCTCTCAGACCATGAGTTTGAATTTCTCTAATATTGAGAGATATGATACCATATCTAAAAATAAACTCTTTCAGGTCACAGGGGCATTTATTAGAGGAGGGACAGGGTATGACTGAGCAAGGTGAGTACTCTTATCCTGATGTCTGAATCTACCAAAGAGCCCCACCTCAGGCTCTGGCTTGCTGCTTTCTGGGAGAGGGCCAGCCTTGGATATTTGGGTGTGTGGAGTTAATTTGGAGCTGAAATTCATCGGCTTTCTGAAGGGTCGTGGCTCTTTTCATTGGCGTGGCAGAATCCTATGTTACCATACTGAGTCTTGGCCTACCAAAAATAATGTCTCAGTTGTATGAGTGTGGGTGTATGATTTGGTGACTAGGAATTGCTAGTGTTCTTAGTTGTGAACAATAGAATCTATTCCAGGTAGTTTAAATAAATAGTAGGAGGTATTGGTTAGCGCTTACAATTTTTGCACATGGAATTTCTGGAAAGACCAGACAACTAATCTTGGAATCTGACACAGGCAGAAGCAGTGCAATCAGGAGAAATGCTCAGTGACACTGAAGGACTGTTTGGGCAGAGGGCCACGGCTGCTGCTGCTCACCGTGAAGTTAGAGATCAGACATCAGAACTTCTGCTAAGTTGCTGCAGAAAAACTATGTGCCTTCCTGACAGACTGTGTTTGACGCGAGAGCTCTGTGGCTTCCAGATTACAGTGTGCCACTTCAGGCTCTCAAGTCTTGCACAGGTGTACCTGCTTGTTAGAAACTGTCACGTGTGAGACCTTAGCTACAGGGGAATCCAGAAATACAATTTTTTAGCTCTCCAGTCTAGTGTGCAAGAAAGTGTGCTAGAACCTGATGATGTGTGAGCTATTCTTCCTTGTCTGCTGTAGAAGGTTAAAGGTTGACAGACCTCCTTTGCCAGTGAATGTTTTGCTTGAATTTAGTGCAAATGATTGAGGTTGGCACTACCTATTAGGAATTTAACATGGAAATATATAACATGAAACAAGGTCATGTTGTTCCTTTAGATTTTAAAGTGGTAGATTTTGCCTGTACTGAGTTATGTAATTTATAGATCTATTTGGTTTTGCATAATACCCATATATTTGCATACTCATTTGTGGAATGTTTTTATTATGATCACCAAATGTGGGCTGTCTTGTACTAAGATGAGACCTAGTCATACAACACAGCCTAAGACAGATCAGGGAGCTCACAGACTTGATGTGGTAGTGTTTTTCAATAGAAGTATGCATTAAAATCAACTTGTTAACAAATATAAGTGTGGGACTCCAAATTTACATGTGTAGTGTCTGCCACATCCACCAGCATGAAGTTCCCAAAGGAGAAAGGTATACAGAAAGTCGAGGGATTTGCTTTTTTAGCACACTCTCATGTCGATTCTTAATGGTTCTTCCTTGGTGAAGAACCACTTATTCAGTGGGTCAGTAGTAACCATTTTATTTTGTTGTTGTTGAAAACGTTGGACTGTGTTTAAATTTGCAGCCATTATTTCCCACTTTAAAGAGTTTTGAAAATGGATGCTTCTTTTACAGGGGCAGAGTTACCAGGGCAGGTTATCTCCATGGCAGCTTCTACTCTGGCAAACTTGGCCATCTCTATCACAGGGTATGAATCAAGCAGTGAAGACCAGCTCTCCACTCAGCCTGCAGGTGACTGATGTTCTGGTGACATTCAAGGTTATTCTGGAAAATGAAATGTACATAGAATGTAAAATTTAGGACACTAGCATCACAAAATGCTACTTCTGCTGATCCTTCATTTATTCTCTTTGGTTCCTTTTTTTATGCCCTTTTCCCTCTCATCTTCGTTCTCATATATCATGTTTTAAATACATTTAATTATTTACCTTTTTGAGTTTCTGATCTTAGTTCTTTGTTCTTTCCTTTTTAAAAAAAGGCTTTTCTTATTTTTCTTCTGTTCTTCATTCCTTTCTTTTTATTTTCCTTTTCTCAGTCTCCATTTACCTTTCCCACATTTCCCTCCACTTTTTGCATATCTTATCTTGATTTCTTATTTTCCATTTCTTTCTTCTACAACTGTCAGTTCTCCTCCATGATTTTATTTTACCCTGTCTCTTCCTGTTGTTTTTTCTTTCTTTTGTTCCCTTTTCCCAGCTCTCTTTTTGGGGAGGACTTTTATTTTCCATGTTGCAGTCATCCATTTCTCTGTCATTCTTTCTCTGAAAGTTTGCATGCTTCATGTGTTAATATGTTGACCCCTAAAACAGACCTCTCTGATTGTTTTGGACTCATTGTCATGTGTGGCCTGGCTTTGGGAATTGCAGGCTCCTGAGGGATCCAGCTGGTAGATATACCAGCTATAGAGTCATGCTGTTCTCTTGAAGAGTTCTGGAATGTAAAAGGCCACCTTAGTCTGTGCTTAGAGGTCCATTAGTGCCAGAGGTATTTGGAGTTAGGCAATATTTAGAGTGAATTCTCCTTGAAGAACTGACTTTTGAAATGTCAGCTAAGAGAAAGGAATTTGGTGTAGTAGGAACACTTATTTTTCTTGCACATGGAATTATGTTTCCAGAGTGGAGAGGAAATGATGTTTTGGTTTTGGACTCTTTCTTCCAAATATCTGTCAAACCCACCAACATGAAGTTTCCAAATTAGAAAGCTACTTAGAGCAGAGTCAAACAAAAGCATCTGTTAACTAGCTTGGGCTTTAGCCCTGAACTTGTAAGGGTAGAATGTTGGTCCTGGTGAGGTGAGCTGACTTACCAGGGTGCAAGTGTTCTCAGTAGTAAAAATTTATTAATAACTGAACATTTAACATGAAAAACATTAAGGAAATTATGATACAGCACTTAGTGGGCTACTGTGTGGGTGGTTGCTTATGAAAATTATGAAACAACAGGGAAGTCATTCATTTACATATTTAGTGAGCACCTCCTGCATATGAGATACTATTGTATGTGCCAGGAATTCAGTGGAGGGAGAACAAAATAGACAAGGTCTTAGCTCTGGTGGAGCTGACGTTCAGCTGAAGAGAAAGAATGAGAAAGGATAAGTAGAACATGCTACGACTAAGTAAAAGACCAGGGGGAAAATGTGAGGTTGGGATTATGGGAGTTCTTATTTCTTTTCTCTTTTTTCTAGACTTTCTGACATATGATACTTTTGTAATTAACAATCCACATGTTCAACATGACATACTTTATTGTAATTAACATTTTTTTCTAATGAAAGGCAAAATGCAAGTTTTAGGATCTTAATAATTTTCATTATTATAGTATATATAGAGTAATACTGCTTTAGGAGTTATGTAATTTCTGATGTATGTGGTATATCTTATTAAAACTAGGAAATAGAAATAATAACACCCTATAGTAAAACGTAACATGGTGGTTGTATTGTTAGGAAATGGTGTCTTATGTGAAATAATCCAGTATGGTTTCCTTTATTTGAAAATCCTCACCCGAGAAATCTGTCACTGTTTTTGTATCTCACTCATGTTTTATATCTTCTATCTGTTTGAAAGCCCTGGGTTCTTGTAAGATCAGTTCGTTCCATTTTAGGTGAAATAACACTGAAAAGTCTTCTTGTGTCAGAAACGGTTATAAATACATCTAATCTAAAGTTCTATTAAAAGAAGAGGGATTTTTAAATATAGAATTTCTAGTATATGTTAGCATTTGTTTCTTTAAATAGTTTGAATAAGTTTTATGGGATAATTATAATTCTCAGCTACTTTGTCATGTATTTTGTTTTAATGACTCCCAATTCTATCACCAACTAACTTACTCTTCTAGATTCAAGCTCTGTTGGCATTGTGATTCTCCACGTTTTTCAGTGCATATGCAAACATGGGTCCAAATAATTTTGTCTTTTTTAACCCAATGTAATCATACCATATCAGCACATTTTGAAGGCCTGAAACAGGCTAGCCTAACGAGTGGCTCTGTATCCCATTTCCTCATGTGGACTAATACGGTGTGTGGTGTTTTTCTTTCCCTTTTCAGAAGCATTGGACAGGGGAGAATCCCCTCCAACGTTGTCCACCTCCCCTTCACCCTCCTCCCCTTCACCCACTTCCCCTTCACCCACTCTGGGCAGACGAAGGCCTGAAATAGGAACATTTCTTAGAAAGAAGAAAACTAGTGACATCTACTTCGTTTCTCTGGTTTGGGCCATTGTCGTCGTGCAGATCTGGTTGAACCTGTGGATTGTACAGTTGCTGCCAGTGCCGATTGCAGGTTGTTATCTGGTTAAGTACTATCTTGTCTTGTCTTTGAAGATTTTTTTCTTCTTTTTTTACTTTTGGATTTTAATATTTGAGATAAATTTACTGTCTTGCAAAGTAAAACAGTCTTACGTTTGCATTTAAATAGTAAACACCATTTTGTTAATTTATTATTTTGATGCATCTTTAATATTTCACTTTTTTTTTCTTTTTTCTGTTTTTGAGACCGAGTCTCACACAGGGTGGAAGTGCAGCGGCGTGATCTTGGCTCACTGCAAGCTCCGCCTCCCAGGTTCACGCCATTCTCCTGCCTCAGCCTCTCAAGTAGCTGGGACTATAGGTGCCCGCCACCATCCCCAGCTAATTTTTTTTGTTTTTGGTAGAGACAGGGTTTCACCATGTTAGCCAGGATGGTCTCGATCTCCTGACCTCATGATCTGCCCACCTCTGCCTCCCAAAGTGCTGAGATTATAGGCGTGAGCCACTGCGCCCAGCCAATATTTCACTTTTAAGCTCAGAAAATGTGTTTAGCCTCTTACAGTTTCATGTAGTATTTGAGATTAATAGCTCCATGTAGAGATTTGACTGATTAGCCATCCATGATTCTGTGGAGGAGAATGTTAACAATCATCTGTGTTTTGGAATTTGAAGATCGAATGATTTTTTTTTCTTTTTTTTTTGAGATGGAGTCTCGCTCTGTCACCCAGGTTGAATTGCGGTGGCGCGATCTCGGCTCACTGCAGCTTCCGCCTCCTGGGTTCAAATGATTCTCCCACCTCAGCCTCCTCAGTTTCTGGGACTACAGGCACGCGCCACCTCCTCTGGCTAATTTTTTGTATTTTTAGTAGTGATGGGATTTCACCATGTTGGCCAGGCCGGTCTCGAATCCTTACCTCAAGTCATCTGCTCACCTCCGCCTCCCAAAGTGCTGGCATTACAGGAGTGAGCCACTGCACCCAGCTGAGATTGAATGATTTTTGAGAGCTACTCTTAGGGAAGCACATTTTACCTTGCCTTTTTAATTCAAAGGAAATGTAGGTTTTGAGAAATATATGTATGTAAAGTCTTGTGATTTGTTTGACAGAAAAATTAAATTACATGTATGTATATATTATATGTATTACATCAAAATGGAATCCTGATTTTCCATAATCCATGAAATCAGGTCTTTGTATCTTAATGCTGTGGTAATTTAAGGCCCACCAGTTTTAATTCTGTCTAAAACTGTCTTTCTTCTAAGACTAGATAAAGAAGAGTTTTCTCTGACAGGTGCGTTGTAGAAACATCTTTTACCTAATACTTTCCTGATTATTTGGGCTTTCCTCTTGCGGCAGCCATATTTTGTGCCAAATTCATTGAGTCCTCAATGGCTGCTGTGGATTTTGCCATCTGGGTACCTCCTACATTTGATTACCCCTTATTTCCTATGTCAGGGTTTTTCATATTGATTAAAACGTAATCTGATTTTTGAAAGCTATTCTCCACCGTAGTCTAAAAGTCTAAACTTATTGGCGCATTTACCTTCTAGATCATTAGTTTTCATCACTTATTTTTATTTTTCCTCACTAAATTGGATAGTTAATTGAATAGGCATTATTTTTTTAACATTTATTATGACCAGAGCACAGTATAGTAGTGCCTGTCCTCAGGGAGCATACAATATAAATGGTTGAAGTGTGTATCTGTTTTTTTTTTTTTTTTTTTTTTTTGAGATAGGGTCTCACTTTGTCACTCAGTCACCACAGCCTTGATCTCTCAGGCTCAAGTGATCCTCCTGCCTCAGTCCCCCACCAGATAGCTGAGGCTACAGGTGCGTGCCACTGGCTTTTTTTTTTTTTTTTTTGAGACAGAGTCTTGCTCTGTTGCCCAGGTGGGAGTGCAGTGATGCGATCTCGGCTTATTGCAAGCTCCGCCTCCCAGGTTCACGCCATTCTCCTGCCTCAGCCTCCCAAGTAGCTGGGACTAGAGGCGCCCACCACCACGCCTGGCTAATTTTTTGTATTTTTAGTAGAGACGGGGTTTCGCTGTGTTAGCCAGGATGGTCTTGATCTCCTGACCTCGTGATCCGCCCACCTCAACCTCCCAAAGTGCTGGGATTACAGGTGTGAGCCACTGCACCTGGCCACCACTGGCTGTGTTTTTTGTATTTTTTGTAGTTTGCCATGTTGCTCAGGCTGGTCTCAAACTCTTGAACTCAAGCAATCCTCCCACCTTGGCTTCCCAAAGTGCTGGGACTACAGGTGTGAGCCACCGTGCCCGGCCTATATCTGGTTCTTGTGTCCTCAAACAACTTCTGTTAGGCAGTTCGAATAAGATACAGCTTTAATTAAGCAAGTCAGAGAGCAGATACCATCGCCATGCTTCCTGTTAAACTGAGTGGAGCAGTTTAAATTGCTCTTCTAGATTGTTCCATACTTTGTTTTTTTCCAGATGATTTTACTCTGCTGGCAAACTCTGTCAGATGCTGTTGCAACTCTCTTTTCCTTAAAGTTTGTTAGCAGGAATTTCATTTCTCTTAGTTGTAGCTTCATCTTCTGGTCACCATAGGAATTTGACATGATCTTGGGAGAGCAGGCTGTGAATAATGTGGCCCCTAAAAGCTTTTCTACAGCTTGTAATTACCTGGACTTAGTGAAACTATAGGAGCTCTTCTAGGACTTTTTTAGGGATTTAAAAATGGTAGTAAAGAAATTGTGGAACTTGTGTGTAACACTGAGCTCATGGTTCAAAACAGCAAATTGTGAACCTTTAGGTTATAAGGCCAGAGCTATGAACACAAATTTCTAGAGTTAGAGAAATTATATACTGATTGAGATCCAGGGTCCAAACTTCAAGGCAAGCCTCACAGTTGAGTAACACTTCCTTCTGGCCCTACCACCTTCTTAATTGGCTTCTAATAGGAAGCTTAACCTCTGCTTGAAGGCCACTTCACTGCCCAACTCCAGGAGGAGATGGTGTGGTCTGAGAGTGGTCCCCACTGAAGTTGCAGTGCACAGCCTTGGGCCATTTGTCGCAGCCCTGCTAGTACTCAGCTTGCTTCTCTATTGAACCCTGGCATCTGTTCAGATGTTGAGAGCAGCATCAAATGGGGAAATAGGAACAACATTGCTCTGCAGTGGTACAAAATCATGATGCGTATGGAATACCTTATGCTTTTCTGGTCACTAAATAACGAGCAACCAAGGAAAACAAGAAAATTTGAAAAGCCAAGGAGATGAGGAAACGTCAGGGTTTTGTATTCTTTACTCAGGAAGGGGGAAAATATGTGAGGGGCCAGAATTATAGTCACTGAAATCTTCACAATAAGAGTATCTTATGTTTATATGGGCCATAACATAATCCCAGACTCTTCAAGGATTCAGACTTCATGAAGAAGATAATATATAGGCAGTTGGGGATGGTTTGAAAAGTTACATTGTCCAGTTCCATCTGTGTGGAATAGTTTGAGTCCTACCCTGCATTTTAACATTGATCTTCTTTTTAATACTAGTTTTACTATTTTAGAAAGGTCATGTGAAATTAAGGAACCTTTTCATGTTACAACTTGTTAATGTATATCTATAATGTTTATATTTGTATTTTTTACCTTTTTTTAGTCTGGATACTCAAAAAGCTTGTCATTCACTTTGGAGTTGTGGACTTCCTGGAGAAACACTACCATGTGTGGTGGGGTGTTACAGAAAGCTTCCTGAAGGAGCGGCAGGGGGCTCTCGCACCTTGGCCCATTGTCGGGCTTGGAAAATTCTTATTAAAAGTTGATAGCAAGGTATTGTATTTTAAGGACTTGGGCTGTCTTAATGGAGTTAATATATTTCATGGTTTGAAATCTTCCATTCCATGTGTTTATATTGTAACTGTTGATAACACGTGTAATATCTAATTCTATGATGAAAGTTTAACGTTTAAAATTATGGTTTACACAAGGATAAGATGGGTTTACTTTAAATAAGGCTTGTGTAAGTATTTTTTCCTCATAAAAATGGGAGAAATGGATCTTCTGATTAAATTCCCTTATTATATTAGGACCAAATTGAAATCCAGAGAGGTTAAGCGACTTGCCTAAAATTATGTAGCTAGGCAGTGGCTCAGTTTAGTGAGTATTTTTGGAGTAATTCCCATATGTCAGATACTATATTAAGTCCTATGGAAAATCAGATGAATCCTGGAAAACCAGATACAGAAGCCTTGTTTGTTGGGGAAAGACAGCAATTCATAAAAATTCAGAGATGGTGGTTAGATTTGGAGCCTTAGTGGTTAAAGAGCATGGACTATGAATCCATTAACTTTCCTAACCTTTCTGTGCTTTGGTTTCCATACCAGTAAAATAGGTACAATAGAACCTACCTCCTAGAGTGGTGGTAAGGGTTAAATGAGGTAATATATGTAAAATCCCTAGATCATTGCCTGGTACACAGTAAGCTCTATGTAAGTATTAGGAATTTATGTAGGAAAAGTGTGTACAGGATACAGTGGCAGCACTGAGCAAGAAATGACTCACTGTTAATAGGGTATGAGAAAGGGAACGGCAGCGGAGGAAATGATCCTGGAGCAAGTTTTGAAGCACAGGTGGGAGTTTCTTAGGTAGACATGGCCGGAAGGGCAAGCAGGCGGAGCAGTGCAAAGGCATGGAGACACTAAGCCTATGGGCATGCAGGTTATTTTATGTATTTTTAATTGTTGGATTCCCAACAAAGATGTGGTTATCATTTCAATCATTATATATCTTAAAATTCTCTTGATTTTAAAACTTTATTGTGTTAGTTTTTCCATCCCTAGTTTTTCCTTTGTCTGGGACAGTTACCTTCTCATGCTTTCCTTTTCTTTTCTTTTCATACTGTGATTGCATTCTCTAATGATATTCCACTGTTCTTATCTTCTCTTTCTCACCTTACCCACTATCCTCAAGCTCTGGCACTGGCTAAATAAGAAGGTAAATGAACATCCAGATGTTGGTTTTTACTATTGAATTCTGTAATGCCCCCGTATCGCCTTTCTCACTGTTTCTGTCCATGTGTCAAACTAAGTTTTTGTTTTCAAGTTTTAATTATAAGCTATGGAAGGTCGTGAAGCATGAATACTATCACAGTATAATTTGCTAAAAACTCAGCAAAGGCTGTCTATGATATGGATGGCATCTCCTTGCTCAAGTGTAAGAAGTTCTGTCTCCTAGTCCTTTTGTCCACTGTAAATGATTTTCATTCCTTTTCAGTTATGTAAATGTGGCTTAGCCTGACATTCTAGTCTCCTTTGATGTGTGAAAACACGTTAGGCAATAGTTATTGTAAGGGCAAGAGAGAACTCTCTGTTTGCTACTTTTTCTATAAAAGACACAGGAATTTTTAAAAAAGACAAATCTGTGAATTATTTGTATGGTTTCCTTGGCAGATAATTTTATATGTTGTCTTTTTTTAAAATAACTAGTATTTCAGAATTTATTTTTAACTTAAAACAGATTGTAGTCATGACCTGTGACATCGAATTTTGTATTTTCTCCAAGGTATGAGGTTGTATCTATGGTAAATGCTTCACATGATTGGCATGGCATTATAATTCAGTTTTAATAACTTCAGTAAAGGCTAATCCAGATATATTAGGAATGTTCTACCTTGACATATAGTCACATATTGTAATGTTTAAATTAATTTTAATGAATCAAATAGCCAGGCATGGTGGCACACACTTGTAGTCCTAACTACCCAGGAGACTGAGGCAGGAGGATTGTTTGAGCCCAGAAATTCAAGGTTGCAGTGAGCAATAATTGCACCATTGCACTCCAGCCTGGGTGACAGCAAGACCCTGTTTCTTAAAAAAATGATAATTTCAATGAATCTCTAGGACAGATAGCAAGAGATGACATCATTTATATATGTTGTGTTTAAACATAATAAAACTCTCTCTATATATATGTCTTTTGTGGAAATATTATATCAGGCCTTAAGAAAGATGTGGTACTTCTTGAAAATAGATCAAAATGAGACTTTTGGATGGGTTAGGATTTCATTTTTTTCTGTTGAAATGGAGGAGAGGGGAGACTTTTTACAATACCTAAAGTTTTAAACTTGGGTTGGAAAGAAGCATTATGTAAAATAAACACTCCCACAGTCTCACATGGTTGTATATATATCTCCATTCCCTATAAAACTAGTATGGGTAAGCGAGTTCAATCCTTGGCAAATGATGTGCAAATATAAGTCACGTTTTAAAATTTTGACCAAAGAAGGTGGTTTCTAAAAAATTTTTATTTGTTTCAATTATCTTTTAGAGACAGGGTCTTGCTCTGTTGCTCAGGCTGGAGTGCAGTGGCACAATGAAAGCTCACTGCAACTGTGAACTCCTGGGCTCAAGCGATCAAAGTAGGTGGTTTTGTACTTTTCTTCAATTTGTGTTATATTGAAATGAAATTGCCCTCAAGAGATGGGGAAAGGAGAACTAAATTCATTGGATTAAATTTGATTTAACCTTCAGTGGACTAAATGAGCTAGATTACCTAATTTGTGAGCCAAATTCATAACTGAATCATTGAGTTAATTTTAAAAGATCTCTAAGATCAAGTACCTTTTTTCTTTCCTTTGATGATTCCATGTAACATAGTAAAGCATTGGTGTAAAGATAGAGTAACTGCTTGAGATTTTGAGTAGGTATATTCCAAGAAAGGACATACATAAGTTGAGAACTATTTTATTATATTACATCACATCTCAAAGTCAGAAAATTGCAGCACTGGGTAATTTTGGTATGTAGAAATTTCAAGTGGAGTGAATTAGGAAACCAATTCGAGAGAAGAGAGGGTGAGAGAGCATACATAGGTTAATTGAAATGTAACTCACAGAGTTATTTGTTTTATTTCTTTTCCTTTTTTGTTTTTTTGTTTTTAAATTTGAGACAGGATCTCGCTGTGTCACCCAGGCTGGAGTGCAGTCACGTGATCTTGACTCACTACAACCTCCACCTCCCAGGCTCAAGCAATCTTCCCACGTCAGCCTCCTAAGTAGCTGGGACCACAGGTGTGCACCACCATGCCTGGGGCTTTTTTTTTTTTTTTTTTTTTTTTTTTTGGTATTTTTAGTAGAGACGGGGTTTTGCTATGTTGCCCAGGCTGGTCTTGAACTCCTTAGCTCAAGTGATCAGCCTGCCTCAGCCTCCCAAAGTGTTAGGATTATAGGCGTGAGCCACTGCACCTGGCCTTGTTTTATTTCTTAGTATTGATTATTTGCACTAAAACTCAAGTGGAATTTTGTTTAAAAACAAAGCAAAATGAAAAATCTGTAGGCTCAGAATAATGAAAGAGAAGAAAAACTCGGTAGTGGAATACTCTCTTAATAGCTTGATAAATAAGGCCAGTTAGTGTAAAAGTTTTAGAGTACCTTTTGGTGTAACTATAAATTTACTGACATCTCTTAAATTTAAAAAACGCATGCCCTTCATTCTAATTTGAAACATTCAGAGTGTCATTTTAAAATTATTTCTCTTCTCTTTTTGAAAAATAAACTTTAAAAATTAAAGTCACTTCTCAGTCTTTCAGCATGGAAAGATTGGGGACATTTAGAGACTTGGTAATTTCTATGCGAGGGCAAGTGGATTGGTTTCCTTTGCCCAAAGCAGAACGTGGGACAGGATCAGCCTCATGAGATAGCACCTCTGGCCTTTGGTCCCCTTCTCCATTGCTTCCTCTCTTTCTGTTTCTCTCCTCTCTCCGAGTTGCTGTTTCTTTGTGAGTCTTGTACTATTCAGTCTTTCAGGGAGTTGGTTCATCTTTTCCTCCTAAGTTTTTTATCCTCTTTGCTTTTTTTCCTCTTTTGGTCCTTAGTTTTATGTACCAACTCCTCCCATCCCCATTTTTTTTTTCCTCTTGACTTTCTCTGTTTCCTTTTATTCTTGAATAAGTCTTAGTCTCTGTTTCTCTTTCCCACTCTTTCCTCTCTCTTACTGTCTCCCTTCTTGCCCTGTTCTCAGCTAACTTAACTGGCCACATGTGATGAAAACAACTTCTTAGCTTCTTTTTTGAGCATCTTAAATAATTTTGTTTATTTTAAATTTCAATGAAACATCCAACCCTCACTGTCATCCTTTGGATATACATTTTTATTTAGGTGACTGTGAATTTTTTTCTACCTTTATGGCTTGTGTTAGAAAAATTTTACCCTAACTTAAAACTAAAAAATTTGATATTGTAATGTTAATGTACATAATATGTTTTTGAATATTCTTTTGAATATAATTTTATATGTTAAAAATACTCAAACATGTTTCTAAATAGATATTTACATTTAAAAATGCATTTCAGGATATGACTTTTCTGAAAAAAATAGAGGTTCCTACATTATTTTCAGAAATTGTAATTTGTGGTTAAAAATATAGTCTTAATTTTGAAATTATTTTATTTATGCTTGCTTATTCAAACACATAGTAATTGAATGCTTACCACATGCTAAGCGCTTAGATTTTGGAGATACAAAGAGAAGTGATACAAACCTAGCTCTTTCCTCAGGAAGCTGCCTTGGGAACTAGTTTTTCAGTTGGTTTCTAATTGTGAAAGTTTTCAGTTTCATTGATTTTAGAATTTAACTTCGGAATATGACATCTGACCTTCCATATCTTAGAAACCTGTTATTCCTTTTTTTTTAGTCTGCATTGTCTTTGATGCTTTGGTAGCATGCACTGAAAATTAACTCTTCTGTTTGAAGCTGTAATTGTCAAGATTAAAGATTAACTTTTTATCTTTGAGTTCACTTTAGCGTTGATCTCTTAGTGACAGTGTCCTTGATGAAAAACAGATAAGGAGGGCACAAGCTTATAAATGTCAAGTGAAAGTAAATGCTGCAGAAGTCATGTTGTTTTTTCAACCAACATTCTTTGCTTTTGGATGTTTAATTCACTGTTTAGAGAGCATAAATCAGATCTAAATTAAGAATAACTTATTAAGCAATGCTGTTGCTCACGTTGGGGTTGAGCGGTGCATTGTGGTGTTTCAGCAGTTATTAATCTAGTTAAATGTAGTTTTGAGATGTTAGATGGTAGCTTTGCATGAAAGGAATTCTAGCAATCTATCAAGTATATATTCTGAAAACACAAGTTGTTTAAAATGTAGGATTATTTGTGGTTGTGAAAGATGAGGGAAGTTATAGCAAGACAATGTCAGATAGCATTTAGGGAAAGCACAATTTTAATTATTGATTAAGGAACAGCTACTGTATTGATTAATTTATATCAATTACAATCATGTCATAAAGCTTATGTTTTCAGAATAATAGAAACTTAAGTAGAATATCAGATTTTGAAAAGCATTTTAGTATGTATTATGAAATATTTCAAACATAAAAAGATGTAAAGAATACCCATTTATCTATCGGTGACTCCCCCCTTAATAAAACAAATTAACCTGAAGCGTGTTTTGTGCCCCTCCTTGATTGTGCATTCACCTCCCAACCCCTCACTCCTTGGGCAACTGTTATCTTTGTTATTTATCATTGCCTTAACATTCGATTTTCTTTGTTACTGCTTTTGTAATTCTAATGATATCAAATGGAAAAAATATTTTGAATGCAACTCCTCTTTTAATTTGCTCCAATTTTATCTGTATTTTTTAGGCCATGCCTGTATTATAAGAGACTTTTGCTAAAGTCTTGGATATTTGTTAAACTGATAATACAGCTTCATGAGATTTTAGGTCAGCTAATGGATTGTCAATATTTTGTTTAGAATACTTACCAGGTTATAAATTACAATTTGAAACATAGATATCCTACAGTTTGAGAATTTGAATATAGATAAAGGTTATGTTGAGATCGACTGCCTTTTTCTTAGCTATGACAGTAATAAACTATGTAACACCAGCAGTAATGAGTACTGTGAAGTTTTTAAAGTTGCTTAAAGCTTTTATTGCTTTAATTATTATGCCATAATTTGCTTTGCCATGCTGAAGATCCTGTTTTGTCTTTATGATAATTGAGTATCTGTATTTTTAAAGTTCTACTTTAAAGATAAGTAATTCTCTTTTTCATTTTTGTGCAGATGATCATCTGGTTGGAGAAGATGTTAGATAAAATAATTAGCATTTTCATCATATTTTTGTTAGTGATAGGAACTCTTCTTTTAGCCCTGCTCCTGACTGCAAAGGTAGAGTACAATAATTATTATTCTCATTAATAAACCCTTAATTGTTAGAATTGTAGTCTGGATAAAAAGCTAGCAGAAGCAGCATGGAAAATGTTAACTTGACTTACAAGTATATATACTAGCTAAAGGATTTATGATTTGTATATTACTAATTTTGCCATGAATTTGCCTAGTGTTTTTCTTTTCAGAACTCTTTTACATGCATTTTTATTTTATCAAAACCCTTGGGAGGAAATACAAATGAAAAAAAATGAGATAATGAAGAACAAGTGGCGCTTTCTTTTTTTTTAATAGAAGAATTAGGATCTGGTCTCATGAATTCTAATCTGGTTAGTACTCTTCACTAGATCAGAATTTGCTGATTAGCACATTCCATCCTTGTCTCATTGATCCTTCTTCTGATATATACCATAGCACCTTTATTTCTCACTTCCCAGGTCCTTCCAGCTTACAGTTCCTTTCCCCATTTCCATCTCATCAAAGAAAATTATTCTGTAAAGCACACCTAAAATGTTATCTTTATAGTGATATCTCTTACTATTTTTTTTAGGCTTATCAAGCCTGACAAGTTTTTTTCCTCCCACTTTTATAGTACATTTTAATCTTTATTTTATCTGAACCGTATCGAACTCTACAACCCAGATTTTGGTATGTTGTTTTCAAGGAATTAGTGAAGCTTATGTGAAATCATGGATCCAAATTTTTTTTTATTCCTTTAGTCCCATAGAGACCTGTTGGTAACTATAATTGATAATCTAATTAACCAGTTTGCTAAAGAACTGCATTATTTCTTAAGTGGCATCTCCGCTTGGAAGTCCTATTCTTAGTGTCATCTTCAGTACACCCTCAAGCTATCTTATCATTTGCTTCTGAAAGCCTCCTCTTCTTGTACTTCTGTGTCAGTCTATGTATAGTTTCTGTGTGTTCCTTGGGTATTAATTATGTATAGTCTTGTATATATACTGTGCAGACTTATTTAGAGGCTTTGTTTTTGTCATATTTTGCTTAAGCCTGGTACTGTGTAATCTTACATTCCAGTTCTTCATTAGAGAAAGCTTTCATTAGTATGGTCTTTCATTTTCCTTTCTCCTCTCTCCTACACTTCTATTCTACTTTTCCTTCTTTGTCCCTTTGCGTAGCATCTTTTGCCTGGCCATCTCAGTTTTATCTTTTAAGTCTTTTTTCTTTGTTCATCCCCTGCTTCAGTGAGCTTTTGCTTCTCTGAACTTTGATAACAAGTATTACTGAACCATTTCTTTCTGGGTGTAGAATTCATCCAAACTGAGTTTTTGAGGGAACCTTGTTGGTTATCTAATTCATTCTCCCGGCCGAGAAAGCTGTCATTCTCTGAAACATTCATGACAGTATCTACTTGAATGTTTAATAGACATCTCAAATGTAACGTGTCAGAGACTGAATTCCAGACCTTCCTCCGCTTGTCTGTTCTTCTCATAGTGTTCAGTGACAACTCCATTCTTTCTGCTTGCTCAAATGAAAAGTCTCAGGATCATCTTTGACTACTGTCTTTGTTTTGTATCCACATCTAGTTTGCCAGAAAATCCTTTTTGGCTCCTCTTTACTAATATGTCCTGGGATAATAGCAGGGTGAGGATGTCAGGTAATTCCTTTTCACAGAAATCAAGAATAAAACAGCATGAAATTATTTAAAACACCATTTAAAAGCATTAGAAAATGACCAGGTAGGCAACCAGGAGATCTTCCATTGATGAAAAGCTGCTACTGTAGCTAGTGAAAACAGATACCTTTTCTTTACAGGTAAAAACAGGTGGCGTTCTCACATGGGCAGCAAAACCTGCAGCTTTTCTTGAAGGAAGTGTTCTTCGATGCACGGATGTGTTTAGGTTTAATGTAGCTTCATTTGTCAGTTTTTGCCTTTGCTTTTGGTTGTTGCCTGTGCTTTTGGTGTCAGGTCCAACTGGAGATGAGCAGAGCCTCAGACACCTGTGGGGCAATGTCAGACGTTCTAGCAGACATGTAATAGGTATCCTAGAAGATGAGAAGAGGAAGAGAAAAAGATAGAAAAAATTATTTGAAGAGATATTGCTAAAAAATTTCCCATGTTTGGTGAAAAACATTAACAGATCCAAGAAGTTCAACAAACCTTCAGTAGAATAAGCATATGCAAACACAAAACCATACCTAGCTACATCATAGTCAAACTGCCGAAAGACAAAGATAAAAAGAAAATCTGGAAGGAAGCAAGAGAAAAATTACACATCACAAACAGGGGAACAATACATTTAGTGACTTAATTCTCTTAATAAACAGCAAAGACTAAAAGACATTGGAGTAACATATTTAAAGTCATAGGGAGAAATCTCTGTCAGACAATACTTTTATAGTCAGTGAAACTGTTCTTTCAAAGTAAAGGCAAAATGAAAACATTTCTAGATAAACAGATACTGAATTTTTTGATAGCAGACCTGCACTTATATGGAAAGCTAACAGAATTCCTTTGGGGTGAAGATAAATGACTCCAAAAATAATCTGGATCCAAAGAAAGGAATGAAAGCACTTGGAAAATATGTGGGTTATATTTTCTCCTGTCTTCTTTTAGTTTATTTAAACAAATATGACTATTTAAAGAAAAACAGAAACACTCATGTGGCCTTTATAACATATATAGATGAGTTATGCATATATAAAACCATAGCACAAAGAAGAGGGCTGGAAAGTGGAACTGTACTGGTGTGAAGTTCTTAAAATATTTTCCTGGATATAAGTCAATATTAACTGGAAGTAGGTTGTGATAAAAGCTGAGATAAGATTTAGATAAGTTAAACAGCAGGCAATAAATAACCTAAGGATTAGGGGAACTAAAGTGGTATACTAAAATTTGTTGAACACAAAAGGCAGTGCAGGAAGAACAGAGGACCAATAGAGATGGGACAAATAGAAAGCAAGTAGCAAAATGGCAGACCTAAACCTGGTTATGACAATACTTAGGTTACATGAGAAGCAACTAAACAGTCAAAAAGCAGAGATTGTCAGACTGAATATAAAATGCAAGTTACGGCTGGGCGCGGTGGCTCAAGCCTGTAATCCCAGCACTTTGGGAGGCCGAGACGGGTGGATCACGAGGTCAGGAGATCGAGACCATCCTGGCTAACATGGTGAAACCCTGTCTCTACTAAAAAATACAAAAAACTAGCCAGGCGAGGTGGCGGGCGCCTGTAGTCCCAGCTACTCCTGTAGTCCCAGCTACTCGGGAGGCTGAGGCAGGAGAATGGCGGGAACCTGGGAGGCGGAGCTTGCAGTGAGCTGAGATCCGGCCACTGCACTCCAGCCTGGGTGACAGAGCGAGACTCCATCTCAAAAAAAAAAAAAAAAAAAAATGCAAGTTCCAACTTGCTTTTGGTATCTGTTAGAGACACACTTTAAATTCAAAGTCACAGGAAGGTTGATAGTAAAAAGATTAAAAAGCATACACTGTAAACTGTCCACAGAAAATACGTGCAGTTGATTATATATTATCAGACAAAATAGATGTCAAAAAGAAATACTACTAGAGGCAAATTAAGGACTTTTCATATGGATAAGAGTTAATATTACCATAAGATAACAGTTATAAATGTATATGCTCCTAACAGCGGAGCTCTAAAATACATGAAATCAAACATTCAGAATTAAGAGGAGAAATAAATCTATGATTATAGTTCAGGATTCAATACTCCTTGCAATAATTGAGGGAATAAGTAGTTAGAAAATTATAAGGATATTTAGAAGCCTTAAAATCCTGTGAGTCAGCTGGGTGTGGTGGCTTATGCCTGTAATCCCAGGACTTCGGGAAGATGAGGCAGGTGGATCCCTTGACTCCAGGAGTTTTAAGACCAACCTAGGCAACGTGACAAAATCCCATCTCTATAAAGAATAGAAAAAATTAGTTGGGCTTGGTGGCTTAAGCCTATAGTCCCAGCTACTTGAGAGGCTGAGGTGGGAGGATTGCTTGATCCCGGGAGGTTGAGGCTGCAGTGAGCTGTGATCGTGTCACTGCACCTCAGTCTGGATGACAGGCAAGATTTTGTCTCAAAAGAAAGCAAAAACAAAAACAAAACACACACCAAAAAATGCGGTCAGTCAACTTGACCTAATTAACAATTCGAAATTACGTTCTTTTCAAGAAAACATGGGATACTCACCAGAATAAACAGTATGTTCAATACATTTGGAAGTATTAGGCAAGGCACAGTGGTACACACCTGTTATCTCAGCTACCTGGGAGGCTGAGGCAGGAGGATTGCTTGAGCCCAGGAGTTTGAGACCAGCCTGGGCAACATAAGGAGACCCTTATGTTTAAAAAATCAGGTGGGCATTGTGGTACATGCCTGTAGTCCCAGCTACTTAGGAGGCTGAGGTGGGAAGATTGTTTGAGCCTGGGAGGTGGAGGCTGCAGTGAGCCGTGATTGTGCCAGTGCACTCCAGGCTGAGTGACAGAGATCACTGTCTTAAACAAAAAAAGAAAAAATGAAGCATTTCCTGACACAGAATTAAATTAGAAATCAGTAATAGAAATTTAGGAAATGTCCAAATATTTAGAAATTAAGCAGCATACTTCTAAACCTGTGAATCGAATAAATTTCGAAGGAAATTAGAAGATTTTAAAATGGAAGAAAAGTCGCTGTGTATCAAAAGTTGTGGGATGAAGCTGAAGCAGTGTCTTGTTGGAAATTTATGGCATTAAATGCTTATATTTGAAAAAGGAAAATCAGTGACCTAAGTTTCCACCTTCAGAAGCTAGCAAATAATAGCAAATTAATCCAAAGTAAATGAAAGGAAGGAAATAAGGGTCCAGTGTAGATGAAGGAAATTTGAAATGGAGATACAATAGTAAACATTTTAACTCAAAAGCTGGTTCTTTGAAAAACACCAATAAAATTGACAAATTTTTAGCCAGACTGATGAAGAAAAAAGGAAAGAAGATACAAATTACCAATATCAAGTACAAAAGAGGAAACATCTCTGCATATCTCACGGATCTTAAAAAGATAAGGGAATATTGTGAACAACTTTATGCCAACAAGTTTGATAACATTAAATGGAGAAATTCCTTGTAGAGAAGGAATGGAACAGACTCAAGAAGAAATAGAAAAATTGTAGCCCACTATGAGGACAAGAAATTGAATTAGTGTTTGAAAATCTTCCTACCAAGAAGCACTCAGGCCCAGATGGTTTCACTGTTGAGTTTTATCAAACATGTAGTGAAGAAATACTGCCTGTTCTACACAATGTTGTTCAGTTAGCAAAGAAGTAACACTTGCCAGCTCATTTTATGAGGCTAGTATTGCCCAGATAACCAAAGTCAAAGGCATTTACAGAAGGGAAACTGCAGACCAATATCCCTTATAAATAGACACAAAAATTCTTAACAAAACGTTAACAGATTAAATCCTGCAATATGTAAAAAGGAAAATGTATCTATGTGAGGTTTATTTCGGGAATGTAAAACCCGTTTAACATCCAACAGTTGGTTAATGTAAGATAGCTCTCAAATCCAGTCACTTCTTTTTCAGTACCGCTACTGCCCTGCTCAAAGCTATCCCTGTTCTCTCTTGAATTGTTCCTTAGCCTCATTTAGTGTGTTTTCAACACAGCGTCCAAACTTACTTTAAACATCTAAGTAAGATTATATCCCCTAGTTTACAGCCATCTCGTTTTCCATATCCCACAAAATGCTAGCCTAAGTCCTCACAAGAACATATCAGGCCTTATTCATTCTGGCTGTATTTTAGGCGTTGCATCTGAGTTGATTATCTCTTCATTGTGTCTGAAATCAGTTTCTTTTCCCCTTCTTGGTACAGTTTGTATTCTGTGTTCTTGCTACTTTTCTGGGGCCTGATAGAATTGGAAGTGGTATCACTTGATGGCTTAGCTGGCTATGTATCTTTGTTAGGATATCTAGACTCTGGTCTGTTCTGGGTTGGTATGTGACTTGCCCTAGTGATTTTGCTACTTGGTTAATCTCATACCCATGCCCATGGAAAAATACCGTCAATCTTTGTACTGTCTCGCTCAATTCCTTGCATTCTGTGGAACTTTCACTGCAGAAAGGGACAGAGATGAGGGGTGGGTATGGGTGGGGGACTTTGATCTCTTTCCTCTGATTTGTTCTTTTCTCCCTCATTACACTTTCTTTCCCTCTGTCATCAGAAAAGGATAAGGATGTGGCTTCTTTTCTCCCTGTTACCGGTGAGTTGTAATATATTTGTCAGCTCACCTGTGTGGCTCCTGGGTGATGGGGTCAGTTTAGAAGTGAGCTGTTACGCTCTCTGTTGTGCTCCAGAATGTTTTGTTTCTTTACCTGATGGCTGAGTGCCAAATTGTATCAGATTATGTTTCTTTCCTTGTTTGGATGTCCTGGGTGAAAAAAAATTTTTTTCAACTGGTTAATTCCCATTTTATCCCCCTCATTTTGTTGGTTATTGGGCAAGGTAAATTCAGAGGTGCAGCTTCTGTTGGCTTTTTTTACTCAGAAACCTTACTTAGTTGCAGCTGGGTGCGGTGGTTCACACCTGTAATCCCAGCACTTTGGGAGGCCAAGGTGGGTGGATTGCTTGAGGTCAGGAGTTCAAGACCAGCCTGGTCAACATGGCAAAACCTTGTTTCTACTAAAAATACAAAATTAGACAGGCATGGTGGCGAGTGCCTGTAATCCCAGCTACTCAGGAGGCTGAGGCATGGGAATCGCTTGAACCTGGGAGGTGGAGGTTGCAGTGAGCCGAGATTGTGCCACTGCACTCCAGCCAGCCTGGATGACAGAGCGAGAATCGGGCTGAAAAAAAAACCCAAAAAAACCCTTAGTTCCTTATTTGCCTGTTTGTCTCACATGTCAACAGGTTCTACATGACGAACCTGTTAGCTCACAAAGTGCTGGTATTGCTTACATAGATATACAAACACATGTATACAATATATCCATGTGAATGAAATGTATGCACATGTATGTGTCAAGTATTCGAACATATCTATGTATTTTTTCTTAAGTCATTTGTTGAACAGGGAGCTAGCATGTACTTTTATTTCCCATAGAGTGCATCATTAGATATAATGTATAGTAACTTTGAGGTGCATGTTTCTAAATTAATTAAAGCAAAGATGTGTATTTATTTGGCTCTCAAAGCATTGTTCCAATAATAAAGTAGAAAAATAAATGTTAAATTGGGTTTATTTTTTACTGAGATTCTTTTCTCTCTTTATCCGTAATACAGGTACATCAAGAGAGTGTACACATGATTGAAGTCACAAGTAATTTGATTAATGAAACTCTAGCAAATCACCCTGAGTGGGCAAAGTAAGAATATTGTTTTGAAAAAGAACAGAGATGAATAACCTAATTTCACCATCTGTTTGTATGAAATGACCTTCATTGATGCAGCTGCATTGGAAGATAAAAGATAGGGTTTGCCAGAGCTTTGACAAATATTGTCATTTTTGCAGAAGAATGGCATATAATACAGAGGGTGGGAGGAAAGTGCTCAGGATTTTAGGTACAATTTATGGTAAATGATACTTTATGTTTTATAATTGAGGTTTACAGCATGTTTATAATTTACAAAGCACTTTCATCTTTTTTTGTTTTTTTTTTTTTTTTTGAGACGGAGTCTTGCTCTGTTGTCCAAGCTGGAGTGCAGTGGCGCGATCTCGGCTCACTGCAAGCTCCGCCTCCTGGGTTCATGCCATTCTCCTGCCTCAGCCTCCCAAGTAGCTGGGACTATAGGCGCCCGCCACTACGCCCGGCTAATTTTTTGTATTTTTAGTAAAGATGGGGTTTCACCATGTTAGCCAAGGTGGTCTCGATCTCCTGACCTCATGATCCGCCCACCTCGGCCTCCCAAAGTGCTGGGATTACAGGCGTGAGCCACTGTGCCCGGCCAGTTTCATCTATCTTATGTCATTTGTTCCTCACAGTGACTGTGTGAGATAGATTGAAGAGATTTTCCCCATTTTACACATGAGGAAACAAGATCAAAGGGTAAGGAACTTGAGATGATAATCCCCCAGTGGCAGAGTCATTTATAACCACTGCTCCCGATCAACTGAAGGAAAGTTTCCACTATAACGTGGAAACTGCAACTCCTCAACTTTCTCTATAATTTTTAAATTTGTTATTTATTTATTTATTTATTTATTTTTAAGAAATGAGGTCTCACCATGTTGTCCAGGCTGATCTTGAACTCCTGGGCTCAAGCAGTTCTCCTGCTTTAGCCTCTGGAGTAGCTGGGACTACAGGTGTATACTACCATGCCCAGTTTTATAATTCTTTTTTTTTTTTTTTTTTTTTTTTTGAGATGGAGTCTCGCTCTGTCGCCCAGGCTGGAGTGCAGTGGCCGGATCTCAGCTCACTGCAAGCTCCGCCTCCCGGGTTTGCGCCATTCTCCTGCCTCAGCCTCCCGAGTAGCTGGGACTACAGGCGCCCGCCACCTCGCCCGGCTAGTTTTTTGTATTTTTTTAGTAGAGACAGGGTTTCACCGTGTTAGCCAGGATGGTCTCGATCTCCTGACCTCGTGATCCGCCCGTCTCGGCCTCCCAAAGTGCTGGGATTACAGGCTTGAGCCACCACGCCCGGCCCCAGTTTTATAATTCTTGACATATTCCCATATTGTATTATTTTTGAGGAAGGACAGGTGAACTATGGTCCAGGGCCAAATTCAGCCACCTCCTTTTGTGTTGGGGACCAGCCTCAACACCACCCATAGGATACCTGAAGTCCGGTGGTGACAAAGAAATGAGAAGAGACAGGTTAAGAGTTCATAAAGGTGGGAGTCAGGGGGCCAGTTGCATAATGGAGGCTGCAAAGGCAGTGAGCTCTGGTCTCCAGACTATTTATTTAGTCACTTAGATCTAAGAAGCAGATGTTCAGGGTGAAACAGTGAAAGGGAGGCAATACGTCATAAGTGTAATCTATAGCAATAGCAGTTTAAATGAATCTCCTTTGTGCTCAAACAGCGTATCTTTAACTTACTGGAGAGTAGCTAGTGGGGCTTAACTAGGAGCCTGCACGTCTGTCCACATTCCAGTGTTTCAAAGGAGTGTCTTTCTCCTTGAACACAGTGTTTACAGAGAAGAGAGCAGGTCTCACTCTGAGTATGGGAACATGATGGCAATTAGCAGGCTTTCCTCCTCAGAAGCCTATTGTGGCTTTCCACAACTTATTGTCCCATATTTTTATGGCACCCCACAAGCCTTTTTCCCAACACTTTTGTAAATAAAGTTTTAGTGGAACACACCTGTGTCTACTCGTTTACATATATTCTCTGGCTTTTTTGAGGTTTCAAGGACAAACAGAATTGAGAAGCTGTGGCAGAGAGTATATGTTCTGCAGAGCCTAAAATATTTACTCTCTGGTCCTTTACAGAAAAATTTGCTAACTTCTGTTTTATAGGATCTCTGTGTACATGTTTAATTTGGCTTCGGGAAGAAGGATTTTCAGTTTTTGTGGGGGATGTTCAGCAGAGCTGTGTTATCCACATAACAACTTGATGACACATTGTATGACCTGCCTTTTATTAACCTCAACACAGTCATAAGTCAGGAAATATTCTGCCAGTTTTAGGCTTATAAGTTGAGATTTAACTTGATTTTTTCCTTTGCCTCTACTTTATTATTTTCTGTAAAACCTGCCTAGGATATTACTTGAACTTGATTTAGAATAATATTTGATTTATTTTATTTTTTTTTGAGACAGGGTCTTGCTCTGTCACCCAGGCTGGAATACAGTGGCGCAGTCGTGTCTCACTGCAGGCTTGATCTCCTGGTCTCAATCAGTCCTCCCACTTGAGTCTCCTGAGTAGCTGGGGCTACAGGCATGAGCCACTATACTCGGCTAATTTTTATATCTTTTGTAGGAGTTTCACCATGTTGCCTAGGCTGGTCTTGAACTCCTGGGCTCAAGTGATCTTCTCTCCTCAGCCTCCCAAAGTGCCGGGATTACAGGCATGAATGACTGCACCTGGCCTATTTGAATCTTCGTAAAGGAAGTGTATTTCTTTTGAAATATAAATTGTGGTATATTTATCCAGTGAAATATTACTCAGCATTAGAAAAAAAAATGGACTAATGATACATATACCAACATGGATGACTCTCAAATATGCTGGCCGGGTGCGGTGGTTTACGCCTGTAATCCCAGCACTTTGGGAGGCCGAGGAGGTCTGATTACCTGAGGTCAGGAGTTTGAGACCAGCGTGGCCAATGTGGTGAAACCCCGTCCCTACTAAAAGTACAAAAATGAACTGGGTGTGGTGGCACACACCTGTAATCCCAGCTACTTGGGAGGCTGACACACGTGAATCATTTGAACTCGGGAGATGGAGGTTGCAGTGAGCCAAGATTGTGCCACTGCACTCTAGCCTGGGCAATAGAGTAAGATTCTGTCTCAAAAAAACAACAAAAAAGTGTGCTGAGTGAAAAAATTTGTGCAAAAAACCCGAATGGTACGATTTCATTTATTTAAAGTTCTAGGAAATGCAGACTAATCTGTAGTGACAGTAAGATTAATGGTTGCCTGTGGATTGGGGTGGAGCTCTAGGGAGGACATACATACAGGTGCAAGGAAATTTTGGGGAGTGATAGATATGTTTATTATATTGATTAAGGATATAAGAAGAGAAGTAGAATCATCAGATTTCATTCTAGAACAGGCTTTTCAGCTGCTTTGTGGAGAAAAGATTGAAGGTATACAAGATGTGAGCCTTTGAGACAAAAGCTTCTAGAGTAAACTGGATGAGAAGTGACAAAGCCCTGAACTATAGACAGTTTCAGTGGAGGTGAACAGGAGGGACAGATTTATAAGGTCTTGAGGGGTTAGTTGGTGATTAATTGAATATAAGAGGAAGAAATCTAGCATGACTGATGTTTCTAGCTTTGGAAATTACTGAATGATGACAGATTCACCAAGATAGGAAATAGAAGAGCAGATTTGGTAGGGAAACTAATTCACCTGTTTACCTGTTGAGTTTGAGGTGACTGTTGTAAGTAGAGGCATCCAGTAGGCTGTTGACTCTATAGGTATGAGGTTCAGGAGAGATGGGGTGAAGTTAAAAAATGGGCAGTTGCTGTGTAAGTCCAGGAATCAGACGAGAGGTCTGGGTTGGATCTTGAGTTTTGAGAAGCATCAGCATAAAGAAAGAATGTATATAAGGTACGGAGAGGATGTCTGGAGGTGCGCCCTGTGGGTATCTTAAGCCTTTAAGGGTGAACAAAAAACAATAGGTTGACAAAGGAAAATGAGAATGGGCTATGAGAAAGGTAAGAGGAAAACCAAGGAAAGAGAACATTTTGAGAAAGTAGTAGTGGTCAGCAATGTCAAATTGCTGCAGAAATTTGTAAGAGTGAAATTGGATTTAGCAACTGCAAGAGCAGTTCATTTAATTGGTGTAGCAGAAGCCCATTAGATCACAGTGTGTTGAGAAATTGTTGGGAACAAGGAAGTAGAGAAAGCAGGTATAGACTTCTCTTTCCCAAGTTTGCCTATGGAACGTAGCTGGGAGGGAGGTATAGAGCAGTTTTGTTTAATTTTTTAAGATGGAGAAGCCTTGTTTATATGCTCCAGGGAAAGAACTGGTAGAGTGGAAGGGATTGTAATATTAGGAGAGAGATAATTCTTAGTGCGTTTCTCTGAGGATGAAGCATGAGATGAATCCATGGCATGAATGGAACAGCTGGGGAAAGCAGGTCAGAGTGGGTATGGATATAAACACTGTGAGTTCAGTGGAGTGGGGAAGGTGGGAAATTAGGGGCCATATATCTTTGAAGTAAGAAGTGAGGTCTTCTGTCCTCTGGCTCTTTGGATATAATACATTTTAAAAGGAGGATGGGAAAAAAGAGGAACCAACATGTATCAGGTATGGGATTTTAGGAAGGAGCCATCTTGGATCTAGGCAAGTGGATAGAGCCTTTCATGGGATGATAGACCTTCCAAGTGTTGTCCTCTAGGACTCAGCCTCAGCCTTTACATCCAGAGGGCTCCTTTTCTTTGGGTCATTCTTCTGTACTGGAAGTAAATGCAGAGCCCTTCTGTACTGGTTTTGAATAGTAGTAGCATTCTCTCTGCACCTGTAGCAAAGGCACAGGATCTGAGCAGCCCCAGATCAGATAGTGGAAGAAAGGTTTTTTTTTTGTCTTGAAATTTTGAGATCATGATTATAGATTCACAGGGAGTTGCAAAGACATATACAGGGAAGACCCATATACTCTTCACCCCACCTCCTCCAGTGTTGTCATCTTGCATAACTGTAGTACAATAAACCCGGGAAAT
The DNA here is from genome assembly GCF_049350105.2 of Macaca mulatta. Lineage (NCBI taxonomy): Eukaryota > Metazoa > Chordata > Mammalia > Primates > Cercopithecidae > Macaca > Macaca mulatta. The sequence goes on from NC_133420.1 coordinate 49,339,428, forward strand.
TGGCATTGCTATAATACACTTCAGATTTCATCATATGTGTAGTTTCATGTCAGCTACCAACACAGTACAGAACTGTTCCATTGCAGGCTTCTTCCCCTTAACAGCCACACCCACCCTCTACCCTCTCCTTCAAGATTTCTGTAACTCTTAGCAACCGCTAATCAGTTCTCCATAGCTATAAAATCATTTTGAGAGTAATACGTAAATCCATTCATGGAGTATGCAGTCTTTTGAGGTTGGCTTTTTGTTGCTTAGCATAATTCTCTTGAAGCTCATCCAAGATGTTGTATATATCAAGTTTGTTCCTTTTTATTGCTGAGTAATGTTCCATTTAGGAAGTTTTTTTGTTTTTGTTTTTGTTTTGACACAAAGTCTCCCTCTTACCCAGGTTGGAGTGCAGTGGTGTGATCTTGGCTCAATGCAACCTTCACCTCCTGGGTTCAAGCGATTCTTGTGCCTCCTAAGTAGCCAGTATTACAGTCACGCACGCAACAGTCACACATGCACCACCACGCCCAGCTAATTTTTGTGTTTTTAGTAAGAGACAGGGTTTTACATGTTGGCCAGGCTACTGTTGAACTCCTGACCTCAAGTGATCCACCCGCCTCGACCTCCCAAAACGAAGGCTTTTTAAAGCTGCTTAGACTTTGATGATTCATGGAAGGTCTGATTCTTTTGCAGCAGATAAGTGGGAATGGGATTGGAAATAGTAGGGATTGGCATGAAATAATGATAATGGTTTCCTCCAACTCTCAGTACTCAGTGGATTCTGTCAGGAGGAGGGTAGTTGGCCTTGTGGGGGATTCATGTGGATACTCCTAGTGGAGAAGATACAGTTAAGAATAAGTCCAGATGTACTTTCTTCCAACTTGGTGTGGTTTTATATGGCCCATGTAGTCCCTTGACTTCTGCTGGATGTGCCTCGTAAGCTGGTGGGTAAATTAGACAGATTAGGATCATCTTAGTGGAGCTCTAAAGAAAATGAGGTTGATGCACATCCTGATTCTTGTCTTTGGCAGTTCTGTTAGTTGAGAGCTCATTTTCTGCTTTCTCCTGGCTTGTCTCAAGCCTGATTCATGCGTCTCAGGACCCTCATTAGGAGATGGTACTGAAACGGTTCTCAGTTGCACTTATCCCTTCGCTTACTTGGGAGAAACCCAGTAGGCTAAACTAAGTTGATTTTAATCAGGGTTGTTCTCTGGGTAGGTCATAGGTGATAGAGATTAACCTTTACCCAGGAAGGTGAGGGCAGACCAGTCTAAACTGTAGGGCATTGGTTTCTGCTGAGGAATCCCTCTTGAGTGAGTAGGGGAGTTAGCGATAGGCTGAGGCAGTGAATCTCCAAGGAAGGAGCTCATTTCAGGGCCTGTAGGTGTGTAAGGCCAGAGTACAACCCAGCTAAGGCGGCTCCTGTGTTTCTGGCCCCATGTCTCCTGAGGGAGGCTGGGACTGAGCCAGTGCCTCTACCTTGTCCCCAGAACAGCTCCTCTCATTTGTTGCTCTTAGGAAACCTGTGTGAGTACATTGGGAAAGTGTTTTCATAGTGGCCAGTAAGACATTTTCCCAGGCCCAGTAGATGTATGTGAATCATTAAGAATCTGTCCAGATACCTCTATGAATCTTCACACTTTTTTTTTTTTTTTTTTTTTTTTTTGAGATGGAGTCTTGCCGTGCCATCCAGGCTGGAATGCAATGGCATGATCTTGGCTCACTGCAATCTCTGCCTCCCGGGTTCAAGCGATTGTCCTGCCTTAGCCTCCCAAGTAGCTGGGACTACAGGCGCACACCACCACACCTGGCTAAGTTTTTCATTTTTAGTAGAGATGGGGTTTCACTGTGTTGGCCAGGCTAGTCACGAACTACTGACCTCAGGTGATCCACCTGCCTTAGCCTCTCAAAAGTGTTGGGATTACAGGCGTGAGCCACTGCGCCCTGCCCATCTTCACACTTGTAAATAACACTACAGGATAGTGTTATCAGTATAATATATAATATCAATATAATACCAGTATATCAATATCACATCAATTATGAGTTACCATATAACTGAAAATATTTAGCAATCCCTTCAAGCCACTGATGAATTTATAAAGGAGTAATTTAAAAGCTACCTAATTTCTCCCAAATCACATTTCAGTTTAGTGATCCAGATTTCCTGTTTATGTCCTTATACTGTACATTATTATATTTGTGTCTAAAATTTTGAAATTTTGACTTGCTGAGTTTTTTGAGACAGTCTTGACCTTTTGCCCAGGCTGGAGGGTAGTGGCATGATCTTGGCTCACTGCAACCTCTCCCTCCTGGGCTCAAGTGATTCCTGTGCCTCAGGCTCCTGAGTAGCTGGGACTACAGTTGTGTGCAACCACGCCCAGCTAATTTTTGTATTTTTAAGTATTTTTGTATTTTTTGCCTTGTTGGCCAGGCTGGTCTTGAACTCCTGGCCTCAAGTGATCCGCCCGCCTTGGCCTCTCAAAGTGCTGGGATTACAGGCATGAACCAGCGTGCTGACCTTGCTGAGAAATATTTGAATGGACTGAGGAATTTGCCAAGAAGTTTCACAGATACTTTATTTGGAGTGTGGGGCAAACTGGTTAATACTTACGATTCAAACCTACTAATTTAATAGTCTACTTTTTAATTCATTCAAAGATCTCTTATTTTTTCTAGTTAAAGACCACTTTCCTAGGCACCCAGACTTTGTGGCTGTCAGTGGCAACTGACTTTCTCTTTATGACCATCTTGCTCATACACAACACATACAGCTGCAGTGAGTTGAGGATGTTGCACATTTGACTTTACCTAATTGACCCTTTTATGTTAGAGTTGTAGGATGTGTCATTTTGGGGCCTCAGGAAAGTAAATGACTAGCTTCTTCTTGCCTTCACCTTTTGGCTTCACTTTGGAATAGTTGAAATGAGGACTGTTAAATTTGTGAATGTCAGCATCTCCAGCATATATTATTAAAAGGAACAATTTAGAGAATACGTGAACATGTTTTCTCTTGTGGAAACACTATGGTTGTGTAAAGGATTCTTGATTAAAGTATATGGTGCAGCCTGCTTAGTCAACAGGAGAGTGAGGAGGCCACCTCTCACTGCACAGCAAGTAAAGCTTGTGGACTATGATTCCTTACATAGTTGGAACTCTGTTCAGGAATTCTATCTTTAAAAGATCTTCAGCAGATAACCAAGTTGAGGATAATGATTCACTGTCTTCATTTCCTTCATTCTTTCTGATTTCTTCACTTCCTTAGATGAGTGATTCTCAAACTGTAGCATGCTTCAGTATCATCTACAGGGCTTGTTAAGGTACAGATTGCTGGGCCCCAGTCGTGTTCCTTTTTCAGTAGATCTGGGTTTGGGCCCCAAATTTTTCATTTCTAACAGGTTTCCAAAAAGTTTTGATGCTGCTGATTTGTGGACCACACTTTGAGAACCCTGTCCCGGATGTTGAATATCCCAGTCTCCCAGAACCACTTTCTTTGGTGCCGAATAAGGCGGATGACTCAGGACATGTGAACAGAGAAACCAGGCAGAGTAGAATGAAAGGGAGGTTGTGGGGAAAGTGAGTCTAAAAGCTAAGGAAACATTGAGGCCGGGTGCCGTGGGTCACGCCTGTAATCCCAACACTTTGGGAGGCTGAGGCAGGTGGATCACTTGAGGTCAGGAGTTTGAGACCAGCCTGACTAACATGGTGAAACCCTATCTCTACTAAAATACAAAATTAGCCAGGTGTGGTGACATGCCTATAATCTCAGCTACTTGGGAGGCTGAGGCAGGAGAATCACTTGAACCCAGGAGGTGGAAGTTGCAGGGTTGCACTGAGCCGAAATCGTGCCATTGCATTCCAGCCTGGGCAACAAGAGTGAAACTCCGTCTCCAAAATAAAATAATAAAATAAAATAAAATAAATAAAACTAAGGAAAGATTGAAAGGACTTTTGAATGTTAGACTTAGGCCAGTTAAGTCTGGCAGTCCTGCTCATGATGCTTCAGTATCTGTGTATTGATGAATGATCAACAGTCTGTCTGTTATGGATTAAGCATATCCAGTTCAAAGCATTACTGGTACGTTACACAGAAAGTGTACTTTTTTCATTCTTTTCTTTCTTTGTTTTACATTAGTTGGCTTCCTGAGGCTCAGGTAGTCCAAAGAGCCCTGAATTCTGCGGCTAACAATGTGTATCAGTATGGACGAGAATGGATAACTCACAAGGTAAGGGAAGAACCTTTCTTTGTAGCTTTCTCTTTTCAGGGTCTTTACTGGTGATAGCTTCTTGCTTTGATAAAACATAAATAGAAATGCTATTCGCAGCAGTAAATAGGCTTAAATAAACAGGTAAGCAACATACAATTAAATCTTTTGAAAGATCACATTAAATAGGGGTAGTGGCCTAAATAATCTGAGAGGTTGGTCGTGTACTTTTTCAAGATAGATCTGATTCATTACTTGTGAGTTAGGACAGAATGATCACTTGGTTTGGGTAGTCAAATAAGGCTTTGTAGAGAAAAAGGTATTCATGCATGTTAAATCTTATTATCTGCTGATAACTATCTTTGGCAGTTTCCAGTTATTTTCATTTAATTTTTTTTTTCTTTTACTGTTTCTAAGAAGTCTGCAATATAAATTATTTTGCCTACTTTGCAGATGAGGAAACAAGACTCAGCAAGGCTGAGTCAGTTCCCAGGGGTCATGTAGTAGATTGCAGAGCTTAGTTTGAAACTGAAGCTTAACTTCAAATCCTTTGTGTCTACTGTAGGATGCTTGCAGTGTGTGCCCAGAACTGGATTAAGTGCTTTGATGTGGCACTTGAGATAAACCTTGAAGTAATGACAGATCAAGAAAGAGTGGCTTTTAAGAAGGGTATTTGTGTGAGCCAAGATGCAGAGACAGGAGTGTGCTTGAAGAGATGATTGAGATGCTGAGACAGGAGTGTGCTTGAGGAAATGATCTTGACTGAAGTGGAGGGAGCTTTGTGAAGGGGAAATGAATGATAGAGGAAAAGACAACACAGTTAAGGATTAGGTTCCACAATATGGATTTGGAATATTCTTTCCCTCCCTAGTATTGCCTGTAGGAATAAAGGTAAGTTGCACTTTTAGTATACTGAAGTAATTAGGATTATGTAAGAATCGGCAAGATTTGTTCCCAGGCGAGTGCAGTGGCGCGATCTCAGCTCACTGCAACCCCCACCTCCTAGGCTCAAGTGGTCCTACCACTTTAGCCTCCTGAGTAGCTGGAACTACAGGCATGCACCACCATGCCCAGCCAATTTTTCTATTTTTTATAGAGACGTGGTTTCACCATGTTGCCCAGGCTGGTCTCAAACTCCTGTGCTTACATAATCCTTCCACCATGGCCTCCCAAAGTGCTATGATTACAAGGCATGAGCCACGATGCCTGGCCAAATGGCTTTATTATATTGAGTATTTTGTTTTCAGTTTATGAATAAATCAAATATAAAGGAACAAATTGAACAGATATGTTTGCATTGAATATGTCTAGTAACTGGTTCACATATCTGTAAGGCCAGAATCAAACAGACAAAGAGTAAGGAAATAGATGTTGTAAACTAACACGGGAAAATGGTCACTCCTTTCGTTACTAAATAAGAAAATAATAAATAATGGCTACATTTCATACCTGTTAAACTCCCTAAAAATTGTCCAGTTAGTTCATAAGGCTTTGAGGAAATTGGGTCATTTCTGTAAATTTGAAAAGCATTAATTGGTATATTTCTTATTATAGAAGTCAGTTTACCAGTGCGTAGCAAGAGCCATTAAAATGCTCATTGTCGGCTGGGTGTGGTGACTTATGCCTGTAATCCCATCACTTTGGGAGGCCGAGGCAGGAGGATCACTTGATCCCAGACCAGCTTGAGCAACATAGTGAGACCTTGTCTCTACAAAAAAATAAGAAAATTAGCTGCGTGTGGTGTCATGCGCCTGTGATCCCAGCTACTCGGGTCTCTGAGGTGGCAGGATCGCTTGAGCCCGGGAGGTCCAGGCTTCAATGAACCGTGAACATGCCACTGTACTCCAGCCTGGATGACAGAGTAAAACCCTGTTTCAAAAAAAAACAAAACAAAACTCATTTTCTTTGGTTCCAGTACATTTATTTATGTCACAAGTAACCCTGCAATGAGCATCCATAGATACCCTTAAAAACTGTGTAAAAGGATGTTCATTGCAGTGTTACTCATGACATTAAAAATTAGGATTCATGGCTCGGCACAGTGGCTCACGCCTGTAATCCCAGCACTTGTGGAGTTTGAGGTGGGCAGATCACTTGAGGTCAGGAGTTCAAAACCAGCCTGGCCAACATGGTGAAACTCTGTCTCTACTAAAAATACAAAAATTAGCTGCGTGTAGTGGTGCACGCCTGTAATCCCAGCTACTCAGGAGACTGAGACAGGAGAATTGCTCAAACCTGGGAGGCAGAGGTTGCAATGAGAGCCAAGATTGCACCACTGCACTTCAGCCTGGGTGACAGAGCAATACTTCATCTCAAAATAAAAAAAAAAAGAAAAGAAAAAAAAGAAAAAAGATTTAATTATATATCCTTAGAGTGGGTAATGATTAGCTAATACCAGAACATAATGAACTAATAGAAAAGTATTGAAGATGAAGGTTAGTGATGGCTGAAGATTAAATGTTTATAATGCAGTAGAAAATATAGAATTCTAAATTGTCTCTATGTAAACAGGCAGAAAGTTGCAGAGGAAATAGAAAAATGGAAACAATTGTATTAAGGAAGTGGGCCTACAAATTTCTTTTAGGAATTTTTTTTTTTTTTTTCCTGAGACCAGATCTTACTCTATTACTCAGGCTGGAGTGCATTGGCATGATCACGGGTCAGTGCAGCCTCAACCTCCTGGACTGAGGTGATCCTCTCACCTCAGTCTCCCAAGTAGCTGGGACTGCAGGCACACACCACCACACCTGGTAATCTTTTTGTATTTTTTGTAGAGATGGGATTTCACCATGTTACTCAGGCTGGTCTCAAACTCCTGGGTTCAAGTGATCTGCCCACCTCAGCCTCTGAAAGTGTAAAAATTGTTTTTTATGTTATAATATGGTTTTAATAATAACTAAGTGGGATAACATCTACAATGATAGCCTTCCTCTAAGTTACGTCGTCTCAGTGTACTTGATTTCCACAAACCCGAGGCCAGTCTGATCAATTGTAAATGAGACCACACATCTCTCAGCATGCAAATGGAGGGAAGGATTTGTGTTTATAGCCAGCGTCCTAAAATTTTACTTAAAGTTCTGTGGTAATTCTTAATAATAGAGATAAATGTAACATGAGACATATGTATAATGGAAGGGCACTGGGATTACAGGGGAAAGATTTTTCTCTAGACAGGTAAGATCAGATAAGTCAGCAATCATGGCTTCATTTGCATCATTCTCTGATAGCGTGAGGTAGCTCTCTTAGAGACCTGAGAATAGAGCAAACAAGATAGAAGCAAAAAGATGAGAAAGGAAATTTACTGGGAATAGTCAGGAGTAGAGTTTAAGGAAAGAACATAATGTGGCTAGAGATAAATAGTCTGGAACATTTTTGTTTGATTTGAAACAAATGTAAATACGCAGCATATATTAAATTTACTCTATTGTTGCCTGAAATATTGTACCAGGTCGTATCTGTGTTTTTTTCTAGCTCCATAAAATTCTAGGAGATAAGGTGAACAATACTGCTGTAATTGAAAAGCAAGTACTAGAACTTTGGGACAGACTGTATCACTCTTGGTTTGTAAAGGTAAGTTATTTTAGCTAAGGTTTTATGTTGTAAACTAATAAAGTCCTTTTATCGACTCATCAACTAGATAGGATTATATTCACAGCGGGATTTCATTCATGGAAATTTTAAAACAGCAAAACCCTTAAGCTTCAGGTCACTAAAGTCAGTGTGAGTTGATGGTTAGTCTCCATGGCAGAACCTGCCTACGTCTCTGGTGCATCAGTATTCCATCCTCAGTCTGTTGTCATGGACATCTCATCCTCTAGACCAGCTCTGTGCGGGAGAAGTGTAATGCAAACCACATAAGGTAATGTTAAATTTTCTAGTACTTATACTCAAACAAATTTTACCTGTTTTAGTTTTTCAGTGATACTTTATTTAATCCAGTATACCCCAAATACTATTATTTTAATATATAATCATTAGAAAAAATTTAATAAGATATTTTATATTCTTTTTTTTTCCATACTGTCTTTGAAATCTAGCATGCATTTTATACCAGCAGCACGTCTCAGTTTTTGAGCTAGACATATTTTAAGTGCTCAGTAGCCACATGTGGCTAGCTTCTACTGGCTACTGTTTTAGACAGTACAACTGTAGGCATTAAGAACTTTTCTTTGAGGAAGTGAAACTGGATCTAAAAGCTTAGAGATCTTTTACTTTTTATTTTTTTTTTTATTATTATTTTTTGAGACAGGGTCTCACTCTTGTCACCCAGGCTGGAGTGCAGTGGTGTGATCTTGGCTTACTGTAACCTCCATCTCTTGGACTCGAGTGATCCTCCTGCCTCAGCCTTCTGGGTAGGTGGGATTACAGGTGCATGCCACCATGCCTGGTGAATTTTTTTGTATTTTTTGTAGAGATGGGGTTTTGCCATGTTGCCCAGGCCATCCTATACACTAGTTCTGGCAGGGCCTGTGGGCTAGCAGGAGCTGTGCTATGTATAGAGTGGGCAGAGTTGGTGGTGATGATTCTGAGTTGATGTAAGGAGAGCAAGTATATATGTAAGTCTCTTAATGTAGGGTGGAGGGGGAGGAGGGCTGATTTTAAATTTGAATTTGTTCCTTAGTGACTTGTTTGGGATTACGTACTCTTGCTTTGGGATGAGTTGAGGGAAGATTGTTAGTTTTTATAGATTTCAAAGACTTGGGAAAAAATATCCAGGGAATATCTAGGTGAGTATCATAGATTTGATCTCATCTGCTGAAAAACCAGATAATTAGAAAGGTGTATCTATTTCTTTTGCTAACTCTGGGACTGCTTACAGACAAATAGCTTTTATTACCCCTCATACCTCGTGAGCTTTATTTTATAGTAGAGGAAGGTCAGTGTTTCATAAGCATGGGTTTGTTAAGTGGTTAAGTACAGTGTGTCCCCCAGTGTGCTGGATGATCGGTCCTAAGACACCCCACTGGTACCAAAATCCAGGGATGCTCAAGTTCTTTGTACAAACTGACATATTTGTTGGCTGGGCATGGTGGCTCATGTCTGTAATCCTGGCTGTTAGGGAGGCTGAGGTGGGAGGATCACTTGAGGCTTGAAGCTTCAGACCAGCCTGGGCAACGTAGTGAGACCCCATCTCTACAAAAAATTAGCTGGGTGTGGTGGTGTGCGCCGATAGTCCCAGCTACTTGGGGAGACTGAAGTGGGAGGATCACTGAAGCTCAGGAGTTGGAGGCTGCAGTGAGCTATGACTGCACCATTGCACTCCAGTCCAACCTGGTGACAAGGCGAACAAGACCTTGTCTCTAAAAAAAGAAGACAACATTCCTACCATCATGCGTGTCTAATTTTTAAATTTTTGTAAAGATAGGGTCTCACTGTGTTGCCCAGATTGGTCTTGAACTCCTAGGCTTAAGTGATCCTCTTGCCTCAGCCTCCCAAAGTGGTAGGATTACAGGTGTGAGCCATTCTACCTGGTCTTTATCTCTTTCAAAGTTAGTTATTCTCGTATCTCTGCCAATGTCTTCCAGATAGACAAATTCTATTTACTGCCTTACATTTGCTTGTTATATTCTTCTCTCCTCGTTTTGCTTATCTTGTATGGTAAATTAAAAAGAAAAATGAGGAAAGGAGGAGAAAAGCAAAGATGGGAGATCAAGAGAAAGGTAGAGGACCTAAAAACTAAAAAAAAAAAAAAAAAAAAAGTAAATGCTATTTAGTGTGTTGTTGTAGATACTGAGGAGTAAGATGTGTTTGCAAATGTATTTAGGAGGGAAGCACTGGAGCAAGACTTAGCCAAGGTACCTAGAATATAAACAAAAGCATTTTTTATTTCAGGTCTTTAAATGGAGTTCTTAGCTGATTTCTTAAATAATGGAAAGTTCTTCTCCTTGGAGTACTTACTGAAGTGATTAAGGGGACCTGAAGCAAAATGTGACTTTTATACTTTTTGATCTTTAGATTAAGATGGGAATTTCATGTCTGCACTGTTTTATTCCATAGAATGTAACACACTCTGGAAGGCACAAAGGACAGAAGTTGCATGTCAGTCGTCAGAATAGCTGGCTGGGAGACATTCTGGACTGGCAGGATATTGCTTCCTTTGTTCACGAGAACATTGAGACATTTCTTTCGGTAAGAAATAGTATTTATAGTTAAGCTGAAGTTCAAAATAAAAGACACTCTAATTCCAAGTTTTCCGTATGCATTTTGAGGCCTCATCTATCCTGTTTTTAACGTCATGACATTTACATGTTTGAGAACTCTGAATGCACTAGGATGATGTTCAAAAGCCACAGGCATCAGGTGTCACCACTCCTTGGTATTTCCCCTGTGGTTGTAGAGTGAGAGATGCTTGAGTCTGGAGTGATGCTGTGTGATGTGAGTGATGCTGTGGGCTGCCAGATTCTCAGATAGGGATCCTCGTCCTCCCTCTAGGCTGATCAGGATGTCTCCAATTGGACTACTAGAGAGGGACCTGCCTTTGTGGTGTATGAAGTCCCTTGACTAGATGGAAATATGGTTCCAGTTACATTGGAGGGATGGGATGTGTTGAATGCTTAGCTTGTTACCTTCCCACCTAACCTCCCACCGTGCGCCATCACCTCTGCAGTCTTTGCAGCATTCCTAAGTGCTAACTACTGCTCCTCCTCATTCCATAGCATATTTTGTATGGTGTCTTGGACATAGAATTTCACAGAGAGTAATTTTCTTGTGCATAAATTTGTGACTTTCATCAAGTGAACAAAAATTGAGGTTTGCTGTACTAAACTTTTTAAAATTAATTTTTTTTTGAGACGGAGTCTCATTCTGTTGCCTAGGCTGGAGTGCAGTAGTGTGATCTCAGCTTACTTCAACTTCCGCCTCCCAGGTTCAAGCGATTCTCCTACCTTAGCCTCCTGAGTAGCTGGGATTACAGGCGTGCACCACCACACCCAGCTAATTTTTTCTTTTTTTTTTTTTTTTTGCATTTTTGTAGATACAGGTTTCTCCGTGTTGACCCAAACTGGTCTTGAACTCCTGACCTCAAGTGATCTGCCTGCCTTGGCCTCCCAAAGTGCTGGGATTAGAGTCATGAGCCATCGCACCTGGCCTAAATTTAATTTTTATCAAAATAATACATGACCATCACTGAAAAGGCAATAACGCTGAAAGATTTGAATAAGCAGCAGTGCCCTGCTGTATGCCTCCCAATTTCCCATCTTTTTCTTTACAAACAACTGTCAATTCTTTTAGCTTTCCCTGGGTATTTACCTCTGAATTTCTAAAATAATGCTTATGCTACTCTTTTCTTTGTTTTGCAGTTTTAGATGTTATCTTTTGCCTTCTTAATGTGGAAGGTGAAGTGCTATTAATCACATATTGGGCCTTTAACATGGATTCCTTAATTTTGAAAGCCTCTTTTCTGTTTTCTATCTCTTTGTTTTCTTTTTCCCCTGAGAAATAGCTTCAGCTTGCCTTTGAAACAGTGATTGAGGGTGGGCGCGGTGGCTCATGCCTGTAATCCCAGCACTTTGGGAGGCCGAGGCGGGCAGATCACCTGAGGTTGGGAGTTCAAGATCAGCCTAACCAACATGGAGAAACCCCGTCTCTACTAAAAATACAAAATTAGTCTGGCGTGATGGCGCATGCCCGTAATCCCAGCTACTCAGGAGGCTGAGGCAGGAGAGTCACTTGAACCTGGGAGGCAGAGGGTGTGGTGAGCTGAGATTGTGTCATTGAACTCCATCCTGGGTAACAAGAGCGAAACTCCATCTCAAAACAAAACAAAAAAAAAACTGTGATTGAAATTTTCATTTTTCCTGCTATCATACTTGTAATATCCAACAGCTCTTTCTTCTGAACCCTCCTTTTTTTACTTATTTGAGAATATTACTAATAAAATATTTAAAATGTCTTCTGCTCTCTCTTTGCTCTACGTTTCTTTAAAGTTTGTTTTGTTTTCTCTTTTGTTACCTGTCTGGGGATCCCTGGCAGTATGTTCGTTTTTAAGAGTGCAACACTAAAAGCAGCTGGAAGGTCCCTGCCAGATCAGCCTATAGAAAAGCCCATTAGTCAGTCAGCAGGTTCCATCCAGTATCCTGGACCTTCCAGTTGGCTCTTTAATGCCAGTGCATACACAAAATAGTGTATCATCTAATAATACCTTTGAATGTTTGCTTTCCCCCAAAATTCAGGTGTGTTAACTAAAAGTTACTGAATCCCTTTTTGTTTTGTTTTGTGACTGTAGTCATTGAACTTAAAAGCATCTGGTTTTTGTTTTGTTTGTTTTTTTGAGACAGGGTCTCGCTCCGTCACCGAGGCTGGAGTGCAGTAGCGCGATCTCGGCTCACTGCAAGCTCCGCCTCCCGGGTTCATGCCATTCTCCCGGGTTCAAGCCATTCTCCTGCCTCAGCCTCCCGAGTAGCTGGAACTACAGGCACCCGCCACCATGCCCGGCTAATTTTTTGTATTTTTAGTAGGGGCAGGGTTTCATCATGTTATCCAGGATGATCTCAATCTCCTGACCTTGTGATCCACCCTCCTCGACCTCCCAAAGTGCTGGGATTACAGGCGTGAGTCACCGCGCCTGACCTAAGCATCTCTTACTGATGAATGAAGTGACAGTGTTAAATCATACTAAGATAGATGATAAAGAAAAATTAAATTTTATAAATTCTTATGGAAAGAGAAGAGGCAGTTTTTGACACTAAAATAACAGTTTTGCTGTGTAGTCCCTCAAAAAGAAAAGTACAATTTCTGTATCCCTAAACACATTTAAATATTGAGTAATGGACAGTTCAGGGAACAGATGATTATTTAGTAGTTTTTGTATGAAATATTTTGTGTCAAATATTGTGCTAGGTGCTTAATATTTTCCAATTTAATTCTCCCAGTGATTCTGCAAAACTAGTATAATTGCCTTCATTTTAATAACCAAAAAAAGGCTCAGAGGTGTTAAATAGTTAGCATGGTAAATAGCAGTTGATATTCAAATTCAGTTCATCTTTCCTTGGCTCCAGAGGCCAGACTTTATATGTAATGTTGTGTTATCTTTCAAACTGTATTTCATCCTCTAGAGAACTCAACATTTCTTAGTCTCATACCTTTATATTTGTATTTGCTTTGTTTTGTCAGTTTTTTTTTTTTTTTGGATATTGTTGTAAATAGTTGGCTTAGGCCAGTCTTGTTCATGAAATCTTCACAGTGTATTTCAGAACACAGTGAGGTTTCTCCACATTCAGATTCCTTTTGCATTTATTGTTTTCACTCTTTTGATACCTAAACATGTTTTTGACACTTTGGTGTTTATACCCAATCTTCTGGACTAGATTATAAGTTTTTGGAGGTAGAAGGAATCTCATATATCCCTGCCTTAGAATTTAGTACAGTGTTAGGTCCTCAATTAAACTAAGAGAAGCACATTAGACTGTAGTGCAGTGATTTGACTGTGGCTTACTGCATCCTCGACCTCCTGGGCTCAAGCCATCCTCCTGCTTCATCCTCCTCCTTCTTCTCCCTGAGTAGGTGAGACTACAGGCATACACCACCACACCCAGCTGATTTTTAAATTTTAAGTTTTTTGCAGAGATGGGGTCATGCTATGTTGCACAGGCTGGTCTTGAACTCCTGAGCTCAAGCTATTCTTTCACCTCGGCCTCCCAAAGTGCTGGGATTACAGACATGAGCCGCTCAGCCAATAATTATTTTTGTATTTAGAAATACAGTGGCTGAGTTGAAATGGTGTTTTGAGGTCACCTGACTCATCTCCCTTCCTTTATAGATAGATAAAAAAGATTGGAACTAGAGAAAGATAGCAGAGCTCATGTGGTCCATTGTCTCCAGGCTCCCTCCCAACTCTCTGAGGCAGACAGAGGTGGCTGAGTTCTGCCAGGGGAGACATTTTCCCTTATTTAGACCTCTGCATCTCTGCAATGTCCTGTTCCTCCTCTGTTTTTCTAAACTGTTGCCTTTGAATCTCCTTCACTGGCTCCATAAGAAGATGGGCTGATGGCTCTTAATAAGTACTGGGAAATCAAATTAATAATCAAACAGTTGTTTGGTGAGTGGTGGACTCAGAGTAAAGGACTGCAGAGCCACTGGAGATGGTGAGGCCTTGTTGGTCAGTTCTTATCCACAGTAGAGACCACCTTTCATGACCACATTGCTTAGTTGGTTCAGTAAGTCTCTTGGGCTTTTTATATGTTTCATAATGAACTCTTTGTGATGTTCTTCCAGTACTTACATTGCTATTGTTGATTAAACTGATATCAAACCTGGCTCATGTTTTCTACTTATGAGTTAGGATCCTTTTTTTTTTTTTTTTTCTTTTTCCAGAGACAGACTCGCTTTGTCATCCAGTCTGGAGCGCAGTGGCATGATCTCAGCTCACTGCAACCTCCACCTCCTGGGTTCAAGAAATTTTTGTGCCTCAGCCTCCTGAGTAGTTGGTATTACAGACCACCACATTCACCTAATTATTTTGTATTGTTAGTAGGGATGGGATTTCACTATATTAGCCAGGCTGGTCTCAAACTCCTGGCTTCAAGTGATCCGCTCACCTTGGCCTCCCAAAGTGCTGGGATTACAGGTGTGAGCCACTGCACCCAACCTGAGTTGCAATACATTTTGTCTCCATAAATCTGTTTTGTTTTCAGAGTTTCATGGGCCTTGGTATTGTGCCTGCCTTTACCCATTTTCTCCTCCCTGAGCCTGCCATATAAATTAAAACCACTTTACTTTAAGGATTTAGTTAATATTCTAGAAATGTTTTTTCCTCTGTTTTCTCCAGTTGATTCCCTTTCTTTCTTTCAAATAGGAAAGGTTACTTTTTTGTTGTTGGAGACTAACAGTCTAAAATTAATGTATTTAGTTAATTTCTTAAGAATTACCACAAGGTATTTTCTCTTAATGCAACCCAGAAACTTTTTTTTTTTTTTTAATAAAAATTCCAAAATGACTGAAACTGCAAAAAGAATGCTTGTCAAATCACAAGTAAAGGCATTGTTGGCTTGTTTCTTGGAACTGATGGCATTGTTCATTCATTCTTTATCCCACGAGGTCAACTAGTCAATCTTGCATATTTTTGTGGGCATTGTGAAGCATTTTCAAGGTTTTATGTAAGGAGTTTTTGTAAATGAAACCAGCCTGCCAGAGTTCTCTTAGGAAACTGAGCTGAGGTTTGCAAGAAATGCCAAGGGCAACAAAGTATGCCTTTATAAATGGTACATCTGAAGTAGGAAAGGAATGGAGAGGACTTTTCATAGAACAGATGGACATATGACAAAAACCAGAACTGCTGTTTTGGGAAGGGCACCAAAACAAAAATCAGATGTTGTGAGTTCTGCCCCACAGCATATAAGCTCTAAGCTCTAGTTCTACTTACTAGCTTTGTGCCCTTAGGCAAGTTTTTTAAAAAATTTGTGAACTTCAAATTATGTATCTATAAAATAGAGATAATATCATCCACATTTCTTCACTCATGGCATTGTTGGGAGGTCTGTGGAAGCATTTTAGAAATGGTAACGGGAGGTGTTTTTCTGGTCATTTTGCTTTTGTATTTTTCATTAAGAGGAAGGATAGTCCACTTGGGAAGAATGGAACAGATATTATAATAAGGGGATTTGAGATCGTAAATGAAACATGCAGGTATACTATAAATATTGTACCTCTCCTTTATTAATATTTAACATCTATGAGAAACCTTCCTCATGATATCTGGTTCTAGTGAATGTGTAGGTGACAAATCAGCTGAACTCAGTAGACCTCAATATACTGGTCATTGCCTGTCTCAGGAAAGATTTTTGGCCTCAGAGCACTGCTCTTGTCCCTGTCTGTTGATTGCTTTTCTTGTGATTTAATGAAGTCATTGAGGTGATGCTTTTTATATTTGTAGATAGCTCTAAGTTGGAAATGGCAAGGGTGGGCGCCAGGCAGCCAGTAAAGCAAATACTGGAATTTCATGGCCTGCACTTAGGATCCTACAAGATAAATGTCACCACAGGTTGTACTCTAGCATATTCCCCTGGAGGTAAAGTCATGACATGTGTCACATAATAATGTCTCTGTTAATGATGGGTCACACAATGCAATCATGGTCCCATAAGATTTATAGTACTGTATTTTTACTGTACCTTTTACATGTTTAGATATACAAATACCTGTATTGTGATTGCATGTGGTATTCAGTACAGTAACATGCTACAAAGGTTTATAGTTTAGGAGTAGTAGGTTGTATCTCATAGCCTATATGTGTGCCAGGCTTTACCATTTAGGTTTGTATCAGTACACTTTATGACGTATGCAGGGTGAAATCGCCTAATGACACATTTCTCAGAATGTATCTCCATCATTAAGTGATGCATGACTATATTTTTTCTCTGCTTGCCAATTTTGCATAGCTACAATGATATATATATATATATATATTTTTTTTTTTGGGGTTTTTTTTTTTTTTTTTTTTTGAGACGGAGTCTCGCTCTGTCACCCAGGCTGGAGTGCAGTGGCCGGATCTCAGCTCACTGCAAGCTCCGCCTCCCGGGTTCACGCCATTCTCCTGCCTCAGCCTCCAGAGTAGCTGGGACTACAGGCGTCCGCCACCACGCCCGGCTAGTTTTTTTATTTTATTTTTTTACTGGAGACGGGGTTTCACCGTGTTAGCCAGGATGGTCTCAATCTCCTGACATCGTGATCCGCCTGTCTCGGCCTCCCAAAGTGCTGGGATTACAGGCTTGAGCCACCGCGCCCGGCCTACAATGATATATATATGTATGTATGTATATGTGTGTGTGTTTTATTTATTTATTTATTTATTTATTTATTTATTTATTTATTTTGAGACAGTGTTTTGTTCTTGCTGCCCAGGCTAGAGTGCAATGGCAGGATGTCGGCTCACTGCAACCACTGCCATCTGGGTTTAAGCGATTCTCCTGCCTCAGCCTCCCAAGTAGCTGGGATTACAAGCATGCGCCACACCACACTTGGCTAATTTTGTATTTTTAGTAGAGACAGGGTTTTACCATGTTGGTCAGACTGGTCTGGAACTCCTGACCTAAGGTGATCCACCTGCCTCAGCCTCCCAAATTGCTGGGATTACAGGTATGAGCCACCATGCCCCACCAATTATATATAAAAATTTTTAAT
Organism: Macaca mulatta; assembly: GCF_049350105.2. Lineage (NCBI taxonomy): Eukaryota > Metazoa > Chordata > Mammalia > Primates > Cercopithecidae > Macaca > Macaca mulatta. The sequence goes on from NC_133420.1 coordinate 49,356,737, forward strand.
CCTGTTTTTTAAATTTAGCATTTTATTGTAAAATATTTTACCATGTTATAACAGTGATGTTTTTAATGGCTGTCTATATTATTTGGTGTGGATTCACCATTTTCTTTACTATTGATTATACAACTGTTTGTGGTTTATTTTTTAATTTTTTTATTTTTCATTTGAAGTAATCCTCAGTTCTTAGCTTTTCAGTTCATGTTACTAAAACACTGTATTAAAAGCACACTAGATGGCTGTAGAAACTTTTTTCATGAGGATTGGTTCTGATATCCAGCTTTTCCTCCTCGCCAGATCTTGGAGTCTCTGTGGATCGTTATGAGCCGGAATGTGAGCCTGCTCTTCACCACTGTCACTACACTCTTGACCATCCTCTTCTACAGCGGGACAGCCCTTCTCAATTTTGTACTTTCTCTGGTATGTCCACATAGATAAGTACACCTCACATTTCCTTCCTTGTTAAAGCATATTTCTGATTTCATTTGCAATTACAGATGTCTGTCTTCCTATAGTTTCCAAATACGATTTTTTTTAGGAGATATTGTCCTTTGTTTTGCAGATAATTTTCCTGACCACACTATTTTATCTATTAAGTTCCAGTGATGAGTACTACAAGCCAGTGAAGTGGGTGATAAGCCTGACTCCACTATCTCAGCCAGGTCCTTCTTCTAATATTATTGGCCAGTCTGTGGAAGAAGCTATCAGGTAGGGATAAGGTTTATGCTATTCTTATTTCTCCCAGAATTTTTTTTCCATGATAAGCCTGTTTTTTGTCATGAGCATCCTGATAACATTCAGTGCTAAACTCTGAAGGACTCTGGTATTTTCAAGGTTTTCATCTCATTTTGAGAGGATAAATATGCACAGTGCAGTTGTTAATAAGAAAAAGATTCAGGCCGGGTACAGTGGCTCATGCCACTCAGATTGCTTGAGGCAGGAGGATTGCTTGAGGCGAGGAGTCTGAGATCAGTCTGGACAACATAGTGAGACCCTGTCTCTATAAAAAAAATTTTAAAAATTGTCTGGGCTTGGTGGCATGCAGCTGTAACCCCAGCTACTTGGGAGGCTGAGGCTGGAGGCTTGCTTGAGGAACTTGAGGTTACAGTGAGTTGTAATCACGCCACTGCGCTCCAGCCTTGGTGACAGAGCTAGATCCTGTTTTCTTTGTTTTTTGGAGATAGATTGCAGTGGTGTGATCTTGGCTCAGTGCAGTCTCTGCCTCCAGAGTTCAAGTGATTCTCCTGCCTCAGCCTCCCAAGTAGCTGGGACTATAGGCGTGCACCACCACACCCGGTTAATTTTTGTATTTTTAGTAGAGACTCGGTTTCACCATGTTGGCCAGGCTGGTCTCAAACTCCTAACCTTAAGTGATCTGCCCACCTCGGCCTCCCAAAATTCTGGGATTACAGGCATGAGCCACCATGCCCGGCCAAGACCCTGTTTCTTAAAAAACAAAAAAACAGACCGGGTGTGGTGGCTCACATCTGTAATTCCAGCACTTTGGGAGACCAAGGCAGGAGGATTGCTCGAGCTCAGGAATTTGAGACAACCTGGGCAGCATAGTGAGACCTTGTCTCTACTAAAAATAAAAAAGATTAGCCAGGCATGGTGGTGTGCATCTGTAGTCCCAGCTACTTAAGAGGCTGAGGTGGTAGGATTGCTTGAGCTTGGAAGATGGAGACTGCAGTGAACTTGGTCACACCACTGCACTGCAGCCTAGGCAACAGAGTAAGACTCTGTCTCAAAAACAAAACAAAATTTAACAATTCAAAGCAGTTTTGATAACCTTCTCTCAAACCTGTGATTTACAAAGATGTAATGGTCTATCTCCATCAGCTTTCCATCAGCAGGATCTTAGACTAGCTCTTAGCATCATGTCACTTGCTTAAGAGAACCCCCGCTTCCACCACCCCCATCTCCAACTTCTTTCAGAACCCTCTGCTGTCAGGATTTCTAGCTTTGCTCCAGAAGGAGAGTAGGTGGCGTTCCTGTTTCTCCTCTGTCCTAAAGCCAAGCTGTGCCCTCCGCGAGGGGTAGGTTGGATACTGGAAATGCAGAATCGTTGTTTATCTCTTAAGTTATAGGCTCTGTATGCACTGGAGGTTCTGGCCAGAAACTTTCATTATGACTTCTGGCATCCATGTATTTACAGGCTTGGTTTCTGAATGAACTTCAACTTTTCCTCCCTATAAGCTCTTTCCAGGTCATTGGCTCTTGACTTCCTTTATCTTTTCCTCTTCATCATTTCTGGTAGGGAGGGCCCTTTTGCAGAGCAGGCCTCTCTCAGCCCCTCTTCCAACCCCTGTTCTCATTGCTCATTAACAAGACTCAACTACATTTTTACTTCTTATGCATACATCTCAAATTAAACCCTCCTATTGTCCATTAGAGCTCCTTTTTCTAATATGTTGTTAACCAGGTAGTCTTAAGTGTCTCTTGAATAGTGAATCTTTGGCTGGCATTTCTGTCTCCACATACTTTTAATAAATACCATTGTCTGGAACTAGTCTTCCACAGAAATCTTGATTTCTTTTTTTTCTCTGATAATTGTATCTTATTGATCTTGGTTTATTTTTTCACTGTGTTCATGTAATAGCTAGTGAGAATCCCACTTTGATTGTTAGAAAACCTTCAGTTAACATTCAAACAGGATGCATGCTCCTAAAATATGATGTCTGTATAACTTTTGCTAAGTTCTCTCCCCTTTTCCTACTAGCAAGGCCTGGATAAGGTCTTCACCAATACCTTGTTTGTGCGATTGGCTATCAAGTGGGATTAAAAAAAAATGCTCTTAACACCTATATAGTGCCCTCAGGTATCCGCATGGGGGCCATCTGTAAAGATTCCAGATTTCGGAGTATATTATCCAGTGTAACAGCATTTGGGGTGAAGCTGTTTTGAAGGAAGTACCGGCTATAGCTTCCCTCCTAAGTCCTATATGACCATTGACTATCATCTTTACTGAATAAATGAAATGATGAAAATTCTAGCAATAGATTATCTTTGTTTATCTAGGATCTTTCTGACTCAAAAAAGCTTTTGCAAATGCTGTACCAAAAAGGAAAGCTAATCTTTTATCTTCCCAATAGGATAAAGCTATTGGAGCAGCCATATCAAAGGCTGGTAGGAATTCTCCAGTCAGTGTGGCTTAAGCCAAGCTTTGCAGAAAAATATCTACCTTGTTCATAAAGAACTTCAGGAAAGATGATGCTTCCATTTTCCTCAAGTAACCTTCATTGTTACTGACTCTTATTCTTAGAAAAATATTTCTATTTTCACATCACAGTTTTGAATTTTCTGTTGTTCTGCTTTCTTAGAGCAGACCATCCTCTAAATGTCTGTCACTTTTTTTCTTACCAAATATGCCACCTTTTTTGTTTTAAACTTAATTCCTAGATGTTGTGTTTGCCAGTCAGTGGTAAGTAAAGCTGTTAGTCACACCTAGGTTCAGCTGATTGAAAGCACATATTCTGTTACACCATGATGCCTTCTTTCAAGAGGAGCTGGTTAGGGAAGATCATGACTTATATTTGTGGACATAAGAGGGTGGCACTTAGAAATTCAGGTCTTTGGCTCAGGAGAGAATTTGAGATTAGAAAGAGTGCTGTCATCTACAGGGATATGAGGAAATCGGTCTTTTACAAATTAGATTTGACTTACCTTCTTGGGAGTGCACACACTAATTATGTATTATAACAGTAGCTCATGTCTTGGTTCCATAGTATACTGGAATTTAAAAACCATTTGTTTTATTATCACCTTACTTTAAATACAGAAAAAAATTTAACAACCTTTGGTACCAGAACTATAGTTGAGTGGTTCTCAGAATTGATAGATTTTTATGAATCTGATAAATATGGTACAGACTAAATGGGTTATGGCCTGAGCCATTTTTCTAACCAAAGCTATATCAAGTTATATAATTTTAAGATTGTAATTCAAGGTGATTTTTTTTTGTAATTTAAGTTCCTAGGGCTGTTTCTTTACTGGCGCAAATTCAAGACTTGAAAGGTACAGGTTTTATAGAGATTCCTCTGAAGAGCTTTCTCCTGTGGAGAAGATGGTAGTGAGTTCTCTAAGAGCTCCTGTTGGATTTTTCATCCTGAAGGTTTGTGTTGAAGAGGCAATATGTTTCTTCATGGAAAAAGATTTTGAGGGAAAAATAAGTGGTTATGATTTATAATTTATAAATGACTCTGAAAATACTGTAATGTCCTCAAAGTGCAGTTTAGCCTACAAATATCAGTGATACCAACTTTTATAAGCATCAGTCATTAATCATCATCTATGTTGCAGCTAAGTGGAAATCATTACATTCATTTTTATGATCTGTGAATAAGTCAAAAGTGGAATTGAAATTGGGTGTTAATTGCATGACCAGACAGTGAAAGTGTCTGCTCGTGAAGCTTTGCCTTCTGAAGTATGTGGCTTCTTTATGATCACTATCTCATTGAAGTTTTGAACATTACTCATTATTTTGAATCTGAATAAGTATTCTTCTCAGTTGAATACATTTGCAATTGGGTTTTCATTTCATGAAGTTTTGAGTCAGTGGCATGCATCCTTTATCCCCAGACCATTTTCCTCTCTTTAGCAGCATGTTGTCTCCTGAATGTATACATCACACCCTTCTTCCCTGATGCTCCCATTCTGCTTGCTCTGGTGGAGATATTGCACATTACTAAGTTGCATGTTGTCACGGCCTCAATGCAATTTAGTGTGTGTGATATTTTCACATGAGTGCATGCACACGGGTATGGCTCTTGCTTGCTGGGATTACAGCTTTTCAGTGCCAGTGGGTGGGCGTCCTGATGAATTAGATAAGAGAATGTGTATGCCATGCAATTCTCATTTGGAAAGTGAACATGCTTCCCACTGGTACCTCCCAATTTTGGAGAAATAAAAGTGTTTGGATTAAAAAAAAGTGAGCGTTGATCATTTGGTGAATCAGTGTTTCCATTTTTTGCTTTGAGCAAATGAAATATTTATTACAAATTCTCATTGATTTAAGAGTATAAACAATATTTAAATGTGTAAGGAAGAATGTAAAGCTGTAAGAAAATGTATTTTCATTTATTTGAAGAAATCTTTCCCAACACTGGAATAGAGAAGCAGAAATCTCTTACGCCTATTTGGGGAAATTAAATTAGCTGGAGTTCTTAAATAATAATCAAGACAGTAAAGGTATGCTTAACCTACTTGATGAAAGAATCTCATAAACTTAAGTTTCCAAGGTAAATTACCTTAAAAATGTTTCTTTTAGTTTCTCATTGTGATGCTTTGAAAACTACTAAATTCATTTTAATGGGCTTATAATGGAACTAGTTTTGAGTTACATGTTTACTATTTGCCTATGTAATTGAAACAACCCCTTGTTATTTTTTTAGTTAGCATTAGAGTAAGTGTGCACAATCACTAGGTATTGTCAAGGACACAAAACCATGTATTACTGTATAAAAATATTGAATTAATATTTACTACTGCCATAGCCTCCAGATGATCTAGTGTGATGCTGTCATTCTATGTTTCTCTGTTTCACCACTATTTTGGAGGGTGAGAATGGAAGAATTCCACATAAGCAGCTCATCCCCTGTGCCCCTCAGCAGCTCTCTAGGGCTGAATGCACAGTGTGGCCGTTCCCCTCATGCTGGAAATTTAATGTCAGCCAGGTTGCTATATGACACCCTGTGGAGCTGGGTTTCCAGGGCAAATGAATCAAGAAAGGGAAGATGTGACATCTCAAGGGAGGTTGGGGCTGGGAAGGGGTGGGTAGAGAGAGATGTGTTAAAGGATACAAAAAAAAAAAAAGGATACAAAACTTAGAAGGAATAAGTTATAATGTACTACAGTACTGTAGAATGACTGTAGTTAACAACAATAAATTAGTTTCAAGTAGCTAGAAGGAAGATAGGGAATGCTCCCAACAAAAGAAATGAGGCCAGGTACGGTGGTTCACACCTCAAATCCCAGCACTTTGGGAGGCCAAGGTGGGCAGATCACCTAAGGTCAGGAGTTCAAGACCAGCCTGGCCAACATGGAGAAACCCCATCTCAACTAAAAATACAAAAATTAGCTGGGTGTGGTGGCACACGCCTATAGTCCCAGCTACTCGGGAGGCTGAGGAAGGAGAATTGCTTGAACGCAGGTGGTGGAGATTGCATTGAGCTGTGATCATGCCACTGCACTGTAGCCTGGGCGACAGCGTGAGACTCTGTCTCAAAAAAAAAAAAAAAAAAACCAAAATGATAAGTGATCAAGATGATAGATATGCCAATTAACCCATCTGATTACTATACATTATATGTATTGAAGCATTATTATGTACCCCATAAATATGTAGAGAGCTGTCAAGGGAGCTGGGGAGTACTTTTCCCACTGGTAATTGTATATGCTGTGTCTCTAAAAGCTGACTGGTCTCTCACACTAGCTCACTTTCTACTTGAGATATGCCATATTGCAGTGAGGCTAGAATACTGGGAAGAGAAATGACAATCCTTTAGAAAAGAGGGTGGAACCAGTGTAAGGAAATGTGGAGGAGGCAGAATTTCACTTTGAACTCTTCACTTCTCCTTTTCTTCATTATTTTTCTTCTTCCTTAGACAGGTAATTCCTACTCAGCTGTGGTCTAAGGCCCTGTGTACACTGAGTTCATAGAGCTTCTCTGGACTGGCTTGTTACTCTCCCCATCCCACTCCTTGCTTCAATTATCATTCCATTAAAAGCAGGTCATCTGATTAAATCCTGAATTGTCTTGTTATTTTTTTCTTACTCAGTTTAGAAAAGTAGCAAGCACAATCTGGTTTGTCAGAAAAGAGAGGGTTGAGAGCTAAAGTTAAGTGTCAGGAAATGTGTGAAAAAGTAAGTTTCATCCTAGAGTTTATAAAGGATGAAGATCAAGAGCTGGTTAGAAAGAGTTAACATTGTAAACAATCATTTGAAGTCAATTCAAGCTCCTGGTGCAGAGGAGTTATTATTATATATAGTTGTGGAAAGGAGGCATGAATATTCACACCTTTAGTGCCATACGGTATAAATATACAACAGGCTTTATTAGGGGAAAATCCTAGCTGAGAAAAAGCTGATCCTGCCTAACTCTTGGAACTTTTATTCCACAGAGAGGTGTGCTTAGGTGGGGCATAGCTGGATTGGATGCACGATGGCCTACCTTCCAATAGACAGGAATCCTGCCCTGTAATAGTCTTTATATAGTATGGGGCAGGAGAACATCTCTAAGACTATGTAGTAATGGGAGGTCTATGAGTAGGGAATAGGCCTTGTTAGAAAGCGGTGCCTCCAGCTCAGTGGCTGGTGTGTCAGTCTCTTCTTCCGTTGAGCTAAATCAGGTCCACCTGAGCTACCAAAAGGAGGGAGGAAAAGAACCTCCAGAGTCTTTGAATTTGATTCTCATCAACTACTGAGTGCTAGGAGAGCTTGGAGTAAAATTAAAGAACAACTGTCAATAATCTTTGAAGAATCACTGAAGAAAAAGGTCCCAGAAAACCAAGAACAGGCAGATATTTTTTGAGACATAAAGGTGGAAGAAGCCTATATATTCCATAAATTTTAGACTGGTTAACTTGATGTAAGTGTTCTGTCAATTTCTGCAGTAAGTGCTTGACCACATGGTTGTGAGCAGTTACAAAGGGAAGGGTAATGACCATTGGCACCGTGGATTCACACAGCATAAGTCATACACGGTCGCCTTTATGGAATGCCAGAAGCCCACGTTTATCGTGATTTTTGCAAGAGAGTTGATGAACTGTATCATAATGTCTTTCATAGATAATAAGACAGGGAAGTGCTTATTGAATTTGAGTATGCAAAAAAATGTTGACTAACTGGTTGATGTCAACCAATGAATGAATGAAATGGGGAAATGATCTTTCAGTGGTATGATTGTAAGTAATATTCTTGCATTGATTAATGATTTCTGGTAGCCCATTCAAACTATATGGTGCTTGCCATTAGTTATATGCCAGATGACGTTTTATTTGACTTTGGGAGTAAATTATTCCTAGCAGTCTCTGAAATTTAGGTTCCAAAGAACCCTGGAGACGAATGATAATTATATGCCCAGTATTATAGGTTATTTAAAATAACCAAACCAAAACTTGTGTGTGCACAGCATGTAACAGTGGTTGGCACGTAGGGGGTTGTGTGTGCACCTGTAGTCCCAGCTACTTGGGAGGCTGAGGTGAGAGGATCACTTGAGCCTGGGAGGTGGAGGTTGCAATGAGCCAAGATTGCACCACTGCACTCAAGCCTAGGTGACAGATTGACACCCAGTCTCAAAAAAAAATTATCAGCTATACCTTTATTATTAATGAAAGAAGAAAAACAAGTTTAGAAAAAGTCCTTATAAGAGGGAGGAAGTTCTAGAATTAATGGTGATAGTTGCACAAATTATGAGTATAATAAAAACCACTGAATTGTATACATTAAAATGATGGAATTTATGTTATATAAGCTTCATCTCAATAAAAAAATTTTATTAGAAAACAAAGGCAGGAGAGTCAGAATGAAGGAGACATGTGGACAGAAGCAGAGCTGAGAGATGGAGAGAGATTGGAGGATGCCACACTACTAATCTGAAAGATGGAAGATGGGGCCTTGAGCCAAGGAATGAAGGCAGCCTTTAAAAACTGGAAAAGGCTAGTCCAAGTGTGGTTGTATTTACAACTAAATGATCACAACCAGTTACACATTGCTCTGTTGCCTCTCAACTCTCACTGCTTTACTTGGCTAGCCTAAAAAAAAAAACTACTGAAAAAGAAGAGAAAACAGATTCTCCCTTAAATCCTCCAGAAAGAATGTGGCATCTTGGTTTTAGGACTTCTGACCTGAATTATAAGATAAAAAGTATGTTTTAAGCCAATTGAGTTTAGGGTAATTTATTACAGCTGCAACAGGAAACTAACACAGCCCACTACATGCCAAGCACAGTTATGTGCTGTGCACATGCAGGTAGCATACCAAAAAGTTTTAGTTTGGTTATTTTAAATTGTAAGGTGAAATAACCTGTAATACTGGGCATATAATTATCACTGAATTCCAGGGTTCTATGGAACCTAAAATTCAGAGATTGCTAGGAATAATTTACTCCCAAAGTCAAATAAAACTTCATCTGGCATATAACTAATGGCACACACTATGCCTGGCTAATTTTTTGTAGTTATACTAGAGACGGGGTTTCACCTGTTGCCCAGGTTGGTCTTGAATTCCTGGACTCAAGCCATCCACCTGCTTTGGCCTCTGACAGTGTTAGGATTACAGATGTGAACTACCGCAACCAGCCAGGCAACACATAAAAATGCTATATATTTATAGTTTGTAATATAATGTTACATTGTGAAATGGTTAAATCAAGCTAATTCATATATTCATTACGTCACATACCATTTTTGTTGTGAGAACATTTAAGATGTACTCTTTGCAGTTTTAAAGTATACAGTGCATTATTATTAACTGTAGTCACCATGCTGTACAATAGATCGACTGAAATTATTCATCCTAACTGAAACTTTGTACCCTTTGACCATCTCTCAGCCCCTGGCAACCACATCCTACTCTCTATTTCTGTGAGTTCAACTCTTACATTCCAGATGCAGTATTTGTCTATCTGTGCTGCGCCTGGCTTATTTAACTTACCATAGTGTCCTCCAGGATCATCCACGTTGTCGCAAATGACAGGATTTCCTCCTTTTTTAGGGGGATGCTGAATAATATTTCCTTGTGCACACACCACATTTTCTACTAATAGCCACTGCTTATTGAGCATCCACTGTGCACTACGTCAGTTACTAGGAGCTTCAGATGCATTGTCATTTAGTTTTTCATGAGCTGAATTGTTCTTCCTGCCAGCATCCACTCACATAAAACTGTGAGGTTTAACCTCATACCTTGAGGAGATATGCGGTGCGGTAGGAGGCAGTGGCTTCTGGGTTGGTGTCCGTGGACTCTTAGTTTTTTCTGAATTGAGAGATTAAAGCTAGTATTCGTTATAAAGTTAAATAGATACCATATGACCCAGTATCTCCACTCCTAGGTATTTACAGACGAGAAATGAAAGCATATGTCCCCAAAGACTTGTACACAAATGTTCATAGCAGTATTATTCATAATACCCCCAAACTGGAAACACTTCAAATGCCCATCAACTGGTGAATGGATAAACAAATTCTAGTCGATCTGCATAATGGAATACTACTCAGTAATAAAAAGGAACAAACTACTGACATACTCAACAATGTTGGTGAAGCTCAAAAGCATTATGCTAGGTGCAAGAAACACCAAAAGCACATGACAACGTGAATGTACTCAACACTATTGAAGTGCACACTCAAAATGATTCAGATGCTAAATATTGTGCCATGGATATTTTGCCACAATTTAATACAAAGCTGTATAATGTATGGTTGTGTTTACATGAGATTCTAGAGAAGGCAGAATTATAGTGGCAGCATATCTAATGGCCGTCAGAGGCCAGAGTTTAGGAAGGGTTTGACTATAGAAGGGCATGAGGGAACTTTTTGGGGTGATGGAAATATTCTACATCTTGATTGTAATGATGGTTGTAGAATGTTTATATTTGTCCAAATTACTGAATTGAATGCTTAAAATTGGTGAGTTTTATTATTTGTAAATCATAGTTTAATAAAGCTGATACAAAAAAGAAGAAAAAGTTGCTAGGAATTTGAGGGAGTTAAATTCTGTTTTCTGGTAAATTGTAAGAGGATTTTTCTCTGCTGTTTTATTTATAAAACTTCTTGTGTGCCAGATCACAAGTAATGAGGTAGAAGGGAATATATTGTCTTCTCATCCCTCACTAGGTTACATGAATATGTTTAGTAACTGCAAACAATATATAGTGCATTTAAAAGTTGCCTTGAGAACATTACCAGCAACCAGTATTCTCAGCAGTGAAAGAAAGAAGACTGTGCTGTTTTCTGCACGTGATCCTTACTGGATTGAGCCTTGGTTACTTGCCACCCAGAGGGGTGATTGAGTTGCAATATTCTGTTGCACCTTTGATGTCAACTTATTTTTGGCTTAAAATTTTTTAAATAACATAAGGTTAAGGAAGGATCATGATAGCTCTATCTTTTCCTCACTGACCTCCCTAGTTCTAGACAAATTCTATACTTTTTTCCTTTCTTTTTCTCTGTGGTCAATGATGTCATTATTCCCTCCCCCTCAAAACCTACCTTCTCCCTTGGTCTCCGGGAATACTGCACTCTAGTGATTTTCCTCCTACTACAGAAATGATTTCATTACCTCTCTGGCTGTTATTTCTTTGTCTTTAGGTCCTTTATGAAAACACAACCTGTTGCCCTTTTTTCTCTCCACTTGCCCCTTTAGGATGTCCTATACTCTTCTATAATTATTCTGGTGCGTCTCAGATGTCTTGTTCTGAATTTTCTATTAAGCCTTGTCTCTTATTTCAGCTGCCTCTATGGTATTTTCATCATCCTTTTTGAGTTCCTGTTGCCCTTACTAAACAAACTCCCCTTTTCTTCCATGCTTCTTCCATTCTGGCCTTCTCCATGTCTTTGAGACACTGCTATTATTTCCCCCTCAGGTTTAAAACCTGAAGCTCTGTTATTTTCTTTTTGCTCTGTCCTCTCTGTTTAGTTGTTGAGCAGATCCTTGGTATTTTCTTTGGGGTCTTTCCCTTCCTTTTGGTATTTTTGATACCACTTTATTCTGGGTTCTTGTTGCAGAGTCATATGGCACCTTTATGACATTGTCTAGTGAAAGCTATTGGTCAGGATGACAAAGCAGATTTTATAATTGGGGAGCCATTCTGCCACTGGATCCATGTCCCAGAACCCTACTAAATGACTGAATCACTAGATTACAGGGCTTGACTTTGCTCCTAACAGTATACCTCTTTTGGGATGCTTTAGAAAAGCTTGGTGTTTCCTTTTGCATGTACAAGGTCTCCTTTGCTGCTAACGTCTTCTTTTTCAACTACAGCTTTTCTTCTGTGGTGAACGTATGAGGGTGCTTTCCCTGCACCCCTCTGCACCACCCCATAGAGTCCAGGTTTTTATGATTTTGTGCTGCCTTGAGATTACTTACAGGTTGCTGCCTTTGTGCTCTCTGAACAGTTCCTTATTTCCCCTCCTTACAGTCCTGCCTTACTAATCTTCCAACTGAAAAACACAGAGCACCTGACATTGCAGATTTTCATGTACTGAATTCCTGTATTAGTCACCAAATATATGTGTCTGTTTTTATCTCTCTTGTATTTTTCTCTCTGATTTTACTCTGGAGTTAGGAATCTTTTTTTTTTTCCTGTAAATTCTCTCCCAATGACCTGCATTCTTTGATAGAATTTGTAAGAGATGTTACTTTGTAGGCTTAGTTGCGTAGTTTAAGAAACGTAGGAAGGTTTTGTTAAATAAAAGAAAGATGGTGAAATACAAGTTACACTGTCCGTTACTGGCTGTTTCCAAAAGGGGAGGACTGGCCAGAGCCTGGGGTTTCTTAGAGTTTAAACTGTATTCTTGGAAACATGTTATTCACACTTGATTTTCTTTCCATTTGTTTTGGTGGTGAAATATCTGCTTCAGAGTGAAAAGTTGATGAATTATTTCAGAGAATAGGGTATTTTAAGGTGTTTCAGTTATTTTTTCCATCAGAAATTTAAGGAATAGTTAGTAAATATATTTCCAAATAAAACATATTTCATATTACATGAAGAATAACTTAGTAAATGTATTTAAAATAAGGTGTTTATGTTTCTTTGAAATAAAATGAAAACAGCATTCTCAGGCCAGCAGAAAAACTAACGCTATTACTTGATTTGGAATCAAGTGGCCACGTGATTTTTCTGAATCATGATATGACACTGAGTTTATTTACTCTTTATTTTTATCTTTGGGCATTCCAGAGGGGTATTTGATGCTTCCCTCAAAATGGCTGGCTTCTATGGATTGTACACCTGGCTGACTCATACTATATTTGGCATCAATATTGTCTTCATACCATCAGGTAACAACCATATTACACCTTCCACTGTTCTCTGTTTAAGGAAAGTTAAACCATTTTACATACGTCTAGGAAATGTCTACTTCCTCAAGTTTAAAAAACTAAATTTTTTGGCTTGAGATCGAATCTAGTCCACATTAGGAACAGAAATATGATTTATAATGTGTTTGTTGCTGTATCCCCAGCAGCTAGAACCATACCCAGCACATAGTAAAATTGCTATTAGTCTGTTCTGTCACTGCTATGAAGAAATATCTGAGATTAGGTAATTTATAAAGAAGAGGTTTAATTGGCTCACGGTTCTGCAGGCTGTACAGGAAGCATAGTGGCTCCTGCTTTGGGGGAGGCCTCAGGAAACATAATCGTGGTGGAAGGTGAGGGGGAAGCAGGCATGTCTTACATGACTGGAGCAGGAGGAAGAGAGGGGAAAGGTGCTACACAGTTTTAAACAACCAGACTCACGATAACTCACTCACTCACTATCATGAGAACAGCACCTAGGGGTGAAATCTGCCCCCCATGATCCAGTCACCTCCTACCAGGTTTTACCTCCAACATTGGGGATTACAATTTGACATGGAATTTTGATGGGGACACAGATCCAAACCCGTATCAGTTGCCCTAAATGTTTGTTAAATGAATGAATGTTCTAGCACTTGGCATAACACGTAGGACATAATTGACTCTCAGTAATGTTTGAATTGAACTGATTGGCAGGGAGCAATGTGTTGTCAAATAGCTTTGTCCATGAGGGATTACATCCCAGGGCAAGATGAATGCTTCTGAGGGCACATAAGCTGCCTCCATACCTCTTAAGATATGTTGTGGTGGTTCGTCTACTTCTCCTTCCTTTATTTCTATGGCTGCTTGTTTTCCTAAATATCTCTGCCTTCCACATTGGCCTCTACCACTATCCCCCTCTTCCCCATTTGTCTGTGCTTCCTTCTACATTTTCAAGTTCATTCACGTTCTTCCCTACTGTGATGTTCACAAACCTACCCTCTGGCCTGCAAGCACCTTGTGAGGTGGAGTGGTAGACTTTTCATATAGATGAGAGACCAGTTTTCCAAGGTCACGTACCTGGCTTCTGGTAGGACCAGAACTAGAAGGTACATCTGCTTTACTCTTAACCTGGAGAGAAGCCAGATGGAGGAAGAGCGCTTGAACGTAACTGCTCTGAACGGGAATGACCTTGAAGCAGGGTCCTTCATCTCAGGATTTTTTCTGTTTATTTTTATTAGAAAGAAGCAAAGTAAAGAATATGCTGAGGTTTAGAAAGTGATTTCTGATTGGGCTTTGGATTCAGTATAAGTTTTGACACATGTTCTGTAGGTATATTTATAGGACCGTATATTAACTATTGATTGAGAGTAACAACTCCAGAACCCTCAAATTCTATTGCTTAAGAAGAGATCCATAAATAAGACACAGACTTGGAAAGATTTTTAGTATCACGTTTTAAGATACTGAGCCTTAGCTAGAAAATTCAGTTAGATAGGGCATATCATTTCCCTAATATTTGAGTTTGTGAGTATTTAACTTGTTTTGTTGGAAATTGTTGAGGAGGAGGAGCTACGGCTTCGATTCTTTTGCTTTGTTAGTGTTTTGCTGATGATGTTAAGTTGCTTTTCTTTTACTCTTTTTTCAGCGTTAGCAGCAATCCTTGGAGCAGTGCCATTCTTGGGGACATACTGGGCAGCAGTACCTGCAGTTCTCGACCTGTGGCTGACACAAGGGTTAGGATGCAAGGCCATTTTACTGTTGATTTTTCATCTCTTGCCAACATACTTTGTAGATACTGCAATCTACTCTGACATATCAGGGTAAGTAAGCCACAGAATTTCTTAAGTTATTAGTGAATCCTCCAGGCATTTCTGTTGTTTTTTTTTTAAAGGAGGATTTTTTCCTCTCGGGTATACAAAAGAACTGGTAGTAGGAGTTTTCAGTGAAATAGCCTTTTGTGTTCCCACTGATATAATGAAATTTTCATTTAAAATAATATTGTTTACAAGGCATGATATTTTGGGGTGTTTTTTTTTTTTTGGTGGTTGTTGCCTGAAAGTTCCAGAGCAACTTTTTTTTTTTTGAGACAGTATCTCACCCAGACAGCTGGAATGCAGGGTGCAGTCATGGCTCATTGCAGCCTTGAACCTTGAACTCCTAGGCTCAAGCAATCCTCCTGCCTTGAACTCCCCAAGGCACTAGGATTATGGGAATGAACCATCATGCCCTGCCAATATTTTATTATTACATATGTATTATTTATCATTAATATATGATGTCCTGGGTTAAAACCAAATTGTGAATAATTTTGTCTTGATTTAGTGACATTTAACCTAGAAAAGAATTATGACCTGATGTACATCAAATATTTTAAGTACAGTGAACCGTTAATGATTATATTTATCTCTTCTTTGGTTTTGGAGAAAATGATGTTAGATTATATGTCTGAGGATTTCCATGTGAAACCAAATCTCAGCAAGTTAATTTCTGGCAAGCAGAACTCTCTAAAGGTATAATTGGAATCGTTCTGTGATAAATACAGATTAACTCTAAGTCAGAATCAACACTTTAGCCATATAATACAATAAATAAATGTCTGTTTTCATAGGTTTTGGTATCTCTTTTAGAAATTGCACTAAATAAATCAAGCCAGTTCTCAGTCATATTAAAACTTGAGAGAGAAAATTAAAAGGCTGAACGTCATAGTGTGGTTAACTAGTGTGTCACAGTTGACATTTGAGTAGGACTAAGTATGATTTATACTTAAGTGCTTTTATTTCTTTAAACTTTGCTGTACATTTTATATTAAGGTTTACAGCTGGAATTAAAGAAATACTGTCTTTTTTTTTTTTTTTTTTTTTTTTTTTTTTTAGGCAAAGCCTCCCTCTGTCACCCAGGCTGGAGTGCAGTGGCGCAGTCTCACCTCACTGCATCCTCTGCCTCCCAGGTTCAAGCCATTCTCCTGCCTCAGCCTCCTGAGTAGCTGGGATTACAGGCGTGCACCACCACACCTGGCTAATTTTTGTATTTTTAGTAGAGATGGGGTTTCACCATGTTGGTCAGGCTGATCTTGAACTCCTGACCTCAGGTGATCTGCCTGCCTTGGCCTCCCAAAGTGCTGGGATTACAGGCGTGAGCCACGATGCCCGGCCTAAAATACTGTCTTTAAACGTTGTCATTGGGAAATGAAAGGTTTGGCATAAATTGTTTTAGTTTTTAGTAGGTTAAGCTTTTATTAATAAACTCCCACACGTTTTTTTTTTTTTTAAAGCTTTAAGGCTGGGCATAGTGGTTCAAGCCTGTAATCCTATCACTTTGAGAGGCCGAGGTGGATGGATCACTTGAGCCCAGGAGCTCAAGACCAGCCTGGGAAACATGGTGAAACCCCTTCTGCACAAAAATAAAAAGATTAGTTTGGTGTGGTGGCACATGCCTGTAGTCCCAGCTATTCAGGAGGCTGAGGTGGGAAGGTCATTTGAGCCTGGGAGGTCGAGACTGCATTAAGCCGTGATTGCAGCACTGCACTCCAGCCTGGGTGACGGAACGGGGAAAAAAGCTTTAAGCATTTTTGATAGTTTTCCTTGAATGTGTTGTTTAGGGAAGAAGTTTACTTAGCAAACATTGAATACTGCCCTAAATCATTTTTTTGGAATGAGAAAGACAAACACATTATGAATATAATACATTGGTTTCCTGAAGACTGGTTCTCCACAAGTCTTACTTTGATTTAACTGTAATATAGAACATCCTTCCAGGATATTTAGTTATTTGCCCTTCACTGAATTGTTCTTCTCATCTATGTTTAAAACTAGAAACAAACAGAATGTGACTTATTTCCCAGTCCTTCTGATGTCAGTGGTCCTTTCTTGTCATTGTCAATGTGCTGTGCTACTGTGTTCTATTTTATTTCATTCCACTTCTGTAAGTGATACTGTAATAAGCTGGAGGGCATTTGTGATTCTCCTGTGAAATAGAAATCTTGGGCTTTGTGACAGATACTTTCCTCAGGAGGCCTTTTATCATTACCTGTGTTAAAAACTGTATTTTAGGAGGTTGCCAAAAGTCTGACCTTTGAGTAACAGGGATGCTATCGTCGTTGTTGTTGTCGTATAAAAGCATAATTAACTGAATTATATGCTCACTTAATTATCCTTGATGGAGGAAAACTTAACAGGTGACTCCTAACCAGTCCTAAGCCAACATTAACCCATCATAGGCAGGCACCTGAAATGGGTATAAAATATCTATTAACATTGCTGACTTTATTATTTCATTCCTGGAGCTATAAAAAGAGGCAGATGTCACCCATAGGAAAAAGAAAATCTTGCATCTCAATGTTATTGCAGTCAGTGTTCATTGTATGCATCGAGGTGATCTAAAGAAAGATCTAAAGAAAGCTGATAATATGCCAAAAAGCATAGTGTATTAAAGAATGAACATTGTATTAGAAATGTATTTCAGATTTACTCCAGTTTTTGTGTGTTAAAGGTCATGCTCTTTATTCCAGAGGTGGCCATCCTTACCTGACAGGCTTGGCAGTGGCCGGTGGAGCATACTACCTAGGCCTGGAAGGAGCAATCATCGGGCCTATTCTTCTCTGCATACTTGTGGTTGCTTCCAATATCTATAGTGCCATGCTAGTGAGTCCCACGAATTCAGTGCCCACGCCAAACCAGACCCCATGGCCTGCTCAGACTCAGCGGTGAGTTAAAGCAGAATAATCGTAAGCTGTGTTTATACATTGAGCTGTCCTGTCTCTGTATTTGATAAGTAGCTTCATCCAGACTTGTCAGGATAAAGGTATTTGAGTACCAATGCTGTGATAAAGGTTGCAGAAGACACTAAGTGAATACAAATCGTTGGCAGAGTTTTGGGTTTCACATACCAAGAAAATTTAAAACCTATATTGGGGCAGGGAGCAGTGGCTCACACCTGTAATCCTAGCACTTTGGGAGGCCAAGGTGGGTGGATCACCTGAGGTCAGGAGTTCGAGACCAGCCTGGCCAACATGGCGAAACCCCATCTCTACTAAAAATACAAAAATTAGCCGGGTGTGTTGGCGCATGCCTGTGATCCCAGCTGCTCGGGAGGCTGAGGCAGAAGAATTGCTTGATCCTAGGAGGCGGAGGCTGCAGTGAGCCCAGGTTGTGCCACTGGACTCCAGCCTGGGCAACAGAATGAGAGTCTGTAGACTCAAAGAAAAAAAAAACCTATATTGTTTGAGAATTGTTAATGTCATGAAAAGCCAAAAATAAAGTTAAAAAATTTAATACCATGTGGAACATGGTATACCAGATTGAAAGAGACTCAAGAAATAGGACAACCAGGCCAGATGCAGTGGCTCACACCGCTAATCCCAGCATTTTGGGAGGCTGAGGTGGGCAAATAACCTGAGGTCAGGAGTTTGAGAGCAGCCTGGCCAACATGGTAAAACCCCATCTCTACTAAAAATACCCAAAAAATTAGCCAGATGTGGTGGCAGGCACCCGTAATCCCAGCTACTCGGGAGGCTGAGGCAGGAGAATCGCTTGAACCTGGGAGGCGGAGGTTGCAGTGAGCCGAGATCATGCCATTGGATTCCAGCCTGGGCAACAGAGTGAGACTCTGTCTCAAAGGAAAAGAAAAAAAAAGGAAAAGAAATAGGACAACCAAATGCATGGCATGAGTCTGGGATAGATTTCTGGATTGGGGATGGGAGGAATCTATAAAGAATATTTCTGAAACAATTGGGGAAATTTGAACGTGGACCATATGTTAAATAATATATCAATGTTAAATTTGGTTTAACCAGTTTAATAATGATACTTCGATAACCAGTGATACAATGATAGCCAGTCATAACCAGTGACACTTTTGTTCTGTAGAAGAATGTCCTTTAAAGATGACCGGTCATGATGTCTGCCACTTATTTGCAAGCAGTTCAGCCAAAACAGAGGGAGAGAGGAAGTGGCTGTAGCAAAATATTAACAACTGGTGAATCTAGATGAAGGACATATGGTTGTTAATTGTACCAGCATTTCAATTTTGTGTAGGTTTATACATTTTTAAAATACAAAGTTGGGAAAAAATTATTTGGGACGCCAATATAGAGTTGCAACGTGTTATTTTGTAAGTACAAATATGAAAATAACAATTGCTGTTATCTGCTGTCACCAGCATTTCATAAAATAAATTATAATGTTTGAAAGATTTTCCCAATTGTCTTATAATTTTCTTAAATTTCTTTAGGTATAATTTATATATGATGAGGATGTACATCTAAGTAGCCACATATACCTCTAAATAGACAGGTTGATTTTTCCATATACTCACACCCATGTAACCACTACCCATATCAAGATATAGAATATTTTTGTTATTCTAGGAGGCTTCTCCCTGCCTCCTCTCAGACCCCACTGCCTGCTGATATTCTAACTGTAGTCACTTTTCATTAGTTTTGCCTGTTTCTGAACTTCATGTAAAAGAAATCATATGGTAGGTACATACTCATATAGTCAGCCCTCTTTGCTCAACAGTGTGTCTCTGTGTGATTCATCCATGTTGTTGGATGTTTTACTCTGTTCATGGGTCATTCTTTCATTGTTGTCTAATCTTCCATTACATGAATATATTGCAGTCACATTTAATCATTGTAGGACTAATAGATATTTGGGTAGTTTGCAGTTTATGTCTGTTATAATTCAAGTTGCTATACTTTCTTTTTAAAAAAAAAATTCTTATTTTGCCGTGAACGTTTTTGTACATGTCTTTTGGTGGACATGCGCATAGTACTTACTGTAGTTGGACATATACCTAAAAGTGGAATGTCTGGTTATACATCTGGTTTTAAGTTTAGGTGGATACTTAAAAACAGTTTTCTGTGTCGTGTGCCAGAAATTACATTTTAACAACAAAAAAGTAAGAAGGACAGTCTCAGAATAAAAAGTAAAAGATTTTTAACTTTCCATAAACTATATGCATTTACCTTGTTATCTGCAATTGGAAAACACTAGTTTTCCTGCCACTGGATATTCTTGTATAATCAAGGAGTCATTGACAAGTTGTTTCTGACAATGCATTTAATGAAAATATTTTATGCTTTTATGTAAAATTCTTTAACAACATATGATTCTGTTTAATTTTGTTTTCAGTGTTATATTTTGTGAAAAGAGACATGGTCCTTTAACTCGGGACAAATGCAGTACAGTCTCTGAGTTAGAGCCGGTTAGGGGGCCATTTTAGCCAATGCATGATCCTTACTTGATGACAGGGGAAAATCAGTTTTTCCAAAAGAATAAAAGGAGAGATGCCTCGGTGATTTTGACAAGGGCCTTCCCAATTTGGTAGTGGTGACACTATGATATCCTTTTCTGCCTTTGCCTCTTAAAGACAAGTGCTCAGGTACCTGAGATGCCAGTGTGCTCAAAAGCAACAGAATGCACTTGCTAACTTGAGGCTGTGTTCCATGGGCTTGCCAAACACAAAGAAAAAAGAGAATTGATCAATATTTTGCTGTTATTTTGAGTAAAACTTAATGATTTCAAGTTACTAAAGCAAGAGTTAGTTTTTAAGGCGAAACAAAAGCAACTTAAATGAATTCTTTTAGAGGTAATAAACCTTTTTAACCCTCTCTCTTTCTAAAAGTACAAAATGCTTATGTGGTATGGCGGAGTAGAAAAAGATAATGTGAGGACCCATGTATATAGCCTTTGTCTTTCAAAGTTACTCATGCACGTAGTTTAAAGAGTCAAATTTCTACAAAACTCAGTGAAAAATAAGGGCTTTGCCTTCTCCCTCTTCCTTTTTCTAAGAGGAACCACTTTTTGACCCTAATTATTTTGGTATTTACCTCCATATCTTGAAATGACATGCTTATTTCTGATTTGGTCATGTATAGGCATCATCTAATAACTTCCCACTTGGAAGGTTAGAAGTTAGCTTTCACTACCCATTCCCCTGGAACAAACTGTGATACTGGTTAGATCAGTATTCAGGTTTCACATTATTATGACTTTAAATTATATTCATATTTGAGCCTTGTCATATATTCTAATATTTCTTTACCCCTACGACTTTTGCTTTCTCTTGAGTTAGTAAAGATACTGGTTTTTATTTGCTTTGCTTTCCATGTACTTATAACTAATCCCATCTCAAGCTCCGCACCAGGCACTCGCCTCTCCACTTGGTATGTTCAGTTGCACCAGGCATAGTTGGTCTTCTGAACAAGACTCTCCTGAGTATCTTGGTCTGCCCCATTGGAGTGCTGTCCTTTTGGCTTGCTGTTCAGCTATCACCTTGGATATTCCCTCAACTCTCCCTTGCGTTGGAATCCTTATTTCTTATATCCTATATAATTTTCTTTCTTGATTTATTCCTTTTTGGTGGAGCACATCGTCTTGTAGATTTTCAGGAAAATATGCATAGGAGGTAAATTTTGAGGGACGATGCATGTCTGAAAAAGCTTTTCCTAATGTCATACTTAATCCGATAGCTTTCCTATGTAGAGAATTCTATGCTTGACATTTTTTCTTTAACATTTCTTTATTCATTGTTTTCTAGCTTCTAGGATTGTTGTTAAAAGTCAAGCAATTTTTATTCTTGATTCTTGTTAATTTAACTGTTTGAAGACATATAAGATCTTTTTGTTTATCTGTGTTTTTTGTCCTGATGGGCACTTGCTAAGACCTTTAAAAGTGAAAACTTATGTTCTGGTGTTCTGACATTTTTCTTGAGTTGTTTCATTATTTCCTTTTCTTCTTTCAGAAATTTATTTTATTTTGACGTTGACCCTCATGGACTGGGCATTTCACATTTTAAATACTTTCTTTTTTCACTTGTGTCTTTTTGGCTCCATTTTCTGGGTGATTTCTTCAACTTTATCTTGTAGCTTTACTATAGCACTTTCCATTTCTACTTGCACATGTTTTTCAGTCTCCTTTATTGAGGTGTTATTTCCTTAGAATAAAATGTGCCTTTTTAGCCTAGAGGTTTATGTTTTGTATGACATGTAACAAATTACACGTTTAGCAGCTTACTATACATTTACGACACAGCTTCTATGGGTCAGGAGTTCAAGCAAAACTTGGTTGGTTCCTCTGCTTAGGACCTGACAATCTGCAGTCACAGTTGGGGTTTCATCTGTGGATTGGAGTCCTCTTTCAAGCGGTCCTGTTGTTGGCATAATTCATTTCTTTGTAGTTGTGTAACTGAGACTCATGGCTCCTAGAGGCTGCCTCTCTTCATAGGCAGCTGATAATCTGGGTTTTTGCTTCTTTAAGGCCAGCAGGAGAGTATTTTTCTAACTTCAGTCTCTGACCCCTAGACTTTTTAAAAGAAGAGCTCACCTGATTAGACCTAGCCCACCCAGCATAATTTCTCTTTTTTAAGTCAGCTAATGAGGGACATTTATGACATCTATAAAATCCATCCACCTTTGCCATACATGTTGAGCATCCCAAATCCCAAGTTGGAAACTCTACAGAATCAGAAACTTTTTGAATGCCAACATGATACTCAAAGGAAGTGTTTGTTGGAGCATTTTGGATTTTTTTTTTTTTTTTTTTGAGACAGAGTCTCACTCTGTCACCCAGGCTGGAGTGCAGTGGCACGATCTCGGCTCACTGCAACCTCTGCCTCCCAGATTCAAATGATTCTCCTGCCTCAGCTTCCTGAGTAGCGGGGACTTACAGGTGCATGCCACAACGCCTGGCTAATTTTTGTATTTTTAGTAGAAACAGGGTTTCGCCATGTTGGCCAGGCTGGTCTCCAACTCCTGACCTCAGGTGATCTGCCCTCCTCAACCTCCCAAAGTGCTGGGATTACAGGCATGAGCCACTGCACTCGGCCAGCATTTTTGATTTTGGATTCTTGGATTTGGGGTTAGTATAATGTAAATATTCCCAAATGCAAAAAAGATGTGAATCACTTCTGTTCCCAAGCATTTCAGATAAGGGACACTAACCTGTATTAACAGAACCACAATATCGGGTATTGAAGATGTTTGGCTGTTGGCTCATGTTAAGAATGAGATATGGCCGGGCGCAGTGGCTCACGCCTGTAATCCCAGCACTTCGGGAGGCCACAGTGGGTGAGTCACCTGAGGTCAGGAGTTCAAGACCAGCCTGGCCAACATGGTGAAACCCCGTCTCTACTAAAAATACAAAATTAGTCAGGCATGGTGGCATGCACCTGTAGTCCCCACTACTCGGGAAGCTGAGGCAGGAGAATCATTTGAATCTGGGAAGCAGAGGTTGCAGTGAGCCGAGATTGTGCCACTGTACTCCAGCCTGGGTGACAGAGCGAGACTCTGTCCCAAAAAGAAAAGAGACTCAGAAGCTGTGGTGGATTATGATATGTGTTACCATAATATAATGTGGCAGGGCCACTGCTTTGTCCAGCCCTTAATGTCAGTGATTTTGGTCCCCTTTTTGGGCTCGTGTAGTCCTCAAAGAAAGAGCTTCTAATCTGGCTAGAGACTAAAAGCCTGGCTGCCAGCCTCCCGGGAGCCAGGAGGAGGAAAGGGTCTGGACAGCCTTCAAGATGTAAACATCCACTTAATCTCCCAGTGTTGGGATGGATGCCCACTCTCATTTCTGCCTGTTGTGCACTAGTTCAGAGACTTTTTTTTTTTTTTTTTTTTTAACCTCCGGAGGGGAAAAACCTCTAGTTTTCTGCCAAGGAGGGGAGAGGGTGGAGTCAGCTGCTTGGCTGGGTGGGAGGTGGGGTGAGGCTATCAGAGGGTGTTGTCTTACTGCTCTTTAAGGAAACTGTAGAGCAGTCCTGTGTTTTCCCCCACCTCCGACTCTACTTCCAGAGTTACTTGATGTCACCAGTTCCTAAGCCTGGGGGATTTCTCCGAATAAATCAAAATGTTTCCTGGCCTTTCTCACTACTGGTTTAAGATTCAGCTTTTTAGGGTCTTGTGTTAGTCTGTTTTTCATTGCTATAAAGGAATTCCTGAGGCTAGAAAATTTATGTAAAGAAAATAAGTTTATTTTGGCTCATGGCTCTTCAGACTGTACAAGAAGTATACTGCCAGCACCTGCTTCTGGTGAGGCCCCAGGAAACTTCCAGTCATGGTGGAAGGCAAAGGGGAAGCAGGTGTGTCACACGGAGAGAGAGGAAGCAAGAGAGATGACAGGCTGTTCTAAACAAACTGCTTTTACCTGAAGGAATAGAGCAAAAACTCATTTATCATTATTGGGGGGAGGGCACCAAGCCATTAATGAGGGATCTGCTCCCATGGCGCAGACACCTCCCACTAGGCCTCACCTTCAACATTAGGGATCACATTTTAACATGAGATTTGCATGGGACAGACAGCCAAACTCTATCACATATGCCAGATCATAGCAGTCCCACCCGCTTTCCACCTTCTTAGTATTTGTTGCTTTTGCCTCTTAGTTCTTTTTTGTTTTCTTTCATGGCCTTTGCTGTCCATGGTGCAGCCACACTGGCTTTCCATCAGGCCTCAGATACACTAGGTGCCATTGAAACTCTGGGCCTTTGTGCTTGCTGGTTTCTCTATGTGGATAATCCTTCATCTGGATAATCCCCCCATCTTTCCTTCTTAAGGAACTCCTAACTATTCAGATCTCAGTTCGAATGTCAGTTCATCAGAGAAGCGTTTCCTACCCCCAAGATTAGGTTATGGCCTCCTTGCCAGTTTAATGTGTTTATAGTTTGTACCTTGTACTTATTTTTTTTGGAGTACAGTTTTCATTTATATACTTGATTATTTTTCTCTCTCCCCCATCCCAACTTGACTATAGTTGCTGTTACTGCCAGGGCCAAGTCTGTTTTAATTACTGATGTCAACCTCTGTCAACAGTATTTTGTACTCAGAATGCTCAATTCCTAGTGGAAGAAATGAATGGGCTGTGAGGGAATAGTAGCTACAGAAGCACCAGCTCTGAAAGGGCTTGGCTTTTTCTAGGAATTTGTATATTGTTACAGTGTGACAATACAGGATAGACGGTTGCATTTTATTAAACAGACATACCTCTTAATTCCATACCGCAAAAAAACTTGTTGGACTACTATCTTCACACAGATGAATGCCCATTCTCCTAAGGAAAGATTGTAGGAAGGAAGACCTTCTCTGCTGCTCACTGTTGATAGTGAGAATGTAGTGGATACAGCACAGTTTTGGGCTGCCAACTATTTTGGCCTCTACTGAATAATCAGAACCTTTCACTTCCTTTGTTCTCTATTAATAGTGGGCTTGTTTAGGGAGATGGGATGGTAGGGAAAGGCAAAAACATCCCTGTAATCATGCGTACTTTCTTGATTTTTGGACAGGATAATCAGACTTGCTTTGATAGACTTCTTTCACTTCTACTAAAAATTGAGCAGCAGTCTGTGAATATTAAAGCCCAGAAAATCCTGTAAGGAGTATATCCCAGGAAGTCTTTGGGGGATGCTATTCTCCATATTATAGTTTTCCTTTGCCCTCTGTTACACCTTGACAGTGTTGAAGGTGACAACTGGAATGTGGTCCTTTAGGAACTCAGCTTTATGTTTCTCTAGGGAAGATTTAGTAACTTGTGGCTGTTTTTGTACTCGCTTTCTTAATCTGAGGTTTATATCTTTCATAACTAAATACCCAAAGTATAATAAAAAATGAGTATCTGCTGGGCATAATGGCTTATGCCTGTAATCCCAGCACTTTGGTAGCCCAAGGCAGGCGATCGTTTGAGTCCAGGAGTTCAAGACCAGCCTGAGCAACGTGGTGAAACCCCATCTCTGGGTCTCTGTAAAGTGAGGCATAAAGATACGCGCCATAAACCATCCCCACTTCTGCATATCTTTACGCTAACCCTAAGAATTTCAGTTGGGGTGCACTTGCTGTCTGTCATTCCACTTTAGAAGATTGAGAAAAGAGAGTAAACTGGGGTTAGAAAGGGAATACATTTGATTTACTTTCTGTTACTTGAAAATTTCCTGAATCTGTTCATCCTCTTTACTCCCAGCGGTGTGACCCACTGCCAGGATTGCTTCAGCAGCCTCTTTACTGGTGCCTGCCTCGAGTTTGGCCCCCCTCTAGTCTGTTCTTCATAGCACCCTCTCTCTGATGTTTCTGAAACATAAATATTCTACTCTGCTGCTGCTTAAAATTCCCACAGTGGCTTCCCGTGGCCTTCAAGATAAAGCTGACATATTAATTTGTCCTGTCAGACTTCTCTTCTCATGCCTTTTTTCTGTCCACTTCTCCAGATTCATCTCTGTGCTGTGTGCCTTGCATTTCATTTTTCAACCTTATTAAACTTGTTTTAGTTACCAGAAGGCAGTGTCATCTTTGCAGTGTTGTCCCCTCTGTAAAGAATACCACTTCCCTCCCAGCCAAGTCCAATATCATGGTCATACAAAGTACCCTTTTTGTGAGAAATATTACTGAAACTGAACTAGGTAAGAAGTCCTTGTTGTGTCCCTGTGGTATCTTATACTTCTGTTGAAACTTAATACATGTTTTATAGATGTGTGTTTAATTCATTGTTTTTTCCCATCAGTTGGTAAACTTTTTGAAAGTGGGAGCTATATCTAACTTGACCACTGTTTTGCTATTCGTAACGTGGTGTTTGGTGCATAGAAAGTGCTAGATGAAGATTTAGTGAAGTTGTGAATTAGTGAAACCAAAAGCAGATTAGATAAAAAGGATTTTTCAATACAACCTTGAGGCTGATAAAAGAGGATGGGACATAGTAAACCCTAGCCTTAGAACTTTATTCCAAATTTGTTGGAAGGGAGGGGATATGTATAATAGTGGTTGCATGTGGTCTGTCACAGGATTGTATGCTGGCACTGGTGTAGGAAATATACAGTCAGTGCTGGGGAGCCAGCTAAGTAAGTTAAATTAGTCAGTTATAACTTTCAGGCATCCATAACTTATTCTGCACGTCTAGGAAGCTGGAAGTCAACAAGTCTTCCGTTGTTAAATCATAAAAGATTTAAACATTTACATGGAGGGAAGAGGGTAGGGGGTGAAATGAATTTGTAAAGATCTCATTGAAACTTTGAGGCAAGCAGATCCCAAAATATTTTCAAAGAGCAAGGAATAGTGAGAGACTACACTGCACAATCCCTGTTGCTCTGAAAGGAGGTGTAAAATGTTAACAGTCCTGTAGTCCCCCAGTTACCTGTGGTCCCGTTCTGCATTGCTTATTCTTAGATGAGAAATTCTATAACCATGATTCCTTGCAGCATAATAATCCTTAGAATTTGTGAAAGAATACTGTATTTAAATGGTTTAGGTAGGATGTTAAAACATTTTCGGAAAATAGTATCAATGCAGTGTTTATTTTTAACACAGAGAGTTATAGTTTTGTGAACTTTGCTTATTAGTTAGAGCTGTGCCTCTGTAATAAGCCAAAAACCAAATAATTTCTGCATCTCTAGACTATAGATACTGTTTTCCTGGAGATAGAGATTTGTTCAAGATCAGTGTTACTTCAGTAGGGTTCTATACACACACACACCTCCCGCTCCATCACCCTAATACCCTACATACCTAGAGAGAACATTGAGATGAAAGACTCTTAGTAACTAATTTCTAAGCTTGCTTCAAGTTGTTGGTTTTCTTTGTTTTCCTGAGTCATTTTGGAGGCTTTCTTGGCCTGGAGACAAAATTTAATAGTAGGTAGGAATTTCAAGGTTACAGCTAAGCTTACTTGTCAACAGAGAGCAGTGACTAGACTAACCACAGCCTTAATCTTATTTAATGTGTCTTTGCCCTGAGGCAGAAATCTTCATTCATAATTTAGAGGAAATGAATAGTTAATAGATATAAAATTGTAGGTATCTGAGAAATTTGAAAAGATGTCAGAGAACCCCGTTGGGTATTAGAAAATGCTGTGTAGTATTAGCCAGTTTTTGACTATTGCTTGCAAAGATTTTCCAGGGCTTTTCAGAATTAAGTGCTACCTGAAATTCATATTGTCTGAGACAGCAGCCAGCTTGGCCTGTAGACAAATGTAAAAACACAAACTTGGGTGAGACTGAAAAATAGCTATCTAGAGCTATAGTGCTGACAGGAGTGTGAAGGTGATTTTTTTTCTCCCCAGACATTTTCTCATGTCTGGAGTCATTTTGATTGTCATTCTAGTTGGATAGAGGCTGGGGATGCTACACAACATCTTATAATGTAGAACAATGTCAAGATTGAGAAACACTGGTTATAGATAGATAGATAAATAGATATTAATGCATATAAACATACATGTGTGTATACAAATCTTCACTTTCGGACTTGTTTTCAGAACATAAAAATCTTTAAGAAAAGAAAATTCATTTCAATTATTAGATCAGCCAGCATCTTTAAAAATGGTTGGTGTATTCTTGTCACACATAAACCCTCTCAAAGCCTCAGGATCCATAGCCAGGAGACTCACAGTTTTTCAAAGTAGAGCTGTGCTAGTAGAGGTGTGCTTCAGAGATCCAGCGGCTTAGGGCACCATCTCAAGAAAGAGCCTTGAGATAAGTGAACATCCTTGAAGGTAATTTCTTTTCTGTGACATTTTACCTGTTCCCCTCTTAACACTGAAGTATTTTCTTCATTGAGTGCTGCAAGGTTAGTCTTTAATTGAACTCTGCCTTGCCTGTGGGCCTCCTAAATATTTGTATGAATTGAGAGTCAGGAGAGAAAAGGAGTAAGGGAGGGGGCATGATTGTGGAATTACATTTGAAGTTCAGATTGTTTGTTTTGTAAGTTTTTAGGTGATTGTACCTAATGAAAGCTTTTTGTTATCTTTAGTTTCTACTACTGTGAGCTGTTTCTTAAGTTTATGGAACACTTACTTTATATTGTACTTCATTTTATTCCTTCTTCCCTCCCTCCCTCCCTTCCTTCCTTCTTTTTTTTTTTTGTGGGGGATGGTGGTGGTGGTGCAGGGTCTCATTTTGTTGCCCAGGGTGGACTGGAGTGGCATGACCTAGACTCACTGCAGCTTCAACCTCTTGGGCTCAGGTGATCCTCCCACCTTAGCCTCCCAAGTGGATGGGACTATAGGCATGTGCCACTATGCCTGGCTAATTTTTAAATTTTTTTTTTTGTAGAGATGTCTCACTGTTGCCCAGGCTGGTCTTGAGCTCCTGGCTCAAGCAGTTCTACCTCAGCCTCTTAAAGTGCTAGGATTACAGGTGTGAGCCACCATGCCTGGCCTTTAGCTCTATTTCTAATGAAAAAGTTGAGTAATTTGTTGACAATAACCAAGAGTTATTAGTATGAAATAAACTTAGCTTTATTTGACTATGATTTAAAAAATCTGCCAGGCACGGTGGCTCACACCTGTAATCCTAGAACTTTGGGGGAAGCTGAGGTGGAGTTACTTGAAACTAGGAGTCTGAGATCAGCCTGGGTGACATAGAGAAACCCTATCTCTACTAAAAAATTTGAAAAAAAAAAATTAGGCATAGCTCAGTCTCAGCTACCTGGGAGGCTGAGGTGAGATGATCACTTGAGCCCAAAGCTTCTTGAGCCCAGGAGCTGTGATCACACCACTGCACTCCAACCTGGGTGACGGAGTGAAACCCTGTCTTTAAAAAACAAGTGTTTTTATCTATCTATCTATCTATCTATCTATGAAGAAACAACATAGTATATGTGTATGTGTGTATAAAGAAAAAATATAGTGATATTGCAAAGTAATACTTTTAACATCATTTACATAATTATAAATTTAATATAAATTATATAACTTTATATTATATAATTAATATAACTTTTATTATAATATTAAAATTATTTGGGGCCGGACATGATGGCTCATGTCTGTAATCCTAGCACTTTGGGAGGCCAAGGTGGGTAGATCACTTGAGCTCAGGAGTTCAAGACCAGCCTGGGCAACATGGTGAAACCCTGTCTATACAAAAAAGTACAAAAATTAGCCAGGTGTGATGTCATGTTCCCTGTAGTCCCAGCTACTCAAGAGGCTGAGGTGGGAGGATGGCTTGAGCCCAGAGGCAGAGGTTGCAGTGAGCCGAGATAGCACCAGTACACTCCAGCCTGGGCAGCAGAGTGAGACCTTGTCTCAAAAAAACAAAACAAAAAAACAAAAACAAACTGTAAAGGCAAATATTTTTCTGTATTTCTAATATGTGGACTTACTGTAAAGGAGCAGCAATATAACTTCTATCTGAAAGGATGGTAATAGACTGTGCTTTATATCTGTATCACTTAAGGTAGTTTAGGCTGTACATAACCAAAAACTAAACAAAAAACCCATCATCAACAAGACTCAAAGTAACAATGACTTAACCTAGTAGTTTATTTCTTGCTTGTGTAAAAGAAGGTAGGCCATCCAGGGCTTGAATGACTGTTGCATAAACATCTGGTCCCAGCCTCTCTTCATCCTGATATACTGTCAGCCTTGGTGCGAGGCCTTTTTGTCTTATATGGATGCTTGAGCTTATGTTCATTGATAAATTCTGACCTGGCCATTTGGCTGCCAGCATAGATGTGAATTTAACCAGGTGATTTATCCCAGCTCAGACATGTAAATTATGTAGCAAAAGCAAGCTAGCTACTACAGTCCTGAGGTAGACATTTCATGTATGCAGCAGCCAGGCATGGTGCTCAGCCACCATCATCCAGCCCAGATATTACCTGCCAATAACATTGTTTGCTTAGCTTGTTTAATGTGTGTCAGAAACAGTAGAAGTACAAGGTCACTTGATTGAAAGACCTACCCCATTTTTCCTGCACTGAACCACATCCCTTAGAGCTTGGACTCTGTTAGATTACAATTTCTATTTTGTAATAAAAT
Organism: Macaca mulatta; assembly: GCF_049350105.2. Lineage (NCBI taxonomy): Eukaryota > Metazoa > Chordata > Mammalia > Primates > Cercopithecidae > Macaca > Macaca mulatta. The sequence goes on from NC_133420.1 coordinate 49,387,468, forward strand.
GTATCCACTTAGCATTTCATCTTTGATCTCTTAGTGTTTTTTCTCTTTAACATCAATCATCATATCCACTTGGAGCCAGTAACAAGGTGGAAGAGCTGAAGAAGATTGCTCTTTTCTTTTAAGGAACTGCCCAGAAGTTGCACGTCTACTTAAATCTCATTGACCAAAGTATAGTCACATGGTCATGTGTAGTTTCAAGGGAAATAGTCCTTTGGACAATGGATCCAGCAAAAAAATGGAGTTCTTGTTGATAAAGAAAGAGCAACAACTAGCAGACTTTGAAACAATACTCAATGAAAATCTTAAGAAAAAATAGTGACTGTATAATCTTATTAGGGCTCCAAAAGATTGTAAAACTAGGATACTGTTTTATGGTAATCAACTGATCATTCCGTCTTTTTTTCTTTTAGGACTTTTCGTGACATTTCTGAAGATCTGAAATCTTCAGTAGGTTGATATGGTTTCCTCTGCAGTGATTTTTCTAGGAAGTTCAAATTTGACAGTAAGTTAAGCCTTCTGCCCTTTCAGCTGTGCCTAGCAAGCAGAACCCAGGAAAGAAGCAGAAACCTCCTGGCCTTACATATAGAATGCCTGGACAAGAGAGAACTTGCTGCGGGATGCTTTGTATTTTAAAACACAGCTTGAGAGTTCAGAATTGGTAGTTTGCTCACTTAACTGTTGTTAAGATGGCTTGAAAAGTTTCATTTTATACACTGGTACCCTGGCTTGAAATTTTTCCACTTTGGTTATCTATATTACTATATTATATATTTATAAAGTTATTTTAAGAACTCTAAACTACCTGCTGTTAAAAGAATATATGGTGTAATTTTTTCCTGGTTTAAGAAATCTGTTGTTAAACTTTTCTAAGACAGTCACTTTTCAAGGAAGAGGGCTTTCACTTTTGAGTGTGTAGTTGAGTGAGCAGGAAAAATGAATCTTCTACGCTTCTCCCACAATGTATTATACGTTCTTTAAGAAAGAATAAATCATAAGTATAAGGGTGGGGTGGCTTATTTGATGTTCAGTTTTGTGTTGTATCCTTGGAAGATACAAAGATTGAAGCTCTTCCTCCTCTTCCTCTTCTCTTAACGCTCCTTTACACTATTGCCAAATTATAAAACTTGGCTGACCACGTTGAAGTGAAATACTTATTAAGCTGCTATGAATGGTAACAGTATGATAAAATTCATGCTGTTGTTAGGTTTTCTCCTTCCAAGTGTTTGAAGTGAAAAATCTCAGGTGTAGCAATACTTTGATTTGTTAAATGTATCCGTTTCATTATTTGGAACTCTGCCAATAAGTTAGTTTTCAGCAGAATTTTATATTTATGTAGTATTTTCCCATCTTTTAGCACAGTGCCTTGCACATGACTCTAAATGAATGCTTGTTGAATTGAATTGCAACTTTAAAAATATCTCAGATATCACAATAACCAGCATAGTGCTTTACATTTTTACAAAGTCCTTTTGCACATACTATTTCACAAGTACATCACATCAGCTTTCATATAGCTTTATATTATTTTACATCAGTTTTACACTGATGGAGAAGCTAAAGTTCAGAAAAGTGACCAACTCAAAGTTGTAAAGTTTAGTAGGATTTGGCCTCAGATCTTTGACTCCGTTGTCTGCAGATTCTGCTGTACTAGTGTTCCTTCTAAATACTGTATGCAGTTTTCCCAGTGTTACGAGACAGGTGTTGCTATCCATTTGTTGTGAATGAAGACTTGTCCTATAGTATATGACAGGGCTGAGAGTGGACTGTAGTTCTTAGCTGAACCCTTTCTACTGTTTAAAACAGTCATCAGGCCTATCCTCTGCTCCCAGGAGAATGTGAAAAAGAACAGGGTTCTCTGCCAGGCTGTAGGTGGTGGCTCACATCTGTAATCCCAGCACTTTGGAAGGCCGAGGTGGGTGGATTGCTTGAGCCCAGGGGTTTGACATCAGCCTAGGCAACATGGCGAAACCCCATCTCTACAAAAAATAAAAAAAATTACCTGGGCATGGTAGTGTGCCTATAGTCCGAGCTACTCAGGAGGCTGATGTATGAGGATCACCTGAGCCCAGGAGGTTGAGGCTGCAGTGAGCCAAGATGGCACCACTGCACTCCAGCCTGGGTGAGAGAGTGAGACACTGTCCCAAGGAAAAAAAAAAGTGGGGGTAGTTCTTAAGTGTTGAAGATTTCCTTTTTGGAAAGTATTTAAAGGTAGAAATATTAATAATTTGTCCTAAAACATCTCCCTAAGAAGTTACTGATAATTATGATCAGCTTAAATTTATTCGTACACTGCTGAAGAAAAATGTTATTTAGAAAAGGCCACCATGAGATCTTCTGTTTGTATGGAGTAGGCTGCATACAGATCTCTTTATTTCTATTATGAATGCTTTAGCGATTATAATCAGCTATTTCACTGAGTATTAGATTTGGTCACTAAGTAACTCATGCTCTTCTTTAGTCAATCATTCATTCATTCACTAAAACATTTCTTGAGAGTTTGCTAAACTCTAGGCTCCATGCCAGGCACTGTACAGCGTGATGGAGATCACTCATAAGAAGGCCTCTTGGCCGGGCGCGGTGGCTCAAGCCTGTAATCCCAGCACTTTGGGAGGCCGAGACCATCCTGGCTAACACGGTGAAACCCTGTCTCTATTAAAAAATACAAAATAACTAGCCGGGCGAGGTGGCGGGCACCTGTAGTCTCAGCTACTCGGGAGGCTAAGGCAGGAGAATGGCGTAAACCCGGGAGGCGGAGCTTGCAGTGAGCTGAGATCCGGCCACTGCACCCCAGCCTGGGCGACAGAGCGAGACTCCGTCTCAAAAAAAAAAAAAAAAAAAAAAAAGTCTCTTGCTCTTAGCCAGATAATAAGTAATATAAAATTTAATTTTTTTGCATTAAAAGGCTAAAAAATCATTGATTTTTGTTCATTATGCACTGGTTAGTGTATAGCTGTAATTAGTACATATTCATCAGAGACAAATATATACAATGAGTTACTATACATATACAAAGTGATTTTAGCTGTATAAAGTGATATTGCAAAAAACTAGAGCTAATGTTTCTTGCTGGCATAATTATTAGCATAAATATAAGGTTCTTAGAGGTCTTTAAGATAATAGTTTAGAGCTACCAAAATTAGCAGCAGTGATGTAATATCACCCTGAAATACCAGGAGCAGAGGTGCCCCAGAGTGCTTCACAGCCATGATCAGGAAACTTGAACTGCCCCATTGCTACAGCAACAGCAGAAGGACTAGGAAGGTCCGCCAGCTGGGTAGGTCTTCTTGGAACCCTCCAAACCAGAAAGAAGCATCCCAGCACGATTCCTCAGATGCAATGAGGAAAGTTTACAGAATTTGAACAGGGCAACAGAGATCAAGTGGTATGAAAAGGTAGGAGTTTTAAGCTCAAGTCTCAAAGATAACCTGCCTTTACAATCTCAGTCAGAATTTGACCCAGAAAGAGGAAGTTTCTTCGGAAACAGACGGTACATTGATGAAGTAGAAGTCACTTCAGTAAAAACTGAGTACAGAAATTGGTCATAATATCTTGCATTTTATAGATTTATTAAAGATTAGTTTCAAGTTCACATTCGCTATTCAGTTGTAAACCGAATGGATGGGAAGGGAGAAAATACAAGCTCTCCACACAGGTATGCTCCTCTCTTTTCTGAGAGAGAAGAAGGCATAGGATTTTCAGCATAAATTCCATGATATGTGAGTGCTGTTTGAGTTCTGAAGTGTTCCTATCAATGTCGGTTCCTGCAAGTGATCTCTGTAAGACCACCGTACATGCTGGTCTTAGTTATTGTTAAAATTGCAAGGTTTCTTCACGCCCTCTTTGATAAGAAGTGGTTAGCTGGCAGAGCTTTCCCTTGACTTCTGAGACTAGTGTGGGTTGACCCATGACAGTGGGAAGAAATCCAACATGTTAGATGGAGACCCTGTAAGTAAACAAACTCTGTAGCCTTTGAGCTGCTTATTACAGTTAAAGGGCCATTAAATAGCTTGCAGAGGAGATCTTCTGGCTCACCTTGATCTTCACATGAACTCATTGTGACCTATCTGGATTTCCTAGGCCCTGTAGTTTCCATTTGGGTTATATGAGTGCCTCAGGAATGTGTCACTACTGGGCAAGAAATACTCAGAAATTCAGGCTGTGAGGGGTTAGATTAGAGGAAAGTAATTTAGGTGAGCTATCCAGAGCTTTCAACCTCAGGGTTTATAGGAAAAAAAAAACCCAAAAACAAAAACCTTTAGGACTTCTCATACTCTAACCCTGACCTTGCAGTTTCCTCAGAGGGGCCTCCTAAGACCCTTACAAGAATATTACACTAGGACTTTGAATGTGCATTTCACAGTGGAAATTGCCTCTGGCTAGCATTACTTCCAAATGCTAGTTCCAGCTAAAAACGAGTACTTTTTATTAGTTTCTTGTCTTTCAACATTCTGCCATCAAAATATATTCATTTTATTAACTTACTGATTATTGGGAACCTGCAAAAAAACACACATGCTATCTGCAGCCACTGGTTATTTTTGATAGTTCAAGAGAATTATAAATCAAGTTGTTCTGTCTGCTAGAGTCAGAAATTCTGTGCTAGAATGGGACTTCTAAAATTAGGTAGTCCTGTCACTTTCTAGAGAAAGACACAAGTTTATAGGTTTAAGTGACTTGTCTGACATACACATACAGCCAGTTAGTAACAGAATTCAGAGTAGAATAGAGTTCTTTTTTTTTTTCTGTCCGTTGTTCTACCTCTCTTTCCTTTTCTTCATGGTCAAGCAGCTTTTGGCAAAATGTATTCCTTATAGCAGTAGTTCCAAGAGATGTTAATAGATGTAAGAGAAAAAAGTATGTGTGTGTTGGGGGTGGGGGATTGCATGGTCAATTAAAATGAAGGAATGCCGAGTTTGTTTCCTGTCTGTAGGACTTCTAAGAGTTTTGAACATGCTATTACACATTGTGAATTTATAAGAGGGGACGAACACTGTTTGACCTTAGACTGCACTCCCCTTCTTTATTCCTCAGAGCATCTCAAAGGACTACAGGGTCCTTTGGGAAACATGGCCCTTGATCAAGTTTACAGCTGTTTGAGAAGACATCCCTAATGGAAATGCTGAATGACAGATCTATTACTGTGGTACCATGTAGTGTGTAATAAATCTTGAAGTCTAGAAAGCAAGCATATTTGCTGTTTAGAGCTATACTTAAGGTATAGAGATTCTTTTCCACCTATGGTGTGTAAAATCAGTATTTGTGTTTAATTTTGCAGGTTTTTCAAGGATTAACTAATGTGCAAATACAGTGGTGATATATTGATACTACATTTTAATAATGCTTTTGTATGGCACTTTATAGTTTTCAGACACCTTTTGTAACAGCCCTGTGAGACAGTACTATCCTTGTTGTAAAGTTGGGGGGGCTCTGGAGGCTCTGAAAAGTTTTTGGTGATATTCCCCTAAGTTTATACCACAAAATGATGGAGCCAGAATTTAGTTGCAGAACTTCTGACTCCAAGTCCAGAGTTCTTTACTAGACACCTGGTTTCTTACTAGCTTTTTGCTAGGTTTTTATTTAACAGTGAAAAGTATGGAAGCAAATCCCGATCATTTTGGCTTATTATCAAATACCATTTCTTTTTTATTGCAGAGACCCAGCAGATGTCACTCTCATTGTAGCCATCCCAAAGAAAACCCTTTGCAGTGCCACTTATTTAGGTAACTGAAGTGTATTTCCAGTGCAATTTAATTTTGAACTAAGATTTGATATAGAGTTGTAATTGGCTTACATGACTCTTTGAAAATATATCATCCCCGGGTTCTCAGGCGAAGGAGGCAATTCAAAAGTAAAAAAGAATATTCGAATACAGTAAATACTCTCTGTTCTCACACAAATGCTGTTTCTTAGCTTTAACTTGCTTTGACAACCTACTGATGTAACTTCTTTGTTAATGTGAAATATTTATATTTTGAAATAAAATTACTAGTGTTGAATGAATCAGGTGGTAAACTTAATCTCCTGTGTGTTGAAAAACTTGATCTTTTGTGAAGCCAAACTTCCATGAATCCATCCTTAGGCCTTCTGTCTTGCCATTTCCTCCGGCACCATTTTGTACACTGAATTCTTATGAAATACTGTCAACTTCATAAGGGAAGGTGTGTCTGGGGAGTGGACACTGGGTGCCTTATAGAGGTCAAGGGCCCTCAGTGCACAGGGGAAGGTGGCCTTGTGATAGGTAAGGAAGTGGTGAGATGGTTGGCTGAGAAGTAAGAATTGGAAGAAAAAGTTGGTTTAAGGACCTGTCCTTTTTGAATGAAGAAAAAGAAGCTGAAGCTTGGCTATCTTCAATATCAAAGACATCTGCGCGGCACTGGTAGGTGGATGAAGCTGAAGCGACAGGTTGAAGCACCGTGAAGCACCTTTCAGCGGTGCTTGGGAAAGAGCTTTCTGATGCCTCAGGTTGATGTTACCCAGCTCATCAATCTGGTCTTATGGAAGAAGAAATGATCCAGGCCAAGGTGTCCGAGTGGACTGGCAAGCCTCAGATTCTTTTTTACTCTGATAGGTTCTCACTGGCAGATATGGTAGTTGACAAAACATTTTTTCATGCTTCTCAGTCTGTTGCTTAAGTCTCCTCGCCACCCTGGCGAGATGGTGCCTGGAACCCTTGGAAGGGGTCTGAGACGAGATAGGGGCGGGGCTGTGCGGGGGCGGGACCTGGCTTAGGGGGCGGGGCTGCAGGGAGCCCACCCTAGGCTGTACTGCGGGGGTGGGGCCATACGGGGACGGCGGCGGGGACGCAGGGTTGGGGGCGGGGCCTCGGGCGGCGCGGGTGTCCTGTCGCCACCGCCGCGGGCGGTGGACTGACTGGCGGCGGGCTAGCAGTGGCGCGGAGTCCCGGCTGCGGGATAGCCCGAGGGCCATGGCCGCCTCTCCCGGACCCGCCGGCGTTGGCGGCGCCGGAGCAGTCTACGGCTCCGGCCCTTTGGGCTTTGCCCTCGACTCGGGACTGGAGATCAAAACTCGCTCGGTGGAGCAGACGCTGCTCCCGCTGGTTTCTCAGGTAAAGTGGCGCCCGGCGCTGCCCCTCTTCTCCCTCCCACCGCGGCCCGCGATGGCGGCCGCCGCTCGCACGGCCGGACGAGAGGCAGTCGCTGCCCCACTTTCCGCGCCCGCACTGCGGCTTTGTTGTCCGACCGCCTGTGTGGGGCTCCGGGACGGGCCTCGGCCCGGGCGGCGAGAGACTGGACAGTCTAAACTCCGGCGGCAGGGTTGAGTGGACTCGGCAGCAGGGGAGGCTGCGGGGCGCGGGTGCCGGCCCGGGCCTTTACCGCCAGTACCTGCCTCGGGTCTGCGGCTCCCAGGGGTCCCCGGCCGGGCGAGCCGCCCTCCGCGGAACTAGTGGTCGAGCCCAGTTCCAGAGGGAGAGAGGACCCCCGCGGGGCCCCCCGCTGGCACTTAGGGCTCTCCTCGTTAACCGACTCTGTCACCAGTTCGCAGCCCGGTCCCGAGCCCGGCTCCTCCGCCTGGGATATTCCTCCCGGCCTCCCCGCCTAGCATGCGCTCCTCGATCCTTTGTCCCACCCCGCTGTGGGTCAGTTGGCCGGGCTCCCATTCATCCCAGCCACCCTGCCCCTTCCCCTGAACTTGCTGCTGCTCACTTCTGCCCGCTTCTGTCCGGCCTCGTGGAAAAGTGACGTGGAGACTGTCCGACAGTTAATCCAGATGCACACCGTTTTGCCCAGTCCCGTTTGGGATGTGTGCGTTACTGTATTTGCCAATCAGCTAACCGACGCCCTGAGTTTTAGGAAAGTTTTTGTTTCTCCGAGCTGGGTTATATGCAGCTTCAGGGCTAGAATTCCTCACTTAGGTCTGTGGTAGGATGCCAAGCACTGTGGGGAGTGAATTCTGTGCCTTCGGGAGCGCGTTGGCGATGTGTGACTCACATCTAGGTTGTAACCGCTTCGTGACTCACACTAGGATTACCAAGATTTTAGAGATAGAAGAAATCTTAAAGATTATCCAACTTTAAAAATTCTTTCTTGTAGCATCCTTAACACCTGGCCGCCAGTACCTTGCTTAAACATGTTCAGTGAAGGGGAGCCTGTAGCTGTTGCATAGAATTCTCAATGCTATTATCTCTTCTCCAGCCCAGCCCTGCAAATATTTGAAAACAGCAGTCACACATGTCACTGGATTCCTGTTATGCTGGTTAAATAAACATCCCTATTTTCTTCACCTTCGCATGGCTAACACAGCAGTGATGAATATACCTGACACTCTCCCCCTCTTTTCCTGTGTCTCATAGAGGCTCTGACCAGTGGGAAGGGGTGCTGGGATCCCTCAGTAATGTCAGATCCACCCCTCCTCCCCATCTCCACTAGCACAAACACAACCAAAATGAGAAATATTGGAGCAGTTTTAAGAGGCATTAATTCTCATTCTCATTAATTCTCATAACAATCATGTGAGGTAGGTATATATTCTCGTGGTTTGGGCGAGGAAACTGAGGAATAGTGAGGTTAAATAATGTGTCATTAGGGCTTTCAATAAGTGCCAAACTGGGATTTGAATCCAGGTACCCTGACTCCAGACGGTTCTCTTTGCTACACCGTATGCTGTGTCCTCTCTAGAGATTAGAAGCAGTAATGAGGTCCTTAGAAAAAGATAGTACACAGTGGAAAAACAAGCTAGAAAGTCATAATCTGGAGAAATGGCAACTTTTCACAGTATCACTGCTAAAAATGTATCAGTCTTACAGTTCTGCATTGTGTAATTCTGGGGTACAAGAAGCCAGCGAAGAGTAGGAAAGCAGAGGAAGAAAAGTATAAATCACTGCTGAGAGTTAGAGGTCAATGCCAAAGGGGAAGAATGCCTGCCTTTGTTTTTTTTTTTTTTTTTTTTTTCCCCCTGTTAAAGCCTTGTTCAGGGTCACAGCTGAGGTTTTGCATCCCACACATTGTGTATCTACAGCTACGTCTCTACCACAACACCATAACTGATATTCTTCATAATTGGCTGTCCTTAACAAGAAAAAGTTAAAATCAAGAAGTGTATTAAGCATGGCCAGAATACTCGGTTAACAAAGCAGGGAAGTACAATTTAGAATGATTTTAAAGTTTCAGTGTTAGGCGATTAAAACAGCAGTTCTCCAGAAAACTCATATGTCCAAAAATCTCATTCTCTGAGAATGCTGTATTATTACCCAACTCATGTTTCACCATCTCATCCACAAGGATATTTTAAGCATTTTAAGCATGCATTTGTTGTGTGCTTATTTGTTGCTGTTTTTTGAGGGGCTTATATTCTAGTTCGTAGATAGGTCATGTATAGAAGAGCACATGCAAAATGTCAAATGAACATCATCAATGGTACATATTCTAAAGGCTCAGAGAAGGCATGAATGAGTCAGCAGCAATGTCATGGAGGAGGCAGGGTTTTGAGGTAAACAAGTAGGACTGGCACTATACAGTTTAACGTAGATAGTTTCTATTCTGGTATCATCTAGCTTCTTCTGACTCGCCAAGTGAAAAGTCCTGGGTTACTGGCCTTATTCTAAGAATGCAAGATTATATCAATATTAGAAAAATGTGTACAGTTTTTTTGCATTCACAAATTAGAAAAGATATATTTTCATAACAATGATGCAGAAAAAGCATTCAACTAAATTCAACTTCTAATAATGATAAGAAGCACTTAGGAAACTAGTATTAGGAAAAAATGTCCTTAACCTGATAGAGTATCTACAGAAAACTTTTAGTTAACATCATAGCCACAGTCAAATTTAAAATAAACATTTCCTTTAAAGCCAGAAACCAGAGTGATATGCCTGCTATCACAGATTCTATTCAACACTGCACTGGAAATTCTAGCCAGTGTAATAAGACAAGGAGAAGAAATAAAAGGAATAAATATAGGAAAGGAAAAACCAAAAATCTCAATGTGATATAATAACCTACATAGAAAACTCAAAAGAGTCTACAAGTAAATTATAAAAATTAGGAGTGTTGGCAAGTTCACTGAATGTAGGACACTAAAATCAATTGCATTTTTCTACGTTGATAACAAACAAGGCACAGGCGCTCTGGCTGCTGCCTGTAATCCCAGCTACTCTAGTCTCAGCTATTCAGGAGGCTAAAAAATGGGAGGATGGCTTGAGCCCAGCAGCGCAGGGCTGCAGTTAGCTGTGATCATGCCACTGTGCTCCAGCCTGGCCAACAAGGACCCTATCTTTAAAAAATAATTTAAAAATAATAAAAAATACATAGAAAAAGTAATTATTAAAAAATCCAGTTATATTAACAATAACAGCAAAATATGAGCTTCCTAAGAATATATCACTTTTGCTATATATATACAGAGATAGAGATCTTTCTCTATACATACATAGCAAAAGTGGTCAAACTTCATGGAGAAAATTTAAAAATTTTTCTGAAAGCCAACATGGTTCTAAATAAATGGGAGAAGAGTACTGTGTTCGAACCTAGGTTGACGTATTATAGACATATCAATTATCCCTTTTGATCAATTTAATGCAATTTCCATGAAAATTTCAGCAAGATTTTTCAGCAGAACTTGATAAAAGTAATTCTGAAGTTTATATGAAAGCACAAAGGGCCAAGATTAGGCAGAAGAGAAACAAGGTGGATGGACTTGCTTTGCCAGATTTCAAGACTCATTATAAAACTATAGTAATTAAGACAATATGGGTATCAGAACAGGGCTGAAAAACGTAGACCTATGAAACAGAATAGAAAACCCTAGAACAGATCCACACATATATGGAAACTTGGTAAATGACAATTGGCATTGCTGGTCGGTGGGGAAAGGAAGAACTTAAAAAAAATTAAGCTGGGACAATTGGATATCTAAATAGAAATATATGAAATTGGATCTCTGTCTTATACCAGTAAAAACATCAATTTCAGATGGATTAAAGACAATGTGAAAGGAAAAGCTCACAACACTTTTAGGAAAAAAAAATAGGGCAATATCTTTTTTTTTTTTTTTTTTGAGACGGAGTCTTGCTCTGTTGCCTGGGCTGGAGTGCAGTGGCCGGATCTCAGCTCACTGCAAGCTCCGCCTCCCAGGTTTACGCCATTCTCCTGCCTCAGCCTCCCGTGTAGCTAGGATGGGCAATATCTTCATTACCTTATGCTGGGAAAGGATTCGTTAGTATACCTCGAGTACAAACCTTAAGAAAAAAAATGGATAAATTTGACCTCTTTAAAATGAAGAACCTAGGCCAGGTGCAGTGGCTCACATCTGTAATCCCAGCACTTTGGGAGGCTGAGGTGGGTGGATCCCTTGAGTCCAGGATTTTGAGACCAGCCTGGGCAACATAGTAAAACCCAGTTTCTGCAAAATATACAAAAAATTAGCCGGGTGTGATGGTGTGCACCTGTGGTCCCAGCTACTCTGGAGGCTGAGGTGGGAGGATTGCTTGAGCTGGGGAGGTTAAGCCTGCTGTGAGCTGTGATCACAACACTGCATGAACCTCTGTTCATCAAAATGAAATAAGTCGTTAAGTGGGAGAATATGATTCCAACGCAAATAACCAACAAATGATTTGTAGTACCTAGAATAAATAAAATACTCCAATGAATAAAAATAAAAAGATTAGCCATTAAAAATCAGTTAAAAAATAATTTCACAGAAGAGGAAACAGATAAAAGATCTAAATAAATGGGAGAAGAGTACTGTGTTCGAGCCTAGGTTGACATATTATAGACATATCAGTTATCCCTATTGATCAATTTAATGCAATTTCCATGAAAATTTCAGCAAGATTTTTCAGTAGAACTTGATAAAAGTAATTCTGAAGTTTATATGAAAGCACAAAGGGCCAAGATTAGGCAGAAGAGAAACAAGGTGGATGGACTTGCTTTGCCATCCAGGCACCCTGCATCAAGCCCGGCTAATTTTTTTTGTTTGTTTGTATTTTTGTAGAGATGGGGTTTCACCATGTTGGCCAGGCTGGTCTTGAACTCCTGACCTCAGGAGATCCGCCAGCCTTGCCCTCCCAAAGTGCTGGGATTACAGGTGTGAGCCACCACGCCCGGCTAATGGGTACAATTACTATTTCCATTTTCACAGGTGAGAACACAGAGTCGCAGAAAGGTTATATAACTTGCCACGTGGTCACATGGCAGAGCCAGAATTCAAACCCAGGCAGAATGATGTCCATGCCCTTAACTGCTGGGATATGCGTTGGTGTTTTGCACTTCTTGACACCCTTTGTTAGAACAGCTAAAAGATGTTCAACTTCATTAGAAATCAATGAACTACAAGCTAAAAAAATCCACAGTGAAATTAAGTGTTGGTGAGGGATGTGGACGTGGTAGGAATATCCTTGTTACAACCATATTGAAAATGATTTGGTGTAATCTATTATAATTGAAGGTGGGCATTACCTGTGGCCCAGCAATTCAATTCAACTCCTAAGTCAGTACCCCTAGAGAAACCCCTGCACGCCTATTAGAAAAATGGATTGGGGCCGGGAGTGGTGGCTCACGCCTGTAATCCCAGCACTTTGGGAGGCTGAGGTGGGTGGATCACCTGAGGTCAGGAGTTCGAGACCAGCCTGGCCAACATGGTGAAACCCTGTCTCTACTAAAAATACAAAAATTAGCCGCGTGTGGTGGCGCATGCCTGTAATCCCAGCTACTTGGGAGGCTGGGGCAGGAGAATCTCTTGAACCTGGGAGTCTGAGGTTGCAGCGAGCCGAGATCATGCCACTGCACTCCAGCCTGGGCAACACAGTGAGACTGTATCTCAAAAAAAAAAAAAAAGAAAAGAAAAGAAAAATGGGTTGGAATGTGGGTAGCATTTTTACTTCTGATGGCCCCAAACTGGACTTCCCAAATGTCTTTTAACAGTAGTATGTGTACATAAATTGTGCTATGTTCATATAATGATATACTCTGTCACTGAAATGAATAAACTACAACTATAATTATCAATGGGGATGAATCTCAAAAACATAATGTTGAATGAAAAAAATGAAGATTCAAAACCAGATAAAACTAAACCAAATATCATTTAGGGTATACTGTGTGTGTAGTAGTTATAATAAGGGAGTGATGAACACAAAATTGGGACAATGGTTTCTTTGGGGACAAGGGAGTGATAGGGACCAGGAGTAGCCACAGAGTACAGGGGCTGTCAGAGATACTGACATTGTTCTCTTAAGCTTGGTGGTGGCTGCACAGGTCTTTCTTTCATTTCTGTAAACTGCACACATATATGTTATATATACTCATATGTTTTATATTTTATAATTCAGTCAGTTTCTTAAAAAGCCCTGGGCTAAGAACCAAGCATATTTTATGCAGAGCAACTCCCCACCTCCTTTAATAATCACTTTATTCTTCCTGTCAGAACTCCCACTCCCAGTCTTATAATGCTTTTATCCAAGGAAGGGAAGAAGGATATTTGCCACAGAGCTCCACCCTGATGTGGAATGTTATTCTAATCTTTTCCTGTCTATGATAGATTTCCTTTATTCACTATTTGTACAGACCCCTTATATTTCTAAGGTAGCCTACCTCATTTTCCCATTACTCTCTGCATTGTCCTGGAAGCTTTTCAGGATTCTTGTTGCAGTAAGTTGTGGATGAAGAGAGTAGATAAGGTACCCTCTCTGCTCTTTGCTGATTTGTATAGGTGAATATATGCGTGGTTTTTTTATGTTTGTTTTTGTTTTTTTTTTTGTGATGGAGTCTCACTCTGTCACCCAGGCTGGAGTGCAATGGCGGGATCTCGGCTCACTGCAACCTCTGCCTCCTGGGTTCAAGCAATTCTCCTGCCTCTGCCTCCCAAGTAGTTGGGATTACAGGCACCCATGCACCCTGCATCAAGCCCGGTTAATTTTTTTGTTTGTTTGTATTTTTGTAGAGATGGGGTTTCACCATGTTGGCCAGGCTGGTCTTGAACTCCTGACCTCAGGTGATCCACCAGCCTTAGCCTCCCAAACTGCTGGGATTACAGGCATGAGCCACCACGCCCGGCTGATGGGTACAATTACTATTTCCATTTTCACAGGTGAGAATACAGAGTCACAGAAAGGTTATATAACTTGCCACATGGTCACATGGCAGAGCCAGAATTCAAACCCAGGCAGAATGATGTCTATGCCCTTAACTGCTGGGATATGCGTTGGTGTTCTGCACTTCTTGATACCTTTTGTGAGAAGCTATCATGTAAACCCTAATTCTTATTCTTTTATTCCATAGCAGAGTTCTTCAGTACACCAGATCTTCTTTCTTCCCCAAGGGATGCCTTTTCTGCCCTCTTTTCTGGTTCATTTAGGCATTCTCTAGACGCTGGTGTCAGGGCAACTCCAAGTTATGACTCTTAATTTAGTATGCCTCCTATTTTGCAGAACTATAGCTAAGATTGTATTTAGCATACTATAATTTACAAAGCACTCTTGCTAGTTGTCTTTCCCTTGATCCTGGAAGGTAAGAGAGACAGTGTAGTGATTACGAGTGTAGGTAGTTCCCCTGGCTTTGTGACCTTGGGCAAATACTTAACCTCTTCAAATTTCAGATTTTTTATCTGTAAAATTAGGGTAATAATAGTATGTACCTATTAGATGCTGGAGAAGCAAGCATTAAAAGAATTGATACATGTAAAACACATAGGCTAGTGCCTGGTACTGTTGTGCTTAATAAATGTTAACTAGTCTTATTTTTTATATAAGAAGGAAATTAAGGTTTAATCTCAATTTTGTAAAACTATGTATTTAAGTATCTGTATATATAAAGCAAGACTGGGAAGAATTATGCCAGAATTCTCAGAGGATAGTAGAATTATGTGTAATTGTTATTTCTTGAGGCTCTCCTGTATTTTCCATTTCTTTTTATAAACAATCAACATGTATAACTTATGAACCTACCTTTTAAAACATTTGAAACTAATTTTAGAACACAAGTAGACCTTAAATAAGGTATGTTACATATTGACTTAGTTCCTCTAAATAAAATTTTAAAGGCATGCTATATTTGGATTAAACATTTCCCAGACTGCTTTCCAGTAAAAGGAAGGCAGCCACACCTAATTATGCACTGGGGAGGTGCTTCTTTTGGAACTGAACAATAGTTGATATTTTAGCCTAATTGCAGGATCTTTTCTTTGTAACTGAAATTTTAAAACTTTATGTAAATGAAATATTTAATACACAGAACCACCTTAATCTGTTTGGGTTGCCATAAAAAATACAATAGACTGGGTGCCTTAAACAACAGAAATTTATGCCTGACAGTTATGTAGGCTGGGTAGTCTAGGATCAGGGTTCAGGCAGGTTCAGTATCTGGTGAGGGCCCACATTTTGGTTCATGGACAGTTGTTTTCTCACTGTTCTTTCAGGATGGAAATGAGTGAGAGAGCTTTCTGAGGCCTCTTTTAAAAGGCATTAATCCCATTCATGAGAGCTCCTCCCCCATTACCTAATCGTCTCCCAAAGGCCCCACCTCCTAATACCATCACAATGGAGGTTAGGATTTTAACATAAGGATTTGCGGAGGGGGAGGGGAATGGGACACAAACATTCAATCTATAGCAAGAACTTTGACTCCTTTCCACTGCAGAGTCTCTTCCAAGATGGTAGCTTGGAATAGTCAATGCTGGGCAAGTTCTCTTTTTTTTCATGTGATAGTAACAGTTCCCTAGAGTCTGTCAGGTGTGGAAAAGGATTAAGCTGGTGCCAACAGGATTTGTATTTGTTCTCTGCTTCCCAGCAGCATGGCCGACAGTCATTCTCCAAATTAAAATTGTTGTGACTCTTTCACATGATTATGCAATAGGCTTTTAGGTAACATTTCAATTTAAAAAAAAAAAGGAAAGATTGAAAACCTCCAGTAAAAGAAAGAATATTAGGTGGGATTTGGTGTCAGTTTAAACCTGGGTTCAAATTCTAAACTAGGCTACTTATTAGTTGTATGAGCCAAGTATGCAATTTCACTCAGCCTCAGTTTTTTAATCTTTAATAATACCTGAGGATTAAGTAAGAGAGCTAATTATAGTATGTTTGAACGCTTACAATAAACTCTGTTTATGGTACTATGTTAAACACAATACTTTCATTATTTTATTAACTCTTCTTATTTATTTTTTTCAAGACAGAGTCTCACTCTGTCACCCAGGCTGGAGTGCAATGGCATGATCTCAGCTTACTGCAACCTCTGCCTCCCAGGTTCAAGCAATTCTCCTGCCTCAGCCTCCTGAGTAGCTGGGATTATAGGTGCATACCACCATGCCCAGCTAATTTTTGTATTTTTGGTAGAGATGGGATTTCACCATGTTGGCCAAGCTGGTCTCAAACTCCTGACCTCATGATCCGCCTGCCTCAGCCTCCTAAAGTGCTGGGATTGCAGCTGTGAGCCACTGCACGCAGCCAACTCTTCTTGTTAACATTATAAGACAGAGAAGGCAAAATGGCTAAGTGGCTAAGAGGCTAGTCTCTGCAGTCAGAATATCTGGATTTAAATCCTAACTCTCCCACACTTCTTGATGTCCAACCTCCTCATTCGTAAAATAGGGATGATTATTACCCCCATTTTCCAATTTGGGGAAATGAGGATGATTAATATTAACCTATTCCACTGGGTTGTTATGTGACATTATAGGGTAGTGTTTAGGAGTACGGTCTCTAGAATTGAAATGTCTGACTCTGAATCCTAACTCTACCACTTATTAGATATGTGACCTTAAATAAGCACCTTTTGGCATCAGTTTCCTTAGGCTCATCATGTGAGCCTTCCCACTGGGACAGTCAAGTGTCTTCGTGACATGGGAATTGTCTTTCCCTAGGGTGAACAGAGAGAAAGAAAGATGGAAACCACAGTGACTTTATGAGTTGCCCTCAAAAGTAGCATACTGTCACTTCCACTTTATTCTACTAGTTAGAAATAAGTAGCTAAGTTCAGCCTGTACTCAAGGAGAGGGGAATGAGACTTCACCTATTTAAGGGAGGAATAGTAAATAATTTGTGTACATTTTTAGAACTCCCTACACTCTAACCTCTGCCCACAAATTGTTTACCTTATTCCCACCTGCAAGTAACCTCTCCCCATCCTTATCCTTTCCAAAGTCACAACATCAGCTGGAAATCCACAATGTTGGCATCTATTATAAATATGATCCAGGAGAGACTTCTTGTATGTAGTAGTTCCTTGAGTGTAACATCTTTCAGCTTTAGGGTGACCTCTATAGACTCTACTGTTCAAAAAACAAGAAAATATAAAGTGTAGAATAACTGCTATATACTCCTGTTCAAAAATGGAAAAAAAATATGAGACACTGGTTTATGGTATTCTGAACTCCTTGTGGGCAAATGTTGCCAGTTCCTTGATTAAGACTCAAGTCCTGGGAATAGTTCATGGCTCTTCGTTCTGCCCTCTGAGTCATTCTATGTTTGCAGCAGCATAGATTTCTCAGACTATTGACTGCCTTTGGAAGTTTGGAGCAGGGGCTGGTATGAAAGCTTCTTTTCATACAAAGATGTATTCCCTTTTAGTCCAAGCTGATAGTGTTTCTGCCAATACAATTATCTTAAAAATTTTGTCTGTCTCCTGTGAGTCATATTGAATTCATTCTTCTAGACAAAAGCCACACCCACGAGTCTCTTGATATATGCTCTTCTTTAACTTGGGCTTCTGCTGGGACTGCTTTAGGCTTCTTTGGGGATCTGTTGTTTAACTGAATGGTTGTCTGAAGCAACACCTTGGACCTTTCTGAGATCTTAAGAATTTTTTTTTTTTGAGACAGAGTCTTGCTCTGTCACCCAGGCTGGAGTGCAGTGGTGTGATCTCGGCTCACTGCAAGCTCCGCTTCCCAGGTTCATGCCATTCTCCTGCCTCAGCCTCCTGAGTAGCTGGGACTACAGGCGCTCGCCACCACGCCCTGCTGATTTTTTTTGTATTTTAGTAGAGATGGGGTTTCACCGTGTTAGCCAGGATAGTCTTGATCTCCTGACCTTGTGATCTGCCCGTCTCGGCCTCCCCAAAGTGCTAGGATTACAGACGTGAGCCACCACGCCCGGCCGAGATCTTAAGATTTTATAGTCTTACCCTTAGCTTCATCTTAAGGTGCTTTCTTGACACAGCCCTAGATTTTATTTTTGCCTGAAAGCCATTCTTAATTTTAGTATGGTGTGCCATCTGGAGAAGATTTTATTTTATTTTATTTTATTTTATTTTTTTGAGATGGAGTTTTGCTCTTGTTGCCCAGGCTGGAGTGCAATGGCATGATCTTGGCTCACAGCAACCTCCGCCTCTCAGGTTCAAGGGATTCTCCTGCCTCAGCCTCCTGAGTAGCTGGGATTATAGGCATGTGCCACCAAGCCTGGCTGTTTTTTTTTTTTTTTCTTTTCTTTTTTTTCTTTTTTTTGTGAATTTTTAGTAGAGACGGGTTTTCTCCATGTTGGTCAGGCTGGTCTCGAACTCCTGACCTCAGGTGATCTGCCCACCTCGGCCTCCCAAAGTGCTGGGATTATAGGTGTGAGCCCCCATGCACAGCATGGAGGAGGAATTTTTAAAACCAGCAAGTTCTGGCTTGTTTGTATTTATCAGTGTTTCCTTTAATTTTTCTCTTCTCTTACATTGTACTGTAAGCAGCAAAAAGAAACCAGGTAGCACCTTCAAAATCTGCTTTGACATCTCCTTAGTTAGATCTTCCAGTTCATTAGGTATATTTTCTCCTTTTCATGTTAATGAAGGTGACTTTCTGTCATCATATAACAAGGAACTGCTTTTCTCCAGTTTCCAGAAAGATTTTTCTCACTTTTCCTTAACCTTTCACCCGTAGCTTCTGCTATGGCCTGATTGTTGGCATTCCCCCAAAGTTTATGTGTTGGAACTTAACCCTCATAATGATGATTAAGAGTTGGGGCCTTTGGGAGGTGATTATGTCACTAGGGAGCCTTCATGAATGGGATCAGTGTTCTTACAAAAGAGACTTCAGGGAGCCTTGTGAGGACATAGAAGACACCACTTGTGAGGAATGGGTCCTCCTCAGTAGACACCAAATCTGTTAGTGCCTTGATCCTGGACTTCCCAGCCTCCAGAACTGTAAGCAATATATTTCTGTTATTTATAAATTACTCAGTATAAGGTATTTTGTTATAGCAGCCCTAACTAAGACAGCTTCCTCAAAGGTCATCATGCTTCTGCAAAGTTTCTTTGACATTTCTAGTTTTTATTCACTCAAAGTTCATTTAACTTTCACTGCCCAATTTTAGAGCTGCTCTCACATTTTAAGTTTTGTTACAGCCTCACCCCAGATCCAGGCACCAAAATCTATATTAGTTATCTATTGATGCAGAACAAATTAACTGAAATTTAGTGCATTAAAACAACAAACATTATCTTATGGTTTCTGCGGGTTAATTCCAGAGTGGCTTACCTGGTGGTTCTGGAGTGAGGTCTCTCATAAAATCAAAATAAGGGTGATTGACTGAGCCTGTAGTAATCCAAAGGCTTGACTGGGGCTGGAGAATCTGCTCTCAAGTTCATTCATTCAGCTGTTGGCATGAGGCCTCAGTTC
Organism: Macaca mulatta; assembly: GCF_049350105.2. Lineage (NCBI taxonomy): Eukaryota > Metazoa > Chordata > Mammalia > Primates > Cercopithecidae > Macaca > Macaca mulatta. The sequence continues at coordinate 49,407,016 of NC_133420.1, forward strand.
TTCACTATCTTTTGGCCAGAGCCTTCAGTTACCTTGTGGGGCTCTCCATAGGGTTGCTTGAGTGCCTTCCATTCTGTGGCAGTTGGCTTGCTCCCACTGTGATTGATCCTGCAGAGAGTGAGTGAGTGAGTGACTAAGATGAAAGCCACCATGTGTTCTATGACCTACTCTTAGAAGCACTCTATTATTTTCACTTTATTCCATTATTAGAAGTGAGTCACCAAGTCCAGTCCACATTCATGTGGAGAGAAATGAGGCTCTACCTCTTGAGGGGAGAATTTGTGGACATGTTTTAAAACCACTACAGAGATTATAACACTTTCCTGCTTAGAAAACCTTCAGTGGCTTCAAACCACTGCAGAGATTATATCACTTTCCTGTTTTTAAAAAACCCTTCAATGACTTCAAATTACTACAGAGATTATAGTATTTTCTAGTTTAAAGGCTCTTAAGTATCTTCCTGTAATACATAGAATAAAATACAATTTTTTTTTTTTGAGATGGAGTCTCACACTGTCACCCAGGCTGGAGTGCAATGGTGCAATCTTGGCTCACTGCAACCTCCACCTCCTGGGTTCAAGCGATACTCCTGCCTCAGCCTCCCAAGTAGCGGGGATTGTAGGCATGTGCCACCACACCTGGCTAATTTTTTTTTTTTTTTTTTTTTTTGTATTTTTAGTAGAGATGGGGTTTCACTATGTTGGCCAGGCTAGTCTCAAACTCCTGACCTCGTGATCCGCTCACCTCGGCCTCCCAAAGTGCTGGGATTACAGGTATGAGTCATCACACCTGGCCAATATAAATTCTTTATTCCAATTCCAGAACCCTTTATTCCAGGCTGGTCCCTGCCCATCCCATCTCTTGGATATTGGTTTTAACTTGCCCCCGACCCACTATCCTTTAGCCACTTCTGACTTCACCTCGTTCCTTGAACAGGAGAGGCTCATTCCTAAGGGCTTTTTGTTTTTTTTTCCCTCCACTGTTTCTTTTCCTAGAATGCTCTTTATCCTTTGACGTTTGCCAGTCTAACCACTTCGCTGTCATTTAGATCTCAGCTTAAATATCACTTCCTCTTAGAAGGACCAATCAATTTCAGGTAGCTATACAGACACTTTTATCACACTATCCTAACATTTTGCACATAACAATTATATTAAAGTTTATTTTTTGTTTACCTATTTATGTGATTATTGGGTCTCCCCCTTCACTAGAATGTAAGCCCCATGGAAACATGGGCTTTTCTTTCTTGTTGATTGTTATTTCAGGTTTGCCTAGAATTTTATTTGGGATATGATAGTGTGCAACAAATATATTTCGTGTAACTGAATTATTGCTATTCTACCATAATGTAAACCTAATGGGGGCGGGATTGTCTTAGTCTTGTTCATTGATGCATCCTTAGGAACTGGCCTATAGTAGATATTCAACATTTGATGAAAAACAATATTGTAGTTGAGGAAATTTAGAGATTAAATTTCCCTAGACTACTTAGCAAGTAGTCACCGAGCCAAGACTCAAACCTAGGTCTATTAATTCTAAATTATTAATACCTAAACATACATATAAAGTGCTTGACACATAGTAGTTGTACAAAGAGTAAAAGTGATTCTCTTCCCCTTCTTGTAATTCTCTTGCTCTTCTTTTAATACTAGTACATGTACATTGAGCAGTAGTTGTTTTTCATACAACATTTCTTTAATAAATATTCTTAGATGTCAGCATAGTTCATGTACTAGTTTCCTAAGATATTTTGAAGAATTATGTTTGTTTCAGTGAGCTGAAGTTGTCACCTTTTGTATTTTATTTCAGGGCCTGGGATCAAGTGTTAAGACTCTTGGTATTTCATTTATTTTGAGTTGGATGCAACAAAACTTAGCAAAATATAAAATATAGATTACAATGCTCATTCTAAAGTATCCAGTTAATTTGGTAAACATGTATGGCACAAGTACTATTTTGTACAACCTGGGCACCATGGTAGGCAATGGAGTGGAATGGAGAGGAAGAAGAGCTGTCTCTACTCTCATAGCATCTGAAGTCGTAGTAGAGGAAACAAGACCTGAAGTACTTTGACTTTCTGAATGTAATGATCTATCCGCTCCTACTTTTCTCCTTAAGATTTGTTGAAAGATCTGGAGGGCCTCTGGAACTGTATGCCGCAGATAAACTGCATGCCCCAGATAACTGCCCTCAGGTGAACTTGGAGTTGTAATTAATGGAAACATTGTCCTAAGGAATGATGCAGGATACTTTGCTGGTTGTCTCAGTTGAAACATCTCTAACTATTGATTTAGTCTGTTGAGCTATCCTGTATGCCAGGCTTAATTTTCTTTGACTTTGTGGTACAGCTTAAAAAAAAGAGGTGTTGAGATAAAAGTTGCTTTTATCTTTTATTTTTAGATCACCACACTTATTAATCATAAAGATAATACCAAAAAGTCTGATAAAACTCTGCAAGCAATTCAGCGTGTAGGACAAGCTGTCAACTTGGCAGTTGGAAGATTTGTTAAAGTAGGAGAAGCTATAGCCAATGAAAACTGGGATTTGAAAGAAGAAATAAATATTGCCTGTATTGAAGCTAAACAAGCAGGTAGGTGGATATTGATTTTGAAGAGTATTCAAACCACTTTTATTGCTTTGGTTATGATGAAAAATTATTGTTTTATTTTGAATGAAGATATATAGCTCTCTGATTATGGCTGCCTCAAACATTAAAGGTCTGGATTAGCTTCCATAAATATTGCACTTCGCTTGGATCAAGTCCTAAATCTGAAACATAGGACTCCTTCACTGGTCAGAGTTAGTGATTGGCCATCCTCACCATCAGCCATTGAGATGTGAGACAGATAAAGAAGTGGGAGCTGTGGCCTCTATTCTCTAAGAACGTATTAGTCTACTTTCCACGACATAGGAAATGGAAATAAGCATTAGTATCCATTAGTATTCTACAGTAAACAAATCATAGTGACTTCAGACTTCATGATGGTTCACGGTTCTCTATAGATGGTAGCACAGAAGCCTTTGAGAACCTAGGGTGTTCTGAGAACTGTAGCTTTGTTGAAGTATCATTTATCCATTAATTTTTTCAACAAATATTTACTGAATGCTGGTGATATACCAGCGTTCTTTTAGGCCATAGCGAGATAGGCATGGACAAATCAGTCCAAAATCTGCCATTGTGGGCCTTGCATTCTGCTGAGGGAGACAGATCATAAATGAATAAATATGTAATGTCAGGTGGTGATAGTTACCATGTTAAAAAAAAAAAAGCAAGGTAAGAGTTAGGAGACCAATGAAGCTGCTGTTTTACAGAGGGCAGGGTTTTTTAACTTTGGTGCTACTGACATATTGGGCTGGATACTTCTCTGTTGTAGGGGGTTGACCTGTACATTGTAGGATGTTTATCAGCATCACTAACTTCTACCTACTAGATGCCAGAAGGTCCCCTCTCCTACTATGTGACAACCAGCAATAGCTCTAGAAATTGCCCCCAGTTGAGAAAAGTGGCCCCCAGTTGAGAACTCCTGGGATAGGGGATTAGGAAGACCCACTGAGGAAGGAACATTAGAGCAGAGACTGCAATGAAGTGAAGGCCTGAGCTATGTGGATACTTGGGGGGGAAGGGCATTCCTGGCAAGGAGAAAGTGAGAATAGGCAAAGACTGGAATTTTGGACTATGTTCTAAGTGGAATGAGGGATTAGTGGGAGATTTTGTGCTGGGCAGTGACATGATCTCATTTGTATTTTAAAAGGGTAACTGGTGGCTCCTGTATAGAAAATACATTTTAGGGGGTGTGAGGATGGATTCAGAGAAACCAGTTAGGAGGTTGTCACAGAGGTCCAGGTGATAGATGATGGTGACTTAGACTAGACGATAGCATTTGAGGTGGTGAAAGGTGACTGTGTTTCGATATATTGCCAAAGTGGAGTTGATAGGATTGGCTGATGGTTTGGATGTGGGATGTGATAGAAGAGCCAGGGATAACTCCAAGATTTGGGATATGAACAGCTGGGCAAATGGTGGTGCCATCTACTGAGATGGGGAACTCTGAGGGAGGAGCAGGTCATCAGCGAGAGGAGAGTGATTGCGATAAAACCAAGTATATGTGGAGGGGTGGACAAGATCATACATGGTCCTGTATGTTATGTGGATGATTTCAACTATTATTCTATACTAGGAGTCGTTGAGAAATTTTGAGCCAGATGAAAGGCGTATTGCTTTGTGTTATTTTGTTTTGTTTTGTTTTTTCTTTTTTTTTTTTTTGAGACGGAGTTTCGCTCTTTTTGCCCAGGCTGGAGTGCAATGGCACGATCTCAGCTCACCACAACCTCCACCTCCTGGTGCCTCAGCCTCCCGAGTAGCTGGGATTACAGGCATGCGCCACCATGCCTGACTAATTTTGTATTTTTAGTAGAGACAGGGTTTCTCCATGTTGGTCAGGCTGGTCTTGAACTCCCGACCTCAGGTGATCCACCTGCCTCGGCCTCCCAAAGTGCTGGGATTACAGGAGTGAGCCACCGCGCCCGGCCTTGTTTTGTTTTTTCAAAACAAGAACATTTCACAGATGTTTTGTGTTAGATAGAAGTCTTTCTGATAGTATGAAGGAAATGAACGAATGAGGACAGACCGAGAGAAGGTTGAGACTGAAGGCAGGGAGACTAATAGGGAAGCTTTTGTGGTAAAACCAGCTAGGCCAAGTCAGTGTAATAGGACTGTAAAGAGCAGGAAGAGTACACAAAATACTCATTAAGATGGGTGAATAGGTAAAAGTAGGTTGTTGACTAAAGGAAAGGGAAGACCCTGGGTTGAGTCTTGGATTTCTAGCCATTCACTGGGATAGAGAATAAGTTTTATGTGGGAAGCAGGGGGAGATATCCTTATTCTATTCATAATTCATATTTTTCCTACTTTAGAAAAGGATATGAAAGCACTTACAATAAAAGACATGTTCAATAAACTTATTAAAATAGGATGTGAAAATAAATAAACCAGAAACTTTGGCAAACATTTTTATTTTAATTAAGCATGAAATTTATCTTTGTACTTCCTGGAAGTCAAGACAAAAATGTTGGAAACAAAGGATTATATAATCTCATTGTTTGTTGAAAGGAAACAAACCAGCTTGTAAGAGGAGAGACTTTTTTTCCCGACACTAAATTATTGTGTGGGTGCTTATGAAACAGACATTACATAATGGACAATTCAACAGAAAATGTGGAGATGTTCTTCATATTACTGTTTCTTTTTGAAGAAAGCTTTGTGGTTAAAAAAAAAAAGAAATAAAACAATTACTGTTTCTTCTAACAACCACTGATTAAAGCAGGAGTATAGTATTTTTTAAATGAAAGGACAAGCTGAGTCCTGTGCTCCTTGTTGGCTTTGTAGCACGTCATTGTGCTCAGTGTAAGGTGAGAAAGGAGGACGTGGTACACTGACATGAGTACCATACGCCCAGGCAGCTCCATAAATGGAGTATTTTGAAAGATATCAGGTGTCATGGGCTCCACATGTCATCTTCCTCCTAGTGTCACTCAGGTAAGAGTATGAGAATGATACCTTCTGGAGTTGTAAAATATAGAAGGCTTTTTTCTCTTAACACATACAAACTTAAGACTTCATTAAATCACTCCTGTAATGTTTCTAGCCCACTCAGCCCCTACGAATGATTTTCTTTTTTCGGCGACAGCATTCATTTGAGGGAACTAATATAAAGCAGTAGATAAAGAACTGGAGCTGGCTAGGTGCCGTAGCTCACACCTGTAATCCCAACACTTGGAGGCTAAGGTGGACGGATCGCTTGAGCTGTGTTTGAGACCAATCTGGGCAACATAGTGAGACCCTGTCTCTACAAGACATAAGAAAAATAAAATAGCCAGGTGTGGTGGTGCATGCCTCCAGTCCCAGCTACTTGGGAGGCTGAGTTGGGAGGATTGTTTAAGCCCAGGAAGGTTGAGGTTGCAGTGAGCAGTGATGGTGTCACTGCAGCCTGGGAGATGACAGAATGAGACCCTGTCTCAAAAAAAAAAAAAAAAAAAGAACTAAAGTTTTAGAGTCGGACTGCCTAGACTTTAATCCTAGTGCTTCTACTTGCAAGCAGGGGATATTGGGCAATCTATTAAACATTTCTAAACCTCAGTGTTCTCATCTATAAAATGGGACTGTTAGGGTTTATAGAGGTGTTTTGATGTAATGCTTGTATCATTTCACACATAGTAAGTGCTCAATAAATATTAGTTGTCATTATAATAATCAATTTTTATTCTTACTTCCCTGTGTTGAACTCTTACATTATATTGTTGCTTTTTACTTGGCTACCAGGCAAGGTTTATATTTATGTTTTCTATGGAAGTTCAACAAATATTTGTGTTTGATTGACCTTGGGTTTTCCTATTAAGATGCAACACTAGTAATTACATATAATAAATTAAAAATGATACCTGTGAAGCTGTAAGACAGCTTTGTGACTTTTTTAGGGAACTGATTTCTGAACAGTTTATACTTTGAACAACTTTATAATGTTAAGGAAGCAGTTAACCATGGTGGTGGAGCTGACCAAATGCTACTATCCCTCGTACTTATGAGTTAAATGCCTGGGGTCGGGCCAGGTGCGGTGGCTCATGCCTGTAATCCCAGCACTTTGGGAGGCCGAGGTGGGTGGATCACCTGAGGTCAGGAGTTTAAGACCAGCCTGACCAATATAGAGAAACCCTGTCTCTACTAAAAATACAAAATTAGCCGAGGTGGTGACGCATGCCTGTAATCCCAGCTACTAGGGAGGCTGAGGCAGGAGAATCGCTTGAACCCAGGAGGCGGAGGTTGCGGTGAGCTGAGATCGCGCCATTGCACTCCAGCCTGGGCAACAAGAGTGAAACTCTGTATCAAAAAAAAAAAAAAGCCTGAGGTCTACTCAGAAAAATGAAAGGTTGAATAATGCTGTATGTGCAGGCTTATATGTGGTATCTTTTGTGGTTGAGAGGTGTAGAAAAAAATTAACATTTTCCAGAGGATCAGAGGAAATATTTTTATCCTTTTAGCTATTAATGATAGAATGCAAAGTGATACTTTTCCTCCTGCCCCTTCTGTATGCTTTAAGGTTAATTCTAAGCACTTTTGTTCTCTGTATATTTTGCTATCAAAACTTTGTATTAGTTACCTATTGCTGTGTAACAAATTAACCCAAACTTAGCAACTTAAAACGGCAAACATTTGCTATCTCAAACAGTTTTTGAGGGGGCACCAATCAGGGAGTAGCTTCACTGGGTGGCTCCGTGTCAATGTGTCTCATAAGGTAGTGGTCAGTGTTTTGACCAGGCCTCTGTTACCTGGAAGCTTGACTGGACTGCAGGTCTGCTTCCAGCCTCCCTCTCATGGTTGTTGGCCAGAGGCCTCACTTCCTCTCCACGTAGGTCTCTGCGTAGTAAGGGCTGCTTATGACATGGCAACTGGTTTCTCTCAGAGAGAGAGAGCAACCCAGACAGCTGCCTCAGTTATTTTAGAACCTAAGCTTGGAAGTGACATACCATTACTTCCACCATACCAACCCTCATATGATGTGGGAGGGGACAGACAGCACAAAGTTGTGCATAACAGTAGGTGGGGATCATGGGGAGCCTTCTTGAAGGCTGGTTACCACAGAATTCCTCTATCTGTAGAGCTTCAGCAATTGTCTTTATAAACAAGACATCCAAGTCTGCATTACCAGTCCATGTCGCATAGCTTATTTTTGGTGTATTCCTGTGTTATTTCAAGCTCCTGTTGTCTGAAAGTAAAATTATCATCTCCCTTCCAATGCCCTTCTGATTTTCTTTAAGCAACTTAGGTTTACAACTTTGAGGCCATTTTTTCACTCGTTCTTTCCTTCTTATCATTGGTCAGGTACTAATTTTATGTTTTCTCATAAAAATGTCTCCCAAATCATCTTCTTAATGTTCCTATGGCTACTATACTAGTAAGGTCCCTACTATTTCACACCCACAATTGATATAATAGCCTGGCTTTAAGTCTTTCCTTTCCATTCTGTTTTATGTACTCCTACTAGATTGATCTTTCTTTTTTTCTTTTTCTTTTTTTTTTTGAGACCAAGTCTCACTCTGTCACCCAGGCTGGAATGCAGTGGAGCCATCTCAGCTGACTGTAACCTCTGCTTCCCAGGTCCCAGTGATTCTCTGCCTCAGCCTCCTGAGTAGCTGGGATTACAGGCCCCTGCCACCACACCTGGCTCATTTTTGTATTTTTTTAGTAGAGACCGAGTTTCGCCATGTTGGCCAGGCTTGTCTTGAACTCCTGACCTCAGGTGATCTGCCTGCCTTGGCCTCCCAAAGTGCTAGGATTACAGGTGTGAGCCACCGTGCCTGCCAGACTGATTTCTAAACCTTGACTTATATTTCACCCTGTGGCCTCTCCATTAAGATTCCAATACTTTCTACTCAAGATCCTTAGCCTATGAGCAGACACATTATTGTGTATATGTAATAGAATTGACAGGAGGGCTTTTGTAAGAAAATCAATCCGTTAGGCACATAGGTATATTTAGGACTTTAAAAAATGATCTTGAACACTATAAGTTGGTTAAAAGTTTATTATCTTTAAAATCTTTTTAACTTATAACAGTATGGAGGTTTCAAGAATGTTATAGCCTTGAGGAGGCAAACACTTGTATTATTTTATTAGTAGATAATTACCATTACAGAAATCAAAAGTTTTTATGGCAACAGTGAAGAAGATAATTTTTCTAGAGGGTTGGGAGGGAGTTCAATTAATAGAATGGTTTATGCCAGGCATCATATGAAGTTTATATAAATTCAAACTGCAGCGTGAATGAGGGCCAGCCTGTCGTTTGAATTCTCAGGACGGAGGCTTTAGTTTTGTTTACTTTCCCCACCCAAAGTCCAGGCTTTGTTTGTCTGACAGACAAACTTCCTTATTGTTTCTTTTTGCCTATTGACAGTTATTTATGGGTCTCCAATATATTGAAGATGTCATCCCTTGGGGCCCAAAGCCCTATCTTTTTTCTCTCCCTGAGGATTCCTGAAAACCTAAGCCCCTTCAGCTTGTGGAGATCGGCAGTGACCCCTGACTTCTCCCTGGCCTGGCCCCAGTCCAAGCCTTGGCACCTGCTTACTGCTCTGGTTTTAGGGTATTCTTTAGTTTTTGACTCATGGGACTTCTCTTACTGTCGTGTAGGGCAGGAGCTTTTAGATTGTGTAGTTTGCATTACCACTGGAAACAAAAATTATGATGTTTTTCAAACTGGGTGAGGGCAAAATTTGTCACCATTCTTAAGAGTGTGCTATTATTTTCTGGTTAGAAAGCTTGGTATGATAATCCCTGCAATCGTCAAGGTGAAACTGTTTCTTGTTCCTGAAGTAAGAGTCCAAAGCGGAGTTCCTCCTCATTGTGCCTTACCTTCAAGGTTAGAGAAAAGTTGAGATTTGAATTTGTGTGTCTTACTGCCAGTTTAACTTTACCCTCTCTCCTTTCTTGTTAGGAGAAACAATTGCAGCATTGACAGACATAACCAACTTGAACCATCTGGAATCTGATGGGCAGATCACAATTTTTACAGACAAAACAGGAGTGATAAAGGCTGCAAGATTACTTCTTTCTTCAGTGACAAAGGTGTTGTTGCTGGCAGACCGAGTAGTCATTAAACAGATAATAACATCAAGAAATAAGGTACTTACCTTTCTGATGTTGCTGTATTTTTGTCTTTCTGTGTTGTTCAAAGTGCTTCTTATGACTTTTAGTGGTGGATCACTTGGCTCACATGTGGATGAAGAGTGCAGCTAGCTGTGGGAATTAATGTGAATTGCAGGATACATTGACACATTGATCATCTACACATTGAATACACTTGGGCCCTGGGTTCCTCCTGGAGCTATGCCTGTATGAGCGTTTCTTTAAAAAAAAAAAAAAAAGTTCTTTTTAGGTTAATTTAAGTAATTTGGCAATGCTTGACTATTATTGTTTATAACTCTGTCTGTAGTTTAAATTCTTCTATATGTGTAATTCTTAAATGATGAGTATACTGTGCCTAAACTTCTGAATGCAAGTAATGTCTCCTCTTAGAGAATCATTATCTGCTTGTTGAGGCTTATTGGTAAAAGCTTCAAATGTGTACAACATTTGGAAAGAAAAGGCAAGCACTATGATAGTGTATGTAGCAGAAACTTAGTTGATAAAAATACTGAATTCTTCAGTACTTTTTTTCCCTCCCAAATCAGAGACTAACAATATATAACTTAAGACACAGTTAAATCAGTGGAAATGATAATTATCCACAGCTACAAAATTTCTGCATGCAGAATTCCTAAATGTTATTGAATAATCTCAAAACGTGCAGAACAGATTTAGACTCTTCCAGTCCAGAAGTTAATCTCTCAGATGATGATCATGCTCCATGATCATCTGGGAATCCAGGGTCTGTATGATCACTTCTTTCTTTGGATAATTCCCTAGGCAAAGAGGAGAGCAGTTGGCCAGGGCAGGAGTTGTCCTAGTAGGATTTGAGGATAAAACCACCTGATGAATGTTGAATGAATGAGAAATGGGAGAGGTGGATCTGGCAGCGCTAGAGAAACAGAAACAACCTTCCTCTCTTTGAAAGATGGAGGTTCTGCACAGCAGTGGCAATGAGCCTTATCTGTGTTAGCTGCCTGAACTTCCTGAGCTGCCAGGGCAGATTAACATGCCAAATATTCATCATATTCTCATGAAAAATAAGTAAACACAGGATATCTGTGTTTTTTTAACCTATCTTGTTCTGACTAAAACAATCTAGTCATGTTATTTTAAAGAAAAGTATTTGAAAATATGTTTCACATCTATTTACTTTATTTCTTACATCAAGAAAACACATAACATTTTAGTCATTGGCTCTACCACAGATTCACACTCTATATTCACCCCTGACGGCCCATTCCTGACTGAACCAGACTGATTTTCCTCCTCTTAAAGTCCCACACTTCCCTTTTGACTCCATACTCTGCAGATGATGAGGTTCCTTCTGCTTTCCTGAGAATGTTAGGGTTCCTGTTATCCTGGTTCACTGAGCCTTAAAGCTTGTGTGTGCTGACTTTTATCCTCACCCCTTCCCAGTTCTCTGAAGATTTGATTACTGTAGTCCTGCCCATGCTCACCTCCTAGACTTGGCTACATAAATGATCCCTTCCTTTGTATATGTAGTCATTTCTTTTATTCTTTTTCTTTTCAAATAACTCAAAATCTCATCCTATAAACAAATCATTCCCCTAATAATTCTGTGCCTTGAATCTACTTCTACTTCTCTGAGCATCCCCTTCTGTGTCTTCTTTCTGGCTCCTCCTTCTCAGCTTTCACCTAGAATTCAGAATTTTCCCTTTTTTCTCTCTACTCAGCCTTGACAATCTCAGTCTCTTGCGTAGCTATCACCAAATAATGAAATATTCTCTGTTTTGCAGGTTCTTGCAACTATGGAAAGACTAGAGAAAGTGAATAGCTTTCAAGAGTTTGTCCAAATATTCAGTCAATTTGGAAATGAAATGGTGGAGTTTGCACATCTGAGTGGAGATAGACAAAATGTATGTATTCATCACATTTTACAATCTTCAGATAAATACATACTTTTCAGTTTGGATGGAGGTATGATCTTTAGGATTGTTTGGATTGGTTTCTTTGCTTATTAAGTCTATAGCCTTGGTCTTGAAAGCCTTTCACAAATAAGCCAGCAAAGTAGATCTGTAAGTAGATCTGTATGTCTTTTTTTGTACATTTATAACAGTTAATTTTGTTCCCGCCTCACACACTGGGAAAGGTCATACTTGCCTTCAGGGCTCAACTTAAGTACTTCTTCTTTGTATTTGGTTACTTTCTCTTTTATGAAGCTTTCCATTTGATTCCTCTCCCAGGGCTCAGGCACGTAAAATTGAGTCATCATACGTATTCTTATAGTATCTTGTTAGATATTTGTTATTCTTACCATATTAGATTAATAGTAATAACCCAAGCTATTATTTATTTGCACTGCCTATGTGTTAGGTACTTAATGTACATGATCTCATTTAATTCTCAAAACATCCCTATGAGGTAGGTATTGTTACTACTGTTTTACATACAGGGAAACTGAATCTGAGACAAGGATAAACTTTCCCAAGGTCACTATTCTTGCAGATTGAACTCAGTTATATCTGATACTAAAGCCTGTAGTTCTCAAACTACAACATGATAGTCGTTTTTTATTTTATTTTATTTTATTTATTTATTTTTTGAGACAGAGTCTTGCTCTGTCGCCCAGGCTGGAGTGCAGTGTCATGATCTCGGCTCACTGCAACCTCCACCTCCTGGATTCAAGTGATTCTCCTGCCTCAGCCTCCCGAGTAGCTGGGAATACAGGCATGCACCACCACGCCCGGCTAACTTTTTGTATTTTTAGTAGAGACTGGGTTTCACCGTGTTAGCCAGGCTGGTCTTGAACTCCTAATCTCGGGTGATCCGCCTGCCTCAGCCTCCCAAAGTGCTGGGATTACAGGTGTGAGCCACTGTGCCCAGCCAATATTAGTTCTTTGTGGGTCTGTTCCCCAATTCAGACAATAAGCTCCTCAGTTTTGGGAGACAGAAGACCATATTATGTCTAGGATTGACTTTTCCTTGTTGGGGTATTTGTGTAGGAGTCTGTCTTGTTGGCAGGTTAAATATATATAATAATTGACCATTTCTTGGGATGGTTCTGGGTGTAGTCCCATAGGTATTCTCTCAGTTTTTGATACGAACTTTCCCGGTTGCAGCTGGAGTTGAAAGATGGGTATTGGTCTGGAAAGTGGCAGGCTAAATAATGGCATTGGTTTCTAATACCAATGATGTTTCTGTAGGCAGGTACCTTATTGTTTCATTTTCTCTCTGCCAGTATTGTTCTTTATAAAACACATTTCCTTTCTTTTCCTTCTCTTTCTCTTAATCTTCCTTCTTCTCCTCATTCTCCCCAATGAAAATTATTAGCCTGAATATTTTTTTATTATAATAGCTTATCATCTAGCGTTTTCTTGATCCCTTGAGCAAGTGTGGCATGAGTCATAGGTTCTAAAGCTGCCATCCTTCAGTTACACTTCCTACAGGATCCTCTTCAGCTTCTGGACATAACTGAAAAACTTTCACCATCATTTTGATTTGTAGTTAGAAATTTGGCATGGAGAACATTTTATTTTTCTCAATTCTTGTAATATTGTAATCCAACATTTAAAAACTTCTGGCTGAAGAGATACCTGTTTTTAACAATTTAGCTCATTAAATGTGAGACCCCTGAAACTTACTGGCAGCCTTTTTATCATCTTTGTGTTTGATAAGTGCTACTCCTGGGTCATTTTTGTGGAATATGCATCCAGGGTTGAAATACTTTCTCCTTTAGAATAGTCAAAATATCCTGCAAAGAGCTATAGGTCAGGTGCATTCTCAGTTTTCTCAGCAAATATTCATAAGCTGCTTACTGTTAACCAAATACTACACTAGGTGTTGAGGATTCAGCAGTAAATAAAAGTGACAAAAGCCTCTGCACTCGTGGAGCTTATATTTTAGTAGGGGTGGGAGGAGATAGACAATAAATCAGAAACATGCATGGTGTGTTCAAAGAACACGAAGGCCAGTGGATGGATCAAAGTGAGCAAAGGGGAAGGGTAATAAGATGAAATCAGAGAGGTAGTGGGCAGGCCAAACTGCGTAAGGACTTTGACTTTAAGTAAAATGGGGAGCCACTGCAGGTTTTGAGTAGAAGAATGACATTCTGACTTACATTTTAACAGTATCACTCTGGCTGCCATGTTGAGAATAGTTTGCATGGAGACAAGGGCAGAGACAGGGAGACCACTCAAGAGGATATTACAGTAATCTATTGAGAGGTGATGGTGACCTGGACCAAGGTGGTAGAAAGTGGCAGTGGTAAGGCTGGGCGTGGTGGCTCATGCCTGTAATCCCAGCACTTTGGGAGGCTGAGGTGGGTGGATCACCTGAGGTCAGGAGTTTGAGACCAGCCTGGCCAACGTGACAAAACACCATCTCTTCTAAAAATACAGCAATTAGCTAGGTGTGGTGGCACATGCCTGTAATCCCAGCTACTCAGAAGGCTGAGGCACGAGAATTGTGTGAGCCCGGGAAGCAGAGGCTGCAGTGAGCTGAGATCATGCCACTGCACTCCAGCCTAGGCAAGGGAGGGAGACTCTGTCTCAAAAAGAAAAGAAAGTGGCAGTGGTGACAGCCTTACCCAAGTCTGGGAAAGTACTTCTTCATGGACCATCTGGGTTTTATGGACGCCTCTGTTTTGTCCTGTGGACCAACCCTTTCCAGGCTGAGATGCCTTCTTTTTCTGTTGCTTGTTATCACTATTCATCATATGGTGTCATATGTGGCTTATAAGTGTTAGGTATGGCATACACACCTGATGAATTGTCAGCTAGACCCACAGGTGGTTTTGAAAGGAGTCCTGTCCAAAATGTTAAAGACAAGAGGAATGAGTGGAAATTTTATAAGCAACCTCAACCTTTATCTATAGGTACCCATGATGGATGATACTCACATATAGGACACAGTTCTTTGGGATGTGATCTGCATTAGCTTTGGGGTTATACGCACTTTGTTGTACACTATTTGTAATTCCATCTCTATCTCTTATTAAATCTATATTGGGATGCAAGTGAGTAAGAGTGATATTGTGTAGGACTATCTTCTGAATCCATTCTAATTTATTCAAGCAAATTTACTTTCAAAGGCAAATCATACTCAAACTTTAGGTTTTTCTTATTTGTAAGAAAGGGCCTTTAACTTACAAATAAAAAAGACTAATGTGACAGAGAAAAATTTTATGTAATTCAAATTTCAATGTCCATAAATAAAGTTTTCTTGGAACACAGCCGTTCTTATTTATTTGTGTATTGTCTCTGTTTGCTTTCACACTACAATGATATAATTGAGTAGCTGTGATGGAGACCATATAGCTCAGAAGGCCTCAAATGTTTATCTGGGCTTTAATTGAAAGTATTGCCCACTTCTGATTTAGATATAATAACCAAATTATTAACAGAGTATTTTGTTGTAGATTTGATCAGCAAACTTTGGCTACCTCATATAATAGCACACGTTCTATTGAGGGCTCTGTGAGGAGAAGCCACCCCCCAGCAAAACAAATTCAATCCACAATGCTTTCTTAAGTGTTCCTTTTCAATCTTGTTGGGGAAAGTAATCTACCAAAGAAACATCTTAAGAATATTTCAGAGCAGCATATTGGTTAAGAGTAAGACAAATGAACCCCAATTTGAGATGTATAGCAGTTAGATGGGATTAGACAAGGCTCCTTAAATAATCAACTTTTAAGTATCTGTTTTGAAGGAAATAATAGTCGATAGATGCTCAGAAGACATTTACTTTTAATTAAGTAAGACATAGGCTGGGTGTTTCTGGTTAGGGGTGCAGTGTGTGCACTTGGCGTGAGAATGTCAGGTATGACAGAACACCAGAATGTCAACCATGTACAGCCTCTACTTGTGTCTCAGTTCCTGGCTCTCCAGGCCTTACTAAGAGTAGCTTTTTCTTTCTACTCATATTGTGTTGATGTGTTTATATTGAAGCAGTGACACTTTGTAAAACTTTATCCTGTTTTTTTATTTTCCACTTAATATTATTGAATTTTTGAGTATTATTGTTGAATAAATACTTTCTTAAGAAATTGGATTGTTTACATGATCTTAGAATCCTCCTTGATTTTATTTCATATTTAGGATTTGAAAGATGAAAAGAAAAAGGCAAAAATGGCAGCAGCTAGGGCAGTTCTTGAAAAGTGTACGATGATGCTCCTTACAGCTTCAAAGGTAAGAGAATTTTTGTTTTAATGTGTAATAAATTAATAATTAGAAAACCTGACTAAATGCATTTAACTTACATAATTTGCATTTTAAAAAAGATCAAAGTGATAACTTAGAACATAGGCCTGAATAGTTAAATCTCAGTTATTATTTATAAGAATGCTAACTTTCTTCCCCAACTCCAAATAATAATTAATTTATGAGTCAGCTTTGATTGAACAGCTCAGCAGAACATGGTGTATTAGGTGCTGTGAATTAAAGCCTGTCACACATGGTCGCTGCCTGCAGGGTTTTGCCAGTCTCATTGAGGAGCCAGCATATGTGCTCTAGAAAAAGCGAGGCAAGTTAAGATTTGTTAAGTACAGTGGAGTAAGAAGTCACCCCTTGGTTATTCTGTAAATTCACCCTTTAATTCCTTTTTCCACTTTTAACAAAATTATCAGTCAAGAGTATTTCCAAACAGCAATTGGCCAGAAAATTGGTGCAATTCTAGAAAGAATGAATAAAATGTCTCATTAGCAATTTGTTTGGAATAACCTTTTCTTCTGAGAGTATTTATCCTGTACTAGAATCAGTGAAGCCACAAAAATAGAGACTTCATGGAACCCACTCAGAAGGCTCTGTTTTGTCTAGGCCCTTGAGTTTTTCATTTACAATATTTTTTAAAAGTCAAGATGCATCCATGATCATATTTCATCTCTGTTCATTTCATTTTTCTTCATTCTTTTTCATTTCTTGCATGTGTAAGGCAACATTTAAAAATAGTTTTAATCATGATGGAGAGATTTTTTCTCAAAAAATTTTTAAGTAAACTTACTATTGAAGTATAAAGGTATAGTTCTGCACTCTGCATTTTTTTATTTAACCTTGCTATCGCTTTTTACTCATCCTGCTTCCACTTTAGTGAGGAGAAGCAGCTGAGTGAGCCAGGGACCCAGGAGATTTTGGTAAAGAACCATTTTTCTTAGCATGACATGTTCTCTGTAAGATTTTTGTGCATTATGACATAAATCAAATATTAAAATAAAAAATTTCAATTGTTTTGAAGACATGTCTGAGGCATCCCAACTGCGAATCAGCCCATAAAAACAAAGAAGGAGTATTTGACCGCATGAAAGTGGCATTGGATAAGGTCATTGAAATTGTGACTGACTGTAAACCGAATGGAGAGACTGACATTTCATCTGTCAGTATTTTTACTGGAATTAAGGAATTCAAGGTAAGAATAAAGAGAGTATATTTTGATTTTTCTCTTTCCATTTTATTTTAATTTTTTGAGATGGAGTCTCGCTCTGTTACCCAGGCTGGAGTGCAGTGGTGTGATCTTGGCTCACTGCAACCTCCGCCTCCTGGGTTCAAGTGATTCTTGTGCCTCAGCCTCCCAAGCAGCTGGTACTACAGGCATGTGCCACCACGCCTGGCTAATTTTTGTATTTTTGGTAGATGCAGAGTTTCACCATGTTGGCCAGGCTGGTCTCAAACTCCTGACTTCAGGTGATCCGCCCGCCTGGACCTCCCAAAGTGCTGGGATCACAGGCATGAGCCACTGCACCCAGTCTTTTTTTTTCCATTTTAATGGAGCACCATTATGTATAGTATCCATATTTTTGTGTAATGTTTTAGAACAATGCTTCACAAAAGCAAATATATCTATTTAAAGCAATGCCACTCTGTACAAACCTGTTGCTCAGTAATATTTACATTAGAGGTATATTTATAAAGAACACTGGTCTTTGGTTATAGTAGCTACTCTGGCCCTTTTTAGCTGTATGATTTAGCTGTAGCCTGCTGTTTAAAAGAATGTTCCCTTCCTGTTTTTTGAGCAGTACCATACATTTTTGAGCAGTACCATCCATGGGATGATGGCGAGCAGCAAATCATTTCTGCTAGAATTCCTGCTTTTCTCTGTGTTAGAGGGTTGATACTTTGAGACTATAGTGATAGAATTAGTAATAATTAAAATTTAAAAATAAACAGTAATACACACTAACAGTTATTGAGTCCTTACTCTGTGCCAGCCCTTTTCTGAGTGCTTTAAATATATGAACTTATATAATCCTCAAAGAATTATTGCTATTATTTCCATCACACTTTTGAGGAGCTTGAGAAACAGAAAGGAGATTAACTTGCTGGCTACTAAGTACCGGAGTTGGGATTTGAAACTAGGCAGTGTGACTCCAGGAAGTCTCACTTCTCATCAGAAGTCATAGACATGGTGAAGATGCTTTTGGGGTAAGAGCAGTGTCTGAGTTGGGAGGGCCCTAAGAAGTCATCCAGTACAATGCCCTCCTTTAACAGATCAGAAAACTGAGGCCCTGAGAAATTATCCAAATGCTAAAGGTTCCCACCTTTCTAACAGACAGGACTGTGATGAGAATGACATTCTTTCCATTTTACTGCACTTTTATTTATTTTATGTATTTATTTTTGAGATGGAGTCTTGCTCTTGTTGCTCGGGCTGGAGTATGATTGCATGATCTTGGCTCTCTGCAACCTCTGCCTCCTGGGTTCAAGCGATTCTCCTGCCTCAGCCTCCTGAGTAGCTGGGATTACAGGCACCCACCACCACACCTGGCTAATTTTTGTACTTTTAATAGAGATGGGGTTTCACCATGTTGGC
This sequence comes from Macaca mulatta, assembly GCF_049350105.2. Lineage (NCBI taxonomy): Eukaryota > Metazoa > Chordata > Mammalia > Primates > Cercopithecidae > Macaca > Macaca mulatta. The sequence continues at coordinate 49,425,458 of NC_133420.1, forward strand.
CAGGCTGGTCTCGAACTCCTGACCGCAGGTGATCCACCCACCTCAGCCTCCCAAAGTGCTGGGATTATAGGCACGAGCCACCACACCCGGCCGTACACTTTGATTTCTAATTGTGTGAAGGTCTAAGTAGGAACATGGGGTGAAAGACAGTAACGGGAAGAATATCTCTCTTTGCTCTTAGTACATATTTTATTTAATTCCTACCTGCCCTTTAGGTGAATATAATTATATACTGGGTTTTTTTTTTTTTTTTTTTTTTTTTTTTGAGGAGAGCTAGTAAGTGGTAGAACCCTTCTTTAGGCCCAGGATTCTCTAATCCCAAAGTCCACGACCTTTCACTTTACACCTCGGGGTTTGTTTATATGATGCCAGTCCTACCACTGAGTCTTCCTGAAGGGAAAGAAGCTTATAGGGACCAAACCTTCTCTTAAAAATTTTATTGCTGAAAGCGATCTTAGAGATTATTTTTCTAATCCTCCCTTTTTATAAATGCTGAGGGAAGAGATGTGTTGTCAAAGGATAATGAGGGAAACAAGTCGGATGAGAGACATCTTTCGCCTCTTGCTGCTGCATTTCTGGTGCAGGTGAAGGAGGGGCAGTGCTCTGCCTGTGGCTGCTGCCGACAGCTCTGGCTGCTGCCCTCTCACCATCAGGCATGCTGGAGGCAGAGCTGTTATAAATAGGCTCAGTCTCACTGTCTGCGATTATCTCTTTGGCGTCTTACTTTTTTTCTGATGGAGAGTATTATCTGTGGAGGGAAACTGGATACTTTATTGTATTTGGTACTATGAATATATGGACACATGTTATGAAACCATATCAATAAATAGCCTCTTTAAAAAAAACCCCACAAAACTCCACTAAGTTGCTGTCTAAAAACATGTGTATTTTCTCTCTAAAGGGAAAATAAAAAACCTTAACATAAATGGTATGAGGCCAATATAACTGATTTTTATGTTTTAATTCTGTTTAAATTCTCAAATTCTCTTAAATTAATAAAATAAATTTAATTCTCTGAGAAGATCCCCATTGTAAATTCCATACCTTACTATTATCCCATATTCTTTCCTAGCTTAAATACGAGTTTCTGTCTACCTAGGATGGAGTGATCACCTGACACAACTTGGGCCAAGAGCAGGAGGGGAAGCAAGGACTCTCCTCTGGCATCTTGACTTTCCCAAACTTTGGTATTTTCATGGATCGTGTTAAAATGGGTCACACGTAAGGATTAATTAAAATAACATTTGTGAAAGGACTTTAAAGTGTTAAACAAATGTAAGCTATCCTTATTATCACATTCATTGTGACCATAATCATGATCATTACCACTTGTTGCCTCTTGGCCCAAGTTGTCTGTGTGACATATTTCACGGACTATAGTGTTTTGTAGGGTTGAAGTGGCATGATGCATCGTAGAAAGCTGAGAGAGAAAGACTGCATACGTGAGCATGTGTTCATCACATAGTCAAGGAGCTCCAAACAGGGTGGCTGAAGTGAAAGGTTGTTAGGGGGTTCAGGGGGGTGAGATAGACTGTTAGAGAGGTATATAAAGACAGGCCATAGAGGATTTTGTGCTATAACATAGATGTTTGGGCTTGATTCTCTATAGATAGTGAGGAGCTATTAGAGGGAGGTGGCAGTATCAGACGGTTTACATTTTAGATTATATAGACCCTCTGGTAGAGGATGTTTGGGTTAGTAAGGTGCTGTTGGGGACTTTAAACAAAATTTAGGGAGACCAGTTAGGTAACTAGGAGAGTCTTTGTTGAATTAATGAAGGAAAAATGGATGCCTTCCCTAGTCGTTCTCACACCCCACATCTTCCACATCATCCTTCCCCCTGGGCTCAGCACATGTCATATTTGGGTGTAAGTTATCTTCCAGGACTTTGCCTACGCATTTTCTCAGGTGCAAATCTTTTACCTGGAGGCTGGTTCATTTTTCCTACTGGTTGCTACAGGATGATGCTCTTTCTGCCTTAGTATTCACTGATTCCACAGAAATGTCATTGTATTAATTATTCTGGGAATGATGCTTTGCATGTATATTGAAGGCTTTTGAGCAATGTGTCCTCCTGGGTTAGTGGAGAATATAGATATCATTGGTGGCTGTATTTCCCCTCAGCTTCGAAAAAGAAAATGTTAGTGTTTTCCTGGGCACTGTTAGAAATTACAACCCATTTTGGTCAAGTGTGTATATTGACTCACATTGATGGATGGATGTCCTTTTTGTTCTCAGATGAATATTGAAGCTCTTCGGGAGAATCTTTATTTTCAGTCCAAAGAGAATCTTTCTGTGACATTGGAAGTCATCTTGGAGCGTACGGAGGACTTTACTGATTCTGCCTACACCAGCCATGAGCACAGGGAACGCATCTTGGAACTGTCAACTCAGGCGAGAATGGAACTGCAGCAGTTAATTTCTGTGTGGATTCAAGCTGTAAGAACTTTTTTAAAAATCAAAGTAAATCTTATATAATGGCTTTCCCATAAAGTTTTGCAAGATGTGGAAGCTAACATAATCACCAGGAGTATGAATTTGTTCCAGAATGGGACAGGATGTCTCATCCCTTTTCTCCCTCCTAGTTGGCCAAAATATCCTTCCCATCTAGCACTCATAGTACTTGACATTTATTTCCAGGCCTGTTGACTCTCATTCTAGCCAGTCTGAATTCTGTGCCTTTGTCACTATCACTAGTTTACTCTGTTGTCCCCACTCTTTCACCAAACTCACCTCTGGAAAATTCCTCCCCAAAATGCTTCTTCAGAGTGAAGAACAGAGGAGTAGACCCCCATCTAGAAGTTCTTGGGACCTGAGCCTGACTGCTGGAGCCATTCAGATGTACACAGTTCTTACCTCTGAGGACAGCTGATTTACAGACACAATGATTTGGAAAACTTATTGGGGTGTAGATTCAATGAAAACAAGGGTAGATCCAGCTGGCAAGTAAAAGCTTTTCACCCTTGCACAAATTCCTGGTCTAAAATTGGTGGGCGGCCACTCTATGAGCCTTAAATGGGCTGTTGGTGTGCTTCAAGCAGAGGAGTTTATTTGGGCAAGAATGAACGGCCAAGACTGATGGAAATGGGACAGCATAAGAAGTGTGTACACAGTCTCTTATAGCAGGTGGATTGCAAAATGGAGAGACAGAGCCCTGGGATATGTCTCTAGGATTATTTATTTCTTAGGCCCAGGCTCTGTCAAAAAAGTATTTAACATGGCTTACAATATACAGCAGCCATAGTACAAATCTGGAAGTCATGAACAAAGCTTTGGCAGTAAAGATGATGAAGGAGGGTGGATATGGCTGAGACTGAAGAAAGAAGCAGCAGTTGATTTCCTTGTAAATAGATTAATTTATGAATGAACATAGATATGAATCACAGATTTCTCAGATATTTTCTGGGCATCACAGTAGTGCACATATTCTTATTAACACGGAATCTTGCCCTAAAGTAGAGTGGTGTGAGAGACTTGAGCATTGTTTTGTGTTTAGTTTGAATTATCTGTGTGATACACAATCTGAAGTGTAGATTGCTTCAGTGTTAAATTTTAAGTCCAACACTCACTATAAAGAGTTGCTTGTGATGAAATACTCTGTGTTGGGAATGTGATTCTATTAATACTCAAATTTGCAATTAGCAAATGTCAGAAATTTTGCAAATTTACCCTGTGCGTATTTCACAAGCACTCAGATCTCTGATCCTGCATGCTAGATGTGTTTTTCGTTCATTCATTTTTTTCAGCAGTTGTTATTGGTACCTTTTATATGCCAAGCACCATAAATCTAAAGATGAATAAGATAAAATCTTTGTCTGCAAGAATTTTACAATAAAGAAATTTGTGGGAAGGGGTGAGACAAGTACAAATAGCTTTGTAGGTATCCTAAGAGAAGGCGTAGACTATGCATTGAGACGGTTTGAAGGAGGACAAACTTATATTAGGGAGAGGGCTCAAGAAGGCTTCATGAAGTATTGATATTTAATTTTTATTTATCATGCAAAGAATTGAATCTCTACTACCTATTGTTTGCTATGCCAGGTACTGTGGATTTAGTGGTGTGCAAAATAGATGTGAACCCAGCTTTCATGGTCTAGTGGGGAAGATAGACTTTAAACAAACAAAAAATAAAAAATTCCAGATGGTTTGGACTGAAAAAATTAATATGTAATTGCAAACTGGGATGATTATTGACCAAAAAGATTACAATGAGTAAGAAGAGGGTCTGATTTAGATTGAATGATCTGAAAAAGCCTTTCTGAGAAAAAGACATTTATGTAAGATCTTAAAGACGAGTAGGATTTTAATTTTTAACTAGGTTAGGAGTGAAAGCATGGACATTCTAGGCAGAAAATAAGAGATCAATTTTAGACTTGATGAATTTATTAAAGAAAATTAGATTTTGAAAGTTCACCTTTCAATATAATCCATAGGTTCACAGAAAAATAAATAAATAAAAAACAAAAGTTCACCTATTTGTAGTTAGCATTGAAAAATATAAAGTGGGCCGGGCGCGGTGGCTCAAGCCTGTAATCCCAGCACTTTGGGAGGCCGAGGCGGGTGGATCACGAGGTCAGGAGATCGAGACCATCCTGGCTAACATGGTGAAACCCCGTCTCTACTAAAAATACAAAAAAAAAACTAGCCGGGCGTGGTGGCGCGCGCCTGTAGTCCCAGCTACTCGGAGGCTGAGGCGGGAGAATGGCGTGAACCCGGGAGGTGGAGCTTGCAGTGAGCCGAGATCGCGCCACTGCACTCCAGCCTGGGCGACAGAGTGAGACTCCGTCTCAAAAAAAAAAAAAAAAAAAAAGAAAAATATAAACTGAAATTTTATTTTCCACTCTAACTTTAAACAGGTAAATTTTGAAAACCTACTTTTATAGTTCACAGAATAATATTAAAATTTATTACAATTTACAGTTCAAATAAAATTGGAATTAACAGATTAAAGAGATGCGGTAACACTACATATATACTTTTTAAAATTTTTAGCAAAGCAAGAAAACAAAAAGCATCGCTGAAGAACTGGAACTCAGTATTTTGAAAATCAGTCACAGTCTTAATGAACTTAAGAAAGAAGTAAGTATAGTTTGAAATTTAGCTTCTTCTAATTCTTTGCTAATTTTCATGTTGTATGGGTGTATGAAATGCATTAGTATTAGTATGCCTCTGTGCCTAGAAAATGGTTTTGAAAGTTTTCCTTTGAGGCCAGGCATGGTGGCTCATACCCGTAATTCCAGCACTGTGGGGAGGCCAAGGTGGGAGGATCACTTGAGCCTAGGAGTTCGAGATTAGCCTGGGCAACATGGCGAAACCCCATCTCTACAAAAAACACAAAAGATTAGCCAGGTGTGGTGGTTAGCGCCTGTAGTCCCAGCTACTCGGGAGGCTGAAGTGGGAGAATCACCCGATCCCCAGGGCTCAAGGCTGCAGTGAGCCATGATTGCGCTGCTGCACTTCAGCCTGGGTGCCAGAGTGAGACCCTGTCTCAAAAAAAAAAAAAAAAAAAAAAAAAAAAAGGTTTCCTTTGACATAGTTATTTTGAAGCCATGATTTTATTAATGCCCTCATTCTCAAAGTTTATACATGAATTTTCATAGCTTTCTTCATAGTAACAAAAAACTAAGAACCACCTAGAATTCCATCAACAGAGGAATTGATAAATGAATTTTGGAATAATTCTACCAAATACTATTCAGCAATAAAGGAGAACAGTATTGATACATGCAACAATATAGATGAATTAGTGAAGACATACTAAGCAAAAGAAGCCAGACACAAATGATTATATGTATAAAATTCCATTTAGAAAAAAACAATTCTAGAAAAGGCGAAACTAATTTATAATGACATAAATCAGATCAGTGGCTATCTCATGTCAGAGGTTGGGGTATATTTACTGCAAAAGGGCATAGGAGGACTTTTTGGCATGTTGGAAATGTTCAAAATTAATTGTTGTGGTGGTTACATGGCTGTGTATGTTCATCAAAACTCACTGAACAGTACCTTTAAAATGGGTACCTTTTGTTGTATATGAATTCTATCTCACTGAAGTAAATTTAAAAAAATATTCCTTTGGTTGAGAGGGTTTCCCTGTTCCCTGAATAAAAAGTTGGTCATCTCATGACTTACTTGTCCACTCTCAGGTTATTGAAAGTCCTATGGTCACTTTAAGTCAGGTGTTCACAAACTACAACTGGACCATTTTTGTCAGTAGAGTGTACGGGGACACAGTGCTGCCCATGCACCTACTGTCTACTGTTTTCTCACTACAACCGCAGAGTTGAATAGTCGCAATAGGGCCTAAAATATTTACTCTCTGGCCCGTTACAGAAAAAGTTTGCCAATTCCTGCTTTAAGTCACAAAACACAATCTCAGTTGAAAACTTAGAATGTTCCCTCCAATATATTAATCAGTATTTAAATCTTCATTTAGTTGTAGGGCTTCTCCCCTGTTCCCTGTTTTCCCAGCTCCAATTAGATAGAGCTTTTGGGAAGATGTGGTCTCTTCTCCCTTTTTCACATTCCTCACCCTCCATTACGTAGCTGTTGTTGATTTTTGTTAGGTTGTGGCATAGAGACAGAAGAGAGAAAGTTGAGAGGCAGAAGGTTTTTAGTGACCAGCACCCTTATCAAATGGCTTTGGGCTTGGTAGACATTTACAGCAGACTCTCACTCTCATGAATACTTTAGTGGTTCTTCAGAGGCTTTCCTGTTGCCCCCCACAACCCCCACTCCCTCCCCTCAACTCCTATATCCTGTTGCTCCCTCCACTTTGAGGCATGCCTGGAGGAGGGAGTCACAGTGGGCACCCAGCAGCTCTCCAGACAGACCCTCCTCACACAGACCTCTCCTTTCCCTTAACTCTGCTTTCTTAATTCTTTTATTTTTGTTATTTATTTTTTAAGATAGAGTCTCACTCTGTTGCCCAAGCTGGAGTGCAGTGGCGTGATCTTGGCTCACTGCCACCTCCACCTCAGGGGTTCAAGTGCGATTCTTATGCCTCAGCCTCCTGAGTAGCTGGGATTACAGATGCAAGCCACCATACTCAGCTAATTTTTGTATTTTTAGTAGAGATGGGGTTTCACCATGTTGGCCAGGCTGGTCTCAAACTCCTGACCTCAAGGGATCCACCCGCCTTGGCCTCCCAAAGTGAGCCACTGCACCCGGGCTTAGTTCTTTTATATTCTTGAAGATGGTCAAGGGCTCAAGACAATGAAATTAGAATTTTAAAAACATTTTCTTATTTTTGAGATAGCGTCTCACTTTCTTGCCCAGACAATGGTGCGAACATGGCTCACTGCAGCCTTGACCTTCTGGTCTCAAGTGATCCTCCTGCCTCATCCTCCCATGTAGCTGGGCCACAGGTGCATGCCACAATGTCTGGCTAATTTTTTGTAGAGACTGAGTCTCACTATTATAAACTCAGGCTGGTCTTGAACTCCTGGGCTCAAGCAGTGTTTCCACCTTGGCCTCCCAAAGTGCTGGGATTACAGGTGTAAGCCATCATGCCTGGCTGAAATTGGTTTTTGGATGTTTCTTATATAAATTATATACATGGTGATCTGTTTCACATCTTACTTGGTGCTGATATGTCTATTGAAATCATTTAAACATCCTGTTAAACATAGAAAGACATGGGTTTCTATGCTTTATAATAAAGCCTGCTGCCCTTGACACAAGGAAAAAACAAAATAAAAAGGAAAGAAAAAACCCTACCCATTTTATTCCAGACTATTCAGTTTTAACTAAAGTATTGTTAAAATCCTGACTATCAGTAGAACATGGTCTACTGGTGATAGACTGAGTGGCTTTCCATAGGCTTCATTTTCGTTACCTCTTATATGGGTATATCCATGTCAACCTCATAGAATTCTTGTAAGGATTAAGGGAGATAATGTATATAAGGCTGCTGTCAGGACGTGGCATAGAGCAGGAACTTTGCATTCGTCCTGCCTCCCTCTCTTACATGTGAGAAGAGTTACGTGACCTTGGCAAGATACAGTCTCTGTGGAGCTGTTTCATAGTCTGTAAAATAAATGACTGGCATTAGATATTCTCTAAGGTCCTGCTGGCAAAGCAAAATCTTTTTAAGTTCTTATGTGGCATTTAGTTTCCTAAGGAAAGTGAATTTTAGTTTCTTTGTTCTAACTGTAATTATTCTCACTTAGTTGCATGAATGTAGAGACTATCCTATTGTTAATTTTGGAGACAATCCTCTAATTTGAATTGACATTGGATTACTTCCAGGAAAAAAGAAGTCACTTCATTCAAATAGATTTAATTCAAAGTCAGATTTTTCTGAGAACAATGTTATTAAAAATGATCTATTTTTGGACAACCCCAAAATAACCTGTCATGTCATTAAAAAAAAAAAAAAGGGCAAGATAAGAAGAAAAGATTTTGGAGTAATAGTGTCCAAAGATATCCAGTCAGAGTGAGCCATGCATTCCACCCAAAGTCAATAAAACCACGGGGTTTGTGTCACCCTTTAATCTGTTGTTTTTCCTGGGACCCAGTTTGTTCGTAGAGGTAGAGAGTAAAGATCTGGATCGCAACTATAGACAGATTCTGACCTCCCTGAGAGCAGGGGTTGTGTCCTACTTGTCATGTATGCCCAGCCTCTAGTACAGTGCTACAGTGCTTGCCATGATATAGGTTTTTAATAAATTTTGTTAAATACCTAATTGACTGAATCTCACATTGGTACTTTTTCAGAAGTATGCTAAAGAACTTATTAATGATCACAAAATGCCAATTTTCTTAGTACTCTAAATATTGCACTCTTAATACTCTTAATACTCTTAATGCTGTTTCATTCCTCACCAACTTTAAGACTAGCAGAAGCATTTTTCACCTAAGGGAGAAACTACATGGGAAAGAACTGGTTGATAACAGAATGGAAAAGAGACAAGATTACTCAGCGAATAACCAGTTCATCTTTTAGAAACAGCATTAGCACTAGCACCAGGGGGTTAAAGGATGAATTAGATATCACTCCTGCCCTTGAGAGAAACTGTAAGCTCACCAGTGCTACACAACTCCTACTGTTACACAGGGAACTTTACACCCTCCCCTCAGTGGAACCCATGGAACTGCTTTGCGGCTTCTCTTTATCAATAGTTTTAAAGTGCTGATGTGGTGCTTGGTCACAAAATGTTATTGTTTGTTTTCTTTCCTTCATCACCCTTCTCCTTCTCCAACCCCCACTCCCCCACCCACACACACATCTGCAGCTTCATAGTACAGCGACACAGCTGGCAGCAGATCTATTAAAATACCATGCTGATCATGTGGTTCTAAAAGCATTAAAACTTACTGGAGTAGAAGGAAATTTAGAAGCTTTGGCTGAATATGCCTGTAAACTCTCTGAACAGAAAGAGCAGCTTGTTGAGGTGAGTAAACAAGGTGCTAAAGAAATTGTAGTTTAATAATGGCTTTATTAAACTATGTGGGAATGTTAACACAAATACACTTTTGGGTCAATTTATCTCAGCATTTTCTCTCTCCTTTGGAATCTTAAAAGCATAGCATGTATCTGTTCTGTTCCTGCAACGGTCTGGTCTCTAAAACAAAACCAAAAAAGTGCTAAGACCCACAAAAGAACTTCTTAATCTTCTTTTCCTTATCCTCTCAGAGAAGTTAGACCTTGGAGTAGAGCCATGGAGGTATGTTGTATGACCTTGTTTCTGTTTGAATCCGTCAGGGTCTCAGCAGGGAGGAGATGGCACACTCAAATTAGGATAATTTGAAGAGAGTTTAATAAAGAAGCTATGTACAATTGCATAGACAGGGCATGGGGGAAACATACATGAGAGAGCAGTAATTGGGGCGAGTGGTAGCAAGGCTGGTACCACCCCAGGCCCACATTAACAGGGGAATGTGGAATGTGGAAGCCTTTCAGAGAACTGCCTTGAGAGCTTTGTGATTTTAGGACTAGGCCCAGAGACAGCCCAAGGCGACCCTCCTGGGAGGAGCATGGGAGTCGAGGAGCGTGGGAGTCAAAGCCCATTCTCTCCTTGGTTCTGTTCATCTGTGGATGGGGCTTCCCACTGGATATCCCATTAGGATAATCCCAATTATCCACACATAAGTGTAGACAATATAGGTCAGTCTCCCAGGGCAAATGGCAGATGTGAGAAGGGAGGAGAGCAGTTAAGGAGGGACAACGAGAAGACATCTGACACACAATTCCAAATCTTAGTTATGAGTTACTGATGCTTCACCTGACACTTGTGTTATAATTCCAGTTAGGCTTATTAATTGATATTCTGAGCCTTCTGCCTATTGAAAATGTCAGATATCTACTAGAAAAAAAAACCCAACTGTATTAGTCTATTCTCACTCTGCTGATAAAGACATACTCAAGACTGGATAATTTATAAAAAAAAAAAAGGGGGGGGGGCTTTTAATGAACTCACAGTTCCACATGGCAGAGGAGGCCTCATAATCAAAGCAGAAGGCAAAGGAGGAGCAAAGGCACATCTTCCATGGCAGCAGGCAAGAGAGTATGTACAGGGGAATTCCCGTTTATAAAACCATCAGATCCTGTGAGACTTATTCACTATCACTAGAACAATATGGAGGAAACTGCCCCCGTGATTCAGTTACTTCCACCTGGTCCCGCCCTTGACATGCGGGGATTATTACCAATTCAAGGTGAGATTTGGGTGGGGACACAGCCAAACCATATCACCAACCAAACAAAAAACTGAACCCATGTATAGCTTATATGTATGAGGTAATTGCTAGCCAACATGTATATAAACGCACAGATATGAACCATTTGGCGATCTTCACATAATCTAACATACCCTGCTCACCAAATCTCAAAGACTAATGGTTAAAAGGAACCTTTAGACGAATTGAACTGCCTTCCTCTCCTTTACTTGTTTACGTGGAAGCCTAAAAACTTCTGGGGGAACATTCTTAAAATGACTATAGATATAGCTTCTTCATTTAATAAATTTGATGCTGCTGTGTTTATAAACCAAATATTATAACTATAGGGAAACTGCTTATTTTAGGAATCCTGCAGCAAATCTTTTTAACATTGAAAAAAAAAAATGTTCTCTGATTTTCTGTTTTAAGCATCAAGATTTTCAGTAATTTCCTCTGATATAGGGTCTCTCCTTATTATACCAGTCTGCCTAATCCAATGTTAGCTCCATTGGAAGATGGTGTTGATAGAACATGTAGCTTGTAGCAACTCTGACATAGTTTAGCTATGAGACCTTGAGCAAGTTACTTCTCTGAGCCAAATTTCTTTATATATAAAATATGTGGAAGGACACTACTAGGTCCTTCCAAAGGTTCCTTATGTTTCTAATATTCTGTAACCACCTTGCTATGATTGGATAGGAAGTAGAAACAGTGTTATACCTTTATTGGTATCTGCTTTGTTCCCAGAGAATCTATTGGTGACCAATATAATATTATAATAATCTTCTCAGTAATGTTTAAGTTTATTTTAATAGGTTTTAAGAAATTTTATTTGTAAAATTTTCTTTTTAATTATAAAATGATACTATGTATTGTGGAGGATGAGGATGTGAAAGTTAACTGTAGACATGTTTTCTTGTAGACCTGTCGATTGTTACGACACATATCTGGGACAGAACCTATGGAAATAACCTGTATACATGCAGAGGAGACATTTCAGGTGACTGGCCAACAGGTATGATTATAGCAGATTGCTCCTTCTGTATTGTGTCCTATCTGAGCGTTGTAACAAATTGTGTGGATGGAAGCTATAAATGGTTCTTCGTAACTAAAGTCCAAATCTATGTAGAGAAAGAAAGATAATGGAATTTCTGTCGGTAGTGTGCCAGAACATGGCTAACCTTCCATTGGAGCTGGTCATCTGCCATATTGGAGACTGGTTCATTTAACTAATACTCTAGTTTATATCTATTTTAAAGGAAGCTGTTTACAATGTACTTATTATAACATGTTTGGAGATTAAGTTATCATGACATAAGAAGCCATATGTTATGTAATATTCACATTTCAACCTAATATTCAAATACGTTTCATGGTAATAATTAGGACATGCGACTAAGACACAAACAAAACAATGTTATGATATTACTTATAAGATTCAATTGGGACCAGGCATGGTGGCTAACACCTGTAACCCAGCACTTTGCAAGGCTGATGTAGGAGGATCACTTGAGTACAGGAGTTTGAGACTACCCTGTGTCACACAGCAAGACCCTGTCTCTGCAAAAAATAAAAATTACGCATGTGCAGTGGTGCATACCTGTAGTCCTAGCTACTCAGGAGGCTGAGGCAGGGGGATAGCTTGAGTCCAGGAGTTTGAAGCTGTAGTGAGCTATGATTGTGTCACTGTACACCAGGCTGGGTGACAGAGCAAGTGTCCATATCTGGGGGAAAAAAAAAGATCCAATCAGAAGCAAAATAACTATCTTAAATTAGGCAAATAGTACATTATAATGTTAAAATAATAATTATGATAACCAGAATTAGCAACCACTGAAAGAATGTTCTGTTCAATGTTAAATGAAAAAAGTAGGGTACAGATTTGTATGTATACAAATTATTTCCATAATTTCATATGTGTAGAAATGTATATACATATGAAAATACCTATATGACAATATCCTTGTGTAGCTAGGGGTTTTTTTCTGGATTTTCTATAGTAGAGGTAACATTTGTCCCTATAATCTTCAAAAGCTTTTTTAAAACTGATCATCTCATTTAATACTGTTCCTGTCAAATTAATCTAAGGAAAGTGTTTAAAGACAGAGCTTCCTCCTTTTTTTTTTTTTTTTTTTTTTGAGACGGAGTCTCGCTCTGTCGCCCAGGCTGGAGTGCAGTGGCGCGATTTCGGCTCACTGCAGCCTCTGCCTCCCAGGTTCAAGCGATTCTCCAGCCTCAGCCTCCTAAGTAGCTGGTATTACAGGCATTTGCCACCACACCTGGCTAATTTTTTTATTTTTAGTATAGACAGGGTTTCACTGTGTTGGTCAGGTTGGTCTCAAACCCCTGACCTTGTGATCCCCCCACCTCAGCCTCCCAAAGTGCTGGGATTACAGGTGTGAGCCACCGTGCCCAGCTGTTTCCTTCTTTTTTAGAGTCTAAGCTGTAAAATAAAGTTTTGCAGTTGTTCTTTTATTTATATTTTAATTTATACTTTATTTATATCCGTTTATTTACTGTCAGCCAAAAGGATTCCTCCTAACTTGCAATATTGGGCAGTAGAGGTTGAGTCCCTGGATCTTTGATTTATAGCTGAGAACAGTGCAAGTGACCTAAACTCAATGATGGCATGTGCCCTCTAGGAGAATCATGTTGGATGTTGGAGGGATGATCTCATGCTCTCCTGTAGAGAACAGTGTCAAAGGCTTATCATGAAAGCAGGAATTATATGAATGAACCTCCACAATGATTATCTGCTGAACACTTTATTACAACCAGGAGACATGTTTGCTGGGAGAAACTGTGTCTTCAATATTGGTATGAGAGTCACTCTTCTTGCCTTGGCTGCGAATGTATTCCAATAGAACTGGAGGGCTTGACTCTCCTGCCATATGCAATCAGTTGTTGCTCCTATCCTGAGGCCCTGCTTGCCATCTGGTTGCAATTTTTGGTTTATTGTTTCTATTGCAGCAGAGATATTAGGAATAGTCATATTTTCTTCCCCAGGATAGTGGCAGAGCATGTTGTTAATAACGTGTATAACTTGAGAAGCTTTTTCTGTTCCCAAAGCCTCAGCTTCCACTCCTAGTCTTTGCCATCTGCCTCACAAAAGGATAATTTAAGGACATTGAGCATGCCTCTGGGATAATTTATTTCTGGATATCTCTGCTTTGGCAATGTTATTTTTATACTTCCTTTAAAATGTTAGACATACTGAGGGAACAACTGAACAGTTTGTACACTAGTTGAGAGGAGAGCAATGCCGAAATCTAGCCTGTAGTCCATGGCAAGTTATGTGCCTGCTTTCCCTGAAGGGGGGAACCTTGTTCTTATAACACTGCCATCTGTCTGGCAAGTGCTGTGCCTTTGACACTATGCCCACCCCAGAGGGAGGAGCACCTAGTTGTAATTCATTCAAAGGAACCAACTATTAATATATTAGCTAACATGGCCCTGATCATATTAATCTTCTATAAGTTCTCCAATGACTTTCTCACTCAGAAGAAAATTTTACCATCTATGCTTATCCATTACATGGCCACTGGCCACCTTCCTTTTGCTCATGTCAGTCTGTTCCTCTGGCTTACTTGCTATTCCTCGAACACTCCAGAAATGTTTCTGCCTCATCCCAAATGACTGCTCTTCGATTTCCCTGTAGCTCCCTTACCTTTTCAGTGACCCTCTAACTTAAAATACTGTGACCACCTAAAGCCCTCCATCATTCTCACCCTTTATTTTGATACATATTTTTTATTCCCTTCTAAAATATTTTATAATTTGTTTTAATTGTGTCTCTCCCCACTGCTTGTTATAAGGTGAGTCCCATGAAGCCAGGGACATTTATCTGTTTCATTCACAGCTGTTTCCCCAGCACCTGGAATGTGGACACAGTGCCTACCAGTATGTAGTAGGTGAATGAATAGTCGTGTTAGTTGTATACATATGTGTGTGTGAATAATCTTATATAATAAACTCCATGGAACAGCAACATCACTTGTTAGTAATGGGCATCTCTATCACATTGTCCTGTTAATTTCCCTCATAGCACTTATCATAATTTATAATATTTTAATTGTGTGCTTGTTTATTGTTCCAAATCCCCACTAGAGTATAAGCTTCATAATAGAGGGCTTTTATCTTCTTTTTTATCACCTTATCCCCAGCACCTAGTATTATTTTTACACATAGTGGATTCTCTAAAATACTACTTACTGGATGAGTGTTTGATATAATATCCCCAGTCTGTGAAACAAGAAGGTAGAAAGAATCAAGGACTGTTGTCATAAATAGAAGGTGAAGTGGTAGAAGGATCTGCTGTGAATATATCAAGACTGAACTCTGAATTCCTAGCTCCTGGATCTTTGTGTGTGTGTGTGTTTTATTTAATGGGCCATCAGGAGATTTCAGTAGGTTGGTCTGGTCGATGGCTTCTATTTTAAGGTAGAAGCTAAAGTTTAATTTCTATTGAATGTCAGGTCAGGAGGTGTGTGAAGACTCAACCCAGCCATCTATTTTCTGCCTACATTACAATTAGCATCCATCAAGTCCTTTGTGTTAGAGAGTGATTATTATATGAAAGATAAAATGTTAATTGATTCATTAATTCATTCATGTAGTAGCTAACACTAAATAAAACCCCAAATGCCAAAATCTCAGGCTTAATATAATAGCAGTTTATTTCTCACTTGTATTAAGTCCTGATTAATGGTATGTCTTTTTCCCTCTTGGCAATCTGGTCTCCTTTCATTTTGTGCCTCGTTAGCCCTTAGGACCTCAGAGTCCCTACTGGATCCTGTGCACTGAACCATCAGATGTGGAAGGGAGAGAGCACTGAGGGGCATGAGGGAGGTTTGGATCAGTTATGATGGAAGTGGTGACCCACATTCAAGTGAGGATGGAACTCAGTCTCTTGGCCTTACGTCTCCACTAGGGAGGCTGGGAAATGTAATCTTCCTGTGTATCCAGAGGGAAGACAAACAGATTTTGATGAAAACATAGCAGTCTCTGCAACAATTCATTTATTTATTCAACACATTTATTCAGCCCATGTGGTGGTACGTAAAAGTACCAGGATGATTTCTGCCCTCTTTACAAGTGTTTTGTGAGAGGCAGTGTGATGTGATGGAAAGAGCCTGAACTTGAATCAGGTAGATCTGTGTTTAGATATCAACTCTGTATATACTTGTAATAGGATCTGGCACAAGTTACTGGGTATCTCTGAGCTTCAACTTTTCCAGCTGAAAGATGGGAACAATGCTTATTTGGGAAAAGTAGTATTTTATTTGTATATTTTCGGTGATTTTAATGTATTAATATATCTCAAACACAAACACAGTATCTCAAGCATGTATCTACCAACTACTTATGGGTGTATATATATGTTACTTATTATTATCACTACCTTTCCTGCTACTACCACTGCTGCTACCACCACCACTATTACTGCTACCTTTGCTACTCTGTATACAATACACTTTTTATGGTCTGAGTATAACTCTTTGAATTATTCTATGGGAACAACTTTGTTCAAACAGTTTTACTTGAATGAAGAGAATTGCTCCCTGAATGCAGGTTTGTATATAATAATGCATACTATTTATCTGCAGGTCAGATTATAAGATACAGCAAATTTTGTCCTACTGTGTGTCTTCATATTGCCCAACATGGAGCTTGTGTATGGAAATTACTTCATAGTTGTTTATTGAGTTGAATTGAACAGCAGATTTAC
Organism: Macaca mulatta; assembly: GCF_049350105.2. Classification (NCBI taxonomy): domain Eukaryota; kingdom Metazoa; phylum Chordata; class Mammalia; order Primates; family Cercopithecidae; genus Macaca; species Macaca mulatta. Next base: position 49,441,848 of record NC_133420.1, read on the forward strand.
TTACCTTTGGTCTCCAAAGTTATTCTGAGGGCTAAGATTTTGAAATTCACACAGGTGTGTATTGTGTTTCTTTAGATAATTTCTGCTGCTGAAACATTGACATTGCATCCATCTAGTAAAATTGCTAAAGAAAACCTAGATGTGTTTTGTGAAGCTTGGGAATCCCAAATTAGTGACATGTCAACACTGCTAAGAGAAATCAGTGATGTGTTTGAAGGAAGACGAGGTGAGAAACTATCCACATAACGAAATGTGTTATTATTTTAATGTAACTCTTGTTAGTTTTTTAATGCCAAACCTCAACTGCAAATGAATTCTTGTTGTAACCCTGCTGGGTTATTTTTGTAGTAAAATATTGTTCACAAAAAAATTACAAAAATATTATTTTATCCTCCTTTATTTTAGTAGCCAAGCAGTAAAGTTTGTTGTACAACAGTGTAGTAGGGCAGGTGTGGTGGCTCACGCTTGTAATCCCAGTGCTTTGGGAGGCCGAGGCAAGTGGATCATTTTGAAGTCAGGAGTTCGAGACCAGCCTGGCCAACATGGTGAAACCCTGTCTCTACTAAAAATACAAAAATAAGCCGAATGTGTTGATGTGTGCCTGTAATCCCAGCTACTACAGCTGAGACATGAGAATCACTTGAACCCGGGAGGCGGAAGTTGCAGTGAGCTGAGATGGTGCCACTGTACTCCAGCCTGGGCGACAGAGCAAGACTCTGTCTCAAAAACAAGACAAAACAAAACAAAAACAGCATAGTAGATCTCTGAATTAATATTAACATTCTAGTTTTCCTGTTGAAATTGTCATTTACTTCTTCTAAATTGTTGTTTAGTTATAATACAACAGCTCTTTTATAATGCAGTAATTCTCTGTTTTAATTCTAATAACTTAATAATGAAATGAATGTAGTTATTTGATTTTTGAATTGCTTTCCTTCCACTTGGATGGAATCTCTTTCCTTGATGACTACATAATCTTGGAATATTGCCTGTGGTGGGTAAGTTCATTGGTATTTCTACAACATGTAGAATAGCGCCATACAATGTATAGGAAGGCATCATTTTTATTCTTTATTTTAATATTGAGTGGAAGTTTTGTTTATTTCCCATTGTACTGTGTGTCCTGTTATTTATGTTTACATGTTTATATTTTTTCTCTTCAAATGGCTTCTGTAGTGTCAAAGCTTGCTTATTTTTTTAAATAAAATGTCATTTAAAGTTATTATATCAAATTACATATTTTTTACTGAGTATGCCCATTTAAACATTTCATATTTTAAAAATACTCATTTAGGATAAATGTTAATTTGCTTAAAAATCAGGGCATAATAGAATTATAGCTGTAACATTGGAAAGTATGATAAATGTTTACCATGCTTCCATATTTAAAAATTTCTGTGATAGTCGAATGGCATATGATTTTGATGCTTTGTAACATATTTATAGTTACATAGATTTTTATATGAGCCAAATTTCAGATATTAAAAGGTAAATGATATAATTGATCCACCTTTAAAAGGAAGAGTGGTCACTTAGCCTTAGGGACTGTTGGGAAATGAAGAGAAGTGGCTTGCTGTGGTGATAAGATACCTGGTGTGGGTTATCCTGGAGTATCTGTAAGGCCCAGCTCTTTCTCAAACTGGTGTTAGGCTGTTCCCTGCTCCCAGCCCAAGTGTCCTTGGCTCAGTAATGAAAGTCTTAGATTGAGTGATCTCAGTGACCTGTCAGCTCTAAAAGTCTTTTGTGAGCACTACCTGAAGTTAGTGTACTTTCGACTTCTGGGCATAGAATATACCCTGCACTGTGTCTTTATCCTGCCTGGCTCTCTTTAAAGGCCAGAGGAATATTGTCTTCTGGCTTTATCAGTTGTCATCAGCTCATGAAAATAGGGAGGCTGGAGGAGTGCCACAGGATGGCTATTTTTCTGGCATGTGATTAACTCTGCGTACTTGTAAACGTGTTCCACATGCACTGTGAGAAGCTTTACTAATAGCTGCAGCCATTCTGAAAAGAATATGGCGTCAAGCCTGGCCAGCTGCTTCTCCTCTTTACCAGAATGCCATTAAGCGTAGTACAGGTTTCTCCTATACTGTTTTCAGTGCTGAATAGGTTTTTGTTTTCATTCATGTAAACATGGGCTATGGCTGACTTTTCATTACTTGTACTTCTTCCGTGTCCCTAGGCCAGTGAGTTCATCATCATCTGAAACGGACATGGTTCTAGTCTTCTTGACCAAGGGCCTGAGCCCCCTTCCTCTTTGTGTTTAAGATCCTCACAGTTTCTCAACCAGGCTGTTAGACCAACATTTTGGTCTATCTTTTATCTTTTATTTCCTTAAGAAGAGGAGTTATAACAGCCTTTTCCCCCCTCTCAAGAAAGATAGCAGTCATTTAACAGTTATTCTCTGCCTTAATCCCAGGCGATGTTCTGAGTAGCAACTACAGTAGCAATTAAAAGTTGATAAGCTTGGCAAGGGGGTTTTCTTTCTATAAATACAAGTAATTTTTTTCCCTTAAAACAGAAAACAAACCCAAGTTGCATTTTCCATCAAGAGGTCTCTTCCTTCCTCTGAGATCTGAGTGCTAATCTCATGTCAGGGATAGAATTGGGTAGAAGTTGAAATCCAGGTTCTGAAGTGGACAGCCTAGGTTCCAATCCTGCCTCTGCTATTTCCTAACTTAATCTCTCTGTGCTTCAAGTTTTACATCTGCAAAATGAGGATAATGATGACAAAACTACCTAATATGGTAAGTGTGAAGATTAAATAAAATAAGTTAATTCACAGTAAATTCTCAATAAATGTTACCTCTATCAGCCTCAGCATCATGACCACTGTTACCTTGCAGTAAAACTAAATAGTTTATGAGAAAACATTAGGTCCGATTTCTCTTCCTTAACCTCAGTCTCTCCAACTTTCTGGCATCCCTCTCTCCCTATGTCCTTTCTCCTACTCTACTCTAGGGAGGACTAGCCTGTCTGGCCCCACCATAGAAAAATCTCTAGATCTGCAGAAGCAAAGGTAAACTCCTCGCTGCTTTGTACAAATGAAGTTCATCCCTTCTCCAATGGTGAATTGACACCCTCTGAAAGATTCCTCTCACCGGACATCTAATGCAACATTAATTCAGTGTCCTCCTTTTCTGTCTCCGAGATTTGCCTTTCTTCTACCAAAGTTAGGCTCTTCAAAAAAAAAAAAAAAAAAAAAATAGCTAGGGAAGTTTAAGGAAAAGTAAAAGCCACAGGCTACTAAGGTCTGTGTGGGTAACATTGTAAACATGATCCTTCAGGGGTCTATGACTATTACAACCATAAAAATAACAGTAGCTGCCATCTATTGAGAATTTACTGGGTTCCAGGTACTTTCATAAGTACTGGATGTCCATTTTCTCATTTAATCCTCTCAGTAACCTGGAGACAGGTATTATTTCCACATATTACGTATGATGAAACTGAGGCTCAAAGTATCCCACAGTGAGTAAACTACAGGAGCTGGGACCCTTACTGAGGTTTGAATGATGCCAAAGATGAAATTTTATTAACTACCCATACTCCATTACTCAAGCAGTTAAACTCCACTCCAATCCTAAAGTTTTCTAACGAGAATGAACCAATTCTGTGAAAAATGCTCAGACTGCAGCTCTGAGTTCTGCTTTTTTCCCTCCCAAAGCTATTCCAGAAATGACTGAGAGATCCCAGGAAGTACAGAGCAAGGAACAAGTAATGACTGGATTCTTGTTTTGGTTGGCCCGCTTATTGGCTGAGGCCGGCTAAATTACAGAAGAGATAAAACAATCTGTTAGTAATGGAATCCCGGGCACATTACCTGCCCTTTTGAGTTTGTTTCTTTATTTCAATGGACATAAATGAAATAATGTGTCATAGTGCTTGCACATCCTATACCTGTTTTCAGACTACATGAGCACTGTAGTTTCTTTTACTTTCAAGCTGGATATTATATAAATAATCTCTTCTTTAGGTTCAGTTAACTTATGTTCAAAAAATCAGCATTACCCAAACTTCCTAAGGATGGAACAGAAATTCCTTCTTATGTGGGAAACTCCTCAGCCTTTAGTCAATGGGACACCTATTGTTTCACTGGGAACATGCCTCTCTGTTCAGAAAGGGTTTATGTAGGGTTCATTGAGATGGAGTTGGTTGATTGTGTGTACTGCCTTTATTTGTCCTGATTTTTATCATGAACCTCATGAGCATAGCTTTTTCCGCAAAGAAGTCCAACTCTGGGTTAACCATTACTGACTGAACTGAGTCCAGTGCCACAGTGTTGTTTTTCCTGTTATGCATGGTTGGTGTGACAAACCTGCCCATTACCTTGCACCTGCCCACTACTTTCATACAAAGGTGTATTCTTCAGGTCCTGATTTATCTTTGCTGCTGTTATAACTCCTGTTATGACTATTATTGAAAAGCCATTGCTGTATTCTAGCCACTTTAGTTCTGCTCTGCATAACTTGACTCCTGTGATTGGCAAACTACCAGACACACTTGTAAGTATCATTTAACCATCCAACTAAGTCGTAAACATCACGCTAAGCAATAAGAGGGAGGCTTTAGTGTTCACATGCTAAAAGTTAGCCTGAGAGCTAGGTCATTGTTCACCTTAACCCCAGACACTTAAATTTCACACAAGGACCTCCTGGGATTATTTCAAGAAGGTAAAAATCAATACTTGTCTTCCTGTCTTCTGCTTTCATCCCATTCTGCCTTCTCACCTCCAGAGAGGTTGTGGCCCTTGTGTTAGAAGGGACCAGACCTAAAAGACTCCACTTTTCCTTAGTGGTGAATATATGTCAGTTTAGAATTCGAGATTATTTTGAACAATAAATGTCAGAAAAAAGCCTTATTTCAGAGGTTGCAGTCTGTATCCCTCCTTTAAGGAAGCTGAATTCCCTTTGTTCTATTTGAATCATTTCAGAGTAAATATGACTACACTTCAGTTTATAGAGATGCAGCTCTAACTAAACTATGTAGGGCAGTTATGATCATGGATGGCATACTTTCATAAACCACTTTTTTTTTTTTTTTTAAATCAAGGATCCTGCCAAGAATCTTAATTTGGTTTTCAGTTCTACTGAAATTTTCATTTTCTCATTTTCCTGGTAGCCCTATTTCATAGCCCTGAACTTACATTATCGTTTGGCAGATTGGATGCCACTTAAAATGGGGGCACAGGAAGATAAACATGTTCGTGGGTAAAGATGAATTTATTTGGGGATGGTAGGAGCCTGCAACAAGGGGGTCATCTGTCCAGAGAAGAGATGATGGCCTACACTAGGGTGATGATAGTCAAGATGAAGATAAGGGGACTAATTTAAGAAGAATTTAAAAACTAATATTGGTAGAGTTTATCGGTCAATTGAATATGGAGGTGAGGGAGAGGGAGGAGTTGGAGGATGATAGCTGGGTTTAGAATAGAATACTTCATTCCTGCTCCTGAGTTTAGCTGATAAGCTGCCTATCCTTTAGTGGTCAGGGATTAATTTTAAGTGGGTCTGGGGACGTTAATTTTTTAATTGATCATACTATATAGAGTGCCTCCAGAACTAAAGATAGCTAATTATAAGAAATGTGAATCAGGGATAATTTAGCACATTTTCAGTGAAATAATAAGTCTTTTCCATTCTTGGGGAATTAGCTTTATTTTGTAGATATACAGAAAGGCTCTACATATTGTAACTGAGAACATTTCTCAATTAGGTTTTCATAAGAAATAATTGTAGTGCTCCCTTAAGATGAGAGGGCCTTTGAACTTAATTGCGAACTTAATTTATATGAAGGTATAAACTCAGAAGATGGCACAATTGTAGTGTTGACTAAACAGGATTTAGGGAGTATTAAACATATAACACCTCGTTGAGGACAGTGCTTTGAAGACAATTCTATATATCAAATCTGTACTAAGTATATTTTCTCCAAATAGTCCTGTTTTTCCAACTATTTTTAATGTTTATAATATGATAGAGTTTGTTTATGCTACTTCTTTGATATAACAGCTAAACATAATTTAGCCAGTTTATTTTATTATTATATTTTAGAGACAGGATCTCACTTTGTCACCCAGGCTGGTGTGCAGTGGTGTGATCATAGCTCACTGCAGCCTCAAACTCCTGGGTTCAAGGGATCCTCCCACATATCTAGAACTATAGGTGCTGGCCACCATACCCGGATAATTTTTTTTTCCCCCCAGAGATGGGAGTCTCGCTGTGGTACCCAGGCTAGTCTTTTTTTTTTTTTTTTTTTTTTTTTTTGATATCAAGTCTCACCCTGTCACCCAGGCTGGGGTGCTGTGGTGTGATCTCGGCTCACTGCGAGCTTTGCCTCTTGGGTTCACGCCATTCTCCTGCTTCAGCTTCCTGAGTAGCTGGGACTACAGGCGCCCACCACCACACCCGGCTAATTTATTTTTTGTATTTTTAGTAGAGACAGAGTTTCACCATGTTAGCCAGGATGGTCTCGATCTTCTGACCTCGTAATCCACCAGCCTCGGCCTCCCAAAGTGCTGGGATTACAGGCGTGAGCCACCACACCCAGCCTACTCAGGCTGGTCTTGAACTCTTTGCCTCAAGTAACCCTCCTGCACTGGCCTCCCAAAGTGCTGGGATTATGAACATAAGCCACCATGCCTGGCTGAGCCAGTTTATTCTTTTTTTTTTTTTTTCTGCTTAGAATCAATGGCAATAATTAGATGCACATAGAAATAACATCTGTAATTAGCTGAGCGTGATGGCATGCACCTGTAGTCTCAGCTACTCGGGAGGCTGAGGCACGAGAATCGCTTGAACCCAGGAGGTGGAGATTGCAGTGAGCTGAGATTGCACCACTGCACTTCAGCCTGGGCAACAGAGTGAGACTCTGTCTCAAAAAAAAAAAAAAAAAAAAAAAAAAAAAAAAGTGGGAAATAATGTCTATAATTAACTGTAATTTAGATCTCTGTTAGAATTAGATTGCTTTTTCTTGTGTTATTGTCAACTTGTTTGGTTTCTGTTGGCACTGGGGGAAAGAAGAATCTTACCTGCATAGTATGTGGAGGAGGCCTATCTGAAAAAATGATCAATTTTGCAATTATCCTCAAATTCGTATAAATCATTCTGAGTCTAACTGAAGGATGGGAATAGGAAGCAAAACAAAGTATCTGTAAGAGGACCAGAGGGATTAGAACTATCAAGTGATAAATACTACTAGGTGGATGAAAATGGTAGCAAACCAGATTACATAAAAGCTTTCTTTTCACTGGATTTATTTCTCAATGCATTTATTTATACATTCTACTTTCTTTAACTCTGTGGTATCTTAGAGATATAAGAGATACTGAAACAGTTGGTTTTGTCCCAACTTGTGGGAGTGAATATGAACATTTTAGGGCCATGGGCACTATAGAGGATTACTAAGTTAGATAATACAAGATTACTTCTGTAGCTGATTACATTTAAGTAATGATGGTGCCCTTTCAAAATTCTTTTTTATTATTTATTTATTTTTAGTACTTTCCCACTTCTGTTTTTTGTTCTGTTTTTTTTTTTTTTTTTGAGACAGTCTTGCTTTGTCACCCAGGCTGAAACAAAACAAAACAAAAAACAGAAAAAAGAACAGACTACAGGCATGCACCACCACGCCGGGCTAATTTTTGTATTTTTAGTAGAGATGAGGTTTCACCATTTTGGCCAGGCTGGTCTTGAATTCCTGACTTTAGGTGATCCACTTGTCTTAGCCTCCTAAAGTGCTAAGAATGCAGGCGTGAGCCACCACGCCTGGGTTCCTACTTCCGTTTAATGTGCTCTTTATAATGTGCTAAGACCACTTTTTAAAGGATATTATGGACAGGATTCAGACTTTGAATTAAGACAAATGGTGAATTTTGAAATTCTGAGTGACCTGAAGACTATCTTCTGTTAATATTGCAACTAAATCGGGCACTTTTTTTGCATCAGAGCTTAGAGACAAGGCATGAAAGTAGCCTCTTCCTTTTTAAGTTTTTTCCCCTCACCATTCTGAGATCAGAAAGCCATTAATTAATAAAATTCCCTTACAATTTTGACATTACAAGGAAATGATTTGAATCATAAAGCTATTCTCAAGTACCATTAATTCACTCTTAGCAACAGTTCTTCTTCTAGATAGGCACTGTCCAAGAGAAATAGAATGTGAGACACATATGTAATTTGAAATTTTCTAGGCTAGGCACGGTGGCTCATGCCTGTAATCTCAGCACTTTGGCAGGCCAAGGCAGGAAGATCCACTTGAGCCCAAGGAGTTTGAGACCATCCTGGGCAACATAGTGAGACCTCATCTCTTAAAAAAATACAAATAAATTAGCTGGTGGCACATGCCTGTGGTCCCAGCTACTCAGGAAGCAGAAGGTGGGAGGATCACCTGAGTCCAGGAGGTTGAGGCTGCAGTAAGCCTGTGATCTCCACCACTACATTCCAGCCTGGGTGACAGAGCAAGACCCTGTCTCAAAAAAAAAAAAAAAGAAAAAAAAGAAAAAAAAATTCTAGTTGGCATAAGAAAAATGAAAAAGAAACGTGAAATTTGTTTTAATAATAATTTTTAACCCAAATATGCAAAATACCATTTAAATGTATAATCAATATTTTAAATTAATATATTTCACATCTTTTTTTCTCCCTTTGTACTACGTCTTCAAAATCTGTTATGTATTATACACTTACAGCACATCTCAGTACAGACTAGCCACATTTCAAGTGCTAAATAGTCACATGTGGCTAGTAGGTTCCACATTTAATAGTACAGTTCTAGATGAAATTTTAAATATTTGTGTAAGCCATTCTGAGACTAACAGGTTTGCCCATTTCATGTAATAGTCATTCTATGAGAAAAGGTGTGATTTAGTGCTCTTATATTATGTTTACTTTTATTAGTTTGGACCATATGAAATTTCAAAATGGTTGAATACCAGCAATTTCATATGGTTCAAACTAATCTATTATAGCTAAATATACTTGTTTTCCTTGAAGAAGAAATTTTTCTTCAAGAAGCAATTACTATGTAGGTCTTGAATTTTTACTCCAGATGACACAAACCAGCTTTTATAAAAAGTCTATCATTCATTGTAACCTGACTGTATTCAGGACCTGAAAGTTGTAAAGATGATAGATGGGGCAGGGATGATGTGGGCATTACCCATCTCCTTCCTTTCTTCATTATCATGCTTCATGCCATGTGTCAGTTCACAGCCAAAAAACCTCCTGTTATTTGCTTTACTTCATCTTCCTATCTTGTACAGAGGGTTTTCTTCTTCCCTGACCGAGAGAATACATTATGAGGTTAGTTGTAAATTATTTGGTCTGGTACTTGCAGCAATGGAAGAAGCGCAGATACTGGTACTGATAAAAGAGGAATCAGGTTTCATTAGAGGTAAACTGCTGTAAAAGGAGCACTCTGTGAATGAAGCTGATTGTAAGTGGCAGTAAATGTCAGTGGGACATTTGCCAGTCTCCCTTTATGTTGGGAGAGGTGGAGATTGGCCAGCATAGGTACCTTAGACATGTAGCTGTTGAGAGTCTTCATGTTCACTAGCCAAATTACAATTTTATTTCTGAATTTTATGTAATGAATAGACTAAGTTATCAAAACTAATGTACTAACATTCCTGTTTGTTTAATTAATACTTTAAAAGTTAAGTGTGAGTAATAGAAAAATATATTAATAGAAAAATTTTTAAGTTATATGTGTTATTTGTAGGAGAGAAGTATGGCTACCTTTCACTTCCAAAGCCAATGGTAAGTAGAAAAATAATGTACATTTTGGAATGTTTTTATTCAGAATTCAAATTATGCTCTTGCCTGTTGCTACTCTCTCCACCACCAATAATTGACGTGACAGAAAAAAGTTAGGATATTAATGTTGACCTCAGAGTTGTTATTCTGGGTAGCAATCTAGATGGCTTATACTCTGAATATTTGTTTTAAGTTTAGGGGTTTGAGAGAATAGATAACATAATTTGTGATTAATAAAAAGCCATATCCCAGTAATAGCATCATAAAAATAAATAAATAAGATATTAAAAAGCCATATCTGAGGTCAGAAGTTGTTTTGTTCTGCCCTAATTTGCAAAGTCATGTTGGAATCACTTTCAGCAAACTAAGGACTTTCATATGCTTTCTACCTAGATGAAAATATGTCATGTCATACATAAGAGAAGAGATACAGAGTGGTATATTAACCAAGTAGTGGTCACAAGATCCCTTTTGGGGGTCAAAAATATTGGAAATTGTGGGCCGGGCATGGTGTCTCATGCCTATAATCCTAGCACTTTGGGAGGCCGAGATGGGCGGATTACCTGAGGTCAGGAGTTCGAGACCAGACTGGCCAACATGGTGAAACCCCATCTCTACTGTAATTAGCCAGGCGTGGTGGCACCTGTTTGTAATCCCAGCTGCTCAGGAGGCTGAGGCAGGAGAATTGCTTGAGCCTGGGAGACAGAGGTTGCAGTGAGCTGAGATTGTGCCACTGCACTCCAGCCTGGCCGACAGAGTAAGACTCTGTCTCAAAAAAAGAAACAAAAAAAAAAAAAAGGAAATTGTGGATCAAAAATATTTGAAAAAAATATAACAATACAACAATAAAAAATAATGACAGGAACGAAAATCGCTATCTTCTGGCTGACAGCATTTTAACATCAGTCATGTTACCCAGGTGGCATTTTGATGACCTTAGCAATTCATTTATAGAGATCATTCTATGGAAAGTTATAGTTTTGAATAAGATAGATATGGAAAGTAGAAATGATAGTAAAAAAAAAATCAATTATCAAGAAGGACTAATCTTCTGAAACTACCAGGTGTCCTAATAACTGTAACTTAAGAAGTAAAGGAGCCGGGCGCGGTGGCTCAAGCCTGTAATCCCAGCACTTTGGGAGGCCGAGGCGGGCGGATCACAAGGTCAGGAGATCGAGACCACAGTGAAACCCCGTCTCTACTAAAAATACAAAAAATTAGCCGGGCGCGGTGGCGGGCGCCTGTAGTCCCAGCTACTCAGGAGGCTGAGGCAGGAGAATGGCGGGAACCCGGGAGGCGGAGCTTGCAGTGAGCCGAGATCGCACCACTGCACTCCAGCCTGGGCAACAGCGTGAGACTCTGTCTCAAAAAAAAAAAAAAAAAAAAAAAAAAGAAGTAAAGGAAAACAATGGCCCATGTAGAAGTAGTTTCTGAGCAGGAAGTAATCATGACAGCAAATGAGAAAAATGAAAGACTTGTAAATTATGCCCAGTGTAAAATTATACCCAGTTTCTCAATCACAAAGAAAGGAGTACTTTGATGGCTCACAATATTCATAATAGGCCAAATTATAGGTCAAGGAGGGACAAAAATATTTATTTTATATTAAATACTTCTTGATCACCTACTGTTTGCCAGGCATTTTGCTAGGCCTTGATGAAAGAATGATGTAAAAGACACTAAAATATAAATTCCACAGTAGGGATTTAAAAAAATATTTTGTTCCCCTTGCCTAGACTGTCTGGTATTCCCCTTGCCTTGACTGTCTGGCACAAATTTGACACTCATAAAATAATTTGATAATTTGCTGAGTCAATGGAAAAGACAGGCATGGCCTCTGCTACTGTGAAGCTTACCTTCTAGCCCAACATTGATCAATAGAAATATACAGTTGGCCCTCCATATCTGAAGTTTCCACATCTGTGAATTCCACATCTGTGAATTCCACCAATTGCAGATCAAAAATATTTGGGGGAAAAAAAATACAAAATAACAATATAATGATAAAAATACCAATTTAAAAGCCAAATACAGTGTAACAACTATTTACATAGCATTTACATTGTATTAAGTTGTTTTGTTTTGTTTTTTTGAGACGGAGTCTCACTCTGTCGCCCAGGCTGGAGTGCAATGGTGTGATCTCAGCTCACTGCAACCTCCACCCCCCAGGTTCAAGCGATTCTCCTGCCTCAGCCTCCCAAGTAGCTGGGATTACAGGCACTCACCACCATACCTGGCTAATTTTTGTATTTTTAATAGAGGCAGGGTTTTGCCATGTTGGCCAGACTGACCTGAAGAGATCCGCCCGCCTTGGCTTCCCAAAGTGCTGGGATTACAGGCATGAGCCATCGTGCCTGGCTGTATTAGGTTTTATAAGTAATCTAGAGATGATTTAATGTATACAGGAGGATATGTATAGGTTATATGCAAATAATATGCCACTTTATATAAAGGACTTGAGCATACTGAGGGATGACTATAAATCAAGACATATATATAATTAAAAATTTTATAGTAGTCGTATTAAAAAAGAAACTTGTGAAGTTAATTTACTATCTTTTATTTAATCCAATATATCCCAAATATTATCACTTAAGCATGTAATCAACATATAATTAGGGTAATTTTCTTACAGTCATTTTGTCATACTAAATCTTCAAACTCTGGTGTGTATTTTACCCTTAGGGTGTATCTCAATCCAGACTAGCCACATTTTAAATGTTCAGTAGCCTTGTGTGGCTAATGGCTACTGTATTGGATAGGTTTAAACTTGTATAAAAAGAAAATGAATAGAGAAGAGAGAAAAATTACTGATGATTATCAATAGTAACAGTGTGGTGAAGAACAGATGGTGAGTATCAGAAGAAAGAACTTGCAATGAAGAGAGATATAAAAGTCTTAAGTCTGGAGTTATAGAAGTGATCGTGGGAATGGTTGATGATGTAGGAGAAGAACAAATGATAAATCAAATCCCCAAATCAAAAAATGGTCCAAACTTAATTAGTACATTTTTTGAAAAGGAACTGGTATTTAATACTGAAATACAACATTAGGAACTGAATGCAGCTGGTGAAAAAGCAATCACAATACTGCAAATTAATTCTGTGACTTAAAAAAAAAGAAAACAGTTTCTATGCCGTAAGCTATTGTCAGAACAGTTTGAAAGTACGGATAGCAATTTGTCTACTTTTGTTATTTGAAGCTAACTTAACCCTAACAGATGGTTTTGTAGCTAATATCCTACTGGGTTTGAGCAAGCAATGATAGACTTACTGTTTTTGTAAGTGTGATAACTTAGGGCTACTACAAATAATTTTTTGAGAATTAGAAAAGGCATCACAAAGCTTTTAACAGGTTGAATGGAGCAAAGATTTTATTCAACTGAATAGTATTTTTGTCTTTAGTAACAAATCATTTCAGAATCATGAAACATTTTCTTAGTTGAGGATAGCATAGCTAATTATATTCCTAGAAAATTATAGTTCTGTCTTTTAGGAAGCAAAGTTAGAGTCTGGTGCTGTTTATATTTAGGGGGCTGACGTCTTTAGCTTTACGTAACTGAAATGAATGCATCTGACTGCATTCCAAAATAGTGTCCACTAGATGGCAAACTTGGCTACATTATTAAGATGGTTTATTTACCTTTTCAGGCAATCACCTTTCAGTCGTCATTAAACTCTTTAATAATCATCATCATTAGAAAAAGTAAAAATAAAAATAATGAAAATGCAACTAAATTTAAAAGACTAATATAAGGTATAAAATTCCAAATAAAATAAAACCTGAAAACCTTGAGGGTGTTCCTTACTTTTTTAAATGTTTTTTCAATTGCCTATTGTCAACTCGACCAAGGATGGAGATAAAGATGATGTGATCATTCAAGGAGGAGCCAGACAGATCATTGGTCATATATGTTTATTCTCTCTCTCTCTCTCTCTCTCTCTGTGTGTGTGTGTGTGTAACAGGAGTTCCTTTATTTTCATTTTCTGTCCTTCACCTATTTCTTTAATAGTAAACATCATTAGAAAATCTCAAAAGGGCTATGTTCCATGAGCAGATCTAAACTCCATGAGACTGTTTTGTTCTGTGGTGAAACTAGTGACAGAATAGTTGGTCAGAAGTAACCAGTCATGGTAATAAGGGCAACAAAATTATATGTATGGGAAGATCTTTTTCCTTAAAGTATTTGTGATCATTTTCCTCCTTAAGCTAAGTGGACACATGAGTGTTTTGTTTTATTGTAATTTATACTTTGTGTGCATGTATGTGAATCCATACCCGATGTGTGTTTGTGAGTGTGTACGACTTAAGTATATGTTTCCATTTTTAAAAGTTCGCTCCCTGCATCTGCTGGCCCCCTTTTCTCTACAAACCCTAGCCGTTCTGGAACTCCTGCCTCTACTATGGGAGCTTTCACCAGATCGCAGAGTTGGAGGAACCCCGTCTGTGGGCTATCAGCTTCAGAGAACTTCGGAATATATTTTTCAAAGAAATATTGCTATTGGTGGTGGTGTGATTTGTCCTGGTGCTCTATTCTTCAAGTACACTGGCATCAGTGGACTAGCCTGGTAACTAACTAGTATGGAATATTTTCTCCCCTTCTAGGGAAAATACACTCTGAGGTGCAGATAGTTTACATGAAAACAAACTCTCTCTTTCAAAAATAGGGAACCATTGAACATTGGTTCACGTATTAAATTCAGAATCCTAAGTATAATCTCTTTACACCTTGGGATATGAGATTAGCAGTTGGGATATCAATGAAACTAGAGTGTTGAAATTTAGCCTTCTAAGAGCAAATTAGTTAAAGGAATTGAATTCTGGAGTCATAACATGAGGAATGTATAGAAAACTACATGTAGTGGCTAATTTTAATATATCATTTCATAAGAATAATTCAAGTATTTTAAGAATCTTGTTGAACAGAGAGGCCAGGGAGGTTTGGGGGCATAGTAATTGGATTCCAGGAATACTGCAGAAGTTGTCTTGTGTCCCTGGAAGCTCTTGTGAAAAGAGGAGAGCAGCTGTAAGCACAGAGGCCACAGAGCACAGAGGGCACTGACCTGCTTTCTCTGGCTCCAGATTTCAAACTAACAACCTATTCAAAGCTGAACTCACCTACTAGTAGAGTATTTGTCATTACATACTGAATATTTTAAACTGTTGTTACAAGTACTTTGTTATGCTTTGTATTACTGTTGTATTTCCTTACAGTTTAATGTACTGCTTTTTAAGATAATCTTAATCTTTTTATTGTCACAGAAGAATAATGCAAACCTGAAATCATTAAAGCCAGACAAGCCTGACTCTGAGGTAAGACCTATTCCTACATCTAATCTGCCTTTTATATCAATAGTGATAAAGTCGTGTGATTAAAATGTATGTTTCGTAGGAGCAAGCCAAGATAGCAAAGCTTGGACTTAAGCTGGGTTTGCTCACCTCTGATGCTGACTGCGAAATTGAGAAGTGGGAAGATCAGGAGAATGAGATTGTTCAATATGGACGGAACATGTCCAGTATGGCCTATTCTCTGTATTTATTTACTAGGTAAATGTAGTTGAATTTTTATTTTTTAAATCCGTATGATAATATCTGGTATAAAGAAAAAAAGTTCCATGTGAAATCATTGATAGGTTAAAGTCAGTATCAAATATATGGTCAAAGACTAAGAATAGTTACTATGACAAGTTACTTAAGTGAATGCAGTAAGAAGACACATGTATTTAATTAGGATTTACATTTAGAAGGGATCTTCTGCTAGGTTTCTGCCCACTCTTTCCATCATTGAAATAATTTTACTTCCTGCTTTTTTGTTTTCCTGCATATTGATGCCTCTCCCAGCCAGCATCAGTACGTTAACAAAACATGCCTTTTATGCCTTTATACAGTGATTGACTAGATACAGATGAAGATTGATTAGACACAGATCACAGAATAGAGCTATGAGGCCTATGTCAATAGCGTGCCAAATCTCTGTGAGTCAGCATTCATTATGTAGAGAATTCCCCTAACTTTAATGTTATCTGACCTATATTCTCTGTCTTGTTCATATTACAAGACTCTTGATCAAATGCCTTGTTGATATCAATGTTAGTCATATTTCGGTCTTCCATTATACTAATCTATACATAAGGTATAGTAATTCTGCTTAGTTAAAATCAGTTATCTGCTCAATAATCCATTCTAGAATTTTCTCAAGGAATAACTTCAAGCTTTCACTCAGTTTCTGAAATCTATCTTTTTCACTTTTGGAAACCTGGGAAATACTTGATATCTCCAGTTTTCTGGCTCCTCTCCTACTCATTCTGATTTTGAAAAGGTTATCCACAGTGGGACACACCTGTAGGTTGCTTCAGTATTCTAGAGACTGAGCTCAACTAAAGTTGTGAAGGATATCTGCAACTGTGTGGGATTTGGGACTCAATAAATAGCACCCCCTGCCGGGCACGGTGGCTCACGCCTGTAATCCCAGCACTTTGGGAGGCCGAGGCAGGCGGATCACGAGGTCAGGAGGCCGAGACCATGCTGGTTAACACAGTGAAACCCTGTCTCTACTAAAAAAAAAAAAAATACAAAAATTAGCCGGGCATGGTGGCGGGCGCCTGTAGTCCCAGCTACTCAGGAGGCTGAGGCAGGAAAATGGTGTGAAACTGGGAGGTGGAGCTTGCAGTGAGCCGAGATCGTGCCACTGCACTCCAGCCTGGGTGACAGGGTGAGACTCCATCTCAAAAAAATTAAAAAAAAAAAATAAATAAATAAATAAATAGCACCCCCTTTTCCCACCCAAGTTTTGAGCAAAATGAAAAATAAGCAAAAGAGTAGGTGGATGGGAGCTGGTAACATTTATATTGATAAAGCTGATATTGGAGAATGTAGTTTATGTCCATAGGCAATTAAGTTTTGAAAAATGATCCCTAGAATTACAAAGTCTTACCTTATAGGGACACAATGTATCTCTATAAAACACGTGGAAGACCAGTTATATCTGAAAGGCAGCTTCACTTCCAAGAGAAAAAGGAGAAAAGAAAGGGTTAATGTATTCAATTTATTTTCGCCAAGTCACCAGGAAGACTGAAAAGATAAGATCCACTCCCTTTATGGGATGGGATTAGGTGAGGCGGCAGAGAGAAGTGAGGGATGCTGTGCTGGTGAAGATTCCTTCCTATAGGAGGAGGATTAAGAGTGGGGAAGATGCAGTCCCAAGCTTAGAGGCATCATTTTCCTCTTGATGACGTCTTCTACCTTTTCTAGATAGATAATTCTCTGGAAAAAGAAGGCAGAAATGATAGGAGTTAGAAATTTTGCTGCTGTTTAGCTATCATTTGTCAGTACCTTATCATATTTTCCATCATTGGAGATCATTCCTTTGGTGGTTTCCTTCCATTGTTCTTAACTGTTGTTAGCAAGCTTCTCCTGTGATTTGAGTCTTCCCAACGTGAATTTTGACCTTTTTAAGTTCATACCTTTTTATAATCTGATGGTCCAGGTCTCCAAAAGAATGCAAAATGGAACTCCTGTGTTTACCCACAATAAATTTGCACAGACTAACTGAAATAACAAAAATCTCAGCTTTTGGCTGGAATCAAGCTAGTTATTTCCATGGTGATGAAAATCATGCTTTTAAAAAATGTTTTTGAATAATAAGACTTGGGGGAATATATTATTACTTAACGAATATAGTTTGATATGTAAAATCTTCCCAGATGAAGGGTTTATCAGTAGACTTTTCTGGTTTTTTTTTTTGTTTTTTTTTTTTTTTGAGATGGAGCCTTGCTTTGTCGCCCAGGCTGGAGTGCAGTGGCATGATCTCGGCTCACTGCAACCTCCGCCTCCTGAGTTCAAGCGATTCTGTTGCCTCAGCCTCCCGATTAGCTGGGATTACAGGCACACATCATTATGCCTGGCTAATTTTTGTATTTAAAAAATTTTTTTTTTTTTTTTAGACAGAGTTTTGCTCTGTTTCCCAGGCTGGAGTGCAGTGGCACAATCTCAGCTCACTGCAGTCTCCGTCTCCTGGGTTCAAGTGATTCTCCTGCCTCAGCCTCCCAAGTAGCTGGGATTACATGTGCCACCATGCCTGGCTAATTTTTGTAGTTTTAGTAGAGATGGGATTTCACCATTTTGGCGAGGCTGGTCTCGAACTCCTGACCTCAGGTGATCTGCCCTCCTCAGCCTCTCAAAGTGCTGGGATTACAGCTGTGAGCCACCACGCCTGGCCTAATTTTTGTATTTGTAATAGAGATGGGGTTTTGCCATATTAGCCAGGATGGTCTCAAACTCCTGACCTCAGGTGATCTGCCCACCTTGGCCTCCTGAAGTGCTGGGATTACAGACATGAGCCACCATGTCTGGCAACTTTTTAAAAAAAGATTATAGTATCCCCTTTAATTAGTTGTTATTTCAGAATATTTCAGGATGGCATGCTCAGTATTTTTTGTTTCAGTGTCAGAATAGTAGAGAGTATCCCATGGACACTGGGAAACATGAGGGGTTGCACTGTGAGGGGAAGCTCTGTGGAATAGGACTTCTTCCTAGAATATAGTTATTGAATAGTAGTGATGACATTCCAGAGAATAAAATGGGTTTTCTGTAATAGATAAATACCTTGTGGTGGTTTTCCTGGTCAAATTTATAGCCGTTCCTCAGGCTACTGTTTAAGGTTCTCTTAATAATTTATATGATTTCTTAATGATTTACATGTAATCATTCATATTTCTTAATAATTTATATATTTAAGATTTTCTAGTGCCTTATAGTTTTTCAAAATTTCAAACTTACTAGTACCTTATAGTTTTTAATGTGGTTTTTGCTTCATCATTTCATTTGACCTTCACAACGGTTTATCAGCGAACAGGAATGATATGTTCACATCTCCTGTCTCTGAAGTGGAAGAACTGGTTGCTACTAGATTCCAGATTTTGTGACTTATCCCTAGTTCTTTTCTCCTCTTAATGCATTTGGTTATTCTTATTATAATTTACTTTACACTTTTTAGGGTTCTTAATTCTTTTTTTTTTTTTTTTTTTTTTTTTTTGAGACGGAGTCTCGCTTTGTCGCCCAGGCTGGAGTGCAGTGGCCGGATCTCAGCTCACTGCAAGCTCCGCCTCCCGGGTTTACGCCATTCTCCTGCCTCAGCCTCCCGAGTAGCTGGGACTACAGGCGCCCACCACCTCGCCCGGCTAGTTTTTTGTATTTTTTAGTAGAGACGGGGTTTCACCATATTAGCCAGGATGGTCTCGATCTCCTGACCTCGTGATCCGCCCGTCTCGGCCTCCCAAAGTGCTGGGATTACAGGCTTGAGCCACCGCGCCCGGCCCTTAATTCTTCTTTGTAGTTTTTAATCTGCTGTTCCTCAATCTTCTGATGAGAGTGGTAGCACAAGTATTATTATGACTACTTTATTCACTCAAAATTGAATATTAAGTGATATGCCTCATCAAGGTTAGATAATTGAGTTACTACCAGAATTGAAATAAGAATTAGAAGTGAAATGTTCTGACTTTTGGTTTGATCCTCTTTCCATTATATAACAAAGGCTTTTGGTCAAGACATTATCAGATCTCATATATTTAATTTATGAAATAAACTGAAAAAGGTTAAAAAGAGAAATGGAACTTCAATATAACTTGTTTGTTTAAATTTTTTTATATTATGAAATTAACATACATAAGGTTTACTTGGGAAAAAAGTATCCTAAGAAATAATTGTTAAATATTAAAGTTGCTTTAAGAATAAAGTTACAATATTATCAATCTATTCATATTATTCTTCAAAATTTAGGATTTGTTAATACACAAATAAATGTATCTCCTCTATTACATGTTAATATAAAATGTTAATATTATAAAATAAATTTTCAGGTAATAACTTTTTGTTACCTTCTTAACAATTTTATTTTAGAGGAGAGGGGCCACTGAAAACTTCTCAGGATTTAATTCATCAACTAGAGGTATGCCTTGTTTCCCTTTTATGCTAGTACTTTGATTTCGGGCTAAAAGTGGGTTATAAATGTTTTCCACATGATTTATTACATCATGTGTATATGCTTACATCTGTACATACCTGTGTGCTACAGAGAGCAGTACAAAAGTAGAAAGGTAGATGGCTTGCAGTGACATTTTGCAAAACTATCCTGACCTCATTGGAAAGAAATTTAAAATATTATGAGCATAAAGTAGAATGGGCTTTACTGATAGTCAACAGATGCAATAATAAGCTTTAGGTTTACCTAAGTAGATGAAAATACCCTGTAAGCAAATGTAAATCCAGAGTTCTAGAAAGACTTTTGGCCTCTTCATTATCGAATTGGATAAAATATATTGATTAAATGAGATAACACATGAGAGAGCATCTGTTAAAATGCTTAAGACTATTAGAGGATATTAAGTACATGTTAGTTTCCTTCTTTCCTGCCGTATTCATGATAATTTAGGGCATGAAAGGAGAGACAGATATGCTAACACTCACTCTTGTGCCATGTGTCTTAACAGGACTCCACGTAGGCCCATCTGTAATTCTACTCCCTCTAGTTAGAAGTTTTAGATTGGCAAGTGGGTTGCAAAATTCCTTTTATGTTTTCCCTGATCCCCATGTTAGCCTGTTTGCCTCTCTAGAACCAAGAGCATTCTTGTATGTAAATTTGAAATTTCTGTCACTTTATCACTCATATAGTTTCCTTTGGCATTCCCATGTATATCTGAGATTTGAAATTTCTATCACTTTAGGCCGGGCGTGGTGGCTCACACCTGTAATCCCAGCACTTTGGGAGGCTGAGGTGGGTGGATCATGAGGTCAGGAGATTGAGACCATCCTGGCTAACATGGTGAAACCCCGTCTCCACTAAAAATACAAAAAATTAGCTGGGCATGGTTGCGGGCGCCTGCAGTCGCAGCTACTTGGGAGGCTGAGGCAGGAGAATGGCGTGAACCCGGGTGGCGGAGCTTGCAGTGAGCTGAGATCATGCCACTGCACTCCAGCCTGGGAGACAGAGAGAAACTCCGTCTCAAAAAAAAAAAGAGAAAAGAAATTTCTATCACTTTATCATTCTTTTTTTTTTTTTTTTTTTTTTTTGAGACGGAGTCTCACTCCGTCACCCAAGCTGGAGTGCAGTGGCCGGATCTCAGCTCACTGCAAGCTCCACCTCCCGGGTTCACGCCATTCTCCTGCCTCAGCCTCCCGAGTAGCTGGGACTACAGGCGTCCACCATCTCGCCCGGCTAGTTTTTTGTACTTTTTTAGTAGAGACGGGGTTTCACCATGTTAGCCAGGATGGTCTCGATCTCCTGACCTTGTGATCTGCCCGTCTCGGCCTCCCAAAGTGCTGGGATTACAGGCTTGAGCCACCGCGCCCGGCCCTCACTTTATCATTCTTATATAGTTTTGTCTGGCGTTCTGCAGGAAAGGGATTTCAGCTTAAGAGGATGATTGTCAACGTAATCAGAAGTATTATAGAAAATATGTCCTCCAGATTTTTCTCTAGACTATAAATGAGCTATTTCGCTTAAGATAGTTGAAATAAATGCTGGACTTTTTTTTTTTTTTTTTTTTCCAGTTTGGCCCAAGTCCATTCTGTCATACCGCCCTGTAGGGTTGTTCTACTACAAAAGATCCACTACTTACCTTCTTCCTATGTGAGCTTAGTCATTAAACCAGTGTCCATTGAATTGTCTCCAAACTGTGATGAACATAAAATCACATACTTCATTCAACAAATAATTATGGAACTTGTGCTATATGTCAGATCTGGGAGAAAAGAACTCTGTGGAGAAAAGTGAACAAGGCAAAGCTCCTGCCCCCATAGAGCTTATGTTCTAGTGGCAGAATACAGACAATAAAAATTTAAGCATTCAGTGCACATATGTAAGTACATGGAGATAAAATCATGTAGGACTAGAATACAGAGGTGGTAGAGGGGTGGTCAGAAAAGACCTCTCTAAGGAGCTAATGTTTGAGTAGAGACAGTAATGAAGTGAGAGAGTTGAATGGATAAATGAGGGTAGAGGATTTTAGATAGCCAAAACAAGTGCAAAGCCCTGAGGTGCAGGGTAGGGCTGGGTGTATCACAAGAGTAAGGAGGCAATTATAGATGGGAGTGAAGTGAGCCAGAAGGAAAGTGGTAAAATATGATGTCTCTGTAGGCCATGGGGAGAACTTAAAATTTTTTTTTTTTTTTTTTTTTTTTTGAGACGGAGTCTCACTCTGTTGTCAGGCTGGAGTGCAGTGGCACGATCTTGGCTCACTGCAACCTCTGCCTCCTGGGTTCAAGTGATTTTTCTGCCTCAGCCTCCCGAGTAGCTGGGACTACAGGTGTGCGCTACCACAACCAGCTAATTTTTGTATTTCAGTAGAGACGGGGCTTCACCATGTTGGCCGGGATGGTCTCCATCTCTTGACCTTGTGATTCACCCACCTCAGCCTCCCAAAGTGCTGGGATTACAGGCCTGAGCCACCACGCCCAGCCAATCCTATTATGTTTTAAGTAAGGTTTTTGGCTTGGCCAACAGAGTAAGTGGTAGTGCCATTTTCTGAGACAGGGAACACTGAGGGGGAACACTAGATTTAGAGGGTGGAAATCAAGCATTTTGTTTTGCACATGTTAAGTACAGGTCAGATAGGAAATACACTTGGCCTTCCTTATCTGCAGGTTTTGCATCTGCAGATTCAACCAACTATGGATTGAAAATATCCAAAACAGTAAAAACAGGCTGGGCACAATGGCTCACTCCTATAACCCTAGCACTTTGGGAGACCAAGCTGGGAGGATCACTTGAGTCCAGGAGTTTGAGACCAGCCTGGGCAACATAGTGAGACCTTGTCTCTACAAAAAATAATTTATAAAAACTAGCGGGGCATGGTGGCACACATCTGTAGTCCTAGCTACTCAGGAGGCTGAGGCAAGAGGATTGCTTGAGCCTGGGAGGTCGAGGCTTTAGTGAGCTGTGATCCCACCACTTCACTTCACTCTGGGCAACAGAGTGAGACCCCTGTCTCAAAAAAAAAAAAAAAAAAAAAAAAGAAGAAAACCAATAAAACATAACTACAGTTAAAAAAAAAAATACATTTTAACAAGTTAGAGTTCCAAGGGGGGAAAAACAATACAGTATAACTACGATTTACTTAGTATTTACATGAACTATAATTATAATTTAGAGATGAGATGATTTGAAGTATATGGGATGATGCGTGTAGGTTATATGCAAATACTACACTGTTTTATTTAAGGGACTGAAGCATCTACAGATTTTAGTATCCTTGGAGAGGTCTGGGAACCCATCTCCCGTGGATACTGAGGGATGGCTGTACAAGACAGATGTCAGGATAGTTCAGGAGTGCAGACAGACTTGGGAGTTATCAGCTTTCAGGTAGTTTTAAAACCATCATACTCTATGAGACAGATATGGATTTTGTCCCCAAGGGGTTTGCAGTCCAGAGGGAAAGAGAAAGTGTGCAGAATAGAAAGTGGTAACATGAAGTGATAAGGAACACTTGGGGAAGTGAATCATTTCATTTGGTTGGAATTTAGATGTAAAGTTTACTGGTTTCCCTTTTAAAGGGAAGGTTGCAAAGTACGATTTGACCTTGAGATCACTTTATCCAATGATAGCAAGGTGTTAAGCCTTTTGAATAGAGGGTAAAAACTAACTCTGGAATTATTGCCTCCTCCTTCTTAGTATTCTTTAATTTATTTCGAAGACCTATTACTTTCATTCACAAATCACTCTCAGATTTTCCCTGTTCTCTCCATTATTACTGCTGCCACCTAAAACTAAGCCTTCCTCCCTTTACTCCCCTGGCATCTCACTCCGAAATACTCTGCAAACCATCTTAACATAATATCCTAAATACTTCTATCATACCTGCCCAACCTTATTTTTCATGGTTCTTCTCCATCATCCTGTTCATCTCACTAAATTATAGAATTTATGGTACATGGTGAATAGTGAAAATTAATCTGAAAAAAAAAAAAAAAAAAAAAAAAAACCGGAACAAAACCCAACCACCTGGATTGGTTCTCTCAAATGTCTGGTTATGGATGGGTGACAAATTTTGCCTTGCCTAGATGGAAGTGGGAAGGTCCTAACCCTTTTGACCTCATGCTTGAAAATTCATCATCCTTTTATAATTGAGCATATTTGAGATGAGCTCTAGGTCCCTTGAGTAATCTAGACATAATTTGTGTGGCTGAATATCACACAACTGCGTGACCCTCCAGAATAATTGGAGGTCTGGTGTAGAGAAGCCTCTCCAGGGATGGATTCTGCATCTGGTCTGTGAAAACTCCTTCAGAAAACAGGTAAACACTTGTGCATTCCTGGTACAGGAAAAAGTTTAGGAGTTCCATGACAGACTTTTTATGTCTAGGCTTTATTTTTTAAATTCTATGTAAAAAACATTAGTAAGTGTATTTCTTACCAACTATCCATAGACATCAGTCTAAAATAGTGGTGTTTTCTCTTTCTATCAGGTTTTTGCTGCAGAGGGTTTAAAACTTACTTCCAGTGTACAAGCTTTTTCAAAACAGGTAACACATGTCTACCTGCCTGGTGCTGGTGGTGGTATTATATATACCCACTTTGGGGGTATAATATCAAGGTATAAAGGTATTTAAGGTATTAAAGATGGAGTTTTGTTGCGGGCTGTTATAACTTGCTAAATTATATTTCAGCTGAAAGACGATGACAAGCTTATGCTTCTCCTGGAAATAAACAAGCTAATTCCTCTATGCCACCAGCTCCAGACAGTAACTAAGACTTCTTTGCAGAATAAAGTATTTCTAAAGGTAAAAGAGACATTTGAAAAACGTTCACATATCTATCTTTATCTGGTTAGGGAAAGCCCCTTTTTCTTCAAATAAAGTGTTAATACCCACAGAAGGGCAATTTTATTTCCTTTTTTTCATGCCTTGTCTACAAGAATCATTTATTATCTACCCTTATAACTGACCCCAGAGAGTAGCAGATTCACCAAAGAAAGTAGTTTTTGGGACATCATTAATTCCATAGCACTGAGCAGCTACCCTTCAATTCTGAAGTCATTTCCTCTGTAACTAGGACACAGGTGCCTCCGAGTCTGGTCTCCCATAATTTGTCTGAGAGAATATGGGTTTGTGCCCACAATGCAGAGTGCAAGGAATTGCAAAGGATGAGATTTAATTCCACTATTTGGAGTGTTTTGGGAAGCCCCTAAACAGCCTGCATTAGAATGATGAATTTTCCACCCACTCTTTCTGCTGAGGTTCCATGAGATAGACATGAGATGTAGGCAGTGACCCCTGCACCTGTGTCCTGGGGCTTTAAGTCAGCTCATGTGCCTAAATCCATGTATCTTTCACAATCCCTTAGATTTCCATATGGAGAAAATTTTATCATGTTAAAACTAAATAAATGGTAAGGTCTTTTAAATACTACTTTTAGAATATCATTTGCATGCTTTTTGTCACTGTAGGTTGATAAGTGTATTACAAAGACAAGATCCATGATGGCTCTCTTAGTCCAACTTCTTTCACTTTGTTATAAACTGCTGAAGAAGGTGAGATAGCTTTTCTATTTTAGACTCATACTTTAAAAATTGGTTAAAAGGAAAATGCAAAAGAAAATAGTTACTACTTAATTTTGTAATTTTTTTTCAGAGTGAAACAGATACTAATTGTCTTAACTCTTTCCAGCTTCAGATGGAAAATAACGGATGGATCTCAGTTACAAATAAGGACAGTATGGATGGTAAAATTTGAGAGGCTTATGGGATCAGATCTCGGGAACATCATGTGATGAAGCTGACATTTTAAAAAAGCAAATGATCCTTTATGTTTTTGGATATTCATCAATTTTATAAAGAAAACAATATTGAAATTTTGCTCTATTTTCTGATCATGAAACTGTAAAGCTTTTTGACAACTAATAAATGTCATGGCAATTGCTAGATTCTAATTGTAGTGTGATTTAAAAATGGAACATTGCACTAGTGTTCTTTAAAAGTCAAACCAAATATCCCAACTGTCCAAAGGATAATTTAATCCAAAGAAGCTATTTTGAATATGTGTTCGCCTTTGGCATATTTTACCTTAACTGTTTTCTTTCTTTATCATCTAGATCACTAATTTCAGCAGCAAACATACAGTAGTCTGGGTGAACGCAGGGTTTTCCTTAAACCTGTGGACTCTTCTTCAATCCCTCTCTTTACCAAGTGTGACAAAAATCCCCTTGATGACCCTGTCCCAGATCATCCATGCGAGCAGCAAGTTTGTCCCCTAATAAGCATTTTATACAGCAAGGGTGGGTCTGCTGTGCTATGTATGTCCCTCTCCTACTCCTAAAAGCAAGGTAATGGAACTCCACAGAATCCTTGGTTCTAGTTCTAGCGTAGCTGACTGAATTATTAGCTGGGATTCTAAGCCTATCTTTTAGGCTTAAAAGATATTTTGAACTTTCTCAGTATTGATTGATGGAATGGAAGATAAAGACAGAATAAGGAAGCCAAGAAGCTATCTAAATTCTGAATATCATCATATATATATATATATATATATATATATATGGCTTTGAAATGTTCACTATAAAACAAAAACATCATTGTTTAGTTTTTTAAATTTAGGAGTTTAAAGCTTTTCTTGTTTTTGTGGGTGGGGTCATGATTGAAGGATCTGTTTTACAGGTTTTCTCCTTATAATATAGTATGGCCAACTTTGTGGTGGGCTCCAGTCATAGTATTTGTATCTTAATGCTTTGACATTCATTTTGAAATCTAACAGGGCATGCCAGTTATCAAATGGCAGTAGATAATATAAGCTCATCTGATGATCTTTATCTGGGTAAGCCACCACAATCAGTATTCACAAAAGATCTGGAAGAACCACAGTACTGTCAACTGACCACAGCTAGTCAATATTTTATTGAGGAAAATTTTCACTGTAGTCCTTCGGGAGAAAATGTGATGCATTCAGCTCTGTTAATAACCTTTGTAAAATTGTTCCTTAAACAGTCAAAATCATTAAGCATGATTTTTATTCTCTGAAACCAAAGTATTATTTTAAATTACAATAGAAATAATGGGAGAATGATGTGAGGTAATGTTATATGTAAAATGCTATACACAATTCTTTTAATATGTTTAGTCTTTGTTTATGAAGCCTTCAAGAGTCATTGTGCTACTTAAAGTGAGGATCTGCTGGTTTGTTTATATTTTCAGCTAATAGCACCATCATGGAGGTGTTTATCCACTTACTACACGTTATCATGTCTGGGGGTTATATTTAGGGAGACAGTTATCCTGGTACTCAGATTGTAAGTTTTTCCTGTGAACCAAAATGTTAAGTTTTATTTACAAAATAATACTTTGTAAATCATTAAAACTTAAAAATCCCAACCCCGACTTGTACTTTCATCAGATAATATTTTTGCATACCTGAAAAAATAATATTCTCTAATGAAAGACCAAGTGGAGGTTGGAAAGGGGTAACTTACGACTTCAACAGCATAAAAGGATAGATAACTAATGGAATTTATATATCGAATGATTTCTTCTGTATAAAAGTGTATTTTATTTAAAAACAGGGATATTGAAATGTATGTTATAGCCCTCATAGAAAAATAACATGTTTTATAGTCCTTTTATTTGAAATTCAGTGTAAATCACTCTTAAACTATAAATTCATAGTTGTTGGAGGTTTTTTTTAGTTTAAATGATGTGAAAGCATTTGTTCCATTCAAAGGCCTCTATGCCTTTGAATGACATATTCTCAGTAACTTCTTTGCCAGTAACTAGAGATTGTGAGACTGAGTGACTATAATGTGCATATTTCAAGAATTCGCTTCCCACTGCATTATAACACATTTCGTAGGAAAGCCTTTGTATTTTTCATAGCCTTTTCACATATCCCTCATTTAAGAAGTCACAGTGTTGCAGTTTTACTTTATTTCAGAGGGGAAGGCCATCTTGTTGGCATAAGCGGGGACAGAAGATACAATATATTCTCCACTCTGGCCTCTTCCCTACAACCTAAAAGGGAGAGGAGTTGAGGCAGGTGGGTTAGGACTAGGCATTTTGGTAGGCACATTATAGGAGACTGGGTAAGAAAGGCAGGTTAGGTTTTTTTAAACTTCAAACTGTTAGGAAAATGAGGCAAAAGCAATAACCATACCATATGTTCAAACAGAAGTAGGTTAAAATGTAGTAGTTATCCCTTGGTTTACATAGGGGACTGGTTCCAGGACCTTCCACATATACCCAAATCCATACATGAGTACTCAAGTCCTGCAGTTGGCCCTTCGGAACTGAGTATATGAACCTGCTCTATAAGTGGGTTTCATGTTTGGTTAATGATTTATTTTTGATTCATTGATAGTTGAAAACAGTGCGTGCATAAGTGGACCCTGGCAGTTCAAACCCATGTTGTTCAAGGGTCAAATGCATTTACTTTTGGATTATGGGATGATGGGTAAATTATTTTTACTTGGCTACTTAAAAATTTTCTGTATTTTCTAAATTTTCATCAAAGAGCTTTGTTTTTAATCAGAAAAACATCCCTTGCATACCAGTTGTTAGAGAGATACAAGAGAACAGGGTGAGTACATGGGCAGGCCAGATCTGGCAGGCTGTAGACAAATGGGAACCAAGGCTCATTATGCAAGACAGAGAGGGAAAACTAAGTGAAGCACTAGGCCTCCCCTGCATATGGCTGGCTGTTAGGTATGCTTTACATATACTGGTTCTTCTCCTTTAGTGCCCTGATGGTTTAGGCCAGGTAACAAGAATCCCGCTTCACTTTTTATTCCATGTCAATCCTCATGACGTAGTTGTGGCATTAATGCGTTTCACCATGACTTCTTCATATTGTTTTTGTGTCAGTAACCCTTCTGTTATGCTTTTACTTTCTTCAAATTTGGGTAACACAACTGCAATGTAGCCTTCAGTGGATGGCTGGAAAGGAAAGAACATTTAGTACTGTCAAATGATGAAAAAAATCCAATAAAAGGTATGCGGATGAGATCATACTTTTTCTCTTTTACCTTTTCTTGAAGAATAGATGGCTTATGGAGAATGTTTTCATTCACTTCCATCAAACGTCCTCTAACACAACTATTAAAAAAATTTAAGATTTCAGCGTGTTTACTTAGTAAAAAAAAAAAATTCCCTCCCTTTGGTCTTCTAAATGGTGGCTAAAACGTTACTCACCTAGATACAGTATATTCTTCACCATCTGAGCAGTAAATCTTACAGAGAGGTGCAAGCTCTGTTAGAAACTGTGCCCCCTGCGTAATGAGACGGAAGAAGTAATCAATTGATGGACATTTCCACTTTTCTTTGAGAAATAGCCCTTAGGTGTGTAACAGGATGTATTCCTGGAACTGGTGTTTTAAATCAATTACCTCAGTATATAAAAACCATTCATTAATTTCAAAACCTATATGAATATAAGTACTTACTGTGTGCCAGGTGCCATCCCATTTTTTTCTAGGGAAAAAAGCTAATATACATGATAAATGGGAATTTAATTACAGACTACTAATATATTTTATCAACTATAAATGAGAAAACTACATATAACCAGGCATAAAGATTTCAAAAGTGTGGGAAAATCCATCAAGAAATAATATAAAATTCAGTGTGTCATAGTATGACAGCAATATTTTATAAAGTTAGTTTAAGACTTCTACCTCATTTTAATATTAGAACTTAATAGATAAAGGAACTTATTTACCAGGGTCAATCACTAAGACTTTTTGGATATTGTTCTTTTTTCTCCCCCCTCTCTTTTTAAATCCCTAGTGTGTTAGTAAGGTATATTTTTTCTAATTAAGAAAAACAAAAACATGCACTTTGAGGAAAATGTGGAAAACAAAAGTTTTAAGTAGCAAAATAAAAATAATTGACCCCTGAGTCAATACTACATTTTGATGTGTATGTGTTTGAATGTTATGGCATGGTTATTGTTTCATGTACTCCACTAGATGAACATACCTGGGGAGGCTCTCACAAGTATCTACAGGGAGGCTCATGAGAGCCAATGCAGGCATGTTTCATGTGTTGCCCTCTTTTCTCCTATGAATTTTTCCTGTAGTGGACATCGGCATTTCAGGTTAAGACGCTATTCTTTATGACCCCTTTATTTACCACTCAAAACATTTTTAGATGGCATTCAGATATTACTGTATTGGCTTCACTCCTCTGCACGTGGGTTCTTCATTTTAAAGTACTAGTTATTGTGACTCTCTGCTTCTGAAAGGAAGGGGAAGGCTTGTGTCAAAAGAGCAGACACAAAAGAGCTAGGTCTGTGCCAAAAGAGCAGAAGTATTTTGATGCCTTTTTATCACCTCCTTTGGGAGAATGATTGGCAGTTCTGAGATCCAATGAACACTTACCTGTAGTGGGTTCAATATGCAGGTCCTTCTCTGTTCTTCACTTGTAACAAGAGTGTTACTTGTTTTTTATTTTTATTTTTTTGAGACAGGGTCTTTTTCTGTCATCCAGGCTGGAGTGCAGTGGTGTCATCATGGCTCAGTGCAGCCTTGATTCCTGTGCTCAAGCAATCCTCTTACCTCAGCCTCCTGGGTAACTGGGACTATAGGCGCATGCCACCATGCCCAGCTAATTTAATTTTTTTTTTTTTTTTTGGTAGAAATGAGGTCTTGTTATGTTGCCTAGGTTTGTCACAAATTCCTGGCCTCAAGTGAACCTCCCGCCTTGGCTTCCCAAAGTGCTAGGGTTATGGGCATGAGCAACTGTACCTGCCTTAAGTGTTACTATTTTGGACAGAGATTTATCATTGAAACTTTGGAAGTCTTAAGTGTTATTGTAACTTGTAGACTATCTTTTAAGAAAGGTGCATGCTTTTCTAAGTCCACTCGTTTCTTGAGTGAGGAAAAATCAATAACTGTAAGGCACATTATTAGGGGACTTCAGGCCTACAAAGGGGGATTTGAATAAGGGTCTCCTAGAATAGTGAGAGCAATTAGCAGAAACTCTTAGTATGAACTCAGTAAATGAAGGACGTAAATCATCCACAGAAACTTTCCCAACAAGTGGGTTTGTAAAGACATTTTAATACGTCACTAAATTCTCCTTGGTATGATACTCTTTTAATCATCTATCCATTTTGCCTAGAGTTACAGAGGGTAGAGCTAGCATTCTGTATAACCAAGTGTTGTGTGCAGGTACAGGGGGTGGGTAGATGTGTATTACATTGACAATGCTTTAGGAATGGAAAAACGTAAGGAGCAAATACCATATATTTTCTCATATTCATGTTTTTTTTTGTTTTTTTTTTTTGAGACAGAGTCTTGCTCTGCCGTTCAGGCTGGAGTGCAGTGGTGCGATCTCAGCTCACTGCAACCTCTGCCTCCCAGGTTCAAGCCCTTCTCCTGCCTCAGCCTCCCGAGTGGCTGGGATTACAGGTGCCCACTACGACGCCTGGCTAATTTTTGTATTTTTATAGAGATGGGGTTTCACCACATTGGCCAGGCTGGTCTTGAACTCCTGACCTCGTGATCCACCCACCTCGGTCTCCCAAAGTGCTGGGATTACAGGCGTGAGCCATTCTGACTGGCCCATGTTTTTTTTTTTTTTTTTCTTACTCCCCTGGGAATTTTTTTTCTGTTTAATTTACATGTGGAAATACATGGTAAAGAAGAGTTGGTCACCTAAATTTTACAGAACTCGAGATACTAGTTTAATACAACTAGAAGGGACAAAATATCTTGTTATATTGCTATTAGAGTTCTCCTTTCAAAGGCCTGCCTTCCCCCTCCCCCATCCTGGGCATTATAGAGATAGTAGCACAGAACCTAATAAAACAGATACTACACCTCCTGAGATACCTAATTTTTGGGAGTCTAAGAATTTCTTTAGGTGAAAGTACACTTAAAATCAGCACCTCAAACTGCTAGAGAAGTATGCTAAGTATATGCTATTGGATTCTAAGGTTCATTGGATCTATCATTACCATGAATATAGAGGATGTAAGTAGATAATCACAGAATTACAGGAACATACCCGCTTAAATTTCCCAGAGACCTTGTTCTGAAGTCTGCTACAGTTGGTACTGATCTGATAGGAAATGCTTTTAATTGTTTTTCCACTTTGAAGAACTGGATGAGATTCTGCCAATGTGATGACACATATTCTACAAGGAGAAAAAATTGATCCTATGTGATTGCTTGGAATAATTTTTCCTCCCATAATTCTTATTGGAACAAGAATGTATGAACTGGTATTTGTTTAGTCAAACTATCATCTTCCCCCTTTTTTCTTTGGCTACTATTGGGGCATAACTGTAGAAAGGAGAATACAATAATAAAAGAGAAAACAAGATTGAATTTCTTTCCCAGGAAAGGGAAGAGTACCAGAGATCTTTAGGTAGGTTGCACTGGGGTAGAAGACAAAAAAATAAGGCATGCCTGTGTATACAAGATACCATGTATGTCTCTACCGTAGCCCTTTCTGTGGGCTCTTAACAGTTCAGTAGTTGGGAACAGACTGGCCACTTCAGGTAGTAGCTGATGATGTGGTCCTCCATTTGGGTGTTTGAATAATCAAATTTATTTGTTTAGAGTGGCCAGGCACTGGAATACTCATTCTTGCCAAACAAACTCCTATAATAATACCATTTCAACACAGTAGAAGATAATTAATGCATGTTTGTTTAGTGAGCATTTGTTCAATCCAAGACCACAAGACCATACCAGGCTACAATACCAGAAAAAAAAAAGGTTTTGATAATTTAAAATTCCCAATTTGCTTACCGGTTAGAGTGCTGTAGTATACAGTGGTCCTCACAAAATTTTCCTTTGACATCTAGAAGAATAAATGAGTCTGTTGGTGGCTGAAATCAATACTTACTACCACTATGTGGTCCTTTTTTGGGTCATAGAGATAGTTAATAATGAAGATTGGACACATACATGCTGCATGCTGGTCACTTCTATCCCTACATTGCTCAAAAAGACATACCCAAAGGCTTCCTGGAAAGTATTTAAAGAGATCTGGCCCAGACAGAATAATTTATTCAACATTAAGGTAATTAACTCCTTGCTCCATCTTCCTTTACACTCACTTCAAAATGAGTACACACAGTATTTTTGCTAGGAAAATGCAATTAGCATCCCATTCTTTATGATATATATTTTTTGTTGGTGGTTTCCAGGACTGTTCTGATGCTGGTGCAAGTCCGACATTCTGGGAAACCCCTCAGTCATGGGTCAACTAGGACAGGTTGGTCACCCTATGTTTGACCAACAGAAAATATGCTACAATATATATTTTTTTAACTGAGTATAACCATTATCACTGAATGAAAGGAAGAAAGGAGAGTCCCAAACGATGCTCCCGCCACTGGTACTGCTTACACAAAACAGTACAAAAAGAATACCTACTTCTAAGTGGCAGATGAACAATACCGGTGGCGTCTCCTTAAGTAAATGTGTAATTCTGCTTTCTAAATGTCTGTAGCCCACCCTCTTCTCGCCAGCCCTACTGCCTCTACCTTGGTTTCGATCTGATCATTTACATAATTTTATGTATTGCTAATCGCTGTGACAGTGAGCCCCTCAATCCCTCCAGGCACTTCAGGACTGTGGCAACCTAGCCCTGCGCCTACCTCCGGGGCCTCCGTGAGCTACACCCTAGAGCTCGCACTGCAATCGCCGGTCCCAGAATGCGCCCTGAAGTATTTCAGGCCACCAGGTCTTTGCAAATGCCACTACCTGGGCCTAGACGGAACACAGAAGTCCAGCTCCTTCTGACGTGGGAAGGGAGCGCCAGGGAGAGAGCGCGTGGCTTACGATCTGTCAACGTAGTCTCCACAGCATTAGGCCAATGCGGCCAAGGAGGGATCAACATCACTCTGCACTTACCCGGTTTGTACCAGCGAGTGAAGTATCGATCCACGAGCGAAGGCACCACCGGCTCCGCTGCTTCGGGCTCGGTAGCCATGGCGACCTCCGGCGCCGCCACCCCCTCCCTCCCGGACCCCAGCGCTTCCTCCGCGCAGCCCCGGCTGGGCGTGCTCTTCCGGCGCGCAGCGCGTGTCCTGCGCACGCGCACTTCTGCCAGCTCCGCAGGTTCCGCCCCCCATTACTGTGCTTTGGGGTTCCACATCAAAAGAGATCAAATACAAAAGTGTGGGCAGATGGGCAGGAGGGCAGAGGGACAGGGGATGCGGCCAATGTAGTTCCTCTACCTCTACGGTGCCAGGGCTACAAAGAAGGCCGGTCCCGGTAAGTGACCAAGAAAGCGGACCCGGCCACGCCTCCGCCGCTGGATGACGTCACCCCGCGCCGCCCTCCGCGGGCCGGGCCATCCTAGTTGACGCGACCATTGCGCAGCTGGCCTCTGCAGTGCTTCAGCGCACCCCTGGAGGCCTAGTGCGCTCGGTGAGAGAGCGGGAGCCTAGGACCGAGACGCGTGCGCAGTTCGGGGCGGACTCTGGGTAGCCGGCTGCGCGTGGCTGGGGAGGCGAGGCCGGATGCACCTCTGTTTGGGGGTCCTCAGGTAAGCGATCCATCCGGGGCAGGGGCACGGGAGTGGACCCCTCTGCCGGCAGTGTCCGGGTGAAAGAGACCCGGAGGCTCCTCTGCCTGCTGCGGGCCGGGGACTGGAGCGCGGGCTGCACCACCTCTTTCCTAGAGCCTTAAATTCTTTTTGCAGTTTTGCCACCTGCTCCATCGGGGGCGCTGGGAGGCGCGACAGCCCAGGGATACCTGCAGCACCTCTAGCCAGACTTAACCCAGCCTCTTGATTGCTTGCAGGGGGTTGATAATAACGCTGAAAGCTAGAGCATTAATTCACGATGGAAGGCGGCGGTTAATAGAGGCTCGGGTGCTGTCGTGCGGGTCCTTTCTGGCGTCTGAGACTTTTTCGTGGAGGTGGTGTCCTCTGTGCTTCTCCATCTAACGTGGTGTTTTAACGTGGCTTTCTTTCCCGTTAACGATGATCTCCGTGGAGACAGTGGCTGCCTGAGTAATCTTCAGATCCCAGCACTTAGCAAGTGCCCAGTCGGTGTTGGATGTAGGCCACAAACCGGATCGTAAAGAATTCAACAGCATATTGACAGCCACAGCCACGGCGCTAACCAATGAATAGATCAATATGAAGAGTAAGCAGAAAGGCAGCAAAGACAGTTTTCCAGCTCGGGGACATGGCGTAGAAATGGCCTGTCCCGAAATAGTGGGAACTGTCATTTGGGGGAAGAATAGCAAGTTCTTTGCTTTCCAGGTCGCATTTGATGTGCATGTGAGACTTGCTTGTGATATTATCAGGAGGTTAAAAATGTGGGTTTAGTGGTCAGTTTGGGCTAATTCAGTCGGGGCTAGGCATTTAGGCCTAATCAGCGTATTCGTGATCTACCTGGTACATGTAATCATGCATACGATGTCTAGCCAAGAGGTGGATAGTTGAAGGGACAAGGGAAGAAAATGAAGGAGTTGTCAGAAAATTTAAGAGAGAATTCACTATTGACCTTTGGTGTGGAGGAATCTTTAGTACATTCAAGGACTGAGAAAAGTTTGAATCAGTAGAGGCAGGAAGTTTGGAGGTTGCAGATGTCAGAGAAAGAGTATCAATAGGCCTAGGTCCTGTGGCAATGTGGAGGATATTCCTTTCCTACCCTGGAAGGAAGTGGACGGAAGTCTTCCTTTAAGAAGATAAGGGAATAAGGCTGATGGGTGTCAAATTTCAAAGAAACTAGTTTTGAGGCGTTTTTATGATGTTTAAAGATGAAAAACGCGGCCAGGCATGGTGGCTCACGCCTGTAATCCCAGCACTTTGGGAGGCAGAGGCGAGTGGATCACTTGAGGTCAGGAGTTCAAGAACAGCCTGGCCAACATGGTGAAACCCTGTCTCTGGCCGGGCGCGGTGGCTCAAGCCTGTAATACCAGCACTTTGGGAGGCCGAGACGGGCGGATCACGAGGTCAGGAGATCGAGACCATCCTGGCTAACACAATGAAACCCCGTCTCCACTAAAAATACAAAAAAAATTAGCCGGGCGTGGTGGCGGCGCCTGTAGTCCCAGCTACTCGGGAGGCTGAGGCAGGAGAATGGCGGGAACCCGGGAGGCGGAGCTTGCAGTGAGCCGAGATCGCGCCACTGCACTCCAGCCTGGGCGACAGAGCGAGACTCCGCCTCAAAAAAAAAAAAAAAAAAAAAAAAAAAAGAAACCCTGTCTCTACTAAAAATACAAAAATTAGCTGGGCATGGTGCCGGGCGCATGAAATCCCAGCTACTCGGGAGGCTGAGGCAGGAGAATCGCTTGAACCCGGGAGGCAGAGGTTGCGGTGAGCCGAGATCGCGGCCATTGAACTCCAGCCTGGGCAGTAAGAGTGAAACTCTGTCTCAAAAAAAAAAAAAAAAAAAAAACCAACCTGCATGATATGTTAGAGGTTTCAAGTAATTTCTAGAAGTTTTTGAATATAATTGTCACCAAAACTTAATAAAATCATTGTCTGCCTTGATTTCCTCACTTCCATCATATATAAACTTACCTTCCTCTTATCCCACATTATATATTATATAATTCCTATTATATGTGACATTATCTTCTCTGTACTATTAGGATTGATTCATCTTTATTCTTTCTGTGTCATACATATGTGGGGTGCCAAGATGAGAGAATTTTCCTTGGATTAAAGTGACAATGAGGCCAGTATGGTCCTTGTAATTGCTACCCCAACATAACTTAGGGACTTACAATCATAAGCCTTAAAGGGATCTGAATATAAATAACTAGCACAGCAACATTTTTTTTTCCCTACTTAGGTAATGTTATGCATTTAAGCAAGTCTGATTTTGCCAGACCAAAGTAGACATTCTGTTTAGCACTCTTTTCTCACGTTTTCTATTGTCCTGGGAAAAGCCTGGCCAGAAGAACAAAGTTACTGGAAGTAGTTATGTCAGATCATCAAGGTCCTTGAAATGTTGGTCATCATTTTCAAGTAAATTGTTGTCATGTCCCAGTATTTTATCTTCTCCTTTAGAACAATAAATGCTTTTCTATCTTTGATTTCATTTTTTTAATGAATATATAAAGCCAGTTTATAAATGAATAGACCTGGTGAATATTAAAGTTGTTTCCGATTCTCTTCAACTGCCAGTATATAAACATGGATTTTCAAATAGTGCTAATCAGTGGGATACCCTTTTGTTTTTCCTTATGATTTTATAAAGATGTCCTAACATGCAAAAATAGAACGTTTCCCCATTCATTTGTTCTTTCACCTTTCCCAAAGGAATAACTGATATTACATCTTTTTTAAAGATGAGAATCTAAAGTTGAGAATCTTGCCTCTCCTGAAAAGTGAGAACATAAAATAGGTTTGAGAATTCCTAATTTGTAGACTATAACTGTATAGAGTGGGTCAGGTTGCTGCTATAATCCACACGTGGATGTGTACTCAGAGAGCTAAGTTTTTTCTTTTCTTGGCTGTTCTGATTCTAACTACCACTTCTTCACCCCCTGAATCATTTCACTTAAATAAATATGGTCATTTATCACTATTAAGCTATTTCTTTCTCTCTCAGGGATTAATGGTTCATCAAGGGATAGTTGTACTCGTCTCGTGGGAATCACTTCATCATGCGAAATCTGAAATTATTTCGGACCCTGGAATTCAGGGATATTCAAGGTCCAGGGAAACCTCAGTGCTTCTCTCTCCGAACTGAACAGGGGACAGTGCTCATTGGTTCAGAACATGGACTGATAGAAGTAGACCCTGTCTCAAGAGAAGTAAGTTACTGATGGAGAATGCTAGCAGATGGATCTGACCCTTGATTTGTCTTCTTCCAAATTTCTTTCCCCACATAGTCTTTCTTTACATCGTACTGAATTTATATCCTCCCAAATAAACATCCTTTGCTTCATGTATGTGCCATGTTAGACATAGGTTAAATAGTAACCCTTCTTTAACTCTGCTACTGTTTTAACCTAAGTCAGTAAAACTCTGACTTTACTTTTTGAGTGGGTTCCCTACTTTTTACCCTTTTTGTCATGCAAATTCTGTTTATAAGAGTGGTTCTTAATTGGGAATGAACACGAAAGTTGCCTGTGGAGCTTTCTAAAAGTTTGAGCCCACATCTCATGTCAACTAAATCAGAATCTTTAGTGTTGGCTGCTAACTATATGTGCTTTAAAAACCTCTGTGGGTTGGTTTTCATATGGTCCCTTGATTATATTCTTCTACTAATACATTTTAGGCAGCTACATCCTTTAGTGCCTTTTCCCTGTACTGTAGCAATCTTAGAAAAACATAGTTATTAGCATCATGTTTTATTGGGCATTTTTAAAGAGACCAGACTTATTGTTTTTGTTTTTATCTTTGTTTGGCAAGGTCATATTACCTATTTTTCTTGTTAAAGATGACAGAGTAGTGATATTTCTTAAATGAAAGTTTGGGTTTTCATCTGGAAAAAACATTTTCTAAAGCTTTTATATAATTAAAGAAGCATTAGGCCGGGCGTGGTGGCTCACGCCTGTAATCCCAGCACTTTGGGATGCCGAAGCAGGCGGATCATGAGGTCAGGAGATCGAGACCATCCTGGCTAACATGGTGAAATCCCGTCTCTACTAAAAATACAAAAAATTAGCTGGTCGTGGTGGTGGGCGCCTGTAGTCCCAGCTACTCGGGAGGCTGAGGCAGGAGAATGGCGTGAACCTGGGAGGCAGAGCTTGCAGTGAGCTGAGATTGTGCCACTGCACTCCAGCCTGGGCGACAGAGCGAGACTCCATCTCAAATAAATAAAATAAATAAATAAATAAATAAATAAAATTTAAAAAATAAAAATAATAAAAGAAGCATTAAAAAGTATTTTATTTCTGGAAATGTTATCAATTATTCTTGAAAGTAGACTGGGTTAATTTGCTTATGTGTTTACTTTGGTGAAAGGTGAAAAATGAAGTTTCTTTGGTAGCAGAAGGCTTTCTCCCAGAGGATGGAAGTGGCCGCATTGTTGGTGTTCAGGACTTGCTGGATCAGGAGTCTGTGTGTGTGGCCACAGCCTCT
Source organism: Macaca mulatta (assembly GCF_049350105.2). NCBI lineage: Eukaryota > Metazoa > Chordata > Mammalia > Primates > Cercopithecidae > Macaca > Macaca mulatta. The sequence continues at coordinate 49,480,588 of NC_133420.1, forward strand.
GGAGACGTCATAGTCTTTAGTCTCAGCACACAACAGGTAAGTGGAAGAGTCCAGTGAGTGGGAAGTCTCAAGCGTCCTCAAATAGGTTACTTGGTATTTGTGGAAGTTTTCAAATCAGTTGCCATAATATTTAACCTTTTGCAAATTAGTATTTGCATTATATATTTCTTTATTTAAAAAATTGTTAACATGGCTTTAGCTGTATTTTAAGATTCTTCTAAAACTCAGTTTTGTCTGCTGCATCTTTTAATCAGAATAATCAGAACATTCCAAATGAGAATATATTTTTTTTAAAAGTTAAAACTGGCTATTCTTGTGTGGTGTAGATCACCTCTTATCAGACCCTCATCCTGAGTTGCAACCTTTGTTTCTCAATTTAGGAAGTCTTTGAATGTTTATCTGACATAGATTTTCTGTTGTGGATGTTGATTGGCTAACTTTAGAGTCCCTGAACTCTAGGCACTGAAGTAATACATTATCATTACCTGCATATTTGATGACTGCCAGGAGAGCTAGACTTCAAGCAATTGCTTCTTTCTCTGCTCTAGTATGTAGTTGAGTTTCAAATTTCTATCCTCACCTTCTTAACAGCAAGGGTTTCAAATTACACTTGCCTGATTCTTTAAATCTTCTTTGATTACTTCATTAGTTGTGACCTCCTTAACATTGATTGTGTCACAGAAGTTAGAGTATTACTAATAGTAGGATAATAGTAACAGCTTACATTTATTAACTGTTTACCATGTGCCTGGCACTTTTTAAAGTGCTTTTCATGCAAATTTATTTAATCTTCACTATGACCTTATGTGGTAGGTTGTTGTTTCCTCTTCTTCAGAAGAGGCAGTTGAGGCACAGAGTGCTTAGGTGATTAGACCGGGGTCACACAGTAATCAAATGGAGTTTGACCCTAGCAGTCTAAATCTGGTACCTTTGCTCTTAACCATTCCGTTTAGTACAATCATAAACCTTACTCTCAGTTCATGGTGGGAAATATCAAACCTGTCATGCCCAGCTTAATTGGTTTTTCTCATATTTAAGTGATAGATGCTTTTACTTTCAAAACATTTTGTAGCATTGTTTCCTGGTTACTGAGCTCTTCCAGTCTATTTATCTTCATTTAATGGTGCTGATTCTACCCTTTAGTGGCTTCTCAATTGTCTGGAAGGCAGAGCCCATTTTACTTATTGTGCCTTATAAGCCCTTTCACTATCTGTTCCCCACATTCCTTTATAGCCCCATCCCCCCATTGTTCCCATGTGTATGTATACTTTATGTTTTAGTTGCAGCTGATTTTTAACTGCTCTTTTTTTCTGGCTTTGTGCCTCTACACTGTGTTTTCTTCCTGGTCTCGTTCCTGTCCTTATTACCACTCTTTGAAACACGTCAGAAAAACTTTTTGTGGACTCTGGGCCACTTGTCATTCTCTGTGCTGAGATGCACTTTGCTTTCCAGAGATCTTGGTCATTGCTGTCATCTTCTGTAGAGTCATCTTTTATCTCCCTCATGAGACAGCTCTGGGAAGAAAGAGATTTATTTCTAATCCCTGTGCCCGATAACAGGTCTATTCTCTTGATATCCATTACTGAAGAACTGTGTGTTGAATAAGTTCTTGTTTTAATTTTTTAATTTAAATTTTTAATTTTTGTGGGTATATAGTAAGTACATATATTTATGGGCTTGGCTATATGAGTTGCTCTGATACAAGCATGCAGTGCAAAATAGCCACATCATGGAGAATGGGATATCCATCCCATCAAGCGTTTATCCTTTGTGTTACAAACAATCCAATTACAGTCTTCTAGTTATTTTAAAATGTGCAATTACTATTGACTATAGTTACCCTGTTGTGCTATCAAATAACAGGTCTTATTTATTCTGTCTATTTTTTTTGTACCTATTAACCATTCCAACTTCCCTCAGCCCCCTCACTACCCTTCCCAGCCTCTGGTAACCATCCTTCTATTCTCTGTGTCCATGAGTTCAATTGTTTTGATTTTTAGATCCCACAAATAAGTGAGAACATACGATGTTTGTCTTTTTGTGCCTGGTTTATTTCGCTTAATGTAATCATCTCCAGTTCCATCCATGTTGTTGCAGATGACAGGATCTTATTCTTCTTTTATGGCTGAGTAGCACTCCATTGTGTATAGTACCACAATTTCTTTATCCAGTCATCCGTTGATGGACACAGGTTGCTTCCAAATCTTAGCTGTTGTGAACAGAGCTGCAACAAACATGAGAGTGCAGATATCTCTTTCATATACTGATGTTCTTTCTTTTTGTTTTTTTAATTGTTTTGATTGAAGTTGCAGTCAATTTTTACTAAGATGCTAGTGTTTTGAGTCTCTCTTTTCAATTTTCTGTCTCAGCTGGAGTGTGTTGGGAGTGTAGCCAGTGGTATCTCTGTCATGAGTTGGAGTCCTGACCAAGAGCTGGTGCTTCTTGCCACAGGTAAGCTTGTTACTGGTGGCTCACTCACTTTTCTAAAACGTTACTCCAGGTGTCTTACAGGCTTCAACAGTTTTGGGCTGCTTGAATTTCAAAAAATTTCTTTGAACCAGTATAATACCAATATTATACTGTAGAGTGAATTTATTTTTATTTTTTTATTTTTTTGGTGACTGAAGTTTTACCTCTTAGTCTATCATCATAAAAAGTTGTTTCATATAACTTTCTCAGTTTTTGGGAGTAAGAAACAAAGTCATAAAACTTGGGGAGGCTGCTAAGTCCCCAGTTAGAGTTAAAAATGTCAGCAATATATATTTTAACTCATTCTAAGAGTTGCTGTATGAATACATTCTAAAAGCCCTTCTTGGGTTCTGTTGCTGTTTTTCCCCTTTAAGTCTCATCATTCCAGATGAGTTTAGTAAACAAGCTCCATTGATGACATATATATTTAGAGGTATCTTGGGGACAGGGAGTGTTGAAGTTAGTGGAGGAGGGCTTTGTGGACTTTTATGTTCAACTGTACACACATTAATAGCGGAGCATAAGCACCAGGTGACTCATCTAGGCAAAGCTGTTTGGGTTTTTTTTTTGGTCATTGTTGATTGTTTTTTTAAGTCAAAGCATTTTGGATGAATTCTCTCCGCTTTGTTCAGACTAACTCCAGCTCCTTAGCTTACAGTGCCATAGGTACTTACGGAATGGCAAATTTGTTACGTGGAAACAAAATCATTTTTGTTTGTGTTTCTCTAAGGTCAACAGACCCTGATTATGATGACAAAAGATTTTGAGCCAATCATGGAGCAGCAGATCCACCAGGATGATTTTGGTGAAAGTGAGTATAGGTTTGTTTGCAACATTTTGTGACCTACGTTTCTTCCCATTTTTGACCATTTCCTTGTACACTAATAGCCATGTCATTAGGCCAAAGAACTGTGAAGGTTAAACCCCCAGTTATTAAATGTCTATTAGCTCAGTTCCTTCAGCCCATCCCAAATCTTAAAAGGCCTACTGGTGCCTCTCCAGGTCTGAGGGTTGGCTTTGTCAATAACCTGGAAAATATAAACCAATGTTTAAGGTCACTTAGATAGTTATTACCCAAACCCTGGAAAAGTCTTAGGCTGGGTCTTCAGTGAAAGGGACTGTACAAGCTAGAATAAAGGTAGTATTTCCGGGATACAGTTTTAGGGAGAAGAAAAGAAAAATGGGATAGAAGGCTGGTTTTTGTTCCTACTGATTAGATCCAATCTGCATTTCCATGGGAACAATCAGACTATTTTCTTGCCAAAATCTAGCCAAGGTCATCTGGGCATTACGGCTATGGGAGTATTGAAGGGCAGTGCAGAAGAAGAGAGATGTTTATTAAGTATAAGCTTTGGCCATCTTGAAGTCATCAAATAACTGGCCTGATTGAAGAGGGATGGGGAAGAAGATATTCCAACTTCTGTTAAGGTCTAACTTCCTGCCTTCTTGCTCCATCAACTCTGAGAAATTATTTAGACAACTTCTACCCATTTGTTTACAAATAATGTATTTGTTCAGAAGTGATTTTGGAGGACTGGGCACAGTGGCTCATGCCTATAATCCCAGCACATTTGAAGGATGAGGCAGGAGGATTGCTTGAGCCCAGGAGTTTGATACTAGCCTGGGCAACATAGGGAGACCTAGCGTCTACAAAAAATTTAAAAATTACCTGGCATGTTAGTATCAGCACAGTAATGACATGATGTACAGGTATTAGGGTAGCATAAGGGAAGGAAACCAGTAACTGGAGAGGGATGATTTCCCCAAGGAGGCTGATTTGAGCTGAGTCTCAGCTGAATCGGTGTTGGGTAGGTGAGGGATAAGGATGGGGAGTGGTCAGCTGAATTGGTGTTGGGTAGGTGAGAGATAAGGGTAGGGAACAGTCCAAGCAAGTGAATGTGTCCATTTCAAGGGAAGGTTATTTCATAGAAACATTATAGGTTACTCAGGGAACTGTGAGTAAGTCAGCATTGCCGAAGTGGCAGGATGTGAGTGTAGAATGAAATGAATGGGACAGATTTGATTGAGTTTGTAGTGGGGGATTTGGACATTGATCAGCCGTTACAAGTTTTGATGATAAGAGGTTTAAAGAGATTTATCTACTAGAAAGATGGCTTGTGATGGCCATGTTGTTTTTGTGTATGGACAGGAAAGAGACTAGAGGCAGGATGATCAGGTAAGAGGTTGCTGCAGGAATCCAGATGACAGATAAGGAAGGTTTATGTGCGGCTGGAAGCAGGAATGATTCAGGAGAAACTTGAATCTCAATGAGGATGGGAGTACATTTTTTAGAATTAGCTAAAAAACTTTTTTAGAATATACGTGCATGGTTCCCCTTCTGCCCTAGGCCAGTTTGAGAAATACCAGTTTAGAAAGTGAAATAAATAGGCTTTGCGTATGTAAGGTGAATAAGAAAAAGTTGAGCAGGACTCCAGCCAGAACCTCAGGTGATGGGAATAAAGATGCCAGTAACTGAGAGGGAAGATGGGGAAGTGCTGGTCTGTAAGGGGTGGGTGGTGAGATCTGTTTTGGATTTGTTGAAGGACCATATGGGATTGCCATGTGGAGTAGGCAAATACAAGGCTGAAACTCAGAAAAGGCCAGAGCTATGGACTGAGAGTGGTGGGTATGTAGGAAATTCTGACAATTTTGGGAACAGATGGACTTGCTCAGAGAGCAGATGCTGTACAGGAAGAGTCTGGAATCCAGGGTGGAACTCTGGGGCATCCAGCTTTGAGGACAGTCAGAGAGAGAGTAAGAGCACACAGTACACTTTGGGATGGGAAAGTACTCTGGGCCTGGTGTTTCCCACCGACTTTTCCACAAAAATCCTAATGCAGTAAATCAAAGGAAACGTAGTCCAAGTTAAGGTCTTAGGTCTCAGAAATGTGTTTCTCAGTACAAAAATTAAAAAAAGAATCATTCTATGGAGTGTTGAATATTTTTCCTCTATTCTGGGGTCAGTAAACTTGTTCTGAAAAGGGGCTAGGTCATAAATATGTTCAGCTTTGCAGGCTATATGATCTGTGTTGCAACTACTCAATTCTAATGTTGAGGTGTGAAAGTTATACACGATACATAAGCACGGCTATGGTCCAGTAAACGTTTGTTTGTAAAAGCAGATGTAGGCTGTAGTTTTGTAAATCCCTGCTATAACCCCATCATTTCTTGTCTTCCACTGGAGAAGTTCTCTTTCTTCACTCCTTGGTCCTTAATCTTTCTGTGGAAACTTGCAGATAGAAGCCTGGGGGTTTGCACCAGGATAGTCACTACCATTTGTATGCAGCAGCAAGTTATGCTTTGAGGTACTGTAGTGCTTGGATGTGAGCAGACAGGAAATGGTTATATGGACCATGATTTATAGGAATTGCAAACAGCCCTGCTTCATCAGAATCAGAATCAATGGCAGGAGAAAAGTATTGGGTCCTGGATTGGGTGATGCTTTCAGGACCATCTTTATTGTGCCTCTTGCAGATGGATCCTACCTCTGGGAACAGAAGCGTTGTGTTGTTTCAGCAACTCTGCCTTTATAGTTTATGTAAGAGAAGCATTATGATCTAGAAAGAACACCAGTCAGCCTGGAAGGCAGAAGACTTGTGTTCTAACTGTGGGCTCCACCGTTAGGGAGGGTCTCAATCTCTTAAGTCTATGTGAGGAGCTATTTTGTGACCTGCAGCCCCTCTATCACCAGTGAGGAGCCTGCAATCAGAATTTTATTCCCAGTTCTCGTCTTGGAGTTTTATGTTCCGGACATATTTTGTAAACTCTTCATGTTTCATTCTTCTTACTTATAAGGTGAGGGTGAGATCCCTGACTTGTGTCATCTAAGAAACTTGGCAAGTAAGTTATAAGATGGCAGTAAAATGCTTTCCAGAATAAGGAAGTGCATTTTAAATTCTTCAAAATCATTGCTGCATATAATATGAAACGGGTTTTGTTTATTTGTTTGTTTTGACATGGGGGTCTCGCTGTGTTACCTGGGCTAGAGAGTGCAATAGTGCAATCATGGCTCACTGCAGCTTTGAACTCCTGGGTTCAAGTGATCTTCCTACTTCAGTCTCCTGAGTAGCTGGGAGCACAGGTGTGTGCCATCGTGTCCAGCTAATTTTGTGTACTTTTTGTAGAAATGGGGGTCTCCCTCTGTTGCCCAGGCTGGTCTTGAACTCCTGGACTCAAGTGATCCATCTACCTCAGCCTCCCAAAATGTTGGGACTATAGGCATGAGCCACCACACCCAGCCTGAAACATAGGTTTCTCAAATACTGACTGCTGGTCAATTTATTGAGAGGTCTTAGAGGACCCGAGTAATTGCCAGTGACTAACTTCATGAAGAATAGCAGTGAAACTTTTTGTTTCATTTCATGCAGCTTATTGGTTGTCTTGCCAATTGTTCCGTAGGCAAGTTTATCACTGTTGGATGGGGCAGGAAGGAGACACAGTTCCATGGATCAGAAGGCAGACAAGCAGCTTTTCAGATGCAAATGGTAAGTTTGTGGTTTGATGGATAAAGAGCCTTGACTGAAACAAATGTAAGTTTGCCACCCACCAGGAATTCTGTTGTGTCCACTTAGATGCCAGTAATGAACAGTTCTCTTCTGCTTTAGTAAAACTGCCTAGAGCTTTCAGGAAATGAGTCCCCTTAGAAAGATCCTTTTTTTCCTTGTTATTGCCAAGTTGCTTTGTGATTTATTATCACGGTAGCAAATAATTAGAACCAATATTCATCATCCAGTTCAAAAAATAAAACATCACAGACAAAGGAAATCCCTTGTGTATCCCGTCCCGATGTCCCTCGCCTTCCTCCCCGGAGAGAGCTGCCATCCTTCATTCACATGCATGTTCTCATACTTCTCCCATATATATGTATGTTAGATATTTTTCTTATTCTGTCGGATGAAAGTCTTTGTTTTCCTTACTTCTGGATTAGAAAATTCTAAAGACCATATAATGATGTCTCGATGACTCAAGGCAGTATTTCTTAATCTTCTAATGTAGGCAGCCCCTGAAGGCAGAGGTATGTGGACCCAAGAAGAGTGCAAACTCTTGGGGCACCTGGGGAAGTAGTGTGCATGTCACATTAAATTCATTTAAACTCTTATATTTTATTTTAATATGTACAATATGAATATTTTTTTAAAATATGAACTGAAAAGTGTTACCCTTGAGTAAAATTAATGCCCCAAGAAGGTGTGCCATATTTACCCTCTGGCATACTGCCAGGTACCCCCAGGAGCAGTGTATGTCTCTGTTAGAAAAGTACAGATTACGTTATCCTCATAACATTTAGAAGCTATGAGACCTTGGCAGGGAAGTTTCCTAACATTTCTGAGCCTCGGTATTCTCTGTAAAGTGGACAGCATAATGTCTCCTTACAAGGGTTGAGATGAGTGGGTAATAACATAAAAAACAGCTACCACAGCATCAGCACAGCGTAGGCACTCAAATAGTAGTTGCTGCTCTTATTTTAGTAGACAAATAACTTTTGAAACTTTTTTTTTTTAAAAGCATAGTTTTATTTCAAAACAACTATGTAGTGAGTAAAATATGCATGGGGGTCTAATTTAACATTCTGAAGGCTGTTGACTTATTAGAATAGTAAAGGATTATTAGAGGGCGGAAACATAGTGTAAGTGTTCTCAGACACAGCCTTGTTTCTTTGGGGTGATCCACTACACATGCCCAGCTTTGGACGAGTGGTTTTCTTGTCCCCCTGATTTTTAAGTGATTTTTTTTTTTGGCCGAAGGACTTAAAAGGTATCCATGACTAAACAGAAACTTGACCAAGTAAATAGTTGGTGCAATCTGAATATTCTTTCTTGCTGCAAGCAACAAGTAAATTATGTTACAACTTTCTTTTTTTTTTTTCTTTTTCTTTTTTTTTTTTTTTTGAGACGGAGTCTCGCTCTGTCACCCGAGCTGGAGTACAGTGGTGTGATCTCAGCTTACGGCAACCTCCACCTCCCACGTTCACGCCATTCTCCTGCCTCAGCCTGCCGAGTAGCTGGGACCACAGGTGCCTGCCACCACGCCTGGCTAATTTTTTGTATTTTTAGTAGAGACGGGGTTTCACCGTGTTAGCCAGGGTGGTCTCAGTCTCCTGACCTTGTGATCTGCCCGCCTCAGCCTCCCAAAGTGCTGAGATTACAGGTGTGAGCCACCACGCCCGGCAGCTTTCTAAGACCATATATTTTCGATTTAAAAGTAGTACTTTACTCATACATATTATGACATGGATAAACCCCATTATGCTAAGTGAAAGAAGCCAGTCATAAAAGATCGCATATAGTATGATCCCATTTGTATGAAGTTCCCAGAAGGGGCACATCCACAGAGGCAGAAAGTAGAGTAGAGGTTGCGTAGGGCTGCGGGGCAGGGTAGGGAAGGAGTGACTGCTAATGGATATGGGGTTTCTTTTTGGGATGATGAAAATGCTCAAAATTCAGATTACGGTGATAGCTGTTCAACTTTGTAAATACACTTTAAAAACAATGATTCTTACCACTGAGTTGAAACAAACAAAAAAAACCATTGTGTAATTCAAATGGGTGAACCTTCATGAAATGTAAATTATATCCCAGTAAAGATGTTTAAAAATAGTACTTTAAGGGAATCTATGGTAGTATTGAGAATAAGGCAATTTTCCATACTTTGTTAAACTCTGGAGGAGATGACATTTTACTACTGGTACCTACTAGAGTAAGACTTATCTAGTATTGCCAAAATTAGGATTTATTAGTGATATAGGATGATCCAGGTAATGGGGGAAAAAAAACCCCGGGCATCCTATTATCTAATGTACTATCCAGTAAACTACTCTAGCTTTTTTTCATGAACTTTTTCTAAAGGCTTTCTAGGGCCTCGTCTTGGTTTGAAAGTTCACAGCTACCCTTCAGAAAAGAAAACAAAAATCCATGGAGTAGTCAGACGCAAGTACTCATGTGAGCATAATTTACTTTGATTTTTTAAGTTGTGTTGTTCTAGCCCTCAGTCTGTTCCCTGCCTGGGCTCTCCTAGTGCCCAGTAACACTGATTCAAGAGGTTGCATTTAGCTGGGCACGGTGGCTCACACCTGTAATCCCAGCAGTTAGGGAGGCCAAGGTGGGCGGGTCACCTGAGGTCAGGAGTTCGAGACCAGCATGTCCAACATGGCGAAATCCCATCTCTACTAAAAATACAACAGTTAACCAGGCATGGTGGCAGATGCCTGTAATCTCAGCTACTTGGGAGGCTAAGGCAGTAGAACTGCTTGTACCCGGGAGATGGAGGTTGCAGTGAGCCAAGATTACGCCACTGCACACCAGCCTGGGCAACAAAGCAAGACTCCCTCTCAAAAAAAAAAAAAAAAAAGTAGGTGAGAGAGAGGAATTGAGGAGGATATCAAGGGTTGGGCCTGAACAAATGGAAGCATAATTATATGTAGAAATTTCTATGAGCTACTCTTCTAGAATAGATGACTCAATAATACCCTGCTTGCCATCTACGTTGTCTGTCCTCAATTATTTCCAGTTCTATTTCATATAACGCCTATTTCAGGCCGTAACCCTTCACTAAAGGAGGTTTGGTTTCTATACCATAGGACAGTTTCATTGAGAATAAATTTGGTTAGGCTACCTATGTATTCCCTACGGTGCAGACTATAGTATAGTACTAGCAGAATTATTAGGCTGTTACTAGAATATGATGAAGAATGCCCGGGTGGTCATCTGTCTCCCACCCAGTAGAATTGGCTTCAGGATTGAGATACACGTGGTCCTGGAGGAGACGTTTCTTCCCGTCATGCTGCAGAATGAGAACATTTCCATGTTTTCGTCGTTGTTTGCTGCTGCCTTTACCACCTCTGTGGCTCTTGCCTATTCACCTTCTTCACATCTTAACTCATCTGTGCCCTGTTGTGAAGCTTACACAATATTTAAACAAAACTCTAACCTGTTGGACAAACAGAACACTTGTTTCCTTGTAGTTACCTGATAGGTTCCTTAGCTCATTATATTCGGGATCTAGATCTGTAGCTCTTTTCCTCTTTTGCTGTTCTCAGAGGCCACTTTCTTTTTTTTTTTTTTAATGCCCAAAGGAGGATTTTGTTTGTTTTACATTTTTTTCTCTTTTTTGGTGATTTCTGGGTTAGAAGAACCAACCCTTGGATGGTTTCTGATTCTAGAGGCAGGCTTTCAAGGTAGCTTAAACCTCGTACAAAAGATCTATATCTAGTGGTGTGAGGCTTGTTTGATTCTGGGATACTTAAGGTCCACCAGTAATGTTGGTGTTTCTTCCCCTCTTTAGCATGAGTCTGCTTTGCCCTGGGATGATCGTAGACCTCAAGTTACCTGGCGTGGGGATGGACAGTTTTTTGCTGTGAGTGTTGTTTGCCCAGAAACAGGTATGGAAATATATTGCAGTTAAACAACAATTAAAAAAAAGTCTTATTAAAATTAAGGAAAATTTTCTTTCTTTTGTTTTGAGTAAGGTATTAATTATACATACAAGGCAAGGATGTACTGATTTAAATGTGAAATGAGTTTAGAGTTAAGAATTAGAAGAGTCCTTTGCGGTCACCTGGTCCATCCTCCTACCTGGTGGACACAAATTTTTAACAAGATTAATCTAATTGGCTGTGTAAAACCGTGGCATTTTTTGTTTGTAAGGAAGGTGTTTGAGTAGTTCTGATTTGACAACTTGTATCATAATGTTCTAAGTGTGTGTGTGTGTTTGACTCCACTCCCGTACAGGGGCTCGGAAGGTCAGAGTGTGGAACCGAGAGTTTGCTTTGCAGTCAACCAGTGAGCCTGTGGCAGGACTGGGACCAGCCCTGGCTTGGAAGTGAGTGGGAGAAGAAACCTTAGAGAAATTCTTGGAACCAGGGTAGAGGTGGTGGTACCCATTGATACAGATGATACAGATGTTTGTGTAACCCAAAAGGATTTTTACATTTCTTCATTTGGTTGTAAGCCTGTATCTATGTTTGTTTCTTCTTTTTTTTTTTTTATTCTCTAAAGTCTGAATTCAACTTGAATAGTAGATTTTACGCGTCTTCACAGATTCCATCATTCCAAGGCCCCATATATTTTGCATTCCTGATTCTTAAAAGGCTGTGGTTTTAAGGCAGGGTGTATATGAAGCCATTGTACGAGCAGAAAATGGTGTTTAGAAGGGAAGGCCCAGTTTGCAAGACTCTATGGGGCAAATGGAGCTTTTGTGGAAATTAGGGAAAAAGCTTCCTTCCTTGGCACAAAATTCTCACAGTGGAGGATCTGCTTGCCAAGGAACATGCAGGCTGGATTCAGATCCCCCTCTTTCCTTCTCTTCTCCTCCTTGGCCCAGTACCCTTGTGCAGGTCACAATTTGCCTGTCATATGTGGCTGCCTGATTTTAGATAGAAGATGTATCTCTGCTGTTTCAGTGGTATCTGTTGTATGTAGACCTCTTGTTTCCCACCAGTTATCTGAATGGTATTGTATGATAGAGCAGAAGAGAAATGTATTTGAATTAAAACCCTAGAGACAAATGTGAATAAGATGAGGCATTTAAGATGTTTTCAACATTTGGAGAAGTCTTAAAAAAGACCTAGCTGAGCGTAGAATATTTGCTGAAGTCATATAATTGAAGGAGAAATAGATTTTGATTTTTAGGACATTATACGTGCAATGGTTTAGATAACTTATTATTTTTAAAGTCATCCAAATGCAGTGTAAATATGTAAGGCTTTGTAGGCAAATGGAACCTCTGTATAAAATAGGATAAGACACTCTTTCCTCTGGCAAGTAAAGTCCCACAATGGGGTGAACCGCTTGCCAAGAGACAAGGGACACATGGGATTTAAAACTTCCTTAGATAAAGATACTCATTCATTCATTCATTCATTCATTCATTCATGTTTGCTGTCTTTAGTTAGAGGAGCTTTGGATGTTGTAACACTCTGAGTTTGCTTTAAGACCCTCAGGCAGTTTGATTGCATCTACACAAGATAAACCCAACCAGCAGGATATTGTGTTTTTTGAGAAAAATGGACTCCTTCATGGACACTTCACACTTCCCTTCCTTAAAGATGAGGTTAAGGTAAGTGCCTGAGTTTGTTTCGCCCTCAAATGTAGAGGACTTTCCACAGCTATAGAGGGAATTTTTTTGTTTTGTTTTGTTTTTTGAGACGGAGTTTCACTCTTGTTGCCCAGGCTGGAGTGCAATGGTACGATCTCGGCTCATCGCAACATCCACCTCCCAGGTTAAAGCGATTCTCTTGCCTCAGCCTCCCGAGTAGCTGGGATTACAGGCACCCGCCACCACAGCCAGCTAATTTTGTATTTTTAGTAGAGACAGGGTTTCTCCATGTTGGTCAGGCTGGTCTCAAACCCCTGACCTCAGGTAATCCACCCGCCTCAGCCTCCCAAAGTGCTGGGATTACAGGCCTGAGCCAGCGCGCCTGGCCTATAGAGGGGATTTATATTTGATATGGATACATAAATAGAAGCTTTAGAGTAAATAGTAATAAAAATGGTGGTTTCTTAGAACTGATTTTTTTTGTTAAATAAAAGATATATTGTTTTTCCAGTGATTTTGCAACTAATAGCATTTCTCCCCCACCTTAGATAAAACAGAAATAGGAAATAAAAATGCTAGTTTTTATTGTTTATTTTGACAAAAGCATGATTTTTCCAGTAATGAAGATGCTTTTCATTTATAACATTTAAATCTTAAGCGGTTTGTATACCATTTCTTAATTGGTATACAACTAAGAAATTGACTGAAGTGAGAACACATCAAATGGTATCTCTGTGTAAAATTGTAAACATCTTAAGTTGAGAGACAAGTTTAATGAACTCCCATGTAACTTTTACTCACTTTCAGTAGATACTAACATTTTGCAGAACTATTTTCATCTATCTACAACTCTTTGGCCTATACATACACATACTTACATATATTTTTATTTCCTGGAGTTTTAATTCCAGAAATCGTATTTTCAATATTTATTTCTAACAGTTAAGGACATTTTTCTTTACATAACCATAACTCCATTATTACATCTTACCTCAGTGTTGTCTAACACCCAGTCCATATTCAAATTTCTCTGACTGTCTAAAAATGTCACCTGGTATTTGGTTAAGTTTCTTAAGTTATGTATTTCTTTTTTTTAAGTCCTCTACGTAATAATGACATATTTTACAGATTTGTTTAATGCCTCTATAAATTAGTAATTTACAGCTAGGGATGAGCTCAGGTAGTGGGATTATTTGATTATAAAGATTTGGAAGTAAATCCCTAACTGAAAGCCAATGATGGATCTTTTTTCCCTCCTAGGTAAATGACTTGCTCTGGAATGCAGATTCCTCTGTGCTTGCAGTTTGGCTGGAAGACCTTCAGAGAGAAGAAAACTCCATTCTGAAAACCTATGGTAAGACAGCTGTAGTACCCCAACCTTCTGCCCCATAGAACGTAGTTGAAAGTGGACAGGTATTGGGATTTCCTTCATCCCTTCTACTTAGTCCCTTAGTAGAATCAAAGATGCTGAAGTGGGTAGATGGAAATGGGGGTGATTAGGTTTTGGTTGATTGTGGATTTCAGTCATGTATTGGTCGGGATTCTCTAGAGAAACAATTAATACATACATATAATTCGTCCCTCAGTATTCTTGGGGAATTAGTTCTAGGATTGCCCATGGAAACCAAAATCCACACGTGGTCAAGTCCTGCAGTCAGCCCTGCAGAACACTCAGATATGAAAAGTCAGCCTTTTGTATACTTGAGTTTTGCATTCCTCAAGTACCATATTTTTGATGTGCATTTGGTTGTGGATATAGAATCCACAAGATGAAGGGCTGACTGTATTCATTGAAAAAAAATACGAATATAAATGGACCTATGCAGTTCAAGCCTGTGTCGTTCAAGGGTCAACTGTACTTATATAGAGAGACAGTGAGAGAGGGAACAGGATAGGGTGGGAGGGAGAGAGAGTAATAGAGTGTGGATAGATTTACTTTAAAAGATTGGCTAATGTAGGGGATGGCAAGTTTGAAATTTGTGGGGCAGGTTGGCAGGCTGGAAACTCAGGTAAGAATTGATGTTGCAGACTTGTGTATGAAATCTGTAAGGCAGGCTGGAAACTTAGGCAAGATTTCTGTTACAGCCTTAAGGCAGAATTTCTTCTTTTCTGAGAAGCCTCAGTTTTTGCTTTGAAGGCCTTCAGCTGAATGAATGGGACCCTCCCACATTATGGAGAATAATCTGCTTTCCTTATAGTCAGCCCATTATAAATATTAATCACATCCACAGAATACTTTCACAGCAACATCTAGAGTTTCAGCAGACAGCTGGGCACCATAGCCTGGCCAAGTTGACACAATAAAATTAACTGTTGTAAGTCATCACGTGCTTTCCCTAGTGGATGGTATTACCACAGAAAAAAACAATAACCACAAAGGTATTCTGTGGATGTGAAAGAAGGTTTAGATTAAATATAAAAGGAAAGAATATTTTTTATAGCTTTTAAAATATATCAGTGTGTGGTTTTAAGTATTAAATAATACTTGAAAATGTTAGAAAATAAAGATGAGAAAAAAAGAAATCTCATAGTTCTGCCACTCCATAATAATCGCTATTCAAATTTTGTCTTCTAGTTTTTTCATGTATGTATCTCAGTATAGCAATGATCTCATTTTTGTTAAAAGTATAGGTATGGGCCAGGCGCGGTGGCTCATGCACTTTGGGGGCCCAGCACTTTGGGAGGCCAAGGCGGGTGGATCACGAGGTCAGGAGATCGAGACCATCCTGGCTAACATGGTGAAACCCCATCTCTACTAAAAATACAAAAAATTAGCTGGGCGTGGTGGTGGGTGCATGTAGTCCCAGCTACTCGGGAGGCTGAGGCAGGAGAATGATGTGAACCCAGAGGAGGCGGAGCTTACAGTGAACGGAGATCGTGCCACTGCACTCCAGCCTTGGTGACAGAGTGAGACTCCATCTCAAAAACATGTGTGTGTGTATATATATACATACACATTGCACAAGAACAGTCACAACATCTGTGCTTACAGAACATCAGCATGTGGTCTAACTTCAAAGTGTTGTAATAATGCGGTTTAAGACTAGGTTGTATTTGCGGTGATCACTAAGTTAAGCATTAGTGAGCAAGGAGATTAAGAAAATGAATTCCTTAATATAACTAATATTTCTTAATATAAATGTAATTCCTAATATAACTAAGGTCTTAATTTATACGTGTCATCTGTTTAGTGAAGGTTGGTTTTGGCATGATTAAGTCTTACTTAATAGATGTTGGAAGGATAATTGCATGCTTATCTTCTTCGGGCAGCTGAATCAGGGTTAATACCCAGATAGCCTGGTACATAAGTGCGTGCAAAGCACCTGAAAGAAAATAAGCATATTAAGCCCAATACAACACAGTGATGCTAGTCTAGATCTTGGATTGAGTGTTTTAATACTTTTAATCTAATTGCCAAGTTATCTTCTTCCTAAATCTTCATGAGAAAACCCACTAAAAGAATGCTTTGTCCTAGTAGCCTTCCATCATGATCATAAAGTTTGGAAGTAAAGTTGAAAATAAACATATAGGCCGGGCGCGGTGGCTCACGCCTATAATCCCAGCACTTTGGGAGGCTGAGGTGGGCAGATCACGAGGTCAGGAGATCGAGACCATCCTGGCTAACACGGTAAAACCCTGTTTCTACTAAAAATACAAACAAACAAACAAAAGTTAGCTGGGTGTGGTGGCAGGTGCCTGTAGTCCCAGTTACTCGGGAGGCTGAGGCAGGAGAATGGCTTGAACCTGGGAGGTGGAGCTTGTAGTGAGCTGAGATCGTGCCACTGCACTCCAGCCTGGGCGACAGAGCGAGACTTTGAGTCAAAAAAAAAAAAAAAAGAAAAAAGAAAGAAAATAAACATAAGAATAAAAATTGAAAGTAGAAAAAAACAGGAAAATAAACATGTATTTCTTACCTTATTGATTCTTGACATTTTATCTGCATGGAGAGCTACTTTTTGGCAATTATTATTGTTCTTATTTTAGAGAAGAGGCTGAGCAGGAAGGGTCCTTTGAAAAAGAAAAGATTGCCCTTGTCCCCCTCTGGCAAGTGGGATGAAGTCTGCTTTCCAGCCTCTAATGGCCTTCTTTTCATTTTCCCTTGCAGTTCAGCTCTGGACTGTTGGAAACTATCACTGGTATCTCAAGCAAAGTTTATCCTTCAGCACCTGTGGGAAGAGCAAGCTTGTATCTCTGATGTGGGACCCTGTGACCCCATACCGGCTGCATGTTCTCTGTCAGGGCTGGCATTACCTCGCCTATGATTGGCACTGGACGACTGAGCGGAGTGTGGGAGATAATTCAAGTGACTTGTCCAATGTGGCCGTCATTGATGGAAGTAAGCTGCTGGGAAGTGTGTCCATGAGCCTGCAAGGGGTCCTGAACCTACGGCCTGCAGATGTGGTGGTTTGATTGCAACAGTGGGGAATCTTTATTTATTTTGGCTGTTTGGGTTACTTGTTTGATTTTTTATTGAATGGGATATAAGGTGGGGTATATTCTTTCCTGAGAACCATTGTCCCCCCTCCCCACCCCAGTTTCCTGTTATACTGCATCTGTGGCCTTCACACATTTACTTGCCTGGCCTTTGAAGACACTGAAAACTTTGACTCCAGGTAGAGAGGATGACCACAGTAGAGTCTTGCGGGATTGGTTAGCCTTATCTGTTTGCCCTGACACAGGTTTATAATTGATCCTTGTACCACCCCACTTGTGCTGCTTTGTTTCCTGATATAAATGCTTGCTGATTATATACTTCTCTAGTATGTTCAGTTCGTGCATAGACGTTTGCCTAATATGAAGATTAGGTTGATATTTTATAATTAGGTAGAAGGTTTTTTAGGGGGTGGGATGGGGAGGGCAAGATTGAGGAGTGAAGTAGTCACCTTAATGAATAGTTTTATTGCTGATAATAAAAGGGAACACTGGCTTCTAAGATTGTAATGTGAGGTGGTATACTAATTCATATTCTGTGTAATGTTCTATATTATACTGATTTTATAGTCATGTATTCTATATAGAGAACTTAATCAGATCTGCCTTATTACCAAATCCACACATAGGAAAGTGCTTTAAGGATTTTGAAGGTATTAATTTCCTTGGTTTAGTGTGACTTGCTTGCAGGCCTGGATTTAAAGCTAGAGCTCTGACCTCTTGGCCTTTTTGCCTTAGTCCCTGGCACCTGAAACTCCAGGTTCTGAGATGGACTGCTCTAGGCCTGGAGGTGACGATGGCCAAGTATAGACAGAACCCATGACGTTTCCCCACCCCACACTGTTTTTAAACTTGTTCATGAGAAAAACACTGAAAGTTATTTTTTTGTGAATTGCCATTATTGTTTGGATATACTGTGCTATTCAGATGGCTTATCTTACAAATTGAATATCCCTATGTCTAATCCTCTTCTTTCTTTTTCACTGCAGACGGGGTATTGGTGACAGTCTTCCGGCAGACTGTGGTTCCGCCTCCCATGTGTACCTACAAACTGCTGTTCCCACACCCTGTGAATCAAGTCACATTCTTTGCACACCCTCAGAAGAGTAATGACCTTGCTGTTCTAGATGCCAGTAACCAGATTTCTGTTTATAAATGCGGTATGCTAAAAAACTTTTACCGAGATGTTCTGCATCAAATCCCTTCTACTCCTACATAAAAGCAAATTATGGTTTGGTGTTGCCATAGGTCTAGTGTTTCTCAAAACTTTGAAGTCTGCAGTTGATATCATTATCTTTTTTTTTTTTTTGAGACGGAGTCTCACGCTCTTGCCCAGGCTGGAGTGCAGTGGCGCGATCTCGGCTCACTGCAAGCTCCGCCTCCCGGGTTCCTGCCATTCTCCTGCCTCAGCCTCCTGAGTAGCTGGGACTACAGGCGCCCGCCACCGCGCCCGGCTAATTTTTTTTTGTATTTTTAGTAGAGACGGGGTTTCACAGTGGTCTCGATCTCCTGACCTTGTGATCCGCCCGCCTCGGCCTCCCAAAGTGCTGGGATTACAGGCTTGAGCCACCGCGCCCGGCCGATATCATTATCATTATGATATTTAATTGGCTTGGAATTTTTTTTTTTTTTTTTAATCCTAACACTGGTTTGTATGAGCCATTCCTTTTCCCTTACTAAACTTGAAGAGTCAGTTATTTAAGAATAACATTGAACTCTGGAAATAACATAGTATGTTATACATTGTTAACATGTTTTACTATTTTCATTGCCTTTACACATATTTTCAGTTGATCTCATCCCTCCTAGGAGCTGTGTCAGAGATGGGATTTTCCACTTTTATACATGAGGGAACACAGTGTCAGAGGTTTTGTAATTTGTTTGAACAAGAATGGACAAGGACCTCGACACAGGTGTTCTAGCTCCTAATCCACTTGTCCTTCCACAGCCCCGTTGCTGTCAGTTCCTCATTGTTTTCCTGATGTGCTGGAGAATCTGAAATTAGTTTTTACTTGTGAGTTCTGTGGTTATGTCATAAATTCTGCTGGCATATGGCAGTGGTAGCCTTGTTTTCAAATATCTTTTGAATTTTCAGAAAAAGCCTAGATAGTTGCCAAGAGAGTAATCAAAATTAATTAATTTAAATGGGAATTCCTTACTTTCATATCAGCTTTTCTGTTAAGTCAGCAGCCCACTGTGTACATGAATCCTATCTGGATATATCACCACTTTCTCTGATTATAGTTTCAGTGTGTCAAATGCTGTTACAGTCCTCCTTAAGCTTTTAAAAATAGCTTTTAAAAAAGTGCAAATATGTTCATTGTCAAGGCAAAAAGAATCAGATGTAAGGTAAGCTTTTGTGGGACTTACCCTATGATGCTAATGAGTTTGTATGTCACTTTATGATGTATGGAATGCTTTGTTCTGTGTTCACTTAAAAAATGGCTTTATATCATTCGTCTATTTAAAGTGTACAATTCAGTGGTTTATATGTGTGCTTATGCATATATATACATATATCTTTTTTTTTTTTTTTTTTTTTTTTGAGACGGAGTCTTGCTCTGTAGCCCGGGCTGGAGTGCAGTGGCCGGATCTCAGCTCACTGCAAGCTCCGCCTCCCGGGTTTACGCCATTCTCCTGCCTCAGCTTCCGGAGTAGCTGGGACTACAGGCGCCCGCCACCTCGCCCGGCTAGTTTTTTTTTGTATTTTTAGTAGAGACGGGGTTTCACGGTGTTAGCCAGGATGGTCTCGATCTCCTGACCTCGTGATCCGCCCGTCTCGGCCTCCCAAAGTGCTGGGATTACAGGCTTGAGCCACTGCGCCCGGCTATATACATATATCTTTGTATATATATTTTCACAGAGTTGCATCCATCACCACGATCAATTTTAGGACATTTTTATCTCCTCAGGATGAAACGCTGTACCACCCAGCATTCATTTTCCTTGAGAGAAAACTCCCTGTGATGAGATAGGACAGGCTGAGAGCTCCACTTTTGAAAGATTGTTCGGCATCAGTATGTGGGGTTGGCCATAGGTTGGGGCACCTGGAGGCAGAGGTTCCAGTTAGGAGAAGCTGTTGTCAAGTGTCCAGGCAGGAGCTAGTGAGAGCTTGAGCCAGGGCAGTGTTCATAGAAATGGAAAGAAGAGAAAGATCATAACAAATCCATGAACTAAAAACCCTGAGAAGTTAAAGAGCCCACTGGGGAGAGTTTGGATATAAGAGAATCTGGAAAAAGAGATCTTGGACTGGAATAGGTCAGGGCTCAGTGCCCAAGCAGAAGGGAAATTAACAACTTGGAGCCAAGTGGTAGACATTTGAGTGGTGTGGAGACAAGTTAGTTCCCTAAATTTTCAAAGATGGTGTTTGATGCATCCTGAGTATGACTCCTTTTTCCCCCTCATTGTTTCTTGTTTATTATATGCCAGCCTTTTTCTAGTACTTGGCTTGTTGTATGAGAAAACTAGTTGTCCTTTGTCTACAACTTGTTATTCTAGGTGTAGACAAAAGATACCAATTAAATATAATGTATCAGATGGCAAGTGCTGTGGAGAAAAATTAAGCAGAATAAGGGACAGGGAGAGCTTAAGGATAAGGTTTTACAGGGGGAAGGTGGCTCTCCTATTTAGTGTGATTCCAAAGGCCTCTCTGTGAAGGTGAAATTTAAGCAGAGACCTGGTGAGAATCACAGTGGGAGCCACGTAGACATCTGGGGTAAGAGCGTCCTAAGCATTCTATGCTTGAAGGTGAAGGAAAAAAAAAGTGTGTTCCAAGCAGAGTAAAAAGCAACCACCGAAGTGTTTAGGAAATAGCCAGGAGGCCAGGGTGGCTGCAGCAGAGCAAATGAGGGGAAGGTGGTGGGTGAGTTCAGAGAGGTGATGGGAATCTGCTCTTGTAGGGCCCTGCGGCTTTTACTCCGAGTGAGGTAGGAGCCACCAGAAGGCTTAGAACAGAGGAGTGCAGTGTTCTGGCTGAATTTTTTAAAGGCTTGCATTGGCTGCTGTGCAGTGAATAAACTGGATGAAGAATAGAAAGAAACTTTTAAGCAGGTGCTTAGGACTTTGGAGAATTGGAGGATATTGAGAGGTGGCTGAAGGCAGTGGAGGAAATTGTCCACAGCACTGGGCTGAGAGGGTAGCCCCTCCACTGGGTCTTGCTGAGATGTGGCCTTTATCAGGGAAGATTATGACTGATGTGTTCTTAAGGGAAAAGCAAAGATTTTAAGGAGGTTGAGATGTGATTATTTTCTAGATTGCTGTTTGCCTTCTAGAACTCATTAATTGCAGACACCATCCCCTTAGTATTAGGTGAAATCTTATAATTTACAATGATAGTATTTGCATTTTTGTTTTCCAGGTGATTGTCCAAGTACCGACCCTACAGTGAAACTGGGAGCTGTGGGTGGAAGTGGATTTAAAGTTTCCCTTAGAACTCCTCAGCTGGAAAAGAGATACAAGTAGGTTCTTAATTATCTTGGGCTCTGGGAACAGAATCAGCCAGCATGCAGTCCTAAATTCAGCCAACTGATAGAGTTCTATGCCTGCTGCTGAGTGGAACAAGAAATAAATACAATGGCCAGGCCCTGATTTTTGGATCTGGTTGGAGAAGCCAGTCATGTAGTTTGTCTGAATGCCATATAATTTGATAGGTAGCAGGAGAGCATGAGTTGTAAGCTGGCCTAGGACCTACTCCCAATAGCGCTTGGTTCTCCAGGAAAAGTCACTTGGGAAAGATGGAGATGACAATGATAAGACGGAGTTGCATTCTCTTACATAAATGGGGATGTATGGGTTGTTAACATGGATGACCTAATGCATCCTCTATCTTTGCTCCATCCCAGAATCTAGAACTTCTGGGTGCTGTGTTTTGAGGCTCCTGGGATGGAAATCAGAAAGCATTCTTCCATTGAAACAGTATTATAAACAGTTGGATATAATTGAATACCTTAGGTACGCTATAGGCATTTGCAAAATGACCTAGAAACCAAATTATAATGCCACTTCTGTGAAAGAACTTTTTAAAAGTACCACTTATTGAGTACTTACAGATTAAAAAAACAAAACATAGAGGTTAGTTAACTTACCCAAGGTCATGGACCTGGTAACTAGAGAATCTAGGATTTGATTCTATTCTGTTTGATAAGTCCATGTTCTTAATTTCTAAATTACTCCACCTCCAGGGAACATTTATTGTTAGATTAATAGAAATAATTAACTAAGTACAACAAATAACAGAATTTAATAAATAATGTTTCTTAAATATGTGTGATATAGTTAGGCTGCCTGTATAATGCTTAGTAGTTTTTAAAGAGCATTTACATGCATTATTTCATTTCACAGACTTGAAACCACTAGAGTAGAGATAGAAGACAAATTAGAAAGTATGAGGCAGTTTAGAATATAGTTTCATTTAAAAAAATTTGATGGGGATAGTGCCAATTCGTCTGAGATTTCACGAAAGACATGAATACTCATCGTGATCCTTGGGGAAGGGATAGGTTTGGGGCTGGCAAGGAATTGGGAACATTGGGTCTGGTGGGGAAGAAAGTGTCAGTGAAAGCCAGAGGTGGGACTGCTTCTCCATGGGATACTCTGTGTGAATGCAGTGGAGAGCCTGAGTCCGGGGACAGATGTTTGAGGAGGAAGAGCAGGCTAGTGACCAACTTCTTCAGTGGGAGCTGCGGATTTGCCATCTGATCTAAAAGGCAGGAAGTAGCCGTTATCGGTTCCTACGTGAGGTGACAAGAACAGTGCCATGGTCAGGTGTATAAATGCTACCGAAGGAATGCGTTAGAGACATGGAGACCATCCCTCAAGCTAGTCAGTCAGTTTAATGTGAGGTGCTTAGGAAAGGACCCTACTGCAAGTCACATACGTGCCAGAGCCTGGTTTCAATGCCGGTAAGTTGTGGCAGTGGAAAGGCTCCAGGGTTCTTTAGTGTAGGGACTCGGGCAGGTAATTTTCTTGTGTAGTCAGTTTCCTCAAGTGCTCTCTTCAAATCGAAAGATTTCGGGGTATGAGAAATCTAAGGAAAATATAAAAACATATTCTTAAGCCAGACAAACATTAATTTTAGGTTTTCTAGTATTTAGTAATATCTCAGGTTTTGTCCCTCCAAATAATTAGGAGTTGACTGTATACAAGATGCTTCAGTCTTCCTTCATCCAGGAACATCTCAGTGGTTTTTAAGTTTTATTCATGTCTTGGATATTCTTCAATATTTAAAACAGAATTCAGTTTGAGAATAATGAAGATGAAGACGTAAACCCACTGAAACTAGGCCTTCTCACTTGGATTGAAGAAGACCTCTTCCTGGCTGTAAGCCACAGTGAGTCCAGTCCCCGATCTGTCATTCACCATTTGACTGCAGCTTCTTCTGAGATGGATGAAGAGCATGGACAGCTCAATGTCAGGTATTGCAGTTTTTCCCTGTACTCCGCGTGTTAAGCAAATGGAGTTAGGTTTTTGTCTTTTATGATGATACAACTTTTTTTGACTTCCATTGAGCAAGGTTGAGGAGCAGTAGCTTTCTTGTTAGACGCACTTAAAAAGATTAAATCTAGTTTTGAGCCATGTCAAAATAACAGACCAAAAGTATATCAAAAAGTAGTGGAAAATAGGATAAATATTAATAGATGAAGCAACTTTTTAAAGATGTGTTAAATATTTTAATTCAGCATCTACTCACGTTTTTCCAGGATGTTTGTTATATGTTACAATTGATTTTAATAACTGTGAAGCATAATTAGAGTGGCTAATTCTCATGGGCTAATGTGATAGGAAGAAATTTTGTATAAATGCAGTCATGCGTATATATATACATGGATGTGTGTGTGTGTGTGTGTGCATACCTTTTCCATGTTTAGATACACAAATACTTGACATTGTATTACAATTGCCTGTAGTATTCTGTAAAGTAACACACCGTCCAGGTTTGTAGCCTAGTAGCAATAGGCCATACCCCATAGCCTAGGGGTGTAGTAGGCTATACCACCTAGGTTTGTGTAAGTACTGTATGATGTTTGCACAATGATGAAATCACCTAACAACACATTTCTCAGACATATCCCCATCGTTAAATGATGCATAGCTGCGTATATATGCTTTGTTTTGATGTGGTGACTTCAAAATGCTTCTTCCAGCCTCCTCTTCTTTATATCCTATTGTGTACTTGACTACATTTACCGTTAGAAAGTCTCTATTCTTCTTTGTTCTCTGGGCCTGAGTTTTGTTTTGATTCCTGACTATATCTTCATTATGTAACAGGTTTCAGTTAATGAATGCTGTTCTCTGAAATGCAAGCCCTGTTGTGTAGTAGAGAGCATTTTCTAGCCAGTTCCCAGAACTCCTTGTTTCCAGTGTCAAGACTTGGCACCTTTGGCCACTGATACTGATCCCCAGATTAATTTGTAATTAAAGCCCTACTGGTGAGATTTCTCTTCTGAGAAACGTTGTTGCAAAATTAGGAACCTTTCCTTTATATATACATTACATACATTTACAGACATAAAACATTTTAATGCAGTCATTTGCTCCTACTCTGACTCATGGTGCTTCGTGATATTTTGAAAAAGCCTTTTGTTAACATGTCCAAATGCAGAATATGTTCTAGAAATATGTAGCACTTAAAGTAAGCCAGTAGATTACCTTTTGAAAAGCAGAGCAATTTACTTAAGTTTCTACTTCTTCAGATTTGAAATTCTTCATCATTAGCTTGTAGAAACAAAAGCTTGATGCAGTCATCTCATTTGCTATAAAGGAAATGAGAAGTCATTTACAGTATATTTCTACTGCTTTGACTTTTGTTTCTCAAAAAGACTGTTTTGTTCATATAAAATATTAATGCTTTTGAGAACTTCAAAGTCCCTCAATTAAGTAGTCTACATTTACTGTAGCTTGTACTTTGTAAAAAGTACTTTTCTAAGTCCTTTCTCTGTCTTAGCTTATTTATTTCTCATAATACCTCTTTAAAGTATGTGCCATTTGCACCATCATTTTACAGATGGGGCAACTAAGACATGGAACAGTTAGGTAACTTGCCTGAGATCATGCAGGTGGAGTCAGGATCGAATCCCAGCCAGTCTAGCTCTAGAGTTTGTTCTCTTCCTGACAGATAGTTTATCCTCATAAAATGTGAGGCATTTGTAGAGGAAGTCCCTATTGTTATAATTTTTAGTTTTTTTGTAGATTGGTTAAAAACTTTGAATTAAATGTTCCCATTAACATCATTTGTTTTTATCACTACCTTTTTGTCTCCTTTTTTTTTTTTTTTTAATCACTACCTCTTCCTTCTCTTTTAAGAAATTCTGCTTCTGTGGCTATGGTCCAAGCTACTTGAGAAGCTGAGGTGGGAGATCACTTGAGCCTAGGGGGTTGAGATTGCAGTGAGCTATGATTGCGTCAACTGCATTTCAGCCTGGGCAACAGAGCAAGATACTGTCAAAAAAAAAAAAAAAAAAAAAGAGTGAAATTTTACTTATCTCCATTGACTCAGGGAAAAAATGTAACGGTGATAACATATTCCCTTGATCTCGTTAGTGAAAATCCACAATTTTCCATCAATCGATATGCTAGTGATACAGACATTGAGTGTGCTCATTTTCCTACAGAGGAGCTGCTTTAACTATTTTAAGCAGACAGAAATGATATTGGTACCATCCATGTCTAGTGAAGGCAATACATTGTAATAAGTTGCAGTAAGTTGTGGCCAGAAGAGGAGTGATGACTTCACAGTGTAAATAACTGTCTTATTGCCTTATTGGGTTTGTGGAAAATGGTGTCATGTAGCAGATGTGGCTTTATCTGGGCTTTGGTTTAGAATAGTTTTATCTATTCATCCAACCATCCATCTGTCTCTAAGTGTGTAAGTGTGTGTGTGTGTGTGTGTGTGTGTGTGTGTGTGTAGTATTGGGTCTGTATATATGTACTTAGTCTACATTGTATTGAAATAGTGCAGCACCAAAAGGAGATTGTTGATTTTCAAAATCAGTGAAATGTTACTATTTTTGAGAAAAAAAGATTTACACACCCTCCTCTTTTTTTTTTTTTGTTTTTGTCAGTTCATCTGCAACAGTGGATGGGGTCATAATCGGTCTATGTTGCAATTCCAAGACCAAGTCAGTAGCATTACAGCTGGATGATGGCCAGATATTTAAGTACCTTTGGGGTGAGTATCAAGGTGTTAGGAAAGCATATTATGACTTACATAGACGCCTAGTTCTTAAGAACATGTACTTGGATCTTGTCAGTACAACATTGATTGTCAGGTCTTTTAACTATCCTGGAAAACCCTAAGCTTTAGAGTGGAATTGGCAGGTGTATTCTACTCCTGTTTCCTGTTTTAATGAACTAACGTACTCTTACAAAAGTGATTGAAATTGCATGTTGAGTGTTTTAGCAAGTATTGATGTTGATGGTTTTTACAAAGAGCACATCAGCTATTTGTAAACTAGATCTGTTAATCCTGCAGAGTCACCTTCTCTGGCTGTTAAACCATGGAAGAACTCTGGTGGATTTCCTGTTCGGTTTCCTTATCCATGCACCCAGACCGAATTGGCCATGATTGGAGAAGAGGTAAGTGAACATGGAGCAGGAAACTTACTTAGTTACCCAGGGACTGATGGCATTAGGTAGAAAGAAAGTGGGCTTTGGAGGTGGACTTGGGTCTCCACTAAATGCCTAGGCAATAGTGGGAAATGATCTCACTTTCATAAGCCACACCTTATTCATCTATAAAATGGGCAAATCAATATCTATCTATCAGGGTTCAGAAGACTAAATGAGATAATATATGTGATTAGCAACCTTTTATCCCTAGCCGTACAAATCATTCAAAGTTAATTTTATTTAATATCTTTTGAGGAAAACAGAAATATGATCTTGAAAATAGTTTTAGTAGATTTTTATTCAACACATATTAGAATGCCTGTAATTGTGGTGGATGGTAGAATACAGTGGTTGGAAAACAAAACCACTTAACTAATTCCTGCTCTTCTGGAATTTGTGATCTATTAATTTCAATGTAATAATTCCCTTTGTTGGGAGTGTGATGGAAATAGACAGGGTGTGCTGGTAGAGAATACTGAGATGTTTGAGGGGTAATTTGAGGATGGTGGCTATAAGAATGAGAGTCCTGCATTTGGTGGTCCAGGAAGGCCTCTCGGAGTCAGTGAGGTGTGTGCTGAGATGTGAAGAAAAAGAAGGCTCTCTCTCCAGGCAGAAGGAAGAACAAACTCCTTGAACTTAGCAAGAACTCATCTTATTCAAGGGACTGAATGGAAGCATTGTGGCCGGAGCTCAATGACAGTCAGAGAAGGGAGTTTGGGTTTTTTAATTGAACAAAGATTAGAAACTTCTAGTGATTTTTAATCAACAGAGTAATGTGTTCTGCTTCATGGTTTGGACAGTGATTCTGGCTGCCCAGAAGAGAGCTGGTTAGAGTGTGACAAGATTGGAATATGGAATCAACACAGGTTGAGTGGAGTTAGTGAGGGGAAAAAGGAGATGGGTTTGAGATATATGTAGGAGATGGAGATGTCAGGGCTCAGTGATGGATTGGATGGCTTCACATTCCATTTTGCACTGGGCCAGCTGCGTTTTAGGTATTTTTAGTCCTGATTACAGGAACTTAGGTGTGAAATCATAGGGCGGTAGAACTATGTGATAGAAAAGGTAGGTTTAACTGATTTGAAATAGAGTTGCTTATGATTTCAGTTTTATTTCTTTGCAGGAATGTGTCCTTGGTCTGACTGACCGGTGTCGCTTTTTCATCAATGACATTGAGGTATCAAGGCTTGGTTTGGTATTGGATCCTTTTCACAGTGTTGGCTCCGAGTAATCAAGCTGCCTTTCCCCCATGCCTTTCTGGTCTTCTCTTGTAGGTTGCGTCAAATGTCACGTCATTTGCAGTATATGATGAGTTTTTATTGTTGACAACCCATTCCCATACCTGCCAGTGTTTTTGCCTGAGGGATGCTTCATTTAAAAGTAAGTTTTCAATGTATAAAATAGAAATGGTCCCACCTCCAATGTCTTTTGGAGTCTTGATGACTTTTTGAATTCTTCATATACTTTGGCTTTTTATCAAGGAATCCTATGCTGGAGAAAATCTTTAGAGTTATTTTACTTAGACCCTAATCTCAACATAATGTCTCAGTTAAATCATTCTGCACTTTAGTAAAGACATCCAAGGAAGGGAGTTCCTTCCTTAAGCAGCACATTCTAAACTGAAAAATTTTTCAGGAAATTTTATTATGTAATTGATCTAATATTTTATTTGGAATTACTATGTAGATCCCAAATGTTTTACCTTCTGTGTAGTCTTTTCCCACTGTGCCCACCCTCCACTTTACATCTGGGCTCCATCTCGTGGTTTGTAGGATATTGGCTGCATTTTGTCTTCTGTTCCATGCCCTGTCTATCTCTGCGTGTGTGGCGTGTATGTGTGTGTGTCTTCCTTATTCTAAAAGCCAGCTTATTTTCTTTGCTTCCAACTTGGAAATAGGGAATCTTCCTTTCATTGATATGATTATAGTACACTGATAATGCTAAGAAATAGAGAAGTTGCCCCGATTCTTACTGTGTTTCTCCGGATCATTTGAGAAGCTGTGTATGTGAATATGCGTGAGGGCTCTGTAAGAGAGAGGGCATGTTCATCAGCAGGGCTGATAGTGTTGAGGTTCAGTGGGAGAGCTAAGGCACATGGTTGTTATTTGTTCTCTTCTATTTCACATAGTATGTGTGGTTTCAATTGCAATTAATGGAGAGTGGCTTATTGTGATAATTAAGTCTTATTAGTTAATGGTGTGTTTAGCATTACAGGCTGGCCTGAGCAGCAATCACGTGTCCAATGGGGAAGTTCTGCGGAAAGTGGAAAGGGGTTCACGGATTGTCACTGTTGTGCCCCAGGACACAAAGCTTGTGTTACAGGTAAGCTGGTTTTTCAGACAAGATAGATAGTCTGATTGTCATTCAGCCAGGTACCAAGCATAATTCTTTCAGGTTGTATTTTAGGCTCTCTTATTCTTTGTATCGTTTATTGTAAACCTTTCCTTGATAGCTTTCTGTTCACTTTATTCAAAGTAGTATTGATACAGGCTGTGACCAGTAAGGCTCAAAGGGAAACTTTTCTTGAAAGTCAAGATAAATATAGAGAACAACCAGATTCTGCTAAAAGTGTGCTCATTTTAGAGAGTTGTGGTAGTTCTCTGTGAAGAGTTAGGTAAAATTCTGTATCCTGGCTATTTAAATGTTTTCTACTTAATTAAAAATGTTATTACTTTAATTTATTTAAGATGCCAAGGGGAAACTTAGAAGTTGTTCATCATCGAGCCCTGGTTTTAGCTCAGATTCGGAAGTGGTTGGACAAGTAAGTGCC
The DNA here is from genome assembly GCF_049350105.2 of Macaca mulatta. Taxonomy (NCBI): domain Eukaryota; kingdom Metazoa; phylum Chordata; class Mammalia; order Primates; family Cercopithecidae; genus Macaca; species Macaca mulatta. Next base: position 49,509,896 of record NC_133420.1, read on the forward strand.
ATTGTACTGTTTGCGACTAGTTGGCTTGTGATAGACAATAAGTATTTTATTACAATTTTGAGAACTTAAAAGTATGAAAAGCACTCATTACCTATATCATCAGATTCTTAGGGACGCTTTTTTTTTTTTCTTTTTTTTAACTTTTTGACTTTAATACAGTATTTTGTAGTGGAGATTCCTAGCAGAAAGAATCGTGACGCTCATCATATAAAGGAGGGCTTCTCTTAACCTGAGGGAACACCTCTGGGTTTTAGGCGGACTGTGAACCCAGGGAGATAGTACACACCAAACTTTGTCTTTGTGTATTTATCCAAGTAGAAAGCCCACAGCTTTCAACAGATTTACAGAGGGGACTATGACCCAAAAAAGACTGAGCCACTCTTGTGAAGGAAGTGACTGATTTTCTGAACCTATTTGGAGGAAACTTTGTATTAGAAAGATCTATACTAATATTTTGTTTAAAAAGGAGACCTAAATTCCATGATGATTTTCTTTATTTTTGATTCAGAGTCTTGCTCTGTTACCCAGGCTGGAGTGCAGTGGCACAATCTCGGCTCACTGCAACCTCTGCCTCCTGGGTTCAAGCAGTCCTCCCACCTCAGCCTCCTGCATAGCTAGGATTACAGGCATGCACTACCATGCCTGGCTAATTTTTTTTTGTATTTTTAGTAGAGACAGGGTTTCACCATGTTGGCCAGGCTGGTCTCAAACTCCTGACCTCAAGTGATCTGCCCACCTCGGCCTTCCAAAGTGCTAGGATTACAGGTGTGAACCACCGTGGCTGGCCTTCTGTAATGATTTTCTGTTGTATGTATGTGAAGATGTAGTTCTCAGACAGCCATGATGAATAAATCACACCTTTTAAGAAGGTAAATGAATGTGGTACCTGATTTTTGTATTCTGTAATTTCAGAGTAGAAATTCAGTAATAGTAGATTGGCACTGGGGCTGTAATCTGATTATAACTGGTTTGTATCCTAATGAAAATATACTGGGTCCGTGGAGCTCAGTTTTTGTGAATACCTGTTCTGTTTTTTCTCTGTCTCCTCACAGACTTATGTTTAAAGAGGCATTTGAATGCATGAGAAAACTGCGAATCAATCTCAATCTGATTTATGATCATAACCCTAAGGTAACTTTCTACGCTGCCATCCACTCCAGCTTACTTTGTACTTGAACTAATGTGATCTGAACGAAGGTGTTTTGTCCCTTCTTTTGGTAGGTGTTTCTCGAAAATGTGGAAACCTTCATTAAACAGATAGATTCTGTGAATCATATTAATTTGTTTTTTACAGAATTGAAGTAAGTATTCTGAATAATTCATGAGTATCTTTTCCATAATTTTCTCTCTTCTTGTTAAAGAAATCAAATATAAATAGCTAGAGAAGAAAAATTACTTACCGTGCATTTTAAAAAATTGCTATAACTCTTAGATGCCAGTTGGTTTTTTGCTCTTTTCCTTTCTTTTTAAAACAGCCTGTTTAAAACTATGTCTTTAAAATATGTCATTCAGAATTATTTGACTTGATTTTTAGATATACATATAGAACTATTTTTTTTTCTTAGGAGATTGAAATCAAATGGCATCTTTCTCTCTGATGATCTTTCCCCTCAACTTTTTAATGAAACACTTTCAAAATAGAGAAAAGTTGAGAGAATTGTCCAGTAAGCAGCCTATATATACCCTACCTGGATTCGCCAGTTTATATTTTTCTGTATATGCATTCTCATGCTGTATAATCTGTCCATCCATCATTCATCTTGTTTGTAGACAAATTTCTAAGTGAGTTGTAGACATCAGTCCACTCTACCCCCTGTACTTCTTATATATCATTAACTAAAGGGCATTCTTTGTGTGTGGGATGGTTTTGTTGCATTTTTTAAGGTCATATTTATCTACATTGAAATGTCCAAATCTTAAGTGTGTCATTTAGTGAGTTTTGGCAAATGTATACTTCATGTAACCTGAATGAACCTCTATCAAGTTAGAGGGCATTTATTCCTTTTCAGAAAGATGCATCAAATTCCTTTTCAATCAGTCCCTGTCCCATTTCCCAGGCAACTACCCTTCTGAATCTTTCACCATAAATCAGTTTTGCCTGTTCAAGAACTTCACCTAAATGGAAGCATACAGTATTACTCTTCTGCATAAAGCTGCTTTCATTCAGCACATTGTCTTGAAATTCATCTGTGTTTTTCTATGTATCACTAGCTCATTCGTCTTTTATGGCTCAGTAGTGTGCCATTGTATAAATACACCACTATTTGCTTATTCATTCCCCTGTTGCTGGACACCTGGATTGTGCCCTGTTTGGGGCTCATGTGACTGAAACATCTACAAACATTTGTATAAGTCTTTTGTGGAAATGTTTTATTTCTCAATATTTTTATAATTCAACACTTCCAAAAGTCATTTTTATTTATCATCATCAGCATGCCAGGTGTATGTTAGTAATTTGATCGCTGGGCTACATGTTGTTGATGACCTTTCCATACACACCTGTTCTTAGAGAAGAAGATGTCACAAAGACCATGTACCCTCCACCAGTTACCAGCAGTGTCCACCTATCCAGGGGTCCTGACGGGAAAAAACTAGACCTTGTCTGCGATGCTCTGAGAGCAGTCATGGAGAGCATAAATCCTCATAAGTACGTATGCTGTCACCAGGAGGCATCCTTTGAAAAACAAAAGTGTGTAGTTGTCCTTGTCCAGCCTATTCGTCTTTCTCATTCTGGTGTTCTTCACTTATTACCTCAGATACTGCCTCTCCATACTTACATCTCATGTAAAGAAGACAACCCCAGAACTGGAAATTGTACTGCAGAAAGTACACGAGCTTCAAGGTAGAGATCCGCTCACAGAGAAAGTGCTAACGTGGCCGTAACTGCCACTAGTCTCCTGCAGGTGACCATCACCATGTCATTGCCACACCACAGATTTAATACGTGACCTTTTAGTTGCCATTTTAAGACCCATGTCAGTTGTTTTCAGGGCTGCCCTCTAAAGCATATCTAAAAGTATCAGAAGTGTATATAATTCTTCTGATGTCCAGTTCTGTTGAGAAAAAGTTATTGTCTTTTTGGTTATATTGCTGGGTCTGCGGGTTTTTTCCCCAAATGGTTGTATTCTGTTTTGTTTTCTAAACACTGTTAGGAAATGCTCCCTCTGATCCTGATGCTGTGAGTGCTGAAGAGGCCCTGAAATATTTGCTGCTTCTGGTAGATGTTAATGAATTATATGATCATTCTCTTGGCACCTATGACTTTGATTTGGTCCTCATGGTAGCTGAGAAGTCACAGAAGGTATGTGGAGTTGTTACTTGGTTCTTGTTTATATATAAGAACCAAACCTTGTATGTGAAACACTGCTTCTGGTAGTGCAGTATCTTTTCTGCTATCACCCTGTGAGTGCAGGGCTGGAGACAGATCTGTGAGTTTCTAGGGCCCACGTTCCTAAGCCTCTGGATTATGAGATTGAGGAAGTGAAGTAAAATTACATGGCTTTTTTTTGAGACAGAGTCTTGCTCTGTCTCCCAGGCTAGAGTGCAGTGGTATGATCTCGGCTCACTGCAAGCTCCGCCTCCTCAGTTCATGCCATTCTCCTGCCTCAGTCTCCCGAGTACCTGGGACTACAGGTGCCTGTCACCACGCCAGGCTAATTTTTTGTATTTTTAGTAGAGACCGGGTTTCACCGTGTTAGCCAGGATGGTCTCGATCTCCTGACCTTGTGATCCGCCCGCCTCGGCTGCAGGATTACAGGTGTGAACCACCGCGTACAGTCTAAATTTATATGGTTATTTTTAAGATGATGGGCATATGTGTGAGCTAATTTCTTCTCTTGTAAAGGAAATGTAACAAGTGATTCATGTTCCACTCCAGTTCTTTCTCACATGGCTCTTTTTTCTAGTGGAGGGTGGGCACATGGAGCACAGAAGGCTCATGGCCTCCTTTCCTATGTTGGTACATGTGCTATGATCAAAAACTTTGAGCACCCCTGGTATGCTTATTTTTATCTAGTTTTTTGCAGCCTCAGTCTCTTCCCCATGATTTCTCCAAAAAGGAAAATCAGATCCTTCATCTCTGCTTAAAATCTTTCATGAGCGCCGGGCGTGGTGACTCAAGCCTGTAATCCCAGCACTTTGGGAGGCCAAGATGGGCAGATCACAAGGTCAGGAGATCGAGACCATCCTGGCTAACACGGTGAAACCCCATCTCTACTAAAAAATACAAAAAACTAGCTGGGCAAGGTGGCGGGCGCCTGTAGTCCCAGCTACTCGGGAGGCTGAGGCATGAGAATGGCATGAACCCGGGAGGCGGAGCTTGCAATGAGCTGAAATCCGGCCACTGCACTCCAGCCTGGGCGACAGAGCGAGACTGTCTCAAAAAAAAAAAAAAAAATCTTTCATAAGCTCCCACTGTTACGAGGATAAAATTCAGAAGCCATAATACTGCTTAGAAACCCTTCCTTGACCTGGCCTCTGTGTATCTTTCCATTCTCACTTCTTGGTATTGTCTTTTTTTCCTCCGCCCATGGAGGAAAGACAATGCTTTTGTCCCCCTTCCCTCGCCCCTCACCACCACCAGCCACCACATGCCTTGGTAGGCAGCATTACTTCTGCCACCCATGGGCTTTGACTGTTTCCACCCTCACCATTCACCTGGCTCATTCTCACTAATCTAGGTTAAAGGATGCCAAGGTGGCCTCTTCCCAGTAAGCCATTCATGCTTGCCTTCAGGGACTGGGTGAGGTGACCCTCCTATATGCTTCTGTTGCACACAGCGCCTGCAGGGAAGTTGCGTTAAAAACAGGAACACCTCTCCATTAGGAAGAAGAGCAGTTTGCTTACAGGGCATGGCACAGAGCCGGAGATGATAGGGCCAGTAAATACTAGGTTGGCAGGGTCTCAGAGTTTGGTGTCCAACTCAGTATAATTTTATTTTTTGTTTTAATGTGATCTTTTCAGGAGGGCATGGAATATCATGAAAACAGCAATGTCTTAGACTTTTAGGAGAAGCTTACATGCATTTGTTGAATATCTTGTAGACTGAAACCTTATTTCCCTTACTAGCCTATGAAATAAATGATACTGTGAGACTTAGTTAAGGAAGTTACTGTTGTTCCAAATGTAACTTAATATCTGTATGTGAAAGCATTTTTACCAAAACTTGTTTGGTGTTCAGCTGACCCTTGCACAACGTGAGTTTCAACTGTGCGAGTGTGAACTGTGTGGGTTTATCTAAATGGAGATCTCTCGCAAATACAGTTGGCCCTTTTTGTCCACAGGTTCTGCATCCACAATCAGTGTGGATCAAAAGTACAATATTTGCAGGATTTAAAACTTGCAGATGCGGCCGGGTGCGGTGGCTCAAGCCTGTAATCCCAGCACTTTGGGAGGCCGAGGCGGGCGGATCACGAGGTCAGGAGATCAAGACCATCCTGGCTAACACGGTGAAACCCCGTCTCTACTAAAAATACAAAAAGAAATTAGCCGGGCGAGGTGGCGGGGGCCTGTAGTCCCAGCTACTCGGGAGGCTGAGGCAGGAGAATGGCGTAAACCCGGGAGGCGGAGCTTGCAGTGAGCCGAGATCGCGCCACTGCACTCCAGTCTGGGCGACAGAGCGAGACTCCGTCTCAAAAAAAAAAAAAAAAAAAAAAAAAAAACTTGCAGATACAGAGAGCCAACTTTTTGTGTATCCAGACTCCATGGGGTCAAATGTAGGACTGGAGTATGCTTGGATTTTGGTATCCTTGGGGCGTCCTGGAACCAATTCCCCATGTATACTGGGGAACGACTGTGGTTTGATTTTATATATTATATAATATGTAGTTAATATATAATATACATTTAAAAATTATGTAGCTTTGGGTTTATTGCTGTATATAAATGCTATTTGTTGCTGTATATAAATGCTATAGCAATAATAGCTATATATAGCTATTATATATATAGCTATTATGTGTATAGCTATATATATAGCTATTATTGCTATATTGCTATATATAAATGCTATATATAAATGCTATTTATATTGCTGTATATAAAAATATCACAAGTAATAAAGTTCTCATTAATCATTTTTTTAGGATCCCAAAGAGTATCTTCCATTTCTTAATACACTTAAGAAAATGGAAACTAATTATCAGCGGTTTACTATAGACAAATACTTGAAACGATATGAAAAAGCCATTGGCCACCTCAGCAAATGTGGTAAGCATGGGGATTAGTATGTTCATCTCTACTTTAGATCTTCTTTGGAACTAGGCAAGGTATAAATTAAACTGTTAGTTTAGACAGTGATTGATTTCACTTCCTACTCCTGAAAACTCTAACAATGATGTATGCTCACCTTGTTTTGTCGTGTATTCTGAAAAGCTGAAGGTAAAGAAATCACTTTTAATGAACTGGAAGAGCTCCCTAGGTAAGAACGTCGAGCAGGTCCTTTTATGGTTAAGAATGAGCACCTTTTCTTAACCTTGTTTGGTTAAGAATGAGCACCTGTGAAATTAACGTCAGTGTCTCAGAATCAAAATTGGTTGACAGTTCTTCCTTCTCGTGCTGTTTGCAGATATGTCAGGGAAACTCTGCTTGTCTGGAGTGAGTGATGAGGCCACCTCCCCATGCCCTGCAAGACACAGTTTTAGTTGACAGTGATGGGGTGCCATTTGTTCTTCTCATGCTGTAACAGTTGTGATTCTTTACTGAGGACTGGCGGGGTGGGGTTGGAGGGGAAGGAAAAATCACCTGGGGTGCATGTTAAGCCTTCAGCTGCTGGCATCCTTGGAGAATCTGATTCAGCTGATCTGGGATAGGACTGAGGTGTGCATGTGTCTAATAAGCTTCCCAGGCGATGTCTTTTCAAGGAGGCTGAGAAAACACCGGGCTGGAAAGCTGGGACTCTTAAGTAGGACGCTGATCTCAATCAGTGCTTCTCTTGCCTCAGAATCTGCAGTGGTGCTCATTAAAAATTCAAATTCCAGGATCCTGTTCTTCAGATTCTCTGATTATTTAGGTCTTAAAAAGGTCCCTCATTGATTTTGTTTGGTGACCACTGGTATAAATGAAGTCCATTATGCTTCCCATGTCTTAAGCCTGTCTTTGTGTGACTCTTATTCCTGCAGGACCTGAGTACTTCCCAGAATGCTTGAACTTGATAAAAGATAAAAACTTGTATAACGAAGCTCTGAAGTTATATTCACCAAGCTCACAACAGTACCAGGTATGTGGTGTGTGAAATGAGGCTGTCCTGGTTTTGCTTTTTGCTTTAGTTGGAAAGGAGTGGGGATCTTGAGTTCATAACACCATTCTTGGCTTCAAAATTTATCGTAAAACTGATTAGCCTCAATTTGAACTTCTTATCTGGGAGAATGGTCCTGACGTGTTCTCTGATTCCTCATCTGCAATACCATAGCACCTTCCCTGTGGGGTTTCCTGCTTCCTTCCCACCCCTCCTCTTGTCCAACCTCACTGCTGTGAGACTGATCATCCTAACAAGTACAGATCTTTCCCATATGTTTCAGCATAAAGGGAAAGTTTTGTTTGTTTAAAAAAGCATCCCTTTAGCTTTTTTAATATACCACACATGCTTATAAGCTAAATGTGTTATATGATCTTCTTGACAGCCTAATGGGGTGCTGTGCACACTTTGTAGATGAGGAAGCAACTTGCCTGAGGATCCGGAGCTACAGAGTGCTGGACCTGGGATACAGAACCCAGGCTGCCCGATCACCCTGCCCATGCTATTAGCCACTAGTCTACCATGCCACCAGCATAACCATTTTCAATTTGTCCTCAGACTACATACACATCTTTCTGTGATCAAGCCTGCCAGTTTCTTCAGCACCAGCTTCTGCCACTGTCCACGTTCCCAGTTACTTGTAGGTAGTTCTACAGATGTCACATCATGTGATTCCTCTGCCATCTCTTTACCCACCAGCCTTCCTTTAGCCCCACTTGTCCATCAGAACCCTTGGGTTACTCCTGAATGCAATTCGCGGACCAGGCGCCAAACACTGAGCTCCCAGAGCAGCCTGCCCTCACCTTGGTGATTGCGTTTGTCGAACTGCCGATTAGCTGCTTTGTCTCCTCCACCAGGCTGTGGGGCTTCTTAAGGGCAGGGACTCCATGTTGTATTCCTGTCTGCATCTCTGCCTAACATCCAGCCTGGAGAATCGAGGATTTGGCCAGTGGCTGCCTCTTCGCCCTTGTTTTCTGTTCTCTCCCACACTCACTTTGCTCCAGTCACACTGGCCGTCCCGTTGCTCCTCAGACCTGCCATACACATTCCTGCTGCGTGGCCATGGTGCCTTCTGTGCTCTCTGCCTGTACGCTGTCACCTATCTCGTCACGTGGTTTATTCTCCTGACAGCCTTCAGAGCTCACACTCCCTGAGGGCTACGAGGAGACTGTCCTCTGTCCCTTAACCCACCTTTGCCATTATGCTATAGACCGTATTTTGTCCATCAGTCCATCCTCTGTTACTATAAGAGCAGCAACTTGGTGGTGGTTCTTATATGGTTTTTCATTTGTTTGCTTTTATTTTTTGCCTTGCTATATTATCCATACTGCTCAGAATGGTGCATATGTAGTTAAGAGTAATTATTTGTTGAGTGAATACATGGCACATCCTCAGTAAGGTTTTGAATGAAAAAATGATTGCACTAACTGGTCAACTGTAAGATTTTCCCAGGGAATTCTTTCAAGGGAGTTTGAAGTTTAGGAACTAAGGCAGCTACACTGGAGCTTTAGAGAAATGATTGTCACGTTTCCTCCTCAGTCCTAAATCTCCTCTTGTCACAGGATATCAGCGTTGCTTATGGGGAACACCTGATGCAGGAGCACATGTATGAGCCAGCGGGGCTCATGTTTGCCCGTTGTGGTGCCCACGAGAAAGCTCTGTCAGCCTTTCTGACGTGTGGCAACTGGAAGCAAGCCCTCTGTGTGGCAGCCCAGCTTCACTTTGCTGAAGACCAGCTGGCTGGCCTCGGCAGAACTCTGGCCGGTAAGTACAATCATTTAGATGTCTACATCTACAAAGGTTTTAAAACATTTATTTCTTTGTGTTGTTTGGTAATTTTGCAAATAAATTTAGGGCAGAATACCCTGAGACAGTCTCGTTCTCACTGATAAAAATTAATTTAGAATGCTTTAAAGGATAAGCTACTACAACAAGAGTCCCAGAATGCAGTGACCCAATATGGAAAGATGTTTATTTCTCTCTGCCATAGGGATTGATCGGCCCTTCCGTTGTGTGGCTCTGCATCCTTTTAGGTAAATGGTTGTAGCTGGGTTATCTCCACATCTGTGGGGAAGGAAGCAGACTGGGGAGAAGTTAGAGTCATGGTAAAACATTTACTTTTAAGTTGGAAATGACCTGGATGGAAGTTAAACTATCACCTTCTATTCCATCTCGGCCACACCATGTGGCTGGATGGGCTATGCCCTGTAAGAAAGTAAAGATGAATTTTGGGATGGGTCCATTCTGGTATAGCCAGTAGGTTGTTGGAATAGCCAGGAATGAGGTGGGGGGAAAAAAAGGCCAAATGTCCAAGCATTCTGAAAGCAAAGGCAGTTTAGCTGCATCAGGGACAAGGGTTGCCCGAACCAGAGGTGAGGCTGGTACCAGGATCTAGTACTAGAGTGGAGGAAAGGGTAAGGACACCTGTGAAAAGAGATGAGCAGAAGCTCTGGTCCTCTCAGCAGTGCTTGAAGTAAAGCAATGACTAGTATATTTTTTCCTCTAACTTGTAAATATTGTTGAGATCTCAAAGAAAAAAATAAAAAGCAGTCCTAAAAAAATTCCATACTCTATCCTGTTAAATTTATGTACCTGTCCTTCTTTGTCATTTGCATTATTCTTTTTTTCTTAGGATTATAACAATGCATGGGATTATCACTTTTCTTTTTCTGGTTATTAGCCCTTCCCAAATCCCTCCATTTCCAAGCTGGCCTCTTTTTACAAATGTCAAGAATTCCTTATTTCAGGCCTTTTAGTTGTTTGTTCAGTCTCCATTGTTCCTTTCTGCTTTAGAAATTTATGATATTGGTTGTTTATACCTTCTATCTCTGTTCTTGGATCTTTGTCTTCTATTCTTTACAGCTCTTAGCTTGCTATTTCCCATGTCTTATAATGGAGTATTTCTAGTTTTCTCAGATGTTTAGCAAAAGTAGGTGGGGAGGGCAGTGGTCAAAGATGTTTGAGAAATGTTACACACTGGAGTCACTCTGTGTGTACATTTAACATAGGCAGTTTACACAAGAGAGCAAAAGAAAGAAAAGGTAACTATTTAAATAGTGGAGGTGATTTTACCTACCTTTTTTAGTGATATATGCCCTGGAGTGAGCATGCAATGAGAGACCAGAATCTGCCAGCCCCTTCGAAAGCCTCGGGTTCTCTGTGCCTCTCAGTGTGATTTATCTCAACTGGGCTAAGTCTAGGATCTAAAGACACTGCATGACTCAGACATAAGTCAGCTACCTCCATCTAGTGTTCAACCAAAGAAATAGTGGTTTCTTGCTGTTAAGGGACGAAGTGGGTTTGTGAGAGATACCAGGTCATTTTCCCATGTACATGCCTTGGAAGCATCTTTCAAGGCTAATTTTGGCTGTATATGATTTTCAATTCCTGTGCTAATTTTAGATTCTAGCTGCCATTTAAGATAGGACTCTATGTTGTATATCCCTATTCCCTCACAGAAATTCAGAAAGTACATAGTTTCATGCATAATGAAGACATATTAAAGAAGCACTTGAGCCAAAGAATCTGTTTAACTTTGTAGTCAACTGCTGCTTATTGTCTCTACAGGAAAGCTGGTTGAGCAGAGGAAGCACATTGACGCAGCCATGGTTTTGGAACAGTATGCCCAGGTAAACTCAATTTCTCCCTTCTAAATAAACCCCCTAGTCAGCAAGAAAGGTCTTCTCATGATCTTAGTGATGATGAAAGTTAAAGGAACTGTGCATAATTATTAAGTCCAGAGATAGTGTTTGCCCCAGCAGTCTTATCTTGCTGGCTTGACTTGGAAGTCTAAATTTAGTACGTCTATCAGTTTTGTGAGGTAGAATATGAAAGGGCTGTACTTTAACATACTAGTGGTTTGACCTTGGTAGAAAGCACTTAATTACCTCTAAAGGTCTTTGTGCTTTTAAAAATTGAGTTTGCCAAAGTAGAAACAATGAGAAAGGACCATTATAAAACAGGATCATTGAAGACTACATATTCTTGGCTTTTACTCCCATTCTCTCCATTGGAAATGTCTCTTTTACCTCGGGGAGCTGGAGGTTCCAGTTTTACAGCAGATTATAAGGATAAGTACCCATATGAGCATTTGGTAGTATAATAGGATTTATTATGAAAATAAGAACACTGCAGTCACACTGGCCACAGACTAACAGTACACAGGTGCACGGTTGACACCAGGGATTATTGCCTTGTAGAGTTTTGACCTTTGATGAGAGAGTGTTTTTTACAGTTGTTACTGAGAGCACATTTATGTAACTTAATTGTGCTTTAAAAATATTCAATTGTCTCTTATGAAATAACAGTGAGTGAAAGAAGATAACTAAAATTTTGTATCATTAGATCCTGGAGAGAGTATTTGTTGGGTGATTGAGTTGAAAATAATCAGTGAATGAAACATACCTAAAAGAGTAGAGAGGTTGGGGTGGAAAGATATACCACATAGAGGGTTAATTAAATGGATAAGATGCCATTATCTTTTTTTCTTTGTAAATGAAGATTAATGCATAACCTTATTTTGTCTAATTTACATACAATAAAATTATGTGTGGTACAGATGTATAATTTACAAATAATGAAGTTAATTCACCAATTTTAGATGAAGAATTGAGTACATTTTGACAGATGTTTGTAGTTGTGTGACCACCATTGTACTCATGATGTAGAACATTTCTAACACCCCCCAAAATTCCCTACTTCCCCTTTTGCAGTCAGCCTTCTCCCTCCACTGCCAGCCTTTGGCAAACTGATCAGTCAGTAAAGTTTCGCATTATCTAGAATTTCATATAAACAGAGCCATATGGTATGTAGTCTTTTTAGTCTGGCTTCTTTCACTCACATAGTGCATTGGAGATGCATCCATGTTATAGTTTATTCCTTTGTATTGCTGAGTAGTATCCCATTGTATGAATATGTCAGAATTTGTGGATCTGTTCACCAGTTGATGTACATTTGGATTGTTTTCAGTTTGGGGTTATTATGAATAACGCAGCCGTGGACATTCTAGTACAGGTCTTCGTGGGGATGGGAGTGGGAATGCTACATCCCGTGGTAAGTGGATGTTTAGCTTTTTAAGGAGCTGCAGAACTAATCTGCAGTGGCCGTATCATTTTGCGTTCCCACCAGTGATATGTGAGAGGGCATCAGTGGCTCCTATACTCACCAACACTGGGTGTATTACTGTGACACTAGATGTATTATCTATTGCTATGTAACAACTTACCTTAAAAGCTGGCAGCTTAAAACAACAGACCCTATTATCCCACTGTTTCAATGGGCCAAGAATCTTGGCTGGGCTTAGCTGGGGCCTCTGGCTCAGGTGAGTCCTTTACAAGGCCGCATTTAAGGTATTGGCCGGGGCTGGCATCATCTCAAGGCTTGACTAGCTTTTAATTTCATTTTATTGACCTTGTATCCTGCAACCTTGTTAAACTCATTTATTAGCTCTAGAAGCTTTTGGGTGTATTCTCTAGGATTTTCTACATTAACAAACACAGTTTCTATAAATACAGTTTTATGTCTTTCTTACAATCAGTACTTTTTTCTCTATCTCTATTGCATTTTCTAAGGCTTCCAATGTGATGTTGAATAGAAGTGTTAAGAGTGAACATCCTTGCCTTTTTCCTGATGTTGGAGAAAATTCAGTTGTCTTTTATCATTAAGTATCATATTTGCTTTTTAAAAATTTGATTCTATTTTATTTTATTTTTGAGACAGAGTCTTGCTCTGTCACCCAGGCTGGAGTGCAGTGGTGTGATCTCAGCTCACTACAACCTTGACCTCCTGGGCTCAGGTGATCCTCCCACCTCAGCCTCCTGAGTAGCTGGGACTACAGGCACATGCCACAATGCCTGGCTAATTTTCGTAATTTTTGTAGGGATGGGATTTTGCCATGTTGCCCAGGCTGGTCTTGAACTCTTGGGTTCAAGCGGTTTACCTGTCTCAGCCTCCCAAAGTGCTGGGATTATAGGTATGAGCCCCCGTGCCCGGCCTGATATTTGCTTTTTTTTTTTTTTTTTTTTTTTTTTTAATGCTCTCTATTGCAGAGTTGGCAAACTACAACCTGTGACAAAGTCAGCTTATCACCCGTTTTGTAAATAAAGTTTTATTGGAGCATAGCCATGCTCATTAGTTTACATCTTGTCTATGGCTGCTTTTACACCACAGCAGCAGAGTTAAAGAGTTGTGACAGAGATAGTTTGGTCCGTAAGGCCTAAAATATTTACTGTCTAACCTTTTACAGGAAAAAATTGCAGATTCCTGCCCTCTTATTTGAGGAAATCCCCTTCTATTCCTTGTTCTGAGAGGTTTTTTTTTTTTTTTTTTTATCATGAATGGGTGTTGAATTTTGTCAAATGCATTTTCAACTATGATGATTTTTTGTTTTTAGACCAGTGATATGGTGGACTAGGTGATTGATTTTCTCTACTGTTAAACCAACCTTGCATCTCTGGGTTCAACCCCACTTGGTATTATATATTTATTATCCTTTTTCTCTCCTGGTAGATTAGATTTACTAAAATTTTCTTGAGGATTTTTGTGTTTGTGTTCATGAGGGATATTGGTTTGTAGTTTTTTAGTGTCTTTGCCATGTTTTGGGTATCAGGATAATGCTGCTGTCATAAAATGAGGGGTGGTGGTCTTTATACTTCTGTTTTCTGGAGGATTTCATGAAGAGTTGGTATGAGAGTCTGACTCATGGTTAAAAACCTATGTGTGATGTTTCAGACCTGACCATAAACAATTACAGACTTTACCTAGGAGGCCACATGAGGAAGAGCTGCCCTCCCCACACCAGGCTTGGCGTACTGCCAATGCATTACAGTTTCTAAAGGGAGTTGCAAGCAAGGACTCAGGGCCCCCTGTTAGTCATGCTCCTGTAAACAGTATTTGCATTCAGATTCCTGGCGCTTTCATTCCTAGGTCTCTATCTGAGGCCATGGGCCAAGGTCTTCTTCAGGCACCTCTGCCAAGTCCTCTTTATGTAAGAAGGAATGGAAAAACCTTAACATTTTTTCCCACTGTGACTCACTACCCAGTACTTTTCCACCCTTAGCCCCCTTCCTTTGCACCCATACCCCCAAGATCCATCAAACTGCTAAAGCCTTTTTTTTCAAGCTCCTTCAACAGTGAACCAACCCTCATGTCTGTGTGGATCCAGCTGACTCTTGAATAGTGAGTTGTTCTTTGGGAAAAAATGGAACAGAGAGAGTTGGTGCTTTCCCTGGTTTTAGCCTCTTGCTTATACCAATGCAATGCCTGAAGGCTTAACTCATTTTTGACTTGTTGCTTTGGTCAGCTACTCCAATACCTGACAGCTCAGCTCTTGGGAGATATTTTTTTCCTCACACGTTTAGTAGAATATACCAGTAAGTCCATCTGGGCCAGGGGGTTTCTTTAATGAAAGTTTTTCACTATTAATTCAGTTACTTTAGTAGACATTAGCCTATTCAAGGTTATCTGTGTCTTCTGGAATGAGCATTGGTAGTTTATGTCTTTCAAAGAATTTGTTCATTTCATCTAAATTGTCAGATTTATTGGCATAAAGTGTTTGTAGTATTCTCTTATTTTATTGTCCATAGGGTCTATGGTGACGTCTTGTCTTTCATTCTAGATATTGATGTGTCTTCTTTTTTTCTGATTATTCTGGCCAGAGGTTTATCAATTTTATTGATCTTATTAAAGAATGAAACATTTCATTGTTTTTCTCTATGATTTTTCTGTATTCTATATCATTAATTTTTAAAATTATTTTCTGTTTATTATTTTATTTGCTCTTTATTTTTCTAGTTTCTTAAGATGATGGCTTTTTTTTTTTTTTTTTTTTTTTTAAAGAAACAGAGTCCCAGTCTTCTCAGGCTGGAGTGCAGTGGCACGATCATGGCTCACTGCAGTCTCAAACTCCTAGGCTCAAGCTATCGTCCCCCCTCAGCCTCCAGAGTAGTTTGGATTACAGGTGCATGCCACCATGCCTGGCTAATTTTTAATTTTTTTTGTAGAGATGGGGTGTTACTCTGTTGCCCACACTGGTCTGAAACTCTTGGTCTCAAGGGATTCCTCTGCCTCTGCCTCCCAGAGTGCTGGGATTCCATGCGTAAGCCACTTGGCCTGGCCAAGGTGATGGCTTAAAGCCATTGATTTGAGATGATTCCTTACTTTATAGTTTAAGCGTATAATGCCATAATTTTCCTCAAGCACCGTTTTAGTTACATTATACAAATATTGAAATGTTTTGTTTTCGTTTTCTGATTTCCCTTGTGATTTCTTTATTGACCCTTGGCTTATTTAGAAGTATGTTTGCCGGGCCCGGTGGCTCACGCCTATAATCCCAGCACTTTGGGAGGCCGAGGTGGGTCGATCACGAGGTCAGGAGATTGAGACCATCCTGGCTAACACTGTGAAACCCCATCTCTGCTAAAAATACAAAAAATTAGCCGGGCATGGTGGTGGGTGCCTGTAGTCCCAGCTACTCAGGGGGCTGAGGCAGGGGAATGGCATGAACCTGGGAGGCGGAGCTTGCAGTGAGGCAAGATCACACCATTGCACTCCAGCCTGGGTGACAGAGTGAGACTCCATCTCAAAAAAAAAATTTATATATATATATATGTTTAACTTGCAGATATTGGAGATTTGCCAGCCATCTTTTTGTTATTAATTTCTACTTTAATTTTGTTGTGAGTAGAGAGCATGCATTTTATTAATTTAAATTTATAATTTGTTTTAATTTATAATATGGGCTGTTTTACAGAATGTTGTGTGTGTATTTGAAAATAATATGAAAGCTACTATTATTGAATGGAGTGTTCTATAAATGTCAGTTAGATTAGGTTGATCATGCTGTTCTAGTTTTTTATATCCTTATTGGTTCCTCACTACTTGCTCCATCAGTGACTGGGAAAGTGTTAAAATCTCCCGCTGCAATAATTTATTTGTCTGTTTCTCCTTTCGTTCTACCAGTGTTTGCTTCACGTGTTTTGCAGCTCTGTTATAGGTGCATACATGCTTACGGGTATGTCCTAGATGTATTCATTTTGATATCCATCTTTCTCTGTTACTATTTCTAATTCTGAATTCAACTTTAATGTTATTAGTATAGCTTTTCCACCTTTCTCTTGGTTAGACTTTTCATTGCGTATCTTTTTCTATCCTTTTACTTTTAATCTATCTGAATGTAGTCTTCATTTTGAAGATGGGTTCCTTGTCGATAGCAATAGTTGTTTCTTTTTTTTTTTAAATCTAATTTGACAATCTCTGCCTTTTAATCGGAGGGTTTAGACATTTGCATTGAGTGTGATTACCAATATAGTTAGATTTAACCTTCAATCTTGCTGTTTGTTTTCTGTTTTTTCATTGATCCTTTGTTTCTTGTTTTTTCTTTTTTTGCTTTCTTTTGGATTTAGTATTTTTCATAATTCCATTTTACCTCCACTGTTGGCTTATTAGCTATACATCTTCATTTCAGTATTTTAGTGGTTGTTCCAGGATTTATAATAAAAATCATTAATTGACCATATCTTCAGATAATAGTATACCACTTCATATATAGTATAAAAACCTTACAAGAGTATTCAGTCCGTAATACTTTGTTACTGCTTTTGCTTTAAGTGATCATTATTGCTTAAGGAAATTTTTTAATGACCTGTCTTTCATGTTTATTCTTTTTTTTTTTCTTCAAAAGAAGCTGGAAAGGATTTTTATTCAATATTTTCCGAGTTTTCAAAAACTGCTGGCCACTCAAAATGGATCAACAACAAAAATTTAAGAGCTAAAACTGTAAAACTCTTGAAGGCTGGGCACAAAGTTTCATGCCTGTGATTCTAGCACTTTTTGAGAGGCTGAGGGAAGATCACTTGAGCCCAGGGGTTTGAAACCAGCCTGGGCAACATAGAAAGACCTTGTTTCTACAAAAAACAAAAACACAATTACCCAGGCATGGTGGTGTGCACCTGTAGTCCCAAATCCTTGGGAGGCCAAGGTGGGAGGATTTCCTGAGCCCATAAGTTTGAGACTGCAGTGAGCTGAGTTCACGCCACTGCACTTCAGCCTGGACGACAGAGTAAGACCCTGTCTCAAAGAAAACCAAAACGAAACTATAAAACTCTTAGAAGAAAACAGGGTTAAATCTTCATGACTTTGGATTTGGCAATGGATGGTTGGAATTAATACCAAAAACACAATCAATAAATTGACAAATTGGATTTTATAAAAATTAAGAACTTCGCGGTGGCTCAAGCCTGTAATCCCAGCACTTTGGGAGGCCGAGACGGGCGGATCATGAGGTCAGGAGATCCAGACCATCCTGGCTAACACAGTGAAACCCCGTCTCTACTAAAAAAATACAAAAACTAGCCGGGCGAGGTGGCGGGCGCCTGTAGTCCCAGCTACTCGGGAGGCTGAGGCTGGAGAATGGCGCAAACCCGGGAGGCGGAGCTTGCAGTGAGCTGAGATCCGGCCACTGCACTCCAGCCCGGGCGACAGCGCGAGACTCCGTCTCAAAAAAAAAAAAAAAAAAAAATTTAAGAACTTGTGTGTATCAAGGGCATTGTCAAGAATGTGAAAAGACAGGATATAGAATGGAAGAAGATATTTGCAAATCATGTATCTGATAAAGGTTTAGTATCCAGAATACATAAGGAACTTCTGCAACTCAACAACAGAAAGCCAGATAAATCAATTTTGAAAGGAGCAAAGGCCTGTAATCCCAGCTACTTGGCAGATTGAGAAAGGAGGATTGCTTGAGGCTAGGAGTTCAAGACCAGCCTGGACAACATAGTGAGACACTGTCTCTAAAAACATTTTTTTAATTAGCTGGGTGTGGTGGCATATGCCTGTAGTCCCAGCTACATGGGAGACTGAGGCAGTAGGATCACTTGAGGCCAAGAGGTCAAGGCTGCAGTGAGCTATGATTGTGCCCCTGCATCCCAGCATGGGCGATAGAGTGAGACCCTGTCTGAGAAAAAAAAAAAAAAGAAAAAAAAAAAATTTAGAAGATTGGTATTCTAGTCTACTATTTTTTCAAAGTGTGGTCTTGTTAACAATTCTGGAGCCCACCTAAACCTGCTGAATCAAACTTGGTAGTAAAGCTGGGGAGATAGGCATGTCTAACAGACCTTTCTGGTGGTTTTGATGTCCAGGCATGCAGAGAGATGATGCTTAGCTTGTGTTTTGTCATTATTTTCAGAATTTACACTGCTCCCTTGTCTTTTGTATCAATATTTATGGAGACATGAACTCTAGGATAGGCATGATGTTGAGAACTAGGAGTTCTCCCCTGGCCAGGGAGATAGAGGCAAGTCTGTGGTTAGTTTTGCAGTTGGCTGTGATGACATCTGACACACTCTCTTCACCTGTTGTCTTCTTCCTGTTCCCTTGTCAGGATTATGAAGAAGCTGTGCTCTTGCTGTTAGAAGGAGCTGCCTGGGAAGAAGCTTTGAGGCTGGTAAGAATCTTTTAAACCCTCTGGATATTGGGTGCTAAGCAGAGAGGGCGAGCAAGGGATTCCAGATCAGTTGGAATCTCTTGTCTTCTGAGGCTTGTGAAATAAGTAGAAATAGGTCAGGATCTTGGCTTAAGGAAAACGGTGTTTTTAAAACCATTTTTGTTTATTTATTTATTTTATTTGTTTATTTTTTGAGACAGAGTCTCGCTCTGTCGCCCAGGCTGGAGTGCAGTGGTGCAATCTCGGCTCACTGCAAGCTCCGCCTCCCGGGTTCATGCCATTCTCCTGCCTCAGCCTCCTGAGTAGCTGAGACTACAGGCGCCCGCTGCCACGCCCGGCTAATTTTTTGTATTTTTAGTAGAGACAGGATTTCACCGTGTTAGTCAGGCTGGTCTCAATCTCCTGACCTCGTGATCTGTCCGTCTTGGCCTCCCAAAGTGCTGGGATTACAGGCGTGAGCCACCGTGCCTGGCCTTATCATTCTTGATAATATTTTGGAATTAATCCTCTACATTTGAAATATTACTGTCTTTTTACTGAAATGAATTGAATTTCCTTGGCTGCCTTGTAGGAGGCCTGTTTTTCAGGAAAATATTCTGATGACCTCTGAAAGTAATCCATGTCTGTCTAAGTATCTTAACTCTCCAATGACTAGAAGTTTTCCTTCCTAAAATTATTGTGTTTTTCCTTCTAGGTATACAAATATAACAGACTGGATATTATAGAAACCAACGTAAAGCCTTCCATTTTAGAAGGTGAGGGTTCCATTTTAGGTAGAATTCCTCATTTGGAAGAAGGAGAGGAGAGAGACACGGGAGAGTCTCCTTCTATTACTGTGTTTTTTTTAATAATATGTCATGTAGACTCAATCAAAATTACCCATTGGATATAATATTTAATTCTCACTAGAATTTTTATATATGCTGAGTAATTAAATGGTAACAAATAAAATATTTAAATGTTAGAAACCTGTCCTGTAATCAAATATGATTAAGAATCTTTGTATTTGGGAATAGTTGGTAAACTTGAATATGAACTATATTAGATAATAGTGTAACGGTGATAAATTTCTGGCATTTAATAATCACGTTGTGGTTATGTAAGGTAATATCCTGTTATTCTTAAGAGATAAATGCTGAAATATTTAGGAATGAAGGATCATATCTCTACCTTACTCTTAAAAGGTTTCACAAAAGTAATAATGGATATGTGTAAGCATGCAGAGAAACAGGAAGCAAAAAAATGTCAAAATGTTAATAATTGGTAAATCTAGGTGAAGGGTATATGTGTGTTCATTGAACTCTTACAACTTTTATGTAGTTTTCAACTTTTTCAAAGTATTTTTTAAAAATTACCTTTTCAAATGAAGTATGTGGTTCTTGGAGAACATATGAATATTACCAGTTCTAGAATACTCAGATGGTCACTGTGACCCCTTAAAAGCGAAGCGGAGAAGGACATCAGTTTGGCTTACAGAAACCTTAGGGAGTGGTTGATTTTAAGCTCTGCCTTTTTATGCAAATCCACCCTGTAAGTAACATCTGGCCTTTCTGACATTTACATGTATGCACATTCTTACCTTGTCTGCACCCCCCTTCCCCCATCCTAATTAAAACGTTGCTGGGGTACTTTTTATGTTATTCACTTTAGGTACCTCTAACTGAGTGCTGAAAGCATGATTCCTCATCTATAATAATCTAACCAGTTCTTGGATTTTCACCACTAATGAGAACCTTTCTTAGAAAAATGCCGATAACTCCATCTGCCTAGGCCCAAAACCTATTAATAAAATACATCCTTGGATAGTACTATTTTGCTTTTTTAAAATGTATTCTACTAGTGTTATTTTCCTCTTGCGTATTTTTCCATTGGACAATATTTTGCAGAAATCATTAGATACATTTTTTCCACGTCCATGGGCATTTTGATGGATGTTTAGCCAGAAATGTTTAGGTAACTTTCTTCTTACTTTTGTTAACTGTGCCCCTTCCCCCCTACCGTTTTTTTTTTTCCCCCAATCCTCTCTTGGTTTAGGTATCAAGTCTTCGTTCAGGTGATTTTACAAGTTCAGTGGTAGCGCGTATTCTGGGATAATATTGATGAACTCTAAGATCTGGAATTTCAGTCTCTAATTTGTTAATGCTTATTAAGGAAAAAAATTCGTAACCGAGTAGAAAAAAAAAACCTACTAGGAAAAAACCTAGTAACCTCTTTCTTTTTGCAGAATTCTAACCCTCCTTCACTGCTCCACACCTGTAGTTTTTTCTCTGCTTAAACCTCATGCTCAAACTATTTACATTCTGCATCTCCAGCCCAGAAAAATTATATGGCATTTCTGGACTCTCAGACAGCCACATTCAGTCACCACAAGAAACGTTTACTGGTAGTTCGAGAGCTCAAGGAGCAAGCCCAGCAGGCAGGCCTGGGTGAGTGTCTGCGTGAAGACCATCGACACGTGCAGGGCCATGGGGGTCGGGTAATGCCACACATTCTCTCGATTGCTTAGTGTTCCTCCTGCAGTCTGATTACTGTGTCATGGGGAAGTGTGAGGCCTCTGTGGAGCCCCTTCAGGGCCATCTGTGTCTGTGTTTGTGTGCTGGTGAGGGCAGGACCAAGCATGAACGGGAAGAGCTCTGCCGACGTTCCCACTGACCCCCATTCAACCAGAGCAGCTGACCACTTCTGTGTCTAACAAAATGAGTTTCCTCATTTCCAGAAAAAAGTTCAGGAAGCTACTGATTTACATTAGTAATTACTGTATTTAATATTATCTCATTCATTTTGAGATCAGCTTTGCAATCATTTTCATCCATCCTTTGATATGCCCCAGTTGACTCTAGTTCATTTACCTCCCTGAAAGTAAACCCACACATTAGCAGGCAGTGTTTTCATCTGCTTCTGGTTCTTCTTTTCTAGATGATGAGGTACCCCACGGCCAAGAGTCAGACCTCTTCTCTGAAACTAGCAGTGTTGTGAGTGGCAGTGAGATGAGTGCCAAATACTCCCATAGTAACTCCAGGATATCAGCGTACGTATCACATTGATTCAGCACATTGACCATGCCCTGGGCATATGGGGAAAGTGGAAGCAAATAGGTTGGTTTTCTACTGGGACAGTGTAGTGGGAGTGGAGAGAATATTATTCAATGTTGTGTGGAAGTTGTTCAGAGACTTTCCCAGCATATCTGAGACATTAAACTTGGCATTGAAAGGTCTTCTTCCTCAGCTTCACGGCCTGTGTGTTTTCCCATTCCCCATGAGGCAGTTCCTCCACTGAGTGCTCAGTCTACATTAACATCCGATTTTACGCTTTGAACAAATGTTGTGACTAAGGTATAGGCACTGAAAAAATGAAAAGATCAAGCTTCTTCAATTCAAAATCAGGATTGGAAGAGACCATACATGTAAAATAAGTCATCACACTTTTACCAATTATAGTAATTTGTCAGAAATATTCATGCAACACCCGTATGGTAGGTGCAGTAGATGTTACCAAAAACTTACAAGGAGGTATGAGTTATAAGAGCTTGAAGTCTTGCTTGGAATATGTAAAACAATGCAGTATTATATATTTAAACTGAATTATGCTTTAGGAATTTGAAATGGAGAACTGTGAAGTTGTGTGGGATGATCAGCAACTGCAAGAAAGTAGCCAGGCAAGGTAGCACATGCCTGTAGTCCTAGCTACTCAGGAGGCTTAAAAATATCTGTAATTTCTAACAGGAGATCATCTAAGAATCGCCGAAAAGCAGAGCGGAAGAAGCACAGCCTCAAAGAAGGCAGTCCGCTGGAGCACCTGGCCCTCCTGGAGGCACTGAGTGAAGTGGTACAGAACACTGAAAACCTGAAAGGTATATTCTCAGTCCTGATGATGATTCCTGACTCCAAACAATAGTAAACAGGCAGCACAGACAGGCAGAGTTCAGTAGGTGATTAAGCTACCATTTTCCCAATTTGAGGAAAGATGAGAACTTTTAGCAGGAAGGGTCATGTCAGCACACATTCCTGAAGCAGCCCTTCTTAGCTGGTAACTGAGAAGCCTTCCTCCGTTTGGCATCCCCCTAACTGAACTGGGAGAGATGCTTAAGCCAGGATAAAGAATTGTGGGACGCTGCTTTCTGCGTGGGCCCCCCAGTGTGCTTGATTTTCTTTTTGTAGTACATGTGTTTAGTTATGCCAGCATTTGGGAAGAAAAAAGATAATGTAGGAGAAAGGACCTGCAGTGGAATCATAGAAATTTTTGGCTTTGGATAGAAGCTATGGTATGATTTGGTCTATGGAGCTGGGAATATAACTTACCACTCTTTCAAATTTCTTCTCTCTAGATGAAATATACCATATTTTAAAGGTACTCTTTCTCTTTGAGTTTGATGAACAAGGAAGGGAATTACAGAAGGCCTTTGAAGATACGCTGCAGTTGATAGAAGGGTCACTTCCAGAAATTTGGACTCTTACCTCCCAGCAGAATTCAGCTACCCCTGTAAGTTTTCTCAAAGACGGTGTGCATGTTTTTCATCATTTTCATGGGTTATTATGTTCACACCCTCCCCAAGTCAAAAAGTTTTCCTGTTCTTAAAAACGTAAGATGCCGTAGTTAAATTATCTTAGATTTATGTTTAAGCTGTCAGTAAGATTTTATATTTGCCTGTAGAGTGACTAGTACACCTTGGCGTAGGTTAAATGGGCTATCATTTTCCTTTCTGGGTGAAGCAGGTGTCATGGAGAAAATGAGAAAGTCACGCAGTTGCTCCTGGCCTTCAGTGAGGTTGGAGTGGGGAGAGAGCGGGGAAGAGGGGATCGGAGACGGCCTCTCACTTGGATGGGATCAGGCTTTAAAGGGACCCCAGGCAATTGCTTTTCCTTTTGTTTTATGAAAAATTTGACTTGTCACTTCTGTGTTGTTACGATGGACTTTGCTGGTTGTGTTTAAGGCTGAATCAGCTTTGTGTTGCAGAATTCTAATGTATTGTCGTCTGTTTGTTATTTATACCTCTGTTCACTCTCTTATACCTCAAGTCTATTGTTAAGAGTTTTTATTTGGATTCAAAAGGCTGGTATATAAGTCAAGATCTAGAAAGGAAAACAAAAGCCTACCTATTATTTTATCACAGAATTTAATACATGGATTGGTTAAATAAGCATTAGAGGACTAAACAAGGCAAAAGGGAAACACAGAGGAAGGACACTGAGATAGTAACTATAGGAAGCAGCTTTACCCTCCCTGAGGGAACAGGAGGAGGAGTTGGGGATCATTAGAATTTAGAAGCCTGGAAGTGGGGCCCTGTAGAGCTGACTCTTGAACCTCTGAGAGGAGGGTGCCAGCCAGCTAGTCCTGGCATTTCTGAGGGGGCTGGTTCCAAGTGTACAGAAGTAAATGGAAACTGGAAGGAATAGTTGCTGCTGGGGGAAAAGCCAGCCAGTCAGGCCAGGTGCAGTGGTGGCTCACGCCTGTAATCCCAGCACTTTGGGAGACTGAGACGGGTGGATCACCTGAGGTTGGGAGTTCGAGACCAGCCTGCAACCTGGCCAACATGGAGAAACCCCGTCTCTACTAAAAATACGAAATTACCCAGGCGTGGTGGTGCACACCTGTAATCCCAGCTACTCAGGAGGCTGAGGCAGGAGAATCGCTTGAAACCTGGGAGGTGGAGGTAGTGATGAGCCAAGATCGCGCCATTGTGCTCCAACCTGGGCAACAAGAACAAATCTCCATCTCAGAAAAAAAAAAAAGCCAATCAAGGAAGAAATCTAGAAATCTTTTGTTTATCCTCCAGCTTTGTACTCCCCGTCTGGTGTTCACTGTAGGCAGGACATGATGGGAAGCCAACAGCAAGGAGGAATATCTTTCAGGTGCCCAGCCCCAGCACCACAAGCAGTGGATAGAAGGGTGGGTTGGAGCTGAGAGATTACAAATCAGCTCACTGTTTAGAAACACATATGTTTATCGTGTCTTGATTTCCTTATTTAGAAATGGGCATAAGACTTCCCTGTGTGCTTCAATAGAATGCTTTGAAGGTTAAATAAGAGGGTGAATGTAAAAGCACTTTACAAACCATTGAAATAAAAGCAACTAGGAATCAGGACCCTACAACCTCTTGAATTGATTATAATAGGTATTTCTTAGAAGAAATGTGATCATCATCTTCAAAACTGTAGTACTTTTGATGATAATTGTTTTTGTTTTTGTTTTTGAGACAGGGTCTCACTCTGTTGCTCTGGCTGGAGTGCAGTGATCACCACTCACTGCAGCATCTGCCTCCCTGGGCTGAGGTGATCCTCCCACCTCAGCCTCTTGAGTAGTTGGGACTGCTGGCACATGCTACAACACCTGGCTAATTTTCAAATTTTCTGTAAATTTTCTGTAGAGACGGTGTCACCATATTGCCCCAGCTGGTCTTGAACTCCGGGGCTCAAGCGGTCTGCCCACCTCAGCCTCCCAAAGTGCTGGGACTGTAGGCATGAGCCACCGTGCCCTGCTTGAAGGTGATAATTTATGATACCACTCCCATGCCGTCCCCTTCCGTCTTCTCTTCTGATCACACGATCACTTTAAGGTCTTATTTTATTTTATTTTTTTTCTTGCTCTGTCACCCAGGCTAGAGTGCAGTGGTGATGTGATCCATCATGGCTTGCTGCAGCCTCGAATGCCTGGGCTAAAGCAGTCCTCCCACCGCAGTCTCCTGAGTAATTGGGACCACAGGTGCACACTACCATGCCCAGCTAATTAAAAATTTTTTTTTGTAGACATGGGGAGTCTTGCTATGTTGCCCAAGCTGGTCTTGAACTCCTGACCTCAAGTGATCCTCCTGCCTTGGCCTCCCAAAGTGCTGAGATTACAGGTGTAAACTGCCATGCCTCCCACATTAAGTTCTAAGACATCCATTTTATTATTGTGGTTTTGATTGGTGAAGTATGGTTGTGGTATGTGCAGGATACTGTGAGTGACTTCTCATGGCGTCGCTCTTGAGAGTGTGCCACCAAGGGTCTGCACTAACCAGGGGTGTGCCCAGAGGCTCGCTGCAGGCTTGACATTCCTGTGGAGTCTTGTGTTTTACCTGGAGCACATGTGCACAGTTTGCATTCTGCTCCATAGTATGCACATATTTGTATTTATTTCAACCTAAAAATGTTTGTTTCCCACAACTCTTGGCATATAATTGATACTCTGCGTATTTATAGCCTCTTGTACTGTTTCCCTGCTCCTCAGGGAGTGGCTTGCTCATTTGGAAAAGGCCAGGATATATCATTGTAGAGTTTCTTTTCTTTTCCCCCACCCCCTATCTTTACCTTGTTCTGGGAGAAAGGAGAATTAGAGGTCTGAATTGCAGCTGGAGAAACTGGCAAATTAAAATCACATCAGGAAAGAGAGTTACTATGTTTCACACCATACCAGTAGAAATGACAGGCTGTTTTCTGCTGGTAGGGATTTGGCCTTTGGTATTGGCAGTCTTGAGAAGTATTAGATAATCTTTGCTGATACAGTCTATTTTCTCCTTAGGTTCTAGGTCCCAATTCTACTGCAAATAGTATCATGGCATCTTATCAACAACAGAAGACTTCGCTTCCTGTTCTTGGTTAGTATTTTTTCTCATTTAATATTACAATACTAAGCAGCAGGACTATCTTTCTGTAAGTATTGAGAAGATCAGCAGTAGAAGGAGAGATTGGATACAATTTTTCACTACAAAAAATTGACTACAATTCTTCCTCAATTCTAAGACCACATCTTTAGTATGATCAGTTTCATGCTTCTAGCGGTGGGGGACCTGGTGCGGGAAAATTCATATATGACCATTGTATGTGTAATTTTAAAAAATATTTTATGTGGCATATGCTTTTTCATAAAGGCACATCACAGTTCCAGTTTCAGTCTAAACCATCTACATTTACATATATATCAAAAGATTCTTCTGAAGCATCATTACTGGCTGTTGGCAGTTACGCGTTGCATCTTGGGGGCATTTTCATAAACTTGCTTATGAGTGGGACCTTTTTATTATGTTTAGAATTGACAATATAATTTGAAGGCAAATCCAAAGAATATTAGCATTTTATACATATTTCCTGTTTAGTTATGCATGAAGTGTTTTATTTGTTGAGGGAGATGATTCTCAATTAGATTACTTATATCCTTAAAAATTAAAAACCCTAAACGCTTTCTTTTGAAAGTTGGTTAGAAACATTTAATGGGTCAACTTGGGACTTTGAGTATTTGCCCTTACTTATAGTTGGGTCAATCAAGCATTTTAGCTTTGAAAAGTGAATATTAGTTTCTAAAATAATTAGCAGTTTTAACTGCTGTTACTTGCATTTCTAGCATGTGACAGGCAATTTTCTGAAATTTTTTTCACCGAAGTGCTACACTGTAATAGCATTTTGATGATATTTGAAGTAGCCTGTGGGGATTCAAATTAAGTTTGACTTTAACAGCTTATGTTGCTACCAGGAAAGAGCAGCTACCTTCCATCCCAGCTCAACTCATACATCCAGACAGTAACTACTGTATTCCTAGCTCCTCTTCTGTCTGGAGAATGGCAAGGTACTTTTGGTATCAATTTCAACACATCCACTTATTCCTTTTTTTTTCTTAAATTTTTTTATTAAAAAAAACAGAGGGGGGTCTTAATATGTTGCCCAGGCTGGTCTCAGACTCCTGGTCTCAAGTGATCCTTCTGCCTCAGCCTCCCAAAGTGCTGAGATTACAGGCGTGTGCCCCTGTGCCCAGCCCACTTATTTCTCAGATGCTAGGAACTTACATTAGACCTGAGGCCATTTGGTCATTGTTTATTTTGTGCGGTAGTGCAATCCAGTTGTGATTTCTGCCTCCTGTGTTCCTCGTTGCTGGCCTGATGCTGACCTTCAGGTCAGGTCAGTCCCACCATCCCCCGGGGTATTCTAGATGGCTTTCCCACTTCAAAGAGCACTTTCTTGTTTTCCAGCTGAGCCTTAAAGACACTCTGTAATATTTGAGAGCCCCTCATTATCTGAGTGTTCATTATCATTACCCTTGTGGTTTCAAGATTGTATAGGAAAAGGGAAGTTCCTATAATTCAAAAATTGCCACTGATGAACTAATCACAAAATTAGTCCCCCTCAAATATTACTCAGCTCCCCTCCCCAGCTAACAATAGTTGAGTATATTCACACATCCCCACAAGCGGAATCAATGACTTGATAGGTCCTTTCTGATTGTTTCCTGCTTTGATACAATACAGCAGCATGCAGATCAGTTGCAAGCCTTAAAAAAATTTAGTATTACATAAAATAGATTAAAATGATGTTGGAAAAGTACTTGAATCACTGCTGGGTTGGACTCGTTGCAGTTGATGACAAAATAAGTGCTTCAAGTGGTTTTGACCATCAAAGGATTGAGAGAGCTCCTTAGAAAAATTGCAAAGCCCTCAAGGTATTTTTATAAAAATGACTTTTTTGTGTGCTGTGAAATTCAAATATGGAAATGTGAAATATGTCATGTCCTGCTGTCATATAATTTGTCAGAATAATTACTTTCTTGCCCAAAAGTCTATACTTTGCGTTTATTTCAAATTAAGTCTGGAATCAAATATAATTGTAGTTATGCCTAATTTTAAAAAATGAGGTAGAGCACATTATTTTCATAACTAGTTTTTTAAAGATAGTCTTATTCCAACTTTAATTGCTATTTATGAAAGTATGGACCTTGTTGACAGTGAATTTATTTAAGTAGCCTTTTTCCAGTATTGATATTCTTTTATCTTTATGGCACCATTTAGTGGAGAGAAATATAAACAAACATAAAGCTGTAGTATGAAATCATAACTGCATAAAATTAACTGTAGTACATACTGCACTACTGTAATAATTTTGTAGCTACCTCCTGCTGCTATTGTGGTGGGTGAGCTCAAGTGTCACCAATATCTGCTTAAAATGCCATGTACCACTAATCATGTCCACATGAGCAGCACATGACAGTCTCCATTAATTGCATATGGCAGCGAAAAGTGATCTCTTGCGTTCTCATGTATTTTTTTATCATGTTTAATGTAATATCGTAAACCTTAAATAACACCATGAGACCTATAGGAAGTACCACAAGTGATGCTTCCAGGAAGCAGAGAAAAGTCATGACATTACAAGAAAAAGTTGACTTGCTCAATACGTACTATAGATTGAGGTCTGCAGCTGTGGTTGCCCACCATTTCAAGATAAATGAACCCAGTGCCAGGATGATTGTAAAAGAAAAGGAAATTCATGAAGCTGTCACTGCAGCTATGCCAGCAGGGATGAAAACCTTGTACTTTTTGCAAACGACCTTTTTATCTTGTATTGAAAATGCAGCTTTTATGTGGGTGCAGGATTGCTATGAGAAAGGCATTCCTATACAACTAATATGATTTGAGAAAAAGCACAGTCATTGTATGAGAACTTAAAGCAAAAAGATGAAGGATCTAAAGCTGGAGAATTTAATGCCAGCAAAGGATGGTTTGATAATTTTAGAAAGAGGTTTGGCTTTATAAATATCAAGATAACAGGAAAAGCAGCTCCTGCCATCCAGGAGGCAGCAGCAAAGGCAGTCAGGTTTATGATCAGGACTGCTCTTATCTGTAAAGCTGCTAACCCCTGAGCCTGGAAGGGAAAAGATTAACACCAGCTACCAGGCTTTTGGTTGTACCATACAACAAGAAGTCTTGGACAAGGAGAGCACTTTTTCTGGATTGGTTCCTTTGTCGATTTGTCCCTGAAGTTAAATAGTATCTTGCCAGTAAGGGGACTGCCTTTTAAAGTTCTTTTGATACTGGAAAATGCCCCAGGCCACCCCTAAACCCATGAGTTCAACACTGTGAAGACGTTGAAGTGATCTACTTGCCCCCAAACACACATCTCTAATTCAGTCTCTAGATCAGGGGGTCATAAGGACCTTTAAGGCTCATTACAAACAGTACTCTATGGAAAGGATTGTCAAACGTACGGAAAAGAACCTTGCTAGAACATGAAAGTCTAGAAGAATTACACCATCAATGATGCCATCATTGTTATAGAAAAAGCTGTGAAAGCCATCAAGCCCAAGACAATAAATTCCTGTTAGAGAAAACTGTGTCCAGATGTGCATGACTTCACAGGATTTATGACAGCCTATCAAGGAAATCATGAAAGAGATTGTGGATCTGGCAAAAAAAAAAAAAAAAAAAAAAAGTAATGCATGAAGAATGTCAAGATAGTCAAGATAGGGGTCTTGGAGAAATTCAAGAGGTGATAGACATCACACCAGAGGAAGTAACAGAAGATGACTTGATGGAGAAGAGTGCTTCCAAACCAGTGCCAGACAATGAGGAAGATGACATAGAAGAAGCAGTGCCAGAAAATAAATTGACATTTGTTCCAAAGATTCCAATTATTCAAGACTGCCTTTGGCTTCTTCTACAACATAGATGATTCTATGATATGGGCACTGAAACTAAAAGAAACTGTGGAAGGATTGGTACCTTAGAGATATGAAAAGCAAAAACATCAGAAATTATGGTGTATTTCTGTGAAGTTAGTGACTGAGTGTGCCCACCTCTGTTGTCTCCTCTTTAACCTCCCCTACCTGTTTCATCTCTACCGCCCCTGAGACAGCAAGACCAACCCCACCATTTCCTCCTCCACTTCAGCCTACTCAACGTGAAGATGACAAAGATGAAGACCTTTATGATGATCCACTTCCACTTAAAGAATAGTAAATACTGTTTTCTTAATATTTTCTCTAGCTTACTTTATTGTAGGAGTATAGTATATAATACATATAACATACAAAACATTTGTTAACTGACTTTTTATGTTGCCAATACGCTACCGGACAACAGTAAGCTATTAGCACTTGAGTTTTGGAGATTCGGAAGTTAAACATGGGGCCAGGTGTGGTGGCTCACACCTGTAATCCCAGCACTTTGGGAGGCTGAGGTGGGTGGAACAAGACCAGGAGTTTTGAGAGTAGCCTGGACCGCATAGTGAAACCTCGTCTCTGCAAAAATTAGCCAGGTATGGTGGTGCACACTTGTAGTCCCAGCTACTTGGGAGGCTGAGGTGAATCACATGGACCTGGGGTGTCAAGGCTGCAGTGAGCCACGATCATGCCACTGCACTCCAACCTGGGCAACAGAAGGAGACCCTGTCTCAAAAAAAGAAAAAAAAAAGGTACATGCAGATTTTTGACTGTGCAGCGGGGGTCCACACCCATAACCTACCTTCAAGGATCAACTGTAATTTGTCATGCCTGCATAGCTCATATGTACAGATTCACTGCTGGAAGTTTATCATAAATAATGCTGAAAAAGAAAATCCTTATATATACATATTTTCTCATATCTCTGCTTCCAGTATGTGATTCCTGGTTAGAAAAGAGACTTAACAAATCTAAGTGAAAGAGTGCCTGGGAGTTTTAGGTTGCAATGACAGAATCTTTTCCTAACCCTCTCTCTCCATTTACTTTTTTTAAAGCAGGGGCATCTTTATTGATCGACATGTTTGTCGAAGTTTCATCATAGTTTCTGTCCATTAACTTCACTTACTGAATATGTGCTACCACATTTTGCTATTCTTTAACAATTGAGATAGACTTTATATATAGTGAAATGCAGAGATTTCAGGTGTACAACTTGGTAAGTTTTAATAAATGTATACAGCCATGTAACTGCTGCCACCACCCCTCCCACCAGATTGAAATACAGAACATTGTTCCATTTTGAATCACTGAGTGAGCATGCCTAAGGTTGAAATGCAGTCCCTCCTCTCAGGGCAGGACCTCCAGGCTGTGTTTGCTCTGACCTGGAGGTTGCAGGGGTAGCAGACACATTAACTCTGGCTCTGATGGTCATATTGCTGCAAACCCCACCTGCCTAGTTTGTTTAGTTTGGAGTTACTGCCTCAGCGCCCTCCAACAAGGGTATGTCTGTCACAATTTCCCTTCCTTTCTTACTTTTAGATGCTGAGCTTTTTATACCACCAAAGATCAACAAAAGAACCCAGTGGAAGCTGAGCCTGCTAGACTGAGTGACCACAGTTAGGAGGGATCCAACAGAGAAGACCATTGCCACTAATTCCTGTTGTCCTACCACCCCTTGCTCTTTAAGGCCTGTCTGTTGAGAACTGGAAAGAGTAAAGTGATAACTTACCTTAGCGTTGCCAAGAACTTCAGCAGACAACAAGCAATTCTGTTTTATTTTGTGTATACATCTTAATCATTAGCAAGACGTTAAGCTTTAACCATTATGGCATCATTATGTGAGAATGATTATTCTTTCACTTGGGCTGTTTGAGATTATGGTAATCATGAGATTAATGTTTCATGGTTTCTACCTCAAAAGTGTGAAGACAAGTAAAATAATGTTTCTAAATTGTCTTATTGGAGGAGAAGATTACAATGGCTATTAGTGCTACATTTGGTCAAATGTAATCACTTAAATGGCTTCTTGTCACCTTAAACTAAAGCAGAATAAAAAGTATCCTTTGAAATTATAAGCCCTCCTTTGCTGACAGCTGTTATTTTGTAACATCTTACCAGGTCATGTGCTTTCAGTTATAACTGGGCTGAGCCTCCTATAATTACAGTGTCTACAGGGACTGTTTTACTGCCTGTGTATTTTCTGCTAGAGAGTTAGCAATGTTAGAGCTGGAACAGATTAGAATTTCTAAACAGTATCATGCACGTTTGGTATGAGTGATCAGTGTGCATTGTATGGCATGCATGGTTGTGAATTATTCTCTGTTCTCCAAATGCTGTTTCTTTAACTCAGATATTTTTGTTAGTGTCTAGGCCACTTCATTTATTTTTCTTTATGGTGCTTTACTGACTTCTCTTTTACTCAATTCTCCATCCCACCCCCGCACCAAAAAAAACTGTCTCAAAATGAGAATATTTTATTTTTATGGTGAGTCTAGAAAACGCCCACTTCATTCTAATTAAAAATTCTTCCATGTTTTAAATATCAGAACCAGACCTTCCTGACTGTGTATCTTAGTCCATTTGTGTCTCTAAACAACCAGCTTTCAAAGGAACTAATAGAGTGAAAACTCACTCATTACCACAAGGATGGAACCAAGCCATTCACGTAGGATCTGCCCCCGTGACCAAAACACCTCCCACTGGGCCCCACTTCCAACATTGGTGATCACGTTTCAACATGAGGTTTAGGGAAACAAATGCCCAAACTACAGCACTGTACATAAACAAACAGGAAATGCTGCGTTTGATCCTCAAAGAAGTGATATAGCCAAAATTGTAATTTAAGAAACCTTTCCCAGTATAGCAAGGTGTCAACTACAGAATCAATCTAGGAGTATTCACTGTAAAATTCAACTTTTCTGTATGTTTAAACATTTTCACAAAATAATAGCTTTTAAAAAGAAGAGGAAGAAGATACACTTTACTTTTGAAATCTGCTTTTTGACTTACATGGATTTGCTGTAATTAAGTGCCCAATATTGAAAGGCTGCAAGTACTTTGTAGCCACTCTTTGGCATGGGTAAATAAGCATGGTAGCTTATATTTGAATATATTATAGTGCTCTTGCTTTGGATAATTGTAAAGGGACCCATGCTGATAGATTGGAAATAGAAGTAAATGTGTTCATTGATAATGGTGTGAATTTTCCTGGACATTCAGTTTCCTTAAATAATGTATTGAAGCAGCAAGAAATAATCTGTTTGAATGCAAATTACTATCAATTACTGTTTCTGTCATCTGAGCAGGATTGAATTTTGTTCATTTTTAGAAGCAGCAGGCAGGAGGAGACCTTCCAAATTGAGGCAAAGCCAAGAAGAATTCATGGGGGAAAACCGAGTGTATGAGGAAAGGAGAGAACTCCTCTGAGTGGTGAATGCTTAATTTGGGGGCAAGATTCTGTCAAGTTTTAGAAAAGAGTACATAAATTTGGATTCTGTCCCAAAGCAAGTTCATGCTGCAGTAAGGTAAAACCTTCACTTTTCTTGGTTCCATTGAGTCAGATAGCTTTGCTCAGATGCTCTAAACTTCAAGAGGGAACTTGCAGAAGACTGTCTTCTTCAGTTCAAAGTGCATTTTAAATTTATGCTTTTTAAAAAACTGAGGCCGACTGCAGTGGATCACACCTGTAATCCCAGCACTTTGGGAGGCTGAGGTGGGTGGATTACAAGGTCAGGAGTTTGAGACCAGCCTAGCCAACATGGTGAAATCCTGTCTGTACTAAAAATACAAAAAAAATTAGCCAGGCGTGGTGGCGGGCACCTGTGATCCCAGCTACTTGGGAGGCTGAGGCAGGAGAATCACTTGAACCTGGGAAGGTAGAGGTTGCAGTGAGCCAAGATCATGCTACTGTACTCCAGCCTGGAGAGGACAAGAATGAGACTCTGTCTCAAAAAAAAAAAAAACTTAGGAGCAATTTTTATATGCCTTTATGGGTGTAGCTTGGTGCAATTTCTTAGCCCTGCTGCATATTTTAAATTTAATTATATATGCATGTATATATACATACACATTTGAGAGATTTGTCATAGCAATAACTGAAGAGGGTGTTTTTAAAAATGAGTAAAACTGACGATGCTTAGTAACCTAAGGTGACTGCAAATTTGAGAAGCAAAATTAGATTTGTTCTTCTTCTTGTGCTGGTTATTGTACTCCCATATTCTCTAGAAGCACCGCCTGGACAAGCCCTGGGGAGTCTTTGGCTGTTCTTTCTTGTTTGTCATATTTATTAGTAACTGGCTGCAAATACATCTTAGGAGCTAGGTAGCTGTACATATTCACGAGGCTGGAGATCAGGCAAGGCTAATTCGGTAACATTTGGCAGTGCTGAAGGCCTGCTTTGGATTCTCGTGCTTCTGTGTTCTCTGTGCTCCCTGGGCCCTTACCACTGGGCTGCTCCACCACTATTCCTACTGGCTCTAAAGTCCCCAGACCTTTAAGAACAACAGTTGTTGGGTTGGTATAAAGGAAAGAACAAGGCTTTGGGCCATGTGTCCAACCCTCTTAGCAGTCTTGGACAAAGTCACTTAATCTCACCGAGCCTTGCTTTTCTTCAGTCTTGTGTGTGCCCATCAAGCTAAGCAGAGTTTCTCAATAGCACTGTTGTCGTTTTGGTTCATGTCATTCTTTCTTTGGGTGTTGGGAGGTGCCTCCCTGGACATTGTAAGATCTTTAACGACTTGCCTGGTCTCTAACCCCTAGATGCCAGTAGTACACACTCCCACCCCTGTTATGACAACCACAAATATCTTTAGACGTTGTTAAATGTCCACTACAGGCCAAAGTTGCCCCCACTTGAGAACTACTGTGCTAAGGTAAGTTCCAAATACTTAGTAAAACTATCGCTTTTTATGAGGAAATTCTCTTTTTCTGCGAGGGCATACTTGTGAGCATCAAGTGAGAACATTCATAAAGTGCTTTGAAAAAGACTGCACAATTGCTCAGCCTTCAATTGGTATTTTTTCATTTAGAAATGAACATTGAGACCTAAGAAGGCCTGGAGACGCCCATCCTCCAGAACCACCTCCCAACTCTCCTCTTCATTAAGACCCTTGCCTTTTTAGGGATCTGTGACGTGGGGTTCATACATCCGGAAGGGATCGGTAGATAGAGCATATCTCTATAAGATAGGTTTCCTCTGTAATCATACACTGTATTTTACGCATTTAAAAACATTATTCTAAGAAGAGGTTTATGGGTTTACCACCCTGCCAAAGAGGTCCAAAGGTTAAGAACTAACCAGACTTCAGCTTGCACATCAGTGAATGATCATGGGTTGACAGTAGAGCGGTTTGGGCAGAAACTGAGGTAAAGATGTCCCTCTTTCTCAGGTCAGTGTCCCCAACTCCTGATTCCTTGACAGTCCAGCATAAGGCTTAGTCATCCGTGCTGAACCATGGGAACCTCACATGCCCCTCTGTGGCTCTCTCTCTGCCGGTACCAGCCAGATACTCTTACTCACCAGGCCTGGATCCAGGGTCAGGTACTTTAGGCCTTTCAAGGCTGTGTAGGCAAACCTGGAACCTGTGAGGGCGGCTCTGGAGGGCTTCTCCCTGGAGATGGTGGAGGTGCCAGCTCTCCTCTAAATGCAGAATGCGTGCCTTTGAGTGCCTGTGTGACTAAGGACTATAGTAAGAGACTTTTGGCCTTCTGCATAAGAGGTAGAAACTTAAAGATACTAGCTGGCTGTTGTGAGCACCTCCAGGAGTCTAGTATTGGTATTCAGATGTTTTTCACTGTTTTCCAAATCAGCTGTGTGAGGTAGGCATTCATACTCAGTTTTGCAGGCAGACAAACTCAAGTCACACACCTAGGTGGTAGCAAAATAGTGTTTCAAACCACAGAGTCCAGAGCCCATGTTCCGTCCACTCTTTTATGCACCCACTAGTGTTCAGATTCTGAACTTTAAAGACAGGACAGAGAATGTACTGGGGGCTCTTCTAAAGAATCTCCAATTTAAAGTGCTCATATTACAAACTCCCCCTGCAGGAACACCATAGAGTTCGCTGGGCCCTGGAAGGGCTTCCCTGGCTACTGAGGGTCTCTGTATTCCTTTGGGCTCCCAGTTGGGTTAGAATGACCCACATAGGGCAGCCTCCCACAGACCCATACCATCAGCCCCAGAACCTGCAGCCTCTCTCCTGAGCACACCCCAGACTCCAACTGTGTGTGTTTTAGGCTGATGGAGAATCCAGTCTGCTGGGAGATGGTCAGCTACTACTTGAAGTGTCTAGAGAATGACTGTAGCTTCAATCCCTAACCTCTCTGCTGATAGCCCAAGATCAATCTTACTTCGGTTTTTAAAAAGGGAAATCTGTATGGCACTTGTTCTCTGAAGAGTTGCCCTTTAAGGCACATACATATGCCTTGCTTGTAATATGCTAGGCTTCAGCAGCCAGTCGCCGTGATGGCTTAGTAAGAACTGGTATTGAGATATGTCTCAATAAATGACTGTTGAAACTAAAAGAAACTCCTGTTAAAGCAGGGCTCAGACAGCTTTGCCAGCTCTTTCCAGTCCGTCCGGGTTGCTGATGAAGTGTGAAATGGACACTGATGCTTTGTGGGAGGTTGCACTGTTACAGCATGCTTCCTACTGGCATTGATGGAAAGGGAACTGCTTATATGCCCCAACAGCATTTACCGTCTAATCTTCATTGCACTCCCCCCTCCACACAGAGTTTAACCATAAAGTAGTTCCTAAAGTGGGGAATGCACAAAATAAGGGACAGCATAATTTTAGAGCAAGTGAATGTTTAAGCAATCCACATACAATGCATGTCCTTTTTCGTTCATCCTCCCCCTACTCCTGCTTTTGTTTTAGGAAATGTATATTTTAAGGCAGATGCCGCATGTGTGAAATTGTTCTCATGAAGTCAGGAAGTAGAGAAACACACTGAGGAGGGGCATATGAGGGGTGTTTAATGCTACAGGAATAAGCACCGGCTCCACCCCTGT
Organism: Macaca mulatta; assembly: GCF_049350105.2. Classification (NCBI taxonomy): domain Eukaryota; kingdom Metazoa; phylum Chordata; class Mammalia; order Primates; family Cercopithecidae; genus Macaca; species Macaca mulatta. The sequence continues at coordinate 49,546,981 of NC_133420.1, forward strand.
GTGTAGGAGTGCGCTCACCCCGCCGAGGGTACGCACTGCCAGTGCAGCGGCCGTCCTCATCGCCGTTCAGAAGCACCTTCTGTAGAGGAAGAAAGGCCCGTGTTCCTCGTACTCAAAGCGGTGGACCCACAGTGGTTGGAAACCCTGAAGTGAGGCCAGGATGGAGCCACCGGTCCACACGGCACTGTCTCTCTCAGGCAGCACGTTTACCTGCGGGGTGTCATTGGGACACATGCTGCTTAGCTCCTTCTGCAGACGGTTGGGGAAGCCACTGAGCATCGTGCTACCCCCGCAGAGCAGGATGTTCCCCATGAGGTCCCGTTTGAGGGCGATGTCACACTTGTTAAGGCAGGACACGGTCTGGGTGTGGAGGCCCAGCTGCATGGACTTGATGAGAGACGGCTTGAAGAACATCTCTGAGCAGAGGAACCGTTCCTGGCACAGCTGAATCTCCTTCCCATCCGGCAGCACGTAGCGGATCGTATGCTCACTGAGAGGGACTTTCTTCTCCTCAGTGGGATCCAGGGCCACAAAGCAGCATTTCTTCTTGATGTCCTCCACGATGCCCATCTGGTCCTGGGTGAATTCGTTTCCCGCACTGTTCAGCAGGCCTAGCAGGTAGGCTGTCAGGTCAGAGCCTGCGTAGTCCAGCCTTCCGGTGATGCTGGGCAAAGGATAACCCTCGTAGATGGGGACCACGTAGGACACGCCATGGCCAACCTCCACCACCAGGCCGGAGGTCCTTCCATAGGAGTACATGGACAGGCGCGACTGGTAGGCGATGTGCATCGCAGGAGTGTTGAAGGCTTCAAACAGCATTTCAGCATATTTCTCTCTGTTGGTGTGTGGGCTCAGCGGTGGGTCTGAAACCAAGACCGCATGCTCCTCCGGCGCGATCTTCATCTCTTGTCGGAAGAGATATTCCCAGATATCCTGCACTGTGTCCCAGTCCACGATGATGCCATGTCGCAGAGGGTTAACCAGCTTGAGATGAACGTTTGTGTTGTTGAGTTCCTGTCCCACGAATGTCTCCTTGCGATTATCCCCAGTCTTGGCGGTCTCCATGTAGGGCTTGCCCACCATTGTTGAGATCTTGTGGGTGGGTCTTGGCAGGCCGGCAAAGCCACATTTACAGTAGCCAGTGCCCAGGTCCACGACCACTGCTTTGGTCACCTCCTGCTTGGGCCTCTCCTTGGCTGCCTTTGATTCAGTAGGTTCCTGTGGCTCTGAACTCCTGCGGCGGACCCACACGGCCCGCTTTGCCGGACCATCCCTTAGAGAGGCAGTCTGGAGGGCCTGTGTCTGCAGGGGGGCCTGGTTACCCACCTTCTTGGCGGGCCCATCCCCCATGATTGCTGCCGGTGGAGCCCACATGTTGTCAAGAGCCGCACCACTCTTAGAAAGTTCTCAATCCCACTGGATTCAAGGCCTGAAAGGCCTACATCAGAGGATACCCTGAGAATTTTCCCAACAATGACATCACTAATTATGATGTAATCTGGTGACCTGGGCTTTCTAGATATTGCAAACCCTTATCCTGTGTTAGGGTACATTTGGGATATTGTTTTTGAAATGGCTCTCCTTTTCCTAAATTTTGTAACAAGACTGATTTATTCAATTAATTAATATTTCTTGAGTGTCTGCTATATACAAGGCAGCTGGGAATTCAGTGGTGAAAAAAAACCAGACAAAATCCCTTATTCTAGTTGGTGGGGGGTGGGGGTGACAGACAATAACCAAAATGAGCATTAAGAGCAAAAGCAGGGTGGCAGTGCTAGGGTGGCCTTGGCAGAGCTTCCTGAGCGGGTGACATCTGAATGAAGACCTGCAGGAGGTGAGGGAGAGAGCCACGTGTTTGTCAGGGGAACAGCAGGTGCGGGGGACTGGAGGCAGATGTGTGAAGAGTTAGATCAGGGGTCAGCAGGCTGCAGTCCAGTCCAGTCCCCAGCTTGTTGGATTGGAATACAGCCGTGCTCATTCATGTTTGTATCGTCCATGGCTGCCTTTGCAGCACAGCAGTAGAGCTGAGTCACGGCTTTGAAGACTGTGTTGCCCAAAAAGCTGAATGAAAGTAAGTATTGACCGGCCCTTAAAAAGTTTGCTGACCTCTTGAGTTAGAGGAGGAGCAGCAAGACAAATGTGGCTGGCATGGAAGGAGTAAGGAAAATTAGATGAGATGGGGTGGGGGAAGGCGAGCGGCTCACGGTAGGCCTCATAGGCCAATGCGAGGATCATGCCTAAGGTCAGAAAGCACTAGAGGATTTGGTGCAGAGCACCGACACCATCTGATTTAGATGTTAGCGGGATCCTTTGCTGCTATGGTGACTATGTCAAGGGCACTAAGGGTGACACTTAGAACAACCTTAAGAGGAATTATTTTTGGATATACATTTGTACACTTACTGTGCCTTCATCAGGGTCATTGGCTAGGCAGTGAAATTAGACCCTAAAAAATCCCACTGACAACACTGAGGCTTGTAGGTGCGTAGCTCATCCAAGGATATCCAACCAGGAGTAGCCAAGCTCTCCCGACTGTGGCTTCCTCCCCAGGATGTGCTGGGACACAGCTTGATGGGACCTAGTATGCATCTTTTGGGCTGCTTGGCCACCATCTTGCATGCCATTTCTGAAGCTGGACACATTGGTGTGGATGCCTGCCATACTCAGGGCAGAATCCAGCCTTATGTGATGCCATACCTTGAACCTGATCCCAGCCCTTCATAAAAGGCAGTCACCACAATAATGGGCTTTCTCCTTTAGAGAGGCTATGGGTCCTTCTTTCAGTTCCTTTGGGGTATGAGAGAAGAAAAGGACCAAGTCCAGTCTCATGAGGTTTGTGACTATCTGATGGGGGCAGCAAGGTGTCATCCCAGGGACAAAATCTCAGTTTCTTGCTTCATTGGTTAGTGGGTGAGATCATGGCATGGAATTTTGAAGGAAAAATAGGAAAGTACTTTCGATACCTGGCTGCCTGAAAAACAGTTTAATTGCCTCTGCTGTTCAGGGATTTGCATGGACAACTCAGATTGTTTGACTTTATTTCAAAAGTTCTGTATATGGTAACCAAAGGCATATGTAATTTAAAACCCTCCATTTTTTTTCTCCCCAAACCCTACTTGAATTTTGAGAAATCTATAGCTGCTTGGTACCTTTTCACTAATCTGGACTCCTAGAAGAGCCTGTATTAGCTTCCTGTTTCTGCTGTAACAAATTACCGTGGATGTAGTGGCTTAAAGCAACTCACAGTTATTATCTTACTGTTTTGGAGGTCGGAAGTTCGTAATTCTTCTTAGTGGACTACAATTAAGGTTCTTTTAGGGCTGTATTCCTTCTGGAGGTGTAGGAGACAGTACTTCTTCTTGCCTTCTCCAGCTCCTAGAGGCCACCTGTGTTCCTTGGCTCATGTCCCTTCCTCCATCTTAAAAGACTTAGAGTCTCAGACTACAGCTATCATTGTCACATCTGTTTCTCTGCCCTTGGCCCTCCTGTATCCCCCATATAAGGACCCTTGTGATTACATTGGCCCCACCCAGGCCATCCAAAATACTCTCCCCATCTCAGATTCCTTCATTTACTCCCATCCACGGAATCCCTTTTGGCATGAAAGTTAATATACTCACAGGTCCCAGGGATTAAGATGTGGACACCTTTGGAGGACCCTTTCACCTGTCCTGTGCCTCCCTCTTCACTAATACACTCCAAGCCTGACATGCTCTGACTCGTTTGCTCTTCCTGGGCTGCCCAGGCTTGCCCATCTATCATCTGTCATTGCCCTTTCTGCATTTGTGTGTGGAAGAGGTGATGCCTTGGTGTAAGGCAGTTATTCTGTCTAGTCTGTAAGGTCCTTGAGCATAGGGATTCCCCTCACATTCTCTGAGCAAAAGCCAACGAAACACTTGCCCTCCTTTTCTTCACCTCTCAGTTTCACATGTTGGGTACCCCCAATCAAAACCCTGTTCCCCCTAAGCTTCCTGTTACCCTCTGTGCCTCTTCTCTCCCTCTGTGGGTCAGCACACGGTTAGCGGTAATGATGGAAGAATGCAGAGACTGTTGACACCGTGCCCCAAACCTCTACTGCCTAGCACACAGCCCCCCACAACTGTCATCAGCTAAGGTCTGTGTGGGCTCCCTGGGGTCCCTAGTGAGGTCCCTCTAGGGAGAGGCACCCTATATTGCTCAAAATATGTTGGGCCATATTTTCTAATGGGATCACACATACTTTTAGTCCTCTGGCTCAAGACCAAAAAAACCAAAAAAACCATGGGATGACTCCTTTTTGAAAGCAACCCTGGGGTCATCTTTTTTTTTTTTTTTTTTTTTTTTTTTTTTGAGACAGAGTCTCGCTCTGTTGCCCAGACTGGAGTGCAGTGATGGGGTCTTGGCTCACTGCAAGCTCCGCCTCCTGGGTTCATGCCATTCTCCTGCCTCAGCCTCCCGAGTAGCTGGGACTACAGGCGCCCGCCACCACGCCTGGCTAATTTTTTATATTTTTAGTAGAGACGGGGTTTCACCGTGTTAGCCAGGATGGTCTCGATCTCCTGACCTTGTGATCTGCCCGCCTCAGCCTCCCAAAGTGCTGCGATTACAGGTGTGAGCCACCGCGCCTGGCCAACCCTGGGGTTCTCTTCTATAGTGGAGGGAGAGAACATGGAAAGATGAGATTAAAGAACACACTTATCCCTGAGGTGCATCCTGGCTCCTGGCTTCAATTTTTGAGACACTACCCGCCCTTGACCTTTGGAGGAGAGGTGAGCCAGGCCCCTGGAAGTTTAGCAGCTATAGGAGGGAAAAAATGAAAATCTGGTGTGGCGTTTCTTCTCATGAATCACCTGTAGTTTTTCTTAAAAATTACTGGAGTCCACCACAGCCTTTCCAACTCTTGAATATGCTGGAGAACCCCTGAGTCAGGAGCTCTCAACAAAGAAGATCCTTGCCAAACAGGCACTTTGAGCTGCTTTCTCACAGCTCAGACCCCAGTGTGGACACTCAGGTCCCAAGACTGTGCCCATTTCCCTGAGGTGGAAGGGAGAGGAGCTGTCTTCAGGGGGAGATGAGCTACTGAGCAGGCAAATCTGGATCCGAATGCTTCCCCTTCCACGTGCTCCAGCCCAGTGTCCCACAGCCTAGTGGCCTTTGGGCATCTCTAAGTCAGCATGCCCTAGATGGAGCTCATTCTCTCCCCGCACATGCCTTCCCTTCCTCCCCCTGCATTCCATGTGTGTGTTTGTGGTGCCACCATCCACTTAGCAGCTCAAGGCAGAAACCTGGAGGCCATGGATATGGGTCAAATTGGTGAGGGGACATAGCAATATGGTAATCACATTCAAATGACATTTCAAGTAGTTTATACAAAGTCATACAGATTATAAATAATAAATCTGTGTTTGAACCCAGGTCTCTGGATTCCAGTTCCTTGGTCTTCCCTCTGCTCTGTACTGTCTTTCCGTAAGGAGTGGACAAAAAGTAGTCTCTGGCAGTCCATGAGCACTGCCTTTAAATAGCCTAAGAGTCGTCATGGAAGAATTTGCTTGCTCTGTAGAACTTCAAGAGTAGACGCAAGACCAATTAATGGCTTCAGAGAGGTACACATGCCAATCCAGTGTGACAAAACATTTATCACTCATGGCTGGCCAAAACGGGGTAAGCTGTCCATGTCAGACTGCTGGATGGGATGTTCTAGAGGGAACTGAAGGGTCCAATCCTGAGCTTCTGTGATTTCATGATCCCACCACAGGGCATTTCTGGGTCATGATGTTCATAATTGTAACCCTTAGAAAGTTGTTACCCAAATAATATAGTTGAATGCTGCCATGTTCCAAGAAACAATTCAGCAGGCTGGGTGTGGTGGCTCACACCTGTAATCCCAGCACTTTGGGAGGCCAAGGCGGGTGGATCATGAGATCAAGAGTTCAATACCAGCCTGGCCAACATGGTGAAACCCCGTCTGTACTAAAAATACAAAAATTAGCCAGGCATGGTAGCAGGCGCCTGTAATCCCAGCTGCTCGGGAGGCTGAGGCAGGAGAATCCCTTGAAACTGGAAGGTGGAGGTTGCAGTGAGCCGAGATTGCACCACTGCGCCCCAGCCTGGGCGAAAGAGTGAAACTCTGTCTCAAAAACAAACCAACAAAAATTCAGGAAACAAAAATCCCCACACGTTCCTCATTAGCATTCTTACATGCTCCATGGCAGTATTTCTTAACTCTTTTTCTCCCATGCATGTTGCCTAATCAATTCCTCAGGCACCTCTGCTTGTCTTAATTCTCCCAGAAAACTTCCTCAGGCCCAGTTGCTGCTCTTCCCCTTTTTTTCTTGACTCTTCACCACCAAAGCCCTAATCGGCCTTTTTGATTTTGGAGTGGGAAGGGGCAGCTTAAGTTGCAGGTCCCTCTGGCACTCTAGTGAATTGGTCCTTTCTAGATGACAAGCCATCTTTCTTTGCTCGGGTCCAGGTAAGGGATTCATCCTTCCCTCTGCCTCACATCCCACATCACAGGAGCCCATGAGGGAAGGCCTCAAATGCCAGAGTAAGAGCTTGGATTAAAGTGAGGGATGGTTGGGGAAGCAACAGATTGGATTCTATTCTACTTTCTAAATTTCTCTAGAACCAGGCTCTTCCTCGCTTCCACACTCTCACAGCCCTAGGTCAGGCCACCTTCAAGTCTTATCGGAATTTCTCCAGTGGCCTTGTTTCAGGTCTCAGCTTCTAGTCTTGCTCCTCCCATCCATTCTCTACATAACAGCCAAATGCCAATCTTTCTAACATTTTTCTTTTTTTTTTTTTTTTTTTTTGAGATGGAGTCTTTGTCCCAGGCTGGAGTGCAGTGGTGCGATCTCAACTCACTGCAACCTCTGCCTCCTGGGTTCAAGCAATTCTCTGCCTCAGCCTCCCAAGTAGCTGGGATTACAGGTACCCGCCACCAGGCCTGGCTAATTTTTGTATTTTTAGTAGAGATGGGGTTTCACCATCTTGGCCAGGCTGGCCTTGAACTCCTGACCTCGTGATCCACCCGCCTTGGCCTCCCAAAGTGCTGGTAGAATTACAGGCGTGAGCCACTGCGCCTGGCCCTTTCTAACATTTTTCTAGAGAGCAAATCTGATCATTCCGCTGCTTAAAGTCTTCATAGATTCCCTGGCTCTCCTCAATTTAGTCTAAACCTACTCCTGGTATTTGATGCCCTCTCTATTTGGCTCTGTGACTTCTCTAGCTTCATCTGTTTTTCCAAACACTTTCACTGCGGGAAGTTCTTCACTGTGCCTCCATCTGAGCCTTTGCTCAAGCTGTACTCTCTGCCTAGGATGTCTTCCCCTCCTTTTAACTACTTGACAAATACCTACACCTCTTCCATGATTCAACTTAAGCATCACCCCCTCTCTAGAGCACCTTCTGACTGCCGGTCTCAAATGAGTTCTCCAAGTAGACTTCTTCCTGCAAACCCACCGGCACCCATTCCATTTTCTTGTCTAGACTGGGCACTGCTGGTGGCCTGGGTTTTTATCATCTATCACTGGCAGGCTGCACTGGGCGGGACCTACTACATACTCCAGTAAATGTTGAATGAAGGGAGGAAAGAACTCTTGGGGCGGTCAAGGGGGCCTAGTGCATTGGAGTTTGATGAATTTGGGTTAAGGTACAAACACCCCAAGTGCTGTTTGCTCTTGGGCAAGTCCTTAGAATTCGGAGCCTCATTTCCTCAGCTCTGCCTACCTGCAGAACAACACAAGTGAAGTACCTAGTGCAGTGCCTGCCTTACTGGAGGGGCTCAAATACTTAGGCCCTCTCCACCAAGAGGCAGAAGAGGAAAGGTGTCCAGTAGTGAGCAGGTTAGGCATGGAAATGCAAGGGGGTTGAGCAGAAACCTCTGAGACCCCAGTGTGCTTGGATTTCTAAAACTCCCAACACGTGCTCTGTCCTGGAGCAAACTTGAGTTACAGAGATGGGGGTGACACACCAAGAGTCGGCCAAAGCCAAGCCCTCCCCCCGCTGCCTGAATGGACCAGCCCTGAGTGACATCACAATCCCAGGTGGTTGCCATGGCACTACTGGGGGTGGGGGGGGCGGTGTCTCATTTCTCCCCAGGGAGCTCTAGGCTGTGGATGTGAGAAGGGGAGCAAGAGAGGCAGATGGCGACAAGGAACAGCCCCATGGCCCTGGGCACGGCTCAGGGTGACCCTGGAGAGGCAGGAACACGGCCAGGCTCTGACGCCGGCCTCCGGGACACAGGTGCGGCCACTCAGCTCAAGATGAAGCCCAGGAAGGTGCGCAAGATCAAGGCGGTTGTCATCGACCTGGGCTCTCAGTACTGCAAGTGCGGCTACGCGGGAGAGCCGAGGCCCACCTACTTCATCTCCTCCACCGTGGGAAAACGCTGCCCCGAGGCGGCCGACGCTGGCGACACCCGCAAGGGGACCCTGGTGGGCCATGAGCTGCTCAACACGGAGACACCTCTCAAGCTGGTGAACCCGCTGAAGCACGGCATCGTGGTGGACTGGGACTGCGTGCAGGACATCTGGGAGTACATCTTCCGCACGGCCATGAAGATCCTGCCCGAGGAGCACGCTGTGCTGGTCTCCGACCCTCCGCTCAGCCCCAGCAGCAACCGGGAGAAGTACGCAGAGCTCATGTTCGAGACCTTCGGCATCCCCGCTATGCACGTGACGTCCCAGTCGTTGCTGTCCATCTACTCGTACGGCAAGACCTCGGGGCTGGTGGTGGAGAGCGGGCACGGCGTCTCGCACGTGGTGCCCATCTCCGAGGGCGACGTGCTGCCGGGCCTGACCAGCCGCGCCGACTATGCTGGGGGTGACCTCACCAACTACCTGATGCAGCTGCTCAATGAGGCGGGCCACGCATTCACAGACGACCACCTGCACATCATAGAGCACATCAAGAAGAAGTGCTGCTATGCGGCCTTCCTGCCCGAGGAGGAGCTCGGCCTGGTCCCGGAGGAGCTGCGCGTGGACTACGAGCTCCCGGACGGCAAGCTCATCACCATTGGCCAGGAGCGCTTCCGCTGCTCTGAGATGCTCTTCCAGCCCTCCCTGGCGGGCAGCACCCAGCCAGGCCTCCCGGAGCTCACGGCTGCCTGCCTGGGCCGCTGCCAGGACACGGGCTTCAAGGAGGAGATGGCCGCCAACGTGCTGCTGTGTGGCGGCTGCACCATGTTGGATGGTTTCCCCGAGCGCTTCCAGAGGGAGCTGAGCCTCCTCTGCCCCGGGGACAGCCCTGCGGTGGCTGCAGCTCCTGAGAGGAAGACCTCCGTGTGGACCGGCGGCTCCATCCTGGCCTCCCTGCAGGCCTTCCAACAGCTCTGGGTCAGCAAGGAAGAGTTTCAGGAGCGGGGCAGCATGGCCATCTACAGCAAGTGCTGAGCCTGGGCATCTCCACAGACAAGGCCCCCAGCATAGGTGGCCGCAGGCCACTCTGTACACATTTACAGAATTTCACATAAAGCTTTACTCTGAAATGACTCTTGTCTAGTCTGGGTTTCTTGCTTCAATCTGATAGCAGAGGGTTGGGGGGAGTCGGGCTTAGAAGTGGCAGCACCTTTTGCACTGGAGGTGTGGGCTGTAAGGAAGGGGCTACCATACTGGTCCCACCCCCTCTGCCTGCCTCATGATGGTGACATCATCTCAGGGCCTGGAAAGTGGCCTCCTGTTTTGTTAGCACCTCCAGGTTCAAAACCTGATCCAACAGACATGCCTCATCGCTCGCTCAACTAAGGGGGTTGGCTCTGATGAAGGGACTAGCTTGGGTCACCTAGCAGTAGGTTGGAGGAGACGCACAGCTGGGTGTCCGACTCCAGTCTCTTGTTTCTGCTGCTCACAAGTACTCCCAACCTTAACACTGCTTGATCACTCCAGGTTCCCTAACCTCCCTCTAGTGCCTGCCACCCTCAATGTGGGAGCCTAAGGCTGTGCCAGTGCATCTCCTGAGTGTGAAGCGCCATTTCTACCCATCTGTGGGTGTACCCCTTTCAACCGCAACCAAAATTGGAGCTATTTTTCCAGAGTTACAAAGCAGAGCTGCTGATTGCAGAGGATGTCAGGGGAACCAGAAGGTCCTTTAGAGATCAGGTACTCTCGGCCAGGCGCGGTGGCTCAAGCCTGTAATCCCAGCACTTTGGGAGGCCGAGATGGGCGGATCACGAGGTCAGGAGATCGAGAGACGATCCCGGCTAACACGGTGAAACCCCGTCTCTACTAAAAAATACAAAAAAATAGCCGGGCGAGGTGGCGGGTGACTGTAGTCCCAGCTACTCGGGAGGCTGAGGCAGGAGAATGGCGTAAACCCGGGAGGCGGAGCTTGCAGTGAGCTGAGATCCGGCCACTGCACTCCAGCCTGGGTGACAGAGCAAGACTCCGTCTCAAAAAAAAAAAAAAAAAAAAAAAAAGAAATCAAGTACTCTCCCTGCTATAGAAATGGGGAAACTGGGCTGGGTGTGGTGGCTCACACCTGTAATCCCAGCGCTCTGGGGAGCCGAGGCAGGTGGATCACCTAAGGTCAGGAGTTCAAGACCAGCCTGGCTAACATGATGAAACCCTATCTCTACTAAAAATAGAAAAATCAGCTGGTCATGGTGGTGGGTACCTGTAATCCCAGCTTCCCCAGGAGGCTGAGGTAGGAGAATCACTTGACCCCAGGAGTTAGAGGTTGCAGTGAACTGAGATCACGTCATTGCACTACAGCCTGAGTGACAGAGCAAGATTCTATGTCCAAAAATAGAAAAACAAAAAGAGATGGGGAAACTGAGGACCAGAGAGGAGAGGGCCAGCCTAATGCCAGTGGTCGAGCCCAGGTCTCCTGATCCACATCAAGATTATTCCCAGAAGGGTGAACATGGTTCTTAATGGTTAGTCAGCAACCCAAAGCACTTACCATGCATCTACTGTGGGCCAGGCCCAGAGCTGGGGACTGAGAAATGACCAGAAGAGTCTCTACCCTTGACAGTCACACACAGCTAATGGACCACATTGATAGGGAGGGAAGGTCTGAGCTAAGTGTTCATGGTGGCGAGAAGGTAGTGGTGATGCATTGGAATGCTGTAAATGGAGAAGTTGCTGGGCATGGTGGCCACTTACTGGCTTTGGGGCTGAGGGAGAGGCTGTGGAGGCTTGTGAGATTTCAGCTGGTGACTAACTGCCTACTTAGAAGAGTGGGTTCCTGCTCCCTTCCCTACCCTCACCTTCCAATGGAGTTCACGACCCAGTTGGTGCCATCTATGGGATCAGACATCCATGAGCTGCATAGTCTGGGATGGGCTGAGACTTAAATATCGCTGAGTCATCTCTTACCTTAAGCAAAGGGTCCTGATTTGGGGCACCCCATGAGGCTGCCTCTGTCCTGGACCCAGTGCTGGGGGCTGCAGACTTGGGCAAGAACCAGACACAGTCATTATCACTTAAGGCCCTGCTCTTTAGTCCTTCCCCATTGTCCAGAATTGGGCATCTAGCCTGGAGTTTGAATACCCCTGGTCAAGCAGGGCCTTGGCAGCAGGCATGGAACCTGGGCTCTTTCCTGTAGAGGGATGTTGCAGACTGGAAGCCTGGAGGCTGAAGGTGGCCGATAGACGTTTTGTTTGGCCGTCACAGTGTACAAGTGTTTTCTTAAATGTGAATTTTTTTCTGTGGGGCTGCGTTTTCCAGGTTGCCAACGTCCCTGCCACACTGATGTCTTCATATATATTTGTGGCTTCAACACAACTTCTTCCTTAGCATTAGTTTCTGTTGCTTGCAACCCAAGTGATCATAAAAAGCCTGATGAAATACAGAGAGGGAAGCTGAGGCTTATAGAGGGAAAGTGATGTACCCCAAATCACACAAGCAGTAAGTGCTACATGTGAACCCCACTCCCACACATCCTCAGCACCTTCTTCTGCCTCTAGTCACAGCTTCAGTCCCTTCACTACCTGGTCATCTCCTTGAAAGCATCCCTCATGTGGCAGGGGTTGTAAAAACAGTAAGTAAATTGCTAGATCCCTGACATGAACCTATTTAAGCTAACCAGCGGATTCAGCAGGAGATTTATTTTTGGTGGAAAAACACGGGTCAGTGACTTCTAGCTTAAGATGACCCCCTGACCCGGTGTGTTTATCTCCCCTCCCTTCTCAGAGTCCATGGAGTCATAGTAGAGAATATAAATGCACAAGCTCAGTGCAAATGAAGAGGATGGTAGGGGAACTACAGGGACTAGACATTTCTACCTGATTCTGGAAGAAAGAGAGTGGAGGTGGGAACCAAGGAAAGAAACAAGGGTAGGAATTTCCTGTCCTGCAGAATGGGCAGGAATTTGCAACTTGGAAATTCCAGGCAGCAAAGACATAGGAGTGTAGTGTGGGAGAGTGGGAATGGGCTGAGGAGGGGTGGTGCCCGTGGTCTCTATCTGAAGAATTGAGGCTTTCCATGTTCACAGAGAGGGGTGAGCACACTGGTCACCTCTACAGGTATGTTTCTTAGGAAGAAACAAGTTGAATTCTCTCTCTAAAGATGGTGCTGGTATAGGAAAAGGAGGAGGGAAGCTTATGAAGAACACACCAGGAGCCCCACCTCCACCCGCTTGTCCCTTCTCCAGACCAGAAATCACACTTGGAACTAGCTCATATTCCCGAGGTGGAATATTTGATGCCTCCAACTTTCCTCTTATCCCTTTCCATAACTCCTGGTTTCTGCATGGGCATCGGATGTGACCCAGGACTGACTTCCTTTCCAGCACCAGGGCAGAACATGTGATTTAGGCTCAGCCAATCAGAACATCCATCTCTTAGGTCATAATGATTGGTTCTGGGTGAACATGCGATCTCAGTAGAGTGAGTCCTGGAGAGTGAATCCTATGCTTTTTACTTGGAAGCTTGATGTGAAGTTGAAGGGTGTGTCCTAGCACTGCTGTGGCATTTGTAACTAGGAAAGAAGCCAGCTTGGAACTGACCCACCAAGGATTGTGGAGCTCAGAGAAACAAAGCTGGTGCCCTGGGGACAAAGTGAACCTCTGAATCAAACCATGCCTAGAGTTTGAACCCACTCCCAGGTATTTCAGTTCTGTGAGCCATGCATTCAACTTCATCATTCATGTCCTTTAGGGTTGTGTGTCTGTTACCTGCAATGGAGAGCATTCTAGCTGCGTCAATTTCCTTCTCAACAACAGCATTCCTCTGGAGCAGGTTTGCATGGAGAAGAGACTGGGGTTAGGGAGGCCTCTTTTAATTGAAATATTAAGATCAACAATTCATTTTTTCCTTATGAAAAAACTACATAAGAAGAGTTTTTATCAAGGTACCAGAGGATATCAGATAACATACTACACTGAAGGGCAGAGACCAAAGAGTGTCTGTTGACCATTATCTTATATATTCACTTCTTAGATATTTGTCCCTAAGGTTAGACTCAGAGCTTCTTGAGGGCAGGAACTGTGTTTCCCTCATTTTAGTTTTCTCAGAGTCTGGTGCAGAGTATGGCACAGAGTTGGTGCTTAGTACATGCCAAATGAACTCATTTATTCCCAGTCTGTGAGATGGACATTACAGTATTTCCCCCCATTTTACAGGTGAGGACACTGAGGGCTGGAGAGGTTAGGAGTCTTGTGCAAGGTCACCTATCTGATAAACCAAAGTCTTGTGCTAAATCAAAGTTTTGAGATTCCACAATGCCTTTTTGCCCTTGTCACTTACCTTTCTGAAAATTATCAATCTCTTTTCCAAGAAGAAAAATTTACATATAAAAATTGCTTTCAAATCATGCACAACAAATTTGATATAATTTCATAGTCATTATCCTGAGGTTTCAAAGTTAAAAATGCCAATCTTTTAGCAAAGAAGAGACTTGTCTTGCTGGAACCTTCCACAGACATAAGCATTAGAGTGACATCAAGTGGTGAAGTCCTACCACTTCCACATGTCAAGATCCTGTTTTCCTCACTGTCCAGTCTGATCTCTCTCCCCAAAATGTTTGTTACCAAGTTTGCCCTAAGAGTTATTTGCCCAAGGTCTTTTTTGTTTTTTGTTTTTGTTTTGTTTTTTTGAGATGGAGTTTTGCTCTTGTTGCCCAGGTTGGAGTGAAATGATACAGTCTCAGCTCATGCAACCTCCACCTCCCGGGTTCAAACAGTTCTCCTGCCTCAGCCTCCTGAGTAACTGGGATTACAGGCACCTGCTACCACACCCAGCTAATATTAGTATTTTTAGAAGAGATGGGGTTTCACCATATTGGCCAGGCTGGTCTCGAACTCCTGACCTCAGGTGATCTGCCCAGCCATGGCCTCCAAAAGTGCTGGGATTATAGGCATGGGCCACCGCGCCTGGCCCCAAGGTCTTTTTAAGAAATTAACTTTATAGCCTGGGCACAGTGGCTCACACTTGTAATCCCAGCCACGTGGAACTGTAAGTCCAATTAAACCTCTTTCTTATGTAAATTGTCCAGTCTCAGGTATGTCTTTATCAGCAGCATGAAAACGGACTAATACAGTAAATTGCTGAAAAGATACCCGAAAATGTGGAAGCAACTTCGGAACTCAGTAACAGAAAGAGATTGGAACACTTTGGAGGGCTCAGAAGAAGACAGGAAAATGTGGGAAAGTTTGGAACTTCCTAGAGACTTGTTGAATGGCTTTGCCTAAAATGCTGATAGCATTTTGGTCTCAGATGGAGGTGAGGAACTTATTGGGAACTGGAGCAAAGGTGACTCTTGTTATGTTTTAGCAAAGAGACTGGTGGCATTTTGCCCCTGCCCTAGAGATTTGTGAAACTTTGAACTTGAGAGATGATTTAGGATATCTGGTGAAATAAATTTCTAAGCAGCAAAGTATTCAAGAGCTAACGTGGATGCTATTAAAGGCATTCAGTTTTTGTTGTTGTTGTTGCTTTTTTTGTTTGTTTATTTTTGTTGTTGTTGTTGTTTTGAGACCGAGTCTTGCTCTGTCACCCAGGTTGGAGTGCAGTGGCATGATCTTAGCTCACTGCAACCTCCGCCTCCCGGGTTCAAGGATTCTCCTGCCTCAGCCTCCCAAAGAGCTGGGACTACAGGCATATGCCAACACACCCAGCTAATTTTTGTATTTTAGTAGAGACAAGGTTTCACCACATTGGCTAGGGTGTTCTCAACCTCCTGACCTCGTGATCCACCTGCCTCGGCCTCCCAAAGTGCTGGGATTACAGATGTGAGCCACTGCACCCGGCCAGAATTCAGTTTTATAAGGGAAGCAGAGCATAAAAGTTTGCATAAAAGTTTGGAAAATTTGCAGCCTGACTATGCGATAATAAAGAAAAACCCATTTTCTGGGAAGAAATTCAACCTGGCTGTAGAAACTTGCATAAATAGCAAGGAGCCTAATGTTAATCCCCCAGACCATGGGGAAAACGTCTCCAGGCCATGTCAGAGAACTTCCTGGCAGCCACTCCCATCACAGGCCCATAGGCACAGGAGGAAAAAGTGGTTTCATGGCCTGGGCCCAGGGTCCCCATGCTGTGTACAGCCTAGGGACTTGGTGCCCTGTGTCCCAGCCACTCCAGCAGTGGCTGAAAGGGGCCAACATACAGCTCAGGATGTGGCTTCAGGGGGTGGAAGCCCCAAGCCTTGGCAGCTACCACGTGGTGTTGAGTCTGCAAGTACACAGAAGTCAAGAATTGAGGTTTGGGAACCTCTGCCTAGATTTCAGAAGATGTATGGAAATACCTGGATGCCCAGGCAGAAGTTTGCTGCAGGGGTGGGTCCCTCATGGAGAACCACTGCTAGGGCAGTGCGGAAAGGAAATGTGGGGTCAGAACCCCACAGAGAGTCCCAACTGGGGAACTGCCTAGTGGAGCTGTGAGAAGAGGGCCACCATCTTCCAGACTCCAGATCCACTGACAGCTTGCACTGTGCACCTGGAAAAGCTGAAGACCCTCAATGCCAGCCTGTGAAAGCAGCCGGGAGGGAGGCTGTACCCTGCAAAGCCATGGGGGCAGAGCTGCCCAAGACCATGGGAACCCACCTCTTGCATCAGCATGACCTGGATGTGAGACCTGGAGTCAAAGGAGATCATTTTGGAGTTTTAAAATTTGACTGCCCTGCTGGATTTCAGACTTGCATGGGCCCTGTAACCCCTTGGTTTTGGCCAATTTTTTCCATTTGAAACGGCTGTATTTACCCAATACTTGTACCCCCATTATATCTAGGAAGTAACTAGCTTGCTTTTGATTTTATAGGCTCATAGGTTGAAGGGACTTGCCCTGTCTCAGATGAGACTTTGGACTGTGGAATTTAGGGTTAATGCTGAAATGAGTTGAGATTCTGGGGGACTGTTGGGAAGGCATGATTGGTTTTGAAATGTGAGGACATGAGATTTGGAGGGGCCAGGGATGGAATGATATGGTTTGGCTCTGTACCCACCAAAATCTCAACTTGAATTCTATCTCCCAGAATTCCCATGTGTTGTGGGAGGGACCCAGGGAGAGGTAATTGAATCATGGGGGCTGGTCTTTCCCATGCTACTCTCGTGATAGCGAATAAATCTCACAAGATCTGATGGGTTTATCATGGGTTTCTGGTTTTGCTTCTTCCTCATTCTCTCTTGCCACTGCCATGTAAGGAGTGCCTTTCACTCTCTGCCATGATTGTGAGACCTTCCCCAGCCACATGAAACTGTAAGTCCAATTAAACCTCTTTCTTTGTAAATTTCCCACACTTGGGTATGTCTTTATCAGCAGCATGAAAATGGACTAATACTAAAATCTATTAAGTTTTTTAAATGAAGCTAAAAAAAAGACAATCTACAAAGGCTGGGTGCGGTGGCTCAAGCCTGTAATCCCAGCACTTTGGGAGGCCAAAGAGGGCGGATCACCTGAGGTTGGGAGTTCGAGACCAGCCTGGCCAACGTGGAGAAACTCCGTCTCTACTAAAAATACAAAATTAGCCAGGCATGGTGGCGCATGCCTGTAATTCCAGGTACTCGGGAGGCTGAGGCAGGAGAATTGCTTGAACCTGGGAGGCAGAGGTTGCGGTGAGCTGAGATCAGGCCATTTCACTCTATCCTTGGCAACAAGAGTGAAACTCCATCTTAAAAAAAAAAAAAAAGAAGCTAAAAAAAAAAATCTACAGACTGAGTGAAAATACTTGCAAACTATATATGTTAAATATAGCCAGCAAAGGACAAGTATATAGAATTTTTAAAGACCCCCTCAAAACTAACAGTTTAAAAAATCCAATTTAAAAAATGAGCAGAAGACATGACAGACATTTAACCGAAAAAGATATATAGTTGGCAGATAAGCACATGAAAAGAATGTTCCACATCACTAGCCATGGAAATGCAAGTTAAAACCATGATGAGACCTTACTATCCATCTATCAGAATGGGAAAAAAAGAAGAAACCACCAAAGCTGGTGAAGATGAAGATGAGGAGAGACTGGGTCACTCATAAATTGTTGGTGGGAGTGTAAAATGGTACAGTTATTGTGGAAAACAGTTTGACAATTTCTTTAAAAATGAAACATGCAACTACTATGCTACAAGTGGCACTTGCACATTTTTCCCAGAGAAATGAAAACTTACCTATCTTCACACAACACCTGTACACAAATGTTTGTAATGACTTTGTTCATAATAGCCAGAAACTAGACACAACTCAGATATCTTTCAATGGGTAAATGGTTAAACTGTAGTGGATTCAAATTTTTCTAGCAGGGCCAGCCACAGTGGCTCATTCCTATAACCCCAGCACTTTGGGAGGTCAAGGCAGGAGGATTGCTTGAGGCCAGGAATTTAAGATCAGCTTGGGCAACATAGACCCCATCTCTAAAAAAAAAAAATTAAAAAATTAGCCAGGCATGGTTGTGCATGCCTGTAGTCCTAGCTACATGGGAGGCTGTGGTGGGAGGATCACATGAGCCCAGGAATTTGAGGCAACAGTGAGTTCTGACTGTGCCACTGCACTTCAGTCTGGGCAACAGAGCAAGACCCTGTCTCAAAAAACAAAGCAGGTTTTCCAGTTCTTACTGAGAGGCACCCATGAGGACTGGAGAAGAATAAACTATAGATAGATGCAACAACTTGGATGAATCTCCAGGGAATTATGGTACTAGAAAAAAGTCAATCCCTGAAGGTTACATAGTGTGTAATTCCATTTATGTATCATTTTTGAAAAAACAAAATTACAGAAATGGAGAGCAGATTAGTTGTTCCAAGGGTTAGGGTTGAGTGGGTAGAGGGAAGTAGATATGGCTATAAAAAGAACATTGGGAGGATCCTTGTAGTGGTGAACTGTTGACTTCTTCTCGACTATATGAATGCCAGTATCATAATTGTGACATTATACTACAGTTTTGCAAGATGTTACCATTGGGGGAAACTGGTGAAAGGTACGTAGGATCTCTCTGTATTAATTCTAATAACTGCATGTGACTTTACTGTAATCTCATAATAAAAAATTGAATTAAAAAGTTAAATGAATAGATAGGAAAAAATATATATCCTAATGTCTAAGCCACACCTTTTACATCAAAAGATTTTTAGACCTTTTGAATCAAAATGTCTAAGGGTGGGACTAGGTATTAATATTTATAAGATTTTCAGATGATTCCAGTGTGCAGCCAAGTTTGAAAACCAGTGTCTTGGCCGGGCGCGGTGGCTCAAGCCTGTAATCCCAGCACTTTGGGAGGCCGAGGCGGGTGGATCACGAGGTCAGGAGATCGAGACCATCCTGGCTAACATGGTGAAACCCCGTCTCTACTAAAAAAATACAAAAAACTAGCCGGGCGTGGTGGCGGGCGCCTGTAGTCCCAGCTACTCGGAGGCTGAGGCGGGAGAATGGCGAACCCGGGAGGTGGAGCTTGCAGTGAGCCGAGATCGGGCCACTGCACTCTAGCCTGGGCCACACAGCGAGACTCCGTCTCAAAAAAAAAAAAAAAAAAAAAAAAAAAAAAAAAAAGAAAACCAGTGTCTTAGCCACCTGTGTGGAGCATGAGGAGCCAGCGTAGGAGGCCGTGGACCGTGGAGAGCTTTGGGGCTGTACACATCAGTGCAGACGAGTGGTGTGGTTTTGGGCAAGCCATTTAAACTCATGTAGCCTTGGGCTCTTCTTTGTAAATTGGTTATAACCTGTCCTTACTTCCCAGAACTGATTTGAAGATCAAGGAGAAAATGTAGGTTAAGTGTTTTATAAATTGTAAAGTGTAATGTAAATGTCCTGATCAACAGGCAATGCATATTGTACATATGTACAGATATGTGTGTTTTTAAATATGTACTGTATGCAGATATTTTCATGCTTAGTATCTCATTTAATCTCATCAACAACTCAGCAGTGTAAGAGTTGTGATCCTAATTTTATAACGAGAAGCCTGAGGCACACAAAAGGTAATAAATAATAATACTTTTGGCTTTAGCAGTCCAGATTCTGTTCCAGCAAAACTCCATCTGCCATAGTTTACCCAACAGAGGTGGTTGTCAAGGTCACTTAGATTTAAAAGTAAGTCCCTGCTTTCAAGTCTAAGAGACTTAAATGAATATGTAAATAAAATTCCTGTAAGGGCAATTTTGGTTGCATTATCTGGGTCATCGTCTGAATTGTGCACTTCACTTTGCCAATATAGATGAAGCTAAGCATAAGAGAGAAAAATGGATGTTGAGAATGAGAAAGCGCCTGATTCCCAAATAATTTATGCCCAGAAGAAGTGAGAGGCCACCTGGGATAAGAACAAGCTAGGACTTGTGGCATCCCATTAGTGAATGTTAAATCCCTTTTAATGCCTGTGTTTGATTTCAAAGGTAGTTAAAAAACACATTAAGTATGGAAAAAGCTGATTCTGGCACCAGGCTTTCACCAAGTAAAAAGAATGACAATGTAAAGGAGAAGGAAGCTATTCTCTTTGTATGTGCTTCTGTTATAAATTAAATTAATTAAATTACTGGCACATTTGTAAAAATAAAGTCAAAGCAGGATCCATTCAAAATATAACAGAAAACTGAGACAATTTTATGTTTAAAAGTCCATATATGCAACTGGAAATGTCTAGTTCAAATGTCTAGATGCTTTTTTGGATTATTAAGACAATTACTTGATTGACCAGCTGTGTTTATATAAATAGAGACCAAGTAATTCAAGGTCTTCTACCTCCCAAATGGATTTGGAGCACGGGATCAGCCTCAGAAGTGGCCATTTGGCAAAGTTTTTCTAATGATCTTCCAAGAATTTAGAGCTTTGCATAAACTAGCTACCCACCATCTTTCCACCTCTGAAGAACATTTTTTCATTCACTTTGAGTTTGCTGGTTCCCAGTTAAATTAAATCCTTAAAATTCTGGTTCAATGAATTAGGGGCAACTCTCCAAATGAATCTTTTTTTTTTTTTTTTTTTTTTTTTTTTTTTTCGAGACGGAGTCTCGCTCTGTCGCCCAGGCTGGAGTGCAGTGGCGCGATCTCGGCTCACTGCAAGCTCCGCCTCCCGGGTTCACGCCATTCTCCTGCCTCAGCCTCCTGAGTAGCTGGGACTACAGGCGCCCACCACCGCGCCCGGCTAATTTTTTGTATTTTTAGTAGAGACGGGGTTTCACCGTGGTCTCGATCTCCTGACCTTGTGATCCGCCCGCCTCGGCCTCCCAAAGTGCTGGGATTACAGGCGTGAGCCCAAATGAATCTTAAGAGATCGGAGAAGGTATAATTAAAGTCAGTGGGCAGCTGGGTTGAGTGGCTCACGCCAGTAATCCCAGCACTCTGGGAGGCCAGGGTGGGGATGGCTTGAGCTCAGGAGTTTGAGACCAGCCTGGACAACATGGTGAAACCGCATCTCTACCAAAAACACAAAAATAAGCTGGGTGTGGTGGCATGTGCCTGTGGTCCCAGCTACTTAGGAGGCTGAGGTGGGAGGATCCCTGGAGCCTGGGAAGTCAAGGCAGCAGTGAGCCATGATCACACCATTGCACTCCGGCCTGGGTGACAGAGCTAGACCTTGCCTCAAGAAAAAAAAAAAAAAAAAAGGTATTTTTGTATTTCTGCATCCTATTCTGTTTTTCCTTTTGAAACCAAGAAGAAACCTTTCTACTGGCCCAGGTCTTGGAGAGAGATGGCTGGTTTCAGTCCTAACTTAAGGATGTCTGAGCCTTGAAGAAGTTACACAAAGCATTTCACTGTTCTTGATCTTATTTTCCTAACTGGTGAAATGGTACTGATGTGGTTTGGCTTTCTCTTTCTCACCCAAATCTCGTGTTGATTGTACAACATGAGAAAACTTAAATAGACAGGGAAAAAACATATATCCTAATGTCCAAGCCACACCTTAGACCTTTTGAATCAAAATCTGTAAGGGTAGGACTAGGTATTAATATTTAAGTTTTTCAGATGATTCCAATGTGCAGCCAATTTTGAAAACCAGTATCTTAGCCAACTGTGTGGAGCATGAGGCATCAGTTTTAATGTTAATTGAACTAACATCACCTGGGATTCAGACGGTGGAAGAGAGTCTCAAACTTTAATATTTATGTGAAACACCTGAGGATCTTGCCAAAAATGTAGATTCTGATTTTGCATCTCTCACGTTTTCAAGTGAGGCAGATGCTGCCCCCCTGGGACCACATTATAAGTAGCATGACAATGGAATTTCCCGCAGGGAAAATAATCTCATGCCCCTAGCTAAACCTGAACTTCACTCTGCTAATTTTCAGTTTTGTTCTGTTCCTAAGGAAGGCAATTTCTTTTTTTTTTTTTTTTTTTTGAGACGGAGTCTCGCTCTGTCGCCCAGGCTGGAGTGCAGTGGCCGGATCTCAGCTCACTGCAAGCTCCACCTCCTGGGTTCACGCCATTCTCCTGCCTCAGCCTCCTGAGTAGCTGGGACTACAGGCGCCCGCCGCCTCGCCCGGCTAGTTTTTTGTATTTTTAGTAGAGACGGGGTTTCACCGGGTTAGCCAGGATGGTCTCAATCTCCTGACCTCGTGATCCGCCCGTCTCGGCCTCCCAAAGTGCTAGGATTACAGGCTTGAGCCACCGAGCCCGGCCGATTTTCTTTAAAGAAACAAACTGATATGGTTTGGCTCTGTGTCCCCTCCCAAATTTCATCTCGAATTGTCATCCCCATGTTCCGGTGAAGGGACCTGGTGGGAGGTGGCTGGATCACGGGGGCAGTTTCCCGTATGTTGTTTTCACGAGAGTGAGTGAGTTCTCACGAGATCTGACAGCTTAAAAGTGTGTGGCGCTTCCCTCCTCGTTCTTTCTCTCCTGCTTCGGCGTGGTGTAGGCGTGCTTGATTCCTCTTCGCCTTCCACCATGATTCTAAGTTTCCTGAGGCCTCCTAGCCATGCTTCCTGTACAGCCTGCGGAACTGTGAGTCAATTAAGCCTTTTCTTCATAAATAAGTGTGTGGCGCTTCCCTCCTCGTTCTTTCTCTCCTGCTTCGGCGTGGTGTAGGCGTGCTTGATTCCTCTTCGCCTTCCACCATGATTCTAAGTTTCCTGAGGCCTCCTAGCCATGCTTCCTGTACAGCCTGCGGAACTGTGAGTCAATTAAGCTTTTTCTTCATAAATGACCCAGTCTCGGGTAGTTCTTTATAGCAGTGTGAGAACGAACTAATAAAGGTACTAAGAAAAACGACATGGAAAGCCATTTGGCAATCTTTTGTGAACTTCCTGGCATCAGCCTGGGTCCCTGTGGATTGGGGTTTCTGCGTGGACACCTAGCAGGGCAGTATTTAGGCAGTACCTGCTACTGTTTCCAATGGATACTTCCCCTCTGCTCTTCTTGTTACCATCTTCCTGGCTATCAGGGACCACCTGGCTCTTCTCATCTTTTCAATTCCTTCTCCCTCCTTCTCTGATCTTGCACTTCACCCTGGCTCTTAGATTGCCAAATTCCATGCTATTCCTTAGCAAACTATCAGTAGCTCTCAATATATGAAACTATTGAAAAACTGAATTAGATACAGGCTATTTCCCTATCACTAAATTTGAACTGCCAGTGTTGGTGACAGTCATCCTTCACAGCAGCACTTTGCAGTTACAAAGCACCATTGCCCCTCCTTTTTCACATTTGATTCTCACAAGTAGCCTAGAAGAAAGACTACTAGGTGGGTGTTTAACAGTATTCTCTTTTTATAGATGGGCAAACTGAACTCAGTTTTGTGTTGGATTTAGTTGCTGTGCACATAGCACTGTGTCTAGTGCATTGGGAGTACATAAGAGACTATTCCTTATGGCAGGATGATAAAAGCAGACAAAGGAAGCCTCCTTTTTTTTTTTTTTTTTTGAGATGGAGTCTCAATCTGCCACCCAGGCAGGAGTGCAGCGGCACAATCTTGGCTCACTGCAACCTCCGCCTCCCAGGTTCAAGCAATTCTCTGCCTCAGCCGGAAACCTCTTTTAAGCACCTGACTTCAATTCAGTACAATGAACAGAATGAGTACCCACTTGCTCCACACACTGCCAGCTCCTGAGGGTGGGCGGGTGCAAAGTAAAAATGCATAAGCCCTGCTGTCAAATTGTTTATGGTTTGAGGTGGGGATGGTTGTCAGATTTAGCAAATCTAGATAATGATGCCCAGTTACATTGGAATTTCAATAAATAATTTTTCAGTGTAAATATGAACCATGCAACTTTTGGGGGCAGTATGTTAATTGACAACCCTTCATGGGAGAAGAAAGACTAAAAGTCTGAAATTATGATGATAATAGTAGGGACTCTGGGAAGATTTCCTGGAGAAAGTAACAGCTGAGTTGGATCTTAATGCTGCAGAGGCCACAGAAGGAGATCTAGGTACAGGAGGCACAGTGGAGTCTGGGAAGTTAGGGAATGGAGATCTTACTATTTTAGTCTCAGTTTTCTCATCTGTAAAATGGGTATAATAATAGTACCAACCTTGTCAGGTTGTTGTGAGGATAAAATGAGTTTACATTCATAAGGCACTTAGGGGAATGCCTGGTACAGAGTGAGTGAGTGGTGATGATAAAACTAACGAGATCAGTGGAAAAAGGTGAGAAAGAGGGGCTGGGCACAGTGGCTCATACCTGTAATCCCAGCACTTAGGGAGGCTGAGGCGGGTGGATCACTTGAGGCCAGGAGTTGACCAACCTGGCCAGCATAGCAAAACCCTCTCTCTACTAAAAATACAAAAAAATTAGCCAGGCATGGTGATGCATGCTTGTTACCCTAGCTCCTCAGAAGGCTGAGGCATGAGATAGCTTGAACCCGGGAGGTGGAGGTTGCAGCGACCCGAGGTTGCACCGTTGCATTCCAGCCTGGGCAACAGAGTGAGACCCTGTCTCAAAAAAGAAAAAAAAACACATTCCAGAGATTCACGTTATTACTGGACTGGACTAACTGGAGGAGCAGAGCCATGAGGCAGAGGGAGGAGAAAAAGAATGACATTCCCAATGGGGTTGAGTGAGAAAAGTGGGAGTCTGGGAAGAGGCAAAGAGAAGTAGGTTTCAGAGAAAGTGATCAATTCTATTTGTAACTGAGTGCCCAGTCTATGTGAAGAGATGTGGCTGGAATTAAATACAGGCTCTAAACAAAAGGCCACAGTCAGGTGTAGAGGTCTGGGAGGCTTCAGATTGGAGGGGAGGAAAGCCAAGGACATGTATTATGAAATCTCCAAAAGCCTGAATGAGAGATGAAAAAGAATGCTGAGGTCACCACCTGGCCAGTGCTCTACTTGCAACTCTGATTTTCTTTGATTTAACTTATACTCAGTAAGGCAATCCCATAAAACCCAGGGCAACCATGAAATTCCACAAAGTTACAGACCTGCATATATGCTTGGATGGGTGTGGGCTGACCTGGAAGGCAGACCTCAGAGAACTGAGAAACCAGGGAACTGGGGTGAAGGAAGAAGTCACTTTTTGCTTTCTACCTTTTTATTACTTTTATTTTTCTCTCCAAGTATGAATTTTTTTGTTTTTTTGTTTGTTTTGTTTTGTTTTTGAAACTAGGTATTGCTCTTGTTGCCCAGGCTGGAGTGCGATGGCGTGATCTTGGCTCACTGCAACCTCTACCTTCTGGGTTCGAGCGATTCTCCTGCCTCAGCCTCCCAGGTAGCTGGGCTTACAGGTGCCTGCCACCATGCCTGGCTAATTTTGGCATTTTTAGTAGCGATGGGGTTTCATCACGTTGGCCAGGCTGGTTTTGAACTCCTGACCTCAGGCAATCCACCCACCTCAGTCTCCCAAAGTGTTGGGATTACAGGCATGAGCCACCGTGCCTGCTGAAATTTTTTTCAAAAATCTTAAAAACTAGAGATGTTGGTAAACTAGTGTAAGAACCTGCAAAAGGTGGCTCCTATTTGCATTTTATTCTTTCATCATCCTGGAATGACTTTTGTGGACATCTGTGACTTTGGTCATTTTCACCCCTGGAAACAAGACTCTATGCCTCAGGATGCCTCCACTCACGCTTTGGATGTGTCCATAGAATCTTAAGAAATATTGCTCCAACGATTGTACACATTTTTCTTTTATTTTAGGTTGGGGTACAAGTGCAGGCTTTTTATATAGGTAAACTTGTGTCACAGTAATTTGTTGTACAGATTATTTTGTCACCCAGGTACTAAGCCCAGTACCCAATAGTTATTTTTTCTGCTCCTCTCCCTCCTCCCACCCTCAAGTAGACCCCAGTGTCTGTTGTACCCTTCTTTGTGTCCATGAGTCCTCCTCATTTAGCTCCCACTTATAAGTGAGAACATGTGGTATTTGGTTTTCTGTTCCTGTGGTAGTTTGCTAAGGATGATGGCCTCCAGCTCCATCCATGTGCCTGCAAAAGGCATGATCTCATTCTTTTTTATGGCTGCATAGTATTCCATGGTGTATATGTACCACGTTTTCTTTGTCCGGTCTGTCATTGATGGGCATTTGCTATTGTGACTAGTGCTGCAATGAACATTTGCGTGCATGTGTCTTTATGGTAGAATGATTTATATTTCTCTAGGTGTATACCCGGTAATGGGATTGTTAGGCCGAATGGTGGTTCTGTTTTTAGCTCTTTGAGGAATTGCCATACTACTTTTCACAATGGTTGAACTAATTTACACTCCCACTAACAGTGTATAGGTGTTCTCTTTTCTCCACAACCTCACCAGCATCTGTTATTTTTTGACTTTTTAGTAATAGCCAATTTCACTGGTGTGAGATGGAATCTCATTATGGTTTTGATTTGCATTTCCCTAATGATCAGTTGTACACATTTTTCATTTCTCTCTCTGCCTGATGTCTGCTTCAGTCTCTCCATAGACTTGGATTGTGGGAACCATTTGTCAATGCTGTGTTAAAATCCCTTAGACACCTGTCTGAGCCTAGCCCAAAGTACTAGCCCAGGATCCTGGTCCCCAGAAAGTACAAAGGGAGAGTCACTTAGGAGTCCTAGGATTTTCCACATCTGGTAATGGACATGGGAGAAAGAGTGAGAGAAGAAGGGAAAAACTGTGTATTCCCTATAGTTACTGCTGTACTGTTCCAAAAAGAGAGAAGAGGCCATGGACATGAACCGTTTTTACTCACAACATGTCTGGCACCAAATGTGTGGGATTTCCCCTAATTTTTCACACCAATCAATTTAACAACTCTTTAGACATCAGCTGGGTGTCCTGCAATTCAATTCAATCCAAACATTAAGTACTTAGAGTTGGCACAGACCCCACAGGTTAAGGGCTCAGTCCTACAAAACTGTCTCCCATGCTGGGCAAGGCGTCAGAGCCCAGCATTGAGAAGTGGTGGACTTGTGGGTTGGTAAGAATTACAATAGTATAGGTTTGAAAAAGAAAGTTTGTTAGAAAAAACTCTGCAGAAGACTGCAATAGAGGCCGGGCGTGGTGGCTCACACCTGTAATCCCAGCACTTTGGGAGGCCAGGGTGGGTGGATCACTTGAGGTCAGGAGTTCAAGGCCAGCCTGGCCAACATGGCAAAACCCCAACTCTACTAAAAATACAAAAATTAGCCAGGTGTGGTGGTGGGCGCCTGTAATCCCAGCTACTTGGGAGGCTGAGGCATGAGAATTGCTTGAAACCCAGGAGGCAGAGATTGCAGTCAGCTGAGATCGTGCCACTGTACTCCAGCCTGGGCCACAGAGCGAGACTCCATCTCAAAAATAAATAGAAAAAAATTAAAATGTATAAAAGAAGAGTGCAACTTGGTGCCTCAGTGAGAGGACTGAGTGTGCCACAGTGGGTTTTTTCCTTAGAAGCATTTATGGACCTTAAAGCAGAAGCTTAAGGGTAATTTGGACCATGTTAGCCACGTAGGTCATGATAAATGGTTACATATTTTTTTTTTTTTTTTTTTTGAGACGGAGTCTTGCTCTGTTGCCCAGGCTGGACTGCAGTGGCCGGATCTCAGCTCACTGCAAGCTCCGTAGTCGTCCTGATGTCAGCATGGTTGCGCAATGAATTTCGGTATAGCATTCTGGAGATGTATAGGAATTCTAATTTTTTATAAACTTTGGGTGGGGGGCGGGAAGACCTGGTACCAGTGCCTGCTTTAGATAATAGGGAAGTCTAGTTACTTCTCATTTCCCCAGATAAGGAGTTTTGCCTCCAGAGGGCCTGCTAGATAGTCACCAGGTGGTCTTCATTTCCTTCTAAATTCCTCAGATGAGGAGTTTTTTTCTCTGGGGCCTCTTCAATGGTCACCAGGTGATTGCCCTCTCCTCACTCCACTTCAGATGCTAGTTACAGGTCCAAGGTTTCCACCTGCACTTCTGACCAATCGCCTGTAAACTGGGGGTTCCTGTGACCCCCTCTTCAGGTTTGATAATTTGCTATAATGACTCATAAAATCAGAAAGATGCTTTACTATTATTGGTTTTTTATACAGGATACAACTCAAGAACAGCCACATGGGAGAGAGGTAGAGCATAGGGTGAGGTATGGGGAAGGGGTGTGGCGCTTCCTTGCCCTATTGGAGTGTAGCACCCTTCCAGCGCCTCTGTGTGGTCTCCAACACCAGCTCCAAACCCCATCACTTCAGGGTTTTTATGGATGCCGCGTTACTTAGGCATAATTGATTAAATCATGGTTGTTGGTGATTAGCTCAATCTCTAGCTCCTTTTCTCTCCCTGGAGGTCTGAGGGTAGAGAGGGAGGCTGGAATTTCCAAACCTCCGATCCTGCCTTGGTCTTTCCGGCAGCCAACACCCATCCTGAAGCTACCTAGGCGCCCCCACCAGCAGTCTTTCATTAGCATACAAAAGAAACTCTCATCACCCCAAAGATTCCAGGGGTTTAGGAGCTGTGTGCCAGGGGCAAAGGCCAGAGGATTTTTTTTTTTTTTTAATATCACAGTGGACAAGTAGGAAACTGGAACAGAATGAGAGTTTTATAAACTGTAGGAGTGCAAAGATTAATAATAAATCCAATTTAGTCAACATTTTTTAGTTGAGAAAACAGAAGCTCTTGGTTGGGAAGTGACTTGCCCAAGGACACACAGCTGACAAATGGGGAGCTGAGACCACTGTAACATTTTCCAGTTTCTGGTCTTGCACTCTCTCCACATTATTAAAGCCTCCAGTTCAGCTACGTGCAACTCAGCACATCCAAAGCCTTTGCACTGCCTGCTTTTTAATCCTTTAAGAATCTCTTAAAGAGGAACAGACTTGTCTGCGGGTACCAGTGACCTGGCATGAGCATTCCTTTTGCAGGAACAGTGTTATGTTCTCCACAAAGAGTAGGTGTGAGTCACCTCCAGTCACAGCCAAGCCAGCGTCTCTCACAATATTGTGGAAAAAGGCCCCATACATCAAAACTGTCTTTTTAGAAAACAGCCAGATTTGTGCTCGGAGAAGAGCTCTGGCCCTGGTCCGAGCTCCCAGGGATCCCTCTTTGGGCCCCAGCTTTTCTTTTATTTTTTAACCAGTCATCTTTTATGTGGAGGTTAATTCCCATTAGGATATAAAAGGATTCAGCAAGGATCACATTCCTCAAGGACTGGTGTGGGCAAAGGAGGTCGTGGTCAGGGTGGCAGAGCCTGCTGTCTGCAGGCGCCTCTTCAGTGGTACTTGCATAGCTGCTTATGCTTGAGCTCCTTGCAGGAAAGGCAGTAGCTGAAGAGCAGGTAAGCTGCCAGTACCATGGAAACCTGAGACATCCTTTCTTCACGTCCATGTACTAGTTGTAGTACCAGTAGTAACCTCTTTGAAATGCTCCAGCAGTGCCACTAGGGGTGAAATCTTGCATCAGTATCCAGCTTGGCAGCTCCCCGAGTTTGACATCCAGGAGTTTCTTCTCCTTCTCTGGTACAAGTGATGCCATCTTGGAGTGCCACCTGTGGGGCCCAGCTTTTCTTTCAGTGTTAAGAAGCTTGAATGGCTAATCGCACCTCACCAGGAGGTCTGATGGCACTGAGGAGGCTTCCCCCAGGTAAGGCCCAAATTAGTGAATGGCAGAGGCTCACAGCTAGAACAAAGAGAACGTGAAGCAGGATGAAGAGCATGGCAGAGACTGATAGTTGTCTAGGAAAACATTCCCCTCCTTCAACATTAATGAAGTTGTAGCTGGGTGTAGGGCTGCCCAGTTGGAGGCTGCATTACCAATCTCCCTTGCAGCTAAGTGTGGCCGTGTGACTAAGTTCAGGCCAGTGAGGGGTGCATGGAAGTGCTAAATGCAACTTCTGAGTCATCTTCAATGTAAAGAAGCTCCTTGTCCTGGAGCAGCTCTCTTCCTTCTTTTTTTTTTTTTTTTTTTTTTTTGAGACGGAGTCTTTGCTCTGTCTCCTGAGCTGGAGTGCAGTGGCCGGATCTCAAGCTCCGCCTCCCGGGTTTACGCCATTCTCCTGCCTCAGCCTCCCGAGTAGCTGGGACTACAGGCGCCCGCTACCACGCCCGGCTAATTTTTTGTATTTTTTGGTAGAGACGGGGTTTCACCGTGTTAGCCAGGATGGTGTCGATCTCCTGACCTTGTGATCTGCCCGTCTGGGCCTCCCAAAGTGCTGGGATTACAGGCTTGAGCCACCGCACCCGGCCTCTTCCTTCTTCCCTTGAGCTGAATATGAATGTGCCTGTGGCCTAGCACTAACTGTGCAGACAAGGACAATGCCCTTGGTGATGGCAATAGGATGGAGGGAACCTGGGTTCATCAGTGACTGCATGTAGAAAAAGCCTTCACCAGCGTGGACCTCAGCATTGTTAGTGACAGAGGAACAAACCTCCATCTCCTTTGAACTATTTTTGAGGTCTTTGGATACAGTAACGTGTCCTTTACTCTGACTTCACAAATGAAAAGGTCTTGGCTATTTCATATTATCAGGAAGCTGTAATTTCCACACCCAATTATAAATGACCAGGGATTTGACAATTCATTTATATTCCTGTTGCTTGGGACTCAGATCATGCTCTTCCACAGAATCAATGTGATTCATGGTGACACATGTCATCCCCAGACTCAATTAACTCATAGCCTCAGGTCAGGGTCTAAGGAGCAAGGAAAGAGTCACGGTAGAGATTATGATCCTCCAATGACCAGACAACCCCATGCCCATTCTGCTTACGCTTCTGGCCTGCCTGACTTCCAGGTTGCTACATACCAGGCCTCAGATTGCCACCTCCCCTACAATTCAACCAAATGCCTAACTTGGTCTCATTTCATGTAGAAATAAAAAAAGCAATCTGCCTGAACTGATTTATGCTGACAGGATTTTTATCTAAGAAAATCTATGTAATTCACTATGGTGGACTTAGAAAAGTTTGGGTTCTATACAGTACATTTATTGCAGTGCAGTTGTGGTCTATAAGCATGCTTCCATCTGTCTAGGCAATTAGGTTATCCTACTGACCACATTTACTTCCTGCAGACAAAGTTTAAAATGGAAAGGACCTTAAAGGAGAGTGAGGCAGGGAAATAATTTCAAAAGGCAAGCAGACACTTGGCTGCCTAGTCCAATTGCTAGGAGACTAGATTGCATTTATGGAGTATGGAAAGTAAAGGAGTGATCTGGAAACACAAGAGCTGGTGTAAGTGCTTTGTACCATATCCATAAGAATTGGGTTCAAGAAACAGAATCCATTCTGAATACTGTAGACAGGAAGAGAATTTTAACACATGGAATCTTACAAATTTTGCTTACCAAAATAGTTGTGAAGTGGGAGTGCTTCACATATTATCTCATATAATCTGGAGACTATCTCTAGGAGGCAGGCACTGTTATTCTCATTTTCACGTGAAGAAACCAAGTCTCAAAGTCTGGGAAAATGCCCACTTCCAACATGAAATGGGATTTGAACTGTGTCTCTTTCTAGAAGTTGCTGCTCTTCTCTGCTCCTCACATTCCTCCACCTCTTGAGAGAAAAAGTAAAATCTAAACTATATCCCCCTGATGTATTTATGAACCACTTTAAGCATCACATGACAGGGTTGGGAGTGAGACTTCTCTGAATATAACTTACTTTTGAACCATGTAAACTGTTTGATATTTTTCAAAAAAATAAAATCAAGGAAAATAAAGTTAACCCTGAAATTGAAAATAATAAACTTTATCAAATTGGTTACATAATCACATAGAGAAAAGAATTATTCCAAGTGACTTTGGAACATGTTTCTCTTGTATATATTCTTGGTGGGATATATTCTAAGAAAAAAAGAATTGCAAATAATTTTAAACTTCCCTCAGTAGTTTTATTATTAGATGTAATATTTGTGTTATAATTTTGAAAGTATTTCATATATAATTAGGATAAAAGATAAGAATGTTAATATTGGCTGGGTGTGGTAGCTCACATCTAATCCCAGCACTTTGGGAGGCCAAGGCGGGTGGATCACTTGGGCCCAGGAGTTTGAGACCAGCCTGGGCAACATTGAAACCTCATCTCTTATTTAAAAAAAAAAACTTTTTAAAATGAATGTTAATATTATTAAGATCCAAGATTTTGATTAGGAGAGAAAGATACAAATAAAATAAATGAAACACTCTGTAATGTTAAATTTGTATAGGATATATTAATATGAACTCAAGGTAAAACTTTACTTTCTCTGCTCACTTAACCTATAAAAAATGATATTCCAGTAGCAATGTTAACAGAACCTTTCCCTTATTCTTGATAGTTTTGCTGCCAGTTCTGGCAAAGTGTCATCATCTGGATGGGAAGAGATTGGATGCCAGGACAAGGTTGTAAGGAAGTAATTTAATTTAATTTATTTTTTTTGAGATGGAGTCTCTCTCTGTCACCCAGGCTGGAGTGCAGTGGTGCCATCATGGCTCACTGCAGCCTCAACCTCCTCAGGCTCAGATGATCCTTCCACCTCAGTTATTTTGTTTTGTTTTGTTTTGTTGGTATTTTTTGCAGAGATGGGGTTTCATCATGTTGCCCAGGCTTGTCTCACTCCTGAGCTCAAGCGATCTGCCTGCCTTGGCCTTCCAAAGTGCTAGGATTACAGGCGTGAGCCACTGTGCCCAGCCAGGTAAAGAAGTAATTTAGTCCTTAATTCTGCAGTTGGGATTTTAAAGTTGTTTGCCAAGCCTCTTCCCTGGCCCTCGTCATCACCCTTACAATATCTTCTGTAAAGGCTACATTGCTTACTAATGCTTTTATGTCCAAGTAGACTCTTCTGAGTGAATCTGAAGGTGGGGTTGTGTCCTATGTCTGAGCCCATGAAAGGTGGGAAGCTGAAGTTGAAAGAGAATCCTGAGAGTACAAAATTCCTGGGAATCAGCACAAATTCCTGGGAGAACTTCCGACTTTCAAAGGCTGTGTAATTGGTAGAATCAAAGCTGAGATGACCGAAGGGGTAAAGGATAACCCAGCTAACATCTGGGTTTTAGGTGGAATAAAGAGAAAATAGCACTGCAGTTTATTTATGATTTGATGAAAGAGTAGAATTGGAAAATAGTAAGGTCCAGAGAGGATGGAAGGATTTAGAAGGCCCAGGAAGGGTGGCAAGATCTGCTTGGCTGGATGCTGTTGGGGAGGGATTATGGGTTCACTTTCCTCTTTAACGGCCCTCTGTCACCCCCCAAAGATACTGTCACTGTTCTCTATCTCCATGACGTGGGCCCGGACCTCTAGTCCAGAGCACACATTCTCTGTGCTCAGTTGTCTGAGGCAGCTGTCGGATCAGCTCTGCTCTGCTCGGGCGCATCTCAGCCTTGGGGCACTAGTTCCGTCCATCCTTTGTGCATTGTGAGGCATCTGTTGCTGTTCCTCTACTATTTACAGAGGAATCAAAATATAACCAACGCTTAGGCCGGGTGGAGTGGCTCACGCCTGTAATCCCAGAACTTTGGGGAGCTGAGGCAGGTGGATCACTGGCGGTTGAGAGTTCGAGACCAGCCTGGCAAAACCCCATCTCTACCAAAAATACAAAAATTAGCTGGGTGTGGTGGTGCATGCCTGTAATCCCAGCTACTCAGGAGGCTGAGGCAGGAGAATCATTTGAACCTGGGAGGCGGAGGTTGCAGTGAGCCGAGATCACGCCACTGCACTCCAGCCTGTGTGACAGAGTGAGACTCCGTCTCAAAAAAAGAAAAAAAATATATAACCAACACTTAGAAAACACAGGCACATCAATCTGGCAAGGGAACCCTAGGGCCAACTTCCAGGAGAGTGCAACCTTTCCCTATTTCCCTTCCCAGTTTTCTAGATCAATTTTGTTGGCACAGAGAGCCACCTGGCATAGACATTCCCAGGAAAGATTAGAATATCATCAAGGGGGACAGACCAGAGGTAGGAGTGGGAGCTAGGGTTTATATCTGAAGCCCACAGATCCCCTCTCTGGGTAAGGTCTCCAGGAAGGCTCCAGGATAAAACCCTAATCCCAGTGATTCACTGGCCATGGATTAGATTATTAAGAGAGTTCAGGGTACCTGTAGAACAGAGTTCCTCAACTGTTAGTCATGGGCCACAGTCCCATCTTAGTGTTTCTGGGTCAAGGCTGTGTTAGGGCTGTTTTGTGTTAGGGCTGATAGGGAGAAAAATGCTCTGAGCCTGTGAAAGCCTCAAGTCAGGTGCTGGGGCTCACGCTCTGTCATCAGGGGCAGAGAACCCTGGGATGGAGTACACATTCTTCTGCAGTTCTGGGAATCTGTGCCCTTCATGAGAAAGGAGGGTAGGGACTGAAAAAGTCAACTGAGTATGATATGCAGAAAACCCTTCTTGAAAATTTCAAAGAAAAAGAACATATTTTAATCTACTTTAAAGTGAATAATAGGATGGATCACAGAGCTGTTTATTCAAAATAGAACATCAGATGACCTATGAATAATGAATGTCTGCAGCTTGCCTAGAGGGAGAGGACAGTGAGAACTGGATCCCAACCACTCTTGTCTCTCAATATCAGTGCAGAGTCAAAAAGAGAAACAGAGGCGTAGCATTAAAGGATAAGATTTTGTTTCATCAACGCAAGGCTTCCCCAAGGGCTAACCTTGATCTCACCTTTTTTTTTTTTTTTTTTTTTTTTTGAGATGGAGTCTCTGTCTGTCACCCAGGCTGGAGTATAGTGGTGCGATCTTGGCTCACTGCAACCTCCCCCTCCCGGGTTCAAGTGATCCTCCTGCCTCAGCCTTCCAGGTAGCTGGGACTATAGGCATGCACCACCACGCCCGGCTGATTTTTGTATTTTTAGTAGAGATGGGGTTTCGCCACGTTGGCCAGGCTGGTCTCAAACTCCTGAGCTCGAGCAATCCATCACCCTCGGCCTCCCAAAGTAGATATCGCCTTTCCATGAGGGCCCAGGTCCACAATCTCTGAGATGTCAGTGCCTAGAGCAGGTCCCTGTTAGAAAACAGAGCTCTCAGAAGGGAGACCCATGGCAGCCTGTCCTGCCTGTCCATCCAAATGAAAGTGTAATGGAGCTGAGTCACTGGTCCTGCCCACCAGGGGCAGGTGGTGTGAGATACATTGGAACCACTATTAGTTTTGGAGGCAGAACTTCCAGGTCCTGATTTTCGACAAGCTGCTTAACTTCCCCAAGGTTCAAGTACCACCTCTGAGGTAATACCTGGCCTCCATACCTCACAAGTTGTTCTGAGGCTCACGTGAGATTATGTCTGTGAAAGGCCTTCCTGTAATTGTCAGGGACCATTTCCCCTTCAGTGCTAATCTTGATGCTTTCAGAGTCTAGTCTTTTAAGAGTCTCCCCAGGATCATTCGACTGAGCCTCCTCACCTATCACTTCATTCCTCTCTTTACCACATTTAGCACAGGCTCTTGGTTCCTCAAGTTGGAGTGGCTGCCTGAAAGGACCTGAGGTAGCAGGGGATAAGCTTTTCCAGGGCACAGGTCATTCTGCTCGTTCCCCTCTTTCTAGGATGGCTATGTAGTGTCAGGGCCCAGTGAAGTTTGAGGGAGGGGAAACCCGAATGGAAGGAACATGGAAGAAAGCCTTGGGGCGATGAATAGGCAGACTGTTGTGAAGCTGGCAGGTGGGAGAATGTGGCATGCTTCCTGCTCTGCCAAGCCACCCCCCAACTCCTTTGGTTTTTGCTTGTTCCTCCTGTCTTTTGCAGTCCCCTGGACAAGCTCCTTGCTGTAGGCAGTTTGTGGAAATGGCTTCCTCAGGATCCCCACTGTGAACGGTGCAGCATAGTGGCCATGGAAGCTGGCAGTCTGCTGTCTGGGGAGCCTGTGGAAGACACGGCTACCTCGGAGACCCAGGGCTTGCCCTGCTCCTCTGTGGGACCATCTTTATCCCTGCCCTCAATCTCTTACCAGCCTCCCAGGAGACCCAAAGTAGCTCCTCTCTCTGAGCCACCTTCTACCTCTCCTTTCTCACTGGATTCTACAGAGGTCCAAGCTCCAGGCCATCTGCTGCCCCTGTGATACTGGTCACCATCTTCTCTGTGGCTTCCCAGAGGCTTCCTGACCTTCCTGGCCTCTTGTCTGAGGACCCCATGGAGACCACTTTCCCTCACTGAATCCTTACTCTTTCCTGACCTCTCATTGTATTCTGTTTTCTCAAAGCACCTCACCGTCACACCTTTCATCCCCATCACCGGCTTTCCTTTTGTGAAAATTTGGTTGGAAAAGCTGTTTCCAACAAACACAAAAGGTTTCTGAGAATTGTTTTGTTTGATATTGAAACCTTCCCTTCTGCTTATGATGTGGTGGGAGTTTCAGGGTTCTGGATATTTGGCCTGTGACAGTATTTGTCATCCCCAAATAACTTCTTGGTTGAGTCTCATTACTTAGGAAATCAGCGGATTAATTCCAAGAAATTGGTAGCAAAGGAAGCTGGGTGGCACCCGGAGGAGAGTAGGTACAAACTCAACAGACAGTGTAATTGCATGCTGTAGCCTCATCATGAGCAAATTGTAGCCTGCTGCTGGACTCATACCAAGGAGTGACTAAGGCTGCCAAAAAAAAAAAAAAAAAAATTAAGGATAAAGACCTTAGAGCTATCATAGTTAATAAACAAGAAGTATCAGCAATTTAAATCTTAACTTGGCAAAGAGGAAAGAACAAAGAAAAAGAGCAAAAGCACATGCAGATTATAGCATAATAATCTTTGGCTCCGGACCACTTGGGTAGTGGGTCGGGGGGAGTTGTATACATCATGAAGTCACCAGCTTGGTCTCGATCTTGGGTAGAAGGTGCCCCTTCCTGAGGTCATCTGCTTCAGAATGGTTACTCCAATACATCTGTTTGAGATCTCTGTTCAAACAGCCTTTTTGTGATTCTAGTGTGGCTTAAGTCTTTGTATTTGGGAGGTATAAGATTTACTGTTATGTTGTTAATAATACCTGGTAAGGTCCTTCTCATTGAGGTTCAACAGCAGTCCTTGATGTCTAATCCACTAACAAATAAGAAAATTTGAGCTAAAATTATTCAAGAGAATGCCAGAAGGACAGAGTTAATAAAATATTTTGGTGAGTCAAAAGAAAACTTTGTTAGTTATCTGGGCATCAAATAACTTGCTCATTTTATAGAAAGGAAACACTAATTTTACTCTTGGGGTATATCTGTATTAAAATTTGCAGAAAAAGATGTATAAGCCTTTTTTCTGTGAGTAATTTCAGGCATATTCTATTTACATGGAATATAGCCTAAAATTTTGTCTTTTTATCATTTATAGGATTTTTAAAAATGTTAATATATCTTTATATATGTAGATGTACATAAATACACATAACAAAATTTTAGTTTTAAGATATAATTGCCGGGCGCGGTGGCTCACGCCTGTAATCCCAGCACTTTGGGAGGCCGAGGCGGGCGGATCACAAGGTCAGGAGATCGAGACCACGGTGAAACCCCGTCTCTACTGAAAATACAAAAAATTAGCCGGGCGCGGTTGTGGGCGCCTGTAGTCCCAGCTACTTGGGAGGCTGAGGCAGGAGAATGGCGTGAACCCGGGAGGCGGAGCTTGCAGTGAGCCGAGATCGCGCCACTGCACTCCAGCCTGGGCGACAGAGCGAGACTCCATCTCAAAAAAAAAAAAAAAGATATAATTTATCTTAGCATATTACAACAGATGTATATATTACATTGAATCACCATTTTTAAAAACAAAGTAATAATTCCTTAACATACCGTATTCACCGTCTTGCATATACATTCATACTTTCCTGCAGTTACTGGTTGAGCATCCCTAATATGAAAATCGAAAATCCAAAATGTTCCAAAATCTGAAACATTCGAGTGCCAACATGACCCTACAAGTGGAAAATTCAGTATCTGACCTCATGTGATAGGTTGCAGTCAAAACTTGGTTTCAGGCATAAAATTATAATATTGTACAAGATTACCTTCAGGCTATGTGCATAAGGTGCATATGAAACTTACATGGATTTCGTGTTTAGAATTGGGGTCTATCATCAGGATATCTCATTATGCATATGCAAATATTACCAAATCCCCAAACTCCAAAATCTGCAACACTTCTGGTCCTAAGCTTTATGGATAAGGAATATTCAATCTACATTATACTAGTATAGTCGTAAGCATTTTATTAATTGCCACAATTAGCCAAGGTAACCAACTTTTGTCTTCTCCAAATACAGAGAACACTAGAAGGCAAGAAACCAGGAACTGCTTAGCTAAGTTTTGTTTCTTTTTAATTTTTATTATAGATTTTTTTTATTTCAATAGGTTTTTGGGGGAACAGGTGGTGGTTGGTTACATGAATAAGTTCTTTAGTGGTGATTTCTGAGATTTTGGTGCACCCATCACCCAAGCATATACACTGTACCCATTGTATAGTCTTTTCTCCCTCAAACTCCTCCCACTCTTTCTCCTGAGTCTCCAAAGTCCTTTGCATCACTTTTAGGTTTTGCGTCCTCATAACTCAGCTGCCACTTATGAGGGAGAACGTACAATGTTTGGTTTTCCATTCCTGAGTTACTTCACTTGGAATAATTATCTCCAATTCCATCCAGGTTGCTGTGAATACCATTATTTTGTT
Source organism: Macaca mulatta (assembly GCF_049350105.2). Taxonomy (NCBI): domain Eukaryota; kingdom Metazoa; phylum Chordata; class Mammalia; order Primates; family Cercopithecidae; genus Macaca; species Macaca mulatta. Next base: position 49,585,240 of record NC_133420.1, read on the forward strand.
CCTTTTATGGCTGAGTAGTACTCCATGGTGTGTGTGTGTATGTGTGTACACACGCGCACACACACGTCACATTTTCTTTACTAGGTGATTGATGGGCATTTTGGCTGGTTCCACGTTTTTGCAGTTGCAAATTGTGTGCTATAAACACGTGTGTGAAAGTGTCTTTTTCGTGTAATGACTTCTTTTTCTCTGGGTAGATACTCAGGAGTGGGATTGCTGGATCAAATGGTAGATCTACTTTTAGTTCTTTAAAGCATCCACACACTTTTTCCACAGTGGTTGTACTAGTTTACTTTCCCACCAACAGTGTGAAAGTGTTCACTTTTCACCACATCCATGCCAACATCTGTTGTTTTTAAATTTTTTGTTTATGGCCATTCTTGCAGGAGTAAGGTAGTGTCACATTGTGGTTTTGATTTGCATTTCCCTGATAATTAGTGATGTTAAGCATTTTTTTCATCTGTTTCTTGGCCATTTGTTTATCTTTCAAGAATTGTCTATTCATGTTCTTAGCCCACTTTTTGATGGGATTGTTTTTTTCCTTGGTGATTTGAGATCTTTGTAGATTCTGGATATTAGTCTTTTGTCAGAAGTATAGATTGCAAATATTTTCTCCCACTCTGTGGGTTGTCTGTTTACTTTGCTGATTGTTTCTTTTGCTGTGCAGAAGGTTTCTAGTTTAAGTCCCATCTATTTAACTTTGTTTTTGTTGCATTTGCTTTTGGGTTCTTGGTCATGAAGTCTTTGCCTAAGCCAGTGTCTAGAAGGGCTTTTTTTAAAAGTTAACCTTAGATTTTTTATGGTTTCAGGTTTTAGATTTACATTCTTAATCTATCTTGAGTTGATTTTTGCATAAGGTGAGAGATGGGGATCTAGTTTTGTTATTCTATATGTGGTTTGCCAATTATCCTGCACCATTTATTGAATAGGGTGTCCTTTCCCCATTTTATGTTTTTGTTTGCTCTGTCAAGCCTAGCTAAGTTTTCATGAGTTCACATTTTATATTACCTTTCACATTTTCAGGCAGCAGAATGAACACATCATCCAAAGGCAATTACACATTCTACTAATCTATAGCCTTTATATAATGTATTTAAGTAACAATAAATTAAAACAATATGTTTTGTATTTTTTTTTAGCTTAGAAACTGTTCAGGAATCCAAATATTATATACCAAGCCAACATTTTCCAAGATTGTAAAATTTTAACTCATATTTGGAAATTACAATTTTAACTAAAACATAAATTCTCATGATTTGTAGTATTGTAAGAATTTTACAAGATCAAAACCATTTTAAAAGACATCTGTGCTATGATTTCACTTAAAAGCAATTTTATATTTTGTAAGCTTAAGAAATTTGTTCCAACAATGATCCCCTTTCTTGTCCCATAAAATCTGTATAGGAAATTATAAAAGTTTAAATCTTGAGAAGTTATAAATATTGTATAATATTTAAACTACAAAGTTATTAATATATGACTGAATCAGTCTTATATAAATTAGAATATTAGCATTATTTTACATAATCAAATGAGGGCAATATAGATATTGAGTTGTCTTTGATCAACATAAATAACTCATTCCAATTTGTCCAAAATTTTTCTATTTATCAGAAAGATTTCAGGATGCTTTAAAAATATATTTTATAAACTGTGTATTCATGAGACAGATGTTAAATTTAAAAGTCATATTTAAAGTCATTTATATTGAAACTAAGATGTTTTCTCTCATAACTATAGTAACAAAGCCTATTAATTTTAAAATACATTTGTGTACTTTTTATTTTTTCCCTGAGTAGAGAACACCAGTGATATTTGTCTACTTTTTTTTTTTTTTTGAGCTGGAGTCTTGCTCTGTCACCTAGGCTGGAGGATATTTCTTTACTTTTTTAATGGAAAAGGGAGTTTAACTCTTTAATGACATTTTTGACTGCCTAATACATACCATAATAACAATGATTTTTTTTCTGAGCAGTTAATCTTTACAATTTCCCAAGGGAGAAGGATAGAACAATATGAAGTTATTACTGTAAGAGGTTATTTTTCCTTCCATAAGAAGGTAGAAAATGTAGATGCAGGGACCCCTTTTTTCATGTACACATAGACACAAAAGAGAAAGTCATTATAGCTAAACAGTAACCCCGGCCCTCAATAATTTTATCAAAACATACAATTAAAAGCCACTGCTTATTAATCCTCAAAGAATGGAGATGGAGGGGAAATCTGCTACGTGAATCGCAGTGATCTCCTCCTTCTAGACCGAGCAGATATATAATCTCTTGAGGGTCTCTTTGCCCTTTTTGCCTCAGGTACTTCTCAAATGAACATCCTTGTTCATGTCAAAGTTCTCTAAGTGGCCACTGTAGTTCTAATTCATCCTCAGTGAAGTTATGTGAGGAGATAGCGCAAGCTTATTAGCAGACAAGCTCATGAGAAATTGCTTGACTGTTGATCAAAGGTAAAATATTACTTGTGTTTCCTACCCTCAGCCCCGAGGTTAAACTGCCTCTACTTGATGTCCTGAGAAGTTAGCAGCCACTTGGCACAGACTGTGTGGAGAGCTCTTTCCCAAAGCCAATTTCTCACACCAGGGAAGCCAGGGGGAAGTTCTCTTACATGAACAGAAGATGGGGACACACAGAAGGCAAGAGACAGTGTTAAAAGGCAAATTTCACCAAGAGACACCAAAATCTGACTGGAAACCAAAAATTTCAGGAAACACATAATAAATCTCATACTGAACAGCCAAGGAAATAAGCAAAGCCTAAATTCAGTGTAAAACCACACAATTAAACACAGAGAACTTGAGCTTGACTCAAAGAGTCTCAGATGTGCACATTATTACTGAGTTAAGGTGGCCAATCCATGGTACTGGGGATCTCAAATCTCAAAGGAATCTTACATGTCTTCACCTGGCCAGCCTCAGCCCACCAGGAGCAAATTCACAGTCCGACAAAGTCAGGCTTATTGGCTCATTGCAACAAACGAGATCACACACCCGAAGAACCGTGGACTGTATCACCAAGAAAGGGCAAAGCTATGATACGATTTTGGGGAAGGGTGGTGGTTAGGTGAAGCTGAGAAGAAACGGTATTTTGGTAGGTGAAAGCAAAGCAGGGCTGTGTGTAAAGGGACAATATCGGGTCCGAATGGCAAAGTAGACACAAGGTCTCTTTTCCTTAGAAACAAATCAAGATGTGGAATGTGAGGTCCAAAAGCCCCTACGGAATCTGTACCTGGGTTGAAAAATCAAGGCTGCTCCTCTGTGTCAAAGTGAATTAGATCTTGCAGCCAAGAGTGAGATGTTTTGTTCTTACTGAAATGATTTCAGAAACAAAGTTTCTGATAAGCCAGGATTTTAGAAAACTAGATTTATTAGTACCAAAGTAGTAGTCATGCTACAGTAGTCATGTTAGTGTCATGAGGTAGCTTCACAGCTGCAGTGTTTCCTTGGGAGAAATAGAATTTTCTGCTAACTTTGCAGCTGGCTTTATCTGCATCTGTTTTCCCAGCCTGATGAATGGCATAGCAACATTTCATTTTCTCAGGTTAAACGGATTTTCACTTTCCTAACATGTAGCCCAGTCTCCTGCTTTATCAGCTTGTGGAACTCTCCAGAAAAGCTGTGGTGGTGTGGGGCCTTTTCTGGAGGTTATTACTCTCTTCCTTTCTTTGCTGTTTCCCTCTTCCTGGCATGGGCTGTGCAATTTTAGGGCCCCGGGTCAGCCTGGGGTTGTTCCTGAAGAAGGAATCCCTAAGGAGCACAACCTGAAAGCAAGCCTTGGGGTGAGTGAGACACAGGAGTTGGTATTACAGAGTTTAAGATGGGGGAGAATGGTAGGGGCCAGCATGCAGCATGCTTCAGGTGCCCATCCCCTGCCAGACCCGCTTGTTCCTACTGTTTCTGGCTGAAGCTTGCAGCCTCTTGCAGCCACTTGGGCAAGCTCCCTGATTAACACAGTTTTACTAACTGTGGGTCATGATCCATGCAGGGAGAGGTGTGGAAGCATGACTGGCTGGTGACCTTGTGCTTTCGGGAAACTGTGAAAGCTGCTGCTCCCTCTGTGTCCCCTGTGGTTCCTGGCTCCTGTTCCTGAGCTTTCTTGATCTCTGGTTTCCAGACTCTTCCCCTGAGCCCTTTCTACCTGTGGCCTATTATCAGCCTCTCTGCCTGGGATCCTCTGAGTTGCATTTCCCTTTCTGTACCCCAGCTGTCTCTGCCTCTGCTCCTGCCTAGGCTGGTTTCTTCTCATTGCACCCTGCCTTTCACAATGGGTCCCACTCTCTCGCCACTCCTTCCACCCCCATTACTGGCCTCCTCTGCCACAAGAGGCTGTATGATTGACTCCCACATTCTCAGTCATCTCTTTTTCCACTCCCATCATGGCCTCATCTCCTCTGCCATGGGAGTCCTCCTTACCCCGTCTCTCCTAATCTTTCACCCATACCCCTCTTTTACCCCAACTACCAGCTTTCTCATCTTTTCAACCAACAGATGGAAGGTCCTCTCTACTTCTCCTCCACCTCCCCCAGAGCTCTTTATTCAATCTCAACCCTCAGCACTAGATCCCTTTTTGCCAATATGAACTGCTACATAGTTCTCAAATTTTATTCTCCTCTCAGTTCTTACCATCATCCTGGTAGTTCAGGCCCTCATCTGTTCTCAAACCATGCAGTAGCCTCCTAACTAATCTGTTTCTTTAGTTTTGTCCTTAGATTCTTTCCCCTCGCTACTGTCAGAACAATCCACATAAAACAAACGTGGCCATTAGTTAAAATTCTTCACTGACACTGTTCCCTATCAAATGAAGTCTGCTGTACATTTTTCTACCCCAGTAATCAAGAAACCTCTGTTTTGTTCAGTGCTTTTACATCTCTATTCATTAAGATTTCTCTATCTGGAATTGCTTAGGCAGATAAACACTGGTATTCTCAAAGTCTACTACACTCCCCAAATAGACGGGAAGCTCCTTCAGGTCACAGGCTATGTTCTTTTTCAAGGAATTTATCCATTTCATCCGAGTTGCTGAATTTATTGGCATAGTTGTTGATATGATTTGGCTGTGTCCTCACCCAAATCTCACCTTGAATTGTAATTCCCATGTGTCAAGGGCAGAGCCAGGTGGAGATAATTGAATTGGGGGGCAGTTTCCCCCATACTGTTCTCGTGGTAGTGAATAAGCCTCATGAGATCTGATTGTTTTATAAATGGGAGTTCCCCTGTACAAGATCTCTTGCCTGCTTCCATGTAAGATGTGACTTTGCTCCTCCTTGGCCTTCCACCATGATTGTGAGGCCTCCCCAGCCATGTGGAACTGTGAGTCAATTAAACGTCTTTCCTTTATGAATTACCCAGTCTCAGGTATGTCTTTATTAGCAGCATGAGGACAGACTAATACGGTAAATTGGTACCAGGTAGTGGCGTGCTGTGGAAGTGACTTTGGAACTGGGTAACAGCCAGAGGTTGCAACAGTTTGGAGGGTTCAGAAGAAGATAGGAAAATGTGGGAAAATTTGGAACTTCCTTGAGACCTGGAGGGCTCAGAAAACAGGAAGATGTGGGAAAGTTTAGAACTTCCTAGAGGCTTGTTGAATGGCTTTGGCCAAAATGCTGATAGTGATATGGACAATAAAGTCCAGACTGAGGTGGTCTGATGGAGATAAGGAACTTGTCAGGAACTGGAGTAAAGGTCACTCTTACTATGCAAAAAGACTGGTGGCATTTTGCCCTGCCGTAGAAAACTGGAACTTTGAACATGAGAGAGATGATTTAGGGTATCTGGTGGAAGAAATTTCTAAGCGGCAAAGTGTTCAAGAAGAGGCAGAGGATAAAAGTTTGAAAAATGTGCAGGCTGATGATGCAGTAGAAAAGAAAACCCCTTTTATTGAGGAGAAATTCAAGCTGGCTGCAGAAATTTGCATAAGTAACGAGGAGCCAAATGGTAATCGCCAAGACAATGGGGAAAATGTCTCCAGGGCATGTCAGAGACCATAGCAGCTGCCTCCCATCACAGGTCAGGAGGCTGAGGAGGAAAAAATGGTTTTGTGGGCTGGGCCTAGGGCCTTGCTGCTTTGTGCAGTCTTGGCACTTGGTGCCCTGTGTCCCAGCTGTGGCTAAAAGGGTACAGCTTGGGCCACGCTTCAGAAGCTGCAAACCCCAATCCTTGGCAACTTTCATGTGGTGTTTAGCCCATGGGTGCACAGAAGTCAAGAATTGAGGTTTGGGAACCTCTGCCTAGATTTCAGAGTATGTATGGAAATGTCTGGATGTCCAGGCAGAGGTGTGCTGCAGGAGCAGAGCCCTCATGAAGAACCTCTGCTAGGGCAGTGTGGAAGGCAAATGTGGGGTAGGAGCTCCCACACACAGTCCCCACTGGGGCACTGCCTGGTGGGGCTGTGAGAAGAGGGCCACCTTTCTCCAGACCCCAGAATGGTAGACCCACTGACAACTTGCACCATGAATTTGGAAAAGCCACAGACACTTAACGCCAGCCCATGAAAGCAGCCGGGAAGGAGGCTGTACCCTGCAAAATCACAGGGGTGGAGTTGCCGAAGACCATGGGAGCCCACCTCTTGCATCTGTGTGACCTAGATATGAAATATGGAGTCAAAGGAGATCATTTTGGAACTTTAAGATTTGACTGCCCCCCACCCCAATTTTGGACTTGCATGGTGCCTGTAGCCCCTTTTTTTGGCCAATGTTTCCCATTTGGAATGGGAGGATTTATCCAATGCCTATACCTACCCCCCCCCCGCCGTTGTATCCAGGAAGTAACTAAATTACTTTTGATTTTACAGGCTTATAGCTGGAAGGGACTTGTCTCAGATGAGACTTTGGACTGTGGACTTTTGAATTAATTTTGAAATGAGTTAAGACTTTGGGGGACTGTTAGGAAGGCATAATTGGCTTTGAAATGTGAGGACATGAGATTTGGGAGGGGCCAGGGCAGAATTATATGGTTTGACTCTGTGTCCCCACCCAAATCTCACCTTTAATTGTAATAATCCCCATATGTCAAGGGCAGGGCCAGGTGGAGATAATCAAATCATGGGGGCAGATTCCCCCATACTCTTCTCATAGTAGTGAATAAGTCTCACGAGATCTGATGGTTTTATAAGTGGGTATTCCCCTGCACAAGTGCTCTTACCTGCTTCCATGTAAGGTGTGACTTTGCTCCTTCTTTGCCTTCCACCATGATTGTGAGGCCTCCCCAGCCAGATGAAACTGAGTCAATTAAACTTCTTTTCTTTATAAATTACCCAGTCTTGGTTATGTCTTTATTAGCAGCATGAAAACAGACTAATATAGTTGTTCATATTTTCTTTTTTTTTAAATGTTGGTAGATCTGGTGATGTTCCCTCTTACATTCTTTTTTCATTTTTGAGAGAGGATCTTGCTCTGTCACCCAGGTTGAAGTGCAGTGGCACAATCATGGCTTGTTGCAACCTTCACCTCCTGGGCTCAAGTGATCTTCCCACCTCAGCCTCCCAAGTAGCTGGGACTACAGGCATGTGCCACCACACCCAGCTAATTTTTGTATTTATTTATTTTTTGGTAGAGACGGCATTTCACCATGTTGCTCAGGTTGGTCTTGAACCCCTAGGTTCAAGTGGTCCACTCACCTTGGCTTCCGAAAGTGTTGGGATTACAGGTGTGAGCCACTGTCCTTTGCCTTAAATTCTTGATATTGGTCATTTGTGTCTTTTCTGTCTTGATCAGTCTGACTAGGATTTATTTATTTATTCAAAGAAAAACCTTTTGGTTTCATGGAATTTTTTTCTTTTTAATTTGTTTTTCTGAGTTTTATTTCATAGGTTTCTGCTCATATCTTTATTATGTTGCTCCTTATGTTTGCTTTGGATTTATATTGCCTTCCTTTTTCTAGTTTCTTAAACTGAATACTTACTCAGTTTAGATCATTCTTCTTTTCTCAATATGCAGGTTTTTCTAAGTGAGCATAACCTCATGATTTTATTGTTTTCAGAGTAAACAAAAGTTGTAGCTCAGATCTGGATCTTTGACTTTTTCTCTTATGTCTTCTCAGTTCAAAATGCTTGTATCTCTGTTAATAGCTGGCATTTTCTTAGATTTGCAGTTGGAGTTTCTTAGATCAAGTATTCAAGCCTCAGCATAATCTTCTACATAGTTTCAGCTTTTCTTCTGGAAATTTGGCTTAGTCTGTTTACCATAGCCACCCTGCCTCCCATTACAACACTGCTCTCCCTGGGCATACAGAGTTTGGGCCCTCCTGTACCATGTCATTTTGTGGGCTCAGTGCTTGCTACTCTTCTTACTGAAAGCATGGTGGGTTTTAGGAATGTTCATGTTCTCAAGAATGCTATCATTATAAACTTTTAATGCTATGAATTTCCCTGTAAACAGTGATTTAGCTGTATCCCACAAATTTTAATGTATTTTTTCATTTTCATTCAATTTAAATTATTTCTTACTTGACTTCCTCTGAATTATTTAGAATTATATTTTTAATTTCCAGATACTGAGGATTTTCTACATATCTTTCTGTTCTTGCTTTCTATTTTAATTCCACTGTAGTGAAAGAGCACATTTTGCACAATTTTACTTTTTTGAACTTTATTGAGATTTTGTTATGACCCAATATGTGGTGTGTCTTGGTGACTGTTTTATTAATATTTGAAAAGAATGTCTCATCTGCTGTTTTGGATGGGATTTTCTTTAAATATTAGTTGCTTTATGCTGTTGTTCAGGTCTTCTATGTTCTTCCTGATTTTCTTTCTGTTTCATTTATTAGTAAGAGAGGATTATTGAAGTGTCCAACTGTAATCACAGAGTTGTCTATTTTTCCTTTGAGTTCTATCAGTTTTTGCTTCATGCATTTTGAAGTTTTGCTGTTAGATGTATATACATTTAGGATTCTTGTATCATGTTGATGAATTGCCCCCTCCCTCATTATGTAATGACTCTTGTATCTTGGGTAATACTCCTGTACTGAAGCCTACTTTGTCTGGTATTCATAAAGGCACTCCAGCTTCCTTTTAATTAGTGTTTGCATGATACAGCTTTTTTCATTCCTTTACTTTTAACATAGCTGTCTCTAAGGTAGTTTTCTTGTAGGCAGCATATTGTGGCATCTTGCTTTTTTTTTAATCCAATCAGACAATCTCTTTGTCTTTTAATTCGGACATGTAGGCCATTTACATTGTGTATTAGTCCATTCTCACACTGCTATAAAGAAATACCTGAGATTGGATAGTTTATACATTAAAAAGATTTAATTGGCTCATTATTCCACAGGGTATATGGGAAGCATGATACTGATATCTGCTTGGCTTCTGAGGGGACCTCAGGAAACTCACACTCATGGCAGAAGATGAAGGGAGAGGCTGCCCTTCACATGGCCAGAGCTGGAGTGAGAGAGAGAGAGCCAGGGAGGTGCTACACACTTGTAAACAACCAGTTCTCACAAGAACTCACTTTCACAACCAAGGGAGATGGTGCTAAACCATTCATGAGAAACTGCCCCCACGATGCAGTCACCTTCCACCAGGACCCACCTCCAGCATTGGGGATTACAATTGAACACGAGATTTGGGTGGAAACAGATTCAAACCATATCACATTGTTATTAATGGGATATATATTTAACTTTCATTTTAGTTTCAGGGTTACATGTTCAGGTTTGTTATATAGATAAATTGTGTGTCACAGGGGTTTGGTGTACATATTATTTCATCACCCAGTTAATTGTAGTACCCAATACATAGTTTTTTATCCCCACGCTCCTCCCATACTCCCCCCTCAAGTAGGCCCTGGTGTCTATTGTTCCCTTGTTTGTGTCTATGGTATACTCAGTGTTTAGCTCCCACTTATAAGTGAGAACATGTTGTGTTTGGTTTTCTGTTCCTGTGTTAGTTCACTTAGGATACTGGCCTCCAGCTCCATCCATGTTGCTGCAAAGGACATGATCTCATTTTTTATGGCTGGATAGTATTCCATGGTGTATATGTACCACATTTTCTTTATCCAGTCTACCACTGATGGGCACCTGTTGATTCTATGTCTTTGCTATTGTGAATAAATTGTGATGAACATACATATGTGTGTGTTTATATGGCAGAACGATTTATATTCCTTTGGTTGTATACCCAATAATTGTATTGCTGGGTCAAATGTTAGTTCTACATTCTTTGAGAAATCTCCAAACTGCTTTCCACAGTGGCTGAATGAATTTGCATTCCTCCAGCTGTGTATAAATGTTCCTTTTTCTCCACAACCTTGCCACCATCGGTTATTTTTTTTCTTTTTAATAGTAGCCATTCTGACTGGTGTAAGATGACATCTCCTTGTGGTTTTGATTTGCACTTCTCTAATGATTAGTGATGAACATTTTTTCATATGCTTGTTGGCCATGTATATGTCGTCTTTCAAAAAGTGTTAATGTCCTTTGCCTACTTTTTAATGGGATTGTTTTTTGCTTGATAATTTAAGTTCCTTCAAGATTCTGGATATGAGACCTTTGTCAGATGCATATTTTGCAAATATATTCTTCCATTCTGTGGGTTGTCTATTTACTCTGTTGATAGTTTCTTTTGCTGTGCAGAAACTCTTTAGTTTAATTAGGTCCCACTTGTCAATTTTTTTTATTGCAAATGTTTTTGGCATCTTTGTCATGAAATCTTTGCCAGGGCCTATGTCTAGAATGGTATTTCATAGGTTTTTTTTTTTTTTTTTCCCCCAAGGGATTTTGTAGTTCTAGGTTTTACATTTAAGTATTTAATCCATCTTGAGTTAATTTTTGTATATGGTATAAGGAAGAGGTCCAGTTTCATTCTTCTGCATATGGCTAGCCAGTTATCCCAGTACTATTTATTGAATATAGACTCCTTTCCCTATTGCTTGTTTTTGTTGACTTTGTCAAAGATCAGATGGTTGGTGTACAGCTTTATTTCTGGGCTGTCTATTCTGTTCCATTGGTCTATGTGTCTGTTTTTGTGCCAGTACCATGTTGTTTGGGTTGCTGTAGACTTGTAGTATAGCTTGAAGTCAGGTAATGTGATGCCTCCAGCTTTGTTCTTTTAGCTTAGTATTGCTTTGGCTATTTGTGCTCCTTTTTGGTTCCATATGAATTTTGGAATAGTTTTCAAAAAAAAATTCTGTGAAGAATGTCATTGGTAGTTTGATAGAAATAGCATTGAATCTCTGAATTTCTTTGGGAAGTATAGTCATTTTAACCCTATTGATTCTTTTTTTTTTTTTTTTTTTTTTTTGAGACGGAGTCTTGCTCTGTCGCCCAGGCTGGAGTGCAGTGGCCGGATCTCAGCTCACTGCCAGCTCTGACTCCTGGGTTTATGCCATTCTCCTGCCTCAGCCTCCCAAGTAGCTGGGACTACAGGTGCCCGCCACCTCGCCCGGCTAGTTTCTTGTATTTTTTAGTAGAGACGGGGTTTCACCATATTAGCCAGGATGGTCTCGATCTCCTGACCTCGTGATCCGCCCGTCTCGGCCTCCCAAAGTGCTGGGATTACAGGCTTGAGCCACCGCGCCCGGCCCCCTATTGATTCTTTTATCTATGAGCATGGAATGTTCTTCCTTTTGTTTGTGTCATCTCTGAATTCTTTCAGCAATGTTTTGTAATTCTCGTTGTAGAGACCTTTCCCTTCCCTCATTCACTTCCTGGGGGGGTTGTGTGTGGCTATTTTTTTTTTTTGGAATTTTGAGACAGAGTCTTACTCTGTCACCCAGGCTGGAGGGCAGTGGCATGATCTCAACTCCCTGGTTCAAGGGATTCTCCTGCCTCAGCCTCCCGAGTAGCTGGGATTACAGGCGTCCACCACCACACCCAGCTAATTTTTGTATTTTTAGTAAGACAGGGTTTCACCAAGTTGGCAAGGCTGGTCTCAAACTCCTGACCTCAGGTGATCGGCCTGCCTTGGCCTCCCAAAGTGCTGGGGTTACAGGTGTGAGCCCACTGTGCCTGGCCATGTGTGGCTATTTTGAATGGAATTATGTTCATGATTTGGCACTCATCTTGGATATTATTGGTGTATAGACATGTTACTAATTCTTTTACATTGATTTTATATTCTGAAACTTTGCTGAAGTTGTTTAGGAGATCTAGGAGCTTTTGGGCAGAGACTGTGGTGTTTTCTAGTTATAAAATCATGTCATCTGCAAACAGATAGTTTGACTTTCTCTATTCCTATTTGGGTGCCTTTTATTTCATTCTGTTGCCTGATTGCTCTGGCTAGGACTTCCAGTACTATATTGAATAAGAGTGGTGAGAGTGGTCATCCTTGTCTTGTTCCAGTTCTCAAGGGAGTGCTTAGTGCTTGATATGGTTATATTGAAATATATCATTTACTATTTGTTTCCTGTTTGTTACATCTGTTTTTTTGGTTACCTTTTCCCTCTTTGCCTACCTGCCTTTGGATTGATTATTTTTTACAATTCTATTTTATCTTTACTCTTGTCTTATTTGTTAAACTTCTTTTCCTAATTTTTCTTTTGTGTGTATTTCTCAGGATTTAAAATACTCATTAATATTCATAAATAGCCATCTTTAAATAATTTACCGCTTCATATATAGTGTAATAACTTTACAACAGAATATTTTTCTCTCATTCTTTGTACTATTGTCATATACTTAGGGACTGTATTTTTCAAATAATTTTAAATTTATTAAGTGATTATTTGACTAAAAATATTAAAGCATTTCATGTAGCTAAAGTCCCCTCAGCCAGCTGCAATGGCTTATGCTTGTAATCCCAGTTTTTTGGGAGACACAGAAGAGGGGTGATCACATGCGGCCAGGAGTTCAAGACCAGCCTGGGCAACACACTGAGACCTGTCTCTACAAAGAAATTTTTAAAGTTTTCTTTCTTTTTTTTTTTTCTTTTCAGAGATGGGATTTCACCATGTTCCCCAGGCTGGTCTTGAACTCTGGGCTCAAGCAATCTGCTTGCCTTGGCCTCCCAAAGTGCTAGGATTACAGGTGTGAACCATCGCGCCCAGCCTAAAAGTTTTTAAAAAGTCCCCTTGACCATCCCTTCCGTGGTGGTACACAATGTTACCAGTTTTTTATATATTCTTCCAAATCTTTGCTATGTCTTTACATATGTGTGTGTATGTATACATCTATATATATGTGTGTGTGTATATATATACACTTAGAATATATACAGTTTTTACATAAGAGATAGTATACTATGCATATCATCTTATAGCATGCTTCTTTTATTCAACAATGTATATTGTCAGTCTAGCCATATTAGTACATATAGCTTGATCTCATTCTTTTGAACTGCTGCATAGTATTCCATTAAATGGATTTCCCAGTTTGTTTTTTGGATTGATATACATCCATTATGGTAAATAAGGCCTCAGTGAACACACTTCTTTATGCCTTATTGTAGGCATTGGCAAAATGCTTCTCTATAGTAGATACATGGAAGTGGAGTTATATTTCTTGTAGATTCCTCTAGCAAGAAAGGGAGAGACAGAAATTAAACCTAGAAAGTTCTAGGGTTGCAGTTAAATTGGGGCTAATGGGGAATGGTAGTGGGGGTAGTAGGTGAGGTAGAAATGCAAGAGGATTTAAAGCCTTGGAAAGTCTTTGGAAAATCTTATATAGCAATGATGTCATCTTTGGAACTCAGGGACATCTGGGGGACATTCATTGGTTATTATTATCATACTTTGGGTATAAAAGAAAGCAACTTTTTAACTTCATCCGAGATAGGAGAAGGGTATAGAAAAGGGAAGCCCAGTAGGGTTAGGAATGTAATGGAATTTAGAGATCATCTGGTTAAGCACCTTCACTGTTCACATGGGAAGCAAAGATTCCGGGGGAGACTTGGTCCAGGTTCCATATTGAGTCAGTGGTAAAGCTGGACCTCCAGCCCTAAGTGCTGGCATATCTTGGCCCAGCAGTAGGAGGGAGAAAAGCAGAAACAGGAAGGAGATAGCTTAGTCCAGCTAGGGGAAGTGGTGGGGGCAGGGGGGCGCCACACAGACACAGAAGCAAACAGCATTGCCGCCCACTCAGCGCCCGGCAGCTCACTCTCTTCCTTTCTCCAGATTCCTGCGGACTTCTTTCTTCAGCAGCATCAAAGAAGTCCAAAAAGGAAAACTAAACAATCCAAATTACAGGATAGAGAAAAAGACCCATTTCCATGTAAATGTTACCATTCTGCAGCAAAACAAACAGTGGAAATAAGGAGGCTTTGGTTTGGATCTGTAATGTGGAAGATGGACCTTGCTTATAAATAGTCTTTAAACCAACAAGTAGAGCTGCAGTAATTCTGCCTTGGAGGGTAGAAGGATGGGGACTGAACACATCACCCCAAAGCAGCTATTCAAAAAGTGGTCCAGGTCCTCTCGCAATGATTCATAATACATTTCGGGCAACAAAATGAAAGGAACAAAAGGAAACAACAAAAAGCAAGGTTGGATCATTAAAACAAAAAAGCTGGGTAGTCCAAAGACTTCTCACAGTGGGCAAGTTGTGGAAACGAGATTTGAAACTGTTTCCCTCCAGAATCTTGTCCACTTGTACAGCATAAATCCTTAAATCGGCCTGCCCGCCGTAGACTGGATGCCCTTTGAGAGTGCAGCATCCTGGAATGCTGTCTGCTGAGGACTTGAGAACAGTCTTCTGCCCAGTAGTGCTCCAGAGCAAGGTATACCTCCTCCCTGTGTTGGGATGCCTGGGATGTCTTTTACACAGGCACCCTGAATGGCTCACCCCACTCCAGTCCTGAATCCGCATTTCTGGGGTGGGCCTGGGAACCTGCATATTAAATAATCACCCAGGTGACTCTTGTGCCTGCCTGCTGATATCTGGCCTGGAGGGAGCTCGTCCAATGCCTTTACAGTGACGAAGACACTGTCTTTTTGAGGGCCTGCGTAAATTACATTGAATCCCTTCAGTGTGCTGCTGTTACTTCTTTATTTTTGGTAAGTCAGAATAGTCCAATATTGGCAATTTCATATGGTTCAGCTGTGTATCTTTTGTTTTTCTTTAAATTTCAACTGAGCTCTGGAAAATAAGCTTTCTAGATCTTTGATTGGACACCTTTGGGGTTAAGAGATTTTTCCAGATGCGAACATCAACTGACAAGTTTAGGAGCCATTTCAAGGGATACCTTAGAATTCTTCTTTCCGTTTGGAGCCAGGAAGTTCAGAGAAACATTTTATGGGGTAGCAGGTCTTCAGGTTTTAAAGGTAATTATATTGTTATTTGTGTTTTTAGATTCAACCTATTTTTATGATCATTACAAACACCATGGGAGGGGTTTCTCCCCACAATGCAGAAAAGGATTTGAGTAAGGTAGCCATGTTCCACCTCTGCTGGAATAAGGTAAGGGGATCAATCAACCAAGACAAAACTCTCCGTGGTGAACTCGTAGGGCCAGGATCCCATATATAGCAAATAGGAAAATTAGACTTTGAACTTAAGTCTTTGGAAATACCCTGGTGCTAAAAAAAAAAAAAAAAAAAAAGCTATAAATTAAATTGAATTTTGGCCTAAATTAGGGCTGCCACTTAGTAGTTAGTTGCGTGATCTTGTCAAATGAAGCACCTTCCTCCGGTTCTCTGTGTCTTGCAGAGGTGGGCTGGGGGTACTGTTCTTGGGGGAGCTGAGTGAGACCCTCAGTGCCACGCGTGTCCATAAAAGGTGCTCAGTAGTTTATTACTAGTGAATTTTAGGCTGGAAGTTTTTCCAAAGATGCACAGCAGCCTCTTGAGTAAGAAAAGAAGAAAAGCTGCAACCCTTCCCTCTGCCCCTAATCCCTTCATACATACAACTGCCCTGGGGCATTTACCCTCCAAGGGATAATCCCTGGTTGAAAGTAAAGCTGGCACAGCTACTGTGGGTGCCAGCAGGTGCCAGTACAGGCTAAGCTTTCAGAAGGGTTGCCTGGCCTGACTTTATCATTTCTTCTGTCTTTCAGTGTGACTCATGAAAGCCCAGACTTCCTTTCCTTTCATCCAGAGTGATTTCTGTCTCATAGCCTTTTGTTTGTTTGTTTACATAATATGTCCATCTAACAATCTCATAGCCTTTCTTGCTTGCTATTCTGAACCTGGGAAAAAATGCTCAGGGTTTGCACTGTCAAGTATCAAGGAAGAAGAAAGATCTCCTGTTTTGGAGATCTTCATAACAAAACTAATAAACACCAGTGGCTACTTTTGGGCAGCACTTCACAGTTGGCAAAGTACTTTCGGATTCGTCAGTTCACTGAATATTTTGCAAAGCCCTGGCAAGACAGTGTGATGGCTAAAGGCTGGGCTCTGAGGTCTGCAGATTGCCTTCAAATTCCCATCTTCACCTCTTCCCAGCTGAATCATCTTGGGCAAGTATAATTTGCCATCTCTGAACCTCATAGATTTAAGTGGAAAGTACTAAAATAGTAGCAATAAAAGCTTAATAATTGTTAGCTATTATTTCTATCATGCCCATTTAACCAAGTGACTTCGTTTTTCCAGAACATCTGACCTTAACCTAACAGGTCAAACTTCACTTTATTCACTTTTACACCTTCATCCTTTCCTCACAGTCCCCTGCCTCCACCCCTCCTCTGCCTCCACCCCTCCTCTGCCTCCACCCCTCCTCTGCCTCCACCCCTCCTCTGCCTCCACCCCTCCTCTGCCTCCACCCCTCCTCTGCCTCCACCCCTCCTCTGCCTCCACCCCTTCTCTGCCTCCACCCCTCCTCTGCCTCTCTTCCCCATCACAGCCTACACTAAATTTTCCTGTTGGGTACAGGCTGTCCTCTGTCCTGAATATGCCACGCTTCCTGGTGAATACCCACCCATCCTTCAAGTAGACTGACTTATTCCCATGCTCCTGGTTTGCTTTCTGCACACCTTGGTTACAACAACTATGTAGACTGAGCTGGTCTCTTTCCCCATCTGCTGTCATATTAGACTGAGTGCTTTATGAGAATAGGAACCAGATCTCCTTGCTTTTGGGATCTGCCCCAATATCTATGGGATACCAAATAAGTGTTGGTTTGAATGAACAAATGCTGTAGAATGTATAAATGCAGTTAAAATGATCTTAGGTGAGCACTGGGGTCATGGAACCCAGAGCTTGTGAGCCAGTCCTGGAACCCAAGCTCCTGCTCCCAGTCCCCATGCTTCCTGAGCATCCTCTATGCTGCCTCTGGGTGTGGCCATCTGACATTGTTGAGTAATTTTTCTTAAGCTGGACACAGAAAGATAAAAACTAATGAAATGAAAGCACTAGATTTCATATTTACAGGCCCAATAGTAGTTTTCAATGACACCAAGCAGCCAGTGTGCAAGGCCTGCTTTTAATGTATCAGAAAAGACAAAATTACAGGATGACCGCCTTTTGATGTCCCATCTGTTTCGTCTTTCTGAATAAAAGGGAAACTCTGGCTCCAGGCTGATTTTCAATTGCAAAAATAGACTAAATTCCAACCCTTAAATTATCAAAAGTGCCACATACTTTACAAGCAGCTAAGCAGAGTACAGAAACGACCAAGTTAGTAATTAAACAGAGCTTAAGTCAAATTAACAGAGACAGACATTCTTGTCTGGCGGTCAGAACAGAGGCCTGGGGAGCCCAGGATCTGGCTGTGGTGCCTGCGTGTGTCAGAGTCAAGTTCTGATGTGCGGCCGCAATTGCCAAGGAGAGACCCCCTGGGCTCCCTCCACCCCCATCTATCATGGAAAGGCTCCCAGGGTGGGAGGGGGGATGTTCCTGTTGAAAGATACGAACGGGGGAGGGTAGGCCTGAAAGGAGTCAGGAAGAGGCTGAGAGTGCTGCCTCGCTCCTCTCCATTTCAGAATCTGTTTCCAAATATTGCAAGAGGCTGTGGAAGATTATTTTTTTTTTCATATCATGATTGGCACTTAGGAGCCCTTATAAGTATTTTAATATAAATTATCTGTTCACTCAAACAATTTTGAGTGCTTACAACAGTGGACAAAGCAAAATCCTAGATTTGGAGAGCTGACATGCTGGTAGGAAGAGGCAGACAATAAAAAAGCAAGTAAATATTTAGTATTTCAGGTGGCTTTAAGTGACATGGGTGTAACCATAGAGGAGGAAGAGAGAGTTCAGGAGGGAGTTGGGGGAGAGGTAGGCTGGAGTTGCTATTTATATTAGGCAGGGAGGCTTTTCTAATAAGGTGATCATTCAGCAGAAACCTAAAAGTAGAAGAGAATTCCAGGCAAAAGGAACAGCATGTGCAAAGGGCTTGAGATGGAAGAGTGCTGAGCATGTTAGAGGGAAAGCAGGATCCCAGAGCAGGACCAGCATGGAGGGAGTGGTAGGAGATGAGACTGGAAAAGGATTAGGGGCTAGATCATGTAGGCATCCTGAGGATGCTGGCTTTTAGTCTAAATTAAAAGTGAAGGCATTGAAGGATTTTGGGCAGCTCCGACCTGCTGTACAGGGTCACTTGGGCTGTGTGTTGAGAGCAGATCGTAAGGCAAAGGTAGTAGAAAGGCAAGGGTAGAAGAAGGGATACCTCTTATGAAGATGCAGCAAGAATCCAAAGGAGACGCGATTGTGGCTTAGATCAGATGGTGGTCAAAAGTGGTTAGATTCAGAATTTTGAAAGTAGACCTTATAGGATTTGCTGATAGTCTGGCTCTTGGATGTAAACGGAGGAAAGGATTCAAGGATGACTTTAAGGATTTTGGCCTGAGCAAGTGAAATGATGGAGTTCCTGTTTAATGAGATGGGGAAGAACAGGTCTGGGGGATGGACATCAAAAATTTATCTCTGGCTATGATGATTCTGAAAGGCCTCTTCTATGACCATGACAGGTATTGTGAAGAAGCACAGCTCCAGGGATGCAACCTGAGTCCAACTTTATTTTTGTCTCTGAATGTCCCTTTAACATTTGGTAGAGTAGTGGTCTTCTGTGCCGTCGGGTAAAAACTCTGGGAGGCACCATGATTTTTCTTGTCATTCTTGTGTATCAGAAAGTTCCATGGTTCACTTTAGGAAAATGCAATGTTGATCCAGAAAAAAATGTCCAGTTCACTCTGTTAATCAATACTTATGTCATCATATGGTGTATACTCATCACATGGTGTATACTCAATGTAGAGGCTGATTAAAAAAATACACGTTTTTTAATATGAAGAGGTCATGGTTCTTCTGCTTCCAACTCCCCCATCTTAAACCTCTCAAGCTTGTGCCTATAGCACATAGGCTGCCACACTGGGGAAGAAGTTATGGTCAGCTTTTTTCTCTTTCTTGCTTATCTTCTCATTACCTATGGTTTCAACCACTCCAGAGTTGGAGACCTTGGAGGATAGAGCAAAAAGAGATCAGAAAGTTCTTACTTGAGTGATTCTGTCCTAACATGGTTACACTTTCCCTGGGGCTGGCTAATATTCAACGCTGAATCTTCCTTGGTTCTTTTGTGAATTCTCTGGTGGCTCCTCTTTGCAAGACCGCTGGTTTGGGTAATGCATCCTGTTCCTCCAGCTGCTGCTGGTTTTTCTGCAGCTCACTACACAGACTTTCTCAAGTATAGTCCTGTTATTCTGCCAAGCAGAACACTTGAGAAAGAATGATAAGGGTCCTGGCCCACTCTTTCTCCTGCACGGCCCACCGCTTGTCCACGGGACACACACACCCTATGCCTTGGCTGATCCCTGAGGGGTCATCTTTTCTGCTACCATCCACTGCTTTAGCAGCCTCCTACCTTTACATTACCCAGGTAGGAGTCACACTCCAATTAAGTGGCTTCTTCCCCTTCTCCAAACTGCAGGGAACACCTGTCAGCTGTCCAAGTCATCCTCTGTCAATAGATCTCTATTTTCCATGAAGAGAACTTATTCACAGCACAGCTTTCTTCAAAGAAAACCTTTCACAAATCCTTCCTACCCCCCTTAATCTCTAGTAACAAGACCATTTTATGCCCTTGATTACAGTGAGGGGCCCAAGTCAAACTCTTCTCAGATATCTACCTTGAAAATATTCATTTGCATTAGCTTCTGACCTTAATATTTGATATCTGTTGTGTTGGAGCCTTGCCCAAACTTTAACGTCTTGTTACATTTTCAAAATTTGGGAGTCAAGAGCATATGAAGAATCATACTTAAAGCCATGAGATTAGAGAAAACAACCTGTGGAATGAACAGCAGAAAGGTCCGAGGATTGAACCCTTAGGCTTTTAGAAGTTGGAGAAATGAAGAACCAAGAATGGATGTTGAGAAAATGCATTCACAGTCTGCCCTTCTTCTGGATTGGCTTAAAAAATGAACAAGCAAAAACAAAACACTTTAGGCTCTTAGAACTCATTTTCTATCCAGATTTATACTAATACTAGAGCAAGTTTTTACGTTTTTCATGAGGCCATTCTTCGTATGATCTCACTCCTCGTATGTAACTGTCCTTGGCATTTACGAAGTGTTCATTGTCTCTTTTTAACCACTTGATACCCCTGTGAGAAAGGTCTATTACAGATGTGGAAACTGAGGGCAAATAACTTTAAGAGGCTTTCCCAAGTTCTAGAAGTAAGAGGCACAGGGTGGGCTTGAATCAGGTCTTTTGGTTCCAAATTCAGCTCTTTTTTTTCATAACTGCCTCAAAGATACTCATGACAATCGCAGAGTTTATTTTTATTTTTATTTTTTTTTAGGTTTTGCTAAAGTAGACATTTAGTAAATGAATGGTAAACGTTTCATCTCATACCAGCTCCTGTTCGTTAATCAAGGCTATCTAGAGAGCTGTGTTGAAGGATACTGAGGCATAATGAGGTTTGGCAGGAAAGAGTACTTGATCAATTAGTTCAACTGCCATTGGTGTAGGAGGGGTTCTGGTGGCTGATACACCGTGCATTTGCTATCCTTCATTTAATTATTTCGTGAGAGGGAGGGAGTGGGCGAGAGAGAGAGAGTGTGAGTGTGAGTGTGTGTGTGTGTGTGTGTGTGTGTGTGTGTGAATCATTTCCTGGAACGGTTGTATTTTCTCAGCACGTATTCTAAGAATGGGAAAAGGAATAAAGAACAGTCTAGGCCGGGCGCGGTGGCTCAAGCCTGTAATCCCAGCACTTTGGGAGGCCGAGACAGGCGGATCATGAGGTAAGGAGATCGAGACCATCCTGGCTAACACGGTGAAACCCCGTTTCTACTAAAAAATACAAAAAACTAGCCGGGCGAGGTGGCGGGCGCCTGTAGTCCCAGCTACTCGGGAGGCTGAGGCAGGAGAATGGCGTGAACCCGGGAGGTGGAGCTTGCAGTGAGCTGAGATCCGGCCACTGCACTCCAGCCTGGGCAACAGAGGGAGACTCCGTCTCAAAAAAGAAAAAAAAAAAAAAAAAGACAGTCTAAATCCACACTGGGTTACATGTATTCTGTATACATGCATTCTGAGAGCATATACTTAAGATGTGGCATGAGCAAAGGAAACAGCCCTGAACTCACAGCAGCCTTGCAAATAAAACTGGTCACTGTTCCCTAGCAGTTTTCTGTCTAATTTTTTTTTAGATGGAGTCTTGCTGTGTTGCCCAGGCTGGAGTTCAGTGGCGCAATCTTGGCTTACTGCAATCTCTGCCTCCTGGGTTCAAGTGATCCCCTGCCTCAGCCTCCTGAGTAGCTGGGACTAAAGGCGCATGCCACCACGCCTGGCTAATTTTTGTAATTTTAGTAGAGACGGAGTTTCACCATATTGGTCAGGCTGGTCTTGAACTCCTGACCTTAGGTGATCCACCTGCCTTGGTGTCCCAAAGTGCTGGGATTATAGGCATTAAGCCACTGTGCCTGGCCTCTACATTTTTATTTTGACAAATTTTGATCCAAAAGAAAAGTTAAAAGAAGAATAGTACAATGAATGCCCATATATCATTTTCCTGGTTTCGCCAATTGTTAACATTTCTGTCTCTGCTTTAATTTGGAATACTTTGAAAGTAAAAATTCGAGACACTTCAACATTCATTCCTTAAGAACAAGGACCTCCTACATAATCATGTAATATACATAATCATACCTGCAAAATTAATGTTGATTCAACAATATCAGGAACTTATAGGCCATATTCAAATTTCCCCAGTTATCCATAAAACTGGGATGAGACTAAATGTACTACTTTTCTTTTTCTTTTCTTTTTTTTTTTTTGAGACGGAGTTTCACTCTTGTCGCCCAGGCTGAAGTGCAGTGGTGTGATCTCAGCTCACTGCAACTTCTGCCTCCCAGGTTCAAGTGATTCTCCTGCCTCTGCCTCCCGAGTAGGTGGGACTACAAGTGCCCCCCACCACACCTGGCTAATTTTTGTATTTTTAGTAGAGATGGGGTTTCACCATGTTGGCCAGGCTGGTCTCGAACTCCCGACCTCAAGTGATCCACACGCCTTGGCCTCCCAAAGTTCTGGGATTACAGGCATGAGCCACTGTGCCCGGCCTAAATGTGCTACTTTTCAACCATACTTTATTTTGGTAAATGATATATTGTAATTTTTTAATTTCATTGATAAAGTATCCTTCAGAAATGAACATACTCTTTTTTTTTTTTTTTTTTTTTTTTTAACTGGGATATAGTGCACTTTATTTGACCAGCCCTTTACTTTTGGACATTTAACCTATTTCCTCTTTATTGATTGCTCATGCAAATGCTGCTGTAGTGAGCATGGGGACATGCTGGCGTGGTGAAGTGGCCTTATATACATTCCAGCCTTTTTCCGAGGGCCCTTCTATACTGAAAGGCTGTATTTTTTTCCAGCCTGGCTTGCAGCTGGAGTTTTTTTTTGTTTTGTTTTTTGTTTTTTTCAGATGGAGTCTCGTTCTGTCGCCCAGGCTGGAATGCATGGCGCGATCTCGGCTCACTGCAAGCTCTGCCTTCTGGGTTCATGCCGTTCTCCTGCCTCAGCCTCCTGAGTAGCTGGGACTACAGGTGCCCTCCACATGCCTGACTAATTTTCGTATTTTTAGTAGAGACGGGGTTTCACCGCATTAGCCAGAATGGTCTCGATCTCCTGACCTTGTGATCTGCCTGCCTCAGTCTCCCAAAGTGCTGGGATTACAGATGTGAGCCACTGTGCCTGGCCTTTTCTTTTTTTTTTTTTTTTGAGATGGAGTATTGCTCTGTCGCCCAGGCTGGAGTGCAATGGCGCGATCTCGGCTCATGGCAACCTCTGCCTACTGGGTTCAAGTGATTCTCCTGCCTCAGCTTCCTGACTAGCTAGTATTCCAGGCACCTACCACCATGCCCAGCTAGTTTTTGTATTTTTTAGCAGAGACGGGATTTCACCAGGTTGGCCAGGCTGGTCTCAAACTCCTGACCTCAGGTGATCCACCCACCTCAGCCTCCCAAAGTGTTGGGATTACAGGCATGAGCCACCATGTAAGTTAGGTTCCACCAAAGCACTTGCACTTACCTAAGATGGGGAAGGCAAAAGCGAGGCAGAGGTCATGCTTGTGCTGTTCCTGCATTTCTCTTAGGAGTTTGACCGTTGATTTTTTTACCTGCCTTGTTGGGACAGGCTATGGAAAGCCATTGGAGGGCTGAAGGCAGAGGCAGGGCACATCTGATGTAATTTTAAAGATCGTGCAGGCTACTACTATGTGGAAAATAGACTGTAAGGGGGCATAATTGGAATAGGGAGCCAGTTGGAGGCTCTTGCCACCTGGATGGAGATGATGGTGGTTTGTATTGGTAGATAGGGTGAGAAGTAGTTGGATTCAGAATATACTTTGAAGATGGAATTATGAGAATTTACTGCTGGACTGTATATGGGGTATGAGAAAAATGATCCCTGCACTCCCTTGTAGGTAGCATTCTGGATGTAATTCAGGTTCCACCTATCAGATGCACTCATGTGAGATTTGGAAGGCAAAGTTGGGGTAGAGATCATGCCTTTGCTGTTTCTCCAGAATCTGGGGGGCTTGAGCAACTGGGTGAATAATGGTGTCATTCACTAGACAGGGAGAGTCAACATTTTGGTGGGGTTGGAGGTGGACATTTCATAGTGCTTCTCTGAATGTCTATTAGAAATCCAAGTGAGATGTTAAGTAGGCAGTTGGATATATGGAGATGGGTGAGGGCAGGCCGTTAGTGTACATACTATATTTATGGCTATAAGATTGTATAAGTTCATCTAGAGAGAACTGAGCCCAGGAGCACTCCACCTTAGAATTTGAGAAGAGACTAATCTAACAAAGGAAGGGGAGGAGTGGTGATTAGATACGAGAAAAAGCTGGAGAGTGTGAGGTGTTAGAAGCAAGGAGAAAAGCCTTCTGAGGAGGATGAAGCAATCAGTGTGACCAGAGCTCATGAAACAAGGAGCTAAGGGTGGAGAATTTACCATTGGAATCTGGCAATGTGGAGGTCATACGTGATGCTGACAAAAAGTGTGTTGGAGAAACCTGAGTGGACCTGGGTTAGAGAGAATTGGATTATGAGGAAGTGAAGGAAGGGGACTCTTTCTTGAGGAGTTTTGCTTTAACAGGAGAGAGAACTGGAGCCATAGTTAGAGACAGAGATGGCGTCAAGGGAGGGCTTTTTTTTGTTTTGCATATATTAGGTATTTTGCATGCTGATGGGAATGATTTAGTGAAAAGGAAAGAAAAATGATGGTGCAGGAAGGGATGATTGAAAAGTCCTTGTTTATCTGAGAGGAAATAGACTCAGAAAACAAATTCACAGGTTATTCCCCTTGTTACGGGTTGAACTGTATCTCCCCAAAAGATATGTTGAAGTTCCAACCCCTGGCAGCTGTAAATATGACCTTATTTGGAATTAGATTTTTTTTGCAGATGTTATCAAGTTGATATCCTAGCAATATCCTGAGATGACATCATTAGGGTAGACCCTAATCCAATATGAATGGCAGCCTTGTGAGAAGAGTAAGAGACACAGAGACAGATATAGGAGGAGAATGCCTGTGATGATGGGGACAGAAACTGGATCAACGCATCCAACCCAAGGAATGCCAAGAATTGTTGGGAACCACCAGAAGCTGGGAGAGGCAAGGAAGGATCCTTCTCTAGAGGCCTAGCAAGAGCACTGATCCTACCCAACATCCTAGTTTCAGACCCCTAGAGGATAGCTAGCTTGTTGTTAACTGAACAATTCTCTACTTTCACAGAGTTATCCATAAAGCATCACCTTTGACTTCATGATGAATCAGTGCAGCAAACTAAAGCAAGGAGATTCTCACATTGTCTCACTTGTTATATTTAAACCTTGGGTTTCAAATAATAGTTGTCTTGAAAAGTGCTGCTGGGTTTAAAGATATTTTCTGATTCTGACCTATCCCCAAAGGTCTGTGCCTTTCCAAGACATGCCTGCATCTCCTCAGGAGGCTGATAATGAATGTTTCTGTAAGACAAATGACCACCTGTATTTAAAAACTTGAAAGGTCTGTGCTATCTTTTTGATCATTCTGAGAAAGAGTTTGCTAAGTCAGCCTTTAAAATTTTGCGTGATAAAATCAGTCATTCTTCTCATGATCAGTATTTCCTTTTAGAACATGTTGGGGATTTTTCATTTTTCCCCCCCATCATCTTTTGATATATTGAATTCTAATTTCTTGATTTAATTTTATTTACTAACTTTAAGTATCCTCAGATTGGAGTTGTTTAGATTTTATGTAAGGCATTTGTGATACCAGTAGTGGAAAAAGTATTTGATTTGGAGCTAGAAGATACAATTTTGAGTTCCTCCCCTACCATGTCCTGACTTTGGGTTATTCAGTTACATTCTCCAGACTGTTTCCTTATTGTAAAACAAGGGTGATACCCACCTCTTATAGTTACAGTAATAATGACAGCTAACATCTCTATAACTGCATGGTTTTTTTTTTCTTTGCATATCATCCTATTTAATCTTCAACTCCTTGAGCTTGGTGGGGAATAATCATCAACCCTTTCTTTATACATGGAAACTGCAGCTGGGCAAGCCTAATGTAAAAGATCCAAATAGGAAGTGTTTGAGCTGGAATTTGAGTGCAAATATTTTTCCTAGGAAAGCCTATAGGAAATTCCACCCACCATATTTCATTGGGCTTATATAGCATTTTAAGGATCTCAAAGCATTCTGCAATAGTAAAGAATTTTCTTTTCATTTTTTAAAAAAAATTTTAAGTTCCAGGATACACGTGCAGAATGTGCAGGTTTGTTACGTAGGTATACATGTGCCATGATGGTTTGCTACACCTATCAACCAGTCGTCTAGGTTTTAAGCCCCACATGCATTAGGTATTTGTCCTAATGCTCTCCCTCCCCTTTCCCCCCACTCCCGACAGGCCCTGGTGTGATATTCCCCTCTCTGTGTCCATGTGTTCTTATTGTTCAACTCCCACTGATGAGTGAGAACATGTGGTGGTTGGTTTCTTCTTCGACCATTAGTTTGCTAACAAACTAGAATGATGGCTTCCAGCTTCATCCATGTCCTTGCAAAGGACATGATATCATTCTTTTTTATGGCTGCATAGTATTCTGTGGTGTATATGTGCCACGTTTTCTTTATCCAGTCTATCATTGATGGGCATTTGGGTTGGTAAATGAAGAATTCTTATTTCTGTAATGTTACTGTTTCTGAGTGGACGTCTGTACAGTAAGAGTTCTGTTCTGAAGATAGCCAGACCTGAAGTCTGCTTATCTAGAACTGTGCTGGTCATTATGGGGGGCGCTAATCCCGTGTGTCTGCTGAGTTACTGAAGTGGGGTTGATAGTACTGGGGAAGTGAATTTTTAAAATTTTATTGAACTTTAATAAATTTAAATTTAGAAGTAGATACTCAATTTATTTCTTGGAAAACTTTTAAGTAAGTTTGAAACAATAGGGATTTGTGTATCCATTTTTTCAGCTATAAATTTTATGTTGTAAACACAGATCAAATATTTCCCATGAAAATTTAGTATTCTGTTGAATGCTGCTATGTGGAAAATATACTAGATTTTTATATGATAGATGTAAAATATCTCTAATTGTCTTTTTATAATGATACATTTTGAAATAATACTTTGGATATATTGTTCTAAATGAAATAGATTATTAAAATTAATGTCATCTGTTTCTTTTTCATTTTTTAATATGGCTACTGGAAAACTTTACATTTGTATCTTGTATTATTTCTCTTGGATAGCACTGCTCTAGAATTAGCTGTGAAAGAATATTTGTGTTAACTAGGGATTTCCAGACCAGAATGGTACAGACCATATGTCAAATTCCACATTTTGTTTCACATGAGGAATTTTCAGGAAAACCTATTCTCTATATTAGGTGCTAATTATTGCTCCCTCTGAACTCGTGGAGACTTTTGTGGCTGCTCATTGAGGTGTGATGATACCTGTGTGGAGGCTTCTTAGTTCTCCTTCTGTCTGTAACTACCCAATGGGTTGACCTTGCCCACTGCCTAGACAGAACTGATTTATCGAGACAGGGGAATTGCAGTCGAAGAGTAACTTACACAGAGCCAACTGTGTAGGAGACTCGAGTTTTACTATTACTCAAATCAGTCTTCTTGAGCATTCGGGGATTAGAGTTTTTAAGGATAATTTAGGGTGTTGGCAGTGAGTCTGGAGTGCTGATTGGTTCGGTCAGAGATGAAATCACAGGGAGTCAAAACTGTCTTCTTGTTCTGAGTCAGTTCCTGGGTGGGGGCCACAAAGTCACATGAGCAAGTTTATCAATATATGGGGGTGCCAGCTGATCCATCAAGTGCAGGGTCTGCAAAATATCTCAAACACTGATCTTAGATTTTACAATAGTGTGTTAGTGATGTTATCCCCAGGAGCAATTTGGAGAGGGTCAGAATCTTGTAGCTTCCAGCTGCATGACTCCTAAACCGTAATTTGTCATCTTTTGACTAATTTGTTAGTCCCACAAAGGCAGTGTTGTTTTGGGAAAAGGCTGTTATCATCTTTGTTTCAGACTATAAGCTATAAACTAAGTTCCTCCCAAAGTTAGGTCAGCCCACGCCCAGGAATGAACAAGGACAGCTTGGAGGTTAGAAGCAAGCTGGAGCTGGGCAGGTCAGATCTGTGTCACTCTCTCAATTATAATTTTGCAATGGTGATTTTATGTCCTTAGTCCCAGCGTGCTAGGAGTAGCTTCCTAATTCTCCTTTCCACTCTCAAGGGCTCTTGAGTTTGTTGACTTGCAGCTCACCTTGACTTGGTGTCTGGGGATGATTCTATCTGATTCTACACCTGCATGGTTTAGGTGCTGCCTGATGAGCCTGCACCTGGGTCTGCACTGGCTTGCCTATTTCCTTGGTGTGTTCCACTGTGTAAGATACTATCAGACACAGCTATGGAAAAAGCCAGATTGCAGGCAATTCCTTACTTTTATATATATACACCTTCCTGAATACTTATGCAAAAGTTGAACACATCCAGTAATAGATAGACCAGGTATAAGGTGAAGATTGTAAACCTAATAGGTGAATATAGTCTCAAATAATACCTTGTCTTTTAGTCACAATCTTTGATGCTATCTTTCCAACATTTCATATAAGTTCTTTAATTTTGTTATCATAGTCACAATTGAAAAACACCATTAACTAGCTCAATAAACCAACAAGGCTAAAGATTTTCCACTTTCAACATCCCTAACAAGTACCATTATTTTTCTTAAATATATTAAGTTTGTAATCCCATACCTCTTATTAATAGTATTCATATTTTCACCTGCCCGTTGTCTTTTTTTGAAAAAATGTTAAGGGTAAAGAAAACAATGCTTTTCAAAAATTTTTAGCTTTGGATTTTTAGCCATTTTTTTCCAAATGAAACCTTATGTGCAAGCCAAATAAGTAAAACAGATGACTACAGAATGCTATGGTAGGAGCAGGGTGTGTGTGTGTGTGCGCGCGTGCGTGTGCATAGGAGCAGAGAAGGGGTGGCAGTGATGGGGAAAGGGTGCAGGGGCTCCAAGAGAAGCAGAGAGAGTGCTGATAACTCACTGTATAGAAAAAAACAAAAAACAAAAAACCAGTGGGCTGGGTGCAGTGACTCACGCCTGTAATCCCAGCACTTTAGGAGGCTGAAGCGGGCGGATCACCTGAGGTCAGGAATTCGTGACCAGCCTGACCAACATATGAAATCCCGTCTCTACTGAAGATACAAAAAATTAGCTGAACTTGGTGGCACATGCCTGTAATTCCAGCTACTTGTGAAGCTGAGGCAGGAGAATTGCTTGAACCCAGAAGGCGGAGTTTGCAGTGAGCCGAGATCGTGCCATTGAGTTCCAGCCTGAGCAATAAGAGTGAAACCTGATCTCAAAAAAGAAAAAAACATCACCAAATCACTGAAATTAACTGTCTATACAAGGCACAAACCCCTCTTTGGGGCACAGAAGGTTATGCTGCTGAAACTGTTCTTGGCTGTCAGGTGGTACCACCGTAATGGTTTTGGGCTGTTATACAAGACCCTAAAGTTAGCAATTGAAAGATGGCTTAGGGATGTCACTGTGTCATGTACAGAAGTGGGGCTTGTTCACTTGAGGTTTTATTGTTCCCTTGCCAGATTCTTGAATCCCATACTGGGCAATTCTGGAGGGAGGCCCTGTGTGTTTTTTCCTATGAGAACATGCCTGTAATTTGCGAGCGGAGGGGAGAACTACAGATAAAGATACTTTGCTCCATGTTCCACCATGTGGTTTTATTTCCTCTTCATTCAATTCCCCAAGGAGCGTGGGTGATTTTCCTGGCTAAATATGGCTTATAAATCAAGACAGTGAAGTATACGAGGCACTTGCTAAACACATGAAAACAGACTAGAAAGTTCCTGAAGGCCCTCCTTTTCCACTCCCCACTCCCTGGTCCCTACCTGGTATGTTTTGGTGTGGTGGTGGGAAGGGAAGAGTTTCAGCATCTCAGATAGACATGATTGACACCATGTTAATACGTGAATCTTCTATTAACGGTAAGGAAATCCCCACTTTTCCAAACAAGATCTGGTTTCAGGGAGGGCAGAGACTATGATTCCTATGTAGGTGAATGGTTTATCAAATCGTTCTGTGAATGAAAGGAAGTAAACAGTTTATCAGACACCATCCTTCTCAACATTCAATTTCTTGGTCCCTGCACAATGGCCTGTAGTTCTTGAAGGATGTAAGAAAAAGACGACAAGGGGATGCTAAGTGTTATTTACCATATGATTGACTCTTGCTAGATATTTAAGCTAATTAACCTCATACTCTGAAATTTAATCAGTGACAAAAAACCTACCAACCAAAAAAATTCCTGGACCAGAACAATTCACTGTTGAATTCTACCAGATGTACAAAGAACTGCCGAAATTATTCCCTAACTCATTCTGTGAAGCCAGCATCAGCCTAATACCAAAATCTAGAAGAGAAGGAAAAAAGAGAACTTCAAGCCAATATTGCCGATGAACATAGATGCAAAATTCCTCAACAAAATATTAGCAAAACAATCCAGCAGCACATCAAAAAGCTAATATACCACAATCATGTAGGCTTTATTTCTGGCATGTAAAGGTGGTTCAACATATGTAAATCAATAAAAATGATTTACCATATAAAGAGAATTAAAAACAAAAACCATATGATCATCTCAGATACAGAAAAAGGTTTCAATAAAATCCAACATCCCTTTATGATAAAAAACCCTCAATAAACTAGGCATTGAAGGAACATATCTCAAAATAATAAGAGCCATCTCTGACAAACCCATAGCCAACATAATACTAAATGGACAAAAGCTGGAACCATTCCCCTTAAGAAATGGAATAAGACAAGGAGGCCTACTTTCACCTCTCCTATTCAACCTAGTACTGGGACCCCTGGCCAGGGCAATCAGAGAAATAAAGGAATCCAAATAGGAAAAGAAGCTAAACTGTCTCTTCATTGACGATATTCTATACCTAGGAAATCTGAAAGATTCTACCAAAAATCTAGCACTGATAATGTTAGTAAGTGTATTAGTCCGTTTTCACATTGCTGATAGACATATCTGAGACTGGGCAATTTACAAAAGAAAGGTTTAATGAACTTATAGTTCGACATGGCTGGGGAGGGGCTCACAATCATGGTGGAAGGCAGGGAGGAGCATGGCACATCTTATGTGGATGGCAGCAGGCAAAAAGAGAATGACGAAGACGCACAAGTGGAAATCCCTGATAAAACCATCAAATCTCGTGAGACTTATTCACTAGCACGAGAACAGTAAGGGGGAAACTGCCCCCATGATTCAATTATCTCCCACTGGGTCCTTCCCACAACATGTGAGAATTATGGGAGTACAATTCAAGATGAGATTTGGGTGGGGACACAGAGCCAAACCATATGAGTAAGGTTACAGGATATTATATCAGTGTATAAAAATCAGTAGCATTTCTATACACCAATAATGTCCAGGCTGAAAGTTAAATCAAGAATACAATTGCATTTACAATAGTCACAAAGAAAATAAAAAACCTAGGAATATAACTAATCAAGGAGGTGAAAGATCTCTAAATGGAAACTACTAAACACTGCTGAAAGGTATCAGAGATGACACAAATAAATAGAAAAACATCCCATGCTCACAGAGTGGAAGAACTGATGTCATTAAGATGGCCATATCACCCAAAGCACTTTACAGATTCAACACTATTCCTATAAAACTACCAAGGCTATTCTTCACAGAATTAGAAAAAACAGTTCTAAAATTAATGTGGACAAAAAAGAGCCTGGATAGCCAAAGCATTCTTAAGCAAAAAGAACAAAGCTGGAGGCATCATATTACCTGACTTCAAACTATACTAGCCTTATACTATACAAGGCTATAGTAACCGAACAGCATGATACTGGTACAAAAACAGGTACCACTGGTCTCAATGAAACAGAAAACTCAGAAATAAACTTGCACAGTTACAACCATCTGATCTTTGACAAATCTGACAAAAACAAGCAATGGGGAAAGTACACCCTATTCAAGTGGTGCTGGGATAACTGGTGAGCCATATGCCGAAGAATGAAACTGGCCCCTTACCTTTTATCATGTACAAAAATTAACTCAAGATGGATTAATGATTTAAATGTAAAGACCTCAAACTATAAAAATCCTAGAAGAAAACCTAGGAAATACCCTTCTCAACATTGGCCTTGGCAAAGCATTTTTGGCTAAGTCCCCAAAAGCAATTGCAACAAAACAAAATTTGACAAGTGAGACCGAATTAAGTGAAAGAGCTTTTACAAAGCAAAAGAAACTATCAGTAAACAGACAACCTACAGAATGAGAGAAAATATTCACAAACTACGCACAATTCTAATACTGAGAAACTATAAGAAACTTAAGCAAAAAACAACCCCATTAAATGGGCAAAGGAGGCCGGGCGTGGTGGCTCACACGTATAATCCCAGCGTTTTGGGAGGCTGAGGCAGGTGGATCATCTGAGGTCAGGAGTTCAAGACTACCCTGGACAACATGGTGAAACCCCACCTTTACTAAAAACACAAAAATTAGCCGGGTGTGGTGGCAGGCGCCTGTAATCCCAGCTACTTGGGAGGCTGAGGCAGGAGAACTGCTTGAACCCGGGAGGTGGAGGTTACAGTGAGCCAAGATAGCACCATTACTTTCCAACCTGGGTGACAGAGCGAGACTGTCTCAAAAAAAAAAAAAAAAAAACAAAACAAAAAGGCAAAGGACATGAGCGGACACTTCTCAAAAGAAGACATACAGGTGGCCAACAAACATGCAAAAATGCTCATCATCACTAATCACTTTGAGCTTGGGGAAGGCCTATCATCATTTCAACTATAAGCTAAATGTCTCCCAAAGTTAAGCTTGACAGCTTGAAGGCTAAAGGCACAGTGAGGGTTGGCTAGATCAGATCTCTCCCAATGCCATAATTTTTTTTCTGATATATATTTTGCAAAGGCAGTTTCAATGGGGATGTGCTGCTGTCTCTATTTCCTTCCCAATGGACTGACTTGGGTCTTTGCTTTAGGTGTTGTAATTGTGGATACGTGTGATATAATTAGCCCATTTGGAGAAGAGATCCACGGAATCTGAGAGAATGGTTAGAATAAAACTATTTCCCAAACAATTTTTAAAAGCATTTATTATTTTTAATCAGCAGTTTGATTGTAGGGAAGCTTTTTAGGGAACTGGTGAAATTCATGCAATTTCCAAAGACTTCTCTAGTCGTTTTCCACAGGAAATGTGAAAGCACACATTTAATTTTAGTTCATTTGAATGTCTTTCAGGAAAATAGATCTAATGTGAAAATGGGGAAAGATATATTAATAGGTAAAAACCCACTTTTTTAAAAAAAAATCAGGAAATGAGTGATTGCATGTGATTTTATTGCAACCCAGTGAACACTAATCATGCCTCCCGTTATTTGAAGTTCAGCTGTCTTTTGGAGGCGAAGTTGCTTCTCAGGCTGCCTCTGTAGGACAGGGGTTAGTCCTTTTTCTGATCAGCACAGCGATAAACACAATTAGGGCTCAGCACATCTGTGTTGAGTCAGATGTATACTAACATTAGAAAGAGTTTCAGTAATGAACCTAACTGATTCATATCTTAAAACTGTGAGGAGAGCATCATGTAACCGCCCAAGGGGTTCTTCCAGCCCACTGCATAAAGAAAGATCATGGTATTGTAGTAGAGAAAGAGTTTAATAAACACGAGACTGGCTGTGCAACATGGGAGATGGAGTTCACACTCAAATCATCTCATTAGTAGGTTAGGGCTTTTTCAAAGGCAGTTTGGGGGAAGGGGTAAGGGTGACCAAGTAACAAGTACTTGCTGATTGATTGGGGTGGAAAGGAAATCATAGAGGGTCGAAGCTGTCCTCTTGGGGTCTGAATTGCTTCTGGATGGGGCCACAAAAGTGGAGTCTTTGGGTCCAGGTAGAGTTATATGGGTGTCAGATATGAAAAAAAAAAAAAAAAAAAAACCCAAACTGGAAAGATATCCCAAAAGGCCAGTCTACAATAGTGGTGTTATTTGCCGGAGTAATTGGGGAAGTTTCATGTCTTATAACCTCCTTTGCTTTTTCATGGGATGCACCAGGATTCAGGCTTCTCTCGTCCCGGCAGCCTGATGGCCTGCCATTAGCTTTACAACTGTGGTTGAGTTTTGGGCAAGGCCTATAATCATTTAAACTGTAGCCTAAATGTCTTTCATTGTTGGCCCAATAACTCAGGAATAATTAGGGGAAAGGCAAGATGGGAGTTGGGTTAGCTTAGCTTACTGTTATAATTTTTTCACTGATACAACTTTTGCAAAGGCAGTTTCAATCACAGACTGCTGGCCATTCTGTGGGGGAGATCAGTTTGTAAGTTAATTAGTCTCACATATATTACTGTGTTCAATTCTTTTTTTAAATATCAGTTTGCTTTTTCATAGGATGCTTTCAATTCTAACTGCTTGTGAGCTTTAAACAGATGGCGTTGCTTTATATGAGAATCAATATCTATAAATAAAAATGTTTGATTTTTCTGCACTCTGTTTGTGTCTCTATCATGTATGTTATAGCAAGATCCAAAATTAATAAATTATTTTGACACAGAGAAATGTAGTCAGGAACTTTTTAGTTAAGTGTTTCAGTGGTTCTCCACAGTGGCAGTATAAATAGAATTCTCTTTCTCTCTTTCTCTTTTTTTTTTTTTTTTTTTGGAGAGAGGGTCTTGCCTCTCACTCTGTCACCCAGGTTGGAGTGCAGTGGCACAGTTACAGCTCTCTGCAGCCTTGACCTCCTGGGCTCAAGTTATCCTTTCACCTCAGTCTCCTGAGTAGCTGGGACTACAGGTGTGTCCCACCACACTGGCCAATTTTTTATTTTTTGTAGAGACAGGGTCTCACTATGTTGCCCAGGCTGATCTCGAACCCCTGGGCTCAAGCGATCCTTCCATCTTGGCCTCTCGAAGTGCTGGAATTATAGGCATAAGCCACTGTGCCCAGTTTGAATTTGTTAAAAGATAAAATGGGTCATTTTCATCAGGTCAATCTTTTGCTTATGCAATTAAAAAACAGAACAATTAAGGACACCTTATGGAAACCCTTCTCACGTACTTTATGTAAGTGGCTTATGGAGATATAGCTGTGATTCAGGATATTTTCTTAACACTTTCATGGGACTCACAACAGGGTACCTCGTTTACTCAGGCCACCCTGTTCAACCCCTCATGGGAGGCAGGCAGGAACACGTGTGTGAGCAAGTACAGGAACAGGCCACTTCTGCGCTGGCAGGAGCAAACTGGGTGGGCCCTGCGGCAGCACCTAGGTGGGGTGCCTGTGATCCCAAGGCCCCAGAGGGTGTGTTACAATGCTGTCTTAGCTCTGCCATCCACAGACAGCAGCTCAGTGGGCCCTCTGCCTCATTGCATGGGGCAGCTGCCTTCTGCCAGTGAGGGCAAAGGGCCAGTGTGAGACAGCCTGTTTGGATACTTGCACCTGATGTGTTCCAAATTCTTGTCCGGTGCCCAAGAGGAATGAGGTCATGTAGACAAATTGAAGGATGGTGAATGTGAAGAATTTTATTGAGTGATGAAAGCGGCTCTCAGCAAACAGGGGAACTGGAAAGGGGACAGGAAGGGCAGAGCCCTGAAATCAAGCTGCTTTTCTGCCTCTCTCTCCTGAAGTCAAATTGCCTTATCCAGTTGCCGTCTCAAAGTCACCTATCCCTGATGTCCAGTCGCTTCTGCCTGACGTCCAGCTGCTGCTTTTTTCTGCCAGCCAAGTGTGGGGTCTTTATAGGCACAGAATGCGGGCAGGGCAGGCCCTAGGTAGTTTTGGAAAAGGAGAAATTTGACTGGTTTAAAACAGTATTCAGAAAGAACCAATCGGGAGAGAGTAGACACACAAGAATGGAAGTTCTCACTTTGGGCTGTGAGTTTCAGGCATTTTGGCTTAAAGGTGGGGTTTTGCCAGGGACCCACCCTTGTCTACCTAGAATTTATCTGCCTCCTGCCTCTATCATTGTATCATTTCTCCCTCTGAAGAGGCACATCTAACTGCCATTAGCATATGGATGATGACTGATCTTAGCTACTTACTGCTAACTGGGGCGGTGGGGGGTGTGTGTTGTTTTGGGGAAAATGGCAGTCAGATTTCCCTCAGAGGTCTACCTAAGGGTCCCTGGCAAAAGGGAGCCGTTCTCCGAAGTTGTATGACCATTTGGAGCTTGATGGCCTCTAGGTGAGAAGAAACAAGTTTTACGAGGTTAAGTATACATGGATTGAATATATTATACAAAAAGGAGTTAAAAGGAAAGAATCTAGTGCCAAAGATTACAGAAATAAGTGAAATATACTCATCCTTCTGAAAACAATATTGCGCCCTGAGCTGTTTCACCCTGGTGAAAGAAATTAAACCTTATATAAAACCAGTTACACTTTAGGGGAGAGATAACTGTTTAGGGAAATGGATATTCCCATAGGCGTTCAGGATTAAGGGGTCTTTGGTAAAGGCGTCCCATGTTATAGAACAGAATGAAGGTAAGAACATCAAGGATAGGCAAGACTATAAGGAGGATATTCATGGAAAGTTAATTATTAACACTTATCTTTTGTGATTTTTAGCTTGAGTTCCCCAATTTCTTCACATTTGTACTTTGGGTGCTCTTCTGCGTCAACAGAGGTAACTCCATCAGCTTCCCAGGCCTTTACTTTGAGTATAATGAATCAAAAAATCTGTTCCAGTGACATTCACTGCCATAGGAGTAGAAAGAAGTACAGTGTAGAGTTCCTCCCAGTCTGGGCTTGTAGAGGGAGAAAGGGAAGGGGGACTATACTTACCAGTACCAGCTCCCCTGGGTTGAATAGACATTGCCCTAGTTCAGTTCCTGTTGGAAATGGGCCAAAAAAGTTACATGTTTGATCAAATCAGAGGTTTCTTGGTCTAGCAAGAAATCATTGTTGAGAGAAGGCTGTCCATACATAATTTCAAAGGAACTCAGACCCAGCTTTGAAGGGGTGTTTCTAACACATAGTAGGGCTATGGGAACAAGGGTAGTTCAGGGGAGGTGAGTGTCCTCACACAGTTTCCTGAGGTTCCTTTTGATAATATCATTTGTCTTTTCTACTTTTCCTGAGGATTGTGGTCATCAGGCACAATGAAGATGGTACTGTATGCCTACTACCTTTGAGACCCCCTGGATGACAGCTGCCTTGAACAAGGGGCCGTTATCACTCTGGATGTACTTAGGGAGTCCAAAGCAAGAATTTATCTCATTAATTGCTACTTTTATCACCTCAGAGGCTTTCTCTGTTTGACATGGAAATGCTTCTACCCAGTTAGTGAAGGTATGTATCTTTCCATACTAGGAGATACTGGGTGCCCCTTGCCTTTGGCATAGAGGTGAAATCCATTTGCCAGTCTTCACTTGGGTAGCCTCTTGTTCTTTGGGTTCCAGGGGAAAATAACCATTGACTGAGGGGTTGATTTTTAAGGCAAGGCTTACAAGCATTAGCAACCTGTTTAACCATTTATATCAGTTTTTTTTTTAAACCTGAGAACAACCTCTGGGCCAGTTGATAGGTTTTATCCTTACCTAGGTGGAAGGCCTGCTGAAGGCCTTAGGAACTTTCCATTGGTTGGCAGCTGGTAGATGAAGCTTGCCATCCTCCAATTTTAGCCATCCTGAGGACTGAAAGATGTATCCACAAGAGGTGGCCCATTCTATTTCCGAAGGAGAATATTGAATTTTTATTTCTCTCATGGAGCCCTCTCAGATCAGAGGGGCTTCAAATGAATCAGAAATCTGGGGCCCTCTCGCTGCTGCTTTAGATGCTTGGTCTGCCAACCTATTTCCCTCTGCTCTTTTATCCATCCCTTTTTGTTGGCCTTTACAGTGTATTGCTGCCACTTCCTGTGGGAGGAAAACTGAGGATGATAGTTTATTAATTTTCTGATAGTGTTTAATGGGAGACATGTTAGCTGTGAGGAAGTTCCTCTCTTTCCAGATAGTAGCATGGGCATAGAGGACTAGGAAAGCATACTTAGAATCAGTATAAATCTTAACTGCTTTCCCTTTGCTTATTTCAAGCACTCTCGTGAGGGCAATTAGCTCAGTTAGTTGAGGACTTGTGCCCAAGGAGACATGCACTCTCAATAATACCATTCAGGGTAACTATTGCATACCCTGCTTTATGGATCCTTTGTTCTGCAGAAGAACTTATGTCCATAAAGAGAATCCAGTCTGGGTTCTTTAATGGGGTTTCCTTGAGGTCCTTTCTGGCTGCATAGGTTTGTACTACTTACAGGGGGTTTCTCTGGCTGCATTAGGTTTGTACTACTATCTGTTCACAGTCATGTCCCAGCTCCCCAGCTTCCTCTTGGAGGATGGTGGCTGGATTTAGGGAGGGGCAGTTTTTGAATTGAGCTGCAGATCCCTGTAATAACAGAGCTTGATATCTGAGGAGGTGGTTGTCCATTAGCTAGAGACTCCCCTTAAAAGACAGTCCTGCCACATTATGTGGAGTGTAAATGGTGAAGTTATTCCCCATCATTAACTTAGTAGCCTCTGGTACCTGAAAGGTACAAGCAGAAGAGCTACTGCTGCAATTGCCAGAGGCAGGCCAGCCATCCTTTGGCTACCAAATCAAGCTCCCTACTTAGGTAGCCTACAGGCCACTGGGCTGGATCTTGGGCCTGTGTTAGAACTCCTGGGGTGTGAGTAGCTGTGAGCCATTCCTCCTTTCTGACACGTAAAGATTAATTGTCTTCCCTATGGGAAGACTAAGGGCTGGTGCCTGAAG
Source organism: Macaca mulatta (assembly GCF_049350105.2). Lineage (NCBI taxonomy): Eukaryota > Metazoa > Chordata > Mammalia > Primates > Cercopithecidae > Macaca > Macaca mulatta. The sequence goes on from NC_133420.1 coordinate 49,623,857, forward strand.
CAAGGCTTGTTTTAATTGGTCAAAGGCCTTTGTAGCCTCTGGTTCCTAAACTAGGGAGTGAGTTTTAGCTCCCTGAGTCTCCTTTATTAAGTGATATAAGGGAAGAGCTATTTCATGTACCCAGCTATCCATACTCTGCAGAATCCTGTAATGCCCAAGAATCCCCTCAGTTGCTTGAGGGTTCTGGGGAGGGGAAAGGAGGAGATGGGCTTAATCCTTTCTTCACCCAACACCCTGGTCCCCTCTGACAAGACTAGACTTAGGTACTTTCCTGAAGTCTGCAGAACTGAGCTTTAGATTTTGAAACCTTATATCCTCTGTTAGCCAGAAAATGAAGAAGAGCCATACTGAGAGACTTTTCTCAGTTGGAGTGCAGAGGAGAATGTCATCTATGTATTGTAAAACTTTAACCTGAGGTTAAAGGAACTCAGGTCTTTTGACAATGCCTGCCCAAACAAGTGGGGGCTGTCTCAGAATCCCTGAGGTAACACTGTCCAGGTTAGCTGGGTGGTTTGGTTAGAGGGATCTTCAATTGCAAATAAATACTGGAAGTCAGGGTATAACAGTATGCAGAAGAAGGCATCCTTTAGGTCCAGGACTGAGCACCGTTTGGTTCCCTAAGGTATTTGAGCTAGCAGGGTATATGGATTGGGAACCAATGGGTGAATTGGAACCACAGTATCATTAACGAGGCAGAGGGCCTGAACTAGTCTCCATTCCTTGTTAGGTTCTTGTATCCCCAATATCGGAGTATTACAAGGGCTGTTGCAGAGTTTGAGGAGGTCCTGAAACCTTAAGTTATCAATGATGGCTTGTAGTCCTTTTCTGACTTCTGGTTTCAAGGGATATTGTCTCTGGTTAGGAAAGGAGGTGAGATTCTTAAGGTGGATCAAGACTAGTAGGGTGGTTGTGACTCGGCCAATTTTCCGTTGAATAGCCCAAACTTCTGGGTAATATCTATCTCCACCAGGGGGAGATAAAGAGTTTGTCCTGGAGCCATGAGAATGGTGGTCCTCATATGGGGCAGAATATCCCTGCCCAACAGAGGAATTGGGCTTTCAGGCATTATTAGAAAGGCATGGGTGAACAAGAGGTCTCTCCAACTACAACTAAGGGGCTGGGAAAAGTATCAGGTTAAAGACCTTCCTGAGACACCCCTCATGGTCATGCTAAGAGAGGAGAGGGGGGCCCAGATTGGAGAGGAGAACCAAGAGACCCATCCCAGTGTCCAGAAGGAGTTCCACTTTCCCCTCTTCGATTTCCAGAATTCCCTGGGGCTCCTGGATGGTACTGGTGGTCTGGACCACTGGAGCTGGAGAGAGGAGCCCCAGGACCCATCAATCCTGCTAGACCATTTGGGAGATTGGCTCTAGACCCAGCGACCACATCCCTGGGGACAGTCTGCCTTCTGGTGGTCCCCACTGCAGATTGAACAGGGTCGAGGTGGCTCCCTCATGCTGCCTGGACAATTTTTCCTAAAATGCTCTGGCTTGCCACATTTGTAGCAGTTAATAAGTGCAACTTGGGGATTCTGGAGTTTGTGGGCTTCCACGATGGCCATTAAAGACTGTGCCTCTTTCCCATGTCTCCTCTCTCTCTCTCGGGCCTCCCTATTCCTATTGTAAAAGACCAGAGTGACCATTTTTAGGAGGTTCTCTAAAGTACTGTTTGGTTCCAGGGCCTTTTCTGTAGCTTCCTCTTGATATCAGGGGTTGCCTGAGTAATAATTCATCCTTTAGGATTAGTTGTCCCTCAACTGAATTGGGATGTAGGTGTACTTTACCAAGGCCTCTCTTAGCCTTTCCAGGAAGGCAGTGGGATTCTCATACAATCCCTGGTTTGTCATGGATAGGTTGGTATAATTGAGAATCTTAGTTCTAGTCTTATATAGGCCCTCTGTTATGTACATCTGAAAGTGTTTCCTCTTCCATTCTCTCATCTCATCATTGGGATCCCATTTAGGGTCATCCAATGGTACTGCTTCTCTGCCAGTCGGGTAAAATGTGTCCCCTTCCCTGATACTACGTGAGTACAAAACTCATCCCCAAATCTCTCTGCCACTTGCAGAGCAACCTGCTTCTCTGTGTTAGTCAGGGTTTGATACAAAAGTAACATAATGTCTTTCCAGGCCAGGAAAATTCAAATACATGGGTTAAATTCTGGAAAGCTTCGATATATCCATCAGGGTCATCTGAAAACTTGCCAAGATTCCTCTTAATTTACCTTAAGTCCTGTAGAGAGGAGACCTGGACCTTACTGGGGCCAAATTCACCAGGCATCTGTTGGAAGGGCAAGAGTGAGACTGGGAATTGTCTAGGGTAAGGATTTCTAGGAGGGGGCGAGTGAGAAACACTGGATAGAAACTGGATAGGGGGAAGAGGGTGGACCTGGAGAAGCAGGGCCAGAGGGAGCTGGCTCTCTTGTCCGAGGTGCCTCTGGGGTTTATTTCCTTAGTTCCCTGGGATTACCTCTTGCAGGCTCTCCTGAGATGGGAAAACATGAGGGCAGGATCAATCCTACTGGCTTCTGAATTACCCTGCAAGGTAAAGAAAGCCTGCACATTTGGGGCCTCAGAAATTTGCCCTCACGTTTACAGAAAAAATCCAACTGCAAGATGGTATCAAAATGAATGGTTCCTTCCTGAGGCCAAGCCAGTCCTTCCTGCAGATCAGAATTTGGCCAAACCTTTGTGCAAAGGGCTATGAAGTGTTTTTCCTCCAGAGTCTGAGGGTCAAGGCGGTCCCAGTGATTCAGGCTGCACTCCAGAGATGTATAGACTGAGGATGGTGAAGATGGTTGGTTGCCCATTCTTAAAGACAGGGAAGTAGGCGCCCCTCATTTCTCTTCCCTCTTTCAGTGAAAACCCAGGGCGTGAAAGAAAAAAAGGGTGTTCCTCTTTTGTCTTCTGTCTTTTTATCCCTGAGTCCCAGTAACCTTAGACAGACACCGCCCATGGGTGCCAGTGTGGCCTGCACCTGTGAAGCAGGGAGGGACTAGAGAATAGGATTTATCCGCACTCACCTACACCTCCATCCCCCCTACTGTTGGCAGCATTTGGGTTCCCTGGGCCTCATCTATGCCATGGAGCATGGCCTCCTTCCATGAAGCGGGAGCTTAATCAGCAGGAATTAGTCTTGCCCATTAATACTGTGCCTGTTGCCTGGCTTTAGATCCCTTAGATCTGGCTTTCCTTTCCAGAGATTCAACCCAAGGCTTGGAATAGAGTTTGCAACAAAAGGGTGTATCAGGGAGGTGCATGGGTTCATTTAGATTAAGTCCCAGCCAGCGGGGTCACTCCTCCTCTGCTTCCCTATCATAAGCAGAGTGCTGAGGTGGGAAGAGAACCCTCTTGTGTAGAAGAGGAAAGAGGAAAAAAAAAAAACAGCTTAAGTGGGAGAAAACCTCTTGCCCTATGCAGATAGGTTCCTTTAATGACTGTATCCTTCCTCTGGTTTGGACCAAGCTGGACCCCTCGGCCAGGGGAGGAAAGACTGTGTGGGTGCAAGGTGGAAGGGGACGGTGAGTGGGAAATGCTGGCCAGCTTGACCCCCGAGACTGCCCTGGGACCTGGGCGACAGCTATGGTTCTCTCCCACCCTGTGTGGCCACTAGGTATGGCACATGCATGCTGCAGACACGTCCAAGCACCCCAGCCGGGACAGGGGAGTGGAGCCACTGTGTACCTGAAGCTGTTGTGGTGGGAGTGGGGATGGAACCTCTAAGAACAGATGGAAATTACATTGTTCTGAATTGCATATCTGATGGTTGGGCCAAATGCTCATGCTATGTAAACGTTTCTGCAGTTTGCAGCAATACCCTTAACATTATAAAAGAAGAGATAGAAGCCATGAAAGAAGGAAGTAAAAATAGCACAGAAAAGTCTGGGGGTCATGGCTGACACACTTACGGGCGGTTGGGGACAGGGTCAAGTCTAGGGGTCTTCTGGCAACAATGGGGCAGGGCCTTGGCCAGATGCTTTTGGTTGCCCCAGGACCTTATCCTGGTCTCACGCGACGGCTAGACCTCTGTGAAGGGAAACAGCCAACATTCCTTTCACACAAAAGAAAGAGATGTGATAGGGTCACATCCTGTCCTCTGCAGCTGTGCTGTTTGCCCTTAACTGGCCACTTAGTGGTTTGGTGGGTCATTTGCCTTCAGAGGAAAGTTTGAGGGCAAGAAGAGACAGATCTGACAGATCCACCTTTACTCATCCTTCTGACATATCCCAGATGAGCCCCCAGATGATGCAGGATATTTTCTTGACCCCTTTGTGGGACTTGTGACAGGAGTGCCTCATTTACTCAGCCTGCCCTGTTCAACTTCTTGCAGGAGGGAGCATGTGACCCAACAAGTGCAGGAACTGGCCACTTTGGCTGTAGCAGGAATGAACTTGGTTCACTGGGGTCCACTGGGCTCTGCTCCTTGGGAGAGGGAGTAAGCAGGCAAGTGAGTGCAGGAACCAGAGTGAGCAAGTGTGGGAACTGGCTGCTTCAGTGTTGACAGGAGCAAATCTGTATGGGCCCCACAGCAGCATCCAGGTGGGGCGCCTGCAAGCCCAAGGCTGCAGTGGGTGTGTTCCAATGCTCTCTCAGCTCTGCTGTCCACAGACAGCAGTGTGTTACCAGTTCAGTGGACCCTTTGCCTCGTTGCATGGGGTGACTGCCTTCTGCCAGTGAGGGCAAAGGGCCAGTATTACAGCATTTTTGGGTGCTCACACCTGGTGTATCCTGAATTCTTGTCTGGTGCCCAAGAGGAATGAGGATGAATTGAAGGATGTTGAATATGGAGAATTTTACTGAGTGATGAAAGTGGCTCTCAGTAGAGAGGGGATCTGGAAAGGGGATGGGAAGGGAAGGTCTCTCTCACCTGAAGTCAAGCCATCTCTCTGCCTCTCACTCTTCTGAAGTCAGGTTGTCTCACCCAGCCACTGTCTCAAAGTTGCCTCTACCTGATGTCCAGATGCTTCTCTCTGCCAGCTGAGTATGGGGTCTTTATAGGCACAGGATGGGCGTGGAGCAGGCCATAGGTAGTTTTGGAAAAGGCAACATTTGATTGATAAAAAGACATTATTCAGAAAGAACAAGTCAGGAGAGAGTGGGCACACAGGGATGGAAGTTCTCATTTTGGGCTGTGGGTTTCAGGCTTTTCAGCTCAAAGATGGGGTTCTGCCACGGACCTGACCCTGGTCTGCCTAGAATTTTTCTGCTTCTTGCTTCTACTATTGTATCAGCTGGACTTGCCACATATTTGAAAAGTTTTAAAGTAAAATATACATACAGAAAAACAAAAAGACTGCAAGTATATAGCTTGAATTTTCACAAATGGAACCCACCTATGTAATTAGCACTCAGATTAAGAAACAGAACATTACTAGTACCTAGAAGGTTCTTCTGGGTCCCCTCGCAGTCTCCTGCTGTTTGTTTTTTGACAAACACACAAGTGCGTCTTTTTTCTTAGGCACAGAAGGAAGGAAATCTTTTTGTTTCCATTCATTCTCTATTAGGTCATTTTCACCCTGCTGATAAAGACATACTTGAGACTGGGCAATTTACAGAAGAAGTTTATAATGAACTTACAGTTCCATGTGGCTGGGGAAGCCTCACAATCATGGTGGAAGGCAAGGAGAAACAAGTCACATTTTACATGGATGGCAGCAGGCAAAAAGAGCTTGTGCAGGAAAACTCCCCCTTATCATAACCATCAGATCTCGTGAGACTTATTCACTATCACGAGAACAGCATGGGAAAGACCTTCCCCTGTGATTCAGTTACCTCCCACCAGCTCCCTCCCACAACACGTGGGAATTCAAGTTGAGATTTGGGTGGGGACACAGCCAAACAACATCACACTCTTAATACTATCCAAAAGTAAATGAGTTCTACTAAATGCAAAGCTATTCCTTGAATTATTCTTAAGATAATAAGTCTGTTTAACAGCAATCTTATATTCTACTTAAATTATTTTGGAAGTAGTTTTATATTTGTTTTCTCATTTAATTTTTAAAAGCACCCCTGAGATAAGGGATGGTTTTCACCACTTCATACATAAAGAATAAAGGCTCAGGGAGGTCACACGGGCAGCACACCCACCCAGCTGGTCACACATGCAGGACCGAGGGACTCCAGGGCAGAGTGTGTGTTGCTGTACCAGGAACAGAAGAGATGTATGATCTTTCACTGACCAGAAAGTGTTGTGGCCTCAAAGACCTTGAGAATCCCTGGCTTAAGTGACCTCCAAAAGGAGACATCTTCATCCTTCATTCAGAGACATTCCAACTATGCAGAAAATTCAGGACAGGACTGGGGTAAAAGTTACCTTTCATTTGTTCACTCTTTCCTGGTTAACTCTTCTTTGCCAGGCACTGTTATAGACACTAGGGATACAGCATGCAACATGATGGGTACTGCCCTTGTTCTCTCTTGGTGCTTAAATTCTAGAGGAGACAGAAAATAAACAGAGACATAGACAAGATCATATAGTTATAACACCATGAAGAAAATACATAAGACCAACATGAGATTGATAGTGTTACCGGAAAGGAGTCCTGATCCAGACCCCAAGAGAACATTCTCGGACCTCTTGAAAGAAAGAATTTGGGGCAAGCCCATTGAGTAAAGCACAAAAAGTAAAGCGAAAGCAAGTTTATTAGAACATGAAGAAACAAAAAGACTGGCTACTCCATAGGCATAGCAGTGGCGTGGGCTGCTTGACTGAATACACTTATAGATATTTCTTTTTTTTTTTTTTTTTTTGAGATGGAGTCTCGCTGTGTTGCCCAGGGTGGAGTGCAGTGGCCGGATCTCAGCTCACTGCAAGCTCCGCCTCCCGGGTTTTTACGCCATTCTCCTGCCTCAGCCTCCCGAGTAGCTGGGACTACAGGCGCCCACCACCTCGCCCGGCTAGTTTTTTGTATTTTTTAGTAGAGACGGGGTTTCACCGTGTTAGCCAGGATGGTCTCGAACTCCTGACCTCGTGATCCGCCCGTCTCGGCCTCCCAAAGTGCTGGGATTACAGGCTTGAGCCACCGCGCCCGGCCTAGATATTTCTTATATGCTAAACAAGGGGTAGATTATTCATGAGTTTTCTGGGAAAGGGACAGAGATTTTCTGGAACTGAGGGTCTTCCCTTTCTTAGACTATATGGAGTAACTTCTTAATGTTGCCACAGCATTTGTAAATGGTCATGGCACCGGTGGAAGTGTCTTTTAGGATGCTAATCCATTATAATTAGCATATATGAGAAGTGAGGATGACCAGAGCTCACTTTCATTGCCATATTGATTTTTGTGGGTTTGGGCTGGCGTTTTATTTATTTATTTATTTATTTTTTATTTTTTTTTATTTAAACTGTATCCTGTTTTATCCGCAGGGTCTTTGTGACCTCAATCTTGTGATACCATTCCTGCCAACTTGCTATTCCATTCTGTGACTAAGAATGCCTAATCTCCTGGGAATGTAGCCCAGTAGTTCTCAGCCTCATTTTACCCATTCCCTATTCAAGATGGAGTTGCTCTGGTTAGAATGCATCTGACAAGAGGGTGGGGAGCATGCGGTGGTCAGGGAAGGCTTCTCTGATGAGGTGACTAATTTTGTAAAAGAAACTTTTCATTGAAGTATAACACATATACAAAAAAGTGCACAAGTCAAATGTACAGCCTGATGAATTTTTGCCAAGTGAACACACCCATAACCACCCCCCATATCAAGAAGTGGGACATTGTCAATCCCCTAGAGGCAGCTCTGTGCTTTGAGGAGGTGACTTTTGAAGTGATCCTTAATGCTCAATTGGTGGCTGTGCAAAGATCTGGGTTCAGAGTGTTCCAGTAAAAGAGGACAATATGAGAAGGCAAGGGGAAGAACTTAGCATGTTTGAGGAAAAGAAAGAAGGCCAATTTGTACCAGTCTATTGATTTAGCCCAGCAGTATTTGGGTTTTGTGTTTGTGGCATAGTTTTCAGTGTGGGACTGGAAGGGAAGCATCACTTTGGGATCCCAAAGGCCCAGCTTATTGATGGATGGTCCTGGAATTGCAGTTCTAATCAAAGTAACATGGAGCAGAGAGTCTTAGCAGAAAGTCTTAGGATATTTTATTGATCATATGGTCTCCACCACATCTAAGGTAGGCAATATCCCAATCCATTCTCAACTAAGATATAGGTACTTTCACAATTTGAGGGCCTATATCTTAGTTGAGGATGGATTGGGATATTGGATATATTCACAGACTTTATAATAGCTCAAATGACAATCACTTCTAGATGCCTTTCAGTCTATTGATCTTCCCCCACCATGGCAACCCATTAAACAAAATCTCTCCTGCTATCATGTCCAAGGCCTTGGTCTTGACACTTGTTATTCTAAGATTAATCATGACCATGTGCTTGAAAATCCCAAATTATCTAAATGTTTGCATATAGGCCAGATTGGTTCCTAAGAAGGAATGTAGGGAAATAAGAGAGGCATTAGGAAGCATTTACATAACAGGGAACAATAGGAACACTGGGAGAATCATCACACAAATGTCTGCTACTCCAGCTTATTATGCTCAAAGGAGATAATGTCAAATTGTGGTAGAGGGTGCAGTCTCGAAAGTATTTTGCCCGCTCTACTGAAATTCTAATTTGGCTTTAACATTTGACTGTCTCAAGATTATTGATATTTCATTCTATTGACAACACTCATTCAGAACCTGACAAATGAGAACTCAGGAGACAGTGCTGCCTTTGCACTGAGCACGTGACACAAATGCTTGGCCCTGACCACCCATGCAGAGGCTTTAGCTGGGCCCCCAGCAACTCTTTAAGGCATGTTTCCCATGAGCTCAGGGTGTGTCTGCTGTTCTCATGTCCATGCCAGGCCACCATAGATGACTGCAGGGTGTGGCTATCTCTCTGGTGGGCATTGCTGCTGTAGGGCAGGTGCTGTGGACTGAATGTTTGTGCCCCACTCTCAAATTCATAGGTTGAAATCCTAACTCCCAAGGTGAAAGTGTTAGGGGGTGGGGCCTTTGGGAGGTGATTAGTCATGAGAAGGGAGTCCTCATGAATGGGATTAGTGACCTTATAAAAGAGGCTCTAGAGAGACCCTCACCCCTTCTACCATGTAAGAACACAGAAGGCGCCGTCTATGAGGAAGCAAACAGGCCCTCACCAGACATTGACTCTGCAGGCACCTTGATCTTGGACTTCCCAACCTCCAGAGCTGTGAGAAATAATAATTATTTATAAGCCACCTGGCTTATGGTATTTTTGTTATAGCAGCCTGAACAGACTAAGACAGTGGGTATGGCTGGAATGCTGTTCTGCTCTGTGCTGGTCTGTAAATGGCTGTAATTCTCCTGTAGCTCCTTACCGCTGCCATCCCACGCCCTCAGATGTCTGAGGTGTGTGGAGGAAGACTGTTTCCTTCATCTTTGCCACATTCTGTTAGAGGGGCCCCAAAGGAGGGCTGCCCCAATCCCAAGGTATTTCTTTTTTAACTTACAGCCTCTTGTTCCACTGGGGACTCTGACATGAACCCAATGGTGGCTGGGTCAAGAGACAAATTGGATAGGCAGATACCTCCCTGAACTCAGTATTAAGAGATTGTATCCCATCCTTAGAGCCTAATGGACTCTTCCTTCCCTTAGGATATATCCCTTCCCAGGAGGCTCCTTAGACAGTTCTCCATACAGACACCATCAGGCTGCTTCCCCTCTGTTGGATAAGCCAGACTTCCTGACTCCCTAGCCTGGGCTCAGCACTGGCTCTTTCTCAAGGCAGCTCCATGGCCCAATGATGGTTCATTGTAGATTCAGGAAGGCCTGCATCTTGCAGCCTCAAGCTGGGAGCCCCCACTCCTCTTAAAACTATGTGCAATTAAAACTGTGCTTGTTTATTTTTTCATCAACCAGAGCCAGATCCTTGTTCTGACAAGTCCCGTCTCAACACCAGACGGCAGCACTTGCCGCCAAACCACCTTAACGTGTAAATCTCCCAGGAAGCTGGAGCTTTGTCTTATTCTCGTTAGTGAGGAGGATGAGAGAAGGCGGGGGCTCCTCACAGATCTCTCAGACCAGAGGCTCGCCTCTGCAATGTATCTGCTTGCACAGGGCCACTTAAGTCATCTTTCTAAAATCCCGAGTCACACCTGTGCTTTCAAAACTGCTAATGCTTGTCGTTTAAAGGCCAGATTCTTCATAACAGGCAAGCCCTCCACTGATTTCAATTTCCCCTATTTCCCCCAGCATGTCATACTTCCCAGTCATACCAGACTGCTCCAAGTCTCCCTGCCCCATGCCAGCCAGCCTCTTTTCTCATGCTGTTCCCCTTGTGTGGAATACCACTCCCCACTCCGTACTGCTGCCTGGCAAGCGACTCTTTCTTTAGGTTCAGCTCAAATGTCCCTCATCTGAGAATCCCTTCCCCCCATCTCAAAGGTAGTCTCCATTCTAGAGAGACGAGTGCGCAGCCAGAACTGCAGGATCTGGCTCACAGCATCTCAGTCCCAGTTGAAGTTTTATTCAGGGACTGGTTGTTCCTGAGGCATGGTGCACCTCTCTACAGGGCATGGATTTTTCTCTCTGGTGTGCATTTGTGAAATGCACCTTCTCTTCTTATTTGGCTCCTGGGGCTCAGTGTACCATCCATGAGTACATCAGGGAGTTGCCTGTTTCGTGCGAGCTCATCAGCCTCCTTAATCTCCTTTGTAAGTGGATTATGTCAGACTTTACTGTGTGCCTGGAGGCTTCCCATGGGTCTAATTTCAAAATAGCAGAAATGTCATACTAACTACCCTCTCACCCAACCTCCCACAACAACATATTTATTTTTAAAGCCGTTTAATAGAATTACATCTAGGGAAGAAACAGAAGCAAGAGAAAAAGAAAAGCCAAGTAATCCTCCCAAGCTCACAAGACAGCTCATGCATTAAGTATGTCAAAGGGCTCTCAGCTCCTCCAGGAGGTCTGCAGGAGAATGAAAAGGAGTCACAGAATGCAGGGGCAAGCTTCCTTTTCCACTGGACAGATGACACCACAGTGGGCTGCCAGTAGGGAGGGTCCATTATCAATAGGGTCCTTTCATCAAGGCCCAAGCCATTGCTAATTTACTAGATATTAAAGCGGCAAGAGGCAGCTGCTGGGGGTGGCAGTGGGATGGGGTAGAGTAGTAAGGTTGAAGGGTGGGAGGATTAAAGTCTTGGAAAGGCAGAGTTGCACTTAGAATGTGCTGGATTCTCTGGTTTGTGTTATTCATGTCCCTCATCTGCCATAGCTACTTCCCTCCCTCCTCTCTTCCCTAAGCTCTGGTAACTACTCATCTGTTTTGTAACTCTATAATTTTGTCATTTCAAGAATGGTATATAAATGGAATGATATATTACGTAATCTTTTGAGATTGGCTTTCACTCAACATAATGTCCCTGAGATCCATCCAAGTTGTCGCATATATTAATAGTTCATTCCCTTTTATTGCTGAGTAGAATTCCATATTTAGATGTACCACTGTTTGTTTAATGGTTCTATAAAAGGGTGGTAGCACTCGGATTCCCTGTGATGGAACTATTCTGTATCCTGACTGTGGTGGCAGTAATAGGAATCTACACCTGTGATAAAATTGCATAAAGCTGAACACATGCACACACACGTGAGTGCATATAAAACTGGTAGAATTTGCATAAGGTGGGTGGTTTGCATCAATGTCAATTTCATGGCTGTAATACTGTACTGTAAGATGTCAACATTGTGGGAGACTGGATGAAGGATTTCTCTGTATTCTTACAACTGTATATGAATCTATAATTATTTTTTTAAAAGCCTTTGGTGGCACTTTTTTGCCAACAGAATAAAGGCTAAACCTCTTGGTCTGGGACTCAAGAGGTCCTTCCGTATTCTAGCTACCCTGCCTGCCTTTTGTCTTCTCTCTCACGACTTTGACTTGGCTGACTTGTTTGTTTCTCATCACACTATGCACTTCTCTTTAACCTTTTTTTTTTTTTAATTTTTATTTGAAGTATAACATTGAAGTAAAAAAACTCAAATAATAAAGGGACAGCTTGATGAATTTTCACAATGTGAACCAGATCAAGAAGTAGGACATTGCCAAGACCGTAGAATTCTCCACCTCCCCCTTTCCGGTAACTACCCTCCAAAGGATAATTGCTGTCTGATTTTCATCATCATATGTTACTTTTGCCTGTTTTTGAATTTCATATAAGTGAATTCATGGATTCTTTTTCAACTGGATTCTTTTGTTCGACACGTTGGCTGAATTTACTTATGTTGCAGGTAGCAGTAGTTTGTCCATTATCATTGTTGTATAGTAGTTATTACATTGTGTGAAGAGAATATAATTACACAATTTATACATAATCCTGTTGATTATTATGTTGTTTACAGTTAGGAGCTATTTCAAGTAGTTCTGCCACAAATCTTCTTTCGTAAGTCTTTTGGACCTCACGTGTACTCTTTTCACTTGGATGTACACCTAGAAGTGGAACTGCTGGATCCTGGGATATGCACATGCTTCACTTTAGTAGGTACTGCCAAATAGTTTTCCCAAGTGGTTGCACCAATTCAAACTCCTACCAGAAGCATATGAGAGTTCCTGTTGCTCTATGTCCTTGCCAATCCTTGGCATCATCAGTCTTACTAATTTTAGCCATTCTGGTGAAATATGGAGCCATAACTCATTTTCTAAGACCAGTTGCAGGGGAGTTTCTGCTCCTCCCCCTACAGGAGATGGCTGTGGCTTGTTACTTGGTGTAAGGCTCATAATAGGGCAGAGAGCTTTTCTCCTCCTCCTCCAGGGGCGGGTGGCCTGGTTTCTATCCCTTATCCAGGGACAGGTGGCCTAGTTTCTGTCCCTTCTCCCGACAGTGGGTCTTTGCCCAGGCCTTGGGAGTGGGAGGGTAGCCTGCTCTTACCCTTAAGGCTTTGGGTTCTTATAAGGAAAAGTTCTGGAAAATGGGTGGGATTTCATGCCTGTGGGCCAGCGAGGGCTCTCTTGGCTCTCCTGCCTGGCCCAGTCTGTCTTCTGAGCACCTGGTAGGGGTTGTGGAAAAGAGCTGGGAGTATGAGCTCCTGTGTCTGGGCTCCCAGAGATTCTCAATTGTCACACCCACCCACACTGGGCTTTTCAGAATCTGTTATAGTGAATAATTTATTGTATATTTCAAAATAGCTGGAAGAGTAGATTTTGAATGTTCTCAACACAAAGAAATGACAACTGTTTGAGGTGATGAATATTCAGATTACCCTGATTTGATCGTTACATGTTGTATATGTGTATTCAGAATATCACAGGTACTCCAGAAATATGTACCATAATTATGTATCAATTTTTAAAAATAATTAGTTATGGTGTTAACTCTTCTTCTTTCATATGCAGCCACCACTTTCTCCAAAGAGGCTCTGGCAAAGGTGGGAGAGTATGTATGTTCTGTCTCTATGGAGGAGCTTGTCACTCTGGAATTCAGTTCTCCTGATTGCCTTGTAATCTCAGCTCTCTGATGGGTTAAAGGAAGTAGGACCATTTTTTATCATCTGGCTTTTCTCTTGTTGATAGAGGGGGAGTAATGTTCTCTTCTGGCTTCTTGTCTTTCACTGTGGTTCTTAACTTGAATTTCTCCAGTGGCTAATGAGTTAGAATGTCTTGATGTGTAACAGCCACGTCTAGCATTTTTGTGCTCCTTGAGTGCCCTTTCCTTTCATTCTTTGCTCATTCCTTCGAGGGTTAGTTCAAGGATCCCTTTCTCTAAGCAGCTGTCCCTAACCATTTCTGTGTGCATCTGCCTCCCCCACCAAACCTTGCTCTCTCGTCCCCTCCTTCCCCAGTATTTTGTGTTGTTTGGATTAGACAACTGGGAATTGGGAACAGTACGACTTCTTCCTGGTTTCGGTCAGTTTTCCTTATGATGGTCAGCTGGGAGAAGCAGAGTGGGCGGGTGAGAGGCAGTGTTTGTGTCCAGGGTGGATTTTCCTTGGGTCTTGGAGAGGAATAGTACACAGAGACCACTTGTTCCACCGGAGTTAAGGCTGCAACTCGTTTCTCCAGCAGCAGAGGCAACGTTGCTGCTGTTTGCTGTCTGGGAATTCCTGGGAGGGTCCCCCCGTAAATGCCCCAAAGGCCTCCTCCTGGTTTTGGTTGTATCTTTGTTTCTTACCAGGCACTTTCCCTGCCTAATTGAGCCCAAATTGCTGAAAACAAACTTTCTCAGGGTTATTCTCATCCTGCTGGGTATCAGCTTTCCCTAAAACCAAAATTGCTGCTTAGTCTAGACCTGCGCGTTGTGTTCTATTTTAGGAGAAGCCCCAACTCACTCCACCCCAGAATAGCAGATGTGGCCGCTCCACACAAGGCTGCCTTTCCCTTTGTCTCCCTTGCAGCCGTGACCCCTTTGTACAGTGTCTGTCCCTGGCGGCTTCTGAGCAGACCTCAGCTGCTCTGTTACTGCCGAGGGCAGCAGCGAAGATAAAAACAGCCTTTTCAAAGTGACAGAAGAGAAAAAGAGCATAAACTTTGGCCATCAAAAAGTGAACCTGAAATGTGAGGCGGTCACAAAGGATCACCTGTGGATCAGGCCACGTCTAGTGTGCAGGGTGGGGTATCCCTCAGTCTTGCTCTTCCTCTGACTCCATGACCTGGAGTTTCTCTTTCCATTCTGCTTCCCTGCCTGGGCTTCCTGGGTGAGCTGGGAAACACTTTCTGTTTCTGAGATACTCTCTACTGTGACTTCGGGACAGTGGGGGGCTGGTAAATGTTGCAGTAACTGACCCTTCAGGAAAAAACACCTGGTTTGCAATGGTTGCCCATTTCCGTTGTGTAAAGACTCCCACCACGGCCGACTTTAAGCTACTAACATGATATCTCAACATGGAGTTGGGAAAAGATTTGTAGCAGCACACCATTATACAGGGCTTCCGCAGTACAGGTGAAATGCATGTAAATAACCTTCAGGGCAGAGATCAGCGGTTGGCAAATTACAGCCTGTAGGTCAGTTCTGACCTGTGGCTTGTTTTTGTGCAGCCCGTGAGCTAAGATGGGTTTTTATATTTTAAAAAGGTTAAAAAAACACACAACAGTGTGACAGAGATTGTCTGTGTCCCTCAAAGCCTAAAATATTACCTGTCCCTTTACAGAAAACTTCACTGACCCCTGGCATCAATAATAGTGAACCATAGTAAAATAATTAGGAAGTAAGGAATTTGAGCACATTTACTGTTGGTTTTTGGTATAATGTATTTAATTGTAAATGTATATTTACATCTAGTTTTTAATTTTAAAATGCATATTTATATTTATTTTTTCTAATGGCTGTGCTTACCTCCAGGCTCACAAAATACCCCCCAATTTAACAATTGGTTATCACAAGCCAGTAAGAGTGACTTTAGCACACCACTGCCTCAAGGGCCATTGCTGGAAGGTTCTTTAGTCCAGTCTCTTCACATTGTAAATGGGGAAACTGAGGCCCAAAGAAGAGAATGGTTTACTCAATTTGCTACTTGGCAAATTAGCAGCAGTCAGGTTTCCTAACCTGCAGTTCTGCTATCTTTGCTTATTTGATGCTGCTCAATAAACACCCATGCTTCCCTTTTTTTTTCTTTTTTCTTTTCTTTCTCTCTTTTCTTTTTTGAGACGGAGTCTCGCTCTGTCGCCCAGGCTGGAGTGCAGTGCAGTGGCGCGATCTTGGCTCACTGCAAGCTCTGCCTCCCGGGTTCACGCCCTTCTCCTGCCTCAGCCTCCCGAGTAGCTGGGAGTACAGGCGCCCACCACCACGCCCGGCTAAGTTTTTGTATTTTTAGCAGACGGGTTTCACCGTGTTAGCCAGGATGGTCTCGAGCGCCTGAACTTGTGATCCGCCCGCCTTGGCCTCCCAAAGTGCTGGGATTACAGGCATGAGCCACCGTGCCTGGCGGTTCCCTTTTTCTTGCTGTGACCTCTTTGGACTCGATTTCTTTTGCTGCCTGAGGCGGCCAGTGGGCACCACATGCGAGGAGCTGGCCTGCGATCCCCACAACGAGATCCCCACAACGCGCAGCCTCAGCACGGGCTCACCCTGAGGACTCTTGCCCCCCGCGAAACCATGACCCCATTCAGTTTACTGATGTTTTGCTTTTTCTGTTTACTTTGAGGATAAATATTCTTTCTGTCTCCCCTGGATTGTTGCCCTGGGTATTTTATCAAACCCTGACTTTTTATGCAGTCTGATCTTGGCTTCTTTGGACAGAATGGGTGTTCTTGGATTAGCCTCCTTGATCCACCCACCTCCACTTTGGACGTTGCACTGAGCACTCTTTGTGATAAATCACTGTTCTCGGCGGACTCAGACCCCCATTTATGGTGACAGAACCTGATGCCTTCTGAGGGGTGAGGCAAGGGTGGGGAAGAGGCTGGCCTGAGGAAGCCAGGAGACTGCCAATGTCAGGATCTCGGCGAGTGGCTGGGGCTCTGTACCCTGTGAAAGAGAGGCGGGGAGAAAGAAAGAAAGAGATGATCACTGGCTTCCCAAGTCCCACAAAGCCCGCCTGAGCTTCTTGTGCTTTTGGGGTGCTGCAGATGTCTCCAGGAATCTTACGATCAAGTCTCACATAACCCAAACTCATTTAAGGGGATTCCAGCTCCTTGTGACCAGTCTCTGATGAAAACACCAGAAATCTCAAAATCCTCATACACTGGCAGCAGTGGAGGTGCTGAGAGGCAGCCCTGTGCAGAGGAGGCACCTTTCCTGCCCTGTCGGCTGCTGCGGAGCCATGGCGAGCTCCCCTTCAGTGCGCCTCTTGCCTTCTGTTGTCTTCTCTTCCCAGAGTGGGGGAGTGACACACTGTTGTTACAGTGCAATAATGCTGCCAAAGTCAAGGAGCAATGGCAGATATTGGCCTGATTTTTTATGTAATTTAAGGTGCCCAAAGAGAAAGTGAAAAATTATAAACGATCCCATGTAAAATACAGAATTAAAAAATCCTAGTTTAAAGAAAGACATTGTGTGTTTATTTCTGTAGAGTGAAATTAAATTTCCTTGAGTTGGCAGATAGATAATTTGGGAAAGCACACACATCTGGCACTGAAAAGCCAGCAGGGATGTTATAAACTTACTTGTTTGACGTTGTTAAGGTATCAAAATGGCATTAAAAAAACACTTGTAAAAAATGTATCTAGGCCGGGCGCGGTGGCTCAAGCCTGTAATCCCAGCACTTTGGGAGGCTGAGACCATCCTGGCTAACATGGTGAAACCCCGTCTCTACTAAGAAATACAAAAAACTAGCCAGGCGAGGTGGCGGGCGCCTGTAGTCCCAGCTACTCCGGAGGCTGAGGCAGGAGAATGG
Organism: Macaca mulatta; assembly: GCF_049350105.2. Lineage (NCBI taxonomy): Eukaryota > Metazoa > Chordata > Mammalia > Primates > Cercopithecidae > Macaca > Macaca mulatta. The sequence continues at coordinate 49,641,156 of NC_133420.1, forward strand.
CGTAAACCCGGGAGGCGGAGCTTGCAGTGAGCTGAGATCCGGCCACTGCACTCCAGCCTGGGCGACAGAGCGAGACTCCGTCTCAAAAAAAAAAAAAAAAAAAAAAAAAAAATGTATCTGGAATTCTACTTCCCTGTAAATAGTATTTTCATTTGGCCTGGTGTCTTGCCTACTGTGATTTACATAATTATACTTTAACACAGTTGTGTCCATAATATACATACCCATTTTTCAGTTATGAAAACCTATGTTGCTACAATCTATAACATTTTAATTTCTGTTGTTGAATAATATTGTCACAGTTTGCTTCATTTTTCCTTTATAATGAATATTTAGATTGCTTCCAGTTTTTGGAATCACAATGAACAATACAGTGAACACTTTTTATTTTTGATTTTAAAATTTGAAAGTAAAATTTCTCAGCATGAATTCCCGGGAGTGGGATTATGGGGTAACCTGAAAAAGCTGGCACTGGAAGGAGCACTGGCTTCAGAGTCGGAAGACTTGGGATTGATCGCTGTGTGATCTTGGGCAACTTTCTTAAAGCCATTGAGCTAGTGTTTTCTCATCTGTAAACTTGATTTGTATTATGTCATACTTCATGAGATATGTGAGTACTAGCACATTGTAATTATTCTAAAATGAGTGGGTTTTAGTAGAAAGGGATAAACTTTTTTTTTTTTCTTTTTTCTTTAAGACGGAGTCTCTCTCTGTCCCCAGGCTGGAGTGCAGTGGCACGATCTCGGCTCACTGCAAGCTCCGCCTCCCAGGTTCACACCATTCTCCTGCCTCAGCCTCCTGAGTAGCTGGGATTCCTGAGTAGGTGCCCGCAACCACACCCGGCTAATTTTTTTGTATTTTTAGTAGAGACGGGGTTTTACCGTGTTAGCCAGGATGGTCTTGATCTCCCTACCTCGTGATCCACCTGCCTCAGCCTCCCAAAGTTGGGATTACAGGCGTGAGCCACCGCGCCCGGCCCCGGGATAGACATTTTTCTTCTTGATCCACGATGTCAGATTCCTTTGCAGAAGGTAGAATCATCAGTGATGTAATGAGCAGATGCAGCTCTCAGTGCAAACTCACCAGCGTTGAATTTTCTGATTTCAAAGGTCAACGTAGTAAGTTACAAAAGGTGCTTAGGGAAGTGTGTAAAAGAAATGCTTAGATAGTAAAAGGTTAAAATCACAAAAGCAGGCAAAGCACAGCATGGCATTACTGACTGAAGTAAGAGAAAGGATCAGAGAGAACGGGGTGTGGTGGAGGAAGGGAGTCAGTATTTTCCTCTGTGTCACTAACCCATGTCAGGTGGCTGAGGGTGGGCTGCCATGGGAGCATTCAACACTTCCCTTCCTCTAGATGGGCACTCTAGCTTTTTCCCTGGCCTTGGCAGGTGCTCCCTGACTCAGTTCTCTTTCTCTGCCCTCCACCCTTAGGGGAACAGATGTTGCAGGGAGGGAACAATGTCTTCATTGTAAGCCCAGCTGCCACACACAACTCCCTGCTCCCCTCCCCACCACAGGGACTGCCCCCCTAGGCTGCCGGAGCCTCCAGCCCACTCCTCTGCCCACTCAGGCTCAGCCCTTCGAGACCCTGAGGGGCAAACAATGCCTGCCTGTTTCCTTCTCTTTGCGGGACAGTCCACCTCGCTGTGCCCATCTCTGTCTCAGGAGGGCAGGGCTGTCTATACAGGTGGGTCCTTGGCATTGGAAACAGAGATAGCCACTTATGTTCCAGGGGACCTGGTTGAAGTGACCCTGACCTATCCTTTCCTCTTGGGAGGCCTCAGTGGTTTTGACCGTGAACTGAAGGGGAAACATCAGAGAAACTCTGATGAGCCCTAAGCTTCAGAACTGCTCTTCTGGAAACTTCCATGGTCCCTACAACAGCACTTCTTACAAAGCACCCACACTGTGGACTGAAGGAAACAGTCATCTCTGCATCAGGCGGTTGATTTAAATACTGTCTGAGGTAGGGAGAGGATTTCTTCCACTTTGATGGTGCTCTTTATTCTATAAAGCCCATTTCCATCTGTTCTCTATGAGGGAAACAGGACTCTAAATGGGGAAACCGAGGCCCAGGGATGGAGAGTAGTTAATACGTGTGGGAGCTGGGACTTGGGAATCTAGGCCAGTGGTCTTCTGGGTAAAAGTGTGTTCTTCCCACTCTGACACATTGAGCTTGTTAAAGAGGATGTGGGGAAGCAAGGAGGGGTCAGGAGACAGGACAAACCCAAGGATGTGGATGGGGTCCCGGGGCAGGTGCCTGGAGGGACTCTGCCAACAGCAGAGCTCCCCTGGGAAGGGCTTATGGAGTGGAAGTGACACAGGACTCTCTGATTTCTGAGGTTGGATTGCACCAGAGTTTCTTTTTGATTTCCCATGACCCTCCCTCTTCCGGGGTTTCTCTGGTTTCTGGTTCTTAGGACTGAGAGGGCTGTTACAAGCTGAGTGTGCTCAGCAGGTGTGTGAGCCTTTGTGAGAAGCCAGGGGCTGGGGGCAGCTGCCCAGGATGGGATTGTACTGGCGGCGGATCCCAGGTCACCTGTGTTAGAGATTGACAGCATATGCTTCTCTCTTCTGTTGGACCCTCAGTGCTTCTCCCTTCTAGATCCTTCCCTCAAGTATCATTTAAAAAGCAAAATCTTTCTGCTCATTTTCGAAGGCTTCTCATTCGCTGAGGGAAAATACTGTTCCTGTAAGGTGATGCACAAGGTCTTTCTGGACCTGTATTTGGCCTTAGCCCCTGCCCTCCTCCCCACTGCCTTTTCCCACCTGATCCTGTGCTCCCACCATGCAGAACCTTATCAGGTTCCTAAGTGTAGCGCACTGCTTCATGCCTCCGTGCTTTTGTCCACGCTATCTCTCTGGCTGGAGTACCTTTCCCTCCATATTCGCCTGTAGAATTCCTATTCATCTTTGAAGATCCTGGTCAAAGAAACCTTTCTACCTCAGGGGAGCATCCTGTGATCCTCTCCTGTTCCTTCTGCCACCATTGCCCCTATTACAGCACGACTACTCTGTTTAGTTTCTGCCTCTCCAGACCGAGCATTCTTGGAAGACAGAGATCAGCTGGAATCATTTAGGTGTCCCTTGGTGATCCCCTTTGGGAACCATTTTGATTCCCCCAAATGATCAGAGGAATCATTTTGTCTCCTGGCACCAAGCCTAAGTCAGAAGGCTTGTTGAGTGATTGGTCAAGGAGTTTTCCCTGGGCATCTGCACGTTTCCTCCTAGTGGCTCCAGTCCATGTTCACACCATAGCTAGAATGTTCTTTTAAAAACATAAATGGTGTCATATCCCTCATCTGGTTAACACCCCTCAGAGGCCTCCTGATGCATTCAGGATGAAATCTTTATCATGGTGGCTCTTGATTCCATCTGATCTCACTACTGTCAATGGAGCCATAGTAAGTCTTTCAGTTTCTGGAATGTTCTTTCCTGCCTTAACACCTGCAATACTGTCTCTTCTACTTAGAGTGCTGTTTCCCCACTTTTGACATGAAAGAGCAGCCTGCCTCTGTCTCAGCCTATGAATGGAAACCCCTGGGTTCTGGTGGCTGAACTCTATGAGCCATGTGATTGCTTAATGCTAAAGCTTACACTTGTGTGCCCATGACTTGTGTTGACTTAAAGTCATGAGATCTGTACATCGGGAAAGGAGAGCTTAATTTTTTATAAAGGGTTGCAGCTGCAGGCTGGCCATCTGCAGGCTGGGAAGCACAGCCTCCAGCAGAAACCAAAAGCAAGCACTTGGAGGAAGGCTGAGACAGGAATTTATGCTGAACAGCTTGGCTAAGTATACATATTCAACAGGTTATAGGAAGAGCTATGAATATTCGTGAAAGGGTGTGCATGCATAGTAAGCAAATATGCACGTTACATATGTCCCATGTTCACTTTGGGGTGGAGACTTAACATTTAAATGCAGTGAATTTAGGCTCCGTAAGTCAAAAGGGGAAATGGAGGACACAGAAGTGCCCCTGTGTGCAGTCTCCATGGACTGGCCAGAATCAGTCTGTGGTCAGTGGTCTCTTATCAGGAAGGAATGCTGGTCAGCTGCTGTGTCAAAACCACAAAAATGGTGGGCAGTCCAGCTGCAGCATCAGGTGGTCGGTGGAAATCAGCGGTGGAGCAAATCTTTTGAAAGGGCTGGTTTCAGCTGAACTCATAGGAAAGAAAGTCTAATGGCATTCAGTGAGGGAGGGGGCACAACAAGGCACATCTGACCTCCTCTCCCACCCTGTCATGGCCAAGAGCTCAGTTTGTAAGTTTCTTTGTGGTCTCCTTGGCCAAGAGGGGGGTCCATTAAGTTGGTTGGGAGGCTTAGGATTTTATTTCTCACCTGCATTGGTTATCACCCTTACAAAAAAAATGAAGAGACATAAAGTGTGCAGGATCCCTGAGGATAAATTGTCGAGGGAAAGAAAGAGATCAGATTCTCATGAGATAGTCCTGCATTCAGATCCTGGCCCCACACTTACTATTGGCACTATGGGCAAGTGACTTGATCTCTTTAACCACAATTTCCTTACCTTTAAATGGGGTTAATAATGCTTCTTGCTTCATGGTGTCATCATGAGGTTTGAATTAATGTGTATAATGCAGTTAAGCACAGTTCCCATCACACTGTAAGCAATGAATTTTATCTATCAATGTGCTGTAAGGCAGCATATATAAATATGTAAATAAGTATTTATTTAAAATAACTTCAGAATCCTTCCTCCCTTTTTTTTCTTTTTTCTTCTTCCCTCCTCCTTTCTGTCTCTTTTATCTCCCACTACTCCTTTGTTTCTTTCAAGCATTTAACAAACTTTATTGGGTGCCTACTGAGTGCCAGGCAATATCCCAGAGCCTGGGAAAAGATTTCAGAGAGAAGAATGTGTGTTTTGTTGTCTTCTCTTGCCTGTGTCCCAGAGTGAACTTTGAATTTGTCTATATGACTTAGCCTCAAATGACAGGCCCAGCAAATCTGGGAGGTGGGGGAGGGCCGTGTGGGGCTGAGAAGGGTTTCAGCTGGGTCTGCCTCCCCTTATTCCAGCTCTGCTCCACCCATGGCCCAGCAGGAAGCCTCCACTTGTGATATGAAAATGCCTTTTCAATAGCTCAGTGTGGAAGCTCAGATGTTGGTAACAGTTGCTTAATTTTAGGAACCAAGATATGTTTTGCCAAGTTGTGATCCCAACGGACCTCCAGGCAGTTTGAACTTGGAGTGAAATCCAAACTATGAAGTCTTAAACTCTTGAAACTGGAAAAAAAAAAAAATTTTCCAGGTTCAAAGAAAAAAGCTTCACCAGACTCCAGGATGAAAGAGTTTATCCAAAATATTACCATCCAAAAATAATACTCTGAAGTTTTATTAAAAAAAATCAGAGACCTATGGGTGAAACTTCTTTTATAACAGAATTATAAAGAAGGTGTAGTGTGGGGGAATGGGTCTCTTTTGGAGAACATTAAAGGAAGAGTTGTTTCGTGATGTCAACTGCTCAGAGAAAAGAAAATGCTTTTTGTTTTTGAGCAGGATAGATTTTTCTGTGGCTAATGAATTTACAAGTTTGAATCCCCAGTTGTATTGCTGATGTGGATTTCATAATTAACCTCTCTGGGGTTGGACAGGCCTTAAAATGAGCTATACCAAAGACTATTTGCGTAGTTCAAAGCAGACATGGAGGATCACAAACAAACTGTGATTATGAAGGGCAGTTATGCTGATGTAATATTAATAGTTCCTTCCACCCTTCAGGCTGCAAATCCCATTTCAGCTCTCTGTAAAGCATTCCTTACTCCTCTTCCCCTCAGCCCCATGTCCCCTGACTTTCCCACCTATTTCCCTCCTTATTTCAGCCAGCTACCCATTCTTTCATCCCTCCGTAAGACCTGCTCATTCATCCTCTCTCCTTCCCCAGGAGAAGCCTTAAAAACCCACCCCTAGGGTTCAGGCCCCACAATGCCTGAAATATTTGGGAAAAGAGTGGTGTGGAGTTCTAGCTAGCCCAAGACTATTTAAAATCCGAGGAGTTTTTTATTCACACAGCACTCTGAGTTACAGGGGTTTCTTACTCCATCTGCCTGGTTGAGGGGAGAAATGAGGATACAAAGAAGAGAGGCTACAGAGGTTCTTGGCAGGGGGAATCACTGGCTAGAGTCTGAAGGCTCTAGAGGGAGGGACCACATATTGTAGAGCTGGTCTCAGAGGGTCAGACGTGGCTCAACGAGCCTTCCAGGTCATCTAGTGGGGAAGAGAGAAGAGCTTACAGGCGATGGCTCTGCTGGCTTCAAAGTCTCCTTGGACCATGGGAGCAGTGAGGCTTTTGGGGCCTTAGGAAGGTCTGCCTGGGGGCAGGGGCGGCTCAGCAAGTGGGGACCAGGAGTTTGTGCTTCAGGCTCAGTCATGGCTGCCCCAGCAGTGAGGTCTATGAACCTCACTTGATAGGATTAGAAGCTTCCGGAGGAGTAGGAACTAAAACCATGGGGGATTCCTGGGGTGGTGAGCTTAGCCTGGGACAAGAAAGGGAGAAGCTTGTATCCCTAAGGCAGGATCCATTCTGTTTTGTGGCTTTGGATTCAAGAACCACAGTTAATTCCAAGAAAGGCCCATCTGTGGAGCCCTCTGTCTGTCATCTGTCCAGCCCTCTGTCTGTCATCTGTCCAGGAAGCTTGCAGGTGGGCATGGGCAGAGGAGAAGAATGCACATCTCTTGGGTTAGAACTGTAGCTTCAGGAAAGAGCTCCAGTGGGAGAGTTTATAGTAGTACCAAATGTGGCTTTAAAACAGGTTCTCAATTTCTTGGCCACTCCACCCATCAAAAGGTGGAATCTAATTCTCCCCATGATGCTGGCCGGCTATTGGTGACTCATTTCTTTCTTTCTTTCTTTTTTTTTTTTTGACACAGAGTTTTGCTCTTGTTGCCCAGGCTGGATGGAGTGCAGTGGCATGATCTTGGCTCACTGAAACCTCAGCCTCCAGGGTTCAAGCATTCTCCTGTCTCAGCCTCCTGAGTAGCTGGGATTACAGGCATGTGCCATCATGCCCGGCTAATTTTTTGTATTTTTAGTAGAGATGGGTTTTCACCATGTTGGCCAGACTGGTCTCGAACTCCTGACCTCAGGTGATCTGCCCACCTCGGCCTCCCAAAGTGCTGGGATTACAGGCGTGAGTCCCAAGCGCGGCTGGTGACTCACTTCTAACTGATAGAATGTGGCAGAAGGAATGCTGCATGACTTCTGAGGCTAGCTCTGAAAAGGTGATACAGCTACTCCTTACACTCTTCTTGGGATGTTCACCCTGGGAACCCAAGCTGCCATGTTGTTAGGAAGCCCAGGCCACAAGGAGAAGCCATGTGTAGAGTAGGTGTTCCAGCTGACAGCACCAGCTACGATCTCAGCTGACAGCCAGCCTCAACTTCCAGACACTAAATGGGAGTGTTCCCCCTGCCACTCCACTGTACCTGTCCAAATTGCAGATCTGTGAATGAAATAAATGTTGCATTATTCTAAGCCACCAAGTTTTGGGGTAGTTTGTTACATGAAAATAGAGAATGAAAACACCAAATCCCATAGTTCCCTGGCTTCTCTCATTTCTTCTTCTTTTTTTTTTTTTTTCTTTGAGATGGAGTCTCACTCTGTTGCCCAGGTTAGAGTGCAGTGGCGCGATCTCGGCTCACTGCAAGCTCTGCCTTCTGGGTTCACACCATTCTCTTGCCTCAGCCTCCTGAGTAGCTGGGACTACAGGCGCCTGCCACCACGCCTGGGTAATTTTTTGTATTTTTAATAGAGATGGGGTTTCACCGTGTTAGCCAGGATGGTCTCAATCTCCTGACCTAGTGATCCACCCACCTTGGCCTCCCAAAGTGCTGGGATTACAGGCGTGAGCCACCGCGCCTGACCTGGCTTCTCTCATTTCTTTGTCACATAGGTTTGTTGTTTGCCCACCCACAGGAGAAGGGTTCAGTAAATCATGGCATGCCCAAAATATGAAACATTCTGCAGCCATTAAAAAATGCTGTTTTTGAAAAATTTCTAATAGCTGGGGAAAACGTTATGTATTTATAATATTGAGTTTTTAAAATCAGATAAAATTGCACGCATAATAGAATCCCAATTTTGTTTTAAAAACGTGCATAGGAAAATAACTAGTAAGAAATGTACCTACATGATGGAAGTACTGGGATTATAAGTGATTTTTAATAATTTCTGTCCATTCAAAACTTTTTATCGTATGTTTTCATAATCAGAAAAATTGTTACATTTAAAAAAGGTCGATTCCTTTCCTTTTCTTACATTAAGCATGATGTTATTTTCTCATTCTTCGTTTCTACTTGCCAACTATGCATAAGTGGAGAATCATGTTCGCTCCAGGAAACAGTTCCAAATAGATAATAGTAATTGAAAAATTGGCTTTGTCAAAACTCATTTTGAATAAATGGGCTTTTAGTGTATGGCCTTTCAAAAGTTAGTCTTTTTAGTCCTCCCTTCTTCTCCTGTCTCTCCTTTTTTACAAGCCTGACTCTGAACCCTATTTCATCTCATTGAGTGTCAAAGGCTTCTTGAAACTTTCAGCTTTCTGGAACAGTCTCCTGGAGTGGCCTCCTTGTCCTGCTCTGATTCCCATTCCCAAACTTATGATTTCTTGCTCTGGAATTGTATCTCTAAAAGGTACATGGACTATGTTAAATTAGCCTCCAGATGAAAGTGCATGCACTCTCTCTCTCCCCAGCCCTAAGTCAGCTTTGTAGTCCAGGAGATAGTATAATGGAGTCCAAGAATGTTAGATCTGGAAGAAACCTCACAGATTATCTAATTCCACCCCCTTCTTCCAAAAAGAAAGCAAGTTCAAGGTCCAAGGAGTTTAAATGGCATTTCCAAGATGATATAATAGAATGATAAGAAAGTAGCACCAGGGCCAAGTTTTTCCATCGTTTTGGGGCAGCAGAACCTGATAGAAAGAATGAGCATGTTGGTACCAAAAGCTCATTTCTATTCTGCCAAATAATGACTATAAAGTTGGGCAAAGATACTTCATCTCTCCTAGCCTCAGTTTGCCCTATCTGTAAAATGAGAATAGTGTATACTCTGCAGAACTGACGTGATATTAGAAATACTATATTTCATCTTCCTTTTAGATAATCAGAGACAAAGTTGTTATTGCTGGGTTTTATTGGAGCAAATAGCTTCTTCAGGTGAATTGATTCAAGGATTATTGACACAGACAACTGTTCTCCCAAGAAACAAATATAGGCATTTTCAAGGCCCACAGTTTTAAACATCTGAGTTAAAGAATATCTTTCCCAGGTGGAGCCAATGCTCCCCTAATCTGTCCACTTCACTCCTAACCACCTGGTGGCTGGCCACTGCCCCTTGATTTCCTTTGGACACTGGCTGCAACCCTGTTCCCCTCCCATAGAACATGGCTTATTTTACTTCTCAACCCATCTTTTAACAAAATTCCTTTCCTTCTTTTGTATCTCCTGCCACATGTGAATTACCTCAGGAAATCTTTTTTTCTTATCCATAAATTAAAAAATTCCTGAAGTTCTGGAAGACACGTACAATGATACTTATGGTCACAATTCACTTGTGTGCAAGAAAATGAAATCCACATGTTTTTTAGTGTTATTAAGTTATAGTAAAACATGATTGAAAGTGAAGTAACAGTTTTCATCTGTTAGATTGGCAAGAATAACAAAGACTTATAGTATTTATTATTGATAAAGGTGAGGGGAAACTTGTGTTATATAATTTGGTCAGAGTGATTATTGCTATACCCTCTTTGGAGAGCATTTTGCTCTATCTCTAAAAATAAAATATTTATCCTTTATTCATATACATGCACAAAGAGACATGTCCAAGAATGTTCACTAAAGTACTATTTACAATATAAAAAATTAGAGGCAACTTAACTGTTTCTTAGTAAGGAAATGATTAATTATGATTCATTCATTATATGGAATATCCTGAAGCTGTAAAAAATAACTATGTCTGTGTCTGCCAACAGATCTTAGCCATTGTTATGTGAAAAGGGCAAGCTAATGAACACTATGCGTGGTATAATACCATTTGTAATAAAGTCATCCCTCAGTATCCTTTGGGGACTGGCCCCAAGACCCTCTCAGATACCAAAGTCTGAGGATGCTCAAGTTCCTTATATAAAATGGTGCAGTATTTGCATATAATCTATGCACATCTCCTGTATACTTTAAGTCATCTCTAGATTACTTATATACTTAATGCAATGTAAATGCTATGTGGATAGTTGTTATACTGTATTGGTTAAAAAATTTTATATTTTTTTATTGTTGTATTGTTATTTTTTACCATTTTTCTTTTGGGTATTATTTGATTCGTGGTTGATTGAATCCATAGATGTGGAATCCATGGATACAGAAGGCCTACTGTATATAATTTTATAAAAAATATGTAGAAGGATATGCTCCAAATGGGTAAAGAGAGGTTATTTTGGGGAGAAAATTGGTTTTTTTCTTTTGAAAATGTTTTAATAACAAGGATTTTTTTCTACTTAAAAAATTTTAAAATAATATTTTAAAATTAAACTATGACTAAAAACATAAAAGCTCTTCATGTGACTTTGATGTCCATGCAGGACATCATAATCTGTAATCTACTGCTGTGTAACAAAGTACCTCAAAATTTAGCATTAAAAACACATTTTGTTGTGCACACTTTCTGTGGGTCAGGAATCCAGGCATGGCTTACCTAGGTCTTCTGCTGTAGGATCTCTGAAAAGGCTGCAATCAAGGTATTGGCTGGGGCCTCGGTCTCATCTCAAGGCTTGACTGGGGAAGGATCTGCTTCTAAGCTCACTTCCACATGGTTGTTGGCAGGGTTCAGTGCTTTGTAGGCTGTTGAACTGAAGGCCTCTGTTTCTTAATGGCAATTGGCCAGAGGCCATCCTCGGTTCCTTGCCATGTGATCCTTTCCAGTATGGTGGTTTGCTTTCTCAAAGTGTGCAAACTGAGAAGGCAATAGAGCATGCCAGTAAGATAGAAGTCATAGTCTCTTGTATCCTAATTACGAATGTGACATACCATGATTTTGCTGTAATCTGTTCATTAGAAGCAGATCACTAGATTCAGTCCACTCCCAAAAGGAGGCAGTAGACAGGTGCATGAACAACAGGAGGAGGAATCATCTGGAGCCCTGTAGATGCTTCTTACTGCAGAAACCATTAACTTAGGTAATTGAGGAAAAAAACAATCTAAAAATGAACTTGTTTTTCTCAAGCACCATCATTTATATTTTTAATTTGCTAGTTCAATTGCACTTTCAACTTTAATTATAATAATTAAACATTTTTACACCTCATCTCTTAAGCAATATCTTTTATATTGGTAAAATACACTTTAGTGGAACCCAGTCATCCTTGTAGTCAGAATTTCTGTAGGAAATGCATGTTGGGTTCTTTAGAGCACTTCCACAGATTTTTGAAACATCACCCACTTGGAAACTGGGGGCACAGGATCGCTCAATTCAGAGATTAAAAAAAATATCAAATATACTTTGAAATCTTTTTCTTGCTTTGTAATTTGCTTACAATGGGTATCTGTTTCAGTTAGCTGTGCTGTATAAATACAACCCTAAACACAATGGCTTAAAACAATGGCCATTTTATTGTTGTTCATGAGTCAGTGGTTGACTGGGCATTTTGCAGTCAGCTGGCCAGTGGGCTAGGGCTGGATGGCCTAGGAGGACCTCACTCACATGTGTGGAGATTGGTAAGCTGGTTTTTCTCTGGGGCATCAGATGGGACACTCCTCTCTACTTCACATGGTCTCTCATCTTCCAGTAAGCTAGCCTGGGCTTCTGCACATAGTGGTCTGAGGGTAACAAGTGAGGGGAAATCTCATTGGTCAAAGCAAGTTACATATTCAAGCCTAGAGTCAGTATAGGAGGGGACTTCCTAAGGGATGCTTGATTCCTTAGGGGCCATTACTGTACATTACTACCACCATGCCATATAGTTTTCAAGATCTTTGGTCATTTCTGTGTTCTGTACTATTTTGTTAAGCATAGCCACCAAAAGATATGAATCTTGTCAACCAGTAAAAGAGTAGCTACAATTTTAGGTCTCACCAGGGAGTACAGCTCGTTAAGGATGGATGGAACCAATCCTTGTCCAAAGCTTGGCCAGGACTACTGTTGTTTGAGGAAGTGACTCTGAGTGAGGTTTTATCCATTTATCCCTATACTCGGAACTATGTCCTCATCGTAATAAAGACCAATCAGCATTACCATGCCTACCTGAGCTGTGTTAACTCAGCTGCCTGCAAGTCAAAGGCACCACTGAGTAACAGTTTAATGTCATGCTTTAACTCTTATTCATGGCTGATATGAGAAATGACCATGGGAAGAAATCCTATTTGTATACCTTTAGTAAAATCAACATGGAGGATGTTGTTGGGGATGATTTTCAATGTCTCTCATATAAAGTGTCAAATGATAGATTCCTACCACAAATTAGTATAAGGAAAATTCATGTTTCACTTGATAAATGGTAACCAATTTTCCTTTATAAGGCAATAAGAAGTCTATAACTTCCTCTGCCCCCTGCCAACCCTTTTTCAGTGTTGGAGGCTGGAAATAGCTAAGTAAAGTAATGTTTTGTTACAATTACTCTATTAGCCTTATTGGCTCTGGGTGTTTTTTTAAGACAGGGTCTTGTTCTGTCCCTCGGGCTAGAGTGCGGTGGCGTGGCCTTGGCTCACTGCAGCCTCAATCTCCTGGGCTCAAGCAATCCTCCCACCTCAGCCTTATGAGTAACTGGGACTACAGGTGTGTACCACCATGCTTGGCTAGTTTTTGTATTTTTTTTGGTAGAAATGGGGTCTCACTGTGTTGCCCAGGGCTATCTCTGAGATTTTGATACATATATTTTCCTTTCTACCAGACGACATCTTTGTGTTTTGATGATCCTAATTTTTGAGAAATGTTAGTGGGCTAAAATTACAAATACATGAATCAACAAATAAACATATTTGGTTCTGCCGCTCACAAGTTGTGCAATCATTTAAAAATAATTCTCCCATATGTATAAGATGTTGGAATAAATTTGGACTATGTGATATTTAAAGTCCCTTTGCTTTTAGTAACTTCAAAACTGTTTCTCCTGTGACTCTCCCGCTTGAGCATTTTATACTTTATGAGGCATTCCAGCTATTAAATGTCTTGCATGGCTCAGTAGAAAAAGAGGTAAATTCAGACCTGTTTCCGTGTGGTTGAAGACTTTTTCAAACATCTTGTGTTTGGCCACAATATGATGAATGTGGGCAAGCTTTTTGTCCCTTGTGTTTAAAACACAGGTGTACAGTATTCCCAGGGAACCATAAAGTGTGTGGTATTGATTTCTAGTACAACTCACTCACAGTGCTCATCAAAACCCATTAGATACCCAAAAAGCCTTTATGGCTTGACATACAAAAAGTCTTATGTGGCCGGGCGTGGTGGCTCAAGCCTGTAATCTCAGCACTTTGGGAGGCCGAGACGGGCGGATCACGAGGTCAGGAGATCGAGACCATCCTGGCTAACACAGTGAAACCCCGTCTCTACTAAAAAATACAAAAAACTAGCTGGGCGAGGTGGCGGGCGCCTGTAGTCCCAGTTACTCGGGAGGCTGAGGCAGGAGAATGGCATAAACCCGGGAAGCGGAGCTTGCAGTGAGCTGAGATCTGGCCACTGCACTCCAGCCTGGGCGACAGAGCGAGACTCCCTCTCCAAAAAAAAAAAAAAAAAAAAAAGTCTTATGTTTGACTTGCTTTTTAAAATAACTTTGTTGCTAGCAGTGGCCAAAAGGCAACTATTGACTCAAAAGTGTTTTGAAATTCAGCCAAACACCTTCCTAATTGTAATTAGAGGTGATTTACCTTTTAGACACTATTCTGGGATTTCATTGTTTAGATTGGTTGATTTGCTGTAAGGAAACACTTTCGAAAAAGGGACTTATTGGAGTTTTATATGAAAGCGCGATATAAAATATAGAACCCCTGCAGGGTTATTCCCATGTGATTTACTAACTGCTGCTATAGAAGCAGAAAGAAATTCTATTTGAAGGTGGTATAGTCTGTGAAGACAGTGGTCCCCAACCCTTTTTGGCATCAGGGACTGGTTCTGTGGAAGACAATTTTTCCACTGATGGGCAGGGGGGATGGTTTGGTATGATTCAAGTACATTACATTTATCATGAACTTTATGTTTATTATTATGACATTGTAATATATAATGAAATAATTATACAAATCACCATAATGTAGACTCAGTGGGAGCCCTGAGCTTGTTTTCCTGCAACTAGATGGTCCTATCTGGGGGTGATGGGAGACAGTGACAGATTATCAGGCATTAGATTCTCATAAAGAGCCTGCAACCTGAATCCCTTGCATTCGCAGTTCACAGTAGGGTTTGTACGTCTATGAGAATCTAATGCAGCTGCTGACCTGACAGCAGGCGGAGTTCAGATGATAATGTGAGCAGTGGGGAGCGGCTGTCAATACAGATGAAGCTTAGCTTGCTCTCCCGCCACTTACCTCCTGCTGGGCCACCTGGTTCCTAACAGGCCACTGACTGGTACTTGTTCATGGCCCGGAGGTTGGGGACCCCTGGGTTAAGAGATTAACTATGGATATCAAACCCTACATCTGCCTTCCTCTCTGCATGACCCTGTTACTTTTCTAAGACTTTTTTCCCTAATTTTTAAACGGGTGGTAATATTATACCTACATTGTAGAAGTAAGTGTAAACAGGAAATATTGATTAACTCTTTAGAACGGTACCTGGCACTTGGAACACACTTAATAACTGTTAGCTATCATTAAAGCTACTATTATTAATGTTAAATTATATAGGATTAGCTCATTTCCCCCTATTATACCTCTGTTTATGTGCAAAGCTTTTACTGAGACTGAAATGAGTTGGGTGAACTTAGAATTGCTGATAGTTGCTGATAGTTAATTTATCATGTGTGTGAAGAAGGAACCGGAAGATCTGGGCTTTTATTCTGATCCCTTCACTTTTCAACTGTGTTACCTTGCACATGTTTCTTCACATCTCTGAACTTCATTTTTTTTTTTTTTTTTTAAAATCATGATGCCGATTTTCCTGCCAACATGGCTGCTATGTAATGCACAGGGCTCCTCGTTCAATCTGCAAAACAGTTTGCCTTTTCATGAATAAGCACACAAAACCCTGATACCAGAAGTTGTCTACAATGCTGGTCCCTGATGACCCCACATGGTGTTCTCAGGCTGCAGATACTTGGAATAAGTTTGAGGTTGCTTCGAATGTCACAATGATAGGGGATATTGACATCAATTAGCAGGCAGGGGGCAGGGATTCTAATTGTTCTATAGCACATGAGACAGTCCTGCACAGTGAAGAACTGTCCTGCCCCAAATATCCATAGTATCTGTACTGAGAAATACTGGGTTAGAGGGATGAGGGGGAGGGATCTCTGGTTTGGAGTCACAAGTTTAATCAAGTGTGGGTGGTGGTGCCGCCCCCACCCCTAAACCAAGGCTGCTGACTTGTTTGAGGTTTAAGGATGTCTTTGTGATTGGCATCTTCTCCAAGATCTTGGTACTGGTATGTGTACTGAGTGTTATACTTAAAGTGCCATACAAAAAATCACAGCTTTTCCAATAAGATGGCTATGACACTGCCCATGCTCTTCCTTCAGGGCCTTTGCACTGGCTACAACCTCTGCTAAGAATTCTTCCCCTCAACAGCTCCATCTCCACCAAAGTTCATATGTTCATGGCCTTTCTCAAAGACATCTCAGTAGGGACTACTCTGATCAATCTATATAAAATTGCAACCTCCTTCAGCACTTCGGAATCCCAATACACTGCCTTCCCCACACTGTAGGTAACATCCTGTGCAATATTATATTACCTACATATTGATTATATCTCTTTTTTATTTTTCCCCACTAGAGTGTAAACTCCACAAGGGTGAGGTGTGAGTATGTGTGTAATTCATGCGTGAATGAAACCAAGCCCTTAGGACATAATAGATACTCCATATATATATTTGTTGAGTGAGTGAAAGAATAAATGAATGAATATGAGCAAAACCAGCTAGTATAATATCCGTATAATAGGGATAGAAGGTCCCAAGCATAATGGAAGTAGAAAAAGACTTAACTAAAAGGAATAAACTTGAGAAATATGCAGGCCATGTGTGATGAAAACTAGAATGTGTTACAGAGGGGCTGAAAAAAGACTGGAGTAGATGATTCCTTGATAGGAAGATTTTATATTAAAAAGAGGGGCATAACTTTAGTGACATGTCTGTAAAAATTCTCACGAGCTTTTTCAAACTAGACAAAAATGGTTCTCAGATTCTTTGGGAGAATAAACGTGAGAAAAGCTAAGAAATAGGCATAAAGAAGTGTAGAGAGAGTCACACCACCAGCTTTATTGAAACCAAGCATAACACTGAAATAATTAAAGCAGTGTCCTACTGGTACAAGAGTAATTAGACAAAGCAATGGGGCAAAAGAGAAACCTCAGAAAAAGACACAGATATAGACAGATCTAGAGTGGCATAAAGGCAGTACAGCTTATCCTTGAACACACGGGATTTAGGGGTGCTATCTCCCATGCAATTGAAAACCCATGTACAACTTTTGACTCTCCCCAAATTTAACTGCCAGTAGCCTACTGTTGACTGGAAGCCTTACTGGCAGTATAAACAGTCAACACATGTTTTGTATGTTATAGGTATTATATACTATATTCTTACAGTAAACTAGAGAAAAGAAAATTTAATTAAGAAAGTCATAGGCCGGATGCAGTGGCTGAAACCTGTAATCCCAGCACTTTGGGAGGCCGAGGTGGGTGGATCATTTGAGGTCAGGAGTTCAAGACCAGCCTGGCCAACATGGTGAAACCCTGTCTCTACTAAAAATACAAAAAAAAAAAAAAAAAAAAAAAAAAAAAGAGCCGGGTGTGGTGGCACATGCCTGTAATCTCAGCTACTCAGGAGGCTGAGGAGGGAGAATTGCTTGAACCCGGGAGGTGGAGGTTGCAGTGAGCTGAGATTGCGCCACTGCACTCCAGCCTGGGCAAAAGAGCAAGACTCCATCTCAAAAAAGTAAAAAGAAACTCGTAAGGAAGAAAAAAATATATTTACTATTAAGTGAAAGCGGATCATCATAAAGGTCTTCATCCTTGTCTCAGCATTGAGTAGGCTGAGGAGGAGGAAAGTGAGGGGTTGGTTTTGTCTCAGGAGTGGCAGAAGCGGAAGAGATGGAGGAGGTGGAAGGGGAGGCAGGAGAGGTAGGCACACTCTTACTGAAAAAATCTGCATACATGTGGACCCCAGCGATTCAAACCCTTCTTGTTCAAGGTCAACTGTAGTTTGAATTAATAGGGAAGAAATACTAATAACATTTATTAAAACTTATCTTTTTGCCTGTCTCTTGTAAAGGGCTTTCCATACAAAATGATAATGTATTTATTTACATTTATATGAGACAGGCAAAAAGATAATGCAGTATTATTGCTGTATTATTTATTTACTTCTTGCAATAGCCCAGGAAAGCATCAATTATCATTACTCATTTATTACAGACAAAGGAATGAAGCTTAGGCGCAGTCACTGCCCAGCCCAGAGTCACCCTGTTAGTATGATGTTGAATCAGAATTTGAACCCAGACCTAACACTGAAGTTCCCACCCTTAACCTCTACATTATATGAATAAAAGATGTGGAGCTACTGGTTAAATATTTGGAAAAATATGTCACACATAGATTTAAATGTGAAAGAGGAAAATGTAACAAAACTTTAGCTTTAAGAATTTTTTAGTGTTGTTTTCCTTAGAAGAAGGTAAAAAATAAAAACCCAAGAATAATAATAAAAGAAATAAATGGAATAAAAGGACTTTTACAAAAATTTGAAGCCATATAAGCTTCATTTTCTATTTTTAAATAGTTACACATTTCAAAATTAGCTAAATCTATAAATTAGAATTTCAAACAATTATAAAAAAGTGAAGAATATTTAATTGAGAAACTATTCACAGGATAGGTGCAAAAAGGCAGTTTGCAAAATAGTGTGTAAAGTATGATATTATTTCTATAGAAATGTATTTATATACATCAACAAAAGAAAAAAAATTCCTGCCACGTAAATTCTATGTATGTAAAAGACCAGCATGTGAAGAAACCTGTGACTGTTTTTCTCTCTTGTGGGATAGTTTGCTGCCTGTGCCAAGCAGAAAATGGCACCCTGGTACCTTGCAAAAATAGATGCCCAGATCTTCTTTGGCCACAGTCATTTCTTAACCTGTCAGTTCTATCAACAAGCCAAAATAACAGCCTGACTTTCACAGTGTAGAGTTCCCATAGGATCCGGTATCTTCCTTGACCTGACAAGTCAACCCCTGTAAAAGACAAATTGGAAGGCTTGTTAACTCTCTTTTGACTCTGCCTTGACTTGGAGCGTTTGAAGGTTTAGACTGGTTAATGATGTCTGTTTTTTTTACAGCGATTCAACCCAGGGCCTCATTTCTTACATAAGTGTCAGGCTGGAGGCAGGCGGTTCTTCATGTTGGCCTCACTAACAATGCAGTGGTCTACGCACCAGCTCCCTGCTTCCCCGGGCCTGGGTGCTGAGTCAGGGATGCTCTGGGGTTCGGGAGGACTGGGATCCCGGAGCACATGAACTGGACTCCTTTTGCAAACAGCACTTAGGACTTTGCGTTCTGGTGATTTAATATGAGTCTGCCTGCCCAGTTAAAATATGTGAATGCGGTAAGATCAAACAGCCCATCAGGTTCTGCATCTTATTCATCTCTGTATCCTTAACGCTCTGTACTCAATGTGATGTTGGGGAGGGAGCTCTGAACTGGGAATTCCGCAAATCTTGGTTGGAATCCTTTCCAGCTTGGTAAGTCTGAGCAAGTGATTGAAGCTTTTTGAGCTTTTCTTTCATTGTCTATAAAATGGGTCTAGTGAGAGTCACCTACTGTGAGCATTAATGATACTAAGTATGCAATGCCACATAGCCCAGAGCTTGGTCTAAGGGAGGCTCTCAGTTGATATGGACTGATGATGTCCCGGTGAACCTCGGGGCAGGGCCCATGGCTCCAAGTGGGAGAGCAATCCAACTCGGCAGTAATCCGGATACGCCACTAGGAGGCGTGCGAGTTCCATAGTTGATTTTTGTCTCCCACTCAGTATTAAAAGCCAGTCTCTGCCCAATTCAGTCTCTGCAACTTTAACTTATTATTTAAGAGTGATAAATGGCCTGCTCCTGCATTCCTTTTCCATTCAAATCACTGTCATTAAGATTAAGACAGTGTAGCCTGCTAGTGAAGAGTTGGCACCTTTTTGTTTGTTTCTTGCTGCTCTCCACGTGGGGTTCCAGACGCCTGTGAGCTGAGTACCTAAAGCTTGGCCTTCACTTTGTTCTGTGTAAGCTCAACACACTTGGCTGACAGCATGTGTTTTGGGTCTTGATCCGAAGGTTTGTATTATTTGTGGGAAGGAAAGTGAAACCAGTCTTGATGGATTCTATTTTACGCAACAAAAGACAGCCATCTGTAGCCCCCAAATGGGCCATGGATCCTTCTTTCTCTTGTCTTAGAAGAAGTATACTTGGCTCCATTTTGTTTATTGTTTCTGCCATGTTCCCTTCCAGGCCAGAGATTAGTGCACTTCCAGGCCAGAGAGCTGGGTTTGAGCCTCAGTGGCGCCTCTAGTCTCATAGATGGTTAGATTAGAATGAACCTCAATGGAGGAGTGAGTTTAACTTTCCCTCAGATGAGGAGTCTGAGGGCCAGAGTCGGGCTAGGATCTTAAACTTCAATTCCTTTATAGGTAAAACAAGAGGACTGGGCTGGGTATTTCCAAGATCTTTCCAGCATGGACATTTTTTCACTTTCAAATCCAGATGCCATGCTCATAAGTCTGAATCTCCAGCTCACCTGAACTGTGTGAATTCCATTTATGAAGAGCAGACAGAGATGTTGTGAACATGAGTGTCACTGCGATTTATGAGTGTTGCGGCAGCCTAGCCCTGGGAGCCATACTGGAGCTTTCTCAAAGTAGACGCTATGCCTTGGAACAAGCTCTTCTGATGAGCAACACAAGGACACACCAAAGGCTCCAGAACCTTCCAATTTGCTTCGGCGCCTGTGATTCTCCTTTTTTACAGTCCTGTGACATTGAGACAGCATTAGTATTTACTTCCATTTGCTAAGGGCAGGACAACATGCCACGAGAAGGTTCTGGTATTCTCATGGAAGCCAGTGACCAAGCGAAAGGAGAGTTGTCAGGCATTTGATATTGACTGCAGCAAGAATATGGAGGAATGAGCCCATGACTTGGGGCAGGGCCTGCCAGGATTTAAACCCTACCTGCCATTTACTGGCTGTGTGAATGCAGGCAGGTAACCTAGCCCCTGCCCGTAAAGTGGGATAGTAATAACCCACTGCTCAGGGTTGCTTTTGAGGATCGAGACGAAGGTAGTACTGTGCAAAGTGCTCGTGAAATATGAGACTGTTTTTATTTCTTTCATTTTGAAGCCCAAGAATTATAAAACATGTTTTTCTAATCTGAAATGTAGGATTAGGGTAGGGTTAGAAAAGGGAACACAATAATGTGAGAACTTGAAGAACCTCAGTGAACAGCAGCAGAGTCTGAATTAAGGACATCCGAAAAATAAAAGGAAAAGAGTGATTGGGATTAAATGACCTGCTAATGTTGCTGAGCTCCTGAAGGGAGGGAACCCAGTGAAGCTGTGTTGTTGTTTGGGGTTGATACCCAAGATTTGTTGTGTCACAGTCACGGAAAACTAGGATGTGGACACATAAAGAGTGAGGTTCAGAGCGCAAGTTTAATGGGTGAAAGAGAAGAGCTGTCTGCGGCAGAGAGGGATCCTGGAGAAGTGGGTTGTTGCTTTCATGGTGAAATGCAGGAGGTTTTATAGATGAGCCTGAAGGGAGGCAGTGTCTGATTTACATAGGGTGCAAAGGATTGGTTGGACCAGGTGTTTCATTTGCACAGGTGTGAAGTTCTGGCTGCCCTCACCCTAATCTTTTGTCTTGCAAATGGTTCTCTGCCTGGCTGGCGCCATTTTGCCTGTTTCTTTACTGTACACGTGGTGACAAAGAAAAGAGAAGATGGCACCTCCATGTTGAACATGCCTGGCCCCCGGGTAGCCCTTTTCTATTGGCACAGCTGCCGGCATTCACCTGTGCAGGCTTCCAGCTTGCTTATCTATGTCTGCAGCTCAAGTTTTCAGGCTGCTCTTTGTTAGAAAAGAAATGATTTTGGGGCTGCTTTTTGTTAAAAGGGAAATTCGGCCAAGGACTCTTTTACCCTCCATCTCTGCCTAAATAATTTCTTTCTAGCTCCCGTATCACCTGGTATCTGGAGTTCATTGGGGATTTCTGAAAGACTAGATTGGCAAGAATCACATCAGGCTGGTGACTGTGACTTACTTTCTATTACCAATTTGCCCAGAGTATCTCTTCTCTTTCTGAGCCTTCTGTTGCATTGGGTTATGCAAACATTGGCTGACCACCTCTGCTAAGCTAGGAACGTGTCACTGCTGGGGACACAAGGCAGCTGAGCACAGGTCCTGGCCTTCTTGGTCTGATAGAGAATACCCAGGAGAAAAGGCAAGTTCATTATTCCTACAACAAAGGGCCTCAGTCAAGGTCTGCCCCAGCAAGGAGGGATGGTGGGGGAGCCTCCAGCCCTGCCTTCTGGATGGAGGTCAGGAAAGACCTGCCCAAGGGGGAAGTGTCTAGGCTGGGAGTAGGGGCTCCTGAGGGGATAGGGAGCCAGTGATGGGTAAGAGGAGAGCCAGCTCCTCCTGGGGAGCAGGGTGCTACCTGGATGGTCAGGGTTTTTGGAGGATGCTGCTCTCTTTCTCATTCCTTTTCATGTCGAACACGAGGGTCCAGATTATTCCACAGAGGAAACTTAAACCCCAGTGGGAGACCCTTCTCCTGCCTTACACTCTAGGAAGGCCATTCAGGTATATCAGTGTCCTGTTTTAACTCTGACATTTGTAACTGCCTGAGGGGTTCTCTTGCCCATTGGATAAAGAAAGACCATGGCATTGTAGTGGAGAAAGAGTTTAAGAGACACAGACTAGCCATGCCACATGGGAGATGGAGTTTGTACTCAAGTCATCTTGCTCACAGGTTAGGGGTTTTTCAAAGGTGGTTTGAGGGAGGGGGTGAGGGTGGCCAGGTAACAGGTGCTTGCTGCTGATTGGTTTGGGGTGGAGATGAAATCATAGAGGGTTAAAACTGTCCTGTTTTGGGCCGAATTGCTTCTGGGTGGGGACCACAGGAGCTTGTCCTGGTGGAGCCATGGGTGTCAGACATGCAAAAATCCTGGAAAGATATCCCAAAAGGCCAATCTACAACAGTGTTGTTATTTGCGGGAGTAATTGGGGAAGTTGCATATGTTGTAATCTCTGGAATAATGTCTGCACCTTAACAGGATTCAGGCTTCTCTCCTCCCCACAGCCTGATGGCCTCCCATTGGCTTTACAAAAGTGGTTGAGTTTTAGGCAAGGCCTGTTATCATTTAAACTATAGCCTAAATATCTTCCAAAGTTAGCTTGGCCCAGTAGCCCAGGAATAATTAAGGGAAAGGCTAGATGGGGTTTGGGTTAGCTTAGCTTACTGTTATAATCTTCTCACTGACAGAACTTTTGCAAAGGTGGTTTCACATTCATCTGAGAGTGTCTGTCTTGGTTAGTTTGGACTTCTGTAATGGAATACCATAGACTAGGCAGCTTAACAGCCAACATTTCTCACAGTTCTAGAGGGCGGGAAGTCCAAGATCAAGGCACTGGCAGGTCCAGTGTCTCGTGAGGGCCACTTTCTGGTTTGCAGATGACCTTCTCGTTGTATCCTTACATGGTGGAAGGCAGAGAGAGAGAGACGAAACACTCTTTTTTTTTTTTTTTTTTTGAGATGGAGTTTTGTTCGTCACCCAGGCTGGAGTGCAATGGCACAATCTTAGCTCACCACAACCTCCGCCTCTTGGGTTCAAATGATTCTCCTGCCTCAGCCTCCTGAGTAGCTGGGATTACAGGCATGCACCACCATGCCCGGCTAATTTTGTATTTTTAGTAGAGACAGGGTTTCTCCACGTTGGTCAAGCTGCTCTTGACCTCCTGACCTCAGGTGATTTGCCCGCCTTGGCCTCCCAAAGTCCTGGGATTACAGGCATGAGCCACCGTGCCTGGCAGGAACAAACTCTTCTGTGTCTTTTTGTAAGGACACTAATCCCATTTGTGAGAGCTCCACTCTTATGCCTAATTACCTCCCAGAGTTGCTGCCTCCTAATACCATAACACTGGGGGTTAGGAATACAACATAAGAACTTTGGGGTGGGACTCATTCAGTCCACAACAGTATCATCTCATATACTGTAAGAAGCCTCTGAGGGAAGAATAAGACTGCTAGGGAGCATATTTAAATCCATAGCTTGTCTTCAGGGACTGTTGTAAACTAACTCAATTGGCAAATGTTTGAAAAAAATGTTAGCACTCAATGCTGATGAGTTTCTGTTGAAAATGACACATTTGCTGTCTCTGCTAGTAGTAAAAGTTGGTAAAATGTCTTGGGAGAACAATGTAGTGTTAAAGCAAACCAAATATGGCCTGAGAAGGATTCCATACTTCTATATCTTGTAGATGAACTGTAATCTAGCTTAATAGTCAAACAAGATTGAAAACCTAACTTAGGAGTATGCACCTGTAACAATAACTGAGTTTTGGCCAATCCCAACAGCCATACTTCAACCACTCAGACTGCTGAGTGTTCAAACTGTGTTCAAATAAGGCAAGTGCCAACCTGTAACCAATCCAGCTGTTTCTGTATTTCACTGCTGATTTCTCTATGTCATTCCCCCCCGCCACATTTTTTTTTTTGGTCTATAAATCTTCTTCCACCATGTGGCTGTGGTGGAGTCTGAATCTACTGTGATTCTGGGGGCTGCCCAATTCATGAATTGTTCATTGCTCAATTAAACTCCTTTAAAATTAATTTGATATTTTTCTTTTATCAGTAGTAATATTATGGTAGCAACAGCCATGAAGATGCATGCTGCCTTCAGCTGCTCCTGGCCTTTAGTTCTATTTACCTGCCCTCTAGAGGAAGGAAAGGAATCTGCCCTAAGGAAGTAATTCCCTAGGGTGAGTTACATAAGCTCACACAGGATGCAAATGGCATCCCCTATAGTTGTAGGCTGCTACAGTCTGGACAGCAGGGACTTCATCTTATTTACTGCTAGATCCTTGGGGGCCTAGAATTGCATCTGGCACACAGCAGGAGCTCAATAAATACTTCCTGCCTCACTGTGACATGCTCAAATGGTATGCCAAAACATGTGTCCATGGTCCAGAAATGTAAAGTGATCATTGTGAAGATAATGCATGAATTCATTCAGGCTGAAACTTTGGGGGAAAAAAAGCAAGACTTAAATATTGCTTCTATGTAATTACAACCATGCAAAATTGTATATAATTATGAAAACAGGGCCTGAAAGAGAATGGGTAAAAATAAAAATAATTCTGTTAGTGTGCCGAGATTATGGGCCATTGCTTTTTAATGTTAAATATTTCCAAAATAAAGTGAAGTCAGATAATTTTTGACCACACATTTTAGGTTGATTTAAGAAAAACAAGGCAAGGCATTATTAGTAGTAGAATTCGATTAAATAACTACTTTATTTCACAGCTTCATCCTCCCTTGGAGTTAATAAATGTTCTTCAAGCATCTGTAATCCATACTTTGTAGCATCAGTCCCAAGGCAATCAATAAACTCAAAAGCAAAAGGACTGCCAAGAGGGGAACTGAGAGGAGAACTTTTGTTTTCAGTATGTACTGTGAGAATGCACGCAAATGAGTGTTAAAGAACCACAAAGAAAAAGCAAGCCCTGAGTTATGGAGGGTTTAGATTCACTACCTGACTATTGTGAGTCAGGAAGTATTTATTGAGTTCCTGCTGTGTGCCAGATAGAAAATCCACAATGAACTGAGGATGCAGTGAGGGTGCAGTGAGGGTTCAATGGGGTCCACAGTTTTCTAAAGTAGGACTGGCTTTGCCAGTGAATAGTCTAATTTGCCAGCTTCGTTGGTGAATGTTCTATTTTGCTAGCCTCTATTCCTTCACACTGCAAGGACGGAGGAACTCTTAATTGTGGAACAGAACCTGAAGTGAAGCTTTCTGGGTTGAGTTTCCCATTCCACAAGGAACTCTGAGTCCTTGGAGGAAGATGCATGTTTTTCCATGTCTAATTTTCTCAATCTGTGGTTGGCCAATGTTGTTTCTTGCCACTGATCGCAATGCGAGGCTGTGTTCAGCAGAGGTTCTCAAAGTTTAGCAGGCATCAGAGCAACTGGAGAGCTTGCTGACAGACTCAGAGGTGCTGCTGATTCAGTGGGTCTGAGTGGGGTCCACAGATGTGATTTCTAACCAGCCTCCAGGTGATGCTGCTGCCGCTGTTTGGGCGACTACATGGCATCACACTGGCATACAGCTTTCACAGGTGGTCCTCCCATGGTGCTCTGGAGGGGCTTCTGGATGAGGATTTGCCTCCCTTCCCATGACCAGGTCACAGTTACTCCCTAACTGAAGTGAACCCCATTGATTTCTTGACAGGCAGCTGGACAGAGTACGAAGAACAGGAGTTTTAGAATTTGGTCCAGGGACAGATCTCTGCTCTGGACTTTTGTCTGTGACTGTGGAACCCTAATCACTCTGAACTTTATTTCGTTGTCTGCAATGGGGCTGTTGTCTATTTTAGAGGTCTTTTAGAAACAAGGTTGGGAAAATATCTTGTACAGTGCCTGGCTCATAATAGGCACTCAATAAGTGATGGCTTTTTTTTTTTTTTTTTTTGAGATGGAGTCTCACTGTCATCCAGGCTGGAGTGCAGTGGCACAATCTTGCCTCACTGCAACCTCTGCCTCACAGGTTCAAGTGCTTCTCCTGCCTCAGCCTCCTGAGTAGCTGGGATTACAGGTATCACCACTATGTCCAGCTAATTTTTTGTATTTTTAGTAGAGACGGGGTTTCACCATGTTGGCCAGGCTGGTCTCGAACTCCTGACCTCAGATGATCCACCTGCCTGGGCCTCCCAAAGTGTTGGGATTACAGGTGTGAGCCACTGCTCCTGGCCAGTGGTGGCTCTTAATAGAATTCTCTGGAGATTCTACAGATACAAAAATGCTATTCAGTTAATTCTTTAAGCATCTGCAGGGAGGTTCACAGGAGCACCTTTATGGGGTAGATGGATGGAACTAAAGGTTAGAAAGGAAAGTGCAAAGGGGAAAAATTTGATATAATTCATCAGATAACTTCTTTGTTAGCCACATTTTTGTTCTGTGATGGAAAATACTTTCTGCTCTGTTCTATCCTACCCTATCCTACTGTCTCCTCTCCTCTCTTCTTCTCTCATCTCCTATCATATTCATAAAAATGTGAAGTCTCTAAAATGCCACATACTACCCCAAGTGTTTGCTATCCTTAAGGAGAAACTTCATGACAAAATGCCAAAGGATGCAGATTTTGAATCAAGTTGATCTGGGTTTGAATTCAGACTTAACCATCTCCCTTTTATATGATATCCAAGTTGCTCATGTCAGTTGTCTGAGCCTTAGAGTCCTTGTTTGTAAAAGGGGGAGATTAAATAGCACAGGAAGCCCTAGGAGGGAAGGTGCTTGACTTACTTGACTGACAGGGAACATCTGTTGGAGACTGTGAGGGACAGACAGACAGTGATGGATGGATGGAGACTGCGGTGGATGAACAGAAACTGGGATAAATGTATGGAGACTATGCTAGATGAACAGAAACTAGGATGGATGATGGAAACTGGGTTGGATGGATGGAGACAGTGATAAATGGATAGAGACTGGGATGGATGATAGAAACTGGGATGGATGGATGGAGACTGGGATGGATGGATGAAGACAGTGATGATGGATAGATACTGGGATAGATGGACAGAGACTGTGATGGATGGACAGAAGCTGTGATAAATGGATGGACACTGGGATGGATGATGGGGACTGGGATGGATGGATACAGACTGGGATGGACGGATGAAGATAGTGATGATGGATAGAGACAGGGATGGACAATGGAGACTGGGATGATGGATGGATCGGGGATCCTGCTTGGACAGGGAGCCCTCCTCACAAGGCTAGATGGCTTCCCTGTTCACTCTGAACAGAACTGTAGCCCCTCCACCAGAATCTTGGCTCTTCAGGCACCAGCACGGGGTGGGTGGCTTTCCCTGTAGGGCAGAACTGGACCTCTGATGTTTCCTTGGAATAACAGTGAAAGGCCAGGTAAATTGTGGTCTATGAAATCATCTAGACCTGAGCTAGATCCTGGTCTCCCTATTTATCATAATGTGACTTCGGGTTAGGAATACATTTATCCTTTACTTGTAACATAGGACTGTGAGGATAATGAAAATAATCACTTAATACAGTCTGGGCATAGAGTAGTTTAAAAAAGATTCCCTTCCCCCCATTATTTTTCTAATCCTCACAACAGTCTATGTTTATTAAGCACTTACTGGATACCAGGCACTATGCTTAATGCTTTACAGGGTGATCTCATTAAACCTCTCTACCACCACCTACCAGTGAGGTAGGCATCATTATTATCATGCCAGTTTTTAGGCAAGGTAATGGAGTCATAAGATAGTTAAGTAACTTGCTACTGGTCTTGTATTCATGTGATATAGTTTGGGTCTGTGTCCCTACCCAAATCTCATCTCAAATTGTAATTCTCACATGTCGAGGAAGGAACCTGTAATCCCCACGTGTTGAGAGAGGGGGGTAATTGGATCATGAGGGCAGTTTCCCCATCCTGTTCTCAAAATAGTGAGTTCTCACAACATCTGATGATTTTGTAAGTGTTTGGAAGTTCCTCCTTCATTCTTCTCTTTCCTGCCACCTTATGAAAAGGGTACTTGCTTTTACTTCACCTTCTGTTATGAGTGGAAGTTTCCTGAGGCCTCCCCAGCCATATGGAACTATGAGTCAATTAAACCTCTTTCCTGTATAAATTACCCAGTCTTGGGTAGTATTTTTATAGCTGTGTGAAAATGGACTAATATATCATGTTAAAAGAGGAGAGGACCTGAACCCCAGCAATGTGGCTTCATCCCTGGAAGGTTTTGGCATTTCCATTCTATTGATGGCAAGCCTGGGGCTCACATTGGGGAATGACCTTCCTGGATGTCAGCTCTTTGACTCCAACACCCAGGCTCTTTTTTTTTTTTTTTAGTTCCTTGAGCCCATCAAGTTATTCTCTCCTTTCCATGGCTTCTTCCCAACCTTCCTGGCTCAGCTACAAACTCTCTTCTTCAGAAGCCTCTTCTGACCCCTGTACCCGAGGAAGCTCCCACCTCAATCCTCTATCCTTTCTCCATGTTTGTTTTCTTCTTAGCACCTTCTTAGCACTGTTCGTAATTACTTAGTTAATGGTTTTTCTTTTGTTGTTGTTCATTGTCTCTTTCCCCCACTGGACTGTAAGCTGCAGGAGGGCAGGAACAACATGCCTTAATTTAACTGCTTATCCCTTGCCTCGTCAATTGTCTGTCAAATATTTGTCTAAATGGATGAATAGACAAGCGAATGAGTGGATGAATGAAATGCAGGCATAGCATAAATCATTGTTTCCTGCCCCGATGTCAGTTACTAAGTGACTGTAGTTACTCAGAGCCTTTGAGTCCTACATCACAGAGATGTTGTGACAGTTACATCAAACAACACATATGAAAGTGCTTTGTTATATGCCATATTGTGCTGTTCCTATGTGAGGTGAATAATAAATAGTTCTTGTTTCAGTGTAGGACTTTTATAAATATCCAAGGCTGCCCCCACTACCCCTGGCCTTCTCAAGTTTTTTTCTTTCAGTCTGATACATTTCTTGGTAATAGAGGAAAAACTTAATGCCACCTTAATCATGAAATCTAATGACTTGCTGCTAAGGTAATTTTAAAGTAATTGTGCCTGACGTGGTAACAGCAATTCTTCCCAATCTCTGTGGAGGCACTTGATGTCCTGTCTTGTAGTTGCAGGTTTGTTGGTTGGTCAGGTAGTCTGTTGTGGGAAATGATTTCTGAACTTAAATTTAGAGACCCAGGTTTCAATCCCAGCTCTGTCAAGTGATAGACTTTGGGCAAGTGTCTTCCCTTCAACACAAAGACAATGTCAGGGCTGGAAGTTAGAGATCCTCTAGCCCAGGAAAGGCAAACTATGGGCCCATGGGCCAAATCTGGCCCACCATCTGTTTTTGTAAATAAAGTTTTATTGGGACACAGCCATGCTCATTCATTTACATATTGCCTACAGTTGCTTTCTTGCTACAATGACTGAGTTGTAACAGACCAGATGGCCTGTGAAGCTGGAAATATTTACTATCTGCTCCTTCACAGAAAAAGTATGCTAACTTCTGCTCCAGTCCAACTTCCAACCTCTTTTAAAAACAAATGTGGATATTAATTCCAGAAAGAGAAAGGAACTTTCCCAAGATCATATAAAGTAGCAAAAGCAAAAAGGCGAAAACTTAGGAAAGAAAAAAACTAAGATTAGTGAATATTCTGCTACAGTTGAAAGGCTACACGTATCAATTAATCTAAGATCATTCAGAGATACTTGAAGGCTTTTCCCCTGCTCATTTGATATCTGTCCAACTAGGACAAGTATTATATTTAAATGGTTCCAAAGAAATAACTCCCTTGGAGAGTCCTATAACAAAGGTTTTGCTGTGTCAATCTGACTAATTCATTATAATGAATTTATGGCCAAAACATCCATTGCTATTTGTTTTTGTAATAATATCTCTGATATCATGAGTCATTTGAATTTCACTGATTTTGAAGCTGTGCTAATTTGATGACATAGGCTTTGCTAAATTTATATACTGCCTGACAAAATGCCTCATTAAGCAAATCAACAGTGTAAACAAGATTTTAGGGGGGTAGTACTTAAGTTACTGAAGAGGATGAACAATGGTTCAGGCACTGCCAAATCATTTGGAAATGTTTATTTGAAAGTATATGATGACTGTGCAAATCTCAAATCATTTCTATCTGCTTATTAATATATGTTCAAGGTCCTTCTAATTGGAAAATGTTTTGACAACATTTCTGTTTGGATAGTGAAAGACATTTTTTTCTCAGAATAGTCTGTAACTCACATTTTCCACTAATTATGATCATCCTTTCTCTATAGGAAGGCAAAAATGGGATATCAATGCAGGAGAAGACCCTAGATACTGTCAATTGTATCCTACCCCAAAGGAGTATTGAGATAATTTAGGTGATATAGTAGGATATTAACTTTGAGTTCTGTAGTGAGAAGTTATTCTAAGTTCTCTTTCAATCTTTTTGATTAGAAAAGAGGAAAATTTCAGGTGGATGCTGGGATGTCCTCAACACTGCTACCATTTACTAACCTGCCTACTTCAAAAGGAGAGGGTGAATCTCAGGCAGCCAGTCCTCAACAGGCATCCCTTTCCAGAGATAATTAAAAGCATCATTCTCCTTTATTTTATTTACATTCATGACCGCCTCTGTTCAGACAAGTGATAGTGATTTCTATCCATGGTAATCCTATAAAATTTCCTTTTTTTTTTTGAGACAGAGTCTTGCTCTCTTATCCAGGCTGGAGTGTAGTGGCACAATCTCGGCTCACTGCAACCTCTGCCTCCTGAGTTCAAGTGATTCTCCTGCTTCAACCTCCCAGGTAGCTGGGACTACAGGTGTGTGCCACCACGCATGGCTAATTTTTGTATTTTTAGTAGAGACAGGGTTTTACCATGTTGGCCAGGCTGGTCTCGAACTCCTGACCTTAGGTGATCCACCCGCCTTGGAAGTGAGCCATGGCGCCTGGCCTAAAATTTCGTTTTTAAAGTCAATTTCAAGAAAAAGATGTGAGGAAGTGAAAAAAGTGTAATTGCAAATGTAAATAGTGCAGATGACATATAGATGTGACAAAAATCACAATGTGGCATATGTCAACAAGGGAGACATAGTAAAAATGGGTCTTACATGACTGAAGTTTGGAAAAAAATAATTGCCTTATTTTATGGCAGATGAAACTGATGACCAGGGAGGGCTAGAGGCAGGCTAAGGTCAAACAGCACAGGTATCAGAGCCAAGATTTGGAAAAGGCCCAACTCTTAGCTTACTCCCTTCCCTCTACATGACACTGCTTTTCATTCATTTTGGTGTTCCCATTCAGGTACAAGCAAACATTTGGCAATGTGAGCTTGTTCTCTGAGTATAATTTTTTTTTTTTTCCATCAGCCTACTCTGCATCAAAACGTTTGCCTCAAACTAGCCCTGTGGCATTGAAAAAAGTTTGTTGGAATGATAGTCAGTGGAACATAGAGTCAGGCCCTCACCCTATCGTGGTTCTAATTCCCTCCATGGCTTTCCTCACACAGCATCAGGAGGCCGTAAAACATCAGCTGTTTGAGAAGAGAAAGATTCTTCCTCAGACTGGAGTCTACTTCTCAACAATATCCCTGAAGTATTCACGTTCCCCTCTCAATGGGAAACCCAGTTCTTTATAATGCAGCCTGTTGCATTCATGACAGTAAATGGAATCTTGCGAGTCCCTTTTGCAAGTATTTAACACATGTGCACATGGGCCTATCTACCCTGATATATGGATATGGCTGAAAGACTTAGATATTGTCCCAAACATGGCAGGAGCTGGTACTTTCAGATGATCTTAACCTGAGGGACCAGGTAAGTGACAAAGCACTGCCCACTGTGTCTTTTTAAGCACATGGTATCCTGCTGCCCCAATATAGAAGACAGCCTCCTTCTACCAGTCAGGAGTCAAGTCCAGGCTGGAATCAGTTTGCAAGGCTTAGTACAGAGTCTACTATTTTAGTTTTTTATTTCAAACACTTTAATTGCCCGGGTGAGAGTCCAGTTTTTCTCACATCCATATGATTGCCATCCCATCTCCCCTGCCACTCAAGTTTAACACCCTCTTTCCTAAATCACCAAGTGTATGGATAATGTTCATGTTTTCCCCATTTTTATGTTACCTTGGCTTTTATTCTTCCAAATGTTTTTTTTTCTTCCCAAGTATACATACAGAACTTGAAGTGGCATGTTAAAACTTTTATCCAATGAGGAATAACATATATATGGTAGAGTGCATAAATGGTACTAACAGTCTTTATAGCTGGATGACTTTTTTTTACTAACATATGTATCTATTGCCTTTAACATGCCCAGATCAAGATAGAAACACTTGATGCTTCCCAGAAGGTTCCTAAAGGAGGCTCTAATGATAGGGTAGGAGTTTCCAGCTTTCTCCCTGTAAGTCTCTGGGAGAGACGTCATAATGCTGCTGTGGTCCAGGTAAGGTACAAGGAAGCGTGGTTTCTTTCTTTTTCTTTCTTTCTTTTTTTTTTTGAGATGGAATTTTGCTCTTGTTGCCCAGGCTGGAGTTACAGTGGCGCGATCTTGGCTCACTGCAACCTCTGCCTCATGGGTTCAAGCGGTTCTCCTGCCTCAGCCTTCCAAGTAGCTGGGATTACAGGCATGTGCCACCAGGCCCGCCTAATTTTGTATTTTTAGTAGAGGGGGGGTTTCACCATGTTGGTCAGGCTGGTCTTGAACTCCTGACCTCAAGTGATCCACCTGCCTCAGCCTCCCAAAGTGCTGGGATTATAAGCGTGAGCCACCGTGCCCAGTGGAAGTGGTTTCTTCATGAGGTATTAAAAGCTTTCTCAACAGGACTTTGGGGAGCGACTGGTAAGGGGGCATAGGGGATGGGTTAGGGCCTTGAGATTTCAGATGCCAACTTTCTTAGAGCTCAACTGGCAGAGATACTGAAGCCTCAGACCTTAGAATCCTGATGGGAGAACGGGGCTACAGGAATGGCCTCCTTGGTTTCTGTCTCTCCTTACAGAAAGCCTGGAGGAGGACTTGCAGGGCAATGGGGTAGGTGATCACTCCCATTTTCCCCAAATTCGTGGCATCTGAGAGCAGCTGAGATGCTTGGGCTATTCTGGTATGGGGACCTACCCATTTGCTCTGTTTCTGACATCTCAGGCAGGTGGAACACGGACAGATGTCACCTTCTTGCTTCAAAGGTAAAACAGCAGAGGGGATAAAACCTCACTTCTCAGAGTATTACGCCAGTATACATATTCCCTATGCATTTTTCAGATGCCACGTGGCGCATCTGAACCATAATTGTCCTGAAACCACATGCCAGCTCTCATGGCACATGATGACATTCGTTTTCAACAGTCACCCTTCAGACGACACAGATGGTTGGTAAATCAAGAGATGAAAGGCCAGATGAGGACACCAGCTAGAGATCTGTGTCTCCCCTTGGTCCAAATTTAGGAATCACTGCAGCAAGATTTAAATAATGATAATACAGTTGTTTCCATTTATTGAGCATCTACTTTGAGCCAGGCATTATTCTCAGAACTCGATTTCTCTTGTCCTACTTCATTCCTTCAGACAGTTTTAGAGGTAGATATTATAGTCCTTAATTTTTAGATGAGAAAATGAGACTCAAAAGAGGATAACCAACTTGTCTACGGCAAACAGCCACCAAGAGACACAGCTGGGATTGGATTCCGTGTCTTTCTGATGATGGAGCCCATGGTCTTTAAATCGCATCAGCCCTTATACAAACATTGGGTTCTCAGGACTCTCTGGTTTTGCCCAGATTACACTATTAATCAGTGACACATCGGATAAGAGTGCATTAAAGGAGAAATATCATTACAAATTGGGGGAGGGCGGACATGAAAAGGAAAAGATTATTGCTGGCTTGTGTCTAATCCTTGAGGCAGCTGTCACTTGGTCTCAAGTCCACCAGATTGTGGGTGCAGCAAGCATAGGGACCAGTGCCCTGCACAGGGCTTGGCAGGCAGGGGGCTCCCAGGCAAATTGGATTTAGGATGATTTTTACCCTTGAGACCTTGAATAAACCCTCATTGGAAAGAGAAACAGTCATCAAGAACAGATCACATTAAAATTGGAAGAATATTATTCATGAATGTTTCACATTTTTAGTTACCAGTTTTCAAAAATACTATGCTCCTTTCCAATATGCTTCCTGACTCTAATTACATCATTTGGATAACACCTTCTTACATTCAATTTTCCCACCTCTAGGCTTTCTCTTCCAATCCAACTAATCTCCCTTGGTCCTGCCAGGATAAGGAACATTTTTTTCCCAGCACAATCCTGATTAGATCTCTCTTCATTGAACCCCTCCATTCTTACAGAACCCTCTTTACCCTGAAGTTTGGAATATTTTTTATTATGTTTTGATGATTTTCCTCTCTGTGAATACTGCTGTGCCAGACCCAAGTTTTAATAGTTTTTTTTTTTTAATCAAAGACATTTGTAAAACAAGAATGCACTTCTCGTTTTTCTTAATTAAAAGACGTTTCCACTCATCCCTAAGTTTGTGTGGGGTCAGGTTCCTAGAAGTAGCCTTGGGATGGGGAGAGTTACACCTGTGGCTTAGTGAGTGAGTTCTCATAGAAGAAAAGCCTGTAAGGAAGCAAGGGACACAGGATAAGGCAAGGATGATGCCAATGAAAGTGATGGTTTCAGCTGCTTCCATTGATTGACAGGTGGTCTGGTCTCACTCTGATCCCACAGGGAGCTCAGGAGTGTGCAGAGCACGCTGGAAGCCAGGCAACCAGACTTTTCTACTCTGAATCAGCCAGGTATTGACTGAGAGTTGCTCTTGGGTTTTTGATGGATGGGGAGGGTGCATAACCTCTCGGGCACTGTCAGGCTAGGTGACTTCTGTCTGCTGCAGGCAGTTCTCTGGAAAGGCATCTAGGGGATGGGCATGCCTACCAGGTAGAGGAGAGCTGGGCTAACAGCACCAACAGCTCCTACTGTAAAGACAGAGCTCAAATATCACCTCCTCTGTGACTCACTGGGGTAGGGCTGAAAAATTACTGCTTTTTACTGTTATAAGCATAGAACTTGCTGCCTTGTTCAACATGTGAATTCCTTGCTAGTAATGGAATAGATTGAGGCTTTGGAGCCAGACACACCCTAGTTCAAATCTAGCTTTGTCCCTTATTACCTTTGGTACCTTAAACATCCTGTTACCAGTCTGAGCTCAGTTTCTGTCTGGTAGAATTGTTGCAGCACTACTTTAGCTATGGGCCCACAGCATCTGGCCCACAAGAGGTTCATAAGAGCAGACAGAACCAGTGAATGAATGAGCAGACTTGCAATGAATTTTATGCTTTTCAAAGAGCTGTTAATTTTCATTGCTGTTCTTATCCCTACTATATGGATGAAGAAACAGTCAGCAGATCTGGTCACTTGGAGAACTGGCAGTGCTAGGTTTTATTCTGGGACTCTGTTAAGGAGAAGCATGAGTGGATTGGCCATGTCTTTCCATGTAGCACAACATTTTCACCTCTGAGAAACCCCAAGTGATAATTAGTTTGAAGCCATATTTTATTTTTCTGGGTGAGAAGGCAGATCCAAAATAGAATTGATAAAAAGACAAAACTGGGCCAGGCACGGTGGCTCACTCCTGTAATCCCAGCACTTTGGGAGGCCAAGGTGGGTGGATCACGAGGTCAGGAGATCGAGACCATCCTGGCTAACACGGTGAAACCTTGTCTCTAGTAAAAATACAAAAAAATTAGCCAGACGTGGTGGTGGGCGCCTGTAGTCCCAGTTACTCAGGATGAGGCAGGAGAATGGCGTGAACCCAGGAGGCAGAGCTTGCAGTGAGCCGAGATTGCGCCACTGCACTTCAGCCTGGGCGACAGAGTGAGACTCCATCTCAAAAAGACAAAACTAAGGAGGCAGCATGGAAGCAGTAAAACAACAGAGCAGTCAGTGGTTGTCAGGGGTTGGGGAAGGGAGGGATGAAGAGGGGTAGCACAGAGGATTTTTTAGGGCAGTGAAACTACTCTGAATGACACTGTAATGGTGGAGGCATGCCATTATACAATTTTCCAAACCTATAGGATGTACAACACCAAGAATGAACCTTAATGTAAACCATGGGCTTTAGGTCATAATGATGAGTCAATGTGTGTTTATAAACCATTAAAAATGTACCATTTTGGTGGGGGGTAGTGATAATGGGAGGCTAGGCATGTGTCGGGGCAAGGGGCATATGGAAAATCTGTTTTCCTCTCAGTTTTGCTGTGAACCTAAAACTACTCTAAAATCTGTTAAAAACAAGAACTGATACTTATTTGGCACCTACTCGGTGCCAACACTAGGGAAGCATTTTTGTACCTGTATTAATCCTCATAATCAGGTGGGAAATTTCACCCCCAATTATAGACAGGGAAGGAGAGTTACTTGCTCAAGTCACACGTTTACTATGTGGACACCAGGCTCATCCTCTTGGAACAGAGGCTGCCTTCTTCGGGAAGGAGAGGTGGCGCCTGCAGTTGTCCTCTGCTGTGGTCTGATCTGACAGTAGCTGCTGCTTCCACCCTCATTCTGTGCCGCCTCCTCCCTTGCTGTGTCTCCAGCCCTGCCCAGTGTGGCTGCAGATGGTATTTTTATTGCTGTGGACCCACAGAGCTAGACTTTTCCCAGGCCAGTGCCATCTGTCTTCCTGGTGGACACTGGAGGCTCTTCAGAGCACATGCCATCCAGAGGCCACATTCCACACACTGCTCAAAGGCAGCCTTGTGTGGGTCAACGTGTGTGCACTTGCCCAAGCCCCTGGGATCAGTCTGTCAGAATGCCTCTCGGGAGAGGTTAGTATGTCTGTCTCCTGCTGTGTGTCAACAAATGTCCCCGTGCAGTGCCATGGTGCCTGCAGCCTTGCTGCTCCCTCTGTACACAGAAGGGGGATATGGTGGTGTTACAGCCGCTCCTCCTCATTCATTCGTCCGTTCAGTCATACGTTCCACCCCGGCTTACCGAGCTTCAGCTGAGTGCCACCCAGCCTTTGTTCTAAGACGCTCAGAAGGTAATGGGAAACACACTGAAGGTAAAAGATAATTATAATCTAGTTTTCAGAGAGACGAACAATCATCTGAAATTTGCTACAGACCTCCAAGGCGAGTGGGTGGATCCACATCAGGGACATTCTTTACACTCAAGCCTTTCCTCTTTTGTGTATTCTTCCTTGATGGGTTCAGGCAAGGTTAGCTACTCACTTTTCTGTACACAGCTCCCTGTAGTCACATCTGTGGTGGCAGATGTCACTTCTGTAGTAACTGTCCATCTTCTTGTCATGGTCTGCTGTCACACTGTGAACTCCTTCAGAAGTTGGATACTGTCTGGTCTTTTTGATCTTTGGATGCAGTGTGGTTTTGGAATTAGAGAAACCCAGATTAGGCTCCCATAGCTGCTGGTTACTAATTCAGGGCCAAGACTAGAGGGAATGGAGTGAGTGAGTGGAGTGAGGCACTCACCTCAGGTACAAATCTAAGGGGGCAGCAGCAAATTCAGTCATCGAGAGAGAGATATGTATGTGTGTATATATATACACATACACATACACATATATATGTATATATACATATATACACATATAAAACACAAATTTTATATGATTTATATATATTATATATACATTTGTATTATTATATATGACATTTGTATTATATATAAAACATTTGTATTATATACTATATATAAAATTTATACACACACACACACACACACACACACACATATTTGCAGACAGAGCCTCGCTGTGTTGTCCAGGCGACAGACTCACTGCAGCCTCTGCCTCCCGGGTTCAAGTGATTCTCATGCCTCAGCCACTTGAGTAACTGGGATTACAGGCATGTACCATCACGTCCAGCAATTTTTTTTGTTTTTTTTGTATTTTTAGTAGAGATGGGGTTTAACCACATTGGCCAGACTGGTCTCGAACTCCTGGCCTCAAGAGATCCTCCTGCCTTGGTCTCCCAAAGTGCTGGGATTACAGGCATGAGCCACTGCACCTGGCCCAAGATAAATATTTTAATGCAGTATTTAAAAAAATTAACACTGATGCAAAAAGTCCATGATGAACAAAATGTCAAAATTTTAAATAAAGACAGGATCTGACCCAAAACTTGCATGACCTACCTTTCCATAATACCGGGCCTGTCGTATTAAGTTTGCATGAATTTGAATTAATTTCTACATTAATTTTGACTTAAAAATATTGCCCTCAAGGAGCTGACATTCTAGTGGGGGAGGCGCACATGTGCACAGATAACCATAACAGATTCCCTAAAAAATGTGCCACATACCCTGGGAGTGCAGCAAAAGACGCAACCCATCTTCCAAGATGGCTGCTGCTGGTAGTGGAGTAGATGTTGGGAAACGCTGTCAAGAGGTGATATTTGACCTGGGTCTTGCAAGACAAGTCAGAGTTTACCAGCTGGGTGAGAGGTGGATGATGAAAGGGAAGCAGAGGGAATTGCCTGGGAAAGAAGCACAGAAGCATGGGAGTGCTGCCATATTTGGGGATTGTCAAGCAGGTTGGGTGTTAGGTTTGATAAGAGAGATTTGATTGGTAAGAGGAACGAGGCCAGGTGCGGTGGCTCACACCTGTAATCCCAGCACTTTGGGAGGAGGAGGCGGGTGGATCACAAGGTAAGGAGATCGAGACCATTCTGGCCAACATGGTGAAATCCAGTCTCTACTAAAAATACAAAACTTAGCCAGGTATGGTGGTGCATGTCTGTAATCACAGCTACTCGGGAAGCTGAGGCAGGAGAATCGCTTGAACCAGAGTTGGAGGTTGCAGTGAGCCAAGATCGCACACCACTGTACTGCAGCCTTGCGACAGAATAAGACTCTGTCTCTTAATAAATAAATAAGCAATGATTATTTCCATTCTTGATGTGTTGTGTTGCCAAGAACATTCAGGTGATGTTTCCCTGCAGGCAGGCAGAGATCCAGGCCTGGAAATGAGAATGGAAGAGAGATTTAGGGGTCAGAAGTTGCAAGAGGTAGGAGATAAAGGCATGAAGGAATGTTTCTGGAAAGAATGGTGCAGGCTATCCAGCCCTTCACAGAAAACCTAACACCATGGCCTTCTTGAATCCATGAACCTGATCTATATCTCCATGTACCGAAGTCTTTAATTGTTCTAAGCAGTGTGTTGTAGTTTTCTGTGTAGAAATCTTGCACATTTTTCATTAGATTTGTTCCTGGATATTTGATGTTTTTAAAGTTGTTACTGTAAATAGCCTTGGTTTAAAGATTTTCATTTTCAATTACTTTTTTTTAGGTTATATATATATTATATGAATAATTATATTCATAATTGCATATAGCAAAATGCACATGTAAGTGTTCAGGTGGATGAGTTTTGACAATTGTATAGACCTGTTTAACCATCATCCCAAACATGATATAGAATATTTCCATTATCTTAGAAAGTACCCTCTGACCCCAGTCTGGTCAATTTTCTCCTTTTCCAGCAGCCCCAGGGAAAACCATTTTTGGATTTCTATTGCCATTGATTTTTTTTTTTTTTTTTTTTTTTTTTGCCTGTTCTTGGACCTTATGTAAATGAAATAATGTGGTATCTACTCTATTATGCTTGTCTCCTTTTGGTTAACATGATTTGAGATTAATCCCTTTGTTGCATATATCAATAATTCATCCCTCTCTCGCTAATTGGTATTCCATGGTATGAATCTACCATAATGTATTTATTCTCATGCGGATGGACATTTGGGTTGTTTACAGTTTTGCCTGATAACAATGCTATGAACATTTTTGTATAAATATTTTTGTGGATACATACTTTCATTTATTTTGTTTATACACCTAGAAGTGGAATTACTAGATTGTTTGGGTAGACATATATTTAACTTTACAAAGAACGGGAAAATAGTTCTCCAAAATGGTTGTACACTCCTACCAGCAATGAGAGTTCTTCTCCAGTATCTGTTATTGTAAATTTAAAATTTTAAACCATTTAGTTGGTATAAATTAGTATCTCATGGTTTTAGTTTGCATTTCTCTGATAACTAAGGATGTTGGGCTTTTTTCTCTGTCCTTATTGGCCATTTATATATTTACTTTTGTGAAGAGTTTGTCTTTTGCTCATTTTAATTGGGTTGGGTTTTTTTGTTGTTGTTAGTTGTAAGGGTTCTTTGTATTTTCATTGTTTCCACAGGAATATACAGTGGTGTCAGTACCATTTTTTTTCACAACAAAAACAAACAACAACAAAAAACCCCCAGCTTTTCTCATTGAAGAATTAATCACTCCGCTTCCCTGGGCTCCCACAGCAACAAGTTTATCCATCTAGTGTAGAACTTGTCATAGTTTGATTTTATTAAATTTATATGCCTTGGTAAAAAAACCCTTTTCTCATTAAATTGACTTCATATCTCAGTTAAAAAAAACAAAACTGATGTTGTATGTGTGGATCTATTTCTGAACTCTGTTTTGCTCCATTGTTCTGTTTGTCTTCCTGTGAAGATCACATTGTTTTGATTACTGTAGATTTTTAGTGAACCTTGAAATCAGATTAGTGTAAATCCTCCAATTTTGCTTTCCTTTCTCAAGGTAGTTTGTTTTGGCCCTTCTAAGAATTTTATCTTTGGCCGGGCGCAGTGGCTCACGCCTGTAATCCCAGCCCTTTGGGAGGCCAGGGCGGGCGGATCACCTGAGGTCGGGAGTTCAAGACCAGCCTGATCAGTATGGAGAAACCCTGTGTGTACTAAAAATACAAAATTAGCCGGGAGTGGTGGCGCATGCCTGTAATCCCAGCTACTTGGGAGGCTGAGGCAGGAGAACCACTTGAACCTGGGAGGTGGAGGTTGTGGTGAGCTGAGATTGTGCCATTGTACCCCTGCCTGGGCAACAAGAACGAAACTCCATCTCAAATATAATAATAATAGTAATAATAATTTTATCTTCTATGTAGGTTTCAGAATTACCTTGTCAGCTAGGATTTTGGTTGAGCTATCTTTTAAACTCTAATTTGGTAGAATGGGTACCTAACACCATGGCCTCTTTGAATCCATGAACTTGATCTGTATCTCCATGCTCCGAAGTCTTTAATTGTTCTAAGCAGTGTGTTGTAGTTTTCAGTGTAGAATTCTTGCACATTTTTCATTAGGTTTCCTCCTGGATTTTTTTTTTTTTTTTTGAGACAGAGTCTCGCTCTGCTGCTCAGGCTGGAGTGTTCAGTGGCATCATCTCCCCTCACTGCAAGCTCCGCCTCCTGGGTTCACACCATTCTCCTGCCTCAGCCTCCCGAGTAGCTGGGACTGCAGGTCCCCGCTACCATGCCTGGCTAATTTTTTGTATTTTTAGTAGAGAGAGTGTTTCACCATGTTAGCCAGGATGGTCTTGATCTCCTGACCTCGTGATCTGCCCGCCTCGGGCTCCCAAAGTGCTGGGATTACAGGCATAAACTACCATGTCTGGGCTCTTCCTGGATATTTGATGTTTTAAAAATTGTTACTGCAAATAGCGTTAGTTTTAAAATTTTCATTTTCAATTATTTGTTGTTATGATATAGAAATGTAACTAATTTTTATATGTTGACTTTGTATCCTGAAAACTTAATAATATTTTTTAGGTTCTGCAGGATTTTCTACACACATAGTAATTTCATCTATGATTACAGTTTTACTACTTCCTTTCCAATTTATGTATTGTTTATTTCTTATTGAGCCTTAATGTACTAGGTAGATATCCGATAATATGTTTAATGAAAGTGGTGGTAACATTTTTCTTTGCTCATATTCACATTAGAAGAACATTTCATCACTAAGTATGATAATAGCAGTAAGTTTTTTGTAGAGTCTCTTGATCAGATTGAAGAAGTTTCCCTTTTTCTCACTTCAGTTTTTTTGTATGCATGTGTTAAATTTTGTCAAATACTTTTTTCTCATCTATTGAGTTAACCACATGAATTTTCTCTCTTATTCTGAGAATGTGGTGAATTAATTGAGTTGATGGATTCACTAATGCTAAACTAAGCTTGCATTTCTGGGGTAAATCTCACTTGGTCTTGATGTGTTATCCTTTTTATACATCGCTAATATTTTGTTAAGCATTTTCAATATATAATCGTGAGTAATTTTCTTGTTATGTTTTATTTGGTTTTGATATTAGGTAATACTGGCTTCAAAAAATAGGTTGAGAAAGTATTCCCTTCTATTTTCTTGTTTGTATAAATTTGGTATTATATTTTCTTTAAGTGTTTGAGATGATTTACTGGTGAAGCTATCTGGACCTGGAGTTTTCTTTGTTAGCAGGTTTTTTGATAGTGAATCAAATACAAAAAATAGATATGGGGCAATTGCTTTTCTAATTCTTCTTGTGTCAGTTTTGTTCATTTATCATAGTTATTCAAATTTGTTAGCATAAAGTTGTCTATAATATCCCGTATGTCCATTCCTTCATTTCTTATGTGGGTAATTTATGTTTTCTCTCTTTTTTAGTTATTAATCTTGTTAGCGTTTTATCAATTTTCTTTTTTTTTTTTTGAGATGGCGTCTTACTCTGTCACCCAGGCTGGAGTGCAGTGGCTTGGTCTCAGCTCACTGCAACCTCCACCTCCCGGGTTCAAGTGATTCTCGTGCCTCAGCCTTCCAAGTAGCTGGGACTACAGGTGCGTGCCACCATAGCTGGCTAATTTTTGTATTTTTAGTAAGAGATGGGGTTTCACTGTGTTAGCCAGGATGGTCTTGATCTCCTGACCTCATGATCCGCCTGCCTCAGCCTCCCAAAGTGCTGGGATTATAGGCATGAGCCACTGTGCTCGGCCATCAATTTTATTGTCTGATCAAAGAACCAACTATTGACTTTTAAATTTTCTTTGTCCACTTTCTATTTTATTAATTCTGCTGTTATTTTTATTTCTTTTCTTCTACTTAGTACTTTGATCTTTTTTTCTAGTTTCTTTTTAAATTTTTAATGTTTGTGCGTACATAGTAGGTGTATATATTTATGGGGTACATGAGATATTTTGATATAGGCATAAAATGTGTAATAATCACATCAGGGTAAATGGGGCATCCATCACCTTGAACATTTATCCTTTGTGATACAATCTCTTTTAGTTATTTTTAAATTGTAATAGTCTGTTCTTATGCTACTAATAAAGACATACCTGCGACTGCATAATTTATAAAGAAAAAGAGGTTTAATGGATTCACAGTTCCACGTACTACCAGGGGAGGCTGGTGAGGCCTAACAATCATGACAGAAGGCAGAGGAGGAACAAAGGCATGTCTTACATGGTGGCAGGCAAGAGAACATGTACAGGGGAATTGCCCTTTACAAAACCAATAGATCTTGTGAAACTTATTCATCATCATGAGAACAGC
The DNA here is from genome assembly GCF_049350105.2 of Macaca mulatta. Classification (NCBI taxonomy): domain Eukaryota; kingdom Metazoa; phylum Chordata; class Mammalia; order Primates; family Cercopithecidae; genus Macaca; species Macaca mulatta. The sequence continues at coordinate 49,684,455 of NC_133420.1, forward strand.
ATGGGAAAACCTGCTGCCATGATTCAATTACCTCCCACTGGGTCCCTCCCACGACATTTGGGGATTATGGGAGCTGCAATTCAAGATGAGATTTGGGTGGGGACATAGCCAAACCATATCATAAATGTACAATAAATTATTGACTGTAGTCACCCTGTTGTGCTATCAAATACTAGATCTTATTCTGACTGTATTTTTGTACCCATTAAGCATGGGAAATGCGTACTCCCTCCACAACTACCCTTCCTAGCTTCGGAACCATTGTTCTACTCTCTCCATTAGTTCAGTTGTTTTAATTTTTAGCTCCCACAAATAAGTGTGAAAATTCAAAGTTTGTTTTTCCTTTTTTTTTTTTTTTTTTTTTGAGATGGAGTCTCTCTCTGTCACCCAGGCTGGAGTGCAGTGGCCGGATCTCAGCTCACTGCAAGCTCCGCCTCCCGGGTTTACGCCATTTTCCTGCCTCAGCCTCCGGAGTAGCTGGGACTACAGGCGCCCGCCACCTCGCCCGGCTAGTTTTTTGTATTTTTTAGTAGAGATGGGGTTTCATCATGTTAGCCAGGATGGTGTCGATCTCCTGATCTCATGATCCGCCGGCCTTGGCCTCTCAAAGTGCTGGGATTACAGGCTTGAGCCACCGTGCCTGGCCCAAAGTTTGTTTTTCTGTGCCTGGCTTATTTCACTTAGCATAGTGACTTCCAGTTCCATCCATGTTGTTGCAAATGACAGGATGTCATTCTTTTTTATGGTCAAATAATACTTCATTGTGTATATGTACCACATACTCTTTATTCATTTGTCCGTGGACACGTAGGTTGCTTTCAAAAATTGGCTGTTGTCAATAGTGCTACAATAAACATGGGAGTGCAGATATCTCTTCTATATACTGGGTATATACATAACAGTGGGATCACTGGAACATATGATAGCTCTATTTTTAGTTTCTTGAGGAATTTCCAAACTGTTCTCCATAGTGGTTGTACTAATTTATGTTTATGTATACCAATAGTGTATGAGGGTTCTCTTTTCTCCACATCCTCGCCAGCATTTGTTATTGCCTGTCTTTTGGCTAGAAGGACTTTAACTGGGGTGAGATGGTATCTCATTGTAGTTTTGATTTGCATTTCTCTGATGATCAGTAATGCTGAGCACTTTTTCCTATAACTGTTTGCCATTTGTATGCCTTTTCATATAATTGTCATTTGTATGTCGTCTTTTGAGAAATTTCTATTCAGATCTTTGGCCCATTTTTAGATCGGAGTATTAGATTTTTTTTCCCTGTATAGTTATTTGAGCTCCTTATATATTCTGGTTATTAATCCCCTGTTAGATGGATAGTTTGCAAATATTTTCTCCCATTCTGTTGGTTGTATGTTCACTTTGCTGATTGTTTCCTTTGGTGTGCAGAAGCTTTTTAACTTGATATGATCCCATTTATTCATTTTTGCTTTGCTTGCCTGTGCTTGTGGGATGTTACTCAAATAATCTTTCCCTAGTCCAAAGTCATGGAGAGTTTCCCTAATGTTTCTAATGTTTTATTTTAGTAGTTTCATGGTTTGAGGTCTTAGATTTAAGTCTTTAATCCATTTTGATTTGATTTTTTTATATATGGCAAGAGATAGGGGTCTATTTTTATTCTTCTGCGTATGGATATCCAGTTTTCCCAGCACCATTTATTGAGGAGATTGTTCTTTCTCCAGTGTATGTTCTTGGCAACTTTGTTGAAAATGAGTTTACTGTAGGTATGTCAATTTGTTTTTGGGTTTTTAAATTCTGTTCCATGGGTCTATGTGTCTGTTTTTATGCTAGTACCATGCTGTTTTGGTTACCATAGCTCTGTAGTATAATTTGAATTCAGATAATGTGATTCCTCAAGTTTTGTTCTTTTTGCTAAGGATAGCTTTGGTTATTCTGGGTCTTTTTAACTTTTTTTTTTTTGAGTCTTGCTCTGTCGCCCAGGCTGGAGAACAGTGGTGTGATCTTGGCTTACTGCAACCTCCACCTCTCAGGTTCAAGTGATTCTGTCACCTCTGCCTCCCAATTAGCTGGAACTACAGGTATGTGCCCCCATGCCTGGCTAATTTTTGTGTTTTTTAGTAGAGATGGGGTTTCACCATGTTGGCCAGGCTGGTCCCGAACTCCTGACCTCAGATGAACCACTTGCCTTGGTCTCCCAAAGTGCTGGGATTACAGGTGTGAGCCACCATGCAGCACCCTCTACCTCCTTTTAAAAGACAGTAACTCTTATACTTGCCTTTTTAGAGCTATTTTCTAGATCCTATAAGTATGCTTCATTCTTTTTTATTTTTCTTTTGCCTCCTCTGACTGTGTTTTTTTTTTTTTCCTTTTTCTTTTTCTTTTTTTGAGACTGAGTCTCACTCTGTCACCCAGGCTGGAGTGCAGTGGCACCATCTTAGCTCACTGCAACCTCTGCCTCCCAGGTTCAAGTGATCCTCCTATCTCAGCCTCTCAAGTAGCTGGGACTACAAACACGTGCCACCATGCACAGCTAATTTTTTGTATTTTTAGTAGAGACGGGGTTTCACCATGTTGGCCAAGCTCGAACTCTTGATCTCAAGTGATCCGCCCACCTCAGCCTCCCAAAGTGCTGGGATTAAAGGCGTGAGCCACCATGCCCAGCTGACTGTGTATTTTCAAATAGCCTATCTTTGAGGTCACTAATTGTTTCTTCTGTTTGGTCAATTCTGCTGGTAAGACACTCTGATGTATTCTTTGGTATGTCAATAAAATTTTTCTTTTTCTTTTTTTTTTGAGACAGGGCTCTATTGCCTAGGCTGGAGTGCAGTGGTACAATCGTGGCTCACTGAAGCCTCAACCTCCCAGACTCAAGAGATTCTCCCACCTCAGCCTCCTGAGTAGCTGGGACTATAGTTGTATGCCACAATGCCTGGATAATTTTTAAATTTTTTGTAGCGATGAGGTTTCCCTATATGGCCAAGGCTTGTTTCAAACTCCTAGGCTCAAGTGAACCTCCTTCCTCAGCCTTCAATTGCATTTTTTCAACTCCAGAATTTTTGCTTGATTAACTTTTAATTATTTCAATCTCTTCAAAAGTTTTATCTGATAAGATTCTGAATTCCTTCTGTATGCTATATTGAATTTTGTTAAGTTTCCTCACAACAGCTATTTTGAATTCTCTATCTGAAAGGTCACATATCTCTGTCTCCCAGGATTTATCCCTGGTGCCTTATTTAGTTTGTTTGGTGAGCTTATGTTTTCCTAAATGGTCTTGATGCTTGTGGATGTTTGTCTAGGCATTGAAAAGTTAGGTATTCACTGTAGTTTTTGCAGTCTGGGCTTGTTTGTACCTATCTTTCTTGGGAAGACTTTCCAGGTATTCAGAGGGACTTGGGTGATATAATCTAAGTGTTTGGTCTCTGCAGCTATAGCTGCCTAGAATTGGGGACCCTAAGAATCCACTTAGTTCTCCACCCCACTGAGGCAGAGCTGGTACCTAAGCTGCAAGACAAAATTCCCTTTACTTTTCTCTTTGCTTTTCTGAAGCAGAAGGAGTCTCTTCTTATAGCTGCTATAGCTGGTAATGTGCTGGGTTACACCTAAAGCCAGCATGTCTCAGATTCTCACCCACGGCCCATGGTGATTGCTGCCTGGGTATCACTGCTGATTAGTCAAGGGGCAAGGGCTTTTTAGGCAGCAGGTGATACATCCTGCCAGGACTGGGTCCTTCCATTCAAGAGGGCAGGTTCCTTTGTGGCCCAGGGTTTATATAGAAATGTCATCTGGGAACTAGGGCCTGAAATGGGGGCCTCAGGACTCTGCCTGGTACCCTATTCTATTGTGACTGATATGGTTTTCAAGTGGAAAGACAAAGTCCTCTTTCCTCTTCCCTCTCCTCCCCTCAAGTGGAAGGAAGAAGTCTCTTTTGGAGCTGTGAGGTACACTATCTGGGGTTGGGGGAAGAGTAACGCAAGCACTCCCTTGGCTGCCCTGGCTGCTGTCTCACTAGGTTGTGTGCCCTCCCAGTCCACTGTCTCTGAGCCCAGCACAGCACCAGGATTTGTCCAAGAATTGCAGTCCTTGTGGCCTAGAGTGCCTTTCAAGTTTATTCAGGATCCCAGGCAGTTTAACCCACTGAGTTCCCTGTTGGAACTCAGGTTCTGACTGCTGGGATGGACAGTTCCCCTTCGGCTAGGCTGGTCTAAACGCTTCCTCTTTGGGCACCCGCTGAGTTCTGCCTGGTGTTGCTTTCTGTGACAGGACAGCACTAAATTCCACTGCAAAGTCCAGCAACCACTCTGCTTTCCCTCCCACAAGTGCAAAGATTCTGTCTCTGCAACCCATGACCCCTGCTGGGGGATGGAGGAGGGGTGATGTTGGCAATTCAAGGCCCTCATCAGTTCCTTTTTCAGTGATATGAAGTTAAAACCAGGTACTGTGATCACTCACTTGACTTTTGGTTCTTATGAACATGTTTTTGTGTGGATAATTGTTCAGCTTGGTGTTCCTGAGGGGGGAGGATAATTGGTGAAGGCTTCTATTTGGCCATGCTGCTCGACCTCCTCTACCCCAAGTATGCTTTTGTTTAATAGCTTTTCCTCTTGGATGTGCTCACAAATACTGGCCCTGCCTGCCTCCAGCCTACTTACTGCTCTTCATATTCCACGGCTGGCACCCCATAACCTTTCTCAGTGAGCTCCAGCCAGACCCAGCATCCAGGAGAAGGCCTGACTAAGGGGCTCTAGCTTCTTAATACGCAAGATTAGATTACTGATTTTCATTTTATCTTTTTTTCTCATATAGGAATAGTATTAGAAAAAATATTGTATGCTGCATCCCACGCATTTATGTCATGTTTTTGTTATCATTTAGTTTAAAATATTTTCTGTTTTTTTCTATGACTCCTTTTTAAACTTATGTGATATTTAGAATGTACTGCTTAGTTTCCAAATATTTTGGGGGAGTTTTCTAGATAGCTTGTTATTACTGATTTTTTAGTTAATTCAGTTGTGGCCAGAGAACATCCTCTGTATGATTTCAATTCTTTGCAATTCATTGAGGCTTATTTCTTGGCCCAGCGCCTGGTCAAGTCTGGCGAGTGGTCCCTATGCGATTAAAAACAAGGTATATTCAGCAATGTGACATATAGTGTTCTGTAAGTATTTGGTTGGTAGTGTTGTTCAAATCTTCTATGTCTTTATTAATTTTTGTCTACAGCTTACATAACTTACGGAGAGAAGAATGTTAAAATCTCCAGCTGTGATTGTGGATTTGTCTATTTCCCCCTTTAGTTTTGTAACTTTTTCATTTATGCAATTTAAGTTGTGCACTTAGGGACATGCATGTTTGGAATTGTGTATCCTTGATGAATTGACTCTGATTCTCATGAAATGTTCTTTTAGTATTTGATAGTACTTATTGTTTAAAAAATTATTTTATTTTAGATTCAAGGGGTACATGTGCATGTCTGTTACATGTGTATATTGCATACTGGTGGGGATTGGGCTTCTAATGTTCACTAGTGTACCAAATAATGAACACTGGACCTGGTGATTATGATAGTATTTTTCATGTTTACATTTTTGTGATTCATATGGTCACACCAGCTCCTATGTGTAATGTTTGCAAGGTTTATCTTTTTTTCAACTTTACTTCCAACCTGTCTGTGTTATATTTAAAGCATATTTCTCAAAAACAGCATATAGTTGGGCTTTGCTTTTTAAGTCTAGTCTGATTATCTTTGCGTTTTAATTGGTGTGTTTCATCTATGTACATTTAATGCAATCATTGATATGGTTAGTTTAAATCCACAATCTTGGCAGTTATTTTTTATTTGTCCCACTGTTTTTTTCTTTCCTGCTTTCTTCTGGGTGAATTGAGTTTTTTTAAGCAGGGTATTTTATTGCCTCTATTATCTTTTGCCCTATATCTCCTTGTGTTTTTTTAGTGGTTTCTCTAGAGAAGAATTTTTCAATCTTGGCACTATTGCTATGTAATTCTTTGCCATGGGGGGCTGTGATATGCATGGTAAAAATATTTAGCATCATCCCTGGTCTTTACTCACTAGGTGCCAGTAGCACCTCCTCTCTCCAGTTGGAACAAACAAAAATATCCAGACATTGCCAGATTTCCCTGGAAGGCAAAACTGCCCCATTGAGAACTACTCCTTTGAAGATTACAATACTCATCTTTACTTTACAGCAATCTACCTTCAAATAATATTATACCTCTTCATAAACAACACAGGAATTTGACAACAATATAATGCAGTCTTCCCCTTCTCAATCTTCGTGCTTTTGTCATATACTTTACTTTTAATTATGCTATAAATCTCATAATACATTGCTATTATTTTTGCCTTAGTCTTTCAAAGAAACAAAGATGTCTATGTATATGTATGTAAAATTTTCCTTTTCATTATCTTTAATATGTATTCCCTCTTCTCTTCTGCTGCTGGTTTCTGCTCCTTGAGAGATCTATCTCCATCCTGCTGTCCTGACCCCAGTCTTCAAATGCCCACTGGAATGTGCTTTGTAAAGCCCTGGAGGGCCTGGCGGGCCTGGTAGAGAATTCTCTCAGTTCTTTTGCTTGCCCGAGTTTTGAAGGTCACTGATGAGCACTCTGTGAAGTCCTGGAGACTCAAAAGGATTTTCCTCAGTTCTCCTGGTCCTACTGTTAGGCATCAGTAGTCTCCTACCTTTTTCCAGGGGAAGTATTTATGTACCTTGAGGGAATCTTTCTCAGTTCTCCTGCCCTGCCCAAGCCCTTGGCATATCCTGATACACTTGGGGAAGGCCTGTGGGTTGTTGGGGGCAGACTTACTCTGGAATTCGGATCCATCACTGCACCCTACACCCAGGTATTAACAGTTCGTTGAAGGTTCAGCTGCTTTCTCTTTTCCTTGACTATGCTGAGTCTTTCTCTTCTCTCCTGGAAAGTTTGCCACTTTCTGGAATTTAGTTTGCTTGGGTTTCTTCATGTCATCACTTCTCTGATAGGTTTTTTTAAAAGCTATGATCTTGGAGCTTACTTGACTTTGTCGTGTTGTTACTGTGGGAATGATAGTCGCTTCTGACTTTCTACATCCTTACTGGAACTGCGTCAGACTTTTAAACAAATACCCAGGACCATGAGTATTATCTCGGTTGAGTTCTTGCTGAAAAGCCCTGCTAAACTTTCAACATCAGTGACTTGTCACTTACCATCCCCCATCCCTACTCCTCACCCCATCAGTCACCCAGCTGCTGAGTCCTTAATGCTCATAGAACGTGCTAGACTCAGCTTTTGTGTTGGATTTGAAGAGTTCTCTCCTCAGGACAAATAGCTTGGTTATTAAAGAAAATAGTATAGGGAAGCAGATGCTGACGTTATGGTCAGGACTGGGTGCCCTTTAATTTGTGGGCTTTGTGTGTTGAGAAAGAATAAAAACTTCTAGCCTGTGACACACCCTTCCCAGGACTTGTTATAGCAGCTAATGATTATCAGTCATAATATTTTTCATGTTCTGTTTCAGGCTGCCTGCAATCTTGTCCCCAATAGGCAGATAGGTCACAGCAGAAGTGGGTGAAACAGGAATAATAAAACCCATTCTTCAGGGCTGGTAATGATGAAATGAGGTAATGTCTATGACATGGGTGGTTTGTAATAAGTGCTTAATAAATACAACCTCTCATTACCTTCAGGTAGAAGAACGGGGCTCTCAGAATTGAGGATGAGTTTCCTATTTTCATGTAGAGGCCATATGGGACTGTTCAGAGCTTGTGTAGCAAGTGACTCAACTTCAACTTGGCCCCACTGGATTCAAACCTGGAAAGAATGCTGGTGGAGTGTGCCAGCAGGAATCTGTTTTTGTTACCCACCGTGGAGCCTCTTATAAAAAGTTCATCCTATGAGAAGAAGGAATTAGGCATATGAACTTGGTCCAATAGCAAAGTCCCAGGTCTCAAGGGCAGGTACAACTCTGACCCTGCCTCTCCCTGTATTTCTCCTCTGCTTCAGCGCTTAGGAGCTCATGTCTTTGTATTGAGAAGAAAGGATCCTGTGTGTAAAAATAGTTCTGTTTTAAGAAAATTGATTTAAAGTCATTCTGGGATGCTGAGTCCAAGGCCATACAGCTTTAGCACCAGTGTCATAGAATGTGTCGTGAAAGCGGGAGGGGGGTTCTCCTGCCTGTCAGGGGACAGCACAGGGCTCTGGCTGTCTCCTAAAGGGTCTTGGCTGAGTGGCTGATGTCAGTGGGTAGAGGCAGGGTCATCAGCTGGAGAATCATGGTGACATTTCAGGCTCTGTCCAACTTAGAAATACCACCTTTCTCTGGGCCTGACCATTTTGCTTTTCTTAATGTTGATGGGATAATAATTTTGGGCCACAGCAGACAGAGATTGGTAAAGAGTTTTATCCAGGTTTTATTCACTACCAAATGCAATGCTTAAGCAATATTTTGATGGAGCCTGCTTGACAGCGAGTGTCTTCCATTGTTTGAATGGTCTTGGATCCCAGTGCTGAATGGGTATAGATCAAGACAGTGGGATTGTCCTCACCCCTGAAACTCTCTTGGCCAAAGCTGCCCCTCTGGCAAAGAGAGGGACTTCTTCTGACCCTTATCATAATTTGCTTTGGTGCAGAAATTGTGGACCCAAAGTGAAATTCAATTATATTTATTTTTGCTTTATTCGGGACATAGAGACGAGTTTCTCTTTATTTATGGAAACAAATATTTCAGAAGAGCAAACAACACCCTGTGAAAGCAAAGGAGGTTTAGGTGTGGGTTTAATGGGCAGTATCTCCTTTCTTTTAATGCAGACTTGCAGATACCTTGGAGGGATGCGGGATTACCTTGGATTGTTTAGCTCTCCCTGTGTCCATAAGGAGAAAAAATCCTGGCAAGACTGGTGCCAGCTGTTTCAGGGCCCAGTGTGGGATTTTCCTGAGGCTCCTCCATGGCAGGTGGTACTAGCATCTTCATTAGGTGGTAGCATCAGGAGCTATGACAGGGATTGAGAGTTGCAGCATTATTAGCAGCAGCATAAAGCTGTGTAATATGAAGTCCCGGTGGTTTTATGGACATCATGGGATAGAGCCTCTGCTGTGACTCACTGTGCCCTTGCTGGTGGGTGCTGATGGCGTGGTGGCAGGAGGCACGGTCACATGACTTGCCACCCAGTAGAACCCCAAGAGCCGACAAAGGATGGCATAACAGAGGCGAAGGAACCCAGTGGGCACTGGGTGGGGGTGGGCAAGGCTTGTGTGCCCACATGAGGTCTGCTTGCTCCATGGAGACAGAGTGGAAACTTTGAAAGATGGGGGTCTATTAATTTCCTGATGTAACAAATTGCCACAAACTGGGTGACTTAAAACAACAGAAATGTATTTTCTCACAGTTTTGTATGCCAGAAGTATGAATCAAGGTATTGGCAGGGCTGTGCTTCCTCCTAGGCCTCTAGGGGACCACGTGTTCCTTGCCTCTTCCAGCTCCTGGAGGCTGTTGGCGTGCCTAGTGGCTGCTTCACTCCAGTCTCTGCCTTCATCTTCTCTTGGCCTTCTCCTCTTTGTGTTTCAAATCTCCCGCTGTCTGTTTCTTTCCTTCTCCTCTCTCTCCCACTTTCTTGTGGTAGGAACAGATAACATGAGATCTACCCTCTTAACACATTTTTAAATGTACAGTACAGTTAACTATAAGCACAATGTTGTATGGCAGATCTGGAGAACTCACTCATCTTGCATGATGGAAACTGTGTATCTGTTGAACAGCAATGCCCCATCTCCCTCTTCCCCCACCCCTGGTGACTCCCATTCTACTCCACTGTTTTCTTTTCTCTTTTCTCTTCTCTTCTCTTCTCTTCTCTTCTCTTCTCTTCTCTTCTCTTCTCTTCTCTTCTCTTCTCTTCTCTTCTCTTTTCTTTTCTTTTCTTTTCTTGACAAAGTCTCACTCTGTCACCCAGACTGAAGTGCAGTGGTGCCATCTCAGCTCACTGCAAACTCGGACTCCTGGGTTCAAGTGATTCTCCCATCTCAGCCTCCTGAGTAGCTGGGATTACAGACATGCACTGCCATGCTTAGCTAATTTTTGTATTTTTAGTAGAGATGGGGTTTCATCATGTTGGCCAGGCTGGTCTTGAACTCCTGACCTCAAGTGATCTACCCACCTTGGCCTCCCAAAGTGCTGGGATTACAGGCATGAGCCACCATGCCTGGCCTCACTGTTTTCTTATGAGGACACTTGTCTTTGGATTCTGGGTCCATCCAGATATTGCAGGATAATCTTATCTCAACATTCTTAGTTTGATTCCATCTGCAGAGTTCCTTCCTTTTTCCAAAGAAGGCAACACTTACTGTTCCTGGGGATTTGACATGGACACATCTTTTTGGAGGCCACCATATAGCCCACTGAAGACAGTCAGGGCCTAATGATCTGGTGGGTGAGTTGCAGCCAGAGAGATCAGTCAGTGGAATTGTGAGTCGTCTTCACCCTGTGCTTCTGAGGCTGGCCTTGAGCATCATCCCTCTCTTCAACCAGACACCCACTCTAATCTTGAATCGCAAAGCTCCTTCTTGGTCCTGCCCCTCACACAAATGTGCAATGAAATACCACCTTCTAAAGCCTTCCTTCACCTTTCGATCAAAGGGCCATTTGCTGATATTCATGAAGCCTCAAAGTCTCTTTCTTTACCAGATAATTAACATGGAATTTATACTTATGTGTGTCTGTATGTTAAATGATTGCCTTCTTGCAGAAAACAACTTGGAGGGCCAGCACCTTCCCCGTATCTACAGGCTCATTGACCTTCTTTCCCCTGTGCCTCAGTGTCACCTGGTGACACTTGTGTTTTCAGGCCGGACCAGTGGGCTGATGGTAGAAGGAAATGAGAACCGCTCTGGAGTCAGACCTTGGTTGGATGTTGACTGAGCCACTTGACTCTGGCAAATCACTTGTCCTCTGTCTCCTTGTCTGGAGAAGGGGGATAATAATCCCTATTTATAGGATGGAGGTGGGGATTTAAAAAAAAGTGCATTTGTGGCACCTGGCACGGGGAGGTGCTTCATAAGTTCCCTTTATCCTGTATTTCCTCTCCATTTAGGTGTCTTGAGAAATCACCTTCCTGTCCCCCTAAAGACATAACTCACTTCTAGTACTTTAGCTCTGAAGACAAACACACAAATTGTTCAGCAGCGACCAATTTTGTACCATGGCAACCTGCTGTTTTTAATTACCCGCCTTTACCCTGTAGCAGCTGTGGAGCACTTGGCCTGGCCAAATGTAATTGCAGTCTTGTGACGTGCTCCAGATGTGGAGGTCCTCTGCCAGGTGTTTATTCTGAGCGTTACTGTGACATTTTAGCACACTCCTCCTTTCTTTTCCCCATCCCCCCTTACCCTACTCCAAGTGTTCTTTCAGAAAAGGTCCTGGCTTGGCTTAGGCCTCCAGTTCCAGGCCTGGGACTTATAGCCAGCATTGTGAGTTTGGAGTCTTTTAAACTGGCCTTCCTACCTCTTCTGGGGTTCTCCAGGTCCCTGAGGCCTCCTTTGTTAATTAGGAAAATTGCTGCTACTGCTTTGAGAAGGAGCCCTTGCAGTGCCTTGGGCCTTGCCACCTTCCACGGTGGTCTGGGTCAAGTCTTTTGGGCTTCCACTTGGCCAGGATAGGCGTTGCTTGGTGACTTCACTTTCTGGGCACAGGCTTATCCTCTTATGGGGGAGGGAGCACTTCCCCTTAAGAATGAGGCTTGAACAATTAAAAAAAACACACATTATTTAGAATCCAACACTCTCCAGCAATGCCAGACTGAACGCATGAGATTGCTCATGCTGCAGTGCCCTGAGCCCTGCCTGGACCCGGGATCTGGCTGTCACTGAGTACAAATAGGGCCACTGTGTCCAAGTGCTGCCTTTGGAAGTGGAAATGTATTTTCAGATTTTGTTTTCCTTTCCTGTGATCTTTGTAAATTTGGGACAAGTCCTTTGGATTTCTAAAGTGTTTTTCCCTCTTTTGCCCTGGCTTATTTGCATTTGATCAAAACCTTTGGGGTAATTTGTTGAAAGCATTGAGCAAATTTGGCTGATGATGGCTGGTATGAAACTGGGTATAGGTTGTCATTTAATTCAGTTTTCACGTTTAAACCAATGTAGTCCACTTCATTACATGTTCAACAAATATTTTTTAAGCACCTACTATATGCTAGACACTCTTCTAAGAAATGATTGTGAGCAAAACAAAGTCCCTGACCTCATGGTGCTTATGATCTAATAGGGAACAAAAATAATTAACAAGTTAAACAAGGAAATAGATGTTATTATGTTAAGTGTAAGTGCTAATAAAAATAAAGCCAGATGAGAGGATAGAATATGAGAATTTACTCTTTTAGAACCTTCCCCCAAACAGCAGAATGAACCAGCTAGAATTACATATTTTTTTTCTCAGGCAAAATCAAGCAGTCTGTTGCTGCTAAAGTAGCTCTGAAATCATCAGAGACCCAGCTCCTTTTTTTTAAAAAAACTTTTTTTTATTATACTTTAAGTTCTGGGATATATGTGCAGAATGTGCAGGTTTGTTACATAGGTATACATGTGCCATGGTGATTTGCTACACCCATCAACCTGTCATCTACATTAGATATTTCTCCTAATGCTATCCCTCCCCTAGCCCCCCACCCGCCTAATAGGCCCTGGTGTGTGATGGTTCCCTCCCTGTGTCCATGTATTCTCATTGTTCAACTCCCACTTATGAGTGAGAGCATGCGGTGTTTGGTTTTCTGTTCTTTGTGTTAATTTGCTGAGAATGATGGTTTCCAGCTTCATCCATGTCCCTGCAAAGGACATGAACACATCCTTTTTTATGGCTGCGTAGTATTCCATGATGTATATGTGCCACATTTTCTTTATCCAGTCTATCATTGATGGGCATTTGGGTTGGTTCCAAGCCTTTGCTATTGTGAACAGTGCTGCAGTAAACATATGTATGCATGTGTATTTATAGTAGAATGAGTTATAATCCTTTGGGTATATATCCAGTAATGGGATTGCTGGGTCAAATGGTATTCTGGTTTTAGATCCTTGAGGAATCACCACACTGTCTTCCACAATGGTTGAACTAATTTACACTCCTACCAACAGTGTAAAAGCATTCCTATTTCTCCACATCTTCTATAGCATCTGTTGTTTCCTGACTTTTTAATGATTGCCATTCTAACTGGCGTGAGATGGTATCTCATTGTGGTCTTGATTTGCATTTCTGTAATGACCAGTGATGATAAACTTTTTTTTCATATGTCTCTTGGCTGTATAAATGTCTTCTTTTGAGAAGTGTCCATTCATATCCTTTGCCCACTTTTTGATGGGGTTGTTTTTTTCTTGTACATTTATTTAAATTCTTTGTAGATTCTGGGTATTAGCCCTTTGTCAGATGGATAGATTGCAAAAATTTTCTCCCATTCTGTAGGTTGCCTGTTGACTCTGATGATAGTTTCTTTTGTTGTGCAGAAGCTCTTTAATTAGATCCCATTTGTCAATTTTGGATTTTGTTGCCATTGCTTTTGGTGTTTTAGTCGTGAAGTCTTTGCCCATGCCTGTGTCCTAAATGGTATTGCCTAGGTTTTTACGGTTTTAGGCCTTTGTTTAAGTCTGTAATCCACCTTGAGTTAATTTTTGTATAAGGTGTAAGGAAGGGGTCCAGTTTCAGTTTTCTGCATATGATTAGCCAGTTTTCCCAACACTATTTATTAAATAAGAAATCCTTTCCCCATTGCTTGTTCTTGTCAGGTTTGTCAAAGATCAGATGGTTGCAGATGTGTGGTGTTATTTCTGAGGCCTCTGTTCTGTTCCGTTGTTCTTTATATCTGTTTTGGTACCAGTGCCATGCTGTCTTGGTTACTGTAGCCTTGTAATATAGTTTGAAGTCAGGAAGCGTGATGCCTCCAGCTTGGTTCTTTTCTCTTAGGATTGTCTTGGCTATATGGGCTCTTTTTTGGTTTGATATGAAATTTAAAGTAGTTTTTTCTTATTCTGTGAAGAAAGTCAGTGGTAGTTTGATGGGGATAGCATTGAATCTATAAATTACTTTGGGCAGTATGGCCGTTTTAATGATACTGATTCTTCCTATCCGTGAGCATGAGTGGTTTTCCATTTGTTTGTGTCTTCTCTTATTTCCTTGAGCAGTGGTTTGTAGTTATTTTTGAAGAGTCCTTCCCATCCCTTGTAAGTTGTATTCCTAGGTATTTTATTCTCTTTGTAGCAATCATGAATGGGAATTCACTCATGATTTGGCCCTCTGTTCATCTATTATTGGTGTATGGGAATGCTTGTGATTTTTGCATATTGACTTTGTATCCTGAGACTTTGCTGAAGTTGCTTATTAGCTTAAGGTAATTTGGGGCTGAGATGCTGGGGTTTTCTAAATATACAATCATGTCATGTGCAAACAGAGACAGTTTGACTTCCTCTTTTCCTATTTGAATACCCTTTATTTCTTTCTCTTGCCTGATTGCCCTGGCCAAAACTTCCAATACTATATTGAATAGGAGTGGTGAGAGAGGGCATCCTTGTCTTGTGATAGGTTTCAAAGGGAATGCTTCCAGCTTTTGCCTGTTCAGTATGATACTGGCTGTGGGTTTGTCATAAATAGCTCCTATTATTTTGATATATATTCCATCAATACCTAGTTTATAGAGAGTTTTTAGCATGAAGGAGTGTTGAATTTTGTCGAGGGCCTTTTCTGCATCTATGGAGATAATCATGTGGTTTTTGTCATTACTTCTGTTTATGTGATGGATTACATTTATTGATTTGTGTGTGTTGAACCAGCTTGCATCCCAGGGATGAAGCCCACTTGATCATGGTGGATAAGCTTTTTGATGTGCTGCTGGATTTGGTTTGCCAGTATTTTACTGAGGATTTTCACATTGATATTCATCAGGGATATTGGCCTGAAATTTTCTTTTTTTGTTGTGTCTCTTCCAGGTTTTGGTATCAGGATGATGCTGGCCTCATAAAATGAGTTAGGGAGGAGTCCCTCTTTTTCTGTTGTTTGGAATAGTTTCAGAAGGAATGGTACCATTTCCTTTTTGTACCTCTGGTGGAATTTGGCTATGAATCTGTCTGGTCCTGGGCTTTTTTTTTTTTGGTTGGTAAGCTGTTACTGCCTCAATTTCAGAACTTGTTATTGGTCTATTCAGGGATTCAGCTTTTTCCTGGTTTAGTCTTGGGAGGGTGTATGTGTCTTGGAATTTATCCATTTCTTCTAGATTTTCTAGTTTATTTGCATAGAGGTGTTTACAGTATTCTCTGATGGTAGTTTGTATTTCTGTGGGATTGGTGGTGATGTCTCCTTTATCATTTTTTATTGTGTCTATTTGATTCTTCTCTCTTTTCTTCTTTATTAGTCTGACTAGCAGTCTATCTATTTTGTTGATCTTTTCAAAAAACCAGCTCCTGGATTCATTGATTTTTTTGAAGGTTTTTTTGTGTCTCTATCTCCTTCAATTCTGCTTTGATCTTAGTTGTTTCTTGTCTTCTGCTAGCTTTTGAATTTGTTTGCTCTTGCTTCTCTAGTTTTTTCAATTGTGGTGTTAGGGTGTCGATTTTAGATCTTTCCTGCTTTCTCCTGTGGGCATTTAGTGCTATAAATTTTCCTCTAAATACTGCTTTACCTGTGTCCCAGAGATTCTGGTACATTTTGTCTTTGTTCTCATTGGTTTCAAAGAACTTACTTATTTCTGCCTTAATTTTGTTATTTACCCAGTAGTCATTCAGGAGCTCGTTGTTCAGTTTCTATGTAGTTGTGTGGTTTTGAGTGAGATTCTTAATCCTGAGTTCTAATTTGATTGCACTGTGATCTGAGAGACTGTTTGCTATGATTTCCATTCTTTTGCATTTGCTGAGGAGTGTTTTACTTCCAATTATGTGGTCAATTTTAGCATAAGTGTGATGTGGTGCTGAGAAGAATGTATATTCTGTTGATTTAGGGTGGAGAGTTCTGTAGATGCCTGTTAGGTCCACTTGGTCCAGAACTGAGTTCAAGTTCTGAATATTCTTATTAATTTTCTGTCTCGTTGATCTGTCTAATATTGACAGTGGGGTGTTAAAGTCTCCCACTATTATTGTGTGGGAGTCTAAGTCTCTTCGTAGGTCTTTAATAACTTGCTATACAAATCTTGGTGCGCCTGTATTGGGTGCTTATATATTTAGGATAGTTAGTCTTCTCGTTGCATTGATCCCTTTACCTTTATGTAATGCCCTTTTTTATCTTTTTTGATCTTTGTTGGTTTAAAGTCTGTTTTATCAGAGACTAGGATTGCAATTCCATTTGCTTGGTAAATATCCCTGCATCCCTTTATTTTGAACCTATGTGTGTCTTTGCACGTGAGATGAGTTTCCTGAATACAGCATTGACTCTTTATCCAATTTGCCAGTCTGTGTCTTTTAATTGGGGCATTTAGCCCATTTACATTGAAGGTTAATATTGGTATGTGTGAATTTGATCCTGTCATTATGATGTTAGGTGGTTATTTTGCCCATTAATTGATGTAATTTCTTCATAGCATCGATGGTCTTTACAATTTGGCATGTTTTTGCAGTGGCTGGTACCAGTTGTTTCTTTCCATGTTTAGTGCTTCCTGCAGGAGCTCTTGTAAGGCAGGCCTGGTGGTGACAAAATCTCTTAGCATTTGCTTGTCTGTAAAGGATTTTATTTCTCCTTCAGTTATGAAGCTTAGTTTTGGCTGGATATGAAATTCTGGGTTGAAAATTCTTTAAGAATGTTGATTATTGGTCCCCACTCTCTTCTGACTTGTAGGGTTTCTGCCAAGAGATCTGCTGTTAGTCTGATGGGCTTCCCTTCGTGGGTAACTCGACCTTTCTCTCTGGCTGCCCTTAACACTTTTCCCTTCATTTCAACGTTGGTGAATCTGCCACTTATGTGAGTTGGGGTTGCTCTTCTTGAGGAGTATCTTTGTGGTGGTCTCTGTATTTCCTGAATGTTGGCCTGCCTTGCTAGGTTGGGGAAGTTCTCCTGGATAATATCTTGAAGAGTGTTTTCCAACTTGTTTCCATTCTCCCTGTCACTTTCAGGTACACCAATCAAACGTAGATTTGGTCTTTTCACATAATCCCATATTTCTTGGAGGCTTTGTTTTTCTTTTTACTCTTTTTTTTTCTCTAGCCTTGTTTTCTCACTTTATTTCATTAATTTGATCTGCAGTCACTGATACGCTTTCTTCCACTTGATCGAATCAGCTATTGAAGCTTGTGCATGCATCATGAAGTTCTTGTGTCATGGTTTTCAGCTCCATCAGGTTATTTAAGGTCTTCTCTACACTGTTTATTCTAGTTAGCCATTTGTCTAATCTTTTTTCAAGGTTTTTAGCTTCCTTGTGATGGGTTCAAACATCTTCTTTAGCTCAGAGATGTTTGTTATTACCGACCTTCTGAAGCCTACTTCTGTCAACTCGTCAAAGTCATTCTGCTTCCAGCTTTGTTCCACTGTTGGTGAGGAGCTGCAATCCTTTGGAGGAGGAGAGGAGCTCTGATTTTTAGAATTTTCAGCTTTTCTGTTCTGGTTTCTTCCCATCTTTGTAGTTTTATCTACCTTTGGTCTTTGATGTTGGTGACCTACAGATGAGTTTTTGGTGTAGATGACCTTTTCGTTGATGTTGATGCTATTCCTTTCTGTTTGTTAGTTTTCCTTCTAACAGTCAGGCCCCTCTGCTGCAGGTCTGTTGGAGTTGCTGAAGGTCCACTCCAGACCCTGTTTGCCTGGGTATAACCAGCGGAGGCTGCAGAACAGCAAATATTGCTGCCTGATCCTTCCTCTGGAAGCTTCGTCCCAGAGGGGCAGCTGCCTATATGAAGTTTCTGTCGACCCCTACTGTTAAGTGTCTCCCAGTTATGCTATACAGGGGTTGGGGACCCACTTGAGGAAGAAGTCTGTCCATTCTCAGAGCTCAAACACCATGTTGGCAGAACCACTGCTCTCTTCAGAGCTGTTAGACAGGGATGTTTAAGTCTGCAGAAGTTGTCTGCTGCATTTTGTTCAGCTATGACCTGCCCACAGAGGTGGAGTCTAGAGGCAGTAGGCCTTGTTGAACTGTGGTGGGCTCCACCCAATTTGAGCTTCTCTGCCGCTTTGTTTACCTACTCAAGCCTCAGCAATGGTGGATGCCCCTCCCCCAGCCAGGCTGCCACCTCGCAGATTGATCTCAGACTGCTGTGCTAGCAGTGAGCAAGGCTCCGTGGGTGTGGGACCTGCTGAGCCAGGCACGGGAGAGAGTCACCTTGTCTGCTGGTTGCTATAAGACCATTGGAAAAGCACAGTATTTGGGTGGAAATGTCCCATTTTCCCAGGTACAGTCTGTCATGGCTTCCCTTGGCTAGGAAAGGGAAATCCCCTGACCCCTTGGGCTTCCCAGCTGAGGCAACGTCCCACCCTGCTTCAGCTCGCCCTCCGTGGGCTGCACCCACTGTCCAACCAGTCCCAGTGAGATGAACCAGGTACCTCAGCTGGAAATGCAGAAATCACTTGTCTTCTGCATTGATCATGCTGGGAGCTGCAGACCAAAGCTGTTCCTATTCAACCATCTTCTCAAAACCCTTTTTTCTCTAATCTTGTCTTCACACTTTATTTCATTAAGTTGATCTTAATCTCTGATATCCTTTCTTCTGCTTGATCAATTCGGCTATTGATACTTGTGTATGTTTCATGAAGTTCTCATGCTGTGTTTTTCAGCTCCATCAGGTCATTTATGTTCTTCTCTAACCTGGTTATTCTAGTTAGCAATTCCTGTAATCTTTTTTCAAGGTTTTTACCTTCCTTGCATTGGGTTAGAACATGCTCCTTTAGCTCGGAGGAGTTTGTTATTACCCACCTTCTGAAGCCTACTT
The DNA here is from genome assembly GCF_049350105.2 of Macaca mulatta. NCBI lineage: Eukaryota > Metazoa > Chordata > Mammalia > Primates > Cercopithecidae > Macaca > Macaca mulatta. The sequence continues at coordinate 49,703,301 of NC_133420.1, forward strand.
CTGTCAATTCGTCAAACTTATTCTCAGTCCAGTTTTGTTCCCTTGCTGGTGAGGAGTTGTGATCCTTTGGAGGAGAAGAGGCATTCTGGTTTTTGGAATTTTCAGCCTTTTTTTGCTGGTTCTTCCTCATCTTTGTGCATTCATCTACCTTTGGTCTTTGATGTTGGTGACCTTCGGATGGGATTTCTGTGTGGAAGTCCTTTTTGTTGATGTTGATGCTATTCCTTTCTGTTTGTTAGTTTTCCTTCTAACAGTCAGGCCCCTCTGCCGCAGGTCTGCTGGAGTTTTCTGGAGGCCCACTCCAGACCCTGTTTGCCTGGGTGTCACCAGTGGAGGCTGCAGAAACAGCAAAGATTGCTGCCTGATCCTTCCTCTGGAAGCTTTGTCCCAGAGGGGCACCCACCAGATGCCAATGGGAGCTTTCCTGTATGAGGTGTCTCCCAGTCAGGAGGCACAAGGGTCAGGGTCCCACTTGAGGATGCAGTCTGTCCCTCAGTAGAGCTCGAGCATGTGCTGGGAGATCTGATGCTCTCTTCAGAGCAACCCAGCTCCTTTTATCCCTTGTTCCACCATCTTCAATATGTGCTTTGTGTATTATGACCCCATATGGCTGCTCCACCTCTGGCCATCACATCTGCATCCTAGTCAGCAGGAGGGAGAGAAGGAAGGGAGAAGGGCACAGCTCTCTCGGGAGATAGTTCCTGGAAGTTGCACATACTACCTCTATGTTCATCCACCTGGCCAGGACTTTGTCATATGGCCATACCTAGAGAGGCTGGAAAGTATTTTCTTTATTTTGGGTAGTCACACATCTAGGTAAAAGTCAGGGGTTTTTTACATAGAAAAAAATAGGAGGATGATATTGATGGATAACCATAGGTCATGAGGGAAGACCTGTCTGAGGAGATGTCATTTGAATAAAGACCAGAATGATGATTTTTTATCCAATCCATTTAATCAGTCAGATCACCTGAGTGCCCCCTCTATGCTTGGTATTAGAGGCAGAAAGATGAATAGCTCATGGCTCTGGCCTCAGTGCTTGCAATCCAGAAAAGAGGGGGCAGATTGCTGGTATGAGGGTAGTATCCAGCCAGTGGGTGTAATTTGTTTGGTCAGTATATGTTTTAACAATTAGGTCTAGGCGTGGTGGCTCATGCCTGTAATACCAGCACTTTGGGAGGACAAGGTGGGAGGATTGCTTAAGCCCAGGGTTTCAAGACCAACCTGGGCAACATAGGGAGACCCCGTCTCTACAAAAACCTTTAAAAAGTTAGCCTGGCATGGTGTCATGTGGCTGTAGTCTCAGCTATTCATGAGGCTGAGGTGGGAGGATCGCTTGAGCCCAGGTGTTAAGGGCTGCAGTGAGCCATGACTGTGCCACTGTACTCTAGCCTGGGCAACAGAGTCAGACCCTGTCTCAAAAAAAAAAAAAAAAAATTAGGAAATTTCACATAAACAGTCAGAGTTCCAACCTTTCATGAAAAAATCTGTTAGTGTAGGATATGCATTCCCACACGTCCAGAGCTGAAGAGTGGTGGACTGTTTCAAGCTGCGCATTAGCTCTGCAGTTTGCCCTAGTCTCCACCACTCCTAATTGTCATACACTTGTTTGTTTCCCTCTCTTTCTTTACTTACCTGCCTTTATAGACATTAGAGTTTGCAGTTCATGATTTAAAGAGAGACAAGGCAATAATTAAAACAAATTAGGCCTCAGTGATCTGCTTTGTCCCTCTCACCTTGAGAATCCACATCCACTTGCCTCTTTCTGAAACCTCAAGTGCCAGAGGAAATCATGGGAGTTACAGGCCCATTCACTCAGAATTTTTGTTTTTCTTGATCACATTGATATAGGTGGATAAAATATCAGACCACGAGTCAGAAGGCCTGAGTTCAGGTTTTTTCCCTTACAGCTAGTTGGGTGAATAATCTTGGAAAATTTACCTCCCTTCTCTGGGCTTCAGTTTTCCTATTGGTAAAAGATGAGCGAGGGTCATCACTCCTGGTCGCTTGTCTTCCAGATGTGAGAAAAACCAATCAAGACAATGGAGGTGGAAATGATTTGTAAGTTGGATGGTGCATCATTGTGTCAAGGAGCAGAAATCTATTTGGGCCTTAGCATCTAAAAGAGCCCTGAGACTCCACTTAGAAATGGAGCACAGCCTCACCTGGTAGGAACTGGGGCTGGAAACTGGGAAGCCATTGAAAATGGAGGCTGCTGCTTTCTCTTTCTCTCTTTGGAACCACATGGATTCTTTTCAGTTTTTCTCTGAGTCAGTCTCCACCTTCTTTGCACTGGCTTTCTCTTGTTATTCTGTATGAGGTCAAAAAGGTTTGTCCCAGCTCTAGTGCTGCATGGCCTTTCAGTTTGGTCACCACTGATTAAGGACAGTCTCTCTGTCTCTTACTTCAAATTCTCAAGATAAAGTTTCTTAACTGATATATTGGCTTCTTCTGGGCCTGGTGACCAGCCATGGTCCAACCCCCTGAGACCGTGGTAGCAGCATCATGTAGTTCAAATATGATGGCTTAGGCTTAGCCCTTTGGCAGAGGCCAAATGCAGTGCAGGCTGCCCTGGGGCAAGGAATATTGTAGGGCAAGGACACCAAGCATGGCTCCTGCAGCACAAAATGTTTATTAACATTGCAGCTGGGATGATTCTGTCTTGAGTAGCTCCGCTGACAGTTCTTCTGGCAAGGGGGCTGAAAGGCTCTTTCTGAAGAGTCAAGTCATCTGAGACAACTCTGTAATGAAAACATGATCACTTCCATGTTATAGACTTGTATACCAGCATCCTTTGCAATATCATACCACCTTGCCGCTCTACAGAGCATATTTAATCCATGGTTGCTGCTAACTTCTGAGCTCCAAAAGAAGGAATGGTGCACAAAGAGACAGTCTGAGGAAATGAAATGAGGGTTTCCATGGCTACGGGCTTGAGTGTGCATAAGACAAAAGTTTTTGAACTGCAAAGCATCAATTCATCCAAAATATTTTCCCTCTTCTGTTTCTCTTGTTTACTTGGTAAGCAGAGAAACAGAGCAGGGAATGTTCTGGTACAAATACATAGCCTGGGGGAGTCAGAACTTTTCCAGCTGCCAGGAACATCCCAAACAGAGCCTTGAATGTTCAGCAAGCTTTGGAGACACTCAGAACTGGCTTGGGTAGATGTGGAGACCAGGAGCTGGGGTCTTATTCCTGCCAGTCTCTAGCTGAGTGATGATGGGTGAATAACTTTACCTCTCTGAGTCTAGTTGTCCCGTCTGTAAAAGAAGGAAATGCTGGGTGAACCGGAATCTGAACCCTATTTGGGTTAGTGCTAACAACTTAGATAGGCTACAATGAGACTCATCTGAATGTGAAGGCAACTCAAAAGTAGCTTTAACACTTAAAGTTTTATTCTTTTGAGTAAAAGGCAATGATGATGTGGGAGAATCACCAGGGACTGCAGCTCCTCATTTCTGTTTTCTGATCCACTATCCCTAGGTTGTGGTTCTGATCTTCATGGGCCAAGATGGCTGCCAGAACTCCAACCATTATATCCATGTTCTAGGAAGGATGATGGAGATTGGTGCTTTTCTGTAATCCTCTTCTCTTGAGTCTGGGCTGGAGTTAGTGATTCACTCCGGAAGAATAGGATACAGCAAAAGTGATGTGATGTCACTCCTGATTTGGGTTAGGAAAAGACTGTAGCCTGTCTTCTCCCCACCCCCTTCTCTCCATCCCCTTCTCTCACACCCCTTCCCTTCTCTTTTCTTTCTCTCTCTCCTTCCTGGTGCTGAGGGAAGCAGCCGCTAGCTTATGAGGCAGCGCTATGGAGAGGCCCAGGTGGTGAAGGACTGAAGCTTGCTGACAGCCAGATGGGTGAGCTTAGAAGGGGATTCTCCAGCCTGAGTTGAACGTTGAGATGACTGCAGTCCAGCTGACAGTTTGACCACAATCTTATGAGTGACCTTGAACTAGAGACACCTTGCTAAACTACACCTGGATTCTTTTTTTCTTTTTCTTTTTAAATTTACATTGAAGGTCTATGCAGCTGGATTCTTGACCCGGCGAAACTTTGAGATAAGAAATGCTTGTCATTCTCAACAGCTAAATCTTGGGGGTAATTTGTTATGCATACATAGAAAACTCATTCACCCTGAAACTGCTTTAGAGGTATTTGGTGGAAGCTTTGGGTAAATATACAGAACCCCACAGCCAGCCTTTTTGGGAAACTGGACTTGGAGCTTCTGGTTCCCGGGCAGCATTTGGGCCAAAGCTTTGCTTAATTTCCTGTCACTTGAATATTTTCCTAAAATTTGCTTAGGGGAAAAGAATGAAACCACCACAAGCCCTCCACGCATAGAGCAGAACTTAGCACACATTCTCAGAGGCTGCTGTGTGCATGCCATGGGTTTGACCCTGTGCTCTGGGGCACGGGGCATAGATCTGGCACAGAAACAGCAGATAGAAGGCACCACTCTTCTTGCCCTCACTGGCTGCAGCGTTGTTCAGTAGTGGGCCCTCTGGCTTCAGGGTCTTCCGTGGCTAGCGTCAGCCCTGCTCAGAGGCCAGGACACACGGCGCCTTTGTGCAACCCCACAAGGGCCCCCTCCCCTGCCTGTTGTGGCTGTGCCAGGGACTGGAACAGGCTGGCTTTCAGCTCCCATGTGTCTCCCTGGATTCTAAGCAGGGCACAGTCTGTACCACTATAGGCGATGACGCTGCCTCTTAGGACCAGTTTCACCAGTCAAAAAGAGGACGATAAATAAACTATTCTGGCTCTTTTCACAGGGCTGAGCTAAACTCAAAAGAATGACTTTCTTAAACTTTTCTTGATTTTTCAACATGTATAACTTGAGTGAAAAAAGAACAGGTCACAAAAGAGCATGATAATATATCATTTCTTAATAATTATAGGCACACACCCACATATAAACACACTCAGAGTGATTTCCTGAAGTCTTAGCATTAAATTGATAATTATCTCTGGATAGTAGAACTTTGGATAATATTTCTTTTCTTCTTTTTTTAATACTATTTTATTCCTTTTAAAACAGAAGCACATGTTATTTTATTCTTTTAAACAGAAAAACCCAACAAATTCTCTTTTCATTTTTAAAAAACACATTTTTTTTCTCATTTGTGTTGTGCTTTGCAGCTTAGCAAATAGTTTTACATGTATTATTTCCTGTAAAATCTCATAGCTGCTCTAGAAACGAGATATAATTATTCTGAATTCACAGATGTAGCAACTGAGGCACAGACAGGTGGAGAGCCTTCTACTGCAACTTCTCTCTGGTCCCTCCCCTAGGTGTTACATTCCCCCACCTCCAGAATTTTATCTGACACCATCAAGACTATATAACTTGGGCTGGTCATTTCCCTTCTCAGTTTTCTCATATAAAATGAAGCTAGTAATAGCATCTAGCTCAAAGGATTATTGTGAGGATTAAGCGTGATGATGTGCATGAAGCATTTAGCACAGCCCCTAGTCCCTGGCAATCAATAACTGTTAGCATTTGTTATTCTTGGGCAACTTCAGAGTAAGCATTTCCTTCCTTTGGGTCTACTTCTTCAAATTCAGAGTAAATCGGTTGGACTTACTGATTACTGAAAATTCTGCATTTCAGTTCTCTGAATCCAAGATTTTGTTGCTGTTATATGAAGCAAAATTGACTTCAAGATGCTGGATTGCAAGAAACAGCTGTCATTCGCTCATTCCTCTGTCCAACTGAAAAAATGATCTGAATGTATGAACAACTAAAAAAAGGCTGGGGGAAGGGTGTTCTTGGCAGAGGAGTTGCATGTGTAGACACACACCCAGGGTTAAGCAGCCTGGAGGAACGGATGAAAGTGAAGTCAGGTGCCAGTGACATGGCCTGGCAACTCTTTTCAGAAACGGGTCCTTAGCCATAGTCAAGGGAACAGTGCCCTACCCCTCACTGAGCCCACCACCCCAGGTTGCAGGATAGTCAACGAGTGTCCCATGTAGGTGTTTTCAAAGACACCCAATATTTTCTCAGTTCCAGTTTTATATATCTGTGTTTGCTCATTTTTGTTGGACTCAAGAATATGAGAAAAGTGTTGAGCTCATGCCACATCATAAATCAGAGGTCTGGATATGACTTTTTCATCTTTAACTATAGTCCACTGAAAACCCTGTGGGAATTCTTGCCTGGCTGAGCTGATGGTGGAGCAGGTAAGGTGGCTGAGGAAGCTGCTGGAACAGTGGCATTCTGAATGTCCCTCTTTGAAGCTGATTAAGGAGGTACAGATGCTTAATTTGGGAACTTGGGATGTCTGGGTCACTGGGAAGTGTGGATCCTTCTAGGACAGGCAGCCAACTGTTGCCATGATCTGGTGGGGGAACAATGTCACGGCCTTTATTAATTAGCTGAAGATCGCATGCCCTTTGCTCTGGTGCCATTGTGCTTCTCTGGTGTGAGAGAATAGGTCAACAACATTGATGGACAGTGAAGAGAGTCATTTTTATTCTGCTTTGTGAAGATGTGAATGGAATGAGAAGGCAAAAACAAAAGAAAACACAATAAAATGGAAGTTGCTGACTAGTGGAGGCTATCCCCCAACACCTTTCCAACTCTCCATCCATTTTTCTTACCTCCTGCTTGGGGACTGATGGAATAATTTTATCTTTGGACTCCTCTTCTCTCTCCTCCCATGCATTTTTCATTCATTCAACTCTTCAGGGTGCTTTGCTAGCCCAGTGACCTGCTCATATTATTTCCCTTTTGTGGCTTCCTACCAGCTAAAGTTCAAGTGCCTGAGCATAGCGGGCAAGGCTTTTCGTGATCTTGTGGTCTTGTGCTAATCCTTCTTTCCAGCCTCTTCTTGAAGCAACCCCATTTTCTCCATGCTCGAATCATAGACTACCAGAACTGGAATGCATTTGGGATCTTCTTTTTTTTTTTTTTTTCCTAGAAAAAAATGAAAACTTAAAAAATCTGAAACAGTGACATCTAAAGAAAGAGGGCAGAGATTGTTTAGCAGAAGGGGCTGTGATGGTGGTGGGAGCCTCTTGTGGTGGGAACCCCTGCTAGGACTCCTTATATAATTTTTCTCCAAAATCTGCAGTGGCTTCTGAATTTATACAGAGAGACTACAGGGCTTGGTGGAGGCGCTTGAACATCATTGATTTTATTCAGTTCTCTCCTATTATGTAGAAATTGAGTTGTTTGCCCAAGGTCTCTGAGCTGGTACATGGCAGAGCCAGGACTCAAAATCAATTCTCCAAGATCTGGAGTAGAGGCCTTGCCTACTTGTGTTCCCATGCTCACCCCACAGTGATCCTGCTCTGATTTAGATTGTAAACTCCTTTGAAGTTATTCAGTTCCATCTCCAGGCAAAGTTCTTTCCACAAGGGGCTGCTAAAGGAAGGTGCCTAGTAACCTCGGTCATGGGTTTCTTTCTCAATCGCTTGGTCTTTAGGGTGCCACCTGAGCACCCCAATGGCTGGATTGCTTTGGGATGTCATCAAAACCCACAAAATCACAATAAGGAGCCTCTTCTTTTTTGCAGGTTTATTTACTGATGAGCCCTCTGGAACATCTTTCTACTCTTAGGGAGTATTTTCTTCCCAAGTGGACTTCTTGACACAGTATCAGATTTACCTTTAGAATCCCATCTCTGCTTGCTTATTGAGCTCTCTCTCATCATTCTGAGGAGTCTTCCTCCGGCACCCAGGGGGAACAAGGACAGAGAAGGTGTCTCTTTCCCCAGTCTCGAGCAGTGCCCTTCCGTGTCTCTGCCCTGTCCAGTTTCAGGTGGAATTTAGTGAGAGCTGACTTTGTGCCACTCAAGTAGTAACAGTAAGTGTTTCAATTCATAACCAACTGATTATGTTTGGTTTAATAAATGGGACAAGGGAGGCTGGGCCTGACTGGAAATAAATTGGGGTGCTTGACTTGAAGCTACAAAACAGTCTTCCTGACTAAATGAAGATAACGATGATGATGGTGAAAACAACCAAGATTAATTTTGCATTGACTACATACCAGGCCCCAGGCTAAGTGGTTTACATGGGTGATCTTTTTTGTTTTTTAACTGTCATGACAATCCCACGAGAAAGACTCCTTTTACGGTTGAAAAAAATGGAAGCTCAGGGAGGTTAAGTTGTTGCTCCTGGTTTTACAGCCAGAAAATGGTGTTGCTGCCTAAGACTAGGCACTTGGTTACAACTCTCTAAATGATACCATCTCGCTGCTCAACTCAAGAACACAGAAACACAGTGCAAGAAGTGTCAACCAAAGGTTAAGTTGTCAGAGCCCAGGGGAGAATCTAGTTTCCTGAGAACCTCACTGCATCCCCATTCCTAGGAAAGGCTCCTTGGGTTGGACTGGGCAGCCGTTTGGTACCAGGTGATGCCCACCATTGATCAGCGCTGACTGCTCCGGGTGTGGATGCTTGACCACAGTGGTTAATTTAATCACCCTAGCCTAATCAACAACTGATTAGACTCCCCATGCAAATCTGAAGTGAGATGTGGAATCTTGAGGAAGTTGGTCTTTGGCCCTTTGCCCAGTGATGAGTCAGAGTGGAAAAGAAAACTGAAGCCAGTTTCTCTGTGTGCTGATATCTTTAACAAGTCCATTGAAAAATCTGTTCCGGCACTGGCCAAACTGATGGTAGGGGCAGGTGTGGTGGGCGAGGAAGATGCTGGAATAGTGGACAAGAGACTGCTCTCTTGTTTTGAGACCTGGATAGGGGACAGGAAGGGAACAGGCTTTGAAAGAAGAAGAGATATGGGTGCACTTGTGCTCTGTCCCCCATCCCAGGGTCACTATGATCTTGCCTGGTGACCTTGGAGAGACAGGAAATCCAGGGTGGGGTGGGGGTAGGTGGGGGATGGGGGTAGATATGACTTGGCTTGCCTAACAGTGGGTGGTGGCAATGGGCCTAGATCCCAGGGACTGCTGCTCAACCTGTGGGAGGGAGTGTGGGACGGGGGGACTCAAGAAGGCAGAGGGAAGATTGTGTTTCTTCCCTCTGCATCAGGCATTTGGAAAGGAGAATCCTGTTTCAAGGAGGTAAGTTTCCATTATATATCGCCCTGGTGACATAAAGAAAATTATCAGACCTACATCAAATGCTAATATTTCATAATAATCATTAACTTCTGCCCAGTTTACCAGTAGGGATAGGCATGTGCATATCTGGGTTGATAAAGAAATGCACAAGATTTCATGAAGGTATCTCTTCCTAAAAAACTGGAGGGAGAGGAAAAAAAGGAGACCTGGATGAAGCAGTGACTTCAAGCTGAGCTGAGATTCCCTCCTGCAGTGTTTGGCTTGAACCGCACTTGCACCCTGAGAAATGTACCTTGTCCCATCCCAAGTGCTTTTTCTCCATCATTAAGGTTGGATACTAGCAATGCTGTTTATAATGCACTGTGGGTTTAGTTACTCTTTAGTGTAACATAATCGTCATTAACATGACTTCAGGAAAGCAGGAATTGTTGTTTTGATTGTTGTTACCATGGCGATGAGTGGCCTGCTGGTCTGGTGACAGACAATGCCATAAGTAATAGTTGTTGAACTTCTCTTGTGACACTCAGCATGTTTCCTGGTTCTTCTGTTACATTGTTGCAGACAAGTAGCAGATTACGTTTCCAGTTGCTCACGTCAGGGTTTTGACATGCCTGGGCGTACTCAGGGAAAGGCCAGGAGTGGGCAGAGAGCTTCCTCAAGGAGAGACAAAGGGTGAGGTCTGACGCTGCTGTCATCAGGATGTCCTTACCCTGCCTCTGCTTTGTCACCTTCTCCCAGGCGGGACTCAGTAACCTCCCCTCTTCCAGCTGGCCTCTGCTTGGCCCTAGGTCCTTCTGAACTCGAGTATGCAGCCCCAGCCCCATGGAGACCTTTTTTGTCCCACACTCTCGTTCCAATCAAATGTTTGGTCCGATAGGCCTTTTGTGAGGTCTGAGCCTTAGTCCTGCCTGGGACCTAGTTGCCTCTCAGGGACAGGGGTCTGTTGACCACCTGTGGTCATTTCTGACACATGGTATCAGCTGGTGCAGCCTGGCTTTCCTGTCTCTGCCTCTCATGACACTCTGCCCCTTACTGCAACACCCGTATGTGTGTTCACCTTGTAATCCCACCATCCACTGAACCTACCTCTTTGGACATGATGCTTTGCCTGTGCCTTGCCTACCTGGCTGAGTGTCCACTGACATCTGGACCATTCCTCCCCCAGAATCTTCCATTGTCTTTATAGGCCTGGCTGGATTCATCTCTGACCCTTCTCTGCCACCTGGTCTTCTAGCCAGCATCAGACACAACTTGGTCATCTTTTCTTAAATATGATCGGCCAGTGGGACAGATGTTGAGTCACTTTCTGGGAAAATAGGGCCTAGGGGCATCCGTGAAAGTTCATCACATTTCACTGAAGCTTTCTGCTGGCTTTTACAGAAGAATGCACCAATAGTGCAGGCCCAGCCACAGATCAGAGCCACAGAGAGGTAAATCCCTGGCCTCGACTCTGCCTTAAGGTCCTACAACTCCTCTGATTTTGGGGAACAAAGTAAGCCTCTTTGCTCAAAAAGTATTATTGCTTTCTCTTGGTTTCCAAAGTAAAATTCAGTACTTTCCCAAATCTGTCTTTAACTTGTCTGCAGCTTGTGGCACTGATTTGGTATACTTAGAAAATGGTTTTATTTTTCTCCTGTTAGTGCTCCTTCTTTTACCCCATGGGAACAGCTGGGGACAGAACCCATCACTTGCTGGTCACTTTCAGCCATGAGCCATACCTCATTTCAAGGACAGGCTGAGTATCCGTTTCCGAAATGCTTAAGACCAGAAGTGTTCCTGATTTCAAAGTTTTTTTGGATTTTGGAATATTTGCATATGCATAATGAGATGTCTTAGGGATGGCACTCAAGTCTAAACATGAAATTCAAATTCATTTATATTTTATATATACCTTGTACACAGAGACTGAAGGTCATTGTATAGATATTTTAAAATAATTTTGTGGATGGAGCGAAGTCTGTGTATGTTGAACCATCAGAAAGCAAAGGAGAGGAGAGCTAGCTATCTCATATTGGTGCTCGAAAAGCTTCAGATTGGGAGTATTTTGGATTTTAGATTTTTGGACTAGGGATGCTCAACTGGCATTAAAAGCCCAATTCAAACCAAAATCTCAGTCCACACCCAGTTCAAAACATGGCTCTTCCCCGACCCAGTCCCCACCTCAGACATGGCCTGTAGCTTGGGGACCCACTTTGTGGCATTCTGGCCAGCCTGGCCTCCTGACAGACCCCAGAACTCAGCAGCCGTGTTGTCCTTCAGAGCCCATTCGTCACTCACCCCTGCAGGAGTGTGTCCCCATAGCTCATTGCATGGCTGGTACCATCTCAGCCTTCCGGGTCAGCTTTGGTATCTCTGCTCAGGAGGTGCCACCCTGACTACCCTCTCTGAAGGTGCCCAGCTGCGATCTCTAGCACATAGTAATCTGAGTTCTTTTAACCGTTTTAATTAGTTTGATTTGTTGTTGTTAGCTGAAATATGGTCTGCTTTCTCCTACAATAGTGTTAATTTCACTCTGAAACAGCAGAAACTATGCTTGTCTTATTTGAGAGTTACGTATCTGTGGCTTCACTCTGTGCCTGTCTACCATAGGTGCTCAAAAATATTTGTTTAACTAATAATGAGTTCCTACTTGGAATTAAATTTCAATATTTTACTTAATGGCCAAATAAAAGTTTGAAACCTTTGAAATTACTGATACCTGACCTTTTTTTTTTTTCTGGTTTTAGCCTGGGAAAGTGTCAGTTTCATATGGTTCAATCTGATGTTTGAAGCATTCCCATTAAAGTCAACAGCAAGATCAAGATGGGTTTTATTGCTATTACATGTTCTTGGAAGTTTAGTTCTGGTCAGCATAATGAGGTGAGGAAAAACAGATAAAATATTGGAAATACTAGCTGCAGAAGGTAAAATTGCCTACCTGCAGAACCAACAAAAATCAACTAAAAAATTAAGAGTCTTAATAAATTAGTTCAATAAGATGACCATACAAAATATAGACAACAAGAGAATAATAGAAAATATCTCATTCATGATAGTAACAGTAATGGTGATAACATTATAAGACTATCAATAACAACCACAAACTCTGGCAACTAAGATATCTATGTGATTCCATATAAAGAAAACTATAAAACTGCTCAGAGGGTCTTTAAAGAAAGACCAAGAAAACTTGGTGATTGGGATGACAAAGATATTTTGGGGTGAGAAGACTCAATGCTGTAAAAATTACACTTCTCTCCAAAATTAATGTCATTATTTATTTCCATTCCAATCCAAATTTGAATAGAACTTTGGGGGCAACTTGACAAAAACAAATGCAATGATTATCTGAGAGAAAAAATCAGATCAGCCAAGCGTTTTCTCAAAAAGAGAAATGTGTAGGAAAATGTTCTGTCAGATACTAAATAAACTATCATGCTGTGGTCATTAAAACAGCGTGACAATGGCCCATGATAAGGTTACATATGAATGAGGTGGAATAGGAACTCGAGAAGCCAAATCACTTTTATACAATAAGTTCATATATACCACTGGCTGCACTTAAATCCAGAGGGGAGATGATATACCTTATAAGGCATTTGAAGATCACTAGCTACCATTTAGAAAAATAAATTCCTGCCTCACAACTCATACCTAAATTTCCGATGAATTAATTTAAATATTTCTATACAAGTTAAACCATAAATGTTCTAGAAGAAAATGTAAAAGGATGTGGTTATTCCATCTGAGATAGAGATAGACTTTTAGTAAATAAGCTAAACATAAAACTTCAAAGGAAAAAAACTACAGAACTGAAAGGAAGCTGTCAAACTGGGATAATGTTTTTAACATAAATGTTATAAAAATGGTTGAAATTTATAATATATAAAGAGTTTTTACAAATTAAAAAAAGATAAGTATCACAATTAAAATGGGCACAGGACATAAATAGGCAAGTCATGAAATGAGAAATAGGATCAGACGATAAGCCTGTATACAAAGGTGGAATTAACCAGCACAGGAACTGCCCCACCTCAACTCTTCTTGCTATATGAAATAATGCACATTTCAGTCAAATTATGGGACTGTATTGCAGGCCACAGGCAGAAAGAACTTCTCCTAGCAAAGCTGTATATTCTTCTTTTTTGGCATTCAGATGGGCCTATTTCAGTTAAGATTGTCCCTTTCTTACAGAATCGTACTGATGGCAAATAGATTTTAGGCTACCCATGCCAACATCCCAAGTTGTTCTTGCCGTTCTCCCAGTGCTGTGCATCTGAAGGCACAGAGTTAAGGTCCTAAGGTATTGCAGGTGAGAGGTTAAGAAAAAGTTTCATGGCAATATAAAAAGAGTCACCAACTTCTTAACCTGAAGTAATTGGGTCAGCTCCGCCTAGGACACTTTCTCTACTAGTTAGCCAATTTAACCTTTAGGGTCAATTTCTTACAGTATTACACTCTTGATACCAAAGTATGGATCAGTAAGGACTGCAGATAACTTTGGTTGTAAATAACAAACAACAAGCAACAATAGCAATTGCCTCAGCTCAAAATGGCTTAAATGTGCATTATTTCACATAGGATGATGCCCAACAATGTAAGATTAGTTAAATAAACTAACCATGCAATGCTCATGCTATTTAAAGTGAAAAAATGAGAGCGTTACCAGAACATTGGAGATTGGAGAGGAATCTTTGGGCATAATTAATTTTATGATCACTACTGTTTAATAAACAATTGCTATGTATATACCGGTTATTGTGCTAAGGGCTTTACCTACATTACTTCATTCGATCTGCCCAACTGCACTGTGAGGAAGGTACTATTCTTACTCCTTTTGCAGATGAGAAAGCCAACATTGAGATTTCATAACTTGCACAATTAAATGGTGGAACAAACAGTTGAAACTCAGGTCAACTTCATTGCAATGCCTGTGCTTAATTAAAACTCTGATATATTTTTGCTTTTTCTATCTGTTTCCCTTGCCACGGTATTCAGTAAATTTCCCAATCCTTTCCTTTCTTCCCTTCCCTGCCCTGCCCTCCCCTCCCCTCCCCTCCCCTCCCTCCCCTGCCTCCCTCCCCCTTTCCCTTCCCTTCCCTTCCCTTCCCTTCCCCCCTTTCCCTTCCCCTTCCCTTCCCTTCACTCTCCTCCTTTCCCTTCCCTTCACTCTCCTCCTTTCCCTTCCCTTCCCTTCCCTTCCCTCTCCTCCTTTCCCTTCCCTTTCCCTCCCCTCCCCTCCCTTCCCCTCCCCTCCCCTCCCTCCCCCTTTCCCTTCCCTTCCCTTCCCTTTCTTTTCTTTTCCCTTCCTGTTCTTTTTCTTTCCCTTCCCTTTCTTTTTCTTTCCCTTTCTCTTTCCTTTCCCTCTTCCTCCCCTTCTGCCTTCTCTTTCTTCTTTTCTTTCCTAACAGGGTCTTGCTCTGTTGCCCAGGATAGAGTGCAGTTGTGTGGTCATGACTCACTGCAGCCTTAACCTCTTGGGCTCAAGCAATCCTACAGCCTTAGCCTCCCTTGTAGGAAGGACTATAGATGTGCACTACCACATCCAGATAATGCTTTTTTTTAGATTTTTTTTTTTTTTTTTTTTTTTTTTTTTTTTTTTTTTTGTAGAGACTGAGTTTCAGCATTTGGCCAGGCTAGTTTTGAACTTCTGAGCTCAAATGATCCTCTTGCCTCGGCCTCCCAAATTGTTGGGAGTATAGCATGAGCCACTATGTCTGGCCTATCAATTCTTTCTTTAAATTTTATTTCTGTACTTTCCTCTTATGTCCAATAATAGCTGAGTTCTGGCCCTTCTTATTTTTGGCTTGGATAATCCCTGTAGTCATCTCCCTTTTCCATGTTCTGTTGCTCGTACTGTGAATTCATTTTATCTATTACTTCCAGATTAATCTTCTGAAATGAAAACATTCCTTTCTCCACAAAATGTCTGCTCAAAAAAATCTCCAGGGACATCTAAATGCTTACCAAAGTCTAAACTCAATGACTTGGTATTCAAGGCTCTTCACAATTTAATTTCACCTTACCTGGTCAACTTTTTCTTTCATCATTTCTCTAAATCCAGAGATGTCCTGGAACTGTTTTTGTAAATAAAATTTTATTGGGACACAGCTATGCCTATTTATTAGAATATTATCTATGGTAGCTTTTTGTGTAGCAGAGATGAATACTTGTGAAAGAGATTATATAGCTTACAAAACCCAGAATATTTACTATTTGGCTTTTTATAGAACAAGTTTGTGAGCACCTGCTGTAGATGAACCCATTACTCTAACCCAAATGGGTCTATTTGTCTCTGACTTAAATAATTTTTGGAAAAATACAGGATAGTTAAAAAAATGTATAATATTTCTTGGACATCACTTCAATTTTCTTGCCTCCATGCCTTAAAATTTTTTTTTCTATTCAATGAGTGAGTGGTTAAACAAATTCCATGGTACATCTATACTATGGAATATTACTCATAAATAAAAATAAACTTTTGAATCATGCAACTTGGATGAATCTCAAGGGAATGATGGTGAATGAAATCCCAAAGGTTATATACCGCATGACTCTATTTCTATACCTTTTCTTGAACTGATACAATTATGGCGGTATAGAACAGAGTGCTGATTGTTGGGGGTTAGGAAAGGGAGATGGGGAAAGAAGTTGGGTGTGGTTATAAAGCAACAGAGGAATCATTATGATAAAGTTATCGTATATCTTGACTGTTGGGGATGCATGAACCTACACATGTGATAAAAGTGTACAAATAAAATGAACAAATAAAAAGTACAAATACAATGAAATTTGAATAAGATCAATGGATTATATCAAGGCCAAGGTCCTGGTTTTGATATTTACTATAGTTTTTGTAGTTTTGCAAGATGCTACCATTGGAGAAATGGGGTAAAGGGTACATGAGCTCTCTATTATTTCTTATAACTGCATATGAATCTACAATTATCTCAAAACAAAAAAGTTTAATTAATGCAATATAAAATAAGGAGAAACCATAAGTGGTCAGTTTTTTTTCCGTGTCAATAAATGCTAGACTTTAAATTGGATAAAAAGCCTGTCTTAAGCTTTGGAAATCCAAGGCCTTTCTCTTTTGACAAAGGTTGGGTCAATAAATGTGTAACTATTTATCATGTATTAAGTTGTGTAAGATATCAACAAAAACAACTTTTAGAAATGTGAAATAGCCAGTATGTGAGATCAGGTACAATAAAGTTAACTTAGATACAAATGTATGTATTGGATCTTTTATTTCAGATTAATACTGTTAATACAACATCACCATGTTTTCCTAATCAGGGAGGCACTTTCCCTGCATCTGCTCAGAAAAACACATCAATGGTTAAAGTCAAATTCTATTGTTACCTGTTAATGTCTGAAAACTTTTTTTTTTAATATGGAGAGATTTGTTTCTGAACTCTTCCCCTAAATTACCCTCACCATTCCAGATAGCTTAAACATTTTATTATACCACTCAGATGTGTTTGTTTTATCTCTTTCAATCAAATTTCTGATTCTTTTAGTGCTTTCCAGGATATAAAGGCACTTGTAAGTTATTTTTTTCCCATCGTATTCACATACGCACAGCAAACCAGTACGGGTTCACAGTGATAGACAAAGAATTGCCTTTTTTTTTTGGTGGAAGAAGGTAAGGCATTCTGAGGTTCCTTGATTTGCCAGTTGTCACACTGCTGGAAGGCAGAATGGCTGTACTGATCCTTGGAGTCCAAGTTTAGTGCTGATTGTCTTTACCATCTCCCTGAGAGCAGTAATAAGGTAGCTTGAGCAATTCCATTCTAGTGTAGTTCTGGCGTTGGGAAGCAGTCAGGGAACCACAGATCAGTAGTTCTCAAAGAGTGGTCCTTGGACCAGGAGCATCAGCTGCTTCTGGGAACTGTCAGAAATGCAAATTCTCAGGCCCCACCCCAGACCTATTGAATCAGCCACTGGAGGGTGGGGCCCAGCAATCTGTGTTTGAACAAGCCCTGCTGGTGATTCTGATGCACGCTCAAGCTTGAGATCCTCTGGCCTAGGTAATCATGAGACATACTTCCTATTGCTCTTCAGTCTGACCTCGGTACCACACAGCAGGAAGACAGGGACATACCTGACACTGTTTTTGGTAATGATTTTCAATGCAGTTAAATGATCACAGGAATAGCAAGGGAGTTCAGTTCACCAAAATGTTGTAACTGCATGTGCTGTACATGAAATTAATGAAGCTTGTGGCTTTTAACATCGAGTCAAAGACTAGAAATGTCTTCTTGTATTACTTTGGATTTACCCCAATTAATAACATTTACCTTCCCACAGGAGAACGGGAGAGGTTAGCACTTCAGTAAGGGTAGAACTCATAGTGTGCTTTTCTCACAGATGCAATTAATGAATGAACGAATTTACCCATTTAAACATCATCTGTGGAGTGTCTAGTACTGGCCAGACACTGGAATGGTCTTGTAATACAGCTACAAACAGGTAGATGAATATTTACAATATAATACAATATGGGTTGTGACAGAATTTAGCACCAGACAGAAAGTGATATGGAGAAGGGAATAGTGCCTTACGTGTGTGTGTGTGCATATGCGTACGTGTGTGTCTCGTGTAAGGCAGAATGGTTCAGAGAGAGGTGGTGGTCGAGATCTCACAAAGGAGAACTTCTTGAGCTGGATTATTAAGATCAAGGATTTCAGCAGGTAGACAAGGAAGAGAACATTCTGCACACATTGAATAGATCATGTAACTACAGGGAGGCGTGAGATAGATAGCAGAGTGTGTTTAGGGAGCCACCAGGGGCTTGGTGTTGGTAGAGTCCCAAGTGTTTAGGAACAGCTGGCAGGGAGGCTGGAGAGGGAGTCAGGAGGCAGATCATGACTATGAACATGCCCCTAAAGAGTTTGCTTTTGAACCACGGGCTAGTGTTTCCCCAGTTGCACACACCATGCAACACGGGGCCCAGGGGCTTGTGTTACATGTCCTTTGAAAAAAAGATTAGTTAAGTAAATGTGAAAAGTTTAATAAAACTAAATGGATTTCTTTTCTTGGAGAACCTTGAGAGTCTTCAATATGCTGATATGCATTAAGAATACCCAAGAGTGGGATTCAAAGGGCATAGGAAACTTTTTTGTCTTTTTTTTTTTTTTTTTTTTTGTGATGGAGTCTCGCTCTATCACCCAGGCTAGAGTGCAGTGGCACCATCTCTACTCACTGCAATCTCTGCCTCCCGGGTTCACGCCATTCTCCTGCCTCAGTCTCCCGAGTAGCTGCGATTACAGGTGTGTGCCACCACCCCCAGCTACTTTTTGGTGGAAATGGGGTTTCACCATGTTGGCCATTCTGGTCTCAAACTCCTGATCTCAAGTGATCCTCCTGCCTCAGCCTCCCAAAGTGCTGGGATTACAGGTGTGAGGTACTGCAACGGCCAGCACAGGAAACTTTCTTTTTTTAATTTTTATTTTTACTTTAAGTTCTGGGATACATGTGCAGAATGTGTAGATTTGTTACATAGGTATACATGTGCCATGCTGGTTTGCTGCACCTGTCAACCCACCATCTAGGTTTTAAGCTCCACATGCATTAGGTATTTGTTCTAATGCTGTCCCTCCCCTTGCCCCTGACCTCCCGACAGGCCCTGGTGTGTGATGTTCCTCTCACTGCAGCACAGGAAACTTTCTAATGTGCTTCTTAAACATCCTAAATTTCTCCGGAACAGGCTTTGGGAAGTGCCACTGTGCACAGGGGGACTGTTACTTAGCTGAATCCTCTTAGGATAAAATCCAAGACCTTAACATAGCCTCCAGAGCTCTGCAAAATACAGGCCTACCTCTCTTTCTGGACTTGCCCCTGCCCCTCTTCCTTTGGAACATGGCCACGTTCATTCCTTTACATATTGCCTGTGGTTGCTCTTCGACTACACCGGCAGAGCAGTTGAGACAGCGCCTACCTAAAATATTTATTATCTGGTCCTTAACAGAAGAGATTTGCTGCTCCTTGCATGATGGCATTTCCACAGTGTTTCCTTCTCTGTCTGTTCCTCTAGATTTGGAGCTCCTAAATGACAGGGCATTTGTCTTGTTACTTTTGACCAATTCATCTTTGTGTCATCCACTATAGAAAACACCCAGTGAATGTTTAATGAAAGAATGAATGCAACTCTGTAATGATTAAGCAGCTAACATTTGTACAGGCTTTTTGGTTTAGCATATATCATCTCTTTTAATCTTTATTCCAGTTCTGTGATGGATGATCAACATCCTTGTTTTACATACGAGGAAGCAGAGGCTCATAGAAGTCAAGCGAGTTTTTCAAGGTGACACAGCCACTCGGATGTGTGGGTGGTCTTCTGCCGCCATATCCCACATTCCCCACATTGCCCCTGGCTGTCTCACACCATTCCCCTCACAACCAGATCCCTCTAGCAGTTTCAGCGCAACTCATTTGTCCTTTGTATAGCTTCTCCTACCGTTGAATCCTCCCGTAAGTCTAGCTCTCTCCGTCCCAACATCCAGCTGCCTTCCTCCCCTTTCCCCTAATCGTTTCCCTCCCTCTCCTCATTCACTCCTGACCTCTGTGGAGTTTGTGGCTTAATCACTCCGCAGAGGAGATGTTCCTCAGAAGGCCATGCACGGCACGATGTGTGGCCATCTATATTTGGGATAGTTCTTGTTACAGTTAGAAGATGTCGAAGGCCCAGAGGACAGCTGTTCTTTAAACCATGCTTCACCAGGACGGACAGCCTCCTCTGCCCACAGACAGGGCTCTGAACTTCAGGAGACTGGGGCAGCTGCTGCTCTGCTCACAGAACAGTGCTCCAGGCCTGTGGAGAATTGCACGTGGCCTCTCCCCTAGGAAGCTCATGAACTGCCTTGTGGGTACAGTTTACAGGAAAAATATTATATTCAGCACCCCTGAGAGAAAATGAAGTCATTGCTTGCCTGAGAGTGATTTATTCTTTCATTAATAACATATTTGCTATCTTTTCCAGTGGTAAATTAGGTCCTTACGGCAAATGGTTTTGTTCCTAACCTGGCTGAAAGGCTGGGCTGTGCATCACTAACAGGCTGTCAGTTTTCCTGATGTTCTTGTTTAGGCAGCTGACAAATCCCTCAAACTCATCACTAGCTAAAATAGGTTTGAACTTTGTTCTCGAGCTGTCTCATTGTCATACGATACGAAGCAAGCATCTAGAAGGAGTTGCTTTTTAATTAGCAATTTGGCTTTTGAAGGAGGTATATGCAAAAGAAATTAGGTGAGAAAAAAAAATTAACACCTTCTCTATCGAAGTTATTACCCAAGGTCCAGATATGAACTTGCAAAATAAAATCTGAGGTCATTAACGTGCTTTGCACATCTGGAATCTTGCCTGTGGCAGATGTTCTAAAACTTGAGATGCTGTATTAATGCAAGGAAAAGAATATTTCCTGAATGCCTACTATGTGTTAGGCTTTCTTTCACTTTACCTCATTACAGCAAACCTGTGAGCCAAGGTTATTATTATCATCAGTTTACATAGTCAATAACCTGGAGAAAACTAAGATTCAAATTCCAACTTTTGGAACCAGAATCTCATCATCTTCTGAGTACATTTTGCTGCCAAGTCAAGAATATAAAAAAAATTTACCAAGGACACCAAATAGTTTCACCTGGGGTACAGGAAGGATTCTAGTTCCTCAACACTCACGAGAACAACTATCTTATGTGGGGGGACTGGTGGAGAGCCTTGAGCTTAGGTTTGGAACTGGGTTTTGAGATAAGATTTTGCATCCATTGGGTGCCTTTAAAATGAATGCTGACTGGCTGGCTATTTATTTATTATTATTGAGATGGGGGTCTCACTCTGATGCCCAGGCTGGAGTTGCAGTGGCATGATCTCAGCTCACTGCAACCTCTGCCTCCCGGGCTCAGGTGATCCTCTCAAGGAGCTGGCACCACAGGTGTGTGTCACCATGCTTGGCTAATTTTTTGTGTATATATTTTTTTAATAGAGATGGGGATCTCCCCACATTGCTTAGGCTGGTCTTGAACTCCTGGACTCAAGTGATCAGCCCCCAACTTGGCTTCCCAAAGTGCTGGGATTACAGGCATGGGCCACTATGCCTGGTACCCCCATATTTTTTGTACAATTTTTTTCTGTCAACCTAAAACTGCTCTAAAAAAGTAAAGGCTATTCACAATTTTTTAAATGGCAAAAAAAGAATTGTTCACGTGAGAGTAAGTGTTCTAGAGAAACTCTGAACCTCCATCACAAGCAAAGCTTCTGCCCTGCCTGTTGTCACATTCAAGGTCCACTTCTGCGACCGCATTCACATGAAGATGATCTGTTTCTGCATTCCTGCTCACCCGCTTCCTTGTGGCTGCACTGGCATCACCAGCCCTTTGTCCTTAGGGCTCACCCCACCCTCACTCCCCACAGGCGGCAACATCTTTATTTCTCTGTCACTTCTTCCTGATGATTCACCTTCAACTGGTTTCCCGGATCTCACCTGCTTCAACCTGGTAGCCTTCTCTGGGCTGTGCCCTAAATATCTTACTCTGCAATTGCACCAGCAGAATTCAGAGTGCATCTTCTTTTCAAGTGTTCGCTCTTTTGGCCTAGGCCACTCCCAGCAGTGAGAACAAATTTTCCTCTGCTCAACTTAGCTTGTGTCACTCTGCTCCTCAGAATGAAATGCTAGCTCCTGGTTGTCTCTTTAAAACAAGATGCACGGGCAGGCATACAATATTTGTGGCTATTACAAAAGCAATTCATGCTTGATGTGCCAAAATGTCAGAATGCAGGAAAACAAATGGAAAAATAAACAGATCACTTACTATTCAATCACTTTAAGATAATCACTATAAATATTTCGATTTTTTTCCTGTGTGTCTGTATTTTGTCAAAATGTTGTCAAATGGTGCACACTATTAATACCTCACTTATTTTTTTGAGATGGAGTCTTGCTCTGTTGCCCAGGCTGGAGTGCAGTGACGTGATCTTGGCTGGGTTCAAGCAATTCTCCTGCCTCAGCCTCCTGAATAGCTGGGATTACAGGCACCTGCCACCACGCCCGGCTATTTTTTGTGTTTTTAATAGAGACGGAGTTTCACTATGTTGGTTGGCCAGGCTGTTCATGAACTCCTGATCTCAAGTGATCCACCTGCCTTGGCCTCCCAAAGTGCTGGGATTACTGGTGTGAGCTACCATGCCCGGCCATACCTCACTTTTAAAAGACTTAGTCATATATTCTGAATACTTTCTCATGTCAGTAAATAGGCCAATTCAATGACTCAATGGCTTCATTGCAGTCCAGTGAATAGATTTGACCATAATCGACTTATTTAATTCCCTGTTTTAAAGCATTAATAGATTTTATTGTAAATAACACTATACTATGTTCCTACATGTATCTTGTACTTACTTACATCTGTCTTGTATTTTATAAAATTTTGGGGGGTAATAAATCTGTAGAGATGGAACTGCTTCGTGTAAGACTACCCATATCTCAAGATTTCTGAGACATATTACCAATTGCCTTTCAAAAAGTGTGTACTAATTATTATGTTCTTAGCCGTAAACAAGAGTGTCAATTTCTAAACACCTTCAATGAGGTGTTGTCTTTGCCAACTTTAAGGAAAACCTACCTCATCTTAAACTTTTAATTTGAATGGTTTTGATTAATAATAGAGTTGAACATTTGTTCATATAATTTACTGACTATATTTATTATTTTGGAAACTGGTTCCCTTTTTATAAGGTAGGGCTATTCTTTTTCTCATTGTACTATAAAATCTTCTAAATGTATTAAACATATTATTTCCTTACCTATCATATATGTTTTATTTAAGTTTTGCAGTTTGTCACTTTTTTCTCTTCAGTACAAATGTTCTTTATTTTCAGATAGTCCTGTGTATCACTATTTCTCCTTAAGCTTTCTGACTTTGTTAAGGAGGACCTTATGTGTGTGTCTAGGTGTGTGTATATATACATATATAAATAAATAAAATATATATTCTATTTATATTTATGATGCCTATATTCTAAAAATATACTATTTATGATGTCTGTGTATATATTGATTACAAATGCTATATATATATATACACAGACATACACATAAATACATCAAACATATATATTCTATTTATGATTTCTTTAAAACCATTGGCTCTTGAATCCAACTGTAGCTTATTTTGGTCTATGAAGTAAGCTAAAAGTGTGACTTAATTTACTTTCACGTAGCTAATCCATTAGTTCAACAAAATTTTCCATGGAACATAAATGCTGTTTTTGTCATTTAATAAATTCTTAAGTAGTTCTACTTGGGGCCCTCTCTGAGCTTTCTCTTCTGCTACTTTGATCTATCTTTCTCTTCTGGCACCTTTACAGCAATATTTTATTGTAGCTTTATAGTACATCTTAAAATCTAGTAGAGCAAGTTTATTCACATTATTTTTCTCTTTCAAAATTTTCTTGACAGTTCTCACACATTTATTTTTCTATTGTAGCTGAACTTAAGAATTATTTTCTCAAGTTCCAAGAATATCATTGTAATTTTGATTCAAAAAGAAGTACGTCTGTAAATTAATGTGAAGGCTGACCAGCTTTGCACAGCCTCACTCCTCATCCAGGAGCATGGAATTTCTCTCCATTTATTCAATCCTTCCTTTATGCTTCACTGTAAAATTCTGAAGTTCAGTGAATACTACTTGTTAAGTTTGTTAGCAGATATTTCAGTGATTTTGTTTCCTTAGTTTAAATGGAGTCTTTTAAAAATACTGTTTTCTAACTAGTCATTGCTAATCTTGCTGATCCCATTGAACTCTTTTTAGTACTTCTAAAATAAATTCCCTGGGATTTTTCTAGGAGAGAAATCTTAGCATCTGAAAATAATTATAATCTGATTTCCTCCTTTAAACTATTTCTATCCCTTATTTATTTTTCCTGTCTTATTGCATTGATTAAAACTTCTAAAACAAGGTGGAAAAAAATATGAGTGAGGGTTGGCAGTTCTTCCTGGTGTTTCACAGTTAAGTAGATTACTGGGTGTTGCTTTCAGATAGTTTTTCTTTCTCATGTTAAAGAAGTAGGTTTCAATTCCCAGTTTTTTTTTTTTTTTAATCTTGAATGACGATTGGATTTTATCAGATGTCTTTTTGGCATCTTTTGCAGTGATCATATGGTTTTTCTCCTTTGACCTGTTGATGTGATGAATTATGTTAATATAGTTCCTCATATTAAACTATCGTACATTCCTGGAATAAACTCTACTTAGTCATTCTGTATTATTCTTCAAATACACGGCTGGGTTTGATTTGATAATATTTTATTTAGGATTTTTGCTTCTATGTTTTTGAGATTGGCCTATAGAGTTTTTTTTGGAGTAGTGTCTGTGCCAGGTTTTGATTTCAGGGTTTTTTCTGGGTTTCAAAAATAAAACGGGATGGTCTTCATCTTGAATCAATTAGGCGACATTCCTAATGTGGATATGAAGTCTCTCAGTATGGTGTGATGGAAAGAACACAGGTCTGGAAATTAGAGGACAAAGGTTCAATTCCTGACTTTGCCCCATCAGTTCCATAAATTTGGACAAATTTTTCACCTCCGTAAAATTCAGTTTTCTTATCTTTAAAATGGAGGTTATACCCAGTTTCTGCCAAACTACCTTGAAAGGTTGTGTGACAGTCCAATGAACTAATGAGGAGGGAAACATTTTGCAAAGGAGGGAAACAACATGTATCAAGTACTTGTTCCACACAAGGGGCTGTGTGTGGCATTCTACATAAATTGTCATTACTGAGAGTCCTCACTATAATCTTTGCATGCCCCAGTCACAGTGAAAACTCCTGAGAGCCTCACAGCTCAGTGATCCCTGGACCAGCATCATTAGTATCACCTGGGGGGATGTTACAAGTGCAGAAGAATATCCAGTCTCATACACTGAATCAGAACCTGCATTTTCACAAGACCTGCAGAGCCCTTTGCGTTCATGTTAAAGTTTGAGAAACACTGATGGCTCCCAGATTGTAATGGTGCTGATTCCCCAGCATCCAAATAGAAATACAACTGTAACATTTAGAAATGATTCCAATGATGACTCTCTTGTTCAGTCTTCTGGTTTCTGGATGAGATGGCTGCACCCTCAAGGCTGTAAATGTTAGTCATTTAGAGCAAATGTCATGCATATGCACACTACTTTCCATTCCAAAGGTGACTGCCTTTGGAAACTGAGCAAAACTGACCCGTTATGAGTTATTTTTCTATCAAGTCCAAAATTTAAAAGTAGTTTTAGTGCCTGCAGATGTACTCTTCTCTGGGGAGACTCAATCATACTGCATTCCCATCAGTCAATCCTAAGGAATTTTTCAGCTGATCCTATGAGCAACCACAGACCTTTCACTGGGGCAAGGATTACTATATCATTTTCATCACAAAGATTACACTAGTCACTCCTCAAGCATGTTTTGGCTTCCATTAAGAGCAAAGGGCTGCATGCACTAAGCCTCAGTGCACACATTAATATACATACATGCATGTACACACACGCTTAGAGAACGTCAAAGATCAGGACAGAAACAGATACCATGGAGACTAAGAGATCAACAAGGATTCCCTCCATGGGAGTTTGGAAGGATGTGTAATGCAATCGAGGTAACTGTTTGCAGCCTGTGGCTGACAGTTGCCATGGAGACAGGCAGTTGGGTGAGGGAAACCCTCCTCAGTGACGTTGCCAACAGCTGTTTCATTTCTCTGTGTCTTGCACGCAAGCAGTTCTTTCATACTCTATGTAGGAGAGAGGCACAGGTGTGTCTTTTGCTAAGCTGGGGATGCACAGTAGAAAGTCCAATGTAAAAATATTCTTAATTATGACATTCTTTCATGATGAAGAAACTGTTTCTCTTAGAGTTTCAGTGGACATTAAAACAAATATCCGTTGTGTCAAGAATGCTATTATGTCAACCCAAAGTGTAGAACTTTCTGTAAATGTGAAATGATTTCACTGTGTTAGAACTTCCTTCTCAGTTTAGATGTTGTGTCTGTAATGCCTTTCCTAATTCCCCAGGGTAGAAATAATTGCCTCTGTGGCAACATGCCCTCAGAAATTTGTTTATAAGTCTAATCACTTTGTAAATTATATTGTAGTTTTAGTATAACTATCATCTCTATTTAACTAGTTCACCTCCCAATATCCCTACTTGGGACTGAGTTCTTAGCCAAACCAGGCTTACTATGACTGCTGTGCTTAGAATAGTGCCCAACACAAAGCATATTTATGTCTGTGTTAGTTTTGTGTTGTTGTGTAACAAATTACCATAAACTTAGTGGTTTACAAAACATGTATGTATTATCTTATAGTTTATGTGGGTCAGCGGTCTGGCCCTGGTTCCTCTGTTCAGGGTTTCATAAAGCAGCCATCAAGGTGTCAGTTGGGCTGAATTCTCATCAGGAGGCTCAATTGGGGAAGAATTCGCTCCTAAGCTCATTGGATTGTTGGCAGAATTTGTTTCCTTCTGGCCTGTGGGAACCAAAAGCTTCACTTCTCTAGGCTGTCCAAGTTTCCTACCACATGACCCTCTCTATAGGCAGTTCACAGTATAACAGCTGGCTTTGTCAAGGGCAGCAGGAAACATGCATGAACCTGTTGGCCTTGACAAAGTAGACAGAGTCTTACATACCATAATATAATCATGGGAGTGACATCTCATAGCTTTTGCCTTATTCTGTTGGTGAGAAGCAAGTCACAGGGCCCCTTCATACTCAGGAAGGGTATCAAAGAGTGTGAACACCAAGGATTGGGGGGTCACCCTAGGGTCTGTCTGCTATAATGATCCTTTGCAATTTGTTTGATGAACTGGCCTTTCAGGTACATCAGAAACAGGAATATTCCATTTGAGCTGGTTAGGATGGGAAAGGAGACATCCACCCATCACAGAACTCTATTATCATCTACATTCTGTATTCTTATCAGAGTTGAGTTTTATCATATACAGGATATCTTGAATTGTCTTCTGTGCTGAATCCATGTCTCTTATAAGGGCTTTATTTTATTATATTGGCTATTTTTATATTTATATTTCCCAAAATGGCAAAATGTCTAACCAGATTTACGAATGAAACCACAAGTGTTTTGAAAGAGTTCTAAATGTTTTACGTGATTCTGTAGAAAATTATCACGGCAGCCATGAGAAAGAGCCTCTCTGACTATAGGGAATGTGATCAGCCAAGAGCCCAGCTTCTCTAAAGTTCACTGCATTCATGCCAAAGCCATACTTTACACAGGTTTCTTTTAGCCAGTGACTCAACTTTGTATAGATAGTAAAGGGAGCCTGGTTCTGGGTGATGAGAAATGCCTTGATGGGCTACTTTGGCCTGAGGACTCCCTGAAATGGCCTAGTCAAACTTTTCTTAGGCCTGAATGGCATCTGAGATACTTCTACCCCGTATTCCCTCTCTCCTTCCTTCCCTTTCACTCAGGATCAGATCTACATTGTGATCTGATATCTGATGTGTCTATGGCTCTTCCACATTTCCCTGACTCTCTTGTCATTTTTTTTTTTCTTGCAGCTGTTTCCTGTAACACATTTCTGGCTCCTTTAATCTTGTCTTGATATCTGCTGGTCAGATAACCCAGACTAATACAATTATCATTTGCATAAGTCTGCAAAAATTATTCAGCGCCAGGTATTTGAGTAAGCTTCTTCCCTTTCAGCTGACTCCAGAAATGGCATAGGGGGCATTAAAAAGAACATGGACATCACACCTAGAAGACTTGGGGTAGAATCTTGGTATTACCTGGGCAACTTTAGGCAAGTCACTTAATCTGTGTGAGACTCATTGACCTCATCTGTAGAATGGGAATAAGAATAATACATTTACCAAAGAATTAAAATTATACCTAAGAACATAATACCTGTAACAGAGTAAGTACTAAAAAAAGTGCTATGTTGATATATTTTGCAAGACATAGTAAAACAACGATACTTTTTATAAATCGAGAGGATGTATTTTCATGACAGGCATCTTTTCATAAATCTCATTGTCAGAGGAAGAAGGGCTATAGGAAGCACAGGATGCTTTCCAGGGCATTGCTGTGGGTGAGAACATTGGGAAAAAAAACAACTAAATTAACATCTCTTGACATATGCCCATGGATTACTGGGCAGGGAGTGGGGAGGAGCTCAGTGGCATCAGGTCACTTTCCCCAAGCCACATAGTAAGTGGCAGATTGCAGATGGGGCCCAGGCTTTCCAGTTTTATGTCTGGTAACTAGAATCTAGTGGGGTTTAAAGTTAGGGCAGTGGGAGGAGGCTAGGTTCATGCTTAGATGGGGAAGGTGGGCAGAGTCTGGAGGAATCTGGGTGGATAGGTCCTGTGGCCACTGTGCCCCTTTCTAGCTGGGCAGCGGAACTTGCAATGGGGATGATGACTGCTTCTCAGAGGGCTTGGAGAGAAGCCATTCCTGGGGCTTCTCTCACTCCTTTCTCCTGTTCAATTTAACCTCTCCTTTACCTTCCAGGTGGGATTTGTGGCTAGATCTAGTGAGATTTCTGTGGTTTCCTTGACCTCTCCCATCCCTCCTGTCTAATTCTTAGCTTACATAAACCACCTTTAGCAGGAAACAGAGTCCTTTCTTCTACTTTTAGGTATAACCAGCTAGAAGTGGAGATGCCTTTGGGGGAAGCATGTGACTCAGGGTGCATAGCTGGTTCACATGCTCATATTGCAACTAAAAGCTTAGGTTTTGGATTCAATCAGGTCAGGCTTTAAACCCTGCACTCCTCTTCCTGTGGGACCCCCAGGCAAGCTGGTCAGCCTCTCTGAGTCTCATTCTCCATCTGGAGAATGGGGTGATGGTCTCTTTCTCTTTTTTATTTGTTTTTGAGACGGTGTCTCGCTCTTGTTGCCCAGGCTGGAGTGCAGTGGCGTGATCTCGGCTCACTGCAACCTCTGCCTCCTGGGTTCAAGCAATTCTCCTGCCTCAGACTCCCAAGTAGCTGGGATTACAGGGGCCTGCCACCATTCCCAGTTAATTTTGTAGTTTTAGTAGAGATGGGGTTTCATCATGTTGACCAGGCTGGTCTCAAACTCCTGACCTCAAGTTATCTGCTGGTCTCGGCCTCCCAAAGTGCTGGGATTATAGGCATGAGCCACCGTGCCCTGCCTGGTTTCTTTCTTTTATACTGCAAGGACTGATGGCCTCTTACAGGGGCTGCATAGGGGATGGACTCAAAAGTTAATGCCTTCCTTTCTTTGTATGCAATATTGTTTAAAATGGTTTTTCCATCATCCTAATAGCAACTGGTTCCTGATAGCAATATATGAAACAATGCAGGAGCGATTTACGTGTGTTTTTCCAAGTTGTGGTCATTGAGCTTCGGAAAGTGAGAAATGCAGTTGAATTGTGTGTCTGACAGTGAAGAGTAAACGGCCTTGGGCCTAGCTCCAGAAGTTGGCCTAAAGAGAAACATACCATCCTTAAAAAAAAAGTAAGAAGCAAAAAGCTTTCATATGTATAAATGTTAGAGTCATTCTGGCAGTGTAGGCCAAAAAGCTGTTTTTAGTGGTCACAAGAAAAAAATACTTGAGGGATAGGCAGAAACCTTCTGTCTAGAACCTTCCCACCTTCTTCTGTCTCTTGTTTTTCCCAGGAAGGGAAGCAAAGTGCTAGCTGTGGGGATCCCCCACTCCAAATGAGGGTTCCAGGGGAAGCAGAGCCAGGGCAGGTTTCTTTACCATGTGACCCTCTCTGTCCTATGCCAGAGGCAGAATGGGAGTGGAAAGTTACCAGATCTAGAATCTGAAAACCTGGGTCCCATCTGCCATCTGCCACTTACTGTGTTGCTTCGGGCAAGTCACTTCACCTCACTGAGCTTCAGTTTCATGATCTGTAAAATGGACATAAAATTAATTACAACAGAGGGCTGTTAGGTGGCTCAAATAATGAATGCCTTGTGAAGCTAACAGATGTTAGCTATTTGTTGGAATATTATGTCCTATTGCAATCCACCTGAGTTAGAGCCTCCTGTGGTTATCATCAAAAGACAATCTTTAAATCATGGAGTCATGAGAATCCAGATTAATGGGGTCTATCGTACGGTGAATGATGATGATAATGGCAACATTTGCATGGTTTGACATGGCTGCTTCTATACAGGAGGGATTGAGGAAAGTAATTTGGCTGGAAGTAGCTGCTAAGAGACTTATCTGGAAACTTCCCTTGCATAGCATGCACACTATTCTTACCTGTAGTATGCATTTATTCATTTAGGGAAGCTGGGGGAAATGTTGGAGATAATGGAGAGGGAGGTGGGGCTAAGGGGAGACTTGAGTCTAAATGTTTACACAACTTTTTAAAAAGAAATTTGAGATCCCTTGCGTCATTTGAGCCTCCCACTTGCTCTTCTGTTCCTATCCCCATTTTACAAGGAAATTGAAATGCAGAGAGGTCAGTTAACTTGCTTTTGGCCACACAGCTCACATTGTGTGAGCTGAGATTCCATTCTATGGCTGACAGGATGCCCCCAAGACAATGCCATGTGTCAGGGCTTTGTAAGCAGTACAACTCCATGACGGTGGACATCATCACTGCTGTTGCATTTAAACAAAGGTGACAGCAGAAGCCCAGAGAAGTACAATGGTTTGCCGAGGTTACACCGCTTAGGAGTAATAGAGTAGCTGGAAGCTGAATTTCCTCATTCCTAGAACAGGGACTGCTCGACCCTGGCTTCAGCCTTAGGAATGCTCACTAACTCTGTCCTCTTTTCCTTTTTAAAAATTAATAAAAGGCAGCCAAACAATGGCTAATGGGCTCATGAGAGGTTAGGAAACATACTTGTAAGGCAATCACAGGATTGCTTTCAGCGAAACACATTATCTTGGTAACAAAAGAAATATAGAAATAAATTTCTTTGAATGCTCTTCAACCTAATCAGCCCTGATGTTGCTAAACTGTTCCTGACATTCTCTGGTCCCCCCTCCTTTAAAGCCCCAAATAAAGCATAATGAAATAAGCTATAAGCATTTGGGGGTGATTCAACTCTCTGAAGTGCTTGAGGATGCAATTTGTAGGCAAGATGTTAAGGAATTAAAAAAAAAAAAAAGCTGGCTGGTGCCAAGCCGCGTTGTACCAATTTCTCCGTGGCCCTGCTGCATGTTAGGTATGCATATGGTCCACACATTTTTCGAAAACATACCCCCAGGTGTCAGGGCCTGTTCTTTAGAGCGTATCAACTAAATGTGGAGAGACGGGTGTGCTGAGGAAATGAAAAATAAAATCCCAGCTGCTCCTTAGAACATTGCTGTAATTTGGAGGCTTGTCGTGGGCTGCGCGTTCTTGTCTAGAGCCCCACAAATGCAGCACCCTCAAAGGTGAGCTGCTCCAGGACGGGACCGGGGCACTGACTCCATGGGATCTGGCACAGAGTAGGGGCTCAGGAAACTACAGGTGAACAAATGAATAAGTGAGTGACGGGAGCAATTAAATTGGCACAAGGAGAGAAAGGCCCTTTGGATAAAGCTAATGGAAACAAGCCCAATCCCACTCCCACTTAGTCAATTCCTGCCTAAAATTCAACTCCCATTTTAAAGAATCAGTTGCATGGTGAGGCGGAAAAAGGGACAAGGAATGATCTTAGAAGGCTTGGGTTTGTGGCCAATGGGATTGTATTTGAGCCCCTTTATTTTCTAATAAGATACAGTACTTATAGAGCAACTAGTGCAATGTTTGGTGCACAAGCAGGCTTCATTTCATTCATTCATTCATTATGTCATTCAGAGCTCAGTAACCTACAATGTGCCAGACCTGATGTCAAAAGCCAGTGGTAGAAAAGTTATCACCCTCAAGGAGCTCAAACTTGCGTGGCTATGGGGAGCCTTACCTCATTATTTAATTCCTGAAATGACTCCATCGAGTTGAGATGATTCTCTTCCTTGAGTGATAAGGAAATCAAGCATCAGAGACCTTCCATGACCTGCCCCTGTCCCATAGCTGTAAGTGATGATCCCTGAAGTGGAATGCAGCATCAGAAGTCACCAACAGGCAGCTCACAGCTCAGTTCTGTCTCAACCCATGTTTAGCCTGGGGTGCCCGTTGTTAGCAGAGAAAGAGAGTATGGAATGGGGATGCCTTCAGACAGGTTCCTTACGCTTCCTTCACTGCTGAGATCTAACTCTAGGCCCTAGTCACACTTTTCCTTTACTAACCTGACCCGTGGATTACTGAGTGTGTAAATCCCAGCTCAGATTTGCTGTTTCCATGCCCAGTGTTGTTTCCAGTGGAAAAATGGGCATTACCTGCCTCTGAGAGGGCCTAAATCTATGCTACGGATCTCTCTGGATCTTTCCTGACTCAGTGCTGACTGTCACCACTATCCCTTTTACGGTTTCTTCAACCCCATGAACTGACCATCAGCTTTGGGTTGAATAGACCCAAACCATATGTGGCCAGCACATGTTCTGCTATAGTTCCTGAGTGTTTTGGGGGCTAGGATGGTGGCAGTAGTGGTGATAGCAGTGGGGATATTGTACAACACATTTGGTCAGTGTTTCCCAAGGAGAAGAAAAATATTTGAAGCTAGCTTCTTCCAATAGTTCCAATTAAAGTTTCTCTTTGCTTCTTTTAAAAATAAGGAATACTCTGGAGTTACATGCAGTTCACTTTCCTCAGTTCTTTCACAGAAAGGGCGGGTAGCTGGTATTACATCTCCTAAAATGTTTCCATGCTGAAGTCATCTCTTCCATTTCATGTAGAATGTGGAACTTTGGGGTCTCCATTAATCACTGGGAAGTGAATTGGAGAAAATGCAAATCTCCCTTCAGAAAATCACACTGGCCTCTGGGTGCCCATGCCAGCCCTGCCTTGGGCTGCCTTGGGTGTGGGCCAGAGAAGAACGTGGTCCAGAAATGTCCTCAGAAGAGGTGCAGCCTCCCTAGTTAGGAGAAGAAGGAAGGGCCGTTGACTGGGCTTTACTCAGTAGCACAGACTGTCTGCCCCATACCTACTTGGGCAACTTAATAAGGAACTGAGTGAGTTTTAGCAGTTTTCTGGAGCTTGTTAAACACATAAGATGCACAATGGACCATAATCGATCAGGTTGAGGTGGAATAGACTGATGCTTAAGAGTAATGATTCTAAGTCAGACTGCCTAGTTACAACTCTGTCTCCATTACTTACACACTTTAAGACTTTTGGCATATTAATTGTTTCTGTAGGCCAGGTACAGTGGCTCATGCCTGTAATCCTACCACTTTAGGAGGCTGAGGTGGGAGGATCGCTTCAGGCCAGGAGTTTGAGACCAGCCTGGGTAACATAGTGAGATACTACTTCTACCAAATAAATAAATAAATAAATAAAAATAAAAAAATAAAAAAAATTGAAAAGCCTCTAAATTTTTTAACAATTAAAAAAGTCTAAAAATTTTTTTAAATTGCAAAAAGTGTAAAAATTTAAAAGAGACTCTAAAAGTCTGTAAATGATTGATGCCAGGAGTTGGAGACAAGACTGGTCAACATGGCAAAACCCTGTCTCTACTAAAAATACAAAAAAATTAACTGGGCGTGGTGGGGCATGCCTGTAGGCCCAGCTACTCAGCAGGCTGAGGCAGGATAATCACTTGAACCCAGGAGGCGGAGGTTGCAGTGAGCCGAGATCGTATCACTGCAGTCCAGCCTGGACGACAGAGCAAGACTCCCATCTCAAAAAAAAAAAAAAAAAAAAATTAAAAAGTAAAATGGGAGTAATAGCACTCACCACATAGGGTGGTTTAATGAGGTTATTATATAGAAATGTCTTAGAATAGTGCTTGGCACATAATAAACATTCTTCCATTTAATGTAGAATGTAGAACTTCTGTATTACTTAGTAAAACAAGTATTACTATTATCAGTCTTTTAAGATTCCCCCAATTTCACCACTGAATTAAGTTTGATCCACAGAAAGCAACTGAATTTCATGGACCTAGGTTTGATGTGACCCCTTTGTCAATAGCACTTGATGCAAGAATTGCATTTGTATTCTCTTATAAATGGCAGTTGGGGATGGCCTCATTGTCCATGCGAGGCAATCCCAGAAAGACACTGACCTCTGTCCATGTATGTGTTTGCTTTCTGTTGACCGAAAGAAAACGCAAGTGATGTTACTATGTTTTATTTTCTGTCTCACCTGTCAGGAGATTTAGAACATTACCTACTGCTTATTGGGAGTGTTCAGGAGCATATATTTATTCCATGCCACTTAAATGGAATATTTATCCTAAACCAGTGCTGCTTAATTTCCCCCCCTGCCTCAAGGCACCACTAAAAATAGCAAAGTATAGTGACTGAAGGGAATTTGAGTATAGTCCTAAGAATCCAGAAGCCTGAAATTCCTCTCAAATCTTGTGTTTTAACTTAAAAATCTCCACATATTTTGAACTTGAGCATGTTACTTATCTATGCTTGTTCTACTATTAAATCAGTGTTTTGAATGATCAACATTCAAGCAAAATTGATGCTCTAGGAAGGTACCCCTCCAAATTGATGCTGCGGCTCCTTGTGTTGTTAATTAATGCTGTTCATCCAATATTTCTGATTCTTCCTCCTTCCAGGCACATAGTAGGACTCGGTGTCCTTGTCTCCTTGAAGTCAAGGGTGATTGTGTGACTAGCTTTGGCCAAGAAAAGTATATAAATTCTGGCCAGTGTGCAGTTTGCCACATTCCCTTGCTGTGGTGAGGCAGGGGCGTGGCCGAGAGGAAGCCTTCATCAGCTGGATCCCTGAGTGACTCTGAGGAGCCGAGTTCTTCTATTAAACTGTGTTGGATAGGTTGAGTGAACAAGAGGCAAATGCTGTTTTTGGCAGCCACTGAGGGTCAGGTTGTTCATTGTCACCATGTGGCCTAGCCCATCTGGATGGACACACTCCTCATACCCTTGGCTACCCTCAAGTTCCTGAAGGGGAGTCTGTCCCCCATTTTGAAAGCATGACTTAAGGTATCTTGCCTAACTACACATTTGGGAAGATGAGGAACACAGATGTGAAATGAACATTTTCAAATGCTGAATTTCCCCTCTTTTATGAAACCTTTTTTTACTTATTGCTTCTTAATTTTTAAAAAATAGTGAATCGTGTAATATTTATGAGTCCTTCTCAGAGGGCATTATACTAAGTGAAATAAGCCAGACACAAAAAGACCGTATTTCCTAACCTCACTTATATGTGGAATCTTTAAAAGTTGAACTCATAGAGACTAAGAATAGAAGGGTGATTATGAGGGGTTGCTTGGCGTGTGGGTATTCCCCTGGGAGATGTTGGTCAAGGGTCGCAAATTTTCAGTTATAGGATGAATAAGTTCTGGAGACCAAATGTAGAGTGTGGTGACTACAGTTAATCATAATGTATTATATAACTGAAATTTGCTAAGAGGGTAGATCTTAAGTATTTTCATACACATGTACAGATATAACGATGTGGGGGTGATGGATATGCCAATTAGCTTGTACATCTTGAATATACACAATTTTGATTTGTCAATTATACCTCAATAAAGCTGAAAAGAAGTCTCAATATATAGACTAAAATCGACTTGTCATTTTTTAATTCTTAGAATGCATCACTCAACATTTGTTTATGTGAGTGTTCAGGACTATGTGCTGTGTCTGAAAGAAGTATGAATTATAACTTTAAGTTGAGCTGCAAACCTGTGACCCTTGGATTTCTGTTGCGGTACAGTGCCTAGAATATAGCAGGTGCTTGACAAATGGTATGGATTGAATGAGTGTCCAGCACGCAAACTCACAGGCCCTTCACTTGCTTCCATTTCACTTTAGCATCAATTTCATTTTGTCCTGTTTTATAGGCTTGCTGTTGAGATATTAGTCTTTTTGACTAAAATATTAACTCTTGTATGCAGGAATTAGACAATTTCATCTCTGAGTCTTCCAATGGAGATCAGCTTAATTTCTGAGCAGCAGGTGTTTAAGAAAGGCTTGCTGAATTGCATTGAGTTAGGTGATAAATTAGTGTGATTTTGGAAGCCAGTGACACCGTGGTGTGGCCTGACAGTATACATGGGATTCCCCTTGTTCTGACTGGAATTCTTAGCCAAAGCTCACCCCTGTTTCTCTGGCCAAACCTTCTCACCTTGAAAAATGCAGTTCCTGAGGCCTGTTACCTGGGCAAACTACGGTAGCAATGTGGCATTTACCATCTCTGTTTTCCCAGCGATGAAATGAAAATAGCCCCAGCTCCTCTTTTGTATAATGCTGCAAGATTCCTCCTTCCCCCACTGGTAGAACCAAGGAAACTATCAGGGAATTTGCATATGTCTAAAGCACCTAGGAAACCAGCTGACCGATTTGCATTAAAAAAAATTTGCCATCCCAGACTTCAGGAGAAGAGGAAGAGAAATAAAACAATGACTATGAGGCCTGGTGTGGTGGTTCATTCCCATAATCCCCACACTTTGGGAGGCCTGGGGTGGGTGGATCGCTTGAACTCCGGAGTTCGAGACCAGCCTGGGCAACATGGTGAAACCCCATCTCTACTAAAAATACAGAAATTAGCAGGCATGGTGGCGTGTGTCGGTAGTCCCAGCTACTTGGGGGGCTGAGGCAGGAGGATCACCTGAGTCTTGGGAGGTGGAGGGTGCAGTGAGCTGTGATCACACTGCTGCACTCCAGCCTGAGCAACAGAGTCAGACCCTGTTAAAACAAAACAAAACAAAACAAAATGAAAGAAGAACAAAAATGTGACATGTGGGGAAGGCAAGAACCCTAGAGACATCACAATGTGGGTGCTTTGGTTATCTATTGCTGTGTAACAAATCCCCCCAAAATGTAGTGGCCTAAAACCATTTGTTACTGCCTTTCACACTTCTGTGGGATGACTTCGGAAGTTCTCTTTTGGGATCTCATATAGCTGTTGCTTGGTGGTGGCTGGGGCTAGGGTCAGTTGAAGACTTCAGTGGTTGGCTTCTGAGTTCTCGTGTCTGTTGCCTCAGTTTCATGGATGCAATAATTCAAGGCTGGCCAGTCCTCCCTCTCCACACAACTGGCCTGGACTTCGTCTGGCATGGAGGTCTGAGGGGAGTAAGACTTATTTCATGGTATTTAGCTTCCCTTAGAACAGGACTTCTCAATCTCAGCACTATTGACACTTTGGCCCATTATGTTGTAGGGCATGAGACGGGGGTCTGTTCCATGCATTGTAGAATGTTTAGCAGCATCTCTGACCTCTATCAACTAGACATTATAAGAAGGGCCTCTTACCTCCCTCCCCACATTCAGGTGTGATAACCAAAATTGTCTCCAGACATTGCTAGATATTCCTGGGAAGGAAAATTGCTTTGAATCAGGAACCATTGCCCCAGAGTATTGCAAGAAGCCCAGGTGGAAGCTGCAAGGCTTCTTATGACCTGGCCTTGGAAGTCATGCACAAGTACTACCTCTGCATTTTTTCAGTCCGAAGGGAGTTCAAGGGCCAGCCAGATTCAAGCATAAGAGAACTATGCAGGGAGATATGGTTCGTGGGAAGGGAGTCACCTTTGGAAACTAGGTGTTTAACAGGGTAACTCATGGAAACAATCTTCCAGGACTGTCTGCACTGTCAGATCCCTTCACCAACTGTCTGCTGGATGCCCACTTTGCCCCTGGAGAAGATAACACCTAAGTCATGGTTTCTGTTCTTGAGGGTCTTGGAGGCCATTTGGGGAGACAGATTTAAAGCCAGAGAGTTTCTGCATGATGCAGTATATGATGGGATGCAGAGAGCAAAAGGCGAGGAAGGAGCAGAAGGAAGGGTTGCCATTCCAGTACAGGAGTTCTCTTCCTGGAGAAGGTAACATTTAGGCTGAGACTTGAAAGGTGCGTGAATCTTTCAAGATTTTCAAGCTGAAGGGATATGGAAAAGGCATTCCTGGGCAACAGGACAGCGCAATGAAACAGCACAGCCCACTGGTCCATGCAGTGGCTACCAGCCATAGGTTTGTACATATGGGGTGGTCATGGAGTGAGAGCTGATTCTTTTAGGAAGGGCAAAGGTTGAATATGGGGGCACCTGTGTACCAGGCTAAGGAACCAAGACTTGATGCTGTGTCAATTTCTTGATTATTGATTAGTCATACCCAGTTACCAGGAAATGATACATTACTATTTTTAAAGCAAACAGCAGTGAGGGCTTCCTTCCAGGGCACCTGCAACCTGAGGTTACAAGGGATGCAACACCGAGCACCGTAAACCAGGCTCAACATGATTCTCTCTACCAGGACAGGTGAGGAGGCCACAGGGGCAGTCAGGTGTGTCAGGTGCCTACAAAGCAACAAGGCCCTTTGACAGGGGCTTTAGAGACCTCTCAGTACAGCCCTGTGGGTACATTATCATTTGTAGATGACATAACAGAGTCACAAACTTTGAATGACTTGATTATTGTCTCCTCATTCATGAGTTGGAGAGCTAGGCTTGAGCCCAGGTTTAGAATATTGACATATCTATTAATATGTTGAGTGTTGTCAAAAAAAGGAACAAAATAAGGAAGAGACAGAGAAAATCCAGCAATGGAATGCTATTTGTTTCATGGCCAAAGCCCTAGAAAACATTGACTTGCAGTTATTGCCTTGGAGTGCTGGGGCTCAGTGAGGTGCCTGGGAGTGTCCACATATCCCTGAGGTTCTGGTGCCTTCCCTTCTTGCTCTGTGCATTTGCTGCCCACCCTAAGATTCAGAGGAGCAGCAGCCAGTCTGCATGGGGGCATTTCTAACAACCTTGAAGGACAAAGTGGAGGATCTGGGTTCTCAGTTGTAAAGGGGCCTCCAGGTAGGAGAGACCAGGTCTCTGGGCAGACACCTGGTTGGACCGTGAAATCCTTATGCATTCACTTAACTGTCTGGGCCCACAAGCTACCAAGATGAACACTTTTGCTATTAAAAATAGTCTGTGGAAGGCCGAGCTGGGAAGATCTCTTGAGCCCAGGAGTTCTAGGCTGTAGTGAACTATGATCACATCACTGCACTCCAGCTTGGGTGACACAACAAGACTGTGTCTCAAAAAAATTTTAAAAAGTCTCCAATTTCAAATGAGAAAGTGTGTCTACATGGATCCACCCATGGCAAGCCCCCACTAATAAATTCATCCTTTGTTCCCAGGACAAAATGTGAACTTCTTTGCATGGCATACTAAGCCAGCTTCCTTCTCCAGCCTCATCTCCTGCTGTTCACGGTGCCACACCCATACTGAAATACTTGTCCTTCCCCAGAGGCCCATGCTCTGGGCCTTTCTTCATGGTAACCTTTTCCTGTAATGCACCTCCTTTCTCCATTCTGTCTGGTGACTCCTACTCATTCTTTGAGATCTTGATTACTTATTTGGCACGCATCTATGAGCACCTCCTATGAGCAAAACCCTGTGCTATGCATGGGCGACACGGTGATGAGTAAGACACAGTCCCTAACCTCAGAGAGAACCTCAAGTATCACTTTCTCTGTGAAAATGTCTTTAATCTCTTTGGTAATTCCCAAAGCATGCTCTTAGGGTCTTTATTGTACCACCAATTCCAATGTATTGCAGTTATTTGTGTATGTGTCCAACTAACTTTCTCATCAACCCAAGAGGGTAGACACCACGCCTAACTTGTTCATTGTTGCTCATATTCACAATACCTAGCTCACGTCTGGATCACAGTCAATACATATTTTAAAGTAAATGAATAAATGAATGAGTGAATGAATAAGTAAATGCAGCTTCTTGGCACTTAAGCATACAAATCTTCACCACCATGTGCCTCACACTAGTGGATGGGGAGAATGATTTCCTATTCTGTATGGAAGTTCTCTGTAACGATTTCTATGCATGTACTTTGCCTCTGCAACCTCTTAGTGGAAGAACAGGTTTTTGATATGCAGCCAGCAACCCTGACAGAGTCAAGTCACTTTCTTTAAGAAGATTAATGAACAGGGACTTAAGGGAAGGGATGGGTGAACTGGTTGCTAACAAGTAAGAACCAGCCATAAGCTCAACCCTATTTTGGGAACAAACCAAACCAGGATCTTTAAGGCTGAGCTTGGCTTGGTTCAACTAATCCTTCTCCTCCTCTTTGTGCCTCGGCTGCTCCCACACCCACTACAGCCTTTCTCACTCATCTCTGTTGAATTATGAATCACATCCCTGTAGCACCTCCACGCTCTCTGTCCTCTGTTGGGTCTGGCATTTTCCTCACTTTGCTGTCCTATGAGGACAGAGAAGACTGGAGGTGGAGGGAGAGTCTTAGATAAATATATCATTTCAAGTCTTTCAGGGAGAAGGAAGCTCTGAGTGGGCCTTGTGATTCATGGTAAAGGGAAGATGTGGAGGAGGGAGCTGGGCTGGGCTGGATGAGGATCAGAGGCAAAGAAAGGGAGGTTAGGCCATCTTATGGGGATGCGTGGGAAAGGTGAACCACCAGATCCAGATAAGGAGTGGAAGGTTTGAGGCAGGTGGGTGAAGGACTACAGGCAGAATGGAAACACAGATAGGTGCACCTGACCTCTTCTCCCTGGGCAATTTCCTAGTCAATGTTCAGGATCCAACTTGAACACCCCTTCCTTGGGAAACCTTCTCTGACTCTGTTTTTTTTCCAAATTACAAACATCCTGTGGTCATTTGCCCTGCCATGTCACTTTTCACCCTAGTCCATACTGTCTCCACTGCCTTCTCTTTTAGACCGAACACCTCAAAGGGCCGAGACCATTGCCTCCTTCACTTGTGTATGCCTAAGCAGGGTCTGGCACACATTTACACTGAACATCTTTTCCTGATGCAAACTTGAGTCACATGGTGTGGCACAGTGTCCACCACGTGGTCTGAGCAAGGCACAGAACTTCTGAAATGAGGACCATCTTGGAAAATCTGCACCGTATGGTGAAAACGTGCTGAAGACGCCTTGTGTACTAAGAGTCAGCGGAATTTAATAGTATTCATTTTATTGCCTTTCCCCCCACATTCCTGGGTTTCTGTCTTCCCTAATATGAAGATGCATTTTGCTGAAATGATTCATTTTGCAAAATTCCTGCAGGCCAAACAAGAAGCGGCATGCACTTAGGCTTCAAATGGAGACACATGATGTGGGAATCTGGGGCTTCAATTCCAGTTTAGTTTATGAAATGTTCAGCTGGTTGTTTCAGACCTCCGTTTCTACTCATGATCTCAGACAGAAAAGTGAGGTGTGCCAACAGAACCAGCCTGCAATGATTGAGCCCCTGCTGTATGCCAGACCCTTTTGCTTACATTATTCCATTTAGAATCATCCCAGGAGACAGGCAGGTATTCACCATGTATTTTAAACAGAGAGGGGACTTTTCTGCTCCTTGAGGAGCAGAAGTGATTTATTGCTTCATTTTGAGGCTAACCACCTACGTCACAATCTAGATAGTACAAACTAAAACGAGCTCTTGTCTTTTGGAGAATCTGGGGACAACAGCCGCTCTTGTTACCTTTGTAGATGGGCAAGAGTCCCTCCTCTGGGACACTGGAGGGCAGTGTCGTACAGTGAATTGAGTTGGGGATTTGGAATGAGGAAATTTGGGTGTGGGTTTGAAAGCTGTGTGGCCTTGAGTAAGTTAGGCAGCCTCTCTGAGTCTCAATTTCCGTGTCCCCAAATGGGAATAATCATTCTAAGAACCACTTTACTGGGCTGTTGTGAGGATCAGGTGGACAGGGGGCGTGGGAAATACATTGTAAGCTGTGAAGAGCTAAACACCTAATATCATTATAAACGCATAATTTGGGGTCAGGGGCTCCTAGGTCCTACCCGAGTAAAAAATATTTCCTTCAAAACTCATACCTTAATGCTGAACTTTGAGCCTGGAGTTCTCTCTTGGGGTTCAAGAAGGCCACTGCTCAAGTAAGCTTGCATTCCCTGAAATGCAGGTGGGGAGGGGTAGCCCAGGATTAATAGGGGGGTCCATTTATCAATTTCATCTTGTCTCAGAAAAGGGAAGCAGTTTGTTCAGGGTCCAGGACAGGTACATTTGGCTGGGGAAGAGGAATGTGCCCAGCCTGGGTATTTCTGGAGTCCAGAGGAACACAAAGGCCCTGGGGACTCTCTAGGTTTGGAGCCTGTGCTTTGCTGGAGAAAGAAAGACACAAGTCAAAAGTGAATTTGGGTTGGAGGGTGAGTACTGAAGATCCAAGAATCTTGGACTCTCAAGGCAAGGAGGGACCTTCTTGCCCATAGTTTCCTCGTCTTCGGTCGTTGATGAATTTTGCCATGTCTGCGTGCTCCTTCTATTGTCTTTTACTTGATGAATTTCTTTACCTCAATTTCCCCATGTAATAAGCTTCAGCCTCATCTGAATCAAGCATTTTTGTGAGATCTCCATACAACTATTAAAACATATTCATTCATATACCACCTAAAAATCACCCTATGACCACTAGTTGTCCATGCATTAACTTTGCTGGGAACTTGTGTTCCTGATCATACACCCATCTGGAGATGAAGTCTGCTCTGCTGCCCCTTCAGCAAGTTCTCACGCTGCCTCCATTTGCACATCTGTAGTGATGGGAAGCTCAGTTCTTCTCTCGAGGTGACTCTGCCCTGCCAGAAAGTTCTTCTGTAGATTGTGCCTGAATTTTCTTGCCCATAGTTCTAACCAGTGGTTCTAACTCTTGCATCCCATAAAGGATGTCTATTTTCACTTCCCAACATGGGAAATCTGAAGCCGGCTCTTAGGTACCCTATCTCCCAGCCAGGCTGGAGACATCCACTCCCATCTAGCCTTCC
Organism: Macaca mulatta; assembly: GCF_049350105.2. NCBI lineage: Eukaryota > Metazoa > Chordata > Mammalia > Primates > Cercopithecidae > Macaca > Macaca mulatta. The sequence goes on from NC_133420.1 coordinate 49,746,012, forward strand.
TCTGCTGACAGGATTTCAAGTGTCTTTGATGTCTTTTGTCACTGTCCTCTAAAAGGCTCAGTTTCGGGGTCATCTCTTAAAAGATAACTTACAGCATGGAACACAATCCTCTAGGTGTGGTCTGGACAAGTAAGAGTGAATGGGACTGTCCCATCCCTCATTCTAGATATGCTACTACTATTAATACAGCTTAAGTAACACCCTCTTCTTAATGCACCTGCCAGCAGTCAGTGGGTTGGTACAGAATAACTATCTCCTACATCAGTGTTGATACCTCACCATGACCATTGGGTTGGTAACACTCTCACCTGACCACCCCAATGCCAGTAGAAGGCACGTGTGGGAACGTCATCTGGAGCAGCATTCTTTAAACCTTTTTGATTATGCAAACATCTCAGTAAAAATATATTGAGCACACATCTCTAATATGTATGTATTTATTATAAATTGTATAATGGACTAATACATGTAGTGCATGCAAGAAATGGGAATTTAAAAGTATGAAATAGGGCCGGGCGCGGTGGCTCAAGCCTGTAATCCCAGCACTTTGGGAGGCCGAGGCGGGCGGATCACAAGGTCAGGAGATCGAGACCACAGTGAAACCCCGTCTCTACTAAAAATACAAAAAATTAGCCGGGCGCGGTGGCGGGCGCCTGTAGTCCCAGCTACTCAGGAGGCTGAGGCAGGAGAATGGCGGGAACCCGGGAGGCGGAGCTTGCAGTGAGCCGAGATCGCGCCACTGCACTCCAGCCTGGGCAACAGCGTGAGACTCCGTCTCAAAAAAAAAATAAAAATAAAAATAAAAGTATGAAATAAATCAGAAGTAAAAATCCTAATCAGACCCTCCCCTTTTTGGACTGTCTTACATATCACCTGTGAATGTTTCCCTCCAGGATCCAGAACACTCATTGCCCTCCTGCTAAACAAAGCCCATCTCTGTATGAAAGGACAGAACCTCTAGTTGTGGTGACCCCAGCACCAGGGTCGAATTCATTGTTTTTCAAACTTCCCAAATAATGCCAGCAACACCCTTGGATACGCACCTGGAAGAATCAGAGTGAACAAAAACGGGGTCATCTCTACCCACCACCCCATTCAACCGTGTGTGTTCTGCTTTGTCAACACACGTAATTTTTCCTCTTCCTTGTGGCTGCGCCTGTCTTCTACTCTACAGCCTTTGTGCATTTTATCCCCAAAGACCAGAGATGTCTTTGGAATGCACAGAGGTGTAGTGACACGCAGAGAGGGAATTTTGTTTTTGAAGTCTTTGGAATAAGAATCCTTCCAACATAAAAATTGCAAGAGATTAAGCAGGAAGTGATTCTGGCCTTGGCATGAGTTCAGAGGAACATGAACAGAGTGCGGGTAAATGTAAAATCACACTGTGGGGAGAGGCTGGGGAATTGGAGGGCTTTTACCAGGAGAAGAGTTCTCAGATGCCTGATGGGTGTTGAGCAGAGGTGGAATTAAACCTTTTTCCTGCGGCACTTGGGGGTAGAACAAGGAGGAGTATTGGACTCTGTATAAGGAAGGCTTTTGAATGGTCAGAGCTGTCTACTGATCACTGGGTTGCTGGGGAGGAGGTGCTCGCCCTTTCTGGGAGGGGTCTAGAGTGAGCTGGGTGAGCAGCTGATGGAAGGGTATCAAGGCCATTGGGTCCCTTGCTGGCAGCCTGGACTAAAACAGGGCCAGGACAGATTGGGGTATGATCGTGAGGACTGTATTCTCTCCTGAACCCCCATGACCCCTTCATGGGCCTGTCTCCCTTGCCTGGAGTTTTGACACTCTACTTTTTTCTGCAGGCCCAAGGTTGCCCCCTTTTGGAGTGGTAGAGAGGCTTGGGTGACCACCACCTGCCATTGTGGGCAGCCTACCCAGCTGGGTGTAGACAAGCTTTGAAAAGATGTGTTGCCCCATTACCTTTTTGCCCTCAGGACATCCTCTTGAGTTTCCATCTATATTCATTAGGAAGCATGTGAGATCTTAGGATCGGGGGTTGAGGGGACTTATTTTCTTTCCTCAAGGCCAGAAGAAGACATTGGGACCATCCCTTGTGGGTGAGTCATTTCCCTGGTGCTGCCTTACATCCTGTGGAGACCGAGTTGACACAGTCTACTAATTTGGCCCAGGAACGTCTTGGGGATCCATCTGTCCCTTCTGCCACTTCTCTGGTTCAGGCCCTTGTCATCCTTCACCAGGATGGAGACAAGAGCCTCTCGCTGCTTGGAATCCTGGCCCCTAGGCTCTCTCCTCTAGACCACCCTCTTCAGAGTGATCATGACCAAATCACCCCACTGCCCATGTTACCTGTGCACACAGGACTATAACCTGTAACAAACTCAGCCCTTCACAGCCTCTCCTGTCTCCTCTCCATCCATGAGTCCCATGTCCCTTCAGGGTGCTCCTGCCAGGGCAACTCCAGACTTTCACATATGGGGTTTTAGTTTCTCAGAATGTCCTCATCCACCTTTTCTGCTTGGAAAACTCCTTATCCTCTCTTAAGACCCTCCCAAATGTCGCATTTTCTGTGAAATCTTTCCTGACTCTCCCAGAGTTTGGGCTCCCACCTGTCTGCTTGTGGAGTTATCTGAGCTGCTACAGTGCCATATTTAGGATGCTTGCTATTGAGTCTGTGGCTCACATGTGCGTTCACCAATGGCCGGGACGGAGATGTGCTTATGGTGGCACTTTATGTGCATGCAGTAAAGATTAGTCCAAAAAATGAATCATCAAATCCCCTAGCCTGTAATTCATTTGACCTTCTGACCATCCTGTAAGTGGTCTGATATTAGGCTTTCCCATTAAAAGTCAACTGAAATGGTGTCCTGTTCAGAACTATTGGGTACGTAGCAGACAGAGTGCTGTATTTGCGTCCAGGGGCTGCTGTAACAAATTTCCACAAACTGGGTGGCTTAAATGAGAGACATTTATTGTCTCACATTGCTGGAGACTAGAAGTCTGAGATCAAAAGTTTGCTGAGGTTGGTTCTTTCTAGTTTCTGAGAGAATCTGTTCCCTGCTTCTAGTCTAGGTTCTGGTTCTGGTGGGTAGCTGGCAACTTTGGATGGTCCTTGGCCTGTAGAAGCATCATCTGGATTTGTCTCTTCCTTCATTTGCACATGGTGTTCTTTTTTTTCTTTTTCTTTTTCTTTTTTTTTGAGATGGAGTCTCCCTCTGTTGCCCAGGCTTCAGTGCAGTGGCATGATCTCAGCTCACGGCAACCTCCGGCTCCTGGGTTCAAATGATTCTCCTGCCTCAGCCTCCTGAGTAGCTGGGATTACAGGCATGCACCACCATGCCTGGCTAATTTTTTTGTATTTTTAGTAGAGACGGGGTTTCACCATGTTGGTCAGGCTGGTCTTGTACTCCTGACCTTGTGATCTGCCCACCTCTGCCTCCCAAAGTGCTTGGATTACAGGCATGCGCCACTACCCCGGCTCTGCACATGGTGTTCTACCCGTGCCTCTGTCTCCAAATTTCCCCTTTTTATAAAGATACTTGTCATATTGGATTAGGGTCCACCCTAATGACCTCATTCTAACTTCATTACCTCTCTGAAGACGATCTCCAAATAACATTTCATCCTGGGATGCTGGGGGTTGGGACTTCAACATATGAATTTTGGCAGGGCACAGTTCAACCCATAGCAAGTACCAAGTCTTTCGGAATATGACTTCGCCTCTGTGAGTGTCACTTTTCACACCTGTGGAATGAAAGGATTGGGTTAGTTAGATAAACCTTGAGCCTTTATCTTGTAGTCTTCTCGTTCACTTTGGAAAGTCCAGTGGTAGCGTTATTTTCTTTTTTTTTTTTTGTTTTTTGAGACGGAGTCTCGCTCTGTCGCCCAGGCTGGAGTGCAGTGGCGCGATCTCGGCTCACTGCAAGCTCCGCCTCCTGGGTTTACGCCATTCTCCTGCCTCAGCCTCCTGAGTAGCTGGGACTACAGGCGCCCGCCACCGCGCCCGGCTAATTTTTTTTGTATTTTTAGTAGAGACGGGGTTTCACTGTGGTCTCGATCTCCTGACCTTGTGATCCGCCCGCCTCGGCCTCCCAAAGTGCTGGGATTACAGGCGTGAGCCACCGCGCCCGGCCGGTAGCGTTATTTTCATCCATTTGTTTAACAAATATTTATTGAGTGTCTTCTATGTCCCAGGCACTTGGAATTTGTGCTCTGTAAGCAGTGTTATCTTAAATGGTTCATGCCTTTCTGTTGAGTGAAACATAATGAAGTGTCCATGACATATCTATGGTCGGCATCTTCAATGGAACCTTGTGTCATTCGATTGGGAATCCGCCTCATCAGCTATTTGAATATTGGTTTCATAATCTGAAGAACAGGCCTGCGGTTGCCAGGCTTAAACCTGAGGCATAATCTTGTTATGAAATCTGTTTGGAAACACTATGACTGAGCTGCTTTGCTTGGTCATTCTCCAATCCCACGTTTCTGGCTTTAGGAGGCTCAGGCACCATTTATTTGTAAAGGAAGTAGTAGCGCACACCTCCTAAGGGCCTACGTTGTTCAAAATCAAGCCTCATTCTAAATGTGCATAACGTAGCCAGTGTCCATGCAGCAGGAACCAGGGGCTGGACACCTCCTGGGGTGATAGATGAGCCAGGTCCCCGAGGGGCCTTCTTCCTCATCGCAGTGCACCAGGGTTGTGTTCGTCATTTAAAAATCATCCTTGAGGTCAGTGCTTATGTGCCGTGGGCTCTGTGCTCTGTGCTGAGCACCTTTAGTATTTCCGCAGCATTGTGAGGTTGAAACTATTATGACCATTTCACAAGGAGAAACTGGGTGGAGGCTGGTGTTGGGTAGGCAGGAGGTTCTCATGCACCTGCTCTGGGCCCAGGAGGCCTGCAGGCCCCTGCTTAGAGACCCAAGTTCCCAGAGCTGGAGGCTTCTTCTAGAGGAGCTGCCTGGGGTTTTCTGCTATCTCCAGCTTGGCCCCATGATTCTCAGAGCTGCCCTGAGCAGCCCTGCTGTGGGCTTAGCCCAGGGGTTCCTGTACTGGGTAGCAGTGGGTGTGGGATTGGGCTGAAAGACCGTTCCTCCCTTTTCTCTCCCTCCCTTCTGCACATGGTGAGGGAGACCCTAAGCCTTTCACTTATGCTTCATTTGAGAAGCTTCTGTGCACTGAGGGTAAGAATGAGCACTCGAGTCCTCTCATCACACCCAACCCATGAGTAAGGCTGGCACCAGTTTCTAGTCTACTCTGTAAGGCAGAGGAGAAACCTACCAGAGCACAAGACACAAAGCAGGGAGACCCCTTTGTCAGCAGCTGCACACTGGTGGCCTCAGCCAGGGAGGCCCTGTCAGCTCTTTCCAAGTCATCTCTCAGAGTCCTCCTGCAGCCCTGAACTGTCTTTACTCTCACTATATCCCAGAGCTCCCACTTTCATATGTCATATTCTTATGAAAAGAAGGTACATGAACAAAGCCCCAACAGTAAATATATGTGTTCAGTGGGGTTCTTATTACTTGAGAGCTGAAAAGCAATATGAAATCCCTATTTTGACCTTGTTTTGGATAATGTAATTTCAGCATGAAGACTATGTTTTCATGTTTTAGTCTTCTCCTTCCCAAGTAAGAGCACAGTCTGGCTTAAGTCCATCAAATGTCTAAATGAGGCAGAAACCTGCCACTATCAGCTTGCTTAAGGCTTTCCAGTTGAGTGAAGTTTCAACTGGAGAGCTGAGCTGCTCATTGTTAGTGTCAGCTGGTTAATGCTCCTGTTTTCCAGGCAAGTTGTGTAGGGGACAGTGCCTTCCCATCTCTCCTGTTCATTCTTCTCAGCCTCTCCTGCTGTCCTCCAACATACAGGGAGGTGCTTCTAGAAAGATGTGACTTCCCTGAAAGAGGCTCTTCTAGACCTTTAGGGTTCTGCTGGCAGAATTTTTGCTGACAAGCACGTTATTGAAGGGCAGGGGAGTCCTTTCCTAGCCCAGGAGTAGGCTGTGGACTGTCGAAGGGGTGCTTAGGACATTGAGGGCATTGGACAACCTCCTAGGCTAACTGGGGTTTATCCCTTTCTTTACTCATTCAGCAAATATTGAGTGAATTCCAGGCACCATGCTGGGACCTGGCCCTGTCCCAAGGGACTCAGACTCCTGGTAGGAGAAATAGAAATGTAAATAAGCAACTGAGTGCAGAGTGCAAGGGCAGGGTCAGCAAGGGGGCTATAAAAATGCAGAGCAGAGATTGTAGTTCTCATTTATTGTTTCTGTCATTTTTTTTCAGCCAGTGTCATTCCAAAGCCTGCCATATATTTGCTCTGCTCACATTTATGATGTGGTATGACTCAACTTGTGTATCTGTTAGGAGTAAGAATAACTCCCTTATGGGTTTCTCATCAAACATGGCCACCAACTCTCATTGTTCCCCAGGGAAGAATTTAAATTCTTTAAGAGGAAAAATCATGTCAAGTTGATTCTCTAGTATACACACAGCATCTAGTAGCAAGGTTAATGAAAAGGATAGCAAAGGAAAGATGACCTTTGGGGGTGGCTCCTAAACTTTAACATAAGAATCATGTGCAGAGCTTGTTAAAACATAGATTCCCACCCCCTAAGACTGATGCAGTAGATCTGGGGTGGAGCCCAAGTGTTTGCATTTCGAAGGGCCACAGTTTGAGCAGCATCAGCCTATGGGGTCTTCTTCCCTATCTGAGATTGATGAAAAGAGGTGGCACTGCATGTTGTTCCCAAAGAACTGCCATGGGGTTTGCCACTTGCCACCTTCTTAGCAGGGGCCTGGGCTTGTCATACAGGACAGGTCCAAGCGATTGGGGTTCTGTACAGGTGCAGGATGACATAGCCATGATGCAGGCGTTTTTAACACAACCAGTGGAAGTATGAATGTGTGCCTTCAGCATTCAGCTTGTTAAGTGAAATATGGGGCTGTTAAAATATCTCTGCTTGTGAATCCCTTTTGTCTCTCTTTTAGGATTATTGTCCCTTCTTATGCAATCGGCTTCTTTAAGGAAAAGGACCTGCTCTTGTGGCCACTTGGGTCTTAGTTATTCATTATCACTGCCTATTCATGCTGAGTAAGGTTTAATTGTCTTTGAAATTAAGCAAAGAGCCCAGTGCTGGTGATCTGGCTGTACGAACTCTCTCACCACACTGCTGAAGAATGCATTGACTTCAGGCACAGGACAGCTACTCACCCACCTGTCAAGTGTTTCTGAATGAAGAGATCTGACTCAGTCTCCATGAAACTCTGTTGTTTCTTTCCTTTCCACCAATATTTGGAGGCTAGTGTCCCTGCTTAGACTTACTGCAGACCTCAAGTATCAGGGCACCTTTGCAGTCATTGCTGAAAGCTGTCTGTCATTTGTCTGTTGAAATAAGCAGTGTGGTGAAGTGGAAAGAGCTTTGGAGTCTTTCAGGACCTCATTTGGGTGTCCTCTGCCCCAGGACCTGGACTAGGGCAGAGACCTCATCTCTATACACACAGCACCTGGCTTTTCCCTATCATAGCTTGCAACAGGCCTTACTGAAACCAGGCCATGTGCCTGCCTGCTTCACTGGATTTGGAGTTCCTTAAGCGTAGGGATTGTCTCTTCTTTCCTCTTTAGCTGCAGAGCCCAATGCAGGGCCGACTGCTTGACAGCAGCTCATTCAGTGACTGCTCTCATTAGGAATTATACAGACCCATGCTCACATCCTAGCTGGGGATCTCTTACTTCTCTGAGTTGTCACTTTCCCTTTCTGAAAAATGAGGATGATAATATGTATCTGAACATGGGCTATCCATATGCCAGGCATGATTCTATGTGCTTCATGAGTGATGTTTCATTTAAACCTCAAGAACCACCCTATGAGTGGGTATTAACATTAAGTATATTTTCAGTTAAGACCATTAAGGAACAGAGAAGTTAATGTAAGCTCACTTGACAAATGGGTAGTCAGGATTTGAACTCTGGCTGTTTGACTTCAGAGTCTGTACTTTTAGCCACTGCAGTAGTGGTTCTCAACTGAGGATGATTTTGTCTCCCAGGGAACATTTCACAATGTCTGGAGACAATTTTTATTGTCACTGTCAGGAGGAGGTGCTACTGGCATTTAGAGAGCAGAGGCTAGGGATGCTGCTAGGCATCTGACAAGGCACAAGACAGGCTCCCACAACAAGTATTCATTCGGTCCAAAATGTCAATAGTGTCTCGGCTGAGAAACCTTGCACTACGTTGTGCTCCCTCCATAAAATCAAGTTTGCTAAGAGCTGGGCCCAGACCAGGCCCACAATAAATGATGCTCCGTTCTCAAAGTTTGCAGGTTGTAGTTCAGAGAAGAATCACTCAGTCTCCAGCTTCGTTCAGCAGCTCAAGTTTTATTCTTAATGGTTCCCAGCTGCTTGGCATCTGTATCTTGGGAGTTCCTGTTTTTGTGAGACATGCTGACAGTTATCAAGAGTTGGGGCAAAACTCTCCTTGGGAGAAGTCCAGCTTCTCCGAGATCTGGCAAGTTCGGACATTCCACAGAGAATGCACACCTTCCTGGCCTCTGACCTCATGGCACACATGATTCTGTGTGGTTGGGTTTTATGCAGTAAGTTTCTCCTTTCATGGGAACTGACATTTCTTACCCTTTGCATGGAAGACCTTGTGGGGTGCTTGCCACCATCAATGAGGCATTGGTATGAATGCCATCATGGTTTTGGCTCTTGAAAATGGATAAGCCAAGGAGAAACATGACAGATGGCCTATCATCCGGAGTAGCAGCCATGCCTTACACGCTGGGCACTTTGGTTGGAGAGCTGTGAGACCATGGTTTTTCCATTGACTCACCAGGTGACCTTGGGAAATGCCTGGAGCTGACTTGTTTTACTGCCAGCATGAAGTCCTCCCACCTGCCCTGTACAGTTCCATGGAAGACCTTTGGACAAGCTGGAATTCAGGATCTTTTTATTTATACATTTTCTAGCTATGAGTATGAGGAAGTTTGACTTAAAATGTTGACCATGTATGCAGCATAAATTCACTCTGGAGTACCAATGGCAAACAATGAACTCTTATATCCAACCTCTTATATGAGCAGAAGCAACTGGCTTCTCTGAGGTCTAAGGAAAAATCTAGTTTTAGTCAGGTTGTTACTTGGAATTTATGTGCTGAAGAGAATTTGTTCTAACTGATAGACATAGGATTCCAGATGGAAGAGTCAGTTGCCTCTCTTGGGGGCTGAGTGGGTGGGTGAGGGGAAAAAAGCCCACAAGAGGACTTTTCACTGCTCATGTTTCAGATGATATGAGGATATTTGAAGGACTCTGCAGAACTGAGAATGTACACTTATCATCACTGACAGGGTTCAGAGCTTTGAGTTTCATGAATAGAATTGACAAATTGGCCTGAGTACGCCGCTAGTATCGTAGGGTGTGACTGCTGCCTCCTGGCTGCAAATATGGAAAATTCTTGGCTAAAATGTAAGAGGGCAATAGAGCAAATGATAAAGTCCTCCCATGTGACCTCTTATCTGAACCAAGTTTGTCACCTAAATGTGACCTAGACAACCATATCTGGTGAACTGGTCTCAGTCACACCACAGAAGTGAAAGGAGCAGTTCCTGACTAAAACACGGACTGCAGGCACAGTGCTTGCCCTCAGGGGCACAGTGGGCTCAGACCCATTTTCTGTTCAGGTTGGGAGGTGCCCCTCACATTCTATTTGCAGAGAGGCAAACATCAAATTGAAAGGCTGTTCAAAAGCATAATGAAATTTATGTCAGCTGATTGAGTTTATATCATGTTTCATCAGATGAACTTGACTCTGTGTATTAGTCTTTCTCACATTGCTATAAAGAAATATCTGAGACTGGATAATTTATGAGGAAATGAGGTTTAATTGGCTCACAGTTCTGCAGGCTGTACAGGAAGCATGCAGCTGGCCATCTGCTTGGCTTCTGGGGAGGCCTGAGGAAACTTACAATCATGGTTAAAGGTGAAGGGGAAGCAGGCTCATCTTCCATGGCTGTAGCAGGAGCAAAAGGTTGGCAGGGGTGCTACACACTTTTAAACAATCAGATCTCATGAGAACTTACTCACTATCATAAGGACAGTACCAAAGGGGAAATCTGCCCCCATGAGCCAGTCACCTTCTACCAGGCCCCACCTTCAACATTGAGGATTACAATTCAACATGAGATTTGGGCAGGGACACAGATCCAAACCTTATCATTCTGCCCCAGCCCCTCCAAAATCTCATGGCCTTCTCACACTGAAAAATACAATCATCCCTTCTCAACAGTCCTTGAAAGTCTTCACTCATTCCAGGATAACTCAAAAGTCCACAGTCCAAAGTCTCCTCTGAGACAAGGCTATACTCTTCTGCCTATGAGCCTGTAAGATCAAAAGCAAGTTAGTTAGTTTCAAGATATAATGGGGTTGTAGGCACTGGGTAAATATTCCCATTACAAAAGGGAGAAGTTGGCCAAAACAAAGGGGCTACTGGCCCCACGCAAGTTCAAAATGCAGCAGGGCAGTCATTAAATCATAAAGCTCCAAAATAATCTCCTTTGACTCCATGCCTCACATCCAGGGCACACTGATGCAACAGGTGGGCTCCCAAGGCCTTGGGCAGCTCCACCCCTGTGGCTTTTCAGGGGTCAGCCCCTGAGGTTGGCATTGAAAGCCTGCAGCTTTTTCATGTTCAAGGTGCAAGCTGTCAGTGAATCTATCATTCTGGGGTCTGAGGGATGGTGGCCCTCTTCTCAAAGCTCCACTAGGCAGTGCCCCAGTGGAGACTCTGTGTGGGGGTTCAAATTCCAAATTTCCCCTCTGCACTGCCCTAGTAGAGGTTTTCCATGAGGGCTGCACCCCTGCAGCAGGCTTCTGCTTGGACATCCAGGCTTTTCCACACATCCTATGAAATCTAGGTGGAGGATCCCAACCCTCAACTTTGCATTCTATACGCCCGCAGGCTTAAAACCACATGAAAGTTGCCAAGGTTCATGGCTTGCACTCTCTGAATCAGTAGCCCAAATTGTACCTGGGCCCCTTTTAGCCACAGCTGGTGCTGGAATAGCTAGAATGCAGGCAGCAGTGTCCTGAGGCTGCACAGGGCATCAGGGCCCTGGGTCTGGCCCAGGAAACCATTCAGTCCTCCTCAGCCTCCAGGCCTGTGAGGGGAGGGTCTGCCCCAAAGGTTCCTGTAATGCTTTTGAGAACTTTCCCCATTGTTTTGGATATTAGCACTTGGATCCTTTTTATCTGTGCAAATTTCTACAGCCTGCTTGAGTTCCTCCTCTGAAAATGGACTTTTCTTTTCTACCACATGGCCAGGCTGCAAATTTTCCAAACTTTTCTGCTCTACTTCTCTTTTATATGTAAGTTCCAATTTGAGGTCATTTCTTTGCTCAGACATATAAGCATAGGTTGGTAGAAGCAGCCAGGCCACATCTTGAACACTTTGCTGCTTAGAAATTTCTCCTACCAGATACCCTAAATCATCACTCTCAAGTACAAATTTCCACAGATCCCTAGAGCAGGGGCACAATGCAACCAACCTCTTTGCTAATGCATAACAAAAGCAACCTTTACTCCAGTTCCCAATAAGTTCCTCATTTCCATCTGAGACCTCCTTAGCTGGACTTCATTGTCCATATCACTCTTGGCATTTTGGTGAGAATTTAAAAAGTCTACAGGAAGTTCCAAAGACAAGTTTCCCTTGTCTTCCTGACTTCTTCTGAGCCTTCCACACACTTTCAACCTCTACCTGTTATCCAGTTCCAAAGCTGCTTCCACATTTTCAGATATCTTTATAGAAATGCCCCACCCTCATTACCAATTTTCTGTATTAGTCTGTTCTCATGTTGCTATAAAGAAATACCCGAGACTGGGTAATTTATAAAGAAAAGAGGTTTAATTGGCTTATGATTCTGAAGGCAGCACAGGAAGCATGATGCTGACATCTGCTTATCTTCTGGGGAGATCTGAGGAAACTTAGAATCATGGCAGAAGGCAAAGGGGAAGCAGACTCATCTTACATGGCTGGAGCAGAAGCAAGAGGGGAGGAGAGGTGCTACACCCTTTTAAACAACCATATCTCATGAGAAGTCACTCACTATCATGAGGACAATACCAAAGGAGAAATCCACCCCCATGATCCAATTATCTCCCACCAGGCCCCACCTCCATATGACATTGAGGATTACAATTTGACATGAGATTTGGGTGGGGACACAGATCCAAACCATATCACTGTTCTTAGGCTATTGGAGCCTGAGAAGTCTAACATAGTCAGATGGTTCCAAGTTGGATGCCACAGGGCACTGTGGTGTTTGCAGTAGTCTAGGAATGATCGTTCACCCCTGTAATCCCAGCAGTTTAGGAGGGTGAGGCAGAAGGATCGCTTCAGGCCAGGAGTTTAAGATCAGCCTGGGCAACATAGTAAGACCTTCTCTGTAGGAAAAATTTAAAAATTAGCCCAGCATGGTGGCATGTGCCTGTAGTTTCAGCTACTTGGGGGCCTGAGGTGGGAGGATCACTTGAACCCAAGAGTTCCAGGCTGTAGTGAACCATGATCACACTACTGCACTCCAGCCTGGGTGACAGAATGAGGCCCTGTCTCTTTAAAAAAAAAAAAAGTAGCAATTTTAGCACTTTTGTGTACCAGTACTCTATGAGATTCATTATTTATAATCCTTTTAACAGCCTTAAAATTTCTTATTCTTTACCCTTTTTTAATGTGGAAAAAAAATGAGACCCAGGGTGACTAGCTGACTGTAGATGATCAGTTAGTGGGAAAGCTGGTATTGGAACTTAGGTCGGTCTGTCTTCAAAAAACACCTACTTTCTGTCATTACCTTCAGATCAATCCTATATAGTTAGGAAAAAGCTAAACTGCTATACAGTAACCCAAATACACAGTGGATTAAACAAAATGAGCATATCTAAATTACTGTTAAATAGCAGTCCCATGGTAGATAAATGGTACATGAGAGGTGGGTAGCTCCTTGAAGTAATTCTGGGACCCAGGTTCCTTCTCTATTGATGCTCCACCATGTTCCAGAATGTTCTCTTCATCTGCATAGTCACTGACTAGTCAGTATCATATCCATGTTCCAGACCTTTATTAAGGAAAAAAGAGAATGAATGAAAGGCAAGCAATTTACTCTGAAGAAAGTGACCAGAGGTTGTCACTACCTGCCTGCGATGGAGGAAACTTAGTTACCTAGGCACACCCAGCTGCCAGAGAGTCTGTAAAATGTGTTTCTGGTGGAGTGGCTGTATGTTCTGCTAAAACTTGAGATGAATGTGTGTGCGTTTTGATGCTAAATAGAAGGAAAGAATGGGGTTTTCAGGACATTTCACAGTTGCTAATATACAACTCTACATGAAATTAAAAACATACATATTTATCTTTAGAAAAAAAGTGAAGCACTGAAAATTTAATCTGACAAGGTGCTCTTGACCTAGCCAGACCTGCCCACTGAGTCGATACCATTGCTAATGAGGGGTGAGATTTTGGTGCAATGGCCTAGGCTAAGGCAGGCTCCTTGCTGATCTTGCCTGGGGTAAGGTCTCAGTGAATCCTGACCTTAGCCAGACTTATGAAGAGGGTGGTCACTGATTATTCTTAGTAAACACTTGGCTCATCATCTAGTATTTAGGATTACAAGTGGAGCACTCTCTCTTTGGAATTCCTGCTGCTACTGGAAAACTCCCCACTCTGTAGATTCTAGGGCATAGGAGGATGGTATCAGCCCAGGATGATGGTGCTGAAAGTTATCAGGATGTTCTGCTTACTTCATTCTGTCTACTTTTTCAGTGAAGACAAAGGAATTAAATAATGCCAGTGTCACTCTCTAATGCCTGAGATGATATATGGGCAATCGTTATAATTTGAAATGCCCTGGAATCTCTTCTGGGATTCTATTCCAGGGACAAACATGTGCCTGAGATTGGGGCACTGTAGTTCCCGTTCTCTTCCTCTGAGGGGTCTTCCTTCACTCCCTGTCTGATCCAGGGCCTTCTTGCCTATGCTGTTGAGGATCTTTGCATTTCTTTCTTTGTAGTGTAGTGCAGTTCAGTTATCAAAAACTGCATCAATCAGGGCTTTGCCATTTACTAGCTATACAAACTTGTGAAAATTTCTTCCTTTTGCCAAGCCTCAGTTTTGCAGTAAAGTTATGTAGCAAAGGATCCATCTTTGACAACTACTGTGAGGGTCAGATGAGATAGTGTAGACAAGTTGTTTAGTGCAGTGTCTGGCACATGGGAGGCATTCGGTAAACCTTTGGCTGTCTGGCACCAGAAACCCATCTTGATATTTGGAGGCTGAGTCTGGAAGGCAGTCACACCTTCTTCCACCATCAAAGCTGAAAGGCCAGATGCTGCTTTATTCTCTGCACCAAGAGTGAGAGTGTAGGTTTTGCTCATCAGATTCCCCTGCCTCAGTGAGTTCGTTTCGCATTTCGCTGCACCCTAGAGGGGTTTGTTCTGTTGAATTTGGCAGCAGCAAGGACAGCCTGTCTTCCGGAGCAGCCACAAAAGCAGGGCCAGCCACAGTGTCCTTACCAGATCTTCCCTGTGGTGGGATTTCGGCTGTGGTCCAGCAGTGTGGCCTTTTAGTTTCTGCTCATTTTCTCCGTCTGGTTCTCCAAGCTTCCCAGCAGTTCTGTGAATGTTTTTTTCCCCAATAATTTTTTTTTTTTTTTTTCCTGCTGAAATTACCCAGAGTCAGTATCTGCTGTTACAGACAGGACCCTGGCCAGCAGAGTTAACTCTTATCATTATCAATGTCGTTGCTATTATCGCCCTAGTCACAGTACACAATATTGCAATCACCAACTTACTTGTGTGCCTTCCCTATTAAACTGTGAACCCAGCCCTTGAACTATTCCTGGTACAGTATTAGGCTCAGAGTAGACTTATTCAATTAGTGTATGAACATATAATGATAGATGGAAAAAATGAATGAATGAATGAGTAGATGAGTGAAATATTTTCTCAGTGCTTATGATGAATCACATAGCAGCTAACTTAAAGTTGAGAGGCTCAACATGGCAGAGCTCAGAGGCTTTGCTCTCTTTCCTTCTAGAAAGCCTAAATGACCTACTTTTTCAGGTTGAAAAAAAATTTACAGATAGTTGTGGAGGTTCTCTGATACCTGCTTACCTTATCCTGGCTGCAGCAGGGCTCCCCTGTAGTAACCAAAACCAGTTAGATGAAGTTTTGCTTTATTTGTTTGTTTGTTTGTTTTGAGATGGAGTCTCACTCTGTTGCCCAGGCTGGAGTATTGTGGCACGATCTCAGCTCACAGCCACCTCTGCCTCCAAGGTTCGAGTGATTTTTCTGCTTCAGCCTCCTGAGTAGCAGAGACTACAGGTGTGCGCCGTCACACTCGGCTAATTTTTGTTTTTTAGTAGAGTTGGGGTTTCACCATGTTGGTCAGGCTGATTTTGAACTCCTAACCTCAAGCAATCCACCTGCCTCAGCCTTCCAAGATACTAGAATTACAGGATTGAGCCACTGCACCTGGCCAACGTTTTGTTTTTTGTGATGTTATGTGAATGCTCACTCCTTTATTTAATCTTCACAAAAGTGCTGCTTGGTGAGCATTCTTACCCCCATTTTATAGATGAGGAAACAGAGTTTCAAAGAAGATAAGTAGCTTATAGAAGATGATTCACCCAGGAAATAGCAGAGATGTGTCTCAACCCAGATTTCCTAAGCTCCAAAGATTCTGCTCTTGCTATTTTACTTCCCCACCCAAGGAGTAGTAAACTGTCAGGGAGGGTTATTTATTGAGAGTATTTTTTTTTTTTAAAGAAAAATAAGTTGAATTATTCTCTTTGAAGACACTAATCACATTATCTTAGGTATTCTGTTGGCAACATATCAGGAAGATTTGCATATGTCATAGCCCAGGAGCTACACTTGATGTTTTGGAATGTATCTTGATCATTAGAAAGCCACAGAAGATTGTAGTACATATTATGCTTCACAGCGTAATCAACCAAACCAAACACATTTTCAGTGGTAATAAACCAAGAAGCCTTAGCCAAGAATTGGTATGAGTTTTGTAGGACACTTCCCCAAGATGATCTTGTGTGGTATTTGTCTCCCTCTCATATTGGCTCAGAGTGCTCCTAGTTTTATTTCTGACATTAGTGCTACCTACATGACTGTGTTCCTTATATGAAACATATAGGTTCTAGACCCCACCATACTCAGCAATGTGGGATTTAACCACACTGCGGCTATAGAACTTGGAGACAGGAACACTTAGCAAATTGTCTCCATTTTACTCCATAGCCTCAGGCTGGTGGTCCACCTGAGAGGAGGTGCAAATGACTAAGAATGCCTTAAAGAGGATTGTTGGATGCAATTGCACACTTCTGATGTGCATAATTTCTTTTCAGTACATGTCAGTCTATCTTAACAGGAAGCATTTACCTTGGCCCTTGGATCATTTGTCTTTAGCAGAAGAACTGAGATGAATGGCATCATATACACTCCATTTTAAGTTTTGTTGAGGAAAATATAAACTTTTTAATAAGGGAAATGACAACTTCCATTCTCTTAGTCATCATTCAAATATTCATTTAAATTTTCTTCATTGCACCTGTCACTCCCTGATAGTATCATGTTGATGTATTTGTTTCCTCATTTATTATCTGTCTCCTCCATCTAGACTGTGAGCTCTGAAAGAGCAAAGACCTTTTCTTTTCTGCATAACATGATACTTGCTGCACCTGGCAGCATCCCTAGCCCCTGATTAGGCACTTGGTAAATACTGGTTGAACCAACAAAGTACTGAAGTAAATTATTGAATTGGACTGGGATCTTGATACCCAAACTCAACATTCTCATAGAAATATGTAAAAAATGCAAAAAAACAGACTAATTATGAAAAGATGACTAACTGAAAAAAATGAGTTACAAGTCTATTATGTTCATCAGAGCCATGTTTCCTTATCTGTATATTGAGAATTATGGTGGTTACCTGGCAGTTTTTTGAGAGGATTAAAGTTAATGCATGTACACGTAGGTGGCATGTAGTGGGCAGATACTCAATGAGTATTAATATAGAATTAACAATGGAGGTGAGGGAAGGTGAGTGGATTATCCACAGACTAAACAGAACATGTTCATGGGAATTCTACTTCCAATCCTCAAGTCTTATTTTGGCTTATATTCACATATTTCCTTGTAATTTACAGAGCCCTTTCTCTATACTTTATTTCACCTAATGCTCACTCGCCACAGTCTTGCCTGGTGGTTATAATTAATCTCATTTCACTGATGGGAATCAGAGCTAGGGCTCCAATTTAAGTTTGGGGATTCCCAAACTTTCCCTCCCAAGTGACCTCCTCTGGTCATTGCCTTGTCTACCTGGCCAGGCTTGCCTCCCTAGCCCAATTTTGCTTTTTTTTTTTTTTTGTGGAATTCAGACCAGGAGTCCCTTGAGGGCAGGGACTGTCTCTATTTTATTTTGCAAAATTCCAGATGCAATCTAGTTGTTCATGTGTTTATTAGTAAGAGGGTTATGCAAAGACATTGCATACCTGGTTAGTTTACTATGGGTTTAAGCAAACACACAGGCATTTCGTTTCCCTCTGTCCCCACCTCACCCCTCGGCCTCCTCTTCCCTTGCAATCTGAATGCAACCTATGTCAACCAGTGGATTTGGTGGGGAAGGAAAGCAGGCAGAAGTTAGCTTACAGGTAGGAAGGTGATGTCTCCTCCTGGACAGGACATCTCCTGTCTCTCCCTGGGCTTTTCTGTTTCTATCCTGCATCTCAGTCCCCAAACACCAGATTTAAACCTTGCCTCCTGGATGTAGAATTACCAAAAAGACAATCCTATTAAATTATAGATTGGAAATACAAGAAGCAAGGACTAGAGAAGCTTCGGGTTGACAAAGAGGTCCAAAGAGCCAGAACTCCCACCCTCTTCAGTTTAATCACTTTTTATTGACCCCTGTGAGGTACAAGGTATTTGTCCTGCTATTCCCTCTCCAACTGCAGGACTGATGGTTATTTCTATAGTTCCTGGACTTTCTGATGAGTGGCAGTTCACCCAGGAAGACAGTTTAGAACAGTGGTTAACAGTGTGGGTTTTAAAGCCAGAAAGACACGGGTTCAGGCCTAGCATGGTGGCTCATGCCTGTAATCCCAGCACTTTGGGAGGCTGAGGTGGGAGGATCACTTGAGCCCATCAGTTGGAGATCAGCCTGGGCAACATAGCGAGAACTCGTCTCCACAAAAATTTAAAAAATTTGCCGGGTGTGTGGTGCACACCTGGAGTCCCATCTTCTTGGGAGGCTGAGGTGGGAGAATCACTTGAGACCAGGAGTTCAAGGCTGCAGTGAGCTATGATCATGCCACTGCACTCCAGCCTGGGTGACAGAGTGAAACCTGTTTCTAAAAAGAAAGAAAGACAGACAAAAAACTTGAATTCAAATCCTCAACCCGAAATTGATGATATTAGCTCTCAATGTTTCTAGCTAGGTGACCTCAGACAAATTACATCGTTTTGTAAACCTATTTCCTCTTCTCTCCCACATGGGTAAAGCATCACTTTCCTCTTAGTTTTCACTGAGTGTTAAATTGAACTCTTAATTTCCTCAGGACAGAGTCTGTGCATGGTAGAGCCCCAGTAAATGATAGGGATTCTGACCTCATAGGGCTAACAGGTCCATTTAAAGACTAATTTTCATTTTCAGAATATTTTTGAGCCATAAAAATGCTTATCCTTTTTGATAGTAATCAGTAAAATGAGGACAGTGTTACTTTGTTTCAAGAAAATGATTCTTGAGAATAAAAAAGCTGTAAGCATTAGAAAGTTTGTAGCACTGCTGTTTATGATAAGAATATTTTGGAAATGACTTTAAAAGCATTATAACAGATAATGAAGTAAATTATTATCTATCTTTTCTGAGAGACAGTGTACATCCATTATGATACATAAAGACCATGAAACAAGATGGGTACAACTTACAATATAATGTTAGATTTAACATGCTGAATCCAAAATTATATTATGATTATAAAATGTAAATATATTTATGCATGTGGGCAACAATTGGTGGGAAAAACAGAAAAATGAAAAAGATATTTTGATGAAATTCAGGGTGTTTTTTCATTTTAATTTTTATACACATTGCTTGTGTAATACATAAATACAATATTTATGTATTATAATAAATAGGTATGCAAAATGATTTTTAGAGAAACATATCTTTCTCTTCTCTTTAATAAGGTGGTGGCCTCTGACCAGAGCTTCCTTCTTTCCTGGCTGAAGAGCCACTTTATATTTTATGTTCTGCAGGACATTGTCTAAATCAGTGTAACCTTACACAAGATCACTTTGGTTGCTAGAAAATGATTTGCAAGTTGGCTTGGCTGGGAAGATCTAGAGCAGTCTCTGACATCTGATGTCCAGTTTTATAGGAGATATGCCTTTAACCACTAACGTTTCCCTCCTGATGGGCAAGTTATGACAAGGCTGGTGGCTAGGATAGTGAGTAGATCTGAGACTAAATCACCCAAGGAACAGTTGAAAGAAAGGGTCAATCAACTGCCTTCATATTTTTGTAGGTAACTCAGGTGGAAGAAAGACTAGACGTGTTCTGTTTATTTTTGGGACAATGAGTAGAAGATGTATAGCAACAGATTTCAGCTTGACATAAGGAAGAATTAAGGAAAATTAGTTACAGATGTCCAAAAGTAGGATGATCCAACTCAGGAGGCGGTAAGCTCACTGTTCTCAGAGGTGTTGCTAATGGAAGCTGAAGGCTCTGGTGGGGACATGGTATTGTATGGGCTTGGAGGTGCTTTTCACACCTGAGATTCCTGACTCCTCCCTGAGCTCCATTCCTAGTTGGTGACAGCAAGTCTCAGGGATCTGCCCTCACCTCCTTTCTTGTCACCCACCCTGAGGCACTCAAGGGCATGACTCCCCATCACCATGTTTCAATATTGCCATTTTCAAAATAGGCAAGTTAATGATCTATTAACTAATCTCAGTTTACTGTGGGGATTAATGGAGATTAGTAAAGAAGATTGTCAAGAGATTAAATTTCCCTAAAGACTAATATTATAATTGGGTTGCAATTTAGGTGAGTCATATTTGAAGAAAGAGTTACAGATGACAAAATATTCTGACTCCATTTAAATAATATTTATTTTATAAATTCATTCATTTATGAGATATTACCTGAGACCGTGTAAACATTAGGAATTTTCTCTAACATACGTGATATGGATATATGATACCATATAATGTGCCAAAACAAATTAAAGCAAAACTATTTTTTCCCCACAAAATCTTCCTGATTAAATCAGTCTAAATCCCTTTTTATTCCTACTTTTTCCACCTTACCTTGAATTAGTGGTCCATTTAATATTTTATGTTAACCTATATGTTCAGATGGATTCAGGGTACTGTTTAGTCATTATCAAAGTACATGAATGAGGATTTTGTTTTACATTATATAAACAGTGAATATAATGATTTTGTTACTTTTGCAGATCATTCTAGTTTATGCTTGTAACTCACAGGTAAGAAGGTGTGGAACAACTAGGCAGCAGAACAGATAATTTTGCACTCTAGCTGCTACAATGAGGCAGCTTTTTTTTTGTGGTGGATCTTCAAGATGGCTGAGGCCAGCAATTATTCTTTTTTTCTAAAAGCAGGAAGGTCTTTATAGGACTTAATGTTGGAGAGAAATTAGTTTTCCTTCTATTTTGAGATTTGCACATATTTAAGGACTCACAGAAAGGAGCTCAAGGAATAGATAGTGAAAGCAAACAGGAAAGGGAGACCTAGAACATCCCTTGGCAGTGATTTACCAAGGGCAGGGGTGATGCTGATGGAGGGGTCAGCCTGAGGTGCCAGTGAGGATGAGGTACGTGGTCTGTAGAGGATTTAAAAACAATAATAAAACAGATGAAAAGTCAGTCTGCTTTTTATTATCACCATGCACTCGCAAATCTCAATAATGCCAATGAGAAAACGCTCCATGAGAAAATCTTTTCTTGTTCTAAGTTTTAAACTACTACGATGACTGTTAATAATATACAAGCTTCATATTAACACAGTTTTATATCTTAGCCTTTCATGTACATTGTTTTCTACATGAAGGTTAATTTGGAGAACTCCTAGTTATACACTTGCTCAGGACACAAGGACTCAGCTACATGCATTGGTTTTGAGGGTAAGTTCATAATGTTTTGGAATCTTTCTTGGTTGTTTCAGATGTGCTTTATGTCTCTAACACCTGGAGCGCTACCTATTCTGTTGTTTAAACAGAAGATTGGAAATAAATAACGATAGCACAGTTATTACAAGGATAAAGAAGCAAAATCTAAGCTACATCAATTCTGTTTGTGTGCATGACCATTTGGAGGTTGTTTTTGGGCTGGAAATTTGAAACAGTCAGACAGAGTGTTCACTGTGAGGTGTAATATTTTTGTGTGTTAAGTACAAGTTTAGGTGCATATCTGAAATATTCTACTATTTTGCATAATATACTTAAAATGGAAATTTATCCTTCTTTTGAATTGTTAATTGTTTTAAAGCTAAAGAATGAAGAAAATAATAATTATTTGATGGTAATTATTAAAATAATTTTATTGTATAGAGGCATCATTTTATAAAATGATCTGTTTCAGATGTCAAATTTACTAGGTCTACCACTGGTTTTTGGATTTAGGCAACTTTGGGCCAAGTTCTATGAAACATTGGGTCAAGTTACCGAATCATTCAAAACCTGAACTTTCTCATGAATAAAAGAAGTACCTCCTTTGTGGGGTTATTGTGATACTAAATGAGATAATGCATGTAAGTATGTAGAACAATACCAGGAACATAGCAGATGCTCAATATAGGACAGTTTAACAGGAATAACAATAATAATAAGGACAGTTGTGGATTTCTGTGAAACACATTGCAGAAAGGTTTTGCATATTAAAGAGATCCAAGCTGAAATCTAAAAAATTATAGGTAGAGACAATGAAAACTCTCTGAAAATAGCATAGCCTCCTTGCTATAAAGAAGTAACCATGCTCATTCATGCCTTTATTCATTGGAAAACAAACCTTTTGGAGAGTGCATTCTCCATTTTAGGTTCTATCTTATAGTAGCAAATAAAACAGACCCAATATATTCCCGTGAAGGCTAAATTCTAGTAAAGCCCTCATAGAATTAAAGTCCCTTCAGGTACCACTACCTGAACTAGGTAGACCCATGCACCATTTACAGTCAAAACTGTGGTGCCCACAGTAAGTGGGGAGTAAGCAGAATCGCAGCTCAGCAGTGGAATGTATTTGAAAGAGCCTGCATTGTGCAGTCAGATTGAGTTGAATCTCAGTTTCTCCATGAACTGCGTGACCTTGGGCAGATCATTTCCTGTTGCTATGATTTAGGTTCCTTATCTCTAGCACAGTGATCACAATCCCTGCCTCCCGTGGTTCTTATGAGAAGTAAATATGAAAACCAGGATAATAGGGTAGAAGGTTGCTTTGTGGAAAAACTTTAAAAAAAGAAAAAGGAAAAAAACCCAAAAACAACCCCTTACCAAACCCGAAAACAAAACGAAGATAAATGACATGGTATTGTTCTGACGCATAGAGATACTCAATAGATATTATTTCTCCTTTCCATCTCCCCTTGTCAAATTGTGCCTGACTAGAACCTAGCTCTGTTGGGTGCATCATTCCTTACACCTGCATACACATGCATATGCACACACATATATACATATGAAGACATTCCATTTGGGATGACCACAGTTGGAAGGAGACCAATTGATGTTTAAGGAAAATTACTCAGGGTTGCCATTGGCTGTTCATTCTAGTTCTTGAAAGCATGCCTACTGATAGTACGTAGTCCACTCCATATTTAATATGGTCTGTCTACTTTTCTCGCCTACTTTTCCCAAACTATACACTTGTTTGTTTGCCAACCTGATGTCTAGAATAAGTATCTGTTTGCTTCTGACAAAGTACACAGATGGATTTCTTAGACCAAGTCCATTACATGGGGAGTATGCCAGTGTTAAGCACTGTTGGCCATTAGATTCTTTGCCACCTTGTAGAGAGAATTAGAGCAAACTAAGAGTCGTAGATTTTATTTCATAAATTTCATAAATTTTCAGTCCAGACAGAAATTGTTTTGGGAAGAAAATCTATATCTCATGTAGACTAATGCTCCCATAGAATCTAAACCTTAATATTACCATGGAAGTCAGCAGAGATAGTAGCAGTCCCTTGAGGGAAGAGATGATTTTCCATGGCATAAGTGAGGTATCCTGATGCCCCAGTTTTGTAAACTTGTATGATGATAATGCAAAATCCCGTTCGGATAAGAGGAACGTATACGCTCTACTCCACTTGACGGAGTAACACTGTGGTGGCCTCATGATTTTTGTTTCAAACTAAGAATGACTCAATAGACAAACTGACGCTGTCATCTAATGGCAACCAGAAAGAAGGGCCTAAGATCAACTATTCCAAGATAAATTTCCTGGATTTTGGTAAAAGCCCTTCAGCATTTACACAGCCTAGAGTTAAGAATCCTTTTCATCTGTTACTTGATTAATTTACGTTCATACATTTTGCAACGATCTAGAGTGTTCACAGGGAATTGGCATTTCTTAATATCTGGTATTATATGGGGGTACTATTGATTCTTTTACAGTCACTGTTGGCATTTGAAAACAACTGCAAAATTTTTTCCCCACTAAAATGAGCATAGCCACGCATATGACATAGAGCTTTGGGGTCTTGATCCTTCATTGTCTGGTACTGGTGATAACACATGAATGTAGCAACTTGAACCTGTAATAGGTATCTGCCTTTACTTCCCTTGGCTAGGGGTGGGTTGGCCTTTTCTCCAGGGAGAATTCTCTTTAAGTAGGTGTCAATTCCCTATGACAGATTCTTATAGTCTCCCTTATCTATTCTACCATTCTTCCTGGTAGTAATATAACACCCTTAAGTTATAGGTGGATATGAGGCTACCCAGGTAAGAGATTTCATTTCTCAGTCTTCCTTGTACCTAGGTCTGGCCATGTCACTAAATTTTGATCAATGGGCTGCAAACAGAATTGATGTGTGCAACTTTAAGATCACATTTTTATAAGGAAGCTATTGGCCTTTTATACTCTGTATTTAATTCTATTGGCTCTAAAATGGTGACAACCAGAGAAGCTTCCTTGGATTCAGAGGAAGCTGCATGTTGAGGATGGCAGAGTCACACTGCCAATCTGGACCCTTACATGACCTTGTGGAGTAGAGCTGCCCACCTGCCTTTGATGACTCTCCTACACTTGACCTGTTACATGAGAAATAAACTTTAGTTATATCTAGGCCATTGTATTTTGAGGTCTCTTTGTTATAGCAGCCCAATCTGCACACTAGCTAATATAGTCTTTTTCAGATCATCTGACAGATACATCATATGGAGCTCTCTATAGTCCCGCAACATCAACTGTGTTCCGGATGCTTGTCCCTTTCAATTCACCATTACTTAATGCTTATTAGAGGTTTTAGTGTGAGAAATAAAATTCACAGAGCCCAGCGTGAAGAGTGTGCTGTTAAATGATTCCTCCAGAATCTCCAGATGTTCTTTTTGGATTAAGACAGACCATCAGAGAACTGTACACCTGGGCTGTCTTGATTTGGCTCCTTGGAGAATTGCTCCACGGATCTGAGCCTTGGCCTTGTGCCATCAGCCTACACTGCAGAATGCTAGCAAACAACCCTGCGAGCCCTGCTGCTGCACGTCCAGGAGGATTATTGAGGATGTGGTTTGCTACCCTTTGTGAGGACCCAGGGGAGAAGTTTCTTTCAGACCTTGTACCAGGAATAGTCGTGCTTCTCCTGAGCAACTGGCTTGTTTTGTTTTTGTGGACATTCTAAATTGTGTAACTGTCTGTGTCTTTCAAAGCCACCTCAAATCCTCTGGGAATGAGACAGGGTATAAAATACATCTATTCAGAGTCAAGACCAGGATCCCTATTTAGCTCATTATATTGCTTTTGGAAAAGTCACTTCACTTGGCTTAACTTTCTTTGCTTACAAGTCAGAGATAATGAGTTCTTCCTGTGAATAGAGCTCAAATTAATATTTATAACACACCCAGAGTTCCTTCAACATAGGTCATTATGGAAACTAACAGTAATATTTAATTTCTACAAATCTCTGTCATTCTATGACTCCCTCTCTTTGAACTTTCTTACCTCAGCTTTGCTTCTGCATTCATTTATTCAGCAAATTTGAGGACACACTAGAGCACCAAGCCCCCTGGAGGGGTACAATTTAATAAGCCTGAATCCTTGCTGTCAAGTAGCACAAGGACTTAAGAATATGCTTCCTACCAAATTAAATATTTAAATAGCAAACAAATACATCAATTATAAAATTCCCAAACCACAATGAAGAAAAGGACTAAGAGCTGGATGTGGGGCAGAGTGGTGTGGCATGGTTGGTGTTTTAAGGGGATGATTCTGCCATCCTAGCTACTTGGGAAGCTGAGAAGGGAGGATTGCTTGAACCCAGGAGTTTGAGCGCTGGGCAACATAGTGAGACCCAGTCTCGAAAATAAAATAAAAAGTAAAATAATAGGATTAGGGAACAATGAGAGGGAGTAATAGTAGTTCCAGTGGTGGTACTAGAGGGCATCTCTAAGAAGGCAGCATTCAAGCAAAGACTGGAGATTTAAAAGGACAATTCTGCTAAGAGCTGAGGAGATAAATACGTCTTTGGGTGTGAAGGGGTTTGGCATGTGAATGAATCCGAACATAGACAGTGGTATGACAGTCAGTAAGCAAGGGCAAAAGTGAGAGTTTGGAGAGAAGGGCAAGGAACAGTCCATTTAGGACCTTGAGTGCCACATCACAGAGCCTGGCTCTTCTCTTACTTGCCAGAAGATGCTTCTTGAAACATCCTGTGGGGCACAGTGGTGAGCTATGGTTGGTGTTTTGAGGAGATGATTCTATTTGTCTCTAGTGTGAGATTAACTCAACACAGTAAGGTAAATGTTGAGATGCTCTAGACATTGGGATTGTGGGGAGCAAGAAGCGGAGGGGTGTCTTCTGGGTATTTTAAATTTAGGTGCTGAGCAAGACTTCCCAAAGTATATGGTGGCTGAGTTGAGTTCTTGAGGAATGAGGAAGAGTTAGCCAGAGGAACGGGAGGAGATTAAACCAGATAGTAAACTGCATGACCAAAGCATGGCAGCATAGTATGGAGGTTGCTGGTTTGAAGCAGAAAGAGAAACAGAGCATTAGGGGACAGGAAGCTGTGGAGGTGGCCAAGAAATGGATCAAGGAGAACCTTAGGTGACGAATGCTTTCTTCCCCATTGTATGGCTGGTAGGTGGTAGGGAGCTGCGTTTTGTCTCCTAATTATTTTAAAATAATTATTTGGAAAAGTATTTGTTGGAAATCTCTTAAATACAAACTTACTTTTCATGCTTTCTTTAAAATAACAACCCTTGGAGTACAGATAGCTACAAGCAACCTTTCTGCAACCTGAGTTAAAGCAGTTGGGAGGAGATGAGTCATCCTCATCCTTGCCTATGCCTTGTCAGTTCCTATCAGCCTTGTTCCTTTCCCTAGCCCTAGTTTATTCCAAACAAGAGTAAGGGAAGAGGGGGTCACTGCTGAGCACCCATCCCACTTCCTAATGGACGTAGAAGTGCTTAGTAAAGTGCTCTGCATATTTGAGTTGTTGTTGTTGTTGTTGTTGTTATTATTATTATTATTATGAGACAGAGTCTCGCTCTGTTGCCTATGCTGGAGTGCAGTGGTGCGATCTCAGCTCACTACAACCTCTGACTCCTGGGTTCGAGTTATTCTCCTGCCTCAGCCTCCCAAGTAGCTGGGACTGCAGGCGCCTGCCACCAGGCCTGGATAATTTTTGTATTATTATTATTATTATTATTATTATTATTTAGTAGAGACAGGGTTTCACCATGTTGGTCAGGCTGGTCTGAAACTCCTGACCGCAGGTGATCCGCCTGCCTCGGCCTCCCAAAGTACTAGGATTATAGGTGTGAACCACTGCGCCCGGCCAAGTTATTATTATTAATATCAATTGTACTAGATCAGTAGTCAGGGTGCTGGTCCTGGCTCCTTTAGTTAGTAGGTGAGTGACCTTGGGCACATTACTTAACTTCTTAAAGCTGCTTCCTTACGTGTGAAAAAGGGATATCACCTCCTCCTCTGAGTTATTGTGAGGGTTAAATTAAAAACTGAATATATGTCAAGCACTTACACAGCATCTGCTTAATAAATTGTGTTATTGTTGTTCATAACAGATAAATAATAATAAAAAGAGAAAGCAAATTCAAAGTTTTTTTTTTCTTTTCCCCTGAAGACTGAGCATGGAAGACTATGAAATGGAGAAGTTACTAAAATACCAAAGTAATTAATCTTGGCTAAGTTCCTTAACTAATTTCCTCATCCAAACAGTTGGGACTACGGTTTCCCTTTTGTGTAATTTATCGTATATTCATAAGGGTTAGATGTAATTGTAGATGCAAAAGATCTTCAAAAAGTGGATGTTTTCTTCTTTGCTTTGTTTACAGGGTTATCTGGATAACCTGTAAGAGATGCCGAGGATTTTATTAGGGGGAATACTTAGGAGAGAAAAAGGGATGGGTGCTGGGGAAGGCTGTAAGCCCTTAGTGAAGGTATAACCTAAATGGAGATAGGTAGGAAAGTTGGGCGCAAGGGTCTGGGATGGTTTGGCATGAGGTCACAACCCTGAACCAAAGTCAACCAATGGAGGAGTCCCGCATTTTGGATCTTTCAGGAATGGGGAGGCCTAGGGATCCTCATGGAGCTCAGTCATTGGCTGGGATGAGCCTTAGGCCTCAGCATGAATAGGTGATGGATTTCAGAGCCCAGCCTTTGGGCCAGGGGCCCTTAGTCAATTGTGCTCCCTGTAGTAGTGCAGTAGTGTGTTCTTATGGCCACTGCATTTACCATGAAGAAGAACCTCTTTTATTAACAGAAGAGTCTACTGTTTGCAACTAAGAGTCTTCATTCTGATTCCCCTTGATTTGTGAGACAACTTTTCCCAGGAAATCAGATGCAACCACTTTCCAGTGAAGGTCAGCAAATAGCATGCAGTGTCTTGACAATGAACTAAAGGAGACTGTGAGCATGGACACTGCTTTTATCATAAGTGGAACCTGGAAAGAGCTAATGGGGATGCCTGAGTGTTCTCAGAGTTGCTACCTTTTCTTTCTTTGTACAGAATAGAGTCAGTAATGACCTTTGCATCTATTGGCTTTTTAAAGAGCAATGAAAAGCACTCTCCTTTTAAATAATGACTTCTGCTTGGAAAGCACTTTACATTTTACTCATCTTCATGTATGTTTTCTCACGTGATAGCTGCAAAAATCTTGAGGAGTAACAACTCCCATTTTAGAGGGATCAAAGTGAGGATCAAAAAGGCTAAACAACTTGTTCCAAGCATGCAGCTCGTAAGTGGCTAAGTGGGGAGTTGCACCTAGTTGGGAATATTTTCACCTCTTGTCACTGCAGCAGAGCTCACAAGCACCTCTAATTTAAAGAGAAAGAAATGTTCCGAATCCTTCTTATCTTTGCTCCCAGTTTGACTTTCTTTATTTTGTGAATAATGGAAACAATCTGGACAGGTCTCCTCAGAAAAGGATCAGCATTTTAAAATGTGTCCTAGGAAGAGCATTGAAGAGAGCTGGAGTTACTCTCCTTGAAAAGAGAGAGTTGAGGATTGACTTCATTACTTACATTACATTCATAAGGAATTATCAAGAGGTAGACATTGAAAAATTGATCTCCATCTCCAGAAACATCAGGACATCAGGAAACAGGGCTCAATGTGGAGGCAGAATAACTTTCTGAGTTGTCAGGGCAATTAAATAAACCACTAAGACCATGGGGAAAGGCTTGAATAGTTTACAAATAAGAGTGAACACAATTGTAGGGCTGGCTTCCTATCTGCTAATGGGGTGGGGGAAGAACTGGGACCTCTTGCCTTCTGTACCACTTGGAGCTGTCATTCTATGACATCAGAACAAAGACTGAGTCTACCAATTAGAATCATAATATGATGATTTGTATCATGTGAGAAGCATGATATAGCTCAGTTGGCCTTTATGTTGGTGTTACAAAAAGCTCACTGTCCTTTCATCTATTCCTTCATGCAACAAATATTTATTGGGTGTCTACCATTTTCAAGGCTATTCTAGGTGCTAAGGATCTATATAATGGTGAATAGACCAGGTCTCTGCCTTTGCAATTTTTATATATTAGTGGATGGAGGCAGGAAATCAATAAATAAACAAATAAAATAACAAGTATAGATAGTGATAAGTGCTGTGATAAGAAAGAATGAAACAGTTTGATTTGACAGAGAAAGACTCAGGCTATGTTAGACTCAGTGGTTTGGAAGGGTCTCTGGGAAGGGGTGCCATTTGATCTGAGACCTTGGAAATGAGAAGAATCCAGTCCTGCAAAGATTTAGGGGAAGAACATCCCAGATAGAAGAGATAGTGGTTTGAGGTAGCATTTGAGTTGAGCTTTGACCATAGGGATGTAGTGGGAACATCACAGGGAGAGGAAAGTACAAGAGAAAAGTAACTTGGCTTATGATTTTGAAGCCTTTTCTTGGAATAGTGATTGGTGCAGTTTGAATGAAGGTGAGTTGAGGTAGAGCCTTGGTTGCCAAACTTGAGTGTGCCTCAGAATCACAGAGAAGGCTTGTTAAATCCCAGACAGCTGGACCCCATGTCCAGAGTTTCTGATTCAGTTGGTCTGCTGGGGGACCTCAACGTTTGTATTTTTAATAGCTTCCCAGGTAATACTGATGTTTACTGATGGTGGGGACCATGCTTTCAGAACCACTGGAAAGGTCAATCACTTTTTAAGGTTCAATTAACTCACTAATATAAGAGAAACTAACATTTACTAAGCCATTATGTATGACAGGTACTTCATGGACTGTCTTTTGGAACTACTATAACAGCCCCATGAAGTAGGGATTATGACTATCCCATTTTACAGCTGTAGGGATAAGCACAGAAAGATCAAATAATGTCCTGAAGCTCATAAAGCTTCTTTGCAGAGGAAGAAAAAGGCAGAACTGTGGGGGCGAAGCATGGCCTTGGAATTTTGGAACCCTTCACTACCATGCTATAATTCAATGACAAAACCCAGAGAGGTGGAGAGGTAGCAGCTAGGTGGGTAATTTAATCAATATGGAATGAAGGGATTGTAGGAGGGAATTGCAGTGTGAGTATACTGGACTTGTAGGTTATCTACTCAGCAGGCCTTTCCTTCTCCTCTTTCCTAAGAGAACCCTTATTTTTTTCAGATACCTCATTTCCAGCTGTAGGGGGTGAAGTTTAGTTACTCTGAGTCTAGGCCCATCAGCACATGGCATTTTCCTGGCAACTGTTTTTGGTTCTGGGTGGAAGATGTATCTTAAATTGGTCAAATAAGACTAGATGATATTATATTTTATAATATAAATTTATATTTATTAATTTATAATATAAATTATATTTATCTTTATTAATATATTTTATTTTATAGATATATAAATATAGATTTATATGTATTAATCTATAATATAAGATTATATTTTATGGTTGGGAGAGCAGCTTTCTTCCTGTCTTTGCTTGGGTGTGAATAAGGAAGTGCGTTTTCTTGGTTGCTGTTGGCAGTCACTTTCGAACCATGCAAACAGCTGTCTGAACACGAAGCTAGTACATGGAGGCTGAAGAGTGGGAAGACAGAAAAATCTGAGTTCCTGATGGCTCTGTGGTTTCATAGAATCGAGGAACTCTGAGAAGCTTGCTTGACCTCTGGACTCTCTTAAGTGAAATAATCGGTTTCCATATCTCTTGAACCTTTTTGAGTCAGGGTAACTGGCAGCTGAAAGCTTCATAACTGATAGAACAGACACTGCAGTATGAAGGAGGATATTTGGAATATAGAAACTTTAACATAAAAGTGATGAGAAGGTGTTCTAAGTTTGCAGGCTGTCAGGGGACATAATGGTGGCTGTTTATTCTGGGCTGTTGTATGGAAGGGAGAAGAGAGGGAGAGAGGAGGAGAATGCAGTTGTGGAGACTTTTCTGTGATGGTGGTAGTCCTTCATACCTCCAGATGTTCTCAGGAAACCCAGACAGCTTTAAAGTGACAATCATCTCAACATAGCTCCGAATTCTTTCCTTCTTCTAGCTCTTCAATCATGGTCTCTAGGATCCTTCCCAAAGTGAACGTGAAACTCGAACGTCAGGATTCTGGGTGATAGGACTGAAAATATTTTGGCCAAAGTCATTTGATGAGAGTCAGCCAAACAGTGATGTGGCTGGAATGATGATTTGGTAAAAAATGAAAGTTTTACAATCATCCTTTTTTTCCCCCCCAGATAAGTCCAGTATTGGTACATTACGAGGGTGATTTTGTAGTTCTTGGGCTTCCTTCTTTTTGTGACAAGGAGAGAATGAAATAGCTATATATCTGATAACAGGCCATTCATTAGAAAAATTAAGTAACCAGTAATAGAAGATTAGTTGGAAGAACTTAATTGGCAAACATAGGGGATTCGTTAAAATAAATTAAATATCTTTTACACGCCCCACAAAAATAAGTCATAGCCAAGTAAAAGGGTAAGCATAAGTGCATGAAAAGGAATTGTAAAAATTTTAACAGGGAAAATTGAATTTCTAACCTCACAAAATTCTGAATTCCAGATCCTTTTCTTTTTTTATTGACCTTTGTTTTTATTCATACCTACAAGATTAGAAATGCAAACAACTAAAAAAGAGCGTAGTCTGCCATCCCGCTTGTTGGAAAATAAACACTGCTAGCATTTATTTCTTTCTAGTTTGTGAATGTAGAAATAATCATTAATATGTCTATACCTGAATATAATATGTATGTTTATATGTTAGTATTTTTCTAACAGACATGTATGCATGTTGGTATTTTTCTACACAATGGATTTATGACATTTTTGGTATAAAACAAAATGCTTGTAACCCAGACAATATTTTTTTAAGTATTCCATTGCACTGGCCAATAAAGTGGCTCCAGAATTTGTGTCTTAAAATAGGAGTAATGCTTGAAAATAAAATAGTAATAAATAAAGCAGGAAAATATTTTTCACACTGTGAAATATTTTGAAAAACAAGTAAAAGTGTTTAAAGACATCCAGAATGTTTCCCAGACTGACCTACTATGCATTCTGGTTTTCAGTACTTAGAGAAATCAGTGATTGGGAATCTTTATCTTTGAATGTGATTGTGATTAATTTTTTGTGTTGATTATCCTTCCTCTATAGCTGGGAATCATTGTTAAGGTGAACCAGAAATGCCATAATATTCAACCAGGAAGCTCTAGGGTGGGTGATCAGCTCATCCTAGTTTGCACAGGACTGACTGGTTTTATTTATTCATTCATTTTTTCAACTCACATAATCAAAAGTTTAATGCACAGAGTAATAACATTAACAAATCAATAAACAGAATACAATTCATAAAAAATATGAGTAAATAGGATATGGATAGCAGTTTATGGAAGAGGAAACCCAGTCTGATAAACCTATGAAAATGTGCCCAATCTCACTAGTAATGAGGAGATTCACATTTAAATCACACATGATACACTGTTTTCTATCTACAATGTAAAGTGTCAACAAGGATGTAGAAAATTAGTACCTTACACCTGCTGTTAAGCATGTGTGACACCCACAAACATACTGGTGGATATTACACAAAATTTGTAAAATTCAAGATATATGCATTTCTTCATTACCAAACATTTTACTTCTAATAATAGATCCTAGAGAGATCTTTGCTCTTGTGTATAAGGAAGACAGTCTTGTTTTAAAACTAAAAATCCCAATTCCTGGGAATCCATTCAGTCCCTAGCAAACCAGGACTGTTGGCCAACCCATTAAATGTCTTTCCTCTGAAAGTTGGAGAGTAGTGTAACACGTTTTACCTGAAAGAATGAAGGCATTTCGTATCTGTTGTGTCTCTTGCATTTGCAAGGGTCGCTGCAGCAGCAAACAGAGAAGGAAAAATTAGGACTACTAATTTAAATGTTGACATTTGGTGATTCAAAGGAAAGCAGCAAAGGCCTCCCCAGAGATCCCTACTGCCTTTTGGTCTAGTCATACCACCCTGTGCACGTTTCACAACTCCCTTTGAGCCCATCTAATGAGGGTTATTTCCTGGAGAAGAAAATAGTGGAAGGCTTTCTAAGGCAGCAAGACATGGGAAAAGGAGAGCCGAGACAATAGGATCAACAGAACATAAGATGTTCCTACTTGCTGGTGTAAATTAGAGATTTCATGATTAACAACATGTCACATGGCTCAAAAAGAACCAGAACACAAGCAAAAGGAGGACAATAGGAAATGTTTGCCCAAGAAAAAACTGGAAAGGGAAAGAAAACAGAAACAAAACCAAGAAGCACAAAACCCGTCCTTAAAAACAATCTCAGAGGGGGTTATTATCTGCCAAGGAAGGGGAACATCCAGGAGAAGCATGAGAAACAACTGCAAGAAAGAGAAGGAGGAGGATGAATAGCCTAGACAATCCCTCACAGTGGATGCTGGCTCATCTTGGACTTCGTAAGGGTGGATGTGCTTGACTTTCTTGGCTTGGAAAAATGGTTGGGTATCAGCTTTTAACCAGAAGAGAAAAGACTTAAGGATGATTTACTTGGTTAAACAGTTGATGCTTTGTTGTATTTAAAGAGAAATTTGGTGTCAGGCCAAAAAGGTGACCTAGTAATTATTTCCCCCAATTAATACCGAAATCTGTTCTACAGATATCTGGGTGAGTTTATCTCATGTCAGATCTATCTATGTGTCCATCTCTCTGTCTATTTATCGATTGATCCATCCAACATCTAGTTTGTTTTGTTATCTATTTGCAATTTGGTTTTAAAAGTGAACCCAGGTCTTCTGCTTTAATCCAAGAGGGAGTAAAGGGACTGGATTTATGCGCCTGCTTAAAAGAATTTCCTGAACCAGACAAAATATATGAAACAGCAGTTTCATGACACTGGACATCAGGCAATGAAGTCTCTTTGATCCCTAAGAGATAGGAAACAAATGAGATGAGCCCTATGAACGTCCTAGTTTACTGCCTGGAGTAATTTCCAGGTTGTGATGCAGGGAGAGATAATATCAAAGAGCCCAGAAAATGCTATAGCTGAATAGCTGAGTTATTTTTTAAGAGTCTAAACTACAAAGAAATCTGATGACAGGAGATGGAGAATTTTCTCCCATCCAAGTACTAACCAGGCCAGACCCTGCTTAGCTTCCAAGATCGGATGAGATTCAGGGTGGTATGGCCATAGACAGATGAAGAAGTTTCTCCAGGACTTCTGCCAACTCTCCTTTACAGAGGCAAAGTCTCTGGAAATAAACCTGCATGGGGCAAAGTGGAAGGGTATCAGAAGAGAAGAAGCAGAACTCCACAGAAGCAGGGAGCAAAACCAGGGCTGTCTAAGGGCTTCATACCAGGGATTGGTAGTTAATACCAGAGCCACAACATGGCTTGGCTGGTAAATTATTTGAAGCTTGTTTGTGGTATTTATGCTTAAGAACATACTGAACCATATACAGTTCATTCTACAGGATGAGGTTCCTTTCTCTTGAGTTCCCCTTTTGTTTTTAAAAGTCCGTCAGGAATGAAAACCTCCGTCATCAGCTTGCAAGGAGGAAGGCTGAATCGAGTGTGACCCAACAGGCTCCCTTATCCCGATGCCTTGA
This sequence comes from Macaca mulatta, assembly GCF_049350105.2. Taxonomy (NCBI): domain Eukaryota; kingdom Metazoa; phylum Chordata; class Mammalia; order Primates; family Cercopithecidae; genus Macaca; species Macaca mulatta. The sequence continues at coordinate 49,780,739 of NC_133420.1, forward strand.
GTATGTGCTGCCTCTCCCAGGAAAGGGGTCTAAGGAGGGCTTACTCTTGTTTTTATCTGACTGTGGCTGATGAATAACCTTCACATGGCTGGTGATAAGAATTATGGAAGCAAAAGGGAGGTGAAAAAGGAAAATGTAAAAAGAAGAAAAAGACGAAATGAAATCCATGGATGTGTTTCCTTGTGTGTGCAGGGGAGTGAGTACAGGTGTGTAGTATTTTTTCCCAAATTGAGGTGGGATTTTTCTGGAAGCTTATACCTCAGAGATTTCCTGGTACTTTAGATTAATTTTATATTCATATACATATAATATATATCTTATAATTAGGTTAGTCTCTTAGTAATATTCTTTTTTTAAGTAAAGAACTTGAATTAAATAAATAAGGTGAGTCAAATTCCTACTATGCACCCATCATAGAGGCAGAAAAAGGTATATCTCTTCTCTGAAGGCTCTTATGGTCTGGACCTGAGGGGCTGGCAGAATGGCCGATGAGGACAGAGTTGAGGGAGGCCACCAGACAGGCACACACGTAACCAGACGGAATGTGGGAACTAGAGCCAGAATTGTTCTTCAGTGGTTTCATGAGTGCGACAGAGTTTTCTGATTTTTAGGAAGCAAAGATGACCTTATATGGATTTCTACCTAAGTGAGAAATCATACCTACAGATCACATGGGCATCCAGAGGCTCGAGCAATGCCCTGCACGTGAAATGTGTTTTGTGGCTTCAATTTAAAAACAAAATTAAGCGCTGAGATATAGGACAGGCATTTTCTGAAATGTCATGATTATACCATAGATAGCTGGGAACATAATGAAATTATTTTGGCATCTTATGTGTGATGTTAGTGATGAGGCTTGAGTAAAGAGTCACGTTCCTGGGGTTGGTATGTCAGGCCAACACCCCAAATTCCCATCAAGTTTAGTCCTGTGGTGGTGGAAGTTCGCTTTCGAGTTTGGGTTGAGTCACTGTCATGATGACTCTCCATTCAAGAACTGTGGCATTTTTGGGCCCTAGAATCAGAAGCAAGTGTGAACTGGTATTTGTGAAGTTTTCCAACTAGAAGCAGTGGCTGAGGTGGGTAAAGAGGGGAGAGGCGTCACTGGGCAGAATGGCAGACATGACACTGAGCACTGTTCTGAAAGGGGCACAGCAGCCGTTGGCCAGAGGAGGGTTAATGGGCAGGCTTTGTTAGAGAAAAATATTTTATAAACTAATAAAAGTCAAAAGGCAGTCTTGCAGAAAGCATCAGCTTTGTGATTAATGTATTCAGCTACTAATTATTCAGAGGAGGTTGTCTGTCTGTCCAGACTTACGTGTTAGGGGCAGCACTGTGAGTCACTGGGGATTTGGTTGTTATAACCAGAAAAACCAAAGTGGGTTTTGGGATTAGCCGAGTCCCTACTAAAATAGCTGAAACATCTAAGGGTTTATTTTCTTACATAAATGCAGTCTGGGAGTAGGTTGTCCCGTGCTTGCAACAGCAGCTTCACAGAGTCATCAGGGACTTGGACTCCTTCCAGGTTATAACATTTCCATCCCGAGGGCGTGGCCTTGTTCTCACAGCCTGAGATGGTGGCTGGAGCTCCACCTGTTACAATCCTGGCAGTGGGAAGAAGGGAAGACAGGAGGACCCTCCTCTTCCTCTTAAGTACACTTCCTGAAGTACCACATAGTACTTAAATCTCATAGGTCAGCCTTAGTTAAAAGGCCACATTCACCTTTAAAGGAGGCTGGGAAATACAGTCCTTTAACTGTGCACATGGTTGCTCTGAATAAATTCAGGAGTTTGGGGTTTTCTTACTAAGAAGGGGGAAAACAACAGATTTTGGGAGGTGACTGGCATCTTTGCCAAGGAAGCTTGCTATTGAATGATGAAAATAGACAGAAACACCATTCACCGAATATGTATTCCAAGTGATAGAAACCAGTTATCATTCGCTTCATTCATTTATTCATTATTTAATAAGCACCAAATGATGCATTGGTCTGGGGAAACGAAGAGGCGACTCCAGACGCTTTCCTGCCTTCTTCTGAGCCCTCCAAATTGTTTCAACCTCTGCCTGTTACCCAGTTCTAAAGTCACTTCCACATTTCTGGGTATGTTTACAGCAGCCCCCTGTTCTACTGGTACCAATTTACTATATTAGTTTGTTCTCATGCTGCTAATAAAGACATGCCTGAGACTGGATAATTTATAAAGGAAAGAGGTTTAATGGACTCACAGTTCCACATGGCTGGGGAGGCCTCACAATCATGCGATAAAGCAAAGGAAAAGCAAAGGCACATCTTACATGGTGGCAGGTAAGAAAGTATGTGCAGGGGAACTTCCCTTTATAAAACCATCAGTTCTCATGAGACTTATTCACTATCATGAGAACAACATGGGAAAAACCCACCCCCATGATTGAATTACCTCCCACTGGGTCCCTCCCATGACCTATGGGGATTATTACAAATCAAGGTGAGATTTGGTGAGGACACTGAGCCAAACCATTTCAAGTGGCATATAAATGTTTGTTTAAAAGGGAACATAAACTTTTTTTTTTAGAAGAGAAAATGATCCAAGGGTCTGTGAAATTGTAATTCTTTTATTCCAACCCTCTTTGTCACTAATAATAGTATATTGTAGGGCCTGAGTATTTTATATCTTATGGGATAAGTTTATGGGCATTATATAATTTGGTTTGTATAGTATCCTATGGGCTAGATCCTACTAGCTCATTTTTAAGATAAAGACATTGTGAATCAGAGAGGCAACATGACTTAATCTCAAAATTTCACACATCTAGCATGTAATAAGAGCCTAGTGAATGTTCCTACTAGCATTATTAATTGTCATTTTTATAGCTCTTATTGTGTGCCAAGAAGTGTGCTATAATGTTTTTTTAAAAAAATTTAAACTCTAGCCCTCTTAATAATCCTATAAGGTCTCAATCTTGCAAGTGGCAAAAGTGAGGCTCAGAGGGATAAAATAACTGCTTCAGGTCCCATAACTAATGAAGAGTTATCAGAACTCAAAACTAGGTCAGCTTGGGACCAAAACCCTTGTCCCTCTTGTTCCAACACACTAACTCTTGCTAACCTCATCCAGAAGGAAAGACGGATTGTCAGCCTTCTGGCTAAAAGGACTTTGATAACAAGGATTGTGCCTTTTCATGTTTATATTCCCTGGATCACAGAGCTTGGCACCAAGTCCAAGGTCTGGCATGACAGACTCAAGCTTATCTCAATGGAACTGGTTTCTTGTTGTCCATTTCTCCTCTTTCCAGCTAGGTAAGGAGATGAGTGGCCAGCACCTTGACCTTGGCTCAGCTGCAGCTTGGTGCCAGTTCTCTATTGAATGTAGTTTCTAAAGTTGTTTGCTTTCTTCATTATTGGGTGTCATCAACTCTCACTTCTTTGTATTTTGTTCTCCTTTGAAAAACTGCTCAATGGTATGATTTTGCTCATCCATAGCAGAACAAGGGCTCAGTAATACATTGATAATTGAATTGTTAATGAAAACAGGTTTTTATAAGATGGAAACCTCAGTTCTTGGGAATATTCAGAAGTGGGGTTGTAGGGAGCATGATGAATGCATTCAGCTGTGCTATCAATGATGAAAAAGAATTATAGGGAGAAGTGAGAGGGACAATGTCTGGAGGAAAATGAGATTAAACTTTAAGGTAAACAATGCTTGGCCACTCAGTAGACAAGTGGTACCTGGAAGACAAGTGACTTTGGTGGATCATACCCAAATGTGGGGTCTAGCCCCACTACTCTTAGGTTATCCATCCAGATGAGGGTTCTGAGACTTAGATGTGGCAGTGGCTAACCTATAGTCCTAAAGCAAGTTGGTAGCGACTTGAGCTCTTCATTTTCCTTCTAGGGCTTTTTTCACACAAGATTTAGTAATTGATTGGCAGTAGGGGGGTGAGGAGAAGAAAGCCCTGAGGATGACCTCCATGTTTTTGGCTTGATGCTGGGGGAAGGAGGGAAAGAAGTATGCCAGTGTGTTGTTTGACAAGTTTATTCCTGACCACTAGTGAGGTATTAGTTTTCATGATCAGCTACTGGTGACCCCAATGGTGATGTTTAAATGGAGGCTTAGGGAATTTGTATTGCGATGGGCTGAGGACTAAAGGGAATTGAGGCAGTCAAGACAACAGGTGTGGATTACTTTTTCAATACATTTCAATGTAATTTCAATACCTTTTGCAAGGGAAAAACCAAGAGGTAAGGTGGGAACTGGAAGGGGAAAATAAGGTTTTTTTCTTCCTTTTTTTTGGTTTGTTTGTTTTTAAGGATTTCCAATACTTGAGCTTGTTTGCAGGCTGAGGAGAAGAAGCCAGAGTGGAAGTAATTGATGACAGGAATGAGAGGGCATGGCTGATGGAACACAGTCCTGGAAAAAGACAGATGGGAAAGGATCAGGTCCACAGGGTGACAAGCTAGTTCTGGAAGTGAGGAAGGACATGAGAGGGAAGGAGATCAAAAGGAATGGGTGCTGTTATATTTAAGTTCAGAGGAGGAGGCACTTATGTTCAAAGTGTTTCATATTCTCTGTGAAGTAGGAAATATTCATGGATAACATGGTTTGAACTTTAATCAGCTTTGCATTGCTCATAGGGAAGTCCACATCAACCAATACTTTCACATAAAAACAAAGTTAAAGGAATAACGTGTGAACTAGACAAATGACCACTGATATTTGGAACTGAAACATGAACAGAAGGAATAGTGCCTAGCTTTGCTAATGGTTTTATCTCATTTGGTAACAGAAGCAGGCTGTTGACCTTCAGCCAGGCTGCTTGTGGATGTGTACATGTAACTGGTGTTTGCGCATGCTTGTTAAACCTACCAGAAAACTGCCTCCCACCAGATCATTACCACTCCCTGATTGATCTTGGGCTCCTAATTGATTTAGACTACTATGGTGAATTCTGCTTGTCTTCCCATCCTCTGCTGAAATGTACCCACCACTCTGAGTTGGAGTGTGAGACTGTGATAGAACCAGGAAACTCTCCTCCTAGAAAAAATGAGGCTGATGGAGCTGGTGTGTCCAGGCTATAATCTTTGCCTTCTCTGGTACTGACAAGAGTGTGTACTCCCACGTGTACTCCGAGTTGCCCTTATCTGAGCTCTCTGCTCTGATGTGCCATGATTTAAGCTGCTTGATTTAAGATGTCCAGCCAGACTTAAAGTCCCTTGTGTAGAAGCTCATAAAGCCTGGGTGTTGCATTAGAAAGTGCTTCAGTTTGGAGACAGACGTGCCTGGGTTGAAGTCCTGGCTCCATCATATTTTATCCATGGAGCCTTATTGAACCTGTCTGGGTGTTAGTGTGCTTCTTAATAAAAGGAGATGATCATTTCCCCACTGATTACTTTTTTTTTTTTTTTTTTTTTTGAGATAGAGTCTCACTGTGTCACTCAGGCTGGAGTGCAGTGGCACGATCTTGGCTCACTGCAACCTCTGCCTCCCAGGTTCAAGCGATTCTCGTGCCTCAGTCTCCTGAGTAGCTGGGATTCCAGTGGCATGCCACCATACCTGGCTATTTTTTCTATTTTTTGGTAGAGACAGGGTTTTACCATGTTGGCCAGGTTGGTCTCAAACTCCTGGCCCCAAGTGATCCACCCGCCTTGGCCTCCCAAAGTGCTGGAATTGCAGGTGTGAGCCAGCCTTTACCTGGCCCCAGCCCCAGGTTACTTTGGTTACTTTGGTTACTTTGAAGGTTGATTGAAAGGATTGCCTAGGCCAATGAATATAAGAAGTGATACGTTAAGATAAGGTGCTTTATTAAGAACCTTATCTTAGTAAAGGGAGGGAGCCATCAGTTATTAAATACCATTTGTTTGCAAGCACTGGATGCTTCACTTTCGTGGTCATGTTTCATCCTATGGAAAATCTCTGAGGTTAGTTATTGTCCCCATGTTACAGATGATAAAACATATCCACGGGCTGGACTTGTCCTATCATAGACAGAATAACCAAGTATAGCTCATTTTAGCCCATGACAGTCCTAGGTCACACCTATTGTCCCAGAGTAATCATTAATAAACTCTCTTTTCACTCTCAAAAGTTTGGAATACAAATTATATGCTCACTTCCTGTAAGTGTGAGGGCCTGAGGCCAGTTTAAAATCCTATATCTTTTCTTCTTTACCAGATCCGATACTAAGTCTTTCTTAATCCGCAGGTGGAAGTAGAAGGAATTTCCTTGGTGCTTTTTTTTGTGATGATGTATTTCTGCCTTGCAACAAGGCTGCACTTTTCTGCCTGAAAAGCAAACAGAAGACTCCCCGCTAACCCGCTCAGCCCTGCCTGGGGTACTCTTAGCCAGTTCATGTAGGAAAAAGGTCCAGAAATGAAGCTACAGGAGGAGAGAACCATGCAGTTATGTGTATGTCAGATCCATGCATTTATTCACATATACATTCATTTTTTGATTTATTAACTACTTCTTGCAAGGCCCAGTGAAGGGTATGAGAGCAGGAAAATAGGAAGATGAAAATCACACAAACCAGACATCAAGAAGCTTACAGTCCAGAAGACAAATGCAATGAACAAGATGCAAGGTTGAAAGTGCAGAGTTTAAGGGAGTAGTCAGGGAATGCCTCACTGGGATTCCGGGAGGGGGAGACCACTTCTTCCTTAGGGTAAGTTGGGAAAGTTCCTTTTTTTTTTTTTTTCTATTTTTTAAATAGAAAGTAGCTTTTGTGCTAACTTGAAGATTTGGTAGGATATGAACTCACACAGAGCTGGGGAAAAAGCTGTCAGGCAGGCAAATCCCCATAAGTGAGGCAAGACATGTTAGAATCAGGTGCCAGGAACAGTTCAACTTTATTAAGATGAAGGTTATAAGAAAGAGGGTGGCGAGAAAGTAGAGAGAAAACTTGGTTGGGTTTCCATTATGGAGGGCATGCATACTGGACTAGAGAAGTTTAAATTTTAATCCATTTGCAATGGGTAGACATTTAAGAAAGGTTACTCAATTCATTAGTTTAGTTATCTCCTTTTCTACTTTTTAATTTGTCGTAGTAATGTGAAATGATCACATCTGGTAGTTGAGTGGACATGGACTGGATGGAGAGAGCCCAGAGGCACAGAGAGTGTTTTTGAGTGTGTTGTCTAAATAAGAATATCCGTCTCCAGAAAGAGAAAGGAAAAATTAATCCTAATTAGAATATTTTGCAGGGCAGTGCAGTTTTTGTTGATGCATGCATGGATCATGCCATATATGATGTGATTAAGTGCAGTAGCCCCTGGGAAGATGTTTAGTGGTGAGACCCATGAAGTATCACAGAGCTGTAAATGGGAATTTGTTTCAATTTAGATTCTGAGTAGGAAGTGACTATTTCATCCCAAAGGGGATTTAGCTCCCATATACCATCTGAAACAGAGAGAACACTGATCAGGGCAGAGAGATGGCAGCTGATAAAGGGTTTGTGAATAATGTAAAATTCTCAGGTCAGTGAGATAGAGCTGTTGCTTCACCCAACCATTCTGATTAACAAGCAGAGCAGTAGTTCTCAAAAGTGTTGCATACCAACAGTAAAAAACTTTTGATAATAGTCCTAATGGTAACAATGTAATCGGTTTCTCAAGAATCAACAGCAGAAATAGAGCCTAACAGTAATTCTATAGGTCTGTTAATTAAAACAAGAGTATAGACAACTAAGACCATAGTCAACCTAAGATCCCAATGATGAAGTTGTGGGAGCAATGCATTTATTTTTCCTAAAATTTGCTAGAATTCCAATCATTTGTGATTATATACACACAGTAAGAGCTTTGTGTCTTGTAGAAATAGCCAGATTTTTTGGGTAACCACTGAATTGATGAATTCAGTACATTTTAACAATGTGCTATTTTAAAAATATTAATACCCAAATTTAGCAATCTTTCATTGCTCAGTAGGTAACCAGTAACTAGTCTTTCATTGTACATGGACCTGAAAAGTTATGGCATATTTTAATATTTGCCAGTTAGAAACGGGTCATTGCTCATTAGGGGTCACTAGAGCAAAAATTGCTGCTGGGATTCTTCACAGCAAGTTGGAGGGAAGTGACATCTCCATAGAAATCAATTGATAAAGAGTCAATCATTTGCTCAAAAGTATAAGCCAAGAGGAGACTTGGAAATGAAAGTCCTAACAGTAAAAAGCACACATCCCAACTCAGGTCAAGTCATGTGAGAGGCACAGTCGGAGTAAGGCACACAAAAAAGCATCTAGACCTGCTGTGCATAGACTGTCCCTGCAGCCAGTTTGGGTGAAGGCTCCCTTAGTGGGAGTGCTTGGCTTGTCCCACCACAGAGTAACCAGAGCATGGGCTTGGCCAAGCCCATTCCAGAGCTTGGCTTGTCCCACCATAGAGTAACCAGAGCATGAGCATGGCCAAGCCCATTCCATAGCATGGACTTGGCCATGCTCAACAAGTATCTTACCATCTCCCTAAAATTATAATGTAAAAAAATACAGAATAACTCTGCCTTATAATGCAGTGGAAGGAAGCACTCTTATCAGGTCAGATTGGGATCAGTAGTTGGTTGGATTGTTGAAAAGTTGGTTAAAGTGGGGAAAAAGTGATACACACATACCATCAACATTTATCTTAATGTAGAGCACATACATATCTATGACTTTGCCAGTCTTTTGATGTTAGGCCAAAGCTTTTCTTTGGGTATGATTCACTGACTGTGGTCATTCTTCTTTCATAAACCGCAGCCATGATGTGCAATCTACAGTTCCAAGTTCTGCTTTCTTTAAAGTGGAATAAGAACTTCAGCAACTCTTATTGCATTCATATTTCACTGGATTCTGTAATATTTAAATCATGTCATTGTAGAATAAGTACAGTGGGCATGAACACATTTGGATACCATTTCAGGTGACTCTTATAAGCCAGTAACAGACTGGCTGCTAGCTGCTGGTTGTTCTGCTGGTGGCTTCTGTTTGCTTTGGGTGTCTGTCCGTATGCTTTGGGTGTCTGTTCATATGTTTTACGAGAGTGAAGAGTGTGGTTAACTTAACAAGGGAGTTAAGTGGAGAGTTCTCAAGATAGGTTTTCGTACTTGATATGCTCCTCTGCGTAAAACCCTAAAGATCCTAATGCTGGGGTAGGAAACCCAGATGAGTTGCTCCCTCTCCCCCTTATAGAATTCCTTGTGAATGAAAATTGTTTCTGTCTGGGTGAGGGGCATGTTGTAAACACTTTGACTTTTAATTGCTAAATGGCACATTTCTTGAGATCCTAAGATTTCTTTTGTATCCTTAGCTCCTAGCTGAGGGCTCTATGAAACTGTAGGTGCTGAAGCCATGTTCATTTGATAATTGAATAAGCTCTTGCCGAAAGTAAAATTTCAGAGCTTTTTCTGTGCATTTTAGAGATTGTAGTGAAGGTCTAACTACCTCCATATTATAGGTGAAGTAACAGAGACTGAAGTGTCATGGGATTTGTCGGCATCATCAGGCAGGGACAGAGGAAGTGGGAAGGCCTTCTGACTTGATTGCTGCACCAGTGTCCTTTGGCAGTGCTCTCTCAGTAGCATAACTCTCAAGTGGCTTACTCTAGGTTTGATCTTGGCACTGTCAGTTACTAGCTGTTGACTCTGGGAAGTAACATGCTATACAGCATCTCTGAGCTCACTTTATCTACATGGGAACTAGGAATAAAAATACCTATTTTGCAGAGTGTTACAAGGATTAAATGGGGATAGCACAGGCTAAGTGCTCAGCACACTGTCTTGGCATAGAACAGATGCTCAATGAAGGGTGATTTTTGTGGTCATTGTGACAGTGCTGGCCCACAAGGAAGGGACTTTAACAGTGATTATCAAGTGCTTTCCAAGAGACAGCAGCATTTCCGTGCATCACAGAACATTGACTGTTCCTCTCCATTGTTTTCCCAGGTCGTTCCAGAGTAACACAGTTTTTGATTGAACCATGTAGAAATTTCTACACAAATCTGGAACAGTACTTTATTTTTGAGCAGATGGAGCCTTTTTGGTACCTCCTGGCAGGTCTGCAAATGTGATGGTGTCTACCAGAAAAATGAGGTTCACTCCTAACCTGGATGACTGGGTTGAACTAGCTGTTTGGACTGAGTAAAGGGAGACTTCAACGGAATTAAACTTAACTTTGATATAATGTTTTTCTGAGGCTGTGTGAAAATAGAAACCAGGAATGTTTTGCAATGAGCAATACATACATGGAGCTGAAGCAGGAAGTTAGTTTGAGACAATGGAAACACCAGCTGTCATTCCCATCCCTGGGAAAACAAACAAGCGACAGGCATATCAACCACCACTTAAAACCCTTAGAGTGTACCCAAGAGAAATGTTTTGCCTGTGGACAAAAGTCCAAATCCCTCAGAGCTATACATTGGGCCCTTTATGTTTTGGCCCCAGCCTCACTCCTGTTCCTTTATTAATCCTCTCTTCTTACTCTGCCTCCTTCCCAAGCATCTGGTGCTTCAATCAAACAAAACCACCAGGCTAAAAACCCACTGTGTACCTTTCAGTGGTACAGGTGCTGTAGGGTTGTACAACTTGTGGCTCCTCCCCATTCGTCAACTGGTGAGCTCCTCTCACCCTTCAGATGAAATCTTCACTCTGAAGTTTTTTTCTAAACACCTTCACCCTGCCCCTCAAACATTTCAATGAAAAGTTAGTAATCACACGATTGATAATTGATGGCTCATTGTGTATACACTTATAATCATACTCACCATACTCTATTCTTTCTCTTCTTCCTCTCTTTCCTCTTTCTGTTTAACTTTCACCTCCTCTTCTCTTTCTTTTCCTCTCCCTATCTTCTTTCCTTCTTATCTCCTCCTCTTTCTCCTCCTTCCCACCTTTCCTCCTCCTCCATTTCCTTCCCCTCCTCCTCCTTTTTCTTCTTCCTATCTTTTATTCTAGAGCTGTGCTGCATGGTAGCCATCAGCCATATGTGGCTATTGGTGGCTCACGCCTGTAATCCCAGCACTTTGGGAGGCCGAGACAGGCGGATCACCTGAGGTTGGGTGTTCGAGACCAGGCTGACCAACATGGAGAAACCCTGTCTCTACTAAAAATACAAAATTAGCCAGGTGTGGTGGTGCATTCCTGTAATCCCAGCTACTCGGGAGGCTGAGACAGGAGAATTACTTGAACCCAGGATGTGGAGGTTGTGGTGAGCCAAAATCGTACCACTGCACTCTAGCCTGGGCAATAAGAGCGGAACTCCATCTCAAAAAATAAAATAAAACAGAATAAATATTAACTGACATTAAAGATTCAGTTTCTCAGCCACATTCCCAGTGTTCAATAGCCAGTCATGGCTGGTGACTATCATGTTAGAAAAAGTGGACACAAGATACTTCTGTTATTTCACAGAGTTCCAGTGAATGAAGCCATGCTAGAGTATAAACTTCTTGAAGGCAAGGACCATGTTGAATTTACTTCATCTGCAGAACTAGCAAAGTGTCTGGAGGTTAGTGAAAACTCTAGAGAATGAATGAACCCTAGGCCAGACTGTGGGTTTGCATTCATAGTGTCTAAAAATACTACCAATTCCCTTCCAACATCCTAAAATATATCACATAGATACATTTCCAGGATGGAAGCCGAAAATAATGATTTGGGTAGGTTTGTCTTGCATTCCTACTTTAGCAATGCTTCTTACATGCATTTTCCAAAAGTGGTAGAATCTTGAACCAAATAAGAGTGAAAGGAGGGGAAAATGGGGGCAGGTTTTTACCTTAGATGGATGTCATTCATAATCCCACAACTGTTCTAAGAGGCTCATTTGTGCGGAAAAGCTTTTGAAATCCCAAAACCTTGTTTTGACAGTTGGTCACTGAGGTGGCTGAGTTTATCTTTGCCAAAATTCTCATCATTTTTGAGGGAAGCGAAATATGCCTCCATTCCCTGAAGGAGGCCAAACATTAAATGGATTCATTGTAAGCTTTTGAGACAAGAGCTTTAGAATCCTTTGCAGAGGTAGAGAGGTTAGGATGAATGCAGCATATGCTACCATTAAGCATCAGCTTCCATGTAACCCTACATCAGGCCATTTAAAAGTAATGTTTCTCTTTTCTGAGATAATGCCAGAGTTATGAGACTTGGAAAAGTCACATAACTTGTCAGCATCCTGTGGTGACGTAGTCATTGACTCCAGTTGGAACTCAGGTCTTCTAACTCCAAGTCCAAGCCTCTTTGCTTCATACAAGAGTTTTCTGGCCGGGCGTGGTGGCTCACGCCTGTAATCCCAGCCCTTTGGGAGGCCGAGGTGGGCAGATCACAAGGTCAGGAGATTGAGACCATCCTGGCTAACATGGTGAAACCCCATCTCTACTAAAAATACGAAAAAACTAGCCAGGGTCTGGTAGTGTGTGCCTGTAGTCCCAGCTACTCGGGAGGCTGAGGCAGGAGAATCGCTTGAACATGGGAGTCGGAGGTTGCAGTGAGCTGAGATAGTGCCACTGCACTCCAGCCTGGGTGACAGAGCAAGACTCTATCTCAAAAAAAAAAAAAAAAAAAAAAAAAAGAAAAGAAAAAAAGCTTTCTAAATTCATTGGAATCACCTGAAATCTCTTGTTAAAAGTAGCCAGAATTACTGATCAGAATTACCAGATTTGGAGCCTAGGAATCTGTATTTTTACTAAGTGCCCAAGGTAGCTCAATATATATTAAATGTAATGTGGTAATGCCCTTTGCGATTAAAATCTCAGTATATATGCATTTTAGCACAAACTGTCTTAGTATTTAATGACCTGGTGGGAATTTATAGTTGGATTTCGTTATTTTACACAGGTACAGAATCACAGACTTTAAGAGTTGGGAGGAGTGTTGAGATCATTTATTCTCATTCACCTGACATGGGAATTATTATTATAGTACCCCTGGCAGAGGATTGAGTCACTGTTGCTTGATCAGTTCTGTTACCCTCTAGAGAGACTGCTTCCATTGCAAGGCTGCTCCTCTTTTTAGAAAGCACTGCCTTCTCCTGAACTACAGTATATCTGCTTATTGGTCTGGCTAGGTCTTCTGGGGATAATAGGAAATGTGATTTCGTGTCTTAAGGAGATGGCTGTTAAGGCTAAAGGCTAGAGGAAACTCAGCGATCACATGGTCAAGTCCCCTCATTGTTCAGATAAAGAAATGGATGTGTAGTCTTCCAACATTCATTTAACAAATATTTATTATGCATTTACTCTCTGCCAAGCCCCATATCATGTGCTGGGGACAAAGAAGGATAAAAGTGGACCTGGACTCTGCTGTCCTGGAGGTTATAGCCTGGGAGGAAGTCAGACAGATACTGATTAATCACAGAAGTATGTCATTATCAACACACCGATAAGTGCTATGGTGAAAAACAAGACTGGAACGATGAGTATGTCTAATGGAGCCTATCTGATCTGGGGCTTAGGGAAGGTGTCCTCAAGGAAGCCGTCCCTGAGATGGCTGAAAGGATAAAGAACTGCTGAAGAGTTGACAAAGGGAGTTGTCTTAGTCCATTTAGTATTGCTATAAAGGAATACCTGAGGCTGGGTAATTTATAAAGAAATGTGGTTTATTTAGCTCATGGTTCTGCTGGCTGGAAGGTTCAACATTAGGCATCTGATGAGGGCCTCGGGCCTCCCCTCATGGTGGAAGGCAAAGAGGAGCTGGTGTGTACAGAGATCACATGGAGAGAGAGGAAGCGAGAGAGCGGGGGAGACGCCACGCTCCTTTTAACAATCAGTTCTCCTCGGGACTGTTAGAGTGATAACTCATTCACCACCCTGTCCCATCCACAGGGAGAACATTATGAAATTTGCCCCTGTGACCTCAACACCTCCCATTATGCCACACCCCCAACACTGGGGATCAACATGAGATTTGGAGGGGACAAACAACCAAACCACAGCAGAAGGCAAGAGCCTTTCAGGCTGAGGAACAACACGTGCAGAGGGTACAAGGAGAGAGGGAATTTGGAAACTGAAAGGCTGAAGATCAGGGAACCATGAGGAGAGAGGTAGAATGAAACTGGAGTGCGGCAAAGGCCTTGTGTGCTGTCTTAAGGATTCGATCTTTATCCTGAGAATAAATAGGAAGTGATGATAAGCTTGTGTTTTAAAATTTCAATCTGGCTGTAATGCAAATCTTGGGTGGGAGGCCAGTTAGAGTAGGTATGAGGACACTAAGGGTGAGTTAGGAATTAACTGCACAAGTTTAAGTGAGAGATGAAGGTGGCTTGGTAGGGTTTTGATGATAGAAATGGAGAGGAATGGTCAGATTTGAAACGTATGCAGGAGGAAGAAGTAACACTTGTGATGGGTGGGATACAGGCTAAGAGGATTTTAAGAAAGGAGAGGTCAAGAGATGCAGATGAAGAGCACAATGACTAGCCTAGGATCACAGAGCTGGCTAATTACAAGTCAGGACAAGCAGGCTGAGGCCAGTGATGCTAAGGCTAATTTTTTCTGTGGTTTAGGATGCTACAGTGTGAAGGAACTCGGCTTTCAAAACAGAAAGACTGGCATTGAACACTGGCCTTGCCACTGATACACTTTGTGATCTTGGGCAGTTTCCTTTACTTCTCTGAGATGGGGATGAAGATGATAAACATCTCTTTCACAGGGGTCTCGTGAGGAGTTAAATGATGATGTTTTAAAGTAGCTAGCACCACGCCTAACACATACCAGACACCCAAATAGTAATTAGCTAAGGTTATTGTTAGTATGATTAAGAGCTACTATATCTTCCTTGAGTCTTCTTCAAGCCCACTTCCTTTACTTCTTTTTTGTATGTTATGATTTTTAGAATCTTTCCACTTCTCCAGATACTAATATAACATAGTCAGTGTATCAGATACTCTGTTAAGGTCTTGTTACACAATACTAAAAACCTTGTGGTTGCTTACAACAAGTGGAGCAAATCCAGTGCCAAGGTGTACAAGAGTTGGATGTCCTGTAGCCACTGGCCCTGCCTCCAATGATTAGGAAAGGCTTCCTGAGCTGATGTTTAGCTCAGCCTGAAAGGATGAGTAGATATTTGTCAGGTGGAAAAGAGGCAGGAGATGGCAGTGATGGTGGTGGAGCATTTTATTAAGAAGGAACACAAAGTAGAAAAACATAAAGGTATGAGGAAGCTTCTCCTGTTTTGAGGATCTGTGAGAAGTTTGGCATGACTGAATTGGTGATTTCTCATGACTACAGTGGCAGACTTTATCACTGGAAAGATAAGCTAGGGCTATAAAAAGATTTGTAGGCTAAGCTGAAGATCTTGAACCATATTCTGTAGACAATGAGGAGACATAGAAGATTTTTAAGCTGAGTGGCATAATCATAATTGTTTGTAGAATAGGTTTTTCAGGAGATCAAGTTTGTATTTTTTTTCTCTACCAAGTCATTGCAAGTAGTCGCTCTTGAAGAGTTGATGTTATAATTACTAGGAAAATATTGTTCAGAAGTAGCCTTTCTCACAAGGGTGTCTACAAAAGGAGATATAATCTGATCCTGTTTTTGAGTGTTTCAATGAAAAGATTGCCCAATCCCTTGGGGCTGATCTCTGGGGTAAAAAGGGGATGTGGTTGTTGGGGTCTCTGTGGTGGTTGGGTGCTGGGACTAGTACTGGGCAGTGCACATGGAGCTCAAGCAGTCAGTGGGAAGCATAGAGATGTGACCACACTTGTGTGCATGTTTGTGGACGAGTACACACAGGTTACAACTACTAAGATCAAGATCACCTGCTTGCATTTCCCAGGAATCTAGGAAGAACAGAAGAGAGAATGTGGTCTTCAAACTGCTCATAGCATCTGAAAGATGGGATGTTTATTCCCATTTGATTTTCCCTCTTGAAACAGAATCTATTAGGCTAATATATAAAGAAGCATCTTGTTAATATAATGTTCTATGAGTGTTCCTTAGGTAGTTTTTTTTTTTTTTTTCTGAGCAGCAGAATCTTGATGATCATAACCAGATTCAAGATCTGTGTCCATTCAAGTATCTGTATATAGTGATATTCAGAGGGGTGCTTTGTGAAGATGACTAAAAGATTTGTTGATGATAACCCTTATCTCAATATAAGGACAATTCCCAAATATACAGTATAACCAATATATTTCAAAGAACCCAGAGGTTCCAACATGCATTTAATTCTGCTTTGAAGTTCCTTAGAAGATCACTCTGGTTTCATCTGGGTTTTCCTCCTATATGTCCCAAGTTGGTTCGCTTCACCTATTTTGGTGTGGATCGTTTGGATTCTTAATCATTTTCTCTTGTTTGCCTTGCATGTCCTCATGATGTTTGCTTGTGCCTTCTTGCTGTCAATTATTTTTTCTTTGGTGGCTGGATTATCTCTGTGTTATGATCCCATGGAGGCTTAAAATGTCTTTCGTTGGAAATTGCTCTTTCTGGCATTGGAACTAAATATGAATTTCCCCATTTGTACCATACCTTGGCGTTTCTTCCATCATATTTTAAGCATCTCCTAGACAATATGATCTTGGGATTGTTATTTTTGTATTATGTCACCCCAAATCTAGGGTGGGATACACTTTTGTTCATGTTTAGTATGATCTAGAGGTCTCATTGTGTTCGGTAAATTATTTTCTTGAATTGAGCATGATGGCACTTTCCACCCAACTCCCAGATGTAGCATGGCTGGAATTATTTCTACTTTACCTGCCTCACCTGTGTGGGAACTTCGTGTCCTGCCATCTTCATCTTGGTCAATGAAATGTGATGCTCGAGCATGTAAAGGAAGCCAAAGGGCAAACCATCTTGTTAGTAGCCATCATTTCCTTTAATATATAAGACTTGAAGACTAAATAATGAGATTACTTAAGAAAATAAGAAAAAACAAAGGATCTAGGCCCTAGGTTGCCTTCAGGTGCATAAATACCTGCATGTGACACACAAACCAGAGATGCTTCTTTTATGGATAGTTTAACATTTGTATTTAAACAGAAATGATGATATTGACCTTTTTGTTTTAAAGAATATAGTATATTCCATGGTAAAATGTAGTGTTTAAAATTTGTGAGAAAAGGATTATTTCTCAGTACATCCAGAAAGAGCGTGAAGTATTTTTTTTTTTTTTTGACACAAAACTGTTGAGAAACATCTGCTAAGGATGGTCAAAGACCCATCATTGTTGTGAGTGATATTTTGGAATCCTCTTTGCTCATTTCCAGCCTACTTTCTCTATGATCCAGTGTTCTTTAGCCTTAAATTCTTGCTATTTTTGGAAAAATGATCCTACTCTTATATGTTTAGATTTGATGCTTATATATGGCCCATGATGATCAGGTTCACTTATGAATTCAGGCATATATATTCTCTCTGGGGTTTTTCCTCTTCTGCATTTCTGGTATAGCTTACCTTCCTTAATCAATCCACCTGGAGCCTACTTTCTGGGCATCCAGTCCCAAGTGTAGGAGCAGGATAAGGGATTAAAAATAAGATTTAAGAAAGGGGAAAATCTGTGGACTGGGAGATGAGCAGCTGAAACAAATTGAAAGGCCATTTGAAATAAGATGAAATGCAAAAATCTAAAAATATTGGTTAGCAATAACCCTCAGTTAACTGAAAGATCAATTAACCAGACTCTCCATTCCTCAAACATTTCCATTAACTTTGAAAAAATTCTAAATAAAGTCATTTAAAAAAACAGAACAGATGGATGAGGTCTGGGACTTCAAAAGAGGCAAAGTTTAATACAAGATTTTAATGGGACCCACCTGACAAAACAAAGACAGGACTCAAGCTTGTACTGTTGGAAATAAAGAGACAAAGAAATAGAGGCACACAGAACAATGTCTCTTGGACTGCAAGAGCTTAAATTAACCTTTTATACAATTTATAAAGCACCAAAGCATGCAAAGGACCTAGAGGACCTGCTTGGAATTAACTTCTGAAGTTACTGACTTCAAAGGCACTCAGGCTGTAGACCCCAACAAGACAAACTCCCCACAATAATGCAGGAGGCATATTTCATGGCCAAGGATGCAACAAAAGAGTTCATTTCTATAGATCAGACAAGAAAAATGAAATATTTCTCTATATTAGAGAAGATAATTTTCTGAATTGTTTGCTTGGTCTAAGCAGAACATCAAAACCCAGTGTTGGACCTGAGGGTCAGAGACCATAGGAAAAAGGTGATGTCATTACCAAAAGGCAGCAGCCAACCTACCTGGAATTTTATTGCCTTTTCTCACAGTTAGTAAAGCTTAGGGCTTAACCAGTTATTGCACAATCAACTACAAGCCATAATGGAAACTCATGGAGAGAAAATTCAGGCTGTGTTATGGTTAGAATCATAACCAGACTGTAGGGCTGACCCAAAACACAGTGCCTTAAAAATGTTTTAGACTAGATTCCATCTGGTCCAGACTTGACAGCCCAGGGTATTCAACCTGGTGGCAGAACATGACAGCAACCATTTTTTAAATTTAAATTTAATGTAATCTAATTTTATTTTTGCTAAGTCTATTTAGCAAGAGATAGCAAGTATTTTTAGCTTAGCAAGTAGTGGTTCTACTCAGTAATGAGCACAGCTATAGTTATAGGTGGTCTCTTGGCTAAGTGTTTGGGAAGCAAGCAGGGACCAGCCTGTGGGAAGATGATGCTGGTCCAAATTAGGCAGGGTGTCAAGGCTTCACACCACTAGTTGGTGTTCAGAGCAGGGCTCCTCTCTATAACAATGAATAAAGACCAAAAACGGAACCAGGGAAGAAGCTCAGTCATATAGGTTGAATAATTGTGTAATGTTTGTGATAGGGATTGCCTTGTAGATGCATTGTATAATTGGCCTAGGCAGCAAGCCTAATTCCAGAACTTTGTGAGTATGCTAATAGATTGGCTGCCTAGGTCGGCACTGGCTCAGGGACCAAGTAGTAGAAGGCTCCTCAGGGGCTGTGGCAGAATAAGTCTTGGAGGAGGGGATGAGCCAGTTCTGAATTTGGCACAAACAGACTTAGGCAAGCTGGGATGCTTTGCACCCATCTGGAACTCAGACGGTGAAAGTTCAGCGATACTGGCTACACAGTGTATGTTCTAAATCTTCACAGTCTTCCTATCTCTAACTTAGAAAGGGGACCAGCAAAGGTGTTGAGCTGGATATTCTCCATCTGCTCTGTCTGAAAGGCTAAACTGAATGGACCACATCAATCCAGCCCCTGTCTACTGTGCTCTCTGTCTACTGGCTGGGTTCAACTGATGAGAAGCCATGGCAGTCAGAGCAGTGGCAAGAAGGGGTAGGGTATTTTCTTTCTTCTGGCTTGCTCCCTGCTGGGCCACGGCTTGAGAGTGGTTGCCTTTCTCACTGAAGGACACATGGCCTGTCGGGTGACTCCCTCCTTTTGCTACAACCCTCACTGACTTGACTTCCTGTAGCTCCAACCTCTGCCTTTCCCCTTCTGGCCTGGCTAGGAGTGGCTTCCTCACTGTTTTCGGCTCCACCCCTTTTTTATGTCATCATCTTTGTTGGTTTCCTTTAACCCCCCAATTCCTTAGTAAATACTCTTTTCACTAAACCCTTTTTTGTATACCATCCTGTCTAGGTCTGACCAATGCAGGGGCACACCCAGATTTAAGTAGGAGGAATTTTTTGTTTTGTTATGTACACTAAAAAAAAAAAAAAACTAAAGACAAACCAAATATCCATGGATGCAGAATTGGTTAAATTATGGAATACTCAGCCAATATAAAAATTATGTTATTAAAATATTTAAAGTCATGGGATAATGCTCAATATATAATGCTAAGGAGAAAAAAGGATAAAATGGCATGTACACAATGGTGTCAAGTACCCCCAAATACATAAATTTATAGTGGGTAGAAAGAAATAGAGATAAAATACAGACACTTATTAAAAATAGTTACCTCTGATACAGGTGAAGCTAATTTTTGTTTTTGTTTTTTTTTTTTTTTTGTATTTTCCATGTATACTGTGATAGACAATGTTACTTTATGATCAGAAAAAATAAACATTATAGAAAACAAAATAGAAGAACCAGTCATGATCTGGAAGTTTTGTGTCACTTGTGGGAGATCCTGTTATATTTCAAGGATTATCATTGTCATATGTACTCGGCATACATTTAGATGGGTCATCACAGTAGGTCAAGGTCTTCAGTCCTTCATATAAGGTGATTGGATGGATGTCTTTCTTCCCATCAAATCCCATGGAGACATGCCCTCTTCCTGTAACATTTCCCTTGTTCAGCCCTTTGAAGATAAAGTGAGTCTGAATGTGTCACATGCCATAACTTTTCCAGGGAGAATGCTTGCCCCAACTCAAAAACCTTTGTGCTGCAGTATGTAGGAGCATACTTACTGTATGTGATGACAAATGACATTAATAACCATAAGGAAGGAAAAATCAAGTACCACATTTCACATATGAAGGTAAAGTAAATATCTTCTCCAATTGTCGAGCATGTCCTTTTTGTTTCTGTTCTTTGAAATGTTGGTAATAAATTGCCTATGGAATACCCCCTGCTTGGAAATGTCTCATAGATGCCTCCAGCCCATCAGGTCTAAAAGTAAAATTCATCATTTTTTTTCCCTCTCTCCGTGCTACTCTTTCTCCTGAATTCCTTATCTTAGTGAATGTTACTATTATCGACCAAGTCACAGTGTCTTCAGGATATGTAGAGATAAAATCCAAATCTGATTATTTCAAATTCCAGGGTCAGCTCATACATGATCAACTGAGGTACTGGACTAGACCTTCTAAGACCTAAAATTCATGTTTGTGTTTTTCTTAGGTGACTCAACAGCCTCAAAATATCATGAGAATGACTATGATTGAAAGATGGCATCTCAAAGCTTGTGGGTTAAAGATATCAGTTTGGTTCTTTGTCATGCCATTAAATCCTACAGGAATCACACCTTGATTAAGTTGATTTTGTTATCAATCTCATAGGTTCTTTATTTTTAACAGGTACTGATTTTGGTTCAAGAAGAAAGGGTCCTAAGTGGTTGAACTATAAGTGAGATTGCGAAAGCATTTTCCTTCATTGTTGTAGACATATGGCCATTATTTATATTCATGGGCATGTGTGATACTGGTGTGCATATTGGGTGATATCTTATTTTCTTTGGGTCATCTCACTATGACCATTGTTTGCCTCCTAGAAGTTTGCTGGGCTGCTTTGAAACTCTCTGCTGGGACTTCCTGGGGTGCCTTTGAGTCTTCTCTGGGTCTGCACTGGAATTCACACTTTGCTGATTTCCAAGTGAGGCTCATATATAACGTTTTAATGAGTGGGGCAATTACTCATGTGCATGAGAAAATCTCTTATAATGCTCACTTGAGTCCTGTCCAAGTTTGAGGTAAGAGATAATTGTGCCTCTGGTTAAGAACTCCATACTCTGTTTATGGTATTTGGGCTTTGTTTGTCTTTCAGTAACTTTGCGATTTCCCTCCCTCCCTGCAGACTTTTATGGAAATGATCTTCCTGCTGCCTGAAGTGTGTCATTCTACATCTTGCCAAGAAAAAAACTCTCTATAGGGAAAATGACCCATCTCTTCCATTCTACAGCCATCTGACTTAATTATGCAGTGTGCTTGGCCCCTGGAGAGCCCAGTGAGGAACATGAGGAAGTCCTGGCTTGATCGTCAAGCCCTAGGGTCTTTGTCAATTATCATCTGGCACCCATGAGTCTGGCCAAATTTACAGGCATGTCTGTCTCTTAAAACATGTCAGGCCTGAAGAGTGAATCATTTTTTTTTTTTGAGCAGCTATAAGTAGAACAGTCTTTTCCATTAAAACCCACTTTACTGTCTTCCCAACACCCCAGAGCCTCCCGAACACACCTTCCACGCCACGTGGGATGCCTGGGAGACTACTTGTTGAATAACACTGCTTGTTTCCCAGGACTCATGGCATGCATTATAGTCTGGAGGCATTGTAGTCTAGAGGGAAGAACACTGTTTTGCAAGTAGACGGGTAGATATGAGAGACCCATTCTTCCTTCTGCTAGCTGTGAGCCCTTGAGAGAGCCACTTACCTCTCTGAACTCTGATTTTATCATCATTAAAATGGAAATGATAATACCTACTTCATGGGGTCATTGGAAAGCAAAAATGAGCTAATGCAGGCAAAAGTAATTTCTAAATAAAATCACAAAATATTAATAGATTTAGTGAAGAATAAGAAGAGCAGCACTTATTGATCGGGATCCTTATCTCTACTCACTCTTCTTGCTAAAGGAAAAAGAAACTAGCTTTGTTGTCATCTCTTTTTCTTAAGATTTCATACCATTTAGAATTCAAAGATCCCATCAAAGACATGCTTTCCTAACCAACTTTGAGACACAAATGTCATACCTTTGTGTACAGATGCCTCTTTAACCCTGACCTCCAATATTTCAAACAGATTAATGATTTCCCCATACCACTTTGAGTGTTTCCATCTTTTTGAGGGGAGAAATGGCACAACACCATTCTAGTGCCTGTCACACTCTCTTGGGATTATTGGCCAGTATATCCCCCACTAGAGTCTAAGAAGAGGCAGGTTTGGGTTTCATTCCTATCAGTATCCCCAGGTCCCAGCATAGGGGCTTATGCAGAGGAGGAGGTCAGGATGTGATTGTTGGAGGAGGGAAGAAGGAAGGGGAAGGGAAAGCAAGAGAAGAAGGGAAGGAAAGAAGAAATCCAGACTTGGTATTCTTAGAAGTGTAATTAGGGCACAGTTGTAATTCGCCATGAAAGCAACCATGTTGGGAAAACCTATTATTACACCCTGGCTTCAAGTGTTGTTTTCATATTTGGGAGGAAATACATTATTTGTGTTTTGGAGTAGCCCCATCAATCTGGTCTCTCCATCCTTGTCCCAGACTTCCTCTGGAGTTGTGTGGGCAGAATAAAGAGGCCGTCGGTTTGTATTGGTAACTAAAGGCTAATGAGGGTTTTCTTGCTCAGAGCCAGCTTGCAGTTACTGCTGTGGAGATGGGGAGGACAGCCCTCCAAGCAGAATTCCTGGGCTTCTGCCTTTTCCTCAGCACTGCACGTAGCTGCCTGCATTATGGGAAGACTCTGGGAATTTGAAAATGACAGCCAAACACTGCTCTTAATGGGTTCATATTTTTAAAAAGTCACACAAATCAGGAGTATTATTGGTTTGATGTCAAGTATCTGTTTTGATACCCATAGAAGTGAAAAACTGAGCTGTTTGCCTTGATTTTCATACATGTCACAGAGGCCACTTTTTTTTTTCTTTTTTTAATTATACTTTAAGTTCTAGGGTACATGTGCACAACATGCAGGTTTGTTACATATGTATACATGTGCCTTGTTGGTGTGCTGCACCCGTCAACTCATCATTTACATTAGGTATATCTCCTAATGCTGCTGCTTTTTATCTTGAATAGTCCTAACTACATTTGCAATTGAACACAAACACAACAGGAACAGGAAAAGATCAGTGGCCTTAGTGTCGGAAGAGCTGAGCTTTAATTCCAGTTCTGTCATTTACTGGCTGTATGATACCAAGTGACTTATTAAACCTCTCAGATGCTCAGTTCTTTTCTCTTTCAAGTGGGGACAGTAATACCTATTTTTCTAGTTTGTTGTGAGCTTTAAATGATTTGATATACATAAAGCACAGTGTCAGGTCCACAGCAAATCCTCAGAATATGTTTGATGGGAGTGAGCGAGGGGAGGAGGGAATGATGACTTATTTGCTGTATTTTAAGGACTACAGGTAACCTTGAGAACTGACATGGGCTGCAGGTCCCAATCCTTTACAAGAGACTGACAATAATGCTAGCTATACTGGAAATATGGCTGGCTAATGATCACAGGCAGCTTCAGGTGGACTCAAGGTTAGTTGGCTAGTGGATATAGTCACATAATGTGTTGTAAGCACATGCACTCTAGTAGTGTTGGTTTTTTTCTTCCCAAATGATGAAAACAACAAAAAAACCACGCTTAAAATACCCCCTTCCTGATCACATGACCACATGCTTTTCTATTCTCTCCCATCCCTGATCCACATGTAGACATTTATTTTATACTTTGGTACAATTAGAAGGTGGAAACTTTAAAACATTCTTCATTTTCTTTATTATTATTTTTTTAAATAGAGATGGTGATGGGCAGGGGGGGTCTCACTATGTTGCCCAGGCTGGTCTTGAACTCCTGGCCTCAAGCAGTCCTCCTGCCTCAGCCTCTGGAGTAGCTGGGACTATAGGCGTGCATCACCATGCCAGGTGACATTCTTCATTTTGAAGCTAACTCATCTGCTGAGTTGACATAGCCTCAATCCTAAAGGGAAGTCACCTGGTTACTCTTAGGGCTGGACCCTCCATGTGACACTCATGGAGGAAGAATGGAAGTGGCCAATGACTCTCTGGAGCACTGGTTCTTAACGGGCAATTTTTCCCCATCCCATTCTCCCCCCACCCCAGGGATATTTGGCAATGTCTAGAGATGTTTTTGGTTGTCACAGCTTGGTGATGGGTGGACTACTGTCATCTAGTATGTAGAGGCCAGGATGCTGCTAAACATCTTACATTGCAGGGTACAGACCTCCACAACAAAGAATTATTCAACCCAAAATGTCAGTGGTGCTGTGGTTGAAAAATGATGCTCTAGAGAAAGAACTAGAGGCAACGATATCAAAGAACTTTCTGAAAGTGTATGCAAAATGTGTTGTGTAAATGCATTTCAGCAAGAGTCTAAAACTTTTATGAGATTTTCAAAGGGCAAGAATGATTCAGAAGCCCTGCCTTGGTGTGAGTGAATGGTTCCCAGGCTTGTTGGCCTTGGCTGTGACCAAATGGATGGCATTACATGCATGTGCCCATCAGCAAAGGGGTGGTCAGTGTAGGACACAGAAAAAGTGAGTCAGTGAGACATACTTGAGCGTTTTCCAGGGGAGGCTGCACCCTGACAAGCAAACAACCACTTACAATCTTCCTGCCAAGTCTTTATCTATAGTAAAGACCAGCATCTGAATCTGTCAGTGTTTGATGGTATTAAACATTCAAATCACTTTAACTTACCTATCTGTGGGTTCATACTCAATAAGGATTATCATTTCTTTTCAGTCTAGATCTGTCTACAGTGTTACTGTAAATTCATTACTGGCCTGTAGAGGGGCTTGGGTATTATTCGTCTGTATCCACATTGGGAGTACCCACAAAGGAGTTAGCATTCGATAATTATGTGGTATTGTGAGCAAGAGAAGTGAACTGATTTTATTAACATGAGCATGTTACTCCATGCTACAGGAATATTTCTTTTTATAAATTGGCATACTGATTTTAGGGCTTATGTCTCAAGTTTCCATGAATTTGGTTAGTGTGAGTTGGCCTACCCAAGACTGACTGCCTTTGGGACAATGACAAGATTGAGTTTCAGAGACTGCAGGGCTGGGAGGCAGATACAGGTATGTTCTGTGAACACTGGGATGATGCTGCACTGTGGAAAACCTTGGAAGAGGGAGAGCAAGTTAGCCTTTCCCTGCAAACAGCCTCATATCTTTGTATCCTTTCAGTCCTAGCACTGGGCACCAAAGGAAGATTCTGTGAGGCTGATACGCCAGTCCTTGGTTTGTTTGTTCTTAGATCTACCCCTTGCCCCTCCCTGCTGTACTTCATAGCACAGGGAGGATGACCTGCAGTCTGTGTTTCCTAGGCCCCCATGCTAGTTGGCTTCTGTCCGGGTTTGTTTGGCCAATGGGAAGTACTGGCAAGAAATTGGGAGGTGGACAGAAAGGAAAAGCCAGGGGATTTCTCTCCACCTCTCTCAGCCTTGGACAACATCTCCAGCAGTGGTAACATTTCCTCTATGGTTCACGGTGGATCCAGGTTTTATGACTCATAGCTTATATAATCTTGGGGACCGCTTTAAATAAAAATGATACAAAATTACGAGTATGTAATTAGATCTAGGGTCTTAGAAGGGACCCTGGATGGCAAGCTCAAACCTCATTAGCTTCATGGTAAATCTGCCACCGCCAAACTTCCAGATCCCACTGAGTGACTGGCCTAAGCTCTCCCTTGTCTATCTAGCCTAGAATATCTAGCAGCTTCCTGCTTCTTGGGTTGCCTCACCAATATCTGCCTAAACATTTCAGCTCCTCCATTATCTGTGTAATCAATTATTTTTACTGAATTCCCTTTGTATTAAATAGAGCAATTCCTTGTTTTTCTGATGTGACCCCAACAGATGACACAAACTAAACCAAAGTTTAAAAAAAATGATAAAATTATTTTTGTTAGCCATAACCCATAACAAGTATACTTTTTGTTTGATGTGGATAAATAGCCAGTTAGAAACAACTAAATACGATGGAAAGTTAAGATGGGGCATTCATCAGTCTTAGAAATGTTGGGATGCTCAGGTGTATTTTACAATTGCTTTATGACCTTTTAATCATCAAATAACCAGAGAAAGGCATTTTGATTTCAGAGAGCAAGGCTGGATAAGCTGGGGACTGTTGACTGCCTGAAGGTTTGTTCATTTCTTCAAGTGTGTATTGAACACCTACTATGGGTTGGGGTGATTGATACTCAGCCACTGAGGCACGGTTGTAGCTATTAAAAAACTGACAATTCAGTAGTAGTAGAGACAGACCCCAAATGTATGTTCCCACTACCTGTGAGGGAGTGTTGGATGCCACCCTAAGGAGTGGCATTGGGGGTGGTGAGTATTTTTGATCCCTGACAGGAAATATTCTCTGTACAGCGGTAATATTCTCTGTACAGCAGTGACGAGGAACCTGAAATGGCAGGGGAAGCAAGCAAGGAGACCGGTTATGAAGCGATGGCAAAAGTCCAAGCAAGAGGTTGAGAGGTTTTGGTGGGGGATGGGATAGTAAGGATGAAGGTGAAATAGAAGGAGGAGTGGAGACTTCCTGAGCTTTCTCCCTTGGGTGGAGAGGGTGATGAGGCCACTAACAAAGCAGCAAACACAGGCAGATGAGCAGGTTGGGAAAGGGAAGTTGAGAGTTTGGACTGAGACAACTGTGTGTGAGGCCATTGAGGCATGAGCAGGGACGGGTTCCACCAGAGGGGTGGCTTTGTAGTTCTGGACTCAAGGGAGAGAAAGAGAGAGAGAGAGAGGGAGATTCTTGTGGGAATAAGAGGTATCTGGAACAGGAGCAGCTGTGTCATCTTCTAGGAAGAGGATTATGGAATGAAAAAAAAGAAGAGGCCCTGGAAAGACAGCCCCAGACAGCCCATGCCCAGAGGTAGACAGAGAAAGAGGAGTCAGCCAGTGTGAACTGGGGGGAGCCAGGAGAGTGGGAGAGTGTTAGGAACCACAGAGGGACAGCTTTCTGGAAATAGGGGGTGGTCAAAGTGTAAAATAGTGAAGGGGACTGAGTAGGGCGAGGCCTTGTTGGGTTTCAGAAGGCTACTGGTGACCTGCAGAGAACATTTCAGTGTCATAGAGAAGGCAGAAAGGGCTTTTCGAGGCTCTGAGGTAACCACCGGGTGAGAAGCAACAATGGGTGTTGGGTGCTCAGTGCAACAAATAGTGGTAGAAGGAAAGAGGCGTTGTTGGAAAGAGAGCCTGAGAAGTTTCCAGAACATTTGCCAGTGACAGGATGAGAGTCAGGAGATAGGAGAGGAAGAGCTGATAACTGGTACTGAGCAATGTCTTCATCCATCAGTGCCTTCAATTCCCAAGCAAGTGGTTTGCAGCAGGAAACTCAATCCTGTCTAAGCTGGGAGTATCAGAAAATCTGCCACCTTGAATCCTAATTCTGGAGCCAGAACTGTTTCCAGATAGTAAATTAGCTGTATTGATGGCAAAAGCTGTGTTCGGAGCTGGGGCCCTCACAGGGGCACTGTTGCCGTCTAGAAGAAGTGATTTACCTTCTACGTGAGATAGGAATGAAAGGGTAAATACACATGTGCTTAACACATATGTTGATGCTTCCATTCTGCACCATAGCTGCTCTCCTAGACAGAGACAGAAATTGTCAAGTAATCTCTGGGCCTCATAGATTCTGATTGGAAGCTGGGCACTGGGCCAGTGCAGCTTGTCAAACCAGGTTACGTGGGAATGTGCCCAGGGCTGCTGAGAACACGCAGCTCTGGTCGGTGTGTATGGGCTTGTTTGATTCAGGCTGGTTTGTGCTTTCCATCAAAGGGACACCTGAGCCTCCCAGATAGGTAACAACTCTGGGTTCGTCCCCACTGCTCTTGTTTGCTTTGGTTACTGGTGCTTAGCAGAGGAAGCCTCTGTCTTGGTGAATGAATCCTTTCTGATTTCTGAGAGCATTCTTGGCAGAAGACTTTTCCACTGTAATAATGGTGGCTACCACTCACGGAGGGCCTGTTTTGTGCCTGAGGCTCTGCCAGGGACCTTGTGTGCATTTCTTATTCACAGCAAATTGACCAGACTGGCATCATGACTGCCATGTCACACATGAGGAAACTGAGGCTCTGCCCAGTAATCCCTCTTGGCTGAGTTTCCCAGTGTCACTCAACTGATGCACTGAAAAGCTGGAGTATCTGTTGGGTCTTTAGCCCTCTAAGATCACCAGTCTGTACTACCTGCCTCTCAGTCAGCACTGTGTTCTGATCCTCACTCACCTTGTGTTAATCATCCCCTGCAGTAGCCCACGTGGAAAGTTACGAGGCCACATGACTGACTCCTTTATTGTTCCTTTTAGAACAGATGCTTCACACAAAAACAGCAGTAAAACTCCTCGTAACCTGCCTCCTAGCCTTCAGGCTTTCCCCTGCCAATCTGCCTTCATGGTGCCCCAGAGAGAGCGCCCTTAAAGATGAATCTGACCATGTCACTTCTGTGGAAGCTCAGTGGCTCCCCTGGCTACTGGACGGAGGCCAGGTTCCTTGCCTTGGCACACATGGCAGCCATAAGACTTGGCTCTTGCCCACATCTCTAACCTCATCCTCCACTCTCCCTGCCTCCAGACTGGCTGTTTTTTCAAGCAGGAAACTGAGCAGGTTCCCATGCTCCTTTACCCTTCTGAGCCTTTGCTAAAGATATTCCTTCTGCCTGACGTATCCTTACCCCCTTCTCTGCTTGGTGAATCCAAATGGCATCTCTTCTGTAACACCATCTCTGACTGCCTTGGATGGAATTGGTTCTAGGACATTCCATATTGAATTTTCCTTGATAACATCTGACTTCCCTAAAGTTGGTGAGCAGAGAAGCCAAGTTCTGCACACCTTGCTCTACCAGAGGTCAACTCTGGGCCTGGCGTGCATTTGGTACTCAATAAACATAGTTCCACTGAGACTCAGTGTATTTGCAGACACCACTGAGTGTGATGATCTTGGAGACTGGTGAGTCTCAACCGTGGTCCTAGATCATTGCAATGTGTAAAACTGAAACTGGCT
Source organism: Macaca mulatta (assembly GCF_049350105.2). Lineage (NCBI taxonomy): Eukaryota > Metazoa > Chordata > Mammalia > Primates > Cercopithecidae > Macaca > Macaca mulatta. The sequence goes on from NC_133420.1 coordinate 49,810,014, forward strand.
GTAGATGGCTGGGAGGAGAGAAGTCTATCTAAGCTTCAGGCTGGACTAGGCTCCCCCTACTTATGAAGAACCATATACCTTTTCTATTTCTCTTCTTCTCTAAAGATGCCTTAGGAATCATAGTGAGACAGTTTTGCACAAGGAGCATTTTATGGTCCCCTGAAAAAAGACGACAGGTACTTAATTATGTAACCTTAATTAAGCCTCTGTAATTTCAGAGTTGATCATTGTTCTCATGGAGGTGGGACCCCAATTTCACTTTCCCCCTTCCTTGTTGAATCTTATTATGGTGTTCACACAGGTATCACATCAGATAGCTTACTCTAGATTTCCAGTAGGTGCTTCCTTTCCTAAACCTTCATTGAATTAAAAAGCCCTATGAGGCTGGGAGTGCTATTTCTCAGCTTAGGGATAAGATAACTGAAGTTCAATTCAATTTTCAAAGATCTTATTGTTTGTGGACAAATCATCCTTCATTTTTCCACTTGTAACAGTGGCTTTTCCTATGGCCAGAGGTCCATAACGTGACCGTTTTCGGGCTGGATGGATGTCACCCTCACTACAATGTCAGTTCTAAGGGCAGATGTCCTTCTTCTTCTTCTTTACCATCCTCTAATCTTTACTTTAGGGCCTGGGTATTTATCTGTCTCATTTCCTAGATACTAGCTGTGTGGTGTCAGGGGTGGTATTGACCCCTCTTGGTTTCCATTTATTTGTGTTAGTGTTTGGCATATACAAAGGCTCAATGCTGTGCCTCTTTCTTCCAGAGGCATCCTCTTGTCCTCTTTTCAAGGTTTTTAGTTAAAAATTTAGAAAAGTTACATTTTTCAAAATCTAGGATTTTATGTCTGCTCCTTACTGGACATAGAAAAAACATCCTTTAATTCAACCATTCTGATTACCATTTTGAACAAGGAGAAGAAAGCACATTCCATGGTGAATGAAACATTCCAAAGTGGCAATGCTTTGAGTAGCTGTAGTCCTTTCTGATTATTATTCAAATTGGGCAGGCATACTGTTACTTCTTGGCCCCTCCACTATTCTGGATGATCTCTACATGGACGGTCAGACTTGTCAGTGTGGCCCGGCTCCCGGATTCCTGCTGTGGGCACCTTGTTTCACCCACAGAGTATCAGACCTGGGAGGGGTCCTAGGGACCATCCTGTCCAGTGCTCTCTTATTTTCCAGAAAGATCCCAGCAAGGTCCAGGTGGGGAATAGACTCCTGCAAGGTGCCTGGAGAGTTAGAAGCAGAGCCATCGGTGGACACTTCCTTTCACTTCCTAAATCTCTACCAGGTGCTGTTAGTATTCTTTTTACTTTTCTTGAATTTAGGTTTATTAATATTCTCTTGTTGATGTCAAGCCCTGATGGGGGTTGCTTGAGCCCTTCATAGGTGCCAAACACTAACACGAATAAATGGAAACCAAGAGGAGTCAGTACAACCCCTGAGCCCACAGACCGTATCTAGGAATATTCAAGAGAATATTAATATACCTATATTCCAGAAAAACAGAAATATTACACAGCATGAGTGAGCATCCCTGTTCAGGGTTTTGTCAGTTTACCTCCTGGAGCTCACACACTCTGGAATTCTTGTGCATGTCAGTCTCCCTCAATAACATCTCAGCATTGTCTTTGTATTCTGCAGAAAATAAAATGCGATCTTCTCTAGGAGTGGGAATTAGGGGAGAGAAGGATGTCAGGAGACATTGGTCCACTCTGCAATATTGAAAGGGGACTAAATTGCAGATACTCAGTTTGATTGGGAGACATTGCAGAATCTTGATGCTGATTGCCACGTGGATTCGTGGATTCGTGGATTCGGATGACTGCTTCTCGCGCACTGCTGTGTTGGTACTAATATTGAAGCATATGACACGGACAAACAGAAAAGCTTTGTTTTCTCTCAGCTCCAGCAAGACCTATGTACATATAATATACCTTTCCAAAAGACATGACTTGTGAATTAGTCACAAGAGTCTTAATAAGACATTACCTGGAAAAGGAGGTCCTGGGTTTCTGAAGTGTGACCAGCATGGGGTAAGTGGAAGCCTATTGAATTAGAGCATGGGAAAAGGTTTCAGAACTAAAACTTGATATCCCAGGCTTTGACTTAAAGTCATACAGATCTGCTTTTTTTTGTTGTTTTTTATTCCACTGAAGGAAAAAAAAAGTGAAAATAAAAGATTTGATTGACTTTTGTTTTTCATTATTTTTCAATTTCACTCATTTTTGTACTTCTGGCTTCCAACTGTGACTAGGGAAAGTGCCAAAATATCAGGCGAGGTAGTCCCCCTGGAATTTAAGTCTGACCAAAGGCTGAAAATATGAAAACTCCACCAAATGAAAGAGTCCAAATTCCAGGCCTGTTGTGCACACCATGAGTTTAGGGGCATTTTCTTCAGATGTTTTAAGGCTATTACATTTTTATGTTTCACCAGTCTAAGTGTCTGAACATTTTTTAGTTCAACGACTGGCCCTAAAATAGGGAAATTGACCATCCAAACAGGAAGGAGGTAGGGGGAGGAATAAGGAATGACCACTTTTCAAGCCCTTATTGTATTCTACATATTTTATTATATAGAATTCTCATAAAAATTCTATGATTCATTTTGCAAGTGGAGAAATGGAGGCCCATGACCTGTGAGTTTTCTGTGGTCGTGTACCTCATAGGAGACAGAACTGGTATTCAAAAGTAAATTTGATTCTAAAGCTTCCTAGTTCATGGTTACTCATTTGGAGAAAGCATAAAATGGCAATCCTCTTTTTTTCTTTGCTGGTTGTAATAATTCCTGAGCTTTGGTTAATTTTGTTTGGTTCCTTAAAGTAATAGTAATTAATTTACTAAGCCAAAAACATTGGCCAAAATCCGACGTGTCTGTAATTAAATGATGCTAGATGACACCATGGCTTTTCTTTAAGGTTATGATCTCAAACATTCTGGAACTGCCATAATCTAGGCAGGCTTGTATAAATAGGTAAGCACTGAATTTATGGTCAGGAGACTGGGGTTTAAACCCCGTCTTTATTACTAGGGAAAATTTTTCTCCTTTTTGGATCTGAATTTCTCTAAACAATGAAAGGGTTGAGCTGTAGAATCTATAACTTCTGACCCTAACATTCTGGAATATTGTCATGCCTTCGTGAAGTTTCCATTTAAATGCCATTTCATTCAAATGGAAGCTTCACGAAGGCAGGGACTTCGTTTATTCACTGCTGCATCTCCAGCGTCCAGAGCATGTGCTAGCACATAGTAGGCTTTTAGTATATGTTTACTGAGCACACAGATGAATGTGCTTGCTTTATGAACTCAGTATAGATTAGTCAACTATTATTTGTACAGTACCTGTTAGGTGCCAGGCACTGTGCAGGGTGCCAGACATCCTTGAATCTGTTGTTAATATGGCCTACATCACATACCAATGAACGTAACTTTTTTGCATTCTCTGTCAAGTACCACTTTCCTTTTAGGTCTTAAAATAGTCTTTTAAAACTGACAATATTCGGTTTCAATATTACTTAAGAATCTCTTTTTTTTTTTTTGAGGCGGAGTCTCGCTCTGTCGCCCAGGCTGGAGTGCAGTGGTGCGATCTCGGCTCACTGCAAGCTCCGCCTCCCGGGTTCCCGCCATTCTCCTGCCTCAGCCTCCCGAGTAGCTGGGACTACAGGCGCCGCCACCACGCCCGGCTAATTTTTTTGTATTTTTAGTGGAAACGGGGTTTCATTGTGTTAGCCAGGATGGTCTCGATCTCCTGACCTCGTGATCCGCCCGTCTCGGCCTCCCAAAGTGCTGGGATTACAGGCTTGAGCCGTAGGATTCCTAGTTAGTCAATTATGCTCCCTGTGTTCACCTCCCAAGAGTTCTCCAATACTGTCCTGATCTCTATTTGCAAGTACTGTGTAAGTAACTCAAGTGGTAGGTGTCTGTATTACCCACCTCCTCTAAGGTTCAAAGCCAGGTAGAGGTGGTAGAGGTTAAAGTTAGTCAAAGGGGGAGCAAAAGTAAACTCCATAGTGCTAAGAGAATTGTTGTATAATCACTGCTTTTCTGTCTTCTTTTGAGAAGACTGAGAAGTAAAGACTAAGAAATGCCTTACCTGAGACTCCACTGAGAAGGGCCACACAAAGGGCTCTCGCCTACCTCTTCCTCTAGAATTACATTTCAAAAACATAAATATAAACGTGTTCCTCTCCTGCTTGCATTCTTTGTGATTTCTCCATTGTCCTCAGGGTAAAATTCAAGTTCCTTAATACCTCATTTGAAGAAAAAGTAAAAGAGAAGGCATCTGCTCTTATGCATTGCCTATGAGTTATAACAAGGTCTGGTGTCATTGGCTAGGAGGGAACCATTGCTTCTTCCATCATGGAACAACTGGGAGGGAACTTCCTCTCATTCATTTACATACTTACTCATTCTTGCCTTATTCTTCATTTGTTCTTTTACTCTTTTGCTTCTTCATATACTTGATTCTTTTATCCATCCATCCATCCATCCATCCATCCATCCATCCATCCATCCATCCATCCATTCATCTATCCATCCATCCATCCATCCATCCCCTTTGTCCATTCATTGGTCTTCTCACCTACTCATGCAATTTTTATTGTTTATTTACTTTTTTCTCTCTTCCTGTTTGAATTCTTACTGAGTTGTCTCCCTGTCCCAGTTACTTCCTTGGATTTTCCCCTAAGTTGCTTACTGGCATACTGGATTGGGGTTTGGAGCTGGGATAGGTCCCCAGTGAAATCACACAACCCGGAACTATCCTATTCACATGCCAAGGGGTCACTAAGGAATGGTAGTGGCAAGGATTGGGAGGCAGAGGAGCTGGCTGTTCTGATTTGCTGTATGGCTTTGCCACGTCTTTACCCAGAAACTCAGGTTTTTCTCTAAACTTGAAGGCATGGACTAGATCAGCTATTACCAAAATGGTCTTCCACTGAGTAGTCTGTGTCTGAGATTTGTAGATATGCAGCAAAAAAGGAATTCTCTAGTTCTAGTCAATAAAGTTTGGGAAACATTAGACTAATTAAAAATAAACATTTGATAATAAAATGTTGTAAATGATGTTTGCACTGCAGAGCTTCTCAGAGCCTCTAGTAGAGCCTCTAGTTTCTGTAAGAGGGAGATGCAACACGAAGCTCTGACATCTTGAGAATTCATGAGTATTCAGAGCAGTTGAGTACCCCTCAATTTGTATAGCCCTTAAAGTTTTCAAGGAGTGAGTTGGGCAATTGACTTGGTCCTTCCAGATGTGAAACTGTTGAATTTAATAAAATACAGTAGGCCTACCAGAGAATAAATGACATCATTAAATCATTACATTTCTTTGGTATATAGTTTGACATAAAACCAGCAGTGGCGATGAGATTGGTGGCGGAGTAGGACTTGGTGACAGAGTGGAGAGGATCACTAAATCTTTGACTTTCTTCTTTGCACTTAGTATATGCTAAGTACATGTGAATTGTCTCTTAGAAGTTACAAAAAATTCTTGGCTTAAAGCCATCTATTTATAGAGAACAAGTCACTTAACTACTCAATATATCCCTCTGCAAAGTGGATAAGAGGGGCCCAAAATTATTATCCAGCTCAAATAGTTAGTGATTCTGTGATTTGCTTTTTGGTGAATCAAGAGCAGGCCTGACCTGGAATGCATATGGGAATTAATCATGTCATGGGGAACTGAAATAATATTTGTTTTGATTATGCCACTGTTAATTAGGTAAAGTTTACCCCGGCACAAGTTGAATGGTGCGGGCAGGGGCTTGTAACATTAGAAGTGGATCCAAATGAAAATGCATTACTTGAGCAGAGAGCAGAAAGCACTTAAATTCAGGCTTTTAAAATTGGGATATGACTAGAACAGTTTTTGGAAGGGTGAAACCAATCCTGGTGAAGAACAGGCCTGCTGAGTTGGTGCTTGTATATTCTTATTTATACCATGGTTTCCACCATCCACTTTTGGTTAATGCAATGCAAATAATAAAACTAACATAATAGCTTTTTGACTTATTGACTTCTAAGTGCCATATGTTCTCCTAAGAACTTTACAAATAGTATGCCATTAAATCTTCACAACAATTCATTAGGGAGCTATTTTTCCTGTTACAGGCATGAGGAAAATGAGGCTCAGCGAAGTTAAGTAACTTGCTTGCCATCTCACTTGATTGCCTGAGGATTCAAACTCATGCCTGTCTGATTTCAAAGCGCTAGTGTGCTGGTAAATGTTTAACAACCAGGTCTCTGGGGGAAAAAGCACCTTGATTTGTAGTGTTTGCTTATTTCTGTGGTGTATTCTCATCATGGTCAATTTCTGGCTACCAGCTTCATGTTATTAAACAGAGAGTTAAAAATAAATCTGCACTATTGGCTCTGTGGAGCTGATATGAGCAGACTCCAACATACCACTGCAAAAACTATACTTTCCGCCTCTACCCTGATCCATTTGTTCATAGTGACGGTCACTGAGGAGTTCTGCCCAGTTCCTGGGTTTAAAACTGAACAGGTAGGGACATACTGTTTGTTTCAGCCCTGTCAGTTGCAAAAGTCTGGAATTTTCTCCTATTGACAAGAAAATAGCGTGGATTGTGTCAGAAGAGAGCCCAGCACCCTTAAGTGCTACTGGGTCTAAGCCTTCTCTAGACATTTTATGATGATGAAGACGATGATGATGAGCTATAGTACTAGCAGTCGTTGAAATAGTAGCTATTTTTCAGAATGTATTATTTGTCGTGGAAGCAAAAGAATAGAGTGGTCAAGGTATTTTGCTCTGTAATTAGACTGTCTGAGTTTAAATCCTACTCTATTTGTGCTTGTTAGCTATGAAATTTGGGGCACAGGAGCATAATAGTGTCTACCTAGTAGAGTTGTTGTTATCCTCTGCTTAGAACAGAGGATTGATGAGATCAGAAATGTAACAAAATAGTAACTACATGCTCAATAAATGCTAGTTTCTATTATGTTACCTTCCTGATCTCATATAATCATCACACAAACTTTTTAAAAAGATGTTGTTATTATCATTTAACAATGAGAAAACTGTGGGATGAGGGATCATGGAAAAGACCCAAGACCAGCAATTTGGAAATGGTGGGGCAAGGACTGTAACTCCAGTGAGTGTAATTATAAAACCTGTATGTTTATCTTCTAAGCCACATTGAATATAAGAAAACTAAAGTAGGAATTTTGTTTTGTAGGCCATGTTCATCCGGAGAAGAAGTCAGAATGGAGAAGTAATGCTAGTATAAATGTCTTTACTCCTCCTGAGAGCCCTTTAATGTGGGCTCTAGCAAAGGTGCCTCTTCTAGTTGCCCATGGGAGGGTTGTTGACATGGTCCAAGACAGTCAGTCCTGCCCAGCCCAGGGTGAATTCTGCACCAAGGAGCTAATGGCAAAATACCAAATCCTACCTAAAGTCTCTGTTGGAGATAGCTCATTTCCCATATGCAAGGCATTTGCCAGCTCCTTTCTTCTCTTTGCAAAACAGGTGCTGGGTCTCATAGCAGATGATATGGTTTGGATTTGTGTCCCTGCCCAAATCTCATGTCAAAATTGTAATCCCCAGTGTTGGAGGAGGAACCTGGTGGGAGGTGATTGTGTCATGGGGCAGACTTCTCCCTTGCTGTTCTCATGATAGTGAGTGAGTTCTCATGAGATCTGGTTATTTAAAAGTGTGTAGCACCTCCCTGTTCGCTCTCTTTTTTCCTCCTCTGGCCGTATAAGACATGCCTCCTTCCTCTTCACCTTCCTAAGTTTCCTGAGGCCTCCCTGGCCTTGCTTCCTGTAAAGCCTGCAGAACCATGAGCCAATTAAACCTCTTTTCTTTATAAATTACGCTGTCTCTGGTAGTTCTTTATAGCACTGTGAGAATGGGCTAATACAGCAGAGTACACAGAAGCAGCATTATGCTTGGGCGCTGGACCAACTGAATCTACTCTCTTCTCAATGATCAGTAGATCAGTGAATGAGCGAGCCAGAGAGAGGGCTTTGAGGCTCTGCTAATGGGGCTTGCTGGGAACAGATACATTTTTGTGTTTTTGCCATTGTGGGGAGTTTTTTTTTCTTTGCTCTATACGATACATTTTAGAATTATTTCAATATGGATTGGGCATGGAAGAATTCAGGTTTCAGCTTTTTCTCTTCACATAAAAGCTTGGATTCTCCTTGGAGAACAGATAGAATGACAGCTTTCAATTAGCTAAAGTCCACTGTGAGGACCACTTAGTGGAAACAGTGTGACAGTCAAGTGCCATGACGTAAAATCTGCTACTAGCTGCTGAGCAAATATACGTTGTCTTAGCCACATACATTCTTAGGCTTAGAAAGTTCATCCCCAAGGTCTGTGACCAATGAGACCTCCACAAATTATGCTCCATAATATTTCCATAGCCTGGGATTACAATGCTTTACTAAATAGATCTTAATAAATTAGGTCTCTCATAACTTTCACAAGATATATAATCATTAAAATATCAAGCTTGTTGATACACATCAGGCACCTTGGTAGAGATTGGGACCTAGAGCCAGGTATGATGCATCTCCAACTTTTGTTCTCATGGCCTTAGTGGGGGAGACTCATAATTGTAATATAGAAGTGATGAGTGAACAATAGAGTTATCTACCTATGTGCTATAGGGGCATTAGTGAAATAGTAACTTAATCCATCCTGGAGTTGAGTAAGGGAGAGTTGGAACTTCAAGACGGAAATTTACAAAGTATCTCCATTTGTATCCTCAACCAGCACTCTACTTCCCTGAGGGTGAAAATGTGACTCTTTTAGTTTTGGAGTCCTAAGTCCTAGCACAGGTACTTAGTAGGTGCTCGATAAATGCAAATGGAAAGAATTAATAGAAGCATAGAGAGTTTGCTAAGGGCTTCTGGCCAGGGCTTCTGGATCGTAAACTGTGCTGTAAAGAAAATAGTTTAGCTTGAAAAGCAGCAAACTACAGCCTATGGATTAAATCTGTCTGTTTTTGTAGATTAGAATTTATTGGAACACAGCCACATCTATTTGTTTATATATTGTTGATGGCTTCTTTCATATTACAGTGGCAGAGTTGAATGGTTGTAACAGAGATGGTATGGCCCATAAAGCCTAGCACTTACTGTCTGGCTCTACAGAAAATGTTTGCTGACCCTTGGTTTAGCAAGTCAAACTCAGAATTCAGAGCCAAGGTACTTAAATTCTCTGAGACCCAGTTTTTAAAATTCTAAGTGGGGTAATTCAATATCAAGTTGAAAATCAAATGATCTGCTATCACATATTTGGATGTAGCTTTTTAGTTATAAATTCCCCTAAAACATGCAACATAATTGAATAGGAACTATCAAGTTTTTCGATTTCTGTCCTTTTTATTGTTGGTGGATTTACCTTCTCTGTTGTGGATTAATACCTATTGGGGCACAGTAAGGTGAAATCTGTATTTTTTTTTCTTGCACAATTAACATTCACTCAAAGGGCATCAGTGGCAACCTCCTATAACTCCATCCTCCTCACAATGCAGTGGAGGAGGTCAACATGGTCTTGTTTAAAGTGTGGAATGCAGGAGAATGATATTTTGGTGTCAGTTTGGCTTCTTCTGCAGCCCCCATAAGAAAAAGGTTTCTTTTGCTTACCCCTGTGGCATGAAGAAACTGAAAGGCAAACTCTTTCCTCTTTCCGGGAGAAACCATTAGAAATTTGAGATTTCTCTTGGTGGGTAGGGTCTTACAGGACATGACTTTATTAACTGTGAGTGGTTTTGAATTGTGATTCGTGGAAGATGGTTCATTGCAGACCCTTCATTTTGAGGTTTCTACAAAGGAGGAAATTCTTCGGGATGATTCTCTGAATGTGCTAAATGTTACTTGAAGGCCTATAATAGAATGTAAATATGCTATCCTCTTAGCACCATTCTTCTGTCTTGTATTCAGAGCAGACATTGTTAATCAATCCCTGTAACTCTTCACCTCAGCCTAGAGGCAACCTTAGAATCTCCCCCAACACAGTATTTCAGGCATCATTTACTATCAATTGACTGTAAAAAGAGAGATTAAATTCATTTGTCCTTTGCCATCCAGGGCCTATGGCATAATAGATGATCAGTAACCTGGGATAGAACTGAGGTAGCCGTATCCACAATGTACTCTTTACATTAGATAATCAATGTTGCTGATTTACCTGAGTTAAAGACGTCAGTCTCAGAGAATCAAGGGTCAACTGAAGACTGAAGAATTTGGAATACACTTCCCTTGAAGAATTATTTCAGATGTATGTTTCCTATTGTGTAGTAATGTAATGACCAGCTAATCATGCTTTATAACCTGCAAAAAAGAATCTTCTGAACTGCAAAGCAGAGGTATCCAAACTATAACATGCATACAAATCTCCTGGGTTCCTGTTAAAATGAGATTCTGATTCAATAGGTCTAGGATGAGCCTCCTGGGGGGTGCTGATTCTGCTGGTCCATGCTTAGAGAGGTAACCTGTAAAGAATCCTGAGCCAGACTTGAATGAAGGAAAAAAATCAAGAGACACTTTAGGAAAACTGAAAAAACTACATGGCTTCTGAGGGAGACCCTCACTTACAATATTCAGCCAAAGTAACAGGCCAAAGACATTTTAGGGAGTCTAAATATGTACCCCACATTTATATTGACCCACAGTCAGATCCTTAACCCAGTATAAACCACGTTGATACTAACCCACAGCCAGATCCATGTCGTTCTGCCCTGCTTCATGCTGATGTGGGAGCTCTACCATAATAATTTTTATGATCACTGCCTATGTGACAAAGAGACCTTGGCAAAATTATTCACATTGTACCAAGGTGTGTAAGTTACTGTGTGTGCTGGGCTCTTTAGAAAGAGGCCATATCCCTTCTGGGATTATAATCAGCTTGTTCTCCATATATTACCTGTTGGATATTCCGGTTCCTGGAGAACAAGGAGTGCCTGACATTGAGCAACAGTACGGAGAATGCCCAGTACTGGTTGGAAGGGTGCCATTGGAGGTGTTATTTACAGCAAAAGCTCCTTGTCATCTTGTCGATATTTCCACTGATAAACCAGGGACCCATGTGCGCTATCTTATAGCCTGCTAGAAGTTTCTGTTGTCACTATTTGTGGAAAATGTGATCAAAGGAAGAGAATAGACTTACTTATGACTATCCTATCTGAATAGCAAAACGTATGCCCATTTTTGGAAGTAAATAATAGTACATAATTCTCAAAGACATGGATAGTGTTCCATGCATTTTCTTATGGAGAATGGTCTACCTAAAGAAGAGCATCTTTCCAGACATTTTCATAAGTCATCAGAGCACAGTAGCCCTTCAGGCAGAATCCCACGTTTTCTTAAAGAATGTCTGTTCATTAAATTGCTGCCTGAGGATTCACAGGGCATACAGATCCATCTCTTTATCCCCTGTTATATGATGGCTGTTGGCGTTAAGGCAAATTCTTTCAATGATTTAGACAACTTTGGAAATGAAGCACCAAAATTTCAGGGAGATTTCCAGCCTAATTTTCTACTTTGCTCCTTCTTCACTCTTGTTCTCCATTTGGCTGTCTCTCTGGTCACTACCTTGTCTTGCTGCCAATATCCACTAGGAATCTGTATTTGTCATATTGAATGTGCAATATATATGAACTTGAATTTGAACTGTGTATTACATACCCATATAGCAGCCCAAATTTATATAAAGTGACATTTTTGCCACAGCTCTACTGAGGCAATAAGCAGAAATTTATAATAGCCTCAAAAGCAGAGCCTTCAGAAAGGGAAATTTGGGTCAGAATTTCACAGAAGAAATAGCCCTTCCTTGTGTTACTGACTTTTTGTCCCCTTTCTCCATCTTTACATTTTCTTCCTTTTTTCTACTCTTTCTTCTCCACACTAGTGCAGTTCAGGGGAGAATGCCTGGGCTCTGGAGTGTCATTCATTTATTCAACCAATGAATACTAAGTACCTATGATATGTCAGATCCTGTTCTGGGCAGTGGAAAAAGACCCACAAATGAAAGTTGGTAATGTCATTGCTCTTGCAAATTTTTCATTTTGTTAGTAGAAGACAAATGTTAAACAAGACCAACAAATGTTAGGGGGTGATAAATACTTAGAAGAAAAATAAAACTTGGTAAGAGACAGAGTGATGGGGTATTATTTTCAGTAAACTTATCAAGGCAGCTCTCTCTGATGTCTGAGCAGAGCCCTGAATGAATCCAAGTAGATGTTAGGGTGAATATCATGCCCTGGAGATGGAAAGAGGCTACAAAGACCTGTAAGTTGCAATGTGCCTGGTGTGTTAGAGAAACAGTGCATGGATAAGTAGATTTAATACATGTGCATATGCATATATATATAAACTTAGAATGATTTTTAACACATGATGATGCTCAAAAAGTGTCCATCAGAGTCCATCATGTCCCCTTTACAAAATGACTGAATGATATTAGGTTGAACCACAGAAAGTTTCCTATTTTGGACCATTTTTAACTTATGAAATAGCAATTTCATATGGTTCAGCTTAGTAACTAAATTAGAACTCTACAAAAAGGGCAGGTCTTTACTAGTCCATTCTCTCATATTAAGATTTCTAATTGCACATTTCCCATCTAATAAAATTCTCCAGGAGAAAACAAGCCCAGTAATAGTTTCTAAACTGCTCTCCAATTCTGCCTTTGTTGTGTATTCACTTTCATATTGGTGCCACATTGAGTACAAGGGCCTAGGGTCATCCCTACAGATCACTTAGTGTTCAGAGCACAGATGTATAAACTCACAAATCAAAAGCTTCCAGTGGAACTCTTCCGATTAGTTCCTGAATGATTGCAGTGATGCTTATCTTTTTTTGGAAGGTCTGACTTTGGAAGGTTGTTTTCTATTAGGTGCTTTGCCTGCAGTTTGGGGAAGCTTCTGCCAAGTGAACTGTGATGTCAAGTCTAGGGGTAACCACATCCATCCTGCATTTTTTTCTGCAGGAGCTCTTCTCTGTTACAAGGTTGGTGAAATCCATGGGCTTCACCACTTATTAACAGTCATGGATCTGATTAACTAGTGGTCCAGTTTCTTCTCATATCTTCTCTCAGGAGAAACATAGCAAAACAAAATATAACGAAATTATTTTCTGCCCTCCAAAACTTGGCATAAATTAGGAGAGAAAGTGATTAAGGTTCATCAACAGCATAATTTCCCAATGATGCACTTTTTCCAGAGGCATTTTTTAACTAGCTGGCTACCTCTCTTTATCTTAGCCCTTTGCTCTGGAAACTTGGGTTTACTAATTAGCTTACATACTTAAGCTAACTCATTAAAGCTCAGCTGGCCACTGGCCTTACCTCTCACTCTGAAGTGCCTCCTTTAAATGGGCTATACTTCCTTTCCACGAAAGAGCATGTGAATGCATTTTAAAGACAAGATTAAATGTTCCAGTGAAAGAATAGTTTTGTTATTTCTCTCTCCACCATTCCAACAATAGGAAAGACATCTTTAAGATTTCAGCAAGAGAGAGTGAAAATGTTATGTAATATTGTCTTATTTGGTGTACAGGGTCACCTGGAGTTTCAGGAAAAAAAATATATTAAGAAAGAAGACCCTGCAAACATATTCTGAGATTTCTAACCTTAAGCATCTGCAACCATATTCAAAGGAAGTGGAAAGAGTGAAGTCATATTGAGAGAGGAGGGAAAGGCAGCTAATAATTACTATGCTACACTATACTACGCTACACTACACTACACTACACTACACTACACTACACTACACTACACTACATTACATTTTCTGTGTGCCAGCCTGTGACCCTATTTATGTCTCAGCCATCCTGAGGGCAGGTAATATCTATATATTTTTTTTTTCCCAAGAAGGAGTTTTGCTTTTGTCACCCAGGCTGGAAGTGCAATGGCACAATCTTGGCTCACTGCAACCTCTGCCTCCCAAGTTCAAGTAGTTCTCCTGCCTTAGTCTCCTGAGTAGCTGGGATTACAGGCACCCGCCACCACATCCAGCTAACTTTTGTATTTTTGGTAGAGTCGGGGTTTCACCATGTTGGTCAGGCTGGTCTCGAACTCCTGACCTCAGGAGATCCACCCGCCTCAGCCTGCCAAAGTGCTGGGATTACAGGCATAAGCCACCATGCCCGGCCAATATCTACATTTTACAGATGAAAAAGGTGAGGCTTACTGAGGTAAATTGACTTGTTAAAGGTTAAACAGCAGGCAGTAGCAGAACCAGAATTCAAATACAGATCTGTGGGACTCCGGCAGTCTGTCAGTTTCTGGAAGGTATTAAAATAGTCAGTGATTCTGAAGGTGGGATCCAGGGGTACTTGGAGTTTCCCTTTTTTTTGTTTCTTTTCTATAAGGGATGTATTGTAATGGGAGAAGGCTTTTGATATTTGAGCCTACCTACAAATGGCAGAAGTCCCCAAGAGAGGCAGGCAGATGCAAAATTTGCACTTGTCCACCTGACAGAGTGGCACAATGTTTAAGAGCACCGACTCTGAAATGGAGCTGAATTCCTATCCTGAGTGAGTTTGGGTAAATCATTTAATTTCTCTGATCTTTAGTTTCCTCATGTGTGAAATTGGCATGGTAATCAGTTCTTATTTCATAGAGTTTGTTTGGAGCATGAAATGAGTATAAAACATTTTGTCCTAGTACGAGGCAATAGTTAGCTCATTAATTATTAGTGCAGCCTGTGGTCAAAATGTCACCATCACCTAGCTCTGGTGATGCATAGGTACACGGGGAATGCATTGTCTCTTGCGCAATTGCTGTACAAGTTTTAATGTTGACACATGTCTCCTGGTCTCCTTTCACTTCGGTAACTCAGAATAACTCAGTGCTATAGGAAGTAAATCTTTTAAGTAACTTTTAGCCTACTCAGCTTAGGATTTTACATCATAGGAGGAAAATTCATTTCTATATACAGACTCTTCAATCCATCACCAATGCTACAAGATATATCAGTGCATCTGTGTTTACTGTCTACTTAACTTCTTTTAAAAGTCTTCGTTACCGTTGTGCCTTCATGGGAGAAATGCTAGACTGGTATAGTTGGCCTTTGTTGGTTTGACTCTCTAGCATTCAGTCTCCTTCCTTCCTTCTCAAGGACTCCTGATTTCCTTTGGGATTTCCCAGAGTTCCACATTCGTTTCCTGCACTCCAGGCTGCAGGAAAGGAGTGCATGACCCAGGCTAAGTCAATCAGTACATCCCCTGCCTTGACCTCTGTGATTTATTGGTGGGGGTGGGAGGTATATGACCCAAGACATTCCGGTCAGGGTGAATCTCAGGATTTTGCCAGGAGTAATGAGGCAAAGACCCATTCACTTTCCGACTAGATGCAGAGGGAAAAACACTTGGGCCTGGGAACTGCAGACAGCCATCTCGCAACCATGGTGGTGGCTGGTCTTAGGGCAGAATTGACCCTGGAGAAGGCAGAGTGGAAAATGGGAGAAGCCCGGTTCCTGGTCGTATCACTGACCTGATCAAGCTTTCCTGAATCAGGTATCGTCTCTCGACTTTTCTGTAATGAAAGTAGAAACATATTTTTGATGTTAAAGCCTTACAATGGAAAAACTCTCATTGGACATAGCTAGAGGCAGTCAGCCAGTGTTGCTGGGTGAGTTCTACAAGATCTGTAACCTTTGGCACTATTCTCTCTGAGTCTCAATTTCCAAATCTGTAAATTGGAATTGCATGAAGTGAATATTAAGGTGAAAATACTTTTAAAGCTATAGAGTAACAATTATAAATGTAAGACATTATTATGGTAATTAGTATTATATGTTGACATCATAATGAATGAGTCTGTTTCTTTGATACCAAAGCCTTGGGTTGGCAGCTTGGGTTGACCCCCAAGCTACAGGCAGCCTCCTGGACTGGCATTTGTTGTATTTTATCCTTACAGGTTTTGGTAGGTGATGGAGAGCTGTGGATTTCACAGAGTACCTACCTGATGGTTTGTCAAATCACCATGAATAGGTTTACTCTTGAAAATAGTAAATACGATAATTTTCAAGCCAGTGATTTCTTTTTCTTTAATTTTCCTTGACCTGGATTTTAAGATTTTTAAGTCCAAGTTCTCTTTATCAGGGTGTTAAAGCAAAATGTAATGATAACAATGATGAGGTGATAGTGCATCCAAATAACTCCATGAAAGGAAGTCAAATATCTTTAATCCAGAAACCAAGAACAAGGATGAGTGATCATGTTATAGCAGTATCTAACAAATAGATTTTCTTGGTATGGGAAGGTAAAGGAAGAGAAAATTATGTTGATTGAGTAACTATCATGTACTCAACACTGTATCAGGTGCTTTTCTGTGACATCTAAATTAATCTGGTAATGAATCTGTTACCCCATAGGAAGGAACTCTCTGTAAACCCCAGACAACATTGAAAAGAGAACTGCCAGATGAAGCTTTCCCTGGTAGCTTATCTGTAATACCCTTCACTATCCAACATGATACAAAATGGAAAGGTCACCACACTTGGACTCAGAAGCCCTGGGTTTTATTCACTTAACTTCCCACGACCTCAAATTTTAATTTGTTAAATTGGCATAATTAAACTGCGACTGCCCATTTCATAGACTTTAATATAGGATTAGGATTAAAGGAGGCTGCATAAGTTAAACAGTGTGATATGCTACATATTATTATTATTAATGTCAGATAATAGTAAACAGTGACTTACGCTAATTTTGATTTCAATTGCTGTGTCTGAGTGTCTGACTTGGAGATTCTTCTTTTTAAAATAATTTTTTACTTTTTTGTTTGCAAAACCTAAAGAGAAAAAACTATTATAGCAAAACAAAAATATCACATGTAGGAATTTTTTTTCTCTAAAAGCTTCAGCCATCCCTACTAAGGATGATTCACAATTTAAACATACATGGTTTTATCCAAGTGTAGTCAGTTACGTGAAATATGACATATTGTAGCACTTTAAAGGGAAAGATACATGTACTCATGGATACAAGATATATAAATTTATCACTTTTGTTTATAAACTACACCTCATATACAAAGCCCTGGGAAGACTGAAAAACAAAACAAAATAAAACACAAGACAACAACAGAATACAGAGAAGTAAAGCTCCGATTCCATCACTGTTCACGAAATCCTGTCCAATGCCAGACTAATTAAACGGCTACTCCTTAAGTGCTCTTGTATCAAGATAGCAATTTCTAAAGAGTTGAGACTTTTCATTCTTGTATTCTAGATCAGAGCTGTCTAAAGGAAATAAAATGCAAACCACAGAAATAATTTAAAAATTTCCAGCAGCTACATTAAAGAAAAAGTAAAAAGCAAGTGAAAGTAATTTTAAGGATCTGTTTTATACATATCCCTAAAGTTATTTTAGCATGTAATCAACACAAAAATTATCAGTGAGATATTTTGCATTTTTTTCTCAACTAAGTCTTCAAAAGCTGGTGTATATTTACATCACACGTCGATTCAGACAGCCACATATCCCAGGTGCAATAGCCAGATGTGGCGAATGACTACTGAATTGAACAGGGTAGGTCTAGATTTTTCTGTGTGGGATTTTGGGACTCAGCAAGACCTGGGTTTGAATACCGATTCCATCCCTTATTTTATGCGTGACTTTGAACAAGTTACTGTCCTGTAGAGTTATCATGAGACTTAAATGATACGAGTCATATGAAAGTGCACCTCTCCTAGCATCTGCCTATAGTAAGTGACAACTGGTTGTTATTCTTGTTCTAACTTTTTAAAATAAAGGCGAAAGGTGGGGTGGGAGAAAGGCAGAGGTATTAGCAGCAGGAACACCTGGATGGATTGCCCCACTCCAGGAACTGGGCACAAAAGCCAGGATTGAATGGTTAGAGAGAGGGTGAAGGCACTGAACTGGCTGAACAGATGGAGGCCAGGGAGCATGTTCAGATTAGGGCTACGTGTTTCCTACCTGGACACTTGCAAAGCGGAAGCATCTGTCTTTTTCATGCCAATCTTAAAGGTTAAACAATGTTACTCTCTTCAGAGGAGATTTATCAGGGATGATGAAATGATTCAGAATCATGCCTCATGAATGAAGGTTGAATGAATGGTTGAAGGAGGTGATTATATTTCTATTTTTTTAACTTTTTTTTTTTTTTTTTTTGAGACAGGGTCTCACTTTGTCACCCAGACTGGAGTACAGTGGTGCAAAGATGGCTCACTGCAACCTCAACCTCCCGGGCTCAAGTGATCCTCCCATCTCAGGTCCCCAAGTAGCTGGGACTGTAGGTGCGTGCCACCATGTCTGGCTAATTTTTGTATTTTTATAGAGATGGGCTTTCACCGTGTTGCTCAGGCAGGTCTCAAACTCCTGAGCTCAAGCGATCTGCCTGCCTTGGCCTCCCAAAGTGCTAAGATTACAGGCGTGAGCCACTGTGCCCCGCCTGTGTTTCTATTTTGAAAAAGAGAGACTGAGGAGAACACAGGCTTTATCTTCAAATAAATCAGCTTTGTCTGGCATTAAGAAGCAGAACTAATGTGGAAACTACAGGAAGGAAGGGCCCAGCTCAACCCAGAAATAATTTTTTTTTTTTAAAGAAGAGATACTCTGAAAATGTGATGAGTTGCCCTGTGAGGTTGTAAGCGTTTTATCAGAAGATGAGCTACTTCTTTACCACTTGGTGAGGAAGGATCGAATGAAGCAGCAAAGCACTGTGATAATCTTTATATTATTATCATTATTGCTCATATTAGGTAACGATAAATGCAGTGACCACTTAATGTGAGTATAATTGGACAAGATGAACATTGAGATTCTTTCAGTCCCATAGTCTCTCAACCACTACTCCTTCCTTGGGAATATTGCCTATTTATTCAATATTGGACTGTCTTTTTTAAGGATATGACATACGAGATGTTGAGCTCTGGCTGTGAGAAGAGTGACTTCCAAGAAGCAAAGTGTCTTTCTTGCTTCAGTAAACATTTCAGTCCTAGCCATGCTGGCAACACCTTGTCTCCTAGCTTGATGGACCCTGTGTGTGTTGGGATACTGTCCCACATTGTGGGTCCATGTGACACATTCTGTATCCTCAAGATTCTCCTCTTGGTTTCTGGGGTCTTTCTCCCCATTTTCTTCTTATTTCTGATCTTCCCTTCTCAGATTCCTCCTCCTCATCTCCAGGGATTTTTGGGGGTCTGTCTCAGGCCCCCTTCTCTGCTCTCTGTCCCCACTCTTCCATGGTGATCTTACTGATTCTCTTGGTCCTGCTCTTAACTGCCACATCTTTTCTTTCTAGCTAAGATTATCCCCCTTAGTTGCCCACTGGAAGTTCTCACCTGATGTGTCAAAACTCATCTCACCCAACATGCCATACCTGAATTTATTGTTCCCCAAACCTGCTCACCCTCCTTGGCCACTCTACCATGAAAGGTGCCCTCGTCCTCTCCCTTGTCCCAGTTAGACCCTGAAGTCATTCCTAGGTTCCTCCTTTTTGCCTTCTGCAGTCAGTCCATCACCAGGAACTGTGGATTGGGTCCTGTCTACATTTTTGCTTCTCTTCCTTTCTCCCCTGGGGCCACTCCTGTTGTCTTCTTAACACAGTGGCACACATCATTTTCTTCATGGCCCTGGGATTTTATAGAGGGGGCTCAGGCATGATTGTGCTGTTGAAAGAAGGCCAAGTAGCCCCCTTCCTGGCCCTAGATCCTACCTTCCACCAAGCAGCTCTGCTTTTATCTGTTTCACACCACGAGGGCCCACTTAAGATTTGACTTGGAACAAGGGGTGCTGATTTATCTAAAAAATAAGCCGGAAAAGCACACTTTTGCTGGCTTTCCGGCCTGTAGGTACCTTTCTCTTCCAAGACATACTCCAAGCACACCAGAGAGATTTTTTTAAAGTGAAAGTTTAATCATGTCATAGTCACATTTAGAACATTTGCTTGCATCCCCATTACCTACAGAGTAAAGGTCAGCTTGCCTATTAAGACTGCAGTGATCTGATCCTTGTCTCTCCCTTCACCTTTCTCTAAGAGTGCCCCCTCCCTCCCATGGTCAGATAATTTTTGATTCCCTGAATGGTAGGATCGTATCAGGCATTTGATCTCTTAGCTTCGTGGGAATTCCTCCGAGTTACCATCTGCTGGTAAAAGTCAGCCTATCTTTTAAGACTGGGTTCAAGAGTCCTCTCTCTCTGAAGCTTTTTTAAAAAAATATTTATTTTTAAAAAATTTTATGGGCACATAGTAGGTGTATGTATTCTGAAGCTTTCTTGTTTGCACAAGTAGAAATAGCTGTTCCTGTCTTTTGTTCCCATTCTCTATACCTTATATACAGGTACTTGCAACATGTAGTGCTCTGAATGGTTTACTTGTCTCCTTCCTCCATCCCATAGTGGGCAGGAAACATGGCTGTCTTGGTTGTATTTGTTTGCTTAGTGTGGTCACTAAGCACAGGGCCTGGCCTGTAGTAAGTGCTTAGAAAATGTTGGCTGAGAGGAAGTTTGAACCCAAGGCTTAGATCTCAAAGAATGAAGCTGTGCAGATGGACTGGTGCTAGGCCCCTTTACAGGAGGCAAGAGGTGATACTTTCTATAAGTTTTCCGTTATGTGGCAATAGAATATATAGCAACCAGTAGACCTTCTGAGACCTGGCATTAGTTTGTAAATGCATTTGTTTCTATGAACCTAATACAATCAAATCAGCTTCTGTCCGGTTTTCCTGGATTTGATTTTTGGACAGTATCTGTTTTTAAATAAATGAAAAAAAACCCAGAAATATGATTTGTGCTGAGTTTTGTACCTATAAACTCATTTTACTTCATCTTGCTTGATATTTACAACAATCTCATGAGTTGGGTGGGGCTGACGATACTCGAATTTTACAGACATATGGAACCAAATGCTCAGATATTGCATGATTTGCCCAAAGTCACACAGCTGGTAGCTAATAGGGTCAGGTATTTATGTCTTTTTATTTCAAGGCCAGTTAATTATTCATGTATATCTGAGGTTCCCACTGCCACTAAAGCAGCACCCTTCTGTTTTATTGAACATGACAGAGAAATAGGTCACTGGGGTCAGAAAAAACATTCTTGTTGACACACCTGTCTGACACTTGGTCACTGGGAGATAGGGGTTTTCCATCATTTTGTTGACTTGCTCCCCCATTCCTTGCCTCGAGGCTTCCCTGTGTTGGGCTGCCAAAACTTTGCAATGGTCATTGCAATTTGTTGACAAATAACAATGATGCTCCTTGTCTTGCTGTCAATTTTACATCCTCTGGGTTTGCCAAGAGAGCCCGATATGCCAGGAAGGGCTTTGTTGTGGTCCGTGACTCACTGTGTCACTCCCCTGCCGCTCCCTGGGTACAGGCTATTACAGTCTGCCAATTGCACAATTTCAGAACATCTTTGGGTAAATTGGCAGAGGATGAAAAAAAAAAATCCCAACTCAACAGACCAAGGATTGAGCCACTACTACATGAAGCAAAAGGGCATACCACCATAGCAGAGTTACTCTAATCTCATCTGCAAATTGCTTCTGTCATCATCCAGAGATTTATGGAGGCATTCATTACTGGAGGGAAACCATTTTTCCTAGGTGGTTCCATCAACAAGGTCTCGAATGTCCTGTGGAATAACAGATGTGAGTAGGAGAAAGGGCCCTTCTCACTTGTTCGGAAGTAGCTCACTTCAAGTCCTGTTGGTGAGAGGCACTGCTCGCACAGCCTGCTCAGAGGTTACCTTAGGTGTTTAAGGTTGGGTCCTTCTGCTCAACAGTATCCGAGAGCGTCATTTTTTTGGAGGGTGTGTGTGTGACTTTATTAAGACAGCAAAAAGGTCATTTGTAAATTGGAATTTCAGTAGGAAATAAAGCCCTTCTGTTTCTTCATAGGTAATGTATATGTGATAAATCATAAATTCTCCTTAGGTGTGACTAGAGTTTATCTCAATTACAATGTTAATTGCCACTCAGTCTTCAAAAGGTCACTGGTGAAACTTTTAGCCTGGAGAGGTAAAGGGAGTTAATGTCTGGATCTGATCAGTATCCTCTCCTTCCACCACCATCTGCTTCATGAATGCATTCACTGGAAATTGGATAAGGGCCTGCCCTGTGCCATCCTTCTGCACAGGATGCCTGAGGGTCCATAGTGAGGAATGAGATACAGTTCATGTTCTTAAGAAGCTCCAGAGAGTAGTGAGAGAGACAGAGAGAGAGAGAGAGAGAGAGAGAGAGAGAGAGATCTATGAACATATCATTGTAATACACTGGGCTGAGTGAAGAATCTGAAATACCCACAAGATGCTTTGAATGTAGAGAGGAACAGTTCCTAGCTTGAGGAATCAGGGAAGTTTCTTGAAGGAGGCCATGATGCTTAACATGTCTTAAGCAGAACTTCCCTTGGATTTGTATAAGAGAGATCCCTGCCCCGGGCCCCAAGACTTAGAGGGCCCCCCTCTGGCCCTCCTCCAGCTGCACCTGTCCCCATGGATGGAGGAGACCATTTGTCTAAGAGGAAGACCCATCCACACCCAGGGCCTGTGCCCCTCCACCTCTTCTAGACCACACTCCAGATAGTTTGAACCCTGAATTTTATGCCACAACAACTCAGCCTACTTCTGGGTCCTGTGTGACCCTCTTTCCCAGGTCCTTGGGCTGACTGCATCACTTGGTGAACCCCTGGGCTTGAAAAGTGGTCATAGGGTGTTCGGGGAGGGCACAGATGACGTTTGGACATTAGGGCTAGAGCGACCACTTACAGGCATGGAAGGTGGACAGAGCACTGCAAGACAGAGATATGCATGGAAAAGAAGAAAGCAGGCTCAGGGTGAAGGCAAGGCTCTGTTTCCTGTGTCTCCTAGTTCTAGTGCAGAGCCCTGAGGTGTCCCAGGAATCTAAACTTGAACCTAGCCTTCTAGATTGATAATGTATATTTTTCATGGTAGGAGAATAGAGCATATTTCATTTAACAGGAAGCTAGCTTGACTTACAACTTTTCAATAGTTGAGCCATTTGCTATTTGGACCTGTGTTTCAACTTCTGTCCTGGGCCTTGCAAATGTTAGGGGTCTGCCTGATCTTAGGACAGAGTGTGGTATATTCAGGCTGTACATTGATTTAGGTTTTTAGGTATGAATGAGACCTTTAGCCTCAAGGGGCTCCACTTTACTGGGGATACAGGCAAGTGACCAATTATGTAATAGGTACTGATGGAGCAGTATGAGTATGCTTAAGATCACAGTAACATGTTGAAAGAGTAGTCCATACACGAGGGATGGAGGAGAGAGCGAGCCATTCTACTAGAGAAATGAGAAGCTGGTTAGGAAAACTTTGTAGAGGAGCTTTTCAATTTGAGCCTTGAAAGATAAGTATGTGAGTCTGGTGTGAGAGTGCAGAAAGAAATTTTAGACAGGAGAGACCTAAAAAAAACAAAAAAAACAAAAAAAACCCCTTGATATTTCAACACAGTGGGAGCGCAGTGTGTGAGCAGAGAGAGAAGGGCAGAAGCTGAATCATGAGAGGTCTTACAGGTCCTGCTAAGGAGGGTCTTACCCTGTAGGCCAGGGGACTTCTTAATGGTTCTAAGTAGGGGAATGGGGGTAGTTAGCCTCCCCTCTTAGAAAGATCCTTCTGGCAACCGAGTGGAGAGCAGATTGGAGGGTCCAAGCTTGGGTTTCAGCCTCTTCTCAAAGTCTGTTCTTATGTGTGCATAGATTTCACCCATCAGATTTCTGTTGGGCAAGTTCAGCAGTTTGCATCCCAGATACTCACTAGAATTGCTTGGGGGATCATTTAAAAACATCAATGCCCGGTCCGGCACAGACTGATTAAATTAAAATCTTTGGGGCTTAGTTGTCTATAACTTTTAGAAGCGTCCCAGGTGACTCCTATGCACACTGAGGACTGATAACCACTGTGAACAGTTTCTATTTGGCACCATATAGATTGGTGTGAACAATTATATTTAGGAGGTCACCACTAACCCCCATCCCACTCTGGTATGCAAATTTTTCCTTCCCTGTTTCTTGTGCTTTGGTGATTGGAGGGATATTATAAACATTTCTGGCTTTACTGGGGAAAAATGACTTCTGGTTTTGAGTGCCGCATGGGATAGCCTCTTTTATGATCCAGAAGTTCTTGCCTTAATGGTGGATTCCCATTTCCCACCTGCAAAGGTCTCCATGGGCTGCAGAAGCTGGGAGTGAAAATTGCCTACTTGGTACTCCTTTTGGATTTTGCAACTTAACTGTTTCATACCCACCCACAGGTAGGTTCCCTTCAAAATTGGTTGCCTCATTTCTCAAAGGAGTATTTGCCTGTTTGGCTTAAAAGAATGCCCTTGCATGTCAAAGCCCATGGAAACACCATGGTGGCAAACTCCCCTCCACCTACCTGTGCAGAAGGTGAGTAATGCATGAGCTTGGCAGTCACGGAGTGTCCCAATCCCATCTGAACTGAGCTGGAACTCAGGGGAAAGGCTGTGTCCTTCTTTGTTGCCCCCACAGTTAAGGCATCGTGGAGATGACTGCCCTGTCAGATGCTTCCACAGGCACTGTGGGCTTCTGTAGAGTACACTTGGATCATCATTGCCCTTGAGTCCTAGGTAGTGGGAGAAGGCTTTCTCAGAGAAACTTCCTACTCTGTCCCATATCCTAGAGTGGACAAGTGCTGCAGAGGGAAGGTGGAGGACCTGGAGTTTGGGAGAGCATGAATGTGGGGCTTGAATCCACCATATCTAACACTTTGCATATATTAGGGAGGTGCTAATTTGTGAAACGAATGATTGGAAGACATATCCATGAAACGGCCACCACAGGGAGCAGGCTGGCCCCTTCAGTGCAAAATGCAGATATCTTTTTTCTCTTCCTGTCCCTAAGTGAAAGATTAGGTCAGCATCCCCTCAAGTAACTGGAGGAACAGAGGCCTCTGCAAGATCTGGGTTCAACTAAAGGGCTTAATTAGATAACTGGAAAGTCTCCTCTAACTTCAAGATTCTAGAACTCTGACTATATACCGAGGGAACTTTAACCTCTGTATCTCCCACTTTTACTTGACACCTGCTGTGCCCAATGGAGACTCTGACATTTGTTTTTGCTACTAATGCCAAGTGTCCTCACATCATTGTGCCTTTCTTCTGCCCTGTGGAATCTACTTCTTCCTATGTGAGTTATTTATAACCTTATAAATAAGATTAGTTCCTTATTTCCATTTTATTTCAAAATATGTATTTTCTGATTATAAAGCAGTGAATATTGAATATGGAAAACTTAGTGGTAAACAGAGTATAAAGAAATAAAAATTGTCTAGTAATCCCATCAATAGATAATTCCATTATTCACATTCCCTTCCTGTCATTTTTCTATGCATGTATAAATATATCCTAAAACAAAATCAAGATTTATATAACATTTTGTGTTCTTCCTTTTAAATGTATTATATAATTTTTGTACAGTACATAATTTGTTTATTGTATTATATAATGTATTATATATTAATATGTTTTATGTTTAAATGTATTATATATTTTTCCATGTCATCAGTTATTTTTAATTTTTGAATTGACTAAAATATGTTAAATTCATAAGTAATGGTTGTTGACCATTACTTTAAGTTACTTTAAATTCATAAGTAATGGTTGTAGAAAAATTTGGGAATGAAGATAAAAAGATAAAAATCATAATCTCAACAGCTGGTGATAATTATCGTTAGATTTTTGTGGTCTATCCATGTGTATATATATATTTTTTTCTACGATAAATTAGGTCTGTATGTGCTCATAGCAATAAATACCCATCAGAAAAATTCAGGCATTACAGGAATAGAATGATGAGTCTCCCTTTCCATTCCCTGATGCAGGTTCTCACCTCTGTAACTAACCACTGTTTACAATTTCTTTGGTATCCTTTGAAGAGATATATGTATATGAAATCATATTCTATCTGTAGCTATATATCTTTATTTTCCACAATGAAATAATAATCTTTATTCTGTACTTTTCCTTGTTTTTTTTTTTTTGTACTAAATATCTCAGAGATCTTTTCATACCAGCACATTACAGATACTCCTCATTCTTTCAAAAGCCTGTATGATATAGCTATACTATAATTAGGTCACTTAACCAGTCTGCATTGATTAAAATCTAGGTTGTTTCAAGTTTGTTTAGTTTATGCTATCATCACATTGTAGTAATAAACATCCTATGTGTATATTTTTATATATTTCTCTCTCTCACTTTCTCTCTTATAGACTTCCCACACCCCTAAATTTTGCTTTGAAAGTCATATTTCTAGTATCTTCCCCCACTCAGTAATATATGACCCTTATTTGTAAATAAACCTACTTCTGTAATCTTTTTAAAATGACTATATCGTATCCCATTAGACAGACGTGTCATAATTTATTCAGTGGTTTCCTATTGCTGGGCATTTGGATGTACCACCTTTGCTTTCTCTCTCTCTCCTTCCTTTGCTTTCTTTACTCCCCCCACCATTATTCTCAATATTGACATACATCCTCATAGCTAAATCTTCATGCTAATCTTTAATTATTTTCATGAGTTAAATTTTTGGAGGCAGAGTTACCAGGTCAAAATATTTTTAGGTTTTAAAATACATATAACCAAATTGCAGTTGGAAAAAGTTACCGGTTTAAACTTCCACCATTAGTACACAAATGAGAATGAGTCTGTGTCTCTATATCCTCACATCTTCAAATTTAATACTTTTTAACACTTTCTAATTTTGTATTTGATAATCATTGTGCTTTCCTTTGCATTTCCTTAATGGTGATAAACTTTTAAATGTATTTATCGGTCATTTATATTTCATGCTTTGGTCTTGTTTTCCCATCTCGACTCTGCCCATCTTAAAACTTAGAGGGTTTGTTTTCTGAATTTGTAAAATCTGTATTTTATGGATAATTAATCTGATGTCATGTATATAGCACATATATTATCCCAGGTGCCAATGTTTAAACTTTGAGAATCCGTTGCGTCCTTCATGATTGCACTTTGAGTGCTGGACTTAGGAATGCCCTCCTGTCTCTAAGATTACATCCATATTAACATGTGTTTTATTCACATTTATATCTTTAATCTCTTCAATACTTGTTTGTATTACTTTTCCTGAAAGTATTCCCCAAACAATGCCATTTATTAATTTTTTTTCCATTTTCAGTTTTAAGGGCTACTTGCTCTAAAATGAACTTGAATTTGTTTTTGAACTATCTATTGCTTTCTATTGATCCACCTACTTATTTCAGCTTCATTGCCATCTATTTATTATCCTAGTAGAGAACATTTTAACATCTCATTGGGCAAGCTTCTCTCTCAGTTCTTTTCTGGATGTGGATCCAATAGATAAAATCATAACTGGGGTGTGAAAGTTATAGGAAGATAGCTTTGGTTCATTGTAACAACTCAATAACCAAGCTGTTGAGAGGGTTCTAGCTGTAAAGGGGAAAATTGGAGGGGCGGGTATCAGTAATGTAAAGAAGCATGGAGGACACACTAGCACCAAACTGACTTTCTTTGTGAATAATTAAAAGCATTGAAAATGAAAAAGAAGTAATGTTCTCATTCTCTAAGAACATATGCAATTCACGTGTTTTGCCTAGAATCATTTCTCACACTACTGGTGGTACCTGTCCCTCACCTTGGGAAATTCTGTACCTCATTGGGTTATTGTGAGAACTAATGAAGAATAATTATCTAGGTGACCTTCTGGCACATACTGGTGCTCAGTAGGTGGTAATTATTAAAGACGAACTGGTGAATTCTGAAGGAAGAAATCTCCCCTTCTCCAGGGCTTTTCCAGCACAGGCTCAATGGTGATGTGACAAAAGCAGTCTTTCTCAGACCTGAATGTGCACAGGAATCATCTGCCAATCTTATTAAAGCATAGTTTCTGATTCAGTGGGTTTAGGCTGGGGCCCGAGATTCTGAGTTCCTAACAAACTCCAGGTGATGCTGACACTACTGGTCTGCAGACCACATTTTTAGTAGCATGTTTGTAGGAGAACTGAAGAGTTAGATTTGAGACCATACTAGATGATGTAAGAGTCATTTCAGTTTCCAGATCCTTTGAATCTGTGTCAAGATAGACCATTCGCAATTCTAGAAACAGGAACACCAGGGAGGGGGGGAGGTGGTGTATATTTAAAGAATTATATTAATTTTTTAATAGATAATGCTTATGCTACAAAATTTAAAAGGCACAGAAGAGTACTCAGTGAAAAATGAATTTCCCTCCTTGTTCCCTCGCCACCCTGTTTCTTTATTCAGAAGATTTGTTACCAGTTCTTTTGTGTATTTTTTCCAGAGGTAATCCATGCATGTACAAACATATTTTCTTTTCTCTATGATTTTTTTATACCTTGCTTTTTTCACCTGAAAGTATAGTACAGAAATTATCTTAGTATAGATGGAGCTGCTGCAACTTTTAAAATAACCACATATGGATACATTATTATTTAATTAAGCAGTCCCCATAGACTGCTTGGTTTCAGTACTGTTTCCAGGAAGTTGTACAAAGGCTGTTGCAGTGAAAATATTTGAACATGTCTCATTTCAAACAAGTAGAATAAAATCTTAGAAGCAGAATTGCTGGATCAAAGGACACGTGTTTTCAGCATTTTGATGGGTTGTGCCACATTGCTCGCCAGGGCTGTTTTGGGGATTCCCCAGTCGCAGCGGTCATGTCAGGGATGCTGCTTTTCCCACATCCTGGCCTATGCAATATGTTACCAAATATTTCGATCTTTGCCAAAATGGTAGGTGATAAATGATATCTCGTTTTGATTTTAATTTGCATTTCCCTGAGTATGAGTGATACTAAGACACCCTTATCAATGGTTTTGGAAGCACTCGCATTTCATTTCAAAAACTATCTGTTCACCTTCTTTCTTAATGATTTGTAGGTGCTCTTTTGTAAATTCAAAAAAGTCACTTACCTATGATATATATTGCAAGGATTTCCCCCAGATTGCTTTTATTTTGACTTAAAAGGGCAGACGTAGCAATTTTTATGTAGTCTCACATATTAGTTTTTTGTTGTTTTTGTTTGTGTTTTCTGTCATACTTAGAATAACTGCCTTCCCTACTTTGAAAATGTAAAAAGATTCTTCTTTGTTTACTTCTAACATTTTTAAATTTTATTCTTTCATGTTTAAATCTTTGATACGCTTAGAATTCATCTTCATGGAAGATGTGAGGTATGGATCCAACTGTATTTTTCTTTCCAGATGCTTCCTTAGTTGGGAAAACATTATTTATCAAAAAATTCTTCTCCGACCCTCTGATTTAAAATGTTACCTGTTTTCACATATATCCCAATATACATTTGTATTTATTTTGAACTTTCTTCTCCATTTTTTTTTTTTCTTCCTTGAGACAGAGTTCCACTTACTCTGCTGTCCAGACTGGAGTGCAGTGGTGCAATCTCTGCTCACTGCAACCTCCGCCTCCCAGGTTCAAGCAATTCTTCTGCCTCAGCCTCCTGAGTAGCTGGGATTACAGGTACACACCACCATGCCAGGCCAATTGTATTTTTAATAGAGAAGAGGTTTCACCATGTTGGCCAGGCTGGTCTCGAACTCCTGACCTCAGGTGATCCACCCCACCTCCCCCACCGGCCTCCCAAAGTGTTGCGATTACAGGCATGAGCCATCGCTCCTGGCCTCTTCTCCATTCTATTGATCAACCTGTTCTTGAGACTATCTTACACTATTTTAATTTTTAATAGATTTTAAAACATTAAATACCTGGTAGGGCTGGTCCTACTCGTTACTCTTCTCTCCCCTGTCCCCAGACATTTTTTGTATTACTCTTACTTATTTCCTACGTAAACTTTAGAATATGTTTGTCTGGTTAAAAAAAAAAAAATCCCATTGCTATTTTAATTGAAAATGTACCAAATTTGTAGGTTGATTTAAGATAACTGATTTTTAAAAAGTGCTATCAAGTGTTCTTATCGAACAACATAGCCTGCCTTCCATTTGCTTTCTCTTTTTCTGAGTAGCATTTAAACATTTTTTGTATGTAGATCATGTAGGTCTGTTTTCCTCCTGTTGACCTTGTCTATTGCTAGGTCTTTTATCTTTTTTCTTATACATGGGGTTTTCCTTTTATTATATTTTCTAATTGGCTCTTGTTTGCATATATGAAAGTCATTGGTTTCAGTATATTAATTTTGTATTCATCCACCTTAAGAATTTTCTCATTGTTTGTAAACATTCATCAATTGCTTCTCTAGAATTTTCTTTTCTTTTTGCGGGGGAGGGGCATTTCTTTGGTGCTTACATGAAACAGGATGGTGGTGTTGAGACTGAAATTTCTGTTTCTACGCTATTCACTTTGGCATGATTAGTGCATTTAAAATCAACAGGGAGAGTTCACGATGTTTTCCAGGGGAAATATTTTTTATTATTTTCATTTCTCTGATGCCACCTCCAAAAACTCAAGAATTTATAAATCCTGAGCTTTAAACTTACTGTTTACCCTGGATTGTCTGAGCAAATAATGATATTATCTGCAAATGTTCATGAATTTATTGCCTCTTTTTTACTTCTTAACATCTATTATTTCTATATCTTAGTTATTGTGCTGGTAAATAGCTCCAAAACACGTGTAAATACTAATGGCGGTGAAGAACTACCTTGTCCTATTTCTGACATTAATGGAAATGCTTCCTCTGTTTTCTTGATAAGTACCATGCTGCATTTTAGGTTGGGATATAGCCTTTCTACCATTGAATAAATATTCATATTTATTTATTTATTTTTTATGTTTTTTTTTTTTTTTTTTTTTTTTTTTTTTTAAGACAAGGTCTTTCTCTGTCACCCAGACTGGAGTGCAGTGGTGCAATCAGAGCTCACTGCGGCCTCCATTCCTGGACTCAAGTGATCCTCTCACCTCAGCCCCCTGAGTAGCTAGGACTACAAGTATGCACTACCATGCCTGGCTAATTTTGTACTTTTTGTAGACACTGGGTTTTACCATGTTGTCGAGGCTGGTCTCAAACTCCTGAGCTCAAGCGATTTGCCTGCTTCCGCCTCCCAAAGTGATTATAGGCATGTACCACCACACCTGGCATGTTCTTATTTTTAAATAGTTTTCTTGGGTTTTGGATTTTCCAAACACCTCTCCAGTGTTTATAGGAATGAGCACATGATTTTTCTTTTTTGATCTGTTAGTATGATGAATTATATCAAACTGTATGTGAAATCATCTTCCTGGCATCTAGTATGTGAAGGATTTCCTCTGCAAAACCTTACTCTTGTTTCTACTACACTACCAGCTAGCTTTCTGTGAACCTTGGAGGTGGGTTATCCAGGGTTATGCATATGTGGTTATATGTTTGTTTGTTTGCTTTCTCTTTTTACTCTGAGGTTTCTTATTGTCCCCAAATGGGACCCTTAGGTCAAGCTGCAGGGGTAGTTTTTAGTTCAAGCCTGATGTCTCCTACTGGAGCAACTCATTTTCTGTGGCCCTTGGCAAACTCTGCTCTTCAGTGCTCAGCTAGAAAGACAAGGAGGATGAGGACGTGGACATCTGATTGTCTGCTTCTGACAGCCCAGAGCTAGCGGGGGCTCCCTTCTGACTTCCCTGGCATGAGGCACCCAACATCAGTCTTTACACATGTGCCAGACCAGTTGCCTCACAACAGAGCCCTAGTCAGCAGCTGGCCTCCCAATACTGCTTAGGGCAAGACCATCATCCACTGATTCAGTGAGTCACAGCCCCGGATGAGGACTCAGTCAGGCTGGTCTAACACACATCCTCAGCAGTTTCTCCAGGCGCCGAGTCAGCTCAGCTGCTGGCCTTCTGTGCAGCCGGTGCCCCTATAGTGTGGAGTCATGCCTCCTCAAGTCCTTTTATCTCCTCATCTCAGGCACAGACCTGGGGCCATGGTGGTTTTACAGAGGCAGCAAAGATCTCACCCTGGGAAATCTCATTCTTGCAAATGCGACAAAGTGTCAATTCAGTATGATCCAACCAATGGTCATTAGCTTCTGTTTATCAGCTCAATGCTGGGTGCAGAAGGGGAGTAGTAAGATGAATATGACCACCATTACTTTGATGGAGTGCTCAGTTAAAAGAAAACCCTGATTATAAAAATGGAACAAACCTGGGTTCAATAAATGCTAAAATGCTGTGGACTAAGCTTTCTGCTGACAGTCTCTCCTTTAATCCTTCCTTCGCCCAGTTTCCAGAGAGATCTCTAACATAAACTTAATAATGCCAGTCCTCTTAAATATCTCTTCTTTGCTTTCAGGAGAAACTTCAGATTTAGTCTGGAACGCATGGCCCTGCTGTGCAGAGACTGGTTCGAGTCCCATTGACCCACTTCATCTTCCTCTAGCCTCCTTTTATAGGCAACAAAGCCCCATTATCTGAAGACAGCACACTTTCACCTCTGTGTCTTGGACAAGCTGGTTCCCCTGTTTAGAATGCCCTTCCACCTGCCTTTTTTTTTTTTGCCTGGTCATCGCCTGCTCATCTCCCAAGACTCAGGTCAAATGCCCCTCCTTTGAGACTTCCTCTCACAGACCTTCCTACATTTGATTCCTCTCTTCTCTCTAAGCCTCAGAGGTGCCATGTTCACTTTTTCCTTAGCACCTTCCACCCTATCCTATAGATTTGCTAGTCTAGTGGTTTCCAAAATTGGATGTTGGAAGTATAGAATAGAACTCTCATCTCAATTATTTGCATACTGTTTAATGTGCGTAATATGTTGTTACAATAGTAAACATATATATTTGGTAACTAATAAATATGCCTATATTGTGGTTGTGTGCTCAAAAGTTGTTTTACTGATCAGGGTTAATAATCTGAAAAGTTTGAAAGTCATTACTCCAGTAGTTAGATCCTGGAGGGCATGAACCCTATCTTATTTGTAGGAGCTCAATAAAAATTGGTTGAATAAGTGAATGGCCTCTATGTGAGCACAGTGATGACAAATGCTTTAAATGACATAAAAGCAAGATGCCAATGGTAGAAAGAATGAAAACATGATTGTGCATTAGTTCAGGAATCAGAGAGTCCTGGATTCAAATTATTCATTTAGGAGAGATTCAAAATGCCCACTGGATTATCTTAGATATGTCACCCATCTTTCTAGACTAGAGTCAGCAAACTTTTCATGTAAAGAGCCAGATAGTAAATATTCAGCTTTGGAAGCTGTATAGTTTCTGTAACTACTTAATCCTGCCAAGGCCAAAGACAGTATGTAAACAAATGTGCATGGCTTCATTCCAATAAGACTTTATTTACAGAAACAGGTGATCATCCGGTTGGCCTGGGGGACACAGTGTACTGATCCCTGTTCTAGATATTAATTCCTAGCTGTGCAGTCTTTGTGTCACATGAGATACCTTTGCAACATGACTAGCCCGTGTCTGGGGATGAGTTATTGTTAAATAAGTACTTCAAAATCTCACCAGTAATTAGTTCTGATTTTGGGTCTTGCAAGAAAAGAGATATTTGAGCTGAGTCTTTAGTGATGAGTCCCCCAGACGGGAGAAAGATGGGGGAAGAGACTAGAGAGGGCATAGTTAAGGAAAGAGCATGGAGTGTAAAGGCCCCGATGTCCTGCTGAGGGGACCCTGGAAACTACTGCAGCATTCCCTAGGTGATGGTATGATAGAAACAGTGAGGGGTAAACAGTAGACTTCCTCTGCCCTAGTGATAAAATAGAGACAATAGAAACTTCCCTTCCTGCAGTGAGAATCAGAGAAATTGTGACATCTAACACCCCATGCTTGTCATGCCTACCTTGGCCATGCCCTCTGACCTGCTGGGTTATGTCTTTTGATCCTGACCTCCACCTACTGTCTGATGCCAAGACTGTTGGCTTCTCTGCTTTGCTGAACTGGATTTCCTCCCAGACCATGTGTTTAGGGGAATTTGCTCCCCATTCTGAGCTTTAACCTATCTCAGTAGACATCTGGATAAAAATTGGTGGCTCTGTAGCATCTAAAGCCTAGGAGAAATCAGATTTCTTACCAGGGATTCTCCAGGTGCCATCTGTGGAGCACCTGGAATGAAATCACCTGGAAGTGTCTGTTAAAAATGAAAATGTCTGGGCTCCATCCAAAGCGCTGCAGTCAGGATCTTTGCTTGGGGCCCATTTTAAGGTAGCTTCCCAGGTGATTCTTACACATACCAGAGTAGGAGACTTGCTGCTGTTCTGACTAAAGCATTAAAATAAAGTTTAAAGTCCTCTCTTTAAGTTTCCATAAGCTGACTCTTAGCTCTTTAAAAAGTGCAATTGGCAAAAGATGAAAAATTACACCCACCGCCAATGAATAGATTTGAGTCTGTGTGGGCTTCAAATGGCAAGACTCTTTTGAGATGCCCCTTATTAAGCCACCCTCTCCCCAGGTAGAACCTGCATACAGCACTTCCCCAGGTAGAAAGCTCCTGGGAACCTTCTCTCTTTGCAACTTCCTGACTTGCTTCCCCCCACCTCCCCTGGTCTTCCTGGGATGGAGATTGCACCTGGAGGTTTCCTGGTTGGAATCTCCACGAGGAGTTAGAATTCCCCAATAGGTCTTCTTCTCCTAATAGCCTCTTTAAATTAAGGATGGGGCACAGTGGTTCACACCTGTAACACCAGCACCTTGGGAGGCCAAGGCAGGTGGATCATGAGGTTGAGACCAGCCTGGCCAATATAACCCCATTTCTACTAAAAATACAAAAATTAGCCTGGCGTGGTGGTGGGTGCGTGTAGTCCCAGCTACTCAGGAGGCTGAGGCAAAGAATCGCTTGAACCCGGGAGGCAGAGGTTGCAGTGAGCAGAGATTGTGCCACTGCACTCCAGTCTGGGCGACAGAGACTCCATCTAAAAAAAAAACAAAAAAACGCACACACACACACACACAAACACACACAAACAAAATTGATGACTGGGTTAGGGAGACACTAATGACCCATCTCAGGGGTTCTCTGCTTTAGTGACCTTTTGATTAATCCAGTGGACCTAGAAGTCTTTTCAGTGGGATGTGAATTCTATCCATTGTATTAGAAAGTTGAAGCCACACATTTGAAAGGTAGTTTTGTCATCTTTATGATCATAGGACTCAAAGTCATAAAATAGCTTCCAGATATTTAATCAATGAATCATTTTTGATAGTCCATGTACCACATGTGTCAGGACCCACATAACAAGGAATATGTGTGTGTGTGTTTATTTTCATGAACATGGATGTTTGTGACAAATGTGCTAATTCACACATTAGTGATCTCATTGATATAAAAACTTTCTGGCGATGTAGAGGGCTGGGTTATTCTCTTCATCTTTCAAATGAGTAAACTGAAGCACAGGAAATTAAATGACACGTCCAGGGTCTAATGACTGGCACATTGCTGAGCTCACACACAGGGCCCACATACAGGTTGCTGATTCTCAGTTTGGGCCTGGTTCCACTTCTACCCTGGACTTTATTCAAATAAAATCAAAGACTTGTAGATACCCTAAGAGATGAAATCATGGGATATTCTGCAAGGAAAGAACATCCAAATAGTAAAATGGCTTGGAGTTCTGGCACCCAAGGAAATCTCTCAGCCACAGCTGGGCACAACTATGTCTTTATGACGCGTCCCCCGAAGAGTCACAGCAACCACTAGATGGCAGTATATGAACAGTAACAGGGAATAGGCTCCTGACCTTGGTTTTGAAAAATATTCTGGGATTACCATGGGGAAAGCCTTGGCAAGGACATCCCAATGGAACTAACCTTCCAAGAACAATGCATTTGGAGATCTGTTGTGACTTTGGGCTTCAGCCCGAGGCAAGATGGCCATGCTTTGATACTATAAGAGCTAGATCAGCAGTTCTGATTCGCTTGGTTCAGGGTGGGGCCCACATATCCATGTTTTGTTAACATTTCCCAGGTGCTCCAGTGTGCTCCCAGCATTGATAATCTGTGCTAGATAGAGTCCATCCACCCCAGGGTTGTAAGAACCCAATGCAAAGAGCACAATGTGATCTTCTAATGATGTTCCAGGCACAGGATAGGCCACTGAGGCTGCAGAAATGAATGAGACATGAAGACGTGGTCTCTATACTCAGGAAGCCACAGTCCCAACAGAGCGAAGATTTAAAATCCCAAATCGGGTCTAGGCATGTTGTGGAGTGTTTCTGTAGTCGAGTTCCTACTCTGCCTGGTATGGCCTTGAGTAAGTCACTCGTCTGCTTCATGACTCACTTAGTTTAATGGGTTTTGATGGGATGCCTTCTTGGGACAATGAGGACAATGAAATAGGTGCCTTCAAGGATCTGTAGAGCAGATCCTTTGAAGGGCAGTATATTTTCTTAGTCAACTTCTGTGTGTCCAGGAGCAATCTGGCTGTTCTGGGGAGAAATGGGTTACCTTGGTCTGGCATTAGCACAACCCTCTAGACAAGACAGAGGGGGCCTGCAGCTTCTTTCAGGTCAGATGGTTCTCATTTGCCAATGGTGGCTTTTTTTTTTTTTTTTTGAGACGGAGTCTCGCTCTGTCGCCCAGGCTGGAGTGCAGTGGCCGGATCTCCGCTCACTGCAAGCTCTGCCTCCTGGGTTTACGCCATTCTCCTGCCTCAGCCTGCCGAGTAGCTGGGACTACAGGCGCCCGCCACCACGCCCGGCTAATTTTTTGTGTTTTTTTTTTTTTTTTTTTTTTAGTAGAGACGGGGTTTCACTGTGTTAGCCAGGATGATCTTGATCTCCTGACCTCGTGATCCGCCCGTCTCGGCCTCCCAAAGTGCTGGGATTACAGGCTTGAGCCACTGCGCCCGGCCCAATGGTGGCATTTTAAAGCGTTGTGAAGCAGATATTTTGTTGATGATAAAGACTTTAAAAACAGCCGCAAATTCCATGTGCTTGTGTTCCAGATACACACTCTAGAGCAGCAATGGGTGGAGACAGGACATTGTGCCTCCTAACCACAGAGAACACCCCATTCCTGCCCTCATCTCCCCATCTCTGTATCCCCAGTTTCAACACACTGCTGGAATTTTCCCTAAGCTAGGAGGATTTCTAGAAGGTTGCCTCATAACATCATGGCGGGTTGATGGGGCATCTTCAGGAATGGGGAGGAATTGACAGTGACAGTCTGCGAGTCCTGATCTGCAGTTTTTGAACATGAAAAACTTGAAGAGCACAGACTAGATTTTACTCATCTCACTCATTGTAATACCTGGCACAGAGCACATGTGAGTGAATATTTGCTGAATTAAAGTTTCTGTAGCTTGATGTATTTATGACAAACTGACATTAAATATTCATATCTCAGCATCAGAAATAGCTTAGATGCTATTGGTGTCTTTTAGACCCAGAAAATTATGAAATAGATGTGTTTACCTCTTTGCTTTGGCTGCTAGCAAGCTCAGAGACAATTAGTCTCCTCTAGCCAATAACTAGTGGCCTATCTCTAGCAAATAACTAAGAAGGACCTTATGTTACACATATGTGGTTATACGATGCCTGATTTCAGTTTATTTTTCTCAAAATTGGTATTTATTGTGCTGAACTATTATATCAAGTTGCCTCAAGTTCTCTTTGGAGCAAGGAGTGAGGAAACTCATTGAATCTGAAACAATGTCTGAGACAATTCTTGATACATAATAAGAGTTCAATATATTTATTGAGTAAATGAATGAATGATATTTTTATCTGAATCTTAAGATTGAATCCAGTGTTTAAACAAATCTATCAATCAACCTGAAAGTCATAGTCTCTCAAAAAAAAAGTGTGGTAAATGGGAGGATCATCTTGGGAAATGGACCCAGAGAGGCAGAGTGACCTACTCAGGATGAAAATTTAGAGGCTGTAAGTAAGCCCAGCTTTTTTAAACAAACAAACAAACCAACAAACAAACCCTTTGACCTACTTACTGCACTTTCTATTACTCCAAAACCACTCTTTTGATCTTCTGAGAGAGATAACTATCTTCAAATAGCCTTCAAAAATGAAATATAAAGAAAATTATGTTGTTCTATTTGCCTCCTCCACCTCCAGTAAAATGGGATAAAACAATAGAGCAGTATTATCTGCGTTTGCTGGAATTATCATTTGTTTATTTTATTTATTTTTCTGAGACGGAGTTTTGCTCTTGTTGCTCAGGCTGGAGTGCAATGGTGCAATCTTGGCTCCGCTACCTCTGCCTCCCGGGTTCAAGGAATTCTCCTGCCTCAGCCTCCTGAGTAGCTGGGATTACAGGCATGCGCCACCACGCCCAGATAATTTTGTATATTTAGTAGGGATGGGGTTTCTCCATGTTGGCAGGCTGGTCTCAAACTCCTGACCTCAGGTGATCTGCCCCCGTCGGCCTCCCAAAGTGCTGGGATTACAGGTGTGAGCCACTGTGCCCGGCCCATGGGTTTTTCTTTGACCAAGTCAATGACAGCTCATTTGGTGACCTGTGATGTGATTTTCTTTCTAAAATTCATAAGGAGAAAAATCTAGGGAATGCAGGTAGCTCCATTCAGCAGGCATCCCACAGTCTCCTGGGAGGTTGGGAAAGGATAGTTTTGCTGAAGGTGTTTATCCTAGACAAAAGCCTGCAGATCTGCCGCTAGAAGCATGATCCGCTGTGTCTTGTCAAACATCTTCATCTAAATTGGTCACTGGTCAGGGCTGAGGCAGCTGAATTCTGATGGAAATTCACCTGTCAGGTATTTACTCAGTGTTCCTATAGAGAGTGAAAGAAGTTATGTCCCTGTTTAACGATCTGACCTGTTTACGTTTCCAGTATTTTCCCAGTCACTGCCCTTCGATGCCATAATTTTTACTGCCTTACCCCCATAGTGGAAGTCTGTGCTTGGCAGATACTTTTTTAAATTGATTACTCTGTAACCAAAAGAAGCCTTCTCTTTCCTTTCTTATTTACTATTCCCTGTGTATGTTTGTTGACGATAGACGTATATAATTTGCTCTGGAGTCAGATTTACATCTACTTCTGGCCAGTGTTCACTGGTATCCCATCAGTGGAAGGCATTAATTCTACCTACCAAAATACTTTGAGTGTTGGGACCATCATCTACAGAAGTTTGATTTGTATTTAATTCTATAATAAATGAAACTCAAACCCGTTATTACCCGAAATAGCTGAAGCAAATGTCTTGCCTCTGTGCCTTTGCTCATGTTTTTTTCCTCTCCCTATTACACTTTTTCTTGCTCAGATGATATAATGCCCAGGAGAGCTCCCCAGGGATAATCTGTCGCTCCCTTATCTGTGCTCCCTCAAAGGTCTCACCTCTACCAGGGCGTCCCTCCGTTAGGTTACCATGATGAGATCATGTGACCGTTTTCCCAGTGGACTGTGAGCTCCTCAAGGGCAGGGGCCATCTGTCCTTTGTGAATCTCCTGAGCCTTCCCAGGACAAGGCAGTCATAGGTGCTCACGTGCACGTTCACTCATCCTATTGTTGACTCATTGCGGTTGCTGCTGTTGCCTTACTCAGATTTCCTGCCTTACCTGTGAGGAGCGAACTCTACAGAAAGCCTGGACAGAAAGAAATCTGATGTGCTAGTCATAGCAGCTCACCTGTTGGCACACTGGTGTGAGTGTGATGTGATGATCATGCAGCCCAAAGGCCTGGGCTTTGTTCACAGGCACAGATATGTCTTCTGAGTCATGCTCAGCCAACTATTGCCTGAGTCTCAGTCCAGGGATGGAGAAGACCCAGCTCCTGTCTGCAGTCTCTTCTGGGGATTTCAGCTGCTGGTGTTGACTCCTGGCCTTAGCCTCCTCTGGGGATTCTCTGAGTTTGGTTCAGCCTTACTCTCCATTTGAGATGAAATTGCTGAGGCAGACACCCTTGGGAGAAGAGAATTTGTCTTCTGGGAGTCTGTATTTAATCCATGGCAACATTGCAAATTGTCAGCTGCAGCCTGGGCTGACCAGGCAAACCCCAGGTCTTTCTCAGGCCAGAGTGCAGTGGGGCAGTGAAAGTATAACTTGTCGTCAGGGAGGAGACAGAACTATGTCTGGGGCGACATTCCAAGGCAGGAGAATTGGACAGACAAGTTAGAGGATAGTTAGTGTTTGCTTGTTTTTCTTTTGAGAGAACAGAAGGGAACTTCTTTTGTTTAGCAAAAGGGAATGTCTTCTGATGAATCTAATAGGAAAAATCTCCTTGGCATCTGAAGAGTGGTGTTGGAGCCTCTATTGGCCTTAAAACTTTGGGCTCTTAAAAATTCAGTTACTTTTTTCCTTTTCTCTCATCACCCCATCTTTGTATCTCTTAGGAAGATCATTAAACCAAGCCGCATTCCCCGGCTCCCTCTTGCTTGAATTGTCCCATTGAAGAGATTCTACAAACCGAATTCGGACATTTTCTTTGACAGGTAGTCTCCAGTCCTTCTTTCTAGCCTAGGAAGCTCAATCTGCTTCACACAACACTCTCAGTTAAAAAAAAAAAAATTCTTTCCTAATATTGAGCAGATTTCTGTCCCTGCCACAGTTTCTACCAGTTGTCCCAATTCTACCTCTTAGGGTAGAACAAATACATTCCTTCAGCCCCTGCTCACAAGTCTTGTCCTTTTTTCAGCTAAATAGCCCATTTCTTCAAGGTTTTGTTCATGCAACACCGTTTCAGGGCTTCACACTTGAGCCACTGTGCTTTGAACACCCTCCAGTTTATCCCTCTTGAAGTATGTGTGACCCAGTTAAGGGGGGAGGGCTCATGTCACGCTCCAAGTCTTTGTCCACAACCAAAAGTGACTGAGAAGACATTTAGATACTTATAAAATTATTTGAAAACTTCAAAGTCGGGGCAGTGGCTCACACCTGTAATCCCAGCACTTTGGGAGGCCGAGGTGGGCGGATCATCTGAGGTCAGGAGTTTGAGACGAGCCTGGCCAACATGGTGAAATCCCGTCTCTACTAAAAATAAAAAATTAGCCAGGTGTGGTGGCACCCGCCTGTAGTCCCAGCTACACCGGAGGCTGAGGCAGGAG
Source organism: Macaca mulatta (assembly GCF_049350105.2). Classification (NCBI taxonomy): domain Eukaryota; kingdom Metazoa; phylum Chordata; class Mammalia; order Primates; family Cercopithecidae; genus Macaca; species Macaca mulatta. Next base: position 49,850,899 of record NC_133420.1, read on the forward strand.
AATCGCTTGGATCTGGGAAGCAGAGGTTGCAGTGAGCCGATTGTGCCACTGTACTCCAGCCTGGACGACAGAGCGAGACTATGTCTCAAAAACAAAAACAAAAACAAAACAAAAAAAGAAAACCTCAAAGGGCTCAAAGGGATCATTTCCTAACTCACAGCAAAACATAAGAAATTTATATTTACCATCTTTTTCTGTTTTTCTCTGCTTTAACTTTAGTCTCTCATCTTTCTCTGTCAAAATTCTGAGAAACTCTTTAACTCAGCCCATTCAGACTTCCCTGAATTCTCCTCTTCTCTCCTATCTTAGGCTCAGGTTTTTATTACTGAGGCAGAAGGAAGGGTGAGGTGGGGGAGAGATTCTAGGCATATAATGTTTTAAACAGCCTTTCTTATGCAAGGATTTAGAATTGGTTAGAGGAATTACCACAAGTAAAGGTTAATCCGTGCAAAGCAGATCACACCTGTCTACCTCCCTTCTTCTTAACACTCTAGTTCTGGCAGTAGAACTTCAAATACTATTGACTTTTTGGGCAGAGCAATTCTTCTAGTGTCTTGTATTAAGCTTCTCATGAGCTCAGAATCCTCAGATAACTCATTCAGGATCTGAAGTTGAGGTGGCCATACATTCTATAGATTCCTGGTTGGAGTTTCCTGATGAAGATATAAGGGCACAAAGAAGAGAAATTTAGATTCTCGTAGTTTTATTTTGTTAAATTGAAGGGCCAGTTGTTTGTAAGTGAGAGATCACGTCTTTGTTTAGTGTTTTTGTTCTCTTTCTGTGGGGCTGGAGGTTGGAAATGACTGTGATGTCTCCCTACCCCTCCAGTGTCCCTCCCCCACCCCAATTTGATTGCCTGGACTAAGGTAGTTTCCAGAAGTCATTTGTGGGTTTGAGGTTGGCCCTTTCTTTTTGTCTTCATCCCAAACTAATGAGGCCTCCTGCCCATGTTGCTCAGGGTGTGGGGGCTGAGTTGGGGATGCTGTTACTGGCCCTGTGGTTGTCTCCTTTATTTGTCTTGGGTGGTGGGCTTGTCCATCAATTCAGTGATTTATTTACTGGTCCTGGTCTGTCCTACATCTGGCAAAAATTCCTCATGTATTTTGATAGGTTAATAACACCATTCCTGAGATATTTTATTATATAAATGGTCATTTTAACAGGATTTTGGGAAGGAGGAGGATTAAATTCATGGGCACAAGTGAACATCCTCAACTCAACTCAATTAAATTTCAACCACACTGGGTATGCAGGGTGGGAAGGAATGGTGCGTGGTGTCACAGCTGGGTTGTTTAGATCTTAATGTTGTAACTCTCTGTCCATTTCCAAAGCATTTCCATGCACATAATTTAATCTGATTTTCACAAAAAATTTAAATAGGAAAAGTTGCAACTACTAGTCATACTCTGCTAATTCAAAAAAAAAAAAAAAAAAAAGAAAAGAAAAGCTCAAAGAAATTTAGTAACATACTCAAGAGCAGAAGACTTACAATTCCCCTCATGCCTTTTGCCTTCTAAGACTAGAGCTCTATCCACTCTAGCAAGGCACTTGGGTGCCATCCTCACTATTTTTGCAATATGTGCAACTACCTCTAATATTATTTCTTTCTTCTGTTTCTTTAAACTGACTAATGTTTAGCTTACATATATTTAACAAGAAAATGTCATATTACTACAGTAAATAAAAACACTAATATTACTTTCTCTAGTTGGAAAGTAACAATGAAAATAATGAGAATGAAGCAGTGTTACTATATTTTAGCTAAGTATTAATTTCTGTTGAAGTCTCTGAGCCTAAGATCTACCCTCTCTTTGTTCAAAAAATTTAGCATGTTTTTAGAGAGGTATTAAAGTCACAGAGCATCAAACTGAGATTTTCTCCTTTACATCATTGGAAGGTCTGAAACAGAATTGGAAAACAAATAACTTTCCCAACATTATTTAATATTGTGTCCGCATAGAATTCTCTCACACATAATTTAAAAATTCTTAAGTTGTTTCTCACCCTGTGAGAAACACTGCATAATACCATAGTTTCATAATTAAGGAGTAAACATCAGCTATAAGTTTGGTAGTTCTGGTCATTTATGTGGTAGCAGTAGGAGTTGTGCTAGTTCATTTACATATATAGATAAATTGGTATTCATCTATCCATTCACTCAGTGACACCTCCTATGAGGTGACCATGCAAAGATAAATGTATTAGTCTGTTTTTACACTGCTATAAAGAACTACCTGAGACTGGGTAAGTTATCAAGAAAAGAGGTTTAATTGACTCACAGTTCTTCAGGCTGTACAGGAGCATGGCTGGGGAGGCCTCAGGAAACTTACAATCATGGTGGAAGGCAAAGGGGAAGCAATGCATGTGTTACATGGTGGCAGGAGAGACAGAGAGAATGGGGATCTGCTACAAACTTTTAAACCATCAGTTCTCCTGAGAACTCACTCACTATCAGGAGAACAGCATGGGGGAAACCACTTTCATGATCCAGTCACCTCCAACCAGATTCCTCCCTCAACACGTGGGGATCACAATTCGAGATGAGACTTGGGTGGAAACATGGAGCCAAACCATGTCAGTAAATAAGGTGTGATCCTATCCCTGAGAAAGTTTGTGTTCTCTTTAACATTGTTCTCTTTCTGTGGGACTGGAAGTTGGAAATAACTGTGATGTTTCCCTACCCCTCCATGAATGATGGCATTGCAGTGATGCCATGAATGTCTGTGTTAGTGATGGCATGAATGTTTATGTTCTCTAATATAAAGTATAAGTCATCAACCAAGTTTGAGTGTGGGTGAAGGAAGGCTGCATATGTGTGTTGACATCTGAGCTGGGTATTGAGGGACAGGGGTTTGTTGGCTTCACATCTCCCAGAAGGAGTACTGCTTCTATAAAGAAATAGTGGCAGGAAAAGGCATGATGGTCTTGAGAAGCAACTAGTTCTTTAGTTTGGCTAAAGTGTAGCATCAAAAGGGAAAGAGGTGGGATGGGGTGAGGAGGTGTCATTAAAGGAGGCTGGAGTGGTAGACCCAAGCCAATCTGAGAAGCTCTTTGTTTGCCCACCCTGCCAGGCAGTCTGAATGGATGCTGGAGATAGCAGGGTACCCCCCAAAATATGTAAACAGAGGATGTCATGATCAGATGTGCATTTTAGTGAGGTCCCTCTGGTACAGTGAGGAGAGATGTGAAAGGAGAGAGTAAGATATCAGCACAGATGGCTGGCTGGGATGCCAAAATCAGCTTAAGTGATTCCATGTAAATTCTACTCATTAGCTCTCCTTGCCCATGTACAGAGTGTTGTCAGCCACCACCTTGGCCAGAGTAGATGAGGCTCTGAACAGCCTTAGCAGAGATGTCCTGGAAATTCTGTTATTGTATAATTTCTTTTTAAAAGTGGTCCAGTTCATGTAGGCTATTTCAATTTAGGGTGAAAGAAAGACCCTAAAGACCCATTTTACAATCAAACAATTATTGTGATTTTGCCTCCTTTAGACTTGGGATAACTTTAGTAATTAGGGACTGGTTGTATGTGTGGGTGTGTTTTGCAATGTCCTCAACTCATCGATAGACACACGAGATGGGGATCCATGTGTCATGACAGAAAAAGAGGATCTTCAGAATTATCTTGGCCACTTTCTTGGGGAACCTGAGACATGACACTTGTTCTTGATTACAGTAGATGCTCAGTAAAGGAACATGGGTATTCTGTATTAATGCTCCATTTCCCCTACACCATTTACATTGTGAATTGACAACTTAATATTCCTGTAATACTTTTATTATTCCTTTCTGCCTGCTTTATAAATGCAATTTTAACTAAATAGATTGGAAAGTGGGCTCTCTTTTGGTAGTAACATGATAACATCGCAATATGAACTGGACACTTAATTGAAAGTCAGAATTTAAGACTTGGCTTGGCCATTTCCTGCATATGTTGTCTGGGACAACTCACTTCACCAGTCTGAGCCTCACTTTTCCTGTCAGTTAAGATGGGAGTCTTGGGTGATCCAGGATGGCAAATAAGTTTCCTATAATTACGTGCCAGCTTTAGAGGGTTGGTAACGATTGCCTAGATTGGTGGTTCTCAACTCCTAAGGAGTCTTTTCAGACCTTTTTTTCCCTAGTCGTTCTCCTTTCTCAAGTAATTCTGATGTGACAGATATACCGCCTATGTGTTTATGTACTGCGACTCTTTGGAAGGCTACAAACCATTATAATATCTAATATTTTTTCATCTTCCAAGAACCAAGTTTGGGTCTCTTGGGTGCTGTACTGCCTGGTTTAGAATGGCTGGCTCAGAAGGCTCAGCTGACGGATTGTGAAGCCATGAAAGAGGGCAAGAAAGAGGGCTGCTAGTGTCTGCTACATGCATGGGAAAAGGGAGCAGCAGGATGTGAACCTCGTGTTGGGCTGGATGATCTGTGTGTCCTTTACCACTCAGACATTTTGGGATTCCACGTTCAATATAAGAAATTAGTTATTGTGGTTAATCTACTGGGTGTTGACTAGGTGCTAATATAACTCTCAAGTGTGAAAATATCTCAAATAATCAATTTAGTAGCCACAAGCAGACAGGCTATATTTGTGGACTATTTTATTTGAAATCTTTAATACTTCCTGGGTAATTAAGATGTTCTCCTAAGATATGCCTACATGCCATTGCAATGCATCTGAAATTATTCGCTTTTGTTCTTGCAGATTTCTCAAGATAAGTTTTGGAGGCAGAAGTATCTGTTTCTCAATGGAATAGTTATCAGATGATTTGTCCAAAGAACAAATGCATATCTTAAAGTGAGCCCCTGAGCTTGATCCAGTGTGATCTCTTTAACATGAAAATGCACGTGAATAACCCCTGCACTCTTCTGATCCAAGCATTTACTGCACTCAAATCCCAAGAATTTATGCTAGTTGGTAGAGGTGGAAAGATTACAAAGGCACAGTGCTCACTCTAAAGGAACTTATGATCTAATAGAGACTGTCAGCAGAAATAGCTAGTATGGTCAGGCCTCATCAACCTTTGAATATAAAATGAGGTCACATTCCTTAAACACCTATCACTATTGACTTGAGCCTTTCTCAGCTTTGATGGCCAATGTATATCCTCCTCGGAGAATTCTCAGTCAGTTCTCAGAGTTCTTATGGATGCTGGCTTATGTGTTTAAATGAATAGGCCCTGATAATAGATACATTTTTTACCTCTTTGCCATGCTGTGGAGCTTCCATTATTGTCAGCCACAGCTCAGTGGGGCATGGCCATCCTCAGCTGGTTATCATGGCTGTGACATGGGTTCGAGAGAGGGCCTGCTCTCCTCTTTCCTATTTCACCCAAATATGGAGCAGACTCCTCTTTTATTTGATCATAGCACACTCAAGCCTAGGCTGTAAGCTTTGAACACAGCTTTATGGAATTTTGGAGATTATAGGAAGCAAATACAAGCAGAGAATATTAAAAAACTGCTGTTTCATATGTCAGCTTTCAGGGACCATAGGTCCAGACCCACCCTCTGTAGGCCCCTGAATGGTCATTGCCAAGCCTACCTATCTCAAAGAGGCCATTTTCCTTTCCTTATGGGAGTCTTTCTGACCTTTAGTGTGTCTCCTTCGCTGGAGTCTAGACCTCAACTTATGACAGCCCAGTGAGAATAGAATTTTATTCCCATCTCCCTCCCACTTCCACCAGCTAGGCCTTGCCTCCTTAGTCCTCATATGTTGGCATAGGCACTTGGCTTCTCTTGAGAATAATGTGCAGTAGGGACATTCATTCTTTCCAGGGGAAGCTCTGCCCATGAGCTCATGGTCCCCCAAAGACCATCACATCAGAGTTCACTATTTCACCATTATTTCACAAAGCGTTGGTTATTATTCATTGTGAATAACATCATAGTCTAGTTCAAGATGACTTAAACATAGCCAAGCTCATCCTAACCTCAGCTTAAAGATAGAATCTTCCAGATTTTTTAGGTCTTTACTGCCAGTCTCCTGTGAAAAAATTCTAGAACACACACACACACACACACACACACACACACACACACACACACACACACACACACACACACACACACCGGTTAGTGTGTATACAATCACAGGGAAGAGCGAAACCATATGTGGAAAAGAAATGTTTTCTTCAAAGAAGCTGCAAAGTCTGCAAACACATAGCTTATGCTTAGACAAATATCTGACTTATACACCAAAGAGAATTCTCTACTTTTTAATATAAACATTTACATTCAGATTAATGGGGACTTTGTTTTACCTAAAATATAATGGCAGGGTATCTTGCTTTGCATCAGGGCAATTAAAAGGTCCATTAGATTTATTTTTCTAAAACCTTTGGGACCGTGTGACCTAAAGGTAAATTCAACCTTTTAGTTCCTAGAAGATAAAAACTACCAGCAACTTTTATATGATTTTGTTTTTCAGCGTCAAGACTCATTAAAAAAAATCTTAGCATCTAGTTCAGCAAGAGCATTCTATTACGTTAGAGCAGATGTTGGCAAACATTTTCTGCAAAAGGTGAGATAGTAAATATTTTAGGCTTTGCAGGTCAGGTCATATGGTATCTGTTACCACTATTCAACCCTGCCACCGTAGTGTGAAAGTGGCCACAGATAATATGTAAATGAATGAGAATAACTGTATTCTAATAAAACTTTATGAACACAAATATGAATTTCATGTAATTTCCACGTTACAAAATATATGACTGTTTAAATTTTCCCCATCATTTAAAATGTAAAAATTAGCCAGGTGCAGTGAAGTGTGCCTGAGGCTGAGGCGGGAGGATGACTTGAGCTCAGGAGTTTGAGACCAGCCTGGGCAACATAGCAAGATCTCGTCTTTTAAAAGAAATTTTGTTTTAAAGTAAAAATGTAAAAGCGAGTCTTAACACATGGGTCACGCATAAATAGATGGCAGATCAGGTTTGGCTCTCAGGTTTTAGTTGCTGACTAAAACAACTAAAAAGTTGGGGCCCTGAGTTACCTTATAAACTATATATTCATGTCAAATTTTATGGTAAGTATTAAAACAGAGGAAAACGCAGAACACTTTAGAACCACACAGAACCAATAAACCCACCTTGGAAGAATCTCTGCCTTTTTAGACTTTGTGTGTGAATCTAAACACATTTATCCCCTGCTAAGAGCATCCTGGAATCTTTTGAGATTTCAATATGTTCACTTTGAAAAAAGCGACTTCCTACATGGTAAAATTAAAAAAAAAATAAAAAATAAAAATAAAAAAGATCTTGGAAGGCTCCTGGCTGTCCAAACTCAAATGTGAAAGACAATTTTGATAAACTTGGCAGAAATCAGAAGCATATGGTTTAAATTGTACTTAACAGAGACATGTGTTTCCATCTGGCCATTCTGGGGAATGTGACCAGTTGTCCTAATGGTTAGTGAGCACTCCTGGGGCTGGTTGACAGAAACCTCATTGAATGGGTGCAAGTGCGTGCAAAGGGACAGTCTGAATGTGGATACCCATGTGTGTGCACATGTGTACACATCATGCTGAGACAACTAACACTTGCTAATCATTTGCCTGGGGTACAATAGTCTTCTTTTACTTCCACCTGTCAAAGCCTATGTCTTCATCAAGATTTAAATCAAATGTCATGTCCACTGAGAAAGCAGCCCCAACCTCCACCCTTTCTTCCTCTTTTCCCATTTCCCTGTCAGAATTAGTGCTTCCTTTTTTGACTCCTAAAAGTCCAGCTTGGCTTATAGTTGCTTCTCACAAGATTGTGTGCTCTTGAGGTGAGAATTGTTTATTTTTCTCTTTATATTCTTTTTGCCTTGTTTAGTATTTAGTACAGGGTAGGTGCTAAAAGCAATGTACTGAATGTGGCAAAACAACCAAATTGTTCTGGTAACAGTGACTCAATGATAAGGGTTTAATTTTAAACACCTCACCTGTGTCCAAGAAGGCTCTTTTTTAAACATTTGCATGTCTCCCTGATGGACAGGAGGGTTGCTTATACTTATAGAGGCTCTTCCTTTCCATTTGTGAGCTTGAAGAGAACCCTGGTTTCTGGTTGTGCTAACTGTTCTTCCCTTTAGTAGATAGTCACCAGCCTTGCGTTTTTAGCAGTAACTCATAGACATGCCTACGTACCTGCTTAGCTTGACATATGACTCACTGGGGCTTGGGCCAACACGTTGTCAGGCTAAGGGCCTGTTTCTGTGAACATGGACTTGGGTGTGGGGTGGGAGATGAGGAGGCAGACTTTGCACGTTGCCTGGCTGAGTGAACTTGGGGCAAGACCCCGAATCAGGTACCATCAGAGGTCATCTAGTCCAACCGCTTCACTGTTCAAATGGAAAGGCCAAGGCCCAGAGGGGAAGTACCTGGCTCAAATCCACACGGCTTATTACTGTCAGAGCTGGCTTCCAACTAACCCTTTTGTTCCCAGTCTAAGGTTCTTTAAAACTACCTAATTAATTAACTAACCAAACATTACTGAGGTCTGCCATTCATCAGGACTTCTCCCAGGTGCTGGGGCATCCAGGATGACTCAGGCATGCTCCCTGTCCTCTCGATCCTGCAGTGCAGTGGAGGCAGAGTGTAGCAAGAAGGGTGCAAACTTGGGCTTCATGCAGATTTGGGTGGGAGTCTCTCTCCTGCCTTTATCTCACTGTGGGAATGAGAAAAATGAAATGCATATGCTAGCCCTTAAAGCTGTTGTGAAGCTTTAATGAGATAATTCACATAGAACCCTTCACATACTCCTTGGCATACAGTAAATGCTCAATAATAGGTAGCTATTAGTATTATAATGGAGACACTTAGCCCTTGGACCAATCTGCTGCCTCAGTTACCTTATTTGAAAAGTATAGGAAGGCAGGTAAAATATTTGCAGAATATTTGACCTCAAAGAATACAAGGTTAGGTCGCTTGCCTCAGATAGGGTAGATTGTAATCTGTATACAAAAAAAAAAAAAAAAGGTAATCTGCTCTTTTTTCTTTTATAACTGAGAGTGAGAAGAAAAGATAGAGTGTGATGATCAGACAAAAAGAATTTCATTTGTGTGGTGAGAGCCGCATGCACTGTCTCCCTGGTCACGTTGGGCTGTATGCAACTCCTGGCACATTGGCTTCAGACTTTTCAGAGGGAGCCATCATTTCTTTCATAAATGGAAGCCACCGTCCCACTGCCCAGCTGACCATGGACCCAGCCCTGCCCTGATTTGGCTACCTCTGGGGCTCCCCCTGAGCCAGGCATGGGCTCTAGGCTGCCTCTCCGACTGGCTAGCATAAGCGGGTCACTGCCTTCAAGACACTTTTCCGATCTCATCTGTGGACAGAGTCCCATGGGGTGCAAGTCACCCTGGTTTCATGCAGTGTTGCAATCGAAACTATTGAATCTCAAAATGAAATATAATTAAGGCTGGGTTAATAAAGCGTGTTCCACTTGTAGCCAGCAAAGGGTGTCATGTTTCTCCTTGCAGCTTTAGGCAAGGAAACTTAATCTCCAGCTTTGTCAGGGCAGACTGAATCAGAGATGTGTCATCGAGCGGAAAGCCTCTTTGACTTCTTGCAGTCACTGCATGGCCAGCCTCATCTCTGCGGATTTGTACTGAGCACACAGAATCCAGCCTGTGGCAAGGGCCCCGAGGAAAGGGCAACGCTGCAATATCTTTGAAGACTAATCTGCCTCTGTGTAGGAGAAATTAGGGGACGTTTGCTCTGTGCTGGGTCCTGAAACTGATCCTGGAGATAGTACCCCTCAAGTATAGGAGTTGTCAGGGGCACAGGGATGGATGGCTGTGAGCAAAAATGGAATATGGTGTTTTAGACACTGGGGCTTGAGGGCAGCATGAAGGCTTCGCAGCCTTTGTCTTGCCTTCCTTGCTGCTTTGAGTCCTTTTTCTTTCTTCTTTTCTTCTAGTGACATTTTACTACTCATCCTTCAGGACTCAACATGGAAAGCTTCCCTGACTCTCCCAAGCAGAGACCGCTGATGCTCATTAAGACCCCCTTCGCACTGAAGCCCATTGTATTATTAATATTGAACATGAATGGCCATTTATTTTGCTTGTGGTCATCTTTGCTGGGCTCTGTGCTGGACATTTATATGTTATCTAATCCCATCACCTTGGCATCCCCTTTAGTATGGACAAGCAAACTGAAGCTCAAAGAGAATGAGTCCATTTCCTAGGGACACATAGGGAATTCACTCATCCAATGGATATTTATTCAACACCTGCTACATGCCAGGTACTGTTTTAGACCCTGGAGATATATCCCTGAACAGACAAAGATATCTGTCCTCATATACTTTTTATTCTAGTGTGTGTGTACATGTGTGTGCACACATGCATGTATATGTGCATAAACAATAAAGATGTAAAATATGTAGAATATTAGAAGGAGATAAGTACTATAAAAAATGCAAACATGAGGCTGAACTGGAATTTGAACCCAGGTCTGCTTTACACCTAGCATGCTCCTCACCACTCAGTTATATTGCCTGTGGTTCTAAGATCTTCTTGTAATTACCTATTGATTTGCCAGCCTCTCCCTCCTAAACTGTAAATTTATCTGGGGCAGGACCTTTCCTATTAATCAGTTCTCCATCCTGGCGTGAAGCTCAGTGGCTGGCACAGAGTCAGCATCCAGTGAATGTCTGTCCAGCATGTGAACAAATGAGTGGCCACATGATAACACAAGAACCTGCCGGAAAGCAGTAATTTCCCAGGAGGCTGGCCAGTCCTGGAGGCTGGACTCTGCCACAAATGTGTCCTGTTACCTCAGGCAAGTGTTGGAGCCCATAAAATTTGCAGAATGGGAAAAACTAATGATTGTTTTTGACTTCATAGTAGCTTGGTCATGAGGATTAATGAGACAGTGCTCAGAGACATCCGCTTCTTTGAGGACAGGGACTCGCGTTATTCCCAGGGGTGTGCTCACCGTTCAGAAGGCCAGCAAGGATCTGGCATGGCGTTTTCAGGAGGGATTGGTCCTATAGAAATGAGTTTTTGTTTCACTAAAAGTTTCAAGGAAGATTTTATGAGCTGCCTCTTTTAGGCTGTGGGCCTGTGCAGAGAGGTTCGCTACCATTTGGAGCAAATGTGAAAACACATTTTTCCCCCTTTGCCAAAGTGGGCTCTAATTCAGCTCAAAATTAAGTTTTTGTGAATGTTTCCTTCCCATTATGGAAGTAACAAATGCTGTGGGGGTTGTTTTTTTTCTTTTTCTTTTTTTCTTTTTTTTTTTTTTTGAGTGAAATCTCATTGCTTGGCTCTACAAGGGCAGCTCTGGATTGCTTGTCGGCCAAATGGCAAATATAAATCATTAAGAAAATTGGTGCTGGATCTGTGGTCCCTAGGAGAAAAGGGCTCTTCCACTGGACACTGGGAACAGGAAATGGGAAACTCCAGGAATGTCCGAAAAGCATGCAAACTAAATTGGAAGCGTAAAGTTTTGTTTAGTTCTCTTTTGTTGCTGACGACTCAGCACCAAACCTGTTCAGTCACTCCTACACTCAGAATGCAGGAGGGAGGCCCTCTCGGGATTTTCCTGTTCACCTGATGCCATGTCGTTAAGCATAATGAACTCGGTTAACTAACAGCCCTGCCAAGATTTCACTTGACATTGGCAAATAGGTCAGCACTGTAGCATTTGCATGGTATGGACAGTGAACATTCTCAAGAGTAGAGAGCTGTTTCCTGGTTGGGAAAATCCCCTATTATTACTCAGCAAAGGTAATAATAGTGTAGATTTCTCTAGTGTCTTTTTCCTGAGAGTTCAGAGGTCTTTCCTACTTTATCTGGGTCATCTTCATAGCTCTGTTGTGAAGATGGAAGCAATTGTTGTCATCTTATTTTGTGGAAAGGAAAGCTGAGGCGTAGTTTGTTGAATTGTCCCACTTCATGTTGATCTTGCTTGACTGAAGTTCAAGTCTCCTGCCTGCAACAACAGTGAATCGATTTAGGTCTAGATACTAAAGCTGTATTATCTGCCAGGAAGGTTCATGCTGGGAGATACATATTCGATAGCTTATTTATTTCACCAAATAAATAATCTGACAAGATAAGCATTCTTATTGCCATTTGCTAGTTTAAATAGGTTGTCCAAGTTGGTGAGTAACTTGCCACGCCAGTTCTCATACGCTGTTGTATCCAAATCCAATGTATTTGTCTGCATCAAGATGCCTCCTTTTGCCTATAGAAAGATAGAGTTGCCTCTGGTTCTGTTAGAGCTTTATTGTGCCCAGGCCTGGGGTGAGATGTGGGATGCCTCAGATGGCTAATTTGGCATCTGTTCTTATCAATGTTTTAAAGATATTTGCTCAATACTTATTTTAGTGAATGAGGAGAGAAGCCGATTCTCTATTATTCTGAATTTCTTTCAGTCTACGTTAACATTTAAAACAAAGAATTTGCCAGGGTGCAGGGATGCGTGTCTGTAGTCTCAGCTGCTCAAGAGGCTGAGGTGGGAGGATCTCATAAGCCCAGGAGACAGAGGTTGCAGTGAGTCAAGATCGTGCCACTGCACTCCAGTCTGGGTGATAGAGTAAGACCCTGTATCAATAATAAATAAATAAATAAACAAGGATTCATTATGTGCATTGCCTCTAATGTAACATTTCAGTATATTTGGAATAGCGATCTAGGTCCTAGATTTTCCTTTTTTTTTTTTTGAGACAGCGTTTTGTTCTTGTCACCCAGGCTGGAGTGCAGTGGCACAATCTTGGCTCATTCCAACCTCGGCCTCTGGGGTTCAAGCGATTCTCCTGCCTCTGCCTCCCAAGTAGCTGGGATTACAGGTGTGTGCCACCACACCCGGCTAATTTTTGTATTTATAGTAGAGATGAGGTTTCACCATGTTGACCAGGCTGGTCTTGAACTCCTGATCTCAGGTGACCTGCCCTCCTTGGCCTCCCAAAGTGCTGGAATTACAGACATGAGCCACTGTGCCCAGCCCTTTTAGAGTTTAAAAAATTTTTTTTCTAGACCAGCACATGTCCTCCAGATCCAAACACTAGTTCAGAGAACAGCATGTTGGAATTTTAACTTCCAACTATGACATGTGGAGCTGTGATGATGACACTTTATTGACAGAATTGAGGCAGTAAATACTGTCTGGGGTGCTTTTGATTTACAAAGGCATACAGAGCCCCTCCCTCCTCTTCACTATTTTCTCTTCCATAAGGATTATTGATCAGTATACACCTTTCCCATCATTGCACAGCTGTGCTCTGCTCCCTTGCTTTGAGTTGGAACGTAAGTCAAGGTGGCTTGGGAAGATGGTGCTCTTCACGATGTTGGAGCTTCCCTCATCCAGTCCACTCTTTCAGGGCCAACTCTCTCTGAATGAGAACTCCTCTACATGGACCACAGTGCACAGAGCTGTAGCAGAAGCCAGGGCAGCCTGAGAAGGGACTCAGAGGGGCTCCACAGCCACATTGTCCATAGGGGATCTGGGACAGGCTGCACCAGGGATGGGCCATGTGTAGCTGGGCTTGGAAAATTGAGCAAGATTTTTCTAGAAAGCAAAGATGGAAAGACTTTCTCCAGGGAAGGAATGGAATGTGTGAAACATGGCAGCCTGCAAGAGTCCTGGGTGTTCAGGGAAATTGTTAGAAGGTTTGTGTGGTCAGAAGTCAGTGTATCTGGGGAGAGTGGAATCTGTTGGAAGCTAAAAGCTGTGTCCTCTCTCTGGTATCCAGCAAGGGCTGAAACAGAGCAGATGCTCAATCAGAATTTGTTACATGAATGCTAGGTTGCTGAACAAATGAAAGAAAGACAGAAGCCTGGAAAGACCTAGGCCCTTTCCTGAATGCCTCACTTTACTCAGTCCCCTGCTAGGTCCCTATGGAGTTGAGGCCACTAGTGCCACTCTTTGCCCTTTGTCTGCTGACTTAGACCTGTCTTTAACAGAAGAGGCCCTGTTTCCTTCACTTCCTGTCCTTTTTGCAGTTCTTTCTGCTTATATTCAACACAATCTACCTGTCTTTCTTCTCTTAGTTTCTTTGTTTCTCTACCTATCTGGTTTTAATGGAAAAAGACCTAGTTGGGAGTTGGAAGCCTCAGCTTCCAGTCCCAGATTCTGTTGCTTCCTAGCTGGGTAAACTTTTACAACTTACTTGATCACTTGATGCCTCAATCTCATAATCTATAAAATGGGAATAATTATGTTTATATCATAGCAATGTTATGTGTCTCAAATGGATGATAGCATTTCTCAAATGTGATTTCTAAAGATTTTTAATAGGTGTCATAAAAAAGTGAAAGAGGCCAGGCATGGTGGCTCATGCCTGTAATCCCAGCACTTTGGGAGGCCAAGGCGGGTGGATCACCTGAGGTCAGGAGTTCAAGACCAGACTCAATATGGAGAAACCTCGTCTCTACTAAAAATACAAAATTAGCCAGGTGTGGTGGCGCATGCCTGAAATCCTAGCTACTCAGGAGGCTGAGGCAGGAGAATTGCTTGAATCTGGAAGGCGAAAGTTGTGGTGAGCCAAAATCGCGCCATTGCACTCCAGCCTGGGCTACAAGAGCAAAACTCCATTTCAAAAAAATAATAATAAAATAAAAAATTAAAAAAGTGAAAGAAACATTCATCCTGTGGCTATATAAGTGAGGGAGAGTTTGGGTTGAACAAGATATATACGTTCTTAAAACTTTAATATGTTAATATATCTTATGTTCACCAAAAGGATACAATGATGGGTGGGGAGTACAAAAATGCACTATTTTGATGGCAGGCACTGTTTATTGCCTGCCTAATACTCCTTTGCATTTTCTTCTTTGCTATAAGAACCCTTACTTCTTCGTGGCATCAAACATGCCCAGCTCGTTTGCAAGTGATCTATGACAGTTCAGGGTTTGGTGCTATTATTCAGTTAGTTCTACTGATTAGTGCAGATTACAGGCAGGAGGTCACATTTGAATGGGGCTTTATGGGATGTGTACGAGCGTCCCTGAAGCACAGAAGTGGAGGTAGGGAACTTGATGCAGAAGGCACATGGCCTGAAACAGCTCATCATGTCATGGCTTGTGTGTGGGAAGGGCCCCAGCTTACTCAGACCTTTGTCCCAGGTCTGAGTAATGGGGCTTCGTTAAAGTAAGGAGTTAGAGGAAAATGACATAAATCATTATTTTCTCATTCTCTAGTGACAGCATTATTTGCTTACAAGATCAGGCTCTGTGACCTCCCTCTGTTGTAGTTGCATTCTGTGTTTGGCGAAATGAGGCATCCCCCAGGTCAACCTCAGAACACGCCCTAATCATCCTGGCGTAAATGACACAAAAAGCAGTGGGGAGCGCAGCTCCTTAACAATGGTCTAGGCATTCTTCGGGCTTGACTCTTCCTCCTGGACACTCCCAGGTGCCAACTCTGGGAGGTGGGTGTGAGTACCTCCTAGTGGAATTAGCTCTAAGAGCTCACACTTGATGTTAGCAGCAGCAGCCACCACTTCCATCACCTTCTGCCCTTGTGCCAAGGAGCTGATGGCCTTGCAGAAGAATATAAACACAGCAGCAGGTGGGAATGACAAGTGCACCCGAGAGACAAGGGCAAAGACAAGAGCATAGCTAATTGTTTCCCTGGGCTGCCGATCCCTGGGGCAAGAATGAAAGGTGAACTTGGTTACTCTGAAGCAAACTGGAGGGGAGTTCATTCTGTTTCTGGGTGGTGCGCCCTTGCAATCATGAAAACTTTTTTGAGGTATTTGTCCCAGATCACCTGATGTTGGCTCAGGTGTCCTCTGGGCTTAGCTCACACCTCAGGACACATGGTTTTATCACCTGCCCTGTTTTCTGGTCTCTTCACAAGATGGTGGTTTCCCTTCAACTGAGGACCTGTGCCTCAGTTTCCCGACTGCCACCTACAAGAGGTGCCTGATCAATGATGGAGTACATTTATTTAAAACATTTCAATAGCATCCAGGCCTGATTTCCTGCATTTAATGCCATCATTGCTGCTCCCCGCTTTTCCTTAATATTCATTGTGACTACGATTTTATTTTATTTGTGTCTGGGACTAGCAGTCATGTTGGAAAGACCATTCCTTCATTACAGATAATAAGCCATGGGCCACCATGCTGTTCAGTATCTGTCATGTTCCACATTGAAGAAGGTGTAGCATGGTTGACAGAGGCGTCTCACATACAGAGTTCCAAACTGATACTCACAGAATCCTTAGGCCAGGAAGAAGCAGTCATTCCCAGCTTGAAGACAAGGCACCTGAGGCTTAGGGAGGTTGGCGCTTACTGGAGAGCTGGGATACAGCCTAGTTCAGTGGGGATTTCTGTTTCCATTTGCTGCCTCACCCAAGTCAAGAGTGGTTAGTGCATATTTGTCCATCTAATAATAATGGTGACTAATTCCTAATTTTCTCTCCTGGTGGTTAATAATTTTTAACAGGCAAATAAACTGCTTTATAGAAATACACCAACAGAAAAAGTATTGCCATCTTCGAAACTCAAAAGGAAGTGATTATTATAAAAATGGTGGTGACATGATCAGGCTCTCTTTCAGTTCCTCAGTAACACTGGATTCCTAACTGGGTATGTTATGTCTTTCTCCCAGAGTCTTCCCCACTTAGGTAGTACTACTGACAGCCTTGGAATCTCAGCCAGAGGGGGGATACAGTATAAAAACAAAATTCACAAGTATTTCCTTCTTGAAATTCATGCAGTTGGGAGGAGGGAAAGATCAAACACTTGAGTAAACATGGCAGAAGGCAAACAGCTATAACATATTATAATTCTGGGATTTTTTTAGTGTTCGTCAGATTCCTCATTTCATGCTCGTGCTTGTTACTGAACATTATTGCCTCTGAAGGTCCTGATCACGTGATGAAACCAATCTGACCACCCAGCATTTTTTTTTTTTTTTCACCTTGGATTCAAGAAATGAAACAAACTCTGTCTTTGAGCTCCTTGCCAATTTCTACAAGGATTTTGGGGTGACAGATCTACAAGCAGCAGTTAGCAAAAACGGTTTTCCATTTTCATGCTCCTCAAGGACCAGCATTTGCCTTCATCCTAAGGGTCCTAATGGGAAGCTTTAGTGATGTCCTCTGACGCCATTTTCTGGGTGAAACAAGGGTGAGCACTTTCTACAAAAATCCATGGAAGCTACTTCGAGTCCTCCCATTTCCTCCTCAGGCCACATTCCCAGCAGCTGCTTACAAAGAGCTCAAAAGAGTGATTTAAGTTGAGCTCGATTCTACTCTTTAAGACTGGCTCCCCTTTAAGGAGAGGAGACAGAAGCCTTCTTGGGTTTCTCTCCCATCAGGCGCCTCCTGTGGATGGATGGCCCCAGCCCCACCACGAAGATACACCCTAGACCTCCCCAGCAGCTCAAGGATCAGCAGCGGGTCAGCACAGAGTGCTTCAGGAGGCCTCCCAGCAGCTTTGATCCCAAACCATGTGATTTCTTGGATTGGTCTGCAGTGGAAGGAGTAGGAGAATAGCCCTGAGGCCCAAAGCAACCTGGGAGGGAATCCTTTATCTCTTGGAACCAAGGCGAGGGACCTGAGGGTTGAGAGAAGCTTTGGTGACTAGCCAGACCAGCCACCACATGGTGCCAGGTTTGCACACCTCTACAGATGGGGTGTTGTGCTAGCTCCCTTTATTCCCACCCACCCCATCATAGGGCAGCCTGACTCTCTGGAAGTTCACTAGGGAGAACTCAGGCTATGAGGCTGTGGGCCTGAGTCAGTTCTTACAATAACTTTGCCATCAGGTCGGCTTGGTGCGCTGTAGCAAGCATCAAGTGTTCAGAGCCAGCTGGATCAAGGTGTTCTAATTCCCACCGTGCCACTGACCAGCTCTATGTCCTTGGGCAAGTGGGTTAACAATCAGAATCTCAGTTTACTCATCTGTAAAATGGGGGATAGGAATACCAGCTTCACAGGGTTGCTGTGAGGATTGTCTGAGCCAAGGTAAGTAAAGTTCCTGGCGCACAACTGGTGCCCAATACATGCTCCTTATTTCCCCTTCCCTCCTGAGGAAGAAGGGCTCTTCTCTAACACTAGGCATTGGCCAGAAGATAAGAGGGTGCCCAGAGAATGCTGAGAGAAAATACCAGCTTCTCCAGGCTCAACATCAGTTGGTTTTCATGTGTTCGTTCGTTCATTCATTCGTTCGTTCCTTCCTTCATTCATTCATTCAACAAAGATTGACTGAGCACCTTCTGTGTGCTGTGTATTGTCTTAAATGCTCAAGAAAAATCAGACATGAACCTTTGCTGCCACCACCACTCCCCTACCCCCAACCCCTGTAAGACCACCTGAGGAGGAAAGAAGAATCACAAGGAGCCCTCTCCCTCTCCAGAAGTAGAAGGCCACAGAGCAGAGCCATAAGTCCATTGAGTCCCCAGTGCACCTGCAACTAGAAAGGGCAGGAGTCTCCAGGTGTTCAGATACTGCTTTACATGGAGACAGGGCTGGAGCAGAAGTTCTTAACTGCTCCCCTTCCCCAAGCATGCACCTAGGAGGTGATTTGAGGAAGACAGACCAGACCTGGGGCAAAGCAGATGGGAAAACATTGTGGATGGGGGAAATTGGGACCTAAATCTAAGACATTTATAACTCAGTGATCTTGGTCTATGGAGAGGCTTCAAGTAGGAACTCAGTACGTGGGCAAAAAGCCCCCTGGAGATGCTCACTGACTTTCCTATTAATTCAGTTATAAAAGGTCTTTTTAGAGACAAGGAGAATGACAAGGTATCAGACTTGTGGGAGGTGATAGAGGTTTTTCTGATATTTTTCATAGGTACCTCAAATTCGGTTCCATTTGTAATCAATAATGTGATCTGCATTCTTATCTATGCTAGGCTAGGTCACTGTCTGGCTGTAGGGCTGTGTTATAAAATATAGTAACACCTCTTCCGTCTTAGGCCACCATGCCTGTTCCCTCCTGGATGCAAATTTCAGGAGGATCTGGACAAAGAGAAACATGATCAGAGCAGAGGACACAGGATGTTCAATCTGCAGCAAAGAAGACTTGGGCCTGGGAGCATGACCCCTGTTTTCAAATATTAACATAGCTACAGATGGCAGGAGGAGGTAGGATGGTGTATTAGTTCATTTTCACTCTGCTAGTAAAGACATACTGAAGACTAGGCAATTTACAAAAGAAAGAGGTTTAGTGGGCCTACAGATCCATATGGCTGGGGAGGCCTCACAGTCATGGCAGAAGGCAAGGAGCAGCATGTCACATCTTACATGGATAGCAGCAGGCAAAGAGAGAAAGCTTGTGCAGGGAGCCTCCTGTTTTTTAAAACCATCAGATTTTGTGAGACTTATTCACTATCACGAGAACAGCGTGGGACAGACCCAATCCCATAATTCAGTTACCTCCCATCAGGTTCCTCCCACAGCATACAGGAATTGTGGGACTTAAAATTCAAGATGAGATTTGGTGGGGGATATAACCATATCAGATGGCTATGTTTGGGACATCAAGGGGTGGATATCTTGGGAGTTCACTGCCATGTTCCCAGTGCTTAGCACAGTTGTGGGTCCAGAGCAGATTCTCAGTCCAGGTTTGTTGGTCAGTTCTCTTCATGGGGACAGTTTCAGGAATTGGCTGGGTTAATACTTGTAAAGCATTTGGAATAAACGCAGAGTGAGTGCTCAATGAAGCCTCGTGTGGAAGGGACTGGCACCAAAGCCACTGCTGCTCTGTATGCCTCACAATCTCTGCTGCCTTGGACCATCCTTTACCCAAATGCTAACTTCCTAATCAAAGACCTTGGCACATCCCAGCCACAGAGGGCCCCAGTTATCCACACTCCCTCATTCTACCCTCTGCTTTATTATTTATTTTTTCTGAGACAGGGTTTCACTCTATCATCCAGGCTGCAGTGCAGTGGTATGATCATAACTCATTGTAGCTTTGACCTCCCAGGCTTAAGTGATCCTCCCACCTCAGCCTCCCAAGTTTCTGGGACCACAGGCCCACCAACTAATTTTTAAATTTTTTAATTTTTTGTAGAGATGGGGTTTTCCTGTGTTGCCCAGATTGGTCTCAAACTCCTGAGCTCAAGTGGTCCTCCTGCTTCAGCCTCCAAAAATGCTAGGATTACAGATGTAAGCCACCATGCCTGGCCTAGTATCATTTTTTAACTGATGAGGAAACCCAGAAAGGTCAAGTAACTAAGACTTAAACTAGTTTGTAGCAAACTAGAGTTACTGTCTGGGACTCCTGACTCTCGATCTGTTGTTATTTTAGAGAACCCAACATCAAAAAGTTAAGAAAGGAATGGAATACACCCACACACAGAGCAAAAGAGTGTAACTTGAATTTCATTCCTACCACCCACTAACACTCAGAACTCTTGTGATCAGTAATTCATTCCAACAGCTCTGATTTGTCCAAGAGCAGTTCAACGTATATTAATAGTGGCAAGCAGACAGTGTCTGGAGTCTCCATGGGAGAAACACTTCTTTAGAAGTTCTGCCTGACTGAACGGCAGCCCACGTTCTTCCTGGATGGTGCCGGAATTACAAATTACATTCGTTCAGTTCCACGTCCCTGTCTCTGCCTCCCAAAGGATAGAACAAGTGCAGGCTGGGGTTGTGAGATCCACGTGTCAGATAGAGGGAAGACGGTCAGTGGCTCCCTGGAGGGCGTGCTGAGAAGGGCTGGCTCGCCTGCTGGAATTCCCAAATAAAAACAAACAAAAATTCTATCATCACATTGGTGCAGAGTTGGTGCTTCTCCAGAGCTGGATTTCCTGGCGCCTGTTTGCTCCTGCTATATAGCACACAGCCTTCCCACAAGTGAGAAATCCAAATGCCAAGAGAAGGTATATGGATAAGCCTGGGAAATGATTTTGACATTCAAAGTGGCCCCCTAGTAGCTAACCTTAACCTACCTTTGCAGTCTCACTTTTCACGACTCCCCTTCATGCACCCTGTGTTCCAGCCAAAGTGAACTGCCCATCTCATCTGTGACTCTGAGGCCTCCCTGCCCAGGAGCTCAAGCGGGCCTCTCTCCCTGGAATACCTCCCTGAGTAACTGAACTCTTCATCTCCACATAGCGTCATCCTAGCTGGCCTTCAGGATGCAGCTCAGAAGCTGCCTCCTGACACCCTCCCTGATCTCTGAGAGTGATGCTTCTTCATTGGGCCCCTCTAAGTCCTGTCTCATTATCCATTCAGCACATACTTACTGAGTTCCTCCCATGAACCAGGTACTATTCTAGGTATTTAGGGTGCCTCAGTGAACAAAGATCCCTGACTTTGGAGAGTTTGCATTCTGGTATCTCCCTTAATGTATTGCTACTGCTGGACATGTCTTGTCCTCTTGTCAGACATTATTATGCCACTCAGGATCAGATTGTTGTCATGTCTGACACTTCTATGTATGTCTTCCATGGCTTCTTATCGCTCTTGGTATAAGGACATCAGTGCTGAGTACTTCCTACTACATCTTCCATGAATCCAAACTCAGCTCACATCATTTCCTCCTTGCATTCTCTATTCCAGCTTTCTTTTGGCGTCTTCTACTCACTATGCCTTTGCCCATGTCTTCCTTCTGCATGAAATAGCCTCTTCTCTCCAGTCAGTCACCTTCAAATCTCAGCTTAAGCATTAATTCTTGTAGGAGAGCTCACTTGACCTCCTTGGCTAAGTTAAACGCCTTGACATTTTTATGACATTATGGCTGTTATATCACTTATCTCAGTGGCTAGTTGACATGTTTCTGTGGTTATTTCACTAACATGTCTCTCCCTATCTAGATAGTAACTAACTTGAGGGCAGAGATGGTGACTATTTTTGTTTATTACTGGCAGCCACGGCATGTAGTAGGAAGTCAGTAAGTGTTGAATGAATAAATGAATGAATGCATACCCATTTGCTCTCATAGATGGCCGTGTTATCCATGATAGGCTCAGCTTCAACATTATGTTCCTGCCTGTACAATTTTGGTTATTAGTCCTTCTGTCCTAATTTGAATTTCAGAAAGTATAGCTACCCTGACCATAGTAAGGTTCTGTGCATATAAAAGATGCTTAATATATTTCTATGACTGCTAATTAAATAAATGAATCCACAGTTTGGTAGGGGGTGATGCTGGCGTGAGTAACACATATTAGAGGATTTTTTTTTTTCCAGCCAAAGCTGACAGTGGTGTCTCCTCAGGTACAGGTGTACACATTTCAAAAGGGCTAGTCAAAGGTGGCCAAGGCCTGCTGGAAGTCTGTATATACTATATCAGCAAACGATAAGGAAGATCTTCCCAAAATTGTCACTCAAACAAAATTTTATCTAAAGACCTTGCAGTCAGGATAGAAGACTACTGAAATGGAACGTAAAGTTTTCTTTTAAGAGGGAGAAAAAATAACTGAATAGTAATTATTTCCTCTCATCCTATTTGTCCTCTTTAAAAAAGCATTGGTCGTACCTCCAGTTTACTGAATGAAGAAAAACAGCTGTCATTTACAAAACACATCCACATATGTCAGGTTATTTTGTTGTTATAATTGCATACAAGAATGGTATTATCATTCTCTTTTTATACAGAAGAGAAAACTGAGAATGGTCCTCTGAAGGATTTTACAGCTATGGTATTAGCCAGGATTGGCTAGGTTAAGCTGCATTAACAAGAACTCCAAAATCTCTGTGTACAACAAAGATTGATTCCTTCTTGCCTATGCAATTTGTCCACTGTCGGTTTCCTAGGGGACTCTGCACCGTGCCTGCTTACTTGGGAATCCAGGTTGACGAAGCAGCTACCATATCAAATGTTGCTGGTCATTGCAGCTGAGTGAGAGTGCGAACTCTGGAGGGTCTCACACTGGCAATTTAATGCCCTTGCCTGAAAGTGATACAGGCCACACCTGCTTGTAACTCTTTGGTCAGAACTAGTCCCATAACCCTACCCAACCACAAGGGGGCCAGGAAGTGAAATGCTACCAAGTGACTTTAAGTATAAAAGTCCAATGTGTAATTTTGTCCAGCTAGATAAAAGCTTCAGTGTTCACTCAAAATCAGGATGTTTATCCTCAAAGAGGGCTATTGGTTGTTCTCATGGTGATGTTTGATGGAGACCCCAAGCCCTATATTGACTCTTGGCATCCACATGCTTAGGACTATTAACATTGCTGTTCTGCCTTTTATCTAAACCAATCACAACAGTATTCTGGCTTCTTATAGTCACGCTCCTAAAACTCAACCTTCGTATGTAGCCAGAATGATCTTTATAAAACACGAAGATGGCTATAGTTAAAACTGTGTAACCATTTTCTGTTTTCCAAAGAATAAAATACAAAAAGGATGCTTCATGATCTTGTTCTCCCCATATCTTCTGTCTTCTGTGTTAACCTTGACTTTGCTGGTTATTCTCTTGTTTGCTGTCAGATGCTCTCTTTGCCCTTTTTTTCCCTGCTCTCTATTATAAGGAACTACATTTTCTAGGCTTTGTTGTTCTCTGGCTTCTCAGTTGGTTTGGTCAATAGGAGGATAAGAAACTGGCAGAAGACTGAAGGGCAGGACGAGGTGATAGTCCAGGGTATTTCTTCCCTCATCTCTGCTTTGGGTAGCAGCTCCAGCATCAGCTTCATCCCTGCAAGACTCCAGCCCCTGTTGTACAGGGCTACCATGGCTCCAGTGTCTTTCTTCTGATCCTGGCACCTGTGCTCCCTTCAGTATTGGGTGTGTTAGAAGTTTCCTGCTGTTACTAATCTATGAGTAACTCACCACTCTTGTGTGTTTTATCAGCTATGTATATAAATAATTTCCTGTATTAAATTCCCTCTGACCACCTAGAGTGGTTTTCTGTTTTCTAACTCTAATTAAACTGTCCTGGACTCTAATTAATCAGTTTTTATTATACATTTGGTAGGTTTATCTGCATGGACACAGATTCAACTACCATTACTTTGAACATTCTAGCTCTGGTATTTTAACTAGAACGGACTCATATATTGCTGCAAAAAGCATGTGAAAGACCCTCCCGAACAGTGACTCCCCCACCCCCTGCCTCTCCAACATGATATTACCACTTATAACCTCTGGCTCTTAGATCCCTTGGCCCCATATTTTGCCTTCTGATACCATTCTCTGATTCTACTTAATTTGGTGGATAGTTTGGATCTCTCAGTCTGCCTTCTGGAATCTCAATTTGCATGCTTTATTGATTTTAGTAAATCCACAGCTCTGAGACCTTAGATCTACAATTTAAGGTGATGCTTCCACCACTTGGACTTCTCAGGACCCATCCAGCCTCCCATTAGAAGATAAGAACCAGACATTCAAACATATAAGACTGTTTCATACCTGCGTACCTTCCCACATGCTGTTCCTTTCACCTGTGGTCCTCTTCTTCCTTCTCTACCCAGTATGCTTCTCCTTGTTCTTCAAGACTTAGATCAAACTTCACATTTGCTTGGAAATCTTCCCTGAGTTTGGCTGAAGATGGTTCAGATTGATGTTTCAAAGTTCTCTGGACTTAGGCCATAAGATTATCTTGCAGTTGCTGGTTTACTTGACTGTAGTCCCCAGTAGGCTTTGTGCTTCTTAGAGGAACTGTACCTTTGTTATTACCTCATTCTCTGTGCCATTCATGGAGCCTGATGCCAAATAAGTGCTAAGAATGGAGAGGAACCAAAGCATGGTTGAGAGGTTAGCCTGGGAAAAAGCTGAAGTAAAGAATGACATCCTTCCATTCCACTTACTCAAATATAACACTGTGCTGCGTCTAATTGGAGAAATTGGACCCTGTGAGGCATGTCATGTTGATTTATCTGCAAATTGTATTCCAGATAGTTAAGCCATATTAAGCTATTGATCAAGGTGTTTAAGATTCTGATGAAAACCTACCAAGTACATTTTTTCAGAATAATTCATACAAAGCTTCATGCTCCTGGCAACAGTAGATCAACAAAACTAACCACATCTCAAGACCGTTTGGTCTAAATAAATTTGAGTAAAATCTAGCCTGTCAGTTTTTCCAAGAATTAGTTGTATCTTTTTTGTTGCTTTTGGATAGCTGTATAAATTGTTGTTTTTCTTTTCTGTCATAGCTTTTGACTTTGACAGGTCATTGTTTATGATTTGGAAGGTCTCATTGGTAATGTATCTGTGGGATGCTTTATTATGAATATTTAAAATATGAACTTTCAGTTCATGGGGAGCAGTGATTGTTTTGTGATTTTTTTCTTTTTTTTTTTTTTTTGAGACGGAGTCTTGCTCTGTCACCCAGGCTGGAGTGCAGTGGCCGGATCTCAGCTCATTGCAAGCTCCGCCTCCCGGGTTTACACCATTCTCCTGCCTCAGCCTCCCGAGTAGCTGGGACTACAGGCGCCCGCCACCGCGCCCGGCTAGTTTTTTGTATTTTTAGTAGAGACGGGGTTTCACCGTGTTAGCCAGGATGGTCTCGATCTCCTGACCTCGTGATCCGCCCGCCTCAGTCTCCCAAAGTGCTGGGATTACAGGCTTGAGCCACCGCGCCCGGCCGATTTTTTTCTCATCACATCCCGTTAGCTTCACATCCAAGATGGAGTAGCTCTTAGAAAAACAATGGACACCTGTCCATTGTGGCTCTCTCCACAACTGGTATAGGCATTTCAAGTTTAGATGACTATGTGTGATTTAAGTGCTCGCTGTAGATATGGTGGACCTAGACATTCCCGTATATATAGGCACATGCAGAATGTGAATGTGTTCAGAGAACCAGGCCTTCTCTGAACCCCAGACTGAACATAGAAGCAGGGATGCTAGGACATCCAAGTCTTGGAGTCAGAACACCAGAGACCAAATCTCTTTCCTGGTTTGTGCTTGTTCAAAGATTGATCATGGAAGAGGCGTTTTTTGTTTGTTTGTTTGTTTGTGTTTTTGCTTTCCTGCTGGCCAGTAGCCTTTGACTAAGGGTCTAGTAGGCTGAGGATGTCTACAGGAAGAAATGGTTTTCAATGGAAGTGAATTTTACCATGCTACTGTTTCTGGTGTGTATGTGCTCCTATGTGATCCTGGGCAAGTTGTTCAAGTTCTCTGAGACTTGGTCTCTTCATTTGTTAAAAGGAAGAGGATAACATTTATCCTACAGGGAGTGGCAGGATTAAAGGAGATAGCATTTGTAGTGTCTGGCCATAATGGCTGTCATTAATGATCAGGTCTTTTTGCCATCCTTCTCCAGTGTTTGGGGTGGAGGAAATTGATTCAGTAATTCTTCTCTTTCTTGCAACTCCCACACACATGAAGCCATTCATGAAAGGGACAGGAGAGCCCATCTATGTCAACACAAATATCTACTATGTCAGTCTAAATGGGGTGCTATGTTTTGTTTCTTCAAAGGCTGACATGTTTTAGTTAAAATTCCTTATACTGACATTTAGATAATTAAAATGTTGGCTGGGACTGGGAAACTTTTAAAAAATAATTTTATTTTGTTTGCATTTATTGTTGGCATTGTGATTCTGATTTCCACTAAATTCCAAAATTAGAGAGTTTATGGTACTAGTATGAAGACTCTTTCGAAGGTATTTCTGGTTAGCCAAACCAAAGAGTACAGGAAATATCCCAAGGAATTTTTTTTCCCTCAGGGGATGGTAAGGTAGATTTATATAAGTGATATCCATCCAAATGTCTGTTTGGCTGTTTTCAATTGTTCCAACCTATCATGGCTTTGGTCATTCCTAAAAAAGTATTTTTTTTTCTGGAATTGTTTCTATCAATATAAATTGAAAGCTTAAACTGCATTGAAAAGAAAAAATAAATTCTAGAAACATCTAAAAATGTCTGAATATTTTTGCTTCAAATAGCAAGGAAAAAATAAGGTTGTTTCTTTTTCTGCTCAGCCTCAATCTAAACATATCACTTTCATGTCAAAAGGATTTAGACATTTGTGCCTGAAACACTTATGACTTTTTCCAAAAAAATGGTCATGCCCTTTTCTCTAAAGGAATAAAAATCCAAATAGCAAAGTATATATCAAAACCAAAATGCAGTAATTTAAATAAGCATCTTAACAATGAACATGTACCATATCTGATTTAACCACAGAATGTTTGCCATCAATGTACATCAAAACTGTTAGATGAACAAGCCATAAGTAATGTTAGCTTTCCTCTAGTCTTTCAACATAATGCTGTATTTATTCAGATACTGTTAGTAGGCAATCCTAATTGCCTTGATTTTGACAGAACTATAAACACTGTTGGATAAAATATCTAAGCAAATAACATAGGTTGGGTGAATCCAAATTCTAGGCATGAAGAATGAGGAATAAAACTGGCAACCTGGTTTTTTTCTTCATTCCCTCCCTCCTTCCCTCCTTCTCTCACTTCCTTCTTTCTTTTCTCTTTCTTTCTTTCCTTTTTTGATTTCTCTCTTTCTTCCTTTTTCATTTCTTTCTTTTCTGTCTCTCTTTTTTTGGGTATTTGATCCCAGAAGGCTGCACCACATTTCTGATAAAAGATTTCACCAGGCGCGGTGGCTCACGCCTGTAATCCCAGCACTTTGAGAGGCTGAGGCGGGCGGATCACGAGGTCAGGAGATCAAGACCACCCTGGCTAACACAGTGAAACCCTGCCTCTACTAAAAATACAAAAAAAAAATTAGCCGGACGTGGTGGCGGGTGCCTGTAGTCCCAGTTACTTGGGAGGCTGAGGCAGGAGAATGACGTGAACCTGGGAGGTGGAGCTTGCAGGGAGCTGAGATCGCGCCACTGGACTCCAGCCTGGGCGACAGAGTGAGACTCCATCTCAAAGGAGAAAAAAAAAAGATTTCTCACTCACTCACTCACTCACTCACTCACTCACTCACTCACTCATTGATGGCACTGGTTTCTCAGCTGTGATATTTTCATTAACTTCAGCTTATCATGAAAACGATGCAAAACTTGGAAATAGGCAAATGAGAATGCTGTATATTCCATCAATGCAGTGCTGGGCTTGGCCTTCTATTGACAGGGCTTCTCTACAGCTTGTAGGGACTGGTCATAACATCTTACTAGTTCTATAATTAATTAATTAGTTGAAGAAGGTCTTTGACACATGATCATTTTATATTTGTTAGAGTCTGAAAATTATACCTAAACAATATGTGATGTTTTGTTTATCTTTTAAAGGAAACTATGTTTTGTTTTGTGTTTATTAGTATTGGTAGAATTAATAAATTCGTTACATCTAATGAATTACAAGGCAGCATTGGCTAATATTAGAGAGCCAAGGTGATCTCTATAAAAGTCCTCGATACATTGTCTGAATCCTGGTACGTGCTCAATCAATGAGTTATTGTTGTTGTTATAATTGCAAATGAAAAGATGAGCGGAAAGGCAGGGCAGCTCATGGGCCACTTACTATCTTGGGCCAGAGGATGGAGGTGGGAAGGAAGTCCCAGGGGAGTGTAGATAAGGAGGCCTAAATACATTCCCTGTATATTCAATTGTGTGTCAACATACATTTAAGGGAAGAAAAAAAACAAGGAACAAATAGTTTTGATTACAAAACCATAGGATTATGAAAATACATAGATGCATTTGAGAATCCTTTGAAAGAAACTGATATTGGAACATGTTTGAGGACAAAATAATCACATAACATTAAAAAAGTAAGTACCACTTGTCTTAAAAATGTTCTTAAAACTTTCCCCATCAAATTTAAAAAGAGATCACTTTAGCTCCCTAATATTAGCCATACTTTAAAGAAAACATAGTTTCCTTTAAAAGATAAACAAAATGTCATATACTGTTCAGGTATAATTTTTAGACTCTAACAAATATAAAATGAGCACATGTGAAAGAACTTATTCAACTAATTAGGGAGCTTGTAAGATGCTATGACCAGTCTGGAGAGTATTTGAGAAGCCAGGCACATAACGGCACTTTAATATATTTCTGTGTTAGATACAAAACTGGTCAACGTCCATCACATCATCACCCCCAATCCTTGGGGCTGTCTTTTCCACCAAACAGGAGTTTTTTGCCTCTCTATTAGACAAAAATGTGCAAGTGATCCTCTGTCCCTAACAAGCTGTAGAAAAGCCCCATCAATAGAAGGCCAAACCCAGCTCTGCGTGATGGAATATACAGCATCTTCATTTGCCTGTTTCCAAGTTTTGGATCGTTTTTATGACAAGCTGAAGTTAGTGAAAATATCACAGTAGAGGAACCAGTGCCATCAATAAGTGAGTAAGTGAGAAATCTTTTCAGAAGCCAGCTCTGCTAAGAGGCTCTTCTGTACCACAATTACCAAGGACAGTGTTAAAAATGGAAATTCCTAGCCCCAGTCTGAGACTGAGTCTAGGCCTTTGCAGGGTGGGTCCAGGAATGCAGAAATGTGTGGGGGTGCTTGTATGTATGTGTATGAGTGTGTGTGTGTGTGTGCGCGTGCGCGCACACACGTGCGTGCTTTGTGAACTTTAGCATGTTCTCAAGGCATGTGCCATTGAGTCTGGGAATCACTGGTAGAGAGATCATTGTATAGATGGGGAAGCTGAGATCTGCATCACGCCAGGACCTTTGCTGATTTTACGATTGTCTCATGCTGCAGACAGCACTGTGAGCTTTCAGAGTCATATGATCCTTGCAAATCTCTGTGGAGAGGGAGTGAGCTGAAGTCTTACCCTAGGGGATCATGTTAGCCTGGTCTAAACTTAAACCTTCTCACTTTTTTTCAAGCTATTTTATGTGTTTGTCTGCCCTCCGAGGAACTATTCCTCTCTGGGAGTGAAAACCACCGATAGGTATAAACTTCCTGGAAGACAGATTGGCTTCTAGGAAGCCAACTTGCAGATCAAAAATCTTAAAACTAAAATACCCCTTTAAACTCTTTTACTCCATTTTTTGCAGTCTGATTTAACAAAAACCAGTAGTTAGAATTGTGCACACTGACTTTTTTTTACAAAGTTATTCTTGGCAGTGTTTTATAATTTTTAAAAAGAAGCAATAAATGTCCAATAATGGGAATAATTCAATCTTAGCTGCTTAGCATCAATAGGATGCAGTCATCATAGTATTTAAAAACAACTTTTAATGACATGGACAGATAACTAACTATTGGGTGCTCACTTTGTTCCAGGAATTTCTTGTCTATATTTTTCAAATTTTCTATGATGAACATTTATTAGCTTTATGATCATAAAAGTGCCATAAGTTTTATCTTTTCCTCCTCTTTCTACAAAGAAATTTGTTAACTAAATATTGAGAGTTAAAAAGGTGGTATTTTAATAATAGACTGATTCTGTTAAGAAATTAAGCATCCTCAGCCATACATGGTAGCTCATGCCTGTAATCCCAGCACTTTGGGAGGCTAAGGTGGGTGGATCACTTGAGTCCAAGAGTTCAAGACCAGCCTGGCCAACATGGCAAAACCCTGTCTCTACTAAAAATACAAAAATTAGCCGGATGTGTACCTGTAATCCCAGCTACTTGGGAGGCTGAGGCACAAGAATTGCTTGAACCCAGGAGGTGGAGTTTGCAGTGAGCTAAGATTGCAACACTGCACTCCAACCTGGGTGACAGAGCAAGATTCTGTCTTAAAAACAATTAAGCATCTTCTGTTTATAAGATCATCAGGCAATATAGTGAATGCAAGTGGTGTGGCCTCTCCCTGGCGCTGCTTTAGCAGATCCAATTGCTAAATTCATTTTAGAGCCAGAAACTTACTTTTCATAAGTTTCCTATCTCCTTTCCCTAATCTGTCTAAATCAACAATGCTTTATTTATTTATTTTTTCCTCGCATATAAGAACACATGTGCAAAAAGCCAGTCAACTTGTTGGCTGGAGAGAATTGTTGCCACACTCAGAATTTGTCTAGGCTTTTAATTCTAATTCTAATTTGTGAGCTACATTGTCTCACAAATATGGAGAATTAGTGCTTATGGCCCCTACTCAATGCTGCAGACTAGTGTTGGAGTTTTTCCAGGGGAGTTTGGTGGAGAGAGTCAAGGGAGTTGAAGGGGCAAGGGAGTGATTATGAAACACATCATGGAAACCCACCTGGTAAGAGGAAAGTGAGGATATGATGGAGGTGATGAAAAGGAACAAATATGCAGACCCAAGGAATTGGAGCTCATAATTGGGCCCAAGAATTATTGGCATGGGTCTGGTAGAGGATGAAAGCTGGTAAGAGAGGAGGTGAGCATCCTAGGGTGGGATGGTCAAGAAAGAAATTTCAGAGGTGAGCAGGACAGGTTGTCCTTACTTGGACAGTAAGGTCCAAGGTGAAAGTAAGAATGTAAGTGAGAGGCCAGAACCATGAGTGGGTAATCCACATGGATGATGACATCACCAAGACAGATGATAAGACAAAGGCTGAGAAGAGAAGTCATCAAATTCCAAACTCTTCAGTAAATGAAGAAAACAGTGGGATGGGTCTGATGACCTGCCTTTTAATGGAGCTGAGGGTATTATTATTATTATTATTATTGGAGAAAATAGGGAGTAGGAGGAGAATCGATGTGGAAACAGCAAGATCAAAGAGAACATTACCACGTGAGATAGACAGGTTATAATCCCTAACTCTAGAGAACAAAGTTGGAGACCTAGGGCTAGCAAGCTTTCTCCTTAGCTCTTATTCATGCTTTGGACAAAAGTCTTCCCACCCAACTTAGTTTACAGCTTGATAGTGTGTACATGTCTCTGTGTTTGTGTTTCCCTCTGGATTCTAAATAATTCCGTGGGGAGGGCATGCCAGTGCCTGGCCAGCAGAAATGCTTAGTGAGTTTCAGACACAGAGCTTGTTTGATTGACATGCGATTAGAGAGCTTTCAGGATTTTGGTTTTTCTCATGGAACTGAACAAAATCTCTATGGAGAGGTTGCCCTTAGAACCTCAGATGGACTCATCAAATACTTCTGAGCTTAGAATTCTTTATGTGGGCCTCTTCATTTTATCAACAGTTTATTTTCCTAAAACAACGTCTCTCATACGTCTTCCTCCATCACCTGGTCTCTGGTATCCTCCAGTGTGAGGGCAGGCTCCCCACTCTGCGCCAGCACACCCTCAGTGTGTGCAACTTCATGGGTCTTCTGAATGGTACATCCCTGTTAATGTGCAACAAGCCTTCCTTGGATGGAATCTGAATTACAATCCTGGCTCTGTCAGGACCTAGCTGTGAGATCTATAAAAACTTGTCAGCACACAAAGAAATTAAGGATAAAAAAGGTGATATAACTGGCCTAAGATCTTATAACTTAGCAAGTATTAAAAACCAGGTTTCTGGGATTATAGAACCTGGGCTTTCTCCATTGCCCCCAAAATACTTCTCAAATGTTTTCTATCAGTTTGAGAAAAATATTTTTCTCTTGATTCTAACAAAGCATCTAAGTGTAGACGACATTCATTATTTCCATTTTCAACTCAGATGGAACCTGAATAAAAATGACAGCAACAAATAAACTCCTATGCATCAGGAACCTGCACATCTTCCTGTTAATAGAACATGATTTTAAATTACGTGACCAGCTGTTTTATCCTGGGTCAGCCCGCAACGTTATTTCCGTCATAAACAATGGTCCAAATGCTTGGGGTTTGGGAGGAAACACCTTTCCTGCATGGCTTGGTCTTGTGATGATGGCAATTAGGATAACTGTGACTTCACTGCAATCATGAGTTAGGCAACCAGCAGGTCACAAGTAGGGCAGAAGATGACCTGCCCAGCACAAACCATTTTTCATAAGCCACTCCTCTGTCAAAATGAGGGATTTTCAAGTAGTAAACCCACACTGTGTATCATGAGGCTGCCCAGTGGAGCAGGAGAAGACAGGCAGCTCATTTAAAGTAGAAAGGGCACGAGTCTTGAAATTGAAAGATGTGGATTAGAATCCTGGCCCTGAAAGTTTCTGCTTGTGGATCCTTGGGGGGATCACCTTATTACTCTTAGCCTCTGAGTTTTCATACATAAAATGTGGTTGTGATACCCCTTTCACAGGTCAACAGTGAAAAGCATATGGAAGTGCCAAGATAGAGGCTTCATAAGTATTACTTTGTATGAAGCATTTGTTAGAGACTTAAAAATCTTAATATTTGTTTCAGAAGTGGTGTGGTGAATGAAGTATTTTGAATTATGATTTCCCTCCAGGTACAATATTTTTAATATATTAAAGCAAGGGCTGACATGCCTAGTCCAATGAAGATGTTTTTTCCCATATTTTACATGTTTCTGTGGAGTTCCAGATGTTGAGTTCCGTTTTATCAACAAAGAAAACAATGATGTTTCTAACATGGTTCTGTACACCTTAACTCAGCAGGCAACAACAGGCCTTTGGTGAAAGTTAGTGTTCTTAAGATACTAGAGGACAACTTACGTTGTTTTCTTACTATTACTCATACCAACAATAGCAATTCTTCACAAAGCATACAAAGGACTTTCGGGTCCATCATCTTCCTAGAACTAAATCTTCAACACTCTTGTGAGGTATGAAGATTAGAGTTTGACATTGACCTTTATCTTGACCTGATACTTAGAATATCAGCCTCTAATTAAATGTATTTATCCTTCTACAGATTCATTTAAAAATATAATTCTTGGCCAGCTTTGTTGACAAAATGCATTACATTTATTATCTTCATTATAATGCTCTACTTCTTGCAAATTTTCAACTTGTCTTGTACATACATATCTATAAATCTCATCCGTCAACTCCGGATAATAGTGTTTATGATGCCTGGAGTGGGTGGTGTGTTTAGATGTAGAACTAACAAGTTTCCTTTCATCCTTTGCAATGCACTGAACAACTCAAGATAACAGTATCGTGGGGCCTGTGAGACCCAAAGGCAAATCCTTGTTTCGCGGATGGGGAAATACAACAAAAAGAAAACAAACTGCAGAGTTCACCTGAACCAAGCAGTGCTCCATCCTGTTTATCATTTGCAGAGTGCTGGTGTTATTTTGACCGTATCATCCCTTTGAATGTGCCGCTTCAGTACTGCTGTGACCATCACAATTCCTGCCGTGACCATGGGACTTATCGGTGTAGCCCCCTGTCCTAGGGACGAGCTGTCTGTTTATTGCTGGTGACATATATCCAGAGGATGCAAAAGATCCTCCAGGTTAGAGGTTGGCCAGCTGGGAGAGGGCAGAGGGGATTTAGTTGTTTACAGTTTTAGGTCATGAGTTTCATAGAGTCTCAGTGTTAGAGGAGGGTTTAAGTGCTATGAAGACCGATCAACCCTTATTTATTTATTTGAACCTGGAAATATTATACAAACAATATATATTCACTTTTTAAAATTAGAAAACACACATGAGCAAAAGAAAACAGCAACAATAAGTGTCTTTTCACCACCCAGGGATAAATATAGTTAGCAATTGTGTGCATAGCTACCTAGAGTCTTTTCTACAAATGAGCTCATACTATACATTACTGCTTGTTCACTATATTATCACCATTTTCCTCTACAAATAAATATATACTTATATCAGAATGTTCATAGTGTTTCATGGTGTGGGTTCACCATACTTTTGGTAACAAATCACCTATTGTTGGGTTTTAGCTTATTTCTATTTTTTTTCACCATTATAAATAATGTTAAACAAACATCTCTGTGCATTCATCTTTTCACATTCAACTGATGTTCAAAAACTTCCAGTGTTGGGAAATAGCCCGTTGCCATTACCAAACCTATGGCAGTTCTCACTAGGGTACGGTTTCTAGAAATGGGACCCTCAAATGACTCTGCATGATATGGGGGTCTCTGGAGCATGGTCCCTGTCAAAACATGTTCCCATGGCTCTTCTGTTCTAACCCTATTCTTTAAAGTCACCAACCACATGCTTCCAGTTATGGCTTCCCCCGCTGGATTATTCTTGTTCAATCCTTTAGGCTGCAGGATCACTTATGATGCCAACAATATCATACAATATCAAAAGTCTTCCACCAATCTGTAAATGACTGCTTATCATCTTTTCCCCAATCAAATATTTTATTGTAGGTTATTAGTGATTATGTCCTTGTAAGTGAAAATGAAAAGCAATAAAAAACTGAGTTATAAGCACAAACTATGTAAAGAAAGGGCAGGATGCCTCTGAGAGGTAAAACTCCTAGGAGATGAGAGGCAGAAGAGAGTCTCTTAGAGCTTCTCTGAGAGTTCACAAGATGCCTTGCATGAACAGAGGACACGTTCTTGAATGAGCAATAGGAAATGTAAGGAGCCCTTGACAATGGGCTATCTGGCAGGGATGTAATATAGATGAAGATTCTGGACATCTGGTAGGAATGTAGTCAAGGCAGTATAATGCACTGTATTTTCTGCATCTAAGCTTATTCTGACCAACTTCCAGCTCACAGGAGTAGGTCAAGCAGATCACTTCTGTGGAGCAACACAAGTGACCATACAATCAGGCACTGAGCAGGAACTTCACCAATCAGCATATAGTCCGGAAAACTAAGAATAGGGACAATCTGGCAAAGCGCCTCCTGATTACCTGCTAGTCTTCAATCTCAGTTTTTTCATCCATTTACTTGGAATCTTAAAATGCAGGAATATTTGCAATTTAACGGCCATTTAAAGTCTGATATGATTTGTCTGTGTCCCCATCGAAATCTCATCTTGAATTGTAGCTCCCATAATCCCCACGTGTCATGGGAGGGACCTGGTAGGAGGTAGTTGAATCATGGGTTACCCCCATGCTGCTCTTCTTGGGATAGTGAGTGAGTTCTCAGGAGATCTTATGGTTTTATAAGGAGCTTTTCTCCCTTTTGCTCTGTGCTTCTCCTTGATGCCACTATAGAAGAAGGATGTGTTTGCATCCCCTTCCACCATGATTGTGAGTTTCTTGGGGCCTCCCCCACCATGCCAGACTGTGAGTCAATTTGACCTCTTTCCTTTGTAGATTACCCAGTCTTGGGTGTGTCTTTGCTGGCAGTATGAGAACAGACTAATACAACATCCAGCAGATTTTTTAAAATTCTGGAAAACTCCAGCACTAGTCTGAAACAGGTTTTGTATTCCACTATGAGTTAAAACACACACACACCCACTCACACACACACACCCACACACACACCCGTAACAGATAAACCACACATGTTGCAGAGCACACTCAGTTCAAGGATGGGGGTAGAGTTCCCTTTGATGCCACCTGCTTGGGAGCTCTTGCCGGCTGAAAGCATGTAACAACACCTAAAGTGTGTGAAAACACATGCACACACAGGGCACTGTTAGATAATCGTGTTCATATTTATTTCAAGAAAATATTTCAGAGTCACAATAGTTTTATTAAATGGATGCTATTTAGGAAGAACGTAAAATGGGCTGGTGTGTCTTATGTTAAAGCTCTCTTCTGTAACCAATTGATTTTAATTAGGGCTCCTTTAGGGCTACTTAGAACATTTCTCCATATATTCTGATTGTCAGAGATGCAAAATGGTTCCTGTGTTTTCTCTTGTGCCCGGGTAATTGGTGAGTTTTAGTTGGAGTGAATATTGTATTTCGAGAATCAGGTATAGTTCTCTTCATTCTGGTTTTGAGAGGGGCAGTCAATGACTGGTGTAGAGGGCACTGGTGATCTAATGGTGAGTGGGGTTTGAGGTAGTATGGAAAGGGAAATGAAGAAGGAAAGCAAATGCCAAAAGGGAAATGTCCTGGACTGGGGCACCACGTCAAATCTCTTTTCTTTTCATCTCCTGAAGTTGTCCAAAGAAGAGGAGAAACCCAAAGAACCTGCCATTCACTGTCTAGTGGGAGCCCAGCTCCCCACTGCATGATGATTTCTCATGCTGGTATGCTAGGAAGGCAACAAGCCAAATTCAATAGCTAGAGAGAGAGACTGAGAATTAAAGATGGCAGGATCCAGAAATAGCATCTTCGGGTCAAATCTTCATTTTACAGACCAGAAATCCAAGACCTACAGAGCGGACAGAATGTGGCTGAGGCCTCAGTAAAGACAGAGCAGAACTGAGATGAGAACCCAGCTGTCCTGTTTTCCAGGTTGATGTCCCTCCCAGGGTAACATCTTTGGGAACAATGTGACATGTAGCAGTTCAGATTAGCAGTAGCATTTTGTCACTGGTGTCTTCCAAATATCATCTTAAATAAGAAACTGCTTAGGTAATGCACAGAAGATGCATGGCTCATTACAATTTCATTACTCTAAAAACAACTGCACATTTTTTTCTGGGTTTTTTCCCCCCCATTTAAATTTATGGTTTGGTTACTGATCTGGCAGGCAGCAAGATGTATGGTTGTTTTGATAGGTTGTTAAATACCCCTTTCTACTCCCTGTTGAAGGGAAATTTCTCCTATTCCTTTGTGGAATATTTTTGTCATTTGTTACAAAAAGCAGGTTCAAAAATCATAGAATCTCAAGCAAACCTCCCTGGTCCCATTAAAAACTTGAGTAACAATGCTCTTATGTTTCTATAAGACCATGGTTTACCAGAGATTTTGATGTTGCTAACATTATGCCCTGGGAAGTGGGTCACCATTTCAGGGCTGTGGAAACTAAGGCTCAGGAAGGGAATTCAGTGTTTTGGACATTTGTGCAGATTCTTTGCAAGTCAAGTTTCACGAGGTGGTTCCCATCACCCCCACCTACTACATTCCCATTTGGAGCTCCCCATTGGGGGCCCATCCAAAAATGCACCCAGGCCTTCTTTTACTTTCCTTCAGTTTAGCAAGCCTAACCATTTAAACTTCCCATGCTCTTGACATTAGTGGTCCAGATGAGCTAAAAGCACGGGTCGCTCTCCAGCCTGATCACCGTTATTTCACATTTTCGTCAGAGATAAGTAATTAATTAACCTGGGCCCTGGTATTCTCTGGTTAGTATCAGCTATTTGAACAGTTTGTTTTCTCTGTTATTTGTATTTTCCCTCTTAGTGTTCAAATTGAACTTTTCTCCCATGTCGTTCCCATTTTATAACACTTAATTATTATTCTATCATTTAAAAGTAATACCAGGCTTGAATCTGTTTTGGAGATTGGTATTTGAAGTTTGAAGACATGATTTTTGTTTCCCAGTTCCTCCTCTCTGCAGATTTGTGACATTGGTTAAGTCTAGTCCCCACTTTGGGCTTTGGTTTTTTTCATCTGTAATATTAGGGTGTTGGACTGGATGACCTTAAGGATCATTATCGGTCTGAAATGCTCAACTTGCAGTTTTCTTTCTGTTTTATCAAGACTCTATTCATAAAATAAGGTCAATGGCCAGGCTTTTTGGCTTAGGAAGTTTTAGCAGAATTTGAAGATCTTGTTTTAGATGTAAGGATATGGGAACTAGTCATATCTGGTCAGGATGATCTCAGTTTGGGATAATCTCTACATGGTGTCCAGGTTTCTCAGAAATTGTCCAGGCAAAGCCCTCTCAGCTCCAGATCCCTGTAGACATTATGTCAAGTGCCGTGGGCCTGGGCTCTGTTCAGTGTCGGGATTTGACATGTTGGGAATATGGATGTCTTCGCTGTCCCACAGAACCCTTAGCAAAACGTACAATTGCAGGCTTTGTATCTGGTTGTTTCTAAAAAAAAAATATGCCTTCTAGCTTCATAGATGATGAACTGGAAGGAAAACTTAATATCCTCATTTTGCAGAGGATAATGGCATGGTTTGGAGAATAAGTGAGAGAAACATCAAGGGGAAGGAGGCACTCACTGGGCCTGATCCCATCTCTCTGTCTCTCTGCTTGAAGCCTGCGAGCTTGGGTTTCATTTACGGAGTTAATCCAACATTGCGCCAAGACTTTTTGAGCCACAAAGGTGCCTTCCCTTCTACTAGAGTCAGAGACAGAATTCCAATTCAATTCCTGTTGTAAGAAGTGGCGTTGCTCCTCTCAAGCAGTTCGGCTCCATTTGGGAGAAGCCAACTGACTTCAAGTGCTATGGGGGTAATTTTGCCATTGTCTCACAGAATAACGTCCAAACACTGTAGCATGGCATTCAAGGCCATTCAAAATTTAGTTATGACCTATTTGCCTTTACCCGCTTTAAGCCTGGCTGGCTCATGGTTCTAAGTCTTCCTAGTCTTCTTGTTCTGCTGTGGCTTACTTTAGTATTCAGTTTATTTTTGCTTTGTCTCCCAGAGATTCTCCCACTCTTAACATTTCAGACTCAATGTTAGTGCTGGGTATCCACAGTTTGGACTCATTTTTGGTCTCAAGAATCTGGCCTGGCATTTCACTCATGTTCTTCAGCTTCTTTTCCAGAGAAGGATACTCACCCATGTCAGCCTCTTAGAGCATACCCTCTGGCTGCAAGTGGCTCATCTGACACTCTGGCTGGCCATCCAGGTCACCTGTGGGGTAGACCAGGAGCAGGGGATTCAGGACAACCATCACGGATTCCCTGGCTGCCTCTTCTGTGCCAGGCCTTGACCTAATCTGGGGATATAGAGATGGATGTGAGACTCTCCTACCCTAAAGGAACCCATAGCCAAATAAGGAAGCAAACGGGCTAAGTAAATACAGGCAAGAATATGTTTTGGGTGCACTTCATATGGAGTGAGTGAGGGGCGCAGAGGAGGGATGAGTCAGTGATGCTAGGGTTGTGGGATGGTTAAGGAAGCTTCAGAGATAAGTTGCTGAGTCCCAGGGATGTCACATGTGAAGAAAGAATGTCTGGTACAGAACTGGAATTTCTTTCCTGAGACCAGGAAAATAGATTTCCTGGAAAGGAGAAGTCCATGGCTTGTTAATTATGCCTTTGCAAACAGAGCCATAAGAGTAAAAGATCGGAACCTCTTGGATGGAAAGCTTTGACATTTGGAATTCAGATGCTTCATGGCCAGCCAGCCTGGCTGAGGGTCTAATTCAGTCTTCTTCAGAGGGCAAATTCCCAGCAGCGCCTGCAGTGGAAATGCTAAATGTGGAATGCCAACAGAACAGACTCTCATTTTATCCAGCTGAAATGAGGGGGAAATGGCTCTTGATATGACCTTTCTTCTACGTGGGGTTGCCTTTTGGGCTTGGAAAACTTGTCTCAGAAACAAAATGCCAAGTGAAAGGATAGATCCAGAACATCAGAAGATAGTAGTTTCCCCAAGACCATTCTTCTTCATGGGTGTGAGCTGAGAAAGCCATGGTCAGGTGTGCAGCCCAGAGCAATGACATACAGGAGGGTTTGGATGTGGGCTGCAGTGGCTGCTGGGAATCTCTCATCTGACTGGAGAGCTGGGACAGGACTATTTGGCAGGAGATGAGCAGAGCAGAGAGGAGAGGACTAGCATGCTGAGCCTGTCCCCCTCCAGATGCAGAGATTTTTGAATGCCTGGCTTGCTGAGAGGGATGTTTCACTGGACACATTTTTCCATAACGATATTGGCGGCGGTGCCCATTGTCCCTGTGGGAGGTAGGGTGGTGAAAGGAATGGAAAAAAAATAATGTTTTCCAGCAGGACCATTACATTATGGAAACCCTGACACTGATGTGCAAATGTCTCTTTTCTCTTGGGATGAGTTAGGGAGGTTATTGACTTCTGACTACCTGTGGCTTTTATTAACATCGGAGGCCATGGTGTTTATGTTTCAGAGTTGACAAAACCAACCTACCTTCAACTAAATGCATGTAGGTGAATCTCAGGATTATATCATTGAGTGAAAAAAAAAGCCACAGAAGAATGCACACAGTATGATTCCACTTACATAAAGCTCAAAACCATGTAGCCGTGTGTGTTGTATATGTGTGTGTGTGTGTGTGTGTGTGTTTAAAGATGCAAACGTGTATACAACTATAAAGCTAAGCAAGGAAATACACAATTTGAGAGAATGATTACTAATTTTGAGGGGAAGAGAAGGTTTGAAATGGGTTGGGACAACTATAGGAGATTTGGAGGTAATGATAATGTCCTTATTTAAAATAGGCAGTGTGAACCAAATTGTTTAGTTTATGTTAATTCTTATAAGTTACATGTATTTTTGAATATCGTATATGTTACAATTATTTTATCAACATTATTTATATCTACCATATTTAGTAAGATAAGCTGAACCCCTTTACCTAACAGGGGTAGGACGTGTGTGGGGGGAGGGGGGCAAGGGTGAGTGACTGC
The DNA here is from genome assembly GCF_049350105.2 of Macaca mulatta. Classification (NCBI taxonomy): domain Eukaryota; kingdom Metazoa; phylum Chordata; class Mammalia; order Primates; family Cercopithecidae; genus Macaca; species Macaca mulatta. The sequence goes on from NC_133420.1 coordinate 49,891,790, forward strand.
CTTGTGTCCGTGCATTTGAAGGAAGGGCATTTGGTGGGTTGCCAGTTTCTTATGAGGTAGCATAACCCCAGTTTTCCTTAAATCCATTGATTTATATTTTGAATAAAAACCCAAGTGTACAAACTGACTCCAGGAGCCCCTGTTGAATCAAAAGGTTATTTCTCTTCCTCATATAGAAAATGTGAAAGAAATAACATAGGGTGGAAAAAATCAAGATATGAAACTAGGCATGCCGTTTCATTCACATATTGCTTAAAAATCTGTTTATATGCATTGATTTTAAAAGTCTGGGCAGTGTTTGCTAATGTATTTCGAAGGCGCTGTCTCTTGAATGATTTGTTTCAGGAAGGATGACAGGTTTCACAGTAGCTGGTCCATTGGTTTATTTCACTTCCTTCCATTTCCAGCATGACGGGTCCATCTTCTCTATCTTTCTATCCTGTCCCGTGACAGCCTGTGTTTTTCTTTTTGTATTTTAATTGTCTATGGAAGATTCTTCCTTCTCCTTTCCAAAGATGATCAAAATTTAATTTGATTCCTGATACATGTTGATAAAATCAGGAGCCAGGAGACTAGCGGAGGAGTCAGGAAAATCACGTTAGCAGAAAACATGCTGCAGGTTGTGGTGTCCACCTGGACAGGGGATGTCCCAGGAGGTTCAGTGTGTGTGGTTCCAGCAAGCACAGCCTAGTCCACAGCAACTAGCCTCCTGCCTCTTCCCTCTTTCCTTTTCAATCTACTCCACTGCCCCAGTTAGGTTTCCTGAAAAGCACATTGAAACTCTGGTTAGTGTACAGAGATTTGTTATGAGTGCTGTTGCAATCAACACCCAGAAAGGGAAGGGAGGAGAAGGGACAGAATCAGCACTGAGTAGGGGATGAAGTCAGGCTGAGATGCAGTCCTAGCCCACCCTGCAGGGAGTTGAGAGAATTACCCTTTAGAGCTGCTCTGAGTTGGGGTGATAGGCAGGGGGCCTTTATTCCCACATTGGGCACTGGCCACCTCTGGAAGGGGTGGTATGGTTTGGGTCTGTGTTCCCACCTAAATCTCATCTCAAATTGTCATCCCCATGTGTCAGTGGAGGGATCTGGTAGGAGGTGATTGGATCATGGGGGCAGATTTCCCCATGCTGTCCTCATGATAGTGAGTGAGTTCTCAGTGAGTTTTCAGGAAAGCTGATGTGTGGCACTTCCTCACTCTCTCTCTCTCTCTCTTGCCACCACTCTCTTTCCCTTCTCCTTCTGCCATGATTGTAAGTTTCCTGAGGCCTCCCCAGCCATGTGGAGCTGTGAGTCAATTAAACCTCTCTTGTTTATAGATTACCCAGTCTCCGATAGTTCTTTATAGCAGTGTGAGAACAGACTGATACAAAGAGGTTATCCCTTCACCTGAGGCAATCCTCCAAAGGCACTGACAGCATTTCCAGTAACTTCATTTCAAATCCTTCATTTTGAAGTGAATCCAGGTAGCATGTTACATTGACTGCACCTCCATACTGCAGCCGGAATTTTTTTTTTTAAGTTAAAACATAAACTTAATAATGTCACCCGCTGCTGAAAATATTTCTGTGGCTCTTCTCGCAAACAGGAAAAGGACCAAACCCTTACTTTGAAATCCAAGGCTTTTTACAATCTGGTCCTAATTTTTATTCATTCTCTGATACTATTTCCCATCCCTGTCCATGTCCCAACGGAAACACGCCACCATATTCCAGCTACACCAAACATTTTCACCTGCTGAACATATATTTTTATATACCCAGTCACTCTGTCTGCAATATCTTTTCTCTCTCAAACTCTTAACTCAACCTTCAAAGCCTAGCTTGAATGTCCCTTTGTTTGTAATGTCTGCCCCAAATTATCCAGGCGGAGTTTTTTCCTTTCTGTAGCTCTCACAGACCATTTTTTCTTCCCTTCTCCTTCCCTTCTCTCCTCTCCTTTTTCTCCTCCTCCTTGTTCCTGTACTTCCCTCATTTTCTCTGATTTTTCTCTTTGGAGCACATTTTCTTCTCAAGTAGTTCTCATGTGTAAATCTAGAAGCCATGGATTTGCTAGCGTTTGGTATCGTAAGGGAAATCCACTTTCGGTGTATAGGTTAGTTAATGTTGTACCTCCCAAACACTTTATGTAGACATTTGTGATATCACTTCTCCTGCCATCCTCCAATTGTTTGACTAACAATAGCAGACACATCAACATCAGTGGACAGGACTTCTTGCTTTATCAGGCAGGTTATGCAGCCTTTCTTAGAAATAGTATCAGAATTGTTGGAAATACCTTACACTGCAAATAAAAGGCAGTTTACTTGTAATTTTTTGTTTATGCATCGGACACATACGCATTTATGCATCTGACCAGTAGACAAAAAGCAATTTAAGGCTGGGTACTCTGCCTCTCATCTGGGTTTCTCTGTGCCTAGTACAGGCTTTGTTGTAAGAGACGGCTTCATTTGATGTCTGTGGAATAAATGGATGTTGTTATATATACTTTGTTTTTCATTTGAGAAAAGGTGTGGAGGTGAGACAAAACTGAATTTCTTTGTGAGAGAAACAGCAAGAGAATAATAAATGACAACATTTTTTCTAACATACTTTAGGTAGTTTTATATTCCTTTTCACTGCCGAGCTGATGTCTCTTGTGAGTTCTTTGTGCGATAGATTATTTGCAGTAAATGCAAAGACTTTCACTCACTCCCATCTGCCTCTTAGACACACCAGGAGCAGCCATTGATTGAGTCCTACTATGTGCCTGGGCCTGCGTTCATTGTTTCTCATCTTTGGGATAATCCTGTGAAGTGGATATTGCTACAGCCATTTTGCTGGTGAAGCAAGTGAGGCTCAGAAAGGTTAAACTGACTTATCCAAGGCAATACATTTTCAAGTGACAGACCAGGATTTTAATCAGGGAAGTCTGATTTCAGAACTCTCCCTCTTCCTGTTACTGCCCTACTGCTGCAATCCTATGTACTGATTCCTTCTCTACGTATGTGTGATAGAAAACACTTGCCTATTAGTAGTGAAAAACTTTTTGGGATGGGACGATTCTGCTATCTTTTAAAAGAAAGGCCACATAAGTCATTTTATTTTTATTTTTATTTTTTTAAGAAACAGGGTCTCTGTTCTCAGGCTGGAGTGCAGTGGATGTGATCATAACTCAATGCAGCCTCAAACTCCTGGACTGAAGGAATCCTCCTGCCCCAGCCTCCCAAGTAGCTAGGCCTACTTAGGCCCTTTGCTTATTGGCCTTACCTAATATTCCATTTCATCTCCTGCCACTCCCTGACATCTCACTCACTATCCACTTGAGAGTACTTCTTCCCTGCATTCTCCACATACTTTTAGGCCAACGGTATCCAGCCTTTTGGCTTTCTTGGACCACACTGGAAATAGAAGAACTGTCTTGAGCCACACATACAAAATGTTAACACTAACAATAGCTGATGAGCTGAAAAAAGAAATTATTAAAAAAACTCACAATATTTTAAGAAAGTTGATGAATTTGTGTTGGGCGGCATTCAAAGCCATCCTGGGCCACATGTGGCCCAGCGGCTGTGGTTGGACAGACTTGTTTTAGGCTTCTGCGCCTTCGCTTTATGCTGTTTCCTGTGCTTGGAAGGTTTTCATCCCTTTTAAATCTTTATGGGTTTAACATGTGGGTCCAGTGCACATGTCCTTTACTGCCGACTGTTTCCCTCTATATCCTCTGAAGGATTTAGAGGCCCTCCAACATGGGCAGAGTTCACGTCTCAGTTTTCTATGCTAAGGCTTGGCATGGCACTTGGTGCAGAAAGCAAACTCAAGAAATACTGGTGCAGGCAGCAAGCTCAATAAACGTTGAGTAGATGAAATAGAAAAGAAATGCCTTTGAAAAGCCCCTTAGCCACTCACAGCTCCTCTATGTCAGATTCTCTCCCTGCTCCTCTTATGCTCTGCTCTGCATGACTCAGGGCTGACCCCTGCAAACATTTCCCAGGCTTCCTTATCAACTGACTTCCAGCTAGATTCAACCACTAGGAGGCGCTGGTGAGAGATTAAAGAAAGGAGAAGGGTGAGACACCAGGGTATTTTTGTCCTTCTCTCACTGCTTAGGAAAGTGTCCCCAGCAATGGCAGAATCTTCTGCACAATTCCAGCTGCCATCAGATAGCCCCTCCCTCTGTGGCCCCTAATTTTTTTTTTTTGCCAGGCAGCCCCTGCCGTGATTCCCGCTCCCTTTTGGAAATCCCAGCTCCTTGGCTCTGATAACATCATCCCTCCTTTTATTCTTCTAGCCCTTGGGACAGTAGTGGCTTTTCACTGTTGATAATCTCTGCTTTGACTCTCTATTCTTTATTTTGCTTTTAGGTCCTTTTGAAACCTGTGTGACTCATTTCTTCTATAGTTAGCCCAGGCTTCATTTTCCTGACTATATCCTGACTATTACAGTCTCTTGCTTTGTTTGTACCCCAGTTTCTGCATTGTAAAAAAAATGTGATGATTGAGTTGTGTAATCAGTTTTCTTCTTGGTAAAATTCAGATTAAAGAGAAGATACACTTGGGCATGCCATCCACATTGGCCTATTTTGAACTTCGAAAAGAGAGAAAGAACTCCTAACACTTCCCCCCAGCACCTTCCATCCTTCTTAATGGAGTATCTGTTCTGTTCAGCCAGAGAGATCATCCACAGGATGGAGGAGTGAGTGTCCACCTGGCTGGCATGGGGATTGAAATGCTGCCTGTCGAGTGCCAATGTCAAAGGCACCCTACCTGACTGAATAGTGGCCAGAGGTCAGTGAGAAGCAGCAGGAACTAATGTGGCATTGAGGAGGGAGAGAGGGACTTGGGACCAATGCTCACCCCTCTCCCCTCTGGCTCCTCCCTCAACACAACCTGGGATCCTGGCTCAGTGTGAGGCTGGAAAAATGTCCAGAGAGGATGAGCCACTTCTCTTCTGGGAGCTGTTAATTCATGGTCACCAGTCATCAGTAAGATTTTACTTAGCCATCTTCTAACGCCCAAGTGTAGCACACTTCTACCTTATCCGGCTCAGTATTGCATAAAGCATCGTTTTATGTGTGAAAACAAAGACAAAAATGAATATCAAATAACTTCAGATACTTTCAATCAATTAGGGGGATATATAACTCTCATTTATAAAATCTAACATAGCACAGTTGGTAGTACATCTTGTAATCGTGCAAATCACATGTTTGGGGAAAACCGTGAAGAAGAAAGCACTCTAAGAAGAGGGCATTGGAAATAATTGATGGAGAGGTGATATCTTGAACTAGGGCTTGAAAAGTGATGGTTCAACTTAAGCATGAGGCAAAGGACATGGTAGGCAGGAGTGACAGTCTGAGCAAAGGCCCATGGGGAGAAAGGGCAGGGATTCATCCTGACTCAATATGCAATGAGGAATTTAGAATCTATTCTTATGCAACTGGGAGTCCATGAAGGTTTTTGAGCAGGAGTGTGGCAAAATTGGGTCTGTGTTGTACAAAAATTGCCTTTGTGTCATGCGGGCATATGAATCAGACAAGGAGGAGGAATGAAAGGAGCCTAAATAGGAAGCTATTGCAGTAGCCATTTCTACCACCACTTGGACACGTCCTCGATGGTCATAGCCTCCTTGGAGGAGTCAAGACAAAACAGAAGCTAGTCGACCTTGCATATATTAGGAATTTTAACAGACCTTTTATTAGTCAGGGTTCTCCAGAGGGACAGAACCAGTAGGATATACGTATATGTACAAGGGAGTTTATTAGGGAGAATTGGCTCACATGATTACAAGGCGAAGTCCTTCTATAGGCCACCTGCAAGCTGGGGAAAAAGAAAAACCAACAGTGGCCCAGTCCAAGTTTGAAAGCCTCAGAACCAAGGAAGCTGACAGTGGATCCTTTAGTCTGTGGCCCACGAAGCCTCAGCCTCTGGTGCAAGTCCCAGAGTCCAAAGTCTGAAGAACCTGGAGTCTGATATCCAAGGGTAGGAGGAGCAGAAGCAAGCATCTGGTATGGGAAGAAGAAAAGAGCCAGAAGACTCAAACTTATCCAAGCAAGCAAGCAAACTTACCCCCTTCTTCTGCCTGCTTTTTCTAGCCATGCTGGTAACCCGTTGGATGGTGCCCACCCATATTGAGATTGAATCTTCCTCTTCCAGTCCACTGACTCAAATGTCAATATCCTCTGACAACATCTTCACAGACACACCCAGAGACAATACTTTAGCAGCCATTTCAGCATCCCTCAATCCAATCAAGTCGACACCTAATGTGAACCATTTCAGACCTCAAGGTACTTGGACGAATGAGCAATATTGGTGTTTATACTTGTGGAGGCTCATGGAGTGAGCTCTAGGGAGTGTCAAGGGGTTAGGGTGCTTGTGGAGTTCAGCTGAACTTATTGACTGTGAAGCCCAACACAACAAGGAGGGAATTAGTTAGAGGGTCAAATAGAAGAAGTAGCTGTCCCAAAGCAGGAAGCACTCAGCTGCAGTAGGAATAAGGGACAAGGATAGACACCAAAGAGGATTCCATAGGTGCCCAATGGCCCAATGGTCACTTCTTGTACTCAATGTCATCTTGGCCCAATGTCTTTTGTATCAGTAATGGGAATTGGTCTTTACCATTTTGCTCTTCCAAGCACATGTGGAAGCAGAGGGTAGTAGGGACAGCTTAGGGTCTAGAGTAAGGGGTCATAGATTGAGTTCCAGATCTGCAATTACTGGTCCTATAACTTCTGAAGTGGCTCTTAACCACTCTGTGCCTCTCTTTGTCATCCCCAGTAAAGCAGCCTGGGTCAATGGACTACAGGGCGGGCTCTGGAGTCAGTCAGTGCAACCTTGTATATGGCCATCTCAGTGTCTCAGTTTCTTCCTCTGTAAAACAGACACTAGCATTGCCAAGGGCTTGGGACTGTGAGGATTAAATGAGATAAAGCAAGCTAAGCTTTTAGCACAGTGCCTAGAACACAGTAGCTAATTAATAACACAATGTGATTATTATTAATACATTATAATAATTATTAACAACTATAAAATGAGGATAAAAATCTATAGCTCTGAGAATTGCTATGAAGATCAAAGTGTCTTTAAAATTGTAAATTGCTGTACAGATATTAAGATATTAATTATGATGATAACAATGACCCACTCAAAGTGAGACGCTCCCCAGGCATGCATACAGAGCCAGTGTTGCATGACTGTTGAGGGAGCAGCTAATTCCTTGCTGGTTGGCCTGATCTGCGTGCCTTGGCTTCTCTCTCTGCTTGGAATCAGCTGATCACTGCTCTTTAGCCTGTGCTTTGCTGAGAGCCGTGGTTGGTCTGGGAGCCAGCTGTTCTCAGTGCAGCTGGTAACAAAGATGTTGCCTCAATAAGCATATGATGGATGAAGCCAACAACCACCCTGAAGGCAGCCTTGGGTGGTCACAGAAGTCAGTGCTCGCTGGTTCTTTAATGATGGAGAATGCAAAGCCCTGTTGCCATTTTGAGTGTCAGCACTTACAGATCCATTAAGAAACTTGCCCATGGTCCCATATCTTGGCCATGGAGGAGTCAGCATTGGAGACCTGCTCTATCTGATTCTAAATGTTGTGGGGTTTTTTTCTGTCCCTATTGCTTCCTTTAGGGGTGAAGGAAAAGGGTTAGCTAGTGTGTTGGAATGGGGAAGCTGGCAGAAATGTGGTGATGATCTGGAAAGTCCCCTTGGGTATTGATATTCAAACCAGTCCATTGAAGGAATGGGTAATAGACCTATCCTGAAAGAGATGGTAAGCATCGTCTGTTTCAATAAAATGACTGTTCAGAGAGTCATGGCAGGAGCTGGTCAGCCCTGGTAGTATCCCAAGTGAGAATGAGCATCAGGCCAGGGAGACCCAGGGCAAAATGATCTTTTTCTTCCCAATCTTTTTTTCTCCCAATTTCAACAAATACAGAATTCCTCCCATTTACTGTTTCAAATATTGGAGTCATCCTCACTCCTCCCTCTCCCTCTTTCTCTGCCTCTAGGCGTTCCCAAACCCTGACTGCTTTACTCCCCAAAGTCTCTGTTTTGCAGTTCCTCCTACCCCAGCCTTGGTCAGGGCCCCTCATATCATCACAGGGTTGCAGCAGCAGCTGCCTAACTCCCTAACTGCATTTGTTGGTGGCCTGTTCATTCCATGCATAGGCACCAGCACGAGCTTTCAGAAGCATAGCTCTTTTCACATCACATCCTTCTCAAAGCAGTTGATGATATGTCCACAGCCCACAGGATAAAGCTCAAGTTCGAAGGCCTGGTGTTCCAGCCTCTTCAAGACCGGACATGTCTGTCATTGCTCATGCTGGCCAGCAATATCCCCTCACTTTCTTGTATTCATCCTTCAAGGCTGAGCTTAGAAATCATCTTTTTGTCATGAAGCTTTACTTAATTCCCTTAATCAGGAATAGTGAGTCCTTCCTCTGGTTGGAGTGTGCTTATTTCATGTTTTACATCTTTTGACTTATCTCAGTTTTCATTTTCCTGCTGAGATAGCAGACTCCATGCTAGCATAGCCTGTGCTGTGTCCACCCAGCATCCTGGAGACACTCATCCTAGATCCAGGCACCAGGCCACGGAAGGCGCTCAGTTAACACATAGCCATTCACATGCATTTCACTGCAACTACCTACCTGCACCAGATTTAAAACGTAAACTGCCATTGCTCGATTAACCCATGTCTAGAAAGCTCCTGAACTCTCTATACATTCACAGTCAGAGGACTCCTTTATTTTCCTCTTGATTAGGAAGCTGACCATATGGGAAATAAGGCTAAGCTGGCAGTTTGAGTATTTTGTTTTTCTCACCAGCAGCTTTTCCACTAGATTAAAATTTTTAAAGGAAATATTAATTACACAAATCAAGTCAAAGTAGTAAAACAGACTTTGATTGCTCTGTTGGGATTGTGCTTTATTTATTATTACTATTTTTTGTACCACACATCAGGCCAGCACAGGAACCACGTGGGCCCACATAGACCCTTGATTAACTTTTTTTGCAAAACAGTAGAAGGAAGATAGAAGACCATTCTCCTATCTCAGAATTGGACATATATTTTCTGACAGCTGAAAAGGAAGCTTAAAAATCATCTAGATCTGTTACATAACTGTTCATAGATTTGATTAATTTCTCTGAGATTGGATAGCCTGTCAGCATCCCCTCAGTGCCTGTGATCCATTTATTCCTATAAATCTTGGATCAATAAAGAATTTGGTGCCCATTTGTACTTATATAAAACATATTAGAAAAAAAGGATTTGAAAATGAATATTGTAGTTTCTTTTTGTTAATAAAAATATGTGACACTTTAATACCTATGGCAATCAAGAATGATGGCCACTATTCAATTCACATTCACAGCCAGGGTCTGAGCTCCTGCTTGGTACCAGACAGCCTCTCTTATTCATTTCTGTTTCCTTCTTACAGAGCTAGTCTGTGCGTATATTTTACTTCATGAGATTGAAGCTCATTGTGTGCACTCTGTTAGAAACCTTAGTTTTTTCTTACTATATCTGGGGCATATTTTCATATCAGTTCATCAAAACACATAGTCACTTATTCAATTGCCTAGAATTCCATTTTATAAACATACCAAATTTATTTTAACTATCTCCCCATGGATGGGCATTTAGGTTGTTTATAGTATTTTGTTATTACAAACAATGCCACAACAAACATCCCTAGACATCCATTGTTGGGCACACGGAAGACAGGAATCTAAGTTTCTAGAGTTCAAATTATTGAAACATGGTATTTCCCTTTTGATGTTACCGTATTGAGCTGGTTGTTAGGTTTACTGTAAATATAACAGGGAGCTTGAGGTTATCTTAGACAATAGGAGCCATTTTTTTTTACATACATTCCTAAAATAAAACCATAAAGAGAACATATAACAACTTACGTTTCAGAAAGCCAATTTTATCACGCTTTATGGTACTCCTGTAACTTCCACCCTTTATTCTGCATTCTATTCAGTGGAAGTCCACAGAGTCAGTCCAATTCCTTTTTCATATGACAGTACTTCCGAAATGTGAAGATATTGGCTATGAAGTTCTGGAGTCTTGTCTTCTCTAGGTGCACAAATCCTGTATCTTCAGTCCTTCCTCATGGGGCTGGCTTGAGTTCCCTGTACCTGTACCACCCTTTTCTGGGCGATTTTTGTCTCAGTCTCTCTTGAAATGTGAATAAAATGGGATGTTCTAGAGGTGGTTTGTGTAGAATAGCATTATCACCACCATTGTCCAAGATACGATTCTTCTGGTAATGCAGTCTAAGTTTGCGATAGCTTTTCTTGTTAGCTATAATCTATGGGAACAACTGACACAGTCTATGAAAATTCTGTGTCTTTTCTCAGTACTAAATCAAAACTCCCTCTTCCTCTTTATGCTCGTAAGCTGATTTGAAGAGGCATGTACATTGATCCTTATTAAATTTCTTGTTGTATTGTTAGATTCTGATGATTCTTCCAGCTTGCTGTGGATTTTTTTTTTTTTCATTCTGGTTGCCATCCAAAATATTTATTTTCCTTTCCAATTGTATGTAATTCAAAACAATGCAGAATAGAATACAGCCCTTGTCGGGCTCCTAGAGACTTCTTTTGATGCTGATCTTGAGCTGCCTTTGGGAAAGGTGGTCTTGCCATCTGCAAGTCACCTAGAGAATATGCTGACATGAATTCACAAGGAGGCTAAAAGCAACACCATTCCCGAATTGCTCTTTATTATTCTGCTTTATTCCTCCATAGATCTACCTTCTTCAAACATGCCATATAACTTACTCATTTCCTTTGTTTATTATCTGTCTTCCATGACTAAAATATAAGCTTCATGAAGACAGGGATTGTTGTCTGTTTTGTTCACTGATGGATCTCTAGTGCCTCCATCTAATAGTGCCTGGCATGTGGTAGTTACACAGTAGCCATTTGCCAATGAGTGAATGACTTCTTAGGATCTATGTATGCTATGTCCACTGGATTTCTTCTACCTACCCATGATGACAGAAAGTATTTTTGATTCAGTTTAAACAATTAAAGGTGTTTCCTAACTGTTGTCGAGTGCTCCAAATGTAACACTAAACTTAAGATGAAGTAAAATGTTTATGTCACCACAAATCTAAATAGCCCACTTATCCATGATCCTAAGGAATTTCTCTTTAAAAACATATTTTTCATATGAAGAAATGCTCAACATCACTGATCATCAGAGAGATGCAAATCAAAACCACAATGAGATACCATCTTATGCCAGTCAGAATGGCGATTATTGAAAAGTCAGGAAACAATAGATGCTGGCGAGGCTGTAGAGAAATAGGAATGCCTTTACACTGTTGGGGGGAATCTAAATTAGTTCAACCATTGTGGAAGACAAATGGTTCATTATTTCTGAACCATTGTGGAATCAGAAATACCATTTGACCCAGCAATCCCATTGCTGGATATATACCTAAAGGAATATAAATCATTCTACTATAAAGAGACACAAGTGTGTATTTACTGCAGCACTATTTACAATAGCAAAGACATGGAAGCAACCCAAATGCCCATCAATGATAGTCTGGATAAAGAAAATGTGGCACATAAACACCATGGAATACTATGCAGCCATAAAAAGGAATGAGATCATGTCCTTTGCAGGGACATGGATGAAGCTGGAAGCCTCAGCAAACCAACACAGGAAGAGAAAACCAAACGCTCATTATCCTCAGCAAACCAACACAGGAAGAGAAAATCAAACGCTGCATGTTCTCACCCATAAGTGGGAGTTGAACAATGAGAACACATGGACACAGGGAGGGGAACAACACACACCAGGGCCTTTTGAGGGGTGTGGGATAAGGGGAGGGAACTTAGAGGACCAGTCAATAGGTGCAGCAAACCACCCCGGCACACATATATCTATGTAACAAACCTGCACATTCTGCATATGCATCCTTTTTTTTTTTTTTTAGAACAAATAAAAATAAATAAATGTAAACACGTAAGAATGAAATAAAATCCAGGATCTCATTTTCTGAAAACAAAACTTTTTTTTTTTTTTTGGACACGGAGTCTCTTTCTGTCGCCCAGGCTGGAGTGCAGTGTCACGATCTCGGCTCACTGCAAGCTCCGCCTCCCGGGTTCACGCCATTCTCCTGCCTCAGCCTCCCGAGTAGCTGGAACTACAGGCCCCTGCCACGACGCCTGGCTAATTTTTTGTATTTTTAGTAGAGACGGGGTTTCACTGCGTTAGTCAGGATGGTCTTGATCTCCTGATCTCGTGATCCGCCCGCCTCGGTCTCCCAAAGTGCTGGGATTACAGGCGTGAGCCACTGCGCCCGGCCAAAACATTTTTATTCCTTGAGCAATGATATGTATAAGTTACTTAAAAAAAAAATCTGATGGCAGGCCGGGGGCGGTGGCTCACACCTGTAATCCCAGCACTTTTGGAGGCTGAGACAGGGAGATCACCTGAGGTCACGAGTTTGAGACCAGCCTGACCAACATGGAGAAACCCTATCTCTACTAAAAATACAAAATTAGCCGGGGTGGTGGTACATGCCTGTAATCCCAGCTACTCGCGAGGCTGGGGCGGGAGAATCGCTTGAACCCAGGAGGTGTAGGTTGAGGTGAGCCAAGATCGCACCATTTCACTCCAGCCTGGGCAACAAGAGTGAAACTCCATCTCAAACAAACAAACAAACAAAACTAGTGTTTAAGACGTTATAGGTATTATCACATTTATAAAGTATATTTTGTTGTAAGTATATGGTGTGTGTATATATATATAATCACCTAGGAATCAACAAGGAGAACTGCACTAAGTAGAAAATCCAAGGCTCTTTTGAGGCCCTTAATAGAAGCAGACATGGTTTAAATTCTAGATCCTTCATTTACTGGCTGTGTGATTAATTGCAATTTACGTAACTTCTCAGATCCTCAGTTGTCTCATCTGTGAAATGGGGATATTAGTACCACCTCATCATGTGAATGCAAAGATTAAATGACATGATGCAGGCAAAGCACCCAGTACACTAAATGGTCGTTTCTTTCTCATTTTTCTAACAAAGAATAAGTCTAAAATAAAGTAGAAAGCTTATCTAAATTCTTTAAAATAATTTTCTATTTAAAATATAAACAAATTGCTGGTCAGAAGGGAGGTAAATCATTCACTGGATAGAATCAGATATGATGTCATTATAATAACTTTTGGTAAAACCAATTAAGCACCCAACTTTAACTCTTTGAATACTCTTATTAAGAGCATTGCAGAAAACTTTCCTACTATAATCAGGTCCGCAAAAGTAGATCTCGTGACCATGCTGTGCCTACAAATTACAGGAAAAAGAGGTTCTCAGGCTTAAAATCAATGAGCAAAATCTCAAAGGTAGAGAAGCAGATTCAGGATACTTCTCCCCTTCTGGGTGCAGCTAATCCTGCTGTCATCACCTTTAGAGGTGGTGGTGGCTTCATTTATTTGCATATGTCATGTATTCTTTTACTCTTCTTTTCCCTCTTACATTGTAAGTGTTGTCAAGTTTCCCTAAACAGGGATTAAAATGTGTGTGCCATAGTGTTTTAAAATGGCAGCTTGTGCGTATGCTATGGTTACTCGTATGTCACTAACTCCAGGAAACAATAGAGAAGACAGACCCTTAAGATAAATCTGTATCTACTTGATATGGGGCAAGAAGGGACATAGTGAACTGGGAACTATGAGGAAATTTGGAAAGACAGAAAACAGATGGGTTTGGATCAAACAGGAAAGGGTAGCCTGGGATGTGGGAGAGAGAACTGCACCACAGAGGTGAGAACAGCACCAAGAACGTGGTAGGTCTGGGGGCCACAGGAAGCTCAGGAGGCACCAAGAAGGCAGGGAGTAGGGTGACGGAGCAGCTGGTGTGGGTACGCTGATCCCACTTTTTGGGTAGGGGAGGGGCATCTGCTCTCAGGCAAAACCAGCATATGGGGTCTTCGGGCTGGAGAGATGGGCCTGAAGTTTAGGTGGTTGGCAAAGGTGGGAGTAACATTTTAGACAAATTGTCCTTAACAGTCAGTAAGAGAGAAAAACCAGAGCACATGAAGCAATAGTGTTGGTTGGAGAAAATGTTTGCTAGGTCCTTTAAGCTAGAAATAAAATTGGGTCAGGGTTACTAATTCAACAGAAAGTTTCAGTCCTTAGTCCTCACCATGTAAAGTGACGATCATCTCAGTTTTCCCAGGACTGAGGGCATTCCAGGGTGGAAGAACTAACAGTGCTAAAACCAGGAAAGTCCCAGGAAAAGAAAGGTGAATTCATCACTCCACCAGCATCCTGCCCCCTCTCATCCCATAGACCAACGCAAGTTCTCATTTGACCCCTTGTTTAAAGAGGCTCCTGGCTACTGTGTGGCTCACTTTTTGGCTGATCCTGATGATGGTGGTGTGGGTCTCAGGTCACTTAGGTGACACATTCTGTTGCTCCCTTGAGATGTCTATGATTTATTGTTGTCACTAATAACATTTACACTTACATTAATTTAACACACATTGAATGTGATATATAGTCATTATGATGCATGGAAATCTGGAGAAATATGTTATACTTGTCATATTTATTCTTTTTTTCATGGCCGAAACAAGTTTTCCTTTTTACTTTTTATTTTAAGTTCTTCAGGATCTATAACTAATGCTGATGTCCATGGCCTCCTTAATTACATGTTTCTTCTAATCAATTCCAGCATTAAATTTTGCATACTTACATGCAGGTAAGAAGACAAAGGTTCTGGGTCTGATTCTCTAACAGTTGGGAATCTCTTGCCCCTACTTGCCTTTGCATGTTCCAAGTTTTCGAAACTGTCTGTGAACTTTTCCTGGGTACTCATCTAACCAGATCTTTCCCTGTCTGAGGGTTTCAGAAGCTGTGTCCTGTTACCCAACTTCAAGTCAAAATCTTTAAGCATGAGCAACTTTTATTTTTTCATTCATTCATTTGTTTGGTCAGTAAATATTTATTGAAAAACTACTATGTTCCAGAGAGTTCTAGAATTGAAGATTTAATAGTGACAAATAGATTATGTCTCCAATTTCAGGACATATATCCTACTGGAGGTGAGGTGGGTGATTAAAGAATGAGCAAATGACAATCACAAAACTAACAGCAACTAGTAAATGAGAAAGTTATCAGACAGTGCTGGGTGTTATGCAAAGAATTAAGGTTAAGTGTTTTGATGAAAAGTTTCTAGGTGACAACTTCTTGGTGGTCAGGAAAGGCCTTTCCAAAGAGTTGACATTTAAGCTTAAATCAGGATGGAAGAGGAGATAGCATTGTAGGGATGGGGGAATGGAGCAAAAAGGGCATGCCTGTTAGAGGGAAAGCTAGAAACAAGCCCTAAGAGGAAAAGAAACTTGAAGTGTCTGAAGAACTGCAGGAAAAAAAAAAAAAACCAACAAAACAACAACAACAACAATGAAACTCAGAAAAACCCAGTGTGGGGTGGGGGGACGGTAGGTTAGAAGGTTTGAGCCACAGATAGGGGCTAGATCATGGCTTCTCAGGAGGCTATGGTGAGGGGTTTGGTTTTTATTCAAAGTGAGTGATAAATCTTTGGAGGGTTTTAAGTAAGGGAGTGATAAGGTATGAGTTTTTGAAAAATCATTCAGGATACTCTAGGGAGAATGAATGGAAAGGTCTGAGTAGGGGCAGAGAGTCCAGTTAGGCTGCCACGGGAGTGGTCCAGGGAGAGATGATGGTGGTGCCAGGCTGAATGGTAGCAATGAAGATGAAGAGAAAGGAAAGATAATGGAATATATAGTAGAAGTGCAGTCAGCAGGACTTAGGACAGATATGATGGGGGGAGGAGGGCGTAATGGAGGAGGGTGTAATTGTGGCCCTGAAATGATATGTCAACCTAGAACATCAGGATGTGACCTTATTTGAAAGAAAAGTCTTTACAGATATAATTAAGGTGAGATCATTCTGGATTACGGTAGGCCCTAAATCCAATGATGAGTGTCCTTATAAGAGACAGAAAAGAGACAGGCACAGAGACCCAGAGGGAAAGGTCGTGTGAAGACAGAGGCAGAGAATGGAATGATACATCTGCAGGTGAAGGGATGCCACAATTGCCACAGGTGCCCAAAGCTAGAAGGGGCATGGAACTGATTCTCCTTCAGAACCACCAGAAGGAATCAACTCTGGTGCCATCTAATTCAGACTTCTGGCTCCACAATAGAGAATAAATTTCTATTGTTTTAAGCCACCAAATTTGTTGTAAACTTATTATTGAGTTTTTTAGTGTTAGCTACTTAATAGATGCTGATAATATTTACCAAGATGGGGAAACTAGGAAAAGAGTAAGATTCTCTACTACTGGTTCTGTCTTCTGGCAGTGGCAAGGTGGAAGGAATTCTGTATGAAGTAGAATTCAGGTCCAGCGAGCAGGTCCAGCACAGAGGGAGGGGTAAGTGGAGGTGGATCCAGGTCCGGGGTTAAAGTTATAGGGAGTGAGGGCCAAGGTCATAGCTCAAGGAAAGGATTGACAAGGGAACTAGTGATGTCTCACGCTAATTGTCCACCCCTTACTTGATGTGACACACTGAATATTTATGTCCCCCAAATCCATTTGTTGAAATTTAATCCTCAATGTGATGACATTTGGAGATGGGGTCTTTGGAAGGTGATTAGGTCATGAGGGTGAAGCCCTCATGAATGGGATTAGTGCCCTTATAAAAGAGACCCCAGAGACCTCTTCACCACTTCTGCCATGTGACGACACAGTGAAAAGACAGCTGTCTGTGAACCAGGAAGCCACCCTTATCAGAAACCGAACCTGCCAGTGCTTTGATCTTGGACTTCCCAGCCTCTAGAACTGTGAGAAATAAATTTCCATTGCTTATAAGTCACTCAGTCTATGGTATTTTGTTACAGCAGCCTGAACGAACTAAGACATTTGATACATGACTTTGGGTCATTTATATAATTTCTTTGAGTTCCACTTGCTTCATTTTAAAATAGAGATTTTTTAAAAAGCAGCACTTTATTTCAGAGTCAAGAAGATAGTCTTCATTTTACCATTTTCTTCAGATGTTTCTCTGAAGACAAACATTTTCTTCTTTTTATTCCATCTCACAATATTAAGAAAATTAGTTGTAACATGCCAGTGCTGTTAGGGGGATGAGTTCTCCATCACTAGAAGTAAGCTCTGCTTCCTTGCAATATTTGGAGGCCGAAAGGTACCCAAACTGCTGTGGTTTGAACATGTGACCAGATTCTAAGTGCATTAAAACTCAGTTAATTTGTTTTTCCAGAAATTTCCCAATTTTCTATCCAAGAAATCCCAAAGCCTGTGGTCCAGAAAGACTCACTTTATTGTAATATGGTATTTATAAGCATGTCAAGGTATTTTATTGCAAAACAATTTTCAGGTTGTGGAATAAAAGAAAAAGTCTTTCCAAATCATTAATACATTTACCTCTTCCTCTCTATGTAAGATCATGGGTGCTATGATAAAATCAAAGGAAATACCGAATTATCCTGTGTCAACTGACTGTAAATTTTCAAGGTTCAGTCAGCAATCCCCGAATGTGCTGACAGATTCTTTAGGCTTTGGTTTCTGTGGTTAGAAAACATCTAGGAAGCTGTAAATAATTGCCTCTCTGCCTTTCCTCAAACTGTTTTCTTTGCCTGAAAATCTTTTCCCACTTCCCTCATTGTCACATCCCCAGTTTTTCAGGACATTGCTTGAAGGTACCCACTTTCTATAAAATTCCCTCCTTTTATGATATTCATAATGAAACAGAGATATTTGCAGCACTCTAGGAGTTCCCTACTCACACTTTTCTCACTCCAATGTGACCCTACCTTTCTCGGAGCTCCCTTCCATGGCAATTTCTGTGCTTCTCTTGGCTCACTGGACACTGTCTGCCTTGAGTGCTACAGTTTCCCTTGTCTTATTTCTTTCTTCCTTCTAAGCATCTTTACCTATATTTCATTTACCTCTGCATTCCCCTCAGCACAGCCTCACACAATGATTTACACATTCCAGGCACTGGGAAGGGTTGTGTGCATGGATGGATGGATGCGTGCATGCCTGCGGGCTTGCAGGAGAGGCACTGTGTGCATCGTTTGGAGGGGCTCTTTCTTTGCCCAGTGCTTGCCTTGGCAGTGTGCTGCAGGTGGCACATAGATGGAACATTCCAGCATATGGGACTTGTTCTTCAACTTAGCTCCTTGAACCACTAGTTTGGTTCCTTCTTCCTTACTCTTCAGCTCTTTCTTGATTTATCTTGCTGCTCAGTCTACCATCAAAACACTCCTTCAACTCACAGCTAGTTTTTCCTGGATAATTCAGCTTGTCTCTTGACCATGGCTTCACGTCACTGTGGATTCTTTGCCTTGACAGTAGAGTCTTAGATTACACTTTTGAGCTCAAACTGTTTTCCAGGACTCTCCTGCCTATATGCTATTATTGGGCCTGTCTTGTCTTTTTCTTTTATTGTTTCTTTTTCTTTTTCTTTTTTCTTTTCTTTTTTTTTTTTGAGATGGAGTCTCACTCTGTTGCCCAGTCTGGAGGGCAGTGGTGCGATCTTGGCTCACTGCAACCTCCTGGGTTCAAGTGATTCTCCTGCTTCAGCCTCCCAAGTAGCTGGGACTACAGGTGCGTGCCGTTACATCTGGCTAATTTTTGTATTTTTACTAGAGACGGGGTTTTGACATTTTGACCAGGCTGGTCTTTAACTCCTGACCCCAGGTGATTTACCCACTTTGGCCTCCCAAAGTGCTGGGATTACAGGCGTGAGCCACCACATCTGACCATGTCTTGTCTTTTTCTCGGGCTGGTTTTCACCTTATTGACTGTAACCCAAGAAAGCCTTTTACTGTCTCTAGACAGACAAAGATTTAGAAAAAGGTATATGATGGTGACAGCTTATTTATCGATCAGGTTTCATAGAAACCTTGATTTAGAGTACAGAAAAACCACCTGTGCATTATAGGCTCATTTTCTAAGCAGCTGGAGTTTTGGGAGACCCCAATCCATATTACGACTTAGTCAATCATAAGAGTCAATCATGGCGTCTATATATGATGCCATGACCAAGGAGAAGAGTCATTGTAAAGGTATAAGACTGTTTTTCCAAAGTCAAGCAGGAAAATCAGGTTTATTGCTTCCTCAATCCATTTTATATAGTCATGCCTACCTCACATTGATCATTTTACTGATGTTGTAATTTAAAAGACATCACTATAACAACCTAGAATTTCTGAATGTGAGAGTTCGAAGGCTTTTAGAGCCCATCTAATTGGGGATTCTCTAAAGTGATGGATTTACCTCTTATGGTTTCTAGGGTCATTTTGGTGAGGTATCTGGATACAATGCTAAATACTATAGACTTATAGTGAGAACTCATTCCCTTTTTAATTCTCTAGACTTCAGATTAGCCAAAGAGAAGCTTGCAATTTGGAGCCAACATGCCCTTATCACCTCTCCTCTACCTGATCATCTTTATGTATCCATTTGTTTTTAAAAAAGTGAAATCAAGATTCAGGCTCAAAAGCTTGTAAAAGTAATGCTGTCTATAAGATGAAATTCATAATGCTTCTGTTGTCACTCTGTTTATTTTTCACAGTTAATATCTGCGTGTGGCAAGGGCTATTTTCTACTGAGGTGATATAAGGTTTCAGTGTGTAAAACATTTATGTATGTAAAAATGTGAGGTAATTAAAAGAAAAATAATAACATTTATCGAGACCCGGGTTGGGGACTGCTGCTTTAGAATTAGGTTGATTTTGTGGAACTTCACAGTCTTTGTGTGTCACTCACCTTTGTCCCTCTAGTTTGAAGCTTCCAAGAATTATTTCCACTGAGTATGTGCCTTAACTCTTTCCTGTGGCGGTTAACTTCTCAAGAATATATGGTGCAATGGGAAGCCAGGTGAGGCTGGAATGTGTCCAGGAATTTCAGATCAGAGCCATGCCTGCAGCAATGGCTACCCATGAGCTTCCCTCCTTCTTACCAGGTAATTTAACTCATGGCTGATCCAGGAAAGAGTTAGGCCACCAGATTTTTCCATAGCTTCCATCAGAAGATAGCTGGGCGGTCATCTCAGAACCTCTCAGAACGGGTAATCCCATTCCCCCAGCAGAAGGTGACTGTTGCTGTATCTGAGAAGGGATGGGTAATGCAGTCTTCAGGAATCACTTCCTCTCAATTGTCATCTATTTCACTTTGTCAGATGAAATGGGAGAAAAATATTGGGGCCTGGAGAACATCTGGGTAGCACATTGGTCAAAGGGATCTGTTTCTCTTTTCCTCTTATGGCAAGGAAACCATCCTCTGTTCCTGAGAAAATGATTAATGATAGCACACGGAAGCCAAAAACATATGAGCTTTTACTTTCTTTTTTTCTCCTACCTGTGGATGCATAGGTTCTTCCTGTGCATTTTGGCTCAGGACATTCAAAATTCCAAGCATCTTCCCAAGCCCTGTTTCTTGAAGGGCCTGTGGATTTTGCTGCTGGCTTTCCTTCTTGTTGTACTTGAGCAACTATCCCAGCGTAGGCAACACAAAAATTCTGAAGCATAAAGACCTGCCTTTGCTGTCCTCTTCAGTTTCTGTCTCTCTCTCTCTTCAGTGAGGGCAAACCACAACCCAGACAGACAGGAAGGGGCATTCACAGGTATGTGGTGACCTGAAAGGGTTGGCTGACTCATCAGTGAGGTCAGGGTCACCTCCTGTGGCCACCTGACTTCAGGGACCACAAAGAGAGCAGAGGCCTGGCTGCAAGCCCCCATCTCACCCCTTCCTGCAGTGGCCTGAGGCCTCACAGCTCCCTCTTCAGTGCATAAGAGCCTTGAAGCACGGTTTGACTGTGCCTATGGGTGGGGAGTAGGGGTCTTGGTGCCTTTCTGCAGCCTCAATACACTATACAATCTCTGCTCCAAGACCCACCCCCCTCCACCACCACCACCACCACCACCACCACCAGCACCATAATCCTGACTCCCACCTGTATTATTTTCCAGATTGGTAGCTCTCCAGCGTCGGGGTTTCTCCACAGGTCTCCCTTTTCCCATTTCTGAGTATACAAGGCAACCCCTTTGTCATGATCTGAACCCATGAGATGGCTTCTCTTCCATGAATATGCCTCCATATGCCCCCACCTTCATTAACTCCTCTCGGTGCTTCTTCTACTCCCTTCCTCCCACACAAGGGCCAAGGAAGGCCTGCTAAACTTGAGCCAAACATGGGCCACACTTCTCCTACAGGGAAGTCACACCCCTTTCATCCATCTGGCTTCCAGGCTACCTTTATATGGGAATTAGTCTTGTTTATGGTTCATTTGTCCTCATAGGCCTGAAGGTTGAAATTAAAAGCAGGAGAACTCAGCCTAGTGTCTTCTGAAGCCCATCCATCTCCTGCCTCCTTCCTCATTTCTGGGCTCTGTTTCCTGCCTTTTCCATGAGTATTCTTCCACTCTTTCTAGGCCCAGTTCTTCCAGTCTGCGCCCACACCTACCATCTATCTGTCTCCTGGCACTGTTCCCTCTCACCTCAGAACACAGGGTCTGTGCTCACCACCTTTCTCATTTTCCTGAAGTACCTGTGAGTCCCTTGAAGGCAGAGAACATGCTTGATTCACCTGAGTTCTCCCTCATTCACAGAACAGGGTCCAGCGCATAGAAATCACTTCATTTGCTGACTGAACATTGAGACAGATGTTAGGGTCACACACTGATTGCATGATATTAGGGATGCCATAGAGCCCTGTGTGGTCCTCGCCAGCCCCCAAGGACACCTTGGGGAAGCAAAAGCCAAGAAGGGGAAGATACAAAGCACAGGTGTTCCTTCCAGAGACTCAGAGACTCTATCCAGGCAATATTGACTGAATGTCAGGTGCTGGGCTGAGGAGAGACAGAAAAGCCGCCTTGGAGTTTACTGTCTAGGGGAATTGTATACATGTAGGAATGACCAGTACTAAAATTTAGTAAAAATGAACAAGAGAGTTAGTTATGTTATGTGTAAAAAGGAAAAGAAGTTAGTTTTATTTTTTATTTTAAAAAGCAAATGGTGCTCAATCCTTCCAAGACCTTGTAATTCAGGAGAGATTTGACTGTATGTGCTGCCAACTGGTCGTTACTACATTTTTGCATGTATGATGCTTGGTCATTACGCTCCACATCTCTAGATTGTTTTTGTCGCATGAGCCTGTATTACCTGGATAATTAAGCAAAGCTTTAATAAAAAAGGCAACATTTAGTCAATAGCATAAAATATCTAGAAGACAACATGGGAAGTAAGCTTATTATTAAGGTTGATATGTTTATTCTTATCCATTAGATTTGGCAGTGTTTATTGCAGAGCAGAGGGGCATATGGTGATAAGATCCAAGTATATTCTGAATCATTAGTTTCTTCTCATTTCAGGGACAAAGAAATAGACTTTAAACCAGAACGAACCTGTCTCTCAGAGAGAATAATTCAATAAATAATGTATATGCCATTTCAATGTCTCTGTGCAATATTTAACATTTGGCCCTTTCTAGTTTATAAAGATGTTATAAAAACAATGTCATAACACATGTTACTGAAGCTACAATTTTTGTATAAGGTCATTCTCCACTGTTCTTTCAATTATATGTTAAATAGAGCATTATTAAAATAGAATTTATGAAAGTATGCAAATTTACTAGACATTATATATAGTTAAAAATTAGAAATAAACAAGATTCTGCTTTAGGTCTTAAAATCAACATATCCAAAAGATTATATATTTTCCCATTAGTCAGTCAGTGAGCTATTTCTGCATCTACCAGTTATTTGTATAATATCTCGGACTATAAAATGCAAAATAGTATGGAGTTTTAAACAATAAGAACAAAACAGCTTAACAGTGGCCACTTGAGGAAGTCTCTGTCACTAAAACATTCATTTTTTAGGTATCAATTTGTTTTGAAGGAGCTGCTTTAGCCTTCAAAATATATTGGTGACAAGTCTGAATTTTTCAGAAATGTCTAGTGAATTCCAAACTCTTTTAGCTATGATCTATAGAGTAGAATTTTGAACACAGGCCATCCATTCTTCTGGATGTTAAAGCAGATTAAACCATTTTTTCAAGTGGAATCCTGGCCTAATCTCTGGTGTGTGGCTCTCAGAAAGGTGGGTGGCAGGAGAGATATGGGGACAAATGACCAAATAGCAACTGGCCTTTGGCCGTGACTCCTGGTTGGGAACCCAGAGCCCACTAGAGCAGTGTTTCTTAACCTGTAGCTTGGGACCCATCATACAGTTAGTTTAGTGCACTGTCATCTGGCAGAAATGTAATGTGAGTCACATATGTAATTTAGAATGTTTTGGTAGCTGCCTTAATAAAAAGAGTTGAACTTAATAGTACATTTGATTTAATCTAATATATACAAAATATTATCATTCAGCATGTAATTAATATAAAATTGTTAATGAGATATTGCACATTCATTTTATTGAATTAAATTCGAAAAATCTGGTGTGTATTTTCTACTTTCGGCAAACCTCAATTCAGACTAGTCACATTTCAGTGTTCGCTAGCCATGTGGCTGCGGGCTACTATAGCACACAGCACAGGTGTTCAGTGCTTGTAAGATTATACATTGAAATCGAATAGAATGGAAAATTTCAGAGAGCATTGCTCATAGTAAATAATTTTTTTCTAGGGACTTAAAATGTGCTTTTGAGCAGGGAGTCATGGTTAAAAAAAAAAAAAAAAAAAAAAAAAAAAGACTTGAAAGCTGATGTAGTAGAGCACATTGATTCCTTCCAGCACACGTGTCTATGGAGCTGTACTGAAGACGACTGTAATCTTGGCAACATGAAAGAGCTCCCAGGTGCACTTCTCTGGCCGTGCATTGACCGTTAGGCTCACTACTTCTTGATATCTATTCAAGGCTTAGCTAATCATCACATAAGACATTAGAGGATTGCTGGAAGGACATATAGCTCACCAATCTGCACATACACTAAAACCTCCCTGGACCCAGCCAGATAAGCAGAGATAGGGCCCTCAACAATAATCAGCTCATTCTTTCTATAATTTGACTTTGCTATGACACCATCATAATAGGGTTCAAAGTTGTTGCAAGAAACAGTATTGTCAGCACATATATGGACATTCTAATGCATTAATGGGAGGAATGTGTGTTGGTGCAACACTTCTGGTGGGCAATTCAGTTACTTGTATCAAAAAATTTCAAAACTTCTGCGTCCTTTGGTCCATCACTTCCAGGAGTTTATTCTTTCATTTCCAGGAATAAATGGAAGTAATACAGATGGTCCCCAACTTAATGATGGTTCTACTTAAGAGCCTTGGACTTGACTCTGGTGCAAAAGAAATATGCATTTGGTAGTAACCATGCTTTCAGTACCTACACCATCATTCTGTTTTTCACTTTCAGTATAGTATTCAAGAAGTTACATAAGCTATTCAGCACTTTTTAATAAAATAAGCTTTGTGTTAGATAATTTTGCCCAGCTGTAAGCCCATGTAAGTGTTCTGAGCACATTTAAAATAGGACAGGCTAAGTTATGATGTTCAGTAGGTTAGTTGGATGAAACGCATTATCAACTTAGGATATTTTCAGCTTATGATGGGTTTATGGGGACAAAACCCCACTGCCTAAGTCAAGGAACACTTGTATATGTGTGCATAAAAATTCAGCTACACTAAATGCAATGTGATATGTTTATTTGGATCCTGGAACGGAAAAGGGACATTGGTAGGAAAGCTAATGAAATCCAAATAAAGTCTGGAGTATAGTTAATGTTAACATACCAATGTTGGTTTTTCAGTTATGACAAATGTGCCATGGTAATATAAGATGTTAACATGAGGGGAGCTCTATATTATGGGAACTCTATACTGACTGCAACTTTTCTGCAAACCTAAAATACTTCTAAAATAAAATGTTTATTAAAAATATTCCTCCATAAGGATCTGCATTGCAGTATGCCGTAAGAGCAAAAAGTTGGAAAGAACTTATTTAAGCAACCACTGAGGCTCGCTTAAATAATTTTAATTTTATTCATAGAATGGAATATCAGATAGTTATCCAAATGATGTTTTAGAATTCTATTTGTTAGCAAAGATGTTCATAATATGTAAAGTGAAAAAGCAATTTTCAAAATATTCATTAAAATGTGTACATAAAGAGAATTGACAGAATGTTCTGAGTCATTGGGATTAAAGGAGATTAAATCTGTGTGTGGATGTGTGGACATATGTTTACCAGTTTTTAAATATAGTGATTATGTTTTGTAATAATAATTTTTAAAGTTTTTTTTTTTTTTTTAATTTGCAAAAGTGAAATGGGTGAATCAGACTGTTCTGACACAGGGCTGACAGTGATGAGTGTACTCTCCACAAACTTGAAAATAAGGCACATCAGGTTGCACTCTGGGAATTAGGCTCAGCAATCAACATAGAAAGTATTAGTGTTGAGTAGGGCAAAATCTCTTTAAAGAATCAGAATGACTCACAGGCCAGTGTGAGTCCTGGCTACAGCCAAACTTGACATTCAGAAATGTAGTTCAGAATGTATCTGTCAGAAAGGAGTTGGTACAAAACAAACTCAGCTAAAGGAGGGTCACAGAGGGTGCCAGTATCATCTCAGCAGCCCCATGATGACACACCTGGTTAGACTGGCCTCAGTTTCTCTCTCTCTCTGATAAGTCTGTCCTGCAGTGAGACAGAAGTGTCATCTGTTATCCCGCCTCTTACCACTAAACATTTTGATCATCCAGTTAATTCTCTGCCACTAACCAGGGTGAGGCCCATGAAAGAGCCTCTGGTTACTTGACTCTCCCTGCAGCTGCCCGCAGCTGGTCAGGCTGACACGAGCATCCATCCCCTTGACAATGAGTTTCCTCATTGCAAACGAGCAGATTTGGCAGCTAATTTGATGAATGTCTCTGTGCACATTACTAGCGTGAGTCAGTGATCTGGGCCCAGTCAAATCTGTAGCTCTGACAGGAGGAATTTATGAGCCTGTGAGGGGAAGGGCCAGAACATGGACCCTGTGAATTGCCCATAATAACGGTTCCCTTTGGGTCTTGTCAGGCACTCCCTTGGCCTGTTCTCAAAGATCCAAGCAGCATTTCTCCTGGGATGTAGTAGCTCACTCATTTCGTTTGTGACACTTCTCCTAGCCCAGCCATCTGGCATTGGGAAAACCTGCCTAGTCCCCTTGGGTTAGGGCAGCAGAGTCTGGTGAGATGAGTGAGTCCTACAGGAACATGGTAAAAGAACTCAGATAAACATGGGAACCCAACACACTTCTACCGAGGGTTGAATAGTTCCCAGACATCAAGCTTGGTGGAGATCCTTCATGTTCACTGTGCATGATGGCTCTGTTGTGGCAAGAAAAGCATTAGACTTGGAGTCATCAGATTTTGTTTCTATGGCTTTGGCCTAATTATCTGGGTGACTCTGCACCAGTCAATGTTTTGACGTCTTGACCATAAAATCAAGGATAGCAATACCTACCACACAGCATTGTTATAAGTTTAGTTGCTATGATGGATAATAAAGTACACTAGAAACTAGAAAGAAATGTACAAATAAAAAGTACAGTCATGTGCCACATAATGATGTTTGGTCGACTGTAGACTGCGTATATGACAGTGGTCTCACAAGATTATGATGGAGCTGAAAAATTCCTATCATCAAGTGACATTATAGCCATCATAATTACTCACATGTTTATGGCGGTTCTGGGGTAAGCAGCAATATGCTGTACAGGTTTTGTAGCCTAGGAATAATAGACTATGCCATATAGCCTAGGTGTGTAGTAGGCTATACCATCTATATTTGTGTAAGTGCACTTTATGATGTTTGTACAACCATGAAATCACTTAACGACACATTTCTCAGATGATATCCCTGTTGTTAAGCAATGTGTGACTGACTGTATTGTTATTTCTCTTTTCATGAGTCATAATTCAAATGTGTGTGTGTGAGCAATTTTTTGAAATGCAAACAAATTGGAAACTTTTATGTCCTGGAAAGTAGAGAGCTGATTTAGTTTCTGATATATTTCTGTATGGAAATACATCAGTTACTAAAGAGATAGCCAGCAATTCCTCAGCGTGCATAAAACTTCATAATTGAATATTTAACTTATATTAAGTATCCAATAACTGGGTTTTGTTCTGAATGCTAGCATTGCATTGAGACTTGATTTCTACATAGTGTTTTAAAGATGCAATTTCACAAAAGGGATTCTTTTGCTGCCATAATTCCAAAGCCCTGGTTGAAGCCTCTCCAATCTAGGAGTCCCTGTAATTCTTATGATTTTGTCTGCATTAGAGACATGTTGATTCTCTTGTCTGGCCCATGTCCTACATCTTGCATATTATGTTCACTTGTGACTGTTCCATGGCCACACATAGTACAGCAGGAGAAAGACCCTGGAATCGTAGTCAAAAGACCCTCAATGTGTGCATGTCTCAGATTCCTGTCTATAAAATGAGATGAATGATTTACTTTGCATGATATGGTTTAAATGGAACACTGAATTGTTATTGGATTCTTACTTTGTTCCATAAAACTGTAAAACTCATCATTTTATTGTAAGACTGAGACATTGTGTAGGGCAGGTAGACCGCCTAACCTCGACCATGTGATGCTTGGCCACCATCCTGGCAAGGCTTCGGGGCTTGGACTTGTCCATGAACAGAACATTTCCTGCTGGTTGAAGCAACTGCTTCTATTCTGGAAGAACTCTGGTTCGGATATTCTTTCTAGAAATAGGAATGACGAACACTGATGGAGCACTTACTCTGGGCCAGGCACTGTTCTAAGAACTTTATATAAATTAGTTCACTTAATCCCCACAACAGCCCTATAAAATAGGTACTCATTATCCCCTGCCAACCTTTTTTTTTAGAGAAAAGGAAACAGCAACAGACAGTTGGTAACTTGCTCACCCAAGAATTAAGTGGAGAATCTGGGATTTGAACACAGACCTCCGCTGTACTATATGGCCCGGTATGAAAAAGAGTATTTGTCCCTATCTTTGGACAGATGAGCACAAAAGGATGCTAAACATTGTTCTTTCATTAGTAGGCCCTGTATTTAACACACACTAAGTTTTACTCTACTGCACAAGCCCAAAAGGCTTCCTTCTGGATCTTGCTTTTTCCAGATACCGTATGAAGCGGTTTGATAAAGTAGTTTCTAAAAGACTTTCGTAGCAATATTCAATAAGTTCATGGCTTAGAAATGTACACCAACTTGAAATGCCTGGTCTACTTCGTGTGACAAATACATGGTAATTTATCCATGATTTTACCTTTCCAAAGGTTGTTGAAAGCATTTTTTCTACTGAGAAAATCCTGTTCTAATTTTGGCAGTTTTTCCGCAGGATGTCGATATTTTAAAGAAAATTGGATCTGGTCAGATTTGTTTCCGATCTGGTCTGCTTATTAGCCCATAGGACATTCGTAATTGAATTAGTCTTTTAAAGCCCGGATCTTATCTAGCCCACAGGACTCTTGCGATTAAACTAATTTTTTAAAGCCCAGATCGGACAGCTCATTCCAGTGATGAAAAATCAGGACTCTCCAGTGTCTACTGAATGAGGCCAAACTTGTTAGCTCGGTATTCAAGACCTGCAATTGATATTTCCAGTCCTTTTCTCTATTGTGCATCTTTATCCACCATTTGCCTTCTTAATCTGGTTCACACTTCTCCCTCTACTTGGAATTCCCTTAATCCCTTTCTCCTGTTGAAATCCTATGTGTCTTTTAAGCTCAGCATGGATAATACCTGTTGTTTGAAACCTTCTATTCTTTCTTCAGTCAGATGGTCTCTCAGGCCTACACTCCTGTGGCATTTAAACCATGCTTCTCTTTCACCGCATTTACTTCAATTTGATCGCTGTAGTAATTATCTGTGTATAGGAGAAATTACTGTATCCATGTAGCAGAGCTTTGTTTTTGATGAATATGAAGTTCAGTAAAAATGTATCTAGATACCTGCTTTAATGATCTTAAATTAGTTTTCAATGAAATAATCATAAGAAAAGGGATAACTGAAAAGAAGGTTCATTTCGAGGGGAGACTGCTGTTAAAACTATTTTAGCAAAGACAAAATAGGGTTCATTTTAGAAACTACTTCAAGAATAAAGTTTGGGGCTTTCTTTTTTTTTAAAAAAAAACAGGTTATTAGGTTTCTAGAATCTGGAAGGACAATGAATATGTCAAAGACGTGACTTCGTTGAGAGCCACTTTGTTAGGTTTTCTATAGGTGGCTTGTATACGTGTGGACATGCCAGAGTTAATTTTCTCATAGCAGGGTGGTATGGAAATATGATAGTTTTAGAGGCCGGAATAGGTAAATTCTGGCTCTGTCTCGGAAACTTTTATCCCTAAGTGTCTTAGTTAAACTGAATGGAAAGAAAATTGCCCTGTTTGTGACTGCTCATAAACTTTTAATATACTCTTCTTATATATCTGAGATATTTTACACTACAAGTACTACTCCATCTTCTCTGGAAAGAGTCTGAGATCTAGTTTGGTAGTGGTTTGGGTGTTGCTCCTGGCCGTGTAGACTCCAGACTGAATTCTCAGCTTTCTTCAGAGTTTCTGTGTACTTCTTCAACAAATCTCTTTTCTGCTTAAATTAGACGGAGGGATTCAGTTGATTGCACTTAGGGTTTCTGACTAAGAGGATCATAATTCTATGTGACGGGATATTAAACATGGTTCTCCTACTTTCCTTGGAATTTCAGCAAAAATCCCAAAGGAGGAGAAAAGTACAATTGGTTCACATCCCAAAGCAAGGTACGGGGCCACCTCTGCCAGACCTACTGAGAGACTGCAGGTCTGGTTCTGCCAGCATTAGTAAAATACCCGCTTCTAAGCTATGTCAGAGCTGGAGGCTGAACCCCCAGGAGAGTGATGTATTCCTGTGGAGAAAGTTGTCTTCATTCCCTGGTGCTTTTTTTCTCCTCTCAATCTGAGTGAGAGAGCCTTCAAAAGAAACATCATGTGATGCTTGATGTCTTGTGTCTCCTGTAGACTTAGGGGATAGAGCAGTGAGTACTTAACTCATTCCTTGTCTGGGACTCCGAAGGCCATGATTCAACGAGGCTCTTTTGTTTCTTTCACTGGAGACTACTGCTAGATTAAAATGTACATGCACATATTTAATTTATGTAACTCATTTTATAATCTCTATCTGTAAATCCTCTGTATTACTGTAGCTAGCAATCTAAAGTGAATGAACTCCAAATCTTGCTGTAAGGATGTTGATATCTGGAACAGAAAGAACAGTTGGCTAACTCTTCCTCCCTCCCCACTGGTATCCCTCTTTCTTGACTCCCTTTTCCCCAACACAGGATTGCTTTGGGAATTCTGATCAAATCAGGCAAGTGTCTATCTGAGTGTGCTCCGAGTTCCAAAAGCCCCTAGCTCAGTGCCTAGCAGATGGCAGATGCATCTTTCCTAGAAAACACCCATTGTGTTCAATATCAGTTTTTGTATCAGTAGCTGACAGCATTTTAGCAGTCTAAGATGATGATTAATGCTTGTGACTATCTGACATTCAGTAATGTTATCCCCCATTCTCACTGAGGCTGGCGAGGACAGGGATATTGCACTTGTCTTACAAATTTGCTGGGGCAGAGCCAGAGTAAACATCCACCGGAGGTTCCATTTAAGGCCAACTCATTAGAATTTTAACCAATTTGCAAGAATAATCTCAATTAGCAGAGCTCATTAGACTTTAATTGGACTTTAAGCTCTTCCTTTAACCTGGTAGCCTTGGTGGGGCTCCTGAGGATGCATTGCTGGGGGTGGATGTCTACATGGATGTATACGTGTGGGCATGCCAAAGAGTTAATTTTCCCACAGCAGGGTGGAGTAATCCAAAGAAAACAAACAAGGAATCAGACTGGCTTGACAAAGGCACTATGTGATTGTAAAAGGCAACAGGACCCAGGTTTTGCAAAAAACCAAACCAAAACAAAAAAACATGCACACACACAGACAGCTTCTTAAAAATTTCTCTCTTATCACAGCCAAAAGATGCTGCTGATGCGTATCTGTGCTCAAGACTGGTCAACACAAATGTCTTTGGAGAACAGCCACCACTCCCTCATTCCAGGCCGGCCTTAGGTAACCTGAGGATGACTCGGTGTTAAGCCAACAATCTGTCCTGGCCCTGATCCTAGCAAGTACCTATCGTGTGCCTGCAGCAGTGTCTGGGCACCTCTCCTCTCAATCTGTGCAGTGTCCAACCTGTGTTCTTCCAGTTAACCCTTTCTTGATGTTGTGCTCCCCTCCCCCTTATCATCCTTGATACTATAAAATCTTTAAAATATGTTGCTTTTGATTGTGAACTAGGTCACCTCAAGACTCAAGACATCCCCTGTCTTTTCTTGTGTTTGATTCCCAGGAGTTCATAGACTTGGAAGAGGACCCGGGATTCCTGTCCAGCAGAACTCTGCATTTGATACCGCGTGGACAGGTGCCCATTTTGTCCACTTCCAGAAACAGGTCCCCATCCTGTCTTCCTATGTGTCCCACTCACCCACCCACATCTCTTGATTTCCCAAGCTACACTGAATATGCTGAATCCAGCTTCCTTCTGACAGCCTTTCAAAGCCGCCCAGGACTTCCTTGAGATTGCTCTTCTTCAGATGAAGAGCATCTTCCATGGATGGTGCCATTTTGAGGTCTTCCTCCATCCTGACCTGCAACACTTCTCCATGTTCTTATCCCTTCCCACTTATGGTGAAGGACTTAAAGCACAGAACATCCTACCCACAGCTCCGCATTCTTAATGCTCACATAGAACAGAATTTCACCTTCCATGCCCTGGCCTTTATACCTTTGTTGATATAGCCAGCTGTGGTACCTTTAACTTTATTTGCCAGGCCTGTGAGACCTTTGCCCTGTGACAAACATCATGTCAACCGGCCCCTCTCAACCTGGCCTTTTCCAGCTCAGCTGGGTCCATCAGGGCTGTGACCCACCCAATGGGCAGGGCTTTGTATTGACCCCATCTCACTTTGTCTTGTTGAATGTGGATGGTCTTTATTAGTAACCCACTCAGGAATCCAGAAATAGGAACTGTCCAGAGCTGTTCACTGCGGCCCAGGGTATTCTCTATTGTTCACATAGGGGCATGCTGACTTTTATTTAGAAAATTCAATTTGTGATTTACTCCCAAATCTCCAACCTACTGAATTTTGTGTACTGGCCTTTTTTTCTGCTCACATGGCCGTTTCTTGGAAGTAAAGAGAACTCTGAAGAGGGTAAAAAGAAAAAAAAATTAAAATAAAAGAGATATTGTTCTTCAATTCTTTTTCATTTTTTCCCAGAGATTGCATAGTTTTCTCTCATAAATCCAATCAGTCTTTCAAGCTTAAATATAGCATTTTTTTTTGTTGTTACTTAGAATTTATGGAGTTGGGAATGGCAACAAGGAGAAAGGAGAAGTCGGCAGGTAACAGAGGAAAGGGCATTAGATCCAGAGCCAGGAGGCTGCATGGGTGTGTGGCCCTGCCGTTGCACTGAGCCTGTGCTCAGAGGGCCCTGAGTTTGACTGAGTGCTGTGTTTTTGCCATCTTGAAATTCTTGACTTTTTAAGAAAGGGATCTTGCATTTTAATTTTGCACAGGGCCTCAGCTGATCCGTCCTGATTAGGAGCCCAAACTGTCTCTCCTCCTCTCCCTCTTCCAATCTGGGCACATTATTCACCTCATATCCACTAAGTAAAATGAAGGTGTTTCCACATCTGGTGATCTGTGAATATAAAACAGAAAAGGTAGGAAAATGGGACAATGGGCCATGTCACGAATAGTGAATGGAACTGGGGCTTTACACAAAGTCTTTGACTTTACCTGATTCAATTCTTTTATTTTTTATTATTTTTGTTTCCTTTTTTGAGACAGGGTCTTTCTCTGTCAGCCAGGCTGGGGTGCAGTGGTGCAATCACAGCTCACTACAGTCACCATTTCTGGGTTCAAGCCATCCTCCCGCCTCACCCTCAGGAGTATCTGGTACTATAGCCATGTGCCATCATGTCTGGCTGTTTTTTAAAATTTATTTTTAGTAAATACAGGGCCACACTATATTGCCCAGGCTGGTCTTGAACTCCTGGCCTCAAGCAATCCTCCTGCCTTAGCCTCCCAAAGTGCTGGGATTATGGGTATGAGTTACTGGGCCAGGCCCCAAAACTCGTTCTCAAAGGGGAAAATGGCCTCCTCAAGTCCTATAACACACTGGAGTAGAGTAGTCTGTGAGTGAGTCTCTCCCCCAGGGGCCCATAGGGAAAGTGATGGCCATTGGCAAGGAGTGGCCAGTTATGGGCAGGGAAAGTGAGATCAGACTATTTCCTCCTTACTCAGGTGCCTGCCTTTCTCTTACTCTGTGAAACACATACAGATACTCTAATACAGTAAAATAGCAGACAGTTTTTGTGCAAAGGTTCCAGTGATAATTCCAAACCACTCAGAGTCCAGGGTGGAAAATTGGGCCCAGTGTTGTAGAGGAGCATGGAGACCTGCACCTGGGCCAACTGTGCATCCTTTGCAGACTCCCTCTGAGTGTGCTGTGTGGGTGCTCTTTCCATCCAATGTGAGCTCATCTGTTCATGTCATGTTGGAGCAGGTGCCCATTGTGTGGGAGATGCTCCACTGCTTTTCCAGTTTCTGGAATGTGCTCTGTATTCTTCACTATAGAGCTTCTGCCTTAAACAACTCCTACCCCGCCTTTTCAATATACTTCCCCAGGGAAGCCTTCTTTGATTACCAGTCTAATATACGCATGCCTAGTGTTCACCTTTACTATCATACCACTCGTAGCTCACTTATAATCATGTTGGTTTCTTTCAATGTCATTTTGGTTAATGTTTGCGTCCTTCACTAAAATGCAAATGACTAAAATTTACTGAGAGTTTACTATTTTTCAGGAGCTTTGCATTTGTTATTTAACTTTTATAATAACTCCAAAAGGTAGAAATTGATTATTATCCTTCCCATTTTACAGATGAGGAAACTGAAGCATAGAGAGGTTAATCCATTTATTCAAGGTTATGTGGCTTACAGATGGCAGAGTTGATAATCAGATCAGACGGGCAATTTGGTTCCAGGGCTCGTGCTACTCATGCCAATGTTATTTGCCATGATGATAGGGCTTGTGGATATATTTGCTTACCATGGTATCCTCTATGCCTAACTCCTAGCTCATAATAGGCCCTCAATAAATACATGTTGACTTATGAGAGTGTACCAATTCCTTTGTCTTAATTTTAGAGTTTCTCTGCTCTTGTTGCAGGGAGAAAGGGGACAGATATGTGTACACAATAATGTTGGTGGTTAAAACTCTGCCTTCTAAGCATTTGGACCCTTTAGAAACAGGCCACAGAAACACCAGGAAAAGACAGCTGACAATAGGGCTGTGACTCCAGGGCCTTGTGTTGCACCATCACTGCTTGCCTTTTCGTCACTGTGGCACATCCCATCCATGCTCCACCTCGGTGCCAATGGAAGACAGCTCTACAACACTTCCTATGAAACCCAGTCCAAGAATCATGGTAAAGGCTGGTGGCAGTGAGAGCCAGTGGACATTTTCCATTTCAGTTGTGGTTAAGGTCTGAGTTCCCTCTTGGTTTGTCCTAAACTTGGCCCCAAGGTGACTAAGGAGGATGACTCACCAGTAGTCTTCCTATTTTCACAATTAAAACAATTCTAACCCAATCTAGTTTCCATTGCTGTGGAAGGCAAACCACAGCCGTGTTGAGTTTGTTAATACTTAAAGCAGAGATTGAAAGGGAGACGAGGATAAAGGCAGTCTGCTGGAGAACATACACTTGATTTATGGTCTACTGCAGAGGTCAAGGATAAGGGAGCTCTGATCACACTCCATTTTATTTTATTTTTCCAGCTCTACAAGAAGTATCCTGGGCCAGACTCTGGGACATCTGCTGTGGATACAGAGAGGAATAAGGTGAAGTTACTTCCTTGAGTGTGTTGTATGAGGCATACATTTATATCTAGTGTGATACCATGTAGACTGTGCTGGGTTGATCTAGTTAACTGTGCTAAAATCCAAGAAGGTCCTGAAAAGAAATGCCATTTGAGTTCTTCTAGGAGGATCTGGAAGTTTGACAGGAAGAAATGGTGAAAGGGCATTCTAAGTGAGGGAGTGAAATCAACAGAGCTTTGAAAGATCGAGGCGGGTTTGAGGCATAGAAAGCTATTGGTCTGGAATGGACAACATATCAGGTTTTGCAGGTCATGTTACTACATGATGTGGAGAAAGCATAATGGGGCCATACCATGGAGGAGTTTTACACTTTAGCCAACTGAGGGAAGTCAGTGGGGGAGGAGCTCTTCCACCATCCTCTCTCCTATCTCCAACAACCTGCAGTTAAATTCAGATCTCAGAAAAGCAGGCTGAAGGCAGAGAAGATGAGTGCCACAGTTCACAGGGCTCCTTCTTCAACAGGCCTGACAGGCTCTCCTGCTTCCTGAGAATTTAATCCACAAATGCTCATTTCATATCATCCTTTCAACACCATTCCATCTTTCTATCAACTAATCTCTAGATCAACACCAAATTAAATCATAACCAAATTTTGCTGATGCAGACAGGCAAGTGAGCTCCAATACTGGGGCTTAGCTGTGGAGGGTTCTTGGCTTGCCCAGGAAGGAACCGAAGGGCAAGCCAGTGGTGTTAGACAGCAATCTCTTATTGAATTAGAGTTGCTCTTTGTGGATAATGGCTAACTCAAGGCCTTGTGGCCAGAGTTAGCATTCGTGCTATTGGCTAGCTGGATTTATACTCATTTTTAATTACATGCAAATCAAGGAGTCGTTTATGCAAAACTTTCTAGAAGAGGAGTGGTAACTTTCAAGTCATTGTCATGGAAACAGGAGGTAACCTTCGGGTCATTACCATGGCATTTGTAAACTGTCATGGCACTGGTGGGAATATATTATGCTAATGAGCAATGAGGGCAACTAGCCATCGCTTTCAGCGCCACCTGCTGGTTCTGGCTGTTTTTTCCACTTCATCCTGTCTGGACCGGGAAAAAGGTCCTGCTGGACTCCTACCTCACTACTACTTTAAGGCACTCTGTTAGATGTCAAAAAGATATATTGAACGGAGTAAGACAAACAGCCTTTGTGTGTCAAGATTACTCTCTATATTTGTAATAGTTCCATGAGTTTGGTATAGATGATAAACTGAAGCTTTAGGAGGTTGAGTAGCTTGAACAAACTACTCAAGGTCATTCGGGGAGTGAGTGGAGGAGCCTGGAGCCAAACTCCGGAAGTTCCTCCGAGCTCAAGTTCCTAATCTGTTATGTGAGGAGATGATAACTACACCGTAGAATGGCTGAAGATTAGAAGAGAATGCATCAATGACGCCCCGGCACAGTGCCTCACACCTGGTTACTATTGTTATTCTTACTACTTTCCACAGAGTGAGTGCACGTTCTTACTGCCTTCCCACGCTGTCTCCCTGCAAAACAATACAGTATATTTTGGTTTAGCCTCTCAGTATAAAAACTAAAGGCAGAAATAGAGAAGGGAGTGACATTAAAATGAGGCTGGGAGAGAGATTACAAAGTAGATGACTAGTCTGAAGTACATGCCAATCCGCCATTCTTCGGAACTCACCAAGCTCTCTCCTAGGATCAAGTCCAATTCCGTGAAAACTGACATCTGCGATTGTTGGACTTTGGCCCTGGTGGTGTGCCTGCCGATGACAGTGGCATGACCATGCTCTTTGCTTCTAAAGCAGTGGCCACATCCAAAATGGCTTTGGAACTTGGAATACTTGGGTTTATATCCCAATTCCAACATTTGTGTGCTGATTACAGGCTGCTTACTGAACTTCATTTAGTTTCAATTTCCTGCACTGTCAAGTGAGAACATGAATACCTAGTCACAGAGGTTGTTGTAAGGTTATATAAAAATAAAAATTATATTCAGGACTTTGCATTGTATCTGACTAATAGAAAGCTCTGAATGTGTGCTAGCTTTTTCTGTAAGGAAGTTTTGCATCTTTTGTAGGAAGGCTGATGATAGTCATGATAGTCCATGTTTTATGTATACTTTTATAAGTGCTTCTTTGAAAGAGAGAGCCGCTTATTCCAGCCTAGCTCTTTCTGTGACATTGCACAGAGAAATATGCTAGGAGCCAGAGGGAAGCCCAGGAGAGATTTGCTACCAGCCTGAATTTTATTCTAAACAAAACTGCTATGTGGAAGACTGTACTTACACAAAGATAAATCACAAAGCAGTTACTCTTTTCATCAAGGACTTGGAAAGAGTATATGTAATATATCCTAAAGTCATTTAGAAATGTTTAAATATAAAATAAATAATACATTTTATATCAACATCTGGGTGATTATTTAAAATTTTTTTTCCATTTTATTATTGCTTCCCCTCCCCAAAGAAACAAAAACAATTAAGCAAAAAGTATAAAAGTGATTAAATACTTTAAAAAGTATCTTTTTTTCAGCTTTCTAGGAGGGGCAACATCTATGTGCTTTATTTCCTTTATTGTTTCTTTTTTGCTATCTCATTTTAATGTCCATTATTATATTTTCATCTTAACCCCATTATTTCTTATTCTATTTCTTTCTTTCCTTTTCTGTTTTTAGGTTATGTCTTTTTGATGCCAAAACAGCTAGCTCATTTGGTCAGTTAGTCAAATAATTGTTAGTTCAATTTTACGGAAGAAAAATGAAATCCACAAAACAAAATCAAAACCAAACCAAACCAAAAAACCCAATCAACCTCCGCCACCAACCCATAACCATTAAACCTACATGCAGACTTTGTCTGAGGTACTGAATAGACCAAGCTCAAAAGGCTGGCTGTGCTATTCAGTGTTTGTTGGCAGTGTTGGTGAAGCCACTCTTCCTTTGTTCATATAGTCAGCCAAACTAATCATTTATTTATCTGTCTAATGCTTAAAGCTGAGGGTACTTTCATGGTACTTTTCTATTCCTGGAGTTATTGTCATTTTTTTTTTTTTTTTTTTTTTTTTTTTGAGACGGAGTCTTGCTCTGTCGCCCAGGCTGGAGTGCAGTGGCCGGATCTCAGCTCACTGCAAGCTCCGCCTCCCGGGTTTACGCCATTCTCCTGCCTCAGCCTCCCGAGTAGCTGGGACTACAGGCGCCCGCCACCTCGCCCGGCTATTTTTTTGTATTTTTTAGTAGAGACGGGGTTTCACCGTGTTAGCCGGGATCGTCTCTCGATCTCCTGACCTCGTGATCCGCCCGTCTCGGCCTCCCAAAGTGCTGGGATTACAGGCTTGAGCCACCGCGCCCGGCCATTGTCATTTTAAAGCAATTAAGAGCTGTGTTTTTAGCCCTAACCTCATTGCTTATGATCGAGTCACATAATTGGTCTAGGACTCAGTCTCATCATCTGTAGAATGGGACACTACTGTGAAGATCAAATTAGATAAGAGATGTGGAAGGCCAGTATGGTGGCTTACATCTGTAATCCCAGAACTTTGGGAGGCCAGGGCGGGCGGATCACCTTAGGTCGGGAATTCAGGACCAGCCTGGCCAACATGGTGAAACTAAAATGTGTCTACTAAAAATACAAAAATTAGCCAGGTTTGGTGGCAGGTGCCTATAATCCCAGCTACTTGGGAGGCTGAGGCACAAGAATCGCTTGAACCTGGGAGGCAGAGGTTGCAGTGAGCTGAGATTGCGCCACGGCACCACTCCAGCCTAGGTGATAGAGCAAGGTTTAGTTTCAAACAAAACAGAACAAAACAAAAGAGATGTGGAAACCCTTTTTAGTGGTAATATGATGTACACTTACAGGTGATTATTTTCCCTTGTTGAAATCCTATTGCAAAACTATTTTTTTCCCTAAAGAGATGAGAGTTTAATAGCCTAAAATTATTTGGGAGTTGGGAAAATAATTGCCAACTTCTGTTTATTTTGAAATTCCTATTTTTTATTGAATGATTAAAATACATCTTAAAAACATTAAAGATTCTCAATTAATTGAATTTAAAAGCACGTGTTCTATTGAATTCTGAAGACTTTTGAAGAATCTTTAGCCTCCTGAATCCTTATTCTTAAGTCAATTTGGAGTTGCCTCTGTTCATGTGGGTTATAAAGCTGATCTCTTAGAATTAAAAGGTATGGGACATCACATTGCCATATCTGTTGTTTTTATAAATCTGTATAAAGAATATAAATTTAATATAATTTAATTCATCCCAATTCAATAAAGATTGATGAACATTCCAGGTACCAGTGCAAGAATTGGAGAATAAAAACTGAGGATGGGTTGTGGAGAATGATGGGATGACATGCATCTATGCAAGTTAGCTTGCTTGAAAGTTTTTCTACTTGCATTGTAAGAAAACAATAGTTTAACATTTGTGCTATGAGACTTGGTGGCCTATTAAGTGCCTTACATAACTTACTTTATCATAATGATAATCATATGAGACAGATATTCACTATTTCTCTGTTATAGGTGAGAATCCTGAGATTTAGCAAGGCTGAAAGTTGTTTAAGGGTGGACCCCCAGCTAGTCTGTGGCAGGGCCGAGGTTCACACACATCTTAAGTTCTGTGTGTTTTTCTTTTTCTTTCTTATACCACACTGCATCTATCTGAAGAAAAAATATTCATCAAATAAATTGTGGTTTTGTTTTTGTATTTTAATATGGCACACATAACATTTATTTCTCCTTTCCAAGTTTACTACTACCTGTCTGTCTGTTCTCATGATACATCAGAGCTTTGAACTTCTTGGAAGAAAGCAACTGTTTAAATTCAAACTATTATTATTGTTGTTGTTACTATTTGCCAAGACAAATGAAAAGTGGTGAATAGAGCAATGCTTGTCTTACTAGAACTCTTTAATTAAGAAAATTGGTTGTTTTCATTTTCATTCCCTGTAGCTATGTCACGATGAATGCAACACAGCACAGCACATTCAGAATTTAAGGCATATTTCACCAAGAACAAGAAATGAGTCTGCTTCTCTGAAGAGAAATAAATGGTAGCCACATTAGATCCAATGATACCACCTTAGTTCTGTAGTAAAACATTATGCTAGATTTTACAAGTTCCAAATAAATTTTTTTACAGTCTAGGAATCATAGAGTTACCTAGTAGAACTAATTTTTAGTATATTTCCTTTACAGGTGGAACTGAAAAAGAGAGAAAACAATTTTTGCTACCTAGAGCAAAGAGAAAATATCAAAAGGCAGATTATTAATTGCTTTACCATACAACAGCCCTTATAGCTACACAAAGAGGACAATGCCCAGTTGTTAGTATAATAGAAGCAAGACAGAATTGCTATAAAATCAGTTAAATAACTTACTTTGTCTTGGCTGCAAACTTCATGGCTGCTGATGGAGGCTCTGTGTGTGTATATCAATTCACGGTTTTCATCCCGTAGAGAGTACTGAGCTTCCCTTAATAGCTGTGTGATGTTGGGCAATTCCCCCAGACTCTGAGGGGCTCAGTCTCCTCCTCTGAAATGGGGAAACGATACACACCTCATGGGTTTCTGTGTATAAAGTGTGTGCTTTGAATAGGGTCTAGCTGGAGTAAGTGAATAATGCATCACAGTAAAGATGTTGGTGCTGACGGTGGTACTTTGGCACCAAGCTTTCACCATCTTTTTGAATAAGCCAAGAAAGCATTGCTCAATCACTGGCCTTTGAATTCTATAGGCAAGCATTGGGTCTCAGCCACAGCTCTGGCTCTCTTCTTAGGAATTTGGCTGTGTCCCATAGTCCCACATCCACTCCTTTTATTCCATCTCAGACATCCAGCATAGCTCACATGTGGTAAGAGGTTTTGAGAGCCCTAAATAAGGAACCCTCTTAAACAAGCTGTGTCCCTAGGATATTTGAAGAACAGTCACTAAGTCCTCAGGCTCACAGCATCTTGAGCCTCTTGTTCTTCTGTGACCTTGATGGAGTGCTTGTGAAATGGTCACCATCTATCTATGGGATTCTGGGGTCATCACCATGGGTGTATGAGGGACCACAACTGATAAGATGAGAATTAGAATCTTGATCAGACTCACTTCTGTGCAGCTGAGACCTCTTTCTTTTAATTGAGGTATGATTGATGTACACAAATCTGTACATACTTAATGTATTCACCTTGATGGGTTTA
The DNA here is from genome assembly GCF_049350105.2 of Macaca mulatta. Lineage (NCBI taxonomy): Eukaryota > Metazoa > Chordata > Mammalia > Primates > Cercopithecidae > Macaca > Macaca mulatta. The sequence continues at coordinate 49,932,893 of NC_133420.1, forward strand.
AAGATAGGTACATACACACCTGCAAAATCATCACCATAAACATTAATATAACCATCATCTCTAAAGTTTTATCTCTCTGGCCTCTTTTTATTTTGTGTGTGTGTGTGAGAAGAATTTAACAGACATAATTTTAAGCATACAATACAATATTGTTAACTATATGCGCTCCGCTGCATAGTAGTTCTCTAGGATTTAGTTGTTTTGCATAGCTGAAACTATGTGTACTTTGACCAACATCTCTCCAGTTTCCCCTACCTCCAGCCCCTGAAAACCACCATTCTACTCTCTGCATCTGAGTTTGACTATTTTAGATTCTTGATATGAGTGGGATCATGTAGTATTTGTTCTTCTGCATCTAGCTTACTTCAACTAGCATAATGTCTTCCAAATTCATCCATGTTGTAGTAAATAGTAGGATCTTCATTTTTAAGGCTAAATAATATTCTTGTGTGTGTGTATGTAATATATATAATATATATAACATTATATATATATATATAAAATATATAACGTACACACACATTTTCTTTATCCATTCATCTCTTGATGGACATTTAGGTTGTTTCCATTTCTTTGTCATTGTATTACTGCTGCAATTAAAGTGGGAGTGAAGACAGCCCTTGAAGGTACTGATTTCAAATTCTGTTGAGTGTACACCCAGAAAGGAGATTGTTGGATCATATGGTGGATCTAATTTTAATTATTTGAGGAACATCCATACTGTATCCATAGTGGCTATACCGATTTATACTCCCACCAACAGTATACAAGAATCCCCTTCTCTCCACATCCTGGCAAACACTTGTTAACTTTGTCTTTTTGATCATAGCCATCCTAACAAGTGTTAAGTAATGTCTTAACACTTATTTTGGTTTTCATTTGCATTTCTCTGATGGATGAGTGCTGTTGAGCACCTTATCATACACCTGTTAGCCATTTATATGTATTCTTTGGAGAAATGTCTATTCAGAATCTTTTGTTCATTTTTAAATCAGATCATTTGTTTCTTTGCTATCGAGTGGTAAGAGTTCTTATGCATTTTGCAGACATATAATTTGCAAATATTTACGCTCTTTTCTGTTGTTTACCTTTTCACTTTGCTGATTGTTTCCTTTGCTGTGCAAAAGACTTACAGTTTGATATAATCACATTTGTGTATTTTTGCTTTTGTCACCAGCCATATCCAAGCAATCATTGCCAATGCCAATGTCAGGAAGTTTTCCTCTTTGTTTTCTTCTAAGAATTTAAGTCTTTAATCCACTTGGAGTTAATTTTTGGATATGTATAAGATAAGGGTTCAATTGCATTCTTTGGCATATAGATATTATTTTCCCAAAGCCATTTATTGAAAAAACTATCCTTTTGCCATTGTGTATTCTTGGCCCCCTTGACCATGATCAGTTTACTGTAAATGTGTGGGTTTATTTCTGGACTCTCTATTCTGTTTTTATGCCAATACCACACCATTTTGACTACTCTAGCTTCATATTTTGAAATCAGCAGTCTGCTGCTTTATTATTCCTGCTCAAGATTGCTTTGGCTATTCAAAGGCTCATAGTTCTACATGAATGTTAGGATTGTTATTTCCATTTTTGTAAGAAGTGTTGTTGGCATTTTTACAGGGATTGCATCTGTTGATCACCTTGGGTAGTATGGATATTTTGACAATATTAATTATTCCAATCTATGAACGTGAGACATCTTTCTATTCATTTTTTTCTGTCTTCTCAAATTTCTTTCATCAATATTTTATAGCTTTCAGTGTATAGAGATTTCACCTCTTTGGTTAAATTTATTCCTCGTTATTCTTTTTGATGCTATCATAAATGAGTTTTTTTATTTTAATTTTCTTGGATAGTTTATCATTAGCATAAAGAAACACTACTGATTTTTGTATATAGATTTTGTATCCTGCAACTTTACTGAATTAATTAGTTAGTTCTAATAGTTTCTTTAATGAAGTCTTTAGGGTCATTGTGCCATCTTCAGAGATAATTTTACTACTTCCTTTCTTATTTGGATGCCTTTTATTTCTTTTTCTTGTCTAAATGCTTTGGCTAGGGCTTCCAATAATATGTTGAATAGAAGTGGTGAGAGTGGGCACACTTTCCTTGTTCCTAATCTTAGAGGAAAAGTTTTCAGTTCTTCATCATTGAATATGATGTTAGCTGTGTGTTTGTCATATTTATTGTATTGAAGTACATTCCTTCTTTACCTAATTTGTGAAGAGTTTTTATCATGAAAAGATGTTGAATTATGTCAAATGCTTTTTCTGCATTTACTGAGATAATCATGATTTTTATTCTTTATTCTTTTATTCATTTTCAATAATGTGATGTATCACATTTATTGATTTGTATATTGACCCATCCTTGCATCCCATTAATTGATTATGATGTATTATACTTTTAATGTGCTATTAAATTCAGTTTGCTAGTATTTTCCTGAGGACTTTTGCATCTAGGACTATAGTTTTCTTTTCATGTGGTGTCTTTGGTTTTCATATCAGAGTGATGCTGGCCTCTTAACGTAAGTTCAGAAGTGTGCTCTCTTTTTCTGTTTTTCAGAGGAGTTGTAAAAGGATTGATATTAATTCTTCTTTAAATGTTTGATAGAATTCAGTGTGAAGCCATTTGGTTCCAGACTTTACTTCGCTGGGTGGTTTTCAATTACTGATTCTATCTTCTTGATTGTTTTTGTACTGTTCAAGCTATTAATAATCTCGATTCATTCTTGGTGGGTTGTATGTTTCTATGAATTTATCCATTTCATTTAGGCCATCTAATTTATTGGCATATAATTGCTCATAATAATCCCTTATGGTCTTTTTATTTGTGTGGAATCAATTGTAATGTCTTCTTTTACATTTCTAAGTGCACTTGAATCTTTTCTTTTTTTAAAAAAAAAATTAATCTAGCTAAAGGTTGTCACTGTTTTATCTTTAAAGAAAAACTACTCTGTTTTGTAGGTTTTTTCCCACTATTTTTCTATTTTCTACTCAATATTTCTGCCCTGATTTTTATCATTTCTTTCCTTTGGCTAACTTTAGTTTGTTCTCTTACTAGTGCTTTCAGGTACAAGTTAGGTAGCTTATTTGAAATCTTCCTTTTTAAAAACAAAAACAAAAACAGGTGTTTATCACTGTATACCTCCCTCTTAGTACTGCATTTGCTGCATCCCGTAAGTTTTTCAATGTTATGTTTTCATTTGTCTCAAAATATTTTCTCATTTCCCTTTTTATTTCTTCTTTGAGTCAATGGTTGTTCATAATTGTGTTCTTTCACATATTGGTGAATTTTCCCATTTTCCTTACATTATTAATATCTAGTTTCATTCTACTTTGGTTTGAAGTATATTTTGGATGATTTTAATCCTTTAAAATTTATTGAGACTTGTTTTGTGAGTTAGCATGTGACCTGTCTGGAGAATGTTCCCTGTGTGCTTGAGAAGAAAGTATATTCTGCTGTTGTTGGGGAAATGGTCTGCATGTGTTTCTTAGGTCCATTTGGTCTATAGCGTTGTTCAAGCCTTATTATTTCCTTATTGATTTTTTTGTCTGGATGATCTATCTGTTATTGAAATGGGGGTATCAAAGTCTTCTACAACTATTGCATTGCCATCTGTTTCAGCTGCCTGATCACATTATACCCAGACTCCTGTACTTGTTCACATCTCTACTAAGAGAAGTCATGTGCAAATCTCTGAAATTGCATTTTGTCTGAAAACCAACTTCCTTTCAGGTTCTTTCATTTATATTCATAAGTAATATAGAGAGTAAAGTCTTTTTAAACCCAAGGCTCTATGTATTGCAATACAGCAGAAACATTTTAGCCCACTAGACTGAATATTAAGCTAGAAATGTTTTAAATCCCCTGAAATCTCAGATCTAAGTTCCTTGAAGCAGCGTGGTACGAAGAACAGAACTCTGCATTTGATGCCTGGAGACCCGGACTAGTCTAGATCCAGAAAAGCTTGAGTCCACTGCTAACTAGCTGTGTGACCATGGACAAGTCCCTTGTTTTCTCTAAACCTCATTTCCCTCCTGTGAAAATAGGAGGAGTTTGAATGAGATGTTCTAACGTCTATTCCAGCTCTGGAATTGGCTGTGTCACATCAACACAGCAGGTTATAATGAAGTCCTGCTTCCCTAAGGGAATTGAGTGATGGTCCACCATGGCTAATTTATTCATGAGCCATGGTAAGGAGAGCTGTGGCTATTTTCCCTTCACACTTTCTTAGGTTCAGGGCTACTTCGATGTTTTCAATGCTGCCTTCCACTGTTAGCATTTCTCAAGCAAGGAATTAACTATGACAAGCTTCTTGAATTCTCTTTTCTTCTCCATAAATAATAATGCTGTTTTATGCACTCATTGACCTACTATTGTCTGGCTCTCTGCCTCTCCAGGTAGTAGAGCTAGACCTTTTGACCGATGGTCTGTGTCCAGATAATTATAATAACCTCATCCCTGGTCCATTTTTTTTGGTTGTTCACTTGACAGTACTCTAAACTCAATACTCTTGAACCCTCAGATCAAGAATATCACAATTAGAAAGAGATTGAGACCTGGGCATGGTGGCTTATGCCTGTAATCCCAGTGCTTTGGGAGGAGCTTTGCTTGAGTCCGGGTGTTTGAGACCATCCTGGGCAACACAATGACAGCCTGTCTCTACAAAAAAAAATTAACAAACAAACAACAACAAAAACAAAAAAACAAAAAACAGCCAGGCATAGTGGCAAGTGCCTATAATCCCAGCCACTTGGGAGGCTGAAGCTTGAGCTCAGGAGGTAGAGGCTGCAGTAAGCTGTGATTACACCACTGCACTCAGCCTGGGCAATAGAGTGAGACCTCAATTTAAAAAAAGAAAGAAAAGAAAGAGATTGAAAAAGTTAAAAAAGGAGTTACAGGCTGGGCGCAGTGGCTCAAGCCTGTAATCCCAGCACTTTGGGAGGCCGAGACGGGCGGATCACGAGGTCAGGAGATCGAGACCATCCTGGCTAACACAGTGAAACCCCGTCTCTACTAAAAAAATACAAAAAACTAGCCAGGCGTGGTGGTGGGCGCCTGTAGTCCCAGCTATTCAGGAGGCTGAGGCAGGAGAATGGTGTAAACCTGGGAGGCGGAGCTTACAGTGAGCTGAGATCTGGCCGCTGCACTCCAGCCTGGGTGACAGAGTGAGACTCCATCTCAAAAAAAAAAAAAAAAAAAAAAAAAAAGGAATTATAGTTGGCACAGAGACTGATTATCTATCTATTTTCAACCTACTTCTTATATATAAATAATCATCAATTAGAAAATATTCTAAAAGATTTGATTCATGATAGCAGTAAAAAAAGCATAAACTAGCTAACTTACAAAGAAAATGATAGGACCTATATGAATCCTGGGGAACACTACTGATTGACAAAGACTTGAATAAATGAAGAGATCACTTAGTTTTGGTTAGAAAAATTCAATTTTAGAAAATAATGATTGTCCCTAAATTAATCTATAATACAAATGAATTACCATTTAAAAGCACAACAAGATTTTAGAGAATGGAACAAAATTATTTTAAAAATTAATTTGGATGAATAAGGATACAATAGCTTACAAATTAGGAAAAGGGTCTAATGAGGAAACATATCATACCAGTTACTAAAATTTTGTAAAGTAACATAAATTAAAACAATATGGTATTTACTGATGGAGAAATTAACTGATAAACTAGTGAACCAGTGTAGAAGCCATCTTAAGCATGTGGGAAGTTTTTTATATAATGAAAATTGGGGGAAATGTTTTACCTTAATTGGGGAAAATATTTAATAAATGGCATTGGGAGATAGAGATAAGCAAGATAAGTACCCATCTTGCTTCTTGTCCCAAAGTAATTCTGAAAAAGATTAAATATTTAAATATTAAAAACAGGACAATAATACCTGAAAAGTTATAAATATATTTGTAAAATAATTTGACCTTGAGTATGTCCCAAAAACCAAAATCCAAAATAAAATAGATTTTAAAAATTTGATGACATTAGAAAACAGAAACCTCTGAAGACTTTATCTTTTAGAAATACCTACTGAAGTATTTGTAGATGTAATAATAGGATGTCTGGGATTTGCTTCAAAAGAACACAAAGTTGGAAGAAAGGAGGTTTGAAACTGAAACAGGATTGTCCCTGAATTAATAACTGTTGAAGGTGGGTGATGGGCACGGCGGGTAGGGGTTTACTTACATTATTCTCTCCTTTTTTCATGTATGTTTGGAATTTTCAATAATTAAGGAAAGTCTTTTGTGTAGCTAAAAACAATTTCTTCTTCTTCTTCTCCTTCTCCTTCCTCCTCTTCTTCCTCTTCTTCTTCCTCTTTTCTTTTTCTTTTTCTTATAGAGGCCAGGTCTCGCTATGTTGCTCAGGCTGGCCTCTAACTCCTGGGCTCATGTGATCCTCGTGCTTTGGCCTCCCACTCCCAAAGTGCGGGAATAGAGGTGTGAGCCATGGTACTTGGCCTAAAAACAATCTTAAAAGGTAAAACCTCCACTGGAAAATATTTGTAGCACCTGTGATAGCACAAGGGGTAATATTTCTAATACACAGATAACTATTAACAAATGAGTTTTTAAAAGTTTATACAGATAAAAGAGTAATGGCAAAGGACATAAGTAGCCAATTTACAAATAAAGAAATACTAATAACCAATGAATATATATGAAGATTTTCAACTTCACTGATAGTCAAAGAAAAGTTAATGAAAACAAAACTCAGTATGTATTTCACCCATCAGATTGGCAAAAATTAAACGGGTTCAGAAACAAAACAAAACATACCAAAGATAATGAGTGTGGGTAAATGAGATAATTTCCTGTATGATTACTGGAACTGACTTGGCAGAAAACAATAATTCAAGATATAAAATGTAAATATACACTGATAGACATATTCTACTTATGGATATTTGAAAGCAGTATTGGCAGAAATAATTTTTTTAAAGTGGGCATTAGAATATCTGTTGAAGCATTCTTGTTAATATAGAAAAATTAGAATACAATGTCCATCAATAGGGAGCTGGCTAAATACATTATGGTATAGGCAAATAATGGGATATTTTACAGCAATTAAATGATGATGTAAATTCATATATTGCCAAGGGAAGAGGTCCATGACATGTACTTGAGGGAAAAAACAGTATTTTAAACATCGTATTTTCCAGTTGAAAGAAAAGAATATACATGGAATTTATGGGTACATGCACAGAGGCATCTGAAGGAAGTTCACCAAGTTATTAAGTATGACAATCTCCAGTTGATTGTATTTCTGTTTTTTTAAAAATATTCTTTTGATTTTTGTATACTGTATAAGTTGCCAATAATGGAGAAGTAGAATTTATCAGAACCAATTTTTTAAACATAATTAATTTTATATGCCTGCCTGTCTCACTGAGCATTGAGGTGCTAAAGGATGGTGAATGTGTAATTCATCCATCTTCATATTTCTCTTACTGGCACCTAGTAGGTGCTCAGTGAATATTAATGCATCAAATTGAATTTTATCACCATCTTTCCTTGACATCCATTCAGGCAGGTGTTCTGTATGTTGGCATGATGCATGGTCTGTGCATATTTAACTAGCATTTTTAGAGAAGCACAGAGTGTTTGAGTTTGAAGAGACTTCTTTCTCTTTAGATCAAAGCTCTTACTTTGCAGATAAGGAAAACATAGTTCAGAAAGGTAGAATGAGAGGGTCACAGAGCTAGTGGTTTTCTGAATGTGAGTTCTGTGAGAGCAGGGATTTTAAATGGTTTTGTTTATTTCTGTATCCCCAGTAGTTAGAACTGGCACATAGAAAATACTCAGTAAATATCTTTTTTTTTTTTTTTTTTTTTTTGAGACAAAGTCTCGCTCTGTCACCCAGGCTGGAGTGCAGTGGCGTGATCTCGGCTCACTGCAAGCTCTGCCTCCCTGGTTCACGCCATTCTCCTGCCTCAGCCTCATGAGTAGCTGGGACTGCAGGCACCCATCACCACACCTGGCTAAGTTTTTATATTTTTAGTAGAGATGGGGTTTCACCGTGTTAGCCAGGAGGGTCTCGATCTCCTGACCTTGTGATCCACCCATCTTGGCCTCCCAAAGTGCTGGGATTACAGGCGTGAGCCACCGTGCCCGGCCAATATCTCTTGAATGAATAAATGAATGCATCTTACCACCACCCTGTGTCAGACAGCCTGTTCCACATTTTTTCTCTCCCATTCTTTTGTGTAGAATAGGTTCTCAAAATGTGTGTAATGCCTTCCTTTCCTCATTTAAAGTGAAGACTCATCTTTTATAGGGTTTATGATTGACTGGCATGCTGATCATCATTATTATTGACAATGAAATGAAGGCAATGAAAATAATTCTAAGGGAGCCTTGTTTTCTTTGTCAATGATAATTCACTGTCATAGCTCTTACCTAATGCATCATGGGTCAAGGCTGGCAACACCACATATGCAGAGGGGAAAGGAGCCAGGGCTGGGCAAAGACACACTCGCCAGTGCTGAAGGTAGACCCAGGTGCATGACTGAGTTTAGAGAAGCCAGGAGCAGTCCGGCGAGAGCACCTCTGGGTCCAGTATTCCAGGGCGATTTCTGGAAGCATTTGGTACTGAAAGTTCATCCCAAGGTCATCCAGCATCTGGGAATCCAAGCAGTGACCACTATTTAGGGCTGAGACTGGGAAGCAGCAAAATAGGAGCTCTGCAAAGTTTGGGGAAAATGAACTGGGATACAGTCCCATGAAAACAGCTGGAACAAAGTCATACAGGGTCCCAATGTTTCACCAGAAGGAGGGAGATCTAGGGTTGGACAACTGTAACTCAATCAGGTCAAGTGATGGATGATGGGAAGTAAAAGCATAATGTTAAGGGCAGGGCTAATGTAGAATAATGGAAACAGGAGTGTTAAACTATGGAGCTAGGCAGGTGCCCTGGAATGAGGGAATTGGAATTTAGTTATAGTTTCATTAGAGCCCCAAATTTATCACATTTATCCAGATTGGAAGCATATGGCATAATCCCAAGACCTGGCATACTGCAGTAAAGTGGAAAGGGTGATAGGGAAGATGACTTGCTGTACTGATTTGCTTAGCTGGTACTGGCTTAGCCACTGGAATATGAATAGCTCTTCTGGAAGAGAACATTTTGGGGAAGTACAAGGCAATCAGTGGCACCATCTGACATCATCCATTTTCCATCATTTATAATGAGGTTGGTTCATGCTTCTCATGAATCTGTTGCTCTGTTTACTTTCAGTGTATCTAGTTCTTGTTTACTTCTAGTTGACTAACCCTCACATAATCCTTTGGACAAGAAATATATTCACTGGAAGACAGTCAAAGGAAAATATTGTGACACATGTAAAATATATAGGACAGATAATTTTCATGCAATCTAAACATAGTCTAAAAGCCTTATCCCTTCGTCTTAGGCTTTTGCATTCATTTAAATTAAGGCTAACATTTCTTCTTAAGTTTGGGCTCCTGAGTAAGAGTTTAATCTCTTTATCATGGACAATGAAATAAACAAAAAGGTGTGTGTATGGGAAGAGACTGAAAATATTGCTTCATTTTATGACATTCTTTAAAGCATATTTTGATTTTTTGTTTTGTTTTGTTTTCAAGACTTTTTCCTTTTCTGTTGTGGGATCAATTGGGTCCTTTCCACTTTTCTTCTGCTATGGAGTCAGCTGGTTCCTAGATGAAGACCCTGAAATGCAGTTCAGTATGATTTAACAGAACTCCAGGGAATGACTTTAAATGAATACTACCCACACTGTGGCATTGAAACTGGGGACTGTCAGCAAACAGATATGTCAATTTTAAAGATTCTCTAGGGAAGCTGCACAGAGCTCCTCTCACTGTTGATGGCCTATCCTGTTCACAGCTTCAGCCTCTGGAAATGCTTTGATTCAGTAGCAAGTTCGGGCTTTCAAACATTGCAATGGGCCTTTGTTGGCAACTGCTCTGCCTGCGTGCACAGAGGACTCATTCTTCCATGAAGGGCCAGACGGCCTGCTGATGGGCCAAACCAGTTTACACTGATCTTGCTTGTGGGAGGGAGAAGAAGGCAGACAGGATTGGTATGGCCCATAATGGGGCCATTTATCCCTTTCCTTCCCAGTATCCTGTTCCCTCAGTGCATGCCACCTTCAGTGTGTCTCTTGTTCTGCAATTCTTTGAGCTGCAATTCTTAAAGACTAAAATATCTCTGACACTCCTTTAAAATAAATTCCTGAATATACAACAGAGGCTGTTACAAGGTACCGTCTCCAGTGTCCCTGGAGGGAAATGCTTTGCTGAGAAAGTAATGTCATCACACGCCCCTCCATACACCCACTTTTCCCTTTGATCTTACAGTGTTTACCTGTGGCTTATTGGTACTAAGGCAAACTGAGTATTGAGCATTCGACTTTGAACTAGGTCTGGTTCTCCAAGAGGCATTCTTTGATGTCAGATCCATTATGCATTGTTTATTACCCTTTCAAACATACCCACATGTATTTCTAAGACCAAGGCTCTTCTTTACTCATTCAAAAGGAGAGCAGGGGTTTGTTGCCATATTGGCTCTCCTTTGATATTTTTAAAATGAGAGAAGTAATATCTCTGGAGTCCATTTTGTCCACTTACAAATTATTTTAACAATATATGTGAAGGGCAATTTTACATTCTCTCTATCCCATTACTATCTTCCAAAACACAATTATATGTCAATTGCATGACTCAGAACCTCTTCTGCCCAAGTAATAAATCATAAGTGTAATGAGTAAAAAGAATTTGTCATTGTTCAGTGTGTATACAGAGTTATGTGGCATATAACCTCAGATTTCTTTCAGATCATATATAAATACATAATAAAATAATAATGCTCATTAGTCAACACCAAATATAAGTTCCAGATGTCTGAACATCAAAGTATTTATAGGCCTATAGGAACCGCCTTGAGACAGGAACAGTTCTTCAAAAATGGTACTGGAAGAAAGCAGGCTACAAAAACCTCCCAAATTTGCTGAAACAAAAGCTATTCTTGTTTATACATAAATTATGAATGACTTTTTGAGGGCTGACTCATTGGCCAGTGCATGTGCCTACAAATCCGGTTTCACAAGAGGATGGGAGCTGACTGGACTAACAGGAATTCTACAACAAATCATATTTTCCCAGCTTGTCTCTAAAGCAAGTCATTTTGTCCGGAGGTTCAGGCACGGCTCTTGTCAAGGCACAGCGGGGGTTGTTGCTTGCCTGAGAACTCTGCCAAAGCTGCAACACCACTCAATTCACCTAGCAGGGGCCACCTGCTTCAGGGGCATTGTGGACCAGTCCTCTGGACACTAGTCTTTGGGAGAAGGGACTTGACAGCCCCGGCAAGTGGTGAGATTGAGTGGCAGCAGGTGGGCTGCTTGCCTGAGGCCACTCACCCCATGCAACTGCAATTCCCAAGCCTTTTCTCTGGATGTCAGCCTCTATCCACAACGAGGTAGGTGTGGGAGAACCGCCCTGGAGGTTCCTAATCCCAACTGTGCCATGTATTCGCTGCCTGGCTTTAAACAAATGAGCTGACATTTCTCTTAAATTTTCTCATCCATAAAATGTAGTGTCGCACAGAATAACCTTTCAGGTCCTGTCCAGCTTTGATAAGTTTTCCTTTACACAAAAGGACATAAATGTACATATTGCTTAGTTCATCCACGTGCTGCATGAGATCTTGATGACCAATATTGCTAGTACGTGGCTTAATCATGACTCAAAATAAAATGTCATGACAAATACAGATCTTCCAAGACTAGAAGCATTTCTCTCTTGCAAGGAGGAGTTGGGGCAAGATACAACAGTTATTTTCTGAGAGTTTAATATGAAACGTTAGAGCCCAGGCAAATTGTTTGCAACATGAAAAAAAAAATCCTATTATCCTTCTCTGTCTCATATCTTCCTCCTACAGGCAGGAGGGAAAAAGTGAAAACACTTTTTCAACATAGTGATTCAAACCTTCCAATGACGGATAGTGTATGAATGTCAAGAATTTTGAACATGAGTTATCCATCCCAATTTTTCTATCCCAAATGCTTTTTGTTGGTTTTTCTAACCATGGGAGAATGCTCCTAAGAAGGAAGTATTTCATTTTTGAAGTGTTAAATAGGGAAGTTTGTATTTGAATCCGAGCTCCATTGGAGCTCTTTGGAAAGCTGTTTTAAGTGGAGATAACTACACATCTTTCCCTCCTTTTTTTCAGAGGGAATTTGTTTTTCTTGGCACACTTGTCCACATGAAGAATCCTGAATTTCCTCTGATAAAAGTTTGATCAATACAAGGTGGTAATAGTGCTCACTTATCACTTTTCATTAATCAATAAATGACTACAAACTTCTACAGTCATCATGGAATAAAGTCAACATGAAATGGAGATTACTTAAACCTTGAAGCTCCAACGTTGCACAATTAACAATAAATCCATTATTATTTGATGCATTTGCTAAAACAAAAAACACATGTGACTGGAAATTCAAAAACTGAACAGGCATTGGCAAATGTTTTCTAAATATAATACACTATCCTGACAGCTAATGCATCAACAGTGTTTACTTCAGCAAATGTTTCTAATTTGCAGGGAGAAAAAAAAAGCAAGTGTCTTATAATAATCTTTAACATTTGAATACATGTATGTTGCTTTACAGTTTACAAAGCACTTTCAATGTATACATCCCCTCAACTGATCCTTAAAATCACGCTGGGAGGTAGACAGAACATGTATTTTATTATCTTCCAACAATTTTTGGTTACCCCAACTTGTCATGGCGTTCTATGTCTCTGTGATTTCACACGTGCTCTTCTTGAGTCCTGGAATGCCCTCTTTCCCCTCCCCTGCCCCATTTTTCATCTAGTTAATTCCCAATCAGCTTTAAAAATCAACACAACCGCTGCCTCTTTTCAAATCCTCTGGAAATCTCCAGACTGATGTAGACATCTTCCTTCTGTGTTGCTCCAATACCTTATGTGTGGCTGTGATCACATTTTGCCGTAATCTGTTCGCTTTTCTGTCTCTCTTACTAGACTGTGCGCTAACTTGATTGCATGGCTCTTGTTTTATTTACTTGACATCTGTAGCACCTACCCTATCCCTGTTGTATAGTAAGGACTCAATAAATGTCTGGTGAAAGAATAAATGAAGTCCATTTATGAGATGAGGAGATGGAAGTTCACAAATGTAGGTGTCTTGTTCAAGGCCACACAGTTAGTGAAGGGCAGGGACTGAACTTTAACCTGTACTGCTGGTTTTGCAGTCCAATAGTCTTTTCCTTGATATCACCCCATGTTTGCTCTGCTTATTTCTATTGAAACTTATGAAATATTCATGGATATAACATAATAGCATTTTGAGGATATTTCTGCAGCATATACAAGAAGTCACTGGGAAGAAATTTTTGCTAACTTCTCATCTTAGTTCTTTATTCATTATTTTTTACTCAGTTCCTATTTTCTTCTCTCAAGGATCTGAGGCAGCTTTATAACATTAACATAAAACAAGGATAAAAGATAAAGAGCCACAAAAAAGAGAAAGTAAGGAGGGAAGGTTTCATATCGAAATTCTAGGCAATGAGAAAGACTGCAATTGAGCTTAAAACTTGTCCTTGAACATCCTGAGATCCCAGTAGAAAAGGGGAACACAGGGTGCTATATTACTATTATTACATGAAGAAAGAGAATACCCCAGAAGGCTGTTTTCCCTCATAACATTAAACTCTAAGGGGAATTAACTCTATGGGTATTTATATGACTCCATGAGAAACATAGTGGAAAATGCCTTCACCTGCAGCTCACATAAGAGGAATTCCTTCATCAAACATTTTAAAAAATCTCCTATAAGTTGGATGCTGTATTAAGGATTAGGACAAAGATGAGTAAGATGAGACCCTACTTTCAAGGGACTTCATAATCTGCTAGCAGAGAAAAGCAATACACAACTAACTAAATGGGCAGAAGCCTTCTTAAGAGATGTTTGTTGTAGTTACCCTAATAATAACTGGAGGCATAGAGATCCCTTGAAGACGTCTCTATGAGGAAGTTCAATGCAGAATATGTATGTAGGTTGTATTTTGAGATTAATACTCCCTACTCAGTCCTTATTTTTAAAAAATCACATAGTTCAACAAATATTTATGCATACTGTAATGCTTAATAATGAAGGGATTCATGTCCTATTCTGTTTGAATTTCTCTTCTTTCATTTAAAATCTGTGCACATTGTATAATTGCTGTTCAAAATAAGAATGTGTGTGCTTGAAAAGCTTAAAAATATTATCCATATGTGGAGACATCTTTTCCAACTATAGACCATTAGGAAGTAAACCTAATAATAAATTGTCTGGCCTTAGAAAACATGGTTAGAGTGAAAAGTCCACATTTTGTTCCTGTAATTTGTAACGCACTCAGAAAATACCAAAGCTGGCTCAGAACCAGCTGACGAGCCCTCCAGCACTGGATTCATAATGGGGAGCCTATTTTTCTTTTATTACTGGTAACTGGAAAAGCCTAGCAACTATTTTCCATTGACATTCCCTCCAGGATGGAGAGCTTGTTTTTCCTAGATTTTTGTGTATTTTTAGGCAGTCATCTTGGGCAGTCTGGCTTTGTATCAAAAGTGTTATTAATTGAAGAGTTTCTCCCTTGGGCTATTGGGTAGAAAAATACACTCTCTGTATCTTGATGTCTATTTTGGGGGTCATGGCTGGTTCCAGTTCCCCATCTTTTTGCAAAGTGGCTGTTCTTTCATCTTATCATCCCTGTAGTGTGCTTGGAGAAAAAAAGGAAGAAACAGAATCCCAGAGCTGTGATCGCCTTTCTAAAAGTCTTACTTGGAAGTGGCAAAAGCGACAACCTTGGGCCTCTGAATTCCTTTTCTAGAACTTATGGAAATGGAAAAAACCGTTGATGGAGAAGCAGAAGGTTGATTAGCAGGCAAAGATGGATGGCGGTCTCCACCTTCAGGATGACCACTGGATACAGCTTTTGGGAGATTTTAATTATACTTGACTTTATCTCTGCCTGGAGTTCTCCATTGCATAGTTCTTCTCTTCTTACTAGCCAAATATGCTTGTGCTTAGTTTGGGTTCAAAAAACATTTTTACAAGTCCTTTCTCCTATGCATGGGTTTTGCTCCTTTTGCTTGGAACCATGAAGCAAAGCATGCTTAGTTATCAAGGAGAGATGGGTTTTATGCTTTATCATTTAAAAACATCATTTAGCAATTTGGAAAGTACTGGGCTAGCACCTAGGCCTGTCACTTGTGTCTCACATGAACACACTGGGAAGTGAACTAACAAGGATTGATAGGCTGTAGGTCACTTGTGTTATGGTAGGCATGTTAATACATTATTTCATTTAGTTCTCTTGACCAATGTGTAAGAAAATGATTACTTCATTTTCTAGTAACAGATTTTAGAGGTCAGCTAACTTGTGAAGGTCACATTGTTGGTAATAGGGAAGCAAGGGATGGTCTGAAGTTGGTATAACTCCAAAGCCTGGTACTCCATCCTATTTACCAGCACACTATAACCTTCTATGATACATCTTTAGGAGAGTAAGGGATATTGACATATTCCCTTAATCGTTTTTCCTGAAAGGATTCTTTTCACAGCTTAGGATTATCATCAGTTGAACAGTTTCAGGCGATAGCCGAGCATGCATATTCTGAGGAAAACACTGATTCACCCGGTTATATTATTCAGTGGAGACTAAGAATATGAGGCATGAGTGGACGTGAAATTCCTTTACAATGAAGCCAGAGATGTCAGAGGAAAAAGTTGTTAATGACATTTCATAATACTTTATACACAGTGTACTTATCTGATTTTAAAGTTCTCTTGTCCTAGTTAAGAGGACAAAATAAGGGGTGTGATGCCCACATAGTTTCACTTGAAAAAGAGACACATAATGAAGTCAAACCTTTGAGGTATTCACTGATATGGCTTGTTGGGAGTGGCTGCTTTTCAGTCGAGGACATCATGATTCAAGTGTGGAGTTTAGAGGCCAAGATCTGGGCTTCTGAGAGTTTAACCGTTGTGCTCTATAGAAAGTTGTTTTGCTAAAAAGGCTTATTTTCTTTCATTGATAATAAAAATATTGTTAAACTCTAGTCATAAGTAAACATTCTAGGGCATCCTGAATTATTAGTCAGCATGTATGTCTCCTAGGGTTTTGTTCAAAATATTAAATATCTGTTTTGGTGTGGCCACTGACCGTTAGCATGGACCCAGGCTTTGAAGTTGGGGCTGAGTTGGGGAGGACCCTTCCCCTGTACAGCTTTAACCCTTCAGAGGATTGACTATGGGAACTTCTGGGGGGCCCCAAGGAAGGGACCAAGGTGTCCAGGATAGCAGAAAGGATCTATGGGACAATTTATCAGCTGAAGAAAAGGATCAACATTTTAATAATGGCTACTGTCTCACTAGCATGTATGAGATGAATATCAGATCTGTGTACATCACAGGCAATCTAATATAGTAATAAATTCCTACATACACCAGCCACTATGGGGCTAAACAAGAGAGACCTTGAAACCAACGTGAAACTCCTCTTATGGAGTATTTTCTAGAAATATTAACATCTAACACTGGAAAGATAATATAATTGAATAATTAAGAACAAAGTCTCTTGGGTTAGGCTGCTTGCATCTATTAGTTTCCTATAACTATTTGCTGCTGTAACAAATGGTCACAAACTTAGTGGCTCACAACAACACAACACACATTTATTCCCTCACAGCTCTGGAGGTGAGAAGTTTCAAATCATGATGTTGTCAGGGCTGCATTCCTTCTAGTGGCTTCATGGCAGAATCAATCTGTCTTGCCTTTTCAGCTTCTAGAGACCATCTGCACTCATTCCTTGACTCATGAACCCTTGCTTACATCACTCAACTTCTTGCTTCTGACATCACATCTCATATTACTGACTCTGACTTTCTTGTTTCTCTTATAAGGATCCTTGTGATTACATTGGATCCACCTAAATAATCCAGGATACTCTTCCCATCTCAAGATCCACAATTTAGTCACATCAGCAAAGTTATTCTCGCCATAAAAGGTAACAAATTCATAGATTCTGGGAATTCAGTCATAGGTATCTTTGGGAGCCCATTATTCTCTCTACCAAAATGGATTCCCACCCTGGCTTTGTCACTTTTTAGCTATGTGATCTAGTGAGTAGCTATAAGGCAAGTTACTCATTCTCTCTGTGCCTCAGTTTTCTCATCTGAAAAATGGGAATAATAGCAGTACTTCATATTAATAGGGCGAAGATGGGGTGAATTAGTACAGGAGACAGGCTTGGAACCATTCCTAGCCTCTTGCGTGCATGCAGTGAGAGACATCTGCTGTAACAATGGGACTGTATCCATGCTCTTGGGGTATGCGTACTACCCCCACGAACTCTGTTCAGCTCTCTGCAGCTGAGCTCAGAGCCAACGTTCTTGTCAGGCCAACTCAGGAAGACGGTGACTTTCAGTGCTTCATGATTCTGTTGCAGTACAATGATGTGCCTGGCGTCCTATCCCTGCAATCATTCCCGGATTATAGTTGGGGAGCTTCTTGAGTTCCCATTGCAGTTTCAACCTTGTTTCAACCTCTGGGACAAGAAGAGGAAGGATAGACAATGTTTAAGAAATTGTAGCTCTAGATTCCAGAACTCACCTTGAAGCCATGCCCCAGTTCTACCAATTTCTTCTTTCAGTGATCATCCTTGTAAGAATCTTCCAAAATGGAGTTCCATCCTGTTCTCTGCCATCTTCCTAGCACAGGGTTCATGATCAGATTGCTGTTTCCTGTCCCCACCCTAATATTGCCATCTTCTAGTCTTTCTGCTTCCAGGGCCCCTGTGGGTTTTCCTTAGTGTTGATCCCCTGCATGAGATTGTTACTCACATCCTCCAAAGCCTGGAGCAGCCCACCCCTCGCCTCTGCCTCCCCTCTGGAAGAGATTTCGAAGCACTGCCTTCATATCAAATGAGGGGAATAAAAATTGTTCCTTTTTATAGAATAAATTGGATTTGGACTTTCAGGCATCGGTTGTCTGAGGGTTGTCATGAAAGAAGAAAGTGGCATGTGAATCTGCGGGTGGAACAGATGGCTCCTTCCAACTTGGGGATAATCTATGTATTCAGTGGAAACACTCTAGGGAAAGTTAAAAGACATTCTCCTGGCATAACTGCCTATAGAGAAACTGTTTCTCCAGAGTACTATAACGATTTATTTCATTTCTTTAGTGTTCAGAGTTGCCTTTTTTACATTCCTATTTGTGGGAATGTCTGACCAGTAAAACCATAGAAAAGTATATTCTCCAACACTAAAAATCAATCTGTTGAAACCACTGATTCTCCCCACCCCCCATACCACCTTTAAAAAAATTCCAGTTTGTGGCTTCACTTTGGTAACTTCTTTTGCTTCTAAACTAGGTTGTACTATTTTGAAAAACAAAAAAGTATTTTACCCAGACCTATTTTCCTTGTCAACTGCTTTGCCACAAAAGACTAAATTTATCTCTGAAATTATAAGTAGACCTTAGTTATAGACAAGTTTTACTGGCTACCTTAAAAGAGGCATGGCTATTTTAATGAGTAGAATAATCTAAAAGTTTTATTTTTTTTAATTTTCTAGCCCTCTTTTCAAATAATTAAATCCTTCCTTAAAAGATATGCAAATCATCTATATAATATAAAAGCATAACAACTCTCTAACATTAAGTATCTGAAGAGTAAGACACAAACATTCAGTCCAAAGTAGATGTTTCATCTTATGAAGTGGAAAGAACTCTTGATTAGAAGTTAGAAAACCAGCGTCTACTAGTTCTTAGTTACTAATTACTAAGACTTAAATTTTTTGTGCTTCAACTTTTAATCTGTGAAATGTGGATCATGATTCCTCTGTCTCATAAACTTGTAAAAGGGCTCAATGGAAATAATCTTTAAGCAATTGCATTGAAGAGCACAAAGAGCCATTTTAAATGTGAATTGGCAGCATGACATAGCAGACAAGGCATGGATTTGCAGTCAGCCAGTGCACTGGATGCTGGTTCTGCCATGTAATAAACTGTGTGACTTGCTCAAGTTAACTAGCATCTCGGAGCTTTGATTTCTTTATCTGTAAATATGAAACCCTTCTGAGTAAGTGTGAGAACAGAAAGAATGCAAGGCAAGTGTTCAATAACAGTAGCTCTTATTACTTTTCTCCACTGAACAAGGCATTCCTGTCAGTGTATACAAGTTATAAATATACCATTCCCTGCACCAGCCATTCTTGGAACATTTGACTCAATCGCCTTTCTCCTTTTTTATGAAAAATTGATACTGTGGGTAGGCTTGTGGTTCTCCATGTCATTAAGTTCAGAAATAAATGTGCTCAACCACAAACTTCCCATTTTGTCTTCAAGGCAGATCAGGTTTTCAGTGTGCACATAAGTTGAGTGTCTTCTTGCCTGCAAGGAGCATCTTTATCTCTTAGGGCCCAGGGCCCAGGCGGGGCTCAGGCCCCAGCAAATATTGCTTCTAAGGGTATTATGTCTAAAAATGTTTCCTTACTTTTCTCAGACAGGCCCAGTGTCACTTGTTGCTCAGTCTGGTATGGCCCTATGTCAAGGAGTGCAAACTCAGGCAGGGACAGGGAAGTAACCCAGTGGGTGGTGTTGGTGGGGTTTGAGGGTGGGAAATTGGGAGATGTACAGCATGGGCACTATGGCCCACAGCAGGCCTGTGCCCTGTCTAAAGGATGGCAGCTGTCAGCACAGCTGATGGTTGCCAGGCAGGAATTTGGCCCAATTTTGTTACGCTCTGTTTGTTTTCCCCACGCAAAGCCACAAATTTGAATTTTCATTGGATATTTCTCAGTTTTTAAATGTTGGCAACTAATCTAAATTTCTTGCTAACTCTGTGGAAATTAGAATGGGCTCCTGGCCCACCAGTGTGCATTCTCTGATATGCAGTTGCACCTGTGCCCCCCTAGTAATTGTTATGGATTAGGGGAATACTACCTTTATCTGCACAATCTTGGGTCACTTAGAATCATAATTACTTTCAAGTGAAAAAACTACAGACTCTTCATAGAGAGGATTTTAGCTCTGAAATGATCAGATATCTTTTCTGTTCTTGAGTATAAATAATTTTTTAAAGCATAAGAAAATATAACCCTCCTTGGCCATTATCTCTTGATAAATATTATAGTTTTCAAACCAGGTTCATGTAGGATCAGGATACTTTAAATTAGGATAGGTAATCTACTTATACATCCAGACTTTCAAAAACAAGCGGGTTTGGAATGGGATGGAGAGGTCTTGTCCAGATATGATTTCCATCAGCATCAAGTCTTTATAACTTGAACACCTATCTATGCTCAGAAATTAGTAGGTTGAAAACCCAGTTGGAGTAGAGTCTGTGGGGGCATTTATAGAGATAAACAGCTTTTTGTCTCCACTCCCTCCAGATTCCTTACACTGGGTAGAGAAGAGGAAGTTCACACCTCTGGGTAAATGGGGAAATAAGGTAGTGAAGCTGATAGCCAGTTCTTTGCTTAGAATATCAGTGTTGGAAGGGAAATTGGACTCTTGGAAATAGTTTAACTCAATAACTTTTACAAGGGATTTTGAGGTTTTCAGAGGACTTTGGGGATCTCACAAGGGGGCTGGTCTTTTAAATGACACTAATCTTTACTAGAGAGTATTGATATTACATGCAAGAGGTGATTTGATGAAAAGATTTCATTAATTAAAGAAAGCAAGCCCCAGTGGTCTCATTTTGACTTTTAGTTGAAGAAGCAGCCCAGCATCTGAATTGTCCAAGGCTACCCATTGGTGAAGGTCAAGCCCTGTCTGCAATCTGACTCTGCTGCCTCCACACCCTTTCCTGCATCCACCCTCCACATTAGCCTCCTGCAGCTAATAATCAGCACCTGATTCATCTCTTCTCAAAGGTGTTGGAGACATTTTTCATTGCTTGCTGAAATATGAACTAGCTTGAACTGTTTTTTTTTTTTTTGTTGTTGTTCATAAGTTTGGGTAATTCTGACATATTGACAAGGGCTTACAGTCACTAGTTAGCACAACAACCACATGCCATTTAGACACAGATATCTTTTGCTAGTGTGTCCCTGGCCACAACCAGTCCCTCTACCTGGCCTCTATCTATAAGGACTGTGGTCAGTTGGGAGGATCAGATGCTGATATGTTCCGGCGGTGTGCTAATAAGTGTTTAACAACTGCTTCTCTGGGAATGGGTTGCCGTGATTCATAGCATTTGCCAATATCCATTATGTAAATAATCTCACCCCAGCTGACCTGAAGCTACCAATGAGACGTCAGAAGTTGGAGAAAGAAAGATACACACAGTTGGCTCTCTCCAGTGGTACTAGCTGGCTCTAGCACACCATTACACATTCTCTTCTTTTCAGGAATTCATGGGCCCTTAGTTTATCCCCAATTATTACCCCCACAACCAGTATTTTTCCATCCTTCCTTACTCCAGCATTTCTCTCCCCGTAATGCCAAACCAAACTTGAGATGATCACTATATAGAGTGACTGATTGAATCAAAAGCATCCTTAAATAATCTAAGCATTTAAAACTATATTTCAGGTAAGAACATAGGCAAATTCTTGCCCATCCCATCATTAAAAAACACAACTTTCATTGATTTATGTTTTTAACCATTTCTTTGTCTTTTAAAAGCCCAAGTATTCTAAGTTATTTCACTAGATGGTGCTATATGTAATTAATATAATCAAGCATTAGGACAAATGTCAGCTAAAAAACCTGGGAATCCTCAGAAGAAAGCACTTCTTATGACCAGAAGTTGTCAAATCAAAACTAGGACATTCCGATTGACTTTATTATTTTCCTTGCCTTTGTTGGTGGGATTTGTCAAAGCTGCTCACCAAGACAGATTGTCATTTGGCACTTGCTTTAAGCATGACTTTCCCCAGTGGTGGAAAGTTCTTTAAATTTTCTCTGTCATTGTTGCGGGAAGTCGGGGACCCTGAATGGAGGGACCAGATGAAGCCATGGCAGAAGAACATAAATTGTGAAGATTTCATGGACATTTATTAGTTCCCTAAATTAATACTTTTATAATTTCTTATGCCTGTCCTTACTTCAATCCCTGAACATAAATTGTGAAGATTTCATGGACACTTATCACTTCCCCAATCAATACCCTTGTGATTTCCTATGCCTGCCTTTACTTTAATCTCTTAATCTTGTCATCTTTGTAAGCTGAGGAGGATGCATGTCACCTCAGGACCCTGTGATGATTGCGTTAACTGCACAAATTATTTGTAGAGCATGTGTGCTTGAACAATATGAAATCTGGACACCTTGAAAAAAGAACAGAATAACAACGATGTTCAGGGAACAAGGGAGATAACCTTAAACTCTGACTGCCAGTGAGCCGGGCGGAACAGAGCCACATTTCTCTTCTTTCAAAAGCAAATAGGAGAAATATTGCTGAATTCTTTTTCTCAGCAAGGAACATCCCTGAGAAAGAGAATGTGCCCCTGAGGGTAGGCCTCTAAAATGGCCCCTTTGGGAGCGGCTGTCTTTTATGGTCAAAGACAAAGGGATGAAATAAGCCCTGATCTCCTGTAGCATTCTCAGGCTTATTAGGATGAGGAAATTACCACCTAATAAATTTTGGTCAGACCGGTTGCCTGCTCTCAAACCCTGTCTCCTGATAAGATGTTATCAATGACAATGCGTGCCTGAAACTTCATTAGCAATTTTAATTTCGCCCCATCCTGTGGTCCTGTGATCTTGCCCTGCCTCCATTTGCTTTGTGATATTTTATTACCTGGTGAAGCATGTGATCTCTGTGACCCACACCCTATTTGTACACTCCCTCCCCTTTTGAAAATTGCTAATAAAAACTTACTGGTTTTACGGCTCAGGGAGCATCACGGAACCTGCCGACATGTGATGTCTCCCCTGGACACCCAGCTTTAAAATTTCTCTCTCATACTCTTTCCCTTTATTTCTCAGACCAGCCGACACTTAGGGAAATAGAAAAGGACCCACACTGAATATTGGGGGTGGAGTTTTCCCTGATAGTCATAAAGATCTTACCATATATTTTGCACCATTGAACTCTGCCACAGGTCATACTTCATTTGGAAGGTGTCTATCCTCTATCCTGTGACCACTCCTTAATCATTGCTCTTTGGATGCCAGCATTCTTTGTTCCTATAGTTGAATTTCTGAGCTGTAGAATACTTTAGTGAATTATTTTCAAAACATTTCGTACAGACAAGAGTTTTGAAAACCTGATTTAGTATCTATAATTTGTTAGGAAATGTGTAAGCCCTCTACACATTTTGTTTTCATTTATTAAGTACAGAAATTTTGTATATGTACTCAACTTTTAAAGTATTCTTTCAACCCTCCATACTCAGGAGACACACAAAGATAACTGCTCAAAAAGGAGGATAAAAATCATATCTACATCTCACCACCTTTAAAATAGTCATCATTTTCATTGTTAACCAGAATGAGATATAGCTTTTAACTTAAAGTTCTGCTTTTAAGCACAGAAATGAAGAAAAGGATATTAATTGTTTTTGAAAGTACCTTCCTTACAACACTGTCATATCCAAGAAGGAGCCATGTTTTGCTTACAATTGTATCACTTGGCAGGGTACTAGACATAAATTGGGGATCAATAAATACCTGCTACATGGATGGCAAGGATATGTACTTATTCTAACCCAATTATTCTTTACAATACTAGAAGAAAGCAATATTATTCCCAAAAGTCCCATAAAATGAAGAAATAGATTATCAGAGACTTGTCTTAGGTCTCATAGGCAATGCAAGCAAAAGAGCTAGAATTTTCTCCCAGGCCTGACTCTAAAAGCCACCATCTTGTTGGTTTCATGAAGATTAAACATTAGGCCAGTCAACTGGAATTCTTTCAAGTCCTGAAACCTGGGAGAAAATTACAAATGCTTATTTGCTTATTTTTGGGAGAACGAAATAACAAAACGTTTTAGCAAATTTGAATAGTGTGGTATTCAATTTTGATAACCATGTCTTTGTGTTGTTCACATAAATATTATTCACCCTACCCAGAGGGGCAGTACATTTCATATTGCATCCTGCAAATCTTTACAAGTGGCCACAGAATTATAGTTAAAAATATTGCAGCATATTTGATAATTCTGATAAGCCTATTTGATTAACAATAATTCCATTTCTTGTTATAGGTTCAGATAATCTATTGATTCTTGAGTTAGTATTGGTAGTTTGTATTTTTTGAGAAATTTGTCCATGTCATCTAGATTTTTATTGTTGTTGTTGGCATACAATTGTTTATAGTATTTCCTTTTTATTTTTGTAAAGCCAAGAGTAGAGTCCACTCTTTCATTTCTGATTTAGTAATGTGAGTTATCTTTGTTTTTTTCCTGGTAGGCCTAACTAAAGTTTTGTCAATTTTGTTGATCTTTTCAGGGAACCAACTTTTGTTTCAATAATTTTCTCTTTTTTTTTTTGTTCTCTATTTCATTTATTTCTTCTCTAATATTTATTATTTTCTTCCTCTTGCCTGCTTTCGGTTAAGTTTGCTTACCTTTTCCTAGTTTCCTAGGATAGAAGGTTAGGTTATCGATTTGAGAATGTTTTTCTTTTTTTAGCATAGCCTATTATAGCTATAATAGTCCCTCTAAGCATAGCTTTTATCGTACCACATAAGCATTGATATGTTGTGTTTTGGTTTTCCTTTATCAAAATATTTTCAAAATATTTTCTGATTTATCTTTTGTTTTCTTCTTTAACTCACTGGTTATTTAGAAGTATATTGTTTGATCTTACCATATTTGTGAACTTCCTGAATTTCCTTCCCAATACTGATTTTCAATATCATTCCATTGGGTTCAGAGAACATACTTTATATAATTTTAATCCTTTAAAATCCATTGAGACTTCTTTTATGGCATAAAATATGTTCTACCTTGGAGAATGTTCTATGTGCCTTTGAGAAGAATGTGTATTGTGTTGCTATTGGGTGGAGTATTTTGTAGATATCTGTTAAATGTTAGATATATTTTCATATATCTAAGGGTTGTTCCTGTCTTCCATTTTCTTGTTGATCTTCCATTTGTTCACTATTAAAAGTGAGATATTGAAGACTTTATTATTATTGAATTGTTCATTTCTCCCTTTAGTTCTGTTAGTTTTTGCTTCATGTACTTTGGAGCTCTGTCATTATGTGCACATAGATTTATAATTGTTATATCTTCTTGATGGGTTGACTCTTCTGTCATCATAATGTGTTTTTATTTATCTCCAGTAACAACATATAACTTAAAGTCTATTTTGTCTGATATTATTAAAGTCACTTCAGATGCTTGTTGGGTACTGTTTGCACTGTATATATATATTTTATCATTCTGGTATCAAACTATTTGTGTCTTTGAATTATAGTGTGTCTCCTATAGACAGCATATAACTGGATCATTAAAAAAATTAATTCTTCCAGTCTCTGCCTTTTAATTATAATGTTTAGTCGATTTACATGTAATGTAATCACTGATAGGGTAGGATTTACAGTTGCCATTTACTATTTATTTTCTATATCTAATGGAGTTTTTGTTGTTGTTATTCTTGTATTTCTCCATTATTGTGTTTTTGGCATTAATAGATATTTTCTAGTGTACAATTTTAATTCCCCCTTCTTTTTCCATATATGCATATTTATTTTAAAGTTTTTTAGTGGTTATTCTAGGATTACAATGAACATAATTCATAACAATCTAGTTTGTATTAATACCAACTTAGTTTTAGTATTATCTAAAAACTTCAATCCTATATAACTCTATTCTCTCCCCCATTTTCTTTGTGCTTTTATTCCACATATTACATCGACACAAATTTATAATTATTGCTTTATGTAATTGTCTTTTAAATCAGATAGACAAAAATGTCATATACAAAAAATAATTTTTGGAGTGTCTTTTATATTTACCTAGGTAGCTACCTTTATTGGTGTTCTTTACTTCTCTAAATGATTTAAACTGGTTAACATTTTTTCATTTTGGCCTGAGGGACTGTATTTCATGTACAGCATATATACCAGCAATAACTTATCTTAGTTTTTGTTTATCTGGGGATTTTGAATTTCTCTGTCATTCTGAAGGGTAGTTTTGCTGAATGTAGAATTCTTGGTTGACAGGTTTTTTGTTTGTTTTGTTTTGTTTTTTAACACTCTGAATATGGCATCCCACTGCCTTCTGTTCTCTGTAGTTTCCAAAGAGAAACTAGCTATCTTACTGAGGGTCCCTTGTATGCTTTCAAGATCTCTGTCAGTCACTGACTTTCAACAGTTTGATATGATATAGCTAGTTCAGAATATACTTGAATTTTGTCTACTTGGAGTTTGTTGAGCTTCTTGAATATGTAGATTAGCATTTTTCATCAAATTTTGGAAAAGTTTTGGCCATTATTTTTCAAATATGGTGTCCGTCCCTTTGTCTCTCTCTTTTCCATAGAAGACTCCCCTATGCATATGTTGAGATGCTTGTTGGTGTCCCGCAGGTTGATGAGACTTTCACTTTCTTAATTCCTTTTTCTCTCTGTTACTCAGACTAGATAATCAGTTGACCTAGATCAAGTTCCATGATTCTTTTTTCTTCTTGCTCAACTCTGTTGAGTCCTTCAAGTCATTTTTCGTTTTAGTTACTTTACTTTTATACTTCAGAATTTTGATATGATTCATGAAAGAATAATTTGTCTATCTATATTTTATTTTATGTTTTTTGAGATGGGGGTCTCACTCTGTCATTTAGACTGGAGTGCCATGGTGCAATCTCAGCTCACTGCAACCTCCACTTCCCAGGCTCAGGTGATCCTCCCACTCAGCCTCCAGTAGCTTGGGAGTACAGGCATGCACCACCATGCCCAGTTAATTTTTGCATTTCTTTTGTAGAGAAGGGGTGTCATCATGTTGCCCAGGCTGGTCTTGAACTCCTGGACTCAAGCAATCCACCCATCTCAGCCTCCCAAAGTGCTGGGATTACAGGTGTGAGCCACCATACCTGGCCAATTTCTATATCTTTAATGTTATTCTGTATTTGGTGAAACCTTGTTCTCACATTTTCATTTAGTTGTTAACTTATTTGAACTCTTTAAATTTTAACTGACTTAAGGTTTTTGTCTTGTAAGCCTACTCTCTTGGCTTCCTCAGGGACAGTTTCTATTGTTTGCTTTATTTGTGTTTATTCTGTTTATGGTCCATACTTTCTTTTTTTCTTGTATGTGTTAGGGGGTGGGGTTTTTTGGCACATCTTATATATATTTTTTTGTCTCAGACTGGATACTTAATATAATGTGATTACTCTGGAAATAAAATTCTGCCACCTTTCCTGAGGTTTTTGTTGTTGCTGCTTGTCATAGTAGCTGTTTGTTTAATGACTTGGAAACTAACTCTGTTGTTTGTTTAATGACTTTTCCAAACTACCAGACACTGTAAAGTCGATATTATTTGCCATCTGTGGCCTCTGAAATCTCTGCTCCATTAGCTTACTGGTCAGCTAATGATTGGACAGAGATTTTCTTAAATGCTTCGACCTAATGTCTCTGTTTTTACTCAGGAGCTCTCTTTACCACAGTCAGCAAATCGGTTAATAATTCAGCCTTGATCTTCACTTCCTGCTTGTGCAGAGCCACAAGATACACCAGAGATGAGAGCTTAGGGCCTTCTCAGATTTTTCTTGAACATACACTAGCCTAGTGCTTAGCCTTCTAGATTTCCAGAAATGTGTCAGAGCTTTTCAAAGCCCCTATGGGAATCTCATTCCCCAGCTTTTTCTTTTGAGCTTTTTGATTAGTCTGTTGTTTGCCCTAATTGTTATCCACCACCTCAGGCAGCTGCAGAATTAAACAATTGCCTCTAATTTTTTTTTTCTGACAGATGCTCCCAGCTACAACTCTTTTTGCACTGGGAAAGCTCCAAGTTAGGTCAAATAGACATTCTTCCAGGGAACCACAGGACAGTATAAATAATGGCAATTTTGGGGGGAATGAGGTTCTGAGGCAGCTCTAACCTTATTGTTTCCTTCTAGTGGCTGTCAGGCTATTATTTCCTTTTCAGGGGCTGTCAGGCTGTTGGTTTTCAAGAAAATCATAGAGCTGGAGAAAGGGATGGGACTAGAGCATATTAAAAGTGTCACAAAGCTCATTGTTCTTATTGAGATTCAGATGGTTTTTGAGTTAATGCTCCCTGAGTGCTGCAAGTTTTAGGTTAAATTCAGAGTTCTGAAAAAGTTGATTCAGACTTCTTTTTGCCAGGTTTTTATTGCTTCTATGGAATAGAAAAATTTTTGAGACCCTTTCTCCACCGTTTTTGCTGATTTCACTCAACTCCGTACAAACTGATCTGAACCAAAAAGAATACGAACATGAAAAAAAAGGGAAGTCTGAGAAACTATCTCAGATCAGAAGAAACTAAGGATAACCAAATGCAAAATGGTAACCTGGATTGGATCTTGAAAAAATAATAACAAAAATATTATTGAAGAAATTGGCAAAGTCTGAATAAAGGTTGTAGTTTAGTCAATATTATTGCACCAATGTTAATTTCTTAGTCTTGAAAAACATACCATGATTATGTAAGATGCTAACACTAGAGGAAGCTGGAGGAGGCATATACAGGAAGTCTCTTTCTCTGCAACTTTTCTGGAAATCTAAAATGGTTTCAAAGTTAAAAATTTATTTGAAAAATAGGGAAATATATGAACAGTCACCTAATCAATGAAGATATATGTCCAGCAAATCAATATATAAAAAGATACTCAACATCATTTTGTCATCAGGGAATTGCAAATTAAAACAACAATGAGCTACTACCACACACCTATTAGAATGGCCAAAATCCAAAACACTGACAACTTCAAATGTTGGTAAGGGTGTGGAGCAACAGAAGCTCTCATTCATGGCTGATGGAAATGCAAAATGGTACAACGGCTTTGGAAGATACTTTGGCAGTTTCTTACAAAACTAAACATAGTCTAACCATATGATCCAACATCACACTCCTAGGTATTTAGCCAAATGAGTTGAAAACTTATGCCCACACAAAAATGTGTACATGAATTTTTATAGCAGCTTTATTCGTTATTGCCAAAACTTGCAAGCAACCAAGTTGTCCTTCTCAGGTGAATGAAAAACAAACTGTGATACTTTTAGACAATTGAATATTTAGTAATAAAAAGAAATAGGCTATCAAGCCAAGAAAATATATGGAGGAAATTTAAATGCAGATTGCCAAGTGAAAGGAGCCAATTTTAAAAGGCAGCATACTGTATGATTGTGATTCCAATTATACGACATTTTAGAAAAGGCAAAACTATGAGATAGTAAAAAGATCAGTGGTGGCCAGGGGTTTGGGGGGAGAGATGGTGAGATAAATGAAACTCAAGAGATTTCTAGGGCAGTGAAACTGTTCTGTGTGATACTGTAATGGTGAATACATGATATTATGCATTGTGAAACCCATAGAATTTAACAACACAAAGAATAAATCTTTTTTTCCTATAGAATGTTGTGAATTTGTTATTCTTACTTATTTTTTAGTTTAACTTCTAAGTTCAGGGGTACATGTGTAGGTTTGTTATGTAGGTAAGTGTGTGTCATGGGGATTCGTTGTACAGATTATTTCATCATCTAGGTATTAAGTCTAGTACCCATTAGTTATTTTTCCTGATTATCTCCCTCCTCCAATCTTCCACCCTTTGGTAGGCCCTAGTGTGTGTTGTCCTCCTCTATATGCCCATGTTTTATCATCATTTAGCTACCGCTTATAAGTGAGAACATGTGATATTTGGTTTTTTGTTCATGTGTTCGTTTGCTAAGGATAATGGCCTCCAGCTCCACCCATGTCCCTGCAAAGGACATGATGTCATTCTTTTTTATGGCTGCATAGTATTCCATGGTGTATATGTATTAGGTTGGTGCAAACATAATTGCGGTTCTTGCCATTACTTCCAATGGCAAAAACCACAATTATGTTTGCACCAACCTAATACCGCATTTTCTTTGTCCAGTCTACCTTTGATGGGCATTTAGGTTAATTTCCTGTCTTAACTATTGTGAATATTGCTGCAATGAATATATGCTTGCATGTGTGTTTATAATAGAATGATTTCTATTCCTTTTGGTGTATACCCAGTAATGGGATTGCTGGGTTGAGTGCTGTTTCTGTTTTTAGGTCTTTGAGGAATCGACACACTGTCTCCCACAATGGTTGAACTAATTTACATTCCCATCAACAGTATAAGAGCATTCCTTTTTCTCCACAACCTTGCCAGCATCTGTTATTTTTTTACTTTTTAATAATAGCCACTCTGACTGGTGCGAGATCATATTTCATTGTGGTTTTGTTTTGCCTTTCTCTAATGATCAGTGATGTTGAGCTGTTTTTCACATGATTATCGGCCACATATATGTCTTCTTTTGAAAAGTTGTCTGTTCATATTTTTTTCCTTCTTTTTAATTGTTTTATTTTTCTTGTAAATTTAAGTTCCTTAGAAGAAATAGCTATTGGGTACTAGGCTTAGTACCTAAGTGACAAAATAATAAACTCATGCACCCCTGTGACATGAGTTCACTTATGTAACAAACCTGCACACGAACCCCCGAACCTAAAATAAAAGTTAAAAAAAATTAAAAATGTGTTTTAAAGTTATAAAGCTATAAGTTCCTTATAGATGCTAGATATTAGACCTTCATCAGTTGCATAGTTTGCAAAATTTTTCTCTTATTCTGTCAGTTGTCTGTTCACTCTGTTGATAGTTTCCTTTGCTGTGCTGAAGCTCTTTAATTTAATTAGGTCTCATTTGTCAACTTTTGCTTTTATTGTAATTACTTTTGGTGCTTTCATCATGAAACCTTTTCCTGCTCCTATGTCCAGAATGGTATTACCTAGGTTGTCTTCCATGGTTTTTATAGTTCTGTGTTTTACATTTAAGTCTCACAAAGAATAAATCTTAATGTAAACTATGTACTTTTTTAAACAATAATGTATCAGTATTATACCCATTGTAACAAATGTACCATACAAATGCAAGATGTCAATAATAGGGGGAACTGTAGGATAAATGCAGATAATATGGGAACTGTATACTTTTTGCTCAGTTTTTCTGTAAACCTAAAACTGCTCTAAAAAGCAAAGTCTATTAATTAAAAAAAGAATGTAAATTTCTGACTCAGATCCATAAATAGTCACATTTTGAGTTTTTAATGAAAAAAATTTAGGTAATTTTGGAGACTGGAATATTTTAGGAAGAGGGAGAAAGAAAACTAGATGAACCTACATTTATTGAAGCACATGAGGAAACAAATGTACAGAATTGTTCTTTCCAGTTATGATTTGTTCTGGACTCAAGGTTAAACTTAATGATTTTTATTTTTCATCAGTGAACACAAATACATGTTGAGCATCCCTAATTAGAAAATCTGAAATTTGAAATGCTCCAAAATCTGAAATATTTTAAGCACTGATATAGTGTCACAAAGGGAAAATTCCACATCTGACCTCATGTGATAAGCTATAGTCAAAACACAGTCAAAACTATGTTTCATGCACAAAATTATTTAAAATATTATATGAAGTTACCTTCAGGCCATGTCTGTAAGGTTTATATAAAAGATTCATATAAGTGAATTTTACATTTAGATTTAGGTCTTATGCTCAAGATTTCTTATTATGTATATGCAAATATTCAAATATCTGAAAAAATTTGAAATCTGGTCCTAAGCATTTTGGATAAAGGATACTCAACCGGTAACATGCTTCCAAAAGAGTTTTTCCAAGTCAGTGATAACACTGTTTCCATGAATGCCT
Source organism: Macaca mulatta (assembly GCF_049350105.2). Lineage (NCBI taxonomy): Eukaryota > Metazoa > Chordata > Mammalia > Primates > Cercopithecidae > Macaca > Macaca mulatta. The sequence continues at coordinate 49,964,757 of NC_133420.1, forward strand.
AAACAATTCTGTAATCTTGACCCCTTCTGGGTATCCTTCACTTTGCTGTCAAGAAGAGCAAAGGCAACAAACAAAAAAATAAACAAAAACCTTCCTCTATTCATAGTTATTTAATAGCTTTTGTTTCGCCATAGGATAAAATAAACTTAGTCTAGCATATAAATCCACTCATGATTTGGTCCTTACCTACCACATGGTCCCATTTGTTGCATAAGAATGAATGGATCAGTGAGCATATTTAATGAGCACCTACTTAAAAAAGATCACTCTGCAACATTCTAGAGACCCAGCATCAGGGACATAGATGTGTTTTCTACCACCATTTTCATAGCTAAGTGTCTAGGAACTGTTATAAACAGAAATCTAGAACTCGAATGCACTTTAAGCTTTCTAAATCTGTCATGTTCTTTCCCACTTTCATGCCTCTGTGATTGCTAGTTCTCTCTCTCTCTCTCTCTCTCTCTCTCTCTCTCTCTCTCTCTCTCTGTCTCTCTTTCCCCACCTCTCTCCTCTCTCTCTCTCTCTCCTGTGTTTCCCCTTTAAAACCTAGTGCTGCTCAGCCTGGGAACCTGGGATGGGGGTACACCCTGTGTTGGCCTTACCAGTGCCAAGCTATGGACCAAGATTCAGGAAAGGTGCCTGAGAAAATGCCTGCCTCCTTGCCCAGGACAGATGGGCAGTGTCTCTGTTAATGAGGCCAAGGGAATGTAAAATGACTGACCAAAGACAATTTGGGGTTGTACTTCCTGTTCTTTCCCAGCATGCCATTTACACAGGGAGGCAAAACCACTCATTTTTATAAGGCGGGATTTTTGTACCATCCTAAACAGGCTATATAAAGCCCATTTAAGATAGTAAAGAAAGGGGGAGAGATGGAAAAAAGTGTGCCTAGTGGTGGGAAAAGAGAGTCACTGCCTCCTTGTTTGATTTGGCAACACTCACCTTTTTCCAAGGATAGTTGTTGGGTATCTCTTCAAAATGGAAATATTTTAAGGCTCATTAAAAATTGCCTGGCAAATGTCCTACAAGATAGCCAGGCAAATGTTAAACAAACAAACAAAACAACCAAATTTTAGGGAGCATTAAACATTGTGTTTCTATCCAGAGATATAAATAAGTAGAGAAGGATGGTAATTAACAGCATGTTTTAAAACTAAAACAATGCTTATATAACTGGATGCTTTATCCTGAAGGATCTGGGCCATGCCTTGCATTCCCTCAGGGTGTGCAGCACAGGATATGCACCTGAGCCCGGTGGAATCTGAATGAGGCATTTCCCAAAGGTGTCCTCTTGTTTCAGAGCAGGCACAGGTGATGAGATGGCCTCTCTTCCTCTCCTGTGTTTGTTTCCCCAGTGCAATGCCAGGTCCCCCGGCACGGACATTAGGCAGCCTGTAGAGGGAGGTTCGCCAGTGAAGCTCCCACAGCATTTATGGTGCCAGCTGCTTCCTTGGCATCCAGTGAAGTTTCATCAGCTTTTGTTTGGGATTTTCTTGGAGCTCATGCTAATTTCTTTAAGATCGTAAAAGGATGACGTATTTCCACATTTGCAACCACCAATGCTTGCTCAGTGGAAAATGATGAGAAATTGCTTGGTTGCCTCTTTAGGGAGCCAAAGGAACGGGTCTGTAGCACTTTACAGAGTGTTCTCACACCCAATGTTTCACGAGTCTCTTGGCAAGCCTGGGAAGTAAATACCATTTGTACCAGCAGTTTACGAGGCTGAAAGAAGTTGACTAGCTCAGGGCAACTTAACTAGTAAGCATCAGAGCTAGCCTGGAGTTGTGCTTTTTTTTTTAAAAAAAAATTAGTAAACTGTATTTCTTACAGCAGTTTTAGGTTTGCAGCAAAACTTGAGTGAAAAGTACAGAGTTCCCATTTTCCACCTGCCCAAACATGCACAGCTACCCCATTATCAGTATCTCCCACCAGAAGGGTACTTTCGTTATAATTGATGAATCTACATTTTACACATCATTATTACCCAAATTCCATAGTTTACATTAAGTTTTACTCTTTTCGTTGTTAAGTTCTATGGGTTTGACAAACACCTAATGTCATGTATCCACTGTTACTATAGCATCATACAGAATGGTTTCACTGTCCTAAAAATCCCTTGTGCTCTACTAAAGTAGTCCCTCTTATCTGTGGTTTCACCTTCCCTGGTCTTAGTTACCCTCAGACAACCACAGTCCAAAAATAGGGGAGTACAGTACAATAAGTATTTTGACAGAGAGAAAGAGATAGGAGAATAGAGAGAGAGAGAGAACAGAGAGGCTACAGTCACATAACTTTTATTACAGTATATTGTTATAATTTTTCTATTTTATTGTTAATCTCTCACTGTGCTTAACTTATAAATTAAACTTTATCATAGAAACATAGTATACAATATATAGGGTTTGGTACTATCTTCAGTTTCAGGCATCCACTAGGGCTCTTGGAGTGTATCCCCCTGGGGATAAGAAGAAACTACTGTATTTATTACTCCTTCCTTTTTCCCCAAACACCTGGAAACCACTGACATTTTTAATATTTCCATAGTTTTGCCTTTTCTAGAATGTCATATAGTTAGAATCATACAGTATGGAGCCATTTTGGACTGGCTTCTTTCACTCAGCAGTACGCATTTAAGTTTCCTCAATGTCAGGCCGGGCGCGGTGGCTCACGCCAGTAATCCCAGCACTTTGGGATGTTGAGGCGAGTGGATCACCTGAGGTCAGGAGTTCGAGACCAGACTGGGCAACATGATGAAACCCCATCTTTAGTACAAATACAAAAATTAGCCTGGCATGGTGGTGGGCACCTGTAATCCCAGCTACTCAGGAGGCTGAGGCAGAAGAATCGCTTGAACCTACGAGGCAGAGGTTGCAGTGAGCCGAGATCGTGCCACTACACTCTAGTCTAGGCGACAGAGTGAGACTCCCTCTCAAAAAAAAAAAAAAAAAATTCCTCCATGTCTTTTCATGGCTTGATAGCTCGTTTCTTTTTAGCACTGAATAATACTCCATTGTCTGGATGTATCACAGTTTGTTTATACATGCACCTAATAAAGGATACCTTGGTTCTTCCAAGTTTTGGCAATAATGAATAAAACAAATAAACATCCATGTACGGGTTTTTGTGTGGGCATAAATTCTCACTTCCTTTGGATAAATACTAAGGAGCATGACTGTTGGATTGTAAGTTGTGTCTATCTAGTTTTGTAGGAAACTTCCAAAGTATCTTCCAAAGTGGCTGTGCCATTTTGCATTCCCACCAGCAAATTCCTGTTGCTCCACATGCTCAGCAGCATTTGGTGTTGCCAAGTGTTTAGGATTTGGGCTATTTTAATAGGTGTGTAGGGGTATCTTGTTTTCATTTACAATTTCATGATATATGATGCTGAGCATTTTTTATATGCCTGTTATTTGCCATCTGTATATTTCCTTTGAGTTTGTTACAATGAAGTGTAAGGTTAGCTGTAGGTTTTTTGTAGATGTTCTTTACCAAATTGAGGCAATTCCCTTTTAGTCCTAGATTGCTGAGAGTTTCTTTTTTTTAAATCATGGATGAGTGTGTGATGTTGTCAAATGCTTTTTCTGCATGTATTGATATGATCATGTTATTTTTTTCTTTAGCCTGCTGATGTTACATTATTGATTTTTGAGTATTAAACCAGTCTTGTATACCTGTGATACATCCTACTTAGTAATGGTATATAATTCTTTTCATATTGTTGTATTTGATTTGCTATTTTGTTGAGGATTTTTGCATCTGTGTTCACGAGAGATATTGGTCTGTAGTTTTATTTATTTTTTTTTTTTGTAATCTTTTCATCTTGTTTTGGTATTGGGGTAATGCTAGCCTCATAGAATGAGTTAGGAAGTGTTCCCTCTGTTTCTATATTCAGGAAAAGATTATAGAGAATTAGATAATTCTTCCTTAAATGGAGAATTCACCACTGCATACATCTGGGCCTGGTGCTTTTTCTTTTGGAAGGCTATTAATTATTGATTCTGTTTCTTTAGTAGATACAAGCCTATTCATTTTGTCTATTTTTTCTTATGTGAGTTTTGGCAGATTACATCTTTGACAGAACTAGTTTATGTAATTTAGATTATCAAATTTGTGGAGGTAGACTTATTCATAATAATTTTAAAACTTTTCCCTTTAATATTTATGGAATCTGTAGTCATGCCTTCTCTTCAATTTCTGGTATTAACAATTTGTTTCTTCTCTCTTTTTAACTTAGCCTGGCTAGAGGCTATTAATTTTGTTGATCTTTTCAAAGACCCAACTTTTGGGTTTGTTGAGTTTTGTATTGATATTCTGTTTTGATTTTTATTGATTTTTGCTCTAACTTTTTATTATTTCTTTTACTCTTCTTATTTTGGACTTAATTTGCTCTTCTCTTTTTTAGTTTCCTAAGGTGGAAACTTAGATAATGGATTTGAGATATTTCTTCTTTTCTAATAAATGCAGTCAGTGCTACAAATTTCTTTCTAAGCATTGCTTTTGTTAAATCCCACAAATTTTGATAAGTCATATTTTTAATTTTATTTAGTTAAAATATCTTAAAACTTCTCTTTGGATTTCTTTTTTGATTCATGTGTTATTTAGAAGTGTTTTGTGTAAGCTTCTAGTATTTTGGGATTTTCTAGCTATCTTTCTGTTTTTGATTTCTAACTACAAATTAAACTAAATTCCATTGTGATCTGAGGGTAGAGATTGCATGATTATTATTTTTAAGAATTTGTTGGCCAGGTGTGGTGACTCATGTCTGTAATCCCAGCATTGTGGGAGGCCGAGGCTGGAGGATCGCTTGAGGCCAGGAGTTTAAGATCATCCCGGCCAACATAGGGAAACTTTATTTCTACTAAATTTTTTTTTTAAAAAGGAAAAAGAAATAATGTTTTTCATCAAGATAGAATGTGTCCTAGTCTATCTTGTGATGAATTCTATCATGTGATGACTATTCCATGTTGGCTTGAGAATAATGTATAATCTGCTATTGTTGGATGAAGTAGTCTATAGTTGTCAATTACATTCAGTTGATTAATGGTGCTGTTTAGTTCAACTATGTCCCTACTGATATTCTTCTTACCAGATCTGTCTACCTCTTTGTTTGAAAGAGAAGTTCTAAAGTCTTCAACTATAACAGTGAATTCATCTATATCTCCTTGAAGTTCTTTTAATTTTTCCACGCATATTTTGACACTCTATTGTTAGGTTCATACGCATTAACAATTGCTATATCTTCTTGGAACATTGACCCCTTTGTTATTATGTAATGCCCTCTTTATTCCTCATAACTTTCCTTGTTTTAAAGTATGCTCTGTTAGAAATTAATATTGCTACTCCTACTTTCTTTCTGTTTTTCGAGATAGAATCTGGTTATGTTGCCTAGGCTGGTCTCAAACTCTTAGGCTCAAGCTATCTTCTTCCTGCCTTAACCTCCCAAAGTCCTGGGTTTACAAGTGTGAGACATTGTACCTAGACTCCTGATTTCTTTTGATTAGTGTTAGCATAGTATATGTTTCTCTGTCCCCTTATTGTTAATCTGTATGTGTTTTTATATTTAAAGGGATTTTTTAAAGACAACATATACTTGAGTCTTGGTTTGGTCAATCTCTGTCTTTTAATTGTTGTATGTAGATCATTGACTTTTAAGATAATTATTTATATACTTGGATTAATATCTACCATATTTGTTACTCTTTTCTACTTGCTGGTCTTGTTCTTTGTTCCTATATCTGTCTTCCATACCTTTTCTGCTTTTTGTGGTTTTATTAAGCATTTTATTTTATTCAATTTTCTTTCCTTTCTTAGCATACAATTATACATTAAAAAACTTTTTAAAATGATTACCCTAGAGTTTGCAATATACATTTGCAGCTAATCCAAGTCCACTTTCCAATAACACGATACTACTTCATGGGTAGTGCAAGTATTGTATAATAATAAATTACTTATAATTTCTCCCTCCCATTTCTTGTGTCATTGCTATCATTCATTTCACTTATATATATATATGCATATATAATTGAATATATTGATATTATTATCATTTTGAACAAACTTTTATCTATTAGGTCAATTAAGAAAAAGAATAATTTTATTTTACCTTCACTCATTTATTTTCCAATGCTCTTTCTTTCTTTATGTAGATCTGAACCTCTAATTTATATTATATTCCTTCTCTCTGAAAAATTTCTTTTAAAATATTTTGCAAGGCAGGCCTGAACACTACATCTCTCAATTTTTATTTGTCTGAAAAAGTCTTTATTTCTACTTCACCTTTGAAGGATAATTTTTCAGGGTATGGAATTCTAGACTGGTGTCTTTTTCCTTTCTCTGAATACTTAACATTTTTCACTTTACTCTTCTTGCTTGCACAGTTTGAGAAATTAGACGTAATTTTTATCTTGCTCCTCTGCAAGTGTCTTAGTCTGCTTGTGTTGCAATAACAAAATACCATACATTGGGTAATTTACAAAGAACAGACATTTATTTGTCATAGTACTGGAGGCTGGGAAGTCCAAGATCAAGGTGCTGGCAGGTTTGGTGTCTGGTGAAGGCTACTCTCTGCTTCCAAGATGGCACATTGATCATACATCCTCTGGAAGGAAGAAATGCTGTGTCCTCACATGGTGGAAGAAATGGAAGGCCTAGAGGGCTGAATACTATATGAAACCTCTTTTATAAGGGCCTTAGTTCCATTCATGAGAGAGAAGTACTTATGGCCTGATCAACCTCTTAATGGACCCACCTCTTACTATTCTCACATTGGCTATTAAGTTTCAACATCTGAATTTTGGAGGGGACACATTCAAACTACAGCAAAGGGTTAAGTGTTTTTTCCTCTAACTTTTTCCAGATTATTTTCTTTGATTTTCTGAAGTTTGAATATGCTATTCTCAAGTGTAGTGCTTTCGGCATTTATCCTGATTGGTGTTCTTTGGGCTTCCTGGATCTGTGGTTTGACGTCTGACATCAATTTTGGGGAAATGCTCAGTCACTGTTGCTTTAAATGTTGCTTCTATTCCTTTATCTCTTTCCTTTTGTTATTCTCATTGTGTGTATGTTATACATCTTGTAGTTGTCCCACAGTTCTTGGATATTCTATTCTGTTTGTTTTTTTCCCTAGTATTTATTTATGTATTTTTAGAGACAAAGTCTCACTCTGTCACCCAGGCTAGAGTGCAGTGGTATGATCACAGCTCACTGTAGCCTTGACCTCCTGGGCTCAAGCAATCCTCCCACCTCAGCCTCCTGAGTAGCTGGGGCTACAGGTTCATGCCACCACATCCAGCTAATTGTTTTGTTTTTTATTTTTTGTAGAGCCAGGGTGTCAGTATATAGCCCGGTGGTCTTTAAGTCCTGGGCTCAAGTGATCTTCCTGCCTCGGACCCCTAAAATGCTGAGATTACAAGCATGACCCACTGTGCCTGGCCCTTTTCTCAGTATTTTTTTCTTCGTTTTTCAATTTTTAAAGTTTCTATTGTCCTATCCTGAAGCTCAGCAATTCTTTCATCAACTATGTCTAGTCGACTAATGAGCCATCAAAGGCATCCTTCATTTCTGTTACATTTTTTTTTTAATCTCTGGCATTTCTTTATAACTTTTTCTTAGGATTTCTATCCCTTTACATACATTATTTATTTGTTTTTGCATTTTGTCTACTTTTTCCATCAAAGCCCTTAGCATATTAATTATAGTTTAAAAAATTCCTGGTCTGGTAATTCTGTTTTTTTGCAACTACAGTAAATAGGCCTTTAAAAATGTAGTAGTAAGATGTAAAGGGAGGGAAAGTGTTCTATAGACTTATGATCAAGTCTCAGGGTTTTGGTGAACCGGCGCCCTGAATGGTGAACTTCACCAGTGCTTTTCAGCACCCCTCACCCCTTAGGTGGGACAGAAAGGCTTCAGGGAGCTGAATTTGGTATTTCCCTTCCCGCAGGTAGGTTAGGCTCTGATAAAATGTAGTTTCTCCTAAGGTCAGGCTTTGCTAGGAAGAACAGAATGCTCTGGCACATTTCAGAATAATGCCTTTCTCCTTCCCCTGTCAGAAGGGCAAGATTTTCTCCAATTTTTACCATGTGGACCCGGTTGAACTCCTGGAGATAACACTCATAAAAGTGTGGGGGCCACCCCCTGTGACTGAATCTCCCCGTAGTTTTTAATTCTCAGAGTTGTCCTCTGAGTTGTCCTGAGCCTCCAACAAATTGTTAATTACAGTTCAAGTTTCCCTACTCTGGCACTAGTTTCCAAGGAGATTTCTTCTGGTGGGTTTCTACTTGGTAAGTTATGATTCTCTGTGTCTACGTACCTGTCTTTCAAATTTGGGGAACAGCATTTTGCCCTGTGACCTCACTTTTCTGATGAATAAGAAGAATTGTTGATTGTTCTGTTTGTTCAGCTTTTTACTTGTTAGGACAGAGTGGCCACTTCTAAGCTCCTTATATGCTGGGCCAGAAAGTGGCAAGACCCATTCGCCTAAAGCTGGTGCCCTTTCCTCTGTGCCACAGCTGTTTCACATGACTGAATTTCATAGGGAGGCTAACACCAACTGCCACATCTTGTATTGTCACTCATCACGTGTGGGCTAATAGCAACCTTACTTCATAGCTTTGAATTACTACCCAGCAACAATCCTGTCATCTGTCTTCTCATGGGCTCTTGCCTAATTTAGGTAAAACTTGGACCCATGCTAAGGTTAACTCATAACAGGACGATAGGATGATACACATGTAATTTTATTGACCTTAAACATAAAAAGTGTGTGTGTTTCTGTGTGTGTGTGTGTTTCTGTGTGTGTGTGTGTGTAAGCCTGTGTGTGTGTGTGTGTGTATATATATGTGTGTGTGTGTATATATGTGTGTGTGTGTATATATATGTATGTATATAGTGTGCTTAGGATGGCAAAGGAGTTATGTCTTATTCTTTATCACCTTTTATGGCACAGTGACTAGCACAGGCTTAGTATAGTTCTTAAGGGTATGAATATTCTTAATTCTTCTATCATAAAAGTACATTTTTATTTACCCAATACATTTATTTATAGAATTCTTTGTGCAGACTCTCACTTTACAAACATATATTGTATCAAACGCATATTTGTTTTAGGGAAGTCCAGGGAGAATCATAACTAAAAAGAAAATGGGGGTACTATGGGAATATTTATTAGGATGCAGATTGCAAATTGACAAGCAAATGCTAGGATCTGCAAAGGGAGGAAAGGATGATCATACCAAGAACAGGCATTTATTTTCTGTGTATTCATACATTTTGGAAAAGATCATGATGGTGGATCGACCAAATGGTATTTATTTTTTAATCAAATACCTAAATGAAATTGTCTGGGATAATGCAAAATAACTGAGTATAAAATCAAAGGTGCTCGGAGGCCCAGGAGACATAATTCTGCAGGCTCACCCCCAAATCTGTTTTTAGTAATTTAAGAAGGATATGATAATGTCGGCCATACTTCCTGAGTATACACTAAGGGTGTGACATCATGAGAAACACTGGGAGGAGTATCGAAGGGCTAAACAAGATGACAAACTCTCAGCTTCCACCGAATTCTAATATGAGAGAAGACATTGACAGAGGTATGTACGGTACAAGGGATTGAGAATGGAGTCATCCGAGACCCCGACTGAAAGTGTCAATGCCTTGTCTTTTGTTTTGGTTGCAAGTTATTTTATCCTGGTGATGAAGAAGGAGAAGGAAGGTGGCTCCTGGGAGACCAGGAAAGGAAGGGGCTCAGGTTCCTAGCTGGGTTTAGAGACTGCTCCTCCAATTCAGTGTGTCCCTCAAAATGATAATGTAACCAGTAGTAAATGCTGCTGGCCTCCTTGACAGGTGGGTTTGTTAGCATGTCATTCTCAGCATAGACACAAGTCTGAGCTCTCCTCAAACTCCAGGTTTGCTTTAAGCTCAAGCTTATTTCTTTTTCTAGTTGGGCTTTCAGACCTTTCAGGCCAGGTAGATTCCCTTAAACTTGCTCAACTGCACCCCCACCCATTCCATATATTTAGAAACATGCTCCAACTCATACAATTTAATAGCTTATTTTCTTTGGGAAGAAAATATTTTTGTTGTTGTTTTAATTTGTGGCCTGTGACATTTATCAGCAAGACAATGTTCGATACAATTAACAGTTTTAAAACTTAAAATGAATTTCATTTTAGGCTCTTCCCTTTATTATTATTATTTTTTTGAAGCTTAAGAGTATTTCTGAAGAAATTAAGATGGATACTAACTTTACAACATCTGGGCTAATTCAATATTCTTTATTTGCCTTTTAAATTTTAATTTAGATGCATATGAACAAAAATGGGCATTATATCAGCCATGCTTTACTATACATTGTCACAGACTGTGGAACACAGGAGGTAATAAGAGGGTTAGGTGCAGAGTGTATTCATTCTATACGTAAATTGCCCCACACCAGAAACCCAAACTTACATCCCAGAATGCACTTGGGTACACAGAAGCTTCAAAGAGAAATATTTCCCTGGAGGGAATTGGTAAAATTGGAGTTGGGTGAACCTCAAAGCATCTCGATTCACAAATGTTGCTTATGTTTGGATTTGGAATTGAACTTGGCTCCAGCGGTTGGCATCTCTACACTGTGCTGTGTACTACCCAGCCACAGGGAATGGGGGAGGAAGAGGAGGAGAGGAAGACTGAATTGAGGAGTAGAATTTCTAAAAACACACAATAGCGCAATGTTGATGCAATTAAGAAAATTAGAAAATGGGGTTTAAATTGAAAAAGTCCATTTATCTTTTGCTTTCTTTGTGATATCCTTTTAGTTCCATATCCTCTGTCTTCTTTGATCTCATTTGCCCTCCCTCTATTTTTCCTTCCTTTGCTGTTTCTTGTAAGATTTCTATTGAAGCCCGTTCCTCCCTTTTTTCAAGAGTTTGCCTCAAGGGCTTGAGTTATGAATTTCAGGGCCTAAAAAGGCCTGGCAGGTTACAAAACAGTATGTCCCATATGAGCTAAATGTTGGGAAGGGAAATTATGCATTTATTTATGCATATATATGTGTGTGCATAGATAAGAGATTAGAAGGATACTTACACAGCTTCAACGGTGTTTTTTACTGGATCATAAATGCTTTCACATTCTTCTTTTTCTTATATTCTTTGTAATGTAATGTGCTGTTTCACTTTTCTGGAAAGAACACTTATACTATAATAAGTGCAATATATTAAAAAACCGGAAATTTGGCATGGTTTTCGTACGAATTTTTAGAACCTTATATTATTTTCTGTCTTCTTTTATTTATTTTTTATTACCAGTTTTTAGTTTTACTAAAATTCTGATTATGTGCCTTTTGCACTTCAATTATGAAAAGATGTTTTGCTGCTTCTTCCTTAAAATTTTGTTTTGTTTTAATTTTAAATTAAAATTGTTTGAATATGTGTCATTAAGCAGGTATAACCTCACTTTAGAGAGTGGACAAATTTCTGATATGCTGTGTGTAGATAAGGTTTAACAAATATATAGGGCTTTAGAGAAATATGCTCTTCTTGCAAAACAATGAAAAATATTTCCTTTGGAAATAAAGAAAACGATTTTTTCATATAAAACTTCCCTTTAAAGTTTTGGATATTAATTTTTCATTATTAAGCAGGTAATGATATAGCTCAATAAAATAAGAAAATGATTAGAAAGAACTTAAGTATGTACAGATCACATATAATTTAGCAGAAAAAGTGAATTATTAGGTATTTGTGCACACATGTCTGCATGTATGTATATAAACAGAAAAGGATTAAAAATGGCTCTTAAATAAATACTTCAAAAAAGACTAAAAATAATACGTGTTAAAGATATTGCTAAATAAGAAGCATTGAAAGGAATGGACATTATTTCAAAGCTAAATGTGTAAACTGGTAAAGATCTTGGCTGCTGTTAGCTACATTCTCTACTAAGAATAGAGTGAATAATCCATAGGGGGATATAGAAACATAACTCTCCTCTAAATCATGGTAATACTCACAGTTTAGATTTTCAGTAAATCACTGCCCTTGGGGTTTTAGCTGGGAGTCTTCCTTTGAGAAGAAAGTACTTCCTTATCTGGGAATACTTTTGTAATTTCAAAGATTTTACTTTCCTCACTAAAGAGTTCTCTTTCCAGAACTCTCAACTATATACATAGTTGCATGTTCTGGAAAAATCATTTGTTAATTCATTCTCAGCCATTGAAGACTTATTAAGCTATTACTATGAGCCAGGCATTGTGCTAGAGGCCAGGGATGAAGGGAAAACAATTTGGCTAGTTCATTTAATTTGCAGAATAGTGGAGTTCCAAAAGGATGTCTGCCAAGGAGGGCTGCTCTCCTCAAAATGAGCTAAATGGCACATGAGAGCTGCATGTTTGGTCACTTCAATTGGTGTCTGGGTTCTCGGCAAATGTCTTAGAACTAGAGCGGAGCCAGGGGGATCAAGGGAATGTCACTGCTCCAGTCTGATTTTGCTGGGAGGGAGAGCCTTATCAGGGTGACTGAGGTCAAAAAGAAACACTGACTCAGACATTTTTTGTTTTCTTAAATGCATAATCTTTAGTGAAACTCCCTTTTCATGGGCCATGACATACAGCAAAGCTAGTTTAATTCCCATTGAAAGGAAGGACAGTCATGATTAGTAAAAATCTGCATTATAGAATATGTCTAAAAAGATGGAAATTTGATTATCTATAGGCTCATTTACTGTAACTAGCCACAGAGTTTTTAAGGAGAGCTACCATAAATTCTGCATTACAGAGGCTTAATTTATCATGCATCCTAGTATGGTGGTTGAAAAGCATGAGCTCTCTGGCCAGACAGACTGGATTCAATCACAGCCTACCCTCTTACTCAGCCTGACTTATCTTCTCTGTGTCTCAGTTTACTCATTTGTAAAGCAAGGGAAATAATAGTACTTACTTCATAGAATTGTTATGAGAATTAGTTCTCGTATCGTACATACTCCTAGAACAGGGCCCAGCCATAGGTATTTAATAAAGATTAGCTATTATTGTTTTAGTAAGTCAGCTTAATACATAAAGGCAGATGTTGGAACGGTGGCACTGTGTCATGGTGAAGACCCTAGATTTCTGAGCCAGACTGCCTGGGTGTAAATTCTGATTTGTCTCTGATTTGCTGAGCGGCCTTGGCCAAGTTATTCAACCATTCCGTTCCTCAGTTTCCTCACATGTAGATGTGTGCTAATAGTAGTGCCTACCTCATTGGATTATTACAAAGACTTAAAGGTTATTGTAAAGAAATAACATATATAAGACACTTAGAACTATGCGTGGCACATACACATTTGGTAAATATCGATATTATTGCTAGATATTGAATCCAGTTGCAGCAATCACTTTTTTAAGCCTTTTAACTCTCAGGTCAAGCATCCTTCTAAATTCTTTTATATCTCAGAAGACTATCTCTCATCTCCAAACCCACCCTTCTACATTCCACTTTGTGGAGCTGGGACTGGGAGCCTGCAAACCTCATTTCTGCTTTGCCAGGTTCTGTCCATAGGGGGCGCTTGTGGGAAGAGACGTGCTCCTTCCTGTCTGTTTCCTGCTCCTGCGAGTCACCCCAGCCTTGCTGCTTCATCTGGGCAGCAGCAGTTCTTCCTGTAGGAGTAGCTGAATGCGAGTCAGATTTTTCCAACACTGGCAGATCCAGCTGCATGGTGTCCACCTCAGATATATCAGCACTCGTCAGCTGATGTCCCCTCCTCAGAGTCTTGGTCTAGCCCCTCCCAGCTCATCTGCAGAGATCAGAGACACCAGCACTGACCACGGGGAACCCTGTGCAGAAATATGAGTTTCATTCCAAAGGAATCCTCTGAACTCCTAAATTTTGGTATTTCCAAACATGTTCTTTTGTTCTCTCAGCCTGAAGAGTGACAGTTGCTTCTTGCAGTTGCTTCCCCTGTGACACCTTAGCATCCCTTCTTATACTTTCAGTATCCTAGTTAACAGTGTTAGGCCTTCTTAACAATTCTCTCTATTATCTATGTTCAGACAACTTGTGTGGCTTCTGTTTCCTGGATGGATCCTGATTGATAATTTAGAAAGTCACAGACTTGTTTAGGAAGCAGAGCACCTGGAGTTTAAAATATTTGGATCAAAGTCTTATGAAAGACTGTTACATTTCATCTATACTGACAGAAGACACCATTTTTTCTTTATCAGCTGCAATTGTCTTAGCTTACCACTAACAATTAATACTAAGTCAAAGATCTAATTTAAATCCATGGAGGAAAAAGACTAAAAGTTGAGAAACTTCCTTCTACTAATTTTATTTTCTTGACAACATATTGCTAGAATTGTATTTTGGCAGTGAATCACTTTGATTACGCTCAGAAGAAATCAATGTACCTTGGTAGCAAAGTTAAAATACTTTACTTCTCTATATGCTTCAGCTTTAAGGAATCATATTTTTTCCCCTGTGTGATGGCAAGGTAAACTGTAACCCAAGTGCACTTAATATAAATTCTGCCTTCCATTTGTAGGGTTTAAATTTAAAGGAGCCTGCTGCGTTCAAAGCTTCTTTAAAAACAAGAAGTCTACTTGGAGAGAGACAGCAGTGTTCTGAGACCAATGTGGAACTGAATTCAAACCTTGTTGTCCAGCTCAGTCTTTTTAATTGTGGCAAATTGTGACTTCCTGTTTTTTTCCGGGGCAGAGTCAAGGCTAATGAAAAGGCCCCATAAGGAAAGTTGGACATCAAATGACTCTTACAAAAGAGCATTTTTATGATTTAAGTATAAATAAATTAAAAACATACTACAGTATTTGACGTCTTTTAAAGTCCCAGTGAGGTTAGAAATGGAGAGCCAGCAAAGAATTAGAGAAAATGAGAAACTTAGAGGCATAAAATATCTTAAGTAGTTTTGGGCCATTTGATGGGTACCAAAATGTGGGCTGATTTGATTATTAATTGCTAATGAAAGTGTCTCAAGTTAATATTTATCATCAAATAATGGAAAAATAATATAAGCAACAACTAATTACACTTGGAATCTGTTTCATTAAATAGAGATGCATGTCTTTTTATATGCTACTAAGGTATGGCATAGAATCAAGAAACCAGTTTATCTTCTTTTAACTCTTAAAATAAAAGATTCTAACAACCAAAAGTGATCTATGAATTTTTTTTTTTTGGTACTGGATGGCAAATTAATGAAAATATCCAGATATATAGGAAGCCTCTGTGCTAATTAATAAATTTTAACGTATAGGTATTTTTTCTACAATTCCCAAAATAAATGTGTTTTATGGGGAAAGCAAAAGCTTTTTTAGTTTTGGTAACACATGGAGGAAAGGATAAAAGAAAAAGACCTGGTCATACTTGTAATCACTTTCTAAGCTAAAATAAATTATGAAAAACGTTTCCTGTTGCATTTGTTAGTTTTGACGTCAGTACTTCTCATCTTATTAACACTTCTTCAGTGATTTCATAGAGATCAATAAAAGCACATCTTGTATTCTTTTCTTCTAAAAAATTCTGTCAATGGAACTTTTGGCACTAGAAGGTGGAAAATTAAAGAAGCACTGTGTTTTCACAATTCCTGAAATACGTTTACAACCTTGGGCCAGTACTTCTCTTTTCTGGAGCTTCGTGTCTTTAGCTGTAAAATGACAGCCTTGGGGTCAGGGATCTTTAAGACTCTCCCCTCCCCTACCTTGAATCCCGGGAGTCAAACATTTTACATGAAGCATTTAATATCCTTTACTTCCTCACTAATTTCCCTTTCTCCTCATACATAAACTTTATTAACATAATCATAGCCTTGGTTACCAGATTACAGATATTAACAGTTTTACCTCACGTTTTTTATCTTTGAATACTTTTTTTTTTGGTACAGTCACTTTGTTTTGGAGCCATGTTCACAGTTCTTAACTTAGTTCTATGTTTACTTTTCAGTAGTTAGCAGTGTTTTTTATATACCCTGATTTCTTCATTCTTGAGTTCTTATCTTTCTCTTGGCTGGTGTATATCTTCAAAAAATCTTTAAAAAGATTTTGCCTGATAATTTTCAAATCTGAGAATAACTTTCTCTTCTATTCACAGATGAATGACATTTTGACTTGGTGTAAAAATTCTTGGTCTCTAAATGTTTGCCCTTTTGGTACTCTGTAGACATTACAGTTTTCTATAATTTAATGATGTGCTGAAGTCTGAGACAAGCTTTTTTATCTACTTATCTTTCTAATTATTTTTGTGTTAATCTACTAATTTTACCTTGAATGTTTGATTGATTATTTTCTTGATGCTTAAATTTTAAAAATAGCTGCCAGGGTGTGTGTAGAAATAATTGCCTTAATTTTACTTTTGCCTGATATGAGTGATGCAACTGGCTTGGCTTTTACTCTCAATGGTATGTGTGTGAGTATGTGAGAGTGTGAGAGCGAGTGTGTATGTTTTCATTGTTTTTCTCTACTGTTTTTTGGTGTCCTCTTTGAGAAAACCTAAAATGCTTAGGTTGGATCATTTGTTCTTCATATTTATTGCCTAATCTCTTACCTTTCTCTTTTTTTCTTTTCCGTTTGATTTGATTTTTTAAATTTAAATTTAAAATAAATGTTGAGATTTAAAGTGTACACTGTGATGTTTTGATACACATATGCATAGTGAAATGATTACTACAATCAAGCTGTCTTATGTAAGTTACTTGTTTTGTGGTGAGAATACTTAAGATCCACTTAGTACATTTCAGTACAGTATTATTAACTGTAGTCACTATGCTGTACATTAGATCTCTAAAACTTATTAATTCCACATAACTGAAACTTTGAACCCTTTGACCGACATTTCTCTGTCCAACTCTTACCTTCACTGCCTGTTCTGGTAACCACCATTTTATTCACTTCTTTTGTGAGTTCAACTTTTTTAGACTCCACATAGAAATGAGATAATGCAGTATTTTTTCTTTGTAATTTTAATTTTCTAAAGTTTTTCTCCACGAGACTGTCGATTCTGTCTGTGAGTTTGTGTGTAGCTAAGTCCTCTTTTCCTTGTGCATTTTTGGAAAATTCTGTCATTTCATTTTTTTCAGCTCATTCTTTCCTTTCATTTCATTCTTCTCTCTTTTCATCTCATCCTGTTCTTTCCTCGTTGGCTTACGCTCCTGTCCCTTAATCCCCATCCCATTTCAGAGCAACCATGTCTTGCTT
Organism: Macaca mulatta; assembly: GCF_049350105.2. NCBI lineage: Eukaryota > Metazoa > Chordata > Mammalia > Primates > Cercopithecidae > Macaca > Macaca mulatta. Next base: position 49,981,927 of record NC_133420.1, read on the forward strand.
CTTCATCCTACAGAAGATACCAAATAGCTTTCTAGAATTGTTTTCTGATTCCTATCATAAATCATTTTAAGGAAGTAACCTATTCTCTGAGCTGCTAAGATAATATTTTGGGGGTTGTTCTGTAAAATTTTTCAGCAGCTCTAGGCTGACTTTCCCTTTTAATTTTCCTCATTAAGAAAGCTCCACAGGGATTTGTACTTTAGCTGGCATGATTCTGTGGGATTGAAGTAGAATGTTCTCCATTACCACCTGGCCATTTGACATGTGGAACTCATGGGAGCCATGACATTTTAGAGCCCAGCATGCATTGCTCTCTGGCTCCTCCTCTTCCTGATCCGGTTATAGCACCCACTGTGTTCAGGTGTGGGCTTCACCTCCTAGCATTCACCATGCCTCTACCCTACCCCCATGTTCCTATATGAGATTACTTGGACTTTTAGTCTTCAAATAGATATAAACCAGCATTTTAGTTACTTCTCATACTGCAGAGTGGGGTTTTCAAGTTTTCTGGTTGTCCCTGTCAAGCTTAATTTTCAGTAAGCTTGGAAGTTTTCCTCTTTTTCTCCGACTTTACATGCATTTTAATGGCAGCAGCTCCAGTTGGGGCTGGTAGCCAGATGCCATCGTAAAGCATAAATAAAATGATTGTGCCAAAGAATCTGCACACTTAAAACTCTTGATATATATTACTGAATAGCATTCCAAAAACTTGGTACTGATCTGCACTTCTGTCAGCCAGAAGTTGTTTTTCCCAGGGTTGCTTTTGAATCTGTATTACTGATATCTCTCAAGAATGACTCAGCTAAACATTTTTATCATCTGCCTGTGCCAGTTGTCAATCACCTGTGATATTTGTATCGTTAAATCATCTGACTTACAAATTTGTATTTTGTTTTGTCTTTCTTAAGTAGATTATCAATGTGGTTTACGTAGCAAAAGTCCAGCGTTTATTATCAGGAGTTCAAGCCTTGCTTCCCTCATTTACCTGCTATGTGATCAGGACAAAGTGTTCAAGTTCTTTGGGCCTTGTCTACAAAGTGCACAACTACACGCCTAGTTGTAAGGGGAACATGAATTGAAGACTGGACAGGTGCTTTGTCAATGTAAATTCCTTAGGAATAGTGACAGAGTGGTTGAATGAGTGGACTCTCTAGTCAGAAAGGTATCGCCTTAGCCACTTATTTGCTGCAGGACTGAAAGGCTTTGGGCGAGATTTCCAACCTCCCTGAGACTTGGTCTTCTCATCTATAAAATGGTGATAAAAACAAACACATATCCTTCGGAGATGCTGTGAGCAATAAATGAGGAGATGTATATAAAGATCTCAGCTGAGTAAATGGCACAAAATAAGTGCTCAGTAAATGTTAGTCATTGTTGTTATAACCATTAACTTCTGTGGCAAGACATAATACATATCACCCACATATACATGTACCTGTGGGCAAAAATCTAAGTAAAATGATATTTAGCAATTTCATATATCAATTTTTTTTCTCTCTTAGACTATGGCTTCAAGACTTTTCTGGAATAGTGCTTTAGTTCTTGTTGTCATTAAAAATTATTTTTTGGTACTGTTGTTTTGTTTTGTTTGTTTAAGGAAAAGCCAGCTGACTGTTTGCAGTGGTTTATTTGCAAAGGAATTTTCTTTGTTTTCCTCATCTTATGCGCACAAAGGGAAAACCAAAAAAACTCACAAAGAAAACTCAAAACTTACCACCCCCTTTCTACTGTCCCACAATTCCAAATAATTCTCTAAAAAATTTTCCCACACACATATTTTTGTTGAGTGCTCTTTCTAAATCCGTTTGTTATATAGCGTTCTCAGTATCATTCTTACTTACTCACTGATCTTACCTGAATTTACTTCTCAGGTCCTTGACACTATGGCTTGTTAACTGGACATCATGTACAGGATTTGGGGAAGATTAAACAAGGTTATAATATGTCGAGGAACGTGCCTTAGCAGAGTCCCTGGCACATATAAGGAACTCAGCTTGCTGCGCTGCATTGTTTATAGGGATGAATAGAGTGAGCAAAGGTCACCTGCAACTTTGGGGCTTCCAACAATGACTGACTTGTTGCTTGTTCATAGCAGCAGCTGGAACCAGCTGAGGCCTTTGTTGTGAGGGACTCACAGCTTCTCCCTCTGCCCAGTCCTGCTTCCTTCACTTCCCCCAAATCAGAGAGCCTTCTGGAACTCCCCAGTAATCTTCTGCATGCAGATCCATGTCTCTGAGCAGGCTTCCCAGGGAACCCCACCTGTAACACAGCATCTTTCTACTTAAATGCCTAGATGGACTTTTTGTTGACGCCAGGATGAAGTTCAAATTCATTAGCATTTCTTCCAAGGCCCATCTCAGTCTAACCCCAAACTGCTTCTCTAGCATTCTTCTTGAGAATTTCCTGCTTGTGAACTTCAGCCAAGAGTCACTTTTCCGTAGGCCCATGATAAATGACGTACTTTTTCTATTTCATTGCTTTATTCTGTATGTTTCTCCTTCTGCTGATGCTTGTTCATCTTTTATCTACCTGATAAATTCTTAATGGAAATATCACTTTTGAAGTTCAGTTTCTTCCATGGTTCTCCTAGAGTATCTTGTGCTTTCTTTGACCACCCTACTTGATGTCAGCTGATGAACTCAGAGAAACTTGACCTTGACCCACCCATTCTGCTATACAAGCCCAATATGCTGTCCGTGGTGTTAACAGATAAACCAAATTCCATAAGATATTTTAAAGAGGTTTATTCTGAGCCAATGAATGACCATGGCCTCAGAGAACACAGTCTCAAGGGGTCCTGAGAAAGTATGCCTGAGGCAGTCAGATTACAGTTTGGATTTATACATTCTAGGTGGGCAGGAGTTACAGGCAAAGTCATAATCAACACTCGGAAGGTATACGTTGGTTTCGCCAGAAAAGGTGGGATATCTTGAAGCAGGGACTTACAGGTTACAGGTGGAGTCAGAGATCCTTTAATTTACAATTGGTTAAAGGAGTAAAACTTTGTCTAAACATTTGAAGTCAGCAGAAACACGTGTTTTAAATTAAGGAAGTCTGTTAACCAAGTCACTGTGTCAGAGTGACCTGTAGGGGTGTATGACTTAACCAGGGTTTGGCATGGCCATAGGTCCTATTTATAATTTGACATCTTACTTTCACAAAGAGTCTACTTTGTTAGTCTTACCATCTCTATTTTAACATTAATGCTGGTCAGTTGTGCCTACTCCAGAAGTAAAGGAGGTATAATAAGGCGTGTCCTACTTCCCTTCTTGTCATGGCCAATAACTCAGTTTTTTAGGTTTCTCTCAGGTCCTCTTGGCCAAAAGCAGGCTGGGGAGGCTTAGGATTTTATTTAGTTTATGACGATGGAATTTATTATTAGCCTATACATTCACATTTCCTTGCCCTAGTCCTAGCCAGTCCTGCCAGCTCTGATTATGAACTTGTCCCAGGCTTTTAGTTGTATTTCTTACTTTTTTTGAGATGGAGTCTCATTCTGTCACCCAGGCTGGAGTGCAGTGGCACGATCTGGGCTCACTGCAACCTCTACCTCCCAGTTCAAGCAATTCTCCTGCCTCAGCCTCCTGGTAGCTGGGACTATAGGCACGTGCCACCGCGCCTGGCTAATTTTTGTATTTTTAGTAGAGACAGGGTTTCACCATGTTGACCAGGCTGGTCTTGAACTCCTGACCTCAAGTGATCCACCTGCCTTGGCCTCCCAAAGTGTTGGATTTACAGGCGTGAGCCACCGTGCCTGGTCTTGGTTGTAGTTCTTGTCTCTGCTTGGTCTTGAAGGTTCCTTTGTCTTAGATTTGGGAGTTGACCTTCATTTATTCACAGCAACTGCTTGACTCCCCTCAAAAGATGTTGGTTTCGTCTTGTCATCTTAGTATCTTATGACTGTTCTTTTCCATTTTCAGCTTTCCCATTCTGTCTCTGCATTGGCAGTTGGAATAAACTCCATTACCTTTCTGTTTTTCAAGTTGGGAGTGGGGAACATTTTGAATATTTTGATTTCCACGTAACTGTGAACTCCTTGAGCGGAAGCACTCTGATGTGTCTTTCTGTTTCCATTTCCTAGTCCAGGGTCTGCACTCAGCAGGTGGCAGTGTGATGCGTTTATGGGGTGAATGATTGTCAGATTACAGAGGCTTTTCATCAGCTGTGCTAAAGTGAGAACCTAACACAAAGACATTTATGGTGCTCACATAATTGAATTGCTCGAAATATGATACTCTTTTTAAGAAGGTGGGCTGGTGCAGAGAAGCTTCACCACTAGGATTCAAAGGATGTTTAGGGCAACTGGCAGTAACGGCTTCTGGGAGGAGAACCTCCTGCATTTCAGACATGGGACTGAGCGCCATGGCAATGTAAACATAAAACCTGTAAGGATGATGCACCTACTATGCTTACAATCTTGTGGGGCTGACAATAAATACATATAAAACAGAATAAAAAGCAATATGTTTGAAGAGAAAGCTGCCAATTTTAGAACCTGGAAGTCCAGAGGGAAAAAAGAGGACAGGGATCCAGGAGGAAGTGGAATCAGAATGGAATTTTAGTTCATTATCAGCCTCACCATATTGCTTTTCTCCAAGGCAAAAAGCATGCCTTATTTATATTTATATCTGCAGCCCCTCCCAGCTAATTCCCTAATAGAAAGCCTGGAACATGGGAGGATGATCATAAATATTAGATGCAGGAAGGAAATGTAGGTTTGGGGAAGATGAGATCGGGTCAGGGAGGATTGACTAAATTTTATTGAACTATTTTTATTAGGTTTGTCTCAGTTGGGCCTTTTGGTTACATAAAGAGTCTGTCTTTGGCTACTTCAATGGGGTGAGAAGTTACTGAAAGACTGGATGTAGGGTAGCGTGCAGAATCATTGAAAGGCCAGAGAGTCAAGCTCAGAGGACGGACAGGAGCCCTGGAGGATTAGCAATGGGGAACAGCTATAGGAACAATGTCCTTAGGCCTCTGCTACTGGCACCACTGATCTGACACCTTCAGTCTGTGTCTCTGGATTATCAATACTCTTATTACGTTTGTGAATAATTTCCCATGCTTGCATGCTTTGGGGGGTCATGCTTTCATCTCTTCCCTGAAAGTCAGTGTTCCATAGAGGTGCATCCTTTGATTGAATAATCCAGGCCTATACCACATGCAGCTGTCCTAGCATACAGGGATGGCAGATGGGAAGAGCTGCTAATTCTATAGTAGCAGAAGCAAGTTCTGACCTTTCCTGGGGACTCACCCAGTGGTGATTCTCTCCTGACTTCCCACCTCTATATATGAAGGGCATCTAGGTGCTAGTTAGCCAAAAATGACAACTCTGCTTCAGGGGACAATGAGTTATGAGCTTAGGCATATGGACAACTTGTATAAATTTTCTAATTCTGCCAGTTGGCAATCGGCTGTACTCACAGAAGACTTAGAAGTGGATACTTGTCTTTCACATCTTCACTAAGGCTCTGACAGTTGGCAGTTTTTAACTAGTCTTAAAAATATGATCTATGAAATTTGTCTGGACCTTTTTCAGGTATGAAAATGAAATCCAGCTTCCTCCCTTTTGCCTGCATATCTTTGATGTGCATTGTACAATGACAGAGATACCTTTGTAGTAAGGACAGTTTTCCCTAAAGGAGAAGCACACACATGGGAGACAAGTGAAACAGCCAACACTGAGTAGGCAACACAGTTGAAATTGCCTTCATAACCATCCTACACTCCCAGAATCACTGAAGAAGTTAGCGTCTAGTGGCAACAGATACAGACAGTTGGTTATATCAGCCATATAATGTACCTTTTGTATGGGATTAAACAATTTTTCATGTTGATGTTTACACCATGTTTTCAACATGTTGATGTTTACAACATGTTTTCATGTTGATTTTCCCCCCTTTGGGGGAAAAATCCACCACTCTGCCTGGAGGATTCTTGGGTCTCAAATGAAATATTTCAAAGGTCAGGAAATGGGTTATGTTTCTGAGAGCTGATTAGTTCAGGCAGTAGTTCATTAACATGTATATCACCAATTTCAAATTTTGTTAATTTTTTATGAATCCTCACAAGCAAGGACTGCATTTTTATTAATTTCTCACAGTGGTTCACATAGTGAGGAAGGCTCCTTCTGTGGTTCACATTCACGTAGAATCCTACTACTTAGATCTTACAGTGATCTGTTCTTCATCATGAAGCTCTGAGGAAGATGAAGTGCTGTCCTATTGTACAGGGAAAAAACTAAGACTCACAGAAGTCTAATTTGTTAAGGTCACATAGTTGGTAAGGGACAGGTTGAGGTCTAAGTCCTACATCTCTTAGTTTCAAGTCCATGACTTTTATAATTGACATCACAATGAAGATTAGTGAAAGAACTGGCCAAGAAATAATGTCTGAGTTGAGACTTCGGTATTATTTACAAGGCCTTCCTGAGATCTTTTAAACAAAGGATATTTCTCTTTAGTGTTCTTGATGGTTACAAAACCAGCAGACTGATGTATTTTGAAAGAAATGTTACTGGATAATTCTACTCCTCCCTTTTTATGAATAACAGAATAGGTCAAGTCAAAGAATTTTCCTCTTCAATCACTGCAATGTAGTAAGAAAGCACCTGGATTTATGTTGATTTGCTTTGGAGGAAGCTGAGGCACACTGGCAATTCTAGCACCAAGAATGTGAAGCATGCCTAGGAGGCTCCTATGCCATAAGCTCTACCTGGATTAATTTATGCAGTTTCACAGTTATTAATAAAATATTAAAGATATTTTGTTCATATAGATCACTTGAGATACAATCAGTACTCTTACTATTCTTCTGAGAAAGTAATGAATACTAATCCATGGCTGACTATATTTTAGGAACTATAAATGGATTCAACCACATTGGTTCCTTTGACCAACTCTAGATTACACAGAATTGTAATAAACACGTTTATGAACTGTATTATGACCAAAATAGATGGCATATATTTAACTCTAAATTAGTTCTTAAAAAATTAAGTTAATATAAAATATTCAATGCTTATAGTCATCACTACCTGCCTGTCACCTGTTACTGTCAGCATTTATAGATTAGCTAAAATAGTTTTCCCTTGATTGCTACGTGCTTGTGTCTTCATTGACTTACATGATTCTGTGAAAGCCACATTCAGTTGAAACTTAGCTAAGAGCAGGAAGGTTATAAAAAACTGAATTTAAGGCCAGGTGTGGTGGCTTACACCTGTAATCTCAGCACTTTGGAAGGCTGAGGCGGGTGGATCACTTGAGGTCAAGAGTTCAAGACCAGCTTGGGCAACATGGTAAAACCCCGTCTCTACTAAAAATGCAAAAATTAGCTGGGCGCAGTGGCCCATGCCTGTAATCCCAACTACTCAGGAGGCTGAGGCAGGAGAATCGCTTGAGCCTGGGAGACGGAGGTTGTAGTGAGCCGGGATTGCGCCATTGCACTCCAGCCTGTGCGACAGAGTGAGACTCTGTCTTAAAGAAATAAAACAAAAAACAAAAAACTGAACTTAACGAAAAAACTCCTAGCTAATTTATATATAAAAAGTCCCTACTTTAAGTACAAAATCATTTAAATCATTATAGAATGTGAATGTCTGCTTCCTCTCTTTAATTCCTCTTTTCTCTTCTTAGTAACTTTTAAGTATGTAGATAGATTTCATAGATAGATAGATGATATATTAATCCTAATGCATTGTACATTGTTGGTAGACTACCATTTGTTCATGAGCTTTTTTTTTGTTTATTTGTTTTTGGTCTACCCAAGGCCTTGTCTTGTTGTGAAACTTCACAACTATCCTTCAAAAAGACACACAAGGCTGGGCGCGGTGGCTCACGCCTGGAATCCCAGCACTTTGGGAGGCCGAGGAGGGTGGATCACCTGAGGTCGGGAGTTCGAGACCAGCCTGACCACCATGGAGAAACCCCGTATCTCCTAAAAATACAAAAAATTAGCCGGGCACAGTGGTGCCTGCCTGTAATCCCAGCTCCTCGGCAGGCTGAGGGAGGAGAATCGCTTGAACCCAGGAGGCGGAGGTTGCAGAGAGCCAAGATCACACCATTGCACTCCAGCCTGGGCAACAAGAGTGAAACTCCATCTCAAAAACAAAACAAAACAAAACAAAAAAAACAAAACACACACACACACACACACACACACACACAAAACATTTCATGGGTTAACCTGGTGAAAGTACTCAGAAATAATTTAGTTTTGAGTTGTGTTACTCAAACTTTTTCCCGCCCAGTCTCTCTTAGTGTCCAGTAATATTGATTCAGGAGGCTGCAGGTATGTTATTTTCCATCTGTGTGTCTTAGATGATTAGATGACTGATCCTTAATTATAAAGTGTCTATTGAGTACCTACTATATTCACTGTGTTTGTGGTGCTGGTTCAAATTTCAATTACCAAGATATATTAATTGTTAATAATTGTATAAAGTACAGACATTGCTGCTAGTTCTTCAGTGCACAAATAACTATGTAAATAACAGGTGCGCATTATGATCAGTTACCGGTGATGTCATTTGTTTCAGTGTCTTTCAGTGATTGGTTACCATGAATTTGTCATTTAGTTCTCACACAGACAGCAAAGCATGTAGCTGTGTTGTCTCCTTGTTGCCCAGTGATAAAACCACATACATCTTACGATAAAAATACTCATGAAAACATAAGAAAACACACAGATATCCAATACCACTGGAAGTTAAGTGTATGAATTTTCAATACAGATGGATGGCTTTAAGAATGATCTGGGGGCAGAATCTTATCTATAAATAGAATGACTCCACCAGCTGGAAAGGAATTATAGAAGAAAATTTCCATCCACTTCAGTTATACTCCTCAGACAGGAGGCAGTCTCAGGTTAGAAAATCTCACAGTCACTACCAGGGACTGTGAGAGAGTTTACTTTTGGGGTAGCCACTGCTTCATCCCATTTCTACCCTGCTGGCCACTGAGGGGATCATTGTAGTTGAACAACTCTCCCTAATCTATGCTACGACCACAATCTGAGAGATAAATTTTATTAATCCTCTTAAATTGAGAGAGTTTAGAACCAACTTTAGTAAACTGTTATACTTTTACCTTTTCATTTCTTTGTCCATTTAAAAAATTTTAAACCTCTAAAAGAAAACTCATAGGAATGTATTATGAAGGTAAAGTGTTATTATTTTATTTTCCCTCAATGTTGAATTACAGTATAATAAACACCTATCTACTCTTTATCTAGATTCAACAATTGTAAATATGCTGTTCTATTTACTGTCTCTCTCTGTGTCTCTCTTTATTGCTTTATAAAACATTCCATACCATTTGAAAGTACATTGTATACATCATGACACTTCATGACACTTCATTTCCTAAAACTTGAGCAGACATCTCCTAAAGATAAGGGCAATCTCCTACATAATTATAATACTATTATGAGTCATAAGACTATTAACAATAATTTCATAATGTCATCTGATACCCAGGTTAGATTTAAATTTTTGCACGTTTCAAAACTATTTTTGGTGCTTTTAAAACATTTTTGAAAATAGGATCCAGTCTAGGATCACACAGTGCCTTTTGTTGTTATTTCTCATAGACCCCTTATATGTGGAATAATCATACGCCATACCTCTCTCTCCTCCTCTCTTCCCTCCATTACCTTCCTTTTCCTCTGATATTTTGCAAGTTCAGGTCAGTCATCTTATAGAATGTCCCACATTCTGAACTTCTCTAATTATTTCCACTTAGTGTCACTTAACTCATTGATCTATCCCTTTTATTTCCTGTACATTGGAAACTATAAAGACTTAATTATATTCAGGTCAGACTTTTTTGGCAAGAATCCATCATTGGTGATGTTATATGTTTCATATCACCACACACCAAGGGGCACAAAATATCAGCTTGTCCTACTATTACTGGTGCTAATTTTTTTTTTTTTTTTTTTTTTTGAGACGGAGTCTTGCTCTGTCACCCAGGCTGGAGTGCAGTAGCCGGATTCAGCTCACTGCAAGCTCCGCCTCCCGGGTTTACGCCATTCTCCTTCCTCAGCCTCCAGAGTAGCTGGGACTACAGGCGCCCGCCACCTCGCCCGGCTAGTTTTTTTGTATTTTTTAGTAGAGACGGGGTTTCACCGTGTTAGCCAGCTAATTTTGATTAATTAGATTGGTCACTGTCAGATCAGGTCAACACTAAAGTTGAAAATATAATGTAAAGAATTCCCATGTAAATTTCACTTGGATTCCCTAAATGTTGGTATTTAAAAATGTTTGCATCATTGTTTCCTTCCCTGTGTCTCTTTTTTCCTATATGCTTCAGTGTGTATTTCCTAAATGCAAGGACTTTTTTTCAATATAACTGCTGTATAATGCCACAATCAGAAAATTAGCACTGATGCAATATTATCATCTAATCTACTATCCATATAATTTCACCAATTGTCCTATTAATATTCATTAGAGCAAAAGAATATATTTTTCTAGTCTAGGATCCAATCTTGATTACATACTGAATTTAGCTGTCATGTTTCTTTAGTCTCCTTTAATCTGAGACAGTTCTACAATATTTCACTTTTTAGCATGGCCTTGACATTTTTGAAGAAATACTAGTCAGTTGTTTTATAAAATGTCCCCCAATTTGGGTTTCCTTATTGTTTCTTCATGATTAGATATAGGTTATGCATTTTTAACAAGAATACCACAGAAGATATTTTTATGCTCTTCCCAGTGCCTTACATTAGCAGGCATATAATATCTACTACTACCCATTATTGGAGATGTTATATTTGATTTCTTGTTCAAGGGGACTCTTCTAGCTTACTTCAGTATAAAATTATTTAACTTCTTTTTAATTAATAAGTATCTTGTGTGAAAATACTTTGAGACTATATAAATATCCTGTTTCTCTTCAAACTATCACACATTTGTTTTAGGACTCATTGATATTTTTGCATGAGACAGTTTTTATTATGGTGGCTGCTAAGTGAAAAATAACTTACAAGCAAATTATAAAACTAATTTCTTTTCCCTTTTATAGTTTTATTTTATTCACTTTATGTAAAATATTTTATATTTTTGTTGTAATGTACAAATACTCATGATATTTTTAAATAAGGAAGCTGTTGGAGTAATATCAAAATGTGTGATTTGTTGACTTATTTTAATATATTCTCCATATACTGTAAGCTCATTGAAGGAAGCAATTTTTGTCTTATTCACCGGTGGATTGCCAAGGGGTCAGAACATACAGTAGGTACTCAACAAATATTTTAAAATGCATTTTATAGTTTAGGAAATAGAGGCTTAAGGAGACAAAATAGCTCTAGGAAATGGAGCTGGGATTCAAACCAACTGATATTTTTTCATTACACCTCATCACTACAACAAATAGGTGATGTTTATTTTTTGAAAGTTTCTTAAGTTTGAAGAATGCATGTATTGTGTTTTGTTTTAAATGATATTCTGATACTTAGGGAATATACCAGGAATAAAAATTAATGAGACAGAATGAAAGTTAGAACTATATGACTAACTCTATCCAATTATATCAATAAAAAAATGAAAACAAGATTGTCATACATAACCCAATGGTGGATTATTCCATTGTATTTCATGATGCTAGCAAGAGCTACTGAGACAGGAGGCTTCTACACAGCAGGATGCTTTTGTATTTAATATGTACGTTTCAGAGCAGGTGGCACACTTCCTAAGCTCTAGGCGTGACTTAATATAGAAACAGCCCATGAGCACAACACATTCCTAATTTCTCAGTGTAGTTGATGACTCGCTGTAATCTGAGACAAAGAAATAAGATCTGAAAAAATTGGGGAAATCTATAGAGAATATGCATAGTATTTCCTACTCGTGTGTCCTGAATTGAAATAGTTTCAACTTCAGCAATGTGACCTCAGAGGGAATTCCTTGCTTACATTCACTTGCAACTGTGCTGGGAAGGACGTTAGCTCTCCCTTTCCCTTCTGCCATGATTGTAAGTTTCCTGAGGCCTCACTGGAAGCTGAGCAGGTGCCAACATCATGCTTCCTGTACAAATTGCAGAACCATGAGCCAATTAAACTTCTTTTCTTATTAAATTACCCAGTCTCAGGTTATTTCTTTATAGCAATGTGAGAATGAACTAGGATTTAGTCAATCAGTGCATTATATTACTCTGGCCACAGCAATTGCTACAAGGATGGAAATGTGACTAAATATAAACCAATGCAAACCAGATCCAGAACCCAGTACAGAAGCTCACCAATCTGTCTTCTCTGTGTGACCGAAGTCTGAGGCAGAAGACTCAGTGACTAATGATAGATCTCAAATAGATGTGACAATCTATCTGTTCCTTTGGACACTCTTAGTTCTTTGCCCCCATTGGTCTCAACAGGACTGAAAATTAGATTTGGGACATGAGAAAAATCTTTAAATCCAGAATCTTTAGGTCATAATAAAATATTTTGGGAGTATAGTAATCAAAATTAGTTACATTTATATATTTTTTATGCCTTCAGCCACAGAACAGTGATGGGTCAAATTTAATCCATCTTTATTGCTATTTAAAAAATATAAAAAAATTAATCCATGGAAAATTTATTGTGAATAAGTTAATTTCCTAGATTTCTGAAACTTATCCATTTAAATGGCACAACATTTCTGATTTTAAATATTTCCAATGGAAAATATTTTCTAGACTATATTACAAAATTCAGGAGATACACAGAATAATTTAGGCCTGCAATATTGGGACAAACATAGTTTATCAGTCTTTTAAAAAAAAATAGGTGAATCCAACTTTTGCTCTTTCAAACTGTTAATTAAGATATATGCTCTGGAAATACATGGGCTTCAAAGTCCAAGTGTAGTTAGCTTCCTTAACAAGCAATTGCTTGTTGTGCAAGGCTTCTGAGATAGAACTTGGTGCTGCGTGAGACAGACATATCAAGTGTAGGATTTGTCAGTGAAAACTATTTAGTTGCAAATGAGAGAAAAATCTCATTAAACTGGCTCAAGCAAAGGGTATCTATTTACTCACACAATTGAGAAGACCAGGAGTAAATACAGCTTTTGACAAGACTGGATATAGGGGCTCAATGATATTACTGGAACCCAGTCTCTCCATCTCTCCTCTGCTTCCCTCTGGATTGCTTTCATTCTCAATCTCTCCATCATAGGGGCAAAATAGCAGCAAATAGTTCCCACCTTGCATTTACAAAATTCTGAAGCTTGAGAAAACGAATCCTCCCTTTCTTAAAAATAATTGGAAGAAAAAGTCCTGGATCTTGTTTGCATTGGCTCATATTTGGTCACAGTTTTATCCTTTTACCAATTGCTGTGGCCAGAGTAATGTAATGCATTGATTGGCTAAGTCCTAGTTTACTGTATTAGTCCATTCTTACATTGCTATAAAGAAATACCTGAGACTTGGTAATTTATAAATAAGAGAAGTTTATTTAATTGGCTCATGGTTCTGCGAGTTGTACAGGAAGCATGATGCTGGTATCTGCTTGGGTCTGGTGAGGCCTTAGGAAACTTACAATCATGGCAAAAAGTGAAGGGAGAGCAGGTACCTCCCATGGTGAAAGCAGGAGCAAGAAAGAGAGATGGAGGAGGTACCACACTTTTAAACAACCAGATCTCCTGAGAACTCACTATCATGAGGACAGTATCAAGGGGGTGATGCTAAACCCTTCATGAGAAAGCACTCCCATGATCCAGTCACCTCCCTCCAAGCCCTACCTCCAACACTGGGGATTACAATGAAACGTGAGATTTCTCTGGGGACAGATATCCACATTATATCAGTTACATTTCCTTTCCTGAAAATCTATGTGGATTCAACTCCCTGCAAACCACTTTGCAAGAGAATGCTGGAGTGACTGATTCCCCCAGATATAAAACCAGCCCAATGAAAGAAAGGGGGAAAAGATGTTCATTGCCAATGAACATTAAATGCCTACATCAGGCATCAGGTTGAACTCAAGTCATAACAAGGACTCTCATATGACACTTCATAGTGTATGAATGCCTATGCCTATGATCTTGTTTAACCTTTAAAACAATTCCATTAAGGATGTTGGAGTGATTGTTAGACCTATTTTAAAAATGAATGGTTTGCTTGGGAGCTCCTAAAATTTCCTCCCTGCCTGCAGCAGCAGCCCAGTTAAGCCATGTTAATGTCTCTGACCAAATCTCTCCCTGCCTGGGGAGAGGCAATGCTGCTAAGATCCAAGGCTCTGCTTTGGTTCTATTTTGGTAACAGGCCATTTGCAATCGTCAGTCTCCTCACTGAACTTAAACTTCAGGTTTCAGTTTTTGGAACAAGCACAATACCTCACAGAGAAATTTTTACTGGAATACAGAAAGAGGAAGTAATCCTCATATGTGTTAGGTTTTTTATTGTTCCTGCATGGATTAAGAGCAACAAAATGGGCTTCACTAAATTAAGTAAATGTGATGAATACCATGGAGCCATTGAAGCCTGGAGCTGAAGGAATCATTACAAATAATTTAGCTCTTTTACTCCCATTCTTTAGATGTGGAGACTGAGAATCATATAGGGGAAAGAAGGAACCCGATTCCACAGACATGCTTAGAGGTAGACCTGGCACAGTAACTAGCCTTACTTGGCTTCTAGCTAGTGTTTTTTCCACTTCATACCATGCTGCCTTTCTTCCTAGGTGTGTCTAATGTGAAAATGTTGTTGTTCATTTATAGGATTGCACGGTTTTATTTGTAATTTCTTGTATAACCAATGAAAAATAAAACAAAATGATCTGAAATATTTTGGTTCTGGAATTTAGCCCCATCCTGCTATTCCCCTGTAAGATAGTCAGCAATCCCAAAGGACCAAGCTTTCTAGCCATTGCTCTTTCATGTTAGGGTAGGATTGTCAGATTTAGCAGATTAAGAGACAGACTGTCCGGTTCAATTTGAACTTCAGATAAACAACGAATCGTGTTTTAGTATACATATGTCACCTGCAATATTTAGAAAGAACTTACACTAAAAATGATTCGTTGTTTATCTGAAATTCAAATTGAACTGAGCGTCTGATATTTTGTCTGGGCACCCACTTGCTTTTGTTGGCAGAGGGGAGGAGTTAATAAATGTTTACTGATACTTGTGTTGAATCTTGGAGAAAGCAAAGGTTGACTGGCTCAGGAAGACTCTCTCCTGGTCTCTCACAAACTTAAAGCTATGAGGAAGAAGAACTCAAATTGCTGGAGTACTATGATGGGGTTAAAGAATGATCTTTCCCCAAAAAGTGCAGGTTTCATCCTGAGCCAGAACCTGACTCAGGGAATATAGGGGAAATAGAGGAAAGAGATGGGACTCCCCTTGCTATGCTATGATGATTGAATCTTAGGGCACCAGGTGTCTACTTGGTAAATACACAAGTCCGACTGCTCACCCACAAGCTCACCTTATCTTAAAATTGAAATACGAGCCACTTCTATGGTTTCGGTTTATTAGTGCAACCAGTCACACACACTAACTGGAAGCCAGCCACTTTCCCACTGACCTCTGTGCCTTTATTCTTTAACACTTTTCCGATTAAGAAAATCCTTCAGAATTAGGGATTCAGAACAAAGAAGGAAGAAAGTGACATCTAAGGAGTACATCTATGTGGCAGATGGCTACGCCAGCTGCTTTAATGTTCAAACTGTTTTTTATTCCCTCCTTTCTTCCTTCCCTCTCTTCCTTCTTCCCTTCCTTTCTTCACTTTATTTCCCTCTTGTTCCATAAGCAACCATTCAAACGGGCTTTATGTATTTTTTATTTGTATATTTTTGTTAAATGTTCATTTTATTTTTGTACTAATGCATTTTGTATTTACATAAATACCATTGTGTTATATGCATCATCCTTTTTAAATTAGCTCAGCAACATGTATTTTAAGATGCATTTCGGTTGGTGTGTCTACACTGGCTAGGCAATTGGTTGATTACTTCCAACTGCTTAATTTGTTTCTTTACCCATATTATACTCCTTGAAGGTTAGATCTGTCTTATTTAAGTTTGAATCTCCAAAGCCAAGTTTAGAGGCTGGCACTTATAAAGTGCTTAAGTATTTTGTGTTGAGGATTGAAATATGATATGAATATTAATTCTTCAATTAAAGTTTTGTTGAATCAAAAGGAATGAAATGTTACTAAAGGAAGCAGCTGCTTATTATGGGATTCAGGATTCACTTAGGAAAAATTTCTGTTTTCAGAATCTTTGACAATCATTAGTTAGCTTTTCCAGCTTCAACTTAAAACGAAAGAATCATAGTCAAAACTGTCATTACCCTAGGACTTCTGAGCATAGTTGAAAAGGTTTTAACATAGTCCTACTTAAAGTTCAGCTTTAGGGAAACAAAAGTGATACACCCAGCACATAAATTCTGACTTAACTCACAACCCAGGTAGGCTTAACCTTTAATGGATATCAGTCAATAGCGTTGCTCAAATCCTATCAGTTCTTATGAAATTCAAATTCCTGTTTTGAATCAAATTAAATGAAGAAAATTTCACCTTGATTTCCCTCAAGCAGAGTATGCAAATATTTTGCAGGAAGAAGACAATGACCCTGACAGTAAGAACATAACAGCCATGGAACTAGTTTAAAAAATTATTTTTTTGAAATCTTGGGTGAAAAATGCCAAGAATATTAGTGGATTCACATTTTGTTCTTTGGTTTTCAATACTGTTTATTAGAAGACTCCAAACATACATGTGACTGGGGACCCTTGCAGAGAAAGGCATCACTCTGCATCAGCACAGCATAGGAGGTGGACTGGGGTAGAAAAACCATGATGCTACAGAGTGGGGACTTCTCAGACACAGGGCCCTGGAAGCCAGTCGCTCTCCCGCTGATATCTGCCTGTGCCTCAGGAAGACAGGACAAGCTCAAAGGACACTTTGCTTGTGCGCTGGGATTCCAGGGCCTGGCTTGGGTCTGGGATTCAGGGGCCTGGCCCCATACAGCAGTAGGAATGGAGGGACACCTGAGCAAGTTCACCTCTGTGTTCCTGGACTTTCGGGAAGAAGATTTCTCATGAGAATAATAAGTTCCTTCTTAATCTTACAATGTTGTGGAGTCGTTGAGATCTTGGGCTTTGGAGCCTGACCACGTTGGTTTGCAGACCAGTTCTGTCACTTGTCAGCTGAAGAACTTTGGCCACATGACAGGACCACTCTGAGCCTCTGTTTCATCATATTTTGAGTGATCCCAACAACAAGACTAAACAGTTTTCTTTTCAGTAGGACTTGCCAGGGCCTTTAATACAGCTAATGTCCACTGAATCTCTAGGAGATGGTTACATGAATATAGGAGTTCTCAAACATATTTTATTATGGAGTACAGTACTTTACCTCTCAGAGAACCTTATGGGACTAACTTTTTGAGCCACGCACCTGGGATATGGTACCCTAGAAGAATATTCTAGATACTTATTTAACTCATGACTGAACAATAGTTCTTGACCGATAGGTTGACTGATAACTTACTAGAGCCCAGGCACTATTCTGAGTGTATTCGATTTATTTATTACATGTATTATACTTATTTCTACACCTCAATCCTATAACATAGGTATTATTATTATCCCTACTTTTCAAATAAGCACACTGTGGCACAGAGAGGTTAATGAACTTGCCTAAGATCATATAGCTCTCCTCAGCTGTCCAGTCTGCTGTTTAACCTAGACCTTAAGGTTTAGGTTTCAGTGACTACATTTCAGTGTCACTGACAGTGTCACGTTTCAGTGACTACATTTTCCATTTCTACAAGTTTTGTTTGGATCTTTACAGACAGTAAATAGTGTCTTCACAGACACTACAGATTTTGTGGTGTTCAGACACTACAGAATAAATTTTGCTTTCAAATTTCTGGCTCTTGGAGTGCATTTCCTATATCTTCTAACTGTTTATCCTAGTGGCTCATTTTGTGTGTATGTGTAATTTAGAAATTTGGGGCATGATCTTATCTCCAGGATACATTGTTGCTACTCTTTGCTGTTGTTTGTCTCTGGCACTTGAGGATTGCCAGATTTAGCAAATAAAATACAGGGGTACTGAGTTACATTAGAATTTCTGAAAGGAAAACAAATGATTTTTTTAGAATAACTATGTCCCCAAATTGCAACTTAAAAATTGTTGCTTAACTGAAATTCAAATGTAACTGAGCAAACTGTATTTTATCTGGCAAGCCTATCTTACAACCTGCTTTTAGGAAGTCTCTCCGTGAAGTCTGGTTGAGTCCTGTTGAGTCCTCAGGGATTCCCAAGGGTCACACCAGTTTTTATATACTCTCTTGGCTTGGGATTTCTACAAAATATATAATTCAAAATCGTGTAGATTTGGATGCTACATGATATGACCAAGTTTTTAGGTTTTGTTGGGACAGAGAGGTTGCCTGGGATGTTGGGTTTTCAGTGCTAAAACTGGGAAAGTTTCAGCACAATGGGATGAGATGAGTTGGTCACCCAAATGCCACACCCATGTGTAGTATTGAAGTATGGACTTGAAGTCTAAATTTGTTATAAGTTCTATTCCCCTCCCCGCCCTGCTACTCCTTTTTGACTACTGGGCACACAGCAAATTCCCTTGATATTTCGAGGGTTATTGCTTAGGATTATTTTAATTATTTTCTCATGAAAAGGGCAGCTCTTTAAAGGTGTACAGTTAGTGCAGATGCCTCTCCACCTGGCCATGTCCCCTGTCCTCACAAGGATGTTAAATTCCCATCACTTGGCCCTCTGGCTTATTTCTGCATTTAGTACTCACGGAATGCCAAGGTGTCTACTGAACCATTCTAGTTAGGCTTTGGGTTTCTCTTTCATTTCTGACTCTTAGATTTTCCTTTTTTTCTTCCTTTCAAGCTTAGCTATGTATATTTTTCTAGTTGTTATATTAAGTAGAGCATTTTTTTTTCTGCCTTTCTAGTCAGATAGGTCCTCATTAGCAGACCACTATCTTGCCAGAGTCTTAAACATCTCTATAGTAATCGAATTTTCTACAGCAAGTGTGTAAATTAAAAATAATATTGTGAAGGTTGCAATGAAACTGATCCTGATGGTGGAGATATAATTAGGTGCTAACTTTTCAGCAGGTAACTTTGATAAGAATTATCAAGAGCCTTAAAAATATTAACATACTTCAATTGAGGAATCTATCCTAAGAAAATATTCCAAAATGTAGGAAAAGTTTCCAACACAAATATTTGAAAAATAATTTTATATATGATAAACAACAATTGGAAAAAAACTGGAAAACAGAGAATGGTGTAGTACTTTCAGATCCTAGTGTCTTGTATAAAGTTTTGTTTGCAAAAACTTTTTACTGAAATGGAAAATTGTGTTCCATATTTCTGCTGAGGATTATATATGCCAGAAACTGTGAATACTTTATATTAATTTAATCTTCATAATTTATGAACTAGATGTTATTGATTTTACAAATGACAGAATTGAGATTCCATTTTCAGAGAGAATCCCAGTCGACCTGACTCCAAAGCTTATTTTCCAAATCACTAATCTCAGATTTCATAATGTATTTCAATGTTAAGAGCAAGAATCAAAAGTAAGTGAAATAAAAGATTAATTGTGGTTCCCTTTGGGTGGTGAAATTGTGGAAGTTCCACTTTCTACTGTATTCTTTTCCATAGTTTCTACATTTTCTTCAGTAAGATATTATTTTTAGAACCAGAAAATAAGTTTTAATTTTTTTTTTTTTTTTTTTTTGAGATGGAGTCTCTCTCTGTAACCAGGCTGGAGTGCAGTGGCGTGATCTTGGCTCATTGCAACCTCCGCCTCCTGGGTTCAAGCGATTCTCTTGCCTCAGCCTCCCGAGTAGCTAGGACTACAAGCGTGTGCCACCATGTCCAGCTAATTTTTGTATTTTTAGCAAAGACGGGGTTTCACCATCTTGGCCAGGATGGTCTTGATCTCTTGACCTCATGATCCGCCCGCCTTGGCCTCCCAAACTGCTGGGATTACAGGTGTGAGCCACCACACCCAGCCTGTAAGTTTTACATTTTTTACAAAAGTATGTTGAGGTAGGCATGCTGGCACACGCTTGTAAATACCAGCTACTTGGGAGACTGAGGCAGAAGGATTGCTTGAGCCCAGAAGTCTGAGATCAGCTGGGTAACATAGTGAGACCCTGTCTCAATTTAAAATAATATATTTTAAAAAATATATGTTGATACCATTCTTTTTCTATCTATCAAAATTCCAACTAATTACACAGGTTTTTATTTTACATTTATTTGGCATAAGTTAAAAATAAAGACAAACACTCTTTAAAATGATAATCCCCACCAAAAGCACCTTTTTAACTTGAAGTGTTTTTTTTTTTAAGTTTATGTTTATTGAGATATAATTTCTATATAATAAAATTCACCTTTTTGACCGTATAGTTCTAGGACTTTTGACAAATGCATACAGTTGTGTAACCAGCACTCTAATCAAGATTTGGTAAAATTCCATTACGCCCCAAAATTCTCTGGTGTCCTTTTGCAGTCAGCTTCTCCTATGACTTACAGTCCCTGGTTACCACTGATTTGTTTTGTGTCCCTGTAATTTTCCCTTTTCCAGAGTGTCATATAAATGTAATAGCATGTATTGCCTTTTGAGTCTGGTTTTCTTTTTCCACTTACTATAACACATTGAAATTCCTCCATGCTGTTGCACATATTAGATTATTATTATTTTTTTTTTCTGAGAAGTACTCCATTGTATGGATGTGCCACGATTTGTTTATCCAGTCATTGATTTAAGGACACTTGGGCTGTTTATACTTTTTGAATGATTATAAATAAATCTGCTATAAACATTCATTTCAAGTTTTTGTGTGAACATAGATTTTCCTTCATAAATGTGAAGGAGTGTGATTACTGAGTTGTATGGCAATTGTATATTTAATTTCATAAGAAACTGTCAAACTGTGGTTCAGAGCGGTAGCTGTACTAAATTTGCATTCCCAACAGTAGCGTATGAGGGTTCCACATGTTTTAAATTTGTACAGCACTTCCAGCACTTGGTATTGCCTAAGTGTTTGATTTTCTTTTCTGTTTGTGGGAGATGGGGATATGTGTAATCATTGTCTGATTGTGATGATAACTTTCATTTTCCTAATGAGTAATGATGTTGAATATCTTTTCATGTTTTTGCCATTTGCCTTTCTTTTTTGGTGATGGGTCTTTACATTCTTGCCATTTAAAAAACTGGGCTGCTTGTTTCTTATTGCATGTCAAAGAATCTTCATATATTATGGATATAAGTTATTTATCAGATATGTATTTTGCAAATATTTTCTCTAAGTTTATGGCTTGTCTTTTCATTTTCTTAACAGTGTTTTGAGGAACAGAAGTTTTAAACTTTGATGGAGTTCAATTTTTTCTTTTGTGGATTTTTTTATTATATGTAAGATATCTTTGCCTAACCAAAGGTGGCAAGATTTGACCTGATTTTTTTTTATTATTATTATACTTTTAAGTTCTAGGATACATGTGCACAACGTGCAGGTTTGTTACATATGTATACTTGTGCCATGTTGGTGTGCTGCACCCATCAACTTGTCAGCACCCATAAACTCGTCCTTTACATCAGGTATAACTCCCAATGCCATCCCTCCCCCCCCCCTCCTCCCCATAATAGGCCCCAGTATGTGATGTTCCCCTTCCAGAGTCCAAGTGATCTCATTGTTCAATTCCCACCTATGAGTGAGAACATGCGGTGTTTAGTTTTCTGTTCTTGCCATAGTTTGCTGAGAATGATGGTTTCCAGCTGCATCCATGTCCCTACAAAGGACACAAACTCATCCTTTTTTATGGCTGCATAGTATTCCTTGGTGTATATATGCCACATTTTCTTAATCCAGTGTTTTCTTTCTAGAAGTATTGCAGTTTTCGGTCTCATTTTTAGTTCTATGATTCATTTTGAGTTAATTTGTCTATGTTGTGCATAGTATAAATCCTGGTTTACTTTTTCCTTATGGTCATACAAGTTTTTCAATACTATTTGCTGAAACTACTATTTGTTGAAGTTTGTTTCACCTTTGTTGAAAATCAAATGTGTGAGTCTGTTTCTGGACCCCATTTGACTCCACTGATCTATGTGTCTGTTCTTTTGCCATCACTGTACTGATTATTGTGCCTTTTTAATAATTATTCAAATCAGATAATGTGAACTCTCCAACATTATTCATCCGATTCAAAATTGTTTGGCTATTCTAGTTCCTTTGCTTTTGCACAGAAATTTTATCAGCTGGTGAATTCTAAAATTCAAATATCTTGCCAAGATTTTGATTGCAATTGCATTGAGTCAGTAGATCAATTTGAGTAGAACTATAATCTTAACTACATAGTCTTCCAATATGTCAATATGATAACTCTATTCACTTAGTCCTTCTTTGATTTTTTAAATCTGTATTTGGTTGTTTTCAATATACAGATTTTATATATATCTTGTTAGATTTATACTTAAGTTTTTCATGCTTTCTGATGCTACTTTCAATCTTATTATTTTTCAATTTCAATTTCAATTTCTAATTGTGCATTGCTAATATATAGAAGGACAATTTATTTTTGTGATATTAACCTTATATCCTATAACCTTGCTTATCTCACTTATTAGTCCTAGTAGTTTTTTAAAAGATGCCTACATTTTACACAGACAATCATGTTGTCTGTGAAGAGAAATAGCTTTATTTTTGTATAATCCATATGCCTTTTATTTCTTTTTCTTTCCTTTTTGTGCTAAGACCTCCAATATGAGGCTGTATAGGAGTGGAGAGAGTCGACTATAAGTTAAGTGTTATGTAGTTAGAGCAGTTTAAAGCAATTGAAATTAGAGGAAAATGTATATGTGTATGTTAGAGTGACCAGATCATCCTGGTTTTCTCAAGACTTCCCTAGTTTATCAATGAAAGTCATATGTCCTTAGAACCTCTCTGTCTCAGGCAAACCTAGACAATTGGTCATCTCACTGTGTGCACTGTGTGTGTTTGTGGCAGTGTGTGTGTGTTGGGGGGCTGTGGGTGCTGAAGGTGGAGAATAGGGGATAAAATGGCTTAATTTTCTACCTAGATTCACCTTTAAATTACATGGTCACTTGATACTTATTAACACTTTCCTTTATTATGAGAAATGCATGCAAGAAGAGGAGACTTTAGCTATCATTAATTTAGTTTGGACAGTAACAAGTATAATTAAATAGAAATCAATATTATTCATGAGTTTGTCTTTGAAAGGAGCAATATTTAATTGAGAAGTGCAGAAGATTTAGAAAAAACATTCTCTCTGGATGTAACTTTTAGTTCATGAATAAGCAAGTTCTGCTTTTCCAATGTAGTAAAAATGCTTTTTATCTTTCTGTTTTCTGAGAAAGTAGTCAGAAGAGGAAAATTCATGTAGCCGTGTATGGCTCATGCCAAAAAGAAGGCAAAGAAAAACCCCTAATTATTTAAACATTTCCAATTTAGAGGTTTGTACAGATCTGTCATGTGTCCCAGTGAATAAAATTCATAATTATTTGTCCTAATATATGCTCTAGTATGTGGTCGCATGCCAGAAAAAATAGTTTTGGCACAATCTTCCATAGTAATCCCAAGGATGCTCATGAAAACCATATTTAAAGTATTGTCTGAGTCATTAAGGCTTTGAATATGATTTGTGGAGTGGAGTTAAAATAAATCTGAAATGAAGAAGCCCTTCGTTTCATTGACTACAAATATTATCATAGTAATTCCTCTTCTTGTTTTTCTTGTCTTTGCATGAATCATGGGCAGTCATGCAAGTATCCAAGGTGAGCAGACAGACACTATTGGGGCTGAGCAAGGGTAGTTTAATCCACCCAGTTTTATTGAGTCTGAAAAGAAAACTCCCGTCTCTTTTCCAGTTTCCCTAACAGGTCACCAACAGTCTTCTTCACACCATTTAGCCAGTTATTTCCCACCTCTCCCTCTTCATGCCTGGGACCCACTTTCTGCCATTATTTTCACAGCAGTCTTCTGTCTCTCATTTTACTGTAATGCCTACACTAAATATGGCAGTGATGTTGTGAGTGTTATTTTTCCAACAACACAGATATATCTCATGTGCATACCATAATTGTGGTTGTTATGGAGAAATAAAATTAGGAGATGTCTGGATCTTCTTGGAAAATATTCAGCTTTATACTTTGGCTTCTGGACTATGATCCAGTGAGTACTTACTATGAACCAGATGTTGTTCTTCAAATTCTACCACATCATATCAAAATTTGCAGGACTTTGAGGAACTTTCTCATCCTTCCTTCTTTTCTTTAATCCCTTCCTTCCTTCTGTTTAATCTAATGTACTTGGAGAAAATCATATAGCCTTACCTATCTACCTTCTACTGCAAAGTTTAAAGAACAATAAACTATATTAATTTTATTTTCAATGTGTGACCTCTTTCTTCCACATCAGTGCTTCCTCTTATGTTCTCAGTCTGATAATGACTCAGACAGAAACTACAAAACCATCTTTGATTTTCTCTCCCCATCTCCTCCTCAATCAACCAGTGACCAATCTCTATCTATCTGTTATTCATTCCCTTAGTCTGGCCTCTCCTCTCAGTCCTCTCACTTCCACCCTAATTCAGAATTTATCTTCTCTCCTTGACCAGAGCAATAACCACTTAATTAGTTTCCATGTGTATTTGTTTCTTAGGGCTGCCACAGCAAATCACAATCTTGGCAACTTAAAACAATGAGAATTCTTTTCTCTCACAATTCAGGAACCCAGAAGTCTAAAAGCTTTTGAAAACATCTTAGGAAATTCAAGCGTCAATATACATTAAATAAATAAATAAATAAATTTGACCAGCATTTAATAAGAATTTATTAAACATACATCATATGTTTGTCATTTTTCTAAGGCCCAGAGACTAAAAAAGTGAATAATAACAGGACTTATGATCCTTATCACCCAGAACCTTCTTGTCTAGTAGACAAGGATACACTTGTTCAAAATAGGTTTAAAATACCTTTTGTTTTATAGATAGTGAGGCCCTGGTGAGGATTGAGCTGTAATAAACTATTTGAAAGGACTGAAATCCATTTAAGAGCATCTATTCCTAAGTTTTTTATTGTATTATCTACAGATACAAAATCTGTTTGTCTTTTCCTCCAATAATATTGGAAAGCATGACTAATTAGGAAATGGTCAAAGAGAAAGAAAGGTAAGAGCCACAGCAAGACAATGTGTCAGCAAGATTAAAGGGCACCCCTTTCCTCTTGCTGCTCTTGTAGGCAGCTGGTCACCCAGTGCAGGAGTCTAGGAGTTACTCTTTCTCTTTGCTTTACTTTCACATCTAGTTAGTCACCCAGTTTCACCTATTCTGCTACTATTGCCTCTGAGATCCACTCTTTCTTCATCTCCCCTCCTATATTCAGTCCCACATCATCTGACCCCTCTTTATCACAGATGTCTTAACTGTTCTTCCTCCTCTATCCTTCACTCCTTCCCATAACCCTTGTTCTAAGTATCACTTCTCATCTCCTGGCTGGTGGTGGGGTCGGAAGAGTCATTGTAAAATACAAATTTCATTCAGACAGTAAGTTATTCCCCAGCCAAAACCCTGTCTTCATCCCCATAGCCTTCAGTATAAAGTACAAACTCCTTGTTTGAATATATTTGACAAGGTCAAGAGCCTAGGATGAATTAAATTGGATTGCTGTCTATTTCTAAGCTTCATCTCTTACCACTTATAAGAGTGGTAAGAGACCCTTTTGCTCCAGGTATACTACACATCTTGCAATTCCAGGAATGTCACAATATCTTTCATTTTGCACACACTGCTCCCTTAACCCTCCTTCCTTAAATTGCCTTCCTCTGCTGTCTCCTTTACTCTTCAAGGAAAATGCATGGGTCAGGTGACTTACAACCAACCTCTAGCTCCCTCTGGATGGAGTCCTTCCTCTGGGCTACAGTAGATCTTGAATTCCTTCAATAACAATATAGGACAGTCATTTGTTCGTCTGTCTCTTCTTGAGTGATTCTCAAGTTTGGCTCTACTTTGGGCTTCACCCCAGTGATGATAATTTAATCCATTAGCAGGGGGGTCTATCAGTACTTTTTCAAAGCTGTAGGTAAACTTATTGTGCATCTGGCTTACGAAACACTGCCCCAAACTGTTAAGTTCCTCTGATCTTGGGCCTTTTCTTAACTAACTTTATATTCTTAGTGTTTCTTCTCCCAGGCCATGTTTAGAGTGGGTTCTCCAGGCCCCAATTCAATATTTGTTGAGTAAATGAGTATAGATCATAAAAGAGGAAGTTTGTTGGGACATATTTAGAGGCTTAGGAAGGGGAGGGGTTATTCCAGTATCTGGCTGAGACCAAGCATCTTTCCTTGAATACTTATCCCTGAAGAGTTTGGCCAAGTTTAAGATGCTGGAAAAGTGCCAGTCTCCTACCCTGGAGTTGTTTAATCTTGGGATGTTTCATCTCCATTTGCACATTTTAACCTCATTGGTGCATCAATCACAAATGCTCCATGCATGAGTGAGTCTATGGAAAGAGTGGGAGTTTCTTAGCTCTGCAGCTTATGGAATAATACAATAATTAATAGAATAGGCAGAGTTTATTTAAGTAGGAGGGCAGGGAATCACAGCTCTTAAAATTCTTTTTCTATGTCTCTTCTCTAATCTTTCAGAGTTGCATTTAGTAGACGACATTCCTGTTATTCAAAGAAAAGCTATTAAGGTAGCTTATGTACACCACAAATAAGAAAAAAAATAAGCCTATAATATTAGTTGTACTCATAGCAAAGGCTTTAGTTCTGAACTCATGTTTGTCTCCATTATGTCTTTAAAATATGGACCCTATCCACTCATTTTTGGCACTTTGTCCATAGCAAATATTGCAACTCTTTCTGAATTTAGGTGAAAAATTGGTATATATTTTCAACAGACAATAGACTCTAGTCTTTTATGTTTCTTTTCTTTCTGCTGGAATGATAGGCATATTCTATTTGACCATTTAGAATTGTGTTATTTTTAATATTTGAATGACTAGAGTAAAAGTTTGAGCTAAGACTGTGATAAAATACTTGAAATCCAATGCAGACCATCCAATGAAGACATTCTCTTTCCTATTTTCTTTCTGTTGATTTTGTAGCCTTCAGCATATCCTGGGTCTTAAGGCAGAGATTAATGGTTCCATAAACCCAGGAAGTTTTCCAGGACTCAAGTTGTCATTTCAGAAAAAGGCAGAGGGAGAATAGATATTTACAATCTTTCTGACACTAAGTAGATCTTTCCTTGCAAATACTACACAAATAGAAATAGGGCTGTGACATGATGGGTGCATTCCCGAGCCCTTCTGATTCTGGGGTGAGGCCCTGCTTTTACCCTTGTCACCAGCAACTGAGAATGGGCTGTTGGGCTTCCTTCCTGCATATTATGTGGCATTGGTCTGCTTACTTGTCTCAGTCCCTCAACTTAATTCTCCACACTATTTCCAGAGTAGTCCTCAAAATACATGAGGTTTTCCTGTGTTCCTAAGTTTGAAAACCTTTACGTTTCACTGGCTGCCAACGGGATAACTTCTCAACCTCTTCCTCTGGTATTCTGCAAAGTGAGCCTGTTAGCCTGATTTTATAATTGAGGAACATGAGGCCTGAGAAATGAAGTGACTTCTTCAGGGTCCAATTGATAGCCGCAGAGTTGAGGTTTGGCCATCTGACTGCTGTTCAAGTACTCTTTCCGCCACTCCATATCGTCTTTGCATTTAATCTCGGCTATTTCATCTGCAAAATGGGCTTCATGATAGTGACTTACGTCTCTGATGTCAGGGAGTGTGCTGGCAAGCCTCCACCGTGTTTCCTATTAGCTGCAGCTGCTGTTATGTAAGCCCTGTTTAGTCTCCTCCTACACTGAATAGGTCTGACCTGTGTAAACCAATAGGATATTCTGGATATGATGGTGTGTAAATTTCAAGGCTAGAAACACCTGCTCTGGATGTCAGCCTGCATGTGTTGAGGACATGTGGCAAGGAACTGAGGAATCCAGCCAATAGATGTGTGAGTGAGCCATCTGCCAGGTGGACCCTCCAGTTCCAGTCAAGCTTCCTAGGACTGCAGCATGGATGACGTCCGGACTACAACTTTCTGAGCCAGAAACACCCAGCTAAGCCACTCCTGAACACCCAACCCACAGAAACTGTGAAGTATAATAATAAATATTTATTGTTTTAACTTGGAGTAATTGATTATGCATCAATAGATAACTAATATAGAGATTAGGAAGAAATAGCCTTTTGAAGTTTTTTTCAACCCTTAAGTCTGAGATTTTATGAGAAAATGATGACCTGCCCTTCTCAGACAGATAGGGGTCTCCTCACTTCTACAACTGGATAAAAGGGCTGTTCAGTGGCTAATCTGATAGACTTTTATTCCAGTGATTATAATTAATTTATCAAATTAATCCTATTTAGATAGAGAAGTATTTAATAAAGACATAAAAAGACAGTCTTCCTAAATTTCTTCTTGTTACTCATGCTCTGCCCTGTGGATACTGAAACCTGTGGATTCTATCTCTAGAGTTCTCCTCCCTGTCTGTCCCCTCCCCTGTCCCACACCCAGAGCCACCATTCAGGCTATTGTCATGTCATCACCTGCTAAACGGACTATACCAATGACTCTCAATGTCTTCCCTTCTATTTACCTTCCCAAATGCAGACCTGGCAATATCACTACCTTGTTTAAAAAGAGCCTCTCTCCATTATCCTTAAGTTCCTCAGCCAGTGGCACAAAGTCTGCTGCACCCGAGCTCCTGCTGGCTTTTCCAGCTCTCCCTTGGCTAGTTCCAGGTTCTGACCTCACCATATTACTTAGATCACTCTGGCTCCCACACACCTCCCCACCCTTGCTCATACTGTTCCCTCTGCCTGGACTGTTCCTCCCCTCCAATGCCTACAATGCTCTTCTCTCTTACCTACTTGGTGGGTGCCTTTTCATCTTCAAGGCCCAGCCCCTGGAGAAATCCCCTTTGGTGTTCCATGAAGTCATTTACTTCTTCTCTTGGGCCTCCAGGTACTAATGTCCCTTTCTATTACAGCACCTAACACACGAGGTTGGAATGCTTTATTCACTAGTCTACCTCCTCACTCCAGGCTGGGAATTCCTAAAGGACAGTCATTACTTAGTTTGGGGACTGGTATGGAGTAGATCCTCAGTACATTTTTTTTTTGGAATGGAAGGATGAGTGAGAAGATTAAAAATGCTTTAATTTTGCCTAGGAAGTGATTGTACTCTAAATTATTTAGGGTGCACCTGCACAGTTGAGTCGTCTTTTTAATAGTTTGTTTACCTCTTTCATTTCCTGAAGCCTTTTGAACATTTCACTTGTTAGCTTTCATCTGTGAAAGCTATAAAAACTCCAAGTCCTGAGGAGTTGGCTTAGGACAAGGCTGGGCAGGTGTGGGTAACTGCTTGAGGCCCAGTTTGATGGCGATGGGTCTGGACTGTGCCCTAGACTGGCCAAGTGGGTGAGGCAGGAGCTGGAGATGGTTCTCAAGTATGCTCATGCTGGCCAGCAGAGTGATATATGGAATGGATAAGGCAACAATGGGAAGGGGGCATGGGAACAGCTAGTGCCTAGAGACACAGAAGTCCACATTGGTGGATGGGAATCTGGAAGCAGGTGGTGTCTGGAAATAGAGCTGGACAAAGAAATCTCTCTGAAGGCAGTAAATTTGGCCAAATCATCTAACTTCTGAATACCTCATTTTCTCTATCTGTAAAGAGAGGAAAGCAATAGTAGTTACCTGACATAATTGTTGAGAGGATTAAATGTATAGATACATGTGAAATTCTTGGAACAGGGCCAACTACAGAGTAAGCCCTCAGTGTTTATTAGTTTTTCATGTTAGTATTACTATGGTTTTAGTATTAATGCAAGGTGCAGGGACTCTAATCCCTGGGGGCTGAGTCAAGAGGTCTGATGGGCTGGAGAAAGGTAGAAGCCTATCTCAGGACACAACTCTAGGACATAAAGGAAGGCAGAGGCTTGATACAGGGTTTGGGGCATGAAGTCAAGATTGGGTCTGGGGAATATGACAGAAAGGCAGTCCAAAGATAAAAGCAAAGCAAAACAAAACAGAAAAACAAAACAGAAGGCAAAAGATGTTTCACTGCAGGTTGCTTATGTCTCAGTCTCTACAAATTCTCCTTAAAATATTAGGAAAAACATAAAATTGTTTGTATAGATCAAAAGTGGTGGGAAATTGGCATTTCTTAGAGTTTAACCTCAAATATCACACAGTATAGCTCAATATTTTACAGTCTGATCTCTGGGGACTCCATGGACTAGCAGGGTGACCTTGCACAAATTACTTACATTTATACCTCAGTTTCCCCATTTGTAAAAATGGGGAACATATTACTTCATTAGATAATTGCAATGATTAAACAAAATAATTCACACGAGCAATTGTGAAAATTTAACCTGTTAGAAATGTGAACTGTTCAGAAACAACTTCTTTAGAATGTGCCTGTCACATAGTAAACACTCAATAATATTAACTATTGTTGTTATTCTTCTAGACCCCAGAAAACCATGCCCAATACATGGTAGGTATTCAATGAATATGCACCAAGTGAATGAGTGAATCAGTGTAAAGAGCTGTGTACAGAACTCGGCTCATTTTATACCCTGAATAAATGTTAGCTACTACTATAATTATGCTTTCTCTTTAACTCTTCCAATAGTCTTTTGGAATAACTATTGTTGTCCTTGTTTTATTAGGTGAGACACACAAGTTATAAAATGGTGAAGGAACTTTCCACAGGATACACAGTTAGAAATAGGCAGAGCAAGCATTTACAACCATGTTTGATTAACTCCAGCATCACAATATGTTCAGAAATCTCTTAGTCTGTTCAGGCAGAGATAGCTGAGTAGACTGGGTGGTTTGTAAAGAACAGGGATTTGTGTCTTATGGTTCTGGAGCCTGGGAAGTCCAAGATCAGGGCACTGGCAGTTCTGTGTCTAGTGTGGGCCCACTTTTTGGTTCATTGGTGGTGTCTTCTCACTGTGGCCTCACATGGTGGAAAGGGCTAATGAGCTCCCTTGGACCTATTTTATAAGGGCACTAATCCAATTCAGAAGTATTAGTTGTCTCCCAAAAGGCTCCACTTCTTAATATCATCCCCTTGGATGTTAGGATTTCAACATATGAATTTTGTGTAGACACAAACATTCAGATCATAGCAAAATCAGAGCTTGGAAAGGACAAAGGATATTTGATGTTTCCTATTTTTGAGCAGGACCTGCGTAAATCCCCCTTGCCTCAAATCTGGATGGGTCTCCAATTATTTTGTGAGGCTGAGCCTATGGTCACATGACCCAGTTGCATGCATAAGTGGTTAGACTAAGGCTACAGTCCTAAAGCCTTAGATTACAGTCAACGGTCCCATTTACTTTTTAGATTTAACTCTGAAGAAGTATTTGGCCAAAAAGATTATTGTAATGAAAATAAAGAGGGGATCATGATGAGACAGTTGCTTCTGGAAGTCCTGAGCTGCAGCTGAGAGAGGTTGAGTGGTGAGCATATGTTTGACACTGGCCAGCTCCTGGGTGTAGGGCCTGGTCTGGAGGGACAAACAGGAGGCTCAAGCCAGCCTCTGCCCAGCTCTACCTTCCTGGAGACTGAGATTATAAGTTGATGTCTCAGGCATTATGGCTGCAGCCTCATTTCACCTAATAGGGTTCGTAGGGTGCCCCTGAGAAGGACATTTTTTATGTTCAGCTTAATAGAACTTCCTGGATATCCCTTCTTCCCCAGAGCCAAGCAGCTACCTTTGCAGTTTGAGTCCTCCTGTGCTGAATATGCAGAGCCTACACAGAGCACCAAGTTTACAGTCCATCCCTGTACCTGCTCACAAAATCTCAAACCCATGAGCAGTTACTTTGTGTTCACTTATAAGCAATGCTCATCTTAATCTGAACACTGAACGTGAAGCAATTTCTATAGTAGCTTCCACTCATTGCATATGTACTGTGTTCCAGGTAGAAAGCATTTAGGGACAAGAAAACTGAGGCTGAGACCGGGTTTTCCCAAACTTTGCTGTGCATGTGAATCATCTTGGGATCTTGTTAAGAGGAAGACTCTGGTTGAGTAGGTCTAGGATAGATTCTGAGATTCTCCCACATGATGCTGATGCTGCTGATCATGGGTCACACTTTGAGTTGTAAGTGCTTTGCAGAATCTGCATTGTAACAAGATCCTCCAAATGAGTCACATGCACATGTAAGTTTGAGAAGAACTGTTCTACATTACTGAGCCAATTTTTTTGGAATGATTATGGAATTTCTTTTTTATCAAAGTTGTAATGGAAAACTACTTTCAACAAATACCAGCCTGGGGAAAATTGCCTAGGATTGCAAAGAATTTAAAAAATGGAATAACATGTTGAGAGATTCTTTCCCTTAGGACCAAACACGTGGCATCTTTTTCAACACTACTCTACCTGAAGTTAGTGTCAGATCCCACAAATCAAAGGGCTTGGTCCCACAAGACTCTCCCCTTTCAGATGCCAGATGGAAATGGGGTTTCCAGGACACTCCCACCTCTGCCTAGTGGACTGCATATTTTAGCATTTTTAAGATCCCCCTCAGGTTCAACAATTTACTTTGACAAATAATAGAACACAGGAAAGCACTTTATTTGCTGTTAGTATTTATTATAAAGGATAAAACTTAGGTAAAACAACTGTAAAACAAAAATAAAATTCTAAGGCTCCCCAGCCATCTAAATGAACCCCTCCTATCGGCCAGGGCACTCCAAAGTTAACCTGAAAAACTGGTTCAGGCCATGATGGGAAGAGGTGTCAGGCACGCTTCATTATCCCTCCCTCCCTTTTGGAGTTCAGGAAAAGCCAACCAACATTTGACATCAACACAGACCTTAAGTCTGATAAGAAACATTTACAGACTATTCTCTCTGAAGCCTGCTACCTGGAGGCTTCATCTGCATGATAAGACTTTGGTCTCCACAACCACTTACAGTAACTCAGACATTCCTTTCTGTTGAAAATAACTGTTTTAACCAATTTCCAAGCAGAAAAAATTTCAAGCTATCTATAACCGGGAAGGCTCCCTGCCTTTGAGTTGTCCCACCTTTCTGGACTGAACCAATGTGTCTTCCATGTATTGATTGATGTCTTGAAGTCTCATATCTCCCTAAAATATATAAAGCTATGACTATGCCCTGACTGCTTTGGGCATATGTTCTCAGAATCACCTGAGAGCTGTGTCACAGGCCATCAGTCACTCATATTTGGCTCAGAATAAATCTCTTGAAATGTTTTATAGAGTTTGACTCTTTTCTTCAACACAACTCAGGAAGTCGGAGCCTCCATGACCTCTCTGGGTGTTCCACCCTCCCAGCACTGGAATCTCCCTCAACCCTGTTACTTAGAGTTTTTTTTTTTTAATGTAGACATGATTGATTACATCATTGGCAGCTGGTGATTGCACTCATTCTCCAGTCCTCTCTCCTCTTCCAGGAGGCCAGTGAGTGGGGCTGCAGTTCCAGTCCTCTAGTCATGGCATGGTCTTCCCAGTGTCCAGTCCCCATCCTGATGCTATCTTGGGGCCCACCAAGAGTTACCTCATTAGCATAAACTTCAGTATGGTGTAAAGGGCTTTTTTATGAATAATAAAACAAAAGAAGCCCCTATTAATCTTATTCAGGAAATTTCTAGGGTTTTAGGTGCTCTGTGCTATGAACTTGGGACAAAGGCTAAATATATATTTCTCAAGATACCACGTACATAAAGGCAGATTTAAAGGCATAGCATAGTAATTCCATTTTCTGCAGGTACCATTGCTATTTAGAAAGAACTTTCCTGTATTTCTCTTCTTTGTTCCCCACCAAGCCCTATTCAATATGGGTGGAGTAGTATTAGCCCAGCAGGTACATCAGTCACACCCATAGTTTAGATAACTTGCTAGGTAGCCATGGTTATGAATTTTTAAAAGTGTACCCCAAACAACTGAGGCTCATACACACCACATTCATAACAAGAAATGGCATTTCTTTTGAAAGGAAGAAGGGCAGAGATAAAATAATGAAGTGTGAAGTTGACTGGGATTTGCTGGTCAGCATTCTTCATTTGCCTGGGCTGGGCCTGGGAGCGGATAGGGAGCAGGAGAGTCAAGAGGACTTTAGGATCCCAAAGAAGTCATGCCTCAGATTGAGGAGAGGAGAACTGGCAAAGCTTACAGTAAGGGCTCATCCAGAGCTGCCAATGAATGGTTTGGGCCAAAGGCCACGAAATGTTCTTACCTTTATGTAACAAATCTTGGTACTGGGCATTCATTTTAAGAAAAAAAAAATGTTTACATGATATCTACAGCAACTTCCTTGAAATAACACAAAATTGAAAACAAATGCGTATTTAAATTACTAGAGGACTGACTATGTTGCAGTATTTGATGAACTCTGCCAGAAAAATTGTCGATTTGTACCAAAAATGCAATAAAAAATAAAAATTATACATCAACATGGAAAATGTTTACAACTGGGAATTAAGTGAAATAGCAGATTATAAAAATTTATGTGTTCTATGATTGCAATTATATAAACTAAGATAGGATGAGGGATATAGTAAAAATAAATTGTTTTGATGTCGTGTTGGGATTAGAGATAATTTTTCTCCTTTAAAATGTCCTTATTGTTACTCCTTTTACAATAAAAATGTAAATAGTGTTATGAATACAAGTTCTGTGTATCTCTAAGCACAATTTCTGTATCCTAACAGTTCGTGATGAGGAGGATAAAAGGTATAAACAAATTTTATTAACCTAAAAATATATCTATGAGTAAAATTAATTTTTGGCCTCTTTTTTCTTTGCAGGTATCTCATGAAAATGACTATAAAACTTCTTGGCAAATGGGAGTACTTTGGAATATTTAGGGAAAATTGTCCGATAGGAGACAGGACTAAAGTGCAGCTCCCACTTGGATAAACCAAACAGCATGTGGAGACTCACGTTGTGAATTTTTGCTCCAAGAACTCCCTCAGGAAAATACCAGAAAAACCAAAAGAATTCAGAGACCCTTTGAAAAAAGTGACTTGCCACTCCAAACTCCATGAGACAGCTAAAAAACTGTGAGTTCCCAAAGTGTGAGAGGAGGGGAAACGTCTGCCTCTGAACACACATTGCCACCGGGGAACCTGCAAATCCAGGTCATGGGAGAAGGATTTAATCATACCTAGAGTTGAAAAGGATTTAAGGAGCTGGGTGAAATATAAACATAGAAGAAGCAGTGGGAAGAGCCCTATAGGCACTCCCAGTCTCCAGCTTCAGCCCAGAAAAGCCATTCCTGGCTTTATCTCACAGGGGTCCTTGGAGGAAGGCAGCTAGTGGAATTCAGGAGGGGACACGGGGTGAAGAAAGCTTCCAGTGGAATTTTGTAATAATTTTGACTGAGCACAAATTTTTCTGAGCAGAATCTAGCAGTGGGGAGAGGGGAAATAGGGGCACAAATGGGAAGTGCAGATATGAGTACAGAAACTGCAGCCAAGAGTGTGGGTGGAGGGGTAGGGGTAAGGGGTGAGGCCTTAGAACCATGCTTGCTTTCTCAACAGGAAGACTTGTAGCCTGGGGCAAGATCTCAGCCCTGCTCCCCAGCTGCCTGGATGTAAACTTGGTGCTGTTAGTGAGGCATGGAGGGAGTGAGACTGGCCTTGTTGCATGAGAGCTGGGTGAGGCCTATCACTGCCAGCTTTCCCCTAGTTCCCTGGTGACCTGCATGGTGCAGCAGAGGCAGCCAAAATCACCCTGAGAACATAATTGCATTGTCCTGTGAACCACCCCCCATTCCCCACAGTAGCCACAGCAAGCCTCGCCCAAGGATAGTCTGAGCTCTGACCCACCTAATTCTGCCCCCACCTAATCATTTTTCTCTGCCTGCCCTGGTAGCCAAAGACAAAAGACATAAGCTCTTGAGAGTTCTGTGGCCCCACCCATCACCTGAGAAACCCGAGTACTTATCCTGGACAATGTAGGGCAAGTGTATATGCCCCTTCTACCACTGCAGCTAGTGCTGTCTTGAAAGTGCCACCTCCCGGCTGGAGGCCAACCAACTTAAGCCATTACAGCAGCTCATACCAGACAACCCTGATCCAAAGAAGAGAAAACCACAGCTAATTCCATCACCTGCACCACCCTGGCTAACCAGAGGTCCTGAGTCTGTCCTTGTGACAGCATCACTGCTAGCATAACCAGCATTTGAGAAAAACAGGACGCTAAACAAAACCACAGCCAAGGACTCCCACAGAGTCCACTTTATGCCCCTGCTACCTCCGCTGGAGCAGGTGCTGGTATCCATGGCTGGAAGACCTGAAGACAAACAGGTCTCTTTGCAGGACTCTTTGCAGACATTCCTCAGAACGAGCCCACAGCCTACTAGCCTCATTGAGGGGCTAGACCAAGAAGAGCAGTAACAATCACTGCAGTCTGGCTCTCAGGAAGCCCCATCCCTGTGGGAAGCAGAAGAACACCACATCAAGGATCACCCTGTGGGACAAAAGAATCTGAACAGCAGCCCTTGAGTTCTAGATCTTTCTACTGAAACAGTCTACCCAAATGAGGAGGGACCAGAAAAGAATTCTGGCAATATGACTAAACAAGTTTCTTTAACACCCCTAAAAGATAACACTAGCTCTCCAGGAATGGCTCCAAACCAAGAAGAAATCTCTGAATTGCTAGGTAAAGAATTCAGAAGGTTGATTATTAAGCTACTCAGGGAGGTGCCAGAGAAAGGTGAAAAACAACTTAAAGAAATTTAAATAAATACAGGATATGCATAAAAATGTCTCCAGAGAAAGAGATATTATAATGAAAAGACAATTACAACTTCTGAAAATGAAAAACACACTTAAAGAAATGCAAAATATGCAAGAAAATTTCGACAATAGACTCAAGTAGAAGAAAGAACTTCAGAGCTTAAAGACAAGGCTTTCAAATTAACCCAATCCAACAAAGACAAAGAAAAAAATAATTAAAAAAATAAACAAATCCTCCAAGAAGTTTGGGATTATGCTAAACCACAAACATAAGAATAATTGGTGTTCCCAATGAAGAAGAGAAATCTAAAAGTTTGGAAAAATTCTTTGAGGGAATAATCGAGAAAAGTTTGCCTGGCCTTGCTAGAGATCTAGACATCCAAATACAAGAAGCTCAAAGAACACCTGGGAAATTCATCACAAAATATCATCACCTAGGCACATAGTAATTAAGATTATCTAAATCAAGACAAAGTAAAGAATCTTAAGAGCTATGAAGTGAAAGCATCAAGTAACCTATAAAGGAAAACCTATCAGATTAACAGCAGATTTCTCAGCAGAAACCCTACAAGCCAGAAGGGATTGGGGTCCTATCTTTGACCTCCTTAAACAAAATAATTATTAGCTAAGAATTTTGTATCCAGCGAAACTAAGCTTCATAAGTGAAGGAGAGATAAAGTCTTTTTCAGACAAACAAATGCTGAGAGAACTCACCACTACCAAGCCAGCACTACAAGAACCGCTAAAAGGAGCTCTAAATCTTGAAACTGTCCCTCAAAATATACACAAAAATAGAACCTCCTTAAAGCATGAATCTCACAGGGCCTATAAACAATAACATAATGAAAAAAAAAAAAAAAAAAAAAAACCCAAACCCACAAGGTCTTCAGGCAACTAAATGAATAGAACAGTACCTCATATCTCAATACTAATGTATAATGTAAATGGCCTAAATGTTCCACTTACAATATACTGAATGGCAGAATGGATAAAAATCCACCAACCAAGTATCTGATTTCTTCAGGAGACTCACCTAACACATAAGTACTCACATAAACTTAAGGTAAAGGGGTGGAAAAAGATATTCCATGCAAATGGAAACCGAAAGCAAGCAGAAGTAGCAATTTTTAAATCAGACAAAACAGACTTTAAAGCAACTATAGTTAAAAAAGACAAAGAGGGACATTATATAATGATAAAAGAATTAGTCCAACAGCAAAATAGCACAATCCTAAATATATATGCACCTAACATTGGAGCTCCCAATTTTTTAAAACAATTGCTACTAGACTTAAGAAATGAGACAGGAGACAACACAGTAATAGTGGAGGACTTCAATACTCCACTGATAGCACTAGACAGGTCATCCAGACAGAAAGTCAACAAAGAAACAATGGACTTAAACTATACCCTAGAATAAATGGACTTAACAGATATTTACAGAACATTCTACACAACAACTACAGAATATACATTCTTTTCATGAGCACATGGCACATTCTTCAAGATAGACCATACGATAGGCCATGAACAAGCCTCAATAAATTTTTAAAATCAAAATCATATCAAGTACTCTCTCAGGCCACAATGGAATAAAATTGAAAATTAACAGCAAAAGGAACCCTCAAAACTATACAAATACATGGAAATTAAATAATCTGTTTCTGAATGATCTTTAGGTCAACAATAAAATCAAGATGAATATTAAAACATTTTTTGAACTGAATGATTATAGTGACACAATGTATTAAAACCTCTGGGATACAGCAAAAGTGGTACTAAGAGGATAGTTCATAGCATGAAATGCCTACATCAGAAAGCCTGAAAGAGCACAAATAGACAATCTAAGCTCACACCTCAAGGAAGTAGAGAAACAAGAACAAACCAAACCCAAACCCAGCATAAGAAAAGAAATAATACAGATCAAAGCAGAAGTAAATGAAATTAAAACAAACAATACAAAAGATAAAATAAAAAGCTGATTCTTTGAAAAGATAAACAAAATCGATAGCTCATTAGTGAGATTAACCAAGAAGAAAGAACATCTGAATAAGCTCAATTAGAAATGACATGGGAGATACTACAACTGACACTACAGAAACACAAAAGATCATTCAAGGCTACTATGAACACCTTTATGCACACAAACTAGAAAACCTAGAGGAGATGGATAAATTCCTGGAAATATACAACACTCCTAGATTAAACCAGAAGGAAATTGAAACTCCGAGCAGACTAATAACAAGCAGCAACATTGAAACACTAATAAAAAAAATTGCCAACAAAACAAAGTTTAGGACCAGATGGATTCACAGCTGAATTCTATCAGACATTCAAGGAAGAATTGGTATCAATCCTACTGAAACTATTCCAAAAGATAAAGAAGGGATCCTCCCTAAAAAATTCTATGAAGCCAGTATCATCCTAATACCAAAACCATGAAAGGACATAAAAAAAGAAAACTGCAAACCAGTATGAACATAGATGCAAAAATTCTCAACAAAATACTAGCTTACTGAATCCAACAGCATATCAAAAAGATAATCCACCATGATCAAGTGGGTTTCATATCAGGGATGCAAGGATGGTTTAACATACGCAAGTCAACAAATGTGATACACCACATAAACTTAATTAAAAACAAAAATCACATGATCATCTCAATAGGTACAGGAAAAGCATTTGACAAAATCCAGCATCCCTTTATGATTAAAAAATTGGCATAGAAGAGACATACCTTAAGATAATAAAAACCATCTATGACAAACCCACAGCCAACATTATACTGAATGGCAGAAAGTTGAAAGCGTTCCTCCTGAGAACTGTAACAAGACAAAGATTCCCACTTTCACCACTTCTATTCAGCGTAGTACTGGAAGTCCAAGCCAAAACAATCAGACAAGAGAATAAAATAAAGGGCATCCAAACCAGTAAAGACAAAGTAAAACTGTTACTGTTCACTGATGATATGATTGTGTACCTAGAAAAACCTAAAGACTCATCTAAAAAGCTCTTAGCTCTGATAAATGAATTCAGCAAAGTTTCAGGACACAAAATCAATGTACACAAATCAGTAGCACTGAAGTATACCAACAGTGACCAAGTTGAGAATCAAATCAAGAACTCAACCCCTTTTACAGCAGATATGGAAATAAATAAATACAACACAACACAACACTTAGAAATATACCTAACCAAGGAGGTGAAAGATCTCTACAAGGAAAACTGCAAAACATTGCTGGAAAAAAACAGACAACACAAACAAATGGAAACATCCTATGCTCATGGATGGGTATACTCAATATTATAAAACATGACTATACTGCCAAAAGCAATCTGTAACATTCAGTGCAATTCCTATCAAAATACCATTATCATTCTTCAGAGAACTAGAAAAAAACTATCCTAAAATTCATATGGAACCAAAAAAGAGCCACATAGTCAAAGCAAGACTAAGCAAAAAGAACAAATCTGGAGGCATCACATTACCCAACTTCAAACTATACTATAACACTATAGTCACCAAAGCAACATGGTACTGGTATATAAACAGACATGTGGACCAATGGAACAGAATAGAGAACCCAGAAGTAAAGCCAAATACAGCCAACTGATCATCAGCAAAGCAAACAAAAACATAGAGTGGGGAAAGGACTCCCTGTTTAACAAATGGTACTGGGATAATTTGCAAACCATGTGTAGAAAGATGAAACTGGATCCTTATCCCTCACCTTATACAAAAATCAACTCATGATGGATCAAAGACTTAAATCTAAGTCCTAACACCATAAAAATTTTACAAGATAACATCAGAAAAATTCTTCTAGACATTGACTTAGGCAAAGACTTCAGGACCAAGAACCCAAAAGCAAATGCAACAAAAACAATGAAAAATAGATAAGACTTGATTAAATTAAAATGCTTTTGCACAGCAAAAGAAATAGCAGAGTAAACAGACAACCCGCAGAGTGGGAGAAAAATCTTTGCAAACTATGCATCT
This sequence comes from Macaca mulatta, assembly GCF_049350105.2. Taxonomy (NCBI): domain Eukaryota; kingdom Metazoa; phylum Chordata; class Mammalia; order Primates; family Cercopithecidae; genus Macaca; species Macaca mulatta. The sequence goes on from NC_133420.1 coordinate 50,022,721, forward strand.
GACGAAGGACTAATATCCAGAATCTACAAGAAACTCGAATCAGCAAGGAAAAAACAAATAATCCCATCAAAAAGTGGGCTAAGGACTTGAATATACAATTCTCAAAATAAGATATACAAATGGCTAATAAACATGAAAAAATGCTAAACATCACTAATTATGACAGAAATGCAAATCAAACCCATAGTGCAATAAATACTACCTTACTCCTGCAAGAATGGCCATAATTTAAAAATGAAAAAAAAAATTGATGTTGGTGTGGATGTGGTGATAAGGGAACACTTTTACATTGCTGGTGGGAATGTAAACTAGTACAATTACTATGAAAAACAGTATGGAGAGTCCTTAAAGAACTAAAAGTACAACTACCATTTGATCCAGCACTCCCATTACTTGACACCTACCCAGAGGAAAGTAAATCATTGTATGAAAAAGACACTTGTACACACATTTATAGCAGCACAATTTGCAATTGCAAAAAATATAAAACCAGGCTAAATGCCCATCATCCAATGAGTGGATAAAGAAAATGTGGTGTGTATATACTATGGAATACTCCTTCAGTCATAAAAAGAAATGAGATAATGGTATTCACCACAACCTGAACTGAGTTGGAGACAATTATTTTTATTTATTTATTTATTTATTTATTTATTTATTTATTTTAAGACGGAGTCTCGCTCTGTCGCCCGGGCTGGAGTGCAGTGGCCGGACCTCAGCTCACTGCAAGCTCCGCCTCCCGGGTTCCCGCCATTCTCCTGCCTCAGCCTCCCGAGTAGCTGGGACCACAGGCGCCCGCCACCTCACCCGGCTAGTTTTTTTTTTTTTGTATTTTTAGTAGAGACGGGGTTTCACCGTATTAGCCAGGATGGTCTTGATCTCCTGACCTCGTGATCCGCCCGTCTCGGCCTCCCAAAGTGCTGGGATTACAGGCTTGAGCCACTGCGCCCGGCCGGAGACAATTATTTTAAGTGAAATAACTCAGGAATGGAAAACCAAACATTGTATGTTCTCACTTGTAAGTGGGAGCTAAGCTATGAGGGTACAAAGGCATACGACTGATACAATGGACTTTGGGGACTCAGGAGGAAGAATGGGAGGGGGTGCAAGATAAAAGACTACACGTTGGGTACAGGGTACACTGCTTGGGTTATGGGTGCATCAGAATGTCAGAAATCACCACTAAATATCTTATCCATGTAAGTAAACACTACTGGTTCCCCCCAAAACTATTGAAATTTAAAAAACAAAACAAAACAAAACAAAAAAACAGAAACAGCTAGAAGAAATCTGTGTGACAATGGTTTCAATAGGAAGTGAAGGAATGAAATTGGAGTTAAAGAAGACAAGAAGGCATCAAGACCTCAGTGTTGCCAGAGGAAGGACTCTGATGCTGGCAGAAGCAATCTACCATGTCCCTGAGTCTCCCTACATTTTTTTACTGGGCATGTCAACAATGCAAGGGTCTGGCCACTCTTTACCTGGGCCATTTCATAGAGTCGTGTGTGCAGTCATAAATCTTGAGAATGGATGTTTGTCACCTCAAACCTCATGTTGAAATTTGATCCCCAATAGTTTAGGCGGAGCCTATTAGGAGGTATTTGGGTTGTGGGACAGATCTCTCCTAAATGGCTTGGTGTCATCCTCATAGCAATTAGTAACTTCTTGCTCTAGTTTCCATAAAACTTCCCCCAAGAACTGGTTGTTAAAAGGAGCATGGCACCCCAAAACTTGCATCCTTTCTAGCCATGTGATCTCTGCACATCCCCTTCACCTTCCACCATGAATGGAAGCTTCCTGAGGCCCTTACCAGAAGCAGATACTAGTGCCATGCTTTTTGTACAACCTGCAGAACTGAGCCACATAAGCCTTTTATTAAAAAAAAAAAAAAAATTATGTGGCCTCAGGTATTCCTTTATAGCAACACAAATGAACTAGCACAGCATCTTACCACAGACAAGGCACAGGCTTGCTTCCACTGACTATAAAAGCAGTGAATCCTTTAATTTCAGTGTTCCCTTCCTATAATGCAACCCATAGCATGCTCAGACATGCCCAAGGCCTCTCTCTGTCAGTTTCACGAGACTTGGAAGAGTGGGCATGGGGAATCAGCAGATACAAACCAACATGAAATTGTGGCTACTCCTTTTGCCACGAGAAATAAAGTCCTTTGTCTCTGAAAAAATATTGTTGTCAAATTCAAACCTCTATCTGGGTGAGTCTGACTCAAAATATAGGCCATGCAACATTCCTGACCTTGTCTTGAAAGGTCCTGGTGCTGTAGCTCATAAGCAAGGCAGATTCCAGAGCTTCTAAGCTCAGAAATGAGCCTTTGTGAGAAACACTTTGACAATTATGCATTAACATGACATGGTCAGAAAAGACAAATCATTTCAAAAGTGAGCCCAAGTCAATAGTTACTTGACAGATACTTGAAACTCTGTGCATTGATTTTGATGAAATTTTTGCAGGGACAACTTGAGGTAGAAAACTGACAGTAAATTGAACAAGGATGTATGTATTAAAGGATAGAAAAAGAGTTGTCTCAGCAATATTTGGGAATTTGACTGGTTACCTAATAATTTAAAATATCTTACACATCAAAAAGTGTTTCTATATCACAATTAAAAAGAAGGATAATGTTTCCATGCTTGTACTAGTTGGTACTTGCATTGCTATAAGGAACCTGAGACTGGGTAATTTATGAAGAAAATAGGTTTAATTGACTCACAGTTCACAGGCTGTACAGGGAGCATGACTGGGGAGGCCTCAGGAAACTTATAATCATGGAAGAAGGTGAAGGGGAAGCAGACATATATTCACATGGCTGAGCAGGAGAGAAAGAGCAAAGGGGGATGTGCTAGACACTTTTAAACAACCAGGTCTCATGAGAACTCACTGTCATGAGAACAGCAAGAGAGAAGTCCGCCCTCATGATCCAATCACCTTCCACCCAACCCTTCCTCCAACACTGAAGATTACAGTTTGATATGAGATTTGAGTGGAGACACAGAGCCAAACCATATCAATGCTTATTAACACTGTACATGCTGTAACCTTGTTGGTGCTAATATATAGGCAATTAAGGAAAAATAAAATGCTTTGCTACTCAGGTTGTTACTTTTACTTACTCAATTGATGCTGTGGGAGAATAGATGAAGTCAGTACTTATCAAATTGCCCCATCTCACCTACCTTCCCAGGAGTATCAAGTGACACTTTTACTAAAGGCACTGACACAGGTTTAGGGGAATGTGCCAGCTACCCAAAGGCTCCCGTTACATTCAGGAGCGGGGTCAATACCATAGCAATTGAGCAGGGATTCAATGCTTGAATTCTGTCTGCCAGTGGCCTCCTGATATATCTCAATAAGTTCCTCCTTAGCAATGCTCTCCCTTTGGTCCATGCCCACCATTTATTTGCATCCATTCCCAGAAGCCTCAATTTATAGTCCCTCTCTCATTACCATTGCCGATTAGGTACTGGGCAATGTGTTGGTCCTACAAGACCTACTAAACAAATTTCAGAAAATGAGATTATTTGGCCAAACCAACCAAGGCATTTGCCTTGCTTCTCTTTTCCTCAGCAGTGAGTAATAATAATTCCACAAATATAGAAAATAAATATTATTAAGATATAGATCTCTGGAGATAGATTATTGATAGAAGAAAGTCTTTTAAAAGAAGACCTTAATGTTTTATTAGAAAGCTTACAACACTAAAACACTAAAACAACTATTCCCTTTCAGTGGCTGCACAAGTAAAGTCATCTTGAAACTATTTTTAAAGGATAATTTAACCTCAGCATCAAAATTTAGTACTCGAAACCTCTAAACAAATAGTAGAGATGAAGTTACAGCAGTATGTTTACTAGAGAAGGATTTGGGGTCAACTTTTGAAATAGAAGTGGATGCCATCATGATAGACAGGCATGGCATTCTTCCAGCATTGTTTAGAGGTATGACCAGATGAATAGGACACCCCATCTTAGCACATGCTGCTCCTTCTTGCTTGCCATCCTCTCTCCTCTTCTTCCTTGATACCTGGCTAACACACCCATTTGACTTGGAAGACCTGGCTTAACTCTGGATCTAGAGTTAGAAAAAAAATTTGAATAACTTTTTAAGCTTACATAGCTAGAAAGTGGCTGGGTCAAGACAAACCTAGATTTGACTCCAAAACCCATAATTTTATGCTCTGTGCTTTACTGCCTCTTATTTCAACTATAAACTACCTCCCCACGGATTTCTGTGTAACTGTCATCCTTTCTGTTCTCTAGGAAAGGGGGAACATATTCCAAGCTCCTGCTGGAAGGGGCGTCCGGGCCTGCTTGAGCCAGCATAATTCATTTCTTTCTCTCTGTGATATGGTTTGGTTGTCTCCCCACACAAATCTCATCTTGAATTGTAGCTCCCATAATTCTCACGTGTTGTGGGGGAGACCCCACGGGAGATAATTGAATCACAGGGTGGTTTCCCCTATACTGTTCTCGTGGTATTGAATAAGTCTCATGAGATCTGATGGTTTTATAAGGGGTTTCCCTTTTGGCTTGGCTTTCATTTTCTGTCTTGCCTGCTGCCATGTAGGATGTGCCTTTCACCTTCCACCATGATGGTGAGGCCTCCCCAGTCATGTGGAACTGTGAGTCCATTAAACTTCTTTTTCTTTATAAATTACCCAGTCTTAGGTATGTCTTTATCAGCAGTGTGAAAATGAACCAATACACTCTCCTACTCCTAATAAAAGTAAAAATGGAAATGAAAAACAGTTGAATATTGTGTCACTAAATGTGATGTGAAAGCTCAACTAATGGCTCCCAAGGAGTTTCTTAGAATTGTCAACTTGAAGTTCAGCCATTGGAAGGCACATTCAGGGAAGAGGTTTTGACAGAGTTGAAAACTTGTGTCAAACTTTTGACACAGCACAGTCTTTTGACACTTCTTTGTGGCCTCTTTCAGAAAGACAGACCCAGTGCCTGCCCAGACTCCTTAGTAATAAGAAGCAGAACTTTTAGAATCACTTGATGGAGAAAGTTCGGCATGGTGCTTAAAACTGATGTCTTTCACATCCTCTAGACTTGGCTTTGAATCTGTGCTCCCTGGGTAGGTTACATTGAGTCAGTTATGTAACCTCTCTGAGACTCAGTTTCTTCATCTGTGAAGTGAGAGCAGTATCCCTTGGAGGACTGGCTTGAGACTAAATGAAATAATAAACCACAGGAGATACAGAGGGGTTATGGAACTCAACCAAAATGACTTAGGCCTCAAAGCCTGTAGGTGGCAGTTTCAAGATTTGATCTCAAGCAGCCTGACTCTAGGTCCCTCCCCACCTCCCATCTGCCTTATAACCACCTTGCTATGCAATGTGATAAAGGTTATAATGGGTCATTGCCTGGCCTAGAGGGAGAAGACAGGAAGGACCTCTAACCTAGACCAAGGAGAAAAGGGTCACAAATAACTTTTCAGGAGTCATAACATCCAAGCAAGAAACTGTGAGTTAGACAAAGAAAGGGAGGAATGTCAGTGGTGGAAAAGGGGGATGTTGGGTGATGAGGGTAGGATGGCAGAGAATGTTCTAGGCAGAAGGAATAGTATGTACAAAGAAGTCAAGAGAGAGCATGGCATATTTGGGTTGCAATTCATAGCTGGCTAATCAATATGTTGGAAATTGCTGTGCAGGTGCCTTCTGTGTCAGGGCTATTACACTGAACAACTTTTGCTTTGTGCATAGAGCCTCTTGAGCACTATGGTGCGTGACTTGTGGCTTCCTATAGTGCCCTTATATGCTCCTGTGATTCCAACTCAATTACAAACTCCCTGAGGGCAGGATCCAGACTTTGGGCTTAGTTCCATCTCCGGAACAGAGCACATGTCAAGAACTCCAATCATACTGGGCAATACCTACTGGAATACATTTATCTGTGAATGATTTATAATAGTAAAGCTACCCTTTCATCAGCAGAAAATGTCAATTAATATGTTCTCCAAATACCCCACATATATGAAGTGGTGACCAGAATTTGTTTTTATCCATGGGGAACACAAAAGCCACATGATTTGTGTGCAGATTGCCCTCGTGTACAATCTGTATTGGCATAGACTCATGAAACAGACAGCTGACAGGCAGTGCCCAGAATCAAATGGCAAATTCAGAGAAAAGGATTTGCTTTCCCTGGGATGAGCAGGCATTGCTATTCTGGGCCTGAGTAAATAAGACTGTGTAAATAAAACTGTCATGAACCTCATTGTTCAAGCCATCAGGGAAATGGTTTTTGTCTTTCCTCATTAGAATGAGGTCCCTCAGAGTGGCCTAATGTGACCGTGTTCCTGTTCATATTCAAGAATGTAACCTACAGTTTTTGTAGCTTTTTTTTAAAGAGAAAATATGTGAGTTAATTATTTGGCTCCATTAAAGAGGTATCAGTTTTCTCATTGCAACTTTTAAGATAATAGAAAATTATTATATTTATTTTCTTCATTATGAAAGATCATAACAAAATCGATCAATGACAGCAGGCCTATAGGGCATTAAGCCAGCCCAAAATCAAGGCACAAACACCAAGCTGGAAGCCCTTCTGGGGTGACCCTATTCATTGCTTGTACTTACTGAAAGTTTGGTTTTGTGGTAAATATGCATAAAGGATGCCATGACTTTAAAAGACTATATTTTTGGAGATGTTCTTTAAATGCCCTTCTTTGCTCTTGAATAGAGGGTGGTTGTAATTTTGTGGTGTTGTTGGTAATCATTTGCATGGCTTGTTTTTCTAAAAAACGTTTTATTTGGAATAATGTCAGACTTACAGAGAAAAGTTACAAAAATAGAGCAAAGAACACCCTTCTACTCTATATCCAGTTTCATCAGTGTTAACATTTTGCTCTATTTGATTGTTTTCTTTCTATTTTTTTCCTGACAAAATTAAGAGTATGTTGCATGCCATATTTATTCACCCCTAAATATTTCAGTGTCAATTTCCTAGGTACTGTTATCAACCTCAGTAAATGTAATAGTGGCAACAGTACTTTTATCCAATTTATGGTCTATATTCTAATTATCAATTGACCCAATAATGTCATTATGACACTTCCTCCTCTAGCACCATCTCACCTAGTTATGTATTTCATTGTAATGCTGATTAAGTTTCTATCTTAGCTCATTCAGGCTGCTCTACCAGAATACCATAGCCTGGGAGACTTACAAATTACAGAAACTATTTTTCACAGTTCTGAAGGCCATAAAGTCCAAGATCAAGGTGCCGGCAGATTTGGTGTTTGTCAAGGGTTTGTCTCCTGGTTTGTAGCTGATGCCTTCTTCTTGAGTCCTGTTGTGTTGGAACAGGCAAGGGAACTCCCTGGGATTTTTTTTTTTTAACTTTTAAGTTTAGGGGTAAAAGTGCAGGTTTGTTACATAGGTAAACTTGCATCATAGGGGTTCGTTGTACAGAGTATCTCATCACTGATAAGATTTGGCTGTGTTCCCACAAAAATCTCATCTTGAATTTTAGCTCCCATAATTCCCACATGTCTTGGGAGGGAGGCAGTGGGATGTAAGTGAATCATGGAGGTGGGTCTTTCCTGTGCTGTTTTTGTGATAGTAAATAAGTCTTATGAGATCTGATGGTTTTATAAAGGGGAGCTCCCCTGCACATGCTCTCTTGCCTGCTGCCATTTAAGACATGGCTTTGCTCTTCCTTTGCCTTCTACCATGATTGTGAGACCTCCCCAGTCATGTGAAACTATGAGCCAATTAAACCTCTTTTCTTTATAAATTACCCTGTCTCGGGTATGTCTTTACTAGAAGCATGAGGACAGACTAATACAATCACCCAGGTATTAAGCCTAGTACCCATTAGTTTTTTTTTTTATCCTCTCTTTCCTCCCAACCTCCACCCTCTAATAGATCCCAGTGTATGTTGTTCCCCTCTGTGTGTCCATGTATTCTCATAATTTAGCTCCCACTTATAAGTGAGAACATGCAGTTTTTGGTTTTCTGTTCCTGTGTTAGTTTGCTAAGGATAATGGCCTCCAGCTCCATCCATGTCCCTGCAAAGGACATGATCTCATTTTTTTGTGGCTGCATAGTATTCCGTGGTGTATATGTATCACACTTTCTTTATCCAATCTACCATTGATGGGCATTTAGGCCGATTCCATGTCTTTGCTATTGCAAATAGTGCTTCAGTGAACATAGACATGCATGTGTCTTTATAATAGAATGATTTATATTCCTTTGGGTATATACTCAGTAAGGGAATTTCTAGGTTGAACTGTTTTTAGGTCTTTGAGGAATCACTACACTGTCTTCCACAATGGCTGAACCAATTTACACTCCCACCAAGACTGTGTAAGCATTCCTTTTTCTCTGCAACTTCACCAGTATTTTCATGGTTTTTTGACTTTTTAATAGTAGCCATTCTGACTGGTGTTAGATGGTATCTCATCGTGGTTTTTGCATTTCTCTAATAATCAGTGATGTTGAGCTGTTTTTCATATGATTGTTGGCCACTTGTATGTCTTATTTTGAAAAGTGTCTATTCATGTCCTTTACTCAGTTTTAATATTTCATTTTTCTTGTAAATTTCTTTAAGTTCCTTATAGATGCTGGATATTAGACCTTTGCCAGATGCATAGTTTGTGAAAATTTTCTCCCATTCTGTAGGTTGTCTCTTTACTCTGTTGGTAGTTTCTCCTCTCTCACCTGAGGTCTTTTTAAATAAGGACACCAATGTCACTCATAGGACTCTGCCTTTGTTACCTAATCACCTCCCAAAGGCCTCACATTCTGAAAATATCACATTGGGGTTGGAATTTCAACCTATGAATTTGGTGAGGACACAAACATTCAGTCAGTAGCAGTCTCCTTTTGTCAGGAATAATTCTCAGCCCTTCTTTGTCTTTTATGACGTTGATATTTTTGGAAAAACAATCTATTTCTCCTTTGGAAATTAAAATGGTTCTCATTCTGCGTATACGTGATGATTCCCCCAGTTAGATTCAGGTTATTCATTCCCCACCACCGGATGCATGACTTTTAAGTGAGACTTGGTTATGTATGTATCACAGATTATTTGAAACAAAAATAACCTAAAGAATCTCCCTATCCAAGATAGAATACCTGCATGAGCTGTGTGTCACCAGCCTAGAGCCTGAGTTATGAGCTCAGCCTTGCCATGAACTCCTTGGGCCATTCCTGGCTAGACATCCTTCTGGGCTTCAGTTTCCTCATTTATAGAAGGAAGGGATTGAGTTAGATGATCTTTAATAGTCCTCTCAGTTAAACCATTCATGATTTTTAATGAATCCATAACAAATACTTGTGTTTAAAGGCAATTAATGTCCTTATTAAGAGTGAGAATAGTAATAACAATTCTCTTAGTTGCCTAGATCTTTGGAGAGCTTTGTCTGAATTTGCAAAAAAAGCTGAAACTTTAAACCAGCAAAATTTATTGTATTTTGATTAGTGAGTGGGGAGATTTTGCCTTGGCCTGGCACAAAATGCCGTTTATCTCATGAAGATAAACTGACACATTAACACTGAGATTCCAAGATGCTCACATATTTCGAAGCAAATACTGAGGATCTAAAGCTTGCTTTCTGGCTGTTAACACAATTCATGTAATAACATGCATTTAGGGCACTTTCCAAATACCCCAAGGCACGCATGACTTTAAAGAGCACATGTGTATTTCATTTCAGTAACCCATTTTTCTGCTTAATTAAATTCATTTGGCAGAAGTGGCAATATGAATTTGATACACTGTTATCACATAGCATTACCGGTAAGCCTCTCAGGCTTCTACCTTGGACAGCCCTGGTACAAAGCACTCTGGCAGAAAGAAGGTCTGTGGAGCTGCCAAAAGGCAGGCTAAGAATTCCCCAGAGCAGCCCCCAAGACCTAGAAAGAGGAACATGAGAGCGCATGGGATGTGCAGGCTCTTGGTGCTTCAAAAGGCTGCTCAAGTACCCTTTGCCTGAATGGCTCTTCTCTCAGTAATTACAAGTGGTGAGAGGCCCTTTTTGACTGTACTTGGGCACTCACCTGGGCTCTCAGACATTTGTCTTGTGTGTAGTGTTAAGGGAAGTATGTATAGTTGCCAGACAGTTTACAAAGCATTTATGTTTACGGTGCATATGTGGCAGTTTGGAGGAACTTGTGTTCAAAATGTGACTTTAACCCTTACTAATCATACAACCTTAGTCAATTTACACAGCCTCTTTGAGCTTCCTACATCTGAAAAATAGATTTATAGGTCCATGTTACCTGTATGATACAAGGTTACCTATGTTACAAGATCATTGTGAGGATTAAGATATACAGACATTTAAGTTCTCTGACACATAATTGATACCCAATATATAGTTGTTTTTTCCTGTCTTCTGAAGTAGGTAGACAGGACGAGTACTGCTAATCCTGTTTTATATGGGAGAAAATGGTGGCTTATCAAGTTTTAAGGTCACGCAAATGGTAGGGTCCCATGATGGATTTGAACTTGTGACTTTTCACTGGCCCATTCATGTTTATCTCACGTAGAAATTGGTTTTTTGTAAGTTGACTATATCACTGAGCAGATTTCAAAAAGGATTGGGGGAATTTGTTTTTTAATAAATTAAAAAGTATAGAATAGTCTTACAGAAAAGTGACAAAGATGGCGCATAGAGAAGGAAATCTGTGTACCATCTTTGTAACGTTTCTGTAGTTATAAAGATTATAAAAGTTACAAAGGTTGGTGCAAAAGTAATTAGTTTTTGCCATTACTTTCAGTGACAAAAAACTGTAATTACTTTTGTACCAACCTAATATATACTTCTCATCCTGTTTCCTCAATTGTTAACATCATACATCATGATAGCATACTTACCACAGTTAAGAAACCAACATTGGTACATTCCTATTAACTATTAGTACATTACTATTAATTAAATCCTACTCTTTATTTATATTTCACTAGCTTTTCCCTAACGTCTTTGTTCCATCCCGAATCCCATCCAGGACTCTGCACTGCACTTCATTGCCATGCCTCCTTAGTCTCCTCTGGTCTGTGACAATGTCTCAGATTTTCCTTGGTTTTGATTACCTTGACAGTTTTGAGAAGTACTGGTCAGGTCGAATGTCTCTCATCTGTTTTTCTCATCGTTAGATTGGGCTTATGGGTTTTAGGGAAGAAGACTATAGACATGAAATGCCATTCCCATTAGATAGTATCAAGGCTCCCTGCAATCAACATGCTATCACTTATGATGTTAAGCTTGATCACCCAAACAAGGTAGTATTTGTCAGGTTCCTCTACTGTAAATTACTTCCCCACTCTTTATAATCTCTACTCTTTAAAAGTAAACCATTAAGCACAAGCCATGCTCATGCAGTGGAAACATGTTAAGTTCCACCTCCTGGAGAATGTTTTCAATTGGGTTATTTTACCATACCATAAAACACTGTTTTCATCATTTGTCTTATTTTCTAACACATCTGAATAACATTTTATGGTGCCTCAAATTAGATACTAGCCAACTTTGGAATTCACTCAAGTCAGCCTTCAGAGAATGAGACTATTTTACAAAGAAGGATTGGGTTGCTGAGAATCTTTACAATTCCTTTCTCTATATATGTATTTTACCTATACAATACATGTAATTATCCATCTCATAAATTTCACTCCATATTATATGTGAGAATATGTGTAATATGTGAGTATTTGTAATTTATGAAGACAAATGCATTGTTCTTAGGTGACTTTAAAAATGTTTTAGCATTAATAATAATCTTTTCCAATTTAAAAATTATTGTTGCTTCCAGTATTGCTTCCATCACCTTAAGTAATTGGAGTAGGGGAATATTTTGTTATTAATTATGCATTTTTCATTTCGTGTAGGACCTGCCTTTCAGGTACCAGTCAGTCAGCAGCAGTAGTTTTCTGTATGCATTGCCAAAATATGTAGGAGCAATTCAGAGACAAATAAGTCATCAAATTATTAATCTTTGAACTCTGATGTGGCATTTGTGAATCAATAGCAGACCCATGTCTTGAAAATTGTATCTTTCAATTGCAAGAGCTAGGTGCTGAAGTGAGAAAAGAAATGGCACATTATTGTTTGTTTTCTTCCCAAGTTGACTTAAAATATGACGAGCTAAATCCTGGAGGATTCAAAACATTAAATTTATATTAAATATATACAAAATGAGAAGAGTGAGCCTTTTATGTCCAGAAAGAAACAAATATTTGACCAGGAGATAGAAAAAGAATTAGAGAAGGAAAAACTACCTTGGTTGCTGGTAGAATCATGAAAAGTGATCCAGCATCTTTTTGTTTTTTTTTTTTGCTTGAAATATTTTTGGGAAGGCAGTGAGGATGGTGTATTGAATACCTGATTTTCATAGTTCCCAGATAATTTGTTGGGAATCCCAGAGCAAAAAGGTACACTACTTTGCTTCCCAGGATTAAATCTTGAAACTACAGAACTCATAATGAAATCTGGCGTTCAAGTCAACAAATGAGAAGTTGAGTAACAATGCCTAGGTGGCAGGAACTGAGGGGGCTTCGTAGTGTATCACACATTCCAGGGTGATGGAGGAAGTAGCTGGGTATCCTTGAGTCCAACAGCAAGGTGAGGGCTTGGCTCCAGCTCTGAGCTCACCAGCAATTTTGAAAGTATTTTGTGGTATAGAGGAGGAAGATACAAAGCAGTGTTGAATGGAAGCATGACAGGGAAGAGGTATCTTTGCCTTGCTCCTGATCTTAGGGGAAAAGTATTCATTTTCACCACAAAGTATGAGGTTACCTGTGCCCTTTATCAGGGGTTGAGGAAGATCTTTCTGTTCTGCGTAGTTGAGAGTTTTACAGAAATGGATTTTGGAATATTTTCAAATATTTTTCCCCTCACATCTATTGAGATGATTGTGTAGGTTCTTTTTCAGTCTATTAATATTGGCGTACTAGGTGGAATAGCCAAAGTTGTGTCTTGCTTAAGAAATCATTTCCTATTCCAAAGTCTAAATTATATTCATTTATATTTGCTACAAAGTATTTTGAAAGTTTCATTTTTGACATACAAATTCTTAACATGATTCTTAACATGATTATTTATATATGGTGTTAGGCAGATATCCAATTTGATCTTTTGCCATATTGAACTGGGTTGAATAGTGTCCCCTCAAAATTCATGTCTGCCCAAAACCTCATTTGGAAATAGGGTCTTTGCAGATGTAATTAGTTAAGATAAGCTGAGGTCATACAAGACTATGGTGGGCCCCAGTTGAATTACTGGTATCCTTACAAGAAGAGAAAAACAGAGACAGAGACATAGAGGGGGCAATAACATGTTAAAAACAAAGGCAGAGAGTAAAGGTTATGCTGCCACAAGCCAAGGAACGCCAAGGATTGCTGGTAACCACCAGAAGCCGGGAGAGACACATGGAGCAGATTCTCCCTCCAAGCCTGGAGAAGAAATCAACCTTGCAAACACTTTGATTTTGGACATCTAGCTTCCAGAATTGTAAAAGAACAAATTTCTGTTTTAAGTCACTTAATTGATGGTACTTTGTTATGACAAACCTAGGAAACCAATATATGTGAATTTTTGATTAAATTCACATTGGTTGAATTTTTAAATATTAAATCAACCCTGTATCCTTATAATTGTTCCTCTGTAGGTAATATGTAATTCTGATCTAGCTGCTTATAAGGTTTTCTCTTTATCATTTAAGTAGTTTGATTTTATGGTGTGCTTTGTTGTAGTTTTCTTCATTTATTTGTGCTTAAGTTTCAAAAACATTTTTGGAAATGTGTGGGTTTATAGTTTTCATCATATATGACCAAATTTTGGCCATTATATCTTTAGATATTGTTTCTACACCTCCTTCTATACTAGAGACTCAAATAATCTTACGTTAGGCCACTTGTAATTGTCCTACAACCTAGTGATGTTTGTTCAATTAATTCTGATCTTTTTTCTCTTTATGTCTCATTTTGGGATTCTGTTGCTATAGCTCCAGGTTTCTCATATATATATATAATTTATTTATTTTTGAGATGGAGTCTGCTCTATTGCCTAGGCTGGAGTACAGTGGTGCTATCTCAGCTCACTGCAACCTCTGCCTTGGGTTCAAGTGATTCTCCTGCTGCAGCCTCCTGCTGAGTATCTGGGATTACAGGCATGCACTACCACACCCAGCTAATTGTTTTGTATTTTTAGTAGAGACAGGGTTTCACTATGTTGGCCAGGCTGGCCTTGAAGTCCTGACCTCAGGTGATCAGCCTGTCTCAGCCTCGCAAAGTGCTGGGAATTACAGGCGTGAGCCACCATGCCTGGCCCAAGTTCATAATATTTTCTTCTGCATTGTCCAATCTGCTACTGGTTCCCTGCAGCATGTTTTAATCTCAGGTATTGTAGACTTCATTTTTATAAGTTCAATTGGAGAGATACATATATTTTTCCATGCCTCCACATAAAATGTTCAACTTTCCCTCTTCTTAAACAGATGAAATACAACAATAACCCTTGAACAATATCCCTATCTACTTATCCTATCATTTGTGTTATTTCTGGGCCAATTTTGATGAACTCAGTTTTCTTCTTGTCATTGCATTTTTTTATTCTTTGCCTTCTGCTACTTTTTCTTTTATTGGATGCCAGACAGTGAATTTTACCTTGCTGAGTGCTGGATATTTTTATATTCTTTCAAGTATTTTTGAATTTTTTTCTGAGATGTGGTTAATTGCTTGAAAGTAGTTTAATCATTTTGGGTCTTGCTTTTAAGTTTTGTTAGGTGGGACAGAGCAGCTTTTAGTTCAGGAATACTGTTTCTCCACTACCAAGGCGAAGCATTTTTTGATTATCAAAGTGTGTTTCCAGGTGAGACTGGGTAGGGCAGGGCCGTGTTCTATTAACCTTTGAATACCTGAGTCTTCATCCAGTTTCTGGGTCCTAAGTGGAGTTCCATAAATTCTTACTCATTAAAATAAAGTTTTATTCTGTCCTGAAAACATTTTCATCATTCATCTCTAGCACTTTCAACTGGAATCAATTTTGTGATTTTTATTTTACCAAGCACAGCACCTAATTCCTAGGTGAAATCTTTTGACCAAGCCTGAGCTGCCGAAAAGATTCCTTCTAGTGCTATTTAGTTACATCTCTGGATTGACGTCCCATTTACTTTTCCATGCATTTATCCACCAGATTGCTATTGGTAGAGTATTTTGTGACAGTCACCTTACTGGAATGCCAAAAAGTGACTAAAATAAAATTTATGAATTATTTACAAGGTTTAAAAGTTAGTGCCATGTATTAGTTCACTCTGACACTGCTATAAAGAATGACGTGAGACTGGGTAATTTATAAAGAAAAGAGGTTTAATTGACTCAAAGTTTCAGATGGCTGGGAAGTCCTCAGGAAACTTACAGTCATGGCGGAAGGAGAGGGGAAGCTAGCACATGTTACCATGGTGAAGCAGAAGAAAGAGAGAGCATGAAGTGGGAAGCACCACACTTTTAAACCATCAGATCTTGTGAGAACTCACTCACTATCATGAGAACAGCAAGCGGGATATCGGCCCCCATGATCCAAGCATAGCACCTCCCACCAGGCCCCTCGTCTGGCATGTGGGGATTGCAGTTCGACATGGTATTTGGGTGGGGACAGAAATCCAAACCATACTATACCATTTTTTTTTTCTGTACTTCAGCCAGGTACATTCAGACATTATTTTCTGTGCAGCCTTCCTTGATCCTCCTGTTTATTTTTTTCTGTATCCATTTAGACCTTTTTGGAGACATATTTATTACAGTGTCTGTAAGATACATTCCTGGTTTAAAAACTATATGCATAGGAGAATTACATGGGCAGGTGGGAGTTGCCCATTTGCTGTGTCTCTAGTACCCCAATGTACCATGACCCCATCTCAGATGTTATGTCAAATTTTGATCAGTGTGTACAGTTATGTTTGCTTCAACTGTGAATATATACTCTGAGAAATCTAGTAAAGAGAAAAATCAAGCAGCATTGAAACATGTTTTTGAATTGATTGGAATACACAGAGTGATTCGCCTCATGAGTGTATAAGAGAGGGTACACTCTTGTATACCCTCATAGTGATTTGCCTCATGAATGTACAATCAGAATAGTGAAAATTCTCAAGGGGTGCTAAAGGTTGACAAAGTCAAAAATGCAATAACCATGAATGTAGTTTAGTTCCAGCAGGGTGCCATAAAAATTTGCCACCAAAATGTATTTGTGCAAAAAGTCTACATATTAGTGTGGGTAACAGCTGTCCTAATGAGGAACACGCTCCCTAAGGACAAAGGCTTTGAATAATCTGTCTTTGCATTCCTCATAGAATTTAGCCCAGTGTCTTTAACAAAATGGATGTTACTTTGATGAGCATGTTTTGTTAATCCTAGAGTGAAAAGTGAGTGTAAGATACAAATTTTACACTTTGAACAGCTCACAATCTGATGAGGTAGAGAGAAGATAAGAAGTCCGATGGCTAGGTTTTAGTGCAATCAGTGTTCCTTTTTTTTTTTTTGGAGATAGGGTCTTGCTCTGTTGCCCAGGCTGAAGTGCGGTGGTACAATCATGGCTCACTGCAGCCTTGACTTCCCAGGCTCAAGTGATCGTCCCACCTTAGCCTCCCTCTTAGCTGGGACTACTGGCATGAGCCACCACACCCAGCTAATTTTTGTGTTTTTTTTGTAGAGCCAGAGTTTCTCCATGTTGCCCAGGCTGGTCTTGAACTCCCGGACTCAAGCAATCTGCCCTCCTTGGCCTCCCAATGTGCTAGGATTACAGGTATGAGCTGCTGTGCCCAGATAGCAATGAGTGCTCTAATGAAAGAAAAACATTACTAGCTTTATCTGGAAGTGTTTCAATGGCTTCCCAGGGGATGGGTTCCATATACTGGGTCTTGAAGTGTGCTTAAGAGATTATGAGTTAGAAAAAAGGCAGGAGAGTAATCCTTGCAAAGTAATAGCCTGTCTTATTGAGAAGTGAGTTGTCAAGTAATGTTGGAGGAGAAGACATGTGGTTTAAGGTGGGAGACATCAGGTTGGTAGGTTGGGACCAGATTTTCAAGCCCCCATCTCTCTGCCACATTGATGAGTTGGTACCTTAGTCTCTAGGTTTAAAGTAGCATCAAGGGTTTTCAGCAGAGGAGCAACATGAAGATATTTATATTCAGGAAAGATCATTCTGAGATGATCCTTTGGAGGTGAGAGAGAGGCAGGAAAACTGGTCACGAGAGTCTTGTGCAACAATCCCACCAGGAGATGATGTGAGTGTGAATTCACTACTAACCAGAGTCAGTTGCATTTACTTACTGTCTTATTTGCTTGGTAAAACACCTACTTTGCGTTATGCATGATAAATATAATCAAATCATGCAGTTCTGAGAGGTAAATAATCTCACTTTGCTAGATCAACACAGAAGGAGATAGGTGAGGGCAATAGGGAAGTGGTTACCTGAGGTGCAAGGTAGGGGCATGCCCAGGATATGAGGTAGACTGTGTGAGGCCATCCTCGGGAATCCGGATGGCAGTCCTTCAGAGCAGCAAGAACCGGCGCCCATCAGAAGTACAAGTTCATATTTGCATGTCCCTTTCCTTCTTCCTGACCTCCGCTCTTGTTGATTCTGCCATCTGCAACATGCACAGACTCAAAAGGCAAACCTGCGGAATTATCTAATAAGGTAGTCATGCTTTTAGCAATCCACATTAACCTTATTTGACAATCCGTCAGAGTGCAGGGACAAAGAGAGATCTTTATGTTACAGGTTTAAATGTTAAATCCTGTCATAAACTGTTCAGCTACACTTCATAGAAAGAAAAATATATTTGGTGAACAATGGAGTCAAGTTAAAACATGAAACAGAGCACCTTGTGTTGTTTGGTAGATGCTGCTCTGCCAAATCTAGAAGATCTGCAGTTTTCAAGGCCATAGACAAAGCTGGTGTCTTAAAAGTCCAAGTGCTGTATGCAAGGCCACCGTGGGCAGACAAACAAAATTCACAGAGCTGATGGGGTCAGAAGGTGGTGTCATGGGTAATTGTGAAGCATAATTTAAAGAACACTTAGCATTAGCTCTCTTTTGGATTGAGCTGATAATTTGGTGGTATGGCTGGTGGTTTTCAGTCTTCTCTACACGTGGTAGCAACAGAACAACAAGAGGCATCAAAACAGAGCTTATGGTTAGGGTTAGAAGGTGAGGATTTAGGGATTAGCAGGTCCCCAACTGAGGTCACAGAGCTGAGTCCAGGTCCAGCCTCCAACCCTAACTCCTGTGAGACCTTGACAAAGTCACTCTGGCTACCTGGGGATTATTTTCTCCATCAGTAACGTGAGTGTTCGGTTAGATCATCTCTGAGCTCCTTTTCACTGTGACAGATCTTTTCCTCAATGATACCTAATTGCGAAGAGTTAATAACAGCCCATATGTAATAGTAGAGTTCAGTTTCTTTTTCTGTAAAACAAGGGTAACAAAGATGGCTTGAGAATTACACTTAAAGCAAGATCACATGCAAAAGGAATTAACACAGAACCTGTCAAATTGTAAATTCTCAGTAAATCCAAGTGTTGTTTATATAGGTCTCCCATCTGTTAAAAGTGTTTATTGAGCACCTACATGAGCCAGGTAGTGTTCTAGGAGGTAGGTACAGAAAAGTGAAAAAGTCAGATACATTTGCTCCCTTTATGGAGCTTGCAATAAATGAATGAATATCCAGAGACACTATATTTTCTTCCCTCCTTTTCTCTCTGCCTTCCTCTTTCCCCCCGTCTCTTTAACCCACCTGCTCTCAGGAAACTGTTGCAGGTCCTGGTTGCATAGAATCTAACTCCAGGAGTGAGAGAGAATGAAGGCCAGTAGGATTGGTATGTGAGACTCTGAATGTTTTTGCTCAGTGGCCACCCTTGACCTTTTTTTAATTTTTTTTTAGCCATAGAGCTTGGAAAGGGGTTTTACAAATGAGAACAAATTGTGAAAAGAGTAGGAACAGAGTTTGTGAAAGTAAGCAGATACCAGAGATGTATCACAAGGTTCCCTGCATCTAAGAATGTTGACAACACTATACTGATCATTTTGCTAGAGGAAACACCTGAAAAGCCATACACATTGATTAGCATATGAAGAAAATTTAAAAAATATATGACTCTACAATGAACCTGTGTCTACTTAACAGCATCTTGGGCAGGTTGGGCAAGGCACGGGCTTCACAGAGGTGAATAATACATAATTTCCACCCTCAAGGAGCTCACATTTTCTGGAGAGAGGCAGACATGAATCTCAATATACTGTGCCAAGTGCTTTTATAAATGTATAAATCCAGGAAGCTGCAAAATGTAAAGCAAGATTTTTTGATCCCATCACTTTGATGTTGCCATTTTAATCCTACTTAGATAAAATTAAAAGTTCTTCTGAAATTAAGCAATCTCTGTAAATAGTCATTTTATTTTAGGTGATGAAATCAGAAGTAAATATTGTGGGTAGAGACAACCAACATAAAGTAACATTGAAAATAGCAACTATACATATATTTAATCTTATTATTGATTAAACATTGATGGAAGATTGAACTACCTTAATGAGATTTTTATCTGTAAAATTTTACTCAGATTAAAAAAATGGAGTTGGTATAAATAAAAACAACAACAACAACAAAATCACAATGGCAGAAGATATGTAAAATTTAATACGAGAAAAAACCTGATAAATTAAAAAATGTCCTTATTATGATATACATAGAAAATAGCCTGTGGATATTAAGTATAGTAAATATTAAAATATAAAAGTGCATTTAGTCTTACCCTCCTATGAAGAATACCTATCAAGGAATTCAAATGGTTTAGTGGGCTGCTTATAGAAAACATATTTTGGAGGACAGTCCATCAATATTGAAGTCTATTAAAGGTGAACTTTGTGGGTCACAGAGTGGAGTGGGGAACATGAATGACAGATCCGGAGAGCAACAGAAAATATCCAGCACATGCATTGCCTCTCTAAATAAAACTCTTGGCATACAATTTTATCCAATTCATTTTTGTTGATCCCAGAGCTATGAATAGAACAATGCATACTATGGCTATTTGGTCAAAGTTTTCTGAGTGAATAGTTGAATAAAAACATGAAAACAAAAAGGACAGTATATCATCTATTCTCATAGTACCATGAGTCCACCTGTAGACAATAATACCTCTTGTCACTTCGTGCTGTCACAATCTGTTTGTATGGTTATTGCCATCAGAGGGTGATTTTCTTAAAAGTGGAGACTGAGTCTTTTATGCATATGTTTATGTACAATGCCCTGTAACTTAGCAGGGATTCAGAGAATGTTTGCTAACTGAATGAATGACAAAATTGTACATTAAAGGTCATGTTATGTAGCCTAAGAATGCACAGATGCTTCTCTCATACTTCATTTCCATCAGAATAGAAGTTCCGATGAGAGCCAGGGTACAAGGTTTTGTGCTTTTGTTTCTCTGTAGAATCAGAATATGAAAAGAAAAATGCACTTTGTAAGGGTAACACCTACACCATTTAGAAGAAAATATGAAGTAAGAAGATGTCTACTGAGGATCCTTCCCAGAGCTGGTTTCCACTCCGCTGTTTCCCTGGAGACACCTGGCTCAGTTTGCTCTCTTCTTCTTAGCAAGGCTTTTTGTCCCAGCCTTGACAGCCGCTTGGAGGCAGATAGGAACATTATTTCATGAAGTAATTTAGATACGATTTTTAAAAAATCTCATCTTGGCACAAACTGTGCAAGAGCTTGGGTTTAACAGGTTATTATGAGATTGCAGTAAATAATAGGTTTAAAACTGAAAAATTGTAGAAGCTTGGGGAGAAAGAACTTAGGTTACAATTTGCATACAAGCCACTTATCATGAAAAAAATAAGGACACTCAAAGGAGTGAAGTACATTAGTTAGTGTAGAGTCGCCATTTTCCCATATAACTACAGAAAGAAAATAAAAACTCACTAAGAATTCCTTCTTTGTTCTAATATCTAGAAAGGGTAGGTACTTGACATTTCACAACTATGGAGACTGTAGCCAAAAATGGTTGGGAATACTTGATCTTAGGCCAGAGGTTTTAAGGGTCCAGTCATGATTTATTTATGACAAGAGTTCTTCAGAGCTCTCACCCTTATTAGGTCTCAGACATTCATTTCATTCTCTACTCCTGAAAGATGACAGAGTATCTGAAGATCTCATCCCTAGAAAAGAAATATACAGACATGTATAGAAATATGTGCCAAAATGAGTCTGTGAATTGCAACTCTAGATATTGGCTGCACTAATGGGATAAGAGAGGCAAAACAAAGCAGAAAAGGAGACAGAGATGGAGATGCCAGAGTCAGACATACACCATGATGACTCCCATCAGCGTGCACAGAAGATAAGCGTCTGTGGAGAAATATCTGCAAGCCCCTGATCTTGTCTTTTTGGATGCTACCCGGAACATACTATGACCTAAAGGAGCGGATTCCCAAAAGGTGTTTTGAGCAATTGTTAGACATTTCATCTCTGCTTCCCAGATGTGTTGTTTCTAATTATAAAATCATTGGGTACACAATTTAGGAACATTTGCTGCTCAGGAATTGAGATTTTTACCATACTGTATGTGCTGCAGCAGAGTTTTATAAATGGAATTATCAATGTGGTAGAATAAAATCCACTCAAAGACTGGTAATTTTTAATGAACTGGGGATGGTCACACTTTTCTCACTTCTAGGACTTTATTTTTCTCTGTTCTTAAAACATCCCCCCAAAGTTGAGAGTTTACCTAGACTTTTAATGAACATTATTCATTATTTTTCCTCACAGACACCCAGGTAATCAAATCCCTGGGCATCCATTTTTCTAGCCAAGGAAACTGAAGCTCAGAAAGATGAGTGACTTGCCAAGATTGTACGGAGAAGAAATGGCAGAGCTAGAATAGGAGCCTATGTGTCTAGCATCCAAAGCCTAGACTCTTCAGTCTGCCCTTTCCTCGAGGAGGTGATGCAAAGACCCAGGCCCTGCATCCAGCTTCATTAAAGGAGTTAGGAATTGGGTAGGCTCCCAAAACACAGAGACTGTTTCCCTTATGAGGGACGCGCCAATGCCACATGGCATACTCCACACTTACCAATTGACTAGTACAGGTGGGTAAGCCTCAGCAAAAGAGAAATTTCACCTCAGCAAAAGAGAAATTGGAAGATGTTTCTGGATTTTTTTCTGCTCAGGATATTCCTGGCCTTTTCATAAAAGAAGAAAATCAGAGAAGTATCAAGTCAGAAGAGAGATAAGACTTTAAGGAATTAATGATATGGAAAGAAAATGACACTGAGAAGAGGAATGGCTTATTGGGTGAGAGGTTTGATTGGGTATTCAGATACTGAGGTTCTAAGATATCTTTCTCAGCATGAAAAGTATATTGAATACTTAGCATATGAAATCATGTGCAGTTTCTCAAATATGCCCTGCTTTCCTCACCTCATAACTTTTTTTCATGTCTGCCTCTCTTCCAATATTGCTCTCATTGAGCAGTGATGAACTCCTACTCATCTGTCAGGTCCTCAGTAAGCGTCACATACTCAATGAAGGCCTCATGAACCCCAGAGGGAGTTTCCTGCTCTTCCCTTCTATGTGCCTTCTCTATACCTTTAACTCACTTCTAAGAAGTAAGATACAATATTATTATTCAAATGCATTGAAACTATTCGAATATGTCTACCTGTTTAACTCTAGGGTTCCTTAAGCAGGAGATTGTGTCTTATTAATTTTTTCATCCCAGCACCTACATAAAGGCTGGCATTCAGCAGACCCTCAAAAGTCTTTGTAGCAAACAAAGAAACAAAACACTCACAACAGTGGGAAATTCTGTTACACATGCCTTATATAAGTTGGAAAAGAATTTCATAATAAAATACATATTTGCATTTTGTCTCCAGGTTAAGAGCAATACTAAATAGAAATAAATGTCAGCATGTAATGAGATTTCTGTTTATAGTCACGCTGTGGAAAGAGAACATTGCCACTGCTTGTAGAATTTCTTGACATCCAAGATTACTTATTGCTTTTGGAATGCACACCATGAAATAGAACAGGAATAGCTAAGGAAATGGGTGAAAATGTGACTAGGTTGGTAGAAAACATTTAATCTCTAAAATTGTTTTTGAGTATATTTTATTTAATTATCATAGATAACACAACTGTGCACATTCTCCTAGATGTTACTTGACTCTAAAACAACACAGAGGTTACCCATCATCATCATCATCACCAAAAACCAAATAACACTATAGGACAAAAAAGTTTGTATATTGTGTATATATATTTCCCTTTGGGGAAACATGAAATAATGCTCAGTCATTTTCTCGCTATCTGGACTAATACATAAATTCTGTGATGTATGTTTCCCTGTCACTACTTTATAGGTATGAAAATGGAAGTAGTTTAATGATGTTTTCAAGGTCCTGCAGATAGTATATATGAATACTGAACTCACATCCCTTACCTGAAAGTTTAGTTCTTGTCACTGAACTATAACTGAATAGAAACTCAAAGATATCCTTTACCTTTCTTATATATTATTTAATTTTTTATGGAAATGGAGGCCTATGAAAATGAGTGACTTGCCTAAAGACACACATTTCCTGAGTAGGAGAGCTGCACCCAGGTTTAGGTCCTTTGATGTGAAAGGCCTCAATAAATTTTAAAAGCTTAATTAGTCACAAAGTTTAGCTCAAAATCCCTCTCAAATTCAGTTCTAACATGGTTTTACGCAATTTCTGAAAGAAAGAAGAAACATAATGTCTGCCCATTTTCAGCAGAGAGAATGCTCTGAGCATTAGTTAGTACACACCCAAAGGCACAGGAATTTCCCGCCTGGTACTTTATAAGTGTTAGGGGGAGGTTATGTCTTCCTGACTACGGTTATATATTTGCTTTTGGCCGTTAGCTCAGTATATCTGTATCAGGTGCTTCAGTTTAAAGTTCCAATCTGAGGTCTTTACCCTAATCTTTTTCATTCATTCAGAAGTGCTTTCACACTCTGTTTTCCCATAGAGTGGGAAAGTATATTTGTATATGGTTTTAAGGGTCACAGGAAAAGAACATAGCATTGCTGATGCCTGAATAAACATAATGGTGTGGAAACAAAAGATATGCCACCTGAAAATATTTGGCATTTCAAACTGTAAGAGTAGGCTATGCAAAGTCATCCTAAAAAACTGATATTTTAGGAGGTGTTGATTTGGACTTAAGCATCCATAGCTTTTTCTCTGAAGAGAGTAAAAGCATTAAAATACTCCACAGATCTGAATTACTTAAGAAAGTGCATAATTTTGAGATCCAGTGTTAGTGAACAAGACTGGTGTTTTACAAACAAAATTAATCATCTTGGAGACTTATGTTTTCTTCTTCAATTGTCTGCAAGTGAGTATAAGCATCTGAGAACCGGGGACAAAATACCAATGACCTTTCTGTAATTTTTTTATTAGTCATGACATTATTCATTTAATGAGACTACTTAACCACATATTAATTAAAGGCAAATTGAAGCAAATATGTGGGTGATATCCTGGGAACATAGTAAAGTAGCCTAAATTTTGAGATCATGTTAAAGATGATAAATAATCTTAAACAGAGTGTCTCAGATAATCAGAGCAGGAAGAAACCTAGCATATGAGCTAGTCAAGATAAGGAAACCAAGGCCCCAAATGGAGGAAACATGAGTTCAGGTTAGAACTGGAATTCACATTTATACCTCCTGATGGTCTAGCTGATGCCTCTTTACTGTATTAGCAAGGTATAATAAAAAGAGTGTGGATTTTGTGACTTAACTGATTAAATCTGGATTCCACTGCTTTTTACTGCTGTGAGCTCCTGAGACTTTTCGAGCCTTGTCAATCAAATGGAGGCAATGCATGCTTGCACACCTACTCAAAAAAAACACATTTAGAAATTTTTTCAACTTTTATTTTAGATACAAGGGGTACATGTATGGGTTTGTGGTTTAGGGTACAGATCCCACCACCCAGGTATTAAGCATGGTATCTGATAGATAGTTTTTCAACCCAGGCCACCCCTCCCTCTGTCTTCCCCAGTAGTCCGCAGTGCCTGTTGTTTCCGTGTTTATGTCTATGTTTGCTCAATGCTTAGCTGCCACTTATAAGTGAGAACATGCAGTATTTGGTTTTCTGTTCCTACATTAATTTGCTTAGGATTGTGGTCTTCAACTGCAGCTATGTTACTAAAAAGGATATGATTTCATTCTTTTTTATGGCTGTGTGGTATTCCATGGTGTATATATACCACATTTTCTTTAATCCACCATTGATGGACACCTGGGTTGTTTCCATGTCTTTGAAATTGTGAATAACACAGTGGTGAACATATGCATGCGTCTTTTTGGTAGAATGATTTGTTTTCCTTTGACTGTATACTTACTAATGGGATTGCTGGGTCAAATGGTAGCTCTGTTTTAAATTCTTTGAGAAATCTCCAGACTGTTTTCCCTAGTGGCTGGACTAATTTACACTCCCACCAACAACATATAAGCCTTTCCTTTTCTCTGCAGGCTCACCAGCGTCCATGGTTTTTGATTTTTTGATAATAGTCATTTTGACTGGTGTGAGATGGCATTTCACTGTGGTGTTGACTTGCATTTCTCTGATGATTAGTGATACTGAGAAAATTTTTGATATGTTTGCTGGCTACTTTGTGCCTCTTTATGTCCTTTGCCCATTTTTTAATAGGTTATTTGTTTTTTGGTTGTTGATTTGTGTGTGTGTGTGTGTGTGTGTGTGTGTGTGTGTGTATAAAATAAAATGAAGTGATAAAATCATCTCTGGGTAATGTGGTTATGGATGATTTTTATCATTTTTCTTTAGACTTTATTGTTTGAATTTCTTATAATAAGTATGTACTTCCTTAATGATAAAACGGTCTAAGCTTTGAATCATCTTTTTAAAATAAAGTTAGTAGAACAGGAATATTTCAAGAACATAATAAATTTGCATATTTCTAGTTTATAGTAATTTCTATGATGTTTTGGTGAAAAGCTATGGTTTTAGGGAAATTGCTTATAGTAAAAGACCAGTGACATTGAGTAAGTTACCAATTTTGACATTTAAAATTGTAAAACACGATCTACACAATTCCTATTTTGAGAATTACTACTTTGGGAATTTATTTTGGCTTTATTTTTGCAGCCAAATAATGATTTATATTGGTAAATGTTTCATAGAGTCTTGGAAAGAAGGTATATTCTCTGCTTCCTCCCTTGAAATCATGTGTACATAAATTATTATCTTTATTATTCAAATCTTCTATATCTTTGGGTTGGTTTTTATCTACTTAAATGGCCAAGGTAAAGGTGGTATATTGAAGTCTCTTTTTACTGTGTATCTGTACGTTTTGCCTAGGGTTTCTAGCATATGGCATTTTTATTACAGACTTTGCTTTTTATTAATATTCAGTGATATTCCCTGCCCTGTGTCATCCTACTTGCTGCATATTCTCTTTTGTCTGATATTAATATTGTGGCCCCTACTTCCCCTCTGTTTGCGCTTACTAAAACAAAAGTGTGTCTCTCTCTGTGTGTGTTCTTAATATTTAAAGTAAATTAAATATTTTAGTTTTGGAAGTATCTTCCATAGTTAAGTTTTAATTTCCGATTATTTGTATTTGTTGTGACAATTGATACACTTGGTCTCACTTCTACAGTCTTCTTTCCACGATGCTTCTGTACTGATTTATTTGCTATAGCTTTGTTCTCCAAAGTGGGATGCATAGAACATCAGTTGGAGTCCCAGAAGAAAATACTAGTTTTAAATTTCAAAATTAAGAATGATATTAAACTTGACTTACATTTAATATAAATCGGCACTGGCACTTTGAGCAGGTCCACAAATAAGACAGATGCTCTCTGTTTATTCACAGTAAGCAATGTGGAAGGGAGTGATTTCCAGAGGGTGGGGGTGAATGACAGTGACACTTTTACATTCTGCAAACCTTTGACTCACTGAAGTTTGTGTGCCCAGTTAGGTGGATTTAAGAGTTATTTAATTTGCTTTTTTGTAAGCTAATTGTCAAAATTGACACGAATCTTAAGATAATTCAAAAAAAAAAAAAAAAAAAAGCAGCAGCAGGTTGAAAGTAATGCCCACAATACAAACACAGAAGAGCAATAATGACAACCCCTGTGTCTCCCCACCCCCTCCCTCCCACCCCCACCCCAAAAGGCCCAGCTAATGCTTTCCATTTTCCTGGCAGGAGTGCACCATCAGCCACATTATGAGGTAATAGAGAGCATTTTCAAAACGGATGTTTGGAAATGTTTCTCAGTGTTTCCATTGCTATGTGATACATTGCTGAAAACGATAGAAATGTTACACCTATAAAAAATAATCTGTCGTATCAACACACTTAAAGGATTTAACATAGAATTTTTATAATCTTTGAAAGTTTTTAGAGAACTTTAAACCTTTTCATTGAGGCATAAAACTATAACACATACTGATTCCTTTTCAAGAACAATTGATCCTGGAAGGTGGAAATTTACTACCAAATTTCAACAAGAACAATTACATAATTGATGGGTGGAATTGATTATAAATGTCATGATTATTAAGTACAGCCAATGACATACTTCTTTCCCTTGAGTTTCTCTCTCTGTGAAGGATCTTATTCAGTTACTACAGCCATGAAAACCAAGTTTGAAATAAAAATTGACCCAGAATCATACCTTTGGATTGCTATATTGCAAGATATGTAACCAACAGTTTTAAAAACATTGAAAAATTTAATCATTCTGTTCTCACTGAGTGTTACTATTATTTCAGTGAAAGAAAAATGCTGTTTGTGTTATTAACAAATACATTTATTTTAAACTAGTGTTAATTTCATCTTTGTAATGATTTTATTATATATTTTATAATGCATGCACATATACATATATATACAATAGTACATATATTTATATACAATGTATTAAGAAATCACTAAAGTGAGTATACGTTGCTTAAAAAGTCTTACTAATAAAAATAAAAGTTGCAATCTTGTTATTTGGTCTTTTTTTTCCCTTTGATTTCTTAAACATTTTGAATATATTTTCTTTAATTGGTGATACTGAAAATTAAACTATTTATTTTCATTGTGTAAGAAATGTAATATACTTGTCTGTAGCTTTCCCAAATGTTCAATTTTTTTTTTTTTTTCTGAGATGGAGTCTTGCTCTGTTGCCCAGGCTGGAGTGCAGTGGTGCAATCTTGGCTCACTGCAAGCTCCACCTCGTTCACGCCATTCTCTTGCCTCAGCCTCCCGAGTAGCTGGGACTACAGGTGCCTGCCACCTCGCCCGGCTAATTTTTTGTATTTTTAGTAGAGACGGGGTTTCACCATATTAGCCAGGATGGTCTCAATCTCCTGACCTCGTGATCCGCCCACCTCAGCCTCCCGAAGAGCTGGGATTACAGGCGTGAGCCACGGCACCCGGCCCACATGTTCTAATTTTTATTGATAATAATTTGTGACTCTGGCCCAGATGATTATCATTTTTCATTACACAGCTTCTCTTTTAAGAATCGTAAAAAAATCTGTATTAATTTATGAAACTGTATTTATAATTATTTAAGCAACTATTTCATTTCATTTGTACCACTGAGGCTTTTGGCCACAACCTCCAATTTAAATTTTTAAATTTTGGTTTATGTCTTGGTTAAATCTTCAAATAATTTTATCCATATATGCTTTGCTGGGAGCATATATAGATGATATAATTTATGTGTCTTATATCCCTAGGTACAATTTTTGTCAGCCATATACACAGAGCAATTATTTAGTTGTAGAATTTATTGTCACATCTTTTCCCCTAAATGCTCCAGAGATTATCACTTTTTTTTTTTTTCCTGGAAGTTTGCAACACAGGGGCATCTATGACTAGCTGAAATCTTATCTCTATTGTATTTTTAAATGCCATTTTCCCTTGAGTTTTACAATTCTGTAGTTCTTCTCCTGGTTTCTCCTAGGTTCACTCCGATGGCTGCAGTCATCAGTGGCTTGCAGGGCTAGGGGTCTAAGGTGGCCTTACACACAGTCTGGGGCTGGTACTGGCTGTCACAGGGTCTTTCTCTATCCATTCTTTTAGCTTCCTAGTCTCCTTACTTGGTGAGGGGAAGGTGTTCAAGAGGTGAGGTCAAGAGCTCAAGGGCTGAGCTCCACACGCAATATCACGCCTGCCACATTCTATTGGTCTAAACAAGTCACAAGGGCAGGCAGATTTCTTCCACTTCTGGACAGAAGGTGCAGCAAAGTCACATTGCAAAGGTGCAGGTAGCCTGGGAGGGGAGGAATTTGCAGCCATTAAGCAATCTACCACACCAACAATCCCCCAACATTCAGCTTAACAAACAGAAGTTTTTCTACTTCCACCTGATGATTCAGGGTTCAGGTTCCTTCTATCCCTGAGGACCTCGGAGCCCTCCCTCTCCAGCCAGCCAAAATGGAAATATGTGGTGGGGAAGGCACACTTGCTGCTTCAAAACCCCAGCTCACAAGAGATCTTCACTTCTGCTCATGTGTCTCTGGCAAGAAGTGTTCATATAGCTGTAGCCTGAAGGAAGGGGCAGGTGGCCCCCAGAAAAATCGTGGAAGGTAAACCATGAACTTTTGGTAGACAATTATAGGTTTTTTTTTTCTTTTTTTTCTTCCACTGATGACTCTATTATCAGTGATTGGTTCAGAAAAACCCTGGAATCTTTCTGAGATACAAATTAACGTGTGTGTGTGCTTATTTCTTAGAGTACTTATTTCAAAAGAAGCATTTCTATCTCTTCAAGACAATCTTCTTATTTGGACCTGCAATATCTTTTCTGTACCTAGGATCCCCAAGGTGGCCCTGTTTGGTGGCCTTCCAATGTTATAGTGGTCTCTTGCTTCTCTTGTGAGCAATTTCTTCTTGAAGCTTTCCTGGCTTAAGGAAAATGCCTAGCCTCAGAACGGCATTTTGATTGTTGGATTTTCCTTTGCCAATATCTATTTTTCCCTTTTCAAATTAATTGGTCTGACATAAATTGTCTAGGTCCCTCCCCTCCCTTGCCACTTTCTTTGACACAAGGACAATCATAAATAGAGTCTGAACAGTATCTTAGGTTTATTACCATCAGCCTATATGAAATATACATTCCCTGGTGTGGCAGGCATATGTGTGGCACCCTTCCTATTTTCCAACACTGATGCTGGTTTTTCCCTAATTTTATATCCACTGGTCATCTCATATGTCTGAGGGTGGAGGGCAGAGTGTTCAATGCCTGCACTTACATCATCATCAGATGCAGGGAAATTACAGTCTTACATTTAAATGCTATGGAAATTATAGGGCCTGTGATATCAGTTTCTTTAAAACACCTTATAAACTTTCACTTTTGCAGAACTATCATAAATCTGTTTAATTCAACAGTTTACATGAAGTACTCCAGTATTCCACTCGGAAGTAAACTGTTTTTCTGCTTGATTAAAACTTTGCGCTGTTGGAAGTGGTTAAGAATACCACATATTGTGGTCAAATGTCTCCATATCTGATCATCAAAACTAGTAATAGCTCACAGGTGTGTCCACTTAGTGAGGAGTTCCTGAGGCTGCAATGTTCTAGAAGTGACACTCAGCACTGGGGTGCAAGCATCAGGTATAGAGATTCTGCCTTCAAATTGCCCACACTCATTGGAGAGCAGACAGATAATTCAATGATAATGATGTGATGACGTTTTGGAATATCATCATTGTGCTTTCCTTTCTCTATGCCATTGCAGGCAGCCTTTCCACTGGAGCATTCACAGTGTCTTTGGGGGAAGCAGGACTGAAAGGGTGAAAAATACCAGCGAGCTTTTCTTTTTGTTTTTGCTTTTTGACCTTCAAAATGGGCTTTTGATACCCAAACGGAAGGTTTGAGGGAAGCATGGTGCAAACTTATGCCACACAGTTAATTTGAAATAGTTCCCTGTCTCAATTCTGGAGAAGAGTTCCTGGGCTGGGGCATGGTCTGGAGGGAAGGAAGTGAAGTTACCTTGTGGAGTTTGGTGGTCCTAGACAGGAGAGAGTCATATTTGGGTGCCCACGGAAAGGAGGGCAGGCTCAACAGAATGACTGTCTCCAACTTCATCCAAGACCTTGCTGAGCTGTGAAAGTGCCCTCTGTGGATGGTCCTTCTTTTCCATGGTTTGGGGTAATTATATACCTCCCTCAAAAAATTTTCAAAAAGACTAAGGGTTATGACATCACAGGAAGCTGTTAACGATAATAAGACTGCACAAAGGTGAGACCACTTCCTTTTCCCAGAGAGTCACAATTCAAGAGTCTAAAATCAATTTTTCTGTGGATGACTATTGAACAATGAGGAAAGGATCGGTGTTGAGAGGTGGGGTGTCACCAAAGGGAGTTTCTATAACCTAAACTCATGTATTGCTGGATAAGGCCAGCAAGAGGGTGTGTCTGATAACACAGGCAGCATGATTATAGTTGTAGGATTTTAGTAACCTGGTTTTTGAACTCAATATGAAGACAACATCCAGCAAAAGACTCCCAAATGTATTTATATGAGAAACTTTACAAAGCCATGTGAATCAAATCATGTACAACCATATGTTGAATAAAATCCACCTTAATTCAATAAATAATTACATAAAATCAGTATCTTCCTGGAACACCCTAATTACCACCCAAAGCACAAAGTAGAGAAAAGATTATGAGCATTCTAAAATTGAGCATGTACGTATGACATACGTAGCATGTACACATACTTTTATTTGTTAAAAACAAAAAAACATGGTTGATGGGATTGTAGGAGGGCTTATTTTTCCAGTTTCAAATAATGAGCATGTATTTTATAATTAGAAAAATGTGATTACAATTTTTTTGAACATAGAAAATTGAGGATATATTATAACAAATAAAGAATTCTTAAAATTTTCTCCCTCAGTTTTCTTGATATACCTAACAGAATAATAATTTATGTAAAAACTTGAAATTTAATGTGTTAATTGTTATCCTGATAGGTGTATCAAGAAAATTGAGAGAGAAAATTTTAAGAATTATTATTATGGTTTTTTAGAGGGACATTATTTTTTGTCCAACACCTGTTGGAGCTGTAACTCTACTTGAAGAATTTGACATTTTCATCATGACTAATAAAAGACTGCTGCTTTGAAAAAAAGAAAAAGTGATTCTTTGTTCTTGAAATCAAAGACAAAGAATCATGTAGCTCTGTTTCCTCTAACTTACTTCATTCAGTTTGACTTATTTTAGCATCTATTCCATGTCCTGTTTCAATACCCTGCTTGACTTTGATCTCAACATTTCATTAGGAATTCATGGTAGAAAGAAATTATTCTGAACATTTGTTCCTTGTTCTTACAGTAAATGAAGTGTCATTTAGATTTCACATCTTTTCCTGCTAACCTGTAATCTCTTGAAGACTTTGGTAGTTTTCCATTATTAGCTCACAGACATTTATTATCATTTTCCCTCTTGATTTATGCTGAAACCTCAGTGATTGAATCATAATTCTCAGAATCATTATATAAAATTGTGTAAGTGCTCCATGAGCAAAAATATTTCCTTAAACTTCTTGACAACAAACTAAAGGAATTGGTTTGCTAGACTTTCTCTTTATAAAAGGACTGTGTTATTATAATGGCACAATTTTAACTTGATCCTCTCTGTGTGAAGAGGTACAAATGTAGATTCTGGAAATGACATTTTAGGGTGGAAAGAGCACCATCATTAGAAGTGACAGACCTGAGTTTTCATCTTCAACACTCGGATAATTACTTGCTGTGTGTTCTTCAGACAAGACTCTTTACTTCTGAGTCTCTGTTTTCTTGTTTTAGAGTCAGATTAAAAAAGAAAGTGACAAATATAGTATAGTAAGTACCTTGTATGCAGCAAATGCTCAATAAATGATAGTAATAGTTTATTCATATTTTTGCTTTTTGCTGTATCAGTTCCTACTTTGGCAGAATGGCTGGCACATGGTAAATGATGAAAACTGTGGCTCTGAATTTTGGAATTTAGGAAGGCATAGTTTAGGATACAGGAGCTCTTATCTGTATAGTAGCCTTAAAAGTTCAACTGCTTTTTTTAGTGTGCAAAGAGCAGAGTGCTCAGTCACACGCTTATGGTAACTAAGTAAGACAGCTACCATTATTGACATTTTAACTATGAACTTTGAAATACAGCCAGAAAATCAGGAGGTTACCTCATCTTGTTAACTGTGAAACTCATTTACTTTTTTTTTTTTTTTTTTTTTTTTTTTTTTTGAGATGGAGTCTCGCTCTGTCACCCAGGCTGGAGTGCGGTGGCCGGATCTCAGCTCACTGCAAGCTCCGCCTCCCGGGTTCACGCCATTCTCCTGCCTCAGCCTCCCGAGTAGCTGGGACTATAGGCGCCCGCCACCTCGCCCGGCTAGTTTTTTGTATTTTTTAGTAGAGACGGGGTTTCACCGTGTTAGCCAGGATGGTCTCGATCTCCTGACCTCGTGATCCGCCCGTCTCGGCCTCCCAAAGTGCTGGGATTACAGGCGTGAGCCACCAAGCCCGGCCGAAACTCATTTACTTTTAAAATCAATAAATATTCATTGAGCACCTACCAAGTCCCTGGATATAGTGTGAAAAGGACAGGCAAGGCCTTTGGTTGCCTGGAAATGGCTTTTGAGCAGGGAGAGAGATAAATGAATACACAAAATAATTAGAGCTTGTCTGACATGTTGAGTAGCTCAGCTGAGAGCAACAGTGAACTTAGGACAGAATGATTCCAGTCCTGGAAAACCCAGGTGTAGGGTAACATTTAAGCTGCAATTCTGCAGTGAGTGGGATAAGATTGGTTCAGGAAGCCAGGAAGACATGTGCAAAGCCCTAAGTCCAGGAATATGAGAAATTTGATAAATATCCAGGTTGTTTTCAGGGGCATGATAATCTTTTCTTTGATCATTCCACTTAATAAGAGCTGATAAAGTGGAACGTGACTCTTGCTAGTCATATATTAATATATTCTGGTACAAGGTAGTCCAGAAGATTATGTATAGGCAGGCAGAATTTTCTCTAAAACAGGTTTAATAGTCACTAAATAAAAACTATTCCATCCTCTTGTTTGTTATTATAATTAACAATAATGACAATAATACCATAGTTATTATATAGTACACTTGTAATTCACAGAATGTCAAGGAAATATTAGACTATTAAGTGGAGCTGGGGAATTGGGGTTGAGATCTATTTCCTCAGGTTCTCATGGATACTGTTGATGTTCTCATCATCCAAGTCCACAAAATATCTTAGTTCGGAGAGACCTGAAGCTTCTATAGCAAGCTTGATTCCAAAATCTTTGCTTTGCCTGGGAGCTCCAGTGACAGGACACTCACAGGACCTCTCAGATCTCATCACCTCTTGTGCTATAGAAATCCTCTCTCCTCTATGCGTTTTTTTTTGGGTTTTTTTTTTTTTTTTTGAGACGGAGTCTCGCTCTATCGCCCAGGCTGGAGTGCAGTGGCAGCAGCCATCTCGGCTCACTGCAAGCTCTGCCTCCCGGGTTCCCACCATTCTCCTGCCTCAGCCTCCCGAGTAGCTGGGACTACAGGCACCCGCCACTACGCCTAGCTAATTTTTTGTATTTTTAGTAGAGACGGGGTTTCACTGTGTTAGCCAGGGTGGTCTTGATCTCCTGACCTCATGATCTGCCCGCCTCAGCCTCCCAAAGTGCTGGGACTACAGGCATGAGCCACAGCGCCCGGCCTCCTCTATACTTTTGTGATCCTCTGTTCTCCACTCAAAGGCACTCACTGCTCCAATCTCCTCAGCAAAGCTTTCTTGAGGTCTCACTTTTAGAAGCCAAGAGCCTGGGAGAAGATTGACTGTAGGCAAGAGAATGACTCTGGCTGCCCTTTTGAAATGGGGTAGGGAAAATAGAGTAAGAGCCAGACCCTAACATTTTCCATATCAGGAAGCCCAGAATATAATAGAAGTTTAGGTTCTATTTTATCAAAGCTAAACAAGTACATATTTCTGTAAAAAACATCTGTTCCTGTGTTCCTGCACACAGAGGTCATCACCTGCAACCCTTCTAATAGAATCTTTTAGCATATATCTCTATATATGTAAATCAAGCTTATGTCACTACATCTTGATTTGTAAAAATTATTTTAGGTATGATTATTGATTCCCCACTATTGTATATGAGGATTTACCTTTATTCATATTTCTCATTCCCCCATTCTCTCAATATAATTTTATAGCCATATAAAGATGATCTATAGCTGAGCATGAGGTATTGTGTGATTACTTTTCATTCACAGTATTTTGTTGTCCTTGGAATTAATCTTGTTTCTATCTTTTGCTTAGATTTCTATGTAATCGTCATTAATTCATCCCCAGTCTTATCCCCTGTTGTGTAAATTTAAAACACGTTAGGCATTCTACTAATTTCATATCTTAGAAGAATGTTCTTCTGTACTCTTTTCACCAGCTCCAATGTAGACCAGTGTGGTGGACGTGGTAGATGCCTTGTCTAGAAGCCCCTTCTAGGAGGGACCTGTTATTCCAGTTGCTGGGAATGAGTCAACAGGCAGATGTTAGCTTCTTCATCTTCTTCCTTGGCTGTAAACAGCTCTCTTGCCCTAGAGCATGCCCTACCCATATCCAATGAGTGATAATGAGAAGGCTATAAAAGTCACTTCAGCCCACTGTGGGACAACTCTACTGGGCTGTAATGCTCCAGAGCTCCCTGAGGGGTTGGCTGAAGCTTTGTTGTGTCTACATCATAATTCACCTTCTCCCTCTGCTCAATCTTGATTCTGCCCTCTCCTTTCTTTCCAATCCCTTAGAAGCAATAAATAGTGTCTAATAAATAGCCTGCATCCCAGTTCCTTCTCCACATCTGTTTCTGGAGAACCCCACTTAAAATAAATAGTTATTCTCCAGGGCTTCTGCAAGGAGTCAGCTGGTAATTTGCCTTCACTGTTAACCTGAGATTCTCTTGGTTTTGCTGAGGTGGTTGTTATTGTGGCAAGAACACTTACTGTGAGATTTACCTGCTTAATAAAATTTTAAGTTGCAATACAGTATTGCCAACAGATACTGATATGATTAGGCTTTGTGCCCCCACCCAAATCTCATCTTGAATTGTAATTCCCAGTGTTTAGAGAGAGAACTGGTGGGAAGTGATTGGATCACGGGGGCAGTTCCCCCATGCTGTTCTCATGATAGTCAATGAGTTCTCATGAGATCTGAGAGATCTGATGGTTTTATAAGGTAGTTTCCCCAGCTCTTGCTAGCTCTCTCTTTCCTGTAGTCATATGAAGAAGGTCTTTGTTTCCCCTTTGCTTTCTGCCATAATTGTAAGTTTCCTGAGGCTTCCTTAGCCAAGCAGAACTGTGACACCATTAAACTTATTTTCTTTATAAATTACCCAGTTTCAGACAGTTCTTCATAGCAGTGTGAAAATGGACTAATACAGATACCATGTTGTACATCAGATCTCCAGTACTTTTCATCTTGCCTAACTGAAATTTTACATCCATTGAACAGCTACTCTCCATTTCCCCCTTCTCCAGCCCTGGCAACCATCATTCTATTCTCTGCTTCTATGAGTTTGATTATTTTAGATGACTCATAGGCATGGAATCATGCAGTATTCAACATTCTGTGTGCATTGTAATGTTGGTGGCACTATTTCCCAGGTCACATGCCTTATCTTTGCTTCATTCTCTTGTTTTGGTGGAGCACATGCTGTAGTGGTGTCACGAGGAATACAATATGGTAGATAATTTTTTTTTGTTGTTTTTCTTTTGAGGCAGAGTCTCGCTCTGTTGCCCAGGCTGGAGTGCAGTGGCGCAATCTCGGCTGACTGCAAGCTCCGCCTCCTGGGTTTACACC
Organism: Macaca mulatta; assembly: GCF_049350105.2. NCBI lineage: Eukaryota > Metazoa > Chordata > Mammalia > Primates > Cercopithecidae > Macaca > Macaca mulatta. The sequence goes on from NC_133420.1 coordinate 50,059,602, forward strand.
ATTCTCTTGCCTCAGCCTCCCGAGTAGTTGGGACTACAGGCAACCGCCACCTCGCCCGGCTAGTTTTTTTGTATTTTTTAGTAGAGACAGGGTTTCACCGTGTTAGCCAGGATGGTCTCGATCTCCTGACCTCGTGATCCACCCGTCTTGGCCTCCCAAAGTGCTGGGATTACAGGCTTGAGCCACCGCGCCCGGCCAATTTTTAAAGAAGTTTTGTATGTCTAGAAATGGCTTTGTTCTGTCAACACATTTAATTGATAGTTGGGTATAATTATCTGGAAAGGACACATTTTCCCTTAAAATTTAAAGGCATTGCACAATTTTCCTTTGGTTCTAAGATTTCTGTTTACAATTAGGATGCCAATATAATTATTGGCCTTTTATATGAAAACTCCGTTTCTTCTTTGCAAACTTGGGGGATCTTTCCTCTTTCCTATTGCTTTGAAATTACATCTTCTTCCAGCTTGGGATTCTGCTCAGTCTGTCACTAACTCATTCAGTTACTTTCCATTTTTCAAAATGCTGTTACTCTTAGCTCCTCTTTCTTTTCCTTTTTCTTGAATCTTTATACCTTAAAACAAATTAATAGGTAGACAGACAAACAATAACAAAAACTTTTTAGTGTCTAATGGCATTTAAGTAGATTTTGGGAAAGAGAGAGCTGAGGTTAGGTGAGTGTGTTCAACCTGATATCTTAAGCAGGGCTTTAATTAGACTTTTTGTTAAAGGAAAAATGTTACCTTTGTATCTTTTTAAATTTTTTTTAAAAAAAATTGTGAGTACATAGTAGGTGTATATATTTGGGGTACATGAGATGTTTTGATATTGGCATGCAATGTGAAATAAGCACATTATGGAGAATGAGGTATCCATCCACTTGAGCATTTATCCTTTGAGTTACAAACAATTCAATTACATTCTTTATTTTTAAATGTGCAATTAAATTATTATTGACTATAGTCACCTATTGTGCTATCACAAAGTAGGTCTTATTTACTCTTTATTTTGTGTATACGTTAACCATCCCCACCTCTCTCCCACCAACTCCCAATTACTCTTCCTAGCCTCTGGTAACCATCCTACTTTCTATGTCCATGAGTTTAATTGATTTGATTTTTAGGTCCCACAAGTAAGTGAGAACATGTGATGTTTGTCTTTCTGTGCCTGGCTTATTTCACTTAACATATTGATCTCCAGTTCGATCCATGTTCCATTTATTCTTTTTTATGGCTGAATAGTGCTCAATTATGTTGTGTGCCATATTTTTTTATCCATTCATCTGTTGATGGACACCTGAGTTGCTTACAAATCTTAGCTATGGTCAACAGTGCTGCAATAAACATAGAAGTGAAGTTATCTCTTCAATATACTGATTTCCTTTCTTTTGGGTATATCCCAGTAGTGGGATTGCTGGATCATGTGGTAGCTCAATTTTTAGTTTTCTGAAGAACCTCCAAACTGTTCTCTATAGTGGTTGTGCTAATTTGCATTCTCACCAACAGAAAGAGTTACCTTTTCTCCACATTCTCATTAGCATTTGTTTTTGTCTGTCTTTTGGATATAAGCCATTATAACTGGGATGAGGTGATATGTCATTTTGGTTTTGATTTGCATTTCTCTGATGATCAATGATGTTGAGTACCTTTCATAGACCTGTTTGCCATTTGTATGTATTTTTTTAGAAATGTTTACTCAAATCTTTTGCCCATTTTTTTTTTCATTATAAAGATCTTTCACTTCTTTGGTCAAGTTAATTCCTAGGTATTTAGTTTTATGTGTGACTATTGTAAATGGGATTACTTTTTGATTTCCTTTTCATATTTTTCATTGTTGATATGTAGAAATGCTATTGATTTTTGTATGTTGATTTTGTATCCTGCAACTGTACTGAATTTGTTTATCAGTTCCCATCGTTTTCTTGTGAAGTCTTTAGGTCTTTCTAAATATAAGATCATATTATCTGCAAACAAGGATAAATTGACTTCTTTCTTTCCAATTTGGATACCCTTTGTATCTTTCTCTTATCTAATTGCTCTAACCAGAACTTCCAGTACTATGTTAAATAACAGTGTTGACAGTGAATATCCTTGTTGTGTTCCAGATCTTAGAGGGAAGGCTTTCGGTTTTTCCCTATACAGTATGATACTAGCTGTGGGTCAGTTGTAAATAGCTTTTATTATGTTGAGGTATGTTCCTTCTCTCTGTAGTTTTTTGAGGGTTTTCTTCATGAAGGGACATTGAATTTTATCAAATACTTTTTCAGCATCAATTGAAATGATCATATTATTTTTATCCTTCATTCTGTTGATGTGATGTCTCACATTGATTAATTTGCATTTATTGAACCATCCTTGCATTCCAGGGATAAATTCTATTCGGTCATGACAAATGATCTTTGATATGTATTGTTGAATTTGATTTGCTAGCACTTTGTTGAGAATTTTTCCATCAGTGAGAATGATCCATGTGCTGAGGAAAAGAATGTGTATTCTGCAGCTCTTGGATGCAATGCTCTGTAAATATCTATTGGATCCATTTGATTGATACTGAAGATTAAGTCTGATGTTTCTGTGTTGATTTTCTGTCTAGAAGATCTATCTAATGCTGAAAATGGGGTGTTGAAGTGCATACCCTATTCTATTATTGTGTTATGACCTATCTCTCTTTTTAGCTCTAATAATATTGCCTTTATATATCTGGGTGTTGGTGTATGTATATTTAAATTTGTAATATTTTCTTGCTGAATTGACTCCTTTATCATTATACAGTTAGTTTCTTTGTCTCTTCTTATAGTTTTGGTCTTGAAATCTATTTTGTCTGAGTATAGCAACTCCTGCTCTTTTTTGGTTTCCATTGGCATGAAATATCTTTTTCCATTCCTTTCTTTTCAGTCTATATGTGTCTTTGTAGGTGAAGTGTGTTTCTTGTAGGCAACAAATCAATGGGTCTTGTTTTTTCATCCTTTCAGTCAATCCCTGCCTTTTAATTGGCGACTTTACTCCATTTACAGTCAATGTTGTCACTGAGAAGTAAAGACTTATTCCTACCATTTTTATTTACTTTCTGGTTGTTTTATGATCTTCTCTTCCTTCTCTCTTTCCTTCCTGTCCTCCTCTAGTAAATTTGATGGTGACATGATTTAGCTTTTTTGCTTTTTATTTCTTGTGTACCCATTGTATGTTTTTTGGTTTGAGATTACCATGAGGCTTGCAAATACTATCTTATAACCCACTATTTTAACCTGATAACGACCTAACACTATAGGCATAAACAAAGAAGGAAACAAGCAAAAATGAAAATTATACGCCTTAACTTCATTGCCCCACTTTAAACTTTTTCTAGGTCTGATGATCTCTTATTGTATTGACTATGTCTTGGAAAGTTATAGTTATCATTTTTGATCAGTTCATTGTTTAGTTTATTTTTAACATAAGAGTAGTTTACACACCACAGTCACAGTGTTAAAATATTCTGTTTTTCTGTGTACTTACTATTACTAGTGAGTTTTGTAACTTCAGGTGATTATTTGCTCATCAATGTCATTTTCTTTCTGACTGAAGTGCTCCCATTAGCATTTCTTGTAGGACAGGTCTGGTATTGATGAAATCCCTTAGCTTTTGTTTGTCTGGGAAAGTCTGTTTCTCCTTCAGGTTTGAAGGATATTTTCACCAGATATACTATTCTAGGGTAAAAAAAAATTTTTTCCTCCAGCACTTTAAATATGTCATGCCAGTCTCTCCTGGCCTGAAAGGTTTTCACTGAAAAGTCTGCTGACAGACATAGTGGAGCTCCATTGTATGCTATTTATTTATTTTCTCTTGCTGCTTTTAGAATCCTTTATTTGTTCTTGACTTTTGGAAGTTTGATTATTAAATACTAAGGTAGTCTTCTTTTGGTTAAATCTGCTTGGTGTTCTGTAACCTTCTTACACTTGGATATGGGTATCTTTCTCTAGATTGGGGAAGTTCTCTGTTATTGTCCCTTTGAATAAACTTGCTACCCCTATTTCTTTCTCTATCTTCTCTTTAAGGTCAATAACTCTTAGATTTGTCATTTTGAGGCTATTTTCTAGATCCTGTATATGTGTTTGTTGTTTCTATTCTTTTTCCTTTTGTCTGCTTTGACTGTGTATTTTCAAATAGTCTACCTTCAAGCTCACTAATTCTCTCTTCTGCTTGATCAACTCTGCTGTTAAAGGACTCTGATGCATTCTTCAGTATGCCAATTACATTTTTCAGCTCCAGAATTTCTGCTTGATTCTTTTTCATTATTTCAATGTCTTTGTTAAATGTATCGGATACAATTCTGAATTCCTTTTCTGTGTTATATTGAATTTCTTTGAGTTTCCTCAACAGAGCTATTTTGAATTATCTGTCTGAAAGGTCACACACCTCTGTTCTCCAGGATTGGTCCTTGGTGTCTTATTTAGTTCAATTGGTGATGCCATGGTTTCCTGGATGATATTGGTGCCAGTAGATGTTCTTTAATGTCCAGGCATTGAAGGGTTAGATATTTATTGTAGTCTTCACTGTCTGGGCTTATTTGTAGCCATCCTTCTTGGGAAGGCTCTTCAGACATTTGAAAGGACTTCTATGTTGTCATCTAAGCTATATCTGCTTCAGGGGACACCCCAAGCCCAGTAACACTGTGGTTCTTGCAGACTTGTAGAGGTACCACCTTGATCCTTAGACAAGATCCGGGAGAATTCTCTGGGTTACCAGGCAGAGACCCTTGTTCCCTTCCCTTACTTTCTCCCAATCATAGAGAATCTCTCTCTCTCTCTCTCTCTCTCTCTCTCTCTCTCTCTGTTCTGAACCACCTAAAGCTGAGGGTACAGTGACACAGGCATCCTTGTGGCCACCACAACTATGACTGCACTGGGTCAGACCTGAAATCAGCCCAGTGCTGGGTCTCACCCAAGGCCTGCTGTAATAACTTCCTAGCTACTGCCAGTGCCCACTCAAGGCTCTGGATTTCTACAATCAGCAGATATCAGCAGATGGCAAAGCCAGCCAGGCCTGTGTCTTTCCCTTCAGGGTGGTAAGGTCCCCTAAACCCCAGGTGGGTCCAGAAGTGCCATCTGGGAATCAGGGACTAGAGTCAAAAAACTTAGAAGTCTACCTGGTGTTGGCACTCAAACCACACAACAGTCCTTCTCACTCTTCCTTCCCCCTTCCAAAAGCAGAAGAGCCTCACCCATAACCACTCCCACCCGAGGCCATGAAGAGTACTGCCAGACTACTGCCAATGTTCTCTTAAGGCCCAAGGTCTCTAAAGTCAGCTTGTCATTAATACTGTCTGGCCTTGGACTCACCCTTCAGGGCAGTGGGCTCAGTTCTGGCCCAGAGTTGATCCAGAAATGCTGTCCAAGGGTCAAGTTCTGGAATCAAGGACCCCAAGAGCCCGCTTGGTGCTCTACTCCCCTGTGGCCATGCTGGTACTTAAGGTGCAAGACAAAGTCCCCTTTACTTTTCCCTCTGCTTTTCTCAAGCAGGAGTTTTGCCCCATACCCACCACTGCTGGTTGTGTGCGGAGTTTCATCTGAAGCTACCAAGTCTCAGATGTTCACCCAAGGCCCTTGACATAGTATCTGGGTATTGCTGCTGGCTATTCAGGGTCCAAAGGCTCTTCAGCTGGCAGGTGATAAATGCTTCCAGGACTAGGGGTCCTTTCTTGAAGGCAGCAGATTCCCTTCTGGCCCAGGGTGTGTCTAGAAATGTCATCTGGGAGCTAGGGCCTGGAATGAGGGCCTCATGACTCTGATTTGTGCCCTATCCTGCTATAGCTGGGCTGATATCCTAGATGCAAGTCCTACTCAGTCTTAATTCTTCTCTTTTCGAGCAGAAGAAAAGGGTCTTTTTTGGAGCCACAAACTGTGCAGCTTGGGGTCTAATAAGGGATAATGTCAGCACTCCATTGGCTGCCCCAGCTGATGTCTCTGTATGTCCAGTGGCCCCAAGACCACTGACTCTGGGCCTAGTTTGGTACTAGGACTCACCAAAGAGTTGAAGTCCTTATGGTTTATACAGCCTTTCAAGTTTACTTGGAGACACAGAGCATAGCCCTTTGTGGTGAGGTTTGCAAAAACCCAAGTTCAGATACCTGGGATCAGTAATTACCCTCTGTCTAGGGCTAGGGCTGGTTTAAATGCTCCCTCCATGGACAAGTGTCACTGAGTTTGGTCCAGTTTTCCTTTCTGCTCTAACAGGACAGTACTGAGTTCAGTGCCTCACAATTGCTGTGTTCTCCATCCCTCAGTGCCCAGAGATGCTCTCTGCACCACGCCAAAACTGCCGGGGGAGGGGGAGGGTTTTTTTTATTTTCAGTCTCTTCAGTGCCTCTCAGTGATATGAAGTTACAACCATGTACTGTTAGTGCTCACCTGATTTTTGGTTCCTATGAAGGTGTTTTTTCTGTGTAGATCATTGTTTACTTGGTGTCCTTGTAGGAAGGGTGATGGGTAGAACTTTCTATTCTATCATCTTGCTCCACCCTCTCTAGCTGCTGTATCTTTGAAGTTAAACTACTGTATCTTTCTTCTCATCCTCCATTCCCCTTTTGCCTCTTTTCCGCAAGCGTGAATTGGATAATTATACTATCCCAGACTTTACGTTTATAAAGTTGTGCCTTGGTGTCTTTGAGTCTACATAGCCTCAGCAAGGGTAAGAAATATCTCTGTTCTTCCCAAGTCCGATCTTTTGTACACCGTGCTAAGAGTTAACCAAACTGCTGCCACCATGTACTCAGAGTCATATTTCTGAATTAGAGGGAGCTGGTCACCTGTGAATTTCCTTAAGACTTAGACCTAGGATGCCCATCTCCAATGAGTGTGAAGAGCTCATGTTCTCTAGAGGAAATATAAATAGTAAAATAGACCCTTAAGCACACCAGTGAAAATTCCTACCCACAATCCTTTTTTTGGTAGGAATGACTATATGGTGAAAACAGAATCTCCTTAGCTGAAATTAATGAATAATGACTGCTGAGATGAGTAATAAATGAATCCTAATGAATCAGCTGCTTAACTCTTTACATCCTTTGGAATTAGACATGTTCTATACATGTCTAAAAACAATTGTTTAGCATTATGTGCTAAATTTTGTGAGCTCGTAGGCCATAATTCTTATGGACATTAATTAGTTAGGAAAATGAGAAATAACATTGAAAGCTCCTAACTTCTTGTTCTGTGTATTGTAGGGACAAAATCACCTGCAGAAGAACCAGAAATTCCTGTTTGTTTTTCTTTTTGTTTGGCCATTATGCTTAATAGCCTTGTCACTTTGGGTTAGTTAGTTATCTCTGTAATATTTATTTTCCTTATTTATAATCTGGAGAAGATATGAATTTCTCCATAGGGTTGCTATAACTGAGTCAATGTATATAAAGCTGTGAGCATACACCAGGTCCGTTTATGATAGGTCTTCAATCAATGGTAGTTTTCTTCTCTTGTGTATATATATTTGACCAAGTACATTATAAATTTATGTGTAATAAAATTCTGGGACCATACTTTCTTTAAAGAATCCATAAAATAATCCAGTTTCATCTGTATTAACTGAATTATGCATTCAGATGGATTTTAATCTCTTCCTCACACTCAATCCTCAAATTAAGGCCAGTCAATTTAAGATGGCGCGACAGCTTCAGAATCAAGGAAGATTTCATAACTAGATTTAACTGCAGCAAAGAAAATTTGGGTCTGTAAATAAGAACTGACAGCAAAAGCAAAGATTAATCTTAATGGCACACATTAACAATATGCAATTTGAGATTGGCGGTGGAGAATTGTCCCTGAGAACTGGCATTAGGCAGTATGGGTCTTGACGTGGGAGTTCTCATGGGAAAGCTTTCGTTCAATACACCCTTTCCATCCCAAAGACACTAGCATACCCAGAGACACACACGATCAGGGAAAGTGGCCTATTTAGATCAAATCATCATGGGTATGGACTGTTTCCATTTAATATAATAGTCATTCAGCAGTAACGACTCCCTTAGAATAACTTAGAAGTGACAGGGAAATTGGATGGAACTTCAAGTAGTTGACTCTAGAAAAACAATGAAGCACTGACTAGAAGTCTTAAATTAAACCTTAAAGTCTACAAGGACTTGAAGGGTTTGTGACCATCTAAAAAGTGACAACAGAAGAGAATCTGGTTTGGTTATTGGAGACTTTGAACAGGCTTGTTTTACAGGACTGTTGTCTTGGGTCAGATTCCAGAGAATGATACCACTATGATCACCAGCTCCTCTTCATGACTATGGGGGGCAAGGAGCCAAAGAGGTGAGAAATTATGAGATGCCTACATGTTGCCTGCTTCAGGGCTGTTTACACTAGGTTGACTTTCTTGACTAGGAAGCAAAACATAGGTTTTTGTGCCTCAATTGAGTAGATCCAATAACTACTATATCTGTCCTGCCTGACAAGAATAATATGAAGACTAAAGAAGTTATCAGAATGTCTCAGAAAAAAGGAATATACAAAAACATTATAGTTTTTACATTCTAAAGGATAAAATTGTTATCATTTTGTAAAAAGCTTATTTTATTAACTAATTTATTAACAGCTGGAAGGATAGAAGAACAACTTTAATAACTGGGAAAATGCATTTTCTTTTCTAAGAAATTATGTTTGTATTGTCTGAGAAATGCATTTTCTCAGTTATTGAAGTTGCTCCTTTATTCTTTTATTAAATGAGTAATAGATTTTTATTGTAGAAGAAATTATATTTTCTAATACTACATATTCTGTATTGGTATGTCTTTACAGAAAATACAAATACGTACCAGTAGTTATTGAGTAATCAAGTATTTCCCAGAAGGGCATCATCTTGGGAATCGGTGTGAGGTGGGATGGTTGTTGGTGGGGAGGGAGGGTCAGATTACCTGTGAAGTTGTGACAAGGATTTGAGAAATCTACACATGTCCCAAGAACTACCTGTAAATTGAATCAATATTCCATATTGTACATATGCAGTAGATATTAGGAATAGCACATGAAAATTTCTTTCACTTTATAAAACTTTCCTCACATTTCAGAAGTTTAGTGGCTACCTCTCTGTTCTAAATTTTCAAATTTTCAGTAGATCTATCTACTGCCTCATCTGGTGTAGACTGCTATGAACCAGAAAGAGGTGCTAATGTATGTACATGGAACTTCTCCCTGGGCCAAACACTAAACTCAGGCTCAGGGGTTCTGTAGTGTGCTCAAGGCCATGCAGCTAGTCAGAGATAGGGCCAGGTTTAAAACTCAGATTGGTCTAATTTTAAAGCCAAAATATTTTTACTTTACCATGGTGCCTTCCAATTGAGCAGATTGTCTGTTTTTGCATCATACTTTCAAAGATTCCGTTCCTAGGTGGAAGTGGCAAGAATATGTGTGTGTGGCGATGTGGAACTTTCATTTTTGTGTGTTGCTTTGAGCCTCAGTATTCAGCCATTTAATGTAATGAAAGAGAGAGAACTAAGTAGTACCTAATGCATAGTAGGAAAAGGAAATGACCCTAAGCCCCTGGGAGAGTGGACAGTACCATGCCTGGGGAGTGAGGAGGCCTAGCTTCTCATTGCAGCCCAGCTGCTGATTCGTGTGACCTTGGGGAAGTCCTATCCTACTCTGACCTGTGTTCTCCCATTTATAAAATGAAAATGTAAAATCAAGCCCCAGAAACACAGCAGATATATTTCTGGCTTTCTAATCCAACCAAGTGAAGTGCTCAAGCTATGGAACAAAATTAGACTTGATTCAAGCCCTCTTTGTTATCATCGGCTGTATTTCTGGAGCAAATAATTTAATCTAATTTTTTAACCAATTCATTATCTCCCAAAATCATATTGATGAAGAAATCACAACAAACATTGTTCTCTCGTTTACTTTGCCAAGAGGCATGTGATGCCGTAAACCCTGCTTCTGCAACTTTAGCATGTTGACTTCATTGTCAGAAAAGAACAATGGGAAAATTACAAAAACTTTCTTCATAAATGGAAAGTATTGCAAAATAGCCACAGGAGAAATCATGTTAAGTCAAATGGGTCCCAAGGACAGATGGTAGGTTTATATGTATCATTCACCACAGAAATATGCTCAATGAAACTTTCAAATAAAGTTAGTTGATAAATGAAAAGACTGTATTTTATTAGCAAACTACCTTAGAAGTAGCTGTTAAACAAATTAAGATACAACAATAACACAAGAGTTTCTGGAACCCATTGGTACCTGACTGTAGTGCCCAGAAAGGGCTCTTAGCTTGTGGCCCTCAAAGAAGGAATAAATATTGAGGGACCTACCCTGGAGCAACTCCTGACTCCCATCCTACCTGATGGGTCAGAAAAAATCCCAGGGCTCTTCTAGCAGTGGACTGTCTAGGACCCAATATAGCTATCTTCATTTTGAATTGTAGAGAAAAAAGGGATTGTCGACATTACTCTTTTGGAATTATCTGAGAGTTAAAAGGTTGCTCAGCACTAACAGAGAGGAGCATTTTCTTTTGAATCAGAGCACTTTATGGCTGGAAAATAACCCTGATGTTATGAAGTTTTGCAAACCATAGGAAAGGGATAGAGGCTTTAAGGGAGAGAATTTCTGACTTACACAATAAGGAAAAAAAAATCAGGGACAGGATGGCTGGTGGGTCAAAGCAGGAGCAAAAAGATGATGCATTTCATGTCACTATAAGTTCTTGGAGAAGAAAAAGAAAAACTCAAGTTTCCATTAGGAACTGAGAGCAAAGTTTCCATCAGGAACTGAGAGATCAAGAGGGAGCCAGAGATCACTACCACCAGAGAGCCAATCAATAAGAAGGAGCATAACAACGAAAACAACAATTTCCTTCAAAGGAGTTTGAACAACTGCTTTGCTCTTTTTAGGAACCCAACATTTCCTTGACACAGACAAAAAAACAGTCAGGAAGGTGGTCTTGATTTGAATCTTCCCATTGTGCATGCATACAAAGAAGACCTTCCATCTTATCAGTAAAATCTAAATTCTACGGAGTTCCTCAGTGTTATTAAACAACTGCCCTATGGCACTTTGAAAGGAGAGGGCAATAGGGCTTAAAATGACAACATATGAATGTGCAGCAGTGAGAACGAGGGCCACTCTGTCCAACCCCACAGCACACTGACAGAGAAAGTTGCCTGGATGTGTCAGGCAGCCTCCCTTCTAGTTCTGGAAAAGCCACCCTCTGTCAGAACACTCATTTGTCAGATGAGAGGTCATTGGTATTATCTAGTCCATCCATCTTCAAGGGTTGCTAGGGTGATAAGGGGAGACGAATGGTGCCAGGCAACCCTAGAAATTTCCACTTTCAATGCTTGAGCCAAAGAATCAGTTTTGTCCAAGCATGGTAGGGGCTGAGAATTGCTATATTTGTGCAACAGTTTTCAAGGAAACAGAAAAAAGAAGAGGAGTTACATTTAATCTAAGAAAACTGGACCCAATGAGGCTGCCCTGTAAGGAGGATGGATAGCCCTCCTACTAAGATCCTTCACACCTTTCCCTGCACTACTTCAGTCCTTCTTGGAAGCCTAGCCCTTTAAACATATTAAATAGTGATTCTTTGGCTACATCTCTGAGCTTCTTCAGGTCAGCCTGGCAGCTCTTTATCCCACATACAATCCAGGAAAATGGCTTTGACTGGTGTATTAGTCCATTCCCACGCTGCTAATAAGGACATAGCTGAGACTGGGTAATTTATAAAGGAAGGAGGTTTAATTGACTCACAATTCCACAGGGCTGGGAAGGCCTCAGGAAACTTAACAATCGTGGTGGAAGGAGAAGCAAACATATCCTTCCTCACATGGTGGCAGCAAGGAGAAGTGCAGAGCAAAGAGGGGGAAAGCCCCTTATAAAACTGTCAGATCTTGTGAGAAGTCACTCACTATAATGAGAATAGGATGGAGGTAACTGCCCCTATGATTCAATTACCTCCCACCAGTCCCTCGCACACACATGGGGATTATGGGAACTACAATTCAAGGTGAGATTTGGGTGGGAACACAGCCAAATCGTATCAACTGGTTTCTGGAGAACCAGGTTCTTGTTCAAGTGGCTTTGCTTTTGCCCAACATCCACATTGTTATTTATTTTTCTCAACCATTCTTACCTGGTGACAGGCCTTGGTGAGTCTGCAAGTGACCAAAAAATAAAATCACATTCCGTTTTGAGAATGTGGGCTTGAGACAAAGACCAAGGTCTTTGGCAAACTCCTTCTGATGGACTCTATAGAAGCGAGGGTGAGGGAGTCTCCTTTCTCAGGTCATTAGTAGGCTTCATGTCCTTATCCATGCACTCAACATAGTCCACCCCAGGGAGGAAGGCTGTTGGAGAAATGGCCTGCCAGTGGGAGTTGTTTGGAGCCCCAATACCAGCATCTGTCTTCTTACTCAGATAGTAATATGGGAAACACCATCTGAGTAGTTGGTGAAGATGGCCCTGGTCCCCCTATGACGTGCTTCTCTAGATTTCAAGGCAAAGATTCATGAAGACCACGTGTCTTTTATGCAAGCCCTGTTCATCCAATTGTGATGTTCTAGGGTCTAAACTCCACTTGTATATCAATGTTGAAATCCCCAAAAATGGGAGAAAGCAAAAGTGTTTCAGGTGCTTTAGGACCCTTGGTTGGGGTTGTGCCATCCCTGGTAATTGTACATTTTACTGGGAGTGCATCTTTCCTCCAGCTACCATTGGCTTATCTACCATAACATCTAGCTTTTGTCAGGTTCAGGGCACCATAATTATAAAAGCCCATGGAGTGGACAAATGTGTGGGGAAAAAAACCCACATAGTAAGGACATATCATTTTGGTTTTCCAACCATCACTGGGAAGAGCTTTGCCATGGCTCTCAGTCCATCAGACAGATATAGGGCACCTGGCCCTGGGCCACTGCACATAAGCCCTTCTCAGCCTAGAGTGATGCATGCAGGGATGCTCTGACCCCACGCACACTGCTGATCCCCAGTGGTCAACCCTGGTGGGAAGTAGAGCAGTGATACCCATTTTCCCATTTAGCCTTTCTGAACCATAGTCCTCTCAAGTATAAACTGAGTGGAATAATAGCTTCTGGTGAAGCAGGTCCTTGCTGGGGTATTGTGAGAATCAAATGAGATAACTGGTTTTATTTCCCAGCACAGTGTCTAATTCCATTCTTTTTCTGCTTCTATTTTCCATTTCTGAATTAGAACTAATCCAGATTCACTCTGGAGTCAATCTCCAAAGCCAAAATCCTCTAATCCAGTGGTCCCCAACTATCTTGGCACTAAGAACTGGTTTCGTGGAAAACAAATTTTCCACGGATGAGGTGGTGGGGTGGGAGGATGGTTTCGGGATGATTCAAGCCCATTACATTTATTGTGCACTTTATTTCTATTATTATGACATTGTAATATATAATGAAATAATTATACAATTCACTATAATGTAGAATCAGTGGGCGCCCTGAGCTTGTTTTCCTGCAACTAGACGGTCCCATCTGGGAGTGATGGGAGACAGTGACAGATCATCAGGCATTAGATTATCATAAGGAGTGTGCAATCTGGATCCCTTGCATGCACAGTTCACAGTAGGGTTTGCACTCCTATGAGAATCTAATGCCCTTGCTGATCTGACAGTAGACAGAGCTCAGGTCGTAATGTGAGTGATGGGGAGTGGCTGTAAAGTACAGATGAAAAGTAAAGCTCACCCACTACTCACCTCCTGCTGTGTGGCCTGGTTCCTAACAGGCCACAGACCAGTACCGATTCCTGGCCCAGGGGTTGGAGATCCCTGCTCTAATCCTCTTCTCTCCTGGGGAAAACAAATAAACTCTACACTTTTTTCCCCCTGTTGAACTGGAGCTCTGTATGAAATGGCTGGCTAGCCACTCAAACCTTATATCCCACCTCTCTGTCTTCACAGGACCCCCTCCTGCCCCTACCCTTCGGCACTAGCTATACCAGAGCCTCAAATCTATTGCATTCCCTGGGCCACCCTGACCATTGCTCTCAGCACTGTGAGTCACATTGTACTGCAATGTGCACGTCTAGTTCCTCTTCTAGACTCAGTGCTCCTTGTGGGAAAGGATCAGATCATGTCTTGCTCATATTTGATATAGTGCCCAGTGTGTAACTAACATACTTTTGATTAATCAAACATCAAAGCAGACACAGGAGTTGGGGGTGAGTTGTAAGGATGGCCTGAATATTTTAGAGAGATCCTGTTAGTTTCTTTGAAGATTTCCCACCAAATAAATACATATGAATTCATTTTAGAGGGGAGGATAATTGATTTTTCTCTGTGAACAAGGAGGACACTTCCTTCTTCTCCTTTTTTTTTTTTTTTTAACAGATGTGTGATGAAGGACATAAATTACACAGGAAACAGGATGAGAAGACATAAACCTGCTTAACCCAATTATATATTTCCATCAACAGGCGGGGTCGCAAGAGAAGGGAGGGTGATTCAGGAGACAGGGGCCATTAGGAAACCTTCTTCTTCACTCTTTGTTGGAAAGAAAGAGAGCAAAGGAGAGGAGAATAAGATAGAGCAGCTCTCATGGGAAGTGAGAAGCAATGCGTTTGTTACACAACACAAAACTATCTTGAGAAGAGTGTCCTGTCTTCGAAATGTTAAACAGTGGGTGCAGAAACCATTCTTTGAAGACAAACGAAAAGCAAAAAACACCCAAACAAAACAAAACAAAGAAATCGAATTGGGAAAAAAAAAAAAAAAAGAACCTACCTTTTAAAAGAAAAGGCGATCTAATTTAGCTGGGAAAAGTCATGCTTGAAGCCAGATGCAGACAACACAGAATTCATAATTCCAAGGACCAGGTGTCTAAGGAAGAGCACTGGGGTGGGGGCAACAGAGGAACAGCTGGCACACTTTCATTTCACAGATTCCACCTGATTTCAGTCTTAATATAGTAATTCCATAAAGCAAAAGTTTGTGACTTACATTTTGCAAATAAAATGAAGTTCAGAATTGAACTATTTTGAGGTTAAGATTTTTCCTCAGCTGGTTAATGGGACAGTGAAGATTTGATCCCGTGTCCACATGACATCTTATCCGTCTCCTTCACTGTACCATGCTCCCTCCTATAATGGAAGGTAGCCCATTGAACCCTATTCCCCTGGCTGCTGGCTCTGGGCTATTTGCTCAGCTGATCTTGAACCCCAGGGCAGGACCTCACAGTAACCCTTATTGCAATGCTCAGAATTCAGTGTTCATTACTTACCCCAGTGGACCTCTCTCTTTTTCTTTCATATAGCCTTGTTTCTCCTTCCAGATTCACTCTAATCCAGTGGTCCCCTACCACAGAGGCTGACTCTGTGGTGCTTACCTGTAAGTCAGGCTGATGGAGTGAGCACCACCTGGACTCTTGCCCATCAGCATGGCAGGAGGCAGAAAGGGGGTCGGAGGGTCTTAAACTAGCAATTACACACTCCAGCCCAGAAGTGAAACTGCTCACCATTCATTTGCCAGAGCCAGGCACATGGAAACCCAAGCCCTGGAAATATTTGGTAAACAGCATCAATGACTACTGCAGCACCTGTTACCTTATATTTAATTGACATACCATGCATTTTACATGTTTATTATGCTTATTGTCTGTCTCTCCATCCAGGTGCTGTCTGTACACAGAGGGTTTTGTCTGGTCGCCGGTGTATCTTCAGTGCCCAGAACAGTGCATGGCAATGGCAGACTCTCAAATGATGGTTTAAAGAGTGAGTAAATATTGTCAGTTCTGCTCCTTACTTGCTGAGTGGTCTTGGGCGAGTTGTTTGTACTTTCTGAGCCTCCAAGTGTCTTTTTAGAAAATGAGGATAAAGGGATGATTTCTCACAGAATAGTGGCTAGAATTAAAGAGATAAGCAGCAGAGTGTCTAACACAAATCCTAGCCCTTAATAAGCTCTGAATAAATATTTGTTTCTTTCAACCTCCTGTAGCCAAATTAGCCTCTGACTTTTAATCAAATTCTCAAGCAAATTTATGTTAAAAAGATAGAGCAACTATGTAGTTTGAATACATTCTGTAACATTTCTTTCCTGCCCAGTGTGCAGAACAATACTGATGCTCTTTCCAGAAAATTTTTTTCCTAGAATTGCTGGAAAACTCTGTAAATGGAGCAAGCTTTAAAACTCAGGGTGGGGACAGGTCTGGGTACAGCCACCAGTCAAGCCTTTCAGACAGTGTAACAAATGATGTGTGGATGCAACTAGGGAAAACACACTCATTCTTCACAAATCTGGCTGAATCACGTTTAGCCCACAGGTGCACTTGACCTGTTAACAACATTTAGACAGATTTATCAGCTGTAAACTTTGCACCAGCAAAAAACAAAACAAAACAAACAAACAAAAAAAACCCCACAGGCATTATGGACAACAGTATGAAGGTTCTTCAGAAGACTAAAAGTGGAATTACCACACAATCCAGTAATCTCACTTCTGGTTGTATATCCAAAGGAATTAAAATCAGTATGCTGAAGGGATACCTGCACTCACATGTTAATTGCAGCATAATTCACAATAGCTAAACTATAGGAAAAACCCACATGTCCATCATCAGATGAATTGATAAATAAAATAGGGTATATATTGACAATGGAATACTACTCAGCCTTAAAATGGTGAGAAATCCTATCATTTTTGACAGCATGGATGAAGCTGGAGGGCGTTATGCTAACTGAAATAAGCCAGGCACAGAAAGACAAATACCACATGATCTCAAATATATGTGGGATCTAAAAATATGGAATTCATAGAAGTGGAGAGTAGAATGATGGTTACCAAAGGCGAGGAACAGGGGTGGTGGGGAAAGGGAGATGTTGATCAAAAGGTACAACATTTCAGTTAGGCAGTAGGAATAAACTTTAGTCTATTGCACAGAATGGGACTCTAATAATAATGCCTTGCGTATTTCCAAATCACAAAAATATTTTAAATGTTTTCACCCCTGCCAAAAATGGTAAGTATGTGAGGTGATATGTTTAATTAGCCCAATTTAGTCATTCCACATTGGAAATACATATCAAAACATCACATTGTAACATGTACCTAGATATAATTATTATTTATTAATTCAAAAAGAAACCAAATAAATGTTAATAACCCACTTATTTTTCTTCTTCTCTACATAAACAAGAAGGATTTGTTGGTGACAAGGGACATTCAAACAAATTAAGTAAAGGATTTGATCCTCTCTGCCACTTCCTCAGTGGCCACCTGGTGTGGCAAACTGCACATTCACTTCAGGTGTCAAGTTCATGGAAGCCTGAAGAGTTTCTAGGGACAAACGAGCATGTGGTGTTTGTGCTTCAGCTAGGGCTGGTGAGCATAGTTACAAGAGCCTGGACTGAGTAAGGAAAGAAAGAGCATGTCCTTCATTAACACAGAAACAAAGAGAGAAAAAAGAAAGCAAGCATACAAGTCATATAAAACTTTCCACTTTGGGGGATTCTCTTCCTTTTGTATTTTTATGAGATCATTTGCTTGGAAATGTATTGTTTGAAAAAACTAAATGGAGTTCTTTTAACATGCCCCAGATCGAACTGATTGCAATGAATCAGAGTACAATAAGCCTTGTGTTTATGAAACATCTTTCAGGATACAGTGGAAAGAGAATGAAATTTGAACTCAAGAAGTGAGTCCATGCTCCACAGTTTACTGGCTGCATCAGTTTGTGTAAACTGTTAACTCTGTAAACCTCACTTTCTTCGTTTTAATATGGGGATTATAAAACCTAATTTATGGGGCTGTGGTGAGAATTCCATGAGCTAATGTTTGTAAAATGTTGTTAGCAATATTAAAGTGCAATGATGGTATTTATAATTATTCAGGAGAATTATAAACAATTCAAAAAAAATTTCTACTTATCCTGGGAGAAGAGATAAAGACTTATCACTCTCTTAGAGTCACCCTTCGCTTTTTTATAGCACCAATTAGTGTGTGTGCATTAATATACTACTATATATAATATACATTATTACATATTTGTATATATACTAATAATGCGTTATATTACGTAGATGGACAGAAAGAGAGAGAGAGAGAGAAAACATCCCTTGGTTAATATTTCCATTGTCATTTATAATTTCTTCTCTAGATTGTTGCAATAGCTCCTGAACCAGATTGGCTGTCTTTGTGTGGTGTTTCTAATCCAAAATAATCTGAGTTAACTGCATATCTGACCATGTCACTTCACCTTAAGAGACTCTAAACCGGCCTAAAGCTCAAAGTCCTTAGTTTAGTCCAATGATTCTCAACAGAGGGAGGGGAAGGTGTGAATTTACCCCTACCTCTGCTGGTCATTTTATAGTATCTGGAGACATTTTGGTGTGTCATGACAGTGGTGTGTTAGAGGGACTTGCTACCGGCATCCAGTGAATAGAGGCCATGGCTAAACATTCTACAATGCACAGTATAGCCTCTCATAGCAATCACCCTGTCCAGAGTGTCAATAGTGCTAAGGTTGAGAAATCTGCATTCAGCTCATGGGTTCTCCCTAACAGGCCTCTACCTACCAAGCCCCAAACTCATCACTGCCTTCGCACTCCAGCCTCTAGCTTAAGTGAATTACTCTCACATCCCCAGGTCATTCCAATTGTTCCCAGATGGCATGGCATCTTTGGGCCCTTGTCCTGGCTGTTTCCCATGTTGAACTTGCTTACCCTGACTTCTCCAGCTGCCAAATTCTGCCTCCCATTATTTGGAGGACCCCCTTGCACCTCCTGTCCTTTAGAAAGCCTTTCACATACCTCAGGCCTCTTCTGTGTGTGTCCACAGTCCTCTCGGTCTCCCTGTCTCACTTGACTTATCACACTATAATAAAATAGAGCTAATTCGGTGATGATGTCTTTTTGGATCGAACTCTCCCAGCCATCTGTGAGTTCAGAAGGGGCTGGGACTATTTCTTCTTCATCTTTGCAGCCTCAGAGCCTCAGGGCCCAGCATTGGCTGGACACATGATCTCAGTAAATATGTGCTGACTGAAATGGAGGACAAAGCCAAATCAGTGACTATCTTCGAGTTGAAGCTGCAAGGTTGTTTTGGAATATCGTAAGGGGAACCACTGAAACAAAGATTCTGTCCTTAAGGACAAAGTTTACCGCGTATCCTAGACTGTCAAGGATAGTCCCATTTCACTAATGATGCTTAACATTTATTGATTTGTTTGTGTGACAAGAACTTGCAAGGGTTTTATGTTGAATCTTCACTTTACTGAGTGCATACTTTTGTATGTCCTCTCATTATTTCCATTTTATAGGTATGGGGACTGAGACTTGGAGTTTAAGAAAAGATGTCACACAACAAGTAGTGAAGCCAGGATTCAATCCAGGAATCCAGACTCTCCACACCACCCACTCAACTACTGTGCTAGATCAATCAGCTGTTAGATCCATTGTCCTGATGTATGGTCCCCTGGGAATACAGTTTCAGTGGGTCTACATTTCAGAGACAAAAAAAAATAGAGCTAGCAGGAGACAGTCATTAATAACATGTGTCCATGTCACAGCCAGACATTAGTCTGAAGTCTTTCTATTCAACAGTATCACAATGATTCAGTGGTATTGTCCACTAAGCCTATTATTTGTGAAAATTTGCCCATCAGCTGGGGCAAAGAAGCCTGCACTTGCAGGTCTTGCATGAGAACAGACATTGCATCTTAGCACCCACCTTGGGGACCCGCTGCAAATAGATCTTTGACAATTACATAAGCCCTCTGAAATCTTTACCAGATCTGGGACAACTTTGATTCCTGTCTGGTACAAATCCTTCATCCTGGGAGGTCTCTGTGCTGAATCCCATTTGCTACAGATCTCTGAAACCTTGCAGGCTGCTTAACTCTTCCCAAACTTTTTGGTTTAAAAATACATTCCTAGTCAGTGGGTCTGAGTGCATTCTTTGTGCCTAGAGAATGCTGTTCCCCTCAGCTTTGGAGCAGGCCAGCACACAGCTCAGACCAAAAAATGTGACACTCCATTTTCAGACTGTGTGGCCTCAGAGCATAATGTGAGCAGACAGGGGTTCCCATGCAATTCTGAGAAGAAGGCAGTGCTTTTCCAGGGTGGTCTAGTGGTCTTGGATTGCAGTCGGCTCCATGTGCTCAGATCTTTTGGAAAATCTCACGGAAAGTTTATTTACAGAAATTCTTACTCTTGTCTTCTTTCCTCTAGGGGTTGTCTTTTCCAAGGCCCATCACCTGCTTCACAGGTATGTGGTTGTTATTCATCAAGTGTGTTTCCTGACTTGCTCTATAGTTCTTTTCATGTATCTGTTCTATAAGCACTCCCTGAGTACCCCTTCTGTGCTGGGCACTCTGGTAAGTGCTGGAGTACAGGAGTCTAAATGCAGGTCCACTCTCAGAGTGTTTACAGTCTAATGGGAAAGACACAATAAAATCAACTAAAGGTGATTAGTCTTAAAACAGAAGTTTAGCAAGCCAGGGGTACACCCAAGAAGGGCCTCAAATAAGTCCTGGAAGTCAGAGAGAACTTCTCGGATGATGGCTAAACTGATTTACGAAGGACAGAGATGAGCCGGGAAGAGGGTATTGAAGGAGATGGGAGGCAAGGATCCCAGGCAAGAGAAATAGGATGTACAAAGTCCCTGGGGCAAGTAAGGGTGGAGCGTGTTTTCGAAGGGCAAGTAATTCAATCTGGCTGGAAAGTAGAGGATGCCTGTGGTGCTGGTTGTGGCAGGTGGAGGGGCAGGTAGTGAGAGAGGAAGTTAGAGAGAGTGCCATGTGTTGTGTCCTGTGGGACACGGCAGGCCATGCTAAGGATTTTGAACTTTATCTTGAGGAAATATGAGACAGATTTTAATCAAGAACATGACATGATCAGGTTTATCTTTTGTTAAGCCCAGTTATACAGAGATTCAGCAGAAATGCCTGGAACCTTTGTGACTGAGTTTTTATCAGATCAGAAACTTGTTTCCACCCTTGTCATCAGAACCTGTGCAGGGAATGTTAGGGCAGACCCCCTGGGCAGGTTGATGATGGAGAGCTGTGACAGAGTCTGGGAAGACCTCAGAGATCCAGAAGCAAGGGGTAGACAGTATTAATCCTGGGAGTAGTTGGAATGCCAGGACCTAGGGAGACAGGATGAGCAGGAAGGAACAGGAAGAGGACTGGCTTCCAACAGGCTCCACTCCCTGGGGGCAGCTGCAATTTCAGACAAGTAAGTGCCAGCAGAGCTAAAATTTAGGGATTCAAATCAAGGTTGAAGCCTAAGGTTCCTGATGGGTTACCCACAAAAGGAGAGGGTCAAACATTAACCTAGCACTAGACACCGAGGAAGGCACTTTGCAAACGTCGGTCTTCCATCTGTGTTGTCAAGTAGGCATCATTATTTGCATCTGCCAACTGAGAAGAGAGAAGCTTAGAGAGGTGCAGTAACTTGCCCAAGATTGCACAGCTAGTAAGTACGGAGCCAGGATTTTACGTCAGCGTTCTCTGCTTCAAACCTGTTTTCACCAAATGTTAGAGTTGGCACTCAACCCCAAATCAATCCTAATAATCCATTACGCTCTGATGTCCCTTTTATTTTTCATCTTTAAATGAGAAGTGGGTCTTCATGAACGATTTCCCCACATGAAATCTGCATCCTACAATACTTTGCATCAAGAACTGTGTGGCTCCGGATCCCCTACCAGAACTATCATCTCACTTAGGGGGCTGCTGCCTGCACACCATGCTGAAGCTTCCCCCACTTCTCCCCATCCGCACCCATTGTCGCAGATGCCCAAATGTGGCTCCTTGTTCCTTCACAGACTGACATCCCTCTTTCTTTTGGAACTCAATGTCCATCCACCAGATAAGAGAGGCATTGGCCTCGACGTGATTTTTGGGGTGCAGACCACATTGTCCTAGACCTGAAGTTCTATTGACTCTATCTCAATCTTCTCCAAAGGACCACTCTTAGCCAGCACCCCTGAATAACTTTAGTTACTGGGGAATAACTTTAGTCAGTGCAAATAAAAATAGTCCCATTTATCTGAAATATGGAGCCAATATGGTGGTATGGAAAGAGCTGGAACTTCGAGTCCATCAGACCTAGATCCCCAGCTCTGCCACTTGCTACCTGTGTGAACTTTGGTAAGTCTCTTAAATTTGCTGAGGCCCAATGTTCTCATTTGTATATGGAGATTATAATGCCTACCTCCCAGGACTGTTTTGAGAATTACATGAGTAGATCTTGGTGCAATGCCTGGCTGATAGTGCAGTAGAAAAAATAATCAGTACAACCGTTATTACCATAGGCAACCCTCCTCCATATCTAGGCAATGAACCATTCAAAGCATCTTTATAATTTGTGTGCATAGGGAGTGGGGTTTTTTTTGTTTTTTGTTTTTTGGGTTTTTTTTGTTCTTATTCCCCCAAGGTGTGTGAATGAATTCCAGAGCCAAGTGAGACACTGTAGCTCAGGAACAAAACACATGATTTTGTGACTTTTCCACAATAGGAGCCTGTATGCATGCCTACTTCACAAGGTGGTGGTAAGGATCAATATCAAGCAAACAATCAAACCCCTTTGTAAACTATAAAATAGTATGTATGTCCCTCTTTATTTTATTTTATTTTTATTTTTTTGAGACGAAATCTTGCTCTGTTGTCCAGGCTGGAGTGCAATGGTGTGATCTCAGCTCACTGCAACCTCCGCCTCCCGGCTTCGAGCAATTCTTTTGCCTCAGTCTCCCAAGTAGCTGGGATTATAGGTGCCAACCACCATGCTTGGCTAATTATTTATATTTTTAGTAGAGACAAGGTCTCACCGTGTTAGCCAGGATGGTCTCGATCTCCTGACCTTGTGATCCACCCACTTCTGCCTACCAAAGTGCTGGGATTACAGGCATGAGCCACTGCACCCAGTCCCTCTTTATTTATTTATTTATTTATATATTTTTTTGAGACGGAGTCTCGCTCTGTCGCCCAGGCTGGAGTGCAGTGGCCGGATCTCAGCTCACTGCAAGCTCCGCCTCCGGGGTTTATGCCATTCTCCTGCCTCAGCCTCCCAAGTAGCTGGGACTACAGGCGCCTGCCACCTCGCCCGGCTAGTTTTTTGTATTTTTTAGTAGAGACGGGGTTATTTTTATGATCTTTATTTTTTGAACCAAATTTCTTCCACTGTAATTGATATATAATACAGTGCTTACATTTTAAGTGTACATTTTGATGAGTTTTTGAGAAATGTATACACAAGTGTGACCACCACGTCAATCATGACACATAACATTTTCATTGCTCCAGAAACTTCCCTGATGGCCCTTTTAGTTGATCCCCCATATATTCCTTGCCTCAGGGAAAGATTTATCTGATTTCTGTTATTATAAATTAGTTTTACGTGATCAAGGACTTTATGTAAATTAAATCATCCTGGTTGTGCTCTTTCATTTCTTCTTTCACTCAGGATAGTGTTTAAGATTTGTCCATATTGTACCTATCAGTGGTCTGTTGCTTTTTATTACTGATTAGTATTCCATTATTTGAATATACCATTGTTCAGTTATCTACTCACCAGTAGATAACATTTGGGCTATTTCCCATGATGAACTTGGGCTATTTCCAGTTTGGTGTAGTTGTGAATAAAGTTGCTTTAAATATTCATGTAAATGAATATTTTTTTCATGTAAGTGAATGTGTTTTTATATCTCTTTGATACCTAGTATTGAAACTGCTGAATTATATATTAAGTGTATGATTAACTTTAAAAGAAACTACCAATCTTTTTTTCTAAAGTGGTTGCACCATTTTGCAATCCAAGCATCAATGTATGAATTGCCCCATGTCTTTGCCAACACTTGTTATTGTCACTATTTAAATTTTAGTCATTTAAGTGGTGTGTAATGGGATTTAATTGTGGTTTTAATTTGTATTTCCCTGATGATTACAGATGTTTGCTCTTTTTCTGCTCTATGGCCATTAATATATCTTCTTTTATTAAGTGCCTATTCAAATCTTTGGCCCATTTATTTATGTTATTTGTTAAAAATTTTCTCTTATTATTATCGAGTTGGAAGGCTTATTTTTATAATCTAGATTCTAGTCCTTTGTCACATATCTGTATTGTGAATATCTTCTCCCTGTCTGTGGCTGATCTTTTCATTTTCTTAATATTTTTAAGAGCAGAAAGTTTTAATTTTTATGTAGATAAATTTATTATTGTTTGCCTTCATGATCCTTGCATATTGTGTTTTAAGAAATCTTTGCCTATCCAAGGTTTATGAATAGTTTCTCCTATGTTTTCTTCTAGAACTTGTGTTGTTTTATCTTTATGTTTTGGTCTGTGGTTCATTTTGAATTAAATTTTGCATATGACAACAGGTAGGAGTAAGATTCTTTCTTTCTTTCTGCTTTTGCACATGGATATTCAGCTGTTTTAGCCTATATGGAAAAGACTTTTATTGAATTATGCTATTGCATTTGTCAAAAATCGATTGACAATATATGTATTCATATATGGACTATTTAGTTAAACTATGTCTATATCTTTGGCCAATAGAAGTATGTATTGCCTCTTGAAGTTTATGGTAAATCTTTATATTAGGTAGCATGAGTCACCCAATATTTGATCTTTTCAGTACTGCTTTTGCTATTCTTTTTTTTTTTTTTGCGTTCCCATATAAATTTTTTAATCATCTTGCCTGCTAGAAATTTGGTTGCATTACATCAATGGATTAATTTATAAATCAGTTAAATTTTCTAACTCATAAACATAGTATCCCTAAACTTTTATTTAGACTTTCAAATATTGACAATACTGAGTTTTATAACACTGAGCTTTCCGATGCATAAACATAGTACTTTTATACATGTATTTAGATGTTTAAAATTTTTTCTAGCTGGGTGCAGTGGCTTGTGTCTGTGATTCAAATGCTTTGGAGGTCAAGATAGAAGGATCACCTGAGCCCAGGAGTTTGAGACCAGCCTAGGCAACATAGCAAGACCTTGTCTCTACAATTTATTTATTTATTTTTAAATAGCTGGGCATTGTGGCATAACTGTAGTCCTAGCTGCTCACAAAGGTGAAGCAAGAGGATCACCTGAGCCAAGGAGTTTGAGGCTACAGTGAGCTATGATGGTGCCACTGCACGCCAGCCTGGGTGACAGAGCAAGACTCTGACTCTTAAAAAATAAATAAACAAAAATTACAAAACTTTTTCTCAGGAGATTTTATAGTTTTAAATGTAGAGTGTTTGTATATCTTTCATTAATTTATTTCTAATATTATATTTCTGTGCTATTGTAAATAGTACTTTAAATTTAATTTTCTAATTGTTTGTTGCTACTTTTAAGGATTGTGGTGGGAGAGCTTGTCTGGTACCAGATATTGTATGATAGCCAGAGGCAAGATTTTCTTTTTAGTAATAACTATGGAAAAATTGAAGCATCTCCTCCCGAATTGATATTTTTCTTCTTTTAAAAATGTTTCCAGGATTCTGCATGAAATAGAGTATTTTTGGTCTCTGTTACATTCCAAAACATTAAGCAGATGAGTAGGTTGTATGTGTATGTATATGTGTGTGCGTGTTTGTGTGTGTGTGTGTGTTTGTGTTTGTGGCTGCTGCTTGGATCATAAGTTCTCTTCTGAAGAAATTTATCACTGACAACTTTCTACCTGCCCCCCACCCACACTTTTTTACTTTTTGGCACCAGTGAAATAAGAACAATCTGTGAGCACAGCAGGTATTATACTGTGTATGTTTGGTTCATTTACAAGCTTGGAAGCCTCTCAGCCTTTCTTATGACCAGTTTAGAGACACTGCTGAAATATTAGCTGAATTACTAAGCTTAAATTAGAAAGCACATAGAAGGGCAAATATTGATTTCTTCCACAAAGTCGTTGTATTTGCATTCAAGGCACTCTTGGAAACTTGAAAAAGACAGTTTATGAGCAAAATATAACATACTAAAGTCACACTAAAAAGAACTACGTAAATTCTCAGACAGGAGGGTTACAAAGTATTAATGGCATATTTTTGTATTCTACTTACTGCTTTTGTTTGTTTGTTTGTTTTTGAGATGGAGTCTTGCTCTGTCGCCCAGACTGGCGTGCAATGGTGCAATCTCAGCTCTCAGCTGACTACAACCTCCGCCTCCCAGGCTCAAGTGATTCTCTTGCCTCAGCCTCCCGAGTAGCTGGGATTACAGGCACCCACCACCATGCCCAGCTAATTTTTGTATTTTTAGTAGACAGGGGGTTTCACTATGTTGCCCAGGCTGGTGTTGAACTCCTGACCTCAGGTGATCCACCTGCCTCGGTCTTCCAAAGTGCTGGGATTATAGGCGTGAGCTACTGTGCCCGGTCTACCTTCTGCTTTTTAAAGCATTTTCAGATTCCACATTGAACATATGTTCTTGTGCATGTATGTTTATTCTGTTTGCTTTGCCTAGAACAACCCTCCCCTCTTTCTCTGATCTTTTAGTCCTTTTTCAAAATAAGCTTGATCTGTTACCAACCTCCCCACCTTCAGCTGCACAACTCCCCTCCAGATAACTTGGCTCACATCTCCCTGATGTTCCCATTATAATGCTTTGTATATCTAATTCAATTTAACAAGTGTCGGCTGGGCGCGGTGGCTCAAGCCTGTAATCCCAGCACTTTGGGAGGCTGAGACAGGCGGATCACGAGGTCAGGAGATCGAGACCATCCTGGCTAACACGGTGAAACCCCGTCTCTACTAAAAAATACAAAAAACTAGCTGGGTGAGGTGGCGGGTGCCTGTAGTCCCAGCTACTCGGGAGGCTGAGGCAGGAGAATGGCATGAACCCGGGAGGCGGAGCTTGCAGTGAGCTGAGATCCGGCCACTGCACTCCAGCCTGGGCGACAGAGCAAGACTCCGTCTCAAAAAAACAAAAACAAACAAAAAAAACAAGTGTTACTTGTGTCCCAGTTATGCTCAAAATAGGGGGTCAATGAGACTTCTTAGGCGTTCTCAAATGCCCTAAGTAGCATTTGTAGATTGCTTTTGTCTTTTTTTCTCTAAGTGTGAGCCTGTCCATACTTAGGGTTTATTTGTAACTTAAAAAATTTTTTTTTTACTATACTCAAGGAAGGAGAATCAACCTTAAATACATGCAGAAAAAGACAGCAAGATTTACCTGTGCTCACACAGTGATTTCTGAAACAAAACTAGCTCAAAGGCAGCACTGGAATAAGATTGGAAGGAACTCTGGGTCAGAGGTCCCGGGTCCTGGTCTGACTTTGTCAACAACAAAGCTCAGAGCTTGCCACATAAAAGGTACTAGGATGAGTGAATGAACTTGAAGAAGTCTCTTAACCTTTGTCGGCCTCTGTTTCTCAATTCAATACATTATAAATTTCTTAACCTTTGTTGGCCTCTGTTTCTCAACTCAATACATTATAAATTTTTTTTTTTATCCTTCAGGACTTAAATCAATTACTATAGTTAAAAACTCATTATTTAGATTAATTGGGAAAGGGGAATAGAATTGACACTTATAGAGTGCTTATTGTGTGTTAGATATTTTTGGTATATTGGGAGATGTTTAAGGAGAATAAATCATACTGGTCCTGCCCTCTCATTCCCATGGGATCTGATGGATTGTCATTCATCCTTCTAATTTATTTAAACCAAACTTCAAAGCGAGCAAAGTCTCAGAACCACTCTTCTAGGGTGAGAAAGGGAAAGAAGGCGCTGCTCTATGGAGAGAGATAATTGCTTCGAAGTTGATACAGCCATTACTTACATTCAAGTGTATGTTTCAAACATACTTGAAACCGATCAAAGTAAATATGACAGTTTCTTTGAAGTTGAATGATTGATTTTCTTTATAACCTCATTTATACCCTATATAAAGATGAACTTAATACACTTCTATCACAAAATCCAAATATGTAGGAGGTTTGAATTAATGAGATCTTAACTACCTATGCTAGGACTGTAAGAAATAGACTAAGGAGATTTGATATGACAGATATTTTCTTGGGTGAGAGAATCTTTGGATATGGGTTGCTCCCTGAAATATGACCCTGCTGTATGGCTGCCAAAAAGAAATCTGCATTGCTATGAGGCCACCATTCTTCCCTTCCATCACTTGAGAGATTGATTACCTTGGCTTATGCTTCTTTCATAGGGAAATGGGTCAGATGTGGTCATGGGAAGCAACAAAAGACATGAAGCTTATCCCCACCCTTTGGGTGCTGGGTTCTAGAATCAAGATTTGGCTCCATGTTACTTTTTGAATTGCCTTTGGCTTTAGTTTCCTAGGGCTGCCATAACAAAATATCATAAAATGGGTGGCTTAAACAACATTTATTTTCAGTTATGGAGTCTGGAAGCCCATACCTAGATGTTGGCAGGCTTGGTGTCTCCTGAGTTCTCTCTCTTTCATTTGCTTGCAGATGGCCATTTTCTTGTTATGTCCCCCTGTGGCCTTCTCTCTGTGCATGTACATTCCTGGTTTCTTTCTCTCTTCTTGGGAGGAGGCCAGACATATTGGATTAGGGCCCATCCATATGACCTCACTTAACCTTAACTACCTTTATAAATACCTTATATTTAAATACAGACACATTCTGAGATCCTGGGGATTAGGACTACAACATGTGAATTTGGTGGCGGGGAGGCCGCGGCATAAATAAACCCATAACACCCCTAAGAGGACCTGAGCATCTGAGTCTGTCCACTAATGCTTCCATTCTCTCCTGCCTCCTTCGGCAGAAGGCAGTGACCAGCAGATTACATGTGATTTATGTTAGAGCCAGAGCTCTCTGGTCCTTGAGACAAAGAAAGATTCAAGTCTCCTGTGAGAAGAAGCACAGAGAAGAGCCACTCATCTCTCTTTGACCCTAACATGCCACAGAGGTAACATACAAAGACCCTCCTGAAAGAGTCTTTTGGGAAAGCAAACAGCATGCTTACTGTGTTCAGTGACAGATCTAGAATTTTAGGGGTGCACAACCTGCAAGAAAGAACTTCTATTAGGGAAGGCCATGTAGGCCTATAGCTGGGTGCATCTGATAATTCACACCCATACTGCTATATTTGTGAGCAAGGGGCTCACTTTGGCACAAGTCACGGAAGGTACAGTGTGTTGCTCTGTGGCATGTCTGTGCTTAAATGTTTGTATCAGGGAAATGATCAGCGCCATCCTAGGTCTGCCACTATTAGATAGACATGGCATTGATAGGGAAATCCACTGGGGTCTGGCGGGCCATATATAGAAAGCTACAGTTGTAAAACCAGAGGAGGGAGTGTCTGACAAAGCTAATAAGGTTCTGTCTTCCCCAAAGCCAAAGCTTTTGTGACTTTGCTCCGCTCTGACGTCTACCTGTCATCAGAGGCAAGAAATTTGATGGATCTGGGAGACTCCCTGCCCTGGCTCAAATAATAAGCTCTGGGTTCATGCAGGGTGGTGCCAAAGGCTGCCACAATCCTGGAGGGCTAAAGGCCATGTGATGGTAATACTGTTTAGCAAATCATGCTGGGTTCTGCAACCAACTCACTGTGCCTCTTTGGACAATTCACTTAGCCCCCTGCTATCTCAGTTTACTGCTCTATGAAATGGATGAAAAGATCTCAAAGGTACTCTCCAGCTCTAACACTCACACTGTTTAAGCAGTAATTATCATAAAGCACCTGCACACTTTGGAACGAATGGATTCACCTAGGAATTATTTGGGACCCCGGAATCACACAAGCAATCTCAGATTACTAGACGGGAGCTCATGTTTATAAAGTCCACTGATTTTTTATAATCTCTTAAGAAAAGTAAAACCTCAGTCTTTCACGTCTTTCAGATCATGCTCCAGTGGCATTACAGGTAAATAAATCATTCGTTTTAAAAATGCTAACTTTTTAATAGGGCAAATTATTAGCACTTAGTTTCTAATTAGAGTGCTTAGTCATATAATGACATTTGGGAGTAATTTACAAAGTGGATATATTTGGGGTTCTAGAAAGATAGATTAAAAGTTTAGAAGATTATAATATACATGTGTACACAGATATTATTTCTGCACCTTTAATGCTGGTCTGGAATACAAAAAAAAGGACAAAAACTGATTTATCCTAGAAATCAGATCAGGCCAAGCTTCCTTCCTTCTTTTATCCCCACGGTGAGCTGATGATTTCATCCTGGTATTTAAAATATAGGTCATGAAAACATTTCTTTATTCTACCTGGAATACTAATAAAAACAAGTTAATGCAGTTGTGTCATGAAAATGCTGTAGTCTTATAAATTTGTCACTAATAAAATTGCAATATTAATAATTACAATGTATTAATTTAATTGAGGTGTTGCTTCATGCCATAAAGGTTCTAAATTTTGCCTTCAATTAAATCAAACAAACTGATTTGTCATTGGGGTGAGAATGTCTTTTAAAATAACCTCCCTCAAGATTATTCCTACTGTGAGTTTCAAACCCACATTTTCAAATGGGTACTTTTCCTTCCATGTCAGCCCAGACCACACTCACCTCATGATTTCCTCCTGGTCACAGGGACAGCCACTCTAACTCAACACCTCCCACGCACTTGTAACACCTCCCTTTTCTCTTGCCGAGTCACACTGACTCTGCTTAAATCCACCCTTCCTTGCTATTTACACGACTGTTGCCTTTTGTTAGGCTCTTAATGTTATGCAGTTTAATCTTCTGCCATGTCCAGATTGAATTTCCAAAAGAACAAATCTGGTCATCTCACTGTGCTCAAAACCTTCAATAACTCTCCAGGCGTGTGGAATAAAACCCATCTGATAACTGAAGAGCCTCTGTGGTCTCATTGTGCCTAGACTGCCAGTCAGCTTCTCCAATATATTTCCTGGTGACCCTCAAGACATAGCTGCCTTGCATTAGTCGCTTTTCTCCACTCTGGACTGTGGTCATTGCTTTGCTTAGAATCTCTGCCAAGAATGTTCTTCCTTGCATTGCCAACAGAGAATCTTCTGGTTCTATAAACTTCTTCTGAGGGTTGAGTCTGGAAGACAGAGCCCATGCCTGGTAGTTACATCCAGGACATTTACTCTAGGGAACGAATCAAAAAGCTGTTGGGAAAGATGAAAAGTCCAACAGGAGATGGTCAGGTACGTGAGGGGCTAGCATCAACAGGAAGCTGCCACCATCTCTGGGGCTGGAGGGATAACAAACGGGAAGTGCTCAGGGACTCCCTAGGTCCGGCAGTGTTAGATAGACGTGGCATTAGCAGAGAGATTCCTAACAAATGGAGGTGGTGTTACTGGAGGAGATGGGGCTCTCCAGTGGCATGGAGGCATGATGGAGATTCAACCATAGCCAGAGAAGCCACCTGAAGCATAGAGAAAGACAGAAATATGTTTGCCTCCTGCCTGCCTCTAATCTCCTGCATGAGTCTCCCATTGGCAAAACCTAGCCTAGAGCCAGGTGTCAAGGAGCTGGGAAATGCAGTTTTCGGGAGTCAACCTTCCTGTGATATAGGGCAGAGCAGGGGAAGGATGAGGAATGTATCATAAAGAGGCAGATAACTAGCATGTACCTCTTTCATGAAATCACCCATTTTCTATTGGAATTATACTCAGACCCAATCGCTTTTTCATGCTGTTTGAATCTCTATGATAATTTCTAACATCGTTCCTACATAAGATCTACTTCTTTTGACTATGCTTATTGGTACCACTAGATTGGAAGGTAATTGAAGGCAAGGACTCTGTTTTATTCATCTTTGTAACCCCAGGACCTAGTACAGTGTTTGGAATATTGTAGCAGCTCAGAAATAGTCCCTGCTATTAGAGAGGAAAAAGGATTTACAGTAAGAGATATCTTGGGATGGTTGGTTAAGGGATTCTCCATGCCATAAGGAGACACAGATGAGAAAAAACAGTCAAAAGATTCATAAGAGTAGAAGAGAAATGAGTTTCAAAAAAAAAATGGTAAGCACTTAAGTCTCATGGATTTATAAGCTGTCAACAATATCAGGGTCTGCATTTCAGCTTTTCTCAGCCTGGAATCCTTTGACATGGCATTTGCATTGGGAGATTCTGTGAGAAGCTCCAAAATGCCACATGCAGTTATGCTCTCTAATGCTTTTTCATGATTTATCTACGGAAGAAATCACTTACTGGCTCTGCTAATATGAAAGGGCAGTCCATTGAAGGGAAATTAAAAGTGGAGAGGGAAGTGTGTGTCATTTCTCTGAGCGTTCATAGTCGAGATTCAGTCTTGTGCTTTTTATACCTTTGATAATTTAAGAATAAGCTTCCAAATTCTGAACTGAGGAGAAATTTGGTCCCTTCCCTGAGCCAGCAACTCCTCTGGTTTACATATACATTTCCTGTTTTATAAAATGAAAGGATTGGTGAAAAATAGGCTTTTGTTTAAAGAATATATATTTTTTCTAATTATAGAATCAACACATTTAGTGCATCATGGTTGGAGAATACAGAAAAGTACATAGAACATAGAAAACCCCAACATTGATGATAATTACTCTAAATAATGAATATATACTTTCAATCTTATTTTTTCTCTCTCTCACAACGGGGTCCTACTATATACACTGCCTAATAAATTGCTTTTCACGTAAAAATATACACATTCTCTTCAATAAACTTGAATCAACACTTTTTAAAAGGCTGCATTATATTCCTTTATAACTTGTAATTCCCAGTGGTTGGGCATTTTAGCTGTCACTCAGTATTTTTGATACAGTGCACTACACGGTTATATTAGTTATGTATTGCTGCTGTAACAAATTACCACAAACTCAGTGGCTTAAAACAATGCAAATTTATTCTCTTACAGTTCCAGAGGTCAGAAGTCCAGAATCAGTGTCACTGGCTAAAGTCAATGTGTCACTGAGCTGGTTCCCTCTGGAGGCTTTGGAGGAGTTTGTTTCCTTGCCTTTTCCAGCTTCTACAGGTGACCTGCATTCCTTGGCTTATGGCTCCTTCCTCCATCTTCAAAGCCCATCATCCAGTTACCACTTCCATTTTCACATGTTCCTCTCTCTCTGACTCTGGTGTCTTCTGCTTCTTCTTATAAGGACTCTTGTGATTGTATCATGCCCACTCAAATAATCCAGAATAATCACTTCTGCTCCAAATCCTTAATCATATGTGCAAAGACCCTTTCTCATACAGAGTAATGTTCACCAGTTCTGGGACTCAGGCATCTTTGGGAGCTATAATTCAGCCTACCAGACAGCAATGGAAGAAACTTTTCTATCCCAGCTCTACAATTCTATGACGAGGTTTTTGGAAGGATGACTGTAATTGTTTTAGCTTCAGAAACATTTATGAGGGCAAGTGAAATAGTAGACAGAAAACTGAGATTTGGGATACTGGGATAGGCCTGGATCTGCCACTGACTTGCTGTGGCATTTTTTTCCAGCTTCAACATTCTCATCTGTAAGGCCGTGGAGCTGAAGACTCCCTTTAAATAGATATTCCATAAT
This sequence comes from Macaca mulatta, assembly GCF_049350105.2. Lineage (NCBI taxonomy): Eukaryota > Metazoa > Chordata > Mammalia > Primates > Cercopithecidae > Macaca > Macaca mulatta. Next base: position 50,092,972 of record NC_133420.1, read on the forward strand.
TATTTGAACTGAAGCATTTTAAGTGGCATAATATAAAAACATCAAAGGTATGTTCAAAACATTAATGGAGATGATGTATGTACAGTATCCTAGAGCCAGATACACTGTGATCGTGTTTGAATAATTAAAATCTTCGAGGAAAGCATCACCTCAAACTTAATGATAAATACTATTTACTAAGCATCTACTGTGTACAGGATGTTTTATATATATATATCATCTCACAAAAATCTCATAAATTACAGAATACTCTGTATGTTATTCAAGCAGTTTAAGTAATTTGTTCAAGGCTTCACAGTTATGAGTAACAGAATTTTTGACTTATGCCGTATCCATCTAGATCCAAGTTTAGGCTCTTTCACTTAGATCCTGCTGCCTGTGCACACACCATATGGAATTAAAGGCAGCAGTGGAGTTAGAACATTTACCAGGCATTTTTAGAATAACTGGTAACATCATCTCAGTGGGAGGTGGGCATTTCTGATGCAGTTAAATGGGCAGTTCTTTATGAACGTGCCCACTGTGGTTTGAATGGGCCTCTCAGATTTTATGTGCTGAAAATGTAATCCCCAAATTCATATGTTGATGGTATTTGGAGGTATAGCCTTTGGTAAGTAACTAGGATTATATAAAAACATTATGGTGGAGCTTCCATGATGGGACTGGTGGCTTTATAAAAAGAAGAAGAGAGACGTGAGTGAGTACACTCTTGCCCTCTCGCCGTATGATGCCCTCCGCCATGTTATGACACAGCAAGAAGACAATTATCAGATGCCAGAGCCATGCTCTTAGACTTCCCAGTTTCTTCCAGAACAGCAGGCTAAATAAACTTATTTTCGTTATGAATTATCCAGTCTGTGGTTTTCTGTTATAGCAACAGAAAGTGGACTAAGACATTGCCCCATAGGGTTGTGGAGCACTCTGTTTCTCTTTAAAGCAACTCTTTCTTCCCTAGACTGTACAGAGGAACAGAGAGAAATTTGTCTATTCCCTTTGGCTCTTTTTACTGGTGCTCGTGGTCAGGATGTGCACGTGCTGAAGTTACGTGGCCAGCCATTTGCCAAGTTCTCTTGCCTTATGGAAACCAGATGGAAGCTGGAGTCAAAGTTCTCAGCCACAGAAGTGAGGCCGGGCTGCCTCTCTGGATTGATTGTCTGAATTTCAGGAGGCACAATCCCCTCTTCTCTCCCTCCCGCTGCCCCACTTCTGTTTCTAAAATCCAAGAGTCAATTTCAGAGACACAGTCTTTCCTTGTGCCTTGCCCAGACAGTCTTTTTCAAAACTTTATTTTGTAGTTGCAACTTTGTTTGTAGGAAAAGCTCTGTTTGGTTGTCATAAATTGTAACCAAGAGGAATAATATCCACAAAACAGTCAGTGCTAGCATATGCTTTGAATAGCCTAGATTGATAATGTGAGGTCTAGCATAACTTTACTAATCTCTACTAGCATTTTGGGAGAATTATACACAGTAAAACAATCACTCAAACAAAAGCAAAAAACAAACAAACAAAGCTGGGAGAGTGGGAGGGGAAATTGCAAGTATGTTAGTGACCAGTGAAAGTCAACAGATTGATTTGAAGCCTCATTCTGAAGTTTTCAAGGAATCAGCATTTCAAATGAAGGAGAGATCTTAAAGTTCATCCAATAATTAATGTCATCTAGCTCGTCCCTATTTGGAAGAGCCCAAAAGAACCCAAGAGTAGTTCAATTGTGAAATATGGTTGCCACAAAAGTCCTACTCACTACTTATGAATTTGTATACTAGTATGAAAGAGTAATGATAATTATAAAAGTAGAACAACGGGTGGAATGTAAGATCTGAAGGATTCAAAATTTCATGGTTAAGTAGTTACACTCTAGTTACAGGCTCTGGGGAATTCAGTGCTGTGGTAGGAGCATAGGATGAGTCAGAAACACATTAGACTCTCTTACTTATTGGCTGTGTGGCCTTGAGGGCATATTTAACCTCTCTGAGTTTCTGTTTTGGCATCAGAAGCAAAGTTAGAATGAGTTTAAAATGTGCTGAGAATATGGTGTATGCTTACCAAATGGTAAGCATCCACGTTTTTTGTACCCATTCCATAAATTCTTGGCCTGTGTGTCTACCCAACCCTTAAGGCAAGTATGCCACAGAGAAATATAGAGGAGAATTTATCTTTGGACCCGTCCCCTGTTTTTCACTTACAGTCCTTACCCTTTTCCAGAGAGTCATGGTCTTCGGAGGAGGAGTCACGGGAAAGTGGAAATAGGAGCCATGCATGTATCTTGAGCCCAATCTTTGAGCTGTATTTCCTTGAGACAATTCACTTAAAAGAGGACCAGCCTCACTAAAGAGGCTAAATAAATATTTGTTTAATAAGTGAAAAAGGAATGGGTTGCGCTTTCTTATGCCTTTCTACCTGGAAATTTTTTAATGCATTCTTCAAGCCCCCACTTGCATTACTTCTGTTGGCAATTTCCTTCAAAACATTGTACAGACCTGTTATTATAACATGAGTCTCAGCCTATGCACCCCAGAGATGGGTTATGAGCTTCTCAATGGCAGCACTGTGACTTTGCATTCCCCAAGTGTAGCACAGTTTTTGGATATTGATTGCTAAAGAAACACATGTACACTTTGGGAGGCTGAAGTGGGCAGATTGCTTGAGCCCAGGAGTCTGAGACCAACCTGGGCAACGTAATGAAACCTTGTCTCTACAAAATACAAAAAGTAGGCAGGCATGGTGGCGTGTGCCTGCAGTCCCAGATACTCAGAGGCCGAGGTGGGAGGTAAAGTCTGCAGTGAGCCTAGATCACACCACTGCACTCCAGCCTAGGCAACAGAGCAAGACCCTGTCTCAACAAAATAAAATATAAATAAATTCAAAGGTCAATGAAAAAAAATTATAAAGACGGCATCCCAACTTGCTCCCCTCCTCTGAGTTTACGCTATTTTGTAGTTCCCACACTCAGGTCCTTTACAGAGAATTGGCCCCATCTTGCTTATTCCTGCCCACTGTACAGTCACAGTAATTTACGTCAGTTCTTTGCTTATCTTCTCAGGAAGGTGACCCAGAATATTTTCTGAGTAGAAGCAGAAAGTCATTGCCAAGGTGTGTGTCAGAGTTCTGCAGTATCTAAGACAGATTGATCTATTAAGTAAACATAATTTTGGCTGATAGCTTTCAAGACATCAACCTCCTGAGAAATTTCGTGTTGCTCAGTGAATTCAGAGCACGATACTGTCCAAACCAAACCCATCTTTCCTGTCCCAAAGATTCTTTTCTCCTAATTTTCTTATTTCTTTTCATGGAAATGTTCTTTCAGTCAATGAAAAAGTCTATATCTTCTCTTTGTTCCTTAACACATTCAATCACTTCTCAGGCCCTATTATTTGTATTTGTTAGCAGATCTGGATTTTGGTCTTATTCCAGTATATATTAGCTATTAGATTTCTGGTAAGTCACTTGCATTCTCTGAGCCCCAGGTTTCTTCAATAAGTAAAATGGAACAGTAACCTGCTCTGTCTTTCTCACATGATTGTTGCCAGGATGAGATCTGATAATGAAAGAGAAAGAGCTTTGGAGTCTGTAAAACGCTGGCACCGTTAGTTGCTGCTTACCTCGATGACTTGACCTTCTAGGGTGATCAACCATCTTAGTTTGCCCCAGACTGTCCTTAGCACCAAAAGTTTCATATCCTGGGTTTCATACCCCAAAATTCTGTGCAAGCCAGGACAGTTGGTAACCTTCCCCTTTATTTCTTTTTTTGCCTCCTTCCTGGTTCAGTTCTTTCCCATTGTGCACACAAGCTTTTCCAAGACCTCTCCTGTCTGTCCTTGTTCAATCCCACCCACCTGTCACCACCAGTGTGATTTCTCTAAAACATAGTGTAGGTGGAGAATTGCTTCTGCACACTAAAACAGAGTGGCATCTCATGGGAAGAGAGAAGGAAGGAGACAATGTGGACACAATCAAAGCTGCCATTTGGGCAAGGAGAGTGGTGGATGTTCTCCCTGGCAGCTGGTGTGGGGGCCCAGCATTGCTGCAGCTGAGCTGCCAGGATCCTGCCTAGACATTTAATGTGAGGCTGGCTGAAGCACTCTGACCTCAAACTCATACCCTGCCCTGCATGATCCCCATCTTTGTGGGACATTGCAGGAAACAGAGGCTTTGAGGTCATTCTGATCTGGATTCCTAGTAGGGACGGTCACATAATTTGCAGAGCCCATGGAAAGTGAAAACGCAAGGCCCCAACAGGGGAAGTCAATCTCCCTTTCCCACAGGATTGCTATCCCAAGTGTGCATGGGTGTCCTCTAAAGGCCTACTACCTCTGTAAAGTGACATTCTCCCTACCCTCATAGGAGTGGGTGACAGTTCTCCACCAAGTCACCTGCCAGAGGTGTTGAAATGCTACTAGTTCATGGCAAGGACAGTCACTGCCTTGACCCATTCAGAGAGACTGCAGGGCACATGCCAGGTACCTCCCCTCTCCATACCTGCAGGCCCTTGCTGGGCTGGAAGGCAAGGGCAGAAGGTCAGGCAAGGACAGAAGGCAGATCTTGCTGCCCTGGATGAAGTACCCAGTGGTTGTGGGATATAGAGAGGAGCCTTGAGCCAGAGTCAGGGAGCAGGAGGCCAAGATGCATTCAGGCAGATAGGGACGTGGTGGGAACTGAGAGTGCATAGGAGCTGGACGCTCCCAGCTCCAGGAACATGCTCTATTGTCCTATCAGACTTCACTTATGAAACTCAAATTCAAAGATAAAATTATTTAAAAGTTCAAGATGGTGACAACTAGGGCCTTTCTGAGCACAGACTCTAGCCCATGAAGTCAATGCTGGCTCGAGGTGAAGGTCAGCTATCTATTGCTTCTTTAGTACTCTGTGCCTGTTTAGTATACTCTGCTGTGCTCTTTTGCCATCTGGTTTCTTGCCTGTCCCTCCTTCTGGGCTTAATTTATGTTTAGTGACTGTGATTTGCCCGTCCTTGGCTTCTACACAGAGCCTCACAGGCAGGAAGGCCTCAGTCGGAGCCACGTGTTGGTTGAATGCATGCTTGAAAGTGAAAGAAGGTAGGCTCCACCTAACATGACTATTAAGTTTGCAGCCAGTATCATCTCTACTTTTTATTGCAGCCACTTCCTGGGAAGACTTGGATTTTCTGCTAGCAATTCTGGCTGTGAATACCAGCTTCTCAAAGTGAAAGCAACCTCATATTTTAAAACGTGTTTTTAAATATCATAATATCAAGAAAACAGATATTAAATTTGAGTCTAGGTCCCCCAAAATGGAGGCTGTTCTATTCTATTTTAACCCAAGTATGATCCAAAATTCCGAGTAACAAGAGCTTGTAATCCTTTGGTTTTGGTTCCTGAAGCACTGGGACAGATGTTATTTATGTGTTGCTGAACCAGGATGGAAGAGTTTTTGTTTTGTTTTGTTTTTGTTTTTTTGTTTTAACAATAATTTAGGTGTTCAGGTTGATGGTCTGACAAAGCAGTGCTCCTGAAAAGCTCATTAGTTTATAGTTTTTAGGAGGTGTTTCTGGGGCAGAATAAGGGCTTGTTTGATACTAGAAATTAGAATTCTTTTTATAGGCTTCTGTCACTTGTTGCTCAGGCATCCTCACCCAATGGGTCCCAATCCTGACATCTTTGACCTGAAAACTGAAGATGCTGCAAAAGTCGTGTTTCACTAAATATATATATGAAATTGCAGGGCATTTTCTTTTTTTAGGATATAAGAATTTGTTTTCCTCTCTCTTCTTCCCCATCCTGAGAAAGTAGCTGTGTTTATGGTTTGGGGGCCTGGTTGCTTCCAAAACGAGACTTTGAACTTAATACAATAGATTTATCCATCCAGCAAATTCTCCCTCTCTGTGAAGTTGCTTCAAGGTTGGTTTCTGCCACTTGCAAACCAGAGAGCCTTGTGTGCATGTCTGTCACCACCCTTGCTACTTTGTCCTAAGTTTGTGTTTTAGTCCCCGGGTCACTTTCCCCATTAAATTGAGATTTTCTCATAGTCAGAGACCTGTTTTCTTTCATATGCCCTGCATTTAGCTTATATCTGGCACAGTGATTACAGAAATGGATAAGTGAATAGAAGATAGTAGCCTATCAGCTTAATGCATTCATTTAAGAGACCTTCTTGTTAGAACAGTATATAGTTACCACTCATTTTGAAATGTACGAGTGTACAGTAGTCCCCCATTTATTTGTGGGATATGTTCCAAGAGCCTCAGTGGATGCCTGAACCTGTGGATAGTACTGAACCCTATACTGTGTTGTTTTTTCTATATCTGGATACCTATGATAAAGTTTAATTTATAAATCAGGCACAATAAGAGATTAATAACATTAATAAGAAAATAAAGTAATCATAACAATATGCTATAATAAAAGTTAGGTAAATCTGGTTTCTCTGTCTCTGAAAATATCTTACTGTACTGTACTCACCTATTTTTGGTGGACTGTGGGTAACTGAAACCATTCAAAGCAAAACCACATGTGAGAGGGGACTACTGTATTTTGGTTTATGTTAGATATATCTGAAGTCAATGATTATATATTATATATGTGTGTGTGTGTTTACATTATGCACACACATATATTTAGGATGCTCAAAACCATCATGGCAATAAAAAGGGGAAATCAATTTTTTGTTGCATAGTGGATGTTAGACAGATGAATTTAGTAAACTGGGTTGCATAGCTAGAAGGACTGGTTCTAGAAAGGTTATGAGAACTGAGAAACTGGTCTGGGGCCAGATCAAAGAAGAATGACTTTAGGTCTATCTTGAGAAGACTGTGTTTCCCAGAACTGACTCCAGAAGGACTCCTGAATCCTCCACTTTTTGTGTGTCGTATTGGTAAGTTCTCCAACTTTCAAGGGGGCTCTATGCATAGAGAACTTTTCTGTGCACGTGGTTTCCTTGGGAGAGATGGAGAGTAATTGAGAGCTGATTACCATGCCCGGGCACACTCATAGGAACCTGCCAAACTCAATAACTAAAGAGGCCTTGACATGTTTCCATTTCTGATTCTGCCCTTATAAAATGTGTTGCTAATTAAAATAACTGCCAGCTCAGACTCCTGCAGGGAAACCCATCCACGTGCTCAGAGACTGTTGTTTTCCATGTTTCTAGCTCTGGCTAAATAAATAAAGCCTATAAAACCAGCAGCAGAACCCAACTATCTGGGGCAGCTCGAGAAGGGCCCTTCACCATGTGTAAGTAATCAAGCAGTGTATTAACTCAAACTTCCCTGCACTAGAGAAGAAAAGGGTTAAAGAGCAGATTATGCTACTTCCACACAGTGCTATAGGCATGTTTGATTTGGCAAGTGGATAAAGAAGCATAAAAACACGTCCTGACAAAGTCAAGTATTAAATCAAATTCAGTATACTTACCAAATTGAATTTGGAGTGTGTGTCTTTCTTTTTATCTGAACCATTGTTTGTGCAATTGCTAAAATTTATATCTGGTCATGTTATTCCTTGCCATTCCTCCTTCATTGGTTTCCCATTGCCCTTCACATGAAGTTGAAACACCTTCACATGGGTAGAAGATGTTTTGTGATCCAGACCTCAGCCCTGTAGCTTCTCGTTCCATTGTTAGTTCTTTGGCCATACCAAACTACTTGCAATGCCCTGAAAATGCCATATTCTGTCTTCGTCTCATGCCTTTGCACATGCTGTTCCATCTGCCCTGAGTGCCCATCATATGTATCCTTACTTCCATGGTCAACTCATAAACAACTCTACAACCCATGTCAGGAATCCTCTCATTTAGGGAGTCCTCTCTGACATCCTTTCTTCCCCACTTTCACCCCCTCAATCTGGAGAGATACATCTTTTGAGCTTCCCTGGCTCTTATACTTACACTTACCAATTACAATTGACATGAATGAAAAAATAATCTGCTCCATACCAATGGTTAGAACCCATCTGAGGGCATCCAACACCCTGATATGGAACATACCTGATTGACAAAAGAGGGCTTGCAAAGCTGAAACTGTATGGAAGACTGAAGATCACAAGTACTAGCCAGTCTTAGAAATGATGTATTAATTAGATATACGAAATGATAAATTCACACATTCATTCATTTATACTTTTAATAGATTTTTATTAAGCATGTACTTTGTTCTAGGCCTATAAAGAGTGCTAGGGATTACAGACATGACTATGACCTATGTGGACCCTTACAGCTTGGAACTTGCAGTTTAGTTAAAGAGACATACATATATACAAGCAATTATTTTTACTCACACACTTGATTAGACCTACAAAGTAAAAGCAAGACATTGAATGAGGGTCTTCACTAGGGAGCTCTAACCCAATCTTAGAGTCAGGGAAAGTACCCCTAAAGAACTGCTATAATCCCAGCACTTTGGGAAGCTGAGGCGGGCAGATTACGAGGTCAGGAATTCGAGACCAGTCTGGCCAACATGGTGAAACCCTTTCTCTACTAAAGATACAAAAAATTAGCTGGGTGGAGTGGTGCATGCCTGTAATCCCAGCTACTCAGGAGGCTGAGGCAGGAGAATCGCTTGAACCTGGGAGGCAGAGGTTACAGTAAGTCGAGATCACACCATTGCATTCCAGCCTGGGTGACAAGGCAAGACTCCATCTCAAAAAACGAAACAAAACAAAACAAAAACTGCTATTGGAGGTGAAATAGTACAGATATCTGTGCTACAAAGCAGAGCATGAGCAAAAACATACCAGGAAAGAGAACAGCATATGCAAAGCCTAAGAAGCAGGAAAAAAAAGGACATGTTCAAGGAATCAGAGAAAACCATAGGACATGGAGCAAAATAACAAAAAAGATACAGAGGAAGAACATGAGCCTGGAGAAGCAGATGGAATGCGGATTATGCAGAGCCTCATGAGACAAAGTAAAACTCTTGCATTTTCTCCTAAGTGTGATTAGAAACCACTGAAAGGATTCAGGCCTAATTTTAAATCCAATTTGCAGTGGATTTAAATGGATTGGAAAGTAGAGAATGGATTGGAAAGGGGCCCAAGTGGATAGATTAGGATGCTGTCGCAGTGTTTTTTGGGAGACAGGGTGGCTTGCTCTAAAGCAGTGAGAGAAACAGTGCAGAAGATGGAGTCAAGAGATGTTGAGGAAGTAGGATCAATGGCCCTTAGGATTGATTGGCTGCTGGATTGAAGTAGAACATGGTATCAATACTTAACACAAATAGCTTCATTCATTTGACAAATAGCTATCAACTGCCTGTTATGTGACAGGTGAGTGAGGATGATGCCTTATACAAGCCCCTCAAACATTGTAGTGCAAATCTGTAAGAAAACATTGAAAAGTTTACTTTATTTCTGACACTGAATTGACTGTAATATAGGCTTTTTAAAAGTTTTCCACTAAACTTTTCTTGAGTCAAATGTTGAACTGGTCACAACACCACAGCCTCATTTCCTTTATTGGAGGCAATACTTTGTCCATGGTTGTGCCTTGTGGTTTTACTTTCTTGCTTCATCATTAAATTCTACTTTGTCCATCTAGGATAGTTTGAAAATATGTCCATCAGCCCTCACTCCCTGACTTGACTATGACCTATGTGGACCCTTACAGCTGGGGACTTGCTTCAGTCTCTTAACACTTGAATTCTGCTTCAGTCTCTTACTAACTGTATGACTTCAGGCACACAAATAACCTCCCTAACTTCAGGGTTCTCCTCTCTAAATGGGCCCAATTTGATAGATGTTAGTATCACTAATATCTTTATGGGCAATCAGATGATGAAGAAAAAAGACTCACCTCACCTATGATATATTCTTGCCAAAAACTTTTAAGTAGCATATAACCTAACCTTTAGATCCAACTTCCAGCTTGCTGGAAGCAAAAGGAATAGGCATCATAAGAAAACGACACCATGAGGGAACAGGATTTGAAAATAGACACTCCACATGATAACTGGCTTGACCTCTTCAATTGGCCTAGGAAATTGGGGCTGCTCTAGATTGAAAAAGAGTTAAGAGACAAGAGACATAACCGATATGCCATATGTGGTCCTGATTGGTCTAAGTTTGAAGATAAAACTGGGATGCAAATGTGAAGATGTGGATATGAAAATTATAGTAGATGATATTAGGAAGTTGCTGTTGATGTTGTTGTTAATTTTATTAGATATTATTATCTGAAGGAAACAAATCTTACCATTTAGTAATCTATGACAAGGTATTTAAGGGACAAATATCCTGATACCTCTGTTTTACTTTGAAAGTTGTGTGTGTGTGTGTGCGCATGTATGCATGTGATTATACCAATGAACTAAAATATTACGAAGGGTTATTAACTGTTATTTCAAGCCAGGTGATATACATAGGGGGTTCATTACACTAGTCCCTCTACTTTTCTGCATTTAGTAATAAAAAGTGAAAGATAAAATTATATCCATACTATGATGTTGTAAGCATAAGGGACGTGTACAAAAAGACCTAATTTGGATGAAATATCATTAAATAAATGAGTATTCTCTTTCATAACAATTTTCTTTTAGTGTGTGCATCAAAACCTCAGTCAAGTCCAGAATCTCATTGCATTCTATCAGCAAAAGTTGGCCAGAAATCTCTGGAGCCCCTTGGAGGGTAACATGGATATGAGTTGGCCTGCTGGTGAGAAATAAAAGTAAAATTCTAAGCCCTCCAATCAACTGAATGGACCCTCTCTTGGCCAAGGGGACCCAAAGGTAACCCTGAAACTGAGTTCTTGGCCATGATGAAGTAAGAGGTCGGAAACACCTTAGACCTCCTGTCACCAGTAACCTTTCTTCTCTAAGGTTAAACAGAAACCAGCTTTTTATGTTTGTCTGTTTTAAACCGAGTCTCGCTGGAGTGCAGTGACGTGATCTCTGCTCACTGCAACCTCCGCCTCTTGGGTTCAAGCAATTCTCCTACCTCAGCCTCCCAAGTAGCTGGCATTACAGGTGCGTGCCACCATGCCCGGCTAAATTTTGTATTTTTAGTAGAGATGGGGTTTCACTATGTTGGCCAGGCTGGAACTCCTGACTTCGTGATCCACCCATCTCGGCCTCCCAAAGTGGTGGGAAGATTTTACCACTGGTAGTAACCAACTATCTGAGAGTGCCTTGCCTTTTGGCCTGATAAGAGACCACTGATCATGGAGTTGTCCTACAGATAATGCATAGTAAGAGTTTTCCTATCCTCTGCCTCACCTTTTGACATCAGAAGGCAGAAAACTACACCCTCGAATAATGCTAATGCTGCTGTTTTTTATACATGGGACCTATGAATGGGACATGAATCTTAATTGCACATGCGTGTGTTTCTCCTTTCATAAATATTCATGACTCCTCTTACGGCTTATTAAATATGCATATTCAACCACTCTGCTCAGCATAAATTCCTGTTCCCTTTGTCCTTATCTCCAAGTGTCTGTTCTCAGCTTCTGACCAGAGGCTATGCTTCCCAGCCTACCAGAAGGGCTATCCTGCAGGCTGCTGCTCCTTATGAGAAATAAAAATCTTCTTTATGAATTGATGAACCTTGTCATTCTTCAGTTGACACTGGCATCATGCTTGCTGAAGTAAACTTTTTAAATGCCTGGCTCATTCACTACTGTGGACAGAAAGTCCGCAATCCTTTTAGCATTTATAAATCAAAACTCATACAGATGTTCAAAAGCGTAGAAGTGTTCAAAAGTGGAAAGATCTTTGCTAAGCTGGTCACATGGTCCTTCCACACAAGTAGTGATACTGGCCCAAACATGGTTTGAAACCTCACATTTATGAAGGGATCTTACTGGGTTCCTAATCACAAGCAATTTTCCTGGCATTCTTTGTTTCCCTGAGGTCTTCCCCTTATACTAAAGAAAAAGAAAAATAACTCCAACACCTAGGGAAAGTGGAAGAAGCACTACATTGAGGACAATGTCAGGAGACATAAGCTTGCTGTGTACTGCAGATGTATTATATACATACACATTCCTGTTTGATCTTACTGCTTTAGCAATTATGGGTAATACCTTCTTTCACCCTCAAATGTGTCCAAGTTCAATGATAGACTAGCTGGTCCTCCTAAATAAACAGTATGTTTCTCTCCTGGGTTCTGTGAACTGGCCCTTTTCTTCATCCTTAGGCAATCCCTGTCCTGCCGCCCACTTCTCCAAGCCACCTTGCACTGAGGCAGCCATATCAGTCTACTTGCAAGTGCATCTGCGTGCTATGCTTGCTCTCTCCTATATGGTTGTGCATTTGCTGACAGCCCTACCTTTCCCACCCTTCTTTCTTTGCCTGGCTAACTCTTGCCCTTTCTCAAAGGCTTGGATTCCAAGTCATCCGCTCTGGGAAAATTTTTGGATTCCACAAAGGAGAACTGGGTCTTTCTCTGTTGTTTTTCTACCAGGGCCAGGACAAAGGTGAGGTAAGTGAGGCATCTTGGGTACAAAATTTAAGGAAACCCTCATTCTCAGGGTGGTATAAGTACCAACTCTGCAAGTCCCATGACACTGAGAGTACAGGTCTTCTTAAGTTTTGCATCCTAGTCACCTAACTTACTTTACCCTATCCTGGCACTGGTTTCGACAACATCTCATATCCCTCTATCATGATTACACTGTAGAATTTATTTGTTGATCTGTCTCCCTTATGGAAATGTAAACTTTTGTAGCTGAGGAACGACAAGTTATTCATTCCTACAACCTTAGTACATAGCACTATGCCTGACACACAGAAAGTGTTTACAGATGATGGTAAAATAGAAGAATAATGGGAAAAGTCAAATGGTATTGGAAACACATATGGTATTAGAAACTTATTAAACTATCCAAGACCAAATGGCATCTGCTGGAGAGCTAGGAGAGGATCTACAAATAGAAAAAAATGGATAAAATATAAAGTTCATCATCTGAAATATTTCTAGTAATAAAACTACCTGCCCACTAGGGAAGCCTGAAAAAGACGGCCTGAGTACAAGATCTAAAACATCAGCAAAGATTTGGGTGGGGTAAAACCAGATTGTCCACCAAACCATTAAATCTAGGTTTCCTCCAAAGAGAGAATCTTCCCTGGCCCTTTCCATCCTTCTCTATATCCATTTACATGATATGTTCATGCTTACAGTTCAGAAGGAATGGCATGGGGCATGGGCTGGACATTGGTAAACATCTTCAATATGCCCATCATCATGCTAGGCTGCTCACAAAGATTATAATATTTAATCAGCACAACAGTGCAATGAAGCAAAAGCTCGTGTCCCTGTTCTATGGATGGGAAAAGCCAGAGATGCTGTGTAACTTGTCTGAAGCCACGTAAGCTAGGAGGTGGATGAACAAAAACATCCCCAGTATTCAGAGCAATTCAAACAAATGTAATTATCATCCCACAAAAAATTCTTACAGACTAGAAATAAAAATATATTCATGAAGCACTTATATTTATTCATGCAAAAATCAGATCACCTACTCGGTGTTCTATTGTTAGTGGAAAGCCCTAAAAGTTTGTGCAGGAAAACTTTGTTGGGATGGAGTTGTGGGAGAGACTATAGATACTGAATAATTCATAGATAGCTTTAGAAGAGCAAACATAATCTCTTATAAAACGTTCTTCTGGGGCGAATGCGTGAAAATTGCAGTTACCATGTTTGCCTTAGTGCCAAAAGCCACAAGACCAAAGAACCCCAACAACAACAATGGCATCTCCTGAAATGTTCCCAGAGAGAAGCACCTCCTGCATGTTGTGCCTGTAAATAACATAAGGTAGGTCTTTGTATGTGGATTAAGGCAGATAATAAGACTATTGTGCAGACACTTTTCAGGATAGGTAGCTGGCAATTGTTTGGTGCACTGTTTTGGGGACGGAGGAGGCAAACTTTTTAGGATAAGGAGCTAAAATCTCAACCTTGTTTTTGCATGTGTAAACAGAGTCTTGGCCTTCACCTAACAGACTTACTGAGGTATGACTTCAGGACTCACGGTTGGCCCTTTGATTTATGTGTTTCATGGACAAAATGCTATTGTGTAGGAGCCCTCTGAAAGCTTCAAAAAGGTAATTAAGGGTGAAACATTTCTCAGTTCATTTACAAAGTACTCACTCATCATTCCCAAAAGCCAGCATCGGGAGGGCTCAAGTGATTTCAGTCAAACTGCTCCCAACCAAAGCCCTACTTTCTATGACAGAGTTACAAATGCTTTTAGCTCCATTTTGCATACACTCTAGAGAACTTCTTGGCATGGTCCATAAAGCGTGTTTTCATATTCTTTGGGTTTCATCTTTGTAGCACAGCCTCATGGAAAAACATCACATTCCAAGTGTGACTAGGAAATTTCGTTCACCATAGTGGTTGCCAATAACATGTGGGGAGTTTATGGGCCCTCCGGCAAGCTCATCAGCTCCAAACAAAATGTGTTCACTGCAATTTCAGCTGATTCGTTTCCATAAGATGCAAGACGATGCTATTTACTAGATATCTTAAGACCAATTTAAGTCTCTAAACTATGGTGGAATTATATATACACTAGTTTTTAGCTCAATACTGTATCATTAGAGTCTTAGCAGGGAACAAAATGGTATACTCAAAAGGGTTTAGCTGAATATAATTTCATAAAGACAGGATCTACAGACACATGCGCAACGTTAAAAGAATCAACAAGGAATGGTTTAGACATCCAGGAATTGTCAATAGCAGGAAGGTCTTATTGTCCCAGGTAGAAGAGCCAAAGATAGAACTTGAATGCTGGAGCCTTAGAACAAGCATGGCTTAATAGACCTAGAGTGGTAGAAATGCAGCCACAGCTCAGTGCAAGGCTGCGAGGATACAGAAGAATAAATACCTCAATCTCTCTCTCCTTTCACTTTCTAATCACTTGCTGGCACTTCTCATTGGTGAAGCCCAACCAAAAACCAGAGGGCAGGGAGATTTGTGATACTCATTATAGAGGTCAGTCTCCTGGGGATCCATGGCAGATAGAAGAGAAGGTAAGAGACTTGTCTTGGGGGAAAGGGAGTGGTCTGACAAATGGAAAATAATCAGATGGCCTAAACCAACTGATTTCAGTTTTACTCCAAGACACAGAGTGGCAGAATGAACTTAGGTGTTGACGTCAGGAAGATCTAGATTCAAATTCCACCTACTAGTGGTGAGATGCTGGTATCTTTTTGGAGAAAACCTGTTGAACAGCTTCAGGAGAAATCCAACTTACGTCTCTGAGTTTCAGTTTCTTCACCCAGTTAACTAGAAATAATAACGAGCTATCTAATTGAGTTATTGGGAATATTAGATAAGTTAACCAAGGAAAAGAGCCTGACAAAATATTTGACACATGAAATGTGTGTGATATTTGTTGGTTTCCTTCCCTGTTAGCTCTTTCCATCTGGTACTCCTATAGGGTAAGCTGCCTGCCATGTTGAGGTGAGAGAACCAGTCTGACCATTTTTTAAAAATTATTATGGGGTCTCTGTGGGGAATCCCCTGTTGACTCACAACTACAATGATGAGTGGGACTGTCTCATTCCTGGAACCTTGTTTGCTGTGGCCCCCCTGTCAGGAAGGAACCAACCATTTTGCTGGTGTCACTCCACAGAAGAAAACCTATTGGGACATTTTCAGGAGAACAATTTTCTCTCTCTCCGGGGACACTGGTTCTTAAGTAGCTGTTCTCTTCATTGTTGTACAAATCTTCACCATTTCTTTAGCAAGTTTCATTCCCCCTTCATAAGCTGATGCTCAAAAAACTTGCTTTTCCTCCTTGGGTGTATTAGCTGTTGACAAGGTATGTCAGCATATTCCAGGTCTGCTTTTGCAAAACCTTGACCAGTTCAGTTCCTGATAGGCCATCTCCTTTCTACCTGAAGCCACCAGGGAGGTTTTTATTTGTTGTTGTTGTTGTTGTTTGCTAGTTTTGGAACAGGTATGACTTTTGACTGGACCCTTGGAAATGGTACCGGTGATTGAAAAATAAAAAGCCACATTAGTCATTTATTTAACTACTCTGATTCATACTAGTACTTACATGCTAGGCATATTCCTGATTCTCACCACCATTCTGTAAGATAGTGTCTTATTTTAAGTTGAGGAAATTGAGCCTCAGATAGATGGGACAACATGTCTAGGTACTAAGAGGCAGAACTGGGTTAAAGACCATAGGTCTACATGAATCAAAACACAGGATTTTCTTTATCTTTAAGATGGTTAATGAGTAATGAGAGTCAATTGAAAAATTTTTATCTAGCCATGATCATTTAAAAATATAAATCACAAGCCTGTGAGTTTTCCTCAATGACAAGGGATAAGTCTCTCTCTTCCCACTGCTGACCACTGCTCCTGTCATAACGTAGGTGACTAATTAATGTTTGTTGAATTAAAAAATGATTGACCATATGAATCATCGATACAAGATATATTTGTCTCCACACAGCATTTTTCTAATGCATATTTATATTTTATTTGACAGTGTTTGCAAATTGCCTAATATTCCCCTTCAGCACAACTTGTAGAGTGGAAATGCTTCCATATGCTAGATGTTTCCCTTCATTTGACTGAAGGGGAAAAAAGACTAAGAAAAAATCACATAGTGGCTAAGTACCCATATAAACACAAGTTATAGCATGTACTGTTCACAAATGGTATATTTTTGAAAGGGAGATTTTGCAGAAGTTATTAAAGTAGACATTAAATTTGGATTAATATGGGTTGGAAAATGTGCTTTCTCAGCTAAATATAGTTTTATATGAATACACTATGTTTTAGGAGGTAGAACAGCGAGGAAGAAGAGCATGGGCTCTGGAGCAACTTCCTATATTCACATCTAGGCCCTTTTACTTCATAGCTATGTGACTTGGGTGGCTTACTCAATCCTATCCAGATATTAGTTTAACTCCTATGTAAAATGGAGCTAAGAACACTATTTCCCTCATGAGATGGTTGAGAGAACTAAGTTAACACAGGTGTAATAATTAAAATAGTGCCTGGTAAATGGCAAGGCTCAATAAATAGTATCCATAAGCCCAATAAAGTCTAGTTAAGAAAAGCCGGATCTGTTCTATATTCTCCATCCCCATTAAACCTGCCTTTTTCAGGAGCTCATCAAGTCTTGCCTGACTTATTTTACCCTCAAGCTCACACTTCATATGGTTACTGGAGTGAATTCTTGAAGACTCACATTAAACTAGACCCTCTGTTTTCTTGAAACTCTGCCATTGTTCTCTGTCAACTTGATGAATAAGTACAATCCTCAAAGCATGATGTTCAAGGTCTTTTATGAACCCATTCCCCATTCCTCCTGTGGCCTCGTTTCTCATCATGTCCACGTACATGCTATACTACAAGTACCAAGGGATGCCCAAAGTAGAAAAGTCACATGGGCTTGTTGAATAAGAAACACTTGAATGACAGGAGTGAGTAGCTAATTTTGCTGTTGGGCTCATGAAGGCTACAGAGAAGAAGGAATATTTAAGTTGTGCCTTAAAGAATGAGTTGATATTTGTCAAGCAGTGTCAGGTAGAAGGTGACCAAGTGTATCACCTGTATTGAGGGAAAGATTTATACCCTGACACAGAAAACAAGGTGTACTCATGGAATGAGAATCTGTGTAATGCTGACAGGGATGACCTAGAGGGAATGCTTAAATGCTGGAATGAGGAAGAGGGAATAGGATCCTTAAATCTAGCATGAATGCCTGGTTGGATAGTTTTGTTAATGGAGATGAAGGGTATAAAGGAGAAAGTGTGTGCGTGTGTGTGTGTGCATGTGCATGGGAAACAATCGGTGTCTGTTTTGTATACATGCATACAAAAACCACCTGGGAATATTGAATACTAAACTTCCAATCTTTTCCCCAGTCCCACCCCCAGACCTGCTTCTGTCACACTTCCGCTTCTCAGCAAATGGTTTAAGTGTCCACCATGATTCCTCTCCCTTGCACCCCACATCTGATCCTTCAGAAAATTCTGCTGCCATTTTCGTCAAAATAGATTCAGTATCTGATCATTTTTCATCGCTTGAATGGCTACCACACTCATCAGAGCCACCATCATCTTTTGCAGGATTATTGAAATAGCCTCCTAAGCTGCCCCTTGGTTTCTACCTTGCCCTCCTTCAGCCTGTTCTGAACACAGTGGCAAGGATGGTCCCTTTAAAGAGAAGTCAGATCCTGACTCCTCTGTCCAAAGCCTCCCAAGGCCAGCCCATTTCGCTCAGAGTAAAATCCCAAAGTATTCACAGCGCTGGTCTGCATGATGCACCCCTCCCAACCCTGCAGCCTTGCCCCATTGCCTCTGGGGCTTCCTATTCTCCTGCTCCAGACTTCTCTGCACCACTCTGCCATCTTGGATTGCTTAGCATTCCTCAGACACGCCTGGCATGCTCTGCATAGGAGCCTTCCAGCAACCGTCCCCCAGTCCGGAATGGCTTTTCCTCAGGTGCCCACCTAAGCAGCTCCTTCTCCTCCTTCAGGTCTTCACTGTGACATCACCTCCCCAGTGAGGTCTCCTATGGCCACCTTCCCTAAAAGGTAGGTTCCCTTCTGCCTCTGATCTCCCAATCCCCTTTCTGTTTTTTCTCCTTTAGTACATATCACCATCAGTCTTACTCCATACTTTACCTTTAAATTTTATCAATTGTTTGTATTTCTCCCACTGTCTTGCATCGATAATATATGTTCCACAAAGGCACTGATTTCTGCATTTCCACTGTAGTCCTTGTACCTAACAATGCCTGACCACAAGTTATAATACTTAAAAATATTTGTTGAATGAAAGAATAAATCCAGGTGGGAGTTATAGCAATGTGTTGCTACAAGAATCTGGTATTTGCAGGGCAGACCTGAGTTAAAGATAGATTTGGGAATCCTTAGCAATGAAATGACAGCTGCATGAGAGTAGCTGACATACCAAGAAAAGGATATTTTAGTGAGATTTAAAAAAAAAACAACCAACATAAAACCTGAAAAAAATAATAAAGACTCTGCAGATGAAGCAGCAGAGTTGAGAGCCACAGCCTCAGGGTTATAGACTTGTGTTAAAAATCTTTGCTTCCCCATTTACTAGCTGTAGGACCCTGGGAAAGTGACTGGACCATTCTTGGCTTCCCTCTTCTTAAGGGTAATTAGAAAATAAGATTTCCACTTCAGAGTGCTGTTAAGAGGATTAACCAATAAACTGCGTATAAACCAGTTAGCAGAAGTTAAGAAAGAACATAAGTTCTTGTTGTTGATACTAATACCATCACATTCTCAAAATCCAGGAAAGAATCCTGAAAAGAAAAAAAAAAAGGATATGTAATGGAAGCTAAATGAGGAGAGGCTTTCGAGAGAGAGGCAGTAAATGGTGGCTGTTGGTCTGCGGCTGAGGCACAGTATTCTGGGAGATTCATAAGGCTCCAGGATAGAGCTATTTGTGAGAACAGTTTCACTTGAACCAAAAAGTCATAAATCCCATATTTTAAAATAGGCTAATGTTTTGTGGAAAATAACAATAATTGTCCTAGAAAAAAAAATCAAACGAAAACAAAACAAAACAAAACAAAACAACACTAGGCACTCAATTGTGTCCAGCTGACAAATGTAGGAACATGGTGACCCAAAAACTTGCTTCTCTCTGGTGTTTAGGAGATTTACTCACTCACTAGTCAGAACTAGTTTGCTAGTTTATGAGGTTAAGCTATTGTGCAATATTGTTCAGCTGGCTCTGTGGGTGTTTATTTACAGATGGCTGCCATCTTGATTTATTGTCTGTCAAATTATAATTATTAAGGATGGAGTTAATTGTCATTTCAACCACCTGGTAATTACCCACTGTGCTTTCATGTGGTGACAAATCTGTCTTTTAGATCAAAACTAGAAGGTTCATAAGATATTTCACTTCCATGTTCATCTCCATTCATGTCTTGTTCGAAATAAAAGATTAGTAGACATTATTGATACTTTTAAGTGTAATTTGTGAGCCTTCAAGTACAAGAATTGCTGATTGTCGTAAATACTTTTTAGTAGTAGGACTGGTGTAACAAGAATCCAGTGACGTGAGTTACAATAATTGAAATTAAAATTACAAGTCATGTTCTTTCAAAGAGTGGTCTAATAAAAAATTTAACAATGCCCCTAGTATATTCCATCATGCATCACATAGAATGATGGTTTATTAGCCTCATTATTTGTTTGCGCCATTGTTTACCAAAGCCAATTTATCCTCATGCCCTCTGAACTTTTAGGACAGAATTCAGCAGAGACAGTGCGGTTACCCTAGTCTTATAAGGCGTTCGTCACTTCCACCTAAGGCTACAAAAGGGATTTTCTGCTTGCCTCATTAGGGAGAATCTGATAGTACCCATGGGAATAAAGAGAAAGAGAAGTTTAAGTGCCATAGAAGCTGCATTCCTCCTCCCATTTTTGGTCTCTAGTCTCTTCTTCATGTACTTTTCCTTTTTCAGCTTTTCTGAATGTGTACATTTTCAGGAGGGCATACATAATTTGTTAAATTAGGCAGCAGAGGGTCAGATGGTAGCTTTCCTACCAAAGCACTACCCTGGGATGCTCCCATCATCTGATCATCTTTTTTGTCTCAGGAAACCCATCAAGCAAGCATCATGTGTCCAGGCTTATCTAGCTTTTAGAGGAAGAGCATAGAAGGAAGAAGATCATGTCTCTCTGGCTCCTCAGTATTTCCATGCAGAATCACCTTGTATTTGACAAGAGCCAAATCAGAGTCTTTGGTGGCCATGAAGTCTCACCTTGGCATCTGCTCCGCAGTGAGACAGCCTGTGCTGATTTCTGCTAACATCCCTTCCCAGCCAAAGAGGCAGCCATCCAACAGGCCCAGAGAAAATCTGGGAGCAATTTCTGCTTTCCTTCACCCCGTGAGATTGTGAATCAGTTCATTGAGGAAGAAAAGCTCAGGGTTAGAAGTGGGTAGCTAGGACCACCCTGTCCGTCCTTCCTTCCTGCCTTCCTGCTTTTCTTTCTTCCTTCCTTCCTTCCTGGAAATCTTTGGCAAAAACACAGGGCTGTTAGCTTCTATAAAGAAAACGTGGAAAATCTGATAACATGTCAGTAAAATTCTTCTAATGGCAGATTAGGCCATCTCATCATCAATGCAAGATTATAACTGAGATAGATATTTCTGTAAAACTCTTCTCTTAATGCCAATGTGAGGATTATTGTATTCCTTGGCCCAACATGGAGACTAGGTCCATGAAGGGGAATTTTCTTTCTTGGTTGAAAGTGTACAAGAACTATACTTTATGAAATAAACAAAGCTCTGTATGAAACCTTAGTCTACTCCTAGCCTGTTCTATTCAGATATCATCAGGAACTTTTCAATGCAAAGTTGACAGCTAAGTTCTAGAGTGGTTTGAAAATTGTACTGAAAGAGTGGGTAACTCTTTGAGGCCATTCCATTCTCTAGGAACCATTAATTACTGTCATGATGATTTATATGAATGCATCCATTATCTTCATATCAGAAAAGTACTGCTCAGTATTTGCTTCAAAGTCTTGTGAGAGAAGTTGCTGTCTTTGTACCTCCTACAGAAAACAGTTGAATGGGAAGAGTTTAAATGACAGGTTTGGGGACAATGCTGTGCTGGTCAGATTCAGATTCTCCCTTGGTCTTTTGATACTGTATGAAAGACAAGCACAAATCCTCTTCTTTATCCTGCTTGTTGTTATGTCAACTTGGAATCTCAAAGGGGAAAGGAGTGAATGAAATAGCATATTTAAATTTATCAGTAGAAAATAAAGCATATCTATCACATTTTCTTTCCTTAAAATCATGGGTCCTAAAAGCTTGAGGAAGCAGCATTACTAAGCCCGGTAGGAACATCCTAATTAC
Source organism: Macaca mulatta (assembly GCF_049350105.2). NCBI lineage: Eukaryota > Metazoa > Chordata > Mammalia > Primates > Cercopithecidae > Macaca > Macaca mulatta. The sequence continues at coordinate 50,114,756 of NC_133420.1, forward strand.
CATCTTGGCCAAAGGGTGGGTGGGAAGAATGATGACCTGAAAGTCAACGGACCTGGGGTCCAGTCTTTGTCTGATATTGACTGGTCAGAGTACCTTGGACAACTCAATTCTTTTCTCTAGTCTCAATTTCTTTCCTTGATATGATGAGATTATCGATAGGATTTCTCACAAATCTGAATTCTCCCAGAAGTTGAATGCTGCTGGAGAATGGGTGAATCACTTGGCAAACCTCTAAGTCCTGGCTGAGTGTCTGCCAAGAAGCTTCCTCTTATCACCACTATCAAAACCTACTCTTAGGGCCATACAATTGTTAGCACCCATCAAATTAGTAATTTCATTCCTGGGAATTTACTGTAAAGAAATATACTCCTTGGGAAGAAGGAAAGAACTACATTTTTTAAAAGTTGCTAATCATGTAATTCAAAATTTGATGTAAGCTCAATGGCCAACAGTTGGAGAATGGACCAGATGGGCTGTTTCAGTCATGGGAACTACAAGGAGAAATGTTTTTGATAATACAAGAAAGCAAAAAGCATTTGCTCTGTGGATTGCAAATACGTATGCGAACAAGATAAATATAAGAGGAGCAGACATCGTTGGTATACCTTCTATGGGTTGGGCACCGTGCTCGGCATTTGATGATATTAATCATCTCACTTACTTTTCAGAACAGCCATGCAGATAGGTGCTATCATTACCAATTTACAGATTAGGAACCCAAGGCTGAGTTAAAGTCACTTGCCAGATCACTACCGCTGTTAATGGGCTAGTGCTCAAGATTCAAATGCATGAACAGTTGATCTTTGTTGCTATAGTAGTTCTTTGTTGTGATAGTAGTTATGATCTATAAAGTCTCAGTCTCTTTGAACACTGAATTAGTAAATACTGAACAGTTGCCCTTAGGGGAAATACAGGTTTGTGTTCCTGGAAGTCTCTGTTCACAATATTTTCATCAACCAATCAATATATTAATATAACCTTGTTTTCTGTGTGCTTCTGTTTAAGGACACCTTATTTAGTATATATTGTCCATTCATTGATGTTGAACTCATGGCCAATAGCACTATAAGCTCAAGCCTGAATGAAATTTATCTAACACACGTATTTTCTCTGTAAGGCACATCACAACCTTCTTGCACTTAGGAATGCTAGATAGCACTTCAGTACTATGTTTAGAGGTCATTTTAAACAGTGACATCACCAAAAAAAAAAAAATGGGAAAAGCATGGTACCAAACAGACTGCGAAGAGGACACATGTTTACATCATGAAAGCTGAAACCAGAAGACAGTGTCTTCTTATTCAACCTCAGCTGAGAACAGGTGTTTTGGGCAACTCAAATTTTTCACTGCTCTGCACATGTACGAATAACTTCGAAATTGCCATACGGATTTTAGGGTTACAAATAATTTTAGCGGGTAAACAAATTCACAAATGTAGAATCCAAGAATAGTGAGAGCTGATTGTACATTCATTCATTGGGCAAATATTCATTGTGTCCCTATTATGTGCCAGACACTGTTCTAGTCACTGGGGATTCAGCAGTGAACAAAACAAAGCCTCCGTCTGACATTCTGGGGAAAGGGTAAATGCAGGTAGTAAAGTACATCATGGTCAAGATGGTGATAATCTATGGAGACAGATTACACTGGGAGTGGAGTAGGGAGGGATTAGTGGAGGGGACGCTATTCATACTGGGTAGTCAGGGGGAAGCCTGACAGGTAATATCTGAATGCTCAAAGAAATCAATTCATATGGACATGTGTGGAAAGAGCAATTTGGGAAGTAAGAACATGCAGTGTAGATGCTGAGCAAGAAACCAGGATGGCTGGAGTTGGGGGTGGCAGAGAGGAGATGAGATAAAGACTGGGGTTGGCAAATGATGTAATATTCTCGGACTTCAAAACCTGGGCTCTCGAAAGGAACATGGGATGAGGATGCAGTATCAGCACTGGGATGCATTCTAAGTTGTCATAAGGTTGGCAAAATAAAAAGACTGTGTGCTTTTGCTCCTGGGAAATGTTCCAGTAAGATCCAAAGAAAGAATCTTTGCAAAGGGGTGGAGGCTTTGCCAAGGCCCCCAGACCTCTACTTCATCTGAAGCTTCAGGGTGGGCACCTGAGGGTGCCTCTTTTAGGGAAGTGACTTAAAATCAGCTTGAGATTGGAGGAGATTCTCTGGGAGATAACCTGGCCCAGAGCTGCAATACTGAGGACAATTTCATCAGCATTGACAGTGCATCTGAGGAGACGCTGGTCACAACAAACAAACCATCCCCAGGACAACAGGAGGAGTGAAGGCAGAGGATTAACTTGTACAAAAACACTGCCCAACCAACTCAGCTCTGCTTACTGCACTCGTCAGAATATGAATGCTACAGCCCATGTTGGAGTCAGTTGCAAAACTCATCTGCAGTTAGACATCCTAAGACTCAACCCATACTACTGACTGATATGGAAACTGAGGCCCAGCGAGGGAAAGTAATGAACATCCCATCAATCACCAAGGGAGGGGCTGAACCAGGATGGAAACTTAGCTCTGGCAAAACCATCATTCTAGACAGTTATTCCTAGAATTTTAAAAAAGAAGAAATTTGACAGAATTCCCAAGTTTGCAGAAAAGCCACTGATTGAGCTGTTGTGTTTATGTCCATGCAAGCAACTGCAGCCACCTCTGCAATTCAGTTTAGTGACTTTATTTACTTATTTATTTTGGCAACCTGGCCATTCGACATCTGCCTCTTGGAGTGCCCTGTGGAAAATTGTGTGGCCATAATATGAGCCTCTCCCAAAAGAAATGTTCTCAGTCAGCAAAGAGTCAAAGGAATTAAACTCCTGTCCTATGTTCTTTAGATCTAACTGAGGCAGTGGGTCCTTCTTTAATAGCTTTTTGTAGGAAGGCCTGTTGTTTGTGAGGCTCTCTGGCTTCAGGCTTCTGCCTATCTTCTGTGAGGCACTGAATCCCAAAAGAAGTGGAAAGTGGTTGGTCAGGGATGGTGGTGTGCTGGTAAACCCACTTTCTAGGGGATGGTGAAGGAAAGCCTTGGTTTCCTGAATTTGCCCAATATCTGTGGTGTAAATACTTTCCCCATGGTGGATTTCAAGCTACCAAGGATTCACAGCCCACTCTCATGCGCCTGCTCCAGCCATTTCCAGCCCACCTCTGTAGCTCTCTAACGAGCAGGGCCTCGTGGATGAGACTAGAGAGGGGAGATGTAACTGATTCTGTTTAATTCTGTGAAGTCAAACCACACCTGGGAGGGTGTGTCTGGTTTCAAAGCCTACATTGTAAGAGGAACATAGGCACACTGAAAATTGTTCGATTTGGGCAAGAAGCAATTTCATCTGAAAAACCCACCGGGTGAGCTATTGCTGGAATGAGAATCCAGGGGAAGAAAAACACAAGGTATCCTGGCCATTGTTTCCAGATCTCTGTGGGGCTGTAAGATACTTTTCCTGAGGCGTGGAATCTGAAAGAATGGGATGGGTAGGCGTCTAGAAGTGGGAGGCTGATTTCAGCTCAACCTAGGACTTTTCAGATAAAGCCACCCAGAGAAAGGCAGAGCTGCCTGGCACCATGAGGGATGCCATCACCAAAAGAATAGCATAAAGAACATAGGGCACCCACTAGGTGGGGCTGTGGCCGTGGGGACTCCAGGGGCCCCTTCTAGTTCCTGGGGTCTGATCCTGCAACAGACTCTTCTTCCTTTTCCTACGTAGCCAGTTTTATCTTGTCACTTTCCACTCCCCTTTTCTCTTTCTCCTCTCTCCTGGGCTCTTTTTCTTAGCTGCCTTTAGCCTCTTTACTGGGTTGACCTTCCTTCTGGGACATTGACCTCTAGAGCTTTCTGCACAGAGCAGACCCAGCCCCTTCTCTTTCTCAGCACCCACTTACGCCTCTGGGGGAGAAAGCAGGGGCTATCCTCGTCTGATTTTTCCTTGCTTTCTCTTCTCTCTTCCAACATTCTCAGCTCCACATTTATGATTGAAGAAGGGCAAATAAACAAATTGAAACTGAAACTGAGCTTTGGCCATAAAGTGAGGACATCTGGGAGGCCTGTAAGGAAATTTACATGCTTGCCTGGTTTCAGGTTGCATATTTTGTGTTGCCTGGTAACAAGCCCAGGGTTCCCTTTCATGCTTTATTCTCCCCCTATCCCCTGTTTATAGTGTAATTACCACTGTGACATCATAATCCCTCATTGAACAGCTGTCAGGGGGGCCCAACTGCTGAGTAAACAGGGCTTTATAATCTCTCCTCCCACGGGCTGGTTTACTAAATAGATCAATATTTGGTTTGTAGGCACAGAGATTAGGAGGTGGAAATGTCTTTTGAAAAAGCCCAATCTCTTCCCAGGGCCCCGAGTGCACCTGAGAATGCTGAAAGAAAAGCCAAGTTCACGGACAGAAAAAGAATCACCCAAGCTGCTTTCACCTGCCTACGATTTCCCGAGAAGCCAGTTTGTCTTTAAGAAGTGAGACCCATTTGAGAATGAGTAATGTCTTAGGCTCTTTAATGCTTAGGGAATTCCACTTTCTTCTTTCGCTCGGCCTCCCCCTGAGCTCCCCTTTCTCTGTCCCCAACTCCATTTTATTTAATCTTTCTAAATGGATATTGTAGCCTCAGGGACTAAAAGAATGACACATGGATAAACAGGAACTAAGCTCCTAAGCTTTTCCCCTACCTGCCATTTTCCTCACCACGCATGAGGATTAGAAGCTGCACAAAGAAAGCAGTCTCAGAAGTTTGTCAAATAGAGATTTCTGGGTGATGGTTTGGGAAAGGAGGATTTAGATCGTGCCTCTCCTGGGTCGGGAAAGTGACTGAAACACATAACAGCAGAGAACTTGAAGTGCTGGTTTGAGCTTCAGGAGATGTGAGTTCTAACCCCAGTGCTGCCTGTGACTTGCTCTGTGACCTGGGACAAGTCCCTTGTGGATACAACAGGATATGTGGGCTACAAGGGTCTCTGAGGCTTCTCCCAGGTAGGCAAAGTGGAGTGTTAGACCAAGCTGGGCTCAAAAGTTTGTCCTGACACTAGTAAACAGCAAAGTCCTCAAATCACCGGCAACTATTAAGAGTTGCACTTGCTTTGCTGTAAAAAACGGGAGAGTTAATGAATTCGCTGTGAAGACTAAATGAGATAATGAATGGGCACACCTCGCTGGGGGTGTGATACTTTGTAGGTGTCTTTTTAAAGCATAATTCCTATAAAAGTAATTGCATAATTCCTATAAAATCCTAAACTATGGTTTTAAAAAAAGGCTTGGAGGTAAAAATTAGAAGGAAAGGAAAGTAAAAGAATAATAACAGTCAACACCAGTGTAACCCACTCACAAGAGACAAAGTGCCTTTCACATATATGATCTTAGGTAATCTTGACAACAACCTTGAAGAAGAGAAAAGCACCACATTTATTGATCTCTTTGGGCCATTCACTGTCCTAGTTTTCCCAATCATCTTGGTGGGTTATTTTCCTATTTCCTATTTTGAAGGCCGGGGTCCAAGATTACCCAATTGGTGAGTGTTGGAGCCAGCTCGGGTGATTCTGGTTCGACATCTCTAGATCCCATGACACAGAAGTGGCAGGATCAACGTGGAAAGCAAGGCAGCAAAATGATGAGGTGCTAAAAACTAATGACCTAGGTGAAGGAAAGAAATATTTACACAACATCATATGCTTCTTTCACAGTTGTCATGCAACATCATAGTACTTTGCTGATTCAATCATTTCACAGAGTAATTAGAGTCTGTCTCTGAAAAATAAAATACTGCAATTGGCTGCTGTCTCTAGGACTTTGTGACTTCCTTTGGACAGGTGGTTGCAAAAAGCCTATACCTTTAAAAGTGCCCCCGAAAGTAATGAATCACTGTGAAGACTAAATGAGATAATGGATGTGACACACCTCTCTGGGTACCCAGAATGGAGGAGATAGTAGGCTATGGCAGATGGTAGGGGAGGGGTTGGCTTCAGACAATCTGCAGAAACCCAGTTTCCTGATTTTTCTGTGCAAGGAATAGCACAGGCATCTGATAATTCTACTATTCTCTCTGGCTGGTGGCCGTCTCTTTGAAAGACTGCATGGTTTCAGTTCAGTTTCATATAGATCTGTGTGTAGATCTGTACAGCGATAACATTCCTTCGTGCTAAGTCAGTCCAAGATAACTAACCTGTTTCCAAGATCTAATTTTGTACGTGGGAATCTTGCCTTGCCCTGATTTCCAGACCATAGGCAGGCTTGCAGGCTGTAGCAGGGGAAGACCCCATGCTTATTCTGGTGCCCTGAGCAAGGCCTCCTGCTCTACTGTTAGGCAGAAGCACCTGTTCCCCACAGGAGGCGCTGTCTTTTGCTGGAAGAGCTCAGTTTCCCTTAAGGGGAAGTTCCTTGGGATTTAAGGCCTCATGACTATCTCAAAACCTGTGTTTATTGGCCAGTAAAGAAAATAAATAATGTGTACTAAGGGTTCCTTCCTATATCAGCCTCTGAATTATATGCTATTTTTCTTTAAAGCTACAGCCCTCTGGTGACTACCCATAAATTAGTAGTTCTCAAACTGTAGTGTGCATCAGAACCACCTGGAGGGCCTGTTAGAACACAGGTTTCTCTGCATCCTGAGAGTTTCTGACTTAGTAGTTCTGGAGTGGAGCCTGAGAATGTGCATTTCTGACCAGTTCCCAGGTAATGCTAGTACTGCTGTTCAGGCGACCACACTTAGAGAAACACTTGCCTAAACCATTCACCGCAGCTTGAGTTTGCAGAGCTGCTGGTGGCTGATTTCTTTTGGAACTTTCCACATTTGTGTGTGTGTGTGTGTGGTTAGCTACTAGTTTGTTCCCCTTTTCCACCACAGAGTTTTAGGAATGCCTTTCTCCTCACAAGCAAGAATGCAAATGAAGTTGCTTTATCTGGTATTATTCTCCATACCCTCTTGCAGCCTATACAGTTTCAGTTTGTTTTTTGGAAAAATCCCTAATCTGTTTTCCCTTTCACACCTCTGTGTCTTTGGACTTGCTGTTTGCTGTCTGGGCTGGAAGGCCTCCCTGGCTTTGCCTGGTAAATTCCAAATTGGATGTCAGAATGGAACTCATGCCGTGATCCCAGTAGAGTCATCCCTGAACAGCCTACCCAAGCAGAGCTCCTTTTCTTCTCTTTCTCTAACCTTTTAGCTGCTCGTCCAGTCTTTCATTCTAGCCCTTAGCACATTGTAATGCCAGGATCCATTTGCAGGCTTCCCCTGCCCACTAGACAAGGAGATACTGAAAGGCAGAGACCAGGAATGACTCAACTTGAGGCTCCCTGAGTATCAAGCGTAGTGGATCTTAACCCTGGCTACACCTTGGAATCACCTGTGGAACTTGCCAGAAAGTTCCAACACTTAGGTCTTTCTCCACATCAATTAAATCAGAATCTCCGGAGAACAGAGCTGCAATTAGGGCCTCCATTCTCAAGTTTCCTAAGGAGAATGGAGAATGCCTTTAACATTCTGCAGCTGCATTCTGACTGTGTGCCTGTTGTTTGTTCTCTGTGATACAGAATAGACTTTATGGGTCCCATTTTGTAAGTGAAGAAAATGCTCTGAGAGCAGATCATTGACTCAGCAAATCATTGGTTCATTGGTTTATTAATTAACTCCCTCTTCATTCATTCATTTGACAAGTATTTTTGTGGTATCCACCATGTGTCTGGACACATTAGTAAATAATAATAGACATTGTCCCTAGTGTCATGAAGGTTTCAGCCTAGTGAGTGAGGTCGACTGTGATCAATCACCCAAATAAATGTCAAGTCACACTCCAAATAAATGCCATGAAGGAGGAAGTTTTACTCAGGAGAGAGAACCACAACAGCTTTTGGAGTTTGTAACAGGGGAGGCGTTGACTAAGTCCTGGAGGACAAGGATGTTTTCCCTGGTCAAGGTCTGTTGACTAGAGCGTGGCAGGATGAGACATTCACTGGGTGAAGAGGGAAAGGCAGAGTGTCTCAGGTAGAGGGAGCTGTGGAAACCAGCAGAGTCCAGGATCCTTCAGCCAGGTGTACCCCATGGTTCCCGGCTCCCATCCTCAGCCTTTCTCTTCACCATTGCCTTGGGGCAGCAAGCAGGGCTTTAGGGAAGTGTAATCGTTGTGCAGGAGAGTGTGTGTACACACACACACAGGTGTGCCTGCATGTACATATACACAAGCACACACATGCATAAACACATATTACATACATACATACGCCCACACGCCCACATCACTCCTTTGCTCAGATCAGAGCTAGGCTCTCTGCCTGCGGCTATGCTGAAATGTTGATGCCCAAAGACTCCTTTCTCCAGGAATTAGAACAAGTTTTAAACCACATTATCTCACTGACTATGCAGAGACCTCTGACAAATGGTGTCTTTTCATTCCACCAGCCTGGGGCAGATACAGGGAACCCAGACAGCCGGCAGACAGGATCGGAGGGTCATGCTGCCCAGAAACATGGGATACACCCTCACCCAATCTTGATTAAGCTCTTCCTTTTTGCTGTTGGAATAGACCAGAGGAAGGATTGGGATGCCCTGTCACTCAGCTCCAGGCCTTTTAGTTGTTCATGTCATATCAATTTTTCTTTTTTCAAAATGCTTATTTTTAAATGCTAAGAGAAACCCTTTTGTCCTACATAATAGAACTTGGCTTTTAAGCATTGCTGCTGATAAGAGCCTGTGGCTATCCAAAGGGAAAACTTCATGCTAGTCAAGCTAAAAGACAATCTCCTAGGCTTTTTATGTGTGATGCTGTATTAGTCCGTTTTCATACTGCTGATAAAGACATACCCGAGACTGGGAAGAGAAAGAGGTTAATTGAACTTACAGTTCCATGTGGTTATGGAGGTTGCAGAATCCTGGCGGGAGGTGAAAGGCACTTCTTACATGGCAGCAGCAAGAGAAAATGAGGAAGACGCAAAAGTAGAACCCCCCGATAAAACCATCAGATCTCATGAGACTTACTATCACGAGAACAGTATGGGGGAAGCCACCCCCATGATTCAAATTACCTCCCACCGGGTCCCTCCCACAACCCATGGGAATTCTGGGAGTACAAGATGAGATTTGGGTGGGGACACAGCCAAACCATATCATTCTACCCATGACCCCTACAAATCTCATGTCCTCACATTTCAAAACCAATCATGCCTTCCCAACAGTCTCCCAAAGTCTTAATTCAGCATTAACTCAAAAGCCCACAGTCCAAAGTCTCATCTGAGATAAAGCAAGTCCCTTCCACCTATGAGCCTGCAAAATCAAAAGCAAGCTAGTTACTTCCTAGATTCAATGGGGGTACAGGTATTAGGTAGATACAGCCATTCCAAATGGGAGAAATTGGCCGAAACAATGGGGTCTCTTCTTCCTCAAGGGAATTGGAGGCAGTTGGAGCATTCAGCAATTTCATTAACATTTTAAATACGCAAATGGCAGATATACTCATTCAATTGTCTTCTGGTGTAAACTGATGTGAGAGCAAGCCCCTGTGAAAGCTGGGTTACAGATGGGAATGTTTTTGACCCTTGGGGATGGCCAAATGGATAGGTGGAGGCCATTAGGGAAAGCACAGAGTAGTCACTCAGGAGATAGGAATAAAGTATTTACTGAAGAAGAAAGAAGAGCTCAGTATTGCAGTGGGTCACGAGTTGTATAGGAGACATAGTGGGGAGGTTTTTCCATTGCTGGAAAATCTAATTCTCATAGAGGTGATTTTGGTCATAGGAGTTATTTATTGGGATTCTTTGGCTCAGGAAATATGAAATTTAGACAGGACCTAGGGATGAGCTGACAAAAATAGTTTAATGGTCCTAAAAGGGATAATGTGAGGAAGAGACAAGGGAACTGAATAGAGTTTAAATTAGAATTGGCACAGAAGGAGGCCATATACTCAGTGATACTGTAAAAGGAGAATGTATGAGAGGCCCGGGGTTTTCTCAGGCAGGACAAAGTGAGCAGAACAACCAGAACAACATCCCTTGCTTCCCCTCCTTTCTCTGCCAGCCATGACTTAGAAACTTCTTCCCACTTAAAAGTATTGCTCTGCTTCCTAGCTTTTGCCTCTGATTGCTGAGATATTGAAAACATTCTTTGGCGGACATTCCTCTTTTGGATGGGATAAACAATGCTTCTCATGAGTAGTCTTTCCCCTTGGATTCTATACACTCGGCAGGGCAAGTTAAGGTGCTCTAGGAAACTGGGAGGTGGCAGGCTCAACTCACATCACATGTGGGTCCCAAGATCTAGAATTTAGGAAAAAAGAGTAGAAGCTCATGTAGGTCTCCCCTCTCACATTTCCTAATGCCATTTTTCCATTGATAATACTGTTATTCAGACTCCTGTTTGACACCAGTGGTCCCTTCCTAATGGATTCAGAACTCAAATGGGAGAGGGTGTGATTAATTGATCCCCTAAGTAATCTCAACTAACTTGTACAGGCAGAATTGTAGTTTAGTTTTGAAGAAATATTTTATTTTATGATTGTGAGGTACAGATAGAAATGAATCATGCAGAAGATGAAACCTTCTTTTGAGAATAACAAAATGAAATAACGACAACAGGAATGAACGTTGAAATAATATTTTAAGTGTCGGACTGAGGGTAGTCTCTTCCAAGGTCCCTTAAGTTTCTGTTGTTTGACAGATAATTAAATCCAAAGAGAGATCCAATGGAGAAATCTGTGTATGTGTCTTGCTCCCAGGAAGGCTGTGAGTGGGGGCTTTACTCATGTGATCATGGAGACGTGAATGGCCATGCAGGACCAGGTTGGAAAAACACTCAAAGATAAATCATTATGGAGAAATATGGACAACTATGACATATCAACTAAATTTTTTTTTTTAAATAAAGCAATATGGAGGAACTTTCACAGGTTGCGAAGGAACAAGGCTCTGAAACCAGATTATGCTGCCTGGTGGTGAAGGAAAAGCAAGAAGCCTGTGGCTGGGCAGAACAAGGGCGGGAAAACCACTAGTAGATGGAATCAGTGAGTCACCTCAAGTAAGGCCTTGTAGGCTGTGGGAAGACTTGGGAAGCAACGAAATCAATTCATTTAATTACCATTTCTTACATAAACCTATTACTAGCTACAAGATTTTTCAACAGACATTTACAATGCAATTACTTTTGCAGATCTAATATAAAATACATTTTAAGCATGATTCATTGGGCTGGCTTGTCCCATTCTCAATTTAATCAAAACAGGTATTCCAAATCTCTGGTTGCTATAGGCTTTACAACCACTTATAGGGAGGGTGTCTGTCATCTGAAGCATAGGAAAGTTATCTATTTTTTTTTTTTTTTTTTTTTTTTGAGCTTGAGTCTTGCTCTGTCGCCCAGGCAGGAGTGCAATGGTATGATCTTGGCTCACTGCAACCTTCACTTCCCGGGTTAAAGAGACCCTCCTGCTTTGGTTTCCTGAGTAGCTGGGACTACAGGCATGTGCCACCACGCTCAGGTAATTTTTGTATTCTTAGTGGAGACGGGGTTTCACCATGTTGGCCAGGCTGGTCTCAAACTCCTGAGCTCAGGTGATCCACCTACTTCGGCCTCCCAGAGTGCTGGGATTACAGGTGTGAGCCACTGTGCCCAGCCAGGAAAGTTATCTTTTAAGAGGAAATTTGAAGTTGGGAAAATAATGCAACCTAACATTTCAGGTGAAATTTGGAAAACCACTTTGACACAGGCCAAAACCAGAAACTGTCTTCATCAGGTTTCTGTGGTCAAGTTAGTGTGGTTCCTTTTCCAGGACCACTCAGAAAAACTGATAGTATTTTTATGAATATTCCTGCCTTGAGACTGGTTGCAACACCCCAAACCTGAAGGAAAGACCAGAAACGGAAGACTGTAGCTCTAGCAGAGCCCACCTCCTCTTGTTCTGGAGCATTCACTGCTAGGCTTTTCTGGTGTGAACATAGGGAACATGCATAGCTCCCCATTGAGGTGGCTCTGAGGCCACCTGCAGAGATGGAGAAGCTTGACCTGCAGTGAAGGGTGTGGTCGTCTAATCCTGCCATCCACCATAGGGGAACTATGTATTATTCCCCAGCCTGACTCTGCTCCTTGGCTATCCTGGAGCCGTGGACACCAAAAGAGCCTTCCCTCTTTGCTGTTACTAAGGAGACAGAACCAAGAGGGAGGAACAGCAGAGGCTGAGCCAGTCCTGTGAGATCTATTTAAGCAAGGCCTTAGCAGAACAGGAATGAATGGAAGGGGACCCCAGAAGGGAAATCCCTGTTAACTTCCCACCGTCCTCACTCACTCTAGAAGCTCTGATGCAATCCTTATTTCCCAAATCTCAAGGAATGGTGAAGGGAGTTAGGCAACAACCACCAAACTCACACCCAGTCTCTATGTCTGTCTCTTCCTGATTTTGGAAAATGGTGAGTTGGGGATCTAGAAGTTTTCTGCAGTTGGGCTTTTTTCTGTTATTGGGATTCTGGAGGTTGAGGCTCAGTAAATGAGAGTAGGTAGGTCTCTTGGGCCAAAGAGTGAGTTCAGTCCTTCGATGGAAGGTTCTAGCATTAGCACTTCCTCTCCTGTGGTACCTGTCCAGGAGGAAGTTGGAGCTATTCTCTACAGCTGCAGCAAATGTCTTCCCCACTCACTATGAACCTATCCAGGTATCTAAGTCTTCAGCATGTCAATTCTTTCCTCCTGGTGGGGGACATCGGTCTTCTCATCCTGGACCATGAATCCTACTGACCTCAGGATACCTACTTTCATCTCCACGGTCTACTTTAATTTTCCTGGTGTGGGAAGTGGCTCCCATATTTTATTAGTATTCAGATTAAGCCCTGCGGGTTTCTCACAGCATCACCTACCCTACCACTACAGTTGAGGAAATTGAGGCCAGGAACAGATAGTGGCTCGTTTTAAGTCCCCAACCTCCTTTTCTTTTATGAAAGGGCTGTTTTTCAAAAGAATGTTCAAAATTTATCTACAGTCATTTTCCCATAAACACTTGGGGGGACTCGTGATGCAATGGCTTCCTCTAATTTGCTCATGGCTAAAACACCCAAACCAAATGATATCCCTTACCTGAAAGTGACCCTCCTCAAGGGACTGCCATGATCCTTCTCATTCCCTTCCTAGGGAAAGAAACACTTGAGCAATCACTATGGAGAGGCAAGTTTGGACTTCTAAAAGCCGTTTGCTTCAACGCAAAGGTAGCTTTTGGAAATGGATCTTGCCAGTTTAAGTCTAAATTTTCATTAAACTTTTAAAGTATAATTCTGGTCATATAATCTTGGTGAGAATTTTAAATGGCTTCTGACTAATTTTCCTAAAATTAGACAAATGTGACATGCACATGAACACTCACATATACACCCCACAGCGCGCGCACATGCACACACACATGCGTGCACACACACACACCTCTTACTCAGTCCACTTGCTACATTCCATTTTATTTTTTAGTGCATGATCTTGTAATTAAGAAGCACATTTTCTTTGAAGAGACAATTATAGTTATAGATGGTTAGCGAGAGGCTCAAAGAATGTTCCCCAGTATTAATCAAAGACTATTTGCATTACCACTTAGAAATCTTGCTGAAGTTTCAAAATAATAAAGTGAGAATGCTTATAAAAATGTCAAGAACACTTCTCTGCTTAAAGCTGTAATTATTTAAAGAATTGGTATGTCACTGCAAGAGTTCAGGACAGATCTCTCCTCCCTGCATTCTCCTCCACATACAATTTGTAGAATCTTGGAGCACCTGAGCTGCAGCTCGTAAAGTGTACAAAATATTTTATCTAACTCCCTTACAATACAAATATGGCGACCAGGTACCCAAGAAGCAAAGTGACTTGACCAAGGTCATACGAGAGCTGGGTATAGAGTTGGACCAGGGTCCCCTGGACTCCTGAATCTCAGTCCAGATGGTCCAGTGTCTCAAGCTGTTCTTATCCAACCTGAAATCAAAGGCAGTTTTTCAAAAACATACTTTCTTGATCTAATTAATCTCTAAATAGGGAAAGGCCAGGCAATTGGATGAGCAGAAACAGAAAAAGCCAAGAATATGTATAAAGGTAAGGATACTTTAGCACCGTTGAAGGTATAAGTGACATTCATAGGAGTAGAAGCCAAACCTGTGCTTTATTTATTTTGGTAAATATGGTATTCAAATTAGTTCCTAGATAAAGAAACTAATATTTAATGAGCCCCTATTATGCAATTGACTCTGTAGGCATCACAATGATTCTGTAACATAAGTTATGGTATTTCCCAGAACCCTTAATCCCCTTGCTCTATTTTTTTCTATTTTTTCATCTATCACTGTCTAGTTGAACTATCTAATTTACTCGTAGTACTTATTATTTTTACCTATTTCCCCTTAAAATGCTTCTCAGACCTCCACTCAACAGAATTTAAGCTCCACCAAGAAATGAATTGTTGTGTTTGTTTGTTTACTAATGTAACCAAGTACCTAGGAGTTTTGCTTGGCCCATAGTAGGTATTCACTCAGTATTTGTTGAATAAACGGATGGATGAGTGCTCCTGTACTTTTTTTATGGTTGGGGACATCTGCAGAAGGTACCTACTATATCTTGTTCCTGACCACTTACTCCTCAGATGCTTGACTGATACCATCCTGCATTGACATCTTATTAAAATGTCTAAGAAATGGAAACACATTGCAAGTACCCTGAAATATGGTAGTGGCAGCAGAAATTCAAAAAAAGGAATAAAATAGGGAAATTTGAGATTCAATTCGAAGAACTTGAACGATTTCACATAAGGATTGGGTAGTGTTCTGTGGTATAACACTGCTGGACAGGGCCTCAGAAGACTTTTTAAGTCCTGCAAACCCCTTTCCACATCTGCATGTGTCATTTATTTATTTATTTGTTCATCATCTGTTCATCCATCCATCCATCCATCCATCTATCCGTCCACTCACCTAGTCATCCATCTAATATATATTTCTTAAAAAGTTTCTATGCCTCCAGCATTATTTTAGGAGTTGGAAACATAACAGTGAATATGACAGCAAGGGTCCAGCTTTACTGGCGGTTATAATCTTTATTTATTTATTTATTTATTTATTTTGATACAGGGTCTTTCTTTATCTCCCAGGCTGGAGTGCAGTACTTAAGGTTATAACCTAACACATGAGCTAGAAAGGGGCCTGAAAACATTAAAATTAATCATTTGAATTCATGATATGTACTCTGAAGAAAATAAAGCAAGGAAAGGAAAAACAGATTGTTAAATTGCATAATTTCCAAGTCCCCTTCTCAGCTCTGACATTTGTAGACTCTGTGATGTCAGTTCCTCATTTTAAAAAACACCGCACAGTTTAGCCACCTAAATAATACCAAAGAAGTTCAGGAAATGCTGTATCTAAAAGCCCTCCATGTACATGTTATAAAGAACCATCCCTTAACTAGGATTTGATAATTATGCTTTGACATTTAAAAAAATCTTAGTTTCATTTAATTTAAGCAGTAAATATCATGTAATTGTTCGCACAGTAAATATCATGTAATTATTCACATGTAAAATAACTTAAAATGCTTCTTGTATTGATGCAACAAACATTATTGAGTACCTACTATATGGCAGGTACTATGTTAGGTGCTGAAGTTACCAGGAAGAATAGTCTCTTTCCTCATGAGAGACTTACCATCTCCTAGGACTTGTGAACAAATAGTGACGGGACACCAAGCCAGTGGTAAGATCTTTTAAGGTGATGTTGGCATGCAGTGCCGAGGAAGCACAGAGGAGAAAGTGACTGACACTGGGGTGGTAGGGGAAGGTCAGGGAAACTCTCAAAGAGAAGTTGGCTTTTAAGCTGGGTCTTAGGGAATGAGAAGCCCTTGCATGTACTTACCATTCGTCTATATTTGAACTAAGTCAAGATGAGACGATGTGATCATTAATCACTCCAAAAAGCCTCTTGATATGGGAATAGTTTGGCCTGATTTGAAAAGAACAGCATGGTCATTTCAGCATGAACAGGTCACAACATGAGAGTGAAACTTTAGCAGTTCCAATGATACACAAGAAGTGTGTGCAACTGCAGCTTTTTTTAATAGAGAGGAAAAAAGGACAAGAAGATAAAATTGAATGTCATAACAACCTTTGGAAAAAACTTGCAAAGACCATAAACATTTACCAAATGCCTTGTAATGCCCTCACTTTATTGCCATTGAGAAAATTAAAGCCTCTGCCAGAAGTGGCCTGCTGAGGTCTTAGCTCCATATGCCCTGGTAACAACCTCAGTGTCATTCTAGTGAATGAGTCAAAGTCCATCATGCAGTGGATCCTGCCCAGCCTGTCTGTAATGGCTAGAGGAGGGGAGTTGGCCAAGAGGCCTTGGGCAGACACAAAGTATTCCTTCTACTCTAAAATCCTAACTCAGACTCGGTCATAAAATTATGACCCTTGTGAGTGCTGGTATGGGCATTAGGCCATTTAGTTCTCACAGTGGGCTGTGAAACAGGATCATCTTTTCTTCCCTTTATGGACAAGGGAGCTGAGGGAAGGACAGGTGAAATAACTTTTCTCATTTGTAGAGCTGGACAGTCGTCGAGGTAGGTTCTAAGTAAGGTTTTATGAATATCAAAAAAAGATTAGTTGGGAATTTCAGAAATGATGCAAATGAGGAATTATTGACATCTGTTTGTAACAACATGGCAGAACATTGATGCAGAGAAACATTCCCAGTGCAGGAAACACAAAGATAGATCAAGTAGCTGTGTCAAACAAGACTGAGTGCATGGTAAAGTATGAAAAACACAGAGAGAAGAAAAAAACACACACACACACACACAAAAGTATGATTCCAGAAGTATAAACAAGTTCAGATTGCCCAATGAAATTTGAAGATCTTAGCTTCTTAGTTTTAATGGGCCAGGAAGGCAGAGCATAGGAGACAAAGTCCAGGGTTTGAGCACAGTGAGATGTGACAACAGGAATTATTACAATTATTGCAAAGAAAAAAGAAATTCCCCAAGATGCCCAAAATGTGTGACTTAAAATAAAAGTTGCTCCACAGAGGGATTGTTTTGGCTTGATTCTTGGTGGAGTGGCCAGGCAGGGGTGGAAGGGACAGTAATACGTCTCCTTTGAGAATTTCTAACCACAAGCCTACCTATGTCCATATTGGGACTAGAATTCACTCTACGTCTTTGGACCAGAAGCCCCAAAAGCCCCAAAGTAAAAAATTTAGTTTAATGTGTCCCTGGTCAGTATTTTCCAATGTATGTTTAGT
Source organism: Macaca mulatta (assembly GCF_049350105.2). NCBI lineage: Eukaryota > Metazoa > Chordata > Mammalia > Primates > Cercopithecidae > Macaca > Macaca mulatta. Next base: position 50,131,983 of record NC_133420.1, read on the forward strand.
TGGGTTTCTACATTTGATTTTAAATATCTTAAAATCAAATAGGAAAAAAAAGAGAGATCATCCAAGAACTGACAGCTTGGCAGCTGACTTCTTAACAATCTCTTTCTGCTGAAGGTCAATGTGAATTACTCCTACAAGTGTGGTGACTTCTTTCTTCATCTACTGTTCTCTTGGTATGGGAATCCGGAAGTGGCCAGTTACAGCCAGAGCTTAAAAGTTCAATGAAACAGACTCTCATTGTGTTCTCTGGTGGGAGTATTTACTCTCTGTGAAGGAGCAGGATTTTCTAGATCTGCAGAGCCTAGGACTTCAAGGATGAGAAGCATAAATCCCCCAACTGGGTCACTGGGGATCACGATAATTGTATCTACTCTGCTTCCACCCCTTGGCTCCTAGACCCATATATTCTACCTGTGGAGGAGATATTACTGCAAAAAGATTATTGACTTACAGTATAGACCACCTCCTGGAGGATGGTGCCCCATCTTAGCAAGGTCTCCTCTCTGAGATGGCACTCTGCTGCATCTTCAAGAGGCCATTCTGCCATTCATTCCATCAGACTGGCGGAATGAGGGTGAGATGGATTGTGAAAGAAACAGTGGATTCCCTTGGTACCCACTGCTGTACTTCCTTTGCTGGAAAATGGGGCCTTTGATCTGAAACAGTGTTGGACGGGATCCTATGTTGGAGACATTCACTTCACGAGTTTCATTATAAAAAATGGACCTATTATCTATTCATTTCTGATTTCCACAGTTAACTTTCTCTTGATAAGGAATAAACATTTTCTTTTCCCCATGACTCTGTTTGGAATTTAGAAAGAATTATCATACCAGTCAGATTTTTGTTAATGCAGGACTGAAACAAATTTGTAGCAGGAATGTTTAATGCCCAGCAAGCCACGGAATCCATGTGACATTTATTTGTAACATTTGTTGGTAGTATATTTAGCACCTCGCTTTTGCAAACAGGGAAGTTATTTTATATGCAATGAGGTGGGTGTAATCGTGATGTTGATGAGACCTGTGGATTTTTTTTTTTTTTTTTTTTTTTTTTTTTTTACACTGGAACGGATAACAGCAGAAAAGGATTTACTCCAAAGTTGCCAAAGCTTAAACTTCAGAGCAACTCACTTGCTCAAGCCCCTTTCATGTGCTCATGTGATTTTGTAATATTTTCAAAGAAAGAGCTTTGTGATTTGTTGTGATTTTCTTTCTCATTCCAGATAAATCCTCACTTTTATAATTTACATTGTAGTCATAATTTAGTGTTCTTTTTCTTAAAGAATATACCCGCCCGCCAATTCATTGTCTAAAAACTGGGTCTACCCTTGAACCAAAATGAGCAGGAAGTTGCTCCCTGCTTAAATGTAAATATTTGCGCTCCACTAAGAGACAGACAAGTTAGTACTTATTGGCCTGAGACTGCCTAGGCTGAGTTTTTGAATGTTGACATGTTTCCAGGCTCTGGCTGACTCTGCTTATATAATGGCTTGTCCTCTGAATTAGAAGTGTGCCACTAACGACTTACATATGAACAGCATAAATACCTACATCATTACAGTTTGAGTCTCTGAATAACTTACAAGCTAGTTATTATAGATGAGGAAATGAGAATTAGAGAATTTAAATAACACACTTGATGTCTCAGGGTCGGAGGTGGCAGCTGTAACTCACAATTAGCCTCTGATGTCTCACCCACGGGCCTTGCTGCTCTGCCATAGTGTCCTCTCAGTGGAATCTTTATCCAGATCTCTATGACAATTCTTTTTCCTATTAAAATGGCACCATTATGGGCATGGCTATGTTCCAATCATTATTTATGAATATTGAAATTTGAATTTTATATAACTTTCTTTTTTTTTTTTTTTTTTTTTTTTTGAGACAGAGTCTCGCTGTGTCGCCCAGGCTGGAGTGCAGTGGCCGGATCTCAGCTCACTGCAAGCTCCGCCTCCCGGGTTCACGCCATTCTCCTGCCTCACCTCCTGAGTAGCTGGGACTACAGGCGCCCGCCACCTCGCCTGGCTAGTTTTTTGTATTGTTTAGTAGAGACGGGGTTTTACTGGGTTAGCCAGGATGGTCTCGATCTCCTGACCTCGTCATCTGCCCGTTTCGGCCTCCCAAAGTGCTGGGATTACAGGCTTGAGCCACCGCGCCCGGCCAATATATAACTTTATAATGCCATGATATATTATTCTTCTGTTGATTTTTTGAAACCATTTAGAAAAGTAAAAACCATTATGAGTTCATGGGCTGTACAAAGGAAACATGAAACAAAGCTATAGTTTGCTGACCCCTGAAATAGAGGAATGGTCACCAGAAAGAGACAAACTGTCTTTTAGGCTAGCAAGACAGTCATATAACTGAAGATATCAACACCTCTAAAATACAAACATGCCAACCTGATGGGGATCTGGTCAACCAAAGCAACCACAGAAGAAAAGACAAAGGAGAGTCCCAAGGCTATCATGAGCAGTGCCCGTTCCACCATGACTCAGGAAAGGTCATCTTAGCCAGTGGAGGTCACATATTGAGACTATTTTTAAGAGTTCATTTTGTAACGGGAAAAGATATCTCAAATGACATTAGTTGAATATTTATTTCTTTTTTGTTTGTTTGGTTGGTTGTTTTTGGAGACAGAATCTAACTCTGTCACCCAGGCTGGAGTGCAGTGGCACAATCTCAGCTCACTGCAACCTCCACCTCCTGGGTTCAAGCGATTCTCATGGCTCAGCCTCCCAAGTAGCTGGGATTTCAGGCACATTAACTATAAAAATTAGCCAATTTTTATATTTTTAGTAGAGACGGGGTTTCACCATACACATTTTTTAATTAAAAAAGAAATATTCGGCCCAGCATGGTAGCTCACACCTGTAATCCCAGCACTTTGGGAGGCCGAGGTGGATGGATAACTTGAGGTCGGGAGTTCGAGACCAGCCTGACCAACATGGCGAAACCCTGTCTCTACTGAAAATACAGAAATTAGCCAGGTGTGGTAGTGGGCGCCTGTAGTCCAGCTACTCGGGTGACTGAGGCACAAGAATTGTTTGAACCCAGGAGGCGGAGGTTGCAGTGAGCAGAGGTCATAGCACTGCACTCCAGCCTCAGTGACAGAGTAAGACTCTGTCTCCAAAAAAAAAAAAAAGCTTCAAAAAGTGCATATATACATATATGTGTGTGTATACACACAAATATATATTTAGCAAAGTAAACATGTATTTATAAATATACATTATAAATAAAATTATCTAGTTGATTCTTATCTTAACCACTTGCTACTCTATGAACTTAAGTTTTTTTTACCATTCTGTGCTTCTCATACCTATCATAATGAGTTATTTCGAGAAATAAATGAGAAAATGGATATGAAATGTCTAGCACATAGGAAATATGTAGTATACAGAAAGTACTACATAATAACTCTCACTGTATTTGGTGTTTACATTACATAAAAACATATGCATGTAAACATACACATATATGATGTATGTTATATATCATATTATCTATAAACACATACCAAAGAAATATATCATAATAGAGATCCTTTATATATCTGCTGTTTTGAAATTTGCTTTTTTCCCTTCATATATTATGGATAGCCAGGGGACAATACAGAACTGGGGTTAAAAGCACGGCTTCTGCTATCTGACTACTTGGGGTTGAGTTGTAGCTTCACCATCATAAGAACTTGGGCAAGTGACTTCAATTCTCTAGGTTGTAGATCTTTTCCTGGAAGATGATGATAAAAACATGACCTACTACATAGAGTTGCTGTGAGGATTAAATGAGAAAATATATGTAACAGCAGACTGCAGATTCAAATAAATAAATAAAAGTCATTAGCAAAAAGCCCAGCTTATAGTAAATGATCAAATGTTATTCTAAAAATGAAAATGTATTATTTAAGAAAAATTATAATGACCTGGAGTATTTATTCAGCTTTCTCCTAAAATTCGTAGTATGGCAGCAAGAGAGAACACATGGGAAAAATATGTTTGAGGAGGAAAAAAAGAACTTTTAATTTGCCTCCTGTGGAAAGGACAATAGAACATCTACAAAGTGAGGCTATGACTTAACAGTTAGGATAATGCTTTGCATTTATGCAGCATCATTAATAAAGCAATTTTCAGAAACCTTTTGGAAAACATTTCTAAGCACGAATCTGGATCATCTCCAGATTACTGTGATAATTAGACTGTGGATATGCTTTCAAAATGTGACTCAAAACCTATTTTAAACATAAATTATTTGCTTTTTAAAAGATATCTCTGATATATGGTATTTCCTTTAAGACAAGACCATAACTTCCTATGTTATTTATGGAATCACCTTTGAAATATAGGATGAATTGATTTTTTGCTGTTTTATTTATGTTGTATATAAGGCAATATGAGTTAATTTCAGAGAATGTAAGTGTCTGGAGACACGTGAAAAAGGAAGTTGTCAATGTCATCAAAAGAGCTTGTCAAAAGGTAAAAATTTAAATCATTGATTGTTTTTTACGTTTGTGTCTGTGACATCAGGGAGTTTCTGTAACCAGATTTTTAGTGAGATGAATTAATCAGCTAATGCTGCAGAGTATGAGATGACAGGCAGCTCCCACAAAGCAGATGCTCAATTAATGTGAGTCACAATCAATTATACTATTTATTGAGGGTTTGCCATGTTCCAGCAGCTTTTAGTTGCTGTCTTATTTAATTTAAATCCACAAAACCCTATCAGGAAGTTAACGTGATCACAGTGTTACAAGTGAGACAATCCAAACTCAAAACAATTTCATTCAGAGACTACACAGACTGAAATGGATTGGATGAGTTCTGCTCTTTTTTTTTTTTTTCATGAGTCATATTTCTTCATTATTATTTAAAAAGAAGATTTATTAGGCTGGGAGTGGTGGCTCATGCCTGTAACCCCAGTCTTTTGGGAGACTGAGGCAGGAGGATTGCTTAAGACTAGGAGTTGGAGGCTGCACTGAGCCATTATTGCACTGCACTCCAGTCTGAGTGATAAAGTGAGATCTCAACTCTTAAACACACACACACACACACACACACACACACACACACCCCATACACAAAAACTTTTCCCTCCCTTCCTTTGTTCTTCTTTCTTTCCTTTAGCAAGTGAACCACCCTATCGATAAAATACAAAAAAACTTGGTCTCTTAATATATGAGTATGTGCCTGTGTGTGTGCTTTTGTACAGAGGTACTTGTTCTTTTTCAGTGAAAATACCAACCCCATAATAAGTCTGATGAGTAAATCAATCTCTATTAAAAGTATTTTGAAATACACATTTTCTTCAAAGAGAGATGATGAGAGGGAATTACGTATAAACTTCACTGCATGCCATGTTTATTACGTCAAAGATGTTTTTTAAATTATACTGCTTATGGGAGAAAATTACCTGTAAACTTCACAGAATGTCATCTTTATTATGTCAAATATGTTTTCCAATTGTAATGCTTATTAGAGTCTGCTATGTATTATAGTTACTTAGTCATGCATCTGCCTTCTTGAATGAGGAGTGAGCTCCTTAATGTCAAAAATGATGCCTAAATCTCCTTTTACCAATTCCAGTATTAAGTTGAAATGAAAAAAATTTTGAAAAGATAATGACCTTATTGATAATTCACTGGATTACAACTCCAACTGATACATTATTCTGAGTTCTTCTGTGGGTGTACAACCTCAACGCCCTGCTAAGATTGTAGAGAACATAGATACGGTGAGGAAAATGCTTCTTTCAAGAGAAAAAAATATGAACATTTGGGGTGTGGATTGTTGAGGTGGAAAAAGCTCATCCACATGGAATAGGGCAAAATTTGAGGCAGTAGAAAGCACATTGAGGAGTAGAAAGCACTGTTCTGAAGCTAGGAGTACTAGGTTTTGGTGTCAACTCTAGTACTAATTAGTCATGAAACTTTAGACTATTTAGCTTTGCTGGGTTTTGGTATTATTTGTGAAACAAACAAGCAAGCAAACAAACAAAGTGCTGAGTTCCCAGAGCAGGGCTGACCGAATCTGCCTACTCAGTCATTAAGACACAGAATAAGTAGTCCATTTTCTACCTTTCTAATCACCAGGGAAAAAATTACCAGTGAAAACATAATTCATATAAAGACAGATTTTTAATGAAGCAAATAAACATTTAAATCACCAACTCTTGAAAAATTATCCAGTGAGACCTAATGTACTTTACAAGCATAAACAGAAAAGAGCCAAGGTTCTCTCTTTAAGAAACAAAGACTTTCAGATTAGAGACTCCACCCCCCAATTCAAGCATACCTTATCTAAAAGAGATACATCTAAACCATATACTGCAGAATGATAAAAATAAAAGGATGGGCAGGATATAAGAGGAAAGGGCAATTAAAAGAAAAGCAAGAATTGCAATAGCAACACAAAATAAAGCAAAAGTAGAGAAAAGAATAATTGGAAAAAACAAACTCAAGGAGAAGTGGAAAAATAGATCAATAGCCAGGAAAAAATGTGATCAAATTAGTAAACATAAGAATACTATTCATCTGAACATTGTTACAAATTTTAAACTTAAATAATTTTTTTACTTACATATTTTTTGCTTGCAGTTTGTTTCTTAATAGGTTTTTTTAAAAAGCGATTTTAGGCTCACCTCAAAACTGAACAGAAGGCATAGAGATTTCTCATAGATCCCCTGCTCCTACACATGCATAGCTTCGTCTATTATCAATATCCCTCACCAGAGTGGTACATTTGATGAACCTGTATTGACATATCCTCATTACTCCAAATTCATAGTTTACATTAGGGCTCACTTTTGGTGTTGTATGTTCTCTGGGTTTGTACAAATTTATAATGACCTGTATCCACATTATAGTATCATATATCCACTGTGCTCTAATTGTTCATCTATCTCTCCCTCCCAATGCCTAGCAATAACTGATCTTTTTACTAACTCCATAGTTTTGCCTTTTCCAGAATATCATATCCTATATCTATATATAGGATATACACTTTTCAGACTGGCTTCATTCACCTAGAAATATGCATTTAAGTTTCCTCCATGTCTTTTCATGAATTGATAGTTCGTTTCTTTTTAGTGCTGAATCATACTTCATTGTCTGATGTACTACAGTTTATGTATCCATTTACCTACTGAAGAACATCTTTGCTGCTTCCAAGTTTTGACAATTATGAATAAAGATGGAACTTCTGTGTGCAGGTTTTTATATAAACATACATTTTAAACTCCTTTGAGTAAACAGATGGAGAGATATTCAGTGTTCATGGATAAGAAGACTCAATATTGTCAAGATGTCAATTTTTTCCAACTTAATCTACAGATTCAATGCAATCCAATTTGAAATCTCAGCAAGTTGTCTTATGGATGTTGACAAACTGATTCTAAAGTTTATATGAAGATTTTAAAAAACACCTAGAATAGCCAACACAGTATTGAAGGAGAAGAACAAAGTTGTAGGACTGACCCTACTTGACTTCAAAACTTACCATAAAGCTACAGTAATCAGGAATGTGTGATATTGTTGAAAGAACAAACAAAAAGATCAATGGAACAGAATAGAGACCAGAGACCAGAAATAAATCCACACAAATATAGTTCATTGGATTTTGACAAAGGAGCAAAGGCAATAAATACAATGGAGAAAAGACAGTCTCTTTAACAAGTGGGTGCTAGAACAACTAGATATTCACATTTTAAAAAAATCTAGACACAGACTTTGCACCCTTCAGAAAAATTAACTCAAAATAGATCACAGACTTAAATGTAAAAATGCAAAACTATGAAACCTCTAGAAGGCAAAATGGGAAAAAATTGAGATGACCTTGAATACGGGGATGACTTTTTAGGTATGACAGCAAAGGCACAATCAATGAAAGAAACAGTTAATAAACTGGAATTTATTAAAATCTAAAAATTTCTTCTCTGTGAAAGACATTGTCAAGAAAATAAAAAAAGAAACAACAGACTAGGAGAAAATGTTTGCAAAAAACATATCTGATAAAGGACTATTATTTAAAATATAAACAGAATTCTCAAAACTCAACAATAGAAAACAACCAATTTAAAAAATGGTACAAAGACCTAAACAAATATCTCACCAAAAATAAAAGGTACACAGATGGGAAGTTAGCTTATTAAAAGATGGTCTATCTCATATGTCATCAAGGAAATGCAACTTAAAACAACAATGAAATATCATTTCACACCTATTAGGATGGCCCAAATCCAGAACACGGACAATGCCATATGCTAGAATGTGAAGCTACCAGAACTCTTATTCATTGCAGATGAGAATGCAAAATGGCACAGCCACTTTTGAAGACAATTTGGTGGTTTCTTATAAAACTAAGCATATTCTTATATATGACCCAGCAATTGTTCTCCTTTGTATTTACTCAAAGGACTTTAAACTTTTAAAAAACAAATACAGAAAACATGCTTCAAAACCTGAAAGATATAAAACTCAATTTTATAAAATCGCATAATTATAATATTGAAACCTAGACAAAAGTAACAGACACCAAAAAATTCAGACCTATCTCACGTATAAATGAAATTTTAAAAATTTTCCATATACAAAACACTAGGAAAGTAAATACAGCAGAATATTAAAGGAACCATACGTAATGTCCAACTTGAGTTTTTGAAAGGAATGTAAGAATAATTTTACATTAGAAAAATGGACGGGAGGTAGGCAGGAAAGAGTGTGGCACTTGGGTGGCTATGGAGAGTTCACATGTAAGGTGCAGGTGGAAAAGCCCGTAGAGTAACTGATAGGTGCAGTGGGATAACTTACTTGGATAACGTCACTGAGTCATTGAAACTGACTTGACTAAACATCCCTTGGACATCATGGCATTGGTCTAACAACATGTCAATCATTGAACCAAAGAGGAGAAAATGATATATGGGCATTTCTATGATTTCCCCTAAGTCAGAGAAAGATAACATTCATCTTTAATTTCTGATGCTAAAAAGTCTTTATTAACTGAAAATAGAATATGCCAATTTAGTGAGAGATAGATGGATAAGCAATGGCTGCAACTTGATAGTGGGAAGATGGAAAGCCAACTCATGCTATTCAGAGGATTTAAATTGAATTCAACCCATTACCTCTGCTCCATATGGGGTGGTGAAAAAAGGCACAGTAAATCTTTTCATTGTGAAAGTCTAAATGTTGAGTAAGTAAAGATATAGCAGGCCATTTGAACTTGATTTCTTCTCTGCCCAACATTAATCATTTGCCCTGAATCTCTACTGAGTCCACCATACATCACAGTTTTTAATCCTAGGAACCTGAAGTGATCACAGAGTTACTAGGAAAACTTCCTTTGCTACTTAATATTTCTTTATGTATCTTATTATAAACTTCATTTTGAAGTCATCTATGCATGGTTCATCCTTGAAACCTTAAAACATCTATTATTTTTTACAACTGGCAAAAATCTTAAGTATGGCCTATATAATGGATTGAATTGTATCCTCAAAAAACTAAAACAAAAGAAAACAACAACAAAAATATCTTCAAATCCTAATCCCCCCGGTACCTGTGAATGTGACCTTGTTTAGCAATAGGATCTTTGCAGATTTAATCCAGTTAAAATGAGTTCATATGCGATTAGGGTGGACCCTAACCCAATGATTGGTATTCTTATAAAATCAGGAAAATTTGAGCATGCAGACATGCTGAGGAAAGACAGCCACGTGAAGGCAGGCACAGATGGCCTCTGTCACAAGTCTGGGAATTCCTGGGGCTACTAGAAGCTGGAAGATACTAGGCAGGATTCTTCCTAGAGGCTTTGGAGCAAGCATGCCCTCTTTAACTATCTGACTCTTTAACAGTTAAAGAGTCATCTTATAGGCATGTGTTATATAATTTATCATATTTTAATATTTTCTATATCACTTAGAGGATAGGTTTTCTGGGGTTTTCTTCTGAGCATTCAGCAGACAATTAACTATCACTTTCCACCTTCCCACTATCAAATTGTAGCCATTGCTTATCTATCTCTAGTTAAATTGGCACACATATCCCAATCCAATGTACTTGCAGTGTTATGGCATCCCTGGGAAACGAATAATGAGTGTGGGTATGTTCACACCTGTAAGTGTTGCTTTTCTTACCATGACTCGTAATTCTTAAAACCACGTTAATAAAATTATCCAAAGAAATGTTTTAATAGAAACCCAATCTCTATTATTTTAAATAAAAAATCATGCCATTAATTATTTTCCAGATTATGAAGAGATGTTACTGCAAAATCAAGTAACAAGAGGATATGGTGTGTTAGAAAAGGTTGGGAATCATTTTTAATTGCTTTAAAAATTCTAAAAACTGACTGTTAGTCCCAGTATCAATCCATAATATAATAATATATATGTCTAATACCAATATATTTTAAAATTCTGTCCTCTTATTCATATTTCAAATCTATAATTTATACAGCTTTTATTAGGTTCTTAGCAGCTCATGAATCAAGCAAAAATCCTTCTTTAAAGAAACTTAGAGTCTTTTAGGGAAGCAAAGACATTTAGCTAAAAACTGTCTTACCTGGTAACAAAAAAGGAAGCGGAGAGTAGAGTAAATTACTCTGAAGTTCAAAGGGGAGAGAGCGATCACTTTCAGTAGGAATGAGGGATTGCTTTCACTAGGCACAGAAGGCATGAAGGAAAGGTGAGTCAGTCCTTGAAGTTGAACACAAGAGTAAGGCTATTGCAGGACAAGGGGCAGGTAAGCCAAAATACAGAGTTGGCAATCATACAAGTCAACTATGACTTGAAGAACAGCAAGTAGAGCTACTCCTAACATGTCTACAGCTATGCTGTTCCATTAAAACATCCATTAAGAGCAAGTAAAATCAGTGAGTTATCTAGATAATATCATCATCAGGATCAAGGACTCCAGAGTTATAAAAGCTGGTGGAGTGAATTTAAGTAGAAAATTTGCTTTCATAACTCATAAGATAATATTTGGGAGAAGAGTAGGGTTGTAATTGTGTGTAATCCATACAGTGGATTGGGATGGTCTGTGTGCAGTGGGTTGTGATGCTGTGTGTGCAGTGTGTTGGGTTGGTGTGTGTGCAGTGTGTTGGGATGGTGTATGTGTTGTGTGTTGGGATGGTGTGTGTGCAGTGTGTTGGGATGGTGTGTGTGTAGTATGTTGGGATGGTGTTATGTGCAGTGTGTTGGGATAGTGTGTGTGCAGTGTGTTGGGATGGTGTATGTGCAGTGGGTTGGGATGGTGTGTATGTAGTGTGTTGGGACGGTAGGTGTGTGGTAGGTTGCGATGGTGTATGTGTAGTGTGTTTGGATGGTGTGTGTGCAGTGTGTTGGGATGGTAGGTGTGCAGTGGGTTGGGATGATGTGTGTGCAGTGGGTTGGGATGGTATGTGTGGTGGGTTGGAATGGTGTTATGTAGTGGGTTGGGATGATGTGTGTATGGTTGGTTGGGATGGTGTTATGTAGTGTGTTGGGATGGTAGGTAGGCAGTGGGTTGGGATGATATGTGTGGAGTGTGTTGGGATGGTGTGTATGTAGTGTGTTGGGATGGTGTGTGTGCAGTGGGTTCGGGTGGTGTGTGTACAGTATGTTGGGATGGTGTGTGTGCGGTGGGTTGGCATGGTGTGTGTGCAGTGGGTTGGGGTGGTGTGTGTGCTGTGGATTGGGATGGTGTTATGTAGTGTGTTGGGATGGTAGGTGTGCAGTGTGTTGGGATGATGTGTGTGCAGCAGCTTGGGGTGGTGTGTATGCAATGGGTTGGGATGGTGTGTGTGCAGTTGATTGGAATGGTGTTATATAGTGTGTTGGGATGGTATGTGTGCAGTGGGTTGGGATAGTGTGTCTGCAGTGTGTTGTGGTGTATATGCAGTGTGTTGTGATGCTGTGTGTGCAGTGTGTTGTGATGGTGTGTGTACAGTATGTTGGGATGGTGTGTGTGCAGTGGGTTGGGATGATGTGTGGGCAATGGGTTGGGATGGTGTGTGTGCTGTAAACAGTATGGGAAGCCTGGGCTGGGGAGGACCAGAGAATGATGCTTCTGGGTCGTCACCGGCAGCAAAGGATACATGTTAGGACTGGGCCTTGTGCGGAAGCACTGTGTGACCTTGTGGCTTTGAAATATGTTGCTAAAAAAGGTTGTCCACTTTCTCCTGAACACTTACGTAGCTGGAATAAATTATTCTCTGTCTGAAATGGCTTAATAATAAAATGTTCACCTTTCTTTTCAAGAGTATACAAGATAGTTTAGCAAAATCAGCCATCCTGTGGAGCTCTGGATTAGACTTAGAAAGCCCAGACAATGATCCTTTATGTTTTTTGCATATTTGTACTCTGACCATTGTCAAAACAGACTTGAAGCACCTTATAATAGAAATCTCAGATAGAGTAAAATAAAAATCTTTTCAACTTAGATACTGTTGGCAAATTGAACACTGCTATTGGTTAAGATTAGGGTGCATTTTTTGTTTGTTCTTTCTTTTTTTGGTAAATTTTATTTTTTAAATTATACTTTAAGTTCTAGGGTACATATGCACAACATGCAGGTTTGTTACATATGTATACATGTGCCATGTTGGTGTGCTGCACCCATTAACTCATCATTTACATTAGGTATATCTCATAATGCTGTCCCTCCCCACTCCCCCCACCCCCCACAACGGGCCCCGGTGTGTGATGTTCCCCTTCCTGTGTCCAAGTGTTCTCGTTGTTCAATTCCCACCTATGAGTGAGAACATGCAGTGTTTGGTTTTTTGTCCTTGAGATAGTTTGCTCAGAATGATGGTTTCCAGCTTCATCCATGTCCCTACAAAGGACATGAACTCATTCTTTTTTATGGATGCATAGTATTCCATGGTGTATATGTGCCACATTTTCTTAATTCAGTCTATCATTGATGGACATTTGGATTGGTTCCAAGTCTTTGCTATTGTGAATAGTGCCTCAATAAACGTATGTCTGCATGTGTCTTTCTAGTAGCATGATTTATAATCCTTTGGATATGTACCCAGTAATGGGATGACTGGGTCAAATGGTATTTCTAGTTCTAGATCCTTGAGGAATTGCCACACTGTCTTCCACAATGGTTGAACTAGTTTACAGTCCCACCAACAGTGTAAAAGTGTTCCTATTTCTCCACATCCTCTCCAGCACCTGTTGTTTCCTGACCTTTTAATGATCGCCATTCTAACTGGTGTGAGATGGTATCTCATTGTGGTTTTGATTTGCATTTCTCTGACGGCCAGTGATGATGAGCATTTTTTCATGTGTCTGTTGGCTGCATAAATGTCTTCTTTTGAGAAGTGTCCGCTCATATCCTTTGCCCACTTTTTGATAGGGTGGTTTGTTTTATTCTTGTAAATTTGTTTGAGTTCTTTCTAGATTTTTGATATTAACCCTTTGTCAGAGGAGTAGATTGCAAAAATTTTCTCCCATTCTGTAGGTTGCCTGTTCACTCTGATGGTAGTTTCCTTTGCTGGGCAGAAGCTCTTTAGTTTAATTAGATCCCATTTGTCAATTTTGGCTTTTGTTGTCATTGCTTTTGGTGTTTTGGACATGAAATTCTTGCCCATGCCTATGTCCTGAATGGTATTGCCTAGGTTTTCTTCTAGGGTTTTTATGGGTTTAGTTCTAACATTTAAGTCTTTAATCCATCTCGAATTAATTTGTGTATAAGGTATAAGGAAGGAATCCAGTTTCACCTTTCTGCATATGGCTAGCCAGTTTTCCCAGCACCATTTATTAAGTAGGAATCCTTTCCCCATTTCTTGTTTTTGTCAGGTTTGTCAAAGATCAGATGGTTGTAGATGTGTGGTATTATTTCTGAGGGCTCTGTTCTGTTCCATTGGTCTATATCTCTGTTTTGGTACCAGTACCATGCTGTTTTGGTTACTATAGCCTTGTAGTATAGTTTGAAGTCAGGTAGCGTGATGCCTCCAGTTTTGTTACTTTGGCTTAGGATTGTCTTGGCAATGTGGGTTCTTTTTTGGTTCCATATGAACTTTAAAGTAGTTTTTTTCCAATTCTGTGAAGAAAGTCATTGGTAGCTTGATGGGGATGGCGTTGAATCTATAAATTACCTTGGGCAGTATGGCCATTTTCACGATATTGATTCTTCCTACCAATATGAGCATGGAATATTCTTCCATTTGTTTGTGTCCTCTTTTATTTCATTGAGCAGTGGTTTGTAGTTCTCCTTGAAAAGGTCCTTCACATCCCTTGTAAGTTCGATTTCTAGGTATTTCATTCTCTTTGAAGCAATTGTGAATGGGGGTTCACTCATGATTTGGCTCTCTGTTTGTCTGTTTATAGTATTCTCTAATGGTAGGTTGTATTTCTGTGGTACTGGTGGCAATATCCCCTTTATCATTTTTTATTGTGTCTATTTGATTCTTCTCTCTTTTCTTCTTTGTTAGTCTTGCTAGCGGTCTATCAATTTTGTTGATCTTTGTTTGTTCTCTATTTACCCAATTTATTTAAAAGGGCAGAAAATCCAGCAATAACCTAAATAAAATATTTTTCCACAAGTTGGACAACAAATAAGCAAAATTTTGAAAGCCAATGATGAAGAAGCATAGATATCTATTTTAAATTCCAATTCTGATTAGTATTTTTTTCTTCATTAGTGAACTTCTCTAATACTCTATATCTTAAGACAATGGATATATTTTCTCAAACTGGTCAGACAGTTAAAGAGTCATCTTATAGGTATGTTTTATATAATTCATCATATTTTGATACTTTCTGTGTCACTTAGAGGCTAGGTTTTGTGGGGTTTTCTTCTGAGCATTTGCAGGCAATTTTCTTAACTATCACTGGACAAAAGGTGCCTATAAAAAGGTTGACCAGAGGTGGGAGGATCACATGAATCTGAGAAGTCGAGGCTGCAGTGAGCTGTGACTGTGCCACTGCACTCCAGCCTGGGTGACAGAGTGAGACCCTGTCTCAAAAAATAAATAAATAAAAAGAAAAAAGGGTAACCAATGAGCCTCTATGGAGAGGCTCCTTGTTACTATGCATAACAGAGAAGGAGGGAAAACACAGATTTTAGCCAATACTATTTTTTAATGAAAAAACATAAATCACTAAGCATCTACCATTGTTTTCAAACTTAATACATATACAACCTGGAGCAGAATTTATAACATGCAAATAGGTAGGTTCAAATCAAACATCTTTTTCACTAAGTTCAACTGCTATTAGGCAGCATTTGACTTTAGGTTTTTTTTCTCCTCTCGGGAAATTCCCAACTCTCGGTGCTTTTAAGTGTGGGAAAACTGAAGGACCACAGGACCAATATTCTTCTTTGTAAACTGTTTGTGGTTTGGCATTCAGAATTCTCACAATTGTGCCATGTTTCTTTAGAGTTTTCCATGAGCTGGCCTCCTCATGCTAGGAGTCATCTCTGGTGAGTTAGCTAGTCCCACTTTTGTCTAAGTGACTGTGCAAACACAAATGATTGAGTGTGTATTGGCTGAGGCCAGGGGATGATTTAAAAAATTGTCTTCCTATATATCATATTATTTGTTTAATAAAAGGATCAGACTGATTTTTTCATTTATGTTTACTTCTGGCCTGTACACAGTCCTAGAGAATACTAGTTTTCAATAAAAGTTATCTCTAACAATTCAATGTCTCAACAAATATATTTTGTCGGCTAGAGAAAGAAATGGCATCTTTCCTAAGTCTTATGGCTGAATAAATGACTCTGGCAGACCCAACCATATCTTGAAGTCATAATCTTTCTTTTTTCTTTTTAAATCTAGATTATAAAATACATACATGGCAAGAGAACCAGGACAATGACTGACTATGTGACTATGACTATGTGACTATGACCATAAGACACTATGAATAGCTCTTTCTTCCCTAAGCCTGCATCTGGCTTCAGACCCTTCTCAGCAAGAAGCTCCAGAAAGCTACTAATGATTGATCAAGATTAAATGCAACTTGAAACAATTTTCCATCCTTGCTTTAGATTTCATCACCATTTGAAGTTAGTTGTCTAATTTCCTAAAAGTGCTTATTCTAGTGATTTTCCCCCTTCTGGTCATGATAAATGAGGCTCTTTGTGAGCTGGTATCCAAGGGTTTTATTTGTTTGTTTTCTTCTGTTTTTGCTCACACTTCTCAGTTTGAAGTTTTCCTTATGAGACTTTTAGAATTGTTTAAATGACACCAGATTTGGTAATACTTACAGAATAACCAGTATAGATGGGTTTAAACTCCATAGTGCTAAATTTTGCTAATTTAACAAATGATTATTGAGCATGTATTACATGGCAACTTATTCTTTACATAGAATGTAAAAGACGGAGTCTTGCCTTCAAAACCTTATATTAAAATAAAAGAAAATATACTGTGGGAACTATTTATGCTGTCTTCAGGAGAATTGTTTGGGGTGTCTGGACTCTTTCATAAATGTTTTTGGATAAGCAACAGTCTCAGATACAAATTCTATGTGCAGCATTCTTCTGAAACAATCCAGCCATTTGGTTGCATCTGTGATCAACACCAACTGCTACTAAGCTTTGGAGAAAGGCATGAGCATGTGTATGCTGTGTGTGATACAGGAATGCCACTGAAATCCAACTTAATCCATTAACTCATAAAACAGATTCAATGTTTGTTTAGTGCTTGGTAATGCATTTTCTCCAATTTCAAAACTCATTGGAAATCCCACTTGCATTTGACCACACTTTTGTTTTCTCCTAAAATTCTTCAAAGTAATCTTTGCAAAATAGGAACACCAAACAGATCATGTAATAAGGGTTGAAATTCTTATCCACACTTGACAACTTAGCACAGTGGAAACAGCATGATCTTTGATGTCAGAAAGGTCCTCTAGTCTCTTTTATGTGAGCCTTGGCAAGTCAAATGACATACAGAACCTCATTTTTTCATCTATTAGTGGGAATAATGCTGTTTGCCTGTGAGGATCATTACAAGGATAAAAAATGTAATGCGTATTTAAATCTTGGTGAATAGCAGGCGCCTCATAAAAATTAGCTTTTGTTATTATTCTTCTTACTATAGGTAGTTAATACTGTCACGTGACCTGAGTTAAGGTTGTACATATCATTCATTCATTCATTCATTCAATGAGAGTTTACTGCACGGTGTCTGCTGTACAGGATCCTGTGCTGGGCATTATAGGGTGTGTGTGGGAGTGATACAAACACATGGATTTTGCTTTTAATGGTCTTATTTTCCGGTTGGGAAACAAATAGGCACATACATAACCAGAGTAGAAAGTACCAAAGCGATTAAATAGTATAGGGCTTAGAAGGAAGAGTTCAATTTTACTAGGAATGGAGGTGGAAGAGGAAGTAGAGAAAGGCTTTCTGGAGCAAATACAACTCTGTCCCCATTCCCCAGTGGGCAAGTTGGTCCTTCAGGTCAGTTAGTTCAAATCAAAACTATCTGCTCCTCTGCTCTGGCATTCTTTGCCTGCCACATTTCCAATGGCTGCTGGCTCCATTTGCTTAAAAGAAGTGAAAGAGACATGAAAGACCAACTCTTTCATCCCTCTGAAGGATCCCATCAATTTTAAAAGCAACTGTACAACTATCTCTTACCTGCCTATGGCATCTTTATTTTGGTTTCACATTATAAACCCGTTAGATGATGTGATTTGAGGTTTTCCACATAAATACTCTGTTTAATTTTATGGCAGTCATTTTGCCCTCCTTAAACAGTTTATATGTTATCATTTACTTTTAAAAATACTCTTAACATTTTCACAATGTGGCTAAACTTGAGATTACAGGAGATGTGTCTTGACAGAATGAAAGAGAGATTTGTCTTTTCTTTTCCTGCTACCAGCAATGAATGCAATATAACCAAAGTTATTCTCCCATTTCTCTTGGAAACTCCCTGTCAAATGCAAAGCCTAGTGGTAGGAATTACTTCCTTCAAGTAGCATGACAGATAATGGCACGTAATAACTTTTATCAATCTTTCCATATTAAAAGCCTAAAAGGAACAGAATCAAGTCTAGAACTTAAAAGTTTATTTGGCCGGGCGCAGTGGCTCATGCCTGTAATGCCAGCACTTTGGGAGGCTGAGGCGGGTGGATCACGAGGTCAGAGATTGAGACCATCCTGGCTAACTTGGTGAAACCCCGTCTCTACTAAAAATACAAAAAAAATTAGCCAGGCGTGGTGGCGGGTGCCTGTAGTCCCAGCTACTTGGGAGGCTGAGGCAGGAGAATGGTGTGAACCAGGGAGGTGGAGCTTGCAGTGAGCCAAGATCGCGCCGCTGTACTCCAGCCTGGGTGACAGAGCAAGACTCCATCTCAAAATAAATAAATAAATAAATAAATAAATAAAATAATAGTTTATTTAAAAGATGCTATTTCCTCAATATGATAAACATATATATGCATACACATTCATACACACACCATAAAGACACAGATTTATATACAATGTTATTTCCATTAAAGGCAGACACAAGTATGTCTGTTATGGCCACTATTACTTCATGTTATTTTGGAAAAGTGATGCAAGTAGCTAAGAAGATAAAGTAAGACATAAAATGTTTAAAATGTCAAATTTCCAATTTCATAAAAACCCAAGAAATCAACTAAAAATTCTTAGATATTAAAAGAGAAATCAATAAGATAGCTGATTAAATAATGAATATACAAAACTAGAAAAGCTCTCATCTAACAAGAAAGAGCAGGTAAGAAATATAATAGAGAACATTCTAATGCAAAAGACAGATTAATGCATAAAATATTTAGAAAAAATATGAAAAAATAAAGGTTCAGGATTTACATGGAGAAAACTATAAAACTGAATCAAAGATCATAAGAAAGAGAGAATAAAGGAAAAGTCAAACATTGTTCTTGTGTGAATATTTGTTCTGGTGATGCTGTTATTATCTGAGAAAATCTATATGTTAAACACAATCTCGATTAACATTTTTTAAATAAATTATTTAAAGTTCAACTAAATGTAAATATTGGCATAGCAAAAACATTCGGAAAGTAGCAACAATTGGAAAGAGCACTGAGCTGCCAGATATTTAAATGCAATAAATAAAAGATTGCCAAAAAGCATTTGAATAGATACTGTACTACACTAGTAATCAAAGAAACACACATTGAAATAAGAATGCGAGTTCCTTTTCTTGCTATACAAAATATAAAGTTATCTAGTATTGATAACTATGGGGATCAAACATTCATATACGGCTAAGGTTAAATGGGTATAATTTTCTTGAGATAAATTTGGCAATGTATTTCAAAATTTTAAATGTGCATGCTCTTAGGGTTATGTTCCCGAGTATGTAGGTACAAATGATGCATGGTGCATCAATTATTTTGCCTTGAAAATTTTCCTGTGCAAATAGTTAGATCAGTGACTCAAGATATATGAGCAAGAATATTCATTGATGCTTTATTTATATGTAAAAAGAATACAGAGAAGAAAGAAGAAACAGAGCAATTGAGTTTCCAGTCATGAAGGATTCACTATTCAACCATTTTATGCAGGAGTAAAAGTCATTAATAGTAAAAATATAGATCTACACTTACAGACTAGGAGAGAGGAAAAGAGAGGTGAGGAGGAGAGGGAACAGGAGGAGAGGAGGGGAGAGGAGGGGAAGAGAGGGAAGGAGAGGAATGTGTTTTGGCAGGCTACATACAAAAATGTTAATAACTTTAGTCACTGCATGAAATTAGTGATATTTATATTCTTTTTATTTCCTTGCTTTATTGCCTGAATATTTAGAAATAAGCACTTATTAAATTTAGGTATTTCTGGCTCTTGCTCTCCCAATTGTTACCCAATCTCCTTTTCTGTGAGCCCTGAGCAGACATCTCTGCTACTTTATAAAAACAGCCATTTTCTTTCTGACTTTTATTAGCAGATGTCCCCTACCTTGGGCCTTTCTTGTTGACTATGAAGCCACAGCAAGGGGTTGCTTTCCCACCACACGAACTGGAATCCTCTTTCAGAATGCCGATATCTAAATTATCTGATGTTCTCAAAGCTGCTAATGCCAGTGGGCTAAATTCCCTGAAGTCATTAGCTGGTTACTAACCTGTTTTTTCCTTTTCTTTTTTTCCTTTCATGAGCACCTAGCAAGACTACATTTCCCAGGCTCCCTCACAGTTAGATTTGGTCATGTAACTGATTTCCAGCCAGCAGATGTGAGTGGGAGTGAGGGGCATCATTTCCAGGCCTGGTGCATTGGAACCTTCATGTGTGGTTCTCTGCGTTTTTCCCATCCTCTGACATCAGTGCCTGAGGTGACTTTGAAAACCATGTGTTGAAGGTAACAGAGCCTAGATCTTTGAATGAGCCTAGATCTTGTGAACACAGCTGCCTGCCAAACTAGAATTGTCTATTATTTCTGAGCACCTCCACACGTGCGCACACAAACCAAAAACATAAAAGCAAAAAAGCAACAACAGGAAACACTTCTATACTTGACCCATTTGGTTTTTTTGGGATTTATTTGTGATTGGAAATAGCTGATCCCAGCTGACACCAAAGCCATATAATTTTCTGTGCAGAGCTGGGGCAGTGCCTTTTCTCCCACTCCGGTTTACATGTATGCCCTGGTCAGCACCGCTTACACCCTGCATATCACAGTTCTTCATGAAAAGAGGTCCTTCAGCTGGGGCTTCACCCCTTGTCTGCAAGACTCACATATGAGTTCATCGGTCCTAGCAGGGAACATTCTCAGATACCTTCACTGTAGTATTCTCCCTTCCTCTTTCACTTTCTCATTGGTACACCTATTATAAACTTTCTATCTTTCCTGCCAAAATCATCATGGTCTTTGACCCGTAGAGAAAACTCCTCATACACCTTCTTCTTAGTTGGTTAGCTATGCTAGAAAGCTTGAGACGGAGCTGGGATTCCTGTTATGCCTGCAGAAAGCTGTCTTATTTTATGTTTATAAACTGCCAAGTCTGAATCAAATGAATAAGGAGCATGAGCAATGAGGAAGTACAGTTTAGTGGAGAATGCCCCAGAAGGACCTGGGTTCGAGTCCTACATCCTGCTTATGAGCTGTGCTGATCTCTGATTTAATTTCCCCAGTACCAAAATAGAAAAAAAAAAAAAAAAGGTAATTCCTACACAACAAGCACATTCTGAAATTTAAATGAGATCATCTTTGCAAATTACTTGGCATTTAATGGTCACAATAACTGACAGATAAATTTGATAAACTGGAGGATAACAACAATAATAGAAAAATGATCAAAAAATCTATTGGTTTGAAAATTTATAGGAGAGGAGAGAGACTGAAGAAAAAGAGGTACTTGGACCTTTAAAGGATAAACACTGACCTTAACCAAATTAAATTGCAATTGGTGATGTTTTAGTATTACATGTGATCCACAGTTATAAAATACTATTACATGTGAGCTGCACCGTCAAACTTTGCATGGCATTAGTATCAGCTTAGTCTCATGTCTGTGGTGCTCATTTTTCCCCTCCCCCAAATTTCCATTATTCCCCTTTGCTATAGTTTAGTGAATGCAGATATTTTCAGCTGGTTATTATGCCCCATTGAGTTATTAGCACCTCCTAGAGTACTTTATGATTTCATCCCCTTAGTATGTATTCCCATGGAAACAGAATATAGTATAACACAACTGAGAAGGGGCCCCTTATGCCTTTCCTGTGTATATCTTCAAGAATGACATTACTAGGGGAGTAAGTCTGGGGGTATGGGGTTTATTGTGGATTTTCACAGTGATTCTCTTTGCATCTCTCAGAGTTCTGTTTTTAATAAACTTAACTAGAAATGTAACATTACCAAAAAGTATAATCAAGTTTATTGTACATGTATGAATCATAATAAATGGGGGTTAGATAATGTTTTTGCTTACATAAATAAGCTGTTTCACAGTTGATATTTATTTTTTTTAGTGGAAAAATTTGTTTGGGTGAAGTCAGGGAGTCTGGGCTTTAGAATGGAGTTGACTGATAGTTAAGTAAAATTTACGAATATACGTGCAACTGACCACAATGTTTCCTCTAACAACATATGGTTAACTTTACCCCGTGCATGAGCTGAGTTAGTGTGCCCCGTAGGCTCTAAGGATGGCAATCATCTAATCCTAATGAAGGTCTCTCTTCATGATAGTTCTTAAATTGGGGGCCTCAAACACCTAACTTCACTGAGTTTTGGTTTTCTCGTTTGGAAAACACTGCTGCTGAAAGTGGTATGCCTAGCATGCTTGACACATGGAGGCAGATCATTTTTAACACCTCTCTCCTCTAAGTGACAAAATGATCCTCCACAATAATCATGAAATTAATGAATAATAACAGTGGCAAGAAAAGAAGTGCAGACAGTAAGACTTTACTATGAACATATATATAATTATGCCAGTAAAAAAGAAAAAAAAGTGACATTACCAAAAAAGGGAAACAGTTAAAGGAGTCATACTTTCTAATTACATTTATGTATTTGTTAAGAAGGGAAGAAACTTACACTTATATGTACATAACAACATTGCAAGTTCTGTTATTGTGCCTTCTCCAAATTTGTCAATGACTGTCAAAACTGGTCCTCTTTGCCTATTTATATTCAATGAACTGCATAGCCAGACTTGTCCATCTGTCATCCCTGATAGTTGATTAAAATTTGAATTTTTATTAATTTTAAGTTCAAAATTTTTTTGGAAGAATCAACAGATACACAAATAGGATAACTATCAAACATAAGGATAGATATGGTAGACTGATGACATTCCAGAAATTGTTATACTGGCCACGTCTTTGTTTCTTTGGGATCAATTCTATCAGCTTTCAAGTGTCTCAAAAATAAAAATAAAATAAAGTACCTTCACCAGAAAATTTATCAAAAGTATCTATTATATTTTGAAAAATTGTCTGTAAAGATCAGGGAAAATTACTGTGTGATAACTAATGTTAATTGCTTTAGAACAAGTGTCCAGTTCTTTGTGAAGCTGATTGAGGCAGTTGAACATCCTTTTGTCTTTTTGATTTATTCTAGCAAGGTAAAACCAGCAGATTGTATTGTTTCTCCTGGCATTTTTCTTAGAAATTTGAATCTCTTTCCCATGTCAAAAGTCTATTTCTTTACATTTTGTTGTATAGTCAATGGCCTTCTCCATTAGATCTGTGCTAAACTTCAAGCATTCATTTTAAAGCATGGTGTTTTACTGCACGTTTAATCAGGCTGATTCTGGCTATCGGTAAATAGTGGTTTTGGCACCTAATAATGTCATATAAAACTTCACATCAGAAAATATTCAAATTTGGAAAAATATTTTATTTCTGAACTGAAATTTGCACTTACCAGACAACATAACACTCTGTTCCTTTACTGTGCTTTGCTGTTTTAATTTTTAAATGTAAATTATCTCTAAGTAGTCACATCGAGTGTCAGAAATGAAACAACTCCAGTTTTGCTTCTTCATCTTCTTCAGTCACTGTGCTATTAATGTTCATTCAGAGTCACCTATTTCACTATAGAGATAGTTGGTATCACAAGTGCTAATTTTAAATGATCGCAAATGTAGTCTCAACACGAATGCCCATGGCGGGGTCTCTGCTTGTTGGGGGCCAACTGTATAACTGGGAGCTCTCTGAATTAACTTCTGTGTAGAATATAATGTTTGTTAAAGGATAGGTAACAACAGAAAGTGTTAATTTAAAGCTTACTTATGTATTATTAAAACTTAGTAATAACTACAACAATTGTTTAGAATTTAGGCTAACAAAACATTTTTCTTGAGGTGAAACATTTTATCACAGATACTGTTTAAAATTTCTAGCTCAGGTGATAATAAAGAGCAGAGCAACTTTTCAGTCCATTTTTCAGTGTTGTTTTTGAATTCTTTACAGTCAATGCAACCCTCAGTGCCTGCACCCAGGGTAGACTGCTCACACCATCCTGCCCTTGGTACTACATTGGTTTGGGAAATCCAGCAGGACAAGGGCTCTCTTACATAAGGTTATCGACAAATGCTAGTTTCCCTTCTTTAAACATTTTAGAGTGTACTCACATTCACCCCAAAATTTACTGTGCAATTTGCATGTCTATGTAAGTACATGCATGTATGCTTCACAGATTTCCTAGGCATCCACAACGTGCTAGATCCTGATCTAAGACTTAGGTGAAGGACCCAAATGTCCTGGCTCTTGAAGAACATACTGACTCAATAACAAGGAAATTATTTGTCAAAGTTTTAGTCATCATTGGAAGTTTTCTTAGTATATACTTAAAATAAGGGTAGCTGCAAGTAACAGAAATCTCTGCACGATGGCTGAAACTCTAAGGTCATTTGCTTTTGGATTAGTGGGCTCTCTAGGGTTGTGAGGACTCAGGTTTGGTTTCCAGCTGAACAATGCCATCAAAGATTGTGATTCCTTTGGTTCTTTGGCTCTACCATCCTCAGTTTGTACTCAGTGTCTCCTCATGGTCACAAAACGGCTGCTGCAGCTCCAAGCATCATTTTCTAACTGAATAATCTTAAAAGTAGGAAGTGAGGGTGCAGGTTAGAAAGCAAAATGACTTTCTTCCCCTGTATCTCTGTGCTAATGGAAGTGGGGATGGGGGTGGAGATTCCTTTTACAGAACTCCACAGTAACTTTTCCATATGTCTCATTGGTCAGAACTGAATCACCTGCTTAGCTCTGAGTAAATCACTGATGAAAGGACATGGGGTTGTCATGACTGGTTCACACACAATTGATTATCTGAGCCTGTACACCTGGCTACATGAACTAAATCAGAGTTTTGTTAGCCAGGAAGAAGTGGGGTATGGCGGTTGGACTAGGCAGTCAACAGTGTCTGCATGCCTGACTCGGTAGAACTGTATGCAAACCCTGTGACAGTACAATCTCTCAGACCACTGAGTTACTTCTTTGTAAATGAGATTGCACCTGACCCTACTTAGCTCCTAAAAATGCTTGAGTCAGAGGTTCAAACTTTGGGTAAGATAAGTTTAAAATTCTTTTTATTTACAGCTTTATTGATGTATCATTTATAAAAATAATATCTATTTCAGTATACATCTGAGGTTTTGATACATGTATGCATTGTGAAATGATTACCACAGTCAAGCTAATTAACACATCCATCCTTTATATAGTTATCTTTTTTTTTCCCCCTGTGATGAAAATTACTTAATATCTACTCTCTTAGAAAACTTCAAGTATATACTACATTGTTATTGACTTTAATCACCATGCTGTATATTAGGGCTCCAGTAGTTGTTCATCTTATAAGTGAAAGTTTGTGCCCTTTGACCACCATCTCCCCATTTCCCCCTCCCTCAACTCCTGAATAACCACCTTCCTACTCTGTTTCTATGAGTTCGATGTTTTTAGGTTCCACATATCCATGAGATTATGCAGTTAATTGACTTTCTGTGTTTGACTTATTTCACTTAGAATAATGTCTTTCACATTCATCCATGTTGTTGCATATAACAGGATTTCCTTTTTTTAAGAAGGAAACACATATTCCATTATGTGTTTATATATACATGTGTGTGTGTATATATATGTGTGTATGTGTGTGTATATATGTGTGTGTGTATGCCACATGTTCTTTATAAGTTCTTTTATTGACAGGCATTTAGGTTTTTCCTATATCTTGACTATTGTGAATAATGCTGCAATGAATGTGGGAATGTAGTTATTTCTTCAACATATTGATTTTGTTTCCTTTGGATAAATGCCAAAAAATAGAATTCCTGAATCATATGGTAGCTCTATCTTTAATTTTTTAAGGAATCTCCATGCTGTTTTCCATAATGGCTGTACCAGTTTACATGTCCACAAACAATATACAAGAGTTTCATTTTCTCCATACCCTGACAACACTCGTTATCTTTTGTGGTCTTGACAACACCCATCCCAACAAGTGTGAGGTAATATCTTATTATGGTCTCGCTTTGCATTTCCCTGATGATTAGCGGCCATTTATATGTCTTTGGAAAAAAGTCTATTCATGTCCTTTGCCTGCTTTTTAATTGGGTTATTTGGTTTTTTGCTATTGAGTTGTAGGAGTTCCTTATATATTTTGGATATTAACCCCTTATCAGATAGATGGTTTGCAAATATGTTCTCCCATTCCATAGGTTGACTTTTCATTTTGTTGATTGTTTCCTGTGTTATGCAGAAACTTTTTAGTGTGATGTGGCCTCACTTGTTTATTTTTGCTTTTGTTTCCTGTGCTTTTGGTGACATCCAGAAAACTCATTGTCAGGACAAATGTCATGCAGCTTTTTCCCTATATTTTCTTCTAGAAGCTTTATGGTTTCAAGTCTTACACTGAAGTCTTTCCATTTTTAAATGCGGAGTTCCAGATTAGATGAACTTTTAGGTTTCTTCTTGCCCAGACACTGCATGAAATAACTCACTGGTGCTCAGCATTTATCAATTACGGCAACCTCTGCTTTCCTGTGCCCTTATCACCCATCAAACAAGATTCTCTTATAGCCCCACTACATGCCTTTATCTAAGCCATTTGCTCCAGCCATTAAATGACTCGCTAAGAACCTCCCTGCTCCATGGTAGGTCAGTCAGTGAAGCAAAAATATGGCTTGTCTCTGAATTATTTCAGGCCAGCTACTGTCAAAATAGCATAAACATATGACAATTTTTTCCAGCTATGTAAAGAATCAGAGTACTGGATGCAATTCAGACAGCATAAGTTACTGCAGCAATTCAAATATTTAACACTCCCCGAGGCACTCTGGCCATTATAATATGTAATCCAGCCATACAAAACTCCTTGAAGAATGGACAAGAAAATATTCCCATAGAGCGATGCCTATTTTTTTCTTAAGGGAGAAAGTCTGTTAAAAATCATTATCTTAGATGTTTGAAGGGCACAACAAGCTACATCCTCTTGCATGTCTGAGGACACTTCAAGGTACTTAAGAGATGTATTTCCTCCAAGAGACATGAGTGATTCTTATTTATTTATTTATTTTTAATGTATTTTTTAATGCTTTATTTTTCCATAAGTTATTGGGGTACAGGTGGTATTTGGTTGCATGAGTAATACCTTTAGTGGTGATTTGTGAGATTTTGGTGCACCCATCACCCAAGCAGTGTACACTGCACCCTATTTGTAGTCTTTTATCCCTCGCCCCCTTCCCATCTTTCCTCGCAAGACCCCAGAGTCCATTGTATCATTCTTATGCCTTTGCGTCCTCATGGCTTAGCTCCCACATATCAGTGAGAACATACGATGTTTGGTTTTCCATTCCTGAGTTACTTCACTTAGCATAATAGTCTCCAATCTCATCCAGGTCACTGCAAAGTCCGTTAATTCATTCCTTTTTATGGCTGATTAGTATTCCATCATATAGATATACCACAGTTTCTTTATCCACTTGTTGATTGATGGGCATTTGGATTAGTTCCATAATTTTGCAATTGTGAATTGTGCTGCTATAAACATGCCTGTGCAAGTAATCTTTTTCATATAATGACTTCTTTTCCTCTGGGTAGATACCCAGTAGTGGGATTGCTGGATCAAATGGTAGTTCTACTTTTAGTTATTTAAGGAATCTCCACACTGTTTTCCATAGTGGCTGTAATAGTTTACATTCCCACCAACAGTGTAGAAGTGTTCCCTGATCACCACATCCACACCAACAGCTACTGTTTTTTGACTTTTTGATTATGGCCATTCTTGCAGGAGTGAGGTGGTAACACATTGTGGTTTTGATTTGCATTTCCTTGATCATTAGTGATGTTGAGCATTTTTGCATATGTTTGTTGGCCATTTGTGTATCTTCTTTTGAGAATTGTCTACCCGTGTCCTTAGCCCAGTTTTTGGTGGGATTGTTTGTTTTTTTCTTACTGATTTGTTTGAGTTCATTGTAGATTCTGGATATTAGTCCTTTGCCAGATGTATAGATTGTGAAGATTTTCTTCCACTCTGTGCATTGTCTGTTTACTCTGCTGACTGTTCCTTTTGCTTTGCAAAAGCTCTTTAGTTTAATCAAGTCCCAACTATTTATCTTTTTTTAATTGCATTTGTTTTGGGTTTCTCGTTCATGAAATCTTTGCCTAAGCCAATGACTAGAAGGGTTTTTCCAATGTTATCTTCTAGAATTTTTATAGTTTCAGACCTTAGATTTAAGTCCTTAATCCACCCTGAGTTGATTTTTGTGTAAGGTGAGAGATGAGGATCCAGTTTCATTATCTTACATGTGGCTAGCCAATTATCCCAGCACCATTTGTTGAAGAAGGTGTCTTTTCCTCACTTTATGTTTTTGTCGCTTTGTTGAAGACCAGTTGGCTGTAAGTATTTAGCTTTATATCTGGGTTCTCTATTCTGTTCCATTGGTCTATGTGCCTATTTTTATACCAGTACCATGCTGTTTTGGTGCCTATGGCCTTATGGTATAGTTTGAAATCAGGTAGTGTGATGCCTCCAGAATTGTTCTTTTTGCTGAGTCTTGCTTTGGCTGTGCAGGCTCCTTTTTGGTTCCATATGAATTTTAGAATTGTTTTTTCTAACTGTGAAGAATGATGGTGGTATTTTGATGGGGAGTGCATTGAATTTGTAGATTGCTTTTGGCAGTATGGTCATTTTCACAATATTGATTCTACTCATCCATGAGCATGAGATGTGTTTCCATTTGTTTGTGCTGTCTGTGTTTTCTTTCAGCAGTGTTTTGTAGTTTTCCTCGTAGAGGTCTTTTGTCTCCTTAATTAGGTATATTCCTAAGTATTTTATTTTTTTGCAGCTATTGTAAAAGGGGTTGAGTTTTGATTTGATTCTCTGCTTGCTCACTATTGGTATATGGAAGAGCTACTGATTTGTGTACATTAATCTTGTATCTGGGAACTTTGCTGAATTATTTATCAGTTTTAGGAACTTTCTGGAAAAGTCTTTAGGCAATCATATCGTCAGCAAGCAGTGATAGTTTGACTTCCTCTTTA
Source organism: Macaca mulatta (assembly GCF_049350105.2). Classification (NCBI taxonomy): domain Eukaryota; kingdom Metazoa; phylum Chordata; class Mammalia; order Primates; family Cercopithecidae; genus Macaca; species Macaca mulatta. The sequence continues at coordinate 50,160,891 of NC_133420.1, forward strand.
CCTATTTGGATGCCCTTTATTTCTTTCTCTTGTCTGATTGCTCTAGCTAGGACTTCCAGTACTATGTTGAAGAGGAGTGATGTGAGAGGGCATCCTTGTCTTGTTCCAGTTATCAGAAGGGATGCTTTCAACTTTTCCCCATTCAGTATTATGTTGGCTGTGGGTTTGTCATAGATGGTTTTTATTACACTGAGGTATGTCCCTTGTATGCCAATTTTGCTGAGAGTTTTAATCATAAAGGGATGCTGAATTTTGTCAAATGCTTTTTTAGCATCTATTGAAATGATCATGTGATTTTTGTTTTTAATTCTGTTTATTTGGTGTATCACATTTATTGACTTACCTGTGTTAAACCTTCCCTGAATCCCTGGTATGAAACCCACTTGATCCTGGTGGATTATCTTTTTGATATGTGATTGGATTTGGTTAACTAGTATTTTGTTAAGAATTTCAGCATCTGTGTTCATCAAAGTTATCAATATTGTCTATAGTTTTCTTTTTTGGTTAGGTTCTTTCCTGATTTTGATATTAGTGTGATACTGGCTTCATAGAATGAATTGGGGAGGGTTCATTCTTTCTCTGTCTTGTGGAATGTGTCAAAAATATTGGCACCAATTCTTCTTTGAGTATCTGGTAGAATTCTGCTGTGAATCTATCTGGTCCTGGACTTTTTTGTTGTTGGCAATTTTTGAATTAATATTTCAATCTCTCTGCTTGTAATTGGTCTGTTCAGGGTATCTAATTCTTTCTGATTTAAGCTAGGAGGGTTGTATTTTTCCAGGAATTTATCCTTCTCTTCTAGATTTTCTAGTTTATGTGCATAAAGGTGTTCATAGTAGACTTGAATGATCTTTTGTAATTTAGTGGTGTCAATTGTAATATCTTCTGTTTTGTTTCTTAACGAGGTTATTTGGATTTTCTCTCTTTTTCCTTGGTTAATCTTGCTAATGGTCTATCAATTGTATTTATCTTTTCAAAGAACCAGCTTTTTGTTTCATTTGTCATTTGTATTTGTTGTTGTTGTTTCAGTATCATTTAGTTCTGCTCTGATTTTGGTTATTTCCTTTTTTTCTGCTAGGTGCTAGGTTTAGGTTTGGTTTGCTCTTGTTTCTTTTTTTTTTTTTTTAAGATGGAGTCTCGCTCTGTCACCACACTGGCGCAATCTCGGCTCACTGCAACCTCTGCCTCCCAGATTCAAGCAATTCTCCTGCCTCAGCCTCCTGAGTAGCTGGGGTTATAGGCACACACCACCATGCCCAGCTAATTTTTGTATTTTTAGTAGAGATGGGGTTTCACCATGTTGGCCAGGATGGTCTTGATCTCTTGACCTCATGATCCACCCACCATGGCCTCCCAAAGTGCTGGGATTACAGGCATGAGCTACCACGCCTGGCCTGTTCTTGTTTCTTTAGTTCCTTGAGGTCCTTAGACTTTCTAGTTCTTTAGAATGTCAGTTCGTGCTCTTTCAGACTTTTTGATGTAGGGATTTAGGGCTATGAACTTTCTTCCTAACACCATCTTTGCTTTATCCCAGAGGTTTTGATAGGTTGTGTCATTATTGTCATTCAGTTCTAAGAATTTTTTGATTTCCATCTTGATATCATTTTTCACCCAATGCTCTTTAAGGAGTAGTTTATTTAATTTCCATGTATTTGCATGGTTTTGAAAGTTCATTTTGGAGTTGATTTTCAGTTTTAATCTACTGTGGTCTGAGAGAGTGCTTGATATAATTTCAATTTTCTTACATTTATTGAGGCTCATTTTATGGCCTATCATATGGTCTATCTTGGAGAAAACTCCATGCATTGTTGAATAGAATGTATATTCTGTGGTTGTTAGATGAAATGTTCTGTATATATCTGTAAGTCCATTTGTTCCAAGGTATAGTTTAAATTCATTGTTTCTTTGTTGACTTTCTGTCTTGATGACCTGTCTAGTGCTGTCAGTAGAGTATTGAATTCCCCATTATTATTGTGTTGCTGTCTATCTCATTTGTTAGGTCTATTAGTAATCATTTTATAAATTTGGGACCTCCAGTGTTAGATGCATATATGTTTAGGATTATGATATTTTCCTGTTGGACAAGGCCTTTTAACATTATATAATATACCTCATTGTCTCTTTTAACTGCTGTTGCTTTAAAGTTTCTTTTGTCTGATGCAAGAATAGCTATCCCTGCTTGCTTTTGGTGTCCATTTGCACAAAATGCCTTTTTTCATCCCTTTACTTTAAGTTTATGTGTGTCCTTATGTGTTAGGTGAGTCTCCTGAAAACTTATCCATTTTGCAGTTCTGTATATTTTAAGTGGAGCATTTAGGCCATTTACATTCAATGTTAATATTGAGGTGTGAGGTACCATTGCATTCATTGTGCTATTCGTTGCCTGTGTACCTTGTTGTTGTTTTTTGTTTGTTTGTTTTTTGTTTTTGCTTTTTAACTTGTATTTTTTGTTTTATAGGTCCTGTGTGATTTGTGCTTTAAAGAGGTTCTGTTTGGATGTGTTTCCAGGATTTATTTCAAGATTTAGTGCTCCTTTTAGCTGTTCTTGCAGTGGTGGCTTGGTAGGCGAATTCTCTTAGCATTTGTTTGTCTGAAAAATACTGCATCTTGCCTTCATATATGATGCTTACTTTTGCTGGATACAAAATTCTTGGCAGATAATTGCTTTGTTTGAGCAGGCTGAAGATAGGGCCCCAATTCCTTCTAGCTTGCAGGGTTTCGGCTGAGAAATCTGCTGTTAATCTTATAGACTTTCCTTTATAGGTTACTGGGTACTTTTGTCTCACAGCTCTTAAGATTCTTTCCTTCATCTTAACTTTAGATAACCTGAAGACAATATGCCTAGGTGATGATCTTTTTGCAATGAATTTCCCAGGTATTCTTTGTGCTTCTTGTATTTGCATGTCTAGGTCTTTTGCAAGGCCAGGAAAGTTTTCCTTGATTATTCCCCCAAATATATTTTTCAAACTTTTAGATTTCTCTTCTTCCTTAGGAAAACCAATTATTCTTAGGTTTGGTCATTTAATATAATCCCAGACTTCTTGGAGGCTTTGTTCATATTTTCTTATTCTTTTTTCTTTGTCTTTGTTGGATTGGGTTACTTCAAAAACCTTGACTTCAAGCTCTGAATTTCTTTATTTTACTTGTTCAGTTATATGGCTGAGTCTTTCCAGAGCATTTTGCATTTTTATAAGTGCATTCAATGTTTCCTGAAGTTTTGATTTTTTTAATGCTATCTATTTCCTTGAATAGTTTTCCTTCACTTATTGTATCATTGTTTGGCTTTCCTTGCATGGGGCTTTATGTTTCTCTGGTCCTTCCTCATTAGCTTAATAAGTAACCTCCTGAATTCTTTTTCAGGTAAATCAGGGATTTCTTCTTGGTTTGGATTCATTGCTGGTGAACTAGTATGATTTTTATGGGGTGTTAAACAACCTTGTTTTATCATTTTACCAGAGTTGGTTTTCTAGTTCCTTCTCATTTGAGTAGCCTCTGTCAGAGGCAAGGTCTAGGGCTGAAGGCTGTTGTTCAGATTCTTTTGTCCCAAGGGGTGTTCCTTTGGTGTAGTACTCTCCCCCTTTTCCTATGGATGTGGCTTCCTGTGAGCTGAGCTGCAGTGATTGTTGCCTGTCTTCTGCACCTACCCAGAAAATCTACCCAGTTCCAGGCTGGTATTGGGGGTTGTCTGCATAGAGTCCTTTGATGTAAACTGTCTATGGGTCTTTCAGCTGTGGATACCAGCAGAGTATTTGTGGTATCTCCCGGATCCTGCAGGAGCAGTCTGCTTCCTTCAGAGGGTCTGGGGGGTCCTCTTGGGATTGCTGGTTTGTTCTTGCAGTCAATTTGGAGCTAGAATTCATGACACGAGCCTCTGCATGCTGCTGTGTCCATCCGTGTCAGAGCTGCAATCTGGTTCTGCCTCCCATCCGCCATGATCTCGACATGAGTGATTCTTAGCATTGATCTGTTTTCATAGGTTTTCCCAATATAGTATACAAGGAGAAAATGGTAGAATAAAAGATTCCAGGTTTAAATGCTTCCTTCCATCATTTATTATCTGTATGATCATACTCAAGGAACAAAACTCTTCCCAAGTTTCTATCCTATCATCTTTGAGAAAGGAATGTTCAAGACAGTAGACTGGATCACCCAAAATGAAGGCTTGGCATCAGGGGACAAGGAGATGTGGAAGGGAGGAATAAGCCTCCTCAAAACTGTGTGGTTTTAGTGAAGTCCCTTCCCTTCTTGGAAGCTAAGGTCCCATATGTGTGCAGTGAGGGCTTGTACCCCGCTTAGGTAACCTGTAACTCACTGTAGCAGTTTTTATATAAATGATCCCAAGAGAAGGCCATATGTTAAAAAATAAAAGAACCAGAGTAAGCCTAGGGACTGAGCCACAGGAAATTATGTTTAGTGACTATTTGTTGCAGGGAGGTATATGGGGAAATAACAATCAATAGCAACTTTAGGAAAACTGCTCCACAGCTTCAGGGCTGTCTGGAGCATAGACAATCACATCCTGACCTTTTGACTTTTGAAGAGTTTCCTTAATTACTACAAAATAGATCCTGAAGTCAGCCAGTGGTCTCAGTATAGAGTGACTACATGGCAGCAACTTTGATAGTCACTTTGTTTATCTTCTCATTCATATTTGCCACATTTTCCATGGTGAAAGTAGGACAACCAGGGAATTTAGAGTGATAGGGGCTGGTTTCTAGTTCCTGCTCCACAATAATGAGACTGAATTCTTCTTAGCTCCCTTCATTCTATTCAACAAGCAGCCAGCATAGTAAAGAAGGAAGCTTTCCAGGCCTCTCTTCTCCATGCACCCACGCTTCCATCTTGCCTTCTCTCTCTACCAACTGCTCAGCTGTTCTATCTGATTCCCCAGAGCGTACCAAGTAGTCTTGCGTTAAGTGTCATGCACATCCTCAGGGACAAAATTTGGGGCCCTCGGCAACTTTGGGTATTCCAAAATCATTTTTCATATGGTACATCTGAAAAAACTTTATCTCCCTCTTGATCTTGTGAATTCTATTCTCCCTACATCAGGCCTTGTTAAGCCTTCTATTCTGTCTTTCTTACTTTCGTATGCATCTATTATTACACTGTATTCTAGTTACCTGTTTACTGGTCTTCACTCGCACAAACTTTTCGAGTTCTTTGATGGCAAGACCTGGCTCTGGCCATCCTTGAAGCAAGGTGCCTGGTATAAGACATGGAAAAAGGAGAATGTGCTGGGCTTGGTGACTGGGGAGTGAAGGCATAGGCTGTGATTCTGACCCCACTGACTGATGGTGAGCCCAGTCTCCTTGACAGCTAAGGAATTCTACACCCTCCACAGGCTCTAGTTTGGAGCTCCATTCCAGTTTGTGGGGAGGGACTTTCCCCTTTGGATGCAAATCCCCATCTGGACCACATTCCACTGCCTCAAATGTAGATAAATCCAGGAGTTGATAAGCTGACTTTTTGGACATGGGCTCAAACTGAGGAATCTAAAGGCAAATGGAAGATGAGATACTGACTATTTCAAGCTGCCATGTCAAACACACACACACACACACACACACACACGCACGCACACACACAGGCAGACACACACCCATATCCATCCAAATCCAAAGGACACTGAAGCAATTCACAGCATTGCTGAAGAAATCTCTCATAATGGAACAGGAGGCTGGCTCGCTTAGGCAAAGACCAAGCAAGTTTCACGGGATAAAAGAAAGGGACATCCACTTCACATCCTTTCGATTTGAGAAAATTCAAGTGATTTAGCCCTGAAGCTAGCACAAGAGGCTGTGCTTGGTATCAAATTAATACGTTACCTAAGTCCTTAAGTAATACTCACTAAACACTCATTCTGCCTTAGTCTCTGAGAATTGAGAAGTGGAAAGGATCTCACAGGACTGGGAGAGACAGCCAGTTATAATGCCATGTGCTAAGTGCTGTAATAGAACATGGCATGATGTAGAGGACCTTCCCTCATGACCTGGGGAAGGAAGAAGTAGGAGCTGAACTGAGTTTTGTGGAATGAATAAACAATCCTCAGACAGAGAGGGTAGAGTGAGGGGGAGAAGTGTTCCATGCAGTAGGAAGGCCTGGACAAAGGCATGGGGATAGAAAATCTAGCAAATTGGGGAAATGGTCTTTTAAAATTACAGTGTAAAGTCTCTTGGTAATCTTCAGCATGATTGCAAAATGTTGAAGAGTATACATATTGAATGTAAGCTAGACTTCCTTCCTGTAGGAGGTAAATGGTTGCAGAGCAGTATATTTGTGTTTTTTAATCCAAGTATTTGTTGAAGAGTTATTTTTACCATTAAAATGTATCCTGAATGCACACAAATTTAGGGCATTCGGATAAAATAACTGGTGAATTATAGAGGAAAATTTCATTTCAAAGATAGTTTTACAAAAACATATCAAAACGATTGTTACAAACTGGTGAACAGAAAGGTGGGAACGTTGTTTTTTTCTTTTGAAGCAAATCCCGAAGGGCAGCATTTTCCCTTTTCTCATTGAAAGAAAGAATAGCTCTCATTTCTGTGACTTCCCCTAACATCTCAAAAGGACACACTAAAGGGATATGCTTAGAAGTTGGCAAGCAGGCTTAGTGTCTTAGGGAGGAAATCTATTACATTTGAGGACTTCCATGCAGCTGCTGTCCAAACCACAGTAAGCCTGATAAACCATAAGTTAAGCTGACCTCCTGCTGATATGCTTGGGACACCATCCGAATCTATTTCCAAATATTTCAGAAGGGACTATGTGGAATCCTCTGACTTCTGGAGCATCAAATTGAATGGGGAACCTGTTTTTTATTATGGTTGGGAATGAAAAAAATAATGTTTAACTATTCCGTGACTTTAATGGAACACAGATTTGGTTTGTCTTGGAAGTAACTGTTCAGCATTATAATTACAATTTGCTTGCAGCGTCAGTGAAGGCACACAGTGGTCCAAACCACAGAAGCAAAGAAGAAAGGGGACACGCACTGAGATACATGTGTGTGTACATGTATAGACATACACACACATACATCACCCATTGGTTCATTTGCAATTCATGACACTCTGGAACTGGGAGGATTTTTTTTCCAAAAGGCCACATCCGTTCCCTGACAAACTCATAAATCATTTTATTTCTCTACTATAAAGCAAAACCCGTTTTTAGAACCAGCACGATCGTTGAGTCTCTGTTCGTTTGGCAAATGCATCTCATGGTGAAATAAACCTGCTGTCAAGTTTGACAATAAGTCCACATTCTCTGAATGTATGCACTTTGCAATGTTCATCTAGAGGCATACCATTTTGGATAATGCCCTCAGGGAGCTGCTTTTGCAGGGGTGCTGGACTCAGCATTTAGTTCATCCCTTAGGCTCCTACCAGTGTAGCCCTTTCACTAGGTTTAAGGGCTTTCAAGTTTCACCCAAGGCTTAAATGTGATAGTAGAGTCTGGAAAGAAGCCAAATGGGGCAGGGGTAATGAAGCAGATCCCAGCTAATGAGGTTCTGCCAAGCACCACATGTTAATTCTGGGGCTTTTACTGCTCTCTTTTAGAAACTATAATCCGAGGCTGACTGAATATTGCAGCAAGGATGTGGCTGTTGGCTGTAAAGTATTCAGTGTCCCATGTTTCATCAGCTGGGCCTTTGTACTCACCATTTTCTCTCCCTGAAAAATGCATCCTCCGTCTTTGCATGGCTGACTCCTTCTCATTCTTTAAGTCTCAGCTCATTTAATTTTGATAATCATTCGTTGAGTTCAGTGTCATTATTATCACCTTTTAAAAGATCAAGAGACTGGGCTTAAAGAGTCCAGATAGTTTGATAACTGGCTAGTAACTAGCAGAGACAGGATTCTAATGCCGTGAGTTTGAACTTGGAGCCTATATTCTTAAAGGTTACAATGTTGCTTAGTTATCTGCTCTAAAACATACATCAGGCGAGTGTATAACGAAAACGTATTGAAAATTTCCACTCCCTCAAAAGCAATTTTAACTTTTCAGAATGCTTTTTATGCTCTCCATTGTTGGACCCACTGCAGTGGGGTGCATTGAAGGATTCCTGAAGGAAGCAAAGCTTGAGTTGGTATAGAAAAGGTATTCTATACAAAGAAATGGAACACCAGGAAAAAGGGCACATGTCTGTGGAGTAGCAAGAATTGTTGAGAAAGCTACTCAAAGAAATTCAGTATTATTTGAGAATTATAATGAGGAGAGTGATAGAAGCTACGGCTGGAGAATCTGACATGAACATGCGTAAGATGTAAGATACCAAGTCAAGTTGCCTCCAACCCAGGAGACAATGCAGTGATTGTAGGGAGCAGGGTGACATGGTCAGGCTTGCCTTTTAGGAGTATCACTATGGCTGCCATGTGGCAAATGGGTTGGTGCAGGCAAGGCTAGAGGAAGGAAGACCTTTTAGGAACATTCTACAATACGGCAGGTAAAAGATGTTGTGAACCTGAAGCTGGGCAGTGACAGTAGACAGGGTGGGGATGGGTTTGACTCATGAAAATGTAGAAGGCAAAGTTGATACAACTTGCATTAAGGAGATGGGAAGCATGAAAGGTGAGTTTCCCCAGTTTCTGGCTCATGTTCCCTGACTAGATGATGGTGCCACTCTCAAGGAGATAGAACCAGGTTTAGTGAAGAAAATGATAAGTGACAGTGGTTTAGTACATGATGGGACACAATGGGACAAGTGTCCATTGTGCCCCTGCACATGAGGTGCTGGGGAGTTGACCACACTGGGAAGGTGATTTAGAATTCATAAGCCTATATGAGTTTGTTCAAGCCATCACTTCAGAGAAGTGTGTAGAGAGAGAAGAGTTGAGTTCTTAGACCCTTGGGTGCACAGCATTTATAGGGTCGTCAGAACAGGTGACAGGTGAACCCACGGTAGAGACTTGAACTCTGAATAAAGCAGGGCACCTAACAGCATGAGGTCCCTTTGGTAGCCTGCAGCTTCTCTTCCTTCTTTGAAATACAAATGAACTTCTTTTGGGGGATGAAGAACCAGAATTATTGTAAACCCATCAGTTTTCTGAGTGTCAATTTTTCCAATTGTTGGGACTTCTATTAGGTCTAACAATGGAGGACATAAAATATATACTGAAAAGTTAAAACTGCTTTTGAGGGAGTGGAAATTTTCAGTGTGTTTTTCTTAGCAAAACCCACAGGATTGAAGTTCAATTTAAATAACATAAACATTTTGAATGCAATAGCTGTTTATTTTGTGTTTTTTGTTTGTTTGTTTGTTTTTGTTTTTTCAATTTGGCTCCATATTTCTATGTTAGTAACTTTCACAAAATTCTGGCCCTTAATTGTGACAGTACATCCAATGTTAAATAGAGAATGGAGTAGAGAGATGTCTTAGTCTGTGTTGCTATGAAGGAATATCTGAGGCTGGGTAATGTATAAATAAGGTTTATTTGTATAATAAACCTTATTTTATTATATATATGTATAAATGAGGTAATGTATAAATGAGGTTTATTTGGCTCATAGTTCTGTAGGATCTGCAAGAAGCATGGCCCTAACATCTGCTTCTGGTGAGGGATTCAGGCTTCTTCCACTTACGGTGGAAGGGGAAGGGGAGCCGGCATGTGCACAGGTCACATGGCAGGAGAGGAAGCAAGAGAGAGAGGAGGAGGTACCAAGAACTTTTCAACAATTAGTTCTTTCAGGAACTAAGAGTAAGAGCTCACTCAAGTGAGAACAACATCAAGCCATTCAAGAGGGACCAATCCCATGACCCAAATACCTTCAACCATATCCCACCTCCAACATTAGGGATCAAATTTCTACATGAGACTTGGTGGGGCCAAACCAAATCCAAACCATGCAGAGGAAAAGGAGATTTCTATTTCTTTTTCCATTAACCACTCAAATGTTTGGTTTATGCAATGCTACTTTCTAGCTAGGCTTCATTTGCCATTAGCAAATTTAACAAAGGCTGAATACATACCTGCTATCTCCCTGGAGCTATGCTAGGTGCTGTGATGGGCAATGTTTCCTTTAAGATTCACAAATGGGCCAGAGAGGGTTTAGAATGCTTTTGTCCATTTGATAAAGAAATTGAGGTTGTAGGAGATGAAGTGATTTATTCAGGTTTACTCAGTGAGTTAAAGGAAGGCAAGGATTTGAACAGGTGTGCACACACATACACATACATTTCAGATTCTAAGTCTTGTGAGTTTTTTTTCTTTTAATACAACTGCTCTGTTTCCGATTCTAAAATATGGTTCACATCTTGCTCGGTTTTTAAAAGTTGAATAAGTCTTTTCTCTGTTTTTAACTCCTTAGCTCTCAATTCCATTAAACAAATGCTCAAAAAAGAGAAATCAGTGAAATTATGACCTTCATAAAATAATCATTTCTAAATCATCTGTGCAAATTGTTCTGATCTACACATTTAAGTCTTATGAGAGATCATTTTGAGTACCAGTCAAAGGGAAATAAATGGGTGGTATGTAAAATTTAGTATCTGTGATTTTTCTCATCAGTGTCCTTTAAATACATCCACATTATTTCTGTGGTTTAAAAACAAGGCAACTGGGCACAGCACGCTTCAGTAGGATGGTCCTTTGTGGCTGTAGAAATGAGCCTTGGCTAACATAAGCCTGTGTGGTTCCAATACCTAAGTAGATCCCTATACATAACTCAGCAAAGCACACATAGTTGTTATTCAATTGTTATTCACTTTTTTGTCTACTTTTATTTCATTTCCTAGGAAACTGAGTGGACATTGAGTCTGTATATGGGAAGGGAATTCTCGTATTTTCTAACCAGATTTGCCAGGACCTAAGAGCAGATAATGGCGGGGGGGGGGGGGGGGGGGAAATTGTCCCCCATGTATCCAATACACCAATAAATTGCACCAAATACACCAAACTTTGGATACTTTGGATGGATGAACAAAGTAATTTTTAGAAAACCAAATAGGGATTGTCTAGGGAGAATAAGAAGACATAGTGTTTGTCCAGTGTATTTATTGGCATGGCACATGTTGATTGATTACCTACTGTAAGCTAGGCCCTCTGCTAGACATTGGAGGCATAAAAATAAACAAGACAGATGTGGTTACTCTTGCTAGTTAAGGATATCACCATGAGTGCCTACTAAGTGCCACATGTTTTCTATCAAGTTTTCTATTCATAGTGGTCATAGATATTAGCCATGGCTCAGATGTTTGATGCTTGATCCCTCAGAAGCATCTCTGAGTAGGCAATCAAGCACTTAATTTAAATGGAGGCTTTCTCTTTTTAAATTTTTTTTGTAGAGCATAGCTACTGATAGAGAAACTATGCAATAAGATCTGACACATAGCCAGATGCCATGGCTCACGCCTGTAATCCCAACACTTTGAGAGGCTGAGGTGGGAGGATTACTTGAGGTCAGGAGTTTGAGACCAACCGTCTCTACTAAAAATACAAAAAAAATTACCTGGGCGTGGTGGTGCATGACTGTAGTCCCAGCTACTCAGGAGGCTGAGGCAGGAAAATCACTTGAAATTGGGAGGTGGAGATTGCAGTGAGCCAAGATCGCGCCACTGCACTCCAGCGTGGGTGACAGAACAAGACCTATCTCAAGAAAAAAAAAAAAAAAAAAAAGACAAAAGATCTGATATATAGGTAGGGGAAAAGAGATTGAGATGGGGAACCAAAGTATAAATACTTGGACTTAAGCTGATGCATTTAAGAAGTAAAGAGGAACTGCAAAATATGATGAGGGTCTCAATATATGATGAGGGTCTCAATATATGATGAGGGTCAAAATATGATGAGGGTCTGCAAAATATGATAGGCCTCAATCCAGAAATTCTTCTTTACTCACCTGTAGCAGGTCCCTGAATGCCATCCTTATTAGTAAAACTAATACTATCTAGAAAATTATTGCAATAATGGCTGGAATCTATTGAGTATCTATTATATGTAGGTCCTGTTCAAAGTATTCTACAAACATGATGTCATATTATTAACCTTCAGAACATCCCAGTGATGTGGGCATGATTATCGCTCTACCAATGAGATTAAGATCAGTGACGTAGAATGCCTGTACCATGGTCATGTAGCTTCTGTGCCTCCCAAATTTTTGCTTCCCAGGATGCTGCCCTTCAAAACTCACCATTGTATATAGTTGACATTATTAAGACATTCTCCTGTGGCAACATTTTCCTGTTTTCTCCTCTTTCGTATTTCAACTGGCAGGCCCCCCAAAGGCATTATCTCTTCTCATGAAATGAGATATATCGCCTCATTTAAGCTGGTCTGTATCACTGTGCTATGGGCATCGTTCCTATTTTATTAATGTAGGTAAGAGGTTTCAGAGTTCTGGTAATTTGCCCAAGGTCATATGGCTTGTAAATAATCAATTTAGGGCAAGAAAATGAGATTTTGCTTTGAAGATAGAAGGTTGGCTGGAAACCTCATCTCTGTGTCTTACCACCTGTATTAGTTTTCTATTGCTGTGTAACAAATTATTGAAAAACTTAGCAGCTTAAAAGAACACACATATATTATCTCACATTTTCTGTGGGTCAGAAATCTGGGAAGAGTTTAGCTGGGTCCTCTGGCCTCTCACAACGCTGGAACCCAGGTGTCATGGACATCTCAAGGCTCAATGGAGGTGAGATCTGCTTCCAAGAGCACTCAGTCATTGTTGGCAGGATTTAGTTCCTGATGGGCTGTTAGCCAGAGGCCACCCTCGGTTCCTTGCCATGTGGGTCTCTTGATAAGACAGCTCATAACATGGCAGCAGGTTCCAACAGAGTGAGCAAGCAAGTGAGAGAGGAAGAGAGAGAGCAAGAGAGAGAACAAGCAAGATGGAAGTCACAGTCTTCTATAACGTAATCTTGGAAATTACATCCCATCACTTTTGCTGTATTCTATTTACTAGTAAAAGCCACTAGGTCCAGCCCACACAAAAGGGCAGCAAATTACATAAAGGTGTGAATACCAAGAAGCAGAAGTCACTGAGGGTCATTTCAGAAGCTGCCTACCATCCTGTCTGAGCTGGTTGAATTTACTTAGCCTCATTTTTAAATTTAAATGTAAATTTTGATTTAACTGTTAATCTTAGGGGTACATGTGCAGGTTTGTAATACAGGTAAACTTGTGTCATGGGTGTTTCTTGTATAGATTATTTCATCACCCAGATACTAAGCCTAGTACCCAATAGTTATTTTTTCAGATCCTCTCCTTCCTCCCACCCTTTATTCCCCAATAGGCCCCAGTGTCTGTTATTCCCCTCTATGTGTCCATGTGTTCTCACCATTTAGCTCCCACTTATAAATAAGAATATGCAATATTTGGTTTTCTGTTTCTGCATTAGTTTGCTAAGGATAATGGCCTCCAACTCCATCCATGTTCCTGCAAAGGCATGATCTCATTCTTTTTTTATGACTGCATAGCTTTCCATGGTACATAGGCACCACATTTTCTTTATCCAGTTTATTATTTATGGGCATTTAGGCTGATTCCATGTCTTTGCTATTGTAGTAGTGCTGCAATGAACATACATGTGTATGTGTCTTTATAACAGAATGATTTATATTCCTTTGAGTATATACTTAGCAATGAGATTGCTGGGTCAAATGGTATTTTCGTGTTTAGGTCTTTGAGGAATCCTCACACTGTCTTCCACAATGAGTGAAGTAATTTGCACTCCCACCAACAGTGTAAAAGCATTCCTTTTCCTCCACAACCTCACCAGCATCTGTTATTTTTTGACTTGTTAATAATAGTCACTCTGACTGGTGTGAGATGGTACCTTATTGTGGTTTTGATTTGCATTTCTCTAATGATAAGTGATGTTGAGCTGTTTTTCATATGATTGTAGGCCACATGTATGTTTTCTTTTGAAAGTGTCTGTTCATGTCCTTTGCCCACTTTTTAATAGAAATTTTTTGTTTTTTTTTTTTCTTGTAAATTTGTTTAAGTTCCTTATAGATGCTGGATATTAGACCTTTGTCAGATGCCTACTTTGCAGAAATTTTCTCCCGTTCTGTAGGTTGTCTGTCCACTCTCTTGATAGTTTCCTTTTGCTGTGCAGAAGCTCTTTAATTAGATCCCATTTGTCAATTTTTGCTTTTGTTGCAATTGTAGTTAACCTCTTTTAACCTTGGTTTCCCCGTACTTAAAGTCAGAATAATATACCCATTGCACTGTTATTGTGGAAATTTAACAACTTGGACTATAGAAAGCCCCTGGTCTCCAATTTTTGCTTGTTAAATTATTACTACAATTGTCATCATTTTGTTGATATCCTAAGTAGGAGAGCCAGAATCTGAACCCAGATAATGTGTGTGATTTTAATCCATGCTGTCTCCTCCTACACGGTGTTGCCTTTGGCCTGAAGTAATATATTCTGAGATGGGCTCTCATTTTCTAAGATAATTTGCTTAAAATAGTCTAAGAAGAGTCATCTATCCTTGTGTCATGTGTCAAGGGAGAGGCAAGGTGATTTTTCTTTTTTTTTTGCTTTAACAACTATAAATTTGAAGAAGCCTTCATATGAAAGGTTTTCTTTGTGCAAGTGTTTAGCTCATCTCATAAGACATTTTAATGTTAACAGGGCTCCCGCAGGGGCAATATAATTGATACAATGCTCTTCCAAAGCTGTTCTAAACATTGCAGTCACCCGAGTACAGTAATATATCTTCCCGGTGTCAGAAAGCGCAGAGTGGTTACTGAACTCCAACTTGCTTGACTCTCAGATGGCTTCTTTGAAGATGAATCTTAATGGGGAGGCTGACGTTGGAGCCATGGGAGCAAGTCTGATGAATGTGCTGGAAGTGCCGCAGTGGCCTTTCAAATGCCTGAATGTCACTGGGGGAAATAAAAACGCTAAGGAGAATTAATGTGATAGGCAAGTGCTGTCGGTGAGCCATCTCAGAATCACGGGCTTGGGGTTTTAGCAAAACCACATAGTGTGGTGAAAAGACCATGGGCTTCAGGAGTCAGCCAGAGAAAGCTGAATTGGAGTCCAAGTTCTGCCTCTTTCTAACTGGGTGGGACCTTGAGACAATATTTTAACTTCTCTAAAACTTTCAGCTACTTGCTCTATAATGCCAGGTAATAATAACTATATCACAAGGTTGCATGAGTGTCAGGGATCACAACAAAGGTGCTTTATACATTTTAGTTCTCCTCTTCCTCTTAGAGCTTGCTTTTTAATTCAGTGGTGGCAAATACTTAACGACTGCCTCTCCCAAGGGTAAGAGGGGGACTGCTGATCTGTAGCATTTGCCTATTTCAGTGATGTAAACATTTCACCATGCTGATTTTGAGCTACCAACTGGAAGTCAGGGAATACTGTTAAAGTCTCTGTTCAACTTTCTCTCTCTCTTTCCCGCGGATTTATGTCTTTTTATTTAATTATTTAGAGATGGGATCTTGCTATGTTGCCCAGGGTGGTCTCAAACTCCTGGCCTCAAGCAATCCTCTTGCCTCAGCTTGCCAAAGTGTTGGGATTACAGGCAGGAGCCACCATGCCCAGCCCTGATTTATGGCTTTTGTTGGAGCCATAACCCATTCTCTTGCCTCAGCTTGCCAAAGTGTTGGGATTACAGGCAGGAGCCACTATGCCCAGCCCTGATTTATGGCTTTTGTCGGAGCCATAACCCATTTTTGTAAAATAAAATAATGTGTGTTCCCTTCCTCCTGCCCCCCAGCCCCTGAGTGGACCACACCACCTTAAGGGTAAGTCTTGGTAGCAGGTGGTACCTTTGTCCAGAGAAAAAGGCAACTCTTTCTCCATTCCTCTGAAAGCATGTGGCCCTAAGTTAGGGCACATGGCTTGGCAAGAGGAACATGGACTGGATTTCAGTGGCCTCTCACTGTCTTGGCTGGGTACCCTTGTGTAGGACACAACCTTTCAACTCTATCTGGTGGCCTTGCCTTTTGTGGTTTCCCTTTCTAATGTACAATGCCCTCTCTGCCTTTGACAAAGTAACTGCTCATTAACAGGCTACACCTCCCAAGATAAGCAAATAAGCTCCTTTTCCCCATTTTCATTGCTTCCCTGAACAAGGAAGAAGGTAAATCTGTCATCTCCCAGTATTTTGTTTAGGGCAGAAATATGTATTCAGATGTGAGCGTGTTGTAGGAGTTGTAAGGTTGGAGAGAAGAAATCAGAAGGTGTGTGAAATTTTCCTGATCATTAAAAGAGTTGTTTGGGAGTTGGCTGTTGGCCTAATCATTGAGATTCCTTCTAGTTCAGGGACAATGCTTACATCTGAACCACACAGGACAGATTACAAACCACTTTCAGAAATGTTATCTCATTTGACACACACCTCCTGAGGTCAGTAGTGGTAATTATCAGATTTAATAGATGAGGAAATTGAGGCTCAGAGAAGTTAATGTCAGAGAATATTACAACTGGGCCTCAAACCAGGGTCTCCTAGCTATAGGTTCCTGGCTTTTTTGATGCATTATTTTTGTTCTATTATTAACTCATCTCTCTAGGCTCTTTTTTGTGACTGGGCTTTCTCATTAGAACCACAAAATATACAAAATAATTTGAAGCCAGGCATGGTGGCTTGTAATCCCAGCATATTGGGAGGCGGACACGGGCTGAATAGTTGAGGCCAGAAGTTTGAGACCAGCCTGAGCAACATGGCAAAAACCCATCTCTACAATAAATACAAAAATTAGCTGGGCGTGGTGGTACTTGCTTATAATCCCAGCTACTCTGGAGGCTGAGGTGGGAGGATCACTTGAGCCTGGGAAGGCAAGACTGTAGTGAGCTGAGATCATGCCACTGCACACTCAGCCTGGGCAATAGAGTGAGACCCTGCCTCAAAAAAAAAAAAAAAAAAAAGAGAGAGAGAACATAAATTGAATAGCTATTATCTCCATTCTCCCAAGGTTGCATCTATGGCATTCTAGATACACTGGGGAGAAATTCATTCACTACAAACAATGGATGCCTTAGGGCAATTGGGCTTAATTCTCTTGCCAAACCCTGGTTGAGAAAAACTGTTTAATCCATGACTACATGCTTCACTACCTCTTACCACCAACAAAACCTAGGGTGACCTATTCAGGCCTGTGCTCAGAGACATTTTTCTTCTTACTCCTTCACTGCTCCTTCTCAACTCTTACTGGCCAACACCCAATTCTCTTTCAGGACATATGAGATAAAGTTATGCTCCTGGAAGATGTCCTGGGTTATATGTGTAAGAATGATGATCTGGGTTTCTGTGTGATCTTGAGCAAGATTCTACATCTCTGAGTCTCAAGTTCTTCATCTGACTGCTTCTGTCCAAAGCCACATTCAGAAGTCACGGTGAACGCTCAGGAACAGCAACACAGGGCAAGGCGTGCTGCCTTCATCTACTGTGCAACAGTGGGGGATTCAGGGACAGAACACAGGCACAGCCTGGTAAAGACACCGGCATGGAAACAACTTATGATAAGTGTAGTAAAAGAGGGATCCCAGGGCACAAGCCTATGGAAGAAAGCATGTGTGGGAATCTGGGGAGCCTCAATAAGGAGAGGGATTTTTGAGCCATGTGGTAAAGGAAAGGCAGGGGTTTACCAGAAAGGGTGGGGATTTGGGGGCAGGGGATCAATAGACTTGAGGAGGAGGTGGTTGCCTGTAACCCAGGGTGAATGCCATGACGTATAAGGAAAGAGAGTGGGGTGCTGTTCAAGAAACAAGGAAGCACAAACATGATGGAGAGCAAAAAGGGATGCCTTAATTACTGATACAGCAACCTATGCCAACCCCAAAAGCATAAATGAAGGACAGTAGACACAAAAGGCTACATGCTCTGTGACTCCACATAAATTAAATCTGGAAAAGGCTAATCTGTAGCAAGTAAAAGCACAACAGCAGCTTCCAGGAGCCAGAGTAGGGGTGTGAGTTGGCTGCACAGGAAAGGAAGAGAATTTGGGGGGTAACTGAGGTGTACTATAACTTGATTTTGTTAGTGGCCACATGACTGTGTGCATTTGTCAAAATCCATTGACTTGTATATTTCAAAACAGTAAATTTTACTGTGTATAAATTACCCCCTTAATAAAGCTAATTAAAAAAAAACAAATATCTATAGGAGGGAGAGGATTGGGACTTGGATGTAGGAATAAAAGGAAACAAGTGAAATGAGAGAGAGAGATTAAATAAATAAAATAAAATAAAAGCTGTGAGAGGTGTATCTTTGTCTTGCTTTTTACATGTTTTATTTTTTTGAGACAGGGTCTCAAAACCAGCAGGGGTCTCAAAGTCGCCCAGGCTGAGTGCAGTGGCGTGAGCTCGGCTTTCTACAGCCTTCAACTCCTGTGTTCAAACAATCTTTCCACTTCAACTTCCCGAGTGGATGGGACTATAGGTGTGCACCCCCACCCTTGGTAATTTCTTTTTTGATTTTTTGTAAAGAAGGGGTCTCACCATGTTCCCCAGGCTTTGTTTTTCCCTTAATAGAAGTGTGTATGTTTTTCCACATTAAGTATGCTGATAACTTCAGTTCTTTCATTATAACTTGATGTGTTTATTCCCTTTTGTTTTATTCAGAAACACCAATGAAGTGTCGCTGTTCTTTGTCTTACAGATGTACCATTTTTTCTTTCCTCATTCTTCTCTCACTTCCCCCTTTTTATTTCTGCTGCATTTTTCAAGAGATGTTTTTCCTCTGCCTTCTACGTTACAGCCCGGAATTCACACAATTTCAATTTTGTCCTTTACTGCTTCTAAAGCAAATTTTAAGGCTACGATTGCATTTTACTTTTTTTCTAGAATTTTCGTATTTTATCCAGCTCCCATTTATTTATGCCTGACTCTGAACCCACATCTGAGAAAGCAATTAAGTAGGGGAGATTCCTGTAGGTGACAAAATTTTCCAAATTTAGAACAGGTATTTGGCTGTTTTACTATGGTCTCATCTTGTATCTTTTACTTTATAGCCCAAGTTTCTCTAGAATTTTATTGAGAGTACAAAGTAGATACAGTTCCTTTTTTATATATAAAACATTTTTTCTCAAGTATATGTGCTTTCTTTGCCTCTGTAGTACTAAATTATTTATTATTATCCCTACAATTTGTATTTCACTGGGAACATTCCCAATATTGATTTATTCAACTTTGCATATAGGTGAATGGAGGACCTTTGCTTCCCGTTCATCCTCAAACAAAGGTGAAGGAGTGGCCCAGGTTCCCCTTACTCTTCACCTGGTTCCTCACATCACAGGCTGCAGGGTGAGTGGACATGTTTATGTCCAGTCTATGTTTAAAGTAGTCAGAGAGGAAAGGGAAAAGAGCTGAAGCCCTGAGCCATCTCATCTTCACTTGTTCTTTGTGCTTGTTTAAATCATTAATCCAAAGGTCACCTTTTTTGCATCTGTTTTTTTATTCAATCTTGTCTCTTATCCAGGTACAAGGTGTGGCAATCGCCAGGTACCACAGCTTTGTGAATAGAGGAAAAGTCATCTCCTTTCCTAATTTCTGGTAAAGCTGCTGCCTCAGAACTCTGATAATTCCCACAAAAGCTCTGAATACAAAGCTTCCTGTGTATCCTGTATCCCCTTCTTGCCTTTCTCCATTTGGAAATGTGGGAGGCCTGCATCAATCGCCTTCATTTATTTGCTTTCTCCAATGTAGGACTGACCAGTTACTTCTCACCAATTTCCTTCCAATTTTAGTCCCATCTAGCAGAAGTCTGGGATATAGAGATGGGATTGCCCCTAAAGCTCCATGAATACAGCCTTTTTTCTAATTCTTAAAAAATGATCTGGCCAGGCATGGTACTCATGCCCGTAATCCCAGTACTCTGAGAGGCTGAGGAGGGTGGATCACTTGAGCCCAGGAGTTAGAGACCAGCCTGGGCAACATGACCAAACCCCGTCTCTACAAAAAAAAAATACAAAAATTAGTTAGGCATGGTGATGGGCGACTGTGGTCCCAGCTACTCAGGAGATTGAGGTGGGAGGAATGCTTGAGCCCAGGAGGTCAAGGCTGCAGTTAGCTGCTATTGCACTCAGCCTGAGCGACAGAGTGAGACCCTGTCTCAAAAAGAAAAAAAAAGGTAATAATTTGATAATTTCAGTAGAGATGTAGGAAGTGAGAAGTTACATCCTGTTTTCCAGTTACCATCTTCCTTGGTATTAAATACTATAGAGAAATAAAGAAAAGGAGTGTACATTTCCACCTCCCACTGGAAAACGTGTATTGGGGATGAGGAAGGCTTTTAGAGCTTTACATATTCTTCTCTCTGGGTGCCTATTTAGTGTACCTATCAATAAGATTAGTCCAAACATAAGTGAAATAGTCCATTTAAATGTCGGTTCTATTATAGATAAATTGTTTTCATTCTACTAGACTGGGAAAAAACAAAAGCAGTTCGTATTATTATTATAATTGCTTTAAGAAGCTTTTAAAACTGTCTCCCACCATTCCAGTGGGATCCAAGCCTTATTCCCTTTTTTGTATTACAAGCAGTGCAACACAGGTTATAGGAAGCCCTTACAGGTATGCCAGGGAGGGTGTGCAATATAACCTATCCTTCAAGTTCTCTAAGCATCCTTTTATACCTATGTAACCATCTCTACAATAAAGAGGTTTTAGGGAGAGTTTGTGGAGCCACAAAATTGCATGTACCCATGTTCCTTAGGATGAAAGAGTGTTTAAATGGAATATTTTCTACAGAAATGACTATGAGTCTTCCATTGTGTTTTGAGAAATACTGACTCTGTTCCTGGACACAGCTGATTGGAAAAATCACTGGGCTGGAGGGAGGCCAACTACTTCTGGGATGTCTTCTTGGGAACTTTGACCAATGGGGACATTTTGTACTGAGTGGTAGCAAATTGGGCCAGTGGAAACCTCTTTGTGGGAAAAGAGCTGTAAAAGCCTGGTTAATTAGGGAAAGGGCAGTCACTTCAGCTCAGGCTCCTGCCCCCACAAAATTGAGTAAAGCTTGCAGTTTCTGTAACCCTATTGTCCACCCCAGGTTTGGAAATACTGAGACCTCACAGTTCCCAGTATGTGTCTTTTCCTTGCACCATCCTCAATTAGACATAACTATCAAGCAGTACGTCAAATATTTCAGTAGTTCAAGAAAGAGAGCTTCACTTGCCTTTCAAATAGGGTGTTGGTCTTGAAAAGAGGAGTCCAATGCAAATCCTTTATTCTTTCTGGAAAGGAAGCTGGAATAAGGGTCCCCACTCCGCCCATACCATCCTCCAGAGAACTCTAAGCTCTCTTGTCATAGCAGAAATGCAGATTAGGATCTAGCAGTATAAAACCTAGGCAAATGCTCCCTTTGATTTGTTTTATGGGGTTACCCCTCATAGTATCCCGAGAGCTGTGCCTCATTCAGATGAAGACAGTTTAGAAAGTTGGATGGGGTTTCTGTTGACAGTATTAACTTGGCACTAGGTGCCTTATTACACATCCAAGTATTGGAAGATAATTTTATGACTAACAATTTGGTTAAATCTGTAAGTATTGTTTATCTTTGACATTATTCCCTGAAATAAAAAGGCAATACGAGCAACAATTTTCCCCCTGTCATTTTGGCCAGCACCAAGGGGAAGGCGGCTGGGGAATAGGGAGAGGAAGGCAATGATGACAGGATGTTGCAGTGCTATCTTTCTTTGTATCTTCCAATTTTGCTGGTAGAGGGAAAAAAATGTTGACATGACACAGGGTCATGCCTCAGGGAGTCCAACGAGTGAAAATTGATGGATGTTCACCACCACATCCCTTTCTTTAAGAGATGCTATCATGTCACATTTCTGAAAATACAGAATGCACACTGGATAATATTTTCACATATGCTGATAAATGGAGCTGCCAAAAAAAGCATGCTTTAAAAAAATGTCCAAGAGAAGTCAAGAGTTGTGGCTCTCTTGAACAGAATTTATATTTTCATGGTCTTTCTTGGTTCTCTCAGTGATGTTATAAGGTTTACCTAGTTCCCTCACTGCTTACTCTCATTTTAACCCTGTCCAGAAAGAAATGACTAGAAGTAAAGTTTTATTCTTAATCTTCTAATGATATATGATAATAAAGATAAACTTGCCCTATTTTCGGTGAGAAAAGTACATGTGCACACACACACACACACACACACACAAATACACCCCCAAACCAAACCAAACCAAACTGAAAGATACATTTTTAAAATAAGAAGCAAAATCATCTGTAATCCATCTATAATAAAACATATTTACTTTTATTTTCTTGTCTTTAGTTTATATATTTTACATCCACACAATCATTTTGAATTTTACCCTCCAAATTTTATGAAAGAAAGTGAGCCAACTGGCAGTCATGATTATCATTTTTATGTCTCTAAAGTAATTAATAGAAAGACTCTTCCCAGGCCGGGCGTGGTGACCCACACCTGTAATCCCAGCACTTTAGGAGACTGAGGTGGGCGGATCACCTGAGGTCAGGAGTTCAAGACCAGCCCGACCAATATGGAGAAACCCCGTCTCTACTAAAAATACAAAATTAGCCAGGCATGGTGGCACACGCCTGTAATCCCAGCTGCTAGGGAGGCTGAAGCAGGAGAATTCTTGAACCCGGGAGGTGGAGGTTGCAGTGAGCCGAGATTGCACAACTCCACTCCAGCCTAGGTAACAAGAGCAAAACTCTGTTAAAACAGGGAAAAAAAAAAAAAAAAGAGGAAGAAAGAAAGACTCTTCTGTAGTTTACTTCATTATTTTCCCATTTTTGCATAATTAGGTTGTTTTCATTATAACCAGTCATAAATAAAACTGCAACGACCATCTTTATCCTTTGGCCTTTTTGTTTTGTTTTTGATTGAATCACTTTCTTAGAAAATATGATTTTAAAATCTTGAAAATTGGTTAACATTGCTACCACATCTACCAAATTATATTCTAAAAGAGTTTTGCCAAGTGTTACTATAGGTACCATTACTTACATCCTTAATTTCAAGTAGCAAGAATTTCTTACATTGGCACTAGAGCTTTTGTAAAATGTTCCCAGACATTCAGGTGTGGAATTTCAGGTGGCCAGGGGATAGAAGATGGAAACAGGCATCTATGATCATGGTGATGCAGGAATCGTGGATGACACTTTGAAAGACACTCAGTAACTGGTTGTCTTTCTCTTTGCATTGTTTCCTATGAGTACAAATTTAGCCCATCTTTATCAGTATATAGAATTATATGTTAGTTCTCATGAGTTACTTTTATGTTTGGCTTCATTTCATTTTTCTGTCTTTATATTTCCTTAACCCCAATTTCTTCTGTTACCTATTTTTTAATCCATCTTTCTCTAATTATTGACATAAGACTACCTGTTAACTAGATCAGAACAATTTTTAAAAAGAATCCTGCTAGCAAAAATTTTGATGTAGTATATGCTCACTGAATAATTGTTGAATAAATTAATGAGTGAATACACTGTTTAGAGGACTCTTGAATGTTTGTTTCTATTCATACTCATTTTTGTCAGCTAAAGCTGGGCAGTATAAATCCTGGCGTGGTAACTTAGGTACTAACTTGAGTTTTTATTGTCATGCCACTACAATTTAAAAAGTGATTTCATGTCCGTTGTCTTATCTGATCTTTATAACAATTTTATGAATTCAGAAAGACTGACACTACTTTCTCCATTTCACCACAAGGGGAACAAAGGCCAAGAAAGGAAATAAAAGATTTGAGGCCCTACTACAGACTGGGCCCTGTGCCAAGAGCTTTACCCATTAATTTTTAGCAGGTATCATTGGGCCTATTTTATCAAAAGGAAACAAAATTTCACAGGAATTAAGTAGCTTGCCGAGGAGCAAGGAGGGCACCCAGGCCATTTGGATCCCAAGATCATGCTACGCTTTTTACATTGCTTACCCCACGGTCCCTCCAGCCACCATTTGGCAGAGCTATGACCATTCCCCTTTTGCAGAAGAGGGAACTGGGCTCAGAAAGCCTTGGAACTTGCCTATGCTTACGCAGTTCATAAATGGAGCAACCAGAATGCAGGCCACAGTCTTTGTCAAATAAGTCTGTGCTCTGCTCATCACTTCTGCAGAAAAATAGAACACGGGCATCTGAAGCTATCTTTGAGGTTATCTGATGTAACAGCAGTAACAAATGAAATAGCTAACATATTGCATACATATACGTCAAGATCACACTAAGCAGTGTATATATATATATGTACACACACATACACATACACACACACACAGTTCTCAAAACAACCCTGTAAGGAAATACTGTTAACTCCCTTTCTCATTTTATAGATGATAAAACTGAAGCCCAGAGACATTAATTGCCCATGGCCACAAAGTTAGTAAGGACAGAGCAAATCTTGCTTTAAAATTGACAAAGAGGGCCAGGCACGGTGGCTCATGCCTGTAATTCCAGCACTTTGGGAGGTCAAGGTGGACGGATCATTTGAGGTCGGGAGTTTGAGACCAGCCTGGGTAACATGGTGAAACCTCATCTCTATTTTAAAAAAAATACAAAATTTGTCCAGGCATGGTGGTGCATGCCTATAATCCTAGCTACTGGGGAGTCTGAGGCACGAGAATCGCTTGAACCCAAGAGGCAGAGGTTGCAGTGAGCCAAGATTTTGCCACTGTACTCCAACTGGGTGACAGAGTGACACTCCATTTCAAAAAACAAAAATGAAAACAAAAAAACAATAAAATAGACAAAGAGCATGTTGTTCTAGGAGGTATGGAAAAGTGGTAAAGCAGTAAACATGAAATTATGACCCTGAGAGCCAGAGGGCTGCTGCTTGTAGAGACAGCTGTTGGAATTCAGAAAGGTACTTCTGAGATGCCGGTGATGGCCTCTTGGTCTGGGTAGTGGTTATTCCTTCAACAACACTAAATACTGTATAAGTTTAAATCACTTTATCTATGTGCATATATCATCTCACAATAAATAAATCTTTTAAAAAACACAAAGGATAACAGTTAGGAGAAGAAAAATGAAGCGCCATGTGCCTACTGCTCAACTCTACTGTTGAAAACACCTCAGTGCATTTCCTTGCAGTCAAGAAAACACACTTCTTGCCCCTCTTCTGTTTCACTCATGGCTTCTGTAGAAGTACAATGGAATGAATGAGGGAGCGGAGAGGGAGGATCGCTTTTGTTTGGTTGCCTTTCAGTATTTTTCTCCCTGCATTTGAATGAGCCACATTGAATAAACAATGAGTTGGTGGAACAATATGTGTCTAATTAAGCTCTTGCTTCTCTGATTCATTTCAGGTTCCTAATATTTACCAAGTTAAAGCAAAGGAAATGTTAGATTGGCCATGTGCTGTTCTCCTCTGGTGAGATCGCCTTTTGTGAGATGGCAAACAAACTGCCAGCTTGTGGATTTTATTAGAAGCAGTAAGGAGTGGCAGGAATACTAAGTAGTGCCAAAGTGATTCCTACTCTGCCTTTCAGCCTTGCTCTCCTCTGTGAGGAAGGCGAGGACCTTGTTTCCACTGTGTTACATAAGCTGAGAAACAGAATCGTGGTGCATGGATGGGCTGCACACGGCTCTTAGCTGTCTTCTTGCCAAGTCTTCCAAGACATCTTGCTAGTCCTGCGAATAATCCCCCAGATGGGCATTTGGTATGCACTCTATATGCTCCTTCGCTGACCCCACATACATCACAAAACATTTTTGTTTTATTTGGATTGCAACATTGCCTAAATATTTGTCCTATTTTTCTAAGATGATGGAAACTGGATCAGGCTGAATATGAAGCAAACCAGACCTGCCTAATTCATCCAGGCTACTCATTAACATCCTCTCGTTCCACTCACTGTGGTCTGGGGCTCATTTAGGGTCCTTCCCATGATGACTAAGACTGAGGCTCAAAACATCAATAGCTGCTAGGTCTTACATCTCTTCGAGGTTCTTATACCAAGGCTCAGGACCTTCCCACACTTGGAGGTGATGAACAAGCTGGCACAAGTCTGTTCCCAAGACAGCCTGATTTGCTCTTTTGAATTCAGCAATGACTTCAATAGAGCAAGTACATTTGTCCTTGATTAAATTTATTCAGGACCACAGTAACTGGGGACCCACTGTCTGACAAACCCTGGAATAGGCACTGAAGCTTAGAGGGAAATTAATTTTCACAATTGACATGGAAGCAAATGCATGTCAATCAAGTGAGTGAAATGCAATATCTGGGGTATTTATGGGGCATTGAGGAAGAAATTCCTAGTGAGAAATAATATTGAGGTCATTAATATTGAGATGGGCAAAAGCAGGGAAAGTTTTACAGAGACTGATATTTCTATGAAGGAAGGAAAATTCATTACAGCACTGACAAAGCAATTTGGAAAATGCAAAACTAAACCAACTTTGGACAAAGTAAGGGGCCTACCTGAAATTGTGAAATGTGACAAAGGACACTCTTAGTTAAATAAAGAGCAGTAGGTAATTAAGAGCTTAATTCCATTAGCCCATCAAAGTAATTAAAAACAAAACAAAAAACAACAAAGAACAACAACAAAAACCCTCTAAGTTTCTTTAAGATTGAAATACAGCATAGTAGGCTGGGCGCGGTGGCTCAAGCCTGTAATCCCAGCACTTTGGGAGGCCGAGACGGGCGGATCACGAGGTCAGGAGATCGAGACCATCCTGGCTAATCCGGTGAAACCCCGTCTCTACAAAAAAAATACAAAAAACTAGCCGGGCGTGGTGGCAGGCGCCTGTAGTCCCAGCTACTCAGGGAGGCTGAGGCAGGAGAATGGCGTAAACCCGGGAGGCGGAGCTTGCAGTGAGCTGAGATCCGGCCACTGCACTCCAGCCTGGGCGACAGAGCGAGACTCCGTCTCAAAAAAAAAAAAAGAAAAAAGAAATACAGCATAGTAAATATTCAACTAGGACTTCTTCATTTTTGTATTCTGAGCATCCAGTATATTTCACTAAAAAAAAAAAATATATATATATATACACACACACACATACACACACACACATACACACACACATATGCACATACATTTTGAGACAGTCTTGCTTTTGCTCTGTTGCCCAGGCTGGAGTGCAGCCATGTAATCACAGCTCATGGCAGCCTTGAATTCCTGGGCTCGAGTGGTCCTTTCCCCTCAGCCTCCCAAGTAACTAGGACTATAGGTGTGCACCACCATGCCCGGCTATTTTTTTTTTTAATTTATATTTTTTGTAGATGCAAGGTCTCTCCATGTTCCCCAGTCTGGTCATGAACTCCTGGGCTCAAGCAATCCTCCCACCTCAGGCACTGGGATTTACAGGTATGAGCCACCACACTTGGCTTCTAAATACATATTGATGAAGTGAATGAATGAATGATTTGTTATATGACCTGAAAATACATGTATATGCATATGTAAAATGTATGTGGGGGCAGGTGTCATGTGTATAATATGTGGAAATGAACATAGTTGCAGAGAGGATCTGCTCTACTTGGCCTAGCGGTTGGAAGCATGATACTAATAGTGGCTTACTTTCAGCACTGATTTTTGTGTAACCTGAAGAGTAAACTCCATCCACCCCAGCCACCTGTGGTAGACTACCTTGATAGGTGTGATGGTTAATACTGAGTGTCAATCTGATTAGATTGAGGGTTGCCAAATATTGGTCCTGGGTGTGTCTGTGAGAGTGTTGCCAAAGGAGATTAACATTTGAGTCAGTGGGCTGGGAAAGGCAGACCCACCCTTAATCTAGGTGGGCACAATCTAATCAGGTGCCAGTGAAGGCTGAATAAAAAGCAGGCAGAACATGAAAAGTTTAGACTGGCTTAGCCTCCCAGCCTACATCTTTCTCCCATGCAGGATGCTACCTGGCCTTGAACATTGGACTCCAAATTCTTCAGTTTTGGGATTTGGACTGGCTTCCTTGCTTCTCAGCTTGCAGATGGCCTATTGTGGGACCTTGTGATTGTGTGAGTTAATACTCCTGAATAAACTCCACTTTATGTATACATCTATCCTATTAGTTCTGTCCCTCTAGAGAACCCTGACTGATACAACAGGTTTCTGTTCACTTTCTTCCACATGGTTCGCTGCATTAAGAATAGTCCCAAAGTCCATAAAAGATAGCAAGTCCTCAAGATAGCAAATTAAAGTCAGGAGCTCTATTTCTGAGCCATCTTTCAATTGCTCATACCTCTGTCTTCCTTTGGCCACTCAGCCAGGCCTTCACTGTGTTCCTCCAGAGTTCTGACTAAATATGTTCTAAATGTCTTTGGTGACCACATTGAAGGTAACTCCAGAAGTTTTGCCCATCCTGCTGTATTAGTGTAAGCTGTGTCCTCTCTCTCCTTGCAGTGGCATTTGATCATGGATCTTTTTTTAATCCATCGCCTCAAGAATTTATCCTTTGAGTTAAAAGCAATCCAGTTACAATCTTTAAGTTATTTTAACATGTACAATTAAATTATTATTTACTATAGTTACCCTCTCTTGTTACCTGATAGTAGGTCTTATTCATTTTTTCTGTTTTTCATACCCATTAACCATCCTTACCTCGCTCCCAGCCCCCAACTACCCTTCACTGCCTCTGGCAACCATCCATCTACTCTCTATGTCCACAAGTTCAATTGATTTGATTTTTAGATCCCACAAGGAAGTGAGAATATGCAGTGTTTGTCTTTCTGGTGCCTGACTTATTTCACTTAATATCATGATCTCCAGTTCCATCTATATTGTTGCAAATGACTGGATCTCATTCTTTCTTATGGTTGAATAGTACTTCATTATGTATATGTACCACATTTTCCTTATCCATTCATCTGTTGATGGACAGTTAGGTTGCTTCCAAATCTTAGCTATTGTAAACAATGCTGCAATAGATATAGGAATGCAGGTGTGTCTTCAAAATACTGATTCACTTTCTTTTGGGTATATACCCAGGAGTGGGATTGCTGGATCATATAGTAGCTCAATTTTTAGTTTTTTGAGGAACCTTCAAACTGTTCTCCATAGTGGTTGTACTAATTTACATTCTCACCAATAGTATACAAGGGTTTCCTTTTCTCCATATCCTTGCCAGCATTTGTTATTATCTGTCTTTTGTATATAAGCCATTTTAACTGGGGTGAGATGATACCTCAGTGTAGTTTTGATTTTCATTTCTCTGATTATGAATGTTGAGCACATTTTCGTATGTCTGTTTGCCATTTGTATGTCTTCTTTTGAGAAACATCTATTCAAATATTTTGCCCATTTAAAAAAATTGGATTATTAGATTTTTTTCCCTATAGAGTTGTTTAGGCTACTTACATATTCTGGTTATTAATCGCTTGTCAGATGGGTAGTTTGCAAATATTCCCTCTCATTCTTTTGATTGTCTCTTTAATTTGCTGATTGTATCCTTTGCAGTACAGGAGCTTTTTAACTTGATGTGATTTCATTTGTTCATTTTTGCTTTGGTTGCTTGGGGTATTTCTCAAGAAATTTTTGCCCACATCAATGTCCTAGAGATTTTCTATGCTGTTTTGTTGTAGAGAATTCATAGTTTGAGGTCTTAGATTTAAGCCTTTAACCCATTTTTATTTGATTTTTTATATGGTGAGAGATAAGGGTCTGGTTTCATTCTTCTTCATATGGATATTCAGTTCTCCCAGCACTGAGGAGACTGTCTTTTCCTCAGTGTATGTTCTTGGCACCGTTGTCAAAAATGAGTTTATTGTAGGTGATAGATTTGCTTCTGGGTTCTGTATTCTGTTACATTGGCCTATGTGTCTGTTTTTATGCTGGTTCCATGCTGTTTTGATTACATAGCTCTGTAGTATAATTTGAAGCCAGGTAATTGATTCATCCAGTTGTGTTCTTTCTGCCTGGGATAGCTTGGGCTATTCTAGGTCTTTTGTGATTCCGTATAAATTTTAGGATTCTTTTTTCTATTTTTGTGAACAATGTCATTGGCATTTTGATAGAGACTGCATTGAATCTGTAGATTGCTTTGGGTAGTTAGGCATTTAAACAACATTGATTCTTCCAATCTATGAAACATGGAATATGTTTCCATTTTATGGTGTCCTCTTCAGTTACTTTAATCAGTGACTTATAGTTTTCATTATAGAGATCTTTCACTTTTTTAAGTTAATGCCTAGGTATTTAATTTTATGTATGGCTATTGTAAATGGGATTACTTTTTTATTTCTTTTTTATGTTGTTGACTATAGTCATATAGAAATGCTATTGATGGGCCAGGCGCGGTGGCTCCCAGCACTTTGGGAGGCCGAGACAGGCGGATCATGAGGTCAGGAGATCAAGACCGGCCTGGCTAACACAGTGAAACCCCGTCTCTAATAAAAAAAAAAAATACAAAAAACTAGCCGGGCAAGGTGGCGGGCGCCTATAGTCCCAGCTACTCAGGAGGCTGAGGCAGGAGAATGGCCTGAACCCAGGAGGTGGAGCTTGCCGTGAGCTGAGATCCAGCCACTGCACTCCAGCCTGGGGGACAGAGTGAGACTCCGTCTCAAAAAATAAAAAAATAAAAAATAAAAAAAAAGAAATGCTATTGATTTTTACATGTTGATTTTATATCCTGCAACTTTACTAAATTGATTAGTTCTAATAGTTTTCTTGTGGAATCTTTGGATTTTTCCAAATATAATATCATATAATCAGCAAACAAGGATACTTTGACATATTTCTTTCCAATTTGGATGTTCTTTATATCTTTCTCTTGCCTAATTGCTCTACTTAGGACTTGCAGTACTATATTGAATAACAGTGGTGACAATGGACATCCTTGGCATGTTCCAGATCTTAGATGAAAGGCTTTCAGTTTTTCCCATTCAATATGATACTGGCTGTGTGTCTGTCATATATGGCTCTTATTATGTTGAGGTATGTATTCCTTCTATCCACAGTTTTTTGAGAGTTTTTATTATAAAGCAATGTTGAATTTTATCAAATACTTTTTCAGTGTCAATTGAAATGATCATAACGTTTTTATCCTTCATGTTGTTTATATGAGTACCATATTGATTGATTTGTGTATGTTGAACCATTCTTGCATCTGAGGGATGGATCCCACTTGGTCATAATGAATGATCTTTCTAATATGTTGTTGAGTTTTGTTTGCTAGTATTTTGTTGAGGATTTTTGCCTCAATATTTTTCAGGAATATTGTCCTATAGTTTTTTTAACGTATATTTGTCTGCTTTTGGTATCAGGGTAATATTAGCCTCATAGAATGAGTTTGGAAGTATTCCCTTCTCTATTTTTCAGAATAATTTGAATAGGATTTGTATTAGTTCTTCTTCAAATGTCTGGTAGAATTCAGCAGTGAAGTGAAATGGTCCCAGGCTTTTCTTTACTGGGACATTTTTTATTACAACCTCAATGTTATTTGTCTGTTCAGGTTTTGGATTTCTTCCTGGCTCAATCTTAATAGATTGTATGTGTCTAGGAATTTGACCATTTCTCCTAGATTTTCCAATTTATTGGCATATAGTTGCTCATAGTTGCCACTAATGATCTTTTGAATTTCTGCAGTATCAGTTGTAATGTCTCCTTTTTCATTTCTGATTTTATTTATTTGGATCTTTTCTCTTTTTTTCTTTTTTATTTTATTTTATTTATTTTTTTTATTATTATACTTTAAGTTCTAGGGTACATGTGCACAACGTGCAGGTTTGTTACATATGTATACTTGTGCCATGTTGGCGTGCTGCACCCGTCAACTCGTCAGCACCCATCAACTCGTCATTTACATCAGGTATAACTCCCAATGCAATCCCTCCCCCCTCCCCCCTCCCCGTGATAGGCCCCAGTGTATGATGTTCCCCTTTCCGAGTCCAGGTGATCTCATTGTTCAGTTCCCACCTATGAGTGAGAACATGCGGTGTTTGGTTTTCTGTTCTTGTGATAGTTTGCTGAGAATGATGGTTTCCAGCTGCATCCATGTCCCTACAAAGGACACAAACTCATCCTTTTTGATGGCTGCATAGTATTCCATGGTGTGTATGTGCCACATTTTCTTAATCCAGTCTGTCACTGATGGACATTTGGGTTGATTCCAAGTCTTTGCTATTGTGAATAGTGCTGCAATGAACATACGTGTGCATGTGTCTTTATAGCAGCATGACTTATAATCCTTTGGGTATATACCCAGTAATGGGATGGCTGGGTCATATGGTACTTCTAGTTCTAGATCCTTGAGGAATTGCCATACTGTTTTCTATAATGGTTGAACTAGTTTGCAGTCCCACCAACAGTGTAAAAGTGTTCCTATTTCTCCACATCCTCTCCAGCATCTGTTGTTTCCTGACTTTTTCATGATTGCCATTCTAACTGGTGTGAGATGGTATCTCATTGTGATTTTGATTTGCATTTCTCTGATGGCCAGTGATGATGAGCATTTTTTCATGTGTCTATTGGCTGTATGAATATCTTCTTTTGAGAAATGTCTGTTCATATCCTTCGCCCACTTTTCGATGGGGTTGTTTGTTTTTTTCTTGTAAATTTGTTTGAGTTCTTTGTAGGTTCTGGATATTAGCCCTTTGTCAGATGAGTAGATTGCAAAAATTTTCTCCCATTCTGTAGGTTGCCTGTTCACTCTGATGGTAGTTTCTTTTGCTGTGCAGAAGCTCTTTCGTTTAATTAGATCCCATTTGTCAATTTTGGCTTTTGTTGTCATTGCTTTTGGTGTTTTAGACATGAAGTCCTTGCTCATGCCTATGTCCTGAATGGTATTACCTAGGTTTTCTTCTAGGGTTTTTATGGTATTAGGTCTAACATTTAAGTCTCTAATCCATCTTGAATTAATTTTCGTATAAGGAGTAAGGAAAGGATCCAGTTTCAGCTTTCTACTTATGGCTAGCCAATTTTCCCAGCACCATTTATTAAATAGGGAATCCTTTCCCCATTTCTTGTTTTTCTGAGGTTTGTCAAAGATCAGATGGCTGTAGATGTGTGGTATTATTTCTGAGGACTCTGTTCTGTTCCATTGGTCTATATCTCTGTTTTGGTACCAGTACCATGCTGTTTTGGTTACTGTAGCCTTGTAGTATAGTTTGAAGTCAGGTAGCGTGATGCCTCCAGCAAAGGTTTAACAATTTTGTTTAACCTTAAAAAAACAACTTTTTTTGGTTTTTTATTTCAATTTCATTTATTTCTGCTCTGAGTTTTATATTTCTTCTACTAATTTTGGGTTTGGTTTGCTGTTGCTTTTCTAGTTCTTTAAGATGCATCATTAGATTGTTTATTTGAAGTTTTTCCTCTTTTCTGATGTAAGTACTTATAGCTATACACTTCCCTCTTAGTACTGGTTTTGCTGTATCTCATAGGTTTTGATACGTTGTGTTTCTATTATCATTTTTTTCAAGCAAATTTTCAATTTTCTTCTTTATTTATTTATTGATCCACTGGTCATTCAGGAGCATATTGTTTGATTTCCATGTATTTGTATAGTTTCCAAAGTTCCTCTTGTTATTAATTTGTAGTTTTATTCCATTGCGGTCAGAGAAGACACTTGACCTTATTTCAGTTTTTTTAATGTTTTAAGGGTTGTTTTATGACCTAACATATGTTCTGTCCTTGAGAATGATCCATATGCTGAGAAAAAGATTGTGCATTCTGCAACCATTGGATGAAATGTTCTGTAAATATCTATTGGATCCATTTGGTCTTTAAAGCAGATTAAGTCTGATGTTTCTTTGTTGATTTTTGATCTGGAAGATCTGTCTAATGCTGAAAATGGGGTGTTGAAGTCTCCAGCTATTATTTTATCAGAGCCTAGCTCTCTCTGTAGCTCTAATAATATTTCCCTTGTAAGTCTGGCCGCTTCAGTGTTGAGTGCATTTATATTCAAAATTGTTATATCCTCTTGCTGAATTGACTCCTTTATCATTATATAGTGACTTTCTTTGTCTTTTTCCATAGGTTTTGTCTTGAAGTCTATTTTATCTGATACAAGTGTAGCTACTCCTGCTCTTTTTTGGTTTCCATTGGCATGGAATATCTTTTCCCATTCTTTATTTTCAGTCTATGTGTGTCTTTCTAGGTAAAGTGTGTTTCTTGTAGGCAACAAATTAATAGGTCTTGTCTTTCATCCACTCAGTCTATGTCTTTTGATTGGAGAGTTTAGTTCATTGACATTCAGTGTATTATAGATAAGTAAGGACTTATTCCTACCATTTTGTTATTTGTTTTCTAATTATTTAGTAATCTTCTCTTCCCTCCTTCTTTCCTTCCTGTCTTCATTTAGTGAAGGTGATTTTCTCTGGTGGTATGATTTAGTTTTTTGCTTTATATTTTTTGTGTATCCATTCTGTTTACTGGTTTGAGGTTACCAAGAGACTTGCAAATACTATCCTATAAACCATTCTTTTAACCTGATAATGACACTATTTGCATAAGCAAACAAGCAAAAGTAAAACTAATAAAAACTCTATACCTTAATTTTGTCCCCCTGCTTTTTAACTTTTTGTTGTGTATAATTATATCTTATTGTATTATGTCTTAGATAATTGCTGTAGTTATTATTTTTGATTGGTTCATTGTTTAGTCTACTTAGAATAAGAGTAGTTTACACACCACAGTTACAGTGTTATAATATTCTGTGTTTTTCTGTGTACCTACCATTACCAGTGAGTTTTGTTCCTCCAGGTGATTATTTATTGCTCATTAATGTCGTTTTATTTCTGACCTGTCCTACAAGAAATAACTTTAACATTTGTAGGACATTTCTAGTATTAATGAAATCCCTCAGCTTTTGTTTGGGAAAGTATTTTTCCTTCATGTTTGAAGGATATTTTCACTGGACATACTATTCTAGGATGAAATTTTTTTCCCTTCAACCCTTTGAATATGTCATGTCACTCTCTCCTGGCCTGTAAGGTTTCCACTGAAAAGTCTGCTGCCAGATGTATTGAAATTCCATTGTATGTTATTAGTTTCTTTTCTCTTGCTGTTTTTAGAATCTTTTCTTTATCCTTGACCTTTGATAATTTGATTATTAAATTCCTTAAAGTAGTCTTTTTGGGGTTAAATCTGCTTGGTGTTCTATAACCTTCTTGTACTTTGATATTTGTATCTTTCTCTAGGTTTAGGAAGTTCTCTGTTATTATCCCTTTGAATAAACTTTCCACCCTTATCTCTTTCTCTACGTTCTCTTTAAGGCCAATACTCTTAGATTTGTCATTTTCAATGCCATTTTCAATGCCAATCCTGTAGGTGTGCTTCATGGTTTTTTTTTTTTTTTCTTTTGTCTCCTCTGACTGTGTATTTTCAATTAGCCTGTCTTTAAGCTCACTAATTCTTTATTCTCCTTGATTAATTCTATTAAAGGACTCTGGTGCATTCTTCAGTATGCCAATTTTATGTTTCAGCTCCAGAATTTCTGCTTGATTAGTTTTAATTATTTCAATGTCTTTGTTAAATTTACCTGATAGAATTCTGAATTCCTTCTCTGTGTTATAATTCATTCTTCGGTATGCCAATTTTATTTTTCAGCTCCAGAATTTCTGCTTGATTATTTTTAATTATTTCAATGTCTTTGTTAAATTTACATGATAGAATTCTGAATTCCTTCTCTGTGTTATCTTGAATTTCTCTGAGTTTCCTCAACACAGCTATTTTGAATTCTCTGTCTGAAAGGTCACATATCTCTGTTTCTCTCAGATTGGTCCTTAGTGTCTTATTTAGTTCATTTGGTGAGGCCATGTTTTCCTGTTTGTTGTTGATGCTAGTAGATGTTCTTCAGTATCTGGGCATTCAAGGCTTAGGTATTTATTGGTGTCTTCACTGCCTGGACTTATTTGTAGTAGTCCTTATTGGGAAGGCTTTCCAGATATTTGAAAGGACTTGGGTGTTGTGATCTAAGCTGTATCTGCTTTGCAGGGCACCCCAAGTCCAGTAACACTGTGATTCTTGCAGATTTGTAGAGGTACCACCTTGATGATCTTGGACAAGATCTGGGAGAATTTTCTGGATTACCAGGCATAGACTATTGTTCTCTTCCCTTACTCCCTCTCAAACAAACAGTCGTCTCTCTGTTCTAAGCCACTTAAAGCTGGGGGGAGAATGACGCAGCACCTTTGCGGCCATCACCACTATGATTGTGCTGGGTCAGAACTGAAGCCAGCACAGTGCTGGGTCTTGCCCAGGGCCTGCTGTAACCACTCCCTTGGTACTACCTATGTTTGCTTAAGGCCCTGGGGCTCTACAATCAGCAGGTGGGAAAACCAGCTAGGACTATGTCTTTTCCTTCAGGGTGGCAAGTACCCCCAGGACCTAGGCTGGTCCACAGGTGTTGTCCAGGAGCCAGGGACTAGAGTCAAAAATCTTAGAAGTCTACCTAGTGTTCTATTGTACTATGGCTAAGCTAGCACACAAACCATAAGATGCTGTCCTTCCTACTCTTCCCTCCCCTTTCGTAAGGCAGAGGAGCCTCTCCCTCTAGCCACTGCCACCCAAGGCTGTGAGGAGTACTTCCAGACTACCAGCCAAACTCTCATAAGGCCCAAGGGCTCTAAGTCAGGTTGTTGTGAATGCTGCCTGGCCTAGGACTCACCATTCAGGGCAGTGGGCTCCACTTTGGCACAGGGAAAGTCCAGAAATGCCATCTGAAAGTCAAGCCCTGGAATTGGGGACGACAAGAGCCCAGTTAGTATTCTGCCTCTCCTGTGGCTGTGATGGTACCTAAGGTACAAGGCAAAGTCTCCTTTACTTTTCCTCTGTTTTTCTCAAACAAAGGGAATTTTGCCCTGTAGCCACCACAGCTAATTATGTACTGAGTCTCACCTGAAGCCAGCATCTCTCAGAGGCTCAACTAAAGTCCTTGATGTAGTACTTGGATATCACTGCTGCTGGTTATTCAGGGTCCAAGAGCTCTTCAGTTAGCAGGTGATGAATGCTGGCAGGGCTGGGTTCTTTTCTTCAAGGCAGTGGGTTCCCTTCTGGCCCAGGATGTGTTTAGAAATGTCCCCTCAGAGCTAGGGGCTCACAACTCTACCTGGTGCCCTATCCTGCTGCGGCAGCTCAAAGACCTCCCTACTCTTTCCTCTCCTCTCCTTAAGCAAAAAGAAGGGGTCTCTTTTGGAGCTGTGAGCTGTGAGGCCTGGGGTTAGGGGAGGGTTGATACCAGCACTCCCTTGGCTGCTCAAGCTCGTGTCTTAGTATGTTGTGTGTCCACCCCAGTCCACTGTCTCTGGGCCTAGTTCAGTGCTAGGACTCACCTAAGAGTTGCAGTTCTTATGGCCTAGACTGCCTTTCAAGTTTTCTTGGAGACACAGAGCACTGTAGCCCTCAGTGGCGAGGTGTGTGGGCACTCAAGTTTGGACCACTAGGATCAGCAATTCTCATCTGACTAGGGCTAGTTTAAATGTTCCCTCTATGGGTGGGTGTTAGCTGAGTTTGGTTCTGCTTTAACAGTACAGCACGGAGTTCAATTCCTCATAATTGCTGTGTTCTCCCTTCCTCAGTGCCCAGAGACAAGCTCTTAGCACCATACCATTGCTGCTGGTGTGTGGGGCAGGGGATGGCATTGGTGATTCACAATGTTTTTTTCTGTATTTTTTTTTTTTTTTTGCCTCTTTCAGCTACATGAAATTAAAACCAGGTATTATGAGTCCTCACCTGATTTTGGGTTCTTATGAAGCTGTTGTTTCTTTGTAGATAGGTGTTAACTTGGTGTCCTTGCCAGGGTTGGGGGAGGGGGATGACCAGTGGAGCCTTCTGTTCCACCATCGTGCTATGCCTCCCTGCATGATCATGGATCTTTGAGATTTGCCTGTCATGACTGCACACCAGCTGTCACATGCTCCCCTGATTAGAATCAGCCCAGTCTCTCCCACCAGGGTGGGTCTCTCACAGGCACATTCATTCATCCTACCAGACACCCCAAATCTCTCTGTATCCAACCTCAGGGACGCTGGTTGAACTTGTTATCATCATGCATGTGGAACCCCGAGCCTCCAATATTCACATCAGAACAGTGCAGGACAGAATGAGTCGCCGTTAAGCATACATCTTTTGATAGCAGGAAATGATGATGCACTAGGATTTTCCTAGCTGTCCCCTCTAGGACATCATTGTAGTTAGCAGGTGGTTGTGTTGGATCTGGGAGGGGTGGGCACCTGAACATGGAGAAGCTGTTCAGAAGAAAGCAACAACTAGGCTGAAAAGAATCAATTAGAAGCGTGGTCATGCGACGTGCCAGGTGAGGCTGGAAGATGCAGGGGAAAAAAGGGAAACACCTGCCTCCTCATTGGTTTGGGGAAGAGGATGATTGACATCATCTGTTTCTTTTTATCCAAACTCATGCCTTCCTCTCCAGCTGTGCAATAGATTCTGGCACTGTTGTAAATGGAAAAGGCTTTAGTTGGCTATGAGACCATTTTCTTATACTGACTAATGGTGTGATAATGGGCAAGTTACACCCCAGCTCTAGACCTTGATCGCCATCTATAAAATGGCTGGGATTTGATATGTAAGAGTCCTTCCAGTTATCACAATCTGTTACATTTCAATGTGTTCTTGCAAATGTAGTTTGGAAGAAAAAATTTAAAAGAAGTTGAAAGAAAAGAGTTCAGAAGCAAACCAAACCCTCAGTACTTTCACTTAGGGGAAAAAAATACAGATACAAATTCCAACAGTGACTTTATTATCCAGTGACTTCCTGTAATATATTTTTTCAATAAAATGCAAATGACTTAGCAACAAATGCTCTGCATGAAGGGCTTGCCCTGTTCAATGTTCCAGCTTTTTCATAGTATATCCTTTCAAAGATTTTATATTTTTAAGTTATTACTTCCTTACCCATTTCTCAAAAGAAACTAAAATTTGGAAACACAAATGTCACAGTTCATGTAAATGAAAAAAGGGACACTTCATTTCTTTTTGATATTTAGGAGGGGCCTTTTTATGACTAATCCCAGTTACTTTAAGGCTCAATGCATCGACTCTTGTACCCTCCACTCATTCCTCTATGCACACAGCTGCCAATTCTTATCACTCTGGCTCTCACCTATTTCCAGAACTACATTGCCACCTGGCTATTGAACATTGCCTCTTAGATATCGCACAAACTCAGCACGGGGAACATTCAACTCCTAAACCCTGCCCCACTCCCTACTCTTCGGTTTTCATTATCAGTTAATAATTACACTTTATATCTTAAAACAATTGTACATTTTAGAAAAAGTTTTTACATGCGTTTTTCATTTGATTTTCATTTTAAATTATCCTCACTTTTCAAATGAAGCAATTGAGGCTCAGAGCAATTAAATGTCACATAACTAAGAAGCTGAGTACAGATTGCTTCCCATTCATCACATCTGCTTTACCTGCTCTCATTTGTCTGTTAAAAACCCTTTGCTGACTGGGGGCGGTGGCTCACACCTGTAATCCCAGCACTTTGGGAGGCTCATGTGGGAGGACGGCTTGAGCCCAGGAGGTTGAGACTAGCCTGGGCAACACAGGAAAATCTCATCCCTACGAAAAAAAAAAATTTAAAGAAGTAAACAGAAGTGGTAATGAACACCCGTAGTCCCAGCTACTCAGGAGGCTGAGGCAGGAGGATGACATGAACCCAAAAGGTTAAGGCTGCAGTGAGCCGTGATCATGCCACTGCACTCCAGCCTGGGCAACAGAGCAAGACCCTGCCTCAAAAAAAAAAAAAAAAAAGAAAGAAAATCAATTTGCTAGTTTCCCATCACCTGCAGAATAAAGTTTAGCCACCTTAGCCTGATGTCCAAGACCCCATCAGACTCAAAACATCTTTCCAGCATGAATTTCCTGTAAATTTAAAGATTCTGCCTCCTGATGACTTCAGACAAATTACTACTCCTTGTTACACTGGCTGCTTTGCCCTTGCACATTCTGTTCCTGTACAGTTCTGCCTATTGGGATCCTATTCATCCTCTAAGACAGTTCAAATCCTGGGCCATCATTCTTTATGTGAAACCCTTGGGGCCAGACATGTTTTGGAGCCCAGAATCTTTTTGGATTTAAGAAAGGTAATAGAATTCATATACTGTATATTACAAAATATATTCAATGTACTCCAGGGCAACCTTGCAATAATGGGTACTAATGTTTTGCAGCAAAATATATGAGTACTCACACTAAGCGGAATAAGTAAAGACACAGTAGGCCAAGTGAGGCTTTACCACCTAATGGGAGAAGAAAGACTTTTGGTTTTTAGAGCTGTTGAATTTGGAATCACTTATAAATGACTAGAGACCTGCTCTGCTTGTTTCTGGAAGCCTCCCCGAGTTGGCCTCTTCTCTTTCCAGTGCTTTCTCCTTCTTTGCCCTTGAGAATTTTATTTTACCCATTCATTGATTCAAATACTTAATCTGTAAATATTTATTGTATATTGTGTTAGACATGGATGATACTGTGATAAATCAGATAAATCAAATTGCCT
Source organism: Macaca mulatta (assembly GCF_049350105.2). Lineage (NCBI taxonomy): Eukaryota > Metazoa > Chordata > Mammalia > Primates > Cercopithecidae > Macaca > Macaca mulatta. The sequence continues at coordinate 50,201,192 of NC_133420.1, forward strand.
CCTGTAGTTTCCAGTCTGGTGGTTAAAACTGAGCCACAAAAAGGCAAAAAAAAAAAAAAAAAAAAAGAGGCAGGTTGAGTCCTGGAATGGGGATGGAGGTGAGGTGAGTACCAGGAGTTTTAAAGAAAAGAGGAGGAGAAGTGAGGAAACAGTAAAGATTTTCTAGAAGTGAAATCATCTGGGCTCAGCCTCGAACAAGGAATAGGGGTGAGCCAGGTTAAGACATGGAGAATGGAATTGAAAGTAGAGAGAACAGCATGTTTATAGCAAAAGGTGATTTGTTATAAACAAAAAGTGATTTGTTTATAACAGAGGGTGATTGTCATCTGCTAGTGCTGGGTTTTCAGAAGACTGAGGGACATGTTTAAGGAGGGGATGAAAAATGAAAACAATGGAGCTCAGTTGAAACCAGAACTTGAGATACCTTATTTAGGTGCTAATGAGATTATACTTTATCCTTAAGGACCATGAGCATAGTTTGGAGTACCCACTGTATTGCAGAGAATGAGCTGGAGGAGGCAGGACTGGAGGCAGGGAGGCTGTCAGAGGACCTCATAACAAACAAGGGAGGAGAAGGAACATTGAGAAGACACAGGCTCCAGGGCTTTTTCACCCCCATTCCAGCACTAGTCCCAGATTGCCTTCTTTTCAATTTAATTTTAAAAGTGAATGATCTTTCAGGCAGGGATCATGTCTTAAATTATTCATTCAAGAAACTTTATTGAACATCTGTGATAGACCAGGGACCTTTCTAAACTCTGGAGGTACTGCTATGAACAAGCCAAGCCAGATCCTTCTTCTTATGGAAATATTTATTCAAAGGGGTGGAGGGAGGGAGTCAAACAATAAAAAGTTAACAAAGAAGCGAGCTAACTGCAAACAGTGAAAAGTGGTTGTTCTGAAGGAAATGAAATGGGGTTATGTGATGAAGACAGTGAGTGGAGGAAAGGAAACTCTCAGAGGCCCAAATGATAGGGAGGCAGCCATGCAAAGATCTGTGGAAGGGGTATTCTAGAGAGGAGGAATAGTGATTGCAGAATTGCTGGGGTAAGAACCGGCTTGGATGATGAAGGCATAAAGAAATGCCCAGTGCAATTGAAAAACAGAGAGCTTCAGGGATTAGTGATGTGTCCAAGTTACCTTATACAACAAATTATATCTTGGGAAGTCACTGGGAGGTATGAAGCAAGTGAGTGTCATAATATGGTTTAATTTTTACAAAGTTGACTTGGCTATTATGCAGAAAATTAATTGAAAGATGACAAAAATTGAATTAGGAAATATTGAAATCTTCAAAGATCTATCTAAGTAGTAATTGATCAGAGTTGGAGCAATAAAATGGAGAGAAGGAAGAGATCATTGCTCTGTTTTGGATTTGCTTATGGAGTGTGTGTGTGTTTGTGTTTATGTGTGTGTGTAAAATAAAGACTAATGCCAGAAATCAAAGGAATTGTGGTCACCTCAAGGTTTGGCATGTAAGTAGCTCTAAATAAGTGTTTGATGCATTGACAGCGTGTGTTTCTTTTTACTTAAAAATTATCATCCTTTGAATAATGACTTAATAACTACACAGCCTATGCATCATACAAGTTTAATGAAAGTGTTCTGAAAGGAGTTTCAACAAAATTGCATTTAGAAGTAAATATTTACTTGAGTACAACTCATTCATGAAATTAAGTCATCTTTATGAGACATACTTGATTATTTTTATAACTAGCGAGCAGCATAATATCTATGGAATTATACCATGTGAAGCCTTTCTAATTATCTTACTTAGAAAACATAAACACAGGCTTTTTAAAAAAATGCAGTTATAGGCAAAACGAATTTCTTAGCACCTCCACAATGTCTAGCAAGTATAAGTGCGGTGCGTAACTGGTATAATCAGAAATCTTTGAAAAGCAGGAAGCCATGACTTTTGCAGGTCTCTTCCCAGTTACAAAGCAAATTCCTCCGTTCTGTAATAAAGTTCAGTTGTGTATCTAGTCTATGATGTCTGTGCATAGCACATTCCAGACCTACTAGAGACATTAAAAAGAAATAAGAAAGGGTCTCAGCCTTAAGGAGCTCCTAAGCTATTAGAGAAAGAGAGACATACAAACAGACCACTGATAATTGAGTGTGGTAAGTGCTAAAGATAGATGCAAACTCAGGATGCTGCTATGGGAGCCTCATGGGGGCAGCCAGCTCCTGGAGGGGTGGGTGAGGTGTACCAGCTAGGGTCCCACGAAAGGCTTCCTTGAAGATGGGAGGCGTGATTGAAAGATAAGCTGGAGTTACACATGTGAAGACAGGGGAAAAACAGAGACAGAAACCTGTATATGGGCTGGAGGTGAGAAAGAGCCTAGTGAAGAAATGGTGAGTCCCTCTGTGTGGTGGGAGCATAAGGTGTGATGGAGGTGAGGATCACAGCAACAAGTGAAGTGTGAACCCAAGAGGTAGCTAGAGGCGGAGTCACAGAAGGTCTTAGCAGCCAAGCTAAGAACTTCATGTTGAGGACCATAGAGTACCTCTGAAGGGAGTAAGCAGACAAGAGGTATGGGCAGATTTGTGTTTACAAAGATTTATCTGTGCTCCGTGTGGAGGGTGCATTAAAAGGCAGAGTCTGGGGAAAGGAAGAAAGGATAGGAGGCTACTAGGCTCCAAAATAGGCAAACTGAGGCTCTAAGTGTGGGGAGAGAATCTGGAAGTAGAATGGACCACTGCAATGTAAAAGGCAGATGAAGAAAGAGGGGATGAACTCACTTGAATTTAGGCTGAACCCAGATGACTTTATTAACCAACAAGCAAGCAAGTGGGCCACCAAAGTAAATGCTCTCAAGCTTAAATAACTACAAAGGACAAAAAAAAAAAAAAAAAATCGTGTTTTCAGACTAAGATTTTTTTGCCATATTTGTGTGGCCTCCTTAGCATTTTGCCTTACCAAGGCATTGAACAAGACTCATAAGACACGAATCTGCAGTCTGGGGGCAGAGTGGTGTGGTGAAGGGGCTGGGTACTGAAAGCACCTGGGGAAAAGCCTCCTCCTCGCTTTCAATGATTTAAACCAGCCACTTTCCCCTTGTATAACTGTCTTTCACTCATCTGTAAAATGGGGAGGTAAAAAAATTATCTTGAGACCCTTTGTGTTATGCCATGGTATTTAGTAATTCTAGATTTTTTGTTTTGTTTTGTTTTGTTTTTGAGATGGAATCTCACTCTGTCACCTAGGCTGGAGTGCAGTGGCACGATCTCAGCTCACTGCAACCTCCATCTCCTGGGTTTAAGCAATTCTCCTGCCTTAGCCTCCTGAGTAGCTGGGGTTACAGGCATGTGCCACCACACCCGGCCAATTTTTGTATTTTGAGGAGCAATGGAGTTTCCCCTTATTGGCCAGGCTGATCTTGAACTCCTGACTTCAAGTGATCTGCCCACCTCAGCCTCCCAAAGTACTAAGATTACAGGTGTGAGCCACTGCACCTGGCCCAAGATGCTTATGTTAACTAATTTTATATTTTTAACTTATTTTAATCCTCACAACATCCTTATGAGATATATAGGTATTATTACCCCCATTTTACAGAGGAGAAAATTAAAGCACAGAGAGATCCAGTAACTTGCTCCTGGGCACACAGCAAGTAAGAAGAACATGTAAGATTCAAACCAAGTAATCTGGCTCCAGAGTCTTTGCCATTCACCACTGCACTCTCTAGCTGCCTCTCTTGCCTTGGCTTAATTTTCCATTCTACTCTAGATGGGTGTTTAAGTTGGTTACAAGCACTGCTTTGATAAACATACTTCCACATAGGTCTTTGTGCTCGTGGGCAAGGGTTTCCCATAGACTATGAGTGGCCATGCTGAGTCACAGGGTGCCATTCACTCTCCTATCCACTGCACACTGATTTTTGGCCCCTCACTTCTCCAAAACAGCTCCTTTAAAAGTCGTTGAAACTCTCCTGGCTACAGCATCCAGTGGAATGTGTTGGATGGAGCCTGCTATCCAGCTTGCCATCCCAGCAGCCTTAGACGCCTCCTTCCTCAAACACTCCTGTCCTTTGCTTCTGGTTGTACCACATTCCCACAGATATGTCCCCTCTCCCTCTTCTTAGTTCCACCAGTCAGCATTCCTAGGTCTTCCTACATGTTAACACCAAACACTAGAGATCCTAGGAGATGCAGTTCCAAGATCTCTTCTCGTTCTTCTTAGAATCACTAAGTAATCTCATTCACTTATGTGGATCGTTAAAGATTATTTACCTACCGACAACTCTGAAGTTCACCTCTCCAGCCCAGACCTCTTTGGAGCTCTAGGATTGGACATCAAACTGCGCCTTTGACAGCGCCACTTGAATGTCTCGCAGGCATCTTAAACTTAGATTCAAAACCATGCCAGACATGCTCCTTCTCCAATTCTCTCCACCTCAATAAATGGTGCTGCCATCCATCCAGATGATTATCTCAGAAATACCATAATTTTGAAAATCATGTCTCCAAGATTCTCACACAAACCCATCACCTCTCCAGTCTACCTCCCAAATACATCATGACTCCTTTCATTTTTCTTCACCTCCATCCACTGAAGCCCCAGTCCTAGCCTCTACATCTCTCACGTGGGCTATTGCAAGCTTGCTCACTTGCCTCCCCACTTTTGATCTTTACACAGCATCCTAAGTGACACTTAAAAATGCAAATCAGGTATCACTCCACCTCTTGCTTTAAAATGTTCAATACGCTCCCATTAGAATAAATTGACACAACTTATCCTGTTCTAAAAGGTTTAGCCCAGTGGGTCTTAACCACGGTTGTACATTAGAATCATCTAGAGGGGACCAGGCATGGTGGCTCATTCCTGTAATCCCAGCATTTTGGGAGGCTGAGGCAGGTGGATCGCTTGAGGTCAGGAGTTCAAGACCAACCTGGACAACGTGGTGAAACCCCATCTCTACTAAAAATAAAAAATAATAATAATAAGTTGGGCATGGTGGCGGGTGCCTATAGTCCCAGCTACTCGGGAGGCTGAGGCACGAGAATTGCTTGAACCCGGGAGATGGAGGTTGCAGTGAGCCGAGATCACGCCACTGCACTCCAGCCTGGGCAACAAAGCAAGACTCTGTCTCAAAAAAAAAATCATCTAGAGGGGACAGAATTTTTAAAAATTCTTTTGTCCATAACCCACTTTAGACCAACTACTCTGATCTCTACCTGTGAGTACTGGACACTGATCCTTTTCCAACCACCCCTTACCCAGAACCCCGCTGGGTGATTTTTAGGTGAAGCCAGTATTGAGGGCCACCAAGCTGCTTTCTGTGTGATGCTCCATCTAATCTCACAATACCTCCCCCCACTTGAAAAAATACAGGCCACACTAGAGCCCTTGCAGTTTTGTATCTTAGGGCTTTCAGCTATGCTTTTTCCTCTGCCCACTTCAGAGTCATTTGAGATTCAAGTAGGATGCTATAGTACCGTAAGACATTATTATATACATATAGTAAAATGTCCAGTGCTTTCTGCTAATTATCAGTTCAACCCATCTGTAAGCAGGGTCTATTCTTTTTATACATCAGGAAAATGATTCAGGAAGTTCAAATGATTTGCTTTAATCCCCAAAGGTGAACTTGCAAGCAGAGAGTAACCAGATCCTGCAACAGCCTATCTCTTTTTCCTCTTTCCTCCCATTCCCCTTCTCCCTCCTACCCTCCTCCTCCTATCTTGGCTCCCCACTGTCTAGGCCTCCACCTCTGTGGCTCCACATAATTACTTTTTAACACCCATAATACTTGCTTGACCTCATCCTCAAAACTATTATGCACTAAGGGACCATCTCATACAAGCTCCTGCTATAGGAAATTATTTAATAGTGCCCAGTGTGCTGCTGAGAGCCAAAGCAACTCCCCCAAATGACGATGGAAACCCGAAGCCAGGGGAATCTGGCCCCTTCACAGCTTCAGATCATTCAATTATCCTCTTCTCCAACTGGAAGGGCAAGGGAATGATAAAGCACAGAGGACTGAATTCACAAATGGGATTTGTTTTAAGATCCTGACGTGTTTTTGATGAGGAGAGAGAGAGAAAATACAAAAACAACATTCATTCAGTAGACACTGAGCATTTACTGCAATAAGTGCCAGTATTTATAGAAGCACTTTATAAAGTCATATCCTCATTTTCTTGTCTGATTTGAACAATAGCCCAGTGAATCCCATTTTATAAAGGAAAAATTTGAACTCAGAAATGCTCTGTAAATGTGTCCAGGTCACATAGCTGGGACATGGGCTAATGTGACTTGAAATTCTGAAGCCAAATCTTAGGCATTTTTTGCACTATCCCAAGCTACCAGACATGAAGAAGGGTAGGGCAGGCATAAAAACATGTAGAATGTCCCCTTGCTACTACTACCCTATCCTTCTGGTGATCACCACTTCTTGGAGAAGCTCCACTTCTAGAAGTTTTCTGCCCAGGCGGAGTCCTTCTCTGCCTTCTCTGTGCTGCCCTCATCGGGCTCCTGTAGCTGCTTTGTCAGTCATTCCTACATCCCTTCCCCTCTCCCTTCCTGGAATGGTTCTTATGTGAATATGGCCCTTTTGACTGGCTGGAGTCTGCAGGTTCCTATTGTACATAACAGGAGTCTCTCTCTTGTCTTCCTCTTGCATTGGCTTTATAGACCATTTGTTTGAATTTCACCTAATCAGCCATAAGTCAACCAAAGAGTGGATGCCACTCCCCCACAACCCAGGCCTGCTTAGCTTAACCCCCTTCCTAGAGCCCTGAATGCCCGGGATCCAGATCAACCAGAATTGTCACATGAAGAAAATAGTCATATATACAATAAATATTTTGTTGGTATAAGTATGTCCCAAATATTTGTGGGGATATATATGTGTGTGTGTGTATATGAGACATTACAAGTATATTTGGGACGCACTTGTAAATGGTGATAGCTACTGCTTATTATATTAGCTTATGTATGTATATATACATATATATACACACATACATAAGTACAAAAAAAATCCTTTATTTGTTGTTTATTTGAAATCCAAATTGAGCTGGGCATCTGTTTTAGTTTTTGCTGAATCTAACAACCCTAATTCCAACTCTTTCCTTCCTTGGGGGCCCAGGTAGCAGGAAGGGCCACTGGGGAGGGTAGTGTGGTCCTGGCAGCAGGAGGCTGGGTTCTGGTCCTAGCTGTTCTACATATTCACTGTGAGGCCTTTGACTCAGTTTCCCCATCTGCACAGTGACGGGTTGAATCAGATAGTCTCCAAGGACTTCACTGGCATAGGAAAGAGGTTGTTTTTTTCTTTTTGCTCCTACCATCTTGCTTAGGGTATAGGAGGTTGCAGTTATTTCATTATGGAGCATGTTCCCACTGGACTGAACCTTCTGAGAGCCAGGATTGCTTTTCATTCACAGGAAGTATGGCATCATGGGGGAAAAAAACAACAACAGTAAGACTTTGACATCCTGAGTTAAAGACTTGGAAGCATCATTTACAAGTCACTTAACCTATGTTAAGCATCATTTTCTGCATCTTATTACAATTGGAAGGTTGATGTAAGCCCCTTCTTTAGCACAGAAAAAGCACTTAATAAGCAATAGCTATTATCATTGAGTTTGAATTTCTAGAGCCTGGCCAGGTTTCTGACCCAGGACTGACACTCTTAAATTAAAGGTGGAAAAATACAATTGGAGAGGGTGATTGGACAGCCAAACTTCAAAGATAAATTAGCCATCGGTACTGAGGGTGGCCTGGAACCTTCCTCCTTGTACAGAGGATTCCAATAGGCCCTCATCTACTTGACTTCAAGAGAAGACTGTTGCTTTAGAGTACTAACTTTATAGTCAGCTCGCAGGAATGGGTATGGCCTGGCGCCGTCATCCGGGCTTGGCCAATCAGCTCCGAGTAATGGATATTCCAGCAGGGGATTTCTTGCAGCTGTCAAAGCCTGGCTCCAGTGCACACACTCCAGGCTCAGGATACTTGGCCACCTCCCAGGCTGCTGGAAGCATCCAGTGCATTCTTGGCCACAGCACATCTTATGTAGATGAGGAAGTGGGAAGCATAATTTATTCTTCGGGCAAACTGGGGGCTGGTGAATGGGTGTGTTGACCCAACTTTCTGATTAGAATGCCAAGTGCAGAAGACAGATTGCGTCCTGAATCTGGGGGAGCTGAGAGTGAGAGCACATCCAGGGAGAAGGTGGAGGAAATAGAGAAGAATGAGTAGGACTGGTACCCAGGAGGGCAAGGCCCAGGCATGCGGGAATATCTATGCTGCCTGAAGGGACAGTGGAGACGCAGCTGGAGGAAGGGGAGCTCTCATCTTTCAGTGAAATTAATCCACTCAGAACAGAGTTCAGGCCCCTGGGAGGCACCAGCTCACTATTGATAACCATGTTAATAGCTAGCATTTCTTAAGTATTTACTGTATGCCAGGCATTGTGTTTAGTATTCTTGACATGGATTGTGGCATCTAATCATGTTAATTGCTCTCTGAGGCATTTACTAATAGCAGTGTTCATAATTAGCTGGTATGCCTGGGTGTTAAAATATTGAAATAGTTCAAACCTGGTTAGTAAATGCTGCTAATGTGAGCTCCCTAAGTGGTCTCTGCCCTCTCATGAGGCAGGAAAGCAGAGGACCATGCTGAGGGATCTGTGTCATGCTATACTGGTTGATACATATTTTTAATGTCGTTGTTATAGACCTAATAATGGTCCTCAAAGACAGCCAGGTTCTAATTCCTGGAATTTGTAAATGTCACTTTAGGTGGCAAAAGAGACTTCACAGATGTGATTAAGTGAAGGATTTGGAGATGGAGAGATTATGCTGGTGAGCCGTAAGTGCAATCACAGGTGTCCTTAGAAGAGGGAGGCAGAGGCCAGGCATGGTGGCTCACACCTGTAATCCCAGCACTTTGGGAGGCCGAAGCAGGTGGATCACCTGAGGTCAGGAGTTTGAGACCAGCCTGACCAACATGGTAAAACCCTGTCTCTACTAAATACAAAAAATTAGCTGGGTGTGGTGGTGCATGCCTATAATCCCAGCTACTTGGGAGGCTGAAGCGGGAGAATCGCTTGAACCTGGGAGGCAGTGGTTGCAGTGAGCTGAGATTGCACCATTGCCCTCCAGCCTGGACAACAAGAGTGAAACTCCGTCTCAAAAAAAAAAAAAAAAAAAAAAAAAAAAAAAAAAAAAAAGGGAGACTGAGGGAGATTTGACACAGAAGGCTGAAGATGCTGTGATGATGGAAGCAGAGAGAGATCTGAACATGCTATGCTACACTCCTGGCTTCGAAGATGGATGAAATGGCCATAATTCGAGCAATGCAGCTCTAGAAGCTGAAAAAGACCAGGAAATGGATTCTCCCTAGAGCCTCTGGAGGGAGCATAGCCCTGCCAACGCCTTGGTTTCAGCCTAGTAAAAAGCTGACGTCCGGCTTCTGGCCTCCATAACTGTAAGCAAATAAGTTTGCATATTTTAAGCCACCAAACTTATGACAATTTATTAGCATGGCCGTAGGAAACAAATACAGTTTTCCAACTGAGGAGACTAAAGCTGGATGGAGTAAGTGATTTGCTCCAAGTTTGTGGCCTGAGTTTGAATTGAGACTACTTGATCCTAGAACACTTGTCCTTTACCACCAAGCTGCCTTCCAGTAATGCTGCAAGGAAATTGCCAATGAACCCATTTTCAATATGAGATCGATCACAGTGGGTTAGAGAGGCATATGACCTGTTTGAGGCCACAGCCTTCCCTAAAGGACAGAGCTGGGATCTGGAACACCGGCGTATTCATTCTGATGCATGAAGTCCTCCTGCCCTCTGGCCTGGGCTAAAATATTGGCTGCAACTTGGAGGCTTTGTGGGTGTCCAAAATTCACCCCCAGCCACCAGGTGCTGATCTCCAAAGGAGCAGCAAGACTCCCACAAACACCGTCCAACACTGGAGGCAAGGCTGCAGGTATGCATCTTGGCCAAGCAGTGTGGCTTAGGAATGTAGGTGGAGAAGCAGTCCAGGCCTGCCAACTAGGCTGCTGCAGGGAGCCATAAATACCAGAGTAGGGAAAGGAAGCGGGCCTGACTCAGCCAAGCCACATGCCTCTCTTGAACAGCCTGCTTTCTGGATTCAGCTCTATCCGGAGAAATCAGTGGGGGGACACTCCTCGGCTGGCAGCAGGCTGAGGCACACACCACAGAGGGACCTGGGGACGCCCATTGGTCAGGGCTTTCCTGGCCAACTGTGGTGAGTTTGTGCCAGTGCTTTCATTCAATCCTGAATTCTGTGAGAGGCTTCCTGGGGCCAGATCCCTCCACAGTTTCAGGTCAGGCCAAAGAATGATGACAGAAACCGTAATCTGTGAGAGGCTATGCAAAGCACAAAAGAGTATTTATGGACCCAAAGTAACATTTTCTTCTCCCTGCACACCTCATTTCTCTGTCATGTCTTTCAAATTACCACATCTATGAGGGAACACGGTACAAATATCAAAAGATGGAGACCAATGCCTGGGACAGTAGAGGAAGGAAAGGTCCTACCTAGTTGCAGCCTCTGGGAGCATTTCCCACTGTTAGGATTCTGAGCCTTGAAAAGTAAATGAGAGCCATTAGGAGTTGAATTCTATCTTCTGAAATGATATGCAGAAGTCCCAACTCTTGGTACACAAGAATATGACCCTACAGGGGTTCCCTTTTGTCTGAGATTTCCCTTTCCATGATTTTGATTTCTGTGGTTTCCTTTACTTTCAGGCGACAACGATCTAAAAACATGAAACAGAAAATCCAGAAATAAAGAATTCCTAAGTTTTAAATTGTTTATCGTTCTGAGTAGCTTCATGAAATTTTGCACCATCCTGCTCTGTCCTACCTGGGACATGAATTGTCTTTTTATCCAGCATATCCACACTGCGTAAGCTACCTGCCCATGAGTCACTTATTAGCCATCTTGGAGATGAGATTGACTGTCATGGTATTGCAGTGCTTGTGTTCAAGTAACCCTTACTTTACTTAATCATGGCCCCAGTGGGGAAGAATAATGAGGCTGGCAATTTGGATATGCCAAACAGAAGCCAAAAAGTGAAAGTTCTTGACTTGTTAAAGAGAGAAAGAAAATTGTACCCTGAGATCGCTAAACTCTATGGTAAGAACCAATGCATTAGTGAAATCATGAGGAAGAAAAAAGAAATTCACACTGGTTTTACGTCATAACTCAAACTGCAGAAGTCATGGCCACAGAATGTGATGTGTTTAGTTAAGATGAAAAAGGCATTGCATTTGTGAGTGGAAGACATAAACAGAAAGATGTTCCAATTGATCGCAATCAGATTCAGTACTATCCATGGTTTCAGTATCCACTGGGGGTCTTGGAATGTGTCCCCCATGTATAAGATGGGACTACTGTATTTGGAAATAGGGTCTTTGCAGATGTAATCAAGTTGTGATGAGGTCATTAGGGTGGGTCCTTAATCCAATGTGACTGGTGTCTTTATAACAAAAGGAGAATGCCACATGAAGACAGAGATACACAGACCTATAAAGGGAGAGCACCACGATATGATGGAGGCAGAGATGGGAGCGATGCTGCTGCACAAGGAACACCGAGGATTACCGGCCACCACCAGAGGCTCGAAAGGGGCAAGAAAGGATTCTACCCCTCAGAGGGAGCATGGTTCAGCAGACACCTCGATTTCAGACTTCTGTCCTCCAGAATTATGTGAAAGTACATTTCTCTTGTTGTAAGCCATCCAGTTTGTGGCACTTTGTCCTGGCAGTCCTAGAAAACTAGGATCAGAGAGTTTGTGTCTTGTGATGGCCCATTCTTCTTTATGTCTCCTGCAGACCAGGGTCAAGCCCTGCTGCACCGAGTCTCATACTGAGACTGAGAGTGGAGATGTGGGAAGCCCCGTGTGAGCCAAGGCCTGGTGGCTGGAAGGATGGGATCACGTTTAGGGAAAAAATGAGTCTGGTTGCAGGACAGCCAGTCATGGTGAATGAGTCTAGATAGGTAGTCCAGGGCCAGATTGTGACTCATTCCCAACAAAATAGAAGAGCCTCAGCTTTGGACTTCCTCTTTCTTGGAGGGACAAAGCATGTGAAAGTCACATAAATTACCACGAAGATGAAATGTCAGAGCCAACCTCCCTTCTCTCCACACCTTACATGGACACAGTTTTTGTTTTGAAAATCTCTGCTTCCCTGTTTTGTTTTGTTTTCTGAAAAGTGCATACCCTCCCTGATTTCCACCTATGGTTGGAACAAATTGAAAGGTAGACAAAGGAGTAAGATGGATATCAAAATATGACTTTCAATACCATAAAACCTTGTTGAAATGCATGGTGTTTAGAGTCAAATGCATCTGATCTCAGAGCGGTTAAATGGTGAGAAAGTTCAAGTTTGCAGAGCAGACCCACTAAGCTATCATCATTGCCTCATCCCGTGTGGGGTTGGAGGTGAGAAGTCAAGCAAACCCCCAGGCTCAGGGTTTCTGATGAAGACACCCAGAGGGAACCGTCGAACAACAGCTATTCCTCTAGCCAGAGAGCTTACTATACCTCCGAAGGGAGGAGTCAGGGAAGGGCCGGATGCCAAAATGCCCAAGGAAATTCAGAGGTGTGGAGAATAAGCTTTCCACCCCTTGAAACCTTAACATTATGCCTACCTGTGTGTGTACATGACACTATTCTGGGCAAGGGAGGGCCTGAGTGCAAAATGGGGAAAGAAGAGAAAAACAGCCTTCAAAAGCCACATTGGGGTGGTGGAGGCCTTTGGTGGAACATGATGGATGAGGAGTTAGGGGGAAAGTGAGCATCAAGTTTAGAGTGAAAAGACATGGGATATTTTCAGCTTTGTCATAAGCTTGTTGAGCTTCTTGGGAGCTACTTCTTTTGGTCATCAGTTTGTCAGTTGAGCCAAAAAAAAAAAATGTGTGTATATGTGTCATATCTATCATATATATGTGCATATAATACATAGCTCATATGTGTATGTATGTCTCATATATATAATTCTTCTAAGCCCAGAGCTAAGGTGATGATCTTGGGGAGAAAAGCCAACTGAAATGTTCCTGAAAAAAAATGGGTAGACTGTTCCTTAGATAGAGCAAAAGCCCACTGATAATATTTTGCTGCTAACATTTAATATAATATAAAAAGAGAGAAAGTCGATCTGGCATTGCAGGCTACCAAGATAGTCCACTTTTCATTCTGGCATTTGGCATCACTTTGATGTGACCTGGCGGCAATGCTCAGGTTGTTATATGAAAAATGATAAGATCCTGTGGATCTCTCAGAATGGGGCAATTATTAGGTGGGAATGGTGGGTTCCCTAGAACAGAGAGGCAGATGGGAGCTCCCTACAACTCCCCATAGCTCCCAGAGTGGAGGCAGAGAGGGGCGTCCCCTCAGCTGCCAGCCCTGCTCTGTCTTGGTAGGAGAGGAAGAACATAGGGTTCTGGGCTCCTGTGTAGGAAACAGACTTCCCTAGAGCCCTGGGCTCCTCAGGCTTCTATCTGCCCCTAGTTGAGCTCTGGAAAGTTCCCAGAGCCCTATACTCAGTCCACAGCTCTTCTCTTTGCATATCCTTTCTCCTGCCTCTTTAATCACCTCCTCTGACACACTGACGACTTGAGAGTTGTGTCTCCAAGATGCTCCAGTGTTGGTTATTCTATTACCTGGAGGACATCTCCAGCTGAATATCCTTAAGGAGCCTCAAATTCAACATATTGAAAGACAAATTCTTCCTTCCGCATCCCTAAACCTGGTTTTCTTTCTTATATTAATAAATGATACAACATGTACCCGGTAATGCAAGAGAGAAACAGGAAGTCATCCTGAACACCCTTCCCCTATCTCCCGCCAAGCCCTAAGTCTTGATGGTTCTACCTCTTAGCATCTCTCCTGTCTCCCCCTCCTCTCCATTCTCTCTATACTGGCTACCAGCAAGCTGTAGCTGATCTCCTTGTCTCTGAATTCTTCTCCCTTTTCCTGTAGACCAGCAGTCAACAGTTTTTCTCTAAAGGGCCAGGTGGTGAATATTATCAGCTTTGCCTGCTGATGGGCTCCATCACAACTACTTAACTCTGCTGTTGTGGTGAAAAAGCAGCCACAGACAATACACAAATGGATGAGTGTGACTCTGTTCCAACGAGACTTTTATTCACAAAACCTGTTAGAGGGCCAGACTTGTTCCACAGACCAAGGTTCACGTCTCCTGATCTACACCAGGGCCAAAGTAATCTTTCTAACAGGCAAGTCAAGTCACAACTCCTTTCTTGCTTAAAGGCCTTCAGTGCCTCCCCATCACCTCCAAGCTCTTCTCAAAGCCCTGTGGGATCTGGCTCCTTGCCACCTCTCACACTGAAGATTGCACTATGTCCCCAGCAGCATTTGCAGCTCTGTCTTGTTTGCAGTTCCCAGAACACATGGTTCTACTTGTCAATCCCATCCGTAGGCACACCTGTCTCCTGGGCTTAGCAGGCTGTTTATCTTCCCACCACGAAGTTTCTGGGGCTACTGTTCATCTTTGTAGCCTCAACTCTTGTGCCCTTCTTTTCCAACTTTATTCATTCATTCCTTTGTTTGCGGATTTGTTCAGTATTTATGCATAAGCCACTTGGTAAGCACTTACTATGTGTCAGAAAGAGTTTATACAGAGAATGGCGAGATGAGGATGGGACATGGGGATTGGACTTCACGTGGATAGGTAGACCCCACTTTCAGTACCAAAATCTGTATTAGTCAGGGTTCTCCAGAGGGACGGAACCAAATAGGGTATATGTTTATATAAATGTTTATATCATTGGCTCACACAATTACAAAGGTCCCTTGACAGGGCATGTGCAAGGTAAAGAATGAGAAAAGCAGGTATTGTGGCTCAATCCAAGTCCCAAAGCCTCAAAACCAGGGAAGCCAGCAGTGCAGCATCCAGTCTAAGGCTGAAGGCCTGAGAGCCCCCAGGAGGCTGCTGGTGCGAGTCCCAGAGTCCAAAGGCTGAAAAACCTGGTGTCTAACGTCCAAGGGTAGAAGGGCAGAAGGCAAAGCATCTCACGTGGGAAGAGAGAAACAGAGAGAGAGAGAGGAAATTAAGACAAGTCATTTATTTTACAATTTTAAATTTGTGTCTCGTTACTGGAACATACTGTCCAAGGTGCACTGTAATTCAGTTTTTTTTAAATATTGGAATTATCCTGTGATTAAAAAGATAAAATTGTGTTCTGTTTAAGATGTTAATTTGTATGTGCAAATATTTAAAACAGCATGATTTTTTGTAATCTCTTTCTGGCACTGCTTCATCTTAAAATTACATTACAAGTTTAAAATAAGTGAAAATGGGCCTCTCTGAACTTCTAAGGGGCCACGGGACAGAGGTGTCTCAAGGGGTGGCTAGGAGTGTTTTGAGCTGCTTTTCCCTAATTTCTGACACTCTTACTACCAATGCCATGCCAAATAAACTTGCGAGGGTCAAAACAAGCAACACAGGACTTGCTGTGAAAATGGAGCTTCAGTACTACTCTCATTCTGCTCAGGTTGCTATCTCTAAACAGCACCTGGACAGGAATTCTGGAAGTGTCACTGTCCAGTGCTAACCTCGATTCTGATAGGGGACATCACAGTGACTAGGAGAAACAAGGCGTCCTAGCTCCTGGAGCTGCCATCACAGTGTAAGTAACAACTAAACAAGATGGCTGGTTTAAGCTTTAGCAGTGAAGGACGTTATATAAGGTGATGTGACATTCAAGGACAGAAGGGTGTGGGAGAAAAAGAGAGGGCTGGGCTGCCAGACACTTCCACATTCATTCGAGTAGCTACAGGGGGGTCTCCTGAGTTGTTCAGTCTCTGGCTGTAATCTCACATCTCTCTGCTAGCTCTAAAATTAAGGCAGTCCTGTTTCACTTATTTATTTGTTTATTCCTGTGTCTCCCCTGGTCAACTGGGAGCTCTTCCTCAGAAGAAACCCTCCCTCAGTGCTCCGCGCATCCCTAGAGCCTGGGACAGCATGGCTCATTCGCTGGAATTTGTTGAATGAGTACATCTAGTTGCACTCTCCAAATGCTGTCTGCATTTCTACCACCAGCCACCCGCATTAAGTGAATTAGGGAGACCAAGGAAGCGTCACGGGAAACCTTGAAGTTGAGTTCAGTGGCAAGCCCACTTCAAAGGGAGAGGACTAGAGGGAGATGGTTAATACATGTGCATTAAATTTACGTTAGGAATTAAGGGCAAACATCTTCCAGATAAGCGCCTTTGGGGTTACTCCAATCATCTAGACTTCTGAAAAATAGTCCATAACACACCGAACATACACAAAATGTGGGCTAGGTTTAGCTGGTTGTGGTGATGTCAATGGATAAAAATAGCTGCTCTATGGTCTGATCCCAAAGGGAAGACAAAGCCCTCTCAGTTCTGATCTGATAGAGGGGGGGAAAAATCACTTTTTCAATCCTACTTAAAAAAAAAACAAAAAACTCTTTTTTTTACATGTTCTTTATTTTCCAATCATGAAATGAATACTGGCTTACTAGAGAACATTTGGAAAGTACAGAAAATTGCAAAGAGCCTCTTCGAATGTTTTGGCATATTTCCTTCTAGTCTCTCAATCCAACTCATGCTAACAGCAGAGTTAGGAAGAAGTAGAAGAGCGGGAAAATGCAGTCGTTTTGCCGTTATTTTTTATACAGAGAATTATCAAAGTAGCCCTCCAGACTCCGAGAAGAGAGCCTTGCCTTTTTGCATATATTTTTACTTTTTTCTGATTATGAAAACAAAATATTCTAATTTTGGAAAAGATAGGAAAAAAATGCCTGTCACCCATAATCCAACCCCCAAAAGATACTCTGTGAATGTTCTGATGCACGTGTCTTGGGCCTGTTTTCTAGGCAAAGAAATATCAGGGAGATCTCACTGGATAGGCAATGCTGCATTCTAAAAAATTATTTTCCCGGCCGGGCGCGGTGGCTCACGCCTGTAATCCCAGCACTTTGGGAGGCCGAGACGGGCGGATCACGAGGTCAGGAGATCAAGACCATCCTGGCTAACACGGTGAAACCCCGTCTCTACTAAAAATACATTAAAAAAATTAACTGGGCGTGGTGGCGGGCACCTGTGGTCCCAGCTACACAGGAGGCTGAGGCAGGAGAATGGCGTGAACCCGGGAGGCGGAGCTTGCAGTGAGCTGAGATCCCGCCACTGCACTCCAGCCTGGGCGACAGAGCGAGACTCCATCTCAAAAAAAAAATAAAAATAAAAATAAAAATAAAAATTATTTTCCCTTAATTTCTACATCAAAAACATTTCACCCATATTTTAAAAACCTTATGTTAGTGAATGTTACCAATGATTCAGTCACATTTTCTGGATGGAGAATATTTAATAATTTTTAAATTGTTTGGCATTTCAAAATTTTCACAACTATAAATACAAATGTTGTGACCAATATCTTAGATACAAATTTTGTTGAGTTTCAAGTTCTCATTTTAGGAAAAGGAGGAAAATCCACATCTGCATTTATAGCTACGTATTTATATATCTATATCTATCTGTCTCTCTCTCTATATATATAGCTGTATGTTCAAGTATATAATCTTTAAAGTCTCAACAGGAGTTTAATTCATACAACTGCTTTGGAAAACTGTTTGGCAGTATCTACTAAATTAAACACAAGCTTACTCTGTGACTCAGCAAACTACTCCAAGATCTAAACCCAAGAGAATATAGTTCATATGTGTACAAAAAAACATGCACAAGAGTTTTCATGGTTTTATTCACAGTAGCCTCAAAGTGGAAACAACCCAAATGCCAACAATAGAAGAATGAATAATTAAATTATGGTATATTAATATAATAGAATAGTACATGCTATGGTGTGAATATTTGTGTCTTCCCAAAATTTATATGTTAAGATCTAATAACCAATGTAATGGTGTTAGGAGGTAGGACTTTTGGGAGGAGATTAGGTCATGAGGGCAGAGTCCCCCATGAGTGGGATCAGTGTCCTTATAAAAGATGCCCAGAGGGCTCCTTCACACCTTCTGCCATATGAGGACACAGCAAAAAGGTACCTTGTTTATAAGCCATCCAGTTTACATTGTAAGCTACCCAGTTTACAGATTGCTATAATATTTTATTATAGCAACCTGAGTGGACTAAGACACTCCATAGTTAAAAAGAATAAACTGTTGCTATGTACAATAAAATGAATAGATCACTCAGAAATTATATGAAGCAAAAAAAATCAAGACTCAAAAGGATGAAGACTGTATGACTCCACTTTTATGAAAGAACATATAAAACTGATTATGGTAGTAATCAGAATAGTGGTTCCTCATGGGTAGATGTGGGATGATTTCTGCCTAGGAAAATGCATGAGGGAATCTCTGGGGATGCTAGAAATATTGTGTGTTGATCTGTGCCATGGTTATATCAATGTATTCAAATGTGAAAATCTGTGAAGATATGTGCTTAAGAAAATTATTTAAATAATAATAATTTAAATTATTTATTTAAATAAATGTTTAAGATTACTTAAATCTTCAGGATATGCCACAAAAAAAAAGTCCTACTGGTGCAAGGACATCATCTCACCAAAGTAGAGCTTTGGTCACTTGTGCATATGGTGAGTGCTCGCTGGGAAAATTTTGTGGCAGGGTTTTGTGAACTAGAAAGCAACATAGTGCAACGATTATTTTGTTTCCTGTAGTGTCTTACCCTTGAGAGAGACTGAGCCTTGGCAAAAAGAATGAAGTGGTCAAAGTCTGCCTTCTGCTCTATGTCTTAGAAATACTGACCTTCTGAGGTCAGGCAGAGTCATCAGAGATGACCTGATATATTCCTTCACCTGAGGAATGAGGATGCTGAGATTGGGAACGGGAAAGTGACTTGCCCACAGTCAGAGTCAGGCCATACCTGGTTGTCTTTTTTATTCATTTAGTGATCCTGTGCTGGGCATATAACTGGTGCCAGGCCCTGGGCTATTTCCAGCTTTTATCATCAACAGAACAAAAGCATAAGGGTTTTACAGCCATTAGGATATCTACTATCAAAAATCCAGAAAATAACAAGTGTTTGTGAGGATGTAGAGAACTATTAGAACGTTTGTGTACTGTGGGTGGAAATATAAAATGGTGCAACCAATTCAAAAAACAGTGTGGTGCTTCCTCAAAAATTAAAAATAGAATTAGCATTAGCAATACCACTTCTGGGTTTATACCCCAAAGAATTGAAAGCAGGGACATGAAGAGATATTTGCATACCCATATTCATTGCCCCATTATTCACAATAGCCAAGAAGTCAGAGCAACCTAAATGTCCCTCAGTGGATGAATAGATAAAAGAAATGTGGTCTATACATACAGTGGAATATTATCAACCTTAAAAAGGAAGAGAATTCTGACATATGGAAAACCTTGAAAACATGATGCTAAGGGAAATGAGCCAGTCACCAAAGGACAAATAGTGTATGATTATGCATATATGAAGTTCCTAGGGTAGTCAAATTTACAGAGACAGTAGAATGGTAGTTGACAGGGTGTCAGGGTAGAGGGGAATGAGGAGTTGTTGTTTAATAGGTACAGCTGTCCTTTGGTAACCAGGGGGGATTGGTTCTAACACCCTCAGGGGCTACCGTAATTTAAGGATAAGCAAGCCCTTTATATAAAATGATATAATATTTGCATATAACTCATCCTCCTGTACACTTTAAATAATCTCTAGATTACTTAGAATACCTAATAGAATATAGATGCTATGTAGGAAGTTGTTATATTCTTTTGGTTTTTTGTTGGTATTATTTTTCTTGTTGTATTTAAAAACAATATTTTCTAGTGTCTTTGATTCATGGTTGGTTGATTCTGGGAATGTGGAGTCCATGTATGTGAAGAGCTCACTCTGTAGAGTTTTAGTTTTGCAAGATGAGAAAAGTTCTGGAGATTGGACAACATTAGAACTTACCACTGAACTGTGCACTAAAAATTGTCAAGATGATAAATTTAATGTTGTTATATTTTACCACAATCATAGGGGCAGATAGGAGGGAGGATGAGAGACCTCTAATTCAGCTTTGGGGGTCAGAGAGAAGGGGGCCTGCTGAGAATGAATCCTCTCACCTTTGGTGCACACATTCTCCCCTAATGACCTCCTATTCCACATATACCTGAAGGGAGAATTCCATGACTATAGACTAGAGTGAACGTGAGTCTTAAATATCCAGCCTGGGTGAGATTCCATGATATTAGATCAGAAATACACAGATAAGAAATATGCAGAAAGAAGATCCATGTCGACTTTCAAGTATCCAAGGCAGATAGGAGTCCCCTAACAATGCTGGGTTAAGTAGAGCATCTTGGTATATGTGAGCAATTTGGTCACTGAAATCAAAATAAATGTGGCAATTTCCAACCAAAATTTAGATTAAAATTGCATAAAACTTTACACATCTACTATCATCAGTAGGTCACAACTACTGATGATCACTGATGAGATGCCTCTGGGAGCTTCTGAGGAGTGTTATAAAATAAGTCTCAGGTCTTCCTGGGGAATGAAAGAGGAAGCCATTGATCCATCAACCCCATTTCCCAGGGGTTAAAGGCAAACCTGCACATATTAGTGCTTCTCTACTTCCCAGATGTTCATGTGTGAAGGTCAGGTGGGTGCCTATAGCATCACATGTTATGGTACCATGGGAGTTCCAGGGAAGGAAGTGAGGGAACTGAAAAGCCCTGGGTGTATTGCAGACTGGTTGCAGCTGAACTAAGCTAGTAGACACCTGTCAGAGCTGATCACAGTTGCAGCTGAAAGAAGTGGTAGGCCCAAACAAGCTTGAAATGGTGCACAGGAAGTTTCTGACACAGTCCATTTCTGGTACCACCCAGATCTCTTCTTATTCCAGTGGAAGATTAGAAAATAAGAGCAGTTTTCATATTCCATGGACTCAATAAATAGCTGGCTCCTGCTACTGCTCCATCTGTTCTCTCCATTGTCTTCAAAACAATTGAATGAAAAAATTCCAGAGCTTGGTGCTTTCTTTGAAAACATGGCTCTTCTGTCCATTTTACTGATGAGAAAACTGAGGCTTCCCTATGCCTAAGGGAGCACATTGGAGATAAGAGCATACGGAAGTGCAAGACACTAGCTTAGTTTCTTCAAATGAATCACTCTGCCTCTTGGTGAATGGCGTTATTCCCCCAACCTATATTCACCTTTTCTCCTTACCACAAACTTTTACCTTCACCTTTGATATGATCAATATCAGATTGAATAATAAATGCACTACCTGGAAGTCCTAGCCAGAACAATCAGAGAAGAGAAAGAGATAAAGGGCAGTCAAACTGGTAAAGAGTAATCAAACTGTCTCTATTCACTGATTATATGATCATATACCCAGAAAATCCTAAAGACTCCTCCAGGCCAGGCGCGGTGGCTCACGCCTCTAATCCCAGCCCTTTGGGAGGCCCGGCCGAGGCAGGCAGATCACAAGGTCAGGATCGAGATCATCCTGGCTAACACAGTGAAACCCCGTCTCTATTTAAAAAAATACAAAAAATTAGCCGGGCGTAGCGGCCAGCGGGCGCCTGTAGTCCCAGCTACTCGGGAGGCTGAGGCAGGAGAATGGCATGAACCTGTTAGGCGGAGCTTGCAGTGAGCCAAGATCAGGCCACTGCACTCCTGCCTGGGCGACAGAGTGAGACTCTGCCTCAAAAAAAAAAAAAAAGAGTCTTCCAAAAAGTTCCTAGAACTGATAAATGAATTTGGCAAAGTTTCAGGATACAAAATCAATGTACACAAATCAGTACCACTGCTATACGCCAATAGTGACCAAGCTGAGAATAAAATCAAGAGCTCAACCCCTTTTATAATAGCTGCAAAAAAAACCCCAAAATACTTTCGAATACACCTAACCAAGGAGGAAAAGACCTCTACAAGGAAAACTACGAAACACTGCTGAAAGAAATCACAGATGACACAAATATTTGGAAACACACCCCATGCCCCTGGATGGGTAGAATCAATATTGTGAAAATGACCATACTGCTAAAAGCAATCTACAAATTCAATGCAATTCCCATCAAAATACCACCATCAATCTTCACAGAACTAGAAAAAAAATTATAAAATTCATATGGAACCAAAAAAGAATCTGCATAGCTATACCAAGACTAAGGAAAAAGAACAAATCTGGAGGCATCACATTACCCTACTTCAAACTGTGCTATAACACTATAGTCACACAAACAGCATGGTACTGGTATTAAAATAGGCACATAGACCAATGGAACAGAACAGAAAGCCCAGAAATAAAGCCAAATACTTATAGCCGACTGATCTTTGACAAAGAAAACAAAAACATAAAGTGGGGAAATGACACCCTATTCAACAAATGGTGCTGGGATAATTGGCAAGTCACATGTAGAAGAATGAAACTGGATGTTCATCTCTCACCTTATATAAAAATCAACTCAGGATGGATCAAAGACTTAAATCTAAGACCTGAAACCATAACAATTCTAGAAGATAACATTGGAAAAACCCTTCTAGACATTGGCTTAGGCAAAGACTTCATGACCAAGAATCCAAAAGCAAATGCAATGAAAACAAAGATAAATAGATGGGACTTAATTAAACTAAAAGACCTTCTGCACAGCAAAAGAAATAATCAGCAGAGTAAACAAATAATCCACAGAGTGGGAAAAAATGTTCTCAAACTATGCATCCAACAAAGGACTAATATCCAGAATCTATAAGGAACACTTACAAATCAGTAAGACAAAAACAAATAATCCCATCAAAAAGTGGGCTAAGGATATGAATACACAATTCTCAAAAGAAGACATACAAAAGGCCAGCAAATGTATAAAAAAATACTCCACATCACTAATAATCAGGAAAATGCAAATCGAAACCACAATACGGTACCACCTTACTCCTGCAGGAACAGCTACAGTTTAAAAAATAAAAAAATAATAGATGTTGGCATAGATGTGGTGAAAATGGAACACTTTTACACTGCTGATGGGAATGTAAGCTAGTGCAACCACTATGGAAAACAGTATGGGGTTTCCTTAAAGAACTAAAAGTATATCTACCATTTGATCCAGCAATCCCACTATTGGGCATCTACCCAGAGGAAAAGAAGTCATTACACAAAAGACATTTGCAGACACATATTTATAGCAGCACAATTCCCAATTGCAAAAATATGAAACCAACCCAAATGCCCATCTATCAATGAGTGGATAAAGAAAATGTCAGATAGATATAGATATAGATATAAATACACACACATACCATGAAATCCTACTCAGCCATAAAAAGGAATGAAATAATGGCATTTGCAGCAACCCAGATGGAGAAGGAGACTATTATTCTAAATAAAGTAACTCAGGAATGGAAAACCAAACTTTCGTATGTTCTTATAAATGGGAGCTTAGTTATGAGGATGCAAAGGCAGAAGAATGATACAATGGACTTTGGGGACTTGGGGCAAAGGGTGGGAGGGGGTGAGGGATAAAAGACTACACATTGGGTAAAGTTCCACTGCTCAGGTGATAGGTACACCAAAATCTCAGAAATCACCACTAAAGAACTTACCTGTATAATCAAACACCGCCTGTTCTCTCAAAACCTATTGAAATAAAAAATAAATTCACTACCTGTAAGAAGTAAATTCTGACTTTAAATTTAATAATAAAATTTTACATATGTATAAAATGTGTTCTTTTAGCTAACCATTTTGCATACACCTTCTCATTTTATCTTCACAACAACTTATAAGGTAGTCTTGTACTCTTTCTCTCTCCGTCCCTTCCTTCCCCTTCATTGTGGAAAAAATAAAAATAAAAATAGAAAAACAAAAAGAAAAACAAAACATATAACATAAAAGTTAGCATTTTAACTTTTTTTAAGTGTACAATTCAGGGGCGTTAAGTACATTCATGATGTTGTGCAACCAGTCCCACCAATATCCGTTTCTAGAACTTTTTCATCATCCCAAACTGAAATTCTACATCCATTAAACCATAGCCTCCTATTTCTTTCTCCCTCAAACTCCTGGTCACTTTTATTCTACTTTCTATGTCTATGAATTTACCTATTCTAGGTGCTTCATATAAGTGAGATCATACAATGTTTGTCCTTTTGTGTCTGGCTTATTTCACGTAGCATAATCTTTGTGACATTTAATAGAGTATGCCAGAATTTCATTACTTTTTAATGCTGAATAATATTCCATTGTATGGGTATATCACTTTTTAAAATTAATTCATCTGTTGAAGGACCCTGGGGCTGTTTTTACTTTTGGGTTATGATACATAGTGCTGGTGTAAAGATAAATTGGTGTAAAAATACAGATACTCCTTGATTCACGATGGGGTTTCAACCCACCATAAGTTCAAAAAATCATAAGTCAAAACTGCATTTAATACATGTTGCGTATAGGACATCATAGCTTAGCCTCACCTTCCTTAAGTGTGTTCAGACCACTTATATTAGCCTATAGTTGACAAAAATCATCTAACATGAAGCCTGTTGTATAATAAAGTGTTGAATATCTCATGTGATTTATTGAATACTGTACTGAAAGAGAAAAAAATCCACAGTAGCAGCTAGAGCAAGTGGTGGGCCCAAACAGGTTTGTAATGGTTCAAGAGAAGTGTCTGACCTAGTTAGTCTCTGGTACCACCCAGCTCTCTTCATATTTCAATGGAAGATGAGGAAATGTGTACAGTTTCCATACGTGTATGGAAGATTGTGTACAAGAATGGTTGTATGGATATTTGCAGGATGGTATGTGTACCACTTTTGCACCATGGTAAAGTTAAACTATCATCAGTTTGGAAGTGTCTATATCTGTTTGAGTTTCTGCTTTCACATTCTTTGAGTATATACCTAAGAGTAGAATTTCTAGATATATGATAATTCCATGTTTAACTTTTTGAGGAATCACCATACTGTTTTCCATAATAGCTACATCATTTTACATTCCCCCCAGCAATACATCAGGGTTTCAATTTCTCCAAACTCTCACCCACACATATTATTTTCCATTAAAAAAAGTAGTAGCCATTCTAATGGGTGGGAAGTGGTATCTCACTCTAGTTATGATTTGCATTTCCCTAATGTATGTTTCTTTTTTCATGGAGGAGGAGACTAAGTCACAGCAAAACTAGGTAACTTACTCAAGATCATGTAGTTGCTAAGTTGCAGACACAAGATTCAAATCCACTTCCTGCTGACTCCAGTGTCCATATTTTTAATTGCCTCCCTGGTTTGTGTCCCTTCAGATCAGAAATGCTAGAGGCAGCTAGTGGTATAGGTCAGAAATTGTTTTCAGCAAAAATTCATCCCTTGCATGGAATATTTCTCACTTATCCAGACACTAAAAGATGGCCCCTGCTTTCAAAGATCTCTCACACTTGGGTACAGTGCATCTCAAACTTGAAGAATCAGTTTTTATTTTTTTAATTTCCAGTGTGTTACATACTGACGCTTTTGTAAATCACAATAAAAATAAATTACTAGAAAAGGAAAATTTTAAAAACATACATAGTATAAACCCAAATATTTTGTTATTTGATTGATTACAAAAATAATTGCTCTGTCAATAGCTATAAATGTTTATGTACTTTCAATCTCTGTTCCTATATCATAATGGATCAGTGTATTAGTCTGTTTTCACTCTGCTGATAAAGACATACCTGAGACTGGGCAATTTACAAAAGAAAGAGATTCACTGGACTAACAGTTCCACATGGCTGGAGAGGCCTCACAATCATGGCAGAAGGCAAGGAGGAGCAAGTCACATCTTACGTGGATGGCAGCAGGCAAAGAGAGAGCTTGTACAGGGAAACTCCCCTTTTATCAGATCTCGTGAGACTCATTCACTATCACAAGAACAGTGCAGGAAAGACCCACTCCCATAATTCAATCACCTCCCACCCTATTCCTCCCACAATGGGTGGGAATTGTGGGAGTTGCAATTCAAGATGAGATTTGGGTGGGGACACAGCCAGACTATATCAATCAGTAACATTTTACAGACAGCACCATCCATAAATACATACTGAGGGGTACTATCCTAAAGGAGCAGGCACATGTTGAATTTTGAAGAACAAACAAGAGTTAGCATTGTTAATTTAGAATGCCTGGGCCTCTGTTGTTTCCATGTCTTTTCTTAAGGAACCAGCACGTAGAGCACATGAGAAATTCCATGGGCATTAAAATTCCATGGGCTGACAAGAATTGATGTGGTGGTAGAATTAGAATAGGTTATGAAGCTAGGCAGATCTAGAATTAAATTCCAAAAGCTGTGTGTCCTAGGTGGATGACCTTGAGCAATTCAGTTCTTATCTCCAAACTCTATTATAATATCATCATCCCAAAAAAATGAGGCTAGAAGGTCCTATTTTGCAGCAATATTGTTAAGATTGAATGTCACCATGTATGTAGATCACTTAGCAGAGTGCCCAGTTCATCATAGCCACTCAACCAATAAATAGGAGTTCCTTCTCTTTACCTTTGCAGAGCTTTGACAGCCTTCAAAAGTTGCCAGAAGAATACCAGACCACAGCAGTCTAAAAATGCATCCCCTCTTAATTACCATTTGGTTTGGAAGGAGACTGACTCATCTGTAGCCCTGGCAGCAGCAGGTCCTGGTTGGGATAGAGGTGATGCTGGGTCACTGGACGTGCCTGGAACTCTGCCTCTTCCTGCCTCACTCTGGACTGCTGCTTCATTGGGTCATTCGGATTCAACAAAGCAAAAATTCTGTGAATGTGCCATTTTACTTAAGAAGCTTGACTTTGGGAGAGCCAAAGAAGGAATGCCTACAAAGAAATATTCAGTGTTTCCCATTACCTTGGCTTTACTTCAAAAAAATCACACATTCTACCAAAGGCTAGCACTCTCTGTGAAATCTTGATGTCCCTGATATTAAACCATGAGAAATAAGCCATATTCCCTATCCTTCCGACACTCCTTTTGGCAGGACACTTTTGGACATGGTGCATGGTAGATGTTTGGTTTTGGGATCTGGATTTAACTTCTAAATCCGTAACACCAGCTGTGTGACCTTGAAGGAAGGAATCATGTAAAATGGGTTAATGCTCTAATTCCAGTTTTTGAAAGAAATAAATAGGACTATGAATGTGAGACTGTTATACAATCATTCCTCTCTCTCCATTTTATTTTTTCAAGTGGTAAAGGGCAAATGGGTTGAGGCACAGCCAAATATTTTAGAGTCGATGGCTGAATGAACAGAGTGTCAGGGCCATTCTGCTTCCCATTCAGAATACCAGGATTACCTCTGGGCAGGTGTATTAGAAACTTTTACTGTTTAGAGGGCATACATCAAAGCCTAGTTTGACTGCTTGCATACTTCATAGTTTTTAATCCTGAAATGTGAGCACAACTTGTGAGTTTTGTGTGGTTGAACAAGGAAATAATTTGTTCATCATTCTTTAAAAGGGCTCTGAACTTGCACCGATAACAAAGAGCTTGTGCTTATCTGGAATCTTTCTCTAAAAAATTTATAGCTTAGCACAGACCTGGATGGTGAGTGATGGGGACCACATGGCCCTAGGAACGCAGCTCCATGCACACTACATGGAGAGTGTGTTGCCCCTGTTTCTTCTTAGAGAGTCAGACTGGGCTGTAAGGATGTCCTCAGGCAAAGCCATTTGTCAGCCAGGCTCCTAGAGGGTGGACGCCGAAGCAGAGTGCACGCAGTAGTTCCAGCTTTGGGACAGTGCTCCCTAGAGCTCAGCAACGTGTCTTTACCCTGGTGCCACCCCCTCACTAGCAATTCATGCACAAGCCAGTGATATCACTACCTGCTCTGCTATTATGTCCTGTTATTGATGCTCAAATACATTTTGGTTCTTTGGTGAAAACCTTGACAATCTGTTCAAGCTGCCTTATGTTGCCTTGTGCAACATTCCTTCCGCTTTAACCTTGGCCTCAGAAAGCTTTCCACTCCAAAGCTGTTCTCACAAGCAGCTCTCCAACTTGATTTACCCATGGCTGGCATCACTTGTTCAGGTGGAATAGGTATTGAACTGGTGGGATTGAACCTACAGCACCTCTCTTGAAATTAAATTAACTATAGAATGAAGCATAACCATGTTTTGAGTTCTCCTCTATTTATATTGTTGATCGATTTTTAACTTTTTAAGGAGACAGTTCTCTGAAAACATGCTGTCTTAAATAGATGGGAGAGAGCTAACTTTTCATTTTATGTGATAAGAGAAGAACAGAGGCAATAGGTAACCTAGAAAAGCATACAACCTTTTAATCCTTGATATTTATATCTTGACCTCCATCATGATAATGGTACAACCAGTAGAATATATACCACCGGAAAGATGCAAAGTAGATCATGTGAGATGCAGGGCTTTTTAACCATTGTTAAGGATCTGTAGGCAAATTTCCCCCCAATAATTTATGCAATATTTAATCCCCTGGGAATCCCCAGGGCAACCGAACAAACAACTGAAACTAAAATCCTTCTGTAGAAAAGTTGGCTTTGTGCTTGAAGAGCTGCGTGGTTCAGGGTAAAGAGAATGGGCTTTGGACTTTAACCTTTTTACATGTAGTAGAACAAAAGAAGCAAAGTCCATTTTTAAGGAACTGTAGCTATTTATATACTTAAGCTGAGTTTGGCTTGGAAAAAATATTGCTGTTTTGTTGTAAAAACATTTTGATCAGTCTATTGGTTATTCAAGTAAGACCTTGGACCTAGTATGAAGAGGAGGTGTTAAGACAAAGGGAAGATACGTTGCTTTGCATAAAAAGTTAAAAGGATCCTTTTCAAGAAGAGAGATTGTTTGATTGTTTGTGTTTTACATCCTCTGGAGGTAAAGAATTCAGAAACTTGTTTGGGGCTTTAACAGATAGAGTGAGGAGAACAGTGAGGAGGAGGAACTCAGATGTGACAGGAGTGGCCCTGGCATCACGGCGGCAGGTGGGTGGCAGGGGAGGCAGGGAAGGAGCAGAGGCTCAGACACAGCCCCACACCACTGCTGCAATCATCGCTACACTTCTCCATCATCACCCCAACTTACATGATGCTGGGAGAGGAAGGGAAAACAAAGGAGGAAAACATCTTGAGCTAGCTGAGCTTTTATCTTGAGTTGGTCAAATTTACATAAAGAACCAACTAAGTTTGCTATGAATTTGATTAAATTTTATGAAATTAAAGTTGCAGCTTCACTCCTGGTTGACTCAAGTGACTTTAACATTCATACCTGCACTCATGGCATCTGCTGAGTTTTCATCTAACTTTTGTTATTTCTCTGGTCCTTTTGTTTCCCGAGTTCCCACACTCGGATGGCTATCTGCATGCATGCCTCCTTGCGCTCCCCCTGTTCCAAGGCAAACTCAGCCTCTTCCATGTCAGTTTACTTTTCTTGTGCTCCGTGAGGGCAGAAACTCTGGAGAGCACTTCCACAGTTGTATCCCCAACCCTTATCAGAGTACTCACTATAGAGTGGGCGCGAAATAGCTTCTTGTTGAATGAATGCCTGATAGAAAAAGAAGAAAGCGACCAGGAGAGGAGAACAAGCCAGAATGAGAGCAAAGAAAGGGATGGTCAACAGGTCCTTGGGATGAAAGAGGCTAATGGCTGGGTCAACACACAATTGAGGGCAGAGGAGCTAGTAGCAGGGCTGCAGGGTGTGAGGACAAGAAAGTTAAATGTGGACCAGAGAGGGCAAAAAGGAGTTGCTCCAATTCCACATCAAGCCCTGAGTGAGCTGAGGAATGGTTGATTCCCTGGGATTGACTACCAGCCTGGTGAAAGGTTGTCAGGTGGGGAAGCGGGATGGAGCAGATGGTATTGGGACAAGGTGTTCAGAGTTTTGCAAACTCTCACTGGAGAACAGATGTGATGCCAATTTTAGGATCAGTGCTATTCCCCTGAGCATCTGTGATCATTTTCTTATCGTTTCAAGCCCTCCTTTAGAATGCTCTGCCAGCTTGAGAAGCCAGAGCTCAGGGAAGACCAAAACCCTCTGCCACAAATTCTAAAACACCACCTGGATGATATTATTCCCTCTTTCACACCTTCCATGACTTCCTCTTGCCTTCCAGATTCATGTTAAGGAAACAGGACTTGTTTCAGGCTTCCCACACAGAAGCTATGAAGAGTATTTGATGCCTTTTCCATAGAATAAATCTTCTTGGATGGATCAGCTTCTCCCTTCCTTGGAGATTCTGTTAGGAAAGAGGAATGAGAATAGAAGCACTAGGAATAAAATCCCCGCGGATGGAAGACTATGGGAGACTATTGCTGGGCAGAAACGTCAGTAGATTGTGTGATTACAGAAGGAAGGAAAGAGAGTTGGCCTTTCTCTTGGCAGCAGGCTTTCCTCTTCTCTGTGTTCTCCTTCATGAATCGCTCCATGGCTGGAGTCTTCATGTGTTGTCTATCTTACTATTAGTTAATAAATATGGAAATAATCCTCAGTAACTCTGAATAAATAATTGCCACTCTTTGCACAATTCTATTACATTCTTTTTTTTTTTTTTTTTTTTTTTCTTTACCTAGGCTGGAGTGCAGTGGCAAGATCTC
Organism: Macaca mulatta; assembly: GCF_049350105.2. Lineage (NCBI taxonomy): Eukaryota > Metazoa > Chordata > Mammalia > Primates > Cercopithecidae > Macaca > Macaca mulatta. The sequence continues at coordinate 50,231,725 of NC_133420.1, forward strand.
ACCTCACTGCAACCTCCGCCTCCCAGGTTCAAGTGATTCTCCTGCCTCAGCCTCCTGAGTAGCTGGGACTATAGGTGCCCGCCACCACGCCCAGCTAATTTTTTGTATTTTTAGTAGATTCAAGGTTTCGCCTTGTTAGCCAGGATGGTCTCGATCTCCTGACCTTGTGATCTGCTTGCCTCAGCCTCCCAAAATGCTGGGATTCTAGGCGTGAGCCACCGCTCCCAGCCCTCTATTACATTCTTTCTGTTTCTTACTGCTTATGTTCTTCTACCTGTATTCAAAGTTTCGGTCAACGTGCAGCATGTTCAAGGTGGGTGTGTGTGAGGTGATATCCGGAAGGTTTGGTGAGAAGATTCATTCATGTGAGAGTCTGGAGGGGAGTGGCTGTAGAGTGCCTGGTGGGAGAATCACATTAAAATGGCTCCCTTCTGCTGCAGGGCTTGGGTGAGAGAGGTGGCAGCGGTGTCTATTAAGCAGTTGCTGACCAAAATGCCTGGCAGCATTTGGACTAGGCTTTGAAGTGCGGGGAGAGGGGTAGAGTTATCTGCCAATCAGAGAAAGAGATGTCAAAGATGATGGTTTTTCAGATGGAGAACTAGAGGCAGCAGAGAGAAACAATTCTGTGATGGTAATATAAAAATGTGAACCAAATGGGGAAAAAAAGAACAAAAGTGTGAGTAAAAGCATGAGAGAACTTTGCCTTCATATTTCTGAATAAGCTTTACTCATGCCATGGGGCTTAGAGAAATCCCCATCAAAGTCAGATGTGTGCCATGACACCAGGTGGGTGGTCTCCTTGCACAGAGACGTCGCGCCCACCCACCAGCACAAGGGAAGGGCTGAGCATGGCTCCCAGAGATGCCAATAGATTGTGCTGAGTCGCCCATATTTGCTCTGAAGCTGCTTTCCTAAAAGTAATGTTGGGCAGGACGCCTCCCTGCCTGGTTGCCTACAGGATAAGCCCAGGCTGTTTAGCTTAGCCAGGTGTCCTGCTGATTTCACCAGCTGTGTTCCTGCAAACCTCACCCGCCCCCCTGCATGCTGCAATCTTTTACCATAGGAATGTTGGTGGGCACCCAAACACACCATCCTCTTGTCCACCTTCATTACTATGTACATAGCATTTCCTTTACCCGGGTTTCTTTTCCTCTTTTATAAGCTTGCCAAACTCCTATTCATGCTTCAAAACTCAACTCAAATGGGGTTTTTCTTTCAGTAGCTTTCTCTGAAAGATCACAGTCCCTTTCCACCAACCAAAAGCAGAATTACGTATTTTATCCTCTGTTTGCTTTGTTACTTTGATTATAATTTATGATAGCAGTAAAATAACATGTACTTATTTATGTTCTCTTTTAAATGTGGCTTTCAAGAGCATTTTCTTATTCAATAAATATTTATTATCTACTATGCGTCCGGCATTACTGAGGATAAGGGCTATATATATTTATGACTAATATTGCTCATTCCAACCTCAATATTTCCAGAAGCTAGAACAAATCAGTTCTCTGGGAGTATAGAATGAATGAATGAATGAATTAAATCATTTCCCCTAGGCCCTTAAAACTTCTTCTCCAAATCTGGTTTGATATAACATAAAAATTTGGATGAGCCCCCAGGGAAGATGCTGACAGTGTTTTCTGCGAGAGTCTATACAGTTGTCCAGAGAAGAACTCTCTCTAATGGCCAGTGGGTCTTTTCTATTCTGAAACCATGTATTCCTGTGGTTCCAGAAGCTGAAATAAAGCAGTTATATCATGAGTCACCACTCCCTCAGCAGACCATGAATGAGCTGCTTGGCACAGGCTCCACCAGTGGGAAGCCTAACCACTGAAACTGGCCTTGCTGCCCATCTGTGTCCTGTTGGAAACCTTGGACCAAGGTTGCAGCAATTTGGGAATTTTTAAAAAGTACTCTGCACCAATTTCAAAGACAACTTTCAAAATGGGGTTTGAGGAATAAATAGGCAGCCATATAATCACACTCTCTTCTTCTTTGGGAGGGACATAATAAGCTCTTATTTTGATTTAATGTTGGGTAGCTTGGTCCATGTGTTTCCCAGGCCCTTGGCTATGATTAGGATGTTTCTGTAAGGGGTGACTATGAGTCAATATCACTGATTGCTTCTAACCAGCACACCTGAATGTAGGTATCAAAATCATGGGCAGCTCCCTTGAGATGATCTTTTTCTGGACAGCTGTGTAATGAGAGTAGAACTCCACTGGGAGTCAGGATACTGGGCATCAGTTTTCACTTCCACCATTTACTAAACGATGACGTTGGGCAAATCACCCATCTCATTTGTGAAAAAGGAGATAATGTTTACTTTGTAGCAATGTTTTAAAGCTCAAATAAGGCAATAGGTAGAAGGTTTTTGTCATATAGGAGAAAGTTAATAAATGTTAATTTCTTCTGTTTCTTAGGAAAACTTTTGTTCCTTCTAGTAATGCCGTCTTTGGAGCTCCGCCTTGAAATTGACTACCAGTGAAGTGATGATATCATAGCTCTCATTTATGGATGATCTGGGACACTTCTATCAATCCCTGGGCTTTGCTGGCAACTGCTAGTGATTTATTCTGTACTTTGCTGTCATGGTTGGTCTTGGGGCTTACATCTTCAAGGACAGGAAGGCATTTGTCTGGCCAGGGGCTGCATTCCGACTGTTGAGGACCTTGCCTGCCTCTGTCTAAATACTGATTCAATCCAATTCAGCCAAGACTGACACCATTGTCAGGGTTTTCAAGGTGCCTAATGAATGATATGCCCTCCCCTGTCTCCATTTTGAAGAATTCAGAAAAACAGACAAATGTGTCAGTGACTGGAGAACCAAAATACCACTTTTGGTATAGATAAAGCTATTTTGAGGTGGTAGTTCCATGTAAGTGCCAAAATGGGATGTATCTCCCTGGTTCTGAGTCTGAACTTTGCCCACCTGAGGGCAACTTTGTATTTGCTGAGCAGATATACTTGCCCAAGTTATTGTCTCCTTCCCACGAGTCCTGGTGGCCATGAAGAGAGAAAGAGATCTATTCTGACACTTTAAAGATATTTGAGAGAATTAACTCCATTTAACTGAGATCAATGGCTGTAGTCCACCAAAAAGGTAACATGCTCCAGCACCATTAGGTGGAGTGAGGGGTGGGGCAAGGACCAAGAATGCTTTTGGAGACCTCATCCAAGAGGAGCTGGATGTGTCAGCCTTGTCCTTGTCCCCTATGACTGTCAGAATCCTGATTTAGCAGCTTTTACTCCCAACCTGCACCCTCTACAGACAGGCAATGCACATTCTGAAGCTCATCCTGTCTTAGTATTGCCAGCTTAGCCCTTTCTTATATCTGGTTTCCCCCTCCTCGTTGTCCAGATTATATTGGTGTTTCAGCCTGGTTCTTCTTAATGGGGCTTTCAAACATTTCTTGGCTTTACACTTTTGCAGGTGGACTGTTCCCAGTCCACCCCTTCTCACACAGCCAAGGACTCCAGCGCCTATGCTGGTCCAGAAGAGTTCAGTGTCTCAGCTGTCTGATTTCCCCTAAGACTGAGGAGCTGAGACAACAATAGAGACTTTGAGAGTCACCTGGTCCCACACAGTGCCTGCTGAGAGCCTTGGGTCAGAAAGAGAGGGAAACCTTTCCCAGACTGCACAGTCCAGCCTGAAATGCTATGCTGTGCTTCCTCCTGGGGAGCTTCTGTGAAAGCTGCCCTTGGGCAGATGACTTTTGTCCCTGTTTGAAACAGAAAATAAAAAAGGTCACAAGTCCCCGGGGTGACTAAATGCTGAGCCAACTGATTTCTTCAGTTACTCAAAATTGCTATTTTCCAGGAAGGGGAGTCAGCGATTAGGAAGACAAAACTGACACTTTATATAATGATGTCAAAACAAAACCCTGCATTTTACATTATTGAAGTGTCAGCATGCGATTTTGCTCCTTATGTTGTTTTCCCTGACCTCTACTTCAGGCAGGTAGCAGGTTGTAATTAATTTCACTTTTCTTGAAGTTTTTCAATATGGCAAATAGAAGCCTCTAGAAGACCACAAGGGTTTTTTCTGTTTGTTTTTTGTTGTTGTTGTTGTTTGTTTGTTTTTGCGTTTCGCTGAAGCCTTAACTGAAAACATTGTACTAAATGTCCTCAATGAAGAGAAGAGTTGGAAAATGTGAGCAGGGAGTGGAGAGGGTGTCTCAGAGATGGAAAAGGGCTATGAGTCCAGTGCTTAGCCCAGGCTCATGCCCTGCTATGTTTTGCTTTCTAGGAAAATGACCAAACCTGGGAGGGATTGGCCGCTTTGTGTGTATAGAAGGTAGGATTCCGGGCACGGATGGCAGGGAAGCAGCTGAGCTTTAGGGACGTGCTTTAGGCTTAGACAGTGAAGATGTTCATGATGACCCTGGTGGACTGAAAATTAAAGAGCCCTCTTCTTTGGTCTTCTTTGGGGGGATTTTGATGTGGCTTTGTGGGGAAAGGGGACAACCCCTTGTGACTGAGATTGGGCATTTTGCCATCCTGGTAGGATGATAGCTTGGGGTCACATTTAATTTTATTTCAAGAGAAGGCAAAAAATCTGATATTTCTTGGAGACCTGGAGGTGCAAATTGAGATTCACACTTTCACACATAAAATAAGCTGAGTCTTTAAAGATGGCTACTTGTAGATGGATCTTCAATGGGACTATTAAATACAATTTTAACCTTAAAATGTAAGTTTGGTATTTAGCTCTCTCTTCAGAACAGTTCTTATACAACACATCAGTGTACAATACAGGTGAAAATGGGGGTGGCTTGAATGGATTTGCTGGAACCCAAGATCCTTCTATTTGGCCTTTCCCTCATATGACTGACCCCTAAGTGCCATCTGTGAAGCCCTAGGGCTCTGAGAATCAGTTTGGAGCCCCCACCGCCACCGCCTCAGGTCACAGACTTGCTTTGATAAGTGGCTGGCTGAGATATCAAGTAACTATTAATTTTCAGGTCATGCCAAAATTCCTTAACACTTTACTTAAGGTCCTTCTTAATGTGACCCCTTCTTCCCTCCCAGCCCCATCCCTTGCCACTTGCATTCATTCTTGTATTCTGAGGGATTACTCCAGTGTCCACCTCTGAGCCTGGTGCAGAGTAGGTTCTAACTAAATGTCAAATAAGCAATGTAATGCATGTTGTATGAGGAAAGCCATCTTGCAGCCCAAATGATGCAGGAAAATAGAATAAAATTTGTGGCATTACGGATAAAATAGAATACGTTAACCTTTACTCTTTCTTTTTCTCTTTTAGTTTGAAGCAACTTCTATATACTTCTACCTATAGTGGGGTTAATGCATGGAAGCTATTTACATCTTTCATTATCCTTCTTATAACCTTACTGGGGGTGCGCATACACACAAGCACACACATTGTGTTTGAAACCACTTGGGAGATAGAGAAGTCAGAGAGATGGAATCAAAATCATTTTCTCTTACTAGTAATGTCGGGTGAGAGAATGTAGCTTGAACAGGCTTCCTTCTACTTGTCCCTACATCCAGACTTTGGAATGAGCTGCCCTAGTACAGTAAACAGGGTTAGTTAACAAGACAGCTTAGCCTCAAGGAAGCATGGGCCCTCACACCTGAAAGTCCTCTGAGTAATAACAGAGAGATGTTGGTCTCCAGAACTGACTCAGGGCTCTGATCCAGGTGTGCTTCCACTGGGAGGCAGATGCAAAGCAATAAACACACACATACACACACCCCCCAAAAGAGAGAGAAAAGCCGAAACTGCTCAGAGAAATCTTTTCTACTTTCTGAGGATGGGTTGGGTGTTGGAGATACAGAATCAAGGGTAGAAGGACTACTTCCTAATGTTTGTGAATGGATGGTAGTTCCCAGTTTATAAAATGGGGTAGAAAATTAAGGAAGAGGAAGTCTCTAAGAGTCATTTTCACTACATTAAACCCAGTTGCATTTCTAAAAGGCCCTTACGTGGATCTTCATGTCAATCATTTTGAATTGTGGTTTTGGTGTTTGTTGACTGGGACATGCCTTCAGCTCATTTCTGGCAGAGTGACTACACTTGGTGGGTACTGCACAATGGCCGTATTCTGAAAAAAATGAAAGTAAACCAACCCAAAAGTTATGAGGATCATGTTTACAAATGTATGATAAATGTGTGCATTCAATGCCCTAAAAGAATTTGGCATTAGCCCTAGTGTACACAATTTAGCCCTAGCATACACCAAACATGATATGTATAAGTCTGAATTAAGAACTGTGAACAGATGGGCAGAGGCAAAACACAGCAATGTAAGTGAAGAGATACAGGGCCAAACAGCCTGTTAGGTCTACGAGAAGCATGAACACAGTTAAACATCAACATATAAAATTAATCATCCATTTCAACTCCTCTGTAAGTGAGGTCCTTAATTCTGGCAGTTTTCAAGAGGAGAGACCAATAAAGACTGAAGTCTGAGACCTGGATGGAGAGAGAGAGAGAGAGAGAGAGAGAGAGAGAGAGAGAGAGAGAGAGAGAGAGAGAGTGTATTATAATTATATATATAAGGAATCTATAAGGAATCTGGATTGGGCAGGATCCTATGGGGAATAAGACATGGGGTGTTAGAGATGGTTCACAGGGAGAAAAATCATGTGCTGGCCAGACTTCTTGGTTGCAAGCAAGAATATCTAACTCACTTGTGGGGGATAAAGATAATTTTTATAATTCATAGAAACTTGGAGAGGTAGTTTTGGAGCATAGACAAGACTCAAAGAGCATCTAGAAGCCAGGCAGCAATAGGTCCTTAGACCGGTACCACACATCTTATTTATCAAGAGTAAATAAGCACTGCTGCTGGACCACTGCAGCTGGTGACACTTGGTTTCCACTGCTATTAGACATTGCTTTGGACTCTCCATCATTACAGCCACTACTGGGCACTGATATTGGACACTATGGCTGCTGCATGCTACCACAGTCAGTTTCAACTTTGCTTCTTTTTGGCACTTCTTGCTTCTGATTCTAATCTCCTAGGTGGAATGTTTTTTGGCTCAGTCTAGATCATGTGCATGCACTCTTGCTACCAAGGAAGGGAGAGGAGAGTACCTTTCATTTACTACCAAGAAAATGCACAATGGGAAATGCTTCCCTTGGCCCCTGCCCACAGACCCCAGCTGTCAGAAGAGCTGAATGATGGACAGCTGAAAGTGTAAAACTAGTAGATACATCAATCATTTGTCTTGAAGAGATTTAGCATTCAAATGCCAAAATTAAAAAACACCTGAAAGTATTAAGTGCCACAAAGCCAACAAAAATATTTCTTCAAGTCTCAAAGAAAGTGGTATTTATTTAGTTTTATGATCATATTTTAAAAGATAGAAATCGTTATGTGTCTTCTTATATTGATAAATTATAAACTACCTAGCCCACACTTCCTCTCTTATTATTTCTTCTCCCCCTTCTCTATCTATTCATCCTTGCAATTTCAAGCATATGTACATTATATAAATAGTTAGGTGCTGTTCAACGAAAATTACTTGAAAAAATTCAGAATGGAGCAATGGAGCAATGAGACAGTTGACCTTTTATTGATCATCAGAGTTGGTTCACATATTAAGAGGTAGATTGCCCTAGTTATGTTTGCTAAATGAAATACTTGAGACAGTAACAATTGATACTATTTACTGAGTGTCTACTATGTGTCAGATGCTTTGCATACGTTATCTTGGTGAATCATCACAGTAATTTGGTTGAAATGGGGTTTATTATCACTCTTTGATGAAAGAGGAAACCAAAGGTCAGAGAAAATAAGTGACACTGGTCAAGGTTGTGAAACCAAGCAATGAGATAAACCACAATCTTAACCCCCTTTCCTCCACAACCCTGACTATGTAACCCAGAAAGTTCTTCCCCTATGCCACGCCTCCGCTGAGTATTACCATATTTAATAGACCTGAGTCAATGTTACTCTGATGGGTGTTGGCTTCCTGCACAGGCACATTCCTTCAAAGATAAAAGCATTGCTCTCATGAGTTCCTTAGAAGAGAGAATGGGAATCTCATCTCCAAAGTGAAATTGAGGGTTGATTTCAGGAAGTGGGAGTTGGCAGAAAAGGGAAAAGAGGGTCTTGAATTGCACTGGCTGAATAAGACCCTCTGGAAAAGCAATGCCCTGTGCTGATATCTTGGTCAGTGAAATTGCTTTTGGCAAAGATGCCTTCTTCACAGCAGATAGAAACTAATGGTCACCCCAGGATAATACAACACACTTTGCCTTGTTTTGATGATTCTTTCTGCCCGTGTGATGTTTCCAGGCTTCTTTTTATACCAAGTATTGACTTTAGAAGTGAAAAATGAAAACGGTTGTTATACATTTTGTAAATCATGGCCAGTTTGCCTTGGCGTGGGATTTTTTAAAAAAATACTCAAACTGCATTGCAATTAAACTGGAAGTACAAATAAATTTTCTCTTCCAAAAACACCAAATATATATTTAAAACCCTATAGGTCTATAATACTTCATGTACAGTACTAAAGTATTTTCTCCCCCCAGAGAATACATAAGTTATTAAGAGAGTAGGAAAAAAAAAGAACCAACTGAATTTAAGACTCTTCTCTGATCTTTCTTTTACCTATAAAGATTTATTTCTTGAATATTCAATAGTATAACCATGCCAGCAATAAATAAGGTCGAAGAATTACAAATTATTTTGCCATTCTAATACATCGAACATGTTAACTGTTTGTTCCTTTTTCATACAAAGACATGGTATTTCTGCTTTCCCCCCTTAACTCTGTGTCATAGACCTTTCCCAGGAATGTGTAATATTTTAAATTATAATTATATTTGCCGTGTCAAATTCAGTTGAGGGGATATAGCCCAATTTATTTAACTGGTTTATTTGGGGACTTTAAAGTTGTTTCTAATTTTTCACCAGTGTGGAAGGTGACAAATTTAGTTTTGTATTTAGTTTCCTCTACCTCACACTTACACTTTTAGGGAACTCAATCCTTAAAATAAATTTCCTGGAGTTGAGTCACTTGGTCTAATGAAATGAAGTATTTTGCTGTTCTTGGTAGGTATTATAAAACTGCTTTCCAAAAATTTTTTTTATCAATTTACACTGCCACAAGCAGTGCTTTCCTAAGCTCTTTTTTTTTTTTTTAAACTACAAACTTAGCAGCATAGGGTGTTATATTTCTTTTAAATTGAAGTTCTTAAGGAAAATTTTTAAAAATTAAGTGAAAGTTTGGCTAAAAACTCGCCACTCCGCTATTATGTGAACTCTTAGCGACTGACTGTGAAATCACAGTGATAAAAATTAGAGACGTCAGGGGCCTTTTCGGTTTGATCTGCCTTCTGTGGCAGGTGTTGGATTGTTACCCGCATGCCAGTGCTTTGGGGATACAAACGAGGGGAATATGTTTGTCAAACATGCCAGTCAGAGTTCCCGGAAGACTTGGCCACAGAATGCAGACAAAGTTAGAATACAAAGGCCTGGCTCTTTGCCTGCAATCCCCTGCAAGTCTTGGGAGCCCATGAAAGCAGGGGCACCTCTTGGGTACGCTCCAGAGCCTTTCTGGGTTCCAGAACTTTGCTTGAACACCTGGAATTCAAATTCCCACCACTGCTGAGCCGGAATAAACAAATGCACACCAGGGCTGCCTTCTACGATTTCATTCTCTGAATGTGTTGTTTGTAATGCTGAAATGTATTCTGCTAGAATGACATTGGACATACAAGTTGCTAGGGCATTAGACACCATCTAGTGCAACACCCTTAGTTAAAGAGGAGGAAGCTAAAGCCCAGAAAGTGGGAGGTACTAATACCTAATTTTCCTCACTCCCAGCATAGTGTTCGTACACCTTGCCTTCACACATTATCTGAGCAATAAAATGTCTTTTGTGAAAGCTGATTCAGTACTGTCTTGCTAAATTAATATACTGGTGGGATCTTATTTGTTCCTGATGATTATTACTGGCATGTCTGGCAATAATTGCAACATGTGTACTGAGAAATAGTGGGCATTAATTTCAGAATTTTGGGGGTAGTTTAGGTATAATGATAAGTAACATTTATTTAGTGCTCACCCTGTGCGAGATTCTGTTCCAAATGTTTTGCATGAATTAAATAATTTTCTCCAACCGTTTTCTAAAATATACATTTATATAATTCCTATGTTAAAGAAAGGAAATCTGAGAGTGGTTTCTTAAATAGTGTAGTAAACAGTATAAGCTAAGTTATGCTACAATAACAGACAGCCCCAGATCTCACATACAACATACAACAGTAAAGCTTTGTTTCCCTCTCATGTTATTTGTGCATGATAGGTTAACATCACTTCTTTTCTCTGGGACCCACATTGAAAGAGTTGCCCTTATATGTAACCTAGCTGTCTTTTGGCAGGTGGAATAGTTTGCAGCTAGAACATGCAATGGCTCCTAAAGCTACACATTGAGAAATGACACATTGACACTTGTTATTTCATCTCTATTTCACTGCCCAATGCAAATAACCTGGCCAAGTCTGACATTAATGAGGCAAGTAGTAAGATTCTTTGGTAGGGAAAGTCCAGTGAACATACTGAAGAAATATAACCTACCAATGTCAATAACTTCTTCAAGTTTCCGTATAAAGTAAATTCTGGAGGCAAGATTTGAACTCAGTATAACTTCAGTGCCAACACAATAAACTTATCTGCTTCACTCTCTCAATAATCAAATGCTGGGAAATATTATTAGAAGCCATGTTGAACCTTAGAATCTATTCATTTGTCCCTGTGAAAAATGCCATTGTGAGGGAAAGCATGCATCTATATATATTAGGCCAACTATTTCACAATGTTCATGAATCTATCAAAGCAATAGCACGTTCTGAGTTTGTGTTTCATTTCTGTCAGGGTGAATGAGATCTCTCCAGTCACTTGATATTCTCATGCACAATAATTTCTTCAAAGCCCTCCCACTCTCACAGAATTCAGGGCCTCAGAGAACAGCTAGGCCAGCCCCTGCCAATGCTAGTGTGCTCATTCTGGAATCTTACCAGGAGGCCATGGGGTCTATCATGTGCATCTCTAACCAAGGAAGGCTCTTTCCTTTATGCACAATTGTAACTGTTGGAAGGACTTACCTTGAATTGAACACCCTCTGCAGTTTTCATTCTGGGGCTACATTTAAAGATAAATGTAATCTGTCATATATATATGTATAAAAATGTATAAGGTACTATATGAATATATAATATACAAAATATATGTAAATATACTTTATATACAACATATACTTATTTATTTTATGTATTTAATATATACTTGTATAACATGTACTTTGTATACTATATATAATATATACCTACATATAGTATATTGTATACTTAGTATATGATATGCATCCATTGCATATGTATATATTTATATTTATATTTTTATATTTAATAAATACAGATTTATTATGCTATTATATATTATACATTATATATAATAAATATTAAAACATATTTAATTATATGTAAATATATATAATTATGCCCCACAGGTATTTTTTTCTCTAGCCGCAAAAGGCAACTTCTGCCTAATATGTTATAATTTTGTGTCTCAAAGCATCCCAGTTGTGATTTTTGAAGGTTTTCTGGACGGTCTCTAACAAAAATGGGCTTTGCATAATGTTCTTCACTCCTCCCCTTTTATTTATCCTAGTGGAGTTATAACTGTCCTAATAGTAACATATTTCATACTTAATATGATGCCATGACTTTTCTGTGATGAATTAAATTTATTTAGGAATTTCCATCAATACAAACCCAGTTTGATATGAATGCTGAGAGGCGAGGTAAGACTATCTCAAATTCTTTAATACATGCCACAGAAATTATTACAGGATAAAGAATATCTTACTCTTGATAAGTAAGTTTTTTTGCTTTTGTACACATTGTGTACTTTAAATAACTGGTTGTTTATATATAGTTTATTTCTCTTTAGTAAGTGTTTGACAAATTCTGTTTATCAATTAGCTTTTAATTTTGGGAAACTTTTTGAGAAGTAGACGAATCAAATCACTTTCAGAGATAGTTTGAGATATTTTACAGATTTTAAAGTAATATTTTTTATGCTTTATGGAAGCGCTGTGAGGGAACTACTATATTTTTGTTATCCATCACTGACCTCTCTGGTTGGTATAACATGTGTTACCTAATAGGTACCCACTGAATATTTGCTGAATTTAAAAAATAAAAGTAATGGAGACCATAGGATAGTGACCATATATGATGCTTTGTTTTTGCCCATAGGAGTTGGTCATTTTCAATAAATAAACTAGTGGCACAAATTATCGTGATTAATCTAAAGGCAATGACAACAGGATGGAATAAAAGAGATCTGAGATCTATTTAAGAGGTAAAGACTAATACCATTTAGTAAATTACTGAAGGTGTGAAGATTAGGGGAAAAGAGGAATCTAAAATGACTTAGGAGTTTCTGTTTAGTGACTGTAAGTAGGTGGTTCACAGCCCACAGGACAAATCCAGTCTACTCTTTGTTTTTGTAAATTAAGTTTTGTTGGAACATGACCATGCACATTCATTTACATGTTGTCTATTGCCACTTTCACAATATGATGGCAGAGACAGGTAGTTGTGACAAAGACCATATGTCCCACAAAGACAAAAAAAAATGGCTATCTGTCTCTTTACAGGAAAATGTTGGCTGAATCTTACCCTACTTAATGCAGACAGTTCCTGACTTACTATGGTTCCACTTATTTTTTTTTTTTTTGACTTTAGGACAGTGCAAAAGTGATATATATTCAGTACACTCTTCAACTTACGATGAGGTTACATATGATAAACCCATCCTCATAACCCCATTGTAAGTTAAGGAGCACACGAAAGTTTTTGGTGGGGAGGTGGAGATATTGGGGGAAAATAGTTACTATTTATTAATATGCTGAGTTTGTAGTGCCAGTGAAGATGTTCAGCCAAAAGTTCGAGATATAAGTGTGGGACTCAGCATGAAATTATGGCTGAACATATAGATTTTAGTAGGCTGTGGTCAAGTTGTGGCTTTGTCTGCCATGATGAAACAACATGGTGGCTAAGCATCTAAAAATGAAGATATCATTGGTGATGTACACTTCTCATTGAAGTCCAGCTTAGGAGGCGAGTCAGAGGTGTTTGATTACATGTTGTGAAGGCACATGAGGAAAAGGATAGAGGTGTGTAGGGGTACATTTACTCCTTCTTCCAGAACATGGGGCTGAGTGCCAACCGAGCATGAGGCTCAGGCAGAATCCTCCAGCTATCACCACATGTTTGCCTCAGCGTGACTGACACTACTGCAGGTCCTCTCAGTAGGCCCCAAGGCAGCTGTTGCCAAACTAAAATCAGAAGTGTCCCTTCCAGCTTTGCTGTGCAGTCTTGCCAGCCCAACCACAGAACAACTCATCTAGGTTGATTAAGGGGAGGAAAAACTAAACGTTGGTTACAGTTCTAAAATAATGCCAGTCCTGGAGATGCAAAGCTTTTCTCTAGCCATCAGAGTTGAGCCTAACGAGGCAGTTCATGTACTTTCCCAGCTGGTAAGTGAATATTTCTGCACTACGTGTGGTACAGAGGGCTCAGCCCAGTGCAAGGACAGTTTGTCCCAACATTCCTGTGCATCCTCTTACTTCCGGAGTGACTCACTTCCATTTCCTCTTTTGCCAAGTAGAGGAAATAGCAATCTCTTTTTCTCATTATTGGTGAATGTTGTAGGGACAAATATTTTTAATAATATGGAGATGTGTGTAACCACATAGATGGTGAGCCCCTGGAGGGAGAACCCTGGAGCTTCTATAATGCTGACCGATGGGAGTGGACACTCGGGGCATTGAGTGGGTCCTTGAAGAATAATTGACTTTGTATGTTGTTGTGAGACTTTCTAAGGTAATAACCCATGCAATAGACCTTGACTATACTAAGGAAGCAAAATGATTGGCAACTCTGCTAAGATTTTCTCCCCGACTCCACCTTTTTTTTTTTTTTTTTTTTTCCCATAAGCCTCTGGAGAGAATGAACAGAGTTAATTTGATTTTTGGCGGGGATGAGAAAAATGACTATTTACCTATCAGAATTCTATCAATAGATATGGGAAACCCTATTTATATCTCTGAACCTATGCCAATACACATTCTTGTATGTATTTCTGGAAATGTAGTTTCAGAGAATACTTGTTTGACTTTCTCCAGTTGGAGGAGAACTCATTATGCTAAATGCTGCAAAATACCGTGAGAATGAGTAGAGCCAAAGTGGGAAGACACTTAATACTAGGATCAGATATTTCTTCAGATCACACTTACAATTTTTTTTACCCCATTAAGAAAGTCTTGGATGATATTTTTGTTGTTGAATGTTCATACCACCTTTTTGAACATCATGCATATGCCAGTGTGTGCCAGTGTATATGTGAATGTCAGAATGGGCATCAGAATGTGTGTGCATGTCTGTGCATCCGTGCATGGCTGGAATGAACTTGTGGGTCTGTGTGCATCTGTGTATGTGTGTGGATATGTGTGCATATATTTTTCTTGTGGATGTCCTCGTCTAATGAAAGGAGCTCTTAGATCCCACAAAAGCCACATGCCTAATAGGTTGGATCTTCGTTAAGCTTTCCAGCATGTGCATTTGCAGAATTAAAGGGTGCAGGCACTAGGATAACCACAGAACCCTACATGAACTATTCTGGGTCCCCCCAAGGACCTTTAATTTACGTTTGTATTTAAAGACAATACATGCCTTGCATAGTTACAGCTGCAAGTTCTTGTCTGCTCAGTAGCCTTGGAAGACAGACCATCACCTAGCTGGGACCAACTCAAAGGTTAAACTGGCATCCACCAAACCTTAGTTGAATAACACATTTTGCTAGAGAGTTTTTGTTTGTGTGTTTGTATTCCTGCTGGCTCACTCTTGGCCCAGACTCAAGATAAACTTTGCTGCTTTTCTGCCTGCTGTGCTTAATTTTCTGTGGTACCTAAAATGCTGGATTTGTAGCCTTTTTCGTTTGGCTGTGGTTTGGCTTCGCCTGTCCAATTCAGCGTTCAAGTTTCCTCTGTGTGCAGGACTCAGAAATGTTTCACTTGAGAGTTTAAGTTTCATGATTTTAATTATTCACATCATCTAAACTTGGCTTTGAAATCAACCATATCAGGCATGACAATTCACCCAAGAGTCTGAAATGAAATAAAGAAAGCAGAGATGAGGAGACAGCTGGTGCCAAGCCACCCCAGTGAGGTGCCCTGTGTTTATGAAGGGGGCTGGGGAGGAGGAAGAGACTTGGGAAGAGAAGAAAACTAACTTTTTGAAACACCTACAATAAGATAAACACTGGATTTTAGGTGCATTCTGCACTTTGCCTTCCCAATAATCCTTTTAGAGGTAGGGATTTTTTCCAAATTATTTTTCTGTTCCTGCTTGCATTTTTACACATTTGTGCTCTAGTGTGGTTGCTACAGCTGCAGAGAGTTAATAAAAATGGTTTCTTTAACACTCTGAATTACTTAGAAGATTTGCTGTATTATCCAGAAGTTCTCATCTCTCCGGGTGCTTTCTGTGTCCCACTGGCAAATGCCACCCTGGTTTTATGAACTGAAGTTAAAGACTGCCAGCTCATTTAGGGGGCCACGAGTAGTTTATTGTTAAACTGTTTCCTGCCCACAATGTGTGTGGGTTCTTTCTATAATGAAGCATCAGTCTAATACTAAAGTGTCTACAACATCAGTCACGGAAAGCTTCTGTAAACACTTTTATCTGAAACTGTGATATTTAGAAGTGAAGAAATTCTTCCAGTCCCTTAATGACTGAGACTTTTTCCTTTTTGTCTGTCTTGAGCATTCTTTGGAACTTTCATTTAATAAAGCCATATACCATGTAGGTACCAAGAATAGAGTCTTTTGTAATGGAGGGTGTAGATGCATGTAAAAATTATCTGTCTTATTATAAAGATAATATGTGTGAAAATATTGGAAAGAAAACACAATAGAAAATAAAACCCATGCATCATCTACCGACCCAAAATAGCTCTACTAATTTTTTGGTGTATTTCATTTTCTTTTCTTTTATTTCTCTTTTCTCCTTTTCTTTCTACCATTTAAAAAATGTGATATAACTCGTTTCTTGGATTGGACGAGAGAAACTGTTGGGATACAATTACAAAGCAAATTTATTTCGTGTCTTTCACTGTCTCTTTAAAATTAATTAGAAGAGACAGTTCTTCCCCTATCCTTAATAAAACACTGAGCATCCCATTACTTTTCAGATCATTCCTAAGAGTTAAGAGATCCCATGGTCCTTTTTTCAACATATGCAACTGAAATTCAGAAATTACAGTTCCAAGCCCCTTATGATCATTGAAACTTTGATTTTGATTTAAAATGGTCTTCTCTACTTCCTCAGCTAGGCTGACAGCCACAGGAAAAGCTGAAGAAGGCCCATGGAGTGTGGTTAGCTTCCACTCTCAGTGTTTGCCCTTCTCTCCCAATTTTTGTCAATTTCTCACCCCTCTAGGATTGGAGTCAGGGGAGGAGCTAGAAGTCTCTTACGTGGCCAGCCCTGTCAGAGGTGGACTTCCTACTCTCTGGATCAGGCAGATCTCTAAAGCCCATGTTCTCACTGGCCCTTATGTGTTCTTCAGGACACTCTTGCCCCATACCATGCCTCTCCAGGAGCTTTGATATGCAGGTCTCTTGATGCTGATCATGTTCTCTCTTTTTCCAGTCCTTATTTTTTTCTTTACTCAGCCCTCCGTAAACCAACTCTACCTTCAGCTTCTCTCTAGTGGGGCCTCTAGTGTGCACAATGTAGGAACATCTCTCCAGGAGTACTGCTGGACAGGACTGAAACCCCAGACTGGTTCTCCCTCACTCTTGATCTTTGGTCCATGGGAAACATACATTTTTTTATTCCTGCAGGAGTATTGCCATCCAACACATCCATCTCTTCTTGACTCCCACCCCCAGAACAGCTGGCCAAGTTGGCCCTCTCCATCGAGATTTTCCACTCTGTGACTCCCAAATGCAAGGAACATACATCCGATTTTCAGGTGGTCCTGTTGAAACTCTTCTCAATGGGTTTGAGATCAGTTTCAAGCATCATCCTCTTAAATACAGAGAGACACACACACACTCTTAAACACTTGGTGGTGTGAAAGGTACTCACGTTCAGCAGCAGGTCTCTCCAAAGAAATTTCCTCCCAATTTCTCTTTCTTAATTTCCAAAACTGGATCTTTTCATACTCTAGAGGTGGGCAAGGAATTAAAGAGTCATGTAATTTTTTGGTAACCATTTCCTTTAGAAATTTGCATTTTGATCCTTTACCTCACTTTGGAATATTTTACCTGTTGAATCTTGGTGATGGTTGAAACATGATTTAACATTTACATCAGCTAGCATAATCCTTGTATTCCAATAGCATTTCTCTTGATAATGATCCCACATCATTGTTTATTTTTAAAACTATGATTTTTAGTGATGCTTCAGTAGCCCATTGCATTAGTTTCGTATTGCCACAGTTACAAATTACCACAAATGTAGCTTAAAACAACACAAATGTATTATCTTACAGTTCTGAGGGACAGAAGTCCTTGGTCAGCTTCAGTGGGCTAAAATCAAGGTGTTGATAGGGCTCTGCTCCTTCTAAAATATTTGGGGGCAGGTCCATTTCTTTACCTTTTCCATCTTCTCACACTCCTTGGCTTGTGGCCCCATATTGTTCCAACCTCTGCTTTTGTCATCATATCTCCTCCTGTCCCTCTACTCTGACTCTGTCCTCTTGTCTCCTCTTATAAAGACCGTTGTGGCTGGGCACAGTGGCTCACGCCTACAATACCAGCACTTTGGGAGCCCAAGGTGGGTGGATCACTTGAGGTCAGAAGTTCAATACCAGCCTGGCCAACATGGTGAAACCCTGTCTCTACTAAAATTATAAAACTTAGCCAGGCATGGTGGCACGCGCCTGTAGTCCCAGCTACTTAGAAGGTTGAGGCAGGAGAATTGCTTGAACCTGGGAGGCGGAGGTTGCAGTGAGCTGAGATTGTGCTACTACACACCAGCTTGGGAGACAGAGTGAGACTCCATCTCAAAAAAAAAAAAAAAAAGACCTTTGTGATGACAGTGGTCCCACCCAGATAACACAGGATAATCTCCCCTTCTCTAACTTAACTGCATCTGCGAAGACCGCTTTGCTATGTAAAGTAACATATTCCTGGGTTCTGAGGATTCAGATCTGGATGCCTTTGGGGGATGAGGGGGATTATTCAGCCCACCACACCCATGTTCTGGATACTTTACATTTTAACTAATTTTACTTTCAATTCTTTAAGTAAATAAATTATAAATAGTGCTTCAGTGAATTTCCTTGTGAATACATTTGAATGAGTTTCTCTGATGGTTTCCTCAGTGTACATGCCTAGAAGTAGAGTTATTCCGTAAGAACATTTTTAAGGACTTTTGATGTATATTGCCAAATTCTCTTCCAGAAAGGTGTGTACATTTTTGACTCTACAGCTAAGTGGAATCCACCTTTACTAGTATTTTTTTTTTAAATAATTTCAACTTTTATTTTAGATTCAAAGGGTACACATGCAGGTTTGCTACATGGATATATTGCATCATGCTAAGTTTGGGGTATGACTGATCCCACCACCCATGTAGTGAGCACAGTACCCAATAGGTAGATTTTCAAATTCTGCCCCCTGCCCTCTCTCTCCCTCGAGTAGTCCCCAGTGTCTATTGTTACCATCTGTATGTCCATAAGGACCCAGTGTTTAGCTCCCACATATACATGAAAACACACGGTATTTGGTTTCTTGTTCCTGTGTTAATTCACTTAGAATAATGGCCTCCAGCTGTGCCCATGTTGCTGCTAAGGCCATGATTTCATTCTTATGACTACATAATATTCCATGATGTATATGTACCACATTTTCTGTGTCCAGTACCCTATTGATGGGCACCTAAGTTGATTCCACGCCTTTGCTAATGCTTCACCAGCATTGATTGGTTTTGTTATTATTTCTCATTTTTTGGGTTAATTTGATAGTTAAAAATGGTGTCTCTTAATGTTGAATACTGGCAGACTAAACACTAATCAAATGTTTGTTAACCAAATACTTTTCTTCCTCTTTGACATAGGTACTCATTACTTTTGGCCACTTTTATATAGGATCATATTTAGAAATAAGACCTTTATAGACAGTTGTATATAAAGGTTTTGATTTTTTCTCTTTTTGGCCCAGCTGTGTGACCTTCTGCAAATAACCATTGTCTTAGGATTCTCATTTTGTGTGCATAAATAACCCAATGCCATAGTGTGAAATTTAAATGAAATGATAAATACAGAGCATCCAGGTGAATGTTTCCGCTTGGTGAGAACGGGCTAAGGCATAGCTACTAGTATGATTATGCAAATGGGTATTAGAAATTATTTAAAAATTATTTCTGAGATATATTTATATATATATATACACACACACCTATATGTATATCTATAAAAGTATTATGCTCTTATTTTTATTCATTGAAAATGCTTTTCTAATTTCACATTTTTCTTCTTTTGTATTTTTTTGCAAAGTGTCTTTTTTGTGACTTGTGTTATCATTTCTGATTTTTTGCATTTATTTTAGATTTAGAAGTTATTTCTGTATACAGCAAACTCCTGTGACACAAGTTTACCTGTGTAACAAACCTGCACATATACCCCTGAAAATAAAAGTTTAAAGAAGTTATTTCCTGCTTTCACTATAATTTAAATATTTACTATAATTTTCATATTTTGGTAATTGTTTTCTTTGTTTTAACATAAATCTGGAAAGCATATGGAATTTGAATTGGTAGATATGTGATATTAGGATTAAGTAAATGTTTATTTCTTTCCATATTTTTAGCCACTTTTGCCAGTATTATATGGTGAATATTATACCTTTGAATTTTGCATTTAATTTTGCTACTTCAATTATGATCATATATTAAGTTCTATATCATCTTATGATCATTCTAGAACTTTCTGTCCTGTTCCACTGGTAGATCTATCCAGTCTTGTGACAATATAATCCTGTTTTAATGATTGCAATGTTATATATCTATCTTTTGATGGACAGACTCTCTCTTATTTCTCTTGTTTTATACTTGTTCTTAGCTATTTTACTCATCTATTCAGTCTTTTCTGAATAACTCCACAACAATGTTTTTAATGTAAAAACATTATTACTCTCATGATAAATTTATGTATTAGTTTGGGAAGATCTGGCATCCTTGTTCATGCATCTCATCTGAAAACTTAAAACCTCTCGATTTTGTAAAATTTTCTTTTGAGTCTCTGTAAAACTCTGGTTTCATTTAAATAGATCACACAATTTTGTTAAAGTACTTAGGGGTATATATTAATACAAGTATAATCCATCTTTTTCCATTGTGTCTTTTAAATGGAGATTGCTGTTATGTAGAAAAGTCATTGATTTGATTTTAAATTTTATTTGGCTAATTTACGGAGTTCTCTTAGTAGTCCTATGAGGTTTTTACAGCCATTTTTCTTAGTTTTACACTACATAATCAATTATCGAATAAAGCAGGATTCTTGCTTTATTTTTCTAATTTTTCTCCATTTTATTGGCCAAAGTGTTAAAAAATAATAATAAATGTTAATGCCACTGGTGGGCATTCTTGTCCTTTTTCTTATAGTGCTTCTGGTATTTCAACATGAAGTAGGACAAAATAGGTTTTATCCTGATGGAGGTATTCAAAGATCATTCTGATTACCTCCACTGAATATCTTTATTAGAATTATTAGAGAAAAAAATTATTAGAGAAAAACGTATGAGACACTTATGTGTAAGTGACACTTGTATGTCTCTTAAATGACATTTGAGTGGCATTTTAGCACAATGAAAAGAACACAGGCTTTGAGGTGAGGGACACTGGGGATCTAATGCTTGTTCCAATACTTGCCGCTATTGGAACATACACACCTACAATTTTTATTTCTTTCTGTTTAATATATAGGTAATAATATTTCTTTCTAAGGCTGTATTGCAGATTCAATAAGCTATGGGAAAAATACCTAAGACATTGCCTGATAGATAGTTGGTACCGATTGTGAAAGACATCCTACATGCATTAACTTTCTTTTGCAAAATGTGGATTGGAAACAGGCAAAATGAATTTTAGTAAGAAAGGATAGACCTTGATGATGACTTCCATAAGCTTCAATTTCTGTCTCTATTTACATGCACACTGGAGGATTAAAGTCTCCCCTAACAGGGAAAATTCTGAAAATTCTGTGACTCTAATTACAGCCACAAAAGCGCCCATTTCTCAGATTCTGTTGCAAAGTGGGTTTCAGAGCAACCCTGGCCCCAGCCAGAGGAAGAGGAAAAGCCACAGGAAACCTGGGCAACAGTTGCAGTTTCCTCCTTGGCCCCTTCTCTGAGAGCAGTGCTGCGTGTTGTTGCAGTTCTACTGTACTGTTCTACCGTGTGGATTCATAGTTAACATTTTTCTTCCAGGCACATTTAAAACGTTTGGCTCACATCCTCCTTGAGCTGTTTTATAAGGGCAATAACCAAGGCCAGGGTGTGCTCTTGTCAGCAGGCAAAGCACGCAGTGGAGGCTGCCAAAGAGTTTCCTGCTCGGGGGCCACCCATCCTTGGCCACAGGATGCATGGCTGGAGTTCATGGCAACTTACACAGAGCGAGTGCTGGGACTTTCTGTTCTCAGGGTTCATGCTTTGGATTCCATCCTTCAGCCCTGCTGCACTGATCAGTGGAGGCTGTTGTGTTTGTGCTTGTTTGGGACTAGCTCAGAACACATGTCACAGCAGCGGTCCAAGGCCTAGCTCTAAGGCTTGGGGCTGGGAAAATGCTCTTGAAAGACTAGCAAGCTGCCGTTCCCTCCTGTTAACGCAGGCTCGGAGTTCCCATGAATCAGCTGCAGGGAGGCAGGCATTCCCTCATGCTATTCTCTGTGAATTAACTTCTGGAATGGGCAGACAGCACAGATGCCAAGTGGTGGGTTTGAGCACTGTTACCCCACCCTCTTTGAAGTCCACCTTCGCATAAGCGGATCTCTTTTCATGTATTATTTATTGCCAAGGACTGTGATAGGAAGAATCCCCAGAAGATTGCTGAAGGTTTTTTTTTTCTTCAGAATTCCCTTTGATTAGAAGCTGTTGGCTCTGCCTTCGACAGCTGGCTCTGTCACAAAGCAGGGGCTCAGTGCATCCTCCCAGTGACAGCTGCCGTGCCAGTACCAATGAGATTCTGGCTGTGACATGCCTTGGACACCCTAAAGAACTACACAAGTAGAAAGGGTATCATACTGCTTCACTCACCAGAAGGGAGGCAGTGAGGTCTCATGAGAGGAAAGAACGTGGGCTCGAGCCAGAGAGATGCAAGTTGAAATGTCAGCTCTTCTACTGACCTACAGTATGATGTTGACTTCAGTGTTCTCATCCACAAAATGGCAATTAAAATATTTGGATTCACCACCAAACTTGTTGCAGAGAATCAATAAGCCATCTAGAGGGTTTCATTTCTTTCCTCTAAAGTCCAAAGCTAGTCTGGAAATTTTAAAGCAGGCTGAATGACAACTATACTCTCTCTTTATCTTCTTTATTTATTTTTAAAAATTTTTATTTATCTTTTTAGAGACAGGGCCTTGCTATGTTACCCAAGCTGGAGTGCAGTGGCTATTAATAGGCTCCATCGGAGCTCACTGTAGCCTCGTATTCCTGACTACAAGCTATCCTCTTGTCTCAGCCTTCTGAGTAACTGGAAGTATAGATGAGTGCCACCATACCTGGCTTTTCTTCATTTATCAATCATTCATTCAGTCAGCATTCAAGAAATAATACTAAATTAAGTAAATAAATGATTAATTAAATAAGAACATTTCAGTGCCTTTAATATTTTAGGTAGTGTATTAGATGCTAAGAATAAAGAAATACGTGTTCAAGACATGGTCCCTTCCCTTGTCTATCTCAGAGATTAAAAGTTTAAATGACAATAAAATGTAAAGGATGTTATGGTGTGGAAGGTTCAAGGAGAAAGAAATGCACCCAGACAAGATATTCGTACTATTTTATGGAATGACAGAAGGCCCTCCAGAAAAAAAGGAACATGTAAGCAAGTAAATTCTGTCAGTCTTTAGAGGATAGCATAAAATATTACAAGAATTTGGAAATAGAGACCCTTTGAGAGTGACTGGAAGTGACCTGCCTTTACAGGTGGATAGTCCATGCACTGCCAAATAAATGGATGGAAATGTCAAGTCTTGCCAAAGTATTCAGGTTCAGGTTGTTAATAGTCTGTCACTAAATTCAGCCAGGTCCCACTCAACAGGACTGCCTTTATCACTTTGAAGTAAAGATAGGCTCAACCAATCAGGGGCTGCCTGGAAGCCAGGAAAAGAGATAGTTGATGTAAGCCCAACCAGGAAAGAGATCTGAGGGACTATGAGGCAGAATCTAGCTCATCAACCTCATTTCTTGTTCTTGAACACATAAAGGAAGCTCATTTCATAGCCTCCTCAGAGCCATGTGCCTTGGTGCTGGCCAACTGAATGTCAACAGAATGTTGTATGACATTTCTAGCCTTGACCATGAAAGGTTTAATAATCTCCCATGCAGCATGTCCCCCACCTGCATGGCAGATTCACACACCTGGATACCTGACTTATTGCCTAGAGGAGAGCTACCCAGTTGCATTGCCCAACCTACATTGGACCATTATGTGAGCATGAAATAATGACCATTATGTGAGCAAGATCTGTGAGCAGGTCTATGGTGTTAACCTGCTGAGATTATAGAGGTGGTTTACATAGCAGCTAGCCTTACGTAACTTGGCTAATATGTGTATCTAAACCATCTAGAACTATGACCAATTCATAGTTGACATCTAAGGTCATTAAATTGAATATATGGTAAGAGGTCATCAGTATTTGTTGTACTCTACCAAAGGCCTTGTTTGGGTGAATGAAGAGCACAGTACCTGGTGAGCTTGAGGATTCTAGTAATCAGTTCATTGGGTCTAACTCTGGGTCAGGAAGGGTCCATATAGCTGAGGCCTACTGGAGCTATTCTGCAGCTGACCAGGTTTCTGGAAGCACATTCAGCTCTCCTAACTAGAAAGAGGTATCTGGAATAGCAAAACCAATTATTTTTGCTCTTAGAAGGGTCTCTATCCCATTATACATTTTATATTGGTAACCAATCTGCATATTCTTGTTTTATGAGTTTGGCTATTGCAGTTGATCCATCAAAGTTTGGTTACTTTGAGGTATGCTGGTGAGATTGACTTCCTGGAATTTTACAGTTGAGGAACTGATCCTGGTAACTTCATCAAAAGAATATGCAACTGGCTAGCCTGGATTGAGTGATAAGCTGGTCTCCCTTTTAGAAAATCCTTTGCTAATTACATGTGAAATCATGATGACGATGATGATGATGATGATGGCTATCATTCATTCAGTGCTTACTCAGTTTCAGATACTCTCTGTTAATCACCTTTACATCATCTCATTTGATTTTTCACAACAACTCTTAGAAGTACAGTCATGTGTCCCATTATGACATTTCAGTCAATGATGGTTTGCATATGTAATGGTGGTTTTATTAACTTATAATATCGCAATTTACTCTATCTTTTCTATGCTTACATACACAAAATACTTCCCATTGTGTTACAATTGCCTACTGAATTCAGTTTAGTAACATGCTGTCCAGGTTTATAGCCTAGGAGCGATAGGCTATGCCACAGAGCCTAGACGTGTAGTAGGCTATACCATCCAGGTTTGGGTAAACACATTCTATGATGTTTTCCCAATGACAAAATAACTAAAAACGTTTCTCAGGACATATCCCTGTCATTAAGTGAGACATGACTGTAGTTGTCATTGCCCTTATTTTTAGATGAGGGAACTGAGGATTGGAAAAATGTGATGACTTGCGTTAGAACACATTTCCTATAAATGTCAGAGCTAAAATTAAAACTCAACTCTCCTGGACTGCAAAGTCCAAGTTCCCTTAATCCGATCAATCATTTTCAAATTGCTCTCTGCTGAGCTGTAAGTGGCATAAGAAGCCAATCCAGGATTGGGACTGGAGCATGAAAGAATAGATTTCTGCCTCCTTACCCTACTTTTTACCAGAACAGAGCCTCTTCTCCTTGACCTCTATGTTACTGATTCCACCTAACTTTTGTTTGAGCAAGGGGTTCTAGGCTGAATAAAGACTTTGAAAATCACTGCAGCCTACCATATTACGTAGGAGGACATTTTGTAGAAAATGAGTTTTATTTCTGAACACAAGGAGTGCATTGTGATTTATGGGTTCTCCTCTTCTTTTGTATCTTCTTCCACATTATCTGAAGATACTTGTTCTCCCAGGAGTCTAAGCTTCTTGAGAGCAGGGACTTTGGCTAGTCATAATTTCCCCCTGCCCATCCGCAATACTAGAATACTAGGCAGATAATTTCCACCCTAGTTCACTCTCAACACTGCTTCCTGAACAATTATTTTAAAGCGCAATTATGATTATGCTACTTACCTAATGTTACTTAATATTTTTCAGGGACCATCGTTACTCCCAGAATAGACCAAAATTTCTCACCAAGGTGTCCAAGTCTGTTCTGATAGCATCACAGAAAGTTAGTTGGCTTCATTTCCTCTATATATCACATTCCAGTAATATCGAATTTCTTGCTGCACTCTGGACCTGACATATCTTTTTGTACCCATCTCTTTTGTGCGCGTGGCTGCTCTCTGCCTCAAATTCCTCCACCCCTCCCCATGGAAAGCTCTTTCTATTCATGTCACATCCCAGTAACTTCTTACGTCCTCCTCCAGGCCAATTCAAACACTCCCCTCTGCATGATTGATTCCTTCTCATCGCACTTACCTCCAACTTAGCAGTTCTTAGCAGACAGAGTAGATTTGAAGGACAAGGTGTTCCCCATCCAAAACAGAAGAAAGCAGAAGGATGATAACAATAATGCATGCTGCATAGCATTGAATGAACTACCTATTGGATTTGTTAATGTGTATAAGAATCTTTTGAGATGCCCATAAATACTGAGTGTTGGGGGTGGAGGTATTTCTTATTGTGTGTGGCAACATATAGTAGCTAATAGGAATAAGAACCATTGAAATACCAGCTAAGAATGAATGATTATTTGGTGCATTAAATTAAATTCCTCAGTTGGTTTAGCTCAGTGGGATGAAAAGTTGGATATTTACTCAGCCCCTTCCTCCGTCTGCCTGTGGTCCTGGATCATCAGCATGTGAAGTTAATGACTGGCAAGATCTTCTAACCCTCTTCTATCTCTCCTAGAGAGATCAAAATAAACAACAACAAAAAAAGCCAACACTAGTTGGCTCCCAAACAACGTGGGAAACTACAAAACAACACTGGGCATTGGACATATTTTGCACGGTCCTTTCTTTGCAGGGATTCAAGCCAGTGTGGGACTCAGTGATCTTTCATAACAATACATTGCGAATTTTCAGTGCATGGTGTCTGTTCAGCAATCTTCCTGCAATGCATAGCTGGGTATATTGTCTCATGCTGGTTAGTCCAGAGATATGTTTAAGTAAGAGGTCATTCTAGAGTTTAAATTCAATATAGGTCTAGAGAATACAGCTCCAGTGAAATTTATTTTCAGGCAGTGGAGAGCTACTTAAGTGGCAAAAGACTGAGTTTCCTCTTGTGGTTATTTTAATGTAGAATGAGGCGCTGATTACCAATGCTAACAATTGCACACTGAGTGAGAATAGAGGGGAACACTGTGTTTGATGTTTGTTTGATTTGCATATGTGGCACACCAGGCCCTGTACATAACAGTGCTAATCTGCCTGAACAGGGTCTTCTTTCCTCATTCCTTCTGATTTAGTCTATGCTCTAGCACTTGGCATTGTTCAATGCAGTGTGCCTTCACTTTTACACCTATGGGTTTGTGTATCTTGCTCCATTTGTCTGGAATATTCAATCCCTTTTCCTCATGGCAAACTCCTATTCATCTGTTGAAATGCAGGTCACCTCATAAGCCATTGTCTGAGTACAGCAGTCACTCTGCTTTTTCTGTGGTCTCCCATTACACGTTGAGGTCTGAAATCTTAGGCAATAACTGTGTATTTTCTCAGCCAGTACCAGAGTGCCCACCTCATAGTAAATGCACTATAAGTGTTGATTGAATTGACTTGCATTTTATCTATATAAGGGAGATGCCAAGCTATCTGTAATTCATGTGTAAATATCAGGATATGAAATGTTGAAAAATGGTAATCATGCCCAACTCACTGAATAGATGATATCTAAGGAAATAAACTTCTAGAATAGCTTTCAGTTCAGCAAACACAAGCACCCATCCTTGTGTCTGGTGATAGGACATAACCATAGGTAAGTCACTTTTTCTCATCTCAAAGAATTTCTAATCTAGAAAACAAAATAGTTACATAAACAGAAAATTACAGTACAGTGTGCACACAATTTTATGTGGCAGAGATTTCCTAGGTGGTTTCCAATCCAGTTTCTTCTTCTTGGATACACAAGACTACATTTCTCAGCCTCCTTTGCCACAGTGTTGTGAATATATATTTACGGCTCTGGCTAAAGGAACATTGGGAAAAGTGATGTACACCGTTTCCAGGGTTGGTGCCCAAATTCTCCTATGATATTCTTGACTTGCTATTTCTTCTCTAGCTGGTTATCCAACTCAAAGACTCCAGTGGAAGACTCTAAAGCCCTAAGAAATGACAGAGCCACAAATAGAAGGAAACTTGATCCCTGTATCACTATGTGGAATCCTATCTACCAAAAACCCTACTGGGCTCTAACATGAGCAATACAAACAATCACTGTCATTTTACTTCTTTTTTTAAGTACCTAATATATCATTTATTTATTTAAAAATATGTATTGAAAACTTATAAAGTGTGAGGCATTGGTGGTGGGAGTGAGGAAGGAATATCAAACACAGTCTGTGATGAATAAGGAATATCTCCTTTCCTTATGATACCATTTGAAGTTTAATCACAAAGGAATTTATCACAGGGACAAGGTATGGAAGGAGTGTGCCAGGAAGAGGAGCAGAGATGAATGATGGCCAAAAGATCTAAGTAGATAATAGAAAATAGACTTGGGGTCTCTTGGTTCTCCTGTCTTACTCCCAGGCCTTATGGATTTCCATCACAGGTCTCCTGAAAAATATTCTGAGGAGATAAAGACGTTTTACTCTTAATCTTTCCTTGTAGTAAATGATCCCTTTGAGGGACCCTACTAGAACCAGGACAATACCAGACTCTCCACTTTAATAACATCCTTTATTAGGGAAGGCTCTCAAGAATCCAGAAGGGCTCAGAATGACCAAACTAGGTGGACAGGTGAAATTGTTGAAGCCCCGTTTTACAGATGGTGACACAAACTCAAAGAGAAAATGAGGTAACCAAATTCTCACCAATGTTAGTTTCTTGAACTAGAGCCCAGATTCTCAAACTCCTAGCCCAGTGGTTTTTGTACTAAGTTTATTTGTGAAAAGGGATCTTTTGTCTACTTCAAGGTTGAGAAGAGCGTTAAGGCTAATTTAACTTTAATTAGAGGAGGAAAATAATGTTTGTTAAATTCCCGCTATACACCAGGCATGGGACTAACCACTCCATGCTTTCTCATTCATCTTCATAGTAATGGAGTAGGTACCATTTATTCAGTTAAAAATGAGGTGCTGAAGACTCTGGGATACTATGCGAAGCTTTCTACCTTAAGGCCTCTTAGGATCATCTCTTCATCCTTATGTCAGGCAAAACTATGTTCTGGAATCAGCTTTTGCTTGGAGTCAGTGTCTCATAGTTTTCCCCTAGTGATACATCAGAGGATGGTAGAAACCTCGCCATCTCACTGCCACTCTACTTTGTGGCATCCCATGACACAAGCCCTGGCTCTCCATTTGTTTATAAATTGTGACTGGTGTCAGGCATAGTAATAGCCTGACATTTAAGAGCATTTAATCCTCCGAAAATTGTGTCCTGAAATTTTATTGGAGAAAATGCAATTAAATCTCTTCCTGGGTAGATATTCATTTTGATATATAATTTCTCTAAGTTTAAGTTGCAAATAGAGTATTCATATATATTAATGATTTGAAATGGAATCAAATAACTTGTTCAAAAAGACTACTGCCTCTGTCATTTATGAATAGACGCAATTTTTACCAATTTTATTGTTTTACTGGTCAACATAATAAGAAAAATACCGGCAAATGCTTATTGTGTGTGTGTGAGAGAGTGTGTGTGAGTTGTCTGATCAGTATTATTCATCAAATTAAACTTAGTCTTGGAAGCCATTGTGTAAACACAGGAAGTAATTTTGAAATTAATTTTTTGCATTATCATTATTTGCCAGTAGTGTATTTGAATTGTTCACACAAATGCCATATCTTACAAATAAGAAAGCTAATCATAGCTGGATGAATATTGAGGAAATGTGATAGCCTGATTATTTCCAGTATCTGTGGGTATGAGGTGCTAGAGAGTAAGAGAGTAAATATGTACAAGACCAGGTTTATGAACAAAAGTTGCAAGTCAAATAAAACGAAAAAATTCTGTGCTGGGTGGCCAAGGTGAGGTCAATATCAATATTGGCATTGGCACTGCCAAGTCCATGTTTTGCATGATGATAATTTAATCAAGACTTGTTAGTGACAAAAGGCTTATCAAACATAGGATGTTTTAATACACAGGTTGGTTTGTTTGACAAAAACGACACCCATCTTCTTTCACAAAGCTACTGCAAAATTCACATCCGGCCTTGCAAAATTTTATGTTGACAGCAAAGACTGTGAGGTGCAAATTCATTGGACATTTGACATACTTATTACTCATCATTAAAATAATGATGTTTCTTTTCTCAGGAAACAAGGATGTTTGTCTTCACTCCACAGAAGCAAAATGTATATCAAAAATTATAACTGTAACCTGGAAGTTCAAACACAAACGTTTTGAATCTGAAAATATTTTTACACACTAAGAAAACTAAATATATTGTCCTATTTCCCGAATTGGAAAACTAATATATAACGAGTTTAAAATACATACCAACTTTTTCTATTTCTTTAGGTAATTGTAATAGGCAACAGTCAGGTAAAGCCACTCAATACTAGACTTGGATTCCTGACAGACTAGGTCAGTAGTATGTTTTATGTATGAATGTATTTATTTTACACATTATTTATTATTCATTTTGTGTATTCATTATTGATTTTATTTATGCATTCAACTTTTGCCAAATTTCCAAAGGGAGTTTTGCTCTCTCAAATTCTTTGGAGAGGAGGGAAAAAGTAGTTTTAACAAAATTCTATTCAGAATAAATTTCGACATGAAATAACGATATTGAGTTGAGTCTTTTGTTAACCAAGACAAAAAAGAAAATGGGATGTAACCTTACCATCATTATTTGAATAAAATAAAGTGGACCTTTTTATAGCATAGGTAGAGACATTTTCCAAAGCCGTAAACTAAAGGAGAAATTCATCTACTGCTTTATGTGTACATGCATACACACATACTCTTCACTTATATAACAAAGATGGTTGTCAACGAAACCATCAGATCACCTGTGGTACAGATGAGAGAAGCAATGGGTCTCCTTCATGAATCATTCACAGGGTTTCAAGGGTGGTGACTGGCTACAGGAAATTGGAGGTCATTTGTTGTTTATTTCCAGGCCCAATAGATAGTGAAATCTCTTGATTAAAAGATATCATACTTCCTAAATGAATTTCTCATCCATGAAGATTGACTCTTCGTGGGAAAAGTTTCCAAATATATTTAAGTGTCACTAATAAAATGTGAAGTGGGTTTCCAACCATATTCAACACTCATTGTGTGTACACCAGGACTCTTACTCAGGTCTGTTTTAGCAGAACCATAACTGCTTCCTTGGAGCCTCCACCAATTTGCTGAAGTTTTTAATCTGGGCTATACCTGTTAGTTCCATTTCTTCCTCTAAACTGCAGCCTTTCACCTGTTTAGAGATGTTTGCCCTAAGTGGCAACTCCAGAATTTCAGTGCAGAGAGGGTTGAGGGGTGGTCTTCTGATTGCTGAAGGGGCTGGAGAGCTTGCTGTAAATCTACCTCTATGCAACAAGTGTGTTGTTCTGTTGTCTGCTGTGTATTGATTTATGCTGACTTGGAGGAAAAGGTGTTGTATAGACTATGACATTGATCTTTAGCCATTCCCATCCCTAGCCAATTCCTGGTACCATCACTGTCTATCAAAAAAACTTGGAAGTTTACAGGTAGTGCCCCCTGATCTATGAAAAACAAATTAGAATAATTCTACTCCCAACTCTCCATCACTCAGTTACTTACAGGGAGGAGCTAGAGTGATACCTCTGTTTGAAGCCATCTGTGAGGACAATGTCCCTGCAAACCCATATTGTATCCTAGAGAAATAAGTGGATCAAGGAATCAAGACCCCCAGTTAAAACCAGCTATTAAAGACATCAGGTAAAAGGGGTGGGTGGGCTGACAAATAAGGTTCTCATGACCGATGTGTCCTTCTCAGAGACCTCTTACCTGGTGCCGGCTGAATAACAACATTGAAGTTTGAGTGTAGTGTCACCTCTTAGAATTATCAGGGATGCTGGCCCTGGAGCATCAACATTTTCCTGAGCCTCCTATTTATTTAAAAATTCATCAAATAAGTGTTTTAGCCTCTGAGATAAATGACATGATTCCAGTTAGATTTTTTCTGATCTTCAAATATATTCCCTAATAAGTGCCCAAATCCATAGTCATAATATTGACAATCGCAATAACAATAATGTTTTTTTGTTTGTCGTTTTGGCTGCATATCAAGGATCTTGACATTTGTTCTTCAAGCATCCCCAAATAGGTGGTGTTAACACTCTGTTTTATAGCAAACAAAAATGTGGTTGCAATAGGTGGCATGGCTTGTTTTCCACTGTGCAGCTGAGAAATTGCTGTAGCCCTGGGAAAACTGAAATGCCCCCACTTAAAGGAAGTCCTTCCTTGAAGTCAGGTAAAGTTCAAAGGTAGTACTTGGGTACAGTGCTTGAGAGTAAAGCTTTATGAAGGAGCAAAGAAGTTCAACTCTGAAGCCAGAAGGGTGTGGAGAGGCAAGAAGAGGCTGAGAGAGGCTGCTGCCCCTGGGAAGCAGTCCAGCCATCTGTTTAGGTCACTCTTGGCTTTCTCATTCTCTCTTTTACTGCTCACTCCTGTCCAATCAGGTTTCACAAAATTAGACAAGGTCAGAATCTCTTGTTGTTGTGTCCTATGAAGGTCTGGGCCAAAAGACCGAGGTCAGCTCTGCTCCAGGTTTTGGGAAAAGCTCTTTGGCACTTGCATGGAGCAGCTTGCTCTTCCTGGACTGGATTTTCCTCTGCATAAGAGTGGTTCGACTCAGGGAGCTAAAGTACTGTGGTATACGTAAAGACTCCCACCGTGGCCCATTTCAAGCTATCATCTTGACACCCACTGGCTGGCAAAATCCCAAAAAATTCAGCTATTGGCTCTTACAAGCCAGTACAAGTTTCTCCAGCACAGAACTGGTTAGAAAATGTCCAGAGGAGAAAGCATTCAGCTTTGTCTCTTGCCAGGCATTTTTCACACCACTCAGTCTAGCTCACCAGGGACTGACTATGTAGATATTTAGGGTCAAAGTGCAAAGTTACAAGGAGAGCACATGGTTTTGGCTTTATCCTTGGTACATTTATTTCCCTTCAAAATTACAAGGAGACCAATGGGTGACGCAACAAAATAGAATGTCCAGAATATTCTAGAATTCTGATAATTCTCCCTCTCCCAACAAACAAATGTGTGTGTATATGCACGTATACTCACAAACGTGAACATCCCCATGGCGTGAACATGATTTATAAGCTCTCACCTAAGCAGTGCAAATGTTTAAGAGGTTGGGCTTTATAATGAAATAGACATAAATTTGATTCCAAGGCTCTTTCCCATAGACAAGTTGCTTAAATTCTAAGTGTCTTGTCTGTAAATTTGGGGTATTAATAAATACCCGATAAGATTGTTCTAAAGATTATATTATATAATAGTGGTTTAAGACTTACTAACATTCAATTTTTATGCAGTTTCTATTTTCTCCATACCTGACTCAATAAATTCTCAACTGCTGTCAACATCTTGCCTCCTTGTTCTTTGTAGACACTTGGCGGATAAGCTGCCAAGTAAGTAGGTGAAGGCAGGGTGATATTTATTTTGTTCCTGTTTAAACTGATTGATATGGGTGTTGATAATCTTGTGCATTTTTATTTAAATAATTTTCCCACATGTTCAAATAATATACTTGTCACCTCACCTCGTACAGTCCTGGGAACAGATCTTATCTTCTTTGTCACAAAATGGCACCTGCCTGAGTAAACACAAATGCAGAATGGAGAGGCTGAGTCCTTGCTCACCATTCGAAACCTGATTCAGAAAGGCAAACAGACAATATGGCTGCTGGGCTTAGCCTTCCAGAGCAATTGTAATCACAAAAGCCATGATATAGAAATCTCTAAAATGCAAATAAAACATTGTTAAATTGACAGAAGGGCTATTTTACATCCTTAAAGAGCAAGAGGGCTGGTAAATATGAATATTTAGAAAGTAAAACAGTCCCTAAGAACCAAGGGTAGATAGAGGTCAACATCTTACTTTCTCTACAACTTGATAAATTCATTTTTTACAAATTTAGTTTTTATTTTTGTCGATGTGATTTACACGCATAGCTTAAAGAATCAAATAATTCAATGAGACAAGTGCATTCAGTTCTTTCAGCTTGTGCTTTCCATATCTGCCTCCATATCCTCTAAATAATATGCTTATAATATTCCTTCTTAATTTTTATTTTAGTTTAGGGATTACAAATTAACTTCCCAGCATGGGAAACTAGGATTTAGCTCTCTTTCACCCTCTGCTCCACTTAACCTAGGCACGCTTTTGTTCATCGGTCCCAAGAGATAGCTATGTTTTCACTGTGGCTCAGTTTTCAATATTTATATTACAATGATTATATGTAACTGTTATTTGCAGTTCATTGTGTAGTATATTTCCTTCCCTGCACAGTCCACTCATTTTCCAAAAGATTTTTCTTTTGCTTAGTTTTTCTAATACATATCGCTAATTTATCCCCAAATTCTTCCCGAGTTGTGAAAAACCTCCTTTTAATACATTCAAATACATTAGGTAATTACTGATTTCCTCTTGAAGAAATACCCGCAGAGCCTCCTGAACTGGTCTTATGCAGGGAGATTGTTCTCTAGACCTCTTGGATGGCTGACACTTTAGAATCTTCCTTTGCCATTATCTTGGGGACTTATATGTTCATATTCTGTGTTGGATCCACCGTTCCCTGGATTCCACTTTTGTCTTGGTTTCTCTCAGTGTATGCTTTCTCAAATTGCTTCCTAAATGAGGTTATATGATAAGTAATTTTTTTGAGAACTTTTAAGTTGAAAAGATTTTTATGTTACTATCCCACTTAATGAATGACTTGGCCAGATATAACGTTCGCACCTTGAAGAATCCATTTTGAATATATTGTTCAATTTTCTCCTAGCTTTTAGGGAGGCTTTGAAAAGCCTATTACCTTTCTGGTTTTTGATTCTTGGTATGGAAATACCCTTTTTTTCCCCTTTTTCTGAAAGACTTTAGAGATTTCTTTGTGCCCAGTGATCTATAGTTTTATAATGATGTGTTTTGATGTGGGTCTATTTTCATTCATTGTGCTGAATCCACTTAACCTGAAAACTCCATCCTTCAATTCTGAACATTTTTTTTTCATTTCTTTAATAATGTCTTACCCTCTGTTTTATAGATTCTCTTTTTCCTGAACTTTATATTTTCCGATGTTATACCTTCTGATATGGTTCATTTATTTTCTTCCATTTTTCATCTGTTTTTTGTATTTTTTTCTGGATTATTTCTTCAGATTTATCTGGAAATCCTCCCACTTACTGTTTTCACTTCAGCTCTCATTTTTAACCTTTCATCCAATGCTCCTTTCCTACATAGTACTACTCTTCTTTCACCAACACAAATTTTTCTCTCATTGCTTGGAGCATATTAATAATAGTTTTTAGAAGTTTTCGTCTCCCTGCTTAGGCTGTGTTTCTTGTCTGTTCTTTTTGGTCTCTGGATTTCAAAATACTTTCTTTGAATATCTCATATTTAAGTGTAGGACACCAAAAAGCTCTGTGTACAGAGGACTGTCCATGGGATCCAGTATAGGATCATCTGGCTGAGCCATTTCATACCCCAATGTCAGATTTTTTTTCCTCATGGAATGATCAGATTCCCCAGAAAAAGTCTCCTCCAGTCTCTACGTTGAGGGTATAAGCCTGGATGCCTGCATCCTGGAGGTTGTGTGAGGAGAAAGTCTGATTATTTAGTATGTGGTGTGTATACATTTGATCACCCCCTTTTTAATTCAATAACCCCTTTTCACTGGGCATGGACCCACTTTTCAACTCTGCTCAGTATTCTGCGATCTGAAGATCTGCTGTTTTACCCTCTTCAGAGAAAGAAACCTCCAATATGCCAGGATAGTCACTTAGCTGCTGGCAAAAGGTAAGGGGTCTCACAGATTTCTAAATACACTTTCAACCAGTTCTCCTACGTGGACCTCTCTTTTCAGACGTACCTAATGCTACCCAGCATGGGGATTCTGCGTTGGCTTCTGAGTAAATAGATAAGTCTGTATTTACTTCTTCTTTTTTTTTTTTTTTTTTTTTTGCTTATATATGGCTCATATTTCTCTTGCTTATATTTGAATTATAAGATTTTGAATTATAATTATGCTTTACTGGGTCTGCTAATTCAGTTCCCATCTGCTTTCCATCTTCCAAAAAGCTCTGTTTTCTTCTGATTTCTTTATTATTTTGGGTTTCTGTATTTTTTAATCCTTAAACTATTGTTCAGATGGAGTTCTGAGACAGAATAGAGAAAAATGCATGTGTACAATTGATAACATTTAACTGAAAGTCTATGTATTTATTTTTCAGCATGATTTATCCTCAGTTGTCCTCACTGTATTTTTCACCTTTTTTTTTTTTTTTTTTTTTTTGAGACCGAGTCTCACAAAAACTGGAGTGCAGTGGCGCAATCTCGGCTCACTGCAAGCTCCTCCACCAGGGTTCACACCATTCTCCTGCCTCAGTCTCCCCAGTAGCTGGAACTACAGGTGACCACCACCACTCCCAGCTAATTTTTTGTATTTTTAGTAGAGACAGGGTTTCACCATGTTAACCAGGATGGTCTCGATCTCCTGACCTCGTGACCTGTCCACCACGGCCTCCCAAAGTGTTGGGATTACAGGCGTGAGCCGCCGCGCCCAGCCTTCACCTTTTTATTGTTCTTTGTCCACTTTGTCCATTCTTTGTCTTTTTTTTTTTTTTTTTTTTTTTTCTGAGACAGAGTCTCTCTCTGTTGCCCAGGCTGGCATGCAGTGGCGCGACCTTGGCTCACTGCAGCCTCAACCTCTTGGGTTCAAGTGATTCCCCTGTCTCAGCCTCCTAAGTAGCTGGGACCACAGGCATGTTCCACCACACTCTGCCAATTTTTGTATTTTTAGCAGAAATGGGGTTTCACCATGTTTGCCAAAATGGTCTCGAACTCCTGGCCTCAAGTGATCCACCTGTCTCGGCATCCCAAAGTGCTGAATTACAAACTCAAACCACTGCGTCTGGCCAATTTTTTTTTTTTTTTTCAAATTCTTTGTCTTTAATGTCTAATTAAACCTCATATACAAAATAGCTATTACTAGTCAGACAGTGTTCCTAGTGTTGTGGATACAGCAATATAAGAATAAAACTCTCACAAGGAATGTTTGTGGTGATAAGAAAGTCATAAGATACTTGGAAGCAGTCATTCTACTGAACTTAAATCTATTCCTGTTTTTCTCTACTTTCCTATCACCCTTCTGTGGTCCTGGAGCCCATGTCTAGAGTTATTTAAGAAGAGAGAGAGAGAGAATATTTTTGCAATAATATAGTTAGCCCAAAAATGTAGACTAATTCCTCCCTCTGTCATTTCCAAACAGACAGCTTTGAAAATAATTTGTTTTTTACCTAAGTATTAATAAGCTCAAGGAAGGAACGACAAAAGGAGGAGATTAACCGAGCATTTACCACAGACTATTCCTGTGCTGGCACATTCACACTTTATCTCCTAGAATCCTCACCATAGTCCTGGAAGACAGACCCTGGATTACAGACGGGTAAACTGAGGCTCCAGAAGTTTAAATTTTTTTTAGAAGCCCATGTGATTAGAAAGTGGCAGAACTGTGATTCCAACCCCTCAGATAAGATCAAATTTCCCTAATAAACATTCTTGGAGCTGTGTATGCTTCTGCTTAGCCTATTTGCAAGATTAAATGCAATTGTATTGTTATTATTTGAAATTGATTAATCCCTTCCTTCCCTCCCTGAGGCCCTGAATTCTAATCTTAGTTGATTTACTGTTATAAATCCAGCAGAAAGTATGGAGTATGAAAAAAGAAAAAGCTAAATTTTAGTAAATAGCTGTTCAATATATGAATGAATAAGTGAATAAAATCCAGGTGTCTTTAATTTCCCAATTAGAGATTTTCCAAGTCCTTAGAGAACTTCTTCAGTTCTCTGGAAACTGCATTTAAGCTGAGTAGAGACAGAATGTCCTTCTACTACAAAGGAATAATCAAGGTCACCTGTTTACATTTTATCCTCATTTAAGCTAGGAAACTGGAACTTTCCCCCAACTCTAATGAAGTTATAGAAAATAGAATTTGTGACAAAAATTGAGGGTGTTAAAATAATAAAATCTGGGTAGGATCAAAGGCAGCCCTTCAATGCTCTTTCCCCTAAATGTTAAAAAGTGAGTATGACAGGAATGTCTTCATTTAACATCTAAATTTTCAATAGTCTTTACTTCCTGGGATAGGGCAGAAGGAGAGAAATCAGAGATGGACACTGGATGAAAAACGTCAAACCCCAGCCTAGGAGACCTGAAGACTTGTAGCATAAAGTATTTAGAAACATCTTTCTTCGACCAAAGCAGTGCCCTGTGAAGTGTTCACTTTTAAATGAACCTTGTATTTCAACGGAAGGCAAATGATCCTTCACTCTGTTTTTGAAACT
Source organism: Macaca mulatta (assembly GCF_049350105.2). Classification (NCBI taxonomy): domain Eukaryota; kingdom Metazoa; phylum Chordata; class Mammalia; order Primates; family Cercopithecidae; genus Macaca; species Macaca mulatta. The sequence continues at coordinate 50,269,833 of NC_133420.1, forward strand.
TCCAGCAGTCAGTCAATGGCACTCTGAAGTGAGGCCCAGTTGCAGATGCAAAGGCATCATTTTCACCCAGTGTGGGGTAAACGCATCTGACAGCAATAACCTAAGCAAACCCTTTGAATGACCCTGGCAGATGCATGTGAATGTATGTTCTGAGCTAGGGAATCTGGGAGTGGCCAACCCAAAGATTTATTCCTTGTCTATGAGAAACATCTGAGCTCCACCCCGTCCCGTGGAACATGGGGCTGTAAGGGGATTGAGGCTCTGAGTTTCGGATTAAGTAAAGGTGGCCAGGTGGAGGTCATTATGGGGAGGGTGTTAAGTGAAAACGCTCTGTAAACTGGATGATGTTTGCCGGTGATTTTCTGCCCAGCCCACTGCCACTGGGCTATGCGGTTATCTTGTCCAGCTCACATGACTGTGTTACAGGTAGAGGGTCTTGACTTAAGTTGTCCAGGTTCTTTGCATTTTGAGCAAAGAATTGGACAAAACGTGCAGCAAAGCAAAGAAAAAATGAGGCAATGAAAGAAAGCAGGGATTTATTGAAAATGAAAGTACACTCCACAGTGTGTGAGCGGGCCTAGCAGCAGCTCAAGAGCCCGGATGCAGAATCTTCTCAGGTCCAAATACTCCCTAGAGGTTTCCCAACGGCCACCTCATGCTCACCTCATGTAAATGAAGTGGTGGCCTGCAATCGGTCTGATTGGTTGCAGAAAGCAACCAGTCAGAGGGTGCAGTGGAATTACAAAGGTCACACTCCTATGCAAACATCTGATTGGCTGCAAAAAGCAACCAATCAGAGGCTGAGGTGAATTACAAAGTTGTACTCCTATGCAAAGGAAGACTCAGTCCACAATAAGTCTGATTGGTTGTGCACAGCCAATTTCCCATCTGCAACACAGAAAAGGTGGGGAATTTGCAAAGGGAGTAGCCTCTGGTCCTTTTGTTACTTGGGAGTGAAAAGTTAGGGTTTTCTTTTCAATTTAGTTCTAGGAAGTTGGCGTGAAATGGCCTTAGGTTCCCTGCCTCCAGACCCTATTCCCCTGCCTCAACTGGACTCTCTCTCCTGTATGTAAACCCATAATGAAACCCCATGTCTTGTTTGCTGGCTCTGGGTCTCTTCTTGGTCCTCTTGAACCTGGTGTCCTCCCTGCTGAGGTTATTGGGAGTTTGAAGACAACACCTAGTTGCAGTTTTACATCCCTAACTCTCATCACAGAGCACCCTAAAGGGTCTCAGGAAGGAACCCAACACAGAGCTCTGGAGGTTGGTCATGACAGGTCTTAGAACTTTCCATCCCAAAGGTTTCCTCTCCCAGTTTTCTTTCTCTCGCCACTAAAATTATGTTTCGATGTAAGACCGTCTAGTGTACATTGCCCTTGGTTCCATCTTTGTGTTTTGTTGGTGGTTTTGTTTGTTGTGAGTTTTTCTTTTAAGTTTTATTGAACATATACTTTGGCCAAATTCCATGTCAAATACTTTATATGAATTATTATTAATCATTAGAATTCATTTCATCCAATGAAATGGTTCCATTGTATTATCCCCAGCTTACAGAAGAGGAAACTGAGGTTTAGAGAAGTGATTTTACTGGTCCAAATTAAATCGTAAGGATTGGAAACTGAAGTTGTCCCCAGATGGCATGACACAGGAGCCCACGTTTTAAAGCCATGCACTGTATTCTGTCTCAGGGATTATTTCTCACCTATACAATTACAAATTTCCCTTGGCTGTTCTTCTTGACTCTAGTCCAGTCTCCAACACTCCATCCTTCATAGCAACCTCCAGTGTAACTTTTAAAAAACTTCACTTAGTGCTATGTAAATGTATGCTGACATAAAAGTAGCTATATACTCCTTACACTTGTAGCTCTCTTAAAACGATTAAACTCAAACTATAAAAATGATACAGTTCAAATGGACAAAATAGATTTATTCAGTTTGATATGCTGAAAATGAATTATTCAGTTGAGGTTTCACAACAAATTTCAGAGAGGTATATTTCACTTGATGTTGACTTGAACTTGATGATCCAGAGTGTTTTCTTTTTTCTTCTTTTTTTTTCCAAGCAAGGTCTCACTCTGGTGCCCAGGCTGAAGTGCAGTGCCACAATCTTTGCTCACTGCACCCTCAACCTCCTGAGCTCAAGAAATCTTCCCACCTCAGCCTCCCACGTACCTGGGACTACAGAAGTGCGCCATGACACCTGGCTAATTTTTGTATTTTTCGTAGAGATGAGGTTTCGCTATCTTTCCTAGGCTGGTCTCGAACTCCTGGGCTCAAGCAATCCTCCCACCTTGGCCTCCCAAGGTGCTAGGATTACAGACTCGGACCACCATACCCAGCCCCAGAGTGATTGTTTCCAATTCAGATCTGACCACCATCTCCCTGACCATCAAGATCTGGACTCTGACACCCGTTCAGTCCCATGTGTCAACCCCTATGCACTTCTTTGCACTTCACATTCTCATCACAACACAAGATGGGGAGTTCCCACAGCAGGCTTTTGGGTGCATGCTGCTGCCTCTGTTCTGACTGTCCACTATCTTCACCTATGGGACGAGCTGCTTAAAAACCTTGCCAAAGTGCCACTTGCTCTGAGAAGCCCTTCCAGGTTCTCCCTTGGACAAACTGTCAGTCCTTGAACAAACTGGGTACCTTGTATACATCGCTAGTATACTCATCCTGTACTATGATTGGCTTGGGATCATATCTTCCTAAGTGAATTTCTCATGATCAGCGACAGTGTGAGAACCGTGATCGTTTTTGTCCCTCTATTACACATTCAGAGAGGAAAAGCAATTTGTGCAAATTCACACACAGCTGTGTCTCTAGGTGCCTTAGTGTGGTGAGGGGTTCCAACAGGAGGATTACTATTCAGAGACCTCACCTGACTGTTTCCCTCCATGAACTGTGGTTCTGAATGATGTTGGGTTTCTTTCATTGTCTGTTTCTTTGGTGACTGAGTACTCAAAGAGGGAGTCAAAAGTCTTGGGTTCTTGCCTTGATGTTGGAAGCTTTAGGTGGGACCTTGAATTAGTCTCACCCTCTCTCTGGGCCTCAGTTTTCTCATCTGTCAAGTAAGGGTGTTGGGCCAGATGGCACTGAGCCTCCTTTGATTCAGTGCCTTGCATATGTGTAGCTCACATCTCCCGGGTGACCTTGTCACGTCAGCAGCCTGGGCTTTGCCGAGAGAGCTGACAGCCAGGCTGTGTAAAGGGGCAGAGAAAAGAATGGGTCCTTCACACAGGCCCTTTACACGGGGCGAGTGTTATCGCCAGAGAAAATTGACTCAAGGAGATAGCACCTTAGTATCAGAACAAGCCAGGCTATCAGCGGGCAGCCCCCACAATCCCAGCCCTCCTTGCCAAGGGTGCCTCAGTCTGGTTGGCCTTCCTGACACACAGCAAATACGGTGCCAGGCCTAGGACAGAACACTGTGAGAAAGTGCAGTATAGAGTCAGACTCCGGGGACTGGGGGAGCTGGGGCAGGCCTGGGCAGCTCTTTGTGGCCCTCATGGCATCCAGGCAGCCAGATCTCAGGCTCTGTCATTTCTACATTTACTGTGATGGAGAGACAATATTTCCCTTGAGAAAGACTCTGCTGTTCTCATGGTGCCTGGTGCTCCATCCTATGTAGGTCTTACCTAGACCCCTGTCCTTCTACCCTGTGCTCTCCATAGCTGAACTAGGGAATACCAACACTGGTTCCATTCTGCCTGCCATTTTCCAAACTTAGGGAGCATTGGGCAGAAAACATTTAAGCAGCTTCAGTCCATATCTCAGGAGCTGTGTCAAGTTTCTGCAGCTTTTCTTGCCATCTTTGCTGGGCCAACTTCACCTTAAACTTCAAACCTTAGCCATGGGTCACCTGCCCCAGGAGGCCTTCGTTGACTGCCCATGGTCTAGGTTGAGTACTGAGCCTTGGGTTTTCTTCTACTTTGGCATTGTCGCTATTTCCTGGGTTCTGAGCAATTAGAGAAAAAAGAAATCATTTTTTCCCCTCACTCATCCATGCATTAGTTAAGCAAATATTCTTGAGTGTTCACTCCCTGGAAGACACGAAATACATTGATTTAAAAAAACAAACAGCCAAAAGTGGTCCTCGATGTCACAGTACATACAGTCTAGTAAGAGAGTTAACAAAATCATAATCTAATACATGAAAAAAAATCGAAACTTACAGGTGTTAAGAACAGCAACTACACAGCACACTGACTAGCAGGAGAATTTAATATAGTCAAGGAGGTGAGCAGAGAAGTGCTGATGGAGGTGAGGAATAGTAGGAGTGATAGACAAAAGGAGTCAGGAAGATCATTCATGTCTCATTGATCTGTGTCCCCAGACTATCGCAAGGACTAGGATGCGATAACTACTCAATAAATGCCAATAAATATGGAAGCCACATTTTCTGCAAAGTTGACTGTAAGGCCAGGGTCCAGTCCCTGCCTTGGTCCATTTGCCCTGTCTTTCTCTCAGGGAATGTTTTCATTCCACTGTCATTCTAAAAAATGTCCCTGTCTGGCCCATAAAACTCCCTCTCAGATCCAGTCTTTTAAGTAGCCTTGACCTGGAGCCTGGAGCCATACTATCTGCTGCAAACCTTCGTATGTCCTCTCTCGGTGAGGGTCTCAAAAATCATGCACCTCTGCTTCCTTTCCCTGAAGAACCCATGTGGATTCCTACCTTTTCTTGTCTGTTATGCCCATGGACACAGTTTGCCTAAACTATCTGACCTTCTCTATTGCCATAACTCCAGCTATTGCAAGTTTCGGCTTGCTGATTTGGCGCTTTTGAGCATGTTGCCTACTTCTCCAAGTGCCTCCCTGTCTCCCAGGAACAGGATTAGTTCTGGGATCCAGACATCCTTGATTAATGCAGCAGACCAGCCATGCCCAGCACCCTCCTGAGACACTACCCAAATTTTCTTAATGTTGGATTCATCACAGCCAAGAACACATTTGGTTAATCAACTCTCTTTTTCCCAACTGGAGCCACTGTGATAAAGATTGAAAATGTGCCCCCATTGTAAGTGGCTACTGTTTCCAATTACATATGTTTCTCCCAGCCACCATGCAATCTGTTCACTTCATGCTGGTTTGCAAGAGCTGTTTGCACCAAACCATTGACAGCCACTATCTAAACTGAAACCATCTGCTTAGCCATTTGCCATGCACGGCTGGGTCTTGCAGGCTTACCCAGTTGAGGCCCTGTGGAGCAGTCCATTAAACAGGCATGAATTAACGCAGCCTGTTTTTATTAAATGTCTTGCAACTGATGGGAAGATGGACAAGCCTGTCTGGCAAGGATAATGGCCAATCCTCACAGCATCTGAAGTCTTGGATAAATTCCAGCAGCACCCCGCACCTCAATACCATTCGTTGAGTGTTTCAGGAGTGTGGTCGTGCTTAGAAACAATTTATCTGTAAAAGGCTTTTTAAAAGATTTTATGGTTTCTCCTCTTTCTTGTGAAAAAACAGCCATAACTTACACTCCTTCTGTTTCTTTGATATTAGATGGAAACTCAGGGAGAAGCAAATAAGAGTGACTAAGAACTTTAGTAGAGTGCCAATATTCACTGTTGCAGTTATCAAATCCAGAAGATGGGGTGGGAGACTTTTTTCTTACTGACATGGGTGGCCTGCACAAGCATCAGGTCTGGCATATTCAGTAAACTCGAATAGGTTTTCATGCACTTTGTCTAAATACCTTGGCTAATGCAGTGAGGCCCTAAGAGAGAGGATATCTTGACCCACTCACACTAGAGTCTGTATGGCTGGAACTTTTTCTGAGCATTGGAGAACACGTCATTGATCATACTCAACAGCACCCCCAATAATTAAGAAAATTCAGCAAACTCTGCCTGCTCTGATTCAAGAGTCATCAAGCAACTTTCTTATACTTTGACTTCCTAGATAGAAGAACTACCTGTGAGAAGAGACTGGGCTCTTGAGCAAACACAAGCATCTATTTCACTTGATATTCTATTTCATGCTGTAAAGTAATACAGTGGCATAATATAGTGGCATTCAAGGTTTCTATTATTATTGTTATTGTTATTGTTTTTATTATTATTATTTTGAGATGGAGTTTCGAGCCCAGGCTGGAGTGCAATGACGTGATCTCAGCTCACTGCAACGTCTGCCTCCCGGGTTCAAGCGATTCTCCTGCCTCAGCCTCCCAAGTAGCTGGGATTACAGGAATAGGCCACCATGCCCGGCTAATTTTGTATTTTTAGTAGAGACAGGGTTTCTCTATGTTGGTCTTGAACTCTTGACCTCAGGTGATCCACCCACCTCGGCCTCCCAAAGTACTGGGATTACAGGCGTGAGCCACCGCACCTGGTCATCAAGGTTTCTATTATTTTTTAAATAGTTTAAAATGAAAGAAGTGAATTCATGAGAAAGAGTTGAAGCAAAGAATGGTACACCCTCCTCCTCTGCGGAGGATATTCAGAATAGTCAACATCCATCAACCAATTTCAATGGACTCTGACTACACACAAACGGGTCAGCCATGCTGGCATGGTCAGGTTGAATATTGGTGCTGCCTCTCCTATGGTCTACTTTTATTCTCTCAAAATTAGATGAATGAAAGCCTTTTAACTTGGGTCACATTCCTTACCTTCATTGATCTGCTCTTTAAGAGCACATACTGAGATGTTTGCAAACATTGTTATCAGCATCAGTTGTAGGAAATTTGCTTTGGTATTTGCTGTTAAGACTACAATCAATTAGTCTGTGATACACTGATTCATTCATCCAGCAATCATTTGTTGAGCTTCTAACCAGTCGTATCCCTGCACTCTAGGAATCTGAAAATGAAGAATAGTGTGGTCCCTCCCCAGAAAGCTCATACTCCAAAGGAGAGGGACTTTGTCTTTTCTGTTTTTCAGTGTTCTTCATGTCAAGTCCTAAATTGGGTGTTACTTTAAAAATACAGCCCCGGGGAAAAAGGAAAAGAAAAACCCAACAAAGTAGAAGTACAATAATCCCCCCAAACACTTTTATATTTAATCAACTTTTAGAGCTTTTGCTGCTCAGAGAATAAGAGCTATAGAATTTTATACTCGTACTTTTGCCACTGCTGGAAAACTCGGAGCCCAGTATGATCCTCCACCATGTCAAGGAGAATTATATTATCCTATGAAGCTCTGAATCTTTCCCTTTTTCTCATTTTTTTGGTTCTGATTTACTATTTTTTAGTGAATTTCCATATGCCTGGCCCTTATTGTAAACAGACTCAAATCCTTTTTGGATAGAGCCTAAAGTTTTATACATATATATCACTTTATATATATACACATATATATATTTATTTATATATTATATATAACTTTATATATAATTTACATATAACATATAACTATATATATTCATATATAATATATGTAACTATTATGTAAACATATATATGTGTGTGTTTTAATAAAACATGATTTGGTTTATGACTACATCTTCTGTTTGGACCGGGAAAAAGGAATTCCAGTGCTCATATTATTGAAAAGTTGTAGCCCTCTTTGCTCATCCATGCCTTCTTCTCTGACCTCCTCCCTTTCTCTTTTCATACTGTTTGATGAGCTCTTGAGATTGTTGACTGGAGAACATCAATATACTGAAGGGGTCATCTGGCCAATTTCTAGGAATAAAAATTATGGTTATGGTTTATTGGACCTAATCATACACAGAGACAGTGACGCTCATTCTAATAAATAAATCAGAACTGGAGGTGCCTTAAGAACAAACATTTTTTTCTGACTTTTATTTCTTATTTATTTCTATCTGCAGGATCCAGCATAGAGCATAGTAGAGAAAAATGCTCAGAGAAGTGATGCTGAGTAAATGAGTGTCTGAATGAATGAATGAATCAAATAGTACCTACTCTGACAGTCATATTTGGTCTCGATTCTTGCTTTTTCTGAATATTTTACAGTGATTACCTGCTGCCAAAGCACGCAGTTGAAAATTGAAGAAAGATCAACCATAATAGGCAGTTTCATATTCTGGATACATGTCTATAGATAGACAAATATATATGTGCATTTGCATATATATATGTGTATATATATCATACAGTGGCTTGCTCTTTCCTGAGGTTAGCCAGGCTACTTCTATGTAGGTATTGCCAGAAAACACACAAAATCACCTCCATAGACCCTTGCATTTTCATTATTCTGGTTGACCTTTGAATGATGCTGACTCCCATAGAATGGAAAATCAGAGTATACCTTTGACTCACCAGAAACTCAACTACTAATAACCTATTGTTGACTGGAAGTCTTACTGATAAACAGTTAATTAACACATATTTTGTATGTTATATGTATTATATGCTGTATTTTTGTAGTAAAGTAAGCTAGAGAAAAGAATGTGTTATTAAGACAATCACGAGGAAGAGAAAATACATCCTCTTCATGCTTATCATCTTCACATTGAGTAGGCTGAGGAGAAGGAAGAGAAAGGATTGGTCTTGCTGTCTCAGTGGCAGCAGAGGCAGAAGAAAATTCACGTGTAAGTGGACCTACATAATTCAAACCTGCATTGTTTAAGGGTCAACTATGCTAATCTCTTATGTGCCATATTCCTGACCCACCCTTCTTCCGGACATGACATGTCTAAGCAGAAGTACTCAGTGTGGAAGTAATAGCACAGCTAGTGATAGATAGGAGGTTTGGTTGAGTCCTGGATTTGTCCGCACTCACCATGACCTCAGTAAGTTACATGGTCTCAACTGCAAAAGGTGAACCATGCAGGACTGACATGTCAATACTACAGGAAGTATAAGTGAAAATGGTTCATGAGCTAGGTGAATATCATCCAACTGGTCCAACTCTGCCACCACATTTGCCTGGATGCTCTGGGCTCTAGGTGTCTTTGCTGTCACTCGTGCCTACTTTCTGCTTCCCCATCATATGCACCAGCTCCACAGGTTTTTCATTTTTCCTTTTTCTTGCACAAGTTGTTGAAGATCAAGAAGGATGGAATTCCTTTTGAGAGAGTCTGCTGGGTGCCAGGCTCTCTGTAAACATATTGTACTATTTGATCCTCATGCAAACTCCAGAGAGTATTATCCTGTTTTGCAGCTAGGAAAAGGAGCTCAATGAGATTAAATAAAGTTCTTAGTAAGAGAAGGGGAAATTTTTTTTAACTCTTCAAAGCCAGTGTCTCTGCTAATTTATCATGAGTCAGGCCATGGACATCCCCACTGCCAGCAATAAGCCTGAAGGCAGAGGAAAAAAATAAATCAGAGGAGAAAATGGGATAGTAACAGGAACACGGCAAGAACTTCCTCTTTTAGTAATAGGATGGATCCTTGAGTTCTTATTCTTTCAAAAATGCCAGAGACAACAGAGAGGCCTTGAACTGGGCTTTAGTGAGTTGGCCTGTTTCTCACTCTGCACAGACTGGGGAGACTGATAACTTGAAGATACCTTTATGGAGAATAAAGGGAAGCTCTAAGCAGCAGGTTCACTCATTGGCGTAATTACTGGAACATTCCTTGCTACCTGGTTCTATAATAAATGGAAGCCTAAGTAAACTTCACCAATTCTGAGTCCTCATTTTTGCAAACCTCCAAGCCAGGAATTTATCTTACTTAGTCTAGTTTGGTTCATATTGTATTGTCCATGGGCTCTAAAAGTGACAAATGTGAATGGTCAGAGGTGTCTGATTTAACTAAGTGCTATCTATGGGCCAAGCACTGGGTTAAGTGTCTTTCATATCAATTATTTCTTCTAACAATCCTGTATGTTAGAAACTATTGTTATCTTGATTTGAGGTCATTTAAGTTTCCTGCTTTTTGGTGTGTCGTTTTGTTTTTGCTGTTATAAATAAGGCTGAAATGACAATCTTTGTTCACATTACAGATCGTTTTCCAGGAAGTGAGACCAGTTACTCAGCCAATTCTTTTGAACAGCTTTAAGACCCTTGAAGCAGATGACCAAACTGCTTTCTGGAGGGTCTGTATCACAGTGGACCCTGAGGTCCGCAGGGTATGTGCTTGCTGGTGTCCCCAAAACCTTGCTGCTACAGTGATGTACAGCAAGGAGATTGTCAGGAGTCTCATTTTAATGAACCTGGCAATAGTCTGGAAATATTCTGGCCTGAGATTCGAAACCTGGTCCTGTTCAGGTATGCTGGCTCATGCCTAGAATCCAGTACTTTGGAAGGCCAAGGTGTGGGGATCGCTTGAGTCCAAGAGTTCAAGACCAGCCTGAGCAACATAGTGAGACCCCATCTCTCCAAAAACCAAATCAAAACAAAAAATTTTAAAAATAGCCAAGTGTGATGGCGCATGCCTGTGGTCCCAACTATTTGAGACGCTGAGGCAGGAGGATCCCTTGAGCCCAGGAGGTTGAGGCTGCAGTGAGCTATGATTGCATCACTGCATCCACCTTGGGTGGCAGAATGAGACACTGTCTTAAAAAAAAGTAAAGAAACCTGGTCCCTGCTGTGCCATTGGAGCTGTGTGACATTGGGTTAGTGCTTGTCTGTCTCTGGGCTTCAATTTTCCCAAGTGTGACACATAGGAGGTAGGAAAGATTATCTGGTAGGCATTTTCAGCTCTAATTTTTCTTGATATTTTGGGGGGAATATAAAGCCTCTTCAGGCAACAGGTGTCTCCAAATATAAACAAATTTTCATGTGTTGTCTCCAGTTGTATAATGTATATCATTTGATCAAAGGATATATAATATATATTACATATATCATTTGATCAAATGATATATCATGGCATGGTAGACTCTCAATCAACAACAGTACCTTTTATAGAAGAAAATGTAACACTTCCCCTCCTCTTATTCTTGTGTAAAGAATAACGAGGTTCCTAAAAGCATTTATAAGTAACTATTAAAAAATTCTGAGCATCCAGAGGCCTTGGGATTCTGGTTTCTCATCCTATGCACGTGCAGTTACAAGCATCTTTCAGCTTAACCTCTCAGCCTGGAGCATCATCCACCCAAGTCCAAGTGTTTTCAGATGTAAAGTGAATTTGAAAGTTCCATGTTGACCCTCCGTGTTGACTAGAGGCACCGTTGCACGGATACAAATCTGTGCCTGACATCATGGGCTGTCCTCAGCGTCTTTGATGTTGCAAAAGTTTACTAATGGCTCTGTCAGTTCAGGGAGCTCTTTGAACTAAACACTGATTGATTAAATAATAAATTCATTCTGTGGGTTTGCATCTGTTCACCACGCATTTATTGATGTGTACTTCCTTGGGTGATAGTCTTACAGGGATGAATAAGAGTTAATCCCTGTTCTTTGGAGTTCCCAGGCTAGTGGGTGAGAGGCCCAGGTAAACAAATAACTGCAATACAATGTGACAGATGCTATAACAGAAGCAGATTCAGTGATCTTTGAGAGGATAGGGGAAGCAGTGATTCATTCTATGGAGAAAAAGAAGTAGAGACAGGCTTCCCAGAAGATGAACATTTAATCTCCATTTTGAAATCTTGAAATCTGGAGCACCTGACACAAAGGCATAGAGGTTTAAAAAAAGAGTTTAGCTTATTTGAGGAAAAACCAGATAGGAAACATGGTATGAAATAAAACAAATAATGTAAATAGGGACTAGATCATAAAGGGCTTTCAGTGCCAGGGTAAAGGGCTTGGACACCATCCTGTAGATTTGCAATGTCTAATAGGGTAGTCATTAGACATGTGTGACTTTTTAAATAAAAGTAATTGAAAGTAATCTCAATTAAAGTTTCAGTTTCTCAGTTGCATGAACTATATTTCAAAGCTCAGTATACACTTGTGGCTAGTGGCTGCCATATTGGAGTAGATGAAGAGCATTTCCATCATTGTATAAATTTCTGAGGACAGTGCTTCTGCATATGATGTAAAGTGAGTGATGGATTTTAAAAGGAAGACGATGGATTTTTTTTTTTTTATAACATGGAGAATGGGTTTGAGGTGCATAAAAGCAGGAGCAGGAAAAACACTGAGGAGGTTATTGTCACACTCAAGGCAAGAGATGATGAAGACCAGCATTACAGCAGGGACTATCACTATGCCGGAAGAAATCAAGACCATCTTGCAGCTTGTGAGACAGCAAGAGACCAAAGACCATAGTCATCAACGCAGTTTTCCAATTGGAATGTGACAGGAGTCCAGGAAGACATTAATCTCATCTTTTGTCATCAGTACCCTTTGGCTTGAAGCCTTAATCCCCAAGCTTCTTGGTTGACTCTAGGCATATGGACAAACTCCCAAGTGCCTAGAGCTCCCTGCAGTCTCCCTGCCCCTGCTTGCCTCGTTTCGTCGTGCCATTGGGTCTTAACCAGATGAGTATCTCATTTGGCCCATTTTCCACCCAGGATGAATGGAGTTTGGGAAAAGAAGATTATATGACCAACCCAGGCATCTGTTTTGCTCTGAGCATCTGGATTCCATGGTTATAACATGGCAGTGGATACCTCTGAAAGGCAGGGGCAGATTGGATGATAAGATGCAGTTCCTTGTCTCCTCCCTTCCTGCTAAATGTAAACAAATCACTTCCATTAACAGTTGACAGGAGGAAGGGCTATACCCTGCAGAAGAAGTTGCTGAGGACACTGTAATAAAGAATGTGGACTGTTTCTCCTAGAAATATAAAGATGCTCTCAGAGACAGTCATGGTGCTGAGGGCAGTTTATTCATACCCAAGAATATAGGGCCTCCATATGTACTTGAGCCATGTTACTCTGGCTTAACTTGTATGCCATAAACAGTTCTTATTGTCATGGCCTCCTTAACCCCTTCCCTGTTGAACCCCTAAAGAAAGAAGGAAATCTTCTGGTGGTAAAGCACTAATTTTCTGAAATCCACTCATCCTTCAGGGCCTAACTCAAGCACTACCTGCCCTGTGAGACCTTCAGATCCTCAGTCCTGCTCAGATGGATATTTCTTCTTCTTTTTTTTTTTTTTTAATACTTTAAGTTCTAGGGTACATGTGCACAACGTGCAGGTTTGTTACATATGTATACTTGTGCCATGTTGGTGTGCTGCACCCATGAACTCATCAGCACCCATCAACTTGTCATTTACATCAGATATAACTCCCAATGCCATCCTTCCCCCCTCTCCCCTCCCCATAATAGGCCCTGGTGTGTGATGTTCCCCTTCCAGAGTCCAAGTGATCTCACTAATCAATTCCCACCTATGAGTGAGAACATGCGGTGTTTGGTTTTCTGTTCTTGTGATAGTTTGCTGAGAATGATGGTTTCCAGCTGCATCCATGTCCCTACAAAGGACACAAACTCATCCTTTTTTATGGCTGCATAGTATTCCATGGTGTATATGTGCCACATTTTCTTAATCCAGTCTGTCACTGATGGACATTTGGGTTGATTCCAAGTCTTTGCTATTGTGAATAGTGCTGCAATAAACATACGTGTGCATGTGTCTTTATAGCAGCATGATTTATAATCCTTTGGGTATATACCCAGTAATGGGATGGCGGGGTCATATGGTACTTCTAGTTCTAGATCCTTGAGGAATCGCCATACTGTTTTCCACAATGGTTGAACCAGTTTATAATCCCACCAACAGTGTAAAAGTGTTCCTATTTCTCCACATCCTCTCCAGCATCTGTTGTTTCCTGACTTTTTCATGATTGCCATTCTAACTGGTGTGAGATGGTGTCTCATTGTGGTTTTGATTTACATTTCTCTGATGGCCAGTGATGACGAGCATTTTTTCATGTATCTGTTGGCTGTATGAATGTCTTCTTTTGAGAAATGTCTGTTCATATCCTTTGCCCACTTTTTGATGGGGTGGTTTGTTTTTTTCTTGTAAATTTGTTTGAGTTCTTTATAGGTTCTGGATATTAGCCCTTTGTCAGATGAGTAGATTGCAAAAATGTTCTCCCATTCTGTAGGTTGCCTGTTCACTCTGATGGTAGTTTCTTTTGCTGTGCAGAAGCTCTTTAGTTTAATTAGATCCCATTCGTCAATTTTGGCTTTTGTTGCTGTTGCTTTTGGTGTTTTAGACATGAAGTCCTTGCCCATGCCTATGTCCTGAATGGTATTACCTAGGTTTTCCTCTAGGGTTTTTATGGTATTAGGTCTAACATTTAAGTCTCTAATCCATCTTGAATTAATTTTCGTATACGGAATAAGGAAAGGATCCAGTTTCAGCTTTCTACTTATGGCTAGCCAATTTTCCCAGCACCATTTATTAAATAGGGAATCCTTTCCCCATTTCTTGTTTTTCTCAGGTTTGTCAAGGATCAGATGGCTGTAGATGTGTGGTATTATTTCTGAGGGCTCTGTTCTGTTCCATTGGTCTATATCTCTGTTTTGGTACCAGTACCATGCTGTTTTGGTTACTGTAGCCTTGTAGTATAGTTTGAAGTCAGGTAGCGTGATGCCTCCAGCTTTGTTCTTTTGACTTAGGATTGTCATGGAGATGTGGGCTCTTTTTTGGTTCCATATGAACTTTAAAGCAGTTTTTTCCAATTCTTGAAGAAAGTCATTGGTAGCTTGATGGGAATGGCATTGAATCTATAAATTACCTTGGGCAGTATGGCCATTTTCACGAGATTGATTCTTGGGCAGTATGGCCATTTTCACGGTATTGATTCTTCCTATCCATGAGCATGGTATGTTCTTCCATTTGTTTGTGTCCTCTTTTATTTCACTGAGCAGTGGTTTGTAGTTCTCCTTGAAGAGGTCCTTTACATCCCTTGTAAGTTGGATTCCTAGGTATTTTATTCTCTTTGAAGCAATTGTGAATGGAAGTTCATTCATGATTTGGCTCTCTGTTTGTCTGTTACTGGTGTATAAGAATGCTTGTGATTTTTGCACATTGATTTTGTATCCTGAGACTTATTTCACACAAACCTCTGTTTGGCACACATCAACTGTAGTTAGATGATTATGTTACTGCCTGTCTCTCTACATAATAAGCATTGCTGAGCAGGGTTTGGCCTAAGTCAGTTTTGCATCAAAAGGACCTGCACAGAATTCCATTCTGTAAAGGTTCACTAAATTGTATAAATGATGACACATAGTCTCCATTACATCTAAGGAGAGGCAAATCAGAAAAAGTCTAGGAAAGCATCACAGAAGAATCTAGGAAAGAAAATATCCGTTTATTTTATGGGTTTTGTCTTGCATTCATATACTCATTCTTTCCTTCATGCATTCATTCCATTGTTGCACAAATATTTACTGAGTCACCACTGATGATCAAGAAATTAGCAAACGTGGTAGAGGAGGCAAAGCTTAAGTAAAATTCTCAAACATACTTCGGAATTGCCAGACCTCTAAGTACTTAGTTAAAGAGAAGAGAAAAGGAGATAATATTTAATATTTAAGTCCACTGTGAGACCGATTCTGCTAGAGGGATGTACCAAGTTCAGGCGAAGGGAATCAGGGAGAACTCATTCTGTTAAATGAAGAGAGTAGACTCTAGACTTCAAATTCTGGCTCCATAATTAGCAGCTGCCTTGGGCAGTTCATCTCTCAGAGCCTCAACATCATCATCTATAAAACGGACCTGGTCGTTGTGGGGGAAAGCATGATGATGTTTACAATTGTCTTGGTACAATATTTGGAATAGAGCAAGTGCTATTTTTCAGGCCATTATATTTGTCAGCCTAAATGATCAGGCCCATTTTTAACTTGTCTTTGTGTGGGAAGATAGACCAATGTGAAGAACTTCCAGCGAAAGTCAAAACTCAGATGTCTCTGACAATGTATTTTAGATGACTCAGCATTTGAGCAGACATCTTTCAAATACACATTCCCCTAAATTTGTCTTCCAGAAGAGCAAACAAGATAAATCTGATTATGCACTTTCCTACAAGACAGAAAAATGTGAGTAAACAGACAGAAATGTAACTATTTGGGGCTGGAATTCGTGAGCTCTATTTCATAAGCATCATTGTAAACACATTCATTGAGATACAAAATTCTAAAGGGGCCATAGAACTCTACTGAAGATAGCAAGTTGATACATTCCATGCAAAGCACATTTATACCTAAATCACGATTATGATTACTATTGTCATCAGGCAATGAGGAGTTAGTATTATCATGACTGCAGAAGATGGTTATGATGTTTACAGTGTTTGTCAAAACAGGAAACAGATGCTACTGCCAAAACTAATTTAAATCCTAAGAAAGACAGACAATGAAACTCAGAGATACTAACCAATAAGCAATGCTATTGTCATTCTGTAGAGTAAGGAAAGGACTGTCTGGTTTATATGCCCACAGACTCCTCCCTTCACTCAGAATAAGAACCAAGGATAAGCCGTGTGAAGTTTTAATGATTATCTCAAAGAGGCAGACCAAGGCCATTAGTGGAAGGAGGGAAGAAAGATTCCTCATTGGCCTCTCTCTCCTCAGGTCTTCTTGCTCCTTGTTAACTGAGAACAAACATCCTAGACAGTCAATAATCTCTATGTATTTTTAAAAGCCTAATTTCTAATCTACTGATTAAGACCAATCAACTTTCTCAAACATACTTGGGAATTGCCAGGCCTCTAAGTACTTATTTAAAGAGAAGAGAAAAGGAGATAATATTTAATGAACCTTCGCTTCAAGACGATGGATTTTCTTTATATTTCATTCAAAAAATCAAAAGCCTTTTTTAAAAAATGGCATGTTGAGAAAAACAATGGTAAATGTTTACATTAACCCAGATTTCCTTGATTTTAGATTGTAAAAATCTAACTTGAAAGAGTTCAAATAGAATGTCTTGGCTTATAAAACCATGAGAAAGAAATAGCTTTAGGAATAATTTGAAGGTAGGAAATATATTTTATTTCTCTCTGTATTCCTAGTTCCTTCTTCAGCGTGTCATTCTGGACTAGCCTTTCAAGGCAGGATATTCTTTTTTTAATTTAATTTATTTTAAGTTCCGGGGTACATGTGCAGGATGTGCACGTTTGTTACATAGGATAATGTTTGCCGTAGTGGTTTGCTGAACCTATCAACAGGATATTCTTAATATTGTGACTGAATCTACATTCCGAACGTTTCTTTTTCCATTTGCTTCTGGGATGTTTCTAATCAATGGCCCTAGACAACTAGTCCACTTTATTTATTTATTTATTTGTTTGTTTATTTTTTGAGACAGAGTCTTGCTCTGTCGCCCAGGTTGGAGTGCAGTGGCTCAATCTCCGCTCACTGCAAGCTCCACCTCCTGGGTTCACGCCATTCTCCTGCCTCAGCCTCCCTAGCAGCTGGGACTACAGGCACCCGCCACCATGTCTGATTAATTTTTTTTTTTTTTGTATTTTTTTAGTAGAGACGGGGTTTCACTGTGTTAGCCAGGATGGTCTTGATCTCCTGACCTCATGATCCACCCGCCTCGGCCTCCCAAAGTGCTAGAACTAGTCCACTTTCTTCAAATCAATGGTTAAGTCTCTAAATCTCTTCTTCCAAAATTGCCCCCTCTGCCTAAGCATTTCCTTGCTCAAAAAACTCACTCCCTTCCAGGGTGTTTAATTAATTTCCTGAAATATGTTAGAACCCCTTTATTCCTTTAGCTCACTTAGTTCTTTTTCTTAAATATACATATTTTTCTATGGTACTATCGTGCATCTGATCATTCAGACTAGAGATTTCAATGCTGTTTATTCTCACGTCTTCAGTTTGATTTGATTCAACCAAAATTTGCTGAACATTTCTTGAGTATATGGAACTCTGATTCAGGGGACACAGGGCAGTACAGTATAGTCACTGCTGTCAAGATTTTTTGCTATAAATTGTGGCAAAAACATAATTGTAAAATCATATGTACTTTGGAATAAAACAGAAATGTATATGAATGGAGGAAGTGGACAGGTGTTCTCCTAGGTACTGGGAATACAGGAATAAAATATTGTCAGTATTCTCAGTGCGCTCCAAGATTAGCAGGGATCACAAAATTATTGTTCATCATAATAAACATATTAATATAACACTTATAATAACAATATCAATAATATAGTAATAATGTATTA
The DNA here is from genome assembly GCF_049350105.2 of Macaca mulatta. Lineage (NCBI taxonomy): Eukaryota > Metazoa > Chordata > Mammalia > Primates > Cercopithecidae > Macaca > Macaca mulatta. Next base: position 50,287,769 of record NC_133420.1, read on the forward strand.
ATATGTTAAATTATATACTAATATCTCAATGAATATGTTAAATTACACACTAATAATGTACTGATATTATTGTATAATATATTAATGTTATTGTATAATATCAAAATACATTATTTGTGATAAAATTATTTGTGATTGAGACCATAACTATATAACATATTTTTATATTAGTAAATATATTATATTTATAATCTTGTAAATATAATACTTGTGTTTATATAATCTCATACATATAACACTTGTATTTATATATATTTATATGAAACTCTACATATAATGTAAGAGAGGCAGTGGTCAGTTTTAGCCTGGTGATGTGGGAAGGGGCTTCGAAAGTCAGCCAAGTCTGTCACTTCTCCTTTCAGACATTCTGTCACCCTTATCCCTGCCACCACCTCAAATCTCCTCCACCCCTCATAGCTTGCTTCCTATAGCTGACTCCTGCTATTTACTTAGTTCAAAGAAAAGAAAAAGAAAAAACTCTAAGACAGGCTGATGGCAGGCCTTGTGATAGCATCTGAGTGCCAATGCAAATGTCCCCATTTTCTCTGAGTTATTACCCTGAGAGTAAAATATATGCAGAGGGACAGACTCTCTCCTGGCCAGAGGGAGTGCAGTTCAGCCCTAAGCCCTTTCTGATGGGAACAGGGAACGCTGAGGCTGCCGCTGCGGGAACCAAAGGGGTGGGTCTCCTGTGTCTGGATCATTTGGCCTGAATTTTACATTCCCCAGGAGTTTAGTATGTCAGGGCTGGGCAGGGTTGAGAGAGGCCATTAGGACAACATTCTCTTGTTTTCTTTTAATTTCCTCAGAGGAGAAGGGTCTACAATTTTGTTCAAAACGTTTTCTATTCTCTCAATATCATTTACAGCAGGCAGTCCTTCTTTAATGGTGCAGGTGGAACAACTTTTTTGTTGTGCTGGACTCTGCCTTGATTTGCAGGGTTTTTATCATTCTTGATCCCTGCCACTAAATGCAAGTAGTACCCCCACCTGCAACTAAGGCAGCCAGAAATGCTCTATACATTTCCAAACATACACCTCCAGGGGAACAATTCCATCCAAAATTAAGAACCACTGAATGATGTCATCAAATTTGCTTTTAGTTGAGTCTGAATTATTGATTCATTAATTTAAACCATGCAAGAAGCACAGCACCTAAACCTCTTTGTGCACTTTTTATTGTCTTGCACTGTGAAGGCTACAGAGAGGAATAAGACATCTCCTGGGATCTTACTCCAAGTAAAAAGAAAAGATGAACACAAATGCTAATATTTGTTGATTTATTCATAATCATTCATTTGAATACATATACCAAATATCTATTTACTCTGTGTCAGAGTCTGTGATTCAGACACTCTCCCCCATATATAAGACAGAAGGGGGTACAAATACCATATGAGTTCAGAAGAACAGGGGAGCCTTCTGGTAGGAGATCTGGAAGGTTCCCGGAAGTAACATTTCAGGCAGTACTTGGAAGGATTTGGATAGCTAGATGGGTAGTGTCCGGGAGAAAAAACTCCAGGTGCGAAAGCCATATGAGGAAGTGAGATGCCAGGTAACCTACTTTGACTGGAGTGACAAGTGAGAACAGTGAGTGTGACAAAGGCATCTAGAAAGCTGGGAATAAAAGACTCGTACTCTTGGGGAGTTTAGTTTCCATTCTAGTAGCCATTGAAGGGATTTCAAAGGGCATATTCATCCCAGATCCAGAGGCTGTCACATACTTGAAAACACTTCTCAGGCTCTACACCCTATACTCTACACCCAAGCACATGAACATGCATACACACTCATACCGCTCCTTCCCCCTTTCCAGGTAAAATAGACTTTGTCCATTCATTCTCACAAACACCACTTTCCAGTAAAAGGGGAGAAGCTAGAGATGTGCAGATAGGTTTTATTCAATAGGTTTTATTGGTATAGGTTTTATGCCAATCTGCTGTGACTGGTGGAAGTGGGATTGACTGTGTTTAATCCACTCCAGCTCCCCATTGGTTCAACACTTCCTAATGCCTACCATTCTCTTATTCCTTGGCTCTCTCCAGGTTGCAAGTCCTTTGCTGACCTTCAAGGCCTCTCATTACCTGGCCTGGACCTACTTCCCCAGCCTCTTCTTCTGTACCGGCCCTCACCATGTACCTCACCCCAGCCATCCTGAGCGGCACCGTTTTATTTCACTCTCCTCTGCCCAATTTTCATGACTAGTTCCCAGCCTTTCGGTTCTCAATTCACACCCCACCTCTCCCCAGGGCCCTTTCTAAAACCTCGAGCATCAGTTAAATGCCACCCACCTCCCACTCCCCACCTCCTTATGGATTCCTTTCAAGCCAGATTCCAGCCCACGTGATACTCTTTGAAACTATTCCAGCTCTTTTTCTCTTTTAACATTTATTGTCTGAATTATTTATCTGCCTGCATAGCACCCACGGTTGTTATAATAAGTTTCTTTTTTATGTATTAACATATACTCCCATGGCTCTCCAACCATGCTGACTGTTTTCCAGTTCCATTCTGCCCCAGGCCCTTTGCGCCTTTTTCCCCGTGCCCCAGATGCAGTCCTCACCTTCACTTCCTGCTCCCCAACCCTTGCCCTAACCATCCCTCACTAAACTATTCCCCACTCTTCTTCTGGGTCTCAGCCCAATAATTATTTTTTTCAGAAAGCCAGGTTTCTCTGATCAATATATGTCAATTTCACAAGTTATCCATTTCATTGCACCAGTCTCTGCTCTTTTACATTTATTTGGGTAATTTACTGATGAGGTATAGCTGCTCTAAAAATGTTGTAAGCTTAAGAAGGCAAGATACTATATTTGTTTTTGCTCACCATTGTTACTGCTTTAACATCCAGTAAAGCACCTGGCACGTAACTGTTCCAGGGGCCCAGTAGCTATTTGTTGCTAAATATATATGTGAATGAATAGGTTGGCGTCATGTGGTATGGGACCTCATATACCGTGCCATGGGATTTCCATGACTTCTAGCTACAGTGATGGATGAATAACAACAACAACAACAAAAATGCAGCTAAAATAGCATTTTAATTTCAGCTTCTCCTTAGCCTGGAAGGTTTTAGTAAAGAAAATGTGACCATTTTCTTAAGACTACATATTGAAAGTGGTGGTTTTAACAGTTTTGTTTATCTTCAACATTGAGATTTTGTGTGTGCATGAGACCTTACACTAAGGCTTGGCTCCCAAAGGATGCTGTCACTGACTCATCGAGAAGAGATTTTAAAATGTGGTTTCTAATCAAATCATCTGTAGAGCTATCAGGTGCTTCCTATGAATTCTGTGGTAATTAAGATACTGCCATGAGATATCAGTCATTAGGAGCTTTTCTCATAATCGCATCAGTTGTCCTGAAAATAAAGTCTCTTAAGCCACTACTCAGGCACACTGATTTATGAAAGCTAATGACCTGGGGCCACAGTTAGGATTTCATAGTGATGGAATGCTTTCTGGTAACTCCTTTGCTCTGGAGACCAGAGAATGAGTTTACAATTCTTAAGATCAGGACGTGGTTGTGCATATTTCTGAACCTGGAAACGAAACAGAGTATTAGTCAATTGAACTCCGCATCCAGAATCCACCTCCATACCAGTCTCTTAAAGGCCCCGAGCCACAAGAACAAGTGAAAAATTTAGAAAGTCAGCATTCAGTTCTCCATTCAAGCTGCTAAGCAGGCTGTTACCCCCTTGCCGTCTTATCCAGCACAGGGCAGAAGAGGCTAGATTTCAACTGTGGCCTTCAACCGAGAACAGAGGATTCCAGTCAGAAGGAGAGGTGCCTCTGCCAGTGACCACCTTCCTCTCTGCAAAGCAGCAGGAAGAGGGCCCAGGGAAATGCCAACATCAGAACAAGCAAGCAGACCAACCAGGCACAGTTCCTCCTTCTCGTGCCACAAAGTCCAGGATAAGATCTTCTGTATCTCTCTGGCTTCCTTCTCTCCTGTCTCTCTGCTCTGCCTATGGTATATATATAATTTTACTTCTCAGCAATATCCTCATAAGCATCTTTTCTTCCAGACTTCATTCTCCTGTATTTATCAGGATTAAACATCCTGTGCTTGCTTCTCTGTACCCTTCTGAGTCCCCTACTCCCCACGACATACACACACCATGCAAATAATTCTCCTTGTTATATCTGACTTCTTGGAGACACTCTTCAGCCATAAAATAACGAAGGGCTGTTAATGGGATGATAGACATCCACTGTGCTGTGACAGATGGAAGGATTGGCCCTTCCAGGCTGACGCTATTGCGTACTCCCTCCAAGCCAACCTCAGGGTAGTCAGAGTGATATTTTTTGAAATAGAGATTCTATCTTTTCACCGCCTCCTCCCCATTTAACAATCTTGGATGTCTCCACAAAGCCTAAATAACAAAACTAACTCCTTATGAGCATTCGTTGACCTTCATGCCCTCTGTCCAGTGTTACCTTCCATCATTCTCCCTGGGGCTCCCATTCCATACTTTCACACATCAACTATCCTCATGTGGCTGTCATAGCAACATTCTCCATGTCTCTCTGCCTTGCCAAGGCTGTTTTGTCCAGCTTACATAAGTTTACCCTTGGACACCTCCACCTGGAAAACAATGCCTTCCAGAAACATGTTTTAAACCCCTTCCCTTCCCTTCTTCCCAACCCACTCCCAGATATGGGAATCGCTTTCCCTATGCTCTCTTAGCTTCTGATTACACTTATCTTTCATTTCTAAACTTCTAGATTAGGAGACCCTGGAGGATCAGATATAAATGAAGGGTCTGAGAGCCAAAATCAAATTATCGTAGGGGGAAAGGGAGATGAACCATATATGGTCACACTAGCCATCAAGTGTGGATGAAATGGGAGTGTGAGGAACAGTACCTACAGTCAAGGTCATATTTAAGAGTACGGACAGAGGTTCAATCCAAGGGGCCATAGACAGGCAGAAACCAGACACATTGGAGCTAGATAAGAAGGGGGAACTGTACAAAATCGTATCAGAATGTAGAGAAGGGAAGAAAACAATTGTGTTTGGAGGAGTTGGTTAAGTCAGCTTTCACCAAACCAAAAAGACGACATTTCAATGGAATTTTGATAAATTTGTATTTGTCAGTCTCAAAAGGAAGAAAGGGTATCTCAAGCCCCTGTCATCAATGTTCCCAGCAGCCAGGGAGATAAATGGATGATCACAGCAGACAGTGAGGAAGTAGCAGCTCTATTTATTTTCTGTAGAAATGTTATTGCTGCAATTTGCAATTTTGAAAACCATTTGTAATTTGTCAGCAGATTATATGGAAATAATGATAAAAATTATCTAGGGTTTTCCTTCAAGCTGATTCGACCTTATGGCATACTTAAGCTCATGGAGTCAGGAAAATTTATAAATTCTGATTCCAAAATCATGAGGACCCTATTGGGTCATTGTGTTATAATGATAAGTCTACTATTTATACAGAGATTTGCATTTTGTTGTAAGAACAAAACAACTGGCACCTTCTGTGTGTTTGTAAGTTTTCTCCAATGCGTTATCCTATTTAATCCTTACAGCAATTTTGTAGCTAGGTCCTGATGTTACCCACATTTTACAGATAATGAAACTGAGGCATAGAGAAGATACATAACTCAGCCAAGACCATAACACAAGTGTTTGAAACTAGGCAAGTTGACACCAAAAACTCAAGTTGTTGTTTTTCGATTGAATGCCCTCCAGCACTTCTAAATGAGGAAAGGGCAGATTTTGTGAAGGGAGTTCTTTGGGGGGAACTGTTCCATTGAGTTCTTTTCAACTCCAGACGAGTGAGGGGGACTTCAGTAGGACCACTGTGGAGCTTTGAGTTGTGTTCCCTGCAGTTGTTTGATGTAGAAATTGGTATCCCACATTTTCCCACATGCCTGGGAATTCTAGAGAGTGAGAAATAAAGGGGCAGAGCCAGGAGAGAATATTTGCTGTTATCAGTCTGCTTTCTCAGGTTGTTGGAACAAGGGATTTGTGGGTATTTTTTGTGGCCTAGTTGTGGGCCATGTGCAGGAGAAAAGCCTGTGTGTGTGTGTGTGTGTGTGTGGTGGGGGGGAAGTGTATCTTTCAACATCTTCAGTAGTGTCATCTTGAGGTAGGGAAGGAAGTGGTGGTGGTAGTTGGGGAGATGGATATCTCTGCAATCCTAAGACTGAGGAAAGAATTGAAAGAGACCAGCTAGAATAGTGGTACATCCACTCCTGTCCAGGAACTGAAGGATAGAAGGGCCTAGGAGGGACCCTTCAAAGAACCCACAAAAATGCCCAGTAAAAAAGAGTGAGCCGTGGGCATTTTCCTGATCCGGAGAGCTCAGAATCAGCTGAGAATATAATTCATTCCAAAAATACTTACCTGTCTTTATCCCTCCTCTGTCTTCCTCCTCAACCTGAGAACTTGGGGGAAATCAAAACAGAAACCAGCAAGGGGATTGAAGGCCAGAATGCCCCAGGTGAAGGACAGATGGAGAAATGAAGAATCTAGCCATGCCCTTCATGCCATTGCTGGCTTCAAAGCCAAACAGCTCAAAATAAGAGTGGGGGAAGGCTGGACACTAACCCAAATTTGGCATTGTGATTCATTTCTGGCAGTAGACACATTTGAATATCAGCATTGAGATTATGATTTCAAAGGGCCTGTTACACGCTGACCTGTGAGGAAGTGAACAATGAGAGCTGACTGGGGCAGAAGATTATCCCATTGAATAGTTGTTTTTGGTTTTTTTGTTTTTTTTTTTGAGACGGAGTCTTGCTTTGTCGCCCAGGCTGGAGTGCAGTGGTGTGATCTTGGCTCACTGCAAGCTCTGCCTCCCGGGTTCATGCCATTCTCCTGCCTCAGCCTCCCAAGTAGCTGGGACTACAGGCACCCGCCACAATGCCTGGCTAATTTTTTGTAGTTTTAGTAGAGATGGAGTTTCAACATGTTAGCCAGGATGGTCTCGATCTCCTGACCTCGTGATCCGCCCGCCTTGGCCTCCCAAAGTGCTGTGGTAACAGGTGTGAGCCACCGTACCTGGCCCCATTGAATAGTTTTTAAAGGTAGAGTAGGAATCACAAATAAAAGTGCATTACCTATGAAGCAGCCTCAGAAGTTTTACTACCCAAAACTCCACTTTAAAAACACTCCTGGTAGAAATAAGCAGATAAAAACAAAACTAAATACAGGAGGGAACTTGAAGAGGTATAGAAGGGAGTGATCAAGTTACTTAATAAAGTTGTTGTCTTTTTTTTTTTAAGACAAGCACTAAAGAAAACAAAAGAAAAATAGAATTATAATTTTAGACAAGTCACATCAGAGTTGGGGCTGAGGGTAGGATTAAAGATAAAAGCAACATGAGAACATGCTGCACAACCTGTATTTTTATGAAAGACATAAATAGTAATACATTTAAAATACTATTAGCATATGTAAACATTGATATTAACAATGTAAGCTGGAAAAGGGAAAGAGAAAAAAGAAACAACAGATGTTTCGCATTGAATAAATCAAACTTTGTATTTAAGAGTTTAAGTGTATTTTATTATCAAAAGCTTTCATAATAGAAAGCACACGAGAATGTAGTATTACAGTAATTAAAATAGATGTAAATGGTTAAGCTCACCAATTAAAAGACAGAGTCTCAGTTGAGATTTTTTAAAACACAAATTGTGTGGTCAACAGACACACAAATCAAAAGGATACAAGAAAATTTCAAAATCTAAGGATGGGAAAGAAGTATCAGGCCAATATGAAGCAAGGGAAATCTGGAATAACAGTCTTAAAAACTATAGGGAAACAGTATCTTAAAGAAAAATATTCTAAACCAACAGAGCAAGATAAAAGGTCCATCATGAGCACATATGCCTCTAAAATGTAGCCTCCAAATACATATATATAATTTATAAAACTGTGAGAAGTAGATATAGCAGCAATTATAATTAGAGATTTTTAAACACCTCTCTTTAAAAACACAACAGATCAAATACCCAAAAATCAATAGGTGATTACCTGATCTGAATAATATAAGTTCACTAGCCAATTAAGAATATATCTTATACTTAAATAAGATTTTGGGGGGGAATGAACGTAAGTTTTAACATCAGATAATCTATAAAAATAATTTATCTGTATCAATATATAAAAGAAAACTGCATATGATTACCTGATGCATGAAGAAAATCATGTGATAAGTTCAATGTCTACTTCTGATCACAAGAGAAAACAAAAACAAACACGAATTTCAGCAACCAAGGATAAAGATTTCATATCAACAATCTATTGCAAACATCACACTCAGTGGAGAAACTTTAGATACATTCTCTTGAAGATCACATAGAGGTGAAGGATGTCTCCCATCACTGCTACTTTTAAGACAGAGTAGAGTTTCAGAATTGAGGCAGGGCCTTTCAAAAGATGATCAGCTGATGTTCAAGAGGGAAAAGGCTCATTCGTGGAAGAGCCAATGAGATGCAAGAAAGGGATCCTTGAGCATCAGTTTACTGATGATCAAGAGTCCTCATGTCCTTTACTGGTTCTGCATTAACTGATAACAGAAAGTGCCTCATGAAGGAGCCAAGTCAAAAGGGAATGAGGGTGAAGGTGTGTGGACACTCACTCTTGGCCGGGGGCTTCACCTTCATTACCTCATGCAGTCCTCTCAATAACTCTGCCAGGGAATGGCTATGATTTAATCCATTCCACAGACAAAAAAAAAAAAAAATTGAGATCAGGAAGATTAAGTAATTTATCTCCGGTCTGCACAGGCCTCAGAGGCACCCACCCTGCCTGAGGAGAGGGAGGTCATCACGTGAAGTTGCAGCAGCCACTGCCCCTTCTATAAGATCTAAGGGCTGGGCTGCAGCCATGTGCTACTGCTGGCAGGAACAGAAGGATTGAATCATATTTGTGACCAAAGAAGACCACAAAACTCCAAGCAATGCAGAGCTGGTGGCTGATGACCCCAGTGATCCCTCCCTAGGAGGAGCATGGATCGATGCTGCCAAATGGGGACCTTAACTGGCACTGCCTCTTCCTTGGGGGAATGGCCAACGGCTCCTAGAGGGAACAGCTCAAGGCAGCCTTTTCCTGCTTTCACCATAACATGAGTAGGTCAAGGGATCAGACTGTGTAGACCAGTTCTGAGCCATTCAGGAAGGCAGGCAGGAATACCCAGATCTCTATCCCCAAGAAGGGGTGGAAGAGGTAGAGGAGAAGCCAGCAGAACATGTAGAAGAAACAGTTCCCAATGAGGCCACTGCAACCAAAGAAGAGGAAGGGTCAAGTTAATGAAGGCCACACAACTGTGGGCTCCAGTCCTTTCACTTCAGAGTAATACAAATCTTTTGCAAAAGACCTTTTAGTCACCCTCCAAGAGAGCCTCTTTCCCTCTGTTGTCCTGTGCACTGTAATATACAAAATCGCTTATTTTGATGATCAGAGGTTTTGGCCTCTTGACACATACACTGAAAAAAATGGGAGTAGTAAGTGTGCGTGTCCTACCTAAACCTGTCAGAAAATGTAGCCACCACTTTTGAATTCTTTCTCAGATTGCCCTGAATTTGTGCCACTTTTAAATAATGTGCTGATTTTCAACAACTAAAAGTCATTATCCAGGAATGTTCCTTGTGTGTGAGCAGATTTATTCTCCTTCATTATATCCCATTTAGTAGACTGTATACCCCTTTGCAAAGTAATGCAAGTAATAGAAACACAAATATCTTCCTTTAAAAATGCTAGACTGGGGCCCTGTGTACTAGAAGAGGCCAGATGTTCACATACATCTTTCCCCAAACCCATACTGACCTTGTGTATATGAGCAGGTATTGTACTTCATTCCTGATGCATTCTGGTTTCCATGTTGGCATTGAGTTCCTGGTTTTCTGTGTTTGGATGGTAAAAATTTGGACCCTCCCAATCATAGCCCCTTTCTAAGTGAAGGGAAAGGCTGGTTTTTGCTGTTCCTTGTTATTCTGAAAGACTTGGTTTGGGGCCCATGTTCACACTGGCTCTCAGTCTGGTCAGATGCAGTGTTCTTGATAGGTGGGGACCCAATTATTACCAGAGTAGCAACCAAGAGGAAAAAAAGTTGTGAATTAAGTATTCAGTTAAAAGGAAACATGATTTCTACCTGGAAAAAAAAAAACCGTAATTTCTCTAAGATCAAGGGACAGGACTAAGGGGGCAGATGAGATTAGGACTCAAATTGGCCTGACCCTTGCTTGGTCCATAACAATAAACTGCCTTGTGGAAATAAAGCATTATCACAGTGAGAAAGGCAATGAGGAATGGAAAATGGTTAAGTAGAAACAAAAAGAGAAAAAAGACTAATACAGATGGTGGGCTACCTCCCTGCTCCCCTAACATACCTGACAGAAATCAAAGGTTTCAACCACTGGAGCGCACACTCAGGGTCATTATCTTTTCATTATTACTATCATTATTATTATTTCAGGGATCCCTTTCTTGAAGGAAGTCTGCTCCACAGCAGATAGGCTATCACACAGTTATAGGGATGTTCCTTACAAATCTAGGAACCCACAAGGTCCAATTCCAGATCAATTTCACTTCCAAGGAAATGCCTCTCTGACAATTCAAAGCAACTATGGCCAGGCGCCATAATCCTGTAATCCCAGAACTTTGGGAGGCTGAGGTGGCAGATCACTTGAGGTCTGGAGTTCGAGACCAACCTGCCCAATATGATGAAACCCCATCTCTACTAAAAATACAAAAATTAGCAGTGTGTGTTGGTCTTCACCTGTAGTCTCAGCTACTTGGGTGGCTGAGGCAGGAGAATCACTTGAACCTGGGAGGCGGAGGTTGCATCGAGCTGAGACTGTGCCACTGAACTCCAGCCTGGGTGATGGAATGAGGGTCTATCTCAGAGAGAAAAAAGAAAAGAAAAGCAACTACAATGTTACTAAAAACCTCTATTTGCATTTCTTAGAGGACATCAGTGGGACACCATTCCTGATCATCTATAGCTCTGTAGGACTTTCCCTTATTCCTCACAGATTCCTTATATCCCAGAGCAGCTTCCCATCAGGTTTATTTTTCCCCCCTATCATTTTTCCACAGAACTCAGCCTGTGTGTTTCTTTCTCTTTGTCCCCAAGGAATGTTTTCTCATTCCTTGATTGTATAGATCATATAGATTGACTTTGTCTCTCTGGTAGAAAAACAGGAGTCCTGAGAAGATGGACATGGTGAAGCAGAGGGCAACTCTAGAATTCCCTTGAGTGGCAAGGGCAGGTAGGAAAGCTGTGAGAGCAGTTATATGACCTTCCTTTCTGCTTCATCAAGGAGACAACATCCTAGAGTAGAAGAAGGAGATTTGCACAGTTCTGACCTGGCTGTGAGTCCCAAGCGTGTGACCATGGATAGATGATTCCACCATTTAAATCTTGCCTTCAAAGACAGTATTAACAACCATCACATCACAGACCTGTGAGGATCAAATGAAGCATGGAGTATTTTCAAAGTGAAGTTTTGTGTGGTAAAACTACCGAGGCTTTGAATGCCTGAAATTATCTTTACTGTCCCTTCACATTTAAGTGAAAATTTTGGAGGTTATAAAATTCTAGCATTAAAGTTATAGTCGTCTAATACTTTAAAAATATTGTTCCATCATCTTCTTATACCAGTGGTTAACCTGAGTCTTGTCCTTTTTGCAAAGTGATACGTTCTTTTCCTCTGGAAGATCATAGAATTTTCTCTATGATGTTTTCAAATTCAATTAAATCACATTTGTTTGGGGTTTCAAATCCTATTTGACACTTTGATTCCAAAGTCTCTCTTCCCTATTTCCTTTGTTTCTTCTTTTAGAAAATCTAACATTAATATATTTTCTGAGTATTTTCCTCCCTTCGTTGTTGTCTCTACTTCTCTATTTTTTGAACTTCTGTTATTCAAATACTGGCGGTTCCATTTCTATCTTCCATATCCCTTAATGTTTCTCATTCTCCCTCATGATGACTTTTAGGAGGAATCTGATCCCCACGCCCATGAATCAGTCTTCTGATGTATTTATTCTGATGTTTTTCTTTAATAGATGTGTTCAGTATCTTATTTTCTTTATTTTAACTATCACACTTTTAATTTCTAAAATGATTACTTGGAATACTAATCCTTGGTGTGTGGTATACAGAGACTCAGGAATGTCTTTTCAACCTACAGGCCAATTCCTTATGGGTAGATGGTTAGAAAGTTAATTAGTAGCTTAGAAATCATTACTCTGTGGTTACTGTTGTTAGACTTTGCCCAAGTCATTCACATCTCTGAGTCACAGTCTCCTCATCTGTTGGATGGGGATAAGAAAAGCCTCTCCCATTCCACCCCAGTTGGCTCTGTGTGTAAAGACTATGGTGAGCCTGAGTGAGAGGTCATTTGGAAAGTGGCCAGAACTATGCAAATAGTACTGTCAGTAACTTGGCCCAATCAGACTCCCAGAGCTTCATGCCTTTGTTCCTTTGGTTCTTCTCTTGGCGAGTTGAATGGTGGCCCTTCCCCAGAGGTAGCACCAAAGCTATCATGACCTGTGAATGTAGCAGGTCAAAGTTCCTGAAATAAGTGTCATACTCCATGGATCTGTACCCTGTTCTTCTGTGCTCTTAGAGTTCTAAGACCAGGAGGGTGCAGGCTCTGTCTGGATTCTTTGCTGGCTGGAAGCCTACAGTGCTTACACATACAGCTCTTATTCAGCACCTCGAGTCTCAGCTGGCCCTCAACAGAAAGCATTTGCTTTTACTAATTACTGGAAATCTGCAGGCTGAAAGATCTTATCTATTCACCTTCTCCTCCCTGGGCATATGTACAAAGGATGAGGAAGCTCAGGCAAAATGCACCAGCTATGGCCTGTGGGGCTATAAAAAACAAATAACCCCCTAAGGCAATATCAACATTTCAGGGCTCTATGCACATACCTGGATGTGCTCTGAGAGATCCTGGGCTGTTTAATAATTGACAACTACAGAACAGAGAACCCCAAGGAAACTCCTGTCAGCTTACGTAGAAATTCCTGGAAAGGGCAATATTGATGACACTCCCTCCTCTTCTTTTTTTATTTTTTATAAAATGAGTTTGACTTAGCACTAATATAGCATGAGACAATTAAAAGAAAATGGACTTTGGAGTCATGAGTCCTGGGTTAAATCCTCCCTTCATCACTGGATAGCTGTGTGTCCTTAGACAAATCACATAACCTTCCTAAAGCTAATTGTCCTGACTTGGAAAGTGTGACCATAATAATTGATATACTTTTGAGTTGCTGAACTAAATGAAATATATGATGGCATAAAATTAAAACTAATGATCAATGTAAATAAAATATTGGAAACTATAAGAAGCTCTGCAGTTTTGGCTGTCATTAGTATTGCCGGTTAAGTTCTCAGCAGGATGTGAAATTTAATAACTAGATTTGTTTGACAGTAATTGTGCTGGGATGACTACTATACTCTGAATTTTTAAGTGTGTTCTTTGGGTTTCAAAACTCATGTATCTTCCCATGAGTCCATAAAACAGAATTTTTTGTTTTTTGAGAGACAGCTATGTTGTATGCACATAAAAACCCACATTACAACTCTATATGGGAGATGTTGTGCTTAAACTCCAAGATGGCCCCAGTGATCTTTCCTACTGGGATTCACTTCCTTGTGTGGTTCCCCCTTCCACCCTGTGCAAGGATTGGTCTCTGCAACCAATAGAATATGGAAGAAGTGATGGTATGACACTTCCAAGATTAGGTAACAAAAGACCTGTGGCTTCTGTCTTGGGGGCTACCTCTCCCTTCCTTTTAGTTTTTCTCTGGGGAAAGCTAGCTGCCATACTGTGAGAGGCTCTCATGGAGAGGAGCTGAGAGTCCTGCCAACAAGTATATGAGTGAGCTTGGACATGAATCTTTAGCCCCAGTCAAGCCTTTGGATGATGACAGTTCTAGTTGACAACTTGACTGCAACCTCATGAGATACCTTGAGCTAAAACAACCCAATTAAGCTACGCCTGGATTACTAACCCTCAGAAACTATGTGAGATAGTAAATGTTTGTTGTCTTTAACTACTAAGTTTTGAGGTAATTTGTTATGCAACAGTAAATAACTAGTATGGGAAGTATAATCATTCCTCTTTTATAGATGAGAAAACTACAAATCAGAGAGGCTAAGTATTTTTTCCAAGGTTATAGAGTTGAAAATACAAGATTTGCACCAGGTCTTCCAGACTTCAAAACCAGCATGACCTTACCACTAAATATGCTGCCTTCCTGAAATGGAAATACACTATTTTCCTGAAGAGAAAAAAAAAATAAGAGAAAAATTCAACTTTTTGAAGATGACGTGCTGTTTTTATATATAGTTTTTATAATTATTCTCAGTAATGACTCAAAGAAAAGTTATTGTGAGTAATGAATATAAACTAAATATAAAACAGATTTGAGGGGGAAGGAGAATAGATTATTTTCAACACAAATATTTTGCTATCTACTGAATGTCAGGGTGTGGGAATAAAATTAAATAAAATAACCATGTTTCCTGTTCCCACGGAGCCTACAGTCTCCTGTGGAAAATAATTGAAGAGAAGGTTACAACTGACAAGACAGTATAGGATTTTGGAATCTGGCAGAATTTGGTTAAAATCTATCATTTAATATCTGTGTGATCTTGGGCAAATGACCAATTGCTTACTCTGCTAAAGGCTGTGCTAAACTCTTCAAGTTTGTCTTCTCTTCCAGTCTTAGCAAGTTCTGAGCACTTCATGTGCCTTATTTTACTTTATCTTCACAACAATGCTATGAGTAAGTATTATTACTCTAATTTTATGAATTAGCACTTATCTCATTGGGTTGCTAAGAGACCTAAATTATATAATGCATACAAAGAGCTTGACCCAGTGTCCAGCTCATGGTAAGTGCTAAGTGGTTGTGACCCAGTGTGGATAACTCTAAAATCAGACCCTGAGAAAGGATATGTGTACTAGTAGTTTATTTGGGAAAAGATGCAAGAAGCTGTGAGGGAGTGGAGATGGGACACAGAGGAAAAAAAAAAAGACCACTAATGAAGGATATGTTTATGGACAGGTAACTCCTCTGGGTAACTGGGGCTTAATCCCATTGAAATTCTGAGACATGTTGTAGAGCGCACCTCAGAAAGGACCCACTAAGGTGAAGAAGATGGGCTATTTATTCACTAACTCTTAACCCTCATTAATTGAGGTTAACTTTGCAGTGCTTCTGGCCTGCCCTAAGTGCGAGTCAAGCACGCTGTGTGATCAAAGAGCATCTTCAAGGACAGGTGCAGAGGCTCTTGAGTAGGGGAAATGTCTTCAGATGACACAGGGGTAGTCCCAGAAAGCATCTGTTATGAAAAGTTATTAATATTACTGTTACTGTAATATCATGGGGATGGATAATATTGTGATAAGGATACATTGTCATGGAGCACAGAAGAGGGTCGCTTCCCAGACTTGGACAAGGAAAGTCAGGACAGCCTTCTCAGAGATGGGGGTCAAAGGGAGAAGAATAACTGGGGGAGAAAAGAGAACAGAGGAGTGTTCTGGGCAGAGAGTAGTTTGTGCAAAAAGTCTTGTCAAGGAATGAGAAAAAGGAAGGCTTATTCTGGAAAATGAAAGACATTTGAAGGCCTCAATTTTGAGTTGAAAAGAATGAGTCATGAGAAGTAGTTTGGACAGGTCAGCAGCAGTCAGATCATGTAGCCCTCACAGACCACATTGGGGAGTTAGGATTTCTCCTAGGAGCACTGGAAAATCTTCAGAGGATTTTCAGCAGATTCGTACTTTGACATTTCACTCAGGTCCACATAGCGAAAGTGAATTTCAGAAAAGGAAGAACTTTGAAAGCAAAGAAACCTATTAGAGAAGTAGCTGCAGTGGTTTAGTGAAGAGTTAACATGACTGGGCGGAAATGGAGATGATGAAGTCTTGCTAATGGGCACTTGCATTTCACACAATCTGTGGGTCAGGAATTCAGCTTATATGAAGTTTCTGACTCAAGGTTTCTCCTGAAGTGGTCATCAGAAAGTCAGTGAAAGTTGCATCCGAAGATGTGACATGCTGGAGGATCTGCTTCCAACATGGCTCCTTCACATAGCAGTTGGCAAGAGGTCCCTGTTCGTGGCTGTGTGGGCCTCTCCACAGTGCTGCTGGATGCCCTCATGACATAGTCTCTTGCTTCCCCCATTGCGAGTGATACCAGAGGTAGAGAACAAGACAGAAGCCATTGTGTCTTTTATGACCTGCCCTCAAAATCACACTCCATCATTTCTGAAATATCCTACTGGCTACTCAGGCCAGCCTCATCCAATGGAGGCAGAATCTGTACAAGGAAGTGAATACTAGAAAGCTAGGAACATGATGGCTATCCTGAAGGCTGGCTCTGACAGTGTGACTCCAGCCCCCAATGGTTCACATGCCTCCCACATCCAAAACACATCTGCCCCTCCCCAAGGCTCCCCAAAATCTCATTCTATCCAAGCAATCAGCTTGAAGTCCGGAGTCTCATCATCTAAATCAGGTTTAGGTGTCAACACATCTTCTTGGGCATATTTCTTTAAGTATAGCTCCTCGAGTACAGATTCTCCCAATTTGAACTCCTGGGAATGAAAGAGACAAATTATCTGCCCCCAACACAGTGGTGGGACAGATATAGGGCAATGACTATAGATACTCATGAAAGTTGTCACCAGAGTCATTCTGAAATCTAGCTGGGAAAATGTTGGAATTCTCTTGATTAGTGGTCAGTCTTGCTCACAGAGTGGAATGACTGTCCGTGGTTCTGATTTGTCCTACTGCCGCCTTGCATTGGGTATGTAGCCTAAACAAATAACAAATATGTGTCACTGAGATCTTAAGGGTTGTTTGTTAGTGCAGTGTAACCCATCTTGACTAGTAGAATTATTGCAGGGGGGGAAGGCATTTAGAGGGAAGAAAGAAAAAGAGAAGTCTGCAGAGGCAGAGGAAGTGAAGTTGGATATGTGGCCGAGGAAAGAGGAGAAAACCCCACAAACTCCAGGATGAAGGAAGGGAGATTTTAAAGAGGCAAGTATCAAATTCTTTTGAAAGGTCAAATTAAAAATGCCTTGGGAATGATTAGACTTTTAGACTTAGGAAAAAAGATGGTTTGAGGAAACAATGGCGAGGAGTAATTTCAGTAAAATGGAAAGACTAAAAATCAGATTACAATGAATTGAAGAGTAAGTAGGAGGTTGATAATTAGTGGCAGAAAGTATTGGCTGTGAAGGGTGATAGCTGGGGTGAAACATGGGTATTGAGGAGTTTTGTTAAAATGGGAGGGAGTGAGCATTTTTAAGTTTATATAAAGGAACAATGAAGCAAAAAAATAAAGAAAACAGAGGAAAGATGAGGTCCCTGATAAAGCAACAGGGCATACCCAGGGTCTAGAGATACACAGAAGGAAGGGCACTTCAGCCATAATAACAGGAGAGGAAGAAAGGATGGGCATTTTCCCTGGAAGTGTCTGGTATACCTGAGGAAGGCTGAGGATAACCTGGTGTGTTCAGATTATAGCAAGAGGTTCTTCAAGGCTGGAGAGCTGGCTGCCCTGGAGGCCAATGAGGGGAAGCCCATGGAGGAGAATGAGAGAGTAGGAGAGGAAGCTAGGTAGGGAGGAGCTAACACCTCAGGTGCTAAAATGATAAGCTTAGACCTCATGTATAATGCAGATTCACTTAGAAATTTCAAGCAGCATGTGGGACTAACCTTGAAGACGGGATTGGTGATAGATTACACAGGAGGACAAGGGAGGAGCAGGCACTAGTATTTGTAGTAGCTTGGAAGGCTTTGGGATGTTGACCTACACAGGGACTACAAAGAATCGGGATTCGACATTTATTTTGGCAACCTTTGAATGTATTTAGAATTGCCGCAGAGCTGGGAGAACCAGGCTCCACGTCATTAACATAAAGGAGGCCCAGCAGCTCTAGGTTACATAGTCAGGGTCTGTCAGAGCCTCCAAGGCCACACTGAACACAGAGCAAGATGCTGATGCTGAAAACGGCCTTTCACATCACCAACAGAATTGGAGATTCCCCTGCGAGTGAACCTTTCCTACGTCTAGCTGGTGCCCACAAGAACTAAGGGACACGTGCAATCCAGGCAAAGTTGTCAGTTTATAAAGATGGAATCTCTGAATATCAGAATTGGAAGTCATTTTATAGCTGATCTAGCCCTGGTGACAGTAGAAAAGTGGGGTGATGGCCAGGTATATTACCTTGGGGACATCACTGACTACCTAAGCCTCAGATTCCTTTAGAGAATGCCTATCTAAAATGGTTACTGTAAAGACTAGTGACACTTTTGGGTTCACTATTTAGATAGTATTTACAATGGGCACTTTTTAAGGCATTTTACAAATGTTAACTAATTCAACCCTCATAACCATTGTATGGAATAAAACTGTTATCATCCCCATTTTAAAAATGGAAAAACTGAGTCCCCAGGAGGAGAAGGGACTTTGCCAAAGCCACCTAAGTATTCAGAGGCAGAACAAGGACCGGCACACAGGACTCCTGACCTCAGGACTGGTGCCTTTCATGCTTTCAATGGAATAAACACAGATGTTGCCAGCTGCATCTTCGTGTACCTGTACACGGCTTGTTTCCAGGATGTGGCTTCTGCCCGAGGAAGTGCTGAGAACACTGTGATGTTACACAGAAGGTTCTATTAGTGTTTCACAAACATCCCCTTTCCAGGCCCTTGGCCAGGTGTGTGCTAATGTTGTTCACTGCACTCTGTGCAGGGAAATGGACACCCAGAGGCTGCTGGCATCACAGCGGTTTCTAAGATTATGGAATCTCATGTCCTGAGAGAACCACCACTTGGGATCTGCCCTTCCTGACATTGGTAATCTGGAAAGAACTGTTTCTGCATTGACTGTTAATTTGTTTCTGCATTGACTGTTAATTAATTTGTTCATTCATTCATTCATTTTAAGAAAGCTACCAGCTAGAATTATGGAATTATCACAGTAATGTCAAGCAATCAATATCTTCCTGCTTATATGGTAAATATGAAAATTTGGATTCTTCATTTGTCTCCTGCAAAGATGGAAAAGGAAGTCGGTAACTTTAGCTTTTAGGTATAAACCAAAAAAAAAAAAAAATAGAACCACTGGGTTAGAAAAAAACAATATCTCAGAGTCAGTAGAATCAACTAACACAGGTTGCCAGGGTTGTTAAGAACCTTAAACTCTATCTGGTCCAATTGCCCATTTGATGCTCAGAGCTTCTCCACCCCTCTGCTGAATGGGCATAAACCAGCAATTTTCTCATTGCTTCCAGGGATAAGCACTTCACTGTCTTATGAGTTGGCCAAATCTCCATCTGGAAATCTCTGAATGCTAGAATCTCTTCATTATTCTGAGGCCAAAGATTTCTTTCTGCAATGTCTACCTACTGGGACTAGTCTCAATTTACTAAATGAGTGACTCTGTAAAGTCCCTTACCAATATTATGAACAACAGAATCTGAGTTATTACCGTCTCCCAGAAATCTCTCCTGCTGTTTCTTTGTTTAAAATGGAAATAGCTGTCTTTCTCTTCACCATCAAAGTCCTTTCTTCCCCAAACTTCAAATAAAGTACTTTCATGATTTCAAAGCTTTTCATATTCTAAATGACCTAATTGTTTTATCGAAAGAGAAAAGAATGGAGCCACCCAAACCCCTCCACGTGCAGATACTTGGGGAACACCTGGTACCTGGGAAGTATTAAGCCAGGTCCTGGTCACAGGAGGAAATGATTTGGATAATCATGTCTGGTGCTGGACACCATCATTCTGCTATTCTGCATGGACCCAGGAACCAGCCAGTGTCTCAGATCAAAGGAACAGTCTTGGCCGCAGGGGAGCTAGTGAGGAATCACTTGAAGGGAGGCAGCCAGACAGTGACAGTGAGACAGTGAATGAGGAGGAAAGCAGGTTTCCTGAGAAGGACCAGCTACATGATTTGTGGGTCCCAGTGCAAAATAAAAATGCAGGGCCTTATTAAAATTATAAAGAGTTTTAAGATGGCAACAGCAGAGTATTAAGCCAAGCAAAGAGCCCTGGACAGCCATGCAAGAGCAACAGCAAGCTTCTGGGCTATGTGGTTGGTTCCATTTGTTCTGCTCAGGGAACCTCAAGGTATGTAGGGCATGGGAGGCAAAAGAAGGACCCTCCTTATCCCCTCCCTGAGGTCCTATGGAAAGATAACAGGACCAGGTCTCCTGACTTCCTATTGAGTGCATTTCTTACCCATTCATATTATTTTCTTATACAATGGCAAGAAGGCACTTACATAGATTAGAATAAATGCACATAACCACTTTCCAAATTTTTCCAAGAGGAGGCAGTATACAAAATGGAGGGGAGAACAGCATTTACCATCCAATTCCAAAGTCCACTACCCTCTAGCCACCTACCAGGATGTCCCCTAAAGTCCTCAAGCCACACTTGTCTCATCTCTGTGGTGGGAGTGATACAGAGGAGATTATCTTTACATCATAGGCAGCATTAGATAAAAATAATACATGTTAGCATAAAAATAGCGCAAGCATTTCATTAGTATTTTGTTGAGATAAGAAGATGGAAAAGAGGAGAAGGGAGATGAAGAAAGGAAAGAGGGAAGATAGAACCAGGCATCGCCTTTCATGTCATGTTTTTGCTTGCAATGTCCTGGTTCCTTTCTCCCTGTGAAAGATCCTCCATATGGATGAAGTAGCTCTGTTCTCAAACTGCTTGTTCCCTTCCCTTGGGCTTCTCTAGCCATGGGCCTCCCTTTGGGAGCTGCGAGCATCTGCTTTCTTTTCTGCCTCTAGATCTGGTGCTCCTGGTAGGCTTGCTCTCTGACTGACTCGCCTCTTGTGTCCCCAGGCTCTAACCAGAAAGGGAGAAAGGAGAAAAAAAAGCAATGATGATGTTACTGGAAAGGGGTCCCGATCCAGACCCCAAGAGAGGGTTCTTGGGTCTCCCGCAATAAAGAATTTGGAGTGAGTCCATAAAGTGAAAGCAAGTTCATTAGGAAAGTAAAAAAATCAAAGAATGGCTACCCCAAAGACAGAGCAGCCCCCAGCGCTGCTGGTTGGCTATTTTTATGGTTATTTCTTGATAATATGCTAAACAAGAGGTAGATTATTCATGAGTTTCCAGGAAAGGAGTGGGCAATTCCTGCAACTGAGGGTTCCTCCCCTTTTTAGACCATAGAGGGTAGCTTCCTGATGTTGCTATGGCATTGTAAACTGTCATGGCACTGGTTGGAGTGTCTTTTAGCATGTTAATGCATTATAATTCGTGCATAAGGACCAGTGAGATGACCAGGGGCCACTTTTGTTGCCATCTTGGTTTGGGTGGGTTTTGGCTGGCTTCTTTACTGCATCCTTTTATCAGCAAGGTCTTTGTGACCTGTATCTTGTGCCGACCTCCTATCTCATCCTGTGACTTAGAATGCCTAACTTCCTGGGAATGCAACCCAGTAGGTCTCAGCTTTATATTACCCAGCCGCTATTGAAGATAGAGTTGTTCTGGTTCAAATGCCTCTGACAATTACAAATAAGAAAGACCTGCTAGATGCCAATTCTATTGGGCAATTGTTTTATTTTGGAGTTGCTCCTTATAGTGGGGCCAGTTTTTCAATGCCTTTGAATCACTCAGGACTATCAAGCATCCTCACTGTCTCTCCGTAAGACCCAATTTGTAGCCCATCTGACCATAATGTCTTTTTTGGAAACATGCAAAAGAAGAAATGTGACAGGAGGGGTGGCAAAGATGGGGAAGGAGATGCTACCATCTTCTGCTCACCTCCCACCTTACCATCCACCAAATCCCAACCATGGGCCAAGGCAAGGTAAGAGACTCAGAGAATCCCTGTTCTGAGCAAGTCCAGGCAAGGCACTAGGCAGAGGAGGAGGGAGAGGAGTGGAGAGGAAGTGCTGGAGGGGCGGGGGTGGAGGGTCTGAAGGTGTTTGGGCAATTGCTAACCTGTGGTTGAGGGGGCAGAGAGATCTGAGGTCAGGATTCCAGAGCTTCACAGCAAGTTCCCCTTGACGCTTAGGCAGAGTGGTGGAGGCTGGAACTGCAGGTCTAGAACACCCACTCCAGTCCTTGCAGTGGATGGTCCCACAGGGCTTTTATTATAGGAATATACAAGCTAAGATTCTCCTTAGGCACCTAAAATCACATAGCCCACCCAGCATGGAGTGGGTTTCCTGGATTCATGACCAGGTGGCTCCTAAATCAACCCTCATCTCAACTGTACCCTTTCCACCAACTCCCCCAGATTTGCACCCCCACCTGAAGTCCTCATCTCAGTTCATGGACCATATCTAAGTCATCCCAGACAGAAATGCAGATTTTCCTCCATTCCTACCTCACTCCTCTCCCTGCAACCTCTGATGGACAATTATATGAGTTCTACTCATCCATTCCCCTGGCACTGCTCCGATCAGGCCACCATCATCTTAAACTTGAAGTGTTGCAACAGTTTCTGTTCTGTCTTCCTTCCCTTGGCCTCCTCTCTTCAGTCTTGTAGGCTACATACAGCCAGTGATCTACAATACAGTCCCGATCATTTTCCTTCCCAATCAAGCACTGCCATATTGCCTTTGGCATTTACAGACTCAACTCCTTGGCCTGACTTTTAAGGCACTGTGTGATCAGTCCCCATGGTGTGTGCCCTCATCCCTTCCCACTCTGTCCATATACCCCAGGCATCAACCACATGCTAAATATCTGCTTTTTTGCACCTTTATGCCTTTACTCAGGCCGTTTCCTCTGCCAGGAACGTAGTCCTGCTCCATGTCTGCCTGATAAATTCCCACTGCTCCCTTTTGACAAGCCTGGCTAAATTGTCCCATCTTCACTAAACTCCAAGCCTCCAGTGGAACTCCAAGTCCTCAGCCCACAGGACTGGTTTAGAGCACTGAACACCTTGCATGCTAATTAGTCATCTGTGTCTGTCAAGCCCCCTCCCTGGAGGCTGAAAGCTCCTCAAAAGCAAAGACTACCTCATTCACCTTAGAATAAAAATCAGTGGATGGTTGTTGACCTGAACTGCTTTGCAGTAGGCCTGGCACCTGGCGCTCACCATCACTGGAGACCAATTGCCTAATTAAAACACGCCAGGGACACTGTCTTTCCTTGCATCAAATCTGCCCTGGCAGATCCTCTGCGGAAAGAGAAAATATTAGCATGAGCAAGTACATTACCGTAAGTGGCACATCAGATTCTTAATTAGGAGATAAACATCTGGCATGCGTGCATTCCTGCAGTTACAGTGTATACTGAGAGCCTGCAGACAAGTCCCAGAGAATTGGTTTCAGGTCACACTGCCAGAGACAGGTGGCTGTTTATCACTGCAGTTATATAATGCCTGCATGCTTGTCTGAGGGAGTGTGGAGAAGTGGGCAGGGGCTCAGGCGTCACCTTCTTGCTGAAGCCTCAGAGTTGCAAGTTCCAGATAGGTAGAACAACCTGATCAAGAAGAGATCAAGATGGCCAATTTAGTAAAAGGCTCTGGGGCATCCTGATATGTATGGGCATTTGAGGAAAATATTTTCAGCTGCTACTCAGAAGATTCCAGCAAAGCCCTACTTTGTCAGTCTCTTTTCTCACAGGGTTCCCATTTATCCACTCTCCAGTCATAAAACCCACTTAGCCTTAGGTAAAATTTTACAAAGTTCTGTCTTCTGCATGGTCTCATTATAGGTGATGTTGGGAGTGAGCTGAGGATCGAAGGAAGTAATGTGACCAGGGTTACCCAGCAAGTGAGTGGCAAGTGGCAAAGCAAAATTAATTATATTAATCCAGTACCCTTTTCTCCTGTGAAATCTGCCTGTAGTTAATTGAATAGCGAGCCCCACCTCCCTAAAATTCATGTCCACTGGAAACTCAGGACGTGAGCTTATAAGGGTATTTACAGATGGGATTAAGGTAATCTCAAAATGAGATCATCCTGGATTCGAGTGGGCCTTAAATCCAATGACAAGTGTCCTTATGAGTCTACAAGCCATGGATTGTCAAGGACTTCCATCAGGGACCAGCAACTAGGGGAGAGTCTGGAAATGAATTCCTCCTCAGAGCCTCTGGAAGGAATCAAACCTTGACAACACCTTGACTTTGGACTTCTGGCCTCTAGAACTGGGAGCAAATACATTTCTGTTGCTTTAAGATACCAGGCTGGTGGTTATTCATTACAGCAGCCACTGGACACTAATGCATCATCTGAGTTACCCTTTGCTGCCAATTGCAAATGGAGGTTCGAAAACCCCTAACACCAGCAAGCCATTAAAAATTACTTTTCATTTCATTTCATCCTTGCATGGAAATAAAATCTCATCAATGCCTTCTTCAGATCATTTGTCAAGGAAGACAGAGTTTGACGGAGAAGATGGGGAAGGAAACAAAAGTATGGCGGCCCACTATGTGTCATCAATAAGAGCTATATTATCTTACTTAATTGCTAATCAAATTAGCGTTGTCAGTAGTGTTTTGACCCTATTTTATAAATGAAGTAAACAAGACTTTAGAGAGACCAATCTAAGATTGAAATCCATGTTGACTGATGATGGCAAATTCTATGTCCTGCAGAAATGATTTGATGCTATTTGCTTCCTCTTCAAGTTTCTCCTGTGTGTAGGGTCCACAATCATGCCCTACACACAGGAGTCTGGAGCCTGAATTATCAGATGGCCTCAGCCCAGCTCACCCTGTGTCTCACTCTTCTCCCTCATTCTCCTACAGCATCTGGTTGGGTCTTGTGTAAATCTCTTCTCCCCAACATGAGTGCAATAGAGACCCCAGGCTCTCCCCAAGGGACTAAGGCCAGGAGCCTTGAATCCTTCAGTCTGGAGACAGGGTTTGACATAGGACTTCATACATACTTATCACTAATCCCATACAAACAGCTATGCTGGGCTCCCTGTGAAGAAGAGGGTTTATCTTACTTAATCCCTCTGGGCCTTGGTTTCCCCTTATGTAAAATATAGATGAAGTAGTATGCTTATTTCGGGCTGAGTTCAAATCCTCATTCTGCCACTTACCACTAAAGTCACTTTCCCCCTCCAAGTCTTCCACATTCTGCATGGAGTTTGAGCAGCCATGAGAGGTTACTCACTAAAAGTGCACATGCAAAAGCTATGCAGAGGTTAGTGCTTATTCTTCAACAAAGTTAATCGTACTTGATTAAGCAGCACATGCCAAAGAGCTATGCAGAGTTTAGCAGTTGTTGTTCAACAAATCTAATAGTATGTGATTTGAACTACTTCTTCAGCTGCCAAAATATTTTTGATAGCCCAGCATAGCACCTAAGAATGTGACTCTGGAGGCAGACAGCCTGGATTGAATCCCAGCTCTGCTATTTTTTAGCAGTGTGACCTCTGACAAGTAACCTAATCTCTCTATTCCTTACTTTCCTCATCTGGAAAGCTGGAAAAAACTAGTACCTTCCACATGGGGCTATTGTGAAGATTAAATGAACTAGTACACATAAGGTGCTTAAACAGGACTTGGTACCAGGGAACAGTGAATGAATATTGGCTTCTTAACATTTACAGTTTTCAAAAATACCTTTTTTTATCTAATGATTTTGTAGTCATAGGAAATGACCCAGACTAGGCTTTGCTGTTCTTCTGCTGATGTCACTTAACATTTGGACAGGAACTAAGAATGCACTTCTGTAAAATATAGGTTGGATACAATAACCCAAAAGGATTTTCTTCATTAGAACTGAAAATGGAGGGATGGCTTCTTATAGTGAAGTCTCTACCTTGAGCTGAAACTCTACCACATAGGGCTGTGTGCTTTGGGGCACATCACTTCTCTTTTGTGAGCTTCAATTGATGAGTCTGTAAAATGTGCACATAGGTACATGTGTTTGTGGATGGTGGGAAAGGTGGGGAGATACAGTGATTGGATCAGGCGATGATCTTACTTTTATCACTGTGAGGTCATGTCTGGCATGCAGCAGACGCTGTGGATTCCCAAAGTCCTCAGGGCATCTCCACCATGTAGCCTTGAATGTGTGGCCGGGATAATGACAGAAACTGTCCAGTTCAAGCCAACATCAAGACAAGGACCAGGCATCAGACTCTGGAGGCAGGCCAGGCAGGGAGAGGACAGATCTGCTCGGGTCTTTGGGCCCAGATGAGCTGCCAGATGATACACAGGCAGGGCATCTCAACGTCCTACGTGGAGGCCAGCACAAAAACCAGCAGGTGGGACACTACCCAAGCCATGCTCTGGTTGGGAACAGAGCAGCACGCTGAGCCAAACCCCAGAAGGTCACTACTGTCAGGAACTGAGGATAGCCTATGTGTGCTGCTTGTCTTGCTAACACAGCCATGCAAAACCCAAGGTGCTTTTCTGTAAGACTAGCCTCTCTCAAACATCTAAACAACCACATTTTAAAGACTCAAACCCCAGGAATGCTAATCTACCCAAACAACATCATTTTTGTTCACTGGTCCTCTGAGAATGGCATGAAGAAATGTCATATGGCCAACTTGCAAGATTGGGGTTGAGGTGTAAGTCACCACCCATCACACTTGCTGTGAGACCTTGTAGGCAGTATTCCATCTCTCGGCTTCTGTTTCCTCATCTGTCAAATGAAAAGGGTATTAAAGATCAGTTGATCTCGAAATATTTTCCTGCCCTGAATTCTGCGATTTCAGTTTCTTATGTAAAATCTCAGCTTTCGTGCCAAGAGTCCCAGTCCACATAAAATAAAACATTCCCTATACTTTCCTTAATAATCTTAGAGGGAAAGTGAGCTTTTAATAGGTGTCCCTAGCTATATAAAATGTATATTCACCTGGCTGCTTTCTTCCTAGAGAAACTTTGGAAAATGCTTACTAATTTACCTAAAGAACACAAGTTTTGGAATTAAAGGATTTGGGCTTGAAAATTTCCTACTGTGCTTCAGGTTATGTCAATCTGTTCTTAGCCTTTTAACACTCCTGTGCACTCTACTCAGGAAGCAACTCAAAAAGCCAGCATGAACATCAGTTTCTTCAGTATTTCCCAACTTTATGTTCCAGTACTCTCTTGGTTTGGTTCTTCCCAAGATTTTCAATTTCTGACATCTCAAGTCCCTCTTGTTTCAAGGACCCTTTTATATAGACATCCTGGGGTGGCAGTCTTAACTTCTGACATTTGACTCAAACCCCATAGACTGCCTGGATTCCAGCAGCACCACCTACTCTGCAGGAGAGGTGCCCATCCCAAGGAACCCTCCTGCCTCTCTCCTTTCCTTCCCCAACTCTCTTGTTCAAGAAAGGACTTTGTTAATAACCTCATCTCTCAACTGGGCATGATACTATAATACATTACCTAGCAAATGTAGAAAAGGGGGCATTATTAATAGAAAACACCCACCCGGACTTTGCTGATTTGAATACTGGTTCAGAACACTGTTGAAGGCAGCCAACGGGGCTGGGTTCCACTGTTGGCTCATTTTGTACCCGGAAGAAAACCGTCCCTGCACAAATGCAGTTCTCACCTTTGGAGAAGGCACATTTCAGAATCTGCCAGCTCTTTGCCTCAGAGGGGTCATGATGCAGTTCCTCATAATACAATGGGGAATTCAAAACATACAGTGTGGCATAAAATGTCAATTCAGCCCAGGCCCTGAGTGCTTTGCATGCTGGAGAGGGAAGAGGGAAGTGGTGGGAGGGGGTGTAATTTGTGTGGAGGAATGGCAGATGTGGTTGATCCACTTTGGATTTATCTGCCCATCTGGACTTTCAAAAGAAAAGAAAGTGGTGTGGTAACAATTTCATAGCAAAGGCCACAGGCTGGTTAATCTTCAGGGATTTTTTTGAGTTAACTTCTGAAAACGTTGATTTGGCCTATTGGTTTCATATTAATTGGCTCTGACTAGCTGGAGCACCGCCAGAGAAATCCGGCACGTTGCACGTTGCACGTTGCAGTTGTCAATCGACCTTCTTTGGCACTCTCTGGGGTGCAGCATGGCTGTGTGGCTTCTGCCGCGGCACGTGGGCCCTTTCCTAGGAAGCCTTTTGGCCAGACTCAGGCATTCTGGAATGGGAGGGAAGTTGATGACGAGGTAAAAAAATTAACTCTCAATGTGCAATGTTAGCTATTCTGGAAACCGAGCCTATTTCATTTGGGACTTGGGCCAAGCTTCTGAGCTTCAAAGAGAAATTCAGAAAGAGAGAGGGGGGTGGGGCAAGGGAGAGAAAGAAGAAGAGAGGCTCAGAGAAACAGAGTCAGAGAAAGAACAGAGAGGGCGACAAAAAGAAAACAGAAAGATGGAGAAATGAGACACTGAGAGATGCAGAGACAGAGTGAGAGATACAAACTTACAGAGACTGAAAGAGACAAGCACAGAGACACACACAGAGAGCCAGACACAGACAGAAGCAGAGAAAGACATTGGGAAAACAAAGACACGAGACAAAAAAAAAAAGACAAATGAAACAAAGATAGAGACATAGAGATGAGACAAGCAGAGAGGCTCCCAGAGACAGAGTGAGACAAAGAAAGAGACAGAGATGCATATAAAGAGAGACCTAGACAGAGGTGGGTGGGTAAGAGGCCCTTCTGGCAAGAGAGGAAACAGAAATCAGGAGCCCACATGAATGCAGAGATGAAGAGAGAGAGAATGAGAGCAAGGACCCAGGCCCAGAGAAACCCAGGGGGCCCTAAGGACAGCCTCACGCTGGGGCTGCCCACCCACTGTGGCTCACCCTGGCCAGGTCTTTGGGGAATCACTTGGGGCCTTTGCCTGAAACCCCCCAACCCCAGGAACCAGGGTAGCTGTGGCCCCAGTGCAGTTCAAATCCCAGGGCCTGCAGAACCGGTTAGTACGTTGTGTGATGGAACAATGACTGAATCATGAACGACTGAAAACAAAACAGGAGAACAAAGCGGGGAGGAAAAAACCCACAGGAATAGTTCGGAATCCCAATTTCCTACGTGCAGTTGCTAAGCAGTTCCCTGTGGTGTGCGTCTCTCTCTGGGTCTGGAGAAGTACAAGGACTATGAGAAAAGCAGGTGTCAGGGATGTCTGCTGTGTGGTCTCCAAGTTTTCTGGCGTGAAGGGGCTGTTCTTGGGAGGCCAGGAAAAATGCAACTATCCTGAGAAACAAAATAAAAAGGGACTGACTTCTGAGTTGTAGTGGCCCAATTCCCTCAAGGCCACTTATTAAACCATGGGGAAAAAAAGGTAGCCCTTTAATATCTCAGGAACATACCGTCCCCCAGATCAGGGAACTGGGTCACTTGGGCTTCTCTCTTCTTGTTGTTCTGTTGGTCACTGAAGCCCCTTCTGCCTCTATACCATGGCTGTAGCCCTGGTTATCCCAGGCCAGGACAAGTGACCCAACAGTCTTTGTGCCTCTAGCCTGGCCTCTTTTCCTCAGACTCAAATCCAACCATATCACCTGAGGGCAGGGGCTGCATTCCACCCATCTCTTTGAGCCAGTACCTAGCAGAGTACAGAGTGAGGGCTCAGTTTCGGTTTTATCACATTGAAAACACCAGTGTGGCAAAATCACAGATTTCCAGCATCTAGTCATCAGGCCTACCTCCCACATCATAGATGAGTGAACTCAGAAACAAACTGGGAGAGACACTCAAGCAAGCTCCCGCTTTGTGCCCATTCATTATCAGTAAAGGTTTTGGTCATTTTTAGGTTCATTCTCAACTTTCCATCCCAACCTCTTTGGTTATTGTTGTTCAATGGGGATGTGCCCTTGCCGAGTTCAGACACATCGGACATGCCAATGGGCTGTGACCAGAGCCTCCAGCCTCAGTATGTGAGGTTTTCATTTATTTGGGACTCTGTGAATTAGGGTCGTTTTGATTGTAAGCAACAGATGAACTGGATAACTTGAGAAAAATAAACCAAAAAAGAAAATTTGGCCGGACACGGTGGCTCATGCCTGTAACACAGTACTTTGGGAGGCCGAGTTGGGTGGATCACCTGAGGTCAGGAGTTCGAGATCCAGCCTGGCCAACATGGTGAAACCCTGTCTCTACTAAAAGTACAAAAATTAGCCAGGCATGGTGCTGGGCACCTGTAATCCCAGCTACTCAGGAGGCTAAGGCAGGAGAATTGCTTGAGCCTGGGAGGTGGAGGTTGCAGTGAGCCGAGATCACACCATTGCACACCAGTCTGGGTGACCAGAGCAAAACTCTGTCTCAAAAAAAAAGAAAAGAAAAGAAAATTTATTGGAAGATAAGTTAGTTCACAGAAAAGACAATTGAGAGATAAAAGAGGATGCAGGGCAGCCCTGAAGATTTAAGTTGCAAGAATCAGGGAACAAGCTTCTCCCATCTCGGCCCTGGGATGCACTAGCCCTCGTTGCCTTCCACCTTGTGGCACTGTGCTCAGAATTTCTGCGAAAGAATCTGAGGGGTTCAGACTGAGTCAAGTGTCTCCCCTTGGCCAAAAGAGGAGAGAAACTCTTGATTAAAAATCCCGCCAAGACTGACTCACAGTCCCACAATGATAGCATGAAATGGGGGTGTAGAATTTCCCTAAAGAATAGTTTTTGTGATGTTATGACAAGAGGAGGGAAGGGGTGCCAGGGGAGGCAACAACACCCACTCTGGGAATTCCACGAATCTGACCGGGTACCCCAGGAGGGCAATAGGAAGCCTTGTTCTGTGGGTCCTGCAGCAATTAGGATGAACGTAGTCCTCCTTTTCAAGTTGTCTGGGGGACATGCCGAGGAGGTGGGGCATCAGAAGGCCCTAGTTTTTGGGGAGAGAAAAAGAGGAGATGACCCCGGGGCTTGGTTTGTGGGAAAATATCTAGGGAGGAACAAAGGAATGGGTGTTGGTGATCACCTGAGCCTGGGCAACAATTAGCAAGGGTGGGGACGGATCTGTCTGCAGAGTATCTCTGCAAGAGCCCGGAATCAATGCTGTCTCCCTAGCTCCAAGGCAGAAGAACAAAGAAGAACGCATGATAGGGGCCTGTTTTTTTCTTTGCTTTGATTGTCGGAAAACTCCAATTTTGTATAGGCCAATGTGCTTCCCTGCAACAAACTTGTATGAGACTATACGAATGTATGTTTAAAAGACAACAGTCCCAGCCGTTCAAAATGATCTTACCCTTTGGCAAGAGTTATAAGATTCATATAGCTGAAATGGATCAAGGCCACAGGATTGGAATCTTTAATATGTCAGTGAACACCCACTGCCCACCAGGACCTTGTCCTCAACTTTCTCCTAATAGAATACACCATGAATGCCTTGACCATTCCATTGTGTTTCCCATTTATAATATTCCAAAGGCTTTAGTTTAAGAAAAGCAAAAACTTTCTACATAGAAACAGATACCACTCCCAAATATAAGCATCAGATTTGAAACTTGGCAGATCTTCACGCTGAACACCTGGGCCACTCTGGCTGCTGCCGGTGGCTCAAGGAATGTACATCTATTTCAGTTCAGCCCACACAATAATTAAAAGGACAATTTGCTTCTACATAAAGAATCACAGAATGTAGCCTCAAACCACATAAAAGCCGTTTGTGCACTCGCTGCAGTTTGGTTTTTCCCGGCCAGCCACAGTCTGGTCTGGGAATGGTGAGTGCTTTGTCTAGTGGTGCTTCATTGACTTTTAGGGGCAGCGAGGTGGTGGGGAGGATCCCCCGGCCCTCCTCCTTGCCTGGCCCCATCATTCCCATGCAGCCACTTTGAATTGCAGTTTTCCCATCTGCAAATTGTAAATAAGAGTACTAACTCTGTCTTTCTCAGGGTTGTGGTGCAGATCAAAAATAAAAAAAAATACATGTGACATCACTTCAAACAATATAAGGGTTCTGTACAAATAAACGGTCTATTTATTCATACCGCTTTGACCTCTGTGAATGTAACCTTAGCGTTCTCTAGAAGTATACACCAAGAGCAAATAGAAGGATACAATTCAAAAACACCTTGGGAAGAGAGGAAAAGAGTATAATCGAGAAAGCATGAGCAAAATCTTGGGTTCTACACTTTAATGCAACTTTAAGCCAATGGTTTGTTGGTAAATCGTTAACAACCAGGTCTCTGGAGGAAAAGAAAAAAAAAAGACCTTAGTTGTAGTATTTACCAATTTCCCTTGTGTAAATACTGCCAACCATAACCAATTTTGAGATATCAACGTGACATCAATTGGCTACCAAAACTAAAAATTTAACAATTCTCTCTCTCTCTTGCTGTCTCCAATAGGAGCTGCCTCTGGCATGCCCCTATGCTAAGTTATAACTGAAGTTGTCCTGCAACACAGGAGCCATTGGATTTCAGAGCCCACTGACTGAGCAAAACAGAAATGGAAATCCCTAAAGGGTACCCCCTCCTCCATGCTGCATTCAGAAGGAAACTTGCAGGGGTGAGACCCTTTTGCACTGTGTTGTTGACTCAGGGCCTTGTCCAGTGAGGAACTGTTTGATCTCCCTTGAGCAGTCTGATGAGAAAAGCCCTCCCAGGCTGGACCAGGAAAGAAGAGAGTCCTTCCTGTTTGCACATTTCATGTGCACATTTCTTCTGCCTGTCTTTGTCTCTCACTGCCTTCCCTGTACCACACTGTGGTTTCAAGGATCCATTCATTACATTGTTTTCCGTCAAGTAGGGAAATGAAGGTAATGCAATAACAGTGCTCTGGTGGAGTGAAGCACAGAAGATTCTAGAACAGTTTCACCCAGGCTGGGGAGCTCAGAGGAGACACCCAAGTTTTTGCATTAAAAAAGCATGCCTTCTGCTCATAAATGGCATTTGTAGAGTGCTGTGATGTTTGCAGACGTATTCACACCTGTCTGCTTGTGTCATCCACACAGCAACCCCAGAAGCAGATTTGGCGAGGATTCTCACGCTGCCCTCCTGCCATCCTCTTTTGCATGGACAAAGAAGAAAGGAAACAACTAGAACCCAAAGAGAGATAACAAGAAGAAGTTACATTGTGGATGCTTTACCAATCAATACCAAAATTTTGAGATTTTGATCCCCAAGAAGGTGTATTGGTTATTGCTTCTTTTCAAAGTGAAGAAAAAATATTGTTCCTGGTCAATTTCTCATTGTCATTTGTCAGTTCAGGAGTCCCTAGCGATGTCCTTAACTGTGGGAGTAGAAGCACAATAGCCATGAATTGCCTCACAATTCCTAGAGGCAATAAAAGATTCTGAATCTGGCTGGGGTGGTGGCTCACTCCTATAATCCCAGGCTGAAGCAGGCAGATCACCTGAGGTCAGAAGTTCGAGACCAGCCTGGCCAAAATGGTGAAACCTTGTCTCTACTAAAAAAATAAAAATTAGCCAGATGTGGTGGTGCATGCCTGTAGTCCCAGCTAATCAGGAGGCCAAGGCAGGAGAATCACTTGAATCAAGGAGATGGAAGTTGCAGTGAGCCGAGATCACACCACTGCACTCCAGCCTGGATGAGTGGCTTTTGGAGCTAAAAATAGGTTGCAAGATGTGTGATTGTGTGTGTGTGTGTGTGTGTGTGTGTGTGTGTGTGTTTAACCTCCCTCAGTATTTGTGAAATGGGAATACCACAGCCTCCTTCAGAGAGCATCATGACGTAAATGATGTAAACAGGTGGATGGCTGATGGTGCCCGTGCAGTTAGTAGCGGTCCTCACCCCACAGTCAGCCCTCCTTTTGTACCCAGTTCTTCTGCACCAGATGGGGTCATTGGTGACAAATGAGTCACACAATCAGTCATCTGTCTTCTTTATCAGGAGCAACCTGGCAAAGATCTCCTTGAGGAATCATCTCATGGGCAGCTGGGGTATTGTCAATTTCCATACCCCTTGGACTTGGCTTTCTAGGTGGGCTGTGACATCAGGACACAGGAAAGTTGAGAGGCTCTCAGATCTAAGTCATGCTTCTGAAGGATCTGATGATTGTCAGTAGACAATTAATAAGGCGGGAGCTCAGAGATCTCCAAAAGAATGAATCTCTCTCTCTCTCTCTCTCTCTCTCTCTCTCTCTCTCTCTCTCTCTCTCTCAATCTCTCTCTCAACTTATGCAATACCAGAGATCCAGCCCAAATCCTCTGATAGTTGAGTTGGGAAAGTGAAGTACTTTCCAGGGCCCCAGGAATCCCTACTCACTTTTCTTACTGAAAACGAGTCTGTGGTTTCAAGCCTGAAGAGCTGTGGCTTAGGTAAGGAGCCTTGGTTCATTTCACTCCAAATGGAGATACAGCCCAGGAGAGCCACAGGGCTCTTCTAAATGGGGGAATGATTTAATCCCCAAATCCTAGCCAGGGGAGAAATTACTGCAGAGGAGAAATTCTTTCTGATATCCAAATAAAAAGATACAGTGCCCATTCATTTCCTGGAAATTTTTGTTGACAAATACCCTATCTATAACAGCTTGCATAATGGCCATGCTTTGGGGAGCACAGGAGTGGACAGTTCTGCTTCCTTTACCTTTTCAGCTACGTCAATCCAGGTTGTGGCATTTTTTGTTATTAAGAGTAATAATGAGACATGTCCATTGAGCTAGGTTCTGTTTCAACTGAATCATTTAGGAATTATAGCCTGTTGACATAACTGTATATAAACAAAACCCAGGATTCATTCCAAAAACATGTAAAGTACATTTGTGTGATTTTATGCTTGGTTTGGTGAGAAGGAACTTAGTTTTGGAGTCTGACTCTGAACTTCAGTTTTCATTGGTGAAATGAAGATCTAATGACAGTCTCTTTCCTGTTATCTCAATAGCATTCTTAAGAGAAGATCGCAGAAAGTTAAGACTATGAAAGCATCTATAAACTGTAAGGTGTTGTATACACAATAGGCAAATTAGCCTGGGAGTTTCCCAGTACCATGAGGCATTCCTGAATAGTGGGAGGAAGAATGCTTTTGTTTTTCTTTCTCCAGTGGGTCGTGAGTACTATCCTGAAGACAGCGATGCTGTGAAGGACAAACTCCTAAATGCAACTCAATAATTTTTTACATATAGCTCAAGTGGAAGAAAATTCGTGGCTTGATGTCCATAGGAGAATGGGGTAGTGACAACAGCTGAATAATTGTTCTTTAGAACTCATGCTTGTAGCAGAGGAATTAAAATAAAGATCCCTGGCAATCTCTTGGAAAGATGGTATCAACTTAGAAGTTCTGGCAAACTCCAGCTAGCATCGCTTGGTAAAGACTGGAACTCACAGGCAGAAGCACCAGCAGGCTGCATGAATGCCCAGTGCAAAGTGGTCTGTGCCAGGGCAGAGCTGAACATGCTGCAGCTTATACTGTAGAATGGGGGTCCCCAACTCCCAGGCCACTGACTGGCACTGGTCTGTGTCCTATTAGGGACCGGGCCACACAGCAGGTGAGCGGCAGGCAAGCAAGTGAAGCTTCATCTGTATTTATAGCCACTCCCCTTCACTCAGATTACCACCTGAGCTCCATCTCCTGTCAGATCAGAAGTGTGTTAGATTCTCATAGAAGCACAAATCCTATTGTGAGCTGTGCCTTCAAAGGATCTAGGTTGCATGCTGCTTATGAGAATCTGAGAATCTAATGCCTGATGATCTGTCACTGTCTCCCATCAACCCCACATGGGACCGTCTAGTTGCAGGAAAACAAGCTCAGGGTTCCCACTGATTCTACATTATGGTGAATTGTATAACTATTTTATTATGTATTACAATGTCATAATAATAGAAATAAAGTGCATAATAAATGTAATGTGCTTGAATCATCCCAAAACCATCCTTCTCCCTGGTCCGTGGAAAAATTGTCTTCCACTAAACCAGTCCCTGGTGCCAAAAAGGTTGGGGACCACTGCTCTGGAAGAGGGCCACCCCATTGCTCCCCGCTTGGTACAGGGCAAAAAGGATTGGAATTTTGTAAGCCTGGGGACAAGGAGTCCAAGCTTGGGCATCAGCTACCCAGAAGAGGTGCTGGCCAGTGCTGGGAACAGCATTCGGAGACCTGGAGATAGGCAGACTTCGTGTGCATGTCTACCAGCTGGAGGGAGGCACTGAGGTTATCAGAGGATACCCCTACTTGTTTCCCTACAGAAGTTCTCCCTGAATTTATAGAGGAAGAATGTGAGAAAAAAAGACAGAAATTCCAAGTTACTGAATGCTTACTATGTGTCAGGCTGCATCGTTTGCTTCCCTTATTTGAAACCCTTTAATTTTTCCAAAGACCTATGAGAAAAGTACTAAATCACAGTTGAAAGAGGAAGGTCTGAAGCTCAGATTGAATGACTCCTTTAAATTCTTGGAGGAGAGAGAGGAATCCAACCTGTGCTTCTCACTCCAAAGCCATGACTTTTCTTCTCCATGATGATGAGAGAGCTCTCACGAGCTTAGAGAGGTGGTTCCCAATTACAGAAGAACTTTGGAATCACCTGGGGAGTGGAGAATTTTAAAAATTCTCAGAAAATAAAATCACAGTGGCGGGGTTATTTTAAAAATAACCATACATAAGCCCCACTCCTAACGACTCTGTTTTCATAGCTCTAGGATGGATCTTGGGCACTGGTGTATCTTAAAATCTCCAGACTGTTCTAAGAAGAAACCTTAGAATACTTTTTATTATATTTTGTTTGGTTTCAAGTAGTGTTCAGAGGAGCTCCTAGTTCAATGGGAGCTAGCATAAAATCTAGTTCCAAGGAGAATTCATTCATTCATTTATTCATTAATTCAATAAGGGAGACCCATAAGCAAACAAGATTGATGAGTGAATAGAGGAATTCTGAGCTGTGGGAACCAGAATGCCCCTGTGGTATGGCAGGAATAGCCAGTGGGATCCCCTGCTAGGTCAACTGATCCAGCTTCTTTTAAAGTGACCTGACAGTGTGGCAGCTTGTATCTGCGGTCTTTAAGAATCTCACACACACACATACACACACACACACACACACACACACACACACACACACACTTCAACTGACCGCCAGTGACATTAAGTGTGGACCAAGGAAATGGTTCTGCTGCTTTCTTGTTCTAAGGCAGGAAGAACAAAGGTGCTGGGAGTTGTGAAATAATAATACATTTCACTGGAAAGATCTGCAGCAGATTTATCCATCCTCGAGAAATACCTCTTTGGCTTTCTCTGTTTCATTTTCCTCAACTTCCTTTTTTTCCCTCTTAGCCTTTTCTAGTTGCCTATCTGCTCACACATGCTGCTCTCCCTCCATGATAAACAAGACCAGCACAGAGAGGGAGCCAGTCATAAAGGAATGATGCTTTATTTCCCTGAAATTCATTCACCAGGCTGATCTCCCTAACCCTTAGTTCTGATTGTCATTCTCCTGTATAAATTCCCTCAAGGCCTCCACATTGCCTGTTGGAGGGGTGAGATTAGACAGGAGACAGAGCCAGACTGCAGGAATGAAATCCTAGCATGGCTGCATTGTACCTATGTGAAGCCTTCTCTGTGACTTGGTTTCCCCATTTGTAAGTGGAGATAATAATAGTCACTCCTGGCCAGGCATGGTGGCTCATGCCTGTAATCCCAGCACTTTGGGAGTCCAGGGCAGTTGGATCACTTAAGGTTAGGAGTTCAAGACCAGCCTGGCCAACATGGTGAAACCCCATCTCTACTAAAAATACAAAATTAGCTGGGTGTGGTGGCGCACACCTGTAGTCCCAGATACTCGGGAGGCTCAGGCAGGAGAATCATTTGCACCTGGGAGGCAGAGGTTGCAGTGAGCTGAGATTGCACCACTGCACTCCAGCCTGAGCGACAAAGTGAGACTGTCAAAAGAAAAAAAAAGAAAAGAAAAAAAAGTCACTACCTTATAGGATGGCTTTGAGTTTTAGAGTTAACACATGTAAAATGCTTAGATGTGTATCTGATACACATTAATTGCCCACTGAATGTTGTTGCTCCCATTGTTATCACTGCTCTTATTAAGGGTCTCATTCTCTCCAGCCCATCTCTTGTTTCTTTCACCCGCATACAATTCACATTCCGGCATCGTGGAATGACTTGCAGTTATTGGAAGCCACCATTCTCTCCTATGGCATTTGCTCATGCTTCCCCTTTCAAAGCATTCCCCCATTTTGTTAGTTTTCTATTGTTGTTGTAACAAATGACCACAAGCTTTGCGGCTTACCCCAAGGCAAATTTATCATAAGGCAAATTTGTTATCTCACAGTTCTGGAGGTCAGAAATCCCACACAGGCCTCACTGGCTAAAGTCAAGGTATCAGAAGGGCAGCATTTCTTTCTGGAGGCTCCAAGGGGTGAATCTGTTTCCTTGTCTTTTCCAGCTCCTAGAGGCTGCCCACGTTTCTTGCCTTCCTCTGTCTTCAAAGGCAGCAACATCAGTGGGTTGAGTCCCCAGATCACATCCCTCTGACCATTCGTCAGTAGTCACATCTCCCTTTGACCACAGCCAGGCAGGAAAGGTTCTCTGTTTCCAAGGACTCATGATTAGATTGGACTCACCTGGAAAATCCAGGTCACTCTCCTTACCTGAGGTCCTTAACCTGAATCACATCTGTAAAGTCTCTTCTTTCTACATAAAGTGACAGATTCATAGGTTCCAGTGATTAAAACATGGACATCTTCTGGGGTAGGGGACATTATTCTGCCTACTATACCTGTTAATTTCTTGGAACCTTTCAGGACAAATCTTAATATTGATATCTGTTTGCCTTCATCTTCATTATACTGCTATGGCAATGGCAAATAAGTCTCCATTTAGCAATTGAAAAAAAGTGAAACTCAGAAAGCTCAAGAGCCTTGTCCAAAGTTGTTTATACAGCTATTTGTTGGCAAAGGGGGAAATTTAGGCCTGCTGTGTCGTGAAATTTTGGAAGTGAAGTCGTAACTAATGAGACACAGATATACAAGGTGTTAAATATGCAGGACGGACATCGTTGATGTCAAGGAATTAATATGCCCCTCTCCACTACATTCAGTCAAAGCTACTCCATGTGGCCACATTTGGGTCATATCTGTAATTGTTACCAGTGTTTTATATTTTATCAAGTATCTTTGTAATAAAAAGTATGCAGTTATGCAGTGACTTCTGTGTCTCTAAATCAGAATGGGGTTGGACTCTAGGGGTTCATTTACTGTGTTTTTTTATTTTTTTTGAAATTCATAATCATTCTCCCGAAGAATGTGTAGCTTCCTAAACTTTCTAAATGTGTAGCTTCCTCAACTTTCCCATAAAAATCTATTGAAGTCCTTTAATCACACCAGCACTTTCAGGGACACATATTCAGTGGCATTGAGTAGCTAATGAAAATATGCTTGCTAATATGGGGTGTAGTGGGTGGCATGGAGAAAGAAGCAGAGGTAGTGCAGGTTTACTTCTTGACTCAATTCAAGTGTCAGCTCCTCTAGAAGTATCTCCTCCCAGAATAGGTTAGGGGCCTCATGGACTGACTCCTTCAGCTTTTGGGGCTTGCTTTTCTCATGAGCCTGGGGTCCTTGGGCTCTGAATCCCCAGTGCCAAGCACAGAGCCAGACCCATCTAAGGCTCTGAATTACAAAAAGAGTG
This sequence comes from Macaca mulatta, assembly GCF_049350105.2. Lineage (NCBI taxonomy): Eukaryota > Metazoa > Chordata > Mammalia > Primates > Cercopithecidae > Macaca > Macaca mulatta. Next base: position 50,327,156 of record NC_133420.1, read on the forward strand.
AATGACCAATATTGGGCACTAGTAATGTGTAAATCCTCCTGTATTGTTTAAGGTGCTTTAATGAGAAGCTATAGAAACCAACTTTGGCCAACCTAGATTGGAATGGAATGAGAGAGTGTGGCTATCTATATTCTATAACTGCTCAGACCTGCAAGAGGACAAGCCAAGGTAGCCAAACAAATAGATAGCCTCTTCAAGACACTATCTTTTGGGTGGGGGGGAAAAAAAAACTATAACCATTTTATTCAGTTTTTGTGTGACTCTGCTAAAGATTCAAATTCCAGGGAGAATGAGGGATTGACTTCATGGGTTTTAGGAGAGGTGGAGGTATCCTGATGGATTTGCCAAAACTGCACACAATTGGGGAAAAGTAGTTCCTAAATAAAAAGCAGGGAGTGGGAGGGGCTGTGCAGGAAAGAAGAAAAAAACAATACCAGGAGATACCAGGATTCCACACCTGTTCATTTTCATGAGAAGGTATATCCCACTGTTCTACTTACATAGACTTTGCACACAGAGAGTCACCTGTAAGGTCATGCTTCAGTTTTTCATACAGCGCTCCTACCCAAGGCAGGACTTCTCCAGTAACAGAGATTGCCTTCCTTTCCCAGTTGGTCTAGGCTTTTTATTTTTCCTCCAAAGTCCTCTGGGATGTTGAAATAAAATTATGTGTATTTATTTTATTGAGCAGAAGTCTGCCTGATATGGTTTGGCTCTGTGTCCCCACAGAAATCTCGTCTTCAATGGTAATCCCCATGCATCAAGGGAGAGACTTGGTGGGAGATGATTGGCTCATGGGGCGGTTTCCCCCACGTTGTTCTCATGATCGTGAGTTCTCAAGCGATGTGGTGGTTTAAAAGTGTTTGACAGTTCTTCCTTCACTCTCTCTCTCTCCTGCTGTCATGTGAAGAAGGTCCTTGCTTCCCCTTTATCTTCCACCATGATTGTAAGTTTCCTGAGGCCTCCCCAGCCATGAGGAACTGTGAGTCAATTAAACCTTTTTTATTCATAAATTATCCAGTCTCAGCTAGTTCTTTATAGCAGTGTGAAAGCAGACGAATACGCTGCCTCCCAGGAGCTTCTGCCCACTTCTGCCCTTCTCTCCCCCATGCCCCATAGGGTGCCCGGAACAAATTAAATCCTTCTTCCATAGGGCAATTCTCTGAGCATTGACCCTATGTTTTTAAAACTACTTAACTTCATACCTTCACACCACATAGCCATTATAGGTACAATGCCTCTCTCTAAGCAGGGTTCACATTATTGCTCATGTGCACCCTTCTGCTTTTGGCCTTTTGGTGTTTTCCTTTCTTTTCTTTTTCCTTTTCTTTCCTTTCTTTTTTTTTTTTTTTTTTTTTGAGGTAGAGTCTCACTCTGTCACCCAGGCTGGAGTGCAATAGTGGGATCTCCTCTCACTGCAACCTCCACTTCCTGGGTTCAAGCGATTCTCCTGCCTCAGTCTCCTGAGTAGTGGGGATTACAGGCATGCACCACCACACCCAGCTAATTTTGTATTTGTAGTAGAGACGGGCTTTCACCATGTTGGTCAGGCTGGTCTCGAACTCCTGACCTCAGGTGATCTTCCCACCTCAGCCTCCCAAAGTGTTGAGATTACAGGTGTGAGCCACAGTGCCCAGCCCTTTTGGTGTTTTCTAAGGTTTGTACTTGTATTTCTCCCTGGCTCTTCCTACCCTTGACTGCTTCATGTCCTCTAGACTACCCAGCCCCAGCTGCCAGGACATACCTCTTACTGAGCACTTTTATCCTCTTTTGCAGCGAAGGACATGGCCTCTGCCAACAGGCAGGTTTTGTCCTTATCTGGCTTCACAGCTTAACCTTCATATGTTCAGACAGAGGTTATCTAAACTCTCTAACACTGGGTTGCTTGATCTCTAATATGACAAAATACATACCTTAACAGGTTGCTCAAGGGTTCTATGAGATGACACGTTTGAACATCAGGATATTTTGAACCTAGGTGCTTAACAGATGTTAGTTGTTCCAGTTATCCTTTTAAATATTAATTTTATCATTTACAAAATGAGACAGGTTATATTCCTGTCTCATTTTTTAAAAATCAAGCTATAAATCAATAAAAATGAAGGACTAAATAAAAAGCGAACTTTCTATTCTCCCCCAATCTCATAACTTTCCTCAAAATTAACCACTGGTGTTCACTGTTCCAAAAAATGTATAATTCATATCTATCTTCATGTCTGTGCATATCTTGTTTTTTCAGGATATAATATGACTGGGACAAATTTTCATGTCTCTAGTGTATGTTTTTAAATGGCTCCATAGTATTCCATAGTATGCATATGCATAAATGGTTGGCCATTTCTCCCTTTGATGAACATTTGTTTCTACTGTTTTGTATATATGTGCACATTTGCTCCTCCTAGAATGGAATTGCTAAGCCAAAGAGTTTACACATTTTACTTTTCAGCCAATCTTAATAAATTACTTTTGTAAATAAACCTTATCAATTATATTCATACCCACAGTATATGAGAGTTACTGCTTTTTCACACCCTCACCATTATGTAATATCTTTATGTAAGCTTTTTTCATGTGTTGCAACCTGTATGGGCTAAAAGAAGAATGTGGTAGATGGCTTTCTGTTTTGCTGAATTATTAATGAGGCTCACTATCTTTTCCTGTGTTCATTGGCCATTTGTATTTTCTAGTCTATAAACCTATGAGCCTTCTTATCTCATTTATCCATTATTCTGATTGGGCCACTTTTTAAATGTATTGAACTGTTTAAGTTATTTACATATTATTAATACCAATCCTTTGCGGTCTATGTAACAAATATTTTCCCCCAGTACATCTCTTATCTTTAAGCCTTACTTAGGTTAACTTTGTCCAATCAGAATTTTTAAAATTTAAATTGTTATAGCTATGTTTTTTCCTTTTAACTTTTTTCTGTGTGTATAATTTCAGGTGTACCTACCCCATGAATATATATTTGTATAATATCACTATAATGAGCTTTTTTCATATTTGGGGTTTTAATTCATCTGAATTTATTTTTAAATAATATAAAGTTCTGTAGATAGTTAATGAAGAGATAATTGCTGATGTAAGATGCCCCTTTTACTATATACTAAATTCATACTAAATTATACAGTTGAACTCATGTCTAGGTTCTCTCTTCTTTATCATTGAGTTATATAGATACTCTTACATCAATACCAAAACCTTTTAATTATGTAATTTAATTTCATAGATAATTTAATGCATTTAATTTATATATATTTACTAATCTATATTTAATTTTCTATAACTTAATTATATAAAATAATTTTAATTTAATAGAATATATGATACATTATATAATATTCTATGTGTATTACATACTATGGGTTTTATATATAAGTTACATACATGCACATGCATTCAAATTTGGAGGCACAGAGAAAGGGCTATGGGATTTCAGAGACAAAAACATCTATTTATAATTTGGGAAATCAGAAAACAATTTAATGTGGAGGTGTCATTTGAACTGTAGCTTGAGGTAGGATTTGGCCATGAATGAACCAATGAAAAGGCATTCCAAGAAAAAGGAATTGCTTTAGCAACATGACAGAGACAGGAAAACACAGGTTAGGACCCTGTCCACCACCAGCCCATAAAAGCAAGTGTTATAGCTTGGTTGGATTATAAGAAATGTTCAGAAAGGAGAGAAGTTAGAAATTAAATTTGAGAGAGTCAGATTGCATCAGGATCATAGGTGCTCTGAGTGCCAGGCTAGGAAGAATGAACGATCTTGATTCTGAGGCAAGAGGAGCCCTAGAGAGTTTAGCAGTGGCATGACTTCACCTGTATTTTGGGAAGATGATGGCGGCAAGTAGATTTGAGGGAAGGATGGAAACGGGAGAACAACCAAGTCGCTGCTGCAGTGTTTTAGGCAGAAGATGAAGAGGCCTAAAGAAGTGGCAAAGAAAAGTTTCCCCATGATCTTAGTCAGCATTTTCTATTTCTTCCTAATACACTGCATTAAAAGAAACTGATTGAAGGTTGCAAAGCCAAAAGCCTTGTATTTAGGCAACAAACAGAACAGAAAAGCTGACTTTCCCACTTCCCCCCGACGGTCCCCGCAAGAGCCTCCAAGGCACTTAAAGTATTAAAGTTTGTGTATTCTGGCTATATCTGAGTAGCCCTGTAACAGATGGATCTTTTAGGAGAGCAGCTCTGGCCAGGGACTTCCGTCTTATGCAGAGCTTCTCAACCTCAGGATGACTGACCTTTGGGGCCAGATAGTTCTTTGTTGTGGGGACTTTTCTGTGCATTGATGTTTAGTAGCATTCCTGGCCTCTATCCACTAGACGTTAGTAGCATACCCCAGTCAGGTGACAAACAAAAACGTCTCTAGACATTGCCAAGTTTCCCCCGATAACCTCCTGTTTAGTGGGCCCTAGAGCCAAAGCCTCTCTCTTAGTGAATTAGTAGTAGGACTATACAGTTAGAGGAGGTGAGGGGATGATATGTGCTTGGATTTTGGTGTTGGGCACCAACCCATTCCCATTACTTAATAGATATAGATCCTTGGACAAAACATATATAAGCTCACTAAGCTTATTGCCAAGAAGATGAAGACAATAATAACTATTTCACAGGATGGTTTAGAAAAGTAGATGAGATGATGTGAGTATGAAGAGATAAATGCAGTGATTTGCACACTGTAACTGCTCAATAAATGTGTTAACTCAGATGCGTTTTCCTTAGCTCTTTAGTGTGGCTTTTTTCTTGATACAAAGTACTCTTTGCCGTAAAATGCTTTAAAATGCCCACCTTTGAGTCCAACGTAAATCCCAGGTTTCAGAGTCTTGTTCATGGAAGGCACATGCAGAATGTTGAGCGGATAATCAATAACCCACAGTACAAGGTCCATCTCCAGTCAACAGGGGACAGCTGGTCCTAGGTTTGGTTGCATTCAGCCTCTGAAATGATTGTTCTGGGTATTGCCATAGCCATCCAGAATAAACGCTCCCTGTGGGGCTGCAGTGGCAGTTCCCATTTACATCAGAGACTCTGAAGCTTTAAGAATGAGAACGTGAAGAGCGGAAAACAGTGGGTCTTCATCCAGCTCATGAAGATTGCAGATGGTCATTTCTTCTGAACTTTTTAATAACTGACTCTGCTTCCTTTTCTCTCCCTCTGACTCTTCTCTCTCTCTTCTTTTTTTTTTTTTTTAATTTGAGACAGAGTCTCACTCTGTCATCCAGGTTGGAGTACACTGGACGATGTTGGCTCACTGAAACCCCCACCTCCTGGGTTCAAGTGATTCTCATGTGTCAGCCTCCTAAGTAGCTGGGACTGCAGGCATGAGCCACCATGCCTAGCTAATTTTTTGTATTTTTAGTAGAGATGCGGTTTCACCATGTTGACCAGGCTGTCTTGAACTCCTGACCTCAGGTGATCCGCCCGCTTCAGCCGCCCAAAGTACTGGGATTATAGGCGTGAGCTGCTGCGCCCAGCCTGACTCTTCTCTTTTTACCAAGAATTGACTTTCGATTTTTTTCTCCTTAAACTTTACCTCTTCCCCTAATACTCTAATTTGTATTTTTATTTTTTTATGGATTCCAATCCTTCTCTCTTTGCCCCCATGCCTTAGCTCTTCTCCTTATCATTATCTGTTCTACTTCTCAATGTCTTTCTCTTAATTTTTCCTTACATATCTAGTATTTATTTACTTAAAAATTACACTCCCTAATTCATGATTTTCAAAGGAGAAGACTTAAACATTAAATTTATTTTTAAATTTTAATCACCTTTTAATGATATTTAAATTTTTAAAATTTTCTGGATCCAACACCTAAATAGAAAAATTTCTAGCATTCTGCCACATTTCCCCAACTTCAACTCTTTCCCTTACCACTCTCTAAAGGAAATCTATTGGAATTGTTTTAAGTTTTTATTAGCAGCTGATTTAAACAGAGCTGGGGGATTAACGTGAAAGTATGTGAAAAATACTGTGTATTTAGATAGCACAGTTGTTTCAAGAATCTCTGGAGAGCTTGGTTATTCTTAACAAGAATAGAAATGGAATCATTAACCCTCACCTCAGCTAAATTCCTGCTAAAAGAGAAGTAGTTAACACACCCCAAAACAAATACCTCTTCTTTCCACTTCCTCATTCTCTTTGCTCCCTCTAAAGCAAACATTTTGGGACCCTTTGTCCCTTTGACAATTGTCCTGCTGCTACTGGTGGGGGTGGTGCTGGAAATGGAGGATCGATCATTATTTTGGACAGAAAACCACCTTTTGCACACAGTAGGCACTCATTATGGGATTGACTGGATGCCATAATGCAGTTGCCCCATAGCTGGGGGTGGAATTTGTAACAACACCCTGTGATTTCATCCTTAGTACCTTGTATAACATGTATACACACACCAAATAGACACAACACGGAAGGACTTCAAAGAGGCACCGGCTTCGCTGTTTTCATACCTTGATCAAACAAGGATAAAAAATAATCCAGGGCAATGGTTTAGTAAAGTTTGCTCTGGAAAGTGCCCACCAGTTTCCTGGGAAATTTTACTGGCCTGGGCCAAGCCCAGGACTTGGGAATTTTCATGGAGACACCCCCAAACCTTATAGGAGAAGAAACCCAACACACAGCCAACTGAACAGGCACATGTAGATAAACGCCTACTCAGTTTCTGCAACTCAGACTAGATCCCTTCATTTGTGAGGCCTTCCTTATTGCCCAGAGGAGATCGGCTTGCTTCCTTCTCTTTGATCTCACAGCACTTGGTGTGCATCTTGTTTATTGCTCTTCATATGCTACATTGCAATGATGCCTTTTCTAATCTCTCCCAGTTACTTGAGGGCAGAGACAAAACACTTCTGTATCTATACACAGTTTAGCACAGAGCCAGGCCCAGGCAAAGTCTGATAAATGAATGCCCCAGGGAGAGCCAAATTCCATCCACTGTCTGTTTTTGTCAATAAAGTTGTGTAGGAACACAGCCACACTCATTGGTTGATTGATATATTGTCTGTAGCTGCTTTCAGGCTACAATGGCAAAGTTGGGTAGTTGCTACAGAGCCTGTATTGCCTCACACCGAAATGATTCACTCTCTGGCACTTTACAAAAAAGGCTGGCCAATCCCTGCACAAGCACACACAGCCAGTTTGAAAGAATCAACCAAAATGTTGCCTCAGGAATGTGAACAAGAACTAGGGAGCAGAGTATCACTGAAACAAGAGTCTATTCTGTCTTCTCGTAAAGACTTTATCTTTTGCCTTAAAACCTGCAACTCAGCTCACCATTTTGTTTCTGCATTTGGTTTTTGTCATTGTTTTTCTCCCCTTTGGGGGTGTTTCTCTAATACATATTTTTTATTTTCAGTAATGGAATGTGATTCATCCATTAAATATAATCTTTTTGAAACATGTTATATATCATAGTAAATAATACTAATTACATCAAGTGCAAATTCACATACAGTCTAATTCCAGACAAAGTTTTTAAAAGGCAATGTTCAGGGAGAAGGAAGCAACATACAGCAATATCATGAATAATTGCTTCTAGCTATCTAGACGTGGGTGAGTTTTATTCATTTTTTACACTTTCTTATATTTATAATAATAATGAATCTATCCTATCTGCCAGGCATCTCTGATAAAAGCAGTTCGGATTTCAGTGCTCCTGTTACTACACAGACACTGTCTCTACTAGGGCATCCCACATTGCTAAATGTTAGACTCACTCGTAAATCCTACGTATGATTCATCTCTATCACATTTGTGAAACTGCTTTGGATAAAAGTCATTGTGTATATGGAAAACATTATCTTTATTTATTTATTTTTTCAATCTTGTAAAAAAAATTAAAAATCAGGTTATCCTCTAAGTCTAATTTGCAATTTTAATTCTACTTATTAGGTTGATTCATAAAGATAGATTTCACTGTTTCAGCTGCTTTCTTTAATTACCTCCTTTCTAATGCAGACATCTAAATTTTGCCAGAGGCTAAAAGAGAAAGTAGCATATACGGTTTTGATGTGGTGGAAAGATACAGGGGCACAATGCCTTCAAAGGTGGGCTCCACCTTTGCTGCCTCCTAGATGTGACCTGGGGTCAGTCATTTCAGTTTTCAGAGGCTGTTTCCTCATCTGCAAAATGGGATTACTAATAACCTACTGGGTTACTGGAAGAATTAAAGAAAGCAGTTTTATGCAAGTGCTGGATTAAGAGATTTTATGAAAAAAGAATGCCTTTAAAACTAGTGAAAGTATTTGCTATAGAAGGAAAATGCAGTGTGCTTCCAGTGGAAGAACCCCAGAAGGAAATGATACTTCCTGTCTCTCTGACTCAGTCAGAAGCAGGAAGAATCTTCCTTCACATGCTCTTCTATTATATACTGTAATTTATTTGAAAGAACACGGAAAGATGAGTCAGGGAACCCCGGTCCAGCTTTACCTCTAACTTGCCATGCAATCTTAAATAAATCACATTCCCTCTCTGGGCCTCTTTTTGCTCATTTGTAACGTGAGAGCTTTAAATAAGAATCTCTCTAATATTTGTAATTTCTAATATGAAAATTCCATGGATTCAAATGATTGCAGAAGTGTGTCATATTGACTAAATAAACCAATGAACTTTTTTTTTTTTCCTAAAGTCACCTTGAAAAGGAAAACATTCAACACAGGTATAGTGTTTTACAGCTTACCATGTACTTCCATGATCCTCAGAACAGCCCTGGGAGCTTGGAAAGACAAGTATTATGATCCCATGTAACAGAGATGGAAAACAGAGCCATGATCACATAGCCAGCAAGTGATTGAACCTGCATATGTACCCAGGGATGCCTGAAACCAAACTTTGCAAACTGTCTAGTCTACCAGGAAGAATACATTTCAATGTTCCGGTTGTTCACCTTGAACACCTTAAGTTTCCAGTGAATCTCTAATTAAATTACCCACGTATCTTCTGTTTGATTATAGGTCTTCCTTGTTCTGCTGTAAGATTTACCAGCACGGAAAATTCATTTGCACAGGGCCATCTTTACAATGTTCACAGTCCAGATTTTCACTGAAGGAGAGTCCCCAGTTGGGAGACACTCCTATAGAGGGCAGCCGGTAACATCAGGAGAAGGCAAGCTCAGAGATTCCTAAGAAGCTCCGTTGTGGCCAAGCCTTTTCATTTCATGACCTCAGCAGAAAGCTAGAGGAAAACAACCTCAAACACAGCTGAAACTGGGTCTGCCCACAGGCAGGCAACTGCTCTAGTAGGAGGTAAACTGGACTGGTACCTTAGGTGCGGGGTAACTGGGACAAACCACATACATCCTTGGAGTATAAGTGTCTTTATGGGCAAATCTGTAGGGTGAAATGCCTAACAAATTGACTGTTTTCAACTTAACAAGTAGGCCCAGGTGTCCTCTCCTCTAGGAAATCTTCCCTGGTTCCCCCAAACAGGATCACAAATCGTCCCCTTTGCTCCCAAGTCAAAGCTTTTGTCTTTTGTTGTATCTACTTATCACACGTAAGATTGTAATTCTGTTTACTTATCTATCTTACCCACTTGACTGTGAGCTTCTTGAAGATAAGAACTACATGATTTTTTCTGTATATATGTAAATATTTTTTATTTTTCTGTCTAAGCTATTCAAGTCTCCTAGGGCATTCAGACATAGTGTTTGCAATATTTTACTCTGGCAATATCTTCACAATGTCTCTGAGACCTTTCAGGCCCTCCCTTCAACCCCTTGTTTCTCTGAACCTCCATCCTCTTGCCTCAGTACTCATTTCACCTTAGCCACGCTGGATTTCTTGTTTTTCTTTTGACACACATGAGCACATTCCTGACTTGCCCCTTTGAGGCATACTGTCCCTCACTCTTCCTGGATGCCCCCTAGAAACCTCTAGGCTGACCTCATGACCTCCTCCATGCCTTGCTTGGATCTCTCAATCTTGATGAAGCCCAACATCTCCACCCATTTCGTTGTGTTTCCTGCCTCCCCAGGTAGCCCTTGGCACTCCTAACACTCCTTCCCATGCTTAGCCGTCTTCTTTTCCATAGCACTGTCAACGTTAACCAATGATGTATCATTGTGGCTTTTATTTTGTGTCTGTATCTCCTTCTAGAATGTGACCTTCACGAGAAAAGGGAATCTTTGTCTTGTCTGCTGAAACAAAACACATCCCTAGAAAAGTGTCAGGCACATAGTAAATGCTCACATAGAGTTTTGCATTGATTTAAATCTACTGACTTTTTTTTTTTTTTCCTACTTGAGCTATTTAAGTCCCCCATGAGAATCAGGCTGAGCCCTTCCAGTATTTTGGACCTAAACATTTCGGCTGATCACTCTGGCTCTCTCCTGGTCTTTGTGCAGACGTGACCTTAATGATGTTGAGCCCCATGGCAAAGCTTTGCCCACAGGAAGCGATGAGTCCCTTAATAAAGCAGATTTCCTTTTGCTATTCAACAGCAAGGGCTTTGGGCTATTTAAAAAAAATTGTGTTTCTCCTTATAAAATAGTTTCAAAACTGTATTTTCAAAATGGGTGAAGACCTCCTAGACACCCTGAAGATGGGATGAACTCCCCTTATTCGTCAGAGAGTGCTGGGTTGGAGCAGGGACCCCTTTCTGTGTGCTCATCGTCCTCATTTCCATTGTCTTTCCACCTCTATGAGTCGTTAACTGTATTAATCACAACCAAAACAAAGCTAATAATTGCTTCTTGGAACGTTGTGTAACACCATGGAACATTGCCATGGGCCTCTGAGAATCGGCCTCTAACTGCTCGGAGTAATTTCTCAGGGATTTTAACGCAGCCCGTCTTTAAGCTGAATGTTTATCATTTTCCTTTTTATTGTTTCTGGCTCCTCCCCTGCCTTTGAAGTTTGTGAAATCTTTAAGCATTTGGCTAGTCTCTATACACCACAGGTCTTCTCCCTCAAAGAGGGCACCTGGCCAGGAGAAAGGAACTGGAGCTCCTCTCTTGGATGGGCCTATAAAACAATCAGATTGCTCTGCAGCCTGCCATTTGAAACGTGAGCTGTGCTAAAAGTACAGATAATGCAGCGTGTTCCAAGGAGATTAGAATATCCCAGTGGGATTTCATGTGAATGGAGAGAGAGAGTAGCTCAAGTCCTTCACACACCATTTAACCCTTTCTTCTCCAGTCTGTGTTGTCTAGGAGGGTAGGTCAAGGGCACAGATCTGCTCCCCTCTTTTCCATAACCACCCTGACTTGTGAAAATAAGGGGTTTGCAGCTGGGAGATTTCCATGAAACTGTTGATTATTCTCCTCTGCTCCATTTGGTAACTTATGTCGATAGTTAGCTTTTCTTGGCTATGAGCATCCCAGATCCCATGGCTTCCCTCAGAGGAGGAATAGCCTTGTCGTTCTACTCCAAAGTAGGGACAGATTTATTTTTTCTTTTTTTTTTTTTTTTGAGACGGAGTCTTGCTCTGTCGCCTAGGCTGCAGCGCAGTGGCACGATCTCAGCTCACTGCAAGCTCCGCCTCCTGGGTTCATGCCATTCTCCTGCCTCAGATTCCCGAGGAGGAGCTGGGACTACAGGCACCTGCCACCACGCCCGGCTAATTTTTTTTTTTTTTTTTTTTTTTTTTGTATTTTTAGTAGAGATGGGCTTTCACCATGTTAGCCCGGATGGTCTCGATCACCTGACCTCATGATCCGCCCGCCTCCCCTCCCAAAGTGCTGGGATTACAGGCGTGAGCCACCGCGCCCGGCCAATTTATTTTCTGCCTCTTGCTCCTTCCAGCATTTTCAGCTCTTTTGCAATTTCCAAGAAAAGGGATGAGTTCCAGCCACTATGCCCTGAGGAGACCCTGGATACCCCAACTCAGAGCCTAGAGTGACTGTTTGCATTGAAGAGAAAACATGTCATATATTTGAAGTTTAAGTTTCATGAATAAGATCTGGGCCCAAACTGGCTTTATTCATTCAAACACCCATTCAAAACCAGGAAGTTAAAAAAGTTGAGGTGGCTGGTTTCACCTGGCTCCAGTGTCCATTCTTCTCACTTTCTCCACATGTGTTTGTTATCCTTTCTACATCATCGATGAAGCTCAAACTCAGTCTCACATGGGAGCAGCAGCACCAAAATAAAATTTGTGTATCCTACAGGAATAACCCAGCAGGCAAGCCTGCAGGATAGAGCCAAGTGAGGCAAGTGGTGGTGGAGCTCAGAGTGTCACGTAATTAAGTGTTGTTGCAAGGACTGGAGGGGAAGATGGGGTAATAGATGTCTGCCTGGAGTGAAGACATGGCAGGGCCAAGCCTGCTATGTGTCCCAAACCTCCAATGATCCCCAACCCTGTGCAATAAAAGCCGGGTAAACCAGGCAACTGACGAAACCACAGCTCCTGATGAAAGAGGGAGTTTTCTTCTGCCTGCCTGCTGAGTTGTGGAATTCACTACCTTTGTTTTATCCAGCTTAAATCCCTGTCACTCTTTAGCAGGGACTCAGGAGGAGGAGTTATGAGGAATGTGGCAAACGATGATGAATATTCCCTTGTGGGGAAAAGCAGCAAATGCCACAATGTCCCTGCCATGCTCATGCTCTCCTTAGTTATGGAATTACTGATTCCTGGGAGTTGAAAGGATCACCTAGGTGATTCCCTCTCACTCAGTTGATGTTGGAATCTCAGCTACAAGGTGCCTCACAAGATCCCCTCCCATCCCATCCCTGTTTGGATGTTTCCATTGATGGCGAGTCTCCAATCCCTGCAGGCAGCCCAGCCTAATAAGCCTGCATCATATTTTTTGGGTTATTAGAAATGTGTGGTAATGTGGTCTAAATAAATATTGAATTGATAGCCATCTCTTGAAAAATAGCAGAATGTCATGTCCCCATTATTTCCTAGGAATTCTCGGGGAAAATGTGTGTGTTCTCCACATTCATGAAGGTGGCCACTTGTAACCACCTCCAGCTGCCAAGGCTTGAAACAGTGGCTGCTATAGAGGTCGTAGGACACTTGGCATTCCCCAACCCTAAGCAACAGCAGGCTGCTGGCTCTCACACTCTCTCCCTCTCCCTTGATTCGTGATGAGTTAAAGCACCATCTTCTTCACAGCACCCAGCAGGGCTGTGGATGTTCTTAACATTGACAGGCTGCAACCCATCCTAGGGATCCCTGCCTTGCTCCCCTCATGGGGGTGGAAAGAATCAACTTTATCCCTTCAGAGAGAACTAAGGTCTCATCCAAGAAGCCCCCTTCATGCCATGAAAGGAGGCTGACAATAATTAAGTTGCACATGCACACACACACACACCATTTCAATATGAAGCGTTTGGATTAATGTACTGCCTTAGGTCAGTTTCCTGAGAAGCCCTCGAGATGATAATTCAAGTACAAGTGATTTATTAGGGGAGAGTTCCCAGGACAGCCTAGCAGAGGAGCTCAGGAAGCAGGAAAGGAAAGGAGAAGACATTGAGCAAGGTACAATCTCGGGCAGTATGCAGCCTCAGTCTGATCCCACAGGGAGTCTATAGAGTGGAAATTACACCTTAGAGTTCATTCAGACTCAAGGCAAGGAGACTGAGGGTTCATATTCTTTATTACAGTCCATCACTGGCATAGGTCACTCCAGCAGGTTGCAAACTCAGGTATTTCCAGCTCTCTGAGGTCCTAGGCAAAGTGGCTCTAGCAGCCCAAGGGCACTGTCTGTTAGACATGAAGGCACCCAGAAGTCAGGAAGGGGATACACAGTAATGTAAAAGGGATCTGAGAGGATCTGGGCAGAGCATCAACATGTCCACTCATTCACTTGTGTCATTCAAACAATGGGTTTTATTGGCCCAGACTTGATGTACTTCTAACATAACTTGGTATCTGTATAGTAAGAAACAGTCAACAATCTTTCAATAGTAGTTAAACTCTAGGGTAGGTTGGGACTGGGAAGGTTCTGCCTCATACCACACCCCAATGCATAGATATAATTCAGTCTAAGTCTACACTAGCTCTTTGGTATACATTCACATTTTGATGGACACTGTTCAAATAAATTCTTGAAGCCACTTTATAGAGGCTGCTGCAAAGTCTTGTTTGCTGAGCCTCTGTGGGCATATGAGCTTGGTCACATCCCGTCCTTCATTAGAATTTTCTATCCAGCTGCCCATCAAGACTAGTCAAATCACCTCCCAAACAGTGATAAAGATTTTTATGAGCAAGTCTGGAGCACGTCTCCCCGTTCTGCAGATGATGGCATCTCTTGGAAAGTAGATATTATATGCAAAATCACCCACGTAAAACTCCTCTACAAACACAAATCCAAACCCAAATAAAGCTGCTCTTACTTCCCTTACAGTAAACAATCCAAAATCTATAGGACTATCAAATCAGGTCTTTATCTTTGTGGGTGTGTTTTCATTTAATTTGCCAGTAATAACTACAAGAACCCTGATGCTCCATCATTTTATGCCCAGGAACCTATAACATGGCAAGGAAATCTCAAGACATTGCCATTTCAATTTTATCCGAGTTTTAATGGCCCAGTTTTAGGTTCTGTTTATTTTCTGTCTCTCTTTTATTCCTCCCCGGAGTAAACAAAAGCATATGTTCCTTTCTCCTTCTCCCTGTAACACCTAAAAAGGCAGGCAAGAGAAAACCCCAGGGAACATCACTCTTAAGTCAAACCAGCCCACACAAGTTGGACTCTCATGTCTGTTTAAAAAAGTTTATCCTGTTTCCTCTGACACCCCTTCTAATCTCTGGCACACAGTGGTAGACATTCAGTAATACTGGGCTCCTCGGTTCTTCCTCTTTCCCCTTGAGTAACTCAGGCTCTACCAAATTTCCTCTTCCACACACTCAATCAACCCTTGTCTCTTGCCTTCAGAACTTGTTTCTCTGTTTATCTGGTTGTCCACTGCTTCCATGGAGACAAAAAAAATGAATGAGACTCTATTTTTGAGCACTTACTATGTATTGGGAACCTTCTACCTATCATCTTATTTTAATCCTCACACATTCTCCTGTAAAGTATCATTATTTTCCCATGAAAGCTAAGGTACAGAGAAGGTCGGTGACTTTTCCTAGATCACGTAGCCAGGAGAGAAGCAGGATGTGACATGGAAACCAAGTTTGGCTGAATCTAAGTGTAATAATTTCTGTCCCCTGAAGTTTCCATTTTCTAGACTATGCTTTGGGTCTTCAACTTCCATACCAACACCAGAGGATAAGTATTTGAGACCCCATATTGGTCATCCAACTATGAAAAAGTTCTCATTTTAAGCATATACAGTTTTAAAAAAGAATCAACTTCATGTATTTAGAAAACCATAAGCGCTGTCTTCCATCATTCAAAAATGTCTGAAACAGACCAGCATTATTGACAGTTCTGAGCTAGACCGAAGGAACTCTTGTTTGTGACTTCAACAGAAATATTTTGTTATTACAGTGTTTGCAAGCGTGTTTAAAGTATTATTCAGTCAAATGATAGTCCCTATAGCTTGCAACTCAAAATATCATGGTGGTGAAATACTCATTAGTCACCTGCTACAAGTTCAGTGGAATGTGCTAGGATACGGAGTTTATAAAAGCAGATACTGTCTTGTTAAGCTGTCAGATCACGTAATGTACAGCCTCACGCAAGGACGCTGTCATCAGGAAAAAGGCTTAGATTATGTGCTCCAAGCACACCGAGAAACTGGTTTCTGGAAACCCAACTTTTCAATGAACGCTTGTTAAAGCAAAGTTAATGTGTTTCCTACTGTTATAACAATGACATGTGAGTCACATATGTGGTTTCGAGATTCCTGAACTGGATCTGCCTGGCTGCTGATGTAATCAGAAATAACCTCTGGCTGTTTGAGACTAGAATATTCAGGAGGAAAAGTGCCCAGCTGATGCAACTGCTGATTTTTGTTAACACTATCACCGACATTCCCAGCACTCAGAACTCTTTAAGATATTATTCATTAATACTTGGTTTTCATTTGGAAAATGTATTTACTATCAGGGCAAAATATTTTGGGGATTTAGCCTGCAAATTTATCTTAATTCCCAATGTCTGAAGGTCCTTTGTTATTGGGGAAAAGAATGTGGGGTTAGGTGTCAGATTTGTGTTTGAATTTCAGCTCTGTCACTGACCTGTGTGATTTCACAGAGGTTACTGAACCTCTCTGAGCCTTGAGTTTCTAATCTGGAAAAATAGGAAGTTATTCCTATCTCATAATGTTCTGAGAATAAAGTTAGACATAGAGCAGCATTTGAGAAAACAAGAGAGTACAACATAGACAACCAGGTATTTGGACCTAGGCTTGTCTCCAGGGATCCTGGCTTGATGAATCCTCTGGGTTTTGAGCCCTGTGTGCCCAAGACAGAAACCTGCTCTAGTTCTGGGCCCTCCAGGCCGGGCTGTCCTCCCCAAGCCCTAAACAGGGGATTCATTCAGACTCCCTAGGTCTTCATAGAAAGCAAGAGAAAAATGCTGGGAGGAGGTTGTTGAGCCATTTTCTTGCAAGAGCAGTCTTTCCTATGGGATGCCATCGGTCGGTCGTTAAGTGTACAAAGCAGCAGGAATATGGGACTGAGAATTGTGACTTTCAAAATTTCTATGAGCAGCCTCTTGATATCAGAATAAGAAGTGAAAATGTCAGCTGTGAAAGGAAGAAGATCATGAAAATGCTGCCATTTCAGAGGGGCAGAGATCAGGGCAGAAAAAGAAATCATAAGCTTCCTGAGACCTGTGGCTGATTCATTAAGCAGTAAAGAGGAGGATGCTTACAAGGTGTTTCAACCACCAGGGACCCAAAAGGTGAGAGTGTAAATTAGTTCAACCGTTGTGGAAGACAGCGTGGCAATTCCTCAAGGATCTAGAACTAGAAATACCATTTGACCCAGCAATCCATTACTGGGTATATACCCACAGGATTATAAATCATTCTACTATAAAGACACATGCACATGTATGTTTATTGCGGCACTATTCACAATAGCAAAGGCTTGGAACCAACCCAAAAGCCCATCAATGGTAGACTGGATAAAGAAAATGTGGCACATATACACCATGGAAAACTGTGCAGTCATAAAAAAGGATGAGTTCATGTCCTTTACAGGGACACGGATGAAGGTGGAAGCCATCATTCTCACTAAACTGACACAAGAACAGAAAAACAAACACTGGCCGGGCGCGGTGGCTCAAGCCTGTAATCCCAGCACTTTGGGAGGCCGAGATGGGCGGATCACGAGGTCAGGAGATCGAGAGACGATCCCGGCTAACACGGTGAAACCCCGTCTCTACTAAAAAATACAAAAAAAAAAAAAAAATAGCCGGGCGAGGTGGCGGGCGCCTGTAGTCCCAGCTACTCGGGAGGCTGAGGCAGGAGAATGGCGTAAACCCGGGAGGCGGAGCTTGGGTGACAGAGCAAGCCTGGGTGCTCCAGAGCAAGACTCCGTCTCAAAAAAAAAAAAAAAAAAAAGAAAAACAAACACTGCATATTCTCACTCACAAGTGGGAGTTGAACAATGAGAACACATGGGCACAGGGAGGGGAACATCACACACTAGGGCCTGTCGGGGGGTGGGGGACTAGGGGAAGGATAGCATTAGGAGAAATACTTAATGTAGATGACGGGTTGATAGTTACTGATGGTTACAGCAAACCACCATGACACGTGCATACCTATGTAACAAAAACTGCACATTCTGCACATGTACCCCAGAACTTAAAGTATAATACAAAAAAAAAAAAAAGAGAGAGAGAGAGAAAGAAAAGAAAAAAAGAAAAAAGAAAGGAGCATGAAGAATTTGCCTTGAGGACCACACCATAGTACCTGTGTCCTTAGTCACCTTCCAGTTAGAAAGCATTTCCATCTATACCATGCATTTTCAACCTCACCCCACACTATGAGTCAGGAATCCCCTTTTGAGAGATGAAAAACTAGAGGCACAGAAACCCTGGATGACCTAAAAATTCTCTGTGAAATCACACTAGAGAAATAGCCACATGTTGCTGCCGTGTGGTGAGTGTCCCTTGGTTTAGACTTCTTTCTTAACTGCATCATGAAATTGAATTCTATCCCAAAGACCTGGGAAAGAGCAGAAGATGTTATCCAGTTTATAAAGTCTTTTCATGTTTTTGGTGGTTCCATTCCAAAAGAAGCAAGAGGAAAATAATGCAAAAATTGAAATGCTGACTTTAAAATTGAATAGTGAAACTCAATGTTGTGGATTTGCTATGTTCTTAAAAGTTCATTTTTTAAAAGAAGAAGAAAAATCTTTAAGGAATAGTAAGCATCTTTATCTTATCAAAATCTGATCTCCAAATGAGAAATTGCTTTCTCTTTCTAATAATAATAATAAGCACTTACTGTATTCTGGACAGTGTAAACACTTTGCAATCATTATCCCCTCAACTCAGTGGAGTGGATATTATTACTATCCTTTTATTAGAGATGAAGAATAGGAGACTGAGAAAATTTAAGTGACTAGCCTGAGAACAATCTGCTTCTATGTGGCAGACCCAGGATCTGAACACACTCTGATGCCAAAGCAAGTTTCTCTTATTCCTGATTGCAACCCTTCAGAAAGTACTGGCAGAGCATACGCATTTTTTCCATGGAATTATGAAAAAAAAAAAAAAAAGGCCTCATGAGGTAAGAAATACCACTTCAAATTTTCAGATAAGAAAGCTGACTTTCCATGATTTCTCTGTGTCATACAAGTAGACAGGTGAAGATTCAGAATAGCTCTAAGGCTGAAACTGGAACCCAGAACCCTTGAGTCCAGAACAACCTAAGTCTGTTTCTTCTCTGTATCTGGCATTGTGATTCCTCATGAGAAAAAAATTGGGGGTTAGTGCAAAATTTATTTCTCCATAAGCAAGGAACTGTTAAGTTGTACAGATATTTAGATACAGCAACTGGGACCATCCCACTTACTGCCCAAATACTCATTCACTCAACTGCCAACTAACATTTATTGAGTACCAAGTATATACAAGGCATTGTCAAGCCTTGGAGTACAGAATAAGCAAAGAGTAAAAGATGTGTCTGTAACCTCATGGTGCTTATTGGGTCCCCCGGTGCCTTCTTTACCAGGCACACTTTCCCAATATTAATGGAAAAAGAAATCTATTGTTAAATCTCAATGATTTTCTTTGAACTTTTTTCCTGAAATCCCCATTGCCTTTGATATAATCTGGCTACTTCCTGGGTTCTACCAAGCTTTGACCCAATGAGGTTGACTTTGGTGACTCTTTAACCAATACCTTAGACCCTTCCCTCTCATTTACTAGCCTGGATTAACAAACAGCTTGTCCTGAGCAACTCTGGATGTAGCCAACACCATGCGGTGACCTCAGAGCACAAACATGTGCCTCGATGTTATCCTGAGGGCAGATATCTGCTCAGGGAGTCTTTTTGAACTTTTCTTGAGATGGCTTGATCTCTATTGGGAGATCACCTTCTGGGTTCTGTGGATGGACTACATATTCCAGTGTGTCTGCTGTCTGGAAGTTGTCAAAGATAGATTCCTTGGAGTGGTGATGAAAGTACCTCTTGTTTGTTTGGCTTCCCCGAATGCAGAGGACTGGAAAGAAGCAATCTTATAGGATGATTGGCCATTAGCAGTTTCCAGTTGACTTTGCCAGACCCAGAAGAGCTATGTATGACCTAACCTCTGCTTCAAGGAGACTACACACAAATATAAACAATCAGTTTCCAAGGCTAGTGTCCAACTCCTGGTGTCCTGGTCCCTCTGCATTGTAATGTATACCTCAGTATCTTGGTAACTGCTGAAGAGAGACTTTCAGTTGAAGAGAGACTTTCAATTGTATACATAGAAGATAGCAATTTTCTCAACTGAAAGTATAGACTGCAATCTCAGTAGAAGGCAGGGTCCATGTGTGCACATCTTTTTACAGTTAACAAGATCCTGCTATTTCTAATACCTCACTCAATACTCATGATAATATCAAAAGGCAAATTTTGCTATTCTCAGGTCACAGATGAAGAAACTAATGTACAAAGCTAGTGTCAGAACTGGGACTAAACACTAGGTCTAACAACTACCAAATAATTCCCATTTTCTACTTTACCATAAAATGAAATGATTAATGTAATAGGAAGAACTTCGTTGAAATCTTATATACATATATATATATATGGCATCTAGCCCTGTGCATGGCATAAAGTAGTCCCTTAGTAAGGAATAGCTTTATATTTTTAATGTAAGGCAGCATAGTATAATATAATTGTTCAGCCATGAGAAAGGAGGTTAACTTGAGATAACATCCAGTTACTTGGACCAGTTGCTTAGTCTCATTTTCTTATCTAAAAATGAATAATGATTAAAAACTTTCTAAGGTTAGCATGAGAATTGTATACATAGAAGATAGGAATTTGGTCCCCAACAGTGAGGTGCAACTTTTGTAAGACAGAGTGGGAGGGAACACTCACCTCCTTTCTAGGCTACATACAAAGACTGAGGACACTTCCATGGCACCTGATAAATGGAAGAGTATATTCTATTTTAAAATTCACAGCTATTCACTGAGATGTAAAATGAAAATGTTTCCATTCACAAACAGAGAACTCTGCCATCACACTAAGGCATTTTTTGCAAATGTCCTAAGGCTTTGCCTCTCAGTGGTCAATTTCATGGCACCGTGGACTGCCCCATCACTCACGGCCTGGCATTCCTCAGGTGCTGCATGAGTTCCTGGCACTGGTGGGACCTGCCACAGCATGCTCCCCCACCCTAGGCTCTAAGATGATAACCTTCACTTACTTTGCAATCTCAGTAGAAGGCAGGGTTCGTGTGTGCACTGTAGGGCCAGTTCTGCCTCCTTCTCCACTTCATATGCCAGCCTCCCTCAGTATCTCAATACATTCTTCAAACAAAGGCCAGAGAGTAGGAGTAGATAAGAGCCTTTCTTTAGATGTCTTCTCTTTTCAGAGCTGCAACACAAAAGCCTCTAATAATGCCCTCAGGGAAAAAGAACATATATTCCATACACATTTTTTCCAACCTTCTATCATATGGAAAACACTAATTAATATTTCAATAAGTTGTCCCGCCAAAAAGGAGGAGGAGGTGGAGAAGAACTAATATATGTATAGTGTCAAGTATGGTATCATATGGCATACCGTAAATACTTAACTACCATATTATTGGTTGAACACTTAACTACTGTATTATTGGTTGTAAAACTACTGTATTATTGTAGTTTTCTTGGTTGTCTAACTACTGTATACAACTGTAGAACTACTGTATTGTTGTATAACTACTGTATCATTGTAATTTGTATAACTACTGTATTATTGTAGTTTTATTTTACTGAGACTGCCCTCAGTAAACTAAGGTTGTATAACTACTGTGTAACTACTGTATTACTGTCATTTTACTGAGACTGCCCTGTGATGCTTTAGTACTTCCTTTCAATGCTTTGCCAACCTTAAAATGAGAAACTGTGATATAAGCACTTTGTCACATGAACAATTATCAGGTTCTCCAAAATAAGTAAAAATTAGATCCTGAAGCCTCATCTGGGCCTTTCCTTGTTTACCTACTTTTTAAATGTAGTTTGGCTTGGTTCAAGAAAGGGAATTTGTCATATATTGATATGGGGCAATATCATTTGTGCAAGTATCATAAATGTAATGGTAGCAGTTCCAAAACAGAAGTATCTTAAAAGAATAATGCACTTTTACTAAGCAGGATTCATTCCAGAAATGCAAGGATGGTTCAATACTAAAAATGTTGATAACTGCATTATATCATTTCATTAAGTGATTAACAGAGCAAAAAACAGATAACAAGAAATTTACCATACTGTCTGGATTCAACTAGAAATAGTACAGAAGGAATAGAATGATAGTTTTGACATGGTAAAGAATATCTGAAGTCAATTTTGGACAAACACCAGGGGCATTACCACTAAATTTCAGAACAAGATACAGATGTCCACTATCACCTATTATTATTTAACATTATTTAGGATGTTTAGGTCAGTAAAATAAAGTAAAAAGCAATTTAACTATTCAAAAAGGGAGATTTAAAAATTAATCATTGTTTTCCATTTTTTAACCTTGAAAAAAAAAAAACTAAAATCTTCTTAGAGTTTAGAATGGCTAATGGTTACAAATAAATACACACAAATCAACATATTTTCTATAAAACTGCAGTACGTAATTGAAATGTTAATAGAAAAAGAGTAAATTTATTGTATAAATCAAATGATATAAACCATCTAAAAATAAATATACCAAAAATAACTTAAAATTTGTACAGAC
The DNA here is from genome assembly GCF_049350105.2 of Macaca mulatta. NCBI lineage: Eukaryota > Metazoa > Chordata > Mammalia > Primates > Cercopithecidae > Macaca > Macaca mulatta. Next base: position 50,349,386 of record NC_133420.1, read on the forward strand.
CTATATGTAAAAGCTATAACTATATACTCTTAGAAGAGAAGATAGGAGTAAATTTTTTTTTAATTTTTTTTAATTTTTTTATTATTATACTTTAAGTTCTAGGGTACATGTGCATAATGTGCAGGTTTGTTACATATGTATACTTGTGCCATGTTGCTGTGCTGCACCCATCAACTCGTCAGCACTCATCAACTTGTCCTTTACATCAGGTATAACTCCCAATGCAATCCCCCCCTCCACCCATAATAGGCCCCGGTGTGTGATGTTTGCCTTCCCGAGTCCAAGTGATCTCATTGTTCAGTTCCCACCTATGAATGAGAACATGTGGTGTTTGGTTTTCTGTTCTTGAGATAGTTTGCTGAGAATGATGGTTTCCAGCTGCATCCATGTCCCTACAAAGGACACAAACTCATCCTTTTTTATGGCTGCATAGTATTCCATGGTGTATATGTGCCACATTTTCTTAATCCAGTCTGTCACTGATGGACATTTGGGTTGATTCCAAGTCTTTGCTATTGTGAATAGTGCCGCAATGAACATATGTGTGCATGTGTCTTTATAACAGCATGATTTATAACCCTTTGGGTATATACCCAGTAATGGGATGGCTGGGTCATATGGTACTTCTAGTTCTAGATCCTTGAGGAATCGCCATACTGTTTTCCATAATGGTTGAACTAGTTTACAATCCCACCAACAGTGTAAAAGTGTTCCTATTTCTCCACATCCTCTCCAGCACCTGTTGTTTCCTGACTTTTTCATGATTGCCATTCTAACTGGTGTGAGATGGTGTCTCATTGTGGTTTTGATTTGCATTTCTCTGATGGCCAGTGATGACGAGCATTTTTTCATGTGTCTATTGGCTGTATGCATGTCTTCTTTTGAGAAATGTCTGTTCATATCCCTTGCCCACTTTTTGATGGGGTTGTTTGTTTTTTTCTTGTAAATTTGTTTGAGTTCTTTGTAGGTTCTGGATATTAGCCCTTTGTCAGATGAGTAGATTGCAAAAATTTTCTCCCATTCTGTAGGTTGCCTGTTCACTCTGATGGTAGTTTCTTTTGCTGTGCAGAAGCTCTTTAGTTTAATTAGATCCCATTTGTCAATTTTGGCTTTTGTTGCCATTGCTTTTGGTGTTTTAGACATGAAGTCCTTGCCCATGCCTATGTCCTGAATGGTTTTACCTAGGTTTTCTTCTAGGGTTTTTATGGTATTAGGTCTAACATTTAAGTCTCTAATCCATCTTGAATTAATTTTTGTATAAGGAGTATGACCTTTGGTTAAGCAAAGCTCTCTCATCTGGGACAGCAAAAAAAAAAAAAACAGTGTTTTGTTTTTTGAAACACTGAAAAAAATGTTGATAAATTGAATGCCAGACCACAGAAATGGATAAAATGTGGTGGCAAGAGACAACCTTTCTACATGTGAGGGCAAAGTTTGGACATTAGTAGATCCAGAATTCGAGAAGATCACTCTGGCTTCCACGTTGGAAGTTGTATTGGAGTTGGGAGCTTTTAACAGGGGGAAAAGCTGGGAGTATGGGATTAGTTTATGGCTGATGACAGGTAGAGCCAAACAAGAACAGAGATGGGGTCGGTGGAGTTTCATGCTTTAGAGAAATAAAGGAGAATACACCTGTCAATAGAGCCATGGTTTGGACAACTAGGCCATTATGGGAACATGTCAAAAACGGAGTGGTAGACTGCAATGGAAATTTGATTAGAGTATTCCCAACACCCTCTTTAAGTAAAAGGTTCAACCTGAAGTCCTGCTTCTCTGATCTTTGCCACAATAATTGGACAAGATTTACATTAAAAGTTTCTTTATAAACCAGAAGGGCTCCTGGACAGTGTGATTCCATAGAACAATGCCCTTTGGACATACAAGGCCCAGCTCTGACACTCACAAATATTATGGGTGTGTGCGAGTTACTTAACACACCTGAGCACTAGTTTCCATTTCACTAAAACAGAGATAGTAATCTCTCCCATGTAGGACTACAGTGTACATGGGAAAGGCCTGGCTCAAGTCATGCAGCCAGTAAATACAGATTCTCTTCTCTTCCTCTCTTCAGTGATGCATCCCAGCCTTCAACCCACTAATGGTTCTCCCTGTGAGTCTCTGCACGTGCTCTCTACAGTTGAAATTTGCTGCTTTGTGCTTATTTTTCTTAGGGAATTGATAAAGAAACTATCATGGCCTTTTCCCAATCTATTGCTTTATAAATCCATAACCTTCATCTGTGCCCCTTCTCTGATATTTTGCCTTATTTAACTATATATTTAGCAAACCTAATCCTGCTTCCCAAGTGATACTTGCATGAGCTCAGAGGCATTGCTAAAATAAGACCACCCTGCTACCAGCAGTAGGTGACACTACTGACTAGTTTCCTCTCCTCTCAAAGTGGCTTCAATGAGGGATCACATGCTCAGTGCTCAGCTCCACTTTCAGAGTCTGCCTGTCCATCACTGTCTGTTCCCCAATAATGAGCAACAGATGACCAAGGGTGGCTTCCTACCTGATGCCAGCTGGTGTTGTGAATGGACCTCTTAGTTTGAGAAGGAACCAGGTTGGACACAGAATGATTTTTGGCAGACAACAAGGAGGATGAGTCAAGGCAGAAAGCAGAACTGAGCCATGGTGAACTTTAGTCACCAGAATGGCATTTGCCATCCAACAAACATTTATCAAGCTGTGCTGTGGACTGATAATTTCTCACATGTCATGTCACCAACTCCTCAGTTACCCCATGAAAAGGCATTAGCTCCTTGTTTTACAGATGAGGAAGCAGACACAGACATGTTAGGTAATCTTCTGTTAGGTCTCAGCTCATAATTGCTAAATTATCCTTCAGATAAGGAGTTGTTTCTTCCAAGTCCCAGATACTCTGCATCAACATGAAGTGTGTTCGCCCTGGAAGTGTGTTCATGAATCCTGTCTACAATTACCTGAGAAGGTCTCAGGTTGAAGAGGATAAGATTTCAAATCCTAGAGTTATACTTTTCTTAGGTCAATGTGTCCACCTTCCCCCACCCCAAAACACACATTCCCCAGCTCTACATGTTTATTCCTAACCTCTGCAGTGATTTACTGAACACCTCCCATGTGCCTGGCATCATGCTCAGTTCCAGTAATACAGAGAAGACCAAAGACTGGGACAGGGTCTTTACCAACACAATAGCTTCGAGTCAAGCAGAGAATATATTTAACTAGTGTCTGTACAAAAAGTGAGAATGCAGCTGTCAGCTCCTGCTTTCCCCAGGCCCAATCTCCAGCAATCCACAAGGCCTTCAGCTTAAAAGTCCAGCCCTACCCTGCGCTGTCCGAATCAATGCAGCAGTGTGGTATATATAATTTAGAAGCATAGTCCAATGCCAACTCCTCTCTGAGAGCAGTCATGTGCTGGTCACTGCTGCTGTGTCTGTTGTCTGGTGAGTCAGCTCTGTGCCCCTGGGCTGCTACGGAACACCCCCATCTAGGACAAGATGTACTCATTGATACCCCAGCCTCCCCCTCACTCCTGACACAAGTCTCATTTCCTGCTTTGACAAGTGCCTGGTCTGACACCTGAGGTCTCTTGGCTGGGGTCCTGAGTACCTATCTCTTTCAAATCACCTTCTTCCAGAGGGCCTATTCTCAGCCCTATGCCCTTCTGTTAATAAATGAAGCTGTTTTCTAAACCAAACAAGACCAGAATCAACCATGCAGATTGAAGGAGTGAAGACATGTGGCCTATGGCTCTCCTCTTCAGAGCAGCTTCCTGTAGGTCTTTTTTTTTTTTAAATTTGCGGGGGCAGGGGGTGACAATTGTATAACTGTATTTGATGTATTTGACAATCAGTGGTTAGTTCCCATCCACTCTGACTGTCTGTAGAGTTGAAAGTGGTAGCAGGTACATAGGCAACCAAAGTATACAACTTACTTGGTGAATCTTCATCCTCATTACGTTTTCTAGACAACTGCACATAGATACTGTATGGGACATTCCTCATTCCTTTGGCTCAGACAGGTTTGTTGCACCTAGTATCAATGTGCACATCTGGAGTTCCCGTCTCCTTCATGGCAAATTTCCAGATCTCTTTGAATGCCTGGCGGGGATGCTTCTTGAAGCCCACTCTGTGGATGCGCTTGTAAAATGATGATCGTATATTCTTGGGTCACTGCTTCGTTGATGGCAGAATGGCCATTTTTCTTCTCACCACCCTTCTTTGCAGGGGCCACTCTGCCAAGCCCCAGTTGGAAAGTGAGATCTTTGTAAGTACATAATGTAATATTGTGCACTTCTATAGGGCAGATTCTCAAGCCAGGGCACATACTAGGCTGATGCTCGTTACTCTATGTCTAGATGCTAGCTAGAGAGTGAACATTTGCTCCAACCAGTTGTCACTAGGAAGACCATGAGAAGATCACTCTACTGCTCTGTGGAGCAGTTCACCCTGAATGAAAGAGGAGAAAATTGGGGCTGAAGGGCAGTAATAACTGAAAAATGGCATTGGACACTCTAAAGACTGTACACAGGCAATGCTTGAGTCTAGTTACAATTTTTGTTTTTCTGTAAAGGAACAGAGTGATCCAGGAACTCCTCAGGAAAGCACTAACTGGAGGAACCTTGGGAGCCACAGTCATACATTGTCTAATCTGCATAATTCTTACACAATCACTCTGGGAGGCGCTCCCTTTTATGGCTCCATTTAGAGCTGAGAAAACTGAGACTCAGGAAATTTGAGTGAAGTTAAGAAGATAAGATCAATTTGAGCATTTTGGAATTTCCAGGTGACTCGCTGCATGGAATACACACTGCCCCATGGCTTGAATCTGCCACTATTGATACTAAATATGAACTGCTTGCTTTGTCTATGCCAAGCTCCATTCAGAAACTACAACCTGGTTTCTTCCATAAAGATACATGAGGTTACCTTGCAAGTTTCTCCTCAGCCCTGCCACCTGAACAGCAACGCCTACAGCAGCCAATACAGGTTATATGAGCACACGTGCTAACTCTTCAAGGTCCATCTTATAAGCCCATGGGAATAATGCTCTGTATCTGTCTGGAACCTCATAGTTATATCTGTACCACAATAACTCTGCAAGTTCATTAAGGGCAGGTATCACTACCTTCATTCATTGATTCACTGGTTTATGTATACATCGATTGTGGCATTAATTCAACAAATATTTACTGAGTACTTACCTGTACCAGGCTTTGTGCTAATTCATAGAGGAAAATGATGTAAATAAGGTTTGTCTGACTCTCAAGCAGCAGTCTTGGGGTGGGTACAGTTTCCCAAACAGACAATGACTTCGAAGGTTTAAGTGCTTTAACTGTAGAGCTATAACCAAGAGGACAAGGAACTCTGTCCAGTGCTTTCAGAATGGTTTCAAAGAGAAGGCAGAATTACAGAGGTTGGGGTGCACGTGGAATACCTTGATGCCAAGTTAAGGGTCTGGACTTTATCCTGAGGGCCATGAGATGTAGGCTCAGAGCAGTCAGAGACATTTGTCTGGGCTGCAAGAAGTGTATTGACCATTCTTGCTTTTCTATAAAGGCACAGAGTAATCCAGGAACTCCTCAGGAAAGTACTGGCTGGAGGAACTTTGGGAGCAACAGCATGGTTTGATAGAAAGAGATCAGAGGAGAAAGAGAGGAAAATAGCACCGAATGGGTAGCTTGGGTAGCTGCTATGTGCTAGAAGCTTACATATGTTTTGTATGTATGTGTGTGTGTGTGTATATATATATATATATATATATATATATATATATATATATATATATGTTGGGGGCACCAAGGACATTATTTCAACCCAACATTAGAAATAGAGAAAGATCTAGAAAGCCTGGTTTCAGATCCAGGTCTCACCTCTTCTTCCTGGTCATGAGACCTTGGAAAGATCACACTACTGCTCGGTGGACCAGTTTCACCCTGGATGGAAGAGGAGATAACTGGGGCTGAAGGGAGGCAGTAACTGGAAAATGGCATCGCATGCTTTAAAGGCTGTACACAGACAATGCTTTGTGTTTGCTCGCTTGTTTGAATAGGGAATGATGACCAAAACCTCGTGGTATCTCTAGGCCCATTCTAAGATAAGAAAGCAGGCAGTGAACAGAAAGGAGCTACAGGAGACACGCAAGGGAAGGGAAGAGGAATAAGAACCAGGCCTGGGTTATAGTCAGCATTCACATCCCAACTCACGGCATGAACACAGGTGCATCACTTCATTGTGCCCAGCATTTCTTTCCACACAAAGAGAGGGTCTTTCCAGCATCAGGACTCTATGTGCCTACAAGCCAGTAGAGAAGAAAGTAGTTGCTCTGTAGATATAAGAGCAATGGAGGCAAAAAAAAAAAAAAAAAAAAAAAAGGCAAGTCAAGCATACACCACCCACCCTGTCCTAACCCCACTTGCGTGATTTTGGAAATTCTTTCTGTTTCATGCAGACAGGGAGTCACTTAGTGGAGGCTTACAGGAAAGCTGAGGGTTCATTTTCTCTCCACCTGGAAAAGGGAAAAAAAATCTGTTCCATGAAAACAAATGGATAAATAAACCTCCTCCAACTTCTGAGTCTCTTGTTTGGGTGAGCAGTACCGCCCTTTGTCTAGTGCCCCAGCTGAACACCCAACAACCATTCCAGTCACTGTCTCTCGTCTCCCACATCCAAGCGGTCACCAAGCCCCAAGGATTCTAGCTCTCTAACCGTTCTAAAAATGGTACCTCCCCTTCCTTCTCACTCCAAGTGATTTGCCTCCCTCCCTCACTACTTATTACCTGGTCTATGGCACCAATTGTTGCCTAAATGGACTTTCTGTCCCTATTCACCTCTCCCCAGTCTCAAACTGTCATGAGATCTTACATTCACACCTGTGCCCTGCCTCACATCTTTTCAACCCACCTTCTACCCTAGCCATTGCCAGTGGGATCTAGGCAATGCCCCCAGCTGCACCTCCACCTTGCTGACTTACCGTCCTGGGGCTTCTGGAACATCAAGAAGAAGGGCAACTATGGGACCCTGCTCAACATCTACGCTCAGGAAAACTTGAAAATGCAAGGGAGTTAACCACCTATGGGGCAATCCTTAACCAATGGGGGCAGAAAGCAGGTGGATTTTGTGACCCCATTTCTCACCGTCAGGCAGACAATTTTGAAGGACTTTCTCTATGGTCCTCAGAAGGTCCCTGCAGAATCCAGCCTCCATTGTCCATGGTGATGATTAGCTGGACATGGCACCACTGGTATTGGCTTTCTTCCTTTCCTCATGTCCCACCTCCTTGTTACTGTTCCCTCAGGTTGTATCCAAAAAGCAACTACCTGCCCACGAATGCTTATCTCAGGCTCTGCTTTCTGGGGAAATTCCCAGCTATGATAGTTCCATAGGTAACTTTCAAACAGCAGTTCCACCTCTATTTGTTCTTTATATTGGGCTTCTGTTTAAGATTGCTTTCAAACGAAAAGTTCAGTTGCCAAAAGGAAATGAAGAGAGTGGAAGACAGGGAGGAAGAAAGGAAAAGAAAAGAAGAAAGGAAGGAAAGAAAGAAGAGAAGAGGAGAGGATTGAAAACCATTGGTCTACAAGACAAAACCTATACATTGACATCCAAGATTCTTGAAGTCCTTGAAGTGACTCTTCATCTTTCCAAGCACCTGCAGATGCTCGAGAAGGAGCTCAGCCTTCATATTAACCCATATCAAAGCTGCTATTGTTTTCCCAGAATGTAGTAGCATCTCATTCCTCCCTGCCAGTTCTCTTTCTGCATTGATCCCTCTGGATACTTGACTCTTATTCATCTTTTATGTTTTAAACCAAATGTCACCTTTTCCATCCTCACCATACATCCACTGCCCCCCACTTTAGTGACTCAGGACAACACTTATCACCACTATCATCATAATAAGTAGCATTTACTGAGCTCTTAAAATGGGCTAGGAGCTCTGCCAATTGCTTTACTACTAACTACTAACTGCTTTACTACAGGACTGTTGCACAAAAGCCTTGGAAGATAGCGTACAATTATGATACCAATTGTATAAGTCCAGATGGGGAAACTGAGGCTTTGAGAGGCTCAGGAGCTTGGGATGCTGCAGAGTGTTCCTGCAGGCTTTGCACAATTGTGTGATTATACATGTATGCTCTTTCTCATCAGACCTATGGGCACTGCGGGGGCAGAAATTGAGCCCTATACATCTCTGTGATCTCCTCAAAGCATAACCTAGCATAGATTCCAGCACATAGTGGGTAGAAAAAAGTATTGGTTTATATGATAACGATATACATCAGCCTAGAGGATAAAGGGCCCAGTCTCAATTAGATTACCCTCCTGCCCCTGCCAAAACTTCCCTCCTTTTCGCACCACAGCATCCCACTCCCAAAACTGAGCTTAGAGCCTTCTTGCTGCTTCAAAAGCTCCTGTGCTTCCCTTTTTATAAGAGTAATTGTTCGCTATTCTTGAAGACTTGTTACAACTAATTTAATCCTCAAGCCCTCAAGCTTTTGCTGTCACAGCTTGATCATATTGCATTCTATCATAGTCTCTTGCTTTTTCAGAGTGCCCTGGTGGGTCTCCAGGGCTGGGTCCTAGAAGGCTGGGCCTCTGCCTCCCCGACCTCCTGCCCAGGGCTGGACACTGAGGAGAAGCATCGTAACAGTGCAACAGGCAGTGTTGTTTGGTGGCCTGGTGTTTTCCCCAGCTGGGCCTCGGCCCTGTGGTCAGCCTCAAGGCTGACCTTCACATGTCAGACCTACTTTTGAATCTGGCTTCTCCCAGGAGCCCAGGTTTATAAACAAAAAGCAAACAAAACAAATAAAAACATTATCTCATTGGTGCTTGAGTCAGCTGCTCCAGATGTCTTGGGAGGTGAAGAGGGGAAGGGTGTTTGCTGCAGAGCCAGACAGAACTCAGCCCAGCCTGCAGTGGGGCTGCCGCGGGGTGCATGGGGAGTGAAGGTGACTCCTTGGATTTAGTGTCTGCAGCCAATGGGGCCACTTTCACTGGCATCTCTACCCCAACCTGCCCCTACCAGCCAGCCATGATAGATGTTCACAGCCTCCTGGGCACCAGGCTGGCAGCTCTGTAGCTTAAAAGCAGGCACAGGATAGCTGTTCTCATAAACAGAGCTGTTAAATTAGCTACTTTCTATCCATTATCTCATTTAATTTCCACAAATGACCTAAAAGGTCAGGTTTACAAGGCCCATTTCACAGATGAGAAAGTGAAGTCTGGAAAGCTAAAGGATGTGTCCACAGTCACAAGCAAACAAGTTAAATAACCTGACTTGATGCAAGGTCATCTGCCCCTACTTCTGAGCCTGTCTGAATCTACTCCTACTGAGATGTGACAGCCCCAGAGCAGACAGCCAGCTTCTCAGTCCTCCATTCTCTGCTGGGGGCATTTTGAAGAGTGGAATGGGAGAATATTAAGAAAAAAATATCAGTGTCTGTTTCCCAAACCCCTATTCCCTCTATTGTTGAGCTACAGCAGAAATTGCCCTGACCTGGGAGTCAGAGAGCCTGGACTTGAGACCTAGACTTCCTTGCTCCAAAAGTTCTCCGTGCACTCCTCCGTGCACTCAGCAAAGTCACCTCCCTTCTCTGGGATGCAGTTCCTCTGATTATGAGTGAATGTGTTTGAGATGAGCCCTGACCCCAAGCAGCCCATACAGCTGTGGCTTCCTGTCCCATATTAGGTGTTACACATTTTAGAGCAATCTTCAACCCTTTTACCTCTTCCGAACATTCCACAGACATGAAACTTTCATCAACACGACAGGTTCACGCAACACTTCCCAGAGCAAAACTCAGAGCAAGGAGACGTTTGGCAAGGCAACCTCCTAGCTCCCCTCAACCACATGAATTTTCCTCCTCCTGAGGATGTTACAAAGACACAAGAGACTCCAAGGAGAACTGTACTCCCTTCTACTATTTTTCTCATGTGTTTCAGGATTTGGCTCTCCCCGGCTTTTCATTCTCCAGACGTGATTCAGAGAAGGAGTTTCATTATGTCTTGACATTTTCCACCCAGTCTGAAAGTCCTGCATGTGGGCCTATCCTGAGGCTCTCTTGCTGTTTATTTAGTCACTAATTAGTGCTGATAGAAGTACAAGTGTAGCCTCAAGGTTGCTGCCAAGACCAGCAGCAACCAATTATCTCCTGGAGGTAGGAGAGGTTGGGCGGGGATGAAACAGACTCCAAACTCTGGTGAAGCCCAACAGAGCAAGACCATATTGTGGGTGGGAAAGAGGAGGGAGGGGGGCAGAGGGTAGAAGGTGGAGGAATGTGTGGTGGGGGTCAGGGCACTTTTCATGGGAAAAGTCTAGCTGGACTTACAAGAGAAGTTAGACTTAAAGTCATGAAAGTGATCACTTCTCCTCCCCTCCCTTCTGTTGGCTGACATCGTATGTCCTGACTTTAACCCCAGATGAAAACACATTTGAGAAAGTTGGGGGCTGTCACGGTGGGTCAGTCCAGGTGAATTCAGTAACTCAATTCAATAATTTTCAAAGGTGCTAAATGAGGACCTTTTCTGGCCAAGACAGCATTGAGGATATAGAAATAAATGACAGATGGCTTCTCGTCTTAAGGAACTGACCTGGTGTAGGAGGATGGTGAAACAGGTAGAGGAAACTTTGTAAACAGAGGAGTGACACTGAAGGAAGGATATCTTAGTTCTGCCTGGGGGTGCTGGGGGAAGGCTTCCTGATGGAGGAGGCATTTGAGCTGGTACTTGAAAGGTGAGCAGGGACTAATGGAGAAGGGAAAGCCCTGAAAAGCTTTCTAGACTTTGCACTGCACCACCCTGAGAGGGAGCACATCATTCCATTTTGTGCCTCAGATGCCACTTTTGTCTTGTCCTACTCCCAGGGCTGCACAAAACCATGGAAAGACAAAGTATCTCAGCTGGATCAAGAAACTGAAAGCTGATGCAGGTGAAAGCAGCATGATTAGAAAACTCTAGACTGGATGAGAAGTAATGCCCAGGTTAGGAAAGATCTTATTGTCAGGCTAAGGACCCGGGACTCCAGACCTGCACTGGTCAATATGGTATCTACTACCCACATGAGGCTATTTAAATTAACTAGAATTAAATAAAATTAAAAATTCACTGAAGGTTTGCAACCTGAAAAGTAACCTGGCTGCAGGGCCAACAGACTAGCAGTGATTTGCAAGCCTGTTCTGGTACTCCAGGTGAACCTTCAAGACAATGGAGAAGAGAAGAGGCTGGAGTATGAGTGCCATCCTTTTTGTACTTCAGGTGACTTTCATGAGGATGGAGAAAGAGGTAGGGGATGAGGGCGTTCCTTTTAGTGCTCCAGGTGACCTTGATAAAGATGAAGAAGAGAAGGAAATAGGAGATTAGTGCTGCCTTTCTGATGTTCCAGGTGAGTTTTGATGAGGATGGAGAAGGGGATGGGGGATGAGTATTATCCTTCTATTACTCTAGTTGCACTTTGATGAGGATGAAGAAAAGGAGGAGATGGGGGATGAGTGCTGCCCTTCTGGTACTCCAGTAGACTTTGATAAGGTTGGAGAAGAGAAGGGAATAGGAGATTAGTGCTGTCCTTCTGATACTCCAGGTGAGTTTTGATGAGGATGGAGAAGGGGATTGGTGGCCAGTGTGGCCCTTCTGGTACTCCAGGTGACTTTTGATGAAATTCAAGAAGAGAGGGAGTTGTGCATAAGTTACTTTTTCAAACCCAGGGCCAACTTTTCCCCAGGGCTGTTGCCTTCTGTAGCTGATGGGCTTGAGTGCTTCTCCTGCAGTTCTTAGGACCCAGTGTTTTCCACTTGTCTACTCAGAATCCCAAGCCCCAGTCAGGTCAGAAGGGACTCAGGCCCAGTCTGCCTGGGTTTAAATCCCATGGTAGTACTTGCTAGATGGATACATTTCTGAAAGTTTAAAACTTTTCTATTCTTCTATATCTTCGTGTGTAGTATCAGGCCAATAATAGCACTATATTTTGTGGTTACTAAGGGTCAAATGTGATAACATTTTTAATGCCCTTAAAACAGGGCCTAGCACATCATTAGCCTCAGTAAGTAAAAGCTTGTGTCGTGACCAAGAAGCAGCACTGTCTTGGGTTTAGAACATAGATTCTGCATCATTCTTCAACTTAAAACTCATTTGAGTCACTTCTTAGCTAGTGGCCTTGCAAAATTTATTTCAATTTCTCTGTGCCTCCATTTCCTCATCTCTGAAATGGGGGTAACTTGTCTATGTAATAGTACTTGTCTCATGAACTTATTATAAGGGTTCAATGAAATCATGTATGTAATAGACTTAGGAAACCACCTGGCATGTATGAAGAGCCCATAATGGTAAAATCTTGTAGTTGCTGTTATTATCATTACTATTGTTACTATACTTAAGGAACCAGGGTGGTGTTCTGATTCCCTTGTAGCTACTGGAAAAGTCCATCACCCCGCCCCCTAAATATTGACTCCCTCAAAGAGTGGGGGTAGTAAAGACACTGATGTGGAGACTTGATTCTATTAGGTTGGTGCAAAAGTAATTGCGGTTTTGCCAACTATTTCTTCTCCATAAACTTTCCAATGGAAGCATTTCCTTTTCCTCTGAATGCTTCTAGGAGGCTCCCTGTATTAGTCTGTTTTGCATTGGTATAAAGGAATACCTGAGGTTGGGCAATTTATTAAGAAAAGAGGTTTGTATAACTTGCAATTCTGCAAGCTGTACAAGAAGCATGGCACCAGTGTTTACTCATGACAGAAGGTGAAAGGGGAGCAGGCATGTCACATGGCCAGAGTGGGAGCAAGAGAGATGCCAAGCTCTTTTAAACAATTAGCTCTCACATGAACTAAAAGAATGAGAACTCACTTATTACCATGGGGAGGGCACCAACCCATTCATAACGTATCCACTTTCATAACCCAAACACCTCCTACCAGGCCCCACCTCCAACATTGGGGATTGCATTTCAACATGAGATTTCGGGGAAATAAACATACAAACTTTGTCACTCCCCGAACTCATATACCAAGTTGCTCAGAGCAACACACTAGAAGTATCTCCTGATAAGTAAGGGGGTTTTGGGGATTTCAAAATCTCTTCTCAATGACATCTACCTTCTAAGACTCTTGACTCACTATACCCAAGGGGAAAATATAAAAAGCTGGATAGTGATGTATTCCTCCTATGAACTATTTCTCAAAAATTTTAAAGTTATCTCCCAGGGAAAAGAGGCCTTGGCTAACCGGGAAAATAAGGTTCTGTGCAAGAAAATGTGAAAGAAAAATGTGATCTAATACATTTCGGAAGCATGCTGGCCTTGTGAACTATGTGTCTGTGGAGTTTATACTGCAAAGTGCAGGGTCACAGTATGGAACTAGGATGAGTGAACATGGGCCTTTTCCTCTGTTCTTCATATGTTTTCTATGGATGTCCCTTTACACAGGACTTCTCAATGATCCCCTGAATTTTCCCCAGACCTTTCCAAAAAGGACTCAGATAGACATCGAGTACATATTGAAACCCCTTGGCAGATGGCCCATATGTCTGAGAAACTGTTGAGTGATGGAAGTGACACCCATGTTTTTTAAAGCCACTTAATTCCTGTCACTAATCCCCCTACATTCTTCCCCGCATGGTCATGCATATAAATCTAATATGATTATGCCATTCACCACTCCGCTTCTCTGCCTTGCATTAACAACCGACTCCAACAAGCTTACTTGTTGCTTTGCAACAAGAAGAGTCTGGGGGAAGCCTGGGATTAATTTGAGTCATTAAGTTATTGAGTATGAATTGAAAAACTGGATATTAGAGTATTTGTGATAGGAATCTGGGTTGGCAGTTGGCTTCTGCCTGCTAAGCATAAGGTCAGACCTCTGGCACTCTGTATGGATGGACTACCTTGTTTTCTCCTGCCCACAGCTCAGTGAGACGGGCATTACTGTCCTTGATGGATAGAAAAGAACACCAAAGCTTGCAGATCTCATGGTTATGCAGCTTATCAGAGATGGAACATTAATTTGAGTTTGTATCTCCATTTCCCCAAGGCTCTTTTTTTTGTCGAATTTTTCTTGGCACATTCTGGATGCTGTCATTTTAGCAAGCTGAGAGGCCTTGAGGTGTACTAGGGCAATTGACATCTCTGACTTCATTCAGAATCCATATCCATTCCAAAAATTTAGGCTGAATATGGTTTTTTTTGTTTTTTTGTTTTTTGTTTTTGAGACAGAGTCTCATTCTGTCACCCAGGCTGGAGTGCAGTGGTGCGATCTTCACTCACGGCAACCTCTGCCTCCAGGGTTGAAGTTATTCTCCTGCCTCAGCCTCCTGAGTAGCTGGGACTACAGGTGTGTGCCACCATGCCCAGGTAATTTTGTATTTTTAGAAGAGACAGGGTTTTGCCATTTTGGCCAGTCTGGTCTCAAACTCCTGACCTCAGGTGATCTGCCTGCCTCGGCCTCCCAAAGTGCTGGGATTTCAGGCATGAGCCAACGCTCCCAGCCGAGGCTGAATATAAAATTTATCATCTACACTGAAGACTTCTGAAAGGAGAAGGGGGAACTGTTCATAATTATGCCTGGACAACAAGTGAAAATTAGCCTAGAGGGTGAAAGATCTGACTCCCCCTGGTAGTTTATAGCTTGAAGCTCCCTGCATAGATCAAGGATTGGGAGTCAGACACAGAAGTAATTTGCTGGGGGTAGAGGTGGGAATCAAAGAATGGATGAAGTAGAGTTCTGGCAAGAGTAAGTTGTTTTCCTAATAAATAGTTTCTGATGATAAAAATTTTCTCATTAGGGAAGATGTGGACAAGGCAAAAAATAAAGGAAGAAAGCAAAGGAAAGCTGATAATCCTGGCATAGTTCCTTTCAGTCTTCTTTTTTATACACCTATGTATTTTTTTAAATATTATAATTAGAATTATACAACTTTGTTTCTTGAATTTTTCACTTAAAATTTTAAATGAACTTTAAAAATATGTTATTGTCACCTAGTTTTTTATTATAAAGCTTTAGCAACATATACTTAAGCAGTCCCTCTCATTGGGCGTGTAAGGTGTGATAATGGATTGGCTATGATCCCACCCAAATCTCTTCTTGAATTGTAGCTCCCATAATTCCCTCATGTTGTGAGAGAGACCTAGTGGAAGATAATTGAATCATGGGGGCAGGTCTTTCTCATGCTGTTAGTGAATAAGTCTCATGAGATGTGATGGTTTTATAAATGGGAGTTCCCCTGAACAAGTTCTCCTTCCTGCCGTCATGTAAGATGTGCTTTGCTTCTCCTTTGCCTTCTGCCGAGATTGTGAAGCCTCCCTAGCCATGTGGAAGCGTGAGTCCATTAAACCTCTTTTTCTTTATAAATTACCCAACCTCAGGTGTGTCTTTATTAGTAGCAGGAGAACAGACTAATACAAGGTATTTCCAATTCTTTGGTTTCATAAATGATATATCATATCATAGATCAATCTCCATATTTCTTTTGGCTTCTAGGGAAATTGTAGTGTTTCTGATAAAGGGAACATACATTATCTTTATGCTCCTCCTCCTTATGGTTTCCTTGGCAAAACCTCCTCTCCTGCCATTCCTTTTTATTCTTGTCTTGGGAAAAAAAAAAAAAAAAGAAGATAACTGGAGCTGTGACAGCTATCTTTTAACCATGAAGTACCAAGCATGAATTAAAGGACAAAGGAATGACATGATCCCTGGTCCTGAAACCATGAAGCATTGAACCAATTTCAGAAGCCAGAGTTAATATATGTGAGAAAATTTCCCTCTAAGTATTTAAGTCACTGTGTCTCAACGTCTCTGTTCCATGCAGGTGAATACTTTCCTGCTTGTCATGAGTCGGAAAGGGGAAGAAACTGGACAGGCAAAGACAGAATTTCCTTTAATGGACTGCAGAAAAGGGAAAGGCAGTAGCATTGTGAATGCTTATAATTAGTTACTTTTTCTTGTGGTCCCTGACACACATTGTAATCCCCTACTGTATATGAAGTGCTAGCAAACACCTTGAGTCCTGCCCTAACCAGCTACATACCTATCTCCCTTGCCCATTTGCATGGCCAGTTTCTTTCTTATACTGTGTATCATAGATAAATTTTGAACACTGAATCTCAGATTCCCATGAGGGCTTAAATCTTATACATGAACAATCCTGTGTATATGACAATCATGTAGTAGAGCAACTTGTAGTAGAGTCAAAATTACTAGCACACTTATGAAAACACATACCTGAGAAAATTCCTTCAAGCAGTAAAGATTGACTCGGAGCAGAAAGTAAGCTGGGCTGTCTTTTGTGCCCCACACCAACCTGGGCTGCACATCCAGGCCTATGCCCCATGGCTCAGATAGCTCTCCTTAGTTTTCTATGGGCACTTTAATGCTAGCCTCTGTCTTTCCTAAGGAAACCATAGGAAAATATGTACACTAATAAGCTTATCTTTCCATTAGCCAAAGGAAGCACAAATATTAGGGCCCTGTGTATGGGATAAAAGGGAAAGATAGGAAAACATTTATTTAGACCCACTTTGTGCATGGCAGTATATTAGGCATTTTAATCTCTAGTTTTTCTTGAATGGCTCTTGTTTTAATGACTTTTATTCCAAAGTGATAATGTGTTTCACCAATTTTCTCAAAAAAAAATGATTAAAAGAATGTTGAACTTAATAAATTATTCTATACGCTCAGATACAAAATCAAACAATACAAAGATGTGTAAAGAAAAATAAAGAATTTTTCTTCTCCCCTGTATAACTCTCTCCTTGCCATGTGCAGCGCCCTTCCTTGAGGAATCAATGCTACTTGTTTTTCTGTAGAATTGGTCTACATTTTTCTCTATATTAGAACAGACATTATTACCATCAGTTACATTTACCGAGGAACTACTATATCTGGTAAAAGCACCGAATCCTTTTATGTGTGATAACATATAGGGACACACACACACACACACACACATAATGTAAATATATATAAACTTGTGCATGTATGTATATGTACACAAACATGTGTTTGGGGAGGATTAAAAAATACAAGAAAAACATAAGCCCAATGCAACATGGCAGAAAGCAAACCCACAATACACATTGGCTATTGTCACTTTTGTTATGCTTGTCTTTGTTGTTATCATTGTATTTCTACAATCACTCTATGAGGTCGGTATTATTGGATAATATTACACATGTGTAAAGATGCAGAAAATTCCATTGAGCTTGCCAAGATCACACCTCTGCAAGAGTCCAAGCCTGAACACTGAGCAGTTCACACTGGATAAAGTCTGCTCGGAATGAGCAGCAAGACTCCTGATGTAAAAGACTGAACTTTGTACTATTGCTGACAGAGAAATCGAGGCCTCTCTTCACAAAACATATCATCTCT
Organism: Macaca mulatta; assembly: GCF_049350105.2. NCBI lineage: Eukaryota > Metazoa > Chordata > Mammalia > Primates > Cercopithecidae > Macaca > Macaca mulatta. Next base: position 50,366,721 of record NC_133420.1, read on the forward strand.
GGTACAAATGACCAGTCTAATTCACACTTCTGGTGACTGTAGAACCTGATTGTAAAAAAGTGATGGAAAGAGCCAGGTGAGGCCTTGGGGAAGGTCAAGGAGCTCCTGTCCCGAGAGTACCTTCTGCCCTAGGAGGGAGTGAAGAGATGCCCCTGGGTTCACCACACTGGAATCTGTTGACTCCTGAGCACCTGCTTCTTGCCAGCCCCATCCTGCTCCCAAAGACAAAGAGAGAAGCTCTCCATCAAGTCAGGGAGATGGTAAGGTAAAACTGCAAGTAGGGTATAGGTCATAAGTTTCCCGGGACTAAATGAGGTTACATGTAACATACTTGGAGTAGAGCCCAGTAAATGTCACCTGTTAGCAGAGTTTCCGTTCAGTTCACTGTAGTGGGCATTCTAGCTTCATCATTCATTTGGCTGAAGGTACTGCTTAAGACATTCTACTTAGCTATAAAAAGTGGATTTAATTTTTTTATTATTTTATTATTATTATTATTATTATTATTATTTTGAGACAGAGTCTCACTATGTCGCCCAGGCTGGAGTGCAGTGGCGCCATCTTGGCTCACTGCAAGCTCCGCCTCCCAGGTTCACGCCATTCTCCTGCCTCAGCCTCCTGAGTAGCTGGGACTACAGGCGCCCGCCACCTCGCCCGGCTAATTTTTTCTGTTTTTAGTTGAGACAGAGTTTCACCATGTTAGCCAGGATGGTCTTGATCTCCTGACCTCATGATCTGCCCGCCTCGGCCTCCCAAAGTGCTGGGATTACAGGTGTGAGCCACCTTGCCCAGTCAAAGTGGGTTTAATTATTTTCAAGGAATGTTTGTTGTTATCCTTAAAAGTTCCTGAATGATAATCCAACCCCAGGGCTTGGTAAAAAGAGGAAATCAATCAGTATTTTGGTCATGCTTAGGGAAGACTAAAGGGTTGCAGTCACTGCAGTAATGAAGAACATAGGACCTGGGGTTGAAGGCTTGCTCCATCACTAATGAGTGGCATGATCTTGGATAAATTGCTTAACCTGTCTGAGCCTTAGTTTCTTCTATCGTAAAATGAAAATATTATGCATGCCCATGTCACAGGGCTGTTGAATGAGATGATCTGTGAGAAAACATGTCATGCAGTGCCCAAGACATGGTAAGTTAGCTTTCCTTGCCGGTGTTTTTCCTGTCCAGCAGTGTTCTACAAGAAACTTATTCCTTTCCCTCCTCCCTCTTCCTTCCACCGCCCTCATCCCCAACTCCTGGGCTCTGGAGGAAAGACTGACGTAGGGAAAGCAAACTGAGTCTGTTGTCATGTCTGCAACCAGAAACAATATATTAGGAGAGGCTCTGTAGTTTGTTTATAGACAAAAGGGAGTCTTGGAAAAGGGAGCATGAATGGCCTTCATTCTCTGACTGATGGAATTAGTTTGTCATCTGGAAACCACCTTCATTTTCCTCATATTCAGAATCTTCCCTTTAGTGAGCATGGAGCACTTTTCAAATACAGCTCTCCTTGTCTCAGTGCCTCACAATATACTCCCTGGAGGGCAAGTAAAATGCCTCTTCCCCCAGACCCCCTTGTTGAATTCTCCCTTTTCTTTGGCTTCTCACTTTGAAGTCAGATGTTTGCTTAGAATTTAGACTTTAAAACAATTTTTTCTGCTACTCAGACAAGTACATGGACATGCATAGCAGCATGATTCATAATAGCCAAAAGGTAAAAACAACCCAAACATCCATTAGCTGATGAATGGACAAACCAAATGTGGTACATAAGTCTACAATGGATTATTATTCAGCCATGAAAAGGAAATAAGTACCAGTAAATGCTATGACACGATAAATCTTAAAAACATTATGCTAAGTGAAAGAAGCCAGACATAAGAGATTGCATTGTATCATATAGTCCCACTTAAATATTAATAAAATATCCAGGCTGAGTAAATCAACAGAGACAGAACACAGATTGACAGTTACCAGGCACAAGAGGATTGAGGAACCACTTCTTGGTGGGTATGGTATTTCCCTTCTGGATGATAAAAATATTTTGGATAGATAGAAGTGGTGGTTGCATGTTATAAATGTACTAAATATCAGCAAATTGTTCATTTTAAAATAGTTACCTTCATGTTACATTAATTTCATCTCAATAAGAAAGTGATTCACATTTTTTCTGTTTTCTCTCTCTATGTCTGTCTATGGTCTTATAATCTTTGTCTCCCATACATGACTCTTTCCATCAAGTCCCTCAAAACATTGTCGCAGTTTCATTGTCTTCCCACTGTAGGAAGATCTATTATCAAAAGAAGTTTCTGATCTCTGGTCTATGATAGAGTTAGTTACCATTTGTCTTCCACCACCATTATTTCCAGAGATTCCTTCTGCTTAACTGGCATTTACATTTACACTTGAAAGGAAATGTGCTTGAAACCTGTTGTGATGTCCCAGAATGGAAAGTCTCCAAAAGGTAGACGTGTAATAGCTTCAACCTATTTCTTCAATTGTTATTCATTCATCCATTTATTCATTTAATCAATCAGCAATAGTCTGAGGTCTGCATTGTGTCTAGCTCCCTACAGGGCACTGCTGGACTAATGGAAATGAACCAGAACAGCTCCTGGACTTGGGGTGCTCATAGAATAAGGAAAGAGATGACCCCTATGAGAACAGCTATGCAGGGAGAGCTACACATGGTAAGAAATGTAAGTGGGTGAGCACAAAGGAAAGGAATGTGCCTGAAGGGAAAGCTTCAAAGAGGTACAAAGTTGAGACACCCCACCATTCCACTCCTCATTTTAAAGCACACCCATCCCTTTAGCTAACCCTATTTATATGTTAGTCTTCTCTTCCTCTGCCACTTCCCTAGTGTATCTGGTGTCTTTCATCATCTCTGAAGCAACAAAAGACTCTCCCTTAAAAATCCACCCCGAAGTTCCCAAGCACTCCCCTTTTATTTTTTCATTTACAGAATTAAAATATCTTGTCCATCTCTTGCTACTTCTTTTTTGGTTGTTAACAGATGTGGTTTGGATGTGTGTCCCCTCCAAATCTCATGTTGAAATGTGATCCCCAGTGTTGAGGCTGGGGCCTGTTGGGGGATGTTGGATTATGGGGGTGAATCTCTCATGAATGGCTGGGTGCCCTCTTTGCAGTAAAGAGTCATAAGGAATTTGCATGAGATCCGGTTGTTTAAAAGATTGTGGCAGTTCCCCATCTCTCTTGCTCCTCTTTCATCGTGTGATATACCGCCTCCCTCTTTGCTTTCTACCATGATTGCAAGCTTCCAGAGGTCCCCACCAGAAGCAGATGCTGGCTCCGTGCTTCTTGTACAGCCTGCAGAACAGTGAACTAAATAAGCTTCTTTTCTTTATAAATTACCCAATCTCAGGTATTCCTTTATAGCAATGCAAATGGACTAACACATTAAAATTAGCGTTAGAATTAGAATTAGAATATCTGAACTTAGAATGGAGCATGGAATATGTAGGATCAAAAGATTTGTGTTTTAAGTAGAAATAGGAGACAGGGATGGTCACCATCAAAGTGGGAAGTCAAAAGATCACAGCTAAAATCTTAAATTCACCTACAATTCCATAGTCTTGGGCAGGAGATTTAACTTCTCTGAGCTTTAATGTATTCCTTTATAAAAAATGTTAACAATCATGTCATTAAACTTGCTGGAGATAACACAGAAGAGAAATTTCTACACAAATCTTTGCCACTACTGAAGCTGTTACACAAATACCTAAAAGGAATCTACTCTGAGCATTTTTAGATGCCATTGACTTACTGCAGTAGTCCTTGATGTTGTGATCTCATTGAATCCTATACAAGAAAATATATCCAGCCCATGTCACCTGATTTCTGTCCTTGGTTATGCGGACTAAGTCTCTTCTTACGTGGTCCTCACCCAAGCTCTTGAAATGACCTCAATGGAAGCAGGATGTCTTCCCTGTAGGACAGGAAGATAGCACACATGGGATCCTTGAGTCTCTCCCTTTTTCTTTGGTTTCAGTCTGTTTATGTACTTACTATGTTTGGGTGCCTTCATCATCAGCCCTGGTTAGCCTAGAGGTTAAAGATTTATTCATGAGGAACAGATGAAGCTCATAAGGAATTAGCTACATGTCCCTACTTGGCCAGTCAGCTGGAGTCAAGATGATATGAAGACAATGACTCACCAGTAATAGGAAGTCCATTTTTCAGACTAAGCTTTTATCAGTGGAGCCTGCCAAGTGTGAATAATGATCAACCATGAGATGCTTCTTCTTGGAAGCCACTTGTCTTCAATAGAGAGAGCCTTGAGCTAAATCAAAGACCTGGTTTCTAGTTCCTGTTACCGATATCTCCCTGGGTACCCTTCAGTAAGTTACTACCATTCTGAGCCTTCAAGTCCTTTAAACTGTGATATCATAAGATGTTACATTAATTTTTTCCTATAGTCTTTGATAATGATCCTAAAGCATTTTGTGCCCTTCCACAGCTCTCTGCTATGAGTGGGTTAGATTGTCAAAGCTAGAGTATGAGGCCCCCAGGTGTGCCAGGCAGAGCTGACATGATGTATGGCTCTTATTCATAGTGTTAGGGGCACAAAGATAAACTAAGGAAATTTGAATACATATGGACTTTAGTTTACTATTTATGTTGGTATATAGAATAGATCTGAATATTAAACGTTTCCAGAGACAGTGCAGATGGTAAATTATTTCCTTCCTGTCAACCCGCTTTTCTATTTCATTCTCAGCAGAGCAAGACCCAGGACATTTGAAAGTTTATGCTAAGAATTTAGTTGATTACTACTCTAAGGAAGCAGTATAAAAAGAGGATGGTGAGAAGGTCAGAGTTTGGAGTCAGATCTAACAATTCGTCTCCATTCTCTACTTATTAGTTGTTTGACTTTGGGAAGATAGCTTAACCTCTCTGACTCTTAGTTTTCCATTGAGACAGTTGTGACAATCAATGTGGATGTTATTTAAAGTGTTGCTTATTAAATCAAAGCATAACTGTAGCTTAAAAATGAATTATAACTTCTCATAGGGACTCCCTTCTAGAGTACAATATAGAAATTTAAAAAAAAGAGGAACTGTACAGTGGAGAAACCTGACAAGCACTGCCTTGGCGAAATGACCAAGGTTACTACCAACAGCGATAAATATTACTGATGGTGAGTACCCTAGATATGATGTGATAAGAGTGTCACTTTACATCTGTGAGATCTTCTTTTTTAAAAAAAACCATAATCCCTGTCTAATCATGAGGAAAACATTGAATTCCAATGGAGGGACAGTCTACAAAATACCTGACCAACATTTCCGCAAAACTATCAGCCAACTATCTCAGCCAAGGATAGCATAAAGAGACATGAAGAGGAAATACGGACAAAACACAAGACATCTCAAATGATAGTAGAGTTAGAAATCAATCATTGGCACGAAAGAGGCAAATGTGAAATTAGCAGTGAATTCCAACAGTGTGTATGTGGGGAGGGTGAAGGTGTTACTTGGATTAGGTGACTGTATTAGTTTTCTAGATCTACTATAAAAAATCCCCACAAACTTGATGGCTGAAAAATAACAGAAATATAGAGTCTTATAGCTCCAGAAGTCAGAAATCCAAAATCAAATCAGCAAGGCTGCTTTCCTTCTGACAGCTCTAGGGGAGAATCTTCCTTGCCTCTTCCAGTCTCTGCTGGCTGTCCGTATCCCTTGACGTGGGCTGCCCACTCCATCTTTGCCACCGCCGCCACATTACCTTCTTCTCCCTAAATGTCTCTGATTTCTCTCCTCTTCTTATAAGGACACCTGGCATAGAATTCAGGACGCACCTCAATCCAGAATGATCTCACCTGGAGACCCTGAACTTTATTACACCTGCAAAGACCCTTTTTCCAAACAAAGTCACCATTATAGGTTCCAGGGGTTAGAATTTGGATGTGTCTTGTTGGAGAGGTCACCATCTAACCAACTACAGTGGCCACAAAAAGACTTTCTGAGATGGGAACCTTTATGTGGAAGAGTCTGCCTTGCAGAGAACAGGGAGGAATGTTCCAGGTAAAGAGAACAATGTGGCCAAAGACTTTAAGAAAGAGCTCTGTGACTGAGGAGCTGAAAGGAGACAAGCGAAGCTGGAGGAAGTGGAAGGGAAGAGAAGACCTTGGTGGGCCCGGTGGGAAGGTTCTGATCAAAGAGCCTACTAGCCTGGCTGGGCTAGTAGGGCCTCAGAGTGACTCGCCTTTGTCTGAAATCTCATTCTCAGCCCAGAATTCTCCTTTTCACCTACTCACTGCTCTGGAAGCTTTCTGCTCAGAGCATCACAATAGCTCCTGGGCCTTGGTAAGGGGACACTACACACTGCAGGAAAAAGCCTTTTGTTCTCGTCCATTTCAGTGTCATCCAGCTGATGTGGCGGCAGCTTTGTAGTGCCACAGTGAGCCTGGGTCTCAATGCCAACTTCTAGTTTCGATGCAACATGTCCCATCAGGCCCCATTGTGAGCTGCTAGCTTATGTCCTTGAACATGCCCTGCCCGGTTTTGTTTCAGGTCATTGAGGCAGCCATAGTGTTGAGGCTTGAGCTCTGGTCTGAAATCCAGGAAGCTGAGGTTGAATCCCATCCTGGATTCTTGCTAGCCATGCAGACTTGGGAAAGTCAGCCTCTCACAGCTTCTGTTTTCTCACCTATAAAATGAAGATGAAAAACCTCAATCTCATAGCGAGGTTGTGAGATGCAAATAAGATGGTGCATTTGAAAATGTTTTGCGAATTATAAAGTGTTTTCTATGCAGAAAGAGATGTTATCAATAGTACTGACACCCTGAGGGTCTCTAACCCTCTTTCCAGAGAAAGGGAATTCTCAGGATTCACTTTATCTCATCACAAACTCATAGACTCTGCACTGAAAGCTGTGCGCTATTGGTTTTCACTCCCCCAGAGGCTAATAAGCATCATCGCCTATGGAGCTACCACCATGCAGCAAGCTCCAAAAAAATGGAAAGAAACAAAACTCAAATCTGTCTCTCTATAAAAAGCAACTACCTTTGAAACTTGACGCTCTTGAAAACCTACTAAAATGAACATGGAGGGGAAAAGGAAGAACAAAATACCTAAGTAATTAATCAGCATTTTGTCCAACCCAATTTTGTTTAAAAGGACATTCATCAAGATCAACATCCCTGCCAAGGCAAACCCTGTGAGCCCTGTGACTGGCCATGTGGACTCGACATCCTCCTTGTCCACCATCCACTCACTTGGAAACTGGTGTCAATGAAGGTAACAGTTTGTGGTAATGGGAACCATATGGGCTGGTGACTGCTGTCAGTAAAAATAGCCCACGTGGCCTGTGCAGCTAGACACAATGTCAAGCTAAGAGAAGGAGACAGAAAGCTGTGTAAAGGAAAGAAAAAAAAAATGGTTTTAAAAGACTGGAGACAGAAGTCTGCCTGACTATGAAGGAGGCTTCGGGGAGCTAGGACACGCAGTCAAGCGGGGCTCATCAACAGTAGAGACATTCGCATGAAACACCAGCCCTCCCCAGCCTGGCCTTCCACACTCTCATGCCCCAGATGAGAGGGGATAGAAACAGGATTCTATCTGGGAACAGAGCCGAGGCTCAGCACATGTACAGAAGGTCTCTCTGGGATGTGTACGGGGCACAGAATATTCTCCTACCTAACCAACCCAGTAGAGAGCAAGGAGGTAGGACCAGAAAATGTAAACAACAACAACAAAAACCTAAGCATAAATTTTAGGCTCCTTTAAAAATGTATTATGTTTTGTAGCCTAATAGAAACAACACGAATTTGCAAATTGCCACACCTGATTTGACTCTCACAATAAATATGCTATTGAATAAACACAAGCAAATTATTTAATCTCTAAGAGTTTCAGTTAATTCGTTTGCAAAATGGAGATAATGTAACCAATAGTTATTATGAGGAGTACATGAGCCGATGATGTTCCTTACACTTAATAGAATGTCCTATTCATTTATTCACTCATTCAACAATTATTTAATAAATGCCTACTAGGGTCAAGCACAGTTACAGAGGAATAAGTCAGTGCATAAAACAAAATGGCCTTTTTTCATAGGGTTTATATTCTAGTTGTAAGTGGAACACAGAATGTCAGAAGATGAAAAGTGCTGTGAATAAAAATAAAGCAAGGAAGGGAGGTGAGGGGGCAGGAATTGGGGGTGCAATTTTAAGTGGGTGGTCTGGGAAGTTGACATTTAGGCAAAGATTGAAGGAGGTGAGAGTGCAGGACATGGAGCTAGGTGGGAGCAGAAGAAGCCACCAGAAGGAAAGTCCTGATAAGAACAGGGCAGAGTACTCAGGGGCACCAAAGGGACCAGTGAGGCTGGAGGGGAGGAAACTAGAGGTCAGAGAGGCCACACAGGCCTGGGGGACTAGGGTAAGAACTTGGACTTGAGTCAGTTCAAGTTGAAAGTCTTAGGAAGGTCTTGAACAGAGGAGTGACAGGATCAAACTTATTTTTTTAAAATAGAATGGCACTGGCCACCATGTTCAGAGGTTTCTACAGGAGCAAGTACAAAAGCAGAGACTAGCTGGGCATGGTGTCTCATGCCTGTAATCCCAGCACTTTGGGAGGCCGAGGAGGGCAGATCACCTGAGGTCGAGAGTTCAAGACGAGCCTGACCAACATGGAGAAACCCCATCTCTACTAAAAATACAAAATTAGCCGGGCGTGGTGGCACATGCCTGTAGTCCCAGCTGCTTGGGAGGCTGAGGCAGAAGAATTGCTTGAACCCCGGAAGCAGAGGTTGCAGTGAGCTGAGATCGCACCGTTGTACTCCAGCCTGGGCAACAAGAGAAAAACTCCATCTCAAAAAAAAAAAAAAAAAAAAAGAAAGAAAGAAAAGCAGAGACTAGTCAGGAAGCTGCTGTAAGAATCCAGGTGAGAATAAATGGTGTCTTGGATTGGTGTGTGATATTTGGAGATGGTAGGTAGTGGTGGGATTCTGGAACATGTTATGATCATAGGGAAGGCCTCCAGAATTTGCTGATAGCTTGAATGGGGGTTAGAAAGGGGAGGAGGTCAAGAAAGACTCCAAGGTTTTTGAGCCTCAGCAACTGAAAAACGTTGCTATTCACAGAAAGGAGGATAATTGTAGGTGAAGCAGGTTGGAAAGAGAAGATTGGAAACACATGTTGCATATGATAAGTTTGAGATGCTCATTGGACATTCAAATGGAGACATAGAGTTTCCAGAGAGATGAGAATCATGAACATATAAATAGTATCCAAGATCATGAAATACCAGGGGATCACCATGGGAGTGAGTGAAGATAGAGAAGAAAAGTAGAGATGTTTTTCCATGGGGCATCAATAAAGATTTACAAAATTTAAGTAGGCTTTTACACGACATTTTCCAAATTCATCAGCTACATCAAGAATAAATATACTGAATATAAAAGCAGTCCATATAATGCGGACTTGAAATTCTATAAAATAGATGGTGCTGTTATTACTTGACATACAAGGAAATTAAGAACCAGACAAGTGAACTAATTTGCTCACTGTCAAATAGCTAATGAAAAACAAAACAGGAATTTCAACCCAGGCATCCTCACCCCAGTTCTGATGTTCTTTCCACTACAGTCATCTGCCCACTGCTGCACTTCCTTATTATCCAAGGTAGAAATGCATCGTTTGACCTCAACCTATTTGTGATACATCTCCAAGTTTGAAATAAAAACCAGGTCTTTTTAGCAGTTAAGTACTCTTGCTTTCTAAGTTGAAAACGTTGCCAGCCTTAGAAAATAAAAAATATATCTATTTTTAAAATTGTCTTTGCCAAAGTTTAATTCAGAGAGAGAGAGAAAGAGAAAGAGAAAGAGATAATGAAAAAAAGTTGTGCCTTCAGTTTTCCCATAGGTACTCCCTGTCTCCTGGACTCTAAATCTTCTCTGTTTTGGAAGAGGTAGATGTAAAGCAGATACAATCTTCCTTGTCTTCGAAATCCAGCACAAGGGATAGAAAAAATAAAATGATCTATGTGGGGTCACCAAGTGATTTATGTATGTAACTTGGAAAAGGTTCTAGCTGTCTCACATCGTTCTCTTTCCCTACGGCCTATGTAAGACTGCTTATACAATGTATATAGAAACTGGTAAAAATAAAATAATATCTGATAATTTGCAAAGCACTTTTCATCCAGTACTGATGCAAAAACCTGTTTTTGAAATAGTTACTATGCATGCTAGCATCCATTTTAAAGATGAGTAAACCACGGCTTGGAGAGATTAAATAATTTGGCAAAAGTTACCATAAGACAAAAAGTTGCAATTTTGTAAAAGGCTATTATAATATAAATATACTTGGTACCTACAGGACCTACACAATCAAACCCAGTTCTGTTTTGGCACTATAATTTTCTGCAGTATGGTTTAAAGTCTTACCTGTATCTGTCTTCTCTCTTTCCTGGTTGGGTAACAATGCTCCTTCTTGAGAAACACCAAATATGGTCCCTGCCAAAGGAATGGTCTGAGTCTTGCCCATCCTAGTAACTCCAGTGCCTTTCCAGTTTCTCGGTGCAGTGCAGGGCATGATAAATGTTGGTTGGGCTGTGCTGAGCCAGAGTTGGTGAGCTGAAGAGGAGGAGGAGTTAAGTTTGTAACAGCAGGTTGGGTGAAGACCACGAAGAGTTCTGGATGCAGAGCTAAGCTATTTATATTTCCATCTATAGTTAATAGGTTGCCAGGGCTGCTGCCTTGTCTGGTCCCCAGGTTCTGCATCTGCACATAGGTTGTCCTATAGAAAGAAAAAGTTTGCTTAGCAAATAAAATGAGGACAAACATGTCTTCATGGCAGGCCTCAGAAAAACCCATGCCAAGACTGATTATTTTTCAGATTTGAAAACTTGATTTTGTTTTTTCTTCCCACCCACACCTCAAGGCTTGTTATGGCTTTGGCCAAAGAAAACCAATTTCAACAGGGACCATTTCAGGCTTGTCCTGAGCCCAAAGTAGGGAGACAGGAAGTAGGAGGTGACATTTGATTTTTTTTTTTTTTTTTGAGGTTTCCTGCTCAAATTTAAGACCAAGAAATTTTGTGTGGGTTGTTTCAGTCAGATGAACTAGGAAGTGTTCCATTTCATATTTATTAGCTATGCTAGAACCAAAAGGAAGAGAGAAAATCATCAGTTTCTATTCTATACAGCTGTTTGTCTAATGGGAAGAGAAGAAAGAAATGCACGGACAAGTGCAAAATAAGGCAGAATGTGATGCTAAGTGATGGCAATGTGCTATGTGGACTTACAGATCATACTCAGTTGGGGAGAGAGAGTAGAGATGGCTTCTTTTGACAGTGACATTTGAAATTGATCTTTAAGTATTCTCATTGTTCAATCCCCACCTATGAGTGAGAACATGCGGTGTTTGGTTTTTTGTCCTTGCGATAGTTTGCTGAGAATGATGGTTTCCAGCTTCATCCATGTCCCCACAAAGGACATGAACTCATCCTTTTTTATGGCTGTATAGTATTCCATGGTGTATATGTGCCACAATTTCTTAATCCAGTCCATCACTGATGGACACAGGAAGGGGTACATCACACACCAGGGCTTGTTGTCGGGTGCGGGGAGGGAGGAAGGATAGCATTAGGAGATATACCTAATGTAAATGACAAGTTAATGGGTGCAGCACACCAACATGGCACATGTATATATATGTAACAAACCTGCAGGTTGTGCACATGTACCCTAGAACTTAAAGTATAATAATAATTAAAAAATTGATCTTTAAGGCCATTTAAGATTTTTACAGGCATACATGGGTTGGGAGGAGAACATTATAGTTGGAAGGAACAGAGCAGGTTAAGTGAAAGAAGCAGCAGGTCTCAGGTTAAGGAAATACATTTAGGGAGCAGTGGTTATTTATATTTGGCATGAGCTATTTAGGGAGTCTAGTGACATTTTATGAGCCCTATAGTGAGGGAAATGAAACCTGGTTAATTCTGAATACACTGGGTGTGGTGGTCAGGGCCAACACCTGTATTTGAAAACACCTCAAGAGAAAGAGATAGGAATCAAGTACAGATGTGATCTCCAATAAATTTATAGAATGGGGCAGATAATACAAGGATAGCATGAGAATTAATTTGTGTATCACCTCTGTACAATAGATACCTTACAAGAGCTATCAGAAATGACAGATGCAGGGCTGTGGAACCTTGGATAATACAGAGATGATTATGCCATAGAAAACTCAAAGAAAACTTGGAAGAGGTGATAGCTGGATGGGTAGAATTCATATTTATAAGAAGAGGGCTCTGAGACTATTTCAGATTGGGGAAAAAAAAACATAATAAACTTGGGCAAGAAAACATCAGGAATATTTAGAAAAACTAGCATAGGTTTGACTAGCAGGGGTTCTTAAACTGGGGTGCATGGATTCCTGAAAAGGTCAGTGGATAGAATTCAGAGATGGCAAATTAAAAAGAAAACAAAATCCTCACTGAATTCACACTGAAATCTAGCATTTTCTTCAAGTGTGAATGCAGACAACAAACCACAGTAGTATTAATAGCACCTTGACCTTGTATCGGTAGAAATCACAGATATTTTTATAACACGTCACTTTTGTTGAAGATACCTTAGAATAGCATTTACACTCATTTTAACTTCAAAATTCCAATGGCATTAGACCTAATGCTAGAGCTTGTTTTTTGATGTGTTAGTGAAGAAGCATGTTAATAACCCTATCACACTTTCAGTTATTTTGATAATCATATCTTAACATCATTGTTTTCCTTTGCAATACTATGTATTTTATTTAATGATTTCAAATCCTTACTTTCAGAAGAGGTCCACACTTTTTCCAGGCTGCCAGGGATGTCCTGGGCACAGAGTTTAAGGACCCAAGGGATTCTGAAGAAGGAGACAAATAAGGTTCTAATGGCAGGTGGAAATAAGATCACAAAGAGACTTGAATGCCAAGCTAAGCTGTTTGATATAAATCTATAATTACCAGACAGCCAGCACCAATGACTTGTCTAGACATCAAATTGTTTCAGCCCTGGTCTCATCTTCCAAGTGTGATGCCAGGGATAGTCCTTTTATATACCCCTAGTCTATTTAGTCTGTTACTAGACACAGAGTTAAATTTTTAGTTCTGTAGAACTAAGACTGCCCTCCCAAGCTACATTGGTGAATCTGCTTCTTTACATTAGAGATATAATTAATAAATTCTTCCTAAATTTTTCTTCAAGTTTTTTTTTTTTTTACTTCATGAGCCATGGAAGTTTTTTTTAAAAGGGGAAAGCAATCCTGAGTCTAACTTTTTATTACTTTATTCCAAGCAGTATAATTTTAAAAATAATAAAATCAGGTTCCATCAATTGTCACAATCACTTCATAAAAGAATGAGAATTTTAACAGCCTACCCCTCAAAAACAAAAGGCATAACCTCAAAAAGAAAAAAAAAAATCTTGGCAATCTAACACTCTTTTTAAAAGATAGGCTTTTTACATTTTAAAATTAAAAATAGAATGTAAAATGTTATTTTATGAGTTATGCTGTAGATAATATTTTCCTTGACAGAAGTTGTCAGCTGGGAAAGTCCCTATGCAATATAGTAAAATAGAGTGAACTTGAGTCTCCAAATAGTTTGGTCACTTCATTTTTAATGCTGTCATCAAAAATCAAATTTCAAAGAAATGTATATAAAAATGAAAAGCATACACTTTCACTACTTCCTTGAATTCATAATATTCTGGGCACTTCAGAGAAGTTAATGAGCTACTCCGCCATATCTCTAGCAGTGTTCTTCCCTGTTTTGGCCCAAAGCTGAAAAGAAAGTTCACTAAGGTAGCCCAGGAGTCTGGCTGGTGAGGGTGGCAGGAAAGGACATGCCAGTGTTTTTTTCTATGTGGCTATTCACAGCAAGGAGCAATTTTTCTCCCTAGTATCCCAACATAGAACAGTCAGGAAGTTATCTGAGCAGGATGTCATGGATTTGACTCCAACATAGGCCAGCACCTCTCCAAGACTGTATATTTGAGAACCACTAATCTGGTCCAGCCCTCTCATTTTGCAAATGAAGAAACTGAGAGGCCCAGTGACCAACCGATCCTGAAGGAAAGTGGATTAAGCGAACTCCAGCCAGAACTGTGGAAATCAGTCTCATCCTTTTCGCTGCCAAGATAACTTTGACTTTTTGCCCTAATTCAGGTACTGTGGGCCACTTCCTGGTAACCGAGAATTTATGCCCACTGTTGGGTGTCATTCTGGTTAAGTAGATGACTGTCTGGAATCTGATTAATGCCCCAAGTATACTAAAACTGTGTCTTTTCTTGAGCTTGAAATTTTTCACACACACACACACATTCATAGAGAGAAAAATCAGCCTTTCCTGAACCCACCTGAAGACGGAAGGCCTGATCCTAAATCCAAGTCCACAGGTCCTGCGTCCTTGCTGTCTATGTATAGATGTCTCTGGATTTATCTGGATATTAACAGTAAGCACCTTTTTAAAATACAAGCTTCAGGCCAAGCTCTGTGCTCATCATTCTACATTCATGATCGCATTCATTATTACTCACAAGGTCCTATGAGATTGAAATTATAGCATCCGTCTTATAAATAAGGAAAATGATGCCTAGCAAGCCTCCATGACTTTCCCAGAGGCACACAAGAGTTTATGCATAAGTCCTTCTGCAAGGTCCTAGGGCTTCCTAGGCTGATATTCCATGTTGTCCAAGACCCGGCACAGGCCTGGCATGTGGTAGGTGCACTGAGAGAACTGCCTGGTTAAAGAGATTTATAAGCATCTTCCTCCTTCATCTGAAGATGCTGTCCCTCTACCATCACTCCATCTCCAACATGACTCACAAAATGTCCCATTAAACCATCTCCAAGGTAATTCATAAAATGTCCTATTAAATATATGCAATGACTATGAATATAATTGTCACATAGACTCAGGGTATGCTAGTTTGTGACACTTTTTTTTTTTTTTTTTTTTTGAGACAAAGTCTCACTCTGTCACCCAGGTTGGAGTGCAGTGGCGTGATCTCGACTCACTGCAACTTCTGCCGCTGGGTTCAGGTGATTCTCTGCCTCAGCCTCCTGAATAGTTGGGATTACAGGTGCCTGCCACTGCACCTGGCTAATTTTAGTTTTAGTAGAGACAGGGTTTCACCATCTTGGCCAGGCTCGGTGGCTCACGCCTGTAATACCAGCACTTTGGGAGGTCGAGGTGGGTGGATCACGAGGTGAGGAGTTCAAGACACATTTAATTCAAATACTTGATGCAAGTTTGGTTTGAGGCCTGGTGAAGTCTCTAATCTCTCTTATGGCCAGAGGCTAAGCCAGGTTCCCTTCTCCTATTCTTGAGCAATTGATTATTTGGAAGACAGTTCTGGCCCACTGTGAACCCTTGCTGCACTTCATCTTAGTGTTTGATTCATGGTTCCAGACAACTGAGATCATTTAAAAGTTTGATTTTGACATCAATCATATTTTCTATCCCTCCCAGCTATGTGCCAACCACAGATGTGATAAGCGGACTTTATATGTCTTTGTCTAAATCATTGGTACCAAATATTAAACAGGGCTAAGGACATTTTTTGGGACATACCTCTGCCATGATTCCAGGGCATTTGCCTGGGCCTTCATTTCAGCATTTGTCCCTTGACATTATCAATTTTTTAAAAATTTATCTTGAATTCAAGCTCTTCAAGAGCTGACCATTGATATTATACTGCTTTTAGTCCTCACTGGGCACCATGCCAGGTGTGGGAGAAAAACTCAGTCCATGTTGGCTGAATGGTGTGACATACAGAGCCACTGATTTGGCTCTGAATCAGTCAGAAGATACAGGTTCAGGTCACAGATAACCCCCTTCCTGCACACATGTTGTTTATCCTCCCAGGGTCTCAGTTTCTCTGTTCAAAAAATGAGGATAAGGATGTTTGCAGACAACCACATTAGGGTGTTGCAGAGTGCAAATAAAGTAATGGATACAAATGTGCTTGTTCACTCACCCCTATTCATTCTTTCATATACACATTTCTTCAATCTGAAATACCTATTCTCTTTTCTTTCCCATCAACACTGCCCCCACCATATTCTCCTTCCTCTGTCTCTCTGAGAATCCTTCCCTGACCCCCTGATTAAGCCATGACCATCTCCTCTGAGTAAGCCACCACCATCTCTTCTGAGCTTCCATAGCACTCTGCAGAACTTGAATTGTCCCATATGTTTTCAATTGTCTGATAACTTGTTCATTTTCCCCTCCATGAGATGGTCCTGGAAATCCAGAGCCATATCTTAGGTATCTCTATCTCTGGCACCAGCACAGGGAGACAGAGGACACTCAATAATAGGTTTATGGAACTAATATGAGTGATTGTCAGCTACAAAGTTGATCCTGCTCTTGCCTTAATGATGGTTGCATGGAGTGATGTAGCTACAAAGGTCTTTGCTCAGGACATTGCCAAGTGTCACCAAGAGCACAGCCCTACTGGGGCTGGATAGTTTTTGCTTGTCCTAGGGGACAAACAAAGGTAGTTATGATGGACAAAGCTGGCCCTGAAGCTCTATGATAACAGGTGTCATATCTCTTATTGCCATCATGGCAGGCTGGGTTCCTCAGCAATCAGACTCTGGCATGGAAATTTGCACACAAGAAGTTTACTGGGGAGGGTCTCTGGGATCAACTCCAATGGGAAGGTGGCAGGAACAGGATTGGGGAGATAGAGAATTCCAACTGCAATGCACTGGACACAAAGAACTCAACTGGTCCTGTGGAGAGATCTAGAGCTGGTGATAGCCCTTCAGAGTTGCTCCAAATTGAGATAAGAGAGTCAAGCTTCTACCAACACCTTCCCAACAACCTGTCTTCGAGGAAGGCTGGCCATGTAGAGAGGTAAAACCTTGAGCTAGGTGTTCTCTTCCACGGGGACATTTCCAGAGAGGAACCCAGCTGAGAACCACCAACATTTGCAGCTGCTGGAGATATGAACACTGAAGTACTGAAATGGGGAGTGCCTATTCCATTGCTTGTGCCTAACGGTAACCGGCTCATTGCAGTCCTTCCATTAGTACTTCTTGTGTGAACGAAGGACTCTGTGGTCACAGGATTCTCAGATAGAATCCTGTAGGTTCTCTGTGGGGCTTCCAACATCCATTCAGTCTAGGAACCTTTCAAGTGTGCAATCTCCCTGCCAGGGCTCAGGGAAAAGGAAAACAAGCCCCCTTCCCTTGAGAAAAGAGGCAGCCATACAAAAGAGCCAATCTCACCCAAGGTGAGGATTTTACATGGGCAAGCTCAGAACATGGAAAAGACAGACAGGTTCTTGAAGGTATCTTTGAAGCGGAGGCCTGAAAGACAAGAAATAGGTAGATCCTAGGAAAATATGCAATGCAAGTCAGCGCGGCTGGCGTGAGACCATCACATGGACACTAAGGTAATATAGGCCAGGTCAGGTTCTCAGAGCCTCGAGTGCCAGATGACAGAGCCTGGACCAGATTCTGATATTGGCAAGGAGACCATGACAAGGGTTTCAGCAGAAAAGTGACAGGCCAGGCTTTCCTTCTAGGAAGAACACAGGGTTTATTTCCTTGTTGTGTCCTTTTTCCATATGGGGTTCTGTGGGGAAGGACCAGTTGCCCAAGCACATGCCATACCCATGGCCTCCACCCAGAGCACGCATGAACTCTCCCCACTGCCGGGTCCTCTGAGAAGCTGAAGGAGCTGCTTTCTCTCAGGAGAAAGGGTACTTTCCTTGATACCCAGGGCAGTGAGTTCCTGAGGGTGTGGCCCCGATGAAAGGGAACCCAGAGAACAATGCTGTAAACACAGAGAAATCCAGGCAACTCTTTACATATTACATAGTAGGAAGAGCACTGCCTGAGGAGACCACTTGGACTGGCTTGCAGTCCACTCTCAGCCACCTACTGAATCTCTGGTGTGGGCAAATCACTCAATAAAATGAGTATGAGAATTAAACCACTGCAGTGATGAGAACACACAAATTAACCCAATAATGAGACATAGTTTTATGCTTATCAGATTGACAAATATTTTTTGAAAAATAATGTTCAGTACTGATGAAGACGGGTAATACAAGTTGGCTCATTCATTGTGAGTAGGCATGGTCACTTGGAATAAATAATTTCAGGAAGCATCAAGTTTTAAAATGTGCATATCTTTCGACCCAGAAATTTTGCTTCTAGGAATGTATTCTAAGGAAGTAATTAGAAACACATGGGTGAAACATATGTTAAAGTATATTCAGGAAGGCATTATTTATGAGTGCAAAAACTGGAAAAAACTTAATGTCCATCAATATCTATCAGTAGATAATAGTATTACTAAAGTATAGCATACCTTTACATTGTAATATTATGCAGCAATGAAAATTGGGCTTGTGAATTTGATTTATTGACATAGAAAATGCTTATAATCTCATGCTAAAACAGAAACAAGAAAATAAAGCACTTATATTTCAATCCCAATTTTGTAACTATAGAAAAATGCTAAAACATATAACCTGTTATTATATAATTGGATTTGAAATATAATTTTGTATTTTTTCACTTGCTATCTGCTATAAGCAACTGGTTTATCAACATATTAACAGTAATTTTCAATCAGGGTACTAGGGCAATTCTAATTTTCTACTCCTTTTTAAAAAGTATTTCAAGCATTGTACAATGATTGTTTCTATACTATCTATAATCAGTAAAACAAAAGCACAGTTTTGAATAATGATAATGTGTGCCTCTCAGGACTGCTGTAATGACCAACAAGATGACGCACCTGAAGGAGCCCTGTAAAGAGTAAACCCCTGTATGTACGTGAGGATCCATGTCTTCCTGAAACTCTGCATCTCTCTTTACTAAAGCATCTCAAAATAAGGGGAGTAATTCACCCTGAGGCCCCAGTACCCTGCAAAAGTCTCTGGCAGGCAATTGGTGACTTCCTTGCAGGGTGGCATCACAGCAATCTCCCAAGGACACCTCTTAGCTCTCTGCCTCGTGCTTCCTGTTCCTTCAGCCCTGCTGTCCTGTCCTGGTCAGGTGCTGATCACTTCCCACCTGAATGACCATATCAGCTCTATTCCTGGTCTTTCTGTCTCCTGGATCCCAGTCTCTTTCTTCTACCATGCTGCAGCCAAGGTCACTGTTCTGCTGTGCACCTCTGACCGCATCACTCCAATGTGGTTGCCACAGGAGACAGTTTGAGCTTGGTGTAGAGTACAAAGCCATGCATGATCTAAACTCCATCTAATTCTCCAAGGACATTTCCTGCTTCTCCTTCACATCTGGAAAAACAATCTTGGTCCCAGTCAAATTATGTTATGTGAATTCCCTAAACACTGTTCTTTTTTTTAGGCCTCCATCTTCCTGTGTTCACCCAGCAAACTCCTCGTCAGCCTTTCTAGGCATTCTCTATGGAGCTGACTTCTCTCCACCTCCCATCTCATACCCAGTGAGTATTTTGTAACACAGGCAATACTTCTAATGCAGGATCACTGTTTTTTTAAAAAAAAAAAAAAAATTAAGCTGTATGTTTTATTTAGAATTTATGAGTTTTTCATCAATGTTCTCTTTTGGTTCCAAGATCCAATCTAGGTTCCACATAGCATTTAGGAGTGCTTTACTTTTATCAACTTATTTCATCCTTATAGTAACCTATGAGGCAGACACCATCATTTTCTCCTTTTCACAGATGAGGAGACTGAGACACAGAGAAACTAAGCAATTGGTTGAATCTGAACCCAGTAGCCTGGCTCCAGAGCCTTTGTTCTTAACCCTTAGGCTGTACTGCTTTTCACACACACAGAAGTACCTGACATTCTAATACACCACTCTAATTTTAACTTTTATTTTTATTTCTTTTTCTTTATCTTATTCCAATAAAAATTCAATGACATTTCTACAAGGGCTTCTTCCCAAACCTTAAGGAGTACATAATACATGCAAGTGTTAAAATGAGAAGTTGGACCAATTGCCTGAGAACAGTTTGAAACCATATCACATCTTATGTTATTATTATGTTTGGTTTCTACTAAATTGAGTTCATTATTTGTGTTTACTCTCTTATTACAATATCTAAGAATTATAATTATGGGGCTTAAAAAATTAATGCATCATAGGTATATATATTTTGGGGATACATGTGATATATCGATACATGTATCCAATGTATAACAGTCAAATCAGGCTAACTGGGATATCCATCACCTTAAACATCTATCTTTTCTTTGTGTTGGGACCATTACAGTTGTTCTCTCTTAGCTATTTTGAAATATACAATAAATTATTGCTAACTTTCATTTCCCTATTGTACTATCAAATACTAGAACTTATTCCTTCTATCTAATGTATTTTGTACCCCTTAACCAACTTCAAGTACAGTCTTCACACCTCTGTCTTCTCCATCAAACAAGCTCCTTGAGAAGATGTCTCGCTCACCTTTAAAACCTTGCCTCTTCTTATGTATCCAACAGTCCAGGGATTTCTTAACATTTTCTTTAATGAATTGTGCCAGAATTCCTACCCCCACCCCTGCCCATGGCATATGCAAATCATACCTACATTTGCTCTAGCTGCTCTATAATGTTGACTTCACAAAGTCCCCAAGCATCCAAGCGATCTCTCACAGTTGTCATTTGGAGGACCAGGGAGCTTTTGGGGGAAAGCAGCGCCCCTGAATTACCAATTCTGACAACTTTCATTTGAGCCTGGGGCTCCCCATGCACACAGACAGTCAGCATATGATCGGAGAAGAAATAAAAGTATGTTTCTATTAAAACCATGTTCCTTAAGTTGTCACTCTGAATTTATATTCCTCTGGCCCTTGCCAAGTTGGCTCTAGGCTCCACTCTGTCCTGAAATTAGAGCATTCTTCTCATAGCCCCCAGGAGATGCCTACAATGCTTGAAGATTGAAAACAGAGCCTGAAACATGGATTTGGGAATTTGTGGAGTCCAAAGAATCACTCACTGACCTATATAACCTGCCCCAGATAACCAAGCTTCCCTTTCCACCTCTGATTAGAGCTTTGTTAGAATAGAAAAGTTCACTGCTTAAATGATAGTCCCTCTACCTGAGAGGATAGGTAGAAAATCTACCCACTACCTATCCTGGGGGGAATCAGACAACTTGGGGTAAAACAAAGCGCTACCCATGGCCAGTGGGTTTGGTCTTTGGGCAGAACCAACTACAGGGTATGTGTGCATTTAAATGTTGAATTTTGTAAAAATGAGCAATTATTGGGCACCTACTATTTGCAAACCCTCTTGATGGTGCTGGTGAAGGATGAAGGGTTAGCAAGAAGGTCACTGCCTTTAAACTGCTCATTTCTACTGGAGAAAAAAGAGTTGGATCTAAATGGCCCTGCCTGATAATAGAATGGGATAAGTATTTGGAGCCTTAGAAAGTGCTATGTGTGTGTGTCTATGGACAATGTGGGGTGGTAGAAGGAGCGCAGGTTAGGCAGCTAACCAAATACAGGTTCAAATGCAAGTTTAGCCAGTTACCTTAGATGAAGTACTGCACATTTTAGAGCCTGTTTCCTCAACTGTGGGAAAGGGTCTGCAACAGTCCACTTCACATAGGAGTTAGATGGAAATGAGACGAGATCCAGCATGTGCGCTCCTGGCCTGCAGTAGCTCTAGCTCCTCTCCCTTTCATTGTCAATCAGCTGACACCCGATGACATCGCCAATAACCCTGGGCAAACACTCACAGAGCCCAGGAGGAAGTGTCAGGCAGGGAGGCCAGAGCCTGCCGAGGGGAAAGCTTTTACCTCATTCTTTCGGCTTTTAGAGGCTTCCCTTCCTGTCCAGTGACCTTGAGACTGTGTGTTCTTGGACTTAGCAAATTCTCTGTCAGTTCATTTGGATGAAAATTTCTGTTAGCCTGAGAAGTTGAGCTGGGTTCACTCAGAGTGGGAACTGAGGAGGATTGCTGTTGTGAGGGCTTTGTTGTTGAGGCCCCCCTGCTTCTTGCCAGACCACAGACTGTGCAAGAAGAAGAAAATGAACAAGCTGGCTGAAAGGTGGCTTTTTTCACAGAGGGGCTGCTGCCCTGGCCTGTGGTCTTGAGCGGTGCAGTCAAGCTTAGGGAATCTCGGCTCAGACTTCTGAGGGAAGCACACGCAGCAGCTGGGCCATGTCTCCGTGTCTTCTTTCATTTCATATGTAAAGGAAAGCAAATTTCCAGATCTCTCTGTAAAGAGGGAAAATGGGCCTCTTTTCCTTTTACAGCATGTCTTACCCCAGATTTGACTAAGCATAAATAGTGTACTATTATCTTCTTAAAGTCAGGCATGAGGAGTTTAAACAGCATAACAGACTGACTCTCAGACGACTAGAAAGTCAATGTTGGCTTAATATCTAAGGACTGGGAGGTTTTGAAATAGCTCTTTAAAAGTCTCATGACTCAGTGTCTTCATCTTTCAACTGGGCACAATAATATCTACCCCCTACCCAGGGTTAGTTGTAGACTATATAAGTTAGGGTTTACAAGGAAACTGTCACATAGCAGACCCTCAATAAATGTTAGCTCCTCTCACAACTCCTACGCCATGAGACATTGAGCACATCATTTAATGAATGTTAGAATTTCTCTGTTGCAAGATTAAGCCCATTTGCCTTGCTCTTTCTACCTTTCAAGGCTGATTTGAGAGGTTAAAGTGATAGTGGAATGAATGTACTTTGTAAATGGAAAGCACTAAGGCAAAATCAGATTTATTGGGATAGCTCTTTTAACCATGTGGGAATGACTCAGGAGAGGAGAGGAGAGAGTGTGCCCTTATTAAAGACTCACTCCTTCAATCACCCCTTAGATCTGAGGCCACTTTAGAAGGTCCCACCTTTGCTTGGACTTCTAAACTAATCAATTTTTATCAAAGAGCTGGAGAAAAGATTCAGTTGCTGTTGAAGTCAAAACCATGTTGGCTACAGGGCCAGTCTCCAACCCTTTAAATGCCGTAAAGCCCCAAAGAAATAAAAACTGGCAAAGCCTGATGCCAGCTACATGATTAACTGGACAAAGCCTATGCACTCTAAGCCATGAGATCAAAGAAAATATTCTTTCCAACACATAAACCCTCTTAGAGAATTGGAACATGATTCATCCTAACAAGCCACTTAGGGGTCAGGTAAGCAGACCATCCCCTGCCTGAAGAAGTCCCAGACAGGAGAGTGACGGAGTCACACTTAAGGACCTTCATATTCATAGGGAAGATGTTCATGACCCAAGACCAGAGCCCAAACAGCTAATTTCCTGAGAAAATCCTCCATGTATTTGCAAACTAGTGAGATCCTTGAGGGTAAGGGTGCCTCTGATTCAGCTGACATTCCAGTTTCTAGTTCAAAGCCTCACATCTATTGGATCCTTAGGAATCTAGTTTGTTATGCTTATGTCAGAAAAAGTCTGCACTATGAACTCATAACTTAGCCCTAACTCACCTACCGAGGCTCCTCTTACCCTTTATCTTTCCTATGGAAGTAAAGATAAATGAACATAGACAGATGTGCTTGCAAGCCCCCTCCTGAAATAATCAAAGAGGCTCAAAGCCATTGGAATAGGAAGATGACTAGGATACCTGGCATCATTATTTCTCTCTTATTAATCAGGAGGTGTTACGAATCAAATGTTTGTGTTCTCTCAAAACTCATTTGTGGAAGTTCTAATCCATAGTTGATGGTATTTGGAGACACAGCCTTTGAAGGTGATTAGGATGAGGTGAGGTCATGAGGGTGGAGTCCTGGTCCAATGGAATTAAAGCTCTTTTAATAAGAGACACCAGAGAGTTTGCTCACTCTCTCCCAGGGATAAGCACCAAGGAAAGGCTATATGAGCACACAGGGAGCAGGCGGCTGTCTGCAAGACAGGAAAGCCCTCACCCAGAAACCAATAATGTTGACACCTTGATGGACTTTCAAGCTCCAGAATTGTGAGAAAATAAATTTTGACAGTATTTTTTATGGTAGCCCAAACTGACTAAGACAGGAGGAAAAGAGAATTCTTCCATAGCATTTGACACCAACCTCTTCCCAGTTGTTCAAACCAGAAACCTAGGAGTCATCTTCGATTCCTCTGAAGCCTCTGTCTTCCTCACCTAAGCAATTGCAATGTCTTTTAAAAAAATCTCTCTCCAACCTGATTTACTCTGTATCAGGATTTCGCCAGATCATCGCCATCCCCAGAACATTTGCACTAGATCAGAATAGTTTCAAAAGTTCTCATCTCTGAGTTGTCTGGAGTACTTAGCACACATAACTGATGCAGACGTGTGGAAAGGAAGAAGGAAATAATGAATTCATTAACTCATATCTTGTGCCAGGACTGCATGACGTGTATAATCTCAATGAGTGTTGTAAATCTTCTCTCTTTGTTTCAGGCGAGGAGATGGAGATGCAGAGAAGGAAAATGACTTGCCTAGCATTGCATGCTGGTAAGAAGAGGAACTATCGGAAGATCTGGGTGTTGGTTGCAAATTCCATACTTGCTGCATTACAGTGTGCACAGTAATGACCATCTTGGGGCCGGGCCCAGGACAATAGCAAGTAGTTGGTGCTCAACAAAGAGTTATTATAGGAAGGACTCAAAACATCACCTGCTGACCAGGCACAGTGGCTCACCTGTAATCTGGATATTTTGGGAGGCTGAGGTGGGAGGATGACGTGAGCTCAGGAGTTCAATACCAGCCTGGGCAATGTAGTGAGACCTCATCTCTACTAAAAATCAAAACAATTAGCTGGGTGTGGTGGTGCGCAGCACCTTCGATCTACCAGGAGATCAAAGCTGCAGTAAGCTTGCTCATACCACTACATTCCAGCCTGAGTGAGACAGCAAGACCCTGTCAAAAAAAAAAAAAAGACAGAGAGAGAGAGAGAAAAGAAAAAAAGCCAAACACTTACTGTGCCCTGTGCTGGGTGATGCACCATGCCTCTCAGCTCAACTGAGTACAATAGTATTACCTGATTGTACAGAGAGTTGGAGGTTAAATTTCTCTTCTTTTGAACATATTTTATCATCTGGAAAAAAAGAAAATGAAAAAGCTAATGTTTCATAAGGATTAGTAGAAGGTCAGACAGCTGGTACATCCCAAACCCAGGTTTCTCCAACTCCAAGGCTGAAGATTTGGACTTGGGACTTTGTCAAGCATCCATCCTCCTGGAAGGCACTGTACCCAAGCTAACTAAACATTTCTCTTTTTCCGTGTGGCTGCATCTCTGCTGGAACTGAGACTGGTGGTTAAGGAGGGGACTTAGAATCCACTTATCTTCTGGCTGCTGCTCAGCTTCATGTGCTGCATTCCCCCTCAACTACCTGGAATCCTGGAATTCTGTGTCCTGAGGGCACTTAGGAGAGAAGAGGGGCATGGTTGGATGTAATGCGACACCCTGGGCAGGCTGCTCTTCCGATTATCATGTAGCCCCAGATTAGGAGTTCAAGAAGGCACCCTTGGCTCAATGCAATTTCCAAAGCCAGGCAAGACCCAGAGGGAGAAATTCTCTCTAGAGGGCAACTGAACTGAGTACATTTGGAAGCAGCGGGTGAGCTAGTTGCTATTGAGCTCAGACCGTAGAATTTTAGAGATCTGGAACTTGCCATTAGGGTAGCCGGCTAAGAGGAGCAGTATCCTCAGTATTTACCTTCTGACTGCTGGTGTCCACAGCGACAGCCAGGGCTCCAGTGAGGCTGCAAGCGCCAGACGGGTTTTCCCTAGGAAGCTGGAATAACCAAGGCTTGCAAAGTTAAAACTAAAATAGCTCACATGTGGAAGGTACAACTCAACCCTTTAGGTGAATGAATGATTCACAGCATGGAGGTGGGGTTGGCTCTGCCCTTTCATTTTCAGCTATCTTCAAGTCCCTGAGGATACCTCTTTTCTGAATTAAAGTCAGGAGAAAAATATCTAAATTATCTTATTCTCAGTTGTCCCGTAGTGCTTTTTCCAACCCTTACCAAAAGACGGACATCTTTCTTATAAATGGCTACTGCCTTTGCTAACAGAAGGGGCTGCTTTCATTTCTAATAATGGCATTTGTGTTCACTGGGAAGCAAAAAAATACATTAAAATAGCACCAACTTTGGAATTACATGGTCTGAATTAAATTCCATCTCCATGCACCATGCTGTGCAATATTGGGCAAGTTCCTTTACCTTCCCGAGTCTCAAGTTCTTCACCATAGAATAGAGACAATAACAACAGAAGCTAAAATGTATTGAGCACTTCGATGTTGTAGATCCCTTTGAACATTAGAGGGGAGGTCTAGCCATGCAGCCTCCTTACCAAACTATTCACCAGGCAGTAACAGTGTGTCATAACAGCTACAGATAGTACTCAATGGCTTACATGGCATTTTTATATCAGAGCCTTCCTTTGATTTTTTTCAATTGTTCAATGAGATAGACCCAGTAGGGCTGACGATACTCACTTTGAAATGAAGAAATGATGCTCGGAGAGTTTAAGTGGCTTTTCTGAGGTCATCCAACCTGCAAATGAAGGAGATGGATCTGAAGGCAGGTCATAACCACAATGTGCTATGCATGTGCTATGCATGTGCTTTATAAGTTTCTCATTTGCTATTTAGAGTAGCAGTTCTCAACCAGGGACAATTTTGCCTCCCAGGAAACATTTAGCAATGTCTAAAAACAGTTTAAATTCTCACAACTGAGGGATGCAGGACTACTGCTTCTAGTGTGTAGAGGCTGAGATGCTGCTCAACATTCTACAATGCACACGTCAGCCCCTGGGCAGCAAGGAATTATCTGTCCCCAAATGTCAATGGTGCCAAAGTTGAAATACTATGATACAGAGTAAAGGACAAATGCGAGTTGTTTCCATTTTACAGATGATAAGACTGATAAGACTGAGACCTAGAGATCAAGTTACTTTCCCAGGGTCATTTAGGATATGGTGAAGCAGGGATTTAAAGTCAGACTATTTGAACCTACACTCCACTTCCTAAGTACTAAGCTATATTCTGTCTCCAAGGAAATCTGTATTTAATCTATTCAATAACCTTGGAAGGTAATAAAAAAATACATCCTTCAAGTGAAGAAAGTACATGTGGGGGCTTTGCCCACTCCTTCAGAGAAAATATAACCTTAATCTAAACCTGAGACTTCAGAGTAGGGCCTGTTGTCCCCAAAATAGCTCAGCCCTTTATTTTTGTTTTACCAAAGAATATACTTGTTTTATTCCAAAGGAAAGTCTAGTTCCTGCTCTAAAATGCCAATATTGTTAGTCCTAAATTCTAAATTCTAAAGAATTTAAATTAAAGAATTCATTCTAAATTCTAAAGAAATAGAAATGAAGGACCAAAAATGATGATTGACAAGAACATGACACAGGGCAAGAGGGTGAGGAGCCTGGGTCCCCAGAAGAATGTGCTCTCGGGCTGCACTGGTTCTCAGGGGAGATGGGACTCTGTCTACCATTGGAGGTCATGGGCTCTGACTTATTTGCACTGGAAGAAGGTGGGGGTTTACATAGATATACCTATATTCTCTATTTGACCAGAAGGAAGCCCCCCTTTTATCTCTGGATCACATGCCACGTGAGAGATCATTTATAGAATAAGCAGTTTCAAACTGATACTCTCAAGTCACCTCCCTCACCACCAATCTTCAAGTTCTGGCCTCCATATCAATAGTTTGAAAACATATCTCCTACTACTTCACATATATAAATGGCAGGCATGCTTAGGTATGGCATGCTTATTTAGGTATGTCTCAACTTTTATGAAACTGTAATCCATTGTGCAGGTAAAGACATACATAATCAAAGGCACTACAACAATCTCTACCACCATAACTTTTAATGACCGATCTGCCGTGTGCAAACACATGGGGCTGTGGATTATGTTCAGTCCCCAGCCTTGGATGCGTGAGATGACTGTCCCATGGGTAAGGACACACGGAGCTAGCTGCTGGAGGAGACACCATTCTAGATGTTCAAGGAGCCAGGGAATAGCACCAGGTGTGGTCAATCAGGTAGGGAACCACTGAGGAGGCCCAACTGTGGATCGTGTTGGATGGAGCTCCAAGTAGCAGCCCCAAGTTCTCCTTTCACATATACTGGATATCTCTTTTCACTTGTGGCTGATGAGATTTTTAGTGGTTTACTAGCTGGCTAAAGAGTGTCTTCTCTAAGAATGTATATCTTACAAATTAGAGCATCATCATTATTCTGAAACCTTTACATTAAGAAGTTCAGTTGGAGTTGAAATCCATTCTTATTTTTACAAACAATCCAATATTTAGTGATAAAAAGGAAGTGCTATCAGATTTCTTAAATATAATTCCAACTGTAGAAAATTTTGAATTGTTATAAAAATGTTTAAAAGTTGTAATCATCTCTGTGTGAAAGGTTTCTGGTCTAGGATTAAGAATTTGAAGATACCATCATTAAAATATTGTGATCAGAGATTGTTTGCAGTCATTTCAAGCAGAAAGAATAATATTTTAAAATGCATATTAATAAAAGCAAGCTTAATTTGTCATGGGAAAAATTAAAACCATTTATTTGGAAGTTTTATATCAATTTAACATTTAATAAAAATGTTAAAACACTATGTTTTGTTGTAATTACATAAGATAAAGAAAAAAATAGTGATTAAAAAATTCAAGCCCCATATAGACAGACACCCCCCAGGTCCCCTCCCACCTGCTCTATTACACTGGACAAATACTCTTATTTTCTCCGTGTACTATGGCATAAGAGTTTGGGAAGTACTAGTCTAGAGTACAGACTGGATATGCCCTGGTTTGCTAGCTGTGTTTATGTGCTGCCACAGCTAAACTCTAAGCTTACTGGGCTGGCAAGTTACTATTTATGCATCTTTGGGTATCCTATGATGTAATATAAATGAACCGATTCCTTTAAATGCTTGTTTCAGACATTTCTTCTCGTACATAGGCTCATGATTCAAACTGGTAATAACCACAATAGTAGCTACCACTTATAGAACACCTACTATATTCAGACCACAGCAATTACCGCATAAACATTATTCTGTTCTTTTAAAGAAAATATTTGATATTCACTAAAGTATATATGTTACATATCTGCCAGTTTCAAAGCTAATAATGTAATGAACCATTTAAAAATTATTTATAATTCTCGCCACAACCCTGTCGAAAGATGCATATTCATTGCTCCTTGTTTACAATGATAAAGGTGAAGTATGGAGAGGATAAGTCACCACCCAAGGGCACACTACAAATGATGCCAATTATCCCATTAATACTTGACCAAATGGCTTAGATCAGGATGTCTCTAAAATCTACAGATATCAGGCCAATGTAGGAATCAGAGACCTGAAAACTTCTCCCTCCAGTCACCAAGAAGAGAGAGACACAGAGAAAGAGAAAGAGAAACCAAAAAAAAGGAAAATATTTATATAGATTTGACAGATGTCAGGAAATACTACATTTAAAGTCTGGGAAATGGTCTCGGATCCCACCACAGCTGCTTCAAAAGAAGAAAAACATGAGGAGGGAGGAAAAGGAGAAAGAAAAAGAGAGGTTATAGCAGCCTGAGATGAACTCAATAATGTAAATTGGAATTCTGATCATATTCTCAAGTCATGATTTAACAGAATGAAATGAAAATAATAAAGCTATAGAAAAGAAATCCAATCACATGCAAATTTTTAAAAATCCATACTTAATTATGTGTCAGTGAAGCTATCCAAGAACATCAGCAAGATTTTCTATGACCAAAAACACAGACCACAATGGCCTCACTTCCTTTTGTTTGACAACACCCTGACCTACTTTGTGGTCATTACAGACACACAACTGGCCATGTTATGGGGTGAGGCTTTCACCATAAGGGAAGAAGATAAAACTTCTCCCTCAAATCCCATCAGTTCCCTTTCCACAGGCACTATAGAATAGTAAGATGAGACTGGGTTCACCCTTTGCTGGGGATGGCCCTCAGCTTGAGATGATCAAGAAAGGTAAAACAGAAAGGGACTACAGGAAAGAAGTCTGAAGTGAAATTTAGTCTTAGGAGAGAATCAAAGAGATGTCAGAAAATTTCCCCATTTTCACACTGTCAGTTCAGACAGTAAAAAAGAAGAAGGATTTTAGGTATCAGACAGACAACACTGGGTTCACTCAGTTTCAGTACAACTGGTGTCCTGGGTTCCTACTGACACTTCGAGGGAAATTTAAACATGGTACTTGGGTG
The DNA here is from genome assembly GCF_049350105.2 of Macaca mulatta. NCBI lineage: Eukaryota > Metazoa > Chordata > Mammalia > Primates > Cercopithecidae > Macaca > Macaca mulatta. Next base: position 50,396,886 of record NC_133420.1, read on the forward strand.
GGATGTGCCCAGTGGCAAGCCAGTATGTCTAGATACATGACCAACAAGCATGGCATCCATGAAAATCCACAGGGTGGTAAGAAGTAACATCACTAAATGCCACTAACAATGCAGAGTATGACACATATGTGTCTACAAAAAGCTACCCCTCCATGGGAGATAGCCAAGACAACAATGGGAAGAAAAATTATTACTTGAAATAACTTTAATAACCATAGATGTTCTTTCAAAAGTCAGCTACATACATGGAGCCTTTACACATTCATTTTACTGAATATGTGTTCAGTGCTCATCATATGTCAAAGAAGAAGGTGAATTCCCAGTAGATAAACTTGAAAAACCAGATACAAAACTGTACATGCTGTATAATTCCATTTACATGAAGCTCTAAAGCAAGTAAAACCAAATTGAGAATAACAATTACCTTTGATGGAAGGTGCTGCTGGGCTGGAGACATGCAGGAAGCTGGATGCTAGAATGTTCCATGTCTTAATTAGAGCAATTCTTGCACATGTGTGTGTGTGTGTGTAAAAATCACTAAGCCATTCACCTGAAATTTGTGTACTTTATTGCATATGTATTATATCTCAATCAGGAAAAGAAATAAGTTATACTAGAAATAAAAATAAAAGGGAGAAAAAGCATTGGGAACTGCCTGTTTCCATTGTGGGACCTGTAAGTGAATGTGAGCAAAATAAGAAGGGACCCAGTGGACTTTTGTGGCAGAGGAGAGAATAGTCAAGACCCATTGCAGGCAAGACCATAGAAGGAGGACCTTCTGTTCAGTAGAAGTTTGCAGAGCCAAGCCCAACTCCAGGATGAGATTGTGGGTGAAAGGGAAGTTAGGAAATTTTGCTCACCATAAGCAAACCACAAATACAGTATTTCATGAACATCCTTCAGAAGTAGGGACTGCAAAGCCCCTGTATTGTCTTAGAAGCATTTTAAGTTAAAAAAAAAAAAAAAAAGTGAAACATGGCCTACAGTACTAGCAAGTCTTGAAAAGCTAAACTGCATTTTACCCAAAACCACACTGTTCAAAAATCTGGAGCTACAATGTGTGAATGAACCTATAGTGTCTCCTGTGACTTCCTTAAGAAAATGGTATTTGGTATAGTGAGGGATTCAAATCAGTTACCTAACTTGTTGGTAGAATGTTCTGATAAAATAAAACCTCCTTTGTGAACTCATCATGTCCTTGACCTCAAAGCCCTTTCCAGGGTAGGAGCAGATTTCTATTTTGTCTAGGAACAAAAGAATTAAAGACGGTGTTCCCTCCAGAGCTGGTTCTGAGACAAAGGAAAGCTTTGCTGCAGGCATGAATTTCTGGATGGTTTCTAAGAATTGCTTGGGTTTTGGTGAAAAGAATTCTCCCAAATAAGATTGTCTGAGATTTTCCAATTACACGCTCTAATTGCAGCAGAGATCCCAGGCTCTAAGTCATTCTGCCGGCTGCAGGTTGTGCTTGACTCACCGGACACAGGGGTAGCTGGCCAAGCCCACCATGGCCCACAGCCCAGCAACTGCCTTTGATTAGGCTCTGCTGCCAGACCAAGGGTGGAGGGGCCTGTCCAGGGTCCCCAAAGTCTCTGAGAGGTAACAATTCTGACTAAGAAGGATATGTGGTTTCTGGAAAAGCATGCTCTGGGTCACTGGGGCCACTGGCTAATGGAGCCAGCAGGGACCTCACCAGGTTTCTTCTGAGCAGTTCTTATGGGACTGGGTCCATCTCGGTCACAGATTCCTGGATGCCAGAGCTTGCTGGTGAGGTGAAGAGTGTGGAATGTATCCACTCCCTCCTATCCCCCAACTACCACCATCAATCTAGGGACAATGACCCTGTCTCCAACATCCAGCATCCTCTAGGGATCCTAGATGAGTGTAGGAGGAGCCTGTGCAAATTTTACCTAGTTCTACCTCTGCCAGAATGTCCCCTGACCCTGCCTAATCCCATTTAGTCAGCCTGCCTCTAATCTCTAATTCCCGTTCTCTCTGTCTCTCTCCCCCCCAACCTTTCTGTGTTTAATCATAAGCTTATTTCCCTTCTCCTCTAAAGTAGCTAATTCTTGACATTTTAGCTGAATTTCTCCTTTTAAATATGGAACTTTATTTCAAGGAAATCCTTGAAACAACCATGAGAGCAGGGGATATGAACATCCAAGCTGTCATATGACATTCCACACAACACAACATGGTTTTAGTTCAACAATATCTACTGCCTCTCTTCCAGGCATCAGGTAGGATGCTTCAGATGACTGAGGTGGAGACAGGGAAGCAAAAATGAACGAAGCACTGATAACAGACATTTACTGAGCACTCTCTGTCAAGCTCTGTGCTGAGCTCTTCATATCTATTAGCTACTTCAATCCTCTCAAAACCTTATGAGAGGAACCTGTTGGTTCTCCTATATTACAGAAGAGAAAACTGAAGCTCAGAAGGTTAAATAACTTGACCAAGCTGAGCAGCTAGTTAGTGGGGAGGCTGTGTGATCCCACGGCACTAACCTGCATGGCCAAGCCCTTCATTCATGGTATCTTACTCTATCATCACAACTAACTTGCAAAGTAGGCTGTATTATCCATGTATCATAGATGATGAAATAAATTCAGAAAGGTTGAGTAACCTATATAATGTCACACACTTAACCAATGACAGAAAAATTTGAACTCAAACATCCGTCTCCAGAGCATTGTTTTTTCCACCAAACAAAATTACTAAGGTCTCCAAAATCAAGGAGTTCTTAATTTACTAGGAGTACTAGGACACATAAACAGCTATGATAATGTTATTTAGAAAAAACGAGATGTGAAGGAGGAAAGGCCACCTCTGTTGAGGGGCAAAGAAATGTCTCCTTGGAAAGGAGGCATTGGGATGGGTTGAGTTGGATCTAAAAACATGGCCTGTCGAGAGTTCTACATCTCAGAACTAAGGAGTTGCCTTATTCTACTTTAGCCTGAGTTGATGTATAGGGATGCTAGTTTTAATTTTCCTTGGTTGAGCCCTTTCTCCTGGTAGAAATTTTTAAAGATATCCAAATAGGAAAAGGAAATGGAAAAAATATGGAGTGAAAATGGCTTTCCAAGAATATTAAGCAATAATTTTCATACCATAAAAAAGCAAAAGAAAAAAATTGACAGTGATAATGATAAAATAGTAATAACCACTGTGAACTGTGATGGCATCTTTCACCAAACGCCTACTGCTAGTCAGCCTCGTTATCAACGATGAGCCTCCCTCCTCTGTCCTGATTACTATCTTAAGATGGGGAAATGGCCTTTCAGACAGTCAGGATGGGTTTCTGTAAATGGGTCACCACGTATTGTAGAGAAGATTGGGAAAGCCTCCGGGGGATCCTCATCTCACTGAGCTTGTTTTATCTTCCCCCTGAAACAGCAGATCTATGTTGAATGCTTGCTTTGAACCAGGAATTCTACTGGGGCTGGGAGAGATGATGGTTTTGGTGAAAATGAAGCAGAGGTGCTGTTACACCAGAAATAGCCTCCAAAACTCTGCTCTCAGTGAGGTCCTCCTGCCCATTGCACCATGCAAATAAAACTTACATAACTCTCATTTGAGCAATCGAGAATCTTGCTTCAAATTGCAGGTTTCACAACTGCATAGTTGATTTCTAGCCGCCTGCATTGCATTTGGTCTGATTGTCAGAGGCTGGAGAAGAAACCAGGTCAACTCCAAGAAAACAATAATCGTTTCTTGAGAACTCAGTAAATGGGCCAAGTTCTGAGATTTGAAGCCAAGTCTGTTGATCGAATAGAGAGAGGGTAAAAATTAGGAATGTCTTCACAGATGGACTCTTGAGATGAGGTTTTAAAGGATGAATAGGGAAGCGCAGGAAAGCAGGGGGAGGAATAATTTCTCTAAGCAGAGGGAAAACATGTTCAAAAGTGGAGCGGCATGAAACTGTATGATGAATTCATGAAACTACGGTAGTTTGGCCTGACTAAGCCCTGGTGGGTTCTATTAAATTATTGTACCACAGGGGAATTCTTGCAACTCCCTTGAAAAACTCTGGAACATCTGAGATGCTCTTCTAGAGTCTATCTGCAAAAACATGCTATGGCCTCTTGGGAGAAATGTTGAAGCCAACCCCCAACCCTTCAGAGTGACTCAGGATTCCAGGACTATTAGAATTAAAATGCTGGTTTGTGGAGATTATGAAGTTTCCCCAGGCTTTCTGATGCTTCCTCAAGTAAGCCTGGAACCCATCTTGGGCTCTACGACCCAAAAGTAATTGGCCTTACATGGGGATTCTGGTTGATTGCTGGTGAGGAGTTTTCCTGAGAATGGCTTTCAGTTCTGCTGTTGATATGCTCTCCTCCTCAATCTCTGAAATGGAGAAAGATCCAGTCAACTGAGAAAGAGACCAAGTGGGATCTACCATGGATCAGAAGCCCTGCTGTTGCTCACGGGAACTTAAGAAAGCCCATTCCCAGGCCTTCTCTCTGTGCCATAGTCTCTGCTGCCATTATTCAAAAGAAAGTCAAAATCCTTGGATCTGCTCCTAATTAGGTGGGGGACTTATTTATAAATCTTTCCAGTGATGAGTGCTATTCTGGAGCCTGTGAAACGTGTGAACGCTGATGCTGCAATCCCTCAGTCCACAACACTAGCCCCAGAGACACCACACAGGGAGTGCTGTCATGGCTGGTGATTACTTGATAATAATGAAAATAATCAATAACTAACATGTGGATATCATTTTACCCTTTAACAAATGCTTGTAATGTGTCATATTTCCTTTATTACCTATAACATCAATTTCAGGTAGGTATCTCTAACAATATCTCCAGTTTACAAATTTAGCCTTAAAGAGATTAAGCAAATTACACACTGACATATAGTTAGTGAGGGACAAGGCAAAGATGCCGGGCTAGCTCTCATGATTCCAAAGCCCATTGGCTTTTTCAATGTGTTTGCTATTAAAGTCTTTTGATGTTTTGTAAAATAACACCTTTCAGTCCTAGGCCTGGTGCTGCTAAATTTCCTGTAGTTAGACTATCGTTTGCTCAAGTTCAACTGCTCATCTTAGAGTGGAAGACAAGCACACTAATATTTTTTTCTCAGCAACCATGTGCCATGCTACATGTGTGCCCAATATCCCTTAATACGCACAGCAACAACCCTGAAATGCATCTGTCTCTGGGGGGCAATTGTTTTTCTTATCCATCATTGTATCTCCAGCAAAGTGTCTGACACTTGAAAAAATCAATATGTATTAATTGAATTGAGGTGAGCATCTTTATCTTCATTTCTTATTAAAGGAACCTGAGGCTCAGAGGAACTAGGTAGCACACCTGAGATTACAGAGCTTGAGAGAGGTGGAATATGAGCTCAGATGCAGGCTCCCCGTGGTCATGGCTCCCATTCTCCACTCTGCCTTTTTCCAGGAGCCAAGGCTGCCCAGCAGTCTTTCCAGCTATAAACTTTTTCTGTCTCTGAACTGAAGAGAGCTGGTGTGTTACCCAGCTTGGAGGTCAAATACATATGTACATGTATGCATGTATGTACTTGTCCTTTGGGGTGGGGTGGGGTGGGGTGGGCAGATTTACACACGATAAAGCAGTCTCTTCTGAGTTTTATTTGTTTAATGTCAGGAGGCATCACATTCCTGAGAATCTGTTGCTAGGAACACTTCTAGAAGCCTGGTCATTTCCAGGTAACTCAATAAATCCTTTCATGCTCACTTGGATATTTACCTTAGAGTTAACTAAGACTATCTCCTTTATAATTCCAAGACATGTCCTTTCCCTGCAAACTTGATAGTCTTTGAATGCCAAGCAAAGTTAATATCTTAGTGTACGTAAGCCCCAACTCTCTGAAATTGTCATGTAAAAAACACGGATTTTACCACGTTGACGGGTCTTTCATCCTTGGGGGTAGAGTGGGGGTGCCCGCTCCATCTCAGAGGCAGCAGACGTCTATGATTAACTATACAAAAATGCCAGTTTGATGATAAAAGCTGTACTTAGCATTGACTCCTCTGCTACAGCAGGAGTCTGGGGGATGCAGCTTTTGAGGATTTTTTTTTTTAATGGAAGCTTTTGTTAACATCAGATATCTAATTAACTTAGGTTTTAAAGCTACAGAGGTGCTGCGTCCTCAAGAAAGACCGTTATCAAAAGTTTCATCTAACGTAATTACCCTAAATCTACTATGGAAGAAAGAATTAAAATGTTTCTTTTTTAAGAAAAGCCAATGTATTGAATAACATGGAGGCATTTTGTTGTGGGATCCCTGTCTATGCAGTTGAGGCTAGATCAGCTTACTAACCAGCATAATTATCATATCCAGAGTTTGTCTCAGGAAATGCCTTCCAGAATGAGGGAAAACACAGCATCTGTGCCCACAAGGATGGTATGGGCCCCCCGACGATGAAAGGCTCCAGCTGCTCTGCAGTTATAATCAAACTGGCTCTCCCCCAGCCTCCTCCGCCTCATCCTCCACACAGTAATAACAGAGTTGCTGGCTGCTCATCCCCAAAATGGTGTTTAGGACATCAAATGCTTCAACTACCACCTATGTGCATAATGAGTCCCAAGTGTCTCCAAACCAGGTCTTCCGCCCCCACCCCGAGGCTCCAAATCATGCTCTTCAGCTGCTTATCAGACATCTGGACTTCCTAGCAGACCCTCCAAAGACAATATCTCTAAAACCAGACTCGCCATCTTCCTCGCTTTGTCGCGCACCACAATGGCCTCTTCCGCTTAGCTTCCCTACCTTATCAACCTCACCAACCTGCCAGTCACCCACAACCCTTATTTTTTAGTAGATTTTATATGTTAGAACAGTTTTTAATTTATAGAAAAAAATTGAGAGGATCTTACAGAGAGTTCCCGTAAACTCCATAATCAGTTTTCCCATTAATATCTTATATTACTATGGGACATTTGTTACAATTAATAAACCAGTATTAATTCTTTATTATAAACTAAAGTCCATACTTTATTCAGATTTCTTTATATTTTACCTAATAGCCTTTTCTGTTCCAGATCCCATCTAGGATACCACATTACATTTAATCATCATATCTCTTTGGCTGTGACGATTTCTCGGGCTTTTCTTATTTTTTGATGACCTTGACAGTTCAGAGGCATACTGGCCAGGTATATTCTAGAATACTCTTCCATTGGAATGTGCTGATATTTTCTCATGATTAAACAGGGGAGGTAGGTTATTAGGAGGAAGACTGTAGAAGTTAGGTACTGAGATTATTTTTAAGGCATTGTTTGGACATTGGGCAGGATTGGTCACTGCCTTCATTTGACAGAGGAACGGCTAATTACTAATTCTGATATCACCTTAGCATATATAGCACTGGGTATGAAATTGAGTCAGGGCTTGATGAATGTTTGAAGCCTTGGTGTGTCTCCTTATCTGCAAAGTGGGGTAATAAAATTTACAGGAGTTTCAAGATGATTAAATCAAAATATTAAAATCCTTGGTACAGGGCCTTGCACATAGTATAGTAAGCACTCAAATATTTCGGCTGCTACCATTTTTGTCACCATGATTAGGATCTACATGTTATACAAGATACAGTGTAAAAACCCAAAAATTTGACTTTGACCACTCCATATGTGAAGAAGTAAATTTAGTGATTAGATGGAAGCAAGAGAGGCCAAGCTCACTCAGCTTTACACTTTAAAGAACAGTCTCCTGTAAAATTAATGTTGCATTTAGTTCACTTTGATAAGACTTCAAAGACCATCAATTTTGTTCTTAACAATGATGCAGATCCAAAAGAAACATAAGACATGGCTCCTAGTCTCAAGATGTTATAAATTTACTGTCAGATAATAATACAGGACAGCATTTGATGAGGAGCCAAGCAGAGGAGATGTGGGTGTGGGAAGTTCAGAACAGTGGCTGTGTCCATGTGGGCTGTATTTTTGCTAAGGTCTCAAGAGGTGGGCATTGACTGATGGATGGTCGGAGAGAAAGGTTAGAAAGTCATCAACAAGGATCTAGAAAGAATCAGTATACGGAAATCCAGTGATCCAGTGCCTGAGAGAGTCCCACCTCCCTGGTATTAGACTTTATGCAGAAAACAGTAGGAGGTGGCGTTGAACAAAACATCAAAATAGTGGGGTGGTTGTGGTCTGAAAGCTCCCCTCAAGAATAATGGGGAGCCAGTTATACTTTTGAGCAAGGGAGTAAGAGGAATTTTCAGGAGGTAGGTAGGCTTGCAGCAGGAATGACTAGCTAGAGAGAGAAAAACTGGTGGCAGAAAGATCAGCATGCTAGTTCATTCATTCATCTATACATTTATTGGTCATGTATACACAGAAAATATTATGGAGTTCCCATCAGACTCTGGGGCATATGGAGGCATATAATTCTTGGTACCTACCCTAAAGAAGCTCACAGACTAGAGGGAGAGAAATTAGGTTTCTGTTATAATCCAGAATAGATCACAGTGAAACCAGAAAGAAAGGGATGGAATAATATGTGAGAGACAGATAGATAGTTAGATAGGTAGATAGACAGATAGATGATAGATAATATACATAATATATATATCACAAAAAGCAAATGTGTGTATATATACACATAGGCTATGTATGTTATATATTATAATAATTAGGTTAGTATATATTGTATACATATATATGATATGTATACATATTACATATATAACATATATACATATTACATATACACATTTGTTTCTATAATAGAAATTTGAAGAACTAATTGTTAGAATCAACATAGGGAAGAAAGCAAACTGCTAGGAAAGGATAATTCCAAATTGTAAGCCTGAATGAGCTACATAGAGGTTGCCACTGACAAAAACGGACTCCTGCAGGTTGGAGCTGATGAGGCAAGAAGATGAATGTGTTTGGAAGCAGTTGAATGTTATAAGAGATACAGTCAAATTATTGTCATCTGGAAACACAGTGGGAGGGAGGGCTGGGCTCAAGGGACAGGCTTGGAAATTATCATCATGCTACGGTAAGGGCAGAAGAGCACCCAGGGGAAAAGAGTGGGCAGAGAAAACCAGAGCTAGTCCACGAGTCCTCAGAAATCTCCACCCCATCATGGGTTCAGGGAGGCAAAAAAGCCAAAAGGTGGTATCAGAGGAGAAAACAGAGAAGTTGGGGTCCAAGAAGTAGGAGAACTTCATGGGAGGGAGGTCTAAGAAGAGATGTCAATGATGTCAAACACAACTGGCACAAGATAGCAAACCTACCCAGGAACTATGACAACCCAAAAGTAACAACAAGAACAATAAACGATTTAAATAATAGTAATAATAATCACATTTTTAAACAGTTGCTATGAGTCAGATCCTGACGCTGTTCTGAGGAACTGAAGACGTGTTTTCTCATTTTTCTTTGTGCCTAACCTAGCATAAGCCACGTAGTAGTTCTCAATAAATGACTCATGTTCTAAGCCAAACTTGAGAGCCCTTAGGAATCTGGATGTTTTGATACTTTAGCTGGTGTTGGAATGGGTTGACAGAATAGTAATTTCTTTCCTCGGGTCATACTGTCTAGGTTAAATCATTGGTTTATTCCTGGCCAGTAAAATCCTGTCTGATAAGATTCCTTCCCTCTTGTTCTGTATGAGAGTGCACTGTTTACCCATGTGGGGTTGGGTGGAGCCCAGAATATTCTTCAATTCAACCTCTCTAGTAAAGGGAACATCTGAGCAATAGCTTTGACCTTTGGGGGAGAAGCCATTCTTTTTCTAATGACTTACGAAGGAAAGGGTGTTCTGAACATGGGCTAGATTCAGACATAGGAGTCTGGGGGGTGGGCGGGAGTTGCCTGTACACCCAAGGAAAGTTGGCCAACAAACTTGTTCTTGCTTCTTTCCATGGCATCCTTGAAATTGCTTTACATTCATCTGAAGGCTAACCTCAAATTAGAAAACTGGGAGGAGATTGCTGCTGGGTGGCTTTCAGTTTAAGGAACTAAATCTCGATTCAAATACAAGAGGAACATCACACTAGGAGGAGATTGTCAGCATTGGAGAACCTTCCATTCACACTAGGACTCACTGTCATCTGTTCAGTAAACCTCATGGAATGGCTTTCCCCATATATGAGTTTCCTACACAATAAATGCCCTTAGAAAAAGCCTTCAGACATACAATCGAAAGTTAAAGAATACAATAAGAAAAACAAACAAAGGTGTTTTTATTTAAAATCTAATTTTTTAAGGGAGGAACAGAAATTCTGATTCTAAAATAAACCTTACAAACAATTTCTTTAAGCCGGGAACCCTACATGCTACTCATAGGGCCTGCTCCAACATAAAACAGGCTTCCAAGTCCCTCTAAGTCACAGTTCTCCTTGCCCTGATGTTCATCTGCATCTGCAAGGCAGAGAGCACCACATAGGTATTTTTCAGAGTGGAAGATTTCATCAAAGGTCACTCATGCAGAGGAGGGAGGAGTCAGGATTCAAGCCTGGTTCTGCATTTTCCCAAGTTCTTTTTATCCACCTGGTGAACTTCTGTAAGCTGACATTGGTCCCATGATCAATCAAAGGTCACAGGCAAAATCAGATTCCTTCAGAAAGCATGAACCATTTTGGAAGTGAGATGTGGGGCAGTGGCTGGGGGAACAGAAGGGTTAAGCAATGAGGGTCAACACTAGTGGGTACTTTGGTTAAGAAGAGGGAAATGACTAGTCCCTTAGAGCTGTTTTCCTTCTCCTTTTCAAGGCCTGCTCTTTACCCTGAGTTTCCTATACGAACATCCTCTTGTACATGTATGTTGAAATCACATGTCTACCAAGTGTATGATTGTTTCAAATTTTACTTTCTAAAAATGTGTCAGGACATGAGTGACATCAGAAAGGTAGTCAGGGGTCATGCCTGCAGAGGTTACAAGAGCTAGCTTGATGAGTATGTTCTGCTCCAGCCCTTGGAACATTTGAGTCTCACAAACAAGAATATTTTAATACTGGCCGGGAAGAGGTGTGGAAGAAAAGGCATGGATGAGGCCAGGAGCAGTGGCTGTAGTCTCAGCACTTTGGGAGGCCGAGGCGGGTGGATCACTTAAGGCCAGGAGTTCGAGACCAGCCTGGACAATGTGGTGAAACCCCGTTTCTACTAAAAATATGAAACATTAGCTGGGCGTGGTGGCAGGTGCCTGTAATCCCAGCTACTTGGGAGGCTGAGGCAGGAGAATCACTTGTATCCGCGAGGCAGAGATTGCACTGAGTCAAGATCGCACCACTGCACTCCAGCCTGGGTGACAGAGCGAGACTCTGTCTCAAAAAAAAAAGAAAAAGAAAAAAAATTTAAAAAGAAAAGAAAATGCACAGATGAGCTGCTGCAGATGAGAAAGCCTATCAAGGGGAATAAAAACCTATGTGGTCAAAGGTGGCTGAACAGCCCTCAGGAAGCTGCCTCCAGGGCCAGGGCTGTGAGGAGACTCTGGAGTTTTGGCTACCTGGGCCTGGGGAGACAGTCTCAGCAGTAAGATACGTGCCTGGTTCAACACGGACCTAGCTTAATTTTAGTTATATATCTTCATGCAAATCCTGAGTGAATGGCAGAATTGGAATGGGGTCCCATCAGCAGCAGGTTCTCACAAATGGGAGTCCCAAGTGCTTTTTGCCTACTTGATAGTACTTTTGGATTTCCATAAACTTCTAGTATTACACATACATGCACCCACACACATGCAAATTTAACTTGGGATGGATGGGAGGAAAAATTGGGCCACGACATAGTAGTTCAGTTAGGAAAAACTCAATGTTTTTTCAATTCAACTCAGATGTTTATGGAGCAACCAAGTAGGTCTTGGTATAGTAAAGCAGACAAGGTTTCTACCCTTAAGGAATCACAGCCAAATTGACAACCCCCCAGCCAATGTTTCTTTCAATGTAGCAATTAGATCAGCAGCCTGAGATTCATCTTGGAAGTTTACTAAAATACAGATTTCTTCGTTGCATCCTGGCTTCCTGAATTAGAATTCTAGGGTAGTAGGACCCAGAGATCTGTGTTTTAAAAAGCCACCCCAGTGATTCTTATGAACCAGAAACTTTGAGGTCCTTTGTCTTAAACTTGTGACTAGCCATATATTTATTTCCAGATCTTAGCACAAAAAGCATTCTAGTAGCCCACCTGGTGATGATGAGGGACAGATTAGGGGACAAGTTTTCTCATCATTATACATTTCCTGGGCCTCTAACATGCAGGAAATTACCGTTGACTTCACCTGAAATTGCAGAGCACAAATGCATTCAGTCAACAGCTCCTGTCAGCTCCCATACCACAGAAGCAACCTATAGAGGAAAAGACAGGAGTGTGACTTGAGAAGAGGACCAGAAATGGTCCCAGATTCACAAGAAGACGTTTCTGTTGCAGACCGAAACCATCTCTTCTCCCTCCCACACCACCTTTTGAAACAAGTGTTTGGATTATGTGTGTTGAACTGAATGAGGATGCTTGCTCAGCAATGTTGAGTGACCTGCTCATGCTACAAGAATTTTAATCTAAGATACCTTAACTCCAAGTCCAAGGTTATGAGAAGTTTCCAATTGTAGAAGAACTTTTTCATGAGGCCCATATCCAAGGATGCAATACCTCAACTGGAGCAGAAGGATTTTAAGCCCTGCCACTGGGACCCAAGCCTTGGGTCACAGGCCTGACCCTGCTGGTTACTAACTAGGTGGCCTCAAGCATGTTACCATTGTCCACACAACTCCCCAACCTAGACATCCAGGCATTGTCCTTGATGTCTTTCTCTCTGTCACCCTCTACATGTAAGCCATTCTTGTATCTGAATAGCTTCAAATTGGTAAACCTCTCTCTGCCTTCACTGCTATCATCCTAGTCCTGAACTACTGAAAGAACTCTTAACTGATCACTGCCCTTTCATTTTTGCCATTCATCCCGTTGCATTATCTCCACAACAGCGTAAGTCATAGCATGTTACTCCTTCACTTAAAACCTTCAACAGTTTGCCATTTATCTTAGGACAAAACAAAATCTCCTACTGCTGTCTACAATACCGTATCTAGCTTAGGTCCAGTTTACCTATCCAGACTCATCCTCAGCCACTCTACACCTTGATTTCCAGGCTCCAGGCACATTGGTGTTTTTGTCTTTGCAAAACTCCAAGCTCAAAAGCCTTCATATAGTTTGGTCCTTCCCAGGAGAGCACTTTTCACATCCTAATTCACTCACTTAACTCCACTCATTCTTCAGATCTCAGTTCATTATCATTGCCCTTGGGAGCCTTCCTCATCACTCCTGCCTCTTCCTCCCCACCACTAAATCAGTTCCTCCCGCTACACACTCTCATAACTCCCCACACTTACTGTAGTTTGCAATTATATATTGCATGGTGATTTCTCTGTCTTATCCACTAGAGTATGAACTACATTAGAGTGTGAACTACATTAGGGTGAATAAGAATACATCTTATTCAGATACAAGAATGGCTTAAATGTAGAGGGGGACAGAGAGAAAGGCATCAAAGACAATGCCTGGATGTCTAGCTTAGGAAGTGGTGTGGACAATGATAACATGCTTGAGGCCACCTAGTTAGTAACCAGCAGGGTCAGGCCTGTGACCCAAGGCTTCGGTGATGACCTGTAACACATCACAGCTCTTCCCCGTGGCAGGGCTTGAAATCCTTCTGCTCCAGTTCAGGTATTGCATCCTTGGATATGGGCCTCATGAAAAAGCTCTTCTAAAATTGGAAACTTCTAACAACCATTTTTATCTACCACCATCTTACCTGCAGCATCTGAGCACAGATTCTGGGACATAGTAAAAACAATAATAACAATGGTGCTGTTGCTGCCATTAGTGGCTACATTGAGTGCCCAGAATGTGTCAGTCAACAAGAGCCAAGTGACATCCCTGGGAGTTATAACATTCCATTGTAGACTTAAGGTCCATCTTAAAATTTCTTTCAAAGTACGTATTCTAGCTCATATGATGGACTGATTTGTTTCATCTTGAAAATATATTATTTACTTTTTTTCCACGATGTTAAGTGGTATAGATAATAGTAGATTCTCCATACCTGACCAGCAATTTTGGCTACTCTCTCACCCAGGGGTACCCATGCCCTACTTGAGATATAGGAGTAGAAAAAGTGACACAGAATTGGAAGCTTGAGAAATTAAAATGGGAATTCTTATCCTGCCACTTACTAGCTGTGTGACCTTGAACAAGCATCTCGAGCTCTCTGATCCTTGGTTTCTCAACAGTAAGAGGGAGCTACTACATCTGATTTCCACTGTGAAGATCGAATGAGATAAAGTATATAAAGTACATGACAGATGCTTCACAGATAGTAACTTACTTTATCTGGAGTGAGGGAAGAAAGAAAAAGGGATGTATAGAGGCAGAGAAGGGGTGGCTGATGTATCAGGAACAACCTTGGCAGTTCAGTATTTTGAACCTTGAGGAAGGTGGTATTCCAAGAATAAAATAACTGAACATTATCAACTGGTTCAAAGAGTGTGGGGACAAAGGCATCTGAGAAACATCTGGAATGGCATTTCAGTGGTTTAGCTGTGACCTGGAAGAGCAGTGTGAGGAGTCTGATGATGATGGAGTTCAACCAACCCGCAAGTGGAGAGTGAATTGAGGTGGGGGGAAACCTAAAACATTGGTAAGGAAGTCATGAGAAAGAACTTACAACTGATTACCCTAAATTCAGAAAGACCTATAAGAGCTAATGGTAATAGAATCTGAATGAAAAATCCATTCACAGGTCCTTATATTGGTTATAGTCATGTGCCTTGCAGTTTTTTTTTTTTTTAGTTATACCTTAGAGAATCATTATTGCAGATTTCTTACATTGTTGCACACACATACACACATGCACGCTATGATTCTGTGGTCAATAAAAGTATAACAAATGCTGTGTTTAAATATAATTGGACAGAACACAGTTTCTTTATTGTACTGTAAATCTCCAAAACAAAAATAAGTGCCATATTCTAAAGTTAGTATACAATGGAAATTTTTTGCCTCAAAATATTTCCTATAACTTGTGTTTGGAATACACTTTTAAACACTTCCACCTTAAACAACCAGCTGCAATCATGTTAAGACATCTAGTGTACTGCAACAGTTCTTCAGCATACTGAAATCCTCCAGCATCATAGCTCACATCTTCACTAACATGGCAAGATCCATGGAATCCTTAAGCAGGTAAAAGATCTCTATGTCTAAAAACACTGCAGCTCTCTACAAATGTGTTATTCTGGATAAAATTACAGTATACAACCAAGCTGATGACAGCGAAGTTTTGTTGTAATAACTATATTGATAGCAATTATATTTTTAATCATTGGGATCAAGAGTTGAAATAAAGTTAATATCAGGTCTTCCAGGTAGGTGCTTAGTGGGAAGAAAAAAAAAAAAACATAAATTTTTAAAACCTAGCAGGGAATATTGAGAACGTATCACTTACATCACTTATATGATCACTTATATCACTTATATGATATAAGTGATATGTTCTCAATATTCCCTGCTAGGTTTTAAAAAATTATAAGATGAGATAAGCTACTCATAAACTCCTAAATTTTGTCCTGAAGGACTTTGCTGTGGAGAGCAATTTGGGATGCCAGTAAGCATCTGTGGAAACGTTCAGATGAGGAGACGTAAGAGAAGTTGAAGGAAGGACAATTTCCATTTGCTACCAGGACAAAAACTGAGGACATTTTGACCACAGCTCACTCCCATTGGGTCTTCATTATAAAGGACAATTCTTTTGCAGAGTTGGAGTGGAATTCTTTTTATTTAGGATTTCTTTCTTATGCAAAATTTATTGTGATCAATTTATGTAAAATCAATGAATTTATTTAAAATTCAAAAGCCAAAGCCTTCTTTCTACTGATTTTGAGTACTATGGGAAAAACTTAGAGGTCCTGTTCTTTCTGAGGGGAAGGACTTGCTACTGATCTTTTCTTTGATTATTTCCATTCATCAGTTTTAGAGCATGGAAATTCCCATGCTCTCTTGTTTAAGTACAGAAGAGCTCATCTCCTCTAGCCAATCACAGGAGTGATAAAACGATAATAATCCACCAAACAAGTTAACACATTCTCTGTGACCTCAGCATGTTTTTAAAGCCTGTTTTGAAAGAACTCTGAGACAGGCAGGACAGAAAGGCATTGACATCACTTCTGTGCTGGGCTGAGGCACAGCCCTTTCTAAGAGGACAGCAGCCTTTTCCTATCAAAGCCTGAAGCCACAGCAGTGGTGAGGAGGCTGTGTCAGAGTCCTGCCAACAGCTGGCTGGAGTCAGAGGGTGGGGCAGCTATACAGAGGCCAGGGCAACTGTGCTGACTTCCTTGGTGGCTGGGGAAATGGCCCGTACTCGCCTTCAGCAAACACCCTGAGTTTACCCCAGGTGAATGCCCTCTCTCTCCTTCCACACACAGCATTAGACCACCAGGAGCACCTCTCTCACCCCTAGGAGACAGGGGCCATGAGGCCCCATGAGTCCTCAGCATCTCCTGCCTGGACCACTGCAAGAACTTTTTAAATAGTCTCCTTTTGACTTCCCTCCCCTTCTCCCATCCACCTTTTACGTGACCTTTCTAAAGCAAACTTAGACTGTGTCATTCATCAGCTTAAATATCTCAAGTTGTTCCCCATTGCCAAGGGTGTAAAACTCATTCTTAATCTGCAATAGAAGAAACTTTTCATCACGGCCCCTGCATTTCTCTATAGTTTTACCTTGCATCTCTTATTTACTACTCATGATGTGCCAGCCGCACCAAATCCCACAAGGTTTCCAAGACAATGATGCCCTTTTGCAACTCAGTGGCTCTGCTCAGCTGTTCTCTCTACCTTAGGTAGAGAGAACACACAACATCTCCCTATGGGGAACGCCATCTCAACCCGAAAGTACCAAGCTCAAAGGTCATTTCCATAGTAAATTCTTCATTGAATCTCCCTCACCACCAAGGACAGAGAGAATTATTCCTTCTTGTGTACCCACATCACTCCCTGCACGCCTGTAGGAGAGGGGCAGCAGAGCATCATATCGAGGGAACATGCTCCCCGATACCCTATCAGGATGTAAAGTCCAGCTCTGCACATGCTCTCTTTGACCTAGTGCAAATTACCTAATCTATGACTCAGTTTCCTCAACTGCAGAATGGGGGGAACAGTAGTATATATAACATAGAAATAAATGTACCAAGTACTTTAGGTCCTCAGAAGAGTATCCCATTGCTAAGTGCTCAGTAAGCACTGGCTATTATTATGTCCACTAAAATGTTAATACTGTCATCATATGCTTAGATGTCTCTAACCTTGTCTACAGAAGAGGGTGAGATTGTGTCTTGTTCGTGTTTATATTCCTGGCGCCTAACTTCCACGTAATAGGCCCTCAATAAATGTTTATTGAATAAGTTGATTATTTTCTAGGCAGTAAAACATTCCCGTAACTCTACAGGTTATACCTCTAGCAACTTTATTTATTTTCTTTGCTCAATGGGAAGGAAGTCATTACATAGATCCATAAAATGCTGTGTCCTGAACAGAGACTCTAGAAGTCAATTCATGAGTCCTTCACTGACGTGAGAGTTTGACGGCCTGGTTCTGCCAGGGCTAAGTGTCTTTGAAAGAGTCACTTTAATTCATATGTTCAATAAATACCCATTGAATGTTAATTGTGTGCTGGGAATTGTTCCAGGGGGTGGGGAAAAGCATTGCACAAGATAGGCAAGATTCCTATTTTCACGGACTTTGATGGGAGGGAGATAGTGCATTAAATGATAAGAAAAGAAAGAAAAAATAAGTGTTAGATAATAGGTATTTGAATTAAAAGGAGGAAATATGCTACAAAGTGCCTGGGAAGGCAACATTTGAAAAGGAATTCAAGGAAAGTTTTTTTGGAGGCCAGCAGTAATATTTAGACTTAAGTTTGAGACCTAGGAGAAAAACTTTCCAGGCAGAGACAGTTTCTCTTACAAGAACCTGAAGTAAAACCAAGCTTGTGATGTTCTAGGAATCTGAAGAAAGCCTGTGTGCCTGGAGCTCGTGGACTGAATGTAGGAGTTGTTTCACATGAGGTCAGTGAAGAAGGCAGAGGCTCTACAGGCCTGGGGAAGAATGGTGGTTTTATTATATATGCAACAGGTGTCTGGAAGGTTTTGAGCAGAAGAATAATATTGTTTGATTTACATATTTAAAAGCATAGGGAGAATGGATTATGAAGGAAGTGGAGACAGGAGTACAAGCAATTAGACCTGTTAAGAGGCTATTCACTGATGTCGGTGAAAAACAGATAGCACAAGTTCAGATAGTGTCTGTAGACCAGGACTTGATGTATGTTTATGAACTAGAGTCCTGGTGCTGATGGGTTTAATGTAGGGGTGAGAGAAAGAGATTCTAACTTTTCTCCCATGCTTTAGGGGCAGTCCTGTTGGCAACATATTCAATGCATAGGACTATTACTCCAGTTCGTATATCAGGCAACAGGGAAGGTCATCAGTTACTGGGCAGGGACAGTTGGAAAAGGTATAGATGGGGTTGGGGAAGGAGGGAGACCAAGATTTCCATCTTCAAGATGTCTAGTTTGAGACACTCAAGTGGAGAAGACATAAAGTTCATATACGAGTCTTGAGTCCAGCAAGAAGAGATCACAAGTGTGGTTATGCAAGTAGGAATCATTTGTATGAGGACAGAATTTAAAGCTATGAGAGCAGATGTGATTCCTCGGGAGAGCATAGAGTTGAAGAAGAGACAAAGTCTCAGTGCAGAGCACTGGAAAGGCCAGCATTTGGGGTTGGAGTACTGGGGGCCAGGAAAAAGACCGAGAGGAATCAGCCAGTACTGGAAGACAAACTCTAGGAGAGTGCGTTGTCATGGAAGCCAAGAGAAGAAAACAACTCAAGATGGAGGGAGTGATAAACTGGATCAAATGCTGCCAAGAGGTCAAGTAGAAAAAGGGTTGGCTTTGGCAACATGGAAATCTTTGTTAAAGGGATCAGTTTCACTTTTCATCTCTTGAAACCAATTTGCATTTTTTAAAAAAAGGGTGAGAGTAGGGGAGGAATTCTTTTTAAATACTTTTATTAGGCAGAAGTACTGTTTCCTTAAAATAAATCATTCAAAGAAACCCAAGATACAAAAGAGAACAAAATCAGAGCTTCTGTATGGAAACAGAAACCCCAAGAACTTACTTAGCCCCATTTCCTTGCCCCTAAGCTTGATTCTAAGGCAGCTTGGGGTAATTCTAGGACTGCCTTGAAGAGAAGACAAAAAAACACTGGACTGGAAGCTCTGTAAAGGGCTCTTTGGCCAAGAGAATCTAAGTGGAAAGCTGTGAGTAGTTCTTAGCCTGCTGAACAATAAGCCATCTTCTGGTTAGCAGCCTCTTTACATGTGGCTAGATTTTCTGTTGTGAAGAATACAGCATCTCAGCCTTATAGGTAGGAAAGCTTAGGAACGTCTATAATCATGGTTCCTTCTGGTTTCAGAACTCAGTTCCTCCCAGAATAGGCCACTGGTTGCTTAGGGGTGCACCCATTCAACTGGTTTGCCCAGATCCTGTCACTCGAACACACCTCCAAGAAGTATCCAAAGCCTTTCCTTTGTTGCAAAATGATTCAGTGTCATTTCCATAAAATGTGGGGACCTGAGCAGGTGTTCACACACGCAACCTGTGTACATGAGGAGATTTAAAGGGAGACATTCTTTAAGGGATCAGGTTTACCTGAATAAATTTCTGATTGACTTAAAGGAGTCTCCAAACATATCACAGTTTGCATAGTCCATGTTCACTCAAAGGTGAGCTATATTGTTGCTCTGTCATAAATAATCACAAAAGGGATATTTGAGTGTGGTTAGTGGGAGAAGAGGAATAAAAGAGAATGTGAGAGATCATTAGGAAGTACCCAATAAACTGATGCAATGCAATAAGATTATTAGTTCATGGGATGCCCACTTTGTTTGAGGCACTCTTCTGGGCCTGGGAAAAGGTAGGTTAGATCCAAAAAGATAAAGTCCCAGGGACATCCTTTTTGCTTATCTGAACTGAGTCATCTTCCTACAATCAGTTCTAAAACAGCTTAAAATCAAGGTACCCATTAGATTTTCAAGGTTTTCCCAAGAAGTATATTTATTCAATACCCCAAATACGAGACCAAGAGTGCCTACCTCACAATGGCCACCTGCACCTGTGACATCTATGTGCACAGGCACTTTACAGTTTACAAAACTCTTTCATATACATTAAAAGGTGGAATGTTCCTTTAACTTTGGGTTTGTGGAGACTTTGTTTTCCTATCACTTTCTCATTTGCTGCTATTGTGACTTTTAGCTTTCTCAGGGTTGTTTTGTTGTTGTTAGTCTCTCAGCTGCACATGGCCTGACTCAAAAACAAAGACCTGACATAAGAAAATGTCATTATGGGGTAGATGTAAGGGTGGTTATCCCAAGACTCTTTGCAAAATCACTAAAGTTCATTGGGCCCTGTCTGATATCTGCCCTGAAGGAGAGTGAGATCCGTCAGGGAAACTTTTGATGGGAGATTTGGTAGAGGTATATAAATAATTTGATCAAGATAGCAAAAGTCAAATGATAGTCATTAGGAAAGACCCTTAGAGTGTGAACTACCTGACTTCCTCACTAGATCACCAACCCAGGTAGCCCAAACTCCAGGCTAGACCATATGTCCCCAGTCTAGCCCATCAGTGTGATTGCATTCTTGGAGTAAGGGATAGAGTCTTGGGAGGAGGTCTTTTCTGCTAGATCCTGGGAGCCAGAAAAGTGGGCAGAGATGACAGAGCTTATAAGTGTGAGGTATTCACTCTCTGTACCTTCGCTCTGTGCTCACAGACAGCTCACATTTGTGAGACAACTTCCTTCCAATGTGTACCCAATGGTTATGAAAGTACTGTTATCTCATAATCACCCTACAAAGGAGATATATATATATATATATATATATATATTCATATTCTCATTTTACAGCAGGGCACAGGGAAATTAAGTTATATGAGCAAAGTTACAGAGCTCTTAACCTGAGTATGCTTGTTTCCAAATCCTATGGTCCTGACTACCATATCCCTAGGTCATACACGAACCAAGAGCACGGCTGAAATTAGAACCCAGGTCTCCCTTACTAACCTCACAGCTGCTTAAAGCAATCCCCTGACATCCTTTTGCTCTGTGTTTAGATCTTGGGTTCAAGCCTAAAGTTTTGATGTTTGCATTCCCTCCCCAGCCTTTTCTTTCATCTTTTACAAATTTTGTTGTCAAGATGTTAGTCTTGGAAAGTATCTTGTTTGGCAAGTTTCCATGGCCACTGGGGATTCAACTTGAAGGGAAACACTTGGAAAACATTTTGGATGACTCTGGAATCAAGGGAAAGTCCATCCTAGCTAGATTTCACCCAGAAAAGCTTCCTCAAGCCTCAAGTTTTGTGGGAGCCAGAGCAGGGGCCACGGAGGTGGTGCATAGAGCCCCTGGGTAAAATGTGTATATTTGAGGTTACCTATGGTCATTTGTAGCCTGAGATTAATGGGCCATGGATCCTAGTGCGACAATGATACAGATCACACCCAGATTTTCATCTTAATCCATGGAGCTGAGCAAACATCAAAAAGCTCAGCAGGTTGGTTTAGATCATTATGATAATAATTAATAACAGGCTTGTTGACGGAACTTCTATCTGCATGGCTTGTTATTGTTTTTATGGAGAACACTGTTGCATGAAGGTAAAAACAACAACAATACTGGCAACCGAATGAGTTTCCCCAAATTAATCAATCTGTCCATGCTTGTACATCAACTCTGGTCCTGAGAACCTGTACGGCTTAATGTCCTTTTACTCCATTGATTCAAAAGCCAGTTTATCCATGTGTATGAATACATGGAGAATATTTCATAGAATAACGGATGGTATCGATTTCTAACATAGCATACACATTGTGTTAACACCATCAGTATCTGCTTTTCCCTCTAGTTTCTGAAAACTCAGAAGGTACCACTAGTTGTGATTCACCTTTTCGTTTGCAGCATTTAGTTCAATGTCTTAAACATAATAGATGCTCAGTAAATGTTTGCTCTATTGCTAAACTTCTGATAACATAACTATGAGGAACCTTCTGGCACAAGTCCTTCATTTTATAGAGAAGAAAACTGGAGTCCAGAGAGGGGACATGAATTATCCAGGGTCACTTAGCTAGTCACTAAGTCTAGAAGCATTGTTACTTGACTAACCTCTCACTGCTCTTTCCACACTCTCTATCAAAGCCTGGAAATGACAGGCCAATCAAAGATACCAACCTCCCAGGAAATCTGCTATCAGAAAGGTCTGAATAATGTGACCTAGTGTAACCTTGTTGCCAAATCTCCAAACCTCTCCCAGAGCCTCCTAAGGAAAAGTTCAACAGCACTAGGTTATTCCTGAGATGGAATTATATTAGTCAGGCTTTAAACTGTTGAGCCAGGAGCAGCAATAACATATTCTCCTTGTATTCAAACCCACTTACAGTTGAAATGGAGAGAAATGAAAATGAAATCTCATAGTTTCTTTTTAAACATTGCATATAAATAGAAGTATTTCTAAATAAGGATAGAGATTAGCATTGCTTATCACATTAGGAAGTAATGAGGAAAGTGCCAGTAATTATTGGTGCTACTCATTCAGTAACAAAAGGAAAGTCTAAGGTGGAAAAAAAAAAATGTCTGGGCAATTACTTATTCATTCAAAGAGCTTAAAGAAAAACTCTTACCCTTCTAACACAATCAAAGCAAAAAGTTCTTCAATTGTTTCTAACCCCAAAGGGGCCGAGGAATACCAAGTCTTACCTTGGAAATCTGCAGGATTGAGGACTGGCCAGGTGGTCTGTCTTTCTGTCTCAGACCATTAGGCCTGTGCTGGGTTCTGATATGCTGGTCATTGACCCCAAACTTGGAATGATTACTCTTGTAGATGGATGCATTTGTGTATAACAGTATACCTTCCCTCTAGCCTCTCTGTTGCAAGCTGTCAAGGGAAGAATATGGTGAAGCTAAATGGATTAGGAGAAGATCAGGCTTATGAACGTGGCCTTATTAGCCCCAGAGCATACTCAGCAGAGGATGCACGACAGGTCTCATTTCTGAAGGTCGCCATTTATCAGCACTGTGGATCCAGCCAGCTGGCATGACATGCACTCTTTGGGTTCTTGTGGAAGGGAAGCAATAACGCACACTTACTCTTCTTCCATTGCTCTGGTCTGCATCTCAACCAGGTCCATGATTGATTTATTTGATGAAAATAAAAGTTGATTATTTTGATAAAATACGTAAAATTTATTTGATAAAAAATACTGTAATTGTCCTCCTCCATTTTTATTATTATTATCAGAAGAAAAAGCAGCTTTTTATTGCATGATTCAGTCCTTGACCTACACTCTGGGTGACCTTGATTAGTTGTTTAACCTCCCTGAGCCTCCGTGTCTTCACCTTTACAATGAAAATAGTAATTTAGCCACCACAAGTGTTGCTCAGAGAATTAGCTTTAATATTAAGAACACAGAACACCAAGAGGATGTAATAAATGTTTCTTTTCTTCTCCTCCTGAAATATTTGGTTTCCTGTTCTTAAAAACAAAAGAATCAAAAGTCCTGAAATAAATGGATTTAAGTGCCTGCCTCTCTTTCTTTTTAATATCTTAGCCAAAGTGAAGGAAGATTCAATTATGAATGAAAGCCTGTGATTGTAAGCATGGCATATTCATCAGCGAGGCAATCCATCAGCTTGCAATGATTGATCACCCTGCTCATTTTAGGGGAAAACTTCCTTTGCTGCTAATGAGCCCCAGATCGAACTTGTGGTGTACGATGCGGGTGTGTTCCCGAGGGCACCTGGGTCATTTTCTCTGTGTGTAAAAGGGTATGTACCCATTTGGTTGCTGCCACACCCAGCAGGAGCACCTGTGTGCTTTGTGGGGAGAGAAGGTTGTGACCACATGTGTGGTGTGTGTCAGGGTCTGAGTGTGTGAAGTCTGTGTGATTGCCTCCATATTTTCATGTAAATTCCCCAAAATACAATACTTGGATTCTGACCCTCTTTCTGGGAGAAGGGTTTGGGGATGGTCCTAATATAACCAGCAAGGCTTATCTTATTACTGACCCCTGTTTCCCTGAGCCTCTTCACAACCTCTGTCCACCTGCTTGTGTATATGTACATGTATAGGTGTATATCATTTTAAAATCACAGTGAAGTATTCGTAACTTCCTGATGATATGTATGTTCCTGATGATATGTAAGATATGATGATATGTAGAGTTCTTTCACTCTGTCACATCTTTGCACATGCTGGTCCCTCTGCTCAGGATACCCCAAAGCCTTTCACACCTACTCATCTTTCTGGAATCAGTCAGGTGGTACCTCCCCTCGGAACCTTATCTGACTTCTCCAAGGTAAGCTGGGACACTCCTTTGTCGGCTCCTCCTGAACATTTTTTTTATTACAGTACTTTCACATTGTAGGTTAATCACCTGTTTGTGAGCCCAACCTCCCAAACCAATGGTGAGTTTCTTGAAGACATAGAATATGCTATATTTATTTATGTCAGCCTCTATCATGCTCAGCACAGCACCTGGCACACTAAAAATCTCAATATATATTGAATGAATGTATGAATGAGTAAGTAAATGAGTTCAGGGCCAGGGCCAGACCTCAGTGCTCGGTTACAGCCAAAAAGGACTGAGAATTTTGTAAGGCTGGGTGGGATCTCACTTAGTAACCCCTATAGCATTAAAGCTTCAGAAAGAAAACAGCTTCCTATGGCAGGTGCACTGACTTACATAACACTGTGATCATGGAATGGCTAATAAATCAGGTAATTTGTCCACTTTCCTGGAGTGAAGTTTTCAGCTTGGGCTCGTCTCAACTTGGAAAGCTGAGTGCGTGATGCTGCATGCCTCCTTCAATGGAGTTCAATTAAGCTTAATATCTTATGACTCAAGAGTTTGCACAGCAAGGCTTGGCACTTAATATTGTAATTACCCCCTTTTGATTAGAACTGCCTTTCATAAGCAAATCGACGCAGTGTTTTGACAAGCTTGAGGAATTGTTTTTGGAGCTCACCCTACAAGTTCCACAGGGAATTATAATCATGGTAATTACTGTTGAAGCGAGATTCCAGTTCTCGATGTACTGGGAGGTAGGTGAATAAGAGTCACACGCTGCCCCCTTTCCCATCTGAAAACAAGGAACGGAGGTGGAAGTAAACACGGTATGATCACCAATTGGCCCACAGGCTGCGATGTTTCTCCTTTGCTAGGGCTCAGCCTCTGGGGGCTCAGCTCATTGAGAAGAATTCTTGTGCTGCCAAGTGCTCTCCCCGTCCCTCCAACTGGACACATAGTTGGTGGTGCCTACTCTTCTGGTCTCTGCTAGCTTTTGGCAATACATGGATAAGGCAGATGAGAATCCACAGGCTGTCCTTTGAAGAACTCAGAAACTAATATTAGGGCAAATGTGGGAACCTAAACCTGTGAGAAGCAGGGTCTGTAATGACCCAGGACTGGGCTTGGCTCAGAAGCTTTAGAGTACCAATTTATAGATAAAACCGCTCCCTGAACAATGAATTCAGAGTGCCACTGGAGATGCTCAGAGTGTTCTGGGCTGGTTTGTAAAGGACAAATGCCTCACCAGGGATAAGCACCTAATTCCAAACCACAAAGGAGACTTGTAGCCACAAAGATATTTCACTTACAAATGAGCAAAGCTGCCCTTCTGTTTCACGGCCGCATGGCTTCCCAGGGAGGCTGGAACAAGTTGCAAATGCTAAAGAGGACCCTTTCCCCATGAGACTCAAGAGGGGACTCCAGGAAATGATTGTTTCTTTTCTTTTTCTTAGAGAAATTGTTCATACTGGGAGGCCCTGCTCTCAGGAAATGTGATCTCTTGTGCCTAAACTCTGTAATTGTGGCTCCCTTCTGTCCACGCTTTACAGAGTCCCTCCCCCACCCTTTGCTTTTTCCTCCATCATCCACAGCCTGAAAATTCACTTAAAATTAACAGCACAAGGAGAAAAATGCCACAAGATCCAGATTGCTAGCAGATGCTCTGGAGATGCTGGCCACAGGAAAAGGCAAGTGGAATAGGCATTGTGCCACCAGGGTTCCCACTGCTACTTTTTTGAAAGGCTTCACAGAAACAGGTGAGGGTCTTTAGAACACACCTTCAGCCACCTACTTCCTCACTCATTCTTTCAACAAACACCCTGTGAGTAACAGAATGTGCCAGGTCTGCCACTGGGTTCTGCAGCCGCAACAATAATAATAATAAACATTTATTGAGTGCTTGCTACATGCAAGACACTGTTCTAAACATTTCCTATTTAATAACATGTTAACCCGGTTTTCATAACAGCCCTAAATTAATCCTCAGATGAGGAAACAGTGACAGAGAGAGGTTAAGTATTTTGCCCAATGTCACAAAGGTAGGAGGAAGAGGGTTTGGCATTTGATCCTAGGTAGCCTGATTCTACAGCCTAAGCTAGAGGTTGGTGAACTTTTTCTGTTGAAAGTCAGATAATAAATATTTCGGGTTTCACGGGCTTGATTTTCTCTGTCAAAAAGACTCAACTCTGCTGCTATAGTCAAAAGCAGAGACATTGATAATACATAAATGAATGGCACGGCTGGGTTCCAATAAAATGATATTTATGCAGCACACTGCAATTTAATTGCATGACATTTTTGTTTCTTAAAATATTATTGTTCTGTTGATTTTTTTCCGCAACCATTTAAAAATATAAAACCACTCCTACCTCATAGACCATACAAAAGTAGTCATCAGGCTGGATTTGTTCCATAGACCATGGTTTGTCCATGCCTGGTCTAAGCTATGCTATCTCTCCATAAATGAACAGCGAAGCATTGTTATTCTGAAGACTCTCACAGCCTAGTGGAGGACACAGTGCAGCGGCAGAAACGTGTGAACATGAAGCCCTTCTGAGAATCCTTTCATCCACATACGTTGTCTGCTTTGCCTGAAATACTCCATCTCTCATTCTTACCCTCCTCCTGGCTAATTCATAAGTGCCTTTCTAACTCCAGCTTAGCATCAGTCTCTTTCAGGAAGCTTTCCTTGACATCCACCCTCTGCCCAGCCCTCCTCTGTCCTCCCAGTAGCCTGTCTTCTCCTCCATCATCACATCCTTGCAGGTGTCTAATTATGTGTGTGCTCCAGGAAGGCAGCCATGTCTTCCTGCTTCCCTGGGTCCTGACCTGGTCCCTGACACTGGTGGGCACACAACACATATTTGTGACATTCACTTATAGATGTTAAAGGTGAAGGTGAAGGGTGAAGGGAGAAGGAAACTTTCATACTTTAGGTTGAGTAAGAGAATACTCCAAGCCAATAAGACGGGAAAGAACAGTGTTCTGGGGATAAAACTAACTGCACATGACAAGGCAAGAGAGAGGGACAGAGGAAACAGAATGTGCAGAGAACTCCTAGGGATTGGCAGAAATGCCCATGTCAAGAAATGAAGCAGGGCCATGCACGGTGGCTCATGCCTGTAATCCCAGTGCTTTGAGAAGCCAAGACAGGAGGATTGCTTGAACCCAGGAGTTTGAGACCAGCCTGGGCAACAAAATGAAACCTCATCTTTACAAAAAATAAACACCATTTGCTGGGTATGGTGGCACACATCTGTAGTCCCAGCTACTCAGGAGACTGAGGTGGAATAATGGCTGGAACCTAGGAATTGGAGGGTACAGTGAGCTATGATCACGCCACTGCACTCCAGCCTGGGCAACAGAGCAATACGCTGTCAATAAAGAAATAAATAAGACATGAGGTAGACAAGGTTCCTATTGACAAGGGTCTGATGCCTGCAGGAAGTAGCATTAAGCATGAATGCCACAGACTCGGATTTGAGCTTTAGAACAGAAGATAGCAAATGAGACCTCATGGGTCAAATCCAGCCCAAGATCATAGTTACAAAGGGATGGAACTGGGGGTGGAACCCAAGGATGTGCACCCCATTCTGTGCTCTTTCAGTCCACTAAGCTGCTTCCCTAGTGTGGGGATCTGGCCCTGGATTGGGACTGGCTGGATGTATTTGGAGGCCCTTCCACCCTAAGCCCAGTTCCAACTCACACACCAGTGAAGCCACCTTGGAAGGAGTCAGGGACAGTTGTGTGAGTCTCACCAGCCTCGCTCCTAAATGCAGGGATGGTGTGTAACTTGGGGCTCCTGGCCACCTTGCAACTGTTCTCTTGCCATGTCCCTGCTTCTCCTGGGCCTTTGTTTTCACCTGTGCCATTAAGAGTTGGATTAGATGTTCTTTAAGGACTCTCATTAAGCTAGGATTCTAAACATTATAAGAATTCCATAGGCTATATTAAAATACCGTGGCTAGTATTTGAAAGTCCTGGAAGTGGAAGACAAGAAAGCTAATCTGGTGTGGATCTTCCTCTTCCATCCTAAATCCCTGGAGAGTTGCTCAATATACAGAAGTGAGCAACTCACAAGGGATTTAGGATGGAAGAGGAAGATCCACACCAGATTAGCTCCAAGGGGAGAGCTTGTTAAGGGGATTTAAAGTCTACTGTTTTAATAACCCTTTGTAGTTCTTTGGAGCCTCTGTTTTCTTGAAGCTCAAAGTATTTTGCAAACATTAGCTCTTTAATCCTGCCAGCAGCCTTGTGAAGTGGGTAGGTGTGAATATTTTATCCCCACTTGAGAACCATGGATTTGAGGAGAAAGGAGTTCCAAATGGTGATGACTGCAGGGTGGGAGACAGGTTCCAGGGAATGGACTAAGTTAACTTGTCATTTTCTTCTCATCATTCTACCAGAGGAGCAGTGGATGGTGAGAAAAGCATGAGCTCTGGAGCCAGTCAAATCTGGAGACAAGGTCTAGCTTGGCTGACCTTGGTCTAGCTTGGTCTAGCTATCTGACTTTGAGTAAGTCCTTCAACTTCTGTGAAATTCAGTTTTCCCTTGGGAAAGTTAATGATACCTACCTTATCACCAACTTACAGGATGAGAATGTAAATGTAATATGCATGTTAAAGACATTTGAATATTGAAATTCTCAATGAACATATTTAAACATTTTTAAAATTAAAACTCATCAGACATTTGGCACAACAGTCTGTGGGATATTGTGTTCTGGGAGTGAAGCTCAAGACCCTTACCTTAGATCAGGAGTTGGCAAGAGGGCACAGTTGGGGATGGCGTTGCAAATTCAGGAACTAAGTACTGGAGACTACACTGGACTGGGCTTGCTAGAGAAACCAGTCAACTAGCATGAGCAGAGTTGTCTTGAGTTAAAGATTTTAAAAAGCAGCTCCAATCCCACTATTTGGGGAAGGTATTAGGACTGTATTCTACCTGGGGATCTCGGAAAGCTTGAGCAGGAAACCAATATGGTCATATCAGTAGTGTGAAGACTGTTCTGGTTCAGCATAGAGAACCAATGAGAACAATGGTCTTGCAACCCAGGGACAAGATAATTCATTGTGGTATGGAAAGAAAAATCTCATAACATCTACTTACATTTTCTCAATCTCATTCTTTTAAAAATTATTTTTGTATATCTATCCTAAAGGCAAACAATATATTTTAGTAGTATATGTATCTGCCTAATAAGTGAAATATATTACATATATATGTAAATATTGGGAGTGTGTATTCAAATTTGTTACTGGTTGGTACACATAATTCAAAGTTCAGAGACCACTCACCGGATTAGAAAGGAAGAAAGGAAATACAGAACCCCATTCAAAAGTTCTTGCTCCTTCCACCATCTTTCCCCACTGCCACAAAGGTGCGCATGAACGTCCTGGCTAGCGCTCTCAAGAGCATCAACAATGCTGAAAAGAGAGGCAAATGCCAGGTTCTTATTAGGCTGTGTTCCAAACCGGGAAATTTGAAATCACTGATGATCACGGAGCTGGGTGAATTGTGAACCTCGCAGGCAGATAACACAAGTGTGGAGTGATCAGCCCCACATTTGATGTGCAACTCACAGATCTAGAAAAATGCCAGAATAATCTGCTCCCATCCCACCTGTTTCGTTTCATACTACTGACAATCTCAGCTGGGATCATGGACCATGAAGAAGCAAGACAAAAACACACAGGAGGGAGAATCCTGGGATTCTTTTTCCAGGGATGTAATATATATTTACAAATAAAATGCCTCAATGAAAAAAAAAAGTTCTCCAAGACATCTGAGAGAGCTAATGCAGGCCTCGATAGTACAGTGGTTTGTGTGGGAATAAGGAAGGAACAATATAAAGAACCTGAGAAAAGGAGGAGAAAGGGTGGGAATTGGTCATTTTGAGACATGAAGAGCAAATGACTAGAGAAGAAAGAAAGTACACACCTGACTGTGAGGTTTCAATCCTTGGCCAAGAGAAGACTGTGAAATTCAGCTTTCAAGTTTCCCTGCCACCAAGGCAAATGAGGAAGGTCAGAGAGGACACTGATTCAAGGGAAAGATTATGAAATTCCCCTTGATCAAATAGGATTTTGGGTAAAGACAAGAGAGACCAAGGAGTTGGAGATATAAGGCTGGGGCTTGGAAGAGATGTCTGGCTCAAGGTGGAGGAGCTAGATGTATCCTATGGAGAAGAATCCCAGATGGAAAGAGGGGGCACAGAGGGAACCAGCTAAACGGGAAGAGGTGTTCTTATCCCTAACCAATATTCAATCTTAAGAGATGCCCCTGTCAGAGTGGTTCCTGAGGTCAGCTGCCGTTTCGTGTGATCTTTGGTGTCTGACTAACAAAAGTTAATGAACTCAGAGAACATCAGAGTTTGAACAGCTCTTTAGAGACTATCTGGTTTATGGTTGGCTTGGTTAAAGTGACTTTTTAACATCACAGTCTTCATATATCTGTATGTGTCAGTTAGGGTTCTTAGCTGCAAACACAATTCATTCTGGCTAATCTAAGCCGAAAGTGGATTTATAAAAAGATACGTAAAAGGATAGCAGAGAATCCTTAAGAAGGCTAGAAAACAGACTCAAGGCTGTACCCACAAAACAAGAATTTTCTTTCTGTTGTTATTCAGCAACAGAAAAAAATGAAGTATGATCCATGCTGCAATATTGGTGAAACCTTGAAAACGTCATGCTAAATGAAAGAAGCCAGTCATCAAGGACCCCATACTGTGTTATCTTATTTATATGAGATGTCCAAAATAGGCAAATAGGCAGAAAGATGATTCATAGTTACCTAGAGCTGGAGAGAAGAGTGGATAGAAAGCTGGGAGTTGGCAGCTACAGTATGAGATTTCTCTGGGAAGTAATACAAATATTCTAAAATCCATTATAGTGATGAATATGCAACTCTATTAATAGACTAAAAAACTGAGATTATATCCTTGAAATGAATTTATTGTATGGAATGGGAATGTATCTCAATAAAGTTCTTTAAAAAAAAAAAAAAACCACACACAGTGAAAGGCTGTTGAGAAGGGAATCATGACTGTCGCTGCTACCAATATCAAACAGAAAATGCCAAGAATTTAGCTTTAATGCAACCTCCACGATCACATCCCTGATGCCAGCTCTGCCTCAGACACTCAGCTGAGCAACCACCAGCACCCAAGAAAACCTCACATCTCCGCCACCACTTATGTAAGCATATGGGGTGTCTGAGACGATCTGATTTTCTCAAAATTCTCACTTTCAGTTTTTGCCCTGTGTGGACATATCCCACTGATGAAACCTAGAACACACTGTGTGAATTAGCCATAAAAGACTCTGAAAATTTTAGTTCTGATCACTGCACTTGGAATCAGGGGGATGTCCTGGGAGAAAGGCAGCCATAGATATATAAACATCTAGTAGTAAAATATATTAGAGAACTTCAAAATAAAACTTAGTAGCACTTGATAGTTTTAACAGCCCCTCTAAGATGCTTTTTTTTTAACTCTGGAAGTAAAAAAGCAGCCAAGTAGAGCATGAGGAGAAGAGGTTTCAGAGCCCACCAAACCTGGCTTTGAATTCCAGGGCTCCCAGCTATTTGATCTACATAGGTCACTTAATGTCACTGAGTCTCACCTGGAAAATGACAGCACCAAAGTCTACTTCAGACGATTATTTCCAGCACTGAGACAATGAATGTTAAACAAATCTTAGTTTCTGCCAAGAAAAAAAAAAAAAGAAAAACAAATCTTATTGTATTTTTTCTCTTGATTTTTATCAGACTCAACTGTTATCCTGATTTTCATGTTTTCATAATTTTTAAAAGATATGCTATTGAGTTATTTTATTCCTACATTGAGCTTTCTCTTTATACGTGCCCTTGTTTCTTGTAAGAGTTTTATAAGCTCAATTGTATAAAAATCACACAGAAAAAGTGCAGGAAGTAAAACACTCCGAAATGTCATTATGATTGTCTCTAGTGTGTGAAACTATGAACAACTTTTTTTTATTTCTTTCTGCTTTTATTACTTTCCATTTTCTTTTGTTCTTTCGCAATAGTGAGTATGTACTACTTCTAAAATTACATCATCAAACAAAGAATAAAGTGAAGTTGAAAGCTCCATGAGATTAGCATATAAAAGAAAAACTAACAGCAGCTTCTCCATTAAGTAGCCACTGATGTGCAGAAGTGAGCTTTAATTAGTAGCCTGCAACATCATGTGATGGACTAGCTCCGGTCTGATGCTAGACATCTTCTGATCAACTCATCCTGTCATGGTATTCCAGATACCACTCTGTTCAGAAACTAGGGGAACTCTTCATACATTTTCTGGGAGCTTTTAGGATTTAGCAAACTTTCAAGACTTTGTCTCTTAACACCTGGGGTCCAAGTCCCATGTTACTCATGGGTTATTTAGAGCAGGATGATTACTCTAATCCCCATATTCTTAGATTTTCCTTCTCCCTTGTCATTTCTGACCCTCAAGGAACTCCTTTACCATAGGCTGTAAATAACCAATGTCTCCTGTGCTAGATCCTTCGGGGACCCCCAGGAACAGTGATACAACTCTCCTGATTCCAAGTTCTGTGCCTTTTTTTTTTTTTTAGATGGAGTCTCGCCCTCTCGCCCAGGCTGGAGTACAATGGTGCAATCTCAGCTTACTGCAACCTCTGACTCCCAGGTTCAAGTGATTTTCCTACCTCAGTCTCCCGAGTAGCTGGGATTACAGGCACCCACCACCATGCCCGGCTAATTTTTTTTATCTTTAGTAGAGACGGGCTTTCACCGTGCTGGCCAGGCTGGTCTCAAACTCCTGACCTCATGATCTGTCTGCCTCAGCCTCCAAAAGTGCTGGGATTACAGGCATGAGCCACTGCGCCTGGCCATTCTGTGCCTTTTTGATGCACAGTCCTTTCTTAGTTTCTGATGGCCTCATTAATCTTCATAATCTCATAAGATATTCTTATGAATAATCATATAAATATTTGATATTTAAGAACACTTAAGTAAGAATACATAATAATCATGATGACCTTGATATTTTGGTAGTATTTGATGGTGCAAGGACTAGGATATGGAAGGCTAAAGTTTTAGGAGCCAAAGTTATCTAAGTAGCCATAAAGGTCAACACACTGTACCACAATGTCATGGGGTAACTTCGCATGTTTCTATCTGACTTACACATAACTTCTCAGAAATACGTCTTGCTATATTTGACCAGGTCCTTGACCTTCTTGCTGTCTTCTCTTGACTCTATTTCCTTTAAGATTCACACTCCTTAGCATGTCACTGAAGTCCTTTTATGTCTGCCTCTCTTGCTCTATTTCCTGTTTCCTCTTAGTCTCGTTTGTCTTCTCCTCCAATCACATCAAACTTTTGGCCTTTGTCAAGTACACATACTCTTATCTCTCTACCTATGGCCACAGCTCCCTCTGTAAAATGCTTTCTCCTTCTTCTTCACACTCTGACTTACTCAATTCCAACTATTCTGGAAGACTTCCTGACTCCTCCAGGGAAAGGCAGATGCTCTCTCCTGTTTGTTTCCAAAGCATAGAGGCTTCATTCAATAGTCAAGCCACAGACATCTGTCTAGGGCCCTAGTGTAAATTCTGTACTGTGCTTCCATGATCCCTTGTATATTTGTCTACTACAACAAGTGAAACACCGGGTATTGTGTGTTTACCTGTCTTCAAGATACAGCCTGGTGACAGGCAGCCATGTGGAATGTTCGGTTAAGACAATGGCACTGTTTCCTCTCTTCTCCAGAGGCACCCAGCTAGAATTACCCATGCCGTCTGTCTCTAAGTACAGCCCAGGCCATGGAGAGCATGATACCTCAGATCCAGCTTCACAGAGCTCTGGGGAAGGCCACACGCCCCCATTCCCATCACCCATCACCCATCAGTCTTTCCCACATCCCTTTAGTGCAAACCATATGATTGGATTTTGATCTCAGTTTCTCTGTCAAGCACACAGTTTCCCTGCTGCCACTGGACTCTAACTTGCTGGGTAGATCTTTCCAATCTACTTGCTCACACCAGACTCTCACTGCAGCAAGAGAGCAGAAGTGAGCTTTTGACTTGTTCCAGATAGAACCAAGGGGTGGCTGGGGTTCTGCTTGCCACATGTTGGGGATCAGGGGCCTCCCAGGTAATGTTGTAATTGCTTGCTCCAATGGCTCTTTTGACTGTGCACTCAATGAAGCATCACACTTGAGTGTGCTCATCTCGCCTTCTCTACCCTGAATTGGGTGTTTCTCCAAAAGTAGCTTTCCTCTTTGGACCATAGACTCTTAGATATTTGTTCTGCCTAGGAAGGTTTATTGTTCCCTGGCTTCTATCCTGCCCAAGAAGCTGCCTTGCCCACAGCAACTTCACTAAACAAGTACACATAAAAAGGTTCAAGCTGAAGATTTTTTTTTTTTTTTTTTTTTTTTTTTTTTTTTTTGACAGAATCTCACTGTGTTGCTCTGGCCGGAGTGAAGTAGCTATTCACAGACACAATTGTAGCTCATTAAAGCCTCAAACTCCTGGACTCAAGTGATTCTCCCACCTCAGCCTCCTGAGAAGCTGGGACTACAGGCACATGGCACCATGGCCAGCTTAAATTGAATATTTGTCATGTTCCAGGGAGAAGCCAAGATGACAGGAAAAGAGGGTGATTAAAATAGCCCCAGAGAAAGACTTCTACAGAGCTTTAATCTGAAAGAAAGGGGAGCATAAGAGGGAAGGAAGCTGTAATTGGTATGAAAAGTTTAAGAGAGCAAAAATGTCAAGGTCTTTGCATGTTTAAATCTGAAAAGGATTGTCCACACTAGTAAAGTATTATATGAAAAATAATTATAGTATCTAATATTTATTGAGCACTTAGGATGTACCAGGAATTCTGTTGTAGATAATTTTCTTATTTAATCCTTACAGCAGCCTTATGAAACAGGTTCTGTTTGTAACCCATCTTTTTAGAAGAAGAAATCGCTTAGAAAAATGAAGATGTGACCAGGCCCGGTGGCTCACACCTGTAATCCTAGCACTTTGGGAGGCCGAGGCTAATGGATTGCTTGAGCCCAGGAGTTAGAAACCAGCCTGGGCAACATGACAAAACCCTGTCATTTTTTAGTCTCTACTAAAAAATACAAAAACTGAGGTGAGAGGATCACCTGAGCCTGGGGTAATCGCACCACTGCCCTCCAGCCTGGGTGACAGAGTGACACCCCGTCTCAAAAAAAATAATAAAATAAAAATCAGAAAATATCTTAAGGTTAAAACAAAAAAAAAAAAAAGAAAGAAAGAAAAAATTAAGATGTTGCCTTGCAATTAGTCCTCAAAAAGTATAAATTCCAACTATCCATGCTGACTTAAGAGAGAATTTTTTAAGGTTATGTTGAGTGAGAAAAGCCAGATTCAGATAAGTGCATAAAATATGATCCCATATTAGTTTATGAACTTAACAAACCTCTTATCTGTATGTATGTGTATATATTTAACTAAATACTATACAGAGTAACATACATACTAGGATTGTATTCAGAAAAGATTGAACCTTATGTATATTCCTTTTATTTGATCATGCATGAATGAGATAGGAGAAAATGATGGAAGGATCCACATTGATCTGTTGACTTCACTATCTGGGAGACCAGAGACAGAATAGGGTAGGAAAAGATAGCTTTGGGGTTATATATCTTTGTGTTCATTGTTCTTCTTATGACAAGCATATATTGCTTTCATAATTCGAAACCACACAATGAAATGGAGATTTATAATAAATAAATATTTTTCCCAAAGTTACAAGTTTTTCAGCTTGAACAGTAAAGAATGGTTTATGCTCTAGTGATCCCCCTTCACCCAGGACTACCCAAGGTGGTTTGGAAATTCACAAAGCACCTTCAGAGTCCATTCACATCTGACATAGTCTCAGCTTCACTGGCACATAAGGCCATTGACATTTTAATTTTAACTTTTTACAGCTTATGTCTAAGGCCACACAACAGACACTAAGAGAGAAGACTAAATGTGGCCCAGAGCTTTGGACTACAAATCTAGTGGTCTTGTGTTAAAAGTGTAAAATTGTGTAGTATAGAAACACCTTTTAAAATATCAATTTTTGGCCGGGCACAGTGACTCATGCCTGTAATCCCAACACTTTGGGAGGCTGAGGTGGGAGGATCGTGATATCAGGAGATCAAGACCATCCTGGCCAACATGGTGAAACCCCATCTCTACTAAAACACAGAAAAAATCAGCCAGGCATGGTGGCGCACAACTGTAGTACCAGCTTCTTGGGAGGCTGAGGCAGGAGAATCCCTTGAACCCGGGAGGCGGAGGTTGCGGTGAACTGAGATAGTGCCACTGCACTCCAGCCTGGCAACAGAACAGGACTCCATCTCTCTCTCTATATATATATATATAAATAAAATTTTTAAATGGTAGCTGGGCGTGATGGCTCACGCCTGTAATCCCAGCATTTTGGGAGGCCAAGGTGGGCAGATCACCTGAGGTCAGGAATTCAAGACCAGCCTGGCCAACATGGTGAAATCCCATCTCTACTAAAAATACAAAAATTAGCTGGGCGTGGTGGCAAGCGCCTGTAATCCCAGCTACTCAGGAGGCTGAGTCAGGAGAATCACTTGAACCCAGGAGCAGAGGCTGCAGTGAGCTGAGATCACACCACTGCACTCCAACCTAGGTGACAAAGAGATTCCATTTCAATCAAGCAATCAATAAAAATAAAAAATAAAATGGTGCATGAATCAATCTAGTTAGCCCATTGAAAAGTTTTAGTTATATAAAATCTTAAGACATATCATTAGTAAAATTAATCCTTAATTTCCTCTTTGGCTATCACTAAGGCAAGATGTAATTAGTTACATGGCTAGTGGATCCTTAATCATAGCCTCACACATACTCATTCAACAAACACTTGTTGAGCATCTAACATATGTGCAGCACTCAGTTAGGTGATGGGTCAGCCTTCTAAACTAAACAAACTTCCCTCAGGCATTTGGCCAAGAGCTGTTAATACATGCCTCCAACATTTGTACTTTGAAAATTAAAAAGGCTATTTAATGAAACATGAATGTTTGGTAATCATAAAAGACTTTTTAATTTCAGAATCATGAATCAGCAAATGCTGAAAAGAAATAAACATGAGTTACAGAAACACAGACTATAAATGAGGGATGGTGACTAGAACTAGCATTTTGGAGTCCTCCTATGTGTGAGATACTTTATAGGTATTATTGTAATAAGTGCTCCTGATAACCCTATATGGAGGAGATTTTTAGTATTCGGCTTACAGTGAGGGGATTGTACCTCAGTGGGATGTGAAAGAGTTTTCCCAAGATCACGGAGGAACATTTGCAGCCAAGAGTTGATTGAGTATAGACTCATCGAACTATGGAAATCATGGATTGATTTTACTACTTGGCCCTGTTTGCAAAGGAGATTATTTCTCTAAATGGCACATCAAGTGTACATGGCCAAGGTGAAATGGTGGTTGAGCATGTCTGTTATCTGGGCCATGCATACCGAGTGAAGAAAAAGCAAGGGAGCCCCTTAGCCAGTGATCTACGGCCCTTGCTGTCGATCATTTCCACCTCACTGGTTAAGTGACCTCCTTGCTTCTTCTTTACGTGTCTTCCTACAGCCTCCTGCAATGCAACAACTACAGGAGGCTTCCTCACATTTAAGCCCTCTCAGTTCCCTCCTCTGCTCAAAATGCTCAAGTGGCTTTCAATTTTACTGAGCATGTACACAACAACTTTGTAGTGTCCTACAGGTTCTACATATCCTGCCCCCACCTCCTTGACCACAGGTCCTACTGCTATTCCTCTCACTCCTTGACTCTGACCCTTTCATTCATGAACTTGGGTGTCCTAATTGACACACTTTTAATTTTTAATTAAATTTTGTAATATATAATTATATATTCATATGCAGTTATAAACCTCCCTGCAGTTCCACAAACACACCAGGCCTGCTCCAACCCCGAGTCTTTGTGCTGGCTAGTCCCTCTGGCTGGAAGCTGTTCCCCAGGTATCCAAGTGGCTCACCTCCTTACCAACTTCAAATCTTTGCTCTAATGTCATCTTCTCAGCAAGGTCCCCCCGACCACTACATTTAACCCCACTTACCCCCACTTAGCACTGGGTATCCCCGACTGCCATAATTTTCTCCAGGATCACGTGTCACCTTTGAATCTATTCACTGATGTATTTCCATCACTGAGAGAAGTGTCTGGCACATAGCACACAGTCAATAAACATTTGCTGAATTGATGAATAAACCCTCTCCTCAACCCCATAAGAATGACCATTATTATTCCCCTTTTAAAGCTTCAAAAGATCCAACTTCTATGTGCAAAGCCAACAACCAGAGAATGACAGAGCTAGGACTAAAAACCACAGTGCTTCCTTATGGAGGAAGAGAGGAAAGAGGAGGAAGGAGGGGATATCTCTCTCATATTGGACTCCTTTGTCCACTGTCCCTACCACAACTCCAACAAGTGGGGCACTTGTCTTCTGCAGTGACATCAGGTAAGTGGGTGGAGACATTCTCTGTCATTGCTTTTGGTCTCTAGGAGCCCAAGCTGGGAACCAGGCTGCAATCTGTTTTTATGAAAAGAAATAAAAAAGAAATGCTAATGATACATGAGAATACTATAGGGGTGAGCCCAGAAATCGGAGTGTTTTGAGTCTTTCACATGAAATGTTCCTTATACGTACTTAATGTCAATGCAAAAATTAACAGGTGTCATGAGAGAGGATCAGCTCTACCAGAAAAGTTCCTTATTGCCCAACACAAACTGGCTATGGTTGGGACAGTCAAAACTCCTGTCACCCTCTGACATCAAACACTTGCCTGGACAGTAAGTACTGAGCACTGACCACTCTAAGCTGAAAATCAGCACAGACTCCAGAGGTCAT
Organism: Macaca mulatta; assembly: GCF_049350105.2. NCBI lineage: Eukaryota > Metazoa > Chordata > Mammalia > Primates > Cercopithecidae > Macaca > Macaca mulatta. Next base: position 50,436,160 of record NC_133420.1, read on the forward strand.
GCATGTGCTTATTTGTTTATTAATTTATTTTTAAGCATGATTGTATGTATTCTCTTTTCTAGGCCCTGTACGAGGTCCTGACAACACAGTATTGAAGCAGATTATTCATTTCGGGAAATTGATGTTATGAAGGGAGACAGACACATAGATAATCGCAATGAAGACCAGATGAACTTGGCTGAGAAAGAGAGGTGAGCAAACAGCTGATGGATCCCAGCTCTAGAAGGCTTCCAAAGAAGATGATATTTAATTTAGCAATGTTCCCTTAGGAGGAGATGGATTGGAAGGTCTTAAGAACTGCTACATACATCCCTAATGCTGAAACCTTTAAAAAAGTTATAAGGAGGCTCCTGCACGGCAGGTACCTGAAATGGATCTTTGAGAAGCAAGTGGTCTACAGGTACCTGTAGTGTACCAGGGGTTAATGATTAACTAGAGCCAAAGTGTCCACTCTGCCCTATCCTAAGCTTAAAGAATTCCTAACAACATCCATATTTATTGGACTATGGACTAAGCCCTATGCTAGTTACTTTTCATTTATCACCTAATTTAATTGTTACAACCACTATTTCACAAATTAAGGAACAGAGGCTCATAGAAATGAAAGGCTTTATGCAAAAGCCTCAAAGCTAAAGATGAGATAAGAGTCCAGGATTTAGATCTCAAATCTAGTGCTCTTTGCTCAATACAAAGTCCTTCTTCCTCCCACTTAATGCTGACATTGCTCATAGACTTGCTCTTACTCTTAGCTCTGAAATAAATGTACTGGAGAACTTGGAGCAACACTTGAGCTATGGGGTAAAAAGAAGACAGAATTTTGTGATTGGAGTGACTCAGGTTCAAATTCCAGCTCTCTTTAACTACCACTTGCAACCTCAGAGAAGTTGTTTTACTTCCCTAAAACCTTAGATTTTCCTTCTGGAAAACTGACATCTCTCTATTGTGAGGCTTCAGTGGAATAAAGTATGTTATTTCTACACTTAGTGGGCAGTCAACAGAAGTGAGCAGTGCCTTTCTCCTGGAGAACTTTATGCTAACTTGCTTCTCCCATGGGTCCCTTTTGGGAGACAAGTGAAGATAGACAATGACCATATCCCAAACAGTTGTCATCACATCATTCTTGAGTTGGCTTTTGTTGTTGTTGTTGTTTTGGTAATAAACAGGGAAATCAAGCACTATTTTGGAGTTATCATCCTTGAAAATAAACTACAAACTTATTGTTAGGACATTACTCACAATTTTCCCAGATATCTTGCCAATGGTCATAATAAACATAAAAGGGATTGTAGACTGCTGCCCAATCCTGCCTGCAAATTAAGCTGATTTCTCTATTTCTTAACAGTTTGTCAGCCATCAGTTGCAAGCCATCCACTGCCATAGGTGCTTGGTTCTGAGTAATTACTAAGGGAATGTGATGATTTCCGGCATGGGAAGTATAGTGTGAGTCTCACTGTAATTACTATGGAATCCATGGGGTATAATTACCCAACTGGCTGCACAAGTGGCATCTGCTGGCACTGCCAGATCATTCTGTCTACTTGCTATGAAACAGCAGTAGTCAAGCCTTTTTATTGCATGAACTTGAGTAGCCTTTTTTTTTAATTCAACTTTTTTTTAGATAATTGTAGATTCATATGTAATTGTGAGAAATAATACAGGTACATCCAATGTGCCTTTTCAGGAGTTCCTCCCAATGGTAACATCTTGCAAAACTATAGTACAGTATCACAACTAGGATATTGACTCTGATACAGTCAAGATACAGAACATTGCCAACATGACAAGGATCCTTCATGATGCCCTTTTGTAGCCATACCCATTTCCTTGCTCTACCAACTACTAATCTGCTCTCCCTTTCCATAATTTTGTCATTTCAAGAATGTTAAATAAATAGAATACACAGCATGTGAGATTTAGGGGTTGTCTTTTCCACTCAGAGTGATTCTCAGGAGATTCATCTGCATTGCTGGATGTATTTCCTTCATTTTTGTTGTTATAATCCTACAGTTCCCTGGGTTTTGGGTGATTCATTTATTTTATTATTATTCTTTTTTTTGACGGAGTCTTGCTCTGTTGCCCAGGCTGGAGTGCAGTGGCACGATCTCAGCTCACTGCAACCTCCGCCTCCCAGGTTCAAGCCACTCTCCTGCCTCAGCCTTCTGAGTGGTTGGGACTACAGGCATGTGCCACCACGCCCAGCTAATTTTTGTATTTTTAGTAGAGATGGGGTTTCACCATGTTGACCAGGCTGGTCTTGAACTCCTGACCTCAGGTGATCCACCCACCTCAGTCTCCCAAAATGTTGGAATTACACCCAGCCAGTGATTTTTTTTTTAGGCTCCTTTCTCTCTGTTGCTTAGGACAAAGATAATTTTACTTCTTCTTTTACAATTTGGATGCCCTTTCTTTTCTTTTTCTTGCCTAATTGCTCTGGCTAGGACTTCTAATATGAGCTGTTGAGAAATGATAGAATATTCTTATGAGGGATTGAATAAAAGTGGAAACTCATAGAGGCTGTTGGAGCCCTGGGGCTGGCTCCCACATCTGTAGCATTTGCCAAGCCTGATGAATATGATCATCATCTTGTTTCCTTGTGGTGTGCGAGTGACAGAAGTCTACAGTTCTGAGGAGTCTAATAGGAATCCATATAGCTGGGCCCTCTGAGTCTATACCCTCATTGTAAAGATAAGTTGAAAGTCGACTTTACCTCCCTTGCCTCAGAAAGAACTGCATGGAAAACTGCATCTCTCACACACTGGTACAGAGTGAAGTGGGGGCAATCTGCCATAAGAATTTACAATCTTAACAAATTTGGGAAGTTAGGGGGAAAGAAAAGAATCAACAATCACAAACCACCCTTTCATGGCTGTTTGGCCTAAATTCATACTTACTTGGTGGTCTCAATAACCACAAGTAAAAATTTATTTTTAGGCACTTATTTTAAAATTTATTTTAAAGACCAGTAGTGCCATCAGACACCTGACAAAAGCAAATACAAACCCTTTCTTCAAGAACTCATGGCTGGGCGCGGTGGCTCAAGCCTGTAATCCCAGCACTTTGGGAGGCCGAGGCGGGCAGATCACAAGGTCAGGAGATCGAGACCACAGTGAAACCCCGTCTCTACTAAAAATACAAAAAATTAGCTGGGTGCGGTGGCGGGCGCCTGTAGTCCTAGCTACTCGGGAGGCTGAGGCAGGAGAATGGCGTGAACCCAGGAGGCGGAGCTTGCAGTGAGCCGAGATCGCGCCACTGCACTCTAGCCTGGGCAACAGCGTGAGACTCCGTCTCAAAAAAAAAAAAAAAAAAAAAAAATGAACTCATATTTGTTCCAAATCTTAAAGAATTTACACAGATAAAGTTCCAAAGTAAATGAGCAAATCACAGTAAAAACTGACTAAATGTTTAAGCAATCTAGGTACCATGAATGAGAGTCTTCAGTAACAGCAGAGAGTAGAATCAGACTTCAAGTACTATAACTGTAAGACAGAATATATAAAATAAATGTTTATTTAATTATTTAAATTAAAAACAGGCTTGAAAATGTGTATATTTAAAATTAAGACAATTTTTTAAAGAACAAAGCAGAACTTCTAAGAGTAAAAAATATAACAACATAACAAATGACTATAATATAGATTACATGTAACATATAATTTAATTTTGTATTGTATATTTTTTCAGAAAAAGGAGACCATTAAAAGTATAATAAAATGATAAGAGACTACAAATTTGGCTAGGTAGTTATAAAAGAACCAAATAGAACTTCCAGAAATAAAAAAATACAGTCATTAAAATTAGATACTCAATATATGGGATAAACATTAGATTTAACAGAGCAGAAGAGAGAATTAGTGAACTGGAAAATGGACCTAGGATATCACTCAGAATTCATTCCACAAAGACAAAAAGTAAAAAATTATGAAAGAGGGGTTATGGGATACAGATTATAGAGTGAAGGAGTTGTAAAGATTAGAGATAATAGATATAAAGTATCTAGCCTTTAATTGGCACCTGAAGATGGTCCAGAAATTGTAGCTATGATTATTATTCAAGTTTCAGAATGGTTTTAGAGAGTCATACCTCTTATGACATAGAGATTCAAATATGTCCAAAAATGTAAAAAAAAGGAAAATAAAGAAGAGAAATATAGTTGTGAATGATTTTCTGAAAATAAAAAAACAACAAAAAAGGGCCCACTCAGACTTTAGTAGTTCATAAAGGAAAATGCCATTTTAGTATTGAGGCTTGTCTTCTGAGACTCTCTTTATTCATTCCCCATGCCTAGCAAATCTGCTTGGTGGTTCCATAATTTATTTGATGGGCATTAGTAAGTATGTCAGTCTGGTCTCAATACACACACACACACACACACACACACACACACACACACACACACACAACTATATAGTCAATTCTTAACTCTATTGTAACCAGAAAATTACGTATGAACTTACATGGACCAATTTCTACAAGGAATTGTATTCAGTAACAGCTTTGACCTCTAAAATCCTTAAGAATTAATATGGACCTGTATTCTCAGTTTGTTTGTATGTTTTCAAAAAGGAGTCAATTCAAGGATTTGGAAGAATCAAACAAATAAAAACAAAATTCTCTCTAGACATCATTCCCTCCTCTCCATCTTTATTATTCTTTCTTCTATTTTCCCCTGTTTCTCTCCGTGCCGTGCTGTATTCATTTATTCATCTTTATCTTTGCCCTTGGGCCCCCCCCATCCTGCCCCTTGACCAGCTGTGACTACCAGAATTTCTTTCACCACTCACAGCCCATTTTGAACTGATCCATGATGACTAGAGATTCCCAAAGCTCCATGTTCCTGATCCTCTGTCATTCCCTTTAAAGGGCAAAACACAGGGCCCCCAGTAAAGTGACATTCTTCTGTATGATTCACCAGTTCTCGTGTTGAATACAACCTTTACTTTGTTCTACCACAAAATCTAATCTACCATGTTAATTAAATAGCACACATACACCAGCAGCCATACAGACAGAACCACAGTTTCCAATATTCAGCACCATTCAAGTGCATCCCTGCGTAGCCTATTAAGGGAAACTAAGGCTTACAGTCCTAAAAGAAGGGGGAAGTTACCAGGGTTCTTGTGTAGGAGAAAGACACATATATCATTGTAAGACCAAAAAAGACCATAAGTATACCATAAAAGTATACCATGAAATATAAACGTACAAAAGGTATTCCAACCATTGCTACTTTGTGTGAATTCAAGAATGCTAGGAAATATTATGTCTAGGAATACCTGCAATTATAAAGGACAGTAATTATCCCTGCAACAGTCACCAGATGTTTCATCCTCAGAATTACCAAAGTTCTTATTGCCACATTCAATTAGCTATGCAGTGACATGGGTGCATTCCCTCATGTGTTTCTTTTCTCTAGGGTCACATGTATGCTAAGGTGACCTAATACAAAGTGTAATTTTGTCACAAAAACATCACACAGAACATGACCTAAATATCACATTCAAATGTAGTCACATATATTGAGAGTCTACTCACATCCAATCCTTACAACAGCTATGTGAATTGCCTGCATTTTTTTTTTACATGTTATAAGTAAACTAAGGCTCTGACAGTCTAAGTAACTTGTCCCAACCCAGACAACTCAGACACAGTAAGTGTACCTGAAACCTTAGACCTTGGCTCTCTGACTTTAAATACTGTACTCTTTCGACTGACCAACCTGGAAATTAAAGCAGGAGAATTAGACCATCTACAAATAGGAAAATGGTGTAGTGTCAAGAGAACCATGCCATTGTGGTCAAGGTCATAGACCTGGGCTGGGTCAATTAGCTTTTCTCCTTCCCAGTGGTTTACACTTTAAATCCTGCCAGAGTTTAAGCAGATTAGTCACAGTAGTAGCAACTGAGTAAGAATTTGTGGATGGCTGACAAAATTAATAATTTCTCACGTGTATATGCCATTTCTGCATTTTAAATTTTCCTTTAATATTTATTATATACATTAAACCTCCAAAATAGGATGAAATAGGTTTTACCATCCTTAATGTACAGATAAGGAAATTGAACCTCAGAAGAAGAAGAGTGTACTGTGACCAGCCCAGGCCACATAACTGGTAAGTGAAGGGGACTGGGACAAGAACCCAGGGTCTCTGACTGCAAGCTCAGTGCTCTTCCCACTGCGCCAGTATTGCCATGGATAAGCCCAGACTCTGCCTAGTGCTCAAAACATTGTTTCAAAGCCCATAGCTTTGAAAGACAGTCTAGAAGAAGACCATGTGTTTATATCGTCCCAGTTGATTCCATGTTGCTCTCCGTGGCCTGGGGCTCATCTGACCTCCCATGCATTCCCTCCCATCAAAGAAATGCCAAATAAATGATGTCATTTAAATAGCTGATTTCTCAAGTAAGATGTGAAGGCTGGAGCCCCACTCACGCAGCATGTGTGGACATTTGGTGGTTGTCCTCATCATCCATGCTCCTTCCCCTCTTCCTAACTCTACATTGACTTCCATAGTAAGGTATTCTGAGTAGAATTAAGGCTGAATGCTGACTCCATGAAAATATCATCAAAATAACCAGTTGATAAGACAAAGCTGAGTACATTCTTATCAAAATAAGGGGGAACGCTGACATAATAAAGTTTTAGTAGCATCACAGGACAAAGTTGAGATATTTACAAGATTTTCGAGTCTGGTCTAAGATGAATTTTCAATGGGAGAGGCCTAATTAGGATTGGATAAGTATCACAATACAATAGTTTGGGATTGGTAGACAATCAAAGGCTTCAAGCTATGATTCAAAAAGTCTCAGAGAGTAAACAGTCCTTTGATGCTGTTTATTAAAAATTTCAAGTGTGATGTTTATATAAATTATTTTTGCTTATTTGTTTTGTTTCTTCAATGAAGACTGGGGAGGAAATTCCTGAAATGAACAATAAAGTAATCTGTGACTTCTATCTTCCTGGGGAAGAGTTCCCTGGAGGAGTAATGCTACATTGGTGAAGACAGTGGAATAGCAAAGTTATGTTAGTGAAGACAGCCAAATAGTAAAGTCAGGTTAATGTGGACAATAAGCTATGTGAGTGTAGATGGATTCAGTCCTGAATCCCACTGCAATTCCCAGGAGTGTGCCCTGATTGATTTAAATGAATCAATATAGTCCATACCCCTGGTCCCAGTGATTGGCTCAGCAATCGATGCAAGAAGCAATTGAGGCCAATGGAGCCTCATCATTCAGCTGTATGCAATGCAGAGTTTCTAATATCTACTCAGTTTGAAGTTGAGTCTGTAGCGCCACTAGTTGTTGGCAGCAACCTTGCAACCATAATTTTAAAAGTCTTTAAAGAGGGCCAGTGTTAACAAAGAGAGGCTGAGAAGGAAGTGAGAGAAGCTTTGTTTTAGTCTAATCACTTGAGCCACCAAATCAAACCTTAAGCCAGCCCTCCTGGGACTATATATATATTTCCTTTATAAACTAAGCCATTTAAAGATGAATCTTCTATTTACAATGCATGGCATTCTAATAGATACAGAGTACAAATGAGAATTTCTTTTCACATTTCCTACACATAAGACTTTAGAAAAGTTATTTCATTTCTACCAATCTTGTTTTCTACATCCATGAGTAACAGGATTCATCAAGGAATCGGATTGTGAGAGCCAAGATAATGTATGCCAAATGCCCAATGCCTGGGACATAGCTGTTACTCAATAAATGGTAACCCTAGCCATGGCAACTCTGGCTATGACTCTGCAACTAACCAGCCAAGTGACCCAGGAAAGTCACTAATCCCATCTGGGCAGCTGATCATTTCTCTATGTTTCAGGATCTTTAGCTGGGTTTTGAATCCCCAACTAACTCTCAGATTTCATTATTTTGTACATTATCTTTCTACTCATTAGAATAAATTAAACTGGAAATCCCCCTCCAGGCTCTGCCACATGATTCAACAAGCCAATCCTTGAGAGATGATATATTGGCATTTGATACCAGCCCGGGTTCTTGGCTATGAGAACAAACAGGGCACGGAGATAACTAATGCTTGATCACCACTGAGCAGATTCCAAGTAGCAGGTCAGATTTGGGAAGCTGGCTGGATAAATATTAGCCTTTGTCACAGCTCAAACAACCCCAACTGCCAAACCAAAGAGTCCTTGGGAAGGAATTGTGTTCCCTCTTCCGCTTTGGAGAACCAGAAATCACAATGTAATTTTGTCACACTGCCCAGCAGATAACTCTTTTCTAGCTAGTAAATAAAGGCAGGCACTGCCCTATGTGTTTAAAGGCATTGTATACCTACATTTACTCTCTCTTTCAGATAAAGAGGAGTAGGGCTGACTTAACAAGAGATACTGCCAAGAAACTGGAGGTGGGTTTTGCCTTTGACCAGTTGAGAACTTTGGCCATAGGAAGAATCCATCCAGTCTGAAGAATCTGAAGAATTATTAAAAGATACTGTATAAAGCCACATCCAAGAAAAAGAAGTTTCCAATTTTATGTTCATGGAGGAATTCCTTTTCAAATTCCAAAAGCTGTGTCAACACAACCAGTGGGAGTTGGAGAGCCTAAGCAATCATCTGGGTGACTCGAGTTGAAAATATTTGTCCCTAAATCATTTAGTTGAGGCAAGTATTCTTCTCTATGAATTAAATAAGCAATCACCTTAACTGTAATTAAAATATTATATTTGGACAGTGCTTTATACTTTTCAAAGTACTTTCACTTATTTCACAATTTTCTCATTTTCTAGGCAGGTGAAAAACAGAGAGGTGAAGAGAGCTGTCCAAAGACACAACCATAAAATTGTAGCTGGGATCCAAGGGGTGGATGATGTGGCAGGAATGAGAGTGTTTAAAGTTCTTTCTAAGAGTCAGAGCCAAGATTAGAGCCTAAGTGCCTGACATCTTATCTCTCTAGCACCATGCTGTATCTCACCTCTCTCCTCTAGAGATGCCATATTGTCAATTGCATTATGGACATCAAGGTTTATCAGCGGCACCCAGAAATTGACATCAGGGAGAAGATCATGAAGCAACTTAGTGACAGAAAGGAACTACTGCTTACTGAGGACTTTTTATATGCTGGGCCTCTTGCTAAGCCCTTTAAATATATTAGTGTGTTTCATACTGTCAGTAGCTTGATGAGGTGGAAATCATTATCTTAATTTAAGCCTTTGCAGGCTCAGGAGAATTTGGTGACTCTGCATCTTCAGTACAATGCTGAGAGTATCATTGCTCTCCAACTTCCAGTTAAACGTCTCACACTTCCCAATAGGAGCTTAACTAATTAGTAAGGCCAGTCTCTTGCTGGGTCCCTCTCATATGCACCTTTTGGGTGTTGGAATCAGCTGCATCCTGAGCAGCAAGGATTCTGAGGCCACTGGTATATCAGCCTTGAGGAAAGGAGTATCTTTGCCTGCCCAAGTATCTAAGTGGCAGGTCCTGCCCTCGAGGGTACAAGTGGAACCGGCACAGCTTAAACTCTATAATGTGATCAACCAAACGTTTGGTGTCAGAATCCAATTTATGGATACCATCTCCAACTTCAAAAGCAAAAGAGCTTATGGTTGGTTCCTGGTTATTTCTTTAAATATTTAGATGTGTATTGCAAATCCCCCAAACCTCTTTTTGCCACTAAATCTCCAGTTATCCCTTTCTCCATCCCTCTACCATACTTCTTGCTAATGTTATCTTCATTTTCTTACTTCCCACTCACTGTTTAACCCATGTTAATCTAGTTTCAGACCTAATTCTACCAGCCCAGTGCTCTCCAAGTTCACCATTAAACTTCCTAATTGGCTAATTCAGTTGGCCCTTTCCATTGGTATCTTCTGGGCCTTTCTGCAGCATAGACGCTGCTAATCAACCTTCTTGAGTTTCTTACTGTCATTAGCTTCCATCCTACGAGCTCTCTCTGGAATTCACTCTTGGTTCTTATTCCTTCTTCATTTATTTTTAATCTCTTTTTTCTCTGATGACCCCTTAAATGCTGGAGTTTCTTAGGTTGTGTGCGTCGTCCTGCTCACTCTTGCTTCTACCCAGTCTCGTAGAGATACCATGCCTTCTAGAAGCTTCACTCACCACCTGTCTGCGGAGGCCCTGTTTTTTGTTTTTTGTTTTTTGTTTTTTGTTTTTTCCTGAGACAGATTCTCACTCTGTCACCCAGGCTAGAGTGCAGTGATGCAATCTCAGCTCACAGCAACTTCCACCTCCCAGACTCAGGAGATGCTCCTGCCTCAGCCTCTCGAGTAGCTGGGAATACAGGTGCATGCCACCACGCCTGGCTAATCTTTGTATTTTTAGTACAGGGGGGCTTCACCATTTTGGCCAGGCTGGTCTTGAACTCCTGACCTGAAGTGATTCACCCATCTCCACCTCCCAAAGTGCTGGGATTACAAGCCTAGCCTATAGACATTTGTCTCCTTCCCAAACTTTTTTCATGTGCTCCAGATGCCCCTCAAAATGCCTCAACTTCCATATGTTTCATATTAAACTCCTCATGATTGCCCAAGATCTGTTCCTCCTCCTGTGATCTCACTCTCCATTAGCACAATCCACCCACCCACTTTCCCAAGCCAGACCCTTGGGAGTAGTTCTTAATATGCTTTTTCCCCTCAGTGCCTGGTCTGCTGCCACATACAATCAATTATCAAGTTTTCCATATTTTTTCCTCTTAAATGTGTCATAATTGCTCCTCTTTTCCACATTATATCTGTCCCCATCATGACTTGAACCCTCATCATTTTTGCCTAAATCAGTACAACAACCTTCTAAATGAAACTGGAGCCTCTATCCTCTGTTCACCTCAACTCCATCATTCAGACAACATCTAGAGTGATTTAAGCATGTAGATATATTTTGAACACACATTATGTGATAGGCATTTTTTAAGTACCAGAAAAACAATAGTGGAAAAAATATATATATATACACACACACACACATTATATATATACACATACATATATATATATTCTCTTTATTGCTTTCTAAATATTTTCTCTATGTATATCAAATATTTTCCATATATATTTCTCTCTAAACATGTTTTTTACATATAGATATATATTTTTCTATAAACTTTTTTCCATATATATAACTATTTTCTATATATAGTTCCTCTCTCTATATATGTGTGTATGTGTATATATATGTATATATTCTCAAGAGAGAAAAATATATATTTTTTGAGAGAGAGAGAATGTCCCATTTTCATTGATCTATGTTCTATGGATCTATCTGGAGTGAAAATTTAACCATGCAACACACTTCTAAGATGTCAGTCGAGGACTTCCGTCCTCTCTTCTCTTCCATGTTCCTCATCTCCTCCATCAATGCTACCTGCTTGACACTTAAACTCCAGCTCATCAAACTATATGCAGTTTCCCGAACAAACTGTGGCATTTTATAATACCATGTCTTTTCTCATATTACCTTCCCTTCCTCATCACCTCTTCCCAATGACCCTTTAAGTTTCAGTTCACTTATCATCTCATTTGAGAAGCTGTGGCAGTAACGATGCTATGTGATTATCAAACCTATTGTATTTTCCACTTTCTAGGCACATAAGAAGACTACATTTCCCAGCATCCCTTGCAATTGAGCTCCTGTGATTAGCTCTGGCCAAGTGGTGGCAAGCAGAAGATACTTGAGTCTCTCCCTGGTGAAATAGAGTGAAAGCATTGAATACAGATGTGAGGTCTCTGTGCTTTTACTTCCGTCACTGTGGTGAACTGGCATCCATATGTTGAAATGACAGCATCACAAGACAGAAGCAATCAGGGTCACTGAGTCACTGCAAGAAAGAGAGCTGCCCTGGAGAGTCATCTAGAATCACAGCACTCTTTTGTATATTCAAGAAACAAAGCTTTGTTTGCACTGAGATTGGAGGTTGTTATTGCAGCAGAGTACAGCCTATCTTAACAAATACAGAAAATACGGTAGGCAAAATAAGGGCACCCCAAAAAAATGCTCATTTCCTAATCTCCAGGACCTGTAAACAAGTTATATCATATGGCAAAGACGAATCAAAGTTGCAGATGGAATTAAGGTTGCTAATCAGCTAATCTGGAGATGGAGAGATTGTTCTAGATTATCTGAGTAGACACTATGTAATTACAAAGGATCTTAAAAGCAGAAGAGAGAATCAAAAGAATCAGAAAGATGGCAGTATGAGTAGGACTTGGCCCAGTGTTGCTGGCTTTGAAGATGAAGGAATGAGGCCATGAGTCATCGAGTATGGTAGCCTCTATAAGCAGGAAAAGGCAAGGAAATGGTTCTACCCTAGAATGTTCAGAAAGGAATGCACCCTACCAACACCAGTCTTTGCCTGGGTAAGGTGTATGTTCCACTCCTAAGCTACAGAACTATACATAATAAATCTGTGTTATTTTAAGCCACTAAGCTTGGGATAATTTGTTGCATCAGTAATAGAAGACTAATACAGAGGCATTTGTAGACCTCAGGCTCATTCAAGAATTCTCATCTGTTTGCCCATAATGCTCTAAATATATTTTATTAATGTACTTCCCATACCATATCTTGATTATCTCTGTGTGTATGTGTCATTTTCTTCCCTAGAATGAAAGTTTTCTTGAGGGCAAGAATTAAGTCTTCTTCACTTTTATATTCTTAGTAATGATCTCAGAGACTCTCTCTAGTATGGGATGTGCTCAGTAAGGATGGCTGAACAAATGTATGTGCAATGCAATATAAAAAGTATTGTGGTTGCAATATATGCACAGAGGTATAAGAGCAGAAGGAAAGAGTATTCTACCTGGTGGGGAGTAAAGAGGCTTCTTAAAAGAGTTGACAGTGGGCTTGTTGGGAAGCCCACAGAGGACAGAAATCACGGTGAAAAGCCTTCAAGCAGGCGAGGTGGAGACTGAAATGCACTAAAGTGTCATGCTCTGTTCTAAAATGGACAGTTGCGACTCAGTCCCTACAGACAATTACCTTGCACAAAGGCACAGTTGCCCAATCTACTACTTTTTCAAGACAGGTTAAGAATCTGGACTCTTACATGAAATGTAAGAAACAAGGTAAAACACTGTGAAAACACACACACATGCGCGAGCGCGCGCGCACACACACACACACACGCACCTGATAAGTTTTTGGGCAAGATTTAGCACAATTCCTAACATAGATCTCGAGACGAAGAAAACTGAGAGTGGTATTCTAGGGAGAGGGATCAGAGTACACAAAAGGACAATGCTGTAAAAGACAAAAGAAGGAATGCTCAGGGAAGAGTTGAGGAACCTCAACTCTTAAGTCTCAACTGGCCTAGGCTGCCTGGGGAGAAGCAGAAAGAGCTAAGCCTGGTGAGGTTGGCAGGAGTCCTGTACCATGTGCTGCAGATCTCTAATTTCATCATGTGAGCAGCAGATTTTGGGGTCATGAAAAGGTGTTAAGGAGAGAAACAGTAAGATTTGTGTTCTGGAATAATCGTTCTGGCAATAGGTGGAGGAAAGAACGAGGTAAGGGACCACCTGGAAGTGGAGAATGAGAACCGAATTGTAACATGCATTTTTTTTATGTGCAGCACCAAGTAATACTTTTCTATGGGAGCAACCCAGAACAACGCTTGTTCAAAACACCAGAAAAAAAAAAAAAAAAAAAAAAAAACTGTAATAGTCTTTCCAAGCGAGATGAATTCCAATGCCACACTGGCATCATGGGCCCCAGCAAGTCTACAGCCTAATGGGGGAGCTCATCACTAGGTTTGAAAAAGGGAGAGAAAGAGCAAGAGACAGGGTGAGGGAGAGAGAGAAAATGTGCATATGTGCATGTGTGTGTGTGTGTCCCACAAATTCACTTTTCAGGCCCAGAGTGTCTCATAATCCTTTTGGATGGGAGTCAGTTTGGGACCATAAATCACAAGGGTCATCATTTCTATAGAGAGATGCTTGCAAAGGATCTTGGGTTAGAAGGAATGTAAATTTTCTGGAAGCCAGAAAAAAGATGAATAATCGTTTCTCTTCTGGTTATTCATGTAGAGTGCATGGTCCCTCTCCCCCCTGAAATAAAACAGGACTGTCAACTTCACATGCTTCACTCTAGGTTTCTGGAAAGTGTAACACATCAGGGCCCAGGGATATATGCCCGCCAACTGCCTCTCCCTATAGGATCAGTGACAAGTGGCCATTCCGAGGCACAGATTGTTGGGCACAGGAGAGCAAATCTCAGCCCTGTAGAGCTCAGTGTGGTACGAGAAAGGACCACTTTAGCCACATGCCTCTCCTGCCAGGACATCCTGAGGCAGAGGGGATGAATGGGTAGAAAATGAGAGGTTTCAGACCCAAAAAGGCATACATGTTCTTAAAGCAGACATTGGCCTAGGGGCTCCAGACCCAGCTCTGCTATTGCTAGCTCTGAGCCTCCAGGCAAGTTACTTGTCTCTGTGTTCAGAAGTCTTCATACATAAGACAACGAACTGAACTGGTTCAGCTTAGAGATTCATTCCATTGGGAAACCTCTATAATCAATGAACCAACCAACCAGCCAGTCAATCAAACCAATGCACAGTCAGTGAGCACTTCCTGAGAGCTGGACTGAGTGCTAGAATTGTGCTTGGGCATTAAATCCAGGGCCTGCCCTCAAAGAGCTTTCACTCCAGTGCCTAAAACAGACCAAGCAATGCCTTACAGTTGTCAAAAGTGGCAATAGATACATGGGAAAGGGAAGGGATTGGAAAAAAGGTTATTAACATTGTCTGAAGAGTAGAGAAGGGAAAGCCCGGGAAGACTTTCTCAGGGAGGAAAGATATGAACTGGACTTTGAGAGACTGAGCAGAATGACCAGCATGAACAAAACCTGCAGAGAGAGGAGTGCTGAATGTGTAAAATAAGGGAAAATGTCCGGCTATAGCTAGAGCATTCGAGGGGATGCCCCACCTCAAGGGCTGTCCTTTCCAGCCCCACGTGTCCTCACAGTGTCCACTCAGCTGGCGGAGAGTGCATGGAAGAGGAGGTCATAGGAGCTTTCTAGTCTGGGTTTGGGGACAGCATGTGAGGCAAAAATAAGGAGTGAGCATAGAGAGCAAAGTCCCTTCTGGTGTCACTACTGTGAAGAAGGGGTGGAGAGAGGGAATTTTTTTTTTTTTTTTTTTTAGTTCTCTTTGTTTTTTTCTCAGACAGGGTCTATCTCTGTCACTTGGGCTAGAGTGCAGTGGCCATGATTTCGGCTCACTGCAACCTTCACCTCCCGGGCTCAAGCCATACTCCCACCTCAGACTCCCAAGTAGCTGGAACTATAGGCCCGTGCCACCATGCCTGGCTAATTTTTGTATTTTTTGTAGGGATGAAGTTTCACTGTGTTGCCCAGGCTGGTCTCAAACTCCTGAGCTCAAGTGATCCACCTGCTTCTGCTTCCCAAAGAGCTGGGATTACAGGTGTGAGCCAGCGTGCCGGACCCGTCCTCTCCTTTTTAAAAAAGTTTATTTAATTTCATTCCATTCATATCCATGTATATACATACATTTATTCAACTTCATAGGTGCAATTTTTTCTCTTCTTTTTTGTCTCGGGTCCCCGGGCTCCCCTCTTCTCCCCTCCATCACTGTCTCTCACCTCCACAGTCCCTCCCTGAGAGAGAAAACATTAACAGCCCTATCAGACAGGGTCATTGCAGGAAACAGATGGTGTGGTGCACTCGGGAGATTTTAATAAAGAGACCATTTTTAAAGTGAGTGCAGGTTAAGAAAAACCAGCAAAAGATGGTGAAGCCACAGCAAATCGCCCTTTAGACCTGAAGGGCCAAAGATACAGATTACACAACAGGCAGAGAGTGGTCATATGGAGGCCCCCCGAACTGGGGCTGTGGACTTCAGTAAAGGAGTGGCAGCTACCTGGTGCCAACATCAATGGCAGGAAGGAATGATAGGAAAACACCCTGTTCTCATGCCCCTCCCTCCTTCTCATCTCCTACTGGTGCTTCCATTCATGAAACCAACCAGAAACCAAACCAAGGGTATATTGGGCTATGAATGCAGTGCATAAAGGTCAGGCTCCAGGTACACCATGGGCTGGAGAAGGGCAGGGAGTGAATTTGGGAGGCAAAAAGAAAATATCCAACACAACCTATGTGCATTCTTCCTTGGATTTCTTTAGATACCTGTATATTCACATACACACACACACACACACACACACACACACACATATTCACATATGTCATACATCATATTTTTATTGTTGTTTTACAAAAAAAGCAGCATATTGCACGTTTGCTTATCTTACTTTTCTCATTCACCAATAGCTCACAGACAACTCTTCCAAGTTATCTTATAGAGCTTCATTCACTCTTTTGTTTTCTTTTAAATAGCTGCAAAATACCCACTAAGATGAATGTATGATACATTATTTGGAAATTATCTTATTTGCCAGTTTTTGTGACACTATAAACAGTGGTTTAAGAGTATGCTTGACAGTACGTGTATGTGTATTTTTAGTAAAAAAATGTCAGAATACAAGTGTACCATATCTATTTCTCAAGTGCTAAAGAAGAACAGACAAGAAGGGGAACCAAGGGCTTAGCCCCTGCACTCATGATCACCTGCTCTAGGAGGCCACCTCATCCCCCATACTGTCATTGCTCATTGTCTAGCACTCCTCGTTCACACCCCCACCCCATCCCAAAGACCGTGAACTTTCAGAGGTTACAGATTGTATCTGACCCATGTATGAGCCTCTGCCATCTAGCATGGAACCTGACATACATTAGGTTTTTCATGTTTATTAAATAAAAGAATAAATAAAGCCAACAAAGTTGCCCAGAACTTTCTGGTTTTCTTCTCTGCCTTCCCAGAGTGAGGAAAGCAGCAGGGACTCAGAACTGAGTCTCTGTGTCAAGGCAAAGAGCTTGCTTTTGGGTGGGACCTTCTCCATGCTCCACTTCTCAGGTCCTGAACTAGACAGACAAGGTATCAATGGTGAAGAGCCACTCAGACATGGAGGAAGGACATGAACTCACCATAGAGCATAGACTAGATGCTTCTCAGATACACAGTAGCTGCCTTATTTACTCTCAGGAGGGGAAAATAAAGGCAAGACTCCGGCTCTGAAAAACCTTTGGAAAGAATTCTTATAACAGAACATATTTCCCAGTAACAAAAAAAGGTTTTCTCTCAGAGCCGTGGACCCAAATCCTTCCATTTGGGTCCATGGCTCCCTCCCTCCCTCTGGATCACCCCACGTAGAGTAGGCCTGTCATGTCTGACCCCTAGGTGGGGTGGTTGTGGGCAAAAGTCATTCTTCTCAGAGTTAATGCTTTCAGAAGAAATAAAAAGAAATGACAAAAGTAGCAATGATGTCTCTGCTCTTCCAGAAACACAAAAAAAGGTTGTTTTGAGCATTCCTATTAGTATGTGTTTCCTTTTTTTTTTTTAGCATTCTGATATTTGTCTTTCTGGTGTCTCCAGAAAACCTGCCTCCATTGTGTTCTTCCAGAAAATGTATTTGTCCTTATCCAAAACCGTCAGCAGATTTCTCAGTAGGGCTGAATTTTTGCCACTGTGATGCGTGGGACTAAATGAAAACAGACCTTCGCTAAGGGACTGACCTTTGATGGACTAACTCACAGACTGGGGCGTGGCCTCCACCACTCTGTGTCCCTGAGATCCCAGGAAAGACAGAAAAAGAGGAGTGACTGTGTGGAACAGGCAACACTGGTGAACACTGGTCATAGATGATGTCCTTGTGGAGCCAGGCTGTCTAGTGGAGGTTGGCTTAGTCCCTTTGAGCTGCTATGACAAAAATACCATAAACTGAGTGGCTTACAAACGACAGAAATTCTCACAGTTCTGCAGGTTGGGAAGTCAAGATCAAGGTGCCAGCAGATTTGGCATCTGGTGAAGGCCTGCTTCCTTGTTTATAGATGGTGCCTTCTCACGAGTGGAAGGGGTGAAAGGGGCAAGAGTGGAAGAGATAACGGAGCTCTCTGGGGCCTCTTATAAGACTCTAATCTTAGTCATTAAGCCGTTACCTCATGACCTAATCACCTCATGAAAACCTCACCTCCCAATATCATCACACTGGGGATTAGGTGTCAACATATGAATTTTTAGGGAATACATTCAGTCATTTTAGGGAATACAATAGCAGGGGTGGGGCATGTGTTTGAAGGTGTGAGGGTAGGGTGTGCTAAATGGCATGGATGGTTCATCCAAGTGGCTTCAAGCAGAAAAGTCAGAGGAAACATCTGGAATCTGATCAATCAGGGAGACCAGGGAATAACCAGGGAAGATCAAGTTCTAGCCCAGAGTTTCTCAACATCGGCACTTCAACGTTTTGGACTGTAACGTAATCTCAGAATCCCATCACATTTCCCGTGTTTTTTTTTTTTTTTGTTAGAAGCAAATCACTATGTCCAATCTGTTCTCAAGGAGAGGAATTTACACAAAGCTTGAATACTAGGAAGCTGGGATCACTGGGAGCCATTTCAGAAGCTGCCAACCCCAAGAAATTATCAGAGTACCCTGATCTTCAGAACCATTGCTACCAGGAAAAATATACTCTTTTGTGTTAACGTGTGGACTATGCAGGCGACTACACAGACTGGCTGCACAAAAAGGAGTTACAGAGTCTTGTTTCTCCTGTTATCTGTTTATTCGATAACTGTATTTCGAGGTTTATTCGTATGCCCTCACCCTCCCTGGCTTACCTCCATCATGTAATGATCTGTTTACTCACCTGGCTATTTGGCAGTGTCCCATTCACCTCCATATGCCCAGTGGCCAGTTCAGGGCTGAAAATAGAGTTGGTGCTCAGGGTCTGCTGTAAATGAAACTGAATGTACATTTGCCATCTATTGTTCCAGTAAGGAGATGGAACTACCACTTTTCCCATTGGACACATCTTTTTTTAATAAGAAAATTTCCTACTAGAAATGGTGGTATTGGACATCGGCTGGGTGGAGTTCAAACAGAGGAAGGAACTGAACTCTAAGTTGGACACACTTGGCTCAGCCCTTTCTGAATAGAACAAAGAGAATATAAATCCCTGAAGATGAATGCTTCCATTATTGGGATAACATCTACTCCTAAAGGTGTAAAAAGAATATTAAGTGGTCTTGTTTTGTTTTACTTTGCTTTTTTGGAGGAAGTTCTTCTACCCTTGGAGTTTTAAGTAATGCTAGAAAAGAATCTCTGTGAAGAATGACTTTTCCCCATTGCAGTAGATACTTGCACTGACTGCCTCACCCTTCATTTTCACCATTCTTATAAACAAAGAGGTTGGAGACCCAATTTGATGCATTCATTTGTTGAAAAAAAAAGTAAGGCAGAGGCCATCTCCTTGACTTCTGGTTGTCACTACTTCTTGGGAAAGTTGTGTTTTTCTTGCAGTACACTGCAGTGTTCATTTTCCAGGGTCCTGTATATTGACAAACAGTGGTGGTAGTGCCGGCTTCTTGATCTGATTTCCTGATCCATGAATTACAGCTTGGAGTATCCATCCTCCTGCTCCCTGCTGTCCAGGGGTTGCAATGGTGGTGCCTCCCATTCAAGATCTATCCAGTGCTAGTGGCACACTCAGAAGTAGTAGCTCCCCTAGTAGGTCAGTTCTGTAATTCTTGGAAAGCACCCAAGAAGCCTACCCTAGAACCTGTTCCTTCAACCTTTACAACTATTTTGTAAGCATTCAGTTATCAGTATTAAACTCTATCCTGCTTAAAATTCCCAGTGTTTTCTCTTTCCTTCATCGAAACCTATTGTTATGTATTTAGTCATCTGAAGTCTAGCATTTTAAAGCCTTCTCTCTGGAACTCAAAGTCATTAACTTGCCACTGTCTCTTACTTACACATATATTTGAAGAATGCTAAGAAGTGCAGAGTTTCAGGTGATAGACCAGCACCATTGCTAACTTACTTTCTTAGGACCTGCCTGCCTGACTTGTGAATGATTCTCTTGTGGGCATTCCTACACTTTTACCAGGTTATCTACACCTGAAAGGCAGAGTAGAGATTGTGATGGACTCCAAACTTTAGGGCCATCTCCAACATAGCTTCTTCTGATGTACAAGCATCCTGGAGAACCTGATCTCATACCCCAGGGGGTCCACCAGCCACTCTGTTCTGCCCATGCAGAGAACTGTATGTAGCTCCACTCTCGGTGTAGGAAGGTGTATTAGTTCATTCTTGCACTTCTATAAAGAAATATCTGAGCTGGGTAATTTAAAAAGAAAAGAGGTTTAATTGGCTCATGGTTCTGCAGGCATGCAGGATGCATGATGCTGGCATCTGCTCAGCTTCTAGGGAGGCCTAAGGAAACTTACAGTCATGGAAGATGGTGAAGGGGAAGCCAGCACTTCACATAGCCAGAGTACGAGAAAGAAAGAGATGCAGGAGATACTGCACACTTTTAAACCACCAGATCTTGTGAGAACTCATTCACCAACATGAGAACAGCACCAAAGGGATGGTGCTAAAGCATTCATGAGGGATCCACTCCCAAGATCCAATCACATCCCACTAAGGCCCAGCCTCCAGCACTGGGGATTACAATTCAGCATGAGATTTGGGTGGGGACACAGATCCAAACCACATCAGAAGGAATCTGTCCTGATTAGAGAAAGCAGCTAAATCAATCAGAGAGCGCAATCCGATCTCCACTTTTACTGGAAAACAAAGTTGTGTCCTGAGTTTCTTGTTTGAAAATACTAAGAATGGACATAAAATTGGGTTATCCAAGGGAGTCAGCAAGTCCTAGAGAAACAACCAGGCAGAACTGAGTTTCAGGCCAGGCTCTACCACCTAGAAGAAATGCAACCTCCTGTATGTCCTTCAACCTCTGAGCTCATTTACTCCCTTATAAAATGGAGCTACTACTACTCTGCAGAGGTAGTGAAAAAAAATCAAATAAAATAATTTTTCTGACTCCTAGAATCATACCCCCTTTCTGTCAAATCCATCTGGAAGAATGCAAGCCATCATCAACCTGGATTTTTGTAACATGTAAGAATTGGAAAGGACCAGCATGATGCCTGGCAGAGAGTTGCCAGGCAATAAATATGGATTAAACTAATGAATTAATCATCAAAAAATGTAATTTAATAATTTTACAACCCCCTACGAAACTCAAAGTCTTGGGGCAATTAGCCAAAATCGTGTGTCTACTTGGTGACAGGACCAGGGATCAACATATAAGCCTCGATTTCCAGTCAGTATTCCCTGCTCTGACTCATATTTTATAAAGCCGTAACATTTTCCAAAATGATTTGTAGGCAAAATAGCACTGATTTATAAAAAGTAAATCATAAATTACCCTCAAATACTAATTTCTCGGCATCTGAGACCCATTTTACATGGAGCAGGAATTCAGATTTCCTATTGAAAACCACTTCAGGGACCAAGGATTACAGAGCTTATTTCCCAAAAGCACATGTTCCCCCAACTTTAAATAAGATGCTGAGAATGAAGCAAAGGGGAAAACACTGGATGCTGGAATGTGGGGGGCGGCGGGGGGGCGGGTGGAGAAGAGGCCTCTTGTGGTGAGAGCTCGAATAGTTCTTTAGAAACTTTCTTCTTTCGGGAAGTGAGAAGAGTGAATCTGAGATCTGGACGAGGACATCCTTAGCGATAGAAAAATATTATGAGTCGGCAACCTGAACTGCCATGATTCACAGCAGAAAGTCCCATTGGAAGCAGCTCTGCAAACACTCTAAAGGAGACACTGCCAGGTTCAGAGAGGGGGCAACTTTAGAGAAGACTGCCATTGATTTAAGTGAAAACAGTCCAGAACTTTAGGAATAATAGAATCATTGGACTGGCTTATTTTTCTGGTCTGTATGTCATAGAGATCTTCTCCCTGCAACTCCCACAGCTGATTCTCCCTGTGGATGAATTAGGCTGAGTGAAGAGAACAGGATCCTTGCCCATAATTTTTTTCAACATATCTAGCTAATTTATCTGTTGATACCACTGTATGATGGCAGTTAAAACACTGCAACACTAGGACAAGCTGGAACAGACTTCGTGCATTCATAAAAGCCATGTGAAGACCACATGCAAGAGGCGGTGGGAGAACCGGTCCAGATAAGAAAATGGATGCGAACATTTGCAATTCTTTGCTTAAAGCTGAAGAACACTGAGTGCTTTGGCTGCAGAATCGTAAACATTGCAATGGAATTTGGGAATTATCACCTTGTGGAAGCCTTGAGATGGAGATGGCTAAGACAGGTGAATGTCCAAAGCGAATGGGCTAAACATCATTTTGTGTTCCTGCTAGGAGGACCCCTATTGACCAAGAGGAAATTTGTCACATTCCTCATCTCTGATTCTACCCATTTGGAATTCATGCCCCTCTAGATCTTTTAGGGAGAAATCAGGGCCATTTAGTCATCCCGTGGATAAACCTGAATTTCTAATTTTCTTAGCATGTAACTTGGATGGATGTCACAAGGCATGGTTTGAAGCTGGAATCGGTGAGTTCCTAGGTTTGTGAGCTTGGGTACAAATCTAAACCTCTCTTCAGATTCCTCATCTGCAAAATGATTGTAATAATCACTCACTCAGACTTCAAGGAGAACAGGCAGAAATGTTTCTACAACTCAACAGGGAAGCTGTGAATCACAGCTCAGAGTTCTTCAAACTTGTGTAATATATAAACTTTTTCATATGGAAAAAAAACCTCATAGAACCCTAGAAAGTGACCTCAGACATGAGACACAGTCTCCATCCACTTTAAGATTTGCAAACTGAAACAAAGACTATCTTGTTTTATGCATTTAGAAGAAGTCTTTCCATTTCAAATTATTAACCAATGTTTTTTAAAGTAGTGGTTAATGTATAATAGGCAAAATGAGATTAAAGATTGTTATCAAAACAAAAATGCAAATTTTTGAAACTGTGTAACACGTGACTCTCTGAGAATCGATCAAGATAATCCTGGTTTGAGAAACACCGACTAACAATTAAGAACTGAGAGGCAGAAATCAGGATTTTAATCCTGGATTTGCTATTTACTAGTTGTGTGGTTTGGGGCAGGGAATGTAATCTCTCTAAAGCCTCAACTTCCCATTTCAGATTACCAGGTCCAAGAGTACTGACTAAAGGTGAGAAAACCTCTTGGAATTATATTCTGTGAACAAAATCATGAGAGGAAGAAATTCTAGTCCAGGGGTCTTATAGCAGAAGGTCAGATCTAGCTGTGCAAGCTCCGACAAAGCCCTGGTCCTCGCTGAGCCTCAGTTTCCTCTTGGAGAAAATCGAGTGGTAATCTCTGACAAGCTTATCTACCTTGCTGAGCTGCCAGGAGGTCAAAGTGTTTATGTGAAGGAGCCTGCTGTGCAAACAAGGAAGCACCATGCAGCCTTGACCACTGCAGCCTTGAACAAAACTTCTCCTGCAAACAGGGGTGCTTAACACTGCTCAAGGTTTAGAAACCACCATTCATATCTCACAAATAGAATCCATCTTGAGGTTAGAGTTCTGTTTTATGATCCTCTGCTTCTCCTGCCAGAAATGAGCTCAGCTGAAAGTGCCATTTAACTACCCAGTGCTGGGGTGGGTTTGCTATCAAGATCCTTTTTATCAGTCAGCTGGCTGTGAAAAGCCAGATACATACTTAAATACACACAACTCAGAAGGCCCAGGGGTTCTGCTTCCCAAGGCTCTGGCAAAGCCCACCCTTCTCTGGACCAGGGCAAAATGCTGATAAAGCCGTGAATAGTTCTCTTCTCCCTCCATGGCTGTCGTGCAAACCACTGCACACAGAAGAAATAAACGAGAAGCAAGGGCAGCCCTAAGTGGTTTACTTGCTCCTTCTCTAACCTTCCTCCACTTACCTTATCCTTTTCCACCCCTGTCACAGAATCACATGTGATGAGGAATTAGGGCCCATCAAGTAGAGCCCAAAGCAGTCTCTTTCCTACGTTCCAGAAATGATCAGGGTACACATTTGATAATACTCACCTAATATTTAAGCCCATGCTAGCTAAGGTATTTTCCTATAGGACAGGAGCTGGGCTAGGGCTTGCTTTTTTTTTTTTTTTTTTTTTTTTTTTTGAGACAGGGTCTCCCTCTGGTTGCCCAGGCTGGAGTGCAGTGGTGCCATCTGTAGCCTTGACCTCCTGGACTCAGCAGATCCTCCCACCTCAGCTTCCCAAGTAGCTGGGACTATTGACACACACCACTGTGCCTGGCTAATTATTTATATTTTTTGTAGAGATGGGGTTTCACTATTTTCCCAGGCTGGCCTCGAACTCCTGGACTCAAGCAATCTGCCCGCCTCGGCCTCCCAGAGTGTGGGATTACAGCGGTGAGCCACCGCACCTGGCCTGAGCTGGGGCTTTGATGCAACATTATGCCTATTTCATCTTTACAATCATCATGAAATATTAGAATTATTATTCCCATTTCACAGCCAAGGAGTAGAGGAGAAACTGATACTCTTGCATAGGCCCTCCCAAATATCATTGTCTGGGTCTACATCCTCTGTTCTGGCTTTTATCATTGTGACCGTGGCTACTCAGAGGGCCCCTAGATAGTGGAAGGATTTTCTTATCCCAGCATCTCCCCCAAACAACTGTGTGTCCTTGAACTCTTGCCTTAGCTCTGAGCCACAGCTTCCTCCTGTTTAACTTCTGCCTGCATTTAATGTGGTTATGGGACTTAACTGAGATAATATATATATATGTAGTCTCTGTGTCCCATCAGGCACAGAACACCTGGGAAGATTGTTACTAAAGTCATAGTAAACATGGTAAGCTCTCCACTCAGACTCTAAGTCACCATCTAAAAGAGGCAGGCACCCCTCTGATGATGGGGCAGAACTGATGGGATGCCCAGTATGTGACCTGTTTCTGGAGCCCAGCCTGACCACATCCACTGGACTAACGGAGGACAAGTTTGAGTCCAGAATGTAATAATGGTCCACCAAGGTCACATGAGCCATGATGTAGGGTTCATGCATCTCTCCAGCTGGTGTACTTTCTAACCTGTGGGACTCGAGTGCTAGCTCTTTAAATCTCAGTCTCTTTCTATCTGCTAAAATAGAGCTAGTAATTGCTACCTTACAGGGCTGTTGTAAAGATTAAGTAGAAGAAAGCATGCGAACACATTGGCACAGTGTCCAGCATGTTGAGGAAGTTCCATGGGTGTTTGTTCCTTCATGTATTGGTCCTGAAAGCTTGATTAGGTTTGCACACATCCATGCAGCTGCTGTTCACAAGGTAGGATTTCACAAGTAGGGCTTCCCTTTCCATGTGTAGATCTGTGGGAATGCTTTCATCATCAGAAATGCTGCTGAAAAGAAGCTCCTAAGAAAAGTCTTAAGAGAACAGTCACCAGAGTATCTGACTCCAGAAGTATAAGACACTCAGGAACACTGCCTACTTTAACAAACTGCTTAAACACCAGATCAGGCTATGATCCATAACCAAGTTTCAGATGAATGGTGTCTTGGTGCATTTGGGCTGTTATAACAAAATACTTTAGACTGAGTAGCTTACTTATAAAAAACAGAAATTTATTTCCCAGAGTTCTGAAGGCTGGGAAGTTCAAGATCAGTGTGGCAGCATGGGCAGGTCCTGGTGAAGACCTACTTTCTGGGTCATAGGTGGTAGCTTCTCATTTTGTCTCATGTGGTAGAAGAGGCAAATGAGCTCACATTGGTTACTTCTATAAGGGCATTAATTCCATTCATGAGTGATCCAACCTCATGATCTGATCACCCCCTAAAGGCCCCACCTGTTATTATCATTGCCTTGGGAATTAAGATTTCAACATATGAATTTAGGAGGGACAAAAACATTCAGACCACTGCAGATGGTTAAGCAACAGCACTTTCCAAAGGGAATTTGACATTGCCAGGAGCTGCTACCTTGATGCAGACCCAGGTCTCACTGTTTGGCCCAGTGGCTACCAATTGTCCCTTGTCCCAGGCACAGAATAGACAGACATCCAGCTAGACAAATTTACTGACCTGAGGAGGTAATGCCATCATTAAGTCCAGGGAGAGATCCTCCTGAGGAGGTTTGGGGAAGCCATACTTGCATCTCTGCTCTTACTCTTCTCGATTTCCAGCCCCATTTAATGAGTTCAGAGGGCAGGCCAAATTTCGAGCATGTGAAGAACACCGTTGTACTTCCTGATCCTCAGAATGAAGACTGTGACCGTGACGCCAAGTTTCACAAGTGGCACTTAGTACTCTGAATTTGCTTCACTCACATGTTTGAACACAAACTTAGGGGGTAAAAATAACTGTGCCAGAAGATCTCAAGAGATGAATAACATACTGTAGAAGAGATTAAAAAAGAAAAATTAAAAACAGCAGGAGATGAAGAAAGAGGAGGTGGCATTTACGATGAAGCATTGAAAAATGAGTAAACTTTGGAAATACAGAAATGGAAGGGAAGTGCACTCTAGCACAATGAAACAGCACGAACAAAAACATGGAGGAAGAACACTCGAAAGATTTTAAAGAGTAAGGAGTTTTGATGTGTATGGACTGTGAAGCAAGTTCTATGTATAGACAACCTTGCAGTACCCTTGTCCATGGAAGAGAGCCCACTTATGGCAGAGGTTCAGTGGAGAACCAGAGTCTGACAGACACTTCTGGTGCTCATCCATATTTAGCTTGTTTTTTCTTCTGGGCACAAGAAAGGACTCTGTTTCTCCACCACCCCTGTAGCTACGCAGCACCGTCTAATTCTAACCAATGCATTGTGTGTAGACATCGTAAGTGTTAATTCCTGGCCAAAGCAATTGCCAAGTCACAATCTCCAAGACCTCTTCCCCTGTAACTTTAACTGAACAGGTTGTATTTTCCAAATAGTTTAGCTACAGGACAGAGGAAGCTGCTCACACATGGACCACTGAATCACTACTTGGAGAGCCAGTGGCTTTGAAAGTCTCCTAGATCTTCAGTAAACTTTTCATAAGCAAGACGTAAACCTCTGGTATTAAGCCATTTAAGGAATGTTTGTTATGGCCCCATAACCTAGTTTATCCTGACTAATATAAAGAGTTTCTAAAAAGTGCCCATGAGTCTTATGAAGACCATACTGGACCCACTATGTTTACTTGTTCCTCAGAAAATACAAATCTTAAGCATCATTATGACCAGAGAAAGACACAGCTATCCCACTTGCACCAAGCCTCTGGCATACATAGATACCTTCCTAGTTCTAGGCAGGTTCTGTTCAAGACAGCAACACTACCAAGGGCTTTGTGGCTTTATTTTAAAGCAATGATGAAAGAAGATATTGTTGACAATCTCTAAAGCTACACTGAGATTTGAATAACTTGAACAGTGACCTCATAGCAGTTTTGAATGGTAATAATTACTACCATTTAGTAAATTACTGAGATTCCAACATGTTAGTGGACATCTTTCAACCTTGGCCTTACACTAATCCTGCAACATCTGGATTATTATCTCCAATTTACATATAAGAAAACAGGCCCAGAGAAGAGATATGACTTGCTTAAGTTCACCTAAGTCATTTAGAGGAGAGTTAAGATTCAAACCCAGATATGTCTGACACCAAACCCAAGCTCTTTTCATGAAGATAATCTGTCTCTTAAAGCTCACAAGAAGGATAGGTAAAAATAGAATCTTACTTAGAATTGTTCATCCTAACTCTAACAAGGAAAAAAATAAATAAAAGAAGTGTTGCAGGGACAGATAGTGCTCGCTAAATATTCATTTCCTCCTCTGCATTACCCAATTTCTCCACCAAATAGTCTGGGGCCATATAGCTAGTTTTGGCCAATGAACTATGAGCAGAAATGACATTTGTTATTTGCAGGTTGAGGTAGTTAAAAGTCAATGTGTTTCTTCTGTCTCCTTTGCCCCCGTTTACCTGACATGACACATAATCCAGCTGGCACGTCCACAGGATAGAAGAGGACCTTTAGACCTTCATGATATTGTATTTGAGAAATAAGTCCTATTATATTAAGCCAGGTGCAACTGTCTTTTAGAGACCTATATTGTTGTTGTTGCTGTGTTTTACTTACTGGACTACAGGTTAACAGAACACAATTAATCCTAATGGTTCATTACATATTTTGATCATTAGTTTTTGCATAACTCACTTTTACTGATTTTAGTAGCCATTTAGTTAGTTATTTTTTTAAGTGTATGCATTCATCCATTTAAAACCACCTCTAACAACTAAAATTAGAACTTCCATAATAATCTTCATCTAACTCCATGGTTCCTCTACAAACTCTTTCCCCTCTATTCTCTCACACACCCTAAATCCTATATTCTTCATTCCCTGCTTTTCTTAATATATGGTTTTATTGCATCTATATGTATTCCTAAAAAGTGTGTGTACTTATTAGATTTTGTTTATAAACTTTTAAAAATAGTGTCATATCATAATTAATCAATTGAAATCTTATTATTATGTTTAATATTACATTACTCGGATGTATCCATATTGTGGAATGTTGTTTTACTATATTTATTTTGACTGGTATACATTAGACCTTATTCTTTTTCTTTTCTTAGACATGTCCTGATGATTCTCCTTTCCAAGTCTTAAGTAAATTTATTTAGTTGCCTATGCACTTATCATAACAGGAGCAAAATCTAGAAATATTGCAGGCAAATATGAAGTGGCACAAGACTGAGATTTAGACTGGCTTGTGAACCCAAGCTTTGTTCTTTCTGAGACTGAATTTGGGGCACAGTTTCCTCCACTGTAAAATTGCCCCATTTATTCTATCCTTACTGGACTGTGGCAAGGATTCAACAAGACAGAGAATGAACAAAGCACTTTATGAATTCTAATACGTCCTGTAAACAT
Organism: Macaca mulatta; assembly: GCF_049350105.2. NCBI lineage: Eukaryota > Metazoa > Chordata > Mammalia > Primates > Cercopithecidae > Macaca > Macaca mulatta. The sequence continues at coordinate 50,464,910 of NC_133420.1, forward strand.
TATTATGAGTAAGAAGAATCTTTCAATCTGCTTTTTAAAGCATGTGCACACACACACACACACACACACACACACACACACACACACACTGTTCCCTATTGCAACTAAAATCAACAAATTCAAGCTTGTATCCATATTTCTGTTCTGGCTGCCCCGTGAGTAATCACCACTAGAATAACTAGCAAATTGGAATCATCCCTCTTCTCTGCCAGATGTCTCCTCCTTTCTTGCTCTTTGACAATGCAGATGATATTCATTATCCATCTTCAAACAAATCGCAGGTGAAGAAGTTTTGGAGCTGGATGTCCTTTACTCAACACACTCACTTCTTTTCCCATTGTGTATGTGTGTGGATGAGATACTGTTTGCGTGAGCCATAGTTTTGCTCCATACAGGATGACTTCCTGCCATAAGTTCTTCTTACAACAATTGAAAGATAAAGGACTTTGGAGGCAACCAACCCAGGTTTTTATCCAACAGGGGCATTTATAGGCTTATCTCAAAAGAGGTGCATACATTCTCTGAGTCTCTGTTCTCCCATCTGCAAAACGTATTTATAAAAATTAAATCAGATGATGCAAGTTGAGTGCAAGAACTGGCCCTGAAGTAAAGTAGATGCTCATCTAAGTGCTAGTTTTCTTGATTATTATTGTTATTCTTATTATTGTTTTGACAAAAAGTCTCCCTCTGTCACCCAGGTTGGAGTGCAGTGGCACAATTTTGGCTCACTGCAACCTCTGCCTCCTGGGTCAAGTGATCTTCCCACCTAAGCCCAAGTAGCTAGGACTACAGGTGCATGCCAGCACCTCTGGCTAATTTTTTTTTTTTTTTTTTTTTTTTTTTTTGTAGAGCCTAGGTTCTGGCATGTTGCCCACGCTGGTCTCCAACTCCTGAGCTCAAACAATCCTTCCACTTTGGCCTCCCAAAGTGCTGGGATTACTACAGAGAGGTGTGAGCCACCACACCCAGCCTAGTTTTCTTTTTTATTTCCCTTTCCTTGGTACTCAGTTTTCTCAGAGACATTTTGGTATAAGGGCAGTGTCACTGTATGATTTTTTAAAATACCTAAGAGAAATTACATGACTTACCAAAACAATATGATACAATGGTAGAATCCACATCAGAAGAAAAATCACTTCAGATCTAAGAAACGTTTTGGCTTACTAGATGTTTGTGTTGGCAGAAGCAGAAAATGACAATTTCTTGCCTGTTCCAAGAGCAGAAGTGCACAGGGGACTGACACTGCATCTCCTGGATAGTCAAACTTGATCAGTGACGTCCAGGAGGCAACACCTCAGTGGAGAGAAGACCTAGCAGGCCAACACTCGTGATACTCCAGGAAAAGAAGTCAGCTTCAGATTAAAAGGAGACACTGGTTTTTCTTTGTTTGTTTGCTTTTTGAGACAGAGTCTCACTCTGTGGTCTAGGCTGGAGTGCAATAGTGCGATCTCAGCTCAATGCAACTTCCACCTCCTGGGTTCAAGCAATTCTCCCGCCTCAGCCTCCTGAGTAGCTGGGATTACAAGTGTGCACCACCATGCCCGGCTAATTTTTTTTTTTAATTTTTTTTTTATTTTTAGAAGAACTGGCCATGTTGGCCAGGCTGGTCTCCAACTCGTGACCTCAGGTGATCTGCCCGTCTTGACCTCCCAAAGTGCTGGAATGCTGGGATTACAGGCGTGAGCCACCACACCTGGCCAAAAGGAGACACATTTCTTTTCTTTGTTTGTTTGTTTGTTTGTTTGTTTGTTTGTTTTGAGATGGAGTCTTGCTTTGTCGCCCAGGTTGGAGTGCAGTGGCATGATCTTGCTTCACTTGCATGCTCCACCTCCCAGGTTCACGCCATTCTCCTGCCTCAGCCTCCCAAGTAGCTGGGACTACAGGCGCCCACCACCACACCCGGCTAATTTTTTTGTATTTTTAGTAGAGACGGGGTTTCACCGTGTTAGCCAGGATGGTCTTGATCACCTGACCTTGTGATCCACCCACCTCGGCCTCCCAAAGTGTTGGGATTACAGGCGTGAGCCACCACGCCTGGCCAGAAGACACATTTTTAAATGCAGGAGAGGAGATGCTACAAGAGAAGATAGCTCAGATAGAAGGAAGATTCCCTCAGGCTGGGAATGGTGGCTCGTGCCTGTAATGCCAGCTCTTTGGGAGGCTGAGGCAGGTGGATCACTTGAGGTCAGGAGTTTGAGACCAGCCTGGCCAACATGGTGAAACCCCATCTCTACTAAAACACAAAAATTAGCTGGGCATGGTGGTGTGCACCTGTAATCTCAGCTAGTCAGGAGGCTGAGGCATGAGAATCACTTAAACTCGGGAGGCAGAGGCTGCAGTGACAGAAGAGAACTGCCAAAGATGAGAGAACAGATTAGATTGGTGGGACCCATGCAAGGATGGCTTGAGCTTCTGAATTCTAAGCCAAGATCTGTGCCACCACTCACCTGTGCCACCAGGTGAGTTTCAAACAGTGGCTTGGGGGAAAGAAAAGTATGTCAGTAGGTGGGGTGCTCTCAGTCATGGAAAAAAATCAGGCTATAGCTACACTATGTCCAATATGGTAGCACTAGCCACCTGTGGCTATTTTCATTAAAAGTAATTAAAATGTAGAAATTAAAAACTCAGTTCTTCAGTCACATGAGCCACATCAAGTGCTCAGTAGCCACATGTGCTAATGGCCACCGTACTGGACAGCACAGATAGAGAATATTCCACTCATCCCAGAAAGTTCTATTGGAGAGAATAGAGCATCAACAAGCCCAGGGCACAAGCCTGAAGCAGGTGCTGGATGTAAATAGGGTCAGCCCTGAAAAGGAGCACCTGAGGCAGTGCAGCTGTTACCTGAACCTGCCCTAGCCAAGACACACTTGGTCATGTGTAGACCCAATAAGGAAAGTCTGTGTGTTAAACAGAAAAATGAAGGAGATGCAGACATTACACTTTCACCTCTGCAACAATCCACCAAGAAGTCCATCCCCAGAGCATCAGTGGTCCAAAGGAGATACTTTGTTTCAGTGCTTCACCCATAACTATCAGAGGAGAGCTTTGCCCTCCCCAGTGGATCAATGTTGGAAGCTGCAGAATAATGGTGGATCTTCCAGCTATGAATGTTTTGGATCTCTGCTACATATTCACATTCACCTGGGCATTTTTCTTAGTCATTGCTTATAGTGGGACAAATAGCCTTAATATTTTTTGCTCTTATTACTGATGAGACCAACATCTTAGCGTGTCTATGTACCAGAATTACTCCCAGACTGTCTAATTCCTTGTCTGCATGAAGATAAATGACAACTCAGCCTTATAAATAATTTTCCACAGCAATGCTACCCCAGGAGCATTTCCACATAGCTGTCATTGCTACCAAATACCTATTCTCCCTTCAGAGCCATCCACAATTTTTCACCTGTGATATGGCAGAGCTTGAAAGGGCTTTAAGACTAATTTGGTCAGAACCCTTCATTTTCCAAGGGGTAAATCTGGGAACTGGATTTACCAGCCAGTGAGGCCAGAGTTAGATGCCAGGTCTAAGTCCCTTATTACTCTCTTAAATCATAGCCCTGATGTTAGAAGAACACAAATATCTACATGGAGATTCCTCCTTCTCATCTTCACAACTAGATTAGAATGAAAGCCAAAGATAGAAGAGGTGAGAACAGCTAGAGCTCACGGGCCACCCGAAGTCAGCACTCTCAACTGGACTGGCCACAAGCTTCCAAGGGGTGCCTCCTGCATGTAAGCCACTGTGCTGAGGATACAGGATGAACTAGATGTGGTTGCTGCCTGTGAGGATCTTAAAATCCAGTAAAAATAGAAATGTACAAAGGCCTCTCTCCTCCCCTTACCTGGCACACATACCAGACTCTGTTTGGATTATGGATGTTTATGGGCCAGCAAGAATCTGAGAAAACATTTTTCCATTTTGCATTAGGGTTTGACATCAGACTGCAAGACTAGGGTGAAGAACCTCAAGGAGAGTAAAAAGGAGATTTCAGCTCTTGGCAGTTCTGCACTGTCCGGCCTTGTCAGTTACTTCACTTCCAGGGTTGTTGGATTTAGCAAATGCAAATATAGAGCCCCTTTAAACTCAAACTTTTCAGATAAATAGTGAAAAGTTTTTTTATATATAAGTATGTCCCAAATATTCTATAGAACATCTTTATACAAAAAATTATGTTTTATCTGAAATTCAAAGTTAACTGTATGTCCTGCTTTTGTTTTGTTTTGTTTTGAGACAGTCTCACTCTGTCGCCCAGACTGGAGTGCAGTGGCACAATCTCAGCTCACTGCAACCTCTGCTTCCTGGGTTCAAGCGATTCTCCCGCCTTAGCCTCCTGAGTAGCTGGGATTACAGGCATGCGCCACCTCGCCTGGTTAATTTTCTGTATTTTTACTAGAGATGGGGTTTCACCATGTTGGCCAGGCTAGTTTTGAATACCTGACCTCAGATGATCCGCCCACTTCAGCCTTCCAAAGTGCTGGGATTACAGGCATGAGCCACCACACCAGGCCTATGTCCTGCATTTTTTACCTGGCAATCCCATTCAGTTTCTCTTAGTCTGTTTATTCACCTGTAAAATGGGGATACGAAACCCACCTTGCCAGTATAATGAGGATTAAATTAGCTAGGGTTTGGGAAACCTTGGCATATAGCACATAATTAATATATGGTAGCCCTCCCACTTTTCTACTGATTCACAACATACATCAAATAGGAAAATGGACCCAGACAAATGGCTTTCTGGGAACTAGATCAACCAGGTTTGTAAGAGAAAACAGAGATCTTTGACCTAGCTCCTTCACCTACGTGGCGCCCTCCAGCAAAATCTGGAGTGTGTACATAGAAATGAATGCCAAGGTATATACTAACTGCCTCAAGTAGTGTATGAGGGTCTAGATATGAACATGGAGGTGCGACTTCTGTACCAAAAAGAAGAGCACTTAAATTGTTGGCTCTTAAGTCTCTGCTGTGAAAAATCAACACCCTGGCAACTTACTGACACCAAAAGATCAGAAACGAAGAGGCCAGGGAATGATAAAGGGACCAAAGATGAGAAATATAATAAATGGTAGGTCCTGGATACTACTATTCCTATGGAGATAGGCAGTGAACCAAGGGAAGGAGATCTGGTCTGAAGGGAACATATCTGGGTTGTGTCCTTCTCGAATTCTGCCACAAATCTTTGATCAGCAAAACCCACAAAGAAGTTTGGGTTCATGCCCATCTTGAGAGACAGATAGGGTGTCGTAGAGAGAGCTAGAGCTGCAGAGGAGGGAGAGGTGCTACCCTTCCTGCCCCTGAGGGACTTTGGTTCTGTGAGCTTATGCCATGATGGCAGAATGTGCACCAGTCAGTGTCGCAGCTTATACTGAGTTACCAGGCAAAAAAAAGGCCACACTCCTATGTTTCAGATGCAGCCCACCAGTTAACATTGTGGAAAGTGGAAGTTGTATTTTGTCAGGTCTGTGTTGTCTTCTTGGGGTTGTGTGGTTTTTACAATAGGTATTGAGGTATCTTTCTTGAGTACCCAAGGTCATATACTACATAAAGGCACAATGCTAGCTGGAAGAAAATTCTGAGATATGATCAATTCAATCTCTACCTGAAAGACATCAGGCTAGGAGTCACGTTTTTGTCTTGAAATCCATTCTGTAATAGTAAGCAGAATTAAAGAAAAGAAGTAGGTGGGAGACATGGAGGAAGAGCTTCTGTTTCCATTTCTGAAAAGTTGCCACTGGAACAAACCTAAAGTCGTAAGAATCATGGCTTAAGGCTGCGCTTTTCAAAATGTGATCTGAAGACCCCTAAGGTCCCCAAGACCCTTTTTGGGGTTCCATGAGGTCAAAATAATGTTATAACAATACCTGGGAATTATTTACCTTTTTAAACTCTCCATGGGTATTTACCTTTTTAAACTCTCCATGGGTATATAGAGGTTTCCTGAGGTTACATGTCACATCTGCAATGATCTAAAAAAGCTACTGAAATACTCCTCACTTTTCCCACTTTATATCATGTAAGAACCCCATTGTCTTCTATTAAGCTAGGTATTAAAGAGAGCAGCAAAAATGCAAAGCCATCCTTCCCACTAAATATTTTTTGGACTCCATTGTCATTTTTTATAAAAGTTTTTATTTATGTTAACATATAATAAACTTATTAATTTTGTTCTTAACTGAATTAATATTTTTCTAGATTTCTTGGTTTTAATTTCTAATTAGGTAAATATCGGTAGCTATATATCCACATAAAACAGAGATATTTGGGGGCCTCAAGGTTTTTAAGAGTATAAAGGAGTTCAGGGACTAATAAGCTTGATAATCCCTAGTTTAGGGGAAATAAAAAAGGTGAGGATTATAAGGTACACGTAATTTATAAAGAAAATTGGATTGATCTTACAGAGTTGGAGAATACATTTGTTGGAATTGTTCTGGGTGAACAGGAGGGATGAAAATAAGACCTGTAAGTGAAAGATCAACATGTGGATTTCAGCCCAGTAAGAACTTTCCAGTGGTCAGAGCTAAGCAAAGACAAGAGGGATGTTTTTTAACAAGGAGTTAAAAAGTTTACAAGGAGTGAGGTTCCTATCGCTGAAAGTATGTAAGCGGAGTCTGGCAAACCACCTGGCAGAGATGTTGCAGAGAGGAAGCTAAATGCCAGAGAAAGCTGGCATAGGGGTGGGACAGAATGTCTAAAGGGCTTTAAAGATTCCTCACAACCTAATATCTAGGTGAGGAAAGACCTAAACTGATTTTTATAGAAGTCAAAGGCACAGCTTTTTTGGCCCAGTTCTAACCAGAGAGTGGCTCCCTTGTCAATACAGGGCGCTAAAAAGAATGATTCTCACAAGCTGCTTTGTAATAACCGCTTGCATTTGCAGAGGGCTTTGCAGTTGGCAAAATTCTTCATTTGCTTTATTTAATGTGATTCTCTCAACTGCCCCATGAGTTAAATAGTTCACAGAGGAGGCTCCAAGAGGCAATGTGTGAATTGTCCAAAAGACACAGCTGGTAAGTGACAGATCCTTCTGGCATTAAGCACTGGTATTCTTTGCAGTGTACCTCAGCTGCCTCCATACTGGCCCAGCTCTAACATCTCTCACTCCTCATGCGGCGTATGTGTAATAAGACTGTTTACCTCGCTTGGCTCCTGCCAAGGTACCTAGTGCAGTGCTGTTGGTCACGTAGAGGAGTCTTTTACCCTAGCCCTACCACCACTCCCGTAAATTCCTTCCTAGGGAAACATTGGACTTTTTTTTTTTTTTTTTTTTTTTTAGGCGGAGTCTCGCTCTGTCGCCCAGGCTGGAGTGCAGTGGCGCGATCTCGGCTCACTGCAAGCTCCGCCTCCCAGGTTCCCGCCATTCTCCTGCCTCAGCCTCCCGAGTAGCTGGGACTACAGGCGCTGCCACCACGCCCGGCTAATTTTTTTGTATTTTTAGTGGAGACGGGGTTTCATTGTGTTAGCCAGGATGGTCTTGATCTCCTGACCTCGTGATCCGCCCGTCTCGGCCTCCCAAAGTGCTGGGATTACAGGCTTGAGCCACCGCGCCCGGCCAACATTGGACTTTTGAGAAGCCAACTGTCTTCTCTCTGAGAAGTTCAACTCTCCCCAGGCATGCTAATGAGTTGTTTTAAGCAGTGTGTGAGTTTCACGTTCAGGAAACCCAGGAGCTCAGTGATCATAGCTCAGCTGTACGGAAAGCGAGGTGCCAGCCATCTCTCTGCAGCCTGCCCTCTACTCACATGTTACCACCTCTTCTGAGTGGCACTTCCACCCGCCTGCGGCCATGCCTCCTTGGGCAGAGATCCCATCAGATTTTACAAGCCAGGCAGGGTCAGGCTTGGTGAAAACGTGAATGGGAATGCCCAGAACAACAAAGGCAGCAGGCAGTTTTCCTCAGGAGACGGGGGAGAGCCAAGCCATGTGCTGGCAGCCATGGGGCACCCATGGGAAAGCCATGGGCAGGACAGTAGCTGACGCCAGTAACTGGGACTAATTGGGACAGACCTATTGGGATTAGCCCACAGCTTATAAAGACAATTTTTGAAGAAATACATTAGTTCTGATGACTTTCAAATAGCTCCAGACTGGATTACCAGGATGTGATTCCAGCGAGTAGTAACCATTCTAGAGCAGGGTGCATACATTTTTTCTGTAAAGGACTAGATAGTAAATATTTTAGGCTTTGCCAGCACAGTGGTCTTTGTTGCAACTACTCAACTCTGCCATTGTTGCATGAAAGCCGCAGTCAGCAATATGTTAATGAATGAGCCCAGCTGTGTTCCAGTGAAATTTTATTTATGGACACTGAAATTTGAATTTTATATAATTTTTACATGCCACAAAATAGTCTTCTCTATTTTTTTAAACTATTTAAAATTACAAAAACCATTCTTAGCTCATAGGTTGTAGAAAAACAGATGAGGTAGGTTTGGCCTGTGGGCTGTAGTTTCTCAGCCTCTGTTTTGTGGCAATGGTTCTCTTTACTATGGTAAAGAGAATATATAAATGGTCCTCTTTACTATAAATGGTCCTCTTTACTATGGTAAATGGGCCATTGTTTAAAAAGGATTTTTAAGCTTTCTCTGTTAAATACTTCTGCAAATTTATATCAAAATTGATCACTATAAAAAGGGAAAAAAGAAAAACAAAAGCTACAAAATGTTAGTCCACTGAGGAAATTGCTACCAATATTTCTAATGCATGTTCTCAAGGTATGAACTTACGTCACTAGGGACTGGACCATAGCGGGGTGTGACTCACACTTAAGGTGAACCTGTAAATCTAACGTAACTGCTTTCGTGATCTGAAATCAATGACCACATCAGTTACGTACATCATCATCTAGCATGTTGAAGTGCTTAAGGTTTTTGGTTTGCATACAGAGGCAAACAACTCCCCTTCCTGTCTTGTTTACCTGTTCTTAGCAAATCTTTTGTTGCCTGCATCATGGGTTGGCAAAGGCATACTCAATTAAGAGCCATAAGGCTACCATGGTAACTATTATGAATAAGTATTTCTCTGATTATACCCCAAGTCTTTCAGTCCCCTTGAAATTCCCACCCACTCCCCTGGGAGGCCTCATGTGCATCTTACAGGGCTCTGCAGTCTGCTCTTTGCCTCCCTGTCTGCACTGGTGCCTAGGTCCAAACATCAGTCACAGCTTCTATCATTGCCGTACCCATGAGAGCATGATGCCTGTTCTTCCTTCCTTTCTGGAGATGGCTATTCTTTTCTGCTCTTATGCCACAATGTCCATGCTGTTTTGTACTGTTTCTGACTTGTCCACCAGCCTTCTCAAGCACAGAAAGCCATACATACCAATGTCATTCTTCTGTAGAAACCACAGAAGACCAGTCCTTGGTGTTTTCACCCCCTTGTACTTCCGCTCCATCTCCCTAGGAGGCAGGCTGCACCAGAAGTGATCTAAGTGACAGAGCCCAAGCTGTGACGAAACCCCTCAGACTATTTAATGTGTACAAAGCTTGGATGGTCCACTCTATCCTTCCTGATGGTACATTCTTCTACAGGAGGCTCTGGGGTTCCTTGTGATAAAATGCCTAGTTGGACCCTAAAGGCATGCCTAGGCATTTCTAAATATACTTGAGTGACTGTAACTGAGGATAATGCAGGAGTCCACTCAGGACATTGGATTATCCCAGTGGCTAAGAGATAATTTAGTTTGTAAGCTTCCTAATTGGATCCCAAGGAGTACTTACTGGTATACAGAGAGATCTGTGGGGAATAGCATGCTTGATATTATTTAACCAAATTTTCAAGGTATAATTTACATACAATAAAATGCATTTTTTACTTGTACAGTTTGATGTGTTTTGACAAAATGCATACACCTACACACCTAGCAGTCACAACCCCAATCAAGATAAAAAGCACTTCCATCAACCCAGAAAGCTTCTCATGCCCCTTTGCCATCAGTTTCCACCTTCAGTCCCAGCCTGTGAAATTAAAGATCTGCTTTCTCCTGATATAGATTACTTTTTTCAGCTCTAGAGTTTAAGGTAAATGGAATCATAGATCATATACTGTATTGTATAAAGTTTCTTTCACTCAGCATGTTTTTCAGATCCATTTATGTTCTTGCTTCCATCAGCAGTTTGTTTCTTTTCATGTTGAATAGAATTTCATTTGTATGAATATATCACAATCTGTTTACTTATATAATAGTTGATTGGCATTTGAATAGTTTCCAATTTGGGAGTCCTATGAATAAAATTGCTGTACATATTCATTTACAAGTGTGAGGTAAGAATACGTTTTTATTTCTTTTTAGATAAAAACCTAAGAGTGGAATTGCTGAGTTTTATGGTAAATATATGTTTAACTTTATAAAAGAATTGCCAGTTTTTCAATGTTCTTTTACCATTTTGCATTTCTACCAGCAATGTTTGAGAATTCTGATTGCTCCAAATACCTCACCAACATTTAATATTGTCAGTCCTTTTAGCTTTAGCCATTATAGTGGATATGTAGTGGTATCTCATTGAAATTTTAATTTGCATTTATCTGATGGCTAATGTTGCTATGTGCTTATTAGTTATTCCTATATCTTTTGTGAATTGTTTCTCAAAATTGTTTGCACTTTAAAAAAAAACCAGAGCTATTTGTCTTCTTACTATTGAGTTGTAAGATAGGTAGGTAGATAGGTAGAAAGATAGGCAGGTAGACACACATACACACACACACACACACACACACACACACACACACACACACCCTGGATATAATGCTTAATTTTATATGTCAACTTGACTTGATTATGGGCCACATATTTGGCTAAATGATTTCTGGATGTGTCTTTGAGGATGTTTTTGTATGAGATTAGCATTTCAATTGGACTCTGTAAAGCAGATTGCCCTTCCCAATGTAGGTGGGCACCATCCAATCCACTGAGCACCGAATAGAACAAAAGGCAGAGGAGGCCAGGCATGGTGGCTCACGCCTCTAATCCCAGCACTTTGGGAGGCCGAGGTAGGTGGATCACAAGGTCAGGAGTTCAAGACCAGTCTGGCCAAGATGGTGAAACCCCATCTCCATTAAAAATACAAAAATTAGCCAGGCATGGAGGCAGGCGCCAGTAAGCCCAGCTACTCAGGAAGCTGAGGCAGAGGTTGCAGTGAGCCAAGATTATGCCACTGCACTCCAGCTTGGGCAACAGAGTGAGACTTCGTCTCAAAAAAAAAAAAAAAGGCAGAGGAAAAGAGAATTTACTCATTCTGCCTGACTGATTGAGCTGAGACATTGGTCTTAACTTGCCCTTGGACTACGACTTACACCACCAGATCCTTTGCTTCATAGGTCTTCAGACTCATACTGAACTATGCCACCAACTTTCCCGGGTTTCCAACTTGCAGATGGCAGACTGTGAAGGTACTCAGACTCCATAATCACAGGAGCCAATTCCTCATAATAAATCTCAGAATAACAAGTAGTATATATTATTAGACATAGCTATATCTTTATCTGTATCTGTATTTTACTGCTTCTGTTTCTCTAGAGAACCCTGATGAATACATTGGATATAGGTCCTTCATCAGATGTATGTCATATGATTTTTTTTCTAGTATGTGGCTTGTGTTGTCATTTTTAAATGGTGTCTTATAACGGACAAAAGATTTTAATTTTAATGAGGTAAATATTTTTTCTTTATGGTTAATGCTTTTTTTGTCTAAGAAATAGTTGCCTATACCAATGTTGAGAAGGTTTCTCTTATTTTTTTTTCTGAAAGATTTAAAGCTTTACCTCTTATGTTTATGTCTATGATCTATTTTACATTAATTTGTATTTGTAGTGTGAGGTAAAGACCAAGGATTATTTTTGTTTCATTTTATTCAATTGTTTTAGTTCAATTTATTGGGAAGATTATCTTCTGCTCATTGAATTGCCTTGGTTCCTTTGTTGAAATCAATCAATGATGTATTCTGAACTGCCTAGTCTATTTCATTGATCTTTATGTCTATCCTTATGCCAATATCATATAATCCTGATTATAACTCTATATTAAGCCTTGAAATGAGGCAGAATACATTCTTCAGCTTTCTCTTTTTCAAAATTGTTTTGGCCACTCTAAGTTATTACATTTTCAAATGATTACATTGGATCAATAGATCAGTTTTGGGAGAATTAAAATCTTATATCATATTTTAAAAATAAGGAACATGGTATATCTTTTTTATATATCTTTTCAATTTCTATCAGCAATGCCTAGTAGTATTGAATGTAGAAGTCATGTACATATTTTGCTATATTTATTTTATTTATTCTTATAGTTACTGTTATATATTTATAAAAGATTGTCTGTACAAGATCGAACAGTAGTGGTATTATCTTTGCCTTGTTTCTCATCTTAGAGGAAAAAAAATCTAATATTTCACCATTAATTATTATATAAGTAGTAGGTTTTTATACATGGTTATTTTCAGATTAAGAAAGTTACCTTCTATTCCTAGTTGGCTGAGAGGTTTTTTTCATTACAAATGAGTTTTGAATTTTGTCAATATTTCTTCTGCAAATATTGAAAAAAACATCTTTTCCCTTTATTCTGTTAATATGTTAAATGTCATTACTTGATTTTTGAACTTTAAAGCAATATTATATTCCTGAAATAAATCCTACTTGGACATATTACACTATATTTGTTACATATTGCTTGTTGAATTAAATGTACCAAGACTTTGCTAAGAACTTTTGTGTCTATGTCTATTAGGAATATTATATAAGATTCCTGGCACTGAAATGAGATTTTCAGTGCTAAAGCTCAGATAAGGCCCAGGAAAACCTAGATTTTTAGTCATCCTAGATATTAGTCTCAAAATACCAGTCCCTTTTCTCATTATATATTTGACTGGTTTTGGTATTAAGACAATGCTGGACTTATAAAATAAGTTAGAAAGCCTTCCTTTACCTCTTATTTAAAGCATTTTGTACAATTGATATTTTTTCCTCAATTGTTTGATGGAATTCACTAGAAAAAGCCATTTCTGCCCAGACTTTTCTTTGTGAACAGATTTTTAATCACTATTTTAGTTTTTAGTAAATGTAGGGCTATTTGTATTTTCTATTTCTTCTTGTTTCATTTCAGGTAACATGTGAATGGTAGGCATAATGATCGCTTCCCAAAGATGTTAATATCCTGATCTCCAGTACCTGTGAATGTGCTGTATTACAAGGCAAAGGGAAATAAAATTGCAGATGAAATTAAATTTGCTAATGAACTGACTTTGAGATGGCAAAATGATCCTGAATTATCTGAGTAGGCCCAATTCAATCACAAGTGTTCTTACAAATGAAAGAGGAAAACAAGAGAGAAAACCAGAGAGATGGCAGCAAGAAAAAGACTCAGCTCAATATTGCTGGCTTTGACTATGGAGAAATTGAGCCATGAGGCAAAGAATACAGGTGACCTCTAGAAGCTGGAAAAGGCAAGGAAGAAAGGAGATTCTTCCCTAGAACCTCCAGAAGGAATGCAGACCTGCTGATACCCTGATTCTAACCCTGAACTGTTCAGATTTCAGATCTCCAGAACTCTAAGATAATAGATCTGTATACTGTTTTAAGCCATTAAGTTTGTCATAATTTATTACAACAACAATAAAAACCTAATTTGGTGCATTATTAAAGAAATCTATCCATTCTATGTAAGGTGACAGATTTATTTCTATAAAATGGTTTATAATACAAATTTATTGGTATGAATGTTTGTAGAATTTGTACAGTCTTTTTTATTCCTGATATTGATTATTTCTGTCTTCCTATTTTTACCTTGATCATTTGTGCTTAAAGTTTATCAATTTTCTTGATCTTTTCAATGAACAATCTTTTGTCTATGCTTATACCATTTCTATTTTATTTATTTCTGTTTTTGCCTTTATTATTTCCTCCCTTCAACTTATTTGGGTTAAATTTACTCTTCTTTTTCTGGATTCATGAAATGGAAGTTTAGATCATTGGTGTAGACCCTGTTGAAGACAAATCATGATCTCTCATGTTTCTGCACTTCTTGCAAGAAGAAGCACTGACTGCCTTGGTTCTACACTATCCTTTTCAGGATGAACATAGGGAAAACCACCTTGAAAGATAAAGATAGTGAATCCCACCAGAGCAAAAGGCAGGTGTATCCACTGTTCAATGTGATAAATATAATGTCTCCTTCTGGGGCAAAGTCACAGAGGCTACTGTCCATTATAAAAGATCCATGTCCCGAACTTGAGGTTCTTCTCCTATAACACAACCCACTGCATATTTAGATGTCATTTGCCCCTCTTATTTTCACCCTCTGTGAATTGGGATTCAGGGAATCAGTATGAATGCTGGCACTCTGGCTATTGCTCTTGCTGTACATAATCAAGTCCTTTGTCTCTGACCCAGGAGTCTCATGTCTTCTGCCACCATTCAGGAAACTGTGCCAGCTAATTTATTAGCTTGCAAGTAAAAAAAAAAAAAAAAATCTCAGAACTTTCACAGAACTTACAGACCTTTCTTCTTCTTTAATATAGACATTTAATACTATGGATTTCCCTATAGGTATTGCCTTAGCTGTATCCCACAAATGTTGTTTTTTAAATTATAATTCAGTTCAACATATTTTCTAATTTCTTTGTGATTTCTTTATTGACCCATGAGTTATCTACAAGCATGTTGCTTATTTTTTTTTCTAAATTGGATAATTTTCTAGATATCTTCCTGTTACTCATTGATAATTTAATATTGTTGAGTACAGAGAATACTCTGTAGGATTGAAATCCCTTTATATTTATTGAGATTTGTTTTGTGGCCCAGAATATGGCCTATATCAGTGAATGTTCAATGTGCAATTAAAGGGAAAGTGTATTCTTCCATCGTTGAGTGTAATGTTCTATGAGTTTTATCTATACAAGTTTATAGATAGTGTTGTTTAGTATTTTATAATGTAACTAATTTTTTCATGTATCTCACTGATTACTTAGTTAGGAGTGTTCAATACTACAATAACTACGGATTTATTTATACTTTAAAAAATTCTACAAGTTTTTACTTCATAAAGTTCTGTAATTAGGTGCATATACAATTGCAAATATTAGCTCTCTCTGACAAATTTATTCCTTTATCATTATGAAGCATTCCTTTTAATCTTTGGTAATATTCTATGGCTTTTTATACTTAGAGTTTGCTTGGTACATTTTTTTCATCAATGCCCTTGAGATAGATTTTGTCCTTCATTAGAGTCAAGAGACAGGAAAGAATCGACCAAATCACGGTGGTTCCATAGCCTTTTCTGAGATTTCTCACATGACAAAGCAACCTACTACATTTTCTTGAGAAGCTGTGTTCAGCTCAATAAGCTGCCATCTTATATTTGCTTTTTATCTTTCTATCTCTCATTTCCCTTTATTCCCTCACTTTTGCTTCCCTGAGAGTACAGTTCCCAAGAACACATCATTACATGATCTTTGCCTCTGACTCAATCTCCTAAGAAATCCAAATCAATGTCATAGGACCTAAGGTGGGCACATACTAGATGCTCAGTTATTCCCTCTCTTCTGTCTTGGTCACATATTTCTTTCTTCTTACACCTCACAGTTTTTTGTGAGGTTCAGTTGAGATAATACAGGAAGAAGTATCCTGCAAATTCTCTTTGGGAATAGCACTTATGCTGTGTAAAGCATCATTACAAATTAATTGACCCAATTGGGCTAACCAACCAAGGTGCTTTGCTTTCACATGTTAGACAGGTATCTGTTCTTATTCACTGTGAAGGAATGATTGATGTCACTTGTTTTTTGTTTTTTGTTGTTGTTGTTGTTTGTTTGTTTTTTACTAGTTGGGCTACCTTGGGAAAGTGACTTTTCTATTCTAAGCCCCAGTTTCCTCATCTTTAAAATGAGGTAATAAAATCTAACTCATCTCATTGTTATGAGGTTTTAATACAATCATGGGTGTGAACTTGCTTTGTAAATTCTTCAGAGCTATGGAAATGAGAGGAATTATTGTTACTAGCAGAAATATAGAAGCTCAATAAATACTTGTTGAATAAATGACTGCTTCTGAAACATAGAACACTAATCCGAATAGTGCTCAGGGTCTTGATGTAAATTAGTCATGCATCCTGATTCTCAATTTATAAATCTCCCTGAGAATTTAAAGAAAGAAGATGGGAAGCAGAGGACGTATTCTTTGTGAATGCATTTACCATTGCTTCTCTGGATATTGTAAATGAAGTCCAAATATAAGGTAGCAATAACAATGTTTTTGGAGTGGTAAAATATAATAGAGCCATCTGTTGAGTTGGAATAAGGGTGAGTTGTCAACCACTTCATGAATTCCTACTTAAATGACTTATATTTGTTGTTTTTATACCTTTTGTATCATTTATATTGATATATCATTTAATTTTCCCAACAATCCTTTAGGGTAGGTATGAATTTCCCATTTTCAGTTAAAGAAACAGAGATTTAGAGAAGTCTGGTAACCTCCATCAAATGCCAAAGCTAATAGTTTTGTGGAACCAATATTTGAAACAAAATCTGTCTTGTTCCCAAATATGTACTTGTTTCTCTATAAGAGGCTGTATCTGAAAGTATTGTAGTCTCTTTTACAACTTTTCTGTTACTTCTCAAATTTTTGTGCTTTCCAAAATGTGCTTGACAAAAGTAAATTCCTAGAACCCGAGGACAACTACAAAACCAAAATTTAAAAAGACACATTGATTACTCATCAACCAGTGGCTCTCAAGGAAAAAAATAAAGCATTTTCTTATAGTGTTTGCCCATTTCCGTGGCGTAAATATTTCCACTGTGGCTGATTGAAGCTACTGGGTTGTCACCACTGAGTGCAAAGTTAGAAAGCGATGCACGCAACTGTTACAATTGGTACCTGCTGGTTCTAGCACACCACTGCTATCAGGTATGAGCTCAGCACTCTATGAAGCACTATGGGGGTAAGCAAAAAACAATGACAGTCCTTGTTTGTTTAGCATTTATCTGGAAGACAAAATGCCTACTTAATGGGACACTCTTTCATCCCCTTTTATAGCTAGGGAAAAAGGTAGACGTGTACAGATAAACTCTAAATAGTAATATCTAAATAGTAATAGTAAATATAATTAGTAATAGTAAAATAACTAGTAATAGCAATAGTAAATAGTAATAGTAAAATCTAAGTAGTAATATAAACAGGTATAACCCTTTGGGGAAGAAATACAGTACTACAAATCAAGTTGTAAAGATTTTCGTAATTTTGACCCAGTAATTCCACCTGTAGGAATTTATCTAACCAACTAGCCCAACTAAAGCAAAAACTAATTATTGGAGGCATTCCTTGCAGTGTTATTTATAAAAGCAAACAAACAAACAAACAAATAAAACACTACAAACTGTCTCAATATCCAACAACAGGTAATAATTAGTTTAAGTTTTTGCGGTGAACAGAATAATGACCTTCTCAAACATGTCCATGCCCTAATCCCCAAAACCTGTGAGTATGTTACATAACATGACAAGAGGAACTTTGCAGAGATAATTAAAGTTATGAACTTTGAAATAGAGAGATTATCCTGGGGTTATCCAGATAGACCCAATCTAATATGTGAGACCTTAAAATCAGAAAACTTTCCCTGGCTGAGGCAGAAAAATGTGTCAGAGGAGAAATTGGAGGGATTCCAAGTAGGAAGTATTTGATGCACTATTGCTGGTTTTGAGGTGTGGGGACCTGCATACAAGAACCAGAATGAGGCTGCCAGTTCAGGTCTGGCTCCAGCTGACAACTAGAAAGGACACAGAGGACCTCAGCTCTACAACAGCATGCAACTGCATTCTGCTATAATCTGAATAAACATGGAAGTAAATTCTCTCCCATGGCCTTCAAATAAGAACCCGAGCCACTGACACTTGCTGTCAGCCTTGAGAGGTACAGATTTCTGACCAATAGAACTGTGAGATTGTACATTTAAGTTGCTTTAAACCACTAAATTTATGATAATTCTTACAGCAGCAATAGGAACCTAATAAAGTACTATTCATCCATTGTAAAGATCTTGTAGTAATACAGAGAGCTTTTTGTGACATGATGGTAAATGAAAAAACAAAGATTACTACATGAAACCCTTATGACCTCTCACACGAAAAATATATGCACATGGAGACCAAAACAAAAAGAGAATATACAAAGATGGAAATAATTAGAATTTGGAGTGGGATACTTCTTTCCTTATGGGTCTAAGCATCATTGCTTTGAAGAACTTGCATAGGTCTCCCTGCCCGGAGGATTTTCATTTTTTTTCCCAGAGAATTGGCATTCCTCAAGAGGACCAAGGCAGTTAAGAGCTGCAGCTGATCACTGACTTCATCTCTCCACGCGCAGAAACAATGGCAGAGTCAATGGGGAGACTCTGCTCAATGCTATATTGTTCTATGATCTTTTCTTTCTTAAACCTATAGCACCTGTTATCACCTGGCAAACACAGGTGCCAAACAAGTCTACAAGTTCAAATGAATATGAAGGCAAAAATTGGAAGAGGATGATCAGGTTGCTCTTGGCAATTCTTTTCTTCATTTGCAGCTGTGATTTTTCTATTGTCTGCTGATTATGTTGTGTGATGCAGCGGCTTGTCTTGGAATCCTGATTGCCACACAAACACTGGTGAGGTCCCTCACCCTGGAACGGTGGGTGCACACTGTTCTGGGAATGTTATGTTCCCAGGTGAATAGAATCGAGTCTAATAAAAGGGAAATTTTTTCTTTACACTAAAGAGTTGAAAGATCACATGTGCTTATTGGTATAGTATATCTAAAATGAGGAAGCCAAATAGTGTCTGCTACTGGGATCCAATGCAGGTTTCCTGCAAGTGGTCAGTTACACTTCCAAATCACACTTTGAAGTGATGTCAGCAAATCATTCATATCCAGAATAGCATAGTCAGGAAAGTAAAAATTAACAACTTATGATGGGCAAGGCACTATTCCCAGTACTTGGCTTATTGCATTGACACCCCTATTGTACTAATTAAAAAACTCATGCCTGTAATCCCAGCACTTTGGGAGGCCAAGGTGGGTGGATCACCTGAGGTCAGGAGTTCGAGACCAGCCTGGCCAACATGGTGAAACTCTGTTTCTGCTAAAAATACAAAAATTAGCCAGGCATGGTGGTGGGCGCCTATAATTCCAGCTACTCGGGAGGCTGAGGCAGGAGAATTGCTTGAGCCCAGGAAGTAGAGATTGCAGTGAGCCGAGATCATGCCATTGCACTCCAGCCTGGGTGACAAGAGTGAAACTCTGTCTCAAAGAAAAAAGGGGCCGGGTGCAGTGGCTCACACCCATAATCCCAGCACTTTGGGAGGCTGAGGTGAGCAGATCATATGAGATTGGAAGTTCGAGACCAGCCTGATCAACATGGAGAAACCCTGTCTCTACTAAAAATACAAAATTAGCTGGGCATGGTGGTGTAATCCCAGCTACTCAGGAGGCTGAGCTAGGAGAATCGCTTGAACCCTGAAAGTGGAGGTTGCAGTGAGCCAAGACTGCGCCACTGCACTCCAGCCTGGGCAACAAGAGCGAAACTCCTTCTAAAAAAAAAAAAAGAGAGAGAGAGAGAGAGAAGAAAAGAAAAGAAAAAGCTGAGAATAGAGAAGTGACTTAGCCAGAGTCACTCACAGCTTTCTTCACAGGGGTCTGTCTCTGTCTGATATTTCCATTGCATCACGTTACTTTTCAGACAACAGGAAAGTGAGGGGTCAGGAAATCAAGTCAGTTGAGACATGATTCAGCACATGGGGGATGCTTAATATGGAGAAAGGACACCAAAAAGTCACAGAAAGTGGCCTCAGATTTTAGAAGGGCTGTAACAAGGAGAAACAGGCAGAACTCTTCTGTGTGGCTCTAGAAAACTAATAACGATTGGGTGTTAGGGCTGGAGAAGTAGAAGTGATGAGAATGAAAAATACCTCCTAGCAATGACAGCTAATCAAAAATGCAAGCAGTGAGGGCCTGAGTTCCCAGTTGATGGCTGAGTCAAGCAGAGACTGCACCTGCAGTTCTTAGGGCTGCCTCATAGGAGGTGGATTTCTGTGTTAAGAGGCTTTTCCCACCTCAAAGATGCTGTGTGCTGGCAATTTGTGATTCCTCATTATTTCTATAATTTAAAGGAAAGAAAAGTAACATTTCTTAAGATCTGCTTTATTTCGGGTAACATGCCAGAATCACATTATACGTCATCACTTCTCATCCTCAGTATACCTGACTCTTACCTTGCCAGATGAGCGGCAAGGAAGACCTCACACATCTCTATGTCTACAGATTTAAGTGAATTGCAATCAATATTTGCAATGCCTATTTCTATGGCAAGTGTCAAACAAACAGAATTGGGCACTGAAGCAATGGTTCTTTTCACCAGCTTTCCTAAATGACCTGTCTCCTGGCTGATGCTCAATGAAGCACCATTCTCTCTTCCAAGAGAACATCTGCTGAACCCAGCAGGGGGACAAAGAGAGGGAGGGAAAGAAGCCAAGATGTGAGGATTATTATTTTTTTCTAATCTGGGGGATAGAGATATTGAAGTTTTCTTTTTGTTTGTGTTTTTATAATTTGTATTTTATTTTTGTTTCTGTGTCAATTAATTGATTGCCCAAGATAGGAGTCCTCTTCCCCGATAGGCAGGTCATGCTCTGGCCAAAATGGACACAGAGGCATACAGAGTTACAGAATTTCCATGACAATTCTGTTCTCTCTGGCAGGCTGTCAGACCCTTAGCCCGGTTCCCCTTCCTGTCTTCATTCTTGACTCTCCCACTGGCAACTGGCCTGGTGGCAGCCTGCAGATGCAGCCAGATGGCCAAAGAAAATGGAGAGAAAGCATCTGTGTAGAAAACACTTCTCTCCAAATGTGCAGAGTCATGCAAAAGTGGAGAACGGCGACAGACAGAAAAGAAAGGGAGAGGTAGAAAGAGAGGAGAAAGAGAGAAACTAAAGTAGTGGGAAGACAGGGAGAGAAAAGAATGAGATGGCAACGGGAAGGGAGGAGAGAGCAACCGGAGATAAACAAGGAGGCCAACCACAGAGGGAGCTAGGATCAAATGGATAGGGAGAAGCAAGGAAATCAAGATAAGGGGGAACCCAAACTAGTAGGAAGTGAGAACAGGAGTCTTTGAGGAGAGTCAGGGCTCTAGAAATTAAGGGGAGGTATAGCAGCAAATTTAGAGGGAAGAGGAAGAAACAAAAGAACCTTACTGAGTGCATGTCACAGGCACTATCTTATTTTATCCTCACTCTAGTCCCATGTGGTAGAGAAAACAAGGCACAGTTATTAAGTCTTGGGTTCAAAATCAGACTACACAGCAGGAACATGAACCAGGGAGTTGGAATTCCAAGTCCAGACTCTGCCACTCCACTGTCCTCCTTCCAAGCATTCTTCTAGAGAGTGGAACCAGGGCAAACCTGAACTCATGGGAAAGACCCATGTCTCAGTCTGTCCACCTGTCCTCCCCTTTAGTCTAGGATTTCTCCCTGGGACCAGATGGACCTGCCACAAAGGCTGGTGTGAAGAGGTTCTCCTAGCATCTCACTTCTAGGCACCCTTCACCAGAACTTTCAGCTTCTCCATTTAAACCCAGCACCTGATGAGAAAAGCATTACAAGTGAACAGAATGCTTGCTTCGTTTTGCACCTGAGCAGTCCAATTCCCGTTTAGTTAAAGTGGCAAGTATTACTGGCCACTGAGTTTTATTCTGGCCTTTGTCCTCAACTCAATAAGTCATTTTGTCTAAGCTGGGGACCCCCTTGCTCATGCAAGAGGGTGAGATTGCTACATGGGTACCTCCTTTTATTGAGCATCTACTAACTGCCTGGCATGGTCTTATTTAAAACTCAGAAGTTTCTTGCAAGGTATTCACTGTTATTTTCTACACTTTAGATATCAGATAGGAAATTAAGGCTTAGAAAGTTCAAATTACCTGCCCAGGTGGCTTATCATCCAAATGGAGTGTTTCCTCTCTGTGACTCTAATCTGGACAAAGCAGTAGAGGGTAACTGCTTTTACCTGATGAGCAGAGTCTGAAAGATTTATGCAAAAAACAGTTGTATTCCATTCTATCGTTCTCCATTAATAAGCCTCATTGAGAAGTTCTTTCCCTCCCTTGGAATGGGACATTGGTCTCATAACTTTTCTAGACATTCCTCCTAGATAGTAAGTCTTCCAGTTACTTTAGTTTACAAAACAGTGTTTTTTTGTTTCTTGTTTGTTTGTTTTGAGATGGAGTCTCACTCTGTCACCCAGGCTGGAGTGCAACGGCATGATCTCGGCTCACTGCAACCTCTACCTCCTGGGTTCAAGTGATTCTCCTGCCTCAGCCTCCCAAGTAACTAGGATTACAGGTGCATGCCACCGTGCCCAGCTAATTTTTGTATTTTTAGTGGAGACCGGGTTTTGCCATGTTAGCCAGGCTGGTCTCGAACTCCTGACCTCAAGCAAAACTGTCATTTTAATAATTAAAAAGTTCTGTCTAGAATAATAACCAACTTTACAGCCAAGTCTAATGTAAAACCTCTCCCCTTCAGGCCTGCTTCCGCAGAGGACACCTATAGTGGGAAGGGGGCACAGTTGCCTTCTCTTGCCATTCTAGCACCCAGGCAGGAGTTCAGGACCCCAGGCAAGGGGACTTCAGCCCTATCATTTCTACACCAGTGGAAGTCACATACCAGCCTCCCATTGAAGGAACACACATTGAACCCTCTATAGGCTATCTCTGAAGCCACACTTATTGGCTAAGGTCTCTAATGCCAGCAGTCTCTTAGCATATGCTGCATGCATGACCCCTGACTTTAAGATACTTGATGCCTATTACCTACCCAGCACAGGGACTGAGAAGTTCTGCTTCCACATCTATTGTATAAGCAGTGAAAAATACTGAAAGACATCCAGCTTTGAAGACATGACATGCATGACTGTAACAATATTATCCATTAGGCAAGTCTCTCATTCTACTTAATAAAAATAAGAGCTCATGACTAAATAACAGCTGGCATATACCTCCATATGAAGATACATGTACGGGCCACTTGATAAGAGCAGTGACTCAAGGCCCAGAGGATCAAGATACATTTCTTATTAACTCCCAGGCCCTGAGACAGGCCTGAGAACTAACAAGAAATTGGTTGTGCTCACTCCAGCAACTTTCCAGGGCAAAGATCATTTCAGCCAATGGACCTCAAGGATTATGGCCCCAGTCTCAGGGCTAGCTACACTGGGAGTTGAGGTTGGGGGGAATGCATCAGGCTATCTTAGCTAAAGAAAATATCTTCAAATCTTCCATCCAAACATCCTTGCTCCGATGTCATGCTCAACAAGTAGACTTCTGATTATTTACTTATCCATCATCTCATTCCAAAACAGTAGTCAACAATATGGCTGACCAAAAAATATTTTTTTTTCAAAGAGCACAAAGATGTGTTTCATTCTGCAGTGGTAACTTAGGTAAGCTGGAACTAGATTTCTCAGAATCCCCTTCACTGTATGGTTCCAGGAGAAACTTGACCAAAAGAGGAACTTGTGGAAGCCCAAGGTGAAGCAGCAGCTATCAATTTCAGAGGTTAGTCATGACCTGATGTGTAAGCAAACAGGTGCCCCAAAGACACCCACCCATTCTTACTCTCCTTGGCTAAGCATCCACCTCTTCTGTATCCTGTGGCCCCAGGATCACCAAAGATGTTTGGCTGCAGATGCACAGAGGTGGTGACGGCACAGAGGCAACAGTTCCCATCACCCACACCACACTCACAGCATATGTAAGACAGAGGTGGTTAGCCACATAACAGGAATACCATGACTGGAGAAAAACACAGAGTTCCAAGTTTATGAAAACACAGAAAGAAGAGCCATTCTTGATTAGATATAGCATGCAATAGATATTTTTCTGAGTACTTAGAGAAAAAGACTTTAGGAATACTGAAATGGGCTGAAAGCATATACCCCCTCCTTCTCTGAATTCATATTCTGAAATCTAATCCCTAATATGATGTTATCAGGAGATGGGGCCTTTGGGAGGCGATTACGTGATGAGGATGGAGCCCTCATGAATGTGAGGAGTTCCATTATAAAAGAAACTCCAATGTATCCCTCACCCTTTCCACTGTGTGAGGACATGAGGACACAGAGAGGAGATGACAAGGAAACGGGTCCTCACCAGACACCCAATCTGTTGGTGTCTTGATCTTGGACTGCCCAGCCTCCAGAACTATCAGAAATAAATTTCTGTTGTTTACAGGCCACATAGTTATGGTCTTTCTTTAAGAAGTCTGAATGGACTCAGGAAAATGCTATTTCTAACCGTTCTAGTATTTGGAGTGAATTGTGAGCAAATGCATTAGCAAAGCTGCCAATTTTCTACAGTTAATAATAAAGATCCTAACACAAAGGCAGTGTACACACAATATAGTAAGAATGATGAGGCTCACAGAGGAGGGCCAACCAGTTTTGTACAACAAAGAAGGAAAACCTGCATGCAACCTGTATAAATTCTAAACATCTAGGCTTACCTGGTTAAGACTTTTTATCAATCCCTTACTGAGGAAGAATTTGGAAAACAGTATTTAAACCTCAGTTTAAAAATGATGCATACATGTCTATCACGTGCAAGAAGCAGCGCAATGCAGTGACTACCTGCATAGATTCTGGGGCAGATTTCCTGGGTTCAGAGGCCACCTCTGCCACTCATGAGTTACATAAGCTCAAATGCTCTGTGCCTCAGTTTCCTCATCTACAAAATGAGGACATAATATTCATATCTCATAGAGATGTTCTGAAGATTAAGTAAGTTAATATCTGTAAAGCACCTGGGAGAGTTCTTGGCACGTAGCAAGTGCTATATAGGTCTGTTTGTTCTAGACAAACGTATTTAGCTTTCATTCCACAGTGTGAATCCAACCTTCCTAATGACAACCTTGCTTCTGTCTTCCCAGGTGTAGTTAGAGCCTCTTCTCCACCTCCACACCTAAGATTGTTACAAATAGGTTTTGCCCTACTTGCTATTACATACAGGGGATGGTGCTGAGGAAAAACAAACCCAGGAGAGCAACCTCTTTACACAATTCTGCTTTGTAAGAGCTGATCCCCATCCTTCTTGGTTGGAGTTAAGTTCAAGTAGAACTACTAAGTATCTCCAAGTAATCTCTCTGGATGTTCTGCCAAGGCCTGGTTTATAAGATCTCTTCTTTTGTCCTGCTAGTATGTTCCACAAATGGGTCCCACACAGTAAGCAGGTATTGCCGGTACATTGCTGCTACTTGCTGTCTATCTCCCTGCCTGTTCCCCTGGGAATCTCAGTGAATCAATCCACCTTCCCTTTCCTGCTGTGAGGCATGGGCAGACTACTCCTCTTGGGTTGCGAACATCTGTTTTCACTTTATAATCTGTCACCCAGGCTGGGATGCATTGTTGCGATCTTAGTTCACTGTAACCTCAAACTCCAGGGCTCAAGTATCCTCCAGCCTCAGCCTCCTGAGTAGCTGGAACAACAAGTGTGAGTCACTGCCCCCGGGCTGTTTTCACCTTATGATCCCATCCTTGTTGCTTTAACATCCTTTCTCTGTCACCATAGCAGAAGATGCTATGCCTTCCAAACCGCAAGGATGCTTGCCCACCGCCTTGGTCTCTCTGATTTGTATTAAGTCCTGCAGGAAAGTGCAGAGGTGGTTAAGCCATAATGGATGTGTAATCAGTGAGGCCCTGCCCTTCCCTTGGCCCACCGCCCCTTGGCAAGCCCTCTACCATGGCTCTGTGCACCCATAGTGGTATTTGGAAAGAGTGGGGAAGAAGGAGGGGATGCAGGTCACATTTTCACTTGTCTCCTTGTCACAGAAAAGCAGCTGGAGGTTGTCAGAGTTCCCATGTGACAACTTCAAGTTTACAAATTTGCTAAAATCACACTCTGACATGTGTTCATTTGCAAGTTTGAGATGCCCTCTTCGTGGCCCTGCTCTTCTCAGAGCCCTAATTGATGAAGACACTTGGCCCTAGAAGAATTCACTGAGCACCTACTTCACCAAGCCTTGACATGGCACTGTGGAGATGGGCACAGACCAACCACAGGACTACCTGTTCAATGCTATAAGGGTGGTGCCCAGTATGATGGGAAGTGGAAGGAGCCAATGTCTGCTGGATTCAGGGGAGGCTTCCCAGTGGGGGCAGCAGATGAAGGTACCCAAGGGGCTTCCAAGAAGAGATTCCCAGGAGGCTGGTGGATCTATCAGCTTGCTGCTCCACAAAAAGGTCTTGGCTGGATAGAAAGATAAGGGAGTTATCTGCATGATGATAGCCATTGGAATTAGAGACACTGAAGGCCTGGATAACATTAGTCAAAATGAGAGAAGATGGCTGGGCATAGGGGCTGTTGGGGGAGATCCTTGAGTCTAAACACAATAGTGCCCAAGAGATGTCTGTGGAGTGATCACGGGCATGCTTGACAACGGTGGGAAGGAGAGCTCACAGAGGAAGCCAAGGCCCTACTGGCTGTCTCATCACTTCTCATGAGCCCAGCCTGGGATAGGACATGGCCTGTTCCCCTCAGGCTGCCCTGTAGCCAGCCCCTTTCCCTGGGCAGTGACAATGGCTCAGAGCCAGGCACCCCCATTAGCTCTCCCTGCACTCACTTTTCAGATTCTCCATCATCTAAAAATGTACTGTCACACACACACACACACACACACACACACACACACACACACACACACAGTTTGGCCTCGGGTTTGGCCCTGTGACAGGAACCTCTGTGCCTTGATCCCTCCACTCCAGTGGAGCTCAGAGTTCAGCTCTTCCCAGAACTTTGGGGGGAAAAGAACAATTTCACCCCAAGCCACCTCTTGAGGCTTAATTCCTTGTCACAGAAAAGAGAAAGAACAGGCTCAGGCTCTCCAGAGACTCTGTTCTCCCACCCTCCTGCCAGGCTGTGGACCCCAGGGGCAGGAAACTTCACCGTTTATCCCTGGGTCCCCAGTGTTCAATGGGAATGCTCAGTGGATGTGAAGTAAGAGCTCTTTGCTATTGGTAACAACAGCGATAGAATGATGCCAATTCTGAGCTTCACAGATATGAGGATGTGGGAGTTGGGGAACTATGCCCCTTTCCTCAATAAAATGACTTTTTTTTTTCCTGGAGTGACTTTGGAGATACATTTGCAGTATGTGATGCTTAGAACAGAACACTCAAAGAGTATAAATATTAACACACACCTGCCTTTCCAAGAACATAAAATAGCTTTTAGAATGACACAAAGCCTCCTTTCTGTGCATATTTTGCTCCATAGAGAGCTTCTTAAATGAGCTGATGAATCCAGGTCCAGACATTCTATCATGTGGCTTAACCACCTTTTTATTTTTTTCTTCCATCTACCCTGATTAAAGCTGAAACATTCCAGGGAAACTTGCTTTCCAAAACTTACACTTCTCCAGAGAGACAGCTCGCTTTCAAATCCACTGTAAAGATATCACTTAAAAAATAAAATAAAATTGAACCAAACGCTCCTGGCGTCTAATCTGACTACAAATTGAAAACTATACTGGTGTTTACGTGGTTTTGGATTTTATTAGGAAAGAGTTGCCCAGCATTAAAAACATGATGTTTAGCTGGAATGGAATTCCAACTCCCCATCTTTCCAGACTCTGGGGAAATAAGAACGCCCTGTTTATGCTCTGGGCTGCCATAGGCTCATTCAAGGAGGAGGTGCCTAATGAGGGGGCCCAGCAAGAATACAGCTGCCATAAATTTGACATCATGAATTTACATACAGAAAACCTGGGTGGTTTCCCGCAACCCGTTACATAGATATTATCAATCCCACTGTACAGATAAGGAAACTGAGGCTCAGCTAAACTAAGTTTCTTTCCTAATAAGACCACACAGGCAGTAAACAAGGTAGAAAGAATTTATGTCTCAATTTGTTTTCACTCATTTACCAGATGCTTTGATGCATCCAAATTGCTCAGTGGTTCTCAGCAGTGGAGAAGAGGTAAGATTTTGCTTCCTCGGGGGACATTTGACCATGTTGGCAGATATCTATGATTTTCATAACGTCAGGGTTGGAGGGTGGATTGCAGGTGCTACTGACATTTAATAGGTAGAGGCCAGGAATTAAGCTAAATAACATACGTAGTAGGCCGGGTGCAGGGGCTCACATCTGTAATCCCAGCACTTTGAGAGGCAGAGGCAGGTGGATCGCTTGAGCTCAGGAGTTTAAGACCAGCCTGGGCAACATGGTGAAACCCTGTCTCTACAAAAAATACAAAAATTAGCTGGGCATGGTGGTGTGTGCCTGTAGTCCCAGCTACTCAGGAGGCTGAGGCAGGAGAATTGCTTGAGCCCAGGAGGCAGAGGTTGCAGTGAGCCGAGACAGTGCCACTGCACTCCAGCCTGGACAATGGAGTGAAACTTTGTCTCAAAAATAAATAAATCTCATACATTGTATAGTATAGTCCCCTACAGCAAAGTATCTGGCCCTAAATATTAATAGTACCCAAACTGGAACCCTGAACATCACTGAATTCTAAGTGCCAGATGAACTTCCCAGTGTGTATTTTTTTATTTTTATTTTTAAAGTTCCAGGGTACATGTGCGGGAGTGATATTTATTTATTTATTTATTTTTATTTTTAGACAGAGTCTCTCTCTGTCACCCAGGCTGGGTGTGCAATGGCACAATCTCAGCTCACCACAACCTCTGCCCCCCAGGTTCAAGCAATTCTCCTGCCTCAGCCTCCTGAGTAGCTGGGATTACAGGTGTGCAGCACCATGTCTGGCTAATTTTTCTATTTTCAGTAGAGACGGGGTTTTGCCATGTTGGCCAGGCTGGTCTCGAACTCCTGTTCTCAAGTGATCTGCCTGCCTCAGCCTCCCAAAGTGCTTAGATTACAGGTGTGAGCCACTAAGCCAGGTCTGGGAGTGACATTTTTGAAGGACACATACCGATTCTTGTTCTCATAGTCACACCAAGAAAATGAGAATTGTTTGATTGTAGACAAGTTCTGTCGTCAATGGAAAACATTACTTACATTTTCCACAAAAATTATTTAAGGCAGAGGTGGTTAATTTAGATTAAAATATTTTAAGTAGAAATAATTAGAAAATGTTCTTTTCCTTTCTCTGTATCAGAACAGAAACTTATAATTCTGGGGACAATGTCATAGATGTCACAGAGCTTAGCCCCAAAGGGTAAGACTGCCCTCTGGAAATTTTCTGGGGAGATCCCTTGAGGGGCAATGAGAAGTCAGGACCAGTGATTCACAGTGTCACATTGAGGCTGTCTGCAACTGAGTGAGAGAGGGTGAAAAGTTTTCAAATGCTTCTTACTGGGATCACCTTTCAGAGGCCCCTGAAGCCAGAGCTTGATGAATTTGGGTATTTTGCAGGAGTGGGGTTGAATGATTTATTTTTAAAAAATGAGTAAGAATAGAATCATTGGAGCCACATCCAAGAAGTTTCTAGAAATAAGAGATGTAAACAACAGGTGAGGAGCCAATAAATCATGGACGTGGGTAGAAAGGGAGAGACAGGCAAGAATGAAACAAGAGCGTGATGTGAACATGGCCGAGGCTTGTTGTGTGGTGATTTTAGAGGCACCAGGTGAGATAAGCATCAGACGGATAAAATATAATCCTGCTTTGACTCTGGAGAAGTGTCTAGTAGGTGTCCTCCCTAAAACCCTGCCCTTCTCTGTAGTCTGAAGAAGAAAGATCTCCACAATATGAAGCAGAATCCTTAGCATTGTTCTTTGCCACGCTGCCCAGGGGTATTAGTTCATTTTCATATTGCTATGAAGAAATACTGGGTAATCGATAAAGAAAAAGAGGTCTAATGAACTCTCAGTTCCACACGGCTGGGGAGGCCTCACAATCATGGCAGAAGGCAAAGGAAGAGCAAAGGCATGTCTGACATGGCGGCAGGCAAGATAGCACGTGCAGAGGAACTGCCCTTTATAAAAACATCAGATCTCATGAGACTTATTCACTATCACGAGAACAGTATGGGAAAACCCACCCCCATGATTCAATTACCTCCCACCGGGTCCCTCCCTTGACAAGTGGGGATTATGGGAGCTACAATTTAAGATGAGATTTGGATGGGGACACAGCCAAACCATGTCACCAGGCAAGGTCATTATAGGGAGAAATCCACCCACGTGTTCACACTCACACAGCTTTGGTGAGTGCTCCAGCTGTGAAAAGGTCAGTCTTCAGGTTCATGCCTACCCGTGTGGAGGCGATGTACCGAACCCAACCCTCCGAATGCAACACTGAACTGAATGCAATACCGAAAGGACATGACGTGTCAGAGGCCATGCATGCACAGACTCAACAAAGGTGCACTCCAACCCACACAGGGCTTGCAGACCCTGGGCAGCAGCCAGTCTGTGCCACACTGTACTTAGCCTGTGCTCTCCAATTTCATCATTTCTGGCTCAAGCTGGGCCTGCAATTTTCATTTCTTTATGGGCTTAAGTAATCTACTGCAAATGTCACCAGCAGGCTGTGATGCATTCTTGCCGAGGAAACTGTTCTTTTTCTTCGGCAACTTTCTGGTGGAGGATTTGCTGGGCTGGGTAACTGTTTTACATTAGCTATAATGGTGTTTACATTGGATGCACCCATGTTTAAATCATTGGACATATTTGTTACTAGTAGGGAGGCAGTGGCATTGTTTAGTCCAAGTATGTGGAGTGGGGGAAATTTCTATTAGTATTGATAATATTTTACAAGAGGCCTTGCAGGAATGTTTATAATAATAGCAATGCTGTTTATCTTAACAGGATTATGTTGAAGCAACTTTAATTGTATTCATATTAAACATATCAATGTTAGAACTGATGTAATATGTTTAGCATGAATATGAAGGTTGCTAAGTTGGGGGGTTTTGAGATAGAATTAAAGGGCCAGGAAGACAATGGGACATATGGAAAGCATTTTGGGGGGTTCTGTTCTTGTCTAACAAGAAGGATTAGTGTGTTTGCAAAAATACGGTATAAGATGTACAGTGGGCTGTGGTGCTAGCATCTGTTTTCCTTACCATAGAGTTCTCTTGGCTTGTGTGCGTGCACGCGCATTTGCTCTCCAGTCGCTGCATTCTCCCAAGCTCCACCAAAGCCCAAATGTCAGGGATACTTTAGATGCTTTGCAGCTGGCTGACACACCCAGAGCTGTTTCAAAATGGATTTTGTTATGGCATATAAGAGTCGTACATTGTGCATGGGCAGTTATTGAGTGTGATATAGTGTGCACAAGAATGTTCCCAATTCCCTCCTCGCAGTATCCATCAATCTGGCTCTATTAGGCTTGGCAGGCTAATGGCTGGACTGAGGCTCTGGACTTCATCTCCAGCTGAAAGAAGTGTCCTAATTATCGACTCATCAGTGCTACCCCACTCCTGACTCTGGGAGACCACTGCCAGCTCGGGCCCAGAAATTCTAAATCCTCACAGTCACCAGCCAGGCCCATGAAGACTGAGATGCAAGATTATGTCCAGCCCAGCTGGGGAAATCACAGTCCTAATACATCTTGGAAATCAATCTGACTACCCAGTTAGAGGCATTGCTCCAATGTAACCCATCGAGGCTGAGTTTCCTAATTCTTCTCTTCCAGCCCAGTTCAATTCTCCCTGGGTCCCAGTGACTTCCTGAAGCTGTGTGGGAGAGGCTGGGACCTAGATCAGGCATGTCAGAAGCCCTGGTTTTCTGTAACATGGGAATAGTATCTGTACCACCTCCTTTCTAAGTCCATTGGGAGGATTAAATGAGGGACCACACCTAGCAGAGAGGCTGAAACACATCATGCACTTATTACAGTACTCCCCCATAATCCTCAGAAGATATGTTCCAAGACCCCCAGTGGATGACTGAAACCCTGTATACACTGTGCACACATTTCTTTTTCCTTCTTCACAATTTTACAGATAGAAGTCTTGTTTTTACCATAGATCTTAGCAACCTCAGCATACAATTTTTTTCTTTCTCTATTGAGAACTTTCATCATTTTGCTTAAAGGAAGCTCTTTACAGTTTCTCTTTGCCATATCCAAATTGCCAACACCACTGCTCTTGCCCTTTGGGGACATTATTAAATAAAATAAGGTTTGCATGAACCGAAGCACTATGATGCCTCAACAGGTGATCTGATAACAAATACAGCTCCTAAGTGGCTGAGAGCAGGGTAGTGTCCGTAGCATGAATATGCTAGACAAAAGGATGATTTGTGTCCCAGGAAGGACAGAGCAGAATGGCATGAAATTTCATCACACTACTCTGAACAGTATACCATTTAAAACTTATTAATTGCCTATCTCTGGAATTTTCCATTTAATATTTTCAGACTGCAGGTAGCCAAAATTGCAGAAAGCAAAACTATGGATAAAAGGGGACTACTATATTGGCTAAATTAGAAAATGCAGTGGAGCATCATGGGTTTTACAGGAAATGAGTGATTTAGTTGATGGAGACATCACTAGTCTCTAGTAGAAAACTCAAATAAAATTTATAAAGAATTTCTTCTTTGCAAAATACTTTTCATCAATATTATCCTATATGCTTGTGTTCTTGTCACTGTTTTGTCTCCATCTCATTTTATTTTTTAAAATTTATTTATCTTTTTTGAGACAGAGTCTCGCTTTGTCGCCCAGTCTGGAGTGCAGTAGCGCGATTTTGGCTCACTGCGACCTCTGCCTCCCAGATTCAAGTGATTCTTCTGCCTCAGCTTCCCAAGTAGCTGGGACTACAGGCACGTGCCACCACGTTTGGCTAATTTTTGTATTTTTAGTAGAGACAGGGTTTCACCATATTGGCCAGGCTGGTCTTGAACTCCTGACCTTATGATCCACAAGCCTCGGCCTCCCAAAGTGCTGGGATTACAGGCGTGAGCCACCGCTCCCAGCTGGCTCTCAATTTCGTAAAGAGCAAAACCTAATTCCTCAGTTTGCTTTGATCTGCTACACATCCAGCACTCAGTGGGACCTGACACTCCATCTCTTTCCATACCCCTCTCTGGGGTCCAAAGGCAACCACCTGCATTTACTCTCATGTTCGTACTGCTTCCCTGTCCCTATACCTTTGCTCACTCTGTTCCCTCTTCCTAGAATGCCCTTCTCTCCCTTTGCATGTTTGAATCCTATTGATTTCCCAAGCACAGCTCAAATTCCATCTCCTCCATGAGGCCTTTGCATCCCTGGCTGTTATCTCTTCCTTTTCTCAGACCTCACCACATCATGTCTCATGGCTCCTAAGTTCTTTACATTGACCCTTGAACAACACAGAGGCTATGGGCACCGAATCCCCACACAGTTGAAAATTCCCATATAATTTTTGAGTCTCTAAAAACTTAACTGCTAATAGCCTACTTTTGACCAGAAGCCTTTTTGGTAACATAATCAGTAAATTAATATGTATTTTGTATGTCATATTATTATATATCACATTTTTAATTCTAAAGTAAGCTAGAGAAAAGAAAATGTTATTAAGTATCATAAAGAGGAGGCTGCGCCTGGTGGTTCACTCCTGTAATCCTAGCACTTTGGAAGTCTAAAGTGGATCACTTGAGGACAGGAGCTCGAGACCAGCCTGGCCAACATGGTGAAACCCCATCTCCACTAAAAATACTAAAAATACAAAAATTAGCCAGACGCGCTAGTCTGAACCCAGGAGGCAGAGGTTGCAGTGAACCAAGATTGTGCCACTGCACTCCAGCCTGAGTGACAGAACGATACTCAGTTTCAAAAAAAAAAAAAAAAAAGAATTACAAAGAAGAGAAAATGCATTTATTTCTTAAGCGGAAGTGGATCATCATAAAGGTATTTATTCTCAATGTCTTTATATTAAGTAGGTTGGGGAAGAGAAGGGGTTGATATTGCTGTCTTAGAGGTGGCAGAGGTAGAAGAAAACCCACATGTAAGTGGACCCATGCAGTTTAAACCCATGTTGTTCGAGGGTCCACTGTAGTTATTTATCGTGTGCTCCACCCTAAACCCCTTCCACATTTGCAGACCTCTGGAGTGCTTTCTGGAAGGGAAGTGGCATGGTGACTTAAGAAAGGAAAGACACGTAGAACTAGAGATCCTCTATGTCTAATCCTGCGTCAGTCAATTGTTAACCACACTAGGATGGGAACCCTCATCCCTTAAAGCCTGAGTAGCCAGCACACAGGAATTCAGAAAAATCATCTATAAGCAGGTGGGCAAATCATTTCATCTCTCTGAGGCTTAGCTTCTTCATCAATAAAATGGGAATAAGGATCTGGCATGCTTGCTTATGCCTATCATTCCAGCACTTTGGGAGGCCAAGGTGGGGGGGATCACTTGAGGCTAGGAGTTCAAGACCAGCTGGGCATAGTGAATCAACCTGGGAGTTCATAGTGAACTCCCACTTAAAAAATACAAGCATCAGCCAGACGTGGTGGCACGTGCCTAGTCCCAGCTACTCAGGAAGCTGAGGCAGGAGGATCACTTGAACCCAGGAGGCAGAGTTTGCAGTGAGCTGAGATTGCACTGCCGCACTTCAGCCTGGGTAACAGAGAGACTCCGTCACAAAAATAAAAAAAGAAGATAAAAGAAATGGAGAGCCAAGAAAGGTTTTAGAGTAGGAGCATGACTTCCATGATTAGAGCTATGTTTTCAGAAAATTGAACTGAAAGCTTTGAATGAAGTGCACGGGAGGAGGAAGGGCAGGCTGACCAATGGCACAGTAATCCAGGCAAAGGTAATGGGGGCCTGACAAGGTTGATGGGGTAGAAAGTGGGCAGAGAATATGCATTCCAGGGATATCAGAAAAGAAAACTGTGACCACAGACGACTGCTCTCTTGCTCCTTCGAGTCTCAGAGGGGCATTGGCTGCCGCTCTAATGAGAGGCTGAAGGAGCAAGCAATGTGCCAGCAAGCTTCAGCCCAAGTGTGTTTTCCAAGCATTTCTGTATCTCACTTGGATCTATGCTATGGAGATTATGTTAGTTTTCTAGCGCTGCCATAACAAAGTATAACAGACTGGATGGCTTAAACAATGGGAATTATTTTCTCACAGCTCTGGAGGCTACAAGTCTGAGATCAAGGCGTCGGCAAGGTTGCTTCATTCTGAGACCTCTCTCTGTGGCTTGTAGATAGCTGTTGCTATGGTTTTTATTTGTATACCTCCCCCACCCCCAATTCATATGTTGAAATCCTACTTTTCAAGGTGATAGCATTTGGAAGTGGAGACTTTGGAAAGCGATCAGGTTATGAGGGTGGAGCCCTCATGAATGGGATTAGTGCCCTTGTAAAAGAGGCTCCAGAGAGATTTCTCATATTTTCTACTACATGAAGCCACAGCAAGAAGGTGCTGTCTGTGAACTAGAAAGTGGGCCCTCACAAGACACTGAATCTGCTGATGCCTTGATCTTGGACTTCCCAGCCTCCAGAAATGTGAGAAATACATTTCTGTTGTAAATACCAGTCTACAGTATTTTGTTATAGCAGCCCAAAAGGACTAAGATAACCATCTTCTTCCTGTGTCTTCACACGGTCTTCCCTCTGTACCTGTCTGTGTCCAAATTCTCTCTTCTTGTAAGTACACCAATCATATTGAATTCGAACCCACCCTAATGGCCTTATTTTAACTTAATTACCTCTTTAAAGACTCTGTCTCCAAATAAAGTCATATTCTGAGAAACTGGGGGTGAGGGCTTCAACATATAAATATTAGGGGGCCACCATTCAGCCTATAACAGAGGAGTTTACAGTTCCATCCTCAGCATAGTTCATTTCATATAAACCCACCCCAAGCTACAGTAAAATAAAGCAACTTCCCAGGCTTTCCTCAATGGTTTAAGGACTCATCTACCAGCAGCAGGAAGAGACAGTAGTAGACAGAAAGTGGGATCCAGAGCCAGGCTGCCTGGGTTCAAATCTCAGCTACTCCACTTATTAACTATGTGAGTCTGAAAGGATTACTTTTCTTTCTGTGCCCAAGTTTTCTCATCTATGAAATGGGATTAACAGTAATAGCCATCTCATAAGTTTGTTATGAGGATTAACTGGGTAAATACAGTTGACTGTCAGTATCCATAGGTTCTGTATCCCTGGATTGAACCAACTGCAGATCAAAAATATTTGAAAAAAAGTAAATAAAAAAATACAACATAAAAAAACAAAAGAATAACAAGTTTTTACATGGCACTTACATTGCAGTAGGTATTATAAGTAATCTAGAGATGATTTACAGTATCCTGGAGGATGTGCATAGGTTGTATGCAAATACTACACCATCTTATATCAGGGATTTGAGCATCCACAAATTTTGGTATCCTTGGGGGGGATCCTAGAGCCAATCCCCCATGGATACCAAGGTACAACTATATATGTAAAGATCTTAGGTGGTGCCTGGTACATAATGTGAGAAAATATTTTAAATGGTCCATTTTCAAGGCATGATAAATCTAAGTACTGGCAGCCAGCCTGCGAATGTGACAAACCGAATGGCTCATGCACCCAGGAGGTCACAATAAGCAAACGGAATGTAGAGGAGGGGTCAGTCCATAAAAGGAAAAAAAGTTTTGTTATTGGGAATTCAAAACTTAAGTGGGAAAGGGGAAGGGGTCTAACCTTACAAGGGGTATAATGAAACTTAGGCAATGTCCAGGAAAATTGTAACCCCATAGTACTCAACCAATAAGGAACTGTGGGAGGGACTTGCATGCTAAAAGATAAATTATCTTCTGTAGCTGCCCTGTGTGTGCCTGTCTACCAGACACCTGATCTTGCAAGACCCTTATTAAAAGTCTCACTTTTGCTGTTCTTTGTGTCTCTAAGTCCATTCTTTGGGTTTCTCACAATAATAAGTGCTAAACGCAGGCCATTTACGACATGCATTGACATTCCAGATCCCAGCTGGCATGAGGGTAGTAGGCAATTGAAGGCAATAGGCCAGGAAGGATTGTGCCAAGGTGATATGAGGTCCAGAAGTTTTCATCAGCATTTTACCAAGTCCAAAGGAATGTGTTCATTTATCCTCCAAAAGGCTGCATGGGCAAAAAAAAAAAAAAAAAAAAAAAAGAAAGAAAGAAAAAAAGAAAGCCAAAGTCTTTGCCTTGGAGGACATTGGAGAGCATTACTCAACACACTTTTGGTGCTAAATAGCCCTGCTGACCAGGCCCTGGGCAGAAGGAAAGGGCTGGGTACTGATCAGGGTTTCACAGAGCAGGGGAAGCCTGAACAAATTACTGGGAAACAGAAAGGCCTAAGACGTGACCGTGAGGTTTATTAATACAAATCTACACTGAGCTGGGGGAGCAGGCAGTGAGTGACTATGTTGCATATCAAGTCAAATCCTGCCTTGTATAGATGTCCTCACAGGGCCAGGACTACGGTAACGAGGCCGAGACACTGGATTCAGGCACAAAATTTAAAGGAGTGCCAAAACTCGGTAATCAAGATAAAATAACCTTGTAATGCAGTGCTTTTAAAAATAAAAATTTCCAGGCATGGTGGCTCATGCCTGTAATCCCAACACTTTGGGAGGCCAAGGTAGGAAGATCAAGAGGTCAAGAGATCGAGACCATCCTGGCCAACATGGTGAAACCCCGTCTCTACTGAAAATACAAAAATTAGTTGGGCATGGTGGTGCACACCTGTAGTCCCAGCTACTCAGGAGGCTGAGGCAGGAGACGCTTGAACACAAGAGGCGGAGGTTGCAGTGAGCTGAGATTGCGCCACTGCACTCCAGCCTGGCAACAGAATGAGACTCCATCTCAAAAAGTAATAATAATAAAAATAAAATAAATTTTAAACAATTTAAAAAATAATAAAAATTAAAGCAAAAAAAGTCGATGAAGAAAATACCAAAATTTTAAACAAAGACAAGATCTAACTCTGTACTTGCATAATGGCCTTATAGCCTAACCCTAATGCTGGGCCTGAATCCCCAGATTTTTCCATGAGTCCAGGCTTGCTCTCTGTGATCATGAGCTAAGTCGTTGCCTCAAGTTGCTTGCTTCTCATCCCGGGAAAGAAACAGTCTTGCTGT
Source organism: Macaca mulatta (assembly GCF_049350105.2). Taxonomy (NCBI): domain Eukaryota; kingdom Metazoa; phylum Chordata; class Mammalia; order Primates; family Cercopithecidae; genus Macaca; species Macaca mulatta. The sequence goes on from NC_133420.1 coordinate 50,502,913, forward strand.
TTCTAAGCTATGTAGCTTGAAGAATCTGTTTGGCCTCACCTGTAAAATAGGCCTAGCAGGACCTACAAGATTATAGTAGGGCTTAAGATAAAAGAGCCTGGGTATGCTTCTATTTCAGTGTCTAGAAGATAGTCGGCACTCAAAAAATGCTTGCTGGAGGTGAGGAAGGGCAGACGATATAGATAAAAAATAATTGCAGTTAAAGTTTATTGAACCCTTATAATGGGCCAAGCAAGTATTAGGTGCTAAACAAGTGTTACTTCATTTACTAACAGATAATTAAGATATGAAAAATGATCATTAATGAACAGAGGGACTTTGCTGCTGTGGGACACTGATATGGTTTGGCTGTGTCCCCACCCAAATCTCATCTTGAATTGTGGCTCTCATAATTCCCACAGGTAGTGGGAGGGACCCAGTGGGAGGTAATCGAATAATGGGGGCAGGTCTTTCCAGTGCTGTTCTCATGATAGTGAATAAGTCTCATGAGATCTGATGGTTTTACAAAGGGCAGTTCCCCTGCACACACTCTTGCCTGCTGCCATGTAAGATGTGTCTTTGTTCCTCCTTTGTCTTCCACCATGATTGTGAGGCCTCCCCAGCCATGTGGAACTGTGATTCCATTAAACCTCTTTCCTTTATAAATTACCTAGTCTTACTTATGTCTTTATTAGCGGTGTGAGAACAGACTAATAGAGACACAAAGGAGTTGCATCAACATAGCTTAGGAATTTGGGATCAATTCCCAGAGGAACTGGCATTAATTGGAGCTGAAGTGTGAAGTGGCTAGGAGAAGACAGGGCAATAAGGAGGAAGGACGTTCAGAAATGAAGAACATGCCAGAAGTCCAGGCTAAGAGGTATAAAGTATATCAAATCAGCCTGGAGGCCCTGGTTATCTCTCACATGAAAAAAACTCTGAGTGATGTGATTGATTTTTAACGTAAAATCAACCATTATTCACTAAATATTATTTGTCTGGTGGTCAAACTCTTTTCAAAAATGGGATCTGTGGAGCAACAGTCATGCAACAGACCCTTGCTGGTTAGGGAATGGGAAGTTGCCTCCAGGAAATGTTTCTGATGTTTGGAAATGAGCAAAGTCAGGAGTGGACTGCATGAGATGAGATAATCAGCAATTGATTGGCAGGGTGCTTGTCTGTGGTGCTTATCTGCTCTGAGCACAGAAAGGACCTGGTGGCGCCCTGGGCTGGGCGGGACATTTTCATACACTTTAACTCAGAGCCACTAAGAGGTCACCAGCTATCCATGACTGAACATGGCAGGAGTGTGGCAGAAAGACATCAATTTGGATTCAGGTGATGGGAAACCGCTTTACTGAGAAAATTGGCCTTGAAGAATGAAACACGCAACTAAGTGGAGACGTGGGAGAATTTGGAGGGGTTCGGAAGAGCCCTGGGTAAGTAGCCAGCCAGAGGCAACTTATTTCCCTCAGTCAGTCAGGACTCAGGACTTGGGGTCAGAGAGATCTGGGCTAGAATTTCAGCTCTACAATTTACTCACTGCTGGTCTGCTTGCAACCTTAGTTGTCTTGTATGCAAAATGAGCAAAATAAGTTGATTTTTTTAGTATTAAATGCGATCATGTGAAAAATGCCTAGAACCAAATGGGTCAATACTCCTTACCAACGGCTGCACACTGGAATCACCTGGGGAATTTTTACAATACCAACCCGGGCCCCAGTCCCAGAGAATCTAATGGAATTGGTGTGGGGTGGGGCTTGACTGGGGGAAAGGCATTTAAAAAAAAAAAAAAAATTCCCAGATGTTTCTTTTATTCGGCCAGGATTGGTTAGTCTCTCTAACACTGCTAATTAAATCAGTTCCCTTGTCCTGTCTCTTTCTCAGATCTCTTAGAAGGGTCTCTCCCGTGCCTATGAAAATCAGAGTGCTTTTCAAACTTTAACAGATATTTTTAAAGATCTAGGGGTTTTGTTAAAATGCGGATTCTGATTCAGTAGGTGCAAAACAGGGCCTGAGGTTCTCCAGTTCTAACAAGCAGCCAGGTGATACCAATGCTAAGAGATTATTAGACTTTGCTATTTTATATTTTTTTCGTCCACGGCATGGTGCTTTTATTAAGACAAGTGATTCTCTCTAGCATGTCAACTTGATAAAGAATTTTGTAACATACTTAAGTAAGTCCTTTCAAAATTATGATCTTTCTATTCTTGTCTCTTGATTTTTTTTTTTTTTTTTTTTTTTTTTTTTTTTTTTTTAGACAGAGTCTAGCTCTGTCACCCAGGCTGCAGTGCAGTAGTGCAATCTCAGCTCACTGCATGCAAGCTCCACCTCCCGAGTTCACGCCATTCTCCTGCCTCAGCTTCCCCAGTAGCTGGGACTACAGGCACCCACCACCACACTCGGCTAATTTTTTTGTATTTTTAGTAGAGACGGGGTTCCACTGTGTTAGCCAGGATGGTCTCGATCTGCTGACCTTGTGATCTGCCCTTCTCAGCCTCCCACAGTGCTGGGATTACAGTCGTGAGCCACCACACCTGGCCCTTTTCTCTTGATTTTGTAGCTGTGAAGCCTTGTATCAGGTGCCTGATGGGGAGTCAGAAGACCCAGCCTTGCTGTCTGCAGTGTGTATCTTGGGGAAGTTGTTTTACCTCATCTGTAAAATGGGCCTAATATCATTTACATCACAAGGTCATTGTGAGGCTTAAGATAAAAAATGTTAAATAGACACAATGTAATTTTTTTTAATGGATAAAAGAAGGCCTGGGTGCAGTGGTTCATGCCTGTAATCCCAGCACTTTGGGAGGCTGAGGTGGGCAGATCACTTGAGGCCAGAAGTTCAGGACCAGCCTGGCTAACATGCAGAAACCTCATCTTTACTGAAAATACAAAAATTAGCCAGGCGTGGTGGCACATGCCTGTAATCCCAGCTACTAGGGAGGCTGAGGCCCCAGAATCACTTGAACCCAGGAGGCAGAGGTTGTAGTGACCTGAGATGGCGGCACTGCACTCCTGCCTGGGTGACAGAGTGAGATCTGTCTCAAAAATACATAAATTAATTCATTAATTAATTAAAATCTAAAAAGATAAAAGAGCTTGAAAGTGCTAGAGCACCTAGTTCACTGCCTGGAACGTAGTACTCAAAAAATGTTGGAACCAGAGAAATAATTTTAGGTCAGTTTTAGTGATGCTCACACATCATTGCATGTAGGCATTAAGTGGGGGAAATTCACGTCCAAATTCAGTAGGACATCTTCACAAAAGGCACAGTATAATAAAAATGCAGACATTTAACTTTGACCTTAAGAGGAGAAAACATGTCTATCGAAAACCGGCATTAATGGACCCTCCAGATCCAACAAATTTCTATAAAATAGGAGTACCATTTAATGGATGCAAGAGATGAGGATCCAAGAAGTTTTGTAACATGCCCAGTGTTGCACACTCAGAATATGAAGCAGAGCTGGGATGGTGGCCAAGAAAGAAGCCTGGGCATTACACCTGAGGGTCAGAACCACAGCTGGGTCCTCACAGGAGTGGCATGGTACTCTGTATGGGGCGGGACATGCTGCCTCCCTCTAACTACGGCTGCTAATTCTAAAAGCTGGTATGGGGTGAAGTGTGATACATACAAGGGAGCCTGAGAGGGGCAACACACAAAGTGGGGTTTAGTCCTAGGTTGTGAGCTAAACCACAACCAGCCAACACTGCAGGCTCAGCACAGCATGGCTATGATGGCCATGCTTCCAGTTGAGTCTTCCCAGAGAATCTCACTTGATACCTGTTTTCTTGGTATAACTGTTAGTAGCTCACACTTTTGCTATCAAACATGTCCTAGTCTACGTATAAACCTAAAAGATTGCTCTAATGATAGCACCTTTCAGGCAGAAGACATTGATCTATGATTTTTCTCCTCCACCAGCAAATACCTTTCACCTGACCATAAGCTTCCTAAGGGCCATATCTGTGTGCCCTCTCTCTGTTTTCCTGGTGTAACTGGCCCAAGTTCTGATGCAGAGTAGGTACGCTAGAAATATTTGTTAAATGGTACCATATCAAGTAAGCCAAACAACTTCCCTGCTGCCGAGTTCACCTTCACTATGCCTTCCATAAAGTCATTAATTCTAAATCTCTGACTCTTCCAAGGAAAGGGACATCTGTCCCCAGAGTCACCGTGTTGTGTGTGAGTCAGAGGGGAAAGCAGAAGTGAAAGCAAGACAGAAATCAAAGAGGTCCTCCTCGCTGCACTGGAGTGGAACAACTGCAGAATAGGGACAGGAATCTCCTCTTTCTACTGCAAGGGGAAATCAGGCCCCATTTCTCAGACCACCACAGCAGCCCCTGCACAAAGTGTGTCACATTCACCATCAGCCACTTAGCTGAGAAAACTGCTCTAAGTGCCCTAAATGTAGCCAAGAGGCAATGGCAGGTTCCTAGGTGAGGAAGAGGACCAGTTGGCATCATACTGTGCTGAAGTCTGACCTTTCTAGATCTTGCTTTCATTCCCCTCGAGTACTCCCCTTATATTTGTTGTCTGTTCCTTAGGGAAAGTCCTTCCAGGTTGCTGTCTCTGCAACCCGATGGGAGCCTGCCTCACTCCCTTGAGTCACCATTACATTGCTTTCCTCCCCAGCTTCTCATAATGAGAGATGACAACATGCTAGCAGCCCTCCCTCTAGGTGCCTCCTCGGCCTCGGCATCCACTCTGGCGGTGCCTGAGGAGACCTTCAGCCCGCCACAGCACTGTGGGAGCCCCTCCCTGGGCTGGCAGAGGTCGGAGCCCGCTCCCTCTCCTTGCCGGGAGGTGGCGGGAGAGGCGCGGGTGGGAACCAGGGCTGCGCACCTCGCTTGTGGGCCAGCGTGAGTTCCAGGTGGGCGTGGGTTCAGCCGGCCAGTACTTGGAGTGGCCGGCAGGCCGGCACCGCCAGCCGCAGGTAGTGAGGGGCTTGGCACCCAGGCCAGCAGCTGCAGAGGGTGTGCCGGGTCCCCCAGCAGTGCCGGCCCGCTAGCACTGCCCTCGCATTCTCACCGGGCCTCAGCTGCCTCCCTGCGGGGCAGTGCTGGGGCATGTAACCCGCCATGCCCCAGCCTCCCCTGTTCCAGCCGTGGGCTCCTGTGGCCCGAGCCTCCCCAACAAGCACCACCCCCTGCGCCACGACGCCCAGTCCCATCAACCACCCAAGGGCTGATAAGTGCGGCAGAGGGCATTGGACTGGCGGGCAGCTCCGCCTGCAGCCCTGGTGCGCAATCCACTAGGTGAAGCTGGCTGGGCTCCTGAGTCTAGTAGGGACTTGGAGAACCTTTATGTCTAGCTAAGGGATTGTAAATACACCAATCAGTACCCTGTGTCTAGCTCAAGGTTTGTAAATACACCATTCCGTACTCTGTATCTAGCTAACCCAGTGGGGACTTGGAGAATTTTTCTAACAGTCTGTGTCTAGCTGAAGGATTGTAAACGCACCAATCAGCACTCTGTGTCTAGCTCAGGGATTATAAATGCACCAATCAGCACTCTGTCAAAATGGACCAATCAGTTCTCTAAAATGAACCAATCAGTTCTCTGTAAAATGAACCATTCAGTTCTCTGTAAAATAGACCAATCAGCTCTGTGTAAAATGGACCAATCAGCAGGATGTGGGTGGGGTCAGATAAGGGAATAAACACAGGCTGTGGAAGTCAGTGGTGGCAGCCGGCTCTGGTACTCTTCCGCAGTGTGGAAGCTTTGTTCTTTTGCTTTTTGCAACAAATGTGGTTGTTCACTGTTTTGGTTCATGCTGCTTATATGAGCTGTAAGAATCACAGCAAAGGTCTACAGCTTCATTTCTGAGGTGAGCAAGAGTACTAACCCACCAGAAGGAAGAAACTCTGAACACATCTGAACATCTGAAGGAGCAGACTCGGGACAAGCCATCTTTAAGAACTATAACACTCACTGCCGGGTCGGCGGCTTCATTCTCGAAGTCAGCCAGACCGAGAACCCACTAATTCCAGACACGATAAAAGCCGTCTTTCCTTACATCAGTCATTATCAAACTTTAGTGCGTCAGGAGCACCTGGAGGGCCGATTAAATGCAGATTGCTGGGCCTCCCTATCCCTAGTATTTCTGATAAGCAGGTCTGGGGTGGAACCCGGGAGTATGCATTTCTAACAAGTTCCCAAGTGATGTTGATGCTATTGATCTGGGGAACAGACTTTGAGAACCTGGGCCCTGGAATCCTTTTCGGGAAAAATAGCTCTCTTAGCTGCTGGACCATTTCCTAAGCAGCAACCTTCCACCTGGCTGTCTTCTGTAGTCAAATGGGGAGCTTGTACACAGCCCCATACCCAGTCTACAAGCCATCAGGGGCCTTAGGGACTGCTCATACAATTCCAAAATGCAGGCAAGGTAAACAAGCACCCCTCTGCAGCCGCTTTCCCAAACTTGATCAGCCCTTTTGACAATCACAGCTGCCCCTCTAATCGGAAATGAACAAGCTTGCTTTCTCTTCCATGTCTTCTCACCTCATTGAAAAATCCGTTAGGATTAAATTCATCTTCATGGGGTAGGGGGTGAGGACTGGCAGGATTATAATTTGTGACACCAAACAATTTTCTTTAAATACTCTTTCAACTTTTTAAAGACACATTCTCACTCTGCCACACGAGGTAGAGTGTGGGGGCACCATCAGAGCTCATTGCAGCCTCAACCTCCCAAGCAATCCTTCCACCTCAGCCTCCCAAGTAGATGGGACCACAGGTGCACGCCACCACACCCAGGTAAGGTTTTTTATTATTATTATTTTTAGTAGAATCAAGGTCTTGCAATGTTGCCCCGGATGGTGTTGAACTGCTGAGCTTAAGCACCCCTCCTGCCTCGGTTTCCCAAACTGCTGGGATTACAGGTGTGAGCCACCATACCCAGCCAATGTTCAACATTTTTAAAGGGGGAATGATAAAACCAATTATTTTCTCTTAATACAGATTACATTCAGTAAAAGAGTCTCCTGATAATTCACTCCCAAGACCAAAGGAGATTCAATGTTCATTAAAAAAAGAAAAAAGAAAAAAAAAAAAAAAAAAAGGGGGAGGACCAGGAAAGGTGGCCCTCACTTGCAGTCCCAGCACATTGCGAGGCCTCAGGGAGAGGACTGCTTGAGCCCAGAAGTTGAAGGCTGCAGTGAGCTCTGATTGTCCCACTGCACTCTAGCCTGGGTGACAGAGCAAAACCCGGTCTCTAAAAACGAAAGACATTTCCTATTTTTCTGTGGTTCTGAAACTACCTGCAGTTGTCTTTTGTGATTTTCTGAAGCAAACTAACTGAGAGAACTATTAAAGGGCTTAAATTGAGATAATGAAATGAATCACTAACATAAAGACCACCACATCAACATACTCTTTGATTCCAGAGTCTCCGCTGACTGCTTTTGCCTGAGCATGTCAAAAATATATATATACAGCTATGCAGCTGAAATAGGCAATTGCTAGCAGGGTTTTTTTATTTATTTATTTTTTTTAACTTCCACTCAAAGACATTTTGTCTTGGGTGAGAAAGGGACCGATTTACATTTTGCCAATTAAGTAAATTGTTGCACCCGGATTTCTAAATAAATGACCTCCATCTTTCCAATTCATTCCCAGGAAATTTGGCCCATGGATTGGTGTCCCGGGAGGTGGTCCAGCTGGCCTTCTCTTCAACCTTTGTTGGCTTCCAAGTCATTTCATCCATAATAAGCATTCACAGAGGTGGATTCGATAACTGTATCTGTTCACCAGAGGAGTGGAAGTTAAAAAAAAAAAAAAAAAAAGGCCCTGCCAGAAATTGCCTATTTCAGGTGCATAGCTGCATATTTTTTTTGGGGGGGGGGTGGGGTGGGAGGGGGCCAAAATAAGCCAAAAGAAGCCATTTGTATATAATCATATTTACAGGAAGTTTAAGAACAGGACACTTAGTCTGCAGTGACTGAAGTCCAAAAGTCCAAACAGGGGTTATGGGGAGTGGAGTGTTTACTGGGAGGGGGCATAAGAGAGCCTTTGAGGGCATTGGGAGTGTTCTATATCTTGATCTGGTGGTAGGAATGTGAGTGTATTCATATGTAAAAATTCAACAGCAGTGAGATTAGTGCACTTAATGTATGTTTTAACTCAAAAAGGTAAAATAAAACAAAACCAGCGATTATTTTTAAAGCTACTCTAAACAGAATTTTTACAAGTCCATGTTCTAGAATGTTCACATCACCTCTGTTCATAAGAGCTCCAAACCAGAAGCAACCAACTGTCTATCAATCAAAGAACAAATAAATTGCAGTATATTCATGTAATAGAATATTTTAACAACAATAACGAATGAAATCATCATTAAATCAGGTTAAGATGACCTGATGGCCAGGTGCAGTGGCTCATGCCTATAATCCCAGCACTTTGGGAGGCTGAGGCAGGCAGACCACAGGAGGTCAGGAGCTCAAGACCAGCCTGGCCAACACAGTGAAACCCCGTCTCTACTAAAAATACACACACACACACAAAATAGCCAGGCATGGTGGCTCATGCCCGTAAACTCAGCTACTCAGGAGACTGAGGCAGGAGGACTGCTTGAACCCAGGACAGAGAGGCTGCAGTAAGCCAAAATCACATCCCTGCACTCCAACCTGGGCGGCAGAGTGAGACTCCATCTCAAAAAAAAAAAAAAAAAAAAAAAAAAAAAAAATGACCTGGTTATGAGACAGCGATCTCCTGCAAAGTAGGGCATGTGTCTTGGTCATCTCTGTCCTCAAGTTACACACGGGGCCTCAAACTAGGAAGGGGATTAATAAATATATATCAGGTTTATGAATAAACTAAATTTTAAATAAACAGAAGGGATGGCCTATTTTTATTCTGCCTAGAGAAATAGCAATTAGAGGTGAACCATCTAGTTCTGTAACATTTCAAGTGCAATTGCTCGTCATATCTGCAACAAATAGGAAAGATGAAAGTGAACAAGAAACAGAAGTGGGGCTATTGGTGACAATTTTCTTCTCTTTTCAAAGGAATGCATTTCCCAAATTCTAAAAGACATACTGGTGACTCAGACATTGTCTGTGTCCCATAATACAAAACTCTGAGATACAAAGTATTGTTTTACTTTTCTTTGGCAAACTGTCCAGATGTTTTCAAATATCCAGATGTTCTTCCTGATACGACCCAAACAATGCTGTATCTTTGTCACATTGTATTAAGATATTTGGTATTATGGAGACAGAGCTTGGATTGAGTTGTAAATTCAGTAAAGATGGAGCCAAAAGCAGAAACTTTGATCTATTCACAGTACCCTAAACGATGCCTGAGAGATATGGCCCAGAGATGAATCCAGAAGATAGAGCTGAGATGTGAAGCTATCAAAACCCAGTCATTCTGGACAGCTCTCTCGTCAGCATGCTTCCACTGATCACCCAGTTATGTGGTGAAGGAGTCATCCTCCCTCATTGTTCTAGCTCCCCTTGGACATGATGGATAACCAGCAACCTTTCCCAAAACATGCTAAGCACTTCACACCTCTAACCCTGAGCTTATGCTAACTCCATTGCTTAAAAGGCCTTTTCCCAATTCCTACGCACCCCATTTTTTCCCTCTCAATTCCCCAGATGCCCCTACTTAGAAGTGCTCTTTTTTTTCGCCCTTTCTCAATCTCCTCTGTCTCTCTCTGTCCAAATCCTTCCAAGAGTCAGCTCAAATGCCTGCTCCCTAACAAAAGTGATGTTGAGCTACCAAGATGCCAAGTTGTTCCAACAATCTCCGCTTCCTATAGGGGTCACGTGGCATTTTCTACAATTTAGCACAACTTTTTATGTATATCTTACTGCCTTCTACAAATAATAAGGGCTTTAAGGGCAGAATCTATATCTTACATATATTTGTGTCCTCAAAGAAAATCACAGTCAAATAAAATACTGGTTGATTGAATGTGATGATTCTTATTTATGACCTGTGGCCATAATCAGGAAGTCTTAAGTTTGAGGGAACAGTGGAAAGAGTTCTGGATTAGGAGTTGGGCCAACCTGATTCCACACTGGATCTGCCACATCCTAGCTCTTTGTCTTTAGACAAGTTCCCTCAACCCTCTGCACCTCAGTTTCCCCATCTGTTAAGTAACAGAGTTGACCTAGAGTCAGTGTCCCCAAAATCGATGTAACAGAATAGGGGGGCTCAATTATGTCAACATTTTTCTTTCCTATTTGGGACTAGAGATGAGTAATTACTTTGGGATATACCTTCTTTGTTCAGGGAAATGAACTTTCAGTATGCAAATTTCACAGAGACGGAAGTTACAACAAAATGTATTGTGCCTTTTTGACTTTGAACAAAGACGGCACTCCTTGAGATACCTATTGCCAAAACAGATCCAGTCTTCCAGAAGGAGATGGATCAATTTGCATAAAGAATCCAGGTCCAAGCTAGTCATGGTGGCAGGTGCCTGTAATCCCGACTACTTGGGAGGCTCAAGCAGAAAAATCGCTTAAACCCAGGAGGTGGGGGCTGCAGTGAGTCAAGATTGCACCACTGCCCTCCAATCTGGGTGACAAAGCGAGACTGTCCAAAAAAAAAAGAATCCTAAAAAGAATCCAGGGCCTGCTTCCCAGTATTTAAGGTAGGGAAGACCTGTTGGAGTGGGCAGGATGGCCTCAGCCAAGACCTGGTAGCAAAGTGGAACAAACTTGATTCCTCAAATGAAGTCATCTTAGAGTAATAAGGTGTCCATACCATGAGCAGAGAGGCTCAGCAGGAGAACCTAAGTGTCTATAGGAAGGGCTGATCTTGTCCTGGTGTTCTCTCAGTGCAAGGACCTCCCCTGGACCCAGAGCCCCAGACATAGCTGTTCTGCTTTGGGGAACAATGACTGAGCATGAGAGAATCAGAACAAAAAGACCAATAAAAGCAGAAGTCGCTGAAAGGAACTTAGGATGGGACTAACAATGGCATGCCAGAATGGGCAGGCCAGTATTCTCAAGAGCAACTTGGGGGCAGGGAAATACGGTGCAGCAATGGGCCTGGGTAGGCACAGTGCTCCTGGATAATTCCAGGGAATGAGACTCTCTGCTAACAGGGCATTTGGGGCTCAAGCAATCAGTTGAAGAAGTGGGAAAGATCTGATCATAATCTACTGACTAGGCAATGCATGGTAGCTCATGCCTGTAATCCCAGAATTTTGGGAGGCCGAGGCAGGTGGATCACCTGAGGTCAAGAGTTTGAAACCAGCATGGGCAACATGGCAGAACCCCGTCTCTACTAAAAATACAAAAATTACCTGGGCATGGTGGAGGTGCCTGTAATCCCAGCTACCCAGGAAGCTGAGGTATGAGAATCACTTGAACCCAGGAGGCGGGGGTTGCAGTGAGCCAAGATCGCCCCACTGCACTCCAGCCTGGGCAACAAAGCAAGGTTCCATCTTAAATAATAATTATCATCATCATCATCTACTGGCTAAATATTGGCTTAATATAAAACTCAAATCTGTGTGCTACTCTGTCTCACCTCAGAACAAAAATTCCATTGTCAAATAACTTTTATAATCATTGTAACTACATGCCCCTCTTAGAGATCTACCACAGATTTGAGGCATTTGAAAGTCTGAGAACTCTTACAGTAAAGACAGCTGTTTATCTTTATTTAAAGTCAGCACTCCAGAAACTTATTTGAACTTAGAGGTCTCCATCATATCCCTGCCCCTTTTCTCATGTAATCCTCAGAATCCTATAGAACTTGGGCTCCCTGGAACACACTTCACAAAATATTAGACACGGGGATGGCTAAAAGACTTTTTAATGTAACCTAATAAGTATTCCTGGGTTCTAGTTTTAAAAATTTTAAAAGGAATGCTAATGCTACAGAAAACCCTTTCTTCTAGTCCCCATTGTGTATTTCTGGAGTAAATGGCAGTGTCAACAGCAGAGACAATTGAGCTAGAGTCAGAAACGGCACCTGGGAAATGCTTTCAAGGCATGAGTTTGGAAGCCCAAAAGGAAACCGAAATGATGGCAAAGGCAGCACCTCCACCTGAAGCAGTGAGTGGTTGTTTTAAGAACCCATGAGAGGCAGGTCCCCAATAGCTCCCAACCCACACCTTCAGGAGTAGAGTGCTATTCCTACACAGCTACTGGGCCCTGGCCAATGGAAGAGAAAGAATTACTTTTTAGATACAAAGATTATTTCCTCAGTAACATTTCTTGGGTGTTTTGTTTGTTTGTTTGTTTTGAGACAAAGTCTCACTCTGTCTCCCAGACTGGAGTGCAGTGGTGGAATCTCGGCTCACTGCAACTTTCTCCTTCCAGGTTCAAGCGATTCTTGTGCCTCAGCCTCTCTAGTAGCTGAGATTACAGGCCTGAGTCACCACACCTGGCTAATTTTTGTAGTTTTACTAGAGACAGGGTTGTGCCATCTTGGCCAGGCTGGTCTCAAACTCCTGGCCTCCAGTGATCCACCTGTCTTGGCCTCCCAAAGTGCTTGGATTACAGGCGTGAGCCACCACTCTGGCCCTAAGTAAGATTTCTTGTTGTAATCAGTGTTGCTTTTCATATTGTGGAGTACCTGTAAGTCCTTGAAGATTCCCATTGGAACACAAATTGTTCTTTATTTGCCGGACAAACAATTCACCAAGTATTGACAATTCTATTGCATATTCATGTTACCTCAAGAGGCTAATGAGCTTTTGAGATTCGGGCTTTTAATTTTAAACCCTTAACTGGGAGTATTGATGAGCAACTATCAGAAATCTCTTGATTTGCATGTCTCCCATTTCTTGCCCCCATTTCTCTATATTGTAGTTGCAGCACCACGCTTTCCTGGGAAATTGATTCTCTCCCACTCCAACTAGGGGATATTGATGGGACGGTGGTTCCCAGTTTGCTTGGAGCAACGGGGTCTGGTTAAAACAACATTGGCAGCTTCCTAAAGAGTCTTGGCTTTTCTCTAGCTTACAAGTGACTGCAGGGTTGACTTATTTCCACATCCCCAATATCCTTTCTGGCCTGACACGTAAAAGCCCTTGGTCAATGTTTGGTGAACAAAAAAGGTTTTATCCAGCTGAGACGTGGACTCAGGGAAAGGCAAGGGCATTTTTTCTAGAACTGGGGACAGGAAAGCCTTTTAGAGCTGAGCAGTCAATCAGAGAATACCTATCAACTAGACTAAGAAGCTGAGTAACTGGAGAATTGAACTTGAGCTGCTTCAGTCATGCTCTGGCTCAGCTTAGGGTTTCTTGAGCCTGGAGTAAGGCTGAGACTCTCACTGGGAGTCAAGAGGCTCCAACTGTCAGGAAAGGAAGGTTGTACTATCAGGAAGTGAGGCAGTGCCTGACATAGAATGGGGTCCCTCTTAAGGGTGAGTCACCTACAGATTTTTCTGCAGGCTCTTTGAGCTCTAAAGCTTCCTTGGTCCTCTGCCTGTCTGCTGAGGGGGGCTTCCTGACCTCTCTCCCTTCATCCATTCTCTCTCCCCTCTTTCTCCGTTACCTCCTTGACCATACAATGGCAGGTTACAAAAAAGCCGCAAATTCCAAGCTATATGTAGCATAGAGTGGCTGTTTGTCCCAAAATACCACGTCGCTGACTACAGCAAACACAAATTACAAGCTTTATCTAATCACCGTTACGTGACCAGTCATTTTTGGTTTCCAAAAATGACAGCGAGTGGCGTGCTTCTGCAGCTGGTGGTGGCACCAGCTTGGGTTTCAGATCTCAAGTGCACACAGATGCGCATGGAGCCCAGCATTCCAAGTGACCAATTCAGAAAGGGAAATAGGAGAGGGAAGAGAGGAAGTACAACTCGCCAGATACACAGACACCACTGCTTTGGACCTCACAAATAAATGATTTAAAATCATCCAATTGCTTCGCCGTTGTACCAAAGAGTATGAACACTCATCTCCCAGGCACACAGTTGACTAAGGGAGAGCTAATACCCAAGTGGTCATCCAAAGGCTGCACCAGAGACTGGAGAGAATACAGCTTGTTTGGAAATCATTGATTTAATTTGGGGTTTGGAGTTGTTTGCTTCCTTTCCTTTCCTTTTCGCCAAGAGTAGATGGCAGTGGTATCAAGGAAGTGGTGCTAGGCTTGGCTGGAGTCTGGAACCTGGGTTGTCTTATGACCGTGATCCTAGCACGTCAGCCCACTTCTCCGAGTGGCTTTGTGAACAGCGCAGGCTGATAATATCCCCCTCCTCCCCAAGTTGATGGGAGGGGAAGATGAGGGTGCATGTGAAAGTGCGAGCCAAACATTTGGCACAAAGTGGCCTAGATACGAGGAATTTAACCACGTGCTAGGAGCTAGATTCTCTTTCTACATCATTGCATCATAACCGTTCTGACTGCCTCTTACATGCATGTGGGCTTTCAATTGCTAGGAACAGGCAGAGAGGAGCCCGTGACGAACTTGGCCTGTGATTCAGAGTGTCAAATACTGCCAGTCAAAATAAACCGGTGTTCTGCCTAGATTCCAGGGCACATGTGCACATGCAGAAGGCATTCCTCTGTAAGTTTTAAATAGCCCAAAGATGTGCTCGAGTGAGACTCTCTGTCAAAGTAGAAAAGCATTTAGGAAAACAAGGCCCTTTAAATACCTACATTCCTTCATATCAGATAGAAATTGCACAAGACATCTAAACACATTCCAGGGGATCTGACTTGCCAGGGCCAGCAGAGGAAAGAAGAAGGATGGACAACTGCACTGCGCTGAAAGTAATAACAATGAAACAATGAACTGTCCGAACTCAAGCTGACTTTCACTTCCCTAAACTATAAATAAATCAGCATCTTTTTTTCTTTACTTCAAATCCACGTTTGTCACCTCCCATCCATAGGTACTTTAAGAGAAGGAACTGGAATTTGAGCATTTATCTGTGTAATGCCGGAAAACTCAACTCTCCCCCTCACCGTGAAAAGAGAGGAGGTTGAGCTGTGGAGGCTTCCTTTAAGCTCTAGCATTTGCTTCTATTGAGGCCACTTCTTGGCCAGTGGGTTGGAATATGTGGGACATCTATTCCATCTAAAAGGTATCGTTCCTTTGTGTCCTGTGACACAAAGTGACATCACTGTCCTTACCTGTCATCATACCTGTTGGAAGCAGATTAATTTCTCATGCCTCACATTTATATCAGTGGTATAGTTAACTTCACATCATCATTTCTCAGACTGCGCCACGCTGAAAAGGGGACAGGACCTCTGGAGCTGAGTCAACCTATGCACCAGCTATAGTGCTGATGTCTAACCCCAAAGCAGCTGCTAGCAGAAATAACAGTAACAACAAAAACTAGCAACCGTGAGGTCCCTACTCTGTGTTGTACATTTATACATAAGGGTTTTGCATCCCTTATTTCATGCCATCTTCAGAACAATCTTCTGATGCAGGTGTTTCTATTTCCATTTTGTCAACGATGAAATCGAGATTTAGAGATAAACTAATTTGCCCAAAACATTTCTCTGTTTCTTCTGACTGCTAGGAAGCTCAAGGTCAAATGCGGTCAAATGCAAGTGCACAGGGGTTCGTACTTGCGTTTCTGTCATTTCAGACTCCATTTTTTTCCTCCAGCCCCTACTTTCTTATCTTCTTCTTCCTCATTTTATGATTTCTACTTTTTCCTGTAGTTGTAAAGCAATTTCAAATAATTTTTGGATAAGAGAGATATGTAAATAAATGAATGAGTTACAGCCAGGCAGTGGCAGAACCAAGATGAGAACCCCATTCCCAGATTCCTGCCTCAGCTGCATCACATGTTACCTTGCTCTGGAGTGGACTACTTGCTTGGTGGATGTGCATTTGCAATAGTGAAAAGTCCACAGGAGGGCCGGGCACAGTGGCTCACACCTCTAATCCCAGCTCTTTGGGAGGCTGAGGTGGGCAGATCACGAGGTCAGGAGATCGAGACCATCCTAGCTGACACAGTGAAACCCCATCTCTACTAAAAATACAAAAAATTAGCTGGGCGTGTGGTGGGTGCCTGTAGTCCCAGCTACTTGGGAGGCTGAGGCAGGAGAATGACGTGAGCCCAGGAGGCAGAGCTTGCAGTGAGCTGAGATTGCACCACTGCACTCCAGCCTGGGCCATACAGCGAGACTCCGTCTCAAAAAAAAAAAGAAAAGTCCACAGGAGGCCAAAAGGTGACTCCTAATCTGAAAATACCATAAATCGTGTGGGTTCTGGCTGAGGACAGGGTGGGAGTGGGGCAGAGGTGGAAATCAGACCTGAAATCCTCCTGTGGAAGAACTTAGCTCTTTTGGTGAGAGGTTCAAAGATTGGGTACCCAAGAGTATAGTCCTTGAGGGAGCGAACAGAGAATAACTCCTGAATTTGGGTAGAGGCCACCCTTCACATGGCTCAAGGAACTGACAGTTTCTAGCATCTGTTTAGGAACACAGCCATGACTTTCAGAAACCTTGAGCCAAAAGGTAGCTCTGCATCTACCTAAAAAATCCATAAGAGCCTGAAAAGAACCGTGGACCATCCACAGTGATACAAGAGCTTCACAAAGGGGCAGGGAACAAAAGAAAAGGACAATAATTTACAACATCCTTGAGTGTCAGTCAGAAACAGCTATGCACTTGTAAAGAGACAGAGGAATCCGTTTCAAACACATCCACATTTGGAGGAAGCTTAAGAAGTTCAAATGAAGCTACAAATTGTGATTGGGAGAAAATAAAAAGGAAATGAAAATTAGCTGCCGATATTGTGGCAGACATTATGCTGAATGTTTCACATGCCTTTTTCTCTCATTTAATTAGAATGACCCCGCTTTGAGAGAGATGTAAGGAAATGATTGAGCGACAGGCAGGCAGTGGCAGAGCCAAGATAACAGCTCCACCTGAGGTGGGCTGTACTACCCCTGTGCGGTTAGGAGTGGAGTTAGGCTCTGGGTGGTTACTCAACCTGGACAAGCTAGCTGGTGGTAGGATGGGGCTCGTCCCTAGACATATCCAATCATAAAGCCCAGCTCTTTCCATCCAACCACACCACTTAGAACAAACTGCTACAGGCCATTCTATCCTGACCCACCCAATAATGGATGCAAGCTTATATAGGCCCTAACCCAAATATCAAATGATCTCCTTTTAGAACTGCACAGATTAAAACTCTTAAGAAAAATAAATGCATGAGAACACACACACAAAAATAATGCTACAAAATAATAATCATGCTAAAAAAAGCAATAATAGAAGCAGACCGTATCACAAAGCAACAATAATAAAAATGTATAATACTTAAAGGGTAAAGAACATAAATTTTTATAACAAAAGAAGTCCATGCATAATTTGCCATGTGATCAAGTCAGCATCAAAACTAACTGGGGTAATTAACACATGTAAGTTCTTATTCTATGTAACTGCATCACAATTTAGAGATAAATTCATTTAGATTACACCTTATATAAAAAACTCCAAATGGGTTGAAAATAAACAATTATAATGAGCCACAAAAATAACAGAACTGAATATTTAATTGTAATGTTTAGAGGAATGTTTATTTGGTAAATAGCAAATAAATAGTGTAAGTTTCAAAAGAATGAAAAATTCAACCCTCTAACAATTTCCTGTGAATAAAATGTAACTCTCTTTAAGAAAATAAGTGCCATTGAAGCAAAAAGAAAAACTATTTTCAAAAACATGGCACAGATAGTTTGACTTAGTATCTGTGATGTATAAACAGCCAGTGTAATTAGGACCCAATAGAGTAGTTGGTAAATATCGATTAACACAAGGACAGTCCTACAGAATAAATACATACATTTTAATCCAGGAAATAAAAATACAAAGTATAAGGAAGCACTATTTGAGACATACTTTCTGGTACCCCTGTATTTTTTTTTAGTTGGGGGGGGGTTTCTTTTTAAAAAATGGTTTAATAAAATACGTAGAATAAACAAATCTAAAGAGTTAATGTACAACACGAGGACAATAGGCAATAAAATTGTACTTATGTGAAATCCATGCTAAGTGAGTAGATTTTAGCTGCACTTATCATAAAAACAAAACAAAAACAATAGGTAACTATGGGAGATAATGGGTATGTTAATTTGCTTCACTATAGTAACCTTTTTGCTATGTGTATTGCATAACATGTTGTATACCTTAAATAAACATAATATAATTTATTTTTAAGGGATAAAAATAAAAGCACCAGTCTGAGCAACATGGTGAAAGCTCGTCTCTAGAAAAAATACAAAAATTACTAGGGTGTCGTGGCACACTCTTGTAGACCCAGCTACTCAGGAGGCCATTTAATAAACTATTAAAATGAGCCAACTATTGAAATGGGAAGATACTTGAGCCCAGGAGGTCGAAGCTGCAGTGAGCCATGATCAGGCCACTGCACCCCAGCCTGGGCAACAGAGTGAGATCCTGTCTCAAAAAAAAAGGAGAAAGAAAGACAGAGAGAAGGAGAGAAGGAAAGAGAAAGAAAGAAAGAAAGAAAGAAAGAAAGAAAGAAAGAAAGAAAGAAAGAAAGAGAGAGAGAGAGAGAGAGAGAGAGAGGGAGGGAGGGAGGGAGGGAGGGAGGGAGGGAAGGAAGGAAGGAAGGAAGGAAGGGAAAGAAAGAAGGAAAGAACTTTTTTAAAAAGCAACTAGATTCTTAAAAACATAATAAATAAAAGTGAACTATATGTAACAAAATCCTTGACACTCTGTGTACTCTTTGAGCCAGTAAATGGATCCTAGAAATGTATCCAAAAGAAATTATACAAAAGAATAAAATGTTTATACATGCAAAATGTTCTTTGTAACATTATCTAAACGAGTAAAAAAAGTTCAAATTAATGACCAGCAAGAGTGTAATGGGGAAATAATTGTGGTATAACAACCGGATGGAATATTAGGCAGACATTATAAGATGATATAACAATACCATGCAGGGTAAAGAGGAGACTTCACAAAGATGAATGTGGACTAAGGTTGGAAGTACATATGTATGTGTACAAATGGCAGAGAAATGGCAAGGGCCATAGAAAATGGAAAGTTTTACAAAGGAAGAATATGATGAATATTTCCCATATTCTGAATTCCCGTCATCATTTTTCTAATGAAGCTTTAGCCATGACTTAAAATCTGGTTAAACTAAAGCATTATTGAGCACCAGTGGGATGCAGCAATGTGATTGCAGATACTTCAGAATGCTCTTAAGAACTCACTGAAGGCCGGGCGCGGTGGCTCAAGCCTGTAATCCCAGCACTTTGGGAGGCCGAGACGGGCAGATCACAAGGTCAGGAGATCGAGACCATCCTGGCTAACACGGCGAAACCCCGTCTCTACTAAAAACACAAAAAATTAGCTGGGCGAGGTGGCGGCGCCTGTGGTCCCAGCTACTCGGGAGGCTGAGGCAGGAGAATGGCGTGAACCCGGGAGGCGGAGCTTGCAGTGAGCTGAGATCTGGCCACTGCACTCCAGCCTGGGCGACAGAGCGAGACTCCGTCTCAAAAAAAAAAAAAAAAAAAGAACTCACTGGACCTTGCTGCCCAGGAATACAGTCCACCTCGAATACAGGCAAGAGCATTGCTCCTGGGACAGGAAGATAAGAAAGCTTTAAAGGCTCTCAGTCCCTTTTGGAATATGTGTGGGTACTAGTTTGTCAGGGCTGCTGTGACAGAGTGCCACAACTGGATGGCTTAAACCATGAACATGTATTCTCTGTCAATTCTGGAGGCTTGGACGCAGCCACTGATATTCTTTGCTGGAATTGCCTTGAAGAGGAGATATGAAGATTGACTTAAGAAATAATCTCAATGAGGATTTTTTGAGGAGCTCTCTGACTTGGGGGTTGAGAGCTATTGAGTTCTATGATGCTCTATTAGCCCCTTGTTGCTCTGGCCTTAGCAACATTGAAATAAAATGAGCATGGAATTCCCCAAGACTTATAATTCCCGTGTCCGATTCTATCCCAGCTTTTTGGACTTTGGAGGCTACAGTGTGGGGGAAAAGGTGGCAGAGAGGCGTCAGTGTGGGCCAGCATCAGCAGAGGCAGAAACAAAAGGGGGGCATACCCACATTTGGAAAGTCTAGAGTGTTCTGCAGAAACACAGCATTGTTTAAGGGTGACAAAGAAATATTAAAGTCAACTCAAGAATGTTTTAGACAAACTTGAAAAGGCTTCTAGAAGGATATTCTTTTTTTTTTTTTTTTTTTTTTTTTTTTTTTTCTTTTTTGAGGCAGAGTCTCACTCCGTTGCCCAGGCTGGAGTGCAGTGGTGCAATCTCGACTCACTGCAACATCTGCCTCCCTGGTTCAAGCAATTCTCCTGCTTCAGCCTCCCTAGTAGCTGGGACTACAGGCCCACACCGACATGCCCGGCTAATTTTTTTGTATTTTTAGTAAAGACGGGGTTTCACCATGTTGGCCAGGCTCATCTCAAACTCCTGACACAGGTGATCTGCCCTCATCGGGCTCACAGAGTGCTAGGATTCCGCGTGGGAGCCACTGTACCTGGCCTAGAAGAAGATTCTTGAGCTCCAATGGAAATAAAGTTCTTACACTCTCTATATAGTTTCTTTTTTCTTTTTTCTGATGAGATGAAATCTGAACTCTATGGCATGCTTTCATGACATATCCTCAGCCAGTCTCTCTAGGTTCATATTTCCCTAAAACCTGGGTACTAGCTTGACATTCCCTAAGTGGATCTCATGACTTAGCACATCCATGGCTTTGTGCATGTTCTCTTTCCTGCTGGGGTGTCTCTCTGACTTTCGTGCCTACAGAAGGGAGAGCTGCTGAGACCCTGAGCATCTAAGGCCCCAGCTCACATGCCATCCCAAAGAGCCCTCTGTTACACTTCATTATGATCACTTTCTATATGTTCTTCATTTGTTTATTAAATTCATTTGAGTATTTAGTCAGCCCCATTCAATATTTATTGACTGCTGACTATGGGCCGGGAACTGTGTATAACATGCAATGGCTGGAGACGATGAGTGGATAGACTGTTCTGTGAATTCTCAGGTGGAAGAGTGTTTGAGCTTGTGTGGAAAGGGCCAAAGGACCTAACTTGGGGGTCCCAGGGAAGTAAAACAAAGGACAATTACAGATGCCATGCCCACATTCCATGGCAGGGAGCCTTTGAGGGCCCTGTGTCATGACAGCAGGATAGCCACTGGTTCCCTGGTCAGTCTCCCCTTCCTGCATGGACTGCTGCAGCCGAGATATGCAGCGGCGCTCTTTGGGATGGGAGGCTCACATCCTCAGCACTGAGTCCGGGAGCGGAACAGAAGGCATCTCTGGGCCCAGCCTGTCCCCATCTGCGATAGTGGCTACACCAGGTGGCCTAAAGAGGAACACAAAACCTCTGGGAGCAAACTTCTCATCCTCCCATGGGAAGCCCCCCTACATATCCCTTACTAAGGGATTCCGGAGCACCCACTGGTCTGCCTTTTGACATCAGGCAAGTGTCACAATGTGGCTGCGGCAGGTTCCCTTTCCTGAACCCTGTTCTATGTTAGAGACAGCTCAGGTCCAAAAGCACCAGGGAAAACTACTAATTCCTTGGCCTTGTCAGGCCCCTCTGTGTTTCTGTTAGATTAGAAGAACTTTTATTTCCTCCTTGCCCCTCTATTTTTGATAGCATATACTTCCTCTATTTGCTGCCCCAATAGTTCAAGCCACCTCCACCCCCACATATCACTTCCACAAGAGAAATAAGCAGAGATAAATGCACCACTTCTTCCTCAGGTCCCCGCAGGGCTCTGCCCTTCCTCCCTATCACAAATGCCCCAGCTCTTGGGATTGCCAGGGCTCCCTGGGACTGTGAGCTTCCCAGGACAGGGCTGCCGCGTGCTTTATTTCTATCCCATAAGCAGAGCGTGGTACATAGTAGATATGTGTTTATTAGATATGAATGGAATATAATGAAAGTTGGCTATACCTTTGTGCTTTGATACTTACCTTAATTTCTTAAAGTCTCTCTGGGTGAATATGCATGGAAAAAAGTATGTCCTTTATGTTCTGTTGCTGTTCTTCCTAAGCTGCAGAATTTCCTATTTCTAGACCTATGTTTGGATGAATGAACTGTTGCACAATAATGGTGACAATAATAATAATTTTAAAAAGAATCACAGAAAGGCAAGTCTGGAACATCTCTTAGAAATTAGCTCAACCAAGCCCTATGACCAGATTGATCTCTACACCGGAAGTCTTGTACTAAGTTTTGGGTAGACACGGGAAGAAAGTGCAAATCTCCAGTCCCTCAGGCATGGCCCTCCCTCCACACACCTCCTCTTTATATAATCCTCAGTGCAGGATGTGCAGCACATATAGGGGCTGGGTAGTTTTTGTATTTTTAGTAGGGGCTTTGGGTGGAGGGGCTTTAGCTGGATGTTCAGCCAAATCAAGAGGTAAGGCCTGTGCACAAGGCCCTTGCCACTTCTTTTATGGAGGGGCCATCGCTGAAGTAATGCTGACACCCACTCTGGGTCCAGTTCACTGTACATTTGCATATCTGGTGGCTCCTAGCACAAACTTTCCCCCTGCACTGACCTCCTTCCTTGAAAAGCTCTCCTCCTCCCTCAAAGGATTGAGCCAATGTCAAGGCCATGTTTGCTACTCAGCTCTTGCTCTGGAGAGGCTCTCTGCCTAGGCTTAGGGTCCAGTCCCTCTATACCTTCTGGTCTACAGGCTCAGCAGTGCCCAGATTCACCAGTGATTCTACCCAGGGTGCATGCTATTTCCATTAGGACCAAATAATGTTTGCAAAAGACATCTGAAAAAATGCCAGAAGCACATTATCACAAGGCTTGCTTTTGACAGCTTCTTTGCTTCCCTGCCCGAGGGCCACCCCAAGTGAGTGCTTCCTTCTGCCCAAGGAGGCAGAAAGAAACCTGAAGTTCCTGAGAGGAGTTTAGCCACAAATGCAGGAGGAACACTTTCTTCACTGATATTTCAAGATGATTTCACAATCACCAAACCACCAGCCACATGCAATCACTGGTTGAGAAGCAAAAAGGGCAAGAGTTTGGATTGGAGGAGCATGTATGTGTGAGCATGTGTGTGTGCATATTAAAACACAAAGTAATAGAATTTGAAGGAAATGCAGACAGCCAATAAAATTCCTTGTGATGGCAGTGTGAATCTAGGCTGAAAGAACATGTCTGGGGCAGGGAGAAGAGAGGCTTGTTCAAGTCAAGAGCTTTTGTTAAATCATCAGATATGAAAAAAGAGATATCCCCAATGCAAGCACAAAGTGTTATGTGCAGGCACAGAATTGTGTTTCTTAAACACAAATAAGTAAATTAATTAATAAGTAAATTAAAACAAGTAAAAGCTTTGTAAAAATTTGTAAAAAAAAGAAAACAATTGTTAAAAAATAAGTCAATTAAATTAAAGGAAACTCTGGGAATGGTACTGTTATCACCTTCTACATTTAATATTTTTGGGTGCTATGATGTTACAAATTGAAAGAGGAAGATTTTACCAAGGCAACAAGGCCATAATAAAGAGTTTTTCATTTGTTCATTTGTTTGCTTATTTATATCAACTCTTTGCTAAAGGAAACATACTTCTAAAGCAGAATTGCAAATAAAATATAGAACACTCAGACAAAATTTGAATTTCAGATGTACAACAAATATTCTTAAGTGTAAGTATGTCCCAAATATTGCATGGGATATACTTATACTAAAAAAAAAAAAAGACTTTGTTTTGTATCTAAAATTCAAATTTAAATGAGAGTGCTGCATTTTTACTTGCTGAATCTGGCAACCTTATTGCCAGGCCTCCAGCCAGTACACATGAGTACTTTATTTTGGAAGACTGCAACAATCTCCACCCCTCCCTCAACATTCGCAGAACGCCAGCCTGGAAGCTGATCCCGTTCAGTGTTCTCATCATTTTATTTATTTATTTATTTAGCCAGAGTCTTGCTCTGTCGCCAGACTGGAGTGCAGTGGTGTGATCTCGGCTCACTGCAACCTCTGCCTCCTGGGTTCAAGCAATTCTCCTGCCACGGCCTCCTGTGTATCTGGGACTACAGGTGCGCTCCACCACACCCAGCTAATTTTTGTATTTTTAGTAGAGATGGGGTTTCACCATATTGGCCAGGATGGTCTTGATCTCTTGACCTCGTGAGCCTCCCACCTCGGCCTTCCGAAGTGTTGGGATTACAGGCATGAGCCACTGCACCCGGCCAGTGTTCTCATTTTATAGATTAAAAAACTGAAGTCAGAGAGAAGAAGAAACTTGCTCAAAGTCGCACAGGGAGTCAGTGGCACAATAAGAATAAAAACATTCTCATTGCCCCAGTTGGGTTTGCCATGAATGACAAAGAGGCCCAAGTTACTATAAGGGCCTTCACCCAGGATGATCCAAAGTTCAAACAACTCCAGAGTTGGATATAGGTGGATATAGATCTAAGGTGTTTGGGCCTATTCACTTGAAAGTGTTAGTTAAAAGTTCAGGAATCATGAATTGCAACAAGTTTTAAATGTTCAGAACCCTTGACTCAAATGAAATAATACATGAAATCCACTGTATAAATTAAATTAAAACTGTAACTGCTTTGGTTGAATCAAGGTTAGGGTGCAGGCCTCTTGGCCCTCTCTTTCTCTACTAAAGCATCCCAAAATTATCTACATGGGGTCTCTTGAGTTTCATCAAGTATCATGGAGCCACCATTAATGTGATAGAACAAGCAGCAGCTTTGGATACAGAAACTCAAATATTAACTTCTCTGAGTCTCAATTTCCTCGTCACTCAGAGAAAACAACAATTACTAATGTCAACATGAAATGGCATTTCAATAATATATAAGTAAGTGCTCTGGACACTGCAATGTAAGGTAGCAGCAGGAGTTCCTCCAGGTGTTTACTTTTGTGCAAATGGAAGAAGAATTATTCAGTTCTACTGAGAAACCAATTTCTCTTTCATTTTTTATTATTACTCTTCTTGATCTTAAGGGTGAGTTCTGACAGGTCCACTGAAGCTTCTGGTAATGGATTCTAAAGTGCTGAGCAGTCAGATTATGACCACAGCGTCTGTGAAGGCTGCTCAGGGAGAAAAAGTTACAGGAAATCTTTGGCATTCTTTCCAGGTAGCTGGGACTACATTCCTTGACCAGAAACCTCAGTTGCTGTAACCCCCGGAACCTCCAGTATCTCAGAAGAGTCTGGGAAAAGTCTAAAGCGCTTGGTTTCTCGGAAGACATTTGGATGTCCTAAAAATACCTGATATATAACTGAAGTCTGGGCCTGCTGTAAGGCTACCCTCTGGCCAATCTGTCAAAGGTGGGCTTGCCCAGAGCCATGTCAGAAGTTCTGTGCTTGCTGCAATTATCGCCTCCCCAGATCACCGTCTGGCCACGCTCTCTTTTTGCACTGCCCCATGTTGAGATCTTAGGGACGTTTTCCTCCTTCATTTCAATTCAACATTTGTCATCCCCAAGTAGTCTAGATTCTAGATTCTTGCTTCCTAAAAACACAACCCATGGCCCTAGGGAAAACCTGAGAAGCAGGAACCTGGGGGAGTTGACATGGACTCACAGGTAGGTTCTTTGTGCATCCTCTGTAAGTCAAGTCTCCTCTTTGATCTTTGGTTTCTAAGAAAGAGTATAGACTCTCAAGGAGATTGAGGGAATTAAAGATGATGGGCAAATACAGAATGATCTGTGAGACACTACTCAGATGTGAGACGCATATTTCTACCGGTGGTGCTGAGATTTAATCAGCTCTGTGTTCTCCCATCCTTATGCCTAATACAAAGTAATGGATCAAGAAACACTTGGTCTTATTAAAGTGAATTCCTGATACTCTTCAGAAGAAAGCATTTATTGGCATACACAAAAAAATTATGGCATTTCAAATCTTCTGCCTGTTTGATACTTTGAATAGTGAGATCCATCCCCTTACGTGAGTCTAGGAGACACATTCTTCTAAATGGAGAGTTTTCCTGGTTAGAAGTCCTTCTCTGGTGCTGGTTTTCTGGTACACGTGAGTAAAACATGAAGGACTGCATTTTACTTGGCAGCATAAATGATAAGGACAGGACCAGTGTAGCTCAGTCTTCAGTGTGACTGGGAGGAGCTATAAATGTTCATGAATTTATTCCTCCTCAACAGATCAATTAGCCAGAACTTTGTCAGGCTAAGAAGCAAATACATAAATCTAGAAGCCTCTATTGAAAACACAATGCCCTGGTCCCTTAAGTCTTAAACATCTAATGAAGCCGTTCCTTATATACAAAGAATCCTTAAGTGTTATTCTCAGAGGAACATTTGCACTCAAGGGTAAGTATAAATAATACTGCTTTGGCATTTAAAATTTTCCAGTACACCAAAGGACCCAAAGATCTGCTCTTTATAGACATACTTTTAGACGTGGGATGGAAGTGTTCACGAGGAGACTTTGAGGCAGGGCCACGTGAGATAACTATTTGCAAATTCCTCGAATTTTGAGGTTGAGGAACTAGACTGGCAAGAAATATCACTCCTTTAGAAAAAGTTGTGAAAGAAAAGGAGAAATAAAGAACATGGAGAAACCTTGGTCTTGTGCAAGCATTTCAATTTGAGACTCCTCTTAAACTGTGCTAACGGGGTCTGTATTCCCCTAGTTCCATCTGACAGGCCTTCCTTGAGTATCACCCCATTCTCTCCAGAGAGCCCAGGCTAATCCTGACCAAGAGACAGTTGACCTCCTAGAACTTAAAGCCTGTCTGGGACCATGGCTGGCAATGCTGCCTCCTTGCATTTTTCTTGGAGTTTGGAGACAGAGTTTTCTCATCCATGAGCTCAATTGCTTCTCTCTGTCACTCTGGGAAAAAACATATTACCATGCCCATACCACCAAAAAGAAGACCAGCCATAGCCTGCCTATGCAAGAAGTGTGGAAAAGCCCATTTGCAATTATGAAATAATATTTAAACTACTAGGGATAAACGGAGTGAAGAAATTTCCTGTCACATTTATGCTTTTGGAAAACAGACTTTCCAGAGAGTAAGCAGAACCAAAACTAAGTATTAATTGCCTAATAGCCACAGTTTTAACTGGATGGAATTTTATGAGTTGCTCAAATTGAGCATGCCATGTTTTCAGGCAAAAGGACTGAAAACTGTTATTTTGATTTGTTTTTCTCAACCAATTCTAGTCTTCTCATTAATCTTTATTAATGGGATGGGTAGGAAATGGAAATGGAAAGCAAAGAGGATGCTTAAATTCCTTAGAATTAGAGAAATGTGACATGTAAATAAAAGTTCCCCCACTATCCATCTCAACTCCTACTAAAGTCTGTCTTGTTTAGGCAATAGAGTCATTTTTCTCTATTAAGCCAGGCTCCTCGAAAATGTCAGCATGGAATTAGAGCCACTGTGGGCAAAGCTGCATTGTGAGTACCTGCAAATAAATTGCTTTGACCTCAGGTGCTTTTTTTTCTACTTAGAATAGAATGAAGAGGCTGTGCTGTTTGCTGTACCAGTGTGGGCACATATTCATGGTGTACACTTCCCCAGAACTTCAGAATAACTGAAGTGCTTACCCAACCCCTGGTTTTACAGATGAGGAAATGTGATTTGAGAGGGTGGAAGGTCTTGACTGGGGTCATTCAGACCATGGCAACTGTGGGCCAGAATTTAAGGCTGCACTTCTAGCTCATATTGTGGTGTGTATGGTGTGGTGTGTGTTTGTGTGTGTGTGTGTGTGTGTGTGTGTGTGTGTGTGTCAAGGTGAGGCTGAAGCCAGAAAAGGATTCCTCAGGGGGTGACACCTAAGCTGGGTGTCAAATGGTGAGCAGGAATGACAAAGGTAGGGCAGGGTCAGAGTAGGAAATTTACTGCAAGAGAATAGCAGTGGCAAAGTGTGACTGGGCTAGGGTTTGAAAGAATTGCAAGTTCAGTTTGGAAATGAGTAGAGATTGGGAGGGAGGAGGGCAGGAGCCAGCTCATAAACCTTCACATGTATTCTAACCACCTCTACCTCCTTCATGGAAGCTTCTGACTCCTGAAGAGTATAGTCAAATCCCCACCAGCTGTCCATCCTCATGCTGGGAAACTCACTGCCTACTCCCTTGGCATCAGCTGCCTCCAGGCACCAACACCTCTCAGATCTTTAGCTCTGTCTGAACCAAATCTCCTTCTTGAGGTCTCCACCCACTTCTCTCCATCTGCTCTTTTGTAGGAGAAGAAGGACATGCTACTAGACATCTAGGGACAAAAAGGACAGGGAAGAGAAAAAGAAGAAAATGGAGAGGGAGACACTGGGGAGACCAGTGGGGCAAGAAGGAGGTCTGTGCATTCCCTCCTGGTTAAGTGAGTCACGCCTTGGAGAAGCAGTCCCAGCAAACACTGGGGACCCTCTTCCCCTTCAACGTTTTCCTTAGGTGGGAGCCAAGGGAACCAAATAAGCTTCAGGCCTGTCAAAACTGACTTGGGGAGCATGACTGAAGTTTGTGGGATTCTTTACCAGACTTGTCAGTTGCTCCAACTCAGCCCTACAATACTGCCCTCCACCCCCACGCCAATGCAAGCAAGATGGTCACACCACACTAAGGTATGTGTTCAGTACTTGTATCACTGGGGTTGTGTTACTGGTGACAGATACAAGGAGCTTTCTAGAGTTGATGGCTGCTTCAGAGTGTGACCTTTTATAGAAGCAAAAATAGTCCTGTCCTCACATGTGAATAGCAGCACTGTCTTTTTTCACTGTCTTCAGTAATTTGAAAATTTTGAGTGGAAGACATTTGATTGCTTTGGAAGAAACAGTTACAAACTGCCTATAATTGCACTGGCTTCATCCATTGCTAGAGGGGGCTAGTGCTGGCTCTCAAAAGCTCAATGTGCCTATCTCTTCTCAATGGTGAATGACATCAACTTAGTTGCTTGAAGACAACCATGATAGGAGCATTTACACCATGGGTGTTGGCAAATACTTCAAATCATTTTCAGAGGGTTGGGGAAGGGCAGGAGTGTATGAGCCATCATGACATTTGTTTCATCTCACTCCTGGGAAGAAGTACACGAAGCCGGCACTCAGAACAGAAAACTAAATTCTTTGCACAGATGAAGTGCAGAATTATATTACTTTGGATGGAACTAAAAAGTAAGAAACGCCACACCTTTAATGAGCACTCTTCTGAGACTTTAGAACAAACAAAAATCTTTCTTTTTTTTTTTTTTTTTTTTTTTGCTCCAGGACAGGAATTCTTTCCAGAGTACAATGATAAGAGAGACCTGAATTCAGAATCAGAAAACATGGGGTTATGTCTGAGCTTTACCATTGATTAGATAAATGTGCTCTGGGTTAGTTTTTGTTGTTGTTGTTGTTGTTGTTTTTGAGATGGAGTCACACTTTGCTGTCCAGGCTGGAATGCAGTGGCACGATCTCAGCTCACTGCAAACTCTGCCTCCTGGGTTCAAGTGATTTTCCTGCCTCAGCCTCCAGTGGCTGAGATTACAAGTATGCTCCACCACACCCAGCTAATTTTGTGTTTTTAGTAGAGATGGGATTTCACCATGTTGGCCAGGCTGGTCTTGAACTCCTGACCTCAGGTGATCCACCTGTCTTGGCCTCCCAAAGTGCTAGGATTACAGGCGTGAGCAACTGCACCCGGCCTGAGTTAGTCTTTGAATCTTAGTTTCTACATCTCTAAAATGAGGTTGACAAACTACTACCCACTTTGATTGTGAGAATAGAACTAAATAATAGACATGAAATACAGAGTTCTAAGAAAACATCAGACAGTAAGATGAATCACAGAAGCTGGAAAATGTGAGAACCATCTCACAAACCAAATGAAGAGCTCCTCTCTTCTTTTAAGGGGAATTGCATTCCTCCAGGTGGATTTAACATTTCTCCATTATTAACCTGGTACTTTCATCTGCATGCGCTGTTGTAATCTGGACCGGTTCCAGAGAAGAGCTGTGAAACAGTCTTGGGCAGGTGAGGAGTCTGCATCACCCTCCTTGCCCTCTCTGCTGGTGATGCTGGTGATGACTCTCTAAGGGCACCATCACAGCCTGATGTTGGCAAGGATGGCAGCTCTAGAAACTTCCAGCTGCAACATGTTTAATCACTGGGGATTTTCTAGATTCATTAAGAAATAAATCTAACTGTGCTGTGAATACATTTTCTTTCTCTACGATCTCTAGAGAAAGAAGTGCCTATTGCAGTGTTCCGGGTTCACTGCTGCATGGCAAATCACTCCAAACACTTAGTGACTTAGAATAACCATTTTTATATGCTCACTGATTCTGTGGGTTGGAGATTTGCAAAGGGAACAAGTTTTAAGTTTTACCCTATTCCTCAATGTCTGAAGCCTCATCTGGGAAAACTCAAAGACTAGGGAAGACAAAGCAGATAAAGGCTGGAGGCATCTGGAAGTATATTCACGCACATATCTGGCTGCCAGTAGGGATCTCATTCCACAACTGAGGTTGTCACCCAGAGGACCTGCACATGGCGTTTCTATGTGGCCTGGGCTTCCCCATAGCATGACAGCCTCAGGCTTCTTCAGTGTCAGCTCTGAGCTCCAAAGGCAAATGCTGCAGCCACAAAGGCAGAAGCCCCTTCCAATCCCTATTCCTGATCTTGATGACCTAGCCTCAGAAGTCACTCAGTGTCACTTTCACAGCATTCTGTTTCTTCTGAGCAAGCTGGGAGCCCTGCCCAGGTTCAAGAGGAGAGAATTAGACTCTACTTCATGATGGGGAAGTGCCAAGGTTCCAGAAAAACATGTGGAATGGGAGGTATTATTGCTGTCATTCTTGGAAATTACAATCTCCCACAGGTAGCAGCAGATATTTCTCACTCGAGGCCTTCACCTTTCTACCCATATAATGAAGATAGATACAGCTGCTATGTCTGGCCCAGGTCTTTTTCATAGAGGTTTGCTCTTTTCTAAGCCCAAGATTGGATCAGGTAAATTATCCCTTCATGTTTTTCCCATTAAAAACATTTTGTAAGCACCCTGGGGTCCAAAGTCAGTACTTGCCTATCTGGAGCCTCCCATCCATGTGCTGCTCCTGATACAGAATGGGACTCAGAAAAATTGAATTATTGAATGGGATTATTAAGTTATTTAGATTCTTATAGAATACAATGATGATCTGAATTAGCATTTGTATAGTGCTTATTAATGCAGGTACTGTTGTAAGTGTTTAGAGATATCAACTCATTTAATCCTCCAAGGAGCATTAGGAGGTGGGAGCTAATATTATCCCCATTTCACAGATAAAAAAGTCAAAGCACAGACAGGTTTAATGACTTGTCCAACATCAGATAACTAATGTTAAATTATGTTTTGACTAAAGCTGCCTCCTTACATATTTTAAGCTCAACGCAAAGGTTTCTCTATATATCCTGAACTGTACAGAACTGGATGTGGGCCGGGCGCAGTGGCTTACACCTGTAATTGCAGCACTTTGGGAGGCTGAGGCATGCAGATCATGAGGTCAGGAGTTCAAGACCAACCTCACTAACATGGTGAAACCCCATCTCTACTAAAAATACAAAAATTCGCTGGATGTAGTGGCAGGCGCCTGTAATTCCAGATACTCAGGAGGCTGAGGCAGGAGAATCGCTTGAACCAGGGAGTTGGAGGTTGCAGTGAGCCGAGATCACACCACTGTACTCTAGCCTAGGCGACAGAGCAAGACTCTGTCTCAAAAAAAAAGAAAAGAAAAAAGAAAAAAAAGAAAAACCTGGATGTGTAAACAGACTGTAACCTATTCTTGTACCAATTAATTAATTACAGAGTTTCAGCCAATCCAAGGCAGCCAACTGTTTAAACTGTGTTCAGATAAGACAGACATCCAGCTGTAAGCCATCCAGCTGTTTCTGTACCTTACTTCCATTTTCTGTGCATCACTTTCCTTTTTCTGTCCATAAATGTTATCCAACCATGGGGCAGAGTTACTCTGAACTTATTCTGGTTCTGGGAACTTCCCAATTCATGAATTCTTCTTTGCTCAATTAAACTATGCTAAATTTAATTTGTCTAAAGTTTTTTTTTCAACAGATGGCATCAGAAGTGGGTTTGAGGTAGAACTTCCAGCGAGCCCTAAAAGCATTGAGTGACCAAGCAAGGTTCTCACTGGGCCCACTGTGTCCATTGCTCTCTCACAGCAGCAGGGAATGGTGGGTAAGTTCTCTCGTGGATTTTGAGGAGCCATAGATTTGTGTTTTGACCTATTCGAGTTTGTTTGAGTAAATTTTTTATCCAAACCGAGTTTAGTATTCCCAACAGAAACTGGCCTGACTCTAGGATGAGATTGGATCCAGTAATTAACTAGATTGGATCCAGTTACAGGCCTAGGTGTCTAACTGGGTCACATAAAAACTGGTAGTAAATGACAATCCTGCAGAAAATGCCTTGGGAACTCTAGCATTCAAAAATTTGCCGAGATTTTGTCTCCATACATCCCTAACTGTACGTAACTGAATGTGTAAACCTAAGCGTCCATCAATGAATACATGAATTTAAAAATATATACAAGCCGGTTGCTATGGTTCACGCCTGTAATCCCAGCACTTTGGGAGGACGAGGCGGGCAGATCACTAGGTCAGGAGATCGAGACCAGCCTGGCCAACATGGTGAAACCCCGTCTCTACTAAAAATACAAGAATTAGCTGGGCTTCGTGGTGCATGCCTATAATCCCAGCTACTCAGGAGGCTGAGGCAGGAGAATCACTTGAACCAGGGGGTTGGAGGTTGTGGTGAGCCAAGATCGCGGCACTACACTCCAGCCTGGCGACAGAGAGACTCCGTCTTAATATATATACACACATACAGATATATATCTTTCTAATATATATTAAGATATATACTAATATGGCTTTGGCCTGGTAATTTGGGAAGGCAAGGAAGGCATTGACTCATTTTATCTTCACAGTCACCCCTCAAGGCCAAAACTATTAATATTCCCGTTTTGCTGATATGGGAAGTGAGGCATACTGAGTTTTTTGTTGTTGTTGTTTTTTGTTTTTTGTTTTGACAGAGTCTCGCTATGTCACCCAGGCGGGAGTGCAGTGGCACCATCTCGGCTCACTGCAAGCTCCGCCTCCCAGGTAAGCCGCCGCACCCGGCCCCACTGAGTTTTAAGTAAGTTTTTCAAAGTCACACACAAAGTAACCTATTCTTGTACCAATTACAGAGTTTCAGTCAATCCAAGGCAGCCAACTGTTTAAACAGACATCCGGCTGTAACCAATCCTTTTTCTTCTGTGCTTAGGTAGGAATGAATTATTGGCTAAGTTGATCAAAGAGATCTGAAAGCTAAAGCCAAGATTCAGTGTAAAAATAGTGAGACAGCCAGGTGAGAAGGGGTCCTCAGAGAGACCCCAGCTGGCCTGCGCACTGGGAGGAGTGCACACTGAGTTGAGCCACGGAAGTTCACACAGTTTGCAGTGGGGAGGAGCCTGGTCCCTCCTCTTCCTGTGTGGAACTTGGGATTCAAACTGCGAAGCTGGAAGCGCACCAGCAGGGACTCTGGCTTTGCTGAGGGCCCCTGTTTCCCATTCTTTCCCTTTTCACGCAATAAAACCCGGCCTTACTCACCCTTCAAATTGTCTGCAAGCCTAATCTTTCGTGGCCATGAAACAAGAACCCCGTCTTTAGCTGAGCTAAGGAAAAGTACTGCAACAATAGGACCCTTAATTTTTGAAGAACTGAGCTCTCCATCTTCCAGCTATAGAAGCAGAAAACACTTACAAAGTTGATGAAATCTTACTAAAGATAATTTAACATTACAGTAGAACATTCCAAATTGACAACGCTGCACTTTAAGAAAGGCATTTAAAAGTGAGGGCTCCTGAAATTAGGCTTATCCAGGAATGCCTAGTGATGGGCAGAAGCTTCTAAAAAGACTCTAATATTTTTATTATCTTTTTAAAAAGGCTTTTTGAGAGGCAAATAGAAAGCTTAAGCAACTAATTGATAAGAAAAATTGAAGCTGCTCACTTTTTGGCTTAGTTTCTATGCTGCCCTGAAGGTGAAAAGAAAGTTGGTTGTAGTATTTATAAAAGGTAGGCCCTCAGGTAAAGTGGGCTCGATTCTTTTTCAGAGCTATCCATGCTGAGTTCAGGCATAGGGAATGCTTTCCCTGCCCTGTTCGTTAATGGGTTTCACCCTGAAGTCTGTAATTTTAGCTAAGAAACAGACACTAAGTTTAAAAGTCCACCTATTGAACTAAGTTGGTCTCCAAAATACATCTTTCTGGCATTTAGCTAGCTATTTTAAAACCATTTTATATTTTAAAAAACACGTCTATAAAGAAAATCTTCTATTTTAAGATTGACTACTCTGTGCACTGGGAAGAGAGGGAGGACTGAGTCTGAAAGGTGGTTTAGATTTACATAACATGCACCTTTAAGGTGATTTTCCTGGCCATCTTGTCGTAACTGGGCCCTTACCTACATCCTCCTTTGTTTATTTGAGCAAATGGTGGTAGATGATTAGGCCTGAAGTCTCTGTGCTTTTGAGATACACATTTTCTCTCCTTTGTTTCACCTAAGAGGCATCCCTTTAGAAGTGTAAATGTAGGGTTACATAACAATTACTTAGGACAATGAAATAGGTAATTGGAAAATGGATAGTCTGAATAGAGAAAAGAAAAATTATTTGTAAACTGGCCAATGAAAAACCTCATGAAAGCTATAAGACGTGCTTCTGTCTGTGTGTCTGTATATCTATGTATCTGTATCTGTTATGTGTATGTGGTATTTCTATGTGTTCTAAAATGATACTGGCTAGATAAAACTAGTTTTAAAATTGTTGGTATAATAAAATAGGAATATCTCCAGACTTGTCACTATTAAATATAACTCAAACATTTTTGCCTGGATCTACTGATCAGACAGGTTTATGCTGTCTCTAATACATGTTTTAAGGTAACAAAACTGCTGCTTCTGTAATATTTTTGATACTTGCTTGATTTATCTGTAAGCTAAAGCTATACGGGCTGGCTGCTGGGCTTCCCTGAAGCCTTGCACACATCTTACTGTGAGCTTACACAAGTATTTGGTTTTGAGCCTCTGGATACTGGGACATGGCCAAGTGGCTATTGTGGGCTTGGGGACACATCCTGTGTTCTCAATGCCTGGGCCACCAGCTCCAAGGCAGAGCCAGACCCGATATGGCCCAGCTTTGCTTCTTAGTTATACTAGGAAGAGTCAGATCCTCCAGGCATTCTCTTTACAGCTCCGTGCTGTGTTCTGACCTCTACACCTGTTGTGTAAATTCAGGTTTCAGAAGGTCCCTGCCTTTCATAGCTGTCCTGGGTGCCATGTGGTATTCGAGACTCAGTATGACTGAAGAAGACATTCAGTAGTGTGCCTGTGTCATAGTTTGAACATTCTTTTCAGTAATTTAAAAATCTTAAAGACACATTATGTTAAATTAAGTAATAGATAATAATAAAATGTTTGAGTCATTTCTAAGTTATTATAAAATACCAAAACATTCATTATTAAACATAAGCTTAAGTTTCTATACTTTATCTTATTTTACATCATATAGAAAAGCTAAATATATTTAGCTCTGTTAGTAAATTTAAAAATTGAGGAAACATATCTCTTTTATTTGATTTTATCATTATTTTTTGAAATGAGAGTCTTGCTGTGTTGCCCAAGCTGGTCTCGAATTCCTGGGCTCAAGTGATCCTCCTGCCTTGGCTTCCCAAAGTGCTGGGATTACAGGTGTGAGCCACCATGCCCTGCTGGGAACATATCTTTCTAAAAAATTATGAAATGGTTTTTATCTATAAATACTGATATAAAACAGTTCAAATTACTTCCTAGGTTTTTCACTGGAAATTAGGGTTACTAAGGGTTGAAATTGTAGTTAATTTTAATTGTAATAGTTAACTGTAGTTAAAACTACGAGATATAAAAGAAACAATTCTGTATACAGAGTGTATTAAGTGAGATATGGACAGAAGGAGGGGACACAACAGAGGCAGGTGAGAGCTGCTGCCCTGCCATAGCCATGACTGTGGTGAACTTGCCCCCGAGAAGAATATGAAAAAGCAGAGTGACTTGGTTAAGGGAAAGCACCAAGATGATGGACTTTCTGTTTCCTCCTGCAAGCAGAGGGACTTGGAGACCATTCAGCAGAAGCAGAAAAAGGCAAATGAGAAGAAGGAGGACCCACGCTGGGTACGGTGGCTCACGCCTATAATCCCAGCACTTTGGGCGGGCAAGGCAAGTAGATTACCTGAGGTCAGGAGTTCGAGACCAGCCTGGCCAACATGGCAAAACCCTAACTCCACTAAAAATACAAAAAAAAAAAAAAAAAAAAGCCAGGTATGGTGGCACATGCCTATAATCCCATCTACTCGGGGGGCTGAGGCAGGAGAATCACTTGCACCCGGGAGGCAGAGGTTGCAGTGAGCTGAGATCACGCCACTGCACTGCAGCCTAGGCCACAGAATGAGATTCCGTCTCAAAAAAAAAAAAAAAGAAGAAGGAGGAGGAGGAAAATCCAAGTAGATTTGTGGCTCTGTGTTCAGCCCTCTTGCCCTTTGCCAGTGTACCTGAAGCCAGTCCAACCAGACTCACATTTCCTCCTGTAGTGCTCACAGGTCCCAGCACCGATGGCACTTCCTTTGCCCTGAGTCTACAGGGCATCTCTTTTGTGCTTCCTGCCCCTCAGGTAGCCTCTCTCCCTCTGGGCCACTCTTCAGGGTCAAGTGGTTATCCCTTCTCAGTGTTTTTTATTCCTGTGGGGCTCACTCCAAATTATTAAAAGTCACATTGTAATTCAAATAAATAAATAAAGTGAGATGTGTGTTTTTTGGTGAAGAACCTTATAAAAAAGACAAGAGGATGGGTATGTTGTTAAAGAAAAAGTAATTTTGTTTCTTTTTGAGGTTATGTAAAAGTTGTTTCAAAATGAAGGAAAACATGTTATAAATAAAACTAAATGAATATAAAAAGTTGGGGGAAAAAGATAAAAAGAATTATGTAAGAGATTATAATCTTTTAAGATTATAAGATATTATGTAAGAGATTAAAATAGATTATTTTATAAAATATAAGATATCCATTGTATGGAAATCTTATTTTTTGTGTTGAAAAGCTGGCTGAGATTAGATGTATCTGTTTATGAGGAGTATTTTGTTTTTGTTTTTGTTTTTAAGAGATGGAATCTTGCTCTGTCACCCAGGCTGGAATGCAGTGGGGCAACCTTAGCTCACTGCTGCCTCCAACTCCTGGGCTTGAGGGATTTTCCTTTTGTAGCCTCCTAAGTAGCTAGAACCACAGGTGTGTGCCACCACTTCTGGCTAATTTATTTTATTTTACTATTATTATTATTATTATCATTATTATTGTAGACATAAGGGTCTTGCTATGTTACCTAGGCTGGTCTCAAACTCCTGGCCTCAAGTGATCCTCCTGCCTCAGCCTCCCAAAGTGCTGGGATTACAAGTGTGAGACACCATACCCACCCTCTGTTTATAAAACTTTCTTAAAATTAATTTTAGTATTGATAATACACTAATACAAAAGTAAAATTTGATTTTCTCCTTTGAACAAGGAGTTTGTGAAGTATTAATACACGAGACAGCAAAAGAAATACTGTTCACCCTTTAAGTAAGCTGCAAAAAAAAAAAAAAAGAGCGAAGAGAAGGAGAGACAGATTGTGTTTCATGCTATCTTTATTAGGTCTTTTGATTATTTGGAAAATTGACTCTCCTTTCCATCAAAGAATAAATTTTTTTGCTTTTTAAAACCTTTTGATGCCTGGGTGCGGTGGCTCACACCTGTAATCTGAGCACTTTGGAAGGCCGAGGCGGGCGGGTCACGAGGTCAGGAGATAGAGACCATTCTGGTTAACGCGGTGAAACCCTGTCTCTACTAAAAATACAAAAAAATTAGCTGGGCGTGGTGTCACGTGCCTGTAGTCCCAGCTACTCGGGAGGCTGAGGCAGGAGAATTGCTTGAACCTGGGAGGCGGAGGTTGCAGTGAGCTGAGATTGCACCACTGCACTCCAGCCTGGGTGACAGAGCGAGAGTTTGTCTCAAATAAAACAAAATTCTGATATATTATCAGTCATAATTGTGCCTAATATGTTAAATTATTGTAAGCCACACAAATAAGCAAATTTTCTTGTCAATTGCATCTTTAACCATGACCATTTTAAGTCTTGTCCGCAGTTAATTGCTTAATGTTTATGCATTTTCTGAAAGCTCTTTACAAGCAAGTAAAATTCTAAAGTATTGTATCTTTAAGCAGGTTGGCTCCTGGAAAGGATGGAAAGGACCCTGACAAAAACTCTTAAATACAGATTTCTGATTACTTTAGGATCATTTGGACTAAGTAAGAATTCGTAGAACTCTAATGCAAAGATTGACTGGTTTATAGAACTGCTAACTCAAGCATGATAATAATTAAATACCAAAGAAATACTTTGCCAGATTTTCATGTTAAAGCAGCCATACCAAAATTATTAAGATATTCAATTTGAATGAGCTCCACAGTCCAAGGCAAATTACCTATGATAACCCATTTAATAAGCAATGTTATGTACCTGAATTGCAGAAATAAAGTTGGTATTTAAGAGGATATAAATCCAATGTTAAGCATGGATTAAGTGCAAATCATTCTTTGCTCAATTAAACCCTGTTAAATTTAATTTGTCTAAAATTTTTCTTTTAACACAAATAAGTAGTCAAGCCAGGATTTGAACCTGGTGGTCTGGTACCTAAAACCCACTCTCTTAACCACTCTACCACAGTGCTCCTGGGTTATCAGCAGCACTTGTTAAATACACAGGCTGTTACGAGTCCAGTGGTGATTATGTCACCTTCTTGCACTTATTTAAATTCTTGCCCCTTTCTGAGTGTCCCTGTCTTCATCTGTAATGCAAAGGAGATGAACTAGATTTTTAGGGACCCTCCAGTCCTCCCGTGTGTGCTATATCTTCACAAGTGGACTAAACCAAAAACTAAACCTTTTGTGATGCAAGCTTTTATTGTCTGTTAGGAAGCACTTAATGGAGGCTTTCGAAGGTTATTGAGGACCCAGCGTCCTGGGACAAAAAGCCGTAAACTAGAATATAACATTCATTTCAAGTCATTCATCCTAGGAATGTATGCTGAGCACCAGCTGGTGCTGGATTCAGTGTTATCCACTGGATATCACAGTGCGTAGGAGCCACACAGAATCTTCCTCATGGAGCTAATAGCCTGGGGGTGATAGTCAGGCTAGGGGTGGGATCCACCAAACAACACAAACTGAGGAATTACACGGGAGATGAATGTGATGCCTGGGATGCCATGAGCAAGCATAGCAACGGGATCTGGCCTTATGAGAAGGATCAAAAGGACATGATCTTTTATTTTGTGGCCATGGCTGGCTCTGAGAGTTTGTTCTCTAAGACTGCTGACGGCTCTGCATGAGAGACACAATGTTTTAGGCCACACTCTGTTTTCTTGCTGTTACATGTTTGCCCAGCCTACTCTCATTGCCTGAGTAGCAATGAGAATAGGACAAATGACCTCAGGGTAATATTTGGATCCTTGCTTCTCATTTCATCAATACTGCAAAACCGCATGACAACCAGGAACACAACAGAATGACTGCAAGTGCTTTGCCCCTCAGAGCAGTCATGACCAGGCGCCTTTCCACTCAAAAAGGGACCGAAAGAGGAGTGGGCAGGGTTGACCAGGTGGGCCTGCAATAGGGAAGCAGCAGGCAGGAAGATGCTACAAATTGGAGCACTCCAGCCTGAGCTGCCTGGAGTGGGTCCTAATGCTGCCTGACTGCCCCATCAAAAGATGGTGAGTGGAGTTGGTGAAATGTAAATGCCTTCCATTTGTTCCACTCAGGGTGCTATTAGGAGCACACGGAAAGAATTTTGGTGTCAGATTTTTATCCAAAAAGCCTCACTCAGATAATGGGATATTTTCCTTACATAATAACCTGCTTATGATCGGCCTTCCCTCATATTTTTTTAAGCTCTCCGACTTCAAGCCTCACTCACAAAAGCAAGCTTATCCAACCCGTGGCGCACGGGCCACACATGCAGCCCAACACAAATTTGTAAACTCTTAAAATATTATGAGACGTTTTTGTGATTTTGTGGTGGTGGTGGTTTTAGCTCATCAGCTATGAGTAGTGTTAGTGCATTTTTTTGTGTGGACCAAGACAAGCCTTCTTCCAATGTGGTCCAGGGAAGCCAAACAACTGGACAC
Organism: Macaca mulatta; assembly: GCF_049350105.2. NCBI lineage: Eukaryota > Metazoa > Chordata > Mammalia > Primates > Cercopithecidae > Macaca > Macaca mulatta. The sequence goes on from NC_133420.1 coordinate 50,542,986, forward strand.
TCTTGCACAAAAGCAAAGCTTTGGTTTCTTTTTTCTTTTCTTTTCTTTTTTTTTTTTTTTTTTTTTGAGACGGAGTCTCGCTCTGTTGCCCAGGCTGGAGTGCAGTGGCGCGATCTCAGCTCACTGCAAGCTCTGCCTCCAGGTTCACGCCATTCTCCTGCCTCAGCCTCCTGAGTAGCTGGGACTACAGGCGCCCGCCACCTCGCCCGGCTAGTTTTTTTTTGTATTTTTAGTAGAGACGGGGTTTCACCGTGTTAGCCAGGATGGTCTCGATCTCCTGACCTCATGACCCGCCTGCCTCGGCCTCCCAAAGTGCTGGGATTACAGGCTTGAGCCACCGCGCTCCGCCCTTCTTTTTTCTGCATCCTTTCTGTCTTTCAACTTCACAACAATGGCAGCAACTCCATGTTAAGCTGCTAATGGGTGAAGATGACTCCCAACCCTCGGTACTTCTCAACAACCCTTTGACATCAGTAACATCCTTCTCCCCTCGTAGCTGAGGCTGCAAAGATTCAGAGTGACCCACTTGTCATGCATCTGGGTAGTGGTCAACTGAGCAAGGATCTTCCTGAAGCCACAGGCACCTACCAGCCCCAGCACGCTGCTTCCCACCCCCATCGTAAGTGCTACAGAAATTCAAAGACACTAGAATCTTTATGGTTCTCCTGAGCTGATTCAATTTATACTTCCTGGCCGGGCATGGTGGCTCATGCCTGTAATCCCAGCACTTTGGGAGGTCAAGGCAGGTGGATCAGCTGAGTCCAGGTGTTTGCGACAGCCTAGGCAATGTGGCGAAACATTTCTTAGCTGGGTGTGGTGGCGCATGCCTGTAATCCCAGCTACTCGGGAGGCTGAGGCAAGCCCAGGAGGCGGAGCCGAGATGGCGCCACTGCACTCTGGCCTGGGCGACAGAGCAAGAGTTCGTCTCAAAAAAAAAAAAAAAGTATAGTTCCTATGTTTAGTCACTCACCACTAATGTTTTTTTTGTTTTTGTTTTTGTTTGTTTGTTTTGAGACTGAGTCTCAGTCGCCCAGGCTGGAGCGCACTGGCATGATCTTGGCTCACTGCAACCTCCCCCTCCCGGGTTCAAGCAATTCTTCTGCCTCATCCTCCCAAATAGCTGGGATTACAGGTGCCCACCACCATGCCTGGCTAATTTTTGTATTTTTAGTAGAAACAGGGTTTTGCCATGTTGGTCAGGCTGGTCTTGAACTCCTGACCTCAAGTGATCCGCTCACCTCAGCCTCCCAAAGTGCTGGGATTACAGGTGTGAGCCACTGCGCCCAGCCTACAAATGTTTTAACATTGTTTGAGGACACTTTTAAATAGTCTTATAGCTTCTCTAAAACATTTTGAATTTTCCCCCAAAAAAGTAATTTTTCTAAGTTTAACTTGGGGCCGGAGTTTAGTTGTTGCTGTTATTTAATACATAGTGGGCTTTCTAACTGATTATCTTGTTGTTTTATTTAGTATCACGAAGAACTTGCTACATCTACTTCAAGGGAATAAAATTACGCCAGAATAGATTTATGGAAAATGAAAACAGGAACTGGCAAAGTCAATGCTATTTCACAACTATTTGCTAAAAGAGTTTGCAACACTCGGATTTAGTTGCTTTTTTTCTGTTTTTTTTTTTCTTTTTTTTCTTTTTTTTGTTCTGCTTCAAATGAATGGTTGGTCTGAAATTAAAACATTTTGAATTTGCTAGAATGCCACGTGCCCAGCCCAGAGGAGGAGGAGAACTCTGAAAAAATTCAAGTATTCGAAAGCTGCTTCTTGCATGAGGCCTGCCCTGCTCCCATTTCTCCTGAATTGGGAAGCTGATTTCCCTGCAACACTCAACGAGCTTGAGCTGCCTCTTTAGAGAACAGAAAGAACAATATCCCCTTTTAAACAGCAGCTGCCCCTGCTATGGTATAGGGGCTGAGCCCTGCTTGTTAATCTATGAACAAACACTGGTGAACCTCTGGGCAAGCTGAAACATCTCTGAACTTCAGTGTTCTCATTTCTTTGACATTTCACTGTCAAAGAGTTTTAAATTCTGCAGAGCCCAGTGCATGTGAGTAACCGTCATCACAATTATAATGGAGAATATAACTTAATGTACAGGCACAACCCTAAATGCACCTCCCAGGTTTAAATAAAATATTTTCAACAAGTCATTCTAATCCTGTCCTGGCAAACACATCATCTATGGTAAGAGTTCATTTTTATGTGTGATTCCAGGAGTTTGTGATGATTCAGTCAAGGGCTTGGCTTAAACTGGCCTTTGGTACTGAAGAAAAATAAAAAACTCTCTTTGTCATTCCTTCATTCATTCAACAAACCTAGAGTGCCTTTCGCAAAGAAGTTTAAGCAAAGCTTTCAGATGAGAAAGGGCTTAAGCATTTTAGAAGAACCATTTATGCAGGCTTTTCACATGATTATTCAGAATAGGTGGGAAACTGCAAACTGTTGAGATCATAGAAAGGTACATGCTCACTTTATAAATAATTTTGATCCCTTCATTAAAGCAAGTTCCAGGAATTCTCCTCATTCACCTTTTTTTTTCTTTTAATAGAGATGGGATCTCACTATGTTGCCCAGGCTGGTCTTGTCTTGAACTCTTGGGCTCAAGCGAGCCTCCCACCTCGGCTTCCCAAAGTGCTAGCATTACAGGTGAGAGCCATCGTACCTGGCATCATTCACCTTTTAATCCTTTATTTTAGGTCTGCATGAAGAGTTTAAAATTGTAAAGCACATTTTTGAGTTACATACAATAGTCACCTGTGACTTCCCTATTTTATTATAGTCTTTCACCAATTCTTGGAAAGTAGTAACACTTTACAATAAATGGAGGTGCAGTAGAGGGCAGGACATGAAAGATACACACAAGCCATTTGGGGTGAAGGTGCCTGAAGGCAACTGATTCTCCCCCTTAGCAATGGCTGTGATTTCTGGAGGGTCTCCGTTTGTTTTCCTGTGGATGAAATTGTAAAAGATTAGGTTCCCTACCAGCCTCCCCCAAAGTATTCAGCCAGTAACCTGGGCAGTCTGTAACTCTTAAGAGGATATTTGGGAGCCAGGTGTGGTGGCTCACGCCTGTAATCCCAACATTTTAGGAGGCTGAGGCGGGCGGATCACTAGGTCAGGAGATCGAGACCATCCTGGCCAACATGGGAAACCCCGTGTCTACTAAAAAAGTACAAAAAATTAGCCAGGCGTGGTAGCGCATACCTGTAGTCCCAGCTACTTGGGAGGCTGAGGCAGGGGAATCGCTTGAACGTAGGAGACGCAGATTGTGCCACTGCACTCCAGACTGGCGACAGAGCAAGACCCCATCTAATGGCAACAGAGCAAGACTCCATCTAAAAAATAAAAGTACGTGGTAGTTTTCTTGGACCACATGAGGCTTTCTCTTCTCAACCGGGCCTCTCCCCATCCTTGTCTGCTTCCTGAGGTAAGGAATGGGATACACCGGGTGGTGCTTCCCAGCAAGCAGGTGCTGACGTATCCTGCTCTTCAGGTGGCCACCTCAGAGTTCAGGAGGAGCCTCCTCCTTGTAAGGACACTGAGAATTACCAAGCACAGAGAAGTGAGGTAACCAGGGCAAAGGGAATGCAGTTTTCTAGGTTTCTAGGTTTCAGCTGGGAAGCAATAAGGTGCAGGAGAAAATGAGCACACACTCTGGGATTATATAGCAGGGTGCTTTATACTGAGCATGTCATTTCACAGCTCAAGCCTCTTAACCTCTGTAAGCCTCAGTTTCTTCATCTGTAAAATGGGGATGGTAGTCATTCTTACAGGTTTGTTGGGAAAACCAAATGCAGTAAAGGCTGTCTGTAAAGTAGCAAGCACTGCATCTGTACAGAAGAGTGGGCCTATAAATCATGGGTAACACCATAGCACATTATACTCTTGGTTGTAAATACCGATGCAGGCATGAGCCACTAGTGTCTCCCAAAGCATTGGGGACAACGGGACATGAGCCCACTGTCCAGTGAGCCTCTTACTGTTGCCTTTTTCTGGCACCTCTCTGCCTCCATTCCCAACTCTGAAGCTCGTTCTAGGCATCATCTGCCTCCCACACGAAGAATCTTCTCTATGTCTTCATTCTGCCTTTTTCTGCAAGTCCTTGTGCAAAAGTTACCAGACAAAGGCACCCACCCTTACCCTCAGTGAGTCCAACTCACAACTCCCTGTGGGTGCCCTACCTCAAGCCCCCTTCATCTCTCTCTTGTGCTGCAATACTGCCTCTTCTCTGATCTCATTGCCTTTAACCCTTCTCTTATCCCAAGCTCTTCATCTCTATAATCCACAGAGTTTATCAAGCTTCTCATTTATAATTTCTGAAATGGGGTGCACATCCCATGTGCGGTGGTCAACCTGATCCATTGAATACAGAAAGACAACCTTCGGTTATCATCTCCATTGTATTGTATTGTATTGTATTGTTTTTTTTGTTTTGTTTTTGTTTTTTGAGACGGAGTCTCACGCTGTTGCCCAGGCTGGAGTGCAGTGGCGCGATCTCGGCTCACTGCAAGCTCCGCCTCCTGGGTTCACGCCATTCTCCTGCCTCAGCCTCCTGAGTAGCTGGGACTACAGGCGCCCGCCACCGCGCCCGGCTAATTTTTTGTATTTTTAGTAGAGACGGGGTTTCACTGTGGTCTCGATCTCCTGACCTTGTGATCCGCCCGCCTCGGCCTCCCAAAGTGCTGGGATTACAGGCTTGAGCCACCGCGCCCGGCAATTGTATTGTATTGTATTGTATAGTATATATATATTTTTTTCTTTTTCATTTTTGTAGAGATGGGGTCCCACTGTGTTGCCCAGACTGGTCTCAAGCAACACTCTTGGGCTCAAGCAAGCCTCCAGCCTCAGCATCCCAAAGTCCTGGGATTACGGTCATGATCAACCACACCCAGCCTCACCTCCATTTTAAAGATGGGGAAACTGAAACTGGGCAAAGTAGTCTCAGCCACTTAGGAAGCTAAGGCAGAAGGACTGCTTGAGCCCAGAAGTTCAAGGCTACAGTTTTCTATGACTGTGCCTGTGCATCGCCACTGAACTCCAGCCTGGGCAACATAATGAGACCCCCATCTCTTAAAAAAAAAAAGATGGTGAAACTGAGGCATGACTGTGTTTAATAATGCCTGTGGTCACACAGCTGTTCAATGTCTGAGTTTGTGCTATTAGAGTTATTCTGGTATCACTATTCCGCAATACATATGCATACTTATTAACAAATATGCACAAATGGGGATGAGGTGCTCCAAATATATTTTTTGTTAGAGTTGTGTGATTTTGAAAGTTTGGATTAAATTTAAATTCTTTATCTTGGCTGGGCATAGTGGCTCACGCCTGTAAATCCAAAACTCTGGGAGGCCAAGGCAGGAGGATCACTTGAGTTCAGGAGTTCAAGACCAGTCTGGGCAACTTAGGAAGACCTTGTCTCTACAAAAAATCAACAAGTTACCTGGGCATGGTGGTGCATGCCTGTAGTCCCAGCTACTTGGGAGGCTGAGGTTGGGAGATCGCTTGAGCCCAGGAGATAGAGACTGCAGTGAGTGGTGATCACACCAGTGCACTTCAGGCTGGGCAAAAGAGCAAGACCCTGTCTCAAAAACATAAAAAATAATAAAAAATAAAAATCTTTATTCTAGCCTTCCTGGGATATTAATATGTTCTGGCAACTGCCTACCTCTCACTGTTCTAGCAACTTTCCTCCCCTTACAGAAACATGAAGCTTCATGCTTCCAGGCCTTTCCTGGTGCCGTTCTCTCTACCCAGATGCCCTTCCCTCAGGTGAGCTCAGGTGAGATTTGAACTGAAAGGGAAATTTTGTGCTTTAACGGGAAACTCTATATTGTCTAGAGAACACCTTCTAAGTTATCTGATTCTGATTCCAAGGGAGCTATTTTACAACTCTGGAAATTGTAGATAACTGATAGCGATGCAAAATTATTCTTGTTTATGGACATGTAAATTCTCTTTTATCCACAAGGTTTCCATTGATTCTCCTCCACTGTAAAGGAAGCTAGTTTTGTTTTCATTTGCATGTTGATTTCAATATTTCTCATGTATCCATGTGCTAGTTCTTCGGATTCTCCTTTGAACATTATAACACCTGCCTCATTCTCTCATTAATTAATAAGTTAAATAAAATATTTAACACGTGTTTAATTTCTACCTGTGTGAAAGTCATGATGCTAGGTCAAGAGTTGTAGCTCACACCTGTAATCCCAGCACTTTGGGAGGCCGAGGTGGGAGGATTGCTTGAGGCCAGGAATTTGAGACCAGTCTGGGCAACATAGTGAGTCCTCATCTCTATTTTTAAATAAAAAGGAGAAGAAAAAAGAAAATCGCGATGTTATCCTTGTTTGGAAATGATTCTTTAACAGACTGAGGTCTGACCCAGAGCCCGTGATCTCTGCTCTCCTCCCCTTCATGCAGGAAACCTTTAGTGAAAACCTATATAGTGTTGGACCCTGTGTTGGGTGAGGGGTGATAGGGATCTTCGATGAGTCAGGCATGGTTTCTGCCACCAGAAAACTCCCACCCAGGATAATGGGGAGGCATAATGACACAGACTGTTTGCCTGGATAAAGGGAAAGGCAGAAGCTGGGAGCAAAGTGAGAAGAGCCCATCCCCAGTTGGGAACACAGAAGGAGTTTCCTGAGAATCAAGGTAATAATTAATATAATGGGTTAATCGCATTACAACAAATTCTAAAACTCTATTCAAAACTATTGGCCGAAACACAATTTTATGTTAGATATTACTTAAGTGAACTAAACCTTGGCAACATCTGGTTTCTTACAAGATATGTTAATAATAATACTTGAGCTGTACTGTATTTAAAATAATGCTGTATCCTACTCCAAAGAACGTAGTTCAGGGTTTCCAAATCCCACGGGCAGAACTGATTAGTTGGAGATATTTAAACAATGTCAATCATCAAACGGCCATCCCCATGAAAAGGAAAATGCACGCATATATAACAATGGATCCAGAAGGCTTTTCTGAACACCAGGCAAAAGGAATGACAGCATATATTCGTCTCTCCACCAAATAAACTGATTTTATTCATCTTTGTATTTCTTGCCCAATTCATTTGTTCATTCATTCATCCATCCATTCATTAATTCTAAAGTCTGCACCACTAGGGTCTATGGAAACTTGAGGGGATATAATGATGAAAGAAAGGTATAGTTCTTGTCCTCAAAAGGTTTGCAGTCTTCTCACAGGGACGGGGTCAGGGCCCAAATATAAATACCCAGAATGCAATTCAATCGTGTTATAAATAGGTTAAATTCAAAGTGCTATGGGAATAAAGAAGATGATAACTTATGAGATAGGAGGTGACCCATGATGAGGTAGATAAATTGTTTCTACCGGGGGAAGACACAAGACTAGGCTAAGCTTGAAAAATCTGAAATGACAGGTCACTCCCACTTTTAGTATATATGTCGTTAAAAGTATAATTGCTATGAAAGACTGTCATTAAAATATAATTTTTGAAGGGTTAGAAACATGACTTTTCTAAAAAGAAAAAAAAGGAAGGAAGGCAGGACACACAGTGGCTCACTCCTGTAATTTCAGCACTTTGGGAGGCCAAGGCTGGTGGATCCCTTGACTCCAAGAGTTCAAGATCAGCTGGGGCAACATAGCTAAACCCCACCTCTGCTTTAAGAAGCAAAACAAAATAAAACATGACTTTTCTACTTACATTTTTAAAAAACACACACACACACAAAAAAAAGTATCAAAGATTTTAACCAACTCTTCAGTTAATAAGGCATTAAAACCTGCTAAAATGAGAACTTAAGGAGCTAGGTATATGTGGGCAATGTAATTGTATTAGTCCGTTCTCAGGCCGCTAATGAAGACATACCTGAGACTGGGTAATTTATAAAGGAAAGAGGTTTAATTGACTCACAGTTCAGCACGGTTGCAGCGGCCTCACAATCATGGCAGACTGCGAAGGAAGAGCGAAGGCACGGCTTACATGGGAGCAGGTCCTTTTTAAAACCATTGAGTCACTATCACGAGAACAGTACGGGAAAAACTTACCCCCATGATTCTATCACCTCCCACCAGGTCCCTCCCACAACTTGTGGGGATTATGGGAGCTACAATTCAAGATGAGATTTGAGTGGGGACGCAGCCAAAACGTATCAGTAATCAAACAAAACTCACAGAGTTCGTGCTGCCTGAATTGACCTCAATGGTATTTTAACAAAGTGAGCAGTGGATTCGTTCAGTTTGGGCTTTTTGGGGTCAGTCATAGCAACAGTGGTGGGACTAGCAGAATAAGCTGCTGTGCCAAATCTCACTAAGTTGCCTCCTCCTCAGAGCTTTCAGAAGACACATCCTGAATAGACGAGGAACAGGCAGGTGTTTTTAGGAAACATAAAGACATTTGTTATGACCGACAGTAGATTGGAGGTTGGGGGGATGGGTGGAGCACTATGGAGAAGCGTGTGAGTTGTGTTAAGAAGCATGCAGATTCTCAATTCTGGACTTGGTTGAAAGCAAAGATACCCCCAGAGGGGTCTAAACCAGAGAGATGCATGGTCAGTTCTGCATATTAGCAGGACCATATTGAGGAACAGATCAGAGCTGGAAGATTAGAATCAGAGGCTCAATGGGAGACATATGAACAATTCAGAGCAGAATGATGAAGGATTATGTGTGTCAGAGAAATATTGAAGTAGCAGCATTCAGAGTTGGTAACCAATTCATACGGGGAGTGAAAGCAGAAAAGCTGAGACTCTTGCTCGGTTTTCTATGTGGGTATCTGAACAAGGTGATGCCATTTAAAAAAAAATAGGGACTGGTTTAGGGAAATGGGTTAAAGATTATGAATTTAGTTCTGGGTATAATGAGCATTACTGGGCTGAGAAATTTCAGTGAACTGGATGAGACCCAGAAGGTCCATTGGGTCTTTGTTTTCATGGTGAAACACCTTAGAATAACCTGTTCTTGAAAGTATTTGTAGAAGCAATACATCTGAGGATCTCACCACAACAATTCTGGCATAATTAAAGCTTCCACCATTATTCTAGTATATTATTTATGAAGAATTGAATACCTACTGTGTGTCAGGCCTGTGCTGGGATGCAGAGGTGACCAACAAGTTCTTTGTCCTCTAAAAGCTCAAAGTATCTGAGCCTGAGAAAGTTAACAAGAGTAGATAAGAATGGGGGTTGGGAGTGGGGGATGCAAGTCATAGAAAAGAAGAGCCCACCCATCTCCTGGGTAACAGGTGCCCACCTTCTCTAGGGATACAAGGTCAGCAGGCCACACAGGTTATGTGCTGCCTTCATCTGATACAAGAAGTCACTCACAGGAGGAAGAGGAGAAAGTAACTAAAAATAACGTGGTTTCTGATTTGAGTATATTGCAACATTCTTTGGGTTGTTTTAAGGAACAAGTGCCTACGTTCTTTCAGGAAGAACTTGGAAATCAGCAAGAATAGATTATTTGAGTCATTAAATGTTTGAAGCCTAATCCAGGCTTCTAGAAATCCTTCAGACACTGCTCCTACCTAAGCGGAAAACAGAACTTAATTTTTCTTCTCACCTCTCTCTTCTTCCCCTGCCCCATTTCTCTCTCATATTTTCTTGTCTCTCTTTCTAGAATGCAGTTGCTAAGAAATATTTTGTTTCATCCCTTTACTCTCCAGTCAATGGCACAATGTCACCAAAGTTGCAGGTTTAATATCAAAACCCTTTTTCTTTTCCCATGCTACACACTGATGTAGTGTCTCAACTCTTTTTTTTTTTTTTTTTTTTTTTTTTTTTTTTTTTTGAGACGGAGTCTCGCCCTATAGCGCAGGCTGGAGTGTGGTGGCGTGATCTCGGCTCACTGCAACCTCCACCTCCCAGGTTCAAGCAATTTTCCTGCCTCAGTCTCCTGATTAGCTGGGAATACAGGCATGTGCCATCACGCTCAGCTAATTTTTTGTATATTTAATAGAGACGGGGTTTCACCATGTTGTCCAGGCTGGTCTCGAACTCCTGACCTCATGATCCGACCACCTCAGCCTCCCAAAATACTGGGATTACAGGCATGAGCCACTGCGCCTGTCCAGTGTCTCAGCTCTTTAAAAGTCTACATACCTTCTTTAAAAGCCCTTATTATAAGGGGATAAGACTCCCCAATTACCCACCTTTCAGTCTTTCAAAAGTTGTCTTATCCATGAAGCCTCTTCCCAAGTGAACCTGATCCCTCTTTCTTGAAGCTCACATAGTGCTTGACATGCATCTTTCTCTCCTTCTGCTTTTATAACGATGACCTACATGGACAGTAACCTTCACTGTTGCATTCCTAGTGCCTGGCATAGTTACAGGAACATTCTTCGGCAGATGTAGGAATTTGTCCACTATATCCTCAGTTCCTATCACAGTGCTGAGTAACTAGCAGGCTCTTATTAGCAAACAAATACATGAACATAAACTCGTCTTTTCCCCCACGATCAGCAGGTAGGAAGGATTAGATGAGTCATTACTCTATGGTTCTCCTTATTTCCCCGGACCCTTACACTCAGCTTAGTTTACTATTTTGCACATGGTTAGTACTGGGTATACATTCCAAAAATGATTTTTGTGAGGAATTCTCAGTTTCTTTGCAACTTTTACATAAATCTGAAACTATTCCAAAATACAAATTGAGTAAGACAGTTAATTTGATCTTCCTTGGGAACTGATCTTCTACCAGTGAACCACCGGAACTCTTGGCAAGTTATTATTATTATTTTTTTATACTTTAAGTTCTAGGGTACATGTGCACAACGTGTAGGTTTGTTACATATGTATACATGTGCCATGTCGGTGTGCTGCACCCATTAACTAGTCATTTACATTAGGTATATCTCCTAATGCTATCCCTCCCCCTACCCCTCCCCACAATAGGACCCGGTGTATGATGTTCCCCTTCCTGTGGGCAAGTTCTTTTTTATAGCTCTTTCCATTGAGAACTCTTACTTTCATCTAACAATTACACAAATTTATTTGAAAAACATTTGTATAACACTTACTATGTACCAAGAACCATTCTAGGTCCTTTCTAAATATCTTTCACTGACTCCTCATAATAATCCTATGGCAGTAGTAACCCCTTTCTACAAACAAAGAAAGTGAGGCATAGAGAAGTTAGGTAACAGTCATCAGGAGACATAAAACAGCACAAAGTCTGTTCATCGCAGGTTGTAATTCCTTTTCCGGGACTTCTTTTTTCATTAGCTGAGGAATGGCTTCATTTCCATTTGGTCTGAACAAGACAGTGTATGGGATTCTGTCACTGGAGAAACCTTGGACAAGGGCAATATTCTATAGCTCAGAGAGAGAGGCTACCAGGTTTGCTTTCCCTGGACATGTCAAGGAAGAAAGAATGATCTTTCTTTCCATTCTTCTGTACCTGAAACCAGCTTCATGTTCATCTTCAGCTGCTGAACCCAAGTCAAAGTCTAGCCAAGCTGACAGGTCAAGTCACTACTTTATTCTTTTTTTTTTTTTTTTTTTTTTTTTTTTTTTTTTTTTGAGATGGAGTCTTGCTGTCACCAGGCTGGAGTGCCATGGCACAATCTCGGCTCACTGCAACCTCCTCCACCTCCTGGGTTCAAGCAATTCTGCTGCCTCAGCTTCCCTAGTAGCTGGGATTACAAGCACCTGCTACCATGCCCTGCTAATTTTTGTATTTTTAGTAGAGATGGGGCTTCAGCATGTTGTCCAGGCTGGTCTCAAACTCCTGACCTCAGGTGATCTGCCTGCCTCGGCCTCCCAAAGTGTGGGTGAGCCACCACACCCAGCCATCACTACTTTATTCTTGCTGGTAAGATTGAGAGATGATTCATTTTTATACCACATATACTATATGCTTTTCTAATTTTCTGGGTTAGCTTGTCCATTCCCAGATGTTTTCTCTATGCTGTTTTCTCTATACCTCCTCTATGCTGGCCACTCTCCCCAAACTCTGCCTCCAGGCTTCCCTTCTGAGATGCAGGCCTGCATATCCCTCTGCCTTGTACAGTGAGGGACCACCATCTCCTGGCCCTTAAGCCATCCCTATGGTCACCCATGCTGCCTTTGTAGCCTTATCCCCTGCTCCTTCACAGACTCTCTTTCCTGTCGCATCAATTCATCCGCAAGGTTCAGATGCCTCTTTTTCCTACCTGTAGCCTATGATCTTCCTTCTCTTCTTCCTGAAGTAAATTCTACACGTTGGTCCATCTGGTGGGTGTCTACTGCTTTATAGCTCATTCCAAATATCTTCTCCTCTTGGAAACCTAGGTTGCAGGTAAGTTGCTTTGCTGTTGCCTGACATTGACTGTCAAGTTCACCAATTCCCAATGCCACAAGCTTACTTACAAGTCTGGTCTAAAATGAATCTGTTAGCCAAACATGGTGGCGTGTGCCTGTAGTCCCAGATACTCAGGAGACTGAAGTAGGAGGATCACTTGAGCCCAGGAGGTCGAGGCTACAGTGAGCCAAAATTGTGCCACTGCACTCACTCCTGGGCAACAAAGAAGACCCTGTCTCTAAAAATAAAAATTAGACCGAGCACAGTGGCTTACGCCTGTAATCCTAGCACTTTGGGAGGCAGAAGCAGGTGAATCACCTGAGGTCAGGCATTTGATACCAGCCTAGCCAACATGATGAAGCCCCATCTCTACTAAAAATACAAAAAATTAGCTGGGTGTGGTGGCAGGCACCTGTAGTCCCAGCTTCTTGGGAGGCTGAGGCAGGAGAATCGCTTGAACCTGGGAGGCAGAGGTTGCAGTGAGCCAAGATCACGCCGCTGTACTCTAGCCTGGGCAACAGAGAGAGACTCTGTCTCAAAATAATTAATTAAGTAATTAAAATTATATTAAATTTAAAAATAAAATTAATCTTAACAACTATTCCCAAGAGTGATTTTAATGGACAACTAAACTGCACAGCCTTAAATATATAATTAGATGAGTTCTGACAAACATAAACACTCATGAAGTAAATATCTCAATCAAGAATTAGAACATTATCATCAGCCCAGAATGTTCTCTCATGCCTCTTCTAGTCAATCCCCACCCCATCCCATAAGTAACTATTGTTCCAGTAACTCTTACCAGTTTGACCTCAATTTTATGTAAATGGAATCATGCAATACTCTTTTCTTCGTTTTGGTCTAGCTTCTTTCACTCAACATGTTTTTTGAGTTTGATCCACGTTGTTTTCTATCTCAGTAGTTTCCTCTTTTTCACTGGTGAGTAGTATTCCATGGTATGAAGATACAGTAGTTGGTTTGTCCATGCTCCTGCTGATGGACATTTGGGTTGTTTCCAGTTTCATGCTACTGTGAATAAAGCTGCTGAAAATACCATTTTACACATCTTTTGTGAGCATATGTTTTTACTTGTCTTAGGTAAATATCCCCTGAAATTGACCTTCCTACTACCAACTTATCAAACTCATTTTCTATCTCAAATGTTCTCATTGTTTCTCCATGGCTTAAAGTTGCAGTCCAAGTTTTCCCTTTTTTATTTTTTTGAGACAGAGTTTCACTCTTGTTGCCCAAGCTGAAGTGCAATGCCATGATCTTGGCTCACTGCAACCTCTGCCTCCTGGGTACAAGCGATTCTCCTGCCTCAGTCTCCTGAGTAGCTGGGATTACCGGTGTGCACTACCATACCCAGCTAATTTTTTATATTTTTAGTAGAAACAAGGTTTCACCATGCTGGCCAGGCTGGTCTCGAACTCCTGACCTCAGGTGATCCACCTGCCTCGGGCTCCCAAAGTGCTGAGATTACAGGCGTGAGCCACCGCACCCAACCCGGTCCAAGTTTTTAAGGACCACCCTTTCAATAAAACTGTGAGGGAGCCCTAATGAACCCCAACACTCAGAGGAGCCAAGAGATTTGCCCAAGATTGTTGCCCAAGGGACAAAAAAGGACTGGAAGATAAGAGTTTCTGAGCCCAAGCCTACTTCTTTCCCCTCTGGGAAGAATAATGCTGCCAAAGGGTGGGTGTTTTAGGAGCAGCATCAGCCCAATTCCACCTTTGGCAGCACCTTCAGATTTGCCCACTTTTTTGCTTTTCCTTCCACCAGTGTTTCAGAGCCTCAGGCCATCCTAACAGTCCAGGTTCTACAAAGGGCAAGAACTCCAAGCCCAACATCCATTTATCTGCTCTGTCTTCTTCTTGCTACTCCTGCAAGCAGATACTGACTGGTTTGCTACAGATATTCCGACATTCTTTGATAATCCTGCCCTGGAGGAGAGGGGCTAGATGCTTGAGCCATCAAACTATAATTCACATGGTGCCAGAATCAATCCAAAGGAAACCTTTGATTATCTATTTTATACCAGATACAGGGACACAAAGATGGCCAAGGTCTAGTCATGAGCTTCAGAGCACTCACGGCCCAGTGAAGGCAGACAGATGAGGAACTATTGCAAACAAGACAGGTCTTGGCACTAGCTGTTAATAGTGAAGGGAAACTCCTTTCCCGGAGGAGTTAAGACTGGAAGTTTTCTTGGAGGTGACAGCATTTGTGATAATCTTTAAAAGTTGATTTATTAAATTTCTACACTTGGAGACAGAATAGTGTGAACAAAATCCTAGAAGTGGAAGAGTTCAAAAAAGATAACGAAGGCAGTGCCAGAAGAGTGTGGCTGGAGTTGAAGTCTTATTCAAGTCAATAGTGGGAGGCAGAGGGGTGAGGTTGGCAACTGATTTGGACCAGGCCACTGAGAGTCCCAAATGCTGCCTCTATAGAGCTTGACTTTTCTTGATGGGAATCATTAGGCAGATCCATGCTTTAGAAAGATGCTGGAGAGTTGAGAAGATGGGGTTTAGAGGAGAAAAAAGGAGTGAAGTGTCCCCAAAAGAAAGATTCAGGTGAGAGATGACATAGGCTTAGATGACAGAGACCACGGTGAAAAAGTCACAAAGGCACTTTTCCCAGCAGAGGAAAAGTGATGTTTTTAAGGACGGGTGTTAGCAAAGCAGGAAAGAAAATGACTCTAAGGCTGGGCAATATAGGTGGCAGCCTCAAGGAAAGAAGTCCTCACCATAGAAAATGGTAGCATGGGACAAGCTTGAGATAAGTGGTGATGGAGATGTGGTCAGGGCCTGCTCTTGGGAAACTTGTACAAGCATGGGCGGTGAGCATAATTCTTCACTGGCCCCAAAGCAGCAGGCCTGGCAAAGCCAGCTAGAATGTTTTGTTTTTGTTTGTTTGTTGATTGGTTGGTTGGTTGGTTGGTTGGTTTTTGAGACAGAGTCTTACTTTGTCACCCAGGCTGGAGTGTAGCAGCATGATCTTGCCTCACTACAGCCTCTGCCTCTTGGGTTCAAGTGATTCTCCTGCGTCAGCCTCCCAAGTGGCTGGGATTACAGGCACAGGCCACCACGCCTGGCCAATTTTTGTATTTTTAGTAGAGACAAGGTTTTGCCATGATGGCCAGGCTGGTCTCGAACTCCTGTCCTCAAGTGATCTGCCTGCCTCGGCCTCCTAAAGCACTGGGATTACAGGCATGAGCCACCGTGCCCAGCCTCTGTTTTTATGTTTGTTTGGTTTTTAAGCCTGTTTTGGGCAAACAGTACCTCAGACTCCTGGAAGCCAAAATAAAGGGAGTCTCTCTTGAGGGTCCATCAACCACTGAAACAAAAAAAATGGGAGGAAATACTCTTCCCCTCCTCACAACCCCTTTTGTAGCAGAGAGGGTGACAGCTAGAGAATAGGGAAACCCAAGTTTCAAGGTCACCATCTAACTATGTGATCTTGAAAAAGTCGTTTTCCACTTTCTCTGTGATCCTCGATTTCCTTATCTGCGTAATACCTGCCTAACTGTCCTCACAGGCTTATTAGGAGGATCAAGTGAAAACGCAGGTGAATGCAGTTTCAGAGTATAGAGTGCTACTCAAATATAACACACTCTCTTTCTCATTACTATACTGCTATTATTACATGCTGCCTGCCAGGAGGGGAGAGTTAATTACCTGACCATCTCTTTATGCTAGCACCCAGAAAAGGTAAAACTACCTTTTCTTGATCCTGTTTTGCCCAAGAAAATTTAAATGCACTTCTGTGACCATAGCACTCTCGCAAATATGGCAAATGTTCCTACAACCCGCCGGACTTTCTGTAACAAGTGTAGCACCAATCCCACAAAGTGACACAGAATGAGATGGGCAAAGATTCTCTGTATGCCCAGGGAAAGAAGTGCTATAACAGGAAGCCAAGTGGCTATCATGGGCAGACTGAGCCCATTTTCAGGAAAAAGGCTAAAACTACAAAGAATATTGTGCTGTGACTTGAGTGTGTTGAGCCCAGCTGCAGATCTACGAGAGTTCTGGTTGTTACGAGATGCAGGGATTCTGAACTGGGAGGAGGTACAAAGACAAAGGGCCAAGCGATACAGTTCTAAGTGTCATTTTTTTGTTTTATGATGAAGACAATAAAACCTTGAGTGTATATTCACTTCAAAAAAAACAAGAAAAGAAAATTTAAATGCCTAGGGTCTATTGACCAGAAAGCATGACATGTTTTATTGTATTTTTCTCTGTAGCTATTGTCCATGAAAAAGAACCATGCCCCTTGGCTTGAGGATTTTAAACAAGACTTACTCTTCTTTTTTCCTCTTAAAGAACTTCTAGGCCGGGCGCGGTGGCTCAAGCCTGTAATCCCAGCACTTTGGGAGGCAGAGACGGGCGGATCATGAGGTCAGGAGATCGAGACCATCCTGGCTAACACGGTGAAACCCCGTCTCTACTAAAAAATACAAAAAGCTAGCCGGGCAAGGTGGTGGGCGCCTGTAGTCCCAGCTACTCGGGAGGCTGAGACAGGAGAATGGCATAAACCCGGGAGGCGGAGCTTGCAGTGAGCTGAGATCCAGCCACTGTACTCCATCCAGCCCAGGCAACAGAGCGAGACTCTGTCTCAAAAAAAAAAAAAAAAAAAAAAAGAACTTCTAAGGGTTTCTGCAAACACCAAATCACCCTTGAATTCTTTTATTTCCTATTAATTATCCACACACAAAAAATAATTCTGACTAGTATAATAATAGGCTATACCACTCTGGAGAACATGGAGCATTCATTCATTCAAACATTACTAGAGGATCCAGATAGAGCATGGAACATGAAGCCAAAGGAACCTCACAGGCTCCCCATCTCATCCTTTGATAGGGGTTGATGCCTCAAGGGGCATTCTGATGGAAAGGGGCTTTTCCTATTAAGGGAGCACATTTCTCATGGAGAAAGAAAACCAGACTATGTGCTGGGGGTGGAAAGTTGTCAGCTGTGTCTGTAACATGGATCTGCGGAACACATACACCCTCCACCATTACCACCGCTAAAGAGACCCTATGGCTCATTCTCAGAGGAACTAAACAAGGTTCTCACATTCCAGGAGTTTGTAGAGTCCCTCAGAGTTATTGCAAGGCAAGCTGTTGACCATATAGCGCTGCACAGAAGGGCCTTAGTTGTGGGAATTTTCTGTTTAATTGTATTTTCAATCAACAAGAATGTGACTTCATTACTTCAGCATCAATTCAATAAGATTATTCTGCTTCTTTGTGTCAGATACACTGCCATTAGCCCTGCGGAAATGGGATCTATACAGCCCTGCCTGCTGCACAGTGCTTACGGCCCAGTGTCTTAGAATGACTGAGATGAAGGGCAAGATGTGACTATTGAGAGATTTCACACTTTGAATGCTGCACGACTAACATGTGTTTTTTTTGTTTTGTTTTGTTTTGTTTTTCCACCTGTTTGTTTGTTTTGTAACTCATGGTTACTCTTTTTCCAATCCAGAATGAAATAGAAATTGAGAAATAATCAGGTTAACTCAACCCTTGCAGACAGAGAAGCTGGTCAATGAGAACTCCCAACTGCACATGGAGTTGAGACGTTCTGTCCTGCTGCCCACAGTGGTCAGATTAACCTAAACCCATCAGAAAGCTAACCAGCCTTAGCCAGCTCAACAAAGGCTTCAGCTTGCAATGTAGGAAAATGCAGAGCAAAAAATACTATGATAAAAAGAGTTTGGGAGAGATTCAAGGAAAAAACATGTAAAGACAGCATTGAGCAAACAGGCTTGCAAATCCACATGAAGGACACACAAGGGAATCCTTTTCAAGGTTGAATTGGTGACTAGACCAATTTTACCCTCCCTTAGAAAAACTGGCATTGATTAGTGAGTGTGACTGTATGGGCTATTTGGAGCTTTAGTTTTCATTCCAGGAAACTGGCAGCGTCTCTCACCACGGATCTCCCCAAATTGATGGATGGTAGCAATTATGTAGAGCTATTTATGTAATGTGTTGTAATAGCAGCACACGTTGGCTGTCACTTTGACCCACACACCCCCTTGCCCAACTATAAAGAAACCCCATCACAGAGCCGCCTTCAACAAGAGGCCAAGAAAAAAAGAAAAAAAAATCTCTTCATCCCACCCCGCCTCTCAAGGAAATAGAAAGTTTTAAAGCCTTCGAGAAAATAATGCCCCTTTGGTAGGAAGAGTTAAATTAATTGGCCTTTGTGGTTTATCAGTCCATCTGAGCACGTATATTTCTGCTCATTCCTAGAGCAAACAAAGGTTATTAAAGACTAAAGAACCTTCTTTCACTCAATGGATGTTTAATGACTTTTCACATTAAGGCCACATCATTGGTCTTGTCTGCAGGGGCATGCAAAGGTGAAATAGAGCCTTGGTGCTCAGGAAGCAAAGTGCCTGGTGTCCTTAAGATGAAAACAGCAATAATAATCACACCTTTCCTGTACTGTATACCAGGCATTGTACCAGGTGCTTCAACACATGATCCTTTATAACACTCAGATAGGACGATCTCCCCTCCTGGGCCCCTGCCTCTTCTCACTGATCTCTTTTTGTTTGTTTTTATTTTTGAGAGAGGGCCTCACTCTGTCTTCCAGGCTGGAGTGCAGTGGCACCATCACTGCTTACTGCAAACTCAGCCTCCCAGGCTCAGGTGATTCTTCTACTTCAGCCTCTAAAGTACCTGGGACCACAGGTGTGCACCATCATGTCTGGATAATTTTTCAGGTTTTTGGTACAGACAGGGTTTTGTCATGTTGCCCAGGCTGGTCTTGAACTCCTGGACTCAAGAGAGCCACTCACCTCAGCCTCCCAAAGTGCTGTAATTACAGGCGTGAACCACACACCCAGCCTCTCACTGATCTCTTTACTCTTCCCTGAACACTGGATGTGCTCCTGCCTCGGGATCTGGCACTGTTTTCTCCAAGGACCATTATTTCCCCAGATATCCAGGTCTCACTCCCTCACTGCATGCAGGTTTCTGCTCCAGTGTCACCGTTTCTGGCAAACCTTCTCTTGATCACTGCAGGTAAACTACCAATGTTGTCACCTCATCCCACTTATTTGTCTTCACTGACCTTGTCCATTTGAAATTAGATATCCATTTGAAATTGATCTGGAATCAGGGAGTGGTGATGGTTGCATAACTTTGTGATATACTAAAAACCTCTGAATTATGCACTTTCAAAGGGTAGAATTTATAGTATGTGAAGTCTATCTCAACATAGCTGTTTAACAAAATAGAATAAAAGTTGTTGCCATCTTTCTCCCCTGCCAGGAGACAAATAAGAGTTGTTTTCGTTTTGTTTTATTTTTATTTTTTTAAAACAAGTTCTCACTCTGTCATCCAGGCTAGAGTACAGTAGTGCTATCTTAGCTCATTGCAACCTCCACCTCCCAGGCTCAAGCAATCCTTCCACTTCAGCCTCCCAAGTAGCTTCAGCCTCCCAAGTAGCTACAGGTGCATACTACCATGCCCAGCAATTTTTTGTAGAAATAGGGTTTTGCCATGTTGCCCAGGCTGGTCTCAAACTCCTGGACTCAAGTGATCTGCCCACCTTGGCCTCCAAATGTGCTGGAATTACAGGCTTGAGCCACCATGCCCAGCCTGTCCTAGCTATTTTCTTGAGGTCTAGAGAATCATGAGCACAAAGCAGGCACTCAATAAATATTTGCTGAATGAATGAACATGTGAGAAGAAACTTTGAAAACTAAAGCAACATTAATTAGCCACAAGGATGTTAGTGTTTTTATTCCACAGATACTGATAGGTTTCTTCTAGAAGTCAGAGCAAGATAACTTCTAGCACAGTTTGTCTGCTTCTCAAATAATTAGTTGGGCTTCTAGACTTTCTTCTCCTTCTTTTTTTTCTCTCTCTCACTATTTTTTTAGTCAACTGCAATGTCATCAAGCTGAGAAGTAAAAAGAACACTTCATCACATAAATAGAAGCAAGGATTAAAAAAAACCTTATGATCATTTCAATAGATGCTAAAAATTTAAATAAAATGCAACAATGATTTATGATAAAACTCTCAACAAACAGCATATAGAAGGAACATCTCAACACAATAAAGACTTTATAGGACAAGCCTACAGCTAATATAACACTGAATGGGAAAAAACTGAAAGCATTTCCACTAAGATCTGGACCAAGACAAGGATTCCCACTTTCACTACTTTTATTTAACGTAGTACTAGAAGTCCTAGCCAGAGTAATTTGGCAAGAGAAATAAATAAAGGGCATCCAAATTGGAAAGGAGAAAGTTGGATTATCCTTGTTTGCAGATGACACAATCTTATATTTACAAAAACCTTTAGGCTCCACCAAAAACCCTTAGAACTGATAAATGAATTAGTGAAGCTGCAGGACACAAAATCAACTTTAAAAAATTGATAGTGTTCCCATACACTAACAGCAATCAATCTGAAAAAGAAATCAGGAAAGCAATACCATTTGCAACACACACACACACACACACACACACACACACACACACACCCCTAGGAATAAATTTAAGCAAAAAAGTAAAAGATCTCTCACTGATGAGAGAAATCGAAGAGAACAGGAAAAAAAAAAAGGAAAGATATCCTACATTCATGAATTGAAAGAATTAATAGTGTTAAATTGTCTGTGCTACCCAAAACAATCTACAGATTTAATGTAATCTCTATTAAAATACCAGTAACATTTTTTTACAGAAATAAAACAAATAATCCTAAAATTTATGTTGAACTAGGAAGGACCTCAAATAGCTAAACCAATCCTGAGCAAAGAGAACAAACCTGGAGGCATCATACTATCTGATTTCAAATTATACTACAAAGCTATAATAACCAAAACAGCATGGTACTGGCATAAAAACAGACACATAGATCAATGAAACAGGATAGATAAACAATATACAAATCCACACACAGCCAAATAATTTTTGGCAAAGGCACCAAGAACATACATTTGGAAAATGACAATGTCCTTAAATGGCTCTGGAAAAACTGGATACTCATATGCAGAAGAATGAAACTAGATTTCTATCTTCCACCATTTACAAAAATCAACTCAAAATTGATTAGACTTAAATGTAAGAACCAAAAGTATAAAACTATTAGAAGAAAACATTGGGGAAATGCTAAAGGACCTTTGTCTGGGCAAAGATTTTTTTGGTGTAAGGCCTCCAAAGCACAGACAGCAAAAATAAAAATAGACAAATGGAACTAAATCAGGTAAAAAGCTTCTGCATAGCAAAGAAAATATTTAACAAAGTAAAGACACAACCTACAGAATGGTAGAAAATATTTGCAAACTATCCATCCAACAAGAGATTAATAACCAGAATATATAAGGAACTAAAACACCTCAAGAGCAGAAAAACAAAGAATCTTCCTTAAACATGGGCAAAAGACCTGAATAGACATTTCTCAAAAGAAGAAATATAAATGGAAGCTGGAAGTGGTGGTGTGTGCCTATAGTCCCAGCTACTTGGGAGGCTGAGGTGGGAGGATCAATCGAGCCCAAGAGTTTGAGCTAGCCTGGGAAGCAAAGCAAGACCCCATCAAGAAGGAAAAAGAGAAAGGGTAGGGTAGGGAAGGGGGAGGGGAGGGAGAGGGGGAGAAGAAGAAAAAGGAGGAGGATGAGGAGACATATAAATGACTTACCGGTATATCTTAAAATGCTCAACATCACTAATCATCAGGGAAATGCAAATCAAAACCACAGTGTGATATCATCTCACCCAGTTAGAATGGCTATTATCAAAAAGACAAATAATAACAAGTGCTGGTGAGAATGCAGAAAAGGGGAATGCTAGGACACTATTGATGGCAAAGTAGAACAGCCATTATGGAAAACAGTATGGGGGTTCCTCAAAAAACTAAAAATAGAACTACCATGTGATTCAGCAATACCACTGCTGGATGTATCTCCAAAAGAAAGAGAATCAGTATATCAAAGAGGTATCCATACCCTCCTATGTTTACTGCAGCACTATTCATAATAACCAAGATATGAGATCAACCCAAGTATCCATCAATAAATGAATGAATAAAGAAAATGTGGTACATATACACAATGGTGTATTCAGCCTTAAAAAACAGTCTGTCATTTACAGCAACATGGATATAACTAGAGGTGATTATGTTAAGTGAAATAAACCAAGCACAGAAAAACAAATATTGTGTGTTCTCACTCATATGTGTGAGCTAAAAAACAAAAAGTGGATCTAACGGAGGTAGAGAGTAGAACAGTAATTACCAGAGACTGGAGAGGGAAGCTGGGATGGCGAGGAGGAAGAGAAGTTGGTTAATGGGTACAGATATAAGTCAGATTGAAAGAATAAGTTCTAGCATTTGATAGTACAGTAAGGAAATTATAGTTAGTTATTTATTATATATTTCAAAATAGCTAGAAGAGAAGAATTGTAATGTTCTCAATACAAAGAAAAGATAAATGTTGACTAGGTGCTGTGGCTCACACCTATAATCCCAGTACTTTGGGAGACTGAAGCAGGAGGATCACTTGAGCCCAGGAGTTCAAGATCAGCCTGGGCAAAATAAGGAAACCCTATCTCTACAAATAGTTTTTAAAAATTTGCCAGATATGGTAGCATACGCCTGAGGTCCCAGCTACCTGGGAGGCTGAGGTGAGAGAATTGCCTGATCCCAGGAGGTAGAGGCTGCAGTGATCATGCCACTGTACTCAAGCAGTGGGAGACAGAGTGAGACCCTGTCTTAAACAAAACAAAAAGATAAATGTTTGACGTGATAGATATCCTAATTACCTTCATTTGATTATTATACATTGTATACTTGTATCCAAATATTACATGTACTCCAGAAATATGTACAATTATGATACATCAATAAAAAATAAAAATAAACAAGGAACACTTAACTGACAGACATTTCTTGATTCATACACTGGCTCTGCCAATTATAGTGTATGAACTCAAGTGAAATCACTTATTTCTTTGAAACTTAGTTCCTGGATTTATAAAATGGAGATTAAAACATCTCACTGGGTCCTTATGAGGATGGAATAACAGAATGTACATGGAATAGTCTAGCACTTCTAGATATATAACAGCTAGCCAAGAAATGTCCAGATATCTGCCAAAACATCAGTGATAGATCTTGAGGGGACTCAAACTTGAACTGCAGGTTCAATAGCCTCAAAAAATAAAAATCAGTTCTCAAGAATTGTAAACCTGGATTTCAAAGCAATTAGAAAATGCAATGACTGCCCTTCCACAGGGTATCTGGTTACATCCCGCTTCACCCCTCCTCTTTCATCCTCGTGAATGCTGATTTTTCTACTCTCGCTGTTGACTTCCCCTTCCATGCCAAGGGAATCACTTAGTACAAGAGAGTGGGGACACAGAGTGCTGGCTTTCCAGCCAGACAGGCCTATGTATGAGCCTGAGATCTGCCTCATTGTAACCTTGAATAAGAAGCTTAGTCACTCAAATCCTCAGTTTCCTTATCTAGTCAATAAGAATCATGTATCATGTGCAATTCTCTCATGCACATGCTTTCTCTATCTTTATCTCTGTCTCTCTCTCTGTTTCTGTAGTTGAGCCAAAGTGAATGAAGTAACAGACATGCAAATACAATACATATTACTAATAATGTAAGTGCCTCGGTCCCCTACCCCACTCACTGGATGTCAGCTTTGAGAACTGTTCAGAAATGCATTATTTCATTCATTCAATCACTCAACATTTAATGAGCACCTACTCTATGCCAGATGTCAGTTTTTTGTTTTTCGTTTTTTTGGGATG
Organism: Macaca mulatta; assembly: GCF_049350105.2. NCBI lineage: Eukaryota > Metazoa > Chordata > Mammalia > Primates > Cercopithecidae > Macaca > Macaca mulatta. The sequence goes on from NC_133420.1 coordinate 50,567,059, forward strand.
GAGTCTCGCTCTGTCGCCCAGGCTGGAGTGCAGTGGCACGATCTCGGATCACTGCAAGCTCCGCCTCACTGGGTTCACGCCATTCTCCTGCCTCAGCCGCAGATGTCAGGCTTTGAGGAAACAGGTTTACAAGGCGGATGCAATCATTTGTTCATTCCCCTATGGAGCACAGAGTCTGCAGGTCCTCAGGTGAAAGAACTCTCTATGCTGCCCTCAGACCACATTTCAAGAAGAGCAGTAAGACCCAGCTCTGTAAAGAGCAAGTACCCCACTAGTACTTCTTCTTTTCCTTCTCCGTAGTCCCAGAACTCTAGGAATTTGAATTCCTGGAAAGAGAGGTCTTTTGTCTCTCCCCTTGGTCACACAAATAAACTAAGGCAAACCATCTCTCTAGCTCCCAAAACATCCTGATTCCTCGAAAAGATGAAATCTGGGCCGGGCACGGTGGCTCACACCTGTAATCCCAGCACTTTGGGAGGCCGAAGTGGGTGGATCACGAGGTCAGGAGATAGAGATGATCCAGGCTAACACGGTGAAACCCCGTCTCTACTAAAAATACAAAAAATTAGCCGGGCGTGGTGGCGGGCGCCTGTAGTCCCAGCTACTCCGGAGGCTGAGGCAGGAGAATGGCGTGAACCCGGGAGGCGGAGCTTGCAGTGAGCCGAGATCGCGCCACTGCACTCCAGCCTGGGCGAAAGAGCCAGACTCCGTCAAAGAAAGAAAAGAAAAAAGAAAAGAAAAGAAAAGAAAAAGAAAGAAAGAAAGAAATCTGATTCCCAGTCTCAAAGGCCAATGATACAAGAAGCTGAGCTACCATCAGACAAGACCCCAGTCAGAGGGAGCTTCAAAGGATCACCAGATTGATCAGACTCCCTATCCACACTTGGAAACAGTTCTTAGCTATTATTAAGAGGAAAAAGGACCTTCATGGATATACCATCTTCATGAACTTTCTTTGCAGCACTGAGGTTTTCTTTTCAAAAAGGAAGTTTCTCTTTCTTCCACGGACCAATAGCCTCTTTGAAAACAAAAGTATTAATCCTCATGGACAGTAAGACAATTTTAAGTTTTGGAGTGCGACAGGCAGGGTTTGACTCCCTGGCTCTCCTTGAAAAAAAAAAAAAAAAAAAAAAAAGCCTGTGCAAACATCAGGGAACTTAATTTTATTGCTTGCCTTAATTACAATTTGGTGAGAGGAACACATCCTTCTTTCCAGGAGACACTGCCTACCCAGAGCTTGGATAAAAAACAGAGTCCCCCTCTGACCTTTGTCATCAACTTTTTGCCTCTTCATCATTTTTATTGTTGTTTTGTTTGGTTTGGTTTTTTTGGGTTTTTTTTTAGACGGAATCAGCTCTGTCATCCAGGTTGGAGTGCAATGGCATGATCACGGCTCACTGCAGCCTTGACCTCCCAGGCTCAAGCAGTCCTTCTACCTCAGCCCCCCAAGTAGCTGGAACTACAGGCATGCGCCACCACACCTGGCTAAGTTTTTAATTTTTTGAAGAGACAGGGTCTCCCTATGTTGCCCAGGCTGGTCTCAAATTCCTGGGCTCAAGTGATCCTCCCACCTCAGCCTCCAAAAGTGCTGAAATTACAGGCATGAGCTACCATGCCTGGCCCATTTTTAGCCTTGGAAAGACAACTTTCCATGCTGTCACAATTCCCCCTTGCTAAGTACCGTTGTATATCTATAAATTTAGACGCTTAGATCTGCTTTCACAGTTTCTGCTCACAATGTCTGGATTTAACATTTGCTACATAGATCAATTTCTCTCTTAAAAACATTGGATGTTTTCCTATCTAATAAATTATTTTACAATGCATCACCAATTGCATTATCTCGTTTAATTCTTGTAGCAATTTTGTGAGGTAGGTATAATCCTTATTACAGAGGAAGAAACCAAGACTGAGCAATTTTATAGGGAGTTAGATGAAGATCCAAATCCAGGTCCTCAGATTTCAAGTTCAGTATTTTCCGTCGACTCCACAGCTGTCTTACAGAATTTTTCTAAAGCGCTCTTGGAAATTAAATATACATATATAAATATATATATTATATATATAATAAACACATGTAACACTGCCCTATTTTATAGGCAATAATTAAATTAGAACTCAGTGCACAGTTTAGCCACAGTGAAACAGAGAATAGAGCTCTCTTCTCTACTTAGCCATTTTGCCATAATCTGGAAGATTTAAAGCAGTTTTAATGCATTGAACTTTCTTTAGACTGCTCAGTCTTTATCTGTCGATGCAGAATAAATTCTGTTTCCTACATTTATAAGTGAATCACTGCAAGGCCCAGAGAGTTGGCTGAGGAGTGAAATGATCTGGGGTTCCAACAACAGCCAGAACCACTCTTGAAGGGTGAGGGTCCATGAGGAGTGCCAGTAGAGCCATCAAATTCCCCTGTGGTATAAGGGTATTAGCACATACACACTCTTTCTTCATGGTTTTCGGCATTAGGTAGCTTCTGGAAAGTTGTATGAAGTCACACGTTTATCAAGTCACTCAATAAGTATCTGTAACAGGGATCATCCTTTGGGGAAAATACAGAATTGTCTTTTCCTTCCCTTCTCACCCCACACACCATTATCCATGATTTTCCCTCTTTTTGCCTAGAGGCACATATTCCTTATTAAATTTAAAAAAAACAATAAATTAAACCTCATTGAAAGGAGAAAATGGCTTTCTACATTGCATACTTCTCCATTACCTATCAAAACTCAAGTCTAGTGGACTTGGAATTGAGAGTTTCCTACAAGCTATAAGGTAAAGGAAGAGAAACAGAAGATGCTCACAAGACAAAAACAAAGGAAGATGAGGGAGAAGGAGGAAGTCAAATGTCACCCCCAACTCCCTATAAGATTAAAAGCAATAGATGGGAGAAGAAGTAAAGGATAGTACCAAAACTCTTAATATAGCTTGAACTCCAAATGTTGGCATAGCAGACAAGTGTCAGAAATGGTTGACATTGGTGCCTTGGACAAGGGACTTGCTCTCAGACACATTTTGGAAAAAAGAAGATCCTGAGACCAAAGGGAAGAAACAACTCTGATAGAGAGTTTAGATTTGGAATAAGCCAAGTACATGTCTAATTGACTGTGAGTTAATCCAGATGAAAGTGTTTTAAACCAGAGAGACAGAGTTTCCCTTAACTGGCAAACTTCTCCTCCCCACCCATCCCCCAGGGAATGGGAGTGGAAGTTCCATTGCAAAATAAGGTCATTTATTGATAAACACAGAGTTTATTTTTTAAACGGGGACACTTCTGAAGGTGAAAAGGAGCACTATTAATAATTTCTCCAGAATAGCAGGTATAAATCAGAACTGTCCCAAGCAAACTAGTTAGTAGGATCTCCCCAACAATAGAAAAACAAAAATGCCTCCTTTTATTTCGTGTCTTAGTTGTCATGTGTAAATATCTACCCTCACTCATTTAGTGTCTCTCCTGGACAAAACACAGTGGGAGAAGGGTTGCTTCTCTAGGGAAAACTAGCCCTCTACCTTGCTTTGCTGAATGTGGTACCCAAACTGTAGGGATGGCTGGAGGGAAACCACATCCTCAGGCTCTCAGATGGTAAAGGGCAGTGGGAATGCAGGAAGATGGAGACCCCTGCCCACTGGGATAAGGATGTCAGGAAAGGTGCTGAGAAAAAGGTACCCCAGAGACAGGGGAACTTGAAATTGTGGAAATTAGAAAGAATATTAGAATGGAGGTGAAAATATTTCAGGATGAAAGAAGAGTATAAGCAGAAATGTGAAAGCGGGGTCCATGGATATGAACAGGGCACTACAAGGCATTTATTTTGGCAGCACAGCTGTGTGCAGCAGACACCGGTAATGACCATTCCTACTGCCATTTCCTTCTTCCTTTCACAGAAAACCCAACTTTGTTCTGAGTGACAATGGTCCCAGCTAAACATATGTGGATCTTCCTGGCTCCACAGTACTCTGACCAATGAGATCTCGTGGAAGTTCTTGTCCAGGACACTCTTTCCCAAAGCCCCACTATGAGAAAGCCCTTTACCCATCACTCTTCACCTTTATTTTAGCCAGGCCGAAGCCATGCTTGGAAGTGCAGGAGCCATCTCATCTTCTGGGAAGAAAGTTATAGTCTGGGAATGGCAGAGCAGGAGAATGAAAGGAACCAGGATTGCTGGTGGCATACACACACTGCCATACTAGCCTTAAATTGTCTACCTTGAACTTCCTGTTGCATGAGACAAATACATTCCTTGTTTATTCCACTGTCAGTGGGATTTTCTGTTATTTTCAGGCAACACGGTTTTAACTAAACAGATGTAAAACAGATGTAAGACCAGTTGCAAATCAAATAGTGAGGGCCTTGAATACCAAGCCACTGGTCTGTGGAGTGTCTTATATACCACAAATGATAAGCTTGAAAAAAATAAACAGTAGACAAGTGGAATCTGAGGACACTGTTAATTAAGATTTATTTTTCATTGTTTGTTTTTGTTTATTGCAAATAGCTGGGATGGTCAATATAGTCCTTAAGGTCAGCAGCCAATCAAAACCTTCAAAAATACTTGAGTTTTGTGACTATTAAATTTTTTTAATTCCAGCATTAACTGAGCACACCCATTGTGGGCTAGTTTCCAGAGTAAAATGAACGTTTTATGTCACTACTCTTAAAATGCAAAAGGTTGACATCTGTTCCCATTCTGAAATATCTTTCTCTGTTGGCTCCTGAATTTCCTGAAATGCATGATTACAGCAGAGTAAAACAGATTTTTCAATTATTATATTCCTGGTTTGAAAAGTTTAACCAGGTTTACATACTCAGGAAGTCAATGTCTGTATACCCTACCAAGATTCAGCTCAGAGAAAAGCATCACCCACAAAGTTCAAAGCTGATAAACAGCAGAAATCAGGCATCTCATAACCTAACCATCTAACTCAAACTGCAACATCTGCCGAAGAGTCTAGAGGAATTTGCTGGAGAATGGGCTTATCAACAACCTCTCTGAACACTCCTTTTCTTCTTACTTCTCAAATACACCACGGTCAAGGCTCAGGAGCAAGAATTAACGAAAAAATCTTTTTTTTTTTTTTTCTTTTTTGAGACTGGATCTTGCTCTGTCTCCCAGGTTGGAGTGCAGCGGCATGATCACAGCTCATTTCAGTATCCATCTTCCAGGCTCAAGTGATCCTCCCACCTCAGCCTTCTGAATAGCTGGGACACTACAGGTGTGCCCCTCAATGACTGGCTGATTTTATTTTTATTCTTAGTAGAGACTAGGTCTTGTTATGTTGCCCGGGCTTGTCTCAAACTCCTGAGCTCAAGCAATGCTACCAGCCTTGGCCTCCCGAAGTGTTGGGATTACAGGTGTTAACCACCACACCCAGCCAAAGAAAAGAATTTCAAGGAGAAGGAAATACCATGCTCACTGCTACCCTAGTGCCACATCCCATGGCTAAAGGGCATAGTCTGCTGTCGAACATACGCAACACCATAATGTGATGCAGACAGCCATTCGTGCATGCCTTGAGTCTACAGCGTTGCCTCCAGATGATCCTTGCAAATTTCAGAGTGAGTGTGGCATGCAGTTGAGGACATACACTCAGAATAGAATTGCCTTGGTCTCAATTCCAGCTCTACAATTTATTAGCCGTTTGACCTTGAGGATAATAACAATGTCAACCTCACAGGGTTGTAAAGATTAAATAAATTAGCACGTGTATGATGTTTGGAAAAGTCCCTAATACATAGTAAATATTTCAAAATATGAGAAGATTAAAGTGGAGCAGTTCTAGGGAACCTTGGGATAGAGCCCAGAGCTTTGTCTGTTGGGATTTTCCCCCTTGTCCCTCTCCAAGAGGCCCAGCCCCAAAGTTTACTCCTGTCTTAGAAAAGTCTCTCACTTAAGTTAACCAGATATTAGGGAGACTCTGTGGGTGGAGAGGGGTGATGACTGTTTAAGTCTCTGCTATGTTTTTATTTTTGTGAGTTCCCTTGACCAATATTCTGTATTTTTCTACTCCAATCCCCGATCCTAGTTTACTGAGAAGTGATTGTAGCTTTTTCCACTTTCCAACCTAAATTAGTATCATTTAATGTTCTTTAAATAGTTCAGAACTATGGTGATAAAAAGGAAAAAGAAAGCATTTCAATAATGCTACATTTCACGATTAAAATTCAACACGCACACACTTGTCTTTATTTAAAACCTCTTCCACAGTATATCTAAAATCTGTGACAGCTTTTCCTGCTCAGTATTTAAAAACAGTTTTATCTCCCTTTGAAAGAAAAGCTTCCCTGAGGACCAGCTATTCACTGCCAATGTCAAAACAGGTGAAATATGGAAATAGCTCTCACCAGCAACATGTTTTCTCAACATATGTTTGCTACACAGCAAAGTGTAGCAAAAAAAAAAAAAAAAAAGGATTGAAAATAAAAAAACCCGGACTTTGCAGACCATTTTTCCCTCTATTTATGATTTGTTATGCAACTTTGGATAAGAAACTTTCTCTCTCTGATACTCAGTTTTTCTATTTTAAAATGAGGGGCTTAAATTAGAATGATGGTCTTTTCTTACTCCTTCTTTCTTGCCTTCCTGCCTCCCTCCCTTCCCTACCTCCCTTTCCTTTCTTCTTTCTTTCCTTTTCTTCCTCATATTCCTCCTTCTCTCCTCCTTTTCCTCCTGCTTCTTTTCCTGTCTTTCTTCCCTTTTTCTTTCTTTCAATAGTAGAGATCCCTCCCTTCCCAAAATGAGCTCCCATCCAGTTGGCCAGCATATTGCACATGAAGATGGAGCCTTCTTTAGAAGGTGCTCCTCACTGGTCTCCTCCTTGCCGTCGGGCATGCACCTGGCAGCTAACTGGCTCCCTAGGTCTCCTTAGGACCCAGTTTGGAAAAAAAGAAAAAGAAAAGAAAAGAAAAATCACCGAATTACAGGATGAGAAATCATGCCAATAGTGCAATGCACGTGCACTTTGGAATAACACAGGCTTCAGTCCCAATCCTTCTTCACGTCTGCCCTCACCAGGGTATGACTGAAGAGTAACTTGACACGAAGTACACCTTGAGCCCTCATTTGTTCATCTCTAAAATGGGAATAAAAACATCCACAGAATAATACCGTGAGGATTAAAAAGTATTTTAAAGCATGAGTTAAATTCTTAGCTTGTAGTAAGGGCTCAATAAATATCAACCTGTTTATTACCAGGAAGACCAAATGTCCCCCCCCAGGACAGCCCTTATTTACAGTCCTGGCATAATTATTTATTGCATACCCCTTCACTCTCAAAAGGTTTTGGTTTGGCAATAAATTATATGACTATTTATTACTATCTTCTTCTATTTTTTAATCTGTAGAGATAAATCTTGCTACATTGCCCAGGCTGGTCTTGAACTCCTGACCTCAAGGGATCCTCCCACCTCAGCCTCCCAGAGTGCTGGGATTACAGGCATGCGCCAATACACCTGGCCACCATCTTCTTATCTTCCCTCTCCAGCTTTGGTTCTAGGGCTTCCAAAACATGCAGGAGTCAGTTGGTTACGTCTTAGAATTCCACAAGAGGCCACAGGTAACCTAATGTCAAGGCACTAAGAATGTGGTTAGTACCATTGCAGGCAGCTCACAGGCAGAGGAAACATATACTTCACCAAGGGAGAGGTGCCCTCAACCCAATAACTAGCAAGTTCCATGGGCATACCCATTTGGAGTCACAGTGGACAAAAGTCCTGAAGAAAGCTAGCTCACCAGGAAAGCCAGCATTTGCTTATGTTAGAGGGCACGAGTTTAGGGGAAGCAGTCCCTCACTCACTTTATGTCTCCCTCCATCTGATGTTTTCTCTCCTTCTGAACACAAGCACACACAATTCACTCACATGGTTGGAAAAGAAAGCACTTGCATTCAGAGCTGAGAGTAAAAGAGCACAGATCTTAAGATGTATTTGGACACAGTGAAATGTGTGTGTATGAGTGGGTAGTGTGTGTGTGTGTGTGTGTGTGTGTGTGTGTGTGTGTGTATGCTTTGTGGTTATCTTCAAGCAAATCCATTACAAGCCAACAAACATTTGCAAACTTTTTTTAGCCTTCGTGACTGTGTCCTCAAACCATTGACTTATTTGTGGAACTCACTAGTATCTTCATTAGAGCGAAGCACTTCAAAACTGCTTTAGGCTTCTCCATCAGCTTTGAGAACAAGAGAGTAAACACAGCATCACTTATCACTTTGGCAAGCTCAACAAACAGCATTTCAGAGTGTTAACAGCCCTTAATAAGGACTCTCACTGGTGTTAAACAAACAGCATTAAGTTGAGAGAAGCAATCAGTGGCCTGATCTCAGTATTGACTGATCATTATCAGGCTTGGCCTCAGCTGGCTTGGTGTGGTGCATGCCTGTCCCAGCACACTCTGATGAGAGCTGGTGTTACTGGCCACCTGGGAAATGGAGGCCTTATTATTTAAATGCTCAGGTGAAACTTGCGGTTGTCAACAGACCTTTGTGTCACTTTCAAATGCCAGAGGTCATCTTGGAAATGGAATTTGAAGATTTAAATATTGGGATGTCTGGAATATTTTCATGACTTACTGCATCAGTGGGGCAGAAGTTTTAGAAAAATCCATGACCCTTAGTGACTGTACCTGGGAATTTGTCTCATTGGGAGGGAGGAAAAGGGCGTATGATCATGGGAAAGACAAGTAGTATTTTAAAGGCTTACAGGCAAGTAACTATGTCATTTTAAAGTTGGATCTACTTTCAAAGCTGGGCTACCACTAGCTCTGTTTTAAATAACCTGGAGTTTAAACATTTGATGATTTAAACTGTCCATGTTCCCCTTTCCCCACAACTAATGAAACCCCACTCACTTTTCCCAATTTCACCCATAAAACCACTCACCTCCTCTAGGAAGTTTTCTCCTCACTCCACCTTCTCCAAACTCCAGAAGAAAATTATATTTTATCCTCTAAACTTCCATAATGCAAACATCAGCTGGGTAAGAGTCACTGAGATGTTTGTAAAAATGTAGGTGCCTCTAATCCAAAGACTGGAAGTCCTGGCTCCATATTTCAATCACTTTGGGACAATTGAAAAACAAAACAAAACAAAAACACAAAAGCTCTCTAGGTGAATCCTATATCCCGACAGAATTGAGAACAACTTCTCCTCCCCAAAGAGATTCTCATTCTGTTTACCTGAGGTAGGGCTCCAGAATTTTAATTATTTATTCATTTATTTATTTATTTTTTTTTTTGGAGACAGAGTCTCACTCTGTTGCCCAGTCTGGAGTGCAGTGGTATGATCTCTGCTCACTGCAACCTCCACCTCCCAGGTTCAAGAGATTCTCGTGCCTCAGCCTCCTGAGTAACTGAGACTACAGGCATGAGCCACCATGCCTGGCTTATTTTTGTATTTGTAGTAGAGATGGGTTTTCATCATGTTGGCCAGGCTGGTCTCCAATTCCTGACTTCAAATGATCCGCCCACCTTGGCCTTCCAAAGTGCTGGGATTACAGGTGTGAGCCACTGCGCCTGGCGGAGAATTTTGGAGCAGAGATTCTCAGTCCACATTTGAGCAATGCTGCCATGCCCTTTGGGTGCTAAATGGGGCCTGATAACTATCACATTGCTTTATAAGGAGCATACATTCCGGAAACTGGGGGTCCTTTAGTCTTCTAACAATTACGATGCCTTTTGCATACATAAGATTAGAGGTTAAAGCTCAGGTATAGATTAATTGATCTACTTCATAAAAAAGAGTGCCGAATATGTGGGAATGGGGGAGGGAAGTGGATACTGGGATGGAAGAAACTGAGGCCAGCAAGGCTGAGGAAAAGGGAAAGCAGGAAACTCATGACACTAGCACATGACCATGTCCCAGAACCAACCTTGAATGATGAAAATGTTGCAGAGGAATGTTGTAAATTGTTTGCTAAGGTGTGCAAAGCAATCTCCTTCCTCCATCTCCCTTTAGAACTCAAGTAAAGAGAGGTGCTGGAAGCCTTCCCTACATTGGCAAGGGTGGGAAAAGGGAGGAGGGTCTGAAGAAGCAGAGCAAGGCGATGAAGGACGGCTCACATCTGGCTCACATGTGTGGGCTTCGTCTTCTAACACAGCCTGTTACACAAAACAGGTGTTCGACAAGTATTTGTGAAACAAATAAAATAACTACTAGAAAAAAAGCTCACAAGGAAGACTGTGGTTCTTACCACTGCAAAGGACTGACAGGGATCAAAACAGAAATAACCTTATCAGTTTGCAAAGGCAAATCCTGACCTTCTCAACCTCAAGCTAGCACAATGTGCAAATGTTTGCCAAGAAAGAGCTGGCAAGTTTGTAGCTTACAGAGTCAAAGAACTATCCGTGTGACATAAGGTAGGCTTTGGGTGTTTGGCTGTTACTGCTTTGGAAAAGTTTGGGGGGAAAAAAATAAAGGGGGCGTTCAGAATACTGGCAGAACAGTTTCCATGTGCCCTTCGATACTGATGTGCACAGCATTGGTCTTAAAGCAACTGGAGCAGGAGATTTCCATATGACACCCAGCTGGCGAAGTGAAATTTTGCCCTGAGTTCCATGTGTTTTGAGACAAAGTCACAGACTTTGCCTGGGGGTCCTACTTATAATTCAGATTCACACAGCTCAACAGCAACTTTTCTGCAAGTTATTTTACTTTGATTGGAAGCTATACGTATTTCTAAGCCAACAGAATTATCTTTAATGACTTTAGAAACAAATTTACTCGGACTAGGACTGACTCATAGGGAGAACTAGGGAGGAGTCAGGAGCAAATACCTCTTTCTCTAAGGTTCTTGAGGTAGATATTGCTTTGTTTTTGTCTGCCCAGCATCCTTAATGCCACTGGAGAACCGCTGGTCTCCAGTCTGTGTCTTCCCAGCAGGGCTGCCAGTCTCCACATCTACCGACATCCCCTTCCTCAGCACAGAGTTGGTCATGTGACTCCAGATTAGCCAATCTCAGTGCTCTATGCCTCTAGCAACAGTGATTGGTCCAGGTGTAGTTGTGTAATCTAAGCAAGGCCAATCAAAATCTTCCCTGGATTGATAACTGGATATTGGGAATTAATAAGTTGGACAACATGTGAACCTGGAGCTGTGGGTGGCCACAGCCTGTCTACCTGATACAGCCAATACCCACAGGGACTGTGAACTAAGGGATGAAGAGAAGCTGGGCCCTGATGTCACCGTTGGAATCCCTGAATCCAGCTGTACCTAAAGTTGGTCTTGCTGAGTACATAAAATGTTATTTATTTGTTTAGGTTAATTTTAAGTTGAGTTTTGTTACTTGTGACTGAAAATGTTGTAATGAATATACTGTGTTTATATTTCAGTAACCTTCATGTAGCAAAATGGGACAATAACTGCAATTACTTATTGAATGCCCATTTGGAGTTAAGACCTGTACTAAGACATTGACAGCATCTCTCATGTGAACATTCCACTGAACAAATGAAGTCACCTGAGACTCAGAGAGGTTGCTTGACTTTGACAAAAATCACTGAGCTAATCAAAGGAGGACTGGGGATCCTAATCTAAAATTTAAGTTTACATTGACTCCACTCTCTGCTTCCAAAGGAAGAGTGTATAGGGAGCAACATCTCTTTTGTGTTAATTAACAAGATGTCAACACTTCCCTCCGAGGCTTAGGGCCACAGAATGACTTTTGTCCTACACAAGGCTCCAAGCTTCCAAAGCGGGCTCCTGAGGGTGGCAAAACCCAGCTCAAAACTCTGGCAACAACAAAGCCTCCCTAGGGGTTGTTTGGCCTGCCTGTGCCACATGCCAGGGAATCAGTGGAGACATGCTCTGCAACTGACACTCATGGGCCCTGAAAGCTGGAGGAAACACAAACACTAAGGCAGTGCATTTCATCCAGGACCTGCCACTTTCTTGGTCCATGGTGAGCTCATTCAAGCTAAAGTGGGGAAGTCAAGGAGCAGGATGGCTGTGATATATCAGTAACAGGAGTGGAACATATCCAAGACTGTCTCTGCACCCATTCTTTACTAACTTTGCTCATCCTCCTACACCCTCTCCTGCAGTTCCCTTGGAAGTAGCAGGGGAGTAACATCCTACATTCCCAAACCCCATTAATGAAAATGTCTTTTATTTGAATGTAAATTCCCATTCTAATTGTAAAAAAAGTGCATAATTTTTCTGATTAAGATCCCCTTGCCAAGTTTTGAAAAATGCATGGATGTAGCCCTGCACTACCATTGTCTACGTGACATGGGCAAGTCACATGGTCTCTCTGAGCCTCAGTCACCTCTTCTGAAAATGGAAATCATGCTGCCTACCTGAAGATATCATAAGAATGAAACAAGGTGATGTGCCATCATTCCTCCTGCCGCCTGGAATGCAGCAGATGTTCCCTAATTGTAAATAATGGCAAGGTTTCCTGAGTGTTCATGGGACCCAGTGCATGCCAGGCACTGTCTCCTCTGCTGCATCTTGAGTTGCTGCCTATTAAATAGCCAGCTTCTTCCAAATAAAGCATGAAGTAATTCATAGCTTTTCCCATTTTCCATATTTCCTGACTCTGAAATCCCCACAACTGGTGCCTAGCCTGGTTAGATGAGGCAGAGCTATCCCAAGGTCACATACACTGTGATGCTACGATTAACTATGGATTAATCGTGGTGCTATCGTGATACAACAAGAAATACCTGGACACCATGGATAGAAGTCTCAGGGCTCAGGCACTGTCTGTCTACCTCCAGCTGAATCCCCAGGACCACAAATGGGGTGCAACTGATGAGATTAGGGCCCCTAAACATTTTCTAAGATCGACGCCTTCTTTGCTTCACTTTTCATTCTGTTAAGGTCTAGAAGTGTACACCACATATGCACGGCTAGGAAGGAGTGGTCAGCCAGGCTCTAAGCCAAGCTTTTCCAATCTGGGGCCCATGGGCCACATGCAGCCCAAGATGGCTTTCAATGCAGCCCAACACAAATTAGTAAACTTCCCTAAAACATTACGAGATTTTTTTTTTTGCAAATTTTTTTTTTTAGCTCATCAGCTATCTTTACTGTTGGTGTGTTTTTACATGTGGCCCAAGACAATTTTTCTTCTTCCAGTGTGGCCCAGAGAAGCCAAAAGTTTGGACATCTCTGGTCTAGATGATCATAGGTGCACTGAAGTGAAGAAACAAAAAAATGTGTTCTAGAGATGCCCCATTTGTTCCTTGTGTGGATTCATGTAATATTGTGAAATATATATTTAATCTTCCCTCCTGTTTCTGGCATACAACTCCTAAAATCCTCGGAATCTGTAAAGTGATGTGTTTTTGTATGCTAATGAGTTGATGGATGGCTTGCAGGCCTAGGTAACTTCAGAATGAGGGCTAGTCACCAAGACACCATTAGAGGGTTGGGACTTTCAGCCCCACCCACAACCTCTTGGGTGAGGAGAAGGGTGGAAGGTCAAGTTGATCGCCAGTGGCCAGTGGTTTAATCAGTCGATCATGCCTATGTAATAAAGCCTTCATAAAAATCTAAAAGGGTGGAGTTCAGAGAGCTTCTGGATAGCTGAATGCATGGAGGATCCTGGAGGATGGTACACTCAGAGAGGGCATGGAAGCTCCATGCCCTTTTCCCCATGCCTTGACCTATGTATCTCTTCATGTGTATCCTTTGTAATACCAATTATAACTGATATGGTTGGGCTGTGTCCCCACCCAGATCTCACTTTGTAATAATCTCCACGTTTCATGGGAGGCATCTGGTGGGAGGTAATTGAATTGTGGGGGCTGGTTTTTCCCATTCTGTTCTCGTGATAGTGACTAAGTCTCATGAGAGCTGATGGTTTTTTAAAGGGCAGTTCCCCTGCACATGCTGTCTCTCTTGCCTGCCACCATGTAAGACATGCCTTGCTTCCCCTTCACTTTCTGCCATGATTGTGACACCTCCCCAGCCATGTGGAACTGAACTGTGAGTCCATTAAACCTCTTTCCTTTATAGATTACCAAATCTCAAGTATGTCTTTATTAGCAGCATGAAAATGAACTGATACAATAATAAACCAGTAAACTTTAAGTGTTTCCTTGAGTTCTATAAGATCCGTTCCAGCAAATTAATCATACACAAAAAAGGGTTCGGGGGATCCCTGACTTGTAGATGGTCAGTCAGAAGCACAAGTAAAACAACCTGGGGCTTTTGACTGGTATCATAAGATGGGGGCAGTCATGTGGGACTGAGCCCTCAACCTGTAGAATCTGACACTATCTCCAGGTAGGTAACATCAGAATTGAATTGGATTGGAGGGCACCCAGCTGGTGTCTGCTACAGAACTGACTGTTCACTTGTTGGTGGGGAGAAATCCTCACAGAGTTGGTCACAGGATTCTTCAGTGGTGATTATTTTTGAGTGAGAGAATTGAAAAAACACTTTGACTTTTTGAGTTTTTTTCTACTCACAATAAGGAAGATAGAAGTACTGGGAGTCCTCCCAATAAGTATTTTACCAACATAGAAAAGCATGAAGGAGGCCAGGCATGGTGGCTCACACCTGTAATCCCAGCACTTTGGGAGGCTGAGGAGGGTGAATCACCTGAGGTTGGGAGTTTGAGACCAGCCTAACCAACATGGTGAAACCCCAACTGTACTAAAAATACAAAAATTAGCTGGGCATGGTGGCAGGCACCTGTAATCCCAGCTACTTAGGAGGCTGAGGCAGGAGAATCACTGAACTGGGAGGCAGAGGTTATAGTGAGCCAAGATCATGCCATTGTACTTCAGCCTGGGTGACAGAGTGAGATTCCATCTCAAAAAAAAAAAAAACAAGAAAAAAAAAAAGAAAAGCATTAAGGATAGCGATTTTCATATATGCTGGGAATCACCCAGGGATCTTGTTAAAATGCAGATTCTCTGGTCCAGTTGGTCCGAGGTTGGGCCTGGGAATCAGTATTTCTAATAAGCTCCCAGTGATGCTGATGCTTCTGGCTTAGAAATTATGTTTTGAGTAGCAGGATTTGAGGACGTAGGAAGTTCACAGTAGCTGAGCACAATGGCATGCACCTGTAGTCCTAGCTGCTGGGAAGGCTGTGGTGGAAGGATCACTTGAGCACAGGAGTTTTGGGCTGTAGTGTACTGGGCCGATGGGGTGCCCACACTAAGTTCAGCATCAGTACAGTGACCTCCTGGGAGTGGGGCATCACAGGTTGCCCAAGGAGGGGCAAATGGGCCCAGGGCAGAAATGAATCAGGTCAAAACTCCCATGCTGATCAGTAGTGGGATCACACCTGTAAATAGCCACTGCCCTCCAGCCTACGCCACATAATGGCACAGCCCTGTCTCTAAAATGAATAATAATAATAGTAATAATAAAAGGAAGCTCACAGTAAGTGCTTGCTAAGGAATTAGCAATAGATAAATTGCTCAATGAACATACAAATGAATAAAATAGGGGAGGGCACCCAGCAGTGTCTGCTACAGCTGTAGCAAGATGAAAACGCTATTATCCAAGGCTAGACTGAGGTTAGAGACTATGCTTCCAGCCTCCTATATTTGACATTTCTTCCTCCAACTGTTCCTTTTGATTTTGTTATCTCTCTCTCCTCAGTGTCAGGGCAATGAGAAGATCAAAGTCACTATATGTGGTGTACTCCCTGAGCCTCAATGTGCATATCTGTAAAATGGGAATAATACTGTCTATTGTGCAGTTGTTGCAAAACTAAATGGCTCATAAGAGGAATTTAAGAAATGGTTGCTATTGAATATTTTCAAATTAATTAACTTGAAGAGACAACAGATGCCTCTCCTCCACGTTGAAGGAACAGAGGAAAAACTATTACTTATATATCTATGTGCTAGCACTGTGCTATGTGCCTGAATAAATTGTTTTGCTTTTAAAGCCTTTTGAAGTCCATAGTGTTATGTCAGTTTCACAGTTGGGGAAACTGAGCCTTAGAAAGAATAAGAGACTTTTTCATCCAAGGTCACAAGGCTGAGTAAGTGGCGGGGACCAGTTATGTCTGATTCCAAAACCACACTCTTTCCCCACATCCTGCCTCTCCTCTGTGCCCTAGTAGTGGGCAGCCTGCCCCTTTGAACACAGTCGTCCACAGTCAAAGGCTCTGGGTATTAGCTGTTAAGGCTCCAGTTCCGACCCACGTCCAGGGCTCATTCCTTGGCTGTGAAGCAGACAGCCTGTTTACATGACACAGGTCTGGGATGGCAAAGTACTCAGTGCCTGTTTGTCTGCTTTTGCCTTCTCCCCTATTCAGACCTTTGGTGAGTCAGTTATGGTCAAATTCAGGGACAGTTTGTGCCGAGCTCAGTCCAACTTATGGGGAAGGTGTCTTAAGCCCTGAAGTTCACTGGGTGAAAATGTCAAAGTAGACAGACAGATGACCTCTCACCTCCTTGCAGAAGGGAGGTGTTTGTTGAGCAAAGCATTCAAGAGCATCTTCTTCAAGTCCCAAACAGGCCTGAATCACCAGCCCCATTTTCCAACCACAGATGTTTTCTCACTCATAGCCAGGTTCCAAGTGGGACAGGATCTGCTGGATTGAGCTCTAGAAGAGACAGAGAGGAAAGAAATGTGAATCTGACATGTTGTTTTCACCACTATAAACCCAACTCCCTGGCCCATATCCCAGTCCTGCCTCAGAATTCCCCCTCCTACGGTAGAGACAGCTAACTGCTTCCCTTCCGTAGTGTAGAACTGTCACTGGGAAGTAGCTGCCATGTCAGTGATTATATTTCCCAGCACCTCTTGCTTCTCATGGGTGGTCATGTGACCACTTTACAACAATGAGCAGAAGTGATGTGTCTCACTCCTGGTCCAAGGCATCCCTTCTCCATCCTGTCTTTTCACATCTTAGGTAAGAAAGAAGCCACAGGAAGAAGGAGGCAGGGTTTCTGACTCACCATGTGAAAGGTTTTCTGGCAACCAGGAACATCCACATCAACAGCTCGGTGAGTGAAAAATAGTATTTTATTACTTTAAGGTCACTGAAACTTTTGGATTTGTTCATTAGAGCAGCTAACCTTGCTCTCATTAGTATACCCAGGATAGAGATAGCAGCATGGACGCTGATTGGACTCTTGGCATTGGGTGCAATGCACTGTGCTCAGAACTTCATCACCATCATCTCACGGAACCTTCATATAATGTTGGCAGGTAATCAGCCTCCCCAGTTTAAACTATAGAAATCTTGGCTCCAGAATGTTAAATTATTTGTTCCAGATCACATGGTTAGGAAGTGACAAACATAAGATTCAAACAAATCTCTGTCTGACAACAGTTGCAGAAAGTTCTCCCTTTTACACCCCAGCCTGAGTGACAGAGTGAGACCCTGTCTCAAAAAAAAGTAAGGAAGGAAGGGAGGAAGGGGAGGAAGGGGAGAAAGAGAGAGAGAGAGAGAGAGAGAGAGAGAGAGAGAAAGGAAGAGAGGAAGAGAGAAAGGAAGGGGAGGGGAGGGGAGGGGAGGGGAGGGGAGGGGGAAAGAAGACTGCCTAAACCCTCTCACCCAGGTGTGGTACAGGTCCCAAAGAAATAGCAGCAGGTTTGGTGGAAGCATGTTTAGAGTAGTCAATGTCTTATTAAAGTGTGTCTTAAACTTGATGTTGGCAAGTCATAGTGAAATAGCGTTCCAATAAATTTCCCAGCTGGGTGACTCAAAACTATTGAAGTGAAATTTGCAAAGGTGGTCACATTGCAAGATGTGAATTATGCTGTACTTAGATCCAGCTCACCGAGAACAACTTTAGAGGGCACCTATGACACTGGTGACAACCTTGTACTCAAGTGGAAACATAGTGAGCTTGGAGCAAGAAGCCAGGGGTCTCAGACCTAACTCCATGGCTTGCTGACCTCGTTACATGTAACTAAGACACAATGGTTATGTGTCAAGACACAACATCTCAGAGATGCAGCACCCTGGTTTCTGAATGGGGGTGGAGTAGAATGGGGAGGTGCTTCTCTGTCTTTCTCCCAATGTTGTCAGATTTCCTTGTCTTTTTCATCTTTATGCTCAGACCTTAGCCTCTTTTTTTTTTTTTTTTTTTTTTTTTTTTTTAATTTAAGTTCTGGGATCCATGTGCTAAACATGCAGGTTTGTTACCTAGGTATACATGTGCCATGGTGGTTTGCTGCACCTATCAACCAGTCATCTAGGTTTTAAGCTCTGCTTGCATTAGGTATTTGTTCTAATGTTCTCCCTCCTCTTTCCCCCAACTTCCTTACAGGACCCAGTGTGTGATGTTCCCCTCCCTGTGTCCATGTGTTCTCATTGTTCAGCTCCCATTTATGAGTGAGAACACACCGTGTTTGGTTTCCTGTTCCTGTGTTAGTTCGCTGGACCTCAGTATCTTATACCTGAACTATTGCAACAGACCCTGGGAGTAGGGACAGTGTGGTACCAGAGCCACATACCCCTCCTCATTATATCCAGTGAGATCACACTCCTATTGAAACCCAAGAGTTCTCTTCTATTATCAGGATAAATCCAAGCTCCTCAAATTGCCATTCAGAGTATTCTATGATACAACCTTGACCTTCATTTCTGTTGGATATACCATGACTCCAAATCTTCACCCTATACTGGATCCCAATGGCAAGTCCCACATTTCCCGTGTACCTTCCTGCCATTTCCTGACTTTAACTCCTCCAATGTGCTCTTATCCTAATCATTATAAATTCAAACTCCACTCACCTTTCAAGGCTGATGTTGGTACAACCACTTCTAGAGAGCCTGACGTCCACAACTAGGATTTCCATTTCTCTCCTAAGAGCTCAGGCAGCAGGTCTTACTGGATTCTGATCCCTTTGAAACTTGTTGTTCATTATTTGATCCTATTTCTTATCTCCTCTCCTAGCTCCTTAGGAAAAATGACTCCACCTTCTTCATCTTTTTATATTGTCCAGCACCTATAATTTTTCTTGGTGCAAACTCGGTCTTTGGTAAGTTTACTAAGTTAACTCAAAATCATGAGTCAAGGAAAGACTCAGACAAGGCAGTTGATAAAAGGAAGTGTTAGAGGAAGCCACACTATAGTAACAAGTAAACCCTGACATTAATGACTTAACGCAATAAAATGTTACCTCTTACTCTCCTCACAGTCTTTCATGAGCTAGCAGCTGTGCTTAGCAGAGCTCTTCCAGTCAGTGACACAGGGATCCAGTCTCCTTCCATCCATTGAAGGAAGCACTCTGCCATTCCAAGTCCTTTGCTTGTAGCTGTACAGAGAAGGTTGAGAAATTTTGGAGACTGCACATGATATTTCATGGCCAGGTTGTAATTGTTGTATGTTCTTACTAGCTGAAGTGTTGTCCATAAAACCAGCAGCACTGGTATTAACTAAGAGGTTATTGAAATGCAGAATCATGGGCCTCACCCAAGACCTACTGAATCAGAATCTGCATTTCAACAAGATCACTGAGCGATGGAATGACTCATTATACACATTATAGCGTGAGAACCACTAGTGGACACCATTTCTGTGCACATTCCATTGGCAAGAACTCCAACGCAAGCCCCAACCTAACTGCAAAGAAAGCTGGCAAATTTATCCCACCCTAATACCTAGAAAGAGGACAAAAGTTTTGCCTGCCATAGACTGCCACAAGCAGCATTTAAAATGGAACAAATCCAGTTCCACCTCCAAGTCAAGCAAGTCATACAACTCTAAACCTCATCTCCCTGCTATGCAGTATCAGGGAGGATGGAGTGTCTATGCTGGCTGAGTAAGGGACAGGCTGTTTCAAGATGGTGGACTGCAGCAGAAGGCAGGGACTTTGAGTATGTATGCAAACAGATGGAAGCCAAGTGAACAGGGATATTAAACAACCTGTTAGCCAACAAAGTTGAAAGAACATTTAAAACATGTGCTTTGAAGAAAAGAGCTCCCTCCTGCTCCCACCAATATTCATCCAACTAAGACACAGGCCTTAAGGAGACACAGAAGCAAAGCCAGACCAATACACTGCTAATTTTCTGGGAAGTTTTTACCTGTTTGATCCAACTGTTTTCACTATTTCCAGTGGTCATTGTTCCTTGTTCTCATTAGTTGAAATTTATTTTCATTATTCTGCGACTATATATTTTTTCCAGAACACAAGGATTTGAGGTTCACATACTTTCATCTTTTTCTTTATGATTGGTTAATTAACCAGCACTGAGTGAGGGAGTGGGGAGTAAGGAATAGAGGAAACTTTTAAAAATCCCTTTTCATGTAAATGTATAGGCCACTTAACAAGGAACGTGGAGGTCCTTGGTAATATTTGTACTTGATGGTGTTTTACTTGGAAAATATTCTTACGCCAGCTCTGATCTTAAGTTTTAAAGCATTTCAATAAAATAAAAAGAGAACACATTATATTTCATAATACAAATTAGCTTCATCTTGCATGTGCCAGGCATGGAAAAGAACAACCCTGAAGCAATCAAAATTTCCCCATTAGTACTGACCGTCTAACTTTTATAGCAGACCATCACTTCTCCAAATAATGTTGCATGTTTGTTTTCAAACCACAGGGAAATAAATGATTTATAAACTCAATAAGAAAAGAAAGTGAATCTATAAAAACTACATATCCCGGAAAGAATTTCTAATGCCGAGTGTAAACTGGCACTTCATGTCTATTCATATGATTTAAAATTAGGTGTCAATGTGGTGTTATATAATTCACTTGTGAGCTGCATGGGTGAATGGGTAGTGTACATGTGTATGCCATCAGTCATGGGATAATTTCTGCGTTGTTAAAGGATCATACATCTTTTCTCTTTCTATTGCTGTCATCTGAGGCTAGGCCACCACTCTTAAAGAACTGGCTCTTTCCTCCACTGGCTTCAACAACCGGGTAATGACTTCTAAACTTTCTGTCCAGAATCTACCTCACTCCTGAGCTCCCTACTTACATAACCAATTCAGTGTTGGACAGCTCTGTTTCCAGAGGACCTCCAATTGTGCATGTGCTAAAAGTAACCGTCCGTCTTCTCCCAAAACCTTTCATTCTTTCTTGTAGTATTTCCTAAGAATGTAGGAATTCAAGTATTTGCTGAGGGAGGTGAGGATTCATTCTTTCTTTTCCTCATTTTCGTTTCCACAGAATTAACAGACCCTTTATACACATTTATGTTTATCACATCCCACTCCCCAAAAAAACTTGAAGTAGCTATTTAAAAAATCTACAATACAACACAATGAAAATAGTCTTAGAAAGTAACGGGAATGGCAAAATTAAGTTAGAATAGTTGCGTGAAGTCAGAGGAAGACTGATTCTCAGCAAGGTAGAGCAGGAAGTTGGGACACAAATTAACTTGAGTTTTCCACAGGCTAAGTAGGAAACACTTATCAGGGATGTGTGATTCATAATGTCTGTCAGATTAAAGGAAATTCCAGCTGCTCAAGAGGAGCATGATTTTATTACATAACAAAAGCAGTGCCAGAAAAAGTGCGAAGTATGGACTTTCATACAAGATGACCTGGGTCAAATGAACCTCCTCGGCTGCATGCCTTGTCTATTTAGCAATAAGATGGCTGGGCACGGTGGCTCACGCCTGTAATCCCAGCACTTTGGGAGGCCGAGGCGGGCGGATCACGAGGTCAGGAGATCGAGACCATCCTGGCGAACACGGTGAAACCCCGTTTCTACTAAAAATACAAAAAATTAGCCAGGCGTGGTGGCGGGCACCTGTAGTCCCAGCTACTCGAGAGGCTGAGGCAGGAGAATGGCGTGAACCCAGGAGGCGCCACTGCACTCCAGCCTGAGTGACAGAGCCAGACTTTGTCTCAAAAATTAAAAATAAAAATAAAAAAATAAGATAATTGACAATGGACTTAGGTAAACACCTTAATAACTTTTTTTTTTTTTTTTTGAGACAGGATCTCACTCTGTCACCCAGGCTGAAGTGTAGTGACACGATCTCAGCTCACTGCAACCTCTGCCTCCCAGGCTCAAGCAATCCTCCCATTTCAGCCTCCAGAGTAGCTGAGCTGGGACTACAAGAATGTGCCACCATGCCCGGCTAATTTTTGTATTTTTTTGTAGATATGGGGGTCTCACTATGTTGCCCAGGCTGATCTTGAACTCCTAAGCTCAAGTGATCCTCCTGCCTCAACCTCCCAAAGTACAAATATTTCAGGCGTAAGCCACCACGCCAGCCCTTAGTGAATATCTTAGTTAACATTCCCTTGACGACTACCTGGAAAAGACAGTGGAGGTGGGCAAAGAACTACCTTACTTCCATAGTCTCTCCTACTTTTCTGAGTATGCAATTCTAGTGAGCATCCTAAAATGAAATGTCAATCAAATATAAAGCACATTTACTGAATAAGGGTCCTCTGTGGTCTGACTTCTATCTCATCTCCTGCCCTGTAACCTCCACACCATCCACACTTGTTGTTATTTTCACTGCTTAGTCTTGGCTGTTCCCCCTACAAAGCATACTCTTATTCTGTTTCTCTGCCTCATATTCTTAGTCATCTTATGTAACCCAATACTCATTTCTTCTGTGAATCTTTCTGACTCCAGTATTGGAAGCTCTCTCCTTCAGATTCCTACACTCCATGTACATTTTTTTGCCATAGCATTTGTTTATAGGGTATCAAGACTTCTTGTTTAGTGGCTATTACCACATATAACAAGTAAATGTTTATTAAGCACTTACCATGTCTTTAGCACTGAGTTACATGCTTTCAAATATATCATTTTACTTGATTCCTATATTAGTTTTCTGTTGCTAAGTAACAAATCCACAGCAAAACTGAGCAATCTTAAACAACGAACATTTCTCATCTCACAGTTTCTGCGGGTTGAGAATGTGAGTGTTGGTTATGCAGGTGCCACTGGCTCAAGGTCTCTCATGAGGTTGCAGTCAAGGTGTGGGTTGGGCCTGTGGTGTCATCTGAAGACTCAGTTGGATGAGGATCTGCATTTGAGCTCACCACATATGGTTATTGGCAGGTCTTAGAAAATTCATTCCCCAGCTCACTCACATGAACCTCTCCAGAGGGCTTCCTCAGGACAGGGCTTCCTCCAGAGTGAACAATCCAAGCAACAGCAAGAGCACTCAACAAAGAAGCCACAACTTTCATAACCTAATCTTGAAAATGACATCCCATCACTTCTGCCATATCCTATTCATTAGAAGCAACTCTCTAAATTGAGCCCACACTTAAGGGGAAGAGATCACACAAGAGTGTGAGTAACAGGAGGTGGGGAATCACTGGGGGTCATCTCAGAGGCTGTCTACCATGATCTCCTAAGCAATCCTGCAAATTCAGTCTCATAACTTGGCATTTGCAGATAGAACACTGAGGCTCAGTGAACCAAAGCAACTTAGCAGGTGAGTGTTACACTTGTGATTAGGTCTGTGGGACTCTCCAGTTTACCTTTCACTGGTCCATGATATATCTTTGTCTCAATGTCTAGCATGGTGCAAATCATGTAACAGGCATTCTACAAATCAGAGATCATGGATAGCCCACAGATTTTTGAGAGTGGACCTTCACAGAGTGTTAAAATTTATTTAAGTTCAAGTCCCTTTAGAAGTCATACATCCTCTCCACAGTCTCCTTCACTCCTTATTGTCTTACCCCAATATGATTCACCCAGTTACACTAACAGTCTGGCCCCTGAAGTCATTTGAGTTTGGGTTCCTGCTATAAGTAATTGGTGACAGAAGTGAGGTTTGTCATTCTTAATCCCCCTGTCCATTCATTCAACCAGCAAATATTTCTTGAATGCTTACGATCAGCTAGGCACTATGTTAGCCAACTGTGGGGGGAGACTAAACTATTCAATGCGAACAGGCCCATAATTCAGGCAAGTTGGTGTATATGGATCAGTATATGGATGCTTTTTACGTTCCTGTATATTCAAAAATTTCTATAATAAAAAGGTAAAATCAAAGGTGATCCATAAAATGTCTAAGTCATATTATGAAAGGAAGGGGTAAATACTGGGAAAATTCCTTGGTGAATCCCACAATACTTATTTGAAGAAGTTTTAATATTTCAATTTACAGATGAAGAAACAGGTTGATTGAAGCTAGAAGGTTCTGGAGCTGAGATTCATAGCCACATCTGTTTGGATCAAAGGCCAACATTTTCCCCCACTGAACCACACTGCTAAACATATACAAATGTTATCTCCACATCTCAAATCTTAAGGCTGCACTGGATTCTGGAAATCAATGAGGTTGCATTCATGACCACCTAACAAATGACTCTGAGTCTTCACTGTCTCTTACTTAACATTTCCCCAGTTACCTGTGGTGTCTTCCCTGTGTTAAGCACATAATGTATGTCAGGCACTGGGTCTCAATATCAATTCACCTTCACAAGTCTCCTCATTGTTATTGTTACCTTCCTTGTCCACAGAGGAAAGAGGCTCAGAGAGATGAAGTAATACATCAAGTCATATAGCTAGACAGGGTGGAATTCAGATTGGAATCAAGGGCAGCTGGACCACAAAGTGATTGTTCTTTCTGTTAACAGGACTGTCATTTTAGAACCTATGAATAGGGAAAAAACAAAAAATACAAAACTCTAGGCTAGCCATGTGGTAGCTGATTCCTGCTGATTGCCAATTAGACCCTCCCCGGATTGTTTGCCCTCTTCAGTCACCAGTCTTCACATCTATAAAAGAGAGACCTGGTCTCAATATCCCCTAAGGCGGGATTTTCAAACCATAAGTCAGACCCATCAAAAAGTAATCAGATCAATGGAGTCACCACAAACATTTTTTAAGAAACAGAAGGAAGGCCGGGTGCGGTGGCTCATGCCTGTGATCCCAAAACTTTGGGAGGCCGAGGTGGGCAGATCACCTGAGGTCAAGAGATCGAGACCATCCTGGCCAACATGGTGAAACCCCATCTTTACTAAAAATACTAAAATTAGCTGGGTGTGGTGGCACACACCTGTAGTCCCAACTGCTCGGTAGGCTAAAGCAGGAGAATTGCCTGAAACCGGGAGGTGGAGGTTGCAGTGAGCCGAGATCGTATCACTGCACTCCAGTCCGGTGACAGAGTGAGACTCCGTCTCAGGAAAAAAAAAAAAAAGAAAAAAGAAACAAAAGGAAGAAAAGAAAAACCATCATAGTAAAAATGAGTATTGAGTGTTTTTTTATGACAGGCATACATACACACACGTGTGTGCCTTTGTGTATGTGTGTATGTACATTGGGTCATGATGTAAGATCAAGTTCTCACTGTGGATTACTGTCAAGATTTTGAAAGTTACTCCATTAAGGAGGATTCTTTCAGTCTAGGGACTTAGGTCTCACAATTGCAAATGCAAACCTAACAGTTTGCTGGAAACTAGAGACCAATAGACAGAGGAGAAAGATAGAATCAGACAGATAGATTTTAAGGGTTTTTTTTGGCCTTTTGTTTTACAGACAGGGTCTCACTATGTTGCCCAGGCTAGTCTCGAACTTCTGGCCTCAAGTAATCCTCCTGCCTCACCTCCCAAAGTGCTGCAACTACAGGTGTGAACCACCACACCCAACTAAGACGTGGATTTGGATCTGAACTCTTCTATTTATGACTGTATGCCCTCGAGCAAGTCATTCTACCTCTTTGGGCCACAATTTTATGATCTGTAAAATGCAAATAATAATGCTCATCTTACAGGGTAATAATGAGGCTTAAATGAGAAAACATAATCTCTTAGCAGAGTTCCAGAAACATCATAATGCTCAAAATATGTTAATTATAATAATTATTGATTTAAATATTTTATTATGACCATTATAATTATTATTTTCAAATTGCATTGAAATTATTTATTTACATATCTCTTCCTAGACTAGACTCATAAAGAAATCCAAGGTAGTCTTTATCATTGTATATCAAAACCGTATTGTATTCAATGCAAATTGATTATGTTGACAGTATCTCCAAAGTTAGAACTAGGATCAGAAGCCTTAAAGACTGTTCCACACACCCCTCAACTAATTTATAAAAGGACTTTCATTCAGTTAAAAGCTCTTTGAAAAGAAAATGCACTGTCTTGAAAAGTAATAACAATGACTTAGCACTGCAAGGCATTTTATTATTATGAGGTGACATCACCCCACATTGCAAGGGAAATACTGTTCTCAAGCCCCATTTTACAGCATGGAAACTGAAGCTCAGAAAAGTAAAATGATGTGCCCAACCCATAGAACCAGATCTGTTGACTTTGAGCTATATGTTCTTTCTCTTGTACTGGTGATTCATAAATCTTAGGTTGTATGCAAAAATAACCAGGAAACTGGTCAAAAACATATTGCCAGGTCACAATCTCAGAGATTGTGACTCAGTTCTTCCATTACGAAGAACAGGAATTTCCTTTTTTTTTTTTTTCTGATAGGGAGTCTCGCTCTGCCACCCAGGCTGGAGTCCAGCGGCGAGATCTTGGCTCACTGCAACCTCCACCTCCTGGGTTCAAACTATTCTCCTGCTTCAACCTCCCGAGTAGCTGGGATTGCAGGCACCCGCCACCACGACCCGCTAATTTTTTGCATTTTTAGTAAAGACGGGGTTTCACTATGTTGGCCAGTCTGGTCTCAAACTCCTGACCTCAAGTGATCTGCCCACCTCTGCCTCCCAAAGTGTTGGGATTACAGGCGTGAGCCACCACACCCGACCCGGAATTTGCTTTTCAACAAGCATCCACAGTGATTCTGATCTAGGTGATCAGAAAATGACTATTCCCCTCATCCAGCAATCTCTTAAAAACACAGGTTGAGGCCGGGCGCGGTGGCTCAAGCCTGTAATCCCAGCACTTTGGGAGGCCGAGACGGGCGGATCACGAGGTCAGGAGATGGAGAGACGATCCCGGCTAACACGGTGAAACCCCGTCTCTACTAAAAAATACAAAAAAATAGCCGGGCGAGGTGGCGGGCGCCTGTAGTCCCAGCTACTCGGGAGGCTGAGGCAGGAGAATGGCGTAAACCTGGGAGGCGGAGCTTGCAGTGAGCTGAGATCCGGCCACTGCACTCCAGCCTGGGTGACAGAGCCAGACTCCGTCTCAAAAAAAAAAAAAAAAAAAAAAAAACACAGGTTGAATGCCCCTAATCTGAAAATCCAAAATCTGAAATGCTCAAAAATCCAAAATTTTCTGAGTACCAACATGAGATAGTGACACTTTTGCTTTCTGGTGGTTCAATGTGCACAAACTGTGCTTCACATACAAAATTATTGAAATATTGTATACAATTACCTTAAGGCTATTTACTGAAGGTGTATATGAAATATAAATGAATTTTTTGTTTCGATTTGTATTCCATCCCCAAGATACCTCATTACATATATGCAAATATATCAAAATCTGAAAAAACCTGAAATTCAAAACATTTCTGATCCCAAGCATTTCGGATAAGGGATACTCAACCTGTACTCACAAACAAAGGTCTTATTTCTCTAGCCTAGTGAACCCATTTGTACATTTGCCAAAGGCTTTTCTCAGTTACACTGGGCACATAAGGACCCAGGATCTGGAATTCCCAGGCTTTGCTTTGCTAAAGTTTCATTTTGCCTCCTGACAAAGCTTTATGTCCTACTGCTGACAGTGGTAAGAAGAATGTCTTTAAATCACCTGCCTGTCTGACCAGCAGGGCATGCCCTGAGGATGCAGTCAGCCTGTATCTACACCACACCATAATGAAGGTGTTGTAGGAGTAAGAGCTCTAAAGGGCTTTGGGAGAGCTGAGATCCATCCCATGGAAACCATCCTCAACTTCTTCAGCCAGAGTTGGCACCCCCAGGTACGGCTCCTATAATCTTTTGTGTACAGTTAACATATTGTTAGTTTACAAGCCTGCCTCCTGGATATAAAGGTGCAGGAAAGAGAGGGCAGAGGAATCACACCTCACTCATCTTATCTCTCCACCCCTATACTCAGCTTTAGTCACTCAGCAGATGCTAAGCGTGTGAGTCGATGAATCAATCATTGAAATGCAGAGCAAACAATACCACAGCAGACTTACTCTTATTACCATGTTGAATAAAAGTTTTCTAGCTGCCTATGTCTCATTTTAGAATTCAAAGGTGGTTTGTTTCTGTTTTTAACCGTGATGGAAACATCTTTAATTTTTCTTGGAATACATTAAAAACATAAAAAAGAGCACTTCTTGTGAAGCAGAAATGATGAACAATAAACTCTGTGGTTTGTGAGACATGAAACACCATAACTGTTTTGAAAAGATAATTTTCCTGGAAACAATATATTTGGAAACTAATTTGGTATTTCACTGGCCAAACCTTGGCCCGCTAATCCCCCAGAGGAATATGGAATATGAGGCTTTGTGGTACAACCAACAACCAACATTTGACAGAGTGACTTTTCCAAGACAGATTCAGTGCACACAGTGCACAGTTCAATATTCTGATGGTGTCTTCTCATTCACCCTCTTATGGCGGGAGTATAATTCCTATTTTACAACTGTAATAACTTAGGTTCAAAAATCACACAGCTAATAAGAGTTAGAGCTGGAATGATACAATATCTGTCCTCCCGTGGTTGCTTTATTTTTTCTTGGCATAATGTCCTCCAGGTTTATCCACGTCATTGCATATGAAAAGATTTCTTTCTTTTTTTAATGCTGAAAAATATTCCATTGTGTGGATTTACCATATTTTCTTTATCCATTCATTCATCAACGGACATTAAGGTTGTTTCCATATATTGGCTACTGTGAATGCTATCATTTGAATGTCCCTGCCAAAATTCATGTTGAAATGTAATTGCTAGTGTAACAGTATTGAAAGGCAGAACCTTTAAGAGATGATAAGGTCATGAGGTCTCTGCCCTCATGCATGAATTAATACTGTTATCATGGGAGTGGGTTAATTGTCAAAGGAGTAGCTTCCTGATTAAAAAAAAAAAAAGAAAGATGAGTTCAGCTCACTTTTCTCTCTGTCTCGTACGTTCACTCACCATGTGATATCTCCTACCAGAGAATAACCCTCACCAGTTGCTGGCACCAAGCTCATGGAATTCCCAGTCTCCAGAACTGTAAGAAATAAATTTCTTTCCTTTATAAAATATCCAGTCTGTGGTATTTTGTTATAGTCGTAGAAAATAAATTAAGACAGTGAATAATGCTGTAATAAACATAGGAGGGCAAGTATCTCTTGGAGATCCTGATTTCAAATCTTTTGGATATATAGCCAGAAGTGAGGTTGCGGGTACTATAGTAGTTTTGTTTTTTAATTTTTTGAGGAATCTCCATATAGTTTTCCATAATGGCTGCAACATTTCACATGCAAGATGAATAAGTTCTAGAGATCTGCTGTGCAACATAGTGCCTGTAGTTAACAATACTGTATTGTAAACTTAAACATTTTGTCGACAGGATAAATCTCATGTTAAGTGCTCTTACCACTAAGAAAGGGTTGAAATGCTCACTTCAGCAGCACATATACTAAAATAGGAATGATACAGAGATTAGCCTGGTCCTTGCCCAGGGATGACATGCAAATTCATGAAGCATTCCATATTTTCTTAAAAAAAAAAAAAAAAAAAAAAAAGCATAGGGGACACAATAAAACTTTTGGAGGTGATTGATACGGTTCGGCTGTGTCTCCACCCAAATCTCAACTTGAATTTATCTCTCAGAATTCCCACGTGTTGTGGGAGGGACCCGGGGGAGATAATGGAATCATGGGGGCCAGTCTTTCCCCTGTTGTTCTCGTGATAGTGAAACAGTCTCACGAGATCTGATGGGTTTATCAGCAGTTTCCGCTGTTGCTTCTTCCTCATTTTCTCTTGCTGCAGCCGTCTAAGAAGTGACTTTCGCCGCCCACCATGATTCTGAATCCTCCCCAGCCATATGGAACTGTAAGTCCAATTAAACGTCTTTTTCTTCACTGTCTCGGGTAGGTCTTTATCAGCAGCATGAAAACGGATTAATACAGTGATGGATGTTTATTACTTTGATTGTGGTGGTGGTTTCATGGGTGGATGCACACATCTAAACCCATCAAATTGTATACATTAAATATGTACAGTTTTTTCAATAGATCAATTATGCCTCAAAAAGACTTTTAAAAAAGCCTAGTGAATGTTTCACAAAAACGTAAATATACTTAACATTACTGAACTGTGCACATAAAAATGGTAAAATTTATATCATGTGTTTTTCACCACCAAAAAAAAAAAAAAAAGAAGACAAAACAAAGAGAACAAGGTAGAGCTAGATTTAAACCTAGGTCCTTTTGGTCTCAGCCCTATAGGCTTCCTGTAATACTCAGGCTATTTGAAGTTCAGCAGCATCATCATAAAGCACTTTCAATTAACTCTACCCTAATACAGGTGATATGGTTTGGCCGTGTCCCCATTCAAATCTCAACTTGAATCTTACAGAATTCTGAGGGACCTAGGGAGAGGTAATTGAATCACGTAGGCTGGTCTTTCCCGTGCTAGTCTCATGATAGTGAATAAGTCTCACGAGATCTGATGGGTTTATCAGGGGTTTCCGCTTTTGCTTCTTCCTCATTTTCTCTTACTGCCTCCATGTAAGAAGTGCCTTTCACCTCCCGCCATGATTCTGAGGCCTCCCCAGCCATGTGGAACTGTAAGTCCAATTAAACCTCTTTTTCTTCCCAGCCTCTGGTAGGTCTTTATCAGTGGTGTGAAAATGGACTAATACACAGGGCAATGAAAATTCAGGCAGAAAAAAAATGCCTCCCCTCTTGACCTCTTCTCCAGTCTCCCCTGCCAGATCATTCAATCACAATTTTGCTTTTTTGAGAAAACATGCGAAATTGACTGATGGTAATGTCTTCATTATCCTGAAGCCCTAAAGAATTATGGAACATCAGAAAGATTAGACTGTAACAAATAAACAAAATGTAGTTAAGAAATAAATTCTCATACAATAAAGTTTGGAATACGTAGAAACTAAAATAAAGAATAAAGAAAAGTGCGTATAATCTAATGTCCAAAGACTGTGAAGTATTTGATTGACATTTACTTAAAGATACAGATATATATTTTACATATATAATCTATATATTATTTCAAATATATAAATACGAAATCAGAGTTTGTAGCATGAAATAGTACATCTTTTTGTTTTCCACTAACATTTAAGCAGACACATTTTCTCATGTGTATTTGTCCATTTTCATACTGCTGTAAAAAACTGCCCAAGACTAGGTAATTTATAAAGGAAAGGGGTTTAATTGACTCACAGTTCAGCATGGCTGGGAAGACCTCAGAAAACTTACAATCATGGTGGAAGGCAAGGGGAAGCAAGGCACCTTCTTCACAAGGCAGCAAGGAGAAGTGCCGAGCAAAGGGTAAAGAGCCCCTTATAAAACCATCAGATCTTGTGAGAACGCACTCACTATCACAAGAACAGCATGGGGGAAACCATGATCCAGTTACCTCCACCTGGTCTCTCCCTTGAACTGTGGGGATTATGGGAATTATGGGGACTATAATTCAAGATGAGATTTGGGTAGGGATACAAAACCTAACCATATCACCATGCCTTGACACGGACTCCATGAGTTTTACTGGATGTATAATACGTTATCAAGGAAATATTTATTTAATTAATCTTTTTAAACTACATATTTAGGTTATAACTGGTTGTTGACTTCTCTTATGGCAATTCTGTCATGAACAACTTTGAAAGTAAAGCTTTAATTAGAACATTGAGATACATCCCCAGAAATGGAGTATGAGTCTGTTAGGCATGAATATCACACAAATTGCCAAATCCTTTCTGAAATGCTGCAGTCACTTCATCTGCAGTGCATTTTCCTTCACTGTACTCAGGGTCAGCTTCACAGCAGTGCAACCTGGGCGGCCCCAGAGAACCCTCACTCAGAAGGGTTTGTTTGGTTTAACGCTTTGTTGGCACCATCATGAAATTCTTAATAGTTTGAGCTTTGAATGTGTGTTTTCTAAGCAAAGTCTGATGGAACAAGGGAACATGCAGGTTACCAGAATAGATTCAGGCAATCTGTGTGCCCCCTGTTCCCTGCTGCCATATTCACATGGAGTGCCAACCATGCCTCATGAGCACAAAATTCCAGCAGACCCACAGTATGTAGAAGTTCAGTGAGGCTCAAACAAGTACGAGGTAAGAGTATTATTTCTAGAACTAGGTAAGCCTGGGGGTCAAGGGGCTGGGGGCACTGGCTGTTCTAAGAGACCATACTTTTTACTGGAAGCAGAATTTACTTCAAATGGCCAACAAGCCTATCATATGTTTTCTTGCTTGTGTTACTTTCCTGTTTCAGGCAACCATTTAGCCTGGTTTCCTTTTAGGCCATCTTTACTCATCAGTGAGCCAAAGGTAGACAGCATTGGTAGAATGTTCACATATCAAGAAGTGAATTTAAAACAATTGAGTTAGTTTTGCGCACCATTTACACTGTTCTAGTAAGAATGAAATGCATATGCATGTACAAGCTACAGAACATATAGTTCAAAGGTAATGCAAATACGAAATGTAATTTCAGTAATTCTGCACAGGAGATTGAATACTCTTGCTCAATGAATCCAATCACTTTGAGGGAGTCAGAGCAGGATTTTACTAGGAGCAATCTTCCTTCTTCCTCTTCCATACCTCCTCTAACTGCCTTCTGGCTCAACAGCAGGTTGATAGCTTTTTTGCACAATCTAATCTGTGACAAACCACCAGGCCAGCTTCTCCAGATAGTGACAGATTAACAGCAATGTTGGTTTGAGGGCTAGTCTTTGGTAAAAGGCAACTAGGCTAACATTTCTTTATTGCCATGTGCTCTATGACTCTTAGGTTCTTTATTTACTTGCTTGCTGGTAAATTTTTACAGCCTTGTTCTGCCAAATATTGTTCTCCTTTGGATTAAGGCCTCATTTCTGAAATATAACTTTTGAACTTTGGACTGCAATAAAATTACTATTGCTATTATGAGTTGAATCTTCTTTATAAAATTACAAAGTTTTTCAGGATAGAAGGTTGGAGAACAGTAAAATAAAAAAATTACGAAGTTTTCCTTCTAAGGACATTATTATAGCAAGAGATTATCTGGTATCCAGTGTGAAAAATCTTCTTAGGCTGATAACCCATAGCCTGGAGAGGAACCAACCTAACCTCTACGGCAGAGGATGCAAGTTAGAATCAACTGAGAAGCTTTGAAAAGCAAGAATGCTTGCATCTAATTCTCCAAGATTTTGACTTAATTGGTCCTTGGGTGCATCCTGGGGACTGAGAATTTTACAAACTTTGCAGGTGGCTCTTTATGCAGCTACAGTTTTGAAGCTGCTTAGAGCCACTGCTCTAATACCTCATTTGTTTATATTCAGAGAAGGACATACACACAAATAGGTCGGGCAGAATGTCCACTTCTATATCGTCAGGATTCAGCCAATAATTCTGGAGCCCCAACTGGCTAACTAATACTAGGCCCTTTGGGAATTGCAGAGATGAATAAGATAACTCCTCTGTCTCAAGAAGCTTTAAAGAGAGATGGCAAGTGAGGATCAGCAAGCTAGTCTGAGAGAAGGGAGAGTGCCTAGAACAAGATATACCCATGAGCCGACAGGAGACTATACCTGTGCATTGCCTTTGGAAGGGAACTTCTGGGGTCTCTTTACAGAGGAAGTGTTGGGTCAGATACTTGTGCATTAGGAAGAAGAGCAAAAAAAAAAAAAAGGCACTCACATCTGGAGATTTTGTCCAAATCCATCCCAAACCTTCTTCCCCATACAAAATAATTTTCACCACTAATAAAGGCAAAACAGAAAATATTTGACTCAACTTTTTTAATTTTTTTTTTTTTTTTTTTTTTTTGAGATGGAGTCTTTCTCTGTCACCAGGCTGGAGTGCAGTGGCGTAATCTCAGCTCACTGCAACCTCCACCTTCCAGGTTCAAGCGATTCCCCTGCCTCTGTCTCCGGAGTAGCTGGGACTACAGGCACATGCCACCACGCCTGGCTAATTTTTTGTATTTTAGTAGAGATGGGGTTTCACCATGTTGGCCAGGATTGTCTCAATCTCCTGACCTCGTGATCTGCCTGCCTCGACCTCCCGAAGTGCTGGGATTACAGGCATGAGCCACCGCTCTCAGCAGACTCCACTTTTTGATAGTAATGTGCTTTTTCAACAGCTACACAGTCATTGACTATCAGTGCATACTAAATAAGGAGAGAATGATGAGGGGATGAGGATTGGAAATCAGTCTTTCTCCAGCAGGTTAAATGAACTACAACAAAATCCATATCTTTGTCTAGATGTGATGGCTAATCTCATGAGTCAACTTAACTGGACCATGGGGTACTCAGATCTTTGGTTAAACATTATTCTGTGTTTCTCTGTGAGGGATTTTCTAGGTAAGACTAACATTTGAATTAGTAGACTAAGTAAAGCAGATTGCCCTTAGGCCTCATCCAACCTGTCAAAGTCCTGAATTGAACAGAACAAAATCTGCTGGGATTGCCTTCCAGCTGGAACACAGGACTTCTGCCTTCAGACTCAGACTTGGACTGGAACTGATCCCATCAGCCCTCCTCGGTCTCAGACCTCTGCACTCAGACTGCACTGTACCATCAGCTCTCTCTAGAGAACTCAGACTAACACACTGTCACAAAAAAGTTTCCATGCACATTCATGTTTAATTCTCATAACAATCCTCAGTCAAGGGAATGGTGGTATAATATGTGTCTTAATTGGCTCAGGGTGCCATAACAAAATGTTTTAGTCTGGGTGACTTCAACAACAGAAAGTTGTTTCTCGTAGCTCTGGAGGCTGGGAAGTCCAAGATCAAGATGCCAGCCAATTTGGTTTCAGGTGAGAACCCTCTTCCTGGCTTGCACATGGCTTCGTTTGTCTATACCTAATTACCTCCTAAAGGCCCTGTCTCCAAATACCATCACATTGAGGGTCAGGGCTTCAACATATGAATTTGGGAGGATGCAAAAATTCAGACTGTAACAGTATGTTTCCCATTTTACAGATGAGAACACTAAAGCCTGAAAAAGTGAAGTAACTTGCCAAAAGCCATCAACCTTATGAATGCAAGAGCTGGAACGTGAGCCAATCTCTCTCTCACATACACCATTTTTTCTACTACAGCCATGCTTTTTATATTAGTTATTCTAACACATAGCAAGATACTCATCTTTAGAGATAGCCAGTAAAGGTCTGAAAAGCTACCAGCCTCGCTAGTTATCTGGAAAGTGCTAATTAAAATGACAGCAAAATTCTATTTTTCACTCATCAGATGGGTAAAAATTAAAGACTAATACTATCCCAGTGTCAGGAAGGGAGAGGTGAAAGGAATGCTCTTAAATACTTCTTGTAGGATCACACATCAGTGGACTGTGTGGAGGGCAATTTGGCAGTATCTATAAAAATTTTAAATGTGTATTCTCTTTGATCAAGTAGTTTTAGTTCTTAATACCTACCCAAGGGAAATAGTTTCACATGGGTATGAAAAAACATCCACTGCGTTTTCTGGTAACAGCGAAATATTAGAAGCACCATATTACCCATTCATAGGTAATAGGTAAAAGGATCATGGTGCATCCAAACTATGGCATCTGTGAAACCTTCCAAAAGAACGTGGCTGATTTGTATATTCTGACATAGAATGTTTTATTTAGTAGAACAAAACATGTGGTATGTATAGCATAATGTTACTTATGTGATAAAAATGTATTGTATGTCTATATGTATATAACTTTATACAAAAATTCAAGGACACATACATATCAAACTGCTAATGATTACTGCTCATCATTCTGGGATTGGAACAATGGGAAAACAAAACCAGCTTTTGCACTGATGGCATATTGTCTGAAATTCACAGTGAGAATGTGCTCATTATTGTTCATATCATTATAATAAATAAATAGATACATAAACAACAAAAGCATGGAAATAAAAGTGCTTTTCTTTACATTATTTATTTTATTTCTCTCACTATAACGCCATGGATAGACAGATTCCACATCCTAAATGAGAAATCAGAGAGTCTGAGAGGAGAGGGGACTTGTGAGATGAGCCAGGAGGGGTTAATGATAAAGCTGGGACCAGAACCCAGGTTTTTTGATTCCAGTTCCAGTGCTCCATGGATGGCACCTTCCTGCTTCATTTAACTTCCAGTTTTCATACCATTTTGCCTCTTATGGAAGGAACCCATCAACCCATTCTTTCAAGGGAAACTTCAACTCTTAAAGAGTTAGATTTGAAAGCTTTTCTTCTCCCTCTTCTGTTTTTTTAAACCAGTCTGGGTCCAGGGGGCAGCATCCTTCTAATCTCTACTTGAAACCTGCAGGTTCACTGTTGCAAAAGACTTCTCTGATGTTCCGTCCTATTTCTATCCAAATAAATCTCATTTTGCTGATGTCTATAAAGTCTGACTTTATAGCAGGGAGCTCTCCTAGAACTCTGTCTTTAATAAAAGAGGAAAGAAGTGGAACTACTAATTTAGTTTCTTTAAAAGGCATGTATTTTCATGCACATTAAGTCCATCTGTTGGTGAAATGATGCCTTTGCACAGTGTATAATTTGATAAAACCCAAAAGAACTCAGAGCTCCTAGCTTGAAGCAGAAATAGAGAAAGTGGCTGGGAACCTGACTAAAGTGGAGAAATCTACCCAACACTATTTTTAGAATTAAAAACTGATATTTAAAAAATGATCCATCATGGAGAAAGATTCAGGTTCTCAGTGTAAGCACCTCTCAGCACATTCGAACCACTTCAGAAATGGAGATCAAAGGCCCTTGGTCTCTGCAGCTCATCCATTGCGGATATCTTTTTCATGGCACTGTGTGATATGTGACCATCTCACTCCCTGTCTTCACACTGTCCAGTGGGTCCCTACTGGCTACAGAGAGCTTACAAATTGGCAGCCACATGTTTGTTTGCCAGTATGAAGTGTTTTTAAATGTTAAATATTGACAACATTTAAAACTTGGCAGTCCGCTTAAAATTCTGATTTCTGATTTCTCAAAAAATCAGAAGATCTGGCCATTCCAGGTCCAAATTCTTGCAGAGCATTAATGTGCTGATGCTGAGTAGTAGAAGTATGACATAGACATCACTTACTTCCTACTATGCCGCAATTCCACCCTCACTGCCTGGCCCCACAATACTTGAAGTTGCAACACCCGGTCTTAAGGATTAAACTCTACACTTCACAAAAGGATATTCAAGGTTCTTCACTATTGGCTACTGGTCAACTTCTACATCTTCAGCCTCTCTCACTTCCCTATTTAATCAATAAACCTTCCTTGATCCCTAGCATGTACCAAGCAGTGTGCTAGGTGGATATGGAGATGAATAAAATGCATGCTTCGGTTAGGGCCCCAGCAGATGGCACATACAAATTAAGACAATGTGAGCAGGGTTGGTTGAATGGTAGGAGAACCACAAAGATAGTGCAGTACTTTGAGCCTAGAAATTTTGGGACTTTTGTATCTCTAGACCTGAAGAGGGACTTCTACCTGGAGAGAAACTACAACCTTCTGTTGGGAATGCAGCCAACTCAAGATAACCCTGCAGACCAGGCACTTTGCACCTGCTTTCACTCTCATCTCTACCTCTGGTTTTCTGAGAAGGCTTCTTCTTTGGCCAAAGTCAGAAGCAAAGGAGAGGGTGTGCCTCTTGATGCAGTCCAGAGAGGTCAGTTTCCTAGACAGAAAGCAGGACAGAGATAGGACAGAGTGGGTCCAAGGTACAAAGAGATGACACTGAGCCAACTCTGCTCTGCCCTTCAAGGAACTCACAGCCTAATGAGGAGACGGATGGGTCAACAGACAAGGCCAACATGGTGGGGGCAGTGCTGTGTTAACTAGAATCACAGCAGGCTATAGAAATTCTGGTAACTACCTAGACAGAGGCAACTAACTCAAGACAGTTGAAAGCTCCAGGAAATGGTGAACTCAAAGCTGTTCTAGAAATGGCTGAAGAACAAGGAGTTAGCAGTGAGGAGGGAAAGGCAGGTCATCCCAGGTGGGTCATCCCAGAAGGGAGAGCATCCCATTGTTCAGGCTTCATGGGCATCATATGCCCAACCCATTGAGTCATTCTGTTCCCTAGATGTTTCTCGCCCTTTTGTACTATATCCCTGTGCATAGACACTGCCCTCTGCTGCAATAGCTTCCCCCTACCCTTTCTGGAAAGTTAAATTCAGTTCAAATTCACCTCTCCACGCAATTTTACTCCTGTATCTACCCAATAGAAATGTGGTCACACACGCACAAAAAGACACACATTAGAATATTCACAACAGTATTATGCATGGTAACCAAATGTCTATCAACAGTAGAATAGATCAATGAATTCTTAGAATAGAATATGACCCAGCAGTGAGAATGTATAATCTAAAATTCCATTAAAAAATATGAATAAATACCACAAACATAATGTTGAATTTATTAGTCCATTTTCACGCTGCTGATAAAGACATACCCAAGACTAGGAAGAAAAAGAGGTTTAATTGGACTTATAGTTCCACATGGCTGGGAAGGCCTCAGAATCATGGTGGGAGGTGAAAGGCACTTCTTACATGGTGGCGGCAAGAGAAAATGAGGAAGGTGCAAAATTGGAAACCCCTGATAAACCCATCAGATCTCATGAAACTTATTCACTACCATGAGAACAGTATGGGGGAACCGCTCCCATGATTTAAAAGATCTCCCACTGGGCCTCTCCCACAACACATGGGAATTATGGGAGTACAATTCAAGATAAGATTTGGGTGACAACACAGCCAAACCATATCATGAGTGAAAGAAGTCAGACAGCTTTAACTGATGTACACCTCATAAGGTTTCATTTATAAAAAGATCAGTCAGGCAACATCAATCTGTAGTGTTTATATTAGGCTGTTCTTACATTGCTATAAAGAAATACCTGAGGCTGGATACTTTATAGAGAAAACAGGTTTTAGGCAGCTTATGGTTCTGCAAGCTGTACAAGGATGGCACCACCATCAGCTTGGCTTCTGGTGAGAATATCAGGAAGCTTACAATCGTGGCAGAAGTGGGAGCAGTTGGTGTCAAATGGTGTGAGTGGGAGCAACAGGTCTGGGGGAAGGTGCCACTCTCTTTTAAACAACCAGATCTCATATGAACTCAGAGTAAGAACTCCCTTATCACCAAAGGGATGGTGCTAAACCACTTATGAGGGATCTGCTCCCATGATCCGAACACCTGCCACCAGGCCCCACCTCCAACATTGGGGATCACATTTCAACGTAAGATTTGGAGGGGACAAACATCCAACCATATTAGTGTTAGAAGTCAGGACTGTAGTAATCCCTTAGAGGAGTGGTAAGTACTGGAAGGTAGCATGGTATGTGGAGTTCTGTGTTGCTAGTAATGTCCTATTTTATTATCTGGGGGCTGGTTGAATGAGTTCATAAAAATTCATCGACCTGTACACCTATGATATAATTTTCTCTGTGTTATATGTATTTATTTTTTAGTTTAAGTCACTTTCTCAGGGAAGCTTTCACAGGTTGTTGAATAACAAGGGCTTGCTGTCCAAAGAGCTCAGAAAACTCTTCTGTAGAACTCATCAAGATGTTTGAAAACCACTGAGAAAAGAGCAAGGTCTCAGGAGCCCCAAACCTGCCTGGATTTCCCTGGCAATCCTGAGCAAGTCCTGTCTACTCTCTTGGCTGGCTCTACCTGTTCCTTTAATGATGCGGTGGAGCAGATGTACTTCCATTTCTTTTCAGTAATCAGGAGTTTTGTAGACATCAGAGATCAATTAATCATTCATCATTTTCTGAACTTCCTTGCCAATGTGGACAGTCTCTGCTCAGAAAACAACCTTGAAGGCCAGGCACGGTGGCTCACGCCTATAATACCAGCACTTTGGGAGGCAGAGGCAGGTGGATCACAAAGTCAGGAGATTGAGACCATCCTGGCTAACCCGGTGAAACCCCATCTCTACTAAAAATAGAAAAAATTGTGGTGGCACATGCCTGTAGTCCCAGCTACTCAGGAAGCTGAGGCAGGAGAATCACTTGAACCCGGGAGACAGAGACTGCAGTGAGCCAAGACCGCGCCACTGCACTCCAGCCTGGGCAACAGAGTGAGACTCCATCTTGAAAAGAAAAGAAAATCAAAGAAAAAGGAAAAGAAATAAAGAAAAGAAAAGAAAAGAAAAGAAAAGAACTTTGAAATAAGCTGGACCCAGGGGCTTGTGCCTGTAGTCCCAGCTACGCGGGAGGCTGAGGTCAGAGGATTGCTTGAGCCCAGAGGTTTGTTGAGATTAGCCTGGGCAGCATAGCAAAACCACATCTCTATAAAATAAAATAATAAATACATACATTTTAAATAACAACCTGAAATAGCTGCAACTCTCAGTTGAGTGGCTCCCAACTTTGTCATCATGGAGGGACCCTACTGTGACTTCTTTCCTATGAACCACACGTACTGAAAAAGGATGCAACCAATAACAACAACAAAGATGTTTACTGAGTAATGATCCATTTGTTTTAATCGAGACAGTTATATTAACGCCAACCTAACCTTGTGACCAGCATGAGATAACCAATGTTTCTCCACTGGGTTGTGTAATTCCTGCTCAAAGCACAGTAATAAGATAGTTTAGTTCATCTGGGAATATCCATAATAGGGGTTCAATGTAGGATTGCCATCCTTAATTTTATGATACAGAAATTAACTCAGGAGAACTCATTTATATTTCTCAAACTCCTCAAGGTGGCATTCCTAGGTTAGAACCACAGTAACAGCTCCTCATCCCACATACCAAAGAGACTTTAGATTTTGTCTTCAGATATTTCATGGTACTATTTTCCTGACTTCTTTTCAATAATGATCTCAGGATGATAAGGCCTTTGTGATGCTACATAAGCCAAGTGAAATGAAATATGATTATTTTAATAATACCAATTGTCTTGCTCTGTTTTGGCTGCTAAGAAAATCCCATAGACAGGGTTATCAACAACAGAAATTTATTTCTTATAGTTCTGGAAGCTGGAAAGTCCAAGATCCGTGTCTGGTGAGGGCCTGCTTCCTGTTTCATAGATGGAGGCTAGCTCTCTGCGACCTCTTTTATATGGGGATGAATCCTGTTCATGGGGGCTCTGTCCTATGATCTAATCACTTCCTAAAGGTCTTATTTCCTAATGCCATCACTTTGGGGGTAGAATTTTAACCTATAAATTTGAGGGGCAAAGGAGGACACAAACATTCAGATCATGGCACCAATATTGGCTTACATGTGCTGCTGTTGTCCTAGGCAACTTACATGGGTTAATGCAGGCTGTGGAGTTAGATGGTGTGGGTTCAAACCCCACCTCTAATTCTTACTGTCTCAGTGACCTTAAGTGGGCAGGTAGTTAACCTCACTAAGTCTCCATTTCCTTATCTGTAGCATGAGACTTAATAGTTACTGAGTTCTTTGGAGGATTCAATGTATATAATCCATGAAAGAATATGGCATTGGGTTTGGCACATCGATATATTTAAAATAGTCAGCTTCTAATAGTAATTCTACTTTCTTTCTTTCTTTCTTTTTTTTTTTTTTTTTTTCCTGTGGCGGGTTCTCATTCTGTCGCCCAGGCTGAATTGCAGTGGTGCAATCTCGGCTTACTGCAACCTCCACCTCCCAGGTTCAACAGATTCTTCTGCCTCTGCCTCCCCAGGAACTGAGACTACATGTGTGCACCACCACACCTGGCTAATTTTTTATATTTTTGGTAGAGACAGGGTTTCACCATGTTGACCAAGCTGGCTGGTCTCAAACTCCTGACTTCAAGTGATCCACCCACTCAGCCTCCCAAAGTGCTGGGATTACAGGCCTGAACCACTGCGATCAGCCATAATTCTACTTTCTTCACAACACTCCTTTTAAGAAAGCATCATGATCCCCATTTTATAAAGGAAAAACTGAGGCTCAGAGACTTGCCCAAGATCGCACAACAATTGAATGGCAGATCCAGAATTTTTAACCCTAGTTCTTCTTGATACCAAAGCCTGACCTATTTCCATGAGTCAGTCCTTCAACCTGGCAGATGTGGGGGCTGAATACCCTCAATAGGTGCTTCTATTCCCTTATAAACATTATTTTTGAGGAAAAAAAAGGACATTTTAATTATTTTAAAGAATAAAAAATAAATTTTTGGGTAGGCCTTTTGCCCTTGTCATCATTTTTCCCAAGCTCATTTTTTTATGGACCCATTGTCTGTCCTAATTTTGTGACTGTTGTCAATCTCATATCGGGCATTAATTAGCCAAGAGAGCACTGGCCAAGCTGTGTGATCGTGGGCACCTCCTTCCATCTCAAAGCAGACCTCAGTTTCTTCTTCTGCAGAACAGGGGATTGGATGGAGGCTCTCCCAGTTCCTGCAGGATGACCTGGAAGCTTTTCTCCTGACATCACTCCAGGGCCTTTACCCTTGTGAGCGGCTCAAACGTTTGACTCCTGCCCCGGCTTCCTGAACTATGTCAGAGGGAAAAGGAAAAAAAGACAGAGAGAATCGAACATCTGTTTTCACACCAGGGCTAGGAACTCATTCCTAAAACATTTCTCATACTTGACCAAAAGGGCATTCCGTCACGAGGAACAGGATTCATCCCTCGCTCTCTGGCTGCCTCTGCACTTTGCTGATAACACAGTAACAAATGTGCTGATGTGCATTTCCAGGAATCGAAGCTTCTCCCCGACCAGGGCCAGCGCTGCTGCGTTCGGAGGCAGGTGCCAGAACCCAGTGCCCAAAAGCCCTTCCCTTCCCAGGCGAACGGGCCAAGTCCCTGTCCTTGGGGCTGTCTTCCTCCCGCTCAGCACCTCTTTCAGGCCCTGTAGACAGGGATTGGTTGCTTGTGCAGTCATCAATCACACCTCCTTCTTCCTGGCTTCCTGGTTCAGCTGTGAGAGAAAGCCACACCCACCCCCACCCCACCGCCTGGTTCAGCTATGGGAGGAGCTAAACGAACCTTCAGTCCCACCAATCAATGGCTCAGGGCTCTGCACCCACTCCAGTATGACCTTGAACCGGTCTTAATGTCTCTGGGCCTCCATGCTAGCTAACCTTCAAAGAACACTGTGTACCAGGCAGTGTTCTAGTTACTTTTGATAGGAATCAACTCCTATTTAATCCTCTCAACAACCTTACATCTCGTGTGATTCGTTTTTTGGGGGATTTTTGTTTGTTTTGTTTTGTTTTTTTGAGACTGCAGAATCTCACTCTGTCACCAGGCTGGAATGCAGTGGCGTGATCTCGGCTCATTACAACCTCTGCCTC
This sequence comes from Macaca mulatta, assembly GCF_049350105.2. NCBI lineage: Eukaryota > Metazoa > Chordata > Mammalia > Primates > Cercopithecidae > Macaca > Macaca mulatta. The sequence goes on from NC_133420.1 coordinate 50,610,205, forward strand.
CTGAGTTCAAGAGACTCTCTCACCTCAGCCACCCGAACACCTGAGATTACAGGCATCTGCCACCATTCCTGGCTAATTTTTTTATGTTTTTAGTAGGGATGGGGTTTCACCATATTGGCCAGGCTGGTCTCGAACTCCTGACCTCAGGTGATCCGCCCACCTCGGCTTCCTAAAGTGCTGGTGAAATTACAGGCATGAGCCACTGTGCCCGGACCCCCCACGTGATAAGTTTTATTGTTACCCTGTTTCGCAGATGAGGACACTAAGCCACGAAGAGCTTATGTAGTTCACCTAAGAACACACACATTCCAGATTTGAACCCAGGCCTTTGGACGCTAGGTGTGCTCACGCCCTGTCAGCAGCCCTCAAACATTTGGGTCTTAGGATCCCTTCACAGTCTTTAAAAGTATTGAGGATCCCAAAGAGCTTTTGTTTCTGTGGGTTATATCAATCACCATATTAGAAATTAAAACTGTGAATTTTTTAAAGCTCAAGAATACACAAGCACACGTTCCGTTTGTCATCCGAGTACAACATCATCTCGCATCGAACAGTCTCCAGAAAATACCACTCCAAGCTCATGGGAGAATGGGAGTGAAAAAAGCAAATGACATCTTAGTATTATCACAAAAATAGTTTCGACCTCAAGGACCCCCTGCAAGATTGCCGGGGACTCCTGGGGTCCCTAGACCACACTTTGAAAACATATGCACTACACAGCCTCCATGACCTTGCTATGGCATGTGCCTTAGAGTAACTCCTCTACCTTTCTCACAGGGTATTAATTCGGTCAGTAAATACTAATTGACCACAGACCATGGCTCAGGCACAATACTAGGCAGTAGGATACAGCGGCAATCAACAAATACGTCCCGGCTACTGTGACGCTTCCGGGAAAGTGGAGGAGTCAGATATTAAGCCAAAATAATCACTCCAATAAGTAATTTAAATCTATTAAGATTATTAGAAAAGAGCAGGACACCAGGGGACCATAACTCAGAGACATGACTTTGTTTGAGCAATCAGGAAAAACTTTCTTGAGGAAGTGGCTTATCTCGCTGAGGTTTTGCAAACCATAACTGCACTTTGCAAGAAGAAACTGCTGATGGTCTCCTTCTAATGAGGGTCTGAGATCTGTCATAGCTTCCTTTCTTACAGCCCTTTCTGTTCTTAAAACTACCCCAGGTAAATCCTTTCAGTCCAAAGACTCTCAACTGGGGACTCTTAGTTATTTTCAACTCATGATCCTTTCCCTCCATTCATTTGGTCCCAACACAGCTACTCCCAGTGCATATATACAGTGGTAGAAATTGGTGGCAAGGAAGGGAAGAGGCAACGTGGGGGAATGAAAAGACTTTGGCTTTGGCTTGAGTCCAGGTCTCCATCCCTCTCCTTCCTATCCATGGGACCCTGGCCAAGCTGCTGTTCTAGATTCTCAGCATCCTCAGCTGTACTCATGAAGAGCATAGCATCTTCCTCGTGTGGTTAGGATGACTAGCAAGTGGGTTGATGTGTATGAAAACACACTGCAAATGTAAGATACATAAGGAAATGCACAAATATAAAGTGCAATGCCAGTACGGCAATAATGACAATATTGAATTAGAATTGGACAGTGAGAGGTACTGGACAAAACAGCTTTATCTTTGTTGTTCTCAGTTACATGTTGAAATCCATGCTTAAAAATAGGTCATGTCAAAGAACATCTATAATTGAAAATACATGTTCTTTCAAGGAGGCGTGGGTTTTTTTGTTTTATTTATTTATTTATTTGATCTGTTTTCTGAATCCAGAACCAGAAATACAAAAAAATCAGCTATAAATTTTCCAAGACAAAAGACTTAGTAATTCAGAGCTTTGTTTTATTCATGTTGTTTATCATTCAAAACCAAACCTTCTTGCAAGAGCCACTGGGGTGTTTGGTAAAAGGCACATGGAGCTGGGAGTCAGAAGCACCCGGTTCTTAACCCAGCTCAGCCACTGATTCACTGATTATTTTTGAACAAGTTTCCTCTCTTGTTTGGGCCCCAGTTTTCACATCTATAAGAGGGGCAGGGAGGTGGTAGGAGGTTGTAACTATGTTATCATTTCTCAAAGAACGGGCGCAAAGCAGTTGCAGAACCCTTATGAGAAAAGACTTTAGGAATCACAAGCTTAAAAGAAAATCACTAGTAAAAAGGGTAATCATGTTTTAACTCTCTTTTTATCCTTTGAATTATACCTCAAGGAGAAATTCTCATATATTGGAGCTAGCCTGTCTTTAACAGCTTTCTAACATTTGTTACTTTTCTCTTTAACTGAGCACACTCCTTAGGACAAAGCTTCAGAAGGCAAGAATGTTTAGCTAGAATTTAATATCATTATTTTGCTATCATCATGCATGTGTTTTGGTTGACTTCTGTTTTAGCAAATGACTCTATTTTTATTTATTAGAGTGATATAAAAGCTTCCTTTGTGAATAAATTGTTTGGTTTTAAAAAGTGATTTGTTTTTTTAAATGTAGCAGATATTACAAGAAACACATGGCTATGGCAATAATCACAGCCATACCCACCAAGTTTTGGAGCTGTGTGCTGATGTCTGAGGTGACTACCCTCACTGCTGAGGGTCTAGTCTTAGTCCCTATTTAGTGGCTGTAAATGGCTTGGTCACAGGATGTTCTCACTGTTGTCTGTTGTCCAGGCTCCCTGGGTGCCAAAGTTGCATTAGACTCTGGGTCGGAGTACAGAGGTTCGGGTTGCTCAGGAATTTTGTCCTGCCACAGACGGAAGAGCAGCAGATGCACTCTCTGAGAATAATCCTACTTATAGCAAGGGGAGGGCTCTAGCTGTCATTTCAACTGTGTTCAGAAGAAATTACCACAATCATGAGTTCTGGGTCGTGTAAGAGTTTATGAGGTCCTTTCTCACATACGAGCTCAGGAATCCTCCCTACATACCTCCAACTTGGGTATTATTTCTGACTTCATTTTACAGGTGAGGAAACAAAGTCTCCGAGAGCTGAGATGTTGTGAAGCCACACCCCTAGAAAGGGGTAGAAGGAGGACTTTCAATCTGCATCTTGTGCCACCAGAGCTCATTGCTCTTTCCAATGCAAATGATGCTAAAGAAAGTTTGGAAATAAATCTGAAAGACGAAGTGTTACAGGTCACTAGAAAACCCCCCAAATAAAATAAGAAAAAAAAAGAAATATGAACCCAGATTTTTTACAGTGACAAGTATCCCATTTTATGAATATGCTATGTAAATAGTCTCATGCTTTAGAACACGTATCTTGTATCTAAAAAATGAACAACCTGTGGCTAATTGTGTCCTTCTATAATATGCTTACAAGATACATTTCTAAAATTCTAGCTGCTGCGTCAAAAACTGAATGTACATTTTTAAGCTTCTTGACACATATTGACACGTATTGCCAAAATGCCCTTCAGGAAGATTGCACCGATCAATTCGTGTGGTCCCTGAGAGAACAAAAGGTCCCAAGTCTCTCATACTTCCTCTACTTCTAAGCATTAGCATTACATTTGTAAAAATAGGAAAGAAATCGTACGCCAGTTTTTTATTAGCATTTCTTTGATTATTAGTGAAGCTAAATATTTTCCCATCTGTTCATTTACCATTTGGATTTGTATATTTAGGACCTTTATGTTCAAGTCAATTATTTACTTTTTCAAATTTTTATACATTCAGGATTCACAATAAGGGGGAAAAATTCCCAGAAACTCTCTGGGCCTTGCTTTTCCTAATTGTGAAATGAGTTTTGGAGAAAGTGCTCTCAAGGTGCCCTTGGCTCTAATCTTAACTGGGACAGAGGCAGCAGCAATGTTGCTACAGTCTGGACGTGCTCCCTAGACCAGAGTCTCAGCCCCACCAGCCCCTTCCTGCTTGTGCCAGTAAAGACAGTCCAGGCTGCCAGATGTGCTGGGCCACCCCTATTAGAATCAGCACCATAACCTGGCTTCCCCAAGGGGACACCCCATCCATGGTCATTTATTGAGATAGTGCCTATCTATTTCATTCATGTTAAATAAAATTGTGAAATCTCTCCTTATAATTTAAGAAGTAATTTTGCTTGTGCTTGTTACTTCCATCATTTTTAATTACTCCTCCCTCTTCTTACATCCCTACCAACACCACCAGCCATCGTGTCCTTAGGAAAGCAGGCATGCTAAAGGGGCACTTGCCATGGTGCCTTAACCATCTCCATGACAACCAGTGGTGATGGCCTTGGCATGACTATAAAAGAATATATCCTCAGCTTATAAGAAAAGAACTGCAAAACCTTAAGAAAAATCTCATTTCTGCCTTTACAAAAAAAGTAACTGGGAGATTAATTTCAAATTATAGATCTTCTTTAATGATGATGATGAAGTTAGAAAAACATTTTCATTTTCTTTTTTTCTTTCGTTTTGTTTTAATATAGACAGGTTCTCACTAGCTGGTCTCAAACTCCTGCACTCAAGCAATCTTCCCACCTCAGTATCCCAAAGTGCTAAGATTACAGATGTGAACCACTGTGCTTGGCCTTTTTTTTTTTTTTTTTTTTTTTTTGAGACAGAGTTTCACTCTGTCACCCAAGCTGGAGTGCAGTGGCGTGATCATGGCTAACTGCAGCCTCAACTGCTTGGGCTCAAGTGATCCTCCCATCTCAGCCTCCCAAGTAGCTGGGACCACAGGCATGTACCACCATGCCCAGCTAAATGTTTTTATTATTTGTCGAAGTGAGTTCTCACTATGTAGCCCAGGCTGATCTTGAACTCCTGATTTCAAAGGATCTTCCCACTTCAGTCTCCCAAAGTGCTGGAATTACAAGCATGAGCCCCTGCGCCCAGCCCATAATTTCATTTTCATCTTGTGTGGATATCTGCTTAAGATGAATTACGTTTAGCTGAAAATTTGGTTTTCATTGATCAAATGAAACTGATCATTGCTTGAAAGTGAATATGTAAGCATAGAATGGTAATGAGGAAAGTATTGGAAGTACCTAACTTAATGTCCTACAGAGGCAGGTATAATATGTTTTATTTCACTGAGATCTTCCCGAAAAGGAGGGCATTGTGTGTTTTAACCCACGGCCTCTGTTTATGTCCCATGTCCTATCCTTTCAGCTGGACTGCTCCATCCACATATCACACTCATGGTGGTTACTGAAAGTCAGCTGCAAACAGAGCTGGTCTTAGAGTGCATGGAGTAACTCCATTCTCTATTGGATCTCCACCTGCTTTCCCTCTTGAACTCTTGATCCTATTCACTGCTCTCCTCTGCTGACTTTCACAGTTGTGGTGCTCTTCCTGACTGCCTACTGTAGGGTTTCTAGCTTTGCCAATCCTTGTGTTCTGAAAGCTCTTGATGTCCCAGTCTTCCTAATCCCACCCCACTCCTTGCTCCTCAACTCTCAGTAGGGGGAGGAAGGGTAGAGGCCAACACATTCCTGGTTCCATCTTTGGAGAAGGGGCCATCTGGCACAGCCGAAGGTGAGTGCTCTGCTAAATCACTGCATATAAGCATTTGAACCAAATTGTGGGTTTGCCTAGTGTCTTTTCCAGCCTCTTCAGTGTATTTCTGATTACAGACAATTAAATGAGGCTAGGCACAGAGGCTCACGCCTGTAATCGCAACATTTTGGGGGGGCCAGTTAGGTGGATTATTGACCTCAAGAATTTGAGACTAGCTTGGGCATCATGGTGAAATCCCCTTTTTTACAAAATATTTTTAAAAATTAGCTGGGTGCGGTGGTTCGCACCTGTCGTCCCAGCTACTTGAGAGGCTGAGGTGGGAGAATCACCTGAGCCCAGGAGACTAAGACTGCAGTGAACCATGACTGTACTACTGCACTCCAACCTGAGCAATGGAGTGAGACCGTTTCTCAAAAACTAATAATAATTAAATTCTAAAAACTAAATCAAAATTGTCTTTTAATCTAGAACCCATTTTCTAGAACTTCTAACAATTTTGTACACATCCTTTTCCTTACATTAAATTGTTTTTCTACCTAAACTAGCTAGGATACTTTCCATTGCCTGTCCAATACACTTCTTCTCCAATAACATACCTTAACATAAATTTTACTTTCACAACATGTTCTCTTAGAATTCTTCTCTCTTCTTTCATGGAAGCCTCATAAGACCCCAAGAAAAGATATGCATGTCACTAGACCCATTTTTTCATGGGATTAAGCTTAGGTTCTAGGTCGTAAGCACCCCATGGCTAGAAGGCAATAAGACAACGCAAACCATTTCAGATCCTAAGCTCTTTCCTCCATATCACATAACCTTAAAGCCCAGGCATTTCAGACAGGGCATCTGGCCAAAGGTTCTACTTCGGGTGGAATTATAGACTCAATGAACACATAATAGAGCTGGTTGATTAGCCATGCTGGCACAAAGGACTGGATCCTGACATGATTTGGCTCTGTGTCCTGGCTCAAATCTCATGTTGAATTGTAATCCTTGGTGTTGGGGGGAGGGACCTGATGGGAGGTGATCGGATCACAGGGGTGAATTTCCCCCTTGCTGTTCTCATGATAGTGCATGAGTTTTCATGAGAGCTGGTTATTTAAAAGTGTGTAGCACTTCCCCCTTTGCCCTCTGTCTCCTGTTGCCATGTAAAGGCATGCTTACTTCCCTTTCCCTCCTGCCATGATCATAAGTCACCTGAGGCCTCCCTAGCCCTGCCTCCTGTGCAGCTTGTGGAACTGTGAGTCAATTAAACCTCTTTCCTTTATAAGTTACCCAGTCTCAGGTAGTTCTTTATAGCAGTGTGAGAATGAACTAATACAGAAAATTGGTACCAGGAGTGGGCTATTGCTGTAAACATACCTGAAAATGTAGAAATGACCTCAGAACTGGGTAATGGGCAGAGTTTGGAACCGTATGGAAGGCTCAGAAGAAGATAAGGAGATGGGGGAAAGTTTAGAACTTCCGAGAGACTTGTTAACAACCTAGAGGTTGTGATCAAAATGCTGACAGTTATATGGGCAAGGAAGTCCAGGCTGAGGTGGTCTCAAATGGAGATGAGGAACTTGCTGGAAACTGGAGTGAAGGTCACTCTTGCTATGCTTTAGCAAAGAGACTGGAGGCATTGTGCCCCTGCTCTAGGGATCTGTAGAGCTTTGAACTTGAGAGAGATGATTTAGGATATCTGTCAGAAGAAATTTCTAATCAGCAAAGCATACAAGATATGGCCTGGGTGCTTCTAAAAGCCTACACTCACTTCCACAAGTAAAGATAACTTATATTTAAAAGGGAAGCAGAACATAACAGTTTGGAAAGTTTGCAGACTGATTATGTGGTAGAAAAAGAAAACATTTTCTGGGAGAAATTCAAGATGGCTGTGGAAATTTGCATAAGAAGAGCCAAATGTTAATAGACAAAACAATGGGGAAAATGCCTCCAAGGCATTTCAGTGACCTTCATAGCAACCGGTGCCATCACAGGCCCAGAGGTCTAGAAGGGAAAAAATGGTTTCAAGGACCAGGTCCAGGGGCATGCTGCTCTGTACAGCCTCAGAACATAGCGCCGTGTATCCCAGCCACTCCAGTTGCTGCTATGGCTAAAAGGGGCCAATATACAGGTCAGGCCATTTCTTCAAAGGGTGCAAGTCCCAAGCCTTTGTGGCTTCCACTTGGTGTTGGGCCTGCAGGTGTGCAGACTGCAAGAGGTGAGGTTTGGGATCCTCTGCCTAGATTTCACAGGATGTATGGAAATGCCTGGATATCCAAGCAGAAGTCTGCAGCAGAGGCAGAGCCCTTATGGACAACCTCTGCTAGGGCAGTGTGAAGAGGAAATGTGGGGTTGGAGCCCTGACACAGAGTCTCCACTGGGCCACTATCTAGTGGAGCTGTGAGAAGAGGGCCACAATCCTCCAGATCCCAGAATGGTAGATCCACCAACAACTTGCACCATGTGCCTGGAAAAGTTTTAGGCACTCAGTGCTAGCCCATGAAAGGAGCTGAGGGGGCTGTACCCTGCTGAACCACAGGTGTAAAGCTTTCCAAGGCTATGGGACCCCACTGCTTGCATCAGCATGACCTGGATATGAGACATGAGTCAAAGGAGATTATTTCAGAGCTTTAAGATTTAATGACTGCCCTGCTGGGTTTCAGGCTTGCATGCAGCCTGTAGCCCCTTTGTTTTGGTCAATTTCTCTAGAAATGTCTTCTGCCAAATACACTAAAAACCCTGATTTCTCTCTGTTCCAGATTTCTTTATCTAATGCCTGTACCCCCATTGTATCTTGAAAGTAACTAATTTGTTTTTTATTTTATAGGCTCAAAGGTGGAAGGAACTTGCCTTGTCTCAGATGAGACTTTGGACTTGGACTTCTGAGTTAATGCTGGAATGACGTAAGACTTTGGGGGACTGTTGGGAAGGCATGACTGGTTTTGAAATGTGAGAAGGACATGAGATTTGGGAGGGACCAGGGGCAGAATGATATGGTTTGGTTCTTTGTCCCACCCGAATCTCACATTGAATTGTAATCCCCTGTGTTGGGGGAGGGACCTGGTGGAAGGTAATGGATCATGGGGGAAGATTTCCCCCTTGCTGTTCTTGTGACAGAGAGTGAGTTCTCATGAGTTCTAGCTGTTTAAAAGTATGTAGCACTTTCCCCTTTGCTCTCTCTCTCTCCTGCCATCATGTGAATACATACTTGCTTCCCCTTTGCCCTTCTGCCATGATTGTAAGTTTCCTGAGTTCTCCCCAGCCATGCCCACTATACTGCCTGTGGAACTGGATCAATTAAATCTCTTTTCTTTATAAATTACCCAGTTTCAGGTAGTTCTTTATAGCTGTGAGAACGGACTAATACAGACCCTGAGAGACCTGCATTTAAGCCACAGCTCAGCCCTTACACTGCACCAGCTGCGTGATTTTACTACATTTATTTAACCTTTTCTGAGTCTAATTTTTCACTTCTGTAAATTGGAGATAATAGCACTTCCCTCAGAAGGCCAATGCAATAACTAAATAAGCTAATTTATGTGAAGTGCCTAGCACAATGCCTGACTCCTAATAAACATTTGATAATTCAGTTAGCTCTCAGGATATGGGGCCTGTCACTGAGGTATGCTTGGTAGGAAAGCCAGCATGAGGCAGTGAGAGAACACTGGGTGAGGAGAACTGTCTATCACTGCCATGAATGCACTGCATGACCTTCACTACCGTGTGAAGCCTCCCCTGGTAGACTTGGGACTCCATTACTCGCACCTTCACAGTATCCATTTGTGTCTCCATTAAGGTATTAATCACAATGCAGTCATGGCCCATTTGCACTTGTATCTCCCCAGCAGATCTCAAGCATTGTGGCCTTCTTTTCTCTATATTTGTAGGCCTGCTACAGTGCCTAATGCAAGTGCCTGTTTATGAAATGTGGTTGAGTTAATAAATTAATGAATGAAGGTTATATAATTGTGAAACTTTACGTCAGCATCACTCTGCAGAAGCAAGTTGTCCATGACCTTACTGGTAGCAAGCCTCTCAACATCCTATATTCAAAGTCAGTTCTTACAGTTTTATGAAAATACTGGTTAAAGGGGACAATTTTGCATCCAAATAAATGCAAAACCTTCAAACTCATGCTCCTGGCACAATTTATAAAGAACCATTGACACTGATTAATAGTTCTAATCAAGATTACAGACATTTTTAATTAAGCAGCTGCCAAACACACAACATAGAATACTAATTAATGAAGTAAAATCTTCTCTTCTCTCCCTTTTTTCCTGAGGCATCTATCTAGTCTTTTTTCGACTCAGTCTCTACCTCAGTAAAATAAAATATATAAACAAATAATATTTATTCAGCACTTTCTACGTGTTATTCAGTACTCCAAGCATTTTACATATAATAATTTCTGAAGTCTTTATAACAACCTTATGAGGTAGATTTCATTCTTACTACTGTTTAACACATCAGGAAATTGATGCACAAAGAGATTAAATATCTTGCCTGAGGTCAGCTAATAAGAGGGCCAGCAGGAATTCGAATGTATAGGCATATTACCTCCAGGCCACATCTTAATCCCTACTTAAGATAATATATTATTTTACTCAACATTTAATAATAGCATGCATTAAAAAGTAAACCATGTCCAAGATTCTTTATTGTTTTCATTCTCACTGACTTTAGCTTCTAAAGGATTTCCCTTAGTATCTCTAGTGAGAGGTTTTATTTTAATTCAGGAAGGCAAAAGGTGGGCTAAGCTCATCTATGCCTCCGATCAGTTGAAGACTCTTCAGCTTTGGACTGATTGTCATTCTGGCCAGGAGCCTTCGGGCAGGGAATTAGTTCTGTCCTAAATAGATTGATGAAAAGTGGATTTGGACACTTCTTTAAGCTCTTCTCACCCTAATCTTGCTCTGAAGAGGAAGAGAAGGGGGGAGAATGACATCCGTTGAGCACCTGGTTTATTACCAAAATACATACTTTCACTAAATTCCTAGTCTTATAGCATTTGCATTATTTTCTCCATTTTATAGGTGACAGAACTGGAGCTCAGAGAGATTGAGTGACTTACGCAAAGATCACTCAGATGAACTGTGGCACTGACCATGGAACCCTGGTCTTTCTGGCTCCAAAGCCCAAGACTACCTTTCCCAGTGCCAAACGAGGCTTTCCACAGCCTCTTGTTCCAGCAGTGTCCTGAGGGATGGAGAGATTTGGCCTGCTCATGGGGCTTCAGTCTTTATTTCCATGACAAGGCCATGTGGTCAGCACAATGCACGTGGGAGGAAGCCTGCATCCGCCAGGGCGTGAATGAGGGCTGCAAGTCAGGAGCTCAGCACCTCCCATCCATCTGCCTTACCTCCCACAATTTAACGGTTACCCTCACTGCCCACCCCCAAGATCAGGGCAGGAGAGAAGATGCTGGGATTTTATGCATGCTTCTGTGTTGGCCTTGCAGTGAGAGATGATCAAGAAATACTTAGAAACTCTTTGTGTATGCAATTTGGGTACCTCCTGAGTACCATTGATCCCATTGCAAGTGTTGGCGGGCCATCAGATGAAAGCTCCAAATTCATAGTCCCCCTAAGAAAACCACCCCATTAAAACACTAATGAACACGCTAGCAGGAAGGGAATGGAGAAGAGAAAAGGAAGCAGATGATATTCTTTCAAAACCAAGGATTCCTCAGTAATTCTTTTCCAGGTTTCCAATTCCAGCCCTATGAGAATCATCCACTGTTATCTTGGGGAAGTGACTTGATCTTTCTCAAGTGACTTCCTCTGTGAAAGGGCAGTAGTCATACTCATCACTGGACACGGTGGCTCATCACAGTGCCCAGCATCCAGTAGGACTTCAATAAATGGCAGATCCTTTCATTGTCTTTCTCTGTGGAAACAAAGGCTGACAGAACAGAAGTCTTGGAGCTTACAAGAAACTCTAAAAATGAACAAGTTGGAGCCAAAAGGAGGCTAGGAGAGTAGGAATCTTTTGTGCCTGTAGCCATGATGGGCATGACACTGGTGGGGATGAGGAAGACAATCAGGCTAATGAGGATGAAGGGATGGGAATCAGCAGCTGCAGCAAGCACCACACCTCTGGCTTAGAAGGCTCTGGCCTCTTCCTGCAGACGAAGGGACTGAGGCTCCTGGCAACCTTTGCTGCCTGTCGCACTGTGAGATGAAAGAGACACTGAGGGGATGGGAGGGGGATTGAGAATGAGAAAGGGGCCCCACTTTGGCGCCAGCCTCTAGTGTGACAAGTAAGAGGAGAGGCTCTGGGTTCTAGTCCCCTGCTCCCCATTTTCTAAGTTATGACCTCCATAGCCTCAGGCAAGTCAGCTCACATCTCTGAACCTCACATAACTCATCTGTAAAATGGGTATAATGATAATTCACAACTCAAAATGTCCCAGAAATGGTTAAATGGAGGGAAAGTTATCTAAAGCAGTATATTTATTCACTTAGAAAACATTCAGAAGTTGTCGTTATTGCTCTTATTATTATTATTATATTTTAACTTAATGATTGTTATAGGGACCCTGTAAAGTCGCTTTTATGCAACCCTTTTATGCTCTTTGAAAAGTTTCTGTAACAGAATCCTGCACTGTGGCTCAAAATGAGTTAATGCTGCCAAACGTCTAGATTGGGATTGAATTCGTTGTTATTCACTGGGCCACTCTGAACCTCAGTTTCCTCATCTGAAACCCAGGATGGTCTGGACACTGTAGGGTTATTGGGAGGACTCCACAAGGCAGGAAGTGGAAAGTGGTGAGCACCAGGCTTGGCACAGAGAAAGGCTTGAGAAATGGGAGTTCCCTTTCTTTTCCTGCTGGCTTCCTGGGAAAGTGCAGAAATCCAGGTTAAGGACCCCCTGGGGCTTCTCTAGTCACCTGACCGGAGAGCTAGGGTGGAGAGCAGGAAGGGGGTGGTGTGATGTGGAACAGGTCAGTTTCTTTTTCCCCGTGACCCTGCAATTTGGAAACACACTCGCTATCTGCAGTGCTATTCTCTGGCCGGTTGGTCCCACCGTGGTCATTCCCAGAACAATGGCAGGATACAGGCCTGTGCTTACGAGCAATGGCATGCAGTCTGTTGAGCCAGGTTGCGTTGGACCTGGCCAAATGAGGCTTATCCTAGGCATACAGAGGGCCGACAGAATCGACATCAAATGCAGCAGCCTCCAGCTGCGGCCCCGGAGTTTTCACCTACTGCAATTGTCAGGGAGATCCAAGAGCCGAGAGGTGATAGAGGAACTCAAGGCTCCCTGGAGCATTGATTTGAAGGGCTCCACACTTACAGACTTCCCTCCCACTCCTATGGGCACCAGTTGGAGTTTGGATTCCTGGTGTACCCTAACAGATCTTTACCAGACTCTATACTTTCCCTGATGGTAATATAATAAGCTGCCAGTTTTTTACTGGCCAATTACTAAGTACAGTCAAATCATTATTTGCAGATTCCATATTTGCAAATTTGCTTACTCTCTAAATTTATTTATAACCCCAATATTAACTCGTGCAGTGTTTCAGCATTTTCATGGTCGTTCACAGACAAGCACAGAGCAGCAAAAAATTAGTTGCTTGATGCACACACATTCCCAGCTGAGCGAGGCCATGCTCTACCTTCTTTTTCTTTTTTTCTTTTTTCTGAGATGGAGTCTCACTCTATCACCCCGGCTGGAGTGCAGTGGCGTGATCTCAGCTCACTGCAACCTCCTCCTCCCAGGTTCAAGAGATTCTCCTACCTCAGCCTCCTGAGTAGCTGGGATTACAGGTGCCCGCCACCATGCCCAGCTAATTTTTGTATTTTTAGTAGAGACAGGGTTTCACCGTGTTGGCCAGGCTGGTCTCATACTCCTGACCTCAGGTGATCCGCCCTCCTTGGCCTCCCAAATGCTGGGATTATAGGTGTGAGCCAGCACTCGCGGCCCTCTACCTTTTTTTCCAGCTCTCATACTATAAACAGGGGTCCTTTCTGCAGTCTATTTAGCGCCGTAATTTTCACTTATTTTCTTTCTTTTTTTTTTTTTTTTTTTTTTGCTTTTATTGGAGATTTTGCTGTTTGAAATGGTCTCCAGACATAGTGCTGAAGTACTGTCTGGTGTGTTTAAGTGCAAGAGAGCAGTGATGTACCTTCAGAGAGAATATACATATTAGATAAGCTTCATTCAAGTATGACTTAAAGTGTTCTTAGCCATGAGTTTAATATTAATGAATCAACAATGATATTAAATAAGGTACCATTAAAAAGAAACACACATACAACATGGTTATGTATTGATCAGTTGACAAAGATGTTGTGATCAGAGATTTTCAGGAACCCACTCCTGTATTTCCACTAAGAGCAATGGCTCACTATTCCAGTAATTCAGTGTTTGCAGTGACTTTGTAGAACATAATTGCCTCAAAAAATGGTATGCCACTGTATTTGTTATTTTATGTAATCCTCCAAACAGCCACGGAAATAAATATTATTGTTTCCATTTTACAGAGGTGCCAATTGAGGCAGAAGGAAATGGGCTTTCCGAAGGTCACCTTGCCCAACAGTGGATTAAACTGGTCTGCCTGTAATGTTTGCCTCCTTCCTCCTGCACCAGGCTGTTGTTGAGGGACTACTTCCCAGAGGGCTGGTGTGGCCCTCACATTCACATGAGCAGCATGTGCGAGCAGGCCCGGAGCACTGAGATACAGCCTTGTTCTCACCTTATGAGGAAACTGAAGTCTGAAGAGTGCGAGTGTTAGATCCAAGAGACTTATGGCGGCTGACCAGAGGCCCGCTGCAACATTTGCATCCTCTATCTTTACTAGAGAGTACTACATGAAGTAATTTTGGCTCCTAAAACTCATTTTGTAAGATCCCCATGAGCCTTTCTTTGGGGTACCAACTTTTTTTCTTTTTTCTTTTTCCCTGATACAGGGACTTGCTCTGACACCCAGGCTGGAATGCAGTGGTGTGATCACTGCTCGCCGCAGTCTCGATCTCCCAGGCTCAAGTGACTCTCCCACCTCAGCTTTCTGAGTAACTGGGACTACAGGAGCATGCCACCAAGCCTAGCTGGTTTTTCTGTATTTTTTGTAGAAATAGGGTCTCACTATTCTGCCCAGACTGGTCTCAAACTCCTGGGCTCAAACCATCCGTCTGCCTCAGCCTCCTACAGTGCTGGGATTACAGTTGTGAGCCACCATGCCCAGCCTGATTTTTTGAAAAAAACAGATTTATATATATCAAGCACCAGGCACTTACGTCATTTATTCGCACAACAACTCTGAGAGGTACAGGGTATTACCCCTATAATTGTCCTTATAGAAGCTCTGCCCACGTGCCTTCATTATTAGCCTCTGCACACCAAAGGCTGCTTAACACAAAGTGAGCACATGTAATTTTCTTTTTTTCTGGTCATAAGAGTCTATTTGGCCCAAGCACAGGGCAAGGCAGAGGGCACAGAGTCAATGCCCCTGTGAACAGCCCTCTGACAGTACAGCTTCCTTGCTTCTCCGTTGGTTCAGCCTTCAGTCACGATCCATACCATCACCCAGGGCTCTCCACGGGACTGAGCTCCAGTAGCTTATAATAGTAACTAGCTTGATGATATTTCTCTCCCCTCTGTGTCTCAGATCTACCAATATTTGTTGGGACCTCCTTCCAAATAAACTACCTGCACTCAAATAACAGCTTTCCACTCAAAAGGACAACGTTCTTGGAACATGGACGGGAAGTGGTAGTGGTGGAAGCTCTGTTTTTTTTTGTTGTTGTTGTTTGTTTGTTTGTTTGTTTTTCATTTATCCTTTATTTCTCCATCATTTATCCTTTATTCCTTTTTTTAAATTTACCCTTTTGTTTCTCTCAATGTTCATTTTATATATTTTAAGGATTGATATGAGTGAATACAAATTTGTAAACGTTATGACTTACAACTAAATTGATCTCTTTATCATTAAAAAAATTCTTCTTTTTTTTGGTAACATTTTTGGTAACATTCCCTCTGAGAACTAAACAAGACAAGGATGCCCACTCTCACCACGCCTCTTCAACTTAGTACTGGAAGTCCTAGCCAGAGTAATCAGACAAGAGAAAGAGATAAAGGTCATCCGAATCGATAAAGGGGAAGTCAAATTGTCACTGTTTGCTGACAATAGGATCGTTTACCTTGAAAACCCTAAGGACTCCTCCAGAAAGCTCCTAGAACTGATTAAAAAAAAAAAATTCAGCAAAGTTTCCAGATACGAGATTAATATACACAAATCAGTAGCTCTTCTATACACCAACAGGGACCAAACAGCAAATCAAATCAAGAACTCAACCTCTTTTACAATAGCTGCAAAAAAATATAAAATACAATACTTAGGAATATATCTAACCAAGGAGTTGAAAGATCTCTACAAAGAAAACTACAAAACACAGTTGAAAGAAATCATAGATGACACGACCAAATGGAAACACATCCCATACTCATGGATGGACATAATCAATATTGTGAAAATGACCATACTGCCAAAAGCAATCAACAAATTTAACAAAATTCCCATCAAAATACCACCATTATTCTTCACAAAATTAGAAAAAACAATTCTAAAATTCATATGGAAGCAAAAAAGAGCCTGCATAGCCAAAGCAAGACTAAGCAAAAAGCACAAATCTAGAGGCATCACACTACCTGATTTCAAACTATAAGACCATAGTCACCAAAATGGTGTGGTACTGGTATAAAAATAGACACATAGGCCAATGGAAAAGAATAGAGAACCCATAAATAATCCCAAATACTTACAGCTAACTGATCTTCGACAACGCAAACAAAAACATAAATTGGGGAAAGCACACCCTTTTCAACAAATGGTGCTGGGATAATTGACTAGCCACATGTGGGAGAATGAAATGGGATCCTCATGTCTCATCTTATACAAAAATAAATTCAAGAGGGAATAAGGACTTAAATCTAAGACCTGAAATTGTAAAAATTCTAGAAGATAACATTGGAAAAACCCTTCTAGACATTAGCTTAGGCAAGGATTTATAACTAAGAAACCAAAAGCAAAAGCAATAAAAACAAAGATAAATAGCTGGTACCTAATTAAACTAAAGAGCTTTCACACAGCAAAAGGAACAGTCAGCAGAGTAAACAGAGTAAACAACCCACAGAGTGGGAGAAAATCTTCACAATCTATACATCTGACAAAGGACTAATATCCAGAATCTACAAAGAACTCAAAGAACTCAAACAAATCAGTAAGAAAAAAAACAAAAAATCCCATCAAAAAGTAGGCTAAGGACATGAATAGACAGTTCTCAAAAGAAAATATACAAATGGCCAACAAATATATGAAAAAATGCACAACATCACTAATGACCAGGGAAATGCAAGTCAAAACCACAATGTGATAACACCTTACTCCTGCAAGAATGGCCATAACAAAAAAATAAGAAAACAATAGATGTTGGCGTGGATGTGGTGAACAGGGAACACTTCTACACTGCTAGTGGAAATGCAAACCAGTACAACCACTATGGAAAACTGTGGAGATTCCTTAAAGAACTAAAAGTAGAACTACCATTTGATCCAGCAATCCCACTACTGGGTATCTACACAAACGAAAAGAAGTCATTATTCGAAAAAGATACTTGCACAAGCATGTTTATAGCAGCACAATTCACAATTGCAAAATCGTGGAACCAACAACCCAAATGCCCATCTATCAACAAGTCGGTGTGGATAAAGAAACTCTGGTGTGTGTGTGTGCGTGTATATATATATGTATATACATACATATATGATGGAATACTATGCAGCCATAAAAAGGAATGAATTAACAGCATTTGCAGTGACCTGGATGAGATTGAAGACTATTATTCTAAATGAAGCAACTCAGGAATGGAATACCAAACATTGTATGTTCTCACTGATATGTGGGATCTAAGCTATGAGAACCCAAAGGCATAAGAATGATACAGTGGACTTTGGGAACTTGGGGGCAAGAGTTGGAGGGAGGTGAGGGATAAAAGGCTACAAATAGGGTTCAGTGTATACTGCTCACATTATAGGTGTACCAAAATCTCACAAATCACCACTAAAGAACTTACTCATGTACCCCAATACCAACTGTATGCCAATAACTTATGGAAAATAATAAATAACAAATTAAACTAAATTAATAGGAATAAATAAATAAATAAAACTTTTAGGTTCAGGGTACATGTGCAAGTTTGTTATATAGGTAAACTGTATAATGTTTAGCATACAGATTATTTCATCACCCGGGTGATAAGCATAGTACCTAATAGGTAGTTTTTGATTTTTTTTAAACCCTCTTGATATATCTAAGTAGAATACACCAATATTACAGATGAAAAAACTGAGTCACACAAAGATAAATATAGGCAAAAGTTGCATGGTAGTATCTGGCCTATCTGACTACTAAGCTTTTACTCTTCTCCTTAACTGCCTTGCCTCTAAGACTCTAAGAAATTCACTCAGGCCAGGTGCAGTGGCTCACACCTGTAATCCCAGCACTTTGGGAGGCCAAGGTGAGCAGATCACTTGAGGTTGGGGGATCAAGACCAGCCTAGCCAACTCCATCTCTACTAAAAATACAAAAATTAGCTGAATGTAGTGGCACATACCTGTAATCCCAGCTATTCAAGAGACTGAGGCACAAGAATCACTTGAACCTGGGAGATGGAGGTTGCAATGAGCTGAGATGATACCACTGCACTCTAGCCTGGGCAACAGAGTGAGACTCTGTCTCAAAAAAAAAAAAAAAAAAAAAAAAGAAGTTTACTCTCCAATTGCCAGCCTGCAATGGAGGGCTATTAGGGAATGGAACACCTGGTGGGATAGCACTTGCTCTCAAATCCCACTTTGTGGGTAGCTGCAGATGATACCAGCTTGTAAAGCAAGCATATCTGCAGTTTTGTAATCCTGAACATTAACTATAATAGAGTCTTCCAGAAGCAGATTCCTGCACTGCTCATTTAGGAGAATCTGTATTAGTTATCTATTGCTCTATGACAAATTATCATAAAACTGGCAGCTTAAAACAATACACATTTATTTTATAGTTTCCATGGGTTAGGAGTCCAGGCATAACTTAGCTCTGCTCAGGGTCTATTATTCTAAATGAAGTAACTTGGGAATGGAAAATCAAACATTGTATGTTCGGGGTCTCACAAGTTGTCAGGCAGGCTGTATTCTCATTTGGAGGCTCAATTGGAGAAGAGTTTGTTTCCAAGCTCATTTGAGTTGTTGGGAGAATGCATTTCTTTGCAGATACATGACAGAGGATGCCTGTTTCTATTGGCTGTTTTCTGGAGGCCAACCACTGGTCCTAGAGACTACTCACCATTCCCTGCCACATGGACCTCTCCATCGGCAGGTCACCACATGGCAATTTGTTTCTTCAAAGCCAGCAGGGGAATATCCTCTTCAGTCCACTAAGATGGAGTCATATATAGTGCAATATGATCATGAGAGTAATAACCCATCATCTTAGACCTATGATGAATGGATTTGTTATTGGTATTTTCATCACCACTATCATTTACAATAATTAATATTATCATTCAGCATCATCGTGCTAAAGTTGGTATCCTGAAATATAGTATTAAGATTCCATTTACCTTTGACATAAAAACCTTCCTTAGTTTGCACTGCCTATGGAATAAAATCCAAGTTCTATAGCCTGGCATTCATGCCCCCCACCCCTGTTATATTCCTGGCCTCATCTTTGCCCAATCCTGGCTCTTTCCCAATGATTTCAAACATTTAGGTCTCCTTTCCTCCTTTCAGCACAGGTAGTCTCTCTGCCTGGCCTGCCCTTTGCTCTCCTCTTGGTCAAGTTGGTGTACATATCTTTGCAAACTCATTGGGAAAGTGACTTTAACTCTCCCGGATCCTGCTCAGCCTCTCCGTTCTCTGGGCTCCATAGCTCTGGGAATATGCATCTTTATACTGCCAGTTACACCATATTGTATAATCGCATCAAGCAGTGAGTTTCAATTCATCTCTAAATTCCAGGACTTGGCACAAATTAGGTCTCAACAAATCATGCTGAATAAATACACAATTAGTTTAATTAACAGCAAGTTTTCTTTTATGTCCCCTTCAGGTTTGCAAAGCATATTAAGCTGATGTGGGCAAGTTTGGAGTGAGGACGTTCAGCAAAAGACAGAGGGAACCAGCTGGATGACCCTAGCAGGCCTGGAACAGTTTGGAACCGGACGTCCTCTTCTTGTAGACTGACAGGCTCCGGACAGAAGCCGCAGCTCCTCCGTGGAGCCCTGGGCTCAGCACTTCCCGTATTCACTACTGCTATTCTCAGTAGTCCTCTTCCCCAAAGTCTGCTTCCATATTTTCAGGTCTTTGAATGTTGCAGCCAAACCACTGCTGTAGTTCTGAAAGCAGAACCAAAACACACCCCAGGCACCGTTCCTCACTGACTTCCTGCTCCTGGGGCTCCAATCCCAGCCTCCCACCCCTTCATCCTCTCCCTGCTCCCTTACCCTGGAAGCCACATCCCCGTTTTGCACCCTGGCCTTGCACACTGGCCAGCCTCCTGTATGCTCTGAGTTTCCCTCTGGGATTCCTCTTCCAGCCAGGCTTCCTGAGACCCCTGCGGGTCTCAGGAACTCTGCTCCTCCCCGCTCTCCTCCTTGCTGAACCACTTCCCCATTTGAATCGTTAATCTCCTCCTCCCTTTATTCTGGGGGAAGCCTGTTCCAAAAGCCAGTGGTGACTTTCTTGGGTTAAAGGCCAGGATTAAAAATAAGTAGGAGTTACCATTTCTGGGCCCAGAGTTCCTCAGGCGGGAAGGAGCCACCAAGGCAGCATGTTCAGACCCAGCACAGAGACTGCCAAAAATGACGAGGCCAGCCAGGCCCCCAGGAAAACAGGTCAGGAAAAGCCAAGGCCCACCAAAGGGGTCCAAGAATGCCTTTCATTTTGTATGAAATGTAAGGAATATTCAATATGCTCATTTTAGAGACAATTTCTCTCAGTTTTGATTCTAGTTAAAATCTACAACCAGAATTCACAGAAGCAGGACTAGGTCGGGGAAAGATATGAAAAAGCTTGGATTTGGGTGCAGCACACCAACATGGCACAAGTATACATATGTAACAAACCTGCACGTTATGCACATGTACCCTACAACTTAAAGTATAATAATAATAAATAAATTTAAAAAAAAAAAAAAAAGAAAAAGCTTGGATTTGAATCCCAGCCGTGTAACCCAGGACAAGGTGTGCAAAACCCCGAGAAGCCAGGTTTCTCCTATAAAACGAGAAGGAGAAAGCCCTCTACTTGGGACGGTTGAGAATCAAATGAGACAATATTTAATAAGTAGCACAGCATAGAATCCGTGGAAGTCTCGCCAAACAAAGCTAATTACCTTCTCCTATAAAAGTGTTGTTGTTGCCTTCAGTGGAGGCCCCTGGGAGGTTGTCAGGCTGTAGCACTGCCCTACCTGGAATGCGTTTAGTACCTGTACCTGCAGGTCACTGTCGTCACTGCCTCATGGGCCTCGCGGCAGGCCTGCCACCACTCCAGTCGCCAGTCCAGCAAGGGTGGTGATGAATGGCCCTGAGCCAGCGTCCTCAGCAACTTCAGGAGCTGCTGGGAAGAGGTGGCTTTGATGTCAAGCCAAGAGAAGACGTGTTGCAATTATCTAAATTATTCAAGGCCCCCACAAATTTCGGAGAGCTGCAGGTTGCTTGCAGATGATTGTAAATTCCCTGCCTACCACTTCTTTATCACACCAACTAGGCTTTCAGTTCCCCATCAAGTCCCTCTGTCTTACACCTCAGTGCCTTTGTACGTACCAGAGTCTCTGCTTAGAATTCTCTTTGCTCCCCTCTGTCACTGCCCAGAACATCCCCACTCAAATTTTAGGTCTCAGCCCCAGGGTCCTGGCCCTGATGGTTCTTCCCCAGTGTTCTTTACATGTGGCATTTTTGAGTCTGCTATAATCACTCATTTATGTGCCTGGGTCCCCAACAAAACTGAAACCTCATCGAGGGTAGATACTGAGCTTTGTTCACATTCATGCCCGGTGTTCACACAATGCCTGCCACAGAGAGGTTCCCAATATGTGTTCATTGAAACTCACTTCTACAACTGTGTGGTAGTAGAAATAACCAAAGTTTTAAAAACTAAAATACCTCCTTTTGAATTCAGGCTGTATCACCAAATAGCTATGACATTGGTTTGAATTCCTTAGACTCTCTGCCCTTCAGTTTTCAGTTTGTGAAATGGAACTATGAAACCAGTCTCAGAGAATGGTTTTGAGAAAACACACACATGCCCCAGTGGGGCCACCTCTGCACCGCTAGGGAGAAATGGAGAGTGGAGCCATTTCACTGACACTCCAGGTCAAAGCAAGATTACTCATCACCACCTTGGGTGTTGACCTTGATGTCTTGCTCTCGGTCTTCTTCCATAATCCAGGCCTGGGAACGTTCCGCTCGGGAGGCAGTCCAGGAAATAGGAGGCTTCCTGGCCTTTCCTTCAAGGACAGAAAACAGGAGGACTCTTGGCCAAGGGCAGAGCCCTTCACACAGATCTCAACCAGATCTCACCTCCCTGAATAGCACCCACAATGACGCTGAAAGGGGAACTTCCAGTGGGTGCTCTCTTAGGCAAGAATGGACAGAGTTCCTGGCTCTGAGATGCAGATTCTGGCTGCCATGTTGAAAAACAGAAGGACAGCTGGAAATCTCAAAACAGGACTTGTTTTCCCAAAGCATAAACCTGCATTTCAAGCCAGGACCCCTTTCCTGTCTTTAAGAAGAATGGTGCCATGAGTTGGATATTAGTTACCACAGGTTGGGTTATACTGCAATAACAGAGAACCACCAATAATCTCTGTGGCTTAAAATCACAAAGGTATCTTGCTCACAGATTGGTTTTATGGACCTGCAGAGTTCCCAGGACAGCCATCCTCCGTAGGGGATGACTCAGAGAGGCAACTCCACATCAGCATGAGTTTCCCCAACAGTCTGGCCAAGGAAGAGCCATCACATGCTCCACCTGGACATCAATGTGGTATAAACTTTGTGTCTGTTTATCCTCTAGAGTATAAATGCCTTCAGAAATAGAGCCGTCCTTCTTATTTTCAGTGCTGTGTACCTCTTTATATGTTTATAATTCATTTACACCCACAATAATCTGTGCCAGGTTCTGGGCTAGGTGATGGGAACACAACTATTAACAGAAACAAGACTCAGCCTCTACCCTCAGTGAGCTCACAGTCTAGAGGGGGAAGCTAATGTTAAAACAAACAAACAAACAAAAACTAATTCAATCCTATATAATAAGGGCCATCACGGAAATCCATGAAATCTGCTATAGGAGTGAGTTAACAACAACAACAACAAAAAATCTTCCCAGGAAATCTTGGAAGGATTTAATGAGAAAGTGATACTTGAGCTAGCTTTTAAAATATATTTTGCCAGGTAGAAGGAATGAGCAGGACAGAGTCAAGGGCAATAGCATGGATGTGGACATTAGAGGAAGTCTGGGGTATTCAGGGAAGGGAGAGCTTCATTCTGTGTGTTCCTGGGAAGTTGCGAATGAGATGGGGATGGTGAGGGTACAGAGGGCAAGAGGAGCAGGGGTACATTATGGGGCACCATGTATGTCTGACTAGGGAGTTTGGGTTTTATTTAGTGGGAAATGGGAGACTTTGTAGGTTCTGCAGGAGGGACGTGATGCCATCAAATATTAGAATCTCACCCTGGCTGCGGGAGAAGAATGTATTAACAGGCGAGCACCTGGAGCCATGGGACCAGTGAGAAGGTTTTTGAAGTTGACGGAGCCTCCCAAGTCTCTCTAAAAAGGGCCTTTGGTCTTGGTCGTGTAGCAAGAGGGTCCTCCTGATTTCTACAGATCAGTTAGATCTGTACATGATCTAGAGTTTGGCCACAGGATTCAATAGAAATCTCAACTTACCATCCAGAACTTTTCATGAGTAGCCACAGTGTGTTTTTCAGCTTCATTTTTCTTACAATTGAGTCAGGCTGAGCAGGGAAGGTGCTTGATAATCATACCTACCCTGAGGCACCCATTCCAAGCACATTGGAGAAACAGGATAGCCTGGCCTTTGATCAAAATCTGAAGATTTCTTCTAGATTGTTTCATTTCACTTATGTCATATGTATCAGTCAAGGTTCTCCAGAGAAAGAAAGAAAACCAATAGTATCTTCTATCCATCTATTTATCTATTGATCTATCTATCCACTCCTCCATCTATGTGTGTATGTATATACACACTTGTATATACACATATATGTGTATATGTATGCATGTATGTGTGTATGTATTTGTGTGTGTGTGTACACACACGTACATATCTCAATTGCTTCATGTAATTGTGAGGCTGGCAGGTCTGAAATCCACAGGCTAGGCTGGCAAACTGGAAACTCAGGTAAGAATTGATGCTGCAATCTTGCGTCTGAATTCTGTCTTCTCCAGGAAACTTCAAGTTTTGCTCTTAACGCTTTCAACTGATTAAATGAGGCCCAGTTCTTTACTTAAGGACAAGTGATTGTAGATGTTAATCACCTCTTCAAAATACCTTCACAGCAACATCTAGATTAGTGTTTGCTCAAATAACTGAGTTGACACAAAAAACTAACCATCACACAAAGTTTCCGCCATTTTTCAAAATCTGTGATTCGACTGAATTTAAGAAAATTTAGCCACATGAGGACAGTACTTTTCTCAGCTGCCATAAGCTCAATACATCTACCCAAATCAGTCACGCTCTTGTTTTTTTCCTTGTAATACTGACTTTAGTGTGCCCGGATGTCTTGTCACATCAATTAGGAAGCAAAAATGTATGAGTCATGGAGTATCCGGCAGAGTGAATTTTCAAGTCCCCCAAACAGGTTTTTATGACCCAGCCATCTGATTGCCCTAAAATAAACCCAATCGCCATGTTCCGCCTCACCTTTTCCCAAATGCCCCATGGCCTGTAGATGACTCAGGGCCCAAGAATGAAGAAAATAATCAGAATCTCAATCACTTCCTCTATCACATCTTCAGTGAGCCTGACTTACAAAACAGAAACTCCCCAGAAGAATAAGGCAGGGAGAGCTGAACCCAGCTACCTTCTTCTTGGACATGAACAAACAATTATAATATTCTTTCCCTTTCATGGAAGTAACCCATCTGGGTCAAGGGGACTCAATTTTTCTGCATTTAGCTTGCATGTCTCAGATGCCATGTTGGCACATGGACAGCCCTGTTATTTGTTGTGTGGTAGCTAATTGTACAAGATCCTCAAATGCAAAATGAAAAAGACAGGCTGGGCATGGTGGCTCACGCCTGTAATCCCAGCACTTTGGGAGGTCAAGGCGGGTGGATCACCTGAGATCGGGAGTTTGAGACCAGCCTGATGAACATGGAGAAACTCTGTCTCTACTAAACATACAAAATTAGCCGGGTGTGGTGGCACATGCCTGTAATCCCAGCTACTCGGGAGGTTGAGGCAGGGGAATTGCTTGAACCTGGGAGGCAAAGGTTGCAGTTTGCTGAGATCGCACCATTGCACTCCAGCCTGGGCAACAAGAGTGAAACTCTGTCTCAAAAAAAAAAAGAAAAAGAGAAAGAAAAGAAAAGAAAAGAAAAAAACAGCAAACAGCTAGTTCTAAGGAGCATATGGAGCAACCATCAAACACTGCTGGTAAGAATATAAACCAAGTACAACCATTTTGAAAACCTGTATATATACACGCACACACCCTAGGAGAGGAATTGCTAGTGAATAAAGTACTTATAACTTTGTAAGTAATATGTGTGTATGTATACACACATCCTAGAAGACCTATATATATGTGTGTGTGTATATATATGAGACCTGTAACACTGGGTGTATGTATGTGTTTATAGATATAGGTGTATATAGGTATGTATATAGTTGGACACACACCTATATACATACTTATATACATAGCATTAGTCTGTTCTCATGCTGCTAATAAAGACATACCAGAGACTGGGTAATTTATAAAGGCAAGAGGTTTAATTGACTCAGTTCAGCATGGCTGGGGAGGCCTCAGGAAACTTACAATCATGGTGGAAGGGGAAGCAAACTTGTCCTTCTTCACATGGTGGCAGCAAGAAGTGCCAAGCAAAAGGTGGAAAAGGCCCTTATAAAATCATCAGATCTCATGAAAACTAACTCACTATCATAAGAACAGCAGCATGGGGGTAACCACCCCCATTATTCAATTACCTCCCACCAGGTCCCTCCCACGACACATGGGGATGACGGGAAATACAATTCAAGATGAGATTTGGGTGGGGACACAGCCAAACTATATCATACACCTATATACACACACATACACGCCACCCCCAGGAGAGGAATTGCTAGGGAATAAAGTGTTTAAAACTCTGTAAGTAATGTGTGTGTCTGTGTGTGTGTGTGTGTGTGTGTGTGTATAGAAAAGTCATGGCAAAAACCACAATTACTTTTACACCAACCTAATATATATGAGACTTATAATACTGTGTGTGTGTATATATATCTAGATGGATATAGGTATGTACATAAGGTGGACACACACCTATATACCTACACATACACACATACACACCCATCTCTCTCTCTCCATATATATATATGTGTGTGTATATATATATATGGATATGTATATATGGAGATACATGTATATATCAAACAGAAATGCACACATGCTGAAATGTTCATAGCAATGTTATTCATTATAGCCAAAAGCTGGAAACAACTCAAATGTCTAATGGATAAATCAATATAGTCACACATTGGACTACAATGATGAGAATGAGAATCTGTAGCTACATGCAACATTAGGGAAGAATTTTATAAACATAATATTGAGCCAAAGAAGCCAGGCTCACACACACAAAAAAGGACATATTGTGTGATTCCATTGATAGAAGATATAAAAACAGGCAGAACCAATCTATGGCAGAGGAAGTTGACACATGGTTACCATTGGAGGGAGCATAATGACTGGAAAGGGTCAACTGGGGGCCTCTGAGCTGATGGATTATATTTACTTATCTATCACTGCCTAATACATTACCCCCAAAACTTAGGGGCTTAAAACAATCATTTCATTATATCTCATGATTTTGCGGGTCAGAAATTTGGTCAGGACTCAGGTGGGTGATTCTTTCGCTCCATGTGGTTTTGACAGGGGTCACTCAGTGGTCTTTAGCTGGCAAACGGGCTGCTTTGCAGGGTCCAAGAAAACTCTCCTAACAAATCTCCTGCTTTGGCAGGGATCACCAGAAGTCTGGGTTCTACTGGAACTGTCAGTGGGAGTGCCTATATGTGGCCTCTCCAACATGCAGTCTCAGAGTAGCTGGACGTCTTAGGTAGTAGTTCAGAGCTCCTGGAGTTTCCAAGAGACCCAGGGAGAAGCTGCAAGGTTTTTTAAGATCTAGCCCTAGCACCATTTCCGCTTCATTCTATGGTCAAAGAAGTCATTAAAGCCAGTCCAAATTCAAGGGGGAAAGAGGAAGAATTCCACTTCTCCAAGAAAAGGGCATTCATATACTTGGAGGAAATGAACTGATGGCAGTCATCTTGGAGACAGGTAAACACAGGGAATGTTCTGCGTTTTGATTTGGGTGTTAATGATAGGCTCTATTCAGGTTGTGAACATTTATCAACCTATGTACTTATAGGTGCCCTTTTCTATGTGTATATACTTTTAATAAAATATTGAAATCTAGACAGACTTACCAAGGAGAATAACCTTTGGAACAGACAGATCCCATTGGGACTGGTCCCACCTCTGTGGCTGGATGGATACTCCTGCTTCACTGGAGTCCCATGGCCCCTCAGCCTCGCTGTGACCTTGGGTTACTTAGGTGTGGAGGTCAGGCCTGTTGCTCTGTCAGGGTCTCCGTTTCAATGACAAAAGAAAACATGTATTTGGATTACTGTGAGGAAGAATGAGACAAATGAACAGAAAACTTCTGGCATATCCTAGAAGCTCAGTAAATGAGCTTCATTTCATTTCAAGCCCTGAGTGCTGCCTCAGACCCCTGACTCCTAGGCTGCCAAGGAAATCAGCAGCTAGGACTCTCTAGAAGTCCTCCCAGGAGTCCAAAGAGAGCTTGTCCTCCAGGCCCCCTTCCTCACCTTGTGAGCAGAGACGGGGGTACATTCTCAGGCACCTGTGCCCTGCACGGAGGGCCTGGGTCAGAAGCCGAGGAAAATAACTTCGCAGCTGCCAGGACCCGTCCAAAGTCCCCAAGCGGAGTGACAAGTGAATCACCTCAACGAACGCTTAGTCACTGCAAGGTACTTTCCACACAGACACATGGAGATGGTTACCAAAGAAATGTCTGCTGGCTGCTCTCACATCAGCTCAAAGAAAATGTTGTTGTAACCTTTACTTTGGAGGGGGAAAAAATAGCATCACTTTCCCTTTTCCTTTCCTTTTCTTTTTTGGAGAGAGATTCGTTGGCAACATTGTTGGAGTGGTTGTTTTTGTTTACCCTGGAGAAAGTTTCCAGATAGCTCTGAATCCAGGGCTTTGTGTATGTGGCAGTCCCTTCAAGTCCTAAGCACTTAGTGTCTAAGTGTGTAAACAACCCCCTTAGAGGAGACTGTCACGGACCATCCAGATCACAGGGCCTCCCATCAAGCTCCCCGATTGCAAGCAGAGTCCTCCAAGCTTTTAAAAGTCAGAGATGGGAGGTTCAAATCCCTCTGCCCTGTACTAGCAGTATAGCCTCAGGGCAAAGGATCCAACTTCCTGAGCCCTCTACTTCTCTATTAGTAACAATGAAGCTTCATTGTGTGTACCCACAAGGTAGTTGTGAGAATTAGATGAGGTGGTGTGCAGAAGCATCCCCAACAATGCGTGGCACTCATAACAGTTGATTAGTTAAAGTAAGTTAATCTCTCCCTCTCTCTCTTGATTCTTCCTTTGTTATTTCTCTTGCTCCCTTTCTCTTTTTAAACTCCCTCTCTTCCTTCTCTTTCCTTCCTTGCCAAACTTAGTCAACCTTCATTCTCTCCTATTCTCTCCTTTCCTCTCTACTGCCTGCATGGGTTTTTTTTTTTTTTTTTTTTTTTTTCCTTCCTTTTTTGCCTTGTTTTCAAGCCTCAAACCCCCCTCTACACTCACAGCCATCTCTCTGGCTGGTACAGCTTTGGCATAAAGCTATTGAAAGCCAGCCAAATTCTGGTTAAAAACACTGCAATTCTTGGCCAGACTTTCTCTCCTTACAAATGAGGGTGATGTTTCAGGCATGGGAAGTCTTCCCATCCATTTAGGCCCCAGGGAAAAAAATAGCAACGCCTCAGTGTGTGGCCTTAGGTGGACGGCGAAGTGGGGCTCTGGGTATTGACAGAAATAAATCTGGTGTTTCTGAAAATTGTGAAACATGCGCAGTGAATGTGTCATCCCAGCAAAAGTGAGTCAGCTCCCAGGCCGGGGCCCAAATCTGGCTGCATTTGCTTTCTAAATAGAAAGTGTATTCCTGGCCAGCCCAACTGAGCAAATCAGCGGTCAATGAGAGTGGAAAGACAGGCAGAAAAAGAGACATGCAAATGTATACTTTGCAAGAAGGTTACTGGAAAAATCAAATTCTCTCTCTGTGATTAAAAAAAAAATCATTCATTTTCTTCTTTCCTTTCTATCCTGATATCGGCATCAAACTTTTCTTTTTCGTCATTATTTTACCCCAATTTCTGGAGTGGCCTTCAAAAATAGGAACACAGCAAAGTCGCAGTGAAACAGCCTGGAGGAATTGAGTGCTCTAAACTTTGGGGTGAGACAGACCTGAATTCAAATTCTGACCCCACCTTCAACTAGCTCTGTATATGTGTGTGTGTGTGTGTGTGTGTGTGTGTGTGTGTGTGTGTGTGTGTGTGTCCTTGGGAAAATTTCTAACCTCGCTGAAGATTTAGCATCACTTTAATCAAATGGGAGAAATCCAGTGGAGAGTAAAGTAGGTAAAATCAGCAGTGCCTAGTTTATGGCAGGTGTTTGTTGTCTCTGACTCACCTTTCTCTTTTTTAGGAAGGGAAGTGTCTGGAACTCTGATGCCTCTTCACTCCCTAGTTTTCTGTCCACATGGGGTTATCTCTTTTAGAGGGTGTGAGCGCCCAGAATATGGGAGCAGCAGTTTTGCCTCTTCCGCTCCAGACATAGAATTTGGAGAAAAGAAGCAACACCAGGCTCAAGGCCTTCTGTGCCAGCATCATGGGCAGTCAGGGCTCCCCTGCATCCCTGGCAAGCCCAGATGCTAGAATCATGTGGCCTCCACTCTGCCAGAGGAAGTGATGCAACTGCCCGTTGGCTTTGGGTCAGCCTAGAAGAAAGTGTCCTGTTACAGCGTGGGTGTGGCTGGCTTCAGGGCTCCAGTCGGGTGCCCTGTTCCAAACCCATGGCAGAGGGGCAAGCAGGAGATCCTGCCTTTGTGCATAGACTGCCTGCTGTTTACCCAGCTTTGTGCACCACTATCCAGGCCCTAAAAAGCGCCCAGCCAAGCAAGTCATCTCTGGCCCTTGGCCTCTCCCTTCCCTCTGCTCCAGCTCACAAATTGCCCTCACTATAAACACCTGTTTCCTTTCTCCCAGACCTTGTGGGGTCGAGCTAGTCTATTGACCTCATATGCATGACAGGGATATAATTGAACTCAATTATAATAACTACATCCATTAAAAACCTATGTAATGTTCATTAAGCAGCCTAGGTAATATGCAATTAATGGCATTACCATATGAATTGTGCATCGGGTCACTAATATGCAGATTATATGTAATGTTCAGTGTATTTATTAATTACAGCACATGCCAGAAAAGCACAGCACTCCAAGCTTGCAGGTCTGTCCCAGTTAGAAACCCTTTTGATCTCATACAAATCCTTTTACAGAAGAGCCTTTTCATTAATTGGAACATTTGCTTTTCGGCTCTTTACACAAAGATGACTATTGGAGAGAAAGGACTCTGAAAAGTTGGTTAGTGCTAGAGTTGGGTAAACTTGAGAAGCCTTCATTGGAGCTGCTGCTGGAGAAGAGCCATGACCTTCAGGGCAGAATTCAGGCTTCAGAGTTCTGACCCAGCCTTTGCCTATAATTTTTCTGCTGATCGCTGCCACCTCCAATGGGACGTCTGTCATCTGGGAAATGGGCATAATGGACCTTGATGATGCCTATGTCACCAGCACATTACATAGATTCTCTCATGAGGGAGACTGACATGCTTTGGAAAGGCATAGTGGTAATGGCATTAAGCATCATTTCCATGAAGCTCCCAATGGAAAATTTCTTCAATAAAAAAGAACCTGCTCCAGTCCTCCCAGCCTGCCCTTCACCCGGGTAGGTTGCCCAGTAATGCTCAACCTCAATGAGAGGGCATCAGTGATGTCTGCCCTTTAAGTGGGGTTCTTTCATAGTTTCTCTTCAGAGTATATTACTGGCATTGCCAGGGTCCTGGAGTTACCATCTCTGTTTTAAAGAATTTGGAAACGGAGGCCCTGGTGGATGAAGAGAGTTGCCCAAGTTCATGTTAGAGAGTGTCCTTGACATGAAGGAGATGATAGAAGATAGACAGAGAGACGTGCAGCTCAAGTCCTTGTAACTGGCTTCTGACTCTGCACCCAACCTTCACCTTCTCAGCTGACACGAACCAATTTCTGAACGCTCTCACCCATCTCGTTCTTCCTCCCATCCGTTGTTGCCTATCAGGAAAGCCCTGGTCATCCGACCTCCAAACCATCTGGCATTCCACAGTCTGCTCTCCGTATAACACTCATTTGAGCATTTGATGAATACCAACTCGAGACCGGGCACTGTGCTACACATGGGCTAAAAACATGAGGAACTTATGGCCCTGCTTTCAAAGAGCTCAGTGACACTCTTGGTTCAGGCCTTGACCCCCTGTTCCTGAATTATGGATGGCCTAATAGGTCTTTTTCATTGAATTGTACCTTCTTCCAATCCAACCTTCTTATAGCCACGGGAATGGGCCTTCTAAAATCCAAACCTGGCCTGCTTAAATCTTTTCAGAAACGCTCAATGCTTACAAAATAAAGTTGAAGCCCTTCACTTAGCATTCAAGGCCCATCAGGATGTGCCTTTGTTTCCTGGGTTTCCTCTTCTCTACCATCACCAAGAACACTGGATTTCCCACCCGTAAATCCTTCCCATACCAGCAGTGTGAGTTGTGGCTCCTTATATTAAGAAGTGGAGCTTATTTCTCTGCCCCTTGAATCTCAGTAGGCCATGAAACTGTCTTTGGCCAATGGGACCATTAGCAAATGTGAAGCAAGCCAAAGTTTGAAAGCCCTTTCTTTCTGCCAGCCCCTCCAGCCACTATGTCTACGAGCCTTAGCTAGACGCCTTGAGGATAAGGCCCATGTGGAAAGAGATCTCAGCTGAGGCCCCAGACATGTGGGTAACACCATCCCAGACCTTCCAGCAAAAACTAAGCTCACTTAGATCAGGAGAATCACTCAGTCAACCCAAAAAATCATTCTAAAACATGATGAATATTGGTTAAGTCACTAAGCTTTGAGTTAGTTTGTTATACAGCGAAAGCTAACTTACACAAACTCACAATGTGCATGCTCTTTTGTGCTACTCTGCTCTAGTCCATACTGTTCCCTTCAACTGGTGTGCAGTTCATCCTCCTCCTGTGCCTGAACACACTTCTGTTCTGCTTACTGAACGATAGGCAGAAAAAGGGAGCAAAATCCCCATAGAAAGAAGAGCATAAAGCAAAGTTTGCATTGGCTGTGCATGCTGCTCTCAATATTCTTAGCCTATCTTACAATCATCCTTCTGGGTGGGCATACATCCTTCTCTTTCTCATGAAAAACTGGCCATCTCAGAGCATGGGCTAAAACTCACCTACTACCAACGCTGTGCCTGCACCTGACTCATCACCCTCAAAGCCCTCCTCATCCTCCTTTCTCATTCCCTCATTTTCCTCACTAGCCTGGGAGAGCACTTTGCCCAGCATGGTGCTTGGCTCATCACTAAGCTTCTTGAAAGCACCCACTTCATCATCACTTCCTCCATGAAGCCTTCAACAACATCCCAGGCTAAGTTGTTCTGTGTTTCCACCCAGTGCTCCCACATCCTGTTTTACTTACCTTGTAAGGAAAATCTGTTTACCTATCTATCTTCCACAACTCTTCATTCCCAGCACACAAACACTGCCAGTCACCAGCAGGCCTTCTTTATCTTTGTGTCTCCATGCAGTAGAATCAAAGAAAGAATTGGTTGGATTAACTAATCTATCACCGAGGGTGCACAAGGAAGTCATGGAGAATTAAAAACAAGCAGCTTACAGTCAGACAGCTCTGAATGTAACCCCCGTTTTTACATTTTCAGGTTGAAAGTGACTTAAACCTTTAGATTTTCAATCACCTCATATGTGAGTGATGTCAATCAAGGAAAGTGACCGAGACAAGTCTCAGTCATTTTAGGAGGTTTATTTGCCTAAGTTAAGGATACCCAGCCCGAGCGCGGTGGCTCATGCCTGTAATCCCAGCACTTTGGGAGGCTGAGGCGGGCAGATCACCTGAGGTCAGGAGTTTGAAGCCAGCCAGGTCAACATGGCGAAACCCCGTTTCTACTAAAACTACAAAAATTAGCCGGGCATGGTGGTGAATGCCTGTAATCCCAGCTAGTTGGGAGGCTGAGGCAGGAGAATCACTACAACCAGGGAGGCAGAGATTGCAGTGAGCCAAGATCATGCCACTGCACTCCAGCCTGGGTGACAGAGCAAAGTTCCATCTCAAAAAAAAAAAAAAGATACCCAAGAGGTAAGTCTATGCCTTTCTCCAAAGATGATTTTGAGGGCTTCAATATTTAAAGAAGAAAGGGCAGGAAATTGAGAAATACACACTTTTCATGTGAGAGGCGAGGAGGGGAAAACAGTTATTCGTGCCTTAGTCTGGCTCAGTGAATCTGCATTTTTGTATAAGATAACATAGACAATAGGGCAGAGGAAACAATCAGATATGCATTGGTTTCAGGTGGGTAGAGGGATGGCTTTCAGTTCTGTCCTGTGTCGCCACACCTGTGAAGATGGCCTATCCATGTATTAATAAATTGCCATGGTGAGCTTTAACAGAAACGCTTTAGGGTAAAGATCTTGGGGTCCACAGAGAATTTCCTTGTGGGCAAAACTTGAAGGAGGTATGTAGCTTTTCGTCTTTGTACCCATCTTATTCAGGACAAAACTAGGAGGCAGGTTTGCATGACCCAGTTCCCAGCTTAACTTTTGCCTTCAGCTTGGTGAGTTTGGGGTGCCAAGATTTATTTTCCTTTCATGGTGAGCACTATCTAAAGGATCATTGACCCTTGAACAACATAGGTGTTAGGGGCACCAGTCAAAAATCTGTGTATAACTTTTGACTCCTCAAAAATGTAACTACTAATACCCCACTGTTGACCAGAAGCCTTACCAATAACATAAACAGCCAATTAATACATATTTTGTATTTATTAAATACTATATTCTTGCAATAAAACAAGCAAGAGAAAAGAAAACATTATTAAGGAAATCATAAGGAAAATAAAATATATTGACTATTGACTGAGTGCAAGTGGAGCATCTCACAGGTCTTCATCCTTATTATCTTCACATTGAGTAGGCTGAGGAGGGAGGAGGAAGAGGAGGGGTTAGTCTTGCTGTCTCTTGGTGGCAGAGACAGAAGAAAATTCACATATAAGTGTGGGCAGAAGGATGTGTGCAACTCAAACCCATGTGGTTCAAAGGTCAACTGTAATCCTTTCCTCACGAGATAGTTTTGAGGATTCATGAGATGGTTTTGAAGACTCATGAGAGATAATAAGTAAAACTCCCCACTCAAAAGCTCGCACGTGGGAGAGATTCAAACTAAGTTCCGGTCATCTTCTCCCTTCTCTCCAACTACCCACAAGTTCTCCCACCCCCTTTAATTTTTGGTTCCACCCCTGGCTGTTTCCCTGGACCACAGGGATGTCCTTCCCACACCACATGGGTGTCCTGAGCCGGGAAGAAATGGAACATCCCATCTGCTCAGCACTCTCTTGGAGCCTGAAGTTTATACACTTTATCTTAGCTTCTTTCTCCTTTATAAAGAGAAATAAGATGAGGTCTGCTGGTGTGGTTTGTGAATTGTAACTCAGGATGCAAATTTCCACTGTTACCTTTCCGAGATGAAACAAAGACTTTCAGCTCTCACCTCTCCTCTCCTGACCTCACTCTCCTGGAGTCTATAGTTGCAGATGGCAAAAGTCTCTGGCCTGGTTTGGTATTAGAAATGATGTTAAAAGAGGAGGGCTACTCCATCCTCATTCATTCATCCCATTCATTCATTTACTCTCACATGCACACTCATTGATTGATTCATTCATTTATGTGTTCTCTACATATGCATGGAGCATGTGTTTTCTGTGCCAGGCTCTGTGCTGGGAGCAGAATGAAGAAGCAAATATGACTCAGTTGGTCTCTTTCCTTGAGGAGTTGAGTCCTCTGTTGACTTCTCTGCTATGCATGTGTATGAGAAGAGATGCAGGTCATCACAATGTGCAGTGTTTCTTATGAGCCCACAATGGGGCACAAAGATAGAATCACCTTTTGCAAGAAGCTGGAGTGTGGCCATGAAGTGTGGTCAACAGGGGCGAGTGCAGAAAGGACTTTGGATTGTGGTAATTGTGAAGGGCACTCCAAGGAGCTCTGTTTTTTACCACGGGCAAAGAGGAGCCACTGAAACCTTTAAAACCCTTAAAACAAGAAATAAATGGGAGCGCTCATCTAGTTACTTCTTCAACTGCAGCTTGATCTGCTTCCCAACAGCTATTCCCCAAGAAAGTAGGAATCAGAGCAATTCTACAAAGCATTCCTTTGTATGACTTGAGCAAATTACTTTATTGTTTTGAATCTCAAAATAAGAAATACCAGAATTATTGACTTTCCTCACTGAATGGTTGAGCCTTTAAAATGGTTTTAGCTAAGCAGTTAAGTGTGTAGTCTCAGAGGTCAAACTTGGTTTGCCAACTCTGTTATTCTGGAACCAGTCAATTCAACTATTTAAATCCCCAGTTTTTCCACCTGTAAAATGAGCATGATCACATTTCCTTTGTTGTGCGAATGAAAAGGGATAACGCATGTTAAAAGATTAACACAGAGCAGGGCATGGTGGCATGTGCCTGCAGTTCAAGCTACGTGGGAGGCTGAGGGAGGAGGATCACTTGAGCCCAGGAATTTAAGTCTGCAGTGAGCTATGATCATGTCACTGTACTCTAGCCTGGGTAACAGAACAAGACCTCAACTCTAAAAAATTTTTTGAATAAATACATAAATAAAAATAAATTTGAAAAAATAATAATAAATAGGTCAGGCTTGGTGGCTCATGCCTGTAATCCCAGCATTTTGGGGAGCCGAGGCAGGCAGATCACTTGAGGCCAAGAGTTTGAGACCAGCCTGGCTAACATGGTGAAACTCTACTAAAAAATATAAAAAATTAGCCAGGTGCAATGGCTCATGCCTGTAATCCCAGCTACATGGGAGGCTGAGGCATGAGAATCCCTTGAACCCGGGAGGTGGAGGTAGCAGTGAGCTGAGATTGTGCCACTGCAGCCCAACCTGGTCCCAAATAAATAAATAATAAAAAATAAGGGTTAGCACAGTGCCAGCACATAGTAAGCACACAATACATGATATTATTATCTGTATTAATTGGTAGGATAGCTGCCTGACACGTGCGACTCTATCAGAACTGCAAGCTCATTCCATGTTCTTGCCTCACACACTCCCAGAGGTCTCCAGGACCACACAGATTCCAGGCCCATGTAGTGCCCCCTCCCAGAGCTCCATATTTGGAGAAGGAAAGAACTGCCAAAGAAAAATCCAACTGCATGCTTTTCCTATCAAAGAGAAAACAAAAAAATGCAAAACACTTGCCGGAACACACCAACTTTCTTCCCGGGACTTCTTAAAATTCTATGGGCCTTTCTGTCATATTCCTGGCCTATGCCTGCCACCAGGATATTTCCCGGCAGATATCGCTGGTGTCCCCAACCAGGCTCCGAGGAGAAGGAAAGGAAGGTCCTGCCAGGTACAGACGTGCCCAAGGCAGAGCTGTGCTCCTTTTCCAGGCCTCACTGGCCTGCAGGGAAGGCAGAGCAGGCTTTGGGCTGCATCCAGGGTTCTCAGGAAGAAGCCCTGTTCATCTCCAGAACAGGAGACGTAAGGCTTTCCCACTACCCTGGGCGTCCTGCCACCCTGCTCCTCTGGAGCGAGAAGCTCCTATGATCAACCAGAGCACCCACTGCTTCCCATGCCTCCTGGCCTTGTTCTGCTTTCTCATCTGGGAAAAGCCAAGGCTTTTTGCAAAACCCTCCTTGCGCCCTGGGGAGGGGCACTTAATCCTCACAGTGCAGCAGGAAGAGGATTCCCTGCTGGACTCCCTGCTGGAGCTCCCTGAGGGCAGGGGCTGTCAGAGTCATCACTGCGTGATGGGAGCTGACAGCAACCCTCCTAGCACATATGAGGTGCTTTGAAAATGGTAACTGCTTAAGCAGCTTATCAAGTTCTGGAGCAGTCAGATGGAGGAAGCAGAAGAGATCAGCCCTCAGTAAGTGAGTAAGTAACAACTGGCACTAGGCACTGTATTTTCTCATTTAATTCTCATGCTAACCCTGAAAAGTAGGTCTTCATAGCTCCACTTTGTAGACAGGTAAGTTGAGGCTTAGAAATAGCTTGACCAAATTTGCAGGAGTAGAAAGTGGTAGCGCTGGAAAGAAACCAGGTTTTTCTGACCCCAAGGCCCTTTCCCATGACAGCCCCTGCCTCTCTGGAAAGGGAGATGTGGATCTCCGTGTTGACAAGCCTGCAACCTGCAGACCTTGCCCACAGCATTATGCCAGGCATGGGGAGGCGGACTGAGTTCCAACCAGGAAGGCAGCACAGGGAGAAAATGCAGAATGAGGACAACAGGAAGTGGCATCGAGGAGTTGGGAGCAGGGAGCGGCAGAGGGCACAGCACGAATGTGATCTGTGAGTCTGTGCAAAAGGGCTTTGGACATCCAAGGTCACATAAACGCCAGGCACTAACTCCCCTCACCTCTTTGGAAGTCCGGAAGACTCTACACAGGAGGGACCTCTGAAATCCAGATTGATTGAGGGAGTAAAGGAATAATAACAAAAATCAAAGCTGCCATTGATAAATTACCAATGCTGTCCAGATATTCCACTAGGTACTGTAAATACATCATTGGATTTAATTCTCACAACTCCAAGAGGTGAGAGTTATGATTCCCACTTTACACGTGAGAAAACTGGGGCTCAGGTCAGGTCACTGACCCATAGCTGGCAAGTGGTAGGGTCAGAATTTGCACTCACATTTGACTGATTTCAATGACTGCCCTATTCATAAGCCCCGAAGGCTACAGATACCAGGTAGATTAAGCACATGAGGAAAGCAGGGTGGGCTTAATAAGAAGAAGTGGAGAGAGCAGAAAACCCCAGAGCACATGCTTCATCTAAAGAGCAGCTGCTCCTCAGCTTTCAGCCAATTCTTGCGATTTGAGAATGCGGACCCAGTGTGGCCAGATCTTTCATGTCCAGATAAGCCAGAAATCATTTATATTTCTGGGTGTAAAATCTGATTTTTAAATACTGGAGAATAATGTTTAAATTGTTTAAACACATAGAAAACTAAACAAATCCTGTCTGAAAGACAGATATGGCCTCAGGTCAACATGTTACGATCTGTTCCACGATGTGGGGTGGCAGAGGGCATCCCATCCCTGGAGATATCAAGTATATTCTGAGCAACAGACCACAGGGGATGGTGGAGAAGCAACTGGAGGGGGTGCTGCTGAGGATGGACCTGGTAACCTTTAAGGTTCCTTCGAAAGTTTGAGACCAGCCTGGCCAACATGGTAAACCCCTGTCTCTACTAAAATAAAATAAAATAAAATAAAATAAAATAAATAATTTTATTTTTTATATATATAATTTTTTGTATATATGTATATATATATATATATATAGCCAGATGTGGTGGTGGGCGCCTATAATCCCAGCTTCTTGGGAGGCTGAGACACGAGAATCACTTGAACCTGGGAGGCAGAGGTTGCAGTGAGCCGAGATCACCCCACTCCAGCATGGGCTACAAAGTGAGACTCTGTCTTCAAAAAAAAAAAAAAAAAAGATTCCTCCAAAGCTTGAGACTGCGTGAATCCAAGAATTGGCAGAATGGAGATGGGCGGGATCCCTAAGCAAGGGGAACACTATGAGGAGAGGCGTGGAGCCAGGAACAGTCCTTCTGTCTTCATTCACTCCCTACTCCGAAAGCCTTCATGTCTTCCCCCGTCTCCTCATTTTGGTGATGGCTCTGCCCTAAATATCTGGCCTAACCATCGGTTGCAACGGCTCCAGGAAAAGCCACCCTCAGCACTTCCTAGAGCTGCCTCCAGATCTCTCTCCACCTGCCTCAGTCCTGCCTCTCCTACTCTCCGAGTCACCTCTCCAAACTCTCATCTGATGCGTCATCTTAGCTACCCAACCCAAGTGACCCAGACGATGGTGGCCTGCCATTTGTCTTTTCTCTTCCAGATAATGCACATGCCCCGAATATTTATTCCCCAAGTACTCATTGCACCCCCACTGTCTATAGAGCTCTGTGCTAGGCATGCGGGGTGCCCCTGGGAACAAGACAGATGCCACTGTCTAGTGCAGTGCTGGCCATGCGGGGCTTCTCAGCAAAGACTTTTGCCAAATGGAAACAAGTGACGATAAAGTGGAGAGAGCTGTGACCTCCCCCATCTCTGGCTTCAAGCCCCTGCATCTCTTCACCCTACAGACACCCAGTCCTATCGATCCTACTTCCTTACTATCTCTCCCAGGCATTCAAGGAGGCACAGTGGGGAGAAGCCCTGAGGACCTGAGAAGAAGGTAGTTACAGGTGGCATCTTTTCTTTTTTTTTTTTAATGTTCTCACTGCCCCCACCCACCATGGCCAAGGCCCCACTTGCAGACACACTCCTCCTGAAGTTGGAAGCTGTCCTTGCCTCTGCTATGGCAGGCAGCCCTGAGTCAGCTGCCAGGACCTGGGGTGGAGTACAAATAGCCCCAGGCCCCTTCAGGCAGACAAAAAGCCAGCAGCTCACCCCCTGGGCACCCAGCCAGGTTTCCTTCAAGCCAGGGCCTGAGCACATCGACCCTAATCGACAAAACCCCCCACCCTTCCTTTTGCAAACACCCTTGTGGCCAACTCAGGGCGGGCCAATAGGCAGAGCTGATCTCCCCCGTGCTCCCTGAAAGGCTCCACACTAAAGGAGCTGGCCCAGGACTGCTCAACCCTGGCCAAGAGCAGCCCGACCATCTGAGAAGGGCTGGGAGCTGCCCTCCGGACAAGGAGCAGAGCTTCAGGATCTGAGTAGGACGCTGACTCTGGTGGACTCCCGCCTGTGTGTCCTCCAGTCCTCTGCTCAAAGGCCCGCTCCCACCTACTGCGATTACACACATACACCCCAGCACCCTTGTCTATGCCCCTTACCATGCTTTATTTTTTCATAGGATTAAAAAAATTTTTTTGCCATTTGGCATGTCATAATTTATATTATTCCTTTGTGGGAAATTCACTAGGATGAAAGTTCTATGAGGACAGCAATGTTTCTGTTCTACTCCCTACTATATTCCATTTCTGGCTGCTAATTCGTGCTCAGTAAACATTTGAAGGAGGAGGAAGGGAAAGAAGGAAGAAAGGGAGGGTGGGAGGGAGAATCTTTAGAGAGAGTAGGTCTGGTTAGCCTTCTTCTCTTCCCAGCTGGCATCTCTCCTTCAGAACTACCCCAGACTGGTGGCCTTATAACGTTTTGGAGAAATGACTTTAGCATCCACTTTTTAAACTTCCATTTATCCCATTTATCTGGGGCCCACTCTGTGTCAGGCAGTACAGATAGATGATCTCACTTGATCTTCTCAGCAACTCTGAGGTCTGTGTCATTGCTTTGACTCAGGCTTTCTCAACCTCACCCCTAGTGACAATCAAAGCCAGACAGGTCTCCATTGTGGAGGGTTGTGCTGTGCATTGCAGGACGTGTGGCAGCATCCCTGGCCCTGACCCCCCAGATATCACCAGTACCCTTACTCCCAGTGTGACAATCAAAAATGTCTCCAGACATTGCTAAGTGTCCCTTGGGGTGGTGGACAAAATTGCTTCGTTTGAGAACCTCTGTGTTAACTCCACAAAAAAGGAAACAGGCTCAGAGAAGCTAAGGAAGTTGCTGGAGGCCATGACAGAGGAAGGAATCCCACCTAGGTCTGCCTTGTTTCAAAGCTAGTGTTCCCTCCATTCTGCCAGGCCATCCTCCCTCAGCAGGCAGGGCTCACAGCCCAGGGAACAGTTACTGGGAAGACCCAGAGGCCTCTGCCCAGCCTCTGCCCAGCCCCTGCCTGTGTCCCAGCGACGACAGAGCAAGGCCCCTGACGTGCGAGAAGAGCCTTCCCCAGCCGCCGCCGCTCAGTTTAAGGCCAGGCAGCTTGAAAAACACTTACTCATACTCTGGCCATGACGGGGAAACATCACCAACGATAAATCATATCTCTTAATTATCTGTGATTTCTGAGGCTGGCCAAAATTTCCTTTTCATGACAAATATTTGCTCTGAGATTCTTTTTCCCCTGAAAAAGAGAAGCAATGCAAGGAGAGCCCTGGGGCTGGTCTCCCAAGTGGGAATCCCAGCGTCTCTGATCAGCCCTCTTGTCCCACCCAGGCTGTCTGGAGCTGGGTTCCTGCCTGGGCATGCCTCTTCCCTCCACGCTCCGAGTAGTAAAATCCCCAGGTTTCTGTTGTGTTTTGTGTTTTTCGTTTCCTTGGAAGGGTGCCTGAATTGGAGATGTTTACTCACTTAGATGAGACCTATTTGAAATTACTCTGAGGGCGGGAGGAAGACAGAAAATAAAAGGGCATAGGGCCCAGGGTGAAAAGGCCAGGTTTCGAATCAACTTGAAACTGCTGCAGGAAAATTTATTCCACCAGTGTAGCACCTTTTGGCATGATAAGGAGAATACCCAGTCTTCTCAGCCCTGTGGGGCTCTTTCTAGCTTCATCTTCCCCATTCTTTCCTTAGGATGAGCCCATTTACTAGCTTTTAAACACGATTTTTCACACGTTTTTGTCTTTGCAGAGAATGCTTTTCCCTATTTTCTGCCCATAAAACTCCTATTCCTCTTCCATAACCCGATGTAAATGTCCCTTTCGTCTCCAATCCTTGCCCCAACCCGGGTAGAATTCATCTCTTCCCCTCCGTGATTCTTCAGTAGTTTACACAGACATCAATTTTACTTGGTTTACACTCTCTTGGAGATGTGCATGTACCAGGCCTCTGGAGTCCAGGGGAAAAGCTGAGTGGGCAACCAGAGCAAGCCAACTGCCCCTGGAGACAGAAAAAGACATTCAGGTCATTTCGCTCCAGGGCTTTCCTGTCCACCCAGCTTGGTTTTCCCTGGTCAACTAACATGTATGACTTTCCTGGGAGCATCTTCTAGAAGAAATTGCAGAGGAGCTTTGTAGCAGTCAGAAACTCTAATCCTACTTTGTTCTACATTCTGAAGCAGGTGACATGGACCACAACATTCTTCTCTCTTTTCCTCCCTTCCTCCCTTCCTTCCTTCCTTCCTTCCTTCCTTCCTTCCTTCCTTCCTTCCTTCCTTCCTTCCTTCCCTCCTTCCCTCCTTCCTTCCTTCTTTCCTTCCTTCCTTCCTTCCTTTCCTTTTTTTTTTTTTTTTGACAGTCTTGCTCTGTTGCCCAGGCTGGATGGAGTACAGTGGCATGACCTCAGCTCACTATAGCCTCAACCTCCTGGGCCCAAACAATCCTCCCATCTCAGCCTCCTGAGTAGCTAGGACTACAGCCATGGACCACCACATTCAGCTAATTTTTTAATTTTTATAGAGATGGGGTTTTGCCATGTTGCCCAGGCTGGTCTCAAACTTCTGAGCTCAAGGGATCCTCCTGCTTCAGCCCGTCAAAGTGCTGGGATTATAGCCATGTACTACCATGTCAGCCAGGTCACCACCACTTTCTATGAGAACATTCTGGGTTCTGGTTACACTCATGTGCCATTGTCATGGAGCTAGGCTCATGGAAGGCACTTGACCATAGTCAATGTCGATCTCTCCCCTCTTGGCATAAAAATGTGGAGTGGGCAGAGTGGGGTGCCTGGTCCTGGCTGAAAGAAAGCAGAGAGCTGATATCCATCTCTGCAGGTCAGCCACCCACTACAAATTCATAGTCACCCCACTGACGACCCACGAGCTCTGCTGAGACTCAAGGATACTTCTCTTCTGCTCCAGTCCTGGTGAAGAGGGAAGAGCAGGTCAAAAGGCCTGCCTCAGCTGCCCAGAGCCAGCTCCTGTCCTTCAACAAATCCTGAAGTGTCACAACTTATCCCCAGAGAGTACCATCATTCTTCCTTTGACTTGTGCTTCTGCTCCCTTGCAGAAGCTGGGTTGCAGTTGGTCCACAGAGCTCTGCTCGGCAGGCAGGCATGATGTGGGTCTGCTGGAGGTAGCACAGCGAGGCACCCTTACTCCATTATCTTCCCTATGTCCTGAGTTTATAAAACAGCAAGTAGATCTGGAATGTCACCCCACTACAATCATTCAGAAAGTGGCTTCAGGACCCACCCAGGGATTACCAGACTGTTATGTTTTAATTAATGGCAAGAGATGAGACCAAGGATGAAGGTGGGTCAGTAACTTAGGGATAGGCAGCAGCAAACATTCAATGTCAAAGTCAGGAGTTTGGTTGTTAATTCTTTAAACAGTTTGCAGCCAGAGGCAAATTCTAACCTGTCTCAGAAGCTCACCCGGTTGCAAGTGGAAGACACACTTCCAAAGGGGCAATGCTGGAAGCCAGGAGATAAGAGTGGGGCTGTTGCTGCTGCCCTTTGGAGAACTGCCAGAGCCTGAGTTGCTGAACTGTGGAAACTGGGAGGAAGGGGCAAATTCAAAAAGCCTGAAATCCATAAAATCAACAGGACTTGGTCATTTATTAGACTGGTGGTTAAACAGAAAGAGTCGGCCGGGCACGGTGGCTCACGCCTGTAATCCCAGCACTTTGGGAGGCCGAGGCGGGTGGATCACAAGGTCAGGAGATCAAGACCATCCTGGCTAACACGATGAAACCCCGTCTCTACTAAAAATGCAAAACATTAGCCAGGCATAGTGGCGGGCGCCTGTAGTCCCAGCTACTCAGGAGGCTGAGACAGGAGAATGGCGTGAATCCAGGAGGCGGAGTTTGCAGTGAGCCGAGATTGCACCACTGCACTCCAGCCTGGGTGATAGAGCGAGACTCCGTTTCAAAAAAAAAAAACAAAAACAAAAAAACAAACAGAAAGAGTCATCAAGATGGGTGCCCAGGATTAGGTAACTGGGTGGGTGGTGATAGCATTAGCCAGGGCAAGGAATCGAGTGCATGAGACCATTTGTTGGAGACAGAGGAGGTGGGGAGGACAACAGAGAGGTCAAGCATGTTGCTTGAGGTCTATTGAGTTAAAGGCCCCTGGCAACATCCAAGTGAATACGAATGTATGGGTCTAACCTCAGGGAAGAAGTTGAGGCTGAAAATACAGCATAGAAGTTGTTAAATCTATAGAAAGAGATGCATCTGCCTAAGGAGAGTGTATGGAAACAGAAAAGAGGAGACCTGCAACAGAGCCCTGTGAACTTGCAGCCAGTCAGGAAAGTCAAGAGAAGAGAGACTCATTCAGAGAAGAAAAGACACTCAGCAAGGTAAGAGGCGGAGGTAGGAGACAAGGTGAGATTCTCATTAGAACTAAGTTAAAAGCAGCTAGTACAGCACCTGGCACACAGAAGGTGTCCTCAATATTGACAATTTTCT
The DNA here is from genome assembly GCF_049350105.2 of Macaca mulatta. Lineage (NCBI taxonomy): Eukaryota > Metazoa > Chordata > Mammalia > Primates > Cercopithecidae > Macaca > Macaca mulatta. The sequence continues at coordinate 50,654,500 of NC_133420.1, forward strand.
ACCCAACTGGCAGGAATGTGAACAATAGTAACCGTCACTGAGTTCTTGAACTCTTTTTTTTTTTTCTTTTTTGAGACGAGGTCTTGCTCTGTCACCCCGGCTAGAGTGCAGTGGTGCAAACAGGTCTCACTATAGCCTCTACTTTCTGGGCTCAAGAGATCCTCCTACCTCAGCCTCCCAAGGAGCTGGGACCACAGGTGCATGCCACCATGCTTAGCTAATTTTTTAATTTTTTGCAGAGATGGGAGTCTCACGATGTTCCCCAGCCTGTCTCAAACTCCTGTGCTCAAACAATCCTCCGCACCTTGGCCTCCCAAAATGCTGGGATTACAGGCGTGAGCCACCATACCCAGCCATAAGGAACTCTTACAAGGCCAAATACTAAGCATTTTCCCTAAATAGCTTATGCATCCTTCATAGCCTATTACTGTTATCCCTATTTTCAAGATAAAAGGAATGAAGCACGAAGACGTTCATAAGTGTAGGTAACACCTTAGTCTATAGATGGAGAAGCCAAGCCCAGGGTGATGATGCGGAGTTCATTCCAGATAAGTGGCCTTTGAGCACATGGTAAAGAAGCAAGCACAGCCCGCAGGCCCAAACCCCTGCTCCACCTACCAGTTGCTGCTGCCTCTGCAGATTTTCTCCGGCCCTGCTGGGGCGTCCAGAGCACTCAGCACCAAACTGTACAGCACATCTTGACTCCAAGTCAAAGGGCCTGAAAAAAAAAAAAAAAAAAGGCCTCCAAGATCTCCTGGCTGCCAAATTGTGATTGCAAAACTACTTCTGATGATTTAACTGTAAATGAATCTGAAACATACGGACTGAATTTCCCTTGAACTACGCATTAAGATGCTCATTTGATGAAAATAAAGTCCCTGTTGAAAAATTGTAAAGAAAAAAGAAGGAAAAAACAAGGTGGTAAATATGTGAGTCAAGGGGGTATGGAAAGTGAGGAGCTGGCAGAGAGGGATCACTTTTGACATCCCCCAAGTGCAAGGCAAGTGAGAGATTTTACAAGGAGACGGTGAATTTCTTCTGCCTCTCCAAGGGGATGCAGCTTTGCTGGCCCTGACAGTCATGTAGGGGTGTCCAATGACTGCTGAGGTATGGCAGCTTAAGAAAGAGAAAACCCTATATACAAGGTGCTTATGTGTGTCTGTGTGTAGCTGCGTGTGTGTGTGCAGGTAACTGGAAAAGGAGAAATATCTCTCTTTATATATATATACACACATACTGTGTGTGTGTACATGTGTGTATATATATATTTATATGAATCATCTTCGCTGTATATAGATATAAAGATATATAAATATATTTAGGGGCTAGAAATACATAGATACATAGATATCTTGAGAAATAACCATTCTATGTATAAAATTTAAAGTGATAAATGTAAATATTACACTTACTTTATGTACAAATAATGTCAAGCTTAGATGTTTCATATATTCAGAATATGCATATTCTAGAAATATCTATGTTAAATACATATACTAAGTATGTATCTTTAAAATATATGTAATATATCTAGTTAAATATATCCATGTGTATTCTAAAACCCCAAAAGGAAGGACAATGTCCTGGAGAGCCGTGGGTGCTCACAACCCTGACCTAACTCCAATCTGAATCCCTGAATGTTGGGAAAAGGCCAAAAATCACTGTTGGGATTTTTTAGGAGCTGTGCTTCCAGTGGCCTCTGGGCCAGTCTGTTCAACTCAAGACGGTATGAGCAGCGGGCTCTGTCAGCAGGCCTGAGCTGGACACACGTGACGATACCAGTCACCATGCAGAACAAGGAGTTCCTGCCCTTAAAACCCACAGGTCATCAACATCTTTGCATCTGACCTCTTCTATGACTGGGTATTTTCCAATCATCTACTGCCTGCAACTTTCTCTCCTGGAAGTCACCATTGCCAGCTGAAAACTTCCAAAGAGGTGAAGAGAAACCGCCCCCTCCCCGAACCTAAATAAAAACAGAGATCGCCTTTGCCAGAGACAGGCCACCTGCTCAGAAGCTCTGATTTCAAATTACGAAGAGCCCAGAGCCACAGTCCAGGCTTAGGAGTGATGCTGGTAAATGGTGGTGGTGGTTTCACTTTGTGTTTTTCCTCCCCAGTAAATTCCACTATCCTGTTCTATTTTCTTTCCTCCCCCAACCCCTTGGTGCTGTTAGGAAATAGTTTTGGGAAACACTTGTCCAAAACACAACAGCAGAAAATGGGTGAGCTGCCAATAAGTTTTTCAAAAGAACTATTTGGCAGCCCTGAAACAGATTACAACGCTGGTACAAACCTTGACTGAATGCAGGGTTACAGATGTCAGAATCGTGTGTCTTCAGAAATATGCACAACAACAACTGGAGTCCCCGTCATCATGCCCGGCCCTACCAACATTGCAAAATGCTGGCAGGCAGAGAGGACAGAAACCATTCACTCACAGCCTTTTTCCTGAGTAATAGTGAGGCCCTGCAAGCTACAACTCAGTTGTCAATAGGACTGGAAATTCCTTGACCAAACTCATATAAACTGGACCTTTCCATGCATGTCTCTGTCAAAAATGACTTTGTTTTAAGAGAGACCTGTCAGCAGGAGGGAATGGGAATCTGTGCCAAGGCTGCAAAGGGATGAATACACACTGCCAGAAATCTGCCAGTTCTCCTGGCACAAAGCAAGAGTTAACCCTTGACAGGGTGCAGGAAGTGGGATAATCCACTGCCGAGGTCCAGAATTCTGCTGCGGGAGGGAGACTACATTAGTTCAAACCTCGGCTCTGAAACTTACTTGTTATGAGGACAACTGAACCTCTCCATGTCAGTTCTTATGGACAACTGAACCTTTCCATGTCTCAGTTCCCCCTCCTGTAAAATTGGCATGAAAATAATTGTCACTATATCATAAAGACAGTCTGCGAATTAAATGGGTAAACATGAGAAGGACTTGGTACAATCCCTGATATATAGTAACTTCTCACTAGAGAGTAGTTATTATTTGTGTTGCTTTTTTGTTGCTGTTAATTTCAGCTCACTACAATTAAGAAGCTAAAAAAATACGCTTTGCCTGAATTGGCACTAGCAAAAAAATTTAAGTACAAGAAGTACAAATTCACGTACAAGAAGTGTATACGTGAATCCTTCCCCTAAGTACCACAGGGATATTTATTCACGATGGAGACTCCACCCAAAATCACACTATGCTCATTTCAACTACTTAACTAATTCACTGATTGATTGATTCCTAATCATTTAACATTAGCATGGAGGGATAGCTACTTGAAGAAGATGCACTTCCTGCTCTGATAGGATTCTTAGTCTACTTGAAGAGATAAACATAGACAGAATGATGACACAAGACACAGTCACTCACATTCTAAACAGGAGGACCCTCAGAAGCCAGAAGAAACACAGGTACACTGGGTGGCTACTTGTCAATTCTGGCTCTCGAAGCACACCTTTTCTGACGCTTCCTTCTGCCCTCAGCCTGGTGCGCACCTGCTTTCCTCCAGCATCCACAGCCTGCAGCTGCACTCCTCAGCCACTGTGTCTCCTCCTCTGGATTGGGTCCTCCCTGAAGGCAGGGCTGCTTCCAGTCTTGTCTACCATTGTATTTCCAGTGATGGCTACAATCCTCATTTAGAGAATGAATATATGAATGATGAGACAGAGAACGAAGAAGGGAATAAGGTAGAGTGGATTGAAGATGATAATTCTGGATTATCATCAAGAGACCTGTTAGGAGGCAGTAATGTTGGCCTTGGATAACACGATCTGCAGAGTCAAAAGACCTCAAGCAGAGAAACAACTGTCTACCTTTAGGCACACCATCATCTGTCTTCACCATGAAGACATGTGTCAGTGCTGAGATCTGAGCATCCCCAGGGTGAGCTAGCACTCGGCCAGAGAGCTGCTGAGCTGGAGGTCAACCTGTATCATGTTAGAGTGACAAGTACTGATATAATAACAGTGCCAATTGCCCATGGAAATGGGCCATCAGGAAACTGGCATAAGCATGACCCACACAAAGTAGCCTGTTAGCTTCGTTTTTAGAATCTACCTCAAAGTCTTTCAGCCAGTGGATACCCAAAACAGAACAGGAAAGGAAAGGAATGTTAATGATTAGAGTTCCATGATATTGCCGGTACTATTTCCTTTACATACAGTGTTGGAAGGTAACTAGTATTATTTCTATTTTATAGCTAGGCATCTTTAGGATCAGAGAGGGCAAGTAACTTGTCTAATGACACACAGCTACTAAAACTCAAGGATGGGACTTGAGCCCAGATTTTCTGACTTCAAAATCCATGCTCTTGCTTTTGAATCACACTGTCCCTCTTCTCTTACATATTATGACAGACTCACTCTAACTCCCATCACAAGGCATTTGTTTCTCAAAGGAAATCACAAACTTCTTATTTCACTATCATTTGGCAACTGCACACAGTTCTTCAGGGAAACTGAGGAGCCCAGGATGAAAATTCCACCCATGGATTATCTTAAATTGCTTGTGTTTCCTTGAAAAATGCCTGGCGCTACCAACAGCTCTGGTTTGGTTTCCAGCAGTGACCAGAGCCTTGTTCAACAAGGACGCTCTGATAATCAATTTGCTGTGCTCTTCCTAACATTTGACACCAACAGATGCTATGAATCAGAAGCTGCCATCTGTCCATGACACTCAGGTTTATGGGGGCCTCCAGGGATTCAACCAGCCTGAAGAATCAGCCGTGGCTCCATTAGGGCACTGCCATGGCAAATCCAAGGCACTGGAGGAATGCTAGTTTCCCAGTGGGAAAGCCTTGGCAGGTTTTGGGATCCTGGGTGTGCTCAACTGTAGAGTGGAAGACAAAGGCTTCTAACAAAGAGGTCAGTCCCCAAAAGACACCGAATGTGTAAGAGATGGAAGAGTATTTAGGTGGGTCAATAGGCGCGAGGTAGCAGGAAAAAGATCAGCTTTGACATCCCTTGAGAGACCAGGGAAAAGGGAACTCTGTCCCAAGCCCACTGAGCACATCATGCCAGCCACCGGGCTGGACACTTTACACAATCATCTCCAGTGCTCACAGCAGCTCTTTGAAGTTGGAATGACTATCTTCATTTTACAGATGAGAAAACCGAGAATCAGAAAGTGAGTTGTGCCAGGTCATCGACCTCCTATACTGTATTCTATGCTAGGGCAAGGACCATGGCTGGTTTTTGCTCAGCTCTGGATTCTATACCTAGCATCAGGCATCAGGACCAGCTACATAATTTGTCGGCCTCAATGCAAAATGAAAATACAGGGTTTCACGGTTGTTTTCTTGTTTTGTTTTGCTTTTTTGAGAAAGGGTCTTGTTTGACACCCAGGCTGGAGTGCAGTGGCATGATCATAGCTCACTGCAGCCTTGAACTCTTAGTCTCAAGCAGATCCTCCCATCTCAGCCTCCCAAGTAGCTGGGTCTACAGGCATAAGCCACACCATGCGTGGCTATTTTTTATTTCTCATAGAGATGGGGTCTCACTATGTTGCTCAGGCTCATCTCGAACTCCTGGGATCAAGCGATCCTCCAGCTTTGGCCTTCCAAAATGTTAGAATTACAGGCGTGAGCCACCATGCCCAGTGGAAATGCAGGGTTTCTTGTCTAACAATTATTAAGAATTTCAAGATGGTAACAGTAGATCATTAAATCAAGCCTGGGACCTTCTGAGAGATAGATGTACTCCCATGTTTATCGCAGCACTGTTCGTAACAGCCAAGATGTAAAATTCATGCAAGTGTCCATCAACAGATGAATGGATAAAGTAAATGTGGTACATACACACAATGGAATATTATTCATCCTTAAAGAGGAAATGATATCTTGTCACTTGCAGCAACATGGATGGAACTGCAGGTCATCATGTTAAGTGAAATAAGCCAGACACAGAAAAACAAATATTGCATGTTCTCATGCATATGTTCGAGACAAAAAAGTGGATTTCATGGAGGTGGAGAGTAGAATGGTGGTTACTAGAGGCTGGGAAGAGTGATGTGTGTTGGGAGGGGGAAGACGAGAAATTGTTTAATGGGTATAAAAATACAAACAGAATGATGGTTTCCTGCTTCATTCACAATGTAAGTGACGAGTTAATGGGTGCAGCACACCAACATGGCACATGTATACATTTGTAACAAACCTGCACGTTGTGCACATGTACCCTAGAACTTAAAGTAAAATAATAAAAGAAAAAAACAGAAAAAAAAATACAATTAGAGGCCGGGCACTGTGGCTCACACCTGTAATCCCAGCACGTTTGGAGGCAAAGGCGGGTGGATCACCTGAAGTAAGGAGTTCGAGACCAGCCTGGTCAACATGGTGAAACCCCATCTCTAATGAAAATACAAAAATTAGCTGGGCACAGTGGTGGGCGCCTGTAATCCCAGCTACTCAGGAGGCTGAGGCAGAAGAATTGCTTGAACCCAGAAGGTAGAGTTTGCAGTGAGCCAAGATTGTGCCATTGCACTCCAGCCTGGGTGACAGAGCAAGACTCTGTCCCTGAAAAAAAAAAAGAAAAAAGAAAAAAACCAATTAGATAGTCTGGGAGTGGTGGCTCATGTCTGTAATTCTAGCACTTTGGGAGACTGAGGCAGCCAGATCATTTGAGGTCAGGAGTTTGAGACCAGCCTGGCCAATATGGTGAAACCCTGTCTCCACTAAAAATACAAATATTAGCTGGGCATGGTGGTGCATGCCTATAATCCCAACTACTCAGGAGGCCAAGATGGGAGAGTCGCTTGAACCCAGGAGACAGGGGTTGCAGTGAGCCGAGATTGTGCCACTGCACTCCAGCCTGGGTGACAGGGTGAGACTCCACCTCAAAAAAAAAAAAAAAAAAAAAAATAGATAGAATGAATAACTTCTAATATTCGACAGTGCATTAGGGAAAGTATAGTTAACAATAATTTGGAATAATGGTATATTCCAAAATAGCTAGAAGAGAAGAATTGTAATGTTCTCAACACAAAGAAAAGTTAAACATTTGAAATCATGGATGCCCTAATTACCTTAAGTTGATTGTTACACATTGTATGCATGTATCAAAATATCACATGTACCCCCAAAATATGTACAACTATGATGTATCAGTTTTAAAAATGCAAAACAAAGCACATGCAGGAACCCCCCACGTGTGGAGTCCTGTATGACTGCAGAAGTCATGTTCCCATGATACCAACTCTGCCCAGCATCATTTTTAGCACATAATAGCTTACAAATAAGAAGCCAACGGAATAAACGAATGATGAACAATGCAGCCGAAAACAAGGTCTGTCTGTTAAATCTCAAAGCCTGTCTAGGTCCTTGCATCATTCTTTGCTGCCTTCTCCTTAAGTATAATCTCCCTGTAATCTCCCTGGTCCCAGTTTTTTTTTTTTTTTTTTTTTTTTTTTAACTGTTAAGAGGTCAGAGCAAAAGAAATGTCAAAACAATGTATGAGAAAGCATTTTTAAATGACGATATTCTGTAAAACATTCCTGGGTTTTTTTGTTTTGTTGTTTTGTTTTGTTTTGTTTTGTTTTGTTTCAGATATAGGTCTTACTGTGGCTACGTTGCCCAGGCTGGAGTACAGTGGCACAATCATAGCTCATGGCCTCAAACTCCTGGGCACAAGTGCTTCTTCTGCCTCAGCCTCCCAAGCAACTGGGACTTCAGGCACACCCCACCATGCCTAGCTAAAATATTATTTTTAAAATGTCTCATTTCCAAGTTTTTCATATTACCTTAGGTCATGACCCTGGTCAGAAGAAGAGGTGGCATAGGGTGAGTGCATATCACCCTGAAATCTAGTAGAGTCCACTTTAGCTCCCTGACACATAGTACCAACCAGATCCAGAGAGGGGCCTGCTAGCGGTGCACTGCCTTCTCCATCAGTAGCACTGATGATACCTTCTAACCTCCTGCAACTCATCCCGGCATTGTTGCTAGCATGGTGCTTCTGTGCTAATGTTTTAAAAGCCTTTTTGTCTCTAGGTAGATGCAACACTCACCACTGGAGTGCAGTGGCATGACCATAGCTCACTGCAGCCTTGAACTCCTAGGCTCAAGCAGATTCTCCCATCTTAACCTCCCAAGTCGCTAGGACTACAGGCATGAGCCACCATGCTCGGCTATTTTTTGTTTCTTGTGGAAATGACTAAGTGCCCTCAGGATCCCAGAGTCTAATCACTGTTCTAGGAGCCAAAAGCACTGGCAATGCTGTTGAATGAATCTGCCTGCAATCTGAGGGAGTACGGAGTAAGGGGCAGAAAGAAAAGGTTGACAAGGGATGTCAGTTGATAGCTAAGGTTCCTCAGTTACAAGTAATATGAGCTGACCTTCTTGTTTAGGCACAGAACAATGGAGGACTGGAGTGGGGGCAGCTTACAGGAAGGATTCAGAGTTGCTCACACAATCCAAGGAAGACCAAAACAACAGGCCTTGGGAGAATGCAGGAGCCAGAGAAACTCACAGAAGCTCTGGAAACTTCTCTCTACGCAGCATTTTTAGACATTTGGTTTAGCCCATTCATGAGTCATGAAAAGAATTTAGTGAGTTACCCTCAGTGTTTTCTTTATTATTAAATACAGAGATGAGAAAGAAAGGGAAAGGGGAGATGGGAAAGAGAAGGAAAGGGAGGAAAGAGAAAAAGGAGAGGAAAAGAGGAGACGAGAGAATGAAACAAGAAAGAAAAGGGGATGGAAGGGAAGTGAAAAAGAAAGAAAAAGGCCAGGCACGGTGGCTCATTCCTGTAATTCCAGCACTTTGAGAGGCCGAGGTGGGCAGATCACGAGGTCAGGAGTTCGAGATCAGCCTGGCCAACATAGTGAAACCCAGTCTCTACTAAAAATACAAAAATTAGCCGGGGATGGTGGCACGCATCTGTAATCCCAGCTAGCTACTCAGGAGACTGAGGCAGGAGAATCGCTTGAACCCGGGAGGTGGAGGTTGAGGTGAGCTGAGATCGTGCCACTGCACTCCAGCCTGGGTGACAGAGCGAGACTCTATCTCAAAACACAAACAAACAACAAACAAACAAACAAACAAAAAAAAGACCGGGCACGGTGGTTCACGCCTGTAATCCCAGCACTTTGGGAGGTCAAGGCGGGCAGATCACAAGGTCAGGAGATCAAGACCATCCTGGCTAACACAGTGAAACCCCGTCTCTACTAAAAAAAATACAAAAAATTAGCCAGGCGTGGTGGTGGGCACCTGTAGTCCCAGCTACTCGGGAGGCTGAGGCAGGAGAATGGCGTGAACCTGGGAAGCGAAGCTTGCAGTGAGCCGAGATCATGCCACTGCACTCCAGCCTGGGTGACAGAGCAAAGACTCCATCTCAAAAAGTAAAAACCAACAAAAAACAAACAAAAAAAAACCCGGACAGGAGAAGAGTTTAACACCAATCTCCAAAAATGTGTGGGATGAAACTACAAATTTTCTAGGAATCAGTACTATGCCTAGCAGGTAAGAATATCTATCAGCATATGTAAACAAAAACATTCTGCTTTCTTGAGAAGAAATTTACCAGTTAATCAATGCCTTAAACAAAGAAACAAAAAACCTATTCCGGGCAACGTGACGAAACCCTGTCTCTACAAAAAATCAGAACTTAGCCAGTCGCGGTGGCATGCGCCTGTAGTACCAGCTACTAGGGAGGCTGAGATGGGAGGATTGCTTGAGCCTGAAAGTTTGAAGCTCCAAAGTGAGCTATGATTGCCACTGCACTCCAGCCTGGGAGACAGAGTGAGACTCTGTCTCAAAACACAACAAAACAACAACAACAAAAAAGGCCTGGAGTAGAAAGAATGCTGGATTTGAAATTGAAATTGGAAAATCAGACTCAACCTCCAGGCCCTACCACTCACAAGTTGGATATCCTTAGGTAATCACATACTCTCATTACACCTCAATATCTACATAAATGAAATGGAAATAGCACCACATTACTCTAAAGAGTTCTGGTTAAAACTAGACAAGATAATGATGCAAAACATCTAGCATGGAGACTGGCATCTCATGGGCACACAACATATGCCAATTCCATATGAATATCACCTCTTACTCTGTTGTGGAAATATAGCTCTTGAATCAGAAAAAAAAAAAAAAACAAAAAAAAAACAAAAAAAAAACACCTAAAATACAATCCTGAACTAAATAGACACCTGTGATGTGGCATTTCTTTTGCACAAAGCTGTGGTCTGCTTTGTAGACAACAGTGAAATACCCATTGGCCTATGGACACCCTATCAGACAACAATTCCAGCCCTGGTCATACACGCACATTTGCTCGTGCCCCCACACCCGCCTCTAATCTGGTTTCTCTCAAGTGAATAATATCTGCCTTGGCCTGACCTCTTTGTTGCTATGCATACAACCACAGAAAACACTGTTAATGCCGTGGCCTGACCTCTTTGTTGCTATACATACAACCACAGAAAACCCTGTTAATATCAAAGCATCCTAGATCTTTCCCTGCACCATGTATCAAATGGAAGGGTTTCTTCCAAAGTCAAAG